>NC_080583.1:50797657-55797657 GCF_029962835.1 Magnolia sinica
TCATATTATGCCTTGGCATCCCAAATGATAGATAGCTTCAATGAAGTAAAACTAATGCATGTTACTGGGGAACACGATATCGATGTCCATAAAATGGTGTAGTTAACTATGAGGCAAATGTCCTGAGAGGATCGGCCAAAAGAATGATTACCATTCAAAGGAATTCTTTACCTTCAATTTTTGAAAAAGTGGTCATTATGGAGATATGCTGAGTCGAAATAGAAGAAGAGGATTGGAGAGCTCCTCTCATAGGTTATCTTCAAAGCCCACGCACTAGAGTCATCAGGGATATGAGGAGATCAGTCACTAATTGTGTCATGATCGATAGTAAATTATATCAAAAAGGGTTTGATGGAGTTCTTCTTAGGTGTTTAGCTAAAAAGGAAGCCTTATTGGCAAGTGGTGAGGTTAATGAAGGGTTATGTAGGTGTGGATGCTGGAGGGAGGATTTTCCAAGGGGACGGGAGATCGATTCTTACTTTCCACTGGTTGCCTCACTCGAGGGCTTTCGTTTGGGGGTAAAATTGACCAAAGTCGCCACTAACTAAATATTACAAATGCTTAAGAGTGAGGACCCGGAGATTCTTAACCTTAAGATGACTCGTGACTTTATGTTCCAAAGATTCCAGGTAAGGGACCGCGATTACAAAGAGAGGAGTTGTTAGGCACCTACTTTGCCCATATGGATGTATGGTTTTTACTTCACAAGATATGACTAATTTCTGAGAAATATGACAAATTCTGGCATGTAGAAAATATAATGCGATGCAATGGCAATGGTAATTGATCGATTCGAATTTCTGATGGGCGGGATCTGATTATATCGTCAAGCCGCATAGCATAAGTTCAAAACGATTGAGTGTAGGATGTAAAGTATGCATATATGTGATGCCTAATGCTATATTGATGCTTATGATAAAATGACAATCAATTGGCTAAGTTTTCTAGTGAACCTGCTCTGATATATTGGCAGGCCTCAAAGTATACACCCGCCCATCAAATATGAGAAAATGATGGAAAGCAATGTATATGTTAAAACGATAGCTAACTGGCTAAGGTTTCTAGTAGGCAGGACCCAATTATATTAGCAAGCCTTAGAGCAAATATCTGCTGGTTATATATGAGAAAACATTGAAATCCACTATAATGGTTATATATATGTGGAGCAAGGGGGTTGGGAAGGGAATAAATATTACACGATGCTAATGCTCTGGTTTGATAAAACTAATTGAAACTTGAATGGTTGGATGAGAGGTAGTGTCGTAAGGCTAGATCGAGTGGCTCAGATTTAAACTTAGGTGGCTCAGGAGGCTTGGACTCTGGCTAAGCTAGACTAAACCAGGGTTGGGCTCTCTCTCTCACTCTCAATATTACTCTCCTTGGTGGAGGAATGGATGGGGGCTCCTTGAGTGAGAAGAGATGGTTTTTTAATCTAACGGATTTGAGTGAGTACTTGAAATGAGAAGGGGAGGGGGCTATTTACAGCCTCCAAACCCAGTTTTTCTTGTAATTTTTTATGATCCTAGGGGCTAAAGGTGGTTGAAGGATTATGATTTGATATTTCCACATGACATCATCTTATGGGTTGGATGAGGTGGTAAAAAGGTAATTTTAGATAAGGATATGGGCATTGGAGTAAATACACTTCAACCGCACATTAAAGGTTTGAAAAAGGAGAGTTTCACATGCTTGAGGGATGCCACCCTAAAGAGGGGGAGTACCTCAACAATTTATCTCTTGTCTTATCTAGGTGTGAAGAGAAGTACCTTGTCTTAAATTGGGAGAAGTGTCATTTCATGGTTCAAAAGGGAATTGTATTGGGCCATGTTATCTCCAAAAATGGAATCGAGGTAGATCACTCAAAACTGGACATTATTGCTAATCTACCTATTCTCCGACCTGTTAAAGATATTAAATCACTTCTAGGGCACGCCAGTTTCTATAGAAGATTCATCAAGGATTTAGTACCATTACTAGACCCTTGACAAATCTTCTTCAAAAGGATGTTCCATTTAAGTGGACAAATGAGTGTGCAAGTGCCTTTAATAAAATTAAATCATCCCTTTCCACTGTACCTATCATACGTCCACCAGATTAGACACTTCCTTTTGAACTAATGTACAATGTAAGTGATTATGCCATAAGGGATGTTTTGGGCCAAAGGAAAGATAAACGGCCCTATGTTATTTACTATGCGAGTAAAACTCTAAACTCAGCCCAAGTGAACTACTCAATAACTGAAAAGGAGTTACTTGCAATAATTTTTACTTTGGATAAGTTTAGGTCCTACTTGTTGGGATCCAAAGTGGTCATTTGGACCACTCAGCTTTGAAATATATGCTATCTAAGAAGGATGCAAAGCCAAGACTTTTAAGATGGATTCTCCTACTCCAATAATTTGACCTAGAGATAAAAGATAAGAAAAGAGTAGAAAATGAGTGGCCGATCACCTTTCCAGATTAGTGTTAGATGATTCCACTGATGAGATGCATATCCAGGACACTTTCCCTGATGAACATCTATGTGTGATCCCCAAATTGCCTTGGTATGCGGATATAGTGAACTATCTTGTGATGGAAAAAATGTCATATCATTGGAAGTCACAAGATAGGAAGCGTTTTAAAACTGAGGTTAGGAACTTCTTCTGTGATAACCCATATTTATATAAATATGGGACTGATCAGATTTTTAGACGTTGTGTCCCAGAGCATGAAGTTAAGAGTGTTATTTCCTTTTGCCACATGGAAGCATGTGGTGGTCATTTTTCTACTAAGAAAACCACTGCAAAAATTTCATAATGTGGGTTTTACTGGCCCACCATGTTTAATGACACTCATGCTTTCTGTGTTGCTTGTGATAGATGTCAAAGATTGAGAAGAGTGTCTCGGCGCAACATGATGCCTTTATCCCCTATTTTACCATTAGAAACTTTCGATTGTTGGGTTATTATTATATGGGACCATTTCCATCTACATTTGGATTTCTTTATAGATTGGTTGGTATGGACTATGTTTCCAAGTAGATTGAGGTAGTTCCAAGTAAGACCAATGACAACAAAGTGGTCATACGATTCCTCAAGGAAAATATTTTTTCTAGATTTGAAACTCCAAAGGCCATCATTAGTGATAGCGGGTCTCACTTTTGTAATAGGATATTTGAGGCTTTGATGAAGAAATATGGCATCAAGCATAAAGTGAGTACCCCATACCACACACAAACAAGTGGCTGAGCTGAGATTTTTAATTGGGAAATCAAATACATTTTGAAGAAAACTATGAGGCCAAATAGGAAGGATTGGTCGCTTAGACTATCTAACACTTTATAGGCTTATAGGATTACTTATAAAACCCCGATTGGAATGTCCCTATATAGATTGGTGTATGGGAATGCTTGCCATTTGCCAATGCAATTGGAACATAATTCATACTGGGCAATAAAGAAATTAAACTTTTATATAGACCAAACAAGTGAATAAAGGAAATTAGAGTTGAATGAATTAGAGGAGCTAAGGAGAGACTCCTATGAAAACTCTAAAATCTACAAAGAGAGGACCAAACCTTTCTATGATAAAAACATCTTGAGGAAGAATTTTGAACCTCAGCAAAAGGTCCTACTGTACAATTCCCATCTCTAGTTCTTTTTGAGAAAATTAAGACAAAAATGGACAGGCCCCTTCATTGTGAAAAATGTATATACTCATGAGGTTGTTAAAATTGAGAATCCACATAATGACAATGTGTACAAGGTTAATGGTCAAAGATTGAAGCCTTATATGGAAAACTTTCATTTGGGAGAGGAGTTCATCCCTCTTCATGAGCCAGAATATTCAGATTGATGCTCCTAGTCTAACGGAGCATTTGTGTAAGATTTGTATAATATTCAATTTTTTTTTTAATGTCACCTTGTAGGTGAGTTCTTCATGACATGTACTATCCATCCTTTCTTTGATTTTTATTGTTCTCATATTTTCTGCATTATATGTATCATTACATTGGGGATGATGTAGATTTTAGGTTGGGGGTGTGGATAGTCATCTATGTAAGTAGAATTTTAGGAATAGTAGAGTCTAGTAATGTTTATTGTTTTATAGAAAAATAAACATTTTTTTTGGTTTATGGGATTTTTTTTAAAAAATTTTCAAACGTTTTATACAAGAATGTGAACATCATATTATGCGAATTCCAAAGGCAAAGTTAATACTTATTCTAGGTTGATAGTAGTCAAAATTCTAATAACTTGAAATTATAGAGTTGAGTTCGATTATCTAATCACTAGTTTAGAGTGAGTTGTAATTTGATGTACTGAATTCACAATACACCTAGCTAACTAAGTGAGGAATATGATATATGAACTAAAATAACAAATTTTGATTCAAACAAGGTTGAATGAACTAGTACCATTGACATATGCTTAAAATAGAGAATATTAAAAAAAAAGTGATGGAAAAAGAAAATTTTATTATAGAGCATGAATGTAATAACCATAACAATTGTGTTAGTAATCTGGAGTAAGGATACCTAAGTATCCATTGTTGTTACCGTTACAATTACGATACCTTAGGTTATAAAGAAAACATAGTGGGAATCTTCATCTAAGGGTGGTCTATAATAATGAGGATATAATGATAAAAGAAGAAATGTCATGAAGAAAATGAGATAACTAGAGATTTCATATTCTTGGGATGATTGAAAGGAGTTATGATAGGGAACATGCATATTTTTAAAAGTTAGACTAGTGTCACCAAGCACCCAAGTATATTGGATCATGGCTATTTTAAATTTTGATTAGGTCTCTAAACTCAAAAATGTAATGGATTGAGATATTGAGATTATAACTAACTTCAGACTTAGGACAAGTGTTGCTTTGTTTTGGAATTCATATGATGAATGGAGACATAATTGTATATATTTCTGAATTTTGAACTTTTTTCATGTTTTTAATGTTTGAGGGTAACATTTTTGAAAACCCTCATGAGACTATAACTCGTCCATTGGGGATACCTAGCGGTTTATAGGCTTGTTGTATATGTTAAATGCAATCTAGATTACCTACAAAAGTGGTGTAGTTAGAATTTTTGTTTTTGTTTTAATTTTGTTTCTAGAATTAGTTTTTATTCTTATTTTTATTTTTCTTCGCTTATTTTGCTTGGGACTAGAAAAATGCTAGTTGAGGAGTGTGTTAAGTGTTAAATATTATATATTTTCTCCCATCTATATCTTAGTTTTATGAACATTATACTGCTTACTGTTATGTTTTACTCATGTTTGTGTTACAAGGTGAACTTGAGAGCTTAGAATGAAAACAATGTTAAAAGTGTGGATTGAATGCTTAAGAATTACCAAGGCAAAAGGATGGACCATTTGGAGACCAAGATTGAAGATTTCAAGACCCTAAGAGTCAAGAAAATCAAGTGGAAAAGGAAGAAAGTGCAGAAATTAGTGTAGAAATTCGCAAGATCTAAGCTTAGAGGACATCGAACTAGTTTCGATGACATCGAAGTCATTCTTAAATGACATCGAAGAATTACAGGAAAATTAAGTTTGGTTGCTAAACAAATTGGATACATTCTTTAATGACATCGAAGCCGGTTTTAGATGACATTAAAAGCATTTCGATGTTATTGAAGGGTTTACACGGAGCCTACGCGGAGTGAGAAAATTTGAGACAATTTTCATATTTTTCAAGTCGATTTGAAGGAGGGAGTTCTCCACTTATAAATAGGGCTTCACAGGGCATTCTTAAGCATCATTCAAAGCATTCAAGGGCAAGATCTTAATTTTTTGGGTCTCAACAACGATCGATGTTTTATTGTTGGAGTAAGCCTGGAAGGAGTTGTTTGCTGGAAAGAAAGGACAAGAGGTTTTGGAGGAGGATTGGTATCTCCAAAATCAGAAATCTTCCTTTGAGCCATCCTTTGTAGTTGTGCGGCCGCGAGAATATCTAGTGTTCTTGAGTAATCTGTGGGACTTTTGGGTAGGGAGCTTCGGTTATTGATGATCTCGTCCTCATTCTTATTGTTCGCTTCATGGTAGGTGTTGTTGGTGCAGAGGTATTTCTTTTTTTACTCTCGACCAAACTTAACTATGAGCAGAATTGGGACGTGAGTTCTGCAATGCTTCAACCATTCAAAAGTTTGGTGTATTGTCAGTCCCACCATGATACAAAATTATTTCTAGATCTAGGGGATTCGGCGTAAGTCAGTATTTGTAAAGCGACTGATTCCTTACGATATGAGTTATTGAGGGAAGTGTACAGTGTTTCATTGGTCATTATTACACTATCGTAAGGAGGCTAGTTAAATGTCTTATGAGTAAGAGGGGACGAAATACACTGCATTAAACCAAGTTGATGAGCAAATAAAGAAGGATGGTATTGTTTGATGCCAGCTTTTGCGTTCTTACCTTTTTCGATTAAGCCGCCATAAGCCAAATCGCGGCCGATCACATAGCAAGTCCAACCATGATGCAATCGACCTTTTGAACGCTTGTCATCGGGGGTAAATTGTCATGTGAGCCATGTAGGCCCATAGTCCTTTTCTGCTGAAAAAGGAGTAAATGATTGATCATCTTGAGATTTGTCAAGAGAAAAGAATTCGAAAAGATATTCATTGACTGTGTTATTCTTTAGGGATGTGTGGAGAAGTCAGTTTCCATGACAAGTAAACAGTCGATCGTCATGTAGTTGTTCAAGTAGATGAGAGCAGAAGTATGTTACGAACCTCATCTGTACAAGCCAAATAGGTCCTCTTGCCGAACACAATCCTTTACGATTGATTTTGTAAATACTTCTGTATAGATGGCTAAGAACGAAAGGTGTCAGAGCTATGTGTTGTTGTTCAATAAGACATTCGGCCAGAGCAATGTTAAGGGTCAAATATTGCATATTGGACCCTATTTATTACTTGGTTTTATGAATATGATAATGCTTAATGTTTTATTTTAATCATGTTTGTGTTGCAAGGTGAATTCAAGAGCATGGATTGAAAAGGATGTTAAAAGCATGAATTTAATACTCAAGAATCACTAAAGCCAAGATTGGATCTGACGAAATCAAGAATGAAGAATATGTGCACTGAAGATCCAAGAAAATCAAGTCAAGAATGAAGAAAATCGGAGTTTTAAATTGAAATTGCGTAATCCTCGACCAGTCTTGGCCTCTGCTCGACTAGTCCAGGCTACACACGACTAGTCCTAGAAACCACTCGACCAGTCGAGGTACCTTGACTCAAACTCCAGCGAGTAAAATGACTAAATTTCTATCCTACTTGACTAGTCAAGGGTGTCCCACGACCAGTTAAGGATGGCCCACGACCGGTCAAGGACCTCCCACGACCAGTCGAGCGTTACGCAATTATTGCGCGGACTGTATAAATTTGAGACGATTTTCGAAAATTTCTACACGGTGCAAAAGTCTAAGGCCTAAAACTATAAATAGGGATGCCTAGGGCATCCTTAGGCATCTTCTAGGGTTTAAGAAGTGGAGCAAAAGGGTGGAGCCGCCGTCCGGGAGTTCTTCTTCTTCTTCTTTAGTTGGTCTTTTTGTTTTGTTTAAGAGTCTTTAGTTCAATCATATCTATGGTTGGCTAAACCTCTTAGTTAGGGCTAAGAGGTGAAGCTTGCAGCGTGATTGGGATGTTTGCTTTGTTTTGATTCATGTTTCATTGAACTCTCTTGAATTCTAGTTTGATTATAAAGGAATATTTTTAGTTTTTAATGATTTATTGTGACTCAAATTACAATAGATCTGTCATAGCTTGAGATATCTTCTTTTCCTGAATTCAGATTGTGAAATTAGGAAATCTTGTTGTTCACCATTGCCCCATGGGCATGATAGGGTGATGGAATCCTCCCTAACTTTCACAATTCTCTTATGATTGGTTGTGGGTTTAGTAAATTACTATTGTTTGCCTTGTCTCCTGGGCATGGTTAGGTGACGGAATTACTTCCAAATCTTCACCACTCTCAACCATTGATGAGTAGATCCATGAGAAGTTCAAAGATTTGACAAATCTCTTCTTACCAATTGGATAGGATAGGATTCCGATTCCAGTTGTGTCCTTTAATTATGCAAGGTAGCTTCCCAATTGCTACAAGTGCATCCTTGACACCCTAGTTCCTACCTTTAAATTCTTTAATTTTAATAACTTTAATCATAATTACTTTCTCAAATACTTCTAGATTTAGGTTTTCATCTTCTTCTAGTTACTTTTAGAACATGAGATTAGTCCCTGTGGATTCGACCTCAGTCTCATCAAGATTATTACTGCATCGTGACCCTACACTTGGGGTTGTGAACAAGCAATATATTCGGCTGTAACTTGTTGAACATTGACACATAACAAATGACAGTGATCCAAATGAGAAGGAATGTAAGGTGATCATCTTCTTCGATCGGCCCTTCGAATTTGTGATAATGTGTCATGAAGGTAGGATAACCTTTGACGGATTTGCCATGGAAGTTCTTACATTGTCCTGTTTTAACTTTTGCATGGTAGGTTTTCCCAAATGGTAATAACTCTGTTATATGCCAAATGTCCTTTTTGGTGATACTCATCAGAACACATTCGAACATAAATGCATTGGTGGAGGTGCTCCAGAATGAAGATAAAGCAAGAAGGAGAGATGTGTTGGGGGCATATTCCTGGAGAGATAGTTTGATGCATTCATAGATGACCAATTCTTTCAACATTTCTTTGTGTCGGGCTGATACTCTTGTGAACTAATTTTCCCAACCTAGGAGTGGATTCGACCATAACCTTGGTGTTTTCAACACATTAGTCGCATTAGGAATGCTTTCAGATTGAATTAATATATTATCACCGGGACAAATAGGAAAGTAGGGATCTAAAGATAATTGTTCATCAGCAGGAATCTCAGATGAAAATGTCAGACTGAGACAAGAAGCTTTGTCGTTCATGGGAGATTTGAAAATGATTTCTTCTGTTTAGTAATTAGTGAATATTATATCCTTTTGATCAAATGTAGGTGCTAATGATGAAGAAGCCATTACAAAGGGGAGAAGGGTAAGTTAAGATTTTAGAAGGAAAGAGTTTAAGAGAAAGAAAGAGACTGGAAATGTATCGAAATCGAACGAGAAGATTGTGTATAAATATAAGCATGAACGAATGGATGCATTTATTGTGAAATCATGCCTATTTTGGCAGAATGGCTGTTTAAGACACATGTTGGCTTGAAATTCATCCGACGCTTTGAATCGGCGCGACTGAGACTGATGATGATGGTCGAAAGTGGTTTGTATTTAATTAACACATGTGGGCATTAACAAAACTCCAAATGTCGCTATCACTTTCTCTGAAAGGACAATAACAAAGGGGGCAATATTTGTACCGTATCCGACTGAATTCTGTTTCAACCAATTAGAATCGATTACGTGTAATTTATACAGAACGGGTGCAATAGTGGCAGGATTTTCTGGAAACATGTACGGTCATGTCTTGGAAAGTAGAGTCATAACATATCAAATGAATTATTCTGGCCGAGATCCATGTGACTGAGTTTAGATGATTAATTAATGAATGGTTAATGATCGAGGTTATACAAATGATCATTAAGTGACTGATAAACGATTCAGAGGAGCAAGAACGTGGGAAGTATCCAGAATGAGTTAGTTGAGAAACAGTTGGAATAACCGTCAGAATGTGGGAAAGATCTATAATGATGGAATTAAAGCTTATAAATAGAGAAATAGAGCAAGTAGAAAAATGTCTCACACCAACCCAAACAAACTAGCAAATCAATTATCCTATCAAATTTATATTCCATCGTATAATCGTTGCCTTTATCATGCAAATTCTTCTCCTTTGCACAATTATTTTACTTTCCGTATTTGTTGTTTACATTTCTTAGCTCAATTCATAGTGTAAGTATAGTAGTCAATACTCATAGTCGTAGCTAGAACTCTCTATAACGGTCGATCTTAATTCTTTATTCCATTTCATCTACATTTTATTCCATTTCATCTACATTGAGGAAGTCTTTTCATATGGAAGGTAAGAAGAAACTCATCATCAGAGGACGAACCCTACCCTCTAACTATCGCTTGATCCATTTACATTTTGAGTGATTGGCTAAATAAGCAACCAATCTCCTTAGACCTCGATCATACTTAGTGTCTGCTTACTTCGGCGCTTTGTGTCATTGTTGTTCGATTTGAATTGGAACCACAATCCCAATTTTGTCACGCCTGTGTGCCACCCGTGCTGGAGAAAATGATCGTGAAAACCGCGACAAACAATTGACTACCTATAACTTTGGCAGTTTCCAAACTGCATGAGCAGTTTTTCCTACCGTTTGATAACTGCCTTGGCTGCTTTTTCTATCAAATGCGTTTAGGACTCATGACCAAGGAAGATTGGCCCATATGCTAAAATACCCAAATTAGAATCATATCTAAGAAGATTGGCTCAACTACTCAGCCACTGATTGACAAGGAATTAGATGATTTGTTAAGGGGAGGGCTAGTCCTTAAGATGAGCTCCTTTTTATCTTGAACATAAAGACTTTTATAATGAAAACAAAAAATAAAAGGCCAAGTGCTGATTTTAGTCATTTGAATGTGAGTGCAGTACAATCGACATATAAATAAATAAAGCAAAAAATTACCGACGACAGTTCGATCGAGCAAGATTGTGGACCGAAGGAATCTCTAAGGACTTAGGAATTTGAGGGGATTCTAGCAACGAGGTTGTGGATGAGATTAAACTAAAATAAGACTTGCTATGGAGATGCATTGGAAAGAAGTGGAGAAATTAAACTAAAGTTAAGCTAATTGATCTAGACTGTTGTAGCATAGCTCTAAACATAAGTAGAGAAAGTAAACTAGGCTAATGTAAGATAAGATAGGTGTCTATGTTGGATGAAAGATTTGATAGGCAACACTGAGTTGAAAAGAGATTTGTTTTATTTGGATTGGTAAGGATCTAGAGCTCTTCATTTTTATTTTTATTTTTTTAAATATAGATTTGAATTAGACAATGGCCTTGCGTATGACCTCTTCACTTTTGAGTTAGTTAACAGGCTTGGCTTAATATGCTTTTATTTCGATAAGAAACTAGCCCATTATTACATTGCCATGTATAGTGTTGTTTCTATTTCTAAACGACCTTATTTCATTAGTGCATCACATAGGGGTTTACATCTGCACGTGGCCAATTGAACATGGCCATGTGTCATTGGATATCACGGCCTTAGTGTTGGGCTGAGTTAGTCCTCTGGCCGCTTTGCGTACGTATAACTTGTATTTTTGCCACATGTCCGCGAGTGAATGACTGCATCTAGAATTTAGGTTGGGCATGTCTTTAGATAATATTGACACTCCTAACATGACACGTGTCCACCACGGAGGTGAATTTTTAAATCTGATGTTCTTTTGTTCTTTATGAATATATAATTTTTTACTTTTATTAGTGTGCCGACAGACGGTGGCATCCGATTTATTGTATCTGACCCTCGTTGGTCCGGTATAAAGAGGATTATTTAGTTAGTGCGTTTATTTTATTTTTATTTATTTATTTATTTTTTTTTTGTTAAAAAAAAAAAAAAAAAAAAAAAACGATTTGCCATCTAGAGTAGGAGAAACCAGATGGACGATCTGTACCATGTCTCACGGTGTCATTGGCCTCTTTAAAGGGACGCTTAAAAGAACCCTTTGCCGCAACTTGCAAACCGAATCTACTCTCTCCCTTTCTACCATTCGACCAGTGGTATGGGCACTGTTCTCCAACCTGGAGTTTGTACAAGTGGGGTAGGATTGGTTATTCTGTTGGGCCTTATCATGAGTGGGATTCCCCAGATATCTTCAGGATTAAACTACCCTGACGGTTCTATTGGTGGCCTTCAACAGGACAGTTAATAATAAAATACAGCAACAACCTACGTCAACGGGAAGAAGGCCGAATATCAGACGGCTAGGAACTTTGGTTCTACTTCTGTTCTATTCATCCTTGATGGGTCCCACCGGATCAACATTCTATTTCACCCAGACATGGTTCTCTCTTTTACATGAGCCTCGGTCTGTCCCAATTTTTTATATTTAATGTTCAGATGTTGTCCACATTATCGGATGCGGATTGCCTTCCAAAGGAAATCAGACTGCCTACTGAGTTATTCAGTATGCTTTTATGGTTCTGAGTAAACTCTGTTGGCCCACCATAAATGTATGTGGTTTATCCACGCCGTTGATCCATTTTTCCTGCTCATTTCAAGGGTTGAGCCCAAAATTTAAGCATATTTAAAGTTCAAGTGGACCATACCACAGGAAACAGTGAGAATAATGAATTTCATGGTTGAAACCTTTCTAAGGCCCTCAATAATATTTATTTGTCATCCAATTTTTTCATAAAATTACGCAGACGTGGATGAAGGTAAAAATACAAATACCAGCTTGATACATAACTTATGTGGCTTCTAAGAAATTTTCAACAATAGATATTGAATTGGCACTGTTTTCTGTGGTGTAGTGCACTTGAGCTTTGGATATACTTCATCTTAGTGTTCAAGCCCTAAATTATATATTAAAATAGATAAACGGGGTGGATAAAATACATAAATTACATTAGACTCCAGGGAGTTTATGCAGTACCCATAGCGTGCTGAGTTACTCAGTACCCAGTCCACTTCCCTGCCGAAGCCTTTCCCAGGATCTCCCTGACACGGGAAGCTACCCACCGTGATGCTTGAGAAATTCCTCCGTTCATCCGTTTTTTGAGACAATGTTAGGACATGAACCTAAAATTGAAGCAGATCTAAAACTCCACGAAACAATGAAGATTGAACATCTACTGTTGAAACATTCCCAGGGCCACGGAAGTTTTGGATCACACTAATGTTTTTGTGTTTTCAGTTTATCCAGTAGGAATGACTTTATGAATGGCATAGATTACATATAAATATCATAGTGAGCCTGGGATGTTTCAACAGTGGGCATTTGCGTATCTACTTTTTTCCTATGGTGCAGTTCACTTGAATTTTGAATCTCCCTCAATTTTTCTTTTTTGGCCCACCTCTTGGCATGATATGGAAAAACAGAATGACAAAGTGAATTTCTCAGGAACTGTTATACTCCAGCCATTCTAATAAAGCCGATAGGAGGGCAATATATAGCATTGCATGAGAAATAGGAAGCGGATAAAAAAAATTTCAAAAATTTGAAGCGTAGGATCACAGCTGGCGTAAAGCTAGTTCTACATGTCGGTAATGATTGATGGAGTATTGTAGTTAATATACGAGAAGTGTGGTTAAGCTATTTAAGATATAAAAGGTGACCGACGACAACAAAGCCTTGGCCTACAGAAGTGGAACTGTTGTAAAGAGGAACATACTAAAAGAAGGGTCTAGAGAAGAGAGGAATCTAGAAAGGCTTTTTGGTTGATGTAATCATTGCAATAATGGAAAAATGACCTGAAAGAATAAGTGATGTAAAGCAGGTCGCGGACAATTTCATGGCCAAGATGGACCATAAAAGGCCCGGTCGACGACAGAAGTGATCTGGACCGTTGGACCTTAAATCGGGCGTATCTCACAATCCGGAATGAGTTATCGGGCGTAAAATATATGATTTTGGGGTAGAATGAGCTACTTTAGCCAACCAACCCTGCTATGCCAGGTTACGCAAGACAGATTTACAAAATACCCCTGGATCGACAGTCATTTCCCTGTTTTAATTTTGTTTTTACTGTAAATAGTAAGTTTTAGTTTGATTATCACTCTTCATCCATCGGGCTTTAAGAGTTGTGCCCAACATGAAAAGAGCTTAGAATAATTAGGAGAACGGTTTGGTGAAGCCAAATAGGACACTTACTATTTTTGGGCGAAAACCTTGCGCACTAGTAGACATCACGACCGTCTATAAATAATAAGTTTACTATTTATTGTAAGTTGCGAATTCTAGGAGTTTTAGTTGTAGTTTGCTTCTGATTTCTCTCTCATTGCTTGGTATCCCTATTTAAAGGGTTGTGAACTTGTTTATTTCACTCATTAATCAATTTCAAATTTTATTAGAATTTATTTCTATTTTCTTGCTTTCTTTCATCATGGACTCAAAAAGTCTCCGTGAGGAGTCCGGAGAAGCTCCGTGGATTCGGAGTAGTTATCTTTAAGGAAGATGGTGATTGTAACGTCTCGAGAAAGTCTGTACAAAGACCCGAGTATCACCTCAGGTAGAAATTACTAAGGATCAAATTCTGTAGAAATTAGACGAAAATTAATTAAGTACTAAACTAAATAATCAATAGAATTGGCTTGGACCACTATCTATATGAATTGCAAAACCCAAAACCATTAGAATCGCTAACTCAACATTACGTAAAAACCTAAAAGCAATCTCAAAACCCAGTTGTTCTCAGGAACACATTGAAACTCCGTATCAGACCTGGACCGCGCGTCGAAAGTCCGATGACCGCGAAACTATAAGGTTATGACCGCCTTGCTGAGCTTGAAAACCATCATGGGAATCGAGCTTAAATAGTATCTAGAAACGCGCAACTTGAGCCTTGAGTGAAGTGTGTGAGAAACGCGAATATCTTTAGAAAATGAACTCAAACTTAAGTGAATTGGACTATTCGCTTACGAGCAAAATTGAAGACTTCAAACCATCGTTTTCTGACCAAACTTTACTTATGGATCAGGAAAAATTTTCTGCACATGTCTGTATACTTGTAGCCCTGATCGAGTGACGATGACCATTGAACTTATATAGGTCCTCCACGGTCGATCCACAAATTCGATCAAACCAAAATCATAACCTGACTTAGATCCATGGTCAAGGAACTTACTCCATAATATAGGTGAGTAATGGGCCTCCAGATGAGTCCTGTTTGTCCGAAACAGACACCCTTTAGCTATAACTTAAGTATACTATGGCCCTTGGGCCATTTGAACCAGTTCTGGGCCTACTAAAGGACCTTAAACCACCCTTCTTTCATTTCATAGGAATTTCTCTAACCCTAGGAGAGAGAAGAGAGAAAAGAGGAGAAAAGAGTAAGGAGAAGAGAGAGAGAGAGAGAGAGAGAGAGAGAGAGAGGGTGATTATTGCTGGGATTCACTCCCACCACTCCATGGGCTGGATCACCTCACCCGTTTCGCTACACCATCGATTCCAACTCCAATTTAGGTAAGAAATTCTAACCCTATTTTCATTTTAGGAATCCAAATAGAGGAATTGATGAAATATCTAACCTATTTGGTGATTTAGGTAGCAGTTGTGCTGTAGACGGGAATGTAGTGTACAAACCGAGTTCGTAATGAGCAAACCGACGAAAGGTGCGGACTATAAACGTTTAGGTTATAGTTTTTAAGGTGTTCTATGTCAACAATGATTTATATATAACCTGATTGTTGCCATATGATCTTAGTTACGATGTATTTAATAAATTATACATGTCTGTGACATATGTGAATATATAGTGCATTTCATGTGTTCGTTGAAATGTTTGAATGAAATTGAAATTTTGATTTGTGTCTGCTATGAATATTAAGCTAAAATATATGTTTGTTGTATAGACGACAACTGCTTTATGAAAGGATTTGTCATAATATATGTTATAACTAAATTAGTTCATATAAGTAGTAATGTGTAATCTAAGTGTTTGATAAAGTGTCTGAATGAGAAAGTGTTTCTTGGATCTCTTCTAATGAGGGTGTTGAGATAGGAATCTCAATTACCTTTCCATATCTAAAATTTCCTCCATGTAATATAAATTGCTACTATGTGATTCATGGGTGAAATGCGTATGTATAATAACATGTTCAATGTGCTTGATAAAATGCTCAAATGAGAATTGTGTTTGAATTGTTTGTTAAATGTTATTATGATTATCACATGTGACTACTTATTGCATTTGAGTATGATTAGGACTACTACGTAATCCAGGCAATCGGTATGGTTCCCGATGGGGTGGCCAAACTAGTTTCGCCACTGTAGATACGTTCGATGAATCTGAGACGTACGCTTATTGTCGACAGTGGTTAAGCCATGTGGAGTGCTTATGTGTTCCATGTCGATCAATTCAATGTGCACTCGTACCAATCGTACTTATCAATTAACCTGATCGGCCTATTGTGTGTTTACCATGTATGGATGCTACTGCTTGAATCTAAGACTCATGAGCTAAGCATGGTGGTGTATGAGACACCGTGGTCAAGCTGTTGGCCTACGCTGGGGTGACGAGCCTCCTCGTAGTGACCAGTGAGCAACCCAAACTCGTGAACTGAATATGGTGGTGTATGGGACACCGTCTTCGAGCTGTCAGCCTACGTTGAGGTGACGAGCTTTCCTGTAGTGACCTCGAGTATAAGTTAGGCCTACGCTGAGGTGACAAGCCTCTCCGTAGTGACCTTGAGTGAAAACTCGTGAACTTACCTATCCACTGCTTTTCATTAGGGGTGATGCCCTACAACTTGCCTATCGTATGTGATTAACTAGGATTGATGACCCTAGATGGATCATTGTTTGGGTAAGTGATATAAAGGGAGGTACCTTAGCTTCCCAAATCTGCTGTATGAATAAGCCTAATAAATTACTTGGCTAACATGTTCATGCACCGCATTGCATGTGCTTTGGTGAAAAAGCGCACGTTTAGGGAGTTTGCCATGCACGATCGTGAGATGATGTCGCTGAGGGAGTGTAAGTGAGGATATACATCATTACGCATATCATCCCTATATTAACCAGAGTAGTTAGGATATGATTGTTGTATTACTTTATCATTACTGCTTGACTGAATTGATGATATGTTAACCTTTGCCTTATAGTACCATTGATTTGATCACTCACTCCCACTCTAGGACGATGTTTTAAAATACCAACCAGACTCTGATTTAGATGTAGGTGGTATGAGGCTTACGTGACGGAGCCGGACTTCTTCGACGAGGAGGAGTTCTCCTACATTCAGCTCTCAGGCGGGTCTATGTAGACTTAGAGCTGTGTCGCGGGGATTACAGGGATATTGGATTAGTCAAACCTTTACATTTTGATATTTTGTGTATTTTGAAATAAATATGTATATATATTCAGCCCAATGGCATGTTCATACTCTGGAGGTTATGAAACACATATATACTTTATATATATTTAGTTCAGTCTTTTGCTTGCTTATTTACATTAACTCTGGAGTATGATATGCTGATTTATTATAATTCTACTCATGTTTAATGCACTAATATGGACAACATTTAAACATCATTATCTATGTTACATAAGTGATGCGTTGGAACTTGGGAGTTGAGCTTTACTCGACCCCCGATTTTCAGGGCGTTACAGTGATCGACCTCATCACGTTCATCCCTGCGTCAATAAGCTACAACAGAAATCTATAAATAGCAGAGGAATGCAACATTAAAAATCTCAATCAATCTACAATCAATCCAACACAATAACAATCGGTTAAATTTATCAATTTATCTTTTATCTTATCTTATCCTAAGAGTAGTGGTAATTCTTAGCCATAATCTTTAGTTGTAATCCAAGTCTATGCTCATATGCTGGATTTGTTCTTTATCCAATATCAAGTAGTTCTTTCAAGAGACACATTCTTGTAGTTTCTCCCAGTGATCGATTGTGCATTTTTTAGCTTGTTTGATTTGCACTGGTATTTTGAAAGTCCTTTCTCATGAAAAGGCAAAAACTAACCCATCTTTAGAGGAAGAACCCTACAATTTGATTAACGCCTGATCATTATCAAATTCTGTGAGTGGCTGAGTAAGTGACCGATCTTCTCAGAATCTGGTCATATACGTTCATATTAGATGTATTTCCTTATTTTGTTGCTTGGGTCAAAGTTGATTGGTTTGGATCGAGCCGCTGTATTGATTCTGGCATGTCCGCGTAATAAAAAACAAAATGAGGGAACTAACATTTTTTTGGCACACCCAGTGGGACTCCAAATTACTTAGTTGTTATAACATTTGGTCGACACATGTATATTTGCTGGTGTAGTAATCATTCGAAATCATGAGACGAAAGGATGGTCGAAATACTTCAACAGTTGCTGTTGTGGTTAACGACCTACCTTCTCATGAGGAGTTGCAAGTCCAACAAGTGTCTGAGCAAGGAAATCTACCATTTAGTTTGGTGCATGTTCCTCTAAATCCAAATAGACCATCAACATCTCGTGTTGAACCTCTTGAGATTATGTCATCTGAGATAGTTGATATGCAAAAGGAGATTCGACAAATTGCAAAACTATTGCAAGTTTGGGCAGAACACTAGCGAGTTCAGATTGAGGCTTTCAATAGGTTATGGTTGGCCACACTGAGTGCATGAATCAGTTAGAGGTTTCATTTGCTAATAGAGCACTTGTTGTACCTCAGCAATAGGCCGATGCAATTCTGTTGGAAATTCGGCACCTGTACCACCAATCCAGCCAATGCCAATGACACTTCCCTTACAGAAAACACTCCACCTGTTCCTATCCCTGATCCAATCTAGGATGTGTGAAAATTGGACGACATCAGTAGATTTCAGACGTCCTAAATGTATTCCTATCCAAGACATGCAAAATTCACCACCAGCGGTAGATTTCAGATGTCTTGAACTTGAAAATAGGAACGCAATTCAGGAATCCATGAATCAAGGGATGCTTGGGGGGTAACCTTGCCTATAAATTAATTGTATAATGAAGAATAAAATCAAGATGGCCTCGAAGTACCTCCAATTGCTGCGCAAAAATACTGGGAGCGTAATCAACTTGTTCAACTAGTTTATGAAGTAGTAAGCCAAGTTCTCGGCTAAATTACCACTTCAATTTCTCATAAGTCATATCCTGATTAGATCAACTGGTACTATCTATTACCGAGGAATTATCAACCTGACTTTACATTATTTACATGTGTAGACACCCCACCTTGGGCTGATAATTTTGATTGAACAAAAACCCTGATTAGTACCTTTAACCTTGATCCAATGCCTGATTCATACCCTTAATCCTAATCCAAACCCTGATCCTTACCTAATTTCCCAATCTACACCCTTAACCTTAAATCCAAAACTTAGAAACCCTAAAACCCTAGGAACACTAAAACCTCGTTAACCCGGCCAGCCACCGTAACCCAACAAAACTCGAAACCTGGACCTGAACCCAAACCTTAGGAAAAACCTAGCCTACGGAGTCAACCCACTAAGTCAACTCACCTAGTCAGCCCGCATAGCCTACCCAGTCAACTCACCCTGTCAAACTAAGTCCATAACTCATTTTGGTCCAAGTCCATTCCAAAGCCCAATTCGGATAAAAGGGGAGACAATAAGGCATCTTCAGTGGACCGAACATGTCCATGTGTATAGCTGGAGCCTCCCCCTAAAGCTAAAGCAAAGGTGACTCACTCGTGTGTTGTTGTCCTCAATGCTCATTTCATGCATGTGCAAAATTTAGAAATTACTTTTATGCCCCTCCCTTGAGCCAAAATTATACTTTATGCCACCCAAACCAACACGTAAGATCTTGCCACATGGTAATCTCAAATCCTAGCCATGCAAACCTTTTAAACTTCAAGCATGCAGGAATTACCAGAAAACCGGGCTAGAGGGCTATAAATACCCCCTTTCCCTTCACATTTCAAGCATCCTTCATTCCCATAACAATACATTATAATCCCTACCCATATACAATCAAGTGTCTATCCCACTGAGGAGAGTGGGAGTGAGGAAGAGAGCCTAACCCAGGTTCAGTCCTAATTCTAGACTCTTGAGCGAACCCAAAGTTCAATCTAAGCCACTCGATATGATCTTGCCACAATACTGTTCACCCAACCTTCCTCAATCAAGTTTCATATAGTCCATAGCATTTGCATAGCATGACATTCATCTGATCATTTAACACACTTTACACCAAATTGGTTCGAAATTATGTTTTGAGGCTTGTCAATCTGATCATATCCTTCCTAATAGAAAGCTTGCATATTTCTTCACATTTCATTACAAGAATTGCATATATTCATATACGAGAACTAAATCCTAACCCTAAAGAACAATCAAGATCCTGTGAAGTAGAGACCGAATGTTTGTATGGGCAGAGCGGGTGCCTAACACCTTTCCTCTGTAATCGCGATCTCTTACTTAAAATCTCTAATTGTAGAACCAAAGAATCATCTTAAGGTACAAAATCTTTGGATCCCTACCCTAACATTTCTATAAGGTCTAGTCAACTGTATAGATAAAGAAATTGGCTAGTGGCAACTCTGGTCAAACATAATAAATCAACCACAACACAAAGCCCTCGAAAGAGGCAACCGGTGGAGAAGCACCCTTAAGTCGATTCTGGCCCCGAGATCTTAGCATCCATAAAATGACAACTCTGCTAGGGTTATGCTAGCCACATCAATTGAGACCCAACGTGAAAAACAAGATGTTTCCAGTCCCCGAGGGTCAGCTGTTCTCGAGTATTTGCATATGCATAAAAAACATAAAAATCCAAAAAACTCTAAAAGCATTGTGCCTTTGTGAGCTAAGCGCTCCCGAAAAAACCTCTTCTTTCATAGCATCATTCGAACCAAGTCGCATACTGCCATGACCAACCATGAGGAAGAAGTCCAACCCTTCCATGCACTCAATATCAAAAATCTTAGCCTGCACAACCACAACAAGCATAAGTCATGCCAATCATTCAAGAATTGGCACAAGGAGTCAAAGTAATGCATGATATGTTCCTATAACTCATCCAAGCACAAGCCACCACATCCAGCAACCAAGTTGGCCCATCTCAACAACCACCAACTTCATGGTTCTTTCCATCTTTCAGTTTAAACCAAGCGTAGCCACCAGAATCTACATAGGATCACTGATACCAGTCAATAAAACCCTTAACCATAGGGCACTTTTTCAATACCCTCAAACAATCAGGAGCTAATCTTAAAAAAAACCATGCAACTGGGATTTTAAGTCAATTTCTAGCAAACTTCGCAGCTGGGGTTTCGAATCAATTCTTAGTAGATCCTACAGCCAAGATCCCCAATCAATTTTCAACACATCTCACAGTCGGGATTCAATTTCAATCAGCAACAGTTTTCCCGGCCGAAAGCCAAGGACCAACACTGGAAAATGCCCATAATGAGGTCAATGTCAATTCCTTTACAACCAATAAGTAGTGGCGAATACCCAATAAGGAGTCATTTTTCAGCTTCTCAGCCTCCCCCAACCGGGAATGCCTGTCAATTCCAACAACTTTTCACACTCAGGAACACAATTACATTACAGTAAGCTCCCACTATTGGGAGTCATAGGGTTAAAAAAATTGACCACTATATCAAAGACGCGAAATGAGCTTAACCGCAAGAGATGTCAGTTTCTTAAACAAGCTGAATAGAAACGGAGGAGTTGCAGGAGCAACTCCAAGCCATGCAGAACCAACTTTAGCGACATGAGGGGGTTGATCTCTCCTTGACAAAGTTCAGGGACCTGTGTCCATTTTTAAATATATGAGTACCTCAAAACTTTGAGGTTCTCAAATTTAAGAGATACGATGGCAATGCCTGTCTTACAACCCATCTCAAAACATTCTGTGGAGAGCTAAATGCTGTGGCATGGAATGACAGAGCTCTTATATGCTTATTCTAAAAATCTTTAAAGGATGATGCTCTAGATTGGTATACTTGTTGGATTCCCACCATATCAAGATGTGGGAACAACTTTCCAAGGCTTTTGTCGATCGATTTGTATACAATCTCAACATGGTACAAAGGAGGGCAGATTTGACAACCCTAAGGCAGAGAAGCAATGAGACATTATCAACCTATGTTGGACGGTGGTCAGCTATGACTGCTCGAATGTGAACTCCCATTGATGATGAGGAGCAGATCTCCATGATCGTCCACTCGACAAACTCAGGTATTTTAGGGTACCTGATCTGCAAACATCACACAACTCATTCACGCAGGGGAGTAAGTCGAGGCTGGAATAAGGGCTGGAACAATTTCCCCTAGCCATATCAAACTGCTCTAGAAAAATAGAGCAAGCTTGAGGGTAAACCCCTAAGATATGTGAATGGAAATGGTTCGATCCAATGTCTGACAGAAGTTAACAACATAATCACCACTACTCAAGGCAATCAGTGCGCTCCCTAACAGGTGCGCTAGCAGTATCATCGATACTAACCTCAACAGCACCAACAAAGATATTAACTCCATCAACTGCAATAAATTTCGTAACCGCCACCACAACCACAACCACAATAGCAGTAACAATCCAGAGGTAACTAAAATTACGGTAATAACTGCTCTAGTAGAAGTAGGAATAAGTTAAAGTGTCCTAGAGAGGGGTGAATAGGACTTTATAACATTTTATGACAATTTAAAATCCTATTATCATTATCTTAATCTAATATAACAATTTATCAAGATATCTTCAACTTAACTCTAATGGCTTCCTAACCAAATAGAGGATCCAATCATGTCATGCCCCAAACTCGGAAACCAGGCTCACAAAATTCTCGATCACCGAATCTGGCGTCGATAGCCTCCGTAGTACCCCATCCTCGGCTCCTGGCACCTATACACCATGCTCCGATCCTGAGATTCTATAAGGAGGATTTCTAACATGATTTTGATTCGTAATGAGCATAACTATAAGCATAACCCACGAATAATAACCAAAAGAACACCATCACAAAGTCCTCTATGATCAAAAACTTTAAAGTACAATGCGTATGAAGGGAAATACAAAATAATGATAACGAAAACTCCTGAAGCTCGACTGCACGCTCCTACTGCAGCAAACCTACGACTGCGTTCTGGCGTCACCTACACGCATCAATCATGCATGAGCTAATAAAAAGCTTAGTGGGCGATGTAAGTGTGTGCATAATATGGGTGTGCTCAGAATGCAATGACAGAGTAATGTGGAATCATGCTGATGAGTATATGAATGTAATCAGCTGTACCAAGGCTATGCGGTGCAAAACATGAATGTTATCATCCATATCAAGGCCATACGATGTGAAATGCAATTCACGCATGCCAATCCTCATCCACATATTAATGCAGCTCCTCACTAGAGCATTAAATATTAGTACGGTTCTCACTCTGGATAATCACTGGGGTTTAGTACACTCCAAATGGCACTGCTCCTTTCCCAAATGCGCAGTCCAAGTGAGTGTAAGAAATCTCACTATCTACCTGGCCAATAGTCTGTCAATACCTATCTGACACATCGATAGTGGACCCATTCACAAGCTGGTCAAACTCAGCCTAGCAATGCCTCATACCCTCAGACGAGTAAGGCCACACCCCTTTCCAACCGACCACGATACAGTGGGAGATGCAGCCTCCTGGTATTCGGCACTCGAGCGCTCATATTTTCACTCGGTCTCAACAATGGAGTCATCCTTTGGTACCATCGGGTTTAGAAATTTTCACCCAGGGACATCTATGGCGCCCCGATGCTAGAAATAGTATTTTCGGTATCCAATTCGACCACCCACGATTTATCTGTGAAGGCTATGACCCTGATGTCGTTAGGGCATACAGTAATCACAATCACATAAATGCAAAGTGCATGAGTCACACAGTCCAATCATGCATCAATCCTACGTATGCCATGTGCTCATGTGGGAGAACTCTGCCTATCAGGGAGTCCCATAAACCACCTACACTAGGGCATATGCAATGGCCAATCAGACCTCATAACAAACATATAGATGATGCATATGTGCATGTATCATAATGTTATGTTGTTACAAACTCATAATCGGCAATAGTAGCCGGTAACAAAAATTGGCACCAATAATCGGCATCGATAATCAACCTCGACGCAAGGCGGGGTCCATAGATGGACGGCCGATGATGGATTGATTAAAATCAATGGGGCCCAAGCATTTGGGTTAACCCACTAGAGAATGATGAGAATGGGCCTAACAAGGCCTAAGGGAAGGTCACAATGTGGACATCCAACTATCATTGCCCATCAATGTAGACCTTTAACCAACATTGCTCCTAAGGAATGGCGTTATAGGACCAATCGTATAATGGGCTCACGGCCTCATATAAGGGCCTAATGTACATCATCATGGGCCTCGCTTGTGGGGCATATATGCATCACATTGGGCCTCCCTCATGGGCCAATATATATATATATATATATATATATATATATATATATATATATATATATATATATATATATATATATATATATATATAACATCAGGCCGTATCAAATGGGTCGAATCAAATGGGCCGAATCAAATGGGCTAAATCAAATGGGCCGATTTAAATGGGCCGATTCAATGGGCCGAAACATATGGGCCGAATCAAATGGGCCGATCAAATGGGCCGAATCATATGAGCCGAATCAATGGGCCGATTCAAATGGGCCGATCAAATGGGCCGGAACCAAGCACACCATTCACCTACTACTAAAGATCATTTTAGAGCATTATTTAAAAAAATGAATCATATCCAAGGATCATCTGGACCATACCACAAATGATAATGGTGATAATGATTTCCACACCTATATTTCCAGTGGGCCCACCATAATATTTATTTTCTATCCAATTTGTGCATGAGGTCACAAAGACCTGGTTATAAAGGAAAAACAAATATCGTATAAGTCCAAGACCCTGTAATCCCAAGGGCTTTTTAATGGTGGACGTTCATCCCACTATTCTCTGCAGTGTGATCCACTTGATATTGGATCTGCTTTATTTTTAGTCTCAAGCCTGGAGACAGGCTCACTAAATGGATAGACGGTCGGATTCAACACATGCAACAGAGGGTAGGAGCCACCGTCCAACCACGTGGATGGTGCGGCTAAAACCCATACATCATGGTGATCCTCATGGGGTGAAATGAACGGCAGGGATACAATACGTGCATCATGCTGGGGCCGTAGCCTACAAGCCAGGTAGATGGATGGTAGGGATACAACACATGCATCATGGTGGGGCCGGTCACCAAATGGATGGACGGTCTGGATATCACGCCTGCTGCACCGTCCAGCAACTGGACGGTGCAGATGTAACCATACATCATGGTGTGGTCCACATAGTGGCCCACCAATAGAATGTTATTAATATATTATATATTATATATTATATATATCTTCACTGTGGCAGCAGACTGCCCATACTCACCGTCCAGATGGATCTAGACGGTGTATACATCATGATAAAGGTGGGTCCCACGTAGCAGTGGCCCACCATAGTAATTATATAATATGTGATATACTATATTATACAGTGTTTATATATTATATGCATTATATATACATACATACATATATATGTGTGTGTGTGTGAAGCATTGTGAGTGATAGCGTCCAGCATCCAAGGACGCTGGATGGCCTAGATAAAAGGGGGCACACCTCACTAGTAGGCCCCACATGGACGGTTTGGATGGCCCTAAGCAATATGGTGGCCCCACGTCAGGTGGGCCGCACTCTTGGATTAAGCCGATATTTGTGTTTCTCCTTCATTTGGGCCCATCCAAATGGACTACCATGTGGGCCACTCGGTGGACGGCATGGATAAAATACATACTTCATGGTGGGCCACACACACACACCATCTATATAAGAGAGAGAGGAAGAGAGAGAGAGAGAGAGAGAGAGAGAGAGAGAAATGGTGAGATAGAGGGACCCCGCCACTAGGGGCCCCTCTCTACATTGCATACATCAATATGGGTCCCACAACAAGTAGGCCCTAAAATTGAAATCAACAGTGGATCACCCACCTATTAGCCTCCTTTTTTAGCTCCTTGGACTCCTATGCTCATTGCCTTTAATTTTAATGGAGGTAGATGATGAATGAATGGTTGAGATGGGAGATGAGTGAGTGGGAAAGTGGGCCACACTTGAATTTAGGAGAGAGCTTGGACGTTTGGAATTTTGTTACTTGGGAGATTGTTTTGAGAAATGAGGGAGAGAGAGAGAAGTGATGGGATGATAAGCAATGGAGTGATGGGTGATGGGTGATGGGTGGAGTGATGGAGTTGTAAGAAAGTGATGGGTGGACAGAGAGAGAGAGAGAGTTGACTTAATTTGAGAATGGAAAAGGGATGGGTTGCTTGTACTTGTGGTATGGTGTGTACTTGATTGATTGATTGATTGATTGATGGGACATGTGGTAGAGATTCTCTCAAAATTCGTAACACGCGGCGTTTTCCTCAAGATGAACACAGGCCCACATCTCCTGGCCTGGGTATCGGATCAGTGCGCGAGTCGAGACGTTCGAACCACGGCGACAGCGCGGTCACTAGGGTATAAGTTTCGAGTCGAGTTAACTCCGATATGAAGGACTGGGCATAGGACCGCGCGCAAATGTCGGATACAGGTCGAGGGTTGTCGAAATTCGACTGGGAGGACCGCGGAAGCCTACGAAATGGTACGGTCTAAGATACGGATCTTACAAATAATAGGACTATTCAATATCTAAATGGCATATGAATTTAGTCTATGATGGATGCACTGAGAGACTATGTGTGAGATATGATACTTATCAGTTCTAAATAATCATGCATCATGTAATCAGTATACACAATAAAAGAATATGTAAATAACAATCTCAAACACAATCATTTTATAGTGGTTCGACTATATGCCTACTCCACTCCCGGCGGATGCACTCAACCCTTGAGTGTACCAAATTTCACTAACAGAGGTTTCAAATCAGGTTTACCTCAAACTAGTACAACCTACACAAGGCTGACTCTAGGACCTACACAAGGTACCTAACATGTCTCCACGAGACACAAGTTTATGCTCCACATAGGAGCAAGGGTCAACACACAATACCCAGGTTTTATGCCCTACACAAGAACAAAGGATCCACACAAGGAACCTAGGGTTTTAGGCCACACAGGCCAAGCATCCACACAATGACCCTAGAGTTTATGCCCTATAGAAGAGCAAAAGTCAATACATAGCACCTAACTTTTATGCCCTGCACAAGAGCAATGGATCCACACAAGGAACTTAACTTTTAGGCCACACGGGCCAAGGACCTACACTAAGGACCTGAGTTTATGCCCTACACAAGAGCAAGGGTCAACACACAGCACCCACATGTACTCTCCCGTCGGAGGCCTCCTATGAGGACTTGAAAGGGGTGAGAAGTACCTTTGACCCAAACCTACAAAAGAAATGATCAAAAGAGTCTCTGGACTCTAATAACTTACAGATAAGTAGGTGAGCCCCATTAAACATGTTGATGAAGATCTTCTCCTTGTTGATGAAGATTCTTTAGCTCTCTTGATCCGCAACACTCGAAGATGTACCAATAAAGGTGACGGGTTGGGTCTAGGTTATCTTGAAATATACTCTAATAAATATTACCTATTAAAGAAATGGAGAGATTCCAAGGTCTTAGGCATTCAAGGGATCCCAGCTCAATGATTTTACATTAAGGTGGTAGCTGGATGATCCTTGAATGTGGAAGTTAATTCCCCAATCCACTCTATTAAATATCAATGATGAGGATGGATTAAAGGATGAACTCCCATGAGAAAAAGGGCTTAAGGTAGATGATGTGTAGTTACTCTGTCAATGCTCTCTCTCTTTTTCTCAATGCAGCAACTAAGAACAAGCTCTCCTTAAATAGACAAAAAGTTCCAATGGTAATAAAGATGTCAGATTCTGATTGAGTTTCATATCATCGGGCCTGCTTCATTGTCATTGAATGTATACTTTCGATGCTACCGAAGCAACGTTCGATGATACAAACTCCACTGAAGTATATACCTGAAAATTTTTGCCTGAGGATTGATGCCATCAAGCGTGTGTCAATGTCATCGGAGTTTGAATTCTGATTTCATCGACAATATGTTCAATACATCGATCATTTCCATATGATTTTAAAAAGAGCTTGCTGGACAATCTTTGATCCATTTCGATGATATCGAGCAGATATCGATTTCATCAATATTTGAATTACGATCATATTGAGACATCATCGATTCCTTAGACATTTTAAGAGAATTTTCCTATTGAGCTCGCTGGACTAGTTTGGTTCGAATTCGATATCATCGAAGCTCCCTCGATATCATCGGAATTTGAGTTCTGTAATGACCCGAAAAATTTCGTGCAAAGACCCGTGTACTACCTCTATTTTTCCTTAGAAGTTATGTGTGGGTTATTTAGTGTTAAACTCAATTGCTTGTGAAATTAGTATCAATCACTTTAAATTCGATCTGCAGGACTCAAAACCTGTAGAATCATTAACGCTATGTTACCCTGAAATCTAGGATTCAACGCTAAATCCAGTTGCTCTCGGGAGTACTTGGAAACTTTGTATTGGACCTGGATCGCGCGTCGAAAGTCCGATAGCGTCGATCTTAGACAATTTTGGTCATCTTGTTGGGCTTGACCATCACCTCAAAAATCAAGTCCAGATGATGTCCTGGGTCGATTTGCTTGAGTCCAGAGTAAAGAGTGTGAGAAAGCTGAGAAATTAAATATAATTTATGAAATCTGAGTCATGTCACTTGCGCGTCGATTCTAAGCTTTCTGACCATTGGATTCTGACCCAATTTCACCCTCGGATCAAGGAAGATGGCCCTAGCATGTCCTAGTGCCGGTGGACCTGATCGAGTTTCGGTGACCGTTGAATTGAGAGTGGTCCACCACGGCTGATCTGTAAATCCGATCGGTACAAAAACTCAGCCTGACCTAGATTCATGGTCAGTGAGCTTAAGTTCGACCGCACGTGGAGAAAGGACCACCAGAAGTGTTCCGTTGGATCGAAATAGGCTTGATTTGGTTATAACCTAAGTATACCTTGGCCCTGGGGCTATTTTCATCTATTTTAGGCCTATATAAAGACCTTAAATCCCTCACTCTCTATTCCATACAAATTTTCTAACCCTAGTTAAGAAAAGAGAGAGAAAGTGAGAGAGAAGCTGGTGAATCATCTTGAGATTCTTTTCTGTTACTCTGTATCCCTAAACCATCACTTGTGAATCGTTATTCCGGCGATTCTAAGTTCATTCTTGGGTAAGTTAATCAAACCCTAGCCTGTGTTAGAGCTTAGACTTGTCTAAGTGTTGATGTAGCTCATTTCTATTCTTGCCTTAGGTTTTCTAGTCGCCGTTGACGAAGACTTATCGTCTGAATCAGATCTATTGTGTTTTTCTGGTTTAAGGTGCGGACTATAATCGTATAGGTTACGGTTTTCAAGGCTTTCAATGTTGGGTAATGGTTTATTATCGTTGTGGATGAAATTTCACATGCCAACTGTGATGTTTATTTTACGTTCCTGATATATATGAGTTATATTGAGATTTTTGTATTCTATGTATATGTAGGAAGTATCGTATATGTATAAAATATGAACATGTGCTTTCCATGATTAATTGTCGTGCACTTGTGTTAGTTGTATGTGTGTCAACTCCTTGGCAAAAGGAATTGTCCAAATGTATGTTGGACTATGTAGTCTAAGTATTTGTAGAAATGTCTGAATAGTTAAGTGTGTATGATATTAACCTATTTATGGACGGTGAGAAGAGATTCTCAATCAACTATCCTATTGGTGTGTATGATTTCCTACATGCTATTTACATTCCTTGTTGTTTAACTTCAAGTACTACTTATGTGTAAATCTATGTTGAGTTGATATTCATCACATGCTTCCATATTGTATGATTAGAATTGTTGTTCCATTACTGTGATATGAATATCTGTTATCATTGAATGTGTTTGGGACCATGGAATAGTCCAGGAAATCGGTAACAAACCTTGAGTTCATGGCCGAGGTTGTTTTCACCACGCAAGACGTGTTTGACGAACCCAAGTCATATTAGGGTTGTCAGCAATGGTTTGGCCACACGGGGTGTTTGCGCACTCTATGTTGTTCAACTCAATGTGCACTCGTGCTAGTCGAGTTCGTCAAGTAACCCGATTATCCTAGTGGATGTACACCATGTATGGACACTATTGCTTGAATCTAGGGTACCAAACTTACCAATGTAATTCCGCAACCATTGTACCTTAATCCGCTAAGACTCATGAGCCGGACATGGTGATATGGGACACCGTGGTCGAGCTGTCGACCTACGCTGGGGTGACGAGCCTCCCCGTAGTGACTAGTGAGCACACCAGACTCATGAGCTGATTATGGTGGTATGGAACACTATATTCATGCTGTCGGCCTACATTGATTGGTGACGAGCCCTTTGCAGTGACTTCGAGCATACCTTGCTACTGCATTGAGGCGACGAGCCTTAGGGTAATAACTAAGGTATGATAGGCATGCATTGATTGGTGACGAGCCCTTTACAGCGACCTAAAACCATATGATCGTATGAGATTGTCTAGGACTGATGACCGTAGAATGGATCACTGTTCGAAAAGTGATATGAGGAAGGTACCTTAGCTTCCCAATCCTTCTGTATGAAAAGGACTAATAACAACTTGGTAATCATGTTCATGCACCGCATTACATGTGCGTAGGAGTTGTTGGCACTGCAAGAGGTTGTCATGCGTACCGTAAGATGAAGACGCTGAGGGAGTGCAGGTGAGGGCATGCATCATTCCTACATACATCCTTGCATTAACACGAGTAGTTAGGACGTGTTTGATTGTATTGCCTTATCATTACTGCTTGATTGATTTAATAACATGTTAACTTTTACTGTATAGTTCCACTGAGTTGATCACTCACTCTCACATTCTGGGATGGTGTTTCAACACCAACTAGACTCTGTCTTAGATGCAGATGATGAAGCGACCCCTGAGGCAGAGCCAGAGTATGAGGATGATGAGGACGCGTTTTCTTTTATGTAGTTCTCAGGCAGGTTCATATGAGCCATGTCCTGATATGTGGGGATTCTGGGTTTTCTTTGTAATTGTAATAGATGATGTCATTTTGATACACATGTTTTGAAACAACACCTGTAATTATGACCTGGCAGAGTATACGTATTTTAAGGACTTGCACATGTACACATATGTTTCTTTAAGTCTTTCACTTGCGTCTTTCACTTATCCCTGAATTATGTTTGCAGTTTGGCTTAATCTATTCCATGTTTATGCACTCATATAGACAACATACATCCATCATTCAATATGTTGCATAAGTGATGTTTTGAAACTCGGGAGATGAGTTATGCTCGACCCCTGAATTTCAGGGCGTTACAAGTTTTGATGGAATCGAGGCTCGCTTCGATTCATCGATAAATATGAGATTTGCCTTAACAGCACGGTGGACACAAACTTGCTAGAATTCGATTATATCGAGCTATCTTGATGTTATCAGAATTTGAATTCCGATGATATCGAAGAGTCCATTGATTCATTAAGAATTTTGTCTAAGGATCAAGTTGGTTGTTGGACACTAGATGTCCTCAATTCGATGATATCGAGTACTTTCTAAGGACATCGATAACAGATGTTCGATCACATTGATGTGATATCGATATATTGAGAAAGGTTGAAAACTTAGAAATTTTCCTGTTTTGCAAAATAAGTTTTCATACTAAAACGTCTATGTTGTTATACTCATTTTAAGGGTTTATATACCAGGGTATTTTGGGACATGGGATGTGAGGCTTAGTTTACCTTTGATGAGTTCGAAGCACACATTCAGTTGAGGCAGACGCTTGATGATCTTCATATGGGGCTCACTTGTCTTACCGACTTAACTCTCATGCTAATTGACAAACCAGGGCACTTTCAATCTCTCCCCTTTGCCAATTACGTGACAAAACACCTAAAACACACCTAGAACAACATCCTAAATTGTGTGTACATGAACTTTACACAATTTTACAAAGATACTATGGAGTTCACACACAATCTTAATTCAAGTAGCAACTCCCCCTATCTTCTTGCAGTTGCTCCCCCCATCACTTGCATCACGATGCTTAAAAACATATATCCAATGTGTTCTCATGGTGGGATTTGTTCTCCCCCTTTTTGTTAGTAATTGATAAAGGTTAGTATACTAATAATAGATCGAATGACTGAAGTTGACATTAAAGAAACTGGGAGAATTAAGACAATAGGAGAGCTGTAAGTTTCCATGTGAGTATATAATCAGTGAAACATTTCAAGATAGATATGCATTGTAAAGTTGGCAATCACCACATCACACACAGTAAACCACTTTTATGGGCATTCAATAATCAACGGAGAATCAATTATCATTTGTCACATAACATGCATCCCATAGGCAGTTCCTATAAAGCTCAAACAGATCATCAGTAAATAATATGAGCAAATAGGCTTAGCAGGAAGTAGGCAAAAATATATATAGCATCATTCATGTACCAAAATATCCAAAAGAACGGCCCAATCTTGGAGTATTTAAAGCACTAAAAACAAACATCCATCAAAGTATTCAGCCCATCCATGGGCATATCAAAACAAAAAGTATTTTCCTCATTCAGAGGACAAACAACCCCAAAATATCCAATCACAGATGAAAATCATTTTGTCCCTTCAAAAAGTAATCTCATTGTCCATGTATGGACACATTCACACTGACTACTCCTTCACCAACTAGGGTGCTCTAGTTTCTCCATCTGTCCGTAGGTCAAAGACTAGTTGTGTAGCATGCTGGAGAGCATCGATCTTGTCCTCTATCCCGATCAGACACCTCTCGCAGTTGTGAAGACACTCGTCAATCCCGGCTTGTCCATTCAGTAGATGACGTTCAAGTATGTGATGCTGACGATTTGCGACTGACTCAAGACTACGGAGTGGCGTCCGATTAGATGCCCACGATGTTGGCGGATATTCTCCCATTGAAGGAAGACTATCCGGATGAGAATAAGTGGAGAGGTACAAATGTTGAACTGCATCATCATCGAACCATACCTCTGGTTGCACTTTGTTCGAAGTTGGCAGCAGGCCCACAAAATTTGCTAGCTTAGATATGAGGGATGGAAATGGGAGTGTATCAAGGTGATCCCCTTTGATTATCTGAATCAATTGCTCAAGAATGAGAGTTAGTAGGCACACAGGAACCTCTTGATACACATCATATAGAACATTAAGCACAAAAGAGTTGAGACTCTTTCCTTTTATGTCACATGGATACACATTTATACTAAGGATATTGTGGAGGATTTTGAATGTGGTTCTAAGATATTTGACATGAAGCATATTATCATCATTTCTAGGAATTGTGACACCTTGACATAATGCATGTGTAATTTCCCCCCACATACCTAACCCATTCAGATTTCGTTTAGTGACTGGAATTCGAGTCACACCAACATCTAGAAGTCGGCCAAGGATGACTAGAGTAATGAGTTTGGTTTGATGCCTGAACTCCAGATGAATACAGGGGGGTCATCACAAACAATGTGGCAACTATTGAAAAATTGATGAATCATCTCATACTGAAATGGACCACCAAGGATGAGTATGTTCTGCCATCCTATCGTTTCCAACAGAAGATCCACTCTGTATGGATCAATAGCACTATTCAGAATAATACGATCTATGATCATGACTTGCTCCCAATCTGATCGATTTGGAGGAGTGCTATTTCCCGCTGGTTTTGCATTTTTACCCTTCTTGGTTTTCAAAGAGGAAGAAAGATCCATACCTTTACCTTTCACCATTTTTTCTTGTTGGGTGTCTGGAAGGCAGTAGGAGGAAGGAGGAAACTAGAGAAGATAGATTTTTCATGCTCTCGTTCCCTTTTTATAGCAAAGAGTGTTGATGACATCAAAACCAATTCGATGTCATCAAACTTGGGCTCATGATGTCATTGAAAACTATGTCGATCACGGTTGGGAAGAACCAACAGATATGAGATGACTGTTAGGGAAGTCCAACAGATACGTTCTTGTCTTCCCGAGAGCCAATGATGACATTGATGATGCAGTTCAATGTCATCGGTATTTAAATCTCGGTGATATTGAGATATACTCAATATCATCGAGTATGTCAGAAAAAAATTTATCTTGACATAAATAACATGGTTAATTCATGAAGATATGCCTATATTGTTCATGTACAATGAACCATTCAACAAACATGAGGACCACAACCCTAAGATGTGCCTATTTCATTCATTTTGACTGAGCTGTCCATCAATTTACGCATACTCCAATTGATATATGAAGATCACTAAACCTGTTTGCACCAAGAGGCTTTGTTAAGATATTAGCGAGTTGTTTTTCTATAGACGCATAGTCCAACACAATGATCTTTTCTTCAACAAGTTCTCAGACAAAATGATGACGAATGTCATTATGCTTGGTCCGAGAATGTTGAATAGGATTTTTTAAAATATTGATGGCACTAGTGTTGTCACAGAAAAGAGTCATTGTGGATCGCTCAATCCCATAATCCAGTAGCATTTGTCTCATCCAGAGGAGTTGTGTACAACAACTACCTGCAATGATGTATTCGGCTTCGCCAGTGGACAAGGATATTGAATTTTGTTTCTTGCTCTGCCAAGACACCAAGCAATTTCCAATATAGAAACAGCCGCCACTAGTTGATTTGTGATCATCTAAATTTTCAGCCTAATCGGCATTTGAATATCTAGCAATGATGGTAGATGTTTCGAATGGATAGCATAGACCAAAAGAGGTTGTTCTAGCCACATACTTGATGATTCTTTTAACTGCTGTTAGGTGAGATTCCTTAGGCTCTGCCTGATATCGTGCACATGCTCCCACACTAAATGATATATCTTGATGACTTGTAGTTAGATATAATAGGCTTCTCATCATGCTTTGATACAGGTGTTGATCCACACTTTTCCCATTTATATCTTAAGAGAGTTTGAGTGTGGTGCTCATGGGAGTATGATAGGTATGACCAGATTCAAGTCCAAACCTTTTCACTAAATCTTTTGTGTACTTGGTCTAACATACAAAGATCCCATTGTGCAATTTCTTTACTTGTAGTCCTTAAAAGAAGTTCAACTCACAGACCATACTCATTTCAAATTCAAATTTCATGAGATTGGCGAAGTTATGAACAGTTTTTTCACATGTAGAACCAAAGACTATGTCATCCATATAGATCTGGGCAATGAGCAATGAATTCTCTATCCTTTGAGTGAATAGTGTTTTATCTACACTACCCCTGTAAAATTTATGGTCCAAAAGAAATTACGTCAAATGTTCATACCAAACACGTGGTGTTTGTTTGAGACCATAAAGTACTTTGCTCAATTGATAGACATGTTGAGGATACTTAGGGTCTAAAAATCCCTTACGTTGTTCCACATAGACTTCTTCATCAAGTACGTCATTGAGAAATGCACTTTTGACATCCATTTGAAATAGTTTAAATTTTAATGTAAACATAATTGACATGAGAATTCTGATGACTCAAGGCGACCTACAGGAGCAAATGTTTTGTCAAAGTCAATGCCTTCTATCTGTGAATATCCTTGAGCTACCAATCTTGCTTTATTCCTAATTACATTGCCAAATTCATCGAATTTACTCTTAAAGATCCATTTCGTTCCAATGATATTTGTATCAGGTGGTCTAGGAACCAGTTGCGACACCTCATTTCTTTGAAATTGTTGAAGTTCTTCTCACATAACATTTATCCAATATTCATCTTGAAGAGCTTCCACAATATTCTTGGGCTCAATCTTTGAGGTAAAGCAGAAATGACTATAAATGCTTTCTATTTGACATCGAGTTCTTACACCATCATTTGGATCTCCAGTGATTTGATTTAGAGGGTGATCCCTGATGATGGGTATGTTAAATGATGGCTAAGGTTCATTAGATGTGAAAGTTTTGTTATCTGATTTACCTAGAATGCATGAATCCACATAATCTTCTAATTCATTCAAGGGACTTTCTTCTTCATGAGGTTGATCATCAACCACCACATTAACTGATTCTTAAATGGTGAGGGTCCTTAGATTGTATACTCTATAAGCACGACTATTCAAGGTGTACCCTAAAAAGATGCCTTTATCACTTTTAGATTCAAACTTACCTAGGTGTTCTCTATCTTTCAGAATATAACATTTACTGCCAAAGACTCAGAAGTATTTCACACTAGGTTGCTTTCTGTACCATATTTCATATGGTGTTTTGTTCAAGCCCACTCTAAAATATACTCTATTTATTATGTAGTAGGCGGTATTGACTACTTTGGCCTAGAAGCTTTTGGACATATCCTTTCCATTCAGCATAACTGAGCCCATTTCCTACAATACTCGATTCTTTCTTTCAACAACTCCATTTTACTGAGGAGTTTTGGGGGCTGAGAATTCATGGCGAAATCATTTTTCATCACAATATTTTTGAAATAGCTCATTTTCAAATTCACCACCATGATCACTCCTGATACAATTTATGCAATATCCTTTCTTATTTTGGAGTCGCTTTGCCATAACTACAAATTCATTAAAAGCATCAGATTTTTCTCGAAGAAAAGCGACCCAGGTAAATCTAGAGTAATCATCCTCTACCACCAAGAAGTATTTTTTTCTACCATGACTTTCAACTTTGGTGGGCCCACTAGGTCCATGTGTAACAAGTCCAACAGCTTTAATGTTGATATGGTTGTTGTCTTTCTATGTCTGAATTTTATCTATTTACCTTTAAGACAGTCACCACATAAAATCTTTTCTTCCTTTCTAATCTTAGGAAGGCCTCTTACCAAATTTCTTGAACTTAACTTGGCTAAGTTTCGATAGTGAACATGTCCCAACCTTTGGTGCCATAGTTTGGACTCGCTTTTCACAGCCATATGGCATTTTGTGGACAATACATTCTCATTGCTACTATCAATAACATAGCAGTTGTCACCTATACGTAAACCTTTGATAATGAATTTTCTTGTATGATCTAAGATTCTACACACATCTTTTGAGAAGGTGACTAAGTGTTCTTTATCGCATATTTGTGAGATACTAAGGAGATTATGTTTTAGACCTTCCACACAAAGAATATTTTTAATTTTGGAAAGTCCTGGTCCAACTATTGTTCCTTGCCCAATTATTTTAGCAGAGCTCCCATCTCCAAACGTGACTGAACCACCATCAAAATATAAATTCTCACAAAAATGGGTTAGGTCACCAGTCATGTGTCTAAAGCACCCACTGTCAAGGTACCATTCAGAACTATTGCCAACTTTCAGAGCAGTATGAATTACTAGGCAATTGTTCTGATTTTTATTCTATTTAGCAATACCCAGAAGATTGAAAGTTTCGGAGTACATACTTGCAGTATTGCCTTTTGTACCCTCTAGTCCCACACTTTTGGCCATAATTTCACAACTTCAGTCAAGATCACTCTCTAGGCGGTTAAGCCCTCAAGAGAGACCCGCTTTGATACCAATTAAAATCGTGGTAATGACCGCTCTGGTAGAAGTAGGAATAGGTCAAAGTGTCCTAGAGGGTGGTTAATAGGACTTTATAATATTTATGATAATTTAAAATCCTATTACCATTATCTTAATCTAATATAACAATTTATCCAGATATCTTCAACTTAACCCTAATGGCTTCCAAACCAAATAGAGGATCCAATCACAAGACCATTCAATATCTAAACAATATATAAATTTAGTCTATGATGGATGCACTGAGTGACTATGTGTGAGATGTGATACTTATCAATTCTAAATAATCATGCATCATGTGATCAGTATACATAATAAAAGAATATGCAAATAAAAATCTCAAACACAGTTGTTTTATAATGGTTCGGCTATATGCCTACTCCACTCCCGACGAACGCACTCAACCCTTGAGTATATTAGATTTCACTAATAGAGGTTTCAAATCAAGTTTACTTTAAACTAGTACAACCTATACAAGGCTGACTCTATGACCTACACAAGGTACCTAACATGTCTCCACGAGATACAAGTTTATGCCCCACATAGGAGCAAGAGCCAACACACAACACCTAGGTTTTATACCCTACACAAGAACAAAGGATCCACACAAGGAGCCTAGGGTTTTAGGCCACACAGGCCAAGCATCCACATAAGGACCCTAGAGTTTATGTTTGACACAAGAGCAAAGGTCAACACATAGCACCTAAGTTTTATGCCCTACACAAGAGCAAAGGATCCACACAAGGAACCTAACTTTTAAGCCGCACAGGCCAAGGACCTACACTAAGGACCTGATTTTATGCCCTACACAAGAGCAAGGGTCAACACACAGCACCCACACGTACTCTCCTGTCGGAGGCCTCCTATGATGACTTGAAAGGGGTGATGAAGATCTTCTCCCTGTTGATGAAGATTATTCAGCTCCCTTGATTCGTAACACTAGAAGTACCAATAAATGTGATAGGTTGGGTTAAGGTTATCTCGGAATATACACTAATAAATATTACCTATTAAAGAAATGGAGAAATTCCAACGTCTTAGGCATTCAAGAGATCCCAGCTCAATGATTTTCCATTAAGGTGGTAACTGGATGATCTTTGAATGTGGAAGTTCATTCCCCAATCCACTCTATTAAATATCAATGATGAGGATGGATTGAAGGATGAACTCCCATGAGAAAAAGGGCTTAGGGTAGATGATGTGTAGTTACTCTGTCCAAGCTCTCTCTCTTTTTCTCAATGCAACAACCAAAAACAAGCTCTCCTTAAATAGACAAAAAGTTCAAATGGTAATAAAGATGTCAGATTCTGACTGAGTTAGACATCATCGGGCTTGCTTCGATGTCATCGAACGTATACTTTTGATGCTACTGAAGCAAGGTTCGATGATACAAACTGCACTAAAGGATATACCTAAAACTTTTTGCCTGAGGATTGATGCCATCAAGCGCGCGTCGATGTCATCGGAGTTTGAATTCTGATTTCATCGACAATATGTTTGATACATCGATCATTTCCACATGATTTTAAGAAGAGCTTGTAAACAATCTTTGATCCCTTTTGATGATATCGAGCAGATATCGATTTCATCGATATTTAATTTATGATCATATCGAGACATCATCGATTCCTCGGACATTTTTAGAGGATTTTCCTATTGAGCTAGCTGGACTAGTTTGGTCCGAATTAGATATCAACAAAGTTCCCTCGATATCATCAAAATTTGAGTTTCGATGGAATCGAGGCTCGCTTCGAGTCATCAATAAATATGAGATTTGCCTCAATAGCATGCTGGACACAAACTGACCAGAATTCGATTATATAGAGCTGTCTCGATGTTGTCGGAATATGAATTCCGATGATATCAAAGAGTCCATCAATTCATCGAGAATTTTGTCCAAGGATCAAGTTAGTTGCTAGACACTAGATGTCCTCAATTCGATGATAGCGAGTACTTTTCGAGGACATTGATAATAGATGTTCTATCACATCGATTTGATATCGATATATCGAGAAAGGTTAAAAACTTAGAAATTTTCTTATTTTGCAAAATAAGTTTTCATACTAAAATGCCTATGTTGTTCTACTCATTTTAAGGGTTTATATACCTAGGTGTTTTGGGACATGGGATGTGAGACTTAGTTTACCTTTATGAGTTTGGAGCACACATCCAGTTGAGGCAGACGCTTGATGATCTTCATATGGGGCCCACTTGTCTTACCGACTCAACTCTCTCGCTAATTGACAAACCAAGACACTTTCAGTAACACCTAGTACCCTTATCAAAATCAGCAGATGGCAAGGGAAGATAGGAAGTTCACCTCGTTCACACAAACGTACAATTAGATCATGGCTACTATAGTGTAGAAGAAACTCTTGTCTCTCCTATAACCTAGGCGACATCCGAATCCTCTACCACCTAACTTCAATGAGCATGAGTATTGCACATACTATAGAGGTTGAGGTCACACCACATATCAATGCTTCTCATTAAGGCATGCGGTCCAAGATTTGACTGATAACATGAAGATTGTGATCTTGACTTTTGGAACAACTCCTATAGTTGCACTCACCAACATCCTCCAAAATCCTCTGCCACAACATCAAGCAGGCCCCAGCACATCAAGTGGTCCTATCATCAATGTCCTTAGGGAGGAGAGCATTAATCTCTTCTTCCCCTCCATCTAGTCCATCCATACTATTACAAAACACACTTTTGGTCATGCCAGGAGCACCACAGGCACCTCCTCGATCACCTGAACTGGTGATTCTCTAGGGGAAATACGATCCCTATCTTCCCACATAAATTCCTAGTGACAATGAGTTGTGGAAGCCTATCATGCTATAGGGTGCACCCTCCCATTTTGAGCCGGTCATCCTACAAAGGCATTCCCAGCCCTTAAACCAATAATCCTGGAGGGCGCCTTCTTTCCGCACCCATCAACATTCACACCAGTTAGACAAAGAGTCGTATCAGAAGAACTAGTGATCTTGGAAGGAGCACCATCAGCATATGAGCCAATTGTCCCGCAAGGGGCAGACAGAGCAGAAAGCCACTGATTCTTCGACAACTTACCTCTCATGCCACACCAGCTGGCCCACCATGGAAGACCTATGGAAGAATTATGGGCGACCATGAAAAGATGCTTCACTAGGCCGATAGTCATCCTATGGGGACCCCTATCATAAAGGGTGGCCATCCTAGAAGCACAAGATCACCATGATAGGGAAACTCCGCTAGAGCCTAAAACCTTGGAAGTATCTTCTGAAGCACCAGTGATCTTTGAGGGATGAGAAGATCCTTCCTACAAGGTAGTTCTATGGAATTATCCAGAATGTGATGAAGTGGAAAACATGAATCCTAATCGGTGATGCATTCGAAGAGACATGGCAAACTGAAGTGACTCAAAAGGCGCTTTGTTCGATTTAAGAAGTAAAGAAGAAGTGACATATGATGTGGTAACAAAACTAAAAGCAATCCCAGCTCAAATCTCTATCTGGAAATTATTGTGCACGTCATGTATGCACAAAGAATTGTTCTTCAAGACTCTAAGTGACACGAATATCACCTTAGAGACTTCACCTAAGATGATGCACTAATGATCGGGCAACTTCTCGTGCCCCAAGCCATTACATTTATTGATGACAAGCTGCATCCTAAAGGATGAAGTCAAGGAAGATCATTAAACATAGCCCTGTACTACAAAGACCTATGGGTCCCACTAGTCCTCCACGTCAACGGCTTAAGTTTGAACATGTGCCCACTCCGGACCACTGTGTGCCTAGGAATCAAGCCATCCTCTTTTCGGTTTAGTAACATGAGTGTTATAGCCTTTGACAACTCCCGCTAGACTAGAGAAGGGGAGATAGACATCAAAGTATAAATTGGTTCAGACATTTCAGTCATCACTTTCTAGGTCATAGATATCGCTGCCTCATTTGACATGCTTTTATGTTGGCCTTAGCTCCATAAGGTTGAAGTTGTCCCATCTACCCTCCATCAACAAGTAAAATACATCATGCATAACAGGGTGATCTTCATTCTAGCCGAACCAGAGATCATTATTCTTAGAAGTTATGGCACACTAGAGCTGAACATCTCAGTCATTGACATCTAGCACGCCAAAGAAGATGTCTTGAAAGGACAAGCTATAGATGTCCTAAAGGGGGTGAATAGGACAATACAAAATATTTTGATATAATACAGAATAATAAAAAAATATTCTCCATTGCATAGAGTATTGAAATCTTGCTTCTAAATAGTTCGTAGGATAACCTTCACCTAAAATATTTAGGTAAGATAACATTATTTCACGATGTTTTTAAGATAAAAATGCCAAACTGAGTAAGAGACAATCAATCATAAGGAAAGAAATAAATAAATAAACATTCACCACCAATGCACAAAGAGTTATAGTGGTTCGGTGCTTAACCCCACACCTACTCTACTCCTAAAATTACTACCCTCATAATATTGACTTTCATTATTTCAAGGTTTTCACAGGATTACCTTAACAACTTGATATAGTTCTTGTGATTTTCACGGGCTATCACAACGAAACCCAATTTGTGATTTTCACGGCTCACCACAAAATAACCTACTGAGATTTCTGAGCTATCTTAGAAAAACCCAAATGAAGTAAAGAAATATACAATACTTATCTTCAGATGTCGAGTTGAAGATGTAACTGTAGCTTGATTGTAGCGATCTTCTCTCTTGGGAGATTGATAAAGCTGTATATGTGTTCAACTCAAAAAGAATATAGGGATCTAATGTATTTTCAATATCATAAACAAAACTCTAATTGCCGCAATTCTATTATTTGAATCTTAAGTAGAGTATGGATTACTCTATTAAAAATGATTTAAAAATATCTTAAGAAAGAGAATAAAATAAGCTAAATAAGAATTAGAATTACCACACAAATAGCTTAATGAAGGCCTAATTTTCTCACTTTGCTTAAGTAGATTGATCACTGATTTTCATGTTATAAATGAATGTGAGAAGGCCTCTATTTATAGCCAAAGGATTTGAAAATTCGGTTGTCTTGACTTTTGGTTTAGCTGGCCGAATTCCAACGAATGCATTCCAATGACTCTCAGATTTCACAGGATAGGATCTTTAAAAAATTCGGCTAGTCTGAACCAAAATTCGGTTGGCCGAATATAAGGTTCAGTTGGCCGAATATAGGGTTCGGCTGGCTGAATCTCCTTGAGATTCGAAATTTACACATTGATGAAGACTTGACCAAACAAACTCAGGCTGGCCGAACGGAGCAACCTCGCTCTAATATCACTTGAAAGGACGAGTTATAGATGTCCTAGAGGGGGGGTGAATAGGATAATACAAAATATTTTGATATAATATGGAATAATTAAGCAATTACTCTAAATTGCTCAGAGTATTGAAATCTTGATTCCAAATAGTTTGTAAGACAACCTTCACCTAAAAGATTTAGGTATGACAACCTTATTTCACGACGTCTTTGAGATTAAAAAAAATCAAACTTAGCAAGAGACAATTAATACAAATAAAGCAATAAAGAGATAATCAATCACTGCCAATGCATAAGGAACTATAGTGGTACAGTGCTTAACTCCACACCTACTCCACTCCCAAAATTACTACCCTCGCAATTTTACCTTTCACTATTTCAAGATTTTCACATGATCACCTTAACAACCTAAGACAGTTCTTGTGATTTTTACAGGCTATCACAAGAAAACTCAATTTGTGATTTTCATGGGCTCACCATAACAAAACCCACTTTGTGATTTCCACGAACTCACCACGAAACAACCCGCTAAGATTTTTGGGCCATCATAGAAAAACCTGAAAGATAAAATGAAATTACAGTACTTATTTTCAGATGCCGAGTCGAACACGTAAATGTAGCTTGATTGCAACGATCTTCTTTCTTGGGATATTGATGAAGACGTATATGTGTTCAACCTAAAAAGAATGTAGGGATCTAATGTATTTTTCAAGTAATAAATAAAAACCCTACTGTAAATTTGATTCTCTAATTCTCAAGTAGAGTATGGATTACTCTATTGAAACGATTAAAACTAACTATTGAAAATGATTAAAACTAACTTGAAAAAGAGAATAGAATAAGCTAAATTAAATATCAGATTTACCGCACAAATAGCTTAAGATGGCCCTGACTTTCTCTCATTGCTTAAGTATGTTGCTCATAATTTCTCATTATAGAAATGAATGAGAGAAGGCCTCTTCTATTTATAGACAGAGTTAATGGAAATTCGGTTGGCCTTATTTTTGGTTCGGCTAGCCGAATTACAACGATATTATTCTAATCACACGTAGATTTCGTGGGATAAAATTTTTCAAAAATTCGGCTGGAATAAGCTAAATTTTGGTTGGTTGAATCTCCCTGAGATCCGAAAATATAATGTCGCTAGAAACTTGACCGAACACTTTGGGTTGACCGAACTTACAGGTTCGGCTGGCTGAACCCAAGGTTGGGCTAGACGAACTTGACTCAAAAAAACTCTATCTTGCTATATACTTGCCTGAAATGTGTTGGGTTAGTCAAAGGTAGTTAGGTTAGCCGAACTAGAAATTGGACTGGCCTAACTTTAATGTATTCTACATAGAATTAAGTTTATCATGTCACCATGTGAAATACACCTAACCTAGGGTCATTCTACGGTCATACCACCTGATGGTTAACACATACAGAATGCTTCAAACTTCAAACTAAGCGAATTTAAAGCTTGAGTGTTGATCTAGTATTTACATAGTCTTTATGAGTCACTGAAAAACATCTTCATGAGTGCTTGTGATCCATTCGAGACTATAAAATTTCACAATCCTAACTGTGTTTTAAATATAAGCACTTACAGTCACCAACTGCAGTTTTAAGTTCGAGACTGTGAATGTGATCACCAATCCTTCACCAATGAATGCTGAGTACGTCTTCTCACCTGCATAATGCCTAAGTCTTAAATACCGTGCAAAGAATTATTATAAAACAAGGGAGTTAGAGATGACATACAACTAGAGGAAGTGAAGACTATGATATCGGCCTGCTTTTAAAGAGAAATGGAGGAAAATAAGATTCCAATGCACGCCAATCCAGTCAGGCAATGCACTTGATGGTTGATTCACCGGGATCTCTTGAAAAAAGGGTGAAGTTTGGCCGATAATTCTATGGCAAGGGTGTTGTTGATCGATCCCCTTAAGATAAGGCTTATGGTAAACCAAAATAGTATTGCGGTGGAGTACTTGTCCTACCACTTCCTAGACCATTTTCATGATTTGATCGTGTTCCACTCGTTGAAGTTTAACTATCAGTGGCGGATCGGGACCTAATTAGTTTGGTCCATTTTGGAATAACGAATTCCTAGGGAATTATTGGGGATTATATACTCCAAGTAAGCCCTAATTCTGGTTGTCAGGAATGAAATTCCTAGTCTCCCACTCTGGTGGTTTGAATTCAATGGAGGGAGGAAAACTTCGTATCTCCTTAATTGGAATTGGTGGTGGATTCCTTTGTGGAGGAGGCATAAGTGATGACTGAACCGCGTTGCCGATAGAACTTCCTTTAGCATTATACTTCACCATAGGCACTCTTTCGACCATCATAGCTATTAACCGTGCATGGCCTCAGTCTTACTGGTCATGCATCTGTTAGTGTTCTCAGTTTGAATATGAAATTGCTTGAATTGGGCTCTTTCGTATTCATGAACATGTTGGATACTCAGTTGTACATCCCGAAGTGTGATCGTTATCTGTTAAGGAGAAATGTTCCGAGAGTCTATGCCCCTTCTTAATTTTCAGTTGCGAGTATTATGTTTAGATTTAATGCTTCGGGGGTCACTTGAACCAACAAGTCCTCTGTCAGAGGTGGTGCGATCAATGTGGAGGGTTCGACCCCATCAATTCGATTGATGCTTCTATTCATTATTTCGATTGGCAACGTTACACTGGCAAGTTAAAGACAGGGTCCCATCGAGCATGCCAAAACTTGTTGGTCATTTTTTCGACAATTTAGTCACATGATAAGTGTGGGCATGCCAGAATAAAATTTGTGGCTCAATTGAAACTGAACAACTATGACCCCAAAGCATGGAGATAGGCAGATACGCACTATATGACCGAGATTGAATGGGATTGGCTGCCTATTTAGCCACTTGCTTAATGTGTAAATAGGATCAAGAGATATTCATAGGGTAGGGTTCATCCACTGATGATGGGTTATACCTCTGCCTTCCGTATGAAAGGACTTTTCAATATAGATAAAAGAGAAACAAGAAAGGAATTCTTACAGTGGGTCGCAGAGAATGACTATGGAACACCTTCCCAGATAAAGAAATGAAATCAACGTATGAGCGTAGACTCAAATTATAGCTAAGATTACAAACTAATGGAATGTAAAATGTAGAAAAAAAAAGTAAAGGATTACAGTACGAAATGTAATTTACTTGGCAGAAATGTAGAGTGATTACAATAAGGAATGTGAAGTGACAGTGGGGTGAATAGTCTTCGAATAATGTCAAACCCACTGTCACTGTTGGTGATGATGATCGACGCCGATTTTTAGGCGTTGCAGTCATCGAGGATGTGAGAAAGGTCCTCAGTGGAATGGCCAGTTAGGGTAGAGCATAACCTTTTCGATAAAGGGGAGGTAGAGGAGTCCTCTGGCGAGGAGGAAATGAGGGGTCTAGTAGCTTCGACCCTTACTGAGACCGACCTAGACCAAATTAGGTTAGGGTACCACATTTCGGCATCGATGATCCTTCGGGTTCCTTCTCTAAACGAGCTTCCCAATAACCCTCCAGAGGGAGCAATTGCCATTTTCCAAGTCGCCCTTCGGTGTGGCCTTAGGCTCCCTTTGCATAACATAGTGAGGCGAGTGTTCGCCCACCTAGATTTGGCCCCGGGGTAGATGATTCCCAGTAGATGGAGGGCATTGATCAGCCGTGCCATTCTATAGTCAGAGCTAGAGCAGCCCGAGCTCACCGTCGAGGAATTCCTCCATCTGTACCAGTTAAAGCCTAACTGTTTTCACCAAGGATGGTACTACCTCTCTACCTGGCGTGGGACCGAGGGGAACATCATTATAGATCCTCAGTCCTCCAACTAGAATTGGAGGGATAAATGGTTTTGGGCCTCTGGTAGTTGGGAAGTGGCAGACCTTGTAAGTGTTATGGTTTCTAGCTCCTATAATTGTCAAATTTTGTAGTGCCAAAACCTCTCTCTTGGAATCTTTGTCTTGTGTAGCTCATCTACATAATAAAGACTGTGCATCTCTGAAGAATAAAGATCTTTAATGCAAGTGTAAATGGTCATATTTGAGTACATCAAGTATGTGTTCAAGTTCAAGATTCATAATTCAAGCTTCTTAAGCTTTCAAGCTTCAAGAGTTCAAGATTTTCAAAGCTTCGTACAAGTTAAGACAACGTTCCTAGATTTTGAAACTCAAGTTCAAGCTTCAACGTTAGTCAATTTTAAGCTTCAAGAGACTCAAGTTCAAGCTTCATCCTATGACAAGATCTCAAGCTTCGTGAACTTCAAAGAATGACTATCAACTGAAGAAAAAGTTTCAATGTTCATATATCATGTTTAAGGTATGAATGACCCTAGATTGACCATAGGGTAGGTCATTTTGAATACATAATTCAATTAGATCATTTTATAAGTGAATAGACTATTTCTCGACTAGTCCTGAACTCTGTTCAACTAGTCCTAACATTGGCTCAACCAGTCGAAGAAATTCCTCGACCGTCCTAGTTTGTTGCAAAATTTCAAAATTTTTTGTTAAGCCTCGACTAGTCCTGGAGACTGCTCAACCGGTCGTGTAAATAGTTCTCGACTCATTCTTGACCAGTCCTGCAGCTACGACTCAAACTCCAACAACTATTTTAGGTTCCACACGACCAGTCGTGGAGGTCCCTCGACCGGTCATGCAGGGCTTACGACTAGTCATGAAACGACTTTATCCAATCGCCCTCAAATTTTCAAAAATCTGTTGGTCCTATGACCAGTTGTAGTGTCCTCAGGACCAGTCGTGAACGTGATTTCTTCACCTATAAATAGAGCACGAATTTCAGAGTTTTTCATTGAATTCAATATAAATCAATACGCCACTCTAAGAGATAAGTTAGTGTTCCTTTTAAGCTATATTGTGCTCATTTAATATTCTCTTAATTTAGCTTTATTATATTTGATTTTGTATTCTATATTCCATTCATATTTGAAGAAAGGATTGAGGATTACCCTTTTCTTGGAATCAAAATCAAATAGATCTAGCCCAACTTAATTTAATTTAAAATTAATTTAGAACTTAGAACCATTTCATAAGTGAGTTTGGACATTAAACTTCTACGTTGAAATTCTACTCCAATTTGGTTCTTCCGGGCGGCATCAAAAAAAGAATATCCATGTATTTTACATTATTGTAAATTTTTTTTTGGTTTTTGATATTGTGACAGAAAAATCTCTGTTTTGGTTTGTCTGAGGTGATCCAGAAAACTCAGAGTGTGAGGTTTTTTAATTATGTAAGCCCACTTGAAAGACACAATTGTGAGGGTTTTTAGGTGAACCTGGAAAAACCTATTTTCATAGTGAACGTTAATATCCACTGTGTGAGGATATTAGGAGTGGAGTAGTTGTGTGGCTATTTTTCTAAACAGTTGGTGTACACACATGCGAACCACTATAATTTCTGGTCTTATGGTTTGATTGTTTATTTCTGTTTGTGGATGATTGTGATTTTCCTTTTTGCATTGTGGAGAATGTTGTAATTTCTTTTGTGCAAATGTGGAGAATGTTGTAATAGCATAGATTTCCTTCCTTGCTATTTATTTATTTATTTATTCCACTGTATCAAGTTTGAGTTTTTGATATATAAACCGTTCTAGTAAGGTTGTCCTACCATAAACCCTTGGTTTTTATAGTGTAAGGTTGTCTTAGAACAACATCTGTATCAACCTCTCAATACTCGTACATTTGAGGTTGTCTTTAAATTCAGCATTGTGGGATTATCTATTACTAGCTATATTTAATTGATTTAAATTCTGCTGTTAAGTTTTAATTTGGCATAGTCCTATTCACCCCCTCTCTTGTAGTTGGGAAGTGGAAGACCTGACCCTTCACCGTCACTCGGTCCCTACTGCGTTCACTGAACCAGGTCGGCATTCCCCGGACTTAGCTCTTCCTTAGTTTTTTCTTGATCGGTCAACTTTAAGTATTCTTAACTTGTTTATGCATGTCCCTTCTTCTGTTATAGTTATTCCTAAATATCCTCCTATGCTGGACAATGAGTCTCTTGCACGGATCAAGAGAGCAAGAGCATTAAAAGAGGATGATAGGTCTTAAAGAGTACTCCTCCAACTAGAGCTCCTACTTAAATCAACATAAATCAAGACTAATATAATAAGCTCATGTGTAACTAATATGGGATATATATATATATATATATATATATATATATATATATATATATATATATATCAAAAAGATAATGTAAATAAACATGGGGGACCACATCCCGCAAAATATATAATCCAAAGATGAATAGACCCCTGCCTGAGTCCCCTGACTAATCGTAAGGCGATCTACTAGGATCCGCCAAAGATCTGGAAATATGACAGCTCCTCATCGTCCACACTCGCTCTATCAAGTGCGTCGAGCTCCATAGTCCCTACTATGTTCACTGAACCAAGTTAGCATTCCCCAGACTTAGCTCTTCCTTAGTTTAGTAGCTAACTCAGTGGTTCCATTATTAGTAAGTTACGTATATCAAATACATGGACAAAGTTAGTGAAAAGCAATCATTCATAGAATCCTAACTACTCTTATTAATGCATATCATGGTTTCATGATATGATGCATGCCCTTACTTCTAACACTCCCTCAAGCAACACCGTCTAATGATTGCAATGCCCAACACTCCCTCAATGTGACCTCGACTGCCGAATCGCCAATCCTAACTAATGCAATATGAAGGTGAGATGTTAGCAGAGTATTTTATTAAGTCCGTTCATCTAGCAAGATTAGGGAAGCTGAAACACCTCCATTTATCAATGGCCATATCCAGATCACTTGGCCTAGGGCGGCCGTAGCAGCTCTGAGCCTGTGATCCATTATCCAAATTTAGTTATCATCCATCTGTCTCACAAATCAATAATTTCAAAGGTAAGGCATGATACCCAAAGGTATGAGGATCAACTTGGTATGGGTCGTCACCCAAACATTGAGTATGATCACTCAGTTCCGAGTGCGATCTTATTATATAATTAAATCACCATAAGGAATGGCTCGTCGCCTAATTTCATTCATACCTAGGTCGTTTGAACAGAAATCTAGCACACAACCATCGACCGAGTAATTTGACAGGGGTCATTCGAACAATGATTTATCACATCTTATGCTCGCTAGTCACTAAGGGGAGGCTCATCACCCCAGCATAGGCCGACCTCACAGACGCAATCTCCCATACCACCATGCCCGGCTTCTGAATCTCAGTTGCTCACTAGTCATTAAGGGGAGGTTCGTCACCCCAGCGTAAGCCGACAACTCGGACACGATATCCCATACCACCATGCCCGGCTCTTGAGTCTTGGGGATCGTATCATTAACAATTAATAGTGGCCTCTCAAAGGTATGGGGTGCTTCAGATTCAAGCATGCATGTACATACATGGTTAATGAAAATTGATGGCCAACTGGTGAGTCAATTTATCCCTTCTAGACGAACTACGAATCATAAGGCATTGGGAGCAACGTCCCGCGTAGTCCGACTACAACTAACTATACATAATTTAACTAATTGGGTCAAATGTTCCCATGGACGGCCCTACCAGAGGGGTTGCCCATGTGGGTTCTGAAATTTGCTGCCCGATCCAGAAAGGGGACAGTTTAATAATGAATTAATTTTAAGTAGAAGTCGATCTACTTCTAGTTGCGAGAGAACTAAGCATGCATAATGATAAAACACAACCACTATTAGCATAAGAGTCATGGGTTTAGAATATCTAGTGTAATTCTAAATAAACATGCACACGAATCCTAAGTTACTTAAAATCATAAGAGAATTAAGTGCAATGACTGATTTCAGAGAAAATTAAACATGCATGTAGTGAATTTAACAGATAATCTATGCAATTCATGCATATAGGGAAACATGTAACATGATTCTTTCTATTGATTTCAAGAATTTGGGGGTATCATGCTTAGAATTTCATAATTACTAGAAAAACCAAACAATGTAAGCATTTGAGTAATTAGGGACCAATATTTCTTCCCCATATAAAAATTATACATGTTTAAATTTCAATTCTTTAATTCTACCCCACGTAAGTGACATGCAAAACAAATTAACAACCACAATCACTAAAATTCATCCTAATTTTATAAACGGTCACCTAAAGGTAATGGTCCACACCGAGGTATGGTTTGACGGCTTGCGGAGTCGCTTCCAAGGTGTTGATCCTGTGGGATGGTGTGTCGGAGCCTTGTGATGATAAAGTTTGCATGTTAGATCACATGCAAGTGGTTTAGGACACCTTAAATTGAAAGGGGCTGAACTAATTACCTTTTTATGGCTAGTGGACTGCTCCTATAGTGACGATGTCATGGCCTCCGATGAGAGTTGAGGTAGGAGGGTGAATTCCTCAAAATCCTAGCTCTTAGAGCTCCCTCCCTCTCTACTCCCTCTCTACTCTCTCCTCTCTCTCCCCACTTAGCAGGAAAATTCGTATGAGAGTGTGGGAGAGAGATTTTGGGTCTTTTATAACCTAAACATTTGTCCAAATGGCCCTAAGGAGACTTGTTCTAACATACATACCCCTAGTGGGTAGGGTTTTAGTCCGTGGGACCATCCCAGTGGCCCCCTGGCCCATTTATGCTATGGAATACGTGTCCCATAGTCAAATGAAGGGTTGTCCCAAGTTTGGTGGCAAACGAATGAATCAATTGATTGTAGGGGCCCGATTTGTGATCAACGGTCACTGATAATTGATCGAGCCCACAATTATACGGATATGAGCAAGGAAATATCCCTGACTCATGGCTCAAGTTTAATTGCAATTCAACGATTGGAAAGTTACAACTTCATCATTTTAGCGGTAGGGCCAACTCACTTAAGTTTCAGGTTTCAAGTCCTGAAGAGTCGCACCTTTCAAGCTCTATCTTCACGGTTCAAGTTGTGCGTTTCGGGGCATCGTTTGGGCCCACCATCCCCAATGGACGTCAAGCCCAGTGAGATGGACATTATTCTATAATTTTAGAGCTAGTGGCCCACTAACGAGCGGTCTAGAGCTTGTTCAGGTAATCGGGGTATTTCTGAAATAAATTGGGTAGGGAGATTCCTTAGGCGCAGTTGTTAGGGTCTAGATTAACTAAGTTCATAGTGTGGCCTATTTGAAATTGGCGAAAATGGTCATTTGGTCTTGATCACTCTAGATCATTGGTTCTTTGGCTAAATGAGTGACCAGATTAATTTAGTCCATTAGTCAACATCTGGGCCATAGCTGACTCGACTTTGTGTAAATCTTTAATTTAGGTACGATTGTCTTCATTAGTCAGGGATGGGTCAGTTAGATTTTGGGTTTGGTTGCAATTAAAGTGCAGCCAATTGTTTTGCTTTTCATAGATGGGTGTCAGATGCAACCAATGCAAGTGCACATTCACAGATGTGTCATCCTGTCATACACATGAACTCGTGCAACTGTTATATATATATATATATATATATATATATATATATATATACACACACACACACACACACACACACACACACACACACACACATATATATATAATTTAAGGATTTTTGGCAATCCAAAATAGTTAAAATTTGGGTTGTTACACTGGGTCTCTTACTCGGATCAGGGGAGCGGAAGCATTAAAAGTGGACAATAGGTCTTAGAGAGTGCTCCTCCAACCAGATCTCCTACTTAAATCAAGTCTCGACACTACCCTCACCGGTAAGAATTTTGGTAAGAGCTTTAGCTGATCTCTAGAACTTAAAGAAATTTCATTGAATTTTGTATCTAAGTCTTCTTTTATTCCGATGTAGAAATGCCTGAAACTCACCCCCAATTGAAGCTCATCGCCAAACGCAAGGCACCTGCTCTTAAGGAGACTATGGCATTAAAGAAGGCAAAGAAGCCAAAGATGACCTATAAAAGCAAGGGGAGGGTCAACCCTTCATCTCCCACCATTGTGGAGACCGAAGATGAGGGGGTGGCAACAGTACCTGCCCCTGATGTTGCTAAGACGATGGTTGAGACAACCGTTCATGAGGGCGCTCCCCCTGCGGAGGTCCAAGGAAACGTTGAGCCTTCTGCGGAGGCTCAGCCTATGGAGAGTGAAGAGGCCAGTAAATCCTTTACTCGCCCTTCCGAAGCTTGGGAGAGGGAGCAGCCTCCTTCAAGGAGCGTTCGTGGGACCATAGAAGAGCTCTTGCCTTAGGCCGAGAGACACGTGCTCAAGAAGGAGTTCTTCAACATACTGAATTCTTCTTCGGTCATGATCCTGGCGTCCGCGACGAAGGCCCTCCTCGGACTGAGTAAATCCTTTTAAGTACTTTATTTTCCTTTCTATTTGTACAGCACTGAACATCTTCTCCTACTCTCCTGGTAGTTCGCTCCTTGCATGGTGAAGGTGCATCGCGACATAGCTCAGTTGTGAAAGCAGGCATGGGAGACTGAGCAAAAGCTCTTGTTGAAAGGAGCCGAAGTCGATTAGTCTCAGGCCATTGCTGTTGCTGAGGAAGCTTGTGCTTTTACCTCAGAGGCTAAGCTAGAAGCGACAAAGAAGCTTCTTGCAGAGGTTTCTGATGAGTCGGCCCGAAAGGAAGCCGAGAACCAAGAGCTAAGGATGAATCTTGGGGAGGTCGAGGTGAAGCTCGAGGAGGCTAAGGCTAAACTCAAGATGGTGGAAACAGAAGCTCAAGTGGATATTCTTCTAGCTTGAGTGGATGTCATCAAAGAGTACAAGTCTTCTAAAGAATATGTGGGAGATAGAGATGCTATGTATCGAATGGCCTTCTTGAAGTGTGTCTAGGAGATCAAGAAGGCCTCTCCGAATCTGGACCTCTCAGGCTTTGAAGACGTTGGTTCAGACTCTGAAGCTTCTGTCGAGGACATGCCTTCCGAGCAACCCCCCGAGGCTTGATGATTAGCTCTCTCTCTCTCTGTGTTTTTTATAATTTAAATGATGTAATGAATGCTCTTAAGAGTTTATCAATATAATTCACTTTTTAGACGCAATGTGCCCATCTTCATATTTCTCTAAGTAGATCGGGCCTAGTAAATAGGTGGAACCCAATAGGAATCATATTGCTGAATTTTTATTTATGTTATCTTGATCATGACCAATAAATGGTAAACTATGAATCGATTTGCTAAGGATGATAGATCTTAAGATGTTCAGCATTATAGGGATGAGGCAGTAGCTGACCGTCGAGGTTTTCCAGTTGGTATAATCCGGGTCGGCTTGTACTTACCACCACATAAGGCCCTTCCTAGTTTGGGCCCAAGGTTCCCAAGCCTGGGTCCTTGGTGTTTTGGAAGGTTCTTCAAAGGACTAAGTCTCTAGTTCGGAACTTCCTAACTTTTACCCTGGCAATGTAGAAATGTGATACTTGCTATTAACGGATAGTAGTCCAGATCCGAGCTTGTTTTCTCCTTTCCTCAAGGAGTTCGAGACTCAGCGCCATTAGCTCGACATTCACTTGTTCGTCGAATGACTCTGTCTGAGCTGTTGGTAGCCCGATTTCTATTGGCATAACGGCTTTTACCCCATAGGCTAAGGAAAAGGGAGTTTCTCCAGTGGCTGTCCAGATGGTAGTTTGGTATGCCCAAAGAACCTTGGGGAGTTCTTCAGCCCAAGCTCATTTGGCCTTCTCGAGCTTGGTTTAGAGATGGTGTTTGATAATCTTATTAACCACTTTGACTTATCCATTTGCCTGTGGATGTTGTAGTGATGAGTAAGCATTCCGAATCCCGAGGTTTTCACAAAGTCCTTGGAACTGCTTGTTATCAAACTGCTTTCCATTATCGGAGACGATCGCGTGAGGAATCCCGAACCTACATATGATGTTCTTCCAAAAAAAGTCTGTTATTTTTTTCTCGGTTATTTTCGTCAGGGGTTCGGCTTCAACCCACTTCGTGAAGTAGTCAACTGTAACCACAACAAACTTGGTCTGGCCTTTGCCAGTCGGGAGAGGGCCAATTATATCGATCCCCTATTGGGCAAACGACCATGGTCCGGTCATTGGGGTCAATTCTTCATGAGGCTGCCAAGGTATATTCCCGAAGCACTGACATTTATCGCACTTTTGGGTGTATTGTCGAGCATCGGCCTGGATGGTCGGCCAATAGTATCCCTGTCGAATGCCCTTATGGGCTAAGGCTCGACCTCCAGAGTGATTTCTATAGATACCCTTATAAGTTTCTCTTAAAACACACTCGAATTCTTCAGGTCGGACGCATCTAAGATGAGGGAGATAAAACCCTTTCTTATAGAGGATGTCGTTGACCATAGTGTAGCGAGCTGCCTCAGTCCATAGTTTATGTGCTTCCATCTAATCTTCAGATAGCTTATCCTCCTTGATGAATTCGATGATTGGGTCCATCCAATTTGCTTCTGAACTTACTGGAAGGGCAACGACAAGGTTGGCCTTGTCGATGCTCGGTTTGGTAAGGAATTCGATCAGAACTGATCCTGGAATATCATCTTCGTCTGTGATGGCCAACTTTGCTAACATGTTGACTTTGGAATTTTTCACTCGAGGAATCAGAGCTACAATGTACTTTTGGAATTTGCTGATCAATTCCTTAACTTTTCACAGATATGCTTTCATGTGTTCCTTCTTGGCCTGACACGCTTCAGCTATTTGATTGATGAACAACTGCGAATCGCTGAAGACTTCGAGATATTGGGCTCCCATGGTGGCTGTCAACCTAAGTCTGACAAGTAGGGCCTCCTATTCCACTACATTGTTGGAGGCTTGAAATCTAAATCTTAAGGCATATTGCATGCATATACGATCAGGAGTCTCTAGGACTATCCTGACCCCACTTGTCTTGTAGTTGGAGCAGTCATCAATATACAACATCCACTTAGGTAGGTTGGGATCAATCTAGGAACTAAACGTTTGGTCGAGCAGTGCGTCCGGAATAATTTCTGACCTCAGTAGGTTGGCTTGAATACTCAGGTCGGTACTTTGTCCAAGTGTAGGAATAAGCTCGATAATAAAGTCATCCACTGCCTGACCTTTAATAGTTGTTAGGGGTCGATACTTGATATCAAACTCACTTAACTCGATCACCCACTTGGTCAGTCTTCCTGAAGCTTCAGGCTTTTAGAGCACTTGACAGAGCGGTTGGTTAGTTAACACAACGATAGTTTGAGCCTGGAAGTATGGCCGTAACTATCGAGAGAAGATGGCTAGCGCCAATGCTAATTTTTTCAGATCTGGATATTTGGTTTCGGCTGAGACTAGGGCGTTGCTGACGTAATATACTGGGAGTTGCTTCTCCTCATGTTCCCTAATTAAGGCCGAGCTTTTGCTGTGTCCAACACAGCTAAGTACGACAGTAGTGATTCTCCTTGTTCAGGTTTGGAGAGCAACGGTGGAGACCCCAAGTATTGTTTGAGCCTTTGAAAGGCCATTTCACATTCTTCTGTCCAGTCTACTACTTGTTTCTCCTTCAGTTGTTTGAAGAATGGGAGACATTTGTCTGTAGCTCGAGACAAAGCGATTGAGTGCAACGATTCTTCTCGTAAGTCATTGGACTTCTTTCATTGTCTTTGGCGAGTCCATGTCGAGTAGAGATTTGATCTTTTTAGGGTTCCTTTAGATTCCTCGCTGGCTAACCAAAAAACTAAGGAACTTTCCCGAGTTTATCCCGAAGACGCATTTGTTCGGATTCAACTTCATCTAATATTTACGAAGAACGAGAAATATCTCTTCGAGATCGGAAGTGTGATCTGTGGCCTTTATGCTCTTGAAAAGCATATCATCTACGTAAACTTCCATTGTTCGCCCATCAGATGGGCAAACATCTTGTTGACAAGCTAATGATAAGTGGCTCCGGCATTTTTCAATTCAAACGGCATAACTCGGTAACAATAAAGACCCTTATCAGTGACAATGGTTGTTTTAGTCTTATCATATGAATGCATTACAATTTGGTTATAACCAGAATAAGCGTCCATAAAAGTAGTTCATGCCCTGCAATGCTGTCAACAAACTGATCAATTCAAGGAAGGGAAAAACTATCTCTAGGACAAGCCTTGTTCAAGTCTGTCTAGTTGACACAGACCCACCATTTCCCATTGGACTTTTTAACCAACACTACATTGGCTATCTAGTCCGGATAATAAACTTCATTGATAAACCTAGCCTTAACGAGCTTGTCGACTTCTTCTCCGATCACTACATATCATTCAAGGCTGAGTGTGCAATGCTTCTATCGAATTGGTCGATGGTTGGGATCGACGTTCAACTAATGCATGATGATTTTCGGGTCGATGTTGGGCATGTCCTCATGAGACCATGCAAAGACGTCTGCATAATGTCGAAGAAGATCAATCATCTTGTTTTGCAGCGGAGGTGTCAGGGATGACCCAATTTAGACCTTTCTTGACAGGTCGGAGTCGTCAATCAAAATGCGGACAAGATCCTCCATGGGAGACCCTCTTTCTTCAGAATGTTCACGAGGGTCTAGAGAAGCAATAGTCATCATCTGGTGTGAAGCCCTTAATGCCATCGTATATCACTGCTGAGCTTCGTGTTAGTCTCCCTTCACCGATCTGACACCTTGCTCAGTCAAGAATTTCATGGCTACATGATAGGTCGAGACCACAACTTGCAGGGCATTAAGACTTGGACGGTTGAGGATCACATTGTAGACAGATGGACAGTCCACTACCAGGAAGTCAATCATCGTAGTTACCAGGTTCTGTCCATCTCCGGCCATAAGTGGGAGTTGTATTGATCCTTCTAGTACAACTTTGCCACCTGAGAAACCGAGCAGAAGAGTTTTGACAGGTCGAAGTCAACCAACTCCCATCTTGTCAAACGCTTACTCGAAGAGGATGTCTGCCGACGATCCAGTATCCACAAGGATTTGGAGTACCTTGCGATTGGCTACGGTCAGTGTAACCACAAGCGCGTCGTCATGCAGATCGACTCCTCAAGCATCCTCTTCGGAGAAGGTAAGGCTACTGGTCTCTACTTTTTACTCTTTTGAAGGTCGGCTGGTGGTAAAGGTCTCGCATTTTAAGTTGGAATGAACAATGCTTCGTGCATGGGCTTTCCGAGCTTAATTCGAATCTCCTCCACCCCCAGGGCCCCCAAAGATGGTGCGAATTTCTCCTGCCAATTTGTTATTGACGGGCTGCGCATCTTTTGATGCGGCCCGATCTTCACGATGAATGATGTATTCCTCATGGTAACCGCTACAAATGAGTGCTTCGATTTCTTGCTTGAGGTCGAACAATCGAGTGTCAAATGAACGTGATCTCGATGGAAAAGACAGTATTTGTTTTTACTCCTTTTATTAGGATCAGATTTCAACTTGCTCAACTAGGTAAGGATACACTTATCCTGAATCTCCATTAAGACTTGCTTAGACGTTTTGTTAAGAGGAGTGTACATCTTGAACTTGCTGTCAGGCCATTCATTTAGGCGATGGTTGTCACGTGATTGGTCATCCTTCCTCTTTCTGTTTATAGTGGCCGAACTTGGTTTTACCCTCATCCACTGTTCTTTGGTCGGAAGACTTTTGTTCTAGATGGCGTCTCGTAGAACATGGGCTTCTTTAGCGTTGGCATATTTTTGCAACCTGTTCAGTAGATCAGTCATCATTGTCGATGGGTTGTCCAATGAAAAGAGGAATTGGCAATCCCTCAGTCCTCCCATTACCTTTTTCAAGGCGAGCTCTTCAGAATGCTTCCGTACTTGCATTGCTTCAAGATTGAAGTGTTCGATGTAATCCTTCAGTAGTTCACCATCCTTTTGGATGACATGAAGAAGATGGGAGGCTGGTTTGAGTCTTTTCTTTCCCTCGATGAAGTTTGTGACCAAGATCTGACCGAGCTGGGAGAACAAACTAATGGAGTTCGGCTTCAATTGTTTGAGCCATAGGTGGGCGGCTGCAGTTAAGGTCAGGGAGAAACCTCGATACATTACCATGTCGGGTGCATTGTGTAGCTCCATCCAGACTCTAAAAGATTCCAGATGTTCTAATGTGTTGGTAGCTCCAAAGAAGGGAGTGATCTGAGACATACAAAATCTATCCGGGAATCGCGCTTACATAACTTCAGCGGTAAATGGGGGTTCAGTTTCCTCCATTATCGCTTCCATTGAAGTCAGCGCGTTCATACGGTGGGCTTGTTACATGTCCCCAATCTGACCTCGCAAGTCCTTGAACTCTGCTTCCCATGGCTCGCCGCTCTCATCAGTAGCTTCGATCAGAGCTTTACCACGCTTCTTTCGGTCCAGCTCATGGCGGAGGTCGAAAGCGGGCAAGACTGCAGTCCCGGAGACGTTAAATGGTGCTAGATTGGTTGAACCATGCTATCGGCTTCTCTCAAAGGCGACGGCCGTGTTGGAAGGCTGAGGGCATTAGTGGCCCGCTTGCTAGTCCTCCTTGGTGACCCTTTGTACATTCTAAGGCTGTAGTTGTTCCAACAACTGCCTCATGGAGTTCATGTTGTTATTCAGCATTTCAACCTGTTGTTCGAGAGAGTTCAATCGTCATCCTTTAATGCAGGACCTATGACCTTGTCTCCCGGAACCAGAATCAGTCTGATGTTGGGAGGTAGAGCCCCGATGACTATTAGGCTGCTCCGGGGGCGGCGTAAGATCAGGTGCAGCTGGGGAGACTCGGGTTTTCTTCATCCCTCTCGCCATTGTGGTCTCTCTGGTAAAGCAGGAAATGACTTTATCACCGGGTTCCCACAGAAGGCGTCAAACTATTGATGCAATTTTTCAGCAGACCCTCCTTAGACCCTTGTACACCTGCACACACGAGAATAAAAAGACAAAGGAGACCCTAGCTAATACAGGGGACCCTCCGATGCCTAAGTCAGTGACCTGGGTCTTTACAGGAGATGATCTTAGTCACCAGTCGTGTATAATAATGTGTGTATGCGAATGTACCTTTCACTATCTAGGGGCTTCCTTAGATAGTCGATAGGGAAGATCACACGAACGGGAAATCTTCTCTATTTAGAGGGGAGATCATGCCGTTGGAGATCTTCACTGTTGGAGATTTCTGATTTGTCAGGGATCTCCCTTATGTCACGCCCCAAACTCATAAACTGGGCTCACAAAATTTTCGATCACCGAATCCGGCGCTAACAGCCTCCGTAGTACCCCATTCTCGACTCCTGGCACCCATATACCAGGTTTCGATCATGGGATCCTACAAGGAGGATTTTTAACATTAATTTGATTCGTAATAAGCATAACCATAAGCATAACCTATGAATAATAACCAAGACATCGTCACAAAATCCACTATGATAAAAAACTTTAAGGTATAATGCTGATAAAGGGAAATACAATAATAGAATCGGAAACTCCAGAAGTCCACTACACGCTCCAATCTCAATGCTATTGCGGCATCCTAGCGTCACCTGAACGCAACAGTCGTGCATAGGCTTACGAAAAGCTTAGAGGGTTGTGGGAGTGTATGTGCAATATAAGCATGCTCAGAATGCAATATTAGAGTAATGCAGAATATGTTGATGAATCCATGAAAACTATCAACCGTACCAAGGCTACGTGATGCAAGGCATGAATGCTATCGGTCATATCAAGGCCATGCAATGTAAGGTGTGAATGATGTTGGCCATACCAAGGCCATGTGATGTGAGATACAACTCAAGCATATCAGTCCTCATCCAGACCCACATATCAATGCAGCTCATCACTAGAGCATCAAATATCAATATAGTTTTCATGTTAGACAAATCACCGAGGTCTAGTATACTCTATGCCAGCTTGCCGCCCCTATCCGAGCGTACAAATGGGTAAGTGGAAGAGACCTCACTATCCGCCTATCAATATTACATTCGGCTCATCGATAGTGGACCTATTCCTCAAGCTAGTCAAACTCAACCTAAATATTGCCACATCACTTAGGCAGGTAAGGTCACACCCCTTTTCAATCGACCACGACATAGTGGGAAATGCAGCCTACTGGTATACGGCCCTCGTGTGCTCATGTATCCACCTGGTCTAAACATTGGAGTCATCTTTTGGTACCATCGGGTTTAGAGATTTTCACCCAAGGACATCTATGGCGCCCCAATGCTAGTAACAGTATTTTCGGTATCCAATCCGGCTCTCCACGATATGCTTGTGGAGGCCACGGCCCTGATGTCACTAGGGCGTACAGTAATCACAACACACAATGCAAGATGTATGAGTTATATAATCCAGTCATGCATCAATCCTACACATACCATGCACTCATGTGAGACAATCTCTGCCTATCATAGAGTCCCATAACAACCTACCCAATGGCATATACAATGGTCAACCACATCTCATATCAAGCATACAGATGATGCGAATGGGCTTGTATCATGATGATATGCTAAGCATACTCGTAATCTGTGTCGATAACCAACATCGATAATCGACATCGATAATCAACAACGACAATCGGCCTCGATAATCGGCCTACATACAAGGCGGGGTCCATAGATGAATAGCCGATCTAAAACATAATATGAAGATCGACCCTCGGCCGTGGATATATCAATTCCAGAAGCATACAGTCTACAATGGGGATGAACCATGCAACATCAATGGAGCCCAATAATTTGGGTTAACCCACTAAGAGAATGATGAGAATGGGCCTATCAAGGCCTAAAAGAAGGTCACAATGTAGACATTTAACCATCATTGCCCATTAATGTGGACATTTAACCAACATTGCTCTTAAGGAGTGGCCCACATAGAGCCAAACATATAGTGGGCCCATGGCCTCACACAAAGGCCTAATATACATCTCCATGGGCCTAATATACATCGTCATAGGCCTCACTCATGGGCCTAATACACATCACGATGGGCCTCACTCATGGGCCACATATGCATCACATTGGGCCTCATCATATGGGCCTCATATACATCAAATGGGCTGCAATACATGGGCCTCATATTCATCAAATGGACCACAATACATGGGCCCCAAATACATCACAATGGGCCTCTCATACGGGTCCAATATGCATCACATCAAGGTGGACCTTAATGGATGGGCCACAAATACATTAAGGTGGACCCCATGGATGGGCCATAAATACATCAAGGTGGGCCTCATGGATGGGCCACAAATACGTCAAGGTGGGCCACATCACATGGACCGCACCATCTATACCATTCATCTATTTAACAGATCATTTTAGAACATTACCCAAAAATGAATCACATCGGAAGATCATGTAGACCATACCATAAATAGCAGTGGAGATAATGATTTCCCCCTTTAAAATTTCCAGGGCCCACCATAACGTTTATTTTCCATTTAATCTGTCCATACGGTCATAAAGACCTCAATTAAGAGGAAAAGCAATATCATATTGATCCACGACTTTTGTGCTCCCAAAAAGGGTTTCAATGGTAGGCGTTCAATCCTCCATTGTTATTTGTAGTGTGGTCCACCTGATAGATCTGCCTCATTTTTTAAAATTTTATTATATTTTTTTAGTCTCAGGGTTAAGACGAGCTCACCGTTTGGATGGACAGTTTGGATGTAACATATACATCAAGGTGGCCTCTCACCACCCGTCCAGATGGACGGTGTGGATATACAATAGATACACCAAGGTGGGTCCCACCTACAGGTGTAACACATGTGGGGTGGGCCCACGTCCATGACAGATGGACAGCAGGATACATAGATACATCACGGTTGGTCCCACCGGGATTTGCTTAGTTAGATCCAGCAGCTTTGAGCTGCGTGGGACCCACCGTCTAGATGGACGGTGGGATAAAACACAAAGTTCAAGGTGGGCCCCACCCCCCCCCCCCACACACACACACGTGCAGGGTGGGTCCCACATGCCATAAATCGATCTCTTCAAATGGCTAGACGGTATGGATTTAACACATACCTCGTGTGAGTCCCACAGGACCGTCCAAGTATGGACTGCCTGGATTTACATCACATGTTAGGTGGGCCCCACCCCTACACGTATTGTATGTGTGGGATGGGCCCCACACAAGCCAAGTGGATAGACGGTTTTATCACGTCACATGCCTGCGTTAATTCAGCAACTAAATAGGTGCTTAACGGTGTGGATTTCATGGATGGGGTGGGTCCACACGTGTGGGACCCACCATAATTTCAAGCTGATATTTGAATTTTTTCCCTTAATCTGGACCTATAAGTCCCGTATCCTTGACTGTACCGTTCCATAGGCTTTCGCGGTCCTCACGGTCGAATTCTAGCGACCCGCGATCTATAACTGGCATTTGTGCACGATCCTAAGTCGTATCCCGTATTCCAGAGTCGACTCGACCCGAGACTTATATCATTACGACCGCGCCGTCCCTGCGGTTCCAATATCGCGTATTACGTGCCGAGGTGATACCTAGGCCAGGAGATGTAGGCCTGCGTTCAGTTCAAGGAAAATACCGCGCATTTGCAAACCCAAGACAATCTTTCAAATCAATCACATCCCATCTTATCAATCACCTCACATGTCAAGTACAACACTCATCCCCAAGCAACTCCAAAGTCAAAGCAACCTTACATATCAAGTACACCTATCACTCCATCACCTTTCACCCATCACTCACACATCTCTCTCTCTCTTACAATTCTCTCTCTCTCATTTCTCAAACCTATCTCCCAAGCAACCCAACGTCCAAGCTCCTCCAATCTCTATGAGAGAGCTTGGTGTGGCCCACCTTCCTACCACCCAATCCCACCATTCAAAGTCCATCTCAACCGTTAAAAATGTTCCCTTGGAGCTCTAGAGGCTATAGGCGGAAGAAGGAAGAGGAGATCTTGAGGTGGGTGCTTTTATTCGTTGATTTTGTGATTTGAGGGCCCACATATGTGGGACCCATCTTGATGTATACATTGTAAAGAGGGGCCCATAGTGGCGGGGTCCCTCCACCATCCGATTTTTTTCTATCTCTCTCTCTCTCTCTCTCTCTCTCTCTCTCTCTCTCTCTCTCTCTCTCTCTTTATGTGTTGGTGTGTGGCCCACTTGATCCACGCTTCACAGCCATGAGGACCCACCACGATTTGTGTGTGTATCGACATGTGTATCCACACCGTCCATCCAATGAACAGTTTCAAATCTCAGTGAACAGCCATTCATCAGGTGGGACGTGCGGACCCCACCTTGATGTTTGTGTCTTACAAAGTCAGACCGTCCATCAGTGGGCCTGATCTGATTGGGGCCTAGCTGCTGGGGCTGGGACGTCCAGCCTACAACGCTCCTGGATGAAGGAGAAACATAAATATCTTCTTGATCTAACACTATTGGTGGGTCCCACACATGTGGATCCACCTCATGCCCATGTTGCAGCTGGTCCGCCCATCTGCTGGACGGCCAGCACCTGCTGCCGATGTCAAGGTCTCATGAGTCCCACTCATCGTACGTGTGCAACCTACAGGCCATCCGTCCAGCGTTTCTGGACGTTGGACTGTGGTGTATATATATATATATAATTTAATAATATAATTTATATCATGTGGCCCCACGTGGGACCCACCATGATATATGTATTATCTTTGCCACGTGTGTGGCTTGCCACGATGTAAGTGTTAATTCCACACCGTCCATCATCTGGACGGTGCTGTGGACACCATTATGATGTGTGCTTTGCTCCACACCGTCCAGTTGTGGACCCCACTCCACACACGTGTGGGCCACCTGGCATATATGTGCCATCTAGGCCGTCCGATGTGGCCCACCTTGAATGTATGTATTTCCCACACTGTCTAGATTGCTAGACGGTGGGCCACACCATGACGTGTGTTTTATCAACACCGTCCATCTAGGCCTAGGAGGCCTGGAGAATGACGTAGATTCAAATCTTAGGTGGAGCACGCCACGTGGGACTCATCTGGTGTGGTGTACCCACACCGTCCAGCACATGGATGTGGGCCCCACCTGCTATATCCGGACCGTCCATCCAATTGTTGGTGGGCTAACAGCCAGTAGCTTGCTGCTTATGGATGTCAGCAAGTTCTGTCGTCCCACCATGAGGAATGGTTATATCGTGACCGTTTGTCCACATCCCATGGGCGTGGGCCCACTCCACGTGTGACACGTGTGGACGTGGGACCCACTGTGATGTATTTATTTTGTATCCACACCGTCCATCTGGACGATGTTTGTGAAGCCAACCTTGATGTATTTTTTTATATGCTGCCCATCTGTGCACACGTGGGACCCACTCCACAAGTGTTGCACGTGTGGAGGTGGGGCCCACCTTAATGCCATCTTGGATGTATATATTCTGTGATCATGCCGTCCATCCGGGTGGCCCACTGGACGTGGGACCATCATGATTTATGTGTTTTGTATACTTTGTGCGGCTAGCCATGAAGTACATGTTTATCCAGTTCGTCCAGCCATCGTGTGGCCCACCGGGGCTCGAGCTATGCACCAGCTAAACCGGCCCACTGCTAGGGCCCACCATGAAAATGTTTCATCCAGACCGTCAATCTGTTGGACGCCCGGTAGACCCTGACTGTTGGGTGGGCTGGACGACCAGTAAGGATCCATTTGATGAGTGTGTTTAGGCCTTCGCTGGCCGTCTCCTTGTGGGACCCATGAGTGTTGCGTAAGGCCCACTCTACGTATGTACTTTATTCAAGCCGCCCATCCGTTTGGTGCCCAAAACAGGCTAGGGGCACTGCTGGATTGACCGTCCAGCAGCAAGCCCTCTTGATGTATGTTTTATATATTCACATTGTCCATTCCTGATAGGGCCCGTTCTGATGATGTATGAGGCCCACCATGAAGCATGTGTTATGTACACAACATCCATCCATTTCTAGTTAGAATAAGGGTCGTGGGCTCCATTATGATGTGTAAGCCCCACATGATGCAGCCCATTGTAATGTATTTATGACCCATGTGATGGGGCCCACCTATTGTTATTTGAAGCCCATGGGTTGTGGCCCATTGTGATGTATTCAAGGCCCATGGGCGGGGCCCATTGTGGTACAGTCGAGGCCCTTGTATAAAGCCCGATGCGATGTATGTGAAGCCCATGAGTGAGGCCCAATGTGATGTATGTATGGCTGTTACATTGTGTTTGAATTCCTTATATAAGCCACTCCTTGGGAGCAACGTTGGTTAGATGTCCACATTGATGGGCAATGATGGTTGAATGTCCACATTATGACCTTCCATAGGCCCATTCTTACTGATCCCGATTGTCGATTTCGATTGACATGATCAATTTGCCGATTCTGATTATCGATCGATCCCAATTGACGTGACCGATTTGCTGATTTTGATTATCGATTGATTCCGATTGTTGTGACCAATTGCCGATTCTGATTGACGTGATCGATTTGCCGATTATGATTATCGATCGATCCTGATTGTCATGGCCGATTGCTGATTTCGATTGACGTGACTGATTTGCTAATTCTGATTCTCAATCGATCCTGATTGTCGTGGCCGATTACTGATTTCGATTGACGTGACCAATTTGTCGATTTTGATTATCGATCGATCCCGATCGTCGTGACCGATTGCCGATTCCGATTGACATGACCGATTTATCGATTCTGATTATCGATCGATCCCGATTATCGTGGCAGATTGTCGATTCCGATTGGCTTGACCGATTTACCGATTCTGATTATCGATCGATTCCGATTGTCGTGACCAATTGTCGATTCCAGTTGACGTGATCGATTTACCGATTCTGATTATCGATCGATCCCGATTGTCATGGCCGATTGCCGATTCTGATTGGCGTGACCAATTTGTCGATTCTGATTATCGATCGATTTTGATTGTCGTGACCGATTACCGATTTCGATTGATGTGACCGATTGCCGATTCTGATTATCGATCGATCTCAATTATCGTGGCCAATTGTCGATTCCGATTAACGTGACCGATTTACCAATTCTGATTACCGAGGCCAATTATGTAGGCCGATTCCAATTGTCGAGGCCGAGTATCGAGGCCGATTTCGATTGTTGAGGCCGATTGTCGAGACCTATATGTGTATATGAGACCCGTATTTGAGACCCAACGTGATGTGTATTAAGCTCTTGAGTGAGGCCCATGGTGTTGTATATTTGGCCCATGTGTGAGGCCATGGGTCCACTATATGTTAGGCCCTATGTGGGCCATTCCTTAGGGGCAATGTTGGTTAAATGTCCACATTGTCAAGGCCGATTGTCGATGCCGGTTATTGATACCAATTATGAGTATGTGACAGTATAACATCATGATACATGCTCATTCGCATCATCTGTATGTTTGTTATGAGATGTGATTGACCATTACATATATCATTGGACAGATTGTTATGAGACTCCCTGATAGGCAGAGGTTATCTCACATGAGTGCACGGTATGCGCAGGATTGATGCATGACTGGATTGTATGACTTATGCATCTTGCATTGTGTATTGTGATTAATATACGCCCTAGTGACATCAGGGTCGTAGCCTCCACAGGCATATCGTGAATGGCCAGATGGGACACCGGAAATCTGTTCTACATTGGGTGCTATAGATATCCCTGGGTGAAAGTCCCTAAACCCTCTTGGTTCCAGAAGTTGCTCTAATGTCTAGACCGAGTCGATGCATGAGCGCATGAGGGCCGTATACCGTTAGGTCGCGTCTCCCACTATGTCATGGTCGGTTGGAAGGAGGTACGGCCTTACCTGCCCGAGAGGAGGGGGCAATGCTAGGCTGAGTCTGACCAGCTCGAGAAATGGGTCCGCTATCGACGAGTCGGGCCTGATATTGGCAGACAAATAGTGAGATCTCTTCCACTCACCTTGTTGCGCGCGATGGGGCGGCAATCTGGTTTGAAGTGTAATAAACCCCAGTGATTTCCCAGAGAGGAACTGTACTGATATGTGGACTTATTGAGTAGGAGATACATACTCATGAGTTCATTTCATTCACTATCCACTAAGGCTGATGGTACGTAACTAATTATTGTGTACCTTCGCATGGCCAGGATTTCAATTGGACGCGTGACTAACCTAAGATTATGAGTTTACCACATTGAGTCTGACCATCCAAATTTAGGTATGGGACTGGTTTGGATAGAAGTCCCTTGTGATGAACCCCTTAACCTGCGACACTACGTACTATCATCCTGACTCCACACTCCAGCTTGGTCATTTCATTTGCATCGCATATTGCTTTGCATCCTCAGCACATAGTATTTGGCGTACTGTCTCCGCATTGCATAACTGATCTACATTGCTTCCTCTGTATATGATATTGGTTTATTATATTTTTCATCGCATAGCCTGGATAAGGCTGATGGTATTTATGGGCCTATCAGCATGTTTTCGCATTATTCTGATATTGTATGATTTATGGGCTTGTTAGTATTTTCGCTTACTCTGATTACTCTGATATTGCTTACTTAGCACCTACCTTGTGCACACACTTTCACCACCCACTAAGCTTTCTATAAGCTTATGCATGATAGATGCGTGCAGGTGGCGTTAGGTTATAGCAATGCTAAGCTTGGAGCATGCAGCGGACCTCTGGAGCTTTGATTTTCGATATATGTATTTCCCTTTCAACATTGTATTCAAATGTTTATATTAGTGGATATGTGATGATGATGTTGCCTTTATGATTTGGGTATACTTTTGGTTATGCTCATGACGAGATAAATGTATATTAAAAAAATCTTCCTTGTAGGATCTCAGGATCGGAATCTGGCGTATAGGCGCTGGAGCTGAGAATGGGATACTATGGAGGCTGTTGGCACCGGATTCGGTGATCAAAAATTTTGTGAGCTCGGTTTCCGAGTTTGAGGCGTGACAGGACCTGTCCAAACGGTCAGGTTAACGAGCCTGCCATTGGATAATCTAACAGGGTAGATCTAACATATGAACGGCATGGATATAATACATGCCTCATGGTGGGGTCCATCCGGGTGGGCCACACGGCCTCTACGAGAGAGAGAGAGAGAGAGAGAGAGAGAGAGAGAGATCGGTGTAGTGGAGGAACCCCACCACTATGGGCCCCTCTTTGATCGCAACACATACATCAAAGTGGGTCCCATCATAAGTGGGCCCTTAAATGGAAATCAACGGTGGATCACCTACCAATTGGCCTTCTTCTTTAGCTCCTTGGAATCCTTGGCTCCTAAACTTTGATTTTGATAGAGGATGATGAAGATTGAAGGGTTGGATGGTGAGATGAGGGGGTAGGAAGTGAGCCACATAATAGGCTTTCTCTCCTTAGAATTTTTCTGTCATGGAGGCTTAGGATTTGGGGGAGAATGGGATGGGTGGAGTGATGTATGGGAGAGAGGGATGGTGTTATAAGAAAGAGATGACTAGAAAGAGAGAGAGAGAGAGAGAGAGAGAGTTGACTTTAGGAATGGGAGAGAGATGGGTAGGGTATGGGTGTTATAAGGGGAGTGATGGGATGTGTACTTGACTTGAGGTGATTGATTGATGTGATGGGTTGTAGAGATTCTCTCAGAATTCGCAACGCACGACATTTTCCTCGAAATAAATGCGGGCCCACAACTCCTGGCCTGGGTATCACATCGGGGCGTGAGAGGCTGCGTTGGAACCACGGCGATGGCGTAGTCGCTAGGATACAAGTTTTGAGTCGAGTCGACATAGATATACAGGATGCGACTTAAGATCGCATGCAAACGCCAATTATAAGTCGTATGTTGTCGAAATTCGATCGGGAGGACCTCGAAAGTCTATGGAACAGTATGGTCTAAGATACAGGCCCTACACCTTAGATCACGGGCATCCAAGATCTATGGGATCCTAATCTCATCCTCTGAGATCTTTAGGGGAAGACATCCAGGAAAAATCCTTAGACCGTTAGACTTGGATAAGGCCAATCTGTCACGCCCCAAACTCAGAAACCGGGCTCATAAAATTTTCGATTGCCGAATCCGGTGCCAACAGCCTCCATAGTACCCCATTCTCGGCTCCCAGCTCCTATACGCCATATTCATATCCTGGGATCCTATAAGAAGGATTTTTTTTCAATGTACCTTATCTCGTAAGAAGCATAACCACAAGTATACCCAAATCACAAAGGCAACATCATCATCATATATCCACTAATATAAACAGTTGAATACAATACCTGAAAGGAAAATACATATATCAATAATCAAAGCTCCACAAGACAGCTGCAAACTCCAAGCTCAACACTGCTGCGACCTAACGCCACCTGCAAGCATCTATCGTGTATAAGCTTATAAAAAGCTTAGAGGGTGGTGAAAGTGTGTGCGATGCATGTGCCAAGCATATAGATATCAGAGTAAGCAGAAATACTGGCAATCCATAAATACCATCAGCCTTATCCAGGCTATATGGTGCAAAAACATAAACCAATATCATATACTAAGGGAGCAATGTAGATCACTTATGCAATGCAGAGACATAGTAAGCCAAATATCAAATACCGAGGATGCAATGCAATATGCAAATCCTGATAAGCCTTCGAATACCATCAACCTCATCCAGACCATATAAGTTCAGAGACATAACAACCCAAAATGCCATATCTCACAGATGTAATGCCATATGCGGTGCGAATGAAATGACCAAGTTGGAGTATGAAGTCGGGATGTAATATTGCAAGCTATAGGGTCCACCACAAAGGACTTCTATCCAAATCAATCTCATACCTAAATTTGGATAGTCAGACTCAATGTGGTAAACTCCTTATCTTAGGTTAGTTGCGCGCCCCAACTGAAATCCTAGCTATTGAGGACGTATATATAATAATTAATTGCGCACCACCTGCCCGAGTGGATAATAAATAAATGAATAAATGAGTAAAATGTTGAGTATGCAACTCTTGCTCAATAAGTCCATATATCAGTATTATACATCTCTAGGATCATCACCGGAGTCTAGTATACTTTACATGCAATCGCTGCCCACTGGATACACAACCATGCAAGTGGAAGAGACCTCACTATCCGCCTGGCCAGTAGTCAGCCAATATCTACCCGACACGTCGATAACGGACTCAATTACAAGCTGGTCAAACTCAACCTGGCTATGCCCACTACCCTCGGGCGGGTAAGGCCACAACCCCTTCCCAACTGACCATGACACAGTGGGAGACGCGGCTTACTGGTATTCGGCACTCAGGCGCTCAAGTATCCACTCGGTCTAGACGTTGGAGCGTCTCTTAGCCACGGAGGTTTAGGAATTTTCACACAAGGACATCTATGGCGCCCCGATGCTAGTAACAGATTTCTGTATCCCATCTGGCCATCCACGACATGCCTGTGGAGGCTATGGCCCTGATGTCACTAGGGCATACAGTAATCACAACACACAATGCAGAATGCATGAGTCATACAATCCAGTCATGCATCAATCATGTGCATACCATGTGCTCATCTGAGACAATCTCCGCCTATCAGGAAGTCTCATAACAACCTGCCCAATGACATATGCAATGGTTAACCACACCTCATAACAAACATGCAGATGATGTGTATGGGCATGTATCATGATGTTATGTTATCACATACTCATAATCGATATCGACAACCGGCACCAATAATCGGTATCGATAATCGGCCTATACAATCAACCTCGATAATCAGAATTAGCCTTGACAATCGGAATCAGCCTCGATAATCAATAATCGGCCTCGATAATCGGAATCGACCTCAATAATCGAAATTGGCCTGGACAATCGAAATCGGCCTCGATAATCTGCCTCGACAATCGGAATCGACCTCCATGATCGGAATTGGCCTCGATAATCAGCATCGGCCTCGATAATCGGCACCGATAATCAGCATCGATAATAGGCACCGATACAACATCGATAATTGGCCTAACAAAGGGCCTAAGGGAAGGTCACAATGTGGACATTTAACCATCATTGCCCATCAATGTGGACATTTAACCAACATCGCTCTGAAGGAGTGGCCCACATATAGCCAAATGTATAGTAGGCCCATGGCCTCACACAAGGGCCTAATATACAACACCATGGGCCTCACTCAAGGCCACATATGCATCACATTAGGCCTCATATACATCACATCGGGCCGTAATACGTGGGTCTCATATACATCAAATGGGTCTCATACAAGGGCCACAATTACATCAGATTAGGCCTCATCAATGGGCTACAGTACATGGACCTCATATATATCAAATGGGCCGCAACAATGGGCCTCATATACTTCAAGTCGGGCTGCATCACATTGGTCTCATATACATCGTAATGGGTTGTATCTCATGGGCTTAATACACATCACAATGGGCCATATTACATGGGCCTCATATGCATCGCAATGGGCCTCTCACACGGGCCTAATACACATCACAATGGCTTCATCACACGGGCCTCACACATGGGCCTCACTATCTGGGCCTCAAATACATCACAATGAGTCGCATTACTTGGGCCTAATATACATCACGATGGGCCTCACTCATGGGCCACATATGCATCACATTGGGCCTTGCTCATGGGCTTTAAATACATCACAATAGGCCTTAGCAAATGGGCCACAAATACATCAATGTGGGGTTCACCGTCCACGCAATGGATGGCGTGGATTAAAACATGCATCAGGGTGCATCCAGCACTGTCCCAAACAACTGGACGATGTGGATAAATGCATCATGGTGGTCCCACGTGGGTGTGGCCACACGTGTCATTAAGGTGGGCCCCTCGTGTATAGCACGGATGGTATGGATATAAAACATATACTTCAAAGGGGACCCACAAAGCTTGTTAACGTCAATACAGCAGCTATATAGGAGGGTGGTCCCCACCGTCTAGATGGATGGTGGATGATGTGGATCATCAACGTGGGGTTCACGTCCAACTGGTTTGAACGATGTGGATATACATCACATACATCACATGTGGGCTCCACAAATAGACGGTGTTGATAAGGCACATGTATCACGGTGCATCCCACCATCCAACAATCTAAACGGTGGAAATAAAAACACATATATCATGGTGAGTTATCCACCGTCCAATCCACTGGACGGTGGATGGAAGGGGTGAAACTCTTACATCCGGTGGGTACCACGTGTGGCCCACTAGATATATATATATATATATATATATATATATATATATATATATATATATATATATATATATATATAATATTATTATGTTTTCAGACATCTAGACCTGGACGACCAATTGACGGACGGTCTGGATATAAATTCCATGTGGGACCCACCGTCCTTGCTGCTGGACGGTGGAGTCACACGTGAAGATCAAGTGGGTCCACACGATCTAGATGGTTGGCTAAAACACACACCTCGTGATCAGATCCACAGAACCTTGCTGACTTCAATATAGCAGCTATTGCTGCTAGTGGACGGACGGTTGGGATCTAACATATACCTCATATACCTCATGGTGGAGGCCCACAGGCCTTGCTGACATCAATTACAGTAATGTTCTACGGCTGGGGCCACAGATGGACGGTGTTGATGAAACACGACCATCATGGTGTGACCCACCGTCTAGATTATATAATCATGGTGGGTCCACGTAGGTGTGGCCTACCGAAGTTCTGAATCAAGTAGGTATTTGTGCTTTGCCTTCATCTAGGGTTTGCTTAATTACGAGCAGCAGAGTGCCGCTGATGGACGGCCAGCAGGGTGGCCCTGCTTGGCGGACGACGTGGATGCGAACATATATCAAGGTGGGGTCCACAACAGGGAAAAGAGAGAGAGAGAGAGAGAGAGAGAGAGAGACGTGTGCAATGGAGGGCTCCACCAATATGAGCCCTCCCTCTCATATAAAACATACATCAAGTGGGTCCCACTTGTCTCATACATCAAAGATCAAGATCTATTCAAGAACACCCACCTTTCATTCTTCTTCTTGCTCCAAGGCTCTTAAGAAGCTCCTTTAATGGTGGAGATGATAATCTAAGGGTTGGATTGGGTGGTAGGAAGGTGGCCACACCTAGCTTCTTTCTCCATGGAAGCTTGGACGTCCACCTCTCTGTAACGCCCTGAAATTCGGGGGTCGAGCATAACTCAACTCCCGAGTTCCAAAACATCACTTATGCAACATATTTAATGAAAGATGTATGTTGACTGTATTAGTGCATAAAACATGGAATAGATTAAGCCAAAACACAGATATGATTCAGGGATAAGTGAATAATAATTAGGCAGGTCTTAGTGAGAAAATATTGTGTACAAGTGTAAACCCCTGAATTACATATACAAGCCGGATCGTATGAAAGTGTTATTTGACAAAATTGATAAGTATCAAGTTACATCATTTAGATTCCAGAAATAATCCCAGAGATCCCGCCATCAGACCAAGGCTCGCTAGAACCCGTCAACCAGCATATAAGAGAAGGCCTCATCATCATCCGGCTCGCTCGCCTCGAAGTCGCATCCACATCGCAACATCGAGCCTAAGGCAGTCGGTGGGTGCTTTAACACCGCCGTAGACGTGAGAGTGAGTGATCACTCGGTGGAACAATAAGGCGGTTAACATGTTATCAGTTCAATCAGACAGTAAGATAAAGCACGACAATTAAATAAATCCTAAGTACGCTCTGATTAATGCAAGGATGTATGCAATATGATGCCTATGCCCTCACGCGTACACCCTCGGCGTCTTCATCTTACGTTACGGATGACATCGCCTCAAAGTGCGCCACATCTACAAAGCATATGCAAATGCGGTGCATGGATATGATTACCAAGTTGTTATTAGTCCATTTCACACATCCGATTGGGAAGCTAAGATACCTTCCTCATATCACCATCAAACAGTGATCCATTCTGGGTCGTCAAACCTAGACATCTCATACGATCTATGGTTGAGGTCGTGCAAAGGGCTCGCACCAATCAATGCACGCCTTTCATGCCTTTAGTACCACCACCTCAATGCGGTATCCATATATGCTCGAGGTCACAAAGGGCTCTCACCAATCAATGTAGGCCGACAAGGGCATAATGTCCCATACCATCATAATCGGCTCACGAGTTTATTGCTCAGATCACTACGGGAGGCTCGTCACCCAACGTAGGCCGCATCACAGGTCCCATACCACCATGCTGGGCTCATGAGTCTTAGCGGATCAGATACCATGGTTATTAGGATTTGCACTGGTAAGTTCGGTATCCTAGATTCAAGCAGTAGCGCAACATGGTGAACATACATCGACCAATCGGGTTACTTGACAAACTCGACATACAGGCAGTTGAATTGAGGCAAGAGTGCCAAACATGCTTGGCCAAACAACATCTCTAATCGGCTCAGTTCGTCTAAATGCTCACGTGGCGAAAGCAATCTCAACCACGAAATAGGGTCAATTACCGCCCGGACTAAGGCATAGTCCCAAACACATTACACTACTACAGTATTCTACAATTTAGAATAGTGAACAACAACTCAAATCATGGTACATACGCATGAAATAACCCCAGGAATGTAAGCACAAGGAGTGCTTGAATTTAAATAACAGGTTACTTGCATAAAGGAAATCATGCGCATCAAAAGAGTGTTGAGAATCACTTCTCAACGCCCGCAATAGTGTAATAAGTTACACTAGATCATTCATGCCTTTCTACAAACACTTAGCATACATGGAACAACATACATGGATTTAAACATGGATTTGACAATTCCTTTTACCAAGGAGTTGTCATCCACGTCTAGCATACATACATGACAAATAATCATGGCAAACATAAGTGCATATTTTATATATACGTACTTTATAAATACACATAGAATACACAAATCTCAAGATAGCTCATCATCAGGAAAGCAATGTAAACATACCATTTGGCATGTGAAATCTCATCCATAACAAGAATAAATCACTAACTGGGATTGAAAGCCTTGAATACCATAACCTACACTTAAAGTCCGCACCTTAAGCCAGAAAAGAAACACCGAACTGATTTCGACGAGTTGTCTTCGTCAATGGCGAAAGAATACCCTATAACAAGGTGAGGAATGAGATACAACAACACCATAACTCATCTAAGCTCTCACACAGGTTAGGGTTAGATTAACGTCAGAAGAACGATTCAAAGTGAAGGTTCAAAGATGAAGAAGAACAAAGAAGAATCCAAGATGATTCACCAACTTATCTCTCTCACTTTCTCTCTCTTTCCAAGCTAGGGTTAGAGAAAAATCGTATGGAAAAGAGAGCTAGGGTTTAAGGACTATAAATAGGCCTATTCTTGATGAAAATAACCCCAGGGTCAAGGTATACTTAGGTTATAACCAAAGTAAGCCTTTCTCGATCCAACGAAGCACTTCTGGTGGGCCTATAACCACGAAAGGTCGGACTTAAGCTCCTTGACTATGGATCTAGGTTAAGTTGAGTTTTCATACCGACCGGCTCTTCAGATCAGCCGTGGCGGACCACACTCAATTCAACGGTCACGGAATCTCGATCAGGTCCACAAGCACTAGGATATGCCTGGGCCAACTATCCTGATCAGAGGGTGAAATTGGGTCAGAATCCAACGGTCAGATAGCTTAAAATCGTCGAGCAAGCGACACGACTCAGATTTCATAAAAAGCTTATTAAATTCCAACCGTTCTCATACTCTTCACTCTGAGCTCAAGCAAATCGACCCATAACATCAGATGGACTTGATTTTCGAGGTGATGGTCAAGCCCAACTCGGTGACCGCAACAGCCTAAGATCATCGCCATCGGACTTTCGACGCGCGGTCCAGGTCCGATCCAGATCTTCCAAAAATTCTCCAGAACAACTGGATTTAGCGATGGATCCCAGGTTTCAGAGTAACGTAGCGCTAACTAATCTACAAGTTTAGAGCCATGCAGATACAATTTAAAGTGATTGATGCGAATTTCACAAGCAATCGAGTATAGCGCTAATTACCCCAAAAATAACTACTTAAGGAAAGATTAGCACAAAAATTCCAAGGTCGTTATACTCTCTCATGGGTGTTGCTTGGGAGTGGGTTTGAGAGAGAGAGAGAGAGAGAGAGAGAGAGAGAGAGATGATGTAAGAGAGGAAGAGGGATGGTGAGTGATGGGTAAGTGAGTGATGGGTGTACTTGAAACGGGATGGGTGGAGAGAGAGAGAGAGAGAGAGAGAGAGAGAGAGTTGACTTTGGGGTTGCTTGTACTTGGGGTGGGATATATACTTGACATGATTGATGTGATTAATAGGACATATTCTCTTGGGTTTGCAAATGCGTGGCGTTTTTCTCTAACTGAATGCGGGCCCACATCACCTAGCCTGGGTATCGAATCGGCGCATGAGATGCGGTCTTTGAACCGCGGCGACGACGCAGTCGCAAGGGTACAAGTTTCGGGTTGAGCCGACTCAGATTGACAGGGTACGTCTCAGGAATGCGTGCAAATGCTATCTACACATCACGGGTTTCCGGAATTTGACTGGGAGGACCACGGAAGCCTACGGAACGGTACGGTCTTGGATACAGGCCTCACACAATCAGTAGTCGGAAGCCAATAAGCTCATTCGACCTTTGGGCAAGATCGGATGGATGAGGCAGATGACGCCTTTGGGGTAGACTGGACCGACTTATAAGTAGGTCGGGTTACAATCGAGTCGACCTATGACTGGACCAATAGGTCGGGCTACGGTTAAGCTAACTTGTGACTAGACTGACCTATGAGTAGGTCAGGCTACGATCGAGCTAACCTGTGAAAAACCGACCTATGAGTAAGTCAGGCTATCTTATTGATTGGTTCTTCTCTGCCAGTAGTTCTTTGTCAAGTGGTCTGATCATCGAGTCTGTGCCGTTTATAGATTTGACTCCTCTTTATAAGCCGCTATATTTTCCCCACGACGAAATACACAACACACAACGCAACTTTCATCAAATTATATATATTCCTCTTGGATTAGCTCGGTAGAAGAACAGGGTCCACATGAGATTTTCATCATGCCCTGAAATGAGCGGGCGGGCAAAATGGATGGATGGCATAGATAAAACGCACACCGACCAGTGTACTAAGTCGAGTCCTTCCTAATCTTTCCTCTCTTCTTACAACTTGTAAGAGAGAGAGAGAGAGAGAGAGAGATGGAAATGGCCGAATCGGAGGAGGGAAGGTCGAACTGGCTCGAGAAAGTGATCTTTATCCTATCAGGACAGAGTAACATGGCTGGCCGAGGAGGCGTAACCAAGTCAAAGAAGTGGGACCGGGTCGTTCCCCCTGAATGCATTCCCAGCCCTTCCATCCTCCGGTTCACCGCCCGGTCTACCTGGGAAGAGGCCTCAGACCCCCTCCATGCCGACATTGACACGCACAAGACTTGCGGCGTCGGTCCAGGTATGCCCTTCGCTAACGCTCTTCGGGCCCATCGTCCGACCATTGGGATTGTGGGTCTCGTCCCTTGTGCGGTGGGCGGTACGGCGATCAAGGAGTGGGAGCGGGGATCGCATCTGTACGAGAATATGGTGAGAAGGGCCAAAGAGTCAGTGAAAGGTGGTGGAGAGATCAGGGCCCTTCTTTGGTATCAGGGAGAGAGTGACACGGGATCTCAACACGCGGCCGAGTCTTACAAATCCCACATGGAGAAACTCATACAGGACGTCCGTTCAGATCTTCAACTGCCCTCACTTCCTATTATTCAGGTTTTTTGGCTTTTCAACCTTTTCCCTGCTAAAAATTCTTCATTTGTAAACAACATTTTCGCTGTTTGTTTTTTTGTAAATTTCCTGGAAATGTTGTTTCCATTTCTCTCCATTTTCCTGGAAAATAAAGTAATTTCCATTAAATTGATTTAATGTCCCTCTCTCTACGAACTCAATAAAGACCATATGGTGATCGTTCCTCCTCTCCATATATTTGTTTATCATTTACGTAGGAAAATAGCCTCAATGGTTCACTTTTCTGGCCTCAGTCTAATATGATTTTTTGACACATTTGTCTATGCCTTAATCTTGCTTACTCTCTCCCAAAGTTTCATAACGTAAGGGCCAATTTGATTTTCCATGATGCATGTAAATTCCTGGTAAATAAGTAATTATTACTTTTTAATTCCACCCAAAAAACTGGTCCGAAAATGTTGACTTAATCCGTGGGCCCACCGTAATGTATATGATATATCTGTGCCGTCTATCTGTTTTATTAGAACATTTTAGGACATTAGCCAAAAAATGAGGCAGATTCATTGCTTAATTGGCCCACATAAAAGGAAACAATGACCTTAATTTGTCCACTATTGAAAGTTGGTTCTTTTACTGGGCCCACATTGAGGTTTATTCACCATCTAACCTGTTCATAGGGTCACATAGACATGGATAAGAGAAAACCATAAATATAAGCTTGATCTAAAACTTCTAAGAGCCTTAAGAAGTTTTTAATGGTAGGCTTTCAATTCTTACAATTTTGCGTGGTGTGGTTCACATGAGCTTTGGATCTGCCTCATTTTTGGGCTCATGCCCTATATTCAGTTGGCATAATGAATGGGCGGTGTGGATAAGCCACACACATTATGGTGGGCCCCACATTTATTTTGCAAATTTCTCAATTTAAGTGTTTAAAAAGTAACCCATCAAGCCAGCATTGGGAAAGATGCAGTAATTACCTTCGTAAATAATGATTACTCATTTACAAGGTAATTACAGTTGAACCAGAAAATCAAACCGGCCCTAACATACAAGTTGAATCCGAAAAAAATAATAATAATAAATCCATTACAGTTAGCGCAACACTTGTTCTGTTGTATGCAAAGAGGCCTTTGACACTCTCACACTCTTACTCAAGCAAGAAGTGGGGCAAGGGGAAGAGGGACTTGAAGGGAAAAAAAAAATGATAAAAGAATATCACTTTTATTAAAGTATTTTTTACTTTATACATCACAATGAGGTCATGTACATGTATATATAGGCACTTGGGGAGCTTTCTACATACTTTTCTTTTCATTTAACGACTTTCTACTTACCTCAAATAACCATTGATATTTTTATATGCATTGAACTCTAAGAACCTTCTACTGTATTCTATTGAAACTTTTAATTTTGTTCATTTTTTTAACATTTTCAAAATAAATAATTCCCTTAGCCTTACACACTCATATAACTACAAAATTAGGTTTATTTCTCAACCTTCTTCCATCAACTATTCGAAGAAATATTTGTAAACTTATTGAAGATGTTGGCTTTAGGGGGTTTTGTGAAAATGTCAGCAACTTGATCTTGTGACTTGATTAAAATGAGCTCGATCTCCTTGTTTTTCATATGCTTTTCGATAACCTACAAGTTAAAAGTCTTTAGATTAGGAGTAAAGCAAACCATAACTAATTGTACCTTTTATACCTTTTATGTACTAAAGAATCCTCTTAGTTGCCTCAATGTGGGAAGATTTTGGTTCTTCCATGTTCCAACTCATTAGCCCAACTCCATAGAGCACGTTCAATCTTGTGCATGTAAGTATCGAAGCTTCCACCTAGACACTTGAAGAGTCTAGAATCCACCTTTCCTTCTTCATTATACTTGGTCAACTTGAGACCACACTCTACGGGTGTATTTACTAGCTTGCAGTTGTTCATCTTGAATTTCTTAAGAACTTCCCTTACATAACCTGCTTGAGAGAGAGATTCATTCATTCATTTATTTCACTTCTATACTAAGGAAGTATGACATGAGGTCGACGACTGACTCATTTCAAATTCTCGATCCATCAATTCCTACTCCTTGAACATATTTGGATGATTTCGAACATATTTGGATGATTTCCTGTGAAAATCAAGTCATCCACATACAAACAAACCAGCAACATATCTCCATTTCCATTCACCTTAGTATAAAAAGCATGTTCATATGAATATTTGATAAAATCATTTTCTTAAAAATGAGGCTTATTGGAAAAGGGTATAGCCAAACTGCAGGGTTGGATTATGAAGAAACATTTTTCATGTTGCCAAATTAAATTCGGTGTGAGTTTTGATTTTGATTTCTGTGCAGCTAATGGGTCTTGTCTACCAGTTGGATGTCAAGAATGCCTTCCTCAATAGTAAACTGACTTAAGAAGTTTATATGGAGCAACCTCCTCGACTTGTTGTTCAGGGAGACTGGGAAAGTGTGCAAACTTTGGAAGGCCATTTGTGGACTGAAACAATCTCCCAGGACATGGTTTGAGAAATTTAGTCACATTTTGGTGGACTGGCTTTCATAGGTGTCACAAGGATCACTTGGTATTTGTGAAGTAGAGCTCCAGAGGAATTGTGGCCTTAATTGTCTATGTAGACAGCATAATCATCGCTGGAAATGATAAAGAGGGCATATTGGAAGTCAAGAGTCACATCAAGAAACAATTTTATACCAAGGATTGGACCGCTAAAGTATTTCCTAGGCATTGAAGATGCCCGGTCTGCGAGTGGGATCAACATATCTCAAAGGAAATATGTGCTAGACTTGTTGGAAGAATGTTGGGAAATGGAGTGTAGGCCATGTGATACCCCAGTGGATCCAAATAGTAAGCTGTCAGATGATCAAGGTAAACTTCTCAATGATTGAGGGAGGTACAAAAGGCTTGTTGGTAAAAACTCATCCATAAACCAAGGGTTCAACATTGAGATGTGGTCTTGCTGATTCTTTATTATTTGAAAAATACTACAGGTCAGGAATTTTTTTATGGATCTAATGGACATCTCCGGGTCAAAACCTATGCCGATGTAGATCGGGTTGGTTTAGTGATAGATCGGAAATCCACATCTAGCTATTGTACGATTATTGGAGGAAACTTATTAACCTAGAAGAGTAAGAAATAGTCAGTTGTTGCTAGATCAAGTGCGGGGGCAGAGTACAGGGCCATTGACCATGTAGTTTGTGAATTATTATGGGTTCTCCAATAGCTTTAGCTATTTGGCAGTGGGCCAATGATTCTCTATTGTGAAATCCAGTAGCATCCCATATAGCTACTAATCTAGTTTTTCGTGAATGGTTGAGAAACATAGATGTGCATTGTCATTTTAACAGGGAGAAGACATTATCCGAGGAAATCACACGAAGCATGTTTCTTCTAAGTCTTAGTTGGTCTTTGCCTTGTCCACAATGTTCATTCATTAGTGGCAAGCTAGGCATTATAGACACATATGCACTGGCTTGAGCAGGATTGTTGGAAGTCTTTTATTTGTTCACTTGTATTTGTTACTTGGATTTGTTACTTGGGCCTAGGCCCAACTAAGGCTTGTAACTCTTTTACTGGACCTAATAAAAACAATGAGTGGAGACATGCCACTTTATCAGGTACATATCCTTAGTTATTCACATGAGATCAAGGTTTGAAAATCAGTTTCGGTGTGTAACATATCAGTCACCACTGATATGGGGTACTATCGCCCCCTATCCCTCTCGTATCGCCCCTGTAGCGAGCAGATATGAGCTGATATGGGCCAATACAGCCATATCATTCATGGGGCGATGCCGGTACATATCAGATGATATGTAATACATACTGGTTTTAGAATGATGTGTCAAATAATGCATGAGATAAGAGGGGATTTCTGGTTCTTGACACTTGAGAAAATGGGTAGCTGAATGGTCCTACCTACCCTGCGACATTTACAGTGGTGATGTAGAGACTGCTCTTCTGAACCACATGTTCTAGTTGTGACAGCCATGGAGGGATTTTGACTTGTTGGGTCAATCCAAACCTGATAATTAAAAAAGAAGGTTAGCCTTTAATGTGTCAATTTTCACCTCATTACTGGTCCGGTCTATTTTTGGCTCTCAAATGGTTTGGATCCTACACTCATGTTTTGTGCTTGCAACTCTCAGTTGCATTCCTCACTAGAAGGACAATAAGATATGATGATATTACATGTGCAGCTGATATGGGCCTTGGTTGGGCTCAATCAAAGCATGTGGAGATAAGAACCTGAGTCGCGCATCCAAGCCCTTAAGGAATTGGTCTCGGCACTAACCAAATACTTGGACCACTGATTTAAATAAGCTGGGGCAGGCTTATCTGTTTGGCCTTTATGCATACGCAAGCCCAGGATTTTTCCCAATTAGATATTGGGCCTTGGTTAAATTCCATTAACCTTGAAGCTTAAGCTCAAACCTGCTAGTTCACTGCATTTTTAGCCCTAGTAAGATGCCAGATGTTGTCAGCTGTCAACATCACCTTTGCTTTTGATTGAGTTCCAGGCCCGAATCTCTAACTTTTGTGTTGTATTTGTGGATCTCTAACATGTATTATGCCCCATTCACATGAGGGGCTGCTCACGGTGACACAACCCTTTATAACTTATGTGTGCAGGTGATTCACTGAGGGTTAAATTGCTTTTACTGGCTTTAATAATACCATGGAAGTAACCAAGATATAGTTTCTTTAGCAGTTATATTGGGGTCTAAGCTCCAAATCCCACATAACATTTCTTACCAAGTCTAACATGAAAGAAATGTGTATGTAACCTGCTAAGGCTTGCATCTTCATTATGAGCTCACTAGGAAATATCATTTCCTCCTGATTAAGAACAAACATGCCACACATGACCATCTTGCCATGTGAACAGTGCTGGTGAAGTGGTGATCATGTGTCACTTGGTTCCTACTTCAAGCACCCGACTGACTACTCAGAGAATGAGCTTTCATGGGTATGGGCCTTTTGTGCAGCACTGTATGTCGTATGCTCACTCTCTGGGACTTTTCTTGGCGTCCATCACTTGTTGTGCAGTTCAAGAACCTGAAAGCTTGACTCAATGTTCAGCCAGGCTGGGTGGACTCGAGGACTCAGCCTAGCTTGACTTGATTTTAACAATTATAATTTTAGAAATTTCAGTAATAGTGTCAAGTATTTAATATGGATATTGTAGAGGTAATAATAATAATAAACTATTGTCAAATGATTAGAGCATGAACTAGTTTAAGTGTATGTCTGACTAGTGCTGCTTACAATGTATCTGATGAGCTTAAATAAATAATGAGCCCTAGATTCGTAATCCAAATCAAACTAGATAACTTTCCTAAAACAGTGAAGTTTCCCAAAATAATGAACTTACTAAATAGTAAAAGATGTCTAATCCTGCCCACAACCATACTCTTGAAACCCTTCAAATAGCAAAAACATACTAACAATTGTAAGTTTTGAAATTGGCTAAGATCTCTGATCCCTGAAACGATTGAATTTTCCAAAGTCATGCAGGGGCCAATATGCCATGATTAATTGGCTAGGACGTAGAGCTTGTCGATGGCTTTCCAACGACATATTATATATGTGAATGCAATAATGATATCTGATCACAAAGTTATGGCTGCCGCAAGCTGTAGTAAATGGTCCCACTTGTGCTTCTGGCTCAATTGATTCATCCCTGACCTCTCCTACATCATAGAGTTTACTCGATGAGTCTTCCCGAGTCAGGATCGAGTCAAAACCAGTTCCCAGTTTCTCAGTGACTTGGCTCAAAAATCTCGTTCTATTGAGTTCACTCAGCTGAGTTTTGATTCAACACAGCAAGTTTTTGAACTTTAGACTGGTTGGGACCATCTTGGCATGTGAGTGGGGTCAGGTTCTAGGAGACTGGGTAAAGAGGAAGTTTTGATGCCTAGCAAGCAGCCTACTATAAGACTAATGCCAATGTATCATTTAAATGGCAACCAGAGATTGCAGGTAGGCCTGGCAATGGGCATGCCTGAATTTTAGAACTGATCCAGCCAGGCCTATTCAAAATGTTGATTTACCAGGCTCAGGCCTATCAAATGGCTAGCCCTAATTGCATGCTATGGTTTCTTCCTCCAGTTTAGGTGACTGTTTGGAATTAATTTAAAAATGTGGTTCCAAATGCAACCTCAATATTCCATATCCCATTTCCCTTGTGCATCAAACATGATCATTAAAATTTCTGGATTGGTGTTGGCCAAAAAAGGTGTTTTGTATTGATGCAGGTGGCTATTGCATCTGGAGATGGGCGTTTTATAGAGAAGGTGAGAGAAGAGCAGCTGGGAATCAATCTCCCAAACGTTACATGCGTGGATGCCAAGGGATTGCCGCTCAAGGAAGATCACCTGCACCTTACCACAGAGGCTCAGATCAAGCTAGGTAACATGCTGTGTGATGCCTACATAATGTACTTCGCCTCTTCTTGCCACTGAGATGGAAAGGGCCATGGCTCAGAAGGTCTGTCCAAGCCCAGCTTCCCAGCTCACATGCCAAGCCTCCATCCCTGGATGGTCTCGGGGCTATGTGTTGGGCCTTCAATTTCAGCCCAAAGCAGGTGCACTTTTACTGCTGTTTGCAGGTGTTCATGTTACTCTTTTATCTTTTCTCTCCTTCTAATAGGCTTTCATTGTGGGGCCATTTCCATCCATGTCAGATTGACACGGCTTGATCCATCGTCTATTTGGCAGAATTGCAGGGTCCTTCTCCCTGCCAAACCTACTGTTTGCTATGACATGTTGGTTAATGTTCTTGTTTTTATAATGGAATTATCCTCTTAACGATCCAATGCTGGCCACTAAATGGACCTCCAAATCTAATGGATAAATCAGATGGTTAGGATTAGGTGTGGGAACATGTTATCTGGGCCAACGGGCCAACCAAACCAAAGCTTTGATTGAGTCAGGTTTCAGATCTGACCCAAACGATTGAATGTAGCCCATCCAAGTGAAAGGGATGGGCTTAGGTTGACCTTGGAGCTTGAACCAACCTGGGCACGTAGAGTATCTCTACAATATTTAAATACATGAACCGTTGGAGGTCATCTTGACTGGGAGGTACATTACCAGAAACTGCAAGTAGGGCTACTACTGGCCTACTATTTTCAACGGTCACTTAGCAGAAGTTGTAATAGTTACCAATGCAGGATCCATACTGAGCAGAGCCATGGCTTATCAGCTGGTAAATAGCAGTTGAGCCGTATGAGATGCCGAGTCTGGAATGGAATCCAGGAAGCAGTGCCCCACTTCAAGAGGAGATGGAGATTAATCCGTAGGATGAGGGGTTATAAAAACCAACCTCACCAAGCTTTTAAGATAATGAGGATGAGATGGAAAAAGGTAATGTCTTGCATGGTGGAGACAAGGGCTGCAACTTGGGTTCCGGTCAACCCAAACCTGAATGACCTAGGAAGGATTGGATGATGAGCCCAACCCCACCCATGTGGGGCCATTGTGATGTATGTGTTTTATCCACTCTGCTTATCTGTTTTGCCACACTCATTTTAAGGCATGAGCCCAAAAATTGAAACATATTCAAAGCTAAAGTGGAACGCACCTGAGGAAACAATGGTGATAATGATGTCAACCGTTGAAACCTTCCTAGGCCTCACCCGTGATGTTTATTTGCCATCCATCCTGTTGATGAGATAAAGTAGACCTGGATGAAGGGAAAACACAAATATCAGCTTGATCCAAAACTTTTGTGCCCCCAAGAAGTTTTCCAACGGTAGGAGTTCAATCCCCACTGTTACCTGTTGTGTGGCCCACTTGAGCTTTGGATTTGCTTCAATTCTGGGCCCATGCCTTAAAATGAGCTAGAAAATTGGATGGACTGCGGATAAAAGCACACATCATGATGGACCCCACAGAGTTGGGGTCATCAGGGATATCAGTGGTGTTGGGGTCACCACCCAATCAGCTTCCATTGGCCCAACCTGAGTTGTGGGTCAGGTTGGGTCGAATTGTCAAGGCCCTCAGGTTGATTTGAAATTGGCTTAGGCAAGTTTTAGTTGGGTTGGTTCGATTACAGAGGAAGTCAGGTTGGGTGGTCGTTGAGGAACCTGAACCCAATCCAAATCCCTCAAGATGCACAGCACAGCTGCCTGGTCTTCTCATTTCGGGTCATTGGCCTCTCTACTCAGGGCTGGATTGTTGGCCCATTCCCAGTTGAAGTTGTTTGGTCCAATGCAAAGGTTAAAAAACGAAGGAACGGTGTTATGAGTAAGGCACCCCAATAGCTGTTGCTTTTACCGGAAATAAAGGTGTTGTAAATCATAGTGCAAAAGCTGCCGAGTGATTTGAAAAAGGAAAGGAAAAGAGAAAAAGGCCCCGCTATTCATGCCGCTTTTAATTTAGGGGGTTTTACGCAAGAAATGTTGAAATTACACTCAACTCCCTCTGTAAAATGAAATTAGTATTTACCCTCTCTCTTAAAACAAAATTTACCTAGATCTCTCCCTAAGCAAAAAAAAAAAAAAAAAAAACAAAGCTTTATTAAATGAGTGGGATTATGGGAGATAGATACATGCAAACACGCTTTCAGTAATGATGGCACACTTAAATGTAGGTCATCTACTAATTGATAAATATCAAGGTGCCTTCTACCAAAAGCTAGATTGGTCCACTAATCAGGTGGACCACGTGCCTTCAAGTTTTGCACCAAACAATTTTTAGTTTTTAAAACAATAGTCCACCTGTTGAATCTTGTAGAATCATATGGAGTCAACCTGAGTTATCTATCCAACTCATCCAGTCTTGTCAAGACCCCAACCGAGTCATTCCACTCAACAAATCTCATCAGACTTGCCTCACTGAGTTTTAGAATGTAGACACTCTTACCCAAGATTGGTAGACCTACCTCGCTTAATCTGAACCCCAATTGAAGTCGATTCGGGAAGCACCTAAATCTTATCCCAGTTAGCCCGAAAAGGTTCCTGCTACCCCCTGTTAAGGTCGAATTCTCAACAACTGATGGGATTCCAATTACCGCCGGTGGTAATTGGATTCCCGCTAGTATCTTTATAAAAGGGGGCTTCCTTTCCATTAGAGAAAAAGGAGGGGCAAGAGAGGCTAGAGTGGCTAAAAAAGGATGAGGAAAGCTGGAGACTGAAAAATAAAAAATAAAAAAAATGAAGAGAACAATGAGTGATCTAAGCCATCCAACCCAACAATTTAGATTAAGTGGAGTAGAGGAGGATCTTGAGATATTTGATCATCTCTGTTACTTAAGAGTATCAAGTCTCTCAATTTTCCCTCACATCTCCAAGCACATTGTGATCTATTTTAATTTTCAGTTGTAATCTTTTTCTTTTTTTATACATCTTTGTTGCATTTTCTTCTTAGTTTTTATAATAATTGTCTCCTTGATCATGATCAATGTTTAGTGCTCCCTCTCCATTGTAGTAGAGTTGAGTTAGTTTTGTCTTTTCAATATCAAATAATCTCCAAAAATTCCTAAATCTCACAAAGTAGATACCGTCCTTTGGTACAAGCAGAGAAGGTGCCAATTCTCTTTCTTCTTCATCACCGAGGCTCGTACTCGAAATCAATGGTAACAGACCGATCACAGGAATTGCTCAAGTTGGGGAGTTTTCGATTGGTAAGAGACCGATCACAGGAATTGCTCAAGTTGAGGAGTTTTCGATTCCTGGATCCATCGTTGGCCTATGGTGTCCAACCAACCATAAATTTCAAAACCATCAACTAGTCGCAACTCCAATTCTAATCACACTATCCTCGTGTCAATGTCCAACCAAAGAAAACTACCGGCGCACGTGGGAACATGCATTGTTTATCAGCTGTGGATGTCCGCAAATTTAGTGACTCTACTAAGGATGTTAGATGCTAGCTAGGCCTAACTCGAAGTCACGGGATTTTTAAATTTTTAGGGATCTTCAATACTAGTCCATTTATGTTTCTGCACTTTATGTCCCATTATTTACTTTTAGAATTTTTACTTTCATGCACTGCCTTTCCTTTCTTTTCTTGTTATCTTTTCTCACCAGAAGTAATCCCACCACTAGCATCCATACCACAAGCACTACTTGTCGCATGGGAACCTATTAGACTCATGGAGATTTCCTCTCTAGTCTTGCTGCCAACAAAGCCTCTTAAAAAAGTACCACTTAAGCACGCATCAAAAGACTGGTCCACCCGGCCAAAAGGTATATCGCTTAGGGAACCTTTCGGAAGTTGGGAAGCCACTCACACACTCTCGATATTTTTTTTGTGTGTGTGTAATCATTAGGCCCAAAAATCATCTCCACGTCCGACGCCTTCCAAGGTTAATAATAATCACCCATCATAGCCTTATTCACCCGATCTAGGACGGCCATGGAAACCCAAGAGGACATGTACACATCCTCATCTGCTCTTGAGTCGCCCAAACACCCAGCTGACGAATCCTTGGCAACCTCTTCCATGGCCAACATGGCCCTCAACATCAAAAGATTAGAAGATTTAATGACATGATTCCTCCAAGGTGAATGCACACCCCTTACCCAAAATATGCTAGTGTAATCACCAAGCGTCCCGATCAATCAACCAACATAATCTCATCCAGTTTTCCCTTTGATCCTTGTTTCTACTCTAGTCTTCAATTTTCCTTCTATCTAGCATCCTCCTTTTGACGAGAGCCAGTTTTAGTATTCTCTCCCTAACAGGAACCAGTTCTAACATCCTCCCCCTAAACGGAGTTAAGTTCAACATTCTCCTGCAATCGGAAGCCAAGTCCAACAACTTTACCCTAAAGAAGAAGTTATCCCCACATGGTCACAAGGAGCAAAACCCCTCAAGTCCAATTCTTTTGAAACCAAGCAGCTCCGAGAACTCTTTTAGGAATAGTTCTACACCATGGAAATAAGTTGCAAAGGCAATAGGAGATCTCTCATCCATAAAATCAAGAGGTATAATAGTAGTGGGTGTCCCATTGCCCATATTGAAGCATTTTTTGGTGAACTAGATGATGTGGTTGGCAACGATGGGGCATTAATTTTCCTATTCCAAAAGTCCCTAAAGGGTGACATGCTCAATTGATACACGTTGCTCAACTACCGCCAAATTAGAACTTGGAAACAACTTTCCCAAGCCTTTATCGAATGATTCCCATTCAAACTAAATATAATGCTTAAGAGAGAAAATCTAGCTGCCTTGAAACAAGGAAATGATGAGTCTTCGTTAGCTTATGTTGGAAGTTGGTGAGCCATAGCCACTAGAATGAAAATCCCAATTGACAACCAGGATCAAATCTCTATGGTTTTCCGCTCGGAAAATCTAAGTATCTCTAGATACCTCATATTATACCTATATGCAAACTTCACCCAACTCATTCGCAATGGGGAACAATTCCAAGTCAAAATAAGGGATGGGACGATCGCCCTTAGTCTCCTTAAGCTGCTCCAGCGAAGAAGAGTCAGATCGATGAAAAGCCTATCATATGGGAGAATGGAAACAAAAGTGTCCTCATCCAACATCCAAATAAGTCAACAATCTTATCACCACCACTCAAGACACTCCTTCGCTCTCTACAGGGACAACAACAACATAGGGGAAATACATAATACTCAAATCAAAATAGGCTGGCAAGGTTGATGAGAGAGCCTAGGGTGTTCACACTATCTATTAAACCCTATAGTAAAATACTAGCTATTCTATCCAGGGACATCCTTACCTTGTTCTAATCTAAGCCCCCATTGAATCTTTTGCCATCTAACTATAACGAACGTTAGTACCGCATATTCTACTAGTCTAAGGTTCACATGACATACTGAAATTCCGATCATTGAAAATAAAATCGTGATCATGGTCAAGTCCACCAATGCCATCACCTCTAATACAACGTTTGTGCACTCTGCACAATTGATTTTGCCAGGGGCACCACCTGCTAGCATAGTTTTGGGGTTCTGCCTAAAAACCATGTTTGGTTGCTCTTTTAGACCTTGTTTTCCTTAACGTAGTTTATGTGCTTATTTTAAATATGGCATGTTTATTATATCTGGACATATTTTATTATAGGTATAGCCTCTAATTCTTTAAGCATCATGAAGATTAGACACATCAACCAAGTGCCAAGGGAGAATGTGGTCCATGGATCACAATGCCTTGGCCATGACCATAAATGTATTCGGACTTATCTTTTATTCTTCATTACTAGTCATCTTGTGTGAAGGGACCAAATTAGTGTCAGGATGAACAGTCTCCCCATTGGGCCTGACATAGTGTTGGTGACCCTTTGCCCTATCCCACACAAGTGTGTGTGTGTGTGTGTGTGAGAGAGAGAGAGAGAGAGAGAGAGATTCATGGATTCCACTTGGTTGGATCTTTGATCACTTAGATTGCTAGAATAGCTTGCAGGTTTCTCGACTGGAAGGCCCATCATGTCCAGATTAGAATGAGACTTGCGGATTTACACTATCTTCATCTATATCCTTAAACCTGAGGATGTGTGGGCCGAGATGGCTTGATATAAGTGCTTTGGATCACTTTACAAGATCACTACATGGCCATTAAAAGTGGGTGATACGAGGCCAATCCCATGCTACCCAAGTGGACATTTTATAAGCCGTCCACATATTTCTAACTTGACTGACATTTTATAAGCCGTCCACCTATTTCTAACACAGTGGATACCACGGATGATTGGGGTGCATATATTAGGTACTTAAACATGCCTCTTTCATAATTAGATACACAGAGGCTTTGTGGGGTGGAGTATCATAACATTACCTCCCTAAGATCCTAAACACATCCTTATAAGATCCTAGTGTAGGAGGAGGCACTTTTAAGAAAGCCCAAGAACACTCAAACCTGTTGGACGTTCCCACCACTAGAGAGAGAGAGAGAGAGAGAGAGAGAGAGGAGGTGAATGTTCCCTCCGCTCCTCTCTACACACGTGTGCACACGCCGCCTTGGGCATGTAATCTACACCACAGACAACTCTAGATCTCGTCTTGGCCCCTACTAGAGATGTGAGTTCTCTACTTCCTAAACCTTCAATATATCTAGTAAAGACTCTACGTTGAGAGATCGTTAGTGACAGAAACAGATAGATTGATCTGCACTCAAGTATGATAAGTAATTATTTTCACTTGTTGAAACATGGCTTATTCATGGACAGAGATCCTAAGATTAAAATATGATTTAAAAGATAAAATGAATTTTCCTAAAAGTTCAATTATCCTGGTTTATCACCCTTAGAAACTAACTAACAAGTAGTATCAGAACTTCCCATTCTATCATTAATTTCTTGTTTTGCCTTTGAAACTCAATTTCAGCTAGCTTGTTGTTTGTGTCGACCGACCAAGATAAAGTACTCAATGTAAAATTTCATGGTCTAAAATATCTGCTCGAATGGACGAGTTGTTTTGGAGATCTTTGGTTTCCAATTTTACTAGATCACCAACAATCGAAATTATAGGTATGATCGTTTATGGATATAAGAGTTGATCTAATCGACTTTAATTCATTGAATGTGATTGATCGTGGTTTATGTGATGAATAGTGTGATTGGATGATGATTATGGCTTTGATTATTATACTTTTAATAAATCCATGTTCATGTACAACTTTATAGAGGCAGTGGTTTTTGGGTTGCTTTCGAGCTGTACTTTTGGATTTTCTTCAATAGGATCATAAATATTCAATGAGTTAAGTATCTTGAAAAGTCTGAATTCATCGAGGCTTGAATGTAAATTGAAGATCTTGATGACGCATTGAGTGTAACAACCCTGATTTTTAAGCCATATGGGAACCAATTTAACCCAAATTAATAATTTAATTTTATGATTATTAAAAAAAATCAAGCACTTAGTTTAGTCGGTAGGAGCACTCTTGGTGGGAGGATAGGTCAGTAGATCAATTCCTAACACTGTAGTATTAATATTTTTGCCAAATTCCACTAAAACTTGGCAGAATCTTCTAGATTCAAGGCTTTCTCTATTTAAAGGAAGGAACGACAGGAAATTCTATAGAGAAACCCTAAAGTAAGAGCAACCGAGAGAAAGAGAGAAGCTCTGCGGAAGAGGAGCCTCCGCAAGTAAGTTTTCATTGATTTCTCATTTAATTTTTGTTTTTCCTTGTTCAGAAATCCTATATCTAACCAATGAACGTGGTGGATTAGCACTACACCCATTGTTTTGATCTATGGACCCAACTTGTTGGAATAATGTGCTTGAATTGTGGTATGCTAAATCATCTTAATATGGATTTAAAGTACAATTTCCAAAGTGTTCGATTATTCAAAAGATTTGACCCTACCGTAAATAGGTGAGTGAATCCCAACGTATCCCATATTTGTACGATTAAGATAGATGAGTTGATGGATGTAATTGTTTGGATTGATATGGTTGCTAAGTTATATTTATTATGCTAATATGATTCTTACTTTATAATTTATGTTATGAACATGCAAACACCCAAATCATTGATATTATAGAATTCATTGTTTCCTCTTAGAGAGAAATGTATCTATTGAACTATACATACTAATGCATTGACATTAAGCACACATTACATGCATCCATCGTGATTGCATGCACACCTTGTGACTTGAGATCATGGGGGATCTCCCAAAATGGTTACACCTGGTAGATTCATTACTAGATGCCCATAATAGTGGAAGCCTACTCACGGATTAGATGTATGATTGCACATGCCTACCTAGGTGGATGTCTGATGGGTACAGCCCACGCCTACCTGCGGTGGATGTTTGTTGAGTACAGTTTTCAGGTTGACGGATATCCAACACAAGTAAGTGGACGATCATCCCACTTGACATGCATCCATGCTCATATTGCATACATATCTAGCTTCTTTTTTTATGCTATCTTATATTATGCTACATATGAACCATGTTGGGTTCACTCAATAGCCTCGCCAACTAACGTTGTGAATTGACAACCGTACAAAGGAAAATGAGAAAGGAAATCTGAGTCAAGTGCCAACAAATGAGGTTGGGCTGGAGGATTATGCTCAAAATCAATGACCATATTTGGTGTAGGACGAACTCGCTACATTAGACATTTGATTCATTAATGCTACTGATTTATTAGGATATTTAGTTTTTATTCTCTTTATTTATTGTTATTCAGATTAAATTTGAGAATTGTTTATACTATGACTTTGTTGAGCCATAACTGATGTTATAATTAAATAAAGGTCCTGGATGGGTGGATATAGTTACTTTTGGAGTTTATCTTGTGTTTGTGATTAAAATGAAATGAGCATAAACAGGGCACATATAATATTGTGAATGTTCGAATATTTATGTGGTGAGAACTTAGATTGCATTAATATGTGCCTCAAATCAACTGTTTGATGGACAGATTTATGTACACTTAGTATACGAGTTATGGATCGTAACTCGGGTATGAGTGTACACACTCTGTATATGAAATGTGGGGCGTGACATTGAAAGCCATTAATGTGCATCCTGGATATGGTGCAATAATCAGAGTGGTCGGGCGAGGAGCTGGGCGAGGAGCTGGGCAAGGCTGGACAAAGTTTGCTACAACAGTTCCTGGGTGAGGTTGTTTCCCTCTTTACAAGTTAGGCACCTAGCCCGAATCCATTCGGACCATGTGCCACTCCTCATCTCCTTCCCACCTACTTCTAGTGCTTTTCCGAAACCTTTCAGGTTCCAACGGATGTGGCTGGGCCATGCCTCGTTCCAGGAGCTGGTTAGGACTGCCTAGAAGTCAAAGGTTGTGGGAGATCCGCTCTTCACCTTACACAGTAAAATGTCTAACATGAAGGTAGCCCTCAGAACCTAGAATAGGGACATCTTTGGGAACGTCTTCCACAATATTAAACAGGCCGAGGTTGAGTTTGCCCTTGCTGAAGATGCCACTCTTTCATTCGCATCCCAGGAAAACGTTCAGTCCTTGGAGAGGGCCAAGGCAGAGCTGGCCCAGCTAGAGTTTTGTGAGGAGATTTTCTGGAAGCAGATGTCCAGATGCAATTGGCTGAAGGAGGGTGACCGCAACACCTCTTTTTTCCACAACATGGCTTTGGATAGGGCTAGGAGAGCCTCGATTCAGAGCATCGACCTGTTGGATGGAGGGGTGGTTGCAGACCAAGATTCCATCAACAGGCAGCAGCTAAATATTTTGTTGCACTACTGACGGCTGAACCTGTTTCAGTGCATGACGATTTGTTGATCTCCATCCCTGAGGAGATCTCCAATGGAGATAATAGGGAGTTGATGTAGGAGTCTACTATGGAGGAGGTCCATTGTGTTGTCAAGGCTCTCCCTCCTGACGGAGCCCCAGGCCCGGATGGCTTTAACGGGGCATTTTTTTAGGCCTGCTGGGAGACGATTGGCCATGATATCTTCCAAGCAACCCTTTCCTTCTTTCGAGGAGGGCACCTTCCAAGGGCATTCATGGCCACGCTTATCTGCCTTATTCCCAAATCTATGGGCCCCAAAAAAAAAAAAAAAAAAATTCTGATTTTCGTCCGATTAGTTTATGCAATTGTATTTACAAAAAATTTTCAAAACTAATTACTGACAGGCTTAGGAGTATCCTGCCAAAAATTATTTCCCCTGAACAAGGTGCTTTTGTCCAAGGTAGACCAATAACGGATAATTGCGCTTTCGCTCAAGAAGTCTTTAAGGACATCGACAAGAAGGTCAGAGGGGGCGACATCCTTATGAAGCTGGATATGGAGAAAGCTTATGATCGCCTAGACTGGGTCTTCCTCAAGGCGGTCCTCTTCAAGTTTGGCTTTGCAGCCTCCTGGATAGCGATGGTGGAGAAATGCTTGGCGAATTCTTGGTTCTCTGTGCTGGTCAACGGTGAGCCTTGCGATTTTTTCAAGTCATCTAAAGGGCTCCGCCAGGGAGACCCGATCTCATCGAGCCTATTTATTCTGGCCTCTGAGGTTCTAAGTAGAGGCTTCTAACAGCTCTTCACCAGTGGGGCATGTCTCCCTTCGCCACTCATAGGTCATGCCCGCTCATATCTCACCAACTCTTTGCCAATGACATGCTTTTGCTTGCTAATGGTGGGAGGTCGTCTTTGAAGTGTATTGTTGATTTCCTCAAGGCCTACCAAGCATCGTCAGGCCAAAAAATCAGCAATTCCAAGAGTTTTTTCATCATCTCAGTGTCCCAGCCACTGTCCCGGGTCAGGGCAGTCCAAAGGGTACTTGGTTTTCAACAAGGTTCGGCCCCTTCACCTACCTGGGCATCCCAATCTTCAAAGGAAGAGCGTTGAGATCCTTCTTCCGCCCTTAGGTAGAGAAATTTCAGTGCAGAATTTTAGGTTGGAAGACGAAATTGCTATCCTAAGTAGGCCGAGCCACCCTTATCAACCATGTTCTCAACAGTATTCTCGTGCACGTCTTGGCAGCAACCGATATCCCACTATCTCTGCTTGGTGAGTTGGATAGGGCCTGTGCAAACTTCTTTTGGGGTTGAGAGAGGGATCGCAGGCAGTACCATTGGCTGAGATGGGATTCCATCACTCGCCCCAAGATGGAAGGGGGTCTGGGGATCAAGAGTCTTGCTTGTGTGATGTCGGCTTTTAAGATGAAGTTAGCCTGGAATGTGAGCTCCAATAATGGCAGCAGCTGGGCGTCCTTTGTTCAGGCTAAGTATGTTACTGATCATGTCAGCATTGATGGCGTGTGTAGCTCCAATCACGCCTCTCCCATCTGGAAGAGGGTCTGCTCAATGCTGCCGCTGGTTGCACCAAAATCCAGGTGGCTAATCGGTAAAGAGGAGCTGAATTTTTGGAGAGAGGCTTGGTCGGGGCTTCGCCCGTTGGTAGCATGGTGCCAACAACCCTCTTCCCTGGAAGTTCAGGTGTGCGACCTCATTGGCACCCAAGGCTGGATTAACCCAAGTCGAGCCCTATCACTCCTCCCTGTTGATATGGTGGACCATGTTGCTAGGGAAGGTATCTACACTTTCCCTAAGAGTGAAGACACAAGAATTTGGACCCCCTCAGCTTCAGGTAGATTCAAGGTCGGTTCTGCTTGGGAGCTCCTCCGAACTCCAGGTGTGATATATCGTTGGTACAGATGGGTGTGGCACCCCCATATTCCCCCCAAAATTTCACTTTTCTGTTGGAAAATCATTCACAAGGCAGTTCCAATGGACGCCAGGATCCAAGAGAAGGGTGTCGCAATAGTTTCCAAGTGCGTTTGCTACCCAGCATCCCATCAACCGAGCGTGGAAGCGTTGGACCATCTCTTCTCAGAGGGGACTGCAGCTAGGCAGGTTTGGGGTTATTTCCAGCCCTTTTTCAGGCTCACCGACACCTCCCAGAGGTCAGCTATGGGGAGAGCTAACGCATGGTCGGCCCCCTCCTCTTCGCATGATCGTCTGCTTCCGCTGCGCGTCCTCCTTCCTCCCTTCATTTTCTGGGAGATTTGGCTAAAGAGGAACAAGGCGAAGTTCAACGGCACCGTCTTCTCTTCTAGTTTGGTTATCTAGGGTCCGCCGCTGGATTGAGATGATCGGCCCATCACTTCCCCTCCATTGGTCCCTCAATCGGTTATCTTCTTCGCTCCTCGCGTAGCTGCGTATTATCACTCCTTCTTCCAAGCTTCCCTCCCCTCGAGTGGTTAAATGGCTGAGGCCCAGAAGCGGCTAGATCAGTTCAACGTCGATGGGTCGGTGCTAGGTAACCCAGGGCCATCGGGCGGAGGTGGTCTAGGTAGAGATTAGGAAGGCAAATTTATTTTTGCCTTCTCATCAGGTTATGGTAATGGCTCAAGCTCTCGGGCCGAGCTACAGGCCATTTGGGAAGGTCTGACGAGATGTGTTGAGCTGGGTTTTTCTAGGATCGAGGTGGAGAGTGACTCCAAATCAACTATTCAGATCCTGTCAGCTAACTCTAGTCCTGCGTGGTCCTTGTGGTATTGGTGCACGAGGGTCAGAGATTTATGTGGCTTCTTACACATTTCCTTTTTGCATACTCCTAGGGAGGCGAATGCAGTAGCCGACCACCTGGCTAGGAGAGGTAGTGCCTCTAAAGCCAACTCCACATTTTCAGCCGAGACCGATCTTCCGGATATTGTTATAGGCCTTCTCTTTTTTTATAGAGTAGGCTTAGGATACTTGAGAGGAATTTAGCTCATGCGCCCTATATGATAGATGAGGCATCATCCTTTTTGTGATGACCGCCCAAAGGCCATGTAAATTCCTCTTTTGTGAAATACAATCATCCTTTTGAAAAAAACAAAATGTGCATCCTAGATATCACAGGAAATCACTTATCAATATTAAGCTCATTAAAGAGAGCGCGGCAAAGAGAGGAGATTGGATTGTTCTTGTTCGGTTCGGATGACACACGTGGGGCCTACGCAAGGGGCAACATGAGGCTGCCCCCTCCCCTGTCTAATTAAGTGTTTGTGTTTACTTTATGATTTCTCTCTCCCCTTTGTAAATCTTTTTAAATTGTTATTAATTACTTTTTTTAGGGATATTTATATAAAAAATCCTTCAAATATATAATATTATAAGAAGATGCTTTGACATTGAATATTTACCAAAACACTCCTCTCACTGTATGGACACAGTGAAAAGTCTACTTTGCCTTGACGGGAGAATCATGCAACTGAAACCCACGCCTCCACTCAAAGGAAGAAATCGAGAGCCATGTGGGCCCATCAATGTGTTTATGAATTTCTCTATGACCACTAGTTGCATAACCTAGTTCCACGCGTAATACTAGTGGACCACATGATTAGAAAAAGTGTATAAGGCGACGCCTACCCTCCGAACTATTTCCCTTGGTGCAGCCTACCTGAATCACGAATTGTATTTTTGGACTAAATGTCTAAATTTTTGTATTCAAAGATAGGCTTGAATGAATTTTACATAATTATCACGGTGGGTTTGTAAAAAATCAACAATGGACGTCTCTCTCTTAGCAATTTCCTTTGGTATGACACATAAATCACAAATCAACCTGATTATGGTCACAGTAGATTTCACATTTGCTCTCAGACTCTGATTGCCAAGCCAAGTATACAATAGTATGGTGCTGGAGAGATTTGTTGGCCCCACCATGATGTGTGTTTTACCCAAGTTGTCCACCATTTTGCCATATTATTTTAGGTCATGATCCAAACAAATAGGCAAATTCAAATCTCAGGTGGACCACATCACAAGCAACGGTGGTGATTGAACACCCACCATTAAAAACTTCCTAGGGCCCACTGTAATATTTATTTTCCATCAAACCCATTAATTAGATCACACATACTTAAGTGATAGGAAAACACAAAAATCAGCTTGATCCAAAACTTTTGTAGCCCCCAAGACATTTTTAATGATGGGTGTCCAATCACTATTGTTTCCTATGGTGTGGTCTACTTGATATTCTGATCTACCTCATTAGGCCCATGTTCTAAAATAATATGGAAAATTGGATGGATGGTTTGGATAAAACACATACATTATGGTGGGGCCCAAAACTTTTCCAACACCACTGTGCTAACAAGTGTTGTGTAATACGCTATGAAATTTGAGTCCGATGTCCCCGCCGATTTTTGACAAGGCCCACCTTAATATGTACATGAAATCCATTCAGACCGTTTAGATGTGTAATCCAAAGTTAGGCCTGTAGCCAAAAAAATCTTGCTAACTGTTGTTGTTGTTTTCTGCACTAGGTGCGCAGGCGTGCCATAATTGAAATTGTGGCTTCAATTCAAACCAAACAACAATGACCCCAAGTGTCAAGACAAGCAGACATGTAGTGTATAACTGAGATCTAAAGAGATCGACCACTCGCTTAGTGTGTAAAATCGGATCAGGTGATATTCAAAGGGTGGGGTTCGTCCTCTGATGATGGGTTAATCATTTTCCTTCTGTACGAAAGGACTTTTCAATATAGACAAATGGAATGGGAAAGAGATTCTTACAGTCGGTCATGAAGAACAACTACGAAATACTCTTTCGATGGATGAACTAAGTCCAGCGTGCTAGCATAAACTCAAATCACAACTAAAGATTATCAACTACTTGGTTACTGCTACAGATTATACTACGGAATGTAAAATAGCGGGCTTGGAAAGTAAAGATTACACTATTAAAATGTAACTCGCTCAATAAGGTAAGTAAAATATTAGACTATGAAATGTAAATCGACAGGATAATTGAAAGATAAGTTTGGATTGTTTAGGTTGGTATGAGACAATTTTCTTCCCACGTTCTGACGGTTGGTATAACCATTCTCCATTACTTGGCTTCTAGATGCCTTCCCTCTTGCCACTTGTCATGTAATCGTTTAGTACTACTACTTTCTGGAAACTTCCTTTCCACCTGTCCCAGTAACAACTCCAGGCCTACTTGTTAACTCGATTATATTCCGCTTGGCCGCTCAATCGAGCTCCTTGATGGACATCGGCCGCTTGATCAGCCTCCAAGATGGACACTTGGCCGCTTAATCGGCCTCCAGGATGGAAATCGGCCGTTTGATTGGCCTTTAGGATGGACACCAGCCTTTATTGGCCTCTCCACTTAAATTTCTAAAAGATGTTAATTCTAATAAATTCGAAATTGATTAAGTGATGAATAAATCCGAGTTCACCTCCCTTTAAATAGGTCCACCAAGCAATTGGAAATAAATTAGAAGCACACTACAACTCAAACTCTTAGAATCCTCGATTTACTATAAATAGTAAACTTACTATTTTTAGACGGTCGTGATGTCTACTAGTGCGCAAGGTTTTCGGCAAAATAGTAAGTGTCCTATTTGGCTTCACCAAACCGTTCTCCTAATTATTCTAAGCTCTTTTCACGTTGGGCGCAACTCAAAGCCAGATGAAGAGTTATAATCAAACTAAAACTTACTATTTATAGTAAACGGAACTAACAGCGAAACGACCATCTTCTAGATGCCTTCCCTCTTGCCACTTGTCATGTAATCGTTTAGTACTACTACTTTCTGGAAACTTCCTTTCCACCTGTCCCAGTAACAACTCCAGGCCTACTTGTTAACTCGATTATATTCCGCTTGGCCGCTCAATCGAGCTCCTTGATGGACATCGGCTGCTTGATCAGCCTCCAAGATGGACACTTGGCCGCTTAATCGGCCTCCAGGATGGAAATCGGCCGTTTGATTGGCCTTTAGGATGGACACCAGCCTTTATTGGCCTCTCCACTTAAATTTCTAAAAGATGTTCTTTAGTTGTTATTCGTGATCGACTGTAAGGGTCTCTTTTCAACTAAATTCTGATATGTTCTTTAAAAAATTGTTTGTTGTTGTTTTCTGCATTGGGTGCGCGGGCGTGCCAGAATTGAATTTGCGGCTTCAATTCGAACCAAACGATAATGAACCCAAGCGCCAAGATAGGCAGACACGTAGTGTATAATCGAGATGAAAGGATTAACCACCTATTCAGCCACTTGCTTAGTATGTAAAATCGGATCGGGCGATATTTAGAGGGTGGGGTTTGTCCTCTAATGATGGGTTACTCATTTGCCTTCCGTATGAAAGGACTTTTCAATACAGGTTAAAATTAAGTAAAAAAGAGATCCTTACAATTGATCACGAAAAGCAACTGAATAACACCTTTTCGACGAATGAACTGAGTCTAACGTGCTAGCGTAAACTCGAATTATAGCTAAAGATTATCAGCTACTTGGTTACTACTACGGATTACACTACGGAATGTAAAACAACAAGCTTGGAAAGTAAAGATTACACTATGAAATGTAACTTGCTCAACAAGGTAAGTAAAAAATTACACTATGGAATGTAAATCAATAGAATAATTGAAAGATAGATTTGGTTTGAGACAATTTTCATTGTTATATTCCTCCTTTATTTATAGCTTTGATCCAGCCATTCTGAATTCTTCCCACGTTCTGACGGTTGCTATAACTGTTCTCCATTACTTGGCTTCTGGATGTTTCCCCTCTTTCCACCTGTCATGTAATCGTTTAGCACTATTACCTTCTGGAGACTTCCTTGCCACCTGTCCCAATAAGCGCTACAGGTCTACTTGCTGACTCGATCGCATTCCGCTTGGTCTAGCTCCTCGATGGACATCGGCCACTTGATCGGCCTCCAGGATGGATATCGGCCGCTTGATCGATCTTCAAGATGGACATCAGGCGATTTATCAGCCTCTAAGATGGACATCGGATGCTTTGGTTGGCTTTTAAGATGGCACTCGGCCGCTTGGACAATTGCTTGGTTTGCCTTTGAATTCATCCCAACTGCTACATGTCCTATCATCCTGTCAGCTGTGATTTCATAAAATGTATCCTTGGAGATCTTTATCCTGCAATATTTATCCATTGTTATAACACATGTCCCTTATAATTGAGTTTCCCAAGAACAGTCAAGAATACAATACAACATTGCCCCCCCATGTTGCTTTGCCTTTGCTAAAAGGTTAATCCGATGTTAATTCATTGTTTGGTGCAATAACTGTGATTGTTCGGCCATGTAAAAACATCAATTTCAGCCATCTTGGTCAAACTTGACCATCTTATTTGAAAAATATCAAAGTCGGCCAACTTAGCCGAACTAGACCATCTCGATCGAAAAATGGTAAAATCGGACATCCTGGTCGAACTCGACCGTCCTGATCAGAAAACGTCAAAGTTGGATGACTTGGGCGAACTCGACCATCTTTATTGAAAACAGCAAATTCTGCCGTCTTGGTCGAACTCGGCCATCGTGATTAAAAATGGTAAATTCGACTGTCTTGGTCGAACTCTGCAATCATGATTTTAAAAAAAACTGTAAATTCAATCATCCTGGTCGAACTCAGCCGTCCTTATAAAAAAAATGGCAAAATCAGTCGTGGCAATGGAGACTAACGGTCAATCCATTCTGATTAAGGCTTATGGTTGACCGAGGTAGTAATACGGCCGCAAACTTAGCCTATTACTCCTAAACCATTTGAATCATTTAGTCACTGTAAGTGCTTATACTTAAAGCACAATTTAGTTTGTCAAATTTTGTAGTCCGGTTTCAATCGCAATCTTAACTGAAGACAAGCTATCAACTCAATCAAGCATTTGGAAAGAAGGCTCAACACTCAAAGCAAGACCTTTCATGATTCGATGATCAGAATACTTCGTATAAGTCAACCTACAGGTAGTATAAACTTAGTTTGACCATATGTTAAGTGTATTTTGTTCACTCCCCAAGTATAGGGTTGTGATGTAGTAATAAACTCGGTGAGACCGAGGTCGAATCCACGAGAACTGAAACCTGTACGTAATCTGAAACTAACTATAACTAGAACTAGACTAAGACGAAATCTAAATCAAGTGAATATGAGGGAATAATGGTAAAGTATTACTCTAAAACTTGTGAAAATAAAGGTGGGAACTAGGGTGCTAAGGATCCACTTGTAACAATTGGGAAGCTACCTTGTATTGATTCAGGGATACAACTGGAATCAGAGTCCTATCCTATCCAGTTGATAAGAAGAGATTTGTTAGATCTCTGAACTTCTCATGGATCTAATCATCAATAGATAAGAGTGGTGAAGATTTGGAAGTGATTCCGTCACCTAACCATGCCTAAAAGACTAGCAAACAACGACAATTTACCAATCTCACAGCCAATCATGAGAGAATTGTGAAAGTTAGGAAGGATTCCGTCACCCTACCATGCCCATGGGACGATGGTGAACAACAGGTCTTACTAATTTCACAATCTCAATAATGGGAAAAACATACTTAAAGCTATCACAGATCCATTGTAATTTGAGTCACAACAAACCATTAAAAACTAAAAATATACCTTCATAAATAACTAGAATCCATAAGAGTTCAACAAAACATGAATCAAAACCAAGCAAACGTCCCAATTATGTTACAAGCTTCACCTCTTAGCCCTAGCTAAGAGGTTTAGCCCAACATGATTAGGCTCAACATCTTAAAAGAAATACTAAAAAGAAACAAAAAAAAACTAAATAAATATTACTCTACTCTTTCTCTGCCTCTGCCCACGTCCCTGGAAAATTGAATGCCTTCTCTTTCTCTCTCGTCACCTTTTATTAGTAATAGTAGTCGATGAGAGTGGTTGCTATAACAGAGTCGGAAACCCACTTTATTTACGCAACAGAAATTTCTAAAAACTCTTACGCATTGGTGATGATTAGTGGGCCCATAATTTGACTTATCAAAGAAATCCACGCCGTCCATTTGTTTTCTCTCGAAAAACCAGTCAGGCTTGATCAGTTTTAGATCAGATTCGTGGTGGCCCACGTGATTGATTTTACAGCAAAGACTTTGCCGTTCAATCTTACATTTGAGACTTCATGTACCTACAATGCTTTCATGGGACAAAACGGACACCTAAGTGACGGTCACGCCCCCCCTCTGGACACAATGGACGGTCCCGATCATTGAAATAGATGATGGGTGGGGCCCATTGTCAAAATCCAACTGCAAGCATGTCCGTCCCTGGACGTTTTGCGCTAGAAGACAGTTTTTGGAAAGTTTTGTTCAAAAATTAGGTGGGGCCCACTTTTGATGACATTTTCGGAGATCTACTCCGCTCATTATTTTCTCAGTAATGTGTAAGCCCATGGGTCAAAGTATGAAGTAAATCCAAACTCTAAGTGGGCCACACCATCCACTTATGATGAGTTAATACCGAACATTGAAGCAAACCACTTCTTGCTTACGTGCATGCATATAGAGTTTTGGTTATTTACAAATTTGCCACTTTCCCTTCTATAGATGTATGTGGTTCATTTCTCCCTACCGCACCGTTCAAAAGAAGTGAAATTTGACGAATATCCACTTTTTTTCATACTCTTTCCATCGGTTCAATTTGGGTCCCGATCTCCCAAGGATGTCCAAGATGCTTTCTTAATGGTTATTGTCTGATTTTGTCCTTCGGGTTACTTAAACACTGATCCAAGGTCTGAATTTTGACGTGTACGGTTAATTTATGGTCCTCAAGCCATATATGAAGTTTCGAGCCCAACGAATGGTGGGAACCCTGTGATCTTGTATTCTGACTGACTTTTCAAGCATCTTTAGTGTGACGAACATGATTTTCTTGAATCTCGGCCATGTAAAATCGTCGATCTCGGTCCCCTGGAGTCCGTCCCTTGCCTTGATGATTCCTGAGCATTAAATTCATGCATTTAGCACCCTTTTTCAGTCTAGGCTCCTAAATTCATCTTGCAGCACAAACACGATTAAAATATGGCATTGAACAATATTATGTTCGTAAAATCATGCAATAACTGGGGTCCAATATGCAATATTTGACCCTCAACATATTTCACTCATGCATATTTAGAATCATATTTTATGTTAAATATACTAAATTAGGTCAGCTCAAAGTCCGGTTTGGCTAGCCTAACCTGTTGGGCCAACCCTACAACATTCGATCAAAAAGACAGATATGAAAAGATCTTTTTATGATAGGTTCGACCAGCCCAACTTGGGGTTCGGCCTGCCCATGGTAGTTTCGGTCAAGTTTCTAGCAATGGAACCAAATCAGATCTTGGACCAGTTAGGCTAGCTGAACATGGGCTTAGCCAGCCGAAGATTTGAAAGATTTTATCCCGCGATTTCTAGATTCTGATTGGAACATAATCTTTGAAGTTCAGCTAGCTAAACTACACAGATCTTTGGCTATAAATAGAGGCTTTCTCTTACTCTTTAAACCAAGAAAATTCATAGTCTTATATTGTATTGTAAAGAGAGATCCTTCAAGCTTCCTTAAGCTATTTGTGTTATAATTCATATTTTATTATTAGCTTATTCTATTCTCCTTCTCAAAGTTAGATTAAATTGTTTTTTATTGAGTAATTCATACTCTGAGAATAGGGAGAATCGAATCTGCAACAACAAGGTTTCATTTATTTCATTGAAAATCTGTTAAATCTTTTTATATCTTTTTGGGTTGAACTCATACAAACAACTTCATCAATATCCCAAGAAGAATATCGCTGCATTCAAGCTACAGCTACGACTTCGACTCGCCAAATCAAAAATAAGTAGTCTTTTAAATTATTTCAATTTGGGTTTTTCTGAGATAGCCTTAAAATCTCAGCGGGTTTGTTTGTGGTGACCCCATAAAATCACAAAGTGGGTTTGATTGTGATAGCTCATGAAAATCGCAATAACTGTATATGGTTGTTAAGGTGACCCTAGAAAACCTTGAAATAGTGAAAGCCAAAATTACGAAGGTAGTGATTTTGAGAGTGGAGTAGGTTACATTGAAGCACTGAACCACTATAACTTTTTTGTGCATTGTGGTGATCGAATTTTATTATTTGTGCTGTTGTGCTTTTCTTATTCTTTGCATTAGTTTGAGATTTTGATTTCAAAGACGACATGACAAAAGGTTGTCCTACCTAAATCTTTTAGGTGTAAGGTTGTCCTACGAACTATTTGATATCAAGAATTTAATACTCTGCAAAATTGTATTACATTGATTTATTATTCTGCATTATATCGAAATATTTGGCATTATCATATCCTCCCCCCCCCCTCAAGGACATTTACAGCTCGTCTTTTCAAGTGGTATCAGAGCGAAGTTGCTCTTTTTAGGCTTAACTTCCAAGAGTTAGATCCAAAGCTATTGGAATGTCAAATTTCGATAGTCTATCCATTTCTAGGCCACCACCCTTTGATGGCTCAAACTATTCCTACTGGAAAGCTAAAATGAGGATCTTCTTTAAATCTATTGATGAAGTGTGTAGCAAGCTACCATGACCCAATGTGTCCCTCCAATGTTGGAAGTAGTGGGTGAAGATGGAAGCAAGTCCATGAAAGTACAAGTTTATAATTTATGGACTCTGGGTTAGAATCATAGTTGTTCACTCCCCAAGTATAAGGTTGTGATGTAGTAATAAACTCGGTGAGACCGAGGTCGAATCCCAAGGGACTGATACCTGTACGTAATCTGAAACTAAATAGAACTAGAACTAGAATGAGATGAAATCTAAATCGAATGAATTTGAGAGAATAATGGTGAAATATTAATCTAAAACTTAAGGAATTCAGAAGAAAGAAACTAGGGATTCAGAGGATCCACTTGTAGAGATCAGGGAGATCTTTATGCCTGCTTCAAAAATCATGGAACTTAAACTGAACTTACTTGATCTAGTTTTCACGAGATGAAAGATATATGAATTAGAATGGATTCCATTACCAAACCATGCCCAGGAGACAAAGCAAACAATAGAATTCAACTAATTATCAACCAATCAACAATGCATGAAGGTTAGGAAGGGTACCGTTATTCGACCATGCCCATGAGACGATGGTGAACAACAGGGCTTCCTGACGTCATAAACATCAAAAGGGAAAAAGAAAATACTCAAAGCCATCACAGATCTATTATAATTTCAGTCACAACAAACCATTAAAACAAACTGAAAGTATTCCTCTTAATTGAACTAAAATCAACATCAATCAGTCTAGCATAAATCAAAGGCATAGAGTTAGTCTCATCACGCCACAAGCTTCCCCTCTTAGCCCCAGCTAAGAGGTTTTAGCCTGACATAATCAAACTAAAATCCCTTAACATAAAAAGCAATAACATAAAGGAGGAAAGGAAAGACCCTGCCAGACGTAGTCAGCCCACCTTTTCTCTCTCTCCCTCTGCTCACTTCCAGCCCAAGCCGGCAATCTCTGTCCTTCCTCCCATTCTCCACGTTCCAACACTCCACGTTCAGCCCTCCACCGTTCCCTCCTGCTGCCTCCAACTGCCCGTCCAAAGCTTTCCAGATTCAATCCCCCCCTTTTTTCGTTCTCTCTCTCTTCTTTCTTATAAGCACAGCACCCCTGGAGTCGGTGGAAATCGGTGGAGTGCATAAGGCGTTACGCACTCCCTGTTTTACGCAGCTCAAGACGCAAAACGAGTTGCGTTCAACTCAGATTTTCGGCACTGACATCATCATGAAATATATTTTCTCTTCATGGTGGGGTTCAACACTCTCTTTACATACGTCTGGATGGTCTGAATCACCAATCTGACGATGATCAGAAACACAAAAAGGCCCACAGCGGCCGGATTTCCTGGCACAAGGGTGTGAATGCACTCGCGCTGGACTCCTAATGGAATCCATTATCGTTGGTAACGGAAGAATCCATCCATCCATTTGATTCCCAGCGAAAAACAGGTCAGGAAAGGTGGGTTTTAGATTAGATTCCGTGCGGCCCACTGGATTTCTCATTCCACCGTTCGTCCTGCGTTTGAACGGTTGATATCTGATCTATGCTGCCTCTTGAAATTTATTCACCTAGGCGATGGTCTTAGCCATCTTCTAAAACAAGAGAACGGTGGACAAGATTCTGGGGAGCGAGTGGGGCCCATGCTGAAAAATGGACGGACAACGTCCGTCCGTTATACGGCGCTTAAAATGGAAATATGTCTTTGACCGGACTGACCGTACGGTGCACAACCGGTGCGTGTACACTATGTACACGCACGCATATGTAGGGTCCACTGTGATGTTCGTGAGACATCTCCTCGTCCATTTGTTGTGTCACTCCATTTAAGGTGTTGAGAATAAAATTGAAGCATTTTAGATATCAGGCGGGCCCCAAATCACGATTTATGGATTAGATCGTCCATTGGGCCACTTTCAGAGGGATCCAATGGCTCAAATTTGGCGTGTACGCTTAGTTTTTGGTCCTCCACCATGTATAAAGTTTCGAGATGAACAGATAATGGAAACCTAGTGATCTTGCATTGGCCGACTTTTAGGCCGCTTGAGCTTCAGTTTTTTCGCGGATCCCTGGCATGTAATTCCGTCGATCTTGGTCCCCTGAGTCCGTCCCTTGCCTTTGGTGTTATCAGAGCATTAAATCTATGCTTTATCATCCTTTTTCAGTCTAAGCTCGTAAATACACTCTGTATCACAAACATGATTAAAGCGGGCCATTAAATGGTATCCTGTTCGTAAATCCAAGCAATAACTGGGGTCTAATATGCAATATTTAACCCTCAACACAACCCCCAACCAGCATTTTGCTAGTCCTGAGCTTTATCATCAGACGAGTTCAAAAGAATCATCTCGTGTGATACAGCAAAACAAGCTTGGGATATACTTGAAATGACACACGAAGGAACTAATATTGTTAAGAAATCTAAGATTCAAATCTTTACAACAAGGTTTGAAGAAATCCATATGGAAGAAAATGGATCATTCATGGATTTCTTCACTAAACTAAATGACATTATTAATTCCATGTAGGGTCTTGGAGAAAAAGTCCCTGAAAGCAAAGTGTGTGCAAAAATTCTACGATCGCTTCCTGACAGGTTCAATTCTAAAGTCACTGCTATATAAGAATTGAGAGATACTGATACAATGAAGGTAGAGGAATTAGTAGGATCTCTACAAACCTATGAGCTAAATTTCAAAGCTCCCAAAAGTAAATCTATAGCCCTAAAATCCTAAAAATCCAAATCAAAAGATTCAGAAAATGATGATGACATGGCTATGCTTGTTAAAAAGTTTTATATGATTTTTAAAAATAAAAATAGATCTGATTTTCGAAAACCAATTGACAAAAGAAAGAGAAATTGGAAATCTAAATCTAAAGACTCTCAATGTTTCAACTGTTCTGAATATAGGCATCCAGCTGCAAAATGTCTTACGAATGATAAATCTAAAAGAAGAGGCATAATTGCCACATGTGATGAATCGTCTGAATCTAAATCTGATTCAGAAACTGACGAATCAAATCATGAAACTGAAAATAATCAAAAGGCGTTTATGACTCTACTTAGACTTACTTCCTCAAATGAAGATGAAACATCTGATTATGAAATGCCAGGAAGTGATGTTGAAAATGAAGAAGATCTTCAAGTAGTCTTGATGCCTTATATAAAAAAAGTTGTAAGATTGCAACAAAATTAAAAATTCAAAAGAATAAATTTGCAGATTTAAAATTAGAACTTGAAATTTCTGTTTTGGAAAAATCACATTTTTCTAATTGTTTTGAGAAAACCAAACTTAAACTCAATCTAAAAAATTCTGAAATTGAAGATCTCAAAACTAAAAATAAAAATTTACTATTAGAAATTACTTCTCTAAAAATTCTAAAGAGACTTGGATATATACCCATGGTGACCCGATACTTGAAAAGCTAGTATCTGCGTCTCGTCGAAGTAACAACAAATCCAGCTTGGGCTATATTAAGAGTCGTTCAGAAAAATCTAAAAATACTGATCTTATATTTGTTAAAGGTGAATCTTCAAAATCTAAAGAAGAAACTATAAAGGAAATAAAGAAAAAACATTGTCAAAAACTTTTTTATCCAAAAACTAAGTCTAACTATCAAAATAAAAATTATAATCCTTTTCTTGCAGATAAGATAGTGGACTTACTTAAGGAGCTCGTGAAATCCAACTCTAGAACTATGAGAGTAAGTGGGAATAAGAAAATATATTTTTCTCAAACTAATCATGTTATTAGAGATCCTCTTAAACCCAAAACTATATTGAAATGGGTTTCAAAAAATAAGTGTCTTTTTTTCCACACAACTTTCAAAGCTAGTAGTCATTCAAGATGGTATCTAGACAGTGGATGCTCTAGACATATGACAGGTGATAAGGCAATACTTTCAGACATCAATCACATTGATGGAGGATCAGTAACATTTGGAGATGGCAGTAACTGCAAAATCGGTGAAAGAAGTAATGTAAAACTTCCCAATCTTCCTGTTTTTAAATATGTTTTATATGTTAAAGGTTTGAAACACAATATGCTAAGCATATCTCAAATCTGTAATAATAATCATGCTGTTAAATTTTTCTTATCACGGATGTGAAATACTTAATAATCAAAGTTATATTAAATGGTCGAAGAACCTCTGAAAATTGCTATATCATTGATGAATCATGTTCCACAAGTCATTCTTATTATATGGTCTAAACAGACGAAACTGAACTATGGCATCAACGTCTTGGACATGTGAACTTTAGAGATATCTACAAACTTAGCAAGAGAGATCATCTTCGAGACTTACCCCAAGTTTAAAAAATTGAAAAAGAAAGTATGTGGTGCCTGTCAAATAGCTAAACAAATCAAGAGTAGTCACAAGAAGGTAAACTCCTTAACTACATCTAGACCCATCGAATTACTCCATATGGACCTTGTTGGACCAACCCGAACAGAGAGTAGAGATTGTAAAAAATACTTTCTAGTTGTAGTTGATGACTACACTAGATATTCATGGATAGTCTTCTTAAAAGAAAATTCGGATACTTTTGACGAAGTCAAAAAGTTATTTAAATGCATCCTGATGAAAAAAGAATTGACTATGAAAAAGATAAGAAGTGATCATGGAACAGAATTTCAATAGCAATTTTGAGAAGTTTCGTGATGACCATGGAATATTACATGAATTTTCTGCTCCTAAAACTCCTCAACAAAATGGTATAGCTAAAAGGAAAAACAGAGTTCTACAAGAAATGGGAATTGTTATGCTTAATAGTAAAAAATTAGCAAAAAATTTATGGGCCGAAGCTGTCAACAGTGCTTGATATATTACTAATCAAGTATATGTAAGAGTAGTTTTAAATAAAATGACTTATGAACGCTGCTCTAACAAAAACCCATCAATAAAATATTTTCATACTTTTAGAAGCAAATGCTTCATTTTATGAGATAGGGAACATCTGGGAAAATTTGAAGCAAAAAGTGATGAAGGTATTTTTCTACGGCATGCTCTAAATAGTAGAGCATATCGTGTCCTAAATAAAAGGACTGGAGTACTACAAGAATCCATAATTGTCATAATTGATGATCAAACTATCACTCCAGCTAATAAACATGATGATGAGGTTATTATATTCAATCAATCAACACCTTCATCAAAATCAGATACAACTGAGAATAGACTAGTCAAAGACCATCCGACTAATCAAATTCTTGGTAACCCTCACACTAGTGTTCAAACCAGAAGACAAGTTGAAAACATTTGTAAGCATGTATGCTTCACTTCCTAAATAAAAACATTAAATGTAAATGAAGCCTTAGCTAATGAAAATTGAATTTTAGCTATGCAAGATAAACTAAATCAATTTGTCAGGAATGATGTTTGGTATCTAGTGCCTAGACCATCTGACAAACATGTAATTTGAACTAAATGGATATTTAAAAATAAATCTGATGAATTTGAGAATATCTTAAGAAATGAAGCAAGATTAGTTGTATAAGGGTACACCCAAATTGAAGGAGTCAACTATGATGAAACTTTTGCTCAAGTCACTCGTCTCGAATCCATCAGACTATTTATCTCCATTACACGTCATAAAAACTTTAAAATTTATCAAATGGATGTTAAAAGTGCTTTCTTAAACGGTGATTTAAATGAAGAAGTTTATGTAAAACAACTTAAAGGTTGCGAACACCCTAAACTTCCTAACAATGTTTACCGTCTTAAAAAGGCCCCGTATGGATTAAAATAAGCTCCTAGAGCCTGGTATGAAAAATCAACAAAATTTCTTCTCAAGCAAAATTTTTAAATGGGTAGCGTTGATAAAACCCTATTCATCAAAAGAATTAATGAAGAACTGTTGATTGTTCAAATAGATGTAGATGATAATTATATATGGACCAACAAATGCTAACCTTTCTTCTAAGTTTGCAGAGTTTATGAAATCAGAATTTGAGATGAGAATGGTGGGAGAACTGAATTATTTTCTTAGATTTCGAGTGAAACAACTTGAAGAAGGAATTTTCATATCTCAAACCAAGTATGCGATAAACCTAGTTAAGAAATTTGGGTTTGAGAATGGTAAAAACTTTGCTACTCCCATGGCTATAACTCTCAAATTATCAAAAGATGACACAGGTAAAAGCATTGATCATCATCTCTACCATAGTATGATTGGTAGTCTCTTATATTTAACAGCTAGCACGCCTAATATCTCTTTTAGTGTAGGTGTATGTGCTAGATATCAATCTAACCCTAAGGAATCTCTGGCTATAATAAAAAGAATAATTAGATATGTTGTCAGTACTGTTTAATTTGAGTTTATGGTATCCTCATGATACATCTTTACAAATTGCTGGATATACTGATGTTGATTGGGCAGGTAATGTAAATGATAGAAAATCCACAAGTGGTGGATGTTTTTACATCGGAAATTGTCTTGTCTCTTAGATGAGTAAGAAGCAAAACTTAGTATCATTATCCACTGCTGAAGCTGAATATATTGTGGCAGGAAATGCTTTTCTCTTCTTCCTTAATCATAATTAATCGAATTGTAGTCCTTGTAATTTTTAAACTAGGGTACTTGATCATAATTTTAGTTATTACTCCTTTCTATAAATTAACATCCTTTCTTATGTATGAATATCCTACTAACAATCTAATTACATACTCCACGATTTGACCATTGCATTGTATTGGGTGATTTAGATGCCTAGTATGACTATTTAAGATATTCATGAAATTGGGCCACAAATTCCTGTCATATAGGGTGGCGCTACGTCCAATACACACGAAGTTTTCATGGTGGGCTTATATGGGTTTTGGATTGGGCTTTGATGAGGAGAACGTATAGTTATTGAGAGGCTCAAATTTTAGTTCCACCATATATGTATTATGTATATACACCCTGATCCATAGTTCAGGTGGTAGACTGAGTGAAAGATACCTCATTTCAACACTTAGGTCTTAGTATCGATCCCTAGTGGAGGTGGCTAACAGTGAAATGTGAACTAATAGTGGGGCGTACTAACCATCTAACAATATATATATATATATATATATATGAAAAGGTTCTGTGTGGTCCAGCACACGGGGACTTCCCATGAGGTCGAGCTATGTGGGCCCAGCGTGATGCGTGTCGAACATCTGTCCCATCAGTTAGATGCACCATTCCATGGTGGGCCTAGGGCTTAAAAACCAAGTCAACCAGTGACTTGTGTCGGCCACACCACATACAAAGGATGAGAGGGGTCACCCTTCATTAAAACATTCTTAATAATTTGTTGGGCCCACGAAGATGTGGTTCACGAATCTAGCCCATCCATTGTGTGTGTCCCACTTGGTTAAGGGGTCAATCCAAGTTTCAGATGCATCCAAATCTTAGGTAGGGCTTAGCGAGTGCTTTTATATGTTTTAGCATGTCTTCATATGAGTTTAGATGGTGTGGGCCACCTGAGTTCCGTGTACGGCTGATTTTTAGGGCAACCTAGTTTTTAAAGGGGACCCATCAAATGGACGGTGTTGATGTTCAACATACATCATGGTGGGGCCTGTGGTGGACCCACCGTCCCCACCTCATTCCAAGCAGTTGGACGCTACTTGCTGCAGCGTCTCTGGATGCTGGCAGCAATAGCGTCGGTTGTTATTTTTTTATTTTTTTATTTTTCAATAGTTTTTCATAGGTGGGGCCCACATCAGGACAATCAACTCCGTCTATAAGGTTCTCGGGCTCGTGACAAATCTAATGAGCCCAATATTCAATATGTTTAAGTGTATAGAAACATCACAGCGGGCCCTAACGGTTGATATCACTAATACCATTGTTTTCTACAATGTGGCCCGCCAAAAATTCAAATTGGCTTCATTTTTTGGATCAATGTCTAAAATGATCTGGAAAATAGGATGGACGATGTAGATCAGATACATACATCATGGGGGGGGGGGGGTGTTGTGGGCCCCAGCCCCCTGCCTCTATCAAGCAACCTGGACGCTGCTTGCTACAGCGTCTCCTGGACGCTGGCAGCAACAACGTCCACTCTCCCTCTTTTTTTTTCTTTTTTTTTCTTTTTTGGGTTAGCGTGTTAGTACACACCCATGTCAGTACACACACTCCATGTTAGCCACCCGCACTAGGGATCGATACCAAGACCTCAAGTGTTGAAACGAGGTATCTCCACTCTCCCTTTTAAATGTGTGTGGTGTGTGTGTGTGTGTGTGTGTGCGTGTGTATAAGTGTGAAAGATGTGTGTGAGTTTGGCCCCATACATGGACAGTTTGGATGGCATACAAACATTCTGGTGGGGCCCACTATCAGTGGGTCCCACATGAAGTCTATAACAATTTGATTTTGTATGTTTTCTCCTATGCATCCACACCATTAATCACATCATCAGCATCATTACAATTATCTACATCATCATCATCATCATCTCCACTATACATAAATACAATAAAAACAAAATAAGAATAAGTGAGGCACCTTGATTGATTAGATGGATGGTTGAGATGGATGGAAGGGATGGGATTGATGGAATGGATGGTTGAGATGGATGGAGGGGATGGGATTGATGGCCCACCAAGATCTCTCTCTCTCTCTCTCTCTCTCTCTCTCTCTCTCTCTCTCTCTCTCGTTGTAAAAAAATGGTGAAAATGCTAAGGGGTGGAGAGGTTTATGTAGAGAAATAGATAAAAATGTGGTTAGGTTAAGCTAATGTGATTAATGTTAGCTTAGGCTAGGATTATGAGAATTTGTGCATTATTAAGAATTAATGGTGGATTAAAGGGGCATGGGATGGCATGGTGTGATGATGTCATGCATAGGATTTGGAATGGAGAGGAGTTGATTTTGAGGTGTACATGAGAGAGGGAGGGGTATGGGTGTGTGACGTCACACACATGGGTAGAGATTCTCTCACCCATGTGTGGTATGGTGCATGTGTGGGAGCATGTGTTGTGCACATGTGTAGAATGCAATATATGGCGCCATGCGCACATGATACACCAACAATTCTTCGCGGCGTATCTCACTAACGGAGCATTGCACAGATGTACGGGTGGTACCTCCACGATCGCGGCGATGGGGCGGTCGATATGGAATAGGTTTCAAAGTCTTAGGGTTCCACTCAGTCGGGTGTGTACTATGCACAGCCGATCCAAGTCTGGCCAAGGGCGTCGATCATCATGCACGTAAGCATAGAAAGTGGTATGGAATGGTCAAGGTGGTCATCATGGTATCGGTTTTGGTTATTTACAGTTGCATTATGAGGGGTGTACTATAAGGGGTTCTTTTGAGTATTTGAATTGTACATGCAGAGATTACCGAGTTTGATTTCGGAAGGTGTGTCTCATCTACTATCCAATCGGTCATACTTATAGGTTGGATCGGGTATTACAATAACTATATAAGGTTGTTAAGGTGACCCTGGAAAACCTTGAAATAGTGAAAGTCAAAATTGCGAGGGTAGTAATTTTGGGAGTGGAGTAGGTTGTATTGAGGCATCGAACCACTATAACTCTTTTGTACATTGTGATGATTGGATTTTATTATTTGTGTTATTGTGCTTTTCTTATTCTTTGCATTAGTTTGAGATTTTGATTTCAAAGACATCGTGACATAAGGTTGTCCTACCCAAATCTTTTAGGTATAAGGTTGTCCTACAAACTATTTGATATAAAGAATTCAATACTTTGTAAAATTGTATTACATTGATTTATTATTCTGTATTATATTGAAATATTTGGCACTGTCCTATTCTCTCTCTCTCTCTCTCTCTCTCTCTCTCTCTCCCCCCCCCCCCCCCTCAGGACATCTATAGCTCGTCTTTTCAGTTACGATTCAAATGGTGTGATTCGACCATTAGAGGTGGTTCAGGGCCTACTTGATTTTGTCTTTCATGATACAGTGGATTCTCATAGAATGGCCACCCCCAAGATATATCCTAATTTCCCTCTTCAGGGATAAAATTCATGACCTCTCGCTTTGGTCGCCTGAACTCAAAGTGCAATGGAGTGTTCCGTATCTCTTGGATTGGAGCCGGATGAATACTCTGTTGTGACAGAAGTGGTAGTTGCAGTGTTGGCAGTATCGACATCAGATTTTCGACAAAACTAACATCAACAATTGGTTGAGGCATATTTTTCTGTGACACGGTAAGTGTTCTTTTAAAAAACATCATATTCATGCTTCCGGCATGGCTGACCATCTATTTGTTGATAGTGTCGGCTTGAATTCGTAACTGCTCGGCCTGAGCTCATAATTGCTCTTCTATATGTCGATTCGTCATTTGCATATCACGTAGCCAAGTCATCACTATCTCAGAAAGATCTGTCGGCCATCTCGCTTTCTCATTACTTTCATATCGACTCGTATTATAGCATCCCATCAGGCGTGTAAGAAAATTGTTGTTGTTTTCTGCACTAGGTACACAGGCATGGCAGAATTGAAATTGCGGCTTCAATTCAAACTAAAAAACAATGACCCCAAGCGCTAAGATAGGAAGACACGTAGTGTATGACCGAGATTTAAAGAGATTAGTCACCTATTCAGCCACTCGCTTAGTGTGTAAAATTGGATCAAGCGATATTCAGAGGGTGGGGTTCGTCCTCTGATGATGGGTTACTCGTTTGCCTTCTATATGAAAGGACTTTTCAATACAGACAAATGGAACGGGAAAGAGATTCTTACAATTGGTCACAAATAACAGCTGCAGAACACTCTTTCTATGGATGAACTGAGTCTAACGTGCTAGCATAAACTCAAATTACAGCTAAAGATGATCAGCTACTCAATTACTGCTGTTGATTACACTATAGAAGGTAAAATAACAGGCTTGGAAAGTAAAAATTACAATATAAAATGTAACTTACTCAACAAGGTAAGTAAAGATTACATTCTGAAATGTAAATTGACAGGATAATTGAAGGATCATTGGGACTTATGTTTGGTTTGTTTGGGTTAGTACGAGATTCTTTTCTTTGTTATATTCCTCCTTTATTTATAGCTTTGATCCAGCCATTCTGGATTCTTCCCACGTTCTGACGATTGCTATAACCGTTCTTCATTACTTAGCTTATGAATGTTTCCCCTCTTGCCACCTATCATGTAACTATTTAGTACTACTGCATTCTGGAGACTTCCTTGCCACTTGTCCCAGTAATACCTCCAAGCCTACTTGCTGACTCGATCGCATTATGCTTGGCCGCTCAGTCGAGCTCCTCGATGGACATCGACCGCTTGATCGGCCTCCAGGATGACACTCAGCCGCTTGATCAGCCTTTAAGATGCACATCGGATGCTTTATCGGCCTCCAGGATGGACATCGGCCGCTTTAGTTGGCTTTTAGGATGACACTCGGTCACTTGGACAGCTGCTTGGTTTGCCTTTGATTTCCTCTCAACTGCTTACTGTCTGTCATCCTATTAGCTGTGATTCTATAAAATGCACTCCAACCATCCTTGGAGATCTTTAGCCTGCAATATCTTTCCATTATCATAACAATTGTCCATTCCAATTGAGTTAGGTAAGAAAGACGATACAACACTGACTTGTGATTCAAATGAACCGCACCATAGGAAACAATGGGGAGAGACGTTTTTTTCCAATGGCCTATTGTGATGATTTTGTGAAATCTATTTGGACCATTAAATGCAATATAAAATTTTAGTTATAGGGCCGAAAAACCAGAACAATTCGTTATTCAGGTGGACCACACTGAGGAAAACAATTTGGAGGGTGGGTGTCAACCTGTACACCTTGTGCACCTTTTCCAATCGTATTGTCCACCTGAATCACAGTTAGGGATGGTTTTTGAGCCCTACGCGTACAATTAGATTGCACAACTAGTAATCGGAGTAAAATTCAGAAACATATTATAGTGGGGTCCACATCTTCCTGCTTTTTTCCGTACCGGACTTGGGGAGCAGTTTTCTGTTCATGCATAATTTTTTATTCAGGGGTAGATTAGACTTTTCACATTGGTGAATATCCAACGTCAAACCTTCTTCTATCAATATCATGTGTTTGGAGGAATTTTCGGTTAAAATTCCCTATTTTTGTAATTTTTAAGAATTTCTAAAAATCCAAGCTGTCCAAATCTGGTCCTTGTGACAAAAAAAAAAAAAGGATTTTTGGAAATTTCCAATTTTAAAAATTATTAATTTTAAATGCCCTTGATGTCTCATTTGATCATGACTGATGATGTATACTTTTATGTGACGGATAGACGCTCAACTCGATAAGCACATGATCACAGGATCTCGACCGTCAAAATTAAATTTTACCCCGATCATGCGGCTTGGCTTTGATACACGAGTCAATGGGATGATTTAACGCTGGAAATTACATTGGATGGGCATCTAATTGTTTTTTTTTTCTTCTTCTTCTTTTTTTTTTTTTTTTGCGAATATTGCATAATTTAGGTTATTACAATGCCTCTTGAGCTTGGTCAGGCTAGATATCACTTGATTTTGAGTTTGATTGACCTCGAATTTGACATGGAGGCTTTATTCCACATTATCTATTATATGGATGGTTTGGATTTGATGTGTGATGACCAGATCTAACCTTGATTTAATGTGGACTGCTGGATCCGTTTTGGATGGATTTGGCCCATTTAAGATTGATTGGGTTGAAACTTGATGTGTAGCCCAATGGCCATGTGATAAACACACCCAATAGTTCAGATTGATTAGTGGGAGGCCCGATCATGGGTTTTTAACAGGCAAACCCTTAGTCGTGCATGTGACGATGTTGGCATGGGTTTTTAACAGGCAAACCCTTAGTCATGCATGTGACGATGTTTGTGCGGTTCCTATGACCATGCACATTTGAACCCATGCATGCAATTGAGTTGCATCTCAAGGCCTCACAAACATTACGGGTGCCCTAGCTTGTCTCATACCTCTATATGCTATATATATTTTAAATAATAGCAAGGCATTTCATGGGACAACAACAAGGGCATGAATGTTTTCAAACATGGGCATAAACATTCCTTTTTTTTTTTTTTTAACAGATGAGCAATTATTAGTATTAAGATCATGAGGCACAAATCTAAGGAAGAAACCGCATCAATTTTATTGAATTACGAATGCTGATTTTCATAGTCACAAGAGACCACATTCATCAAGCTAAACAAATAAAAGCAGCTAGCGTCTCATCTTCCATGGCTCCTTTCCTGTATTACTTTGTCGTGCCCCGCTATTACAGTTATGGGGATCCAACAAAATTTCATACACCACACCAATCCATCCATTTCATCTCTGTGAATCATATAATTTAGGAAGAAAACTCCAAAGCAATGGCCGCTGGCCAAAAGCACTGCACTGTCTGAGCATTTGATAAATCTGGTTGATGAACAATACCTGATATGCATCTCCAAATGCCTACCATATTGGCAAATCTCTGATGGTGTATGATAGTCTTATGTTATTTTTGTTGATACTGAGAACAACTATTCCTTTGTCATAACACGTGTCAATATGTATTGGCAGATATGGTCCAATACAAACAAGATTGAACTACCTACTGATTATGAGGTGGCCTGAAACATCATGTGTAAGTAATAGCTAGAAAGAAAAGGAACCTGAGCAGGAATCTGAGCGAAAGCGTTGGGGAACGAAAAGTGGAGATTTTGCATTGCTAAATATGCAACAATACCCGTGGTATAACCTGCAAAGGCAAATCCGCTCACCTACATAACACAACCACTGCTTTCAGTAATTTAAAAAAAAAAAATTTAAAATTAAAAAAAAAAAACTAGGTTATTGTTTTGGCCCTATCACCAGATCCCTGTTCAGGCTATTTGCAAGAGTAGCATTCAGAATCCCACTCTCATCATGCAGAATGTGGGTGCATGACCCAAGTGGTTCATAAGGTCAGGCACCATCATGTACTTTCCATGCTGCAAAATGAGGGTGGTCAATCACCAGGTGGACTGCATTTGTATGTAAACATCCATTTCTTCATACAAGTTGGACCAACTAGCCTGATTGTCCACCTGAATAACAACCCAGATCTTGCAGAGAGGTGCTACATAGGCACATGCAGTAAGAGTGGGATTCAAAATCCTAAACTTAAAGAGCTTCACTTTTTCTTCTTTTTTTTCGTAGCAGTAATTTTGGGGACGACATCATTATATACCTTCCGTAGGTACCAAAAGAAATCCACCTTTTCCATTCCCATAAATGCAACCCCAGCTGCAGAGCCAATGACAAGCATAGAACCTCCGGTGCCCGCGCAAAAAGCAATCAGCTGCCAAAACTCAGAATCTTGTGGGAACGATGTTAGATCATACATTCCCATTGTCGCTGCAACGAGCGGCACATTATCTATAATTGCTGATACAACACCTATTGCACTTGCAATCAACTCACTATTTGGGATGTGGGCATCAAGGTAATTCGCCAATTCTCTCAAAACACCAGCAGCCTCAAGGCTGCAAAATGCACGAAATACAACTGTCAGCACACAGAAACAAATACTGATCACAATTCCCTTCTTTGGCCCCTGCCAAAATGTGCTAGGTGCAATGACCTTGCAACTTCTAAATAATTATTCTTGTTTTGTCTATATTACACACAAGAACATGCAAATATAGAATTTCATGAACACAAATCTCGACTTCTACACAACTGAGAAAATATTTCAGATGCCTAGCAATTATAGCTTGTAAAACGAGCAAGCTATGAAACCAAGCTAATTTAGTTCTTCCTTGAAATAAGAAATTGCAAATCAATAATCTTTGTAGGTATCCGTAGTGGGAGTGAATGGGACAGGGGTGGGCTCTACAGTGATGTGTTCGTGAAATCCACTCCAACCATTAGGTTCTTGATAGTAATTTAACAGTAGGTCCAAAAGAACAGAAAGATTTGTGATTCACGTGGGCCATACCAAGAGAAACAGTGGAGAAGTGATGCCTACCATTGAAAACCATTAGCTGCCTCGTAACAATACATGCATGGGGACCAAATTTTAGACCTGTATGTGATTTATATGGGGCCATATGAAGCCAAATAGTTTGGACAGTGGGGGTTCCCTTCACTGTTTCCGCTTATATGGTCCAATTAAATTATGAATGTGGGTGATTTTTGAACCTTATTGATAAATTCTTGCCACACACCTTATTTATCAGAGTGGATTTCACATACACATCAAGATGGGCCCACCTTGTTGGCACTCTGAGGCAAGACAGGCGAGGGGATGTGTATTGCATGCTGAGGTTGGGAAGCGGATTAGGTGAGACCCTGGACTGACCCAAGACAGTGCCACCCTTACCGAGGGGCCCAGCTTGATGTATGTATTTTGTATCCACTTTGTCCATCCGTTTTTCCAGATCAATTTAGGGTATTATACCAAAAATGAAGAGATGCAATTATCAGGAAGAGCATACCATAGGAAACAGTGGTAATTGAAGGCCTTACCATTAAAAACTTCTTAAGGGTGCATCTTAATGTTTCTATAGTGTATATTTTCCATCCAATCAATTGATAAGGTCACATAAGCCTGGATGAAGAGGAAAAACAAATATCAGCTTGATCCAAAACTTTGGTGGCTCATTAATGGTCAGTCACCTCTCTTTTCTATGGTATGGTCCACCTGATAATTGGATCTGCTTCATTTTTCGCATAATGCCCTAATATGATCTGGAAAAACGGATGGACAGCATATGTGCAGAATACATACATCAAGGTGGGCCCCATGGTAAGGGCCACACCGTCTTGGGTGAGTCCAGGGTCTCACCTAATCTGCTCAGGCTGAGGCTGACGGTAGTGACTTTACCACTGGTCACTGCTCATGGGCCCCACAATGATGTATGTGTTTGATCCAAGCTGCCCACCTATTTTGCAAGCTCATTTTATGACATGTTTTGAAAAATAAGGCAGGTCCAAATCTCAGGTGGACCACACCACAAAAAACAATGGTTATTGAACACCCACCACTAAAAACTTCCTAAGGCCCACTGTAATGTTTATTTGCCATCCAACCGGTTGATTAGGTCATATAGACTGGATGAAGGGAAAACACAAATATCAGCTTGATCCAAGGCTTTTGTGGCCTTGAAGAAATTTTGAATGGTGGACGTTCAATCACCACTGTTTCCCCTAGTGTGGTTCAACTGAGGTTTGGATCTGCCTAATTTTTTAGCTAATGCCATAAAATGATCTAGCAAAATGAACAGCATAGATAAAACACAACATTATGGTGGGGCTCACAAAACACTTTCAATACTCACCAGCAGGGAGGTTGCTGCTGGAAGAGTGGGCATGCATAAAAATGTCAACAGGCAGGCAAGACAGGGAGGGCTGGGGTGCGCCCACCTTGATGAGTATGTGAAACCCACTTCGATCATGAGATGCATGACAAGAATTTACCCATATCGCTAAAAAAAAAAAAAAAAATCACCCGCATACATAATTCAAGTGGGCCATATGAGCGGAAATAGTGCAGGAAATGCCCACCATTATAACTGTTTCTTTATGTATGGCCCACATAAATCACGTATGGGTGAGAATTTTTGTCCCCATGCATGTATTGCTAGGAGGCAGGTAATGGTTGGAGTGGACTCCACGTCAATATCACAATGGGCCCAGTAAAAACTTTAACGGTAGGCCTATCCTTCTCACACTGTTTCTCTTGGTATGGCCCACTTGAATTACGAATGTCTGTTCATTTGGATCTACGGTAAAATTACTTTCAAGAACCTAATGGTCGGAGCGGATTTCATGAACATATCACCGTAGAGCCCACCCCGATGAGTCACATGCCCCACCCCTCTTTTATAGCTTCAATAACTTTCAAAAATTACAAATTCAACCTTGTCTTATGAAACTTAATGAAAATGACGCTAGTCTAAAGAAAAATCAACTAAAATCACTCACAAAGTGTCCAAACATAAAGTAATCATAAATTAAATCCTAAAAGATGATAAAGTCTAAAAACGGATGAAGACGAGCCACAATCAATGGCCCGATCATGTGATCCACGCGATCCAAAGGCCCGATCATCACGTCCCTTGAATCTAACGGTCCCAAGGTGTTCTGTAACGGTAACGGTGGCTATAACGGCCACCACCATTACCTTTACGATACAGGGCATAACGGCTGTTACGGCCCTGTAACGGCCAAGGTATACGTGAAGTGATGTCTCATCAACTCACCGCGGCGGAGAAGAGTTCGCCTCTGGCGGACTAAAACTCCCGTAGTGCTCCAAAATGTCTAGAATCAAATGATATTGCTCACCTCTGTAATCCAAGTACTATCTGAAATCGGCCAGTGCTTCCACTTAACGAAGAATTTCTGAAATCCCCCATGGCGAGTGGAAACCACTTGTGCATCCAGTATGTCTTCAACTTGTTCACTTCGAGAAGGCAATGAGGGTAAGGGTGGCAAAGGTTGGGATGATTGGTCAGGTAGGGGTCGTGGGTTTGGGACTAGGTCATGGTCTGTGGGAGGTCCTGAGAATGGATCAGAAGGCGAAGTAGTAGGGCCCTTGTATCATACTAGATCTTCCATATTAAAAGTAGAGCTAATTCCCATGGTAGGTGGAAGGTCTACTACATACGCATTAGGACCCAGTTTCTGTAGTATTTTGTATGGTCCTACACTATGCACTCGTAACTTTTTAATGGCCCCATGTGGGAACCGTTCAAGCCTCATACGAACCATGATGTAATCTCCTACTTGGAATTCATAAAACCTGTGATGAGAGTTAGCAAATGCTTTGTATTTTTCATTACTTACGTTAATTCGCTTCCTGATCTCACTATACCACTCATGTATGTGACATGCAAACTCATGTGCTGACTCGGATGAGTTATGGGACACAAACATAGGTATGAGATCTACAGGTTTCCTAGGTTTGTAGCTATACACAACCTCAAAGGGACTCATGTCTATGGACCTATTAATGGAACTATTATATGTTAACTCGGTTATAGGAAAAACAGTATCCCAAGTTCGGACGTGATCACCCGCAAGGCATCTAAAGCAAGTTTCCAAGACTCCTATTGACAACCTCAATCTAACCGTTCGTTTGAGGGTGATAGGCAGATGAAAATTTAAGCCTTGTCCCCATCATATGCCATGGTGTCTTCTAAAAATAGCTCATAAAGCATACATCATGATCAAACACTATGGTCTTAAGTAGACCATATAAATGCACTACCTCCCTAAAGAAAATCTTAGCCACATTGGAGGCATTTGAAGTTTTCGAGCACGGAATGAAATAGGCCATTTTGGATAAACGGTCTACAATAACAAATATGGAATCAAGTTTCTTGATAGTTTTCGGTAAGCCCAACACGAAATCCATACTGATGTCCTGCTACAGAGCATGGGGTACTAGCAAAGGCATATACAATCATGTATTTTGTTTTCTCTGCTTTGTCAATTGACAAGTCCTGCATTGCCCAACGCTCTTGGCTACATCTCGCTTGAGTCTTGGCCAAGCAGTATATCCGTCACAAGGGCAATGGTCGTGTCCCTCCCCAACTGACCAACTACCCCTCCTGCATGAAGTTCGTAGACTGGGACATCACGGAGGGAGGTACGAGGAATGCAGAGTCTGTCACTTTTAAATAGGAACTCCTCGATGATGACAAACCCGCGACCGTCGGTCGACTAACCATCTCGTAGTGATGCATACAAATCACCAAAGTACTAGCATGTAGGATACTCCTTACTCATCTCTCAGCTGATCACTTCCACTCTCATACTTTGGAGTAGAGAGCCACACGATGACTAAGGGCATCGAAGTTTGTTCTCGACCCCAACCTTATGTTTAAGAACAAAGAGTATTCCTGAAAAATTGGACCCATTTAGCATGCCTAGAGTTTAGTTTCTTCTAAGAACTGAGGTAACGTAAGGTCTCGTGGTCAAAGAACAAGACAAATTCTTGCGGTAATAAATAATGCCGCCAATGGCGCAAGGATTGGACGACCGCATAGAACTCTTTGTCATTGGTGGAATATTGTTGCTTTGCCTCATTCAACTTCTCACTAAAATAAGCAATGGGGCACCCTTCCCGACTGAGCACGCCACCTATACTTACCCCAGATGTGTCACATGCGACCTCAAAGATTTTGGAAAAGTCTGGAAGGCACATGACAGGGGCTTCGCTCATCTTGCCCTTAATCTCCTTAAAAGCTTTAGAGGCAGCTTTAATCCATACAAACTCTCCTTTTTTGATGCAATCCGTGATGGGAGCCATAACGGAGTTAAATCCTCTAATGAACCACCTATAAAAAGTTGCCAAGTCATGAAAGGTTTGCACCACATGAATATTGCGCGGTTCAAGCCATTCAACTATGGCGCGAGCTTTCTTGGGGTCTACTCTCATGCCTTCAGATGATACGATGAACCCTAAGAAGATAATGCTCTTTGACATAAATGTACACTTCTTAAAGTTGGCGTATAGGTTTTCAGTTCTAAAGACCCTGCAAACTTGCCTCAGATGGTGGAGGTGTTGTTCTTTTGATGAGCTATAGATAAGAATGTCATCAAAATACACCACAAGGAACTTACCCACAAAAGGGTCTCAACACATGGGTCATCACTCTCATAAATGTGCTTGGGGTGTTAGTCAAGCCAAATGGCATGACTAGCTACTTTTATAGCTCATCATACGTCTTGAAGGCTGTCTTCCACTCATCTCCTAGGCGTACACGTATTTGGTGATACCCGCTCGAGGTCAATCTTTGAAAAGATGATGGCACCCACTATCATGTCTAACATATCATCAAGACACGGTATGAGAAACCGGTAATTGATCGTGATTTTATTTATGGCTCTACTGTCCACACATGCGTCACGTGCCGTCTTTCTTAGGCGTAAGAACCGCTGACACAACACACGGACTTAAACTTTGTTGAATGAAACCCTTCCTAAGGAGCTTATCTATCTGCTTCTTCAACTCTGCATGCTCCGTTGGGTTCATTTGATAATGAGGAATGTTTGGTGGAGTCGCTCCAGGGGCAAGATAAATGGCATGCTGAATGTCCCTCATGGGTGGAAGCTCATCTGATAACTCCTCTGGAAATATATCGTGAAACTTATCCATAATCGACTTCACTTCGAGGGGTCCTACACCAACCTCGAGTGTAACTTCTCTAGTCACTAAGGCGTGCACCATCGAATACACTATAGTCTCTCTCTCAAACTCCTTGGCGTTGATAACATGGAGAGACTTAGGTTGGGATTTCCTCGGATCCCTTTAATTGTTCGACTTCCCCTTAGCTTTCTTCGCCGCATTGCTTTTTAGTGGGAGTGAAACTAGAGTGATCTTCTCGCCTTGATGCATGAATGAGCACGCATTTAAGCGGTCGTATATTGTCACATCGCGATCAAATAACCAAGGTCGTCCCAAAATGATGTCCAACATCCATAGGTAAAACGTTGCACCACAGCAAATCTAAATATGATCCAAAGTTAACGGGCATGAGATATCGCTAGGTAACAGGCATGAAAGATACATCCACCCATGACACTCTATAGGGTTGACGATGCGGTTCAGGTTTCAAACCCAAACGGGACAAAGTGTTAGTGGAGACTACATTGGTACAGTTGCCACTATTGACGATCACCTTGCAATTCTTCTCTCCACATTTTGCATATGTATAAAATATCGTAGTCTAACACCAATCATCATTCTACTTAGCATTGGTCAAGGCGCACCTGACTACTACAAGTGGCATGGTCTCTTCTTCTTCTACTTTCTCATCACTAGCACTAATGATATTGGGCTGATAGACTTCTTTTTCAAAATCACCCTATTCATCTCCTTCTTCCTCACTATCGTCAATCACCAAAGCATTGTTCTTATCTTTCCAGGGACACTGATACGCAAAGTGACCAAATCCTTGACAATTGAAGCATCGTGTTTACTCACCTCCCCTAGAGCTAGCACTTACTATCTATTTTCCTTTAACATCTCTAGGGTTGGACTGGGAACCAATTTGGGGTTTGGACTGACTCCCCATGTTAGGCTTAGTCCCTTGAGGACAAGTCTTAACACTTGGATCCCGAGAGTCATAACACCTACCAACTGGTGCTTTGAGATAGTGTTCAATGTCTTACACTACTTGGTACATGTGCTCCAATATGCCAACGTCACGAGAATAAAGTTCTCGTTGGATCTCGAATCGAAGGCCCATCCTGAATTTGGACAATGTAATCATCAGGCCCTCCTCAATGTCACATCGCATCATGTATTCCTCAAACCTGGTGATGTAATCTAGCACAGTCATGGATCCTTGGTGCAAGGTCTGCCACTGGTCCAAAAGCCTTTGGCGATGAGAAAGAGGGAGATACTTTTCTTCAATGACTTCTTTCATCTCAACCCAGTGCGCAACTGGGGGTTCTTTCTTTTCAATTTTACGCTCCATATTGGTGCAAAAAAGTTTGGCCTGGCCCACCAACTTCATCTTGGCAAATCTCACCCGACGAGCATCAGACATCATACCACTCAAAATAGTGGTCCATGTCTGCCACCCGATCGAGGAATGCTTTGAGGTCCAAGCGACAATCAAAACTGGGAGCCTCAACTTTTACACCCTTCATGACTTGTGCATTTGGATCATAATGGTCATGACGTTCCTCACGTCGTGGTGGCACTTGTGCTCGACCACATCCAAGGCCTTGGCCACGATCACGCACTCGCTTATCAACTTGATCTCCAGCCTGAGATTGAACATCTTCCCCAATGTCGGGGTTTGCCTGTAGGGAGGCCTCAAGTTGATTGACACGCGCATTGGTCGCGGTTAATTGAGTGGCGGTGATTCGATTGTGCGCTTCAATGGCCGGCAGACGATTATTAATCGCATTAAGGGCCTCGGCAATCTACTCTAAATTCATCATTGGTTGTAGACAAAACCACATCCCGAACGAGTGGGGATACATAAGGAAACTTCCAAAGGAAACCCTAGGTCCTAGGACTGTGTTATGACAATGATAGAACCAACCTAGAGATCAAATTGGACACGCTAGAAACACTAATCTGAAAATTCAGCAAGCCACTACCCTCAAATATTATGTTGAAAATTCAGCAAGGTGGTAATCCGAGGGTACCAAACCAAAAATTCCGCAAGAGTGTAATCTGAAAATTACAAACTAAAAATTCAGAAATGTGACAACCTGAGATTACTATGCTGGAAATTCAGCAATGGTATAAGTGGAAATGCTAGCTGAAAATTCAGCAATAGGATACTCTAAACTGTGAAAAAATATTTCAGCAATATGATCATATATGCAATGTGTGGTCTCCCCCTTTATGAGGAATTTGTCAGATGAAGAGGTTGCGGAGATGGTGGAGCCTCTTGGTTTTTTTGAAGGACATTATGATGTAGGACCGATGCATGAACTTAAATATTGTGTGAAATCAATCAACAAAATTAACTTAATTAATTAAAAAAAAAAAAAATCCACAAAACTTTCTATCATCATCACAAATATCAAAATCCCAAGAGAACACCATGCATGATTCTAGCCTAGGTTAACAGGCATCATCCTACAGGGCCATTAAATGAGGGAAACTAATATCTAATGGATGTAGAGACATCCAAGTAACATAGGGTAAAGCCTATTTTAAAGGAGAAGGGCTAATACTATCTAGGGTGAAACCAGGGTTTAGGGAAAATTGGGGAAAAACTTGGAATTAGGGTTAATGGGGTAATTGGAGAGAGGGATTAAAGGACTTGGGTATTAGGATGAGGGAATTAGGGTTTTGGATGAAAGGATTGTAAGGATTTAGGCTTAATTGAAGGATGTGTATAATTAAGGTTTAGTAATTTGAGGAAATAGGAAAATTAAGGATTTATAGGTTTAGGGTTAAGGTTAGGAAAAGGGAAAGTAGGGTTTTGATGCAAGGGCAAGGGAAAACCAATAGAACGAAAAAGTGGCCATATAGCCAACCCTATGGATTCACACGTGTGGTCATACGGTCACACGTGTGGGCTAGGTTGTGAGGGTTTGGTTCGTCGATAAGTGTGGAATGATGAAGGATTGGAAGAATGGGGAAGGTTTGGGATGGAGAAAATCGAAGAACTTGAAGAATACCTCGATGGTTGATGAAGGGATGATAATGAGAGTGATAGATAGAGACCTCATACCTCCATTGATAAAGATTAGCTTCGCACCAATCTTCCTTCCAAATCACGTAAAGATGGAAGAAGAAGCAATCCAATGGGACAAGAAAGTGGCCATATAGCCAACCCTATGGATTCACACGTGTGGTCATACGGTCACACGTGTGGGCTAGGTTGTGAGGGTTTGGTTCGTCGATAAGTGTGGAAGGATGAAGGATTGGAAGAATGGGGAAGGTTTGGGATGGAGAAAATTGAACAACTTGAAGAATACCTCAATGGTTGATGAGGGGATGATAATGAGAGTGATAGATGGAGACCTCACACCTCTATTAATAAAGATTAACTTCGCACCAATCTTCCTTCCAAATCACATGAAGATGGAAGAAGAAGAAAAGAGCTTTTCACTTCTTCTTTTTTCTCAAAAAACCTAATGAAGAGAGGACACCCCCCACCCCCATTTTATAGCTTTAATAACTTTCAAAAATTACAAATTCAACCCTATCTTATAAAATTTGATGAAAATGACCATAGTCTAAAGAAAAATCAACTAAAATCAGTTATAAGGTGTCCAAACATAAAGTAATCATAAACTAAATCCTAAAAGATGATAAAGTCTAAAAACTAATGAAGACGATCCACGATCAATGACCCGAACATGTGATCCATGCGATCCAACGGCCCGATCGTCGCGTCCCTCGAATCCAACAGTCCAAATCACTTCCTAAAGCAATCCATGTGCATATTCCTAGTGTGGGGTCTTCCGGATGCCCGCGCATGCACATGGGGTCTTCACATGATCAAGGGTACTCGCCTAACCACAGGGAAATCAATGCGACCCACCTCCTCTAATACATACACACATACACAAAGGTGTACATGAAGTGATGTCCTCATCAATAATGAATGCCAATTGGAGGAAACCCCTGGACTCCGGGCGATGATATATCGGAAACTTTGGATGTCACCCCGCTCCAAATTACGGAGAGAGAAAGGGCACCCCAATCGAGACGTGTTGCTACTTGCACCTCTAGGGCCTCCTGGTAAGACGATGGTTACCAGATCTCTATTAGATGAAGATATCAATTGGACAAAGGACATAATAGAAAGGATTGGGCCAAATGTTGAACATCTTTCATCGCAAGGGACTAGGATGTTGAAGCTTATCTTCGATTAGTGGAGCAATGGGGAAGTTAATGCCAAGATAGATTTTAAGCGGTCATTGAAGAATACACCCAAAGGTCGGAGAGAGCTTCTTCGATTGGAAAGCACAATTAACTATGAAGTGGGTAACAAAGTCAAAGGGCCTCACCGTGGCAAAGGGCAAGGTCATTTTCCCGATGAAAATCTTAAGCTAGAATTTTAGGGTGTAAATCTAAAAGATTTCAAACCATAATGCTCAAGAAACCAAGCTTTCGGCTTTCAACAGGGGAATTATGGATACGATTTAGGGGTTCGAGATAAGGATCGGGTGCATGCAGATGTAAAAGGATCCTGTGGGGGCATTTTGATTGCCGAAATTCAGCTATTTGGAGGAAAGAATAATCTTGGCGCGGTCGTTTTCGATTTTGGTGGTTTTTCTAAATGTGTCTTCGGATTTAAGTCGACTCTCTATGTTGTTTGCAAGCCCATGTAGGGCCGGCCAGAGGACCCCTCTCAGGAGTTGTTACAACTTATATGACACAAGTGGCCATACCCATGGTGCATTGGCGTGGACTTTAACATCATCCGTTTCATATTTGAGTAATCAAATGGCTCCCGAGCTAAGCATGTCAAATTTCTCTTTATATCCGTACGAATGAGATATTGGATTTCCAATGAGCAAAGCTAAGTACACATGGACTAATGGGCGATGAGGCAATAATTTCAAGGTTGGATAGATTCTTGGCATCGCCAAAATGAGTGGAGAGGTTCCCTCTTGCGAAGTTAAGAGGGCTCCTAAGGCCAATTTCATACCACATGCCCATCTTACTTGAGGTGAACAACGACATTTGGGGGCCAAAGCCATTTAGATTTGAGCTTCGGTGGGTGGAATCGAAGGCTTCTACCACTTGTGGGTAAAGTGGTGGAAATCTTTCGGGTCGAAGGTTCTCTGGGTTTAGTATCCATCACCAATGTTTTCAATATCGACGATATTGGCTGATATATCCCACAATATATCTTGTATCTCATGTGTGCGATACAAAATGCACAGGTAGTGCTGATATATCCCACATGTTTGATATGGTGAGCATTTTCAATTTCTGATCTTTTTTTTTTTTTTTTTGCTGAAATTATGTTAAATCAGTGTCGAATGTTTACAAATCCATTAGTTCTTCAAGTTTTGCATGAAAAATCATGAAGTTGGAGTTTTGATTTTGATATCCATTGGTTCTTCATGTTCTCTATGTTTGTTTTTTTTCAAAATTTTCCTTCAACCAGCTGTCAATTGAGACTAATTTTGAAGTATTTAGGAGCATTTGATGAATGATCATCACAAACACTCTAATTTCGAACTTTGAGTGTAGGTGGTACAATTTGGGAAATTTTGGGGAAATTGGGAAATTTTCAAAATCAAGCATGTATGAGGGCTGATCAATTGATTTGTTGAGTCCTTGTCAACTTTCGAAAAATAAAAAAGTTATTAAAAAAAATTATGTTTTTTGAAATTTCCCTTCAACTAGCTGTCAATTGAGGCCAATTTCGAAGTATTTTGGGGTGTTTGATGAAATGATCATCACACGCACTCTAAATTTTATGCATTCAATATGAATATAGTTGCATTAGTTCAGTCAGACAATGCATAGCTTAAGACCATATACAAAAGAAACTTATTATGTGCACTTCTTTTTTGAGATGTTATGATTTAAAGGTGTGTATTAAGGTCTTTTTTAACAATCCCTGAAGTTTCATTGAAAAATTCAACCATTTCCCCCATGTTTCCCAAAAAGTGCAATAAAAAGTGGGCAGCCATAGACTCTTTTCAGAAACTTAAAAGGTCTTAAAGAAAGAAAGAAAAAATAACTATGAATAAAAGATCATTTCAGGAAGAGAAATAGAGAAGGTGAAAGATAATATTCTCCAAAACATCCAAAAGCTTGACATTAAAGAGGAGGGAGGGATGTTCTCTAAGGAGTAAAAGAATTGGCAGTCCCAATTCATTCTGGATTATAAAAATAAACTCAAGCAAGAGGAAATCAAATGGAGACAACAATCTAGGGTGGTTTACCTTAAGGGAACAGCAATACAAAATTCTTTCATGAGGATTTTAGCCTGTTGGTGAATAGAGAAAGGGTTGAGGAGAAGAGTTAGTTACGTGAATCTATTGAAAAATTCCATTGCAAGCTTGGAGCGGCAGTTATTGGAAAATTTGGATTTTCCAACATTATTGGAATCTCAAGCCATTGCACATGAAAGCCTGATGTCGTCGGAGGAAGTGAAAGCGGCAGTCAATTCCCATGGTAGGGACAAGGCTCCGGGGCCGAATGGTTTCCTTATGGACTTCTTCCCAGTTTTTTGGGAGTGAGATCAAGGACGATGTGATTGCTTTTGTCAAGGAATTCTTCGAGAGGGGAAGATTGTCCAAGGATTTGGGAGCCTCTTTCAAAGGATTTCAGGCCTATAAGTCTATTCGGCAGCCCATACAAGATTATCGCTTATATTCTTGCTTCCAAACTTTGGGCAGTTATTCATTCTATTATTTCAGAGAACAGGGGCTTCGTGCTGGGCAAACAAATTATACACAACGCCCTCATAGCGCACGAGTGCATTGACGCTAAATTTAAGTTGGGTAAAGCTGGGGTTGTTTGCAGACTTGATATTGAGAAGGCCTATGATCATGTCTAGTGGGACTTCCTTGACTAGATGTTGGAAAGAATGGGCTGCAATTCCAAATGGAGGGCTTGAATTCAGTCTTGCATTTCCTCTTTGAGTTGCTCCATACTCATTAACGGATCCTCTAAAGGCTTTTTTTGCTCCCTCTACAGGTCTCCAGCAAGGAGACCTGTTATCTTCTTATCTTTTCTTGATCATAGTTGAAGCTAATAATAATAATAATAATAACAACAACAACAACATCTTTTCTGGATTCGAGCTGTCTAGGTCGGAAACTCAGGTATCTCGTCTCCAGTTTGCTGATGATACCATCATATTTTAAGAGGCAAATTCAGAAAAGTCAACGACTTGTGGAACATGGTCATTTGCTTTGAGGTGGTTTCCAGGCTTAAGGTAGACTTCTTGAAAAGCGAATTTTTAGGTGTCGCAATGAGATTGCAAGTCTAGCTTCATTGTTTGGATGCAAGGCCGGAATTGTTCCTTCCACATACTTAGGGCTTCCTTTGTGCATCAGTGAGCCCAGTAAACACCTACATGATGGGGTGATTGAGAGAGTGAAGAAAAAGCTAGCAAGCTGGTAGAGCCGCTTCCTCTCCTTGTGGGGCTGCGTTACTCTTATGATGGCAGTTCTCTCCAACATACCACTGTACTTCATGTCCATATTTAGGTGTTCGAAGTCAGTTTTAGAAAAGTTGGAAAAGTTGAGGGACGTCCTCCAGCAAGGGGTTGCAGAAGGTCGAAATTTCCATTTGTTAGACTAAAGAGGTCTGTTTGCCAATTCATCAAGGAGGTGTGGAGCTGAGGGAGCTTCGAAGCATGAATATTGCTCTTCTTGAAAGTGGCTTTGGCACTTTGGAACTGGAACAGGGAGCAAGTAGAGGGTTACCATTGCAGATAAGTATGACCTAGAGGAAGGAGGTGGGCGGGAGATCAAAGAGTCTAACCTTTACTGGATGTCTCATGTTTGGAAGATGACTGCGTCGGTAAGGGTGGACTTCAGAAGATACATTTCCTTTTCGATTGGAGATGGATTGCAAGTCGGATTTGGGGAAGATATTTGGTTTGGTGACACGCTTTTGATCTAATCATTTACGGGGCTGACTTGCCTTGCGCCCTCAAGAGATGTCAAAGTTGCTAAGTGTTCTGTCCTAACCGCCCTAATCCCACTTTGGTGCCCCCATGCAAGCGTGCCCTTTCGGATGGCGAGACAGTTACTTCATTAGATTATTGAGCAAGTCAAGGTAGCCCCTTCCCAATCCGATGGGAATGATTCTTTGGTTTTTGGATTGAATGCCTATCGTTGAAAACCTCTTGGGGGCCACAAAAGTTTTGGATCAATATGATATTTATGTTTTCCCTCCATACAGATCTATGTGACCCTATGAACATGTTGGATGATAAATAAACTTCATGGCGGGCCCTAGGAAGGTTCCATACAGATCTATATGACCCTATGAACATGTTGGATGATATTTATGTTTTCCCATGAAAATTTATTATGTAATGCAATCTTTTTTGTAGTTTTTTATTCCTAAATATACAAATATATGCATTTAAGCATGTCCTGAAATTTCATTGAGAAATTCCACTGTTTTCTTCCATTTCTCCCAAATTTCCAGTTATCGGTGATATTATCGACGATAATGATATTATATCTTTATCTCCAGCTAGCGAAAGTTGTAGCGATATTGACAACTCGAACACTGGGTGCATTACATCATGTGTTTAAATTATCGGCGATAATATCATATTATCGCCAATATTTTTGGTATCGGTGGCTCGTCGATACCGAAAACCCCAAATTTCGAATCTCTATTGGATATTGGCGAGATTTCGCCAATTTTTTCGATTTTCCGATAAAATGACGAAATTTCGACATTTTCGGTGATTGTCTGTGACAAAATCGAGCATATGTCCAACTTAAATGCTGGAAAATCTAAAATAAAAATAAAAATAGAAAATAGAAAATACCTTTCGAGGAGTTTTGGAAGATCTTAGATGGTTGGATTGTGGATTGACAACTCCGGTCTTCAAAAGTACGAAATAAACCCACAAGTCTTCTAACAGTAATAAATTTTAAGAATTTCGGCGAGTTTTATGTAATCTTGCTTGATTTCTGTAAAAAAAATATCCATTTTCCCGTTAAGAATCGACGTTGAAGATGTTTCAAACTGGATTTTAGGGTTAAAAAAGGAGAAGGGTTTCGGTTTCCCTTTGCTTATGGAGGATTTTAGGTTTCTGCTTCCCTTTGTTTACGGAGGATTTTTATAGTCGAGTTCCTTTTTTTAATAAGGACGCGCGGCGACTCTCTAGGGCCCACCTCAATGTATGAATTGTATATCTACGCCGTCCATCCATTTTTCCATGTCATTTTAGGGCGTATGCCCAAAAACGAAGCATAACCGGATCTCAGGTGGACTACACCACAAGAAACAGTCATCATTAAACACCCACCATTAAAAACTTTAAAGGGTCCACCGTAATGTTTATTTCGCATCCAAGCTATTCATAAGGTCACACTGACCTCGATGAAGGGAAAACACAAATATTAGCATGAACCAAAACTTTTGTGGCCCACAAAGTTTTTTTAATGGTGAATGACCATTGTTTCTTGTAGTGTGGTCAGTGGTCCACCTGAGATTTGGATCTGTTTCATTTTTCAGCTCATGTCCTAAAATGAGCTAGCAGAACAGATGGACGGCGTAGATATACAACACATACATTGAGGTGGGATCCAAAGCCAGATTCTATCCCACCCATGCCGATGGTTCAGGGTAAGCGAATTACATGGTGTGCCATACGCACCAACCTCCATGGTGTGTTGACGCCACCAATTTCTATGAGCCCCACCATGATTTTTTGGCTATATCCAAACCATCCTTCCATTTGGTGAGATCGTTTTAGAGCTTGAGCCCATAAATGAGACGGATCCAAATCTTAAGTGGACCACACCACGTAAAGCAATGGGAACATTGATTCCCACCGTTGAAACCTTCCTATGGCCACCATGATGTTTATTTGCCATCCAACCTATTCATTAGGTCACGTAGACTTGAATGAAGGGGAAAAAACAAATATAAGATTTATCCAAAACTACTGTGACCCCCAAGAAATTTTCAACGGTAGGCCTTCAATCCCCACTGCTTTCTATGGTGTGGTCCGCATGAGCTTTGGATATGTCTCGTTTTTTGGTTCAAGTCCTAAAAATATTTCGACAAATAGACTAACGGTTTGGATATAACAATGATCATATTGGGGCTCACAAAACTTGGTGACATCAATATAGAGGTTGGTGGTGTGTGGCACACCACGCAATCTGCTTCCCAGTTCTGTAGTGTAGCAAGGCCTTTCACAGGAATGCATTGGAAGTTAGGTGGGGCCATGGGGCCCACCATGATATTTGTCAGAAATCCATCCCGTCCATTCATTTTGCCCAATCATGTTGGGTCATGAGCTAAAAATGAAGACCATTAGATTTTATTTTTTTATTTTAACTGTCCAATAAATGTCCACCAACTAGACATTTAGATGATTAAAAAAAGCTTAATTTGGATTCATGATATAGCTTAAGCAGGATACCATAATTTGAACAATTTAATTTGACACTTGTGTGCCACGTGTTCAATTTCTAAGTGCCTGTATATAAAATCCATTTTTATATTTTTTAAATAAAATAAATCTATTTTTAAGATAAAATAAATTATTTCTTTCTTTCTTTAAATGGGGCCCATTGTGGCCTGATTTATTACGTGATGAGGATGGGCTAGCCTAATGGGACCCATTAGAATCCATTGGGGCCATTTAAAGGAAAATAAAGTATTACATTATTTATTTTTAATTTTTGGATTTATTTTAAAATATAAATTAATAATGTATTTAATGAAAAAATATTTAAAAAAAAACTATCTGTATGGATTATGTAATGAATGGTTGGATTGATGGGTAGATGGGATGGATGGAAGGTTGGGTGTATAGATGGGATGGATGTTTGGATGGATAGTTGGATGTATAGATGGGATGGATGGATTAGAATTTGGATGAGTTGATGGATGGATGGATTGAATGGTTGGTTGGATGGATGGGTGGATGGATGGATGGATGGATGGATGGATGGATGGATGGATGGATGGATGGATGGATGGATGGATGGATGGATGGGATGATTGGATGGGTATATGGTTGGATGGGTGGATGGATTGGATAGATGGATGGATGGATGGGATGGGATGGTTGGATGGGTTGGATGGATGGTTGGATGGTTAGATGTATAGATGGGATGGATGGATGATTGGATAGATGGAAGGATGGATTAGAATGTTGGATTTATTATAACAACACATGCTTAGGCCCCATTAAATGAAAACTTATTATGTATTTTTTTTGTAATTTTTTTTATTCCTAAATATGTAAATGTGTTATTTAAACATCTCCTAAAGTTTCACTAAAAAAATCCACCATTTTTTCCTAAGTTTCCCCGCATTTCCGGTTATTAGCAATATTATTGGTGATAATGATATTTTATCTTTATCTCTGGCCACTGGCCAGCGAAACTTGTAGCGATACCGACAACTTGAACACTGGTCTTGACTATCGATAATCTCCATTCTCCAAAGAAGGTTTGTGCCCCGAGTTAGTGGCAAAACCATAGAGAGCCCATAAAGATCAGAATCACACATTTCCTTAAGAGGTTTTCTAATAATGCAATGCAACTATAGTTGAGGATTGATTCTGCCAATTCTACCTTAACAATGAAGAAAATGGATTAATTTGACTGGTAAACTATCTGCAGATATATTGAACTTGCTTATTGCTATTGGTTCTTTCCTTATGTTGGGCACTTCTCCACCATCTGACTTGGCCAAAAATTCACCCATGACACTGAGTACATGTTCTTACTTCCATACACCCAAAATTTGTGGCCTAGAAGTTGATTCAGATCTCTAAATTGAACCCATCAATAACTGTTAGGGGTTGCACAAAAAACAATTCAAAGAGGTAAATAGATTTTCCATCATCATAATCTACTGAAACAACTATCAGAACTAGTGTTAATTAGATCTAGATCATTATAGGCATGACAGAAAGAGTAAAATGAGGGCAATAATGGCTAGACAAGATGTTTATACACAATAATTTTTCCAGCTAAGCGAACAAAATTGATATAGAAATTTTTGTTTCTATAAAGGCACATATCTTTAATCATATGCTACTTAATTCAGACAATTCTCTTTCTTTATTGAAATACAAAGTTACACATACCTACTCACAGATAAAAGGATCCCAAGGAAGAAAAGTGCTCCTTGTGTATCAATCCGAGATAAAGCCTGTGGTACTTTCAATTTTTGCCTGCCAGATTCTCCATAGTGAATTGCATCAGTCAAGATCCAAAGAACTCCAAGTCCAAGAAGAATACCCATGTAAGGAGGCAGACCAGTGATGGCCTCAAACACAGGAACAAACACTAAAGCCCCAATACCAACAGCAAAAACAAGTTGTCCTCGAGGAGCCATTTGCTCTAAAGTCAAAACATTGGAAGATTCTGGTCCATTCCCATTAACTTCACTGCATTGAACAAAAAGAAAAAAAAAAAAATCATACTACAGAAATGCAGCATTCCTGAATAAACAGTGTTTTAAATAGCTAACGCTCCATAGCATAGATTAGCCTTCCCACTGTGTAGCTCATGAAAATAGCTTTAGTCAAATGTAGCCTATGTTGCACGCTAATTAGCATATGCTACAGACTAATTAGCATACACTACACATTATTTTTCACTAAACATTAAAACTAGCTAATATTTTCAACAATTTGTTATATTTTTCTATTTTCAATAGAATTTTGTTAATGTTTTCAATGATTCTAGTAAAATAGTACAACTAACAGTATTAAATAAATTTTGTTGCTATTTCTTTATCTTTATACTTAATCCTTGGCCTTCATTAACCTATTATTTCAGTGTCTTGGTTGCACCAAATATCACGAAATTTATTGATTTCATGATACTTGGTGCAACAAGTGCAACCTTAATAAAATAAAATAAAAAACTAAAGAGTGACGTATGGCTTACGCTACATGTTATGTAACTTACACGTCACACTTTAAAGGGGTGAACACTATGTTACACGCTATTTTCTATTTAAAACATTGTGTATAAGTCCTAAATGACCTTTCAAAGCTTAAAATTTACCTGGTAAGAGACATAAGAGCCAGTGGGACAACCAAGGAAAGGGCAGAAGGAATAAACAAGCCCTGCATGCAAAGAAAACATGCATTTTACAATGATACATATATTGGAAACTCCAAATATATATATATATATATATATATATTATATTTGCAATCAAACATGGAAGAGCTTCTTTTTTTAAGATAAAAACAATCACAGAGAACATTGGAACACCATACCAATCACTTAAAAAGCATTAACCAGCCTCAAAATCCATGTATAAAATAAATCTATTAAAATGGAGAATTATAACTTGTGAAATCAATTAAAAGTGATAAAAATTTGTCTAGAGACTTTTATGTTCCTACAGACACCCCACCTAGCCAAGGAATGATCGATCGCACTAGATCAGACAGATCACATCACACGATGAACCACGGAACCACAGGCATGTATCCAAGTCAACGTATGTGCATCCCATATCACCCCCAACACAATCTGAACTGACCCATAATTATCCTAATCCAAGCCCATCCAAACCCCAAAATAAGGCAAGATTGACCACTTGGTGGTAGCGTAAATCTAGAATCCACTGGCACCCTTTTGCATCCAAAAGCTACGTGTACTGGAAATCAATAGCAAATTAGTCATGCATCGGGATTTGGGTCCGAGATTGGCAATGGAAATCAAATTTCTGCTACCCTCTTTTCTCCTCTGGAAAAAGCCACGTCCCAAAAATCAACAACAATTCATGCATCATGATCCAGATCAAAGATTAGCATAGGAAATCCACTTTCCACTGCCCTCTTTTCTCCTCTGGAAAATACCACGCGTCTCAGAAATCAACAGCAAATCATGCATCAAGATTTGGATCAAAGATATGTGGATCAAAGATATGTAGCAGAAATTAAACTTCCATTAGCCTCTTCTCTTTCAAAAACTGTTGTGCCCCAGAAATCAACAACAAATTGTGCATTAGGAATCGAGTCAAAGATAGGTAGTGGAAACCCAATTTCTACTGCCCTCTTTTCCAAATAAATAAATAAATAGCAGTTGTCTCCACAATCAACGGTCAATTAGTCAAATGATAGAATTTGATCAAAGAAAACTAGTAGAAATTGGATTTCGCTTTGGATGATGACCCAATTATGACTTCATTTCTGTAATTTTCTAATTTTTCTATCGTGCCAAGTGCCAACCCTTATCACAAGCTATTTTTTACCTTATTTATGAAAAATCCTTCAAAGAAAAACGTTTTTACCTTTTACCCTCAACCTTCATTCATATTAACAAGCCTACCACTCCAACCAACCAATGATAAGATGCCATCAAAGTATTAAAAAACGGTTACATAATGGTGGGAACCGTTATGCGTGATGGGGTTGTAATTGCCGTTATAGAAAAATTGCTCGTGACAATCCACTACAAGGTTGATAGAGATGTTTTTTTAAAGGCCATAACAGGCATTACAGTCCATATCGTAACAATAATGCCATCATTGAATAACTTAGATGCCATGTGTCCCAAGGGCTTCCAAGAGCCAAACATAACAGTGGCAGTTTGCCCTAGCCTTCACCCAAAATGTCATCACCCTCACCTATATAAACTCCTCAAATCTCTCATTTCCAACAAGCCACATTCTCTACACCAACACCTTTTCACATTTACCATACTACATTCTTCCACAGTAGATCCTAGGAGTATGGTTCGAATAAAAGAGCTCCTCTAGTAATCTCCTCCCGGGAAGGAGTGCTAGTGTTCTTCCTTCCCAGCTCACATCTCTATACAAGGTTCATCATCTTGCAACAATCTAGATGTCATAAAACAAGGTCGGGGTTCGAAGAGCTCCTCTAGTCATCTACTCCCAAGGGGAAGTGTCAAAGTTCTTCCTTCCCCACTCACATCTCTACTGCCCTCGATTAATCCGAACAGTTCATTTTTCTTGCTTTTATTTACATTGCTTTACATTTACTACATTGTTATATTTTCCTTCCCATACACCTAATTTGGATATGCTTTATTGATTATTTTATTTTTATTTTTATTTTTTCAAGCAATAATCTAGAGATAAAGTCCCAAAATCTCAAATCCCATGAAGCAGACACCATTCAATTGTACGGGCAGAAAAAGGGTCTCACAGCCAATGTTTTATGTATAGGTATCAATGGATGTATCCACCCAATGTTTCTAATTTAATGAATGCATGTGCACATATAAAGAGTCTACATGTTTTCCAACCATCCCCACTCAAAATAGAAGGAAAAAGAAAATGTTGCTGGAATTTTGAAACTAACATTATTCATTCCAGAAAATACCCGAAAATAAAAAATTATGAAAAAAATATACAAAATGAGATAAACAAAGATGTTCAAATGCATACATGTGCAGATGTAAAGAGTCTACATGTATTTCAACTATCCACACTCGGAACAGGAAAAAATAAATTAGAATTTTGCTGAAATTTTCAAACTGACACTAATCATTCCAGAAATTAGCAAAAACAAATAAATATATATGTGCGTGTTTGTGTGAAAAAAAATAAAATGGCATGAACAAATCTGATCTAATGCATTTATTTGATATCTAAAGAGTATTTGTAACCAGCCGCACTCAAAACAGAAGTAAAAAAAAAAAAGGATTTTGCTCAATTTTATGTATTAAAAAAATAATAATAAATTAATTAATTAAATTAAAAAAAATAAAAAATAAAAAAAACCAGCAAAGTTACAAAACAAAATGAAAAGTTATAGAAGCAACGTCAAATCGACCACCAATCTAGCAAGATATGATCGATTTGATATTGTAATCTTGAATTAATTATTTCCAACAAGAAAGAATAAAAGAAATTCAAAATTTTATCCTTTTTTTTCAAATTGCCCCATTTTTGGCCCACGGAGCTTCGATTCTTCTAAAAAGATTTGGTTTTGCATTTTAATGTCCAAAGAATGCACAAGAGTGGTCAAAATTACCTTAGAATCACTCTCACAATTATTTAAAAAAAAAAAAAAAAAAAAAAAACCCTCAAAAATTTGAAGAGGCGTGGAAAATACACCTCATAAGCAACAATTTGTAAAGAAAAAAAAATTAGTCATTATTTTACTGTTAGATGGGGATACGTACGAGAGCATAATGGTAAACTACGATGGAAATTTCCAACGGTACCCATTATGCCCCATATCACATAATCGGTATTGCCGATACCGTTACATAAAGGCCATTATGTAACCGATTTTGCATACCTTGACGTTGAGGGAAAGTTGTGTAGCTGATCCCCACAAAACGAAAGGCGCATCCTACCAAGCCTACCACCCAACCAACCAATGAGAAGATGCCATTATGTCCCAAGGCTTCCAAGAGCCAATCACATTAAGCTATGTGAATTGTGAATGGGGACTTTCGTTCGGGCTTGAATGAAGCATCAAGCACAAGGGTCGCGCTTAGGCTTTCAATGTAGGCCCATCTCTCAATTGGGCCAAGTTTGGACCTTGTACAATAGCCCGACCCGAGTCTGGCCTGGCTTTGCCTTCCCTAGACTACTTTTGCCCATCACGGCCTAGGTCAGGCTTGTGCCAATGTTGAAAAACGTGGATCAGGCTTGAACAGAGCTTGGCCCAACCCTAACCTAGCACGTTAACAACCCTACATTTGGTATTTTGCACCTAGTTTTCAACCAAGTACCCTCAGTTAAACCAAGCAATCAACCCCCCCCCCCCCCCCCCGTTTTTTTTTAAAGTTTTTATTTACATTAAAGCAATGTACTACGTTGCTATATTTTCCTGCTCATACAGCCTTCTATTATAGTTTGCTTTATTTCTTTTTTATTTACTTTCAAGCAATAATCTAGAGTTATAATCCCAAAAAACTCAAATCCCATAATGTAGAAATCATATGATTGTACAGTCAAGAAAGGGTGCCTCACACCTTCCTCTCCCATAATTGAGGCGCGCCCTTGGAATCTACGGACATAGACCACATGCAAAGTCAGTCGAATCCAAACCGTTCATTTTAACCCCTAGGTCATCATGGTTCTATGGAGTCTAGCCTGTCATAGATACCAAGATTTTGACTAGTGGCAACTACAAAATGCATCTCATTTATGAACCATATCCAAACAGCATCTAGCACGCCCCACCCGATCTATCGCACAGTTTCTCAAGAGTTAAAATATTGGTACGAGAATGTAAACACCCCACTTCATAGAATGATGAAGTTAACTAACTCAATCACAATTGAAGGTCTTGCAGTAATCCAAATTGAGAACTAGTAGAACTTTCATAGTGTTTATTATTAAACACAACCATAGCCTAATCGAAAGCCCAATCTAGATTCTTAACCAAAACAAACCTCTAGAACCTAAGTCATTGGACCTAAAAATAAATACGGTTATGAAACCAAGTCTCTTTCATGCACATACATTTTTGCAAACTAAGACCACTCTAGATAATTATTTTACCATCTAATTTGATAGTAGTAATCACAAGACCCAGATTCTCATTAGCCTATTGTCATCTGGGTATTTGCCATATGCCTTCTAAAAACGCCCAGATGGATGTTGATGATCAATGGTTGAAGATGCCCAGCTGTAGCCGAGAATAGAAGAGATAGAAGTGAACGAAGAGGAAAGGAGGGCAGAGAGAGAGAGAGAGAGAGGGGGGTTGGGCCTATACAACCTAGATATTTACATTTTCCTCCTTACTAAACTATATTCAGAAAGATATTCAACTCCCAACAACAACCTATTCAACACACACGTAAACATGTTTCTTTTAACACTCCTCATGCTGGAGCACATATATTTGCCATGCCCAGCTTGCCATTAATTAGCATGCTCTACGTGTGTGATGCTAGTTTTGCCTTTAATTGAATGTGTTCGGCAATGGTTTCCTTTGATGCAACCTTTTTCTCGAATAAAGTGACAATCCATCTCGATATGCTTTGCTCTTTTGTGAAAGACTAGATTATTGATTGTGTCGTCACTTGATTATCACAGTAAAGAACCATTGACGCTCCAAAAAGCTAGAGTTCTTAAAGAAATGATCTTATCCATAGAAGCTCACGCACAACATGACTCATAGCTCTATATTTTGCCACAGCACCTGATCTAGCCATTATATTTTGCTTCTTTCTCTTCCATGTCACCAGGTTTCCATCTACAAATGTGCAAAACCCAGAGGTGGATCTTCTATCTATCGCAGATCCTAGCCAATATGTGTCAACGTAGGATTCGACTTAAAGATGTCCATTAGACCAGTAGATAAGTCCCCATCCTATGCAAACTACAAGGTCCCAATGTTGAGTCCTTGGTTGGTGCACAAACCTACTCAGCATTCCCACTTCAAATGAGATGTTTTGTCGAGTAATAGTGAGGTCTACCGTATATGAGTCTGCCAACAAGTTTTCGATACTTCTCTAGGTCTTCAAACCAAAGTGTTCCGTATTCGTTACGAGACGCCTGTAAAGGCCGATACGTGTAGGTAACAGCCATGACCGTTACGCGATACGGGGCTGAAAAGGGGCAGTTAGTTTTTTGAGACCGTATCAGCTGTTACGGTGGCCGTAAAGGCCGTTACAGGGCACAACGACCGTTACTCCCGTAACGGTCGAAAAACGATCGCTTTTTTTTTCTTTTTAAATTCATTTTTCTCCTCTTTTCACTTTTCTCATTTGAAAAACTCTCCTATATCATTTTACAATAGACTTCGACCACTTTTACTATAGCTTTTAAGATTAAACCAGTGGATTGAAGTGATTTGAGCAAATAGAATCTTCGAGGGCCTTTTTTTCAAAAAATTGAAAAAACATTATTTATGCCTTTTTATGATTTCTAGTTCTAATGCTTGATGGTGATGTGTAAACATTAGAGACATAATCATATTAAACAATTCACTAGACAGCCCGATACAACACTCTCGCCAAAGAGTGGACCGTTACACTACCATAAACATGTTCAAAACAAAAAATGAATACATATTGAAATATTTACATTATTCTTGATTTTCTAGATATTTTTTCAGAATTTTTCGGGCAAAAGAAAATTTTCAACCGTTACGGGGGGTTGTAACGGTCGTTACACCCCCGTCTCGGCCGAAACCCATATCGGTAATGGTGGTGACCATTACGGCCACCGTTACCGATACCGAATACCTTGCTTCAAACAGCTTGCCTTGATCAACAGATAATTTGCTATTTAGTTCCATCAAGGTGTCACATGGTTTGCTACTTAGCAACCTTGTTTCTTTCAAAAGATCCAAGTATGCTTCATTTGAGATAAAGCAATTGTAAAAGAGGATCGAGCAACTTCGACCCTAGGAAGTGTCACAAAGTTCCAAGATCCGTCGATTGAAACCTCTCTTTTATGCGATGCTTTGCTGTGGTGATTTCATCTTTATCATTGCCTAATAATGATATTATCAACGTAGATGATTAGAACCACCATTTCTTTTGAACTTTGTTTGAGAAAGACAACGCGGTCTATTCAGCATATATGAAAACTAAAAGCGATCAAAGCAATGCTAAATTTTTGAACTAGGCCCTTGCACTTTGTTTGAGACCATAAATTACTTTCCATAGCTTGTGTAACTCCGCCCCCCAGAGGTTGTGCCATGTAGGCTTCTTCGGGCAAACCACCCTAGGAAAGCATTCTTTATGTCTAACTATAAAGGCCAGGATTTATTAGTTGTAGAGATGAAAACTCAATCAGAGATGAGTTTAGCCACGGGAGAAAAATGTTTCTTCATAATCAAGGCCAGTGGTCCAAATACAGCCTTTAGCGATAAGCCTTGCCTTTAGCCCCTCAATCAAGCCATCCTTTTGCTATTTAATGGTGGAGACCCACCAACAGGCAACTGATCATTTACTTAGGAGGTAATGGAACCAATTTCCATGTCCCTTTGTGATGCATGGTAGACATTTCTAGAAAAAGTGAAATTCTGAAAAAAATATATATATATTTTTAATAATTTATTATTGTTTTTTAATTAAGAAAAAAAAAATCAAAATTTGACAAAAACTTAATAAATCAATAAATAGGCCTCATACATGTTTGATTTCATGTTTCGTGTGCAATATTGCAAGTGATTTGGGAGAAATTGGGGAAATTTCGACTTCTCCCCCAATTTCTCCCAAATTGGGCCACCTACACACAAAAATGAAAATTAGAGTGTATGTGATGATCAATTCATCAAAGAGTCCTAAATACTTTCAAAATGGACTCAATTGGCTGTTGCAAGAAGTGAAATTTAGAGGAAAACATATATTTTAACAATTCTTTATTTTTTAATAAAAAATAATTTTGATTTTCCGAAATTAGACCAGAACTTAACAAATTAATAGATCAAGCCTCATACATGCTTGATTTCATGTTTTGAGTGGAAGATTGCAAACAATTTGGGAGAAATTGGGGAAATTTTGAATTTTCCTCAATTTACCAAAATCGGACTACCTAAACTCAAATCTCGAAATCGAAGGTTGAAAACTTTGATTTTCCATGCAAAACATGAAGAATAAAGGATTTCTTAGGATTTCTTACTAATTGTATATGATTTAAACAGGAAAAAAAAAAAAGAAAAAAGGATCTAAACACAAATTTACTCACCGAATGAGAAATGGCCCCAAATCCAAGAAATTCTTAATTCTGATTTCAAATGTGGCTTCTCTCCCGAATCTAAGCAAAGGATGGACTGAAATCCACCCACCAACAGCTTAGAAGAGATAAATCTGAAGAAAATGAGCAAAAAATCAGATTTTAGGGTTTTTGGGAGGGCAGCGTGCAGTTCCTGGAATGTATCGACAATAATTTTCGATATCAACAGGTATCGTCAATGCATAGGAAAAGTCTTAAGAAAAGAATGATAATATCTCACAATATTGCGAGATATCAGTCAGTGTTCGAAGTATCGGTATCACTACAAGTTTCGTTGGCTACAGATACGGAAACAATATTGATATCGCAGATAATATCGCTGATAACCGGAAATGCAAGGAAACATGGGAAAAATGGTGGAATTTGAGATGTTAAAATGTACATATTTGTATATTTATAAATAAAAAATTTGCAAAAAGAATGCATACACAACAAGTTTCCATTTAATGGGGCCTTAAAAGCATGTGTTGTTGTAAGAAATCAGTCCAACCATCCCATCCGGCCTATTTAACCATCCAACCTTCCATCCAAATATCCATAGATATTGCAAAATATCAACAACACATGATATTTCACCAACAAATCATCAACAATTGGAAAGGAAACAAGAGATTGTGGTCTCAATATCACGCATTTTGCGATATCGATAAAATCGAGATATTATCAATATTATCAATGACAAATTGAACACTACATATAACCATCTGCCCATGGATAAAAAATAAAAATAAAAATAAAAAATAAAAAATTGAAATAAAATGCTTTCTAATAAGCAAATTTTTGATGATATCAATACGTTGGCGATATTATTGAAATATCGTCAATACACTTATGATACAAGCATTATCTAGAACTTACATAGTTGAAAATATTGGCAATACATCGGCGATATTGATGCATTGGCAATACAAGTGATACGTAGAATTTACATAGTTGAAAATATTAGCGATTATATTAGCGATATTGATACGTTGACGATACTTAGTGATACATTGTTGATACTAGGAATTTCTGATACTACCAGCGTTATCAGTATCGCTACCAGTGTTATCGGTATCACTGAGCTGGAGATAAAGATAATATCGGAGATATTTCAATAATATCAGAGATAATTCGAACACTATTATCAGTGATACATTGCGAAACATAGCGATATTAACGTCGATACCCGGGAATTTTTCAATTCCAGCAGTATTCCATACGGGTTTCATATCGCCAAGTACCAATACCGATAATATCGGTTGATATTATCGATAACGCAAACACTGGATGTATGTATGCATGAGTCGGTGTGAATGTATGGATGCATGCATGGATGGATGGACAAGTATGCATGCATGATGGACAAGTATGTATGCATTCATGCATGGATGTACAACTTGTTCTTTGCTTTAAAGAGATTTAAGTGATTATTTTGTTCCTAAAGAATGATATTATTGGTAGTATTTGTATTATATGAACTCATTTTGGTTACTATTCCACTGATTTTTAACGACAACACATGCTTTAAGCACCTATTTAATGGAAATTTATTCTGTATGGTTCTTTTTTGCAATTTCTTATTCCAAAATATGTAAATATGAGCATCTCATGAAGTTCCATTGAAAAATTCCACCCCTTTCTCCCATGTTTCCCCAATGTTTTCCCAAGTCAGCAATACATTTCCTTGTCTCCCGCTCGTTGGATGAGCTGATGGAGACAGTCTAGTGTGTGTGAGTGATCCAGGTGTACCTTTCAATATATATATATATATTGGCAATATCAATTCATGTTTCCGTATCCCTGGTCAGCAATACATGTAACAATACAGATGCTATGAAGAATACATGCTACACATTCATATCAGGCAAAAGCATAAGAACGCGCTATGTATGAAATTCTGTTTTAAGGGCATGATATTGTCTGCTAACAAATCTGAAATAATAAAAGATTCAAAGCAAACAATAAGCAAGACCTTCATTGTTTGCAACGTGGAAATCTGACCATGTATCCACAACATAGTTGTGGTGACATCACCGATAGGAGTCCACGCACCACCAGCATTTGCTGCTATCACTACAACAGCTCCTAGAAACCTGCCAATCAGATATCCTCGCTGAAATTAAGCATTGAATGAAAAATCAATAAATAATCTTACAAAAAGTTGGCAATTACAATGGGATGAGCCAAGAAAGGAGAGGAATGGCATCATGCAGTCAGTGAATGACAACAATTAAAAGTGACATCCCGGAATTGTGAACTAAAATACATCAAATTTGTGCTATATTTTTTGCACAAATTGCATAACAAAGGTGTTTCCCAAAAAAAAAAAAAGGAACCTCCTTGGAGGCTCTTCACACCAGTTTGACCCACCCACTTGAAAATGTGCACCAATAACCTTTATTTCCATTTCATCATTATTATCATCAGCAGCAGCATATCCATCATCATAATCATCAGCATCATTTATGACAACTGACAGCCTTATCACAAATATCTGGGTCAGCCTTTGTTACAAAGGGTTAAATTGTGCAACATGTTAGTGACTTCTTAGAAGTCGAACAAACTCACTGGAGCTACTGGAACTTTCTCCAAAGGGTGTCACTTACCATGCCTTTGTCCAGTAACTGCTCTGACTGAGGTTCTTCAATAACCATGGTCTTCAAATGTGCTTAACACAACCAGAATATTTCTTTTGTTTTGGAAGCACGATTAGCTAAAGGTACAAAACAGCTATAGCTATGCTGTGATAACTCCTGAAAGGAGACAAAACTGACAAGGTCGTTCGCTGGATCTACACTGCAGAAAGTCCAGTGGGTAGATTTGCAAGCACACTATACCATACGACAACAGTGGGAACAGATACACAACTATTCTCCTGAGTCCTGACTTAGAATGGCAAAGTGAATGTTGAAATGAACTGTACATAATTAATTGAACAATTTGAAATTGTTATTTTCTGCCAACTTACTCAAATAAAAAGGAAATTCACATGTAGTATCTGTGACAATCAGTAGCAAATTGCACCGTATGTCCCTTGAGGCTATAACGGAAATTACAACAACACCCAACTTGAGTTAGATACAAACAATAGACATTAGCCTCGTAAAGAAATAAAGGCACCCATCTCTTAATGCTAATGAAAATAATATGGGCCTCTTAAGGTCATGTCTGCATCTAGCCTTGTTTTGTCATTTTGCATTCAGACTCCTTTGTGTCTCTGCCCTTTGCACAAATGATGCACGATAAGTAAACCAGTACAGTACATAATAGATTAGCAAAACCAATTAAATTACGGTAATCGGCGGCTAATCACATGGCATATCAGCAAAATATGTAGTTAATGGCCAATGCTAGTCATACAAGACACAAATTAGGCAACATTTACCTTAGAAAATACACTAGTAAGTAGTAACGTGAATTTCAGAAAGCTAAGACAACCTGATACAGTAGCCTGGCAATTTTAGGAAACTTTCAACAAAATAATAAAAAGTTCAGGAGCAAGGAAGAATGAGAATAACTGGTGAGGAGCATACTTCCTGTATTCTGAGGGAGGAACCAATTTCCGCAATAAGGAGACCATAACAATTGTTGATGTAAGGTTGTCCAGGATTGAACTAAGGAAAAATGTCACTAAACCAATCTGAAATTTCATCAAGTCATCATGTTAAAGTCACATTTACCAAATATATCAGGCTGGTATAGAAATCTCCAAACTTAGTGCAAGTAAGCATCAAGTACATCCCCGTCCCCATACCGACAATTTTAATAAAGCAACAAAATTTCTTTAAAGTAAACTAATATGTCCCATACATACAATGCAGCATGTTCAATCAGAAGTGAACACACTTTGTGACAGCAATCAGAGCACCATTTTCTTTGAAATTTCCATTCACAACATTAACGCCCTTTAAGAGGGGAGATATGGGTCGGGAACTATCAGCAATGAACCTAACTGTGAACTATGTAAGCCAAAATGTTGTCAAAATCGTTATCATATCGCAGATCGTGGTAGGGGTTGAATCGTATCAAATCACAAATCATATTGTAAATCGTAAGATTTTTTCTGATTTTCAATATATAGATAGATATATATATATATATATATATATATATATATATATGTATGTATGTAGTGAGAGAGAGAGAGAGAGAGAGAGAGTCATGCTCACTGCGCAACTACGCACGTGCGCACCTTTATTGCACACGTGTCATGGGTATATATATATATATACGGTCCGCAAGTGATGCGGAATCCCATGAAACCCCATGTGACACAGTTTTAATTCTGATAAGCAAAGGCCCACGCTTCAGTAATCAAGCCCATTATTTTGTTGCATCCTCAGAGTGGATAGACCATGCCCCAAAAGTCTCCCAGATTAGGAGATCATAGCCATTCAGTTGTGGACTGTTGTTGTATTTCTATTCTTATCTTTCTATACTGTAGGCCACAATTTGGATGGTTATAATTGTTCTATCAAGCAATGTTTTCAAAATCGTTATCGTATCTCAAATCATAGAAGGGGTTGAATCATATCGAATCGTAAATCGTAAGATTTTTTTCTGATTTTAAAAATATACACCCTGTGTTGTAAAAAAAAAAACAAATGAAAAAATATAAGTAAATCGGAAAAGATTAAAAACTCATTAATCATCCATTTCCTATCAACATGTACCAAAAAAGTAATACATATCATGATATTATCAATTGAGAAAATGTATATGGTATACATATCATGATAGTAAAGGACTTGTCTTTTTCCTACATTTTCTTTTCTTGTCTTTCGAGAAATTTACCTCAAAAAACATACAAGGGTCCTTAAAATTTTTGTTTTGTACCTTTCTTGAGTGTTGAATTATGTTAGAAAAAATGGCATTTGATTCCATTGTGAATCAAAAGATATCTTGATTTCTTTGTTTTGGCCTTTTGAATATCAAAATCCCCAAATCTTCTCTCCTCTCCCTCCTAGCCTTTGTCATATTTTATGAGCAAAAGGGTACAAAGAAAAGGAAAGTTTTGAATAAAATAATAATAAATTGATTTTTTTAATTTTTTTAGGTCCATTTTCGCGGTCTATTATTATCTTGCAATTCGTACGATTTGATACGATTATCGTACGATTCGATACGATTCATACAATTATTTAGGATTTACGATTTGGCTGTACAATTCAAATCATACACCCATACGATACAATATGAATCGTATGATTCATATCGTGAATCGTACGATTTTGATAACATTGAAACCAAGGTTGATCAAATGACACTGTAGTCTGAAAATCCATCTTTGGACCCGGAACCGAATAAGACTGCTGACTCTAAACCAAAAATAGGATCATATTCATTTGATACTTTTGTTTCGAAAATCAAACCTACCTAAGCCTGGAAACATGGTCACATCCTACATAGAGAATTGAAACATTCTATAAGAACAAAGAGAAAGGATTAGTGATATCCTCCTATGTCGCAAGAGGGCAGCACTTTTCCAGAATGGCCTCATGCTGACATGCATCTTTACATGACGAATGATTCATCTCGGGATTTAAAGCATGACTATGATCAAGCTCCAAAAAGTGAAGGTAAAGTTTGACTTTGAGACCCTTTAGACATGCTTTGAATGTTGAGTTGGAAAGGGAATTAGTTTTGAAGACAATATAGAAAGGCCAAAATGGTCAACAGGGAGAAAACACCAATCCTCGATAAAATGCAGATGAAGAAGAGATTAGAGAGAATAAAGACAAAAGCCATATGGGCTTTTCACATGATGATAAACGCATAGGAATCCTATTCGCTGATGTCAAGTCTCCACCAAATCTTGTGAAGAATAGATTCAGGATTTCCTTCTCTTTTTTAAAGATTTTTTTTAAAAAAAAATGTATTTTTTAGAAGCAAAGAACAATGAAAAAAATTTATTTACCATTCACAAAAGAAAAGGAGAGAGAGAGAGAGAGAGAGAGAGAGAGAGAGAGAGAGAGGGAGGGAGAGAGAGAGAAATTTTCTTTTTGAAGGGCATGATGATGTTATTATCAGTTTTTTTTTCCAGATAATGAAATTTTATTCGATCAGAAAGACAAAAAATTAACGGTTCAAGCGCGGGGCGCAATGGCAGACAAAGTGCGTGTCAACATAGAGCTCTAGGGTTTGAACGCAGCTTACCTATCAAAACGAAAAAGAAAAAAGAAAAGAAGAAAGAAAGCAATAAAGAAGGAAAATCATGAGAGCATGAGTGCACTCGCAGTAGAAAGGGATAATCACGTAAGACCTCCTCGGACTGTAGTACCAGCAAGACCAATAACATCTCTCCTAAAATTGGTAAATGTTTATCCTAGAAGCTAAGCTATGAATCTCATTAAAAATAATCATTAACTCCCACAATTTGAAGAAATGATTCTCAGTCAAAGATATCACATCCCAGGTCTCCCTAAATAGTGGTAGAGAAACATCTTAGACCTTCTCCAGCAACTTTGCCTCACTTGGTTGGAATCACTGGGCTGATCTAGATTACATGAATATTGTCTCTCATTTCATCTCAAATTACTTGTCACACAACAGCATGACCTGAGTTTCACATCAAAGACCTATTGAAGTTTAATCTCAGAGTAGGAAAGAAACCCCACTTAACATTTTCCTTAGACTCAACCCCACTAGTATTGCTAGTGGTCTTCCAATCCCTCATAACATTTGATACTACAATTCTACGAAATTCATTACTAACAACACTGCACCTGTTAATATTGCTTAGAATGTTTTCCTTCACCTCCTCTAACAAGGACACCATACTAGTAAAATAATTGTTCCACTCTAGCAATTAACAGACTTGCATCCCAACCCTTCACCACCTCTCATTTATCATCATCATCATCTACGCCTTATCTGAACTAATTGGGGTCAGCTACATGAATCATTTTCCGCCATTCCACTCTATCAAGGGCCATAACTTCAGTTAGACCATAGGTCATCAAGTTTGTTCTTATTAACTCTACCCATGTCCTTTTGGGCCTTCCCCTTGCCCTTTTAGAGCCTTCAACTTGTACCAACTCACTCCTAACCGGCGCAATTCTTGGTCTCCACTGCACATAACCAAACCATCTTAGTTTACTCTTTTTTCTTTTCTTTTTTTTCCCTTTTTTGAAAGGTAACGCAACTAGGGATTGAACCCTGGGTCACTAACACACAATACACCGTCTCTACCAGCTCATCTAAGTCTACTTTCCAGAGATTGAACCCTAGATCACTCACACACTCTATACTGTCTCTACTAGCTCATCTAAGTCTTCTTTCCCTCATCTTATTACCTGTTGGTGCTACTCATAAATTCCCTGGAATCCATTCTTTCCTATTCTATCCTTCCTTGTCTTGCCACTCATCCATCTCAACATCCTTGTTTCAGCTCAGCTACACTCATCCTATGAACATGTTCAACATTCTGTCCCATAAAATTTCCCTTTCAGTTTGAGCGGTACACTCATCCTATCACCAGCTCCCATTTATTATCATGTCAAAACCAAAGAACTCAAGAAAGCTTTAGAAAATACCCCAAATTGTACAAGCTGATCATGGACAAAAAAACATGTTGATTTTCCAACTCTGCCCTCTTGCATATTAAAGAAACCTTCAAAAGCCTATTCTCTCTATGTTCCAAATGATCCAACATGAGAAATTTACAGGCCATTGCTGTCCAATAAAACGCTTCAACCCTTACAGGAAGACAGTTTCTCTAAATGTTGGTTCAAAGAGATGCCTTATTTCATCAAGTTTCTCGGAAAAGAGGCTTGATGAGACATTAACCCTCGAATCTAACTCTCTTCTCACACCAATACTAGAGATAATACGCCCAAAGCTTCTTAAATCTATTGCTATTTTTAGGCTTTAATTTTGTGATTAGAGTAGGGGAATGGACATCATTTTTCAATCATTATGGTTTTAGTATCTTTAAGATTTCCCCTTTTTTTAAAGATAATTTCCTATTCATTTAGGGGGAGTTTGATTCTAATAATGTTGGCTTCCAAATTGTTTTACGTTCAGGGATTTTCGGGAGTCTTTACAATTATGAAATTCTGATTCTATCGATCCTCCTTGGATTAGAATGCGTGTTTGAATAGGATAGACTATTTGTTTTGAACCAATTTAAGGTAGTCTTACTGTAATTTCAATAGAATTCAAAGTTTTTGCTGCTCCTTTGTGAAACCTAAGTAGCTGAAAATATTCTACTGTATCATCTATCAACTGCTTGATAGCAGCATATGATGGATACCTACCAAATGCAAATTATTTGCAAAAAAAAAAAAAGGATAAATTGTCAAATATTATGCTAGAATTCTCAACTAAACAAGAATAAACTGAAGGAACTGAGCTTGTAGCGTACTACAAAACACCTGAATACAAGGCAAATAAAGAAATACCAAGGCAGGGCATATAGCAAATGACAATAACTAGAACTAGACAAGCAAGTCATCTTTTACCTATTGAGTTCAGCTCCAGGAATAAATTTAATGGATAAACCAACCAGTCAACAAGCAGAACATACCATAAACAGAGGATAGTAACTAAGGTAGATTGCTCACCACCCAAAGGAGGGTTCGTGGTTTCCGAGTCGTGATGTTGTCAGTAACCAGTTTAAAACCTTGGTGTGCATCAACTATTTCTACGATTGTCATTGCACCAAGCACGAAAAAAACTATCTCACTGACTTCAGCAGATGCATGGCTTAGTTCAGTCACAGCAATATCAGTTGAAGGGGCCTGCAAGGAAAGATGATAAATTGTTGCAAGCAAATAAATGAAACATGTCCTAACAAAATATTAGCAGGGACTAAAGATGCAGAGGAATATAGGTTAAGGCATTGAGACAGTAGGGGGTCTTGGAGGGAAAATTGCATCTGGTGTCCATTCTTGCTTCTTTAACCACACCAAAGAAGTTGAAAGGATGATCACATACTACAAAATTGTTGCAAGCAAATATTAACATGTTCTAACAAAATATTAACAGGGACTAAAGATGCAGAGGAATATAGGTCAAGGCATTGAGACAGTAGGTGGTCTTGGAGGGAAAATTGCATCTGGTGTCCATTCTTGCTTCTTTAACCACACCAAAGGATTATAACTAAAATGAATAAAAATGTAATTACCAATCAACATGAAAAATACCAATCTAGGTTGAGTGACATACCAACATGCACATGTCCACAAAAGTTCATGTTTCAGCTGGTTAGTTAAAAATAAATAAAGTTACGCAAAGACATGAATGTAAATATGTAATCAAAAACCACATTACCTACTGTTATTTCAATTCTTAGGACTCGCTGTAATAAGTTAATGGTTTCATTGACAAGAATGAGAATAAAATGGGGAAAGGAGAAACAACCTGAGAAATTCATTGGGAGAAACTAGAAGGATTTATTAAGATGAAGAAGAGCATCAAAAACAAGCAGAACCAAATAGTTCCAATCTTCCAGACCCTCCTGGTTACACACCCCCCCCCCCCAAAAAAATAAATAAATAAATAAATTTATCACTGGATTACCTCACCCAAGCCAATATCCATCTAGGGTAGGTAACAATCTAGCAGTGTTACCTAGACACTTCTACTTTCTGGACTTTGCCGTACTGGCACTTGGCGACACTTGGACACTCCTGGACACAACATTGCACCTCAAAATCTGTATAGATGAAGTGTCCTAGTGATGTCATCAGAAAGTACTGCATGTCAAAGACTTTAAGAGATGTGTCCAAACATATTCTTTCCTGTATATTAATAGAGAAAACAAGAAGGAAACTAGGAAAAATAGGTGTTGTAGATAAGAGAATGAGAAGAGTAGAGAAAAGGGTAAAAACATGATGCAGGACATGAAATTCAGATATGATGTGCAAGATTTCAGATTTAAGATCACATAGTTCATAAACAATTACACAAATTCCACATCCTACACAAAAGTCCAAATATTCAATTAAGGGGAATCTATGTGGGTCCAGGCCTACACACGTTAGGGCTGGATCAATAAAAATTATGAACCAAACAATACTCAAAGGGAAATAGAAATCATCCACACATGCATGACAATCAATCCCTAATCCAAGGAATTCATGAATTTCAAATCAAGGAACCCTAGGGTGAGAAAAGAGATAGAAATTGGGGATTTAGGTCGATTTAGGGTTAGGGTTTATAAAATTAGCGATGAAAAGAGGAAACAAGAGAAAAATGTCCCAGAAATAGTCCCCGCGTGCAAACGGTGCCCCGGGGCTGACGCACGTGCGCAGGTGGGGCTGGCTGCACATGCGATGAAGGCTCGCCTTCCTAAATCAGCTTCTTAGCCCTAGTCAGCCGGGCTAGAGCTGCAAGACCTTCAAATTTCACGTCGATCCGGGCTGTGGTCTGGGCGTGGTGCTCTGTCGAAGTTTCAACCCTCTTGTAGGGCCAGATTCTGAAAACTAGCTGTGGAGGGATGAACAGCTGCAAAACAAACGGATTGGGCACAAAGATGGTTGTGGGAGGGATGAAATAAGATGGAGGGGCAGATGGGATTAAACGTGGCTTCGCACCACGGTAGCTAACCCTTCGAAAAGGAAGAGCTTCGCACCCACTTTAATCTCAGCCCTTCGAAAAGGGAGGGCTTCGCACCCACTTTAATTTTTCCACAACTCAGAAACTCAGAGAGCAGAAAAACCACACAGGAATTTTTATTCAACTTCAATGAATCAAAAGAACTACAAGGGGTGCCTATTTATAAGAAAACCCTATACTCCAAAACTCGCGCCATGTGCGCAACCTATTACTTGGTGATAAAGTAAACTAAAATTAAAACCAAACAAAGAAATCTAAAGCGTTCATGATATTCTAAATAATATAAATAATCAAAACCTAAAATATGAAATCAATCCGACTAGTGGGCCCCAATTATGAGATCCCATGATGGGCTTTACTTGATTATTGAGCTCACTCTAATGAGCCAAAACTCCGTCTTCTAACTAGGAGACCCTCCCTGGACGTCATCATCAACCCAGATCGACGGTGGGGCCCTCCCTCTCCTTCCGTACATGCGTAGGAGCGGCGTGCGTGCGTGTATGCGCGTAATGTCCCCATCAAAACATCCCTCTTCTCTCTCTCTCTTATATTTAAGTGATAAAAACCAAAAATGCCCAAAGTACCCATAGACATTAAGAAATAAGAATAGACACGTGAATATGATCAAACACCAAGTCTAGGTAGGTTGTACAAGTGTATGGCCCATACTCATGTTCATCAACACTACCCCTCAAGTCGGAGCATAGATGGCGTTGTCGCAAAACTGGGAATAAATGCGAGTAAATTGACAGTGACTGAGAGCCTTGGTGAACACATTGGCAAGTTGATCTTAAGACCAAACATACGGTAGAAAGATTTCTCCACTAGAGACTTTTATTGAAAAGCATTGTCAACCGGATAAAAGATGATTGATTCTACAAATAGCTTCTTCAACGGACAAGGCTACATTACGTAAACAACACACATTTCTCACTCCCCAAACAACCCACAAAATAGCCATGATACGAGGCCTCCATTTGGCCTTTACAATCCCAAACACGAGCATGTATAGTGGTTCAGTTTCCTTACTCCATTCCCAATGGACGCACTCAACCCATAAGTGTACCAGATTTCACTATCGGAGGTTTTAAATCAGGTTCACCTCTAACCTTTACAATCCAATACAAGGATCGGCTCTTGAAGAGACCTTATGTAGTTTTTTATAGGCTCACCATGAACCCTAGTCCTATAAAAGAACTTACTGACGCACGCTCCCACTTGAGGCGCTCTTGCAAGTAGAGTTGGGCAGGATCCAATCATAATAATATGTAAGTGTAAGGGATACACATCATCTATCTCAGGAAGTACCCGTGTTTGAATTATCCCCGATATTATCGAAATATCTCCAATATTATCTTTATCCCCAGCTCAGCGATATTGATAACACTGGTAGCGATACCAATAACACTGGTAGTATTAGAAATTCCAAGTGTTAGCAATGTATCGCTAAGTATCGCCAACGTATCAATATCACTAATGTAATTGCCAATATGTTCAACTACGTAAATTCCAGGTGTCACTCATATTGCCAATGCATCGATATCGTCAATGTATCGCTAATATTTTCGACTTCGTAAATTCTAGGTAACGTTTGTATCACAAGCGTATCAGAGATATTTCAATAATATCGCCAACGTATCATATCATCAAAATTTTGTTTATTAGAAAATTTTTCATTCCATTTTTTATGGGCACATGGTTGTATGTAGTGTTCAATTTGTCATTGTTGATAATATTGATAATATTTTGATATTATCAATATCGCAACATGCATGATATTGAGACCATAATCTTTCATTTCTTTTACAAGTGTTGATGATTTCTTTGTGAAATATCATGTGTTGATGATATTTTACAATATCGATGAATGTTTGATAGAAGGTTGGATGGGTGGTAGGATGACAAAATTGGCTGATGGGATGGTAGGACTGATTTCTTACAACAACACATGTTTTAAGGCCCCATTAAATGGAAACTTGTTATGTATGCATTCTTTTTGCAATTTTTTTATTTCTAAATATGCAAATAAGTAGATTTTAACATCTGTTAAAATTTCACTAAAAATTCCACCATTTTCCCCATGTTTCCTCGCATTTCCGGTTATCACCAAAATTATTGGCGATATCAATATTGTTTCCGTATCCTTGGCCAGCGAAACTTGTAGCGATACTAATACTTGGAACACTATATATGAATGAATAAGTTTTGTACAACAATTCGACAATCTCTACATCCGTCAAGTTCCTACGACACGGAGGGTTCCAAACAATAGACCCACCTGCACAGAGAAGCATTCCACGATTGAGATCGATCAGTCGAGATAAGAGCCAGCCTGGGGAATAGGTCTTGAAGAGGTCTAAGACCAAACATACGGTAGAAAGATTTCTCCACTAGAGACTTTTATTGAAAAGCATTGTCAACCGGATAAAAGATGATTGATTCTACAAATAGCTTCTTCAACGGACACGGCTACATTACGTAAACAACACACATTTCTCACTCCCCAAACAACCCACAAAATAGCCATGATACGAGGCCTCCATTTGGCCTTTACAATCCCAAACACGAGCATGTATAGTGGTTCAGTTTCCTTACTCCATTCCCAATGGACGCACTCAACCCATAAGTGTACCAGATTTCACTATCGGAGGTTTTAAATCAGGTTCACCTCTAACCTTTACAATCCAATACAAGGATCGGCTCTCCCAGATACTTACGTAGTTTTCTATAGGCTCGCCACGAACCTCGGTCCTAGTCCAAGGACCTACGTTTACTCCTGTCGAAGGCTCCCAAGAAAACTAACACGTACACACCCGTGTCCGGTGGCTTACACAAGGACTTGATTTAGATCATACACAAGAACCTAATCTAGTTTTACACTCAATCCTACACAAGGAAGGAGTGTACATGGAATCTATAAATGACAACCTTGTTGAATTGAGCCCCATTAATACGTCATCTTGGGTTGCCTGATCGATGCTCTCCCGTGCTTCAATCATCTCCCATTTTGCTCCCCTGATCATGATGTCGATGCTTTGCCCGAGCTTCAACTTCAAGATCAAACACCTGACATGTAGTGCTTCTTTGAGGTGAGCGAGGTGATAGGAGGTTGAGTGAATCTCCTACAACTAATGGAAGGTTGTAATCCTAGAAAATTCACCTACATGTCTTCTAGAGGATTTAGACAAAGGATATACCAATACGGTTGAGTCTAATCTCTAGAAAATGGAGTTCAAGCTCATCTTCAAGGTGGAGGTTGGAATCCTCATTCGAGTGTTAATCTCAAGGAAGATGGCTTAGAACTCATTGGTTTAAAAGCTTAGGATGAGAGATATGAACATGAAATCACCTATGCTTCTATTGCACCAAAAACCCATCCAAATGCACAAGAACCGAATGCTCTTTTATAAGAAACCGATTTGCAACGTCTAGTTAACAGCGCTGTCGTTATGATCGAAAGGTCCTTCGAAGGGATCGAATGTCCTTCGATGGGATCGAACCCTCTAGCGATCCCATCGAGAAAATCCAGAATTATCTCTGTATGGTTGTTGGATTCATTTTTCGATCTGATCAAGTGGACCTTCGATTGGATTGAATCCTATTAATAGTCCATCAATGGGATCGAAGACCACTCGAAAACTGTTGTTTTGGGCATACGATTTCACAGCAACTATGCACCTCTACTAGCCTTACTTATCATGTTCCAATTAAGCTTCTAAGGCTAAGGGATGATCAATAAGGTTTACCTATTGGGCTAGGATCATCTAGAAGTTCAAGGGTTAGTGTAACGTCTCGAAAAAACCCGTACAAAGACCCGAGTACCACCTCAGGCAGAAATTACCCAGGACCAAAACCTTTTAGAAATTAGGTTAATGCTAGCAAGTGCTAAACTAGAGTGCTTATGAAATTAGCACTAATCACTTTAAATATGATCTACAAGACCAAAAACGTGTAGAATCATTGACGCTACATTACCCTGAAATCTAGAATCCATCTCAAAACCCAGTTGCTCTCGGAAGCACACCGAAACTCCGTATCAGACCTAGACCGCACGTCAAAAGTCTGATTACCCCGAAACTATACAGTTATGACCGCATTACTGGACTTGACAACCCCTTCGGAAATCAAGTCTTAATTGTGTCTAGAACTGCACAACTTGAGCCCAGAGCGAAGAGTGTGAGAAACGTGAAAATATTTAGATATAAAATCTGAATTTAAGTAATCTGAGTCGTGTCGCTTGCAGGCCAAATATAAGGATTCAGACCGTCAAAATCTGACCCAAATATACCCTCGGATCAGGAGAAATGTCCCACACATGTCGATGTACTTGTGGCCCTGATCGAGTGACCGTGACCGTTGAACTGAAACTGGTCCGCCACGGCTGATCTGTAAATCCGATCGGAACGAAAACTTAGCCTGACCTAGATCCATGGTCAGGGAGCTTAAGTCCGACCGCACGTGGAAAAGGGGCCACCAGAAGTGCTCCGTTGGACCGAAACAGTCCGTATTTGGATATAACCTAAGTATACCTTGGCCCTAGGGCCATTCCCATCAAACCTGGGCCTATATAAGGACCTTAAACCCTCTCCCTCTCACCCCATACGAATTTGATAAAACCCTAGGAGAGAGAGAAGAGAAAAGAGAGGGGAAAAGAAAGAAAGTGAGAGTGAGAGTTGGAGATTCTTCCTGGGATTTGATCCCGCTATTCCACGCACTCAACCGCCACTCCTATATCGTTATACAGGCGATTCCGATTCCATTCTTAGGTAAGAAAACCTAACCCTAATCTATTTTAGGGTTTCAGATAGTGTAAGTTATGAAATAGCTAACCTGATTTATGCTATAGGTTGCCAATCTGCCGTAAACAAAGACTTAGCTTTAAAACTGAGTTCGTTACAAGTCTACTAGCGAAAGGTGCGGATTATAAACGTATAGGTTATAGTTTTCATGGCTTTCAATGTCGGTTAATGGTTTATTACTGATGTGGGTGCTATTTCACATGCCAAATGCGATGTTTGTTTCGCGTTTCTGATATATATGAACTATATTGAGTTTAGTGTATTCCATGTATATGTAGAAAGTATCGTATGCGTATGAAATTTGAACGTGTGCTTGCCATGATTAATTATCGTGTGTTTGTGCTAGTTGTATGTGTAACAACTCCTTGGCGAAAGGATTTGCCCTAAGACGTGCTATCACCAACATACGTCATGTATGTTGGAATGTGTAGTCTAAGTGTTTGTAGAAATGTCTGAATGATCAAGTGTGTAATATATTATACTTTATATGGCCGTTGAGAAGAGATTCTCAACTACCTTAACGATGTGTATGATTTCCTTCATATAACTTACAATCTTTGTCTGTTTTACTTAGGAACTACATATGTGTGAATTCATGTTTAAGTTGAAATCCATCAAATGCTCATATGCTAGTATGATTGGAATGGTTGATCCATTACTGTTCTGATTAGCTTGTATGATTATCCGTTCTAATTGAATGTGTTTGGGACTATGAAATAGTCCAGGCAATCGGCAACAGGCTTTGAATAGGTGGCTGAGGTTGTTTCGCCACATAGAATGTGATTAATGAATCCAAGCCGTACGTGGGATGTCGGCAATGGTTAGGCCACACGGAGTGCTTACGCACTTCATGTCGATCAACTCAACGTGCGCTCGTACTAATCGAGCTCATCAAGTAACCCGATTGACCCGATGTATGTTTACTATGTATGGACGCTACTACTTGAATCTAAGGTACCAAACTCACCAGTGAAAACCCTTTAAACCTTAGTACCTCGATCCACTAAGACTCATGAGCCGGGCATGATGGTATAGGACACCGTGGTCGAGCTGTCGGCCTACGCTGGGGTGACGAGCCTCCCCGTAGTGACCAGTGAGCAACAGAGTCTCGTGAGCCGAATACAGTGGTATGGGACACTGTATTCGAGCTGTCGGCCTACACTGATAAGGTGACGAGCCCTTTGTAATGACCTCGAGCGTACGCTAAGACTGCGTAGAGGCGACGAGCCCTTACGTACCAACAAGAGTACACTAGGCTTGCACTGATAAGGTGACGAGCCCTTTGTAGCGACCTAGAACCGTATCATCGTATGAGATTTACTAGGACTGACGACCCTATAATGGATCATTGTTTGGGAATTGATATAAGGGAGGTACCTTAACTTCCTAATCCCGTTGTATGAAAAGGACTAATAATAACTCGGTAATCACGCTCATTTCATCACACTGCATGTGCCCCGAGTTGAAGAGCACAAAGGGAAGAAAGCATGCCGCGACCGTAAGATGGTGTCGCACGAGGGAGTGTAGGCAAGGGCATGCATCATGCTTACATTTTATCCTTGCATTAATAAGAGTACCTAGGAATGTCTGATATGTCTGCTTTGTCATTACTGCTTGACTGAATTGAGAACATGTTAACCTTTGCTTTATTGTTCCACTGAGTTGATCACTTACTCCCACGTTCTGGGACGGTGTTCTGAACACCCACCAGACTCTGTCTTAGTTGCAGATGACGATGCGACTCAGGAGGCGAAGCCCGATTACTATGACGATCAGGATGAGTTCTCATATATGCAATTCTCTGGTGGTTTTGCTTAGGCCATCCGAATCGAAGGGGCTACAGGGTTTATTATTGTAGTTGAACTATTTTGAACTATTACATGTATATGGTGACTCAGTGATGTATTCATACTCTGGAGTCCGATCGTGATCCTTTTGGCTCATACGCGTCTATATACATTTTCCAGTCTTCCGCTTGCGTTATATGAATTGATCTGGAGTATGAATTACTGTTTTGGTATAATCCCACTCATGATTAATGCACTAACACAGACAACATCTAATCATCATTATCTATGTTGCATAAGTGATGCGTTGGAACTCGTGGGTTGCGTTTATGCTCGACCCCCGATTTTCAGGGCGTTACAGTTAGGGTCACCAAGGCACCTCAGTTACTTGTTCTTTGCTCCTTGATGCTCATTTTCTCTTCTGTAATCGGTCTTCAACTTCCAAGGGCTCAACCAACCACATGACACATGGACTCACGTGATTGACAAACAAGATGCCCAAATCAGTGCACTAACACCCCTGAATCCTGTAATGACTCTTTAGCAAAATCGAAAGCCTTCAGGGCTAAAGGTGAAACCTCCTTATCCATCTTTTAAGCACAGAGGGGGGTGACGATGAGAGCATGCCATCGACAGAATTCGAAAAAGCTAGCGCATCGACTCCTTCCTCTGCATCCTCCAAGAGAAGATTTTCCATCGCCTCTTTATAGTCACCACAAGAAGCCATTTCCCAATTGGCTATAATAGATTTATCCTCCCGTTCTCCCATAAAAGATCGATCTTCCAATTCCAAGATTGAAGAAGCATCGATGGAGGGATTGGAAAGACCTTGTTGTGCTACATCTGCCTCCCGATTTTTATCTCTAGAATCTTCTCCCGCAAGGCTCCGCGATTTCAGACTAGAGGAGTTTCTTCTAAGCAAAAGAAGGGGCTAAGACTCTCCTAAATTAAACGTAAGGGCTTGAATAATCATCTCACAAGCGAAGGAGCCACACATATGATCGAATAGATGAGGTGAAAGAGAAACACTTGTGGAGTTTATGCGTGCCGAAGGGGGACCACATAAAAAAGAAAACTCAGAAGTCACATGAGTTTCAAACTCCACCCGAGAGAACGAAGGTTCCCTCCACGTGTAAAGGCGAGAGACACCCCGAGGAACCAAAGCCGGGCTCAAACTCCCCTTTAAAATCTCCCTTAGACATCTGTCCCGATCCAAATCTGAAGCCTCAATCGCGCTACCTCCTCCTTGAAGAGACGTAGGTTCGAACTTTGAGCCTCCATTCGAAAGAAGGGTCGGAGAGGAGTAAGAGAGGTTTGGTGCTCCAGCAGCGCATGAAGAGGCAACGGCCATCATCTCATTCGATCTAACCTTACCTACCTTATCTCCACCACTCGTAACGCGACATGTGTCTCCCTACAGGCCGATGCAACTCCGAAGCAAGGAAAAGAAGCTCCTTCATCCACACTAGCTAGTCCGTCATTACTACCAAGAGGAAAGGACACCTCCCGATTCTTCCAGACTTCACCCCACCTGGCCGAAACCCCCATTCCACTTCCCGTTGCACCTTTAGACACAAATACTCCTCCCCACCATTACTGTGATTAGGGCTGTACATGAGCCAAGCTAGCTCGAAAAGCTCGCTCGGCTTGGCTCGATGTAGCTTGACTTGACTCGAACGACAATTCAAGACAAGCCAAGCTTCATATGACCCAGCTCATTTTGAAAACGAGCCAAGTTTGAACATAGGGGAGCTTGACTCGACTCAACTTGAACCTGGCTCAGCTTATATATATACACACACACACACCTCTCTCTCTCTCTCTCTCTCTCTCTCTCTCTCTCTCTCTCCACTCAGCCACTCACCCGAGCTTGACTCGGTGTCTGTCTGACTTGTCTCAGTTGTATGGCCTGCACTTGCCCGAGCTCTCCCCTCTCTCTCTCTCTCTCTCTCTCTCTCTCTCTCTCTCTCTCTCTCTCTCTCTCTCTCTCTCTCTCAGCACCAACAACAAGGTACCCTTTATGGCTCTATCTAATATTATATATATATATATATATAATTAATTAATTGAATATTTTGTTTGGGGGTTGGGTCAGTTGCTCAGGTGGCTGGCTTGAGTCGGGTGCAGGTTGAGTCAGGTGCAGGTTAGGTGCTGGGTTGGGTCGGGTTAGGAGGAAGCTTAACTCGACTCAAGGTAAGCTCACCTCGACTCGATCCACTAGCTCGCCTCGAGCTCGACTCGAAAGGTTTGGCAAACAAGCCAAGCTCCAATTGTAAGCTTGAAGCAGAGCCCGAGCTCGAACTTGAGGAGAGTACGGAAGAACCAAGCCAAGCTTGGCCCACCTCGACTCGACTCAGCTCGATGTACAGCCCTAACTGTGATCTCTTCTGGATCTAATAGAGCATTTTTCTGCCTTACACAAACCGAGCTACCCCTAGCTCCTCCCCTTCATCCGTTGCCTGATCAGTAAACATTACTTCTCCTAGGCAACAAACAACTGCACCGAAGAAATCATTGGACCACAACTCCAAAGGAATCCCCCAAATGAGATACCATTTCGGTTCACTTCCAGAGTGTGAGAAATCCTCCCACTTCCGAATCTTCCTAATCGGCCCGTCTCTATGCATGCCTCCTACAGCCATTAACAGTTCCAAATTCCTCACTGGGCAAATCCAAATCTATACCTTGGCAGGTCCTAGTGGTCTGATCGAGAAATCTTCCCTAAACCAATTGCAAGAATATTCCAGCCAAGTTGATTTGAGGAATAGTTGCATCGGGGGTTGTTACTGCGACAACAGATCATAAAGAATAGGAGGCCTTGTCGACCACCTTCAAGTTCACACTTACCTGCTTAAATATGCCAACCTCCTCCGTCCAATAACAACAATCGTCCCCCATGCTTAAATGCTCCTTCTGCGAGAGAACAAGAGCCACACCCATCATGAGTCTCTATAGGAAGCAAAAGAAACTTTTCAGGCCTCAGAGGGGTCAGCCTCTCTATTTTGCTTGTTCTTCTTCCCCTATTCTTGGTCTACATTGCTGACCAACACTTCCACCGCCTTCCCAACTCAAGGAAACTTACCCCCTTTACTACTTTTGAGCACGGGACCAAACCTAGCTCTCTAGACTAGTAACTTCCTATCGTTGAAACTTTTACTGTAAAGAAACTCAACCACCCGAGCTAGCTCTTCGTTTGACCCCATCCGAACAAAGGCGAAGCCTCGCAGCTTCGAAGAGAAACAATCCCAAGGAAGTACAACCTCCATTACAGCTCTTGCTCTACCAAACTCTACTAAAGACGCGCGAGAAACTGATTGGAAGCCATCCCTCAAGGAACCCCTCAACATAAAGGATTGGAAAGGAAGAGAGATCTTGCTTCTTTCTTACCCTCCTTTCCGGCGAAGCATGTCTTCTTTCCATAGTTTTCTAGCCACGATCATGTACATCATCCATCATTCCCTAACACCTTCGAAAGTTTGTTTGACACTATTCAAACAAGCTCAATGAATGAATTGGACTGTCCAAGTTAAGTGAGAGACAACTTCAATATGCTTGGTTCTCTCATAATAGACTGAATTGTTTGCAATATGAGAGGCCACTTAATATCACAAAATAACTGCAGAGGTAGGTTCTGCAGAACACATTTCCTGTAACAACTTCTTGATCCACACAAGCTCACACATGGTATGAGCCATCACCCTATATATTAGTTCCAATTCTTGATCGGCCTACAACACTCTACTTTTTACTCTTCCGCATTACAAAATTTTCTCCTATAAATGTGCAGAGTACCTAGTAATAGATTGCCTATCGGTTAGAGAGCATGCCCAATCTACATCAAAATACCCCATGACTTCAAGATGATTATTCCCTGTGTACAAAATTCCCTTGCCTAGAGCTCCCTTGAAATACCGTAAAATCCAAACAATTGCATCCATGTGAGGCACCCTTGGAGAGCTCATAAATTGGCTCACCACACTCACAGCACATAATCTATCTAGTCGAGTGATAGTCAGATAGATAAACTTTCCGACCGATCTTCTATATCTTCCTGGGTCTTCAACCACACCTTCATCACGAACTAGTTTACGATTTGGATCCATTGGTATATCAATTGGCTTAGTACCAAGAAAGCTCATCTTTGTGAACAAATCCAAAACATATTTTAATTAAGACATTAATTCCTTCCTCTGATATGACAACTTCTATACCAAGAAAGTTTCAAAGATGACCCAAATCTTTTGTTAGAAGAATATAACTGCTAGAAAGGATCCATCACACTATTGTGACAACGCATTTGCTACAACGTTCTCTAATACCCTAGCATAAGTAGTTATGTAGTCATATACCTAGTCAACTTAGAGATCATTTTCCGTTGTTCTAAAATGGACCCTACTCCACAAAATATTCCACGTTGTGATCTATACGGATTTTAAACTCCGTCCCAAGAGATAGGGCAGCCACCTTGTCACTACATGTATAATGCTTTGAGATCCATTTCTATTGTGCTAACATGGAACTCACTACTCTACAAAATATTCCGAGCTATGGTGATCAATACGGATTTTAATATAGCTTCCCAAGAGGTAGGGTTTCCTGCCACAGTCACCACAAGAATAATTAGCATCATATCCCTGTGATAGGCACACAAACCGAGTTATAAAAGGTTACAAAGGTAGGCTATAGACAAATCCTCGTGTAAACCACCATTCAAATGCCAAATGAATCACAGACTATCATGAAGAGCTTGGAGAAAGTAGGTGATGTCAATAAAGGCGTGAAGGTCATAAAGTTTGTCTGAGTTTATTGAATGCAACATCAGCTTCAAGCACCCACTTTTTAAAAGCATCTCTCCAATAAGGGGATGGCCGGGCATAGATTCCAACCATTCTCCTTAACAATTTTCTAGTACTAGGCATCAAGTCCCAAGAACCCGTGTACCCATATAAAGAGTTAGGATGCTGCCAACAAAGCATATAAATGATTTCTTTCAGCTCAAATGAGGTCCCCTATTATGATATGATATGGATATTTAACCTATGATTTGATGAAAGTACGCTTTGATCACTTCATGTACAATTCTTGCTCACAAAGATGTACTAAACACGGTTTTGAATGTTGCAAATGGTAAGACAAGGTAGAACTTTGAACGAGAATGTTATACCAAAACAAATTTGCTTAAAAACAATATCATACCAAAACAAATCTGCTTAAAACCAATCTGAGTACCTCGTTCATAAGGCTCAAAAAGACTGTTTTATTAATCTTTGGTTCTTGCCCTTGTAAAGATACAATTAAAGCAATTTTAAATATGAAGAGACTGAGTTTCCCCTTAGGTATCTTGAAGTGCCTCTTTCTTCTACCAGGCTTCTTATTAGAGACCACCAACCTTTACTTGATAGCCTTGATAAAAAAAGTTGGGTAGTTAAAAAGCTTCCTTCTCTTTTACTTGCAAGCTAGAGTTAATAAAATCAACTCTTTCCAATCTCCATATATTTTGGTCCCATGCTTTTATACCCGCTAAATCGTGCTACGATATTATTGAGACACATTACGGACTTTCCTTGGGGCTCTACTAAATTCCATTCCATTGGATGAGATCAAGTTTGCAAGACCAAGAATGTGGGCAGGCTAGGAATAATTTCCCTTGAAATGTCTACTAAGGCCCGACTTCTAGAGCTATTTTGGAAAATTCTTTGCAATTAAGAAAGCCTTTAGGGAAGATGGATCCGCTCCAAATACATTACATCAAAATCTATATGGCGGTTGAAAATTTTCTACAAATGCATCATGGGCCTAGCAAAGCATTCTCAGTGTCCGCGACAGTACTAAATGCCATGACAGATTCCTTGCGGAGAATGGTCAACTTACTAATTTTTGGAATGACCCCTACTTAGGAGACAATAGCCTCTTCGACCGTTTCAGCGAACAAGCTATCCAAGATCTCGAATTAAGTGAGAACATCACTGTTAGTACCTTTAATTAGGACACTAAGTGGTTTTTCCCGTACCCAAATTCTCTGACTTTGGCTAGAATATTTAAAAATAATAATAAAAGTCAATGTATCATCCCAATCAATCCATCCATCCATCTATACAAACATCCAACCATCCCATCCACTCATCCAACCATCACATCAAGCCATCCCATCTATCCATCCAAACATCCATCCAACCATCCATCCCATCCAAACATCCAAACATCCATCCCATCTACCCACTTAACCATCCAACTATCTCATCTATTGATGTAGGGACATATGATGGCCTAACCCTATATACATCTATAATCAGGTTGAAGAAATTCAAATAATAAAATTAATCAACTAATTGTTTTCAATCAAGGGGATTAGACAAATCTCAACCTAGAGATGAAATCATTCCGTCTAGTTCATGCCCCTTAACATAAGTAAACAGTAAAAAATGGAGGACCTAGGGATATGAGGATATCTAGATCTAGCATTAGCCAATCCACAAACTTGGATCCGATTCTCCTGACTAGCCATCCCTCCTTTTCGTTCAAACCAAAAGAGAATATCCAGAGATGAACGAAAGAGATGAAGAAGAGATGGGTTCGAGATGAAAGAGAGTACGGATTCTAGGGTATCAAAGAAAAGAAGACGGTTGATTCTAACCTTTTCTCACCTCGAAGATGTAGAAAAAATGAAAATTTGAAACCGGTGTGGAATCCTCAACACCCAAGGGCCAATTCTGAAACCCTAATCTCTTTGGTAAAAGATGAAGAAAGCATACGAATTCTCATTCATTCACTAATAAAATAGGGTTTCTCACAGTGTATATATAAGCCACGGAAAAAAAGTGCACTAAAGCCCCTGAAAACAAGAAAAAGAACTAAAAAACGTATAAAACTAAAACATCCACATGACAGGGTGTGAAATCCGCCCCATGGGCCTGCGGTTAAGGTGCAGTAATGCCGCTTATGCACTCATAGCGCGTCAGAAAATGGGTCCAATGGACTCGGCATCCATCCACATCAACTCCTCCACTCTGGTACTCTGTCAACAATGCCTCCTCCTCTAGTACACTCTAAAGGGTGCAGCACTAATGTCTGCATCATCTATCCATCCAAACATCCATCCCTCCCATCTACCCATCCAACCATCCATCTAAATATCCATCCATCCAACCATCCATCTCATCGAATCATCCAAACATCCAACCATCCATCCGTCCATCCAACCATTCTATTCAATCCATCCCATTCAATCATCCATCCAACCATCCAATTCAATCATCCATCCAACCATCCCATCTATCCATCCAAACATTCATATATCATCTATCCCATCCATCTATCCAACCATTCATCCCATCCAATCATCCAAACATCCATCCATCCCATCTATCCATTCAAACATGCATCCATCCAACCATTCCATCCATCCGTCCATCCATCCATTTAACCATTCTATTCCATCCATCCGTCCATCCATCCATTTAACCATTCTATTCCATCCATCCATGCATCCAACCATCCCATCCATCCCATTCAATAAGCCAAACATACATCCACCCATTCCATCTATCCAACCATCCATCCATCCAAAAAACCATCCAACCATCCCATCCATCCAACTAACCATCCGACCATCCCATCCAACCATCCAAACATCCATCCAATCCATCCAACCATCCAACCAACCATTCATGCATGCATCAATGTACAATTTTAAAGTGTCGGTGTATCATACATTGTTTGAGTATCATATAACTAATTTTTAATGACACAATATTCTTCCTTAATTGGAATGAGTCAAATGACATAAAGAGAGCCTTTCAAGGCTCATTTAATTGATTACAAGAGAAAGGGAACCTTTTCAAGCTCATTCATTTCTAGGACAGAAAAAGAGAGTGCTCATTCATTTTTATGAGAGAGAGAGAGAGAGAGAGAGGCAGGTTGCATGGGAAGAAGAGGAAGAAGATTTTTTTTTCTTTTCTTTTTTTCTTTTTTCTTTTTTTCTCTGAACCAAATCAGATGCTCAAATCCAAATAGCTTGAAGAGGAGTTACCGAAAATGACAACCCAAACAGATATGAAGTCAAATCAACCATTTCTCTTGATTTTCTTTTTTGAATTTCTGCCATTTACGCACAAACCCACTGACGGAAGAAATCGAGTGTCAATTGGCGATAATTTCGCAATATTTAAAGAAATTTTCAACGAAAGGATTAGGTCGGAGTGGTGCTCAAGAGTGGTAGGTGCGATATTTTCAAAAATATCATGATAATACTATTTTATATCGGGGAAAAAAAAAAGCGCATTTACCACTGTAAAATCGTCAAAATCCAGCAGGGATACGATACAAGGCGTTTTCGATGTTGGCGGTTCGTCGATAACAATATTTTGGCGATATTATCGACAATATCACCAACAATTTAATCATTGATCCCAATTGACGATGAAACCATGTGGACCCTATGCCCCAAAGACTCTCTCCAACCTTGCCTCAGCTCTTAAAGCTTGTAGGAATGTGGTAAGAGCTTGTAGGAATGTGGGTCTGGATGCCCAACAAAAAAAAGATTCAATTCATTTAGTTCAACGGATCTATTCCCACACACTCCATCATTGCGTGGATGATTTTTCTAGAGCATCTAAAAACCAAGGACATGCTTTATAATCAATATTATTGATGATAGTGTATGTCCTTTTTGTCCATATACTCTTGAAATGATTGGTCACTTATTCTTTGCTTGTGGGTTTATCCACTGGATTTGGGAAAAGCTTCCCCCAAAATTCATCATCTCTTTTGTTGTTTTTCCCTCCATTCTCCATTCAGTTAAACACCTTGTGGAAAATTGTATGAATTAAGATTCTGAGACCCTACGTAGGCTTAGCTTCCTGGCCTTGCACATCTTCAATTCTAAAACTCTTCCTAAATAAGCCATTTTTAAAAATATTATTTCTGACTTAAGGGCTAGAATCATTTTCATTTTTTGGTATGGCTATTGCTACCAAAGCCCCTAATTACCTCTCCACGGCCTGGGACTTTCCTACATCTTGCACCACAATTAGTTACCCAACTCATCCAAAATGCTTACGTAATGCAGCTAGGACGTGGTGGATTATTGCCTGTGCAGAAATTAATAATTGTAGAATTGACATTCCTTGCTTTCCCCTTTCCTCTAGACACATTTGGGGAATCATTTTCTGAAGTTAGCATGCATGGGCCAAGGGACAAAAGCCCAAGCTCTTTTTCTTAGCACTTCCAAACTAAATTCTGCCTATGTGGCAGGTGTTAGCATCCAACTGCATAATGGCGAGAGCTTGCGTGCTTTATTAGATCCTCCATCCTCTTCATGGGAGATGTGCTTGTATGCCCGTCGAGTTCACACCTTCATCTCCTACTTTGGGTGCCAAGCTAGTATTGTTTCAAAGCACCAAAGGGATCTCCTTTTGAAGTTTATCAATGCTCCGTTGGATGCCTCTAGCCGCCTAATCCAACGGAGTTAGCTTCTCTTCTCTGATGTCCTGGCCCGGGATGTGGGTTCTCCTTAGCCCAGAGAGCAGGCGCCTTCTCTTCTCTGTTTTTACCCCCTTAGTTTTCATTTTAATTTTCTCCCTACCCCAGGGTGTAGGCTTTTGGCCCCTAGCCTGATGTGTGGATTTTCTCTTCTTTTCTTTTGTCCCTAGGGGCTTCTGCTGCCCTTTTTGTTGTATTTCTTCAGGATTTGCCCTGGCTTAAGTAATAGGAGAGAGTCCTTTCTTGCTTTTCCCAAAAAAGGGAGCATTTGCTCTCCCAAAAAAATAAAAAAGAGGAAGCAGGGGGGGGGGAGCATTTATGATCATGAGTGAAAGCATAGATGAAGTGTTATGATCTAGTGTTGCATGTTGAAAAGGCCAGGAAGCACGTGATCAGGAGAAGGAAGAATTGCCACATCCTGTACGGGGACTTGAAGCTGTGGATGAGGGCCTGAGTAATGACAACGATGACATTAGATACCTCTATGACCGTGTAACAGAGTGGAGGAGATTGCCTAATAGACAGGTTATTCATGACTTTGTGCAGACATACAATAGGAACAAACATGATGGTTTGAGTATAGGCTTGCATTTGAGGGGTCTATACACAAGGATAGTGGTAGTAGAATGGCATGGTGGCAGGAGGGTGATGGAACTTCAAGGGCTTGGACATCAAGGCCTAGTTTATGTTGCACCCAAAGCACACGGATGTTGGATTCACCCATGGATCCATCATTGTATAACAACAAGGGTGCAAAGCAAAAGTGATTGAGAGATCCTTGGGGTGAAGGAAATTTGGCAAAGAGGATGGGCTTGTTTATTTCAAAGTAATTCATATACAACCATGTGTCAGCCAATGTAGCGTCCAATCCACACTTCGAAAATACGATTGATAAAGTGCAACGTGCCAGGCCCAAAGTTAAGCCTCCAACACCACACAACATGGTATTACAAGTAGTTGCTTGGAGAAGCAAGTGAAGGACTTGAAGAATTACACAGACTCAATGAAGCCACCATGGGAGACAAATGGAGTTACGTTGATGTGTTATGGATGAAGGAAAACTAGATTGTCAATAATCAATTTCATGGTATATTTTAAAGTTAGACAGTAATTTTAAAGCCAATTGATATGTCAAATAAGATTAAGAAACTAACTACATTTATGGATTAAGGAGACTATTTTTAAAGCCAATTGATATGTCAAATAAGATTAAGAAACAAACTACATTTGTGGATCAATAAAGGAAAGTATAAGCGGAGGTTGAAGAATGTCATCCAAATCATCACAGATAATGTGAGTGCAGTGATTAAGGCTGGTAAGGACTAAATAAGAAAGTACAGCCTTTAATGAACGCCATGCTCAGCTCAGTGCATTGTTTGATGCTAGAGGCAATAGAGGAAATGCCAACTATGAGAAGTGTGATCCAAGATAGGAGGAGAGTGACAAACTTCATCTATAGCCACACCTAGTTGTAAGCTGCGGAAAAAGCACGAAGGGCACATATAGCCAAAGGCAACATGGTTCACTACAAACTTCATTGCATTTGAGAGCTTGAGTAGACATAGAAATGGTCTGAGAGCCCCATTCACCTCCGCTGAGTGGGCAAATTAGGATAAGAGTGATAATCAAATGGGAAAAAGGGTTGACGAAGTAGTTCTAAGTAACGTGTTTTGAGATAATGTCCATGGCATGGTTGCCATTCTAGAGCCCATTATAGTCCTAACGGTGGTGACAACAAGACATGACCAACAATGGAATCAAATCATGGACGCCATCAAGATTGAAGACCCTCTGTCTTATAAACGGGTAAATAATATAATCAATGAGCGATGTTATAGGCAGTGTTCCCATTACATGAAAAAATTACATTTCAAAGAAAACCTTATAAAAAATATATATATAAAGTAGATGGGATTGGATGGTTGGATAAATAGATGGGATGGATGGATGTTTGAATGGGTAAATGGGATGGATGGATGGATATTTGGATAATTGAATGGGAAGGATAGATGGGACGGATGGATGGATATTTGGATGGATGGTTGGATGGTTGGATAGATAGTAGGATGGATGGTTGGATAGATAGTAGGATGGATGGTTGGATGGATAGTAGGATGGGATGATTGGATGGTTGGATAGATAGTAGGATGGATGGTTGGATAAATAGTAGGATGGATGGTTGGATGGTTTTATAGATAGTAGGATGGATGGTTGGATGGATGGATGGATGGATGAGATGGATGGGATAGATGGCTAGATGTTTGGATGGATGGATGGATGGATGATTAGATGGGATGGATGGATGGATGGTTGGTTGATTGGATGGATGGGTGTTTGGATGATTGGATGATTGAATGGGATGGATGGATGGATGGGATGGGATGGGATGGGATGGTTGGATGATTGGATGGATGGATGGATGGATGTTTGGATGATTAGATTGAGGGATAGATGAGATGGATGGATGGATGGATATTTGGATGATTGGATGGGATGGTTACATGGATGGATAGATGGGATGGATGGATGGATGGATGGATGTGTGGATGATTGGATGGGATTGATAGATGGATGAGATCATTGGACAGTTGGAGGGATGGTTGGATGGATGAATGAATGGATGGATGGATTGGATGGATGGATGATTGGATGGGATGGTTAGATGGTTGGATGCATGATTGGCTGGGAGGGATGGATGGTTGGATGGCTGATTGGATGGGATGGGATGGATTGTTTGGATGGGTTGGATGGTTGGATGGTTTCATGGATGGATGGACGGATGTTTGGATGGATAGGTGGGATGGATGGATGGTGTTTGGATGATTGATGGGATGGTTGGATGGGATGAATAGGTGGATGGACGGTTGGATGGACAAATAGAAAGGATGGATGGATATTTGGATGATTGGATGGGATGGATGGTTGGATAGATAGATAGGATGGACGTTTAGATGATTGGATGGGATGGATGGATGGATGGATGGTTAGATCATCATGCATGATGCATGAATTGTGTTTATATGCTTATTTATGCATTGATGTATAATGTTTGGACGATTGTACATGTTTATTTGCTTGCAAATTGATTTGATGAGATTTATTATTAAAGTGATTTCTTACGACAATTTGTTTTAGGCCCCCATTAAATGAAAACATATTATGTATGCATTTTTTTACAAATTTTTTATTCCTAAATATGCAAATATGTGTATTTAAACATTTCCTGAAGTTTCATTGAAAAATTCCACCATTTTCTCCATGTTTCCTCATGTTTCTCCCACATTTCTTGTTATTGGCAATATTATCTGCGATAACAATATTGTTTCTTTATCCCCAGCCAATGAAACTTGTAGCAATACCGACAACTTGAACACTAGTTATCAAGGTATTCCGTATCGGTAGCGGTAGCCATAACGGTCACCACCATTACCAATACGGGTATCGACCATAACGGCTGATACAACCCCTGTAACGGTTGAAAATTTTCTTTTGCTCAAAAAATTCTAAAAAAAATATCTAGAAAATCAAGAATAGTATAAATATTTCAAATATGTATTCATTTTTTATTTTTTTTTAAACACGTTTATGGTAGTGTAACAGTCCACTCTTTGGTGACAGTGTTGTATCGGGTTGTCTACTAAATTGTTTAATATGATTGTCTCTAATGTTTACACATCACAATTAAGCATTAGAACTAAAAATCAGAAAAAGGCATAAATACTGCTTTTTCAATTTTTTGCCCTCGGAGATTCTATTCACTCAAATCACTTCAATTCACAGTTTCAATCTTAAGAGCTATAGTAAGAGTCGTTAAAATCTGTTGTAAAATGATATAGGAGAGTTTTTGAAATGAGAAAAGTGAAAAAGAAGAGAAAATTGAATTTAAATAGAAAAAAAAAAAAAAAAAGTGATCGTTTTTATGCCCTATAACGGCCTTTACGGCCACCATAACGGTTGATACAGCCTCAAAAAACCAACTGCCCCTTTTCACCCCCGTATCGCATAACAGTCATGGCTGTTACCTATACGTATCGGCCTTTACAAGAGTATCATAACGGATACGGAACACCTTGCTGGTTATAGGACCATTAAGCACACACTTCATATGATTGATAAGTTTTTATTTTTACATTAGTTGGTAATGGTAGTTTTTATATGTTAAATTAGTTTACATCAATTTTTGTATTAATATTATTAACTTGTTTGTGAATTGGGTTCTAGCATTTTTTTTTTTAACCCCAAATTCTAGTACAAGCATAGACTCGGTGAGAGAAACAAGTTGAAGACAGCCATATTCTTTAAGTTAAAGGGGAAAAGCATAGTCTCAATGACAAAAATGTGTCAGCAACTACATTTTTTTGTAGTTTAAACTGATGTTTTAAATAGCTTGCACTATGCATGTGTAGCTTACACTATGTAGCGTAGCTTAGCCTTAATGGTATGTAGCAAATGAAAATAGCTCAAGTCACATGTAACTCTACACTACACACTAATTAGCATACTCCACACGCTAGATAACCTATGCCACATGCTATGTAGCTTTACATTAAAAGTTATTTTCCACTAAAACATTAAAATCAATTAATATCAATGATTTGTTACATTTTCTATTTTCAAAAAAAAAAAAAAAAAGGATCTTTTTAATGATTTTAATAAAATAATACAAGTAACAGTATTAAATCAATTTAGTTGCTCTTTCTTTGTTTTATACATACTCTTTGCCCTATTTTTCCTATTATATTATGTTGTGTTTGGTGCACCAAATGTCATGAAATTTCATTATTAACCAGTCTTTTTTTATTTTTTTGAAAGATGACTGAATTTTATTTTATATATATATATATAGAGAGAGAGAGAGAGAGAGAGAGAGAGAGAGAGCAACAAAATACAAGAAGGGACACCGAGATGGCGACCCAAAGCTACCCAGGGAAACATAATTACAGTCATGATTTGTTACATTTTCTATTTTCAACAAAAAAAAAAACAAAAAGAAAAAGATCTTTTTAATGATTTTAATAAAATAATACAAGTAACAATATTAAATCAATTTAGTTGCTCTTTCTTTGTTTTATACGTACTCTTTGCCCTATTTTTCCTATTATATTATGTTGTGTTTGGTGCACCAAATGTCATGAAATTTCATTATTAACCAGTCTTTTTTTATTTTTTTGAAAGATGACTGAATTTTATTTTATAGAGAGAGAGAGAGAGAGAGAGAGAGAGAGAGAGAGAGAGAACAACAGAATACAAGAAGAGACACTGAGATGGTGACCCAAAGCTACCCAGGGAAAATTACAGTCATGATTTGTTACATTTTCTATTTTCAACAAAAAAAAAAAAAAAAAAGATCTTTTTAATGATTTTAATAAAATAATACAAGTAACAGTATTAAATCAATTTAGTTGCTCTTTCTTTGTTTTATACGTACTCTTTGCCCTATTTTTCCTATTATATTATGTTGTGTTTGGTGCACCAAATGTCATGAAATTTCATTGTTAACTAGTCTATTTTTATTTTTTTATTTTTTTGAAAGATGACAGAATTTTATTAAAGAGAGAGAGAGAGAGAGAACAACAGAATACAAGAAGGGACACTGAGATGGTGACCCAAAGCTACCCAGGGAAACACAAATTACAGTCATGATTTGCTACATTTTCTATTTTCAACAAAAAAAAAAAAAAAGATCTTTTTAATGATTTTAATAAAATAATACAAGTAACAGTATTAAATCAATTTAGTTGCTCTTTCTTTGTTTTATACGTACTCTTTGCCCTATTTTTCCTATTATATTATGTTGTGTTTGGTGCACCAAATGTCATGAAATTTCATTATTAACCAGTCTTTTTTTAAAAAAAAGATGACTGAATTTTATTTTATTTAGAGAGAGAGAGAGAGAGAGAGAGAGAGAGAGAACAATAGAATACAAGAAGGGACACCGAGATGGCGACCCAAAGCTACCCAAGGAAACAAAAATTACAGTCATTCAAATTAGAAATACAAGAAGCCCATTCAATAACCATCTTCCTTGCCCTCAAGGAGATGCTCTAGACCGGCTTGCGTGTGTTGTTAAAACATCTCGCATTCCTTTCTCCCTAAATCGCCCACCAAGTAGCTAGAAGCGCCATTCTCCATAGGATTGATCTATCTTTCCAAAGACAGACCCCAATCCAAGAGGCTAAAGCATTGTCCACCAACCTCAGTGCGACCCACACCACCCGAAGCGACTAAAGATATTAGCCCAAATTGTGCTAAGGGAAGAGCAATGTGAGAAGAGATGATCCACCGATTCCTCATCTCGCATACACATGAGGCAAATATTTAGGAGCACCATCCCTCTCTTCTGAAGGTTGTTTATGGTCAGAACTTTCCTCTCTACCAACCGCCCAAAAGTTGCGATTTTTAGAGGAACTTTGAGATGCCAAACATGGCTCAAACTCACCTCCTGAAAATGATGTCTGCCTCATGACAAGAGTGAATAGAAAGATTTAACCGAGAAAGATCCCGATTTATCAATCAACCATACCATTCTGTCCGAATCAGATGGGTTAGGGGCAAAGAGATGAATACAGTCAAGAAGGCAAACAAACTCGCTTACTTCTTCATCCTGAAGAAAATGCCTCTAAGGAGGCTCCCAAATGACCCCCCTGATACAGGAAAAATACTCTGCCACCATGACATCACGATCCGAAGCCAATCAATAGATAGCATGGAAATTGTCTTTCAAAAGTGAGGATTCCACCCAAATATCCTCCCAAAATCTAACCTTTTCTCCGTTACCTACTGAAAAACCCACTCCTTCGAAGAAAGCCAAATTGACAGCTCGGACCCCTTTCTAAGGAGCAGAGGTCTTATATAGAGACAAGACTATAGTCCACCAATCCCCACTTGAGGAATTGTATTTGCTCTTGATTACCCTCCTCTGAAGAGCTCCCTCTTCTTCTTTGAACCTCTAAAGCCACTTCCCAAGTAGGTTTTGTTCATGAACTTGAGGTCTTTAATCCCTGCTCCACCCTCATAAGTTTTGCACACTTCCTCCCTGTTTGTTAAGTGAATCTTCTTATTCTCTCTACCCCTTTCATAGGAAGTCTCGTCTTAATTTTTCAAGTTTGGATAATACTATAGCCGAACATTTAAAAAGCGACATAAAATAAAGGGGGAGATTTGACAAAACTGCCTTGATAAGGGTGATGCGACCACGAGCAAGAGATACTACATTTGTCATGAAGTCAATCTCTTTTCGAATATTTCCACCACCTTGTCCCACAAAGCCTTGGGCGGTTTACCCACAAATGTGGCCCGAAACACCCCAACCGCACATCTAAACACGTCGGCTAGCCTCTCCACTTCATCCACTCCCATATGCACACCAAGCAACTTGCTTAAGACCCGACACCACCTCAGAGCATTCAACAATGGTTGTCAACCTCTCCACTATTTCAGGATCCACACCACAAAAAAGAAGTGTCATTCGCGAATTGCAAGTGTGTGATGGGGGAAGGCATCACCTCCACTTGAATTTAGCGGATAAAACCTTCTTCTTGTCCTTTGAGAAGCATTCTTCCCAACGCCTCAACCACCATAAGAAACAAGAATGGAGATAAAGGGTCCTCCTAGAGAAAGCCCCTAGAGCTTTTGAAAAAGCCTCTCAGGGATCCATTAATAAGGACTGACAAGCGAGCTGAGCCAACACATTCCTGAATCACTTTCTCCATTTAGGACTGCAACCCATCCACAGCAGCATATAATCGAGAAACTCCCAGTCGACATGATCATTAGCCTTTTCTAATTCCAACCTGCATACAGCTCCTTTTGCACTTATCTATGTTTTGAATCAAGGCATTCATGCGCAATCAAGGCACTATCAAGAATATGATGGTCTGGTACAAAAGCACTTTGATTTTCTGAAATTAACTTTTTTAATAATCTTTTGAAGCCGAGTTGCTAGCACCTTTGCCAGGACTTTGTAAGGCCCCCCAATAAGGCTTATCAGATGAAAGTCCTTGATAGACTCTGCTCCCGTGATCTTAGGGATTAAAGCTATGAAAGAAGCTCCAAGACCTATAGACAGACGTCCTCTATGAAAAAACTCTTACATGACGTTAATAACATCCCCTTTAACGATCTCCCAAAAAATTTGAAAGAACACAATCGGGAACCCATCCAGCCTAAGGGCTTTGTCACTACTCACTACCCAGCACATCGACGGCCGTTTTAACCTCATCCTCCAATAAGGGAGACTCCAGCAACCTAGCTTTATCTTGAGAAAACCGATAGAAGCTCAGATTATCCAGCACGGGTCTTCTCCACTCTTCACAAGATAGAAGATTTTCATAGAATCGAGGGACTTCCACAAACAAGCAGTCTCTTTCTTCAATGCAAGAACCATTAATGATAATATTGGAAATCTTATTGCACCTGGTATGCATGCTAGCTATGTTGTGAAAATATTTTGTATTCTTGTCCCCTTCCTTGATCCATGAGTTCCTAGACCGTTGACGCCATTTAATCTCCTCTTCCTTGACCCTCCCAACATGCTTTGAGTTAACATAACCCAAGTTGCAACTTCATCAGGTGATAAGACATTATCTACCGCTTTAGCATCTAATGACTGAAGATGAAGAAGGATGTATACGTTTCTGATTCCCTTTTGAGAAGAACCTCCCTCTTCCACAATCTAATTTTGTCTTCCAATAGTTTGAGTTTATGCAATATCCGGAAACCTGCATAGCCATCCATTTAAAAGGAAGACCACCAATCATTAATACTATTTTTGAATCCTTCAACCTCCAGACAGTTGAGCTCAAACGCAAGAGGTTTAGGGCCCCAATTCTCTTCATCAATGGATAAAAGCAAAGGACTGTGAACGAAGATAGGCCTCAAGAAGATCCTTTGAGAGGTTAGAGGAAAACGCTCAGCCCAATCCGGCGAGACAAGGAAGCAATCCAACCTAGACATAATTGGATTAGAATGACCATTAGACCATGTAAATTTTGCCTCCTTCCAACGGAAGATCGATGAGATCATGGGCACCAACCTAGTCAAAGAAGGCGCACATACTTCTAGAAATTCTCCCCCCACCCGATCTAGGAGGAAAACGAATCATATTAAAATCTCTGCCTATGCACTAAGGCCCGTTGAGCTTGATGCGACACTCAGATAATTCATCCCAGAAAGTTGATCCCCCATCCTCCTAAGTGGGGCCATACACAAATGTAAATAACCATTAAAAACCTAAAGAGATTTTAGTTAATATCACTAACGCGGAAAACAAACCAACCCAAGCATCATGTTTTCCCCAAATAGAAGAATTCCAAGCCACCAGCACGCCACCTAACGAGCCCAACACATTCAGAGTAACCCAATCGATATTGTTTGTTCTCCATAGAGTCCCCAAATGTTGTGTTAAAGCTTTGAACTTTAGTCTCCTAAAGGGAAACCACCTAGGCTTCAAAGCGCTTGCAAATATCCTTAATCTGGCATGCCTATTGCCCAAACCCCTTACACTCCATAAGATAATCTTCATTTTAGAACACATCATCCCCCTCCCCTTCCTAAATCTTCCTACTGAGTCACCCAAGTGAACGAAAGCCTCGGAAGAAAGATTAGTCAGTTCCTTACAACTCGTAGAAGCTCTGATGGCTTTTTTGGGGAACCTATAAAAGTCTTTAGGACGGCTGCACTCTTCCACGAATTGGAAAATGCCATAGTAGTCTTCCGGACAATTTCCAAAGGACATGCCAATCAATCTGCCGAAATGTGCCAAAGCTTCCCTTATCCACTTCTTACCTCTCACCATCTCCACCAGCACTACACTGTTCAACACTGCAAGTTCTTCGATGGCTTGGTGTTTCTTTTGCCCAACTATGGACTCCTTAGCAAACATCAAAACCACCTACAAAGGAGGGATGTCTAGGACTTCCCTTTCTCTCCCAACTGGATCATTCGAACTACGAGGGCTGAGGAGGGTTGGCTGAAATAACTCTTGCATACAATAAGCCTCAATCTGATCTTGGCCTCTATTGTGAGGACAAGATTCCCTTACATATTTAGAGCCCCAATCTTCATCACCGACGAACGTTGAGAAATCACCCTCAGAGCTTGATGCAAAGGGAGTAATAAGCACTGGAAATAACGAGTAATCACATTGAAGAGAAATGGGAATCAAAAGACGTGTTAGATATAAAATTAAGATGCACATATGCTAGATCTGGGAGCGAGACCGCATGCATGGTAACCTCTCCAGCACATGGAACAATCATTGAAATAAGGCTCTCATCGCCACCATGTGAAGGAGGGTTTCCACCACTCATAAAACATCCAATTGCGTCAGTTCTATTCGATCTAACATGTTCGGAAACTGACCCGTCTAAAAGGCTGGTCAAAATTCATTGTAACAAACTGAGAGGTCAGGACTGGCCGAAGGGAGTTCCGAAGCATGAGGATTACGTCCAAAGCAGGCTCCCGAAGCACCTTTTAGATTTTGAAGCAAGGGATCCTCGCCATGATTCTCTCCCTTGAGGACACGCATCACCCCGAGAGAGAAACCTTAGCTTTTTTCAGCCACCACCCACTCACCCTCTGTCGTACTCTACTGGTAAACAAGTCTTCCCTTGCCATGCGTCCAACGCTACGGATGAAGGCTGAGAAAACTGTTACGTACCTCCATCAACATTCCGTGCTCCGCTGGAGTATGTTCGTTGTGCTCCTTCCCAGATTGTAACGGGAGCGCCCTCCGAGGCCTGGAATCCCCTACTCCTTTTCAACATAACACCAATTTTGATCCTTTCCAACATAACACCAATTTTGATACCTTCCTCTTGCTAAACTCTCACCATAATCATAACTCCATCTATTGACAGAGAAATTTTCTCTAGGGGAATCTTCTTTTTGTATTTCCTAACACATACTCTTCCCCAACGAAGCTCTGTTCCGGACAACGTTGCATTGTTGATTGATACCACTTCCCCTAGCCACTCGGAAATATGTTTGAAGGGATCTCCATTCTATAGCTCGAGTGGGGACCCCCTCGATGCGAAGCCAACTATCTTCGACTCGCCAAACAAAAAGAAGGACGACTAGCTTTCAATCTCCAAAACAGGACCACCCATTTCCGACGGCCCGAGAGACGGGAACTGGCCAAATTCTTCCTAAGATCGCAAGGGGACCCAAAGTTTGTCTTCAGAGAGAAATTTCATCAATTCTGAGGATAAATCAAGGAATCCTAGAAGCGCCATCCAAGAACTAATTTCTTCCTTTGATGAGCCTCTCTTGACCACCATAACTATACTCCATTAGAGTGCTTCTTTTGCCTTCTCTGGCAACGAAGGATGGAAACAGACTATTGGGCCATCAGTCGAACTCTCTTTCCAGACCCAGTCCATCAGAGAGTTGGATTTCGGTACATCAGCATAGCCAATCGTCGCTTTTTGTCCCTTCACCACCACATCTTGGAACAAGACTGCCTGATTACGAAACCCTGCTCCAAGGACAGGAGCAACGACTGAAGCTTTGATAGTAGGCCCCCCCTTAACCACTTCATTGTCCCATAGCTCATCTCCCACCATAGCTTTATAGACCTTATCCCCTTAAACCACCTCTCCAAAGAAGCCGTTTTCGATATTTACTATTTCTGGCCCATATCTCGCCCTCTGCATCGACAGAAGGATACCTTTGAAATACTTGTCGTCGAGCTCGTTCACTGCCCTGATGATTTCATCTTCCTTTCTCAAAGCAAACTAAAGCAAATAGTTGCTCCCTCGATGGATTCCTCAGTCGTGGTAACACCACTTCACGTACATGCCCAACATGATCGAAAACCCTTCAGAAATTGGATTCTGAACAACCAGTGGGAAAATGCTCTGTAAACAATGTCAGCAGCACCGACAATGGCCGTGCCCTGGAACGATGATGATGTATTTTGGTCTTTTTCTTGGAGACCGAAAATCCACTCCCCAAGGAGTACCCCTTCCTCCGTCCCCTCCAAGTATCGAAACGCTGATGAAGCCCCAGCAGTTTCTTTCCTCCCTCGGATGCACTTGGAAGTTGCCTCAATCTCAAGTTCTCCTTAAAGTAATGACTCAATCGTGCTTCAAAGATTTGTAGGGAATAACAATAAAACTGAATAAACCCATCTGGAGATGAAGGGGAAGCATCCATCTGGAGATCGAGCTTACCCTCCTCCAAAAAAGATCTACATTAACCAGTCTAATTTGGTGCAAAAATATCATGAAATTTCATGATATTTGGTGCAACTAAGCGCAGCCTTAAAAATCTAAAAGTACCATGTAGCTCACGCCTCGCGCTCTATGCTATATGCTATTCGTTATTTAAAATGCTGTTTTAGACGAGCAGGGAATTAAGTACCAACAATATTCCTCGGCATGTTGCCACATTGGGTACAATGCATTTTGTCATGTTTTTACTACTGATAGTGGGACATGACCTGGTCCTCTTCCCAACCCACTCATTCTAGGTGGCCTCAACTATATGGCTAAAGCTGACCTTTCATAAGTTAGCTGACTATTACTTCCCACAATGCGGTTCTTCTACTTGCCTCTCCTCTGATGTAATTATAAAAATATTCCAGAGAAGGAAGAGACTCCTTCCAAGGATTGACACCTTTACAATTAAAAGTCAGGATGAAGTCCTGCCAGGAATTCAACAAGCCTATGTCATTTTGTTCGCTTCTTTATGTCTTTAGCAAAGAGGGCAACGGTGACAATGGTCAACTTCTTCCCATTTTAGCGTGAAAATAATATTCCTCCACAGACATATCCCTTCGCTACAGATTTTTGTAATTTCACAATGCAGCTGATAAAATTAGGCCAAGTCATCAGGACTGTCCTGGCGACAGTGTACTAGATCTCCTTTGCAGTTTTGAGAAACAAAAATCCACGGCTAATGTTTTGGTTGCATCTAATTAAGGAGCCAAGATATTATTGTTAGGTTTTCACTTTCCCAATTTTCATGAGATAGATCATCTACAGCCCGCTCCTCTTTATTCCCAAATGTAAATCCTGGTTTCTTTCGACTTTGAATAGAAACTTCTACAGATTGCGACCATTCCATATAATTCTTTTCCATCAAATTTTACGGTGGTAATTGTAAGCCCAGGGTGGTCATTTTGACAATTTCCCATGGGAATCAGAATTGTGTTGGCACAGCCCAAAGTCCTTCCGCCATATTGCAGATTAAATTGAGAAATCAATAGGAAACACAAATCAAGAACAGTTCTATACCATCAACTGTTTGAACAAGTGACCAGATGCATGGGCTGATCGCAAACAGATGTAAGGCGTAATCATAACTTGATTGCTGGGTAATGGATACATGAACTGATCTAAATTGTTACATGTCCTACTATCAAAAAATAATAATTTGTTACATGTCCTGAATCATGGTCTGACCTGAAACAACACATTCACTGCACAAATGGACTGATCTGATTACTGAACAAGAATCCTTGATCTTCTACCTAGACTACTCGCTACTCGCACAGGAACCAGATCTGAACAGCATCTGGGTATTCCAGTAATGATGGACAGACCTAGACAGCAAGTTGAAGATAAACGGCGCCAACATATTCCAGTAATGACGGACAGCAACTGATAGAGGCTTTGATATGATAACATATAGAAGATGATGGTATGATGTTGGCAGGGTGGAGGGAGTGGGGCATAATGATGAAGACAATGAAAAGTGTGATGTTGATGATTGAATGATGGGAGGATGGCTTGATGATTGAATGATGTGAGGATGGCAATGGCGATGATGATGGTGTGATGATGTACCCACATTACCACTCTTATCATGGTAGAGAAGAAAAAAGAAGAAACAAAAAAGAAGAACTCACGTCCACCTCCTCTTACTTCTTATTTATATTAACTTAACCGTAAACAAAAAAGGTATGGCATACCACAGGAGTACAGAACACATGCACATTCTTAGAGTTGTGTATGCAGCGTACTAGGTTACACACCCAACTATGACTATTTCTTTTCAGTTTGTAAGCAACAAAACAGAGAATATTAGAACTTGAAACTTCAACTCAGGGATTAGAAGTTTAGACTATTGATGGCAAATATAGCGGCCATACACCAAAGCACTACGTATCTAGACGAGATGTTCCAAAAATTCCATTACCACTAACACTTCTACGAGTTTAAACTCACAAGGGTTAATAACTTTGCATCAATTAGATTAGACAATATAAATGCCACCATTCATTATCATCTCGGCCTCACTCCCATCAATTGGGGCTGGCTACAATGGAAAAAGTTTTGAATGTGCACATCAGAAGCAGATCTAGACCATGAAAACTTTAAACAAGGAACATAACCAGACATCCAGCAGGCAGGGTCACTAAATGACAGGTTAGATGTAGAAGCAACAAGAGATGCAAATATATTTGTTTTGAAATTAGTGAATTGTGCCCAGAAATATACAAGAGTCATGCTGGAGTTGGCACTAACAAGGTGAAAAGTTAGCGTGATCAAACAACCATTGGATGCATAAAAGTTCTTTCAGACCTGTGAAAAATTGTAGTATTGTAACTTAGCACAACAGGTTTTATTAACAATTAGAAGGCAGTGTTCCAACTTCCAAGTAGGATTAAATGTATGCCAATACGGAACACTCGCATCTTTAATGCAACGACAAAAAAGCATAAACTCACCCCAATGCTTCTTATGACCCATAAGCAAACTGCCATCAACAGTCCAACTCCACTTTTATTGAATGCTAGAGATTCCTCAAAAATAATGCCAGCATATCCTAATGCGAATACCAATGCCATAGCAACATCCTGTACCACATAAGATACATCTCATCAAAGACCTTAAGGAATGTTCATTAACACATCTGCATATAGTAAGGGATCAGAAATCAGGGGTCATCAGAGATGTAAGCTAGAAATAGTATACCAAGTTCCACTGCAAAAATGCTTATGATCACAGAATATCTGATTAAGAGCACCAACCTGATTATTAGCTACCCAAGAATGATTAAGAGCAACAGCCCCTGCCACAGCCGACGCAAGAATTGCAAGAGCTTTCAGCAAGTCAGCCTTTGGCTGGTAGTTAGCTTCAAAATCTTGAGAGCTCATTTCATCAACAGAACACAAGGGATCACATGTTCCTGATTGCGGTTTCAGTTCCTAATGCAACACCATCAATTTCATTTCAACACTTAGTACAAGAATGTTCAGATTCCAAGCTGGAGAGTTCAAAATTTCCAACATCAAGTTACTTTGATAGCAGATCTATTAAGGAAGATAGCCTATACATAATTTGGATGAAACTTAAGACGAGGGCATGCATCAGTCACAAAAGTTGACAGATAATGACCTTGCAAATGCCACCACATTAACAAACTCCATATAGCTATAGCATGATAATAGCTAAAAAAACCTTCAAGAAGGCGATCACTAGTGTCCCCTTTTTTTCTTTTTCTTTTTTCTTTTTTAATTTTTAATTACCAGACAAGATGTTCCCTTCTAGATTCATGACCAAAGGAACTACTTTAGTTTGCAGCAATGTTTTAAATATCGACGATATCGGCCAATATATATTATTACCTTAAAATCTAGACTAGTTTTGGAGAACGGTCTACCCATGTTGGTACACAACAAACTAGTGGTTTGCATTACCAAACCTTTGGCTCCACTTGTCAAAACTCAAGTATAATGCTTATTGATGCAAACAGTGTCCATGTTATCTTGGAATGTGGAGCCCATGATAATAATAAAAATTAATCCGAACCATTTTTTTCTTTGGCTAAGGGTCTTGTTCACTAAACCAAACTGTGTAAATGTTATCTTGCCAAGTGGGGCCCTAATCAGTGATTTGAACTGTTTATATTTTGGAAAAGGAGGCATGTTCACTCATCCACACCATGTACACCTTGCCACATGGGCCCACAAAAATAAGATACTTACAATACAAGCTCTACGACTTGTGTTAGTGCACTGAATTATGCACCTTATTTGTCAATCACATGAGTCCATGTGTCATGTAATCGGTTGAGCCCAGGTCGAGCATCAAGGAGCAAAGAACAGATATATGCGGTGCCTTGGTGACCTGAACTCTTGACTCAAAACAACCTAAACCTCAATATGATCTTAACCCTAATAAGTAAACCATTTATTGATCATCCCTTAAGTCATAGGAGCCTAAATTGACCATCCTTAGATTGGCTTTAGAAGTCTCATGTTGCTGGAAAAACTACATAATTTCAGCAACATTCGGTCCCACCGAACCCACCTTCGTTCCCACCGAAATCAGCTAAAACAGGATAGCGTGTTGTGGTTCGGGTAATTCGGCTGCAACTGAACGCCACATTTGGTCCCACCGACAACCATGTTCAATGCGACTGAAGACCACTTTCAGTGCAACCAAAAGTGCCCAAGTCTGTCCAGCAGCTTTCCCATCTAATTCAGTGCGACCGAAAACTAGCCATTTCTGCCTGTTTTATGACTGTTAGAACTCAATTCCTTTATAAAGAAGATCTGGTCTTTGGGCATCCAAGAGGGTTTTTGGTATAATTGAAGCTTAGGTAAATCCCCAATCATATCTCATATCCTAAGCCTCATATTCTATAAGATTTTATTCATCTTCTTGAGCTTTACCATTTTAATGAAGATTTCAACCTCAATGTTGAAGATGAACTCAATCTCCACCATTTTCTAAAGATTAGACCCAACCTCATTTGTGTATCCTTCGTCCAAACTCTCTGGGAGACCCTTCTAGTAGAATCCCCTAGGCATTACTACTTCTCATTAGTTGTAGGAGATTCTACCCAACCTCCCATCATCTTAGTCACCAAAAGAAGCATCGCATGCAAGGTATTTGATCCTAGAGCTAAAGCATTGGCGACATATCAGCATCATAATCGGAGGAGCAAAGGGGTGCTAATTGACGCATGGGAGAGAATCGATCAAGCAACCTAAGAAGGAGCTTAAAAAGGGGCTCAATCCGACAAGTTGTCATTTGACAATCCTTCCTTGTGTAGGATTGAGTGTGGAGTTTGAATTGCCAAACTCGATTAGCTTCTTGTGTAGGACGTAAATCCAAGTCCTTGTGTAAGCCACCGAACACGAGCGTGTACGTGTTAGTCTTCGAGGGGGCCTCCGATGGGAGTAAACACAGGTCTTTGGATTATGAGCGAGGTTTGTGGCGAGCCTACAGAAAACCACGTAAGTCTCTGAGGGAGCCGGTCCTTGTGTAGGATTGTAAAGGTTAAAGGTAAACCTGATTTAAAACCTCCAATAGTGAAATTCGATACACTCATTGGTTGAGTGCGTCTGGTGGGAGTGGCGTAGGGAAATACATGCTTGTTTTTTGGATTGCCTTGGAGCACTTGTTTAATTATGCTTGTGTGATTGAATGTTTAGTTATATGTATGCATGATCAGATAAATGCTAGGAGTTGATAAATAGCACATCCACACATTACACTATCATTGATAGACTAGTTGCTTGAATGTTATATCATGTGTAGGACGTAAATCCAAGCCCTTCCCACCAGACACGAGTGTGTACGTGTTAGTCTTCGAGGGAGCCTCCGGTAGGAGTAAACACAAGTCTTTGGATTATGAGCGAGGTTCGTGGCGAGCCTACAGAAAACCACGTAAGTCTCTGAGGGAGCCGGTCCTTGTGTAAGATTGTAAAGGTTAAAGGTAAACCTAATTTAAAACCTCCAATAGTGAAATCCGCTACACTCATTGGTTGAGTGCGTCTAGCAGGAGTGGCGTAGGGAAATACATGCTTGTTTTTTGGATTGCTTTTGAGCACTTGTTTAATTATGCTTATGTGATTGAATATTTAGTTATATATATGCATGATCAGATAAATGCTAGGAGTTGATAAATAACACATCCACACATTACACTATCATTGATAGACTAGTTGCTTGAATGTTATATCATTTGTAGTCTATGTGATTGGAACCTCTATTGGCTTGGAAGCCTTAGAGTTAATTGTTTTACTTAGCTTTAATTGGAAATTAGTTAAGTAGGCAATTGTGTTTAAATTGGCATAAATTCTATTTGGTCCTAATCACCCTCCCTCTAGGACATAGCCTTCATTCCATAGCTCGGCCAAGCTTCCATGCATAGCCCGTGGGCCCACCACATGCAATTTCAACTTGTACCATTTCAACATTTGAAAATAGCCATACATAAAATTAGACAAATAAGATATCCATAAGCACACCCTCTTATACCATTTACTAGATTGAAATAGTTGAAAAATAACCATACATAAAAGCTACCATGTCCAACAACATACTCATCTAAATAGTAGAGTCAAAACATAGAGGGAAAAAAACATTAACGATGAAAAAATAAAAAATAAAAAATAAAAATAAAAAATAAAAAATTTAAAGGGCAGATTGTGCCCTATAATTGAGGGCCCAGATTTGGACAATCATCCGGCCCAAGTCCCTTTGCAAAACAAAATAAAATCGAGCCATAGATTGATAAATAATACAAGAGTTAACTTAATCAAATAAACACATAAATAAAGAGACATAATTCTTCTCTCTCTCTCTCTCTCTCTCTCTCTCTCTCTCTCTCTCTCCCCATGAGTTTTCGAATGGGCGGGGGCAGGGCGGTTCTTAAGGAGGGAGTTATGTCTCCCATGCATTAAAATGGTTAAATGCATGTAACATGGGAGTTTAAGAGGGAGAATGGGGTAGAATGAGAAGGGAGGAAGGTGGGTGCATGAGGTGTGGTGCACATGTGTGGGATACACACGTATGGTGTCTATGTGTATTGTATGATACATGTGAGCTGATGGGTGTGCGTGTGTTAATCTGTATACATGTGTGCATAGCATGTGTACAAATGTGTGATGTACATGTGCGATGCATTTGTATGTGGCAACAAGTGTGTGGTCACAAGTGTACAATGAATGGTTGATCACGCAAAAAAAAAAAAAAATCTTATCTATGTACATGTTTGGTTGAAATCTACATTTGCTAGTCATATTGCAAGATAAACAGGTAAATGGGTGATATAATGGATGACTAGTTAATTAATCGGATGAATGAATATATAGACAACTAGATGAGTGGTTAATGCTAAGATGCATGGTTGGATAGGCAATCGGATGGGTGGATTGATATATGGACGGATGGATGACCCAATAATCAGATGAATAACTTACAGAATAGTTAGATGACATGATTAAGGGATGGGTGATGCATTGATCAATGATCTAGTGGATGGATCATCAATAATTACATGGTTAATGATTGGATGATCATATAAATGCATGGGCAGACAAATAATTTGAAGAAATAAGTGAATGGATGGTCGAATGATAAAATGGACAGTTGTATTTATCAAACGAATGGATGGATCGATGTAGAAATGTACGTTCACATAGGTTAACGAATGGATGGATCGATGTAGAAATGTACGTTCACATAGGTTAATGAATGGATGGATGGTAAGATGCCTAGATATACGGATAATCCAACGGCTAGATGTCATGATTAATGGGTGGATCATGAATGGATCAAGGATCTAATGGTTGCATAATCCTAAAATTGCATGAATAGATCAATCAATGGCCAGATAATTTAATGGATGGATCGGATTTCCAAAAAAAATTTATAGGACTAAAATTCACTAGGGTCGTTACAATATCAAACCCAATAAGGACCTTTTTTAGTATGAGATACATATACAATACCATCATATCATATCCAACATTTGGAGACATGGTTGTAGTAGTTGAACTGATCCAAAACCTACAAACATGACCTAGAAAAGCACCCCAAGAGTTCAATGATAAAGGCAAGGATGGCAATCCTAATCTTGCAATTTCATGTTCAAACTTTGCCAATAGAAGGATGCATTTAAAGCAGCCCAAAACAAAAGCAAAATTCAAGCCACTAAACATGTTTAGAGTGTCAAAACCATGGTATTAAAAAACGGTTACATTACGGTTGTTACATAAAGGAAATGGTCACCCTCATTATGCAATACAGGGGTGAATCAATCCGTTACGAAAAAACTGGGTTTTGTTGGCCGATACAACCTTAAAGGACCCATTCTAGAAAAGATGAATCTTGCATTGATGGGAAAATGGATGTGGAGGTTTGGGTCAGAAGAACGAGTCGTATGGAGAGAGGTTATTACAAGCAATCTCTAGCCAAGTTTAGAGAGGGGATTGATTTTTCTCTTGGCGATATGGAGAAGATTTTATTCTAGTAGGATGTATGAGCAGGAAAGACTTTACTCTAGATTGAGTTTTCGAGACTAACATGCCTATCTCTAGAAAAATAAACATTACGGTTTCTCAGTGCTTTTCCTTCAGTGGAAACGTAGTTGTTTGGTCTCCTCCCAGCCGTAGGAATTTGCTCCACGTAGAAGTGGAGTTTATAAGGGTTTAAGGGCACCTCCAAAGTTGCTTTATGTGGTTAGAGGAGTGGGATAGGATGGTGTGGAATAAGGACAAATCGAGATGCTTCTTGGTCCGCTCTTTCTATTAAGATGCTTCGGTCTCCTTTTTTTCTATAAGATGCTTCAGTCTCCTTCGGTGGGAGAGAGATACGTTCATACATCCTATGTTTGATTCTATGGTGCTCCTCCAAAAGTAGCTTCTTTTGTTTGGTTAGTCGGGAGAAAGAGCGTGCTAACTATTGAAAATCTTCAAAAAGGTCAATGGTGAGTGACTCTCAACGTTTACATGTTGTGCTTGGCAAATGCAGAATCAGTTGACCACCTTATACATTGCCCTTTTGATCAAAAGGTGTGGGTTAGCTTCCTAAGTCTGTTTAAAGTGGCATAGGTGATGTTGGAATCAATTGGTGATCTCCTTATGACATGGTATGGTGTGGAGCTTGGGAAAGAAGGGTTATTTAGAGATTGGCTTTCATGGCAACCCTATGGGCGCTTTGGGGGGGAAGGCATGGTGGATGCTTTCAAAATAAGAGTAGCTTGACAGTGGAGATCTTTAGTAACGCAAAGCTTCTTGTAGTGGAATGGGCCTCTCATATAAAAGCTATTAAGCATTGTAATTTTTCTCTTTTATTTGGGTTGTAGTCTTTTGTGCTTCGTTGAGACTTTCCTTTCATAAAATATCGGTATCTTTCAAAAAACAAAAACTCTCATTTCTCTACTTCTTTATTCATTTCAACCATGAAGGAAACTCAGAAATTAAGTTTAAGCTGGTTGTAGGAATATTTTGAGGATCAAAACATAAAATTTATGCCAATGAACTGAAGCAAAGTAGACCATTTTGGAAAATATCAGGCGGGGAAATTGTCACTTTTAGCATCTTCATTTGTAATTTTATATGTAACTAGCCCTAATCCCCCAAACCATGCTTGACTTTTGTTTGATTGGGGCCTATGTGGTCAACTTTCAGCAAGGCAAGTTAACACTGCCCAATAGACAGCATTATTACCAAAGAATGGCCCCCTTACACCATCAAATGCATGTCCAAAATTAAAAAAAAAAAAATTAAATACATATTTGGGATCCTCACATTTTAATAAATTTTGCTAATAATTTTTTAGATTTTTTTCCTAAAGAAAAAATATATATATTTGGCCGTCACAAGGTTCTATCAGCCAATACGTTGTATTGGCCAATACAAACCGCATTGTATCGGCCAGCCGTTACCGTTATGTAATCCCTCAGTTAAAACTGCGATTGAGGTCATGATGCATTAGCCTAGTGCTGACATCAGCTTCCCCAATTTAAAAGGGCACTTTGAGGAAAGCTATAGACTTGCATGTGATTCGTTTAGTTGATTAAAAGAGTCCAAATCATGGAGGAAACTGCCAAGAGCATGAAGAAGTTGGTAGAGGCGAAGAGGCAGCCTGTCAAATAGAAAGAAGAGGATAAGGTGATTGTTAAGGTGCTACTGTACCAATCTAAGATGTTAAGGAAAGTACATAAGGGGGTGGTACGATGATACGAGGGACTTGTTTCCATCATAAGAAAGGTAACCAATGTATCCTTCCAACTTCAACCTCCCACTTGGCAGAAGATCCGCCCAATCCTTAGTGCCATTATGATGAAGTCATATCATGAGGATGTGGAAGACCTAGCACAAGGCATGTTGTAGAGAGCACCGGCGAATATGTTGACTTCCTTCAACAAAGAGGTAAAAGTACGTGACAGCCAACCACAAGACACATGGATGGAATCCCTACATATACAGAGTATTTGGTTAACTAGATAAGAACAACCAAGAGTGAAGCAACCTTATTACCAACCAACACTCTATAACAGTTTAAAGACCACATTGGGGGGGTGGGGGGCTCAGAGGTTCATCCATAGATTTAGGCATTTTTTGGATCACATTGTACATAAGAGCTTTCTACATGGTGTACAGACATCTATAATATACTAGAATCTTAAGAGTTCGGTAGACAACATTGGAATGTTCTACAGTTTTCCATGCGAGTCTTGTAGCTAGATTGGTGTAGATTAGCCTAGAGGCTTTATAGAGGCTCCCTGACTGCCAGATGGATGCCACACATGGTTTTAAACATCATCCAATACAACCAATATCACCCATGGGTACCGATCCAAGTCAGGCCCTCAATACCACAAAACCCCCAAAATCATCCTTGACTCTGTCCAACTCACCCCGTATGAGAACAAGTCAAGGTAAGTTGGGGTGAGTTGACACATTGGCTTAAGGGTGTTGTTCTTTATGTTGACCTTCCATTTTATATTAACTAATTTATCAATTAAGTCATCATTTTACCAATTGTTTTCTTTTGTTTTATGTACCATCTAATGTGGGGCCCGCTATCTGACCTTTCAATTTGAGTCACACATGCCATCTGTGCAATTTATGGGTGCATGTGTATCATCCACCACACTCTGCTAGGGAAATAAATTATACATGCATGTAAGTAGGCATAGAAAATCTATTAAGGATTTCTATATGTTAGTTGATCACCATTTTGAAAATAGTGGTGACTAATCCTCCTCACACATGACACTAATGCAACCTACACATACCATCCAAAGTGTGACCCCATCATGGATGGCGAATATCTCTAAAATCACTCTTATCAAGCAATCCCAATCACAAAATTGTCGACTATGAAATGGATGGTTAAGAGTCACCACAATTTTTATAGTGGAGAATATCTCTAACATCACTCTGATCAAGCAATCCTAATCATACAATTAACAACTATCAAATGGATCATTGATGTTTAAGAGCGCCACCCTTTTTTAATGATGCTAGACTAACATTATAGTTTAGCCTTTGAGTATACCTTTTCTCATGAGAGACAAGGTAGTAGGGGGGAGAGAGGAAAGAGGAAGAGAAGAAAATGGGAGAGAAAGAAGAAGAAAAAAGAAGCAAAAACCACAGTTTTTTCCCTCCCTGCCAAGACTGCACACATGTGAGAGATCCAAGCTTTCAATCATGGCAACCACACTGTTTAGATCTTGTGGACAGAAAATCAGGCCATTACACCACATATTTCCATCACTTTTTATTTTCTATCTATTGTTTTATTGTCTTATGATTTTCCACATTTTATATTACTTTTTTTATTATTTTGTGTAACAGTGAGGTGACTCATCCCATATCAGACAAGTCATATCAGTACCAATGATACAACTTGTTCCAATACCTGGATGAATTGCATCCTAAGCCAATTTTTTAATCTTTGATGCCACTTGGATCCATCCTAGCCATTGATCTATACTTCTAAAGATTTCTTATGCCTATATAATCAGGGAGAGCTCATTTGGGCTCATTCCTCAGAGTTGTGATCTTATTTACTTACTGCAACACAAGCTTTGTAATTCCACTCTCGTATATTCTCTCACATTCTCACCAAGTCCTTGTCGTGTATAGAACTCAGTAGTGAAAGTGGAAGAAAGGTTGGCTTGAGAAGTGTTGGGGTATGAGGGCCGCACAGGCAAGAATGCTAAGGAGTTAAAAAGTCCATGACAACATGCCCAAAAAAAAAAAAAACCATGATTAGATTATCACAAGCATACAGTTAAGGGCATGTGAAATTGATGGTGAGAGTAACTCCGGCGTTACAATCATCCATTGCAGGGTCCGTTAAAAGAATAGCAGTGATAGGTAGTCCAGGGCAGAATGGCCTGCATTTCCAGTCATTCACCATAATCTTGGATCGTAAAAATGGCATTGTAACAAGGTACAAAGAATTTATATTGGATCGTAATTCTTAAAACGTGTATTTATCAGCCTGAAATCGCATATTAGAAAGATGGAAAAGAAAAAGGAAAGGCATGAACATGAAATAACCTACTTCTTCAACAACACAGTGAAGAAGAGAGGGTGGGATTAGAAACCTCATATAATCCTTGTTCCTTTTCACCGGCAATGGGAGGCGAAAGAGATGAAGATGAAGAAGAAGAATCGTTTGGTTTGTCTTCTGCTCTGGCAATAATGGCGGTGCCGCGCCTTCTCTGAACGCTTACTCTCTGTGGGAAATAAGCGGAGCGCAGCAGAGAGTGGGGTCTTTGCTGCCTCTGTTGCAGCAGGCTGTGGAAAGAGGAGGAATTAGGAGTAGCAGCAGCCACTTTGTAGGCTCGGCAACCGTAGGTGCAGAGCTGATTTCCGGTAGAGAAAGTTGCCATTTCTTGACGTCTCCGATTGCCGAAAGAGTCCGGATCCTCTGTTATCAGGTCAACAGAGAATTCCTGATACCCTAATTCTCATTGGTCCACGTCACCACTCACTAAAAAAACTAAAAATAAATAAAAACAGCTTGTTTTTTATCCACGTCATCCAAGCATAGTAACTTTTAAATAAATGAAGAGATTAATAAAAAATTGTCATTATCCAAAAAAAAAAAAAAACAGAAAGTCATGGCACTCCATCCATTTTCTCTCACAGCTTTCCCTCTTCTCTCCCAGCATCCATGTTCGCCGGATACAAATTCACGTGGGACACCCAATGGAGTAGCAGGGAACTTTGGGTAAGCGATGCTCATCATAAAAAACTTTAATCTATAACGTTGGGTCCACCATATAGTGTACAGAGTCATCCAACCCACTCATAGGATCAAGGGACGCACTAAATCAAGCTATTCAAAACTCAGGTGGCCCACGAATATATATATATAGTGTTGGGGAAAAATATGACAAGTCCGGAGGTCCGGATATGGAATGGACCAACTCTATCGACACGGTCGGACATTCCGAGGCAACAAGCCCGACCGAGGCAAAAGAATCAAATGCTTCAAAGAGTCTTAGCTCGGAATGTGAGAAACGACCCTCGACCGAAGTTTATAGAGTCATGAGTCGTAGGCAAAATATATAAAACGCAAAAAGTTGACTCAGATAACGAGGCAGCAACGTCTAAAGGGACCAATTAAGGCCCGAATGCTAAAAGTCTCCTGACCGACCATAAAACCGACCCATATTAGGTCGGTTATAGTGTCGGCTATCGGATTAAGAAAGGAAGTCGGCTACCGACCGATCCTATTTCATCCGACAGAAGGCAAAAAGCCTCATCCTTGCGGCTGGCCAAGACTCATTGATTACCAGAGTCGGTTAAGGCCGAGTCAAGCGAGGACGAGACGATGTAAACACGAATATCGTCACGAAAATCTTATGAAAGGATTCCCGACCCTGAAGATCTCAGGATCGGGCAGAATCCATAAAAAGATTACAACTAAATTAAATCTCCGAGATACTCAGAAAAGAATCCTTGCACGACAGGATCCTCTCATTCCTATAAGAATAGGAATTCTCTACGATGAAAGGTACGCAGAAAACTCTCTCAAAAACCCTTCTCTTGCACCGTCCTAGCGCTGACTTTAGCATCAGAGGTTCCCCGGCTTGAGGCAGGGTCTCCCTTGTCCCCTTCTTGTGCAAGTGATAGGACGTGGAAAGAGGACGCCACAGTTTTTTGCATCAACAGATTGGCACCGTTTGTGGGAAGCGATACAAAAAGTCGTTTTCCAGGCTCTATCCAGGAGCTTCAAACGAGTTTTAATGGTAAGAACCAGAAGGACTATCCAAGATGAACCAAATGAGGTCGCAGTCACTGCACCGCCTGCAACCGAAGGACCACCGGGTGCGAACAGAGCCCAAGAAGCTCAGAATCGACCCAACAATCGACAGGGTTCCGCTGCTTGTCCAACAACCTCTGTCGCGACTGGGAATACCTAGCGGAACTGAGGCAATGGACGGTTGGACAGGGAGGTTCAGGAACTTAGATCTGATATAAATGTCATAAAGCAAATGTTGGAACAAATTCATCGCCAGTAAGTCCCGTTACCACCGTACGCAGAAAGTCAGGCGACGAACGCTCCACAGCGATTTGCCGGCCCCCAACCTGTTTCTCCGCAATCTGCCCCTCAACAAAGTCGGCACCATGGCCCGTCCGAGCCAGTAACCACTCATTCCGTGACTGCTCCGCTGCCTGACACCGATCTTCGATATGAAAGATCGAAGAAGACGCAGCAGACCTCCCGCTGAGGGGACTGCAGAAAGCGATGAGCCTTGGAAAGCCTACCTTCAGGACTTCAGGCGGGAAGAGATTACGGACATGAAGCAAGGTTGAGAGATACAACGGCAAGGTCCGAAGCAAAAAGCATCCCCATTCGTCAAAGAGGTAATGCAAGCTCGGTTACTAGAACGGTTTCGTCTTCCGCAGATTACACCCTTCACCGGCAAAACCGACCCAACTAAAAATATCGAATCTTTCCAGACATATATGGAACTACATGATGCCACGGACACTGTAATGTGTCGAGCCTTCTCCCTTACTTTAGCCGATGTAGCCCGACTTTGGTTCCAACAATTGAAACTGAAGTCCATCAGTACATTCGTAGAGCTCAGCGACACTTTTCTCACCAACTTCATTAGAGGAAAGAAAAAACTGAAGCCACTTGCGCACTTGAACAACATTGTGCAAAAGGAGAGAGTGTTGTTAAAAGATTATATCAAACGTTTCAACTTTGAGTCGCTCCAAGTTCGAAAGCATTCAGACGAAACAACCCTTAACTCGATCATGCAAGGCGTTAGGGACAAGCCATTCTTAGCGTCCCTGGACAAAAATCCGCCTCTCACTCTATCTGAATTCATGGCCGGGTCAGATAAGTATGAGGATGCCGAAGAAACCCGGATCATGCGCGAAGCTGCCCAGAATGCGAAAATCCCAATTAAAGAGTCGTCAAAAAAAGAAGTTGACTCGGCCGGTGAAAAGAAGCGTAAGGAAGATCGGGCTTGTGATGAGCGTAGGTCGGTAAGCGACCCAATTATAATTTTTCAACATACACTCAACTCAATAAACCACAAGAGCAGGTATTGATGGAAATTAAGGGCGAAAGATTCATTAATTGGCCGAATAAACTCCGAGGCAATCCGAACCGACGGAGTAAGGACAAATACTGTCATTACCATCGCGACCATGGCTATAATACAAGTGATTGTTATCACTTAAAAGAAGAAATCGAAAAGCTCATCCGAGAAGGCTGACTCAGAGAGCATGTCGAGAGGACCAAGACAACGGACAAACGTCAGGAAGATAACCGACCCACTGAGAAAATCTGAACAATTGTGGTGGTCCCCGAGGCGGGGGCGACTCAAACAATTCATAGAAGAATCATGCCAGGAACATCAGTCGACCCAAGTCTGAAATTCTGATTCTAGCTCGGCCCCTGAAGGAGAGGAAAAGAGAGACGTATTGCATATCCTTCACTGACGAAGACAACCGAGGCATCTATCATCCACACGGTGACGCATTGGTCGTCACGCTGACTATAGCAAACCAAAAGGTATTTCGCATTCTCATCGATACAGGGTCGTCTGCAGATGTATTGTTTACTCAAGCATTCGACAAAATGGAAATCGAACGATCAGCATTACGACCAGTTCACACCCCATTGATCGAATTCTCAGGAGGGCGAACACTCCTCGAAGGAGTCATTTCTTTGCCTCTCACTGCCAAGAGCCCTCCCCATCAAGCAACAGTAATGGTCGACTTTCTGATAGTCGACCAACCATCAGTTTACAATGCGATACTTGGTCGACCTTCTTTGTGCCTGCTCCAAGCTGTGGTATCGACTTACCACCTTTCCATAAAATTCATGACCGAGTTGGGAGTAGGAATCGTTAAAAGCGACTAACAGGATACAAGACGTTGCTATGCCACAGCCATGAAAGCTCCAGTCGGGGTATCCACGATCGAATCATTGGATCCTCGTATCGAGACCCACGAGCGAGGACAACCAGTAGAAAACCTTATCTTGGTGCCTCTGGTCAGGACAGACGAATCCAAAACAGTACAAATTGGCTCGTCTCTGCAGTCTCCCCTGAAAGACAAGCTGATAGCTCTACTCCGATGATATGCGGATGTGTTCGCGTGGAGCCACGAAGACATGCCAGGAATTGATCCTTCGGGAATGACCCACCGACTCAACATCTATCTGACCTACCAGCTGATCCGACAGAAACAACATCCCCTCGGCCCCGAAAGGTACGCCATCATTGAAGAAGAGGTTAGCAAGCTCCTTAAGGCCAAATTCATAGAGGAGATATACTATCCAGAATGGGTAGCTAGTGTCGTACTTATGAAAAAGACTAATGGGAAGTGGCGAGTCTGTATTGATTATACCGACATAAATAAAGCATGCCCAATGGATAGCTTCCCTCTTTCGAGAATCGATCAGCTGGTAGATAGCACGGCATGGCATGAACTCCTTAGCTTTATGGATGCTAATTTTGGATACAATCAAATTGTAATGCATCAATTTGATAAATCTAAAACTACGCTTGCCACCGATAAAGGACTTTATTGTTACCGTGTGATGTCATTTGGTCTAAAGAACGCTGGGGCGACCTATCAACGATTAGTGAATAAAATGTTTACTGGGCAGATCGACCGAACCATGGAAGTATACATTGATGACATGCTTGTCAAAAGTATACAAGTGGCCGATCATATAGCCGACCTGGAAGAGATGTTCATAATCCTTCGCAAGTTCCAAATGAAGTTAAATCTGAGCAAGTGTGCCTTTGGCGTAAGCTCAAAAAAGTTCCTTAGATTCCTTGTCAGTCAAATAGGGATCAAGGTGAACCCAGAGAAAATTAAAGCACTGCTCGACATGGAATCCCCGAGAACAATTAAAGACGTACAAAGACTGACCAGACGGGCAGCCGCACTCAACCGTTTCCTCTCCCGAGCTATCGATAAATGCCTCTCATTCTTCAAACAGTTGAAAAGACAGCAAATGTTAGATTAGACGGAAAGTGCGAAGCAGCGTTCCAGCAATTGAAGTCTTATCTCGGGTCCCCGCCTCTCTTATTAAAACCCGAGCGAGGAGAAACTCTGCTACTATACCTGGTCGTGTCCGACGCAGCATTTAGCTCGGCCTTGATACACGAACATGAAGGAAAGAAACTGTCGGTCTATTACGCGAGCAAATCACCGTTACCGACAGAAACAAGATACCCACCTTTGGAGAAGGTGGCCTTAGTCTTAGTTGTCTCCTTGCGATGACTTCGGCCATACTTTCAAGCTCACACGATCATCGTTATGACCGACCTCCCACTACGCTAGATCCTTCAGAAACCAGAAGCGCCCGGTCGACTAACAAAGTGGGCGATTGAGCTCAGTGAATTCTACATTTAATACAAGCCGAGAGTAGCTATAAGGGACAAGCGGTAGCCGACTTCATAGCTGAAGTGACACCACCGATCAATCTACCTATCGAGCTTGGAGATGAATCAATTAATCAATCGACAGCAGCTTCTCTCGAGTCCTCACCCGACCCAAAACCTTGGAAGCTATATGTTGATAGCTCTTCCAACTCTACGGCAAGCGGGGGAGGAGTCGTCCTAGAAACTCCCGATCAAACCTACATGCAATATGCCTTAAGACTTGGATTTCAAGCCTCGAACAATACAGTAGAATACGAAGCCTTATTACTTGGCCTCCGACTCGTAGCCAGTCTGGGCGTGACTCATCTCAACGTCTTCAGCGATTCGTAATTGGTCATCAATCAGGTCACAAGTGTGTATCAGATATGAAAAGAGCAGCTGAAAGCATACATAAAGAAAGCCAAAGAGTTGGTTGGAGGCTTTCAGCTATGTACTGTCACTTGGATACCTCAAATAGAAAATGGTAAAGCCGACCTTTTAGCAAAACTTGCCTCTGCCGACGAGGATGACATACCCAGGTCCGTCCCGATCGAGTACGTCGCTAAATCGAGTATCGATGATCCGGTTAGCTCGACCGTACACACAATCGATTCGGAACCTACTTGACTTGACCCGATCGTCCGATATCTCGGCAGAGGAGAGTTGCCCGAGGATCATGCCGAGTCCCGACGACTGAAAATCCGAGCCTCTCGTTATACCATACTCAACAGAGTACTATATAAAAAAGGATTTTTCGCTCCCTTGCTACGATGCCTAAATCCCAACGAGGCTGAGTAAGTATTACGGGAGATCTATAAGGGTATTTGTAGAAATCATTCGGGAGGACGATCACTAGCGCACAAGGTCCTACGTCAAGGATATTACTGGCTGACCATTCAGCACGACGCGTATAAACTCATCCAAAGTTGCAATAAATTCCAATGATTCATGGCCGTTCTAAGGCAACCTCCCAAAGAATTGACTCCCATGGCCGGTCCTTGGCCATTTGCATAGTGGGGAATTGACATTATCAGACCACTCCCTTTGGGGAAGGGACAGACCTACTTTTTGCTGTCATTGCGATGGACTACTTCATAAAATGGGCCGAAGCCGAGCCATTGGCTAGGATAACTGAGCAAAAGATCACAGACTTTGTTTGGAAAAATATCATTTGTTGATTCGGAATACCTCGGACTATTATATCGGACAATGGGAAGCAATTCGATAACAGATAGTATCGAGAAATGTGCAATAATCTCAGGATCAGAAATGTCTACTTATCGCCCCATCACCCTCAAACTAACGAATAGGTTGAGGCAGTCAACAAAATCATAAAACAACATCTCTGAACTAAGCTCGACAAAGCTAAAGGAGTATGGGCCGAGGAGCTTCCTAAAATATTATAGGCATACCGAATAACTGCTCGGACAGCCACAGGAGAGACTCCATTCTCTCTCGGGTATGGATCGAAAGATATCACCCCGGTCGAGATAGGACTGCCTTCAGCCCGGGTCAACTCGTTTAATGTGTAAGACAACAAAGAACTCCTAGCGCTCAGACTCGACCTCGTGGAGGAACAGAGGGAAAGAACTCAGCTGCGAATGATGGCTCGGCAACAGCAAGTAGCTCGGTTCTACAATACCCGAGTCAAGATCAGACATTTTCGAGTCGGGGATATGGTCCTCCGAAAAATGTTCCTAAACACTAAGGAGGTTGGTGCAGGCACACTAGGACCCAATTGGGAAGGACCCTATGTCGTCTCAAGCACCATCCGACGTGGAACATATGGATTGAAAGACCTAACAGGTCAGTTATTACCCCATCCATGGAACGCCGAGCATCTAAAGTTCTTTTATCCATAAGTCGAGTATTGAGCATTCATGAAGACTCAGTGAAATAGAAAACTTGTAAGAACGGTCAAATGAGTAAAAAAAATTTAAGTATATTCATTCGTCAAATGATGTTTGCATGGGATTACATGAGTGTCCACGATGGGATTACATTGATAAAATCATGAAAATAAAAGCAAAAGGAGTCGGCCACAACGCGATATATCTTCTTTTGGTTGCAAATGCTCTTGAGCTCGTCTTAAAGCTTGGTGTACTTAAAGTGCTTGAAACTTGGTGTGCTTGAAGTGCTTGACATCATACTAGCCCCAAGGTTCATCAGGAGCTAACACAGGAGGTGGCTCGGATTCAGCTATTGCCGCCGCTCAGAACAACCTCTGATGCCACCTCGGGAGCAGTCTTGGGCTCGACCTCGATACCAGCCGCCGCATCAGTAGACTCAGCAGCCTCAACCTCTGGACTTTCAGGTCCAGCGACATCTTCATCGAATCCCGAGAGATCAAGGTCGGGAAAGGATTACTTCATCACTCGGATACATTCGGCATACCCTTCCTGATACCAGCGATCTCTCTCATCCGTAAACTCTTGGGACTCGAGGAAAACCTTTATGGCTTGATCCTTGGCATGATCTTTAGCCTGCTCAATGGCTGCCTGAGCCTCAGCTTTGACCTGAGTCAACCTCTCATTGCAAGAGGCGTGAGCCTGATGGAGTCATCGATTCTCCTCCTGAGCCTCTTTCAATAGCGAGGCTACATGGGCACACTCGGCCTTGGCATCATCGACGGCCATCCTGATAAGCCCCAAGTTACTCGATAGCAAGCCAACCTGAGCCATGGAAGCTTTGAGTTGTGCCTTTAATTCCGCAACCCGCTTCTCAGCGTCGGCAAGATCTGAGCTACCCTTAAGCACACAAGGGGCGAACTGCAAAATAAGAACTTGAGGTCAGAACTAAGTCGTCGAAACAAGGGTAAGGATCAAGAAAAAGCACAAGATCAAAGACGTTACCTCGAGCAACACCTTCACCGCGTGAGCGAGAGTCCGCCTTGGGGGGAGTTGTAGAGGCGAGCAAAGTCTCTCTCACCCCCATGAGAGATGGCCCAAGGGACCATATCTGTCATAGCCCACTGAAAGGGCGAAGACTCCTGTTGAGTCATCTCCCCTCTAGAGGTCTCCTGTCTCAGCTCCTCCCTCAGCTCCGGGACCTCCTCGGCAACAGGTCCTGGCTCGGGAGCCATTCGGGACTCGGCAGCTACCGCGAACACCTCCTCCGCCCTTTCTTCCAGGTCGGAGAGCACGACCACGGTCAGGATGACTAGGGCGGCTGGCCCCTTGACCTTTGGAGTCGCCTTTGGCTTCTTCGAAGGCGAGTCTCTGACAAAAGCGCCGACCTCGGAGGGGCCTTCATTTTGGAAGCAGGTTTAGTAGGGGCCGAGCCTCAGCCATCTCTGCATCAGTAGAAACAATAGAAGCATAGAGTTAGACAAAGTTCAAGGAAGTGTATTAAGACTACCGAGTATCTGTCACGGTTAAGTCCAAACCCGAGAGAAGAAGGCGCTCCAGCTGAAGAAGAACCTTCCAAGACCGATCCCCCAGACTTAGCACCCTCAGATCCTTAATCCGAGCTAGAGCGTCAGCTTCTAGCTTTGGCCTTTTCTTGGGAATATCTATAAGACACATTCAATCAGACTAAAAAGTATCATAACAAAAAAAGACAGAGAAAGGACATGCCGAGTTACCTGCTTCAGAGAACGCCCGAGGAACACGAGGCGCGAAAAGCCCTGGCTCGACAGTCTCCTAGCGAGCACATGCCCAGAACCATCTCTCTCTCTAATGCTTGTTGGAGGTAGGAGGGTCGGTTATCAAAGGACTGTCCTTGTTCCGCCAAGCGCATAAAAAGTACCAGCTGGGCTGTTGTGGGTTTGGTCGTACTTGATACAGATAGAGAAACTCGTCAATGGTCAGTGGGGGCTGCTCTGTCTTAGCCTACAACACTGAGCACCTAAACATCTCCATCCGTTCGAAACTATCTGCCTAGGAGCAATTTGTAGTCGGGAAAGAAAATCCCAAGCAACGGGTTAAAGGGGCAGACGCAAGCCGCACTACAGAGCGACTTGAAAAATCGCGACCATCCCAGCAGGAGGATGGTCGGGTAACTCACTCGGCAGAGGAAAACGAAAGATGACCGAGTCAGGGACATGATACCCGACTCTAATCCTGTTTAAGTTCGCCTCAGTTAAGACCGAAGGGACCTAACCCCTTTGTTCGTCTCCAGCCTCCCTTTCCTCGGTGACCTCCCCTTCCTCGGCTGCCGACTCAACAGCCTGTATCGACCTCCTAGTGGGAACCGACCTAGTGGTTCCCTCAATCTCCTCATCCTCCTCTTCTATGTCGTCTCCAGGAGGATTAGGTCTCCTAGAGGCAGTCACCAGCGACATACCTCTATGAGAAGGACCTGCCGAAGCAGGACGCTCCGCTGAAGTCCAAGATACTCTCTCAGAGAACTGAAAAGCTTCATTGGCACCGATCATCATCTCCGCTAGCAGTGAGAGCAATTCCTAAACATTCCAAAAATGTCCCGCTTCGCCCTCATCACCGGAGACTCCCTCCCGGGGGCTCAAAGAACCTTGCATTACTTTAAAAATTAAAAACAAAGGGGAGGGAGAGAGCTAGAACTCACGGGAGAGGCAAGAAGTCCATGAACGTGGATGTAAAAATGAGAACGAAGGCAGAAAGGGTGGAGGAAACTGGGATGGTGAGAACGGGATTGAGAGAGAGAAGAGCATGCGCGCGAAAATGGGAAAAGGGCTTCCCGCTCCTCCTTTTATAGTCATGCCACGTGGCAGAGGCATTTAAAGAGGAGTCGAATCAACAACTATTTGGACTCCCTTGCCTGACATGTGGTGCATGCCGACTAACAAAAGAACCGTCCTCGCCACGCGTCCAATGCTCATAAGCCAGAAAAAGGCTCTGACGGCTGTCCACATGTGCGGCCTCGGGATATGAATCGACGCCTGTTATGGACAACGTAAGGAGCTTTAAATGTTCGATCATAACGTCGATCTCTAGTCCAATCTGATTCAACAACGCTTTACTCCTCAGCATCAACACGATTGACATAAGGAGTAAGGGGGCTTACTGTTGGGGAAAAATATGACAAGTCCGGAGGTCCAGATATGGAATGAACCAACTCTATTGACACTGCCGGATATTCCGAGGCAACATGCCCGACCAAGGCAAAAGAATCAAATGTTTCAAAGAGACTTAGCTCAGAATGTAAGGAACGACCCTCGACCGGGAGCTTACAGAGTCATGAGTCATAGGCAAAATATATAAGACGCATAAAGTTGACTTAGATAATGAGGCAGCAATGTCTAAAGGGACCAATTACGGCCTGAATGCTAGAAGTCTCTTGAACGACCATAAAACCGTCCCATATTAGGTCGGTTATAGTGTTAGCTATCGGATTAAGAAAGGAGGTTGGCTATGGACCAATCCTATTTTATCCAATGGAAGGCAAAAAGCCCCATCCTTGCAGCTGGCCAAGACTCATTCATTACCAGAGTCAGTTAAGGCCGAGTCAAGCGAGGGCGAGACGGTGTAAACACGAATACCGTCCCGAAAATCTTGTGAAAGGATTCCCGACCCCGAAGATCTCGGGATCGGGCAAAATCCATAAAAAGATTACGACTAAATCAAATCTCTGAGATACTCAGAAAAGAATCCTTGCACGACGGGATCCTCCCATTCCTATAAGAATAGGAATTCTCTACGATGAAAGGTACGCAGAAAACTCTCTTAAAAACCCTTCTCTTGCACCGTCCTAGCGCTGAATTTAGCATCGGAGGTTCCCCGGCTTGAGCCAGGGTCTCCCTTATCCCCTTCTTGTGCAGGTGATAGGACGTGGGAAGAGGACGCCATAGTTTTTTGCATTAACATATAGGATTTAGGGATGCGATCCAAACTCATCCCAGAAGAAAGAGAAAGAGGAGGTCGCTTCCCCGTTCGTTTTTCGTCAATCCCTTTTCCTTCCTCAGGTAATGGTTTACCTCTTATCTACATTATTTCAAGACTTTATATATTGTGAATATTCAACTTCATCTATGAATCTTATTTACTTTAGCATATAGAAAAAAACTTCTCAACAATCAAATAAATGGAAGACAGTCAACATGAGAGATCAACTTATGGTAATTAACCACGAGAGTTGCCAATAATTATATTTCCATTAGGGCCTATTTGTTTTGAGAGAAAACCCTAAAATACCATGGAAAAGAATACGAATTCCCTTAATGTAACATTTTTTTTCTTTTAGAAGAATCTCTTACACAACAATTGCCTTTATTTAACAAGAAAAGATGGGAAAATCAATTTCCTTTTCCTAGCTTTTTCTCAAAAACCTGCAAAATAATTTCTTAAAAAACATACTAAATACTTAAATGTAAATTTTCACACTTAGGAGTTACAGCTCTCGCCTTTCGATTATTAACATTTTAACATTTCCCTTAAAATATGATATGTCAAACAAACAATAATAAGGGAATTTATGGTCCCATATCTATGTTAACATAGGACTTTCCAAATACAGAAAGGCATTTTTCAAGTCCTATTTTGTCATGGATTGATTTTTATTTTTTTCTTTTCATTTTCTCTTAATTGTTATGCTCTTCTCTGTCCTAAGATCATCACCATCGGATTTTCGACGCGCGGTCCAGGTCCGATCTAGATCTTCCAAAAATTCCCCAGAACAACTGGATTTAGCGATGGATCCCAGATTTCAGAGTAACGTAGCGCTCACTAATCTACACGTTTAGAGCCATGCAGATACAATTTAAAGTGATTGATGCGAATTTCACAAGCAATCGAGTAAAGCGCTAATTACCCCAAAACAACTACTTAAGGAAAGATTAGCGCAAGAAAATCCAAGGTCGTTACATGTTGAGTATATGAGATAGCACATTTAAAAATCTTCTAAGGAGAAGATTAGCTAAACCAACCAACATTTCGAAGTCCATGTCAACATCCAACTCCACAGCACCCAAGGACGACTTCCAAAATATCAATGTGTGGCAACCTTGTTGCTCTTGTGATTTTGCCTTTAAGGGGGCGTATGGATCGTAAGTTACTTAAGATAAACCACCTATCCCTTAAGTAGGTTACCTTCGTTTTCTACGTATTAAGCTGAAATGATTAACTTTTAAGTAAAAATTTTTACTTATAATTGATCTTAAACCAAACTTACTTATCTTAAATAAGTTACTTATCTACTGATGTAAGTAGAAAAAGTAACTTATTTAGTGGTATCCAAACAAGCCCTAAGAGTTGAGAAATACCTTGGCGATGGCGGTAATGCAAAAATTTCTTAAGTTAATATGTCGCTATTTGACATGAGAAGATTTGTTAGCTTTGAAGCGGAAAACTAGCAACATGCCTAATTGAGTTTTATTTCTTGCATGCAATCGAATGTTTGATATCCTAATGATTTAAAGAGCATAGTTTGTCATGTTTCATCCGTCATGGGGCTTTAGGATATTGGCAAGGTTCTTAATATAAGCACATGACAAAATCGTCTAACCAAGATGTTTGTGAGTTAGGCCTAGTTTCATTGTGATCCCTTGGACTCTCGCTCCTTTATGCATTTCTTCAATTTTTTTATGCCATTTTCAACCAAATGCTAAGGAAATACATTAATCATGCTTACGACAAAGTTATCCCACTAAGATGTTCAACCAAATGCAAATGAAACACACCAATGCATTGTTAAATCGAAATTCAACTATTAGCTAACAAGGTGTAAATAACTCTTTATAATTTAATGTGATTGAATTCAATGTTTGTGATTCAATTCGTTTACGCATCCACGTGTAGCTTAACTCTTCATCTACCATGCTTGAATAGTCCATGTCTATAAGTTCTTAGAATTGCATTTAATATGTGTTAGGAAAATTCACCTCGATGGTGCGGACAAGAATTCAAAAATCGGAATACGCATTTCCAAATGACTTTCAGGAACCAATGTTAGTTCATTGATTTGTACACCTTGTTTGTCAATCATGTGCGTCTGTATGTCAAAGAGTCGATTGAGCCCTTGGAAGTTGAAGACCAAAGACATGTGAAGACCAGAGCATTAAGGAAGTGAAAAACATATATATGAGGCGCCTTGGTGTCCCTAACCCTTATCATAAAATAACTTATACCTCTAGATGATCATAAACTTAATGGGTAATTTCTTGGTGATCATGTAAGACCCGTGTCCTAATCTGTACTGTTCCGTTAGCTTCCGCGGTCCTTCCGGTCAAATTCCGGCAACCTTCGCACCGTATTCGGTGTTTGCGCACGATCCTAAGCCAGGTCCCGCGCACCGACGTCGGCTTGATCCGAAAGTTGTATCATAGCGACCGCGTCGTCGCCGCAGTTCCAACGCCGTGACTTGCGCACCGAACCGATACCCAGGCAAGAAGATGCTGATCAGCATTTATTCCGAAGAAACACCGCGCGTTGCGGATTTCGAGAGAATCTCTACACAATTAGTCCCATCAATCAACCATTAATGTAAGCCTTACCTCAAGTACATCAACCCATTCCCTCTTTTTTTTCAAAAGTCCACCTTCTTTCCACCTCACCACTCCTCTTTTCCAAATTTCAACAACAACCATACACCTTTTACAATTTTTCAACCCAACCCATCACTCCATCACCTCACCTTACCCATCCATATCTTCTTTCTCTCCCTCATTTCTCAAAATCTCCAAGCAACCCCAAGCCTCAAACGTCCAAGCTTCCTCTCCCTCTCAAGTGTGGCCCACCTTCCATCTTCCATCTACACCTTCTCATCTTCCATCTCAACCATCTAAACCCCATCAACCTCCATCAAAGTTGAAGCTAAGGAGCATTGGAGTCTAAGGGACCAAGAAGAAGGAAGATAAGGTGGGTGATTTGTCATTATTTTAAATTTTAGGGCCCACTTGTTGGTGGGACCCATTTGGATGTATGTGATTTAATCAAGAGGACCCATAGTGGCGGGGTCCCTCTATCTCACCGTATATCTCTCTCTATCTCTCCCTCTTCCTTTGTAATGGTGTGGATCCCACCAATATGTGTTACATCTACCCCGTCCATCTACATCAGACGGTATGGCCCACTCTATTTCAGGTGATGATCCACACCATCCATTGTTTGGATGGCCCAATGCATTTTTTTTAATATATATATATATATTTATATGTTATATTTTATATAATATATATATAATATATAATATATATTATATGCATATATGATGGTGGGCCACATCTACGTGGGACCCACCATAGCAATGTGTTTAGGTATGTCGTCCAGCGTCCAAGGGACGCTGGACGTTGGCAAGTGAAGTGTGTGCACTGGCAATGGGTGTGTACTTTAATAAAAAAAAAAGAGAAGGGAGAGGTGGGCCACTCATGCAGGCCCCACCTTGATGTTTTTATGTAATCCAAGCCGACCATCCTATTTCCCAGATCATTTTAGGCGTTGAGCCGAAAAATGATCTCAATCTGAACTTTTGGTGGGCCATAGCATGGCAAACAAGTTTCCTACCTTTGATTTACTCCCTGATGCTCCTGTATCCAAACACCAATATTGGACTCTATGGGCTTGTATCAAGCCACAGGACTTTATCCATGCTGTTTATCAAGTGGGCCCACTTGGGAAAAACCGCAGAAAAACCTTTTCAAAAAAAAAAAGGAAGCCAACAAGCAGGCCGCCATCGGCAGAACGCGCAGGCGCCGCGCTAGTCAGTTCGACGGACGGACGAGCCGGGCTCACGGCCCGCCTTTGGGCCCCACCTCGATGTGTTTAGACCATCAACCGTGCATTCTTCGGGTCCCCACGACTACCGCCCATCCCAAAATCACCATATACGTAACTCGGGTAGGCCATACCATTTAAAATTATGTAAAGACATGCCAATATATAAAACCATGGTGGGGCCCACATGAATTTTGGATGCATCACAACTTATCCAATTCCACAACTAAGTGGGACCCACATAATGGATGGGCTGGATTTGTGAACCACATTTCGGTGGGCCCCACATCCACCCCAGGTTCTGGTAACCTTATAAACAGGTTGGATGTCAAACGAACATCACGGTGGGCTCCCTGCCAGCCTCACGATGGGCTCCCTGCCCACGTAGGTTGGATGGCAAATAAATTTTACGGTGGGCCCCTCCCTGGCTGCATGGCCCTGTGAACGGGTTGGGTGCACCTAAACATCCCAGTGGGCCCTTGGTCCACACCACCCTATCAACAGGTTGGGTGAAAAATAAATATAGCACTGGGCCCATTTTGGATGGAAAATAAATATTACAGTGGGCCCTATCCAGGCCCACGTGACCTTATGGATAGATTGGATGATAAATAAAAAACTACAGTGGGCTCTACCCTGGTCCACATGACCCTATGCACAGTTGATGGAAAATAAACATTATAATGGGCCTTAAGTTGGGTGGAAAATAAACATTATAATGGGCCTTAAGTTGGGTGGAAAATAAACATCATATTGGGCCTTAGGTTGGGTGGAAAATGAGCATTTTGGTGGGCCCCACTTATGTAAGTATTATAAACCACACTCTCTCTTAGTGTGGGCTTCATCATAATGTATGTGTTTCATCCCATTGTCCAACTGTTTTGGAGATAATTTAAGGCCCATTATGGAGGCCCATCTTCATGCATTAGTGGTCCTTGTTGAGGCCCACCTTGATTTGTATTAGGCCCATATTATGAGGCCCATTGAGGCCCACCTTGATATAGATATGGGGCTCATGTTATGTAGCCCATTTGATGTATTTGGGTCCTTGGGTCAAGGCCCAATTAGATGTACAAAAGGCCCATTACAATGTGTGATTCATGGAAGGCCATCCCTTGGGAGCAATGTTGGTTTGATGTCCACATTGAATGGATAATGTTGGTTAAATGTCCGCATTATAACTCTCCCTAAGGCCCACTGATAGGCCCATAATTGTGGTAAGTAGGCCATCTAGAGTCCATCTCTTTATACATGTTTAGTATAGATCCATGATTCATGATCATTCGCACCATATGTATGCCTGATGTGAGGAGTGACCGATCATAACATATACCTTTAGATAGACTGTTTATGGGCTCCCTGATAGGCGGAGTTGCCTCATATAAGTGCATGGTATATACAGGACTGTTGCATGACTGATAGTGTGACTCATGCACTTGCATTTGTGTGATTGTAGTTACTGTATGCCCTAGCAACATCAGGGCCATAGCCTCCATAGACACATCGTGGATAGCTGGGTTGGATACCGAAAATATTTGGTTCTAGCATACGGGCACCATAGACGTCCCTGGGTGAAAATTCCTAAACCCGATGGTACTAGAGGATGACTCCAACGTCGAGACCGAGTGGATATATGAGCGCATGAGGGCCGAATACCAGGAGGCCGCTTCTCCCACTGTGTCGTGGTCGGTTGGAAAGGAGTGTGGCCTTACTCGCCCGAGGGTAGGGGCAATACTGGCTGAGTTTAACCAGCTCGCGAATGGGTCCGCTATCGACGTGCCGGATAGGTATTGGCAGACTACTGGTCAGGCGGATAGTGAGGTTTCTTACGCTCACTTGGACTGTGCGGCTAGGAGAGCGACAGTGCCATTTGGAGTGTATTGAACCCCGGTGATTATCCAGAATGAGAACTGTACTGATATATGATGAGGTTTGGCATGCTTGAGTTGTATCTCACATCGCATGGCTGTGTTATGGTCGATAGCATTCATATCTTGCACAGCATAGCCCTGGTACGGCTGATTGTATTCATGTGCTCATCACCATGATTCCACATTACTTTGACCTTGCATTTGAGCACGCTTATATTGCACACATACTTACACCACCCTCTAAGCTTTCTATAAGCTTATGCACGATTGATGCGTGCAGGTGACGCTAGGACGCATTCGCAGTCATAGTCTCGCTGTAGTTGGAGCGTGCAGCCGAGCTTCTGGAGTTTTGTTTCTTTTGTTACATTGTATTTTCCCTTTCAGTCGCATTGTACTCAAAATGTTTTTGATCATAGTGGATTTTGTGGTGGTGTTCTTGTGGTTATTGTTTGTGGGTTATACTTTTGTTATGCTCATTATGAATCAGACTGATGATTTAAAACCCTCCTTGTAGTCTCCCAGGATCAGAACCTGGTGAATGGGTGCCGGGGTCCGAGAATGGGGTTCTACGGAGGCTGTCGGCGCCGGATTCGGCGATCGGGAATTTTGTGAGCCCGGTTTCCGAGTTCGGGGCGTGACAGATCATCTCTTGGCCTTAGAAGCCTAATTAGAATATGATAAGTAAGGTTAAAAGAGGTGCAAAACTACTATAAAAATTTCAACCCAAAAGGTAGTTTTTAATAGGTTCTCGATCCCATCGAGCAATCGTCGATGCCATCGATTGATGAAGCTTGAGCTATTGAACGTGCCCAGAAACGTCCATCAATTAAATGCATAATTCCAAGATTTTCTCCATGTCAGTTGAGACTCAAATAATGCATAAGTTCCTCCATTTATATCTTGGTTTTATGAACATAAATCGGCTTAATCTTCTATTTTACTCATGTATGTGTTACAAGTTGAATTTAAGAGCTTGGATTGAAAAAATATGTTAAAAGTATGGATTTGATGCTCAAGAATCACCAAGGCAAGGGATAGATCTTAGGAGACTAAGATTGAAGAATTCACATGCCAAAGATCCAAGAAAACCAAGTGAGGAATGAAGAGAATCGAAGAATTGAAGTGAAGAATTCTAAAATCGTCCTGAAAAAGTGTATTCTAAAACTCTGAAGTCTTTTTTGAAAAACTTCGAAGCGTAAAATCTATTTTAAACAAACTGCACAGTGTAAAGTCTATTTTGAAAAACTGCGTAAATTTAAGGCGATTTTTAAAGTTTTCCAGCTTCGTACGAAAGTTGGAGTTCCCCACTTATAAATAGGGCTTTCCACGGCATTCTTAAGCATCATTCAAAGCATTCAAGAGCAAGATTTAGGGCTTTAAGAGGGTTTTCAATTTTATTTAAGTTTTATAAATTATTTTTTTTCTTTTAGATTTTTCTATTTGCATTTATTTCTTTCTTGTTGCTTTCTTTCTCTATTCTAATTATATTTTTCTAAGTTCCCTTTAGCTCAAGCTACCTTTAGCTCAAGCTAGAAGGGAAGCACATTAGTTTAATGTTTTCATAATTATAATAATTGATTATTTTAATGATGAGAAGAATAGTGTATGCATGTTATCTATTGTTTAGGTTTTATTTTTTATTCTCGTGTGAGATCCATATGTTTCCATCATAAGAGATCCACATTAATAGATAGGCTTACCTTAGATCAATTAGATTTTTTAGATAGGAGAGGTTATCAACCTGCTATATTTCTTTGATTTTCATTATCTCATTGATATTAAATTCTTAAAATCACTGGTGCTTGAAAATATATATTAATGGTGCAAATCCATGATTTTTTAATCTTTTATATTATTTATTAAAATATTTAAACTATTTTATTTTCCGATTAGGCTGACCATAGTGCTCAGATCCTAGTTGTGTTATCCAAGTCATCATGATTTTAGAACATTAACCTATGTGTGGAACTTTAAAGCTTGGGTGTTGTTTTAATTCAGTTGAATTACATCCATTTAAAACTCCTAAAATCAAATCATCAATTTAGTTTTTTTATTACTTAGTTTGTTTTACATTTGATTTTCTTATTCTCACAATTCATCTCCCTGTAGGATCGACCTTGTATTCATGAATATTACTTATGAACCTCTGCACTTATAGGCAAGCAAACAAGTTTCTGTTACCGGGGAGACTGAGATAGATTAAATCCGTGCAAGATAGCTAAGGTAAATTCTTTTCTAAGATAAGTTCTCTTCTAAACCCTCCAAATTTTTTGTAGATTTTCTATTTTTCTTTGAAAATAAATTCAATTAGGTCTTTTAAGCACAAACTGTGACATAAGGTTGCCCTGTTTGGGATTTTATCACCCAAGTGCTATGGTTGTCCTACAGTTGCTCTTTGATCACAAATATCATCTGCTAAATCTATTTTTCATATTAACATAGTTTAATTTCTACATTAGTTTTACTTTTGTTGATTTTTTTTTGTGGTTTGAACCCTCATGATCGGCCCTGCCGCTTGGGTTGTTGATTTATTTTTGTTTTGTGGATTAAACCCTCATGGTCAGCCCTGCCGCCTGGGTTGTTGATTTATTTTTGCTTTATGGATTGAACCCTCATGGTCGGCCCTGCCGCCTAGGTTATTGATTTATTTTTGCTTTGTAGATGAACCCTCATGGTCGGCCCTGTCGCCTGGGTTGTTGGTTAAGTTTTTACTTTTATTTTAAGTATCATACTTGCTATTTGAATTAGTGGTATTTGTTGTGTAGTGTGAATAGTTTATGTCCCGTTGGAGTAGAGATCAAAACAATCGACTCTCCTCTGAAGGCGAACTAGTTCCAGGCCTTGATCATTCGCTTAGAAGAGGTACTCAACATCACTTGGATTCCATGGCAGACCCAATTAATAATCCAAATCCAAATCTGTCAAATCCAATTATAAATCAAAATAGAGAAAATCAACCTAATCCTCATCTTGAGGATGAAAATGAAGTTCATAGGAATGTGTAAAACCAACCATAGACTTTACGTGAACGTTTACACCGTGAGAGATCAACTTTACCATCTTGCATAGTGTTCCCTACTCACACAGAGAATATTGATTTTAAACTAGGTGTGATTCATTTGATTTCTAAATTTCATGGCTTGGATTCTAAAAGCCCCTACTTGCACCTCAAGGACTTTGAGGAAGTAATTGGAACATTACAAGTAAACAATGGCAATAGGGATGCACTTAAGCTTAGGTTATTCTCATTTTCTCTAAAGGATCGGGCCAAAGAATGGCTCAACTCTCTGAGACCTAATACCATCACTGCATGGCAAGCCTTAAGTAGAGAGTTTTTGAAAAAAATTCTTTCCTCAGCACAAAACAAATACACTAAAACAAGAAATCATGTCGTTCTCCCAAAAGGGGAATGAACTGTTTTTCCAACTCGGGAGCACTTCAAAGACCTTCTACTTGTCCACATCATGGTTATGAACCATGGCACGTGATTGATGCGGTCCGAAAGGGGCTCACCATGGATACCCGTCAGTTCATAGAGATGATGTGTGGTGGAACTTTTCTTGACAAGGATCATATTTAGACTTGGGATTTTCTCTACATGTTAGCAGAGAATAAGCAAACATGGGATGTCTCTGTTAAACCAGACCAAACTAGACCCATTCCTAGAGAGAAAGCGGGGATGTATGTCTTAAGAGAGGAAGACGACCTTAATACAAAATTCGCTGCATTGGCCAGAAAGGTCGAAGCCTTATAATTAGGAAGGTTGATATGGTTAAGGCAAACACTTCCTTGGGTATTTTTTATAGCATTTGTGGTGGTGCAGACCATGACACAAAGGATTGTCCAATAATCCCAGTTGTATAAAATATCATGCATGAACATGAGCAAGCAAATGCTATAAATAACTACCAAAGGTCAATTATGCAACCAATGGGAAACACGTATAATCCAAATTGGCGTAACCATCCTAATCTTAGTTTGAGGAATGAATCACAAATTAATGCGCCCAATATACCTCAAATGCCTCCACAAAACAACTTCTTTGGGGCACCTAGTAATGTGCCTCTACCGAAGCGAGCATCTGTGGAGGATGCGTTGACTGCATTCATGAACTCTTAAGCTCAAATGAATCAGTCTCTAATCCAATCAAATCATGAATTAAAGATGGCCGTGGCTAGGATTGAGACTAACTAAATACTAGGGAAAAATGACCCTTTCTTCTCAACCTGTGCCAAACCCTATAAACATACATTTCATTGGAGACTCAAATCCAAGTGAGCTATATCATGAACAAGCTAAAGCCATCATTACGTTGAGAAGTGAAAAAGAGGTTGATAACAAGATAATGTAACCGGTAGAAATACCAGAGGATGAGCCACTGCCTCAAGAGAATGATGAACAGACTATGGTTCAAGAGCTAAAACAACAAAAAGATAAAGAGACTAAGTCATATGAGCCTTTAGTTCCATTCTCATCTAGACTTCGGAATCCAACTGTCCCCATGAAATATCAAGAGGTGTTGGATGTGCTCCAAAAGATTACTATCAATATTCCTCTGCTTGATGCTATTAGACAAATTTCATCATCTACTAAATATCTCAAGGACTTGTGTACTGTAAAGAGGAAATTAAATGTGCACAAAAGACCTTCCTTAATAAGAAAGTGAGCGCTATCATTCAACAAAGAGCTGTATCCAAATACAAAGACCTGGGAAGTCCCACTATTCCTTGTATTACTGAAGATTTTCGAATTTAGCATGCTTTGCTAAATTTGGGTCCAAGTGTCAACTTAGTACCTTATTCGGTTTACAAACAAATAGGATTAGGCAAGCTTAAACTAACCACGATTACACTCCAACTTGCTTACCGCTCCATTAAGGTACCAATGAGAATTTTAGAGGACGTGTTAGTCCAAGTGGAGAAATTCTACTTCTCTGTACTGAACCATTTGTAAATGTTAGTGCTCAAGTTCCCATCATTTTAGGCTGCCCATTCTTAGTAACTTCAAAGGCAATCATAAATTGCAGGAATGGAATGATGAACTTGTCTTTTAGTAACATGACTCTAGAGCTAAATATTTTTAATCTATGTAAGCAGCCCATTGATAATAATGAGATCCATGAGCTGAATTTCATGGACTGCTTAATAGAAGAAGAGGAATTAGAACCTAGTCTGATGGAGGAATTGATTCAAGTCTTTAGGGACTTGAAAAATTCTGATTTAGAAAAAGTGCTTGCTGAAATTTGTGATGATAATGAGATCACTACCACCCAGGACATTGGTATGTACCAATGGAGATCGCGCTCTCAAATCCTATCTATCGAGGACTCGCGACCTCTGCCATCACCAACCAATGTCCAAAGCTTGATTTAAACCACTACCAAATGAGCTTAAGTTGTATACTTAGGTGAAAATAAAACTTATCCCGTGTTAATCTCTTTATTTTTAAACAAGGATCAAGAGATTAAATTATTGAATGTTTTAATGGACCACAAAGGAGCCTTGAGCTGGACCATTTTTGATATAAAGGGTATAAGCTCTTCTATATGCACCCATCGAATCCACCTCGATGAGGACATCAAACCAATTAGACAACCTCGAAGGCATCTTAATCCAAACATGATGGAAGTTATAAAAAATGAGGTGATCAAATTTTTGGATGTGGGAATCATCTACCCAATATCTGATAGTGTTTGGGTGAGTCTAACTCAAGTAGTCTCAAAGAAATCTAGAATAACTATTGTGCAAAATTCTAATAATGAACTCATACCAACACGTGTCACCACAGGTTGGCATGTTTGTATTGACTATAGAAAATTGAACCAGGTCACAAAGAAGGACCATTTCCCTCTACCATTCACTGATCAAGTTTTAGAGAAGGTAGCAGGTCACTCATTTTATAATTTTCTTTATGGATATTCCGTATATAACCAAATAGAGATAGCCTTGGAAGACCAATAGAAAACCATATTCACTTATCCATTTGGCACGTTTGCTTTCAAACGAATGCCATTTGGATTGTGTAATGTCCCAACAACTTTCCAACGGTGTATGTTAAGTATTTTTTTCAAATATGGTTAGAAAGTTTCTTGAAGTTTTCATGGATGACTTCTCTATATTTAGGAGTAGTTTTGAGGAATGCCTCGATAATTTATCTCTTATCTTATCTAGGTGTGAAGAGAAGCACCTTGTCTTAAATTAGGAGAAATGTTATTTCATGGTTCAAAAAAGAATTGTTTTAGGCCATGTTATCTCCAAAAATGGAATCGAAGTATATCGCTCAAAACTCGACATTACAGCTAATCAACCTATCCTCCGAACTGTTAGAGATATTAGATCACTTTTAGGGCACGTTGGTTTCTATAGAAAATTCATCAAGGACTTTAGTGCCATTAATAGACCCTTGATTAATCTTCTTCAAAAGGATGTCCCATTTAAGTGGACAGATGAGTGTTCAAGTGTCTTTAATAAAATTAAATCATCCCTTACCACTGCACCTATCATGCGTCCACCAGATTGGACACTTCCTTTTGAACTAATGTGCGATACAAGTGATTATGCCATAGGGGTTATTTTGGGTTAAAGGAAAGATAAACAGCCCTATGTTATTCACTATGCGAGTAGAATTCTAAACTCAACCCAAGTGAACTACTCAACAATTGAAAAAGAGTTACTTGCAGTAGTTTTTGCTTTGGATAAGTTTAGGTCCTACTTACTGGGATCCAAAGTGGTCATTTTCACGGACCACTCAGCTTTGAAATATTTTTTATCTAAGAAGGATGCAAAACCGAGACTTTTTAGATGGATCCACTTACTCCAAGAATTTAACTTAGAGATAAAAGATAAGAAAGGAGTAGAAAACGTAGTGGCCGATCACCTTTCTAGATTGGCATTAGATGATTCCATTGAGGAGATGCATATCCAGGACACTTTCTCTGACGAACAATTATTTACGATCTCCAAATTGCCTTGGTATGCGGATATAATGAACTATCTTGTAACGAGAAAAATGTCATATCATTGGAAGTCACAAGATAGGAAGCGTTTTGAAACCGAGGTTAGGAACTTCTTCTGAGATGACCCGTATTTATATAAATATGGGACTGATCAAATTTTTAGATGTTATATCCCAGAGGATGAAGTTTAGAGTGTTATTTTCTTTTACCACATGGAGGCATGTAGTGGCCATTTTTATGCTAAGAAAACCACTGTAAAAATCCTATAGTGCGATTTTTACTAGCCTACCATGTTTAAAGACATCCATGCTTTCTGTGTTGCTTGTGATAGATGTCAAAGGTTGGGAAGAGTGTCCTGGCACAACATGATGCCTTTATCCCTAATTTTACCATTGGCGATATTTGATTGTTAGGGTATTGATTTTATGGGCCAATTTTCATCTTCTTCTGGATTTTTTTTTATATTGGTTGGTGTGGACTAGGTTTTAAAGTGGATTGAGGTAGTTCAAAGTAGGACCAATGATAACAAAGTAGTTATACGATTTCTAAAGGAAAATATTTTTTCTAGATTTGGAACTCCAAATGCCATCATTAATGATGGCAGGTCTTACTTTTGCAATATGACATTTGAGGCTTTGATGAAAAAATATGGCATTAAGCATAATGTGAGCACCCCATACCACCTACAAACAAGTGGGCAAGCTGAGATTTCTAATCGGGAAATCAAAAATATTTTAGAGAAAACTATAAGGCCAGATAAGAATGATTGGTCCTTCAGACTATCCGACACTTTATGGGCTTATAGGACTACTTATAGGACTCCGATTGGAATGTCCCCATACAGAATGGTGTGTGGGAAGGCTTGCCACCTGCCTGTGGAATTGGAACATAGAGCCTACTGGGTAATAAAGAAATTAAACTTTTATATGAACTAAGCAAGTGGGCAAAAGAAATTAAAGTTGAATGAATTAGAGGAGCTGAGGAGAGACTCCTATGAAAATTCTAAAATCTACAAAGAGATGACTAAATATTTTCATGATAAAAACATCCTAAGGAAGAATTCTGAACCTCATCAAAAGGTCGCATTGTACAATTCTCGTCTACAGTTCTTTCTGGGAAAGTTAAGATTAAGATGGACAGGCCCCTTCATTATGAAGAATGTTTATACTCATGGGGTTGTTAAAATTGAGAATCCACATAATGGCAATGTGTACAAGGTTAATGGTCAGAGATTGAAGCCTTATGTGGAAAACTTTCATTTGGGAGAAGAGTCTGTCCCTTTTCATGAGCCAGAATATTCAGATTGATGCTCCTAGTCTGACGGAGCATTTGTGTAGGATTTGTATTATATTCAAATTTTTTTAGTGTTATGTAGCAAGTGAGTTCTTCATGGTAGGTACTATCCACCATTTCTTTTATTTTTATTGTTCTTTGCATTACATTGGGGACAATGTCGATTTTAGGTTCGAGGTGTGGATAGTCATCCATGTGAGGTTTTTTTATTTAGGTTTTAGTTTTTTTTAAGGTTTATGGGAAATTTTTTTCAATATTTTCAAAATAATATTTTTATATACAAGAATGTGAACATGATATTATGCGAATTCCAAAGGCAAAGTTAATACTTAGTCTAGGTCGATAGTAGTCAGAATTCTGAAAACTAAAAATTATAGACTTGAGTTCGATTATCTAATCACTAGTTTAAAGTGAGTTGTAATTTGATATACTGAATTCATAATACACCCTAGCTGACTAAGTGAGGAATATGATATGTGAACTAGAATAACAAATTTTAATTCAAACAACGTTGAATGAACTAGTACCACTGATATATGCTTAAAATAGAGAATATTAAAGAGAAAAAGTGATGGAAAAAAAAAATTTAATATAAAGTATGAATGCAATGATCATAACAATCGTGTCAGTAATCCGGAGTAAGGATACCTAAGTATCCATTATTGTTATCATTACAAGTACGATACCTTAGGTTATGAAGCAAACCCGGTGAGAATCTTCATCTAAGAGTGGTCTATAATAATGAGGATATGATGATAAAAAGAAGAAATGGCCAGAAGAAAATGAGATAACTAGAGATTTCATATTCTTGGAATGATTGAAAGGAGTTAGGATAGGGAACATGCATATTTCTCAAAGTTAGACTAGTGTCACGGAGCATCTAAGGATATTGGTTCATAACTATTCTAAATTTTAATTAGGTCTCTGAACTCAAGGATGTAATGGATTATGAAATTGAGATTCTAACTAACTTCAGACTTAGGGTATGTATTATTTTGTTTTGGAATTCATATGATGAATGGAGGCATAATTGTATAAATTTATAAGTGTTGAACTATTTTTCATGTTTTCAATGTTTGTGAGTAACATTTCTGAAAACCCTCATGAGACTATAACTCGTCCACTGGGGGAAACCTAGAAGTTTAAAGGCTAATTGCATATGCTAAATGCAATCGAGATTACCTGCGAAGAATTTTTTTCATTTTAATTTTGTTTCTAGAATTAGTTTTTATTCTTATTTTTATTTTTCTTTGCTTATTTTACTCAGGACTAGCAAAATGTTGGTTGGGGGGTGTGTTAAGACTCAAATAATGCATAATTTTCTCCCTTTATATCTTAGTTTTATGAACATGAATCAGTTTAATGTTCTATTTTACTCATGTATGTGTTGCAAGGTTAATTTAAGAGACTAGATTGAAAAAAGGTGTTAAAATCATGGATTTGATGCTCAAGAATCACCAAGACAAGGGATGGATCTTAGGAGACCAAGATTGAAGAATTCACATGCTAAAGATCCAAAAAAATTAAGTGAGGAATGAAGAGAATCAAAAATTTAAAGTGAAGAATCCTGAAATCGTCCTGAAAAAGTGTATTCTAAAACTCTGAAGTCTATTTTGAAAAACTGCATAGCGGAAAGTCTATTTTGAAAAACTATGTAAATTTGAGGCGATTTTTAGAGTTTTCAACTTTGTACAAAAGTTGAAGTTCCCGCATTCCTAAGCATCATTCAAAGCATTCAAGAGTAAGATTTAGGGTTTTTAGAAGGTTTTTAATTTTATTTAAGTTTTATAAATTATTTTTTTCTTTTAGATTTTTCTATTTGCATTTATTTCTTTCTTATTATTTTTTTTTCTCTATTCTAATTATGTTTTTTTAAGTTCCCTCTAGCTCAAGCTAGAAGGAAAGCATATTGGTTTAATGTCTTCATAGTTATGATGATTGATTGTTTTAATGATGAAAAGAATGATGTATGCATGTTATCTATTGTTTAGGTTTAGTTTTTTATTCTAATGTGAGATTCATATGTTTCCATCATATGAGATCCACATTGATGGATAGGCTTACCCTAGATCAATTAGATTTTCTAGATAGGAGAGGTTCTCAACCTATTATATTTCTTTGATTTTCATTATCTTATTGATATTGAATTCTTAAAATCACGGACGCTTGAAAATATATATTAATGGTGCAAATCCATGATTTTCTAATCTTTTATATCATTTATTAAAATATTTAAGCTGTTTTATTTTCCAATTAGGCTGACCATAGTACTCAAATCCTAGTTGCATTATCCAAGTCATCATGATTTTGGAACATTAACCTATGTGTGGAACTTTGAAGCTTGGGTGTTGTTTTAATTCGGTTGAATTACATCCATTCAAAACTCCTAAAATCAAATCATTAGTTTAGTTTTTTTTTTTTATTACTTAGTTTGTTTTACATTTGATTTTCTCATTCTCACAATTCATCTCCCCATGGGATCGACCCTATATTCACGAGATATTATTAAGGAACCTCTGCACTTGGAGGTAAGCAATCAATGTCATCAAGTGACATTTTAATCACATCGAAGAAGAGTTTTATCGATCGAACCAGCGCTTTGGCATAAATCAATTATTTACTGTTGGAACTTGATTCCTCTAAAAGAGGTATATGGACTTTAGGCAAAATAATAGTTTTTTAGTGAGTTTAAAGCCCCAATATATCTCGATTCTCAACATTTCTAGGCTCTCACCCAAAGGGATTCAAGTCATCTTTCATGTGTGTAATCATTCTAACGGGCATTTCAAGCTCCCTGTGAAGATTATCTTGTTTCCCCACATTCATTAGTGGATAGACGCCAATCCAATAGGAAAAACTGCCTTGCAAACCTCTATAATGCCCATTTAAGTGAATCCCCATTTGGAAACCAACTGAGCCTCTAATTGTAGGAGATTCAATCAAACCCCTCACATTACCTTAGTAGCCTCATTGGAACATCAATTGTAAGGTAGTCAATTCAAGGAAGTGGAAGAAGGTTGACTTCAACGATCAAGGGAGCATAAGGGGAGCTAAATGGAGCAGGGGAGAGCATTGATCAAGTAACCCAAGCGTGGCGCATCAAAGGGGCTCAATCTAATAAGTGAGTTGTCATTTAGTGAGTTCATACTCTCATTTCTTATGTAGGATTGAGGGTAAGAATTCGTGACCTAAACTTGAATAAGTTCTTATATAGGACTTAGGCTCTTGTGTAGGGTAGAATTCACCGGACACGGGTGTTTACGTTTTAATCTCTGTAGGGCCTTCGGCAGGAGTAAACGTAGGTCCTTGGACTAGGACCGCGGTTATTGGTTAGCCGATTGAAAAACAACTAAAGTCTCTTGCGGGAGCCTCCGACAAGAGTGTACACTAGGTAAGTCCTTGTATAGGCCACCGAAATAAGTGGGTACATGGTAGGTCCTTGTGTATAGCTGTAAAGGTTAGAAGTGAACCTAATTTAAAAACCTCCAATAGTGAAATTTGGTATACTCATGGACCGAGTGCGTCCGTCGGGAGCAGAGTATGGAAATTGAACCACTATGTATACTTGTGTTTGAGATTGTTATTTGATCATTTGTCTAATTATGCTTATGTGATTGTTTAGATGAATTATGTATATGAATAGTTAGATAAATGCTAGGAGTTGATAGTTGACACATCCCACACACACATTTGCACCATCATATATAGACTAGTTGCTTGAATGACATATCTATTATAGTTTATATGATTGGACCCTCTATTGGCTTTGAAGCCTTATAGTTAATTACCTTACTTAGTTTAAATTGACATATTAGTTTATGTAAGCAATTATGTGTTTAATTGGTAAATTTTTATTTGGTCATAATCACCCCCTATAGGACATAGTCTTCATTCCATATCTCTGCTAAGTTTCCACACGTAGCCATGACATCCTACACTAAGTGCAATTTCAATAAAATACACTTAAAAAAAACCCAAACTGAAGTTGTTAAACAACCCTATAGATTTATTTAAAGTATTTTTAGATTTCTATGAAGTGTTGTGTTAGATGATGGGTTATATATGTTTTAAATAGCCGTATCACATACTAAAGTTCAACCTCAATAGACACTTCATCATCCATATCATATTGTCAAGTGTAACCCCACCACTATCTTAAAACCTCTTGACATCATAAAGTGGAACCAAGTTATACTATTAATCAACCACATTACAGTTTCACGGGTAATCCCATCACATATTCTAACCCAGATATATACTCTAACCACAACACATTCTTAAGTGTAACCAAATCACATGCCTTCATATTCATCACACCCTTAAATGTAATTGCATCACACTTTCTTAAAATGCATACCATATATTCGAGTGCAACCTAATCACACTATCTTGAAACCCTATCACAAATATATCTCTTTGTCTTTGAACCTCTTCACATTCTCATGTATAATTTAAATATATACACCTCCAAGTATATAATCCAAATATAGAAAATATTAATTAAATATATAATTGAATTTAAATGCGGGTTGTTTTCTTTCATTTTTTTATAGGTATTGCATTAAAGTAGGATTGGTGTGTTGTTATGAACGAGACTCTTCATGAAGGTGAACTTCATTTTGAATTATGTGCCTTAGTAAGGCAATTCGGTTGTGGATGGGATTGCGAAGATAATAAGTTCAAACAGCAATAAATCCTTCGTTATGTGCTTCAGGAGGGCAATTTGGTTGTGCCAATGATCATTGTTCAAGTTAAAGGGTGCTCAGATTTTGGCATGTTTCAAGAGCTCAGAATGGCTATTTTTTTTTCCTCTATTTTTATCAAATGTATGTTTTATATTATATATATACCTAATATAATAGGTGAGGTCTATTTCTTTTTGTAGGGCCTATCTTAGTTCATGTATATTTTGTACTTTTTAGGTGCATTATACAATAAGTGAGAAAGGTGAGGCCCATTTCTTTTTTTGTGGGCCCTGCTTAAATTCAAGTACATTTTGCGTTATTTATGTGCATTATACGATAGGTGGGGCCTGTTTCTTTTTGTGGGGTCTTTCTAAATTTATGTAAATCAATTTTAAAAATTAATTAAATTACATATTGAAATTTCAATTATGGATGTAATGAAATTCCACTAATGGATTCAATGGAATGTCATCCACATATTGAAATTCCACTTTTGAGACGTGACAATGATGAAGGAAGTTGAAGTCATGCAAGTGACAATTTAGAGATTGTTAAAGGCTCTTAAAGAGAGTCGGTGCTTACTTATGATGATGTACAAACACAGCTTGCTTGTGTAATGAATATCACATCTCCAAGCTTCAGATCTTGAACTGTAGTTAATGCAGGTAGATGCTAATGTTTGTTAAGATGCTAATTTGGAAGAGTTGTCAACAAAATGGTAAGCTAAATAGGTCGGGTTAGAAATGCAAGTAACCACCGTAAGGTGCAAGTCCTTGAATGTGAATGGAATGGAGCTAACCATTAGCTCCAACTTGGTTATTTAGTAACCACAGTAACCTCGATTGTGAATGGATTAGAACCCACTTTCATTATTTACTTTATTGCATTATATTGTCATAATTCAATTGAACATCCAAACAAGGCCTTTTAACTGTCAACTGACAGGAACCCTCGACTTGTTTAACTAAAATTTTTCACTCGAATCTACTCGGGTAGTTACTTCTGCTTTAGGACATAAGACTTTTTTTCTTCTTTTGTTCTTTCTCTCGAGGGTTTTGGACGAAGGAAGATTGAAAGTGAATATAAAAAAGTAAACTATAATCCAAACGAAATGAAGGGAAGGCATGGAGTTTTCTTGTTCTTTTGTTGTTTATTTTTAAGGAAAAAGAAAAAGAAATTGCCACATGATAACATCCAATCTTCAGCCACAGTGTACTTAGGTTCAATCCAAAATATACAAACCCAGCTACAACAACTACAAATCCAAACTATACAAACCAATTCACTCGCTCTAATAACCCTACCACACTTCCCAGTGCAACTCCATCACACCGCCTCACAACCCCACCACATCTTATAGTGCAACCACATCACACTATCCTACAATCCTATCACATCCTCCAGTACAACATTAACATACCGTCTAACAATCGTATCACATTCTCAAGTGGAACCACATTACACTGCCACATAATCATATCAAACCCTCAAGTGCAACTTCATCCCATAGTCCATTTATTGTATCACATTCTCATGTGAAACCACATCACACCGTCACACAACCATATCACATCCTCAAAGTGCAACCTTATCACATAATCTATTAACCTTATCACATAATCTATCAACCGTATCACATTCTCAAGTGTAACCTCATCACACTGTTACACATCCATATGACGTCCTTAGTGCAACCTGATCACATGGTCAATTAAGCCCTTCACATCAATTTGTTTTACACATGCACCACACACACAGACAAACACCCCACGCCCACACATCCCCACACTCATGCCATAGTGGGATTTCTCCACCTATGGGAACTCGAACCCCAAACCTCGTATGTGAAACTCCTGTGAGTCTACCATCGAGGCAGGGACTCGAACCCCCTCACATCCTCAAGTGGTTTTCACATTCTCCAAGTGTAACCCTTCACATCTTCGAGAGTGGATTAGGTGAGACCTCTGACTCACCCAAGATGGTGTGACCCTTACCATGGGGACCACCTTGATGTATGTATCATGTATCCATGTTATCCATCTGTTTTTCCAGATAGTTTTATTTAGTGCACCGATTTGTGCACCTTATTTGTCAATCACGTGAGTTCATGTGCCATGAAGTCGGTTGAGCCCTTGGAAGTTAAAGACTAAAAACACACAAAGATGTGAAGCACCAAGGAACAAAAAATAGGCATATGAGGTGCATTGGTGACCCTAACCCTTGACCCAAAATAACCAAAACCTCTAGATGATCTTAACCCTAATAGGTAAACCTTTTATTTATCATCTCTTAGCCTTAGAAGTTTAATTAGAACATGATAAGTAAGGCTATAGGGGGTGCAAGGCTGTTGCAAAATCGTATGCCTAAAACAATAGACTTTCGTGTGGTACTCGATCTCATTGAGCAGTCCTTGAGGGGTTTTTGATGGCATCAAAAACCACTCGATGGAATCGAGTAGTTAACTTAGATCTGTCCAGCAGCATATGATTTTTTTTATCTGAATTTCTTAATGGAATCAAAGAACCTTCAATAAGGTTCCCCCCGATCCCACGAACACCACTTAATGGCATTTGGTAGCAGTATGTAAACTATCTAGCAACAATTTAGCTGAAAACCCGATTTTCTTGAGGCCATCGAAGCCACGATCGATCCCATCGAAAGAGCCGTTATCTTACTTTTTTTTATATATTGTTGGTGCTTGAACTTCATATATAGGGCGTTCGGTTCGTGGGCATTTAGATGAGTTTTTCATGTAATAAAAGCTTAGGTGATTCCATTATCATATCCCCCATTCCAAGCCTTTAAATTAATGGGTTCCAAGTCATCTTCTTTGAGATTAACACTCTAATAAGGATTCCAACCTCCACCTTAAAGGTGAGCTTAAACTCCACAATTTTCTAGAGATTAGACTTGAACCTATGATTAAATCTTTGTTTAAATCCTTTAAAAGACTCATCTAGGTGAATCTCCTAAGATTACAACATTCCATTAGGTATAGGAGATTCACCCCATTTTCAATTATCTTGATCACCTCAAAGGAGCACTACATGTAAGATGTTTGATCTTAGAGATGAAGCCTTGGTAACACATCGACATCATGATTAGGGGAGCAAAGGAGAGCTAATTGAAGCACAGGAGATCATTGATCGAGCAACTCGAGACAACAATACAAAATGTGCTCAATCCAACAAGAGTCTTTATATACTCATTCTTTGTGTAGGATTGACTGTAAGAGTTTGAATTGCCAAACTCAATTAGGTTACTATGTAGGACCTTGATTCTTGTGTAGGACATAAATCAAAGCCCTTGTGTAGGCCATCAGACATGGGTGCGTACGTGTTAGTCTTTAAGTGAGCCTCCGGCGGGAGTAACCATACGTCCTTAGACTAGGACCGAGGTTAATGGTTAGCCGATAGAAAACAAACTCAAATCACTTGCGGGAGCCTTCAGAGGGAGTGTACGCCTGTAGGTTCTTATGTAAGACCAAGATTCATGGAGAGCCTATAGAAAACCATGTAGAGTCTCTTACGGGAGCTAGTCCTTGTGTATAATTGCAAATGTTAGAGGTGAACCTGATTTAAAACCTCTGATAGTGAAATCCGATACACTCATGGGTTGAGTGCATCTACCGAGAGTGGAGTAGGGAAACTGAACCACTATACATGCTTGTGTTTGGGATTGTCTTTGAGCACTTGTTTTATTATGCTTATGTGATTGAATGTTTAATTATATATGTGCATGATTAGATGAATGCTATGAGTTGATATGTAGTACATCCCACACACACATGTACACTATCATGTTTATAGATTTGTTGCTCATTGCCATATCTTTTGTAATCTATATGATTGGACCCTCACTTGGCTTGCGCATAGCCCGTGGGCCCAGCACGTGTAATTTTTTAGGGCATTATTCCAAACATGAAGTAATCCAATTATCAAGTGTAGCATACTATAAGAAACAATAGTAACTGACCATTAATGGGCTAATTTTCTTTGGATTAAGCTGATGTTTGTTTTTACCCTTCATCCTTGCTCATGCGATCTTATCAACATATTGGATGGTAAATAAACACTATGAAAAAAAATTAATGTGTGCCCTAAAAAGTTTTTAATGGAAGGACGGTCAATTACCACTGTTTCATATGGTATAGTCCACCTAATAATTGGATCTGCTTCATTTTTTGAATAATGCCCTATCACATACTCAAGTGTAACTACATCCCAACACCATCTATCAACTTCATAACATTCTCAAGTGTAACTAAGTTACACTTTTTACCAACCAACTCACATTCTCATATGTAACCCATCACACACTACATAAACCCTAGCATACCCTCAAGTACAACCCCATCACACTCCGTAAGCCCAATCACACACTTCATGAAGCATTGGCCGATGCTCTATGGACCTCATTATTGTTTGCACATTGTTTTATCCAAGCCGTCCATCCACTCACCAAATCATTTTCGTGCATGAGCCAAAAAATGAGGCATATCTAAAGGTCAAGTGGACCACACCCTAAAAAATAGTCATTATAAGAAAATTATCCTTTACCAGTGGTCAAGACCGTTGGTAAAATGCTTGCCAAAATACTGGTAAAAGTTTGCTGAAAAGCCTGTAAAGGCCTGTCCAAGCGTTGATATAAAATTAATGAAGCGCTAGTAAAAGACCCCCACTAAGCCAAACACCAGTAAAAAGGCATGCACCTACTGTTATATGTCACAAAAACACGATTATAGGTGTTGACCACTAGTAAAAATGTTTTTTTTTAATCTATTTGTTTTTTTTTTATTATTACCACTTGTTGGGGCACAAAAAATACGCTATCATGAAGATTCCCTGAAAGCTTTGTTGAATGAACAACTCCTCAACCTGCCTTAGTTGCACGCAACTCCTCGGTCTCTTAGACTGGATTCCTGGTTGCACGATTTAGTCTCCCAGACTGGAAGTCCCATTGCGTGGTTATCCCTCAGCTTAAAAGCTCTGTTGTGTGGATCCCATATTGCTCTCCCTGTTGCGCGCCGGCCTCACTCTCCCTCCTTCGATTCTCTCCCTGTTGCGCGATCCACCTCTCCCTCCTTCGATTCTCTTTGTTATGCGGTCCACCTCTCCCTCCTTTGATTCCCTGTTGCACGGATTGGGGCTTCACACGTGTGAGGGGGCTATATATGCCCCTCCTCTCTTCATTTGAAAAGAATAAGAATTCGGAGTAGAGAGAGTGCAGAGTGGAGAAAAAGCAAGGGTCCACTCCAACCACACAACCACTCCAACCATGCAACAACCACTTCTACAATAGTTTGGGAAAAAGGAGAAGAAGTGGGAAGTTCAGAGAAGAGTACAGAAAGGAAAGGAAGACAGAGAGAATTCAAGAGAAGAGACCAGGTATCCGCATAGTGGTCCCCACAGCGCAATGAGTCTATCAATGTAGTGGATTCCCTTCCCTACAAGTTGCACATTTAGTACCTTTCTTCAAGCAAACAGATAAGAGATCTTGAACCTGCGTGAGATTTCTCTTTGACAGACACAAATACGTTGAAACATTACCAAAATTGCTATTGGATTACTTCTTTTTATATGTTGTTGTGCTGATCCATTGTAATTTGTTTTTAGAATCAAGGAAAACATGAGGATGTAATTGAAACTCAGAATAAATTAAATCTATGATGAAGAATGTTCTTCTATTTTCTTCGTCATTATTGAATAAGATAATCCCCCAAACTAAATACATTCATTTCTTGTCGAAACACCACTTATATTTATTTTTTTACATATTTAAAACCTAAAAATGTTGCACAACATAATTACAAATGAATATTAAAAAAAATTTGTATTACTTTACAATAAAAAATATTTATAATATTTATAACAAAAAGTTCGAAATGGTTTCAAATACATAAAAGAATAGAAAAAAAATCCCTCTATCCAACCCCCATCCGTCTCTACCTATAACATACAAAACAAAATGACAAAAATAAATTAATTACTTCTCAAATAACAAAAATGCCTATAGATATCAAAATTGACTAATGAAGATGATCAATCATTTTTTGAAATGCACTCAATTGCAAACTGTAAAAAGCTTGAATGGTAGGGAGGAACTTGTGTGTGTTTTTGTGTTAAAGAAAATAATCCCATCACATGCATCTTTTGCTTGACCAGCAGCTATTGGATTGTAGTAACTCACAATGTTTAAACTACATATGTCATTGCCATGGATAAGCATACATTCAGATGTGTTAAAGCACATATTCTAAAAAATCTATGAGATTGGAGTGTAACATCACCAATATGTAGTTTATAAAAAGAGAGAATTTCAACCAGCATGATAGGAATATATTACACATGCATACTTGCTTGTCCACCAATAAAATCTGAAGTTTCCTTTCATAAGGTATGCTTCCTAAGTTGTGGATTCGTCTTCTTAAAGAAAAGAGGTGGCCTAACCAACTAAACAAAATAGACACACTATTGTTAGAACAAACCCAAAACAATAAAGTACAACAATCCTTCATAGGTAAGGTTACCCTTGCTGGCCATAGAAGATGGAGAGATAAAGAGAGAAAGAAATAAGATAGTAAAAAAGAGAGAGGGAGGTCGTTGTTGTTGTGCCACACAAGCTCGCTCGAGTCACGATTTAATTTGTGAGTTTGAGTCACATTTGGGCCGAGTTCAGGCTCAGTTTAGGTCCTTCCAATGAGAGAGAAGAAGAGAGAGAAAATGGAGAAAGAAAAGAAGAAAGAGAAGAGGCAACGGGTGATGCAGTCATTGTGTCGACTCAATTCGACCAAGGCTGAGTCAGGTCAGGCTTGACGCCCATTGCTGGACGTTTCTAGCATGAAGGATGAAAATAAAGGGGTTGAAGGAGAGGAGAGAATGGGAGGCCAGACAACAGCTGTGAGACCCGTATCCTAACTTGTACCATTCTGTATGCCTCCGCGGTCCTCTCGGTCGAATTTCAGAGACCCGTGATCTGTAATCGGTGTTTACGCGCGATCCTGAGTCGTGTCTCATATATCAGAGTCAAGCGTACCCTTGCGACTGCACCGTCGCCGCGGTTCCGACGCTGCGTATTACGCGCCGAGGCGATACCCAGGCCAGGAGATGTGGGCCCGCGTTCAGTTTGAGAAAAACACCATGCGTTGTAAATACCGAGAGAATCTCTATGGCACATCAAATCAATCCATCAAACAAATGTCAAGTACAACACACATCCCCAAGTACAACCACCCTCCTCAAAGTCAACTCTCTCTCTTACAACTAAGTACACATCCATCACCCATCACCTAACTCTCACCCATCACAGCCCATCACTCACCCATCCCTCTCTCTCTTACACCTCTCTCTCATTCTCCCAAGCAACCCAAGCACCCAACATCCATGGCTTCCATGGAGAAGCTAGTGTGGCCCACCTTCTTACCTCCCATCTCCACCATCCAAGCTTCATCTCGACCATTGAAGTGCATTCCATTGGAGCTCTAGCATACATTGGCGGAAAAAGGAAGAAGAGATCTAATGATGGGTGATTTTATTTGTTGATTTTGATGATTTAAGGGCCCACTTGTAGTGGGACCCATCTTGATGTATGCAATGTATAGGGAGGGCCCATAGAGGCGGGGTCCCTCCCCTCTCACACTCGTCTCTCTCTCTCTCTCTCTCTCTCTCTCTCTCTCTTTCTCTCTCTCTCTCCCTCTATCTCTCTCTCGCTCCCTTTTGTGACGAAGTGTGGTGTGGCTCACCTGATCCAGCTGCCCGTGGGGCCCACCTTGCTGACATCCAGCCAGCCCAGATGAAGGGAAAACATAAATATCAACTTTATCAAGAACTTTGGTGGGCCACGCGTGGAAACCCACCATGATAAATGTGTTAGATCCACACCGTCCAGACCCTGGACGGTGGGTCCCACATCAGCAGAGAGCTGCTGTATTGACGTCAGCTGCTCTGTGGGTCTAATCATGTGTTATGTGTTATATCCACACCATCACTGTCTGGACGGTGGGACCCACCTGTCACGTGTAGTGTCCACACCATCCAGTAGATGGGACGGTCGGACCCACTTGCAGCAGTGGGGACCACCATGTCCGTACGTGTGCCATGTCCAGGCCGTCCGTCTAGGGCTTGGACGTTAGCAAATTCAAAAGAAAAGAAATAATAATAATAAATATATAATATATATCTATATATGTATATATTATAATATATATATATATATAATACATATGGTGGGCCCTACGTGGGAACCCACCTAATTAGAGGGGATTGGCTAGTGTCAGCACACCGTCCAGATGGTTGGACGGTGGGACCCAGCTGATGTATGGATTTCATCCATACCGTCCATCCGTCAGGGATGGGCCACCCTGATGTTTATGTTCTATCCACATCGTCCATTGTTTTGGACAGTGGGACCCTCCCACGTGTTGTATATGTTAGACCCAAACCGTCCATCCACCTTAGGGCCCACGTGATGTATTTGTTTCATCCATATCGTCCAGACAATGCTGAACAACACTGGACAATGTTTGGATGGTGCTGATTTACATGGGAAATGTTTGTATGGTGCTGATTTACCTGGACAATGTTTGAACAGTGTTGATCATCATTGGTGGGCCATGTGCCCCATGGAATGATAGTGTACAGTGATACACATATTGCAACTGCAACTATTGAAATGATTTTAGATGTAATCCAAGCTCCCATCTATGAGGCCCTCCTTGATATATTTTTTTGTGGCCCATCCGTCAGCCCCACCTTGATGTATTTTATGGCCCATTCGTCATGCCCACTTTGATGTATTTTATGGCTGATCCGTCAGGCCCACTTTAATATATTTTGTGGCCTTTTCGGGAGGCCCACTTTCATATACTTGTGGCCCATCTGTGAGGCCCACCTTGATATATTTGTAGCCCATCTATGTGGGCCATTAGTGCGGCCCAATGATGCAGCCTACTTAATGTGTATGAGGCCCATTAGTGCGGCCCATTGATGCAGCTCACTTGATGTATGAGACCCTTGTGTGAGGCCATGGGCCTACTATATGTTTGGCTCTATGTGGGCTATTTCTTGTGAACAATGTTGGTTAAATGTCCACATTGATGGGAAATGACGGTTGAATGTCCACATTGTGACCTTCCCTTAGGCCTTGTTAGGCCCATTCTCATTGAGGCCGATTCCGATTACTGAGGCTGATTATCAAGGCCAAATGTCGAGGCCAAATATCGAGGCTGATTATCGAGGACGATTGTCGAGGCTGATTATTGAGGCTGATTGACGAGGCCAATTCTGATTATCAAGGCTGATTACTGAGGCCAATTTTGATTGTCGATTCCGATTGTCGAGGCTGATTATCGGGGCCGATTTCAATTGTCGAGGTCGATTCCGATTGTTGAGGCCAATTTTGATTATCGAGGCCGATTGTTGAGGCCGATTCTGATTATCGATTCCGATTGTCGAGGCCGATTATCAAGGCCGATTCTAATTGTCGAGGCCAATTCCAATTATCAAGGATGATTGTCGAGGCCGATTCTAATTGCCGAGGTCGATTCTGATTACTGAGGCCGATTATCAGGCCGATTGTCGATTCTAATTATCTGTGCCGATTATCAATACCGATTATGAGTATGTGACAGCATAGCATCATGATACATGCCCATACGCATCATCTGCATGTTTATTATGAGATATGGTTAACCATTGCATATGTCATTGGATAGGTTATTATGAGACTCCTTGATAGGTAGAGATTGTCTTACATGAGCACATGATATGCGCAGGATTGATGCATGATTGGACTACATGACTCATGCATCTTGCATTGTGTGATTATGATTACTGTACCCCTAGCAACATTAGGGCTGTGACCTCCACGAGCATGTCGTGAATGGCCAGATGGGCCAATAGAAATATTTAGTTCGAGCATCTGGGTACTTTGGATGTCCGTGAGTGAAAGTCCCTAAACCTTCGAGGCCAAGAGATGCCCCAACGTCTAGATCGAGTGTATATATGAGTGCCCAAGTGCCGAATGCCAGTAGGCTGCGTCTCTCACTGTGTCATGGTCGGTTGGGAGGGGGTATGGAGCTAGGCTGAGTTTGATCAGCTCCTAAATGGGTCCGCTATCGACGAGCCGGGCGGGCATTAGTATACTACTGGTAGGCAGGTAGTGACGTCTTTTCCACTTGTTAGGCTACGCGGCTGGCTAGGGCGGTAGCCAGCTTGGAGTGTACTAGACCCCAGTAATGATCCCAGAGATGTACAGTATTGATATGTGGACTTATTGAGTAGGAATTGCATACTTATTCATTCATTCATTCACTATCCACTCAGGCTGGTGGTGCGCAACTATTTGTTACGTGTACCTTCACAATGGCCAGGATTTCGATTGTGGCATATGACTAACCAGAGATCAGGAGTTTCCTACATTGAGTCTGACTATAAAATTACATGTGGGACTAGTTTAGATAGAAGTCCCTTCTGATGGACCCCATAGCCTGCGATAGTATGTACTATATCCCGACTTCACACTCCAGCTTGGCCATTTCATTCGCATCGCATATTACATTATATCCACAGGCATATAGCATTTTTGGTTGCTCTATTTTTGCACTTATATGGCCTAGATAGACTTAGCAAGATTTACATATTGCATTATAACCTCGACATCTGATATTTGGCTCTCTATGATTCCTCATTTACATAGCTGATCTGTATTGCGTACTATGATATTGTACGATTTATAGACTTGCAGTATATCTGCTTACTCTGATATCGTATGATTCATGATCTTGCCAGTAATTCTGATATGGTATGATTAAGGCATTGTATTGAATACTTGGCACTTATCTTGTGCACACACTTATACCACCCTCTAAACTTTTTATAAGCTTATGGACGATAGATGCGTGCAAGTGGCATCAGGTTACAACAACGTCGAGCTTGGAGCATGTAACTGACTTCTGGAGCTTTAATTTCAATATATGTATTTCATTTTTTAGCATTGTATTCAAATGTTTATATTAGTGGAGATGTGATGATGATGTTGCCTTTGTGATTTAGGTAAACTTGTGGTTATGCTTATTACGAGATAAAAGTACATTAGGAAATCCTCCTTGTAGGATCCCAGGATCGGAATCTGCCTGTAATACACCGAGCTTTCAGGGGCCGTGTAGGAACTCGGCCTCCGAATTCTTGGGTATCGCTTATATTCTAATTATGGTAATTTGTACATATATCAATTTAAATGAGCAATAAATGAATCGGCTGGAACATAAACCACAACCACAACTAATCTACTGAAATAAATGACTAAGAAATACAAGTCTATAAGAATATCAAATGGGTCACACAAGGCATCGCTTGATAAAATTTTAATAAAATAATGTCCAAAAGAAATGGTGCACTAGATCCACAACTCCACAACCCATAATCAACCTGCATAGTCTACGGTGAACTGCCCACAAGCTGGAAGTAGGAAGATCCTCTTCCTCATCCAGGCTCACCTCGCTTGGCCCGTCGAGCTCCGCCTCACCAGCATCTAGTAAAGGGTTTGGTTGGTGTTTTAAAACACCATCCCAGAGTGAGAGTGAGTAGTTAACTCAGTGGTTACTATTAGCCTTAATTTACAACAAGTATCAATTATATGATAAATTTAATGAAAGGCATACATTCATAAATCTTTAACTAGTCTTGTTAATGCATATGCATGTGTTATGATATGATGTATGCCCTCGCAACAACACTCTCTCGAGCAACTTTGTCCAACTATCGCGCATGACCAACACTCCCTCATTGCGACCTTAACTGTTGAGTCGCTAACCTAACTAGTGCGATGCGATCGTGAATGTGCTAGCTGAGTTTTTAATTAATTCCGTTCATCCAGCAGATTGAAAAAACTAGTACACCCCACGTATCATTGCCATAAACTGGTTGCGAGGCCAAAGCCCCTAAATGTGAGAGGCCAGGACCCTGCGATCCTTGATCCCATCGGGTTCCCCATCCCCAATTTCAAACACATGGGGATTACTGAAAAGAGGGATCGATCGCGGTCACTACGGGGAGGCTCATCACCCCAGCGTAGGCCGACAACTCAGACACAGTGTCCCATTCCATCATACCCGGCTCTCGAGTCAGTGATCGGTTTCAAATGGTTATCAATAGGCTTCAATGGTTGAAGGGTGTTCCAGGTTCCATACAGGCATAAGCAGACATGGTTAACAAACATGGTTGGTCAGTAAATGAACTAAACCATGCGAGTTCAGGTGAGTACATGACGAATGACATAAAGTACAAGTAACCCATGTAGTCCAACTACTGTCGCCCATTCGCATCTGCCCAAATCCGCTGGTTTAGCCGCAGGATGGTCCTACCAACAGGACCACCTTCTCCCACCTCAGTTCTATGACCAACCTAAGGGTTTATTAATATTCAATAATATTCCAACAATTCAAGATTTATCTTTTGCACGAGTGAAGTCATGATCTCATACATTAAATATAAAATCTAGCTTTTTCTACAATGCAACTACTAACAAAAATACAAAATTAATGTGCATGTGTGTTGTGATGGGTTACTGAGAAGATCAAGAGTTATACATCATTCATATCACAAACACACAACAAGAATTAATACTAACACAGACATACAATAAGGATTTAAGCAAGCACCAACATACAACAAGGGTTTTATGCAATTATACATGCCATAAGGAAGGTTATACTAAAATCATATATGGGATGAACATGCCACATGAAAATTAAACCTAATCATGTTGAAGAACAAATAAACAACATTTAATCATTTCATGGAATTTAGGAGGATGGGTCTTAGCTAAGTTCTCTCTATAAGTTACTCAAGCACATCATCCTAACACTCATAATCATTAAACTCATAGTAAAATTGGTGTTAGGCCACCTAAGGATAATAGTCCATGCCTAATTATAATTGGAGAGTGAAGAGGCGATCCTAACGGCGCCGGGTCTGTAGGCTTGAAGTGATGGGGCCCTACGTTGTGTAGAATGCACAAGGATTAGAGATAAAGCTGAAATTCATGGAAATTAAGGGGAGAATGACCACATTACCTTAATTAGGGTGAGATCCCTCTTCCAATAACAAGAAATTTTGGAATTTTGAGGGAGAACGGGAGAAAGAGGTAGGAATAAATGAGTCCGGCCACCGGGGGTGCATGCAAGGTGGCGGCTCCCACTTTCTCTCTCACTCTCTCTCTCTTTTTCTTCTCTTTCTCTCTTTCTTTCTTCTAGGGTAAATTCGTATGGGGAGAGGGGTGCCCAAATGAAGCCCTTATATAGTGTCAGATTTGGTGTAAATGGCCTTAAGGGCTAAGTTTTTTACTATACTAGCCCTATGGGAGGTCTTTCTAACTTCTAGGGCCCACTATGGGATGTACATATTGATATATACCATAGGATAGTTAGCCCTAATGATGATCTACGTATGGATATGATCGGCTCACCATTTGGATGCGCCAATCGACAGATCTGATTAAAAGTCTATTCAACGGTCACCGATAGTCGATCGGGTCCTCAACTATACGGATATGAGCAGAAAAATATCCTTACTCTATGTGTGAAGTTTGGTTATAAACCGATGATCTGAAATCCTTAACTTTGCATAAGAGTGGACGACCCAATTCACTTAAGTTTTAACTTCTTCCTTTAGGGTATTTGCACTTCTTATGCACTCCTCCTTTGGCTCAAGTTAAGCGGTTCTGGACATTACCCTCTCGCGATAGACGTTGAGCCCAATAAGACGGACATTATTCTATAGTTTTGGAACTAGTGGCCCACTAACAAGCGATTTAGAGCTTGTTCAAAAAATCGGAGCATTTCTTGAATGAATTAGGTATTGAGATTTCTCGTGGGCAATGATTAGGGTTTGGATTAACTATGTTTATAGTATGGCCTATTTATAACTAGTGAAAGTGGAGATTTGGTCATGATTACTCTAAACCGTCGATTTTAGGCTAAAAGAGTAACGGGGTTGATTTGGTCTATTAGTCAAAATTCAGGCCTTATCTGACTCGGCTTCGATTAGATCTTTAATTTAGTTATGATTGTCTTGATTAGTTAGCGACGGGTCAGTTAGATTTGTGCCATATGTAAGTAAATCATGGGGTTAAACTTGATGTTCAAGTGATCGGGCGGATTCGTTGGCTTTCTACGGTTGATTAATCGGACTTGTGCGGTTCTTTACTGGTACCACCCGTGTATAATTAATATTGAGTGCTAATGGTCAGTAAGTGATAATATAAGTTAATAACGTAAAAAAATTCAAGGATTTTTGGAAATCCAAAACAGTGAAAATCCTACAATCTATCCCCCCTTAAAAAACAATTTCATCCCCGAAATTGCCTAAGGGTAATAAGATTTTATTATTTCATTTGCCTAAGTTTTATCGATTTCAAGTTTATATGCGTGGTAGGGTATATACTATCTATGCTAGTCTAGCTCATTTTAGTCTACCCCCTTTAAAACTTTTTCACCCTGATGGTTTATTACAATTTATTTATTTATCTATTTATTTTTAAAGATTGGAATTCATGACGACGATTTTCCTTTATCTAGAGTAAAAAATATTTGTTTTCAATGTTCGACCAATACGGAGAGATGGTTGTAGTGGGCTTGAACTCGATACGTCGATCATCTACCTGACCAAGGTAGAAGTCTCATGGTATCCATTCTTCGTCCTGGTGGATCCTGGTCTTCTACTCGGTCAAAGCAATGAGTCTATTGGTAGTTTCCCAGGATTGAGAATTGGGTCAAGCTACGAATGCTTCGCAGGTGTATACTTTTGTAATTATGTAGTCCGATCAATCTAAATGTTTAGGGAATGTTCATCATTGAAAAGTTCAAATCTCATATTTATAAGGTCGTCCTTTGGGTCTTGGTCTAAGAGAGTCCTCGTTTTAATTTATGTCTAAATTGGGGGTTAATAAATCTCTCAATATGCCTATGGTCAAAGATCATCCTAAAAAGTTTCTAAAGGCACAAAATTTTATATGAATTGTCATTTTAATCTTATGGCTAGTGGGTTATGAGCATACTACACTTCGGTTTCATAAATTTTAAGAATGAAGGAATAGTCGAAAGTTGTAAGGTATTCTGGAGGTTTGGAGTGCTAATAACGCTAATAAGGACGCAGGAAGGCAAAGATGAAGGATATCATCTTTTCGATGTTATTTAAAACTTGAGTCCTTAAGAGAATAGGAAAACTCAATATATTTTACTGTAGTCCACCTCTAACATGAGCTTACAGAGTATTAAACTATGAAACTCAATCCTACTTAGGGGTCTCAACTTAATTACACCAAAACAACTTAAACAAATATATATATGTAATCAAATTTAATCACGGGATGATCCCTAGCACGATTATAAATAATTCCTAAATAGACACCTAATGCTAAACTTTAATATGAAAAGACATGACTAGTCTATTGGCAACTTGAAGTTGCAGATTTTTATTTATTTATTTTCAACCCTTCTATTATTTGTAACATATTCGTCACCTTTGGTTACTATATTATTTTTATAATTTTTATAGTAATACATCATTAAACTTACCTTTATTTCACAAAATTTTATTTCATTTGAAGTTCCATGAGAATTATAAAAATTCAGGAAGTACTGATTGTCCAAAACCAACGATTTTCCATTTGTTTATAAAATACTATTATTTCTTGTAACGTTCTTCATACTTAAAGTAACTATTTTTTTTTTTTTGTGATTCATCAATAATTTTAATCTCTTAGTAAAATTTTTTATCTCATTTTGAATTGTAAAAAAATATATATATATTAAAATTCCAGAAGTGACAGTTGTCTGAATTAATGATTCATCATTAAGTTTTAAAATGTCTATATTTATTGTAATGTTTCTTATACTTTTAGTATTTGAATTATTTTAAAAAAAATTATAATGATTCATCATTAAGTTTAAATCCATCCCATAAAATTTATCTCATTTAGAATTGTAGATAAATTATTAAAATTCTAGAAGTAACCACTGTCTGAAACTAATGATTTTTGGATAGTTGTTAAATCATTTTAAGTCTAACTATATTATAATTTTTATTTTCTTTTTTCTTATTTTTATATAAAACTAGACTCATCAAGCTTCAATTTAGCTTTTGAACCACCTAAATTGGAGTTATAACGAAGGAGATATGAATTTTTGAAGTTGACCTAAAATTTACAGAAAATTTCGACGAGGCAACGCCGAAAATAGCTCCCAGCGGGGGCCATGTGGGCCGGGTGGGGGCCACGCGGGCCTTTGGCAGCCTGGGTGGGGGCACCTTGCGACAAGCATATCTCGCAAAACGGAATGAGTTATTTAACATGCCATATATGAAATTAGGGTAGGAGAAGCTACTCTATCCAAATAACATGGTTATTTCACAAGATTCCATCAGGTTAATGGTAAAAAATCTATTTTATTTATATTTTTTCTATTTATAGTAAATTTTTGTTTAATTATAGTTTTTCATCCTTTGAGCTTTGTAGTTGTGTCCAATTTAAAAGTACTTAGAGAAATTAGAAAGATAAAGTGGTGGAAAGTGAGATTTTTTTTAAAAAAAATGGTTTGGAAGGAGGAGTTGAGGCTTAGGGGTTAAGTTTTGAGAGCTTGGAAAGAAAATGGGGTGATAATTGAGGGGGAAAGGGGTAGGATTGGCTAGAAATGACCATAGGGAGAAGCCCCTAGGGCCTTTAAGGAGCTTGGAGAGGCAAGAAGGGGGTCCCCACATGTGGGAGGGCCCCACCTATTCGTCGGGCCAGGATACACTAGATGTTGGGATCACACAGGCTACTTCAGCAGCTTAAACCTATCACATTTAGGTCGGGTTGACTCAAGTCATCCAACCTTCCAATTAGAAGTGATTTGGATCACTTTGCGCAGTTTAAATCCTTCTATTCATAAACCCTAACGTTTTAGTCTTCGGACTTGCCAAATGGTATGATCCCGGGATCCTATAAATGTCTCTAAGTTCGATCGCTCCCTTCTAAGTCAGCGAATGCGTCATGGCAAGTTCATAATCTACAGCCCAATTTAATTTAAACCATTGCTTTAATACCATCTATAACACCCCGAGTTTTCAAGGGCCATGTAGGAACTCGACCTCCAAATTCCTAGGTGTCGCTTATATTCTAATTATGGTAATTTGTACATATATCAGCTTAAATGAGCAATAAAGGAATCGCTTGGAACATAAACCACAACCACAAATAATCTACTTAAACAAATACAACTAAGAAATACAAGTCTATAGGAATATCAAACGGGTCGCACAAGGCGTCACCCGATAAATTTTTTATAAAATAATGTCTAAAAGAAATGTGCACTAGATCCACAACTCCACAACCCATAATCAACCCACACAGTTTGCAGTGAATTGCCCACAAGCTGGAAGTAGGAAGCTCCTCTTCCTCATTCATGCTCACCTCGCTCGGCTCGTCGAGCTCTGCCTCACCTGTATCTAGTAAAGGGTCTGGTTGGTGTTTTAAAACACCGTCCCAAAGTGAGAGTGAGTAGCTAACTCTGTGGTTACTATTAGCCTTAAGTTACAATAAGCATTAATTATATGATGAATTTAATGAAAGACATACATTCATAGATCTCTAACTAGTCTTGTTAATGCATATGTATGTGTTATGATATGATGTATGCCCTCGCAATAACACTCTCTCGAGCGACTTCGTCTAACGATCGCACATGACCAACACTCCCTCATTGCGACCTCAACTGCCGAGTCGCCAACCTAACTAGTGCAATGCGATCGTGAACGTGTTAGCTGAATTTTTAATTAATTCCGTTTATCCAGCAAATTGGAGAAACTGGTACACCCCATGTATTATTGCCCTCAACTGGTTGTGAGGCCAAGGCCCCTCAACATGCGAGGTCAGGACCCCACGATCCTTGATCCCATCGGGTTCCCCATCCCCAATTTCAAGCACATGGGGAGTGCTGAAAAGAGGAATCACTCGCAGTCACTATGGGGAGGCTCGTCACCCCAGTGTAGGCCGAAAGCTTGGACATAGTGTCCCATTCCACCATGTCTGGCTCTCGAGTTAGTGGATCAGTTTTAAATAGTTATCAATAAGCTTAAGTAGTTGAAGAGTGTTGTAGGTTCCATACAGGCGTGAGCAGACATGGTTAACAAACATGGTTGGTCAGTAAGTGAACTAGACCGTGCGAGTTCAGGCGAGTACGTGATGGATGACATCGAGTACAAGCAACTCATGTAGTCCAACTACTGTCACCCATTTGCATCCGCCCAAATTCGCTGGTTTAGCCGCAGGATGGTCCTACCAACGGGACCACCTTCTCCCACCTCAATTCCCTGACTAACCTAAGGGTTTATTGACATTCAGTAATATTCTAACAATTCAGGATTTATCTTTTACAGGAGTGACGTCATGCTCTCATACATTAAACATAAAATCCAGCTTTTTCTATAATGCAACTACTAACAAAAATATGAAATTGATGTGTATGTGTTTTGTGATGGGTTACTGAGAAGATCAAGAGTTATACATCATTCATATCACAAACACATAACAAGAATTAATGCTAGCATAGACATACAACAAGGATTTAAGTAAGCACCAACATACAACAAGGATTTTATGCAATCATACATGCCACAAGGAAGGTTATACTAAAATCATATATGGGATGAACATGCCACACAAAAATTAAACCTAATCATGTTGAAGAACAAATAAATAACATTTAATCATTTCATAGAATTTAGGGGGACCTATCATATAGGGTCTTGGCTAGGTTCTCTCTATAGGTTACTCAAGCACATCATCCTAATACTCATAATCATTAAACTCATAGTAAAATTGGTGCTAAGCCACCTAAGGATAATAGTCCACACCTAATTACGATCGAAGAGTGAAGAGGCGATCCTAAGGGCGCCGAGTCTGTAGGCTTGAAGTGTTGGGGCCCTACATTGTGTAGAATGCACAAGGATTAAAGATAAAGCTGAAATTCATGAAAATTAAAGGGAGAATCACCACATTACCTTAATTAGGGTGAGATCCCTCTTCCAATAACAAAAAATTTAAGGATTTTGAGGGAGAAGGGGAGAAAGAGGTCGGAATAGACGAGATCCGGCCGTCGGGGGTGCATGTAAGGTGGTGGCTCCCACTTTCTCTCTTACTCTCTCTCTCTCTCTCTCTCTCTCTCTCTTTTTCTTCTCTTTCTCTCTTTCTTTCTTCTAGGGTAAATTCGTATGGGGAGAGGGGTGCCTAAATGAAGCCCTTATATAGTGCCAGATTTGGTGTAAATGGCCCTAAGGGCTAGGTTTTTACTATACTAGCCCTATGGCAGGGTCTTTCTGTAAGTGCTATAGTTTCTATCCCTGTGTGTTGTCAAATTTGTAGTGCCAAAATCACTATTATACTCTGTTATATATAACTTGCATAAGTGAAGCTCTCTCAAGGATCAACATACATAAACAAGCAAAGCTCTCAAGTACAAGACTCAAGATCTTGATTGAAAAAGCTGATCTCAAGACAAGACTCTTGAATGCAAGAACTGCTCACAAAACAAGACTCAAGCTGAAATCAAGACTCAAGCTGAAACTCAAGCTGATCTCAAGACTCAAGTTGAAAGTCAAGCTGAACTCAAGACTCAAGCTGAAACTCAAGTCACTTTCAAGATTGAGCTACTTCAAGGTTTAATCTACATCAAGACTTCAAGGCTCATTCTTCATGGTCTCTTTATTTCAATGTCCATACTTCATGATTGAGGTTTGTTTGACCATAGGATGACCTTAGAAGTAGGTCATTTCGGATACATAAGTCGTATGTTTATTTTACATGTGATTGGTCTGTTCTTCGACTAGTCCTAGGCCTTCTTCGACTAGTCCTAGACTTGCTTCGACCAGTCTAAGAAATTCCTCGACCAATGTAAGTTTGTTACAAATTCTGGATAAAATCCTTAGCCTTCGACTAGTCCTCGAACTGCTCGACCAAATCGTAGGAACAGTGTTTCGCATCTTCGACCCGTAGAATCTACGACTCAAGTCCAAATAAGATATTCAGGACCTAAGTCCAGTCGAAGGAAACCTACGACCTGTCGTAGGTGACCTACGACCGGTCGTAGGAGAGCTACGACCAGTCGTAGAACGATCTGAGCATATCCCGCTGGATTTTTCAAATATCTGTTAGAGCTTCGACTAGTCGAAGAGCACTCTAGACCAGTCGAAGACCCGATCTTCTCACCTATAAATAGTGCACGAATCTCAGAAGAAATTATCGATTTAATTAAAGTATTCAAGCCAATCTTCGTCGAACTTCTGAGAGATAATTCTGTGCTCCATCTAAGTTAAGTGTGCTTATTTAATATCTTCTTTCCTTAGCTTTATTTTAATTGATTTTGTTTCTATTATTCCAATCTGATTTGAAAAGAGGAATTGTTATTCCCTTTCTTTGGAATCAAAATTAATTAAGGCAAGCCCTATTTGGTTTAATTTAAAATCTATTAGAACTAGAACCATTGTAATCAAGTACTGGACATTGAACTTGGACATTCAATCATCTACTTTGATTTGGTTCTACCGGGCTGCTACAACGAAGAAGATATTCAGGTATTTTACATATTGTAAATTCCTTTCTATTATTTTGGTTTCTTTCAAGATTTGCCAGAAAAATCTTGTTATTTTGGTTATCTGAGGAAAGCCAGGAAAACTCAGAAGTGGGGTTTTTTTAATTGTGTAAGCCCACATACAAAGACACAATTGTAAGGGTTTTGGGTGAACCTGGGAAAACCTATTTTTAGTGAACGCTAATATCCCCTGTGTGAGGATATTAGGAGTGGAGTAGCTTTTTGTGTGGCTGTTGGATAACAGTTGGTGAACACACAGGCGAACCACTATAATCCCTTGTGTTGTGGTTGATTATTTTATTCTTCTATTTTTTTTATTCCTTTTGTGGGATGTATGTATGGTGGTGAATGTTGTAATTATTTCAAGCTTTGTGAGAATGTTGTAATAGCTTAGAATTTACTTTCTGCTATTCCTTTATAAGCTTGATTTTCAATTTCATTTTGAAAGTTGTTCCAGCAAGGTTGCCCTGCCATTTTTATGGTGTATGGCTGTCCCTAGAACAATACATTTTTAATTACAAGTTATTTCAATTCAGTTTGTATTTCTTTTTATATTCCTCTTCGATTTGAGACTTGATACAAAGACCTTTCTAGAAATAAGGTTGTCCTACCATAAACTCTGTTTAAGGTTGTCCTTAGAACAACGTTTGTATCAATCTCTCAAGATCTGAATTTTGAGGTCATTTTAATTTACTGCATTGTAATTTACTTTGGCTATCATTTACTTTTAAATTCCGCTGTTATAAGTTTTTATTTGGCATTGTCCTATTCACCGCCCCTCTAGGACATATAGGTTGGCCTTTTCACTTTCTAACCTCTAGGGTCTACTGTGAGGCATACATATTGATATATACCATAGGATAGTTAGCCCCAATGATGATTTACGTATGGATATGATCGACTCGCCATTTGGATGCGCCGATCGACAGATCAGATTAAAAGTCTATTCAACGGTCATCGATAGTCGATCGAGGCCGCGGCTATATGGATATGAGTAAGGAAATATCCCTACTCTATGTGTGAAGTTTGGTTATAAATCGACAGTCCGAAATCCTCAACTTTGCATAAGAGTGGATGACCAAATTCACTTAAGTTTTAACTTTTTCATTTAGGATATTTACACTTCTTATGCACTCCTCATTTAGCTCAAGTTGAGTGGTTCTGGACACTACCTATGTCTGACTCCCGCAATGGACGTCGAACCCAGTAAGGTGGACATTATTCTATAGTTTTGGAACTAGCAGCCCACTAACGAGCGCTCTAGAGCTTGTTCGGAAAATTGGGGCATTTCTGGAATGAATTAGGTATTGAGATTTCTCATGGGCAATGATTAGGGTTTGGATTAACTATGTTCATAGTATGACCTATTTATAACTAGTGAAAGTGGAGATTTAGTCATGATTACTTTAAACTGTCGATTTCAAGCGAAAAGAGTAATGGGGTTAATTTGGTCTATTAGTCAAGATCCAGGCCTTATCTGACTCAACTTTGGTTAGATCTTTAATTTAGTTATGATTGTCTTGATTAGTTAGCGAGGGTCGATTAGATTTGGGCCCTATGTAAGTAAATCATGGGGTTAAACTTGATGTTCAAGTGACCGGGCGGATTCGTTAGCTTCCTAAAGTTGATTAATCACATTTGTGCGGTTCTTTATTGGTACTACCCATGTATAAACTAATATTGAGTGCTAATGGTCAGTAAGTGATAATATAAGTTAATTACATAAAAAATTCAAGGATTTTTAGAAATCCAAAACAGTGAAAATCCAGGATGTTACACTGGCATATCAATGCTGGGAGCCGAGAATGGGGTACTACGGAGGCTATCGGCACCGGATTTAGTGATCGAGAATTTTGTGAGCCCGGTTTCCGAGTTTGGGGCATGACAGCAGCTGCCCTCTAAGTCCGAGTGCTAGGTCGGGTTGGTGGTTTGAAACTCGATTCGCTGTTAAGTCTTGCGCACAAGTTGGGTCTGGTTTAGTCCATCGACCCTGCTAGCATATGGGTTTGAGTGAAAAAAGGAGAGAGAGAGAGAGAGAGAGAGAGAGAGAGAGAAGGGAGAAAAGAAAGAAGAAAGAAGAGAAGAAAGAGAGTCAAAGAGTGGGCGCGTTGCCGCACTAGCTTGACTCAATCGAGTGGAGGAGGTGAGTCAGGGTTGGGTCAGCCCAAGTATTACTGGAATTCCAGCAAAGAATGAGAGAGAGAGAGAGAAAGGAAGAAAAGGAAAAAAGAAGAAAGAAGAATAAATAAACAGAAAGAGAGAGAGTTGCGTTGGTTGCCACACCACTCAACCCGACCGAGTCGGATTGACTCGTTGGCTCGACTCAGTCGAGTCTTTAGCTGAGTTGAGGCTCTTATGTGGTCCAAGAGAGAATGTTGAACACCCAGTAACCTCCTGAATGGAAATGGAAAGAGACGGAGAAAAAAAAGAGGCAAAGGAAGAAAACAAGATAGAAGGTGTTGTCATTAAGTCATGGGGTCACTGACTCGGCTTGTCTTCATCGAGTCTAGCTGGGTTGAGTTAGGACAGGTCTAGCGTCCACTTCTGGACTTCCAGAATAGGGGTAGAAATTAGGATGAAGAAGGAAATAAAAGGAAGAAGAAAGAGGGAGAGAGAGGTGAGTTGCGGTCGAGTCATAATTGGGTTGACTCGATTGAGGCGTGTGCGGGTCACTAGTTTGGATTGAGCTAGGTTGAGTTTGGAGAGCTAGGTGTTGTTGCTGGACCTCCAACATATGTAGATGAGAGGAGGAAGAAGAGGAGGTGGCAATGCTAGGTTGATTTGTCAAGTTTAGCCAAGTTCAGCCCAGTGCGGTTGAGTCTAGGCAAGTTCAACTGAGTCCAGTCAAGTGATATTAGAGCACGGAGTTCGAATCGAGGTCAGGTCAAGTTATAGATTGGATTAACGCGGTTGATTGAGGATTCAAATCTAAAGGTTTGCCCACTTCCTAGCGACATTGTAAGCGATTTAAAATATAAGGTGATGATTTCTTCCCCTTGTGCTTTTCGCTTTCATATTAGCTTAAATGATAGTTTCTATTTTAATTTTGACTAATAATTGATATCTCTATTTTCATAATTACTTGTGCCAGTTATTAGAATTGATCCTTAACTTATATGCTCAACATTTATCTTACATAAACACTTACATGTTGCACTTGAATATCTTCTCATGGTTGTGAATTACTTGTAGACTTGAATTGCTACATCTATTAGTGGAAGATTCCACTTAAATATGTAAATCTAAACTTGGGATGTAACTCGATTGATTTTGATTATAATGGACCCTCGACCTAGTGGCCATTTTGCCTATGGATTAAATGGAATTTTGTTGTAGACTTACCATCTTGTGTATTGTCGTGACCTCTATGGCTTTGATTTGATATTTATCATACATGGCTTCAATTTGATATTTGCCTCATGTGACTTCGATTGAATATTTGCCCTAAGTGGCTTGATGGATTATTTTCGTATAACCTTACGATGGTGAGTTCCACTTATTGAACTTCGATTGGCCACTAGTTGAGGAGGTTACCATTAAACATCCTACTGTTGGAGTCTCATGAGCCAGGGACGGTGGTATGGGACACTATATCCAAGCTGTCGGCCTATGTTAGGTGACAAGCCTCCTAATGACCTTTGAGAGTTCTAAATTTGTTGTTTACAATTGGAGTAATAACGGTTGGGTTAATCATGCATTCATAGCATACGGGCGATAATAGGTGGCTAATTTTGAACGTTGTAGCACGTGCCGTTTTTTCGTGGTATTGTTTCGCTAGCTCCTAGACCATCGACAATCGACCCACTTGGTGAGTAGGTCACTACGCATGTATGAGATGTACTTTCACTGGTGGCTGGCCACATGCATGGGTTTTGCTTAAAAGACAATTGGACGAGCATCCCCAGTTAATGTGTATTCACGCATCCATGCATTTAAATAAGATTGCATTGTGGATTATTTTAGATGTTTTAGGGCATGTTTGGATTCACATACAGGGCTGTATTGTATTACATTATTATACAGTCATGGTATTCATAGCACTGTAGACCGTATCCTTCCATTTTATCATTGACAAACAGAATGTTTGGTATGGAGTGGGTGTAAATAGTGGATTTTTCTAATTCACTATTTGTTGAAGGATCAGACTCCGTAGTGATAGAGTACATATAACACAGAACATATACAAAACATGATTAATGCTAGTGAGTAATACGGTCTAGCGGTCTTAAGCACTCACATACCCAATGTGAAAAAAAAAACCTTGATGAAATAATAAATACATAATACAATTAGTACAAATTAACTAAAATATGTCCATTTACTAAATAAAAAAAAGGAAAAAATTAAAAAGAAAAGAAAAAAGAAACCAAAAGAGATCTTTCTGAGTAATCTCCATTCATTTTTCTTGACCTAATCGTCTAGCCCAGCCAATGATCCCTTCCTTATGATCACAGCGATGAAACAAACCATGTAATTACTGCATATATAAGCACCACTCCAATCAGAACTTTGAAGATGACATTCATAATCCCTTTCTTCATACCATATGATTCACGTCGGAGTTCGATTCATCGTAAAGCTGCACTCCAATTTCAGGTTCGTTAGTGGTAGCCGATGGATGAAACGGAGCAGCTTCACTTTCAAGTCTTCTGGAGAGTCCTTCTATCATGATTGTTGAGGCCCTATATTGTTCAACAGGAGTGGTACAAGATCCACGTTTCTGCAGAGTAGCCTACATTCATTAAACCACAAGGACCATCTAGCGTATGATATGGTTTACCAATCTCTTAATACCCAAAAAATACGCAACAAATTAATCGAAGTTTGCATATGAAAAGTGATTCATACCTTGAATCTGGTCTACTCTGTCGCAGCCTCACCGTAAATTTTAAACAATCGGTGTTTGCGCTCACTGAATTCATCTACCTATGCCCGAGCAACTTCCCAGTTGTCATAAATTCCAGGCACTTTACGCACATATACCATATAGTATTTATCCATTTGTACCTAAAAAATAAATCTAGCGTCAGATTTGAAGTGCATTGACTGGTCATTGAATTTCCTCAACCTCATCTAGAATTAACAACAGTAGATAACAACAACAGATGAGAAGATATGATGGAATTTATAGACGAAGAAATAGAAATTCTGTCTCCAATATAAACATTCACACTCTCACCTGAAACGGACCTTTCATTCAATCCCAAACTGACATAATAATACGCATCCAAGTGATGAATTCAAATCGTGGCTGCTATGAATAGAAATTTATATTCCCAATTTACTTAAAAGAAGCATCATACAAGTCCAACAATCATGATATGAAATCAGACTGTGTTACCACAGCAGATGAAGAAATCATCACAACTTTAACAAATGATCTATATATAACAGTTGAAAATAATGAAACATAGTGGCAGCAACAACTCCAATCCAAATGTTCGTCTCTGTAAGAATTTCAGACAGACATTACTACAAGTCCCTGCATTAACCAATCAACCTACATTGGCCAATATTTCAAATAAAGTCAGCTGAAATATATGAACATATATGCCGATGAAATTACAGAGAGATATATCAACATAGTTGCAGATGGTCCAACCATCAGCAACACCACTATTCAAAATTAACATAAACCAGCATGTTGTGTGCTCCAGAAACACCCATCCAAACCCAGATCACCATAACAGTTATACAAAAGAAAAAAGAGTTAAGTTTCATCAAGTTCCCATAAGCTATGTATTAAAGGCAAATTTTTTTAAGACAGGGCCACTGCGTTCGAGGAGTTTCTGTACCCACTCCTTCCTCCTCTCATGGGCCATCTTCATGAAAAAGTCAGCACTAACAAGATCCCCCTGCAACAACCTAGCAGCACAAAGTTAGTCCTCAAGGCTAAGGCCGTCAACTTCTTCAAGTATGCCCAACATTTTTTGGACTCTGCTTATAGTTTTGCCCTGAGACATAGTAACGGTCAGAGACTTGACAGCATCAGCCATTTCACCCACCCTATCACCGATGAGATCACTCAGCTTACCCCTTTTTTGTCGGGTCAAGCCGCTAGTGGTGGATTAACTATTTTTAGACCCCTTAGAGGTCTCCACAGGGACTTTGTTAACCCTTTTTAACCGCTATGATCCCTCATCCAAACGAAGGGCAAAACCACTGTCGTGGTCATCCTCATCGTCAGATGAAAGGTGAACTGTCTCATACCCATATTCATCGGACTCAGAGTCAGACTTGAACTCATTTCTTGATCAGCGTCGACCAAAAAGTGGCAACGAGTATGTTGTGCTCGCAAATAACCCATGGGCACATTCGTTGCCGAACATAAAAGCTAGGTCCTTGTATTTGTAAATATGTTTCCCACTCACTCTTTTTGTGAATTAGTGAGATTGCAAAAATAGTAAATGAATTCTTGTTAGCACATTGTTAGCAATCGCAACACTTAAGCGAGGGATAAAAAAGAAACATGTAGAAGTAAAGCTATTTACTTTGAGTTATGACTATACCGCAATATACCCATCCCACACATCGTCCGTCACCATCACCATTTTTTATTCAGTGTCCCATCCAAAATCAGAAGCATTCAACGTGTCTTTCACGACCCAATAGAATCTTTTTAATGTACGCAAGTGGTTTGAAATGTATTTATTCTCTACTTCAATTCCACGTTTATCAAAAATTTCATTGATCGTGGCCTTATATGCTTCTGGTTTGAAGCCAATGTCACTTTTCCTTCCAAGATTAACTTGTTTGACTAGTGCATCCACCAATGCATTATCCATAGGATTAGTCCACTAAATCCGAGTTGATTTCTTACTAGTTGTGTATTTTCAATTGCTGGTTGGTGTCAAAGTTCTCTTACTCGCGGTACCGAATATCTTACTCGGACATGCAGTAGTTTTTTTTGGAGAGCTTGTATCTTTTGTAGGGGAATCCGTTTCATTCTTATCTCTTTTTCCTTTGTAAGAACTCCGTAAGAAATTCATTTTACTTACGCATTAGTAACAGTCAATGGAAATAGGAATTCATGAAATAAAGAAACATAGTAGCATTATCAGTTAATGGAAATTAAAGAATACGACATTCTAAATACAGTATCACATTGACTGTTATATAGCAAGCAATGTAAAATTCTATTATACTAAAATCCGTGCATACTTCAAACCTAATTTAACCATAAATCCCAATTACGAAAACACAGTAAATTAAAAATTCTACTGCTACACAAATAACATTATACAAAAATAGAAAATAGACAAAGTCAATGTCGCTGTCGGGTGCGAGGGAGACTGTCGTTCCACATTCTATTCGCAATCTCATCCCTCATTTTCGCCCGTTCTTCTCTTGCGTGGTCTATCACCTGAGATAATGCCCCATCTTCTTCGGTCATAGTTACCTCCACATGAGATGACAAAATGTCCTCAGAACTATCTCCACTATCTTCAACTGCTTCAGTAAAACATCTTCACCACAAATACTGATAAAGTTATGTATAATACAACAAGTTATAATAATCTTTACTTGAGTTATAAACTTGAACTGTGGTGCTACACGTAGTATAGGAAAACTACCTTTTAAGAGACCGAAATAATGTTCTATGACATTTCGCAGCTGGGCATGACGATAATTGAAGAGTTCTTTCTTATTAGCAGGCTTTCTTCCTGTATGAAACTTATTCAAATGATATCTGACACATCGATAATGTGCCATAAACCCAAGAGAATGCGCGTATCTCGCATCAACGACATAATATTTTCCTACACAAAGCAATATATGGATATTAAGCATATTACATTTAACATGCTACTACTTTAGAGGAAATAATATCATTCTTTATTTACCATGAGGAATAAAGAAACAGTCTGGTTGACGGGTTAACGCATTTTGCAAAATACGAGCATCAGAGGCAGAACCATCCCAACCCGCAAACACATATACAAATTTCATATCAAATGTACAAACTACCATTACATTCTGAGACAAAACCTTTCCGATTTCGAAAGGTGGTGCTTGTTTCTTTAGGCAAATTAGTGGGTATATGAGTCCCATCGAGTGCCCCAATACAATCTTACAAGAAAGTTGATCTAACTTCGAGGTTGTTATTTAGTAATCAGCATAAACTTCATATCATATAAATCTAATTCTCAAAATATTTACCTGAAAGTATGGATTCCACATTGGATTATCGGATATCTCTTTGGGAGTATGTAAACCTGGGAACTTCACATATTCCGGATAAAGTCCAATTACAACATCAAACACTCTTTTGAAATGACGACTCACTATCTCCCCATACCTTGAAAAATGATGACCAATGACACGGTTTCGTACATTGTGGCCGATAGTATGCAGGAACATTACTACTTGTTGCTTTAAACTGCACCTCTTTGAATCAGAAAGTAAATTTCTATCTGTAATTAGAGAGCACAATTCGAAGAACTTATCCCGACCCATTCTTAGCTGTGCTAGATAGTTAACATCGCTCTGCTTAATGATTCATTTATGAATATATTTCTCTCTATATGACCACCTTTAGGCAAAGCCTTGATACAATAACGACGATAATATTCAACAGCTCCCATAGCACACGTAAACGCTACAATCGCGGTTAATGCAGCTGCTATTTCATTTTCATTCCACTACTACTTAATGACTGATCTCACCTAGAGTCACCACTATGAGACCCCATAAGACAAATGGGGAACTGACCTATTATTTTTTTCAGTTATTTTCTATTTATTAGTGCAAATGACACTAGAAGACTATGTACAATAAGGCATTAAAGTACACACAAAGTGAGTTCAAATCATAGCATATGGATTCTTAACATGATTGACATATGAAAAATATATCTATCTATGAAGTATATTACAATCAGGCAGTGTCAGACGTAGCACATGTTACAGTCGAGCAAAATGAATTCGTGATTAAGAGAAGTTTAATGGTAACATAGAGAAAAATACACTTAGACTGAAATAAGAGCATATTAGTAATATGTGTTTGATTTTAGGTGCGTATCAGCAGTGTAATTACGCACATCTGGTCTTTGTTACAATGGAATGAACCGATTAATATCAGGATCTGCACGTATGTGAGACTTGTCTGCACCAGTGGACGACAGTCAGACCTCAATATTTACGGTATGAAAAAATAATATGGAAGTTAGAATCGAAATGATCCTGGATCATCTTTACAATACAATTTGCAAAACCTAAAACTATATGTTAGTCTTTCAGACATCTATCACAACTAATGAATATTCACAATACGATAGAATACAATCAATACAAACAAGAGTTTGAACATGCATCCTATCGGCCTTATGAGAAAAAATATGATGCATTCAAAATCATGTAAAGTTGAAAAAGGAGTATTACCTTCAACAATCTACAAGCCACTGGATGTTACAAACCCTACAAGATACTTTTAAAACTAAGGTTTTTTTTTGTGGAAGAAGATGGAAGATAATATTTTCTTTTATAGCCATTCTCGAAATAGAGTTAGTATCGGTCAATGGAGTTCATTACTCCCACACTGGATGACATGCAAAGGTCATGTCCCAGGTGTCGGGAGGCGAATCCATCTCTCAGGTACACTTCTGATACGCAGTGTTGTCATAAAGATCACTATCATGCCCCAAACTCAGAAATCGGGCTCACAAAATTTTTGATCGCCGAATCCGGTGCCGACAGCCTTCGTAGTACCCCATTCTCGACTCTCAGCACCCATACGCTAGATTTCGATTCTAGGATCCTATAAGGAGGATTTTTCTAATTTACATTTAATTCGTAATAAGCATGACCACAAGTATACCCAAATCAAAAAGGCAACATCATCATCACTTATCCACTAATATAAACATTTGAATACAATGCTGAAAGGGAAATACATATGTCAAAAATCAAAGCTATAGAAGACCGCTGCACGCTCCAAGCTCAATGCTGCTGCAACCTAATGCCACTTGCACACATCTATCATGCATAAGCTTACAGAAAGCTTAGAGGGTGGTGAAAGTGTGTATAAGGTAAGTGTCACGTATACAATAAAGCCCATGAATCATACATCATCGAAATAAGCGGAAATATTGACAAGAACATGAATCATACGATATCAGAGAAAGTGGAAATATACTGATAAGTCCATGAGTCATATAATATTAGAGTACACAATGCAGATCATAATGAGCCAAATATCATATACTGCGAATGCAATGCAATATACGGTGCGAATAAAATGAACAAGCTGGAGTGAATTCGGGATGATAATACGTAGTATCGCAGGCTATGGGGTCCATCATAAGCGACTTCTATCCAAACCGGTCCCATACCTAAATTTGGATAGTCAAACTCAATGTAGTAAACTCCTGATCTCAGGTTAGTCGCGCACCCCAACCGAAATCCTGGCCATTGTGAAGGTACCCGTAATAAATAGTTACGCACCACCAGCCTGAGTGGATAATGAATGGATGCATGAATGAGTATGTAACTCCTACTCAATAAGTCCACATATCAGTACTATACATCTCTGGGATCATCACCGGGGTCTAATACACTCCACATTGATTGCCGCCTCCCTAGCTGCATAGAACAGTGAGTGGAAGAGACCAAACTATCCGCCTGACTAGTAGTCTACCAATCATACCCGGCTCGTCGATAGCGGACTCATTTGCAAGCTGGTCAAACTTAGCCTAGCTTACAGCTCCCTCACTCGAGTGGATAAGGCCACACCACCTCCCAACTGACCACGACACAGTAGGAGACGTGGCCTACTCGTATTAGGAACTCGGACACTCATGTATTCACTCAGTTTAGATGTTGGGGTGTCTCCTGGCCTCAAAGGTTTAGGGACTTTCACCCACGAACATCCAAAGTGCCCAAATGCGCCAACCAAATATTTTCGGTGTCCAATCCGGCCATCCACGATGTGCTTGTGGGTATCATGGCCCTGATGTAGTTAGGGCGTACAATGATCATGTCACACATATGCGAGATGTATGAGTCACACCCTCCAGTCATGCAACAATCTTGAGTTTACCGCACACTCATGTGGATAACTCCTATCAGTGAGTCCCATAAATAGTCTGCCCAATGGCATATGCTATGATCAGTCACTACTCATATCAAGCATACATATGATGCATATGGGCATGAGTCATGGAGTTATATTAAGCATGTTATATGGTGATGAACTATCCTTACAACGAGGATGGGCCTAGACGGCCTACACACAACAAGTATGGGCCTAGCAATGGGCCCTAGGGAGAGTTATAATGCGGACCTTTAACTAACATTATTCTTACAATGTGGACGTCAAACCATCATTGCTCCCAAGGCACGACCTGTCATAAATATCATTACACAAACCATGGTGGAATCACACATTGGAATGGACCTTATATACATCCCATTGGGCCTCAACCCATGGGCCTCAGATACATCAAATGGGCCGCATCACATGGGCCTCATATACATCAAGGTGGGCCTTATATGCATTGCAATGGGACATAACCCATTTAGAGATCATTCTAGAGCATTTCCAAGGGAATGAATCGTATCAAAAGATCATCTGGACCATACAACAACTAGCAGTGGTGATCATGATTTCCACCGCTAAAAATCCTACAGGGCCCACCACAGAAAACTGTGAGAGCACCCACACCCACCGTTAAAACATTTATAGGACCTACCGTTATGTATTTTTGGGATCCGACCTATTCATAAGTTAACATGGAGATAGATGAAGTGAAAGCAAAAACATTAGCTTGATCGGAACTACCGTGGCCCTTAAGAAGTTTTAAACAGTGAATGTCACTATCCCCACTATTTTCAATGGTGGGGTCTACTTGAACTATAGATCTGACTCATTTTTCTCATGCAATAAAATGATCTCCCAAAATGGTTGGGTGGTATGGATACAACACATGCATCATGGTGGGTCCCACCGTCCAAGGTCTGGACAGTGTGGCTACACAAAACATACATCATGGTAGGGTCCACATGGGTGGACGGTATAGATATAGCACATACCTCGTGCGTGGGGCCCACCACAACGTTTATCTTCCATCCAATCTATTAATAAGGTCATAAAGACCAAAATAAATAAATAAATAAATATTATATTTATCCAAAACTTCTGGACTCCAAGGGAGTTCAATGGAAGACGTTCAATCCCTCACATGTTTTGTGGCGTGGATCACCTGAGCTCGTTGCACGGCTGATTTTTAGGGGTGGCCCACAACTAGAAGGGGCCCCATCAATGCACGGTGTTGACGTTCTACACACATCACAGTGGGGGCCACGGCTGGGACCCACGTCCCTGCCCCTTGAGTAACGCAACAGCAGGACGCTGCTGCAGCATCCTCTGGATGTGTAGCAGTAGCAGCGCCTGCTGCATGTTTTTATTTTTATTTTTGTTTTTGTTTTCTTATAGATTTTCCTAGATAGGGCCCGCATCAGGTGGATCCACTCGACCCATTAGATTCTATGACTCAAAACGGACCAAACAAGCCCAATATTCGGCACATTTTGGCATGTAAAAACGTCAAGATGGGCCCTAACTGATTTGAACGGTAAAAATCACTATTTTCTAAGCTATGGCCCGCCAGAAAATCGGATTGGCTTCATTTTTCGGCTCAACGCCTAAAATGAGCTGGGGAATGGAATGGACGGCATGGATTAGTTCCATACATCAAGGTGGGGCCTGCATGGGCAGCCCTTCCCAAAAGCTTGAACTAAAGCTAATATTTGTGATTTCGATCTAGGCAAACTAAGTACGACCCTGCTCAGGTGGGCCACCAAATGGTGGATGGTGTGGATACAACACATATAAAGTGGGCCCCACCTACGGATGGCTTGGATAAAATACATGCTTCATGGTGGGGTCCATCCGGGTGGGCCACACGGCCACATCATCACAAAAAGATGAAAGAGAGAGGGAGAGAGAGAGAGACACACACACATGTGATGGAGGGACCTCGACACTATGGGCCCTCCCTTTCATGCATTCAATCATACATCAAGTGGGTCCCAATACATGTGGGCCCAACAAATCAAAATCAATGGTGGAGATTCCTTCTCCACTAAAATGGAAGGTCTAGATGACCCCTTTCGAACTCGAAAGTAAACATCATGATGAGATCCATGGAGAATGGCCCCATCATGGAATGATCACGAGAATCATAGTGGGCCATCACCACATCTAGGGTCAAAAGTGAGATCTATACCATCAATCGGTAGGCCCAACTTGGCCCATCATCAAAACATGGAATCTAAACCTATAGAACACCCACCGTTCGATCTTCTTGGTCCGATGGAAGGCCGATCTCCTTGTGTCTCACTTTGATGAAAGATGATGAGAAATGAAGGGCTGGGATGATGGATCTTGGGATAGGAAGTGGGCCACACACAACACACTCTTCTCTTGGAAGTGCTTGGACGTGCACTTTTTTTGGTTGCTTGGAAAATGTGAATAGAAAGAGAGAAATGGTGGTTATAAAAGAGAGGTGATGGTTGTGAGTGATGGATGTGAGTTGATAGGTGTACTTGACTTGAGAGTTGACTTGGTAAGTTGCTTGACTTGGGGAGAAAGAAAGCATGGGTTGTGTACTTTCATTGATTCATTGATTGATTGATGAGATGGGTCGTAGAGATTCTCTTAGGTTCGTAAATGCGCGGCATTTCTTTGAGATAAATGCCGGTCCATATCTCCTAGCCTGGGTATCGCCTCATCGTGCGAGAGGCGGCATCGGAACCCCGGCGATGGCGCGGTCGCAAGGATACAAGTTTCGAGTCGAGTCGACTCTGATATATAGGACATGACTCAGGATCGCGCGCAACTGCTGTCTACGTGTCGTAAGTCGCCGGAATTCTACCGAGAGGACCGCGAAAATCTACGGAACAGTACAGGATAGGATACGGGGGTCTTACAATCCCTTTAAAGAAAATCAGATTTGGGTGTATTGCATGGGACACCCTCTTCATAGGGTATAGGAGAGAATTGTCTCCACTATACTCAACTGCTCTTGTAAAAGAAGGTACATAGAAAGAAACTATATCCACCACTCTAAAGATGGATACTCTCAACATAAAACCCTGATCACCTTTTATCCCTGAAATTGTAATGGAAATAAAATAAATTACCTAATTTCACAGAATCTATTAGAATAATCTGTATTGGACGAAAGAAAGATTGATTTATGCAAGGATCACGCAGCGGCTAAACTCATCTCATCTTCGTCGTAGCCGAGGACGAAGAGGCTAACATCCAACCAAATGTCTCAGATGTGGTCGGAGAAGCACGATCTCCTCTCTCATAGGGGATGAAGACGAACGAAGAAGTAGAAGGATGGCGTAGAAAGACACTATGGACCACCAAAACACTTCTCCATAAACCCTTTTTTTCGGAGGCGGTGCAGTGCAATGAAGGCATTGCACTGCACGATGCATTGTGGATGACAGCAGAGACGCATGTCCCTACAAATCTGGTTCAACGACATACCGGGTGACACGTGTACACTGGATTTCAATTCGAATTCAAATGTCGATTAATGTATTATTTAATATATAATTAATGTAATACAATCTAGGCCGTTAATCCAAACACGCCCTTATTGTTTAAACTATGCTTAACTAATGCAATGGTGTGTAATCTTGGGGGGAATTCACACTGACTTGACCACTCATCTATTGCATATATAATCGTATAGGTGGTGCAGGTGGTTTAAATGATACTCATGTTTAGACTGATGAGGTACATGGTACAAATATCTGGGATGTATACTACATCTGCTCAAGAGAAGCTGCGTGATCTTGCAGCTCAAGGCTAGCTACATTTTATTATGTTTCATGTGTTAAATTATTTCCTGTATTTGTTAGCATTGAGACATTGGTTTGTATAAGCCCTATGGGCAGCTGCTCGTATATTTTGGATGTGTATGAAAACTTTCCTTTATGCTTGATTTGTTTCATTTATGCTAAACTCCCAACTCTAAAAAAAGAAAAGAAAAGAAAAAAAATATATACGTGAAATTTGGCTATTTTTCAAGGTTAAGACTTGGGTTTTCAGAAAATGAGTTGTATACTCGGGTTTCAGGGACCGAGGAGTTATAGTTTGACCTGATCAACAGGTTAGATGACAAATAAACATTATGTTAGGCCCTATGTAGTTTTTAATGATAGGCGTTTAATCATCATTGTTTCTTATGGTGTGGTCCATTGGAGATTTGGATTTGCTTCATTTTTTATGTCATGCTTAAACTGAGCTAGCAAAATGGATGGGTCACGCCCCAAACTCGGAAACCGAGCTCACAAAATTTCCGATCACCGAATCCAGTGCCAACAGCCTCCGAAGTACCCCATTCTCGGCTCCCGGCGCCCATATACTAAGTTCCGATCCTGGGATCCTACAAGGAGAATTTTTCAACGTACATTTATCTCATAAGAAGCATAACTACAAGTTTACCCAAGTCATGAAGGCAACATTATCATCACATATCCACTAATAAAAACAGTTGAATACAATGCTGAAAGGGAAATACATATATCAAAAATTAATGCTCCACAAGACCGTTGCACGCTCCAAGCTCAATGCTGCTGCACCTAACGTCACCTACACGCATTTATCGTGCATAAGCTTATAGAAAACTTAGAGGGTGGTGTAAGTGTGTGCGATGCACGTGCCAAGTATATAGATATCAGAGTAAGCGGAAATATTGGCAATCCATAAATCGTACAATATTAAAGTAATGTGGAAACATGTTGGTAAGTCCATAAATACCATCAGCCTTATCCAGGCTATGCGATGCAAAAACAAAATAAACCAATATCATATATTGAGGAAGCAATGTACATCAACTATCCAATGCAGAGACATAATAAGTCAAATATCAAATACCGAGTCCATGAATACCAACAGCCTTATCTAGGCCATGCAATACAAATGTACAGTAAACCAAGTGCTATGTACTGAGGATGCAATGCAATATGTGATGCAAATGAAATGACCAAGCTGGAGTGTGAAGTCGGGAAGATAGTACGTAGTATCGCAGGTTACGAGGTCCACCACAAGGGTCTTCTATCTAAATCAGTCCCATACCTAAATTTGGATAGTCAGACTCAATGTGGTAAACTCCTGATCTCAGGTTAGTTGCGTGCTCCAACCGAAATCCTGGCCATTGCGAATGTATACGTAACAAATAGTTGTGCATTACTAGCCCGAGTAAATAGTAAATGAATGAATGAATGAGTATGCAACTCCTACTCAGTAAGTCCACATATCAGTACCATCAATCTCTGGGATCATCACCGAGGTCTAGTACACTCCAAACCAGATTGCCTCTCCATCACGTGCAACGAGGTAAGTGGAAGAGACCTCACTATCCCCCTGCCAATATCAGGCCCGACTTATCGATAACGGACCCATTCCTCAGGCTGGTCAAATTCAACCTAGCTTTACCCCCTCCTCTCAGGCAGGTAAGGCCGTACCCCCTTCCAATCTACCACCACACAATGGGAGACGAGACCTAACGGTATACGGCCCTCATGCACTCATGCATCCACTCGGTCTAGACGTTGGAGCAACCTTTAGAACAAAGAGGGTTTATGGACTTTTACCTAGGGATATCTATAGCACCCCATGTGGAAAAGATTTTCAATATCTAATCTGGCCATCCACGTTATGCCTGTAGAGGCCACAACCCTGATGTCGCTAGGGTGTATGGTGGTCATATCACACAATGCGAGATGCATGAGCCACACTATCTAGTCATGCAGAAATCCTACGCGTACCGCGCGCTCATGTAGACAACTCCTCCTACCATGGAGTCCCATAATAATCTGTCCAATGGCATGTGCTATGATTAATCACTCCTAATATTAAGCATACATATGATGCGCATGGGCATGGATCGTAAAGCTATACTAAGCATGTTATAAGATGATGGTGCACTCTCCTCATATCAAAGATGGGCCTAGACAACCTACTCATAACAAGAATCGGCCTCATAATGGGCCCAAAGGAAGGTCACAATGTGGACATCTAACCATCATTGTCCATTAATGTGGACATTCAACCAACATTGCTCCTAAGCAGAGGTCTATATAAATACCATTACATACATTATAATGAAATCACACGTTACATCGGTCCGCACATTCATCGCAATAGGTCTCACTCAAGGGCCACATATACACCACATTGGGCCTTGCCATACACGCCATAAATACATCACAATGGGCCTTATTAAATGGGCCACAAATGGGCCTTATCAAATGGGCCACAAATACATCACAATGGGTCACATGCCTGGGCCTTAAATACATCATAACGGGCCACATACCTGGGCCCAATACACATCATAATGGGCCGCATGACATGGGCCTAATACACATCACAATGGGCTGCATGACATGGGCTTAATACACATCACAATAGGCCGCATGACATGGGCCTAATATGTCATGCCCCAAACTCGAAAAATGGGCTTACAAAATTCTCGATTGCCAAATCCAGCGCCGACAGCCTCTATAGTGCCTTATTCTCGACTCCCGACACTCATATGCCAGATTCCGATCCTGGGATCCTACAAGAAGGATTTTCAATGTGATTTTTTTTGTAATGGAGCATAACCACAAGCATAACCAAGTCACAAAATAACATCACCACATATCCACTATATCAACAACTTTAAGTACAATGCAGAAAGAAAAATACAAGGTGATTAAAAAACTCCAAAATAATCTGATGCGCGCTCCTGCCTCAACGCTGTTGTGATCTGATGTCACTCCTGCACGCAACGGTCATGCATAAGCTTACAAAAGCTTAGAGGGTGGTGTAAGTGTGTGCGCAAGGCAAGTGCCAATTATGCAGTATCAGAGTAATGTGAAAAAATGCTGGTAAGTCCATGAATATTATGAGTCGTACCAAGGCTATGCGATGCAAGGCATAAATGCTATCGGCCATACCAAGGCCATGCGATGCGAGGCCTACATAGTCGAATGTCATATGTGAGATGTAATGCAAGCATGCCAGTTTTCATCAAGTACATATATCAGTACAGTTCCTCTCTGGGATATCACCGGGGTCTAGTACACTCCACACTGACTGCCGCCTCCCTAGCCGCACAGCCCAACGAGTGGAAGAGACCACACTATCCACCTAAGCTGTAGTCTGCTAATACCTACCCGGCTCATTGATAGCAGACCCATTTGCAAGCTGGTCAAACTCAGCCTAGCTTACAACCCCTCACTCAGGCGGATAAGGCCACACCCCCTTCCAACTGACCTTGATACAGTGGGAGACGTGGCCTACTAATATTTGGCACTCGTGCGCTCGTGTACCCACTCGGTCTATACGTTGGACATCTCCTGGTACCAAAAAAGTTATGGAATTTTCACCCAAGGACATCCTATGTGCCCATAGTGCTAGAGCCAATATTTTCGGTATCCAATTCGGTCATCCACGATGTAACTATGGAAGCCACGACCCTGATGTCGCTAGGGCGTACAATGATCATGTAACACATATGCGAGATGCATGAGTCACACTCTCCAGCCATGCAGTAATCCTACGCGTACCACGCGCTCATATGGGTAACTCCTATCAGTGAGTCTCATAAATAATCTACCCAATGGCATATGCTATGATCAGTCACTACTCATATCGAGCATATATATGATGCGTATGGCATGAGTCATGGAATTATACTAAGCATGTTATATGGTGATGAACTATCCTCACAACGAAGATGGGCCTAGACGGCCCACACACCACAAGTATGGGCCTATCAATGGGCCCTAAGGAGAGTTACAATGCAGACATTTAACCATCATTGTTCTTATAATGTGGGCGTCAAACCATCATTGCTCCCAAGGCATGGCCCGCCATAAACATCATTACATAAACCATGGTGGAATCACACATTGCAATGGACCTTATATACATCCCATTAGGCCTCAACCCAGGGCCTCAAATACATCAAATGGGCTGCATCATGTGAGCCACACCGATTACACCATTCATCTATTATGAGAAATCTTTTTTTTAGAGTATTATGCAAAAATATGAATCATATCAAGAGATCATCTGGACCATACCACACATAATGGTGGAGATAATGATTTTCCACTGTTAAAATCACAATGGGCCCATCATAGCATTTATTTTCCATCCAGTCAGTTCGTAAGGTCACAAGGACCTGAATTGAGAAGAAAAGCAAATATCATACTGGTTCAAAACTTCTGGAATCCAAAGGGTTTCAATGGTAGATGTTCAATCCCACTGTTTCTGCAGTGTGGTCTACGTGATACTAGATCTGTCTTATTATTATTATTATTATTATTTTGATCTCAAGCCTTAAAATTATCTTTCAAAATGGTTGGACATTGTAGATACAACACATGCATCATGGTGGGTCCCACCATCCAAGGTCTGGACGGTGTGGATAAGACCCATACATGCATATATAAGGCAGGTGGCACACGAACGGATGGAAGGATGGATGGACGGATGCACATACATCACGGTGGGGCCTACAGCTGGGACCCATGGTCCTTGCCATTTCCACGACAGCATAGTAGGACGCTGCTATAGCATCCACTGGATCGCAGCAGCAGTAGCGCCTGCTGCCTTATATTTTTTTAAAAAAATTTTTGCGGTTTTTCCTAGGTGAGGCCTACATCAAGAGGATCCACTCCATCCATTGGATTCTATGCCTCATGAAAGACCAAACAAGCCCAATATTCGGCATGTTTTGGTGTGTAAAAACATCAAAGTGGGCCCTAACGGATTTTAATGGTAAGAATCGCTGTTTTCTATGATGTGACCCGCCAGATAATCGGATTAGCTTCAATTTTCGGCTCAACGCCTAAAATGAGTTGGGAAATAGGGTGGACAGCGTGGATTAGATCCATACATCAAGGTGGGGGCCTGCATGAGCAGCCCACCAAAAATTTTGAATCAAGCTAATATTTTTGTTTTTACATAGCAACGTCCAGACTCTGCCAGATGGTCTAGACAGCAGACGTCCAGTGGGTTCTGGGCTGGCCCATCTAGCCATGTTGGGGTCCACCAAATATTTGTATTTCCCCATAATCTAGACCCTCCAAACAAAAGGGTAGCAAGGTGGGTTGGTCCCCATGTTTGGACAGCCATGGAGTTCATTGGATGGACGGTCTGGACGTCACATACACTCGTCAAGTGGGCCACAAAATATGGGAAGGAGGGAGAGAGAGAGAGAGAGAGAGAGAGAGAGAGAGAGAGAGAGACACGTGTGATGGAGGGCTCCGCCACTATGAGCCCTCCCTTTCCATGCATTTCAATCATACATCAAGTGGGTCCCAATACATGTGGGCCCACCAAATCAAAATCAATGGTAGAGATTCCTTCTCCATCAAAATGGAAGGTCTAAATGACCCCTTTCAAACTAGAAAAGTAAATATCATGATGGGGTCCATGGAGAATGGCCCCATCATGGAATGATCATGTGAATCATGGTGGGCCATCGGTCATATCTAGGGTCCAAAGTGAGATCCATACCATCAATCAGTAAGCCCCACTTGGCACATCATCAAAGCATGAAATCTAAGCCTATAAAACACCCACCGTTCTATCTTCTTGGTCCAATGGAACGCCAAAGTCCTTGTGTCTCACTTTGATGGAAGATGATGAGAATTGAAGGGCTAGGATGATGGATCTTGGGATAGGAAGTGGGCTACACACAACACACTTTTCTCTCCTTGGAAGTGCTTGGACGTGCACCTCTTTGGTTGCTTGGAGAATGTGAAGAGAAAGAGAGAGAGAAAGGGTAGTTGTAAGAGAGAGTTGATTGGTGTGAGTGATGGATGTGAGTGATAGATGTACTTAACTTAAGAGTTGACTTAGGGTAGGTTGTTTGTCTTGGGGAGAAAGAAAGTATGGGTTGTGTACTTTGATTGATTGATTGATGGGTTGGTGGGATGGGTTGTAGAGATTTTCTTGGGTTCGCAAATGCACGATGTTTCTTTGAGATAAACGCGGGCCCACATCTCCTGGCCAGGGTATCGAATCGGTGTGTAAGATGCGGTGTTGGAACCGCAGTGACGGCGCGGTCGCAATGGTATAAGTCTTGGATTAAGCTGACTCAAATCTACGTGATACAACTTAGGGTCATGCGCAAATGTCGATTATAGGTGAGGGTTGTTAGAATTCGACAGAAATAATTGCGGGAGTCTACGAAATGGTACGGACTAGGATACAGGCCTTACATAATACACATCACAATGGGCCACATGACATGAGCCTAATACACATCACAATGGGCCGCATGACATGGGCTTAATACACATCATAATGGGCCATATGACATGGGCCTAACATATATCACAATGGGCCACATGACATGAGCCTAATACACATCACAATGGGCCGCATGACATGGGCTTAATACACATCATAATGGGCCATATGACATGGGCCTAACATATATCACAATGGGCCACATGACATGGGCCTAATACACATCACAATGGGCCGCATGACATGGGCCTAACATATATCACGGTGGGCCGCTCAATGGGCCGTACCAATGAGCCTCATATACGCCAAGTGGACTGCATCAATGGGCCGCACCAATGGGCCTAGAAAAAGTGGATGAACTGTGTGCATGCAACACACACATCATGGTGGGCCGCACAAATGAACAATATAGATATACAATACATGCATTAATGGTAGGCCCCACGTGGAATCGTCCAAAGGTGGACGGTGTGAATATAGAATACGTACACCAAGGTTGGCCCCATCACATGGGCCTAATATACATAACAGGTGGGCCCCGCATACATAACAAATGGGCCCCAGCAAATGGGCAACGTGGGTACAAGATACATCGTGGTGGAGCCATCCAAACACTGTCCATGTAAATCAGCATTGTCCAAACATTGTCCAGCACCGTCCAGCACAATCTGGATGGTGTGGATAAAATAAATACATCATGGTGGTCCCATGCTGACAAAACAGGTGGACGACTTGTATAGAACACATACATCCGAGGTGGGTCCCATGCTGGCAAAACAGATGGACATTCAGGGTAAAACACATATACCAGGGTGGGCCCCACCCCCTGGACGATGTGGATATAAAAAATACATCCAGGTGTGGCCCACCATCCAGATCTATTGGATGATGTGCATACAATAAATACATTAAAATGTGGTCCACGTGATAGATCTGCCTCATTTCTCCTCAAGCCTTAAGACGAGTTCACCAACTGGATGGACGGTTTAGATGACAAATACATCATGTTGGACCTACAGGGCTGCTGATGTGATACAGCAGCTGAAGCTGCTGGCCCACCGTCCTAAAAGATGGATGGTTGGGATGAAATACACACGATCAAGGTGGGTTCCACGCTGGTAAAACAAACAGACGGTGTGGGTTTACACATCATTAAGGTGGGTCCCATCCCACACGTGCAACACGTGTGGGGTGGGCCTCATACGTCTGCTGTTAAAAAAAAGGATGGACGGTATGGTATAATACATACCTCATGATCGGACACACAGAACTTGCTGCTTGTCAATACAGCAGCTAATAGCTGGGGTGCGGTAGCCCAGGTAATCCACTTCCCACCGTCCAATCCCTGGACAGTGAGGATACACACATCGATACAAGGTAGGCCCCACACGCTGCTATGGTAGGGTCCACGTCCAAATAGATGGACGGTATGATGAAACACATACATCAGGGAGGTGTTGATCTGCACCGTTGCAGATGGAGGGCTGGAAGAAATAGATGGATGATGTGAATAAAACCCAACATCAGGATGGGCAGTCCTGCAGCTACTGGACGGTGTCCAGTAGCGTCCCACGGACGGTGTGGATCGTACACATCATGGTGGGCCTATTCACTGGATGGTGGGCCTGTTCACATCACACACAGTCGGGTGGGTCCCTCCGTCCCAACTGGATGGTGAATAAAATACATAAATCTGGTGTGTCCCTCATCTAGTCCCAGGGACGGTGCGGACACCACACATCAAGGTGGGGTCCACACGTGGGCCACCCCACACAGCGTGGATAAAAATACATGAATCAAGGTGGGCCACACATTAAAAGGGAGAGAGAGAGAGACGTGAGTAGTGGATGGACCCCGCCACTATGGGTCCCACTTTAAACAATGCATACATCAAGATGAGTCCCACCATATGTGGGCCCTCTAATCATCAAAATCACACAAAAATCACCCACCTTTGATCTTCTCGGACTTCTCCTCATCTTTAGCTCCAAAGGTATAAGGTTTAAGGGTTGAGATGAAGCTTAGATGGTGGAGATGGGAGATAAGAAGTGGGCCACACAAAGCTCTCTCATGGAGCTTGGACGATTGCTTGGGAGGAAAATGGGATAGAGATGAGAAAGAGAGGTGATGTAAGGAGAGAGAGGGATGGTGAGTGATGGATGGAGTGAGTGATGGGTGTACTTGACTAGGTATGGGTTGTAAGAGAGAGAATTAAATTTAGGGTTGCTCTTATACTTGACATGATGGGATGTGGTGTGATTGATTGATGGGACATGTTCTCTTGGGTTTGTAAATGCGCGGCATTTTTCTCAAACTAAACGCGGGCCCACATCTCCTGGCTCGGGTATCACCTCGGCGCACGAGACGCGGCATCGGAATCGCAACGACGGCGCGTTCGCAAAGGTACAAGTCTCGGGTTGATTTGACTCTGGAATAAGGGATATGACTCAGGCTCGCATGCAACTGCTATCTACGCGTAGAGGTGGGCATCGAGCCGAGTTGAGTCGAGGTGGGCTAAGCTTGGCTTGGCTTGTCCATGATGTACTCGAGTTCGAGCTCGAGCTCGAGCTCGGCCTCGAGCTAAACATTGAAGCTTGGCTTGTTTGCCAAAGTTGTCGAGTTGAGTTCGAGTTGAGCTAGTGGTTCGAGTCGAGTCGAGTTTACCTCGAGCTTGTTGGGTGAGTGAGTAATGGATTCTGTTCTTGATCCTCCTCCATTGATGAAAAATTTAAAAATCTTAAGAGAATCAAAACAAAACCCGATGAAAAAACCAAACAAAGCTTCGAATCGGATGAGGAAACCTATAAGAACCGATCTGTTCTTGATCTTCTTCCACCAGCAAAAATCCAAGTACTAGAAAAGAAATAGAGCATAACACAGATCAGAAATCCAAGTAATGAGCTCTAGCCAATCAGATCATTGGATTTCCTTGAAGCTCTAACAAATCTGAGAAGAACCCATCTCGGATTTCTTGGGTTTCTCGCCTAAGAAGTAAATCTCAAGAGATTGAAATCATATTATTGTGGAGCTGAAATGAAAACTGGTGGTGGTGGTCCGGGTGGGCGTGCGGCTGGCAGTGGGCAGAGAAAGAGAAGAAAGGGAAAGGGAAGGGGGTGCATGCGGTCAGGTAGAAACTCTAGGGTTTGTTTTTTATTTTTTTATTTTTAAGTTTAAACTTAAAACTTATATATATATATATAATATTTAATATTTTTATTAATCGAGCCGAGTCGAGCTGGAGTTCGATCTTTGAGTCGAGTCGAGTTCGAGTTCGAGTCGAGTTGAAATGCCCCCTGGTCGAACTTGGCTTGAACTCAACTCGAGCTTCAAATAATTAGCTTGGCTTGGTTTGAATCGATCATTCAAGCCGAGCTAATCCGAGCTGACTTAAGCCGAGTCGAGCGAGCTTTTCGAGCTAGCTTGACTCGTGAACAGCCCTATCTATGCGTCGCGGGTCACCAGAATTTGACTGAGAGGACCATGGAAGCCTACGGAACGGTACGGTTTAGGATATGGGTCTCACAGGTAATGTGGATATAAAACAAAACAAAAAAATCATGGTGGGCGCCATAGTCACGAATCCATCGACCTCGATCCTCGACGGTTCTCTTGATCCACCAAATCCGCATTCTCATGGTTTGTAGTGCATGCATCTGGGTAAATCTAGTTCGTTGGAAAAATTGAATCAATCATTAAAGTATTTCTTTTCATAGGTTGTGCAAGGTCAATAAGGCTAAAATTGCATGGATTGTCTGCCACGACATGTGAAAGCTTGGTGGAGCTTAGAATAGGGTGAATAAGACCACTTAAAAATTATTGTCTAATTAAATAATTTACCAATTCAAACTAATAAGGCAATTAACACTCAGGCTTCTCATGGAGACTAACATGCACACACCTATGTGCGGTGAATTCGGCCTTACACAAAAGCCTAAATCCTACACAAGAACCTATTTGAATTTGATTCACAAACTCTATACTTAATCCTATACAAGGAAAGAGTGTGAAATTGACTATAAAAAATAACAACCTTACTTATCGGATTAAGACGTTTTGTAGTACCTTGCTTAAGATGGTTCTTCAATGCTCTCCCATACTTGAATTAGCTTCTCAATTGCTCTCACAATCTTTTAAGGAGATAGTTCACCTCCACGATCAAATACCTTGCATGCGATGTACCAATGAGGTGACCAAGGAAAATGAGATGATGACTAAATTTCCTATAACTAAAGGTTTTAGTTGATTCCTAGTAGAGATTCACCTAGATGGGTGTTCTAGAGGATTTAGCCAGGGATATACTGATATGTTTAGTGTTTAATCTGTAGAAAATGGTGGAGATTAAATGCATCTTCATAATGTAGGTTAGAATCCTCATTAGAGTGGTAAATCTTAAGAAAATGACTTGAATCTCATAGGTTTAAAGGCTTAGGGCCTGTTTATTAATGATAAAATTCTTCACTTAATACGAAACGCGGAAAGCACTTGATGTTTAGCGGTGTTTGTTAACGCCAAATAAGGAAAGCTCTCCATCAGTTTATGTAAAAAAATTTCGGTGAACGATGTCTAACTTAATGGTGAATCCAGAACGTGCTCCACAATTTTTTTTAAAAAAAAATCCAATATTGCCCAAATTTTCTTGTTTACGTAGTAAACAACCCAACTTTTAACGTGTGATACTTTTCTGGGCCCACCTGATTTATATGTAACATCTACTGTCAGGCTCGTATCCAAGACCGTATCGTCCCATAGGCTCCCGCGGTCCTTTCGGTCGAATTTCGGCGACCCGCGATCTGTTATCGGCATTTGCACGTGATCTTGAGTCGTGTCCAGTATATCTAAGTTGGCTCGACTCGAAACTTGTATCGTCATGACCGAGTCGTCGCCGCGGTTCCAATGCCGCGTCTCGTGCATCAAAGCGACGCTTAGATCAGAAGTTGTGGCCCGCGCATTACAATGGCTGTGGACCGCACATTGTCGGACCTACCTATCCCTATGACACCATTCACTAGGTGTCCTTATATAAGTAATAATGGCTCCTCCTCTTAAGTCAACACCTCCCCTTACCTAGGCATTTATGATAGCCTTATATCATTATGACAAGCCATAACTTCTCTCTCTTATCTCTCTCTCCCTCCCTCTTTCTTCTTCACTTTTCCTCCATTGTTGCAAGCTTGGGACGTCCAAGCCACCCAAAATTCAGCCATCTCCCACCCATTCTCCCTACTAATCAAGCCCACCAAACCCCATCTCGACCATTAAATCAACCTCCTTGGAGCTCTTAGACTTATTGGAGGAAAGAGGAGTTCAAGATCTTGAAGTGGGTGCTTCTCTCTCTCTCTCTCTCTCTCTTTCATTATTTTGGTGTGATGATGTGGCCGTGTGGCCCACCCAGATGTACCCCACCTTGATGTATGTCTTATCCAACCATTCAAACCATGTGGGCCTTACCTAAATGAGGATGAGAAAAACATTAATATCAGATTGATCAAGTGGACCACGTCCACGCGGGACCCACCAACCGTGGTCCCCACACATGGGACCCACCTTGATAAAAACGTTCACGTCCAGCGTCCCTAGACGCTGGACGTTGAGACATGTGAACATACCGTGGATGTACTAGCAGCAACAAGAAATATATATATATATATATAAGGTTTTTGGGTGGGCTGCTCATGCAGGCCCCACCTTGAGGTATAGGTCTAATCCTCATTGTCCATCTCATTCCCCAGCTCATTTTAAGCGTTGAGCCGAAATATGAGACCAATCCGATTATCTGGCGGGCCATATCATAGAAAATAGTAGTTTTTACCGTTAAAATCCGTTAGGACCCACTCTAATGTTTCTATGCATCAAAATACATCGAATATTGGGCTCATTTAGACTATCTTAAGCCATATGATCCAATGGGTGGGGTGGATTCTACTGATGTGGGCCCTACCTGTGAAAAACCATCATAAAACAAAAAATTTTATAAATACTTACTAAGGGGTTGGACGCCCCCCTAGCTGCTGACGTCCAGAGTCCCGAGGACGCTGCAGCAGGATCTGCTGGACCTAGGTGGGACAGTGGGCCCCACCTCAGGCCCCACCTTGATGCATGTGGAGCATCCACAACATGCAATTGATGGGTCCTCTTTTGGTATGGGAATACCCCAAAAATCTACGCGTTCATGGTACTCAGGTGAACCACACCACTAACAGCACAAGATTGAACGTCTGCCATTGATACTCTTTTTGGGTCACAGGAGTCGTGAATCCATATGAAATTTGTTTTTCCCCTTTATTCAGGTCTCTGTGACCTTATCAAAAGATTGGATGAAAATAAACGTTACGGTGGGCCCCACGTGGGACCCACCAGACGTATGATCTTATCAACCGTCCATCCATTCTTAGATGGGACGCGCAGGAGCTTGGACTAGCCACCTTGGTATATGTGTTTACATCCAGGCCGTCCGTCCAGGCCTGGATCTGGATGGACTAGACGTTATCCTTTGAAGTATTATATATTATATAATATAATATACATATTATGTATATAAGGGATGGTGGTCCGACGTGGGAAACCACCTTGCTGTATTATTATATTATATATGATATATATTATTATATAATATAATATTTTATATTAAATAGACAATATGGTGGGTCTGGCATGCAGGATATGGCCCCACCACGATGCGTGTTTTGTATCGTGGGGCCACCGTGGTACGTGGGTTTTTGCCACACGCGTCCAGTGGGACCCACCATAGATGTATGCGTTTTATCCATCTGTCTGTCTATCTGGACGGTGGCAATAGAGGCCCACCACTGATGGATGTGTTGCATCCAGCCGTACACCCATTTGGCTAGCTTGTCTCAAGGCTTGAGACTAAAAATAAGAGAGATCCAGTTATCAGATGGACCATACTACATAAAACAGTGGATTAAACGCCCACTATTGAAATCCCTTTTGGGATTACAGAAGTTTTAAACTAATAAGATATTTGTTTTTCCTCTAAATCCAGGTCTTTGTGATTTTATGAATAGATTGAATGGGAATAAACCCTATGGTGGGCCCACGAGAATTTAACGGTGGAAATCTTTACCACCACTATTATTTGTGGTATGGTCTAGTTGATCCTTTGGATATGATTCATATATATATATATATATATATATAAGCTCTATAATGATTTCTATCCATGAATGAATGGTTTTGGAACTGGCCCATTTGATTCGTCCCATTTGACTCGGCTCATTTGAATCGACCCATTCGATTCGACCCATTTAGATCGGCCCATTTGACTCGGCCCACTGATTCGGCCCATTTGACTCGGTCCATTGATTCAGCCCATTTGAATTGACCCATTCGATTCGGTTCATTTGAATCGGCGTGATGTTTACATGCCATCAATGTTAAAACCTCTCTAGGGTCGACAGTGATGCTTAGATGCCATCAATACCATTCATAATGTCATTCCTACGGATATGAACTGAAACCACAAATATTAGCCCTATTTAAAACTTCTGTAGCCCCAAGATATTTCAACAATGGACATTCCATTGTCATGTTTTCAGCCCATTTGAGCATTGGATCTGGCTAATTGTTGGCCCCATATGCTAAAATGATTCATAAAACAGATGGATGGGGTGGATTTCTAACAAAAATCATGTTGGGCCCCACTTAGGTTTCCAGCGCCAGAACTTCCTACTAAAGTCTCTGGCAGGAACTCCGCGTTCGAATCTGGGTGAGCGGATTAGGAGCAACCCGGGATCCACCGAGGTGGGTGGGACCCTTGACTGTGGGGTCCACGATGATGTTTTTGCAAAATTCACCCCATTTATATGTTTTGCGAGCTCATTTTAGACCATGATACGAAAAATGAAGTGGATCTAAAACACAAGTGGGCCACATGGGAGGAAATAGTTGAGATTCAATGACCACCATTGAAACATTAGTATGTTCTTGAAAGTTTTGTATCAACCCAAGTATTTTATTTTTTCATTTCATCCCAATGTTCATGACCTTATAAACGATTTGGATGACATATAATCATCAAGGTAGAGCCAGTGAAGGTTTCAATAGTAGACATTTCTTTCTCCAATATTCCCTCTCATGTGGTCTACTTGAGTTTTGGATCCACCTCATAATTGGTCATGTGTCCTAAAATGAGCTCGCAAAATGGATGGATGGGTGGATTTCTCACTAACATCATGGTGGGCCACACCTAGCATATCAATAAGTTGGATGGCAAATAAACATTCCCGTGGAATCTATGAAGTTTTAAAGGTAGGGATTCAATCATGATTGTTTCATATGGGTAAATGTGTCAAATTAATATATTTCAAACATTTCAGACGTTAGTTAACAAACAAATTATTTAGATTTATTATTAGTTTTTTGACTTCAGATTCAAACTTTAAATTCAGATTTTAGATTCAGACTTCGGATTTCAGATTTACCAAACATGCCCTTAGGATGAGAGATATAAGTGGAGAATCACCTAAGCTCTAATTGCATAAAAAATCCATCCAAATGTCCAATGCCCAAATGTCCTTTATATAGAAAACAATTTGCAACAATTATAAAATGTGAAAAAAAATGACATTCTCGATCGATCGACCGAGGGCTATTAATTGATCAAACTTTGTCAAATTTGGTTAGAGAACTCGTTGGACAATTATGGCCATGTTCGATCGATCGAGCTTGACCGTTGATCGATTGAGAGTGCTGGTTTGTGCAGTTTGGTTTCTAGCAACTTGGGAACTCTTTAGCTTATTTAAGCATGGTTAAATGGAGCTACTAAGGCTAAAGGATGATCAATTGAAGGTATACCTATTAAGGTCAGGATTATCTAAAAGTTATGTTGTTTTGGATTTAAGGTTATGATCACCAAGGCACCTCATGATTTATCTTATATTCAGTCATTGATGCTTCTTGTTCTTATGTCTTAGGTCTTTAACTTTTAAGGGCTCAATCAACTCAAAGACATGACTTACATGATTAACAAATATGTATACAAATAAGTGCACTAACAAAGACCACCATCAAATTGGAGGCTACAAAAATGATGGTCAGAAAGAAAATGATATAAGGTTTGTATTCCATGAGGGGGTGTTTAGTTTTATAAGTATAACAATAAATGGCTAGAAATGAGTAATGATATGCACTGTGACATCACTTATATTTGGCTATAATGATGAGTTTATCATTATTGTTTGTATTTTTTCAGGCATCACAATATAATTTTACAATGTAAAAATGTAGTGGTTATAATTTCTTTTACCCATTATTTTTATAAGTGTATTTGGCTCTCAATTTATGAATCGTAAATTTTTTTTTTTTTAAAATAGACACTTTAAAATAATAATAATGCCTCATTTACTTTGAATCACATAATAAATTTATAAGCCAACCACACTAAGAGTAAAAGTGCAGTTAAGCAAGGCCATCTCATGTAATATTTTGGATGGTAAAACCCGTGCCTAATAGGGTAATTTTCTCTAAAGTGGTGAAATCATTCAAGTCGCATAAAATCCAACCCGTATATCATGTAGACCACCTCTTTCTTTGGCTTTGATCACAAAATTAAGGCTGATTCAACAATCACCAGGCTTAAAATGATACAAAAACTACTAAATTTCTTGTAGTATGGCTGACCAGAGTTTTTGAATTATGGGATCTCTGTGTAATCCTTTCATCTCGATGAGACACACCAGATGAATGGATTGGATGGCATGTAAACATCATGGTGGGCCCCACACAAACTAATGGTGAATATGAAGCAGTGCACTTGATGGACGGGTGGACCTCACGAAAGTTCCACCCACATGGCACTTGGTTACCGTTAGGTCCCTAGGCGTGAGGTACTCTAGCGGAGTTCTTTCAGACATGATTTGAACGGTCTAGATTGGCAGAGAAGTTTGCCACCTAACTTTATTGATTATACCCAATTAATAAACGATGGCAAACGCACGGGGAAGTCTCTCCGTGCAATAAAATGCAAGGCATCCCGCTCGCCTAGCATTTAAATTTCAAAATCCAACCCATTTTCTCCTCTCTCTCTCTCTCTCTCTCTCTCTCTCTCTCAACGCCATTTCTTCCTTTGATTCGTGAAGGAAAAGAAAAGAAGAATGGCAGGAGCAACGAACATTGGAATGATGGATTCGGCATACTTTGTAGGCAGAACGGAGATCCTTGCATGGATCAACTCCACTCTCCACCTCAATCTCTCCAAAGTTGAAGAAGTATGCATTTCCGATCACACCCCTCCCTTCTTTCGTTAGTTTCCAAGAAATAAGAGATTTGTTTTGATGGGTTGAATGATTCAGGCTGCTTCAGGAGCGATTCAGTGCCAGCTAATGGATGCTGTCCATCCTGGGATTGTACCGATGCATAAGGTCAACTTCGATGCCAAAAATGAGTATGAGATGATCCAGAATTACAAAGTCCTTCAAGACGTCTTCAATAAACTCAAGATTACAAAGGTCTATTCTCTTCTTCTTCTTCATCATCTCCGTCTCTATGCCCATTTGGGAAATTGGGTTTTCATTGTAGGTTGTTGATTTTGCGGTAGTCTTTCCATTTCTTGGATTTCAATTTTATTGGCTTCTCTCACATTCTATTTCCTTTCTTTTCCTTTCTTTTTTTGTTCGGTGTTATAGCATATTGAGGTGAACAAGCTGGTGAAAGGAAGGCCTCTTGATAATCTGGAGTTTATGCAGTGGATGAAGAGATATTGTGATTCTGTCAATGGCAGCCTTTTGAACACGTGATTTTCCTCTTTCTTTCTTGATTGTTTTTTTGGCTTTTTTCTTTTTTCTTTTCATGCCTGAAATGGTGAGAATGAGATACACAAAACCCAATTTCTTATCTGGGTTTGCTCCACATATGTAAACATAGATCATAGGTATGAGATCCAGGCCATTCATCAGGTGGGCCCTGCTGGGTATCTTTTCTTAAACAAAAGTTTGTTGATCTGCTCATCAGATGGGCCACATACTTATGTTGAATATAGGCGGTTGGTCAATTTTTAATTGTCCTTTCTTTTTCGAACACGTGGATTGCTTGACATGTGCACTGGTCCTTAATGAAACATCTGGATCTCGCACACATTGTGATTTCAGATCATTTCTCCATTAGATGGACCTCAAACAGCAAATAGTATGTTTGAAAGACGGGAAGATAAAACCTACATTGATTCAACTGATATTCTGATTTTTTTTTTTTTGGCAGTTTCAAGTCAGGTTTCAAATTTCAAATTCGCCATCTTTGTGAAATCCTGATATTCTGATTACTTTTTTGTAAAATACTCAGATCTCTTGCTTCACTGGGCTAATAATTTTTACAACTTGTGCCACTTATCTTGGTTTGCAACAGCACCAGGTGCATCCAAACCATACAAAATAACCGTATCTTATATAGGAACTATCTCCCCTGCTATTGCATCTTGTGGCTGAAAAAGCCCTGTACCTGAACTACTGGTAAAGGTGCATGTAGGTGATCAGTTCTCATATTATATTTGAGAACTTTCACATACAACCCCATCTTGAAGTCTCACCTACTGTGAAAATCAGGCTGCAGTTCTTGTTGGGTGGTTTGTACCTTTGTGCCGAGCATACCATAGGTTGTCCATTGATTTCGACAGTGTGGGCCTCCTGGTTTTCTCCTTAGGTGATCTTCATGGTGTGTCCTGCCTTTTGCACCGTTTGGATGTCCTACACGTGTGATACATTGGCAGGAAAGGTGGGGTTCTATTGACAGTTCACTAATAGTACTTTTATCTGATCACTGGTATTTTCTCTCTCGTCAAACAATATGCATAAGGAGGAAAGACTTTCGGGCTCTTTTTGTGGCATGTCCTCATACCTGTAAAATCTCTACATGAATGTAGTTTTCACATCCAAATGCCAGAAAGTTCTAAAATTCCGGAAAGTCTTTCCATAAGTGAGACTTTACTCACATAGTCACATCCAAATGACACCGTATTGAATTTCAGAATTGTAAAAAGACAGATTATTTATTAATTTTATTTTTTAATTACTTGGCATTCTGACGAACCTTGGTCAAGAGAACAAACTTTGTTTGTATTTCAAGGCTGCTGTTTTTTATAGCCAAAGTGCCTGGATATAAAATTTGTTTTCTATTTCCTTCACCTTGCATGATTTTGCCAAATTCTCATATTTTGAAAATAACTAAATCAAATTTTCCTGATGTTTTATCCTTTTATTTATTGTTAAGAACCTAACCAATATGCCAAAAGCCCCAGGACTGATGGAACACATCAAACTAGGTTATATTAAACCCTTGGGATCGTAACATTCACCACGCTCCACAGCCGATATCCACGGCAGCCCATCCTATGGCAGCATTCACTCTAACCTCTTTTTCATGCTGTGGGGCCTTTTGCTCTGGTCCATGTTGCCCTTTGTTAAGAACTTAACCAATACGCCAAAAGCCCTGGTACTGATGGAATGCGTCAAACTAGGTTATGTTAAGCCCTTGGGATTGTAACATTCACGCTGTCCTTGAATTTATTTCATGTTTCTTGGTTATGTTTTTGCCCACCTTTAGGTTATATTTGGATGCGCAATTGAATCGAGTTTTGAATATTCAATCTAAAAAGCTAGTGTTTCCTTGTACTCATGATGAGGAAGTGGCCTTAAACTTGAAAGGAAATTGCAATTTCGATTGTTTCCAGTTTGCCATGGTTAAAATTTCAGTTCTATTCATCCAAGCACACCCATAGTGTTTATCTATGAATACAAGTCTACGGTAAAAGAAAGCCCTTTCAGTATTGTACATGGCTGTGTATTTGTTTAATCCAGTTACAATCCCTTGGAAAGAAGAGAGACTTGCAAAGGAGGAAAAGAGACAAGCAAGAGAACTGCACCTGTGCAAGCTTCAACCAAGTCCTCAAATGCTGCAGCAAAAGCCCATTCATCAAACAATCCACGAAAGAATGAAATTAACACTGCCAATCCTGCAAATCCGTCAGTTAAGAACGCAAGACCTGCTTCTAGTGGAGGACATGCCTATGACGAGCAGGTAATTCAAATTCATGTGTTCATATGAAACTTTCGAGATGAAGAACTAAATTCTAATTTGAATTGAATGCAGATCACTGAGCTGAAGCTATCTGTGGATAGCCTTGAGAAGGAGAGGGACTTCTACTTCGCAAAGCTGAGGGATATTGAAATCTTGTGCCAATCACCTGATATAGAGCAGTTGCCCGTAAGGAGTGCACCTCTTCTCTCCTTATTTATTTGGATGAATTTGAACTGCATTTACTAAAATATTGCTTCCTAATTGTTATCGTACATTACAGATAGTTGTTGCAATACAGAGGATATTGTATGCCACAGACGACAATCCCTCTGTGGTGGCAGAAGCCCAGGCAATGGTCTCAAAGCACCAAAAGCAAGAACAGCGAATAAGTCCTATATCTGATATAGTTGATGACAAACCGAAGCTTGAAACACAGAAGAGAAAGAACATGTCAACTCTTGAGTTTGATATGGCTGCCAATTCTACGTTGTCGCCAAGACAAAGGCTCTCAGATGTCTCGGATGTTCATCACAATGGATCACCTCTAACTACTTACTGATCTTCCGTCATCGAGGATGACAAGGAGGGTTTGGTTTCATCAGGTTCGAGGACTGCATCCCTTCTCATCATTTATGTGTTTCTTATTGATGTGATGAAGTAGAGGACTTGGGAACTTGGAACGTAATGCTTTGATATAAGGCTCTCTTTTTGGTGGTCTATCTCATTCATATGGTGGGCCCCTTGGTGAATGGGAGAATCTCCCTCAACGTTGTCAGACCGCATATGTGATATGTGGTTCTCTGCAATCACATATGCCTATGCAATTGCGGTTGTATAATTTTAATTTTAATTTTTGATTTTTTTTAAAAAAATGAAAAAATAAGGGGAAAAATTGAAAAAAAATGTAGAAAAATATAAGACCTAAAGAGAAACTTCCCTAATTTAATATATAATGAATGTAGTAATTTTACATAAATAAAATTAGTTTGTGACTTGTTACAAAAATGAATGAAATACATTAAATTCAACACTCAGCAATATAGTTAAGTAACTAAACAATCAATAAGCTATTTATTGTACAAATACAATTTTGAAGTTACATCTTAATGTTTATTATTTATTTTATACACTATAACACTGACACTACTTACAAGTTACAACTTAGTTACACTAACACTAAGTTATACCACAAGAAGTTACAACTTAGTTACACTAACACTAAGTTACATTCAACAATTTCGTTACACAACAGTTACAAGTTACACTACTCACTAAAGTTCGATATTTTTGGCAAAAAAAAAAAGTGCCAACAGTTGGCGGATATGCGATCGCATATCCTTGCACATTTAGCATACATGATCGCATATGCGATATGCACGTGTATATGCGCTCGCATTTAATAACATTGATCTCCCCCATCAAATGATACCAACCGTTTGATCAGGTCTCCAATAAATGGGATCCATTGGCTATGACAATGGATTGCTAGGATCATCTGATGGAAAGACCCACCCCACGATGGGGCCCACCAGATCAACATCTTAGGTTACTGTACCGTTGCTGGGTCGAATGGAAAAGCCCTGTTTCTTTTAATTGGCATGCCATATAATTCAACATCCGCAGTCTCACCTGATGGTAAATTGATCTACTCTTCATTTCAGGTATCTCTGAGGGCTGCTGGATTTTACTGAGTCCTGCTGCTTTTGATATTATGGTGGGTCAGGCATGTGAGGAAGATCTGTCAGGATGGTCTGACATAATTTTAGTAGCATAGAAACATTTGAATACGACACAGGTTCAAGTGTAACTGCATATCCTTCCCTTGTTGTTTGTTGGAATGTAGATGCTTAGGATTCAATGTAGAACAACCTAGTTGCTCAATGTTTGAGCTTCATACTGAATTTTCTCTTACGAACATGTACTATGGAGTGCCCAAAGTTGTTTATTCTATTTTTTTTTTTTTTTTTTATAAATGTTGGAAAGCTTGTTTTCTGTTAGATTTTTACAGTTAAAGAGTCTTATGTGATGATGATTGATCTCTTATGCATTGTGCTTACCATCTTTGGTAATCTTCTTTCTCATGCATCTGACTGGCTTGTGGTGCTGCTGATTTTCATCTTTCAGTGTTTGCATTGCATGCTGCCAAGTAAACATTTAGAATTCTTCCAACATTGTGATATTTGGGCCCATGGCACATACGCCTACTGCAAATACCCAATAAATGGTCTTGATCTTTTGTCCATGTACGCCATGAGAGATGACACCTATTGCAAATACCTAATGAATGGTTATGATCTCGTCCATGAAAATGTTGTCCTTGCAGGGCACTGTATCCTATTTTCTGGTTGGTTTATTATTTTTTTCTTTTTAAAATAAAATGGTTGGGGGGATAATTGTAATGTTTGAGTAGTGTTTGGCTGTTTTGACTGATCATACATGTTAGTTACAGGAAAACTTGTACTCAAGTGCTCACTCCTGCTGTCTATTCGCTTTAGACTGCCATTATTGTCCCCCTTTCTAGCAATTTATAATTTTATAACATTGGGAAAAGGGTGCCTCCCTCCCTCTGCTTCTACACCTGATTTTGTGCAGCTACATAAATATTCCAAGTCGACATAGAAAAGTGGGGAATTGGGATTGTGTTGTGTGAGGTTTGTATTGTTTAGAAAGCTTGATATTTCCTCCCTTAATCCAATGTGCAAGCTGTTTTTTTTTTTTTTTGTTACATATTTGCCGTCATTAAGGTTAAAAAGTATCATCTGAAATAGATATATGCATTGCCGACCCTGTATTGGTGGTGAACGATAGATACAGTGTGTCAAGATTGACTTTTAAACCACAATCACCCTTGTTGGGGTTGTACTGAAATTTTGATGGTACCACCATTCTTTCTCTACTGAACAAGTGATTTGTTTCACACGTGTTATGCACTTATGAGACATTAAGGCTTTTTTCTTTTTAAATTTTTTTTAACACACACCTACATCTTATGGGCACTTGATCTCATGATCTGAGTGTTAAAACAGAACTTTTTTACTGCTGAGCCATGGAGCTGGACCTGACATCTAGGCCTTTCACTAGGTGGGCCATATATATGTACATGAAAATATGGCTACGGGAAAAAGATAGCTGCATACATATGGGGTGCATCTGATTTTACCTTAGATTTTTGGCCCGGCATGTTCAGACACGGATTGCCTGCAGCAGCCCTAAGACATGGGGCCCATCATGATGTGCATGTGGGACGTGGGGTGCGGTTTGGTTGGTGATCCTGACGCTAGCTAGCAAGTGTCAAAGCTCTGTGGGTCCATCATGATGTATGTGTTTTTATTGAAGCTGTCCATTCATTTTTTTCAACTCATTGTAAGGCATGAGCCTGAAAAATGAGGATCCAAATCTTAGGTGCACTGCATCACAGTAAACAGTAGGGATTGAACGCTGAGGCCACAGAAATATTGGATCAAGCTGACATTTGTGTTTTCACTACATCCAGGTTTTGTGTTTTCCCGTGGTGTTGTCCACCTGAAATTTTGATCTGCGTCATTTTCCTGTAGTGTTGTCCACCTGAAATTTTGAGCTTGCAAAATGGATGGGCAGCATGGATAAAACACATCCATCATGATGGTCCCCACAGCTTTGACACTAGCTGGCTAGAGTTGGGGTTACTAGCCAAACTGTGTGTCCTGGGATCCAGCCAGGTGGGTGCAACCTGGCTGCAGGGCCCACCTCAATATATGTGTTATATATCCAGTTGTCCATCTGTTTGCCAACTTATTTTGGTAAAATGAAGTAGATACAAATTAAGCTTAGCAGGGATACCAAAGTTTTTGGGTCAAGCTGTTTGTTTTGTTTTTGTTTTTTTATTTTTATTTTTATTTTTTATTTTCCTTGATCCATGTCTGTGTGACCTTATCAAGCAAATAAACATAACGGTGGACCTAAGATATTTTTAGCAGTGGTATCTGCTTCAATTTTTGGACAATGGACTTAAAATAAACTGGCAAAACAGATGGTGTGATGTGATGGACATTCACCCCCATCAATCAGATGTACCCTTCCATGACTTAAGGTGGGCCACACTATAAACATCAGTTGAGAGTGGATCTTCATTATCGTTTATGGGGTCTACTGAGACGTGGTATAGAAATACAGCCCATCCATTGTGTATGCCCCACTTGGATGAGGGGTCACATTAAGTCTCCAAAACTTAGGTGCAACTCAACAAATGCTTTTACATTTTTTGGACATGATTTCACATTATTTCAGATGGTGTGGTTCACTTGAGTTCTGGATGGATATGGCTGATTTTTAGCACATCACATAACCTAAAGGGGACCTACCAAATGCAAGGTGTGGATCTCCATCACACATCACGGTAGGCCCCACAGAGCTTGACCTCTCTCTCTATGTGTGGGGAAATCGTACTATGAGGTCGACCTTACATAGCTTCCCTATAGTTTATGTGATGTGCCAAAAATCGGCCGTTTCCGGAACACAGGTGTGCCACATCATCTGAAACCATAGAAAATCATATTTAAAATATCTAAAATCATTTGGTGGGGCCCGCTTGAGCTTTGAAATAGGCTAAAATTTGGTGTGGCCTCTCATCTAAGTGGGACATACAATGAATGGTTTGGATGTCTAACATACGTCTCATTGGCTCTATATACAATCAGTAAGGTTTTAATGCGTGGGCATCCAGTCTCTGTTGGAAAATCCAATACACAACGGAGGATAGAAGAAAACGATCAGATCTATCGGGTTCAAGGCTCGACTTGAATAGTCGATTTCTCAAGACAGGTTTGCTGCCCTTTTTCTGGAAATTCCAACAAGTGCAAATGAAGGAAATCTGCAAATTGTGTTCAGGATACAATGAACTCTCAATCCAATTTTCAACACGAAAATTTGCACATTTAAGTATTGAACAGATCTCTAGTTTTGACACCGATATGCCTTAAAACGTTCAGAAAAAACTCAGCAAGAAATTAGATCGAGAGTAATTGCACAAAAGATGATATAATGTTAAGAATTAAGAGTTCATGCTTCTGGATTATAGTATCTAAGATTTATATCAGTTGAAAGGTTATGGATTTCTTCCTGAAGAGGTGCTAAAGAGCCTCTTCAAGAAATCCATACCCATTCACAGCAAATAATTACCTTTTCATGAAAGGACATGACTATATGTCCTATGACAGTTATTTCTGTATCTATTCAGACATGAGCAGTTATCCAATAGGAAAAATTGAATCCACATAAGCGACACATGACATAGGTGCCACATGTACAATCATGTCACAATTACTCTTAATCAACAAAGGTCATAAATCATCAGGATAAACCCTCGTTCAATTCCAGTTGTACCATGGCTGAAAAAAAGTTTGAACCATGTGCCAAAAAGACTATCTTTTTGCTCCTTGCGACGATGCGAAGTGCTAAGTGCGCCTAATAAAGCGCCTAAGCAGCCCTACAGCCCACGCCACGCGGGCGCGAACGGTGCTTCTCACCGTCCTCGAGGAGATTTGAACCCTGGTTTCATAAGTAAAAACCCCTTCTCTTACCAACTGGCTATACACACTATTTATGAAAAGTTTAAATAATTAATATATTTATTTACTTTCTAAAAATAACTTTTATTTTTGAAATTTATTTCTATTCTAAAAAACACAACTTTCACTACTGTTATTTGCGGTGTGGCCCACGTAGGTAATTGTTCAACTTGGTTTTAAGGTCCATGGATCACCAGAGAAGGGAGCATTTGATTAATGGGATGTCATAAATGATTATGGGCCACAGAGCTGTATCCTATGGGAGCAGAGAGTGAAGAGGGAAATTGTGGACACGATGACATAAATACGTCATCATGCGCATGCCACTGTAAGCATGCACTGTTCATGAAATTTTAAGATTACGTGTGTCAGTTGTATATATACCAGTCTTGTATATGGTAAATCCATCGGATGAATAGCACGTGTGCAATTACTTTGGAATTGTTATGATTGAAGGTGAAAAATAGAAAATGAATCACTTAAAGATAGACGTAAAGTGCGTTATGATGTCGCTATCTTTAAGGCGATATTCGCACCCTACTGGTGATTAAACCAATTTACAAGAGGGTTACAGCAAATCCGCCTCCAGGATATAATAAGCCTCTTCTCTAAGACCGGAAAAATGTGGGTTTCGGCCAGCAAAATCGAAAAACCGCACCCCAAACACACTTTTATAGCGTACAACCCTAACTTTTGTGCTGTTACAATTTACCTTCTGAAAAATGTTTGCAATTTACTACCTGAAAACTATTTGCAGTTTAGCGCTTGAAAACTGTATCTTTCCCAAAACCTTTCAAAAACGAAAATGGAGAAGAAGAAGAAGAAGATGGAGAGGAGATAGTTGGAATTATGAATTCGGATTGACCTAAAAATGGGTTTATATAGAATCACAAGAGATGCTTAAGGCCCTTTTCATGAAAAGACATCTTCTTCCATGATGTCTTTTCATCAATGGTGGTGTCTTTCTAACAATGACATCTCTCCATTTCAAATTCAAAAGATGCTTCCTTTACCAAAAGGCATCACCATTCACACCAATAATCACCAAAGCCACAACCATTCTTTTCCCAAAATAAAATTTCTTTTCTTCTTATTTTGAAAAAACCTAAAAATCCATCACTAGTTTTCAAAATACAGAGGTCAAGGTATGTAAGGAAAATATGTGCATAGGAGAAAGTGTCTTATGAACTTGAACCTTCACTTAGTGTAAATAAATCAAAGTTGAATCAAAATCCTTAGTGACCATGGTCTTGAACTAAGTATTCTATATGACACAACTGGACATGTTACACACACATATATTTTATAGTGATTATTTGTTACTTTGTACCGTGGTTTTTTTTTTTTTCCAAAAGGGTTTTTCCATATTAAAATCGGAGTGTTTGTGTTTGTGCTTGATTGGTGCAATTGGATTAAGTCACTTGATTCATCTATGTGTGCTTCTCTTGTTCCCCAATAAGTGGTATTAGAGATAATGTTGGGGCACAGGCTTGAATCTGAAAGTGAATATCAATGGTTGCCAATCCTGAATATGATGTTGATAAGTACTCCGGGAAAAAATTGAATTATGGAAGGTCAAGATGATTGGCCTATTAGTTTAGAAAAGATTAAACGAGGTCCTTGAGAAGCGACCGGAATCTATAGATGACGATGAATGGGACAAACTAGATAAAAAAGCGAGAACCTTGATCATTCAAGGGAGCAAGGGGTGGGCCCCACTGAGTGAAACCGGCGGACCCACGTCCGCTCGCTGTGAGAAGTGAATTTGGAGAAGAAGAGTCGGTCAGCGCTTGCTGACCGACTTTCGGATGTTTGGTGCACGCCCGGTGCACTTGCGTCCCTTGCACATGCACTGCATGTATGGGTCCCACAGAGATGTTTGTGAGAAATCCGCTCCGTCTATCCGTTTTGTCAGCTCATTTAAACAGTTGAGACCAAAAATGGAGAATATCCAGATATCAGGTGGGCCCCACTTAAGGATTTAAGGGGTTGATCTATTCGTTTGGCCACTTCCACAGCGATCCAATGGCTGATTTTTGATTTGTACGGCTTATTTAAGGTCTTCAGGCCATATATGGAGTTTCGAGCTGAACGGATGGTGGGAACCCTGTGATCTTGTATTCTGTACCAATTTCAGGCTACTTGAGCATTAGTTTCTTGATTTTCTTGGATCCCTGGCGTGCAAATATGCCGATCTTGGTCTCCTGGGGTCCATCCCATGCTTTGGTGTCATCAGAGCGTTAAATCCATGCTTTAAGCATCCTTTTTCAGTCCATGCTCGTAAATACACTCTGTATCACAAACACAATTAAATCAGGCCATTAAAGGTATCATGCTTGTAAATTCATACAATAACTGGGTCTGATATGCAATATTTGACCCACAACAACTAGCGTTGTTGGCATGCCGCGCAACAAAATCTTCTCTTTAAGCGTTCTTCTCCTTAGCCCTCAAAATCACTTCGCAAGAGAAAACATATGAAAATAGATCAATTAAGTGTATTTATATTCCTAAAACCAATGAATAACAAGGGAAAAATATGCAATATTTGATACTCAACAGTAGACTCCTTTAATTCAAACTAAGAGGGCATCCTTATATAGCTTTTGTGTCCACTGACTTGAGAAAATTATGCACTTACGCACACCATTGATCGCACCTTCGATCAATCGAACTCCAATAGATATCCTTTAATCGATCAAAACCTCTTGTTCGATGGAATCAAACATGTCAAAAATTGTCCAATAACTTTATTAAAAAATTTGGTATTTTGTTGATCAATCGATCTCCACTTTTGATTGATCGAAAGTGTCAAAACGTATGCAGAGAGTTTCATCTATAAATCCAAATTTTCTCGATTGATCGATGACCTCTCGATCAAATTGACAATTGATTGAAAATTATTGTCTTCTCTTTACTTCACAGCACGAGCTTGACAATCTTTCATCTTAAGTACATGTTTCATTTTGATATTCAAACTTTGGTTCTTCAATTCTTTAATTGCTTTTTCTTCACTTCTCTTGGGCTTTAAATCTCCATTTTAGCTTAGATTCTCTTGGATTTTTCTTAATCTTTTGCACATTAGAAATTCACCTAATTAACCAGTTTAACATTCATATGCAAGGAAAAAGGATGCAAATATGGGGATAAATATATAATATTTAGTACTTATTAGAGGCGCAAATCCTTTTGTGTGCCTGTAGAAGAGAAAATTGATGGATTTCATGCGGCTACAATTAAATGTGCTAATTAATGAGGCAACGTACTAATACATTTATAAAAGACTCGTTGAGAGAACTATCTTATCACATATCTATCTATAATACACTTAGCGAAACTATTTCTCATAATCGTTCCAAAATGAAAGATCTTCCCAGAGACATTTTTACAACTGCCAACTATAATAATCACATGGTGGCCACAACCCCAATGTCTCTAGGGTATGCGTGCAAATGCACTATGCAAATGGGTGAATGCAATAATTTGTAATCTGAGTCATGTAACCATGCCATGCAAATTGTGCATACATGCAAGATGACCCCATCTCATGCGGGTCTCCTGAAAATTCCCAAATTGTAGGTTTATCAATGCAGTTATGCCATACATAGGCAAGCCAACAACCATGGCATGAGTACCAACCACCATCCCATGGCGTACCTCATGATACATTCACATCCATAGTCAGACATACATATGAGCATATGAATAGGCATGGTAAACATTACACTAATCATATTATTAGTGTCAACCTTATCATGCTAGGTATACTAGCATATTGCCAATCATGACACATATATACGTATCCTCATTTGTACATATCATGTAGATGCGTAACACATTTAGTAGTCTAATATAAAGAGAGCGCCATGTCAATGCAAAGAAAGTATTATAGAAATCAAAAGCTTAAACAATACACTAATCATAAACTGTGGCGCCACGTTAATAATTGAGGAAGTCACGTTAATCATCAAGGAAGTGCCATATCAACACAAACATAAGTAGCAGGATTAGATAAACGCATCATTTACAATAGGTGGGGCCCAATTGGAGCGGTCCTGTAGATAGGTTAGGTGACAAAATAAACATTACAGTGGGTCTTATTGGTAAGCATTCAAGTACCACTGTTACCATTTGTGGCCCACCTAAATGATATGGGAAACAGGGTAGACTGCGTGGATGAAACACATGCATTATGGTGGGTCCCCACGAGTTGGACCCCCTGCTCGTGCGCAAAGAGGGGTTCCGCCGTATGCCGCTGCTGGACAACAACGTCACCTGGACGCTGTTCGTTCAACGGTGAAAATGTAAATATATGTATGTTGAAATGGGGCCCACAGGTGGATGATCCAGTCCGTCCATTATGTCAGTAAGCCCGAAGTGAGCCCAAGAAAACCTATTTTTGATAGGTTTTTAGTCGAGTTTGAACATCATATTGGGGGCTTCAATGGAGGACGCTCAACCTCACTATTTTCTGTTGCATGGTCCACCTGAAATCTGGATCGTCCCCATTCTTGGGAACCATGCTTAAATTAGCTGACAAAGTGGATGGACGGTATGGATATAACATATCCCTCATGGTGGGTAAAAATAAAGGGTTGGATGGGAATTAAACCCGAGAAAGGTTTAAACAGTGGGCGTCACTGTTTCCTGGAGCTGGGGACGGGACGACTTGACTCGCCAAACTTAATTCGTCCCACTCGTTTAGATCCCACACGATCTGAACCGACTGGGTGAGTCAATCTGAATCGAGTTGACTTAGTTCAATCCGAACTCAAACCGGTCGAGTTCGAGTCACTCAGTAACTTGACTTGACTCGACCCAAAATCTAACTCGGTGACCCAATCAAGAACTCGCCTCGTACATATATATATATTAAAAAAAAATTCAGATATGACGTTTCAGATATGAGATGCCGTGTAGCTGATAGAGAGGCTGCAATTCTAACAAGTGAATATAGGTTTTTAGTTTAAGCCAAACCCGGACTCAGATCATGTCTGGCATAATGGAGATCGAGTTCCCATCAGGCCTATTTCAAAACCGGATCGGGTAAAATCAGCCCTAACTCGATCCGACTTGATTCGATGCCCACCTATACTGTTTCTTATGATAGGGTCCACCCGAAATCTGAATTTTCCTCAAATTTAGACCCATGGCCTAAAATAAACTAGCAAACTGGATGGACGGTGTGGACACAACATGTGATGTATAGACCACAAAAGTGGGCTAAAAAATATACCACAAAAAATTTGTGGTAAAGACGATTGTGGCACAGTCTTCTTTATGCTAACGGTTGTGGCATAACCTTATCTGCCTCAAATCTAAGCCATCAGAAAACTTTCCAACACCTAAATATGCAGGATACATGTTAGAAATGAGAGATACACGGTTAAAACAAGAAATTAAACGGAAAACACTCGCTTTGTTGAATGGTTAGACGGCTCGGATCAATATCCTAACCCTTTGCTTACGATTCCTCTCTCTGTCTCTGCCTCTAAATTCGATTGTAGAAACCCCTTTGGTTGGAGGTTATAAGTAAGGGTAAAGGGATAAGATCACCTGAACCTGAGCCTAGGATGTATTTTCACCAGGTTTGAGTCAGCCGAAGAAGAAAATAAATTGTGGAAATTAAAGTTTTTATTTATTTTTATTTTTATTATGTTGCACATCTTTCCTTAATCCGACTTAATCTGACCCGGCAATGGTTTGACCGGCATTGTTTTACTTGTGAAAGTGTTATAGTTATGGTTTATCTGAGTCTATAATGAACAACGGGATATTTTAAAAGGTTTAGGTGCACTTGTAATCCAAAGTAACATGTGTGCATATTCCATATACAAAATCATTGGTGGTTTTTAGTTGTACCCCATGTGCTTCGTAATGATCAGCTTATTTTGATATTTGGGTGACCCATTTGGCGGATACAGGTACGATAGATGGTCAGATAATTGGCAAAAATCAAAGTAGTCAGATGGTTAGAAATTTGTCATGTAAAAGGATTATCTTACGGTCACTTTTGCAAATGGACATGGACAGAGTGGGTTTTTGGGGTGATCTATATATACCGATAGGTTCAAGTGATTGTTCGCATGTACAGATTATTCAGATCGTCATTCTGACAGTAGGTTAAGCATATTCATAGGTGACGAAAAAGATGAACGATCCGAATCTTAATTTGATGTTTAAGCAAGCGGATATGGGCTGAGTTATTAGCGCATGTTGCCGTCCACTATGGCCGTCCTTTCACATGTATTTAACCAGGTGACTGATCACTATGGGCGTACCTGAGAGTATTTTATCAAGTGATCAACTTACTATGGGTGTCTTTTCTGTATGGATTTGATCGAATGGCTAGTCAGTATAGATGTACTTTAATGTATTTTACCAATTGGCTAGTTTGCTATGGGCGTGCATTTCAGCTAGATGTGCATTTCAAGACTGAATGCATTTCATGTATTCATGCATACAAATAAGATAACTTTGTGCGCGTTTCACATGCTTAAGGACTCATATGTTTAGACTAACATGCTTAATACTTATATGTTTAGAGCTAACATGCATAGGACTCTTCAGAGCTAACATGGATAGGACTCATATGTTTAGACTAACATGCATAGGACTCATATGTTTAGAGCCAACACGCTTAGGACTTACATGTTTAGAGATCTTATGCTTAGAAATTTATATGCTTAAGAACGTGTACAAGTAGTGAATTCATATTTAGCTAATATGACGAGGGTATAATCTTGGCGGTACTTCTTCACTATGTTGGTTACTAACTCTTTCTATTTGATATGTATATAGATGATCTAGCAGTAGCTTCAGACGCTGGTCTCCTTGAGAGCACCCCGATAGAGCCACCAGGCGAGGAGTTGGGTGATGGTGTGCCCGTTAGTAGTGTGGCTGAGCTCTATGAGCTCAATCAGTAGCCGGCTTGTTCTTCCCTTTTTGATAGCTGCTTCATTACATTTGGTTATTTTGTGGTTTCTATAGAGCCCGGTTGGGAGGCGTTGGATGATACATTTTGGATTGTATATTTTGCAAAGTTCGCCCTGCTTCACCATGCCGTAGTTATTTGTACTTATCTTTAGATACCCACTGTGCCATTATGTGCGACTCTGATCAGTAATTGTGATGGAATGTTAATCTAACTATTCGGACAAGTGGGAAATCCACCCACGTGCGATTATCCCTTATTGTGACACTCGGGTTCTTGTCGCGAGGGTAGTGTGCTCATGAGGCGGAAGCCGAGGTGTTACACAAAAAGACCTTTAACTCATTGAGATGAGACTTTCTTCTTGCTAGTCACTATTTCCTTAATTTTCCTGATAAATGGACAAGTTGGATTAATTCTTGTATCTCTTCGCCCTCCTCGGTCATAATCTATGGCGAGGGGTCCCATTTCTCCCTTTCTATTTTCCATAGCCATGGAAATGTTCTTTGCCCTATTAACTAGATGTTTTGCAAATAATTCAATTAGTTCTCTACTTTCTATGGGATCAATTACCAACTCACACCTTTTCGTGGATGACCTTATGATTTTCACGAGTGTTGACCCGCAAAATGCAATGAATTTCAAAAACCTTTTCTCTAATTTTGGTACTCATTCAAGCTTTGGGATCAATCTTAAAAAAAGCGTGATCATCTTGTTTGGTTCTTTCAAGTTAAAGAGATCATCAAATCCACCCTTGACATAGAGGAAGGTCAGTTGTTTAGGTAAACCTGGCTCTCTCTTTATTCATCTAGGTTTCATATTAGGGATTGTGAGTCCTTGATTGATAGTCTCAATGACAAATTGGGAGGGCGGAAGGCTAATCTTCTGTCATTTGCTAGCAGGCTAGAACTAACTAATTCAACTCTCTCAAACCTTCACATCTTTTAGTTTCATGCTTTCTCCTTCCCAAGGCTACTTTGATATCCAAGAAAGGAGAATAAGGAAACTCTAAGGTTCACTCTATTTGTTGGGATCAAATATGTAAAACCAAAAGTGATAGTGGCCTTGTGATAATTCCCCTTAAAATCACTGCCAAAACTTGCCTTATTAAGCAATTATAGAAGATCATTTGCAAGGAAGATAACGTCTGGAGTAAGTGGGTTCACAAAAAATACATAAATAATAGATCTATCTGGCATGTAAAGCCCTCTTTGAATGTGTCATGGGCTTGGCTTAATATCCTCAATATCCATGATATTTCCAAGAAACAAGCCAGATACTTGGTTGGCATGGGAAATAGCACATCATTCTAGTATGACCATTGGCTTGGAGATGACAGCCTTGTTGATCAATGTGGTGAGAATATTATTGCAGATTTGGGGATGGGACCAGACATTAAATTTAGCATATTTATTCAAAATAGTGAGTTGCAATCCCCCTATTTTTCAAATATCGAGCTAAGTGAAATCTTTGATCAAATGAGACAATTATCTCTTACCCCTACTGAGGATGAATTTGTGTGGACCTTATCTCCAAAAGGCTATATTGCTTTCAGCTTGGCAGTGCAGGCTTGCCTTTCTCAAAAGGCTCAAGACTAAATATATACTGGTAAGATTTAATATTATCAATGATAGTCATTGCCTTTTCTACCTTTGTCCCTTATAAACTGCTGAGCATATTTTCTGAATACCTGTATCTTATGGAGTTAGGAGAGGATCCACCAAAAGCTTTCCATCCCTATCATTTCCTCTCCCATTATTATTCACATAGTTAGCTATCTTGTGGATAACTCTATAGATCCGGTTAGCAACCTTTTGAGTAGATGCTGGTTCCCAACCTTTGCCTGGCACATTTGGAGGAAGAGAAACAACCGTCTCTTTAATAAAGTCTCCCTTCTTAAGGAGATAACCCTGAGACATGTTTTGGAGGAGATGAGATCTTGACTTATGTTCATATTGGGGCTTACTATTGCTATGGCTGCGACGGTGCATATTTTGGCTGCCTGGAATCTCCAACTTCCTTACGTCTTACTCCCAGTAAGTCTATGAATCACAATCTAAAGGTTTTAGGAAATCACCACGGTCCCTCTTGGACACTCATGTGCTGAAATTAACCCTTCCAAGATTAGTCGCTTTTGCTATTTATGCCCTCCTTCAGTCTGGGATGCTATCTTTGATGCTGACAGTCAAGGGCAAGGAGATAAAGAGTCTCCATGTTATCCATTTTAGCCTTATGATATTGGTTTCTATTGTTCAAAAGTTCTCATTGAGGTGAGCAATGAAGATTACTATTCGGTGATTAGAAACCAGATACTTCCTCTTATAGTATGAGACTTTTTGCCTGTAATTTGAGATCTCATATAGCGTGTACGGAGAGGAGGGGGTGGTCAGTAGTAGGTGAAATAAAGCTCTAATCTCTAAACTTTTTTACCTGTAATTTGAGATCTCATATAACGTGCATGGAGGGGAGGTGGTGGTCATTAGTAGGCAAAATAAAGCTCTAACCGCTAAGATTGCAAATGTCTCATCTAGCAGTTTCATATGTATTATTTCTTAGAAAAATTGCCTCATTTCTTTAACCTGATCGCGTCAATTAGTCTTTTCTTCTTTGGGTTGTTGGCCCTTCTCTTGTCCTTTTTCTTTTCCCTTCCCTGGCTAGGGTATGGGCTCCTTCCCTAGCCTAGGGTGTGGGTTCTTCTTTTCTCCTTTCCTGGCCTGGAGTATGGGTGCTTCCCTGACTCAAGATGTGGGCCTCCTTTTTTTTTTGGGCTGCATATCCTTTTAGAAAAAAAAATAATAAAGAGTCATCTTATCTTCCAAAGAAAAAGTAGAAAAACCTGAGTTTGCATGGAGTGCAATATAGAGCATCCATTAAAGGGGGCTCACAGGAAGCTGCCAAATGAAGTGCAGTGGCCATTCTACTTAAGAGTGGCAATGGGCTGGACTAGGGGCCCTGGTCAATTAAGCCTACAGCCCTAGCCTGAATAGGACTGAGAAGGCCCTGGCCTTGGATGTATAGGACCAACATGTAAGGAAAAATATTTAAATGATCAAATGTTTGTAATAGGCCAATTAAAGAATTATTATTATTATTATTATTATTTTTTGGGTATCCTTCATCTACAACGATTCCCATCATATAAATGATTTGAATTGTTGAATTATGACTCCAATCCAACAACTATCACATGTATTTATGAATGGGAAATCGCTCGCGTGTGTTTAAACCATCCAGTCTTTTTTGCATAGTGGTAGCACACATGATGAATAGACTGGGTTAGTCATCATCAATCAAGGCACGGACACAGCCTAAATTTTAATCCTGGGCCTGGTACTTGGGCCAATTTCAAAGGGCCAAGCTCACAGGCGATGTACTGCCACTCAATGTAAATATAGTAATTTTCCAGATTATTCCGAACTCACCCTTTTTGCAACTACAATGCATCTTCTCCAGTGAAACACACATATGCTCTGTGCTAGGAGGTCACATTCGAAGAATAATAAACACTATGGACTCACTAAAGAAAAAAGACTATTGAATGAGTGCTCTCATCAACACAACAGGGTCTACAATCGTTACCTCCAAAACTTAAAAAATACAGAGTACACAAGTCAGCATCAAAACAAGGCTCTCACATGAACACCAACCTACGTCAAAATGCACCTTCTTCATCATCATATCACCATCTAGGTCCTTTTTGTTTTTTCTCACCTTCCATATTTCCTGTCTGATGATCAGAAATGCTTCATTTCCTGTGAATGCATCCTTGAGGTGCACCATACCTGATGAATGGCCACAATCTTACATGCGTGTTTTTAGATTGGAATGTCTAGCAAAATCTCCTCTTCAATCCTCTAGTTACTGTTATGACAGTAACTTGTCAAGGATTTGTAAGGCTTCCTTCATGGCTGGCCTCTTCTGTGGGACCAAAGAAGCACAGCTGAACCCCAACTTGAAGCACATCAGCAAGGCCTCCTCTTTCCCTTCCAGCTCAGCTCGAAGTATGACATCAGCCATCATCAGGACCCGATTCCTATCCTCCCCAACTAGCCCGACATTCAACTGGCTAGTGATCTCCTTTTCAGAGAGCACCTTCCCAGAGATTATCTCTAAAAGCACCATACCAAATGAGTAGACATCCCACTTGGGGTTGGGCTTGAGGCTCTTGAGCGACTCGGGTGCATGATAAGGTGATGCACACCATGCGGACACACTAGCACTGGCCCTTGTTGGCAGGTCTTGGAGGTTGTCCCTAGAGACCATTGACTGCTTGCTGCTGAAATGCTGCCCTGAACCACCTGATGCCTTGTTGGTCGTATCCCCAAATATGAGTCGTTCCAGCCCGAAATCTGAGATTGTTGGCTCCATATCCGGACCCAGAAGGATGTTGGTTGGTTTGAGATTGCCATGGACATGCTTCTTCTCATGCAAGTATGTTAGACCTCGTGCCACTCCCCTTGCAATCCTGAGCCGAACTTCCCATGATAGATTGCACAGAGAGGAACCTGTTTTCTCTGCATTCATCAATGCATGCACTTTAGTGAAAGGCATTGGTGGATGCTAATGTACACCAAAAAGGAAATGTTAGTGCTAATACACCCAGCATGGCCTACGTGGTGTTTGGATGCATGCATGAGTGAATTGGATTACAAACTTTCTATTTAAACAAAAGGAGATGGCAGAAATTAATGATATTTCCTAGTATTCATAATGAGGAAGCAGCCCTTAGTCAAATTACAGTTATACATCTTTCGAGTAGTGTTTTAAATAGCTATGCTACGTAGCCTAGCTTAGCCTTAATGCTACGTAGCTCATGAAAATAGCTTAAGTCGAGTGAACCCTACGCTACATGATAATTTGAATATGCTACATGCTACAGACTATACGCTACAAGCTCTCTTACATTACAAGTTATTTTTCACTACAACATTAAAATCAGATGATGTTTTCAATGATTTGTTACATTTTTCTATTTTCAATAAAAATTAGATAATCTTTTTAATGCTTTTGATAAAATAATATAAGTAACAATACTAAATCAGTTTCGTTGCTCTTCTTTACCCTTTATACTTAATCATTGTCCTTTCTTATTACTTTAGGTTACATTTGGTTGCACCAAATATCATGCAATTTTGTTAAATTTCATTATTAATCAAGAATAATTTGGTGTTGAATATCGCTATGTAGCTTACACCTCACGCTTCAGAGGGGTAAGCGCTATGCGACACACTATTCGCTATTTAAAACACTACTTTTGAGTCCTACTTGAAAGCAATATACCGGCAATATTTTGGAGCCTAGATCCTAAACATGCTTGTTAAGGAAATTACAATCTGCTTAGTTCTAAGTTCATAAACTAGCAACCTTTGTTCAATTTGGTAGTGCACCCAAACACACCCTCGCGCTAACATGCACCATACTGAAAAGAAAATTGTGAAAATACAAAAGTACATGTTACTGAAACCGATTACTAACAATTGCTAACGTACACCAGAAGCAAAGAAAGGAGAATGCATGCACACAGTGCCCTGGTAAGATCTGACATATTTTGCTAATTTGCTCCAAAAAAAAATCAACCAAAAAGCTGAATGGGTGGCCCTGGGTTCCACGCCAATGAAGAAGGTTCATAAGGTTCATACAATGGAACTGGGGATGCCCAAAAAAATCTCCCCTATCGAAAGATGATAACCTTTGTTTGTGGTCCCTTCTCTGTTGAACATTTGACCTTTCAGGTACTTTCTTCCTAACCCTTTTTATAGGCCATTGATTTAGGTGATAGGATGCACCAGTGGGAGCCATTTTGGCATCCCCATTCATGGTCAGGCCCATCTGAGCTAAGGCTCTCTCAACCCTTTTATAGGTCATTGATTTAAGTGATAAGATGCACCAGTGGGAGCTATTTTGGGATCCCCATTCACGGTCAGGCCCAGCACCAGATAAGCCCCCACCATTGGTGGCAGCGGCATTGTACTCCAGAAGCAGCAGCACTGCCTGCCTTCAGCGGCAGGGCCAAGAACCTCCTCCTAGTGGGCCCGCAGCCATCGCTTGTCACTGTCGCTCGCCCGTTGTCCTCTACGCTTACATGAGATCTTCTTAAGCCCTTGTGTTGTACATTTCCAGCCAACCGATTCATGATCTGCGATACTTGTTTACACAGCTTGTTTGGTTTTCCACGTATTGTGTTATTGGTTGTTTCTTACGAGCATTATGGATGCTCAATTAAACGGAGAGTCAGGGCCCACTAAACGGCAACCAAACTTGTGTGCCAGCAGGGTTACATTGGATGGGTGCACCTACTTGACATGGTCCCAATCCGCCAAAAAGTATCTTGGCAGAGAGCAGAAATTGGGATATATTGATGGCATTTCGATAGAACCTTCACAAAGTAATCCATCCTGTGATGAATGGGTGAGTGACAATTATATTTTCACGAGTTGGTTGCTTCATTCTATGTAACCTGAGTTTAGTGGGCCATTGATGATGTGCATGACAGCAAAAAAAATCTGGGACACGGTTGCAGAGACCTATTCACATAAAGATGATCTTGCCTATGCTTATTAGTTGCATAGGAAAATTACCCACATACAACAGGGGAATTGTCGATAGAGGCATATTATGCCTCTTTATGTCAAGAGATGGAAGGAACTAGATTATTATGTGCAATCTTTTACTATTCCCACTGAGTTGTTGTTAAAGAATTAATTGGGCTAATTTGTATTTGGGCCAACTCCATATTTATAATTTGTATTTATTGCATCATTAATAAAAACAAGGTGAGAACTTCTCTAACCCTATGATGTCTCTTCCTCTTCTCCATCTCTCTTTCTTCTCTCCAATGCTTCTCTCTCTCCCTCAGGTTAAATCTCTTCTCCTCTAATTCTTCTTCTTATTTTCCTCATTAACGCTAGCCCACACACATGTAGCACATTGTTCCCTTTTACAGTTTAGAAAGTGGCATGAAAAACACCAGATTTTTGAGTTCCTTGTGGACTTGGTGACAAATTTAAGCCTCAATGTATTCATGTCTTGGGAAGGGAATCCATGCTTTCATAGAAATGGTTTATAATTACCTTCGGATCGAGGCCATTCGTTGTGCTTCCATTGCTTCCCAGCCTTCACTCAGTTTAAAGAGATCAGTAGTTGTTTGATCCATACCAAGGGGAGAAAGTCCTCCACAAAGAATAACAAATGTATTGATTATGCAGCTTCTTGAACCATGGGTAGAGACATCTTGATTTGTTCTCAATGTGGCAGACAATATTACACCTAAGATTTTTGTTATGATTTTGCACCTACATCTTCTACCTTGGCCCAAGAAAGGGGCTAATGCTGCTACAATTGAGGAGCACATCTTGTCTTTCTAAGTTATCATGTCTCAACATCGAGTTGTTGATTCTCACGGCCTAGTTATGGATCCATCGGGAGACACTTCAGGTGTCTATACCAATCATGTGTCCCAGCTTGTCAACTGACCACATGACTACTTAGGATGGTAATTTCCTTGTATATTCTCCCTTTCCTTATAAAGTCCAACTAGCTGATGGGTACTACTCTAGAGTATCTGGGAAATTCTATCAGCTAGGTTTCATTAGTGCTCTAACCAAACAATTTCACTGCTCTAATACCATGATTTTGGCCAGAGAAATTAGCGTTAGGATCGATCCTTCACCCAATCTTATTTATAAGGCTAAAAACATATGGTGATCCAAAGGACTATGGAAATACAGATACTACTAACAACAGTTCTGATGACTACATCTACATGGAATCACCGCTTTATAAAATTCTTCATGAAGAAGATCCTTGCTTCATGATTCCTCCCAAAGAAAGGACTAACCACCTATTCACCTACAGACAGTTTTAGGGTACTTTAACCTACAACCATATTTACAAGCATTTTTTTTCTCTCAAAATATTTGATGTTTAGGGGCAAAAGTGGAAGTAAATTTTCCAGAGGTATTAAAAAATAGGCAGTAGCATGCTGCCAATAGGTGATCAGTTCTCCCAATAAGAAAAGGGCGTCAAAATGCCCAAACTACTTAAAGTGTTGTTTGGATTTTCAGTTAGTACAAGCAGTGGTAATGGTCCACCAATCCATACAGCTGATATGACATACCTCGTAGTGGAATTGATGGTCCACACCCAAGAAATCCCCTTGACTGAGCAATCCAAGCTGTATTATATCTGCAGCTTTCCCTTTGTTGAATGTGAACCATTGCTGTATTTTCTCTGTCAACGGACTACTGTTTGACCTACTACTGAATGTTAGAATTCTTCCCATCCCATGGGTTTTTTGGTGAATGGGACATCCAAAGTGGGCCATAATACCAAACCTTTTGATCTCTCAACCATACGCCTCACTTGTCCCCACTTGCACAAATGAAAACCCATAGAAGAACCTCTCAGGCTAGCATTACCTCAAAACTTCTTGCACATGTGCACCATTTGCAACATGGACAACCGAAAAAGTATGCCACAAAACATCCAGCTTAATTTATCAAAAGCATCGATTCTAAAATCTTAGGTCTCGTCTGATTGACATTTAAAGATAATTTAATCTCATTTTAGGTAATAATAATTATGATTTTACAGATCATAATTTATATAAAGTTATGACTTATAAAGATTTTTTAAAGGGATTTTTTTTATAAAATGCAACCTTTTTTTTTTTTGGCATAACTAGATAGAATCACCCAAATTAATTTTTTTTAGATGTCACCACCCACATTTGAGGGTCTCTTTATTTTACCACTTTCCGTGGAATCCAAGTCACATCCATTAACCTATTTCTAAAAATGACGAAAATACCCTAAAAGGGGCATCTTTACATATATTGATGGAAGGTTCAGTCCAAATTGCTACCCACCATCTTGAAATGGCCCAGACTGCTGTCCACTTACTCTTTAACGGTCTTGATTGCTGTTTACAATCTTGGAATGGACAAGATCACTGTCCGCATACTTTTGAACAGCCTAGACAGTTGGCCACCTACTTTTGAATGGTTCAAATCGCTAGCCACCTGGAGTTGAATGGTCTAGATCAGTATCCTCCATCTTAAAATGGTCTAGATCATTGTCCATGAACTATTGAACAGTCCAAATTGTTGTGCATGTTATCATTTCTTTAGGAGTGTTTTCATCATTTTTAGAAATAGGCTAACTGTCATTGCTTGAATTTGATAGAAAGTAGTAAAATAAAGGGAGTCATGAAAATGTGAGTGGTGATATCTAAAGAAATTTTCTTTTAGAATGCTTGTCTAATTAGGCTAAAAAACAAGTGGCATGTCCTAAAAAATCCTATTTTTTATCCTTACCAAAACCTCTAAAGCATAATTACATATATCTGAAATGAGATAAACTTATTTTTAAGTAGTAAATAAACAAGGCCTTAGCATACCTGCTAGATCCAAAGAAAACTAGATTGAGTGAATAAAGTGCATTCCTAGCAGAACCCCTGAATGGTTACTAGCATGCGCCCAAGAGCATTAGAAGAGAGAAAGGGATGGGGTTGTTCCTTACTTTGAGAGGCGTTGGCAAGGCTGCCATTCGGAGCATAATCATAGATAACAAGCTTCTCATCTTCTCCCCAATGGAACCCTCGCAATCGAACCAGATTCGGGTGGCGTAACTTGGCAATGATCTTCACCTGGTTTTCAAAATCCTTCAATTTATCTATGTAACTCTCTCCTATCCTCCGAACCGCGAATGTACTCCCATCATCAAGCACAGCTTTGTAAACGATGGTGGGACCGGCAGATCCAAGAATATAAGCTGAAGCTTTGAGCAGCGTCTCCAGCTCAAGCTCCTGTTCTCCATCCACCATAACAAGCGCACCCCCATTTCTCTCCTGCTGCTGCGGCTGTTGATTAGATCTCTGTTCTTCAGCTTCCGATCCTGTTGATTCCGATGCTTCCTCATTGCTGCTGCAGCTGCTGGTTCCTTGCTTACTTAAACAAGGCCATCGGATCTTTGGAGAATTGGAAGGCGAAGATTCCTCATTTCCTGACTTTTCTACCGTCTTTTTGTCTTCTGATTCCATCTTCTTCCTTTTTGCCCTCTTGGACTGGTACAAGTATAGTCCTAGTACTGAAACAATGCCGATTCCCACTAAATCTCCGATGATTATTCCTATGATAACCCCTGGTTTTAGCCCTCTTTCCGTCTCAGCCACATTCCCCGGCCTGGCTCCGGGCGGGCCATCCTTGGGTTTGTCAAGGCTCTTGGGAATGGCTGCGATCGCAAGAGGAGTAGTTGATGTAGAGCTGTTGGGCGGAGTAGACAATGTAGAAGGAATCGAGCATGGATTCTTGAGCGGTTTCCCACACAGATCAGGATTCCCGGCAAACGATTCTGCTCTCCGATAATCAAAGCCACCCTTCTCAGGAATTCCACCCCCCAATTTATTAAAAGAAAGGTCCAAACTAGCGTTCGCTGGGATTCCTGATGCGAATCCTGGCGATATCCCTCCCGAAAGCCTGTTGTAAGAAAGATTCAAAGAACGGAGGTTACGGCCTCCATCGACTAAATCCGTCGGCAGAGAACCATTCAAGAGGTTCGAAGACAGATCGAGGACCTCCAAATTGCCGAACCCACGGGGAAGGTTGCCGTACAAGTAGTTATTACTCAAGCAGAGAACAGTGAAGTTGGGGAGAGAAATCAAACTGTCCGGGATCCTCCCCGTCAATGCATTATCAGAAAGGTTGAGGAATTCAAGGCTTTTAAGGCTCCCAACGGCGTCAGGAAGCTCGCCAGAGATCTCATTGTTGGCGAGGGAAAGGATTCGAAGCTGGGAAGCATTGAATAGAGATAGAGGGAGGGTGCCGTTGAGGAAATTATCTGATAGATCAAGCTGTTGGAGTGTATCGATCATGCCAAAATCAGTAGGGATGGAGCCGAGAAGCTTGCTGTTAGGGAGAGCCAAGCTCGTAACCCGACGAGACCATGAAGATTCTACAAGTAAGTCCGTACACTGAATCCCGTTCCATTGGCAAGGAGTGTCGTCGTTGTAGTTCCAGCTCTCGAGGACTGAGAGAGGGTCGCTGAGGACTGAGTATTTGAAGGAGAGGAGGGAGATGCCGTCCGAGTTGAGAGCTGTGAGTTGGATCGGACGAGTTAGAAGTATGAGGGAGAGGAAATGCAGAGTGGAGGCGAGACGGAGAATCATGCTTTGTTTTTTTTTCCTGAATGATTGCACGTCGTCGCTGTTTCTATCTTTCCACTGCTAAAACGAGGGGATATAGAAAAGGCTGAGACGCAAAGGAAAGGAGAAGAAATTTATTACTCTGGCTCAGTGGGATCGATGATACGACGGTCATTTGTAACTTGCATGTTTAATAGAAGCAAGTTAAATCAAACCGTCCAAATTATGCGTAATAGCTTAGTTTCATGGAAAACCTTAAAAAAGAAAAAAGAAAAAAGAAAAAGAAGAAGCTCACTTGATTATCTAACTATCAGATTGGTGAGCATTTAATGGACCGTTTAAAAAGGAAATATCCAATGGACATTTGATTGGGAGTGTTCAATACCACAACGTAATCTGTTTTACTCTAGATAATATATGTGACGTGTACACTTTATAATTGCCTGCGTATCAAGACGGCATATATAAGCTGGAGTATGAGTAACTTACCTACTCCGCTGGCATGACTAGTATCCTTGCTGGTTTTGTTAGGAGTGGATTAGGTGCGGTCCTTACCATTGATGTCCGTATTCCACTCCCATGGGGTTCATCCGTTTTTCCGGATCATTTTGTGGCTTTAGCTAAAAAGTGAAGCAGATCCGATTCTTAGGTGGACCATGAGAAAACAGTGATGATTGAAATCCTTACCATTAAAAGCCTTCTGCCTCCCACCATAACGTATCATTAATGTTTATTTTCCATCTCTCAAATGAAGTTATATATATATATATATATATATATATATATATATATATATATATATATATATATATATATATATACTCAAATTTGACCATCCTTTAAGGTTAACAATAGTCAATTACCATTATTACCTATAGTACCGTCCACCTAATTTTGAATGGAGACGGACACTATTTTCTGTCTCCAGTACCAACGTCAGTACTGGCATGTGTTATGTGGTACTCACCTTAATGCACGTGTTTTTTTTTTTAATTTGGAGGTGGATTGGCTAGCGTGGTTAAAGACCAGCTGTTCAAAAGAGATCAAAGTTACATGTCCCATAATAGTGTATTTATTATATCTATACCATTCATTCATTTGGCAAGATCATTTTAAAGCTTGAATCTAAAAATGAGTCATATCTAAAGCTCAAGTAGAGCACACCATTAAAACATTCATAAGTCCCACCACTACATTTATTTTTCATCAAATCTATTAGTAAATTCACACAAACATGAATTAAATGAAAAAACAAATATCATTTTGATCCAAAACTTCTATGACCCTCAAAAGGGTAGGCATTCAATCTCCGTTGCTTTTTACAGTGTAGTCTATTTAATATTTGAATTTGTCTATTTTTTTTTTTTACTCAAGCCTCATGGTAAGCTCAAAAAATAGATAGACCTGGTGATGAAATCCATGTATCTTAGTGACATCAACAAGACATCAGCATGTATGGTACACCAGCTAATCGGCTTCCATTTTATTAACCCGGTGAATTTACTTTTTGAGTTCATTTTACTGCACCAGCCAAAAAATAAAGTAGATCTAAATCCCAAGTGTACCGCACCACAAGCCATTCAAAACTTATGAACCGTGCTATAATGATCATTTGTTAGCCGACTTGTTGATTAAGTTAGGTAGACATGTACGGAAGGAAATTACAAGAACCTTTATCTAATTCCCATGAGTTAGTCGACAGTTAGATTTACTCATTTTTGGGTATGGCCTTAAATTGACGGACACATACATCATTGTAGGCCCAATAGAGCTTTTCCAGCACGGGTCACTGCCCACACACACACACACACACACACACACACACACACATATATATATATATATATATATATATATAAAATCTATTACACCCATCACCTGCGGCCTTCATTTTAGACTTAAAATAAAAATCATCTCAGATATACAGCTCAAGTCGCCAGTGCCATCCGGAGAATAAAGTTGGAATGCCCACCATAGGTATGTGTGTGCATACACTATGATGTGAATCTTTAATCCAACCCATTAATCAGGTGTAACTCACGCGGAAAAATTGAAGATACAAAAATCAATCTTATCTGTTGATTATGTCGGCCAAACCACATGAACTTAAAGGTTTTAGGAGAACTTTACAAATTTTCCGTTGTTATCCCCTGTTAGAGACTTTTATCGGGCTGATTCTTTGCATTTACCGTTAAAATAACGTCTCTCACGCTATGGACGGAGTAGATTACCATATATAACGTTCTGGGCCTCACAGAACTGGTTGTTTTACGCAGCTGTGTAGAACAAACCTGGGAGACGATTCCGGTCCGTGAAGGACCCGGAGCCTGAGTCGCTGCCTCGAGTCTAGAACTCGAGATGGACAGGTTCAAACTTCAAAATATTGGTTTTAACGAATCGTATAAATGTTTCGACCTTTCAATACGGTACGTGGCTCGTATATTTTCATAGGGTACGCAGTTTTTTCAGTTATAGCTATTAGGACCTATGTTTCTTTAATCCAGACCGTTGGTCTGTCTTTGCCCACCATGGATGGATTATGAATAAGAAGTTTTAACATTTATATTTTTTTGGGAGTGATAGATGGTTAAGAAAAGAAATAAACATTCATCTTAACAGGGGCCTAGCATTCATTGATCATGGGGCTCGCTCCATCAGAGCTCACTGACTAAACAGTGGAATGGTATGGATTTGAATAATGGTACCGATTTGAATGATGGGCCTCAAATAGTTCAAAAACACAAAAACTAAACTGGACTCATATTCATTGGGGTCGGGTTGGCTCCCACACGCAACTCAACTCGATATTCAGTTATTAAATTATTAAGAATAATTAAGTAATAATAGTTTCTATGAGTAAAACTGACATGTTGGGTGTAAAATGAAGGGGATGGCTTGGTGTTAGCACTTGACTGCTCATGATAATGATGTTGGGAGAGAGATCTCTTCTCTAAAACATGTATAATAATATGGTAATCAGAAGAATGGAAAAAAAAAAAAGAAGAGTAAATTATAACTCAAAGATTTATATGGTTCCTTTCCGTGCATCCAAGGATTTACATCAATCTACTATGCTCAAAGCAAAAATTTAAAAACAACTCTAAATACAATGACAACTCTCCATCTCTCACGACATAATATATATTACTCTGAACAAACTAAGATTTACGTAAAATTTCATATGAAATAGTGATGGATGGATGAATAGTACACCTATGATGATCTGACTCCACCGATCTTAACAATCTCCTACTTGAAGATTGATCATAAGCAATCTGTCACGACCTTAAATCTAAAACCATGGTTAAGACTAACCCCAGCCTTAGGGATAGAGTCATGACTTGGGTTATGGAAAAAGTAAACATTCATATTATTGGTCTCGAATTCGGCCACTTGGAACATGTCTGTGGATTGTGGGTGTACCAAAACCAATTGGGTCTGATTCAAATCGTCACCACTGACTCCTGGCGTTGAGATAGAGCAAGGTTTGGTCATGAGCTTAATCGTTCATCTATTCAGCCAACTGTTGTGTGCTCGTTATTCAGGCGATTGGCGGAGGTTGAGGTTCTTCCTCTAATGAGCTCTTTCTTACCTTGAAAATTCAAAGACTTTCAAAGGTGCAACAGTTATATATTTGAAACGGAAAATATTGAGAAGAGATGAATGCAGGCAAAAACGTGTAACTTACCACTACAGTGAGATCACTGACCTGTCTTAGAGCAGCATAGTGCTTCTAAAAGCAGCATGTAGATGAGCGAGGCAAAGGCAATGCCAGAGATTACAACTAAGGTAGTGTATGAGTGTAGGTAGACGTGTTCCTAAACTAAGCTCTTACTTCAGATCCGGCATGTAGGCGCAAATGGAAGTGAATTACAGCTAATGACTATGGCTAAGAGTCGGTCCGACATATGCGCATGGACGAACTAAGATTAGATCTACACTAAGGGTCTATTGTTACTGAGCAGGGCATAGATAAACCTAGATACACAACATTACGCTGGATTTGTGGTTGGGTTTTTGGATTCAGAGGGAACTCTTTACTCTAGATCTGCTTATGCTATTTATAGCTTTCTAGAGAAAACTGAAGAACAACCGCTAGTCCACGTGGTGCCTTCACATGCAACCAACTGGGAAAAGAGCAATTACATTTCATTGATCGTGATCTTATCTTCATTTTATACTTAGAAAGTGCTTAGGGTTGACACTGCTGGAACAACTACTCGCCTTTATCCGAAGAAAACTAAAAAAGCCGAAAACAATCTCGAAAAGGTGAACTGATCCCCAATCCCCTGACGGATGCTTTGTAAATATCTTATGTCACTTGGCTACATCTGCACCGTTTATCTGGTCCACACAGATTTTGGTATAAACATTCCCCCCTCACATTTCTAGCTATTCGACAAAGAATGGTTGGAAATGTGGTTTTGCATTAATGGGTTGGCCACGACTTAATATCTTTGCTTCTTAGATAACAAACGGTGTTGATGTCCTTTTATTCTTTGTGTCATGAAATACTATGTGTCACCTAGAGAATACGTTTTCGTATCTCTGAAGCAACTTTTATCTCAGAATTTGTTTTGATCATTATGCGACAATTAATGCAACACATGTGGTGGCCTTATATATGCTATCTCGTCTTCTTTCTTCATCTCTTGTTTGTTTTTCTTTCTCTTAAAACCCTAATTTTCCGCTTCACTATTTGTCGTCATGGCTCTGAAGAAATCAAAACTTTCTGAAATTCTAGTATCTCTGACTACTTCTTGTTGCGCAGCACGCCAACAACGCTAGTGAACCGAGATCCAATTTCTAGTATCACCCACAAACAATAAACAAGAAAAAATATAACCTAGAAGAAGAATCAAAGCATTCTACACAAACCACAAGACAGAATATACGTGGAAAAATCCCAAACAAGGGTAAAAAAAATCACTGGTGCAAGCTTCCACTATGAAGAAAAATGAGATTATAAGCAATATACTAACCTTTTCCCTTTAGACATATAGAGAAAGCCCTTTGCATACACCTTAGAATAACTCTCATAACCCTAGAAAAGCCCCAGGGACCCCTATTTATAGTTTAGACAACTTCCCTTTCGCACCCTTACGAAACCGACTTAAATTTCTCAGTTCGTATCAAATCTGCAAAACGAATCTGCGTAACCTCGACTGGTTGAGCAAGCTACTCGACTGGTCGAGCGTCGAGCACGGGCCTCGACCGGTCGAGTACCTCGGAACCAAAAAACTGATGCTCGCTGGACTTTGAGTTGAGCCAGTCCTCGAATGGTCGAGTGGGCCACTCGACCGGTCGAGCAACCCTGTCCAGATGTGACTCCACATCCCAACAATCCCCCACTTGGAGACACATCACCATAAACCTATGTCTTCTACATCCGGAGTGCACCACCTCCCCATCTTCAAGCCTGAAGACCAATCAAAGCTGAACAGAGCTTCAGCTTCTCCCGTGTGACCGCCTTGGTTAGCATATCCGCAGGATTCTCACTTGTATGAATCTTCTCTAGAGCAATTAATCCATCTTCCAGTAACAAACGTATGAAGTGATATTTGATGTCAATATGAAAGACTAAATTCTTAGCCAAGTGTATTGCACTCTGACTGTCACTGTACATCTTGCAATCTGCTTGCTTCTTACCCAACTCTTCCATGAAACCTTGCATCCACACCATCTCCTTGCATGCTTTTATAGTTGCAACATATTATACTTCCGTTGTACTGATAGATACTATCTTCTGTAACTGAGAGACCCAACTGACTGCAGCACTACCCAGAGTAAAGACATAACATGTAGTGCTTCTTCTGCTGTCGATATCTCCTGCCAAATCTGAATCTATGTAGCATTGTAGCTTGATTTCTGATCCTCCATAACACAGCCCTACATCCTTAGTACCTACTAAGTATCTAAGGATCCACTTCACAGCTTCCCAATGTTCCTTCCTGGGGTTGTTCATGAACCTACTAACAACTCCCACTGCTTGAGCAATATTTAGCCTCATGCGCACCATAGCATACATGAGACTCCCAATAGCTGACGCGTATGGGACTTTAGCCATGCAGTCCCTTTTCTCCTGCGTCTTCGCACCTTGTTCCTTAGAAAGCTTGAAGTGGTTGGCTAATGAAGTGCTAACCGGATTAGTACCTCCCATATAGAATCAATCAAGTACCTTGGCTATGTACTCTGCCTATGACAAAACTAGTTTCTTATTTTTCCTGTCATGCTTTATCCTCATGCCTAGGATTTATTTTGCAGCTCCTAAATCCTTCATGGAAAATTCTTTAGACAGTCGTCTTTTGAGATCTGAGTTGTTCTTCATGCTCGATCTGACCATAAGCATATCATCAACGTACAGAAGAAGGATGATGTAAGACGTATCAAACTTCTTCAAATAGCAATACTGATCTACTTGACATCTCTTAAAACCATTTCCCGACATGAAACTGTCGAACTTCTTGTACCACTGCCTCGGGGCCTGCTTCAGGCTATATAGACTCTTCTTTATTCTACACACCTTGTTCTCCTTTCCTTGTGCCACGTATCCTGTCGGCTAATGCATATATATCTCTTCTTTAATGTCGCCATGAAGAAAGGTTATCTTAACATCTAGTTGCTCTAGATGTAAGTCCTATATAGCCACTATACTCAAGACAATGTGAATTGTAGACATTTTCACCACAGGTGAAAATATTTCAGTGAAGTTGATACCTGCCTTTTGTTAGAACCCTTTCACAATCAATCTAGCCTTGTATCATTTTGAACCATTGTGCTCTTCCTTCAGTCTGTAAACCCACTTGTTATGAAGAGCTTTCTTACCCTTGGGTAGAGTGACTAGCTCCTATGTACGATTAGACTCAAGAGAGTATCCATGGCCTGCTCCCACTTAGCCCGTGTATCTAACTGTAATGTCTCTTCAAAACACTCTAGTTCACCATTATTTGTCAGCAGTAGATAATATAAGGAGGGTGAGTATCGGATCGTGGGTCTCCCCTCCCGAGTAGACCTCCTTACAACTGGTGTTTGCGACTCTGCCTTATAATACTCCTGTGCATGATCATCCTGTGGCACTGTAACACTTGTGTCCGGTAAATCTTCCAACTCTATGAATTCTTTCTCATCAGCCTTATTTTGTTGCACATTAACCTTATACATCACTTTTTCATTGAAGACTACATCTTTGCTTCTGATGATTTTCCTGTTTTCTATATCCCAAAACCTGTAGGCAAAATCATGCTTCCCATAGCTTATAAACGTGCACCTCCTGGACTTCGCATCCAGCTTGTTTCTATGCTCTGCATCAATGTGAACATATGAAGTGCAACTAAACACTCTGAGATGTGTAAGGTTCACTTCTTTCCAAGTCCACGTTTCTTCTGGTAGCCTACCATCCAATGGTGCTGAGGGACTTCTATTGATGAGATATGCGACAGTATTCATGGCATCTGCCTAAAACGTCTTGGGCAACCCTACATGTAACCTCATACTCCTGGTGCGCTTAAGGATATCCTGTTAACGCGCTTAGCCACACCGTTCTACTGTGGTGTCCCTGGAATCATTTTCTGATATTCGATTCCATTTGCTGCACAATACTCCTCAAACCTCTTATCACAGTACTCTCCCCCATTATTTGATCTGATACATTTTACAGTTTTACCTATCTCATTTTCTACCATTACTTTCCACTTCTTAAATACATCGAATACATCAGATTTATGCTTTAAGAAATAGACCCATATTTCCTACTAACATTATCAATAAAAGAAACAAAATAACGTGAGTCATCAAGAGATGATACCTGTGCTGGTCCCCACACATCAGTGTGTACAAGCTCCAATAGATGTGTCTTTGGAACGCGTCCTGTTTTCTTAAAACTTACCATCTTCTGCTTACCATACATGCAGTCCTCGCAAAATTCCAAGTCAATAGACTTCAGCCTTGGCAGCTTCCCTTTTGATAATAGCAATTTCATCCCTTTCTCACTCATATGTCCCAACCTCTGATGCCATAATTGCCCGTTCACTCCAGTTGATGCGACTGCGAGTGAACTATACGATCCTAAAGTCACGTACAAAGTACCTTCTTTCTTACCTCGAGATATTACCAAGGCACCTTTTGTGATCTTCCAGGAATCACTAGTGAATGTCGTCACATATCCGGTATTGACCAACTGCCCCACTGATATCAAATTCCATTTCAAACTCGATACATGTTTGACATCCTTCAATTTCAAAGTCGTTCCATCTTTCTGATTTATATGAATGTCTCCCTTTCTAAGAATACTGCACGGCTCATTATCACCTAGGTAGATTCTCCCGATGTCACTTAACACATAATCACGCAGAACTTCTTTACACGAAGTGGCATGAAACAAAGCACCCGAGTCTATGACCAAGACTCATTCCTTGCATCAAGAGACAAGATCAACGCCTCTGTGTCACTCTCCTCAGATAGATTCACTAAATCATTCCCGCATTGAGAGCTTCCTTCTTGATTCTTAAACACCTTGTAATCACCTTTAATCTGTCCTTTCTTCCCACAATGCCAACACCCATCTTTATCTTTCGGTCCCTTAGACTTCTTCCTCGACTTAGAACGTCCGTGTTTATTGCCTCATTTGTTCAGCGATTTTTCTCTTCCTTCAACGTTTAGAGCATTCCCTGAATCCCCTAAAACTCCCGATGTCTTTCTTCTAGATTCTTTGTTGAGAATTAGACCGGCCACATCATCGAACTTCAGCTTTGTCGAACTTAAAGAATTGCTCACGGCAATCACCAAACCATCCCAACTGTCTGGTAAACTGGACAAGATCAATAACGCCCTAACCCCATCCTCAAAAATAATGCCAACAGATTTTAATTGGCTCGTGACTATATTGAACTCGTTTAGATGTTCAACCACGCTCCCACCATCTGACATCTTCATGTTCAATAGCCGTTTCATGAGATGAACCTTGTTGGACGCTGAGAGTTTTTCATACATCGTAGCTAGGGCTTCCATTAATTCTTTTGTGGTTTTTACCTTGGATATATTAAAGGTGACGATCTTAAACAAAGAGAGTCGGATCGTTCCTAAAGCCTTCTGATCCAATAAAAATCATTCATCATCTGTTATCTTCTCTGGTTTCTTCTCTTTTCCTTCTAGAGGAATATAGAGGTCCTTCTGATACAGATAATCCTCCATCTGCATCTTCCAGAAGGCAAAGTTTGAACCATCAAACTTCTTAATTCTAATCTTTCATTCTTCTGTCATCGCTCCCACTTCAACTAAACTAATAGCTTTGATACCAGTTGTTGCGCAGCATGCCAATAACGCTAGTGAACCGAGATTCAATCTCTGGTCTCACCCACAAACGATAAACAATAAGAAATATAATTTAGAAGAAGAATCAAAGCATTCCACACAAACCAAAAGACAAAATATACGTGGAAAAATCCCAAAAAATGGTAAAAAACCATGGGTGCAAACTTCCACTATGAAGAAAAATGAGATTACAAGCAATATACTAACCTTTTCCCTTTAGATGTCTAGAGAAAATCCTTTGCCCACACTTTAGAATAACTCCCATAACCCTAGAAAAGCCCTAGAGACCCCTATTTATAGTTTACGTAACTTTCCTTTCGCACCCTTGCGAAATTGACTCAAATTTCCACAGTCCGTATCAAATCTACAAAAAGAATCTGTATAACCTTGACTGGTCGGGCAGGCTACTCGACTAATCGAGCGGACCCTCGACCAGTCAAGCATGGGCCTCGACCGGTCGAGCACTTCGGAACCAAAAAAATGATGCTCGCTAACTTTGAGTTGAGCCAGCCCTCGACTGGTCGAGTGGGTCACTCGACCGGTCGAGCAAGGCACTCGACTGGTCAAGCAGTCCTGTCCAGATGTGATTCCACATCCCAACAGATTTATGCTCAAAAGATTAGTAAATAAATATTTGGAGATTTGGAAGTCACTAATGAATAGTTTACATGACAAAGATCCAAGGAAACCAAGTGAGGAATAAGATAAGTCCCCCTGTTATGGCTGAAACATCTTGATGAGTGGGTATATTGGTATTAGCATGTCAAAGCATAATTTCTCATTCAATAGACCGAGATTGACATAGCTGAATGCATTCATTTGTCAACATGCAAGATTAAGCCCAATCCTACTCTCGTTCTTGCGGTGGCTTGCTTTTGAGTCATTTGACCAACTCATTTCATTTTCATTGTGGCCCTATGAGTCCGACCATGATGGATGTCTATGTTTTAACGTCTCTTCTTTTGTCAGGATACCAATTTAATCCAAGATCTGCCCATGACAAGCCTTCATTTGATGTCGGCGATATATGTTTATCATATACTACGTTCATGGAACAGAAATGCAAAATCGAAGGAGAGGTTGGCCATCGGGAGAATTGTTCTTTCATCCCAATGTAGATTTGTCGGTCACTTGTCTATGTTAAGGCTGACAAAATAACTAAAGAGTATGTTGGTCTAGTTGACTTTCTTACATCCGGAACGCAAGTAGTGGTTACTCCTTTCATTCTTCCTCATTTCTATTATAATATACATACCCTGACTTTCAACGATCCATATTTGGTAGGCGATCCTTTCTGGTTACTCAAATTGTGGCTTTGCGAATATTTTCACAACTTCAGTGGTAAAACTGTGGGGACCACTAGACAACTAACTTCTTACGAGTATTGTCAAATTAAGGATTTTGTAAAGCCTATCTCCTTTGATGAGTGCCTGCATCATCTCTCTTCCCTTTAGCTTGATGAGCCCTATAAATACATTCATGGGCTTCACCCGTAACTCTAAGCACTTTTATGATGTTTAAACGTTTCATGAGAAGGTCGTCATGTCCTTTTTAGAATAACTCATCATTATCAGGAAATAATTGTATGCTTTTCTTTTAATTTTTCGGTCAACTTTGACATCTAGATTCTTTAGATACCGAATTATAGGTAATTTTTAATCATCTTGATCGATTTTTAGTTTCCAGATTCTTTTGTATGGCTTCCATTTATCCACAAATGGCAACAATCACACCTGAGCTTTCATAGACCTTTATATGATCCCTTCTGGAAGTCTAAGATTGGAAGAAAGTTGTGTCATTTTGTTGCCGTTAATATATTCTTCCTTAGGGAGGAAATCTATTGTGGCTTCGTCAAAACAACATAATATTTTTCTGGTCAACACTAAATAAGGAATTAGTATTTCACTTTCACACTTCTACCTAGTGTTAATTTGATTAATGACTAATTAGTATTTCACTTGGTTAAATACTCTCCATTGATTAAATACTCACGTTTTCATCTTAATCAATGAAAAAAATGACAGTCTTTCCTGTTGAATTTGAAATGAATTGGTGAGAATAATTGACTGACTAAGAAAATTTCATAATTCTTTTTTGTTCTTTGAAGGTTGTGTTTATGATAGCCCGTCCCTTATTTCAGTTTATCTCAATCCATCTTTGATGCACTAGGAATCTAAGGAAGTTCCCTGTTGAAATGTCAAATGCGCATTTCAAATGATTTATTTTTAATTTATGCATCTCATACGCTCAAATGCTTGGCGTAGGTGAGAAAGATAGTCGACCAAGTCACAAGATTTGACAATTACATCATAATATATACTTCTAAAATATGACGAATCATATCATGAAAAATATCATTCATGACTCTTTGATAGGTTGCCCCGACGTTCTTAAGTCTAAATGACATCATCTTCCAACAAAATGTGTCAATACCTCCCGGACACCTAAAAGCTATTTTTTTTTTACATCTTTATCTGCGATATATATTTGATTGTAACCAAAATGACCATCTATGAATGATATTATTTTATGACTTGCTGATGGATTAATTAATTGATCATGAACGAGTATAGTGTATTCATCCTTAGGAGTGGCATGATTCAGATTTCTGAAATCAATACACACTCGAATTTTTCCATTCTTTTTTACCACATGAACTGTATTAGAAATCCACTTGGCATACTTGATCGGCTAAATAAAGCTTGTCTTTAGGAGTCTTTCTACCTTTTCTTTGACTTTAGAAGTGACTTCCATGGTCAACCTTCGTGTTGGCTATTTGACTGATCTGAACCCTTAATCGACAATCAATGCTCAAATAATTTTTGACTTAGACGTTACATCTCAAGGTAATCCTATGCAAAGTAATCCTTATATTTTTGCAGAAGTTCGACCATGACTTCACTCTCTTCTGGCAATAAGTGACCACTGACATATGTTGGCCGGGGATCATGGTCATCTCCTAGATTAATTTCAACCAATGGATCTTGAACATCTGTTTGAATATCATCAAGCTTTGTCGAAGGGGCTTCTAAGTCTTTAAAGTATATACAGTCTTCGACAATTTCATCATGCTCTAGTAAACATTCGGCGATATTAATATAACAATGATGTCTTAGGTCACGCTCATCCTAAGCTCGTTGTATCTTAGTGAAGCAAGCTGTGATTTTAGCTAATTCTCGATTCTTTTCTAAGTTTGTATTCGTGGAAACTCTTCGACAATGTAAGAGCATTATGACTGATACACAACTAATTCTCCCGATGTAACTACTTCTTTGTTAATAGTCATATTTATGTCTTTTACCTTAATCATTAATTTTTTTGATACTGAAGCTCCAGTTGAACGACCTGTTCGGTTTCATACTATAAAGACTACAGGCCCAACTTTGTTCTAATACAGATAAGCTTATGCATCATTGGATTTCGTACGAAGTGGTTTACTATTTGTTAACACCACTTCGACCTTTCCTCTGTTCCAAAATATAAGGAATTGATGAAGGGAAGAAGAAATACAAAAGTTTGCATGGATTCAATCTTGTCCGAAGAGAGTATTATAATTTGAGGATGATGGTACTACAAAGAAAGTTGTTAATGCATTCTTGCTTCTGAACGTTAATTCAATCGGTAAGATTCATTCGGCATTGATTATGCCACCAGTGAATAAGTAACGGTTACCTTTTATAGCAATCAAGTTGGAATAAGTTTTGCCCAACTTCTTTAACATGCTTATCGACAAGATGTTGATTGTTGGTCCATTATCAACCCAGATATGAGGAATAGGATAGCTATCCATATGTGATGATATAACTAGAGGTTTAAGGTGTTGTGACATTGTAAACGAAGGTTGGACGAAGATTACCTTTTTTGCATGTGTATCCGATTTAATGGTAATAGTAGGTGTACCTTTGCAATTGGTTGGTTATTGATGTGTTATCTCCTCTTTTACCTATGTTGCTCATTTCTCTTTGACATAACCTTCGATAATATTTAGCTTATTTGTCCTAGCTAATAAATTATCAGAAAGCGTGAACACCATGTTGCAGCTTACTTTTAATGGCGGTAATTTTACGAATGTGATAGTTGCTATCTCTTATTCACCAATTTCCTCTTCATCATATAAGTTTGTGGCCTGTTGGAAATCCACGTCTTCTTCTAAAATCTTTACATTCGCCAATATTTTTTAAATTAGCATATTCTCCTAAGGAGCCATCATCATTTGAACCTTTTTCTAATAGGTCATCTTGCTTTGCTTTGTTAGTGAATTATTGTTCATTTTGAACGGTTTGCTGACTCGCACCTAGCGTAACCATCTTGGCCTTTTGTTTCTTGTTTAAATTATTCACTCCTGCCTAATTTCGACTTGAATTTTGTTAAACATGGACAACATGCCATCTTGTTCAATCATATGTTCGATTCTGCATTTTCATATCCTTTTTTGCTACTCTCTGTCGTTGCCAACGACGTTTTTGTATTCTCATCATTTCCTACGGATACCGCGGAAATTTAGGACGAACAACATTCATCCATTGGTTGGTTGTATTTGTAATTGGTTTGACCATTCTTGGTTGTTTTCCATCACATCCTTTGGCAAAGCTTCACTACTACATGGATTAACGTTCTTTGGATGAACAATTTGGTATTTCCAAATATTATTATACTTGACGTATTTATTAGCTTGACCCTTTGGTGAATGATATTCCTTCACCAATCACTGTCATTGAATATCTTCATGACAACTTTCACACAAACCATTCTTGGATTAAGCCATGGTTTTATGAAAATCTTATTTAACTAGGGTCAGCCCTTACATTGTCCTTTGGGAAAAAGAAAAATCTTATGATATATCGTAGTGAGATAAACCAATGGATAATAATACTTACATGATCAATGGATGAGATGGATAGAAAAGGGTTGGCCCCACATGTTGAACGGCTTGGATTGGGCCACATCCCTCTCTCTCTCTCTCTCTCTCTCTCTCTCTCTCTCTCTTTCTCTTTTCCTTCTCACATTTCCATGCCCAAGGGACATGCGCCCCTTCTTTATAAAGTCTTCATGTGTCTAGAATTTTCAGATTTGGAACACGCCTGACATCTTTTAGCTTTTACATTGTCCCATTCGATTAGTTTATTTGAACATCTCCCTTTCCAACAATAGAGTAAGGTTCATCATCTCTAAGATAGACTTTTTCGAGATTACCCTACACATAATTAGGAAGAACATCCCTACTCGAAGTAGCATGAAACGATGCATCAAAATTTATTACCCACGAATCATTACGAGTATCTAAATATATAATTAGGGAATCATAAATATTTTCTTTAGAGATGTTTACAAAATATTTACTTCCATAATTATTGTTTTCTTTTGGTTTATTTGAAGCTTTACATTCCCGCTTCATGTGTCCCTTTTTTCCTCAATTCTAGATTTTCTTGTGTAAGCTTGGATGATTTATTCTTCTTCGATCTTGAATGACCATGATTTTTGTTTCCTCTGTTTGGTGTTCTTTTCCTTTCTTCAGCATTCAGAGCATTCCTCGATGTTTCAATTGAATATCCTAAGGCTTTCCTCCAAGATTCCTCACTTAGAATGAGGCTTACCACACTTCAGCTTTGTTGATCCGATAGAATTGCTCATGGCCACCACTAAAATGTCCCAGCTATCTAATAATGCTAATAAGATTTTAAAAAAAAGCTTTGATTTCATCATCAAATTTAAGGCCTACAGACTTTAACTAGTTCGTGACTATATTGAACTCATTGAGATGCTCAACCATGTTTCCGCCATCATATATCTCCTTATTGAACAACCTCTTCATTGAAAGAACATTTTTGGAAGTAGAGGGTTTTTTCGTACATCATTGATAGGGTTGTCATCAGATTTTATGTGGTCTTCTCATTTGAACACTATATTTCGTTAGAGAAAGTCGAATCGTTCCCAAAGCCTTTCTGTCGAGTACCTCCAAGTGGCGTGCTATCGGACATCTTCTCTATTTTTTTTTTCGATTTTCCTCCAAGAGGAAGATAGAAATCTTTCTAATAGAGGTAATTATTTTCCATCTACATCCTCTAGAATCCAAAGTTCGAACCATCGAACTTTTCAAGCCTCACCTTTTCATCTTTCAACATTCCTCCCACTCAAATCAAGAGCTCTGATGCCAGTTGTTGGGAGAGAGATCTCCTCTCGACCACATACAAAGCAATGTCGAAATCAAAATAAAGTAGAAAAAGATAAATCATAACACAAAGATCTACATGGTTCCCTTTTGGTACATCCATAGATTCATCCCAATCTATTATACTTAAAAGGAAAAAAAAATGAAGAAGCAGCTCTCAATACAATGACAACTCTCTCTCTCTCTCTCTCTCTCTCTCTCTCTCTCACAAGAGTATATATTACTCAAAATGAATTAGGTTTTATATAAAATTCCATGTGAAATAAAGTGATGGCTAGATAAGCAATACACCTCTGATGATTAGGCTCTATAGATCCTAACGGTGCTTATTTTTCACCCTTACATTTTTCTTTTAAGCTTTGTACTATGAAATTCATCGCCAACCTAGTGCCTCAGTTCTAATTATATTATAGATTCATGTTGACTTGTTTGAGTTAGTGAACAATTCCATGAGGCTGGATGAGTTATGATTGAATCAAACCTGTCAATGAGGTTGATGGTGATTCAGCTCCAAATGTTGACAAGTCAAGTGGACTTGCCGCCTTTTGGGTCAAGTAACCGAATTTTAGAAGTATGCCTTATAAGAGTAGTAAATGTACTTAAGAAAACATGGCTAATCATTTAATAATTCCCCTTTATCCACCATTGGCAATCTAGCGAGGTTGGCTTGGATACAAATTGCTTGCCCCACCCTGTTGCATGAGCTTCTTATGTAAGGAAGTTAATTGGAGACCTACCATGATATTTGTGAGAAATCCATTTGATCCATCCGTTTTTCCAATCATATTAAGACATTGAACTAAAGGATTTAAAACTTAAGTGGGCAACATGACAGCAAATAATAATTGAACGTCCACCATTAAAACATTTGTGGGGCTATAAAAAGTTTGGATTAGGATAATAATTTTGTATTTTCAATTCATATCAATATAAATAGCCTTTGAAGTAGTATGGATGTCATATAAACATCACAAGCCACTCAGGGAGGCTTCAACCATAGGCATTTTCCAACCCACTTTTTACTATCAGGCGGCCTACTTGAGTTTTGAATCTGTGTCATTTTTTAGCCTATGTTATAACATGATCTGACAAAATGGATAGATGGATTGAATTTCTCACAAACATCATGATGAGCCTCACTTAGCTTCCTAGAGCAGTAAGTTCCACCAACAATTCGTGTCTGCTTGCTTTACTTGAAAGCTCAATTCAGTTTGACTTGGTATTTAAATATCAAATTAATATTAATATTTCTTGAATAATAAATAAAAATGTGAACCAAATTAAAGAATACTTGTTCAAGGTTTGATGTTCGAAACACACCAATCTCATAAATCATTTTATTAAAAATCAAATTCACTTGCTTATCGGCCAGTGACTCGACTTGATTTCTAATCTAGTTGAGTTAGCTGAGCTGAGTTTCTAGTTGATTCATCAAGTTTTAGAACTATAGGTAGATTGACAATGGCATACAACACGAGAAAAAGCTTGGTTACAAAAGAGTGGCCCATGGTTTCATGTACTTTGCTATGCCTGTTGTTATGGGAAGATCCGAGCCCTTTCAATTTCGAGGTTCGACGCCATCTTAATCTGATCAAATGCATAAGAGATAATCTGGAATGGTGAAAATGATTGAAGGAAGAAATGATTCTCGGCTCGGCCCCAGTTGTGCTCCTACTCCGAGATTGTCAGTTCAAAATAATCTGAGGCTGGGACAGTTAGTGTGAAGCTCAGACCGGAACTTACTTGCAAGACCTTGGGCCATCTCACTACTGCTCGACCAGAGATAGATCGTCCAACCACCCACATCTGCATGTTGCCCGTTACGGGGAAACTCAACTAAACGAATTAGTTAAGCCCATTAACTGCCTCGGTGCTCGAAGGGGAGAGCTTGAAGGTCCGAGGCTCGGAGTCAGGGTCTCTTTAGTCTGAGATTCCAAGCTAAGGCTGGGGCCGGATGTGAACATCCCATGCACTAAACTAAGAAACTGCCTTAAGCGGATATTAATGAATATCTCGCCCACAGATACGCCCCTCTAAGGGACGATACGTTACACAATCCCTGGATTACGGACAATATCTCCACGATCATAGTATCCCACTAATTGAGTGAATCGTGCCGAGATTAACGGACCCAGACCGTCCGATAGGTAGGTATAAATACAAGGGGATCTCATTACTACAGGTATACAACATCTAGCACCCTCTTACTACACTCGAACTTAGACCCAGATTCCCTTGACCTGACTTAGGCATCGGAGGGTCCCCTGCCTAGACTAGGGTCTCCTTTGCTCATTGTGAGTGTGCAGATTCAAGACGCTAAAGCGGCTCTGAGTTCGTGGATCGGAGTAGAGGGTCGTCCAGATTTAGTCATCAACATTTTTGGCGCCGTCTGTGGGAAACTGATACGAAAGGTCAGGTTCCTATTCTTAAGCATAATGGCAAGAGGAAAGAAGAAAGTGGTAGCTGTGGAACCGGAGCAAAATCATCAGAACCGTTCCTCTTCGCTACTTCACGCCGAATCGGCTCTAGGGCTTTCCCAGCATTCTCGTAATCAGGCGAGAAAGTATCGAGCTATGCAAAGTGAGATACAAGCCTTGTGCGATGAAATTAACCAGATGAAACAGCAATAGTAGCCGCAGCCACATCCTACTCAGGAAAATCCTGTTCCAGAACCGGTTGGTCCAGTAGTAGAAGCCCATTCCGCGCTGAGTATGAGACCCGAGGGGCCCCAACGTCAACCCGCTCGGGTGTCAGCTTCAGTTCAGGACCCTCCCCCGACCCAAATCCGAGTTCCGACCCTGAACACAGTGACTCGAGTGCCGATGAATGCCTTAGTTACCTCGGCCCTGGCACCAACAGATTTTCGCCATGAGTTAGAAAGGAGGAGGGGAAGGAGAACTCTCGAAGTAGAAAACACATAAGAGATGGTGGCTAAAAATAAAGATCCATGGGAGACATGGTTTGCGGAGCTTAACAACAAGATTCTGACGCTAGAAAAGAAGCAGTAGCCGTTGTCAGTTCCCGCCGCCGTTCAAGCAATGATGGAAGAGACCGAGCTCCATTCACCTCTGCGATCATGAGCAAGGTGATACCACAGAGGTTTCGTATACCTCTTATCATCTAATACTCTGGGTCTTGTGACCCATCCAAGCACGTGGAGGCTTATCATTCATGGATGTAAATCCAGACAGCAAGGGACGCGATGATGTGCAGGGGTTTTTCGATCACGCTCACAGGATCTGCTTGGAGTTGGTATCGTCAGCTCAAACCCAACTCCATTGGTTCCTTCACAGAACTCAACCGATTATTCCTTAACCAATTCATAAGCGGTAAGAAGAGTCGAAAGCCGAATACTCATCTGTTCACCATCAAGTAAGAGCCTAAGGAGTCATTGAAGGACTACATCGCTTGTTTTAATGAGGAAGCATTATAGGTGAAAGACTACGACGACAAGATAGCACTCTCTGTTATGTTCAGTGGTTTGAAAGAGGGAAAGTTCACCTTCTCTATTGGAAAGAATCCACCAAAGATGCTAGCTGACCTCGTTCCCAGAGCTTAAAAGTATACTAATGCTGAGGAATTCTCCAACGCCTGCAAAAATGTTCAAGTGACAGAGCCGACTGGTAAGGGGAAGAGGTCAAGGAACGCAGAACCTCAGGCATCCAGCAAAGGACCAGATGATCAAGCTTTTCGCGATCGTCGTCCGAGCAGAAAACCAGAGGATAAATTTCACTCCTACACTCCCCTCAACACATCTACTGAGCAAATTCTATTGGACATCAGAGGGCACAAGCTTCTGAATTGTCCTGTCTGTATGAAGGCTGACCCGGATCATCGAGACAAATGCGAGTACTGTCGTTTCCATTAGGATCACGGCCACAACACAGCCGATTGCATGGATCTCAAAGATGAGATCGAGACCCTTATTCGTAAGGGTCATCTGTGCCGATATACCAAGGAAGAGAGAACCGCTTGGAAAGAAGAGTGAGAGCAGCCGAATAACACCACAGAAGAGCTAGCCGAAACCCACACCATCTTTGGGGGCTCGTTTGGTGGAGGAGATTCGAACTGGGCTCGAAAAGCCCATTCTTGAAAGTCTGATCTAGAACACTACATCCACATGACTGAGCGGCTGAGCAAAGAACTCCAGGTCAGCCCGTGCAGTATGACCTTCTCGGAAGACGATGCGTGCAGAATCCAGCATCCGCACGACGACGCCCTAGTAGTTATTATGACCATAGCCAACTACAAGGTGTACCGCATCTTGGTCGACATCGGAAGCTCAACAGATGTGATATATTCTGAGGCTTTCAAAAGAATGGAGATTCTAAGGTCATGCCTCAGACCTGCGAAGACACCCTACACGACTTTGCCGGAGAAAGGGTCTCTTCGAGGGAGCCATCTCCCTCCCTATGGCCGCGGGAGAAGGACAACATCAAATCACCCTCATGGTAGATTTCCTCATTATCAATGTGCCATCATGCACAACGTTATTCTGGGCAGACCTTCTTTCAATGCAATGAGGGCAGTCGTCTCCACCTATCATTTGATGATGAAATTTCCCACCGAGGGCGGAATAGGCTACCTTCGAGGTGACCAACACGAAGCTCAGAGATGCTACGCGATAGCAGTGAAGAAAGGGTTCGTGAAGCAAGCGCTCACCGTCAACGTTCTAGATCCCAGAGGACCTGTGGAGGACTCATCTGTGGAAGACCTAGAGAAAGCACCGCTCGACGAGGCAAACTTGAGCAGAACTGGACAGCTCGAAACATCGTTGAATTCTGAGCAGCGGTCCGAAATGCTAGCCTTCTTATGACAACACAGAGATGACAACACAGAGATGTCTTCACATGGTCGCATGAATACATGCCTGGGATCTCTCCGGATGTCATGGCCCACAAGCTGAATGTGGACTCGGATTACAAACCCGTGAAGCAGAAGAGAAGACCGTTCGATGTTGAGCGGTATGAAGCCATAGCCGATGAAGTCTCTGTACTGCTCGGCACTGGTTTCATAGAGGAAGTACACTATCCCAATTGGATCGCAAACGTGGTCCTCGTCAAGATAGCCAACGGGAAATGGCAGGTCAGTGTGGATTACACGGAACAAGGCCTATCTGAAGGATAACTTCCCATTACCTCGGATCGATCAACTGGTGGACAACATAGTGGGGCACGGATTACTCTCCTTCCTGGATGCTTACTCCGGATACAACCAGATCGCGATACATCCCCCAGACAGGCAGAAGACTACCTTCGTCACTGACAAGGGACTTTACTGTTACCGGGTCATGCCGTTTGACCTGAAGAACGTTGGGGCCACGTATCAGAGGCTGGTGAATCAAATGTTCGCCAAGAAAATAGGGCACACTATGGAGGTGGAGGAACCTTCGCCATCCTCTGAGAATATCAGATGAAGCTGAATCCCGCGAAGTGCGCCTTCGGAGTTGGCTTCGGTAAATTCCTCGGGTTTCAAGTCAGCCAAAGAGGCATTGAAGCGAACCTCGACAAGATCAAGGCACTCCTCGATATGAGTTCGCCTCGGACTATTGAGGAGATACAATGCCTCACCGGACGAGTAGCAGCACTCGAACAATTCATATCTAAAGCTACGAACAAATGCCTCCCCTTTTTTTCAGCAGTTGAAGGGTTATAAGAAGGTAGAATAGACGTCGGAGTGTGAACAGGCTTTCCAGCAGCTGAAACAGTATTTAGGTTCGTTACCCCTACTGTCTAAGCCCGAAGAAGGCGAGCCCCTGTTCTTGTATCTTGCAGTCTCAGCCTCAGCTGTCAGCTCGGCCCTGATTAGAGAGGTAGGGGCCAAGAAGCGTCCCGTATATTATGTGAGTAAGGCCATGGTGCCCACCGAGACGAGATATCCAGCTCTGGAGAAGTTAGCGCTCTGTCTCATTGTCTCAGCTCGGAGGTTACATCCCTACCTCCAGGCTCATTCTATCATCGTCTTGACCGACTCTCTCCTTAAACAAGTCCTCCAGAGGCCTGAAGTGTCAGGTCGGCTAACCAAGTAGGCCATTGAACTCGGGGAGTTTGACATCCAGTTCCGACCAAGGACAGCCATTAAGGGCAAGCTGTGGCTGACTTTATTGTAGAATTTACCACCCCGAACGAAGAAGGGATCAGTGCCGAAGTCGAGAAGGCTCATTCGCCTGTCCCTCCAAGTGATCAAGAGGCGGTATCAGAACCAGGATGGATTCTCTATGTAGATGGGTCGTCCAATGCTAAGCGTGCCGGAGTAAGAATTGTCCTAGTCGCACCTGATTCCACACCCATTCAGTATGTGATCAGACTCGGTTTCAAGACCTCTAACAATGAGGTGGAGTACGAGGCTTTGCTGGCCGGACTCAGGCTAGCGGCCAGTCTGGGAGTCCAGTCTCTCCAGTTACGATGTGATTCTTTGCTAGTACTGAACCATATCTCCACTGAATACGAGGCCAAGGAGACTAGGATGGTTGCCTACCTCGCCGAAGCAAGGAAGCTGATAGAAAGATTTTGGAGCTGCACTATCCATCAGATTCCTAGAGCAGAAAATTCCTGAGCCGACGCCCTAGCGAAGCTAGCCTCGGTCACGGAAGGGAAGATCCCGCGAGTCATTCCCGTGGAATTCATAGAACATCCGAGCATCGACCAGACGGAGAAGAAAACGGTCAATCCAGTAGATGATACTCTGAGCTGGATGGACCCGATTTATAGCTACCTCACATTTGGTGAGGTCTCCTTATATAGGTTGGAAGCTAGGCGCCTGAGAGTCAGAGCAGCACGGTATGTAATCCTGGATGGGATCCTGTATAAGAAAGGACATTCATAGCCCTATCTCAGGTGTCTCTGACCCGATGAGGCAGATTATGTGATTCGGGAGATTCATGAAGGCATTTGCGGAAATCACTCTGGTGGTCGAGCCCTAGCTTTAAAAATACTCTGCCAAGGATATTTTTGGCCGACCATCAGGGAAGAGTCGAAGAACTATGTTAGAAGGTGCAACAAATGTCAACGGTACGCGGCTGTGCCAAGGTAACTAACAGAAGAAATAACTCTCATGAGCGGTCCGTGGCCGTTTGCTCAGTGGGGGATCGAAATCATCGGACCCCTACCCACTAGGAAAGGACAAATCAAGTTCGTCATTGTTGCAGTTGACTACTTCACCAAGTGGGCCGAGGACGAGCCCGTTGGAAAGATCACAGAACAGAAGGTTGTTGATTTTGTCTGGAAAAACATCATCTGTCGATTTGGGATTCCATGCACCATCGTGTCTGATAATGGCAGGCAGTTTGATAATGACAAGTTTCGAGGTATGTGTCGAGTGCTCGGCATCATGAATATGTATTCTTCGCCTCGGCACCCGCAATTCAATTAACAGGTGGAGGCAGTTAACCAGGTCATCAAGCACCATCTCAAAATAAAATTAGAGAAAACGAAAGGTAACTGGGTTGAGGAGCTCCCATTCATCCTCTGGGCTTACAGGATTACGGCTCTATCATCCACTGGGGAGACCTTATTTTCACTTTTCTACGGCTCAGAGGCAATAGTGCTAGTTAAAATTGGCCTCCCTACAGCTCGGGTCAGAAATTATCAAGAGAATCAAAACGCCGAGCAGATGGCAGCCAACCTGGATCTACTTGAAGAAGCTAGAGACATCTCTAGACCCTGGGTCGCTGCTCGATATCAACAGGTAGCGTCATTTTACAATTATAAGGTCAAGACCAGATGGTTCCGTCCAGGGGACCTAGTCCTTCGTCGAGTCTTTTAGAACACCGCAGAACTGTGGGCTGGGGCACTTGGGCCTAATTGGGAAGGGTCATATCGTGTGGTCCGACCGACCAAACCTATCTCCTACCACTTAGAAGATCTCGAGGGTTGTTAGCTCCCCCACCCTTGGAACGCTGAACATCTAAAAGTTTACTACCCTTGATGTAATGGTCGTCGAGGACCCCCAATAAATGTACACCTTCGAGCGGCTAGCCTTTAAGGCCCCCAATAAAATTCACATTTCTTCGTATCTACATGAGCGCATTATCTACTAATAAAAAGTTGCCTCTTATAAGCAGGGGCCGACTTAACGAACTGATCCCTTAAAAAAGGGGTTAATACGTTATCCCATGGAAGTTCCATAAGGCATCCCCTCATATTAGGGGGAAAAGCCCATAGATGACCCGACTCCTCGACAGAGAAGTCAGTTCATCGTCCGACCAACTGGTTTATTAAAAGTTTCTCGCCAATCGTGGGAGGAACCGATCCCCTAGGGGTCCGGTCCTAACAATTGCAATACCGCAGAGTTCTACGAAATGACATTAAAATGAGCTAACCCGTCTAGGAGTCGGCTCGGCAATGCCCCGAAATGAACTAACCTGTTAATGAGTCAATGATTCGGTTCGACAATCAACAATTAATAATCACCATCCAAAAATCAACTATGGATTAACATATAAAAAATCATCATCCACATGCCCTCTCTAGGGGGTAAAAAAATATCATCCATCGGATAATTCACCAAAAGACAAGTTCAGAAAAGTTATAAAGAGAGAAATGTTGGAGACTATCCAGTTGGAGGAGCTTGGGAGGCAGGAGCTTGATCTGGGCGAGCGTCATCTTCGAGCAGCAGAGGCTCAAGGTTAAGGTCCGGATATAGATCCTATACCGCATCAATGCAAGCATCGAAGCCACAGTTGTAAAACTTTGTAGCTTCAGCGGCCCTCTCCTCTGACGCCTTGAAGGCATTTACTGTTGCAGCCACCGCCGAGGCTAGGGAGCCTCGTCTTTAGATCGTTGAGCCTTCTTCGCTTGGAAGACCGCTCTGTGCAGCTCTTCCGTCGCCTCGGCTCTAGTCTGCTTCAGCGCATTCACCAATCGGGCGTTCTCCTTGGCGAGTGAGTCTGCATGGGCCCTGGCTCAGGACAGCTCAGCCACAGCAGCACCGCATCTGGCTTCAAGATCGCTCACGACCACCTTCAGCAGGAGCTCACGGATCTTTCCCTTGTCGAGCTGCCGACGCAGTTCCGCCTGCTCCATCCAAAGGAAGGTGGCCTCGTCTCGTAGGGTCCCGACCTCGCCCTGGAGGGTTTTCACCTCAGCGTCTTTCTTCGCAAGCTCCCTCAATCTCTCCCAAGTCAGAAGGAGCCTTGGGACGGACTGAACAAAATCAAAATAATGAGCATTCAAACATAGTAAAAACTGAAGGTAGGAAAAGTTGATAGAAGTACCCAGTAAAAGATGGAAGTATGTCATTGACGACAAACTTGTCCGATTTGGTGAGAAGGATGGATATCTCCTCCTTCGGGTCGTGCTTAGCAACCCAGCGGACCAAGCAGGACATGTGGTAGCCCGGATGAAATCTCTCCCCGCTTGTTCCCACCTGAGCCGACCCTGTCACTTCCCTGGCCCTAGTCTGGCTGCCTGTTGAGGCATGAGCCTCAGTCCTAAGATCGTTTTCGACTTCGGGAGGGGAGAGCATGGCGTCAGCCATCCAAACGGCCTCCTCCTGTTCGGATGAAGGTGGGACAGCTATGCAGGGCTCGGGGGCTGCGCGGGGAGCTTCAGTAACATGAGGGGTGACGACGGGGGGAAGGGTTGGAGCCGGAGCATTGACAGTAGTGATCTCAGCAGTAAATGGTGTTGGAACTGGAGCTGCAGTGACAAAAATTAGGGCCGAATGGCCCTTGCCATGAGGAGCAGCCAGCCTCCTCTGAACAGTAGTCTTTGTTCGGGTTTCGGCACTCAACATCTCCTCGACCATTAGGGCGACCTTCCTCCTTTGGGACCTAGAAGCCTCGGCCATGCTTGCGTATAAAGTAATGAATTAACAACCAAGTTAAGAGATTCAATCCTTTCAAAGTAAGGAACGAAAGAAAAACTTACTGAAGGAAGTGGGGAGTGGCTTGGACTTGCAAAGTCCGGACCAATGAAGGTTGGCGGCTATGATCAGATCCGACCAGGAGCATAGGTCTCCCGAGCGTGCCCTAGCCTTGGCAACCTGATTCTTCTGATTCGAGGTAAGGAGAGGCAAACCTCTTAAAAAATTTACAGAAATAAAAGAAAAGCTTCAGTCCAACCACAACAAAAGGGAAAAGGATGTAAAAAAATAAAAAATGTGTAAGGTTCGACCTAGTGTAGTAAATCGGGTGGGGACCTGAGTCATCAAGTTCCCAAGCTTTACTGCAGGCACCTCCTATTCGCCCAAAGCCCAGAACCATTTATTCTTCCAATCCTTGTTAGAGGATGGAAGATTCATGACCACCCCCGACCCTTTGCTACCGCAAGTCGGAAGTAATACCACGGCTCATGGCTGTCATGCTTGACTAAGTACAAGCTTATCAGCTCCTCTGGTGTCAGCTCTGGGTTCTCAACTTGACGCCAGATGATGTGAGAAGAGATCAAAACCCTCCAAGCATTGGGGGTAAATTGGCTAAAAGCAAGTCCCAAGTAGGTCGTCAGGGCTCGGACGAAGGAATGCATAGGGAGTCGGAGTCCGCATTGCAGAGCGCAAAGGAAAATTGTGACTTCCCCATCAGCAGGAGCATCGGTGGTGTCGAGGGGCTCTGGCGCCCTTATCTGTACGGAGTCCGGGATCTCGAACTCCGATCAGATATATCCCATCTGGGACTCCACCAACACGGAGCCTCTCGGGATGACCTCCGAGGCTCACCCACTCACGGGTATCTCGGCACCGCCCGTCACAGATTCTCAGGGGGCTCAGGCGGTCTTCTTTTTTGCCTATGCGGCGCGTCCGAGCCCCCACTTCTTCGCCCCTTCTCAGCTGGGGAAAGAGAAGTACTGCTTCTAAGGGGCCTTCAGATACCCCTCTCCTGTCATTCGAGCTTCCCGGCCCAGAATCGTCATCCAGGTCATAATCTTTTCGGACCATATCCAAATCGGTTAACATCCCATAAATAAGAGAAATAAAAAAGCGCTAAAAGGAGGGACTCACCGGAAAGTCACTGGGAATCACCTCTGCCAGAAACCCCTGATAGGTCGAAATCGCCCTGCCGGAAGCTTCAAATCGGCCGGAATTGCCTTCATCGAAAATCGCCTCCTCAGGAAATCAACAATCACAAATTCAGAACGCAAAAATGAGGAGTGTTTCCAAAGCGCTAGGGTTTATATAGCCTGGGAGAGACCTTTGCATTAATGGTGAAGCATAATGGCCGCAGCCGAATCGTCGCGAGCCGACTTCGGAACACACGTGGATGTAGGTCACTGGCTCAAGCTCTGCCAGACTGCGTGCTTTTGACATTGGGTGATGAGCGCGAGGTAGCAGAAATGGTGCTCGAGCAAGGGAAGCGTCGCTCGAACGTCTCTCATGGCATACATGGTGGTCAACCATAGGGTCAACGATTATTCGAGATCTTAACCGTCGCCACGTGTCTGCTGGAGGTGAGCCTGTGACAAAAAACCCCGAGGACGTATCTTTTCCAACATAGAAATCATGATTGTAACCGCATGCGTGGAAGATACGACAGGGGAAGCTGTTGATCTTCCGCACATATTTACTCTCCGAGTCCGTGTCCGAACTTGAAGAGTAGGGGGTTTCTGTTATGGGAAGATCCGAGCCCCTTCAATTCTGAGGTCTGACGTCATCTTAATCCGATCGGATGCATAAGAGATAATCTGGAATGGTGAAAACGATTGAAGGAAGAAATGATTCTCGGCTCGGCCCCAGCTGTGCTCTTGCTCCGAGGTTGTTAGTTCAGAATAATCTGAGGCCGGGACAGTCAGTGTGAAGCTCAGACCGAAACTTACTTGCAAGACCTTGGGCTGTCCCACTACTGCTCGACCAGAGACAGATCGTTCAACCACCCACATCTGCATGTTGCCCGTTACGGGGAAACTCAACTAAACGAGTTAGTTAAGCCCGTTACCCACCTCGGGGCTCGGAGGGGAAAGCTCGAAGGTCCGAGGCTCGGAATCAGGGTCTCTTTAGTATGAGATCCCAAGCTGAGGCTGGGGTCGGACGTGAACATCCCATGCACTAAACTAAGAAACTACCTTAAGCGGATACTACCGAATATCTCGCTCACGGATACGTCCCTCTAAGGCATGATACGTTACACAATCCTTGGATTACGGACAATATCTCCACGATCATATTATCCTACTAATTGAGTGAATCATGTCGAGATTAACAGACCCAGACCGTCCGATAGGCAGATATAAATACAAGGGAATCTCATTGATACAGGTACGTAACATTTAGCACCCTCTTACTACACCCGAACTTAGACCCAGATTTCCTTGACCTGACTTAGGCATTAGAGAGTCCCCTGTCTAAGCCATGGTCTCCTTTGCTCTTTGTAAGTATGCAGGTTACAGACCCTAAAGTGGCTATGAGTTCATGGATCGGAGTGGAGGATGTCCCGATTTAGTCATCAACACTGTCAAGGGATATCCTATTATTTGATTACGTACATTCGAGGAGTTGTTTACCGAGAAATTAGGGTGAACTTTCAAACAATTCCTTCTATACCATCAACACCTCACTGTGCATAATCTCCCGGTCATGCAAAAGGTCGCCACGTCATCATGATGGAGATCCTGTGGTCAAACTCAAACTATGGATGTCTTCCTTCTACTGAGTGTATCGATCATGCATGGCCCCACGTCACGTGCAAAAAGTTCACGTGTATACAGTATTTAATAATGGAATTATGAAGTGGCGAAAGCATGTTAACACTTTTATAAATCCTGTAGAGAGAGAGAGAGAGGGGTCTATGATTAGGGGTTCGATTTATTCAGTGGACACTAGTACTGGATTTTCGTTGAGGAGGACGCATCCACTGCCAAGTGCCATTGTATGAAGCACTCGATCATGGTACACGTGGGAACATTATCTAGATTCTGACCATTTATCTACTGGGCCCCACTTTGGATGGGCCATGCGACCAAAGCTATGTTTGTTAGATGATTCTGAACGTAGATGAGACGACCCTTTTGCCCATTGAATATATATACACCGTTGTTTGACCATTTTCCAAATTGTATAGTAGGACCCAGAAGATGAAGGGTCCAGATGTAGTACATGTGTGCATCATGTATGGGTGTTGGGTGCCTGCTACTATCATTTAAAGGGCGTGGATTGCGTAAATTCTGTAGGGTCCACTATGATGTATATGTCTCATCCACGCCGTCCATCCATTTTTCCACTTCATTTTAGTACATGAGCCCAAAATAAATGCATATACAGATCTCAAGTTGACCACACCAAAGGAAACAATGATGATGACGACGTCCACCGTTGAAGCCTTCCTAGGTTCCATAGTGATGTCTAAGATGTCTGCTTGTCATCCAACCTGTTCACGATGTCACACACAGGTGGATAAAGGAGAAAACAAATATCAGTTTGATCCAAAACTTCTGTGGCCTTCTCCTAGTTTTCAACGGCAGGCATTTAATTCCCATTGTTTCCTGTGGTGTGTTCCATCTGAGCTTTGAATATGCTTCAAATTTGGTGTAACTCTATAAAATGAACTGAAAAAACGGATGGACGGTGTGGACAAGAGGCATACATCACTGTGGACCCCACAGAACTTACTCAGCACGCTCAAAGGTGCTGAGTTACTCGGCGCGCAATCGGCGTCTCATTTCAAAAATAAGTGCATAAGTGCGTTTAAAAGGAGTCTTTTGCTGCCACTTGTAAGAGAGCACGTGACGGAGAGGGGCCGAAAGGAAAGGATAAAACAGTACTCCACGGGACTACTAAAAACTTATAAAACTTCACGTGCGAGAGAAACCATTCATGTTCTGTTCCCCACTGTAGATGGCCTTTCTGACAATCCCATCCGTCAAATTTGCATGGTTGGCAATGAGAAATGATTCCATGGAACTGATGGTTAGCATCAAGATTCACCAAGGACAGCCTCATGCAGAGAGTCGGTCCTGCGAACCACAGTTTAGAGTGGTCATATAACCTACTTGAACTTTTTAAATGGAGAAAACAGAAAAGGCGCAGAGGCAGACAGTGACACAGCTCATCATCATAAAAAAAAATTTGGATGGGTTCCCGCCGGAAGCTATAGTTGCTGTAGGTACGTGTCGTGCGAGGACGAGCACTGACGCTCCTCTAGATCCGAGCTGTACGAACGGTTCAAAGGAGATCAAAGTTACATGGCCCCACAGTGATGTATTTATTATATCTACACCGTTCATCTATTTTTAGAGATCATTTTAGAGTTATCCAAAAAATGAATTATATCCAAAGATCATCTGGACCACACCACAAATAGCAGCGGAGCTCATGATTTTCACCGTTAAAAAATTTGTAAGGCCCACTGTAACGTTTGTTTTCTATCTAATATGCCCATAAGGTAACAAAGACCTTAATGAAGAGGAAAAACAAATTTCATATTGATCCAAAACTTCAGTAACCCCAAAAAGAGTTTCAATGGTAGACATTTTATAACCCACTACTTTTTGCAGTGTGGGCCACTTTATAGCTAGATCTATTTTATTTTTTGTCCCAAGCCTACGAGCTATTAAAAGGATAAACGATATGGATATAACACATACATCGATCAGACCCATGTAATACGGCAGATATATAACTGGTTCGAGGTACACGCGCCAATCCGCTTCCGTTCCCGCCCGCTATATAATGGGAAACGGTCGCGGATTAAATACTGACCTAGCCAAATCGCTGCTGAAGTGATGTCAGCTCTGTGGACCCTATCATGATGCATGTATTGCATCCATACCGTTCATCCATTTAGAGAGATCGTTTTATGATATAGAAAAAATAATGAGATAGATCTAAAGTTCAATTGGACCTCACCATAGAAAACCGTGGGGACAGTGACATCCACCGTTCAAAACTTCTTAGGGGCTACAGAAGTTTCCGATCAAGCTTATATTTTTATTTTCACTTCCTCTATCTCTATTTTCACTTATGAATAGGTTGGATCTAAAATATACATCATGGTGGGCTTTTAAATATTTCAACAGTGGGTGTCACTGATCCCACAGTTTTCTGTGGTGGGTCCACTTGAACCTTAGATCTATCTCATTCTTTTCGCACGCTATAAAACGATCTCTACTCTCGGTTGGACGGTATGGATATAACACATCACAGAGCTTGGTGACGTCACTTCATTAGCGATTTGGCTGCTCACCTTGTCGGTATCTATTCCGCGCCCGAAACGGGTACTACCCCTGCCACCAGCCAATGGCTGTGGTCGGTGCTATGTAGGCATCACCATGATGTATGTGTTTCATCCATGTTGTTCGTCTATTTTTATAAATTATCTCATGTTATGAAAGAGAAATTGGGGTACAGGGAAATTTCAAGTCAACTACATTACAAGAAACAATTTTGAATGAATGTTAACCATTAAATACGTTTTGGGGTCATAAAAGTTTTGGATCAATTTGATGTTTATTTTTTCCCTTTATATGGGTCTTTATGACCTAATCAACAGATTTGATGTCAGATAAACAGTACAATGGGCCTTAGTAGGATTTTAATGGTGGATATCTAATCATTTTTTTTTCCTGCAGTGTCGTTCACCTGAGATATATATCCCTATCATTTTTTTTATCAATTTATAAAATGATATGTAAAAATAGATGAACGGTTTGAATGAAACAAATACATTATGGTGGGGCTATCAGAACACCGACCATCAGCCAAGGGGCTGGTGGCTAGTGTAGGGGGAGTAGCCAATCCGTCTCCTATATAATCGGAGTGAAAGTCAATGGTAAGGCGATTCACGGCGAAAACTTTTTTTAAAGGATAGTACGGAAAATGAACTGACATCACACATATGGATGAGATCTGAGCAGCTCATCAGGTGGGCCAGACCATTAACCTGCTCCTATCCAAAAATCACATTATTACACTCACGAGGAAGGCCACAAGTTTTACCTTGATCACTTTTGTCCGTACCATTGAATTTTTGCATACGTGTGTGGCCCACTTCATGAGTGAAGTAGATTAATCTTGGCTCCCATCTAATGTAAGGCTTGGATTTAACACACGTTTGAGATGGTTGGCACTTTTGTCGAGATTCGCTGCTTAAAAAAGGCGGGGCACAGATGGCCCTAGTACATCCGAAGAAATGCTTTGCTGTTGTCCTCCGTCTTAAGGTAAAACTACTGGTGTACATCCAGTCGAACCCGGTCGTCTCGGTTCGAATAGTGACTGACCGCAGCTTAAACTCCGCTTGGTTCGGTTCTCAAGCTTAACTGGCTAGCTCCACTCGATCCAATCAACATCTTTTCAGTCAACAACTTGGCCAACTCAGGCCGACTTGGAGCCAAAATCTAGCCGAGTTTGTTGTTGGGGCATTTCCACGTACACTTGAACTGTAACTTCATAATTCCGGTGTTTGTAAAACAGAGGCCATGGTTTCACGGATGTTTTATCAAATACCTTCTAAGTAACATAAAAATAAAATAAAAACATAAAGAGAAAAGAAGGTATTTATTTAATGTACATACCTTGCTTGCCATCGGCCAAACCTTCTTTGCAACTAGCCAAACCTTTCTTGCCACCGGCTACATTAGGTTGAGTCATTTTATCAAACAGTTGGTGAGCAACATCAATGACAAAGTAACTGAGTCACCAAACTGGTTCGATCCAAGTTCGATTCGAGCTGGATTCGATCCGAGTCGAGTCGAGCTGGGGCTTGCTCGAACTCATTTTTGAGCTCAAAAAATCAGCTCAACTTGGCTCGAACTCAGCTTCGAACCGAGTCGAATCGAGCTTTTTCGAGTCGAGTCAAGCGAGCTAACCGAGCTAGCTCGGTTCGTGTACACCCCTAGGTAAAACATAAAAGCGAAGGGGAATCAACACTTGCAACTAGACAATTACTTCAAGTTGGAGTCGTGTTTTTTGAACCGCAAGTAAAACTATCAGCCCTAACATGTAAAATTGGTCTCAAAACCTCTCGGTTCATAGATTTGCTGATTTTGTTTTTTCATCCTCGTTTGTTAAAGTGTAAAATTGAAAAGAAAAATGCTCGCACATGTTAATATAAGCCTTGCAAAGCTATTAAAGAAAAAGTGACAAATTGAAGCGAATAGTGAAAGTAAAATTACAGACAAAGTGCATTGGCAATAAAAATTTATATGGTTCGGCATCATACCTATGTTTGTTAGGCAATAATAAGTGTTGATGCAGTTTTCCAGTAGACCATCCTTGGTTAACCCTCTTGGACCTGCACAGGAGAAAGTAAGGGACAAAGGGGACCCTGGCTTGTACAGGGGACCATCTAATGCCTAAGTCAGGACCTTAGGTCTTTTGTAGAATAGGATCTTAAGGAAAAGAGTCTCCATTCGTGTTTTGTCATAGAGTATGCGTACCTTTCATTGGCTAGAAGCACTTCTATTTATATGAGAGGGAAGATCACACCGTAAGAAGTCTTTCTCATTTAGAATTCATGATATGTCGAAGATCTTCCCGAGATTATGGCTGCCCGAGATTCTCAGGATCTGATTTGATCTCCCGAAGATCTTGGGAGAGATCTTTGGGCTGTTGGAGGGATTATCGGACTGTTAGTTCGGGAGAAGGTTGGGTGGTAGAGGTGCCAAATGCAGTAGACGTAAATAATACTGAGCCTTTCATCAGATCAGCATTTATCTTATCAGAGGGTATGCCGACCTATGGTCGGATTGACCTGTAGCCGACCTATGGCTGGATTGACCTATAGCCGACCTATGGCCGATTTATATGCGAGCTATGGTTTAGGTCGACCTATATCTAACCTATGATTTAGGTTAGCAACCGGCCATTTGAATGGACTTACAGTTATATCTTATTTGAGTGGCTTTACAGTTGCATTGACCTACTTGAAGGTCGATCCTTGTTTGTCAGTAGATGCCTCTTAAGGCGCAAGCCCTATTGGGTCTATGCTGGTTTGTAGAGTTGGTCCATTCCATAAGTCGTTATATTTTCCCCCCAACAGTAAGCCCCCTTACTTTCGAGTTGATCTTCGGAGGCTTGAAAAGTATGCCAAATGTAGATTAGGTTGGGTTACATTGCCATAAATGCCAGGTATGGCGGCTAGCACGATAGTCGAGGCATGTCAGTAATTATGTACAACGTATCCAAGGTGGCGTTTCGTGGCTCGAGGTCACGTGGTCGACCAGGCCGTCATTTCGATGTAAGACCAACGAGAGAATGACGTGTGGCCAATTCTCGATATAAGGGTTGACTGACGCATGGGGTTGCATCACGTGTTGAGAGGGGGTAGTCGAGGGGGACATCGTACAAATCCAGCATTGATGGCCGCACTCAAGTGTTGCCACATAGCTTCCTTATATAAAGGAAGCCCTAACCCTTAGTCGATTTCGTTTGCATTTTCCCATTGTCCCCTTCCAATCGTCTTCCTTAGCTTATATAGGTGATTTCCGGTGACCGTCTTCACCAGCGGCTAGGCATTTGTTCCTTCCCCGGTGAGCTTTACACTTCACTTGCCCCCTCCTTTCTTTTTTTCCTTTTAACAATGACTCTCAACATCTATAAAAGACACCATGTCTGACTCTTTAAGTTCATAGGAGGGGGCTTCCAGTGGTGATAGTGGGGCGAGTAGCTTGCGAGTAATGTTGAACCCACCGTCACCGTTGTTGATGATGGCCGATGCCGATTTCCAGACGTCGCAGGCGATGGAAAGGTCCTCGACAGAGAGACCGATTAAGGTAAAATGTGGCCAGTCCAGTGAAGAATATCCGAATGAGTCTTTTGCCAAGGAGGGTCAGAGAGGTCCTGTGCCCTCAACCCTTACTGAGGAAGAATTAGCCCAGATCAGGCTGGGGTACCACATTCCCAAGTCCATAATCCTCCAGGTCCCTTCGCCAGACGAGCTTCTTGATCGTCCTCTAGAGGGAGTAGTTGTCATTTTCCAGGTCACCCTTCAATGCGGCCTTAAGCTCCCTCTACAAGATCTGGTAAGGTGGGTACTCGGTCACTTGAACTTGGCTCTAGGGCAGATGATACCCAATGGATGGAGGGCTTTGATCATTTGTGCAGTCTTGTGGTCCAAGCTACAGCAGCCCGAGCTCACTGTTGAGGAGTTCCTCTATCTATATCAGTTGAAGCTGAACAAGTTTCACCCTGGCTGGTATTACCTTTCTTTTTGGCGAGGGACTAGAGAAAGCCTTATTACTGACCCTCCATCGTCCAATAAAAATTGAAGGGACAAGTGGTTTTGGGCCTTTGGATGTTGGGAAGTAGCCGGCCTACCATTGGATCAGCACTTAGTTCCCATAGCATTTATCGATCCAGGTTAGTGTTCCTCGAGTGTAGTTATTCTTTAGCTCGTTCTTGGTTGGTTAGCCAATAATAACCTTTCCGAATAACCCTACGGGCTAAAGCTCAGCCTCCAGAGTGGTTTCCATAGATCCCCTCTTGGGTTTCCCTTAGGACGTACTCTGCTTCCTCTGATTGGAGATATCTAAGATAGGGAAAGTAAAACCCTTTTTTGTAGAGGATACCGTTGAGCATGGTGTAGCGAGCTACCTTAGTTCTCAACCTACGTGCTTTCATACGATCTTTGGGTAACTTATCTTTTTCGAGGTAATCGACGATTGGATCCATCCAAGTAGGTTTCGAGCTTACTGGAAGAACTGTTGCGAGGTTGGCCTCGTCGATGCTCGGCTTAGTAAGGAACTCAATTGGGGCTGATCTTGGAATTTCGTCTTCGTCTACCATGGCTAGCTTTGCCGGCAGGTCAGCTTTGTCATTTTTTGCTCGAGGAATTAAAGCGACGTTGCATTTGTGGAAATTTTCAATCAATTCTTTAGCTTTCCATAGATAAGCTTTCATATGTTCCTTCTTAACATAGTATGCTTCAGCTATTTGATTGACAACCAACTGGGAATCGCTAAAGACTTCGAGGTGTTGAGCTCCCATATTGGCTGTCAGTTTAAGTCTGATGAGCAAAGCTTCATATTTTGTCATATTATTGTAGGCTTGGAATATGAATCTTAAGGCATATTGCATACATACATGGTCTAGGGTCTCTAGGACTATCCCGGTCCCACTTGCCTTAGAGTTGGATGAGCTATCAACAAAGAGCGTCCACTTGGGTGGGTCAGGGGTAGCTAGGAATTTTTGGTTTAATGCTTGGTCAGGCAGAACATCTGGGACGAGTTCCAACATAGGTAGATCGGTATCTTACATAGATGTATGAGTTAGCTCGATAATGAAGTCAGCCACTGCCCTGACCTTTAATGGTCGTTCGAGGATGGTACTGGATACTGAACTCACTTAACTCGATCGCCCACTTAGTTAGTCTTCTTGAGGCTTTGGGCTTTTAGAGCACTTGACGGAGTGGTTGATCGGTTAAGACAACAATGGTATGAGCTTGGAAGTATGGTCACAATTGTCGGGAAGAGATGATCAAGGCTAATGCCAGTTTTTCCAAGCTTGGGTATCTAGTTTCGCCTGCCACTAGGGCTTTGTTGACATAGTATACAGGGAACTGCTTCCCTTTGTGTTCCTTAACTAAGGCCAAGCTAACTGCGGCCTCAGAAATAGCCAAATATAATAGTAAAGGTTCACCTTACTCAGGTTTGGAGAGTAACAGAGGCGACCGAAGATATTGTTTGAGCTTTTGGAAGGTTGCCTCACATTCTTCTATTCAATTTACTACCTGTTTCCCTTTCAGCTGTTTAAAGAAGGGGAGACATTTATCTGTAGCTCGGGATACGAAACGATTTAGTGTAGCGATCATTGTCGTATGTCATTGAATGTCTTTGATCGTCCTTGGTATACTCATGTCGAGCAGAGCTTTGATCTTCTCGAGGTTCGCTTCAATTCCTCATTGGCTGACCAAGAAACAGAGGAACTTTCCTGAGTTAACCCTGAAGGCATAGTTGTTCGGATTCAACTTCATTCGATATTTACGAAGGACGAAGAACATTCCTTCCAGATCAGTAACATGTTCTGTAGCTTTGATGCTCTTGACGAGCATGTCATCGACGTAGACTTCCATTGTTCGCCCTATTTGGTGGGCGAACATTTTGTTGACCAGTCGCTGATAAGTGGCTTTGACGTTTTTCAAATCAAATGGCATGACTCGGTAACAATAAAGACCTTTGTCAATGACAAAGGTGATTTTTGTCTTATTATATGGGTGCATTAGGATTTGATTATAACTAGAATAAGCATCCATAAAACTAAGTAGCTCATGCCCAGCGATGTTGTTGATAAGTTGATCGATTTGGGGAAGAGGAAAGATATCTTTAGGACAGGTTTGGAGAGTAATGAAGGTGGCCCAAGATATTGTTTGAGCTTTTGGAAGGTTGCCTCACATTCTTCTATCCAGTTTACTACCTGTTTCCCTTTTAGCTGTTTGAAGAAGGGGAGACATTTGTTTGTAGCTCAGGATACGAAATGATTTAGTGTAGCGATCATTGTCGTATGTCATTGAACATCTTTAATCGTCCTTGGTATACTCATGTCGAGCAGAGCTTTAATCTTCTCGTAGTTCGCTTCAATTCCTCATTGGTTGACCAAGAAACAGAGGAACTTTCCTGAGTTAACCCTGAAGGCAGAGTTGTTCGGATTCAACTTCATTCGATATTTACGAAGGATGAGGAACATTCCTTCGAGATCAGTAACATATTCTGCAGCTTTGATGCTCTTGACGAGCATGTCGTCAATGTAGACTTCCATTGTTCGCCCTATTTGGTGGGCGAACATTTTGTTGACCAGCCGCTGATAAGTGGCTTCGATATTTTTCAAACCAAATGGCATGACTCGGTAACAATAAAGACCTTTGTCAGTGACAAATATGATTTTTGTCTTATTATATGGGTGCATTAGGATTTGATTATAACTAGAATAAGCATCCATAAAACTAAGTAGCTCGTGCCTAGCGATGTTGTTGATAAGTTGATTGATTCGGGGAAGAGGAAAGGTATCTTTGGGACAAGCCTTGTTCAGGTCTGTGTAGTCAAAACAGACCCACCATTTCCCATTAGCCTTCTTGACCAACACAATGTTGGCTATCTAGTCTAATAATAAACTTCCTCGATGAATCTAGCTTTGAGGTGTTTGACGACTTCTTCCCCGATCACTGCATATCTCTCAAGACCAAGCGCGCAACACTTCTATCGGATTGGTCGGCGAGCTGGGTCAACGTTCAGGTGATGCACAATGATTTTGAAATCGATTTTGGGCATATCTTCATGAGACCACGCAAAGAAGTCTGCATAACGTTGGAGGAGAGCTATCATCATGTCCCATAGTGGCGCTGTCAAGACGACCTAATTTAGATTGTTCTAGATGGGTCAAATTCGTCAAGCTAGATGGGAACAAGGTCTTCCATAGGACGACCTCTTTCTTCAAAATCCTCACGAGGATCCAAAGAAGTGACGGTCATCGCTTGGTGTGAAGCTCTTAGTGCCATCACGTAACACTTCCGAGTTTCGTGTTAATCGCCCTTCACTGATCTAATGCCTTTCTCGATCAGGAACTTCATGGCGAAGTGGTAGGTCGAGACCATAGCTTGTAGGGCATTCAGAGATGGTCGGCCAAGGATCGCATTGTAGACAAATAGACAGTCTACTACCAAGAAGTTGAACATTATAATAACCTGGTTTTGTTTGTCTCCGGCTGTAAGTGGGAGCAATACAGCTCCGTCACGTATGACCTGTCCGTCCGAGAAACCAAGCAATAAAGTTTTAATAGGTCGAAGTCGAGATCGACCAACTCCTATTTTGTTGAAAGCCTAAGTGAATAGGACATCATTTGATGATCTAGTGTCCACAAGGATTCAAAATACTTTACGATTGGCTATGTTCAGGGTGACCACAGGTGTGTCGTCGTGCCGATGGTGGATTCCTTGGGCATCTTCTTCGGTGAAGGTCAGGCTATGAGTCTCCACCTTTTACTCTTTCAGAGGTCTTCCAACAAGTATAACTTCATCTTTAAGGTGACCAATGTTCCTCACGTGTACCTTCCGAACATTATTTGAGTCTCCTCCACCTCTATGGCCCCCGAAGATCGTGCAAATCTCCCTGATCGGCTCATTGTTGACTGGATGTTTATCTTTCACCATGACCCAATCTCCTCTATGATTGACGTACTCCCCAAAATGACTATTGTGAGTGAGTGCCTTGATCTCTTGTTTAAGGTCAAAACAGTCACTTGTGTTATGTCCGTGATCCCGATGAAAGAGGTAATATTTGTTTTTGCTTCTATTTTTAGGATTAGACTTTAACTTGTTCAACCAGTGGAGGATAGGCTTGTCCTGGATCTCCATCAGAACTTGCTTTAGTGTTTTGTTGAGAGGAGTGTAGGTTTTAAACTTATTGTCGGGCCGCTTGTTCAGGCGATGATTGTCCCGAGATTGATCGTCCTTCCTTTTTCTACTCGTGGCGGCAAAGGCTTGGCTCTATCCTTGTTTGTTGTTCTTTGTTTGGGAGGTTTTTGCCCTAGACAGCGTTCTGGCTTCTTCAGTATTGGCATATTTCTACAACCTATTCAACATGTTAGCCATCATTGTCGACAGACTTTTGTCCAGCGAGAAGAGAAATTGTTGATCTCTCAACCCTCTTATGATCGTGGCTAGGGCAAGTTCTTCAGAGTGCTTTTGAACTTGTAATCCATCCAGATTGAAGCGCCTAATGTAGTCTTTCAGTAGCTCACTGTCCCTCTAGATGACGTGAAAGAGATGGGAGTATGGTTTGAGATTTTTCTTCCCCCCCCCATGAAGTTCATGATGAAGACTTGGCTAAGCTAAGAGAACGAGTTAATGGAGTTCGACTTCAACTGCTTGAACCACAGTTGGGCGGCTCCAGTCAAGATTAAAGAGAAAGCTCAGTACATGACCGCGTCAGATGCGTTGTGGAGCTCCATGTAACTCTGAAAGACTCCATGTGTTTTGAAGGATCGGTATTTCCTGAGAACGAAGTGGTCTGAGGTAGACGGAATCTGCTTGGTAGCTGCGCCTTCATAAAATAAACCATAAACTATTTTTCTATCATATCCAGTAAAATCTTTTATCGAGACTGGTCTTCTGGATCCTTAACCTGTACGTCACCTACATCATCTGTACAGTTAGAGTGGGTCAATGCACAACTCATAGTGATGGTTATCCTTTAAGATTAATGATAATTCAAGGGATTCATAAAAGCAATGTAAAGGTTCTAATACGTCACGTACTCCACTACTACGAGAGGTATCAGTTTGCGCAACCAATATATATAGGAATACATGCCTAGCAAAGCGTGTGCGGCTCATCATACGTAGTGGTAATCACAATGTGGAATATAATTCATAGAAAATCCGACTCGACCCGTATCTCATAACTACGGATATTTGCTAGTATGTCCAACGCTACTGTGGATTTACGCGAACACTTCGAGGCGACACAACACATGAGTCAGATGAATTATGTAACACGATTTGTTCATGAAGCGACTATTTATGACATCCAATCGTAAAAATAATATAACACGCATTGTGAATTACTTACATCAATTTGTTCACCACTACCCAAAAACCCATTGAATTACGCGACGACCATGAGGGTCTCTACCCAGAGTGCATTACTTCCATGATATAATAATGAATCACTAGTTGTGATACCTTCAACACATCACTTGCATCAAAGAGAATGTAAACTGAATCGTGGGAGTTCTGAAATATCAAGACACATGCCTAAGCCTTAAAGATAGATAGCATAAGGCTAATAAAATAAGGAGGAGAGTAGCAATGGCTAACTCAACAAGAGGAGAGTGGCAATGACCAACTTAATAAAGAGGAGAGTAGCAATGGCTAACTCAATAAAGAGGACAGTGGCAATGGCCAACTCAATAAAGAGGAGGGTAGCAATGGCCAACCCAATATATTGAATATTAGCAAGGGCAAACTCAACAAAATTTGTAAAGGCAAAGGCAAGGCTTGTATCCATCGCCCCACATAAATTCATAAAGATCACGTATAATTAAATTCATACCATAATTCCCGAAGGATAAATAATTGATGTGGTAAATTATACAATTGCAGGGAGAGAATTATAAAAACATGTAAAAAGGCAATCAAATTATACCAACTTAAATTAAGGTAAGCTTAAAGGAAAAACCCTCACCTTTATTAGTCTTTTTGCCTACTACCAGATCAAATATCAAGTGGTACGTTGCACAGTTTAACCTTATCCTAATTCACAATTTCGAATGGTTAGGATGGAGTAAATTCTATGAGAATCTTAACGAGATTATAAGTTTGTCATTTCACCTTGTCGATTCTAATTCAACATGGTGAAGTTCTTTCCTCCCCAGTTGTCGAAGGAATAAAAGATAAGGGGAGATTTGGGAAAAGAAAAAAAGAGAAAGGAGTAAAGGAATACATAGGGAAGGAGCAGGTCTCTGTACCGAATTTGATGGGGCAGGGATTCTCTTGGGCGTTCTCCTTAGCGTCCAACCGCCTTCTCTCTCTCTCTCTCTCTCTCTCTCTCTCTCTCTCTCTCTCTCTCTTTCTTGTTGTGGTATCCCCTCCAATTGTCGGATGGAGGAGTTTTATAACCATAAGAGTCTCCAAACTCTTCTTGTGGCTAGCTTATGCAGCCCTTGCTGCGCAGCTATGATTTACGGAAGGCCTTACATAACTTCTATTTGTGCTGCTAAGGAAAGTGGGATGGCCAGCATTCCTTCTTCCAGATCTTCCTTCCTTTCTTCGTAGGTCCCTTCAGATCCAGTCTGATCTACTGGGATTTGATTTGGCCCACCAGATCATCGGTCTAATCATCCTTAGTTGTGAAGAAAGCTTTCGTAAGGTGCGTAAGTCTAGTGGTTGCTAAGTCTTCCGCTCTTCTTTCCTTCCTTTAGTCAACATGGAGGGGATTGGAATTCGTTCCTCCTTGTTTTGGATGGTCTCGATCGTATCCAAGTAGCCTCCTTCGATTTTCCTATGCAGTGTTTGAAGTTGTCTTGGTTTCTTGATACTACTCGCGGGAGGATTTTGTGGACAGGATCTGTTGGGTTGTCCAATTGAGCTTGGTGTGGAAAGGTTTGGGTTTTGGTCGAATTTGTTCCGTGAACATGGTGAACGGTTCGAATCTTTGTGGTTCATCATGATGGTGGCCCACCAGCTCTCAAACAGACGTTAGGGAATCCCTCCATTTTTGGCATTTCACGGGTCAGGCCATGTTTGACTGTGTTTGGCTGGTTGGCATGCTGGGGTGCATACACCCTTTGTGCACACTCATTAGATTGTGGGATCCACAAGGATGTTAAAAGAAATCTACTCTGTCCATTCGTTTTACAGCCCGTTTTAAAGTGTAAGGTGGGCCTTATTTTTGAGGTGGGCCATACCTACAGGTTACTCTTTTAATTTGAAATTCAGGTCGTTACAATCTACCCCTCTTAAGATAATTTTCCCCCGAAATTCAACGCTTCTTATTACGAACGAAGGTGAGGGTGATCCAATTTATGTTATTCCCAAGTGTTCGCTAATGTATATTTATCCATAATGATATGTGTCTAACTATGGGAGCTGGTGCTATTAATATCTAGCCCTCTTAAAAAAAATATCCTTACCTTTTGTATTAGTCTTTGTCGAAGAGGTTGGAGTACTTTTCTTTCATTTCATCCTCGCGTTCCCATGTTGCTTCTTCTTTGTCGTCATGTGACCACAGAACCTTAACCAGTGGGATAACCTTTGTTCAAAGGATTTGTTCCTTGTGATTGAGGATTTGTACAGGCTCTTCTATATAGGTGGCATTATCCCTTAGCTCTATTTGTTCCCAGCTAATAACATGGGATGGGTCTGGTTCATATTTCTTCAGCATGGAGACATGGAAGACGTTGTGTACGATGGCCAGTTAAGGGGGTATTGCGAGTCGATAAGCTACTTCTCCTACTCTTTCCAGTATTTCAAATGGACCAACGTATCTTGGTGCGAGTTTACCTTTCCTCCCGAAATGCATCATACCTTTCATGGGGAAGACTTTTAAGAACACATTGTCCCCTTCTAAAAATTTGAGGTTACGACGTCGTACGTCCGCGTAGCTTTTCTGTCTTCTTTGTGCGCCTTAAAGAGGCTTCCTTATTAAGTCAATTTTCTCAGAAGTAAGTTGAACGATTTCGGGTCCTAGGGTACCCTTTTCTCCTACTTCTGCCTAATAGTAAGGAGTGCGACAAGGGCGTCCATACAGGACCTCAAATGGGGCCATGCCGATGCTTGCCTGAGAGCTATTGTTGTAAGCAAATTCGACAAGATGGAGGTAATCATCCTAACTACCTTTGAAGTTCAAGATGTAGGTTCTCAGCACGTCTTCGAATACTTGATTCACTCTTTCTGTTTTTCCATCCGTCTGGGGGTGGAAAGCAGTGTTATAATTCAAGGATGTCCCAAGCGCGGTTTGGAATTTTGTAACACCCCGTAGTTTCAGTACTCGGGTGTTATCGTGTTACCTAACATAGTATAAGTACCGACCTACCTTATGTGAACATTCACCTACAACCTGGCCTAAGTATGACCATTGCAAGTAATCTCAACCCTTATATAAAGCTATCCATTCATTGTTATTTAAGATGGACCATCGTATCGTTAGAGAAACTCATTTTAGGATTTCAGTCTCATAGACAGACAAATTTAATCGACAATCTTAGAATTAGAAGTATGAATCACGAGATCCACCATCCCTCATATCCACAACATCCTGTCAATCGCTCTAATACCTAATTTCTCTAATCCTACCATTGGGTGATAAAATAAATCTTTAGGTTGCACTTAGACAATCCCATAAACCACTAAAATTGTGCAATAAGGACTATGGGGGCCTTGACCGTGAGTCATCTTAAAATTTTGGATCCAATTCGTCAGATCCAGGCCCACGACACTCAAATTCTTAACTCACTATTTGATCATCCTTACCCCAACTTCTGGTAATGGAATATACTGTTGAGACTCGTTTAAATAGGCCCCATGACCATTTCAACTGATGATGTTCAGATTGGGATTAATCTGACCATCGGAACGACGGTAATCGATAGTTAAAGATCATGATCCCATTGATATGGCCCACCTAAGATTTTGATATTCGTCGTGTTCGGTCGGATAGTCATATCATGGACCTAGAACCCATTGGACGGAGTTAATTTACCAAATACACCCCGTGGATCCCACTTCTGATCACTGCGTGTGCACAGATAGTGTGCACACGCCATGCACGAAACCTAAGCATCGGGTTAAAGAAGCCTTAACCCAATAAAAGTCCAAATATTTTGAAATCTACCAGCGTTTCTCTCGCCTCACGCGTATTCACCACAGCTAGGCTTCCATTAGGTATCAACATTGAAATCCGGACCATCCATCTTCTGTAGATGGTCTCACCGACCAAAACCACGTTCAAACCTCATGTTGTGAAGCTTGTACGTGTGCACGAATCACGCCCCAGGCAGTATAGCATTAGAGCAACACTCAAATGAAAGGAATTCATCTCAGCATAGCTTAGCTGGCAGATCCATTCACCTAACGACTCTGAAAAGCACAGCTACACCGAGATATTGACGAATATATGGAATCCAAGTCATCGACGGTTTTCGGAAATAGCTCTGCCCTAGGAAAGGCGGAAAGAATATTTCCATTTCGAGTAAGGCGCGATCTCGACCATTCCCCGGCTTCTAGAAGGATCGTTTGAGTAATTTGGGGCGTCGAAAATAGGGATACGAGGCGTTCTCATAGCCATCGAGATATTGACGAGTTATTGAAATGGCGCAAACGGTTTTCGGCTGCGGCAAGTCGTTCCAAATCAACGACTCTCCTTACACCGTTAGATGGACCACACATGCCCCTTCGGCATCATCCGAACCTCTTGAACACTTTAGATCAACAGATCAGCTAGTCGTTGCAAAACCGCCATGATCCATGGACCATCTTCTCCAAGTCAGCTGAAAATCCACCTTCATTAAAGAAGACCTATCAACAAATCCGAGCCGTTCATTACATGACTTATCCATCCTAGAACATATTATAACCGTCGCCCAGAACCATGCAACAATTGGACTGAACTTAAAGGCCTCTCAGTGAGGATTCTCGATCCTCCTCTCTAATAACGCAACTAATTGATGATTAACCTTAGAAGCCTCTAGATGTGGTAGAACACCTATTTAAACCCAGGAGTTTAGGGCAACTCCCAATGCAAATCGACAAGAAAGGAAGGAAATAAAAGGAGAAAAGGTGAAGGAGAGAAAGGTTCGGCCACTAGAGCGAGTTACATGCCCTTGTAGCAAGTCGACCCAGCCACCCAGCCAGTGAGTCAGCAACAATTATGGCTCATTTCCCTACTAAGAAAAGAGAGGAAGAAGATAGCGAGAGAGAAAGAAGAAGAGACAAAGGGGGGATGGAGCTGCTGGTGCGATTTTCCAGCCGGCCATCTGAAATCGCCGACTCACTACCTCGCTAGCTCGACTCGGTCGGGTTGTGGGGTGGGGTTGCTCGTCCTTGCAACAGAAGAAATGAAGAAAGGTATGCAGAGGAAGGAAGAAAGAAAAGGCAATGGAAAACGAGAAAGGAAAGAGGAATCGTAAAGGGTTGCTGTTGCAAGCCGGGCTCGACTCGGCTGAGTTCAGGCAATGTTTTGAGTGTGTCTGTTCCCACTAAGTCACTGTCTGTACTAGGATTCTTGCTGGACTTTCCAGCAGTAGAAGTAAGAAAAGAAAGTGGATGGAGGTTGAATGGAGGAGAAGAAAGAGAAGAGAAGAAGAAGGAAGAGAGAGAAATGGAGCGAGTCGGCGACTCACTGACTTGAGTCAGTTCGATTCGACTCGCAAGGCCAAGATTACCCAAGTTGTATGTGAGTCTGGTCATATCCAGACATTGTCTGGTTAAAAGGGAGAGAAAGAAAGAAAACGGGAGCAAAGAGATGAAGGAAGATAGATTGGTGGAACGTTTCCCAGTCGTCTCGACTAAAACTCATTGAGTCGAGTTGAGTCAGGCCTAACCCAACTTCCATTACTGGACTAGTCGAAGAGAAGGAAAGAAAGAGTGATGATCCAACCATAAGGTGAGGAATATCCCACGTTGCTTCCTTCCTGTCATTGAATTCCAAATTAGTTTTAAGCCTAAAGAGTAGAGAATTTTAGAATAGTGTAAATATTGATTTTCTCTCCATTTAACCTCTAGTTGATATTGATAATCATGAATTAATGTTTAAACCATATTGCTCTAATTTAATTTATAGGAATGTGCATTATACTCCTTATGCCTCATTTGTAAAAACTTGATTACATGTACTAGTTATAACATGAGGTAAGAATCTCGTTTCCAACCATATTATAAATAGTATAATTGCCCCGTCACTTCTTATATATGTTAGGCCCATTTTAGTTTCGAATTTAATGCCTATGAAATTTTGGAATAATGTGAATAGTGATCTACTCCTTTTATTCCTATTTCGTAGCGATGAACATAAATTAATACTAAATTCTTATTACTCTGATTCTATATGGATTAACCATGTGTATAGAACTTAGCCTTGTATCCTCTATGACACATTTGTGATTGCTTAAAAATAGGTACACTTCTAGTAGTTATGACTTGAGCCTTCAACTTATATTTTATTTTGTATTACGAACTATATAATGAGGAATATATGGTGAATGTCTTCTTTTGTAAGAAAATGTTGAATGAACTTTTAAACATTTCACATTTTTAACCATATTCAGATTGACATACTACATTTGTGGGCTATTACTTGAGCCTAGAGGAATTATTAGGATTTATGATTAAGCTCATGTTTGATGTTTGATATCTGATTAAAAGATCTCAAGCTTTGATGATGTTTATGAGAGAAATCTTGTTAAATCTAAGGAATGTACGTGGGTATCATGGTGCATAACATTCATGCATGACATATGAGCTTTTCCTAGTGCTCAATGTAAGCCACACTCTGTTCGATTTACTGAAAGTTCCAACACTTCACTTAAACTCACAGAGCTTTTACATTTGTACCACTTTGGATGCTCTTTCTTTACATGAGGCTTTTGCAGGCTTGGGCGCACTAACTTACATGGCTTTTTTTAGGTAGATAATTTACCACGGGCGGTCTACATGGTCTTTTTCAGGTAGCTAGTTCTCCTTGGGCGTACCTATGAGTATTTTTCCGGGTGACTAGTTCAACTTGGGTGACCCCTTTATTTTGACAGTTGGATGTGCATGCCCAGATCTGTGATTTGAGCATACATTTATATTTAAATTCACATTATTCTCGTTATGATTGATTATGTTTGGTTAAACTGTTTTGGAATGATATGGTATGCATGAATCCTTGTGGAAAATTCCCACTAAGTTTTCACTCACAAATCGTGTTGTTGCACCAAATAGACGCAGGCTTGATGATAGGTGGAGACCCCTATGATGGGATCCTAAGGGCGGTTGAGGTGGAGTTTGGCGAGGAAGTACTCTATGTGAATGTAGTTGAGTTGTTGGAGCTCAATTGATATTTTAGGATTTACTTGCTTTCACATCTTAGATTTTAAGTTTTGTTTGAGTTGTAATAACAATTCCCCTGCTGAGGGATTTCATTTTGCTTTCATTTATCTGTATTAAACTTATTTTTGTTACTCTTGATATCCCTGGCTTATGTGGTGATTGCTTTACTTTATACTATGAAATTTACTATTAATTAGATGTATGAGGTCCATTTTATAACATAATACTCGAGTTCTCAATGAGGAGCGACTATGCTCGGGTTTTGAGAACCAGGGTGTTACAAATTTGGTCTAGAGATTTGAGGTGAAATGAGTCTCTGTCCGATATGATTGTGATTGGGACTCCATGGAGCCGTACTACATGCTTTACGTAAATTTTCACTAATTCGTTCATCGAAGTGGTGATCTTCATGGGGATGAAGTAGGTAGTTTTAGCTAGTCGGTCCACCACTACCCATATTGAATCACGATTTCTTCTTGTCTTAGGGAGTCCTACTATGAAGTCCATGGATATAGAGTCCCATTTTCACGAGGGTATTTCGAGGGGTTCTAATAGCCTTGCTGGTCTCTGATGTTCTACTTTTAGTTGTTGCTAGGTGAGGCATTTAGGCACGTAGGCAGTTTTTGCTCATTTCATATTGTTCCACCAATAGTGACGTTTCATGTCCTGATACATCTTTGTGCTCCCAGGATGGATGGTTAGCTTGGATCGGTGAGCTTCGTCCAACACAGTTTATTTTAACTCAAGTTTGCTTGGTACACATATCCTATTACGACATCTGATCCCATCGTCTGAACTCACGTGCTATCGTGGATCTTTGTTCTCTTAGGCCTTTAGGTAGCGTTCCTATAGTTCTTCATCCGATCCTTGTGGTTTAATGATTTGGCGTAGTAGTGATGGTTCCACGGATAGGTTCCCAAGGAGTATATTCTCTTCATCTATGTTTAACTAGATATTAAAGTCTTTAATGAAGTCCATCATTTCCCATTCTTCCAGTGCTATTACAGTTGCCGAGGCATGAGATTTCTTGCGACTGAGTGCATCAACCACCATGTTCGCCTTTCTTGAGTGATATTGTATCTCAAATTTATAGTTTTTGAGGGTTTCCATCCATCGGCGTTGGCACATGTTCAGGTCCTTTTGATCGAATAAGTATTTGAGGCTCTTGTGGTCTGTCTTAAGCTTGAATTGTTCGCCATATTGGTAATGTCTCCACATTTTGAGGGCAAATACTATGGCTACCAGTTCTAGATCGTGCATCGGATAATTCTGCTCGTGGACTTTTAACTGTCAAGACGCATATGCGATTACTTTATTATTTTGCATGAGTACACAACCCAATCCTTCATGTGAGGCATCCATATATATTGTAAATTCCACTCCTTCGGGTAGCGTGAGCACGGGTGAAGAGGTTAACCTATCTTTACATTCTTGAAAAGCTTCTTCGGCCTTTTCATTCCATTGGAAATGCACATTCTTCTTTGTTAGATTGGTTAGCGTCTGAGCTATCTTAGAGAATTCTTTGATAAAGCATCGATAGTATCCTGCTAGTCCCAGAAAGCATTTGACTTCGATAATGGTGTCAGGCCTGGCCCATTGAAGTATGGCTTCAACCTTAGTTAGATCGATTGTTATTCCTTGGTAGTTCACTACATGTTGTAGGAACTTTACTTCTTCCTTTCAGAATTCACATTTTGAGAGTTTGGCGAATAGTTGATTCTTCCTCTGTAGGTCTAGGACCTTCTGTAGGCAGATTTCGTGTTCTTCTTTAATTCGTGAGTAGATTAGGATGTCATCGATGAAGATTATAATGAATTGGTCTAGGTACGGTTTAAAAATGCGGTTCATAAGATCCATAAAGACGGCCGGCGCATTCGTGAGGCCAAAGGGCATTACCAAACATTCATAATGTTTGTACCTTGTCCTGAATGCTTTCTTATATATATCCTCATCTTTGATTCTCAGTTGATGGTACCCCGATCTCAGATTAATTTTAAAAAAGAATTGACCTCCTTTAAGTTGGTCGAATAGATTGTCGATGTGGGGGAGAGGATATTTGTTCTTTGTCATTACTTGATTCAGGTGGCGTAAGTCGATGCACAACCCTAAGGATCCATCCTTTTTCTTGACGAACAACACTGGTGCACCCTAAGGAGACACGGTCGGTCGAATAAATCCTTGACCCAGTAATGCTTCTATCTGTTTCTTGAGTTCTGCCAACTCAACAAGTGCCATTTGGAAAGCGGGTAGTACTATCGGGGAGGTTCCTGGTATTAAGTCAATACCAAAGTCCACTTCCCTCCTGGGAGGCAATCCTGGCATTTCTTGAAACACTTAAGGGAATTCCTTGACTACTAAAATTTGATCCATAGAGATCTCTTCTAAGCCCATTATTTGTACGAAGGGCTCCTTCTTTTTTCTACCTTGTATTGTGATGGGGGAGCGCCCGGGTAATGTGAGACTGATTCTTCTGGCTCTACTTTCTATAATCGCCCTTCTTCAAGCCAATCCATTCCAAGGATGACATCGAATCCTTTCATGTTCATTTTCACTAGGTTGGCCAAAAACTTGATGTTTGCCATAGTGATGGGGCAATTTTCACAATATTTGGTCAGTTCTATTATCTTACCCAAGGGTGAAGCCACTGTGATGGCCTCTTTCATGCATTTTAATTCAAGGCCCAAATGTTCTACTATGAAAGTTGAGATGAAAGATACGGTAGCCCCACAATCAAATGAAAGGATAACTGGTACATCTCTGATAAAGGTCGTACCTTCTATTAGGTTGGGGACAGTGTCTGAGTCTTTTGGCGACATCATAGTGTACAGGCGATCTTGTGTTTTCTGAGATGTGATTGGGGCGGCTTGTTGTACTTGGGGTGGAATGGGGCGGTCTTCATCTCTCATTTTCTTAAAGTAGTTTTTCACGTCGTGGCCCATTTTCTTACAGTAGTTGCAATTTAGGAGGTTGTCTCCCAGTTTCCTTTGTTCCAGGATGATGTTCTGTTGTAGGAAGGTTCTGGGCCTTTTGTCTGGTACTTGTGGCAAGCTAGAGCTCATCCTAAGTCTTTTCCCTACCTCAAGATGCTGTAGTCGGGCTCGTGATCTTCAATCATCATCATTTTATGCACAGGTGGCCTTATCCACTATGATGGCGTATGTTGGCAAGTCCAAACAACATATCTTAGAGTGGATTGAAGGTCTCAGGCCATCCTTAAACCGTTTGATTCTGAATTCTTCATCCTCTATTAGTTTCAACGCCTATCGTGACAATTCAGTGAACTTATCCTCGTACTACGCGACAGTCATTTTACCTTGGGCAAGTCTTAAGAATTCGGACACCTTTTCATCTTTATATGACTTTGGGAAGTATTTCTCAAAAAACTTCTGGAATTCCTCCCAGGCCCAGGTGTGATTCTTGAGTACAGTTCTTTCTGTTACCTCCCACCAATTAACGGCCTCTCCTTCAAGTTTGAACATGGCTAAGGAAACCTTAAGGTGTTTTGGGCATGCCATGGTCTTTAATGTCCTCTTAGTTTGCTTTATCCAATGTTCGGCTGCCACCGGGTCGGGGGTGCTTGAGAACTCAGGGGGTTGTAGTTTTAGAAATTTTTTCAACATGAAAGATTCATTGTGGTGTTCCGCATGAGGTGGAGTGGCATGAGTAGGCGGTGTTAATGGTACCATGCTTCTTAGAAGGGTGTTGTGAACCTGTTGCTGTGGATCATCCATAGTCCGTTGGGTCCTCTGCATGAATGCCTCTATCCGTCCGATAATGGAATAGAATGGTGACCATGCTTGGGTATCAGGGGGTGCCTGTCCTAGGGGTGGCCTTAAAAGTGCGGCCTCTTGGTGGGTTGCTGATAGAGATGGTGTTGATTCTCCCACAATTTCTTCTTGAGGTGCACCATTCTCAGTTTTATGTTTCGGGAGTACGAAGTTTGCTTGAGTAACCTTCCTCTTGGGAGCCATGCCTCCTACAGACAAGACTGTCTAGTTAGAGTGTGCTTAATGTCTTGGAAAATCCCTAGTATAGGTTCTTCAGGCAGTCATGTACTCCCAGAATTTTAATTTTTGATCCATACTTCCAATCTACTTGAAATTTGGATCCTAACTCCCTGACTTATTCTTGACATTCCAGGAAATTTCATGAGGCAAGATTCCATGTCTTAAGAGTTGTTTCACCCTTGTGAGGTGTATAAAAGCTTGCTGTCCAGTAGCAATTTCTACTGATTTTTTCTACTGTAGGATTTTTATGGAATTTTTTACAAACCCAATCAAGATGAAATTTTAGAAGGTGGATGGGGACCTAAGTGATCCATTGGAAAATTTTCAAAATTTTCTGATGTGTCTTCTTTCTGCGACTAGTGGAGATTTCACAACATGTCCAAATTTAGTTGAAATATTTGAAAATTCTAGAATAATTAGGAAATTTCTATTCCCATAAGGGAAACTTGTTTCTTCTTGATTGTGACTCTATTTAAGGATGACTTTTAGTTCAGAACAAGTTTATTTGAAAATTTTAGAATTTATTCTGGGGGTACCTAGATTCATAGTTTCTAAATTTCACGTCTAGCATGTTTTATGGTAAACCTGAATATAGGTTTCTAATTCCTCAACATCCTAACTCTTTTGAGAAAAAATCCTAAGTATAGGTATCTAATTCATAATTCTATCCTAGTCGCATAAAGCTTATGATGGTCCATGCTCATAGGCCCAGATAATCTCATTCTCATGCTCCAATACCAATTGTAACATCCCGAATTTTTACGGCCAGAGTTCATACTCGTGCCCGAGGAAACCGGATGTTAATAATGTCAGAATTTGGATGTCTCATGGTATTGCCTTGATTTTACTCTCATCTAGATCACATCCAGTTACATTCCTAAAGGTAATTAACCATGAGAATAAAATCACCTGTATCTATCATTCCATAATTAAGAAAATTTGTCAAATGCTCTCTCAATGGGAGCTTATTACAGTATCTAAGTTGCATAGTGGAAATATAAATAAAATAAATCATAAACTATTTTTCTATCCTATCCAGTAAAATCTTTTATCAGGAACTGGTTTTCCGGATCCTCAACCTGTACATCACCTGCATCATTTGTATGTTTGGAGAGGGTCAACGCCCTACTCATAGTGATGGTTATCCTTTAAGATTAACGATAATTCAAGGGGTTCATAAAAGCAATGTAAAGGTTCTGATACGTCACGTACTCCACTACTACGAGAGGTATCAGTTTGTGCAACCAATATATATATATATATATATATATATATATATATATATATATATATATATATATAAATGCATGCTTAGCAAAGCATGTGCAGCTCATCATAAGTAGTGATCATCATAATTTGGAATATAATTCATAGAAAACCTGACTTGACCTACATCCCATAACTATGGATATTTACTAGCATGTCTAAAGCTACTGTAGATTTACATGACCACTTCTAGGCGGCACAACACATGAGTCAGATGAATTACGTGACACAATTTGTTCATGGAGCGACTATTTGCAACATCCAATCTCGAAAGTTATGTAACACGTATTGTGAATTACTTACATCAATTTGTGCACCATTACCCAAAAACCCATTGAATTATGCGACGACCAAGTAGGTATCTACCAAGAGTGCATTACGTCCATGATATAATAATTGAATCACTAGTTGTGGTACCTTCAACACATCACTTGCATCAAAGAGAATTTAAACTGAATCGTGGGAGTTCTGAAATATCAAGATATATGCCCAAGCCTTAAAGATAGATAGCATAAGGCCAATAAAATAATGAGGAGAGTAGCAATGGCTAACTCAATAAGAGGAGAGTGGCAATGACCAACTCAACAAAGAGGAGAGTAGCAATGGCTAACTCAACAAAGAGGAGAGTAGTAATGGCCAACTCAACAAAGAGGAAAATAGCAATAGCCAACTCAATAAAGAGGAGGGTAGCAATGGCCAACCCAATATATAGAAGAGTAGTAAGGTCTAACTTAACAAAATTGGTAAAGGCAAAGGCAAGATTTATATCCATCGCTCCACATAAATTCATAAAGATCACGCATAATTAAAGTCATACCATAATTTCCAAAGGATAAATAATTGATGGTGGTAAATTATACAATTGTAGGGAGAGAATTATAAAAATATGTAAAAAGGCAATCAAATTATAACTTAAATTAAGGTAAGCTTAAAGGAAAAACCCTCACCTTTAGTAGTCTTTTTGCCTACTCCCAGGTCAAGTATCAAGTGGTACGTTACATAGGTTAACCTTATCCTAATTCACAATTTTAAATGGTTAAGATGGAGCAAATTCTGTGAGAATCTTAATGAGATTATAAGTTTGTCGTTTCACCTTGTCGATTCTAATTCAATGTGGTGAAGTTCTTTCCTCCCCAGCTGTTGAAGGAATAAAAGATAAGGGGAGATTTGGGGGGGAAAAAAGAGAAAGGAGTAAAGGAAGACAGAGGGAAGGAGTAGGTGTCTGTACCAAATTTGATTGGGCAGGGATTCTCTTGGGCGTTCTTCTTAGCATCCAACCCCCTTCTCTCTCCACCCTGTTTTCTCTCTATTTCTTACAGTGGTATCCCCTCCAATCGTTGGATGGAGGGGTTTTATAACCATAAGAGTCTTTAGACTCTTCTTGTGGCAGCCCTTGCTGTGCAGTTATGATTGACGAAAGGCCTTATGCAACTTCTGTTTGCACTGCCAGGGAAGGCGGAATGGCCAGGGTTCCTTCTTCCTTTCTCCGTAGGTCCCTACAGATTCGGTCTGATCTACCAGGATTTGATTTGGCCCCCCCAAATCAGTAGTCTGTTCGTCCTTAGTTGTGAAGAAAGCTTCGGTAAGGTGCATCTGGCAGTTAACGAGTCTTCCTCTCTTCTTTCCTTCCTTTAGTCGACATGGAGGGGATTGGAATCCCTTCCTCCTTGTTTTGGATGGTCCTGATCGTATCCAAGTAGCCTCCTTCAGTTTTCCTACGTGGTAGTGTTCGAAGTTGTCTTGGTTTCTTAATACTACTCACAGGAGGATTTTGTGGATGGGATTTGTTGGGTTGTCCAATTGATCTTGGTGTGGAAAGGTTTGGGTTTTGGTCGAATATATCCCATGAACATGGTGAACGGTTCGGATCTTTGTAGTTCATCATGATGGTGGCCCACTAGCTCTCAAACGGACGCTGTCCATCGTGCATGATAGGGAATCCCTCCATTTTCGGCATTTCACGGGTCAGGCCATGTTTGATTGTGTTTGCCCAGTCGATGTGCTGGGGTGCATACACCCTTTGTGCACACTCATCAGATTGTGGGGTCCATAGGGATGTTACAAAAAATTTACTCAGTCCATTCATTTTACAGCCCATTTTAAAGTGTAAGGTGGGCTTGATTTTTGAGGTGGGCCATACTTACAGGTTATTCTTTTAATTTGAAATTCAAGTCATTACATAATATGCTTCATTATTATAATTTTTATGATATCTTTGGTTTGAATATTTTGTAACAAGATTCCTTTATCTTCCACCACATCAAGAACAAATTATTACTACATGTTAATGTGCTTAGTTTAAGCATGAATTACTAGATCTTAGCTGTAAGTGTTGTATTGTAAGTGCACCATGCTTTGTCAAATTTTGGTGTGTCAAACCACTCTAGAATCACTGACTCATTTTGATAGATGGAAAGTTTACCTTCATTCGAAGTTATGTATCAAGCTGTCTACATCGACATCTAAAGGGTAGTCAACTTCAAGATAGTGTGCATCCCTCAAGAACTCAAGCTCAAGTAATCTACTCAAGTTAAAGTTCATATACTCATACCTCAAGTTAGAACTCAAGTACTCGGACTCAAGCTCAAGTCACAAGGACTCAAGCTCAAGTCATAAGGACACAAGCTCAAGCTCATGTTTGAGTATACAAGGACAAGCTTCATGTACTTCAAGATAAACTATCAACCGAAGCAGACGATGTTTCAATGTTCTATATTCACCTATAAGGTATGAATAACCCTAGATTGACCATAAGTTAGGTCATATTGACTACATATTTAATTTTGGTCATTATATAATTTTATAGGCTTTTTGTCGACTAGTCCTAGCTATTGTTCGACTAGTCCAGGCACTGGCTCGACCAGTTCAGGGATTTTCTTGACCAGTCTAAGAATTGTTGAGGATTTTCGAGAATTTCTGGGGAAGGTTTGACCAGTCGAGCATCCTACTCGATCAGTCGTGGAGACTGGTTCGATCGGTCGAGCAGGGCTCGATAAGAACTCTAACGAGGAATTTTTAGCTCACTTTACTAGTCAAGTGCATTGCTCAACCAGTCGAGAAACTGTTTTTTTCTAATCGCACTAGAAAATTTGAAAATTGGCTTTGCCTCGACTAGTCGAGAAACCCGATTTTCAGCCTATAAATTGAGGGCATTTCTCAGAGATTTCAATTCATTCCATTCCAAATCAAGCCATCACTCTGAGAGATAAGTCCCCACTATTATGAAGCTATTGGTTAGTAATTTTAAATTCTTTTATAGCTTTTTTATTTGATTTTATTAATCTCCTTATTCAAATCTATTTTATTAAAAGGGAACTCTTCTTTACCCTTTGAGATCTAAAATCAAATTCAAGCTAGCCCTAGGTTGATTTAATTTAAAATTCATCTAGACCTAGAACCCTTCCACTTGTAAGATTAAACATTGAACATCTACATTTATAAGGAATCGGTTCTACCGGGCTATATTGAAGAAGAATCTTTAGATAAGTATTACTTCAATTTTCTATATTTTTAGTTTGTGAGATTCAGCCAGGAAAATCTCATCTTTTGGTTTTGTCTAAGATCAGCCAGGAAAATCTTAGAGTCGGGTTTTTGTAATTGTGTAAGCCCATTTAAAACACATAATTGTGAAGGTTTTAAGGTGAACCTTGGAAAACGTTATTTCATATTGAATGCCAATATCCCATGGGTGTGGATATTAGGAGTAGAGTAGTTGTGTGGTTGTTTGCGAACAGTTGGTGTACACACACGAACCACTATAATTCTTGGAGTTTGGATGATGATGATGGTACATGTGTTGTGGTGAATGTTGTAACAACTTAGTTTATTTCCTTTACCTCTTTATTGGTTTGAGTTTTTGATACTTATCAACATTCTAATAAGGTTGTCCTGCCATAAGCCTTTGGTTTTTGGTGTTAGGTTGTCCTTAGAACCAAGTTTGTATCAACCTCTCAAGACTACTGCATTTGAGGTTGCAATTTACTTGTGCTATCTTACTCTACTTTCCGCTTTTTTTTAGCATGGTCTTATTCAATCCCCCGCCCCCCCCAGGACTTAGAGCTCGCCCTTTCTAAGTGGTATCAGAGCCTAATAGCTCATTCCATTAGATTCATTTCCTGAGTTAAGCGATCTTGAGCTCTTAATATGTCAAATTTTGATGGTCTATCTATTTCTAGGCCACCACCTTTTGATGGCTCCGATAGGTAACTATGCCTATTGGAAAGCCAGAATGAGAAATTTTCTAAAATCCATGGATAAAAGTGTGTGGCAAGCTACAATGACTAGGTGGCACCCACCTACGGTTGAAGTTCTAGGCACTGATGGAACTAAGTCTTTAAAAGAATCACCTTATTTTTCATGGACTACTCTTCAGAAAAATGAAAGCAGTGCAAATGCCAAAGCTTTAAATGCAATCACTTGTGCACTATCACTAGATGAGTTCAAAAGATTATATCGTGTGATACTGCAAAACAAGTTTGGGATATCTTAGAAATGACACACGAGGGAACAACTATTGTGAAAAAGTCAAAAGTGCAAATCCTCACAACTAAGTTTGAGAAAATTTGTATGGAAGAAAATAAAACATTCATGGATTTCTAGACAAAATTAAATGACATAGTCAACTCAATGTGGGGTCTTAGAGATAGCATCTTAGAAAGTAAAGTTTTGCAAAAATATTGTGATCACTTCCTGAGAAATTCAATTCTAAGGTCACTGTCATTCAGGAACTTTGAGATATCGATAATATAAGGGTGGAAGAACTTTTTGGTTCACTTCAAATGAACTTATTGGTTCACTTCAAACCTACAAGTTGAATTTCAAGGCTCCAAAAGGTAAGTCTATAGCCCTTAAATCTTTGAAACATATTTTTCAAGATAATAATATTTCTGATTGTGAAAATTCAGAGGATGATATGGCTTTATCAACAAAAAAGTTTTATAAAATTTTTAAGAGTAAAAAGAAAGTGATTTTCAAAAACCTTCTGAAAAATTTCAGAAAAAGAGTAAATCTAAAACTTGAAGAGTTCTAAAAGATAGCCAATGTTTCAACTGCCATGAATATGGGCATTTGGCAAATAGGTGTCCAAAAAGGGATAAGCCGAAGAGAAAACCCATGTTGGCAAGATGAGATGAATTATCTAGATTTGATGCTTCTTCTGAGTCAGATGATTCAGAACCTGAATCTACAAATGAAGTCAAGGCCTTAATGACTCTAGCCAGAGTCACTTCCATAGATAGTTGTGATTCAACTTATGATGAAAATCTGAGGAGTGACCCTAAAAATGATGAAGATTTACAAGATGCCTATAATGCCCTATACAGGGAAAGTTGTAAGATAGTCGTCAAGCTTAAATTACAAAAAGAGAAATTTCTAAAATTAAAAGAGGATTTTGAAAATTTACTTTTAGAAAAGTCACATGTTTCTTTTGAAAAATCTAAATATGACTTGGATTTTAAATCATCTGAACTTGAAAAATTAAAATTAGAAAATGAGAAATTAAAACTTGAAGTCTCTTCTCTCTTGAGTTTAAAGGATACTTGGAAGTATGCCCAAGGAGACCCTAAACTTGAAAGATTGCTAACTACATCTAAAAAATGTGGTGATAAATCGGGTCTGGGCTATGATAAATTCATACCTCCTAAAAATAAGAATACAACTCCTATATTTGTTAAAGGAAAGTCCTCCAACTCAAAAGAGAAAGGCTTAAATCAAAACGGTTTTAAAAATTCTAAAACTTTTAAAACTCCCAAATTTAATACCAACCATATCAGCCATAGAAATTAGAATTATAACCCCTTAGCTGAGAAAATTGTGGACTTACTCAAGGAGCTTCTGAAATCTAACTCGAATGTGAGATTTGATAATGTCTATAAGAGAAGAAAAACCAACAATGTTCCAAAACCCAAAATGACTATGAAATGGGTTCCTAAGGTTACTCATTTGGTTGCTCACACTGCCTTCAAAGCTTCAAGTCAATCAAAGTGGTACCTGGATAGTGGTTGCTCTAGCCACATGACAGGTGACAAAGGTTTGACCAACTACAAAGAAATGACTGACGGATCAATCATATTTGGTGATGGAAGCAACTGCAAAATAATTGGCCAAGGTACAGTTCAACTTTTCAATCTTCCTCCTTTTGAAAATGTTTTATTTGTAAAAGGTTTAAAGCATAATCTTTTAAGTATTTCTAAAATCTGCGATAATAAACATAGCGTTAAATTCACAAATCAAGGATGCGAGATATCTAATGAGAAAGGTTGTGTGATACTCAATGGTCAAAGAACATCTGAGAATTGCTATATTGTAAGTGATTCTAGCTAGTCTAAATTTGCTTGTTACATGGTTCAAACCAATGAAACTGAGTTATGGCATAAACGCCTTGGACATGTAAACTTCCGAAATTTATACAGACTGAGTAAGGCTAATCTAATAAGAGGTCTACCCAAATTCAAGAAAATAGATAAAATTTGTGGCAAATGTTAAATCGGGAAACAAACAAGGAGTAGTGACAAGAAAGTGAACTATTGTGCCACATTTAATCCCCTTGAACTCTTCCATATGGATCTTGTTGGACCAACTAGAATAAAGAGTCAAGGTGGAAAGAAATATATTCTGGTAATTGTGGATGATTTTACCAGATTCACATGGGTTGCTTTCGTGAGAGAAAAGTCTGAAACTCTCAATGAAGTGAAAAGGATACTTAAGCGTATCCAAACTGAAAAAGAAACAAATGTCTCTAAAATCCAAAGTGACCATGGATCGGAGTTTGGGAATAGCAATTTCGAGAAGTTCTGTACCAATCACTGAATATCGCATGAGTTTTTTACGCCTAAGACACCTCAACAAAATGAGGTTGTTGAAAGGAAGAACCATGTACTTCAAGAAATGGCTAATGTAATGTTAAATAGCATGAAGTTATCTAAAAATCTTTGGACTGAAGCTATTAACACTACATGTTATATGATAAACCGTGTTTATACTAGAAAATCAAATGATAAAACTGCATATGAACTGTGGTTCAATAAGAAGCCCACAGTCAAATACTTTTGAGTTTTTAGAAGTAAGTGTTATATTTTGTGTGACCGCAAAAATTTAGGGAAGTTCAACACTAAAAGTGACGAATGGATTGAAAAGGCGGAGCAAAGAGTCCTAGAGGGGAGGGGGGGTGAATAGGACTATGCCAAATTAAAAATTAAATGCAGAAATAAACAAAAGATATCACTTAAACAATCCCACAAAGCATAAATGAATAACAACCTCAAATGTACAAGTATTGAGAGGTTGATACAGATGTTGTTCTAAGGACAACCTTACACCAAAAAATAATGGTTTATGGTAGGACAACCTGATTTCTAGAACGGTCTGTGTATCAAAAACTTAAACCGATACAGAGGAATAAAGAACAAGAATAGCAAAGAAAATAACTAAGCTATTACAGCATTCCCACACTTGTATAAAAAAAATTACAACATTCACACAATACCACAATCAATCATCCACCACAAGACCAAAAATCCTCACACAGTGGATATTGGCGTTCACTATGAAATAGGTTTTTCAAGGTTCACTTAAAACCTTCACAATTGTGTCTTTCAAGTGGGCTTACACAATTCAAAAATCCCACACTTTGAGTTTTCTAGATCACCTCAGACAAACCAAAAAGAAAGAGATTTTTCCTCGTACAATCTCAAAGAAATCAAAATAATAGATTTACAGAAATGTAAAATACTTATCTAGATATTCTCCTTTGATGCAGCCCGGTAGAACCAATTCGGAGTAGAAGTTCAATGTCCACACTCACTTATGAAAAAGTTCTAGGTTCTAAATGTTTTTTATATTAAATACCTTAGGCTAGCTTGATTTGATTTTGATTCCAAGAAAGGGGAAACCTTAAATCCCTTTTTTCAAATAGGATTGGAATGTAGAATCTCAAAATCAAATGTAAAAAGCTAAATTAAAAATAATATTAAATGAGCACTAAATAACTTTAGAATATCACAAACTTATCTATCAGAGTGGTGTCTTGATTTTGCTTGAATTGAATGAAAAACTTTGAAAATCGTGCTCTATTTATGAGTGCAAAAACTATTCACTCGTTTGGTCGAAGGACCAACAAACTTTTAAAATTTTGGGCGCGAGAAGATAAGGCTGTTCCACGACTGGTCGAAGGGCTTGCACGACCGGTCGAGTGGCCTCCACGACCGGTCGAGCCATGCCCACGGTTGGTCGTGTAGAACCCAATTTGGTTGCCAGACTTTGAGTCGAGCCTACTCAACTGCTCGAGCACTGTTCACTCTACTGGTCGAGCAGTCTCCAGGACTGGTTGATGGTCCAACAAAAAATTCTGAAAATTAGTAACAAACCTTGGACAGGTCGAGGAATTTCTTGGACTGGTCGAGCCAGTACTAGGACTAGTTGAACATAGGTTAAGACTAGTCGAGAAACAGCCTATACACTTATATAGTGACCCAATTAAAGTATGCAATTAATATGACCTAACCTATGATCAATCTAGGGTCATTCATACCTTATAAGTGATATTTGAACATTGATTCATCATTTGCTTTGGTTGATTGTTGATCTTGAAGTACATGAAGCTTGATATCATGATGTACTTTAAATCTTGAACTTGAAGTACATTGAAGCTTGAACTTGATGTACTTGTGAGTTATATATCACCTTGAGCTTTTAGATCTAAAGTAAAGCACATTGTGTTCACATAGATGAAGCTTTAAAAGTGTGAACTATCAGTTGATGATATTCTTGAACTTGTGTATCTCTTATACTTGTGATGCTTGAATCTTGAAATGAAACATCTTGAACTTGTACTTGAATTGCATGAATTATATGATCTTGACTAAAAAGATGAACTAAATAAGATACAGATTCCAAGAGGTTTTGGCACTACAAAATTTGACAATCATAGGAGCTAGAAAACATAGCACTTACAATCTCCCCCTTTGTCAAATTTGTGACAAAACACACTTCATTAAAATAAGATAAGCATAATACGCACAATAAAGAATCATGCACCAGTTACAACCTGGTTAAAGAATCATGCACCAGTTACAACCTGGTTAAAGAATCATGCACCAGTTCTCTCATCAATACTCAACAATACTCCCCCTTAATATAAAAATGCAAATGCTATCTGTCCACATTCCACATTCTTATCATAAGGAAATAGGCATGATAAAATTCTCCCCCTTTTTGTCACAATATGACAAAGGAAAGAACCAATAAATGATCATGGAAGTAAATAAATAAGGAAGTAAATAGAAGAGTAATGAGGAATAAGAGAATATATGAAGAAGATAACCAGTTAACCAAGTCCATAATAATAAGCAAGCATGTCCAAGCACATAAAATAAGAGAAAGTCAAGTATGTTAAACGTTATTACATATCAAATACTCAAAAACTAATCCAAACCCGAAGAAGGAGCAGGAATGGAAGGATCAATTTGATGAAGTCCCTTGTTAATACGCTTCAGATACTTGCGCATATATTTAAATTGCATTTCATGGGACACATTCATACTTTCAACTTTCTCCTCAAGTGAGCGCAAACGCGCATCAAGGTCAGATGGCTGATAATTAGGATCACCAGCAGAATCGAATTCAATTTCATCAAAGAGGTCATCCATATTAATATCATCTGGAGGCAAATCACCCTCCTCTTCATTTGCTTCAGTAGCTCCACTAGCACCCACATACACTTGGCCTGGGGCTAACTTCAAATTCATCTTGTTAATGTTAGAGTTGTTGAAGGGTGGGTGTTGAATAAGAGCTTCTCCAACAGGTATATCCACTAAACTATGGGTGGCTAACACAGTCATAAGATAACCAAAGGGTATATCACTATGACCAAGGTGGAGACGGAACTGAATTATGCTATGACAAATTAGAGAAGGAAGACATATAGAGACTCCAGACATAATAGAATGAAGAATGCGAACCATGAATGTAGTAAGTTCGGTTTTGTTACCAGATCGAGGATAGACATTTGAAATGAAAATTCTATGAAGAATTCTGTATTTGGGTAACATAAATTTGGAGGCGAACGCATTCCCAGTAATCCATTTCGCATCCATATTACATAAATCTCTAGTGAGCATACGCTTCTCAGATTCAGAAGGTTTGGCCATGAGAGAACTAATGGGAATACCTTTGTCATTGACAGGTACATCCATTAACCTAGAAATAAGATGACGGTCCACATCAATTGGACCTTCTCTGGTTGAAATAGTAAATGTTAGATTTTTAGTTGAAAAATCAGTAATGCAAGCATACATAGCCTCCGCAATGGAGTAGTATACCGGCCCACCCCAATGTAGTATGTTATCCCATCCTATAGACTGAAGGAGAGGAACAACATCAAATGGAGCTAAATGATCAGGATTAATAGTCCGTTCTACTATCACATTGTGCAATCGAATATCCCGCACAAAATCGGGATCATCCTTGGGCAACCGAAGGTGGCGCACCGTGATAGGTGCTGAACGAGATAAAGAGGGACCACGAGATCCTTTCTTCTTGGTTCTACCCTCCATTTGCAATAAAGAAATCAAGGAATAAAGAGATTGTAAAAGAGGCAAAATGGGTTTCTAGTAGATCAAATTTTTTGATAGAAAACCCCCAAATCAATTATAAAGCATTACATAAACCATACAAATGAAGAAAAGGAAGTGCAAAGGACTTAAATCTAGAAGAAAATAAAAAATAACGCACTAACTACGGAGGAATCGAAGACGGGTTCGACTGGTCGTGGTAGGGCTCATTGGAGAAGAAGACCCAAATGAAGAAAAAAAGATTTTTTTCCAAATAAAAGGTCAAACCTAAGTTTCACGATGGGTCGAGTACATACTCGACTGGTCGTGCCACAATTGGTCGAGTATGTACTCAACTGGTCGTGCACAATACAAAATGTGTAATTTTTCATAAAATTTAAATTCTAAAAATTTCAACATAATAATTATATACATTATGATACAGAAAGACATGAATCATCAATTCATATTGCACATACCAAGATTAAATTTCAATTTAGCAAACCTACTTTTGTCGAGCGGTTTTGTGAATATGTCTGCAAGTTAAGTCTTGGTCGAAATATAATCTAAAGAAATTGTCTTGTCTTCTACTAATTCACGAATAAAGTGATATCTAATGTCAATATGCTTGGTTCGTGAATGTTGGATTGGATTTTTAGAGATATTAATTGTGCTTAATTTATCACAATATAAAACCATGGATTCTTGCGCAATTCCCTAATCGCTTAGCATTCTTTTCATCCACACAAGCTGAGTACATGCATTACCAGCAACAAGATATTTAGCCTTAGCTGTTGAAAGCGATACAGAACTTTGTTGAAACTAAACATTCCCCACATAAAAACAACCACTGTTGGTTGATTTATGATCATCAATATTACCAGCCTAATCAGCATCCATGTAACTAGCTAATTGCACACTAGTATCATGTGGATACCAAAGACCAAGATTTGTTGAACTAGCAACATATCATAAAATGCACTTAACAGCTATCAGATGTGACTCTTTAGGGTCAGATTGATATCTAGCATAAATTTCTATGCTAAATGCGATATCAGGTCGGCTTGCAGTTAAATAAAGCAAACTACCTATCATATTACGATATAACTTAGGATCTACACTCTTACCTGTTGAATCCTTAGAGAGTTTTAGGGTAGTACTCATTGGAGTATAAAAATTTTTCCCACTCTCAAATTCAAACTTTTTAACTAAGTTCAAAGCATATTTGGTTTGAGAGATAAAGAAATCATCAGGTAGTTGTTTGACTTGCAACCCTAGGAAATAGTTTAGTTCTGCAACCATGCTCATTTCAAATTTAGACTTCATAAGATCTGCAAACTCAACAATCATGTTAGCACAGGTAGATCCATAGATAATATCATTAACATAGATTTACACTATTAGTATATGATCATTATGTTTCTTTACAAACAATGTCTTATCAACACTTCCTATTATAAAGTTATGACTTAGTAGAAACTTAGTCAACTTTTCATACCATGCCCTGGGAGCTTGTTTCAAACCGCAGAGTGCCTTTTTTAAGCGGTAGACATGATTAGCATTCTTAGGATCTTCAAAACCTGTTGGTTGTTCAACATACACTTCTTCATGTAAATCGGTGTTTAAGAATGCACTCTTTACATCCATTTGGTATATTTTGAACTTTCTAAAGCACGCAATGGATGTAAATAGTCTGATTGATTCAAGACGAGCTACTGGGGCAAAGGTCTCATCATAATCGATGCTTTCAATTTGAGTGTACCCTTGTACAACCAGCCTAGCCTTGTTTCTAATAATATTACCAAGTTCATCAAACTTATTTTTGAAAATTCATTTTATTTCGATAATGTGTTTATCTTTCGGTCTTGGAACTAAATACCAAACATCATTTTTAGCAAATTAATTGAGCTCTTCTTATAACGCTACAATCCAGTTTTCGTCAGTAAGAGCTTCTTATACGTTAACCAGTTCTATCTGAGATGTAAAGCACACATTGTTACACATATCTTCCAGTTATTTACGAGTGCGTGCACCAGTGGGAGGATTTCCAAGGATTTGATTAGAAGGATGGTCCTTAACTGTCCTCAGTTCAGTGTTATTTTGACTTAATGAAGTGTCTGGTTTATCAATTAAAAGAACTTCATCATTTTCTGAACTTGAGACAGGTATATTCAAGTGATCGTCAATAACCACATTAATGGACTCTTAAATTACACTAGTCCTGTCATTGAGAATATGATACGCTTGACTATTCAGAGCATACCCTAAAAATATCCCTTCATCACTTTTGGTGTCAAATTTACCCAAATTTTCTCGGTCACGTAAAATGTAGCACTTGCTGCTGAAAACTCGAAAGTATTTGACAGTAGGCTTCTTATCAAACCACATTTCATAAGCTATTTTACTGTTTGATTTTCTAGTGTAAACGCCGTTGATTATATAACAAGCAGTGTTTACGGCTTTAACCCAAAGATTTTTAGGAAGCTTCATATTATTTAGCATTACATTTGCCATTTTTTAAAGCACTCTATTTTTCCTTTCTACTACACCATTTTGTTGTGGTGTTTTGGGCGCAAAAAATTTCATGTGATATTCCTTGATCACTTTAAAATTTCTCAAAACCACTATTTTCAAATTCTAAACCATAATCACTATGGATCTTAGATACTTGTGATTCTTTTTCCGTTTGGATACGTTTAAGTACCCTCTTTACTTCATCCAGAGTTTCTGATTTCTCTCTCAAGATGACTACCCAAGTGTACCTGGTAAAGTCATCAACAATTACCAAAATGTACTTCTTACCACCTCAACTCTCCGTTCTAGTTGGTCTATTGAGATCCATGTGGAGAAGTTCGAGTGGTTTAGATGTGGCATCGGAGTTCAACTTTTTGTGAGTACTCCTGGTTTGTTTACCAATCTGGCACTCGCCACATATTTTATCTACTCTCTGTATTTTAGGTAGACCTCTTACCAACTCTCTTTTTCTCAATCTATACAGGTTACGGTAGTATATATGTCCAAGGCATTTATGCCATAATTCGGTTTCATCAGTATGAACTAAGTAACACAATAGATTAGATGAGCTTAAATCACTAACAATGTAGCAGTTCTCAGAAGTTCTACAACCAGTTAATATTACAGAACCATTTTTATTTAAAATTTCACACCCTTGGTTGGTGAATTTTATACTATGATTATTATCGCATATTTGAGAGATGCTTAATAAATTATATTTTAACCCTTCAACATATAAAATATTCTCAAACAGAGGGAGGTTAAAGAGTTAAACCATACCTTGATCAATAATTCTGCAGTTGCTTCCATCACCAAATGTGACTGAACCATCAGTCATGTCTTTAAGATTGGTGAACAGACCTTTGTCACCTGTCATGTGTCTAGAGCATCCACTGTCTAGATACCACTTTGAATGGCTTGAAGCTTTAAAAGCGGTGTGAGCAACCAAACACGTAACCTTAGGGACCCATTTCATTACAATTTTGGGTTTAAGAGTATAGTTGGTCTTCTTATGTTTATAATTGTTATAAGACCGACCCACTAAGTTAGATTTTAAGAGCTACTTAAGTAAATAATTTTCTCAGCTAATGGACTACGATTCTGATATTTACAGTCGATATGATTGCTTTTAGGTTTTAAGTTTTGAAAAGTTTTAGTATTTTTAGAATAATTTTGATTTAGAATTTTTCCTTTTTGAGTTAGAAGACTCTCCTTTCACAAATTTGGGTGGAGTATTCTTATATTTGGGAGGAATACTTTTATCGTAGTCCAATCCAGATCGATCGCCACATTTTCTGGATCCAGATAAGAGTTTTTCTAACTTAGGATCTCCTTGGGCATATCTCTATGTGTCTTTTAAACTCAAAAGTGAAAAGACTTCTAGTTTTAGCTTTTCATTTTCAGATTTTAGGTTTTCAACAAGGGAGGTTTTGAAATCTAAGTTGCACTTAGTTTTTTTTAAAGCAATCTGAAATGTGTGATTTTTCTAAGACTAGATTGTAAGACCCATATCTTAGCCCATACCATTCCATAGGCCTCCGCGGTCCTCCCGGTCGAATTTTGGTGACCCATAATCTGTTATCGGTGTTTATACACGATCGTAAGTCATGTCCTTATATCAGAGTCAGCTTGACTCAAAACCATTACCCTTGCGACTGCGTTGTCGCTGCGGTTCTAACGTCGTGTCTCGCGCGTCGAGGTGATACCCGGGCCAGGAGATGTGGGTCCGTGTTCAGTTCGAGGAAAGCGTCGTGCATTTACAAACCCAAAGTCAGCTGTCTTTTGGAGCTTTGATTTTTTATATATGTATTTCCCTTTCAGCACTGTATTCAATTGTTTATATTAGTGGATATGTGATGATGATGTTACCTTTGTGATTTGGGTAAACTTGTGGTTATGCTTATTATGAGTTAAATGTACATTAGAAAATATTTCTTGTAGGATCCCAGGATCGAAATCTGGCGTGTGGACATTGGGAGCCAAGAATGGGGTACTATGGAGGCCGTCGGCACCGGATTCGACGATCGAGAATTTTGTGAGCCCGATTTCTGAGTTTGGGGTGTGACAGAAGTTGGTATTAGAGCATAACTTGGGAATACCTGAAGATAACATCACATATCTGCTGATAGCTACCCTACACTGTATAATTGTTGAGAACTTAGAATGATTAGGTCCCCGAGTTCTAATAACTTCGAGATTTTCTAATATAACTCCATACCGTTGAGATTGTGAGGCTGCTTATGTTTAGTCTTGATCATTCTGACTGGGAGCCGAGGTTCAATTGTATCTCCATAGTGTTAATGATGTGTCTTAGGAGGGTGAGGTTGAGATCAGAGAGCGCTATCTTCATCCTTTTGTAGATTGATTGAGCCTTAACATATATACTTGACGATGTTTCCTCTTCCCTTGTCTGTTCTGTAAATTTTAAGGATGAAATTTTTATTAGGTGGGGAGAGTTGTAAGACCCGTATCCTAGCCCGTACCATTCAATAGGCCTCCATGGTCCTCCCGGTCGAATTCCGGTGACCTGCGATTTGTTATTTGCATTTACGTGCAATCCTGAGTCGTGTCCCGTATATCAAAGTTGGCTCGACTCAAAACTTGTACCCTTGCGACCGCGCTGTCGCTGCGGTTCTGACGCAGTGTCTCGCACACCGAGGCGATACCCGGGCTAGAAGATGTCGGCCCGCCTTCAGTTCGAGGAAAACGCCGCGCATTTACAAACCGAAGACAATCTTTCAAACCAATCACATTACATCCCATTAGTCAAGTATACATCAAAGGTCAAGTAGATATCCCATCACTCCCTTACCAAAGTAACCCCAAAGTCAAAGCAACCCATCCCTTACATGTCAAGTACACATCACTCACCCATCTCTCTCTCTCTTTTACAACCTCTCTCTCTCATTCTCTCTCTCATTCTCCAAGCAACCCAATTGTCCAAGCTCTCCATGAGAAGAGCTTGGTGTTGCCCATCTTCCTACCCCACATCTTTCATCCTAAACCTTCGAACTTTATCATCCTCTATCAAAGTCAAAGCCGAGGAGCTAGGGATTCCATCAGACCAAGAAGATCGAATGGTGGGTGATTTTATGATTTCTGCTATTGTTTTTATTATGATTTGACGGCCCACATAGGTGGGACCCATCTTAATGTATGCATTATATAGGGAGGGCCCATAGTGGCGGGGTCCCTCCCATTTCCACCGTTTTCTCTCTCTTTCTCTATTTCTCTCTCTCTTTTGCCTTTTGTACGATGTGTGTTTATGTGGCCCACTATGATGAGTTTGATCCACACCGTCTAATTGTGGGACCCACCTGGTTGCCCATCCATTTAGACGAGCCTGGATGAAGTAAAAAATACAAATATTAGTTGATCCAAGCGGTGGTGGGCCACCACGTGGACCCACCTTGATGTATGCCTTTCTCCACACCATCCAAAACGTCTAGACGGTGTTGGACTGTTTGGATGGTGCGTGGCCACGCTGATGTATATGTTTTATACCGACGCTATCCATCTATTTCATCCAGACCGTCCAGTGGTCTGGACGTGGTCGTGGGCCACCATGATGTATGTTTTAGCCACACGTGCGGCCCACCTTGTTGTTGTGGATTCCCCAGCCATCCATCACATGGGTTGCACCGTGATGCATGTGTTTTTGTATCAAGACCATCCATCTGTTGCTAGGTTGCCGTTAGCAAGCGTGGGGCCCACATGAGGTAAGTGTTATATTCAACTGTCCATCCCTTAACATGTGGGGCCACCTTGGTGATGTGCGCACCCTGCACGTGGGGCCATCCTTAATGTATGTATTTTATCTACAACGTCCACCTGGATGGTGTGGCCCACCAAGATGTACGTGCTTCATATCCAGGCCGACTGTCCAGGTGGCCTGGACGCTGGGTTTTTGTAATATAAAAAAAATATATATATATAATATACTAATAATATAATATATATTATAAAATAATGTTATATGGTGGGCTCCACGTGGGACCCACCTGATATGTCTGCTGTCCATAGGTGGACATCACGTGAGGCACGTGCCTCATCCACGCCGTGCATCCGTGAGCCCACCATGATATGTGTTATATCCAGTCCGTCCAGATCGTGGGATGTGGGCCACCTTGACGTTCCTAGTCGTCCATCATCTGGACGGTGGGTGGCCACCTGATGTATGTGAGATATATTCACACCGTCCAAACATTAAAAGATGTTTTCCTTTTATTATTTTATTTTTTTCTCTCATGGTATTACAGAGAGAATGGGATAAATCTAAATTCCACGTGGGAACCACCTTCATTTATTTATTATAATCCACACCGTCCAGATTATGCTGGACGGTGCTGGATAATGTTTGGACAGTGCTGTCCAATGGTTGGACAGTGCTGATTTACATGGGAAATGTTTGGATGGTGCTGATTTACATGGACAATGTTTGGATAGTGCTAATCATCGTTAGTGGGCCATGTGTCTCATGGAATGATAGTGTATAGTGATACACATGTTACACCTACAACCATTGAAATGATTTTTAGTGTGGCCCAAGCCCACTTGAGGCCCATTAGTGCGGTCCATCCATGAGGCCCATCATGATGTATTTGGCCCATATGCAGGGCCTGCCTGTTTGTATTGTTAGGCCCGTGTAGCGTGGCCCATATGATGTATTCGAGGCCCAGATACGTGGCCCATTTGATGCATATGAGGCCCCAGCAGTGCGGCCCACTTGTTGTATATAAGGCCCACATATGAGGCCCATGGTGATGCATTTACGGCCCATTTGATGAGGCCCATTGCGATAGCTTAGAGGCCTATGGGACGTGGCCCATTGTGATATATCTGAGGCCCATGGGCGCAGCCCATTGAGATGTATCTGAGGCTCATGGGCGTGGTTCATTGTGATACGTTCGAGGCCCTTGTATGAAGCCCAACGTGATATATGAGAGGCCCATGAATGAGGCCCAATGTGATGTATGTGTGGCCATTACGTTGTGTATAAATCCCTTATGTAGGCCACTCCTTGGGAGCAATGTTGGTTAGATGTCCACATTGATGGGCAATGATGGTTAGATGTCCTCATTGTGACCTTCCTGTAGGCCTTGTTAGGCCCATTTACACCATTCTCTAAGTGGGTTAACCCAAATAAGTGGGCCCTATTCACCATAGATGGATGGCTCCATGTTATCGGATTGGATATAGCCACGGCCGAGGGCCGATCTTTATATTATAGTTCGATCGGCTATTCATATATGGACCCCGCCTTGCTTATAGGCTGATTATCGGTGCCAATTATCGATGCTAATTATTGGTGCCGATTATCGAGGCCGATGCCGATTATTGGTACTGATTATTGGTGATGATTGTCGAGGCCGATTGTTGAGGCCAATTCCTATTCCGATTGTTGAGGCCGATTCTGATTTTGATTGTCGAGACTGATTCTGATTCCGATTATCAAGGCCAATTCTGATTGTCGAGGCCGATTCTGATGTTGAGATTTATTTCGATTGTGAGGCCGATTGTTGAGGCCGATTCTGATTTCGATTATCGAGGCTGATTCTGATTTCGATTGTCGAGGCCGATTCCAAATTCGATTATCAGGTCCGATTTCGATTATCGAGGCCAATTCTAATTGTCGAGGTCGATTCCAATTCTGATTGTCGAGGCCGATTCCAATTCTGATTGTCGAGGCCGATTGTTGAGGCCAATTTTGATTCCGATTGTCGAGGCCGATTCCGATTGTCAAGGCCGATTGTTGAGGTTGATTCTAATTCCAATTGTTGAGGCCAATTTCGATTGTCGAGGCCGATTCTGATTCTGATTATCGAGGCCGATTCCAATTATCGAGGCCAATTCTGATTGTCGAGGTCAATTCTGATTCTGATTGTTGAGGCCGATTCCGATTGTCGAGGCTGATTGTTGAGGTCGAGGACAATTTCGATTGTCGAAACCGATTCCGATTGTCGAGGCCAATTGTTGAGGCCGATTTCAATTTCGATTATCGATTTCGATTCCGATTGTCAAGGCCGATTCCGATTTCGATGATCGAGGTTGATTGTTGAGGCCAATTCTGATTCTGATTGTCAAGGCCGATTTTGATTCCGATTTCGATTATCAAGGCCGTTTCCAATTCTGATTGCCGAGGTCAGATATCGAGGCCAGTTGTCGAGGCCCAATGTGATGTATATGCAGCCCATACTTGAGGTCCATTGTGATGTGCATTCAGCCCGTGTTTGAGGCCCAATGTGATGTATATGTAACCCGTATTTAAGGCTCGTTGTGATGTGTATTCAGCCCCTGTTTAATGTGATGAGACACATTATGATGCATTTGAGGGCCGGGCGATGGAGCCCATTGTGATGTATGTTAGGCCCATCGTGATGTGTATTAAGCTTTTGAGTGAGGTCCATGGTGTTGTATATTTGGCCCTTGTGTAAGGCTATGGGTCCACTATTGTTAGGCTCTATGTGGGTCATTTCTTGGGGGCAATGTTGGTTAAATGTCCACATTGTCGAGGTCGATTGTCGATGCCGGTTATGGATACTGACTATGAGTATGTGACAGCATAGCATCATGATACATGCCCATACGCATCATATGCATGTTTGTTATGAGATATGATTGACCATTGCATATGCCATAGGGCCAGTTGTTTTTGGGACTCCCTGATAGGTGGAGTTACCCCACATAAGCGCACGGTACGCGCAGGTTTGATGTATGACTGGATGGTATGACTCATGCATCTCGCATTTTATGATATGACCATCGTACGACCTAGCGACATCAGGGTGGTAGCCTCCACAGGCATATCGTGGATGGCCAGATAAGACACCGAAAATCTGTTCTACATGGGGTGCTACAGATATCCCTGGGTGAAAGTCCCAGAACCCTCTTGGTTGCAGAGGTTGCTCAAACATCTAAAACGAGTAGATGCATAAGTGCATGAGGGCCTTATATCGTTAGGCCGCGTCTCCCACTGTGTCGTGGTTAGTTGGAAGGGAGTACTGTAAGACCCGTATCTTAGTTTGTACCATTCCGTAAGTTTCCACAGTCCACCCGATCGAATTTTGACAACCTTCAACCTTTATTCGACATTTGCGCATGACCCTGAGTTACACGCCGTCAACCAGAGTTGGCTCAACCCGAGACTTGTACCCTAGCAACCGCGTCGTCGCCACGGTTCTGATACTATGTCTCGCGCACCAAGGCAATACCCAGGTCAGGAGATGTGGGCCCGCGTTCAATTCAAGGAAAACACTGCGCATTGCAAAACCCAAGAGAATCTCTACCGAATCTCACATCCATCAATTAATCAATCCCATCAAGGGTCAAGTACATGTCAAGTACACATCACCTCACACCCATCCTCAAGCAACGTCAAAAGTTAAAAAGTTCTTACACATCCCATACCTTTCTTACACCATCTACCCCTAAGGTCAAAAGGCTCTTACACACCCATCACTCACCACATCCATCACCCATCTCTCTCTCTCTCTTTACAACCCTCTCTCTCTCTCTCTCATTTCTCAAGCTCAATTCTAAGCAACTAAAAACACCACACGTCCAAACATTTTCTAGCCTCCATGAGAACTTTGTGTGTGACCCACTTCCTACCCTCTCATCTCTCATCTCAACCATCCAAACTCCATCTCTTCCATTAGGATCCAAGCTAAGGAGCAAAGGAAGCCTAGGGAGCAATAAGAAGTGGACAGTGGGTGATCTTAGACCCACATTTGCATTTTTTTAATTATTTTGTGATTAAAGGGCCACATGTGGTGGGACCCACTTTGATGTATGCTTGTATCCATGAGGGGCCCATAGTGGCGGGGCCCCTCTGTTATCTCTGACTCTCTCTTTCTCTCTCTCTCTCTCTTTCTATGATCATGGCCCACCTATGATGTGTGTATTGTACCCATGCCATCCAACTAAGGGGCCATTTTGATCCCTATTTTGGGCCAGCATGACCGGACGGTCACACAGGCCCGGATCAAAGGGAAACACAAATATTAGATGGATCCAAAGTCAGGTGGGCCACGTCCATGTGGGACCCACCATGATGCTTATGTGGTATCCACACTGTCCAGCGTCTAGGGACGCTGGACGTGGGCTAACGGTGAAGTGTGAACTAACGTGGGGTAGGGTTAACAGTGGAGTGTGGACTGATAGTGGGTGTACTAATAGTGTGGGCTGATAGTGGGGTCCATGGGACCCATCCACACCCTTCAGCCCTTTCTATGGGCCACACCATGGTGTATGTGTTTGATCCAAACCGTCCACTGCCCCTGGACAGTGGGACCCACGTCTATATGGGGCCCTCCTTGATATGTTATCCACACCCAGATCCATAGCTCCAATGGTAGGCTAAGTGAAAGATACCTGTAACGTCTCGAAAAAATCCGGACAAGGACCCGAGTACCACCTCAGGCAAAAATCACCCAGGACCAAAACCTTTAGAAATTAGGTTAAAGTTAGCAAGTGCTAAACTAGAGTACTTGTGAAATTAGCACTAATCACTTTAAATATGATCTGCAATATCCAAAACGTGTAGAATCATTGATGCTACATTACCCTGAAATGTAGAATCCATCTCAAAACCCAGTTGCTCTCGGGAGCATTTTGAAACTTCATATCGGACCTGGACCGCACGTCGAAAGTACGATAACCGCAAAACTATATAGTTATGATCGCATTACTGGACTTGACAACCCCCTCGGAAATCAAGTCTTAATTGTATCTAGAAATGCATAACTTGAGCCTGGAGCAAAGTGTGTGAGAAACGTGAAAATATTTAGAAATAAAATGCGAATTTAAGTAATCTGAGTCATGTCGCTTGCGGGCCAAATACAAGGATTTAGACTATCAGAATCCGACCCAAATACACCCTCGGATCAGGGAAAATGTCCCATACATGGCCATGTACTTGTGGCCCTGATCGAGTGACCGTGACCGTTGAACTGAAACGGGTCCGCCACGGCTGATCTGCAAACCCGATCGGAATGAAAACTTAGCCTAACCTGTCCATGGTCAGGGAGCTCAAGTCCGGCCGCACGTGGAAAAGGGGCCACCAGAAGTGCTCCGTTGGGCTGAAACAGACGCCCTTTAGTTATAACCTAAGTATACCTTGACCCTGAGGCCATTTCCATCAATCCTGGGCCTATATAAGGACCTTAAGCCCTCTCTCTCTCATCTCATACGAATTTGAGAAACCCTAGGAGAGAGAGATGAGAAAAGAGAAGGGAAAAGAGGGAAAGTGAGAGTGAGAGTTGGAGATTCTTCCTGGGATCCGATCCCGCTACTCCACGCACTCAACCGCCATTCCTGTATCGCTATACAGGCGATTCTGACTCCGTACTTGGGTAAGAAAACCTAACCCTAACTTGTCTTAGGATTTTTGACGAGCGTAATAGATGAATTCGCTAACCTATTCCCTGTTATAGGTTATTGTGGTATCGTAGACAAAGACTTAGCTTTAAAACTGAGTTCGTTACGAGTCTGCCGGCGAATGGTGCGGATTATAAATGTTTAGGTTATTACTTTTAAGGCTTTTAATGTCAGTTAATGATTTATGACTGACTTGAATTGTTATCACATGCTTAGACATGTCGTTTTCCACACTTTACATATATATATGAACTATGTTGAATATAGTGTATTCTTGTGTTTGTTGAAATGTTTGTATGAGTATGGATTCTGGATATGGATTTGCCATGATTAACTATTGTAGACATATGGTTGAGGTATACATGACAATTCCTTAGTGAAAGGATTTGCCTAATACATGCTATCACCAACATACGTCATGTATGTTAGAATATGTAGTCTAAGTGTTTGTAGAATTGTCTGAATGAACAAGTGTGTAATAAATTGTACTTTATATGGGCGTTGAGGAGAGATTCTCAACTACCTTAATGATGTGTATGATTTCCTCCATGTAACTTATATTCTTCGTCTTTTTTACTTAAGGACTGCATATGTGTGAATTCATGTTTAAGTTGAAATCCATCAAATGCTCACATGCTGGTATGATTGGAATTGTTGATCCATTACTGTTCTGATTAGCTTGTATAATTATCTGTTATAATTGAATGTGTTTAGGACTACGAAATAGTCCAGGAAATCGGTAACAGGCATTGAATAGGTGGCTAAGGTTATTTCACCACATAGGACGTGATCGATGAATCCGAGCCGTACTTGGGATGTCGGCAGTGGTTAGGCCACATGGAGTGCTTACGCACTTCATGTCGATCAACTCAACGTGTGCTCATACTAGTCGAGCTCGTCAAGTAACCCGATTGACCCGATGTATGTTCACCATGTATGGACGCTACTACTTAAATCTAAGGTACCAAACTCACCAGTGAAAACCCCTTTAACCTTGGTACCTCGATCCGCTAAGACTCATGAGTCGGGCATGGTGGTATGGGATATCGTGGTCGAACTGTCGGCCTACGTTGGGGTGACGAGCCTCCCCATAGTGTCCAGTGAGAAATATAGCCTCGTGAACCGAATACGATAGTATGGGACACTGTATTCGAGTTGTCGGCCTACACTTAGTGACCTCAAGTGTACGCTAAGACTGTGCAGAGGCGACGAGCCCTTACATAGCAACAAGAGTACATACTAGGCCTGCACTTATAAGGTGATGAGCCCTTTGCAGCGATCTAGAACCATAACATCGTATGAGACTTACTAGGATTGACGACCCTAGAATGGATCATTATTTGGGAAATGATATAAGGGAGGTACCTTAGCTTCCCAATCCTGCTATATGAAAAGGACTAATAAGAACTTGGTAATCACGTTCATGCACCGCACTGCATGTGTCATTTGGAATTGGGCAGTGCACTGAGGAAGTGACTGACATGCACAACCGTTAGATGAAGATCGCAGAGGGAGTGTAGGCGAGGGCATGCATCATTTATTCATACCATTCTTGTATTAATCAGAGTACTTAGGGATGTTTGATTGTATTGTTTATCATTACTGCTTGACTGAATTGAGAACATGTTAACCTTTGCTTTATTATTTCACTGAGTTGATCACTCACTCCCACATTTTGGGACGGTGTTGTACACACCAACCAGACTGTCTTAGTTACAGATGGAGACCCGACTAATGAGGCGGAGGCGAACTTCGTAGACGATGAGGATGCCTTCTTATATATGCAGTATTCTGGTGGGTTTTCCTAGACTGTTCTGATCGGCGAGGCTTCAGGGTTATACTTGTAGTGGACTATTACATTTTGACATTTTATAATTTGAAATAGTACATGTAATTATTGACCTGGCAATGCATACATACTTTGAGGACCTATACTGAGTTATAACGCTATACATATTTGAGTAAGTCTTCCACTTGCGTATTACAACTGTCCCTGGATTATGTATTGTTAATTTGACTTAATCTTATTCATATTTTATGCACTAATACAGATAACATTTAATCATCATTAAATATGTTGCATAAGTGATGCATTGGAACTCGGGAGTAGGACTTCTACTCGACCCCCAATTTTTAGGGCCTTGCAAGTTGGTATCCGAGCATGATTTGGAATAAACTGGACCTGGGTTATGGTCACACGACATACGCTGATGCATTTAGACGTAAGTGGGTACGATAAAACTGTAGAAACAAGCTTAGGTTGTCCAGTTTCGCCAATTGGCGAAAGTTACCGAAAACGATCGCTGAGATCAGGTTCGTACACATCCGTGATCGCTTGAGACGACCCCGAATCATCCCTAGACTGTCAATCGATGGGTTTAGACCATAATTTACCCAATCTCAGCCTTCAACAATTGAGAAAATATGAGGTTACATCAAAAATTACACGAAATGACCCGAAACAACTCAAAATGGAGTCGGGGGCCAAACGAAAAATTTTCAGGGAGACCCAGGATGGGTTCCACTTGTTTTTAAAGTCCAGGGAGCAGGAGAACCTTGCCCCACTAGTGAGGCATCGTCGAAATGTCCAGAGACCGGCGAGGACCTCGCCGGCTCTACGAGGCCTCGCCGGCTAGCGGGCCTCGTCGGGCGGGCTAGTTCGAGCCGACACCCCTAGGGTGTTGTGTGGCCCACTGATGCATGTTGGGTCAATTTTAAACCCTCCAAACACACCTTCCCTTCATAACCTACCCCTCCAAGCTTTCTTTTTTCTTCAAAAACTTTTGTATCTCTCTCAAATCTCTCCTTCATCCACTTATTTCATCATTTTCCTTCAACACACATACCCCTCTACCCTTTACATCGAAACCCACCTTTCATCTTCTTATTTTTTCCATTTGTTGAGCTTACAAATCCTCTTTGTAGCTCAACATTCCAAAGCCTAACAATCCCTCTCCTATTTTCTTCATTCCTCCTCATCTTGAACACACAAATACCATTGTGTGCTTCAACAAGCAGTGGGAACCCATTCAACCATTCCATTTCCCTAATTTTTTTCTTTTTTCATGGCCTTATTCGAGCTTGTGATGGCCATCTTCTCGATTTCTACACTTCTTTCTCTCATGGGAAAGAAGAGCATTCCTACGGGTGAGGCCGGGCCTAGTCACCCTACTCGTTCAAGGAGGCCTAGAGGCGCCGCCACAAGTGCAAGTGTTGATTGGGAGATAATGACTAAGCGGGAGCTTGATCCCCAGGCTTCCCTCGAAAGGATTCGCCTAACGGATATGTCTTATAGGAGATTTCAAGGTCGCAGGGTCCTCTTTGAAACTCATGTGGATGAGAGGCTCTTTGGGCAGTACGTGGTGATGGAATGCCTGGTCGAGGCCGGGTGGGGTCCGGTGTTCGAGGGTGAGTACCGTGTAAATGTGGGCACAGTCTGAGCCTTCTACGCCCACATTTGAGAGCCTACGTTGGAGCCCTTGCAGTTTAAGATCCCTATTGGTAGAGATCGGGAGGCCACAATTGATGCTGGGTTGATAGCTCGGCTTATGAAGATGCCGCTTGGCGAAGTGCATACAAGCGAGAAGAATTTGAAGAGTGCATGTGAAAGGGATCACCGTACGCGATTCCTTTGTGTGACAACTGGCTCGCTGGAATCTGAACAACAGTCTCCTAACGACCAATATAACTGATGACTTCTGCCTGCTCCACCACATCTTCACGTATAACGTGTACCCTGGGTGGAGTATCCACAGCGAGTGCACCCGTCTGATGGTGGATTTCCTATACCAAGTGGGGCAGGGAGAGAAGTTGTGCATGCCTACGCACGTCCTACAACAGATAGTTCTTACCACACGCTCCATTAGAGCGTCTGATTCACTCTCATTCGGTCGACTCATAAGCAAGATTGCACGTGAGTTTGGCTATAGACTTGGGGCGAAAGTGCCGGTGCCGACCCATTACATCAACGAGACTACTCCCAATCAGATGGAAATCGAGCAACGACAGCGGCAAGCCCGACTCGATGAGAGTGAGGATGAGACAGCTAGTGAAGAGTATGAAAGCAAGGAGGAAAGCAGAGAAGAGATAAAAGAAGAACAGGAAGAAGAAGTGGAGGCTCAGGACACGGATGAGAGCTCCCCACCGACGGCAGCGGGGCATAACCCTGATCGGGCTACTAGGGAAGCCTGCTTAGCTCGACTTGAGGAGGGTCAGGCTGCCTTGCGACAGGAGATTATCGATGTCCGGACTCTTGTGAAGCACAAGTTTAAGAAGGTGACTCGCACCTTGAAAGCTATCTTGTGTTGCCTGTAGGATAAGGGCACCCCTCCTCCATCGTCAGACTCAGATGTTTAGTCATCCATGCCGTTGCCCAGTAGTTTGTTTTGTTACTGTCTTAGAATGTTTGTGTTTTAATGTTTAAGGGCTCGGTAGTATCATAGGTAAATAGTGTGTTTGTATTTGTTAGTTGTCTTAATGTTTGCAGCTTTACTTGCAATAGCTCATATGTGTTTCCTGTCATGATTCATATAATGTCATATTTCATGTATTGTGACAATTTTGGTAAATGAAATGCATGAAGTTTCTTTAAACAGTGTATAAATGCTGTGTGGTTGAGGTTGTGGGCATGTTGAATCTGACCTGGGTTACACCCTATGTTGTATATAGGGAATGCCACCTAAGGGCACACGGAGTACGGCATCGCTCACTCTTAGCAATTCGTTTAACGGGGCACCTCCCCTAAGCGATAGCCATACGGACCCCAGTTCGGGCCCATCTCCCTCTGACACCATGCCGGATTCTCAACCGGCCATTGGCCCCACCAATGGGCCTACACTTGTTGTGCCACCGGTTCCAGAGCAGAACCATGCGTCCTCTTCGACGCCATCTGTACCTCAGTCGGCTTCCCCTACTGATAGGTTGGAGCAGATGATGTTGTTGATGCAGCAGCAGCAGGGCAGCAACAACAGTTTTTGGCCACCATGGTGAGGATTTTTGCCCAGAGTATGGGTGCAGCTTCGCCTTCTCCATTTATACCCCCTGCTAGGAATGCAGGTGCCAGCGGCCACTTTGAGCGATTCCAGCACTTACGGCCCCCTATCTTTGTGGGTACTCATAGACCCGAGGAGGCCAAGTATTGGCTTGACCACGTCTCTAAGATGCTAAAGCCGCTGCACTGCATAGAGCCCGAGCAAGTGGAGTTGGTCACCTTCATGTTCGAGAAGGAGGCCAGCTTATGGTGGGATAGTGTCCTCCGTACTGTTGCGGTCAGACATATGTGGACGTGGACAGATTTTGAGACCCGCTTCCATGAGAAATACTATCCCGTTACCTATCACCACGAGAAGGAGAGTGAGTTCCTTCGCCTTCGACGGGGAGGGATGTCAGTGGCAGAGTATGAGAACAGGTTCACGGAGTTAGGCAGGTACACTCCGTTGATTCTGGCAAATGAGCCGATGCATATACGACGTTTTTCTCAGGGCCTACGACCAGATATTCGCTCGAAGATGTGCTACGCTAGCATACCTAGCTATTCTGAGCTAGTGAGCATGTTCATGAGGGTTGAGCAGGACAGGGATAGGCAGTCCCATATGCGAGCACCGATGGCTCCTAGGCTGTGATCAGAGATTCAGAGCAGATCATTCCTCGAGAAGAGGCCACCGTCAGATTCGCTGCCGTGGCTGACGGCTTCACCTGCCCCTGTGAGTCGACCTGATGTGTGGTGTGCCTACTGCAAGAGGTCAGGCCACACAGAGGTGAACTGCTTCACCGGGATGAGGGATAGCAGCTTCTCACCACCCCAGAGGGCCAACCGCCCGCTTCCACAGGTTATATCGGCACCACCTCTATGCACGGCACCAGTTCATCCATCATTCCGGCCACCTATACCTCGATCTAGGCCGCCTCAACAGCCTATGGTACCTCAGCCTAACCATTTTCAACAGGCTTGAGTGCACTCACTTATAACTGAAGCATCAGAGGCAACACCTGTGTCACCTATGGCTTTTAATGTTACAACACATATCCAAGGTACTCCAGTCTTTTTATTAGTGGACATTGGGTCCACTGTCTCTATCATATCATGCGCAGCAGTCAAGCGGCTAGGGTTGGAAACTAGTCCTATGGTTGGGGTGAGAATTCTTACCGCCACAGGGACTTTCTAGGATGCTACCAAGATCTGTAAGGGGTGTTCGATAGATGTAGGGAGCGGGACAGCGCTCCTCGACTTGATTGTCACCCCATTACATCATTATGATGTCATTCTCGGTATGGATTGGCTCATAAAGATGAAGGCAGAGATCGACTGCGATTGTAGAGTGGTGACAGCTTATGGACTAGAGGGCATGACCTTTACTTTCCCGGTGCAGGTCAGTTGGCCCTATCGCATTGATTGTTATGCTTCCATGCTGGAGGACGCTCATGGTCCAGTGCTTGAGGACACTCCTGTGGTCCAAGAGTTCTCAGACGTGTTCAGGAAGATACTTGGACTACCCCCTCAGCGTGAAATTAATTTTACGATCAATCTAGTGCCTGGTACGACACCTCTGTCTCTTCCGACCTATCGCATGGCTCCGTGTGAGATGGAGGAGCTGAGGAAACAGATCGATGATCTGTTGGATGCAGGCTTTATACAACCTAGTGTGTCTCTATGGGGAGCACCTGTGTTGTTTGTAAAGAAGAAGGATGGATCTCTGCAATTATATATTGATTATCACAAGTTGAACCAAGTGACGGTAAAGAACAAGTATCCTTTGCCCAGGATAGATGACCTGTTTGATCAATTGAAGGGGGCAAGGCATTTCTCGAAGATTGACTTGCAGTCGGGGTATCACCAGTTGCGCGTCAGGGATGAGGACGTGCAGAAGAAGACCTTCAGGATCAGTTTTGGACACTATGAGTTTCTTATAATGTCGTTCGGCCTTACGAACGCACTGGCCGTGTTCATGGACCTGATGAACAAGGTATTTTGGCCATTTCTATTCCGATTCATCATCGTGTTTATTGATGATATCCTGATATACTCTAAGAGTCGGGAAGAGCATGAGGAACACCTGCGAGCAGTCTTGGATACTCTAAGTAAGAACCAGTTGTTCACCCAGTACAAGAAGTGCGACTTATGGAAAGAGGAAGTCAAGTTTCTGGGACACGTGGTGTCCAAGGAAGGGATAGCTATGGACCTCGCTAAGGTAGCCGCAGTTTAGGATTGGATTACTGAGGTGAGGAGTTTCCTTGGTCTGGCAGGTTACTATCGACGATTCATTTGAGATTTCTCGAAGATAACTAGACCTTTGTCTCAGTTGACACGGAAGGATTTGAAGTTCGCCTGGAATGAAAAGGCGAAAGCAGCCTTTCAGGAGTTGAAAGATAAGTTGACATCCGCCCCTGTGCTAGTATTGCCAGAGCAAGGGGTCAAGTATATGATATACACGAACCCGTCTCACGTCGAATTGGGTGGTGTTTTGATGCAGAAGGACAGGGTTATTGCCTACCTGTCACGACAGTTGAGGAAACACGAGGAAAATTACCCTACGCATGACTTGGAGTTAGCTGCCATCATCTTTGCCTTGAAGATCTGAAGGCATTACCTCTACGGAGAGGAGTTAGAGCTCTTTTGCGACCACAAGAGTTTTAGATACATATTCACTCAGCGGGACCTGAATATGAGGCAATGGCGATGGATGGAGACACTGAAGGACTTCAAGTTCGAAGTCTCTTACCATCCTAGCAAGGCCAACCTTGTGGCAGACGCATTGAGCCGCAAGAAGGCATTAGCATTTGCGGCTCCATTGATGGTAGAAGAGTGGGACATGGTAGAGTTCGTGAGCAGAAACTCACAGTGGAGGACCCGTATGAGGGCATTGCACATATTCGAGTACAGCCCCTCATTGATGACAGGGTTATCGCAGCTCAGGCAGACGATGAGCTATTGGTGAAGATGCGAGAGCAGGTTAGTGCAGATAAGGACTCAGAATGGAGAGTTGGTACGGATGGGGGCTTACGTTACCATGGCCGCCTATGCGTCCCGAACCTCCCTGACTTGAGGAAGGAAGTTCTTGAGGCCGCTCACGATTCAAGAATAGTTATGCATCCAGGCAGTACGAAGATATATCGTGACATGAAGACGTCGTATTGATGGGACAATATGAAGGCTCACATAGCAGATTATGTATCCCGTTGTCTCACGTGCCAGTAGGTCAAGGCAGAGCATTGCCGACCTCTTGGACTACTTCAGCCCATGCCCATAGCAGAATGGAAGTGAGATTTCATCTCTATAGATTTCATCTCAACGCTACCGAAGACGAAGAAGAGGCATGATTCCATTTGGGTGATCGTGGACCGGTTGATGAAATCGGCTCATTTCCTCCCTATCAGAGTTTCGAACTCTGCAGACGAGTTGGCTAGGTTGTACATCAAGAAGATTGTACATCTGCATGGAGTTTTCTTGGAGATCGTGTCGGACCTAGACACGTGATTCACATCTATCTTTTGGACTCGCATCCAAGAAGTGATGGGTGTCAAGTTGAAGTTCAGTACCACGTTCCACCCACAGACTAACAAGTAGACGGAACGGGTGAATCAGATTCTGGAAGATATGTTGCGGGCCTGTGTGCTAGATTTCAAGGACAATTGGGATGATTGTCTTCCTTATTCAGAGTTCACCTATAACAACAGTTTCTAGGCAAGTATTGGCATGGCTCCTTACGAGGCACTGTATGGGCATCCATGTAGGGCACCGCATTGCTGGGCAGAAGTTGGCGAGAAGAGCTTGATTGGCCCGGAGTTAGTTCAAGCGACTTTAGAGAAAGTCGACATTATCAAGCGCTGACTTCTGACAATGCAGAGCAGACAGAAGAGCTATGCCAATACGAGGCGGCGACCGCTAGAGTTCGAGGTCGGAGACCATGTATTCCTCAGAGTTTCCCCTATGAAGGGAGTCCTTCAGTTTGGCAAGAAGGGGAAGCTCATGCCTTGATTCATTGGCCCATTCCAGATACTTGATCGAGTGGGGGTGGTAGCATACCGCCTTACTTTGCCCACACAACTTGCAGGCGTGCATAACGTATTTCATGTATCTATACTGAAGAAATACGTTCCCGATCCTTCCCACATTATCAGATGGGAGCAGGTACAGCTAGGCGAGGATGCTACATATATACTGCGACCGATGCGTATCTTAAACAGGAAGGAGCAGATATTGCGTAACAAGGTTATTCAACTTGTGAAAGTGTTGTGGACACATCACACGGAAGAAGAGGCTACTTGGGAGACAGAAGCTGAGGTTTGAAAGAACTACCCTCAGATTCTTGAGGAGTACGAAAAGGTACTAATTTTGAGGATGAAATTTTTCTTTAAGAGGGGTAGATTGTAACGTCTCAGAAAAATCCGTACAAGGACCTGAGTACCACCTCAGACAGAAATCACCTAGGACCAAAACCTTTAGAAATTAGGTTAGTGTTAGCAAGTACTAAACTAGAGTACTTGTGAAATTAGCACTAATCACTTTAAATATGATCTGTAAAATCTAAAACATGCAGAATCATTGACGCTACATTACCCTGAAATGTAGAATCCATCTCAAAACCCAATTGCTCTCGGGAACATTTTGAAACTTTGTATCGGACCTGGACCGCACGTCGAAAGTCCGATAACCGCAAAACTATATAGTTATGATCGCATTATTAGACTTGACAACCCCCTCGAAAATCAAGTCTTAATTGTATCTAGAAATGCACAACTTGAGCCTGGAGCAAAGTGTGTGAGAAACGTGAAAATATTTAGAAATAAAATCTGAATTTAAGTAATCTGAGTCGTGTCGCTTGTGGGCCAAATACAAGGATTCAGACCATTAGAATCTGACCCAAATATACCCTGGGATCAGGGAAAATGTCCCATACATGGCCATGTACTTGTGGCCCTGATCGAGTGACCGTGACCGTTGAACTGAAACGGGTCCGCCACGGCTGATCTACAAACCCGATCGGAATGAAAACTCAGCCTGACCTGGATCCATGGTCAGGGAGCTTAAGTCCAACTGCACGTGAAAAAGGGGCCACCAGAAGTGCTTCGTTGGGCTAAAATAGACGCCCTTTGGATATAACCTAAGTATACCTTGGCCCTGGGGCCATTTCCATCAGTCTTGGGCCTATGACCTTAAACCCTCTCTCTCTCATCTCATATGAATTTGAGAAACCCTAGGAGAGAGAGAAGAGAAAAGAGAAGGGAAAAGAGGGAAAGTGAGAGTGAGAGTTGGAGATTCTTCCTGGGATCCGATCCCGCTACTCCACTCACTCAACCGCCATTCCTGTATCGCTATACAGGCTATTCCGACTCCATACTTGGGTAAGAAAACCTAACCCTAACTTGTCTTAGGATTTTTTACGAGCGTAATAGATGAATTCGCTAACCTATTCCCTGTTATAGGTTATTGTGGTGTCGTAGACAAAGACTTAGCTTTAAAACTGAGTTCGTTACGAGTCTACCAGCGAATGGTGCGGATTATAAATGTTTAGGTTATAGCTTTCAAGACTTTAAATGTCAGTTAATGATTTATGACTGACTTGAATTGTTATCACATGCTTAGACACGTCGCTTCCCGCACTTTACATATATATATATATGAACTATGTTGAATATAGTGTATTCTTGTGTTTGTTGAAATGTTTGTATGAGTATAGATTCTAGATATAGATTTGCCATGATTAACTGTTGTAGACATATGGTTGAGGTATACGTGATAATTCCTTAGTGAAAGGATTTGCCTTAATACGTGCTATCACCAACATACGTCATGTATGTTAGAATATGTAGTCTAAGTATTTGTAGAATTGTCTGAATGAACAAGTGTGTAATAAATTGTACTTTATATGGGCGTTGAGGAGAGATTCTCAACTACCTTAACGATGTGTATGATTTCCTCCATGTAATTTATATTCTTCGTCTGTTTTACTTAGGGACTGCATATGTGTGAATTCATGTTTAAGTTGAAATCCATCAAATGCTCACATGCTTGTATGATTGGAATTGTTGATCCATTACTGTTCTGATTAGCTTGTATAATTATCTGTTATAATTGAATGTGTTTGGGACTACGAAATAGTCTAGGAAATCAGTAACAGGCATTGAATATGTGGCTGAGGTTGATTTTGCCACATAGGACGTGATCGATGAATCTGAGCCGTACTTGGGATGTCGGCAGTGGTTAGGCCATACGGAGTGCTTACGCACTTCATGTCAATTAACTAAACATGCGCTCGTACTAGTCGAGCTCGTCAAGTAACCCGATTGACCCGATGTATATTCACCATGTATAGACGCTACTGCGTGAATCTAAGGTACCAAAGTGAAAATCCCTTTAACCTTGATATCTCGATCCGCTAAGACTCATGAGCCAGGCATGGTGGTATGAAATACCGTGGTCGAGCTGTCGGCCTACGCTGGGGTGACGAGCCTCCTCGTAGTGTCCAGTGAGCAACACAGCCTCGTGAGTCGAATACAGTGGTATGGGACACTATATTCGAGCTATTGGCCTACACTGATAAGGTGACGAGCCCTTTGTAGTGACCTCGAGCATACGCTAAGACAGCGTAGAGGCGACGAGCCCTTACGTAGCAACAAGAGTACATACTAGGCCTGCACTGATAAGGTGACAAGCCCTTTGCAGCGACCTAGAACCATAACATTGTATGAGACTTACTAGGATTGATGACTCTAGAATGGATCATTGTTTGGGAAATGATATAAGGGAGATACCTTAGCTTCCCAATCCTATTGTATGAAAAGGACTAATAAGAACTTGGTAATCACGTTCATGCACCACACTACATGTGCCGTTTGGCGTTGGGCAGTGCACTGAGGAAGTGACTGACATGCGCGACCGTTAGATGAAGATCGTAGAGGGAGTGCAGGCGAGGGCATGCATCATTTATTCATACCATTCTTGTATTAATCAGAGTACTTCGGAATGTTTGATTGTATTGTTTATCGTTACTACTTGACTGAATTGAGAACATGTTAACCTTTGCTTTATTGTTCCACTGAGTTGATCACTCACTCCCACGTTTTGGGACGGTGTTGTACACACCAACCATACTCTGTCTTAGTTGCAGATGGAGACCCGACTGATGAGGCGGAGGCGGACTTCGTAGACGATGAGGATGGCTTCTCATATATGCAGTATTCTGGCGGGTTTACCTAGACCGTTCTGATCGGCAGGGCTTCAGGGTTATACTTGTAGTGGACTATTACATTTTGACATTTTATAATTTGAAACAATACATGTAATTATTGACCTGGCAATGCATACATACTTTAGGAACCTATACTGAGTTATAACGCTATACATATTTGAGTAAGTCTTTCGCTTGCGTATTACAACTGTCCCTGGATTATGTATTACTGATTTGGCTTAATCTTATTCATGTTTTATGCACTAATATAGACAACATTTAATTATCATTAAATATATTGCATAAGTGATGCGTTGGAACTCGGGAGTTGGACTTCTACTCGACCCTCGATTTTCAGGGCCTTACAATACCTCTTTTCAACGCTGGGGTCTTGGCATTGATTCCCTATATGGGTGGCTAACAGGGAAGTGTGTTCAGACAGTGGGGTCCGTGGGACCCACCCACGCCGTCCACTTGTTTGAATGGGCCACACCGTGCTGCGTGTGAAGTCTCCACCGTCCCTGGACGGTGGGACCCACCCCACGTGTGGGGCCTCCCTTAATGTATGTGCATGTCCAGGCCGTCCAGGGCCTGGACGTTGCATCTTTATTAATATAATATTAATATATTATATTATATTATATTAATATATGATATAATATATTATATATTATATTATAATATTATCTAATATCATATATTAGCTAAAAAGGGTGGGCCGTACCTGGGACCCACCTCTGCTCCCTTTTAATGCAGTAAAGCTGCACTGGCAGTAACTATATATATATTAAATATATTATATTATATACTTTGTATATATATGGGTGGGCCCTACATGGGACCCACCTTTGCCTCTTTTAAGCAGTAACAGCCACATGTTCATGGCAGCTATATTGCTGCTATGCACGGCAGCAAGTGGACCCCATCGCCAGCTGTTGTACATGATGGTAAGTTCCATGGGTCCCACCTATTCCATCCATGCCATCTATCTATGGGACCCGCCATGATGCATGTGTTGCATCTAAACCGTCCAACCATTTTGAAAGATAATTTTAAGGCGTAAGACCAAAAATAAGACAGATCTAGGATCAGGTGGACCACATTATAGGAAACAGTGGGTTTGAACGTCCACCATTAAAACTCTTAGGGCTATCAAGTTTGGACCAATACGATATTTGTTTTTCCTCTAAATCCAAGTCTTTGTAACCTTGCAAATAGACTGGATGGGAAATAAACGCTATGATGGGGCCCACTTGAAATTAACCATCAAAATCACTATCACTACGGTTAGATACGATATGGTCTAGTTGATCTTTTGATATGGTTCATTTTTTTATATAATACTCTATATTAATTTTCTAAAAATACATGAGTTAGACTCGGCCCATTGATTGGCCCATTTAAATCGGCCCATTTGATTCGGCCCATTGATTGGCCCATTAATCGGCCCATTGATCAGCCCATTAATTCGGCCCATTTGATTCGGCCCATTTGATCGACCTATTTGATTTGGCCCATTAACGCGGCCCATATGATATGGCCCAGTTGATGTACATGAGGCCCAATGAAACGTATGTGAGGACTTTTGTGTAGGTCAAATATGATGTATATGAGGCCTATTACGATGTGAGATCTCACCATGATGTATGTAATGATGTTTTTGGCGGTCATGCCTTAGGAGCAATGATGGTTTGACGTCCACATTGTAAGAGTAATGATGGTTAAATGTCCACATTATAACTCTCCCTAGGGCCCATTGTTAGGCCCATACTTGTAGTGTGTAGGCCGTCTAGGCCCATCTTCATTACGAACAGAATCCATTATCATATAACATGTTTCATGCTCATACGCATCATATGTATGCTTGATATGAGGAGTAACTGATCATAGCATATGTCTTCGGGTAGATTATTTATGGGCTCCCGGATAGGCGGTGTTGCCCAACATGAGCGCACGATATGCATAGGATTGCTGCATGACTGGACAGTGTGATTCATGCATTTCGTATTATGTGACATGGTTACTATACGCCCTAGCGACATCAGGGTCGTAGCCTCCACAGGTGTATCATGGTTAGCAGGATTGGATACCGAAAATTTTATTCTACATGGGGTGTTATAGATATCCCTGGGTGAAAATTCTTAAACCCTTATGGTACCAGGAGGTCGCTCTAACGTCTAGACCGAGTGGGTGCATGAGTGTCGAGTGCTGATTACCAGATGGCCACGCTTTCCACTGTGTTGTGGTTAGTTGGAAGGGGGTGTGGCCTTACCCGCCCAAGAGGAGGCGGCAAAGCTAGGCTGAGTTTGACCAGCTCGAGGAATGGGTCCACTATCGACGAGTCAGACCCGATATTGGCAGACGGATAGTGAGGTCTCTTCCACTCACCTTGTTGGGCGCGATGGGGTGGCAATCCGGTTCGGAGTGTATTAGACCTCGGTTATATTCCAGAGTTGAACTGTATTGATATATAGGCTTAGATGAGGATTGGTGTGATTGGTTTGCATCTCACATCGCATGGCCTTGGTATGGCCAATATCATTCATGCCTTGCATCGCATAGCCTTGGTACGGCTAATAGTATTCATGGATTCATTAGCATGTTCTGCATTACTCTGATATTGCATAATTATATTACTACCTTGTGTACACACTTTCACCACCCTCTAAGCTTTCCATAAGCTTATGCATGACCATTGCGTGCAGGTGACGTTAGACCGCAGCAGCACTGAGGCAGGAGCGCTCAGCAGATCATCTTGGAGCTTTTTGTTCATCATCATTATATTTCCCTTTATGCGCTTTGTACTTGTAAATTTTTTATCATAGTGGAAATGTGATGGGGTTTTTGGTTGTTGTTTGTGGGTTATGCCTTTGGTTATGCTTATTATGAAAAAAACTGATATTGAAAATCCTCCTTATAGCATCCCAGGATCGGAACCTAGACAATGGGCATTGGGAGCCGAGAATGGGGTACTACGGAGGCTGTCGGTGTCACGCCTCAAACTTAGAAAACGGGCTCACAAAATTCCTAATCGTTGAATCCAGCGCCGACAGCCTCGATAATGCCCCATTCTCGCATCCCGGCACTCACATGCCAGATTCTGATCCTGGGATCCTACAAGGAGGATTTTCAGTATGATTTTTTTTTGTAATGGAGCATAACCATAAGCATAACCAAGTCACAAAACAACTTCACCGTATATCCACTATATCAAAAACTTTAAGTACAATGCGGAAAGGGAAATACAAGGTGATCAAAAGGTTACAAAATAATCTAATGTGCGCTCCTGCCTCACCGCTGTTGCGATCCAATGCACCTGCACGCAACGGTCGTGCATAAGCTTACAAAAGCTTAGAGGGTGGTGTAAGTGTGTGCACATGGCAAGCGCCAAGTGTACAAGATCAGAGTAATGCGAAAATATGCGGTAAGTCCATGAATGCCATTAGTTGTACCAAAGCTATGTGATGCAAGGTATGAATGCTATCGGCTACACCAAGGCCATGCGATGTGAGGCTTATGTAGCTAAATGTCATATGCGAGATGCAAAGCAAGCATGCTAGTACTCATCAAGTACACATTTCAGTATAGTTCTTCTTTAGGATATCACCAAGGTCTAGTACACTCCACACTGACTGCCGCCTCCCTAGCCACACAGCCCAACGAGCGGAATAGACCTCACTATCTACCTGACCAGTAGTCTACCAATACCTACCCAGCTCGTCGATAGTAGACTCATTTATGAGCTGATTAGACTCAGCCTAGCTTATAGCCCCCTCACTCGGGCGAATAAGGCCACACGCCCTTCCAACTGACCATGACACTGTGGGCGATACGGTCTACTGGTATTCCACACTCAGGCACTCGTGTATCCACTCGGTCTAGACGTTGGAGCAACTCCTGGTACCAAAAAGGTTCTGGGACTTTCACCCAAGGACATCTTAAGTGCCCACAGTGTTAGAACCAAGTATTTTTGGTATCCAATACGCCCATCCATGATGTGCCTGTGGAGCCACAACCCTAATGTCGTTAGGGCATACAATGATTAAGTCACACATATGCGAGATGCATAAGTCACACCATATAATCATGCAGCAATCACGCGCATACCACGCGCTCATGTGGGTAACTCCTATCAATAAGTCCCATAAATAATCTGCCCAATAGCATATGTAATGATTAGTCACTACTCATATCAAGCATACATATGATGCGTGTGGCATGAGTCATGGAATTATACTAAGCATGTTATAAAGTAATGAACTATCCTTACAATGCAGATGGGCCTAGACGGCCTATACTCAACAAGTATGGGCCTATCAATGGGCCCTAAGGAGAGTTACAATGTGGACATTTAACCAACATTGTACTTACAATGTGGGCGTCAAACCATCATTGCTCCCAAGGCATATCCTGCCCTAAACATCAACACATGAACCACGGTGGAATCACATTACAATGGGCCTTATGTACATCCCATTGGGCCTCGACCCATGGGCCTCATAACATGGGTCTCATATATATCAAGGTGGACCTCGGCGGATGGGCCATAACTACATCAAGATGGGCCTAATCATATGGGCCTCGTGTATATATACCAAAGTGGGCCTCAACAATGGGCCACAAATACATCAAGATGGGCCTAATCACTTGGGCCTTATTTATACATACCAAGGTGGGGTCCACATGAACTATAGATCTGTCTTATTTTTAATCTCAAGCCTATAAGACAAGCTTGCCAAAGGGTTGGGACGGTTTGGATGCAACACATGCATCATTGTGGGTCCCATGAAGGCCCACCATCATGTATATTTATATAATATATATAATATATACAATATAATACACACACACACACACACACATCAGGTGCAGCCCCACACGTGGGGTGGGTCCCACCGTCCAGTGCTGTGGACGGTGTGGATAGAACACATACACCATGGTGGGTTTGACCGTCCCATGCTGTGGATGGTGTAAATAAAACGCATACATCATTGTGGGTCCCACGTGGGGCCCACCATAACGTTTATTTTCCATCCAGTCCGTTGGTAAGGTCACACAGACCAGGATGAACAGGAAAAACAAATTTCATAATGATCCAGAGCCTCTGTGACAACCCAAAAGGGTTTCAAGGGCAGACGTTCAATCCCACTGATTCCTGTGACGTGGGCCACCTGAGCTTCCAATATGGCTGATTTTTGGAGGGGGACCACCGCAAGAAGGGGCCCACCAGATGCACGATGTTGATGCCCCAACACACCTCACAGTGGGGCCCATGGCTGGGACATGGGTCCCTTCCTGTCTGTCTGCCAAAACGCAGCAGTAGGCGATGCCTGTTTATATATATATTTTTAAAACGTGTTTTCTCATGGTTTTTCGCATGTGGGGCCCACATTGGTAAAATATAACCCAATTGTTGTGTCTATGGCCCAAGACAGACCCATCAAGCCCAATATCCCATATATTTCGGTATATAGAAACGTCAAGGGGTATTTCAATGGTAAAAATGTTGTTTGCTATGCTATGGCCCACTAGAAAATCAGATCAGCTTCATTTTTCGGCTCAACGCCTAAAATGATTTGAGAAATAGGATTGACGGCGTGGATGGGATCCATACGTCAAGGTGGGACCTGTATGAGTGGCCCACCCATTAAGCTTTGAAACAAGCTAATATTTTTGTTTTCTCAGTTCACGTCCAGCGTCCCTGGACGCTGGATGGTTTGGGCATAAGATATATATTTGAGGTGGGACCCACCTATAGACGTGGGCCACAAAAAGGTTGGATGGCGTGGGTAATACATACATCAAGATGGGGTTCATCCAGGTGGGCCACACGGCCACATCATCACATAACATCCAGGTAGGCCGCACGGCTACATCATCACATAAGAAAAAAATTGAAAAAAAGAGAGGGAGAGAGAGAGAGAGAAAGAGGGACACTTGTGATGGAGAGCTCCGCCACTATGAGCCCTCCCTTGCATTCAATCATACATCAAGTGGGTCCCAATACATGTGGGCCCATTAAATCAAAATTCAACGGTGGAGATTCCTTCTCCACTAAAATGGAAGGTCTAGATGACCTTTATCCATGCAAAGAAACTAAACATCATGATGGGGTCCATGGAGAATGGCCCCATCATGGAATGACCATGAGAATCAAGGTGGGCCATCGGCCACACCTAGGGTCCAAAATGAGATCCATGCCATCAATCGGTAGGCCTCACTTGACCCTTTGTTAAAACATGAAAATCTAGCCTATACAGCACCCACCGTTTGATATTCTTGGTCCGATGGAATACCGAGCTCCTTGTGCCTCTCTTTGATGGAAGATGATGAGAAATGAAGGGTTAAGATGGTGGATCTTGGGATAGGAATGGGTCACACACAACACACTCTTTTCTCTCACTTAGGAAATGCTTGGATGTCGACCACATTTGGCTTGAGATTTGAGAAATGAGAGAGAGAGAGGGTTGTAAGGAGAGAGAGTGATGAGTGATGGGTGATGGATGTGAGGTGGGTGATGGGTGAGGTGATAGTGTACTTGACATGTATGGGTATGTAAGAGAGGGTGAGAAAGAGTTGACTTGGTGGTTGCTTGACTTGGGGAGAAAGAAAGCATTGATTGATTGATGGGACATGTTGTAGAGATTCTCTTGGAATTGTAAATGCGTGGTGTTTCTTTAAAATAAACACGGGCCCACATCTTCTGACCTGGGTATCGGATCGGTATGTAAGACGCACCATTAGAACCGCGGCGACGGTGCGGTCACAATAGTACAAGTCTCAGATTAAACTGACTCAAATGTATGGGATACGACTTAAGGTCACGCGCAAACATTGATTATAGGTCGCAGATTGCTGGACTTTGACGGGAAGGATCGCGAGAGTAGACGGAATAGTACGGACTAGGATACGGGCTTTATCGCTCTCCCCACCTAATAAAAATTTTGCCCTCGAAATTTATACTACCATCATACCAAGCATAACTCATAAGGGAATAGGAAACATAACATCATATATAATCAAAATACAACATATCATCATAATTAAACGCCTAAGAGATGGGGATAACGCCCACGAATCTCAAGCTCTAACTCCCAAGACGCATCATTCATGAGCAATCTGGCAAAACGGTGTAGGGGCCAAGTCACACTAAGGGTCCTGCTGGGCAGTATAAAATCGGCCCTAGGCCTGCTGGAGAGGTACAGGTCCTCTCTGAGGTCTCTGCTGCTACGGGGGAGGTCCCGGAGGCTGGTGTTGCCGTCGCTACTGCTGTTGTGGTGGCTGTCGTAAAGGTGGATGCTCTGCCCTCGTCTACTGCTGCTGTGGATGGGGACACTCGTGCACGCAATATCTTGTCCTACCGCATCCAAAGTAGGTACCTATGAACAGTCCTAAAGGTGGTGCTGTGGGTGCCACTGGTGCTCAGAATGCTAGGCGGGTCATGCGCCATTGTTGTGAACGATGCTGCTGCGGCTGGGAGCTACTGGAGGTCTCCTTCCTCTTCTGATCTCCCCTCTGGTCACGGGCTCTTTGCAAACTGACCCAATCTGACTCATATATGTGAGCCCTCTCCACAATCTGCTCAAAAGTCAGAAGCATGTGTCCGATCGCACGGTTCCTGAGGGCAGGCGGAAACTGTTCTCAAAATAATGGGCCTTCTACCCCTCATCATCAACAAGATACGTCGCGAATCTCAATAGTGCGATGAAACGTACCTCATACTGGGACACAGTCATGTCCCTCTAAGCCAGAGTCTCAAACTCTAATGCGCGCTGCTGTCGCACATGCTCAGGAAAGAACTTCCAATCAAACCAGTCTACAAAGTCCTCTCAGGTCCATACAAAATCGACCGCTACTGATCGGGTGACAAATGCCCACCAATGCTGGGCCTCACCCTCGAGAAGAAATACGGTTAATGGGAAACACTGCTGGGTCATACATCTCATGGTGTTAAATATTTTCTCCACCTCGGAGCACCATATCTTTACTGCAATAGGGTCTGGGTCACCCCGGAAAAGTGGAGGATTGTGCTGTTGAAAGTCCTTGAGAAGGGCTCTCATACGCTCCTGCTCGGCCTCGGCTGGCGTAACAGTGAGACACTTACTCTATCCATGAAGAATAGCAGTGATCGCCTGCAGCATCTGCTAAAGCTGGGCGGCACTCACAGGCACGGTCGGATCCGCACCGGTCTCAGATAGAGGAATGGCATCCTCAGGCTGGAAAGTAGGAATATCCGGTGGTAGAGCGGGAATCGCAGGTGGTAGAGCGGGAGTCACAGGTGGTGGAGCGGAATTCGCTCAGGTCGCTCTCCTAGGCATCACATCCTACAGGAAGGAACAAGGGCCTATCAGCCTTGGGAATTCTCGAAGGCATAAACTTTAAGAGTCTATGTCGAAAAATCGCTAAGTCATTCGGACTCGGAACCTATTCATTCTAAATTTATTGTAGATATTGTAAGTGCTATAGTTTTTATCCCTGTCTGTTGTCAAATTTGTGATGACAAAATCACTGTTATGTTATATATAACTTGCTTAAGTGAAGCTCTCTCAAAGATCAACATTCATGAACAAGCTAAGCTCACATCAAGCAAAGCTCACAAGTACAAGGATCAATCTTGAATGAAAGAACTGCTCACAAGACAAGACTCAAGATCTTGAATGAAAGAACTGCTCACAAGACAAGACTCAAGCTGCAAGACTTCAAGAAGAGTTCAAGGCAGTTTGTACACTTTCAAGATTGAGCTACATCAAGGTTTGATCTACATCAAGATTATAAGGCTCATACTTCAAGGTCACTTGTTCCTAATGTTTCAATGTCCATACTTCATGATTGAGGTTTGATTGACCATAGGTTGACCTTAGAAGTATGTCATTTCGGATACATAAACCGAATATTTATTTTACATGTGATTGGTCTGTTCTTCGACTAGTCCTAGGTCTTCTTCGACTAGTCCTAGACTTGCTTCGACCAGTCTAAGATATTCTTCGACCAGTCGTGAGTTTGTTACAAATTCCGGATAAAAACTGTTAGCCTTCGACTAGTCCAGGAATCTGTTCGACCAGTCGTAGGAACGGTGTCGACTGATCTTCGACCAATCGTAAAACCTTCGACTCGAAGTCCAGCGATGGTTTACAGGACCTACGACCAGTCGTAGGTGACCTACGACCAGTCGTAAAACGGTCAAAGTATATCCCGCCGGTTTTTTCAAATATCTGTTATGGCTTCGACTAGTCGAAGAGCACTCTAGACCAGTCAAAGACCCGATCTTCTCACTTATAAATAGTGCACGAATCTCAGAAGAAATCATCGAATTAATAAAAGTATTCAAGTCAATCTTCGTCGAACTTCTGAGAGATAATTCTGTGCTCCATCTAAGCTAAGTGTGCTTATTTAATATTTTCTTTCCTTAGCTTTATTTTAATTGATTTTGTTTCTGCTATTCCAATCTGATTTGAAAAGAGGAATTTTTATTCCCTTTCTTTGGAATCAAAATCAATTAAGGCAAGCCCTATTTGATTTAATTTAAAATCTATTAGAATTAGAACCATTGTAATCGAGTACTGGACATTGAACTTGGACATTTAATCATCTACTTTGATTTGGTTCTACCGGGCTGCTACAACGAAGAAGATATTCAGGTATTTTACATATTGTAAATCCCTTTCTATTTTGGTTTCTTTCAAGATTTGCCAGAAAAATCTTGTTATATTGGTTATCTGAGGAGAGCCAGGAAAACTCAGAAGTGGGGTTTTTTTTTAATTGTGTAAGCCCACATACAAAGACACAATTGTAAGGGTTTTGGGTGAACCTGGGAAAACCTATTTTTAGTGAACGCTAATATCCCCTGTGTGAGGATATTAGGAGTGGAGTAGCTTTCTGTGTGGCTGTTGTTTAACAGTTGGTGGACACACAGGCGAACTACTATAAACCCTTGTGTTGTGGTTGATTATTTTATACTTCTTATTTTTAATTATTCTTTTGTGGGTTGTATGTATGGTGGTGAATGTTGTAATCATTTAATTCAAGCTTTGTGAGAATGTTGTAATAGTTTAGAATTTATTTTCAGCTATTCCTTTATCAGCTTGAATTTCAATTTCATTTGAAAGTTGTCTAGCAAGGTTGCCCTGCCATTTTTATGGTGTATGGCTGTCCCTAGAACAATACATTTTTTATTACAAGTTATTTCAATTCAGTTTATATTTATTTTTGTATTCCTCTTCGATTTGAGACTTGATACAAAGATCTTTCTAGAAATAAGGTTGTCCTACCATAAACTCTGTTTTTGGTGTAAGGTTGTCCTTAGAACAACGTTTGTATCAACCTCTCAAGATCTGAATTTTGAGGTCATTTTAATTTACTGCATTGTTATTCACTTTGGCTATCATATTCTTTATTATTCCGCTATTATAAGTTTTTATTTGGCATTGTCCTATTCACCCCCCCTCTAGGACATATAGCTTGGCCTTTTCAAGTGGTATCAAAGCCTAATAGCTCTTTTTTTTATTCTTGGATTTAATTCCTGAGCTAACGATTTAAGCTATTTAAGATGTCAAATTTTGATAGCCTTTCAGTCACTAGGCCTCCACCCTTTGATGGCTCCAATTATGCCTATTGGAAAGCCAGAATGAGGATCTTCCTCAAATCAATGGATGAAAATGTGTGGCAAGCCACAGTGACTGAATGGAATCCTCCTATCATGGAAGTTACTGGGGTTGACGGTTCAAAATCAATGAAAGTCACACCATATTACCAATGGACCACTCTTCAGAAAAGTGAGAGTAGTGCAAATGTTAAAGCACTAAATGCAATTACTTGCGCACTATCACCGGATGAGTTCAAAAGAATCATTTCCTGTGATACTGCAAAGCAAGCTTGGGATATATTAGAAATGACACACGAGGGTACTACAATTGTCAAAAAATCTAAAGTCCAACTCCTCACAACCAGATTTGAAGAAATTCATATGGAGGAAAATAAAATGTTTATGGACTTTTACACTAGATTGAATGACATTGTAAACTCAATGTGGGGTCTTGGCGACAAAATCCCAGAAAGTAAAGTTTGTGCAAAAATATTACGCTCACTTCCTGAACGGTTCAATTCTAAAGTAACTGCGATCCAGGAACTTCGTGATACGGATAATATGAGGGTAGAAGAACTAGTTGGTTCACTACAAACCTACGAGTTAAACTTTAAAGCTCCTAAAGGAAAATCTATCGCACTAAAATCTTCTAAATGTAATTCAGAAGAAAATTCTGATTCAGAAGATGATATGGCTCTTTTAGCTAAAAAAATTTACAAGATTTTCAAAAGCAAGAAAAGGGTTGATTTCCAAAAATCAAATGACAAAAAGAAGTTTAGACCCAAATTTTGAAAATCTTTGAAAGATAGTTAATGTTACAACTGTCTAGAATATGGGCACTTAGCAAATAGATGTCCTAAAAGGGACAAACCCAAGAAGAAGGGTATGTTGGCTACATGGGATGAATCATCTGATTCTGAAGGTTCTTCTGAATCAGAAGATTCTGAAACTGAGTCAGGCAATGAGGTTAAAGCTCTTATGACTCTAACCAAATTCACATTTTCAGATAATGACTCTACAAGTGAAGAAAATCTGAATAGTGAATGTGAAAATGAAGATGATCTTCAAGACGCTTACAATGCCCTATATAAGGAAAGTTGTAAAATTGCTGTCAAACTTAAATTTCAAAAAGAAAAGTTTTCTAAACTCAAAAATTATTTTGAATCACTTGTCTTAGAAAAATCACAAATTTCAGATTGTTTTGAAAAATCAAAATGCGATTTGGAATTCAAAAACTCACTAATTGTTGATTTAAAATCTGAAATTGAGAATCTTAAAACTGAAGTACTCTTTTGAGTCTAAAGGACACATGGAAATATGCCCAAGGTGATCCAAAGTTAGAGAAACTTTTATCCAGATCAAGAAAATGTGGCGATCGATCCGGGTTGGGCTATGATAAAAATTTACCTCCTAAACAAAAGTATACTCCTCCTATGTTTGTTAAAGGAGAGTCCTCAAACTCAAAAAGGAAAAGTACTTATCAAGATTTTTCTAAAAATTCAAAAACTTTTCAAAAACCTAGAAACAGCCATGTCAACTTTAATCAGAAACGAAATCCACTAGCTGAAAAGATAGTTGATTTACTCAAGGAGCTCTTAAAATCTAACTCTATAGGTCATTCCTACAAATGTACACAAAAGAAGACCAACTTTGTTCCTAAACCCAAAACAGTTATGAAATGGGTTCTTAAAGTCACCTGCTTGGTTGCTCACACTGCTTTCAAAGCAACAAGTCATTCAAAGTGGTACCTAGACAGTGGATGCTCCAGGCATATGACAGGTGACAAAGCTTTATTCACCGATCTGAAAGATATGACTGATGGCTCAGTCACATTTGGTGACTGCAAGATTATAGGCCAAGGTACGGTTCAACTTTTTAATCTTCCGGTGTTTAAAATGTTTTATATGTTGAAGGCCTAAAGCACAACTTGCTTAGTATATCACAAATATGTGATAATAACCATAATGTTCGATTTTCAAATCACAGCTGTGAAATACTAAACAATAAGGGTTCTGTAATATTAACTGGACGTAGAACGTCTGAAAATTGCTATATTATTAGTGAATCCAGCTCATCTAATCAAACATGTTACATGGTCCATACAGACGAGACTGATTTATGGCACAAACGTCTTGGACATGTACATTATCGAAATTTATATCGATTGAGCAAACGAGAACTTGTAAGAGGTTTACCCAGACTTCAGAAATTAGATAAAATATGTGGTGAGTGCCAGATAGGCAAACAAACAAAGAACTCACACAAAAAGGTGAATTCAAATACCACATCTAGACCACTCGAACTTCTCCACATGGATCTGATAGGACCTACCAGAACGGAAAGTCGTGGTGAGAAAAAGTATATCCTGATAATAGTTGATGACTTACCAGATATACGCGGGTAGTCTTCTTAAGGGATAATCTGAAACCCTTGAAGAAGTAAGAAAAGTTCTCAAAAGGATTCAAACTGAAAAATCCTCTCAAATCAGTAAAATTCGTAGTGATCATGGATCTGAATTTGAGAATAGCAATTTTGAGAAGTTCTGTACCGACCAAGGTATAATACATGAATTCTCTGCTCCCAAAACTCCACAACAAAATGGAATTGTTGAAAGAAAGAATAGGGTGCTGCAAGAAATGGCTAATGTCATGTTGAATAGCATGAAGCTCTCTAAAAATCTTTGGGCTAAAGCAGTCAACACAGCTTGCTATATTATTAACCGAGTCTACACTAGAAAAGATAAAAATAAAACGGCTTACGAATTGTGGTTCAATAAAAAACCTACTGTTAAATACTTTCGAGTTTTTGACAGCAAATGCTATATTTTACGTGATCGTAAAAATTTGGAAAAGTTCGATACGAAGAGTGATGAAGGTATTTTTCTAGGATATTCTTTAAACAGTCGAGCTTATAGGGTCCTGAACAAAAGGACTAGTGTGATTCAAGAATCCATTAATGTTGTCATTGATGATCACTTAAACACACCAATTTCTAATTCAGATAATGATGAAGTACTAATCATTGATAAACCCAATACTTCATCGAATCAGACTGATTTTGAGTTGAGGACTGTTAAAGATCATCCAACCACTCAAATTCTTAGAAACCCTCTCACCGGTGTTCGCACCCATAGACAACTTGAAGATATATGTAATTATGTATGTTTTACATCCCAAATTGAACCATCTAATGTAAAAGAAGCTCTTGCTGATGAGAACTGGATTGTTGCGATGCAAGATGAACTCAACCAATTCATAAGAAATGATGTTTGGTATCTCGTACCAAGACCTAAAGATAAACACATCATTGGAACAAAATAGATTTTCAAAAATAAGTCTGACGAATGTGGAAATATAATTAGAAACAAGGCTAGACTAGTGGTACAAGGTTATACTCAAATTGAAGGAATTGATTTCGATGAAACCTTTGCACCAGTAGCACGTCTTGAATCTATCAGACTATTTATATCCATTGCATGTTTTAGAAAGATAAAGATCTATCAGATGGATGTGAAAAGTGCTTTTCTAAATGGCGATTTACATGAAGAAGTTTATGTTGAACAGCCAATGGGATTTGAAGATTCCAAAAATACTGATCATGTATATCGGCTTAAAAAGGCACTTTATGGTTTAAAACAAGCACCTAGGACATGGTATGAGAAACTAACAAAATTTCTTTTAAGTCATGATTTTCAAATGGGATCTGTTGATAAAACTCTGTTTGTTAAGAAACATAATGATCATATCTTAATGGTGCAGATTTATGTTGATGATATCATTTATGGATCAACTTGTACTGACTTGACTATTGAGTTTGCAGATTTGATGAAATCACAGTTCGAAATGAGCATGGATGGGGAATTGACTTATTTCCTTGGATTGCAAGTAAAGCAACCACATGAAGGAATATTCATTTCTCAATCTAAGTATGCCTTGAATCTAATCAAAAGATTTGGATTTGAGAATGGCAAGAATTTCGATACTCCTATGAGTACTACCCTGAAACTATCAAAAGACTCTAATGGTAAAAATGTTGACTCAAAACTTTATCGGAGTATGATTGGTAGTTTGTTATATTTAACTGCTAGTAGACCTGATATTTCACTAAGTGTTGGTATTTGCGCAAGATATCAATCTGATCCAAAAGAATCTCACTTGATTGCTGTCAAGCGAATTATTAGATATGTCGTAAGTACTGTAAATCTTGGCCTCTGGTATCCTCATGAAACTAATGTCCAATTAGCTGGGTACTCGGATGCTGACTGGGCTGGTAATCTAGACGATAGAAAATCAACCAGTGGTGGTTGTTTTTTCATTGGAAATTGTCTAGTTTCCTGGTTTAGTAAGAAACAAAATTCTATATCACTTTCAACAGCTGAAGCTGAGTATATCGCAGCTGGTAATGCATGTACACAACTTGTTTGGATGCAACGAAGGCTAAGTGATTATAGAATTAAACAGGATTCTATGTTATTACATTGTGATAATTCCAGTGCGATAAATATTTCAAAAAATCCTATTCAGCATTCTCGTACTAAGCATATTGACATTAGATTTCATTATATAAGGGAATTAGTAGAAGAAAAAGTTATATCTCTAAAATATATTCCTACTGAAGATCAACGTGCTGATATTTTCACAAAACCTCTTGATAAAAGCAGGTTCAAAAAGATGAAATTTGATCTTGGCATGTGCATTTTAAATTGATAATTTATGCCTTCTTGTATAATATTGTATATATTTGCTAGATTGAATTTCAATTTTTGTTTAAATTGCAAGAAATTTTGATTTTTGGGGTTTGTACGACCAGTCGTGAGTATACACGACCAGTCGTACTACGACTGGTCGTAGATACCCATGACCAGTCGTGGAACACGAGTTTCACTTAGATTGGGGATTTTTTCACCTTCTTCCTTAATTCTTCTTTCTTCTCCTTGGAGCCGAACTTCGACTCGTCGAACCCATCCTTCAAATCCTTCAAGGTTAGTGTTCCAAATCCTCTTTTTCTTGCATATTTGTGTCTAGATTGGTTCCTTTTCTCTCTTGAAGCTTTCTATTTTGAAATTCATTGAGATTTGGGGTTTGGATTTTGAAAAATCTGTTTTGAGAAAACCCACTTCTCAATCCTTTGCAACTTCCTTTTTTCTTGAAATCCTTGTTGCAAATGGCTTCTAGAGGTAGAAAAACTACTTCCCGTGGTCCATCTTCTTCCTCCAGATCGACCGCTATCTCTAAGCGTCATCTTCTTGTTCCTAATGATGATCCATCATATGTTAGGGACATTAGATCTCGTAATGTTATTGTTGAGCATGCTGTTGATGTTAATCACATTGCACCTTTTGACATCCTTCCTATGCTTGAAGCTGTAGGTTGGGTTAACTTATTGCATTGGGGTGGGCCTGCATACCGGTCTATTGCCCAATCCATGTTTACTTGTATTAGTGCATTTTCACAGGATAATTTAACTTTTCAAATTTCTACTAGAGAAGGGCCTTTTGACGTTGATCGTCATTTAATTTCAGCCCTTATGGAAATTCCTGTGAATGATGAGGGTATTCCTATTCATAATTTAACTGATAAACCCTCAATGGCTGAAAAACGCATGCTCACTAGAGACTTGTGCAATATGAATGTTCAATGGACTCAAAAAGGGAATGCGCTCCCCGCAAGGTATTTATTACCCAAATACAGAATTCTCCACAGAATCTTTGTGTCTAATCTGTATCCTCGTTCGGGTAATAAATCTGACTTGACTTCTTTTATGGTTCGTGTTATCCATGCTATCTCAAATGGTACTCAGATTTGTTTGCCATCCTTAATCTGTCATTTCATTATTCAGTTTCGACTCCATCCTGGTCATAGTGACATTCCATTTGCCTATTTTATAACTGTATTGGCTACTCATATGTTAGTCGATATGCCTGTTGATGAAGCACCTATCCATCATCTGATCTTCAATAATACAAATATTAATAAGATGAAGTTGGATCTGCTTCCGGAATAAGGTGGTGGTGGTGGTCATGAAGAAGCTGATGTTGACATTAATATGGATGACATTTTTGAGGAACTAGATTCTGACTCAGCTAATGATCCAGATTTTGTACCATCTGATGTTGATGCACGTCTAAGTGCATTAGAGGGTAAAGTTGAGGATATTAATATTAAGTTGGAAAACATGTCTGTTGCTCATGATTTGCAATTCAAATACATGCGCAAATATCTAAGGCGCTTGAACAAAGGTATGCACCAACTTGATCCTTCTATTCTTGCTCCTTCATCAAGTTCTAGTTCTGACTAGTTTTTATGAGACTTTTGGTCTGTAATAACTTTATTACTTAGCACTTGTTTGCTTGAGTTTGAGTTGGATTTTATGCTGGATATTTGTTCTTGATGTAATATTTATGCTGGATATATGTGATGTTATCTTGAGTATCTATATGACTCTTTTGCTATACTCTCTTACTTCCTCATGTTTCCTCTCATGACTTCCTTTATTTAGTTCTCCTTTGTCATATTGTGACAAAAAGGGGGAGAATGGTTTGTTCTTTATGTGATTGTGAGAGGAGTAGCATTGGTTATGTTTCTCAGGGGGTGTTTAAGGGGAATATATGTTTGATCTTGTTGAATGAAACTGGTTGAATGTTGAATATTGAATATTGATTTGCAGGTATTAACCAGTTATTTTACTTTTGTTTAGTTATGTGTTTTGTCACTAATTTGACAAAGGGGGAGATTGTAAGTGCTATAGTTTTTATCCCTGTCTGTTGTCAAATTTGTGATGACAAAATCACTGTTATGTTATATATAACTTGCTTAAGTGAAGCTCTCTCAAAGATCAACATTCATGAACAAGCTAAGCTCATATCAAGCAAAGCTCACAAGTACAAGGATCAATCTTGAATGAAAGAACTGCTCACAAGACAAGACTCAAGATCTTGAATGAAAGAACTACTCACAAGACAAGACTCAAGCTGCAAGACTTCAAGAAGAGTTCAAGGCAGTTTGTACACTTTCAAGATTGAGCTACATCAAGGTTTGATCTACATCAAGATTACAAGGCTCATACTTCAAGGTCACTTGTTCCTAATGTTTCAATGTCCATACTTCATGATTGAGGTTTGATTGACCATAGGTTGACCTTAGAAGTAGGTCATTTCGGATACATAAACCGAATGTTTATTTTACATGTGATTGGTCAGTTCTTCGACTAGTCCTAGGTCTTCTTCGACTAGTCCTAGACTTGCTTCGACTAGTCTAAGATATTCCTCGACCAGTCGTGAGTTTGTTACAAATTCCGGATAAAAACTGTTAACCTTCGACTAGTCCAGGAATCTGTTCGACCAGTCGTAGGAACAGTGTCGACTGATCTTCGACCAGTCGTAAAACCTTCGACTCGAAATCCAGCGATAGTTTACAGGACCTACGACCAGTCGAAGTAAACCTACGACCAGTCGTAGGAGACTTACGAGCAGTCGTAAAATGGTCAAAGTATATCCCGCCGGTTTTTTCAAATATCTGTTATGGCTTCGACTAGTCGAAGAGCACTCTAGACTAGTCGAAGACCCGATCTTCTCACTTATAAATAGTGCACGAATCTCAGAAGAAATCATCGAATTAATAAAAGTATTCAAGCCAATCTTCGTCGAACTTCTGAGAGATAATTCTGTGCTCCATCTAAGCTAAGTGTGCTTATTTAATATTTTCTTTCCTTAGCTTTATTTTAATTGATTTTGTTTCTGCTATTCTAATCTGATTTGAAAAGAGGAATTGTTATTCCCTTTCTTTGGAATCAAAATCAATTAAGGCAAGCCCTATTTGATTTAATTTAAAATCTATTAGAATTAGAACCATTGTAATCGAGTACTGGACATTGAACTTGGACATTCAATCATCTACTTTGATTTGGTTCTACCAGGCTGCTACAACGAAGAAGATATTCAGGTATTTTACATATTGTAAATCTCTTTCTATTTTGGTTTCTTTCAAGATTTGCCAGAAAAATCTTGTTATATTGGTTATCTGAGGAGAGCCAGGAAAACTCAGAAGTGGGGGTTTTTTTTAATTGTGTAAGCCCACATACAAAGACACAATTGTAAAGGTTTTGGGTGAACCTGTGAAAACCTATTTTTAGTGAACGCTAATATCCCCTGTGTGAGGATATTAGGAGTGGAGTAGCTTTCTGTGTGGCTGTTGTTTAACAGTTGGTGGACACACAGGCGAACCACTATAAACCCTTGTGTTGTGGTTGATTATTTTATACTTCTTATTTTTAATTATTCTTTTGTGGGTTGTATGTATGGTGGTGAATGTTGTAATCATTTAATTCAAGCTTTGTGAGAATGTTGTAATAGTTTAGAATTTATTTTCAGCTATTCCTTTATCAGCTTGAATTTCAATTTCATTTGAAAGTTGTTCCAGCAAGGTTGCCCTGCCATTTTTATGGTGTATGGCTGTCCCTAGAACAATACATTTTTTATTACAAGTTATTTCAATTCAGTTTATATTTATTTTTGTATTCCTCTTCGATTTGAGACTTGATACAAAGATCTTTCTAGAAATAAGGTTGTCCTACCATAAACTCTGTTTTTGGTGTAAGGTTGTCCTTAGAACAACGTTTGTATCAACCTCTCAAGATCTGAATTTTGAGGTCATTTTAATTTACTGCATTGTTATTCACTTTGGCTATCATATTCTTTATTATTCCGCTATTATAAGTTTTTATTTGGCATTGTCCTATTCACCCCCCCTCTAGGACATATAGCTTGGCCTTTTCAGATATGTGATGTGATCCTTAGGTATTCCCAAGTTATGCTCTGATACCAACTTCTGTCACGCCCCCAACTCAGAAAACAGGCTCATAAAATTTTCGATCACCGAATCCGACACCGACAGCCTCCGTAGTGCCTCATTCTCAGATTCCGGCACTTACATACCAGATTCCAATCCTAGGATCCTACAAGGAGGATTTTCAGTATGAATTTTTTTGTAATGGAGCATAACCACAAACATAACCAAGTCACAAAACAACATCACCACATATCCACTATATCAAAAACTTTAAGTACAATGCAGAAAGGGAAATACAAGGTGATCAAAAGGCTCCAAAATAATTTGATGTGCGCTCCTACCTTAGCGCTGCTGCGATCTAATGCCACCTGCACGCAACGGCCGTACATAATCTTACAAAAGTTTAGAGGGTGGTGTAAGTGTGTGCGCATGGTAAGTGCCAAGTGTACAATATCAGAGTAATGCAGAAATATGCGGTAAGTCCATGAATGTCATCAGTTGTACTAAAGCTATGTGATGCAAGGCATGAATGCTATCGGCCATACCAAGGCCATGCGATGTGAGGCCTATGTAGCCAAATGTCATATGCAAGATGCAAAGCAAGCATGCCAGTACTCATCAAGTACACATATCAGTACAGTTCTTCTCTAGGATATCACCAAGGTCTAGTACACTCCACATGACTGCCGCCTCCCTAGCCGCACAGCCCAACGAGCGGAATAGACCTCACTATCTGCCTGACCAGTAGTCTACCAATACCTACCCGGCTCGTTGATAGCAGACTCATTTGTGAGCTGGTCAGACTCAACCTAGCATATAACCCCCTCATTCTGGCAGATAAGGCCACACCCCCTTCCAACTGACCACGACATACTGGGAGACGCGGCCTACTAGTATTCGGTACTCGGGAGCTCGTGCATCCACTCGGTCTAGCTGTTAGAGCAATTCTTGGTACCAAAATGGTTTTGGGACTTTCACCCAAGGACATCATAAGTGCCCACAGTGCTAGAACCAAGTATTTTCAGTATCCAATATGCCCATCCACGATGTGCCTGTGGAGTCACGACCCTGTTGTCGCTAGGGCGTACAATGATCAAGTCACACATATGCGAGATGCATGAGTCACACCATACAGTCATGCAACAATCACGCACATACCACGTGCTCATGTGGGTAACTCATATCAATGAGTCCCAATGGCATATGCAATGATCAGTCACTACTCATATCAAGCATATATATGTGCGTATGGCATGAGTCATGGAATTATACTATGTTATAAAGTCATGGAATTATACTATGTTAAAAAGTAATGAACTATCCTTACAATGCAGATGGGCCTAGACAGCCTATACTCAACAAGTATGGGCCTATCAATGGGCCCTAAGGAGAGTTACAATGCGGACATTTAACCAACATTGTACTTATAATGTGGGCGTCAAACCATCATTGCTCCCAAGGCATATCCCGCCCTAAACATCAACACATAAACCACGGTGGAATCACATTACAATGGGCCTTATGTACATCCCATTAGGCCTCGACCCATGGGCCTCATAACATGGGTCTCATATATATCAAGGTGGGCCTCAGCGGATGGGCCATAACTACATCAAGATGGGCCTAATCATATGGGCCTCATGTATATATACCAAAGTGGGCCTCAACAACAGGCCACAAATACTTCAAGATGGGCCTAATCACTTGGGCCTTATATATATATATATATATATACACACACACACACACACACACACACACACACAAAGGTGGGGTCCACTTGAACTATAGATCTGTCTTATTTTTAGTCTCAAGCCTATAAGACAAGCTTGCCAAATGGTTGGGAAGGTTTGGATGCAACACATACATCATGGTGGGTCCCATGAAGGCCCACCATCATGTATATATTATATAATATAATATATAATCTATATATAATATATATAATATATACAATATAATATAATATATATAGACACACACACACACACACACACACACATTAGGTGCAGCACCACACGTGGGGTGGGTCCCACCGTCTAGTGCTGTGGACAGTGTGGATAGAACACATACACCATGGTGGGTTCCACCGTTCCATGCTGTGGACGGTGTGAATAAAATGTATACATCATTGTGGGTCCCATGTGGGGCCCACCATAACGTTTGTTTTCCATCCAATCCATTGGTAAGGTCACACAAACCAAGATGAACAGGAAAAACAAATTTCATAATGATCCAGAGCCTCTATGACAACCCAAAAGGGTTTCAAGGGCAAATGTTCAATCCCACTTATTCGTGTGACGTGGGCCACCTGAGCTTTCAATATGGCCAATTTTTAGAGGGGGCCCACCGCAAGAAGGGGCCCACCAGATGCAAGGTGTTGATGCCCCAACACACCTCACGATGGGGCCCACGGCTGGGACGTGGGTCCCTTCTTGTCCGTCCGCCAAAACGCAGCAGCAAGCGATGCCTGTTTATATTTCTTTTTGAAAACGTGTTTTCTTGCGGTTTTTCGCATGTGGCACCCACATTGGTAAAATCCAACCCAACCGTTGGTGTCTATGGCCCAAGATAGACCCATCAAGCCCAATATCCGATATATTTCGGTATATAGAAACGTCATTGGGTATTTCAATGATAAAAATGTTGTTTGCTATGTTATGGCCCACCAGAAAATCGAATCAGCTTCATTTTTCTTCTCAATGCCTAAAATGATTTGGGAAATGGGATGGACGGCGTGGATGGGATCCATACGTCAAGGTGGGGCCTGTATGAGTGGCCCACCCAATAAGCTTTGAAATAAGCTAATATTTTTTCTCAGTTCACGTCCAGCGTCCGTGGACGCTGGACGGTTTAGGCATAAGACATACATTTGAGGTGGGCCCCACCTATAGACGTGGGCCACCAGAAGGTTGGATGGGGTGGGTAATACATACATCAAGATGGGGTTCATCCAAGTGTGCCACACGGCCACATCATCACATAACATCTGGGTGGGCCGCACGGCCACATCATCACATAACATCCGGGTGGGCCACACAGCCACATCATCACATAACATCCAGGTGGGCCGCACGGCCACATCATCACATAAGAAAAAAATTGAAAAAAAGAGAGGGAGAGAGAGAGAGAAAGAGGGACACGTGTGATGGAGGGCTCCACCACTATGAGCACTCCCGTGCATTCAATCATACATCAAGTGGGTCTTAATACATGTGGGCCCATTAAATCAAAATTTAATGGTGGAGATTCCTTCTCCACTAAAATGGACGGTCTGGATGACCTCTATCCATACAAAGAAACTAAACATCATGATGGGGTCCATGGAGAATGGCCCCATCATGGAATGACCATGAGAATCAAGGTGGGTCATCGGCCACACCTAGGGTCCAAAATGAGATCCATACCATCAATCGGTAGGCCTCACTTGGCCCTTTGTTAAAACATGAAAATCTAGCCTATAAAGGACCCACCGTTCGATCTTCTTTGTCCGATGGAACGCCGAGCTCCTTGTGCCTCTCTTTGATGGAAGATGATGAGAAATGAAGGCTAAGATGGTGGATCTTGGGATGGGAATGGGCCACACGCAATACACTCTTTTCTCTCACTTAGGAAATGCTTGGACGTCCACCACATTTGGCTTGAGATTTGAGAAATGAGAGAGAGTAAAAGAGGGTTGTAAGGAGAGAGAGTGATGGGTGATGGATGTGAGGTGAGTGATGGGTGAGGTGATAGTATACCTGACATGTATGGGCGTGTAAGAGAGAGGGTGAGAAAGATTTGACTTGGTGGTTGCTTGACTTGGGGAAAAAGAAAGCATTGATTGATTGATTGATTGATTGATTTGAGTGATTATTGATGGGACATGTTGTAGAGATTCTCTTGAGATTACAAATGCACGGTATTTCTTTGAAATAAACGCAGGCCCACATCTTCTAACCTGGGTATCGGATCGGTATGTAAGACGCGGCGTTAGAACCACAGCAACGGTGCGGTCGCAATGGTATAAGTCTCGAATTGAGCTGACTCAAATCTACGGTATACGATTTAGGGTCGCGTACAAACATTGATTATAGGTCAAGGATCGCGGGAGTCGACGGAAAGGATCGCGGGAGTCGATGGAACAGTACGGACTAGGATACAGGCCTTACAGTCGGTGCTGAATTTGGCGATCGAGAATTTTGTGAGCCCAATTTTTGAGTTCGGGGCATGACAGGTACAGCCTTACTTGCCCGAGAGGAGGGGACAATGCTAAGTTGAGTCTGACTAGCTCGAGAAATGGGTCTCCTATCGATGAGCTAGGTCCGATATTGGTAGGCAGATAATGAGGTCTCTTCCAACCACCTTGTTGCGCGCGATGGGGCGACAATCTAATTTGGAGTGTAATAGAGCCCGGTGATTCCCTAGAGAGGAACCGTACTGATATGTGGACTTATTGAGCAGGAATTACAAACTCATTCATTCATTTATTCATTATTCACTCGAGCTGGTGGTGCGCAACTATTTGTTACGTGTACCTTCTCATGGCCAGGATTTCGGTTGGGCGTGCGGCTAACCTGAGATCAAGAGTTTACCACATTGAGTCTGACTATCCAAATTTAGGTATGGGACTGGTTTGGATAGAAGTTCCTTGTGATGGACCCCGTAGCCTGCGATACTACATACTATCATCCTGACCTCACACTCCAGCTTGGTTATTTCATTCGCATCGCATATTGCATCCGTAGGCATATGGCATTTTGGGTTGTTATATTTTTTGTACTTATATGGTGCAGCGGACTTAGCAAGATTTACAAATTGCATTGTACCCTCGGCATCTAATATTTGGCTCTCTATGACTCCTCATTTGCATAGATGATTTGTATTACGTACTCTGATATTATATAACTCATGGAATTGTCAGTATTTTCGCTTACTCTGTTATCGTATGATTCATGATCTTGCCAATATTTTTGACATTGTATGATTATGGCATTACATTGAATACTTGACAATTATCTTGTGCATACACTTTCACCACCCTCTAAGCTTTCTATAAGCTTATGCATGATAGATGCGTGCAGGTGGCGTTAGGTTGCAGCAGCATTGAGCTTGGAGCGTGCAACTGTCTTCTGGAGCTTTGATTTTTTTATATATGTATTTCCCTTTCAGCATTATATTCAACTATTTATATTAGTGGATATGTGATGATGATGTTGCCTTTGTGATTTGGGTAAACTTGTGGTTATGCTTATTATGAGTTAAATATATATTGAAAAGTCCTCCTTGTAGGATCCTAGGATCAGAATCTAGTGTATGGACGCTGGGAGCTGAGAATGGGGTACTACGGAGACTGTCAGCACCGGATTCTGCGATCGAGAATTTTGTGAGCCCACTTTTCGTGTTTGGGGCATGACATACATTATCAAAATTTTCTTTTAGTTTTGAAAACTTTTCTTTCTAAAGTTTTAGTTTCAAAGCAATTTTGTAACTTTCCTTTTATAAGGCATTATAAGCATCTTGTAGATCTTCTTTATTTTCATGGTCACTATTCAGATTTTCTTCACTGGTTGAATCATCATTATCTGAAAAAGTGAACTTGGCTAAAGTCATTGGGGCTTTAACATCATTACTCGACTCGGTTTCAGAATCTTCTGACTCAGAAGATGCTTCAGAGCAGGAAGATTCATCCCATGCAGCCAACATATCTTTCTTTTTAGGTTTGTCCTTTTTAGGATATTTGTTTGCTAGATGCCCATATTCATGACAGTTGTAACATTAGCTGTCTTTTAAAGATTTACAAGTTTTAGATCTAGATCTTTTCTTTTCAGTAGGTTTTTGAACATCAACCGTTTTTTTACTTTTAAAAATCTTGTAAAACTTTTTTGCCAAAAGGGCCATATCATCTTCAGAATTTTCTAAATCAGAATTATTACCATTTTCTTAAGAAATACTTTTAGAAGATTTAAGGGTGATGGATTTACCTTTAGGAGCTTTAAAGTTTGACTCATATGTCTATAAGGAACCAACCAATTCTTCTACCCTCATATTATCCATATCACGAAGTTCATGAATCGCAGTCACCTTTGAATTGAACCATTCAGGTAGTGAGTGTAGTATCTTCACAGAGACTTTACTTTCTGGGATTCTATCACCAAGACCCCACATAGAGTTGACAATGTCATTTAATCTTGTATAAAAGTCAATGAAAGTTTCACATTCTTCCATACGTATTTCCTCAAATTTGGTTATGAGGATTTGGACTTTAGATTTCTTAACAATTGTTGTTCCCTCGTGTGTCATTTTTAAAATATCTTAGGCTTGCTTTGCAGTATCACAGGATATAATTCTCTTGAATTCATCCAGTGATAGTGTGCAAGTAATTGCATTTAGAGCCTTTGCATTGGCACTACTCTCACTTTGCTGAAGAGCGGTCTAAGAAAAGTAAGGTACAACTTTTACAGTTTTAGATCCATCGGATCCAGTTAATTCAGTGGTAGGAGGGGTCCAATTGGTCACTGTGGCTTGCCACATGCTCTCATCCATGGATTTTAAGAAAATCCTCATTCTGGCTTTCTAATAGGCATAATTGGAGCCATCAAATGGTGGAGGCCTAGTGACTGAAAGGCTATCAAAATTTGACATCTCAAAAAGCTCAGATCGATTAGCTCAGGAAATTAATCCAAAAAATAATTAAAGCGAGCTATTAGGCTCTGATACCACTTGAAAAGACCGAGCTAAGAGTCCTAGAGGGGGGGTAAATAGGACTATGCCAAATTAAAAATTAAATGCAGAAATAAACAAAAGATAGCACTTAAACAATCCCACAAAGGAGAAATGAATAACAACCTCAAATGTACAAGTATTGAGAGGTTGATACAGATGTTGTTCTAAGGACAACCTTACACCAAAAACCAATGGTTTATGGTAGGACAACCTAATTTCTAGAAGAATAGTCTATGTATCAAAAACTCAAATTGATACAGAGGAATAAAGAACAAGAATAACAAAGAAAATAACTAAGCTATTATAGCATTCCCACGCTTGCATAAAAAAATTATAACATTCACACAATACCACAATCAATCATCCACCATAAGACCAGAAATTATAGTGGTTTGCTTGTGTGTATACCAACTGTTTAGAAAAAATGCCACACAACTACTCCACTCCCAATATCCTCACACAGTGGATATTGGCGTTCACTATGAAATAGGTTTTTCAAGGTTCACCTAAAACATTCACAATTGTGTCTTTCAAGTGGGCTTACACAATTCAAAAACCCTACACTCTGAGTTTTCTGGATCACCTTAGACAAACCAAAAAGAAAGAGATTTTTCCTAGCTCAATCTCAAAGAAACCAAAATAATAGATTTACAGAAATGTAAAATACTTATCTGGATATTCTCCTTTGATGCAGCCCAGTAGAACCAATTCGGAGTAGAAGTTCAACGTAGATGTTCAATATCCTCACTCACTTATGAAAAGGTTTTAGGTTCTAAATGTTTTTTAGATTAAATCACCTTGGGCTAGCTTGATTTGATTTTGATTCTAAGAAAAGGGCATGGTACGAGAAATTGACTAAGTTTTTACTAAGTCATAACTTTGTGATGGGGAGTGTTGATAGAACATTGTTTGTAAAGAAGCACAATGATCACATACTTATAATGCAGATATATGTTGATGATATTATCTATGGTTCTACATGTTCTAACATGTCTACTGAGTTTGCAGAGTTGATGAAATCCAAGTTCGAAATGAGCATAGTAGGAGAACTAAATTACTTCCTTGGACTACAAGTGAAACAGCTTAAAGATGGAATTTTCATTTCTCAGACCAAGTATGCCCTAAACTTGGTTAAGAATTTTGGATTTGAGAATGGTAAAAACTTCGATACTCCTATGAGTACAACTTTTAAGCTTTCTAAAGATGCTTCAAGTAAAAGTGTAGATCCTAGGTTGTATCGCAGTATGATTATAAGTTTATTATATTTAACTGCGAGCCGACCTAATATAGCATTCAGCTTAGGTATTTGTGCTAGATATTAATCAGACCCTAATGAATCTCACCTAATTGTTGTTAAGAGAATGATCAGATATGTCTCAAGTTCGGTTAATTTAGGTTTATGGTATCCGCATGATATTAATGTTCAATTAGCCGGTTACTCAGATGCTGACTGGGCTGGGAATATAGATGATCAAAAGTCCACTAGCGGTGGATGTTTTTATGTTGGGAACTGTTTGGTTTCCTGGCATAGCAGGAAGTAAAGTTTTGTATCTTTAGCCACAGCTGAGGCTGAATATATTGCAGCCAGAAATGCTTGCACTCAACTTGTATGGATGAAAAGAATGTTAACTATGGTATTGCGCAAGATACTATGATTCTATATTGTGATAACTTAAGCGCAATAAATATATCTAAGAATCCCATCCAGCATTCCTGTACCCAAAACATTGATATACAGTATCATTATATTCGGGAATTAGTTGAAGACAAAATTATTTTATTAGATTATGTGCAATCTGAAAATCAACTTGCAGACATATTTATTAAACCTCTGGACAGAAACAGGTTTTCTAAATTAAAGATTGATATTTTCATGTGTAATTCTAACTGAGATTATCATGTTTAAATTGCTTTATTTTTGTACATTTTTATGTATTTTATTTCTGCATTTAAATTGAAAATTATGCAATTTTTTGTGCTTACACGACCGGTCGAGCACTATACTCGACCAATCATGGTGCACTAATATAGATGATTTGTTTGATGAACTAGAAGTAGATGATCCTGAGACTAATCCTGACTTTCAGCCTTCTGATTTTGTTGAGCACCTTCGCGCTTTGGAAGAAAAGGTGGATGGTTTGCATGTATCCCACGAGTCACAATTTAAATATATGTGAAAATATTTTTGTCGCATTAATAGGGGATTCAAATTGACCCATCTATTCCTCCACCTTCTTCATCTGGTTCTGATTAGTTTTTATTTGGGCATGTACTAAATATTAATTCTTTCCTGTTACTTGAACATGTTACTTTGATGATACTCTATGGACATGTTACGTTTATTTGAGCTTAATGGATATATTTATAACTCCTAATGTTAACTCTCTTTCTTACTCCTCTCTTTAATTTTATTTTTTCAATCATCTATATATATCTTTTCTTCCTTTATCAGTTTGTGACAAAAAGGGGGAGAAATAGTGAGGTATAATCGGTATAAGTGGTGTGATAAATTTTTTTAGTGATGATTGGTGGATGTAGTTGGTTGTGGAGAAATATGGAAGTGCATATATGTATTTGCTTAATACAGGTACTCTACATTCATCCTTCCACGGATTGAGGGGGAGTAGTAGATTGAGGGGGAGTAATATCATTGTCTTACAATGTTTATAATCTGGTGCATGATTCATTAGTTGGTTTTGTCACAAATTTGACAAAGGGGCAGATTGTATGTGCACCATGTTTTGTCAAATTTTGGTGTGTCAAACCACTCTAGAATCACTGACTCATTTTGATAGATGGAAAGTTCACCTTCATTCGAAGTTTTGTATCAAGCCGTCTACATCAACATCTAGAGGGTAGTCAACTTCAAGACAGTGTTCATACCTCAAGAACTCAAGCTCAATTAATCTACTCAAGTTAAAGTTCATATATTCATACCTCAAGTTGGAACTCAAGTACTTGGACTCCAGCTAAGGTCACAAGGACTCAAGCTCAAGTCAGAAGGACACAAGTTCAAGCTCATGTTCAAGTATACAAGGACAAGCTTTATGTACTTCAAGATAAACTATCAACCGAAGTGGACGATGTTTCAATGTTCTATATTCACCTATAAGGTATGAATGACCCTAGATTGACCATAGGTTAGGTCATATTGATTGCATATTTAATTTGGGTCATTATATAATTTAATAGGCTTTTTCTCAACTAGTCCTAGCTATTGTTCGACTAGTCCAGGCACTGGCTCGACCAGTCTAAGGATTTTCTTGACCAATCTAAGGATTGTTGATGATTTTCGAGAATTTCTGGTGAAGGTTCGACCAGTCGAGCAAGGCTCAACTCGAACTCCAACAAGGAATTTTTAGCCCACTCGACCAATCGAGTAAGTCACTCGACCAGTCAAGAAACTATTTTTTTCTGATCGCGCTAGAAAATTTAAAAATTGGTTTTGCCTCGACCAGTCGAGGAATCCGATTTTCAACCTATAAATTGACGACATTTCTCGGAGATTTCAATTCATTCCATTCCAAATCAAGTTATCATTCTGAGAGATAAGTCCTCACTATTGTGAAGCTATTGGTTAGTAATTTTATATTCTTTTATAGCTTTTCTATTTGATTTTATTGATCTCCTTATTCAAATCTATTTTATTAAAAGGGAACTTTGCTTTACCCTTCGAGATTTAAAATCAAATTCAAGCTAGCCCTAGGTTTATTTAATTTAAAATTCATCTAGAGCTAGAACCCTTCCACTTGTGAGATTGAACATTGAACATCTACATCTACAAGAAATCGGTTCTACCGGGCTACATTGAAGAAGAATGTTCAGATAAGTATTATTTCAATTTTCTATATTTTTGGTTTGTGAGATTCAATCAGGAAAATCTCAGAGTGGGGTTTTTGTAATTGTGTAAGCCCATTTAAAACACACAATTGTGAAGGTTTTAAAGTGAACCTTGGAAAACCTTATTTCATAGTGAATGCTAGTATCCCGTGGGTGTGGATATTGGGAGTGGAGTAGTTGTGTGGCTGTTTCTGAACAGTTGGTGTACACACACGAACCACTATAATTCTTGGAGTTTGGATGATGATGATGATGGTACATTTGTTGTGGTGAATGTGGTAATTTACTTTATGCACTGTGGTCAATGTTGTAATAACTTAGTTTATTTCCTTTGCATCTTTATTGGATGAGTTTTTGATACTTACCAACGTTCTAGTAAGGTTGTCCTGCCATAAGCCTTTAGTTTTTGGTGTTAAGTTGTCCTTAGAACCAAGTTTGTATCAACCTCTCAAGACTAGTGCATTTGAGGTTGCAATTTACTTGTGCTATCTTATTATTTATTTATGTTATATGCCTTTACCACCTCCCCCCCCTTAGGACTTAGAGCTCGCCCTTTCCATTAGCCAAGTATAATTTCGACTGTCATAGTGAATCACCACTACTGTCTACTTAATTTCTAATTCTTCAAGCAACCTCTTTAACTAAATACCTTCCTTAGATACTTGCATAATTGACATGTATTGTGCTTCTATGGTAAACAATGCTATCATTGATTGCAATTTTACCATCTAACTAAATGCATTACCAGTTAATAAGACAACATAACATGTGCCAAATATTCTTTTATCATGATCTCTTACATAATCAACATTCATAAAATCGACCAACTTTAGATTTTAGCCACTATAACAAATAACCGCTTCAAATGACAATGGATCTACTTCACAACGGTCTAATGAACTCTATTCGGGTTCGTCATGTATTTACTGACTTCTCTTATTGCTTATGCAATGTTTGGTTTGGTGCACACCATGACAAATATAAGGCTTCCCATTGCTTTTGATATGGTACTGTAAACACCCCACCTAGGATGAGAGAGACTACTTTGCAAGAATCAAATCATACTTCAAAATAAAGGTTTTGATTAACCTAGGGAAGCACCACAAAACTAAATGAATTGGAAGGAGATCATCCACGTAACCTCCCAGATTTGACCCAGTGCAAAAAAAAATTTAATGCACCGAAAGGAATCTAATTTGATTCTTTTCGGTCACCTAAGTCCACCAGGAGCTGCCATGTGGCACCCAAACCGCTTATGTGGCAAAAATAACTCAACATGTTCAAAGTAAGTGTGAACACCCTCCCCTAATGCGCGTTCGTGGCTGATGCTACATGATGGAAGATTGGCTTTCACTGGATCGGTGTTTTTGTTATTGTGTGCCGTTAATCTTCTTGGGGTGACAATGACACGATGTATGGGGTTTGTTTGGCTTGCTCGGGCTTCCTTGGTTGTGTAATACATTTCCTAAAGACAACCTTTGAATGTTGCATTTAAAGACTAGAGTCACCACTAGTCGGTTAGGCTGTGGTATTCCCATAGTCGGCTAGAGTTTGTAGACCTACCCTGGCTAGGGAATCATGGAATTCCCTACCCTCTATAATTCTCGATGTATGACCTGCAACCTTAGTAAGGGCCTCGGTTATAAGGGAAGAAGATGTGAGGCGCCCTCCCTCACCCACACTCATGTGTGATCTCTACTTTAAGGGACGCATAGTTTTCAAGGAAATCGTATATCTATAAGAAAAAATAGTCATGTAGTTATGCTTCGTATAACCCTGTAAGAGGGCCAGGAAAGCTAAAAGAAAACAACAGAGCCATAGCCTTACTTCGTAAAGTCGAAAGATAATGAGAAAGCAATCATAATAAAATAAACATGCAGTAAAGAATATAAAAGGTCATAGCCTAGCTTTATAGAGCCGAGACCTTGGGTAGGCAATCAGAATTTTTTTTAAAAATGTTGTAAGAAGATAAAAGGTCCTAGCCTTGCTTCGTAGAGCCGAGACCATAGGTAGGTGAGAAAAATAAGAAATAAATAACAGTTAATGCAATGAAATAAATGAAATGGTATTTGTTGAGAGGGGAATGTGCGGAGTGGACTGCATTCTGAATTTGATTGAGATGTAAGGAAGAGAAAATGGAAGTCAAACACCCTTTTCTTAAATTAGAAAAGGGATAATTGGACGTCTTTAATCCTGACTCTACTCTCGGTCTAGCTGGCTTTAACGAGTTGGATTGTTGTGGCTGACTGAAGCAGAACTTAGGTATGGGCCTAGTAACTGTAGAGCATCCTAGGTGGCAGAATCTCCACATTGTTAGGGAAGGAAAGCCAAGGAAATTGATGAAAAATTGTCACAACTTTTATACTTTTCTCTTTGTCATTTTTACTTCCTTTGGACAAGGGGAAGGTGTTGTTTATATATCTTATGAAACCGTCGGCTGATGGATGGCCAACGGACACTTGGTGGTTTTTTCTCACTCAAAATCTGTCAGAAATCCCTATGCAAAGATTTGGAGAGCCAGGTGTCCGTCAGCTAGTGAATAGTCAATGGTCCGCTTTTCTCTAAGGTGGGGTGTCTATAGATGCCCCTCTTTGGCAAAGGTTGCCGACAACCAAATGTCAAAGGAGGTGGACACCCCATCCCTTGGGATGATGCAATTTAGGCTTAACTTATCATAATATCTTGATTGAAATGCTCATTTAGTTGAGGATTACTTTTGAATGGTTCTTGAGAGTTGAGGAAAACAGTGCGATTTGCCCCATGCACTTTTTGCGGCTTCATGTGTCATTAAATCACAACCCCTTCATATCCTGATTGATAAGTATGGATCAAAATGCTAGTGAGTTGGATTTAAAAGTGGTTAGAGCTCTTACACTTTTTGCGGCCTTACGAGGATAATTGTTTGATTTGAAGTAGTTGTTTAAGATGCATGTATAGTCCTCTAAGATCACTTGGAGGTAGGTGTGGGTAATGGGCAATTACCTATGCATTTTGCGGCTTTTCGAATCTCTCGTGTTACCTACGTTAGGCTTGGCAAGTGATCCTAACTAAAGTCTTTCAAATTATTTTTCTACCACATGGGGCTTCGAGCTTTTTTTTACACACTTACACACACCCCACACACTCACGCTAGTGGAATTTCACCACCTATGGGTACTCAAACCCTTGACCGAGATTTGAAACTCCTAAGAGTCTACCACCCGAGCAAGAGGAAGGACCCACACAGGGCTTCGAGCTAATACTTTGGATAGGATAGAACCTTTTCATCACGAAGTGTAATTGTGACATCTCAATCATTGCCCGATATGCGATCTGGGACATCCAAGTTGACACTGAAGATTCAGGCCAGTTGTCCCATGTTCCGCATATGATTCTGAGGAAAATTGAAACTTCCAAATCCTCCGAATCATTTATTAGTTGTGCGCAAGTACCTGCTGGGGTAATATTGTTGAGTGTCGAATATTGCATATTTTTCCTCATTTATATCTTAGTTTTATGAACATGATACTGCTTAATGGAATAGTTTCTGTATGTTTGTGTTGCAAGGTGAATCTAAGAGGTTGGATTGAAAAGAATGTTAAAAGCATGAATTTAATGCTCAAGAATCACCAAGGCAAGGAATGGATCTTTGGAGACTAAGATTGAAGATTTCAAGACCTCCAGATCCAAGAAAACTAAGTGGAGAAGGAAGGAAGTCAAAAGAACAAAGTGTTAAAATTCACTTCATTATCTGTGTCATCAACCATAGTTCGATGACATCGAAGCCATCATTCGATGACATCGTTTTGACCACAGTTGGATGCAATTCTCAATGAATCGAAGTCATGTTCGATGACTCGAAGAAATGATCAATGATATCGAAGTCTGTTCGATGGCATCGAATTTATGGAAGAATTTGAAGCAACTCGTTGGACTGTTTTAGACACTTTTTCGATTACTTGAAGATCATTCGATGACATTGAAGGCAGTTCGATGACATCGAAGGAAGGTTCAATGACACAAAAAGTTACTCACTTGTCTGAGGGTGAAGGGGGTTGCTCACTTTGTGTGAAATACCATATTTTTTCATTAATGTTTCGAATGGTCTATTGCAAAAGTGACATCCTCCATCACTTAAGATGGCCCAAGGTATTCCGAACCTAGATAAAATATTTTCTTTAAAAAACTTAATGACCATGCGATGGTCATTATTTCAGCATGGAATTACCTTAATTATTTAGAGATATAATCTACAACGAAAAGAATTGATCACTATGCCAAAGAAGCGGAACGAGCTCAGCCGCGAGAGATGTTGATCTCTCAATAAGCCGAACACAAATTGAGGAGTTGTGGGAGCAACTCCAAGCCATGCAGAATCAGCTCTGGTGACAACATGGGGTTAACCTCCCCTTGTTCAGGGACCTATGTCCCTTCTCAGATGCATGGGTACCTCAAAACTTTAAGGTTCCAAAATTCAAGAGATATGATGGTAGCGGTTGTCCTACAGCCCATCTCAAAGCTTTCTATAGAGAGTTGTGGCAAGAAATGACAAAGCCTTCACCTGCCTATTCTAAAAATCTTTAAAGGGTAATGCTCCAAATTAGTATACATCATTGGATTGTCCCCATATCATGACATAGGAATAACTTTCACAGGCCTTCGTCGACTAATTCACGTGCAATCTCAACATCGCACCAAGGAGGGCAAATTTGGCTGCCCTAAGGCAGAGAAGTGACGAGACATTGTAGCTTATGTCAAACGTTGGCAAGCAATGGCCGCCCAAATGCAAACCCCCATTGACGACGACGAGCAGATCTCCATAATCGTCCACTTGGCAAACCCAAGTATTTTAGTGTACCTGATCTCTACCCATATGCAAACTTTACCCAGCTCATCCACTCATGGGCGTAAGTTGAGACCAAAATAAGGGACGGGATAATTGCCCCATAGCCACATCAAACTACTCTAGAAAAATGGAGCAAGCTTGAGGGTAAACCCCCAAGATATGGGAATGAAAATGGTTGGATCCAACATCCGATAGAGGTCAACAACATCATCGCCACTGCTCATGGCAGTCAATACGCTCCCCAACAAGTACGCCAACAGCATCATCAATACCAACCTCAGCAGAACCAGTAAAGATATTAACCCTGTCCACTGCAATAAATTTCGTAACCACCACCGCAGCCACAACTACAGTAGCAACAATTGTTCAGGGGTAACACACAATACCCCTATCAAAATCGGCAGATGATGAGGGAACCTAGGAATTTCACCTTACTCTGTGCAGCTAGATCATGGCTATGTTAGTACAGAAGCAACTCTTATCTACCCTACAACCTAGGCCACCTCCAAATCCTCTACCACCCAACTACAATAAGTATGAGTATTGTGCACACCACCAGGGATGAGATCAAACCACATACCGGTGTTTTTCACCAAGGCATGCGGTCCAAGATTTGATTGATAGCAGGGAGATTATGATCTTAACTCCTAAAACAACTCCTTCAATAACACCTACCAATATCCTTAAGAATCCTCTACCTCAGCACTAAGCGGGCCCCAACACATCAAGCATCCCTACCATCAATTTCCTTGAGGAGGAGAGAATCGATCTCTTCTTCTCCGCCATTTAGTCCATCAACGTTATCATAGATCACACCTAGCTAGACTTACCAGGGGCCCCACAAGCCCCTCCTCCAGCACCTAAACCGGTAATTCTCTAAGGGGGATACAATCATCATCTCCCCATATCAACTACCAAAAATAGTGAGGCATGGGAGCTTGTCATACTAGAGGGCGCACCCTCCCATTTCAAGCCAGTCATCCTGCAAGGGGCACTCTCAGCCTTCAAACTAGTAATTTTGGAAGGCACCTTCTTCCTGCACCCATCAACATTCCCACCAGTCAGACAAGGGATCATGCCAAAAGAATCAGTGATCTTGGAAGGAGCACCATTAACATATGAGGCAATTGTCCTATAAGGGGCAGCCAAAGCACAAACCGATAGATTCTTCAGAAACTTACCTCTCATGCCACACCAGCTAGCCCACCGCGGAAGACCTATAGAAGAACAACGGGCGGCTATGCAAAACTAGACTGATATCATTCCATGTGGAACTCCATCATCAAGAGTAGTCATCTTAGAGACATAGGGCCACCATGACAAGAATGACCCACCAAAATTTGAAGCCTTGGAAGCATCTTCGAAAGAATTAGTGGGGAACATAAACCCAATGGGTGGTGCATTTAAAGAGATGGGCCAAGCTGAAGCAACCCAAAATGTGCTCTGTTAGGATTGGGAGGTAAAGGAGAAGCGACATATGATGTGTCCACACAACTTAAGACAATCCCATCTCAAATCTCTGTCTAAGAATTACTCTGCACATCACGCATGCACAGAGAGTTATTCGCCAAGACTTTGAACGACACGCACATCATCTTGAATACTCCACCCAAGATGATCACACTAATGATCGGGAAACTTCTCTCGCCCTAGGCCATCACTTTCACTAAGGACTTACGGATCCCACTGGTCCTCCTCGACAACGACTCAAGCCTAAACGTGAGCCCGCTTCGGATTGTTGTGCGCCTAGGAATCAAGTCATCCTCTTTCCGACCAAGTAACATGAGTGTCAGAACCTTTGATATCTCGTGCATGACTGTAGAAGGGAAGATAGCTCTCGAAGTATAGATTGGCCCATAAATTTCAGTCATCACTTTCTATGTCATAGATATTGCCACCTCACTAAACATGCTTCTGGGTAGGCCATGGCTTCACAAGGTTGAAGTTGTCTCATCCACCCTCCATCAGCGAGTAATGCTCATAATGGATAACAGGGTGATTTTCATTCTGATCGAGCTAGATTTCATCATCCCAGGAAATTATGGCACACCAGAGTCAGACATCCCAGTTATCGACGTCCGACACTCTTAGGAAGATGTCACATACCATAGTTTCAAGTTTGAGACTATGAATGTGATCGTCAATCCATCATCAATGAACACCAACTACGTCTTCCTACCCACAGAATGCCTAAGTCTCAAATATCACATGAAGAATCATTATAAAATGAGGTCGGTAGAGATGACATACAACTAGAGGATGTGGGGATTGGGATACTAGCCTGCTTTCAAGGAGAAATGGAGAAAAAGAAGATTCCAATGCACGCCAATCCAGCTTGTCAAACTGGGAACACCTTCCAATGAGTCGGGATGAGGAGGACCGACTATGCTAAGAAAAGGCCTCCCATTATTCCTGAGTGCATCATCATGGCTACGCATCCGATAAGAGACCATCCTCGGACCAATGGGAAGAAAACCGCCTATAGGAGAAGAAGAAGTGCCCGACTAGGGGCAAGACCAAGTGCAACATTTGGAGGACTATGGGGATGCCATAATACCCTTCCTCACCACATCACCAGCCAACCAGGGGCACAACCTGCCCTTTCCATTCAACCAGGGGCACATCCTGCCCACCACATATTCAATTAATCAAGGGGATGACCTCCTCGTCGCAGTCACAGTCAACTAAGGGCACATCTTGCCCATTCCAACTAGTCAAGGGACAACCACCCCATCTCAGTCACAATCAACCAGGGGCACAACTTACCCACTCCATCCAATCAAGGGGACAACCTCCTCATCCCAACCACAGTAAACCAAGGGCAAGACCTGCCCATTCTCATCAGCTAGGGGCATGACTTTCCCACTCAGTTATCTAGCCAGGGACGCAACACGCCACATCAGTAGCCCACATCCAAGGGCAACAACACCATACATACAACCATAAGTAGAATGAGTCCATTCATTAGACCATGAAGGGGAAATGGCTAGCCCTAGATTGAACCAATATCAAAATACCATGACAAGTTAAGTTAGAAGAGCTCCAATGTGTGGTAAGTGACCCAGGAGGAACAGAGTACAACTCTGACTCGGATCCCGACCTCGACCTGGCAGAGATAATGATTATTGGGCTAGGCCATGATCCTCCACCCATCTCATCAACTTCAGTCGAAAGGCTGGGGGTCTTGGTTAGACTTCGGTCTCCCTGACAATTGAATTGGCCGGTGAGCCATCCAAGGGAACCAATCCCAAAAAAAAAAGTCAATTTAAGTAGTAGTTAGCATCCAAAGCCAGGTCATCCTCAATCATGGTTTTCAATGCTGACTTCTTTTAGATCCCTTGGAGCTAAAAATTCTTTTAAAAAATTTAAAAACTTCCAAAATCACAAAACATAAAATATTCTAGCTTTACAAAACAACCAAACATTAAAAAATATTTCAAAACACGCATGCAATGATGTGCCTAGTTCATCGTGGAGCTGCATGAGTTCGAGTGTAAGACCCTAACCTAGACCATACCGTTTCATATGCTTCCACGATCCTCCCGGTCAAATTTCGGCAACACTCGACCTGTATCCGACGTTTGCACGCGATCCTAAGACGGGTCCCACATACCGAAGTCGAGTCGAACCGAAACTTGTATCTTAGCGACCGCGCCGTCGCAGCGGTTCTAATGCCGCGACTCGCGCACCGAACCGATACCCAGGCCAGGAGATGTGGGCCCGCGTTTATTTTGAAGAAATGCCGTGCGTTACGAATTTTAAGAGAATCTCTACAACATGTCCCATCAATCAATCAATCAATCAATGTCAAGTACAAGCTATACCCCAAGTACATCACCCATCCCTCCCTTTTCACAAATCAACTCTCTCTCTCTCCTACCCATCCCTATAACGCCCTGAAATTCGAGGGTCGAGCCTAACTCAGCTCCCGAGTTCCAAAACATCACTTATGCAACATATTTAATGATGGATGTATGTTGTCTGTATTAGTGCATAAAACATGGAATAGATTAAGCCAAATAGCAAATATAATTCAGGGATAAGTGAAGAAAGCAAGCGAAAGACTTATAGAAATATATGAGTACATGTGCAAATCCCTGAAGTACATATACATACCAAGTCATGTTTCAAGTGTTGTTACCAAAATTACAAGTATCAAATTACATCATTTACTTCCCAAAAAGAAATCTCAGCATCCCTCGCATCAGAACAAGGCTCACTAGAACCCGTCTGAAAACTGCATAAAAGAGAAAGCAGCCTCATCATCATCGATCTCCCGCTCTGCCTCAGAAGTCGCCTCAACATCTGTAACATCAGCAACTAAGACAGTCTGGTGGGTGTTTAACACCGCCCCAGAACATGGGAGTGAGTGATCAACTCAGTGGAACAATAAAGCAAAGGTTAACATGTTATCAGTTCAATCAAGCAGTAATGATAAAGCAGAACAATCAAATATGTCCTAAGTACTCTTGTTAATGCAAGGATGTATGTAGAATAATGCGTGCCCTCACGTGTACACCCTCAGCGTCTTCATCTTACGTTACGCATGACATCGCCTCAAAGTGCGCCACGTCTACAAAGCACATGCAAATGCAGTGCATGAACATGATTATCAAGTTGTTATTAGTCCTTTTCATACAGCAGGATTGGGAAGCTAAGGTACCTTCCTCATATCACCATCCAAACAGTGATCCATTCTAGGGTCGTCAGTCCTAGGCATTCTCATACGATCATATGTTTTCAGGTCGTTGCAAAGGGCTCATCACCAATCAATGCACGCCTATCATACCATCGTTACTACACTAAGGCTCGTCACCTCAATGTGGTATCCAGGCATGCTCGAGGTCACTACAGAGGGCTCGTCACCAATCAATGTAGGCCGACAGCACGAATATAGTATCTCATACCACCATAATCGACTCACGAGTTTGGTTGCTCACTGGTCACAACGGGGAGGCTCATCACCCCAGCGTAGGCCGACAGCTCGACCACGGTGTCCCATACCACCATGTCTGGCTCATGAATCTTAGCGGATCAAGGTACCATGATTAATAGGATTTCATCAGTAAGTTTGGTACCCTAGATTCAAACAGTAGCATCCATACATGGTGAACATACATCGGATAATCGGGTTACTTGACGAACTCGACTAGCATGAGCGCACGTTGGGTTGAACGACATAGAGTGCGCAAATACTCCGTGTGGCCAAACCACTGCCGACAACTCTAATACGACTCAGGTTCGTCTAATCACGTCCTACGTGGCGAAAGCAACCTCAGCCACGAACTTAAGGCCGATTACCAATTTTCTGGACTAACTCATAGTCCCACACACATTCCAGTACAACAGATATTCATATCTACAATTTAGAATAGTAATGGAACAACAACTCAAATCATATGGTATGTAAGCATCTGAAGAATATCAACTTAACATGGATTTAAGCATAAGTAAGACTTAAAATTAAACAACAAGGAATGTAACTCGCATGAAGGAAATCACACACACTAGTGGGAGAGTTGAGAATCGCTTCTCAACGCCCATACTAGGTTGATATATCACACTTTAGATCATTCAGACATTTCTACAAACACTTGGAATACTTAGTTCAACATACATGACGTATGTTGAAAATACACGCATTTGAACAATTCTTTTTACTAAGGAGTTGTCGTACATACATCTAGCATAAGTATACGACAAATAATCATGGCAATCACATGTTCATATTTTATACGCATACGGTACTTTAAACATACACCTAGAATACACAAATCTCAATATATCCCATGCATATCAGGAACGCAAAATAAACATAACATTTGGCATGCGAAATCTCATCCATAGTAAGAATAAACCATTCACTAACATTGAAAGCCTTGAAAACCATAACCTATACGATTAAAGTCCGCACCTTAAACCAGAAAAGAACACCGAACTGATTTCAGACGATATGTCTTCGTCAACGGCGACAAGACAACCTAAGGCAAGAATAGAAATGAGCTACAACACACAAAGACTATTCTAAGCTCTAACACAGATTAGGGTTAGGTTAACTTACCCAAGGATGAACTCAGAATTGCCGGAATAACGATTCTAAAGTGAAGGTTCAAGGATGAAGAAGAACAGGAAAGAATCTAAGATGATTCACCGACTTCTCTCTCACTTTCTCTCTCTTTTCCTTTCTCTTTCTTAGCTAGGGTTAGGAAATTCGTATGGAAAAGAGAGCTAGGGTTTTAAGGTTTATAAATAGGCCTAACATTGATGAAAATAACCCCAGGGCTAAGGTATACTTAGGGTATAACCAAAACAAGCCTCTCTCGATCCAACGAAGCACTTCCGGTGGGCCTATTACCACGAAAGGTCGGACTTAAGCTCACTGACCATGGATCTAGGTCAAGCAGAGTTTTCGTATCAACCAGATCTTCAAATCAGCCGTGGCGGACTACACTCAATTCAACGGTCACCGAATCTCGATCAGGTCCACAAGCACAAGGACATGCCTGGGCCACCTTCCCTGATCAGAGGGTGAAATTGGGTCAGAATCTAACGGTCAGATTGCTTAAAATTGTCGCGCAAGAGACACGACTCAAATTTCATAAAATCTTATTAAATTTCCAACCGTTCTTACACTCTTCACTCCGAACTCAAACAAATTGACCCAGAACATCATCTGGACTTAATTTTTGAGGTGATGGTCAAGCCCAACATGGTGACCGCAACAGCCTAAGATCATCGCTATCGGACTTTCGACACGCGGTCCAGGTCCGATCCAGAACTTTCAAAAATTCCCAAGAGCAACTGGCTTTAGCGATGAATCCCAGATTTCAGAGTAACATAGCGCTAACTATTCTACAGGTTTTGACTCATGCAGATCAAATTTAAAGTGATTGATGCAAATTTCACAAGCAATTGAGTTAAGCGCTAATTACCCCAAAAAGCTTCTAAGGAAACTAGAGGTAGTACTCGGGTCTCAGCACAATTTTCAAGGTCATTACAATCTCTCTTTTACAAGATTTCAACCCAACCCATAACTCTCCTTACAAACACCACTCCATCCATCCCTTTAATCCATCATTTCTCCTTTTCTCTCATTTCTCACAACTCAATCCTAAGCAACCAAAATTCCATACGTCCAAGCTCTTCCCCAAAGCCAAGTGTGGCCCACTTTCCCTACCCTCTCATCTCTCATCCCCACCATCAAAAGTCCATCAACCACCATTAAAAGTGAAGGCAAGGAGCATAGGAGTCCAAGGGACTAAGAAGGAGGCCAATAGGTGGGTGATCCACCGTTGATTTCAATTTTAGGGCCACTTGTTGTGGGACCCATAATGATGTATGCAATGTAGCGAGGGGCCCATAGTGGCGGGGTCCCTCTATCTCAAGATCCTTTCTCTCTCCTTCTCTCTCTTTCTTTTTTTTAATTATTATTTATGTTAATAATGAGGTGTGGCCCACCTTGATAGAAGATCCACGCTGTCCAGTGAGACCACATGCCATCCATATAGTGGGACCCACAGTAATGGATCAATTTCTTTTACTCACAGTCCAGGGCACCCTGCTGTCGTGAGGACAATCTGGATGATGGAAAAACACACATATCAGGTTGATCCATCAAGTGGGCCACGTTCGTGTGGGACCCACCTTGACAAATGTATTCACCCGACCATCCAGTGTCCCTGGACGCTAGACGTGGTCCAAGTGGAGTGTGAACCGACAGTGGGAGGTACTACCAACCTCTGGACGTGAAATATATATATATATATATATATATATATTACCTTGATTCCAAATTTTGGGGTGGACCACTCCTACAGGCCTTACCTTGATGTATATATTTAATCCAAGCCATCCATCTCATTTCCCAGATCATTTTAGGCGTTAAGCCGAAAAATGAGGTTAATATGAGTATCTGGTGGGCTATAACATAGAAAACAGCGTATCTACCATTGAAATTCACTCTAATGCTTCAATACGCCAAAATATATCGAATATTGGGCTTGATGGGTTTGTATTGAGCCATGGGGACCAATGGCTGGGCTGGATTTCCCTGATGAGGGCCCCACCTAGGAAATTCCTCAGAAAATCATTTTTCAAAAAAAAAATAAAAGCAAACAAGGACACTGTTGTTGTCAGTGTCCAAGGATGCTGCAGCAAGCAGCGTCCGCTGCTTGGGCGTTGGGACCGTGGGCCCCACTTCAGGTTCCACCATGTTGCGTGTAAAACATCCATACCGTGCATTTGATGGGCCTCCCTCCTAGCTATGGGCCACTCAAAAATCAGTCGTCTACGTGACTCAGGTGGCCCACGTCACAGGAAATAGTGGATTGAACGTCTACCATTGAAACCCTTTTTGAGTCAGGGACGTTTTGAATCAAATGATATTTGTTTTTCCTCTTCACACAGGTCCATGTGATCTTACTAGCAGGTTGGGTGGAAAATAAACATTTCGGTGGGCCCCATGTCTGTGTGACCTTGTTAACAGGCTGGGTGGAAAGTAAACATTATGGTGGGCCCCAGGTCTGTGTGACCTTATCCACAGGTTGGGTGGAAAATGAACATTATGGTGGGCCCCACATGGGACCCACTGATGTATGTATTGTATCCACGCCTTTCATTAATGTGGACCTCCACCATGAGGTATGTGATTTATCTATGTCGTCCATCCCTTTGGGACTCACCATGATGCATGTGATTTATCTATGCCGTCCATCCCTATGGGACTCACCATGATGCATGTATTGCATCCAAACCATACAACCGTTTCTGAAATAAAATTTTAAGGCTTGAGACTAAAAATGAGACAGATCTAGGATCAGGTAGACCACATTACAGAAATCAGTGGGTTTGAACGTCCACCATTAAAACTCTTGGGGGCTACCAGGTTTAGACCAAAATGATATCTGTTTTTCCTCTAGATCCAGGCCTTTGAGACCTTATGAATAGGCTGGATGGGAAATAAACCCTATGATGGGGCCCACTGGAATTTAATCATGGAAAAATCATTATCTCCACTATGGTCCAGTTGATCTTTTGATATAATTCATTTTATATTTATTGATTCCTAAAAATAGATGAGTTGGGTTCAGCCTATTTGAACTCGGCCCATTCAACTTGGCCCAGCTGATTTGGCACTTTGTTTCGGCCCATTTGAGTAGGCCTGATGTGATATATGAGGCCCATTTGATGTATTGGAGGCCCATGGGTCAAGGCCCAATAGGATGAAAATAAGGCCCATTGTAGTGTGATTCCACCATGGTATATGTGTTGACATTTATAGCGGGCTATGCCTTGGGAGCAATGATGGTTTGATGTCCACATTGTAAAGGATAATGTTGGTTAAATGTCCGCATTGTCACTCTCCCTAGGGCCCATTAATAGGCCCATACTTGTAGTGTGTGGGCCGTCTAGGTCCATCTTCGTTATGATCAGAGCCCATCACCATATAACATGTTTAGTATAGATCCATGATTCATGATCATACACATCATATGTATGCTTAATATGAGGAGTGACTGGTCATAGCATATGCCTTCGGGCAGATTGTTTATGGGCTCCTTGATAGGCGGAGTTGTCCTTCATGAGCGTACGATACGCGCAGGACTTGCATGACTGGTAATGTGATTCATGCACTTCACATTTGTATGACATGATTACTATATGCCCTAGCAACATCAGGGTTATGACCTCCACAGACACATCGTGGATGGCAGAATCAGATACCGATAATATTGTTACTAAGCATCGAGGCGCCATAGATGTCCCTGGGTGAAAATTTCTAAACCCGATGGTACCGGAGGATGACTCCAACGTCGAGACCGAGTAGATATATAAGCGCACGAGGGCCGAATACCAGGAGATCGCGTCTCCCACTGTGTCGTGGTCTGTTGGAAATGGGTGTGGCCTTACTCGCCCGAGAGTAGGGAGCAATACTAAGCTGAGTTTGACCAGCTCGTGAATGGGTCCGCTATCGACGTGCCGGATAGGTATTGGCAGACTATTTGTTAGGCGGATAGTGAGGTTTCTTACGCTCACTTGGACTGTGCAGCTAGGAGAGCGGCAGTGCCATTTGAAGTGTACTAAATTTCGGTAATTATCCAGAATAAGAATTGTACTGATATATGATGAGGATTGGCATGCTTAAGTTGCATCTCGTATCGCATGGCCGTGTTTTGGCGATAGCATTCATATCTTGCACCGCATAGCCTTGGTACGGCTGATTACATTCATGTACTCATCACCATGATTCCGCATTACTCTAACCTTGCATTCTGAGCACGCTTATATTGTGCACACACTTACACCACCCTCTAAGCTTTCTATAAGCTTATGCACGATCGATGCGTGCATGTGACGCTAGGACGCAGCCGTAGCCTCGTCAGAGTTGGAGCATGAAGTTGAGCTTTTAGAGTTTCTATTATTATCATTATCTTGTATTTTCCTTTCATACGCACTGTATTCAAAGTTTTTTATCGTGGTGGATTTTGTGATGGTGTTCTTGTGGTTATTATTCATGGGTTATGCTTATGGTTATGCTCATTACGAATCAAATTAATATTAGAAATCCTCCATGTAGGATCCCAGGATCGAAACCTAGTAAATGGGTGCCGGGAGCCGAGAATTGGGTTCTACAGAGGCTGTCGGCTCCGGATTCAGCAATCGAGAATTTTATGAGCCCGATTTTCGAGTTTGGGGCATGACATCGAGGTTGACACATGATTTCGACATCATGTTAGACTTCGAACTCCTGGGTCTGGACAAAGCCCGGGATGGGTAAGATGATGACATCACTTCCGAACTAGATGATCTCCTAAAAAAGTTTGAAACCAAGGCTAATGTTATGGAAGAAGACTTCGAGATTATAAACTTGAGAACTTTTGAAGTTTCTCTGAAAGTGCGCATCGAGAAGTCACTGTCGCTAGAATACAAGCAGAAAATAGTAGACTTCTTAACTCCAAGGTTGTCCAATTTCGCGTTCTCATATGAAGACATGCTTGGACTCGATGAAGAACTTTCAGTGCATCACTTGCTGACAAAGCCTGAAATGAAGCTAGTCAAACAGAGGTTGAGAAGAATGAAGCCAGAATGGGCTTTGAAAATCCAAGAAGAAGTCATTAAACATTACAATGCGGAATTCTTGGTAGTCTCCAACTAGCTTAAATATCTCGCCAACATTATGTAAGTACCAAAGAAGGATGGCAAGGTTCGAACATGCTTCGACTTCTGGGACCTCAATAAAGCCAGTCCTAAAGATAATTTTTCTCTGCCACATATCGACACGCTACTCAACAACACTACAATACACAAGATCTTCTCATTCATTGACGAATTCTCATGCTATAATCAGATCAAGATGGTTATAGAAGACTGTGAGAAGATTTTATTCATCACGCCAGGGGAAACGTTCTGCTATAGGATTATGCAATTCAGTCTGAAGAAGGCGGGATGCCACGCCCCAAACTCGGGAGCCGAGCTCACTAAATTCTCTACCACCGAATTCAGTGCCCACAACCTCCGTAGTACCCCATTCTCGGCTCCTAGCTCCATATGCCAGGTTCCGATCCTGGGATTCCATACGGAGGATTTTCAAGGTGATTTTTTTTTATAAAGGAGCATAACCACAAGTATTCCAAAATTAAAGACATCATCACATTTCCACTATAATATCAGCTCGAGTAAAGCGATAGAAGGGAAATACATATAACAAAAGTTTAAAAGATCAGGCACATGCTCCTGCCTCAATGTTACTACAATCTATCATAACCTGCACGTAAATAACGTTCGTAAGCTTACTACGAAGCTTAGAGAGTGTGTGCATGTGTGTGCAATGCATATGTCAAGCATACAAATGTCAGAGTAAGCGGAATAATAGAGGGTCGGACTGTCAAGTCCATAAATACTATGAGTCATACCCAAGCTATGCGATGCAAAGACATGCAAGGACAAATGTTATAAGCTAAGGATGCAATGCAACATGCAAATCCTATTGTCTAGTCCACATCTTAGTACGGTTCCCATTTAAAATCATTGGGGTCTATTACACTAACACAGGCATGCCGCCCCATCACACGTATGAGGTCACACCCCCTTTCAACCGACCCCGACATAGTGGAAGATGCAGCCTACTGGTATTTAGTACTCGAGCACTCATGTTATCCACTTAATCTCAACGTTGGAGCATCCTATTGGCCCACAGGGTGTAGGGACTTTCAGTCAGGGATATCCTATACGCCCAATAAACATAACCAGATTTCTGATGCCCATACACAAGCTGCCAGCCATGATGATCCTGTGATGACCACAACCCTGAAGTCGCTCGGGTGTGGATGCAAATGCGTCATGCAATGCGTGAATGCATGAGTCCATCTTCCAAGCCATGCAACCATGTCATGTAAGCCATACATACATGCAAGGTGGTGTCATCTCATATGGGTCCCTTGAAAATGCCCTAAGTTGTATGGTCCTCAATGCGGCCTTGCTGCGCATAAGCAAGCTAAAAATCATGAATTAGCCACCATTCAAGTCATGTAAACATGATGTAGATGAGAAATGATAAAATAATACCGCATCAAGCATAAGAAAAGTATTGTACCATACATAAGAGCAATGCTAAATCGAGAGTAAAATAAATGCTACATTTAGCATGGTGTAAGTGCATCCTCGATATAAAGAAGTCGTCACATCAGCGTAAAGAAAGTGTTATAGCAAGTATAAGCGTACCTGCACCAATTACTAAGGGGGTGTTTGGTGCATGTTATTAGGAAAGATTAGGTGGGATGGGATTCAAAAAAATGTAATTATTACATATGACAAGGATTGCTCCCTATTACCATGGGATAAGCCTAATTCATGCTATGTTTGTAATACAGTGGCACATTGAATAGATATACCCACCATCATTTGAAAGAAAATAACACGTGTGTTATATCCAAACTGTTCATCTGTTTTGGCATGGGCCTAAAAATGAGGCAGATCCAAAACTTATGTGGCCCCAAAGAAGTTTTCAATCGCAGGTATTCAATCCCCGCTGCTTTCTGTGGTGGGGTCCACTTGAGCTTTAGATCTACCAAATTTTTTGGCCCATGCTTTAAAATGATCTCGAAAATGGGTGGACTGTGTGGATATAGCCCACACATCATAGTGGGACCTACACAACTTGCTAACCTTGTGTGGAATTGGCATGGGACCTATTGCAGTTCCATCTAATCTAATTTCAAGCTTTTCCATTCTTCCCAAACTTTGAGTTGAATGGGCACGGGACCAAATGCAATTCCATCCCACCTAATCCCATCTAATACCATGCGCCAAACGCCACATAAATAATTGAGAAAATCCCATACTCATACAAATGTAAAACATTTCACCACATGATAAAGGAAATGCATCATTCACAGTAGGAGGAGCCTACTTAAAAACCAAGTCTAATATGCCCCACAAAGCTACACTTGAGTGGGCTTTCAAGTCAATGGGCCCACTCAAAAAGCCCGCATGCAAGTGGCCAAAACTTACCACGATCGGCACCCAAATGGGACAACAAACTGTAGGATCCACAAACAATCATGGTAGGCCCGGACATCAAAATTGACCTTACAACTATCCCCAAAAGAGGCCCAAGAAGGATGGCCCACAACTAACTAAACACGAGCCGTCGCATCACAGCCACAACTCATGCATCAAGCGGGCCCATGGTATGGACATATTATACGCATCGAGGTGAATTTCACCGCATGAATACAATTCATACATCAAGGTAGGGCCATGGTGCACATACGACCTGTACATCATGGCGGTCCAATGATATGGCCACAAAACATTACGGTAGACCCTAGAAATGTTCAAACGGTGGCCAACAACGTGCTCGCAATTACATGCAAAGTGGCCCATGTATGGGCTCATTGCCCAAAACAATATATTTTAAAAAATAAAAATAAAAATGAACGAATAGCATAGTATATAACACAAGTATCATGGTGGACCCCATAACATGGGACACATGCTGTGTGGATTCCACAGCGTGGTCCACCGTTGTGGGCCCCACAATTCACTACGAAAAGCCCAATAAGGAGGTATATTGGTGGGCATCCAAATTGCCCACTGTTCTAATGGTGCGGTCCACCTGAGCTTCGGAACCAAGCTCTAACACGAGCCAGTAAAACAGATGAGCGGTGAGGATATAGTATCGAGGTGGGCAACCATAGCAAGCCCCACCTGCTGGACCAGCAGGTGCGCCCCTGGCTAATGGCATGGGTGAAATACCTAAATCATGGTGGGCCGTGTTGCTCCACCAGAGATTTGGATTTTGCTAAACCTTGGACGGGTCAGAAGGGCCCATGGTCCGATTTTGTAATCAGATCGGGCGGACCACTTGGTTAAACCATGTATCTCACGGAAGGAGTCCATGGTGGCCCCACAACTCCGGGAAAGCTTTGGAGCTAACGTGCATGCTCGGTCAATAACGCAATGCGAGTACTGTTTCCTGCCGTGGATGTTGGGCTGTCCAAACATGGTTAGCCCACCAAGGCCCGTTAGCCCTTCCGGTGGCTAAACTGGTGGGCCACTTGGACTGAGGTCTGTACATCATGATGGGAATCCTCCGTGGCCCCACGACCTCGGTTTGCGTGCTAAAATAAACATTATAGTAGGTCCAATAAATTTTAATGGTAGGTACTCAATACTCACTGTTTCCTCTAATGCGGCTCATCTGGGTGTCAGATCTCATTCATTTCTGGGACAATGGCCTAAAATGATCGGCCAAAGAAGATGGATGGCGTGGATTAAATAGATACCCACGAGTGATGTGGGTCACCTAAGATTTGGATCTTCTTCATTTTTGGGCCCAGCCCTTAAAATAATATGGAATAGTGGACGGACAGTGTGGATGGCACATAAATGTCATGGTGGTCCCACGCTGTTCGCGGCCAACGGGCTTCCGCCCTTCCAAGTCAGTGGGCAGGGGCGCCCATGCAGGCGGTTCATTTTGTTTTTTTGGTTTTTGTTCTCTATTTTATTTATTTTTATTTTTATTTTTGATGAGTCCAGCCTTCCGTGGATCTAAGTAGTCCAGCCTTGGGCAGGTTTCACGGCATACACGCGTCACAGTAGGCCTTAGAAAGTTTCAGCGGTGGTTATCATCACCACCAGTATTTTTTATTGTGTGGCACACAAGATCTCTGGATCTGGCTTATTTTTGGCTCCAAGGCCTGAAATTATATGGAAAACTCAATGGACGACGTAGATGATACATATACATCATGATGGCCCCCGCGAGTTGTCCCTCCTTGCACACCCACCAAGTCCGGCGTCCCTGGACGCTGGTGACTTCACATAGTGGGCCACCTCCTTTTTTGTTTTTTTGGCATGTTTCTTTTGTAAATCAGTCCTAGGTGGGTCCGTTTTGGACAATTCAGTCCGTCCATCATTTTTACCATCACATAGTGGGCCCAAAGAGTCTTGGATCAAGCTGATCTTAGCATTTTTCCTTCATTCGGATCTAAGCGATTTGATCAACATATTGAATGTTAAATAAATATTACGGTGGGTCACACAAGGTGGTCCACGCTATCATAGTGTACAAGGCATATTGTCTCACAGCATGGCCCACTTGTGGGCCCCACAATTGTCCACAATATTAAATAAAAAAAAGAGGAAGAAGGAAGAGATCGGCCATTGGATGGGCCCCTGCCGCTACGTGCTCCCTCCGCACACAACTATCACATACAGCAAGTGGGTCTCACCCATGTAGGTCTATGAAATATGAAAGAAAGTAAAGAAAATGGAGAGTTTGTCCTCCCTTGTACTCACAATGATGGATGAACAAATGGATTGGGCCGGATCGTCGATCAGACGGCTCGGATGGTGAAGCTCCTCCCTCAAACTCCTCTAACCTTCCCTTAAACTCTAATCTCTCTTAATCCCTCTCTTAAAACACTTCTCTCTCTCTCTCTCTTAAGCACTTTCTCTTCTCTATCTAATCTCTCTCTAATTTCTTCTTTTTCTCTGTAAACTCTTCTTTCTCTCTCTAATCTCTTTTCTCTCACTCTCATTTGCTAGGAAATTTAGAGAAATGAGACGGGTTTGGGAACTTTGTTGTAGAACTTGCATGATAGGGAAGGAATAAGAAGAAGATGGAGGGGTAAAATGGTGAGAAAAATAAGGAAAGAATGATGGCTAAGCATGGGTAAGGGGATGGGTTGCATGATCAAGGCATGGGCTTGTTTGACTAGTGGGGAGAGAGAGACATGAGTGATTGATGACTTGATTAATTGGACAACCTTAGGTCCATGCAAGTAAGGACCGCGTGCGTTGTGTGCCCCACCTTGAATCGTGCCAAAACTGCAACTTCTAATCTAGGGATCACAATGGGGCATGTCGCGCAACATTGGAATCGTATCATCTATGCGGTTACTATGGTGCAAGTCTCGAGGTGTTGCGATACTAAAATAGGGTCGCGATCAAAACTCATCGATCTAGTCCGCCAGGAACACGCTAGTGCCGAAGTTGAAGCGTACGGTAGGTCTCACGGTGTTACGGGTCTTACATAGGAGCCACGTATTAACGAGCAATGATGGCCTTATTTCATAACATGATGAATAAGGAAATGAACGTGTACATAGATGACATGATCGTCAAATCTCGTAGGATTGAAGGACACTTTGAAGACCTGAAGAAGCTTTTCGACTGGTTAGAAAAGTACAAGCTTCATCTGAACCATCAGAAATGTGTCCTTGATGCAAACAGAGGCAAACTTCCTGGCTTCATAGTCAGTGAGGAAGGCATCAGGGTCGATGAAACTATGAAAAGGGCTATCATCAAAATGCCTCATCCAAGAACTTTAAAAAGAAATTTGAGGCTTCCACGGCCGAATCCAGTACATCAGTCACTTCATCACACAACTCACTCCTATCTATGAGCCGATATTTAAGCTCTTATGGAAAAACTCACTGAAAGAATGGAAATAAGATTGTCAAGCTGCCTTCAATAAAATCAAAAAGTACCTTATGAATCCCTGGTTCTGGTGCCACCAACTGTAACGTCTCGAAAAAATCCGTACAAAGACCCAAGTACCACCTCAAGCAGAAATCACTAAGGACCGAATCCTTTAGAAATTAGATGAAAATTAATTAAGTACTAAACTAAATAATCAGTGGAATTAGCTCGAACCACTTTGTATACGAACTGCAAGACCCAAAACCATTAGAATCGTTAACCCAACATTACCTAGAAACCTAGGGTCAGTCTTAAAACCCAGTTGCTCTCGGGAGCACATTGAAACTCTGTATCGGACCTGGACCGTACGTCGAAAGTCCGATTACCGCGAAACTATGCGGTTATGACCGCCTTACTGGACTTGACAACCATTGCGAGAATCGAGTCCAAATAGTATCCAGAAACGCACAACTTGAACCTGGAGCGAAGTGTGTAAGAAATGCTAATATTTTAGAAAATGAACTCAAACTTAAGTGATTTGGACCGTTCACTTGCAGGCCAAATTTAAGGTTTCAGACCGTCAGATTCTGACCCAACTACACCCTTGGATCAGGAAAATTTTTCTACACATATCAGTGTACTTGTGGTCCTGATCGAGTGAAGATAGCTGTTGAACTGAAACTGGTCCTTCACGGTCGATCCACCAATCCGATCGAACCGAAATCTTAACCTGATATAGATCCGTTGTCATGAAACTTTTTTCAGACCATATACAGGTAATGAACCTCCAGATGAGCTCCATTGGCTTGAAACAAATGCCCTTTGGCTATAACCTGAGTATACCATGGCCCTTGGGCCATTTACCTCACTTCTGGGCCTATATATAGCCCTTAAACCACCCCTCTCTCATTCCATACGATTTTCTCAAACCCTAGGTGAGAGAAGAGAGAAAAGAGGAGGAAAGAGTGAGGAGAAGAGAGAGAGAGAGAGAGAGAGAGAGAGAGACAGAGAATTGCTGAGATTCATTCCCACCACTCCACGTGCCGAACCACATCTCCCGTGTCGCTACACCGTCGAATCCAAATCCATTTTTGGATAAGAAATCCTAACCCTAATATTGATTTAGGAATCCAAATAGCATAATCGACGTAATAACTAACCTGTTTCGTAGTTTAGGCAACTGTTGTTCCGTATTCGGGTGCGTAGGATTCGAACCGAGTTCGAAACGAGTATACAGATGAAATGTCCAGATTATAAACGTTTAAGTTATGGCTTTCAAGGCTTTCAATGTCAGTTAATGATTTATGACTGACTTGATTGCTGTCACATGTACTTAGATGTGATGTTTTACGTGTATTATACATATATATGAACTATATCGAATATAATACATTCCATGTGCTTGTTAAAATGTTTGAATGAATATGGAAATATGATTTGTGCTTGCCATGATTATTGATTGAGAATATATGATTGTTGTATGTGTGACAACTCCTTTATGAAAGAATTTGCTATAATATAAGTTATAACTAATTTATTACATGTATGTTGATATGTGTAGTCTAAGTGTCTGATAAAATGTCTAAATGAGAAATTGCTTGTTGAAATGTATTTAATAAGGGCGTTGAGATAGGATTCTCAATTACCGTATCTATAGTTACATTTTCCTTCATGTAACCTATCTCGCTACTACATGATTTATGGATGAAATGCCTATATATGATAACACGTACACTGTGTGTTTGTTAAAATGCTCAAATGAGGTTTATATTTGAATTGATTGTCACATGTTGTTTTGACTATCACATATGAATGCCTATTGTATTTGAGTATGATTTGGACTACGTAGTCCAGGCAATTGGTAACGATTCTTGTTTGAGTAGCCGAATTAGTCTCGCCACATTTGATGCGTTCGGTGAATCCGAGTCGTACGATGATTGTCGACAGTGGTTAGGCCACATGGAGTGCTCATGCGCTCCATGTCGATTAATTCAGCGTACGCTCGTACCAATCGAACTTGTCTAATAAACCAATTGGTCTATTGTGTGTTTACCATGTATAGACGCTACTGCCTGAATTTAAGGTACCACTTACCAATGTAAAGCCTATTCAACCATGGTACCACGATCTGCTAAGACTCATGAGCCGGGCATGGTGGTATGGGATACCGTGGTTAAGCTGTCGGCCTATGCTGGGGTGACGAGCCTCCCCGTAGTGACCAGTGAGCAACCAAACTCGTGAGCCAAATACGGTGGTGTGGGACACTATATTCGAGCTGTTGGCCTACCCCGGCGCAGCCTGGCTATGGTTCCAACGTGGGTTGGGGTGTACCATCTGATCTGGACCCCCTTCAAAAATAGCGCTCTAGTTGGTAGGGCGTTGGTAGAGTAACCTCGAGTATAATTAATTGAACTTGCCTATCCACTACTTTCATTAGGGGTGATGCCCTACAACTTGTCTATCGTATGTGATTAACTAGGATTGACGACCCTAGATGGATCATTGTTTGGGTAAGTGATATAAAGGGATGTACATTAGTTTTCTAAATCTGCTGTATGAATAAGTTTAATTAAGAACTTGGCTAACACGACCATGCATCGCATTGCATGTGCCTTTGGCGAGGAAGAGCACAGTGAGAGTTTAGCATGCGTGATCGTGAGATGATGTTGCTAAAGGAGTGCAGGCGAGGGCATGCATCATTCCCACATATCATCCCTGCATTAATAAGAGTAGCTAGGATTGTTTGATGTATTGCTTTATCATTACTGCTTAACTGAATCGATAACATGTTAACCTTTGCTTTATAATTCCACTGAATTAGCTACTCATTCCCACCTGGGATAGTGTTTTAAAATACCAATCAGACTCTGTTGTAGATGCAAGTAATGGAGGAATCTATGCAGCTGAAATGGACTTCATAGACGAGGAAGAGGAATTCTCCTATGTTCAGCTATCAGGCGGGTCTTCGTAGACCTTGTTCTGATTTGACGGGATTATAGGGTTACATGGATTAGTTAGACAGTTACACTTTGATATTTTATAAATTTTGAAATCATACATGTATATATTCAGCCTAGTATCATACTCATACTCTGAGGATTGAAAAACACTTTCATATTTTATATACATATCTCAGTCTTCTGCTTGCTTAATTTAATTATCTCTGGAGTATGATATGTTATTTTAGTATAATCTCACTCATGTTTAATACACTAATATGGACAACATTTAATCATCATTATCTATGTTGCATAAGTGATGCGTTGAAACTCGGGAGTTGAGCATTGTTCGACCCCCGATTTTCAGGGCGTTACACCAACTCCTAGATGACCTCTGTTGTTATACATCTCATTAGTAGTAGAGCCATTGGTTGCATCCTTAGTCAACATGAAGAAACGTGAAGGAAAGAACAAGAAATATATTATTTAAGTCGTAGGTTCATCGACTACGAGACTCCGTATTCAATGCTCGAGAAGACATATCTCGCCCTAGTTTAGGCAACTCAGTGACTCAGGCTATACATGATTGTATATCCTATCATTCTCCTCGCCCATATGGATCCGCTCAAGTACTTGTTCGAAAAGTTAGCACTCATTGACAAGATAACAAAGTGGCAACTACTTCTATCTAAGTTCCACATCACGTATGTCACTGAGAAGATAATCAAGGAGCAAGCACTCACTGATCATCTAGTTGCCCACTTGCTACCAGATTACCAACATTTAAAGACCTTCCTGAATGAGGATCTCCTCTTCATTGAGGGAGAAAGGATAAGAATGTGGATAAGTGAACATTATTCTTCGATACTACAGTAAATTATAAAGAAAGAGGAATTGGAGCAATTCTCTACTCTTCCGATGACGTCCATATTCCCATCTCGAGGCGAATCACATTAGAATGCACTAACAACATGGCAGATTACGATGCCTCCATTGCCCATCTGAGGGAAGCCATAATCTTAGGCTTAAAGAAGCTACGAGTATTTAGAAATTCGCAACTTATCATTAACTATACCAATGGTGACTAGAAAATCAAAGATGAGAAGTTGATACCATACCACGTATATCTCAAAAATATAGTCGACGAATTTGAAGAAGTCATCTTCTCACACATGCCAGGAGAGAAAAACCAATCTGCATATGCTCTCGCCAGGTACACCGATATCAAGCGATACCTCGAAAGCCAGGAATACCCAGAAGAAGCTACATCAATCAACCATCGAACAAAACAATGTTTAGCTGGACAATTCACGATCAGTAGCGAAGTTCTCTACAAGAGATCCTTTAACTAAGTTCTTCGATACGTGGATGAAGTTGAAGATGTAAGAATCATGGAAGAAAATCCACAATGGAGTGTGCAGCCCACACATGAATGGACGTATGATGGCAAATAAGATCCTACGACTCGTCTACTATTAGATGATAATGAAGACAGACTGTTGCTAACATGTCAAGAAATGTTTCAAGTGACAGGAACAAGCAAACCAAATTCATGTCTAGGCATCGTAATTATACAGCCTGACTACGCCCTGGCCCTTCTCTATGTAAGGTCTCGACATCATCAGAAAGGTGAACCCAAAAGCTTCAAACGACCATGAATTAAAAACAACATCATCAGCCGATATGGAGTCCCGCATGCTATCATTACCGACAATGGGACACTCTTTGTCAACAAAAAGATGGACGACTTCCTCAAAAAAATCAAGATTCAACGACATTAGTCTAGCCCTTATTGTCCTCAGATGAACAAAGGGGTCGAATCCGCCAACAAAACACTTGTCAGAATACTCGAAAAGATGGTTAAGACATACCGGGACTGGTCAGAGATGCTTTCATATACACTCTGGGCCTATCGAACGTCGGTATGGTCTACTACATGCGCCACTCCTTTCAAGCTTATATACGAAATGGAGGTAGTTCTGCCAGTTGAGATAAAAATCGCATCACTATGAGTATTACTAGAAAGTAAAGTCGATGAAGGGGAGTGACAACAAGCCAGATATGATCAATTGCATCTTGCAGATGAGAAGTACATGCTCGCGCTAAGTCATTCCCAATGCTATCAGAAAAGGATCGCTCGGGCTTACAACAAGAGAGTCCAAAAGAGAAGCTTTAAAGTGGGTGATATAGTGTAATGCTCTGGATCTCGTAACCCAAGTTTAGTACTTATTTTCTGAAATCCCAAGTATTAACCTTTAAAGATAGCATGAATTTTACATGTAATATTTTTCTTCTTAAGAGTGAGCACTGCAATGAAAGAGAAATAAATCAAATATAAAAAGAAAGTCTGAATACACATTCAAGATATATAAGCGGCTGCCCATAAGGCTTACACAAACCAATATCTCAAGAATAACAAATATATGAAAGAAATAACTTAACACAAGAAAGAGAATAAAATGCATCTATACTTGAGCTGGAAGATCACACAACTTCCCTTTGGAGCAGATACGGCTAGATATCTCTAATATCTGTTTCATGCTCTTCATCAGTCTGAACACGAGTATCGTTCAAATCCACGTATCATCTGTACAATTGTATAATTCACATCATAAGTAGCCAACTCAGTGAGAATTCTCCTCAAGATTATATAGTATCGCATTAGTCAAATATAGTTTTAAACAATAAAATATACAAAACAATTTATAATATAATCTTATTTAAATGTATTGATGCATGAAATGTACATTAGCTGGGGATGCTCATCCAGCTGGCTTTGGGCAAAAAATCTATGAATGAGGCAAAATCCACATGCAATCTCAAGTGGCTAGCCACTAGTGAAATTACATCAAGTACGGGCTCAAGTGACAAGCTCATAGAAGTTGGGTCGATCGACAGTGGTCTGGGATGTTGTGAAAAATACCCTAAGAAAGGGTACGTGCTACAGCATCTAAATTAGCCACCCGACATCACCCGTATGCTATGAAATGCATGATTAGTCCAACCGTTATTAGTCCAATTACACACAGTCATTTTAAGGAAGCTCAAAGGTCATTATGGGGGGTTCGTCACCCAGTATAGGCCGACAGCCCGAGCATAGTATCTCATACCACCATCCCCGGCTCTTGAGACTTTAGCAAGTAGGATGTTTAATGGTAACCTCTGCAATTAGTGGCCGATCATAATATAAGTAGAACTTACCATCACAATGCTATAAAAAATAGTCCATTAAGAGCTATATTGGGGAAAAAGTCTATCCAAGGACATGACAAAAAGGGGTTAAACCAAAAGGTGCATAGGCACAAATGATGCACAATATGGTAAGTTTATAACAAATTTTCATTTAATCCATTACACAAAAATGGCCGCTAGTTCGAGGAACCATTTTATATATGTGAACATAACTATTCAAGTTCATATTTTAATTTTGAATTTCCATACATGAGTTGAGTTTTCCATTAATTAATGTGGGAATTCAAGCTTCATAAACAATGCACAAGTATGAGAAGGTGTTCATGTGCAACATGTAAATACTTATACTAAATAAATATTGAGCATATGATTTGAGAATCTATTTAAATACTAACATAGGTAAGCATGAAATAAAGTTAACAATTATTAGTCAAAGTTAAAAGGTGGAACTATTACTTAGACTAACATAAAAGTGAAAAGCTTAATCGGAAAAATCATCACCTTATGAGTCGAATTACCTACTAATTTCGCTAGGAAGTACTTCCACCCTTAGAATCGAATCCTACCATGAATTGTGAAATTGCAATCCAAGTTTTACACACTATCTATTGTTAAGATAATATATTAGGATTTGAATTACTTAGATTTAGAGTTTCGATGTCGAACTAGGGTAGTTGATCTATGGTTTAGATTTAGGATACAAACTCTAATTGATGTAACCATTAATAACAATATAAATGATATTACTAATTATAAAAAATTTATAATCTAATAATAACTAATAATATTAATTATATAAAAACAAGTAATAATATCAATAATAATAACAAGAGTATTAATTAACATATACGACACATGTATCATCGTTGTAGCTAGCTGGACGTCCTCTTTTTGAGCTACTCATGACTTTACAGATTCTAGGTTCCTTCGACCTTTAAGGTGGACGAAGAAATCTTCTATTTATCTCTTATTAAAAATTTACTATCTTGTGGCATTATCTAAGCTAGAGTTGAAGCAAGTGTAAACAACAAGAAATATACCATTAAAAACTTCATAGGGCCTATTATAATGTTTATTTGCCATTCAACATATTTATTAAGTCACATATACCTGGATCAATGCAAAACACACTTATTAGCTTGATCCAAAACTTTTATAGGTGGAAGAAGTTTTTAACGATGGTCGTTCAATCACCATTGCTTCCTATGGTATGGCCAATCTGCAATTTGGATATGCTTCCTTTTTTGGGATCATGCCCTAAAATGAGCTAACAAAATGGATGAACGGCATGGATAAAACACATACATTTTGGTTATGGCGAGGCCCACAGGACCAGGATTTTGGTTGGCTAGCTAATAGGAGTGGCAATAGGTCTAGATCATGTTCGATTGGAGTCAAGCCAAGCCAGACCATTTGCTAAACGGCCCAGGAATTCCAGCCCAAACAGGACCCATGACCCATTACACTATGACCGGACCCATATAGTTATACCTGGCTCGACGTAACCCGGCACTACAACACTTGGGTTCAAGAATGGAATATGATGCTGAAGGTATACCCAACCATGCCCACTTAGTGTATACATCAAAACATACATACATCATGTGTTTGTATCTATGGTCTATTAATGTTTTGTGTTTTGGGCCAAGTCAGGTTGGGTCATCTAGCCCAGCTTATTATATGGGTGCTTTGGGTTGAATCGAAGCCTGAACCATTTAGTTAAACAAGCTACTTTTCTTATCTTGAACCTAACCCACTAACCATTGAGATAGGCCCAAACATATCTCAGAAGTTAGTTGGGTTGTGGGATAACCCAATCTATTGCCATCCTTGCTATGGGGAAATTCAAATATTTTGGACTTAAAAACACTAGCTATAAACTTGATGATCTTTGGTGCTAACAAAGGGCAATGGCTCTAGGTACACCCAAACTTATGACTCTATGAAAGATATTTCTTAAACATTAAGAAGAAGTGACTTTATATTAAGGACATTCAACAACAAATCATTGGCATTAATCTCTAATATCTTATGTGAAGCAAATAAATACATTTAGATAGATTGCAACTTAGGTCATCAAAATAATACATTAGTGACCATACCTTCGCTCAAAATTTTCACTTTGTCAATGGGCCAGGCTGCCACATCAGGCTTGGACTGAAAATATTAGTCTTGAGGCTAGACTTGGACCTAAAATTTAAGCCCATTCATTAATCAAGTTTGGCTTCATTTAAGAACATGTTAACCAAGCTAGTCCTTTTTTAAAGTTTCCAGGGCAATTTTGTCAATGCTGTGCATAAATGAGGGTGGTTGGGCTTAGACTTGGGCAAGACTCAGGCTTGTTCCATGCATAATCATCATGGTCCTGGGTTTAATTTTGTAGGTTGGATTTGTATAGACCTTAGTCCGGCACATTGACAGCCATAACCAAGGCAAATGGAAAATAATAGATTTGATCTCATTTGTAAACTCTGGAGGGATTGACATCCCCCTTTCTTGAGAGGAAATGTTGAGTTCCAAATGCATGTGCATATCAAATATAGAGATTATGGCGGGAGAAGATCTTTTAAAGTCCAACCTGTTAGACCACAAGGGTATATGGTCTACATAATAGATAACATCCCACCTTACCTACATTTGACATCTAAAACCCTTCCAATCGGTTGTTCACACCACTAGGATCATCTACTGCGAAAACATCCTCATATACTCATCGGATGGGCAAAACCATAGAAAACAATTTTTAGCCATTGATAAGGGGAAAAGATAAATATAGTCTGCTTGAAGAGTATATTTCTTATTTTTGAACAAGGTGATCTACATGATAAGGAAAAAATATTATACAGGTTGGGTATAGCACGTACACGAAAGGTTTAAAGCTATTCACCGGGTGGACCATCAATTATAGCCCGTGGATCATTCAATCAATCTTTTAGTTCAACCAACATGTATTTATTCTTTTTACATTCAACCAATAAAATATAAGTTGTAATTTTATGTTATAAAATGTTACATTTTCCATGTGCATATATTTTATATGAGTTATAGGAGACCAAACAATGTTGGTAGGACACATATTTCCATCGTGCTTTGTTGTATAATGGCCAACTTTCAGAAATTTGAATTCCCACCTTCACCTAATCCCATAGATGCTTAGTCGCTCCATAAAGGAACATTGATACTTTGTCAGGATGTGATGGATGATACACAGGCAGTTACAATTTATTTAAAAATGCTTATGTTCCATAAGGTAATTCAAATTAAACTATCCAAATTATGGGTGGAAGTTTAAATGTATCATAAACCAAAATATATTGCTTATTTCATTATATGACTATCGAATTGGTTCGACATTTATTAGACGGCTAAAAATGAAAAAGTATCCAATTGTCTTATTAGGAATGTTCAACCAAACTAGTTTTTGGACAAGAGCTTAGCCATAATGGATTCCACAATTAAGCCAGTTTAATTGGCAATAACATATGACATGTGTACCATTTCTAAGTGACTGAGTATCAAGGACATACAACCATCGGAGTATGAAATAACTCCCATAAACTTTGTCCCCTCCCTCTTCACACGTGAATCATATTTGTTTACTATTAAATACAGTGCCATGTGAGGACGATGTCAATAGACCCGCCTTTCAATTTTTAATTATTGGGAAAGGAATGCATGGTGATGGAATTGCACCATTACCATACAATCGTTAAACCATAGGTAGAAGGAAGGCTTATTTATGTAGGTAATTAGTGTAAACAGGCATTTTGACAAATGCCGCAAGAATTTGAGAATCCTTCCATATTTTCTTGCCGGATATATTTATTTTAAAAAAACAAAAGATAATATTACGAGATTTTCAAAATATCAGCAATTTTGAATTTTTACGTTTTTAACAGGAAATTATCCCGACGTCAATATGAAATTGTATTTAAAATTTCAACAAATCATATAATTATATATTTTAAATTTTAAATTTATTTGTTAATTTCAAAATAAATATTTTAAATATTTTATTTTTAGCAAGATTTTTCCAACAATACCTTAAGGAAAACCTATATTTTTGAAAATATCCGAAAAAAAAAACAATCTAGTAAAGAAGTTCCCTTTCACTATATACATATAGTGGCCTACAAGAATTCTTAAGCCATTGTAGCTTAGAGGTACAATATCCATACTAAAAGTCTCTACCAATAGGTCAATAGTGGCTCACACGAATGAGGTTTGCTGAGCTTGGTGGTTTTGAGTTCGGTCATATGTATTGTGTTTGTGTGGTGTGCAATGTGTGTTAGCGCCAATAGTGGCTTAACTCAAACTGAACGCCTTATGACCCCATACACTAATATAGTCGGATTAGGACTAAATTTATAAAGATTGGCTTAACTACTCAGCTACCAAATGCGCAAAATCATGTAATTTGTCAATGGATGGATTTTATCATTCTAATAAATTAATATTTTTTACTTTGGAAAAATGACTTTCAATTAAGTCACGTGATAGCTTACATGGTACAATATAAAGAGAATGTGACCACTTGTTTGCTATGATCATATGATACAATGTAAGGACTTCTGGATAGGCCCGCCTTTGAGTTTTTAATTCTTGAAAAAGGAATGCTCGATTGTGGACTTGTACCAGTACCATGCTATTATTAAACCACAAGTAGAAAGAAGGCTTATTTATCTATGTAGGTGTACATAGATAGTACAGGGCAAGCAACATTGCACTAAAAAGGTAGTGTTGTGTTGTATTAGAGTGGTGTGGGCCCTAAGCTCTTCATTCTTTATTGAATTTTAGATGTATAAGGTGATCTGTTGGAGACATGTATTGGAATTGGCCTTCAAGATACTTTCTTGATTTATTAGCTAATTAGCAGACATGGCCAATTAAACTTCCAACTCAAGATGAGTTTACAAGATCTTCCTATAATCAGTCATTTATTTAGCAAGTGTAGCTGATTGTATATCTATTTCGAGATATGTCTTCGTGATCTTTACAAAATTAACTTGCTTATGGATGTGTGTGGCTAATCACATTATGCCATGTGTTACTATTGATCATTGTCTTAGCTAATCATGCATATTAGAGCTTTATACTAATGGCTTCATGTATATCATGTCCCAAACCCAGAAATCGGACTCACAAGAATCTCAATCGCCGAATCCGGTGCTGATAGCCTCCGTAGTACCCCATTCTCGGCTCCCAGCACCCATATGCCAGGTTCCGATCTTGGGATCTTACAAGGAGGATTTTTCAACGTACATTTATCTCGTAAGAAGCATAACCACCAGTTTACCCAAATCACAAAAGCAACATCATCATCACATATCCACTAATATAAACTTTGAATACAATGCTGAAAGGGAAATACATAAGTCAAAATAAAATCAAAGCTCTAGAAGACAGCTGCACGCTCCAAGCTCAACGTCGCTGCGACCAACGCCACCTGCACGCATCTATCGTGCATAAGCTTATAGAAAGCTTAGAGGGTGGTGAAAGTGTGTGCGCAAGATAAGTGTCAAGCACACACATACAACGTCATAATCATACAATGTAGGAAATACTGGCGAGATCATAAATCATATAATATCAGAGTAAGGAAAAATACTGACAAGTCCATGAGTCATACAATATTAGAGTACGCAATACAAATCAATTATGCAAATGAGTAGTCATAAAGTGCTAAATATCAAATGTCGAGGATGCAATGCTATATACGGTGCAAATGGAATGACCATGCTAAAGTGTGATAATACGTAGTATCGCAGGCTATGCGGTCCACCACAAGGAACTTCTATCCAAAACAGTCTCATACCTAATTTGGATAGTTAGACTCAATGTGGTAAACTCCAGATCTCAGGTTAGTTACGCGCCCCAACCGAAATCCTGGCCATTGCGAAGGTATACAAACAAATAGTTGCGCACCACAAGCCCAAGTGGATAGTGAATGAATGAATGAATGAGTATGCAACTCCTGTTCAATAAGTCCACGTGTCAGTACCGTACATCTCTGAGATCATCACTGGGGTCTATTACACTCTACGCCAAGTTGTCGCCCCTGTCCGAGCGCACAACTGGGTAAATGAAAGAGACCTCACTATCCGCCTGCCAATATCAGGCCTAGCTCGTCGATAGCGGACTCATTCCTCAAGCTGGTCAAACTCAACCTATGTATTGCCCCCTCACTCAGGCAGGTAAGGTCACACCTCTTCCTAACCGACCATGACACAGTGGGAGACGCGACCTACTGGTATATGACCCTCATGCACTCATATATATCCACTCAGTCCTCATGTGCTCATATATATCCACTCGGTCTAGACGTTGGGGCATCCTCTGGTACCAAGAGGGTTTAAGAATTTTCACCAAGGGCCATCTATGGCAGCCCGATGCTAGAACTAAACATTTTCGGTGTCCCATTTGGCCATCCATGATATGTCCGTGGAGGTCACGGCCCTGATGTCGCTAGGGCGTACGGTGGTCATATCACAAAATGCAAGATGCATGAATCACAGTCCCATCATGCATTAATCTTGTGCATACCGTGCGCTGATGTGGGGCAACTCCGTCTCTTAGGGAGTCCCATCAATAACCTACCCAATGACATATGCAATGGTCAACCACATCTCATAACAAACATGCAGATGATGTGTATGGGCATGTATCATGATATTATGCTGTCACATACTCATAATCGGTATCGACAACCGACACCGATAATCTACATCAATAATCGGCCTCGACAATTAGAATCGGCCTCGATAATTGGAATCGATAATCGACCTCGATAATCATCCTCGACAATCGGAATCGGCCTCAATAATCGGAATCGATAATCGGCCTCGATAATCGACCTCGACAATCGGAATCAGCCTCGATAATCGGAATCGAAAATCGGCCTAAGGGAAGGTCACAATGTGGACATTCAACCATCATTGCCCATCAATGTGGACATTTAACCATCATTGCTCCCAAGGAGTGGCCCACATAGAGTTAAACGTATTGTGGGCTTATGGCCTCACACAAAGGCCTAATATACATCGCAATGGGCCTCATACAAGGGCTATATACACATCACTATGGGCCGCATCACATGAACCTTGAATACATCACAATGGGCCTCAGGTGGGCCTCATATATATTAAGTGGGCCAATGGGCCGCACCAACAGGCCTCATATACATCAAGTGGGTCATATCAATGGACGACATAGATATACCATACATGCATCAATGGTAGGCCCTTGGATTCCATCTAAAATCATTTCAATAGTGGCAAGTGCAACATGTGTATCGCTGTGCATTATCATTCTATGGGGCACATGGCTCTCTAATGATGATCAGCACTGTCCAAACATTGTCCATGTAAATCAGCACTGTCCAAACATTGTCCAGCACCATCCAACACAATCTGGACGGCGTGGATGAAATAGTTACATCACGGTGGTGTCCATTGATCTGAACAGATGGACGGCATGTGTAGATCGCATACATCCGAGGTGGATCCCACCAAGAAAACGGATGAACAGCATTGAAGAAACACATATATCATGATGGAGTCCCACAACTGTTGGATGTTGGTCCAACAGTGTCCATCGATGGACGGACGGTAGAGATGAAACGCATATATCAGGTGGGTCCACGTGGTGTGGCCCACCATAATATACATATACATATCTATTTTATATAATATTATTTATTTGTATATTATTATTATTATTATTTTGTTCTGCAGGTCAGTAGCGTCCAGCGTCCAGTGATGGACGGCTGGATACATACATCAAGTGGCCCATGGATGCCACACGTGTAAATGGTCCATGTGATGGATGGCATGGATGGAATACAAATATCAGTGGGGTCCACAAAGAGGGACAGTCTGGATCAAAACAGACATCATGGCGGTCCACAGCACCGTCCAAATCTGTCCAGCACCGTCCAGAAGTCTGAACAGTGTGGATGGAAGCACATACATCACGGTCAGGCCCCACAGAACTGCTAAGATAAAACGTAGCCCCATGTGGGTCCCACGTGTCACATGCAGCATGCCCAGCACGTGCAGCTCCGTCCCAGCTGGACGGTGCAGAAATACACATCATGGTGGGGTCCATACAGACGGCTGGATGATGCACATGATCATGGTGGCCCACAGAACCGCTGACGGACGGGCCGGATGGGTACATCATCACAGTGGCCCCTCATTCATCAAAATGGATGGACGGTCTGGATGACATGCATACATGTTGGGGTCCACAGAAGGGTGAGCCACCCCACGGACCAGGCTAATATTTGTTTTTTCCTTTTCATACAGTCCAGCAGCTGGACGCCTAAGCCTGGACGGTCATGATCAGGTGGGCCGTGGCCTGGACAAAATGGATGGACGTGTGGATGTGGAACACACGTCATGGTGCATCCAGCACACGCACATCAAGGTGGGTCCACAAGGTGGCCCACTAAAGCTTTGGATCAACTTGATATTTGTATTTTCCTTCATCTAGGCCTATTCAAATGGATGGCCAGCAATGGTGGGTCCCGCAATCGGACGGTGTGGATCAAACTCATCATGGTGGGCCACGCACCTCATCAATCATCATCACCAAACAAAAAGGAAAAGAGAGAGAGAGGGAGAGAAAAAGAGACGTGAGAAGGGGAGGGACCCCGCCACTATGGGCCCTCCCTATATAATGCATACATTAAGATGGGTCCCACCATATGTGGGCCCTCAAATCATCAAATCCAAACCAAAAATCACCCACCGTTATATCTCCCCTTCCTTCTTCCACCAATGCATGTTAGAGCTCCAATGGATGGACTTCAACGGTTGAGATCGATCATGGAGGGTGGGATTGGATGGTAGGAAGGTGGACCATACTTAGCTCTTTCTTATGGAGAGCTTGGACGTCCACCTCCCATGGTTGCTTAGGAGAATGAATTTGAAATGAGAGAGAGAGAGAGGATGGGATGTAAGAGAGAGAGGGATGGGTGAGTGAGTGATGAGAGTACTTATGTAAGAGAGTTGACTTTGGGGATGGGTAGTTGTACTTAGGGATGGGTGTAAGTAATGGGAGTGTTGTGTACTTGATTAATATGATTGATGGGATTGATGTCATAGATTCTCTTGGGATAAGCAACGCGTAGCGTTTTCCTCGAATTGAACGCGGGCCCACATCTCGTGGCCCGGGTATCGCCTCAGCGGGCGAGACGCGGCATTGGAACCGCAGCGACGACATAGTCACAAGGATATAAGTCTCGGGTTGAGCTGACTCTGATATACGGGACATGACTCAGGATCGCACGCAAACGCCGATAACAGATCGCGGGTCACCGAAATTTGACCGGGAGGACCGCGGAAGCCTACGGAACGGTACAGGCTAGGATACGGGTCTCACAACCAATTGACTTCTACTATGTGTCGTGATAAGCATTACTGCCACCTGAAATAGCAATTGTGACTTTTTTCTAGGCAATTACAAAGCGTATGGCCTCTCTTGTGTTGTCATATGTCATGTAATGTTTCTACTCATGCACAACGACACATGTCTTGTCGCGCCAACATTCATTGTGCTTCACGATCTCCTCTTGATGTTCAAAGTGGTTGTGATGATCTCATCTTGATCTTCCATACAGTAGTGTCGCCATTTGTTGGCTTACTAACCGTTGGATCTAGTGCAGTCAAGTCAAGTGTAAACAAAGCTAAGATTTATTTCTTTAACAAAAATCCATTTATGTATTTATTTCATCTATTCCATGGTTTTAAATAAAAAAGGGGGATACAACTTACACTGCAATTTTAAATCAGAAGAGAGATTTCAACAAAAGATAGATCTTTCACTCTATCAACAATTGAATTAGATCAACCAAACTATAAGATATTTGCCTATTCATTCATACATATTGGATTAAAAAAAATTCTTCAATGAGGTATTCAACTTAAAGGATGAATAAAAAACTACGCATCATCAAATGTGCCAACATGCTAGATATAGGTAATATCCAAACCATCAACTTGGTTATTCTGGCCTTTATTATATTCCACCCAAAAACTTTAGCCAAGTACTCTTCACATTCACATTTATTTCATAAATTCTACCCGCCTAACTAGTCGATTGGCTTGATTCTTGGGGTAAGGCATCTAGATCGTGGGATCCCCCTTGTCGATAGATTGGCTCTTGTTAAATATTTAATATTGCATATCTATCCCCTTTTTTTCATCATTTCATCATTTTTTCTTACATTTGAAAGCTAAAATGGCCTGATTAGATAAATTTTCAATGTGCAAAAGGATTTGGAAGTCTGAGAGATCTTCAAGCTAAGGATAGAGATTTAAAGTCCAAAGGAGATTAAAATTAAGCATGATGAAGCAACAGAGACCAAGATCCAGCACTTAGAGCTTTGAATAAATCAAGTTTTAAAGCCAATAGTTCTGAAGAATTAAATTTCAAATTTCTAAATTTTTTATAGGACCTTGATTCCATCAACAAATCCTCAATGTGACTCGATACAATCGAATAATTCATGAATTTCTAAGTTTGGTTGCTGGCCTATTTTGCACGTTGTTCGAATCCATCAAAGTTGGCTTTGATACTATCAACATCTATCAAAGACCTTCTATCCCATCAAATACTTCTATCAAAAGAGGTGATTAGTGTGTAAGTTCATGAATTTTCTCAAAGTCAGTGGAAGAAAGTTATATAAGGAGGCTTTTCTAGACGAAAAGAGATCATCCTGAGGTTAGAGAGAGAGAGAGCGAGATATAGAGATACAGAGAGAGAGCCAAGGCGGAGCTTCATCGACACTTTCCTTCTTCGATTTCAATTTCAATTTCTAGTTTGTTTTTATATTTTCTAGTTTGAGTTTAGTTTTCCATTGCATTATGGTAAGCTAATATCTTAGCTAAGGCTAATGGGTGAGGCTTCTAGTTAATTTACAATATTTTAGTTTATTTAATTCAATACATTAGCTTGAATGATGATTTTTTAATTGAATTGGTTTAAATTATTATTAATTTATATAATCCTTTAATCTATTGTTGACTTTAGACATAGTGGATGTTTAGAATTCTCTGCGATCAATTAGCTAGTTTTTGTGAAAGTGTTAATCTGTAAAATTCCTTGATAAACTGTGACCTATGTGTACAATATCCTTGAAATTTCCTGTGATCAATTACTTTATTCTTCATGGGAGAATCATTCAATTGAAGTTTATGTCTTGTTAGTGAATTTTATTCAAATTAACTGTTTTATCCTCCATTTGGAAGGAATTATTATTCGATTACAATTGAGCTATTGAAGTTGAATTAGTGGGCTGGCATTGAAGATTGATTAGAAGTTAATCCCTGAATCTCTAGTTGTTAGTTAATTACTGTTTTTACAACTCTTTTAATTTGTTGGAGTGAGATAGCTTTAAATTCGTCGATTATAATTTTAGTTTTAGAAGTTTTCTTCCCAGTCCCTGTGGATTGACCTCGATCTCACCGAGTATGTACTACTTCACAACCTTGCACTTAGGGTTGTCTAACAAGTTTTTGGCATCATTGTCGAGAATTGTAACAGTTAAGAACACTTTTAGGACAGATTTAGTTCCTAGGTTTTTGTTTTCAGAATTTTTATTTTTATATTAGTTTATTTTCATTCAAATTCTAGTTACCAACGTTTCCTATTTGTTTTGTAGGATCTATTTTGAGTTAAGTGTCTTCCCTATTGGTAACACCCTTCCCTTATTCTCTTACTTTTGCCGTAGGATTTTGTTTTTAGGTTTAGACTTAATTATAGGGTTTATGTGTGTTCATGCCTAAGTAGGTATATGATCACACACTTCGTCTTCTAAGTGAATGAGGATTGGTTAAAGGACTATCCATTCACCGTGGAGTTAGAAAACATTTGAGTACTTGTGAATCAATCAAAACTATGGCTGGGAATGAAGTGCACAACATGCCACCGGTCAGGACATTTCATGATTACCTACAACCTACAAGAGCAACCATACTCTCTTGTATGGTTTTTCCTATAAATGCAATAACATCGATTTCAAATCGGGGGTTATCGAGTTACTTCCAAATTTTCATAGACTTGAATATGAATGTCTATATTTGTATCTAAAAGAGTTCAATGAGATCGTTGTGACTTTGCATTACAATATAGCCTATGAAGATGTGATTAGATTAGAATTATTTTCATTCTCTTTAAAGGAGTGTGACGTCCCAGAAAAATCCGTACAAAGACCCAAGTACCACCTCAAGCAAAACTACCCAAGGACCGCATCCTGTCGCATAAATTAGATGGGATTTAGTTAAGTACTAAATAATCAGTGGATTAAGCTTGGGCCACCATTTTCACAAATGGAAGGCCTAAAACCATGAGTATCACTGACTCAATGCCACCTAAAGACCTAGGAGAAATCTCAAAAGCCTGTCGCTCTGGGGAGTAATTGAAACTCGGTAACGGACCTAGACCGCACGTCTAGGGTCCGATGACCTCGAAACTATAGGACTATGTCCGTCCTACTAGGTTTGATAGTCATTGCGGGAATCAAGCCCAGATAGTGTCCAGAAACATCCAACTTGAGCTATGAGTTAAGTGTGTGAGAAACGTGAATATCTTTAGAAAATGAACTAAAACTTAAGTGAATTGGGTCATTTGCTCTCACGCAAAGTTGAGGATTTTGGACCGTTAGTTTGTGATCAAACTTCACCCATGAGGAAAAGAAATTTTCCTGCACTTATCCGCATAACCGTGGCCCCGATTGGACACGTATGACCGTTGATCTAACACAGGCTCTCCACGATCGATCGGCTTATCCGATTACACTGAAATCGTGTCCTGGCATGGATCTATTGTCAGGGTGCATAACCTATGACGTAGATGAGTCATGGGCCTCCCTATGAGCCCTGTTCGTCCAAAATGGCCGCCCACGGGGTATAAACAATGTATAAGGTGGCCCTGGGGCCATTTGCATCACAACTGGACCTATAAATAGCCCTCATTTCACTCTCTCTCCCATATATGAATTTTGCAAAACCCTAACGGAGAGAGAGGGGAAAAGAGGAGAAAAGAAGAAAGAGAAAAAGAGGAAGTGTAGGAGATTGCTACAACTATGGGAAATCTTCTCCCACGCACACACACGCCTAGATCACCGCCCCGTTGCGCTATTGAACCTCTTTCGGCTACGATTTCGGGTAAGCAATACTAACCCTAACATCGATTTAGAGCTCCAGGATAGTTGTTCGTCAACCTAGTTAACCAATTTCATCATTTAGATGCGCGACGTTCTATTTTCGGAAACAGAGTTTGGACCGAGTCCGAGTCTAGCATTCTAGTGAAAGGTGTGGACTATAAATGCTTAGGTTGCGATTTATCAATGCTTTCATGACAGTTGATGATTTATGTTTGTCTTGATTGCTGTCGTATTGTCTTAAATGTGTTGATTTCTGTATGAGATACGCTTGTGAATTGTAATAAATGATGCAACCTATGTGTTTGTTGAAATGTCTAAATGGGAAATAGAGATGATTAGTGCTTGCTATGATACCTAATCTAGGATTCATCATCGTTATATGCATGTCTAACGCCCTAAAAATCGGGGGTCAAGCAAATCTCAACTCCCGAGGTTCAGAACATCACTTATGCAATATAAATAATGATGTTTGAATGTTGTCCATATTAATACATTTAAACATGAGTGAGATTATACTAAAATAGCGTGTCATACTCCAGATTTAATGTAATTTGGCAAGCGGAAGACTGAGATAGGTATATAAAGTATATGAGTATTTCATAATGTCCAGAGTATGAGTATGTTACTGGGCTGAATATATACATGTATTGGTTTAAAATAGAGAAATTATCGAATGTAAGGTGTTTGACTAAATCATAAGTCCCTGTAAACCCGTCGAATCAACACGGGGTCTACATAGACCCGCCTGAGAGCTGAATGTAAGAGAACTCTTCCTCCTCACCTATGAAGTCCATTTCAGCTACATAGATTCTACCATTACTTGCATCTAAACCAGAGTCTGGGTGGTATTTTAAAACACCGTCCCAGGTCGGAATGAGTAGCTAATTCAGTGGAACTATAAAGCAAAGGTTAACATGTTATCAATTCAGTCAAGCAGTAATGATAAAGCAATACAACAAGCATTCCTAGGTACTATGGTTAATGCAAGGATGATATGTGTTAATGATGCATGCCCTCGCCTACACTCCCTCTGCGACATCATCTCATGATCGCGGCATGCACCCCTTCCTCTGTGCTCAACTCCAATGCCAAAGGCACATGCAATGCGGTGCATGTACGTGATTAGCCAAGTTCTTAATTAGAATTATTTATACAGCAGGTTGGAAAGCTAAGGCACCTCCCTTTATATCATTTACCCAAACAATGATCCATCTAGGGTCGTCAATCTTAGTTAATCTCATACGTTAGCAGTTATAAGTCGCTACGGAGAGGCTCATCACCTCAGCGCAGGCCTAGTTTATACTTGAGGTCACTACGAAAAGGCTCGTTACCTTAACGTAGTCCTAGTGTATACTCGAGGTCACTCCACCAACGCCCTACCAACTGGCAGTCTATTTTTGAAGGCTCGTCACCAACCCGACTGGGGACGATAGCCAGGCTGCACCAGTGTAGGCCGACAGCTCGAATACAGTGTCCCATACCACTGCATTCGACTCACGAGTTTGGGTTACTCACTGGTCACTACGGGGAGGCTCGTCACCCCAGCGTAGGTCGACAGCTCGACCACGGTGTCTCATACCACCATGTCCGACTCATGAGTCTTAGCGAATCGTGGTACCAAAGTTAAACGGGCTTTGCACTGGTAAGTTGGTACCTTAGATTCAAGCAGTATTGTTCATACATGGTAAACACACAATAGGCCAATCGGGTTACTTGACAAGTTCGATTGGTACGAGCGTACACTGAATTAATCGACATGGTACCACTGTCGATAATTATCGTACAACTCGGATTCACCGAATGTATCTAATGTGGCAAAACTAGTTCGGCCACTCAAACGAGAACTGTTACCGATTGCCTAGGCTACGTAGTAGTCCCAATCATACTCAATTACAAAAGGTAATCACATGTGATAGTCATAATAGTATTGAACAAACAATTTAAACACTATAATCATTTGAGCATTTTATGAAATACAGAACGAACATATCATCACACATATGCATTTCATACATAAATCACGTAGTTGGATTTAAGTTACATGAAGGAATTTATACATATAGCGAAGGTGGTTGAGAATCTTATCTCAACACCCTTAGAAGGTACAGTTCATTACACATTTACTCATTCAGACATTTTATCAAACACTTAGACTGCACATTTCAACATACATAACATATATTAGTTATAACATATATTAAGGCAAATCCTTTCACAAAGGAGTTGTCTTACATACAACAAACATGTATTCTAGATTAATAGTCATGGCAAGCACAAATCTTGATTTCACTTTCATTCGAACATTTTAACAAACACATGGAATGCATTATATCCAACATAGTTCATATATATGTAATACCTAGAAAACATCGTATCTAAGTACATGTGACAGCAATCAAGTCAATCATAAAAAATTAACTGACATTGAAAGTCTTGAAAACCATAACCTAAACGTTTATAGTTCGCACCTTCCGTCGGTAGACTCGTATCGACTCAGTTCGAATCCTACTTCTTTGACTACGACACAACTGCTACCTGAATCACGAAATAGGTTAATTATTTCGTCGATTCACCTACTTGGATACCTAAAATAGATTAGGGTTAGGATTTCTTACCTAAGAACGGAATTGGAATCGCTTGTGTAGATGGGTTTAGGGATGATTCGATGTGTGGAGTAGCAGGGAAGAATCGCTGCAGCAAACTCCAAGGATCTCTCACACTTCTCCTCACTTTCTCCTTCTCTTTCCTCTTTCCCTCTCTTAGGGTTTAGAAAATCGTATAGAATGAGAGAGGGGTGGGTTAAGGCCCTTATATAGGCCCAGAACTGACGCAAATGGCCCCAGGGCCATGGTATACTTAGGTTATAGCCAAGGGGTGTCCGTTTCTGATGAACGGGGCCCATCTGGAGGCCCATTACCTGTACACGGTCAGGGGCAAGTTCCCTGACAATGGATCTAAGCCAAGTTAAGATTTCAGCCCGATCAGATTTGTGGATCGACTGTGGAGGACCAGTTTCAGTTCAACGGCTATTGTCACTCGATCAGGGCCACGAGGACACTGACCTGTGTAGGGAAATTTCCCTGATCCAAGGGTGTAATTGGGTCAGAATCTGACAATCTGAAACCTTAAATTTGGCCTGCAAGCGAACAGCCCAAATCACTTAAGTTTGAGTTCTTTTTCTAAAGGTATTCACGTTTTTCACACACTTTGCTCCGAGCTCAAGTTGTGCGCTTCTGGATACTATTAGGACTTGATTTCTGAGATGGTTGTCAAGCCCAATAAGGCGGTCATAACCATATAGGTTTGCGATAATTGAACTTTTGACACGCGGTCCAGGTCCGATACGGAGTTTCAATGAGGCCCCGAGAGCAACTGGGTTTTGAGATCGATCCTAGGTTTCTAGGTAATGTAGCGTTAGCAATCCTACTAGTTTTAGGCCTGCAGTTCATATTGAAAGTAGTTCAATCTAATTCCATTGATTATTTAGTTTAGCACTTAATAATTTTTGTCTAATTTCTAAAGGATTCGGTCCTTAGTGATTTCTGCCTGAGGTGGTACTCGGGTCTTTATACGAATTTTTTCGGGACGTTACAGCATGTAGATTTCTTTGTATGAATATTTGATAAAACACATGTTGTAGCTAACGTAGTCTAAGTGTTTGATAAATTGTTTAAATGAGAAAATTGTTGGTGATTTGTATTTACTATAAGTACTAAGATAAGATTCCCTATTGTCTTATGCATATGTATATTTTCATCTATGAAATCAATTGATAAAAGACAAGTTATATTTGACATGGTATATATGTTTGATGAAATTCCCAAATAACAATCCACTTCAATTGTTTTGTTGAATGCTAGGATGGATATTACATGTGATTGTAGCAGCATTTGGATAGGATTGTGGCTACAAACGTAGCCCAGGCAATCGGTAAAAATCCTTGTTTGGGTGGCCGAATTTGTCTCACCACCTTGGGTAAACTCGATGAATCTGAGTCGCATGACGATTGTCGACAGTGGCTAGGCCACGAGGGGTGTTTACGTGCTCCATGTCGATTTTGTCAGCGTGTGCCCGTACTAATCTAGCTTGCCTAATGAACTGATTGACCTATTGTGTGTTTACCATGTATGGACGTGACTGCTTGAATCTAAGGTACCCCTCACTAATATAAAGATCCGCTTAACCATGGTACCACAGTCCACTACGACTCATGAGCCGGGCATGGTGGTATGGGACACCGTGTCCGTGCTGTTGGCCTATGCTGGGGTAACGAACCTCCCCGTAGTGACCAGTGAGCAACTAAGACTCGTGAGTCAGGCATGGTGGTATGGGACACCGTGTTCGTGCTGTCGACCTACACTGGGGTGACGAGCCTCCCCGTAGTGACCGCGAGCACAACTTCTTACAACTTACCTATCGTATGTGTTTGACTAGGAGTGACGAACTTACAACTTGCCTATCGTATGTGTTTAACTAGGAGTGACGAACCTATATGGATCCAGAACATAGGAGTAGGACCACTACGGTTGTCCGATGCCGAATGTTCGATTTGGGTCAATGATATAAAGGGAGGTACCCTAGCTTCCCAAACTTGCTGTATGAATGAGCTTAATTAATTACTTGGCTAACATGACCATGCATCACACTACATTAATTAGGATGTGCCAAGAAGGCGTTGGAGTTGCACCGTTTTAAGGAAGTGTTGTCATATGCGAAAGAGGCTGTCGAAGTCGCGTGTGAGGGATCTTTGATGTGAGGGCATGCATTATTACTTGCACCCCATTCTTGCATTAAAAAGAGTAGTTAGGAAGTGATTGCTTATGAATGCTTTATCATTACTGCTTTGATTGACTTGATAACATGTGCAACTTTTGCCTTATAGAACCACTGAGTTGATCACTCACTCCTACTCTAGGACGGAGTTTTAAAACACCAACCAGACTCTGATATAATGCAGGTACAGACGACGTCTATGCTCTGCAGTAAGATTTCTTGGATGAGGAGGAATTCTCCTACTTCCAACTCTTAGACAGGTTGATGTAGACCATGTACCATTACGCAAGGACCACTGAGCATCGGGGCTTAGTTGCACACATTTACATTTCTACATTTTGTTTATTTTGAAACGATATATGTATATATTGAATCCGGTTACGTATTCATACTCTGGAAGAAACCTTGTGAATCATTGGTATACTTACACAGATATGTTTTAGACTTCCGCTCTTGCTTAACTTAATTAAATCCGAAGTATGATTTGTTGTTTAGTATAATCCCAAGCATGCTTAACTCATTAACATGGAAGAAATCTAAATATTATCATCCATAATGCATAAGTGATGTTCTGAATCTCGGGAGTAGAGCTTTGTTCGACCCTCAAAATTCAGGGCGTTACAAGGAGGGAGCCAAATCATGACTACACTCTTTAAGGCTAAGATCTATCGGGACATGGGCTGAGATGCCTCGAGAGTTTTTTAAGAAAAAAAATTCGGTGCAAAAAACCAACACTCTAAGGCGGAACATTATAAACTTCTTCCAAAATAAGGATGAAACATTTTTCAATGCTAGTAGTAGTTTAAAAAACTTTTATTTACCTACCACCATCATGCTACGAAACTTGATGAATAATTAGCTTCTTCCAAGATGGACTGAGTTCCAATATACGCCAATTCATAGAGAAGATGTGCAACGACAAGTTCATGAGTAAAGATCCCAATGAGGCCTAGGTTCATTGTTGAGGGTCGAATATTACATATTAGACCCCAGTTATTATCTGCTTTTACGAACATGATACTGTTTAATGCCCTATTTTAATCGTGTTTGTGCTGCAAGGTGAATTTATGAGCCTGGACTGAAAAAGGGTACTAAAAGCATGGAATTAACGTTCCAAAGTCACCAAGGCAAGGGACGGACTCTAGGGGACCGACATCGAAGAATTTACACACCCGGGATTTGAGAAAATCTAGTGGTTCATGCTAAAGAAGCCTAAAATTCATCCAAAATGTAAGATCACAGGGTTCCGACCATCTACTCAGCTCGAAACTTCATTTATAGCTTGAGAACCATAAATTAACCGTACACATCAATTTTCAACCATTGTATCCTTGTGGAAGTGGCTCAACGGACAAACCAGCCCACAATTCACTGATCTGGGGCCCACCTGATATCCGGATATACTTCAAATTTGGTCTCAACCCCTTAAAAGGGGTGAAAAAATGAATGGATGGAGCAGATTTTACATATACATCACACTGGAGTACCCTACGTGTACAACGTGTACACCACGTGATGCGCACCGGACGGTCAGCCCGGTCAAAGAAGGGCTAACCCGTCTCTCTCACGTGCTGCAAACCAGCAGGAGGGCGTTAGTCGTCCGTTTGTTGTTAGTGGGCCCCACACGTCGCTAGATTTGATGATCGGAACCGTCCATTCACTCCAGAGGTGGGGTGTGACCCTCGTTTAGGCGGCCATTTGGATCCTTTCGCATGTATACACGTGAATCATTGAAAGACGCAGGATGGACGGTGGAAGAAAAACATCAGTGGACCGCACCAAAACTCGACCAAAACCACCCCCTCCCGATTGATTTTTCGGCAGGAATTCAATGAACGGAGTGGATTTTTCTTCCAGATCTGATCAGGGGCCCACCAAGTATCACAGCGTAGTCTGTTTACACAGCCCCTACGTCCAGGAAATCCAGATTTTTCGGCCGTTTGTGGTCCATTATCTTTGATCATCTTGATGATCCAAACCGTCCATCGTGTAGCTCGTCCAAAAATGCCCTTAGGGACGTTTTATTTTTGGAAAAAATATGAGGAAAGTGGGGAAGTTTCGTCCCGTTTTCTTGGCTGCGTAAACAGCCTTACGCGAGGATATGTTTTTTTTTTTATCTTGCTAGCTGCGTAAAAAGTTTCCGTAGCCACCGACTTTTGCCTACCTATATAAAGGAGACGAGAGAGAGAGAAGGGGGTCTTAGGCAGCCATGGAGGCTATGCCCGTAGGAAGAAAGAGCAAGGCAAGAGAGAGAGTGAGGATCCAAGCCTGGACATGGAGCAGTTTTCTAAACAGAGGTTTTTCTCTCCTTTGTTTTTATGGATTTATTTTTTTAGAGATTAGTTAATCATGGTCATGATTTGCTAACCTCTTTGCTAGGGCTAAGAGGTGAAGCTTGTGGCGTGATGGGAATGATTTTACGGCTTTGATTCATCTTAGACTAAACTAATGTTGATTTTAGTTTGATTACAAGGAATGCCTCTAGTTTTTAATGGTATGTTGTGACTGAAATTACAATAGATCTGCGATGGTTTTGAGTATTTCCTTTTCATTAATTTGATTATGAAGTTAGGAAGCCCTGTTGTTCACCATCGCCCCTTGGACATGGTTGGATGATGGAATCCTTCCTAATATTCATACATCTCTCAGATTGGTTGTAGATTGGTTAAATTCTATTGTTTTCTTTATCTCATGGGCATGGTTTTGTGATGGAATTGAGGCCAATTTACATCTTTCTCATCTCTTGAAAACTAGATCAAAGAAAGTTCATATTTGAATTTTAATGTTATACCTTCCAACTAGATGAAGATGGGACTCTAAGTCCAGTTGTGTTCTTGAATCAAGCATAGATCTCCCTGATCTCTACAAGTGGATCCTTGAAAACCCTAGTTTCCACCTTTAATTTCATTAGTTTTACTCACTTTAATCACAATTATTTCTTCAAATTATTCCAGATTTAGATTACATCTTTGCCTAGTTCTAGTTCTAGTTACGTTCAAATTACGTACAAGGTTCAGTCCTTGTGGATTCGACCTCAGTCTTACCGAGATTATTACTACATCACAACCCTATACTTGGGGTGTGAACAATTATCTTGTTCTTCTAGCTGAGAACACCCAATAATGGGATACGTCTAATAATGCTAGTAATACCAAGCCCGTGCCCAAGGAGAACGATGAAATATACATTCTCAAGGAGGAAGATGATGTTAGTGCAAAGATAGCAGGTCTCATTCAAAAAGTTGAGGCCATGAAATTGAGGAAAGTAGATGTGGCTAAACCCAGTAAGCTTGTTGAAAGTGCATGTGGAATTTGTGAGAGTAATGCATATGTAACCAAGGATGGTCCTACATTTCTCGCTTTCAAGAGGTGTTGCAAGCTCAAGTTAATGTCATGAATACTTATCAACACCCTTTTAATGCCCCAAATTCAAACATGTATACTCCTGATTGGCAGAATCATCCCAACTTCAATTAGAGAAACAAACCTACTGTGAATGCGGGTAATAATCCTCAATGGCCATCTATTAGTACACCTTTTGTGCCCCCACCAAAGAAGACCTTAGAGGATACATTGCTAGCATTCATGTAATGGCAAATGCAATTCAATCAAAACACCATGAAAACCCTCCGTAAGCTTAAAATATTAATTGAGAGAATTGAATCACGCCTCAATGTTAGGGAGTAAGGAACTTTCCCTACCCAACCGCAGCTAAACCCCATGGGACAATATGAGGTGGTTGATTCAAATTCTTCCAACCCACATGTAGAACATTTTAAGTCTATCACCACTCTTAAAAGTGTTAAAGTAATCGATAAAGAAATTCTAAAGAACGTTAAAAATCCTAAGGAATCTGAAAAATCTAAGGGTGATGATGAGTCTAAACGATACTCAACTTGAAAAAGAGTCTGAGCATGGTTATAAGCTGATAGCCCCGTTCCCCTAACGATTGCTTTCATACAAATCTTTGGTTAACAATCAAGACATCTTAAAGGTTTTCAAACAAGTGAAAATGAATATACCTTTATTGTATGTCATAAAATAAATACTTTCATATGCCAAGTTTCTCGAAGATCTTTATATGGTGAAGCGAAAGCTTAACGTTCAAAAGAAAGCCTTTATAACAGAACAACTAAGTGTTATTATAAAACAAAATACTCCCCCAAAATACAAAGATCCGAGTAGCCCTACCATCTCTTGCATAATGGTGAATTTCCACATTGAACAAGCGCTGCTAGACTTGGGGGTGAGTGTTAATCTTATACTTTACTTGGTATATGAGCAATTAGGACTTGGTGAATTAAAACCAACCAAGACAATGTTACAACTTGCCGATCACTCTGTGAGAATACCGAGATAGGAAGTGGAGTATGTGTTGGAACAAATTGATAAGTTCTACTTTCCAATAGATTTTATTATTTTAGACACCCAACCGGTTATGATTGCTAGCACTTAAACTCTTATCATCCTAAGACATCCATTCTTGGCTACTTCAAATGTTGTTATTAATTGTAGGAATTGAGTCATGAAATTGTTCTTTAGCAATATGACGTTGGAGTTAAATGTGTTCAATATGTGTAAACAATAAGGGTGTTTAGACAAGAAACGAATGTGTTTTAATTGGGAATATCTTATTCAGTAATAACAAAGAAAGAATAAGAGAACAATTATCATCAAATATTTTATTGATTCAAAGGTTCATTTACATCCTCATATTTCACTTGATTCTGATACAAACTGTATCAAGTGAATAAAACAATGTTAAATGTAAAAATAATCCGAATAATGGTTTCGGTAGCATTCTAGCTTGCGACGTGCCCTTTTGAATGGAGAAGGCATTATGTGAATTCAGGAATCCTTTAGAAATCCTTTATTTCTCCTCTGATTCACCTGAAATAATGATTTTGAGGGATACATATTAGATTTCTGTAGTGGATCGCTGCGAACAATGCAGGAATAACAAAACATATGCAGTCTTTAGGGGTGATTATGCACACAAAAGAGTCATTGCACAACATGCCTTGACTCTCTGTTAGGCGTCCTTGGCGCAACAAGGAATTTTCCAGCACTTCTCCTTCTTCTTTCCTTGTGGGACACCTGAAGTGTTTCAAGCGGAATCCTAGAGATCTTCGAAATTCTTCTGGAGCTCGGCACTCGCAAATGAATGAAATCAAGGGGTGAATGGGTGTTTATAGGCATTTCACACGTGTGGCCTCGATCCACGTGCCATCTGCTTCAATTGTGCGGCCCGAGGCAGGGGCTCATTGCGCCGTGCAATGGCCCACACAACACATCCATTACGCGCGCAATGGGTTTTTTCTTAAAAATCTCTCTCTTCTCTCTTCTTTTCTGCTTTAATTTCTTTATCCTTTCTACTTCTTCTCTCTGATTTTATGCCACAACAAAGGGGATGATGATGACATCCATGAATTTAATATGATTGAATCCATTGTGGAGCATGAGTTCCTTCCAACCCTATGCTCCGATCCCTTATAAGTATGTTTGGCTCACTTTGTGTAATTCAAATGATGAAATGATTTTTAACATAGTGAATGCCTTAAGGGATTCTAAACCCTTATAATTGAATTTGGAAGTTTTATCTGTTGAGGCACCAAAGCCCGATTTAAAATTTTGTGATGAAATAGAAATTGGAAATGTAGTGCCCGATCAAAATATAAGAATGTATGTATCTAAAAATGTAGTGGCTGATCACTTACCTTGCCCTACACTATTTGATTCTATGGAAATAACGCCTATAGTGGATAGGGGTGTACATCGAGTCGAATCGAGTCGAGCCAGCCTCATCTCGGCTCGGTCACCAGGCACACCCAGCTCGAACTCGACTCGACTCGGCTCGGTGACTGAGCTAACATCTCCAGCTGGACTCGGCTCGGTCAACAATTGGACTAGTTCGAGCCAGGTTCGAGCTCAAGCTTTCGAGCCAAGTTCGAGCTCTAGTGAAGGACAAGGCGGAGATGCCGCGAAGAATATGACAGCGCACAAATTCAATGCTCCAACAATCTACAAAGAGATGATCAGGTAACGTGTCAAGAGGAGAGGGATGAGCGGGGGGAGGTGGCAAGAAAAATGTGGAAAATCTACTGCATGTTCTGATAGCTGTCGGCTTGACTTGGAAGCGATAAATATCCTTACAAGTGTCTAGCCTTTTCTCAGGTGTATGTCATTGCAGAGGAAAGGCTGAGACACATACTGCTTGGTGTCAAGCCCGACGTAGTTTTAAAGACACCTTAGAACCTCTATGCCTAGGTGTATGTCATTGCAGAGGAAAGGCTGACATGCATACTGCCTGTTGTCAGCTCCGACGCAGTTTTCAAGGATAGCTTGAAATGCATGTGAGGTGGTAAGTGGCGAGTAGAATGTAGGTGGAGAGGCGTCAAAAGGAGACAGCCATATGTCCGACTCGGGAAGGATGTGAAGGAGGTGCGAGATATGTGGAGCTGAGGGATAGGTGGAACACCAGTCCGAGTGGGGTGGAACTAAGGGGGTAGGCGAACACCAGTACAAGAGGGGCTGCCACGTGCCTTTTATGGTGACCGTTCTGAACACCCTACATGTGTCTACATTCACATGAATGGGGTACCTAAGTCGCTGTGCTCGTGTGCCTTTCATCTCATGTGGAGGAACTCAACTATGAAGCACTTGTGCTCGGGTTTTTTAAGTCAAGGCACATGCGAGGAGATATCTCATATACTTGAAGGTAACACTCCCTCTCTGCATTTCAAGGCAACAGGAGCAGAGAAAAGCTCGAAGGAGGCTGAGGGAGGTTCGAGCTCGAGCTTTCAAGCCGAGTTGGGACTCGGGAGAGAGTCCGAGACGAGCAGAGAGAGAAGGAGGTAGAGACTAGAGAGCTGAGAGCTAGGGGCGGGCAGGCGGGACTCCGAGATGAGCAGGGAGAGAGGGAGGTAGAGAGTTGAGCGTCAGGCGGGTGTTTTTACAAACTAAAGGGAAAGGGGGTAGATTTAGGGTTTTTTTTCTTTATATACCATTTGACCGAGTCGATTCGACTCGATCTGACTCGAGCTGAGTTCGAGCCATATATCGATCCAAGTCGAGTCAAGCTCAGGCCAGCTCGAACTCAGTTTCAAGCTTTAAAAACCAGCTCGACTTGGATCGTACCGAGCCGAGTCAAGCGAACCGACTGAGTTGGTTCAGTTCGTGTACACCCCTAATAGTGGACATGCTCCCTGATGAACAATTGTATGAAGTCTCTCATATGAATAACATGCTCCTGATTCTACTTGTGATTATTGAGTTATTAGACTATTGGGGCATCGATTTACTAGATATCGATTAACGCAAACTGGTGGTGAGTTTTGTTCCAAAGAAGTCCACGCCTATGGAGGATTGATCCCCTATCCTGATGGCGATTCTTTTTAGTTGCTTTATTAGAATAGTTCCTTCTATAGGATAGGTTGCTTTGGTATAGTTGTTTGGGTTTTGTTTTTGGTGTTTGATGTTTTGCTAACTTAGAGAAATAAAGTGCTTACATTATTCATCATTTTAAGTACTCTCTAACCTCTACTTGTTACATTTTAGTTACCCTTGTGTTTTTTTTTATTGCATGATATTTTTACATTTAGGATAATGTATCAATTAGGTTGGGGGTGGGTTACCTGTGGAAAGTTTTGATGTTGTTGATATTTTGTTGTTTTGGGCTACTAAATTTTTGAAAAATAATAATAATTAGAAGCATACATTGTGTGTATTCATGTGATTTTGAAGTAATCTGAATGTAAGAATGATAAGCCACTTGGTGATAAGAATTTTTTAAGTTTAAAAACTAGTATATTTGTAGAAATTAAAATTGACTTCTTTTTAGTAATTCTCTAATGGAATTTGTAAACATTGATGAATCATGAATTTCACATTTCACAATCTAGTTTACACTACTAGGGATAAGTTTGATACTGTATTTGATATTTGATGATTGCCTATGATTGCCTAGAGTCTAAGGAACCAAGCATGTTAAACCTTCACTATCTAGTTCATTGTTTTTTTTTTGAAAAAATAAAAAAGAAGAAGAATACATTGAAAATGGCTACCTATTCTTTGAAAAAAAAAACAGAGAGAAAGAAATTTGTCCATGAAAAAGAAAAATGATTGATATTTGGACAAGAATGAAAAAGAAGTACAATAAGAATTTGAAAAGAAAATTGAATAGTGTGAAAGCGGTCGATGTGAAAAAAAAAAAAAAAAAAAGGACTGGATAGTTAGTAAGGTTTTGACTGAGTCTTTGGTTTACCTACTCACTTTGGGTAATTGTTGGTGTTATCATTATGGTAGAGAACTAATTCCTAGTGGTGTAAGGATAGAATTCACTGAGCACCATGGTACTCATTGTTTGGAAGTTTTCCATAGGTTTATTAGTATTTTGAACTTATGAAGGATTATTTGCTAAGAATGTGTTGGAATGTAGACTGACATTATTAGCATTACCACTTAGGGTTGTTTGATTTTTAATTTCCCTGGTAAATACAGGGAAATAAGTAATTATTACTTACCCCACCTGTTTGAAATTCACTAGGAATTACGTTTCGAAAAGAGGTCCATACAATACCTATTATTACTGATTTAAATATGTGGGCCCCACCATGATATATGTGAGTTATTCACAGCATCCATCCTTTTAAAAAATACATTTTCAGGCATGAACCCAAAAATTAAGAAAATCAAAAGCCCAAGTGGACCACACCTTAAGGAACAATGATCATTAAGACGTCAATGGCTGAAAGCTGTTTTCTCCCTAGGGCTCACATTGATGTTTATTTGTCATCCAACCAGTTCATATGGTCACACAGTCATGGATAAAGGTGAAAAGGGCCGAGCTAAACGTCCTGGGAGGGGGGGAATAGGACTATGCTAAATTAAAAAATAAATGCAGAATTGAAAGAAAAATAACACAATCAAATAATAAAGAAGCACAAGAAAATAACAACCTCAAATGTACTAGTCTTAAGAGGTTGATACAAACTTAGTTCTAAGGACAACCTGACACCAAAAACCAAAAGCTTATGGCAGGACAACCTTACTAGAACGTTTGTAAGTATCAAAAACTCAAACCAATAAAGAGGCAAATGAAATAAACTAAGTTATTACAACATTCCCCACAAATGCATAAAATAAATTACACCATTCACCACAAATGCTTAAAGTAAATTACAACATTCACACATATAAGCACATTCAATCATCCACCACAACTCCTGGGATTATACTGGTTCGTCTATGTGTACACCAACTATTAGAAAATAGCCACACAACTACTCCACTCCTAATATCCACTCCCTCAAATTATTAGCGTTCACTATGAAAAAGGTTTTCCAATGTTCACCTTAAAACCTTCACAATTATGTCTTTAGTTGGGCTTACGCAATTACAAAAACTCGGCACTCAAAGATTTTCTGGATTACCTCAGATAAAACCAAAAAGAGATTTTTCAAGCACAACCTCAAAAATCAAAAATGATATACAAAATGGTAAATGATACTTATTTGGAAATTCTCCTTTTGAAGAAGCCCGGTAGAACCAATTCGATGTAAATGAAGATGTTCAATGTCCAGTCTCACAAATGAAAAGGTTCTAGTTCTAAATAATTTTTAATTAAATCAACCTGGGCTAGCTTGATTTGATTTTGATCTCAAAAAAGGGGAAAACACAAATCCCTTCTTAATATAAGATTGGAATGAAGATCACAAAATCAAATTATAAAAGCTAATTAAAGAGAATCTAAAATGAGCACAATATAACTTGATGAATCCACAAACTTATCTCTCAGAGTGGTGTCTTGATTTATCTTTGAATGAATGAATAAAGTCTGAAATTCATGCTCTATTTATAAGCAAAAATACTGTTCACTCGACTGGTCTAAGGGTCGGTTTGACTGGTCGAAGGACCAACCAAATTTTAAATTTTCTGGCGTGATAAGATAAAGTCGTTACTCGACTGGTCGAGTGGCCTGCTTGACTGGTCAAGCAATGCACTCGACTGGTCGAATGGGACCAGAAAAGCTTGCTGGACTTTGAGTCGAGCACTATGCCAAATTAAAAAATAAATGTAGAATTGAAAGAAAGATAGCATAATCAAATAATAAAGAAGCACAAGAAAATAACAACCTCAAATGTACTAGTCTTAAGAGATTGATACAAACTTAGTTCTAAGGACAACCTGACACCAAAAACCAAAGGTTTATGGCAGGACAACCTTACTAGAACGTTTGTAAGTATCAAAAACCCAAACCAATAAAGAGGCAAATGAAATAAACTAAGTTATTACAACATTCCCCACAAGTGCATAAAGTAAATTACACCATTCACCACAAATGCTTAAAGTAAATTACAACATTCACACACATAAGCACATTCAATCATCCACCACAACTCCTGGGATTATACTGGTTCGTCTGTGTGTACACCAACTGTTAGAAAATAGCCACATAACTACTCCACTCCTAATATCCACTCCCTCAGATTATTAGCGTTCACTATGAAAAAGGTTTTCCAAGGTTCACCTTAAAACCTTCACAATTATGCCTTTAGTTGGGCTTACACAATTACAAAAACCCCGCACTTTGAGATTTTCTGAATTACCTCAGACAAAACCAAAAAGAGATTTTTCAGGCACAACCTCAAAAACCAAAAATGATATACAAAACGGTAAATGATACTTATTAGGAAATTCTCCTTTTGAAGAAGCCCGGTAGAACCAATTCGATGTAGACGAAGATGTTCAATGTCCAGTCTCACAAATGAAAAGGTTCTAGTTCTAAATAATTTTTAATTAAATCAACTTGGGCTAGCTTGATTTGATTTTGATATCAAAAAAGGAGAAAACACAAATCCCTTCTTAATATAAGATTGGAATGAAGATCACAAAATCAAATTACAAAAGCTAATTAAAGAGAATCTAAAATGAGCACAATATAGCTTAATGAATTCACAAACTTATCTCTCAGAGTGGTGTCTTGATTTATCTTTGAATGAATGAATAAAGTCTGAAATTCATGCTCTATTTATAGGCAAAAATACTGTTCACTCGACTGGTCTATGGGTCGGTTTGACTGGTCGAAGGACCAACCAAATTTCAAATTTTCTGGCGTAATAAGATAAAGTCGTTACTCGAATGGTCGAGTGGCCTGCTCGACTGGTTAAGCAATGCACTGGACTGGTCGAGTGCGACCAGAAAAGCTTACTGGACTTTGAGTCGAGCACTATTCACTCGACTGGTCGAGCAATCTCCAGGACTGGTCGAGAGTCCAACAGAAAATTCTAAAAATTTGCAACATACCTTAGCTTAGTTGAGAAAACTCTTAGATTGGTCGAGCCAGTACTTAGACTAGTCGAACAAGGACTAAGACTAGTCGAGAAAATGACCAATAAACATATGAAATGACCCACATAAAATATGCAATGAATATGACACAACCTATGGTCAATATAGGGTCATCCATACCTGTTTGTGAGTTGGATCAATTGAAACATCATTTGCTTCAGAACCTTGAATTCTTGTGATACGTGAAGCTTGAGTTCGATCTCTTGAACTTGAGCTTAAGTTACGCTTGAGTTCTTGAATCTTTAGCATACAGTATTTGAACTTTAAACTTGAACTTGAGTTCTTGAGCCTTAGATCTTGAATTTGAGCTTAAAACCATGAACTTCAACAATCTTCACTTCAACTTAAAAATGCAGGCAAGTTCGACGAAGATCCAGACAACTTTAAAATGCACGAACCTGATCACTTCAACTAAAAGCATGATACAAATTCTAAATGGTTTGGCACAACAAAATTTGACAACACTTCGGGTACTAGATTTACACAATAGCATTTACAAAAGGGGAAATGAAAATATCAGTTTGATCCAAAACTTTTGGGGTCCTCAAGAAGCTTTCAACGGTAGGAGTTCAATTCCCATTGTTTCTTATGTTGTGGTCCACTTGATCTTGGGATCTGCTTCATTTTTCGGCTCATGCCTTAAAATGAGTTGGCGAAAGGGATGGACGGTGTGGATAAGACACACACATCATGGTGGGCCCCATGATTTAACATTTTTCTCCTCAGGTGACGTGAGGAGCATTATAAATAAAAGGTGGCGGTCAACATCACATTGGAAATCCAACCAGAAATACACTGGTAAATAATTATTACCCATTTATCTTGAATTACCTCCGTAATTAGAAAATCAAACAGGCCCTTAGAATTTGATCATTTTGGTAGTTTCAAGGATATATGAGTATACGAAATCAATTCTTCTAAAAAGAATTTTGGTCTTGAATTTTGAATTTCTTTTCACATATTTTGATCATGACTAGCAAAATGCTACTTAGGGTTGTGTTAAGTGTTAAATATTGCACATTTATCCCCAATTTTGCATCCTTTTCTATTGCATTTGAAAGTTAAAATGGCCTAATTAAATAAATTTTTAATGTGCATAAGGATTTGGAGGTCTACGAGAAATTTGAGTTAAGAATGGAGATTTAAAGTCCAAAGGATATTAAAAGCAGGCATGATTAAGCAATGAGGACCAAAATCCAACACTTGGAGCTTTGAATAAACCAAGTTTTGAAGCAAGGAAGCCCTGAAGAATTAAATTTCAATTTTCTGAAATTTTCAACATGACTTCAATTCCATCGACAGACCCTCAATGGGACTCGATGCAATCAAATAATTCATGAACTTCCAAGTTTGGCTGCTGGATTGTTTTGCACATTATTCAATTCCATCAAAGCTGGTGATTGATCCAAAAGGATGACAAACTTAAGTGAGACCGAGATCGAACCTCGTGGACTTATATTGGTATGTTCTTAAAACACTTTAGAACTAAAATCAAAAGTAGAACTAACTATGGAATTTGAATTATAGTAAGCAATAATGGAAATCTAAGTATTGTAAAGATAATTAATAAAACAAAACACTAGAGGCTAGGGATCCACTTCTAACCATTCTTAATGCCTAATTTACTTGATTCAATTAGATAACACAATTGAAATCGAAGTCTTATCATATCCAGCTGAACAATAGATCAGTTGATTCAAAATTCAAAAACCAAAAAAAATTTAAACTTCAATTGATTAAGTTCCCACATAATGCTCCAAGTTATTGATCATGAGGAATCCAAAGTATCTATCATTGTCATGCCCCAGACTCGGTAACCGGACTCACAAGGAACCCGATGGCCGGTTCTGGCCGCAACAGCCTCCGTAGTACCCCATTCTTGGCTCCTGAAGTAGGTTCCGATCCTGGGATCCTAGAAGGAGGATTTTCATAAGTTATACATCCATTCCAATAAAAGCATACTCAAGATCACAATAAGTATATCTGAAAAATAACGAAGGCACACATCACAAAATCCACTATAAATTTGAGCTTTAATACAATGCTAAAAGGAAATACATCTGATGATAAAAGAATAAGGAAGAAGATCTGCAACACTGGGGTCCACGGCTCAACTCTTATCTAAGCTCTACTGCTACGATGCCGACCTAGGATCTCTTGCACGCATCAATCGTGCATAAGCTTATAGAAAGCTTAGAGGGTGGTGAAAGTGTGTGACAATGGTGCGCAGAAGAATGGTAGGAGATACAGAGGGGAAGTATGATCAATGCCATACCATAAGCCTAACCGAGGGTATCATGAATACAATGCAATGAGTATTGGGCGCCATACATAGGTGATGCATAAAGGGTTTGTATAGCCGATGTAAATGCAATGCGAAGTAATGTTAGTCCTCATATCTAGTCCACATGTCAGTACAGTTCCATTATAAGGAATCTACCGGGGTCTAGTACACTGCAGAATGACTGCCGCTCTACAGACCTGCATAGTCAAACGAGTGTAGGAGACCTCACTACCTGCCTATGAATAATCAATCACTAGCAAGGCCTGACGGTAGCGGACCTATTCACGAGCTAGTCGAACTCAACCTAGCAATGCCCTCTCTCACAGGCGAGTAAGGCCACACCCCATTCCAATCGACTACACGACAGTGGGAGTCGCGGCCTAAAGGTGTAAGGCCCTCGTGCGCTCATATTTTCACCTGGTCACGATGCTAGAGCAAATCCTTGGTACCATGGAAGTTTTGAGAATTACACCCATGGGCATCCTATGCACCCTATATGTTCAAGTAATACATTTCCAATGTCCATACATACGGCCATCCACGAATGTCCCTGTGGAGGCAAGGCCCTGTTGAAGCAAAGGTGATACTATCATAAAATGCAATGTCAATGCATGAGTCACGCATACAGATCATGCACTAGCTCCAAGCAATCGATGTGCACAAGGGGAGAAACTTCATCCCTCTATCATATCTACCTAATGACCACACACAAATGCAATCCAATCACGCAAATGATGCATATGGGTCATGAGGGTGTGCTGTTTGGCGAGGGAAACAAGCCTAGGTACTTAAACAATTTACTATGGGATCATCCTCTAGTGGGGGCCCAATACTTTAGGGTAGCCCACAAGCTAGGAAGGGCCATATAAAGGCCCAAGGGAAGAAACAGTCCTAACAAGGGTCCAGGTGGGCCTTCAACCACCTAATCCACCCTATGGGCCTACCTTAGGGCCACCAAGGAAGACATTCAACCTCGACTGGCTCCCAAAAGGTAGCCCGCTATTACTCAAGCAAATCAAGGCCCATAGCCTTAAACAATCCAAGGGCTTAGTGGGCAATAAACATGGCCCGATACCTAGGCAATATGGTGGGCCCTTAAGCGAGGTTTGGGCCCAACCATAAAAGTCACAATCCCACATATTACGGTGGGCCTAATGGGCAGCCCGGTAACCCAACCTTATGGGCAATTTCTTATGTTTAAAGCAAGTGAATTGGGCCTTACATCTTGGCCCAAGCATGTGGCTAATTTAGTGGGTAACCAAGGGCCTAACCACTGGTGTATTTTGGCTCCTAAGCCCATCACAATACCATGGTAAGATAGGCCCAGAGGTCCAATGGGGCCTAACTTAGAAGGTCCAAGATGAGTGGGCCTACCAAGGCCAACAAACACATTACATATAGGTCCAATTAAAGTTCAATGGAGGTGGGCCTCCAAGCATACATAAATGAGGCCCAGAGACATCTTAGAAGAAGGCAATCTCAAGTGCATAATTCACCCTTAATCTGGTGGGCCATGCTGCTCCAAAACAAACCATTAGGGCGGCCAGTTTGGTTCTTTTGCTGAAATATTCTAGGCCTGTTGGGGCCCAACAAAAATCATGAAGGGGTAAGTATGAGGGCCTGTTTGTTAATGTTGAATTATTGTACTTAATGCAGAATTGGGAAAATATTCCGTGTTTAGTGGTGTTTGTTAATGCATTGTTAACACGGAAGAAGGAAAGCGCTAAGTGGTTTTTCACTAAATTCTTTTAGTGATAGGAGTTTGGCTTAGTGGTGAACACGGACTGCGCTCCATAAGTTTTTCTATTAGAAAAAATTTGCTTCCAAAATTACCCCTTTTCAAGTTACTAACGGAAATTTTCTTCTCTTTAAATTGTTTGCACAATACAAAACTAACTTCTAACATCTAAAACTTCTTTATGCCCCACTATGATTTATGTGTTTAATCTACACCGTCCATCAACATTTTTAGACCATTTAAGGTGTGAGCCAAAAAAAGATGCAGGTCCAAGGATTAATTGGACTACAAGGTGGGGATTGAACGTCCACCATTAAAAACTTCTTGGGAGCTGGAGAAGTTTCAGATCAAGCTGATATTTGTGTTTTCACTTCATCCATGTCTACATGACTTAATGAATTTGTTAGATGGTCAAAAAAACATCACAATGGCCCTTAGAAAGGTTTCAATGGTGGATGTCATTATCACTGCAGCATCCTTTAGTGTGGTTCATTGGAGCTGTGGACTTGCTTCATCTTTAAGATCATATATTAAATTAATATGAGAAAAACGATTAAAGGCTTAGATAAAACACTTGCATCACGGTGGGCCCCATAGAGGGTAGGATGCGTTCGAAGCGGATGGGCTAGGATTGAGGGGGAAATGGATTGGCTACTCCCCTGCCACCAGCCATTGGCTGGTAGTCGGTGCTCTGTGGGCCCCACCATGATGTATGTGTTTCATCCATGCCGTCCATCTATTTTTATATATCATTTTATGGTAAGAAGGAAAAAAATGAACTATATATCAATCTCAAGTGGACCACATTACAAGAAACAGTGTTGAATGAACATTGACCATTAAAAACATTTTAGGAGCCATAAAAGTTTTGGATAAGGTTGATATTTATTGTTTCCTTTCATTTGGGTCTTTATGAACTAATCAACAGATTGGATGTCAAATAAACAATACAGTGGGCCTTAGAAGGATTTTAATGGTGGATATCCATTCATTTTGTTCCTGTGGTATAGCCCACCTAAGATTTATATCCCTATCATTTTTTGTATCAAGCACTAAAATGATCTGTAAAAATGGATGAAACACGTACATCATAGTCGGGCCCACAGAGCACCGACCACCAGCCGGCTGGTGTCAGGGGTAGTAGCCAATCCGTCTTTGAGTCAGGGACGGGATTGGAAGCGGATTGGCTAGTGCATTGACGTCAGCAAGTTCTGTGGGTCGTATCATGATGTATTTGTTATATCCAAACTGTACATCCATTTTGCGAGCTCGTCATAAGACTTGAGCCGAAAAATAAAACAGATCTAAAGATAAACTAGACCACACTGCAAAAAGCAGTAGGGGATTAAACGTCTACCATTGAAATCCTTTTGGGGTCACAAAAGTTTCGGATTAATATGAAATTTGTTTTTCTTCTTTATCTAGACATTTTTGACCTTATGAATAGATTATATGGAAAATAAACGTTATAGTGGGCCCTGTGAATTTTTTAACGGTGAAAATCATTATCCCACTGCTATTTTTGGTGTGGTCCATTTGAGTTTTGGACACGGTTCATTTTTTGGAAAATGCTCTAAAATAATCTCGAAAATTTTATGAATGGTGTGAATATAATAAATACATTAATACATTATTGTAGGGCCCATCTAACTTTGATCTCCTTTGAAACGTTCCTACAACTCGGACCCCGAGGAGCGTTTTTGCACGACACGTATCTACACCAGCTATATAGCTGGTGTGTGATACGGAAACTGATTGGCTACTCCCCCAGCCACAAGCCTGGTGGGTGATGGTCGGTGCTGTGTGGCCCCATGATGGATGTGTTTCATCCATTCCGTTTATCCATTTTTACATATCATTTTATTTCACTATCCCAAAAATAAGATGGATATAAATCTCAGGTGGACCACACCATAGGAAAACAATAGTGATTGGATATCCACCATTAAAATCCTCCTATGTCCCACTATACTGTTTATTTGACATCCAATCTGTTGATTAGGTCATACATGCCCAGATGAAGTGAAAAAACAAAAATCAGCTTGATCCAAAACTTTTATGGCCCCCAAAAAGTTTCAATAGACAAAGCTCATTCAATATTGTTTCCTGCATGTATCCCAACAGATAAACAAATACCTTACAGAGGAAGAAGAAGGGGTGAATGTGCTCAGAACGTTATGGCCATCTATGACTTTAACATAATTTTTACATATGTCATAACTGGATGGGAAGGGGCGGCACATGATTCAAGGGTCCTTATGGATGCTATGCTTCATACAACAAAGAAATTTCCATTGTCCCCTCCTGGTAATATTTAATAAAAAAATAATTTCTTTATAATGTAAAATATTTCCAAATAGGAGATAGGGGCAAATGTGTCAAATTAACATATTTCAGACATTTCAGATGTTTGTTAACAAATAGATTGTTTCAAATTCAGTACTTAATTTTCAAACTTCAGCCATAATTACCAAACAAGTTTTTTGACTTCAGATTCAGGCTTTAGACTTCAGATTTAACAAGCGGGGCCTAAGTCCCCTAGTGGCCCACATATGTCTCTATGGGTCCCACCAGATGAAGGGATTAATTTAAACACATAAAATAGGTGGACCATGCTGTTGAACTGAAAATCCAGTAGTGGTCTAATGGGCCTGGACATCCCAAGGGTAGGCAGTCCTATAGGCTAGATAATTGGCCCAAAACTCATCCAAATGGGTCCCAATGGATGCTACTGAAGGGGGAAATGATCATGCCCCTTATGGACCCCACTTAGATGAACGATGGGACACAAAATACATCAAGGTGGGCCCACAAGGTGGCCTGGACGGCCAGCCAAGGCTGAACACCCTAACCTGGGCGTCCCAGCCTGGTGGGCCACTCCAGGCTGCACCACGGATGGTACAAGAGCCCGATGGCCCTAAAAATTTGCAGGATGGTCCTTCCATGGGTGGGCTACACCTCTACAAAATTCACAAGTTTAGGATAATCAGAAGTATTTTAATTTAATTTAGAAATATAATTTATCCAGAAATTCTACTAAGTGCAGAATTTTGGATAGACCATGATTGAGCACCCAATGGGGTGGGCCCAGGGTGTCCAAAAATTGGGAAAATTAGATTTCAACCTTCCCATATATATGTAGTACAAAGTAGGGTCCACTAAGGTGGCCCACCTGATCAGAAACTATTTTAAAATTTTGAGTTTCCAAATTGCAACCTTGTTGGAATTACAGCAGAAAATCCAACAAGGTACCCATATTGGCCCACCCTCTTGGGGACCCAAATGGGGTCAGTTGACACTGAAATTTGGCATGCTTATAGGTGGGATATGTACCTTCAAAAATTATATTTTACTTGGTACAAAATTCTCCACCAAAATCCCCAAATCCTGGCCTCAAGTTGGCTAAAAAATCTGTCTAGACAGATTGGGACAGCAACAAGTAACTGAAGGAAATAAAATATAAACATCATTTGCCATGGGATTTAACCCTAGGAATTTATGTTGTGGACCACCCTAATGGGCCCCACAAATGTCCAAACCTTCCCCATCATCAAATACTCTTTGCATGTATCCCATTAAGATGAATTTTAGGGCCACATGTTCAAGGATGGACCGCTATGGGCGTCTAAGCTTCATGGATGGTCTGAATTTTTTGTTGACCCACAAGGTAGGCCACACATGCAAGATAAAAATTCTATCATAAAGAAAAAATGAAGAATTGGCCACAAGAGGAGGGACTCCGCCACATTGAGGCCCTCCCCTTCATCAATCACACCATACATTCCATTTGTTCATATGTTACAACAAAGATCCACCACATACATGTTCTAGATTCAAGATCAATGTTTGGGATGTCATCCCAACTATGATTCTAAGGTCTAGATGACCTATCATATGATGAAATAAAAATAATCCTCCATGAGGGGGCCCATAGAGGGGAAAACCCCATGCATGAGCATGCATGCACCAAAGAGGCCATTTGGCCACAACTAACGGATGGTGTAGGATCTGCACCATTGATTGGTGGGTCCTACACTTCCCATATGAAAGAAAAAAGATCTAAAAATGTAAAAATGAAAGTTCTAAATCCTAAGAACACACCCACTTTGGATTGCTCCAATCTTGGACCTCCTTGCTCCTAGTGCACCAAGGGTGATGGATCAAGGGATGAGATGGGATTTGGAAGGTTAGATTTGGAGGAAAAGAGGGGGATTGGGGCTGGAATGGGGTGGACTTCCTACCCCTCTATTGCTTGGAAGAAGAAAATGAGAGGGAGAGAAGAGAGAGGAGTAGAGAGAATGTGAGTGAGAGAGAGAGAGAGAGAGAGAGAGAGAAATCTCTTTTAAGCTAGGTAATGATTGCTTTCTTACCTTGGTTAGAGAGGGGAGATGATTGCAAGTAGGGAGTTACAACCAAAGTTGTAGGTTTAGTAGGTTAGTAGGCTTGTGGGTGGTGTTTAAGGGTTGGTGGTGTGTGAGATAAAACTCTAGGTAGTGTGTGTGGTGTTTGTTGGAAATTACACCAAAAAGAGAGTGGGCCACCTTGAAAAATGTGCTCTCCTCACTAGGTGGGCCAGATGATCATGATCAAGGGCTAGAATTGAATTGCCTACATCTTATGATCTACACGCTTGATGGATACACGAGACACGGCATCAGAACCGCAACGACGATGCGAACAAGATGATATAGGTTTCGGCACAATTCGAGTTGGGTCTACATGATTGGACTTAAGGATGACCGCAAACACTATCTGATTACTGCTTGACTGAATTGATAACATGTTAACCTTTACTTCATAGTTCCACTGAATTGATCACTCACTCCCACATTCTGGGACGGTGTTGTACACACCAATCAGACTCTGTCTTAGCTGCAGGTGATGGTGATGCTTATGAAGTAGAGCCGGACTATTATGATGACGAGGAGTTCTCCTATATGCAACTCTCTAGCGGGTATATGTAGACTTAGAGTTGCGCTGGCGGGGCTACAGGGTTATGGATAGAGAACATTATACATTTTAATTTTTTATATTTTGAATCAAACTTGTAATTATTTAACCTAGTGACATTCATACTCTGAGGGCTTGGTATTACTTTTGTACAGTTTATATACACATCATAGTCTTCCGCTAACGCACTTTAATTGGCTCTAGAGTATGATATGCTATTTTGGTATAATCTCATTCATTTTTAAGGCACTAGCGTGGACAACATTAATCATCATTATCGATGTTGCATAAGTGATGTTTTAGGACTCGGGAGTTGGGCTCCTGCTCGACCCCCGATTTTCAAGGCGTTACAAGTTGGTATCAGAGCATGATTTGGATTAAACTGGACCTAGATTATGGTCACATGACGCCCACTGACGTACTTTACCTTAGGAGGGTATGATAAGAACGTAGAAATAGTTATAGGATTTCCAATTTCGTCGAATGTCGAATTCGGCTGAAACTGACCTTCGTAGTTCACTTCGTAGACCCCGTGGATCATGTAAGACGATCCAAATCTCTCCTTGGTCCATCTATCGACGAGTTTAAATGCCGATTCAGTCAATCCTCATGCAAAACACGTCAAAGCGTGAATATTCTCAAGTGGGAGTGCGAATGTGTACCGAACCAATGCGGGGGGCCCATACCGCTACTTAAAATGGGATCCGAGGTGGGTCCCATGACTTTTTAGCACCCCAGGGGTGTGGACCCCGCCCCCGTGCAGACCCACCGCTGACGAGGCAGACGCCCGGTGGGGTCCTCGCCAGATCGGCGGGGCCCCGCCAGCCGACCGATCATGTGGGCCCCCATGCTCGTGTGGGACCTCCCCTCCCACTCTAAAAACCCTCATTGGGGTCATTTTTACAAAAATCCAACCCCCCTTACTCCATATCCTCTCCCAAACCTCTCAAATCCTTCTTCCTCTCAAATCCATTACACCAACCCACCTTTCAAGCTTCAAATCTCTTTCTCCTTCATCACAACTCTCCCATTTATCATTCCAAGTGCTTCAAACCCTACTACCTCTTTCAATCTCCTCTCAAATCTCCTTCCATACCTTTAGAACACCTCTTTTCCCCCATTTTTTCATCATTTCCCTCCTTCCTTCCCGTTTGAGAACACAAACCTCTTTGTGTTTCTCAAAACTCTAATACCCACCAACCCATCTTGTTTCATGGCTTTCTTTGCGGTGGTCACCGCCATCTTCTCCATCTCTACGCTCTTGTCTCTCATGGCAAGGAAAAGAGCGGCCCCAGATGAGGCCGGGCTAAGCCGACCATGTCGTCCTATGAGGAGGAAGGACGCCGAAGCAAGTACTAGTGCCGGGCGAGAACAGAGGTCCAAGTGGGACCTCGATCCTCAGATTCTGTTGGAGAGATCCCTACTACCGAACATCAGCCTCGGTAAGCTCCATAACCGCAAGGTCATATTTGAAGCGCACGTCGATGAGAAGTTATCTGGGACATACCCAATCATCGACTTTCTCGAGGATAATGGGTGGGGTCCCATATTCAAGGCAAAGGAGCCTGCAAGAGAGAACACTATGCGCACCTTCTACGCCCTCATTCGGAACCCGCTGTTGAAGCCTCTCCAGTTTTCCATCCCTTTGGGAAGGCAAGAGATTACGATTAGTGTGGATGAGATTGCTCGTGTTATGGGTATTGAGAAGGGATCGGTGCATGCTAGCGAGGGGGATTGCGCTAGTGAGCAAGAGAAGAGACTTCGCACGCGATTCCTCTATGGCCAGGTCGAGCATCGGTGGCGGGGGACTAACCTCGCTTCATCCAAGATGACAGACGACTTTCGTCTGCTCCACAACATATGCACGTTTAACGTGTATTCTCGAGCGAGAAACCGCACCGAGTGCACGAGGTTCATGGTGGACTTCCTATTTCGAGTTGAAAAGGGAGACAAAGTGTGTCTGCCCACTCTCGTCCTGTCACAGATAGTCAAAGTGGCAAGGTCCAATAGGGAAAATACCGCGCTACCATTCGGCTGACTGGTTTGCAAGATCACCCGCCAATACAGCTTCCGACTCCATATGGATGACGTCGCCCCAATTCATGTTATCAGTGCAAGCATGCTCGACAGCATGGGGATTGGCGAAAGGCAACGCTGAGCCCGCCTTGGGGGGCAGAGTAACGATACAGAAGAAGAGAGTGTTGATGTCGAGGAGGAAAGTGATGAGATCAAAGAGAGCAAAGGTGAGGATCATAGTGGCGATGAAGAAGGAGGAAGTGGTGAGGAAGGCAGTGAAGATGAGAGTGGTGGTGGGGAGGAAGGACATGCAAGGGAAGAAGATGAGGCACTAGAGCCAGATGAGGCACCTCCTCCTGCTATACAGGTGCCTGATATGGATCGAGCTGCTTCAGAAGCCAGCTCAGCTCGAATTAAGGAGAGTCAAGCCGCCCTGCGACAGGAGGTCGGTCAAGTCCGGGCCAAACTTGGAGGGACCCGAGCTAAGCTTGAAGAGAACGAGGCCTTCATGAAATAGAAATTCAAGTTGTCTCACACCTTGAGGGCTATCCTATGCTATGTACAGGACAAGGGTGTGCCTCCACCAATGCCGGATTCTGACGACTAGACATACACGTAGTCGTCTTCTAGTTTGTTTTATTTTTTGTTTGCTTGTTTCTATGTATAGCCTCGATAGACTTAGTTGTATAGTAGGGTTAGTGGTGTATTTTTGTGTTTAAAGCTAGTTTTAATTAGCTCACATGCATCTTCTGTCATGATTCATGAATACTACATCTCATGTATTGTGACAAATTTTGGTAAATGAAATGCATGAACCTTCTTGAATTTGAATGCGTGTGATGTGTGGATGCATGTATGATCATGTGCTGAATTTGACACGGGTTGCACCCTATGTTGTATCTAGGGAATGCCACCTAAGAGCATGCTGACCTTGGCACGTCTCTCACTGGGCGAGTCATTTGACGGGGCACCTCCCCTAAGCGATAGCCGTACGGACCCCAACTTGGGTCCGATTCACAACATCATGCCGGATTCTCAGCCGACCACTGGCCCCGCCACTGGGCTGACACCTATGCCACCACTTGTTGTACCACCTATTACACTATCGGTTCCTGAGCAAAACCGTGCGTCTGCCTCGATGCCTCACATACCGCAGTCCACTCTGCCTCCTGAGAGGCTGGAGCAAATGATGCTGTTGATGCAGCAACAGCAGGTACAACAACAGTAGCAGCAGCAGTTTCTGGCTACTATGGCAGGGGTCTTTGCCTAGAGTATGGGTGTGGCTCCACCTGCATCACCTATGCACCCTGCTGGGAATGCAGGTGCTAGAGGCCATTTTGAGCAATTCCAATGCTTATGGCCTCCTACTTTCGTGGGTACTCACCGACCCGAGGAGGCCGAGTATTGCCTTGACCGCATCTCTAAGATGCTAAGGCTGTTGCACTGCACTGAGGCAGAGCAGGTGGAGTTGGTCACCTTCATGTTCGAAAAGGAGGCCAGTTTATGGTGGGACAGCGTCCTAAGAATCATTTGCTGCCGATTTTGTGTGGACGTGGGAAGCCTTTGAGACGCGCTTCCACGAGAAGTATTTTCTTCTCACGTACCGGCATGAGAAAGAGAGTGAGTTTCTTCACCTCCGTCAGGGAGGGATGACAGTAGCAGAGTATGAGAACCGGTTCACGGAGCTAGCCAGATATGCTCCCCTGATATTGGCAGACCAGTCAAAGCGTATGCGGCGGTTTTCTGAGGTCTTGCGACCCGAGATACGCTCGAAGATGTGTTGTACCAGCATATCTACCTATGCTGAGCTAGTGGGCATGTCTCTGCAAGCGAAGCAGGACGGGGATAGGTTATCTCGCATTCATGTGCTTATGGTTCTTAGGCCACAACCCGAGTTGCCGAGCAGGCCATTCCTCGACAAGAGACCTCGTGCAGATTCGCTTCCTAGACTTTCGGCTCCCCTAACTCAGCTGAGGTGACCGGACTGATTATACGCCTACTGCAAGAGGCCAGGCCACACTGACACATATTGCTTCACTAAGATGAGGGACAACAGCTTCTCGCCGCCTCAGAGGATTAACCGTCAGCTTCCTCAGGCTATTTCAGCCCCACCTCTGTGGTCAGCACTGGCACATCCATCCTTTCGGCCACCTGCCCCTCTATTCAGGCAGCCTCAGCGACCTATGGCACCACAGCTGAACCATTCACAGCAGGTTCGTGTGCACTCACTTTTAGCTGAGGCATCCGAGACGGCAGTTACGGCACCACCGGCTTTCGAGGTCACTGCGCATATGCAAGGTATACCGGTCTTCTTATTGGTGGACACCCGGTCCACTACCTCTATAGTATCATGCGCAGCAGTCAAGCAATTGGGGTTGGAAACTAGTCTCACGAAGGGAGTGAGACTTCTTGCCATCATAGGGACTTTTTCAGACATTACCAAGATGTGTAAGGATTGCTCGATAGACTTAGGGGGTAGGACAATTCTCGTCGACCTGATTGTTGCCCCACTATGGCATTATGACGTTATCCTCGGTATGGATTGGTTCACCGAGATGAAAGCTGAGATCGATTGCGATACTAGAGTGGTGACAGCTCATGGACCTGAGGGCACGACCTTTACTTTTGCAGTTCAAGTCATTTTGTCATGCCGCTTGCGTTGTTACACTTCCTTGTTGAAGAATGTTGATGGCCCAACACTTGAAACCACGCCTGTAGTTTGAGATTTTGAGGACATGTTCAGGGCGTTACCTAGACTACCTCCTCTGCGCGAGATCGACTTTACTATCAACCTAATGCCCGGTGCGACACCCATTTCGTTACCAACGTATCGCATGCCTCCATGTGAGATGGAGGAGTTGAGGAGACCGATTGATAGCTTGTTAGATTCGAGCTTCATACAACCTAGTGTGTCTCCTTGGGGAGCACCTGTGTTGTTTGTAAAAAAGAAGGACAGATCACTGCGGTTGTATATTGATTATCACAAGCTGAACCAAGTGACGGTGAAGAACAAGTATCCTTTGCCCAGGATAAGTAATCTGTTTGATCAGTTGAAGGGGGCGCGGTATTTCACGAAGATTGACTTGAAGTCAGGGTATCACCAGTTGCGCATCAAGGATGAGGACATGCAGAAGACGGCTTTCAGGACCAGTTTTGGACACTATAAGTTTCTCGTTATGTCGTTCGGCCTTACGAACGCACCGACCGTGTTCATGGATTTGATGAATAGGGTGTTTCGGCCATTTATATTCCGATTCATCATCGTATTTATTGATGACATCCTAATATATTCTAAGAGTTGGGAAGACCATGAGGAACACTTGCGAGCAGTCTTCGATACTCTTAGGAAGAACTAGTTGTTTACACAGTATAAGAAGTACGACTTCTGGAAAAAAGAAGTTAAGTTCCTGGGACATGTGGTGTCCAAGGAAGGGATAGCTGTGGACCTTGCTTTTCAGGACTGGGAGCAGCCCGGTTCGATTACTGAAGTGAGGAGCTTTTTTGGTCTGGCAGGTTACTACCGTTGATTCATTAAGGACTTTTCCAAGATTGCTAGGCTGTTATCATAGCTAACTCGGAAGGATCTCAAGTTCGCCTGGAATGAGAAGGCAGAAGCAGCTTTTAAGGAGCCGAAGGACAAGCTAACATCCGCCCCTTTGCTAGTATTACCAGAGCAAGGGGTTAAGTACACTATATACACCGACGCGTCTCGCGTTAGTCTGGGTTGTGTCCTTATGCAGAAGGACAGGGTGATTGCGTACCCCTCGAGACAGCTGAGGAAACACGAGGAGAACTACCCTACACACGACCTAGAGTTAGCGGCTGTCATATTTGCACTGAAGCTCTGGAGACATTACCTCTATGGAGAGGAGTTCGAGCTCTTTCGCGACCAGAAGAGCCTCAGGTACATATTCACCCAGAGGGACTGAATATGAGACAGCGACGATGGATGGAAACCTTGAAAGACTTCAATTCGAGGTCTACTACCATCCTGGCAAGGCTAACCTTGTGGCTGACGCATTGAGCCGCAAGAAGACCATAGTGTTTGCAGCTCCGCTGATGGTGGCAGAATGGGGTATGGTAGAGTTCGTGTGAGACTTCGAGCAGAAGCTCACTGTGGAGGAGCCGTTCGAGAGCGTCACGCATGTTCGTGTGTGGCCACTTATTGATGATAGGATCATTGAGGCCCAGAAGGACGATGGACGATTATCTGAGCTTCGAGAGCAGGCTAGCAACGATGAGGACGCTGAGTGGAGAGTTGGTACGGATTGGGGCTTACATTACCATGGCCGCCTATGCGTCCCAGATCTTCATGACTTGAGACAGGAGGTTCTCGAGGCTGTACATAGTTCAAAATTGGCGATGCATCCTGGAAGTACGATGATGTATCAAGATATGAAGAGATCGTACTGGTGGGACAACATAAAGGCCCACATAGCAGAGTATGTATCACGTTGTCTCATATGCCAGCAGGTCAAGGCCGAACATCGTCAACCTCTTGGATTGCTTCAGCCCATTCCCGTAGCTGAATGGAAATGGGATTTCATCTCTATGGATTTCATCTCTGGGCTACCGAAGACGAGGAAGGGTCATGACTCCATTTGGGTGATTGTAGACCGGTTGACGAAATCGGCTCATTTTCTCCATATTAGAGTTTCGAACTCGCAGATGAGTTGGCCAGGTTGTACATCAAGGAGATTGTACGTCTGCATGGAGTTCCTCTAGAGATCGTGTCGAACCGAGACACATGATTCACATCTATTTTCTGGACTCGTATCCAGGAAGCAATGGGTGTGAAATTGAAGTTCAGTACCGCGTTCTACCCACAGATTGACGAGTAAACAAAACGGGTAAACCAGGTGTTGGAAGATATGCTGCGAGCTTGTGTATTTGATTTCAAAGACAGTTGGGATGACTATCTCCCGTATGCAGAGTTTGCTTATAACAACAGTTTTCAGGTGAGTATTGGCATGGCTCCCTATGAGGCCTTGTATGGGCGTCCTTGTCGAGCGCCGCATTGCTGGGCAGAGGTTGGCGAGAAGAGTTTGATTGGCCCGAGTTAGTTCAGGCGACCTTAGAGAAGATCGACATTATCAGGCGTCGACTTCAGACAGCACAGAGTAGACAGAAGAGCTACGCCAATATGAGGTGGGGACCACTAGAGTTCGAGGTCGGGGATCATGTATTTCTGAAAGTTTTTCCCATGAAGGGAGTTCTTCAGTTTGGCAAAAAGGGGAAGCTTACCCCGAGATTCATTGGCCCATTTCAGATACTTGACCGAGTGGGTGTGGTGGCATACCGTCTTACTCTGCCCACACCACTTGCGGGCGTGCACAACGTATTTCATGTATCTATACTGAAAAAATACGTTCCCGATCCTTCCTACATTATGAGATGGGAGCAAGTACAGTTGAGTAAGGACGCTACATATGTACTGCGATCAATGCGGATCCTAGACAGGAAAGAGCGGGTATTGCGTAGCAAGGTTATCCCACTTGTGAAGGTACTGTGGACGCATCATACTGAGGAAGAGGCTACTTAGAAACTGAAGCTGAGGTCTATAAGAACTACCCACAGATTCTCAAGGAGTACGAAAAGGTACTAATTTCGAGGACGAAATTTTTCTTTAAGGGGGGTAGATTGTAACGTCTCAGAAAAATCCGTACAAAGACCCGAGTATCACCTCAGGTAGAAATCACTCAGGACCAAATCCTTTAGAAATTAGACGAGAATTAGCTAGTGCTAAACTAGAGTACCTGTGAAATTAGCACTAATCACTTTAAATATGATCTGCAAGACCCAAAACGTGCAGAATCATTGACGCTACTTTACCCTGAAATGTAGAATCAATCTCTAAACTCGGTTGCTCTCGGGAGCACCTTGAGACTCCGTATCGGACCTGGACCACTCGTCGAAAGTCTGATTACTACGAAACCATATGGTTATGACCGCTATGTTGAACTTAATCACTACTGCAAAAATCAAGTCCTAATTGTATCCAGAAACGCACAACTTGAGCCCGGAGCGAAGTGTGTGAGAAACACAAATATCTTTAGGAAATGAACTGGGACTTAAGTGAATTGAGTCGTTTCACTTGCAGGCCAAATCTAAGGATTCAGACCATCGGAATCTGACCCAATTACACCCTCAGATCAAGAAAAATTTCCAACACATGTCAGTGCACTTGTGGCCCTGATCGAGTACCGGTGATCGTTGAACTGAAACTGGTCCTCCGCGGTCGATCTGTAAATCCGATCGGACCGAAAATTTAGTTTAACCTAGATCCAATGTCAGAAAGCTTAAGTTCGACCGCGTGTAGAAAAGGGGCCTCCAGATGTGCTCCGTTGGACCGAAACGGCCAGTCTTTGGCTATAACCTAAGTATACCATGGCCCTGGGGCCATTCTTATCACTTCTGGGCCTATATAAGGGCTTAAACCCCTCTCTCTCTCTCATTCCATACGAATTCCTAACCCTAGGAGAGAGAAGAGAGAGAAAAGAGAAGGAAAGAGAGAGAAAGTGAGAGAGAGAGTAGGCGTTTGCTTCTGGGATTCTTCCCTGACGCTCCACGTGCTTAACCGCCACATCTATATCGCTTTCCGGCAATTCCAACTCCGTACTTGGGTAAGAAATCCTAACCCTAACCTGCTTTAGAGGTTCAAATAGAGCAAACGGCGGGATAGCTAACCTATTCCCTATTATAGGTTGTTGTGGTGTCGTAGACAAAGACTTTGTGTACGAATTGAATTCGTTACGAGTCTACCGGCGTAAGGTGCGGACTATAAATGTTTAGGTTATGGTTTTCAAGGCTTTCAATGTTAACTAATGATTTATGACTGACTTGAATGCTATCACATGCTTAGATATGATGTTTCCCGCACTTTACACATATATATGAACTATATTGAATATAGTGTATTCTACGTGTTTATTGATATGTCTGAATGAATATGGAATTTGTATTTGTACTTGCCATGAATATTAGCTATGGATATATGCTTGTTGTGTTTGTGGCAACTCTTTTGTAGAAGGGGCTTGTCGGGATGTATGTTGTAACTAGTCTATTACATGTGTGTAATATGTGTAGGCTAAGTGTTTAATAAAATGCCTAAATGAGGGAATGTTTATTTAAATGTATGTAATAAGGGTGTTAAGATAGGATTCTCAGTTCCCTTAACTATGGCTATAGTTTCCTTTATGTAACCTACATCGCTACTACGTGCTTTATAGTTGAAATGCCTATGTATGCTAACATGTACCCTATGTGTTTGTTGAAATGCTCATATGAGATTTGTATTTAAGTTCAGTTGCCACATGTTGTTTGGCTTAATGTGAATGTTATTGTTTGGAATGTGATTGGGGCTACGACGTAGTCCAGGCAATTGGTAATGGTTTACGATAGGTGGTCGTACTACTTAGCCATGACAGACACGCCCGATGAATCCAAGTCGTACACTGCTAGTCGACAGTGGTTAGGCCACGCAGAGTGCTCACACGCTCCATGTTGATCGGCTCGACGTATGCTCGTACCAGTCGAGCTTGTCAAGTAACCCGATTGCCCGATATATGTTCACATTGTATGGACGCTACTGTTTGAATCTAAGGTACCAACTTACCAGTGGAAGCCCGTAGTGTCCAGTGAACAACCCAAACTCGTGAGCCGAATACGGTGGTATGGGACACTGTATTCGAGCCGTCGACCTACTCCGGCGCAGCCTGACTGTGGTCCCCAGTCGGGTTGGTGACGAGCCTTCGAAAATAGACTGCTAGTTGGTAGGGTGTTGGTGGTAGTGACCTCGAGTATACACTAGGACTGCGATTAGGTGACGAGCCTTTTCATAGTAAACTAGAGTATAAGCTAGGCCTACATTGAGGTGATGAGCCCTTTGTAGGGACTTGGAACTGTAACATCCTATGAGACTAGTTAGGACTGACGACCCTAGAATGGATCATTGTTTGAAAAATGATATGAGGGAGGTATCTTAGCTTCCCAATCCTGCTATATGAAAAAGGGCTAACTAAGAACATGGATAACACGATCATGCATCTCATTACACAATGCTTTGGCGAGGAAGTGCACATTTAGTGGGAGTGGTGCATGCCGCGATCGTAAGATGTTGTCGCAAGAGGAAGTGCAGGCGAGGGCATGCATCATTACAACATACCATTCTTGCATTAACAAGAGTACTTAGGACATTAGTGTTGTACTGCTTTATCATTACTGCTTGACTGAATTGATAACATGTTAACCTTTGCTTCATAGTTCCACTAAGTTGATCACTTACTCCCACGTTCTGGGACGGTGTTGTACACACCAATCAGACTCTGTCTTAGCTGCAGGTGATGGCGATGTTTATGAAGCAGAGCCGGACTATTATGATGACGAGGAGTTCTCCTATATGCAACTCTCTGGCGGGTCTATGTAGACCTGGAGTTGCGCTGGCGGGGCTACAGGGTTTTGGATAGAGAACATTACACATTTTGATTTTGTATATTTTGAATCAAACTTATAATTATTTAACCTAGTGACATTCATACTCTGAGGGCTTGCTATTACTTTTGTATAGTTTATATACACATCATAGTCTTCCGCTAACGCACTTTAATTGCCTCTGGAGTATGATATGTTGTTTTGGTATAATCTCATTCATGTTTAAGGCACTAATGTGGACAACATTAATCATCATTATCTATGTTGCATAAGTGATGTTTTGAGACTCGAAAGTTAGGCTCCTGCTCGACCCCCAATTTTCAGGGCATTACAACACTCTTAGCCTTCATAAGCATCCAAAGTTCCCATAGTCGATAATGGATTAAAGTAAACTAAAGCTAAATCTTTATTCAAAATAACATTAATGAATTATTCATCATTCTAAACATAAAACTTGAATCAAAGTAAACTAGAACATTAAAATAACTAAAACCTTCACCTCTTAGCCTTAATTGAGAGATTTAGCCAACCATTGTCATGGTTGAACTAAACTCAAACAAAAACATAAAAAAATAAATTAGAACAAAAAGATTGAATAAGAAGAGTGGCTCCATAGAAGCTTTGTCACCTCTTTCTCCTTTCGGTCGGACTAAACCTACCTTCAGTGGGACCAAACATTACTTTGGTCGCACTGATTGGTCGAGCTGAATTTACTTTGGAAATCATTATTTGTTGTTAGACTGTTGTTGGCACTTTCGCTTGGACCGAATATACCTTAGATGAGACCGAACATTTTGTTATTTGATTTTGTGATTTTCCAGATTTTTCTCCATCTTTAGCACTTGGTTTCTTGGATATCTGGCACATGAATTCTTCAATATTGTCTTCTAAATGTCCAATCCTCCAGTTGATTATTCTTTGAGCTTTAAATCATTACTTTAATCACCATTTTACCCGCAAGGGTTTTCCACGTAAAATTCGTGTGTTCTCTATGTTTACTTATATTTTTTGTCCTCTTTTGCTTGTTTGATTTGATCTGAGGTTGCTTCCGCGCCTAACAACCTCCACATGGGCACTTGAACCTACGATCTATGATTTTATATAATGTTTTCCTATCTATGGCTGATTGAGTTGAATTTTGTTGTTTGTATGGTAGATATGAAGGGAAAAGCTTGATGGATGCAGTGGATATCACACTACAAGCTTCATAGGCCCCACAAAGGCTTTGAAGGAGAAAATAATGCTTAAATTGGCTTCAGTGAACAACAAACAAACTTATTATTACCACATCAATATGTTATGCAAACAATATGCATGCTTGACAACAACAATGATGGCCTAGCTAGATAAGACTAAGACAAGCCAAAATGGACAGTCCATTCAAGCTTAAACTTTTGTTGTTGTTAAATGAGCACAAAATCTCTAATTGTGCAACGCTTAAACTTTTGTTGTTGCTAAATGAGCTCAAAATCTCTAATTGCGCAAATCACCCCCACAAAAACCTCTCAAGCCCCTCTCAAATGAGAAGGGGCACCACTATCATTAAAGCAGCGTAGCAGGACCTTACAATATACTACATTTCATGCAGGAAAAAAATGAGCACATGGTGTGGATGATGTAGTGATACCCAAAACCATTTGTACAGAGAGACCCTTACTCAAAGGATTCATTACTCTTCTTCTATCCCATTTCCTTCCAACAATGATCAAATTAAATTATTTCATTTGAAAAAAGTTACTCACTCCCAAGTGGAATTCGGTAGAGCAGTACCAACTATCCTTGCCAACCCCATCCTTCCATCCAATTGTCCTCATTTTCAAATCTTAAATGTTCAAAACACATGTAGTGGAATGTCAAATATATATGATTGTAATTGGGCTTAGAGCTTAATTACTAATGCCTATTATTATTGTCTTATAAGTATGATATTAAAAACTCGCGGGATTGTAATATTCTTCTTTTACAAAATTCTATTTTTATCTTTTCTTCCTCCTTTTTTTTTTTCCAGTAAAGAAAAACTTCATTGTTGTTGCAACTCTTTATTGCCAAAAATATCATTTTTTTTCTCATTTTAGTTTGTTAGATTAAAAGATTAAAATACCATTCACACTGTAATGTCTCAAATTTTTGCCAACTTGGGAGTTGGACGTCCTTAGGCATTACCCTTTGATTTCTTGACTAGAATGCATGTCCGTGCGTGTATTCGGAAGTGTTTGGGACCAAAGGGAGTGATCTTGGATCCACCAAAAATGCCCTGACTGAGTGAAATTTAAGAATTTTGGGGAACATGGACAACAAGGTTCTGTTAAACTGAGTGGAACTCAGTTGCACTGAGCAAACTGGTACAGCAATGCTCGGTTGCATCGAGTAAACATCGAACAACCAAGCAAATCTGGATAGCGGGGTTCAGTTGCACCGAGTAACCTTGTTCAACAATATTCTGCATGTTCTAAATTTAACAGTTTTAGTATACAAATTTCAAATTTTCATATCTTTTGTTTTACAGCTCCTATTAAGGTGATTCAAAAGCCAAATTAAAGTTTGATGGATCTGGTTTCATGGAAAAAAAAAAAAAGAAACAAAACTTAAAGTGGGTTAATTTTAGTATGTTTTGGAAACTGTATCAAAAATCATTAGTTTCGGCAGCTGGTACTTCCATAATTTTTTAAATTTTTCTATAACTCAAAATGTGATGAAATTTGGTGGGGATAAGTAGATTTAATGATGAATTATTGTAAAAATAATAATAATAATTTAATAACTGAAAGTGTCAAAAATATTATATGAAATAGACCTATTGAAACTGAAAATTTCTTCCACTACACGTCGTCAATGGACCACTCATATCTTTTTAATCTTAGAGTTTTAGTATTCGATGTCTTCTTAGGAATTGTCTCTAATCATGCCAGGAATCATCCCATGTAGTTAAATTTGAATTTTTCTATTTTAGTATATTTTATTAATCAAGGTAATTTTTAGTGTAGTTGAATTAGGGTTCTTGATTATGGTGGTTAGCGTTGAATCATCGTTTCCGCTAATTACGAATAGGCTGCACTATGAGTTTAACTAATCCAAACTTAAATCAACATATACAAGAAACTCGTTGCTAAACCTATTTCAGAAATACCTAGATTAACCAAACAAGCTTTAAACTGCTCATTAGTGAGCCACTAAACCCGAGGCTATAGAAAGACGTTCGTCTTATTGGGCTTAACGTACATTGCGAGTGGCGAACCGAGAAATTGCCCAAAATTACTCGACTTGGGCCGAAGGCTGGGTGCATGGGATGTGCAAATGCCCTAGGCAAAAACATAAAATTTAAGTGAATTGGGCTATCTGCTCTTTCATGAAGTTACGACTTTCCAACCGTTAGATTTCAACCAAACTCGAGGTATGATTTAAGGATATTTCCCTACACATATCTGTATAGTCACGGCCCCAATCGATTATTAACGACTGTCAATCATAAGTGGAAACCTCACAACTAATCGGAGTGTTCGATCACCTTCCAGTTATATCCAAACATAGATCTCGTACCAAGGCACTCGTCTCATGGTGTAGATAAGCTATCGGGCCCCCGGAAGGCCTCGTGAGTTGAGAATAACCTCCTCCGTGGTAGTTTTATTGAGAAAAGAGTTATCGAGACTATTTGTGCACATTCTGACACTATAAATAGCCCCTCATTTTCACCATCTCACTCCCATACGAATTTTCAATTACAATCTGAGAGAGAAAAAGAGAGATAAAGAATGAGAGAAATCTCTGAGTATTCTTAATGGATTTCCTTCGATCAAGCCCTAGCCTCGACCGTTCTTCTCTATCGAATCCATCTCACTCTTGATTGAGAGGTAAGAAACAAATCATGCTTTCCAACCTACATTTTTTTAGGATTAAATGTATGATTCTCACTCAATTCCTTTGAATTTGGTGTAGGAATCGTTTTTCTCTAAATCTGTAACCCTAGGAACTTAAAATCGAGGATTCTTTCTTAAATGTACAGACTGTTATGCATATGTTTCCATTTATTGACCCTTAGGGGTATCAGTTAATGATGTCTTATGGTGAATGCTTTGTAAATAGCTAGCATGTTCATATTTCATGTTTAATTGTAATATGTGTCATTGGTTGTTTATGAATGCTTACATATTTGATAAAATGCCTATGTGATAAAATGTGTTATTCTAAGGTGTTCGAATGTTTGGTTGAATGCTCGATTAAATGTGTTGCTTTGTTGATGCTTACATGTTTGATTAAATGTTATAGAGAATGTATTATTCTATAAAGGTTCACATGTTTGATAAAATGCATATGTGATTAGATGGGTGTGCTATGGATGCTCTCATGTTTGATTAAATGCCTAAGTAGGTGTGTTGTTTTATTAATGCTCACATGTTTGATGAAATGTTTAGGTAGTTGTGTTGTTAAATTTCAGTTTCATATGAAATCTTGTTGTAATTGCCTGATGAATTGTTAGTCCTTAGCGATGTTTGAAATTTCTTACGATGGTGGGTCAGTCGGTAAATCGCCCAAACGAAGGGGTGTCTCGAGTTAAGTCAGCCACCTTAAGCTTGTTTAATCGACTTAAGCTTAATACGGATGATCGACAGTAGGTGGACTACACGGGATGCTTGCATCTAATGCTGGTTGCATTGGGATTCTCCTAGGTTAAACCAATTAGTCAACTAACTGACTGATCATGTATGTTCACCATGTATGACATGATCAAATTGAATCTAAGATACTTTATTCTCAATGGATGAGTCAATTCATAACCATTAGTGCGATATGATCCCACTAAGACTTATGAGCTCAGCATGGTGGTATGGGATACCGTGTTCGAACTGTTGGCCTATGCTGGGGTGACGAGCCTCCCTGTAGTGACTAGTGAGCACTAATGGAGGTGATAGATCATTGTTCGAATGACTCCTGTTAAATTACCCAGCCAATGGTTCCGTGCTAGAGTACCGTTTGAACAACCCAGTTATGAATGGAATTGAGTGACGAGCCATTTTCCTTGTGGTGATTTGATTTTATGTGACAAGCCCGCACTTTGGTACCGAGTGATCATACTCGGTGTTTGGATGGGGACCCATACCGAGTTGGTCCTCATACCTTTGAGTATCATGTCGTACCATTGGAATCGTTAATTTGTGAGATAAACGGGTGATACTTAAATTTGGATCAAGGAACATTGGTGAGGAGCCATCACGTGCCGCAACGAGCCACATGATCCGGATAAAGACTTGTGATATAACGTCGGTATTCTAACCTCGCCAATATGCTGAATGAATGGAACTTAATAATTACTCGGCTAATATACGGATTCACCGCATTGCATTAGATAGATTTTACGATTTGGCATTGGAGTTGCTTGTGAGGGAGTGTTGCCATTTGCGAAATAAGCGTTGAAGTCGCTTGTAAGGAAGTGTTGAATTATATAGCGCGTGTATCATTACATAATTTCATTCGTGTATTTAACAAGAGTATTTTGAAAATGCTTGATTTCTTATTTATCATTAACTACGTTGATTGAGTCGATAATATGTGTAACTTATAACTAATTGGACCACTGAGTTAGCTACTCACTCCTACCTGGGATGATGTTTTAAAGCATCAACCCGACATTGTTGTTAATGCAGGTTCTATCGAAGCCTCTAGCGGGTAGACTTGGGTTAGCTTGCACTTTAGGCGTGATGCATTGAGAGCATTTGGCAAAGCTGGAAGACCTTGCTTTTATTTTAGTTTTGTGCATGTATATGTTAGAGTCATCGATCGGATGTGCTTTATTTGTAAGTTTTGTCGCATTTTTATTGTGGCTTATATAATCCCCATTTGGGGTGATCAACACTATTGGAATTGTATTTTTACTATTAGCTCTATATTTTCAGATTTTCGTTATCTCTACCTTATTTTAGATCCGCTAAATTGAATTGCGTTACTCTAATTATTCGTATATGAAATGAATGTGAATTTGAACGAATTCATACGTACATTTTCATTTGGTTCATCCCCAGGAACTCGGGATTGAAGTATTTGTACTTGGGTGCCAATTTTCGAGGTGTGACACACAAACATGTGACAATATAAAAGACTAATTAAACCCACGTGTTTGGGACACGAATTGCATCCTACCCCCGCCTGTCTCCAACTAGGAATGGGCATGAGCTTTGAGTGGCCACCGTGATGTATGAGTCTTATGTACACTGTCTATCCATTTTTTTTGTATCACTTTAGGGTATAGGCGTAAAAATGAGGCATAACCCAGGCTCTAGTGGACTACACAATGGGGATTAAACTCTTAAATTTGAAAACTCCAAAAAGTTTTGGATGGAGCTGATATTTGTGCTTTCTATTCATCCAAGTCTATTTCACTCTATGAATAGGTTGATGACAAATACATATCACGGTAGGCATTAGAAAATTTCAACCACGAGAATCATTATAACCGCGGCTTCCTGTGTTGTGGTCCACTTGAGATGTGGATCCGTTTAAATTTTGATACTATCACCTAAAATGATATGAAAAAAATGGATGGACGGTGTGTATAAGACCCATACATCATAGTGGCCACTCAAAGCTCCTGCCTATTCCCAGATGAAGACAGTCAGTGTAGGATGCAATCCGCGTCCACACATATGGCCCCACTAATTAAACCTATACATGTGTGTCCCACTTCCACATGAGGAGAGACCACAACAGCCTACTGGATAAGCTCTTGTTCATGTTCACCTGCCGAACCATGTACACTCCAGAAGGGGCTCTGCAATTTTCTGGTTCTACCAGCTTTGCTCTGTCATTATTCTGTCACACACTCGTATGCAGGAAGAAACCACTGCTGTTCTGTTAGACCCGGTTGCTTCCAATCACTACAATTTTTATCGCGCGAATCACCCTACGAAGACTCCAACCTAACCAATGATAGGGGCGTTCTCGTCATTTAACTATTGTTGCGGGACCGTACAATCTCCCACGTTTTTCCGGAGGAAGAGAATGAGCACATGGTGTCGATGATGTAGCGACATCAAAACCAAAAGCGGAGAGAGGCTCTTACTCGACAGACTCATCGGAATCTCTTCTCTTCCGTTTCTCACCAACGATGATCTGATCTAAATCTCCTCCAAAAAAAAAAGGAAAAAGAAAAGAAGCAATCGCTCCAAATGGATGCGGTAGCAGTTGCAATCGGCAGTAGTAGCTTCCGTACCTTTAGCTGCAGAAAATCGAAGTCCCCTTCTTTCAATCCCGTCTATTCCAATCCTCTATCTTCTCTCCTCCGCAGGCCCTTCTCTCGCTGCCCTAACACTCGCCCTCTCCGATCTCGGCCGTCTGGTTCCCGAGCCCACGGCGATCACACTCATCATCACACCCATCAAGATCATCACGCCCATCACAATCACCACCACCATCACCACCATCAACACCATGATCATCATCATCAAGAGACAAAGCTGACGGGGACTCAGGAAGCCGTCCTTAGCTTTGCAAGAATGACACGGTGGGCCGAGCTGGCGGACTTCCTTCGGGAGCATTTGCAGCTTTGTTGCTGTTCTACGGCTCTGCTCCTTGCTGCTGCCGCTTGCCCGTATTTTCTCCCGAAGCCAGTCATTAAACCTCTCCAGAATGCTTTCATCACTGTCGCGTTCCCTCTCGTTGGTGTATGCATCTTGTGCCCTTTATCATTCTCTTTAATTAATATGTATGTAATGTTAACAGACGTGAAAATTTTCCACCATTTCTGGCTTGAATTTCGTTTTCACATTTTTTTTTTTGAACTGTGGTGGAATTTTATCGAGGTCATCTTTGGTCGCGTGCAAGGTTGTGTTCCAACCAGACTGTCCAGCTCATGCTGAATTAGACGAGCTATTCTGTGATGCAATCGCCCTGCATCCACACATGCATGGTCCACATGCGTGCACAAGAAAAGGCCCACTTTCCTTTTTTAGCTTGTTACTAATTTCCTTTCTCTGGTAAGAATCACCAGGTTATGGTGGTTGCTCATTGTGGCAGTGTTTGGGTCGTTTGGGGTGCCAGGAATGGGCGCTGCTACCGGAATGTGGAGGCTGGGTGTCTGAGGTGATTTCTAATGTTAAAAGGCTAGTGAAGGATTGGGCGGTCTCTGTTAGGGTGGTCTTGGCTGCCATCCCCCTCTAGTTGCTTGTTTCTGCCTTTTTGGGCTTGTATTCTTTTCTCGCTCAGCAAGCCTTTCCAATAAATTTTCCAGTTATCCCTAAAAAGAAATGAAAAGAAAAAAAGAAAAAGAAAAACCGATTTCCCGTCTTTCATTTTTCTTTGTTAGGAAATAAGTATTATTAGATCTTCTTGTTTAAGGGTTTCCTTGTTTTAGAGATCTCTATGTTAGGAAATAAGTATAATTAGATTTTCTTGTTTAAGGGTTTTCTTGTTTTAGAGATATTGGGTAGCAAGGAATCCAATTTTTAGATTCCTTTGATTATGTTAGAGATTTTTCAAAGAGGAAACCTTGTAAACACTCATTATAACTACGACATAGGCCCCTATGGAATTAAACATAGTTGAATGATGTTTTCTTTGACTGAGTTCTCTTGTTTCTCTACGGTAGTGTGTTGACGCGGGGCGGGGGGTACAAAAGTGGTGATCTCTAGTAAAACACTAGAGGATTGTTGGGCTTACTCATAGTCATTGCATCTTTCTCTTATGTGATTTGAATTTTCAATATGGTATGTTGAACTTCATTGCAATTAGTTTCTTCCTTCATCTAGTTGCATTATTCTGTTCGCTGTTTGTCAAACAATCTGTAGCAGGAAGTGAAGATGGACTTTGGCACCTGCGCCACATGTGGGGAATTTAAGATAGATCGTGGCACATGTAGCACTTATGATGCATTATCACATTGAGAGATACAACATGTGCATGGCGCTTGAAGATTGATGGTGGCACATGTGAAGCACTAGAATAGGGATGGTTACACATGTGACACATTTGGACATGTGATGCATGTGCATGGAAAATTATGTTCCCTTTCTTATGCGCCGAAATAGGGATAAGCTTTTCTAATCTTTATTCCATCTTTTTCAAGAGACATGCTATCCTTGCCAATGTCCAAGTTTTGGGGCAACCTATCCTTATTTTTCTTGGTTCTTATGCATAAATGGGTTAAGAGTTTAGATAGACCATGGACAAGGTATGCAAAATTGGTTACGTATCGGCCGTAATCGCCGATACATAATGGTAACAACGGTTATGGTTATGTGATACGAGGCTAAAACTGGGAGGTTTAGAAAAAAATGAACTACAATGGCCGTTATGGGGTTGTAACGGTTGTTACAGGGCACAACAACCGTTATGGTTTACGCACAACAACCCTAAAAGAAAATGGAAAAAAAAAGAAAAAATCCCGAAAATAACGTACCTCATCTTTCCGTAGAGGTGGGCCCCACATTAGTGGTCTTTGGACAAAATGGATATATAAGACATACATCAAGGTGGGCCCTAGGGACAAGGCCCTAAAAATTTGTACAAGACGAATGTGACTTGGCTACAACCCTAGAACTAGCGATGTGGATGAGATCCTGACCGGAGGGCCCCACCTTGATGTATGCATTGTATATCCACGTTGTCCATATGTTTTTCTAGCTTATTTTGGGATATGATTCCAAAAATGAAGCAACTACAAATTTCAGGTGGACCACACCATAGGAAATAGTGGTCATTGAACATCTAGCATTATAAACTTCCTAGCATCCCCCGGAATGTTTATTGACCATCCAACTTGTTGATAGGGTCACATAGACTTGGATGAAAAGCAAAAAAACAAATGAAAGCTTGATCCAAAACTTTTGTGGCCCACAAAAGGTTTAATGGTCAATAACCAATGTTTCCTGTGGTGTGGTCCACCTAAATTTTGCATTTGCTTCAGTTTTGGGACCATGGCCTAAAATAAGCTAGAAAAACAGATGGACGACGTGGATATACAATGGATGCATCAAGGTGGGCCCCTACGGTCAAGATCTCACCCACATTGCTGTTTTCGAGGTCGCAACCAAGTCGCACTCATACAAGATGCATTTATTCACTATCCAATAAATGTCCACCAATTGATTAGTAGGATAAGTGCCAATGGATTGCATGAATTTGAGGCTGATTTAAAGCATCAAATGGTTTGCCAAATCAGCCCCAAATCGGCAACACTATTTACCCGAATCTAATTTCAATTTTTTCTTAGGGCTTGTTTGGATTCATGAAAAGCATGGGGAAAGGAAGTAGTGTTTACCATGAAACTCACTTTCCATTGTTTGCTAAGTCTTTCTTTGTGGGAAATTGTGGGAAACATTATTTCTCACTTTCTATCTTTGTTGGAAAATAAATAAATTTATTTTTCCATCTCCACTCCTAAGAAATGCATTTTCATTCTCACCATGGAATGAAAATGAGTTTCTCAAGGGTTAGAACCCAAATGCGCCCCCTATCTTTGTTCAGTCGCCTCATATGTGCCAAATGAGACATTGTCCATCTTCGCTCATGCCTCACATGTGCCACTATGGCACATATGCCATCATCCATTTTATCTTGTGCCTCACATGTGTAAAGAGACCCCGATGTGCTAATGTGCCATATGTGTCACCATCCATCTTCTCTTGCACCTCAGCTATTGTGCCACATGTACCACCATTCATCTTACTCGTGCCCAACATGTACAAAGCACCCCACATGCGCTAAATGTACCACATATGCCATTGTCTATCTTCAATTCTCCAAATATGGCATGTGTCAATGGTGCTAATGTGCACAAGTGCTGTCATCTAGTTTTAGTACTTACATGTCAAATGTGCCAATGCTTGTCTTGTGCCACGTGCCATTGTACAACTTCAAACACCTCATATGTACCGTGCGTACTACAATTTAGCTTAAAGTGCCCACATATGTTGCGTGTGCCATTGTTCATCTCTAAGCATCCCTCATGTGCCACATGTGCGACATGTGCCAAATCCTAGTGAGTAGTGACAACTTGATTTTTTTTTTTTTTTGGTTTTGCCAAATAACGAACTTGAAAATATATTTTAAATTTCTACGAAAATCTTGTTGAAAAACAAACAAGGAAAACAATATTTCCTTTCCCACACTTTCCTGGAAATAAGGTTTCCCAAGAAACATTATTTCCTTTCTCATGCTTTTCATGAATTTAAACAGGCCCTTAAGATCTATTGGGGAAAATGATATTAAATTGTTAGGTATATGAATTACGTAATAGGACACAAAAGTCCTTGGACTTTTTATGTTAACATGAAATGTATCACAGGGTATGTAATACACCAATACTATAAAATAAGGGCCTATTTAGATTCATTAAAAGGATTAGAAAGGAAATAGTATTTCTTGGGAACCTTTATTTCCAATAAACCTTGGGAAATGAAATATTGTTTCCCTTGTTTGTTTTTCAATAAGATTTTCGTAACAATTTAGAATCTATTTTCAAATCTGTTATTTGGCAAAATAAATTTTTTAAAGTAGTCACTAGCATTTGCTAGATTAGCACATGTGAGATGCTTAGAGATTAACATGACACATGTGGCATACACGACATACGTGGGCACTTTCAGCTAAATTGCGGCATGCGTGGTACATGTGAAATTGTACAGTGATACATGTGACACAAGACATGCATTAGCACATTTGACACATGGGCACTAAAGCTAGATGACAACACTTGCGCACATTGGCACCATTGGCAAGTGTCATATTTATAGAATTGAAGATGGACAATGGCATTGTGGCACGCTGGTGCACGTGAGGTGCTCTACACATGTGGGGCACAAGTAAGATGAATGGTAGTACATGTGGGACAATAGCACATGTGGGTGCAAGAGAAGATGGATGGTGACACGTGTGGCACGTTAGCACATTGGGGGCTCTTTACATGTGGGGCACAAGATATGATGGATGGTGGCACGTGTGGGGCACAAGATATGATGGATGGTGGCACGTGTGGGGCATGATCGAAGATGGACGATGTCTCATTTGACACATGTGGTACATGTGAGGTGTTTGAACATGGATATGGGCGCATTTGTGCTTTAACCCTTGAGAAACTCATTTTCCTTCCACCACGGGAAAATGTATTTCTTAGGCGTGGAGGTGGGAAAATAAATTTATTTATTTTCCAACAAAGATAGAAAGTGAGAAATGGTGTTTCCCACAATTTTCTACAAAGAAAGGCTTAACAACCAATGGAAAGTGAGTTTCATGGGAAACACTATTTCCTTTCTCATGCTTCCCCTTAATCCAAACAAGTCCTAATAGTAAAACCTGCAAATATGAGATGTTTTGGTATTACATTCATTCTAATAAATTTATATTGATATTATTGTTAGATAAGTAAATATAAAGATTTGTAGTCAATTCAATGTTGTTAGGTTCATAAAGTCATCAGACAACCCGATACAACATTCTCACCAAAGATTGGACTACTATCATAAACATGTTCAAAATTATAAGTGAATGCATATTTGGAATATTTATACATTTTTGGATTTTTTTTTTTTTTTGATATTTCTCTGGATTTTTTGGAGCTAAAAAAGAAAAAAGAAAAGACCAATATGGGTGAATTGGCCATTACGTCAATTAAGCGTATCCGTAATAGTGGGCATTGTTATGCCCAACTGCTACGGGACACCTTGACCTTGGGCAAGATATCTATAGTGGACGACATGTGCTTGATAAAACTTTGCTATCATCCAAACAATTCCAAAGCAAAAGAAAATGAGAACAAAAATAGAGGCAAGCCAGAGGAAGTGATCCTCTCGCTGTTCACTCAAAAGAGAACATTGCCTCCTGAAAAAGACGAAAAACAAAAGCAAATCCAATAGAGCAAAATCAAAACAGATCCCCCCCCCCCCCCCCAAAAGAATTATTAGGATTCCTCCCACTCCATTTTCTTAAGATTCCTGAAAAACAACCCCTAAAATCAAACCAGAGGCCATTCTGAGATCATTAGAGAAATGCAATGCGTGATTGAGTGGACCTGCTTGGCAAGGTATTTAATAATAGCAGCGGTGGCCATAATGGCTAGCCTTATTGATGCAAGACATGGAAAATTAAATATGATATGCAAGATTTCAGGCTTAGATCCTACCAATTCAGAAACAATCATACAAATTCCACGTCCCACATGAAAATCCAAACATTCAATTAAAAAGGGGAATCTATGCGGGTCCAAGCCGACACAGGCTAGGACTGGACCAATAAAAATTATAAACCAAACGATGTCAAAGGGAAATAAAATCAATGACTCATGCATAAAAATCAGTCCCTAATCCAAGGGCTTCCTTAATTTCAATTCAAGGAACCCTAAGGTGATAAAAAGGGGCAAATCAATTAGGGATCATGTAATTTAGGGTTAGGATTCATGAAAAACGGCTATGAGAGGATAAAAGAGGATAAAAACCTGAGCCAAAAGATGATCCCGCGTGTGGACAGCAACAACGGCCCAGACGGACGTGCGTGTGATCCCGGCCGCACGTGTTTGGGGCCCACTATTCAGAAAAAGGCCACATTGGCCCTGGTCGGTCAGGGATGGACTCCAAAACTCCCAAATCTCAGCTCGATCCGATGTACGGTTTGTGCTTGGCATTTCGCTGAAGTTTCAGCTCGCCTGCGGGCCGAAATCTGGAAACCTGCTGTAATGAAGAAATCTGATGCAACAAAAGAACAAATTTGAAGTACGGATGGTAGAGGAAGATGAAAAAAAGATGATGGAAGATGGGGGTGAATTGGGATCGATGTGGCTTCGCACTATGGTAGTTAGCCCTTCGAAAAGGGAGGGCTTCGCACCCACTTTTGAATTCTTCCACAACTCACGAAGAGAGCAGAAAGATAAAGCAGGAATTTTTTATTAACTTCAATGAATCAAAAGAACTACAAGGGGTGCCTATTTATAGGGAGAGCCCTATACCCAAAAACTCGCACCATGTGCGACACCTATTACTTGGTGATGAAGTAAACTAAAATAAAAACCAAATAAAGAAATCTAAAGCATTCACGATGTTCTAAATAATAACAATAAGCAAAACCTAAAATATAAAACCAATCCGATGAGTGGGCCACGATCATGAGATCCCATGGTGGGCTTTTCTTGACTATCGGGCCACTTTTCTGAACCAAAACTTGACTTCTAGATAAGATGTCCTTCCTGGACATCGTCATCGAGCCAGATCGATGGTGGGGTCCTCCTTCTACGTACGTACGTGCGTAGGGGGGGCGGCGTGAGTGCGCGTGATGTCCCCATTACTTATGGCTGCTATGCTATGTGCTGTAATGATTGTTACGGCCTTATAACAGTCAACAAATTTTTTTTTTCAAAGGAAGAAAATATATCGGCCAAATATCAGACCGTTACAGGCCCATTATGGCCGTTACAGGGCTGTTTTGGGCCATTTTTTTTTCCTTCAGAATGGTTGTTACTGCCCTGTATCGCATAATGGTTCCCATCCTTACCATTATGTAACCGTTTTTGAATACCATGCTGCCATGATTTGCTTGTAAATATTCTTACATTCCTCTCCCACCAGAGTCCCCACATTATTTAGGAGATCATCTTCCACAAACTGCACCTTTTTTGTTGAAATGGATTGGCATTCCAGTCATATTGATATTATTGTGAAGACATCTGTTGAAAGACTCTTCAACCAAGCTACCCCAGAGAGGCGGAAAATGTGTTTCAATACACCCCTCACCATGTTGTAGTGGAGAAATAGATGATCTGCACTCTCTTTATGATTTCAGTGGATAGAGCACATATTTGACATAGCCATGTGATGCTTCTTCAGATTGTCGCCAATAATAATCTTATTTGCCGTTGATCCACGTGAAAACTTTTTATCTTAGCAGGAAGGGGGCTTGTCATACCTTTGCGCAACGAGAATGCACTCCAGCTTTGGATGAAAGAATGTGCAACATAGATTTCATAGTGAAATTCTCACTTGAGGAATGTTTCTAGACTTTTTGGCCTTCAACTGGTGGATCAGTATTTACCATTGATGGCATCTTCATGAAAATTTCATAACTTATTAGAAGGATTTATCTGGAGTTTAGTATTCCATACAATGCCCCCTTAATATTCATAGCAATGCATTGTCTTTTTTTTAAGTCTCAATGATAAATCAAGAGTTCGTGGAATGGTAAATTGAAGGAGCATCATTGATCTCTGTCTTTCCTTGAAAAGTGAAGTCTATTTCGTTTACCGACAATGAAATGGATGCCTTTCTTGAATTTGCAACAATTGATGTTCTTTTTTGATTTTTTATTCGCTTGAATTCCACAGGTAGTTGCACATGCTGTATTAATGACAATACCAATATTATCGCTGATACTTTGCATTTATAAGGAATGCGGCCTTTATTTTTATTTTTATTTTTATTTTTAAATAAAAAAAAGCAGAGGAACGTGGTTGATATCACCTGATATTTTGTGTATTGAGATATCAATGATATTATCGATAATGTCGACTGATAGTGTATTATTTTATGTTACACCCTGTACTTGTATTGCTTACTTGGGATATATATAATATTGGTTGACATTATCGATAATATCGGCTGACATTATTGATAGTATCGACAATACCAGGAACACTGGTACTGAGCATCATCTGTTTGGGAAGCTACAATCAGGGCTTTTCAAAGCTCCAAGGAGTGGAATCTTCTCAGGATGGCTTGTGAATCTAATTTTGGAGGATGCATGGTGTGGTTTTGTGCCTGTTTGTCCATGTTCTCTAGATTGGAAAGATTAGCTGCAGAGATGGAAACTACTCTCGTTGCAGTATAGTTTGGACCCTCCATGTCATTGGAACTTATGGTAGGAGTAATTGGTTAATATTATCTGATTTCTAAACCTTCTTCAGAGCCGTGTGAAGTTGTCTTGAATGGGATTCTTGGGTGTGGGCATGGAAAGGACGAAAGATTTTCTGTCTGGTCCTTTCTTGTGACAATTCGTTGCCTTTGGTGTAGGGAGTCCAAGGCCCCAATGGAGTTCATTTGGCTGTACAGGGGCCATGTTAGGTTGCGTTTGCTAGGGGAAAGATATACAACAATCCAGTCAAGGTATTTCGTAACGGTAACGGTGGCTGTAACGGGCACCACCTTTGCCTTTACGATACGAGTTGTAACGGTTGTTACAGCTGACTGTTACAGCCCCATTAACGGCTATTACACACACTCTCTCTCTCTTTAAATTGAAAAAAAAAATTCGAAAAACTTGTATCGGCCTCGTAACGGACCATTATGGGGCCATTACAGGCCTTTATAAAGGGTGCTACGGGACTGAAACGACCTTTAGGGGTTTTTTATTTTTATAATGGTCATTACGACCTTTACGACCCTGTAACGTCACGATGGTCAATAATTGTTACGTTACGCACGTAAAGGCCGATACGTATAGGTAAAGGCCATGACCGTTACGCGATACGGGGGTGAAAAAGGGGTAGTTGGTTTTTTGAGATCGTATCGGCTATTAAAGTGGCTGTAAAGGCCGTTATGGGGCATAATGACTGTTACCCCCATAACGGTCGAAAAATGGCCATTTCCTTTTTTTATTAAAATCCATTTTCTCCATTTTTTTTTCGCTTTTTTCATTCCAAAAACTCTCTTAGATCATTTTACAATAGATTTCGATCACCCTTACTATAGTTTTTAAGATTAAAACCGTAGATTGAAGTGATTCTAGTGAATAGAAGTTCCGGGGGGGCCTCTTCTTTTTGCTTTTTCAAAAAATTGAAAAAGTAGTAATTATGTCTTTTTTCTGATTTCTAGTTTTAATGCTTGATTGTGATGTGTAAATATTAGATACATATAATCATGTTCACAAATTCACTAGACAGCCCGATACAACACTATCACCAAAGATTAGACCGTTACATTACCATAAACATGTTTAAAAAAAAATGAATATATATTTGGAACATTTACATTATTTTGGATTTTCTAGATATTTTTTTTCAGAATTTTTCGGGCAAATGAAAATTTTCAACTGTTATAGGGGGTCGTAACGATCATTACGCTCCCATATTGGCCGTTACGGCCGTTACTCGTATTGGTAATGGTGGTGACTGTTATAGCCATCATTACCAATACAAAATGCCTTGCGAAACGTGTAACGGCCTTTACGGCCCCGTAACGAGCGTTACGGCACACCATGAATCCAGTTCCTTTGAAAAAATCCATCATTTGCCCTAGGTTTCCCTAAGAGTGAGATACATTACCCAATACATGTGATATATCCCATGCAATATAGATATGTTTCCTTATCCCATGCAACATTGATACATAAACACGTGTTTCTACAACCTACATCACCTTCTGCATGAGGTGTGCATGAGGGTGAAGCTCAAGGTATCCCAAATTGGTTACGTATCGGCTGATACGTAATGGTAACGGTGGGGCCCGTTACGTGATACAGGGGTGTAAGGGGCGATGGGCCGATATTGTAACCGTAACGGCCGTTACGGGCCATGAAAAAAAAAAGAAGAAAAAAACTTACCTTTCGTCTTCTTCTTCTTCTTCTTCTTCTTCTTCCTCTTCATGGACAGCTGCGGCCCTGCTGCGGCTGCGGCTGCAACCTTCGTTTTCTTCTTCTTCCTCTCTCTCTCTCTCTCTGTTCTTTTCCTCTTTCCCTCTTTTTTCTTTTCGGTTTCCCTCTCTCTCCTCTTTTTTCCTTTTGCAGGTGTACCACACACCAGCTTAGCTGCTGTAGGTACGTGTCACGCTAAGACGAGCGCTGACACTCCTCGAGCTCCGAGTTGTATGAACGGTTCAAAGGAGATCAAAGTTATATGGGCTCCACAGTGATGTATTTATTATATCTACACTGTTCATCTATTTTTAAATATCATTTTAGAGCATTATGCAAAAAATGAATCGTATCCAAAGATCGTCTGGACCACACCAAAAATAGCAGCGGAGATGATGATTTTCACCGTTAAACAATTCGTAGGCCCACCATAACATTTATTTTCCATCCAATCCGTTCATAAGGTCAAAAAGACCTGAATGAAGAGGAAAAACAAATTTCATATTGATCCAAAAGTTTTGTGATCCCAAAAAAGGTTTCAATGGTAGACGTTCAATCCCTCACTGCTTTTTGCAGTGTGGTCCACTTGATAATTAGATATGTATTATTTTTCGTGTCAAGCCTTAAGACGATCTCGTCAAATGAATGGACGGTTTAGATATAACACATTCATCATGGGTGGGGCCCAAAAAACTTTGACATGTGTGCTACACTTCACAATGCGAGTCCCGTCTAATTCGGGCCCTTAAAAAATTGTACACGAGACATATATTAAGTTAAAATTTACCAATTAAATTATGAACTGCAATTGCTAACTCACAACGCTAAAATCAAATTATTTGAATAGTTTTAATTGTTATTTTGTGGACTTTTATTTTTTAAAATAGGGCCTTTTGATTTTTTTCATGATTCACTATCCAATAAATGTCCACCAATACATAAGTGGGATAATGGCAATAAATTGCATGAATTTGAGGCTAATTTGGGGCATAGATTGGTCCTCCGAGTCAGCCCGAAATTGGCAACGCCATCTACCTGAATTTAATTTCATTTTTTTAAAGAACTATTGGGATAAAGATATTAAATTGTTAAGTATATAAATTAGATATTTAGAAAATTAAATATATGAATTTTGTAGTCAAATTCAGGTTACCTGGTTCAAAAATTAATCAGACAGTCCTATACAACTTTTCACCAAAGAGTGGACCGTTACACCACCATAAACATGTTCCAATTTATAAATGAATGCATATTTGGAATGCTTAGAATATTCCGGATTTAATCCATATTTTTTCATATTTTTTTGGCAAAAAAAATAATTTGCGCCGTTACAGGCCGTTACGCCCCCGTATCCGTATCGGTTTTGGAGGGCACCGTTACGCCAACCGATACCGATACGGGATACCTTATGTCATTGGCTCGAGCTTCATCGGTCAAGTCCTTTGCAAGTTGCTTTTTGTGATCCATGGTTTTTTGGTCAAAGGTGGTTGTAATTTTGGGATGTAGACCTTTTTCTATGCTTCCTTTCTTTATTGCAATGAAAGATTGTTGCTTGTCCAAAAAAATAAATCATGAACCATAACATAGAAGCTTAGTAGGATTCACATAACAATATTCGACACACCGATCATAGAGAGCTTTTTCACCTTGGTGATATGCTGAAGCCTTTGAAGAGACTTCTGATATTATAGAGGTAGTAGAAAATGCTTACGTTCTTGTTGAGGTAGAAAGCCCCATGGCTGATGATTAAGCCAACTGTGAGGGTCACTCCGAGATTCTCTTCATATATTTTTGATTGAAATTAGTTTTATGCAGCATGAATTTTTTTTTTCTTTTTTTTCCTTTTTTGGATGAAATATATCTGACTGGTTTTAATTTAGTTTGTGCTCAACATGATTCCTTTGACACAAAATGATATAATATTAATATATTTCTAATTACATGGAGGACTTTCATGATTGTAATGTAGATTGCTTGCCAAATCAAGTGCCACATGCACACGGATCTATATTCCAGTCTTCTATGTCCCCATTCTCTTTCATTCGCCTCTTTCCTTGCATGTTCCACCTCTCAATATCATTTGTTATTACCCCCGGTTGTTCCTTATTCATTTTTTATTGCGATAAATCCAAATGCTGATCGTACATCAATAAAATGGTGAATTTAGATTCCTTATTCAGAATCATTTTTTGTTGGTGCTCCACTTCTAGATGTGTAACTCGAGTCGGGTCAACATGAACCTGACCCGAACAACTTTTTTGTGAACCAAAAACCTAGATCTGAATTTCTAGATTTGGGTAAGGAAACATCATTCATACCATGATGATCCTCATTGCATTTGACCCAAAAGTCTTCTAGGTTGGAGTTGGGGTTGGTTCAGTGTGCATATTCAGGTCAGGTCAGGTTATAGCTCAACCTCAACCAGACCTGAATCAAGTAGTACAAAAATCCAACCTGAAGCCAACTCAAACCTAACCCAGCTCAATCCAACATGGGTGACACAAGACAAGACAGCATTAGGAAAATGGAGATAAAAGATTAAATTAGTAGAGGACGGCACCTGAGATTGGCAAAATCATATATCTGCTCCCAATAGTGAAATAAAAGGACACCCGGAAATCTGGAAAGCTGAAATTTGCAAATATCAAAATTTGATCTGAATGTGCAATTATCAAATCTAGCAAGAAGAGGTCAAGTTTGCAGAGTATATGCTGTCAGGCGGTTGGAACATGGGTGGAGGTGTTAAGAAAAGACTTGAGGACCTATGGGTTGACTGAGGATATGGTCTGTGATGGAGTGAAATGGTGTAACGGGATTTGTGTAGCTGACCCCAATTAATTGGGATGAGGCTTTGATGATGATAATGATGTGATCAGACTGTTAATATCAGTTTCATAACTTGGAGAGAATTTGAGAAACAATCCCAATGACAGAACAAATCCAAATAAGCAAATAGAGAGAGAATGATATTGACATTTTACTGTTGAAGAAGTTCTTCAGCAGTCTTCTAGTAGAGTTGCCATACTAGAAAAGGGTGGAATAACATCATCTTTTGGAGTCCCACCTGTAAAAACAGTCTGTCGAAGGACATAACAAAACTGGAGTTTAATTCATCACATTCATGTCGAAAACCTTCACAAGCATTACTTAGTGTATAGCCTTTACAACAAGAGGCTCAAAAAATGCCTTCTAAAGTAAACTCTGCTACCTTTCATGACAAGTAATTAAATAAGGTAATCAGACTAGGACTCCTTTTTTGATTAAGAAACAATAAATAAAAAAGAGTGTCGCCCACAAACTAGTCAGATCACACATAAGGGCATGATACCATACCAAGGTACTGTAGCACTGCGCTATAGCACATATTTAGGCCCAAGGTTTTCCATTTTGATCATGGCTCATCATCGTGTGCTGCATCACCAAGTTCAAATCAGGTTGGGACACTTAAGTTTGGGTTGACCCTGGCCGAAGTTGCAGCACTATCTATTTTCTTTTACTGGGTAAATTGCATAGAGAAATGATCAGACACAGCGGCTGTATCAGAAGTTCTGATGCGACCATTATCTTTCCCGCCAACATGTCACTATGCCGAATATGCAATCTGTGCAAAAGGTGGGCCACACTATGATGATCACCTGGTATGAAAATCAGGCTCACCCATTTGTTGACTTAACTTTGGTTGATCATCATTTGACATGCTGTTGTATCAGAAGTCTTTCGTCAGTTGATCATCATATGACATGCTGTTGTATCGGAAGTCTTGCTTTTGATCTGCACTTTCAGTTGATCATCATGTGACATGCTGTTGTATCCGAAGTATTTCGGTTGATCATCATGTGACATGTTTTTGTATCAGAAGTTCGATACAGCTGCTCTATCAGGTCATTTCTCAATTGCATAATGGTTCTGTCTATATCTGTTTCTTAAACCTTTAGAAAAAAAACTGAAAATGATACTCTTCTATAAGCTCAGGAAAGCATTATGTATTGCACTCAGAGTTATTTTTTTAAAAATCATTTGCTATATTATGCTTCAGGTATCAGCAGCCCTTGATGCGGCTATGGATATTGCTGCTGGTAAGGTAAATATCCATGTCCTCATGGCTCTTGCAGCATTCGCATCTGTATTCATGGGAAATTCCCTTGAAGGAGGCTTGCTTCTTGCAATGTTTAATCTAGCCCATATTGGTAAATATTCAAACATTGAAATTCAGCTCTTTTTGTCTGTGGAAGGTTAAATGCTTGGTCCTTGACTCTTTAATGTTCGTGTTCTGGTTTGCAGCGGAAGAATATTTCACAAGCCGCTCAATGATTGATGTTAAGGAGTTGAAGGAGAATAATCCAGATTTTGCACTTGTACTGGAAGGAGATGACAGCATGACACCTCATTTCTCCTCACTGTCATACAAAAGGGTTCCTGTGCATGATCTGGAAGTGGGTTCTTACATCTTGGTCAAAGCTGGTGAGGTCTGTGCACATGATTGAGCTCTAGATTGTTTAATTCTTAAAAAAAAAAGGAAAAAAGAAATGAAAAAGCTTTAGTTTTTAACTTTCTCATTTTCTGTTTCTTGGCTTATGTCATCTTTCAATGCTAGTGATATATTTAATATTGACAATGTGACCACTGTAAGAACCCGAAAGCATTGTGAACCTTTCGGTGTTCATTGGATTTTAGTTACATGAGCTGGGTTCAATTCTGTTTAGTGTGGCTATCGTTGATAATGGAGACGGGAAATTTCATTCTTCTGTTAGTGTAATGTAGTATTATGTCTTGCTATGTTTACTTGTGTTGCATGATCTTGCTCTGCTGCTCAGGGCTCCAAGTTGGTCCTTGACACTATGGACTGCGGGATGGAACTTCACTTACCATTTGGTTGAATTGGGCTTTATTAATAAATAGCTGTGAACATGTGGGATTATCGCTAAAGATCAATATCCTACTTATCCGGTTCATTCGTAGGGCCCACAATTCCAATCGCATGGCCCACCAGTTGGTCCTGCTTGCCAATATGACACCAGGCCAAGATTTATGGTTTTATTTTGTTTGTGGGGGCAGATTATCCATTGATAGGACTTTGTGGGCTACAGATGTATCCTTCTAGGGTATGTAGACAAACAATAGAGCAATATTTTGGTGTTGTGTACAATTTTATGACCCCAATGACTTGTACGTCTGTGTATGTAATGGGGTCTGGTAGGAAACAAAACTCGATATTTTGTTATTTCGTTCCTTTATTTATTGCAAATTGTAACATTAGTTGAGACAATTTAGGAAATGTTACTTGTTGGGCAAATAGGCTTCAAGCCTTGGCTTCTTCAATCATAAGTAGGATTTATAAGTAAGATTATATAAGGCCATGAATACATGAAAATGTGGTATTTGATTGCATAAATACCTCTTTTTGAGAGTAGAAACATGGCTTAGAAGTGAGAATCTTCTAAGTACTTTCTCTTTGTGATGAGGCTCCACATATTTATCCCTTGCTTTCTTTCTTTTTTATTTACTGCAACAATTGATGTTATTGGAAGTTTTGAGGCTTCTAATTTCGACAAACTTCTTCAAGAAGTTGGTACATAAACTATATCACATTCTTTGTCGTGGCCCATCTTTCCTTAGACTATATGGTCAAAGCCTTGTTGTGTTGAAACATGTCAATGGAGATACTTGCCGTTTATGTTATTATAGCAAAATATGTTGTATATGGTGCTTATATGCATATATAATGAGGACATCCGAGCAACATACCAGGCGAGGGCTGAGCCAGTCTCCTTATGACTAGACGATCATTACATGGGGCCCACTTGTCCCAATTCACATTCCTAGCCACGTTGAAGAGCCCACGTGCATGTTTGTGCATCTTTGAGTACCCCACATTGGGAAGATGCACGTTGGCTGCATATAGGAGCTTGATACACACATCGGACCGTGGGATTTAGTGGACAAGATGATCGGACCGTTGGATTATCATCATAAGACAGCTTGATCGTGGACCCCTATGGGCCACGAAATAGTTTAGTTGTTTAGTTTATTTATATGTTTCGTTATTTTTGGTATAACTCATATTTGTGTTGAGATTATGGAATTAGGAATAACTTTTAATTCATTAAGTATTTTTATGTTGAGAATTTTATTTGAAAGCGTCTTTTTGTAAGGGTTGGACGTCCCCACTCTAGCCATTATGCATGTTATGAATGAAAGAGATTTCTCTCCTTTTGCTTTAAGATTGAGCAAAAAAAATAATAAAAATCATCTTGCAATTGGATTGGTGGTGCGAAACCACAGGGAGCGATTTCCTAATTATCTTTTTTACTTTTTTCTCTTCTCAACAAGGTATTATCTTCCTTCTTCCCTTTTCTTTTCTCTTTCTCTACTTTCCCAAATCTCTCTCTTCTTTGATCTTTCTTTTGTCTCCCTAGAACCCACATCCAATCAAACCGTAACCTATCCAAATCCCTACCCAACCAAACCCTAACCCATCCATCCCAATCCAAACTACCCCGGACCCAAACCTGTGTCTGTACGGCCGTACGAACACACATGTGGGCTGTCCGTACGGACGGTTCCCTTCCCCCTTGTCCCTCTTGCTTTGTCACCTCCATTCCACTCTATTCATTGTCTCTTATTTCAATCATCACTCTAAAACCGTAATTTAGATTGTAGAATCCCAAATCCTAATCCACAAACCCTAATTTCCAAACCTAAATCCTCAAAATTTGAAAATCCCTTATTGAAATCATAAATCCCTAATTCCCACAACCTGAAACCCATATTCCTAATTCTAGAAACCCTAAGTCCTAAAACCCTTAGCCCAAAATTTGAAATCCCAACCCAAAACCTCAACCCTAATATTTCAACCTTAATTCCTCTAAGCTTAGATACCAAAAACCCATTTCCCATATTCCCTAGCCTTGAAACTGCCCTAACATGCCAAAAACTTGCACAAGACACATGATTTCCATTGAATTCAGATTTAACCCCATGCTAGGATGGGGGTTCTATCTCCCATAGGTCCTGGTTAATCAACAATTTATGAGATTCGCATTGCGGGATTGTCATAGGCTTGAATTTGGACATGTCATGAATTTGAAATTTATGAATTTATGGTAAATTAGCTTTGTTTTGTCGTTCCATTGCTCTAGTTAATCTATCCTTCAATTTCATGGGATCATATTAGGTTAGATCATTCCGTCTTGCATCAAATTTTAGTATTAGAGACTAGGTTTAGCATATGACTTTCATGTTGCATATGGGTTAGGTTTTCATATTGCCGTGTCTAGGGTTAATAGTCTTCCCATTCTTATCACCTTTCATTTAAAGTCTTTAGCTCATAGGTTTTCCATTAGATTCTCGGTTTATGCCCACTTGCACTGGGTGTGGTTTTGGTTTACACGCCACAATGAATTCGGAATATCTTATCGAGGCTATCAATGCCATCAATAACCGTCTCGTGGCCATTGAGGCCCAAAGTAGAGCCAGTAGTAACCAATTGACAGTCCTCAGGAATGAGAACACTCGCATGAACCGGTTGGAACTTCCCTATAGGCAAACCTCGACAATGGGGAAGATGACTAATCTCAAGTGAGAAGTGAAGTTGAAGGAGTTGAGATCATGCCACTTGCACTCGTCAGATGCGCCTTGGCCCAGTCTAAAGAGAGTGATGATTGGCGCATGAATTCAATTTTCTACACTTATGCCATGTGTGGTGACAAAAACTGCGAGGTGATCATTGATAGTGGTAGTTATACCAATGTGGTTTATGTTAGTACCGTGGATTGCTTAGGTTTGATAGTTGTTCCTCACCCTCAGCCCTATCGAGTCTCATGGGTTGATGCGTCTTCGATTCCAATTTCTTAGCGTTGTCCCATTCCCATCCAGTTTGGTTCCTAAATGAACATGCTGTGGTGTGATGTTTTGTCTATGGATGTAGGCCATATCATTTTAGGTAGACCTTGTGATGGGGACATCACGCGCATGCACGCCACCCCCCTACGCATGTACGTACGAAGGAGGGCCCTACTATCGATCTGGCTCGATGACGACGTCCAGGGAGGGCCTCCTAGTTAGAAGACGAAGGTTGGTTTAAAAGAGTGGGCTCGATAGTCAAGTAAAGTCCATCATGGGATCTCATGATCGTGGCCCACTAGTCGGATTGATCTCATATTTTAGGTCTTGCTTATTTATATTATTTATAACATCATGAACGCTTTAGATTTTTTTGTTTGGTTTTTATTTTAGTTTACTTCATCGCCAAGTAATAGATTACGTACATGACGCGGGTTTTGGGGTATAGGGTTTTCCTATAAATAGGCACCCTTTGTAGCTCTTTTGATTCATTGAAGTTTAATAAAAATTTCTGCTTTATTTTTTTGCTCTCTTAGTGAGTTGTGGAAGAATTCAAAAGTGGGTGCGAAGCCTTTCATTTTCGAAGGGCTAACTACCGTGGTGCGAAGCCACATCTATCCCCATCCGCCCCTACCCTCTTCTATCCACATCTCTCATCTTCTATCATCATTATTGCTTTGAATTTCCCAGCTTTTGCAGCTATTCATCTCCCTATAGCCAGTTTCTAAAATCTGGACCTGTAGGAGGGCTGAAACTTTGGCGGAGCACTATGCCTCGACCTTACGTCGGATCGACGTCAAACTTGGAGGGATTGGAGGTCTCCTCTAGCCGACCAAGGCCTAGATATCACTTTGGGGAGGCGGGCTTCCATCACATGTGCGGCTAGCCCACCCAGGCACGTGCGTCAACCCCGGGCCACCATCTGCACGCAGAAGCTTTCTCTGGGTCAAGTTTTCCTCTTTTCATTCCTATTTCCTAAACCCTAGCCTTAGTTTGCATTAGCCCTAATTTATTTGCCCCTTTTTTCACCTTAGGGTTCCTTGAATTAAGATTGAGGAATCCCTTAGATTAGGGACTGTTTGATATGCATTTGTGGTTGATTTCTATTTCCCTTTGAGCATCGTTTGGTTTATAATTTTTATTGGTCCAGTCTTAGCCTGTGTAGGCCTGGACCCGCATAGATTCCCCTTTACTTGAATGTTTGGACTTTTTATGTGGGATATGGAATTTGTGTAATTGTTTCTGAGCTAAGGTGATTTTAAGCGTGAAATCTCACACATCATGTTTAATTTCATGTCCTGCATCACCTTGGTTGTATGATCACGATGCGACACTATTCGGCCGCTCGAATATGTGTTTATTTACCATGAAAACACAGAGAGAGGAATCGGTGTGATGTTCAATTGTAGATCGCCTTTTCCCCACCAAGTTGATGATAACGATTATACATAAATGATGTGGTTTGGATCCATTGGAGTGTCACATGATTTGCACCTCAACAATCCAATTTCTTGTAATAGGTCCAAAACATTTTCTCTGGGGATTGGGATATGTTTATCCTTTGGCTGATCCAACCACTTCAATTCCTAGGAAATACATCAGGGACCCAAGATCCTTGGTCTATAATTGTTCATTGATGTGCCGCTTGACTTCAGTTATACAATCACCATCCTTGTCTGTGATGATTATATCATCTACATAGACAACCAATGCCACGATTCCCTAGGACGTTTGCTTCACGAACACTAAGTGGTCCATGTGAAATTGGTGAAAGCCAAATTCCACTAGAACTCGGCTAAACTTCTTGAACCATGCCTGTGGAGACTATTTCACCGCATAGATGGCCTTCTTGAGTTTACAAACTTTCCCGTTCTCCCCCCTAAGCAACACACTACGGGGTTGCTCCATATACACCTCCTCAATGATGTCTCTATTCGGGAAAGGGTTCTCGACGTCCAGTTAAAGAAGAGGCCAGGACCTGTTTGCTATAACAGATAGCAAAACTCGTACAACGTTTAGTTTAGCAACAAGAGAAAAAGTGTCTTCATAATCCAGTCTCACAATTTGGGTGTAGCCTTTGGTAGCAAGCCTCGACTTTTAAGCGCTCAATGGATCCATTGTGTTAGTATTTGATTGTGTAGACCCAATGACATCCTAACTGTTTTCTTTCTAGGAGGTAAAGAGACCAATGTCCAGGTCCTAGATTAATGCATGGTGGAAATCTCTTCCACGGCTCTTCGCCACCTAGGATGAGCAAGCGCATCATGGTGTGAAGTGGAAACCACATCACGTGACAGGGCTAAAGCATATGCATGAGATGGGGGACAAAGACTATGATGAGAAACAAAGTGTGAAATAGGATGTAAGGTATAAGAGCTAGTACCTTTCTGAAGAGCGATGGGAAGTTAATGTCGAGTTGTGCAAGTAAGGATGGGATCTTTGTAGAAGATGGTGTTGGGGGCACATGTGAGCTGGGTGAACCTTCCCCGTTACTAGAAGACATCAGAGTTTAATAAGATGATGGAAGAAGTGGGCCGTCTAATGGTTCGGAGATGGAAGAAAGACATCCGATGTTAACTTCCCCTCACGAGAGGGGGTGGAGAAGTAGGGCATGTCTTCAAAGAATGTGACATTTGTACTTGTATAAAGACATTCAGTTATCTGCTCATAGTACTTGTTTCTCTTTTGTGTGTAATAAGAGCTTAGGGAAACACATTTGGTTGCACATGAGGCTACAAGTTGTGCAACCAAATACTTAGACAGGTAAGAGAAAAGAGGGAACGATGCAGAGAATGGGTTTTGACCATTAAGTACACTCGAGGGTTGCCTGTTAATAAGATGGCAGGCTATGAGTGTAAGTACCCTATTTTGTCAATTAACGTGAGTTGCGAGTCATCGAGTCTGGAGAGCCCCATGGAAGAATCAAGACTGTAGACTTGAAGATCATAGACATCCAAGCAGTGGAAATTCAATGAAAAGATGAAATGCTATAGCCTCCTCAAAACCTATTCCCAAACTCTCAAACTTGACCTTCCATTTAGCCCAAAACCTTATAGGAAAAACCAATCCAATATGAGCTAGTAAGTGGTCATGGAAGAAAACTGTTTAAAAAGAACTTTAGAAAAACAATCCATTTTTGATCCCATCGATCACCCATCGAGGGGTCTTTAATGGCATCGAAGACTGCTCGATGGCATCGAGCAGATAGAGCAAACTCCCCAACAACTTCAAGATTTAAATATGGATTTTTCCGATGTCATCGAGGCTCCTTCGATGACATCGAAGGGACCACTCGTTGGCATTGAAGTCCACTCGATGAGATCGAGAGGACACTCCAAAATGTCCAGCAAGCTCAAGTCAAAAAATCAGTTTTTTCCGATGGCTTCGAAGCCCCTTCAACAAGGTATCCTGTATCGGTATCGGTTGGCGTAACGGTGCCTTTTGATACCGATACGGATACGGGGGTGTAACGGCTTGTAACGGTGCAATTTTTTTTTGCTAAAAAAATGAAAAAATATGGATTAAATCCGGATCATTCTTAGCATTCCAAATATGCATTCATTTATAAATTGGAACATGTTTATGGTGGTGTAACGGTCCACTCTTTGGTGAGAAGTTGTATCGGACTGTTTGATGAATTTATGAACCAGACAACCTGGATTTGACTGCAAAACTCATATATTTAATTTTCTATCTACTATCAATGATAGATATATTCGAATGAATGTAATATGAAAATATCTTACATGTGTAGGTGTTTGCAATTATTTTTCATAATTTTTTATATATTAAGTTATTAACAATTTAACATATCTGTGGCTGTGTGACTATGATTCTTGTCCTGTGACCTGTCATCCTCAAGTCAAGAATATTAAAAAAAAAATAGTAGTGTCTGATATACTCCCCTACAACTTGATTAAGGATTACTTGATTGGTTGTTAGGGGAGTTATTTTAAATACAAGTTCGGCAGTGTCAAGTGTGTGCTTGGCTTCTTGTAATAATACTGCTGTGAGCTGTCTGCTGCAAATACTTACCTTAATACAAATATATACTTATAATCACAAGTCACCACCAAAATGAAAATTTGCTTTTTTGTGGTTGCTCGACCTCCACATCATCGTCATCGTCATCATCAGGCCGAGGTTGTCCAATAGGTGGAGGTGCTGCATATCCATAATATCCAGTGCTAGAAGGAAATATTAGATCAACGAAACTAAAAGATGACTGATCCCGACTAGGCAACGACTCCGACCCCGAGTAAGGATATCCACCAGTGCCTGTCGAATAGCCATACTGGTGCTCGTACTTAGGCTGTTGAGAATCTTGAGATTGAGAGTGCGTCTGCTGTGATGAGTAACTTGGATTTGGATCTGGATATCTATAATCATATGGATATGGATCGGGAAGACTACTCCAACATGAATGTGATGGAACAAGCTCAGTATGACCATAATCATAATCCAATTGACCATAAGAATATCCATCATAATAACAAGGACTATGAGCCTGCTGATGTTCCGGACCTCCCGGACCCAATGCACCACTAGACCGACCCTCCTGCTGGTTGTATCGTGACTCGGTACACTTATAAGTCCGACCTCGTGTACTACCTTGTCGATGTTCATCGGCATCGCGATCAGTAGACGGTTGTATGGTGTGCTGAGCAACACCAAAAGTGCCAGCGCCAGGGGTAGGGGGGTCATCACCATCATCCGACACGGTCACACTACCACTGCTCGTACTCTTTTGTTGATCTTGAGTCGTACTTGACATAAAAGCTGCCCCTCTTATTGGGCCAACACATCTGCACGACTCTCTTATTGCGCTGTGCGTATTACTGGGTCATCAATTTCCACTTCTTCACTATCCTCTTCAATTTGCTTTTCCCTTGTTTCCAACTAAGGTAGAAGCGGGTCATCCTCATCATAAATATTGTCCAAGTTTATTGGACAATAGTCTGTGTCATCGGCGGCTGTAATGCTCTTATAATGTCGTCGTATTCTTAGCTTTATATTGTAGTGCATGAAGACAAGTCTATCCAATGTCCCAGTCTGCAATTTATTCTTATTCTTTGAATGAATAGGCGCAAAACAACTCCAATTCCTTTCGCAGCTAGAGGAAGATGTTGTCTGGCTCAAAACTTTTACTGCAATTTTTTGGAGAGCCTTCGTTCTCTTTCCGAAATTATCCACCATTCGGCCGGTTGTAATCTAGATGCTGCATGCTGTGCAAGAGCATCTCCAAAGCTACCCAGGCAATTTCCAAATGTATCTAATTCATTCAACGCCTTTATTTGCATATCTAAGTTAGGCTCTAATCTCTTTATCACATTCTTTAGCCTGACATGAACATCATTCGCAACAAATGATTGGATATATCTGTACCTAGGATTTAGGTAGTAATCTGCTGCATGAAGATCGTGATGGAGTTGTCTTGTCCATCTCCTGTCGATCATCTTTCAATAAGACTCCCAGCTTCCACAATTACGTTAAATTGCCAACTTTGCCTTATCCATGGCATCGTATAAAAAGCCCATGGTAGGTGCTTCGTCGGTTTCAACAAAACGGAGTACCCTCATTAGTGGCTTCATCATCTTTAGGATCGACTTGACCCTCTTCCAATATTTATTGTCCCGTATGGTGTTCGCAACTTCAACTGGTGTCCTTGATGTCTTCTGCCCATGTTTTGTGTTGAGCAAATCTCGGGAAGCGAACATCTCACTCAACTCTCCCCTATGCTGGAATAAACTCTCTAATGCTATAAAGTTTATTGCGAATTTAGTCGCCGCAGGCCTCAACAACTCTCGTCCTTTCGTGAACTTCCTCATTATTGCGACTACTTGATTATGGTTGTAAAAAAACATCGTCATTTCTCTTGCCCTTTCGACCTTTCCTTAACATTCTTCTTCTTCCCAATATCTTCCAATATAAGATCAATACGATGGGTTGCACATGTTGACCAAAAAAGATGTTGTCTCTTCTTCATCAACTTATGTGCTGCAAGCTTATATGATGTTTCATTATCTGTCACAATCTGCACTACATTTTCCTCTCCAATTTCTTCCACAACTTTATCCATTAGTCCAGTAATATAATTAGAATCTTTTGTTACCTCTGAGGCATCAATTGACTTGTGGTATATAGTTCTTAAGTGGTAGTACACCATGAAGTTGATCATGCTGCGTCTGATTGGGCTAGTCTAACTATCACACATGATCGTGCATCCTCTGGCTTGCTATACAGGTTTAAAGGTAGTCATGTATGCTTTCACATCCGCATACTCTGCATCTGTCCATTTCCCCCTAATCTCCTTACCTGTGGGAACTTTTATTCCTTCACCTGCTTCTGCTGCTGCATCAATTATCACCTGCTAATATGGAGAATTGACCACGTTAGGAGGTATGTTGGCATGTATAAATAACTTTACTGCTGCCCTACCTAGCTTCTCAACGGAAGTTTTACTCCACATTTGTTTTATCTTCTTTTGTTTAGTTGATCTTTTCTAAACAAGATTGGATCAATAGAGGGTCTCCTAGGCTCATTTACTTCTTTATCCAAATGTATAGGGCAATCACGTGAAGATGTCTGTCGTTGGCTCCCAAACACACGTTGTAGCCCACCAAACCTACCCCCCTACCCCCACTTGCAGAAGCAGTTGCACTCCCAGTCCCCCCTCCCCCCCGTATCACGAATTGACCCACTCGCGCCAAACATGCGGCGACGTTCTTCCTCTTCACGAGCTAGACGCAAGTTCTCTCTCCTAGCTATAGTTAATTCCTGATCTGAATCTTCGTCAGAATCAATAATAACTTCATCACGAACGCCCATATATTCAGGACCAAACACCTCCTGTCGAGTTGCCTCCAAAATCTCATCTTTCTTCTTGTCTAGTAGCACGTTTACCCTTCGACTCATTCAGATTAGCTTGCATTAAAATCATTATCTCTTTCGGTACTCTAGTACATCTCGCAACTTTACCCTTTCGATGTGCCAAATGTTGTTTGAGACGGGTAATTCCACTAGTTACTAGTCTGTCACAATAGCTGCACTTCATTTGGTGGCTAGTACCACCAACTCTCTGACAATGTTGCCATCCAATATCCTCACTTGCTTGTTGGCCAGACTCAGAGATTTCCTTAGGTAGATACTAGATATAGATTAGATATGACCTATGTCTATGTGAGATTGTGAGTTTACTGGCTATTCTAAATTTATATACAGTTTTTAGAATCTAATCAATAAAGATGATTTTATGTTCTAAACCCTAAGAAGCTCCAAAACCTGTCCAATATAAGAAAATATAAACATAAAGTCACTAATTCGTAAATAGAAAAAAATATAAAATGACAGCAACAATTTGTAAAATGGACATTAACATGTTCTACTATGATTAACATATCATATTCTACCATTAAAATAACAAAACATTCAATAAAAAATGATTTTTCGAATTTTAAAAAAAGGGCCGAAAATAGTGCGTAAATAGAAAAAACATTATAAAAAAATATCAAACGACAACAACAATCTGTAAAATGAACATTAACATGTTCTACTATGATTAACACATCATATTCTACCATTAAAACAACAAAACATTCAATTAAAAATGATTTTTCGAAAGACAAAAGGTTGAAAATAGTGCGCAAATAGAAAAAATTCTAAAAAAAAAAAATGACAACAACAATCTGTAAAATGGACATTAACATGTTCTACTATGATTAACACATCATATTCTACCATTAAAACAACAAAACATTTAATTAAAAATGATTTTTCGAATTTTAAAAAAAGGGCCGAAAATAGTGCGTAAATAGAAAAAACATTATAAAAAAATATAAAACGATAACAACAATCTGTAAAATGAACATTAACATGTTCTATTATGATTAACACATCATATTCTACCATTAAAACAACAAAACATTCAATAAAAAATGGTTTTTCAAATTTAAAAAAAAAGGGCTGAAAATAGTGCGCAAATAGAAAAAAATATAAAATGACAACAACAATCTGTAAAATGGACATTAACATGTTCTACTATGATTAACACATCATATCCTACTATTAAAAAAACAAAACATTCAATAAAAAATGATTTTTCGAATTTAAAAAAAAAGGGCCAAAAATAGTGCGTAAATAGAAAAAAATTATAAAAAAAAATATAAAATGACAACAACAATCTGTAAAATGGACATTAATATCTTCTATTATGATTAACACATCATATTTTACTATTAAAACAGCAAAACATTCAATAAAAAGTATAAATTACTTATTTTTGAGGAATTTCTGGAAAATGGCCCACGGAGCTTTGAATGAAGAAAATCCTTAAGTTATGTTGTTTTTATCTGTAATATCAAGGTAAGAGTGGTCGAAAATAGCAATAGAATGATTTAGGAAGAGTTTGGAAGAAAGAAGTTTCAAAAAAAGTGAAAAAGCAGACCTTAAAAAGCCAAAAAAATATGACCGTTTTCTAACCGTTACGCCCTGACTATTACGGGTCTGTTATTGCTACAAAATCGGGGGGGTGCACCGTTACGGCCCTGTATCGCGTAACGGCCACGGCTGTTACCATTACGTATCGACCAATACGGCTGATACCTAACCAATATGGGACACCCTGCCCTTCAATGACATCGAACGGACCATCGATGGCATCGAAGACCACTTAATGGCATCGAGCGGATGTTTCATACTGTCCAGCAAACAAATTGATAAAATTCCTGATTTTCGTGTTGGCATTGAGGGACCTTCGATAGCATTGAAGGATCTCCTCGATGGCATCGAAGACCCCTTGATGACATCGAATCTAACAGTTTTTTGCCTGTTGCAAAACTCCTCTACTTATACGAAAGAGGGGTTTCTTTGCAAAATGGTGAGAAATAGAGAGAGACTTGTGTGTGGGTGTAATCCTAGCTAAAGCCTCTTCTCCCTAGTTAAAGACATTCATTGAGCATTCAAAGCTTGGATTGAAGAATGAACTCTATCATTCATTAATGCTCTAGCAACCATATTTATTGGCAAATCTTTTATGCTAGGTAGCACTGAATGCTTAACCTTGTGAATCCTAACCCTAACCATAAAGGCCCATCATTCTTAAGTTAGGATCCACCAACCCTTGACCCATACATCGACATCTCCAAAGGCTTATCATCCTTAAGGTTGTTGTTCAAGGGAGTTGAAGATACTTCATGATTTAGGAAGATCTTCAATAAGGCGCTTCAATGAGGCTCATCCACATTAGGTAAGAAAGTTTATTTGAATCCATTGAGTCTGAAAACCATTCCTTGTGTAGGATTGGGTTTTAGAGTTTGAAACACCAAACTCGACAAGTCCTTATGTAGGCCTCTGACGGGAGAGTATGTTCATTGTCCTTGTGTAGGACTTTGTGTTTGAGTTTGAGATCCAAACTCACCAAGACCTTGCGTAGGCCATCGACGGATGCAAATCGTATAGACCTTGTGTAGGTTGTTAAGGTTTATGGTGAACCTGATTTAAAACCATTTGAATAGTGAAATCCGGCACACTCGAAGGGAGAGTGCATTAGCCGGGAGTGGAGTATGCATGTAGCCGAACCACTATACATCGTGTGCAATGAGTTGAATGACTTATCTCTTATCTATTATATCTTGCTGAACGATATACATGATTTACTTTACTGCAGCAAACATGTTCGACAAAATGCTTGAATGATGTTTTCACTATAGTAGACTTAATAGATGCACTTCTTCATGTTTGTATTACTCTGCATGAATGTTTAGAAGTAAGTACATGTAACTTGTCCAGTTCAAATTTAAAAAGTCCTATTCACCCCCCTCTAGGACATTAGTCATATATTTAAGCTTTGCTTGTAGTGGTAAAACCGCAATTTGAATGAGAAATGCATAGCTCCAAAATCTCTTGGGAACCTATATGTGTGTAAGAAGGGATTTAGTTACCTCAACAAGATGACAATTCTTCCTATAAGCCACTCCATTCTATTGTGGGGGTATAAACATATGATGTTTGATGGGTAATCTTGATGGATGTAAGGTATTCACTAAATGAGTTTGATAGGTATTCCATTGCAATGTTAGATCTAAAACATTTAATTTCAGTATTGAATTGATTCTTGATCTCAGAATGAAATTATTTAAATATACTAAACCCCTTAGATCTATCATGTATCATAAATACACATTCATACAAGAAAGATCATCAATAAATGTAACAAAATATCGTAAGTTACGCAAGCTTGGGACCTGAACGAGATCCCATTATAGAGAATGCTAGTGTATTGTGTATGTGGTTAGTGGCCCTTTTAGTGTAAGTGCATGTGCACACTTTCCTCTTCTCCTGTGTTGTACTATATGCTCTATTATAATAAAATATTGTGTGTTAGGGTACGCAAGTCCAACACAACATCTTTCCCAAACTCTCCTCATTCTTCTTGTCTTTCAATCGTCTCCTCTTTTCTTCACATTATTATCATCAAACTATTCTCTACTTGGTATCAAAGCATAGATCCAGGCATTCTGCATCCAACAGATTGAGAGGCGACACGTCACCTTGCTAACGTCATCAGCCGTTTGGTTGACTTCCGCGTTGTACGGACACACAGACTCCGTTTGAGCTAAAAGTTTAAAGGTTTGATAGATCTTGATTTTAGAAGATTTGTCATGATTTTTTCAGAATTTTTTGGACCTCCTTTCATGGTATTTTGGGCGAAATGGAGAAATTCGAAAATCGGGCCCATCTTCCATTTTTCTTCGATCTACCTCAAATCGATAAGCTTTTCTTTGGTTTCTTTGCTTAAGATAAACCGAAATCTTCCTCCCAAGCTACCCATGGAGGATTTTTTTTTACCTAAGATCCATGTTTGAGAGGGTTTTAACCTCAAATGGACGTGCGGTTGGGCCGTTTTTCACTCAGTTGGGCCGTTTTTGACAGAGTTTCATGTTATTTTGGATGATTGCTATTTGTTTGAGGTTTATCTTTTATTATCTTGAAGGATTGAGTGAGATAGAGTTGTTTGAATCAATCCTTCTTGGTGTAGGGCCTCTTTTGGCATAGGTTTATCTCTCTTGGATTCTACTATGGCTGATAAAGGGCCCTCATCTCTTGGCATAGGGTCTCTTGAATCCAACCCCTTACAAATTACCTCCACCAAGTTGAATGGTGACAACTATCTTCAATGGGCATAATATGTAAAAGTGTTCTTAGGAGCCCGTGAGAAGTTGTATATTTTGGATGATCCCCCAAGCTATACAGATGTTACCTACAAGTCTTGGACAAAAGAAGATTATCAAGTTATTGCATGGTTGTTGAATAGTATGGATTCCTCGATTAGCCACTCAGTGATGTTTTTATCCTTGGCTATAGGCATTTGGTATACACTTTATGATATGTTCTCGAAATCTCAGAAAATTTCAAGGGTATTGCAGCTTATTCAAGAAATTGGTCGGTTCCAACAAAACTCAAGATCATTAAAAGGTTACTATTCGACGCTTCGGGGTATGTGGGATGAGTTGGATATGTATCAGCCTCTTCCTTCCAAATGTAAAGAGGATCATGAACATGCCCATAAGCAGCGGGATGATACTCGTATCATGCAGTTCCGCTGGGTTGAATTCCGATTATCTTCATGTTCGAGATCAGCTTATGCAGGATCCTCTTCCCCCATTGACAACAGTCTATGCCATGTGTTAGCGTGCTACTGTCTCTACTCTTCATTCTCATTCATTTGTGCCACCCGATCGTTTGACACATCTTGCTAGCGATCAGTCATCTCTTGGCCTTCGGGTACCATCTTTGAGTTTAGGGCACATTTTTGGTTTTGGTGGTCGTGGTAGAGGCCGCGAGGGAGTTCGCAGTCGTGGCGGTCCTAGTATTCGTGGTCGTGGTGGACATGGACAAGGACGTGATGGTTCCCACATTTGTTCACATTATGGTGGAACTAATCACACCGTTGATTATTGCTGGCAAATACATGGTTGTCCTACATATGCCACTGCTTCTGTTGCATCCACAGTTGCTCTTGAGATAGTCTTCCACCCCGACAATTGAGGAGTCTACTTCAGGGGAGTCTCTTATCATTTCTCGGGTTGCATATGATGCCATTATGCGGCTTCACATTCGTGATATGCCTGAGCCATCTCATGCAGCTTCGGCCCAGTCAGGTACTCCTCTTCTTGCGTCATCCTCTCCTACCTCCTGGGTCATAGACTTTGGAGCTTCCTTCCATATGGCTGGTAAGTCTCAATTCTTTTCCTCTTATTCTCCTTCTCCCCACACTCAGTATGTCACAGTCGCAGATGGAACCTAAACTCCCATCTCTGGGATTGGATCCATCCCCCTTTCTTCTTCCTTGTCTTTGCCCTCAGTCTTGCATGTGCCTCGTTTTCCATTAAACTTATTGTCTATTAGCTCTCTTAATAAATCATTAAATTGTTCCATTAGCTTCTTCCCTTATTGTTTATTTCAAGACCTACAAACGAAGAGAGTGATTTTGGGGGGGGGGGGGGGCATGAGCGAGGAGGCGTTAATTTTCTCGATGATACACCCGTTGCTGCTTTTAGTATCATTTCTCTAGATCGAGAGTCCATGACTCGGTGGCATTGCTGCTTAGGCCACCCATCAATAGCTAGATTGAGAATTTTGTTTCCCTCATTTGTCACTAAACCGTTATGCTGTGATATTTGTAAATCGTATAAATGTCATCGTGCTACGTTTCCTCCTATCTCTTCTTGGAGGAAATCTCAATCTTTTGTTCTGGTTCACTCGGATGTCTGGGGACCAGCTCTGGTTACCTCCACTTATAGATTTAGATATTTTGTTACCTTTATTGATGATTATTCATGCATGACTTGGATTTATCTTTTGAAATATAAAAGTGAAGTGTTTGATGCGTTTAAAGTGTTTTACCATGAAATGTGCACTCAATTTCAATGTTCCATCAAAACCCTCCATTCTGATAATTGGGGGGAATACATGTCTACTGCCTTTCTGCCCTTCTTGCAAGTATATGATATTTTGTTTAGGACGTCGTGTGCTCGCACACCTCAACAAAATGGTATTGCATAATGAAAGAATCGTCATATTCTTGAAGTTGCTCCCACCCTTTTGCTTGGTATGCATCTACCTAAACATTTTTGGGGTGATACTCTTCTAACTGCTACTTTTCTTATTAATCGTTTACCCTCACGTATTCTGTCTTACAAATTTTCATTTACTATATTGTATCCTCATGATAATCCATTTCCTCTACCACCTAAAGTTTTTTGTTCCACCCGCTTTGTTCAAATTTTAGATAGAAGTAATGATAAACTTAGCCCCAGGGCAATTAAATGTGTCTTTCTAGGGTATACTCGGAGTCAGAAAGTGTATAAATGTTTTGACCCATTGACTCGTAAGAAATATGTCTCTGTCGATGTAACCTTCTTTAAGGATGTTTCTTTTTTCTGAGCTCCAGGCCGATCCCTCTGTAATCCTCTTGCAGTCAGGGAGAGTATGACTCTTATCCTCTTCCTCTTTCCACTAGTGATCATGGGCAAACTCTTTTCTCCTCCATTCAACATTTTGTTGGTGATTTGGGGAGCCTAAGCCTCTGCGGGTGTATCATCGTCGAGATAAATCTTCACACACTCAACCATCCACCCTTCCGCTCACTTTGGATGTTGGCTCAGGTGACTCTCCTATCTTAAGTTTAGATCTCCTCATTGCCTTGCGCAAAGGGTCACGATCTTGTACTCAACACCCCATTAGTAATTTCGTTTTATATGATCTTCTTTCACCGACTTTTCAGTTGTTTGCAGCTTCACTTTCATCACAGACTATTCCTCAGTCACTCTCACATGCTCTTCAAAGTCCTGACTGGACAAAGGCGATGATAGAAGAAATGTCTGCTCTTGAGAAGAATCATACTTGGGACCTTGTGCCACTTTCTTTAGGTCATAAACCTGTTGGATGTTGATGGGTTTATATGATCAAGTTTCTTCCAGACGGCTCCATTGATCGCTATAAAGCGCGTCTTGTTACTAAGGGTTACACATAGACTCATGGCGTGGATTACTTTGAGACATTCTCTCCTGTGGCTAAGCTTAATTCGCATTGTTATTTTCTTGGCCGTTAATTTATCATGGCCCTTGTTTCAACTTGATGTTAAGAATGGATTTCTCCATGGGGACTGTAAGACCCTAACCTAAGTGTACACGGTGTTCCTCAGGGCCATGCGGTCCTACCAGTCGAATTCTGGCTACCTGCGACCTACAGTTAGCGTTTGCTTTCGTCCCCAGGTTCGGTCATGTCGACCCGAAACCTATGCCATCTTGTTCGTATCGGCGCCGCGGTTCCAACGCCTTGTCCCGTGCTTGAATCCGACGTGTACATCATGAGTTATGGGCAACGTTAGATTTGAATCTTTAATGTGTGATGAACCCCACACCACATGTTTTCCAAGGTGCTTGTGTAAGGATGATGTCACCCTTTAGTAGGTTTGCTAGAAAGCCTACTAGCCTACCACCCTAAGACCTGCTAAAGCTTAGCACTTTGTTATTGTCACCATAGGCCATCATGGTTTCTCTAACCAAGGAGAGAGGCAATGATTGCCTCCCTATAACTCCCTCCCTCCCTCTCTCTCTTTCTTCTCATTCTCTCTACCTCTCCCTCTCCTCTCCCTTTGCTAGGACGTCCCACTTCCCCCAAAAATTCCAGCCCTCTCACCTCCCAACACCTCCTAATCCACCCATCATCAACCAATCTCAACCATTGAACTATGATCCTTGAAGCTTCTTGATGCTAGTGGTGTAGCTTTGGAGTTGTTTTGATAAGTGGGTGTGTTGCATTGTTTAAATTTCAGATTTCTTCTTCTTCCTCTTGATTCTTCTTTCTTCTTCCATTGATGGAGCTTGTGGGACCCATCAAGTGATGATGGTGGCCCCAAGACTCCATGAATATGGCTCAAAGCCTATCCTACATTGCATGCATGTGCATGCAAGGGATCATTCTCCATGGATCCCTTCATGCTCCTTTCTTCCGTAGATCAGGGATCTTTGGGTCAGCTAGACCCTTGATCCTTGGTGGAGATTGGATCTCCACCATAGATCTCAATAGATAACCTTGATCATGTAAATTGTACATCTTATGGTAATGAAATGTCTATATATGTGTGTGATGAAGGGAAGGGCCTCATTGAGGCGGAGACCCTTCTCTTGTGGCCGTTTTCTTCTCATTTTCTTGTTAGAAGTTTCTAATTATGAGTGTGTGGCCCACCTTGTGGACCGACAGGATCCAAACCGTCCATAGAGGAAGGATTTTCACAGTCCATCCCTTGGACGTGTGGCCCCTAAAATCACCAAAATGGGGTGCATGCAAGGATGATTTGGATGATGGGATGGTTTGGATGTTTGTGGGGCTCACTTGGGTGGACCACACCATGATTTTCTGGGGTTAAATCCTCATTTAAATAATGTTTGCAGTTTATTTTTATCAGACATGTGTTGTTGTCCAGACTGTTTGGACAAATTTTGGGCCATCTTTCGGCCTGATTTTTGGTCATTTGGTGGGGATGTTGATACCATCCAATATGTGATTCCTGAAGGTGTATGTCCCACCTATAAGCCTACCAAATTTCAGCCCCACCTGACCCCATTTGAGCCTCCAAAAGAGTGGGCCAACATGGGTGTTCAACTAGATTTTTGCTACAATTTCCAGCAGTACAAGCTGTTGTAACCCATAATTTAAAAATATTTTCTCTGATGGTGGGCCACCTTTTTGGGTCCCACCTTGTTCTAGACTTGATAAGGGACCTTAGCCCCCAATTTCAAAATTTTTGGAGACCTTGGACCCACTCCATTGTGGAGCCCAAATTGGTACAGCAACATGAACATTGCTGGAATTTTTCTACATTGCTATATTTTTTTGTTTGTGGAGATGATTGGGCCCAGCCCATTTGGGCTTTTGTGTATATTTGTGGGGCCCACCTTGTGATGATCTAGAGGCCACTAGGGGCCATTTCTGTGGGGCCAACCTGTTGAAGTGATAAAAAGTCCCTTGATATACATTGATACACCACACTCTGACAACTTAAGCTTTTGGAGTAAATGGTTGTTTAACATGGTATCAGAGCGGAAGATCCTATGTTCGAATCTCGAGAGCAGCAAAAATATGCCTCTCTAAAATATTATTCTCCCACTGGGGACCAGGAAAATCAGGTCCGTCTCTGGGACTGGGAAATCAAGCCCGGCCTATTTATGGTGTGAGTGTCCCTCCACCCTCGTCAGTATGTTCCCGTGCGGAGTTCCCACCCCGCACGTGCGGGGGTGTTGAAGTGATAAAAAGTCCCTTGATATACATTGATACACCACACTTTGACAGCTTGAGCTTTTGGAGTGAATGGTTGTTTAACACAACCAACTGGACCAGCCACCCATGATGGACGTCCAGCTGGTGGATGTCCATCATGGGCTGGCCGTTCTTGGCCATGCCCACCATGATGCATGTCTTTCATCCACGTCGTCCCTCCATATTTGTGAGGCCCATGTGGGTTCGGTCCACCCTAGGTGGATGTCCCATGTGGGGCCCACTTGGGATGTGGGAGCCCACCTGGTTGCATGTGTATGGGGCCCAGACCGTCCACACCTTGGACCGCCCAGGCTTGGGACGCCCCTGCCCTTTTGGGGCTGCTGTTGGGCTTGCAGTCCAGCAGCAGGCCTACCTTTCTGAGTGCTAAATCCCTATCTCCAAATTGGTGGGGCCCCTATGATGTATTGATGGACACTATGGGAGTAACTCCCAAGTATTTTTGACATGTTCCTGAGCCTAAATTGGCCCAGAAGATTTGGTGGACTAAAAGTCCAGCCATGGCCATTTAAATACACAATGTATGGCTGAATTTTTATTGGAATTAGGGACCCACCACATTGATAAATTGGGTACTTGTTCCTCATCTATACCTTAGTATAATTATTTGGGCTTAATTAATGCATGTTTTGGGCCACCTTTGATAACCATTTGTGGGACCCAATGCATACCAGATTTTGGGGCTTCCTAGTGGGCCCAGGTCGGGCTGGAATGTCTCACCTTGGCCAGCCAAATGATGGGCTGACCTTCCACCATTTGTTGGACTTATGGGCTGAGGAAAAGGTGGATTTAGGCCCTTAAATGCCCACTTAAATGACTAGTTATTGGGCTGATGTAATGGGGCCCATTCCACCCAACAAAAAAACTTGTTTTGGGCCATGTATTTGTATACATGGGCTGCCCACTAAGTCCATCTAAATGCTTGGACTCTATGGCCCTTAGGACTTGGGCTTTGGGCCTTGGTTCCCCTCCTTGGGCCATGATTGTTAGAGGTAGTATTGGGCCTACTTCCTTATGCCTTTTGTGGGACCTATGTGCATATGGTTTGGATATGGGCCTTGGGCTTTATGTTTATGTGATTTGCGGATTAGATGCCTTGGGGCAATGGTGGTTGTAAGTCCCCATTTGGACCACTCTAGGTCCATTAGTTGCCAAGTATGGTTGAATGCCCACCTTAGTCCCTTGTTAGGCCCGTTTCCATATTATCTAGGCCCTGGCCTTGTATGCTTAGTCTCATGGGCTACCCCAGGTAAATGGGCCTCCACTAGAGGTTGTATTCCTTATGAGGAATTGGTTAAGTACCTAAACCCTTCATGGTTAGGTAGAGTACATCTTCTCATTCACCTCATTGGCACCCTTATTCATCTTCATGGCCCACTCCCATACGCATCATATGCATGCTTGGTTGAGGTATGATTGGCCATGGTGGTGCCATTGTGTAGGATATGTTGGTATCTCCCCAAGGGATGGAGTTTACCCTCTTGAGCATAGTGGATGCTTGGGATTGATGTATGGTTGATTGTGTGATTCATGCATCTGGCATTACATAGCATGTAGATATTCGCCTTTGCTTTATCAGGGTTGTAGCTTCCACAGAGATATTGTGGATGACCGTGTTGGACACCGGAAATGATTCTTGAGCATTTGGGGTGCATAGGATATCTTTGGGTGAAAGCCCATAAACTTCCACGATACCGAGGGTACGCCTCAACGCCGAGACCGAGTGGAAAACATGAGCGCACGAGTGCCTTTATACCTTGAGGCCGTGTCTTCCACTGCAACGTGGTCGGTTGGGATGGGGTGTGGCCTTACCCGCCTGAGAGAGGGCAACAACTAGGCTGAGTTTGACCAGCTCGTGAATGGGTCAGTTACCGTTAAGCATCGCTGGTGATTGGTTGTCCACAGGCGGGTAGTGAGGTCTCCTACGCTCGTTTGACTATGCGGGTCTTGCAGAATGGCAGTCATCCAACAGTGTACTTGACCTCGGTGGATTCCTTATGATGGAACTGTACTTGATATGTGGATTGGATATGAGGACTGGCATTACTTCGCATTGCATTTGCATCGGCTGTATAAGCCTTATATTGTATCGCCTTGGTATGGCGCCTAGTACTCACGTATTGCATTGCATAGCCTTGGTACGACTTAGTGCATTCATAGCTGCCTTGGTATGGCTGGAGGCATTGGTATTGTTCATCGACTCCTCCTACTTTCTCCTTATTCTCCTGAACACCATTGTCACACACTTACACCGCCCTCTAAGCTTTCTATAAGCTTATGCACGATTGATGCGTGCAGGAGATTCTAGGTTAGCGCAGTAGCGGAGGAGTTGTGGATTGGATTGGCGCAAGTTGAGAACCTGTTGCAGACCTTTCCTTCCATTCTTTCTATATTATGTATTTCCTTTTGAGCCTTGTACCTGTAAAGTTTAAATTCTTAGTGGATTGTGCAGTGTATTCTTTGTTTATTTTCTGAGATTTACTTGCTATGATCTTGGGTATGCTCAATTGGATTGGAATTGTGATATGGAAATCCTCCTTGTAGGATCCCAGGATCGGAACCTGAGCCAGGGACCGAGAATGGGGTACTACGGAGGCTGTCGCGGCCGGAACCGGCTATCGTGTTCTTTGTGGGTCCGGTCACCAAGTCTGGGGTGTGACAGGGACCTTGCAGAGGAAGTTTACATGCATCAACCTCCTGGCTTTGTTGCTTCTTACAACCCTGCGCTTGTATGTCAGTTGAAGAAGGCTCTTTATGGACTTGAACAATCCTTACGTGCGTGGTTCGAAAAATTCAGTCAGGCTCTCTTGGAGTTCGGCTTTGTTCATAGTCATGCCGATCATTCTCTCTTTATATGTCGTTAATCGACGGGCATCATGGTTCTCATTATCTATGTAGATGATATTGTTCTATCCGGTAGATTCTGTTGGAATGAGGGAGGTCAAAGAATTTTTGAAGACCAAGTTTGAAATCAAGGATCTTGGTCCTCTTCGCTACTTCCTCGGAATTGAAGTTGGTCGCTCATTATCCAGATTGGTCTTGTCACAACGAAAATACGTGCTCGATCTTCTCATGGAGACCGGCATATTATGGTGCAAGCCTATTACCACTCCCATGGATACTTCACAGAATTTTCGATCAGATGATGGTGCTCTCCTTACTGATCCCGGGATGTATTAACGACTCGTAGGCCGACTTATTTACTTGACTATTACTCGCCCAGATCTCTCATTTGTTGTGGGTTTTGTTAACCAATTCATGCAAGCTCCCCGTACTTCCCATCTCACGGCTGTCTACCACGTACTTCAGTATCTAAAATCAGCCCTGGGTCTTGTTCTCCGCTTTTAGTTGCATGGTCATCTTCATCTTTCTGGCTATTCCGATGCTGATTGTGCAGGTAGTACTTATGATCGCCGCTGTACATCTGGCTTCTGTACCTTCCTAGGTGGTAATCTTATAACATGGAAGAGAAAAAAGCAACCCGTTGTTGCTCGGTCCTCGGCTGAAGCAGAATTTCGTGCCATGGCTCATCCGACGTGTGAGCTTATGTGGCTTCGCAACCTTCTTGAAGAACTTGGCTATACACCTTCGGATCCTGTTCCTCTTCACTGTGATAGCCAAGCCGCCATCCATATTGCTTGTAACCTGGTTTTCCACGAGAGAACCAAGCATATTGAGGTCGACCGTCACTTTATTTGGGAGAAAGTTGCTTCTAAGGAAATCGTCACTCCTTTTGTTCGATCTGCGGATCAACTTGCTGATGTTCTTACAAAGTCCTTGAGTCGAGATGCTCTTCATCGTGTTCGTGACAAGTTGGGCATGATTAACATCTATGCTCTAACTTGAGGGGGAGTATAGAGAATGCTAGTGTATTGTGTATGTGGTTAATGACCCTTTTAGTGTAAGTGCATGTGCACACTTTCCTCTTCTCCTGTGGTGTACTATATGATCTATTATAATAAAATATTGTGTGTTAGGGCAAACAAGTTCAACACAACATCTTTCCCAAACTCTCCTCCATCTTCTCCCTCAATCTTCTCCTCTTTTCTTCACATTATTATCATCAAACCATTCTCTACTCCCACAGATCAGAAGAACTAGGGAGAAGGGTGCATACTACAACTTGAAGGTCTAGAAATATAAGAAGAACAGTAATTTTTTGAGAACTGACAAGCTTTATAATTTAATGAATTCGAATTCAATAAAGAAGGAACCAAGGGACTGCAAAGAAGAACAACCAAACCGAGCATGCTACTGTAGAGGGGAAAAGTTACACACAATAAGAGAGGCTCCAACTCTATATGGTTCAAGGTAGTAGAGTTCACTCAGGTCACGCCCCCCACTAATCTTCACCTTTGTTTTGAGATCCTGAAACACATAGTGAGAAGGGTAAAAGGTTATGGAACAATTTAAATGTTTGGTTAATTTGCTTACGTAGAGCGATAGAGGAGATGAAAGGGAAACTTACGAACATACAAAACAGAAGATAAAAGTCATGTTAGAACTAGGTGAAATAACTCCTTTTCCATGGATAGTGAATAAAAAGCCATCTACAAGAGAAACAAGTGGACAAGAAAGAGAAGCATCTCCTGAAGAAAATAAGGGTGGGTTCCTTGTCATGTGGTTTGTGGCTCCATAGTCAATCACCCACGGTGATGAACTAGAGGATGCTGCTAGTTCATTACCTAAGTGAGCAACAGATGAAGAGGAGGGTAGAGATTCTATGGTGTTGTTTCGACTTGGCAGCTTCTCAAGATCAGCTTGAAAGATCATAGTCAAGTCTCCTATGCTTGAAGAAGTTCCATTAGTGGTAGAAGTTTCACCAATATAAACCACGGAGCTTGCGTGTGGGCTCCAGTTTTTTGAAGTAAATCCTAATATTTATTGATGGTTTGTTTGGGCTTCTTGTAATAGACACAAAATGTTGCTGCCCACTGGATTGACTACGACCTCTTCCCCCAGAACGACCACTATGCTAGTTGGCACAACCTCCACGAGTATTGCTGCCCCTCGTAGAGAAAAGGGCAGCATTCTCATTGGATCTATGAAGTGTAGATGATGCGGAAGTTGGCAATACCCACAAGACATGAGCAAAGACATCATGTAATGTGGGAACATGTTCACTTTCGAGGAGTTAAGCTTTGATTGGGTTGAGATAGGGTCGGACAATGGAAAGAAAGAGGGCTATGCTGATCAATGTTTTTAGTATCTTGTGATATCACCGATACATCCCACAATATATATGTTATTCCTGTTGGGTGATACGAAACCCAACTTTAATATCCATTTTTCATGGTATCGTGCAATATATTGCATGATATAACAATGTATTATGGATATCGTGATATCCACATTCCCCCTTTATAAATTCTTAATGTATCATGCGATATATCGATATTGACTACGATATTGAAGGGATAAAGGAAATCGACATCGTTTTGTCTAAAAATCCTAAAAAATTCACAAAATTTGATTTTTTTTTTTTTTTTTTGCAAAAAAAGAAAGAAGAAAAAAGCTTCTTCCTAGTATAATGTAAGGTGATTTTGACTGGTGCTGTCTAGTTTGTTGGAAGAATATCTTTGAAATTTCTTCGAAATCACAATCAGAAGCTTTTTGGGGCCAAATTCTAAATACTGTTTATTTTGAGTTTTGATTCTTTTTTATATGTTGTAAATAGTGTCAAATGGTAAGAAATCCATGATTCTTCATGTTTTGCATGAAAAATTATGGATTTGGAGCTTCGATTTCGATATTTGGGGAAGATGGGTTGAGTTGCGAAAAATTGGGAAAAAATAAAAAATTTCCCAGTTTTCCCCAAAGCGGTTGCAATATTAGTATCCACACACGAAATCAAACATGTATATAACCTAATCTACACATTCTTGGCAGTTTGGGATTTTTTTAAAAAATATTTTTAATTAAAAAATAAATGGAAAATGTTATTTTTTTTTTCCCTTCAAAATCTAAGGTACATTTCTAGTTTTTTACTTCTTTTGCTTTTGAATGTAATGTTTGTGTTTCCATACACGTCTTCTTACATTTATAATTTCCATTATTTGACTTTGAATATAGTTGCGTTTGTTCAATCAGACAACATAGATTAGGACCCTAAACAAAGGAAACCTATTATGTGTACTTTTCTTGTGATTTTTTAATTTTTATTTTAAAGTGTGTTTTGGTGTCTTTTTTAACAATCCCTGAAGTTACATTGAAAAATTTGACCAATTTCTCAATGTTTCCCGTTGTTTACCAACAACAAAGATAAATTACATGATACAATTGATATATCCCGTGCGATAATCAATATGTATTTGTATACCAAGGGTGCGATACATTATGTGATAACAATACAGAAAACATTGATGCTAATTTCTTCCCGCTGTCGTTGTTGTTGAGCATCATTTGTTGTGAATGGGTGATGCATCTTCCATTCATCAATTAAACCCTTAAAGTGGGCACAATGTTTGTGAAGGTTCGCCCCTTGCCTCATAGTTTGGATATCTTTAAAAATGTCATACAACCGTTGTATATTTTTATAATTCGAGTAAACTATTGAAGCATGACCCAAATTCCTTGGCATTTCACCGTACATCACATTATGATAAACGTTCTCCTCCATATTATTGAAGAGCCAACTCATGACCCGACAATCCTCCTATTGTGAATGTGTCAGTGACTTCAGAATCCAGAAAATAAAAGACATAATAATTGCAAAGGTAAATGACCTATATGGGTGTGCCAAAGGGTCACCCATTTTTTATTCTCAATGACAAAAGCAAAAACATGAGCAGAACTGGATTGTTCTCGGTTGAGAAGATAAAGCCCCCAATCTTCCCAACCACCACCAATAGTCTTCCTTGTCGTCAGATCTTGGATAACACAATGAGTCGAATAAAGAGTGATATAGCAATTCAATTGTTTGGTTAAAGAGCTTACGGAAGATTAGAAGAGTGACATAGCAATTCAGTTGTTCGGTTAAGGAACTGAACGAAGACCAGCGAGAAATTTAAAGATTCACAATTATCGTATTTGTTTTTCAGATCTTCCATTTCTAGAATAGCTGTTTGACAATTATCCAATTCCTAGCAGAATATTCTTCTATGGTTCCATCTCCTTATTCGAGATTGTTAATCTCTATGTGGAGCTGATAAAGGTGGGCCAAGTCTTCTTGATGGGATTACATTTTGGCTACTTTATCCCATATATCCTTTGCGGTTTTCAAGAGATAAAGACCACGATTAATATTGGGTTGCATTGAATTTAGCAACCAAGACATCACAATTCAACTTTCACTCTCCCATCTGTCATAGGTGGGATCATTTTGATTGGGCTGTTTCTTGGTTCTTGTAATGTTTCCCAGTTATTCCGTGCTTCGACATATATATTTGGGCTGTTTGGGACCACTCCAAATAATTTGTGCCATCTAGTTTTACAATAATTATTGTAAGATTAGGGTTGTCCATATGTGTAGATGGAATCTGGGTGTGTATGTTCTGTCCCATTAAAAAAAGGAGAGAAAAAAAATGATGTATTACTCTAGTTTAAAGTAACCTCTTGGTTTTGATGAAGGTCCAGAGGGTAGAAACGACATGAGTAGTCCGGCTTGACAGATATGGAAGCAATGAGTGGTATAGAGATTTGAAGGTAGTCCGAGCTTCTAATTGTATCCCAATAGGTGGCCAGCAGAGCACTTCTAGTAGAAATAGAGGCCCTTGGACTTAAATCTAATCCCTAAAAGAGCCTTGAACTAGAAACCCAATGGCCTAGGGGGTTCGAGAGGAGATCCAGTGAAGGGGAAGGAGATTTTGACGAGTTCCGACCATTGTTCGAAGTATTGGTATCGTTACAAGTTTCGCTGGCCAGGGATGCAAGACAAGATTGATATTGCTGATAGTATCACTGATAACTGGAAATGCGGGGAAACATGGGGAAAACAATGGAATTTTCACCAAGACCTCAAGAGATGCTAAAATATGCATATTTGTATATTTAGGAGTAAAAAAATTGCAAAAAGAATGCATACATATTAAGTTTCCATTTAATAGGGGCCTAAAAGCAATTTGCTGTTGTAAGGAACCAGTCCAATAATCCTATCAATCCCATCCAACCATCTAACCATCAAAATTTCCATCCAAAAATCGATCTTTATTTTAGAATATCGGCAACACAATATTTCATTGAGAAATTGTCGACAACTGGAACGGAAACGAAAGAATGTAGTCTTGGTATTGCTCATGTTGTGATAACCAATGTTGTCAAATCGCATATGTGATCAGGTGCGATCGCACAATCGCATATGTGACCGCATATACCTTTTTTTTTTTGAAAAATTTAAAAAAAGAAAAACAAAGGAAAAAATGTAAAAAATATAAGAAATTAGGGGAAACTTTCCTAAGTGATTAGATAACTTATTTTACATATTTGAAGTTCGTTTGAGGGAAATAAAATTAGCTAAACAATGAATGATTAATGAAGTACATCAACATTCAACAATATATTTAACAAAACAATTATCAAGCTATTTAATGTACAAATACAATTTACAAGCTACAGCTTAATGTTTATACACTACTTGCAAAATAATACAAATAGTCTAATACTATATACATTAATTCAGTTGCCATTGTGGCATTTGATCACCACCATTGTCGTCATCGTCGTCGTCTCCTTCGTCGATGTATCTTTCATCTTCTTCTGTTTCTTCATCATTTGTACGCATTGGTACTTCATCCACTTCCAATGGTTAATCTTCATTATCTCCTTCTATCCCATTAATCTCTTCCACCAGCTGACTGCTATTGCTCACCCCCCTCTCCTCCATCTTCGAGTGGAAGTACCTTCTTCGGGTGCCGATTCGAATGTGGCATCTTCAACTTGGGCCCATGTTAGCTCCTCATTGGCAAAGATCGAGTCCATCGTTTCTGCAAGCCACTCATTATCTACATACAGATCATCTAAGCAGATTGGATTAAAACCAGGCTTTTTTTTGCCTACCCTGGAATCGTTTTTGTAGCTTTTGGTTATATTAGGCGAAGACCAAGTTGTTAAAATTCTTTTGTTCAAGACAATTTATTTATTTATTTATTTTTGGTAATGAATCTGCATGAAAGAAAGTGCATTAACTTACTTAGACTTAGTTATAACTTTTAACTCCCTAACTCTAACATTTTCCGTAGACATCAACACTAAGGAGTGAATTGCCAAACTAATTGCCTTGACCGTGCTCCAGTTGCGCTCGCAATTGCTAGTAGAACACGTGAGTCTAAGAATCCCGTCCTATTCTTTTTTATCTGGAATCATTCTTTCGAACACATTAAGAAATCCATCCATATGCGTCGTTTTTGCTTCTGTTGGAATGGGGGAAGTGAACAATATGGTCGGATTAAGGATGTAGGCAGTCGAATACATTTGGCTTCCCCATCTTCTATCTATAATATCTAAAATGGGCCTGTAATCACTCTCTCCATAGTTAAAATGATATATGATTTTATTTCTTGCCCTCTCCATCGTATCATATATGTAACCCGTTGATGGCCTCTCATCTCCGTCTACCACTCACAACACTGTGGCTAAGGGTTCATAGGTTTTAGTGCCTTTATCACTATGTTAAAAAAGATAGCGAAATTATGGTGTGTTGGACTAGCTTCCCTTTAACCTTCTTTGAACAAAGCCCATTAGTCCATTCAGCTGATATGATAAAGTTTTTAAGTTCAAATTTTTTTGAATGCAGTCTTTGTAGTGTTAAGAAGGCTGTAGTGAAACGGGCGAGAACTGGATGTAGCAAGTTACTTACACTTAATGTGCTTTCTCATTTGATGGAGAAGAATGGCATGTTTGTACATAAAGATTGTGATTCTTCTAGCCCTTGCAATCACTTTAACCTACCATGTCTTCCAGCATAAGATCAACACAATGTGCCGCACAAGGGGTCCAAAATAAATGACGCCTCTTCTCCATAAGAAGACGACCGATGGCGACATGGATGTGTTGTCCGTGAATACCTAGACAACATATTCCTCTCTTATTTCCTCAACTACACTATCTAATAATTTAAACAAATAATTTGTCATATGAGGATGACCTAATGCTTCCATAGACTTCAAAATCATTCCCAGCTGGACAATTCACTAGATAGTGTATCAGAGCCGACCGGATTTATCGGTCCATCCGTCGCCACGAGTGTGCAACTTTAGGTTTTTCACGATTCTTTATATTCTTCTATAAAACTTCGTGTATTCGTCCTTGGCTTTAAGGCATGTCTCGGTTAAGCCCATGTTTAAATTGACCTATTGCCTTAACTATAACCTTGAAGCTTTTCAACTTAATAGTGTTGAAAGCAACATTGGCTCTTTTTTTTTTTTTTTTTTTAATTTTAATTTTAATTTTTTTAAAATTTTTACACACGCACACACACCCCACACACTCACGTTGGTGGAATTTCACCACCTATGGGTACTCGAACCCTTGACCGGGAGTTGAAACTCCTGAGAGTCTACCACCCGGGCAAGAGTAAGGACCCAAAGCAACATCGGCCTGGTATAACCATTTAGTGATATATTAAATCCTGATTTTTTCATCTTTTTGTTTGTATTGGTTTTCTAATGTGGTTTGACCGGGTCCTTTATCTCAATTCCTTTGGTTGACCACATCCTCGGGGTGCGATCTACACTATCTATCCATGTGCCCATGTCCACGAGCTCTTTTTGAGGCCAGTGGTCTAGATTGGCCTGTCGATGTAGAGGGGGTGGGGCTAGGTTTATCCACATCAATCACACACACACACACACACACACACACACACACATATATATATATATATATTCTCATATGCTTCTTGTTCCATAAATTTCTCTTGAAGTATGGGACCATCGTTTTTTTTTTTTCCTACATTGTTTGTCCATGTACTCAATGATTTCCTTTTTGATTTCTGGAGTAATATCGGGACAGGCTATTGCATTTGATCCTAGCGTATGTGCAAGGGGTTGCTTGTGCTATGGAATGCCATTGGCATTTACAAACCTTCATAAGTCAGACACTATGTAAGTCTTTTTGGTAGCACTACGATAGTGCCCGTACTTCCAATATGGATTATTCGACTTAGGTTTTAAAGAAGAAGACATGGCTTTATTCTTATTACTTGTACACTTGGAAGTTGTAAAGATTAGATAATGAAAGAGAGAGGGAGAGGGTTACACACTTACACTTGTAGTTGTAGACGAAAGAGAGTTACACACTTACACTTGTAGTTGTAGACGAGAGAGAGAGAGAGAGAGAGAGAGAGAGAGAGAGAGAGAGAGAGAGAGAGAATGTAATAGAGAATGTAAGAGAATGAGAGAGTAGTATGATTGTCTTCTTAGGACTTACGAGCTTCATTCTTGATTCTTGAATGATCTTTGTAAACTTCTCTTCTTAGGAGCTTGTAGAGACTAGAGTTGTAGAAGATTGTAGAGATATTAGGATTTAGGCTTGGAATGTAAGAGAGAGACTGTAGGGGCCTGTTTGGGAGCATGAATTTTGAATCCCCTGGATTTGAAACCCCTTGGATTTGAAATCCTCCTATTGTGTTTGGCACCCTGGATTGGGAATCAACTTTAATCCAAAAGTAGCTATGCATGGTATATTTACAGGGGTTTGAATTTATATACTAGATCAACTTTAATATCTCTAATTAGTGATGTATGTAATGTTTGACACAATGGTTGTAATAAGCCCGCTGAAATATATGCTTTGCCCGAAAACGAGAAATTCCAAGTCTCGAATGGGCCACAAGCACAAGATTATGTCTGAGTGACTAACCAATGATTTTTAACCGTTGATTTACATAGACAATGTTTGGACGGTGTTGATCATCATATTATAGTAATTATAGTGATGCAATTGATAATCTAATTGTTTTGGGATATCATTAGTGGGCCATGTGCCCAATAGAATAATAGTCGGGTGACACGCATGTTTACACATGCAACTCTTGAAAGGATTTTAGATGTAATCCAAGTTCTCACCGTGGATTTCAAACCCCCTATTTGAGGCGATTTGAAACCCCCCAGTCACTTTATGGTGCCAAATAACCAGGGGATTTGAAATCCCTCAAATACCCCAAATCCATGGTGCCAAACGACCCCTAAGGATTAAGGAGTAAGAGAGTAAGAGAGAGTTTAGAGTGATTAATGTTGCAAATGGGGGGTTATTTGAGTGCCTTTTTATAGGTAAAAAGTAAGATTTTGCCCAAAAAAAAAGTACCAGCGATCAAATATCTGATCCTTAGCGAATATGGGATCGCATGTTCTCGCATATGCATTTGGATCGCATATGCCTATGCGACTTCCACATGCATATGCACAAATATGATTGCACATGACAATAGTGGCGATGACGATAATATTGAGATATTATTGATATTATCATCGACAATTTAAATACCGCATACAATCATGCGGTCATAAAAAAATTGAAATGGAAATTTTTTTAATAAACAAAATTTTGGCAATATCAATACATTGGTGAGATTATTGAAATATCATTGATACACTGGTGATACAAGCGACACTTGGAATTTACGCAGTCGAAAATATTGGTGATACGTTGGCGATATCAATACATTGCCAATACAAGCAACACTTGAAATTTACACAGTTGAAATATTGTCGATACATTGGTGACATCAATAAATTATCTCTATAATGATAGAAAAATGAAACACTTCCTGATTCATTATTTTTATCTTATTGGCTGTTGTTCCTTATTTCAGGATATTGATTTCCGTCCATTTTTTTTTATTTTTTATTTTTATACCTTCGCATGGATGAATTCTACCTATTATCTCATCTAGGATTTACATACACAACATATCACTATTAAGAGTCAATTTCTTATTATTTAAATATTTAGATTTTTTTTTTTTTTTTTTGGGGGGGGGGGAGAAAACTTGCAAAACAAGGATTGGGTTGTGCCATACATATGAAAGAGTATATAATAATGATGTATTTAGCGAATCAAATACCATGGTTTAATAATGAACCATTCTAATTAGTTGATAATTATTCTCTTAATTCATGAGTTGTTTTTTTTGGGGGGGGGGGGGGGGGGGGATTTACGTCACCAAAAATAGTGACTAAAGCAAGTGTCGGATTCAAACCTGGTGTTATAGAGTACAAATTGACTTATTATACTCCTGAATATGAAACCAAAGATACTGATATCTTGGCAGCATTTTGAGTAACTCCTCAACTCAGAGTTCCACCTGAGGAAGCAGGGGCTGTGGTAGCTGCCGAATCTTTTACTGGTATGTGAACAACTATGTGGACCAATGGACTTAGCAATCTTGATTGTTATAAAGGACGATGCTTCCACATCAAGCCCGTTGCCGGGGAGGAAAATCAATATATTGCTCGTAGTGTAACTAACATGTTTACAATGGACTTACACTTTAGACCTTTTTGAAGAAGGTTCTGTTACTAACATGTCTACTTCCATTGTGCGTAATGTATTTGGGTCCACGAGCTGTACGTCTGGAGGATCTACGAATTCCTCCTTATATCAAAACTTTCTAAGGCCCGCCCCATGGCATCCAAGTTGAGAGAGATAAATTGAACAGGAATGGTCATCGCCTATTAGGAATTTTTGATACTACCAGTGTTATCAGGATCTCTGAGCTAGAGATATGGATATTTTGATAATATCGGAGATACTCTAAAAAATGGTTCGACAGTGTTGGACTAGTTGCTGTGCAGTTCCAACGCCGGAATCAGGTTCCAGAGTGATTTCCGTGCAGCTATGGTGGCTTTGGAGGTGATTTCAGTGAGTTCCAACGGTGCTGGAGCCCTTTTATGTAGATCCGTGATAGAAATTAGAGCTAGATTGATTTCTGGCCAGCCGTGGTGGCTCCAGAGGCGTTTTTGGAGAGATTCGATGGCGTTGGACCCCTTTTTTGTGCAGATCTGGCACCAGAAATCAGATCTTGACAGATTTATGGCACACTGTGGTAGCTCTGGAGGCATTTCCGAGGAGATTTGACAACATTGGACCCCTTTTTGTGAAGATCTAGTGCCGGAAATCAAATTTGGACTGATTTTCAATGAGTTATGGCAGTTCTGAAGGCATCTCTAGTGAGATTCTGAGGTCTTTACTTCCAGAGATAACTTTCAGTGGAGAAACCCCTTCTAGATGAGTCAATGGTGAGCTACGATTACATCTGTAGGATGGTGATGGAAGGTTTATCTCACTTTCACCATCTTGTAGAGAGAACGGAAAAAAGATCTAATTGACTTCCAAAATCAAGGTTTTCTACGGCGAATGGGAAGGGAAAAGGACAAGGATGCTTGCAAGAGAGAACAAAAGGTCCGGACCGTCCGATAGAGAAACCACTTCTAGACGAGGCAATGGTGAGCTACAATTGCATCTGTAGGATGGTGATGGAATGCCTATCTCACTTTCACCATCTTACAGAGAGAAGGGAAAAAGAAAGGTCAGATCAATTTTCAAAATCAAGGTTTTTGACAGAGAATGAGAAGGGAAAAGGAGAAGGATGCTTGGAAGAGAAAAAAGAAGAAGAAGAATGGACTAGAGAAGCTTTGAACCATGAAAAGTAAAGAGACATGAGGAAGTGAATGAGAGAAGGGCGTTGTATTCGTATGGGCTCCCTCTCTCATTGGTTTCTGTTAATAATAAACTAGGGTTACATGAATAAGAGTTAGCTCTGAACCATGAAAAGTAAAGAGAGATGAGGAAGAGCATGTGAGAGAAGGGAGTTGTAATCGTATGGGCTCCCTCTCTCCTTGCTTTCTATTGATAATAAACTTGGGTTACATGAATAAGAGTTCTAATCTAATCAAAATCACAATAAAGATAGACTCCTAGCCTAATCATGTTTAACAAAACAGAGTAAAAGATAAGAACGCTAATTTGTATGGTACACTGCAGGTGCACAGTAATTTATGTACACTGACAATTGAAAGTTCATCATCTCTGCATAATCCCTGTGAAACTCTTTTGGATTAGTTACTGAATCTCTTTTTCTTGATTGCGAGTAAGCCGTATATGCTATGATAAATTAATAACTTAAAAGGGTTCAATGAGATGAATAGTGTGTGCGTAAGCAGTTTTATACATATATTCATCAGGCTTTCTGAGAATGGTTTTGTCATGAAAATTATCTTAATACTCATTTCTTTTTACATGTTCTAGTAATTCAATGTGCCCAATAGTTTTGCCAATGCTGAAAATGATGTATGTTTCATATTTACATCAATTGGGTTCTCATCTAGTGTACTCACTCGTGTTATTGAGTTTACATCTATTATGTTTAGTGAGATCTGGTGTTTCTCCAAGATGTGGAAGAGGCAATGTTGCAGTCCTTTTTCTTGTATTTCTAAAGATGCATGTTTTGATTTGTATGTTCCTAATCCAAGATGGTGTTGTTATCAGGCTGTGCCAGTAGATGGGGAAGTTTTTCAGGGTAGATCTACTATTACAATTGAGCACCTAACTGGGGAAGCCAGGCCACTGGAGAGAAAAGTTGGGGATAGAATTCCAGGCGGTGCGAGGAACTTGGATGGAATGATGATAGTCAGAGTGCGTATTTTCTTCTCAAGTTGAGTTGTTCTTCTCAACAGCACTTTATCATTTTCCATTACGATCTCTTGATGCTAATGTTAGTGATTATTCAAGATAGCTTTATTCTATCATCTATACTCTCTTGCTGATATTTTGATGAGATTTCCAATCCATGTGGAAATTTGAATTTGCTTCTTAGCGGAAATATTTTTATGCTTAAACACAAAATGGAACCTATCCACTGCGAACATAAAATTTTTAAGGCACAGGACATTGACTGGAGTACACATATACTCTCAGCTGACCTGGTTAATGCCTCATTAACTTTCTTAACTAGAAACTACTAGTTTTCTTATTAATTTATCAATTCTTCATGGAGTTAGATTTTAACATTGCTTTCTTAGGGTAGGTGATATCTCAACAGTGACTCTGGGCCCAGTTTGTTTCTAGAAGTTTTTCTCAAGGAGTCTTCTTCGGAAAAATGTAATTGATAAGTATCTATGATTTTGTTTTGACTTTGTATCTTTCTGTTTTTCTTTACTTCTTTCAAATAATTTGCATGAATTCATTGCTGAAGAAATAAAAGTTTCATAGCATCAGTAACCAGAAAACTGTGTTTCCAACGTGAGGTGTATACACCAATTGGCAGAACAACAACATTTCTTTCTTATTAGCCCACCTGACATTTTCAAGATGTCTAAAACTGTCAGTGAGCTCTCTCAATGTTAGGCATCACCATGCTTGTGAATATTTTTGAGGGATGTAGATCAGTTACCTTGAGCAAGATGTTAACACTGAAAATCATTATGACATATACTGATATACATTAGTTTCAATATTTTTTCAAGCCATATTAAGAAGGAAGCATTGCATACTTTTCTTTATGGGTCAAAAAATAGTTTATATGTCTGTTGTGTATCTCATCTTTTGGTTTGATGGTTAAGCAAGTCCATTGAGTGGATATAATATGATAAGTTTATTTGAAAGTATAAATCTCGTTTGGATGGCTGGATTACCTTACAATCATTTTGTTTTTCTCAACTACAACTTGTCATTTTAAATTATTATTCATTTCATGATGCTTTATTTAATAGAAAGTACAAAAGCACAAGGAATTTGATAATGGTGACGTAAGTTACGGGAATGGATATGTTAAATAAACTTAATTGGGGAGAAGGCATCCCCAATATGGAGTAAGCAAGAGTAAAGATTCCTTCCAAGTAAGGACCCAAGATGTCATTTGCTTCCAAAGAGAATGATGAAAGGAGGCCTACAAAAAACGGCTTTTGATTTGGTTGTTTGGCATGATGAAAAGTATATTTAGAAGCATAAATCTTATTTGGATGGCTGGATTACCCTAAAAACTTGATTGCTTATTCAGTTTTTAAGGGCTATTACCTGACATTGAATCATCTCTTCCCGATCGATCTAGGTCTGAGGGAGTGGAGCCATGACTTGGCCCTCTCTTTTAGAGAGAAGGGGGACAATTTAAGTCTAATTACATCAGTGGAGACATTGTTAAAGTGCAAGGTAGCGACAATTTCATCGAACTCTTTCAAGTGTAGATATGGACTCTCAGAATCTAGTCCATTAAATTTAGAAAGTAAATGAATCACACCGGTTTAAAATCCACGTTTCCTGTGTTGGTTGGGAAAATAATGCAGGAAGGTGTGCTTGTTCTCGCCGGTTGTAAGTAGTCACGTAAAGTTTTGACCGGTGGAACTTGGTGAACCTTGTCATCATCACGCACTGTCCTAATCCGCCGCGTGTTATGCTCAATATTCTTATAAAAAATGGCTCATTCTCAGCCCTATTTGGCACATTCGCGGCAATAGTTTCAAATGGTTTAGGAGTATTTACGGGTTCTCTAACTCGTCGATGGATTGAGAACCCGTTAACCAAACTTCCTTCACCCAAAAGCCTCAATGTATGATCCCTTACCCACTCAGGCATGAACCACACACACAACAAATAAAGTCTAAACCTAACCTAAATCCTATAGCAACAAAAATTATCCTACAAATTAATCTACTAGAAAGCAATTAAGAACCGAAGGAAATAAGATGTTACCAGAATAGGTGAACTAGAGTTAACAAAACCCTACAAAACAGAAACAACCTGATGTTAGTAATGTTAGAAATTAAAACAAACCCTAGAAACAAATTCTAAAATTGAAAACCCTAAAATAAGCAAAATCGTTGGTTATAAAATTCAGGAAAATAAAACCCTAACCTAAAAATAGGAATTTAACTTAGAGAAATAAAAGAAGAAAAGTTAAACCCTAGAAACAGAAACAACCTGATGTTAGTAATGCTAAAAATTAAAACAAACCCCAGAAACAAATTCTACATTTGAAAACCCTAAAATAAGCAAAATCGTAGGTTAGAAAATTCAGGAAAATAAAACCCAATCTAAAAACAGGAATTTAACTTAGAGAAATAAAAGAAGAAAAGCTAAACCTAAAACCTATTGTGTTTGTGCCACTCCTCGGCAACGATGCTAAAAACTTGTTAGGCAATCCTAAGTGCAGGACCGCGATATAGTCATAACTCGGTGAGACCGAGGTCGATCCACAGGGAATGTGAGAGCACAACTAGAACTAATCTAGGATTAAGGTCTAAGAAGTAAGAAATCCAGAGAATAGGTAAGGATAAAAACAATAATAAAACAACAATTGAGGATCCATGGATCCACTTCTAGCAATTACAATGTATAATTTATTGATTCATCTTCTATAACTCTGCTAAAATCAGATTCCAATCCGTTCTAATCGGAAGATCAAACAGTTAAATCAATCTCAAATATCGAAAAAGGTATGACTTTAATTGAATGATTCTCTCATGAAGTACTCTGACATCAATCGCAGGGAATTCAATCGTCTATTGTGCCCAAAGTCTACAATAGATCAAGGAACTTTACAGATTGATTCCTTCTCTAATCAAGTTAAACAATTGCTAAGTCAAAGCATCCATTGTAACCTGAGTTCACAATGGATCCAGAAATAAACAACTCAAAGGCTTTAAAGTAAAATCCAAATCAAATTCAATTAAATAATCATCATCCAAATCCAATGTATGAATCAATAAACTAGAACATTGCAATAAACTAGAAAGCTTCTCCCCTTGGCACCAACTAAGAGATTAGCTAGACATAATTAAATCTTAAACAAAAGAAAAATAGAGAATCTAATAGAACATGAAAGGAGATTGAGGTGGGATGGCATTGTCGGCGCTCCACCCAAGCCTTCTCTCTCTCTCTCTCTCTCTCTCTCTCTCTCACTCTCAACCCTAAAAGATGCTTAGGAACATCTAAAAGAACTCCTTATATAGATAGGAGGCTTGTACTTTCGCACCGACCTTGGAAATTTGCAAAACTCACGCTCTTTCGTGTACCTTCGATGGGAGTTTTTGATAGGATCGGGACCTATCGAAGTCTATCAATGGGATCGAAGGTGCACTCGATGGTATCGAAGAATGCATCCAAACTGTCCAGTAACTAACTTTTAAATTCCTAGAGTTTCTCAATAGGATCGAAGTTTCTTCGTTGGGATCGAAGAATTAGTTTATGTCCAACAAGCTTTTTGGAAAATCCAAAATTATTCGATGTGTAGCTTGATCACATTGAGTCCTATCGACAACGTGTCGATAGGATCGGAGTCCTATCGATGGAATCGAAGAGTGTTGATTTTCTTCCATTCTTCCTTGATGCATTCAATCTTCAATTCCTCACTTCGGTACTTTGTTTCCTTGAATCGTTGAGTCCTCAAATCTTCATTTTGAAAGCTCCAGTTCTCCAATTCTTCATTGCCTTTGAGCTTGATCTCTTTTTGGGCTTAAAATTGCCCCTTTAAGCACATATTCAACTTAGACTTCAAAATCTCTCTGTAAGATGAAAACATACTTAATTAAGCCATTTAAACACTCAGATGTAGGGAAAAAGGATGCAATATAGGGGATAAATATGCAATATTTAGGTGTTGATAGTTAGTCACTTCATTGTAAAAAAGTTTGAACATACTAAAAACTTCATTCTTGGATTTTAGAAGGAAAACCTAAGCCATCCGTGTGCAATCATAAATAAATGTAACAAAGTATCGATATCCAAAAAGAGGTGATAAGAGGATTCTAAACATCGGACTGAACCAACTCGAATGGGATGGGTTTCCTCTCAGATAAATTAGGAGGAAACATAGCCCAATGATGTTTGGAGAACTCAAAAGTTTCACAAGCTAAAGGTTTGATATGGGTATGGAAGGGAACAAAAGTTTTAGCCTAGACAATGATGGATGCCCTAAACGGCAATGCCATCTGGACGCTGACTCTTTATCCAAGGACAAGACACTGGAAGCTATTGTAGGGGCCTAATCAAGGAATTAAATTCCTCCACGTTCATGGCCCCCACCAATTGTCTGCTTCGTCTGGAGGTCCTGAAACACACAGTGAGAAGGAAAGAATTTTACTGAACAATTCAAAGACTTCCTAAGAGATCTAATAGATAATAAATTGAGGGGAAAACTAGGTAGATGCAAGATTGAGGATAAGTGCATAGTAGGAAAGATTGTAATGGAACTCGATCCAGATACAGAAGTTTAGGTTCCATCAACAACTCTAACTGAGTGTGACTGGATAAAAGGAAAATAAGAGCTAAATAGATGAGGCCTGTTGTTCATGTGGGAGATGGCTCCAGAGTCAATGAAAGGAGGAAGAGGGAGAGGCCACATGGAAGGTAGTACCTAACTAGGCTATGGAGGCTCTAGAAGTGTCAAGGACTTCACGAACATGCAGTCGCATCAAGGCATCATAGGCCTCACGAGATAGGAGAACGAAATCACTGGAGGGAGACTTCTTTGTTGCCATCTACCCTTAAGTCTTTTTGGAGCTAGTAGAGTCACCATCAGTAAGGACACGCTTGCCCGAGGTGGGCGACCTACAAGATCCCAACAATGATCAATAGAATGGTTGGTACCCCCACAATGAGTGCAATAACAAGATCCATCACGACTATGTCCTCGTCCATCATGACCATGACTACCATGTCCTCCACGATCAACATCACGACCTCTGTCTCGAGTGCTCGATCCAGAAACTTGTCCACGTCATTGAGCACCCCATGTAGGAACTTTAGAATCATGGCTAAATGAAGACCGGTCTCCAGCAACCATTGTTTGAGTTTTCAATATCGCCACAAGTTTCACTGGCCAGAGATAAATATATAATATCGTTATCGCCAATAACCAAAAATGTGGTGAAAAAGAGTGAAACATATAGGGAAACGATGGAATTTTTCAGTGAAACTTCGGGACATGCCTAAATACACATTTGCATGTTTAGGAATAAAAATAATTGCGAAAAGAATACATTACATATTAATTTTTCATTTAATGGGACCAAAAAAGCATGCAATGCTATAAAAAAATCACTCCAATAGCAACCAAAATTATATTACAGATGCAGCTAGCATACAATAATTAAGACATGTAAAAGTAAATGAATTCAAAGAGGCCAAATCAAGGATGGATTGGATTATCCGATCAGTGTGGTTTTTGCATGATAGAGATGTACATCACAAATCCACTCCTACCATCTGTTTTGAAAGACCACAATAGGATAGTGTTCTAAAAGTCAAGTAGATCCAAAACTCAGGTGGTGGCCCAAACCAACAAAACAGTGAGAACGACAATGCATTGAAACCTTTTAGTAGGCCGTAGCTAACCATATGATGTTTATATGCCATCCAAACCATTAGTACAATTATTACCACTCACATAAATTGTAGGAACAAATACCATCTTGATACAAAACTTTTGTCACTGCCAGGTGTTCAATCCCCATTGTTTCGTGTGGTATTAACCCAACCCCTCCCCGTACCCCCCCCCCCCCACAATTAGGACAGTGTTCTAAAAGTCATGAAGATCCAAAACTCAGGTGGTGGGCCATACCAACAAAACAGTGAGAACGACAATGCATTGAAACCTTCCAGTAGGCCGTAGCTGACCATATGATGTTTATATGCCATCCAAACCATTAATACAATTATTACCACTCACATAAATTGCAGGAACAAATACCATCTTGATAGAAAACTTTTGTCACTACCAGGTGTTCAATCGCCGTTGTAAAGTAGATCCGTAATGCTTTTTTGCCATCCAACCCGTTGATAAGGTCAACCGGAACTGGATGAAAGGAATATACAAATATTAGCTTGATCTAAGACTTTTGAGGCCTACAAAAAGCTTTTAATAGTCATTCACTACTTTTTCCAATGGTGTGATCCTCCATAGACTTGGATCTGCTTAAGTTTTTGGATAAGGTCCTTGAATGAGCTGAAAAAATGGTTGGGCAACATGGATGTCGAAAACATTCATCAATTTGGGCCCCACACAGTAAGGGTAACAACTAATCACTTCCGTTTCATAAATGGAAGGTATTTGATACTCTAGCTGCGTATGACACTTGATACCTAGCATTTGAAAATGGTACATGTGGCAAATTCTAACACAATCTAAATTGTGTTTTCGCTTCATCGAGGTCCATGTGACCTCTAATCAAGAGGTTGGATAGCAAAAAAACCATTATAGTGGTCCTAGGAAGTTTTTAATGGTGGCATTTAATCACCACTGTTTCCCTTGGTGTGGTCCACTTGAGATGCAGATCTGCCTAATTTTTGGGCTCATGCCCTAAAATTATTTGTCAAAATAAATGGACAACATTGATAAAATGTTTATCATTATGATGGCCCAACAGAGCATGGACCCACCAGCGCACGGATCCAAACAAGTCGCACGCCCAACGACTTCGTAGGAAGTGAAATGCGCACCGCGTAAATCGGTACACTTATCGCACCGAGTCAACTCTGTGGGCCCCATTGTGATTTATGTAATTCATCTACCTTGTCCATCCATTTTACCAGATAATTTTAGGGCTTGATCCTAAAGATGAAGCATATCCAATGCTCAAATGGACCACACTACAGGAAACAATGTGAATTGAACGCCTACCGTTGAAAAATCATTAGGGGCCACATAAGTTTTGGATCTGTGTCATTTTTGTGTTTTACTTTCATACATATCCGTGTGATCTTATGAACAACTTAGATGACAAATAAACAACACTGTGGGCCCTAGGAAGGTTTCAACGGTAAGAATAATTGTTCCTACTGCCTTTGTGGTGTGGTCCACTCACGCTTTGGATCTGCCTCATTTTTGGGGTCATGACCTAAAATGATCTCGCTAAATGGATGGAGAGTGTGGATATAAAACATATATCATGGTGGGGTCCGCAAAACTTGGTGACATCCACACGCCACTAAGGTTGGCATCCACACATCACGCAAATCCGCTCCAGTAAAAACCCTTCGAGTTGGTGGTGTGGTCAACTCACACTTTGGATCTACTCATTTTTGGGGTCACGACCTAAAATGATCTCGCTAAACGGATGGAGAGTGGATATAACACACATCATGGTGGGGTCCACAGAACTTGGTGACGTCTACACGCCACTGAGGTTGGCATCCACACACCATGCAAATCTGCTCTCGTAAAAACCCTTTGAGAGGCCATTTTCGAAATAGAAGAGGGTTCCGGACGCAAAGCCTCAAAAACCTAAATTTCCGAAAGAGATCTCTCCAAATCCCTAATCTTTAGCAGATTCTTCGGTGAAATCCTCTTTTGGTTTGAAAATTTTGATATATTCGAAGAAAAAAAGTGGAAAGTAGAGATTGGATGGCACTTGCAGCACATCGATCGATCGATTGGCCCACTGTAATTTCCGATCACCGATCCTCTTCTACGATTGGCCCACTGCCATTTTCTTTTAGCAATCCTCTTCTACAAGTACGAAAATCCACGATTCCCCCCCCCCCCCCCCCCCTCCCCCTTTTTTTTGGTTGGATATTTTGCTTATTTATGTAGCGCCCCGATGTTATCGGTCCTTTTATCATCGAAAAGGGGTTGTTGGCTACAATAATCTCGTGACCGGGTAAGTAGATACAACGATTTGTCATTGACAATTGGGCTCTTCGCAAAGAATCGTTAAAATCGCTGAAAAATCAGCGATATTAGGAGGAGAAATGAAAAAAGCGAGTTTCGGTGTCACAACTCCATCGATACCGAAATTATTAGCGATAATTCGATATTATCACCGATAATTTAAACATTGCCAACAACATACACATATTGATCCGGTGAGGCAATGGGAGCAATGAATGATGTAGTGATCCTTTAACACATGTCATAGACAGCGGTTAAGGAAGTGTGTTGGGGCACAAAAAATATATGAGAGTCAAATAGGAGTTTTGTTTGGTCACATCAGTCTCGAAGTTTCTCCTTATGTTGCGCACCCTCTCTCTCTTCCTGATGTATGTTGCATGGCCCCTCTCCCATTCTGAAAGTCTTGTTGCGAGGTGGACGACTCAGTCCCCCTGACTGATCCCTTGTTTCACGCAGTCTCCCTGCCTGATTTCTTGCTACGCGGGATTAGCTCCCCCTGCTTAATTCTTCCTTGTTGCGGGGCCAAACTTCCAGGACAGGCGCTTTGTTGCGCGGTTACACCTTAAAGACCTGTTGCACGCTAGTGTCCCTGCTTAACTTCCCCCAATGCGCGCTGGCATCCCCTGGTTTCTTTCCTTGTTGCGCGCACCAGTCATCCCATGCCCCGTCCTGTTTGGGCGGAAGCATGGGTTGCCTATAAATACACCTTTCTTCTCCTCATTGAGGGAGATCAGAAAGTAGGAAGATTGGAGAGTTCCTGGAGAGAGGAAAGAATCCATTCGCGCACCAGGTTGACTCGCGCAACAGTCTGGAAGAAAGAGAAAGAGGAAAGGAGGAGAATTCGGAGTGGAGAAAGGAAAGAGAGTGGAGAAGGCTCCCACCTCGCAATCATCCTATCCGCGCAACAGTTTTGGAGCAAGGAGGATCAGAGAGAATTCAGATAGGGAGAATTGAGAGTATTTGGAATTCTTAGGATTCCGTCCTTGTTACGCGCCCATTCTCTAAGACAGGATACCCTGTCGCGCGCAACAGGCTCATGTAACCCGTGCAACAGGTCTATGTAGCCAGCATAATATGTCCTAGATTCATCCACAGTTTATTCCCCTATGTGCATAGCATATGCGTATTGTTGTGGAACATAAAATCTTGAATTCGTGTGATTCTTCTGTTGTTATGGCGGCTTCTTTCATAGTATAAATGCTACCGAAATTACCATTGAAATTGCTTTTTTTTTTTCTTTCTTCTACTATATTGATTCATTGTACTTTGTTTCAGAGTCAAGGGAAACATGAGGATGTAATTGAAACTCAGAATGAATGAAATCTAAAGATGATGAATGTTCTTTTATTTTCTTTGTTATTATTGAATGATAATTCCCCAAACGAAATATATTTGTTTCTTGTCGAAACAAAGTGGAGTCATGTTGACAATTTATCTCCGAACCCCATGATACTTGGTTGAGACCAGACAAATTGCGTGATTATAGTCTCTTCACTTTGCTTCCATACATGCTCATGATCAACTGTACAATTAGAGGGAAGGGGATCATAGAGGTCCAACTCATCCCACATACCTCGACGAGCAGAGAAGTACTCCTTCAGGGATCTTGAGTCTTGTTGAAACCTTCCAATGTCTGAGATCAATGTGAACATTTGTGCTATATTCTGACCTTCTGAGTACATGTCATGAATAATGTCCCATATCTTCTTAGCCGAGGTTAGAAACATAACGAAATTGCTCATAGTTGGTTCCATACTGCTAAGTAGCCAAGCTATGACTTGGTAGTTTTCCTTTGTCCAAGACTTGAAATTCGCATATGTAGAATGTGGAGCTTCGTCTGGTATATACGACAATCTGTCTCTTCCCCCCTAGAAACAATTTTAAAGATTGTGCCCATTGCAAGTAGTTATTACCGTTTAGCTTTACTGTTGTGATTAGCAAGGGATGCGATTCCAAAGGACCCACACTTGATCCTGATGGCATCTTGTCCTCTATAGGGGTCCACACACAAGAACCCACGAGAAAAATAGCTCAAGAAGAGGACCACAGGGTAGAAACGAGATGAAGTTCCAGATGAGGGTCCGAGGGTTCAGAAACATGGAAGGAGCTATGCAACAACCAGAGTCACAAAAGGCTCAAACCCAACACAAATACCACCCTACGCATGACGTTCAACCACTAACACATACACGGTGAGATCTGGTGTACACCTAGATCCCCTGTTTGGTGTCATAGCTCCCTCAAATCGCTTTCTTTCTTTGAAACACTTCCATGAGGAGTTGAACACAACAAATCCGATGCAACATATGAAAGAAATCTAAGGAAATAGCTATCGATTTGGGAGAAATCGAAGAAAGATAGAAATTTGTGGCTTTTCTGCTAGAGGAGAAAAACGAGTGAAACATACATTAAACATGCTCTAAAAATCTCACAAAAATCACCATAATTCTTCTAAATTCAAGATCTACCAAACCACATTCTTCCTGATAAAAAAGAAGCCGTACGGATCGTAAAATAGTTGACGTCAGCCGTACAGTTGCTAATGTCAGCAAAATCCTGTGTTGTCAATCAATGCGAAGTTCCAGTCTTTGGTACGAAGTTGGTTTGTGAGGTTTAGGAGGAAGAGTATGAGAGGAGAGTGAAGAGAGGAAGAAAGAGAGAGTAGTTTTGGAGAGAACCTTAGTGCGTGTGTTAGGGAAAAAGCAACCCTAGCACACCCTTTTGATATATTACTTAAGGAGACTATTACATACTCCAGAGGAGCACAAAAAGATTGTATACACACATTATTAAGTACATGACAATACATCTCTCCTATAGTTTTCTGCATATCGGTTGAGGGTTCTATTTATAATTTTGTATGGTTTGGCAATGGAATCTAAGGAGCCAACAAATCTATACGGAAGATGGTGAATGGAGAGCCTGTTAAGATTCAGTCCTTGTACCTTTTTCTCCTCTTCTTTTAATAAAAAATTTCAGTTACCATAAGAAAAGGCTTTTGTCATGTTATCTTGTTTATTGGCTTTGGTTAATTTCTAAGGGGTGGTATCTCACATTTCACTTACAAGGTTATGTTGAGCAAATTATAGGCAACTGGTTATTCAGTACTTGGCCATGTTGGCTTGTTTTAGTTTAGATATTTGTCTTCATTAATAAAGTGGCATAATATGTGGGAACTCCTATAAGTCAGGAACCACATTTTGAATATGTTGGGTTGAATTCAAATCTAGGTCTTAGGTTCTGATTGGGAATTGGAGTAGATCCGTATCGAATATGAGATGCCTTGTTCTGACCACCGTTTACACCTCTAGAGAGTCAATGAGCCAATTCAAATGGATAAACCCCTCACACTTGGTCCGACTTTGTCCTGGGTATGGGCATAGACAATTGGGTTTGATGGGTCAAAAAGATCTGTTTCTTGGGTCCAATTAATAATCGGGTTAGATTACGTTGATTCTGACCCAACCAGAATCCAACCTATTTACCACCTTGAGGTTTGGAAGTGCTTTTGTATTTCAATATAGGGTAAATTTTTTTGTTATAGCAAGGATTAAAACGTAAAGGCTGCAGAAATAAATATTTCAATAGAATAGAGGAGGATACTAGGTGAAACTGGGTTTGTTTGGTTGCCTAGTCCTTCCAACAAATTTTTGTTGACAAAGAAGATGCTAGATGAATGGAGTAGATGCATTGTACTACATCTACAAGAACAAAGGAGATCCACAAAGTTGCTCTAGCTATTGGGGAATTAAACTTATAGTTAGCGTTCAAAGTATCGACATCGCTACAAGTTTTGTTGCCTGGGGATATAGAAACAATATTGATATTGCCGATAACCAAAAATGCATGAAACATTAGGGAAACATGGGAAAATGATGGAATTTTTCATTGAAACTTCAGGAGATGCTAAAATACACATTTGCATATTTATGAATACAAAAATTTGAAAAAAGAATGCACACTTAATAAGTTTCCGTTTTGTGGGCACCTAAAAGCACGTGTTGTCGTAAGAAATCAGGCCAACCATCACATCAACTCATGTATTCATCTAACCATCCAACCTTCCATCCAAACATCCATCAATATTTCATAATATCAAGAACAAGGATAGACAATTATTATTCTCCAACAAGGTATTATTATTCTTATCTTTTCTTCCTTATTTCCCTTCCCTTACAACCTTCTCAACACATCAAAACCCAACCCAATGTACCCTCTCTTTCCCCTTACCTATCCACACGTGGACCTGCACGTGCACACGCACGCACATGCATCCGTACGGGCAGCCACGTCTGGGCCCACGTTTGGTGTTTTCCCTCTTTGATTTCCCTCCAAATGTACCTAATTCCTATCCTTTGAATCCCTAGAAACCCAATTCCCAAATCTCCATCCATGAATCCAAAATCCTAATGAAGATCTGAATTTTTTTGTGAAACTTTCCCCAAATCAGAATTTTGATTGCATCATTGTCTATCCACGTGGTTGTTGCACTACCCACGCTAGATTGGAAGTCCCTACTTCCAAGTAGGCACTCTTGAATTATTTTATATTTTCGCGCACCACGTATGTGATAACGTAGGACTTTCGTGTTATAAATCTGAATTTCTATTATGTGGATATGTTTGATTTTACATGTTAATTGCTGAAATTAGTGTGTAATTGATCTCTAATCTTGCATCCTAGGTTAGTTTCCATCATTCTACACGAGGCGCAACACCCATCCTTGGTTTTGTGGAGGGTTCACTGTATTGTCAATATGCTATCCAATCCATGCACATGAAACATCTGCCCCTGATGGAGGGATCCCGTGGATGCCAGAAAGTTTTAACATTCTGGTTGGCCCTGTTTGAAATCAATGGTGGGCGTTCTGTTTCCTGTTATGTGGCCAACCTGAGTTTTTGATCAGGTTTATTTTTGGGCTCATGGCCAAACGTGGGATGACACGTCTGATGGATGGGTTGGATCTGGTCAATACATAATGGTGGGACACAAAATGTTAGCACTGTATTATGGTGGTAATGTTACCATGGAACTATTTATATGTAATTTGTTTCTTCCAGTCACATATGTGTGTGTGTGTGTGTGTGTGTGTGTGTGTGTGTGTGTGTGTGTGTGTGTGTTCTTTTTGTTGTATAAGGAAATAAGGAAACCACTATTTTGAAGGCAATGGTAGATTCTCTTGGTTTGGTGTACATATATATTTTACTTGTCTTTTGTCATATTTGATTCATTCTTTTTCTAATGTTCATATGTTACTTAGTAGAGCAATCTTGCCCATTATCATTCTTTAACAGCAATTTTGCAATGCAAGTATGTTCCTTCTCAGTTAACTTCTATTTTGTTTCAGGCGACCAATACATGGAAAAATTCTACATTGAGCAGGATTGTTCAATTGACTGAAGAAGCACAACTAAATAAGCCAAAGCTGCAACGGTGGCTAGATGAATTTGGAGAGCGTTACAGCCAGGTTGTTGTAGTTCTTTCTCTTGCGGTTGCCCTCATTGGACCATTTCTTTTTAAGTGGCCATTTATTGGCTCCTCAGGTACTTCATCATAGTTTCATTTGTTTGTAGGAATACAACTGCATTTAACATGTCTATTAGTTTCATCATCTGTCTTGTGTTAGTTTTCTCATTCTTTTCTGTGATATGGTTTAGTTATTACTTTAAAGGAGGATTTCTATGTGGGCATAAATAATAGATATGGTTACTATTGCTTATATGCCATCTTCACCATTCAACACCTGGTTATGTTTTGGTCTGACTTGCATAATGTTATGTTCAGTAATTTACATTTTTTTCTTGCTGTTTTCACCACCATGGATCCATTTTCTAGAAAAGAAACAGGATAGAGAACTTTTTTGGAAATCTTGGTAGAGCTATGTCTAGACTGCAAGCTCAAGTTTTTGATAATAGGTGTCCAAACCAGTAATGAGTAGAGGATCATAGGGTCACATGAATCAGAAAACGTGAAGTTTGAGATGCAGGATTCTGTACATGCAGTGATTCTGTTTAGGTGTCAAAACCTTTGACTTTATGGCCGCCACTATGGATGGTGATGCTTTGAATAATCTGGTAGAGTGGAAGATTCTAACGGTAGCCAGCAAATAGATGGTTAAGGAGAAAAATAGCAATCCAGCATTCAATGGACAAATAGTCCAAATATCAGTTTGGGATCTTCCAATCTGGAAGATTTGTGAGGCATCTCATTCCCTTCCACTCTGGGGCTCACGAGATCAATGGTTTAGAATTTGGCTTACCAAACCATGGTAACCACATGTATTGAATAGCCATGGGCTGTAAAACTGTATGCTTGTTGATGTGTCATCACTCTAAAGGATATACATGTTTACATGGCCCTAGAACAAATGGCCATACGACCTATTGCGACCTCTGGATGGTGCAGTAGGGTCTTGTCCAACCTATAGATTCAACATAATGAGTGGGGCTGTTTGGGAAGGATAATTTGGTGCTATTCCGTCGTGTTTTCTCCTGTCATAGTAGTTATAGTACTTATTTCAAATGGAATGCAGTGCCTTCGACTGTATTTGATGAAAACTTCCACAAAGAAAACCACAATATTATATTGTTTAGGTTCAATCCTAATTCCTAAATATATTCTTTTCAAAACAAAGTGTGAGGCTGTGAGGCAGGGCGGTGGGAATACCTTGGTAATCACCCTCTACCCAAGTGCACTTTCATTTACATGCAAAAATTTCAATTTACGTGTGTAGATGCTATTTGCACACATTTGTTGCCACCTTTAGATGGGGCAGTAGGGTCTTGTATAAACTGTAGACTCAACATATGGAAACTGCTTGTTCTTTCCTCTAATTTGCGAAACCTGTATTTCAAGGGCGTTATGGTTTAAGCAAAGCACGATTAGATCATGTGTCACAAAATTGTGCTTTTCTCACTGTTCTTTAGGATTTTCACCTCTTTGGTCTTTTGCTGTTATATTTAGGTTTGATTCTTCTTTCAAGAATTCTGAGTTGCACTTTTTATTGTTGTATGCCAAAGAATGTTATTTTAAACTGGTTGAAGATTTTCACAATCAAGAACTGCTTTTATGCAATCTATTTGATATTCACATGATCTATCCATACGTTTATTAATATTGTAGCTTCCAGAGGATCCATTTACCGGGCATTGGGGCTTATGGTTGCAGCATCTCCTTGTGCATTGGCTGTTGCTCCTTTGGCATATGCTACTGCAATAAGTTCTTGCGCAAGTAAGGTATGAATCATATAAATATGATGTTGAATAGTAACGTAGTGATTCAGTACATTCTTCTTTCATTTGCAGATGCTTCTGGTCTGAGAATTCTTTAGGAAGCTCCATGCATTCTTCCTCTGTCTTCATGCCGAAATGCATTTCTGGCATCTAGCTGAGGGCTGCCCCTTGACCACAACAGTTATAATAGCGGTCCTATTTGTGGTCAGCACTCCCTAGCATACCCTGTAGCGGCAAGCTGTGGTTTCTATCACTCTATTCTATAGATCCATCTTATTTTTACTTGATTTTACGGATTCATTTTCTTTGTTCCAATTGATCCAAGATGTTGAGTAGTAATGTAATGATTCTGTACAATGAAGTATACATACTACCTATTTCTTTTTGCTAGTTGAACTAGAATTACTTTTTCAACTTGATTTGACATATATTGTTCCTTTTGATTTTTTGACTTATAATGTATATTTGAGTCAATATCTTGAATCCTTCAAGTTCTCCATGGTACCTGCTAAGTTGACTTTTCCCCCCCTTTCTTTTTGGTACCATGAGATATTAGTCTTTTGTGGGACTCATGAACAAAGAATACATAGAAATGATTAGTAGAGCTTCTTTTATGGTGGAATGTATCTTTCCTCAATTTCGGTGACAAGCAATCCGTGTTCAACGTATATTGGCCTATACCATAGGTATTTTAGGTCAGTCATATGATATAGGTGCATGACAAAACATACTATGTATGGCTGCTATTAGCGTTGATACATTCCGATATATATACCAAATATCCAATTTATCGTGATATATCGGTGCGAGTCATGTTGTATATATACATTGCATCGATCCGTGCATGTGATAGATTAGATCTCTTTTGAATTTGGTAATGTTGATAACCATTCTTTGTTTTTTAAAATCACTTTCCAAATGTTGGACATTTAAATCATCAAGACTGATTCTAGCTCTGCCCAAATATTTTAGATGAAACATATTGTGATGATATTTAAGTTTGGGAAATCGATTTTTGATTAATTCCTAGGAACATTGACATGTAAAAGTGTAGTAAGTAGACATGATGAAACAAGTGAGAGTTAACATAGCTTGCATTCAGGTGACCAAGTGGAAAGGGGCCAAAGGTAGAGAAATTGATGGATGCTACGACTACTACTTGACTGCAAGGTTGAAGGAGAACCAACATTATTCAGAAGGTGGAGACCATTTGCTTTACGACCACTAACAATTGTTTTATTTGTCATCAAGTCCTGGAAAACACATTGGGTAGGAAAGAAAGTTATACGACAGTTCAAATTTTTCATGAGACTACTAGCAGACTAAATTTGTGGGGACAGAGTCAAGTGATCAATAAGTTTGATATCACCCTTCCCAGAAATAAATGATAGGGATCTATTAACAAATTTCACTTTATTTTTTCCAAAAGATAGACTATATGAAGAAAATATGGACGACAAACCTGTCATGTGATTGGACCTGTCACGAGTTTGGGCGAATGGTTTTGGTTGTGTGTTTACTCCCCACAAACACGAGTTCGATTCCCCTCCCTGTGGATTACCCGATGCATGTGGTTGGTAGGTGATTGCATGCATCTATAGGGAAGTCTCGCCTTAAAGGGCTGGGGACACTCTGTCGTCATCCAAAAAAAAAAACAAACCTTTCATGTGATTATAAACTTGAATCAATGATCGAGGTTGGGATGGATGAGGAATGACAGATAAGGTTACCTGACTGTGGAAAAAGTAGAAGTAGGTTGACCTTCCAATCGGGAAAGAAGACAACGAAGTTGTTCCAATTCTGTAATAGATAAACTATCAAAGGCTAATGAGGATTGCCTAATAGGGAGGATTGATGTGGAGGAAGAGATAACACTCAAGGAAAGAGTAGAGGTAGCTACAAGGCAATTGGCGAAAGAAGGTTGTCTATGACGGGTGAACATCGCTGGTCCACCATGGAGATCCCAACAAGTTTGTCTTGTATGGTGGGTTTTCTCTAGTGGTTGCATCTCAACTTATCTTTCTCATTAGGTGCTCTAGTCTTCCAATTGGATCATTTTCCATCCTTGGAGGAACCAGAATAGACTGTAAGAGTTGAATGATTGCTATCGGAAGAAACTGGCTGCGTGGCTTTCTTCCACCTTTCCACTCTCTGAACTAGGGAATAAACTTGCTCCAATGTCGAAAGCTCATCTCTCCCCAAAATTTGTATGCGGCTCAACTCATGCCTGGACTTTAAACCCGTTAAGAAATCAAATATTCTATTCTGTTTGACATATTTTCGATGCCTCTCCCCATCATCTTGAGTATCCCGCTTTAATAACTGATAATGATCAAACTTTTCTCGTGGACTGTGAAGAGTGGAATAATAGGTAGCCAAACTCTTCTCCCCTGATGGAAACTAGCAATCTCGTTGTGTAGTTGATGGACACAAGCAATATTCTACCGCTGGGAATAAGTTCTGGTAATTTTACCCCAGATTTCCTTAGCTGCCTTTAGGAACAAGAATCCTCTACTAATATGAGGCTGCATAGAGTTAAGTAGGCAGCACATCATCATCAAGTTCTCCTGCTTCCACTTAGGATATGAAGAATCATCAATAGCTGATTCCTTCACTGTTGTGACCTTGGTGGACTCCACATTGGACTGGTTCACCTATCTCTCGATCGGTTCAATGAAAACATTTTTGAGCTTGCCAACTAGTTCATAAAGTAGTCTTGCTACAATTTAATGTTGCTCCGACGGGCCATGCATTTGAAATGTTGCAATTGCACTATAAGCCAGATGCATGGATGGCTCTAGAACCACTCACTAGTAGGAGGAATCAACAACTGTGTTCCCGGTAGCTGCAGTTTGCAGTTACCCACTTGAGGAACAAAGCTACCAGACCAACTTCCCTCTACTACTGACTAAGACTCTACTAGTACTAGGGGAAGAATCCACGTACTAGTGGAGGCCCCGGAAACATTGGAAGTAGCCTCTGAACCACTTGTAGTCAACATCTTCCCACAGAAACAACACCTTATATTCTCCAAAGCATAGCAAGTAAAATAAAATACTGTCTTTAGTTTCAAAGAGGCTCAACAATAAAACTAACAAAACAAAAAAGGACAAAAAATGGGCTCAAACAGTGTTTTGTGGCACTACTGTTCACAAATCTCATTATAAAACAATCTCAACAAAATAAGATGGTTTTGTATTCTAGAGGTGGAAAATGGTCAGCTGCATCAGTCAATGTGGAGAAGTTCCACAAAAAAGCTTGGGAAAAATGGCATGCACAAAAAACTGAGTCGGACCGCTTTTTCCAGAAGTATTTATTCATGAAAACAAAAACCCTACCAAATACTTGCCCAAAAATCATGAAAAAAAAAAACCCAATTCTTCTAAAATCACTCTTCTAGATTCCATACTTTTCTTCTTCAGCAGTGGGCTCCTCCTTTGGAACCACCAATCAATGCAGGAACACGTGCTCTGATACGAAGTAGAAAAGAGGAATAATTCTTAGAGAGAAATGTAGAAAGAAAAGAAGAAGAAGAGAGGGAGAAAGGAGAAGAAGAGAATGTTTGGAGGAAAGGAGAAACTTCCTGCGTTCTAGTCCCCTTTTCTATTTATAGAAAAAGAAATTCAGAAAAATACAAATAGGCCCTTATTCTATCCCATATTACAAAAAGTCCCTTTCTAAACAGGCATCTCAACAGAATGCAATTGGACGAGAACTTGACATTCAATTCCATTTACATAGAGATATTAGTGTCGTTAGTTCCAGTCCTTTTCGAAAAATTTGCATGTAATTAGAGATATTAGCGTTGTTAGTTCTTCCAGTCTTTCACACTGCATGGGTGATGCCAAGTCCGGTGATGGATCTTCTATGGAGTTGGCATGAAGTGGATGTTGGAAAAACTGGTAAAGGCATCTGGAGATAACTGATTTTGGGTAATTTGGAGATACTACAATGGATGGTGTTTTCGGAATAGAAGCTCAATGGTTCAGGAGGTTATCAAGGAAATCAAGTGGCCTTTGGCAAGTTGGGCCCCTTATGTCAAGGACGCCAACTCTGTAAATCTTTCTGCTTTTTGGTTATAGTTGTGTTGTATTCTTTAGCGTGTTTTGCATGCTCTTTTTAATAAATCATCGTTGCCTCTCAAAAAAAAAAAAGAAAAAAGAAAAATCCCCTTTGCCATGGTAGTGATGTAGGATGAGTGAAACTAGCCTAGGATGAATGATGTGAGATCAAACTATGTATCGATTTAAGCGTTCAACAAATAAAATCAAGCACATACACATCATAAGTTATGAAAATTCAGATTAACCACTCAATAGACCTAGGCTATCACACACATGGTGCATGAAAGTATAAAATATCACAAGAGTGGCGCACTTGGAAGTTGAGACTTCCAATCTAGCATAGGCAGGGCAACATTCACATGAAGAAACAATGACACTATAAAAATCAGATTTGGGGAAAATGGTTTTGTTTGAAAATCAGTTTTTATTTATTTATTTATTTTTTTATAGGGGGTTTTGGGAATTGGGAATCGAGGTTTGGGGATTTTGGGAATTAGGGACACGTGTGGGTTCGATGGATGATTGGATTTTGATTGGTTTGATGGGGAAAGGTAAAAAAAACAAAGATGTGGGATGAAAGCGTTTTGGTTTTATAGGAGTTGTAGAAAAAGGAAGAAGAAGAAAAGTGAAGAGAGTTGTGTAACTTGTTGGAGAAGAGAAAGAGGAAGAAAACTTTGGAGGAGTCCACCACCAAGCAATCTTCTAGCCCTTCTACAATCCAATTGGAAGGGAGGGTTTTCTCACAAACCCTAAAAGAAGATAAAGAAGGGTTTTTCTCAAGAGAGACAATGCTTTTGTTTTCTTTTACTCAAAATACCATTAGGATTGGGCATCCCCCCTCTTTCTTAGATATCAAAAATACCAAAAATTACAAAATTGCCATCCACTTAAGTGTTATGGTCCATAATCCAAATTAAGCATGCTAAACATCTAAGTGCAATCTCAACCGTCTAATAAATCATAAAATAACAAAAAACATAAATAAGGCAAGATCAGGGTACAAGGGGCCCAGATCTGGAAGATCTGGTGGCCCGATGGCATGATCGGCAAGATCCAACAGTCGAATCAACATGAAAGAATCAACATGAAAATAAAAAAATATGACTAAAAATGTCTCATAAGCAGCCCACATGCATAATCCCTATGTGGGGTCTTCCTGATATACTTCTAATGCATGTGGGGTCTTCAAAGTGGTCTGACGGGCCCCATCTGGAACTCTTCTCTCATCCACAAAGAGGGTTGCGCTAATGTCGGTGGTCGCCTCTGCCTCTAGTTTAGTCGAGTAGGTCCTCTAATGTCTCCATCAAATCTCCTCGGCTGAGAAGAATTTGCCACTGGTGAAATAGAATTGTGGTAGTGCTTGAAGAGGCTGGGATCAATGTGCTGGAACTCTGTCTATGTAATCTAGGTGTTGTCTAACTTTGGCCTGACCTTCTATTTCATGAGGTATTTCTGATATCCTCCATGGCGGGTAGAGACCTCTTGGTGGTCCAGAACATCCTCAATCTCTTCTTTCCATCCAGGTAGTGATGGAAGAGAAGGCAATTGGTGGAAAGAAGGGTTTGGCAAAGGCCATGGGTTGGGGTTGGGGTCAGGGACACCATCATGTGGGGTAGGAGAAAGGTCTGTAGGAGGATTATAAGATGAATGTGTGGGTCCGTCACAAGGATTTAGGTCCTCCACATTGAATGTGGCACTAATGCCCATGGTAGATGGAAGATCTACCACATGTGCATTAGGGTTCACTCTTGTCAAAATTTTATATGGACCTGCACTATGGGCATGCAATTTCCTCACGGTTCCCGTGGGAATCGTTCGGGCCTAATGCGGACCTTAACATAGTTGCCCACCTAAAACTCCTTAAACCTACTATGTGAATCTGCAGTGGGTTTATAAGGTTGATTACTAGCATTAATGGGCTTCCTGATCTCGCTATCTAAATCATGAATATGCCGTGCAAATGCGTCTACGGATTCAGATGGCCTATGTGAGACAGACATAGGTATGAGATTTATAGGCATTCTAGGCTTAATACCCAAGTACTATCTTGAATGGAGTAATTCCTATGGACCTATTCATTGAACTGTTATATGCAAACTCAGCCATGGGTGAAACTGCATCCCATGTCCTAATATGGTCTCCCACCAAACATTGTAACCGATTCCTTAAGCTTCGATTGATAACTTTTGTTTGACCATCAATTTAAGGATGGTATACCAAAGAGAATTGCAACTTAGTTACCATCATGTGCGATAGATTTTTCCAAAAATAACTCATAAATCGCACATCTCTATCTAATACAATAGTCTTTGACAAACCATGCAGACCAACTACCTCCCCAAAGAATATCTTAGCTATGTTAGTTGCATAAGACGTTTTAGAACATGGAAGGAAGTTGGCCATTTTTGAAAAATGATCCTCAACCACGGATGGAATTTTGCTTTTTTATCTTGTCTTGGGTAGCTCAAGCATGAAATTCATACTAACATTAACCCATGGGGCGTGGGGAACTGACAAATAAGTATATAATCCTCTATTCTGCTTTCTTTGCCTTGCCAGCTGACAAGTCCGACATTGCCTTATAATGTTAGCCAAGTCTCGCTTGAAACTTGGCCAATAGAAACACTCCTTTACAAGGTATCCCTCCAGCATGAAGTTCCCTGATAAGAAAGTCATGGAGGGACGTACGGGGTATCCACAATCTATCGCCTCTAAACAAAAACTCACTGACCAATACAAACTCACTACTACCCCTAGATTGACCACCTAACAACAATGCGTGCACCTCTCCAAAATCTGGGCAACTAGGATAATATTCCTTTAATTGCTCAAACCTAGTGACTTCTACGCTCATGGATTGGACTAACGCGACCTTACGATTCAATGCATCGACATATTTATTCTCAACCCCAACTTTGTGCTTTAACACAAAAGTGTACTCCTGAAGAATTTGGACCCATTTGGCATGCCTTGGGTTCAACTTCTTTTGGGAGCCAAGGTAGCGGAAAGCCTCATGGTCAAAGAATAAGACAAACTCATACGGTAACAAATAATGTCGCCAATGGTGCAAAGACTGTACTATTGCATAAAATTCCTTGTCATAAGTAAAATACTTCTGTTTCGCTTCATTCAGGTTCTCAGTAGAGAAAGCGACAAGGTGCCCTTCCTAACTAAGCACTCTACATATACTTATGCCAGACGCATCACACACAACGTAAAAAACCTTGGAAAAATTTGGAAGTCACATAACAAGAGCTTCAGTCAGCTCGACTTTAATCTCCTTGAACACCCTAGAGGCTGCTTTAGTCCATCGGAACTCCACTTTCTTTATGTAATCGGTAATGGGAGCCATGATGAAACTACACTCTCTAATGAACTGCCTATAAAATGTGGTTAAGCCATGAAAGGTACGCACCTCATGAATATTGCATGGCTCAAGCCAACTGACTAAGGATCCCACACACTTGCCTTAGATGGTGAGATGTTGTTTCTTAGTCATGCTATAAATAAGGATGTAGTCAAAGTACATGACTAGGAACTTCCCTATGAAGGGTCTCAACACCTAGGTCATCACTTGTATAAATGTACTCAGGGCATTGGTCAACCCAAAAGGCATGACTAGCCACCCGTACAGTTCACCCTTTGTCTTGAAGGCAGTCTTCCATTCATCACCTGGGCAAATGTGAATATGGTGATACCCACTCTTGGTGCTTATTTTAGAGAAGATGGTAGCATTGGCCATCATGTCCAACATATCGTCAAGACGCGGTATGGGAAACCAGTACTTGATGGTAATCTTGTTGATGTCTCTACCATCACACACATGCGCTACGTGCCATCCTTCCTGAGCGTTAGAAGGGCAGGCACAACACATGGGCTTATGCCCTCCTGAATGAATCCTTTTCGCAGAAGCTCACCGACTTGCTTCTTGAGTTCCGTATACTCTACTGGGTTCATTCTGTAATGAGGAAGGTTTGGGAGAGTCGACTTGGGGACAAGATGATGGGGACATCATGCGCACACGCGAATGCGCGCCGCCCCCTACGCATGAAGGAGGACCCCACCGTCGATCTGGATCGATGACGACATCCAGAGAGGGCCCCTAGCTAGAAGACGGAGTTTTGGTTCCTTGGAGTGGGCTTGATAATCAAGTAAACCCCATCATGGGATCTCATGATCGGGGCCCACTAGTCGGATTGATTTCATATGTTAGGTTTTGCTTATTGTTATTATTTAGAACATCATGAACACTTTAGATTTTTTTGTTTGATTTTTATTTTAGTTTACTTCATCTCCAAGTAATAGGTTGTGCATATGGCGCGAGTTTTTGGGTATAAAGTTTTCTTATAAATAGGTACCCCTTGTAGTTCTTTTGATTCCATTGAAGATTAATAACAATTCTGTGTTTTCCTACTCTCTGGGTTGTAAAGCCTAATTGGGTGCGAAGCCCTCCCTTCATCGAAGGGTTAATTACAGTGGTGTGAAGCCACATCTATCCCGATTCGCCCCCATCTATCGTCATCTTTACTACCCATCTTTTACCACCCCTTCTTCTCATCTCACCCTATCATCTACACTTTGAATCAATCATCTATTGTAGCAATTCTCCTCCCTACAGTATAATTTCAGAATCTAGCCCTACAGGAGGGTTGAAACTTCGACGGAGCACCACGCACAAACTGTACATCGGATCAAGCTGAGATTTGAGGGTTTTGGAGTCCATCCCTGGCCGACCAGGGCCAAGGTGGCCTTTTTCTGAATAGTGGGCCCCACACACGTGCGGCCGAGATCACACGCATGTGTCTGGGCCATTGTTGTTGTCCACGCGTGCGGTACTTCTTTGGTTCATCTCTCTCCTTTCTTTCACTCTGTTTTCACCCAAAATCCCTAAACCTAACCCTAAATTACTCAAATCTCCAATTTTATGCCTCTTTTCTTACCCTAGGGTTCCTTGATTTGAAATTGGTGAATCCCTTGGATTAGGGACTGATTACTATGCATGTGTGGATGATTATTTCTTATCTTTGAGTATCGTTTGGTTCATAATTTTTATTGATCCAGCCCTATCATGTGTAGGCCTGGACCTGCATAGATTCTCCTTAATTGAATGTTTGGACTTTCATGTGGGATATGGAATTTGTGTAATTGTTTCTGAACTAATGTGATCTTAAGCCTGAAATCTCGCATATCATATTTAATTTTCATGTCCTGCATCAAATTTGGTATCAAAGCGTAGGGTTCTTGTAGGGGAATTCATTACATGTTTAGGGTTTGGTTGTTTATGTCCATTAAGCATCAATTCTCATCATATATGGCTGTTTAGAAGTCCATAAACCCTGACATAAGCTGCTGAAATTTTTTGTTATCCCATTATTTGAATTATTTTAGTAATTAACTTAGCTTTCTATTTCTAGGTTTAGAAACTTTCCTTTTCTATCTTTTAGAAACTAACTTTTTTGAAACTTTCGTAATCTGTTTTTAGAAACTAATTTCCTTTCCTTTTTCTTTTTTTAGAAACTAGTTTACTTTCCTTTTTCTTTTTTAGAAACTAACTTACTTTCTATTTTTAGAAACTTTCCTTTTTCGTTTAGGTTGCTTTTCTTTGGAAACTTTCCTAATTTGGTTTTTTTTTTTAAACTTTCCTAATTTATTATTTTTTTTTTTTAAAAGAAACTTTCCTAACTTGTTTTTCTTAGAAACTTTCCTTTTTCGTTTTTAGAAAATAGGTTGCTTTTTTTAAGAAACTTTCCTAACTTGTTTAAAAAACTTTCCTTTTTAGTTTTTAGAAACTGGGTTGTTTCTTATATATAATAAAAAATCTTATATTTTGACAGCTATATTGCTGAATTTTGGTTGGCACCCTACACTAAACATGGAACAATTACAAGAGTCACTAAACAAGCTGTCCCAGAAGTTGGAGTTTTTGATTAAGCGTTTGGAAATGGACCAATGCTTTGAATAGCTTGATGTACGCATTACTCGACTAAAGACCATCGCCAGGACAAACCCCACCACTGGGGTAGATGTCCAATCTTAGGTAGGTGGCCTAGAGGATAAACCAATGAATGGAGTTTGTGAAGGAATCAATTATGGGTATGCACCCGTGCACCCACCTCATGAGAGACATCAAGACCATTATTTTGAAGGGTACGACATGTGCGGCCTTGTGGCTGGAGAGAGTGCACCAGAGGCTAGTGTAGAGTTACCCACTGAGGCCATTCCGATAATGAATGAATTACGTGATGTCTCTCCTGATGATTTACCGGATGAGTCTCCCCCTAGGAGGGATATAGAGCACACCAGAACATGGGACACCGTGATACCTACAGCCGAGTTTGCGTTTAATAGTTCTGTCGATAGGTCCATAGGTATCAGTCCTTATGAAGTCGTTATTGGTTATAAACCTGAGAAACCTATTGATATCGTCCATATGTTTCTGTCCCACAGGCCGTTAGAGCCTGCAGAGTCTTTTGCGCATCACATTCATTCATGGCATCAAGAAATCAGGCAGAAGATCACTACTAGTAATGAACATAACAAATTTTCTGTAGACCAGCATGAACATTTTAAAGAATTCAATATTGGGGACTCTGTGATGGTCCGTATCAGGCCTGAGCAGTATCCTCCGGAGGCCGTTCGTAAGTTATACGCGCGTAGCGCTGGACCCTTCAAAAATATAAAATAAAATGATCTCAATGCGTATGAGGTAGATCTTCCACCTTCCATGGGAATTAGTTCCGCATTCAATGTGGAGGATCTAATCACTTTTCAGGGGACCTTTGATACTTTGTCTGGCCCTTCGCCCACCCATCCTGATTCTCCAGATTTATTCCCTGATCAAGGCCCCCTCACGACCCATCTTCCCAGCCTCTACCTCCCATACCTACCTTTTCCGACCCATTTTCTAGCCTCTACGTCCCATACCTACCCATCCTGACCCATTTTTCCAGCCTCTACCTCCCATGCCTACCCTTCCCAACCCATTTTTTCAGCCTCTACGTCCCATACCTACCCATCCCGACCCATTTTCCTAACCTCTACCTCCCATACTTACTTTTCCTGGCCTTTCTTTTCAACCTCTGCCTCCCATACCTAGCCTTCGCACACTCAGAGAGGAAGTAGAGGATCCTGAACCATCAAATAGTTTCAACGTCGGACGACGGGTTTCAGAAGCACCTGGTTAAATGGAAGTCACGCTCAGCTTCAGACAGTACGCGGCTCACTGAAGAGGAGCTTCAGAGACTTGATCCTGACATCTTGGAGCAGTTCAGGAGTTTTATTTTGCCAGTGGCGAAATCTTTGCAGCCGGGGAGAATTGATGGGGACATCGCGCGCACACGTACAGGCGCGCCGCCCCTTAAGCACATACGCACGAATAAGGAGGGCCCACCGTCGATCTGGATCGATGACGACATCTAGAGAGGGCCCCCTAGATAGAAGACGGAGTTTTGGTTCCTTGGAGTGGGCCCGATAATCAAGTAAAGCCCATCATGGGATCTCATAATCGGGGCCCACTAGTCGGATTGATTTCATATTTTAGGTTTTGCTTATTGTTATTATTTAGAACATCATGAGCGCTTTAGATTTCTTTGTTTGATTTTTATTTTAGTTTACTACATCGCCAAGTAATAGGTTGTGCACATGACGCGAGTTTTGGGGTATAGGGTTTTCTTATAAATAGGCACCCCTTGTAGTTCTTTTGATTCCATTGAAGATTAATAAAAATTCTGTGTTTTCCTACTCTCTGGGTTGTAAAGCCTAATTGGGTGTGAAGCCCTCCCTTTATCGAAGGGTTAACTACAGTGGTGCAAAGCCACATCTATCCCGATTCACCTCCATCCATCGCCATCTTTACTACCCATCTTCTACCATCCCTTCTTCTCATCTCACCCCATCATCTACACTTCGAATCAATCATGTATTGCAGCAATTCTCCTCCCCACAGCAGAATTTCAGAATTTGGCCCTACAGGAAGGCTGAAACTTTGGCGGAGCACTACACACAAACATTACATCGGATCAAGTTGAGATTTGGGGGTTTTGGTGTCCATCCCTGGCTGACCAGGGCCAAGGTGGCCTTTTTCTAAATAGTAGGCCCTACACACGTGCGACCGAGATCACACGCATGTGCGTCTGGGTCATTGTTGTTGTCCACGCGTGCGGTACTTCTCTGGTTTGTCTCTCTCCTCTCTTTCACTCCGCTTTCACCCAAAATCCCTAAACCTAACCCTAAATTATTCAAATCTCCAATTTTATGCCTCTTTTCTTGCCCTAGGGTTCCTTGATTTGAAATTGGTGAATCCCTTGGATTAGGGACTGATTACTATGCATGTGTGGATGATTATTTCTTATCTTTGAGTATCGTTTGGTTCATAATTTTTATTGATCTAGCCCTATCATGTGTAGGCCTGGACCCGCATAGATTCCCTGTAATTGAATGTTTGGACTTTCATGTGGGATATGGAATTTGTGTAATTGTTTCTAAACTAACGTGATCTTAAGCCTGAAATCTCGCATATCATATTTAATTTTCATGTCCTGCATCACAAGATCAATGGCATGTTGGATGTCTCTCATAGGTGGAAGCTCATCTAGGAGATTATCAGGAAATCACCGAAATCACCTCACTGGGCAACTTTACACTAATATGGGGTGTAACCTCTCTGGCCACCAGGGCATACACCTCCGAATCCTCTCTAGTCTCTTTCTCGAACTCTTTCGCATTAATAATATGAAGAGACGGTGTTGGACTTCCTCGAAGTACCAGGATCACCATTCTTGGTGGCCTCCTTTTCCGGGGTGTTCTTGGGTGTTAGGGGGCTCAATCTAAATTTCTTACCCTCAAACATGAACGTACAAATATTCGATCGATTGAATATTGTAATGTCTAAATCAAACAACCAGGGCCTACCTAAGATAATGTGGCCGACATCCATGAACCACATTGCATCACAGTGAATCCTTATACGACCCAAATTGGATGGGGATAAGACATCGCTGTGAAACTGGAACGGAGGACTCGTCAACCTACGACACTCTACGACTGAGGGTGAGACTCGGCTTTCAAGCCCAGTCGACTCACGGTGCTGGTAGAGATTACGTTGGCACAACTGCCACTGTCCATGATTACTTTACAATTCTTTTTAAAATTTTTTTTTTTTTTAAATATTTTAAATTTTTTATTTTACACACTTGGCATAAGTGTAAAAGATTGTGTTCCTATGCCAATCATCATTTTTTTAGCTTGGGCAAAGATGCATCTGACAACTGCTAGTGTCAGGGTCTCCTGCTCATCAAACTCATCATCACTTACACCAATGTCAGGCTCATGGTCCTCTACATCGCAATCGCTCTGGGCATCCTCATCTATCATAAGAACTTTACCTCTTTCTTTGTTTGGGCATTCCTTTGCGAGGTGACCATAGCTATTGCAACGGTAACACTGTATGTGCTCACTTCCCATTGAACTAGTGCTGGATAGATCCTTACCTTTAAAATCTTTGTTATAGGTGGGGGCACCAGTTGGGACCTTACTTTGGCTCCCAGGGTTAGGTTTGGCTCCCTGGGAGTAACCCTGCAATTGGAATCCCTAGCCCCAAACCGCTTCATGGTTGGTTGGACTAGGTATTGCTCAAGCTCCTTTACCCTAAGGTAGGCCTCCTCTAGTGTGCCAACGTCATGAGGGATGAGCTCACGCCTAACGTCAGCCCAAAGGCTCCTTTTAAAACGAGACAAGGTCACTAAAGGGTGCTCATCGACGTCACATCGCATCATATATTTCTCAAACTTGGTGATGTAATCTGTGATAGGCATCGACCTCTGTCTCAAGGACTATTAGTGGTCCAAAAGACGCTCATGGTAGGAAAGCGGGAGATATTTTTCTCGAAGGACTTCTTTCATTTCAACCCATGATGTAATGGGCTCATCTCCACATCGCTTAGCCTTCCATTCTGTATTGGTATAGAATAGCTTGGCTTGACCTTTCAACTTCATTTTTGTGAACCTCACTCGACGATGATCTGACATGTCATACCACTCAAAGAAGTGGTCCATGTCAGCTAGCCAGTCAAGGAAATCCTTCAGGTTCAAGTGGCCATCCAAGCTGTGAGCATCAACTTCGACACTCTTCGTAACCCTGTCATCAGGGTCATAACGATCCCGCCACTCTCTATGGGCCATGTGGTCCTACATGACCTACTCTTTGGCCAAAGTTCCTATTACCACCCCTAATGGGTTCTATTGAGACTGGACCTTGTTCAACTGGGTCCTCATTTGCTGGCTCTCCTACCTGAGACTGGTGATCTTCTCCAGTGATAGGGGTACCATGAGAGGTAGCCTCTAGCTACGTGATACGTTGGTTGTCGGCCGTCAATTGTGCGGCAGTGGTCCTATTGTGCGTTCAATGGCCGTTAGACGGCGGTTAATTTTTTCGAGAGCCTTGACAATATGATCCGGGTTCATGGTGGGGAATTGACCAAAACCACGACCTGTTCGCGTTTGCATACACTAAACGACCCTACGGAAATACAACCCAGACTCTATATGGACTATATGATGAATGCTATGCAAAATTCAGATTTGACGCCACCTAAATGTGACTCTAAAAAAAATATATTCAGATTTGATGATGCTGAATGTGATTCTAATCTAGGCATGCAATGGGATGCTTGCAAATTCTAAATGCACCTAACAACTCTATGTTTGAATGGGGAACACTAACCTATGCTAGAACCTGGCTCTGAGACCAAATTTGATGTAGGGTTAGTGAATTGGCATAGGATGAATGATGTGAGATCAAACTATGTATCAATTTAAGCATTCAACAAGTAAAATCAAGCACATCCACATTATAAGTTATCAAAATTCAGATTAACCACTCAATGGACCTAGGCTATCATATACACGGTGCATGAAAGTATAAAATATCACAAGAGTGGCCCACTTGGAAGTTGAGACTTCTAATCTAACATAGGTAGGGCAACATTCACATGAAGAAACAATGGCACTATAAAAATCAGATTTGGGGAAAATGGGTTTGTTTGAAAATCAGATTTTTTTTTTTTTTTGAAGGGGGTTTTGGGAATTAGGGATTTAGTGTTTAAGGAAATTGGGGATTGGGGTTTTAGGTTTAAGATTGATGTTACGGTTAGTGATGCAGGACAATTAACCGCTTGCTCTAAGAGCTCGAACTGTTAGAGTATGGCGAATTAATCCCTTTATCTCATAGCCCAGGCTCCACATCTCATGGGTTAGGACCTCGACCGAACCCCCCTCGTGGGCTCGTGGGCCCCAAATCACATGGGCCGCCCACCCCGACTGTGTCCCCGCATCCCACGGGCTACCCCACTCGAGCTCGGTGTGAAATGCCCCTGCATTAATCACCCCTGGTGAGGAGTCTCGAACATGAGACATCCCCTGTGGGCCCCAAATCACATGGGTCACCCACCCCGAGTGTGTCCCCGCATCTCACAAGCTACCCCACTTGAGCCTAGTGTGAAATGCCCCTGCATTAGTTAGCAAAAAGGTGTAGCGGATGATGTAAGGAGAAAGAAGATGTAAAAAAAGAAGAAGAGTGGATAGGGCTGTTCGTACGATGTAGGGCTGGGCCGTATGGACACACGTATGGACGTGTGTGTGGGTTCAATGTATGGTTGGGTTTTGATGGGTTTGATGGGGAAATGTAAAAAAAAATGGATGTGGGATGAAAGGGTTTTGGTTTTAGAGGAGTTGTAGAAAAAGGAAGAAGAAGAAAAGTCAAGAGAGTTGTGTAACTTGTTGGAGAAGAGAAAGAGGAAGAAGAGAACTTTAGAGGAGTCCACCACCAAGCAATCTTCTAGGCGTTCTACAATCCGATTGGAAGGGAGAGTTTTCTCACAAACTCTAAAGGAAGATGAAGAAGGGCTTTTCTCAAGAGAGACAATGCTTTCGTTTTCTTTTACTCAAAACACCATTAGGATTGGGTGCCCTCCCATGCCCAAACCCCCCCCCCCCCCCCCCTCTCTATATATCAAAAATACCAAAAACTACCACAAATTACAAAATTGCCATCCACTTAAGTGTTATGGCCCATAATCCAAAATAAGCACACTAAAACACAAAAGTGCAATCTCAACTTTCTACTAAATCTTAAAATAACAAAAAACATAAATAAAGCAAGATCATGGTCTGAGGGGTCTAGATCTAGAAGATTGAGTAGCCCGATATCCTGATAGACAAGATCCAACGGATTGACACGAAAATAAAAACCTATGACTAAAAATGTCTCCTAAGCAGCCCACATGCATCATCCCAATGTGGGGTCTTCTTAATGCACGTCCAATGCATGTGGGGTCTTCAAAGTGGTCTGACGGGCCCTGGCTAGAGCTTGTCTTCCATCCACAGAGAGGGTTGTGCTGATGTCGGTGGTCGCTTCCGCCTCAAGTATACTCGAGTAGGTCCTCTGATTTCCCCATTAGGTAGATATGATATTTGGATAACATAAGTGAGTAGAAACGACAAACTACTAACTGGAAATATTTTGGTGCTAGTACTTAATTCATGGTAGAAATTACAATGTTCTTCTCTAAAGCATCCTGGGTTGAATATTTATCATCCAATTTCTTGCAAAATTGGAAACTGTTTTCCGATGAATAGCTTGAACATGTTTTAACACCTACTTTTATAATGCAATCATCGCCTTTTACATGCATGTTTGGTCCTCTTATCAAGTGCTGTATATGTATTGTTTTTTTGTCTTTATACATTATTTGTTTTCTTGCCCTTGCAGGGAATATTGCTCAAGGGTGGGCATGTATTAGATGCTCTAGCATCTTGTCACTCCATTGCATTTGATAAGACTGGAACGTTGACAACTGGAGAGCTAATGTGCAAAGCGATTGAGCCAATTCATGGACATTGGACGGGAGCAGACTCAAAAGTTGCATCGTGTTGTGTTCCTAATTGTGAAAAGGAAGCTCTTGCTGTAGCAGCGGCCATGGAGAAAGGAACCACACACCCTATCGGAAGGTATTTTGCCAATAGTGGTGGATTTTACAGTTTTTCCTTTTTATTTTCTTTGTTGACCACATTGTTTGTGGCCATGAGGTTGAAATGTGGTCTTTGATATGGTAGAAGGCATTGTTGCTCTTGCTGCCTATTCTTATAAGATATTTAAGGGATGAGATCGCACAATTTTGGAGCCTATTCCTCATGTTATATGAATGTATATTTAAAATAATACTCTTTAGCCAAAAGGAAATGCAACAAATAACTTAAGGATAACCGCAGGAAATAGATTTGCAATAGAAAAACATGAAATGATATAAAAACTGTTCAAGCATGCCTTCAAATTTGGTCGTGCTGTCGAAGAGGTGCCTAACTTTCTAGCAAACCACCATAGTCAGTGAATACATTTGCAAACTAAAGTTTGGAAGAAAATGGAAAAGATTGATTTCACCAATTGAACTTTTTCTTGAATAAAATGGTAGTCAGTGAAGAACATCTGAAGAAATCAACACTGGTGGAGACTGAAGATTCCAATGGTGATGAGTGGGCAATGGTTTTGAACAAAAGACATTTGAATATAAGACTTAGATTTGTGGAGCAAGAGTCGCGATTCACCGTCTCGTATCAGGATTTGATCTCTAATGTGGTGTGGCAGATCTGGCTTCTGTGTTTGTCAAATATGGCTTGTTGCTGGAGGCAGTTATACCAAAACAAAAACTTGGAGCTCTCGATTTGAAAAAAACATGCACATTTGTGTGAAGATGAGTTGATGAAAACCATTTATATGATGGAAGAGTGGGAATTTGGAGACAAACAGTAAACTTAGCAAATATGGGTGAAAAGAAAACAGTGTTTTCAATATCTGTATTGATGCATGTATCACACTCTTAGGTTATGAAAACATATTGGTATTGCATGTATTGCTGTTTGTGGGAATCCTTGGGAAAATGATGGGAATTTTTGTATGGAACTTCATGAGATGTTAAAAGATATGATTACACACTTAGAACTCAAAATATCATTAAAAAAAGTATGCATAATAACTTTCCTTTGTACAAGGTCATAAACCATACACTGTTTGAAAGAAGAAATACAATTATGTCCAAAATGATTGAATAATAATTCATAAATCATACAATACAAATATATCTTGCCTTATGTCATCCCTACTACTCCCCTTTCCCCACTACTATTGTCTGCCCCAGTGCTACCTTGCGTCGTTGCTCCCACCAGTGTCTTGCATAGACCCCTCAAAAGTAGGCTTAGATGACTCCACCACATCCTTTGGTCCATCTCCCACTGCTTTGCCAAAGACTCCTGCACCACCTGTCTATAAATGGGGTCACTGTACTCCTCAACTGACCCAAGACACTGTCCTTGATGCACCAAGTCCTTTCTAAACTCCCTCTAATGCTCAGCCCACTCTTCTGGCCTTCAACCCCTTTTGCAACACTTCACTTAATCAATGCCTTCACCACCTTCTGAATTCACAATGGTCCAATGCCCCCTGCTTGATGCTCCATTAAATGGGATACACCATTGCTCCTCGACACATGCCCGCAATACCTGCACTTGGATACAAATCTATTGGTGATGGGGATTTTGTGTTGCCGAGTGGGAGGGAGGGAAGGAGTAATCAACATCATCTCATAAATTTTTGTAATTATTTTTAAATAATGGTTTTGTTAAATGGGACACATGTTAAATAACATTTGAAAGGACACATGGGATGCCTAATCGTCAATCAGGATGGTTCATTAAATATACTTTTGGGAGCAGGTGACGGTGCAAGAATCACGCTGATCATACGAGCATAACCCTTTGAATGGGGCAAATTTGTTACAATTGTCTGTTGCTACGAGCCATATATCATATGGTTAGAATCATCAAACCAAAGTGCTACTTTGAATCATGAGCAATACAAAGCGGGATCTATCAAATAGATGTTTGAAGATGATGATTGAACCTATTTTGTTTCCCTGCTCAGTATGGACTGTCCACTTTCCATGTTGATGATTGGATGCTTGGAATCATTCGATTGGCATGATTTTTGCACCATGGCTTGCTCCTACTTGTATGAATGAATGGTTCAAATCCACGAGTGTGTGTCCTACTCATCATTTAAAGTCAATAAGTTTGGGGACCGTACAATCGTATTGTCCACCTGGGTGGTTGTAATCTGGAACATAGACTTGTACAATCCATCTCCACTCTTGTCTCCAGAATTGTGGCCCCTTAGCATATTTTTTAGTCTTAGGTTTCTTGTAGCAATTTGTAATAAGTGAGGGGAATTTTGGGCATTTTTATTTTGAATTATTATTACTTAAGTGAATGGCAAAGGGGTATAGGGACGTCCAACTCTAATCGTGTTTCTCCTTTTCCATTCTCTCTCTTAACTCACTCTCTTCTCTGCTTCCTCTTCTTTTCTCAAACAACATGCTCTACAGGATAACCAATGGTTCTGCAAATAATCTAATTGCCGTCCATCTGTTGCATTGTTTTTGGTTATACGTGAATTCCTTTTTTTCTAGGAAAAAGATGGAGCCAGTGCATTGCTCTTATCTCTTCTTTGCATTTTCCTTATAATGTTTTAATACCTAATCTTGGCAATGCTCTCATCTCTTATATGCATTTTCCTTTTAATGTTTTAATACTTAATCTTGGCACACATATATTATCTTTTGGTTTGTTGCATATAGAGCCTATATGTGGAAATTTGCGTAGGATTTGAAACTCAGCATTCTTTGTTGAATTGTCCAATATTTCCATGTAGTGCACATGTTTTCAGTGTTCTTTCTTCACTCTGAAACTATTTCTCATTTATTGTTTTACTTGCAAGTGTTGCAGAGCTGTTGTTGACCACAGTTTAGGGAAAGATCTTCCGTATGTTTCTGTTGAAAGCTTTGAATCCCTTCCTGGTAGGGGTGTGTTTGCAACATTGACTGGAGTCCAGGTATTGCATTCTATACCTCTTCCTGAACTGCATTGACTGACTTTAATTTCACAAACGTATATTTGCTTCTATCGTATGCACCACATTGGGTGAACTGCTAGTAGTGCTAAAAATACCTAACAGGTTTGTGATTTAACAGCCGCAAATTAGTCCTGACAAGTTCATTTATCCAAGTTCATTACAGCTTGATTATCGTGTTGAAATGTGCTTCAAAAGACCCATCTGAATGCCTTCTCGCCATCCACTTCTTTGTTCCTCAATCAGATTCTTGGAACATTGGTACCGCAGTCTTGTGTTTGTATATTTGAGTTAGGCTATCTCATTGAGAATTTATGCATGAACATGAGGAACATTTTACGATTTCAATGGTTGATTTATTTTTTCTACATTATCACTTGTGAGCTAACATGGATAGCATTTAGCCCACCTCAGGGGCAGTGTGCAACGAGTGCACATGCAGATGTATGGAGAAACCAGCAGTGAGAAGAGGAAGAAGAACAGAAAGAAGGAAGAAAGAAGAAGAGAGGGAGAGGAAAACTTTAAAAGTTCAATGGTTGATTTAATTGTTTTGCTTTATCACTTGTGATAACGCCACTAATGTGGACAGCGTTGAGCCCACCTCAGGGGCAGCGTGCAACGAGTGCATGGGCGAATGTATGGAGAAATCAGTAGTGAGAAGAAGAGGAAGAAGAAGAGACAGAAGGGACAAAGAAAAGAAGAAGAAGAAGAGAGGGAGAGAGATGTGGGATAGAGAGGAAGAATGGCAATAGGGAGAGGGATGTAACTTAGGGTTTGACGGCCCTCTCTTAGGTTTAATTAAAGAGGAGAAATTTCAAATAAGGACCTAGTTGGGCCATCTGGGTCCAAATCCAACTACACACAAAATCCTCAACACACACAAATACGTTTCTTTCAACACTCCCCCTCAAGCTGGGGCATATATATTGAGCATGTTGGCTTGCAACTGATAAATGATCCTTGTGAACAAGGCAATGGCTTGGTAAATATTTCATCCAATTGAGCCTTAGACAGAACATATTTTATGACGATTTCTTTGGTAGTGATCCTCTCTCTGATGAAATGACAGTCCACCTCTATGTGCTTCATCCATTTGCGGGACACAGGGTTACTAGCTTTGCGAGACACTGCTTGATTTTTGCTGTGAAATAGTGGAAAAAGAGATGGAATAGAGAAGGAGAGAGGAGAATGGGCTAAAGTTAGGATTCACACCCCCCTCCCTCTCTCCTTTTATATTATGAAAGTTTCATAATTATAGGAATGTCATTAATAACAAAAGAAAAGATCCTCTCTGTGGGCCTATGTAGGCCCATATCACATTCATTACAACTACCCCCAAATTGGAGGATAGATATTATATATGCCAAGCTTGGAATATATATATATATATATGTGTGTGTGTGTGTGTGTGTGTGGCCTAAGTAGAATGAAGAGGCTTGGTGCACATCAGCAAATTGTTCCTAAGATCGAACATATAGAGTAGAGATTTTGCCACTAGAAACTTTCTCACGTATGAAGTGACAGTTGACTTTGATGCAAAGTATACCAAACTGGTTACGTTTTAGCAATAACAGTTGATTCGTATCGGTACTAGCCAAGGCCATTACACGACAAGGGTCCAAAGTGGTGTCGGGGAGAAAAATGGAACCGTAATGGCTATTACGTCCCCGTGACAGAGAAGAAAACGAAAAAAAAAAGAGTAAAAAACATAAATCTTCTTCTTCTCCTTCTTCCTTCTACCATGGGGGTGTGCGCCCCCCCCCCCCCCCTCGCTCTCTCTCTCTCTCTCCCCCCTCTTTTTGATTTCCCTCTTCTCTCTCTCTCTAAACGAGAAATGGGTACGTGGCCATTTTATAGCCACGTTTCAAAATTTTTTTTAGTACTCCGGTGGCGTTAAGTGCACTGGCATTGTCTTGTGGGGCCACCTTGATGTATGTGTTGTATATCGTCCATCAGTGTTTCTAGCTCATTTTAGGGCATGGTCCGTAAAATGAAGCAGATCCAAGTCTTAAGTGGACTACGAAATAGGGATTGAATTTCCGCCATTAAAAACTTATTGGTGGCCACCATTTTGGATCAAGCTGCTATTTGTGTTTTCCCTTTCATCCAAGTCCATGTGACGTTGTCAACAAGTTGGATGGTAGATAAACATTATGGGCGTCCAATGACCACCTTTTCCTATGTTGTGGTCCACCTGAGATTTATTTCTACTTCATTATTTTGGATCATGCCCTATAATGAGCTGGTAAAACGGATGGATGACATGGATATACAACATAGATCAAGGTGGACCCCACGGTCAGGGCCTCACCCCCTAAATTGTTACTGCTATTTTCCCTAATCCGCCCCCTAAAAAGGTTGTACATGTGGCATACATAAATTAGCCACTTAATTGTGGGACACATTATTGCTAAGTCACAATCCCAAAATTAACTTGTTTGAACGATTTTAATAATTGATTTCAGACACTTTTTATTTATTTTTTTAAATTTTAACAATATGACCATTGAATTTTTTTCATTCTTCACCATCCAGTAAAATATCTATCTATTCGGGGCCAATTACATTAGTGGGATGAGTGCCAATAAATTGCATGAATTTAGGCAGATTTGGGGCATCTAGTGGTCCCCCAAATCAGCCCCAAATAGGTGACACTCTTCTTCCAAATTTTATTTCAATATTTTTCTTAAAATTTATTTGAGGAAATGATGTCAAATTGTTAGGAATATACATTAGTGGAATGGGTACCATAGCTTCCATGAATTTGGGGCTGGTTTGGGGGCATTTGAGTGGCTCCCCAAATTGGTGATACTATTCATCAGAATTTAATTTAATTTAATTTTTCTTATAATTACTTTGGAGGAGTGATGCAATGCTTAGGAATATGTATTAGTGGGATGAATACCATACATTACATGAATTTTGGGACTATTTGGGGCATTCAAATGGACCTCTAAATCAATGCCATTATTCATCCAAATTTAATTGCAATGTTTTCTTAAAAATTTTCAATATAAGATATTTTGGTATTACATTTATTCTATTATATTTAGCATTTATATTTGATAGTTAGAAAAATAAATATAGGAGTTTTGTAGTCAATTCCAGGTTGTTAGGTTCATAAATTTATCAGATAGCCCAATGCAACACTCTCACCAAATAGTTGATAGTTACACCACCATAAACATGTTAAAAAAACGAATAGATATTTGGAATATTTAGGTTATTTGGGATTTTCTGGATATTTCTTTTCCAGATATTTTGGGCAAAAAATAAAAAATAAAATAAAAAATAAAAAAATCGACCAATATAATGGTAACAATGGTGACCAATACGACGACTGTTATTGATGCAGAGTACCTTGCTTTGATGTGTTAAGTTCTTTTGTGGTAGACTAGATTGTTTGTTATATGTGAAGCAACCAAATTTTCACAAAATAACTGTATAGGTAGGTGCATTGTAAATTCCACTTCTTGCAACAATTTCTTGATTCACATCAACTCACAGTAGGTATGAACCATTGCTTTGTATTTGCTTCGGCACCCAATCGGGCCACTGCACTCTGCTTCTTGCTCTTCCATTTAACTAAAATTTGTCCCACAGATGTACAATATCCACTAGTGGATCCCTATCTGCTAATGAACCTACCCAGTCTGCATCTGAATACCTTGTGACCCGAAGATGACCATTCCGTTTATACAAAATTCCTTGACCTGGTGCTGTTTTGTGGTAATGTAGAATTCGAATAACTGCTTCCATGTGACGCATTCTTAGAGAACTCATGAATTGGCTTACCATGCTCACTGCGGATGATATGTCTGGTCAAGTAATAGTTTAGTAAATAAGTTCTTGAACCAATCTTCCATACCTCCCCGTGTCCTCAATTGCATATCCTTGATCACTTACAAGCTTGTGATTAGGATCTATTGGAGTGTCAATTGGCTTAGTACCAAGAAGACCCGTCTCCACTAGTAAATCCATAAATTATTTCCGTTAAGATAGCTTCTCTTTTTTGGATCTGGCTACTTCTATACTAAGGAAGTATCGAAGATGACCTAAATCTTTTATGCGAAAATGCCGTTGAAGATACTTTTTTTTTAGTTCTTTAGTCCCCTTGTTGTAGCTTCCAGTAACAACAATATCATCTACATATTCTACAAGCATGGTGAGACTTGAGATACCATTTGTTAAAAAAAGGGAATGATCAACATGTCTTCAAACAAAGCCATAGTTTAATAAAACCTTGCTGAACTTGTCAAACCATGTACGTGGAGACCGTTTTAATGCATAAATTGCCTTTCGCAGTTTACACACTTTGTTAGACTCCCTTTGAGCAAGAAATTTGGGAAGTTGCTCCATATAAACTTCCTCTGTAAGATCACAATGAAGGCATGCATTTTTTAAAACGTTAAGTTGGAAGAGGGCCAGCCATGATTAACAACTATAGATAGTATGACTTGAATGAAATTCAATTTGGCCACAAGAGAGAAGGTTTCACTATAATCAACACAAAGTGTTTGAGTATACTCAGTGGCTAGGCAAAGCTTTAACCATTCAATCGTACTATCATAATGAAACTTGATTGTGTAGGCCCATTTGCAACTTCCAACACATTTCATTTCGAAGAAGTGCATCCATCTCTTCCTCCATAGCCTTCTTCCACCCCTTATGTAACAGAGCTTCCTCATATGACTTGGGAACAAAGTTAGAAGACAAAGACAATGCAAAGTTGCAAAGATTTAGAGCTAAGCAATGAAAGGAAACATGTTTAAAAATGGGATGATTGATACATATGCACTTATCTATTCTTAGGGCAATAGGAATATCGGATGTATTTGGAGAATTCATTGGACTACAAGCCTTTGAAGAAGATATGTTGGACGGCCTATCATGATCGGCTCTACCATTTGTCTATTTTCGTCGTGAGTATACCTTTAGCTGAGGCATGATGGGAATGAAAGAGGTAGTAGATGATGGAGGTTGGATGTCTTCGCTGACTACAACATGTATAGTAATGGATTCCATGTTTAAAGATTTGCTATCCTGAGAATAACAAGGCAGATTTAAAATGTAACATCTGCTCGTACATATTCTCTTCGAAGTGATAGACTATAACACTCATAATCCTTCTGTGTGTGAGAATATAAGAAAAATACATTTAACTCCTCGAGGATTAAACTTATGATTGCCAGAATCCAACTAATGAACACAACAAACATTTCAAAAAGTTTTAGGAGGTGGAGGAAATAATAAAGTATATAAGAACAAAACTTAATGAGGTGATTAACCCTTTAAAATAGATGAGTGCATTTGATTTGTCAAAAAAAATATGCCATGAGTACTATATCACTCTAAAAACTCGTAGGAACATTCACGTGAATTAAGAGAGCACAAGTTATCTAAAGTGACGTTTTTCCATTCTGTAGTCCTTTTTTGTTGTGGTGTGTGTGTGTGCATGATGTTTGACGTAGGATTCATGTTTTAGATTTTTTTTTATTTTTTTATTTTTTATTTTATTAAAAGCTTGGGACATGTACTCCTTGGCATTATTTGATTGAAACACAACCACTTTCGAATTAAACTGATTTTACACTTGCATGTGGAAGGTCTTAAAAATAGAAAATAATTCAGATTTTCTTTTATTAAATAAAGCCATGTCATACTCGAACAATCATCAACAAATGTAACAAAATACTTAAACCCATACCTACTAGATATTTTAACTAGGCAACAAATATTTGAATGGACTAAAGAGAAATGAATTAAACAACACTTTTCAAGACGTGGTAAAAAAAGTAGCACGGTGATGCTTACTCAACTCTCACACATTACATTCTAGACATGACATTGACGACAAGGAATGAATGACACACATAAGAACCTTCAATGATGGATGACCAAGACAGTAGTGCCACTGATAAGCTAAGATATCTTTTTGTTCTATTACACCCATAACATCACGATCAAGATAGTATAGCCCATGAGCAATAGTCAAGGGATAATATGAAGGATAGAAAATGACATAATAGTTAAGAGATTTGGTAAGTTTGCCAATAGACAAAAGGCTTAAAGGAAGTTTTGGAACATGTAATACAAAGCATAACGAAAGAGAGAGACTTATACGAACGGAACCTGTTCTATATACTTTTGATTGGTTACTGTTTGTCAGAGTGGCAAAAGAGCTTGTTAATGAGTAATCAGTAGACGAAAACATACTAGACTGACCCGTTATATGGCTGGATGCTCCAGAGTCAATTACCTATAGAGTATGCGACTTAGATCCAAGCAAGTCAATACCTGAGGTCATGAATGTAGCTATGGGGGTGGAAGTAGCAATGATGTGGGAATGTTGTCCTCAACAAAGATTTCTCTCTCAAAGAAATTTGACATCGGTCTTGGTGATGGAAGTGGATTGCGTCTTACTCCCGCCCGAACAATAATCCGTCCATACAGGGGCTCCTGTGGGGCCCACCATGATGTATCTGTTTATCCACACTGTTCGTCCATTTTCTCAGATCATTTTAAGGTATGAGCCCAAAAATGAGGCAGATCCAATACTCAAGTGGACCACACTAGAGATGACTCTTGCATTTAATGCAACCCAAGGTCACTATTTGGTGTGGTCCACTTGAGCATTGGATCTGCCTCATTTTTGGGCTCATATCTTAAAATGATATGAGAAAATGGATGGACGGCGTGGATAAACAAATACATCACTGTGGGCCCCACAGGAGCCCTTATATGGATGGATTATTGTCCATGCGAGGGTCAGACGCAATCTAGTTCCCTTGGTGATTGCCTCATATGTCTAGGTATTAAATTACATAGTGACCGACTGACAAGAACTATTGGTTTGGGTCCACTTATATCATGAAGGTGTTGGTGAGATTTCCAATGGCAGACTCATGCAGGACGTGCCTTTCAAGCATGTTCTAGTTCTTTCCAAAGAACAATGTCCAAAACTAATGCTAAAAAGTTGAGGTTGGAGTCTATCCAGAACGAGTATTAGTTGAATGGTAGAAGTAGATGGAAGGATTTAGGGTTGAGAGTAATGAGGGAAGAAAGAAGGATTTGGAAAGAAGTCTGAAATAAAGATATACTTTATGATCAATGCATGATTTAAAAATATGAAAATCATCCTTGTTGTTATGTTTTGCTTGTCAAGATAGTCTTGTTTGTTCTAAAAAGCTCCTTAGCATTTGTAAATAGGTCCAATTATTCATGAATGTGGATCCTTTCTTCAGTACTTTTCACCATCAAATCAAAGCAACCATACTGACCAGTTTTCATATACAAGTCTGCATTGAATGAGTCATTATGCTGAAATCAAGGGTTTAAATGGTATCTTGTGGCATACAAGGTGTTGTGAAGTAGGGGAGTCTATCTCTCCTCAATGACTTCCAAATTGGTTCATATCAAAGAAATCATACAGACCCATTGAAGACCCGTTCTCACCGTGTGTGTGTGTGTCTCTGTGTGTGTGTGTGTGTGCGCACATGCGTGCGTGCTTGCGTGTGTGTGTATGTGCATGTGAAATTTGAACCACATTCTTTCATGTTTCACGGATTTCAGCAGTGATCTGTGGTTGCAATTGATGTCATAATTAGTTACGTAGGAGCAGTCTTTTTGACCCAAGTACCATACTAGTCTTCATTGAAATGTTTAAATACATGTGCCTACAGGATGTTAGAAACTTAGTGTTGTTACTAAAATTGAATGTTCAAAAAAAGAAAAAGAAAAAAAAAAGCTCTTTATGATGCCATGCTCCTCCTAGAAGTGAATAGTTTTGTATATACGTCGTCCTTGTATGTTGCTTGACAAAGAAAAGCATCTCTTTACACAGCTGAACCTTGTATATTTTGAACCTAACTCAGCAGTACAAGTAGTAGTATGTGAGCATTCTGTACTCTGTCTGTATATATACGCACATATTGGCGATTACATGAGTAATACCTTCATTTTATTTTGTTATAGTCAGGAAGTAAAAGTGGTGAGTTGAAGGCATCACTTGGTTCTGTGGATTACATTGCCTCACTATGCAAATCTGAGGCCGACTCAAAAAAGATAAAGGAAGCTGTGAGCACTTCTGTACATGGCACGGATTTCGTTCACGCAGCTCTATCGGTCAATAAAAAGGTTTGGCTTCTTGATGTTTCTAGATGTGTTTCTTGTGCTCTTTATACTTTCTAGATCACTTATATCTGTTTAGATATATGAAACCCAAGTGACTGCATATATTCATTTGCAATCATTGTGTAGAGTTTCCTCAAAACAACGAGTAAATTATGAGAGCTGTTTCTAGCACATGTCAAAAGCTAGTAGATATGCATGGCAAGGGTTTTTTGAGACCAAATTGTTGTTATAAACAGTTTCTATAATATCAATAGTTTCTGGTAGCTTGAATAGTTTCTTGTATGCGATTTCAACCAGTACGTACCAGTTCTGTAATTTACAAGAAATGAAGAATTTCTGGATTTGCAGTCTGATTATTGGAGTTCCACGACAGGTACTGGAAGTCTATAACTTTGTTCTGTATACGAGCAAAATGTTAAAAGGAAAAGATACAGAAGGAATGTGGAATTGAGTCAACTGGCCATGATAGAAAATGGAACTGTAGATGGAATATCTCCAATTCAGCAAGAGGTTGCTTTTGTCCACCCCTACCACCCAACAAATTTCAGTACACAGTAGTTCCTTTTTGCAAGTAGTGGCATAAGTTTGATGCTGGCTGAGGGCTAGATGTGGAGAGAACTAATATCTTCCAAATATGGTGTCCAACCGCGGGGGTGGGAAATAAAGAAAACTTCGTGTTATCGTGCTTCGAGAATATGGTGAGCCATAAATTCTATAGTTCCCTTGTTTAAGCTTGGGTCGGTGTTCTCTTGGAGATGGTAACCAAATCTGCTTTTGGGAGGATCTTTGGTGTGGGGATAGATCATTGGAGTCATATTTTACATTGTTGGCAAATTTATCCCTGTTGAAAAACATTATGGTTTCTAGTTGTTTCTCATGGAGTGGGTAGAGTGGTATGTGGTGTCCTCCATGCTGAAGGGATCTTACATGTGAAGAGGTGATGGAATCTGCTAACTTATTGAAGCGGCTTCACAATCTTCAACCATCCCTCGTTTCCAAGGATTCCTTGGTATAGGAAGGTGGCTCATTGGGGAGATTTTCAGTTCGGTCCATCTAAAAGTTGATTTGGAAATCTTCATCCCCCTCCAGGTAGGATTTCTTTCACAATTGTTGGTTCAATGGAGCTCCTCCTAAGGTGGCCCTTTTGTTTGGTTGGTTTGTTGAAAGAGAAACTTAACTATTGACAACCTCCAGAAAAGGCTTATGATTCTACCCAATATCTGCCATATGTGTATGAGTGGTGCAGAATTGATAGATCACCTTTTCATTCCTTGTTCCTTTGCAGGGCAAGTATAGTCCGCTTTTTTAGCATTTTTTGGTGCAGAATGGGTTATGCTGCAAATAATCGAAGAATTATTAAGGGCCTGGCATAGTACAATCTCTTTACGGATGAGTCAGCAGGTTGGCACTTGGTTATAATGGCAGTCTTATGGAATGTATGGCGTGATCAGAAAAGATGTTGCTTCCTTAGCAAACAAGGATCTTGGGAGGAGATAGTGTGGAAATTCAAAATGGATGTGTTAGATTGGGTATTTGGGGTAAAAATGTAAAATTTGAAGTAGTGGCGCCCTTGCTTGGATTGTAATGTTTCTTTTCTACTTTTTTAAGTGGCTTTTCAATAAAAAATATTTCTTGTCATTTTAGAACAGTTTGATGCTAGCTGCCAACCTGATGCAACCCTCCTATCTGGGCAAGGGACTGACAATGAGTGTATAAAACTCCGACAGGCACAACATAATAGACTATTACATAGCTTGATTACAATCAAGTGCTATCTAATAGCCTATTATGTTGGTTGATTACAATCGCAAGTTGATAACAATCAATGAATTTTATGGCTTAGATGTAGCCCAGTGGAATGGTAGAAAAGGATTCATGTAGCTGACCCCAATTAGTTGGGTAAGGCTTAATGATGTTGATGATGATGATGAATAGTTCTTTTTTCATAAAAGAGTATTTTTATTCCTTGAGAAGATGCTCCCATAACCACATAATTGTTGTTGCATGCAACTCTCTACCATGGAACCACATCCTATGTCCTCATAGGGTATGATGCAGGACAATTAGCCCCACTTCCCATGGGTTAGGACCTCGGCCAAACCCCCCGGGCCCTACATCACATGGGTACCGCATCACATGAGCGACCCGACTCACAAAGGTGGGGCCTGCCCCACACGAGCCACCCGCCTCACATGGGCCGCCCACCCCGAGTGTGCCCTTGCATCCCACAGGCCACCTCACTCGAGTCCGGTGTGAAAATGCCCCTGCATTAATCACTCCTGGTGAGGAGTCTTGAACATGAGACCTACCGCTCTGATACCACTTTGATGTAGGACAATTAGCCACTTGCTCTAAAAGCTCGAACTGATAGAGCATGGCGAATCAATTCCTTTATCTCATAGCCTAGGCCTCACATCCCATAGGTTAGGACCGCAACCGAATCCCCCCTCCCCTCGTGGGCCCCACATCACATGGGTACTGCCTCACACGAGACACCCGCATCACACGGGCCGCCAACCCTGAGTGTGCCCCTGCATCCCATAGGCCAACCCACTCGAGTCCGTTGTGAAAATGCCCGTGCATTAGGGTACCTCTTCCTGTAAAGGTAGTAATAGTAGTTATAGTCATCCTTATGGCTTGGGGTTACTGACATAAATGAAAGAAGAAAACTATTGGTGTGCAATTCATGATAATGATTGGGGTGTTAAATTAAATGGAGCATAACTGTGCTTATGAGGCCCTAAAGTAAAATATAACTATACCAATTAAAAACCTATTCATGAAAAAAGGTAAATATAATTATGCCAATTATCTTGAGGCATTCCTTTCCCTCATTCCTTCAATCCAAATCAATGCTCTCGAATCATTTTCATGGTTGGATGTATTCCATAGTTGGAAACTGTCGTGTGGCGAAAAAATTTGTCCATGCATTCTTATCGTCTAATTCCTAAACATAAAGGCAGTGGACGACCATATGTGGTCGATGGCTTCTTAAGTATATTTTTGCTTCATTTCTTGAAGTATTGTTCAAGAAATGATAAGATTCCTGCCTCTTAACTATTGAAGGTGACTACAAAAATATTGACTTGGCTTCCTGCCCCGTTCGAAGCCATGAAAGGTGAGCTTCGTCTTCAATAAGATTTATGACATTGCCTATTGGCTAAATATTTCACTTGCCCATGTTGGTTGAAAGGTAAGTTCTATTGCAAACAAGTAGCTAAAGATGGTGCAAGTTTTGAAGACTTCATATTTGTAGCTTGCTATTCTTTAGTTTTCTGATAAAATTTTGTTATCGTACTTCCCCGAAATAGAAAAAGTTATCTTATGAAAAAGGGGCAACAAATTTTCTATTATCCCATTGAATGGAAATCTTACCTAGAGATGCTCTTGTTATATGATTGGTTTATTTATTTATTTATTTATTTTATTTTATAGTTAAGTTATAGCACATCATAGTACTGTTGCTCTACATATCTACAATATTTTTCCGAGGTCATGGTATTTATTTAATTTACTAAATAAGTTTGACACTTGTACTAAATAAGTTTGACACTTGTACCAACTGAGATGCTCTTTTAGGTATTTATTTAATTTACTAAATAAGTTTGACACTTGTACTAAATCATTAATAGATCAACTGCACTCAACTTGTATTAAGTGCATTTTAAAGAATTAATTCAAAGTATATTTAATGTTTTTTTTTTCTTGGAAAGGTTAGAAAATAATTTTTTATCAACAAGAGGGCTAAGGGCCTTGAAAATTACAACAAAGGGTGTAGCCGTGTAGGGAACTAAAATAAGGGATAAAGAAAAGGGAAAAACCCACACCCTAGGCCAAGGACAAAAAAGGAAATCAAAGGCCCACACCCCAAGCCAGGGAAAACAAAAAGAAAAGAAGCCTATACTTCGGGCCAAGGAGAAAAGCTGAAAGAAATGCACACCCTGGGCTAGAGAGAAGAAAAAGGAAGGCCCACACCCTGGGCCAAGGAGAACTAGATTAGGCTTGCCACCTCAATAGAGGACGAGCATAATATCATGAGTAGAGGGAACATTAGCAGGCTTTAACAGATTATTTTTACTATGACTTTTAATAATACTCACATGGATTCTCATCTTTGCAGAGAGAGAGAGAGAGAGAGAGAGAGAGAGAGAGAGAGAGAGAGAGGATAGCTTAGGCATAAAACCGCATAACCCAGGAAGGGAGGGCCACATCACTAACCGCAACCAAGCAGTCCCCATTACTAAGCTCAAGAACAATATTTGGAATGTTAGAGGAACAGTCTTATGAGGACAAAGTGAAGGATTCTAAGACTCATCTCAAGGATCATTAATATCTTTTTCATAGATGGCCCCCCCACACAACTATTGAGTTGGGGAGAAAGCAAAGGAGACCTACTTTTTCATTGCTTATATCAACAGAGACAATGCAGTATGAGTTAGCGATGAGGCACAAATTGGGATCATCAAGGCGCGTAAGAGGAGCTAGAGGGATCTTGATGGGAATTAGGAGAGGGCACTGTGAAGAGATCCTAACATGAAGAAATGACATTGGGCTAAATCTTACCTATTTGTGGTCCGATGACATAAATTGCCCTTGATATGACCTCCTAGTGGATATCCCTGAGCACTTCTTTCTAGAGGGACATAATTAAAGATTCGGTTCTTCCTTTACCTCTAGCAGTGTCAGATTAGGGCAAGAAAACAAAGTGTACTGATAATGCCATTGACCTTGTCAACAACAAAATTGACAAGACCTTGAATTGATTGAAGAATAGGGGATCCTGGAACATGAGGGAGGCCAAATTTGGAGCGAATGTGCTCCAAAATCCAGTAGATATAAAGACAGTCAAAGAATAAATCATAAATTCAGGGCTGAAAGGACAGAAGGAGCAATTTCCCCAAGAGATCTAATTTAATCTCAAGAGTCTGTCCTTAGTCTTGAATTTCTCTAAACACACACACACACACACACACACACACACACACACACACACATCATACACACCGTGACCTAGCGTTTTGGGATATTTACCTTTAAACAAAATAAGGTTAGTGTAGGTGATGAGGACATCCAAGCACCATATTGAAGGAGGGTTGAGCCAGTCTCCTTATGGCTAGACAACCATTACATGGGGCCCACTTGGCCCAATTCACATTCCTAGCCACATTGAAGACCGCATGTGCATGTTCGTGCATCTTGGAAGACCCCACAATGGGAAGATGCACATGGGCTGCATGTAGGAGCTTGATGGACACATCAAACCATTAGATCGGGTGGACATGATGATTGGACCGTTGGATCATCATCATCAGACATCTTGATTGTAGACCGCCATGGGCCCTAAAATATTTTTGTTTAGATTGTTTACATGCCTCGTTATTTTTCGTATATCTTATGTTTGTGTTGAGATTAGGGAGTTAGGAACAATTTTTAATTTATTAAGCGTCTTTATGTTGAGAATCTTATCTGAGAGTGCCTTTTTGTAAAAGGTATTTTCTAAGACTACGGGGTGTGTGGAGCACTAATGCCATTATTATTTATTTATTTTTTAAGCTGTGTTTTCTCTTTTTCATATGATTTGAAGAATACTCCATGTGATTTGGAGCTTGGGTGCGGTTGATTCCATACCCCATTCAACGGAGGTGCAACGCTTCCATCTATCATTTTCTTTGTCTCTTCCTTTCTATCTAAAGAGAGGTATTTTTCCATAAACTTCATCTCTCTTCTTCCCTTCCTATATAAAACCATCCAAATTATCTTTTTCTTCAACTTTTCAACTTCAACTCCAACCGAAATCAACCACTGAGGACCCCAAAACCCTAGCTAATGACCCACACGTGTGACTGTACAACCACATGTGTGAGCACCTAGGCTAACCGTACGAACAACCCCTCAATCCCTTGATTTTCCTTTGCTTCCCCCATTAAAACCCTTTGATTCCCGATCCCTAACTCTTCCTACAAACCTTAACCCTAACCTTAGATTCTCAAATTCGCTAATTTCCCAAAATTCCCAAACCCTAAATCTCTAATTTCCTTAATTGACCCAAAATCCCTAACTTCCCTTCATCCAAAACTTTAATTTCCCTCTACCAATACCTAAATCCATCAATCCCCTTAACCAATTCACCCAATTTAGCCCTAATTTCTTATTTTTCCCAAATTCTAAAAAACCCTAATTCCAAAATCCCCAATTCTCATGAACCCTAATTTTTCAAATTTTAGATTTTCCCCTTCCTAACCCTAATCATAGAACCTATAAGTTAGTCCCTTCAGTGTAGAATGTGCCTATGCTAAATTGAAAGTTTTACGATTCCATTGAGCCTAGTTTTAATTGATTTATGTGATTTCTTAGCATGCGAGCATGTGATTTAGGTTTAATCAGACTTATTTCTATTGTTTACTCTTAATTACGTGGTGGGTTAGCATCTTTTGTTAATTGAATTACTTTATGAACTCTTTCATAATCTCCACGTTGCAAGCTCGCATTGAGTCATGTGTCCTGCATCAAATTTGGTATCAGAGACTCAGGTTTAGCATAGGATTTTTGTGTTGCACTTAGTTTAAGAGTCACGTCTAGGGTTATTAGAGCATACATTGCATATAGAATCTAGGATCATATTGCTGAATTTTGTTTCCATATTTGGAGTGTCCCATTGATAAATTTTCTGATAACGTTTTCTACTTGTACCATTGTTGAATTTTCAGCGTAGTAATCTCAGGTTGTCACCTTGCTGAATTTTCAGTTTGTAATTTTCAGATTACACTCTTGCTGAATTTTCAGCTTGGTACTCTCAGATTGCCATTCTGCTGAATTTTCAGGGTAGTATTTCAGGTTAACAGCTTGCTGAATTTTCAAATTAGTGTATCTAATGTCTCTAATTTAATATCTAGGTTGGTTTTGTCTTTGTCATAACATTACCATAGTATCTAGGTTTTCCCCTAAGAGTTACCTTGTGGATGCCTACTTGCTTTGGACGTGGTTTTGGACTACATCCCATTATGAATGTAGAACAGATTGCCGAGGCCCTTAACATTGTCAACAACCGTCTGACGGCCGTTGAAGCGCACAATAGGACTAGTGCAACTCAATTGACCATGACCAATGTGCGTGTCAATTAGCTTGAAGCCTCTTTATAGGCGAACCCCGACACTGGGGAAGATGTCCAATCACAAGCTGGGGATCAAATTGAAGGTGTTGAGAGTGTGCCACTTGTAATGTTTGCCGCGCCTTAAGCCAGATTGTAGAAAGTGATGTTTGTCGCAGGAATTCAATTTTCCACACTTATGCTAGGTTTGGTAGCAAAAACTGCAAGGTGATCATTGATAGTGACAATTGCATCAATTTGGTATTTGCTAACACCGTGGATCGCTTAGGTATGCTAGTCTTTCCTTAGCCTCTCAGTGTTGCCCCATTCCCATCTAGTTTGGTTACTATACAGACACTGTGGTGTGATGTTTTTCCGATGGATATAGGCCACATCATTTTGGGCAGGCATTGGTTGTATGATAGGGATGTAATAGTATTCGGTTGCTTGAATACGTGTTCGTTTCTGTATGAAAGAAAAAAAGATTATCTTGAAGCCTCTCCCACCCAAAAGCACCCCGGGAAAGGAGGAGGACGTTAAGAAACATGGTCCTGAAGATGTGACAGAACTCCACCTTGAGTCTCTTTCTATAGTTAATGCCAATGAGTTTGAAAGGGAGACTAAAACTGATATGATGATGTATGCCCACGTCGCAAGTGAGATCACACCTAAGGTTATTATGGAGATGCCACCTGAGGTTAAACTCGAGGGTAGTGTAGAGTTATCACCTATGCTGAGTTAGATATTGGAGGAGTCTAGTGTTGTTATTCTAGAGGACATATCGATTGAGTTTACACACTCGTGCGGGACATTCATGTGTTGACTTTACCAAACCTTCATCATGATCAAATGAGTTTGGGGGAGGAAGTGGATCTGGAAAGACAAGTAGATGAGCCTAGGACCCCTCTGGATTGCATACCCATGTCAGTGTTCCATAGGCTTTCAGAATCTGCACATGCATCTACACGACATATGCATGACTTGCATGTGGAGATTAGAAAAAAAAAATTAATATAAGTAATGAAACATACAAAATAATTGCTGACTCAGAACATAACTTTAAAGAGTTTGCTGTGGCAATGTTTAAAATATCGCTATCGCATAATGTATCGCACCCTTGGGATATGGATACATGTTGGTTATCACATGGGATATATTGGTTGTATCGCATAATGTATCGTTGTTGTTGGGAAACATGGGAACATTCGGAAATTGGTCGAATTTTTCATGGAAACTTCAAGGATTATTGACAAAGACATCAATACACACTTAGAAATCAAAACATTAAAAAAAAAATGCACATAATAGGGGTTTCCTTTGTATGGGGTCCTAAACTCCTAGTACATGCACTGTCCAACTGAACTGATGTAAGTATATTTAAAGTCCATTCATATAATTTATAATTGTAAGAAGACACGTATGGAAACACAAGCAATACATTCAAAAGCAAAAGAAGAATCACTAGATCGGGTTACATACATGTTTGATTTTTTGTTTGGATACAAAGATTGCAAGCAATTGATTTGCGAGAAATTGAGAAATTTTGATTTTTCTCAAAATTCCGCAAGTTGCCCCATCTAGCCCAAATCTTGAAATCGAAGCTCCAAATCCATGGTTTTTCATGGAAAACATGAAGAGCCATAGATTTGTAACCATTTAACATCAATTTAACGTGATTTATGGAAAAAATGGATCAAAAATCGAAAATGCTCATTGGATCGAATAGGTGGGATATATCGGCACTAGTGCATTTCGTATCACACAAGTGGGATACAAGATATATCGTGGGATATATTGGCCAATATCGTTGATATTTAAAACACTGGCTGTGGGTGATTAGTCATGATTGGAATGCATCCAAAATGGTTTCCATAGGGAACCATAAAAAAATTATAAGCCTGTATCGCTGGACCATATAAAATCTTGAAAAGACAGGGTCCGAATGCTTACTCGATAGATCTTCCACCTAACATGGGTATCAGTTTCACATTTAATGTGCAAGGTCTTGTACCGTTTCATGGACCTTCCCCTAACCCTCACATGAACTTTTATGATGATGCCCCTGACCTGTCCCATAGCTCATGGCCATTACCCGACCCCTCTTCTCAACCTTTATCACCTATATCATCCTTACATATGAGAATAAAGGAGATACATGATATCTTAAGAGAAGAAATGATTTCCACATGACATGGAGGTTACCAATAGTACCTTTTCAAGTGGAAGGGCAGACCAAAGTCAGACAGTATGTGGATCATAGGGGTAGAGCTTTAACGACTAGACCAGGATCTCCTCGGGCATCTCCGTAACTTTATTTTGCTAGAGACAAAATCTGCTTAATCGATGAGAAATGATGACGACATCCGAGCACCATACCGAAGGAGGGCTGAGCTAGTCTCCTTATGCCTAAACGACTATTACATGGGGCCCACTTGGCCCAATTCATATTCCTAGCCACATTGAAAAGCCCACGTCCATGTTCGTGCATCTTTGAAGACCCCACACTGGGAAGATGCACGTGGGCTGCATATAGGAGCTTGATGGATATATTAGACCATTGGATCGGGTGGACAAGATGATCAAACTGTTGGATCATCATCATCGGACATCTTCATTGTGGACCCCCATGGGCCACGAAATAGTTTAGTTGCTTAGATTGTTTACATGCTTCGTTATTTTTCGTATAGCTCATATTTGTGTTGAGATTGGAAAGGAACAACTTTTTAATTTATTAAGCGTCTTTATGTTGATAGTCTTATTTGAGAGTGCCTTTCCGTAAAAGGTATTTTCTAAGAATATAAAAGCAGTCTTTTAAATAGCGGTAGTGTGTTACGTAGCCTTCAACCCTCCGTAGCATGTAGCGAAATAGCATAGTGTGTAGCATAAGCTACGTGATACTTCTATTTTTTAATTTAAAAAAGAAAAAGAAAAATATGATAAGTAGTAAGAAAAAAGCAAAAAATATATAAAAAAAATATCACAGTCTTCAAAATAAAAATCCCACGGGTAAGAGCATCAAGTACAGTACAAATGTCACATTCCTCGGAAATCAAAATCTCAAATCCTCAATTAATAGTCTCTAGACTCTAGTGTCTAAAGGTCATCTACATCTAATAGATCATCATCGTCGTCATCCTCATTCACTTATTCACCAGGTCTAGGCCTTTGATCATCAGCATCTGCATCTGCATCTGCATGTACATCATCCACACCATGAACAATCATTCCTATATCTCCTTCCTCTCTTATAGGAGTAAGAAATCTTCTCATAGGACAACCTACACATTAAAAAAAGAATTTCATTGGTCTTTTACTTTCTTTATTAAAAATGTTCATGTAACTTAGTCTATAACTAGAAACACTTAAATTAGTTGCCTTCCTTTTGTTTAAGGAAGGTGGGGGGACAAACTCCTTCAAAAATATTAGATGTTGATGGTGCATTGCTGTCAGTTGGATCATCAAACTCCGTAATAGTTGCAATGGCACTAAATATCAAAGGCCATATTTTGATCTTCGAGCCACGATGGATCAGTTGGGAGAACAGGGGCTTCTTTCTCAGAAATCCATTCATCATCTGAAGCAATGTGGTCCACCAATATAAGATCCATTGCTACCCTCCTCTTCATTCTTCTTAATCTCAGTTTCATATTATACATCACATGTACCAGAGAGTTGAGCTTTTGTTGCTCTAGCCGATTTCTCTTCTTTGCGTGATTTCTCCTGTGTGGATCTGATCATATGATGATCTATGCCAATCAATTATTAAACACTTGCTAATCTACTAGATAAAAATTAGCCAATTTGGAATGTTGAATGGTACAAAAGTCACCTCCTCAAAAGTACTCCAATTTCTCTCACAGCCAGAAGCATTGCTTGTGAGGCTTAAAACTTGTATTGCAAACTTCGTAAGTTGTGGAGTTCTATCTCCAAAGCGTTCCCACCAATAAGCTACACAAATTATTTATAATTTATAAATTAATGAAATGCTTACACCAATTATAAAAATATAATTTACATAAAAATGAAAATATCAAAATATAAAATTATAAAATACTTGAGGAATGCTTCGTCATGGTTTTTCGAGTGCCAGGGGAGAGCCAAAATCCCCTCTTCTCATATTCATCCAATTGAATATCAACATCAACATGCTCTTCATAGGGGATCATCCTATCCATGCACTCCAACACCCCTTTTTTATCTCATGGTGTGTAGAGAACTTATCCGAGTACCGTATTTGAGGATTCAAATAGTACCCGACTGCATGTAGAGGACGATGAAGCTGAGGAATCCATCTATCATCTATTTTGTTCCAAATTGGAACATATCTCCTTTTTACGTTATTGCAATTAAATGCAATCTTTTCTTTTGCCGAGTCCATCAATTCATAAATGAACCCTATTGCTGGCCTCCCTTCCGAATCAACTTTTCTTATAATGCTTACCGAAGGCATAGTGCTCTTAACACATAAGGCAACATTCGGCCAAAACTTCTGATCAAACGTTATAATAGCCCGTACCTTTATTCCTTCAGATTTTTTAAACCCAAGAACATGAACACCATTGTTTCGATGCGAACATGGCTATAAGACCATTCTTTTGCTTGTAAATACCTCGGAGTATGCTGTTGTAAAGCGTGTCACTGCTGGTTGTAGAAGCTCATTATTATTCGTGAAGCTTCTCATGATGCACAATACAATTTCATGCCCATAAATGAACTTGGTCACTGTCGTTGCCTTTTTAAGCGTTTTAGAATACATTTTCATTTTTCCGATATCCTCCAACATTAGATCTATGCAGTGTGCAACACAAGGAGTCCAATATATCCTTTTCCTCTTATCCATCAACTTCTTCCCAGCACTCACATAGCTTGAATGGTTATCCGTGATAACCTGGACCACATTTTCTTCCCCGATTTCTTCCACAATTTCATCAAGATATTTAAATAACAAATTTCCATCTTTTATTGAATCTGAAGCATCAATAGACTTGTAAAATATTTTTCCGATTGGAGAATTAATCAAAAAGTTATTGATGCTTTTATTCTTTCTATCCGTCCAACCATCAGACATAATTGAACATCTATAAGTTTTTCAAGAATCTTGGTATGTTTTCATTAAACTATCAGTATTAGCAACCTCCTCTTTTAGTATCGATGTTCTCATCTCACGCATGGATGGTGGCTTCAACTAGGGTCCAAACTTTCCAATTGCCTTACACAATGCTGAAAAATATAGGCTATTACATAGGTTGAACGACAAAGCATGCCGAAAAAAAAAAAAAAAAATCTTCCAATCACCTTGCATACTTATTCTTTCTTCCACCTTGATTTCAATGTGGATTGACGTTGCTCGCTGCTAACAAACTGATCCATAGGACCCCTTGCTCGTGCCATTGGTTGATGACCAGAAGATCCACTGCCAAATTAGCTACCAATGAAAACATCATTACCCACATCGACGCTATCACTTGCAGAACCGGAAATATATGTCGATCCCCCTCTCCCTATATCTTGAAACACCTCATTTCTTTTATTTTTTCTGTCATGATATTCTTTTAACGCCTTTCTACACCTCCTTGGCTTCTTCCGTCACTTTTGGGCACGACTTTATCCCATTGTGGGTTCCGGCCAAATGATTCATTAGGCGAGTCACGCCTCCCGTGCACCTTTGACCACAAAATTTGCAATGCACATAAATTCTATGAGATTGTCAAAGTGGATTATCTGCCACATCTTTCCAAACAAAATCTCTCTTTTTCTTCAAACATTCTTCTCTCTTTAGTTCACTACTTCACTAAAAAAAAATTTAACACGTCACAAACAAATCAGTGAATTACAAAGATCAACATTAACTTGTGAAAAAACCACTATAAGAGAGTGGTGGCCCACATGATGGACTAGAAAACAATGCACAATCAGCCATACACACACCACAGTGTGACAGTTTAGAGTCCTTTTGAAAAAGTCTGCCTTTCTTTATTGACCATTGCCCATTATATAGGTAGATTACAAGCTATTTAGGGAAGAAATACAAGCTGATCTTCAGCCCCTACCATATATACATCTATCTAAATATACTGTACAGCTAATATATCCTAATTAAGGAAGGAATAAATCTGTATAACTGTCATATCAGTCAAAGCTGTAGATATTAGCTGTAAATCTGCTATTAGCTGTAAATCTGCTGTAGATATTAGCTGTAAATCTGCTGTAAATCTGTAAATCTGCAAAGCTGTAAATCTGTAAATCTGTAAATCTGTAAATCTGTAAAGCTGTAAATCTGCTGTGTAGATTGATATTTCCTTTGACATCCCCCCTCAAATTGATGCTGGTAAATCGACAAGCATCAATTTGCTAACGAGAAAATGATGGCACTGACGTGGCATGGATTTTGTGAAGATATCGGCGATCTGCAAAGTTGTGGAGATATGTGGAAGAGTGATGACTTGATGATCATAGGCTTCCCTGATTGAGTGACAGTCAACCTCGATGTGCTTGGTGCGTTCGTGATAGACTGGGTTTGCGGCAATTTGGATGGCACTAGTGTTGTCAGCATGGAGTGGAGTAGGATGTACGGGAATAAAACTGAGCTCTGTGAGGAGACCACGCAGCCAAATGATCTCGGAGCATGCTGCAGACATGGCTCGGTACTCGGCCTCAGTAGATGATTTGGAGACGTGGTCCTGCTTCTTGCATTTCCAAGAGATAAGGGCATCACCAAGAAACATACACCAGCCGGTAGTAGATTTCCTGGTGTCTGGGCAGCCAGCCCAGTCAGCGTCACTATAGGCTTGTAGCTGAAGTGAAGAACCGGAAGGGAAGAATAAGCCACGAGTAGGTGTCCCAAGAATGTAGCGAATTATGCGGCCGACTGCAGATAGATGGAGATGCCTCGGTGCTTGCATGAATTTGCTGACGGTATGAACAACATAAGAGATGTCTGGTCGGGTAATGGTTAGATAGATAAGACTACCAACCAACTTCCGATAGGTAGTAGGATCCTCAAGAAGCTCCCCTTCGTCACGTCGATATTTCACATTAAGTTCCATGGGGGTGTCAACCGAAGTAGCGTTGGTGAGACCGGCTAGCTGAACCAGATCTTGACTATACTTGTGCTGATGCAAGAGGAGACCGTGCGGCTGATGATGCACCTCCAAACCCAAGAAATAGGTGAGCTGGCCAAGATCTTTCATGTGAAATGTAGAATTCAACAAAGTCTGAACCGCAGAGATTGCCTCTAAGTCAGAGCCAGTGATGACGATATCGTCCACATAAACAAGGAGGACGACGATACCTGTGGATGTCCTTTGTAGAAAAAGAGAGGAGTCATACTGACTTTGAGTGAAAGAAAAACTAAGCAAAGTGGATCGAAACTTCTCAAACCATACTCTTGGTGCCTGCTTCAAACCATACAAAGAACGTTTCAGTTTGTAAACATCAGTAGGTGAGGAAGTGGGCATACCAGAGGGAAGTTTCAAGTAAACGTCTTCCTTGAGATCACCGTGGAGAAATGCGTTCTTAACATCCATTTGATGTAAGGGCCAGGATTGGGATGAGCAAGAGCGAGTATAGTTCGGACAGTGGTCATTTTGGCGACCGGTGCAAAGGTCTCATCATAGTCGAGACCATATTCTTGTTTGTTGCCAAGTGCCACTAACCGAGCTTTGTAACGATCTATGGACCCATCGGAATTAAGCTTGATAGAAAACACGAACTTACTGCCAAGGGGTTTCACGGAGGAGGGACATGGAACAACATCCCATGTTTGGTTTTCTTCAAGTGCGAGAAGTTCGGTTTCAATTGCTTTTCGCCAACACTCATGCTCCATTGCCTGTTTATAAGATGAAGGAAGAGAAATAGACGACAAAGTGGCTGTGAAGGATGAAGGAGAAGAGAAACCAAACCTATCTGGGGGTCTACGAACCCGAGTACTGAGTCGGAGAGAGGGAGGTGCAGGTGCTGAAACAGGAGCAGCAGTCGGGGAAGAAGCTTGAGGGGGCTCAGGAGGTGCTGAAGGTTGGTGGGAAGTGGCGGTGGAGCGTCGTCGATACACTAGGAGAGGTTTAGAAGGGACTAGATCTGCAAGAGAGTTAGGAAACATAGGCAAAACAGAAAATGAAGGAGAAACATGATCCTGATGAGTAGAAAAGAAATATTGATTTTCGAAAAAAATCACATTTCTAGAAACTCGAATGCGACACAGATTTGGATCATAGCAAAGAAAACCTTTCTGCTGTACTGAATATCCTAGAAAAGCACATTTAATTGACTGAGCCGTAAGTTTTGTGCGTTCATGTGCAGGAAGATGAACATAACAGACACAACCAAAGGTACGAAGGTTAGAATAAGTTGGAGGGTGACCAAATAACCTGGTGAAAAGTGAGTCATGGTTCAATGTGGGAGAAGGCAATCTGTTAATGAGATGGACAGCAGTGGAAAGAGCTTCACACCAAAATCGAGAGGGCGTGGAAGATTCTAACAGAAGAGTGCGAACCACATCAAGAAGGTGACGGTTCTTCCTTTCAACCACTCCATTTTGTTGAGGTGTCGAAGGGCAAGACCGTTGAGAGATGATGCCATGATTCTGTAGGAAGTCCTGAAACAAATGAGACATATACTCACCCCCATTGTCAGAACGAAGGATTTTGACATGGGCCGAAAATTGTGTCTGAATATATACATGAAAAATCTTAAAAACAGAAAATACTTCGTCTTTGGAATGAAGGAAATAAATCCATGTGAAACGACTATAGTCGTCAATAAAAGTGACAAAGTATTTGTAATTAGCATGCGAAGTGACTGGTGCCATACCCCACACATCACTATGTATCAGATCGAAAGGTTTGACAACATGCGGTGTGTGAAAAGGAAAGGGTAGAGTTTTACTTTTGCCAAGTCTGCAAGAATTGCAATCAAACTGAACAACACTAAGAGATGGTGTTTCATTATTCCCAAGAAAACCAGATTTCAATAAAGCATGAAGTACATTAGAGTTTGGATGTCCGAGACGTTTATGCCACGCTCGGTAATCAACATGAGCAGAATTACAAGCGACAAAAGGCAAAGAAAAAGAAGACAAAGGAAATTGAAGAGGAAAAAGACGTCCCACTTTAGGCCCCCTCGCGATCATCCGCCCTGACTGTTGATCCTGCACAACACAACCAGATTTAGAAAACTCTACTTTACAATCATTATCAACTAACTGACCGACAGACACAAGATTGGTGGTAAGACCGGGAGATACGAAGACATCAGTGAGAGAGGAGGAAACATCACCAGTGGCCGTGATAGGTAAATGATTGCCATCAGCAGTATGAATTTTGAGATTTCCAAAATATTTGTTTACATTGGTAAGAGAAGCAGCATTGTTTGTCATATGATGGGAAGCCCCGGAATCAAAGTACCAAGGAGATGATGTAGTGAAGGGTTTACCTGAGAGTCCTAAAGCTGAAAATGCAGAAATGATCATTTGTTGAATCATGTCAGGGGTCACGGGTTGGACTGAAACGGGAGCAGGAGCAGGAGCACTTTGTGTTGTATTCACCAAACTACCCGCACTAGAAGAGCCAATTGAGACAGTATATGCTGTCTCCGATTTCTTGGGGGGTCGAGTTGGGCATTCCTTGATGATATGGCCATCCTTTTTGCAATAGTTGCAGAATTTTCGGGGACAGTTTGCAGCATAATGACCAAATCCCTTGCAACAGAAGCACTGAACAATGCTCATATCCCTGCTTCGTGGCCTGCCTTGTGCTGCATAGGCTACAGGAACAGATGTAGATCGTCGTTGTTCCATGGTGGTTTGAGTGAGAAGGCGCTGTTCCTCGCGAAGAAGATCATTTAGGCATGTATCCAAGGAGGGGACAGATTCTCGGTTCATAAGATTGGATCTGGTGCCTTCAAATTCAGACCTTAGTTTCATTAGAAATTGATCCCTCTGAGTAGTTTCATGGACAGATTGAACAGAACTAAGACCTTCGGATGGTAAGTCAGCATAAACTATATCAGTGTATTCAGCCCAAAGATTAGTGAATCTAGAGTAAAAATCAGAGATAGAAAGACTATCCTGTTGGAGAGTGGCCAATTCATGTTCAAGCTGGAAACGACGAGCAGTGTTTTGTTGACTGTAGACCTTCTTCAGGTATGTCCACATCTGAGCTGCAGTCTGAGAAGATCGAAGGTTCAAGATGATGTTGGGTTCAACGGATCCCAAAATCCATGCCATAACTTGTGCGTCCTTGACTTCCCACTTGGCGTGTCGGTCTTTGTCTTTGTCTTTGTCAGGAGCTAGGTTACTGCCATCAACATGTCCCCACAGCTCCTTACCTTTGACGAAAATCCTGAAATGAAACGCCCAAGCAGAGTAGTTTTTGCCATTGAAACGAATCAAAGAAACATCAGACTTATCGGAAGACATGAGGTCAACAGAACTAGAACAAGAATAACCGAGACTAAGAAACTTGAGAGCACGAGATAAATGGAAATTTAGAGCTAAATCTCTGATACCATGACAGTTTAGAGTCCTTTTGAAAAAGTCTGCCTTTCTTTATTGACCATTGCCCATTATATAGGTAGATTACAAGCTATTTAGGGAAGAAATACAAGCTGATCTTCAGCCCCTACCATATATACATCTATCTAAATATACTGTACAGCTAATATATCCTAATTAAGGAAGGAATAAATCTGTATAACTGTCATATCAGTCAAAGCTGTAGATATTAGCTGTAAATCTGCTATTAGTTGTAAATTTGCTGTAGATATTAGCTGTAAATCTGTAAATCTGCAAAGCTGTAAATCTGTAAATCTGTAAATCTGTAAATCTGTAAAGCTGTAAATCTGCTGTGTAGATTGATATTTCCTTTGACACAGTGGTCCCCACGTGGGCCCACTCCATAGAAAACAATTGACAACCACCTATATGCACACTATAATGGTTCCCACGTGGACCACACAATGAAAAACAATGCACAAACACTCACACACAACACAGTGGCCCCCATGTGGGCCATAACATAGAAAACAATGCAAATCCACCCATGCACACACCTCAGTGGGCCCCATGTGGGCCATACCATAACAAACAATGCATAGCCATAGAAATATTGAAAAAGAAATGAAAAAAATGATAAAGAACAAAAAATGCACAGTAACCGGCGTTTTAAAATGAAAAAAGCCTCAAAATAACAAATTATTTTCATTGTACATCAAAAGAACTCACTAAGGGAAACAAACGTACCTATTATTGTCTTAAGAGGAGATTCAATCAATGAAAACTTTGAAATTTGAAGCTCCATAGCCGTCTGGAATTGGAATTGGGGAAATCTGATTTCTCCTTTATTTCTTCTCCAATGATTATGAAACTGCACCAAATGGATCTCCTTATAGGCTCCAACAATCGGCGAAAGAAGCCCCTTCAATGGGCTATTGGATCGAAAGATTGAAGAGAGGGAGAAGAAGTTGCATTCGGTGAGGGCTTTCCAAGGGGTTTTGAAAACCCTATTCGATGCTTTCTTTTTTAAGTTACTTTAGGAGTTCTTGTGTTGTGAGTTCACCACCATTTTTAACAAAGATTTTTTATTTATTTTTTTTTTTTTAATTTTTTAAAGTGTAGTGTAGCTCACGCTACTTATGCTTCGTAGCGTGCGCTACGCATTCGTAGCGTACGCTACAACCCCTGTAGCGTATGCTACATGGGATTTATGCTATTTGGCACGCTACGTAGAGCAGCGTACGCTACCGCTATGCTACGGATGCTATTTATTTAATACACCGTATAGAAGAGAAAGGTGTGTGTGTGGAGCCTTAGTCTTTTTTTATTTTATTTTATTTTAAAGGCTCTGTGTTTTCTCTTCTTCATATGATTTGAGGACTACTCTATGTGATTTGGAGCTTGGGTGTGGTGTGATTCTATTCCTCATTTAACGGAGATGTGAGGCTTCTATTTATCATTTTCCTTCTCGCTTCCTTTTTATCCAAAAATATGTATTTTCCTAAAAACTTCATTTGTCTTCTTCCCTTCCTATCCAAAACCATCCAAATCATTTTATTTATTTATTTATTATTATTATTATTTTTTATAACTTTTCATCATACAACTTCAACATTAATCGAAATAAACCATTGAGGACCCCAAAACCCTAGCCAACGACCCATATGTGTGACTGTACGGCCACATGTGCAAGCCCCTAGGTTGACCGTACGAACAATCCCTTGATTTCCCCTTGCTTCCCCCATCAAAACCCTTTGATTCCCTATACCTAACTCTTCTTATAAACCTGAACCCTAACTCTAGATTCTCTAATTCCCTAATTTTTCCAAATTCCCAAATCCTATATCTCTAATTTCCTTAATCGACCCAAAATTCCTAACTTCCCTTCATCCGAAACGTTAGTTCCCCTCTACCAATACCTAAATCCATCAACCCCCTTAATTAATTCATCCAATTTAGCTCTGCTTTCATCTTTCCCCAAAATTCTAAAAAACCCTAATTTCAAAATCCCCAATTCCCATGAACCCTTATTTTCCAAATTTCAGATTTACCATTTCTGACCCTAATCATAGAACTTACAAGTCACTCCCTTGAGTGTGGAACATGACCATGCTAAATTGGAAGTTCTATCCTTCCATCAGGCCTCTTTTTAATTGATTTATGTGATTTCTGAGCATGCGTGCATGTGATTTTGGTTAAATTAGATTTTATTTCCTATTATTCACTCTTAATTACATGGTGGGTTAGCATCTTTTGTTAATTGAATGACTTTATGAGCTATTTCATAATCTCCACGTTGCATGCTAGCATTATATCATGTGTCCTGCATCACCAGGGGATCTGCAAGTCATCTGATCATTGGGACGAAGTCCATACAATTTCATCATCCACTTGAAGAAGGCTTAGTTGAAGGGCTTCATTGATGATTTCCATTAGGTGGACCGAAGAGGGAGGGGGGAAACACCATCTATTTTTAGGGATAAATCCACTGACATGAATATCCTTTTCCAGCCCAAGCCCATAAATGGTGTGGACCTGAATTGATGAGTGAGAGAGAGAGAGAGAGAGGGGGGGGGGGGGGGCTACCACTCAAACTAGATGATGGCTAGGCGGACATTCCAAATAGAACCATCCTTGATGTACTTTTATGAATCCACATACACCAAAGGCTATTGTCCTTTAAGAGGATTTTCTAGAATTTTTTGATGAGCAAGCCTTGGTAGATATTTATAAGGAAGGATACTCAAGTCCCTCTCTTCTTTCAGTTTACAAATTTAACCCTAGTCAATAGAGTGACTGATGTTACCCCAAATAAAGCTCCTCATTCGCTTTTCTACCATGGATTAACAGAGCTTTGGTAACATGAAAGAATTAGACCAAAACAAGTGCAGATTGGAAGGGGTAGATCGAATCAACTCAAGTCTCCCAGCAGAAGACAAGAGGGAAGCCTTCCATCCACCAAGACATTCAGTGACTTTATCCAAAAGGGATTGGCATTCCCTGAGATAAAGTCACGCACATAGTAGAGGAAGAACATGGTATTTTATTGGGAGACTCCCTTCCTGTATGTGTGGGACGCCACTAACGATGGTTTTGTAGGTACAGGAGCCAAAATAGGTAATGACATTTTTTTTTGGAACTGATCTCCAAACCCAAATTAGAACTGAAATTTACAAAGAAACTCCTAAGATACATTGTCGTTAAGGGATCCATATTAGCAAAGACCATGACATCATCGTCAGAGAAAATGTGAGAGATAGAGAGCTAGCCTTTAGCAAAGGGAGTCCTGATGAAACCATTCTCCACACATTTAGACAGTATGGCTGAAACCATCCCCATTACTTTTGAGAAGAGAAAAAGGGAATAGAGGGTAAACAGGGCGAAGACCCCAATTACTATTGAAAAACCCACAAACTTCTCCTTTATAAGAACTGAGAAAGCAAGGGTGTTAAGCAGGCAACGATCCACTCTATCATTATACTCAGAAAGTTGAAAGCTTTGAGGGCTTCTATTAATAAATTCCACTAACCGAATCAAGGACGTTCCTTAAGTCAATCTTTAAGCACATCCTTACAGGTCTCAAACTTAAATGAATGCCATGGAGGAGATTGTGGCTAAGGAGAATATTACTTGAGATGTCGCAACCAGGAATAAAGGTCGATTGATTAGGTTGATTATGTGGGGCATGACAACCTTCTTACTATTGACCATTATATGTAAAGCTCATTAGTGAGAGAGATCGGCCCACGATCATTAGGGGCTCCAACATCTTTTCAATCAGTCATCATGTTCATGCTATCTGTCCTAATAGTTGTGTTCCTTGTGATGATTTGATTGATTTGTGAATCCAAAAGGTGGTCTAGTTGATTTTGTAACGATATGTTCCATATCATTAGGACTACATCTATTGGAGTAATTAGTGACTTGTCTACAGTTTATACATGAGCTGATGAAGGTGGTAGTTGATATATCATAATTCATATCAATCTATATTGACTCATTAAAATTTAGAGGTCAAAGACTTGGAATCTTAACTTTCAATAGGCGAGCTCAAAATACAACAATCTTACCAAAGAATGGTCTAAATCAGTGTTTTAGATATCGACGATATCAGCTGATATATCCCACGATATATCTTGTATCCCACCTGTGATATACAAAATGCACAAGTAGTGCCGATATATCCCACCTGTTTGATCCAGTGAGCATTTTCGATTTTCAATCCATGTTTTTGTTGTAAATCACGTTAAACCAGTGTCAAATGGTTACAAATCTATGATTCTTCACGTTTTCATGAAAAATCATAGATTTGGAACTTCAATTCGAGATTTGGGGGAGATGGGTCAAGTTGTGGAAAATTAAGAAAAATCGAAATTTCTCAATTTCTCACAAATCAGTTGCAATCTTTGTATCCAAACACAAAATTAAACGTGTATGTAACCTAATCTAGTGATTCTTCTTTTGCTTTTGAATGTATTGCTTGTGTTTTCATACATGTTTTCTTACATTTATAAATTATATGCATAGACTTTGAATATACTTGCATCGGTTCAATTGGAAAGAACATATATTAGGACCCCATACAAAGGAAATCCCTATTATGTGCAGGTTTTTTTTTTTTTTTTTTTGATGTTTTGATTTCTAAGTGTGTATTGATGCCTTTTTCAACAATCTTTGAAGTTTCATTGAAAAATTCGACCAATTTCCCAATGCTCCCATGTTTCCCAACAACAGTGATACACTATGCAATACAACCGATATATCCCATGTGATAACTGATATGTATCTGTATCCCAAGGGAGCGATACATTACGTGATAACGATATTTAAAACATTGGTCTGAATCAGTGTTTGAAGTATCAATATTGCTACAAGTTTTGCTGGTTGAGGATGTAGAAATAATATCGATATCGCTAATAACCAGAAATATGGGGAAACATGGGGAAGATGGTGGATTTTTAAGTGAAACTCCAGGAGATGCTAAAATACACTTATTTTTCTTTATGTATATTTTGCATATTTAGGAACAAAAGAATTGCAAAAAGAATGCATACAGAATAAATTCCATTTAATGGGGGCCTAAAAGCCGGTGCTGTTAGGGGGGGTGGATATTCAATATCATGCTCTACTTCAACCACCCATCTTTGGTTCTGTTGGAAACATCCTCATCAATTTCCTGATCCTTTTGAACAACAGGTCCAAGATAATGAGCGATTGCTTCAATAAGCTCATGAGCATTTATTTTAACTTAGACCTTGCCTCTATAAGTATTCCTACTGAAGTTGCATTCCAAATGTTGCTTAATCTTTTAAGTCTTTAGAATGTAGAACAATCCTCAGAACTCCAAATTAGCATTTGCCTCCTTTCAAAAATAATATGATGAATTTGCATTTGAGGTATTTTGTGATTTAGTAATTGTTTTTTCCATTCTTTATTTATCAACGTCGCAAATCTATTATCAAAATGTTGAAGTTTATGACACCAACTTAATTTTTACAGGAGAGAAAACTATCATGTGTCCACAATATATCCACCCTCTTGTAGAAATGATGACTTCGTCCTTTGGGTCTGTCTAACTAAAAGCATGATATGGAGTGCTTCCCTCTCAGTACCCACACTTCATTTCCCATGTACTTTGGCCATGCAGCGGAAGGAAACCTATATTATGATGTCCTATCCTTCTACAAAGCAGACATTGGTAGTGTTGCACAATTGCAGATCATATAGTGGCATTCACTGATATAAATGAAAATACCCTTGCTTGACATGTATATCCTAGCTATTTCCAACAAACCGTTTATACTGCTGTCAATATCTTCCTTGATACTCCAGAACTGAATGGATGATGCAGATTATATGCCTGCACCTTAATACAGATTAATTACTTGGCACACTCAAAACAGCTAAATATTTATTTTGGGTCGCAGAATTATGTTCTGGCACAATCTTTTAGTGATAGGAAAAAATAAATAAATAAATGAAGAACTGCATTGAGTTATCATCATCATCATCATCATATAAGCCTTACCCAACTAATTCGGGTCAACTACAGGAATTCTGTTTCGTCATTTCACTTTATCATGGACCTTACCTCAGTTAAACCATCCGTCCTAAAATATTTTCTTACCTCATCCTCCCATCCTTTCAGCCTTCCTTTTTTCCTTCTAGAGCCCTGCATTTAACCGGTGCAGTCCTTGGTCTCTATTGCACATGATCAAACCATCTAAATATACTTCCTCTTATCTTATTACCTATTGGTGCTACACCTAAGTTTTGTCAAATGCATTCGTTTCTAATTCTATCCTTTCTTATCTTGCCACACATCCATAGCAACTCTTACCCATTAATCTTCCCACATTCCATGTGGCTAGACGACTCATATTCCCCTGGACTAGGCTCTTTAACCTCACCTGTCCAAAACTGCATTGACTGTAATTTGAAGTTTTGATAGTTCTTTACCAGTTTAGGATGTACCTTCTCATATTGTTGGTCATACATGAGCTATATACAAATTGAGGATACACACCCTTCCATATTGTGACATGTTATTTCAGTTTATGACTTTTGTTTTGTTTGTCGTATGAAATCGCAATATCCATGAAACTGTAAAATTGAATTTGTACAGTATTCTTATAGTAATGCCGAATGCCATAAATAATAAATAATTTTGTTACAGGTAACACTATTTCATTTCGAAGATAAGCCCCGACCTAGTGTTGCCAACATTATAGCTGCATTAAGAGATCAGGCAAAGCTACGTGTAATGATGCTAACTGGCGACCATGAATCAAGTGCACTGAGAGTTGCAAACACTGTGGGTATCAATGAAGTCTACTGCAGCCTCAAGCCCGAGGATAAGCTTAATAAAGTGAAAAGTATTTCAAGGGATGCTGGTGAGACTGCCTTCAATGTACATTGGTTTATTTTCTTCCTGGCACCAATTTGTCTCATTAATGATATTTATTTATTTATTTTTGTCACAGACTGCAATCTGACAGATTAATGATAATGACAGATGTGGCATTCTCTTCCAGCTTTTAGTTTGATCCCTTCCCTTTTCTTTTTTCTTTTTTGGTTAGAGGATAGTTCCAAAAATATGTAGTTTCCTAGAAGTTGAGAGGGCATAAAATTGCTTGCACTGAAAATTTTCTCTGGGCATGGTTTAGGTGTGCCCTATTCTTTTAGCACTTCAATCAAGTCATGTAGTAATCCAACAACCAACTTGTGTTGTTTAGTACTAATATAGTTTCCTATTTCCATAATGGTAATGGTCTTGAGGTTCATTATACTACGTTGGATTTTCAATCCACTAGTCTTGTAACATCCCTGCAGTGCCTTCATGGTACATTTAGTAGCACCCATGTTCTTTGTTCTCATAGGCAGCTTGGGCTTGAACCTGTCTCATTGTTATAATGCAGGCTGTCTACCATTTAATAGCATCTGTGTTATGCTAATGATATTTCCAGTTTTTCAAATGCCAAGAAATGCGCACCATTCTCTGTTCTTTTAACTTTTATTCATGTTCGCTCTCCAAAACTAACAAAGTTTGCACGAACCCTTCATCGGTACATCTGGCTATCAACCAACTTCATGAGAAGCAGGATAGGCCTGTAAACTTAGATGGCTACATTTTGAAAAGCTTGGTGTATTCGATTATGAATACCTTGAAATATACATGAATGGATAACTATTGTTATCATAAACAACAACAGCAAATCTACTTATTTTTAGCATGCACCGCAATCTACCCATCTTTAGTATGCACATGCATATATATCCTATCTTTTAACACCCCCTTGAAACTCAAGGTGATATGAGTAGCAGTTTTTAAAGGCGAGAAAAGTAAAAAATTTCAGCAGTCTCCAGCGGTAGGAAGAATGCTCAGGTCCTCAACACCTGTATTTAATTTCAGAGACAGTCAAATGTTTAATGATGTGACTCGATAGGCAAGCCTTGCCATGCAGAATGGTGAGCATAAGCCGGAACAAAAGTCATCTATGGTTAACTGATGCTGAAATAATAACTTGAATGGAGTTTAAGCTTGACGACTAGTGAAAACATCTTTATAGTCTACATCAAGTTCCTGAGCAATGTTGTCAAATGGCATGTGTGACCCTAAGTGGTCCAGGGAGGTTGATTGCATATGTGATCTTGCATATGCAATCACATGCAATCCCATGAACCATTTTTATTTTTATTTTTATTTTTTATAAATGGCAAAAAAGAGGAAAAATAGAAAAAAGTATTAAAAATTATGAAAAAAATATGTAAAACTACTACTAGTGTTTGGAATTGTATTTTCATATTTTATTATATTTATTATATATTTACATTAACAAAGTTAACTAAGAAGGTAATGACTAATAAATACTAAAATGACATATATATTGCCCACTCAAATTGGGCAAAGGAAGCAATATAGAAATTTTATTGATGACTTGATGTAGAAATAGTAAATACATTGTACAAACTACAAAGCTACAATTACAAACTCAAAAATCAAAATTTCAAATTTCAAAAACAAGTTGTACACATTGATCCCTAATCCATTGTGGCACACCTCCACCACCACCACCACCTCCTTCTATGTGTACTTCCTCTTCTTCTATTTCTTCTTTATCGCTTCTCATGAGTTCATCATTTACATCTAATGGTTGATTATCATCTTCATCTATCTCCTAAATCTCAGCTTCTTCTTGGCCTTGACTGCTACCAGGCCTCGTTCATCTTCTCGGTCTTTGATTTAAAGAACTTTTTCTATGGGCCAATCGAGACGCGGCATTTTTAACTTGGGCCCATGTTATGCCCTCTCCTACAAACGCTGGGTCCTCCATCTCTTCAAGCCACTCATCATTTGCATTTAAATCATCTAGGTAGATGGGATCATAGAAGTTAAGTGAATTGTTCCTATAGCTTTTGATTGTATTAGATGAAGAGTAGGTCATTCTGATTCTTTTATGTAAGACGATTCCTCTTTTTTTTTTTCTATGTGAATGTGTATAACATTTGAATTGAAAGTGAATTAGTGATAATAATTACTCATTAGATATTTTTAATATTCACTCTAAATCCAACATTTGAAGAGTATTGAAAATCTTACAGGCTTGAATGTATTCTAGTTGTGCTCGCAACCGCTTGTAGAACATGTGAGGTTAAGAATCTTCATGGCCAACTTGTTCAGTATTAGATCATTTCTGTTCAGTCGCTCCTTACATTCCTCACCAATCAGTTGTGTAAATAACAGTTAGAGTAAGTTAGATTTTGTAGATTGTAAGAAATTATTCTAAGTTGTAGTAACTCGCTAAGACGTTCATACTTGCAATTTCAAATTTCTATGCCTGATTATTATGTCTCTTGAGAAAATCCATGCACTCTTCAAGTAGAAGTATAGAAAAAAAAAAAAAAAATCCTATCCTTTTCATCTTTATCTGGAGCCATTCTTTCTAAAATATCAAGAAATCCCATCATATGCATTGGTTATGCCCGACTCCAATAGGCAAAAGTAAAGAATATGACTGGATTAAGGACAAGTAGCCGAATACAAGAAACATGACATTCGGCTACTTCATCTTTTTATTCACAATATCAAATAAGGCCTATTATCATGTCTTTATTATTAAAGTGCTCCTTATTTTTTGATCCAGCCCTCTCCATTACATCGTAGGTCTATTCCATAGCTGGCTTCTCATCACCGTCCACCAATCTTAGCACACCAAGGGTTCTAAAGATTTTAGTGCCCTCAATACTTGTATTCATAACGACTGCAAAAGGATAGTTTTATTAGATTAACTTCCCTTCGGCCTTCTTTAATCAAGGCCCCTTATTCTAGTTGGCTAACAATACAAAGCTTCTATTATCTTCTTCTTCTTTTTCTTTTTTTTGGTATACATCTTTTATAGTGTTAAAAAGGCCACTGCAAATCGGGTGATGGTTGGAAGAATCAAATTACAACCAATTTGTTTTCTTATGTTATGAAATAGAAGGCCATGTTTATACATAAACACAATGATTCTTCTAGCCCTAGCATTCACCTTAATATGGAGCCTACCTATATCTCCTAACATTAAATATATATACAACGTATTGTGCATTGAGTCCAAAATAAATGGCGTGGCTTCTTCATAAGAAGGCAATCGGCAGCTACATAGGAGGCTGCATTGTCCATGATAACTTGGACATTATATTCTTCTCATATTTCCTGAACAATACTATTTGATTAAACAAATATTCACCTGTATTGGAATGGGCCGATGCATCCATGAACCTTAAGAATGTTGTCCCAACCGGATAAGTAACAAAAGTTAATCAGTGTCTGACTGGAACTATCGGTCAATCCATTGGCCATTAAAGCACATTTATACATTTTCCATACATCTTGTATTCGACAATAAGCTTCTATTAAAATCAACATTTATTTTGAGACATGTTTCTTTCACTTCATGATCTAAACAAGGCTTAAGTCTAAGGTCCAAATTAACTTATTGCTTTAATCATTACTTTGAAGCTTTTTAATTTAACAATGTTGAAAGCAGCACCAGCTTAATTTAACCACTTAGCAATATATTGAATTGTGGTCCTATCTTTAATTTTATAGTGGTTTTCTAGTATTATTTGTGTGGGTCCTTTGCCCTTTTGGTTAACTACATCTGAGATGTGGTCCACACCACCTATTCAATGGCCCATGCCTACGAGATCTTTTAAGTGCCGGACCCATCAGTCTAGTGCATCCGTCGACGTAGGAGGGGTATCATCAATATTAACAACATCAACTAATAAGCTTCTTGTTCCATAAATTCTTTTCCAAGGCATCATCAATATTAACAACATCAATATTCTCATAAGCTTCTTGTTCCATAAATTCTTCTCTAACTACCCCCACTATCATGTCCTTTTTTAGCATGTTTGTTAATATATTCCATGATTTCCTTACCGATCTCTATGGTAACATTTTCGTGTGCTCTTGCATTGGATTTTGATATGTGGGCAAGGTATTGTTTGTGCTGTCCCTTGCCACCGGTGCTTATAAACCCAAAAAGTTCACACACTATTGCAAACTTTTCGTTGGCACTATGGTAGTGCCTGCACTTCTAACTCAGGTTGGGTTTCAAAGAGGAAGATTGAGAAGAAGAAGACATGCAGAGAGAGAGAGAGAGAGAGAGAGAGAGAGAGAGAGAGAGAGAGGTCCAGTTCATTCTTGTAGGAGAGAGGGAGAAGAAGATTGATTCTTGAATTTTGAATTTTACTAATTGTAGCTTTGCCCTTGACCCCCTGTAAGGCTGTAACTAGTTTGCAGTTGTAGTTTTACTTATAATTCGTCTTCATTCCTTCTAACTTCAAAGAATGAGACTTAATGACTGGAAAGTTGAAACTCTTGATTCTTGGAAGGAAGAAAAAAAAAAAAATCAAACCTGAAAGAGAATTATAGAAAAGACGAGAGAGAGAGAGAGAGAGAGAGAGAGAGAGAGAGAGAGAGAGAGAGAGATTCTTGCATGTTGTCTCGATTTTTCAAAACCTCAAAGTTCAAACTTAAGAGAATGAGATTAGAGTGTGTGTGTGTGTGTGTGTGTGTGTGTGTGTGTGTGAGAGAGAGAGAGAGAGAGAGAGAGAGAGAGAGAGAAGCCCCAACGGTTTGGGTGTGCCATTTATAGGCACAAAGGGAGAGAAAAAAAGCACCAACGGTCATAAAACTGATTGTTGGGTGATTATGCCATCGCATAGTAAGTATGCGATGGCACAATCACATACTTTACACTTATGCTCTCGCACAGTTTTCTATGCGAACACATAACATCAAACGACACTATTTTTGCATATGCCATGATGGCATATGTGATCCATCTTATTAAAATCGCATATGCGATGGCATAATCACTTATGTTATTGCATATGACAACGGTGTCTTTGAGTATATCGCTTAGCTACCAAGCGAGCTTTCAAGCATTCAACAATGTCATTGGACTGCAACTTAATGGTCTACACCTACCAACATCCAACAACATTCTTGCTTGCTAGAAGATTAGTCAGCTCCCAGGTTTCATTATAATGTGGAGTAGCAATCTCTTCCTCCATTGCCTACGTCCACCTCTAGTGAGACAAAGCTTCCTGATACGACAGAAGAGTAGAATGAGAGAAAGATAACAAATTTCAAAATCATGGGGATACAAAATGAAATTAGACAAATTTCGAGATTGGATGTTTGATACAAGTACGTTTACTTTATGAATGCAATAGGACGATCAAAAGAATCAGGAGAGATTATCTCCTCGTTGGAGCTCGAACATTTCTGCATATAACTACTAAGTACGAGAGATGTTTTTATTGGATGAATACACCTCTTGTAAATCGTCCCACACTTCCTTACTCCTATCCAGAACAATGTTTTAAATAGCAGTAGTGTGTTGCGTAGCATTCAACCCTCCATAGTGTGTAGCGAAATAGCGTAGTGTAAGCTACACAATACTTATATTTTTTAATTAAAAAGAAAAAGAAAAAGAAAATATGATAAATAGTAAGAAAAAAGCAATATATATATATATATATATATATGTCACATTTTTCAAAATAAAAATCCCACACTTAAATAAAAACCCCACACATAAGAGCATCAAGTACAATACAAATGTCACATTCTTCAAAATACGAATCCCACAGTTAAGAGCATCAAGAATACAAATTGTACATCCAAAAAATTTCAAAAAAAATAAAGAACGAGCGTACCTATTGTTGTCTCAAGATGAGATTCAATTAATGAAAACTCTAAAATTTGAAGCTCCAAAACCGACCGGTACCAGAATTGGGGAAATCTGATTTCTCCATCATTTCTTCTCCAATGATCATGAAACTGCACCAAATGGACCTCCTTGTAGCATCCAACAATTGGCCAAAGAAGCCCATTCGATGGGCTTTTGGATCACAAGATGCTGCCACCCACATAGTTTCACACACCCACGCATACATATATGCATTATATATATATATATATATATATATATATATATATATATATATATATATATATATATATAAAATAAAGTTAAGTGGTTGTGGTGTGAGTTCACCACTCTTTATAGCAGAGAAAAAAGAAAAAGAAAAAATACTGCAGCGTAGCGCACTCTACCTGCGCTACACGCTACACGTCCGTAGTGTACGCTACGACCCCTATAACGTACGCTACAGGGGATTTACGCTACTTGACACGCTACGTAGCGCTACGGCAGCGCTATGCTACGTAGCGTACGCTACGAGCGCTACTAAAAACACTGATCCAGAAACATGACATTTGCACTTATTGAAGGTTCCATGCTATTCTATAATCAGGTCATAAATTGGGCATTTTCCTAGATCCATTGGTCATAAGTACTGGATTCTTCATCAGGTTTCTCTATAGTCAGATATCTCAATTTCCCCTTGGCCATGAGGAAAACTTCAATTTCCCCTTGAAGGTTCCACTGTAAATGATTTGTCTTATTTAACTTAATAAAGGTTATCTAGACCCTTCGAAAATCAAATAGGTTTATAAATCCAGATTTCGGGTCACCTTTTATCTCCAAAACAAATAAAAGAAGAGTACTTCACAAGCACAAATGCGGGCTAACCTTGCACAATCGGTGAGTACCACACGAACACTTCACACGATACAAATGTCATCACAAACAGAAGAATCAGCCCAAAAGTCTACTACTTCCAATAGGCCATGAAGAAATATAGTCACAAACACAACATCTAACATGGGCAAACATCCCACATGTTTGCAACTATCACATGTGAAGTGATATCATTCAAAATGCTGATGTCTTTATTCCCTCATGTACACACGGACCATTACAAAAGGCCCGTCACATAAAAGAAACAAAAAAGAAACCCTGGATTTCTTAAGGAATTTAAAGCACAAGCAAGATAAGGGACACTAAGGGATGAATGAAAGAAGACATAAGAAGATTTGGAGAAGAAGAAGAAGAAGAAGAAGAAAGAGAGAAAAGAAGAGAATGTATAGAGAAGAGAAGGGGTTGAAGTTAGGGCCTCTCGTCTCCTTTTATATTATGAAAGTATCATAATTAAGGAATGTCATTAATAATAATAATAATAATAATAATAATAATAATAATAATAATAATAATAAAAGAAGCAAAAATTGCCTCTCTGTGGGCCTATGTAGGACAATATCACATTCTTTAATAGTACAAAAGGTTAATCCAAATGTTGCATGATAGTCATCCAAATTATGGCCAAAACATTCTGTTCACGGCCTGGCACATAGAGCAGCACGACACCATTCGCTTGCGTGGTCCGTATATTAAAATTCACACGTCTGATCAACAAACACCACCACTGCATTGATCTTTCAAAGTATTTCACGATTGACCCAAGAATCTTCAAATTTTGATTTAAAAACAAGGGAGATATTGCATCCTCAAAATTGTTGCTCTGTTGGACGACACCAAACAAGTAAATTGTACTTGTTATAAGCCACACGAGTAGGATTTACTCTTCCCTCGAAGGCCCTCATTACCAAAATCAATATGGACCAACCAATGGGCTTGTGGGCCAGAACTTCATTAATCATCCAAATTCACTTGATATTTCATCATTTTGAGTTTCAAGCTTTGATCTAAAGTCAACTCAAGGTGGGGAGTCTACAGTTACCCCTCTTTTACAGAAGTTGGGTAGAATGTCAAGGCTTGGGACACCCCACATTTGGGAGTCCTGAAATGCAATTTAAGTTGTTCAAATTCAATTTAAGTCAAGTAGTCTCCACATAACCACACCATGATGGAAAAAATGAGAATTTTTGAAGAATCAAAAGAAGACCCTAATTGTTCAACAAATTGTTGAACATTGATTCTTCTGAGAAGGAATGACAATACGAGGTCATATATGATGTTGGAAGAGTTTCAACCATACATGGAGTGGAATAATTGTGTGATATAGGAAAAAGGAAGAGGATCATAGATGACATTGATATTAATATTAGTGATGATGAGGATGATGGTGCCAATGCAAATGGCAAGGGCTAAGGCAGAGATTATGATTCATAGATGTTAAGGGCCAGGTGGGATATATTTTCTGGACATTTCTTGTTTTCCTTTTGAATTATATAAATGAATACATGTAAACGGACAAAGAGTTTTTCTTTTGAATTATACAAAAACATGCATGTACATGGGCAAAGGGTTTTCTATTTGAATTATGCGATTTATCCCCTATTACAATTCATGATAGGATAACGAGAATGAAAACTATTGTCAATGTAGATGTAACTTTTAAGTATTTTTTCTTTTAGCATATGCTTAGAATAATTTTACGTATCTTTTGTGGTTTTTAGTTCAAAATATCTGGGTATGGCTGATCTTTGTATGACAATGTGGGTTCCCTGGATGACTTGTAGGATCCTGTTACATATCTGATGTTTTCAGGCATCCTTGCTCGGCATATCATGCAACTTCATATGAAAATGTATTGCATAGGGCTATCCCAAACATGTCCTTAGTATTTAATTATCCTTAATTTTGAGCATACTAAGGCCTTAATGTGATCTAGAATGATAAACACCGGTTGACCTGAAAATTGGACTTTGACTAACCAATTAGTGCTGGATCTCTATGCCTGATACTGTTCTTTATTTCTTTTTCTGTCTTTTTAATCAAAATCTATGCCTGGTAGCATTTGTAAATTTCATTGAAATTGTGTCACGTGTTTTTTTCTTTTTTCCTAAAATAACACAGCTTCATTCAAATAGAGATGGTGAGATATCCTGCCTTTATCTAAAGCTGGTGGCCAACTCATTCATTTTCTGCCAACATGGGCAAATGAATTTTTTAGCCTTGAGGCAAGACAACAAATCTCTTCGATTACAAAAGGCAGTCTGCAATGCTTGGGATTACTTTTTATTGCCCAGTTGATGACAAAATTGTCTCACATTATTTACACAGCAAGAAGAGCTCTTTATAAACCAACATTCTTGGAATCTCATTTTAGTGGAGAATAACCAGTGTTTTAAATATCGACGATATCGGCCGATATATCCCACGATATATCTTGTATCCCACCTGTGTGATACGAAACGCACAGGTAGTACCGATATATCCCACTTATTCAATCCAGTGAGCTTTTTCAATTTTCGATCCGTGTTTTTGTTGTAAATCACGTTAAACTAGTGTCAAATGGTTACAAATATATGATTCTTTATGTTTTCCATGAAAAATCATGAATTTGGAACTTTGATTTTGAGATTTGGGGGAGATGGGTCAAGTTGCGGAAAATTGAAAAAAATTAAAAATTTTCAATTTCTCGCAATTCAGTAGCAATCTTTGTATCCAAATACAAAATTAAACATGTATGTAACATTATCTAGTGATTCTTCTTTTTCTTTTGAATGTATTGCTTGTGTTTCCATACATGTCTTCTTACGTTTATAAATTATATGAATAGACTCTGAATATACTTGCATCAGTTCAATTGAAAAGTGCATATATTAGGACCCCATGCGAAGGAAACCCCTATTATGTGCACTTTTTTGTAATGTTTTGATTTCTAAGTGTGTCTTGATGTCTTTTTCAACAATCCATGAAGTTTCATCGAAAAAATTGACCAATTTTGCAATGTTCGCATGTTCCCAACGACAGTGATACATTACGCGATACAACCGATATATCCCATGCGATAACTGATATGTATCTGTATCCCAGGGGTGTGAAACATTACGCGATAATGATATTTAAAACATTGAGAATAACAATTGTAGTGTGACTTTCTCTGACTTATCCAGTCAAAAAATTATTCATTTTCACCCTCCTGTCAAAGTCCCTATGGCTATTTGCTTTTTTATTTTTCGTGCTTCTTAGTTGGATTGACAACATTGAAGCTTTTTTCCTTTAGCAATGACTTATTTTTAGCCTCTCGACGGTTTTTAGTCTGCTTGATGCCATTGTTGGTAAGTGTCCCTGCTCGTTTCTCTTGTTAAAAAGTGAAAAACTATTCATAAAATCCCTAGAGTCTACTGGGTAAAATCAAAGAACACAGGATGCAGTTTATTTTTATTTTATTTTGACAACTATTCTGCATGGTGGGATTTTCTTTTCACACTCTTGCACACTTATGGTCTCCTAGTCTGCTCAATTTTTCAGTGGAAAGTGAAATATTCATTAAACCCTAGATCCCACTGTTGAAAATATAACAACTATACATATTTATTTCTCATTCTTAGGCGTAGATTATGCTTAGAATCACCTGTCATCGCATTTAATTGAGCTTTGACGTATTGTATATTTGTTTGTTCCTTGTGAGTCATAAATTTTAAGAAGAACATTAGTTTTACTTGAATCTTTTTTTCCTTTCGTCCGAAGGCAAATTCTAAATTCCAAATGTATGTCACCTATGAGTTTATAAACAGATTTCTTCATGCATAGGCCAACGTGATGGCATCTCAGAATCAATTTACTTGAAGGAGTTCTGAAATTTTTCCGCAGGTGGAGGTTTAACAATGGTAGGGGATGGCATCAATGATGCACCTGCACTTGCTGCTGCTACCGTGGGTATCGTGCTTGCTCAACGTGCTAGTGCAACTGCTATCGCTGTTGCAGATGTGCTGTTATTGCAGGACAATATTTCTGGTGTGCCATTTTGTCTTGCTAAAGCCCGTCAAACAATTTCACTGGTATTGATCTTGTTTCCATTGCCTTTCCAGCTAGTTAACTACTGTGATCATATATGTTGTTGATCTCAATTTTAATATACATGTTCTTTCAGGTGAAGCAAAGTGTGGGACTCGCATTATCATGCATTGTTTTTGCCGCTCTTCCTTCTGTTCTTGGTTTCCTGCCACTGTGGTTGACGGTATGCTTGTTTTAACCATGATGCTTTAGTACATAATTTCAACCACCTCACGTGTTATAGTCTTCAGAATTCGTACACATATATTGAAAATTGTATTCAAGTGAAACACAAGTAAAGCCCGTATATTCTACAGATTGCTCGAGAGCATATTGTCATGGCACATGTATAAAAACAATTACATGTATTGGGCATTGCTATTTATCTGTCCGATGGCTATTAAAACAACAGTAGAAACTGAAAAAAATTAATGGTCAGAAGAAAGTTGATGGATATGATTGTCTAATAGGCTTGATTATGGAAACATAAGCCATCAGTAATTAGGGCCCAATAGATGGATGGACCAGACTGCCAATTTATCCTGCCATGTGCACCGGGAATCATGCAGTTCCCTACTAGTAATGTTAAAAACTTGGCCAAAATTTTTCTCCATCCATTTAGTCCATAAATTGCCGTCACCTGATAAGCGGTCCAACCCAATTTTTCAGCAGGGCATCTAGACAAGTGCATATTGACAGCTGGGATCTCCCATATGCTTGCTATGACGGCACACGGATTGGCGTGTAGATATTCTCCTTTCTACATGCTAAAATTATATTTATTGGAAAGGTCACAGATTATTTTTATAGTATGAAGGAACTACCCTCATGTGTGATAGTTCACCATCTTGAAAAATGTGGCAACTTACCCTCACTTGTGGCACTTGTGCATGTCTATCAAGACCACCAGAAATTGTAGGGCAGATGTTGGTGGAGCACCTCTTTTAAATCGCACTAACTAGAAATCCTAACCATTCAGTTGTGGATATCAAATGGATGATTAAAAGAGTTAAGTGGTGCAAATTCGATGGGCAATATCAGACAATTAATGCCATCTTCTCACTTTATTTATTTATTTTTATTTAAATTACAATCCGTTCATAATTGGGGCAGCAATTTGGACAGTTTGAATTGCCGTATAACTATGCCATGTGCATACAGTCCCAGTCATTTTTAAAATAACAGTGAACTATCATAGCACTCTTTACTAATTAGGGGAGTTCTGTTAAGCCTACACGTGTACAAAGGGTCACATCTGCATGCCAACTTATGTGTGAAATTAAAACACAAGTATGAGATCCAAGCTGTTAATCGAGTTGGTTTCATCGTGTAGATAACCTTGCCTATAATTCAAACTGGTAATCTCAACTTGGGCCTGTTGATGGCCATATCGCTTTCATAAACTGTAAATCCGCATGCCAGTGGACGAAACCACTTTTTAGGCAAGGGCATCCACATGGTGGGCTATTAAATGGCTTGGATCTTGCATACTTTCATACTATTCCACATTGGCATATGGATTGGCATGCAGATGTGATGCAGTACATGAAATTTAAATATGATATGCAAGATTTCAGGCTTAGATCACACTAATTCAGAACAATCACATAATAATTCCACATGCTAGAAAAAAAAGAAAAAAAGAAAACATTCAAGTAAAGGGGAATCTGCACGGGTCTAGGCCTACACAGGTTAGGACTGGATCAATAAAATTATGGACCAAACGATGCTCAAAGGGAAATATAAATTAGCCATACATGCATAGTAATCAGTCCCTAGTCCAAGGGATTCTCCAATTTCAATTTAAGGAACTCTAGGGTTAGAAAATGGGCAAATAAATTAGGGATAATGCAATCTAGGGCTAGGGTTTATAAAAACTGGTATAAAAGAGAGGAAATAAGAAAGAAAAACCTGAATCAGCAAACGTCTACGTGTGCGGACGACATCAGGGCCTGACACACATGCGCACGAGCCTGACTGCACATGCGAGCGGGGCCCGTTTCCCAAAACAGACTCTTTGGCCTTGGTCGGCCAGGGGAGGTCTCCAAACCCTCCAATTTTTGTGACGATCCATCGTACGGTCGAGGTGCAATACTCCATCGAAGTTTCGGCCCTCCTGCAAGGCCAAATTTTGGAAACTAGTTGTAGAGAGACGAACAGCTGCAAAACAAACGGATTTGAAGCGAGGATGGTTGTGGATTGGGTGAAATAAGATGGAGGGGCAGATTGGGATAAACGTGGCTTCGCAGCATAGTAGTTAGCCCTTCGAAAAGAGAGGGCTTCACCCACTTGAATTTTTCCACAACTCAGAAACTCAGAGAGCAGAAAAACACGCAGGAATTTTTATTCAACTTTAATGAAAAAAAGAATTACAAAGGGTGCCTATTTATAGGAAAACTCTATACCCCAAAACTCGCGCCATGTGCGCAACTATTATTTGGCGATGAAGTAAACCAAAATAAAAACTAATCAAAGAAATCTAAAGCGTTCATGATGTTTTAAATAACATAAATACTCAAAAACGTAAAATATGAAATCAATCCGACTAGTGGGCCCCGATCATGAGATCCCATGATGGACTTTACTTGATTATCGGGCCCACTCTCTTGAACCAAATCTCCGTCTTCTAATTAGGAGGCCCTCCTTAGATGTTGTCATCAAGCCAGATCGACGGTGGGGCCCTCCTTCATCGTACATACGTGCGTAGGGGGGGTGGCGTGCATGCGCATGTGGGCGCTGTGCGTGTGCGTGTGCGCATGATGTCCCCATCAAGATGGGCTTACTTGTACACGCACCTGGGCTTGGTTACAGGATACTTTGGTGGTGCTCTCTTTGGATCTAGGGTCATATTTCAATGATATAAACCATTGATACGATGAGCATCACTCGTTGATGGGGGATTACTAAAAAGTCTCAAATTAGAATATTTCAACCTATTAATTGTTCAATTCTTCTCTTTGTGGGTAATTTCATCATATGATATGTAGGGGTATTTTGGCCCTGCAAAAATCCTGAACGTAATGTGACTTGTCTTCTAATAGTAGTATAGATTCAAGTTATGAAGGTTTCACCTACAATTGCGGATAAGAAAAGAAAAAAGAAAAAAAGGTTTCACCTACAACCGATTGTATGGCCCTCCCTCCCTCCCTCCCTCTCTCTCTCTCTCTCCAGAATTTTGGTTTCTAATTTTCCCCTTGAAAATTAGTGTTCTCTAGGCACTTGTTTTTAAAGTAGGACATACCTGAGCAACCCACACAAACATTCTCCGAGCATACTTTGTATTGACTAGCAGTTCTTTTACCACATGCCAGAGAAACCTGCAATCCAACTAAACCTTGATGGAAATATGGCATATTTTCTTTGGGGGGCGGGGGCGGGGGGAGGAATGCTTACTGAAAAGAGTTTTAGGTTTAGTTAACCTAGAACTGGCTGGGCTGTCATAGATCAGATTTGTTCCAAATCAATGCAGGTAGGCTTCTTGTTAATAATGACTTATGATGCCTCTAATGCCGAAAAAGATGTATACAACTAGTAAAGGAACTCAATTACAAATTAGAATTCATTATATATTCATTCTTGAACTCATTGCTTGTTTTCTTTATGTGGGCCTGTGTTGTCTTGCTAGATTTACTCTTGAGCTTATCAAATTCTGGTATCTTTTGATTAACTGCAGGTTCTTTTACATGAAGGGGGGACCCTTCTCGTCTGCCTAAATTCAATCCGAGCTTTAAATGATCCCACTTGGTCCTGGAGAGAGGATCTCCAACACATGCTTGGTGGATTTAAAGAATCGATAGCTTTGCTCCTAAAGAGACCTTCCTCCAACACCATCCAGGCGGCACCCTTGTAACTTGCATGCTTTGTAGGTTGGTGGTTTTCCGCCCATTGTTTGTATGAATGAAGTACGTGGTTGGGCATTAGACATGAGGCTAGTATGGAAAATAATGAAAATCATTGTGGGGAGCATATCTATCTATCTATATATAGTGAAATGGTACTATGAGGTTGAGCTGTGGGCCCCACCCTGATGTGTAATGGACATCCACATCGTGCATTTGGCAGGTCCCCTATAGGTTATGGGACGTGCAAAAAATCAGCCGTATCTGGAACTTAGGGGGGCCATGCCATTTGAAACCATGGAAAATTATGCTTAAAACATTTAAAAGCACTTGGTGGGGCGCACCTGAATTTATGAATGGCCTGAAATTTGGTGTGGCCCCTCATCTAAGTGGGACACACAATGGATGGGCTGGATGTCTAAACCACATCTCACTAGGCCCTATATACAATCAGGAAGGTTTTAATGAGCAGGCATCTGCTCTCTACTGTTGTCTGTGGAGTGGCCCACCTAAGTCATGGATTGGCCTATTTTTAGGCCCATGGCTCACCATGGAAGGGTGCATCTGATTAATGGGATGGATGTCCGTCACACATCACGGTGGGGCCCACAGAGCTCGACCTCATAATACCATTTCCCACATGCACGCAGGTGCCATGTCCAGTCAATGATCTGGATGGTCCATCCAATCTTGCCAATAGAGCAAGCTGTGCTGCACACCAAAAAAAAAAAAAGAAGAAAAAAAAAAGAAAAAAAGAAAAAAGAATGAATTATCCTAATCGTCCAATTGATGCAATTAAAAATTGGGAGTGGAGATCAAGAAACAAAATAGTCCAATCATATCCTATATTGAATTGCTTTTGATTCTAAAAGAACCACTATAAGTAGTAGACCATGGTATGAGACTCGTGGGATGCAACTTGGACACGGAAGCTCCTGATCTGGTTTCATACCATGGGTTGGATAATTGGGGGCCCTGACTTAGGCCAGGTAGGAATGGTAATGCAGGTGAGTCCAGTGCCACACTCTCTCTGCTATCGTAGTTAGGTCTCTGGTCTTGGGGATAGAAACATGGTTTTGTGGTGATCCAGATGTTTAAGTGCCGGATAACCATCTAAATGATTACAAGGAACCTGTGACATCCACTCCATCAGTCAGTTGGCACCAATACCAATAGTTTCAATCATAGGCGTTAGATCCCACTGTCACACAATAGTTTTGAATAGTATCAAGGTATACATCTGAGGTTTGGCTGGAATTTGCTTTGCTCATACCTCAACTCAGTATTTGCAGATAGATATCTATGCAAAAAAGAGTTTTGATGCCGAAAAGCATGCTTTAAATGCATCATCTTTGACCCTTTCATAAGAAGAAAACAAAACAAAACTATTGTTAGTCAAATGGGTCCGGATCCATGGCTCAATGTTAGAGCAGACGATCTGTTTCAACATTGAGAAGTCGTTCTATACCGTCGACTTCCACGTAGAACATGTCATGGATAAAATACTGTTGTACCCCTTTTTTTTCGATTTCAATTTCGGTCACTTGATTTGTGCAGGCGTCCATGGAATGTGTGGCTTAATTCAAACCGAACAACTATGACCCCAAGCATCGAGGTGTGTGGATACTTAAAGAAATTGACCATATATGATGGAGATTGAATAAGATCAGTCGCCTATTCAGCTACTTGCACAGTGTTGTTGAAGATAATCTGGCGATTATTAGAGGCTTCTGAAAATGGGTTACACCTTTACCTTCTATACGAAAAGACTTTTTCAATACAAATAAAAACAAAAAGAAAATTCTTACAGCCAGCCATGTAGAACAACTGCAAAGTGCTTTTATAGATGGGGAATTTGCTTGGTACTCGAAATGAATCTAGTGTATTAGCGTAGACTCGAATTACAACTAAAGTTAACAGCTACTTAATTAGTGTTATGGATCACGCTAATGAACGTAAATGACGGATAATATTTATTACACTAAGAAATGTAAATTACAGATATTGTGAAGGAGCATAAGATAATTAAAAGATAAATTTGATTTGGTTTGGTTGGTATAAGCCTTCTTCTGATGAATTCTCTTGCTATTTATAATCTTAAAATGACCATTTGGATGCTTCCCATGTTTTGACAATTATTATAATCGTTTTAACATTACTGATCTTTTGGAGCCCTCTTAATCTTGTCATCTATCTTATAAATGCTCCGAGCTTTCTTATCGACTGACCGCATTCCACTCAGCTACCTTTACTTTTGTGGATGACGTGGTATCGCTCAATAGACGCTAACTGTATCACCATAAAATTCTCTTCAGATATTTGTACAGATATCAAATACATTATGTAACTCTTATAAAATTACATGTGTCACTCTCTTATGAACTATAGTAGGAATATAAAGAAATAGGGTATAACATATTGCCCACCACACCTGTGACCCTTCATAAATGTGGTTGATCTTTAGGACATGTGGCGACACTTCCTTTACTACACATGACTGAGACAATTTCGAATGATAGTCATGTTTTTTTTAAAAAGAAATTTAAAAATTATTATTTAACAGATAGTTATTCCCGTGGCGACTAGTGTATAAGCGTCGTACTATACAAGATCATGATTACACCCTAATTAATGCACCCGATTTTGAACGATATAAGCCCCATTTCCACATGTTTCTGAGTTTCTCAAGCTTTTTTTCCATGTTCCTTCATTTTCGAAACACAAACTCTCTCATCCCAGCAATGATTGCTTATTCATCATCTCTTTCCAACCTTTTAGCAAGATGATCTAATATATACATTAGAAGGTTTTTCCAAAAAGTTACTAACGAGATCATCTTTAAATCGTCGCTCGATGATTATTGCTGCCTTGGCCCGACCTTCTTTACTAAAATCGAGGTTGATGAGGTCTGCCCAATGGTCTATTTCTTTCCAAACTGTCTTGCCGAGAACTTGCTGATTCAATTTCAATTGATTCCTGATCATTCCAATGCCCTAAAGACTTCACAATCATGGTCAAAACCCTTGCTAGGATGGCACGATTAGTTTGACTTTATCGCTGCACAATATCGGATTTCTTTGAAAGAAATCAACATTTACAAATGCATCAAACTGTCAGTGTATGATTACTCACCAAATCCCCCTCTCCTCATTGCAGCATCAACATTGTGGAAGTCATCCACAAACACCTTCTTCTTCAGATGCGGCCCCATGAGTCCAACAGTTTTGAATGCCTGTGCTCTTACCCGATTTCTTCCTTTTGGTGGAGCAATTTTTCCAAGCTTCACTTATGATGAAAAGAGATACTTCAGCAACAAGGCCGGCAAGGTCTATTCCCATTTCATGCTTGATTACTGTAAACATGAAGGCCTGATTGTGAATACTCTCCAAATCACTAAAGAATACAATCAGCTGGTCGAGGTACTTACACAGGGTAGAAAACTAACACTTGTGCCCTTTGTGCTCAGCAACCTGCATGGAGGCATGTTCGAGCTAACCACCAAAGATTTATTTCACAACGAACGACGTTATGGCTTTTCCAAATGTTGTTGTATGAATATTTTCATTCTTTCTTTGTACATTCTCCTCATTGTGATATTATCTATACCTCTTATGGTCATCGCAACTTTCAATTTTCCTAAGAAATCCATACATTTTATACATACATGGACTTTTTTTTTCCCCCTTAACGCTAGTAAGTGTTATCACACATTTACGCCTTTTTACTTGAAAGAGTTTGACCAACCTAGTTCACATGTGATTTTGAAGAAAATGATGAACAATTGACTTCACTGATGCTTCAGGCTTGGGAAAGTTACCTCATCTGCAAGTCCCCATATAGCGGCACAATAGAGACTGCTAAGAATGCTAAGGTTGGAATCGAGCAATACTGTCCGAATTTACTTGCTCAACAATTCATCCTCATCCAATGCATTCCCTATCCATTCAACCCAAAAGACTTGCAACCATCCCCCTTACTCTCAGCTGATTGTCGATTAGGTTGACCTCTATTGCTCTCTCCATTCCACTTTTTAGTCGACCTGCATGTCTTTTGAGCTTACCAAGTTTCTGAACCATCCTCAAATGATGAACACCTTTTCTGAATGGTTGGAAGGGCATTATAAGCAATTGGTCACCACATTTGCTAAGCTTATTATTGTTCACCTCTATTCCTCTATGGACTTGTGAGGAAAGAAGAAAACTACATCCCAATCGATCGCAACTTCCGACCAAAGGACAACTAGGTTGATGGATATATCAGCCGAAACTACTACAACAACAACTCAAGTAACCAAGACTGCTCCTAAACCGAAATGTTAAAAATTTATGGTGAAGGGGCCTGTTTTTCGAAAGACTATAATTCAATCTCCTGCATCTGCTCTCACAAGGATTGCTGATTTGGGACCTCCTTTTGGTTTAGCTCTTGAAGATCCTACTCTGGTCATCGTTTGAGCTTATCCAACACAATCGATGCCAATAAGTCAGCCATCATCAGCCATGACACACGACTGACTAACATTACAAAAATCAGGTACTTCTTCGGCTGATGTTGTATCTTCTTTTGAAAAATATTTCAAAACTAAGTATTAGTCATGACTCTCCATTGAAGATTATCCCACAAAAATTGAGGAAGGCCTTAAACGTTATAAAGATGATCATTATAATTAGTACCGGACCAAATGGTGGCAAGATATGGAGAGATTGAATAATTCGACTCTTCCTTTTAATGACAAATATATCACCACCTATAAACCTAATCCGTTACCATTTCCAACTTCTGCTCTACCGATGATAGCGATCATTAAAAATCATCGGTCAGTAAACAACTGATTCACCACCATTGTTGTCCGTTCTCATACTTACCTTTTCACATTCTTCTTCTTTTTATTGTTTTCTTTCTAACTTTGCTTTCTTTGTAGTAACACGGGAGTTGTCAGTCACAAAAAGGCAAGTTGTTTCAGAACCAACACTTCAATGAATCAAACAAGCTACCGAGGTCATCGAAGTAACAAAGAAACAAACTGCTGATTCTAAAGGAACCTTGAGTAACGAACCTCTTCATCTTCCTCTAATCTATAAGAAATAACGGCCGACGAGACAAAACATGTGCATACGGTCAATCAATCTCAAACGCCCACAATTGTTATTGACCAAGGGGACAGAGAGGACGAAGCTGAAGTAAACACTTGCCCTTTATCGGCCACTCTCCAGAGCTCCCGGAGAGCGTCATCCTCACGATCCACTCTAACATCCACTCAACAACCATATTTAGTTTTGGGATCCTCCTGTGATGAAGAAGAACCACTCCAGTCATGTACATCACACGGAGTCATCGCCTTTGACCAAGTAACAGTAGGAGTTCAAGCGGACGATGTTTTTATTTCTCATTCAGAACTGGTACTTGATCCAGCACCGATATTAGTTGATGATACTTCAATATTTGAGGTTGTGCTTCCAATTGAAGACATCATCTCCTCCCTCTAGGAAACTCTTAACAGCAATATTTACATGATCGAGTACCCCATGCCCTCTACTGAGCTACAACAACTTAAAGAGGAAATCCAGACACTCATACGTTCGGGGGTACAAGAGGCTACATCGACCGAAGTAATTGAGAAGCTTACCAAACTCATCGATCATTTCCAAGTCTTCTCTAGCTCATATGATAGCCTTGCGGTCAACCTATCAGCACTTATAGAATTTCTAGATCTGATAAAAGAGTATCAGAATTTATGGATCTGATAAAAGAGTATCGCGAGCTCTATAACACGATCGAGCATCTCGAATCTAAGCAAGTTAACGTGACTTCTCAAGTGGCTATGGCCAGCGATGCTTCTAAGAAGCTCTCAGCCAAACATGATGAGTTGAAGAAATCTGATGCTGAGTTGAAGGATATTTGCATGCAGATTATCGCTCTGGAGGCACAACTGGAGGTGTTGCAGATGTGTTTCGAAGAGAAGAAAGTGGAGCGTGATCAGAGGAAGAAGGCGATTAAAGTCCAGGCCATGTTTGCCAAAGCACAAATAAAACTGATTGGCCAGGTTAGACGGATGGTCTTGACACATCAAGTTATTTTGCCCAGGAAGAAAGATAGACATGAGAAAGTGAAGGATGCAATTGCTAGATTTTCTTATTTTGAGTCCTGACATTCCTCTTGTACATTCAACAATTAATAAAATCGGTCTTCGAGCCACATTTGTTATGTTTCCTCGGTCATCTTTTACTTAGCATTTCTTTTACTTTTGCAATCCATAATTGAATTGATGATGTAGCACGCGAAAAATGAGGAGTCATGTGCTACTTTAGTTGAAGTAACTACCACGACAACTACACTTTTCGACTTCCCCGGAATACGAGGCGACATTGAATGCCATAACTACCCATAATGTATCGAATGTGGGGAAGGTGTAATCGAAACAAGACTCGACTCACTGAACACCCACGTATTTCTCAAAAGCTCTTATCTTTGATTTGCGAATATGGCTTCTAACCAGCCCTCTTCTTCTTTCCTTAGTCAAGTCAAGGCCTACCTTAAAGAGATTCTCGATCTCGACTTTGTTGATTATGGCTAGTCTTCCCTCTTGTTTGATACTGATTTCCTCATTAGTGATGATTCTGACGTTGTCGACACTGACGCACCTCTGGGATAAGTTTTCGGAGGAACTGAGGAAACTCCACTACATTTGAGATAGATATTTCCAACTCGAGTTTGAGTTGCATTGGGTTGTTAAATATCTGAACATCAAGCCTCCACATAAGAAGAATATGACTTCATGGGTGATGCTTACGAGAGAGCGTGGAATAACCACATCTACTGGAATAGATTCCATAATTCATCAATACCTTGCTGCAAGTTCTTCAAGCTCAATTCACTGAGCTCATGGATGACATCAAGGAGAAGGAGAGTGCTTATACCAGAAAGGATCCTGCCATCCCAGTGGATCTCCTTTCCTTCTTGGACTCTTAAATTGTTGATTACCAGGCTTTGTCGCGCGTGAGTCTTGCTGGCAAGAGAGAGGCAATAGGCAAAGTTTCCTCGATTGGCAGCCGCGTCGATTAACACTTGTACGTTCTAAACATCTTCATGGATGAGGGGTCTCAGCGGAAGAGTCAGGAGGATACTCTTTAGGCCAGTAAGCTGCGCACCCTCTAAGAGTTTAAGGAAATTAAGGCAACATAAACCTAATAACCTCTTCTCGGCCAATGGCCATTCCTTTTCTTTTCTCTTTTGTAACTCAGCCTGTGGCCCATCTTTCCTTCAATAAAATTGCTTTCTTGTTATATTTTGCACATCACACATATTACTCACTTGGTCATATTATTCCCACGTAGAATAATATCATTACTGTTGCGATATCGACACATTTAGCATTTCAGAGCATAAATACCAAATAATGGTATTGAAATTGCAGTAATGACCGCTCTAGTAGTAGGAAAAGGTCAAAGTGTCCTAGAGGGGGGTGAATAGGACTTTATAAAATTTTATGACAATTTAAAATCCTATTACCATTATCTTGATCTAATATAACAATTATCAAGATATCTTTAATTTAACTCTAGTGGCTTCCAAGCCAAATAGAGGATCCAATCACAAGACTATTCAATATCTAAACAATATATAAATTTAGTCTATGATGGATGCATTAAGTGACTGTGTGAGATGTAACACTTATCAGTTCTAAATAATCATGCATCATGTGATCATTCAAAGTAAACACAATAAGAGAATATGCAAATAACAATCTCAAGCACAATCATTTTATAGTGGTTCAACTATATGCCTACTCCACTCCCGGCGGATGCACTCAACCCTTGAGTGTTCCGGATTTCACTAACGGAGGTTTTAAATCAGGTTTATCTCAAACCAGTACAACCTACACAAGGTTGACTCTAGGACCTACACAAGGTACCTAACATGCCTACATAGAGGCACAAGTTTATGCCCTATATAAGAGCAAAGGTCAACACAAGGCACCTAGGTTTTATGCCCTACACAAGAGCAAATGATCCACTTAAGGAACCTACCTTTTAGACCACACAGGTCAAGGATCCACACAAGGAACACAACTTTTAAACCACATAGGTCAAGGACCTAAGTTTATGCCCTACACAAGAGCAATGGTCAACACAAAGCACCCACACGTACTCTCCCGTCGGAGGGCCTCCTGTGAGGGCTTGAAAGGGGTGAAAATCACCTGTGACCCAAACCTACAAAAGGAATGATCAACAAGGTCTCTAGACTCTAATGACTTACAAATAAGTAGGTGAGCCCTATTAAGCATGTTGATGAAGATCTCCTCCTTGATGATGAAGATTCTTCAGCTCCCTTGATAGCAACACTTGATGATGTTCTCATAAAGGCAACGGGTTGGGTGAAGGTTATGTTGGAATCCTACTCTATTAAATGTTTTCCTATTTCAGAGAAGGAGTGATTCCAAGCATTCAAGCATTCAAGGTATCCCAGCTCAATGATTTTCCATTAAGGTAGTAACTATATGATCCTTGAATGGGGAAGTTCATTCCTCAATCCAGTCTATTGAATATCAATGATAAGGGTGGATTGAAGGATGAACTTCTATGAGAAAAAGAGCTTAGGAAAAATAGTATGAAAAACTCTCTCAAGGCTCTTTCTGTTTTTCTCACTTTAATAACCAAGAGCAAGCTTCCTATATATAGGCAAAAAGTCCCAATGGTAATAAATATGTCAAGTCTAACTGAGTTTGATCTCATCGGTCCTAACTCGATGTCATCAAACGTATACTTTCGATTCCATCGAGTCAGGGTTCGATGATGCGAACTCAGCTGAAGTACATACTTGGAACTTTTTTACAGAAGATCGATGACATCAAACATTCGTCGATGTTATCAAAATTTGAATTCCGATATCATCGACAGTGGTTTCAATTAATCGATCTTTTCAATGAATATTTTAAGAAAACTTGCTGGACACTTTTTGACTTAATTCGATGATATCAATCTCATATCGATTTCATCGATTTTTGAATTACGATCATATCGAGATAATATCGATTCCTCGATTATTCACATAAGATTTTCCTTTTCAAGTTTGCTGGAACAGTTTTATCCTGATTTGATCATATCGAGTCTATATCGATATCATCATGATTTGAATTTTGATGATATCGATGTGGGTTTCGATTCCTCGAACATTTAGATGTTTTTCTTTTAAAAACTCGCTGGACACAACTTGTCCCATTTCGATGTCATCGATACCGTGTCGATATTATTGAGATTTGAATTTCGATGATATCGATTGTCCTTCAACGCCTTAAGTAATATCAAGAATATTTACCAAGCCTTTGCTGGATAGAGCTTTGAGACTTTTCGATATCATTGACTATCCTTCGATATTATCGATATTTGAAATTCGATGTTATCAAAGGTGCTTTCGATTTATCGAATATTTTGTCCAAAATACTTTCTGGTTGTTGGACATAAAGAGGACTCAATTCGATGTTATCGAGACCAGTTCGATATTATCGAGACTAAGTGTTCGATTGTATCGACCAAGGATCGATGATATCGAACTTAGCTGAAAACTTAGAGAATTTTCTATTTTCAAACTAGGTTTTCAGACTTTCAACACCTATGTTGTTCTAAGTTTTTCTTAAAGCTTTTGTTTACCTAGGTGTTTTGGGACATGGGATGTGAGGCTAAGTTTACTTGTGATGAGCTCTGAACACACATCCGGTTGAGGCAATGTCTTGAACAATCTTCATATGGGGCCCACTTGACTCATTAACTCAATACTCATGCTAATTGACAAACTAGGGCACTTTTAAGTATTGTTGTTGTGATCAACCACATTCAATCTAGATACTTGGCTGATGAGAATCTTCTGGCTATGTGCACCATCAAATAAATGTGAAGAAATAAATAACTAAGATCATTGCGTTTATCAAAATTTACCTTATGGGCTAGTTCCATGCAGAGGATGTTATCGTTCATTGGGCTTTTGATGATTATGTACTTAATAAAATTGACCGATGCAGTGCCACATTTCGAACTTAGTCGCCGTTAACACTTAGTAGTATCCTCTTTCGTTTGTCATAACTACCTGGCTGACGGGGTACATGAAAATGGGGAGACATGTGCGTCGTTTTTGAAGGAGTTGCACTTATTGCAGTTGTGCATTCTAAATTTCTAGGAATACGATTTGGCATCGAAAACCTTAATTTACTTATTCCAACTACCACATCTATTGAACGTGGTCATTAAATGGCTTCAACAACACTTATAAAGGCATCATTCTTTCCCATTCTACATCCTACACCTCTCTATTGCTTCCTTTACTTTCAAACTGTCTATGGACTTAGGGCCATGTCTTCCTCCATATTTTACGCACAATCCCTAGCCTTTCTTAAGGAGATTCTCGCTGAGGGCATCGAGTATTTCTCTTAATCTTCTCTCCTCTACGATGTTTGTCCTTTCATTAGAGATGTTACGGAGGCTTCTTACACTAACCCACCTCTGAAGGAACTTATAAAGGTTTTGACCGAGTTGTAGCATCTTGGGGTCGTTTACTTCAAGAGAGGCTTAGAGGTCCAAAAGTACATTGACCAAATGAAGGAGCGTGTTGTTGTTCATGCAGAGTCCAAAACCCTTTCTGCTCGCTATGACACAGCATGAAACCATCACCCGAACTAGAACCACCAGCATCACTTCAACAAGTTAGTCCTGCGAACGTTTCAAGTTCAGTGCTAAGAATTGGCTGATGATGTCACGCCCTAAACTCGAAAACTGGGCTCACAAAATTTTCGATCACCGAATTCAGCGCCGACAACCTCTATAGAACCCCATTCTTGGCTCCCAGCGCCCATTTGCTAGGTTCCGATCCTGGGATGTTACGAGGAGAATTTTTAACATCAGTTTGATTCGTAATAAGCATAACCAAAGGCATAACCCACAAACAACAACCAAAAACTCCATCACATTTCCACTATGATAAAAAAACTTTACAAGTACAATGAGCATAAAGGGAAATACAATGATAATGGATAAAAAGCTCCAAGATGATCTGTTATGCGCTCCTGCCTCAGCGCTACTACGGTCCAACGTCACCTACACGCAACAGTCGTGCATAAGCTTATGGAAAACTTAGAGGGTGGTGTAAGAAACTTTTGAATTTGGAGGTTGCTTGGGGAAGGGTACGAGGTGATGTGTACTTGACATGTACTTGACATGATGGGATTGATTGATTGATTGATGTGACAAGTCATAAAGATTCTCTCAAAATTCGCACGCGAGGCGTTTTTCTCACACCGAACGCTGGCCCACATCTCCTGCCAGAGTATCGGATCGGCGTGCGAGTCACGGCATCGGAACCGCGGTGACGACACGGTGGCTAGGGTAAAAGTCTTGAGTAAAGTCGATTCAGGTTAACGGCGTGTGACGCAGGGTCACGTGCAAATGCCGGTTAAGGGTCGAAGGTTGCTGGAATTCGATCGGGAAGACTGTGAAAGTCCACGAAACGGTACAGTCTAGGATACGGGGCTTACAGCTCTCCTCTCCTAATAAAAATTACGTCCTCAAAATTTACACAATCATCACAACTAGTCATAACTCATGAGGGAGAAGAAACATAACATCACTATATAAAATCAGAGATAACATACAAAATACAACACATAATCAGTCATCAAAGAGATAGGGATAATGCTCTCGAATCTCAGCCTCGCGCTCTCCCAAGAAGCCTCTTCGACAGAATGGTGACCCCACTGAACCTTCACCAATGGAATGACCTTAGTTCGGAGGACCTGCTCCTTCCGATCAAGGATACGAACTGACTGCTCAATATAAGAAGCGTCCTCCCGAACCTTTAACGGCTGCCAATCAATAACAATAACGATGTCTGACCCACACTTCCTCAACAATTGAGATGGCAAGGTGAGCCAATAGGCCACAGTGCCAACGCGCCCAATGATCTCAAAAGGTTCTATGAATCTCGGGGCAAGCTTGCCATTCGCTTCAAATCATACTACGCCCTTCATGGGTGAGACCTTGAGATACACATGATCCCCTACATCAAACTCCAAGGGACGACGTTGACGATCAGCAAAACTCTTTTGCCGGCTTTGAGCTGTGCACATCCTCTGCCTGATGATATCAATAGCCTCTGACGTCTCTTGCATAAGCTCGAGACCTAGGAGACGGCGCTGTCCAACCTCGGTCCAACAACTTGATGATCTGCATAGTTTGCCATATAGTGCCTCAAAAGGAGCCATGCCGATGGTCGCTTGATAGCTGTTATTATATGCGAACTTAGCCAATCGCAGATGCTCATCCCAGCTTCCCCCGAAATCAATCGCGCAGGCCCGAAGCATATCCTCAAGGATCTGGTTGACCTCTCGGTCTGGCCATTGGTCTGTGGATGGTTCGCTGTGCTGAGCTGCAAATCAGTCCCCATCGCTCTCTGGAAGCTCCCCCAAATTGAGACGTGAACCTCGGGTCTCGGTCAGAAACGATCGAGACTAGAATGCCATGCAGTTTCACAATATCCTCAATGAATAATCTCGCAAGCCAGTCCAAAGGCCAAGTCGCACGATTCGTAATAAAATGTGCCGACTTCGTCAGACGATTCACAACAACTTAGATGTCGTCATGACCGCACTAAGTCCTCGGTAAGCCCATAATAAAATCTGTCGACACATGCTCCCACTTCCACATCGGGACACTCAATGGTTGCAATAGACCAGGGGGTCTCTGATGATCGGCCTTGACACGCTGGCACGTGTCACACTCGGCCACAAAACTGGAGATCTGGCACTTCATCCCCGTTTAAAAATATTGTCGCCTTATGTCACGGTACATCTTCGTCGAGCTAGGATGAATAGAAAACCGCGATCGATGTGCCTCGGTCATAAAATCTCTGCTTAACTCAGGAATATCCGGGACACATAATCAGCCTCTTAAGCGAAGTCCACCATCTGTACCAATCTGTCAATCTGCCTGATTATTAGATGCCGCCTCAGTCATATAACTCTGTAACAACTCATCAGCCTGTTGAGCCTCGATCACCCTTGCGACAAGAGAGGGTTGAATCGATAGGCTCGATAACTGCACAATAGAAGACTGCAAGCCGAACTCAAAATCATACTCTGCTATATCTTCAAGCATCCTCCACTCCCGGATCATCATATGTGCTACCAGGCCTCGTGGCTAACGGCTAAGGGCATCTGCCACCATGTTTGCCTTGCCCGGGTGATACTGAAGATCGAAGTCATAGTCCTTCAAGAGCTCTATCCAGCGCCTCTGCCTCATGTTCAACTCGGACTGCGAGAAGAGGTACTCAAGCTCTTATGGTCACAGAAGAGCTCGAACCTAACCTAATAGAGATAATGCCTCCACACCTTCAATGCGAAGACAACTGCAGCCAGCTCCAAATCATGCGTGGGGTAGTTCAGCTCATGGATCTTGAGCTGGCGAGACTCGAAGGCCACTGGTCTCCCGTGCTGCATCAGGACAGCACCCAAACCAATATGTGAGGCATCGGTGAATACAATAAATCCATCACTCCCAGAGGGAAGAGTGAGGATAGGAGCGGACGTGAGGCGGTCCTTCAACTCCATAAATGCTCGCCCGTGAGAGTTGCTCCAAATAAACTCTGCGCCCTTCCGAGTCAACCTGGTCAACGGGGCTGCAATACGAGAGAAGCCCTCAATGAAACGCCGGTAGTAACCGGTCAAACCAAGGAAACTATGGATCTCAAATGCATTCGTGGGCTGACCCCATTGACGCACTGCCTCAACCTTCGAGGGGTCCATTGTAACACCCTCCTTCATCACCACGTGATCGAGGAACTTCACCTCCTCCTGCCAGAACTCGTACTTCTCCAGCTTTGCATAGAGTTGGTATGCGCGGAGGGTCTGCAACGTAACCTCCAGATGCTGCTCGTGCTCCTCGTGGGTCCTCGAATAGATCAGAATGTCATTGATGAAGAATACAACAAACTGATCGAGATACGGACGGAAGACCTTGTTCATCAACTGCATGAAGACCACGGGTGTATTGGTCAGTCCGAAGGACATAACTTAAAACTCAAAATGATCGTAAAACGTCCTGAAAGCCGTCTTCGAAATGTCCTCCTCTCGGACCCAAATTTGATGATAACCGGAACACAGGTCAATCTTCAAAAAGAACTGTGCACCCTACAGCTGATCAAACAAATCATCAATCCTCGGGAGCAGGTACTTCTTCTTAATCGTGACTCTGTTGAGCTCGCGATAATCTACACAGAGCCTCAACGAGTCATCCTTCTTCTTCACGAAGAGTACCGGTGCTCTCCACGACGAACTGCTCGGACAAATAAAGCCCAACTCACGCAACTCATCCAACTGCTTCTGCAGTTCCTGCAACTCCAACGGTGCCATACGGTACGGGGCCTTCGAAATAGGCGCGGTACTGGGCATGAGATCAATTGAAACTCGGTGAGTCGACTAGGCGGTAATCCCAGAATCTCCTGAAATACATCAAAAAAATCGCAAACAATCGGCATCTGATCAATATAAGCGGCAACAGGCTCCTCAACGGCGCAAGACATCAAGTAAGACAATGACTCTCCCCGGGGCTCTGCAACCAATTGAAACTGCAGGCAAGCCTGGTATACAGAATGTGACTGTCCTCGTGGAGCAGTCCAAGAGGGCGTGGTACTCGGCAAACCAACCCATGCCCAAGATAACGTCGAAATCTGACATCAACAGCACATATAAGTTGGTGGGCAAGAAAATCTCTCCCACTAGCATGGGGCAAGACGAACAAAAGCGGCTTAATACTGTAGTCTTCCCCAAGGGCGTCGATACGGTTAACCCCTCTCGAGCAGACTCTGCCGGCAATCCAGTCGAACGACAGAAGACCTCGGACATAAATGAATGCGAAGCACCAGAATCAAATAAAACTCGAGCAATGCATGCAAAGACTGGAAGTATACCTCAACGACCCCTCCAGATGACTGAGGATCCTGGTGGGCCGCATAGAATCTAGCCTGAGCTGACTGGGGAGGTGTCTGTCCCCTCTAAGCGTGCTATTGCTGCTACTGTCGCTGAGGCGATCGAAACTGCTGCCTCTGCTACTACGGCCTCGGAGGCTGGTGCTGCTGTTGAGGTGGCCTCGGTGGTGGGGGTTCCTATCGCTGCTGCTGGGGGGTCTTTGCTGCTGCTGCAGTAGAGGCTGCTGTGGACCTCTCGGCTGCTGCTGCTGCTATTACTGGGGGCGGGGACACTCCCACATACGGTGCTCCATCGCACCGCACCTAAAACAAGAGCCGGTGAACTGCCTCGGAGGTGGTGCTGGAGGTTCTGCTGGCTCTCGGAAGGCTGGGCGACCTATGCGCCTCAGCTGTGGTCGACCCTACTGGGAATCACTGGAAGGAGTCTACCTCTTCCAGTCTCTCCTCTGACCGCCATCAGACTGAGAACCGAGCCACTCAGCCTCAAAAATCTAGGCCTTCCATACCACCCCCTCGAAAGTCGAGAGCTCAAGCCCAATAAGACGGCCTCGGAGACCATAACGCAAACCATCCTCGAAACGGCGGGCTCTCTGCTCCTCATCATCTACCAAGTATGGCGTAAATCTGGATAGCGCTATAAAATGAGCGGCATACTGAGCCACCGTTATATCACCCTGTACCAGGGCCTCAAACTCCAACACTCACTGTCATCGGATGTGATCAGGAAAGTACTGTCGGTCAAACCGATCCACAAAATCCTCCCAAGTCCACATAAAATCGGCACCTGCTACTCGGGAGACTGATGTCCACCAATGCAAAGCCTCGCCATGGAGGAGAAATACTGTTAACGGACTCATCACTCGGTCATACTTCCCATCGTATCAAATATCTTCTCCACATCGGTGCGCCATCTCTCAACTATCGACGGGTCTAGCTCACCCTGAAAACGCGGGGGATTAAGCCATCGAAACTCTTGAAGGAGGGCACTCGCGCGCTCCTGCTCTGCCTGGGCCGGTGAAACAATGGGGTGTTTGCCCTGCTCCTGAAGTGCAACTGTCACAGCTTGCAACATCTGCTGCAACTGGGAGGCACTCACAGATATGGTCGGATCTGCACCAGTCTCTGGTGGAGGAGCAACATCCTCAGGATGGGTGGTAGGAACCTCTGGTGGTGGGGATCATAGGTGGTAGGGCGGGAGCCGCAGGTGGTGGAGCGGGAGTCGATCGGGTTACTCTCTTGCGCGGCATGTCCTATAGGAAAGAGCGAAGGCACGCACGTTAAGGGTTTGAAATCAAAGATTGCTAAGCTATCCGAACTTCGGGACTTAGCCATTCTAAACTCATAGCAGACATGTAATATTGTTCTTGGTTATTCCTGAGTATTGCTCTGATACCAACTTCTGTCAAGCCCCAAACTCAGAAACTGGGCTCACAAAATTCCCGATCACAAAATCCGATGCCGACATACTCCATAGAACCCCATTCTTGGCTCCCAGCGCCCATTTGCCAGGTTCCGATCCTGGGATACTACGAGGAGGATTTTTAACATCAGTTTGATTCGTAATAAGCATAACCAAAGGCATAACCCACAAATAATAACCAAAAACTCCATCACATTTTCACAATGATAAAAAACTTTACAAGTACAATGAGCATAAAGGGAAATACAATGATAATGGATAAAAAGCTTTAAAATGATCTGCTGTCTTTAAAATGATCTGTTATGTGCTCCTACCTCAGCGCTGCTGCGGTCCAACGTTACCTGCACGCAACGGTCGTGCATAAGCTTATGGAAAGCTTAGAGGGTGGTGTAAGAAACTTTTGACTTTGGAGGTTGCTTGAGAAAGGGTATGAGGTGATGTGTACTTGACATGATGGGATTAATTGATTGATTGATGTGACAAGTCATAGAGATTCTCTCAAAATTCGCACGCGAGGCATTTTCCTCACACCGAACGCTGGCCCACATCTCCTAGCCAGAGAATCGGATCGGCGTGCGAGTCATGGCATCGGAACCGCGGCAGCGACACCGTCGATTCAAGTTCACGGCGTGTGATGTAGGGTCACATGCAAATGCCAGTTAAAGATCAAAGGTTACTGAAATTCGACCGAGAAGACCGCGAAAGTCCACGGAATGATACGGTCTAGGATACGAGGCTTACAGATGACCTCAATGAGACCGGACGTCTCTATCCTGGGAGGGATTAACGTGACTCTTGGGAACTCATGGCCTTTGTGGAATCTCATATCAACCTTTACCAAGATTGATTATAAGAGAGCATTATCCGGAAGAAGGAAGCTAAAAGTGAGTCACTGTAATCGGTTGTCGCACTGATGAAGTCCTGGCTTCCCTCGACCGCATTGCAGTTGGGCAATAAGTTTAGAGGAGCTGGAAGAAGCAAGTCGATGAGGCTAGAACATTCACGCTTAAGGAGTTCGAAGAGATCAAAGCAGCCTATACCTGGGCTGCTTGAAGCCCTTGCCTTTTCTTATCACATTTTATTTTGTTTTTTTACAGCCGATGGCTTAAATTCCTTCCTGTAATAATAAAATTCTTTTTCTTTCTATGTTTAGTGGTAATACATTTATTGGTTGCCCTTTTTTGTTACTTGACCCGACCATGCACTACCTCTCATAAAGAATGGTAGTAAGTTTTCAAGAATCTGCCATTAATTGGAGTTCTTGTAACTTTTCCATCCTTATCGCACAAGACATAGGCCACACCCTTAAGAACTTGGATAACAATATATGGCCCATCCCAAGTAGGCGATTATTTCTTGCCAAAGGTCTAGTCCTTGTATCCTATTGGTAACATTGCCTTCCAAACCTTATCTCCTTCCCCAAAAGACTTCTTTTTCACTCTTTTATTATAGGCATGAGTGACCTTGGCTTTTTAATAACTATATTGTCTAAGACTCTCATGTAGGTCTCATCTAACTTTTCAAGCTTGACTAGTATGGCTTTTGTGAACTCAAGAGGGGTTAACCTAGCCTAATGTACGACCCTTAATGATGGTACAATGACTTCCAGGGGTACTGCTACATCGTGTCCATGTTAACGCAAACGGACTCATTCCAGTACTGGTGCGGGGTGAACTCTTGTATGCCTAAAGTGCCTCAGACAATTTCGTATGCCATTCGTGAGAATTCTCTTCGATCATCTTCCTCAATATATTTTTTTATCACTTTGTTACTAGCCTTGGCTTAACCATTTGCTTCTGCATAATATGGTGTTGAGTGTAAAAATTTGATTTTGTATTGGTCGGCCATGGCCTTGACTTCTTTTGCTAAGAATGCCACAACTTGATACTTAGGAATTCCAAACCCATGAATGATATGAGTTTCGATGAAATTCATGGGCCCCGCTTCCACCCACTTGTTGAAATAATCAGTAGCCACAATGATGAAAGAATCCATGCATGATGAAGGTGGATGAATTTGACCTATCAAATCGATCGCACATTCCCGAAAAGGCTATGGCTTGATAATTGGATGCATCTCGGCCATAGACACGTGTTGTATTGGTCCGTGTTTCTAGCATGCCTCGCACCCTTTGGTATACTAAATGAAATTGGGTATCATTGTTGGTCAGAAATATCTATAACACCTGAGCGTAAACATCATTTTCTTCTCGGCCTGATGGGCTTCACACAACCCTTCATGGACCTCACCTATAGCCAGCATAGCTTCTCCTTTAGCCAAGCATCTCAATAGCACACCATTGGCCTCTTTTCGTTTTTCAATCATGACATAATTGACAGTCAATCTTCTTATATCTTTATCAGCCTTAATCCATGGGCTTTGAATATAACCCAAAAGGGGAGCTCTGCAATCATCCTCCTTTATCTCGACTTGGCATATTTTCATAACTATTTCTCTCTCAAAGACTAAGGGTAAAGATCTCTTTTGCACCTTGATTGTCCTTCTGGCTGATCCTTTTAGGATGTCTTGTCCTACAACCATCTGTGTTATTTCATTGGCGTACATGTTGTGATCTTGAGTTATGTGCATTAATTCTACTCATCAAAATTGCCCATCATTTGGGATGCCAAGGCATAGTATGGTAACAATGTTGGGCTGGTGCACTTGAATAGTCCCTGCCATCTGATTTATCACCAATTACGAATCACCCACCACTATCACATTTCACGCACTTAGTTCCATCAGTAATTCTACACCAATTATCATAGCCTCGTACTCAGCCTTATTGTTGGTGCATTTAAATTCTAACTGAAACATGAATTCTTGCATGTTTTTGTTTAATGCGATTAGGATAATCCCAACTCTTGAGGCTTTATGGGTCTTCGAGCCATCAAAAATCAACTTTCTGGGTGTTAAATACACAAAATGCAAGTCTAAAACTTCTGAGGAAAGTTGGCCTTCTAGGTTAGATGGTCGGCCAGGAAATTGGCTATAGTCTAACCATTTACTGCTTTTTAGGATAAATACCTAAGATCAAACTAAGATAAATCCAAAACCCATTAATTGATTCAACTGCTCAAAATTAGCTGATTCAACATATCTTTCACTAAATCGTCAATGTTATTACATTAACTCTTTCATCCAACAAATTATACCTTAATTTGATGGCCATAAAGTACAGAGATAAACATAACTTCTCTATCACAGAGTATCGTCTCTTGGTATCGATGAGCGTCTGATTTAGATAGTAGACTACCTGGTCTTTTTGATCATCATCATTTTTGGGCTAGTATTAATTTAACCGACTCTCCCAATGCCGGGACATACAGCTAGAGCTCTCAACCTTTGACTGGTGGCATTAGCACAACGGCTTCATCAAATACTCTTTAATCTTTTTGAAAGATAGTTGATGTTCTACCTTCCATTTAAACTTAACTCCATGCTTCAGTTTTATCAATGGAGAAAACACTTTTATTTTTCCTGCACAATTGGAGATAAATCTTCACATAAAATTAACCTAGCCAAAGAAATGTTGCAATTCCAGTTTGTTCCTTAGTAGGTGAGCATTTATAATTACTCGAGCCTTATTTTAGTCTACCTCGATCCCTCGCTGATATACAAGGAATTTCAAAAAATTACCAGCCAATACCCAAAGGCACATTTAAGGGAGTTCATTTTTAACTTGTAAAGCTTCATTCGCTCAAACAACTTGCGTAAATGAGAGAAATGGCCCCTTATGGTGGCTGACTTAACTGTTACATCATCGATGTAAACTTCTATGAATTGGCCAATCATATTAAGGAATATAGCATTCCTTGCCCTTTGATATATAGCCCCTGCATTCTTGAGCCTAAATGGTATAATGACCGAACAATAGGTTTCCAAAGGCCCATGACACCTAAATGCCATTTTTGGCACATTGTCGAGCACAACATATATCTAGTTATACTCGGAATATTCATCCATGAAGAAAACCATCTGGTGTTCGATTGCTCGGTCAATCAATTGATCAATCACGAGCATAGGATATTCATCCTTGGGTGTGGCTAGATTTTTAGATTTAAAAATCTAAAATCGATGCATACCCAAAACTTACCATTCTTTTTTAACACTAGGACCGCGTTTGAGATCCATTCATCGTACTTAATAGGCCGGATGAAATTGGCCTTTAGTAACCATTCGATCTCTTCTTTTATTTTCTAAGTGACCTCTGTTGTCATTCGCCTGGGCGATTGCTTGTACAGTTGATACCCTTCCTTTATTGGCAACCTATGCACAACTAGGCTTCGATTTAGTCCCAATAGCTCATGATAGTCCATTGCAAAGTAATAAACAAACTCTCTAAGCAAACCAGTGAGTTCAACTTTAGTTTGTGGCTTTAGCAGTTCACTGATAAAGGTTGACTTAGGGTTCTACTCGGTTCCTAGGTTCACCTTGACTAAGGAATCCTGAACTTGAGACTAAGAATCTTCCAACTTATCAAGGGCCTCTTTTAAGTCCATGTTTATTTCATATCCATTTGTTTCATTGGCCATAACAATTGTATCGGCTAAATTTATATATATATAAAATCATTGTCAACATCTTTTAGGCTTTCTTCGAGCCTCTTTATTCTAATCGTGAAGTCGGCCATTCACTTCTTATCTATTGGTGTACTAGTCATCGGATTTCTTCAATGGGTATGCCAGAGTCATATTTGACTCGAATCGAACCGAATACCTTATGACCCTAGTAGCAAGATAGACCAATTAAGACCCGGTCTGTGAAGTTTAACCATCTATTCAGCCACCGATTGGTAAAGTGAACGGACGATTTACAAAGGAGGGGTTTAGTTCTTCAGATGAATTCTTTTTTCCTTGAAGACAATGACTTTTGTTACAATGGTGATGGCTTGGTCGCATTCATTAACAAAAACAACCTAAAGAAAGAAAATAAGAAATTGAAGGCTATGTATTGATTTTATTAATCAAGATGTAGTTGTAATATAATTGGTAGATAAAAAAAAAAAAAGCAAAATAAATTACCGACAGTGGCTCAAGTTGGCAAAAGCGCCATGGTTCTGATTGTCTTCCAAACCTAGATGGTTATAAGAAATCTAGATGGTCATGAAATAGTCATGGAGTTGGTCATAGGATGTGACTAAAGGATCATTAAGTATGAACTTATGAATTTTGGGAATCTGATAATGAGGTCGTGGATATTTAATTTAAGCTAAATTGGCTTGTCCTAATGATCTTTTGGACAGAAACAAAAACTAGACTAAAACTAAGCTAAGCAATCTAGACTTACTGTAGTGTGGTACTGGACATAAGTGGAGAGGTTTGAACCAAGCTAATTTGAGATAGGTGTTCCTGATGGACGAATGATAGGCAACGTTGAGCTGAAAAGAGTTGTGTTGATTGGATTAGTGTAAGGCTCTGAGCTCTTTATACTGTGATGCTTCTATAAATTTGGAGAGGCAGTGGTCATGTGTAAATTTTCGTAACTTCTATGGTTGATCTTTCGATCAGTTAGCAGCCTTGGCATGACTACTTTTACTAGGATTCAAGATCCGCTAGGCATTATGCTACCGTAAGTTGTAGAATTTCTATCCTCTAACGGCTTCCTGCTCTCGATACACCACTTCTTAGTTTTCGAGGGCGTTATGTGTGCTTTCCAAGTGTCCTATATAAGTGTGCTTTATGCCAACTTTCTATGTGTCGGAAGGAGAATGATTGCCTTAGGGTTTTGGTTGTGCATACGTTCTCAAGCGCTTAGCCTTCCTATGGAGCATGTGTCTCCCAAAGTAGGTATTTAGGATTCTCACGATCTTCACTCCTTCTGTAAGTAGCTTTCACTTCTTACCTTCGTCCTTCGTACAAGTGTGTCGACATGTGGTAACATCTCACTCGTTGGTTCTAGTTGTGTTAGGTCAAGTGTAAACAATGCCCTCCATTTCTCTTTGCTTTCACAAAATGTTAAGAAATGTTGCTTCATTAGGTCTTCATCTGACAATAGCAGGTAGCTTGGTGGTCACCTTATTTATTTTTAATTGTCATGCGCAACCTTTTATTTAGTCGATATCTTAAAAATAATTTATCATGATTACATGCTTTTAATTATGAGCAAAGGAATCAATGACCACATTTTTTAAAGATGATTTTTGGGTGTCTTTTGGCAGTCAATCCTTTTTCTTTCTATAATCGTTTTCTTTCTTTGGCCCCAGTAAATCTTCCTTAAGACTCTCGGTCTGTCAAGTTCTCTCTCTTCACGATTGTTTTGTGAAATATATGATTTTTTTTTAAAAATTTAAAATATCTGGTGTTTTGGGTTTTGGATCTTCAGATTATTATTATTATTATTATTATTATTATTATTGAAAATTTTAGGGACCCTGAGTAATGATGGCAATGCGAACTAGGGGTTGCCTGATTTGGCTCGGGGAGTCGAGCATTATCGGTTTCGAATTTTATTGTGCCATTATGGGGAGTACGAACTAGCTATTGCCCTGCACTCCTTCCCCTCGGGAAGCCAGGCTAGAGTGATCAATAGGCGAGACCTCACTGACGTGCGTAAACGTCATGATAAACCTAGGACTGGGCTCTAAGTCTGTGTTGGATGTAATTTCTCTTAGATCATCTCTTGTGCATTATAGATCTTTGGGCTCATCCAGCTCAGGTGGGGTTAGGACTTTGGTCTAGTTGATCAAGGGAAATTCTTGCCCCTGGCCTAAGTCCTCTACGGGCAACTCAGTCAGGCTCAATTTTCTCATTTGATCTTCAAAGGTGTGGAATTTGGCTTGTCGTTGGGGTAGATAATCCTTGCACTAATAAATCAGATTAGCGTGCTGATGAAGGTATCCTCCCCTTCTTAACAACTTAGTCCTCTTCCAATACCTCTGCGTTTTGGTTTCTCCCTTGATGGAGATTGATATCATAGTTTTCTCTTATTTACATTCTCTCAATCGTCAATGATTGGGGTTAAGCCTTGATATTCAAGTTGATAATAGAATATTTGATGGTTGGTAGGAAGGAAGACGTAGTTTGATCTAATGGGATGTGTAAGAATAATGTAATTCATAGTCTTAAACTCGAGATTATGGTATGAGATGTCCTCCTCGGAGCATCATATGTATATGACTGGGATGACAAGCTCTTGAGTGTTAAATGCTTCTTCTAGGAAAAAATTGTTTGTTGTCAACCAAAATGCTGAGCACCCTGTCTCCAAAAATGTTCTTGACCCTTTGGTGAAGGGTTGAAGAGATGATACTAATGCTATGAAACTAAGACCGATCGGGAAGAAGTCAGAATGAAACTGAGATGTCGAAGACTTGAAAAGTGACTGTTAACATTTCTTGATTGATTAGAATTTCAACATCAATTTCTTCCTCAGCAAGTCTTTTAGAGCTATTGAGAACTATCTATTTTCCTTCAATAGTTGCCACATGATTAAAGTTGAGCCCTAAGTCTGCTAGGGCATGCAACATGGTATTTGAGGAAGGGGCTTCTTCTTAAAGGGTGATGGTCGAATATGCAAGTGGTGTCCTTTGCGAGACTGAGGGTGCAAGGACTAGACTAGATGAAAGTGCCTTTGGCACATTCAAAATCTTAGAGACTGAATTAAAAGGGGATGCCCCTTGTAAACTTAGGGTTTTGAAAATTGGACTGACTGAAGATGCGCTTGCATATTTAGGGGCACAGGGATTGGACTGGCTAGAGTTGCCCCTTGCAGAATGAGGGGTGCAAAGATTGGACTGTCTGGGGGTGCCCCTTACAAGATGAGGGGCTCTGAGATTGAATTGGCTGGGGGTGCCTCTTGTAAGATCAGGGACTTGAACTCTAAATGAGAGTCGATGGCATGGATAAATTAGATTGGGTGGAGAGGAGATTCATGATGATATTAATGGTGTGGGTGCCCAATGTACTTGGATCCACTTGATGATGTGGCAGGGAGATTCTGGAGTATGTTGTTAACAATTATGTCAAAGGTCTTGATCTATCTCGGTTTCCACTGATGTCGTTGGTGTTTCCCTGTTGAGGGGCAAATGGCATGCCTTGGGTAGAGGCGACAAGATTGTTTTCTTCCGTTGGATGAGAGTTGCGATAATTTTCATTACTGTGATCATATTTGATATTCCTTCCTTCTACTATCAGCTGCATGGGGAGGCTTGACGAGGCCATCAAGGGGAGATCATCCCAACCCTTATTCTGTCTTCGATTTGTTCCCCGTAATGGATGAGTTGGGTAAAGTTACCATACATATATGAAGGTATCTAGAGATACTTGGGTTTGTTAAGTGGACGATCATGGAGATCTCCTCCTCATCGTCAATGAGTGTCTTCATTCTGGCAAACATAGCCCGCCATTATCTAACTTAAGCTGACAATGATTCATCATTCTCTTGCCTTAAGGTAGGAAGATCCATCCTCATGGGTACTGAGTTAAGATTATACGTGAAACGATTAACAAATGCTAGAGAAAGTTGTTCCCAAGTTTTGATTTGATGGTAGTCTAGTGACGTGTACCAATCTAATTCATCACCTTTTAGAGACTTCTGAAATATATGGATCAGTGATACATCATTTCCTGCCATGGTATTAAGCTCGCTAGAAAATGCTCTTAGGTGGTTTGCAAGGCATCCAATACCATTATATTTTTTGAATTTTGGTACCTCAAAGTCTGGAGGTATCTTTGCATCAGGAAAGGGACAAAGGTCCCTGAACTTGGTGGATTGGAGATCCACCCCACGTTGCTTTTGCATTTTTTTCTCCGTTTCTCATAGTTGTTCAATTTCGAGAGACTGGGAGAGGTTTTGCACTTGTAAGCCCGCCCTATATTCTTCTCATAATAGTTGACCTCGTTGACACCACTATGATTCTTACTAAGAGGAAGTTAGACATGGAGGTTTCTCCTGTTATAGGGAGTTTGTTGAACTAGGACTGGAAAAGGAGATTGCAAAGAAATTCTGGTTATGGGAGGTTGTTGAAATTGACTGGAATTCCCATAAAAGAGAGAATTTTGGAATTGATTTAGGGTATGGAATGATGGAACCGACTCTTTTTTGTGGGAGGATATTGGAAGAAATGCCCTAAAGTAAATGGTCGTGTTGGTTGGATGTCTCCGTTGGGAGGATATCAGAGGTCCAGCACGAACCTTGACTCCTACGGTTGTTGTACTGGAATACCCGAGAGTGATGGTCTTGGATTTTTTTTTTTTTTGGGATGAGATGAATGCTAGATGCTTATGTGAATGCGCAAGAATTGCTAATCCTCAAGAATTAGTGAGATCTTGTTTTTCAAGTTGGGTTGCGATTAGTGTGACCAGCACATCCCCAACAGAGTCACCATTCTGTGGATGCTAGATCATGAATGAAATCGACTTGTGGCTTCCATGGGCGCCTCTCTCGAGGGCTTATGTGTTAGAGTATTTGAGGGGGTGTTATATTTGAACAGAGTCTCCACTGGCTAGTTACTCCATCTCTACAGTCAGTTAGACCCTATAGAAATGTTAGGGTGGAAAGGATCCGCAGATGCTTCACCCTAAAATGAATCTTTGATTTGTGTTCAAAGATTCAAGGTAAGAACCACAATTATAAAAAAGGGAGGTGTTAGGCACCCACTCTACCCATATGAATATACGGTCTTTACTTCGCAGAATTCAATTACGCATGAAGATTAGTTCCGAATCTTAAACTTTGAAGATGTATACTGTAATGATAAATGTAAATCAACACAAATCTTTGATGGACAGGATCCGATTATATCGATAAGACACATAGCATACGTTTGTACTGATTATACCGACAATGTACAAAGCATACACCTTGATTAACAGAGTAAAGAGTTAAATGCAAAATGGATGATTATGCCAAGCAAAGGGGTGGAGAAGGGAGTAGATGTTGTATAATGCTAATATTAGAATTGGATGAAATTGCCTAGAGTGTAGATGGTTGACAAATGACATTGTCGCAAGGATTATATCAAGCAGCTTAGATTGAGATTTGATTGGCTTAAGAGGCTAGGATTAGAGTTGGGCTAAGATTAGGCTCTCTTCCTCACTTTCACTCTCCTTGGTAAAGGGATGTGATGACTAAAACTTTAGAGCTATGAGCTTATTGATGATTGTTGTTATTGAAAAGAGAAGGGTAGGGGGCTATTTATAGCCTCCCAACCTGGTTTTTTGGTAATTCATGGCAAGTCTAGGGTTTAATCAAGGGTGAATGAGTGAGATTTTAGATTGCCACGTGGCGTGATCTGGATGATTAGATGGCTTGGTAAAAGTGTGATTTTAGGTTCAAACAAGGGACAAGGAGATAACTCTGCATTTTTACCCGTGCAAACATTGTAAAGGGAGTTTGGCACTTGTGGGGAGCTTCTTGTCGAGACAAGGGGGTTTACCATGTTGCGGGTGGCGGTCAAACCGCCGCCTAAGGCACAACTTCTCCCTCGTTTTGGCAGGTCTCCCACATATGCGAGGGACCTCTATCTGTTGCGATGTTTACCTATTGCCTAAGCTTAGAATCTCTGTTGGGCTTATAGGATTGGACTATATGTTTGGTGTTGAGACTCAAATATTACATATTTATCTTCGCAATTGCATTAGTTTTCCATGAATTTAAGTGTTAATTTGATATATGTTGAGTGTTAAATATTGCATATTCTCCCCTATTTATATCTTGGTTTTATGCACATGATACTGTTTAATGGTATATTTTATACATGTTTGTGTTGCAAGGTGAATCTGAGAGCTTAGATTGAAAAGAATGTTAAAAATATAGATTTGATGCTCAAGAATCACCAAAGCAAAGGATGGATTAGGAGACCAAGATTAAAGAATTCACATCAGATCCAAGGAAACCAAGTGATTTTCGACTAGCCTCAGCCCTGTTTCGACTAAGCTAAGCTCTACCTCAACTAGTCGAAGATTCCTTGACTCGAATTCCAATAACATTATCTTTTAAAATTCACGCAATCCTTGACTCATCGAAGATTGCATTCGACTCATCAAAAGTGCTCTTTGACTCATCGAAGGTTATGCAAACAGCACACGGACTGTAAATTTGAGGCGGTTCCAAGGTCAGTTTGCAAATTTTCAAGGTCAGTTCGCAAGAGGGTGTAACACAACTATAAATAGGAGTCCCTAGGATGTTCCTAGGCATCTTTTAGGGTTTAAGGAGTAGAATAAAAGCATAGAGAGCCACCACCAAGAGTCTTTCTTCTTCTTCCTTAGTTATTTTTATGCTTTTCTTAAGAGATTTTAATTCAATCATGTATATGGTTGGCTAAACCTCTTAGTTAGGGCTAAGAGGTGAAGCTTGTAACGTGATTGAGATGTTTGCTTTGCTTTGATTCATGTTTTTATTGAACTTCATGGATTCTTGTTCTTCATTAAGGAATATTTTTAATTTTTAATGGTTTGTTGTGACAAATTACAATAGATCTGCAATTGCTTTGAATATCTTCTTTTCCTGATTTGAGATTGTGAAATTAGTAAGTCCCGTTGTTCACCATCGTCCCTTAGGCATGGTTGGGTGATGGAATACTTCTTAATCTTCACAACTCTCCTATGATTGGTTGTAGGATTGGTATATCCTATTGTTTATCATTGTCTCTTGGGCATGGTTGGGTGATGAAATCACCTCCAATCCTCACAACTCTCATCTGTTAAGACTAGGTTCATGAGAAGTTCAAAGATCTGATCGTCCCTTCTTTCTCTAACTGGATAAGATAGGACTCCGATTCCAGTTAGATCTCTTGAATCATGTAAGGTAGCCTCCCAATAACTACAATTAGATCCTTGGCACCCTAGTTCCTATCTTTAAATTCACAAGTTTTCATTACATTATTTACAATTACTCTTTCTAATTATTCAAATTTAGATTTACATCTTCTTCTAGTTCTAGTTCTAGTTACTTTCAGAAACGTACAAGATTAGTCCCTGTGGATTCGACCTCAGTTTCACCAAGATTATTACTACATCGCGACCCTCTACTTGGGGTTGTGAACAAGTTTTTGGCACCATTCCTGGGGACTAACAGTTGCATTTTTCTGAATTTAATTAGTTTTAGAATTAGGTTAAGATTAAGGTTAACCTTTTGTTTTGTTTCTCAATATTTCTATAGAATTTTTTGTAGGGAACTATTTTTAGAATTAGATTCAGAAGTTGGGTTTCACCATGTATATGCAAGAATGAGAACGTCGGTATGCTGAGCTAGTTATAGAATGTGAGCAATATTGTGAAGGGTTGTCAGATGATTATGTTAGGAAACAACCTGTCTCAAAACTTTTCTGAAACCATTATTGAGAACCATCCAAAATATAATGCTCCACTGGTTAAGAAGTCCTTCGATGATTTTAGGCGAGAGAATAATTACACTCCACGGATTAAGAAAACAATACATGATTATTGGAGTGAGAACGATTATCACCCATCAGGCAATAAAAAAACATTTCGTGATTATATAATGGGTGATAATGTGCACCAACAACCATCCAACTTTTCCGCCTATGACCTGTATGACTATGATAAGTGGAAACAACAACATTGGAGAGATGAACCAACAATCGATCATAGTGACTATTCTCTTAGATCTCCTACCTTTAAAATCCAAATAGAAACAATCCAAGAGAATTCACTTCAGAATTCTATACAAAATCTAGAGCTCATCCAATAAAACACACTCCAAGCATTACAAGAACTTATAAAAGATATATAAAAAATAGATTCACGTGTGGAACATATTGAAATTGAGAATGAGGAGTTAAATTCTGTTAATGAGCATACGGTTCAATTTTCCAAAGAATCAATCTCGATAACTGTCCAAAGGGATGATCAAGAGACATGGGTATCTTTCAAATATAATAATACTGACACACTTCACCCACATGACATACTTGGCTTTAATGAGGAGGAAGAGGCTAGTTTGTTCGAGCCTCAACCCAACCTAGAAACATAGTGTGGGGAAAGCGATCCCATCCCACTTGTGTACTGCACTAAATTGGAAAATGATGAGGATTGGGATGACAGTTATGAGTTTACAGCCCAAATTTCCCTGGAATCGATCTCAAGTTTGGTCTAAGTCGATGATCAAGAGGTATAGGAAGTTGTCGACCATAATGATTTACTCCACCCATTTGACATGTCTGATTTCAACGTATAGGATGAGCTCCATTCAACCGATCCTTCCAACTCTTATGAGGCATGTTTAGATCACTTCCCTGATTTAAATTATAAATATGGTTAAGGGGATGAACGAGTTGCTCGATAGGACTCTGAAATTTGAAACCACCCAGTGGAGGCCACCATCTGAGTTTTCAACCCTCGATGATACAGTGCCTTTACTGAGCAGTATCAATAAAAAGAGTCTTCACATTAATTCTTCAACTGATCCTCAATCTACCTATGTAGGACAAGGTAAGATACATCCGGTGATGATTTATTTTCACCAAGATGAAGAGCAAGAGAACATGTTTCCATGCACTTTCAAAGACGATGGAATCATTGTGTAGCTCATCACAGACTTCAATATGGAGAACGAGCCCCTCTCAACTGACTCTCTGAACTCTCTGAAAGAATGCTTAGTACACTATGCAGATTTAAACGATCCCATGATACAAGGCATAGTGGATGCCTTGCATGGCAATACCTCGTTAATTGTTATTGACTGAGAGAACCCTCATTCTAAAGTCTCTCCTTCCATAGATCTTGAATGTTTACCATCAAATGAGGAGGAGTTGACAATTGAACCGAAGTCTGAAACTTCAGAATGTGTTGAGACTACACCACTTAACTAAGAATTTTTCTGAATTTCATGTACTTATAGTCTTTGATTCACCATGGTATACTAACATTGAAACTTTTTTTGTCACAGGTGAATCATGTATCCATTGGATACCACAGGACATTAAAAAGAAACATTATGCTAAGGTTTATAAATTTCTCTGGAAATTCATGCTCCAAGGCATCCGAGCTTATTGAAAATTGGGCTTTTGGATGATCTTGTTGAGAAACCTACTGAGAAATTTATCAAGATACTGGCTGGAGGAGGAACCTTGCTGCATGACTGAATAGCTTTCCCCTTCTTTCCTAGTTTAGATTTTTCTTTCATATGATTTAGGACTAGGATAGTTTGCTTTTAGTTTGTCTAGTATTTGTGCTACCCATCTTCAAAACAAGATCCTCAGAATAGTGTAGATTCTACTTCTTCAGGTACTACCTTTCCATTATTTCTCCTTTCTTTTCGTTATCTTATATGCAATATAGGCTTATATTTTTTACATTGAGGAAAATGTAGATTTTAGGTTGGGGGTGTGGATTAGGTAAATTAATCAGTATTTTCCTAGTTTTGAGTAAATAACTGTAGAACTGTGGAAAATTTTCAACTTTTCAAGATAAAACTTGTTTAGAAATTGATAATTTGTGGATTAATAATGCTTTTAGTATGATGATAAGATAGAAATCGAATTTTGAATTTTTGGAGTTTGATCAACTAAGTAGCCTATCACTTACGATTCTTGCACTAAATTGATTTCCAAGAAGTTTAAATATCATGTTAATCTAAATCATAAGACATGTTCAAGTTGCTTTCTGTGAAATATGCTAAAATTTCTTATTATTAGTATGTGAATCATTGATAGATGTGAGAACTCAGTTTGGAGAATTTTTATTCACCTTAAAAGATGAAAAAAACCAGTTAAAAAATAAGAGATCGACAAAAAAGTAATGAATGATGAAAAGGAATGAAAAGAATGAAGAATGACAACATCTCTGAAGGGAACGAAAAAAGTCTTTGGAAAGAATGTAAAATCTGAAAAAGAATAAATAAGAGTAATCGTCAATATAAAATAAAAAACTGAAAAAAGAAAGAAAAAGGGATATGTTCGGAATCATTACTTGAGTTTTGCAACTAATCCTGATATGATGAACATGGCTCGCATTATGAAATGATAGTATGTTTATGGGTAAGCACATTGGAAAAACTTGATATATGAACTTATGATCTTAAATAATTGATAAAGAATTTATTTGATTGATTGCTTATGTGATTCGGCTCTAGGTTTTCAAAATCTCACTTTTCCATCTTGACTCTACCCATTCATACTTGATTGTACAAAAGATTATTTTCTGAAAAAGGTTTTGAACTTTGAAGATAGAAGATTATTTCACGCATGTTTTACTTGGGACTAGCAAAATGCTGGTTGAGGAGTGTGTTGAGTGTCAAATATTGCATATTCTCCCCTATTTATATCTTGGTTTTATGCACATGATATGCTTCATGGTATATTTTATACATGTTTGTGTTGCAAAGTGATTCTGAGGCTTTGATTGAAAAGAATGTTGAAAGCATGAATTTAATGCTTAAGAATCACCAAAGTAAAGGATTGATCTTAGGAGACCAAGATTGAAGAATTCACATGCCAAAGATCCAAGGAAACCAAGTGATTCTCGACTAGCATAAGCCCTGCTTTGACCAGTCTAAGCTCTGCCATGATTAGTCAAAGATTTCTCGACTCGAACTCCAACAATATTATCTTTTAAAATTCGGGTGATCCTCGACTCGTCGAAGATTGCCTTTGACTTGTCGAAGGTGCCTTTCAACTCGTCCAAGGAATTTTCAAGGTCGGTTCGCAAGAGGGTGTGGCACAACTATAAATAAGAGTCCCTAGGATATTCGTAAGCATCTTCTAGGGCTTAAGGAGTGGAACAAAAGCGTGGAGAGCCACCGCCAAGTGTCTTTCTTCTTCTTCCTTAGTTGTTTTTATGTTTTTCTTAAGAGATTTTAGTTCAATCATGTTTATGGTTGGCTAAACCTCTTTAGCTAGGGCTAAGCTTGTAATGTGATTGAGATGTTTGGTTTGCTTTGATTCATATTTTTATTGAACCTTATGGATTCTAGTCCTTTATTAAGGAATATTTTTAATTTTTAATGGTTTGTTGTGACAAATTATAATAGATCTGCAATTGCTTTGAATATCTTCTTTTCCTAATTTGAGATTGTAAAATTAGTACATCCCATTATTCACCATCGTCCCTTGGGCATGGTTCGGTGATGGAATCCTTCCTAATCTTCACAATTCTCCTATGATTGGTTGTGGGATTAGTATATCCTGTTGTTTGCTAGTGTCTCTTGTGCATGGTTGGGTGATGGAATTACTTCCAATCCTCACCACTCTCATCTGTTAAGACTAGGTTCATGAGAAGTTCAGAGATCTGATCGTCTCTTATTTCTCTAACTGGATAAAATAGGACTTCGATTCTAGTTGGATCTCTTGAATCATGCAAGGTGACCTCCCACTAGGTACACGTAGATCCTTGGCACCTTAGTTCTCACCTTTAAATTCACAAGTTTCAATTGCATTATTTACAATTACTCTTTTCAATTATTCAGATTTAGATTTACATCTTCTTCTAGTTACTTTCAGAAACGTACAAGATTAGTCCCTGTGGATTCGACTTCGGTTTTACTGAGATTATTACTACATTGCGACCCTACACTTCGGGTTGTGAACAATATACTTGTATGTTTTATGCATGCGAGGTAATTTAGAACTTAATGATGAAAATGTGCTTAAAATGATAGAATTAAAGCTCAAATAGATCTATAATAGAATTGAAGATTCCAAAGTTATGAAGGAAGATTTGAAGTGCTAAATAATCAAAGAAACTAAGTGGAAAAGGAAAAAATAAGTGAAGAATTAAAGTGGAATTTGAATTTTAAAGAGAACAGCACTCTTCGATAGGATGTCGATTCCATCGACAATCTGTCGATTGGACTCAATCTAATACAGAACATATCGAAAAATTATGATTTTCTACTGCAACTCATTGGACAAACTTCCATTTCAAATCAATCATATTGAACTCCCATCGACACCCATCGACGATCTGTCAATCAGATCAAGCTCCCATCGACAGTGCACACAACTGCCTAAATTCAATGTTGATTTGCCAATTTTTAGAGAAGTGTGTAACTTGGGCTTTTAAATCTACTTAAGGAGTTGTTTAGGACGTTCCTAAGTATCTTCTATGGTTTTGAGATGAGGAGAAGGGTTAGGTGGAGCGTTGACAACATTCTTCCGCTTCGATTTCTTCACGAATTCTAGTTGATTGTTTGTTTTTCTTTTGTTTTAGAGTTAGCTATAACTAGCTAATCTCTTGACTAAGGTTAATAGGTGAAGCTTATAGTTTATTTCAATGTTCTTCTTTGCCTGAATCTAGTCAACAGATAAGGTTGATGTAAATCTTGTAGTGGTTGACCTGGTCAGCCTAGGATGCTGGGGAGCTTGGGGCTTAAAGCTCGAGCTCCTTCCCCACAAGTTCCTTACCCGTGTTGTAGACATTCCTGGCGGGGCAAGTCATCTCCTACCGAGCTTTGTCCTATGACAGCTCAACTTAGCAGCTCATCTCTTCGCTGAATGAACCATGCATCCAGTGTCGATGGTCCTTCTTTCTGCTCGGACCTCGGTCACCCCAACTCGAAAGCATATCACTAATAGATAATTGTTGTTCATCTCGTGTGAGAGACTAGTTCGGTCTTTCCAATAATAGTTCTAGTTTATGAATTCATACTTTTTGTATTTAATGATGATAATTAATTGAAGTAGATTTGAATTTTACTTTAAAGCTTTATTGTTGTTTCATATTTGATTCATTATTGACTTTGGTTACATTGGATGCTTGAAAGTGCAATTAAAACACTTGTTTAGAGAAGGAATTAATTTATAAAATTCCTTGGTTTATCATAGAATTTAGGCACAATATATGTTTTTAATTCCCTATAATTGATGTTTGAGTGCTTCATAAGAGAATCGTTTAATTAATATCATACCTTGTTGAATGTTGAGATTGGTTTAATTGGTTGATCTTTTGATTAGAACGAAATGGAATTTGGTTATAGTTGAGTTATAGAAGATGGATCGTTGAATTATGCATTATGATTACTAGAAGTGGATCCCTTGATTCTTAGTGCTTTATTTTTATTATTTTTACCCTTAACTTATTCATTGGATTGACAACTGAGACAAACCATTTACTTTAGACTGGTTCTAGTTATGTTTTCACAATACTTGTGGTTACCTCGGTCTTCCCAAGAATATATTACTTAACAGTCCTATGCTTGGGATTGCCTAACACTTGGTCTTACATTTCTCTAAGGCTTGTGTTAACTAGGTGAGTTAGTTGGGATTTTGAGTCAGCGAGTTGACTCGGTGGGTTAACTTGGCTTGAACCAAGTTTAAAAAGTCCTAGGATATGGGGGTCATAAGGTTCTATGATGTAGGATATGGTTTTAGATTTAGGGTTTAGATCAAGGTTATGGTTAAGGGTTTGTCCATTTATCTGGACCATCCAATTTTGTTAACTTGTCAGCCTTGGGTGGGGCGTCCAAAGGACCGAGTATATCGATATTCAATATCACTTTGTTTGTGATATGGTGGAAGGGCGAACAAATCTCATTACAGAAGATTTGCACCGACGACAACGTAATAGACAACCTATTGAAAGGAAGGAGTTCTCTTGGGCTTATTGTTACCTAGTGATTGGTGACATTTGGGTAGTTGTACTGGGAGTGTTTTTTGTGCTATTAGAGAAGCTAATCTTCAAGTGGAAGAATGTTAAAGTACTGAACGTTTCTTTCCTTGCGTATATTGGGACATGTCCTAATGAAAAATGTCTCCTCTCCTTTTTGTTTATGCAGTTCTTTTTCTCTCTACATCCATACATCCGTATGTACAACTATGTATGGTGAAACCTTGTTTGCATAGGTTTTGTCACTGACTCTCTCATGTAGTGGTCCATATAAAGTGAAAGTCATAGTTAGAGAGAGATAGTGGATTAATTCATCTTGAGTATTTCTTGGTATGGGATTCTTTGTATAGGTGGGAGAGAGGTAAGTGTAGTATTTCTGTTTCTCTTGTTTCTAGTGAAAAATAAAGCTCCATGTTGCTGCCCCGTAGACTAGGCATATTGATGACCTATATAAATCCTTGTGGCTCTTGTATCTTTTTTTGGTTCGATAATTTTGGCTTTTATTTAGTCATTTTCTTTTGTGTTTTGGCCTTGCACGTTTATCACGTGCTGGATTTTCTTGCCATAGATGTTACCTAATTATGCTTTTTGGAAATTTCTTTAGATTAGACACTTTCGAGAGAGATTTATTGATTTGGTTTTGAATTTTGAAGGGGATAAGGAGTTTTATTCTCTAATCTAACTTATGAAAGAGAAACCTTGAATTAAACTTCAAATCCTTTAGAAGTGACGGGGCAAATCGGGCATCCCTTTACATAATCATTCATCATTTGCAATGACGGCTCATTAAGGAAGATCAAGCAGAATTGCTATCAATGATCATAGTAGAGTTAAGAATTTTGTGATTGCAGCCCATTTTGCTTAGGCCCATCAAGGCAAGTTTTCCTGTGGGACCCGTTATTTGAGATCCGTGTGTCTATTTGAAAAAAGCTTCCTTGGTACTTCTAGAACTTTCCAAGCACTTGGTGGTAAACTCCAAGATCATCTAAGATTAGATGATAATAATAATAATAATAACTGAGGACATAAGACCACACTCGATTATGATAATCGGTTCTACTCGTTCTAAAGTAGGCTGAGTAAAAATTACTCACCCACCTGGTTAGAGTCTTTTATGCTGCAACGTTTTTTAGGGTTATCTCACCTTGGATGATCTACATACAAAACAATAATCAGGCCCAATATCTAATCGTCAGGCAAGCCACACAAATTTGAAAGGCTTTGGGGTGGTGTATATTGTTTTAATGTGGACCCACATTCTAAGTTGGATTAGCCTATTTTTTGTTTGTAAGATCCGAATTGTGAGATGCCTGATTTGGTTGGATATAATACGAACAGCATGTGGGTCCACTACTACTATTCCGCCCTTTAGTTGATATTTTGAACAATCATCCCATATGAAGAAAGTGCATTTTGAAAATCGAGTTAGCACCAGAAGCTTGTTGTCATCTTAACAATCAAGAGGCCCCATATATCCCCACCCAGTAGCTAGGGCTGTCAATGGGCTGATCTCATGCTCGGTGGATGCTTTCCCAACCATCCCGGACCATAAGCGAAAGTAAGAACCAAACCCAAACTAATGGGCCTGAATTCGATCTCAGTCAAGGCCTCAAGTAGAAAATGTTACTAAAGCTATACCCATGCCTGGAAAAACACTAGTACAGGCCCAAAAATCAGGTCAGAGAGCAAGTGGCCAACCTAAAAAAATTAAAACCCAAGTGCAGCCCATGGAAGACTGGGAAGCCAATGGGCCACCTAGACGGTTTACAACCCTCCTAGCACCCACTTGCTTACAGATATGGCGGGTAATGTAAATACGTCTGGGCTGACCCAACTCACTTATAAGACGCCTATAAATTAGGGCTGAAAGTCAAGTTGGGTCGGGCTGGTGCTCAACACTAGCCCGACCCAATGTTCCTATATATCAACCCTAATCCAACCCAACCCAACCTCGGGTTGGGAACTCTCAACCCAAGTCCAACCCAAGTGGGCTCGGTCCGGTTGGCCGGGTGGATGCAAGCTAATATTTTCGTTATTGCATTAGTCTATTATATTTCAAAACACGTATTATTTTTTATCCCTATGATTTTATTAATTATATATGTAGTTATTTATCCTTAAGAATTTATTTATTTTTGTAAACAAAGAAGCTAAAATATAGGACAAGTAGGGTTGTTGTAGGACACAATCTATTTGTGAGAGAAATCCCGAATATCTTGTCAGCTTAAGTCATCGGAAATGACATGGACCAATGAGACCTGACGGCACTGGAATTTCCTGTGCCTTCAACACCGACCATCCACACTCAATTATAATTTATAAGTAATATATATATATATATATATATATATATATATATATATATATATATATATATATATATATATATATATATATATATATATCGGATTCGGGTTGGGTCGGGCAACCCAAGCCCGACCCAAGTTTTATCTTGGTGTTTGTATGGCTGATACATCTTGCCCGAGCCCAACCCAATGTTGGGTCGGTCTGGTTGAACCCGTCCAACTTTCAGCCCTAATATAAATAGTATTTTAAAAAATGCTTGAGCCCTCTCAACTTTTTTAGACGGTGATGATCCACAAAGGAATGAGTCTTGGTAATTAAACATGTGAATTGAGTGACGCTTAAGCCTAATAAATGGGTTGGTATGGACCCATCTAAAATATTGGATGGGCTCCGAATTCATGGTTTTGGGTCTGGTTTGGGTTCGACTTATTGGCCACTTCAGTAAATGGCTTAGATCTTGAGCTCGACTTCTGAGCCAGGCCAGGCCCACCATGGAGGTGGACTTGGACTCTTAGCCTATGACCGAAACTGAATTTCAAAACTTACCTAATGATTTCTCCGCAACAACAAATAAAACGGTGATAAGATTTTAATTAATGTAAAAAGGACATAGATATCAATGTAAAATTACCAAAAGGCCATAGACATAATATCAATCAAATCAACCTTGTTATAGTTCCTAATCAAATCATGTCATCCATGCTTACCTGGAAAAAAAAACTAATATAAAATCCATTTTCAATTGACTAATACATCCCATCTCATTTCATGCTTATCCGTCTTTTGGAGGGAACCTACATTTAATTATTACTTTTTTTCAATTATGTATACAAATCAATTAGCTGTTTTATGTTTCTATCTGGTTTGATTAATTACATTGATAAGGACATTATTTTGGTTTCAGTTAGTTGAAACCTTAAAAAGTGCCCTTTCGGGATGGGGTGTATTTCACATGGCTGCATCCTGACCCTAGGTCATCCATAAGATGTCATTCTAGCCATGCGATGGGGCACTAAATGGTTATGATCAGCGGGATTGAATCTGAAACATGTGTGATCGTTTCTAAACCATCTATTACATTCACGGGCTAGCTGGTTTTTGGTAAATGGTGGGACCCACCAGATGCAAGATTTGGATGACTAACACACGTGTCAGATCGGACGTTCATCTAATGGACCCCAACCCTATTAAGACTTTCATCGAATACTGTCCATTTGCTTGGCTAGAGCTCACCATATCATCCAATCAGCTAGATTTGTTGACGCACGGATGTGCGTGATGAGGTTGAGCACCATCTTCTTTAAGTATAACTGATCTGAATCCATGAAACTTCCACGGACTCCTCATAGCGATACTGAGTTCATAACTCTTTAAATAAGGCTAGGAATCGTAGGGAGAAATTTTGGAATTAAACTACAACTAAAACTCATATAAACTGTGACTTACTATAAATAATATACTATTTATACACGGTCATGTTTCCTACTGGTGCTCATGGTTTTTGGCATTTGGCTGAACCATGATGTCCCCTAATTATTCTAAGCATTTTTCATGTTGGGCGCAGCTCCTAAAGCTCAACGGATGAAGAGTTAAACTAAAACTTCCTATAAAAAGTAAAATCAAAATTAAAACAGTAATTCGACCGTCAATATGATGGTATTTTGCAAATTCGGCGTGGACAACCTGAGAGACTCAGGTTGAGTGGCTAAAGTATCTCCTCCTACCCTAAAATCAATAGATAATTTCCATTTTGACCATGAAACTGTCCCTGACCTGCTCTACATAATTTCTTGCAGTGTGTCCTGCCTAGAGCGGTAGAGTGGAATCACCGTGGACGACTATTTCAGGAACTCTACTTAAAACCGATTATGTTGCCCACGTGGCATGCATTCTATGCTCAGAAGCAGCAGCAGCAGCATCAGCACTTAAATGTCTCAAGTGACATCATGTGGACCATGTAGGGTCCACACAGTTCCAACTTCCGACCGCTTTCACAAATGAGGATGGAATGGTCAAATAAACCATCCCCACCTTTTAAAAAAGAAAAAGAAAAAATAAAAATGCATGCAATTGTTTGGAATTCAAATGTGTTTCTTTAATACTATATAATATAATATTAATACAAGAAAAAAACAAAAGGCCATCAAATGGGTTATGTTGATTGATTGTGAAACACCAAAATCTCATACAACGAAGCTTGTTGCATAGATGCCATTTCAATGTTGCATGGTTGTAACCTTATTCACCACATTTAAACATTAAAAAAACATACAACTCGGCTTATTATAAAGTAAACCGCACGTTTTATTTACTATTATATTATATTATATTATATTATATTATATGTATGCCGCTCCATCTTTGGAGTTTAATTAAAAGAGTGACCACCAAGAAAGCTGATATTAGGGTAAGGCGATATGCGCGAGGATGATTTGAGATGCGATCTGCTCCACAGGTTCTGACATGGCAAGGTGGTGTGAGATCTGAGCCGTTCATCTGGTGGGGCTCTACGTATATACACTAAAAAAATCAGGCTGGTCTACTTAATAGACTGGCCAGAAGAGTCGGCTGGTTTGTATTTTGATGTAAACGTTTAAAAGCCTGCATGATGCAGTATACGACTGACCTGAAGAATGGTTCGGATGTCATAAGAGAGTTGTAGGTGGGCAATTATTCTGCGAATAAAGTCAATTTGGGTGTAACACTGCGCAGATATACGTAGATTTATGAAGAAAGAAATAGAGAAGTAACGATCATGTAGGTGTTTTATTAATGTAAAAAAATGTAATGACCGGATATTTTAGTTTGACCAAAACGGGCGAAAATGAACCTGAAATCTGATGTTTTTAAGGAGACTAGTGAATAGATTGGGGGTGATGTGTTAGCCCAATTATCTTGATGGAGGCTTGGATTTCATGTTGGATATGTATGATAATTTCTTCTTCCATTGGGGTGTAATGGGTCACTCAAAATTAATCAAAGGGGCTTTCTTGCAAGAATAGGGTTTTTTATAGACGGATCTGGTAATCCCATTCTCAGTTATGAGAATTATTAATTCTTTTGATCTGTTCATAATGGCAGTGGAACCAATATCTTAGGAGTTGAGGAATGCTCACCTGTGCACTTTTGCACGCACGTCATGGGTACAGAATCTGAATGATCCACGTGATGTGGCACCCCTTGAAAATCTATTGGCCCAATTTTCAGCTTGATCCAAAACTCTAGTGGGCCATAGCAAATAAAAATGCAAATCAAGGGAGGAAATTGTTTCTTTTTTCTATGGCCCACTAGAGTTTTGTATTAGGCTGAAAGTTGGACTTGCGTGGTTTCAATTTGGACTATTCAGATTCTGTGCCCATGACACATGTGCAAAGATTCCCACGGTTGTTCAGCATTCCTATTTAAGGAGACCAGTCCTATTTAGCTTTTTGGCTTCTACTTCGCGGAACAATGGGATGACTTCTCTGCATACATCCACATATGAGGTATTGGATTCGGTAGTTACTCTTTGGTACCGATGGCAGGTATGGTCCCTGTTGTAAGCTCTGCCATATATACATGCCATCTATCCATTTTGCTACCTCATTTTAGGTCATTAGCTTAAAAATGAGAAAGATCCAAATCTCAAGTGGACCACCCCAAAGCGAACAGCAGTTATTGAACGTCCACAATTAAAAGTTCATTGAAGGCTACAAAAGTTTTGGATGAAGCTGGTGGTATTTGTGTATTCCCTTCAGGTGTGTGTGCAGATAAACATTACAAGGGGCCTAGGAAGTTTTTAATGGTGGGCATTCAAACAACACTATTTCCTCGTGTCGTGTTATATGCTTGAGATTTGGATCTCCTTACCACGCATGAGAAACCTGTGTGACATATCCGAGCCATCCATCAGGTGGACTAAATACTGTTTAGTGGCTGATATCCACGTTTGTGACCAAGGATGAAAAATATTCTTACAACGGCTGTTACAACCAAATGTTCACTCGCCCCTCGGTTACACATCATGTGTGTACAAGTATGCAAGCATGGCAAACAAGTGAAATATCCAAGCCATGCATTTATAGATTCCCTGTCTCAAGTTTTCAAAAGATCCATCTATTTTTAATATGATGATGGCAAACTTAATTATTGGACCACCTTTATCTTTGGGCAATAACATCTACATATTACTAGGTCTAATTATGGATGGCATCAATATTTCACCTGTCTGTTATGCTGACCCATCTGATGGCATCTGCATTAACTATACATGCCTGTGGGCTTATAAAAGCTCATATATACAGATGAATTTCTTGCTGATCTGACTCAAGTTAGGGCTGTTTAGGTGCTACCAAAAGATTTATCCAACTAGTTTATTCTCAACCACCACTAGTGTAGTCAAGATAAGTGTGTTTACTAAATAATTCGGACCCGCTTACTCGTCCAATGAACTTGAAACTACAATGGAGGCACTTTCATATAATGAGTCTTTTTTGGACGCCTTTGGACGGTTTGGATCTTACACATGTGAGACACATTCCAACATACAAGGAAGATTGATAAATATCATTATTGCACTAATCCATAGCTCAACTGGTAGACTGAGTGAAGATAACCTTGTTTCAACACCGAGGTCTTGGTATATATTCCCAAATGGGGTGTGGCTAACAATAGGGTGTGTGAAAAGAAAAAAGTTCAAGATACTGGTTGAGAAGGGGGAGTTAGCCGAAATAGGATTCGTTTTTGTGTAGAGCACCCAAATCCGCTATATATTTGACACAGGTTTGCCGTAATGCTGGAACGATAAATCACTAATTAACTTCCTAGGGTGATTTCCTCCCTTACATGGGATGTGATGTGCGGTCTTCTCTTTCGTGTTATTTCTCCCTTTCTCTTTCTTTCTTTCTTTTTTTTTTTTTTTTTTTTTTTTTTTTTTTTTTTTTTCATATTCCTTTTCCTAAGTGGACTCGATTTTAATGTATTTTATTGGTGATAAGAGAAGTTTCTTATGAAAAAAATAAAAATTCATTGCCTTCCCATATGATATATTTTGAAGGATTTCACAATAATTGTTTCTACTACAAATGGTAATCATTTTAATAGGTTAAAAAATAAATGGAAAGCTAGTGGCACCCAGGGAAGACCTAAGTGCTACACGTGGAAGCTCCATCGATGCACCCCTTGTGTGTGTTTTTGGAATATGGAGTGACTTCTTTTTTAGCAAATCATCTGTTTGAAGTGGTGTGAAAAGCAAAATCCAAATGTGTCTGGTTATCTTTTTCCTCTTTTATACCTGTTGGAACAATATTTCCTTTATTTCAGCCACTTCCCAAATAAGAAAACCATTATTTGAGGGAGAAAAAAGCACTCGGACCCACCTCATAAGGTTCCTTCATTCATATCCTGAGTAGTAACAAAAGTATTTTTGGGTAAATACTTTTCAACTCTGGATGCTATAGCTTATTTTAACATCAAAGTTCATAAGTCATTTTTTTGAAGAGGAGGATTTATATGTGAAGTGGCCATCTCTTGTACATTCTATATTGGGTCTTCATTTGTAATAAGTAGGGAACATGTTTAGGTAATGCATGTTGTGTTTCTAGGAGTTTTTGTACCATATTGGTCAAGGAAGAGGAATTTAACCCTTTATATGAGAACCTTCACACATAAGAGCTTAGAGCCCCTCCTAGAGATTTTGCTTTAAGGTGCATGAAAATATGTGCGCCACATGATATTTTAAACACACCACGCCAAACCGGATCATGGTTATGGTGCGGGTGTGTGCACACTCTAGTCACTTTGGACAAAAATTAAGAAGAGAACCACAACAATGGCCCACATGATATTTTTTTTTTCTCACAAAATAATGGTTTTGATTGTAAATTATATTCGGAATTGTAAAGGACCGTGCTATGCATCAGTTATAAAAATTAAATAAACTAGACAGCGTACCTTGTTGAGATGTCCTTGTTGTAACTTTGATGTCGTAGTCTTCGTTTCCTTACACCATTGGAGAAGCACTGGGTTGAAAAGAAGCATCTATTGTATGTAGGATTGAGGACTCAGCCGTATTTTTATAGTTTAAAGGGTTGAGTAGTATAAAACCCATCGAAACTCCTCTCCTTAAGGCTCCACTCCACGTGAATTTGGTAATCTCAATTGCACTAGACTGTGTATCACATTTCTAGCATACCACCCCTTACACGATTTTAGATGCACTACAGCTTAGTGGGGTTCATCGGTACTCCTGATTATACTATCCAACCTTTAGGATAATCTAGACCATTGATCAATAAGACCCACCTTATAGAATTCTTACATGGATATCAAAATAGATGGACCCTACTTGGCGGCATAAAAAAATGTCCAACACACAAGATGTGAGCCATGTATCATATTATTCCTCTCCTAATTTTAAGGTAAGATCTAGTGTATTATCAATTAAATGACTAAAGATTCGTAATAGCCCAAAAAGTTGCATGGATATATCATAGGTCAATGCAAAAGCATCATGTTGGCTGGTTAGACACAGGCCCCATGCTGAAAAAGCAAATATTTTTCTGCATGAAACGGTATTTTAGCCTTTGCTTTCACTGTGATTATTTTTCACTCAGCCGTATCAGACTATTGTAGCTCCAATTATAGGCAATCAGCACTGTTTCGGATCCGTAAGTGCAGGATATATGGAATTTGGACCTTTGCTTTTAATTCTAATTTTGAATAATGTCCTCCCATTCACAAGCCAATATTCACGGTCAAGATTATTTGATCATCCTATCGGGACATCTACAGTGGATCGATTAGATGGAAATGTTCTGATCTCCAGCTTGGTGTGCCACGTGTACACATGATCTTGATTTACACTACGACTTTTGAAATTTAAATGCATCCAGCTGATGGATGGATTGACGGGATGGAAAGAACAAAAAAGGAAAAGGTTAGGAACATGCACTTGGAAAACCAACTCCAATTAGAGGGAACGGTCTTATCATCACCCATAGTTAATAGAAAAAAAAGAAAAAGAAAAAATTATGAGTTGTGATACTCGACCCTCCATGGCGTCCCGGATCGGTAACTTATGGGTGATAGTTCACCACCACTTTAAAAATTGTGGTGGGTCATACAACATACATCTGCAGCAATCCAGACCCTTAATGGGACCTACTGTGGAGGGAGCACAGCTTGAAAGTACAATGTTTTGGAAAATTCTAACAATTTTGATTCTGCCCATTGAAATTCCACATCTAGTCTAATGGATTTGGATGGTTTGAATCATCTCATAATTAAGATTTCCCATCTTAGCTTCGTCCACGGTCAACCCTTTTAACTTGGATGACCCGGATGGATTGATGTATATGTATGTCAGATCTATAGAATAAATTTCACTCGGTTAACACCATTTATAAATGCAGATGACCCCTTTCTGTCTATCCATTATGCCAAATTATTTCAGGACATGAGTTAAAAAAATGAAGCATATCAAAAGTTAGGTGGACCACATTATAGGAAACATTAAGGTTTAAGCCTAAGCTTTGAATTGAGTTAATTTTTATGTTTTTTCTTCGTCTAGATTTGTGTGAATTTATAAATACATTTGGTGGGAAATAATTAATAAACATGACTTTTGGTAATATTATAACTGCATGTGTTGTTATCCCCACTGTTTCTTGGGGTGTGGTTTACTTGAGCTTTGGATTGACTTACTTTTATGCTTATGTTCTAAAACGACCTAACAAAATAGATGGATGGCATAGATAAAACATGTGCATTATGGAGAGCTCTACATATTCAGAATCCGAACATTAGTCTTTTGTATCCCACCGTAGAAGGGCCTGATTGCAAGATCGTGGCCACTAATTGTGGGAATTTATCGATGTTGAAACTCCTTTCTCGTAATATGCTTACAGCACACATAGGAGGTGTTTTAGGGGAATAGTCCAAGCAGAGACTCCCAGCTTATGACAGAAGGGTGTATGGTGGTGAACTATGAGTGTGTGTGTATATATATATATATTGTCTTTAAGAAAAGAGACAAAAATAATGGGAAAGGATAAGAGAGGAGGGGATTTATATTTCTAGAATAGAAAGAAAGAAAGAAAGCGACATGAGATGAGAGAGAGGAGTGGTTGGATTGGCAGTATCATCTCTCTTTCTCTCTCATCAACAACTGCTTCTCTTGTCTTCATGTTTGGTGGGAGTCAGTTGGAGGATGGCAGTTTTTGAAATCCTTCACACGCTTTCCTTTTTTTATTTTTATTTTTATTTTTTATTTCACTATTTAAAAGAAAAAGAAAACCTTTCTCTCTCTCTCTTTTTTTTCATTTAATTGACATCCATCATCCAATTCACCTCTCCCCATGGGTCCATCTATTTTGTCATTGGTTTCGATGATGGGTCCCACCACTCCATTAGCTTAGGGCCTGTTTGGGCAGTGCGATTTGAAGGGATGAGGTGGGATGGGATTCATCTGGTTTTGTGCCAATTCCACCCCGTGTTTGGGAAGAATGGAAAAGCTTGGAATTACATTGAATGGAATTGCATTCGGTCCTGTGCTAATTTCACTCAATGTTTGCAAGTTGTGTTGGTCTCACCATGATGTATGGACTATATCCACACCGTCCACCCATTTATCGAGATTATTTTAGAGCATGGGCCAAAAAATAAGGTAAATCTAAAGCTCAAGTGGATGCCACCATAGAAAGCAACAGGGATTGAATACTTACCATTGAAAACTTCTTTGGGGCCACATAAGTCTTGGATCTACCTTATTTTTAGGCCCATGCCATAAAATGAGGTTACAAAACAAATGAACGGTTTAGATATAACACATGCATGTTATTTTGAGTAATTTCAAATGATGACGAGTATATCCATTCATTGTACCACCGTATTATCAACAAAGCATGACATTAATCTCATCCCATGGCATAGGAGAGAATCCTGCCATGGGTAATAATTATGATTTTTTGAATCCCATCCCACCCGATCCCTTCTAATCCCACCGCCCAAACAGGCCCTTAGGACCAGAGAATCCTCACGATGTTGTATATAGAGCATCTACTCCATTCATCACGTTGCAGGAAATGATGGGGATAGGATGGTTTGTATGTGGTACCATCATGGCTTGTATCGTTCATCACACCCGTTAATCAGTTGTGACTTATATAAAGTTAAGATACGAAAGTCATCCTGATCTAAAAACTCAGGCAAGCCACACCGCATGAAATTAGAAATTTTAGAAACAATTTTACATTTTACACGTTGGGCTTTTGATCTAAAACTCAGGCAGTCCACACAGTAGAAAATTACAAAATTTAAAAACAATTTTACAATTTACCCCTTGGCATTGCCCATTGAAATTTTGCTACTGATATTTTGTATCTTTGTTTTAAGTAAGGTTCTCATCTTATTACGTGGTAGATTAGAACATATAATATGGTGGGCCCACAGCACTAACTTTAGAGGACGTAGGGAATGGTCTCAAAAGATGGAGAAGATGTGTTTTAGACGATTCCAGTCCATTACCTTCTGGTGACCACGCAGGCACATTTCTCACTTTTGTGGTAGAGCTGGGGTCAAGCGAACACAGATCCTCAGGCCAATCCATAACATCCGATTGTGGGCCCCTTTTTTGAATATTTTTGAATCCAATACTCCCAATTAATTGTGTAGAGGATACCCGTCATTGAAATGGACGGTAGAAATGCACCATCTATTTTCTGCCGACAATTGCACAACCTACTACTTGTACGGTTTAATGTGTCTGTAAGTATGATGTGTGGTACGCTCTTGTAGCACGTGATCAACCCTCCGCATGCACAAACGTTCATGCAAATGAAGGATTTTATACTTGTTGGGCCCAAGATACGGTGATCTGGACTGCTTGATCTAGTGAGTTCTGTTATGGTACGGTTTCGGTCTAGTGATAAATTCGGGCGTGCTATAATTCAATGTGTAGCGCAATTCAAACCGAACATTTGTAACCCCAAGGTCTAAGCAGACATGAGGAATGTGATTGAGATGGATTAAGATCAATCCCCCATTCGGTCACTTAAACAGTTTTGTTAAAATGAGTAGCAGTTAGGATTGGTCCTTCAAGGGTTAGTCTTTTGCCTTATGTATGGAAGGATTTTTTTAATATAGATTAAAAAAAAAAAAAATTTTTTAAAAAAAACAAGAAAGGAATTTTTACGGTTGGTTAAGGATAACAGCTGCAAAACATCTTTCTAAATGGAGAACTTTGTTTGATATTTGAATTGGATTCAGTATATGAACATAGACTCAAATTATAGCTAAAGTTAATAACTACTTGATTACTGGTATATATTATACTAAGAAATGTAAATAATGAATAAAAGTAAAGGATTGCGTTGGGGAATGTAAGTGATGAGTAAAAGGTAATAGGATTACACTAAAGAATATAAATGACAAATAAGGAAAGAATAATTATGAAAAAAGTTATAGTGCTGAATTCATTTGCTATTTATAACCTTAACCTGGCCATTTCAATACTTCTCATGTTTTGACAGCTGTTTCAGCACTACTTTAACCCTCTCTGTTTCTAAACTTGCCGTTTGTCATGTAACCGCTTCAGCATTATCACTCTTCACTCAACCACTTTGGATGATGTGGCGTTGCTTGATGCGCTCCAACTGTATTAATATAGAATCTTCTTCATATGTTTCCCAAAATGTTCAAATACACCACAAAAATCCATCCTGATTACACGCATTCCATTCTAATTAACTTTCACAGGAATTGGCAATAATAGGGATGAACATAGCTCCCCACGTCGCTTCGCCTTTGGAAAAGGTGAAAGCGTCATGTGACCCCTCATAAATGTAGCAGTCCTTCGGTACACATTGGGACACCATAGAAACCATCTCTAACCTATGTAGTTCCATAATTCAGCTTCAACTACCCTTTTTCGAATTAAGTGTTAACCCCATTACAGCATGTGTACAAGTATTGTACAAAACGAGAAATTAATGATGCTTAATAAATGCTCTATATCCTCAGCCGATATAAGCTTCATTTCAAATGTCTTTCCTCATTCCATGCTTCCTTCTCCTTCGTTTCTCCTTCTTATCCTAAATCTTTTTCTTTCTTTGATCTTAGCAATGGTTGTCTCATTGTATTTTGCTCCATCTTTCCATTAGGATGGTTTAGTCACTATATTGCACGCACTTTTTGAGAAATGTTCTAATGAAATAGTCTTCAAATCACTGATCGGAGACTATTACTGTATGGGACCAATGTTCTTCCCTGAAGTTGAACCTAAAGAAATCAGTATTATGGACCCTTTGTTCCCCAACTGTCCAGAAAAAATAATACTGATTCGATCTGAATTTCTCCCAAAGCTATTCGATGCTCTGAAAAATCCCCGATATTGGACGAAACCTCTACTAGAATGAGAAAACTGGTTCGATCGTGTTGCTACTCAATATGAAACAATAAGGAGGAATTCCGGCATTTACGAATGCATCAAACTCTTCATATATGAATATCCATCGGACCCTACTCTTCTTACAACAATGTCAACATTCTAGAGCCCATCCGCCATCACATTCTTCTTTAAATGCGGCTCTATGAGTCCAACAATCTTGGACATTGCAGTTTTGACCTAACTCATTCCCTTTCGCAAGGCAGTCTTCCTCAACTTCACTAAAAAAGAACCATGACACTTCACCAATAAGGCCGATAAGGCCTATTCATACTTCATGCAAGTGTGTTGTAAATATGAAGGTTCAGTCGACTATAAAGAACACACGACCTTGTTACTGCTCTGGATTTATCGACATTTACTGTGTGAATGCTCCATAAATGAATATGTCCAACTAGCCAAGGTGTTCGCACAGGGTAAAAAACTTGCTTTAGTGCTTTTTGTACTTAGCCACCTGTATAAAGGTATTTTTGAGATTACCACCAAAGGTCTTTATATGGGAGGAGGACCACTATAGCTTTTTCATATGTGAATTTATAAATATTTTTTCTCTTCTCTTGTACATTCTCCCATTCATTCTGATGTTGTTTATACTTCTTATATTCACCACATTATTCATTCACCTTAGGAGATTCATACATTTTTCAGTTATATGAACTCTCTATTCTTTCCTCTCAATAAAAGCAAACGCAATCGATCCTTTACTCCTTTCCATCTTAGAGTTCAGTTGAACTTGGTTCACTGGCCGATATGAGAATGAAGATAGTTAGACAGAATCTCAAATGAACCTCGCCTGGGAGAGTTACCTCATTTGTAGGGATCTCCTCTATGACAGCATGATGATACTGAAAAGAATGCCAAAGCTGGAATCGAGCAGTACTGTCCAAACTTGCTTCCTCATCAATTTGGTCTTGTCCAATGCATTCCTTGTCCATTCACTTAGAAGATCTATAATCAACCTCCTTTCTCTTAGCCGATTGTCGATTAAATTGAACTCTACCGCTTACTTCTTCCACCTTCTAGTCAACTAGCTTGACTCTTGATCTTCCCATCTATCTGAATCAACCTTAGATGATGGATACCTTCTCTGATTGGTCAGAGAGTCACTATAAAAGACTAGTTAATAAATCTCCCCAACTCATTATTACTCAGCTCTTTTCCTCCATGGAGCTGCAAGGAAAGAAAAGAGTAGCACCTCAATTGGCCATGATTTTCAGACAAAAAATAAAAAAGCCGAAGACCATATCAGTCATTGTCACTATCCTACCTACTCCAGCGTCCAAGACAGCTCCACAACTGAAGCACTAAAAAGTTACAGTGAAAGGACATGTTCTCCCGAGATCTTGTATGTGCAATGGTTATTTGTTACCTTGATTGTCCAATTTTGTAGTGCCAAAACCACAATTTGTGTCTTGTGTAGCACATTGATATATCTGTTCAAGGCAATCCATCACATGTAAAAGGACAATGCTTCAAGTCAAGAACAATGATTTACTTCAAGTAACGCAAGGTCAAGTACATTGTTCTCTTCTCTAAAGCTTCAGAGTTTTAAAGCTACGAGATATTTTTCAAGACTCAAGGTGAAATACAACTCAAGAATTACAAGTTCAAGGTTTCAAAGATCTCAAGGTTAAGCTTTATCATGTGTCGAGATCTCAAGTCTCATGAACTTCAAAGATTATCCATCATCTGAAGAAATGAAGGTTCAATGTCCATACTTCACATTTCAGGTATGAATGACCTTAGATTGACCTTAGGGTAGGTCATTTTGTATACATAATTCAAATTGAATCATTTTATAAGTGTTTGGTCTGTTCTTAGACTTGTAATGGACTCTGTTCGACTAGTCCTAGAACTAGATAGACTAGTCCTAAGTTGTTGCAAATTTTCAGAATTTTTTGGTTGAGCTACGACCAGTCCTAGAGTCTACTCGACCGGTCATGTGAACAGTGCACGACTCATTCACGACCAGTCTAGCAGCTACGACTCAAACTCCAGCAACTATTCCTGGCTCCTCATGACCAGTCGTGAAGTGCCTACGACCAGTTGTGGAACGGTTTTATTCAATCGCGCTCAAAATTTTAAAATGTTGTTGGTCCTATGACCAGTCTTAGTATCCACAGGACCAGTCGAAGATGCGATTTCTACAACTATAAATAGAGCACGATTTTCAAAGTTTGATATCTAATTCAAGTAAAATCAAGGCATCACTCTGAGAGATAAGTTTGTATTCTTTTTAAGCTACATTGTGTATATTTAATATTCTCTTTTGTTAGCTTTTTATATCTATATTCCAATCTGATTTGAAAGAGGAATTGTAATATTCCACTTCTTGGAATCAAAATCAAATAAAGATAGCCCAACTTGATTTAATTTAAAATTAATTAGAACTTAGAGCCATTTCAAAGTGAGTATTGGACATTGAACTTCTTTATTCGAACTTCTACTTCGATTTAATTCTTCCAGACTGCTACAAAAGAAGAAATCCAGATATTTTACATTTGTGTAAATCTTCTATATTTTTGGTTTCTTTGAGATTAAGCCAGAAAAATTTCTAAGTGTTGGTTATCTGAGGAGAACCAGAAAACTTAGAGTGTGGGGTTTTTGAATTGTGTAAGCCCATTTGAAAGACACAATTGTAAGGGTTTTAAGTGAACCTAAGAAAAACCTATTTTCATAGTGAACGCTAATATCCCCTGTGTGAGGATATTAGGAGTGGAGTAGCAAGCTGTGTGGTTGTTGTTTAATAGTTGGTGAACACATAGGTGAACCACTATAACTCTTTATGTTTTGTGGATGTGTGATTTATTTTCTATATCTTTAATTATTCAAGTTTGTGAGATGTATGTGTGAATGTGAATATTGTAATATTTACATTTCAAACATTGTGGGGAATGTTGTAATAGTTTAGACTTTCATTTCTTGCTATTTCCTTTCATTCCTCTTCAATTTGAGATATTGATACTTAAACCGTTCTAGTAAGGTTATCCTGTCATAAACCCTTGGTTTTTATGGTATAAGGTTGTCCTTAGAACAACATTTGTATCAACCTCTCAAGACTTTAATTTTGAGGTTGCTTTATATTTCTGTATTGTGAATTGCTTAAAGTGTTATCTTTCCTTTATTCATTTAAATTCCGCTATTATCATTTTAATTTGGCATAATCCTATTCACTCCCCCTCTAGGACTCATAGCTAGGCCTTTTCAAGTGGTATCAAAGCCTAAGAGCTTACCTTAATTGTTATATTTTTTGGATTTATTTCTTGAGCTAATCGATCTAAGCTATTTATAAGATGTCAAATTTTGATAGCCTTTCAGTCACTAGGCCTCCTCCATTTGATGGATCCAATTATGCCTATTGGAAGGCCAGGATGAGAATTTTCTTAAAATTCATGTATGAGAGTATATGGCAAGCCACAGTGACTGAATAGACCCCTCCTACCACTAAAGTAACTGGTATCCATGGATCAAAATCAATGAGAGTAACACTCTTGCACCACACTTCAGAAAAGTGAGAGTAGTGCAAATGCAAAAGTATTAAATACAATCACTTGCGCACTATCACCAGATGAATTCAAAAGAATTATATCCTGTGATTCTACAAAGCAAGACTGAGATATTTTAGAAATGACACACGAGGGAACATCAATTGTCAAGAAATCTAAAGTCCAAATCCTCATAATTAAATTTGAGGAAATACATATGGAAGAAAATAAAATATTTATGGACTTCTATACTAGATTAAATGACATTGTAAACTCTATATGGGGTCTTGTTGACAAAATCCCTGAAAGTAAAGTATGTGCAAAGATACTGCGCTCACTTCCTGAACAGTTCAATTCTAAGGTAACTGTGATCCAGGAACTTCGTGATACAGATAATATGAGGGTAGAAGAATTAGTTGGGTCTTTACAAACCTATGAGTTAAATTTTAAAGCTCTTAAAGGTAAATCGATTGTCCTTAAATCTTCTAAAAAAGTTTCTCAAGAAAACAATAGCAATTCTGATTTAGAAAACTCAGAAGATGATATGGCCCTTCTAGCGAAAAAGTTTTACAAAATTTTCAAAAGTAAAAAGAGGGTTGATTTTTAAAAAGCTAATAATAAGAAAAGATCTAAATCTAAAACTTGAAATCATTAAAAGACAGTCAATGTTACAACTGCCAAGAATATGGGCATTTGACAAACAAGTGTCCTAAAAAGGACAAACCCAAAAAGAAGAGTATGTTGGCTACTTGGGATGAATCTTCCGGTTCTGAAGCTTCTTCTGAATCAGAAGATTCTAAAACCGAGTCGGGCAATGAAGTCAAGGCTCTTATGACTCTAGCCAAGTTCACTTTATAACGATGATTTAACTAGTGAAGAAAATCTAAATAGTGATCATGAAAATGAAGAAGATCTTATAATGCCCTTTACAAGGAAAGTTGTAAAATTGCTGTTAAATTAAAACTTCAAAAAGAAAAGTTTTCAAAGCTTAAAAAAAATTTTGATTCTCTTATTTTAGAAAAAATACTATATTTCAGATTGTTTTGAAAAATGCAAACGTGATTTAGAATTTAAAACCTCCTAGATTGAAAATCTGAAATCTGAAAATGAAAAACTTAAACTTGAAGTTTCTTCACTTTTGAGTTTAAAGGATACATGGAAGTATGCCAAAGGTGATCCAAAATTAGAAAAACTTTTATTTGGATCAAGAAAATGTAGTGACTGATCTGGTTTGGGCTACAATAGAGATATTCCTCCTAAACAGAAGAATACTCCTCCTAAGTTTGTAAAAGGAGAGTCCTCAAACTCAAAAGAGAAAAGTTTTAATCAAAAGTTTTCTACAAATACCAAAACATTTCAATCTTTTAAACCTAAAAGTAACCATATCAACTATAATAATCAGAACCAAAACCCTTTAGCTGAAAAAATAGTTGATTTTCTTAAGGAGCTCTTAAAATCTAACTCAGTAGGTCATTCTTACAACAACTACAAACATAAGAAGACCAACTATACTCCTAAACCCAAAACAGTTATGAAATGGGTTCCTAAGGTTACTTACTTGGTTGGCCACACGGCTTTCAAAGCTACAAGTCACTCAAAGTGGTACTTAGACAGTGGATGCTCAAGGCATATGACTGGTAATAAAGGTCTATTCACCGATCTTAAAGACATGGCTGATGGTTCAGTCACATTTGGTGATGGTAGCAACTGCAAGATTATTGGCCAAGGTATAGTTCAACTCTTTAACCTTCCCTTGTTTGAGAATGTGTTATATGTTGAAGGGTTAAAACATAATCTGTTAAGCATATCTTAAATATGCGATAAAAATCATAGCGTGAAATTTACTAACCAAGGTTGTGAAATTTTAAACAAAAAGGCTTCTGTAATATTAATTGGTCGTAGAACTTCTGAAAACTGCTATATTGTTAGTGATTCTAGCTCATCTAATCAATCGTGTTACATTGTCAATACCGATGAGACTGAGTTATGACACAAACGTCTTGGACATGTACACTACCGCAATCTATATAAATTGAGCAAAAGAGAATTGATAAGAGGTCTACTTAAATTACAGAAAGTAGACAATTGAGTTTTATATTATAATAATTCCAATGCAATAAATATATCTAAAAATCCAATCCAGCATTCACGAACCAAGCACATTGACATTAGATATCACTACATTCATGAATTAGTGGAAGAAAGGACAATCTCTTTGGATTGCATTCCGACCGAGACTCAACTTGCTGACATTTTCACTAAACCGCTCGACAAAAGCAGGTTTAATAAATTAAAATTTGATCTTGGTATGTGCAATTTAAATTGATTAATCATGCATTTCTATATTATAGTATATATATTTGTTAATTTATTTGTTTAAATTTTAAAATTATAAGAAAAATGCATGTTTTTGTGTTTACACAACCAGTCGAGGACGTACTCAACCAGTCGTGGCACGACCGGTCAAGGATGTCCCACGACCAGTCATGTAGCGCGCTGGATCATTTTAATTTGAAGAAAAACTCTTTCTTCCTCATTTCCTCTTTGCTCTCCACCGGGCCGTAGCACGACTAGTCATACCCAACTTCTTGATTCTTCAAGGTTAGTCCATTATTTTCATTTTCCTTCTAGATTTAAATGCATATCACTTCATTTTCTTCCTTGGAGTACTTGATTTCAAGTTTCCTTGAAAATTTTGGAGTTTTCTTCATCAAAATCTATTTTTGAGAAAACCTATTCCACATCTTTTACAACTCCTTACTTCTTTGATTTTCTTGTTGCAAATAGATGCTAGGGGGAAAAAGAAAACTTTTCGTGGTGCTTCCTCATCTAGATCAGCTCCTTTAACAAGGCGTCATCTTCGGTCACCCGAAGATGATCCATCACATGTGCGAGATTTACGATTGCGCAATGTTATTGTTGAGTGACCTGTGCATATTGAACACATTGCTCCTTTTGGTCTCCTTTCACTTCTCCAATATGTAGGTTAGGATAACATCCTACATTGGGGTGGGCCAGCATACCAGTTTATTGCGTAGTCTATGTTTGCTTGCATTTCTGATTTTTCGACTGAGAATTTAATGTTTACAATAGTGACTAGAGAAGGTCCATTTGAAATTGACCATCATCTGATTTTGGCTCTAATGGACATACCTGTTATTAACGAGGGTATTCCTATTCACACTCTAGTTAAGAAACCTTCGGAATTGGAAAAACGCATGCTCACTAGAGCATTATGTAACATAGAAGTGCAATGGACTCATAAGGGGAATGCACTTGCTTCCAAGTACTTGTTACCCAGATACAGAGTTCTTCATAGAATCTTTATTTTAAATCTATATCCACGTTCTGGTAACAAAACATAACTAACTTCCTTTATGGTTCGGATTTTGCATTCTGTCATTTCAGGCTCAAATGTCTGTCTTTCTTCTTTAATCTGTCATTCTATCATTCAATTTCGTCTCCATCCTGGACACAGTGATATTCCATCTGCATATCTTATGAATGTGTTAGCTACTCACATGCTAGTTACTATGCCTATTGGAGAGGCTCCTATTCATCATCTTATTTTCAACAATTCAAATATAAATAAGATGAAATTGGAACTGGCTCTTGGCTAAGTGAATGTGGGTGGTGGTGGAGCTGAAGCAGGGAATGTAGAAGAAGGTAGCGATCTTCCTCCTGATAATATAAATATGGATGACATTTTTGATGAAATTGAATCAGACTTTACAAATGATCCTGACTATGAGCCATCCAATTTTGATGCTCGTCTTCGTACACTTGAGGAGAAGGTAGAGAACATGAATGTTACCCATGATTTACAATTTAAATATATGCACAAGTATCTTAGGCGCTTAAACAAGGGCTATCATCAACTTAATCTTACCATACCTACTCCTTTAGGATCTAATTAGGCGTTTTTATCTTATGGTCTGTAATAACTCTTATACTACTTTGCTTTCTTTCAGTTTGTGAGACTGACTTTGGTTGACTTTGGTATATGCTGGTTAATGATATGTGAACTTTGAATTTGCTTATATATCTTTCATATCTTGCCTAATTAACTCTTTTATTACTCTCTTATTAAGTCTTCCTCTTCCATTTCTTCTTTGCTTCCTTTGTCATATTGTGACAAAAAGGGGGAGAATATTTCTTTGGATTAGTTTTTTTATGGATATGGAATGGATATGGATGTGGGTTAGTAGAATAAATTTTATGGATTTATGTGTATTGTTCAGGGGGAGTAAGTAAGGAGGAGTTTTGCCTACTTCATGATGATATGTGCTAGTTGAGGATAACTGGTGCATGATTCTTTAACCAGGCTGTAACTGATTTTCTTTTATAAGTGCATGGTTCTTTATTGAACATGTGATACTACTCTTACTCTTATTCTTATTGGAGTGTGTTTTGTCACAAATTTGACAAAGGGAGAGATTGTAAGTGCAATGGTTATTTGTTACATTGATTGTCAAATTTTGTGGTGCCAAACCACAATCTGTGTCTTGTGTAGCACATTGATATATTTGTTCAAGGCAATGTATCACATGTACAAGAACAATGCTTTAAGTCAAGAACAATGATCTACTTTAAGTAATGCAAGGTCAAGTACATTGTTCTCTTCCCTAAAGCTTCAGAGTTTTAAAGCTATGAGATCTTGTTCAAGAATCAAGGTGAAATACAACTCAAGAACTACAAGTTTAAGATTTCAAAGATCTCAAGTTCAAGCTTCATCATGTGTCGAGATCTCAAGTAACTTCAACGATCATCCATCATCTGAAGAAATGAAAGTTCAATGTCCATACTTCACATTTCAGGTATGAATGACCTTAGATTGACCTTATGGTAGGTCATTTTGTATACATAATTCAAATTGAATCATTTTATAAGTGTTTGGTCAGTTCTTAGACTTGTCCTAGACTCTTTTCGACTAGTCCTAGAACTGACTTGACCAGTCCAAGAAATTTCAAGACCAGTCCTAAGTTGTTACAAATTTTTAGAATTTTTTGGTTGAGCTACGACTAGTCCGAGAGTCTGCTCGACCGGTCGTGTGAACAGTGCCTGACTCATTCACAACTAGTCCAGTAGCTATGACTTGAACTCCAACAACTATTCCTAGCTCCTCATGACCAGTCGTGGGCAGGTCACAACCAGTCGTGAAGTGCCTACGATCAGTCACGGAATGGTTTTATTCAATCGTGCTCAAAATTTCAAAATGTTGTTGGTCCTATGACCAGTCATAGTGTCCACAGGACCTGTCGAAGATGCGATTTTTATAACAATAAATAGAGCACGATTTTCAAAGTTTGATATCCAATTCAAGTAAAATCAAGGCATCACTCTGAGAGATAAATTTGTGTTCTTTTTAAGATACATTGTGCATATTTAATATTCTCTTTTGTTAGCTTTTTATATTTGATTTTGTTTTTGCATTCCAATCTGATTTAAAAGAGGAATTGTAATATTCCACTTCTTGAAATCAAAATCAAATAGAGCTACCCCAACTTGATTTAATTTAAAATCAATTAGAACTTAAAACCATTTCAAAGTGAGTATTAGACATTGAACTTCTCTATTCGAACTTCTACTCTGATTTAGTTCTTCCGGGCTGCTACAAAAGGAGAAATACCTATATTTTACATTTGTGTAAATCTTCTATATTTTTAGTTTCTTTGAGATTAAGCTAGAAAAATCTCTAAGTGTTGGTTATCTGAGGAGACCCGGAAAACTCAGAGTGTGGGGTTTTTGAATTGTGTAAGCCCATTTGAAAGACACAATTGTGAGGGTTTTAGGTGAACCTGAGAAAAACCTATTTTCATAGTGAACGCTAATATTCCCCATGTGAGGATATTAGGAGTGGAGTAGCAAGCTGTGTAGCTGTTGTTTAACAGTTGGTGAACACACAGGCGAACCACTATAACTCTTTGTGTTTTGTGGATATGTGATTTATTTTCTATATCTTTAATCATTCAAGTTTGTGAGATGTATGTGTGAATGTGAATGTTGTAATATTTACATTTCAAGCATTGTGGGGAATGTTGTAATAGTTTAGACTTTCATTTCTTGCTATTTCCTTTCATTCCTCTTCAGTTTGAGATATTAATACTTAAACCGTTCTAGTAAGGTTGTCCTGCCATAAACCCTTGGTTTTTATGGTGTAAGGTTGTCCTTAGAACAACATTTGTATCAACCTCTCAAGACATAAAATTTGATGTTGCCTTACATTTCTATATTGTGAATTGCTTAAAGTGCTATCTTTCCTTTATTAATTTAAATTCCATTATTATCATTTTAATTTGGCATAGTCCTATTCACCCCCCCTCTAGGACTCATAGCTAGGCCTTTTCAGATCTCCACTGCCTCAACCATCTCCATCAGCTCCCAAGAGGATCCTTAATTTAGGAGCTCCTCTCGGCATAGCTCTGCAACTCCTTACTCTAGTCTTTACCCACACCGGGTTGACTCTATTGCTAACATGTCGCTACTGATCTCAACCAAAAGATGACAAAAATCAGGCACTTTCTCAGTCATAGTTGTATCTTCATTTGAAATATACTTCAAAACCAAATATTAGTCAGGGTTCTCCATTGAAGACTATTCCAAAGAAATTGAAGAATGCCTTAAACGTTACCAAGACGCTCACTATAATAAATGCTAGAATAAATAGTGGTAGGATAGGGAAAGATTAAATAATCCTAACCTTCCCTTCGATGAGAAGTAACTCATTCCATATCACTACAATCTGCCACCATTCCCAACTTCTACTTAAGTGATGGCGACAATAATAAGAAATCCTTAATATATGGATGGTAGATTTGTCACCATCATCGTCCATTCTGATTTATGTGGAAGCTACTTTCATTTTTACACCTGTTTCAAGTCTTTCATATCATATTTTTGCTAATTATGTCCTTTTTCTTATTACTTGGGAAGTATCGGCTGTAGAGAAGCAAATCGTTGAGGAGTAACCACTTCAACAAGTCCAACCTGGGACCAATATCATCGAGTCAACTGAAATACAAGCCGTCGACTCTAAAGGGACAATAATTAATGAAACCCTTCATTCTCATCCTTCTCTAAATACTATGATTGTCAATATAGAGTCTAAATACATCGTTGACTGTCTTCAGATGCCAACCTTCATTGTCGACCAAGGAGATGATGAAGAAGAAAGAGATGAGCACCCCCTGACTGTGACTCCTTAGAGCTCCAAAAGAGGATCATCCTCTCGATCCACTCTTCCGTCTATTCAGCACCTTCCTTCAACCACGAAACGTCTACTTAAGAAATTGAAGAAGCACTCCAGTCGGGTGCAACATACGAGGTCATTATCTTTGACCAAGCAACGAAGGAGGTCTCAGTGATTGATATCTCTATTCCTCCCTTGGCACCAATCTAGCATCGACACCAATGACGATTGATGATGCCTTAACTTCTACGACGAAGATCGAAGATGTGCTCCCGGTTGAAGACATTCTCTCCTCCCTCATACAGGCTCTTAATAGTGATTTCATTATGGCCAAGTCTCCTATACCTTCCACTGATTTATAGCATCTTAAGGAAGAAATCCAAACCCTTGTACACACGGGGGTATCGGAGATTACATCGATCGAAACGATTGAGAAGCTTACTGATCAATATCAAGTTTTCTCTCTTTCAAATCAAAACCTCTTGGCAAAGTTGTTAGCACTTAAGAATTTCCTAGATTTAATCAAAGAAAATTACGAGCTCCACACCATGGTCGAGCGCGTCGAATATGAGCACGTAACAGCAGCATCCTAAGTAGCTACAGCCAGTGACATTGCTAAGAAATTGTCAGCTAGTCATGCAGAACTGAAGAAATTAGAGCCAAGTTGGAGGACACGAGCGTATAGATTGTTACTCCAGAAGAATAACTAATGATGCTAAAGAGAAATTTTAAAGAGGAGAATGTAGAAGACGACTGAAAAAGGAAAGTGATCAAGGGCCTGGCCACATTTGCCAAAGCTCAAATATAAGCAATCGGACGGGTTTAACATGCAGTCGTGAAACATAAGACCATCTTGTTAAAGAAGGGGCGATAAGAAAAAGTAAAGGTTGCGATCTAACAATTTTTCACTTTCAAGTTATAGCTTTCTTTCTTCTTCTTGTATCCCTTTATTGATAAAAGGAATTGGCCATCGAGTCATCTTTTGTCATCGGTCATTTTTACTTAGCATTTTTTCTTCTTTCGCAATCCGAATAACTAACTGGTGATGTAGCATGCGGAGAATGAGAAGTCATGCATAACTTACTGAAATAATTGCCATGACGGCTACATATTCTTATTTTTTAAGAACATGAAATGTCTTTGCATGCCATAACTGCCCATGATGCATCGAATGTGGGATCCATAATTTCCTATTTAAACCCAAGCAATCTTTGAAACTTCCTTTACTCTGCAGACATGGCCTCCAACTAAATCTCCCCTTCTAACCCTATAGTGCTAAGATCTATATGAAAGAGATCCTCGATTGGGGCCTTGTCGATTTTGGTCAATCCTCATTGTTGTTTGATACCAATTTCTTCCTTAGAGAAGCTTCTGAAGCCACTAAGTCAGACACTACGCTCAAAGAAATTCCGAAGTGTTGGACAAACCATACAATCTTGGCAACCGATATTTTCAACTATGAAAGGATCACTGAGTACCAAAGATGGCAAGCCGCTACACATGAAGACTCCCTGCCCGTAAACGATGCTTACGAATAGGCATGGAATGATCAACTACGGTGGAATCGGATTCACCAATTCAACCATACCTTATTCTGAGTGTTGTAGGCACAACAAGTTGAACTTCTGGAAGACATCAAGAAGGAAAGTTCTTATGTTGCTAAGGATCCTGCCGTTCTATAGGATCTCCTTACCTTTGTAAATTCCCAGACTGTTGACTATCGAACTTAGTCACATGTGAGCCTTGATGGGAAGAGGGATGTCGATGGTAGGGCTTCCTCGAACAACAATCGTGTTGATCAACTCTTGTACTTCATCTTCATGGTAGAGGGGGCAAACTAGAAGCTCCAGAAAGAGGAAGTTAAGACAGAAAAGCTGAAACTCTTTGAGTAGTTCAAGGAAATAAACAAAAAAATATGCCTAAACATCTCCATTACTTAGTTGCTTTACATGCTTGCTTTACTTCCCTTTTCCATTTTGTAATGCAATCAATGGCCTACTTCTTCTTATTAAACTTTGTTTTTATTTCATTGTCACTCTATTTGGATGTTCACAGTGATTCATGTTATTCCTCAATGTAGAACAACATGATTTCCATTAACATTGAATCGGCATTCTAGAATATCAAATAATGACATCATCACTACAATTAGTCATTGCTCAAGATATTTAGGATGTTCGGTCGACATAACCTTTGGTTATGCATATCATAAAAATTAATTAGAAGATGATCTGGACTATCAAATTCATTGGATGGTTACCTCACTAACTGACCATATGTAAAGAAATGACATTGATTAGGTCACTGACGATTCTCACTTGATTGATTTCCTCCTCCAAGCTTGACCACCCAATACTTACTTTCTTTTCTCCTTTCAATTATAATTGTTTTGCTGACTTGACCGATATGGATAGGGATTCGTGTACCGCTTTTCAAGGAACCCACATTTATGGCGGGCACGTGTCCTGACCTTCTAGGAAATGAACTAGCACCGCACTGCTTAACTCAGTCATTCCAACCATCGCACCTTATCCACACATGCATTAATTAGTCTTAACAATGCTTATAAAAACATGTGCTTTTGCTTCTGTATAGTTTACAAACTTTGAACTCCATGGCTTCTGCAATCTTCTACTCACAATCACTAACCCTTTAGAAGAAAATCCTCACTGAAGGAATCGAATCCTTCTCTAAGTCATCTCTCCTTCACTAGAGGTGCCATTGAAGCATCTAAGACTAATGAACCTCTTCAAGAAATCTTGGAGGTTTTAATAAAATTGCAGCGTCTTAAAGACACTTATTCTAAGGCTGACTTAGAATTGTAATGATACAATGGCCTACTAAGGGAGTGGTCGGCCATTCATGCAGAATCTAAGACTCTTTCGACCCATTATGATGCTGCTTGGAAGGGTTGATTGCACTAGGTTCGCTAGCATCATTTTGACAAGCTGATATTACAATCACTTAAAGCCCAATGCAATAATCTAGTTGTTGATCTCTTGGAGGTCGCACGCCTATATCCTAGATGGGATTGGTTAGGCTCTCAAGAGCTTTTGTCTTTCGTCGAGTCTCAGATTGCACTCTACCAAACTCAATCGTAAGAAATCAACATTACGAGAAGGAAGCCGATAGCAAAGTCGAAGTGGTCAATTGTCATCTTGATGAGCTGATAAGCTTCCTTCACCATTCTATAGTCGAGCGTCCATCATGGAGTAGTAAGCTGGTATTGGCCAAAAAGGCCAAGGTGTCTACTCTCAGGGAATTCGAGGAGATTAGGGCATGCTTATAGCTGAACTGCTCGATCGGTCAATTGTACTTCTTTATTGTACCCATTTCCCTTTTGTAACTAAATTCTAAATGGTCAATGACTTAAGGCCCTTTTCCTGGAATAATAAAAATTCTTTTTCATTCATTGTGTAATTAGCAGTAGGGCATTTATCGGTATCTTCGTATTACTCGCCCTAATCTTGTACTATCTACCATAAGGAAGGATAGTAGGTTCCTAAGAATTGTCATTGATTAGAGCCTTTGCAATCTTTCTGTTCATATCACACAAGAGATATGCTCCACCCTTAAGGACTTGGATGAGAACATAGGACCTATCCCAAGTAGGCGACCATTTTTTACCTAAAGTTCAATCTATGTGCCCTATCGGTAACACTACCTTACAAACCTTATCTCGTTCTCCGAAGAATTTTTCTTTTACCCTTTTATTATACACCCAGGTGATAATAGCTTTAGTAGTGATAATTGAATTCAAGGCCTTCATCTGAGTTTCGTCTAATCTTTCAAACTCGACCAGCATCACTTTTGTGAACTCAGGAGGAGTTAGTTCAGATTTATGCATTAATCTCAATGATGGTATAGTAATCTCCAAAGGCACCATTGCATCGTGTTTGTATGTTAATCCAAAAGGATTCATTCCAATATTGGTACGGGGTGAATTCTTGTATGCACAAAGCATCTCGGATAGGTTTTTATGCAACTCAAAAGAATTTTCTTCAATAACTTTTCTTATGATAGTCTTTATCACCTTGTTACTAGCCTCAGCATCTCGGATAGGTTTTTATGCAACTCAAAAGAATTTTCTTCAATAACTTTTCTTATGATAGTCTTTATCACCTTGTTACTAGCCTCAGCCTGACCATTGGCTTGCGCATAATACAGCGTCGATGTAGAATTTTGATTTTTTACTTGTCGGCCATAACTTTCACTTCCTTTACTGAAAATGTTACACCTCGGTATATAGTGATCAACGCTGAAATTTTGAACCTCTGGATGATGTAAGTCTCAATGAATTTGATAATCTCCCTATGGCCCACTACGAGTGCCCCTTTAGAAATTTAAGTACCTAATTAAAACAAGTACACTTGCAACTAAGTTCCTCTAATGCCCCCCAGAGAGATCAGATTCTTCCTGAGGTCAAGAATGTGTCTTACATCTGTCAGGATACGTTCTACCCCATCGAACATCCTGATGCGCACCAAACCAATTCTAACAACCTTATAGCCAATGCCATTACCCATAAACACATGTCCATCATTAGACTCGATGTAACTGATGAACCAATCTCACTTAAAAGTCATGTGGTATAAGGCCCCCATATCCAAAACCCACTATGTTAAGAACATCACAACCATCAACTTTCTCGTTGGATTCCACTATGTTGGCTTCATTCAGCGTATTATCATATCTTTCTCCCTTTTGAGCCTTAAGATTCCTACAATTATTCTTCATATGTCCTATCATGTCATGATTGCAACACTTCATTTTGCCATTCCATTTTGATTTAGATCTAGATCGAGAATTCTCTTTCTCTCATTTAGAATTCCTTCCCTTGACAACCAACAAGGTACCGTTGCCACTATCTTTCCTTCTTAATTGCTTCTAATGAAGGGTTGATATGATAGTTTTAACATTGATGGTATCTCTACCATGGATCAAAGTGTCTATGAGATTCTCGTAAAATGGTGGAAGCAAATTTAGAAGAATTAAGGCTTGATCTTCATCTCCGATCTTAACCTCTGCCTTCGTTTGTTTATAGAGAAATTCGGTGAATGTGCTCATGTGTATGTTGATATCAGATCCCCATGTCATCTTAAGATTGTAGAACTATTTCTTAAGATATAGATGACTTGTAACGTCCTGAATTTTGAGGGTCTAGCAAAGCTCTACTCCCAAGATTCAAAACATCACTTATGCATTGTGGATGATGATATTCAGTTTTCTTTCATGTTCATGAGTTAAGCATGCATGGGATTATGGTGGATAACACATCATACTCTGGATTTAATTAAGTTAAGCCAGTGCAGAAGTCTAAAACATATCTATGTAAGTATGTAGATGTTTCACAAAATTCCTTTCATAGTATGAGTACATAACCGGGTTCAATATATACATGTATCATTCCAAAATAAACAAAATGTATGTGTCTAACTAAGCCCAGATGTCCCAGTGGTCCCTGCATAACGGTGCATAGCCTAGATCGGTCCGTTAAAGAGTTAAAAGTAGGAGAATTCTTCCTCCTCATCCAAGAAGTCCTGCTCCAAAGCATAGACATTGTCTGTACTTGCATATACATCAAAGTTTGGTTGGTGTTTTAAAACACTATCCCAGAGTGTGAGTGAGTGATCAACTCAGTAGTTCTATAAAGTAAAAGTTACATATGTTATCAAGTCAAGCAAAGCAGTAATGATAAAGCAATCATAACAATCACTTCCTAACTACTCTTTTTAATGCAGGAATGGGGTGCAAGTAATGATGTATGCCCTCACATCAAAGCTCCCTCACACGTGACTCTGACAGCCTATTTCGCATATGACAACACTTCCTCAAAACGGTACAACTCCAACGGCTTCTTGGCACATCCAAACTAATGCAGTGTGATGCATGGTCATTTTAGCCAAGTAATTAATTAAGCTTATTCATATAGTAAGTTTGGGAAGCTAGGGTACCTCCCTTTATTCATTGACCCAAATCGAACATTTGGCATCGGACAACCGTAGTGGTCCTACTCCTATGTTATGGATCCATCTAGGTTCGTCACTCTTAGTTAAACACATACGATAGTCAAGTTGTAGGTTCGTCACTTCTAGTCAAACACATATGATAGGCAAGTTGTGAGAAGTTGTGCTCGCAGTCACTATGGGGAGGCTCGTCGCCCCAGCGTAGGCCGACAGCACGAACCCGGTATCCCATACCACCATGTCCGGCTCACGAGTCTTAGTTACTCACTAATCACTACGGGGAGGCTCGTCACCCCAACATAGGCCGACAGCATAAACACGGTGTCACATGCAACCATACCCAGCTCATGAGTCTTACTGGATCGCGGTACCATGGTTAAAATGGATCTTTATATTGGTGAGGGTTACCTTAGATTCAAGCAGTCACGTCCATACATGGTAAACACACAATAGGTCAATTGGTTCATTAGGCAAGCTCGATTGGTACGGGCGCACGTTAACTTAATTGACATGAAGAGCGTAAGTACCCCTCGTGGCCTAGCCACTATTGACACTCGTCGTGCGACTCGGATTCATCAATTTACCCAAGGTGGCGAGACTAATTCAGCCACCCGAACAAGGACTTTTAATGATTACCTGGGCTACGTTTGTAGCCCCCAATCCTATCCAAATGCTACTACAACCACGTGTAATATCCATCCCAGCATTCAATAAAACAATTTAAGTGGATTGTCATTTGGGCATTTCATCAAACACATAGACTATGTCAAATATAACTTGCATTTTATCAATTGATTTCATAGAGGAAAACATACATATGCATAAGACAACAGGGAATCCTATCTTAATACTTATAGTAAATACAACTTATCAACAATTTTCTCATTTAAACAATTTATCAAACACATAGGCTACATTAGTTACAACATATGTTTTATCAATTATTCATACAGAGAAATCTATATGCATATGATGATGGTGAATCCTAGATTAGGAATCATAGCAAGCACTAATCATTCTCTATTTCCCATTTAGAATATTTTAACAAACACATAGGTTGCATCATTTACTTATTACAATTCATAGGCGTATCACATATAAAAATCAACATATTTAATACAATACGGTAGCAATCAAGACAAACATAAATCATTAGCTATCATGAAAGCATTGATAAACCACGACCTAAGCGTTTATAGTACGCACCTTTCGTCAGAATGCTCCACTCGGACTCGGTGCAAATTCTACGTTTCCAAAAATGAATCGTCGAGCACCTAAATGATGAAACTGGTTAGCTAGGTTGACGAAAAATTATCTGGGAGTTCTACATTGACATTAGGGTTAGGATTTCTTACCCAAAATCATAGCCGAAAAAGGTTCAGTAGTACAATGGGTCGGTGATTAGGCGCGTGGATTCATGGGAGAAGTTTCCTGTAATGATCTCCTACAATTTCTCCTTTTCTCTTTCCTCTTTTCTCCTCTCTCTCCCTCTAGGGTTTGTGAAATTCGTATATGGGAAAGAGGGGGTGAAATGAAGGCATTTATAGCCTCAGATGTGATGCAAATGGCCCCAGGGCCACTTTATACATTGTTTATACCCCATGGGGCTATTTCTGATGATGAGGCTCATGGGGAGGCCCACGACTCATCTATGTCATAGGGTATGCTCCCTGACAATGGATCCATGCTAGGAGACAATCTCAGTGTAATCAGATAAGCCGATCGACCATGGAGAGCTTGTGCCAGATCAACTGTTATGCATGTCCAATCGAGGCCACAGTCATATGGATATGTGCAGGAAAATTTTCTTTCCCCATGGGTGAAGTTTGGTCACAAACTAACGGTCCAAATTCTCCAATTTCACGTGAGAGCGAACGACCCAATTCACTTGAGTTTCAGTTCATTTTCTAAAGATATTCATGTTTCTCACACTCTTAACTCACGGCTCAAGTTGGGCATTTCTGGACACTATCTGGGCTTGATTCCCGCGATGGTTGTCAAGCCCAGCAGGATGGACATAGTCCTATAATTTCACGATCATCGGACCCTCGACGTGCGGTCTAGGTCCATTACCGAGTTTCAATGTACTCCCGAGAGCGACATGCTCTTGGGATTTCTCCTAGGTCTTCAGGTGACATTGAGCCAGAGGTACTCATGGTTTTAGGCCTTCCCATTTGTGAAAATGGTGGCCCAAGCTTAATCCACCGATTATTTAGTACTTAACTAAATCCCATCTAATCTATACGATAGGATGTGGTCTTTGGGTAGTTTTACTTGAGGTGATACTTGGGTCTTTGTACGAATTTTTTCAGGATGTTACAATTTACCCCCCTTAAAGAAAAATTTCATCCCCAAAATTTGTACCTTCCGTACTCCTCGAGGATTTGTGGGTAATTCTTATGGACTTCAACTTCCATTTCCCAAGTAGCCTCCTCCTCGGTGTGGTGTGTCCATAACACTTTCATGAGTGGGATGACCTTGCTATGCAACACTTATTCCTTCCTATCTAGAACACACATAGGTCGCAATACATTGGTAGCATCTTCCCTTAGCTGTACTTGTTCCCACCTGATAATATGAGTAAAGTCGGGAACATACTTCTTCAGCATTGACACATGAAACACGTTGTGTATGCCTATAAGTGGTGTGGGCAAGGCGAGACGGTATGCCACCACACCCACTTGGTCTAAAATTTGGAAAGGCTTAATGAATTTTAGTGTGAGTTTTCCCTTCCTCCCAAAATGAAGTACTCCTTTCATTGGGAAAACTTTAAGGAATACATGGTCCCAAACTTTGAATTCTAACTATCTCCATCTCGTATCGGCGTAACTCTTCTGCCTACTTTGGGCCGTAAGGAGTCGACGCCTGATGATATCGATCTTTTCTGAGGTCGCTTGAACCAGATCTAGGCCAACCAAGCTCTTCTCACCAACTTCCGCCCAACAATGCGGAGCCCGACATGGGCGTCCATATAAGGCTTCGTAAGGAGCCATGCAAATCCTTGCTTGGAAACTATTATTATAAGCAAATTCAGCATAAGGGAGACAGTCATCCCAGTTATCCTTGAAATCAAGTACACACGCTCATAACATGTACTCAAGTATCTGATTTACCCGCTCCGTTTACCCATCTGTCTGTGGGTGGAATGTGGAACTAAACTTCAGCTTCACCCCCATCGCCTCTTGTATTTGAGTCTAGAACATATACGTGAATTGTGTGTCTTAGTCCGACACAATCTCTAGAGGAACCCCATGCACTCATACTATCTCCTTAATGTATAGCTTGGCTAGGTCATTTGCCAAATTAGAAACTTTAATCGGGAGGAAATGGGTCGACTTTGTCAACCAGTCTACAATCACCTAAATGGAGTCATGCCCCTTTCTCGTCTTTGGTAACCCGAAAATGAAATCCATAGATATGAAATCTCACTTCCACTCGGCTATGGGCATGGGCTAAAGTAAACCAGGGGATCGGCGGTGCTCGGCCTTGACTTGCTGGCACGTGAGGCATCGGGATACAAAGTTTGCTATTTGGGCCTTCATGTTGTCCCACCAGTACAAACGCTTCATGTCCTGATATATTTTCGTACTACCCGGATGTATCGCTAACTTTGAATTGTAAGCGGCCTCTAGAACTTCTCTCCTTAACTCATGAAGGTTCGGGACGCATAGGCAGCCACGATACCACAAACCTCCATCTAAGCCAATCCTCCATTCTAATTCTTCACTGTCACTTGCATGCTCTCTCATCTTCACCAATAGCTCATTTTCTTTCTGAGCCACAATGATTCGGTCATCAGTAAGTAGTTGTACGTGGAACTGTTCGATGCTCTCGAATGGCTCTTCCACTATCAGCCTCTGTTCGAAGTCTCACACGAACTCCACCATATCCCACTCTCTTACCATTAGCGGGGCTGTAAATTCTTTGGTTTTTTTGTAGCTCAACCCATCGGCCACAAGGTTGGCTTGCCAGGATGGTAGGAGACTTCGAACTTGAAGTCCTTTAATGTCTCCATCCAATGGTGCTGCCTCATGTTCAAGTCCCTCTGCGTAAAGATGTACTTGAGGCTCTTATGGTCGCAAAAGAGCTCAAACTCCTCACCGTAGAGGTAGTGTCTTGAAAGCTTTAGTACGAAAATGACTGCCACTAACTCTAGATCGTGAGTGGGGTAATTTTCTTTGTGTTTTCTCAACTGTCGAGAGGCATAGGTGATCACCCTATCCTTCTGCATAAGCACACAACCCAAACCGACTCGAGAGGCGTCGGTGTAAATAGTATATTTAACCCCTTGCTCTAGCAGTACTAGCACAGTGCAGACATCAGCTTGTCCTTTAATTCTTAAAAGGCTGCCTCTGCTTTCTCATTCCAAGTAAATTTAAGGTCTTTCCGAGTAAGTTGAGACAATAGTTGGGCTATCTTGGAGAAATCTTTAATGAATTAGCGATAATAGCCGGCACGTCTGAGGAAACTCTTCACTTCTGTAACTGAGTTGGGCTGCTCCTAGTATTGTACTGTGGTCACCTTGGCAAGGTCCACAGCGAGTCCATCTTTAGAAATCACGTGTCCTAAGAACTTGACTTCTTCCTTCCAGAAGTTGCATTTTCGGTACTATGCAAACAACTGATTCTGCCTAAGAGTATCAAGGATTGATCGTAGGTATTCTTCATGATCTTTCCGACTCTTTGAGTATTTCAAAATATTGTCTATGAATATAATGACGAATCGGTAAAGATATGGCCGAAACACCCGGTTCATGAGATCCATGAATACGACCGGTGCATTTTTAAGTCCAAACAGCATCACGAGGAATTCGTAGTGCCCGAAGTTGGTCTTGAAAGCTATTTTTTGCACGTCTTCACTCCTGACGCACAACTGATGATACCCGGAATATAAGTCTATCTTAGAAAAATACTGAGCCCCCTTCAATTGGTCGAATGGGTCATCTATCCTGGGTAAAGGATACTTTCTCTTTACCTTGATGTGATTTAGCTTGCGATAATCTATACACAACCGCAACGATCCATCCTTCTTTTTCACAAACAACACAAGTGCTCCCCAAGGAGATACGTTCGGCTGTATGAAATCCGAGTCCAATAAATCATCAATCTGCTTCCTTAATTCTTCCATTTCACACGGAGGCATGAGGTACGTCGGTAAGGAGATAGGTGTCGCACATGACACAAGGTTGATGGTAAAGTTGATCTCGCGTTGAGGAGGTAGTCCAGGGATCGTTCTGAACACGTCCATGAAATCTTGGACTACTGGTGTGTCCCCAAGTGACGGACCATCACAATTTTTCAATAGGGAAGCGTAACTATGAATGCGGTAGGGACAACTGACCTGAACTGGGAAGGTGAAGGCTGTGCGGCCCATGGGCTGTCACCAATCTGGTTTCACAGTCAATTCTGCCTTCATTTTGGTGAGCCAATTTATATGAGCCAATTTATATCAAAGATGACATCGTAATGATATATTTTGGTTACAATCAGGTCAATGCACACCACTCTGCTCTCTAAGTCTATCTGGCAACTCTTACAAAACTTAATGGTGTCTGAAAAGGTCCTTGCTGCAGCGATGACTCTCACCCCAATCATAGGGGTAGTGCCCAACCCTAATCGCTTGACTGTAAAGCATGCTATCATTGAAACAGTGGACTCGGTGTCCACTAACAGGAATACAGGTGTACCTTGGATGTGGGCAGTGAGTTCAAAGGCTAGCGGTACTGCAACCGCTGATTCAGCTACTTCGGCGGTGAGTGCATGCACGCGAGCTTGTTGTGGGCGGTTAGGCGGCGCTGTCATAGGCCGTTGAGGTGGCCTATTTTGGGATACAGGAGGTCGGTTATATGGTTGCGCCGGTGCTACAGATCATAAAGGAGGGGCTAAAATAGCGTGTGAGGCTAGCGGTTGACCCTCTGAGGCGGCGTGTAGCCTTTATCCCTCATCTTGGTAAAGCAAAAGGGGTCAGTGTGGCCCACTCTGTTATAGTAGGTACACATAAGATAATAACGCCTTTGCTGAGCTGGCGGAGCCATTAGTCTGGGAGGTGAGCTCACACGTGGCCTCTTGCCAAGAAATGGCCGGGTTTGCAATTCGGGCCTAGGCCTCGGGCCCATTGGCAAGCGTATTCGGGACACCCGCTCACCGTCCTGCTCAGCTCGCAGGGACATATTCACCAATTCAGCATACGTGGGAATGCTATTACAACGAATCTTGGTGCAGATGTCAGCTCGCAACCCTTTCGAGAATCGCCGCATTCTCATCGGCTAATTAGCTAAAACCAGGGGAGCATATCTAGTTAGTTTCGTGAAACGGTTCTCATATTCTGCCACTGTCATCCCCCCTTTTCGAGGTGGAGGAATTTGCCCTCTTTTTCATTATGGTAAGTAAGGGGGAAATATTTTCCGTAGAAACGCATTTCGAACTCGTCCCACGTCCACGCAAATCCTATGGGAACGGTTCATAAGATACTGTCCCACCATAGGCTAGCCTCCTTCTTAAACATGTATGTAACTAGCTCGACCTGTTCTGCTTCGGTACACTGTAATGGCTTCAATATCTTAGAAATACGATCCAACCAGTACTCTACCTTCTCGGGTCTATGAGTACCCGCAAAAGTGGGAGGACGGAGGCATTGAAAACGCTCAAACAGGCCACTGCAGCCATTGTCCTAGTAGCTTGTACGTGTTACATCGGCGGGGCCATGTTCATATTCTGTGCAATGGCCCCCGCTATAGTTCCTAGGACTTGTTGTTTCTGTTGCATCAAGAGCATCATCTACTCCAATCTATCAAGGGGAGGGGCTGCCTGATGCATATGTAGCGTTGATGAAGACGCGCGGTTCTAACCTAGAACTGGTGGTGCACTCAACGTTAGCCCATTTATGGGGTTGGTGGCCAGTTGTGAATCCGACATCGTCTCGCTACTTGGACCCAAACTAGGGTCTATTTGGTTATCACTTGGGAGAGGGGCCTTGTCAACCAACCCGCCAGGTGGGAGACATGTCATGTTTCGAGTGGTTTTAGGAGGCATTCCCTATATACAACATAGGGTACAATATTCATAAAGTTATGGTGACATCATCAGCTTTCCCAAACATTCCACACATTACTAAACAAAAAGAGCTCCATGCATTTCATTAAACAAAATTTGTCACAGTTACATATGATATGGCATTAAATGTACTATGACAGAGAACACATGATAGCTGACTAACAAAAAACTTCAACATTTACCAACCTAGCATCCAAACTAAGCCTATCCAAGGCTATTACAAAAAAATAATAATAATAACTACAAGCTATACTACTAATCCTCCAATTCTGGCAAAGGCAGAGGTGCTCCCTTATCCTGCATGCAGCACAGGAGGGCTTTCAGGGTACGGGACATCCTCTTAAACTTCTGCTTCAGGTAGGCCTGGTTTTCCTCGATCTTGACCATGTGGGCGTCTTAGGTGGCCCGGTCCTGGCGGTCATCACGAGCAGTGGGAGGCTCCCAGTCGGAGTCCCGAGCCTCCACTTCTTCCTCCTGTTCCTCTTCTTTACTGTCTTCCTCCTCTTCTATCTCTTCTTCTATCTCATCCTCGAATTCTTCAAGTTTGGCTTGGCATTGCCTGGTACCCATTTTCATATTGTTGAGGGTAGTCTCGTTGATGAAATGGATGGGGGCAAGATTATCCATGTGGAGCCCGAATCTAAAGTTGCGGGCGATCTTGCAAACCAGTTAGCCGAATGGGAGGGACGAGTCCCCCCGAGTAGACTGTGCCACCTTAATTATCTGGGTTAAGGGAATAGTGAGCAGGCACACCTTTTCTCCCTGTCCAACTCGGTACAGGAAATCTACCATGAACCTCGTGCACTCCATGCGGTTGCTCCATCTGGGATACATGTTGTATGTGCATATATGGTTGGAGCAGGTAGTAATCATCCGTTATGCTTGTCGTTGGGAGGTTGTTCCCTCGCCTCCAATTAATGAGTCAGCCACAAAGGAAGCGAGTGCGGTGATCTCTCTCTCGTTTACTAGCAAGACTAGTCTCACTGGCATGCACAACACCACACTCCACTCCCATGATACGAGTCATGATATCTACGTCAACCCTGGTTTCTGTTCTCCCCAACGGGATATGGTAAACTAGAGAGGATCAAGAGTTGGGTCCCTTATGTGTGCATAGAAGGCCCGCACGGTGCCCTCACTAGCATGTGTTTTTCCTTCAAATATGAGGCCCCACCCGTTCTCCAGGAGGTGGTCGATCACTGGATACATCCCAAACAATTTCTCATCCATGTGAGCTTCAAAAACAACCTTACGATTACGAAACTTACCGAGTCTAGTGCCCGCCGGTAATGACCTCTCTATCGAGATTTGGGGGTCAAGGTCCCGCTTTGACCTCCGCTCGGTGCTCACACTTGTCTCGACACTTGTCTTCTTTTTGGAGCAACTCAAATGACTTGGCCTAGCCTCGTCCGGGGCCGCTCGCTTCTTCCCCACAAGGGAAAGGAGCGTAGAAATGGAGAAGATGGCGGCCACGATCTTGAAAAGGGCCATGGAGATGGAAGGGATATGGAAAGGAGGGATTTTTGAGGAGATGAGTGTTTTAGGAGCCTTAGATGATGGGTTTGGTGCTCAAATGAGAAAAAGGGAAGAAATGCAAGGGAGATTAGGAGAGAGTTGAGGTGAGGGGGTGTAGAATGCAAGGAGAAAGTGGATTTAGAAGCATGAAAATGGAGATTTGAGAGAGAGGGAGGGTTTTTGGAGGGTTTAGAGGGCTAAAGGGGTTTGAAAATAGGTAGAAATGAAGAAAGGAGGGGTTGTGGGGTCATATAAGTGGACCCCCACATGTGGGAGGGGCCCACCCAATCGGACCAGAGGTGGTGCGCCACCGATCCCGCGGCGCCACCGCGCCCCGCTGGACAGACCAGTGGTGCGCAGCCGATCGGGAGGTGCGGCCACAGCCCGCTGGCCAGTCCGGCGGTGGTCACCCCCCTTTGGTGATTATTTTTGGTCTGTGGGATCCCTAGGCCCCACTGACTCATTGTTTTGGGTCCCTGATAGGTCGGGTCCATCCATCGTAATACGAAGAGGTGTTTCATTGGGCGTTCTGGATCCCTTTGTGATCCATAAATCCATCAATTGACGACCCAAATTGTTAAGGTTATTCGGGAGCTTCTTTCCTTAGTCGGGACTAAATTTGGCGAAGATCTATACTCAGTTTGAACTACAAGGTTCAACGTTTAGGCCATCTTGGCCTTGTTAGCTATTTGCGCCAAGTCCCACTGTACTACGATCGAGTCGACCTCATGTCAACTTGATATGTTATCTTTAGTCAGAGGTGACTTAGGTCATTGCACATGATCTGAGTCCCGCAGTTATAAACCTTCGACTAAAGTACAGTGCTTAGCCTCGCTTGTCGGTAAAACTTTGGGATCCTAATATCGCCTCTAAATTCTATCGCTCCCTTCTTAAGTTAGAGTGCATCATGTTAGCCTATAACCCCAAGTCCAGTTTAATCCAAATCATGCTCTAATACCAACTTGTAACGCCCCGATTTTTAAGGGTCGAGCAAAGCTCTACTCCCGACATTCAGAACATCACTTATGCATTGTGGATGATGATATTTAGTTTTCTTTCATGTTTATGAGTTAAGCACGCATGGGATTATAGTAGATAACACATCATACTCCGGATTTAATTAAGTTAAGCCAGCGTGGAAGTCTAAAACATATTTATGTAAGTATGCAGATGTTTCACAAAATTCCTTCTAGAGTATGATTACATAGCCGGGTTCAATATATACATGTATCGTTCTAAAATAAACAAAATGTATGTGTCCAACTAAGCCCAGATGTCCCAATGGTCCCTGTGTAATGGTGCATAGCCTAGATCGGTCTGCCAGAGAGTTGGAAGTAAGGGAATTCCTCCTCCTCATCTAAGAAGTCCTACTCCAAAGTATAGATGTTGTCTGTACCTACATTTACATCAGTGTCTGGTTGGTGTTTTAAAACACCGTCCCAGAGTGGGAGTGAGTGATCAACTCAGTGGTTCTATAAGATAACATGTGTAAGGCAAAAGTTACACATGTTATCAAGTCAATCAAAGTAGTAATGATAAAGCAATCATAACAATCACTTCCTAACTACTCTTTTTAATGTAAGAATGAGGTGCAAGCAATGATGTATGCCTTCACATCAAAGCTCCCTCACACGCGACTCTGACAGCCTATTTCGCATATGACAACACTTCCTCAAAATGGTGCAACTTTAACGCCTTCTTAGCACATCCTAACTAATGCAGTGAGATGCATAGTCGTGCTAGCCAAGTAATTAATTAAGCTCATTCATACAGTAAGTTTGGGAAGCTAGGGTACCTCCCTTTATATCATTGACCCGAATCGAACATTCGGCATCGGACAAGTGTAGTGGTCTCACTCCTATGTTCTGGATCCATATAGGTTTGTCACTCTTAGTTAAACATATACGATAGGCAAGTGTAGGTTCGTCACTCCTAGTCAAACACATACGATAGGCAAGTTGCGAGAAGTTGTGTTCGCGGTCACTATGGGGAGGCTCGTCACCCTAGCGTAGGCCGATAACATGAACACAGTGTCCCATACCACTATGCCCAGCTCACAAGTCTTAGTTGCCCACTGGTCACTACGGGGAGGCTCGTCACCCCAGCGTAGGCCGACAGTATGAACACGGTATCCCATACCACCATGCCTGGCTCATGAGTCTTAGTGGATCATGGTACCATGGCTAAAACAGATCTTTACATTGGTGAGGGGTATCTTAGATTCAAGTAGTCGCGTCCATACATGGTAAACACACAATAGATCAATCGGTTCATTAGGCAAGCTTGATTGGTACGAGCGCACGTTGACTTAGTCGACATGGAACGCATAAGTACCCCTCGTGGCCTAGCCACTGTTGAAAATCGTCGTGCGACTCGGATTCATCGAGTTTACCCAAGGTGGTGAGACTAATTCATCCACTTGAACAAGGACTTTTACTGATTGCCTGGGCTACATTTATAGCCCCAATCCTATCCAAATGCTGCAACAACCACGTGTAATATCCATCCCAGTATTCAACAAAATAATTCAAGTGGATTGTCATTTGGGCATTTCATCCAACACATAGACTATGTCAAATATAACTTGCATTTTATCAATTGATTTCATAGAGGAAAACATACATATGTATAAGACAATAGAGAATCCTATCTTAATACTTATAGTAAATACAACTCATCAACAATTTTCTCATTTAAACAATTTATCAAACACATAGGCTACGTTAGTTACGACATATGTTTAATCAATTATTCATACAGAGAAATCTATATGCATATGACGATGATGAATCCTAGATTAGGAATCATAGCAAGCATTAATCATTCTCTATTTCCTATTTAGAACATTGCAACAAACACATAGGTTGCATCATTTACTTATTACAATTCATAGGCGTATCACATACAGAAATCAACATATTTAATACAATACGGCAGCAATCAAGACAGACATAAATCATTAGCTGTCATGAAAGCATTGATAAACTGCAACCTAAGCGTTTATAGTCCGTACCTTTCGTTAGAATGCTCCACTCGGACTCGGTCCAAATTCTACGTTTCCAAAAATGAATCGTCGAGCACCTAAATGATGAAACTGGTTAGCTAGGTTGACGAAAAACTATCCGGGAGTTCTACATCGACATTAGGGTTGGGATTACTTACCCGAAATCGTAGCCGAAAAAGGTTCAGTAGCGCAACGGGGCGGTGATTAGGCACGTGGATTCGTGGGAGAAGTTTCCTGCAACGATCTCTTACAATTTCTCCTTTTCTCTTTCCTCTTTTCTCCTCTCTCTCTCCCTCAAGGGTTTGTGAAATTCGTATATGGGAGAGAGGGGGTGAAATGAAGGCTATTTATAGCCTCAGATGTGATGCAAATGGCCCCAGGGCCACTTTATACATTGTTTATACCCCGTAGGCGGCCTTTTTTGACGAACAAGGCTCATAGGGAGGCCCACGACTCATCTATGTCATAGGGTATGCTCCCTGACAATGGATCCATGCCAGGACACGATATCAGTGAGATCGGATAAGTTGATCGACCTTGGAGAGCCTGCGTTAGATCAACGATTATACATGTCCAATCGGGGCCACAGTTATATGGATATGTGCAGGGAAATTTTCTTTTCCCATGGGTGAAGTTTAGTCACAAACTAATGATCCGAATTCTCTAATTTCGCGTGAGAGCAAACGACCCAATTCACTTGAGTTTCAGTTCATTTTCTACAGATATTCGCGTTTCTCACGCTTTTAATTCACGGCTCAAGTTGGGCATTTCTGGATACTATCTGGGCTTGATTCCCGCGATGGTTGTCAAGCCCAGCAGGATGGAGATAGTCCTATAATTTCACGGTCATTGGACCCTCGATGTGTGGTATAGGTTCGTTACTGAGTTTCAATGTACTCCTGAGAGCGACATGCTCTTGAAATTTCTCCTAGGTCTTCAGGTGACATTAAGCCAGGGGTACTCATAGTTTTAGGCCTTCCCATTTGTGAAAATGGTAGCCCAAGCTTAATCCACTGATTATTTAGTACTTAACTAAATCCCATATAATTTATACTATAGGATGCGGCCCTTAGGTAGTTTTGCCTGAGGTGGTACTCGGGTCTTTGTACGGATTTTTTCGAGACATTACACGACTGCCTAGGGATTTTTTTCATGTACAAACTATCAAGTTTCTTCCATACCGTTATGGCGGTCATTCGATACACGACGTTGTAGAGAACATTGTCTGTTATATACAATTGGATCGAGATTGTAGCCCTCTCATCAAGTTCATCACACTCTTCATCACTCATATATGTAGGACGTTTCACCTTACCAAGGAGAGTGTATTGCAATCCTTATTAAACTAGAAGGCCTCTCATCTTTAACTTACATAGTTCAATTTTTTTTCTATGGGTGAATTTTTCCATTTCATAGTTCACATCAAACCCTTTCGTCGACATGTCTCAGATTAGAACTCGACACTCAACATTATGTCTGATACCACTTTGTTGAAAATATCGTGGAAGTAAACCCTTAATCAAACAAGATGAAATTAAACGCAAACATAAACACATAGAGAACACATGAATTTTACTTGGAAAAATTCTCAAAAAAAAAAAATCACTACAAGAGATAGAGAACTCACAACAATAAAAACATTATTTGAATCACCGAAACCCTAGCTTTTCCTCTATAGAATCCTTAGAAAAGTCTTGACATTCACTTAGAATTATCTTAATCCAATGCAGTTACGCAATTTCATGCATTGTCGATCGATCAACACTAATCGAGCACCCTTCCATTGATTAAACATATGAAAATTCAAATGACCGAATTAATCCCAATATTTTCCATGGATTGATCAATTGATCAATAAATTATGATTTTTTTTAAAAAAGGTTAAAAATCAATTTATCTAACCGTAAAAAGGTTTATTCAATTTACCATGATTGTTACATCGATATCTGATGTCTCTGCATGCATTGAAGGCATCCCTTTAACATAACCTCAATTAAGTTAAGAAAATAGATGAATGGCGTGTGTGTAAAGAGAGAGAGAGAGAGAGAGAGAGAGAGAGAGAGAGAGAGAGAGAGAGGCATGCTCACCTACGCATGTGTGCACCTTTGCACATGTGTCGTGGGCATCTAATCCGAATGGTCCATGTGATGTGGAATCACATGAAACCTTAAGGGACCAATTTTCATCTTGATCTAAAACTCTGGTGTGCCATAGCAAAGAGAGATGCAAATTAAGGGAGGAAACTGTTTGCTTTTTCTATGGCCCACCAAAGTTCTGGATCAAAGTAAAAGTTGAGCCCCAAGGGTTTCATGGGGTGCTGCATCACGTGGACCGTTTAGATTTTGGAATCACATCATGTATGACAAGTTCTCCAAATGTGTGGAATCACATAATGTATGATGAGTTCTCAAAATGTTCATACGAGTTCCGTGCCTACTCGTGCATCATATATATATATATATATATATATATATATATATATATATATATATATATATATATATATATATATATATATATATATGGAAATGGTTCCCAACAAATGATTATAAATGTTTGTTTTTTTTTTTTTGGGGTTAGCTTGTTAGTACACACTGTCAGTTCACACTTCACTGTTGGCAACCCCCAGGATCGATACCAAGACCTCAGTGTTAGCCACCCCCAGGATCGATACCAAGACTTCAATGTTGAAACAAGGTATCTTTCAAATAGCCTACCACTTGAGCTCTGGATCAGGGTGTAATGGAGGGTAATATATATGTGTGTGTGTGTGTGTGTGTGTGTGTGTGTGTGTGTGTGTGTTTTGGGGAGGAGGAAGGTTCTATTCGTTCGAGCTCATGGGAACTTCCCATGAGGTCTACCTATGTGGGCCCCACCGTGATGCGAGTTGAACATCAACACTGTGCATTTGATGGGTCCCCTTTAAATTATGGGATATCCCAAAAATCAGTTGTATTCGAAACTCATGTATGCCATACCATCTAAAATCATGTGAAGACATGGCTAAAGCATATAAAAGCACTTGGTGGGGCCCACCTGAAATTTGGATGCATTTGAAACTTGGTCTGACCCCTCATCCAAGTGGGGCACACATAATGGATGGGTTGGATTTGTGAACCACACCTCGGTAGGCCCAACAAATGATTATGAATGTTTTAATGGGAGGGTAACCCCTCTCAACTTTTGTACGCGGTGTGGCCCACAAAATTTATCGATTGAATTGATTTTTAAGCCCGAGGCTCACCATGGAATGGTGCATTTGACTGATGGGGATGATGTTTGACATGCATCATGGTGGGGCTCACACAACTCGACCTCATGGGAAGTACCCATGAGCTCGACCGCATAGAACCATTTATATATATATATATATAGAGAGAGAGAGAGAGAGAGAGAGAGAGAGAGAGAGAGAGAGAGAGAGAGAGGCATGCTCACCTATGCACGTGTATACCTTTGCACACGTGTCATGGGTGATGTGGAATCACATGAAACCTTATGGGGCCAATTTTCACCCTGATCTAAAACTCTAATAGGCTATAGCAAAGAGAGATGCAAATCAAGGGAGGAAACTGTTTGCTTTTTCCATGGCCTACAAAAATTTTGGATCAAAATAAAAATTGGGCCATAGGGGTGCTGCATCACATGGACCGTTCAGCTTTTGTAATCACATCATGTATGATGAGTTCGCAAAAAGTTCAGTTGGGCATTTGGATATATGTGTGTGTGTGTGTGTGTTGACCACATGGGAACTTCCCATGAGGTTGAGCTGTGTGGGCTCCACTGTGATGTCTGTTGAACATTAATACTGTGCATTTGATGGGTCCCCTTTAAATTATGGGATATCTCAAAAATCAACTGTATACATAACTCAGGTGGGCCATACCACCTAAAATCATGTGAAGACATGCCTAAAATATATAAAAGCACTTGGTGGGGTCCACCTAAAATTTGGATGTCTGAAACTTAGTCTGACCACTCATCCAAGTGGGACACATATAATGGATGGTCTAGATTTGTGAACTACATCTCAGTAGGCCAACAAATTATTATGAATGTTTTAATGAAGGGTAACCCCTCTTAACTTTCATATGTGGTGTGGCCCATACAATTCACGGACTGACTTGATTTTTAAGTCGTAAGCCCACCATGGAATGGTGCATCTACCTGATGGGGTAGATGTTCGACATATATCATGGTGGGGCCCACACAGCTCGACCTCATGGAAGTTCCCCTTAGCTCGACCGCATAAAACCTTCTCATATATATATATATATATATATATATATATATATATATAATACATGTGACTCGCACGGTGAGGGCCTCGTCCAGGGGGATAAGGCCCGGGCCGCAGCTCCTCAGCTCGCCTCTTTCACTCTTCCGCCGTACGCGGGCGGGTGGATTCATCTGGTACAGGCCAGGCTTTTTCCGTACGGTGATTAGAGCGTACGTTAGCACGGGGGCGCATGATAGCGCGTGCAGGGAGGCGGATAGGCATACGCCACCTAGTCCTTGTGCGAATCCCGAAGAGGGAGATGCTGTCTTTTTCGGGAACGGAGCGCTGTTAAAAAACAAAAAACAAAAATAAATAAAAAAGGAAAAAAGATAAAAAGAAAGGAAGATACGAGTGCGTTATAGCTGGCGACCGTGACGTGGCATTCAGCTGGTTGAGGAGCGGAAAAAGGCGGCAGCTTCTTCCTTCGAGAGCGACGGTTATCCCTCGACGGGTAGGTCGTTGCCACGTCGGACGCTACACGACAAACGCCTGCCAGTTCCAACCCCTATCAAAAAATAATAATAAACCAAGGCAAACTTCCAGTGGAAGATGCATGATTAGGAGCGCAGATTGCGTGGTGAACCATCGCCACACAGCTCCGTGGTGTTGTCAGGTGGCATCACTTGATTAGGCCACCTGCCGTGAAAGATGGGGCGCCGCAGGTTACCAAGACCTGAACGAAGGTACTACACATAAGTATTACCTCCATCAAAAAACTTTTGTGACTCACGAGAAGTTTTCAACCGTTAGTTATCAATTCTTCCTGCGGTGTGGCTCACCTGAGATTTAGATCTGCTTCATTTTTTTTTTTACATAATAAACTAAAATAAGTCGTTCAAACGGATGAACGGTATGGATGTAAGATAGATATATTATAGTGGGCAACATAGTAAGGGCTCCACCAAAGCCGTACGCTGAGAGATGGGCCTGAAAGTTTTAATACAACCCATTGCAGCCGCACGTGGCCTGATTGGTGTTGGGTCATCAGGCAAGTCAACAGAGCTAATAATGCGCTGCGTTGTGTTGTGCCCAGATCGTGGAGACACGGCTTCAGTGGATCCGTAGAGGTGACCGGGGGCCACTCGAATGTATGCGCCTCATATCCACGGTCTTTAACAGCTAAGTTTAGGGCATGGAAAATAAAAAAATAAAAAAATAAAAAAAAACAAAACTAGATCCAAATTTCATGTTAGCAACACCGTACCACAAGAAAGAGTGACCATTAAAAACCTCCTACGGAATATTTATTTACCGTCCAACATGTGTTGTTGATAATGTTATAATGGATTTGTAACCCTATTTAAGTTTTTAATAATGGGCGTTCATCACCACTGTTTCCTGTTGTGTGATCCATCGGATGTTTGGATTTGCAGCAGTTTTTGGCTCATGCATTTAGATGAGCCAGTAAAATAAACGGATGACTTAGATAGAAGACACATACATATCATCCAGTGGTAAGGGTTTCACTGACCTTGGTGGATCCAAGATCGTCCTCAGCCACCTCCATCTGCTGGTTGCATGCTGGGCCATTGATTCACTACGTGAAAAATGGAAAAAAATGACGGATTTAGAGACGGTTCTGGACCGTCTCTAAAATTGCTTGGTTTAAAGACACTTTAGAGACGGCTGTAAACCGTCTCTAAACTTTTAGACGGCCCTAAACCGTCCTTATTATTGTCTTGAAAATTTAAACATCCACAAATCATTTGAGACGGTCGAAAACCGTCGTTAACTGCAGATAAAAAACGGCCATTGACTGTCTAGAATAAGAGACGGTCCTTGACCGTCTTATATGCTGGAATTTGAGACGGTCAAGGACCGTCCCTATTAGAGACGGTCATTGGCCGTCTCTTACTGGTGATTTGAGACTGTCAAGGACCGTCTCAATTAGAGACGGTCGTTGGCCGTCTTTTCCTGTAATTTAGGACTGTGAAAAATAACCTGCATTAGGGACGGTCCTTAGCCGTCTTATTGTGGTTATTTGAGACTGTCAAAGACCGTCTACATTAGACTAATGCTCAACTCAAACATTAAAAACAAAATTTTTTTTTTATGAATTTCGAAAAAAAAAAAAAACGTTAAAAAGCTTAGAAAAATAATTAACAATGTTTAAGAAAAAAATTTAGATTTTGAAATAAAAATTAAGAACTTTTACTAAAGTTGATAATTTTGAAAAAAAAAAATTTCGATAAGAAAATGATATTTTGAAAAAGAAAATTTTAAAAATTAAACAAAATTGTAAAAAAAATTGTCAAATTGTAAAAAAATATATTTTTTAAAAAAGAAAACTAGATTTTGTATTTTGAAAAGAAAATTTAAAAAGTTGTATAACAAAAGTGATATTTAAAAAATGATATTCTGAAAAAGAAAATTTTAAAAATTAAACAAAATTGTGAACAAATTGACAAATTGTAAAAAAAAATATATATTTTTAAAAAGAAAACCAGATTTTGTATTTTGAAAAGAAAAATTAAAAAGTTATATAACAAAAATGATATTTGAAAAATGATATTTTGAAAAAGAAAATTTAAAAAATTAAACAAAATTGTGAAAAAATTGACAAATTGTAAAAAAATATATATTTTAAAAAAGAAAACTAGATTTTGTATTTTGACAAGAAAAATTAAAAAGTTATATAACAAAAGTGATATTGAAAAAATGATATTTTGAAAAAGAAAATTTAAAAAATTAAACAAAATTGTGAAAAAATTGACAAATTGTAAATTATATATATATATATATATATATATATATATATATATATATATATATATATATATATATATATATATATATAAAAAGAAAACTAGATTTTGTATTTTGAAAAGAAAAATTAAAAAGTTATATAACAAGATTTCGATAAAAAAATGATATTTTGAAAAAGAAAATTTAAAAAATTAAATGAAATTGTGAAAAAATTGACAAATTGTAAAAAAATATATATTTTTTTAAAAAAAGAAAACTAAAATTTGACAACAAAAATTAAAAAGTTATATAACAAAAGTAAGATTAAAAAAATGATATTTTGAAAAAAAAAATAAGAAATTAAACAAAATTGTGAAAAAATTGAAAAAATGTAAAAAAATATATATTTTAAAAAAGAAAACTAGATTTTGTATTTTGACAAGAAAAATTGAATTAAAAAAAAGGATCTATACCAAATTAAATGGATGTGGCCTACAATACACAAGGTGGGATTAAAAACATGTAAACGTGAAAAGAAAAAAGAAAAAGAAGAAGAAGAAGAGTGTTAACTCGAGGTTAAAAAAAAATATACACGTTTAAGAAAGAGGAGTGCAAATCAAAGTTCCTCAATACCTTGGTAAAAAAGAAAATAGTCTGAATTCAATGGTAATATCAGATGGTTGAGATTATCCAATCATTGTGATATTAAAATAAGTGTTCTACCCAACATAATAGATGTGCCCTTCAACACAAGTGCAGACCAAAGGAGATTGAAGCATATGAATAGTACAAGTCAATGTTCTTCAGGATAGTCAAAAAGAAAATGGTCCAAATTAATCCAACGGCAATTTCAGACAGTTAAGATCATTCAATCAGTGTGACCTTTGGAGAGGTACATGTATGTCAGGTGTTGCCAACATTAAGAATTGGTACCAAATGCATACATTAGTATAGGCCATTCTCATGTTATCATTTTTCGGCTATTAACTCGTCTCCAAAGCAATGAGATGTAAACTTGCACAGCTTAGATATAGTTTAAGCTGCTTGTTAATTAAAAAGGAATTGGAATATAGTTTAAGCCAAATGGAATCTAAAAAGAAAAAAGAAAAAAAAAAGACGACCGACATCCATCAAATCATACCAAGTCCACCAATCAGATTTTGTATTTTGACAAGAAAAATTAAAAAGTTATAACAAAAGTGAGATTTAAAAAATGATATTTTGAAAAATAAATTTTAAAAAATTAAACAAATTTGTGAAAAAATTGACAAATTGTAAAATATATATATATTTTTAAAAAGAAAACTAAATTTTGTAAAAAAATGTTAAATTTATTTATAATAAAAATGATATTTAGTTAAAAGAGAAAAAATATATACATTTTGAAAAAAAAATGTTAAATTTATTTGTGAAAAATAAAATTACTAAATTATTAGGCACATCCACTAATTGAACCTTTAATCGTTTTTAGACAATCTAATCAGTTCAAATTGAAGAGTAAATAACTTCAGATGTTTAAATCAAATTTCACTGAAATTGTTGGTCAATCTTGTATGCCCAATATCTTTCTCATATATATGTAGCCTGATTGAGGCGAGTAACTAGTCAAATTGAGAATTAATTAGTAAAATAGAGTGAATGAACTAGACATGTGAAATGGGCCAAATATTCTGCTTAAAATTGTGACCCAACTTATAACTGACCTTGTGAGAACCTAAGAATTGATGTTAGTAAGTTTTGTGGGCCTCATCATGATGTGTGTCGAACATCAACATCGTGGATTTGATGTGTCCCATTTACAGTTATGAGATATCTCAAAAATCATCGATAAACGAAACTCGAGTGGGCCATACCATTTAAAACTATGTGAAGACATCCTAAAAAATATAAAAGTACTTGGTGGGGCCCACATGAGTTTTGGATGCGGTTGAAACTTGGTCTGACCCCTCATCCAAGTGGGACACACATAATGAGTGGGTTGGATATGTGAATCACATTTAGGCAGGCCCAATATATGATTATGAATGTTTTAAGGAAACCTTTCTTCACTACATTTAAGTGAATTACTCGTTACCTTTATCAAAGTAAACTCTGTGGGGTTCACCGTTATTTATTTATTTTGTCCACTCCATTCATCCATGTTAACAAATAATTTGAGGTCTAAAGAACAAACAAGAAGCATATCCAAAGCTCAAGTGGACCACACCACAGGAAATAGTGTGATTGAACCTCTACCATTTAAAATTTCTTGATGGCTATAGAAGTTTTGGATCAAGCTGATGTTTGTGTTTTCTATTCATTTATATATTTTTGATATTATGAACAACCTTTAATTGTTTTTGGACAATCTGATCAGTCCAAACATGAAAAGTAAATAACTTCAGATGTTTAAATCAAAATTCACTCAAATTGTTAATCAATCTTGTTTGCCCAATATCTTTCTCATACGAAATATGTTCGAGGCGAGTAACTGTTTTTAGATGTTGGTCGGTGCTCTATGGGTCCCACCATGATGTATGTGTTTCATCCATGCTGTCCATCCATTTTTACAAATCATATTAGGGCAAAATACTAAAAATGAAAGGGATATATAAATCTCAGGTGGACCACACCACATGAAAACAATAGTGATTGGATATCCACCATTAAAACCCTCCTAAGGCCCACTGTACCTTTTATTTGACATCCTATCTGTTGATTAGGTCATACAGGCCCAGATGAAGGGAAAGAAAATATCAGATTGATCCATAACTTTATATGGCCCCCAAAAGGTTTTTAATGGTCGACGCTCATTCAACACCAAAATAAAATGAAAAATAGATGGATGACAAGGATGAAACATGCACATACATCATGGTGGGGCCCACAGAGCACAGACCATGTGACCCATGACCGCTCGTAAGAGAGACTCACTCTCTCTCTCTCTCTCTCTCTCTCTCTCTCTCTCTCAGATGGATGACGTGGATATAATGGACCATACCACAGGAACACATTAGGAATAATGATTTCCACCGTTGAAATCTTCCTATGGCCTACAATGATTTTTATTTGTCATCCAACCTGTTCAATAGACCATACAATGATTTTTACATGTTAAAATGGATAGATGGAGTGGATAAAATAAATAAATTATGGTGGCCCCCATAGGATTTACTCTGTACGCTTGAGAACGGATTGACTACTCCCCTGACACTAACCAATGACTAGTGTTCAGTGCTCTATGGCTCCCACCACGATGTATGTGTTTCATCCATGCTGTCCATATATTTTTACAGATAATTTTACATTATGAGACCAAAAATGAGATATATGCAAATCTCAAGTGGACCACATTACAGGAAACGTGTTGAATGAGCGTCGACCATTAAAAATATGATCAATAGGCATAAAAGTTTTGGATCAAGCTTATTTTTGTTTTTTTCCCTTCATCTGGTCCTGGATGACCAAATCAACAGATTTGATGTCAAATAAACAGTACAGTGGGCCTTAGGAGGATTTTAATGGTGGATATCCAATTACTATTGTTCTCATGTGGTGTGGACCACCTGAGATTTATTTCCCTTTAATTTTCGGCATAGAGCCTAATATGATTTGTAAAAATGGATGGACGGCATGGATGAAAATCACACATCATGGTGGGGCCCACAGCACCGTCCAATCTCGCCCAAATTTGGGCGCACGCCCAAGCACATTCCCTCTTCTCTCCTGCCCTCCCTCGGTGAGGGCTCTCTCTCTCTCTCTCTCTCCCTCGCCGCCCTCCCTTCCTCGCCGCCCTCCCTTCCTCGCCGCCCTCTCTCACTCACGCGCATCCTCTCTCTCTCTCGGTCCGCTCTCCACCGCGCCCTCTCTCTCTCTCGGTCCGCTCTCCACCGCGCCCTCTCTCTGTTTCTATCTCTCTCGGTGCTCTCTCTCTCGTACATCCACATGAGGTATCTCTCTCTCTCTCTCTCTCAATCTCAAGACCGATTGAAATGATTTGGTGATTTAGGGATTTGGGGATTGGGGATTTAGGGCCCGTTTGGCCGGGTGGATTAGAAGGGATTGAATGGTATTAGGGTGGATGGCATGGTAACGATGGTGTTGTCAGTGGATTGTCTTGAGATCCATGGGATTGCTATGTCACTGGATTGCTATATCCAGTCTGTTTGGCACGCCCGGCCAATCCCGAGATTAAACCTTCCCCTCCCTTCCAATCCCTGGAGCCAAACACGTCCCTGGCAAATTTGAACGGATTAGGGTGGATTGGATGGGATTTAAAGGTAATAATGGTTTTGTCAATGGATTTTCTTAAGACCCATGGGATTGGGATTAGATCACGACTCTGTTTGGCACGCCAGGCCAATCCCGGGATTTAACTTCCAATCCTTTCCAATACCATCCAATCCCTTCCAATCCGATCGGCCAAACGGGCCCTTAGGGATTTTGGGATATGGGGATTTTGGGATTAAGGTGGGCCCTACTGAGTTTACTCAGTACAATAAGAGCGTACTGAGTAACTCAGTATGCAATCCGATTTCGTCTGCAGCACCACCATGATCTATGGCCCCACCATGATGTATATATTTTACCCATGCCATTCATCCATTTTTACAGATCATTTTAGGGCTTTATCCCAAAAATTAGAGCTGGTGCTTTTGATCAGTTGAAGCAGAATGCAACTAAAGCTAAGATTCCTTTTTATGGAACGTACAATGTCTGGATCTTATTACAGTTGGCGTTTGGGGGAGGAAAGTCACCTGTTTGGGGTGAGAGGATTTTAATACACCCAAAAAAAATAAAAATAGTTGCCAGCAATTTTATGTGCATAGATGGTTCTCCCGCACAATAGGAAAAAGACTGGAGGATTTTTTTAATGTAAATTCTAAGGACCTGTTTGGGTTCCACTTTAAAATGAATTCATATCTTTTTAGTCAATCTCTAATTCATATCTTATAATTACATGAACTTGGATTACACTCTAAAATTCAGTTTATGTAATTCACATTTCGGATCTGACATTAATAGAGATGTAGAACTTGTACAAGCACTTCTGCAGAAATTTGTCTGATATGTGCTCATGCATAGTATCTTTGAGCTGACTGTTCCAAGATTTTATTCCTCCTGCCTGTTCTTGGCAATGCTGGGAGCAATACATTGAAATCATACATGACGAACAGGGTATACTATTTGCTGGAAAGTCATTGAAGCAGAAGTGGCAGTGAGTTTCGCGACATTGTTTCAATGCAATCTACAAAACACTGTAACAAGAAGCATACACAGATTTAGTGTACTAGGTCTTAACCAATTAGACATTTTGAGAACTGTACAATGTTTGTTTTGTTATTCATCCTTTAAGAACAAAATAAAAATACATATAAAATCTTATTGGGTGCAAAGAGAAAAACAAAGCCCATTGGACCAGTGATGCAATCAGCTGATGTAGCATGCCACATTAGCATGTACTTCCTACATTGCTTTTTCTTTACCACTGTTTCCAAGGATTTTGTTGTAGGAAATGAGGATTTGCAAATGATATTGATTTTCTGCTGTTGTATACTCGTTCCTTGCTCATTCTATTGCCTTGGTTAAGGAAATGAGTACAGATTTTGCTGATTGGTTTCACTTGTGTTAATATCTTGATTGATTTTGGTTAAAAACAATGCTTGTTTCATTTTGTGCTTTCCCTAACATTTTCACATAAAAAATCATTTGTGCTGTATCCACAGCTACATGGAGTCAGACCCTGTAAAAATTGTAGCAGAAGGTGTAGAACGGTTTAAGAAGGAAAATTGTGATCTGATAATTGTAGACACAAGTGGACACCACAAACAGGAAGCGGCTCCGTTTGAAGAAATGCACCAAGTGTCTGAATTAACGGTATTCATTTTCTTATTCTAAAGGTTTATCACTCTTATTCATTTATGTTGGTTGCCAACATGCTATCTATATCACATTTAAGTTCCTTGATATTGTAGAAACCAGATCTTGTTATATTCATTATGGATGGCAGTATGATATGTTCGTGTGATGTCTGGACAGTCTCTGTAGGTATTTCACACCCTTTTATCATACTTATCTGCAAAATGCACTTATCCACAATGCCTTCAAATTGATTTTGATATATTCTTTGGTGACATCAAGATCTTATATATGGCTTTTATCATTTATGCAAAACACGCTTATATATAGTGTTTTCAAATTGATTTTGAAACCCAGCATTGTTTCAAGAAGAACCTTCATTTTGTTTCATGAATAGAGGATGGACAAGTGATGAGCTTTTTTGTTGTATTAGAAAGAAAATTTGTTAGGAGATGTCTGAGTGAGGCACATGGCATAATTGTGAGTCCATCTCTCCATATGTCACATTAGTTATATATGAAAAGATCATCAACTATCTACCCTGTTTCAATCTAGAAAAAAAGAAGCAGTATTTGGTCTAGCTGGATGTATCTGACTAATAAATTGAACCTTACTGATAAATTGGAAAATTTTTATTTAGTAAATGTTTTCTTGATTTTTTCTTATTCCTTATATTGTTTCCCAGTTATATTTGTGTTGGTTTCAGAGTACAGGTAGCAATAGAAAGTGTTGGTCGATTGTGGCTTATAGACAAAGGGATGAGTAACCAACAATACGAATATGGGAGGCCTTCTCCAGGTATCCAGATGCTTTTAGATATAATTATGTTGTTTTTAAATGTATTAGCTCGAAATTGATGGAGTAGACCCGGATGTGCGTCGGAGCTATCCGGATGTTTAGCGGGGGTCCCTAGAAGGTGGGAACCGCTGTTATGACCATGATGAAGCTGTCCATTTCCTATGGACAGCATTGGAGTGGCTTGGCCATTTGGACAGGCCATGTTTATGTATTTAATACAAATTGATCGAGCAGACCCGGATGTGCGTCGGAGCTATCCGGATGTTGAGCGGGGGTCCCTGGAAGGTGGGAACCGCTGTTATGACCATGATGAAGCTGTCCATTTCCTATGGACAGCATTGGAGTGGCCTGACCATTTGGACAGGCCATGTTTATGTATTAACTCGAAATTGATGGAGCAGACCTGGATGTGCGTCGGAGCTATCCGGAAGAGCGGGGTTCCCTGGAAAGAGGGAACCGCTATTATGACCATGATGAAGCTGTCCATTTTTTATGGACATCATTGGAAGGGCCTGGCAATTTGTGTCGGATGGCCGTGTTTATATCTGTATTTGCAGGGACCATACCCTTAACCTTAACCTATAACCTAAACCTCAACCTTAACCTAAACCTAAACCTAAACCTATGACCTAAAACCTTAACCTATAACCTAAACCTCAACCTTAACCTAAACCTAAACCTAAACCTAAACCTTAACTTAGACCTATAACCTATAGCCTTAACCTAAACCTGTAACCTATAGCCTTAACCTAAACCTAAAACCTAAATGTATTATCAAATCCCTAAACCTAAACCTACACCTAATCCTAATCTCAACTCCCTCACCTAAACCTAAACCTAAACTTGAAAACCAAAACCTAAACCCGATCCCGAACCCGAACCCGATTTCCTAAACCTAAACCTTAACCTATTCTCAATTCCCTAAACCTATTGCTTATAACCTAAACCGAAACCAAAACCTAAACCTAAACCTAAACCTAAAGCTAAACCTATAACCTATAGCCTAAACATAAACCTAAAACCTAAATGTATTCTCAAATCATTAAACCTAAATCTGAACCTGAACCTAAACCTTAACCTAGACCTATAACCTATAGCCTTAACCTAAAGCTGTAACCTATAGCCTTAACCTAAACCTAAAACCTAAATGTATTCTCAAATCCCTAAACCTAAACCTACACCTAATCCTAATCTCAACTCCCTCACCTAAACTTAAACTTAAACTTGAAAACCAAAACCTAAACCCGATCCCGAACTCGAACCCGATTTCCTAAACCTAAACCTTAACCTATTCTCAATTCCCTAAACCAATTGCTTATAACCTAAACCGAAAGATAAACTTATACCTTAACCTAAACCTATAACCTATAACCTAAATCAAAACCACCTTTCCCTAAACCTTAACCTAAACCTATAATATATAACCTAAATCAAAACCAAAACCAAACCTAAACCTAAACCTAAACCTATAACCTATAACCTAAACCTAAACTTAAAACCTAATGTATTCTTAAATCCCTAAACCTAAACCTACACCTAATCCTAATCTAAACTCCCTAACTTAAACCTAAACCTGAACTTGATAACCCAAACCTAAACCCGATCCTGAACCCAAACTCGATTTCCTAAACCTAAACCTTAAAAAAAAAAAAAAAAAAAAAAAAAAAAAAAAAAAAAAAAAAAAAAAAAAAAAAACCCCCCCCCCCCCCCCCCCCCCCCCCCCCCATCAAAACCAAACCTAAACCTAAACCTAAACCTAAACCTATAACCTATTACCTAAACCTAAACCAAAACCTAATGTATTCTCAAATCCCCAAACCTAAACCTACACCTAATCCTAATCTAAACTCCCTAACCTAAACCTAAACCTAAACTTGATAACCCAAAGCTAAACCCGATCCTAAACCCAAACCCGATTTCCTAAACCTAAACCTTAACCTATTCTCAATTCTCTAAACCTATATCTTATAACCTAAACCGAAACCAAAACATATACCTTAACCTAAACCTAAACCTAAACCTAAACCTATAACCTAAACCTAAACATAAACCTAAAACCTAAATGTATTCTCAAATCCTTAAACCTAAATCTAAACCTGAACCTAAACCTTAACCTAAACCTATAACCTATAGCCTTAACCTAAACCTGTAACCTATAGCCTTAACCTAAACTTAAAACCTAAATGTATTCTCAAATCCCTAAACCTAAACCTACACCTAATCCTAATATCAACTCCCTCACCTAAACCTAAACCTAAACTTGAAAACCAAAACCTAAACCCAATCCCGAACCCGAACCTGATTTCTTAAACCTAAACCTTAACCTATTCTCAATTCCCTAAACTAATTGCTTATAACCTAAACCGAAAGGTAAACTTATACCTTAACCTAAACCTATAACCTATAACCTAAATCAAAACCACCTTTCCCTAAACCTTAACCTAAACCTATAATATATAACCTAAATCAAAACCTAAACCAAACCTAAACCTAAACCTAAACCTATAACCTATAACCTAAACCTAAACTTAAAACCTAATGTATTCTCAAATCCCTAAACCTAAACCTACACCTAATCCTAATCTAAACTCCCTAACTTAAACCTAAACCTGAACTTGATAACCCAAACCTAAACCCGATCCTGAACCCAAACCCGATTTCCTAAACCTAAACCTTAACCTATTCTCAATTCCCTAAACCTATTGCTTATAACCTAAACCGAAACCAAAACCTATACCTATACCTTAACCTAAACCTAAACCTAAACCTAAACCTATAACCTATAACCTGAACATAAACCTAAAACCTAAATGTATTCTCAAATCCTTAAACCTAAATCTAAATTTTAACCTAAACCTTAACCTAAACCTATAACCTATAGCCTTAACCTAAACCTGTAACCTATAGCCTTAACCTAAACCTAAAACCTAAATGTATTCTCAAATCCCTAAACCTAAACCTAACCTTAACCTAATCTCAACTCCCTAACCTAAACCTAAACCTAAACCTAAACTTGAAAACACAAACCTAAACCCGATCCCGAACCCGAACCCGATTTCTAAACCTAAACCTTAATCTATTCTCAATTCCCTAAACAATTGCTTATAACCTAAACCGAAAGGTAAACTTATACCTTAACCTAAACCTATAACCTATAACCTAAACAAACACTTTCCAAACCTTAACAAACCTAAATTATACTAACAAACTAACCAAACTAACCAACCTAAACCTAAACCATAACCAAACCTAACCTAAACCTATTCTCAATCCCTAAACCTAAACCTAACAACCTAAAACTCCTACTAAACCAAACCTAATAACCCAAACTAACCCACCGAACCCAACCCGATTTCCTAAACCTAAACCTTAACCTATTCTCAATTCCCTAAACCTATGCTTATAACCTAAACTAACCCTAAACCTATAGCTTATAACCTAAACCTAAACCTAAACCTAAACTTAAACCTAAACCTCTAACCTATAACCTAAACCTAAACCTAAAACCTAACTGTATTCTCAAATCCTTAAACCTAAACAATTTACTAAACCTTAACCTAAACCTATAACCTATAGCCTTAACCTAAACACGTAACCTAAAACTAACCTAAAACCTAAATGTATTCTAAATCCCTAAACCTAAACCTAACCTAATCTTAATCTCAACTCCCTACCTAAACCTAAACCTAAACTTGAAAACCAAAACCTAAACCTAAACCTGTAACCTATAACCTAAACCTAAACCTAAAACCTATTCTCAATTCCTTAAACCAAGTGCTTATAACCTAAACCGAAAACTAAACTTATACCTTAACCTAAATCTATAACCTATAACCTAAACATAACCTAAAACCTAAATGTATTCTCAAATCCCTAAACCTAAACATACACCTAATCCTAATCTCGACTCCCTAACCTAAACCTAAACCTAAACTTGAAAACTAAAACCTAAACCCAATCCCGAACCCGAACTCAATTTCCTAAACCTAAACCTTAACCTATTCTCAATTCCCTAAACCTATAGCTTATAACCTAAACTTAAACTAAACCTTAACCTAAACCTTAACCTAAACCTATAACCTATAGCATAAACCTAAACCTAAACCTGTAACCTATAACCTAAACCTAAACCTAAAACCTAAATGTATTCTCAAATCCTTAAACCTAAACCTAAACCTTAACCTAAACCTATAACCTATAGCCTTAACCTAAACCTATAACATATAACCTAAACATAAACCTAAAACCGAAATGTATTCTTAAATCTCTAAACCTAAACCTACACCTAATCCTAATCTCAACTCCCTAACCTAAACCTAAACCTAAACTTGAAAACCAAAACCTAAACCCGATCTCGAACCCGAACCCGATTTCCTAAACCTAAACCTTAACCTATTCTCAATTCCTTAAACCAATTGCTTATAACCTAAACCGAAACCTAAACTTATACCTTAACCTAAACCTATAACCTATAACCTAAACATAAACCTAAAACCTAAATGTATTCTCAAATCTCTAAACCTAAACCGACACCTAATCCTAATCTCAACTCCCTAACCTAAACCTAAACCTAAACTTGAAAACTCAAACCTAAACCCGAACCCGAATCCGAACCTAATTTCCTAAACCTAAACCTTAACCTATTCTCAATTCCCTAAACCTATAGCTTATAATCTAAACTTAAACCTAAACCGTAACCTAAAGCATAAACCTAAACCTAAACCTAAACCTGTAACCTATAACCTAAACCTAAACCCAAAACCTAAATGTATTCTCAAATCCTTAAACTAAACCTGAACCTTAACAACTAACAACCTATTACCTATAGCCTTAACCTAAACCTGTAACCTATAACCTAAATATAAACCTAAAACCTAAATGTATTCTCAAATCCCTAAACCTAAACTTACACCTAATCCTAATCTCAACTCCCTAACCTAAACCTAAACCTAAACTTGAAAACTCAAACCTAAACCCGGTCCCGAACCCGAACCCGATTTCCTCAACCTAAACCTTAACCTATTCTCAATTCCCTAAACCCATTGCTTATAACCTAAACCGAAACCTAAACCTATACCTTAACCTAAACCTATAACCTATAACCTAAACATAAACCTATAACCTAAGTGTATTCTTAAATCCCTAAACCTAAACTTACACCTAATCCTAATCTCTACTCCCTAACCTAAACCTAAACCTAAATTTGAAAACTCAAACCTAAACCCGATCCCGAACCCGAACCTGATTTCCTAAACCTAAACCTTAATGTATTCTCAAATCCCTAAACCTAAATCTACACCTAATCCTAATCTTAATTCCCTAACCTAAACCTAAACCTAAACTTGAAAACCAAAACCTAAACCCGATCCCGAACCCGAACCTTAACCTATTCTCAATTTCCTAAACCTAAACCTAAACCTTAACCTAAACCTAAAACCTAAATGTATTCTCGAATCCCTAAACCTAAACCTACACCTAATCCTAATCTCAACTCCCTAACCTAAACCTAAACCTAAACTTGAAAACCCAAACCTAAACCTGATCTCGAACCCGAACTCGATTTCCTAAACCTAAACCTTAACCTATTCTCAATTCACTAAACTTTTATCTTGTAACCTAAACCTAAGCCTAAAGCTATACCTAAACCTGTAACCTAAACCTAAGCCTAAAGCTATACCTAAACCTGTAACCTATAACTTAAACCTAAACCTAAAACCTATTGCTTATAAGCTAAACCTAAACCTAAACCTAAATGTATTCTCAAATCCCTAAACCTAAACCTACACCTAATCCTAATCTCAACTCCCTAATCCAAACCTAAACCCGATCCCGAACCCGAACTCGATTTCCTAAACTTAAACGTTAACCCATAACCTGATATAAACCTAAACCTATTATCTGCACTTATAACCTAAACATAAGCCTAAAACCTAAACCTAAACCTAAAATCGAAATGTATTTTCAAATCCTTGAACCTAAACCTACACCTAATCATAATCTCAACTCCCTAACCTAAACTTAAACTTAAACTTGATAACCCAAACCTAAACCCGATCCCGAACTCGGACCCGATTTCCTAAACCTAAACCTTAACCTATTCTTAATTCCCTAAAGCTATAACCTATATACTATAACCTATAACTAAAACCTAAACCTTAACCTAAACCTATAACCTAAGCCTAAACCTTAACCTAAACCAAAACCTATAACCTAAACCTTAGCCTATAACCTATAACCTATAACCTAAACTTATAACCTATAACCTAAAACCTAATCCTGAACTTAAACCTAAAACCTAACACCTAAAACTTAAAACCTAAACCTGAACCTATTTTAATGATCAGTTTTATTTTTAAAAAGTGCTCACTTTTTTGGAAGAAGTTTATGCAATTCTTCATGGTTCTAAATTATAATGTTTTGTTGGTTTAATATTTTTTTTCAGGTGAAAGACACAAAAAGAAAATTGTTGTTGATTTTTTTTCTTTTTTTAGTTATGATGTTAAACTTATATATATTTATGTGTGGATGAATGTAATGTGGATAAGATTGCTTGTGTTTGGATGAATGTAATTTATATTGGATTTACGTAGTTTGGGTTTAGATGAATGTAGTTTATGTTTGGATGAATGTAGTTTATGTTGGATTTACGTAGTTTAGGTTTAGATGAATGTGAATGTGAATATGATGAAATATATTATATAACAGGTGTATATCAAGAAGAATATGATGATGTAACAGGTGTATATTGACCCTCTTATAAGGGACGGTCCATGACAGTCCTTTTGAAGGACGGTCCATGACCGTCCTTTTAAAGGACGGTCTGTGGCCGTCCTTTGAAGGCCCATAAGGGACGGACCATGACAGTCCTTTAAAGGCTCATCAGAGACGGTCTACAGCAGTCCTTTTAAAGGACGGTCGATGGCCGTCCTTTAAAGGCTCATAAGAGACTGTTCGAGACCGTCCTTTTTAAGGACGGTTCACGACCGTCCTTTTTTAGGACGGTCCATGATCGTCCTTTTTTCGTCAATAAAAATGATGGTTTTCGACCGTCCTTTAAGTAATACGACACGTCAAAATTTGACGGCCCTTGCGACGGTCCATGACTGTCCTTTTTGGTCATTTGAGACGGTTTTGGACCGTCCTTTTTTTGTAGTTTTGGCGTAGTGATTGTTTGATGATCTGCCCTATCATGTAGCTAGGCCTAACAACTTTCGGACATGTTTTTGTGAGCCCTATTTTTTTAGAGCAACTTGTGGCCTAATTAAATCTCTCCCCAGCTACATAGTGCTAGGTTACCATGCAATTCGTGTCCTACCTGGCCTTGGAGAATGTTTCATTTCCACATTATCTATTGATTTTGAAATGACCCCAAAATTGAATTCATCCAAAAGCTCAAATGGGTCACACAAGGAAAAATTGCAGGAGTAGAGATGTACATGAGCTGAACCAAGTCGACATTGGCATAGCTCGACTCGACTTGGCCATTAGCTGACCCTAGCTTGAACTCAGCTCGATTCAGTCCTCGAGCCTAACTGGCTAGCTCGGCTCAGATCGGTCAGCAGCTTGAGCCAGTTCGAGCCAAGTTTGAGCATATGCGGCATTTTCTCAAACACATGAAGTGCACCTTTAAATTCTCATAGTTTGCAAAACAGGAGTAGCAGTTTATAAGTATTTCATCAAACACTCAGTAGGTAGCATCAAAATCAAGATCCAAAGTTAGTTTTATCATGTAATGTTTGTTTGTTTGGTTTTTTTTTTTTTGTAGTGATTTGTTTCATATACATACCCTTCCTCATGACCGATCCCACAGAGAATGTATCCACTTGAAACAACACTTCGTCGAGTCATTTCATCAAAATTTGGTAAGCAACATCAATATCAAAATAACTGAGTCACTGAACTAATTTGATCTGAGTTCGATTCGAGTTAAGGTTCGATCCAAGTCGATTCGAGCTCGGCCAAGCTCGAACTTAGCTTGAAATTTTTTAAGCTCCATAAATCAGCTCGACTTGGCTCGAACTCAGTTTCGAACAGAGTTCAATCGAGCTTTTTCGAGTCGAGCCAAGCGAGATAACCAAGCTAACTCAGTTCATGTATAGCTCTATGCGGGAGTTATGACGCCCACCCTTAGAACCTTTGTAGGCCCCATGATGTTTATTTACCATTCAACTATTACACAAAGTTACATGGATAGGATGAAGAGAAAACACAAATAAAAGCTTGATTCAAAACTTTATAGCCGTTAATAAAGTTTTAATAGCCCCCATCCCACAATGTTATTTTGGTAGTGTAGTCCACTTCAACTTTCGATATGCTTCTTTTTAGGTCTCATGCTCTAAAATAAGCCAGAAAAATGGATAGATGAGTAAAACATGTATGTCATAGTGGACACCATAGACATGGATATCCTTGGTGACAGACACCAATTCCATATTGCCTTGTTAATAGTGACATGGTCAATGCCCTGTGAGCCCACAATGATGTTTGTGGATCAACCATGCCATCTCTTTTAAAATTGTGACACCAAAATCATTGTTGGGTTTATTCATTTTTCTAAACTCATATGACCCATGTTTCACATACTAACAAGGCACAAGTGTTAATAAACCCTTAGAGGAGTATTTTTGACATTTTTCTCATAAAAGTGTGGCTTTTAGGGTTAGTTATGTTGGGGTCAAGAAAGAAAGAGAGAGATGATTTTTAGTGTTTTTAAGAGCCTCTAAGAGAGAGAGAGAGAGAGAGAGAGAGAGAGAGAGTTTTGGCTGCAAGTTCTTTCTATATTTGTAATCTTCTTTGAATAGTAGATTGATCATCACTTTATGCTGTGATTTTTTTCTGCAAGGGTTTTACTCGTAAAAATCATGTGTTTCCTTCCTTGGATTTTCGTTTTCTCTTGTTTGTTTCAATTTAGATTATCAAAATGAGGTTGATTTGTCAGTTTAAATTTGAGATATTGTGTCAAGGGGATCAAATGTGAAGTTTAAGAAAAAAAATTCACAGGTAAAAATAACTTTAAACTATAGAGATTGAAGATGAAAGTCCTCCTAGTTCAGCAAGGGGTGTAATGTGCACTTCTTGGGAAAGCACATCGTCCAGAATCTGTGAAATAAGAAAATTAGGATGAATTTGTTCAAAGGATAATTTGTACAATTCAATTGTGTTTGGCTAATGAAGTCTGTTACAATGTCGTATATGAGAAGACTACTGCAAGTTTATGGGTGGAGTTGGAGAGTATTTACAATGCGAAATCTCTCACCAATCATATATTTAAGAATATATAGTTTTATACTATGAAAATGACAGAGAGGTCAGATCTATCTACGTATATTAACACGTTCAACAAACTAGTTTACAAGTTGACGAGTGTTGAGGTGAAGATTAAGGAGGAAGATAAGGCCCTAATTTTGTTAACATATCTCCTTATGGCATTTGAGTATCTAGTTGATACTTTGACATAGTAAGAATACTTTAGACATCGAGACTCTTCAGTTGAAGTAGTTGCGACGACAAATTGGTAGTGAAGGTACCTCTAATGATGCATTATTTGCTTAGGGAATACTGTTTGAGTGAGAGAATCAAAAAGTGCAATTTAGATCTAAGTCAAGAGGTAAATGAAAGTTGAAGTGTTAGAATTATCCAAGGATGGGATATTTAAAAAAGAACTGTTAATTTTCCAAAACCTGAAATGATGAGAAGTCAGATAATTTGCCGAAGGAAGCTAATTTAGTTGAATCTAATAAAGACTTAAATGGTTTCGATGTATTGTTGGTGACTAAGATCAGAAATTTCTATTAAGCATATATCTTGGATATGGAGGCATCGTACCATAAGTGTCCTTATCGGAGTTGGTTTACCACATATAATGGATATAATGGTGGGTTGGTTCTTATAGGCAATGATCATGCCTACATGATGATTGAAATTGGTTCAGCTCGCACCAGGATGTATGAAGGGGTGGAGCGTACTCTAACATATATGAGGCATTTTCCAAAATTGAAGAAGAATCTGATCTCTCTAGGAGCTCTAGATGCAATTGGTTGCAAGTCCAATAGTTATGATGGTGTTTTAAAGGTTTCAAAAGGGACTCTTACAGTAATGAAGGCATGGAGAAGCGGTAATCTTTATCCATTGATCGAAAATGCTATATCTAGTGGAGCTGAAGCGTCTATAGTGTATTCCACATCGGCATGTTTGTGACATACACGCCTAGGTCACATGAGTGAGTGGGGTATGAAAGTACTTCTTAATCATACTTCCTAGTTTTAAAAGATTTAATTTAAATGTCTATGAGCATTGCATATATGCAAAATAGTCGAGCTGCATTTTAAAACCGGAAAACATGTTAATAAATGACAACCTGATTACGTGCATTCCGATGTGTGGGGGCCATCGCCTGTTGTTTCTAGAGGATGATTATCTTATTTTGGTCACATTTATATATGACTTCTTTAGGAAGGTTTGTGTTTATATTTTGAAACATAATCATATGTGTTTGTCACTTTCAAGATGTGTAAAGCAATTGTTAAAAAATAGACAAGGCAGATAAGTGAAAGTTTTGAGGGCAGATAACGGTAGGAAATTTACTTAAAAGAAGCTGATCATCATTGCAAGAATGAGGGGATAGTCAGGCACAACACAATAAGGCATACACCAGAGCAAAATAATGTGGCAAAACGTATGAACTAGACTCTTTTAAAAATGGCTCGAAGTATGTTGAGCAATTCTAGGTTAGGCAAAGAGCTTTAAGCTAAAGTTATTTCTACATTGTTATTTGGTGAATAGGTCTCCCTCTACAGTTATTAATTACAAAATTTCTGAGAAAATATGAAGTGGTCAGGTAGTTGATTACTCGAGTTTGAAGATTTTTTGTTGTGATGCTTACTCTCATGTACCTATTGAGAGAGATAAGCTAGACTAAAGAACAAAAAAGTTCACCTTTTTTTGCTATGATGATGGGTTGAAAGGTTATAAGTTGTTATACCATGCTTTACAAAAGATCATTATTTGCCATGACATTAAATTTGATAAGGGTTCCTTATTTCAAAACGATAAACAAAAGGAAACAGAAAAGTCACTTGTTGATGTGAAATTATATAATGATGAGACATTTGAGGTTTGTTGAGCTACAAGTTAAGGTACACGAAAAGGTGGAGCCGCCGCCTCTTAGGAGAAATCCACCGAGGGATCGCGGGTTATCGTCAAGATACATGGATGACTCTAATATTGTATTTACTCTCATCACAGATGAGGGAGACCCATCTACTTTCCAGAAAGCTTTAAAAGATAAAGATACATAAAAATATATGATAACTATGCATGAAAAAATGGATTCTCTATATAAAAATCAAATGTGGAAGCTAGTTGATTGCCCGTTGGGAGGAAGGCGATCGGGTGCAAATGGATATTTCAAAACAAACTGGTTAAGTACAAAGCCAGATTGATAGTGAAGGGATATGCTCAGAAGGAAGGTTTCAACTTTAGTGAGATTTTTATGTTAGTGGTAAGGCATGTATTTATCAAATTTGTATTGACTCTAATTACCTAATACAATCTGAAATTGGAACTGTTGGATGTTAAAACTACATTTTTGTATGGAGATTAGAAGACAAAATTTACATGAAACAACCAGAAGGGTTCATGTTGCAGGGAAAAAGGATCTTGTTTGCAAGATGAAGAGGTCATTGTATGACTTAAAACCGTCACCTAGCCAATGGTGTAAGAAGTTTGTTTCTTTCATGTTGAGCCAAAGTTTTACTAAAAGTGAATTTGATTATTATATTTATTTTAGAGCACTGAGTTGCAGGGAATTCATCATTCTAATGTTACATGTTGATGAAATGCTTATTGACGACTATATCATGTCCGAATTTAATATGTTGAAGGCTCAATTATCTAGGACATTTGAAATGAAAGATATGGGGTTATAAAGAGGATTATTGGCATTGATATACACATGAACAGGGAGAGGAGTAGGCTATGGTTTTCTCAAGAGGAATATATTGAGAAGGTTCTAGTCAAGTTCAGATGGAAAAGGCAAAACTAGTTAGCACTCCCAACGCTACTCACTTTCATCTTTTTTCGGAATTATGTCCTATGTCTGATGAAGAAAAGTGGTTTATGTCTCATGTACCCTATTCGAGCGCAGTTAATCATCTTATTTATGCCATGGTCTTTGCAAAATCTGATATTTCACATGAAGTTGGTGTTATGATATATGTCAAACTCCAACAAACAACATTGGGAAGCAGTGAAATGGTTACTTAGGTATATACGAGGTATGAAGGAGTACGTCTTGTGTTTTAAATATTCAAAGGAGAGACTTATAAGCTATGTTAATTCAGATTATACAGGGAATGTGGACAATAAAAAGTTTACTTTCAGTTACTCATTTATACTAGCGGGTAGAGCTATCAGTTGGATGTTTAAACTTTAGTCTGCGGTTGCACTTTCTACTACCAAAGTTGAATATATGATAGTGACGAAGGCATTTAAGAAAGCTGTTTGGTTGAAAGGGATGATGAATGAGTTAATGCTTTAGCAAGAAGTTGTGCCTTTACATTGTGAAAGCAAGAGCACGATTAATTTGGTGAAGAACTTGGTATATCACTCCTGGATTAATCACATTAATGTTCGTCCACTACTAAAAAATCGAGCAATGGCTATGAAAGCTTTTAGATACGGATTTAATCCATAGCTATAGCTTAAGTGCTCTATAGCTAAAGCATACCTCCCCACCTAAAACATATTACATATAGATGGTCCTTAAGGGGATCTATGAGGTCCATTGGAATATATGTGTTTGATCTAAGCCGTCCAAAAATTCTAATATATAATTTTAGTGCATGAGCCCAAAAATTACGTAGATTAAATGTCTAAGTGGACCACACTATAAGAAATAATATAAATCAAATTTCTACTGTTAATATGTTGTGTGGTCTCCTTACAGATTCGATCTAAATCATTTTTTTATCAGCACTTAAAATAATAATTTAAAATTAATGGACGGAGTGGATATATGAAATACATCACAGTGGGCCCCACGGTCATAAAACCAAAAATGTCCAGGGAGTCGTCCGTCACGCGCCTCTCCAAAACCCCAAACCCCTCCAAAAATAAAAACCCCCATCTGCCATTTTCTCCCGCTCGCTGACGAACCCATCTCTCCATCTCTCTCTCTCGCACTCAGTCTCTCTCATTCCCTTGCCCTCTCTCGATCTCCTGATCTCCCTCACCCTCTCTCCCTGTCTCAAGGCCGCATTCCCCTCTCTGTTTTCAAAAACCCATTTCGCTGCAAGAAGGAGAAGGAGAAGAAGACAGCACGTACGGTTAGTTTCTTTCTTTCTCCCTCTTTATCTCTTTCTCAAATCTTTCAATCCTTCAATCCGCATTCCCTTCTCTCTATTTCTGAAATCTAAGGGCTCGTTTGGTTGGTCGGATTGGAAGGGATTGGAAGTTAAATCCTGGGATTGGCTGAGTGTGCCAAACAGAGTCGGTGATCTAATCCTAATCCCTGAGACGTGTTTGGCTTGAGGGATTGGAAGGGATGAGAAGGTTTAATCCCGGTATTGGTTGGGCGTGCCAAACAGACTGGATATATCAATCCAGAGATATAGCAATCCCATGTATCTAAAGATAATCCACCGACAACACCATCAATACCTAGAAATCTAAGCCATCCACCCTAATACCATTCAATCCCTTTCAATCCACCCGGCCAAACGGGCCCTAAAAATGCTTTGTGGGCTCCACCATAATATGTGTATGCAGCCCATTCATTTTTTTTAGCTCATTTTAGGGCCAAATCTCAGGTGGACCACACCATAGGAAACTGTGGTGATTGAATGCCCACCATTAGGGCTTGTTTGGCCAGGCAGATTGGATGGTATTAGAGTGGATTGCACAGATTTCAAGGTAATGATAGCTGCGTCAGTGGATTGGTGCAAGATCTATGGGATTGCTATATCCCGAGATTGCTATTTCCAATCTGTTTGGGACGCCCGACCAATCCCAGGATTAAACCTTCCAATCCCTTTTAATCCATTGAACTAAACACGTCCCAAGCAATTTTGAAGGGATTAGGTTGGATTGGATGGGATTTAAAGGTATTGATGGTGATGTCAATGGATTGTCTTAAGATCCTAAAAGGAGTTCCAGAATTATTTTTTTTTGGGTTTGTCAGATTGTGACATCAATTTGAATTTTTATGTTTTTTTTTTCAATGTCTTTTATGTTATTAGCACAGGCATTCATATACATTGAAAAATATGATTGAAGTGCTAGACTAGCATGTGCATTTACACCATTTTTTAAATGTTGGTGACTCATCCACCACATGTGTCATAAAACATGTTAATCCACTGCACTGCATTCATTAGGAATCAAGCAGTGGTATGGAGCTACTGAGATGCATCTGACTTTATTGCACACTATTGCAATAGTTGGTCATAGTGTTTGCAAACATCAACTAACTTTCATTCAGCGCGCGCACACACACACACATAAAATCTTGAAGGGAATTCTAAAAAATTTGTTGGTTTGTCAGTTTGCGAGATCAATTTGAATGTCTTTTAATTTGGTGTAATGTCTATTATGTTACTGGAACAAGCATTCATATACATTCAGAAATGTGATTGAAGGGCTAGACTAAGTCACTAAGATGTGCATTTCCACCATTTCTAAAATGGTGGTGGCTCATCCACCACACATGTGCCATAACACATGTTATTTCACTTACTGCATTTGTCACGTATCAAGTAGTGGCATGAAGCTACTAAGATGTGCATTTCCACCATTTCTTAAAAGTTTTGCAAACACCTTAATACATTGTATTTGGTATATAATATCTGTTTGGGTCTAATCATCTGATAGCACTTCCTTGATTTCCAACTTTGAGGAGGATAGTGCATTAGGCTAATTTGTAACTTTAATTTTTGGTAAGGTGCAGGTTGAAAGTGGACCCCTTGGTTAATCGAGATTCGACTATAATGAATAGGGAGTGGATGACATTAAGTCTCCCAAACTCACGTTTTATTTCTGGAATAAGAAGTTTTTCAAAGTTTGCACAAGAAAACCTTCCTGGTAGAGAATCCATTCCTTATCCATGCACCACTTGCTGATGTGCACGTTTTCCAGTTTCTTATGATGATATGGAAATACATTTAATGAAAAATGGATTCGACCTAAGCTATACGGTTTGGAACATGCATGGGGAGCATGTATCACCTAAGTGTACTGTACGTGAATCAAGATTGCAACAATACCATAGTGTCCCGAACTTAAACGAGGTTCACAACGTGATCGTTCAAGAACTTGGTGGTAATAACCTAGATGGAGTTGTACAGGATGAGCCGAATGTGACCCTTGTAGTTGAAGGTGTCTTTGGAGAAAGTAGATGTGAAGTTATACAACCTCACGCTGTATCACCTCTGATGCTAAGATAAGTAGATGTGAAGTCTTCTTAAGAGCCCATACAATAAAGGACAAAGTGGTGCAGTATCTTGACCTTATTGTAAGTGCATCCCTCGTACCACTAACTAATACCCTTATGAAAAGCCTATGTATAACTTTGAATTATATTGCATTCATTTGTATTTTTTCACAGGAAAAACTAGATAAGCTCTATAGTAGCAATCCTGCTTCTAGGATGATCAGCATGGATGATGCCCTTACAGAGGTACTAATAAAATTTAAAAATTACTTAAGTTTTATGGTAATTATGAATATCCTAATAACTTGATTTACAATATTTTACAGTTGGTTAGTTCTGACAATAGAGGGCGAATGCGGGGTCTAGGTTGCTCAATAAGCAAGTTAGGACTGAAGAAGTCAGCCCCTGCTCGTTTAAAGGTAGAGAATGTGACAAAAAAAAAGAGAACGTAACTCAAGAGTTATTTCAGGTGAAGAAAAAATTGGATAATATGACTGAAGATATAGTTGAGATGAAGAAAACATTGATGGATATACAGAAAGAGAGACAGTATACTCAAAATCTCTTATCACCAACATTCACTAAATCTACTCAGCCATCGTTAGTATGCAAGTAAATTTTTTTTTACTGTATTGAGCTTACAATTATATTATAAACGCTAACAATATCAATGCCATTTTATATGTAAATGTAACCGGATATTATATATATCGGTAAGAGATGCGACTTGCTTGGTTTTGAAAAACGTGGTGTAGTTGCTCATGGTGAAGTACACGAAGTTAATCCAAATGCAACTGTCCATTGTGAACCGTTGGAGGATGGAGCTTTTGTTGTTGTCCTGACTGAGGTTATACAACCTCACGCTCCATTGTGGAAAGAAGATGGATTCACATATACACTTGGAGAAGCCGGTCCGAGATCATTTGTACAATGGGGGAAGGAGGCTTTGAGAATTTAATAATTTGAACAAATTTGGTACTCTATAAGCGAACATGTGTAGTGTGCATTTTGAACTAATTTTGAATGTGTAGTGTGTATTTTGAACTAATTTGGCACTTTTTTTTTAATATTGAATGAATTTTGTACTCTATATTTGAACATATTTATAATCTTAGGCTCCATTTGGTCATCACATTTGTATTTATAAAAACATTTTTTTAAAAACCAAATGGAGCCTAAACCCTTTTTTAACTTCGCCAATGCAACTCCTTGCATTGCCGGTCCCAAGCCCGGATAAAGGAGGAGGGAGAAGGGCTTTAGAATAAGATCGTTAACTATGAAGGAGATCCTAAAAATGTAGTAAGTATCTCTAGTTTTATGGTTTTACTTGTACATTCCTATATTGATTACTCAAGCATGACGGTTATGTGCATTCTTTTAGGTAGATATTACATGTGGGAGGATTGAAGCTGCATATTTCAGATTCGAGCATTTGGTACGTCTCTTGTCAAGAATGCACATGTGTAGTTCATCAAACAATACATTATGTGATATCGTGTGCATGATATCTATGTTGTAATTAGAGTTATCTATAATAATAATAATTTGTTTATTATAGTGCATTCATAATAGTTATCATTGTGGTTACAGTTATTCATTATGTGACAGGTTTTCAGGTGAGATGATCGAGTTTCAAAACAAAACACTCTGCGGTTTTGAGAAGCGATTCCCAGGATGTATGTGTGTTTTAGGGGCCATCTGCACATTGGAAACATACAATGGAAGGTAAGGAAAATCCTCGAGTTCTCTTCTTTGAATCATGAAAAGGTATTTGTGTTGAATCCCATGCATTGTCAATATTAGGCATGCTCATGAGCAAGACATGGATAATTCTGTAAAAATTGATGGAGCAGACCCGAATGTGCGTCGGAGCTATCCGGATGTTGAGCGGGGGTCCCTGGAAGGTGGGAACCCCTGTTATGACCATGATGAAGCTGTCCATTTCCTATGGATAGTATTGGAGTAGCCTGACCATTTGGAAAGACCGCGTTTATGTATTTGATCGCCATTAATGGAGTAGACCTGAATATACATCGGAGCTATCCGGAAGAGCGGGGGTCCCTGGAAGGTGGGAATCGCTGTTATGACCATGATAAAGCTGTCCATTTCCTATGGACAATATTGGAAGGGCCTGGCCAATTGGAGCAGGCCATGTTTATATCTGTAGTTGTAGGGACCATACCCTTATCCTATAACCTAAACCTATTCTCAAATCCCAAAACCTATAACTACAACATAAACCTATAACCTATAACCTAAACTTTAACCTACAACCTAACCTAAACCTATACTTATAACCTAAACCTATTCTCAAATCCCAAAACCTATAACCTAAACCTAAAACTTAACTTATAACCTATAACCTATACCTATAACCTATAACCTAAACTCAATTCCCTAAACCTTAACCTATAACCTAAACACAATTCCCTAAACCTTAACCCATAACCTAACCTAAACCTAAACCTATAACCTAAACCTAAACCTAAACCCAAAACCTAAATGTATTCTCAAATCCCTAAATCTAAACCTACACCTAATCCTAATCCCAACTCCCTAACCTAAACCTAAACCTAAACTTGAAAACCCAAACCTAAACCTGATCCCGAACCCGAACCCGATTTCCCAAACCTAAACCTTAACCTACTCTCAATTCTTATAACCCTAAAGCTTATAACCTAAACCTAAACCTAAACCTAAACCTTAACCTAAACCTAAACCTAAACCTATGACCTAAAACCTTAACCTATAACCTATAACCTAACCTTAGCCTAAACCTAAAACCTAAACCTTAACCAGTAACTTAAAACCTAAGCCTAAACCTAAAACCTAAATGTATTCTCAAATCCCTAAACCTAAACCTACACCTAATCCTAATCTCAACTCCCTAACCTAAACCTAAACTTGAAAACCTAAACCTAAATCCGATCCTGAACCTAAACCCGATTTCCTAAACATAAACCTTAACCTATTCTCAATTCCCTAAACCTATAGCTTATAATATAAACCTAAACCTAAACCTAAACCTTAACCTAAACCTATAACGTTAACCTAAACCAACCTAAAACCTTAACCTATAACCTATAACCGAAACTTATAACCTATAACCTAACCTTAACCTAAACCTAAAACCTAAACCTTAACCTATAACCTAAAACCTAAACCTAAATCTAAACCCTAAATGTATTCTCAAATCCCTGAACCTAAACCTACACTTAATCCTAATCTCAACTCCCTAACCTAAACCTAAACCTTAACTTGAAAACCCAAACCTAAACCCAATCCTGAACCCGAACCCGATTTCTTAAATCTAAACCTTAACCTATTCTCAATTCCCTAAAGCTCTAACGTATAACCTAAACCTAAACCTAAAACCAAAATGTATTCTCAAATCCCTAAATCTAAACATATACATAATCCTAATCTCAACTCCCTAACCTAAACCTACAAACCATATGGTGAGACCATTCCTTTTGTGTCAATTTCATTCCTCTTTGAATGCTTATACATGATGCACTTCTTTCACTTTATTTTTCTTTTCCCCAATGGTCATTCTGATTTATAAATGCCATGATTATTTGTAAGATGATGGAATATACGAAGCTGTTACAGGAAGTGACTTTGTCATTACCAGAGTTACTTTTCGAGACAACTCTTCAAAGTACTACATAAATGACTATGGATGTAATTTTACAGAGGTCACTAAGAAATTGAAAGGAAAAGGAGTGGACTTGGACAACAATCGGTTTTTGATTCTTCAGGTGGGTGATGGCTGAAAAAGGCCTATTTACTTGTGAAAAAAATATCATACTGTCAAAATATATCTTCTCTTTCAATTCTTTATCATTGAAATTTCAAGGTGAAGTCGAGCAAATTTCTCTAATGAAACCAAAGATTTGTATTTTCAGCATTATTGTAATTGTAATTGTAATTGATTGAATGAAGGATTGTAATTGAATGAATGAATGATTGTAATTGATTGTAATGGAATGAATGAATAATTATGCGGGTGGTAATTGAATGAACAAACGATTATATATTTTTTTAATGTACGAAATAGTTACGGATATTGACCATAGCCGGTTATCTAACAGCTGTAGCCATTATTAAATTTGGCATATTGCTACAGATTTTTATCTACAAATAATATCCGTAGCTGTTTGTGGTTTTCGCTACAGATATAATTGCTATGGATTATATCTGTAGCTATTGGAATCAATAGCTACAAATTAAATCCGTAGCCATAGGTTCAAGACCTATTGTTACAGAACCTACGACTACGGTCGTGCTATGGACTAAAACCGTAGCCATAGGTCTATGGCTATGGCTTTTATCCATAGCCTTTGCCCATTTTTTTAGTACTGGTCATTACTTTATTTGACAGATGCTAAAAGAAGATGTTACTCTTGAGAAGATTCACACTGGAAGTATTTATAATAGCGGGTAGAGCTATCAGTTAGATGTTTAAGCTTTAGTCCGTGGTTGCACTTTCTACTACTAAAGCTGAGTACATTATAGTGATGAAGGTATTTAAGGAAGCTGTTTGGTTGAAAGGGATTATGAATGAGTTCATGCTTTAGCAAGAAGTTGTGCCTTCACATTACGAAAGCGAGAGCACGATTAATTTGGTAAAGAACTTAGCATATCACTCCTAGACTAAGCACATTAATGTTCATCATCACTTTATTCGACAGATGCTAGAAGAAGAAGATGTTACTCTTGAGAAGATTCACACCAGTGAGAATCCAGCAGACATGCTTACAAAGGTTGTTCCTGTAGAGAATTCAAGTTTTGCATGACTTCTTTAGGCTTGGCAAGAAAGGAATAGAGATAGGGTGTGCACAAAGCGATAATGGTGATGCTTAGAAAATATCGGTAAGGCAAAGAAGTGATTTTGCTATCAAGGTGGAGATTATTGAAGTTACGACACCAAAATCACTATTAAATCTATTCACTTTTCTAAGCCTATATGGCAAATGTTTGACATGCTAACAAGGCCCAAGTGTTAGTGGACCCTTGCAGGGGTATTTTTGGCATTTTTAATGATGAAATGGTGGCTTTTAGGGTTAGTTAAGTTAGGATTAAGAGAGATATATGATATATATATATATATATATATATATATATATATATATATATATATATAGTTTTGGTTGTAAGTTCTCTCCATCCCTGTACTTAATTTTCTCTGAATAGTAGATTTATCGTCACATTCTACTATGGTTTTTCCCGCAAGGGGTTTACATGTAAAAATCATATGTTCTTTGTGTGTTTGCTTGAATTTTTATTTTCTCCTATTTGTTTCAACCTAAATTAAAGTGCTTCTACAGACTCAGATCTTTAACACGTCCATCCATTTTATATCATTAACAAGGCACGAGCCCAAAAATGAGGTAGTTCCAAATCTCAGGTGAACCACACCATGGGAAAATAGTGGTGATAGGATACTCATCTTTAAAAACTTCATGCAGCTAATTATAATGTTTATTTTCCATCTAATCAATGTTGATTGGGTCACACTAATTTTTTCATTGGATCAAATCAGAGATGTCACCCTGATCCAAACTTTTGTGGCTGTTGGCACTTTAATTTATTTATTTATTTATTTTTTGTCACGTGTAGTATACATGGGCGTACCAGAATCCATAAAGCGGCTCGATCCAAATCGATCAACTTTGACTCCAAGCGCCGAAATAAGAAGATACGTCCGATATGGACATATATGACCAGATTTCGAGAAGATCGGTTTCTTACTCAGCCACTTGTAAAATTTTAATAACGATCAGGCGATAATCGAAGGGTGGGGTTCTTCCTCCAAAGATGGATTGCTTTATGCCTTCCACAAGAAATAACTTTCAGAATATCAATGCAATCAATTAAAAGGAAAAACAAACAATCGGTCACTAGGAGCAACTGTAAGAATTTGTCTCTTGAAAGAACTGCGTGATATTGGATACAGAATAAATCTAACGTATGAGCCTAGATTTAGATTACAGCTAAAGACTAAAGCTAAGAATTACCTCTACTCTTAAGATAAGCTGAGATAAAAGATAAATTGATAGATTTATTGTTGTTGTTATTGGTTTGTAGATGATTGTTAGGTTTTTTTTAGATATCTTGCTCTATTGAATTCCTTTGCTATTTATAAAGTTATGTTATAGCTTGTTCTTCTAGATCCTTCTTCCATTATTGCAACGGTTATTGTAGCCCAAAAGCCTTTCTCTAATTCCTTATTTTGCTACATTTCCTTTTTATAATTGTTCCTCTTCCGTTACCCAAGCTTTGTTCCTCTCGGTCGCCTTTTGCATCTCGAACTGCTTGACTGCATTTCTCTCTTCGCTCGTTAGACTTTTAACTAACTCGACCACATCATTTTTTTAAACCATTCATCGACGTGTAAAATTAGATTTACTACAGCTATGATTCTGCAAAAAGTATTCTAAGTATCTTGAAGATCTTTTAATCCACCTCATATTTCTCATGCAATGCCATATGTCACTCTCCTATTGGATTTTTACAAAATGGCCAGAAATAGGATACAACATTGCCCTCTCTCCTACGTCATTTCACCTTTAGGAAAAAGGGAAAAGCGACATTGTTTCGTTGCCCAATGCAATAAATGCAATCACTCGTTGTTCTACGTGTTGTCTCCCCATTGATTTTACCTGGCCGAAGTTATACCGAAAGATATCATTTGCCTCACCGTTTTAAGCTATTTATATAATATATTACATAAAATCGTATCGTATGAGGAGTCATGATTATCATTTCATTAATGCGCACGTATCGTGAATGATACATAACTATGATTCTAAGTTAGTGCTTCTCTTCCTTTACCTTTGCTTCTTCTCTCTTGCATTGAAACCCCCTTGTTTATGTTTTCTCGTCTCAATTGTTGCATCTTCTTCTTCTTCTTCTTCTTCTTCTGCTCCAACTTTCCATCTAAAATTGTTTATCAAAGATCTACATGTTCTGTTGTTAAGAGTAGTCAATGACCTCTTGGTCAACACTCCGATCGAACTAGACAATGCATTGTTGACACTCGGTCCAACATTTCACCCTGCAATCACTCACGAATAGCTTCGAGAGATCGAACCAAGTTTCTTGAAATGTCCCGACGAAGTCATTCTGGTTTAATTCGACAACTTCTCGGATCCTTTCAATGTGTTTAAATCTTAGAGAGGATGGCGGAAACTGATGAACGGTTGGGCCGATTGGTTCAAATGCGTTGAAGCACAGCACGGTGATACATAGGGGCATGTAGGAATTTATTAATACATCAAACTCTCCTTGCACGAGTATCTGACTAACACATTCATTCTTGTAGCGGTGTCAACTTTCTAGAGTTGGTCGACCAATACATTCCATTTTGGATGCGACTCTATGGGTCCAACAATCATGAATGTAGCATTCACTCACATTTTTTCCCTTTGGTGAGCTTGTATATCTGAGCCTCACTTTTATGAATCAGCATCCCTTCACTATTTTGGACAAGATTAACAATGCATATTCTGCTTTCATGCCTCTATAATGTAAATATTAGGATGGAGTGGATGAGCAAGAATACAAAATGTTCCTTCTGATATGGATTTGTTGATTCCTGGTATGTGTGAGTACCTTACAAATCACCAAGGAATACATTTATTTGGCCGAGACGCTTGCTCAAGAATGTTAGCTCACTCTTGCTCCTCTCGTGTTCGACTTTAAGTTGGACCCATAGTGTTTCCCCTCCTTTCGTGCCCGGCTGTAAGTTAGACCCATTGGGCTCCTTTTGCTCTCACCCAAGCTTTGTTCCCCTTAGTCATCTTTTCCATCTCGAACTACTCAACAACATTTTTTCTATTCGTTCATTAGATTTTTTAAGTAATTCAACTATCTTACTTGGTTGACCATTCATTAATATATAAAATTAAATTAATGCCAACTTTGCTTTTAAAGAATTAATTATCTTGAAGATATTTTCATCCACTTCTCATATTCCATCAAAGGTTACATGTTACTCTTCTATTACCTTTTTCCAAAGAAGGCCAAATATATGGTACAACTTAACATTCAATCAATGTTATTTCATGGGGCATGGTTGAACTATGATTTGGATCGGATGCAGAGATTGCGTCCTAACCCCGCCCGGACGGTAATTCGTTTAGGCAGGGCTCTGTTGGGCCCACCGTAATGTAAGTATTTTATCCGCACTGTTCATCGCTTTTCTCATATCATTTTAAGGTATTATACAAAAAAAGGAAGCAGATATACAGCTCTAGTGGACCACATCAAAGGAAGCTGCAGTGATAATGACACCCACATTGAAACCTTTCTAATGGCCACCATGATGTTATTTTTACCACCCAACCTATTAATAAGGTCATGCACACTTGGATGAAGTGAAAACACAAATTTCATCTTGACCGGACACTTCTCCAGCTCCCGGGAAGTTTTTAATGGTGGACTTTCAATCCCAACTTTGTGGTCCACTCAAGCCCTGTAACTACCTCAAAATTTGGCTCATTCTTTAAAATAATCATATCAAAACGATTAACGGTGTGGATAAAATACTTACATCACGTTGGGCCCCACATAAGCCCTGCCCAGACGGATTACCGTCCGGGTGGGGGTAGGACGCACTCCGCGTCCGATTTGGATCCGCCTTGGTCGGGCAAGATAGACGGACATCGTAGATAAAAGGCATACGTCTTGGTGGGGCCGCAGAACCAGCCGTCCAGTACCCAGTCCCGACTAACAGTGTCAGTTTTCAGTCCTCGTTCGTGAGAGGGTCACCACTCACCAGTAAATGCGGAAAGCCGGATTGGCTGGTGTACCACACACCATTAATCTGGCTGGTACGTCGACGCCACCAAGCTCTGTGGGTCCCATCACGAGCCATGTGTTATATCCAAACCATCCGTACAATTGGTTAGCTCGTCGTAAGGTTTAATCCGGAAAATAAGACAGATTCAAATATGAATGGGACCACACTGTAAAAAGTATTGTGGATTGAACGTCTTCCGTTGAAAATATTTTGGAGTCACAGAAATTTAAATTTTGTATGATATTTGTTTTCTCTTCGACCTTATGAACAGATTGGATGGAAAATAAAAATTATTCTAACCCCTGTGAATGTTTTAACGGTGAAAATCATTGTCCACATTATGGTGTGGTATAATTGAGCTTTTTATATAACTAAGTTTTTGAGCTCATGAAAACTTTGATGTCACGATAATAAAATGACGTCTACAAATGGATGGGTGGGGGATGTAATAAATATATCATTTTGGAGCCTACGAAACTTTGATCTCACGTGAACCGTTCGTACAACTCGGATCTCGAGGAGTATCAGCGCTCGTCTTCGCACGACACGTCCCTACACCAGCAAGGACGGTGGTGTGTGGTACACCGGCTAATCCGCTTCCGTACTACCCGTGGGAACGACACGATTTCTATCCGCTTATTTTCCACGTGCCACGCTCCAATAATTCAAGAGAGAGAATGTGACGTGTATTGCGTGCTTTCATCCAAACGGCACGTTTTCCACCTCCCTTTCTTTCCATTCAACAATCAGAGAGGATTTGCATTTGGACTCCCTCATATGCGCCTACCAGATAACTGCCCCACACGTGTCAGGTGGGCTCACCTGTGACAGATCACGGACCCTCATCGTGTGGCCCTTCATTTAATATCTAATATCCTGTTAAATACGCTCGTTCTGAAAACATGAGTGCACCACATATAGTTGGGGCATGTTTGTATACACATGCGTTCCGTCCAAACCGTCAATCTTCGACACGAGTGGTCATGTTTTTCTCTATAGTCCCTCTTCTACGGCCATTTGCGTTTTGATCAGCCTAACATTCGGGCCAGCTCATCTTCGAATGGTCCGGATGTCTTACTTACATGCTAGGCTTGCACCTTCTCAGCGACTAATATCTTTAGTTTCTCCTCGCGCGAATCCCTCTGTTTCATCCGCAGCAGTAAAATAATATCCATGCTTGAGGTCATATACATGCCACACGTGTGCCTTCATGTCATTATAGATCCGAAATCAAATCCATCCATCATACCAGATACACTATATTAATGATGTAACCCAAAAACCAGTTTGATCCATAGTCATGTGTCCCACGTTTTGTAAACTGTTTACGGATCTGAAAACTTCGCTGGAATTTTCTAACTCATCTAGCATTTTCCAATAGTGGGGCCTAATTGCTGATTAGATGATATTTTATTGGTTTGAAAATATTTATAATGTCTGTAAAACCTTATGGATGGATTAGATCTTGAACCTGTATGCTATTCTAGTATATATGCTGCGTATACACAGCTTTATTCCACACGCGCGTGGGCTTATCAGAGCTCGTAAAATAATACGGGGCTGCGGTGTGTGCCTGGGGTCGAGGGAATCTCTGAGGCTTTTGATGGTTGATCTTCCCTTCTAGAAAAAACTTTGATACTCTGCAGAGTGTGATAGATGATACATATTCACTCCATTATTGAACATTTGGAATCGTATAACTCAAATCAAAACCGTCCATATACTGGAACCATTTCAATATAGTTTATAGAGAAGAAGAAAATCTACTGAAATGATGATGAATTACCTGATTGGTCAATAATAAAATCTACTTATAATCAACGTGAAAAATAAAAAGGTTTGAATTTTACAAAATAATTTTCGTAATCATAAACTAAAATAAAAAGATAATTATATTATAATTTGAACGGTTTAAGTATTTTTTGAATTTGTAAATATAAATGACTGAGTATGATAAATCATACGGTAGTAGAGTATAAAATAATCCCTCCGCTCTTTCTTTCCACCGTATTTATTAGTGTGTTGGGCGGGGGAACGCGTTGGGAAGGTGTCTCGGGAAAGCAAGTTCGGGTTTCTCTAATCCAACCAGAATTGAAAAAGCGGTGATAATGCTGAAGAAAGGAGACAGCCTCTACCGATCTCTCCTGCCTGCTTTCACACGCAAACTCCCTCTCTCTCTCTCTCTCTCTCTCTCTCTCTCTCTCTCTCTCTCCGGCCATGTGATTTTCAGTATACTTTCTGTGGTCTGTTTGGCTCCTTCCGTTGTCAACCAGATAAGATCAAAACAGCATTTCAATTTTCTGAACCAAGTTACCTTAATGCCTGTTTGGGAGCGTGGAGTCCCCTGGATTGGGAACCCCCGGGATTAGAAACCCCCGGGATTTGCAATCTTCCCAGTGTGTTTGACACTCCGGAGTCTAAATAACTTTAATTCAAAAGTACCAATCCATGGTATATTTTCAGGGATTTGAATTTAATTATTAAATCAGCTTTAATATCTCTAATTAGTGAGATATGTAATTTTTGACACAGTAGTTCTGAGAAGCCCACTAAAATAATATGCTGAAATATATGTTTTGCCTGAAAGTGATGAAATTCTCTTAGAAGGCCACAAGCACAAGTTCATGCCTGAGTGACTAACCAACAATTTTTAATAGTTGATTTACATGGACAATGTTTCGACGGTGCTGATCATCATTAGTGGGCCATGTGCCCAATAGAATAATAGTGTATAGTGATACACATGTTACCCTTACAATTGTTGAAATAATTTTAGGTGTAATCCAAGCTTTCACCGTGGATTACAAACCTCCTCAAAGAGGGGATTGGAAACCCCTTGGATTTGAAATTTCCCGTGCCAAACTGTCAGGGGATTTGAAACCCCCTCAAATCCCCTCCAATCCACGGTGCCAAATGACCCCCGAATATGTTGACTCTCCATATTTGTTTTTAATTACGCGAGTGCACCAAAATTGATGCAATGACTTGATCCAAACCAATAATTCCGATTCTAAATTATTAAAATAAGCAGATGTCTAATATGAATAGTATGAACATATATAATCAGATTATGAGAAAATCAACCGCTTACTCAACCACTTGCATGATAATTGGATATAACAATCAAATGATGATCAGAAGGTAGGGTAAATATCTTACTTTATACCTTCCACAAGAAAAAACCTTCGTAATACATAAACAAATCTAATGGGCGTATATTTGGATTACAACTAAAAATTATAGCTAAAAATTATTATTACTATTCATCCTCATTATCATCAATCCTTTTAAGAGCTAATTAGAGCATATTAGGTGTGATTTATACAAAATCCGTGTGGTGTCTTTGGACATTTGAAAAGATTTCTTAGCAAAAAACAACTTTAATGTATCAAATAGTGCCACGTCAATGTCTAAGAGACTGATGAAGAAGCAATCATGAAGAAATGGTTATAAGACATGACAAAAGGAAAAACAGAGAAAGTCAAGTAGTGGCGAACAATTATGGCAACCGCCAGGACGTGAGAAGGATCCAAATGATCAGATTAATGCTATAAATAGTAAAGAAATTTAGAAGAAAAAATTATCTCATACCAACCCAATCAAACTAAACATTATCTTTCAATTATCCTTTCCAATTACCAGTTAATTTACATTCCATAATGTAATCTTTTACTTTTCTTGTCAAGCAAATTACATTTTTTAATGTAATCCTTTACTTTTAGCTTGTTGTTTACATTTCGTAGTGTAATCAAGTATCTGGTAATCTTAGTTGTAATTTGAGTCTACGCTCACACGCTGGATTCAGTTATTCATTCGGAAATGTATTTTGCGGTCGTTCTTCACGACTGACTGTAAGAACTATTTTCTCATCTCTTTTATTTGTATTGAAAAATCCTTTCGTATGGAAGTTAGAGGTGTAACCCATCATCAGAGGACGAACCCCACCCTCAAAATATCGCTTGATCCTGTTTACACATTGAGCAGTGGCCTACAGGAAGAAACTGATGTTCTACCTTTTCATTTAAAAAGGAAATCTATCGGATAAAATTGCCAGGATCAGCAAAGATAGGGGAAGGCAAGCCTGAAAATCAGAACCATGCAATAGTTTTTACTCGAGGGGAAGCACTTCAGACCATTGACATGAATCAGGTAATGCAGAAAAACCTTGGGATGTAGTACATTGTGCTGTTGAAATATTTGACCAACTATTCTGATATATGTGCTTCACATTAATCTAGGACAATTACCTGGAAGAAGCTCTTAAGATGCGTAATCTTTTGGAAGAATTCAATGAAAATCATGGAGTGGTATTTAGAACGTTCAAAAATAATGGAGAACATAGGCAGAGTTGGTGCATACCAAGGCCAAGCAGTTCCATATTCAAATTGAGAATACTAACAAATATATGGTGAACCAAACCGAGGCCATGCATTGGTTAATGGCCATGATCACCGAAAGAATGCTTGCGGCAATGCAATATAACACTAAGGGAAGTTTTATTGGTAATGCGACATAGATGCCACCTATGCCTCCCCCTTAGCAGAACCCACTGCCGATTCTAATTTAGGAAGTACGGAATGTTCTGCTACCTGTCGAGTTGAGGTGACTAAAGCGGGAGGCCAAGAATTTTGTTCATGAGATTCGAAACCGAGGATTACTGGCAGGACAACATTTCTAGCAATTCCCTAAGAACCTGTTATTCCATGAGGATAGAATCGAGTAGGTCTTGATCCACCATCAATGTCTAACTGCACATGTTGAGTACAAGTTATTTGGTTAATTGACTCTGAATTTCAATTGATGTAGGTTTAAGTGGTAACACCTGCGTGTTAGAAGTGCGGTGTCACGCCCCAAACTTGGAAACCGGGTTTGCAAAATTTTTGATCGTCGAATCCGGTGCCGACAGCCTCCGTAGTACTCTATTCTCAGATCCCAGCGCTCATATGCAAGATTCCAATACTGGGATCCTACAAGGAGGATTTTTCAACGCACATTTGTCTCATAAGAAGCATAACCACAAGTTTACTCAAATCACAAAGGCAACATCATCATCACATATTCACTAATATCAACACTTGAATACAATGCTAAAAGGGAAATGCATATATCGAAAATCAAAGCTCCGGAAGACAGCTGCACGCTCTAAGCTCAGAGCTGTTGCACCTAATGCCACCTGCACGCATCTATCGTGCATAAGCTTATGGAAAGCTTAGAGGGTGGTGAAAGTGTGTGCACAAGGTAAGTGTCAAGTATTCAATACAATGTCATAATCATAGAATATCGAAAATACTGGCAAGATCATGAATCATACGATATCAGAGTAAGTGAAAATACTGACCAATCCATGAGTCATACAATATCAGAGTACGGAATGCAGATCATAATGAGTCAAATATCAGATGCCGAGGATGTAATACAATATGCAAATCCTGACGAGCCACGAATACCATCAACCTCATCTACGCCATATAAATGTAGAAACATACTAACCCAAAATGCTAAATGTTGTGAATGCAATGCAATATGCAGTGCGATTGAAATGACTAAGCTGGAGTGAAGTCGGGATGATAGTACGTAGTATCGTAGGCTATAAGGTCCATCACAAGGGACTTCTATCCAAACCAGTCTTATGCCTAAATTTGGATAGCTAGACTTAATGTATTAAACCCTTGACCTCAGGTTAGTCACGCGCCCCAACCAAAATCCTTACCATTGTGAAGGTACACAATAATTAGTTGCATGTGGATAGTGAATGAATGAATGAATGAGTATGCAACTCCTGCTCAATAAATCCATGTATCAATACTTAACATCTCTGGGATCATCACCGAGGTTTATTACACTCCAAACCAGTTGCCGCCCCATTGCATGCAACCCAGGTGAGTGGAAGAGACATCACTATCCACCTGCCAGTAGTCAGCCAATACCTACCTAGCACATCAATAGTGGACCCATTTATGAGCTCGTCAAACTCAACCTAGTTTTGCCCACTACGAATCGGGCGGATAAGGCCACACCCCATTCCGTGACCACGACACGGTGAGAGACGCGACCTCGGTATTCGGCACTCGGGCGCTCATGTAATTCACTCGTTTAGAAGTTGGAGTGTCTCCTAGTTACGGAGGTTTAAAGATTTTCACTCATGGACATTTATGGCGCCCATATGCTGTAATGCATTTTGATATCCTATCCGGCATCCACGATATGCTTATAGAGGCTACGACCTTGATGTCGCTAGGGCATACGGTAATCACAATACACAATGCAAGATGCATGAGTCATTCAATCCAGTCATGCATCAATCTGCGCATACTGTGCGCTCATGTGAAATAACTCCACCTATCGGGAGTCTCATAACAACTCGCCCAATGACATATGCAATGGTTAACTACATCTCATAGCAAACATGCAGATGATGCGTATGGGAATATATCATGATGCTGTTATCTGTCACATACTCATAATTAGTATTGACAATCGCACCGATAATTGGCATCGATAATCGGCCTCGATAATCGGCATATACAATTGGCCTCGGCAATTCGAAATCGGCCTCGATGATTGGCCTCGACAATTGGAGCCGGAATCGGCCTCGATAATCGGAATCGGCCTCAACGATTGGAATTGGCCTAATAATCGGCCTTACAAGGGCCTAAGGGAAGGTCACAATGAGGACATTTAACCATCATTGTCTATCAATGTGGACATTTAACCAACATTGCTCCCAAGGTGTGGCCCACATAGAGCCAAACATATGGTGGGCCCATTGCCTCACACAAAGGCCTAATATACCTCGCAATGGGCCACTCATACACAACAGGTGGGTCACAACCCATGGGCCACATAAACATCACATCAGGCCTCATTAAATGGGCCGAAAATACATCATAATAGGCCTCACCACATAGGCCGAAATTACATCTTATTGGGCCTTACCAAATGGGCCGGAAATACATCACAATGGGCTGCACCAAACGGGCCACAAATATATATCGCAACGGGCCTCAAACATGAGCCTCAAATATATCATAATGGGCCTCTTATGCATCAAGTGGGCTGCATCAATAGGCCTCATATACATCAAGATGGGCCGCAACAATGGGCCTCATATACATCAAGTGGGCCGCATCAATGGGCCACACCAATAGGCCTCAAATACATCAAGTGGGCCGCACCAATGGGCCTCATATACATCAAGTGGGCCGCACCAATGGGCCTCATGACATCAAGTGGGCCGCATCAATGGGCCTTATATACATCAAGTGGGCCGCATCACTGACTGTAAGAACTATTTTCTCATCTCTTTTATTTGTATTGAAAAATCCTTTTGTATGGAAGTTAGAGGTGTAACCCATCATCAGAGGACGAACCCCACCCTCAAAATATCGCTTGATCCTGTTTACACATTGAACGAGTGGCTAAATAAGCGATCAAGGGTGGTCCACTGATTGCAGTGTGGTCCACTTAATATATAGCATGGATACGAAATAAATACATCAAGGGTGGGTCCCACCGTCCAGCCATCTGGACGGTGCAGATAATAAGTACATCACGATGGAGTCCACACTGATGGACGGTGTGGAGTACAATACATACATCAGTGGGTTCCACAGATGGATGGACGATCTGATACGGACATCAAGGTGGGCCACTGCATGGACGGTGCAGGTACAACATGCATCGTGGTGGGGCTGTACATGGCACCGTCCAGATGGATGGTGCAGATGAAACACATACATGTAAGGTGGGGCCTACATAGCACCGTCCAACAACTGGACGATGCAGACGCACATACATCCTGGTGAGGTCCACGTGGTGGCCCACCAGAGATTTGAATCGATTTCAGTCCCTGGCCCATGGCCAGGGACGGATGGAGTGGATGAGACGCATATATCATGTGGGTCCACGTGGTGTGGTTCACCCACGATATACATACATACATACATACATACATATATATATATATATATATATATATATATATATATATTTGCAAATCCAACATCCAGCGTCCAGGCCTGGACGGACGCTGGATGTACGCATACATCATGGTGGGCCCCGCACGCTACCATAGTGGGGTCCACGTCCAATGAATGGATGGTGTAGATACAAGGCATACATCAAGGTACGTCCCACGTCAGTGGGGCTCACTGCTTGGATCAAACTGATATTTCCGATTCCCTTCATCCATGCCAGCGAGAAGGGAGGGGGGGGGGGGGGGGGGGGGTGGGGAGCAACAAATGGATGGTCTAGATCAAGTGGGCCACAGTCCAACATAAAAGGGAGAGGAAGAGAGATAGAGAGAGAGAGAAAGAAAGAAAGAAAGAGGAATGTGTGAAGGGGAGGGACCCTGCCACTATGGGTCCTCCCTATACAATGCATACATCAAGGGGGTCCCACCTTATGTGGGCCCTCAAATCATAAAAATAACGGTAAAAAATCATAAAATCACCCACCATTCGATCTTCTTGGTCTAATGGAATGCTAGACTCCTTGGCTTCGACTTTGACGAAGGATGATAGAGATTGGACGGTTGGATTGGGTGGTAGGGAGGTGGGCCACACTAGCTTCTCCTCTCTCCCATGAAAATGCTTGGACGTGGGTTGCTCATGGGGTTGCTTGGGAGAATGAGAGAGAGATGAGAGAGAGAGGTTATAAGAGAGAGAGGGATGGGTGAGTGATGAGTTGTGATGGGTGAGTGAGTGATGGGTGTACTTGATGGGTGGAGAGAGAGAGAGAGAGAGAGAGAGAGAGAGAGAGAGAGAGAGAGTTGACTTTAGGGGAGGGGTGGTTGTACTCGCTTAAGGTGATTGATGGGATATGTACTTAACATGATTGATGTGATTTCTCTTGGGTTTTGCAATTGCGAGCCATTTTCCTCGAACTGAACGCGGGCCCACATCTCCTGGCCTAGGTATCGCCTCGGCGTGCAAGACACGGCGTCGGAACCGCGGCGACGGTGCGGTTGCAATGGTGCAAGTCTCAGATTGAGCTGACTCAGATTGATAGGGTATGACTCAGGGTCACGAGCAACTAATATCTACGCGTCGTGGGTCGCCGGAATTCGACTGAGAGGACCACGGAAGCCTACGGAACAGTACAGTCTAGGATACGGGCCTGACATGGTCAGTCGACTATGGAACATGTTGGCCAATTTAGAATACAATGTGGAGAATTGGTTAATAATGATTATCACAAATTATAATTATTTGGTTATTCACTAATAGTAGTGGCCTTCACATGGTATTCAAACTTATTGTCAGACTCAATACACACTTGACAAGAAATGGAAGAAAAGTTTTATGCTCAGTTCTTCTCTAAGAACAGAGAAATCACTATGACTGATCGTACTCGGTTTCGGCAGTTACCTGGAAAGACATGTGAGAGTTATATCACGTGGTTTAAATGGCCAAAAAACTACTATAAAGTTGTCATGATTGAAGCTTAATTTATGCAACTTGTGCAAGATGGGCTTGAGTATAAACTTTATAAGAAGTTCATAGGCACAGACTTCATAGACTTATATGACCTAACCAAGAAGGTCTCTCATTATGAGGAACTCCTACAAGAAGGAACTGGGTAAAAGAACTCATCATTAGGGACATATTACAATGATCCGAATTACAAGGTCGCAATTGCCGAAGTGGTGGCTAAGAAGCCATTGGTATGTTTTACATTGGTCAAAGCAGAATCAACCGCATTGACCACATACAAAGCTCAAAAGGTTTACAACTTTGACATAACAAGAGTTGATGAAATACTTGACATTTTGTTAGTTGGAAATTTATCAAAATTCTTATGAATCATAAGGTACCCCCAGCAGATGAATTGCAAAAGACTGAATATTGTAAATGGCACAGAACTCGTTCTCATTCTACTAAAAAATGCGTTGTGTTCAGGAACATCATCTGTGACCACATCGACCGCGGATTGCTGAAGTTCCTTGAAAAAGATGAGGAAGCTATGCTGATCGATACGAACCCATTCCCATCCAACCTTGAGATCAACATGGTCACAACTAATATGAGAAATCACATGGTTAAAGGTCAATCTCGGCTTGAGTAATCAAGGAGAGGTATCATGATGACTAGTATGAGGCTGATGTTAGCCTTCTCTTTCGATTAATAATCGGTCAAACACCGTTCGATGGGCCGGTCAAGACTCGCAACTATGTGTTCACGACCCCAAGTGTAAGGTCGCAATGTAGTAATAATCGCGGTGAGACCGAGGTCGAATCCTCAGGGAGTAATCATGTATGTTTCTGAAAGTAATTAGAACTAGAGCTAGAAGAAGATCTAAATTAGAAATCTGGAATAAAGGGAGTAATTGTGAATATTGTAGATTGAAACTTGTGAATTTAAAGGTGGGAATTAGGGTGCCAAGGATCCATTTGTAGCTATAGGGATGCTACCTTACTTGATTCAAGAGATCCAATTGGAATTAGAGTCCTATCTTATCTAGTTGGAGAAAGAGATGGTCAAATCTCTGAACTTCTCATTGATCCAGCCTTAATGGAGGAGAATTGTGAAGATTTGGAAGGGATTCCATCACCCAACCATGCCCAGGAGACAATGGCAAACAACAGGATTTACCAATCCCACAATCTCAAATAAGAAAAGAAGATACTCAAAGCTATCGCATTGTCTATTGTAATTTGAGTTACAATAAACCATTGAAAACTGAAAATATTTCATAAAATCAATTAGAAATCAATGAAGTTCAACATAAACATGAACCAAAGCAAAGTAAACATTCCAATCATGCTACAACCTTCACCTCTTAGCTCTAGCTAAGAGGGTTAGCCAACTATAGACATGATTGAACTAAGAACTCTTAAAGAATGCATAAAAACAACTAAAGAAGAAGAAGAAAACTCTTGGTGGTGGCTCTCCACCCTTTTGCTCCACTCCTTAAACCCTATATGATACTTCGGAACATCCTAGGAACTCTTATTTATAGTTGTGAAGCTCCACCTTATGCATCGACTTGGAATTTCCGCAATCTAATCGTGAAACCGCCTCAATTTAGGGAGCCACGTTATGCATCGGTTGGACTGAAGTTAACTTTGGTCAGACCAAAATTGAGTCTGAATTTGAAGAGGATTCTGTTTTAGCAGTTGCTCGATTTCGATTGGACCGAGTTAGGTTTGGTCGGACCAAACTTAAGTTGTCGGTTGGATCGAATTAATCTTCGGTCAAGCCGAATTAACTCCTTTCAGTGCTGGAGCTTTTTGTGAACTTTTCATCGCAACGAATCCCGTCTTCGGTTGGACCAAATTGTCCATCGGTTGAACTGAAGTAGCTTCTAAATTCCATCATTTGTCGCTGGACTGTTTTGTGCAAGTTCGGTCAGACCGAACATGTTCATTTTCTACTACAGATTCTGAAGTCTTTCAATTCCTTTCTTCATCCTTTGTAGTTGCTTTCCTTGGATCTTTGGCATGTAAATTCTTCATTCTTGGTCTCCTAAGATCCATCCTTTGCCTTAGTGATTCTTAAGTATTAAATCCATACTTTTAGCATTCTTTTCAATCTAAACTCTCAGACTCCACTTACAATACAAATACGTATAAAATATACTATTAAACATTATCATGTTCATAAAACCAAGATATAAATAGGGGAGAATATGCAATATTTGACACTCAACACTATGTGACCGATGTGCTCAAAGAACTGTTCCTGGGTGGGGGGAACCTCCCGAATTAAGATGGATATGTCGTTACGTGGACCCTAGGCTAGTTAGAGGGAATGACCAGAATCAACCACAATGGATGGCTCCCGATTACCACTAATAAGTTAGACTACCGAGCAAGAGGATGGTCAAATCCCAAGAAACCACTACAAGAAATACCCTTATTAGGGGCATTTTTATCACAGGCGGCTACAACAAATGCCACTATAGATGGAAATCAGGGGCATTTTTATGTGGCCGCCTGTGTAAAATGAAGCCACCGCCGCACATTCCAAATTTAAAAAAACCTAAAATATATTTTACCCCCAAATCGCCCGCTCGAATTCCAAATGGCTCTTCTTCTCTCGTGTGCCTCTTCTCTCTAAAAACCTTCTCCCCTCTTTCTATTCCTCGTCAGGTACGCCTCTTCTCTCCAAAAGAATTCTGCTGCTGCTTATTTGGTTAATTAGCACTCCCTTTATCATCTCTCCCTCTTGTTTCCTATGCTTCCCCCATCTTTGGTTTGGAACTTTCCATGTCTCATCTCCAAATCTCATTCTCTCTCTTATTTCTCTTCCTTTCTTCTCTTCTCAGGGTTCTTAGAACAGATCTATAGCTACAGATCGAGTAGGCCCGGTAACCTACGGATGTGGTCATCAATGGTGAAGAGAATAGAAGAAATCCGACTAGGCACTTGAAGGTACTCTCTTTCTCTCTATTTTTTCTCTTTTGATGGCCAGAAATTGGGCAACATCCATGGCAGCGGCAGCCATGTCCACCGTTGTCCATGGCCCCCTACATGTTTGAAGAAGTGCTTCAACCATAATTGGTAAACAAATAGGCCCTCACACCTAAAGCAAATATGCTGGCTAGACCTGGGGCACCCTCCTTCGATTAACTATTTCAAGAATGAGACTTGTATAGTGCACCCCACATGACGAATAACCCCGATCTTGCACGTGTCCTGCAATTTTGGTCTCTTCTACCAAATTGGTGATTGGACAGAACATTGGAATCACTTTTTTTTTTCCATCCCTTCTAACCCTATTGGTGATTGAATAGAACATCTGAATCACTTTTGTTTGATTGCACAATGCTTCTCCCTTCCTATCTGATTATACAACAAACATCATTATGCATGGAGGATTGAGATCCATGATGAAATCAGCAACTACGTCTTGTTGAAATCTCTGTAATCTCTCTCATTTACTTGCATTTTGAAGTTATGGGACTGAGAATGTAATGGAGGATTTAACTGAAATCTGTGTTGGTTTGTTTTTTGTAGGGATTTATTTGATAACTTGCTATATGAAGATATTCCGTTCTCGACATCTAGGCTCAAACAGCTTGAGGAATTGTTAGTATCATGTCTGCTTTTATTTGGTAGATTGGTCATTTTCATGAATCTTGCTTGCCCCTTTGTAAGGGATAGATTGGTCATATATGGTGATGTTACTATGCAGGACATTGAAGAACAATCAGTTAACAGGGCCTATCCCTTCAACCCTTACACATATGCCAAATCTCAGAACTCTATAAGGTTGCTGTCACTTATATTTGAGGTGCTTGTTCTATTTTGTGGTTTATGCTTTCTAATATCTACTTGAAAACATTGAATTATTTTTTTTCCTTCTCATTTTGGTTTTCTCAGTTACACATTTGCATTGGGGGTTTGTCTGATAGAACATACCTGAACTACAATTGTTTGTTTCCAATGGTGTGGATTTGTGTGTACAAAGTGATTTTAATTGGTCCCTTGCTGTTTAAATTTTTTTTAGGGATCTTGCTCAGAATCAACTCATTGGTGACATTCCAAGGCTGATTTATTGGAATGAAGTATTGCAGTATCTATGAGTACTTCCTACACTCTGTGTACTCCATGTAAATCACAATTTATAAGTCTATCTCAAATTAGTTCTAGTTCATCTAGTAATTTGGTATGTTTTGGAGTCGCCCATTATTGTGACCACACTATGGGTTGTGTTATGTAATGTGATGGCTACTTTGATTCTTGTTATGTAAGATGGACATTAGATAAACAATAGTTGTTAGCCAAAATTAGGCTATTGTTTCCTCAATAACTGCTTCCATGTAATGTAATTGCATCCATTGCATACACTGGATGTTTTGTTTCTTCATCTAGTGGCATTATGTCATCCAATGTAACACTATTCCAATGAAAAACAACTGTTATTTTATGCGCCTAATGTTTTCTGTTTTCACAATTTACCCATTTTTTGCTTTCACATGGCCTTTACCGTTATAGAACTATAACACCAGTCAGCTTTTCTGTGGTCACAATTCCATTTTCTAAACCTTACTATGTTAATTTTTTTCCCTGTGAAATGATGAATGATGCTATTTTCTGTAGTGGGTTGCAGGGGAATTTGTTGATGGGAACATTGTCTCCTGATATGTGCCAATTGACTGGCCTATGGTACTTGTAAGTGGATACTAATGGAACCTATATCAATGGTTGTCTGGGAATTTGTATTTGAGATTTTGTTCATGCCCTTGTTTGAACCATCTCTACCGGTGTTGTTGCAGTGATGTGAGGGGCAATAACCTCTCAGGAACCATACTAGATAACATTGAGAATTGTACAAGCTACGAAATCTTGTAAGATGGCTAGCATTCCTTTTGGTGTGGGTGTTGTTCTTGTTCTTTCTTCAATTGTTTATGGTCTATTGACTGTTATGACTTCCAGCGATATTTCTTACAATCAAATCACTGGAGAGATTCCTTACAACATTGGTTTCCTGCAAGTAGCTATATTGTATGTTTCCATCTCTCAAAAGCTCTGTTGTATCTCTTCTTTCATCTGCAAATAACTATTCGTTTCATCTACTAATGAACTAAATAGAATCATTCAACTACTGATATTTTCGAACTCTTCTAGTTAAACTGCTTGCTGTACTATACTCCATTGAATCTCTATTGTAGCTGATAATCTGCAACTTTTTTTCTTTAATTTTTTGCATCCAGTTGTCATCCATTCTTGTTGCATTTAATTAGGTTGTTTTTCTTGATAATGGTGTGCTGACCCTTCTAACCAAAAAACGTGCTATTATTAGGTCTCTTTAGGGAAATAGGCTTACTGGGAAGATTCCAGAAGTGATAGGACTCATGCAAGCTCTTGCTGTTTTGTAAGTTTTGTACTGTCTTCCCAAATTCTTTTCATTTTTTTTTTCAAAATTTCCTTTCTTCCTAAATAATTGCATGCATCTTTTATTGTGCTGTGAAGAAAACATTCCAGCGGGTGCCACTTTTGTATTAGTATTAATCTTTAATGTCGGCTTTCCATTAAACTATCATCATTATCTTAAGCTTTCATGTAGCAATTTGGGTTGTGCTTTAAATGGTTGGCAGAAGTCCTATGATATATCTGCTGACCATACCACATGCTCACTCATTTCCCTAGCATTGGAATTGGCCATGGGAGAGGTGTATGCCCATGACACTGACAGTGTTATAGATTGAGCTGGGCACTAGGGCTGCAGTCAAGACAGACTTGACCCAACCGGACTTAAAGCTTGAATGCTAATGACATGGACTCTGCTAAGCATGACCACTAATGGGAATATCAGATTTTTAGATCCCTTCCAAGACAGAAGAACAACGGGCTAATGAACCCACCTATGCTCAGGAGATTCGACGGTTTGGACCTAATTCAACAAAAGGGTTCAGGAATCAAAGTATAAATCCATTATACAAGTCTAATTTTTGGGATACCACCAATATACATTTGAATTCATAGCATGGATGGTTTAGTTTGAGTTTACCAAGTGTGAACCATGAAATGCATATACAAGCATATGTTATCAAGTGCGAACCATGAAAAGCAATGCATTTTTCATTTCATGTACATTAAGCTGATAGCTTAATATCCAATGGGCTTGAGGCAACCCCTTTGTGTTAGGTACTTGACATGTGCCTCCTTGGTTGCACCTGCATTGTTAATAATTTTTAGGATAACCCAAATAATAGAAAGTAACAAGGTGATTTTCACTTTAGCATATGAATATGTAACGTCTCGAAAAAATTCGTACAAAGATCCGAGTACCACCTCAGGCAGAAATCACTAAGGACCAAATCCTTTAGAAATTAGACAAAAATTAATTAAGTATTAAACTAAATAATCAGTGAAATTAGCTTGAACTACTATCTATACGAACTGCAAGTCCCAAAACTGCTAGAATCGCTAACTCAACATTACCCAAGAACCTAAGAGCAATCTCAAAACTCAGTTGCTCTCAAGAGCACATTGAAACTCCGTATCGGACCTAGACCGCGCGTCGAAAGTCTGATTACCGCGAAACTATAAGGTTATGACCGCCTTACTGGGCTTGACAACCATTGCGAGAATCGAGCCCGAATAGTACTCAGAAATGTACAACTAGAGTCCTGAGCAAAATGTGTGAGAAATGGAAATATTTTTAGAAAATGAACTCAAACTTAAGTAAATTGGACCATTCACTTACAGGCAAAATTAAAGACTTCAGACCGTCAGATTCTGACCAAATTATACCCTTAGATCAGGAAATTTCCCTACACATGTCAGTATACTTGTGGCACTGATCGAGTGACGATGACTGTTGAACTGAAACACGTCCTCTAGGTCGTTCTACAAATTCGATCGGACCAAAACCTTAACCTAGCTTAGATCCATGGTCAAGGAACTTACTCCACGCTGTATGCGAGTAATGGACCTTCAGATGAGTCCTGGTTGCCAGAAGCAGACATCCTTTGGTTATAACCTAAGTATACCATGGCCATGGGCCCATTTACATCACTTCTAGGCCTATATAATGCCCTTAACGCGCCCCTCTCTCATTCCATATGAATTGTCTCTAACCCTATGAGAGAGAAGAGAGAAAAGAGAAGAAAAGAGTGGAGATTGAAGGGAAACCTTTGGGGTTTGCTGCAGTACTCCTGTTCTGCTACTCCACTCATCGAATCGCCTTTATGTCTAGCTACTCAACTCGTTTCAACTCCATTTTTGGGTAAAAAATCCTAACCCTAATCTGTTTTAGGAATCCAAATAGAGAAACCGGTGAAATAGCTAACCTATTTCAATGTTTAGGTAGCCGTTGTGCCGTAGACAAAGACGTAGTGTCCGAACCGAGTTTGTAACAAGCGTACTGATGAAAGCTACAGACTATAAATGTCTAGGTTATGGTTTTCAAGGCTTTCAATGTCAGCAATAATTTATGTCTGACTTGATTGCTGCCATATGATCTTAGTTACGACTTTTTCGATATATCATGTATGTGTAAACTAGGTTTTATAGTAAATGCATTCCATGTGTTTGTTGAAATGTTTGAATGAATAGGAAATTATGATTTATGTTTGCCAAGACTATAAATCTAGAATTCATGTTTGTTGTACGTATGACAACTCCTTTATGAAAGGATTTGCCATAAGATATGTTATAACTAATTTATTACATGTATGTTAAAATGTGTAGTCTAAGTGTTTGATAAAATGCTGAATGAGAAATTGCTTGTTGAAATGTTCTTAATGAGGGTGTTGAGATAGGGTTCTCAATTACCTTATCTATAGTTACAGTTTTCTTCATGTATCTTATCTTGCTACTACATGATTTATGGATGAAACGCCTATGTATGATAACATGTGCAATATGGTTAGTAAAATGCCCAAATGGGAATTGTAATTGAATTGGTTGTTAAATGTTGTTTTAACTATCACATATGAATGCCTATTGTATTTGAGTATGACTGAGACTAGTCCAGATAATCAGTAACAGTTTCCGATTAAGTGGCCGAACTAGTTTCGTCATAACGGATATGTTCGATGAATCTGAGTCGTACGATGATTATTGGTAGTGGTTAGGCCACGAGGAGTGCGTATGCACTCCATGTCAATTAATTTAGCATACGCTCATACCAATCGAACTTGTCAAGTAACCCGATTGGCCTAATGTGTGTTTATCATGTATGGATGCTACTACTTGAATCTAAGGTACCACTTACCAATGTAAAGCTCATTTAACCTTGGTACCATGATCCGCTAAGACTCATGAGCCAGGCATGGTGGTATGGGACACCGTGGTCGAGCTGTCGGCCTACACTGGGATGACGAGCCTCCCCGTAGTGACCATGTGCAACCCAAACTCGTGAGCTGAATACGGTGGTATGGGACATTGTATTCGAGTTGTCGGCTTACGATCAGGTGACGAGCCTCTCGTAGTGACCTCGAGTAGAAAATAGGCCTACGTGGATGGTGACGAGCCTCACGTAGTGACCTCAAGTGTAAACCTGTGAACTTGCCTATCCATTGCTTTCAAATTAGGGGTAATGTTGCCCTATAGCTTGCCTATCGTATGTGATAAATTAGGATTGACGACCCTAGATGGATCATCGTTTGAGTAAGTGATATAAAGGGAGGTACCTTAGCTTCCTGTATTTATTGTATGAATAAGCTTAATTAAGAACTCGGCTAACACGTGCATGCACCGCACTACATGTTCTTTGACGATGAAGGCACAGTAGGAGTAGCATGTCTGACCGTGAGATAGTGTCGCTGAGGGAGTGCAGGCGAGGGCATGCATCATTACCACATATCATCCTTGCATTACTAGAGTAGTTAGGGAATGTTTGTTGTATTGCTTTATCATTACTGCTTGACTGAATTATAACATGTTAACCCTTGCATTATAATACCACTAAGTTGATCACTCACTCCCACTCTGGGACAGTGTTTTAAAACACCAACCAGGCTCTGTTGTAGATGTAGGTGGCGACGATGTCTACGCTGTTGATTGGGATTTTATAGACGAGGAGGAAGAATTCTCCAATGTTCAGCTATCAGGCAGGTCTGTGTAGACCATGTATTGATCGATGTGATTACATGGACATAAAGATTAGTTGGACATTTACATTTTTGTATTTTGTAAATTTTGGATCAACACATGTATATATTCAGCCTGGTAACATACTCATACTCTGGGGATTGAGAAACACTTCCTATGTATATATACCTATCTCAGTCTTGCGCTTGCTTAAATTAATTATCTCTGGAGTATGTTATACTATTTTACTATAATCCCACTCATGTTTAATGCACTAATATGGACAACATTTAAACATCATTATCTACGTTGCATAAGTAATGCGTCGGAACTCAGGAGTTGAGCTTCTGCTCGACCCCTGATTTTTGAGGCGTTACAAGTTGGTATCAAAGCATGATTTGGTTTAAACTGGACCTGGGTTATGGTAACATGATGCACACTAACATACTTTGAGGGGGTGATGAAATGTAGAAACAGACGTAGGATCCCAAGTTTCACCAACGAGCGAAAAGTGACTATTACATATAGCCCGTACGCGACCAAGACCATATAAAATGATCTCAATTCCTCTTTAGGCCATCAAACAACGGGTTTAGAATATTACCCGGCAAATCCCTAACTCTAAACACACCAAAAGGAGTGAATATGTGCGAGATGGGGCGAGAAAACACACTTCATGGCCATAGGGGCACAAATCGAAAAATACGGGGGGAATCAGAGTGGCCCCCACACATTTTTGGAACCCCAGGAGGGGGAGGCCCCCACCCATGGTCCAGTGGACCACGACGCCACCACGCCGACCGTGATGTATCGCGGTTGGGTCTCGAGGGCCGCGACGGGCTCACGGGTCCAACGGTCTGCCGCCCCTCCCACACACATGTGGGGCCCATTTGCATGTGGGTCCACCCTATTTAGGGTCCCTTTCCCCTCCTTTGCTCATTTCACCCCTCCCCTAGCTTTCAAACCCCTCCAAACTTACAATTTCTCTTTCAAATGTCTCCTCAATAAATCACAAACTTCATCTTCTTCCTTCTCTTATACCCACCCCCACCATTCTCTCAAACCCATCTCCTACTACCTTCAATCCCCTTTATTTCTTCTCATTTGAGTGCACAAACCCATCTTTGTGCTCATAAACCTCAATATCCACCAACCCATCTTATCCTTCAATCTTGTTTCCCTCTCATGGCTCGTTTTGAGCTAGTGGCTGCCATCTTTTCTCTTTCCACACTCCTTTCCCTTATGGGAAAAAGAGGGCGCCTGCGGATGAAGCCGGGCCTAGCCGCACTACCTGTTCAAGGAAGTAGAAAGGCACCGAGGCTAGCACTAGCATTGAGCAGGAGCGAAGGACGAAGCAGGATCTCGATCCCTAAATTCTTCTCGAAAGAGCTCTGCCCGCGGGCGTCGGACATGGTAGATTTCAAGCCTGTAGAGTTATCTTTGAAGCACACATGGACGAAAGACTATTTGGGCTTTATCCGGTATGGACCTCCTGTTGGACGCTAGGTAGGGTCTCATATTTGAAGGCAAGTCATGTGCATGTGAGAGCACTGTTCAAGCCTTCTACGCCTACATACGAGATCCACTACTGGAGCCTCTACATTTCACTATCCCCGTGGGAAGGTGAGAAGCCATTGTTGATGTTGGTGTGATAGCCTGAATCATGGGGATTCCACATGGCGAGGTGCATGCTAGTGAATCGCATCTCAAGAGTACACGAGAAAGAGATCGCCGCATGTAGTTTCTTTGCGGCTGACTGGTCCATTGGAAGCAGGGCAATTGCCTCCCAATGACCAAGATGACTCATGACTTCCGCCTACTCCACCACATATTCACATACAATGTGTATCATAGGTGGAGCAACCACACCGAATTCACATGTTTGATGGTAGACTTCCTGTACAGAGCTAGGTAGGGAGACAAGTTGTGTCTGCCTACGTATGTACTACTACAGATAGTCCAGACCGCATGTACTGTTAGGACGGATATTTCACTACCATTCGGCCGACTTATATGCAAGCTTGCTAGTGAATTCGGCTACAGAGTTAACATGGATGAGCTTACCCCGATCCACTTTATAAATGACACTATGCTCAACAACATGGGCATTGGACCGCGTCAAGGTCAAGCCCAACTTGATGAGTATGGTGACAAGATAGAGGAAGAGGGAGGAAGCAGTGAAGAGGAGGAGGAAGAAGAATTTGAAGAAGGAAGTGTGGGAGAAGGAAGTGATGAAGGGGGAAGTGATGATGAGGAAGTGTAGGAAGAGAAAGAAGAGGAGGCCTAAGACTCTGATGGGGGCCCTCCTCTTGCTACACATGAGCACCTCCATGATCGGGCTACCTTAGAAGCCCGCTTGGCTCAGATTGAGGAGAGCTAGGCCGCCCTGAGACAGGAGGTCAGAGAGACCCAGGCCGAAGTGAAGCAAGAGCTTGAGGAGAATAAGGCCTGTATAAAATAGCAGTGTAAGAAGATTTCCCGCACTCTTAAGACCCTCCTGTGCTGCATGCAGGACAAAGGTGCTCCTCCTCCATCACCAGAGTCGGACGACTAGTCATATGTTGTAGTTGTCTTTGGGTTTTCTTTATTTTCCTATTTTCTATGTGATAGCCTTGATAGGTTTAGTAGTATGTTAGATTTTTTGGTGTATTTTAGTGTTTAAAGCCTTGTTTAGATTAGCTCACATGTATCTTCTGTCATGATCCATGTAAGACTACATCTCATGTATTGTGACAATTTTGGTTAAATGAAATGCATGAAGATTCCTTTGTTATGGACTGTGTGAAAGTTTTGGTAAATTAAGTAACCTTGTTCTGAATCTCACACATGTTGCACCCTATGTTATATATAGGGAATGCCACCTAAGGTCACTCGGAGTCCGACACATCTTGCACTTGGCGAATTGAGTGACGGGGCACCTCCCCTAAGCGATAGCCATACGGACCCCAGTTAGGCCCGAATCATGAGACTATGCCAGATTCTTTACTGGCCACTGGCCCTACAAATGGGCCAACACCTAGTGCACCACCGGTTCTAGAACAGAACCGTGCATTTACCTCGACGCCATACATGCCTCAGGCGGCTTCTCCTCCTGATACATTGGAACAGATGATGCTCCTGATGTAGTAGTAGCAGCAGATTTGGACCACTATCGTGGGGGCCCTTGCTTAGAACATGAACATGGCCCCGCTTGCACCACCTGCCCACCCTGCTAGGAACATGAATGCCAACGATTTATTCGAGCGCTTCCAGAGCTTTCGGCCTCCTACTTTTGCTGGTACTCACAGACCCGAGGAGGCTGAGTACTGGCTTGATCGCATCTTTAAGATGCTGAAGCCGTTGCACTACACTAAAGCAGAGCAGGTTGAGTTGGTTACATATATGTTCAAGAAGGAGGCTAGTCTATGGTGGGATAATGTCCTATGGACAATTGCTGTTGGGTATGTATGGACGTGAGAAGCTTTTGAGACCTATTTCCATGTGAAGTACTTCCCCCTCACTTACCATAATGAAAAGGAGGGAGAGTTTCTTCACCTCCTATAGGAAAGGATAACTGTATCGGAATATGAGAACATGTTCACGGAGCTGGCCAGATATGCTCCTTTGATACTAGCAGACGAGCCGATGCGAATGCGATAATTTTCTGAGGGTCTACGACCTGAAATACATACGAAGATGTGTTGTGCTAACATTTCCAACTATACTGAGCTAGTGAACATGTCCCTGCGAGCTGAGCAGGATGAGGATAGATTGTCCCATACACGAGTACCCATGGGTCCGAGGCCTCGACTTGATTTGCCGAGCAGACCGTTCCTCGATAAGAGGCCACGTGCAGATCCACCTCCCAGACTTACTGCTCCACCAGCCCAGCTGAGGCGATCAGATGTGTGGTGCACTACTACAAGAGGTTGGGCCATACTGACACTTATTGCTTTACCAGGATGAGGGACAATGGCTTCGTCCCTACTCAGAAGACCAACTGTCAGATGTTGCAACCTATCTTAGCTCCACCTGCACCTTGATTTAGGCCGCCTCAATGACCTACGACAGCGCAGCCGAATCGTCCTCAACAAGCTCGAGTGCACTCACTTACAGCTGAGGCTTCCGAGACAGCAACTGCAGCATCATTGGCTTTCGAAGTCACAACACATATCCAAGGTATACCAGGCTTCCTATTGGTGGACACCGGGTCCACTATTTTAATAATATCATGCGCAACAGTCAAGCGACTAGTATTGAAAACTACTCCTATAGTTGGGATGAGACTCCTTACCGCCACAGGGACCTTCTCAGACACTACCAAGATTTATAAGGGTTGCTCGATAGACTTAAGAAGCAGAATAGTACTCGTTAACCTGATTTTCACCCCACTGTGTCATGACGATGTCATCCTTAGCATGGATTGGCTCATCGAGATGAAGGTAGAGATCGATTGCGATACTAGAGTGGTGATAGCTCATGGACTTGAGGGCACGAACTTTACTTTCCCAGTTCAGGTCAGTTGGTACTACCACATTAGTTGTTATGCTACCTTGTTAGAGAATGTTGATGGTTCGACACTTGAAAACACGCCTGTAGTCTGAGATTTTACGGACGTATTCAGGACGATACCTGGACTACCTCCTTGGCACGAGATCGACTTTATTATTAACCTGTGCCTGGTGCGCTACCGACAGATCGCATGCCTCCATGTGAAATGGAGGAATTAAGGAGACAGATCGACGGTCTGTTGGAATCAGGCTTCATATGACCGAGTGTATCTCCTTGAGGAGCACCCGTTTTGTTTGTGAAGAAGAGGATGGATCACTACGATTGTTTATTGATTATCGTAGGTTGAACCAAGTGACAATGAAGAATAAGTATCCTCTGCCCAAGATTGATGATCTGTTCGACCAGTTAAAAGGGGCACAATATTTTTCAAAGATCGACTTACAGTCAGGGTATCACCAGTTGCGTGTTAGGGATGAGGACATGCAGAAAACAATGTTTAGAACCAGCTTTGGGCACTATGAGTTCCTTGTGATGTCGTTTGGACTCACAAATGCACTAGCCGTGTTCATGGACCTCATGAATTGGGTGTTTCGGCCGTATTTATATCGATTCGTCATTGTATTTATAGATGACATCCTGATATACTCCAAGAGTCAAAAAAATCACGAGGAGTACTTGCGACTAGTCTTTGATACTCTCAGGAAGAACCAGTTGTTTGCTCAGTACAAGAAATGCGACTTCTAGAAAGAAGAAGTCACGTTCCTGGGACATGTGGTGTCCAAGGAAGGAATAACTGTGGACCTTGCTAAGGTGACCACAATTCAGGACTAGGAGCAACCCGGTTCGATTACTAAAGTGAGGAGTTTCCTCGGCCTGGAAGGTTACTATCGTTGATTCATGAGGGACTTTTCCAAGATAGCCAGACTGTTGTCTCAGCTCACTCAGAAAGATCTTAAGTTTGCTTGGAACGAGAAGGCAAAGCAGCCTTTCAGGAATTGAAGGATAAGCTGATGTCCGTCCCTATGCTAGTATTGCCAGAGCAAGGGGTCAGATATACCATATACACTAACGCCTCTCATGTTAGTTTGGGTTGTGTTCTTATGTAGAAGGATAGAGTGATTGCCTATGCATCGTGATAGTGGAGGAAACACGAGGAGAACTACCCTAGGCATGACCTGGAGTTGGCGGCCATCATCTTTGCATTAAAGCTCTGAAGACATTACCTCTACCGGGAGGAGCTCGAGCTCTTTTGTGACCACAAGAGCCTCAGGTACATATTCACGTAGAGAGACCTGAATACGAGGCAATGACGATGGATGGAAACCTTGAAGGACTTAAAGTTTGAGGTCTCCTACCATCCCGACAAGGCCAATCTTGTGGCAGACGCGTTGAGCCAAAAGAAGATGATATCATTTGTAGCTCCGCTAATGATATAGGAATGGAATATGGTTGAGTTTGTGCGAGACTTTGAACAGAAGCTTAAATTAGAGGAGCCATTCGTGAGCGTCGCACACATTCGCGTCCAGCCACTTATCAATGACCGAATCATTATGGCTCAGAGGGAAGATAAATGGTTGTTGGAGTTGAGAAAATGAGCTAGTGATGATGAAAACTCTGAATGGAGAGTTGGTTCGGATGGGGGTTTATGTTATCGTGCCCGCCTTTGCGTCTCAAATCTTCATGACTTGAGAAGGGAAGTTCTCGAAGCTACTTACAATTCGAAGATGGTGATGCATCCTGGTAATACAAAGATGTATCGAGATATGAAGCGTTCGTACTGGTGGGATAACATGAAGGCCCACATAGCAGACTTTGTGTCTCGTTGTCTTACGTGCCAGCAGGTCAAGGCCGAGCATCGCCGACCTCGTGGATTGCTTTAGCCTATGCCCATAGCTGAACGGAAGTGGGATTTCATATCTATGGATTTCATTACTGGGTTACCGAAGAAGAGCAAGGGACACGACTCCATATGGGTGATTGTGGACCGATTGACGAAATCAGCTCATTTTCTCCCTATTGGAGTTTCAAACTCAGCTGATGATTTGGCCTGTACATCAAGGAGATAGTACGTCTGCATGGAGTGCCTATGGAGATTGTGTCGGATTGAGACACGTGATTCACGTCTGCATGGAGTGCCTAAGAAGCAACGGGTGTGAAATTGAAGTTCAATACCACGTTCCACCCACAGACTGATGGGCAGACGGAACGGGTAAATTAGGTGTTAGAGGACATGTTGCAGGCATGTGTGCTCGATTTCAAAGACAATTGGGATGACTGTCTTCCCTATGCAAAGTTCGCTTATAACAGCAACTTTCAAGTGTATTGGCATGGCTCCCCTACGAGGCACTGTATAGGCATCCGTGTCGAGCACCACATTATTGGGCAGAAGTTGGCGAGAGAAGCCTGATTAGCCTAGATTTAGTACAGACGACCTCTGAGAAGATTGACATTATCAGGCGTCGACTTCTTGCAGCATAGAGCAGACAGAAGAGTTACGCCAATACATGATGGCGACAGCTAGAGTTTGAGGTTAAGGACCATGTATTTCTGAAAGTTTTCCCAATGAAGGGAGTCCTTCGCTTTAGTAAGAAAGAGAAGCTTACACTGAGATTCATTGGCCCATTCTAGATACTAGACCGAGTGGGTATGGTGGCATACCATCTCACTTTGCCCACACCACTCGCAGGCGTGCATAACGTATTTCATGTATCGATGCTGAAGAAATACGTTCCTGATCCTTCCTATATTATTAAATGGGAGCAAGTACAGTTAAGTAAAGATGCTACTTATGTACTGCGACCAACATGTATCCTTAATAGGAAGGAATAAGTGCTACGGAGCAAAGTTATTCCGCTCGTGAAAGTATTGTGGACTCACCACACTGAGGAAGAGGCGACTTGGGAAATATAAGCCGAGGTCCGTAAGAACTACCCTCAAATTCTCGAGGAGTACGAAAAGGTACTAATTTCGAGCACAAAATTTTCCTTTAAGGGGAGTCGATTGTAATGTCTCGAAAAAATCCGTTCAAAGACCCGAGTACCACCTCAGGCAGAAATCACTAAGGACCGAATCCTTTAGAAATTAGACGAAAATTAATTAACTATTAAACTAAATAATCAGTGGAATTAGCTTGAACCACTATCTATACGAACTGCAAGACCCAAAATCGCTAGAATCGCTAACTCAACATTACACAAGAACCTAGGAGCAATCTCAAAACCCAGTTACTCTCTGGAGTACATTGAAACTTCTTATCAGACCTGGACCACGCGTCAAAAGTCCAATTACTGCGAAACTATAAGGTTATGACCACCTTACTGGGCTTAACAACTATCATGGGAATCGAGCCCGAATAGTACCCAAAAACGCATAACTAGAGCCATGAGCAAAATGTGTGAGAAACGTGAATATCTTTAGAAAAGGAACTCAAACTTAAGTAAATTGGACCATTCGCTTGCGGCCAAATTAAAGACTTCAAACTGTCAGATTCTGACTAAATTATACCTTTGGATTAGAGAAATTTTCCTACACATGTTAGTATACTTGTGGCCCTGATCGAGTGACGATGACCGTTGAATTGAAACAGGTCCTCCATAGTCGATCTACAAATCTGATCGGACTGAAACCTTAACCTGGCTTAGTTCCATGGTTAGGGAACTTACTCCATGTCGTTTGCGAGTAATGGACCTCCAAATGAGTCTTGGTTGCCCGAAGTAGACATCCTTTGGCTATAACCTAAATATACCATGGCCCTGGGGCCATTTACATCACTTCTGGACCTATATAATACCCTTAACCCACCTCTCTCTCATTTCATACGAATTTTCAGTAACCTTAGGAGAGAGAAGAGAGAAAATAGGAGAATAGAGTGGAGATCGAAGGGAAACCTTTGGGGTTTGCTGTAGTACTCCTGTTCTGCTACTCCACCCATCGAATTGCCTTTACATTTAGCTACTCAACTTGTTTCAACTCTATTTTCGGATAAAAAATCCTAACCCCAATCTATTTTAGGAATTCAAATAGACAAACCAGTGAAATAGCTAACCTATTTCAATGTTTAGGTAGCCGTTGTGCCGTTGACAAAGACGTGGTGTATGAACCGAGTTCGTAACGAGTATATCGATGAAAGGTGCAGACTATAAACATTTAGGTTATGGTTTTCAAGGCTTTAAATATCAGCAATGATTTATGTCTGACTTGATTGCTGCCAGATGATTTTAGTTATGACTTTTTCGATATATCATGTATGTGTAAACTAGGTTGTATACTAAATGCATTCCATGTGTTTGTTGAAATGTTTGAATGAATAGAAAATTATGCTTTATGCTTGCCATGACTATTAATCTAGAATTCATGTTTGTTGTACGTATGACAACTCCTTTGTGAAAGGATTTGCCATAATATATGTTATAACTAATTTATTACATGTATGTTGAAATGTGTAGTCTAAGTGTTTGATAAAATGTCTGAATGAGAAATTTCTTGTTGAAATGCATTTAATGAGGGTGTTGAGATAGGGTTCTCAATTACCTAATCTATAGTTACAGTTTCCTTCATGTAACCTATCTTGCTATTATGTGATTTATGGATGAAACCCTATGTATGATAATATGTGTAATATGGTTGTTAAAATGCCTGAATGAGAATTGTATTTGAATTGGTTGTTAAATATTGTTTTGACTATCACATATGAATGCCTATTGTATTTGAGTATGACTGGGACTAATACCTAGTCCAGGCAATCGGTAACAATTTCTGATTAAGTGGCCGAACTAGTTTCGCCATAACGGATATGTTCGATGAATCCGAGTTGTACGATGATTATCGGCAGTGGTTAGGCCACAAGGAGTGCGTATGCGCTCCATGTCGATTAATTTAGCGTACGTTCGTACCAATCGAACTTGTCAAGTAACCCGATTGGCTTATTGTGTGTTTACCATATATGGACGCTACTGCTTGAATCTAAGGTACTACTTACCAATACAAAGCCCATTTAACCTTGGTACCATGATCCACGAAGACTTATGAGCTGGGTATGGTGGTATGGGACACAGTGCTCAAGCTGTCAGCCTACGCTGGGGTGACGAGCCTCCCCGTAGTGACCAGTGAGCAATCCAAACTCATGAACTGAATACGGTGGTATGGGACACTGTATTCGAGCTGTCAGCCTATGATCAGGTGACGAGCCTCTTGTAGTGACCTCGAGTATAAAATAGGCCTACGCAGATGGTGACGGGCCTCCCGTAGTGACCTCGAGTGTAAACTCACGAACTTACCTATCCACTGCTTTTAAATTAGGGGTGATGTTACCTTATAACTTGCCTAACGTATGTGATTAACTAGGATTGACGACCCTAGATGGATCATCATTTGGGTAAGTGATATAAAGGGAGGTACCTTAGCTTCCCGAATCTGTTGTATGAATAAGCCTAATTAAGAACTCAGCTAACATGTGCATGCACCGCACTGCATGTGCTTTGGCGGTGAAGGCACAATGGGAGTAGCATGTGCGACCGTGAGATGGTGTCGCTGAGGGTGTGCAGGCGAGGGCATGCATCATTACCGCATATCATCCTTGTATTAACCAGAGTAGTTAGGGAATGTTTGTTGTATTGCTTATCATTACTGCTTGACTGAATTGATAACATGTTAACCTTTACCTTATAGAACCACTGATTTGATCACTCAGTCCCACTCTGGGATGGTGTTTTAAAACACCAACCAGACTCTGTTGTAAATATAGGTGGCGACGATGTCAACACTGCTGATTGGGATTTCATAGATGAGGAGGAAGAATTCTCCTACGTTTAGCTATCAGGTGGCTCTATGTAGACCACGTACTGATCGATGGGATTACAGGGACTATAAGGATTAGTTGGACATTTACATTTTTGTATTTTGTAAATTTTGGATCAACACATGTATATATTCAACCTGGTAACATACTCATACTTTGAGGATTGAGAAACACTTCTATACATTATATACCTATCTCAGTCTTCCACTTGCTTAACTTAATTATCTCTGGAGTATGTTATGCTGTTTTAGTATAATCCCACTCTAATGCACTAATATGGACAACATTTAAACATCATTATCTATGTTGCATAAGGGATGCGTCGGAACTTGGGAGTTGAGCTTCTGCTCGACCCCCGATTTTCAGGGCGTTATAGAATATCTGGAAATCAAGTTAGTTAGAGTCACATAAATCCAACACTTGACTTTCTTGTGCAATATTTGGAAATCAAGTCAGTTGGAGTCACATAAATTTGGCCTAAAGAGTTGGGGCTAATACATCTTGACTAACTGTGACTGAGTGAAGTATGCTTTGAACTCCCATAATCACGGTAAATTTTTTTTCCCTATATATTGGTGACCTTAAGGGATTGTTTGGATTTTTTATGGTTAACATGCAAATTCTTCAAGCAAAACTGAAAATTCTGGATGTCTCGTATGGAAGAAGGACAGGTAAGCCTATTAATTGTGCCCATTATGATAGTTTATCACTTGTTTTCTCTTTCAATGCAGAAACATCCTAGTATACTTATTACATACCTATTAAAATTTCAAAGCATTCTTCCATCCATAATCTTCTTTCAAACTTTAGAATGACACATGCTGGAAATGAACCAATTGTTATAACCCTGTGCCAGGTAATATAGCTCTCATATATCATCAGGGTAAACTTTTGGCACTCTCAGAAGTTGATAAGCCTTGTAAGTCTTTTTATGATTGACCCTATTATTATTCCTAGAGTGCTACTTTTCTTTCAAACCTTCTTTCTTTTTTTTTTAAATTTTTTTAATTTTTTTTAGTAGTACAAAAATGTTGTGTAAGATTTTCTGTTTACTTGATTCTAAAAATATTATTCACTAATAAGAAGCCATTTTTGGATATTACCACTTTAATTGGCCTGGGCACTGAGGGGTCCCAAATGTGTGTTTGTGTTTCTAGTCCTTTGCAGCATGCTCCCATTCTTCAACCTTGATCATTAGTGGGAAGACTTTGCTTTTTCACTCAGTTACCTTTGGCATCTTTTTGTATCTTGCCAGAGTCGAGATCTGTTTGTTGTGTGTCTCTAATTTGAATTTAACACTTTAACTGATTTACTCATCATTTTCAAAAGTTATGTTCACCATAATCTAATGAGAAAATTTAAACATTTCAGCACAGCAAGTATGATGCTTTATACACATTCTCCTGAATTCAAGAGCATATCAAATAACTCACTACTTCAATAGAATTGCAAAGAAAGCCTATCGAAATAGCTGATTGTATTTACCACCTTATAAACCCAAAACAATTTCAAACATTTCAAAAATCCACTTCTTGATTTGACTTAAGGGCCTCTTTGGCTTCTAGGAAATGAGAATAGGATTTAGCAAATTCACAAGGCCTTTGGATATTACAAGGAGAGAGATTTTATAGCTTTTATGAGTTTCTCTTTTTGTTGATTTGAAAATTAATAAATTTTAAATTTGACAAACCTATGGATTTCAGGAATTTAGCATTTTCCCAAATCTGTTATATATGGTTGTCAATCAATAGATTTTTTCTCACTCACTATTGTTGAAGGGGCCAGTAGAATCTTTCCTCATCACATATATTTTAATGAGAGATGCTCCTCTGCTTTCATAGCACTTATAAGTTATAGTGCTCCTTGTTGCCTTTAATTAATTGATTTAGACCGTCCATTAGGTCAAGCACACATTCTTGGGTTAACAAGCCAATATTAAATTGATCTAATCATCTTAACCATCTTATCAATGGTCCTGTTAAAACTATTTGCATAAAAATTGGTCTAATACATAATTTGTCCATCTATTTGATGGTTCCCATCATGGATTGCTTATAATTCTTTTATGCGGCAATTCTAACCATCCAATTAAGGGGTTAGAAAAAGGATGTCTATAAGTAAGAAGGCAAACTTAGCATGGATTTGATCATCAGATCGGTCTGATTTTTTCACGGTAAATCTTTAATGTGTTCTGTACTTAATGGATAGTTTATGTCCAACTATAATTAATTACCTGATGCTACTAGGAGAGCATTGGAGCAGTTCTCTACTTTATTATACTTTTTAAATATGTGGACAATCAAATTATCGACTTACGTGGTTCTCATGCATGAATTATGATCATCATCACTATAACCTTGTCCCATCTATTTGATGTTGGCTTTTTGACAATTATCATGGTTGGTGGGCAAAAGTTTGACAACAAGCAAGCCAGCGCTACATGAGATCAACACTTTTATATGGACTGGGGATAGGCTGGTGCAATTGCTACAAGATGAGTTTTCAATTGCCTTTTTATAGATATCATTATGAATGGATTTCATGTTTACACTACAAGAAACCTATGTATCAGTGGCGCACTATCACAGGCGGCCACAACAAACCGCCAGTGTACATGTAAAATCAGTGGCGTTTGGTGTGTAGTACCCACTTGTTGGAAGCTGACTTCATGGACAGAGAGTCTAAGCAATGTCATAAAAAATGTCGCTTGTGCAACAGTTTAATTGAAGTGGTAAAATTCTCCACAAACTTCTTTTCATCATTCTTGGTTCTTTTTGTTATGCAATTTCTTTTGTCAAGCCAAAGATTCTTAGGCCTCAAGCTTACCTCCATTCTCTTGTTGTTGAAGAAATCCTTGTAAGGACTTACTCTCACTCTAGGTTTTAGTTCATTTTCCTTTATAGCTACGATGACCCATGTGACAAAAGAACGCAAGCTTTGTTGTCCTTTGGGTTCTGATTTTTTAAAAGAATAGGTAATCTTCAGACAGTTTGCTAGTTCTTGAGATGATTATGCATGATTTTAATGTTTCATTAGCTAATTATTTGTTAGTTTAGATTACTACTAATTTATTTTTTATTTAAACTATGTGAATGTTCTTTTCTAATTTCCTTTGTCTTTGTAGTTTTCATTGTTACATCTTGCAACCTGTACCATGAATATACGTGACTTCCATTATTTTGAGTGATGTACATTGCCTTTTTATTGTCAGGCTGACCTTATGATGGAATCATGTAATTTTTTTCTTATCTGATATCAATGTGGGTTGCATTTTCCTTTTTGGGTGAATGGTTGATCTGATTCATTGGGATTTTGTTTCAGATCAAACTGAAGATACCTTACTAGCAATAGGTGACAACAGCTCAAATCATGGTATCGAAAGCTACCCCAACCTGTAATTTTATAGCGTTTGGGGGTACAGATGGAATAAATCCATCCAAGGATTTGAATATTTTTGACCCCTGTAAGTCTTCATTTTTTTTTCCTCGGCACGATTGCTTAATGATATTTTGTTTTGTTCCACTCAATTCTTTGTTTTCTGGTATTGTACTGATGTCGGATTTGTTGACTGTGGACTCCTAGTAATTCTTTTCAAATGTTCATTTTTCTTTTTTAAATGTGTTTTCCACCTAACGAGTGAACTGGTGTGATTTTCGAGCCTGTCTATTTATTAGTGTGGACCGCTTGATGCATGCTTTAATGCTCTCTGCAGGTTGGTGAATGTGGTCTCATGAGTAGGTCTGCACTATTAATGAAATTTAGTAAAAATATAAATTTTTTATTTTTTCTCCTTGAATCAATTTGCTTTTGGAGATAAAATGAAATTGATATAAAATGCATCAAAAAGGAAGCATTGTCCAATTTGAATTTTTGATGCATAGGAGTAGAAACATATGAAGCTATTGCTGATTCTCTTTTTATTGGTTTTGGTGATCGAGCTGAAACTGCATATGGTGATAGTGGGATGAAGGTAGGTTCTTGAGTTGCATGCTATGATGCATATGATGCAGTTTTATCCTTAAAGAAAAAGGGAAGAAAAATATGTCCACACATTTATTAAAAAAATTCCATAGCTATTCTCCTCCATCTGCTAGTTATAGATATTTATTGGTTCCTTTTATTTTATTTTAAATTTATTTTTTGGTTATTTTATTTTGTTTTGTAAACTTTTCTCTCTACATTGGTGACTAGACTGAAGGTGGAGCATTTGGGGTGAAACGTGGTAGCTCAGAGGGGGGCTTTGCTGCTTCATATGGGGATGGATATGGACTTCATTCGGTATGGCTATTTTTGCAGGAAATATTTATGACTAAAAATTTAATTTTAGATAGTGCAACTTAGATTATGAGTGTACATATTGTTTTATTAGTTGACCTCTACGCATGGCAGGGTGCTGTTAACAAAGGTCCTCTATATGGCATGTGTTATGGTTCTTGGGGTGCATTTGAGAAGTCTCGCCTCGGGCATCGCTGAAATCCATTGCTTTTTTTTTTTCCTCTTATTTTTCCTTGTGTCTCAATCTGTAAATTTTCTATCCATTATATAACCTTTCATTCTCAGGTTGCCTATAAATGGGGCTGGTTGTGAATGATTTACAGGTTGTGTTTGAATACTAATTTAAGCCTGTAAAGATCTTCTGATCTAGAAGATTCGGCCTAGTAGAATTTTTAATTGTTTCTTTTCTTTTCTTTTACAATGTAAATGACTTACATGCATTTTTTTACAGATTTTACAGGCGTTTGTTCAATCTCTTATCAGCATTTGTTACAACTTTTAGCAGCGTTTGTTACAAATTTTGTCTGCGTTTCTCATAACTTTTACTGGCGTTTTTTATAGCTTTTAATCAGCATTTCTCATAGCTTTTATTGGTGTTTTTACAGTTTTTATCAGTGCTTCGTACAGTTTTTACCGGCGTTTCATACAGGTTTTAACGGCGCTCTTATAGTTTTTACCGGCAGTCACCAGAAGTGCCGGTAAATGATAATAAACGCCGGTAAAGGTCAACTTTTAGCAGCGGCCATAAAAAATGCCAGTAAAAAGGTGTAACCACTGGTAAAAGATACAGTGATGCCCTCCTTTAGCGGCAGGTGTCCGACCGTTGGTAATTCTTATACTGGTGATTTTTAGGACTTTTAGGGGCGGTTTTAGCTGCCGGTAAAGGTTATTTTTCTTGTATTGAACTCAAGAAGGAATATGGAAGTAGGTTACACATCCAAAATTTCCAATAGTGCCGAAAGAAATAACCCAGATTCAAAAGCGTTGATGATAGAGGCATTGGGCTGCGATAAGGAGAAAATTAGAAGAAGCTACAAGACCACCTCAGTCACAGATGATTCCACCTAAGCCTTTCTGGAGGGTCCCTATGTCTGAAGGCTAGGTGGCTATAAACATAATAGGGGCAGTACTGTCTCCTATGTTACAAAACTAGAATTATGATGTTCTCGGTTGACTGAATCAGTCGGCAAGTCCTAAGGAGGAAGACAGATGAGGTAACCTATCAGACTACCTCAGTGATGAGTGCTTTCCAATGGATGAATGGTTGGCTAATTAACAGATGTCGACCACTAAAGCAATGAAAATTGTCTCACTAGCAGACACCTCAGCCAACCTCGCGACTGATGAAGGCGCTGAACAGATAGAAGATCGTAGAATAGAAGCAAATGCTAAAACACTAAGGGGGCAATGTTCAAATGAAGGAATTGTGTTTGGGACATTGCCACCAGTCTTGTTCCATTGCAACATAGTTTTCACATTGCCTTCAAGTTTCTAGGCCAGACTAGCCTAGCGAAATAGAATGGTGCGCGCTGTAGAAGAATATACTCCCCTAGTAATAATACAACATGTTTCTTTCCCATTCAAAGAAGATGCTAGAAATGAACCGAAGACAGATGAAACACCTCATGTTAACATCATCACAGTAGAGGTAGGGGTTACGTCTAAAAGGGTGGTTATAGAGAGACTGACACCCATGGCATGATACAACATCTCAAGCCATTGTACATATCGGCTTACCTCGAAGGATGCCCCATTACCAGAATCTTGGTCGACAATGAGGTCACCGTTAACTTTTTCCATTAAGGATGATGTCTAAATTAGGAAACACGATGGTTGACTTGATTCCATTAGAGGTGACCATCAATAATTTCACTGGTCATGTCATGAATACTCATAGTGTCTTATCGGTCGATCTGACTGTTGGAACCAAGTTAGTATTGGTGTCGTTTATCATGGTCAATACCTCATCAAGCCATAATACTTTGTTGGGGAGGGACTGGATTCATTCATTTGCATGTATCCCGTCCTCCCTACATTAGTTTGTGATTTTTTAGAATTAAGATAAGGTCGAACTGGTCTTAGGCAATAATAAACCTTTCGTGGTCACTTTGAATGTCAATGAAGCTTATTATTATGGGGAACAGGTGAGATTGATTCAGTTCATTGGGAGAAACAAGTTTAGCCACCCAACTAGAATATCAGTGAAGAAGAACCTAAAAAGTGTTGTGCAAGCTATCATTGAAGTAATGTGATTAAGAGACACTCTGCTGAGGAACATTATTTTGTATCGGCGGGTCTCGCGTTGCACGATCAAAGAAATTCCATGATCAACACACCAAGAAGTGGCACCACCAGGCTGATTTCACGGTGAGAAAAAGAAGGCTCGAAGAAAGCCTAAAAGAGATGGATGAAGGATGCCTTGTAAATTTGGCCGATATGGATGACTTGGCCAAAAAAGATGACATCATTGAGTTTGAAGAGGCTCCTGACAAGATGGAAGATTCTCGTCCCCAAGTTCAAGATCCATTGGTGGAAATCAACTTAGGGACCGAGCAAGATCCGAAGCTTACATTCATCACTAACTTATTGAAGCCTCACAAGAAGGAATAATTGTCGAGTTTACTTAGTGAATTTGCTGATTGTTTTGCATGGGATTATCACGACATGTCGGGTCTTGACCAGGGTTTAGTTGTGCACACATTACTGATAAAAGTAGGATATCGGCCACATGAGCAGCCGCCTAGGCTAATGACAGCCGAAGTGGCCCATAATGTAAAGGAAGAAATTGAATGACTTGTGAAGACTGGTTTTATTAGGCCTATCAAGTACGCCGAATGTATGTCAAATGTTATTCCAGTAATAAAAAAGAATGACAAGTAGAGGATTTGTATTGATTTTAGAAATTTGAATTTAGCAACATCAAAAGATGAATACTCGATGCTAGTGGCCGATTAGCTAATCGATCGGGCCACCGGGCATGGAATTGTGTCTTTTATGGATGGACATTTCGGGTATAATTAGATTTACATTACAACAAAGGATGTGCTGAAAATGGTATTCAGGTCCATTAGGAACTTATTGCTAGGTAGTAATGCCCAAATCCATTCAAAGGATTGAGTCACACCTAGCGATTGGGGAGAAATGGACTTTTCCAGCCTAACCTCTCCCTAATCCGTAACCACAATGCGAAATAAGTGACCCAAGCTCTTCGGACCAACATGTGGAATAAGATAAATCCATCACCACTCTTAGAGGTGAAAAGAGAATTGAAAAAACCATCCCGATGAGGGCTGAGAAGCCTAAGGACTCAAAATAATCTAAGAAGAATGATGAAATTAGTGACGTCTCACATGAGAAAGAACCAAACACACAATATAAGCTGATTGCATCGTTCCCACAACGGTTGATTTTGCTTAAGCTTCTGGCCAACACTCAGGATATTTTAGAGGTGTTTAAGCAGGTGAAAGTGAATATCCATCTCTTAGATGCCATTAAGAAAATTCCCTCATTTGCCAAAATCCTAGAAGATCTCTATACGGCCAAAAGACGACCAAACATACAAAAGAAGATCTTTTTGATAGATGAAGTGAGTGACATCCTCAAGCAAGATGTGCCATAAAAATAAAAAGATCCTGGTAGCCCAACCATCACTTGTATAATTGGGATCCATTAGATATAGCACACAATTCTTGACTTGGGAGCTAGTGTAAATCTGATTCCCTATTCGGTCTATGAACAACTTGGACTTAATGAATTAAAACCCTCCAAGGCCACACTACATTTAACCGATCATTCAATTCATATACCAAGAGGGATGATCGAGGACGTGCTAGTCTAAGTTGATAAATTCTAGTATCCGGTAGATTTTATTGTTTTAGACACTCGGCCCTATTTGTACCCTATCTGACTGATTCCTATTTTCGGCCATTCGGGATCAAACACGTGCAAGTTTTACGTGCTTGTGTTCAACGGTTGCAAGATTTTCTATGGATATGTACGATCGTGTTTCAAAAGGAGGCCACAACGTGTCAATTTCGTTGAAAGTGATTGATATTGGTGCGACTGAATTCCAGTGGCTAAACAGTGAGTAACCAATGGTTGGTTCGCACGACTGTTGAACGTGTGTCTGAAGACCACCATGAGTAAGAACGTGGGAAATTTCCAAAAGCAGAACAAGGAACGGTTACAATAACTCTCAAGACGTGGGAAGCATCTAGAGTAATGGAGTAATATTATAAATAGAAGATCAAACAAGCATGAAAATTCATCTCACACCGGCCTAAAAAAATCAGCAAATCAAATTATCTTTCAAGTCATTTCGTTAGATTTACATTTCATAGTGTAATTGTCTTTCCTTATCTTGTAAATTTCCTTAGTGTAATTATCTACTTTTCGTACTTGCAATTTACATTTATTAGCTTAATTCATGGTGTAAACATAGTAGCTGATAATCATAGTTGTAATTGGAGCACTCTCTAGCGGTCAATAGCGGTCGATTGTAAGTTTCTCTTATCCCGCTGTCTTTACATGAAAAAGTCCTTTCGTATGAAAGGTAGTGAAGTAATCCATTATCAAAGGACGAACCCCACCCTATGACTATGGCTGGATCCATTTACACTTTGAGTGAGTGATTGAATAGGCGATCGATTTCCTTAAACTTCGGTCATACTCTGCGTCTGCCTACTTTGGTCCATGGGGTCATTGGTTTGAATTAGAATCACAATCCCAAATTTGGCATGCCCACATGCCACTCGTGCTGGAGAAGGATTATAAAAATCAGTGAATAAGCCCATCATAAAACATAAGCACTCAAATTACTGTCATTTTGGGTCGGCCATTCCTATCTACATCAAATGTAATTATCAATTGTAGGAATGGAGTGATAAAATTATCTTTTGGGAATATGACTATTTTGACAAGAAACGAATGCGTTTGGTTTGGGGGAATTATCTTATTCAATAATAACAAAGAAAAGAAAGAGAGAGCAATAATCACAATGTGTTTATTGATTCTGAATTCATTTACATCCTCATATATCCCTTGATTCCAAAATAAAATACATGTAATAGAAATACAATAAGTTCGATGTCAATTTCGACAACATTTTAGATCGCAATGTGATCTTCTGATTGTAGAAGTCGTTGTGCGGAAATGATATTGTTTCAATCGATCTTGTAGACTTGGAGAACTTTAATTCCTTGACTTGAAATAAGATCTTCATATATCTTCAAGATGACAATTCTTCATCAAGCACTTGTTGTCCATGTAATGGACCTGTTGCGTGGATAACAAGTGAGTCTCTCCCATTGGTTACGTGACCAACCCTTTGCATGCTGCGCAACAGGTACACCCAATTCTTGGATATTCTGAAGTCTTCAAAATCTTCTCCTCAGCCTCTGAAATCTTCAAATGAACCAAATGAGGAAAGTGGAGGGGTATTTATAGGCCCATCACATGTGTGAACTTCATATCCACGCAATGGAATCTCATTGCGTTGGCATCTTCCTTCTATTGTGCATGGCGCAATGGGCTTTAACCTTTTTGTTGCACGTTGTGAAACCAACAACTATGAATTCTCATCTCTTCCAATTTTCTTCTTTCTCTTAATTTTGTGTTCCAACAATGACATTAGAGTTGAACATCTTCAACATGTGCAAACAACCAGAGGATATTGACAATACCTATGAAATTAACTTGATCGATTCATTCATGGAAGATAGAGCACTTTTGACTCTATACTCTAATTCTTTAGAGACGTGCTTGGTCCACTCTCCTAATTTGGATGATGACATGATTAGGGAATGGATGCCTTACTTGATGCAACGCCGGTACTTGAAATTAACCGTTGGAGGCCAGAATTTAAGACTTTGCCCCAAACCGATACAATGCCTTTACCATCTAGTTTTAAGGCATTAAAGCTTGACCTAAAACCTTTGTCCATTAATCTTAAATATATATACTTGAGGTCAAGATGAGAGATACCTAGTGGTGATTTCTTCCCACCTTGAGAAAGAATAAGAGAGTATGCTCATTGCTACTCTAAAAGAACATAATAGAGCCCTTGAATGGATGATTGTGGACCTTAAGGGAATTGACCCTTTAATGTGTACTCACCGCATTCATCTTGAAGAAAATGCGAAAACCTCCTAACAACCACTTTGCTGCTTAAATTTAAATATGAAGGAAGTGGTTAAGGCTGAGGTACTCAAGTTGTTAGATGTTGGTATTATATACTCTATATCCGACAATCAATGGGTAAGTCCAGCACAGGTGGTTCCTAAGAAGTCTGAAATCACCATTGTTGCCAATGCCGATAATGAAATCATGGCAACTAGAGTTACACTGGTTGGAAAATGTGCATTGACTACCAAAAGTTAAATACCGTCATTCAGAAAGACCACTTTCCTTTACCTTTCATTGAACAAATTTGAAAAGGATGAGCTCTAATTCCTAGGAGGGGGGGGGGGGGGGAGAGGGGGGGTTAAATACGACTATGCCAAATAAAAATTAAATGTGGAATATAAAGATAGATAGCATAATTAAATAATAAAATAGCACAAGAAAATAGCAACCTCAAAAGCACTAGTCTTGAGAGGTTGATACAAACTGAGTTCTAAGGACAACTTAACACTAAAAACCAAAGGCTTATAGCAGGACAACCTTATTAGAATGTTTGTAAGTATTAAAAACTCAAACCAATAAAGAGCAAAGGAAATAAACTAAGTTATTACAACATTCACCACAAGTGCATAAAGTAAATTACACCATTCACCACAAGTGCATAAAATAAATTAAAACATTCACACACATAAACAAATACAATTATCCACTACAACTCCAGGAATTATAGTGGTTCATTTGTGTGTACACCAATTGTTAGCAAACAGCGACACAACTACTCCACTCCCAATATCCACACCCACAAGATATTAGCTTTCTAAGGTTCACCCTAAAACCTTCACAATTGTGTTTTTCAAATGGGCTTTACACAATCACAAAAACCCCACAGTGAGTTTTTCCTGGATAAATCTCACAAACCAAAAATGCAAAAAATTGAAGTGCTTATCTGAAGATTCCGATGTAGCCCGGTAGAACCAATTCGATGTAAACGAAGATATTCAATGTCCAATCTCTTAAATGAAAGGTTTTTAGGTCTAAATGATTTTTAAATTAAATCAACTTAGGGCTAACTTGTTTTAATTTTGATCTTAAAAGGGTAAATCATAATTCCTCTTTTTAATACAATATAGTTGAATAGAGATCATAAAATCAAATACAAAAAGCTATATATTGAATCTAAAATAAATAAGTAATAGCTTCATAATTTGCAGGAACTTATCTCTCAGAGTGATGGCTTGATTAGGCTTGGAATGAAGAAAAAACTCTGAGATTCGTCCTCTATTTATAGGTAAAAATTCTGTTCCCTCAAGTAGTTTAAGGGTTGGTCCAACTAGTCGAAACACCAACCAATTTTCAAAATTTCTTGCATGATAAGATGAACCTGTTACTTGACTGGTCAAGTGACCTGCTCGATTGGTCGAGTGGGACCAGAAAAGCTTGCTAGATTTTGAATCGAGCACTGTACAATTGGTTGAGACTGTTCACTCGACTGGTTGAGCAGTGTCGACAATTGGTCAAACCATAACAAAAAATTCTCAAAAATTCTCAAAAATTCTTGGACTGGTCGAGAAACTTCTTGGACTGGTCGAGCTAGTGCTTGGACTAGGCGAACAATGACTAGAACTAGTCGAAGAAAAGCTTATAAAATTATAGATTGACCCAAATTCAATGTGCTATCAATATGACCTATCATATGGTCAATCTAGGGTCATCTATACCTTGTTTGTGAATTTGAAACATCGAAACATCGATCGCTTTCGATTACTTGAAGTACATGATGCTTGTCCTTGAAGTCTTGAACTCGAGCTAAACTTCATTAGTGTATGTGTAACGACCTTGGATTTTTCTGTGCTAATCTTTCCTTAAGTAGTTGTTTTGGGGTAATTAGCGCTTTACTCGATTGCTTGTGAAATCCGCATCAATCACTTTAAATTGTATCTGCATGGCTCTAAACGTGTAGATTAGTGAGCGCTACGTTACTCTGAAATCTGGGATCCATCGCTAAATCCAGTTGTTGTGGGGAATTTTTGGAAGATCTGGATCGGACCTAGACCGCGCGTCGAAAGTCCGATAGCGATGATCTTAGGCTATTGCGGTCACCGAGTTGGGCTTGATCTTCACCTCGAAAATCAAGTCGATCCGATGTTCGGGTCGATTTGATTGAGCTCGGAGTGAAGAGTGTGAGAACGTTGGAATTTATTAAGCTTTTATCAAATTTGAGGTGGCGCTTGCGCGACGATTTTAAGCATTCTGACCGTTGGATTCTCGACCCAATTTCACCCTCCGATCAGGATAGTGGCCCATGCATATCCTAGTGCTTGTGGACTGATCGAGTTTCCGTGACCGTTGAATTGAGTGTGGTCCGCCACTACTGATCTGAAGAGCCGAGTACGAAAACTCAGCCCGACCTAGATCCATGGTCAATGAGCTTAAGTCCGACCTTTCGTGGTTATAGGCCCACCAAGTGCTTCGTTGGATCGAGAAAGGCGTGCTTTGGTTATAACCTAAGTATACCTTGACCCTGGGGTTATTTCCATCATTTTAAGGCCTATATATAGTCCTTAAACCCTAGCTCTCATTTCCATACGAATTTTCTCTAACCCTAGCTTGGAAAGAGAGTGGAAAAGAGAGAGTTAGTGAGAGAGATTTGTTGGTGATTCATCTTGATTCTTCCTTGTTCTTCTTCACCTTTGAACCTTCACTTTGAATCGTTCTTCTGACGATTCTGAGTTCCTTTGGGGTAAGTTAACCTAACCCTAACCTGTGTTAGAGCTTAGACTAGACTTGGTGTTGTTGTATCTCATTTCTATCCTTATTTTAGGGTATTCTAGCGCCGTTGACGAAGACAACTCGTCTAAATCAGCTCGGCGGTTCTTTCCTCGCTTAAGGTGCGGACTTTAAGTGTATAGGTTATGGTTTTCAAGGCTTTCAATCCCAGTTAGTGATTTATTCTTATTATGGATGACATTTCACATGCCAAATGTTGTGTTTACATTGCTTTCCTGATATGCATGCGTTATATTGAGATTTGTGTATTCTAGGTGTATTTATAAAGTACCGTATACGTATATATTATGCACATATGTTTGCCATGATTATTTGTCATGTATGTATGCTAGATGCATGTATGACGACTCCTTGGTAAAAGGAATTGTCTAAGTGCATGTATTCCAACATACGCCATGTATGTTGTTCCATGTATGTTAAGTGTTGGTAGAAATGCATGAATGATCTAAGTGTAACTAATTACACTTATTGTGGGTGTTGAGAAGTGATTCTCAATACTCCTATTGATGCGCATGATTTCCTTTATGCAGTTACATTCCAAGTTATTTAAATTCAAGCATCTCCTATGCTTACATTTATGTTAAGTTGATATTCTTCAGATTGAGTATGTACCATGATTTGAGTGGTTGTTCCATTATTGTTTTACATTCCATATGAATATCTGTAGTAGTGTAGGCTGTTTGGGACTATGCCTTAGTCCAAAAGATCGGTAATTGACCCTATATTCATGGTTGAGATTGCTTTCGCCACGTAAGACGTATTAGACGAACCCAAGCCGTATTAGAGTTGGCGGCAGTGGTTTGGCCACGCGGAGTGTTTGCGCACTCTATGTCGTTCAATTCAACGTGTGCTCGTACTAGTCGAGTTCGTCAAATAACCCGATTGTCCGATGTGTGTTAACCATGTATGGACGCTACTGTTTGAATCTAGGATACCGAACTTACCAGTGAAATCCTGTTAACTATGGTACTTGATCCACTAAGACTCATGAGCCGGACATGGTGGTATGGGACACCGTGGTCGAGCTGTCGGCCTACGCTGGGGTGACGAGCCTCCCCGTAGTGACCAGTGAGCAACTAAACTCGTGAGCCGATTATGGTGGTATGGGACACTATATTCGTGCTGTCGGCCTACATTGATTGGTGACGAGCCCTTTGTAGTGACCTCGAGCATACCTGGATACCGCAAGGAGGTGACGAGCCGATCTGTGGTAGTAAGGGCATGAAAGGCGTGCATTGATTGGTGACGAGCCCTTTGTTATGACCCCAACTATATGATCGTATGAGATATCTAGGATTGACGACCCTAGATGGATCACTGTTTAGATGGTGATATGAGGAAGGTATCTTAGCTTCCCAACCCGTTGTGTGAAATGGACTAATAACAACTTGGTAATCATATCCATGCACTGCATTTGCATGTGCTTTGTAGATGTGGCGCACTTTGAGGCGATGTTATGCGTAACGTAAGATGAAGACGCTGAGGGTGTACGCGTGAGGGCACGCATCATATTGCATTCATACTTACATTAACAAAAGTACTTAGGATTTATTTAATTGTCCTGTTTTATCATTACTGTTTGATTGAACTGATAACATGTTAACCAGTGCCTTATTGTTCCACTAAGTTGATCACTCACTCCCACGTTTCTGGAGCGGTGTTACACACCCACCAGACTCTGTCTTAGGCCCTGATGTTGCAGATGTGGATGCGACGTCTGAGGCAGAGCGGAGCTGGATGACGACGAGGTGCCTTCTCCTATATGCAGTTGAGACGGGTTCTCAAAAATTCTTGGACTGGTCGAGAAACTTCTTGGACTGGTCGAGCTAGTGCTTGGACTAGGCGAACAATGACTAGAACTAGTCGAAGAAAAGCTTATAAAATTATAGATTGACCCAAATTCAATGTGCTATCAATATGACCTATCATATGGTCAATCTAGGGTCATCTATACCTTGTTTGTGAATTTGAAACATCGAAACATCGATCGCTTTCGATTACTTGAAGTACATGATGCTTGTCCTTGAAGTCTTGAACTCGAGCTAAACTTAAGGTAGTGATCCAGAACTTTAACTTGAGCTTCAAACTTCTGTTCTTGTACTTGAGCTTGTAGTCTTGAACTTTATCAATGTTCTTCAACTTGAATATGTAGAAAAGTTCGATGATGACATGGACAACTTAAAATGCATGAAAATTATCTTTCCAACTTATCAAAACATGATACAAATTCTAAATGGTCTGACACAACAAAATTTGACAAATTCGGGTGCTGGATTTCCAATATAGCACTTACAATCTCCCCCTTTGTCAAATTTGTGACAAAACCAACTAAAGAATCATGCACCAGTTCAATAAAGAATCATGCACCAGCAATGCTACTACAACTCACTACAATTCCCCCACAATCCAATACTCCCCCTCAATCCAGGAGAAGTGATTTGTAGAGTACATGTATTAAGCAAATACATATCCAAAAAAAAAAATATCTCCATATATCTCCACAATCACACATTATATACATAAACCATCAAGAATCTTACCACATTTCTCCCCCTTTTTGTCACAATATGACAAAGGAAAGAAAATGAAAGAGAGGAGTAAAAAAAATATAAGAGAAGAGTATGATTTAAGAGAGTGAATAACATAAACATGTCCATAGATTAGTAACAAAATATCATCATTTAGCATAATAACATGTTTAAAAATATCATCATGAAGTATAAACCAAACAAGTCCAAGTATTATTCAAGAACAAGTAAAGTTAAGAGTTATTACAAACCCAACATAAATAACAGCTAGTCAGAACCAGAAGACGGAGCAGGAATAGATGAATCAATTTGATGTAATCCCTTGTTAATACGCCGAAGGTATTTGCCTATATATTTGAATTGAGTCTCATGGGATACATGCAAACCTTCCACTTTCTCCTCAAAGGTTCTCAACCGTTCATTAAAATCAGATAACTGATAATCAGGATCAGCCTCAGAATCAGATTATAATTCATCAAATATATTATCCATAGTCACATCATCAGGAGGTAGTGCTTCTTCCTCTCTAGCTTCTTCAGTAGCTCCTCCAACATCCCTATCAACTTAGCCAGGAGCCAACTTCAGATTCATCTTGTTAATGTTGGCATTGTTGAAGGGAAGATGGGAAATAGGAGCTTCTCTAGTTGGAATGACCACAAGACAATGAGTAGCAAGGGTGTTCATCAAGTAAGTGTAAGTGCTATGTTCTCTAGATCCTATGATTGTCAAATTTAGTAGTGCCAAAACCTCTTGGAATTTTATATTGTTTAGTTCGTCTTCAAGTTCAAGATTATCCATTACAAGGTGTTCCATTTCAAGATTCAAGGATCACAAGTACAAGAATTCAGGTACAACATCAATTGATAGTTCAAGCTTTCAAAGCTTCATCTAAGTCAAGACAATATACTTTACTTTGGTACTTAAGCTCAAGGTGAAATACAACTCAAGTACTTCAAGTTCAAGCTACAAATTCAAGCTTCAAAGTGTCATAAGTTTAAGTTTTAAAGGTACTTCACGTTCAAAATTCAAAGTACATCAAGTTATCAAGCTTAATGTACTTCAAGATCTACAATCAACTGAAGAAAAAGATGTTTCAATGTTCAAACATCGCTTATAAGGTATGAATGATCCTAGATTGACCATAGGTTAGGTTATTTTGAATGCACACTTTAATTATATCACTTTATAAGTGTATAGACTATTTCTCGACTAGTCTTGGACTATGTTCGACTAGTCCTAGTACTGGCTCGACCAGTCTAATAAATTTCTTGACTAGTTCTAAGTTTGTTACTAATTTTTGGGATTTTCTGTTATTGCCTCGACGAGTCCTGGAGACTGCTCGACCAGTCAATTGAATAGTGCTCGACTGGTTGAGTGAATAGTGCTCGACCAGTCGAGTAGGCTCGACTCAAAGTCCAGTAACTAAATTGGGTCCCACACAACCAGTCATGGGCAGGACTCGACTGGTCGAGCAGGCCCTTCGACCAGTCGTGGAATGGCCTGATCTTATTACACCCAAATTTTTAAAAGTTTGTTGGTCCTTCGACCAGTCGAGCTGACCTCTAGGCCAGTCGAATGAGTAATTTCTGCACTTATAAATAGAGCACGATTTTTAGAGTTTGATATTTAATTCAAGCAAAATTAAGACACCACTTTGAGAGATAAGTTAGTGATATTCTTAAGCTATTTAGTGCTCATTTAATATTCTCTTTATTTAACTTTGTTTGCATTTGATTTTGTATTCTACATTCCAATCTTATTTGAAGAAGGGATTGAAGTTTTCTCATTTCTTAGAATCAAAATTAAATCAAGCTAGCCCAAAGTAATTTAATCTAAAAATCATTTAGAACTTAGAACCTTTTCAAAAGTGAGTATGGACATTGAACATCTACGTTGAACTTCTACTCCGAATTGGTTCTATCGGGCTGCATCAAAAGTGAATATCTAGATAAGTATTTTACTATTTTGTAAATCAATTATTCTTTTGGTTTCTTTGAGATTATGCCAGAAAAATCTCTTTCTTTTGGTTTGTCTGAGGTGATCCAGGAAACTCAGAGTATGAGGTTTTTGAATTGTGTAAGCCCACTTGAAAGACACAATTGTGAAGGTTTTAGGTGAACCTTGAAAAATCTATTTCATAGTGAATACCAATATCCATTGTGTGAGGATATTGGGAGTGGAGTATTTGTATGGCTGTTTTTCTAAACAGTTGGTGTACACACAAGCGAACCACTATAATTTTTGGTCTTGTGGTGATTGATTGATTGATTGTGGATTTACGTGAATGTTGAATTTCCCTTTAAAGCATTTGTGGAGAATGTGGTAATCCTTTTATGCAAGTGTGGGAATGCTATAATAGCTTAGTTATTTTCTTTACTATTTGATTCTTTATTCCTCTGTATCAGTTTGGGATTTTGATAAACAAACTGTTCTAGGAATCAGGTTGTCCTACCATATGCCATTGGTGTTTGGTGTAAGGTTGTCCTTAGAACAACATCTGTATCAACCTCTCAATACTTGTACATTTGAGGTTGTTATTCATTTATGCTTTATGGGATTGTTTAAGCGCTATCTTTATTTATATTTGTTAAATTCTGCATTTAATTTTTTAATTTGGCATAGTCCTATTCACCCCCCTCTAGGACTCTTAGCTCGACTTTTTAAGTGGTATCAGAGCTTAATAGCTTGCTTTAATTATTTTGTTCGATTAATTTCCTAAGCTAATTGATCTGAGCTTTTTAAGATGTCAAATTTTGATAGCCTTTCACTCACTAGGCCTCCACCATTTGATGGCTCCAATTATGCCCATTGGAAAGCCAGAATGCAGATTTTCTTAAAATCCATGGATGAGAGCATGTGGCAAGCCATAATGACCAATTGAACCCCTCCTACCACTGAAGTGATTGGTACCGATGGATATATAACTATAAAAGTAACACCTTATTTTACTTGGACCAGTCTTCAGAAAAGTGAAAGTAGTGCTAATGTAAAGGCTCTAAATGCTGTTACTTGCGCACTATCACCGGATGAATTCAAGAGAATTATATCCCGTGATACTGTAAAGCAAGCCTGGGATGTTTTGAAAATGACACACGAGGTAACAACAATTGTTAAGAAATCTAAAGTCCAAATCCTCACAACCAAATTTGAGGAAATACATATGGAAGAAAGTGAAGCTTTCATGGACTTCTATACAAGATTGAATGACATTGTCAACTCTATGTGGGGTCTCGGTGATAGAATCCCAGAAAGTAAAGTCTATGCAAAGATACTATGATCACTGCCTGAACGGTTCAACTAAAAGGTGACTGCGGTCCAGGAACTTCGTGATATAGATAATATGAGGGTAGAAGAATTAGTTGGTTCCTTACAGACCTATGAGTTAAACTTTAAAGCTCCTAAAGGTAAATCCATCACCCTTAAATCTTCTAAAAGTATTTTTCAAGAAAATAGTAATAATTTTGATTTAGAAAATTCTAAAGATGATATGGCCCTTTTAGCTAAAAAGTTTTATAAGATTTTCAAAAGTAAAAAGAGGGTTGATTTGCAAAAACCTAATGAAAAGAAAAAATCTAAATCTAAAACCTGAAAATATTTAAAAGATAGTTAATGTTAGAATTGTCATGAATATGGGCATCTAACAAACAAATTTCCTAAAAAGGACAAACCTAAAAGGAAAGAAATGTTGGCTACTTGGGATGAATCTTCCTACTCTGAAGCCTCTTCTGAGTAAGAAGATTCTGAAACCGAGTCGGGTAATGAAGTTAAAGCCCTTATGACTCTAGCCAAGTTCACTTTTTCAGATAATGATGATTCAACTAGTGAAGAAAATCTGAATAGTGATCATGAAAATGAAGAAAATCTTTAAGATGCTTATAATGCCCTATACAAGGAAAGTTACAAAATTGCTGTAAAACTAAAACTTTAGAAAGAAAAGTTTTCAAAACTTAAAGAAAATTTTGATAATCCAGTCATATAAAAATCTCACATTTCAGATTGCTTTGAAAAAACTAAGTGCGACTTAGATTTCAAAACCTCCCAAGTTGAAAATCTAAAATCTGAAAAATGAAAAGCTAAATCTAGAAGTCTCTTCACTTTTGAGTTTAAAAGACACTTGGAGGCATGCTCAAGGTGATCCTAAGTTAGAAAAACTCTTATCTGGATTTAGAAAATGTGGCGATCGATCTGGATTGGGCTACGACAAAAGTATTCCTCCCAAACATAAGAATACTCGACCTAAATTTGTGAACGGGGAGTCTTCAAACTCAAAAGGGAAAAGTTTGAATCAAAATTATTCTAAAAATGCTAAGACTTTTCAAACCTTAAAACCTAAAAGTAACCATATCAACTATAAAAATCAGAATCGTAATCCTTTAGTAAAGAAAAATTATTAATTTACTTAAGGAGCTCTTAAAATCTAACTCAATAGGTTAGTCTTATAACAACTATAAATATAAGAAAACCAACTTTACTCCTAAACCCAAAACTATAATGAAATGAGTCCCTAAGGTTACATGTTTGGTTGCCCATACCGCTTTCAAAGCTTTGAGCCATTTAAAGTGGTACTTAGACAGTAGATGCTCCAGACACATGACAGGTGACAAAGGTCTATTCACCAATCTTAAAGACATGACTGATGGTTCAGTCACATTCGGTGATGGTAGTAATTACAGAATTATTGGCCAAGGTACGATTCAGCTTTTTAACCTCCTTCTATTTGAGAATGTTTTATATGTTGAAGGGTTAAAACAAAATTTACTAAGCATCTCTCAAATATGCGATCATAATCATAGGGTAAAATTTACTAACCAACGGTGTGAAATTCTAAATAAAAATGGTTCTGTAATATTAATTGGTCGCAGAACTTCTGAAAGCTACTATATTGTTTGTGATTCAAGCTCATCTAATCTATCGTGTTACATGGTCCATACCAATGAGACCGAATTATGGCATAAACGCCTCGGACATGTACACTACTGCAACTTATATAGATTGAGCAAAAGAGAGTTGGTAAGAGGTCTACCTAAATTATAGAAAGTAGACAAAATATGTGGCGAATGTCAGATTGGCAAACAAACTAGGAATACTCACAAAAAGGTGAACTCCAATGCCACATCTAAACCACTCGAACTTCTCCACATGGATCTCATTGGACCAAGTAGAACGGAGAGTCGAGGTGGCAAGAAGTACATTCTAGTAATTGTTGATGACTTTACCAGATACACTTGGGTAGTCTTCTTAAGGGACAAATAAGAAACTCTCGATGAAGTAAAAAGGGTACTTAAATGTATCCAAACAAAAGAAGAATCACAAGTTCCTAAGATTCGTAGTGATCATGGTTCAAAAATTGAAAATAGCAGTTTTGAGAAATTTTGCAGTGATCAGGGAATATCACATAAATTCTCTGTGGCCAAAACACCACAACAAAATGGTATAGTAGAAAGGAAAAATAGAGTGCTTCAAGAAATGACAAATGTAATGCTAAATACTATGAAGCTCTCAAAAAATCTTTGGGCCGAAGCCGTAAATACTGCTTATTATATAATTAACCACGTTTTACACTAGAAAAACAAATGGTAAAACGACTTATGAAATGTGGTTTGATAAGAAGCCTACTGTCAAATACTTTCGAGTTTTTAGTAGCAAATGCTATATTTTACGTGACTAAGAAAATCTGGGTAAGTTTGACACCAAAAGTAATGAAGGGATATTTTTAGGGTATGCTCTGAGTAGTCGAGCGTATCGGGTTCTTAATAAGAGGACCGGTGTAATCCAAGAGTCTATTAATGTGGTTATTGATGATCACTTGAATACACCTGTCTCAAGTTCAGAAAATGATGAAGTTCTTCTAATTGATAAATTAGATTCTTCACCAAGTCAAAAATAACATTGAACTGAGGACAGTTAAAGACAACCAACTAATCAAATCCTTGGAAACCCTCTCACTGGTGTGCGAACTCATAAATAACTTAAACATATGTGTAACTACGTGTGCTTTGCATCTCAGATAGAACCGGCTAATGTAAAGGAAACTCTTATTGATGAAAATTGGATTGTTGCAATGCAAGAAGAGCTTAATCAATTTTTCATAAATGATATTTAGTACTTAGTTCCAAGACCAAAAGATAAACACATTTTCAAAACAAAATGGATTTTTTAAAATAAGTCTGATGGACTTGGTAATATTATTAGAAATAAGGCTAGGTTGGTTATACAAGGGTACACTCAAATTGAAGGCATCGATTATGATAAGACCTTTGCCCTAGTAGCTCGTCTTGAATCAATCAGACTATTTGTATCCATCGCATACTTTAGAAAGTTCAAAATATACCAAATGGATGTAAAGAGTGCATTCTTAAATGGCGATTTATATGAAGAAGTGTATGTTGAACAACCAATGGGTTTTGAAGACCCTAAAAAATGCTGATCATGTTTATCACATAAAAAAGGCACTTTATAGTTTGAAACTAGCTCCTAGGGCATGGTACGAAAAGTTGACAAAGTTTCTACTAAGTCATAACTTTATAATGAGAAGTGTTGATAAGACAATGTTTGTAAAGAAACATAATGATCACATACCAATAGTGCAAATCCATGTTGATGATATTATTTAACATGACTATTAAGTTTGCAGATCTTATGTAATCTAAATTTGAAATGAGCATGGTTGGAGAATTGAATTATTTCCTAGGGTTGCAAGTCAAATAGCTACCTGATGGTTTCTTTATTTTTCAAACCAAATATGCTTTGAACTTTGTTAAAAAGTTTGAATTTGAGAGTGAGAAAATTTTTGATACTCCAATGAGTACTACTTTAAAACTCTTAAAAGACTCTACAGGTAAGAGTGTGGATCCTAAGTTGTATCGCAGTATGATAGGTAGTTTGTTTTATTTAACTGCGAGTCGACCTGATATTGCATTTAGCGTTGGAATTTATATTAGATATCAATCTAATCCTAAAGAGTCACATTTAATTATTGTTAAGCGGATTATGCGATATGTCGCTAGTTCAGCTAATCTTGGTCTCTGGTATCCACATGATACTAGTGTGCGATTAGCTAGTTACACGGATGCTGATTGGGCTGGTAACATTGACGATCAAAAATCAACCAGTGGTGGTTGTTTCTATGTAGGGAACTATTTAGTTTCTTGGCTAAGTAAGAAACAAAGTTCCATATTGCTCTCAACTGCTAAGGCTGAATACATTATGGCAGGTAATGCATGTATTCAGATTGTATGGATGAAAAAAATGCTAAGCGATTACGGAATTGCGTAAGATACTATGGTTTTGTATTATGATAATTCAAGCGGAATTAATATCTCCAAAAATCTAATCCAGCATTCACAAACCAAGCATATTGGCATTAGATATCATTACATTCATGAACTAGTAGAAGAAAAGACAATTTCTTTGGAATATATTCCTACCGAGACTCAACTTGCTGACATATTCACAAAATCACTTGACAAAAGCAGGTTTGCTAAATTGAAATTTGATCTTGGCATGTGCAATATGAATTGTTGATTCATGTATTTTTGTATCATAATGTATATATATGTTATTTTAAAATTTTAAAATTTAAATTTTATGAAAAATTGCACATTTTGGGTTGTGCACGACCAGTCGAGGGTACATACTTGACCAGTTATGGCACGACCGGTTGAGCATGTACTCGACCTATCATGAAACATAGATTTACCCTTTTATTTAGGGAAAAATTACTTTTTCTTCATTTGGGTTGTCTTCTCCAATGAGCCCTACATCGGCTAGTCGAACCCATCTTCGATTCCTCCGTGTTTGTGCATTGTTTTTTTTTTTTGTTTTTGATTTTCTTGTACATTCAAGTCCTTTGCACTTCCTTTTCATCATTTATGTGATTTATTTCATGTTATGTGTTGGTTTTTAGGGTTTTTTTACTCAAAAATCTGATCTACTAGAAACCCACTTTACCTCTTTTACAATCTCTTTATTTCTTGCTATCTTTATTGCAAATAGAAGGTAGAACCAAGAAGAAAGGATCTCGTGGTCCCTCTTCATCTCATTTGACTCCTATCATAGTGCGCCACCTTCGGTCGCCTGAAGTTGATCCTCATTATGTGCGAGATATTCGGTTGTACAATGTTATAGTAGAACGGCCTGTTAATGTTGATCATTTGGCTCCGTTTGATATCCTTCCTCTCCTTCAGTCTGGAGGATGGGATATCATACTACATTGGGGTGGGCTGGCATACCGCTCCATTGCGCAGGCTATGTTTGCTTGCATTACTATTTTTATTCTGAAAATCTGACATTTACTATTGCAACTAGAGAAGGACCAATCGATGTGGACTGTCATCTTATTTTTGGTTTAATGGACATTCCAGTTAATGACGAAGGTATTCCCTTAGTTCTCTAGTGGAAAACTATCTGAAACTGAGAAGCGAATGCTTACTAGAGATTTATGTAATATAGATGTGAAATGGAGTACTGGTAATGTGCTTGCCTCCAAGTTTCTGTTACCTAGATATAGAATTCTTCACAGGATTTTCATTTCAAATGTTTATCCTCGATCTGGTAACAAAATCGAACTTACTACATTCATGGTTCGTATACTACATTCTATCATTTCTGGAGTTTCTATATGTCTTCCTTCCTTAATTTGTCATAGCATCATTCAGTTCCATCTCCATCCAGGACACAGTGACATACCCTTTGCTTATCTTATGACTGTGTTAGTCACCCATAGTTTAGTGACTATGCCTGTTGGAGAAGCTCCCATTCACCACTTAACCTACAACAACTCCAATATTAATAAGATGAATTTGAAGTTGGTCCCAAGCCAAGTTGATGTGGGTGCTGGTGGAGTTGATGTTGCAAATGAAGAGGAGGGTGATTTGCCTCCAGAAGATGTCAATATGGATGACCTTTTTGATGAAATCGAATCCGATTCTCCCGCTGATCGTGATTATCATCCATCTGACTTTGATGCGCGTTTGCGCTCACTTGAGGAGAAGGTTGAAAGTATGAATGTGTCCCAGGAAATGCAATTTAAATATATGCGTAAGTATCTGAAGCTCATTAACAAGGGATTTCATCAAATTGATCTTACCATACCTACTCCTTCATCGGGTTCAGATTATTATTTGAATATGTGGTTTGTAATAACTTTTAAGATACTTGACTTTCTCTTGTTTTATGGGCTTGGACATGCTTAAACATTCTTTCTCATGGATTTAGTTAACTTAGTAATCTTAATCATATATTTACTTCTTTATCATTACTCTTCTCTTTCCTTTCTTATTTATCTACTTCCATTATCATTTATTTGTTCTTTTCTTTGTCATGCTGTGACAAAAAGGGGGAGAATTTTCTCATAATTGTGAAATGTGGAATTGTGGATAGGTAGCCATTTTTTTGTGATAGTAAGGGGGAGTATTGATTGATGATGATGCGTACGTATTGGTTTAATCTGGTTGTTGTAACCGGTGCATGATTCTCTAATCAGGTTGTAACCGGTACATAATTCTTTGTTCTACATATATGGTGCATAATTCTTTATTGTACGGGTTATGCTTATCTTATTTTAATGAAGTGTATTTTATCACAAATTTGACAAAGGGGGAGATTGTAAGTGCTATGTTCTCTAGCTCATATGATTGTCAAATTTAGTAGTGCCAAAACCTCTTGGAATTTGTATCTTGTTTAGTTCGTCTTCAAGTTCAAGATGATCCATTACAAGGTGTTCCATTTCAAGATTCAAGCATCACAAGTATAAGAGTTCAAGTGCAATATCAACTAATAGTTTAAGCTTTCAAAGCTTCATCTAAGTCAAGACAATATACTTTACTTTGGTACTTAAGCTCAAGGTGAAATACAACTCAAGTACTTTAAGTTCAAGCTACAAATTCAAGCTTCAAAGTGTCACAAGTTTAAGCTTTAAAGGTACTTCACGTTCAAGGTTGAAAGTACGTCAAGTTATCAAGCTTCGTGTACTTCAAGATCAACAATCAACTAAACCAAAAGATGTTTTAATGTTCAAACATCGCTTATAATGTATGAATGATCCTAGATTGACCATAGGTTAGGTCATTTTGAATGCATACTTTAATTGGATCACTTTATAAGTGTATAGACTGTTTCTCGACTAGTTTTAGACTATGTTCGGGTAGTCCTAGTACTAGCTTGACCAGTCAAAGAAATTCCTTGACCAGTCCTAAGTTTGTTACTAATTTTAGGGATTTTCTATTTTTTCCTCGACCAGTCCTGGAGACTGCTTGACTAGTTGAGTGAACAGTGCTCGACTCAAAGTCCAACAACTAAATTGGGTCCCACATGACCAGTCATGAGCAGGACTCGACCGGTCGTGGAGGCTACTCGACTGATCGAGCAGGCCGTTCGACCAGTCGTGGAACGGCCTGATCTTATCGCACTCAAATTTTCAAAAGTTTGTTGGTCCTTCGACCAGTCGAGCTGACCTCTGGGCCAGTCAAATGTGCAATTTCTGTACTTATAAATAGAGCATGATTTTCAGAGTTTGATATCTAATTTAAGCAAAATCAAGACACCACTCTGAGAGATAAGTTAGTGATATTCTTAAGCTATTTAGTGCTCATTTAATATTCTCTTTATTTAGCTTTGTTTGCATTTGATTTTGTATTCTACATTCCAATCTTATCTGAAGAAGGGATTGAAGTTTTCCCATTTCTTGAAATCAAAATCAAATCAAGTTAGCCCAAAGTGATTTAATCTAAAAATCATTTAGAACTTAGAACCTTTTCATAAGTGAGTGTGGGTATTGAACATCTACGCTGAACTTCTACTCTGAATTGGTTCTACCGGGCTACATCAAAGGAGAATATCCAGATAAGTATTTTACTGTTTTGTAAATCAATTATTCTTTTGGTTTCTTTGAGATTGTGCCAGAAAAATATCTTTCTTTTGGTTTGTTTGAGGTGATCCATGAAACTCAGAGTGTGGGGTTTTTGAATTGTGTAAGTCCACTTGAAAGACGCAATTGTGAAGGTTTTAGGTGAACCTTGAAAAACCTATTTCATAGTGAATGCCAATATCCACTATGTGAGGATATTGGGAGTGGAGTAGTTGTGTGGCTATTTTTATAAACACCTGTATCAACCTCTCAATACTTGTACTTTTGAGGTTGTTATTCATTTTTACTTTGTGGGATTGTTTAAGTGCTATCTTTATTTATATTTGTTAAATTCCGTATTTAATTTTTTAATTTGGCATAGTCCTATTCACCCCCCCTATAGGACTCTTAGCTCGACCTTTTCAGTAAGCAAAATGTATATCGCTATGGCCCAGATGGAGACGAAATTGAATTATCATATAGAAAATTAGAGATGGAAGACACACTTGAGTACTAGAAACAACAGAGTGAAGAATGCGCACCATGAAAGAAGTTAATTCAGTCTTGTTACCAGATCTTGGGTAAACAGTCGAATAAAGATACGATGAAGAACTCTATATCCGGGTAACATATGATTGGATCGGAGTGCAATCCTGGAATTCCAATCTGAGTTTTTATTGTATAAATCTCTGGTTAACAGTATCTCTTAGTCAATGTGGATATCAGAATCCCTTCATCATTAACAGGTATATCTATCAAACTAGAGATCAAGTGACGATCTACTGGAAATGTACGTTCTCTAAACATAATAATGAAGGTTAAATCTTCAATAGACACATCACTAATGCATGCCTACATGGCCTGTAAAATGGACCGATATGTGGGTCCTCCCCAATTCAATATGTTAGCCCATCCTACAGCCACAAGGAGGGGAATGATATTGAAAGGAACCAGATGGTTGGAATTAACGGTTCATTCAATAATGACATTGCAGAGATGAATATCCCACATATATTCCAAATCCCCTTCAGGTGGTCAAAGAGTATGCACCAAAATCGGTGTGAAACGAGAAGGACCACAAGTGGTTCTCTTCTTATATCTACCTTCCATTGCAAGAAGCACAAATAGAACGCAAGAAGGGTTTATGGATTTTACCGAAATCAGATTTTATGTAAGAAATGCAAAGAAATCACTAGAAATCTTGAAATAAACCTAAGAATCAAGCAAATAGAAATGCAAAGAACCAAATCAAAAAGGAAAATGGAAAAAATGCACTAACCAAGTTGCAATCGAAGGTGGGTTCGACCGGTCGTGAAAGGGGTTGTTGGAGAAGATAAAGAAAGTGAAGAAAAAGTGATTTTACTCATCTTAAAAGCATCATACACGCGCTATTCGACTAGTCATGTACATACTTGACCGGTTGTACCACGACTAGTCGAGTGTGTACTCGACTGGTCATGTATACCTGTAAACGTGCAATTTATTAATTTTTAAAATCCAATAAATTTGTAAAAATAATAATGTACAATATAATACAACAAGACACAATAATCTTAAATCACATCACACATACCAATATCCAATTTCAATTTAGTGAACCTGTTTCTGTCAAGTGGCTTTGTGAAAATATCCGTAAGTTGATTTTCAGTTTGAACATAATCTAATGAAATAATTTTATCTTCCACTAGTTCATAAATGTAATGATATCTAATATCAATATCCTTACTTCATGAATGCTGGCTGAGATTTTTAGAGATGTTGATAGCGCTAGAGTTATCGCAATTAAGAACTATAGTATCTTGCATAAATCCATAGTCATTTAGCATCCTTTTCATCCACACAAGCTGAGTGCATGCATTTCTGGCAATAATATATTCAGCCTCAGCTATGGATAGTGAATGGAACTTTGTGTCATGCTATGCCATGAAACTGAACAATTCCCGACATAAAAACGTCCTCTGCTGGTAGACTTTCGATCATCTATATTCCTAGCCTAGTCAGCATCTGTATAACTAGCTAATTGAACATTAGTATCATATGGATACCAAAGGCCAAGATTGGCCGAACTTGCAACATATCTCATAATTTTCTTAACAAAAATCAGGTGGGATTCTTTAAGATCTGATTGATATCTAGCACAGATACCTACGCTAAATGCTATATCAAGTCGGCTCGCAGTTAAATATAATAAGCTACTAATTATACTGCGATACAACCTAGGATCTACACTTTTACCTGTTGCGTCCTTAGAGAGCATAAGAGTCGTACTCATAGGAGTATCAAAGTTTTTGCCGCTCTCAAAACCAAATTTGTTCACCAAGTTTAAAGCATACTTGGTTTGAGAGATAAAAATCTTGTCTTCAAGTTATTTCGCTTGTAGACCTAAAAAGTAGTTTAGTTCTCTAACCATGCTCATTTCAAACTTGGACTTCATCAACTCTGCAAACTCAGTAGATAGGTTAGAACAAGTAGAACCGTAAATAATATCATCAACATATATTTGTACTATGAGTATGTGATCACTGTGTTTCTTTACAAACAGTGTCTTATCAACCCTCCATATTACAAAGTTATGACGTAGTAAAAACTTAGTTGACTTCTCATACCATGCCATGGGATCTTGTTTTAAACCACAGAGTGCCTTTTTCAGGCGATAAACATGATCAGTGTGTTTAGGGTCTTCAAAACCCTTAGGTTGTTCTACATATACTTCCTCATGTACATCACCATTTAAGAAAGCACTCTTGACATCAATTTGATAGATTTTGAACTTTTTGAAACAAGTAATGGATATGAATAATCAAATAGATTCAAGACGAGCTACTGGGGCAAAGGTTTCATCATAATTGATGCCTTCTATCTGAGTGTACCCTTGTACAACTAGTCTTGCCTTCTTTCTTATAATATTTCCTAATTCATTAGATTTATTTTTAAAGATCCACTTAGTTCCAATTATATGTTTATCATTAGGTCTAGGAACTAGATATCATACTCATTCCTTACAAATTGATTCAGTTCATCTTGTACGGCTACTATCCAGTTTTCATCAGTGAGCGCTTCTTTTACATTGGCTGGCTTAATCTAGGAAGTGTAGCATACATAATTACATATGTTTTCTAATTGTCTTCGAGTGCGCACAATAGTGAGAGGGTTCCTAAGAATTTGATCAATTGGATGGTCTTTAACTGACCGCAGTTCAGTGTCATTTTGACTGGATGAAGAGTCTGGTTTATCAACTATAGAGACTTCATCATCTTCTGAACTAGAAACAGGTGTATTCAAGTGATCATCTATAACCACATTAATGGACTCTTGAATAACACCGGTTCTCTTATTGAGAACTCGATACGCTTGACTATATAGAACATACCCTAGAAAAATCCTTTCCCCACTTTTATTGTCAAACTTCCCTAAATTTTCACGTCACACAAAATATAGCACTTGCTGCTAAAAAATCGAAAGTATTTGACTGTGGGCTTCTTATTGAACCACATTTCATATGCAGTATTATCATTTAATTTTCTAGTTTAAACATAGTTTATTTTATAGCATGCAGTGTTCACAGCTTTAGCCTATAAATTTTTAGGTAATTTCATGCTGTTTAACATAACATTAGCAATTTCTTGAAGCACACGGTTTTTCCTTTCAACAACCCCATTTTGTTGAGGTGTCTTAGGTGCAGAAAATTCATGCGATATCCCGTGATCGCTATAGAACTTCTCAAAATTATTATTATCAAATTCCGATCCATGTTCACTTCAGATTTTTGAAACATTTGATTCCTTTTCAGTTTGGATACGCTTGAGTATCCTTTTCACTTCATCGAGAGTTTCAGACTTCTCTCTCATGAAAGCTATCCATGAATACCTGGTAAAGTCATCCACTATTACAAGAATATATTTCTTACCACCTCAACTCTCCGTTCTAGTAGGTTCAACGAGATCCATGTGGATGAGTTCAAGGGGTTTAAATATGGTACTAGAGTTCACTTTCTTGTGAGTACTTTTAGTTTGTTTCCCAATTTGACATTTGCCATAAATTTTTTCCATTTTCTTTAACTTGGGTATACCTCTTATTAATTCGCCTTTGCTCAATCTATAAAGATTACGGTAGTGTGCATGTCCTAGGTGTTTATGTCATCATTCAGTCTCATTGGTTTGGACCATGTAGCACGATAATTTTGATGAGCTAGAGTCACTAACTATAAAGGAAATCTCAGATGTTCTACGACCAGTTAATATCAGGGAATCTTTCTCATTAGAATTTCACACCTTTGATTAGTGAATTTGACGCTATGTTTATTATCGCAAATTTGAGAAATGCTTAAGAGATTATGTTTAAGACCTTCTATAAATAAAACATTCTCAAAAGGAGGAAGATTGAAGAGTTAAACCGTACCTTGGCCAATTATTCTGTTGTTGCTACCATCAACGAAAGTGACTGAACCATCAATTATATCTTTAAGGTTGGTGAACAAATCTTTGTCACCTATCATGTGTCTAGAGCAACCACTGTCTAGGTACTCTGTTGATTAACTCGAAGCCGTGAAAGTGGTGTGGGCAACCAAACAAGTAACCTTAGGGACCCATTTCATTACTATTTTGGGTTTTGGAGTAATGTTGGTTTTTCTATGCTTGTAGTTGTTATACATTCTACCATTAGAGTTAGATTTCAGAAACTCCTTATGTAGATCCATAATTTTCTCAGCTAAGGGGTTATGATTCTGATATCTAAAGTTGATATGGTTGTTTTTAGGTTTTGTAGCTTGAAAAGTTTTAGGATTTTTAAAACCATTTTGATTAAGACTTTTCCCTTTTGAGTTGGAGAACTCTCCTTTAACAAACTTAGGAGGAGTAGACTTATATTTTAGAGGTGTATTCTTATTATAGCCCATACCAGATCTATCTCCACATTTCCTTGATCCAGTTAACAATTTTTCTAGTTTAAGATCACCCTCGACATACCTCTAAGTATCCTTCAAACTCAAGAGAGAAGAGACTTCTAGTTTTAGTTTTTCATTTTCTGATTTTAGATTTTCAACTTGGGACGTTTTAAAATTTAAATCACATTTAGTCTTTTTAAAACAATCAGAAAGATGCGATTTTTCCAAAACTAGATTTTCAAAATCTTCTTTTAACTTTAAAAACTTTTCTTTTTAAAGTTTAAGTTTTACAGCTATCTTACAACTTTCCCTGTATAGGGCATTATAGGCATCTTGTAAATCTTTATCATTTTCAGGGTCACTTAGATTTTCATCATAAGTTAAATCACAACTCTCTGAGGAAGTGACTCTGGCTAGAGTCATTAAGGCTTTGACCTCATTAGAAGATTCAAATTCAGAATCATCTGACTTCGAAGAAGCTTCAGAGTAAAACGATTCATCTCATGTGGCCAACATGCCTTTCTTCTTTGATTTGTCCCTCTCTGGACACTTGTTTGCTAAATGTTCGTATTCACAGTAGTTGAAACATTGGCTGTCTTTAAGTGATTTTTAATTTTTAGATCTACTCTTTTTTTTTTTCTCAAAGGGTTTTTGAAAATCAACTCTCTTTTTGCTTTTGAAAATTTTATAAAACTTCTTGGCTAATAGTGCCACATCATCCTCTAAATTTTCATAATCAGAATTAGAAGAATTTTCATAATCAGATGACTTAAGGGCTATGGACTTACCTTTAGGAGCCTTAAAATTCAACTCGTAGGTTTGTAAAGAACCAACAAGCTCTTAAACCCTCATATTATCTGTATCACGAAGTTCATGAATGGCAGTGACCTTAGAATTGAACCTTTCAGGTAATGAGCACAGTATCTTTGCACAAACTTTACTTACTGGGATGCTATCTCCAATACCCCACATTGAGTTGACTATGTCATTCAATGTAGTATAGAAGTCCATGAAAGTTTCACTTTCTTCCATACGTATTTCCTTAAACCTAGTGGTGAGGATTTGAAGTTTAGTTTTCTTGACTATAGTCATACCCTCATGTGTCATTTCTAAGATATCTCAGGCTTGCTTTTCAGTATCACAAGATATAATTATTTTAAATTCATTTGGTGTAGTGTGTAAGCGATTGCATTTAAAGCTTTGGCATTGACACTCTCTCATTTTCTGAAGACTGGTCTATGAATAATAATGTGTAACTTTAACTGATTTAGTTCCATCAGTACCTAGAACTTTAGATGTGGGTGGGTTCTATCTAGTCACTGTGGCTTGTCATACGGTCTCATCCATGGACCTTAAAAAGATCCTCATCCTGGCTTTCCAATAAGCATAATTGGAGCCATTAAAAGGTGGAGGCCTAGTAATAGAGAGGCTATCAAAATTTGACATATTATAAGCTTGAGATCGGTTAGCTCAGGAAATGAATCCAAAAAAAAAATGAGCTATTAGGCTTTAATACCACTTGAAAATGCTAAGCTCTAAGTCCTAGAGGAAGGGGGGGTTGAATAGGACTATGCCAAATACAAAGATAGATAGCATAACTAAATAATAAAATAGGATAAGAAAATAACAACCTCAAATGCACTAGTCTTGAGAGGTTGATACAAACTTAGTTTTAAGGACAATCTAACACTAAAAACCAAAGGCTTATGTCAAGACAACCTTACTAGAACGTTTGTAAGTATTAAAAACTCAAACCAATAAAGAGGCAAAGGAAATAAACTAAGTTATTACAACATTCACCGCAAGTGCATAAAGTAAATTACACCATTCACCACAAGTGCATAAAGTAAATTACAACATTCACATACATAAACAAATACAATCATCCACTACAACTTAAGGAATTATAGTGGTTCATTTGTGTGTACACCAACTATTAGCAAACAGCCACACAACTACTCCACTCCCAATATCCACACCCATGGGACATTGGCTTTCACTATGAAATAAGGTTTTTCAAGGTTCACCTTAAAACCTTCACAATTGTGTTTTTCAAATGGGCTTTACACAATCACAAACAAACCACAATGAGTTTTTCTTGGCTAAATCTCACAAACCAAAAATGCAGAAAATTGAAATACTTATCTGAAGATTCCGATGTAGCCTGGTAGAACCAAATTGATGTAGACAAAGATATTTAATGTCTAATCTCATAAATGAAAGTGTTCTAGGTCTAAATGATTTTTAAATTAAATCAACCTGGGGTTAGCATGATTTGATTTTATCTCAAAAAGGTAAATCACAATTCTCCTTTTTAAACAATAGAGTTAAATAGAGACCACAAAATCAAATACAAAAAGCTATATATAGAATATAAAAAGAATAAGTAATAGCTTCACAATTTACAGGAACTTATCTCTCAAAGTGATGGCTTGATTAGGCTTGGAATGAATGAAAAAAATTTGAGATTCATTCTATATTTATAGGTAAAAATTCTGTTCCCTCGACTGGTTTAAGGGTCTGTTCAATTGGTCGAAGCACCAACTAATTTTCAAAATTTTTGGCGTGATAAGATAAACCCATTACTCGATTGGTCGAGCAATGCACTTGACTGGTCGAGTGGGACCATAAAAGCTTGTTGGACTTTAAGTTGAGCACTACATGACTAGTTGAGACTGTTCACTCGACTGGTCGAGCAGTGTCCGTGACTAGTTGAGCAGTGTCCGCGACTAGTCGAGCCATAACAAAAAATTCCTGAAAATTCTCAACAAATCTTGGACTACTCGAGAAACTTCTTGGACTGGTCAACCCAGTGCTTGGACTAGTCAAACAATGATTAGGACTAGTCGAAGAAAAGCTTATAAACTTATACATTGACCCAAATTCTATATGCAATCAATATGACCCATCCTATGGTTAATCTTGGGTCATCTATACCTTGTTTGTGAGTTTAAAACATCGAAACATTGATTGCTTTCGATTACTTGAAGTACCTGAAGCTTGTCCTTGAAGTCTTGTACTTTAGCTTGAGCTTTGAACTTCTGTTCTTGTACTTAAGCTTGTAGTTTTAAACTTTATCGATGTTCTTCAACTTGAATATGTAGAAAAGTTTGACAATGACGTGGACAACTTAAAATGCATGAAGATGATCTTTCCAACTTTTCAAAACATGATACAAATTCTAAATGGTTTGACACAAAAAAATTTGACAAATTTGGGTGCTGGTTTCCAATATAGCACTTACAAAATTCTAGAAAGGTTAGCGGATCATTCCTAGTATTGCTTTTTGGACGGTTATTTGGGCTATAATTAGATAGAGATAGCCCTTGAAGATTAGGAGAAAAAAACGTTCACATGTCCCTTTGGCACTTTCGCCTACTAAAGGATGCCATTTGGATTGTGTAATGCTCCTGCCACATTTTAACGATGTATGTTGAGCATATTTTCAGACATGGTGGGACAATATCTAAAGTTCTTCATGGATGACTTCTTTATCTTCAGTCCATCCTTTAGCAAATACCTTGAACATCTTAAACTTGTGTTGAAGAGATGTGAAGAGAATAACCTTGTGCTGAATTGGGAGAAACGCCATTTCATGGTTCTGAAGGAAATAGTCCTAGGTCACATAATTTCATCAAAAGGAATTGAGGTAAACAAGGCTAAAATAGACTTAATATCTAACCTACCTCCACCGAAAATTATACATGATGTGTAATCCTTTCTAGGGCACGCTAGTTTTTATAGAAGATTTATAAAGGACTTTGGTCATATTTCTCATCCCTTAAGTAATCTTCTCCAAAAGGACACCACATTCAAGTGGAGTGAAGAATGTTACCACTCCTATCATGTAACCACCCGATTGGAGTGCTTCTTTTCATATCATGTGCGATGCAAGAGTTTATGTTATTGGGGTGGTGTTGGGCCAGAGAAAGGAGAAGAAACCCTATGTAATCTTCTATGCAAGTAGAACTCTAAATTCTACCTATGTGAACTACTCTACTACAAAAAAGGAACTCTTAGCCGTAGTGTTTGCTTTGGACAAATTTAGGTCCTTCTTAATCGGATCCAAGATCATCATGTACACCAATCATGTGGTATTGAAGTACCTTCTTTCTAAAAAGGATACCAAGCATTGCTGGATATGATGGATGCTCTTACTTTAGAAATTTGATATTGAAATATGTGATAAGAAAGGAGTAGAGAATGTAGTGGCTGTCCATCTTTCTAGGCTTGTCCTATCTGATTCCCTTGAGCTGACACCAATTAACGATATGTTCCTTGACGAACAACTTTTTAAGCTCTCCTAACTACCTTGGTTTGCTGCTTCATAAATTATCTTGCCACAAGTTTCATGCTGACACATTGGACTGCGCAAGATAAAAAAATTATATGTCGAGGTGCACAATTTATCTGGAAAGACCCACATTTATTCAAATATTGCCCAGATAGATCATAAGGATATGTGTGCCCGACAACGAACATCAAAGCGTAATCTCCTTTTATCATTCATAGGCCCCTAGTGGTCACTTCTCTGCCAAAAAGACCATGGCCAAAATTTTATAGTGCGGTTTCTACTAGCCCACTATGTTCAAGGACATTCACGACTTTTGAAAAGCTTGTGAGCATTGTCAAAAGTTGGGAGTATTGTCCCAACAAAATATGATGCCTTTGAACCCTATTCTAACCATTGAAGCATTTGATTGCTGGTGCATCGATTTCATGGGACCACTCCCTAAATCATTCGAGAATCTTTATCTATTGCTTGCGATTGATTATGTATCTAAATGGGTTGAAGCGTTGTGACGAAATAATGACCATCGCATGGTCATTAAGTTTCTAAAAAGAACGTCCTTTTTCGATTCGAAATGCCTTGAGTCATTATTAGTGATGGTGGGTCACACTTTTGTAATAGACCATTTGAATCTTTAATGAAGAAATACGACATTGCACATAAAGTGAGTACTCCCTATCACTCATAGACTAATGGTTAATAAGAAATTTCCAATGGGGAGATTAAGCAAATGTTAGATAAAATAGTGAACCCTGATTGTAAAAATTGGTCAATTCGATTGACCGATGCATTATGGGCTTACCGTATAGTGTATAAAACTCCTATTAGAATGTCTCCCTTTAGACTTGTTTATGAGAAAGCTTGCCATTTGCCAGTGGAATTATAACATAAGGCCTACTGGGCAATCAAAAATCTAAACTTCAATTTGGACAACGCTAGCTCGTTGTGCAAATTACAACTGAATGAACTTGACAAGATTCGGAATGATGTATACAAGAATGCGAGAATTTACAAGTATAGTATGATGGTGTTCCATGACCGAATTATTATTTGCAAATCATTCACACTGAAATAAAAGATCCTCTTGTATAATTCTTGACTTCAGCTTGTTTTAGGGAAACTTAGAGCTCATTAGATTGGCCCCTTTATTGTTAAAACGGTCTATCACCATGGGACAGTAGAGATTGAGAATCCAATGAATGGTAAAAAAAAATTTCAAAAGTAAACAATCATTGACTCGAACCATCTATTGAGAATTTTATTTTAGAGGTCATGTCCATCCCTCTGACTGATCCTGTGTATCAGGATTGACCTCTTAGTCTAATGGAGATATAGTTAGATTTATTGCTTTCTTATGAACTTAGGATTATGATAGTTTATTTTGTTTTTAGTTTCGTGCCAACTCCTTTAGAATGATGGAGACTTCAACTTGTTTCATTCTTCTCCTTCAAGTACTATCCTTCTTATCACTCCTCTTTTATTTTCGTTGTCTCATGATGATTTGATTGATTATGTCTTTTACATTGAGGACAATGTAGATTTTAGGTTGGGGGGGGGGGGGGGGGATGGATGGGGATTAGGTAGACTAATCAGTGTTTTTCCTAGTTGTTGAGCTAAAATCTTTGAAAATTTTTAATTTTTAAAATTTTCAATTTCAAAACCCTTTTGGAAAGTGAAAATTTATGTAATTGAGTATATTTTGAGTATTATGATAAGATACAAAATTGAATTGTTGAAAATTTAGAACTTGATTAGCTTAGTAAACCATTGGATAAGTTATGTTAATAAATTCATCGATAGAAAGTTTGAACGTCAATTGGGTGTAGCTCACAATTCACATTTAATTCATTTTCTGTGAAAAATACTTGAATTTCTGACTTTAGCATGCGCATTACTAAAAAGTAATAGGAACCAAGTCTGTAGATCTTTATCTACCTTAAAAATAATGAAAAAAGAAGAAAATAACCAGCTAGAAAATAGTGAAATTGAAAAGGGCTACCTATTCTGTGTTTTAATGAAAAATCTGTGAAAAAGAAGAAAAAGACTAAAAATAGTGTGAAAGCCATCGATACAAAATCGAAAAGTTGAAAAATAACTGAAAAGGAGATAGGGTCGGAATCCGTAACTTGTGTTGATCTGTCCACTTTGAATTGATGAACATGGCTAACATTATGAAATAAAAGTTAACTTCTATGGAATGTGAGTTGTGTACCACCAAGCAAACTAGGAACTTAATGTTTAAATTCATTTTATTAATTAATACATGAAAAATGGACTTGTTTCATGTGTTTACTAATCAGGTTGACCTTTAGATTATTATTCCTCCGTTCTTATATTTTGTGATTCTACTAATACATACTAGATTGTACAGAATACTTTTTTTTTCTAAAAAAGGTTTAGAATTTGGAAGTTTGAAAGATTGCTTTATGCATGTTTTGCTTGAGACTAGCAAAATGCCGGTTGGGGGGTATGTTGAGTGTGAAATATTGCATATTTCTCCCTAATTATACCTTAGTTTTATGAACATGATAGTGCTTAATTGATCTATTTATACATGTTTTTTCTTGTAAGGTGATTTTGAGAGTTTAAGGTGAAAAGGATTTTAAAAGCATGGATTTGATGCTCAAGAATTACCAGGAAAAGGATTGGATCTTTGGAAGTCAACATTGAAGATTTCAAGAACCCAAGATCCAAGGAAACTAAGTGAAGAAGGAAGATAATCGAGATTGCAAAGTGCGAAAATCTGCAACAGCTAAACTTAACAGTTCGATGCCATCAAACACAACTTTGATGCCATCGAAATAAATGTTCAATGTCATCGAAGGAGGCTTGATCCCATTGAAAAATAAGAGAAAATCAAGTTTGGTTTCTAGACATATGGGTGCAATTCTTGATCCAATCGAAGACACGTTCGATGCCATCGAAAATATCATAAATTATGGGATTAACTCTCTGAACAGTTTGGTTCATTTTTCGATTGTGAAAAGGGCAAGCCCCAAGTCCTAGAGGGGGGGGGGGTGAATAAGACTATGCCAAATAAAAAAGAAATCGGTAAGATAACACAGATAGCAGAAATATAAAATAACCCCAATTACACAAGTATTGAGAGGTTAATACTGTAAGGCCTGTATCTTAATTCGTACTATTCCTTAGGATCTCGTGGTCCTTCTGGTCAAATTTTGGTGACCTGCGACGCATAAATAGCATTTGCGCACGAACCTGAGTCACATCTCGTATATTTGAATTGACTCGACCTGAGACTTGTACCCTAACGATCGCGCCGTCGCCGTGGTTCCAACGCTACATCTCGCGTGCAAATACGATACCCAGGCCAGAAGTTGTGGGCATAAATAACATTTACGCATGACCTTGAGTCACATCTCGTATATCTGAATTGACTCGACCTGAGACTTGTACCCTAGCGATCGCGCCGTCGCCATGGTTCCAACGCTACATCTCGCGTGCAAATATGATACCCAGGCCAGAAGTTGTGGGCCCGTGTTCATTTCGAGAAAAATGTCATGTGTTGTGAATTTTGAGAGAATCTCTACCACCATTCACATTAATCAATCACAAGTCAAGTACACACCCCATCATTCTCTTACACAAGCCTTACCCAAAGTCAACTCTCTCTCTCCACCCATCCCTTTCTCATCCAAAATTCAACCAAGCCCATGCCCTCCATGTCATTCTTCTTACAACATCCATCCCTCTCATCCCATCCTTCTTACAACACCCTCGCCTCTCTCATTCTCTCCACTATTTCCCAAGTTTTCATGAGAGGAAAGCTCTAAGGAGAGAAAAGTCTAAGGCCCACTTCCTACCCCCACATCTCACCATCCAACCCTACAATCTTCATCATCTTCCATCAAAATTAAAGCTTAGGAGCCAAGGCTTCTAAGGAGCTAAAGAAGAAGGTAATCGGTGGGTGTTTTTTATAAGATTAGATTTTAATTTTTGTGATGGACCAAGTGGGGCCTACGGATTGATGGTATGGATACCATTTGGGACCCATCTTGATGTACGTCTTGATGTATATATTAGAGGGGTCCATAGTGGCGGGGCCCCTCCATTACACTGTTTCTCTCTCTTCCTTTTTTTATGGTAATGATAAGGCCGTGTGGCCCACCCGGATGGACCCCACTATGAAATATGTATCATATCCATGCCGTCCATGCCTTGGGCCCACTTTGCTGGCGTCTAGCGGTAGGCCCACTAGCTTGACCGTCTGGACTGGTCCAGTCGAAGAAAAAAACATAAATATCACCTTTGTTCAAATATTTGGTGGGTCCCACACATGTGGACCCACCTTATGCATATGTTATATTTGGGTCATCCATTTGCTGGACGGCCAGCAGCCTTAGTTGCTGTATTGATGTCAGCAAGTTTTGTGGACCCCACCGAGAGGCATGTGTTGCATCAGATCGTCCATCTGGGGATGCAACAACGGGTCTGATCATGAGGTATGTGTTGGATCTAGACCATCCACCTATTGGTGGGCCAGTAGCCCAGCCATATGGTTGGGGTATTGATGTCAGAAGTTTTGTGGGGCTCATCCCCTTTGTCCGTATGTTGGACCGGTGGGACCCACCTTTAATACATGTGTTGTATATCAACACCGTCCATTTGGATGGTGCCATGTCGGACCCACCTTGACGTATGTATTCTGTCCTCACACCGTCCATCTAGACGGTGCTACTATGGGACTACAGTGATGTATGGACTTAATCCACACTGTACATCTATTTCCTTGGCAGGATGGTGGGACTCACCCATACGTGCTACACGTGTGGGGTGGGGCCCACCTTGATGTATGCATTCTATATTCACACTGTCCATATGGTCTGTGCTATCAGGAGTCCATGTAATGTATGAGTTTTATCCACCGTCCATTGCCTGGACGGTGGGAAACTAATTAATGTCAGTAAGCTCCGTGGGTCTGATCTAGATCCCAGCCATCCATCCTCTTTGCGAGCTCTGAGGTATATGTTATATCCTAACCATCCATCCTCTTTGTGAGCTCATCTTAAGGTTTGAGACGAAAATAAGACAGTTCAGTCTATTAAGTGAACCGCATTTTAAATACAGTGGAGGATTGAACGCCTATCATTGAAACCCGTTTTGGGTCACAGAAGTTTTGGATCAATATGGAATTTGTTTTTCCTCTTAATCCAGCTCTTTGTGACCTTATGATAAGATTGGATGGGAAATAAACATTATGGCAGGCCCTGTGATTTGTTTAACAGTGAAAATCATTATCTCCACTATTATTTGTGCTATAGTCTAGATGATCTTTCGATATGATTTATTTCTGGGTATTGCTCTATAATAATCTCTAAAACTAGATGTATGGTGTAGATATAATAAAATGAAAATGTAATGTGAGGGTCCCACCTTGATGTAATGTATATGAGGCCCATTATAATGTATTTGAGGCCCAAATATGAGGCCCAGTGTGATGTGTTGGAGGCCCATGGGTTGTGGCCCATTGTAATGTATTTAAGGCCCAGATATGAGGCCCATTGTGATGTGTTGGAGGCCCATGGGTTGTGGCCCATTGTGACGTATTCAAGGCCCATGGGTCGTGTTTCACTATGATATATTTGAGGCCCATGGGATGTGGCCCAATGCGATGTATATAAGGCCCTTGTATGAGGCCTAATGTGCTACATGTGAGGTCCATGAGTGAGGCCCGAAGCAATGTATATTAGGTCGATGTGATGTGCGATTCCACCATGATGTATGTAATGATGTGTATGAAGGGCCATGCCTTGGGAGCAATGATAGTTTGATGTCCACATTGTAACTCTCCCTAGGGCCCATTGTTAGGCCCATTCTCACCTCCCCTTAGTGGATTAACCCAAACCGTAGGGCCCCCATGATTGTTAGGCCCATTCTCGATATGAGTAGGCCGTCTTGGCCCATCCTTGATATGAGGAGAGTATATCATCATCATATAACATACTTAGTATAGCTTCACGATCCATGCCCATGCACATCATATGTATGCTTGATATTAGGAGTGATTGATTATAGCACATGTCATTTGGCTGATTATTAAGGGACTCCCTGATAGGTGGAGTTCGCCCACATGAGCACAAGGTATGCGCAGGATTGATGCATGATTGGACTTTGTGACTCATACATCTTTCATTATATGATTAAGATTACCATACGCCCTAGCAACGTCAGGGCTGTAGCCTCCTCAGATATAGTATGGTGGTTGGAGTAGATAACGAAAATAATGTTATTAGCATTGGGGTGCCATTATGTCCCTAGGTGAAAATCTCTAAACTCGATGGTACCAGAGGATGACTCCAACATTGAGACTGAGTGGATACATGAGCGCACGAGGGCTATACACCAGTAGGCCGCATCTTCCACTTTGTCGTGGTCGATTGGAAAGGGGTGTGACCTTACCTGCTTGAGTGAGGGGGCAATATTTAGGTTGAGTTTGACCAGCTTGAAGAATGGGTCCGCTATGGACGTACCGGGCCCGATATTGGCAGGTGGATAGTGAGGTCTCTTCCACTTACCCAGTTGTGCGCTCGGATAGGGGTGACAAGCTAGTATAGAGTGTACTAGACCCCGGTGATTGTCCAAAGTTAGATCTGTACTAATATTTGAAGCTCTAGCGATGAGCTGTATGGTAAAATAGATTCAGATGAGGACTGGCATGCGTGCGTTGCATCTTGCATATGACATTCGACTGCATATACCTTGCATCGCGTGACCTTAGTATGGCCAACATATTTCATGCCTATCATCGCATGTCCTTGAAATGGTTGATAGCATTTATGCCTTGCATTGCATAGCCTTGGTACGGTTGATAGTATTCATGGACTTACCTGCATATTTTCGTATTACTCTGATATTGCATATTTGCATTTCTACTTACGCACACACTTTCACCACCCTCTAAGCTTTTTATAAGCTTATGCATGATTAATATGTACAGGTGACGCTAGGACGCCGTAGCAGTATTGAGCTTGGAGCGTACAACCAACTTTTAGAGCTTTTGATTATTGATATTGTATTTACCTTATGCATTGTAATCAATTTTTTTGATCTTAGTGGATTTGTGATGATGTTGTTGGTTGTTGTTTATGGGTTATGCTTATGGTTATGCTTATTATGAATTAAATTCATGTTGAAAATCCTCGTTGTAGGATCCCAGGATCGAAATCTGGTATATGGGTGCTGGGAACTGAAAATGGGGTACTACGGAGGTTGTCGGTGTCAGATTCGGTGAATGAAAATTTTATGAGCCAAGTTTTCGAGTTTGGGGCATGACAGAAGTTGGTATCAGATCATAACTTGGGAATAATTGATAATGACATCACATGTCTGCTATAAGCTTAGAATAATTAGGTCCCGAGTTTGAATAACTTAGCGATTTTCTGTATAGACCATTAACGTACGTGCCTTTAAGAGTTTTCAAGGTTAATAGATGCCTTTGTTCTTTCCTATAGGACATGCTGCCCATGACAGCGACTCGAGCGAGTCCCGCTCCACCACCTGCGACTCCTACTCTACCATCGATGACTCCCACTCCACCACTAGTGATCCCTACTCCCCAGCTTGAGGATGCCGCTCCTCCACCTGAGACTGGTGTAGATCCGATCATACTCATGAGTACCGCTTAGATATAGTAGATGTTACAGGCTGTGACAGCCGCCCTCCAGGGGCAGGGCAGGCACCCCATTATTATGCCAGCCCAAACAGAGTAGGAGCGAGCGAGCGCCTTTCTTCGAGAGTTCCGATAGCTCGATCTCCCATGTTTCCATGGCGAGCCAGACTCGACAGTAGCCGAGAGATTGCACTTCGAGATGGAGAAGATTTTTGATACGATGGGATATACGACCGAGCAGCGGGTCTGGTTAGTTGTATTTCATCTCTAAGGTGAGGCCGATCACTAGTGGACCTCTATTACCCGTGTTGCAGGGCCGGATTTTATCTGGACATGGGAGGATTTCATAAACCGATTTGACCGACAATATTTTCCTGACCACATTCGACGACAACGTGTGCCAGAGTTCGAGACTCTGGTGCAGGGGGATATGATGGTGGCTCAGTATGCAGCTCATTTTGTAGTGCTGTCTAAATTTGTCCCATACTTAGTAGATGATGAGTGGAAGGCCCGCTGTTTTGAGAATGACTTACGTTACGGTCTCCAAAGCCATGTTATTGGACATGAGCTCCTGACTTTTGAGGCGGTAGTATGGAGGGCCCAGATTTATGAGACCGAGTGGGCCAGCATGTAAATTAACCTTTATTAAAGAAAGACTGGAAGAGGTAGGCCCCCTTCGGTAGCTCCCAATAGTAGCAACATCATCAGTAGTAGAACGCACAGGCCGCCCAGCCACCAGAGCACTAGCGGTACCCCGACACCACCTCAGAGGCAGCTTCCTGGTGCCTATTTTGGATACAGTGGGATTGGACACCACAGGTGGGAGTGTCCTAGACCATAGCAGCCCCCACAACAACAGTTGAGAGCAACGCAGTAGCAGTGACAGCAGTTCCCACCACCAAGGCCCTCTCAGCAGTAGCATCAGCACCAGCCTCTGAGACCTCAACAGTAGAGGCAGTAGTTTCGACCGCCTCAGTGACAGCAATAGCAGTAGCACCCTCAGAGGGGACAAGCACCTCCCCAGCCAGCTCAAGCTAGGTTCTATGTGGCTCCTCAGGACCCTTAGTCCTTCGGATGAGTCGTTGAGGGTATTCTCCCTATCTCTGCATGCATCACCTGAGTTTTGTTTGATTCTTGTGCTTCTCATTCCTTTATGTCCGAGGGATTCTGCCGTTCGACTGGATTACTGACAAAGTCTGTGTGTGAGGGGTTGACTGTATTAACACCCTTAGGGAAGAATACAGTGTTAGGCCGCTTCTGTTCATCTTGCCCTGTGTTGGTGGGAGAGATTTTCTTCCTTGCCGACTTGTTTGTGCTGCCGATGTCAGATTTTTACATTATCCTGGGTATGGATTGGCTTACCGAGTGCCACACTATGTTGGACTGCTACACGAGGACAATTACATTTTGTATACAAGGCTTGCCATAGTTCTAGTTCATTGCTGAGCCTAAAGGAGAGCCATTGTCTTATTTGATGTCGTGTGCAGTAGAGGAACCCGTGGCGGTGAGCATTGATTAGTTGCCAGTTGTTTGTGATTTTCCTAATATGTTACAAGAGATTTCAGGGTTGCCACTGGGTGGCATATTGAGTTTCAGATTGATCTTGTGCCCGGTATCGAGCCTATCTCAAAGGCCCCATATCGTATGACACTGGTGGAGTTGTAAGAGCTGTAGCAGCAGTTGGACGAGTTGCGTGAGTTGGTTTTCATTCGTCCGAGCAGTTTGCCATGGGGAGTTTTGGTACTATTCATTAGGAAGAAGGAAGGCTCGTTGAGGCTTTGTGTGTATTACCGCGAACTCAACCGGGTCACGATAAAGAACAAATATCTACTCCCGAGGATCGATGATTTATTTGATCAGCTACAGGGTGCACAGTTCTTTTCATAAATTGACCTGCAATGCGGCTATCATCAGATTCAGGTTCGAGAGGAGGACATCTCGAAGACGACATTCAGGACACGTTATGGTCATTTTGAGTTCCAGGTCATGTCCTTCGGACTGACCAATGCGCCTACAATATTCATGCAGTTGATGAATGAGTCTTCCATCCGTATGTCGATCAGTTTTTTATGGTATTCATTGATGACATTCTAATATATTCAAGGACCCGTGAGAAGCATGTGCAGCATTTGGAGATTGCGTTGCAGACCCTCCGTACCCACTAGCAGTATGCGAAGTTAGAGAAGTACGAGTTCTGGTAGGAGGAGGTGAAGTTCCTTAGTCACGTGGTGACGAGGGAGGGTGTCGCAGTGGACCCCTCGAAGGTTGAGGCAGTGCGTCAGTGGGCCAAGCCCACGAACTCGTCTGAGATCTATAGTTTCCTTGGTTGGGCGGGCTACTACCGGCGTTTCATCAAGGGCTTCTCCCGTATTGCAGCCCCATTGACCAGGTTGACTCGGGAGTGAGTAGAGTTTGTTTGGAGTGGCGCATATGAGTAGGCATTCGCAGTGTTGAAGGTCTGTTTGATATCCACACCTGTCCTCACTCTTCCCTCTGAGAGTGATGGATTCGTGGTTTTTACCGATGCCTCGCATATTGCTTTGGGTGCTGTCCTAATACAGCATGGGAAACTAGTGGCCTTCATATCTCGCTAGCTTAAGGTCCATGAGATGAATTACCCCACGCATGATTTAGAACTGGCAACAGTTGTCTTCACACTAAAGGTGTGGAGGCACTATCTCTATGGAATTAGGTTCGAGCTCTTCTCTAACCACAAGAGCTTGAAGTATCTATTCTCTCAGTCTGAGTTGAATATGAGATAGAGACGCTGGATGGAGCTCTTGAAGGATTATGATTTTGATCTTTAGTACCACTCGGGTAAGGCGAATGTGGTGGCGGATGCCCTTATTCGATAACCACAAGGCCCAGTGGCGCACATGATGATTCAGGTGTGAAAGATGCTCGAGGATATAACAGAATATGACTTCGAGTTTAGTCTGCAGTCTTCTATCTTTCAACTATCGAGTTTGTCGATTCAACCCTATCTTATTACAAGGGTGATCGAGGCTATATAGACATACTAGTCATTACAGGGTTATTGAGCAAAGGTCGCATACGAAGAGCAGGCAGATTGGAAGATTGGTTCAGATGGTGGACTTCGCTTCAGAGGCTGATTATGTGTCCCGAATATTCCTGAGTTGCACAGAGATCTTATGACTGAAGTACATCAATCGCGGTTTTCTATCCACCCTAGCTTGATGAAGATATACCGTGATATGAGACGATAGTATTTTTAGACGGGGATGAAGCGCTAGATCACCAGTTTTGTGGCTCAGTGTGACACATGCCAGTGTGTCAAGGCTAATCACCAGAGACCCCTGGTTCATTGTAGCCTTTGAGTGTCCCAACGTGGAAATGGGATCACGTGTCGACAGACTTCATTATGGGTTCGCCAAGGACTCAGCGCGGTCATGATGCCATCTGAATTGTCATGTATCGCCTGACGAAGTTGGCACATTTTCTTGCGATTTGTGCGACTTAGTCTTTGGAATGGCTTGCGGATTATTCATCGAGGAGATTGTGAGGCTGCATGGTGTTGCAATCTCGATCATTTCTGACTAAGACTCGTGGTTCATGTCTCAATTTTCGAGGATCTTTCAGAAAGCGATGGGGTCCATCTTGTAGCTCAGTACCGCGTATCATTTGCAGACCAATGGGTAGACTGAGAGGGTCAACTAGATCCTTGAGGATATGCTTCAGGCCTACGTGATTGACTTCGGAGGTAGCTGGGATGAGCATCTGCAATTGACTGAGTTCGCATATAACAACATCTATCAGGTGACCATTGGTATGACTCCTTTTAAGGGACTATATGGTGAACTATGCAGATCTTAGAGTTATTGGACCGAGGTTGGAAAGCAGCATCTCCTAGGTCCCGAGCTTGTGTGGCTGACATTAGAGGCTATCGATATCATCAGGCAGAGGATGCGCACAGCTCAGAGTTGGTAGGAGAGTTTTGCTGATCGCTGGCATTGTCCCTTTGAGTTTGCAGTAGGGTACGGAGTGTATCTCAAGGTCTCACCCATGAAGGGCATAGTTCAATTTTGAGCGAAGGGCTAGCTTGCCCCGAGATTTATAGGACCTTTCAAGATCACTGCGTGCATTGGTGCCATGGCCTATCGGCTTGGCTTACCATCTTAGTTATCTCGCGTTTACAACATTTTCCATGTATCTATGTTGTGGAAGTGTGGGTCAGACGTTGTTCCTGTTATGGATTGGCAGCCATTGGAGGTTCTTGAGGACGCTTTTTATAGTGAGCAGCCAGTTCGTCTCTTTGATCGGAAGGAGCACGTCCTCTAGACCAAAGTCATTCCCTTGGTGAAGGTGCAGTGGGGTCACCATTCTATTGATGAGCCGTCTTGAGAGCAAGAAGCCGAGATTCGAGAGCGTTATCCCCATCTCTTTGATGATTAATTATATGTTGTATCTTGTATGCTATCTCTAATTTTATATGATGATGTTATATTTTCTCTTTCCTTATGAGTTATGTCTAGTTGCGGGATAGTGTAAATTTTGAGGATGGAATTTTTATTATGAGGAGAGAGTTGTAAGGTCCATATCCTAGTCCGTATCGTTCCTTAGGATCCCGTAGTCCTTCTGGTCAAATTTTGGTGCCCGCAACTGTAACGCGCACCTTGAGTTACATTTCATATATTTGAGTCGACTCGACCTGAGACTTATACCCTAGCGATCGTGCCATCATCAGGGTTTTAATGCTGCGTCTCGTGCACCGATGCGATACCCAAGCCAGGAGTTGTGGACCCACATTTATTTAAAGGAAAACGCCTCATGTTGTAAATTTTGATAGAATCTCTACCACCTTTCACATCATCAATTAATCACAAGTCAAGTACGCAACCCATCCCTCTCTTACACAAGCCTTACGTAAAGTCAACTCTCTCTCCTCTCTCTCTCTCTCTCTCTCTCTCTCTCTCCTCCCACCCCTCTCTCATCCAAATTTTAACTAAGTCCATACCCTCCATGTCATTCTTCTTACAACATCCATCCCTCTCATCCCATCCTTCTTACATTAAGAAAAGGTCTAAGGAGAGAAAAGATCAAGGCCCACTTCCTACCCCCACATCTCACCATCCAACCCTTCAATCTTCATTATCCTCTATCAAAATCAGAGCTTAGGTGTAATACCCCGTGCCTCTGAGAACCACGTGTATGGGAACTAAGATCAATTAACTAAGCGACTTGAACTTCACACGTGTAGGTTGGGACTTCCAATTGCCATTGAAGCCATCCATCAGGGACCGTAGGAGCCAAGTTGAACCCAACACCAGTGAGAAAGGTAAAACTCAATAAACACTTCAAGATAAGACAACTTATAAGTAAATTTATCAAGTCATGTGGGATAATGCACCCACTAACAACTCTTGAGGATTAATTAATGGCCAACTAAACAATCAGTGTACTCTAGAACCCCATTTAACCATTAAAATCAACCATCAAACCAATCCAACCATTGGATTGTGATGTATGAACCAAACAAAGCCTTGAAGTGCATGATATGGCCCACCTAGACCTCACCATCAATCCCAAGTGGGCCAGGACCTCCAAGCAGGGCCCCCAAAGGGTTTTGGTGAAACAGATCTTAGGTGATCATTGCAATGGACCCCATATGCGGTGCATGTGCACCCCAAATTCCCCATATGCAATGTGCACCGGACCGTGCTTAACGGTCAAACGGCTGTTGATCGATCCTTTTATAAAAAGAGAAGAAAAATTTCTTGCCATTGCATGTATTTGATTCTAATGAGTTTTAAACCCCAAAGTGGGCCACCCTGGCCACTTTTCAGGCAATCCAAACTATCCACTTTGTTCGTGGGGTCCGTCCAAGCAGAACCTTATAGGGATATGGACCCCTGCAAAGGGATGAAGAAGTTAGAGTAGGGTCGTCCATTCTATCACGTATGGTTGGGATCCTTAGATGGAGGACCACCTGCTGGCTTAATGGGCAAACCAACATCGGTTTATCTTAAGGATCACTGACGTCCACTTACCAGCCAGTGAGAGTCCTCTCACAAGCCAAAAATGGCTGGACATGGCTAGAAAGGTGAAAACAGGGACTTCCCATTTTGAGGAAGGAAAGCTGCCATCGACGGTGGTTCCCTGGGGACGTGCAGAACAAATCCCAGCCATCGGCTACCCCTCTCCTTGCCTATAAAGGGGGCGTTGATGCCTCAAAATCCACACCAAGAAGGAAAGAAGAGAATCAATTAGAGCGCAATAGAGTGAGAGAGGAAGTGAAACATGGTGCACGTTCGCAAAGCTTAGCACAAGGAACAACTAGCCCATAAGCATTGGACCGAGTCGAGTTAGTGTGGGCTTATAACCCCACCACCAGAGGGAAATGAAGATAGGGAAAGAAAAGAGAAAGAGTGGAAGGAAGGATCTTGGGTGCAGTTTCCTTCTCCCTCTCTCCTCTTGGAACTCTGAATCTAAGCTGAAAACAGCTTAAAAATAGATGGAATCTACATTAGCTTAAAAATGACTGACAGTTATGTTGAACAAGAATAAATCACTAACCGGGATTGAAAGCCTTGAAAACCATAACCTATACACTTAAAGTCCGCACCTTAAGCGAAGAAAGAACCACCGAACTGATTTAGACGAGTTGTCTTCACAACGGCGCTAGAATACCCTAAAATAAGGATAGAAATGGGATACAACAACACCAAGTCTAATCTAAGCTCTAACACAGGTTAGGGTTAGGTTAACTTACCCCAAAAGAACTCAGAATCGTCAGAGGAACGATTCAAAGTAAAGGTTCAAAGGTGAAGAAGAACAAGGAAGAATCAAGATGATTCACCAACCAATCTCTCTCACTAACTCTCTCTTTTCCACTCTCTTTCCAAGCTAGGGTTAGAGAAAATTCGTATGGAAATGAGAGCTAGGGTTTAAGGACTATATATAGGCCTTAAAATGATGGAAATAACCCCAGGGTCAAGGTATACTTAGGTTATAACCAAAGTACGCCCTTCTCGATCCAACGAAGCACTTCTGGTGGGCCTATAACCACGAAAGGTCGGACTTAAGCTCATTGACCATGGATCTAGGTCAGGCTGAGCTTTCGTACCGACCGGCTCTTCAGATCAGCCGTGGCGGACCACACTCAATTCAACGGTCACGGAAACTCGATCAGGTCCACAAGCACTAGGATATGCCTGGGCCAACTATCCTGATCAGAGGGTGAAATTGGGTCAGAATCCAACGGTCAGATAGCTTAAAATCGTCGTGCAAGCGACACGACTCAGATTTCAATAAAAGCTTATTAAATTCCAATCGTTCTCACACTCTTCACTCCGAACTCAACCAAATCGACCCAGAACATCAGATCGACTTGATTTTCGAGGTGAAGATCAAGCCCAACTCGGTGACCGCAACAGCCTAAGATCATCGCCATCGGACTTTCGACGCGCGGTCTAGGTCCGATCCAGATCTTCTAAAAATTCCCCAGAACAACTGGATTTAGCGATGGATCCCAGATTTCAGAGTAACGTAGCGCTCACTAATCTACACGTTTAGAGCCATGCAGATACAATTTAAAGTGATTGATGCGAATTTCACAAGCAATCGAGTAAAACGCTAATTACCCCAAAACAACTACTTAAGGAAAGATTAGCACAAGAAAATCCAAGGTCGTTACAGCAATACATAGATAGTATTGCGCGCACCTTGAGTTACATTTCATATATTTGAGTCGACTCGACCTGAGACTTATACCCTAGCGATCGTGCCATCATCAGGGTTTTAATGCTGCGTCTCGTGCACCGATGCGATACCCAAGCCAGGAGTTGTGGACCCACATTTATTTCAAGGAAAACGCCTCATGTTGTAAATTTTGATAGAATCTCTACCACCTTTCACATCATCAATTAATCACAAGTCAAGTACACAACCCATCCCTCTCTTACACAAGCCTTACGTAAAGTCAACTCTCTCTCCTCTCTCTCTCTCTCTCTCTCTCTCTCTCTCTCCTCCCACCCCTCTCTCATCCAAATTTTAACTAAGTCCATACCCTCCATGTCATTCTTCTTACAACATCCATCCCTCTCATCCCATCCTTCTTACAACACCCTCTCCTCTCTCATTCCCTCCACCATTTCCTAGGCTTCCATGAGAGAAAAGGTCTAAGGAGAGAAAAGATCAAGGCCCACTTCCTACCCCCACATCTCACCATCCAACCCTTCAATCTTCATTATCCTCTATCAAAATCAGAGCTTAGGTGTAATACCCCGTGCCTCTGAGAACCACGTGTATGGGAACTAAGATCAATTAACTAAGCGACTTGAACTTCACACGTGTAGGTTGGGACTTCCAATTGCCATTGAAGCCATCCATCAGGGACCGTAGGAGCCAAGTTGAACCCAACACCAGTGAGAAAGGTAAAACTCAACAAACACTTCAAGATAAGACAACTTATAAGTAAATTTATCAAGTCATGTGGGATAATGCACCCACTAACAACTCTTGAGGATTAATTAATGGCCAACTAAACAATCAGTGTACTCTAGAACCCCATTTAACCATTAAAATCAACCATCAAACCAATCCAACCATTGGATTGTGATGTATGAACCAAACAAAGCCTTGAAGTGCATGATATGGCCCACCTAGACCTCACCATCAATCCCAAGTGGGCCAGGACCTCCAAGCAGGGCCCCCAAAGGGTTTTGGTGAAACAGATCTTAGGTGATCATTGCAATGGACCCCATATGCGGTGCATGTGCACCCCAAATTCCCCATATGCAATGTGCACCGGACCGTGCTTAACGGTCAAACGGCTGTTGATCGATCCTTTTATAAAAAGAGAAGAAAAATTTCTTGCCATTGCATGTATTTGATTCTAATGAGTTTTAAACCCCAAAGTGGGCCACCCTGGCCACTTTTCAGGCAATCCAAACTATCCACTTTGTTCGTGGGGTCCGTCCAAGCAGAACCTTATAGGGATATGGACCCCTGCAAAGGGATGAAGAAGTTAGAGTAGGGTCGTCCATTCTATCACATATGGTTGGGATCCTTAGATGGAGGACCACCTGCTGGCTTAATGGGCAAACCAACATCGGTTTATCTTAAGGATCACTGACGTCCACTTACCAGCCAGTGAGAGTCCTCTCACAAGCCAAAAATGGCTGGACATGGCTAGAAAGGTGAAAACAGGGACTTCCCATTTTGAGGAAGGAAAGCTGCCATCGACGGTGGTTCCCTGGGGACGTGCAGAACAAATCCCAGCCATCGGCTACCCCTATCCTTGCCTATAAAGGGGGCGTTGATGCCTCAAAATCCACACCAAGAAGGAAAGAAGAGAGAGAGAGAGAGAGAGAGAGAGAGAGAGAGAGAGAGAGAGAGAGAGAGGGAGGAAGAAGTGAAACAGGGGGTGCACGTTCGTCGGGTGAGCTTAGTGCACATTGCCCCGACTCAGCCCATAAGAATTGGACCGAGTCGAGTTAGTGTGGGCTTATAACCCCACCACCAGAGGGAAATGAAGATAGGGAAAGAAAAGAGAAAGAGTGGAAGGAAGGATCTTGGGTGCAGTTTCCTTCTCCCTCTCTCCTCTTGGAACTCTGAATCTAAGCTGAAAACAGCTTAAAAATAGATGGAATCTACATTAGCTTAAAAACGACTGACAGTTATGTTGAATGCTGCTGAAAATTAACTACTAAATGGTTGAGATTTCAACCCGGGAATAACAGAACATCTAGCTCGAGAAAAACCCAAAAACCTGTAAATTGAAACCATCTAAAAATGGCCTGTAATGGGCTTGATTTCTTCTAGAATCTGGTCTCAAGCAGGCCCTGATTTAATGGTCTTTCTGTTGGGCCGTTAAATAGTCTGAAGCTGGGATGAAACAAGCCATGAAAATGACATTCAGTTGTCATATAAAATACAGGTGCAAAATTAACTTGAAAGCAACCAAAGAAGAACTGAATGTTCATCTTAAAAACAACTGGGGTCTGTAATGTGAAATCATCTGAAAGCCAGCTTGAAATCAGCTGAGAAACAGTCAGATATCTAGCCTAAAAACGACTGGGGATGCAGCCTATAATCAGCTGAATATTCAGCTTGAAAGGAGTTGGTTACTCACCTTGAAACAGTTAGGAATTTCAACCTGAGAATAGCTGAAATTTCAGCCTATGAGTAGCTAAAAATGGTCCCCTAGCTGGACCGTTAACTGGTTTAGAACAGGGTTGAATCCAGTCCAGGTGTAGGCCTCCACATGGGCTCTAAATAGACCCAAAATCGGGCCTCGGTTAGGCCTTCCAGCTGAAACCCTGACTCGAATACAGGCTTTTAGATGGCGTAGAAACCCCCTTCAGTTGGCCTGAAACCACGTCTTCACCAAGCCTTGAATGAGCCATGCTATGGGCTAAGATATAGCCCCTTGTACGAGTGGGCCGCACCCCAGCTTAAATAGCAGGTGGGCCACACCCCCAACTGCACAACAAGTGGGCTGCACCACTAACTGGTGGGCTACACCTGAGATTCAAATCTCAGTGGGCCACACTTGAGGTCCCATCTCAGTGGGCTAGCCCTACTTGGGTTTGTATTAAACATAATAACTGGGCCAAAACTAGCCCAATTTGGACTCATTTTGGGGCCACTTCTTCCAGCCCTGTCCAGATTTTTGGGACCCAATAACTAGTCCTAGTTAGGCCCAATAGAGGCCTTATTTTTTTTTGATATAACTTAGGCCCAATTTGGGCCACTTATTGGACCAAGATCTGGTGGGCCTGGACACCCCAAATTTAGGCCTAAATGCCCTTTTTCATGAGCCCTCTTAAGCCCTTTGCCACACAATATCAACTGATTTAAAAACCTTGGAAATATGCGGCTAATACAAGCTATGAACTCTAGGGGCTACTTGTCCTATTCTTGGGCCGTAAGATATTCACAAAAGCATTGACTCGGAGTAAATACTGCGACCCTCCAGGTGATGACTTTCCCCTTTAGCTTTCCATCTCTAAGTTAGCTAAACATATTTTGCACAAAACTGCTATTATTAATTTAAGGTCCTTATATTCATTGCAAAAATTCTAATATATGATTCCATATTCATACCGTATGATAGGCCCACATGCTAGCCAGTCCCTGAGAAATGATTTCTACCCACATGTATTGGCAATGCATCGTTCATAGTTATTATTTAAATTCCATGGTGCCTCCCTACATGTTTTAGCATCATCATTTAAAATCATATGTTGTTACATGTTATATGTTTGTCTTATCATATAACTCATAACACTACACGTGGAGGATTCCACTATTATACATAAGCCAATCATGGGATGTAATTAGACTGATCGTGTGGAAAAGAATAGGACCCTTGACCTGGTGTCATTTTGATCAAGGGGTTTTATTAAAACATCCCAAGGTGGAAAACCTCATGAGCCGATGATGGTGGTCATGGGACACTATGCTCGAGTTGTCAGCCTACGCTGCATGATGAGCCCCCCATAGTGACCATTGAGTTACTCAAAGTGGCTGATTATAACAAGAATAATAATGGTTGGCTAATCATACATCCATACCATATTGGCGATGACAGGTGGCTAATTCTGGATGCTGTAGCACGTGCCCTTAGGATCATGGGTTTCATTTCACTAGCTCCCAAACCACCAACTATCGATCTATTATTTTGACTGGATGATCATTCCCAGGTCGATGATTGCATGGGTGATGAGCCCAAGTCTGACTGGATGAACATCCCCAGGTTGATGTGCATTTATACATCCATGCATTTCATAAGACTGCATTTTGCATATTTTGAATTATTTCCTTGTTTTCTTTAAATTACGTGTGCTAAGGCGACAGTGTGTAATCTTGAGGGGAATTTACACTGAGCTGGTCACTCATTCATCAACTATCCAACTGTATAGAGTATATAGGGGTAGATGTAGAGGATGTCAGTGATGGCTTTGATGGTGTGACCGCAGAGCCCGAGGAAGAGTACTATGATGACAAACCGTAGCAAGAGGCAGCAACGTATTTCAGGCTAAATTAGTAGTCTCATTATTTAATTTCAGTTGAGCAATGTCTCAGAAACTTATGAATTTTGCAACAAAGACCCCCAGCTAGGTGGGTCAAATATTTGGGTTTACATCATTATCCATGTTTCATTTTGCTATCGCACTCTGAATTTATACTTCTGCTAGTTCTCTGATTTATAAACTTTCAGGTTTCTGAAGCGAGTCTCGTAGTCGGGCTTTAGAAACCAGGGTGTTACATTAGGAGCCAAGGATTCTAAGGAGCTAAAGAAGAAGGCAATCGGTGGGTGCTTTTGTAAGATTAGATTTCAATTTTTGTGATGGACCAAGTGAGGCCTACCGATTGATTGAATGGATCCCATTTGGGACCCATCTTGATGTATGTATTGATGTATTAGAGGGGCCTATAGTAGCGGGGCCCCTCGATCACACTGTTTCTCTCTCTCTCTCTCTCTCTCTCTTTCTCTCTCCCTCTCTTCCTTTTTAAATGGTAATGATGAGGCTGTGTGGCCCACTTGGATGGACCCCACTACGAAATATGTATCATATCCAAGCCGTCCATGCCTTAGGCCCACTTTACTGGTGTCCAGCAGCAGGCCCACTGGCCTGACTATCTGTACAGGCCCAGTTGAAGTAAAAAACATAAATATCACCTTTATTCAAAGATTTGGTGGGTCCCACATGTGTGGAACCACCTCATGCATATTATATCTGGGTCTTCCATCTGCTGGATGGCCAGCAGCCTTAGCTGCTGTATTGATGTCAGCAAGTTCTGTGGACCCCATTGAGAGGCATGTGTTGCATCCAGATTGTCCATTTGGGGATGCAGCAACAGGTTTGATCGTGAGGTATGTGTTGGATCTAGACCGTCCACCTGTTGGTGGGCCAGTAGCCCAGCCATGTGGCTGGGGTATTGATGTCAGAAGTTCTATGGGTCTTATGCCCTTTGTCCATATGCTGGACAGGTGGGACCCACCTTTAATACATGTGTTGTATATCAGCACCATCCATCTCGATGATGCCATGTGGGACCCACCTGTAATACATGTTCTGTGGACCCCATTGAGAGGCATGTATTCTGTTCGCACATCGTCCATCTGGACGGTGCTGCTATGGGGTGGATAGTGATGTATGGATTTAATCCACACCATTTGTCTATTTCCTTGGCAGGACGGTGGGACCCACCTTGATGTATGCATTCTATATTCACACCGTCCATACGGACGGTGTTGTGAGGAGCCCATGTAATGTATATGTTTTTTCCACCGTCCATTGCCTGCACGGTGGGACCCCCCCTAACATCAGCAAGCTCCGTGGGTCTGATCCGAGGTATATGTTATATCCCAACCGTCCATTCTCTTTGCGAGCTCGTCTTAAGGCTTAAGATGGAAATAAGACAGATCAGTCTATTAAGTGGATCATACTATAAAAACAGTGGAGAATTGAACGTCTATCATTAAAACCCATTTTGGGTCACAGAAGTTCTGGATCAATATTGAATTTGTTTATCCTCTTAATCCAGGTCTTTGTGACCTTATGATTAGATTGGATGGGAAATAAACATTATAGTGGGCCCTGTGATTTTTTTAACAGTGAAAATCGTTATCTCCACTGTTATTTGTGCTATGGTCCAGATGATCTTTCGATATGATTCATTTTTGGGGAATGCTCTATAATGATCTCTAAAAATAGATGCATGGTGTAGATATAATAAAATGAAAATATAGTGTGTGGGTCCCACCTTGATGTAATGTATATGAGGCCCATTATAGTGTATTTAAGTCCCAGATATGAGGCCCATTGTGATGTGTTGGAGACCCATGGTTTATGGCCCATTGTGACGTACTCGAGGCCCATGGGACGTGTTCCACTTTGATATATTTGAGGCCCATGGGATGTGGCCCAATGCAATGTATATGAGGCCCTTGTATGAGGCCCAACATGATGCTTGTGAGGTCCATGAGTGAGGTCCGAAGCGATGTATATGAGGACCAATGTGATGTGCGATTCCACCATTATGTATTAATGATGTGTATGATGGGCCATGCCGTGCGAGCAATGATGGTTTGATGTCCACATTGTATGAGTAATGATGGTTAAATGTCCACATTGTAACTCTCCCTAGGGCCCATTGTTAGGCCCATTCTTACCTCCCCTTAGTGGATTAACCCAAACCGTTGGGCCCTCATGATCGTTAGGCCCATTCTCGATATACGTAGGTCATTTAGGCCCATCCTTGATATGGGGAGAGTATATCATCATCATATAACATGCTTAGTATAGCTTCACGATCCATGCCCATGCGCATCATACGTATGCTTGATATGAGGAGTGATTGATCATAGCACATGCCATTTGGCGGATTATTATGAGACTCCCGGATAGGCAGAGTTATCCCACATGAGCGCATGGTATGCGCAAGATTGATGCATGATTGGACTGCGTGACTCATGCATCTTCCATTGTGTGATTGTGATTACTGTACGCCCTAGTGACATCAGGACTATAGCCTCCTCAGATATAGCGTGATGATCGGATTGGATACCGGAAATACTATTATTAACATCGGGGCACTATAGATGCCCCTGGGTTAAAATCCCTAAACTCGATGGTACCAGAGGATGACTCCAACATTGAGACCGAGTGGATACATGAGCGCATGAGGGCCGTATACCAGTAGGCCGTGTCTCTCACTGTGTCGTGGTCGGTTGGAAAGGGGTGTGACCTTATCCGCCTGAGTGAGGGGGCAATATCTAAGTTGAGTTTGACCAACTTGAGGAATGGGTCTGTTATCGACGAGCCAGGCCCAATATTGGCAAGCGGATAGTGAGGTCTGTTCTACTTACCCAGTTGTGCTCTCGGATAGGGGCGGCAAGCTGGCGTAGAGTATACTAGACCTGATGATTGTCCAGAGTGAGATATGTATTGATATTTAAAGCTCTAGCGATGAGTTGTATGGTTATGTGGATTCAGATGAGGACTGGCATATGTGCGTTGCATCTCGCATATGATATTCAGCTACATAGGCCTCACATCGCATGACCTTGGTATGGCCGACACATTCATACTTTGCATCGCATGACCTTGATATGGTCGATAGCATTCATGTCTTGTATCATATAGCCTTGGTACAACAAATAGTATTCATAGACTTACCAGCATATTTCCACATTACTCTGATATTGCATATTTGCATTTCTACTTGTGCACACACTTTCACTACCCTCTAAGCTTTCTATAACCTTATGCATGATTGATGCGTGCAGGTGACGTTAGGACGCCACAACAACATTAAGCTTGGAGCATATAGTTGACTCCTAGAGCTTTTAATTATCGATATTATATTTCCCTTACGCATTGTATTCAAAGTTTTTCATCTTAGTGGATTTGTGATGATGTTGTTAGTTGTTGTTTGTGGGTTATACTTATGATTATGCTTATTACGAATCAAATGCATGTTGAAAATCCTCCTTGTAGGATCCTAGGATCAAATCTAGTATATGGGTGCTGAGAACCAAGAATGGGGTACTATGGATGCTATCGATGCCGGATTCGGTGATCGAAAATTTTGTCAGCCCGATTTTCAAGTTTGGGGCGTGATAGATACAAATGTTGTTCTAAGGACAACCTTACACGAAAAACCAATGGCTTATGGTAGGACAACCTGATTTCTAGAACGTTGATAAGTATCAAAAACTCAAATTGATATAGAGGCAAAGGAAATAAATCAGGCTATTACAACATTCACCACATGTACATGAAAATAAATACAACATTCAGCACATCAGATACATCACCATCATCATCATCATCATCCAAACTTCGAGAATTATAGTGGTTCGGGTGTACACAAATCGTTATCAAATAGTCACCCTACTCCACTCCCAATATTCACAACCCACGGTATATCGACTTTTACTAAGAAAGAAGGTTTTCCAAGGTTCACCTTATAAGCTTTACAGATGTGTTTTTCAATGAGCTTATACAATAAAAAAAACCCTCACACTGAGATTTTCCTAGCTGATCTCAGTTAAAACCACAAAAAGAGATTTTCCTGGCTAAATCTCTCAAACCATAATATAGAAAATAAAATCAATACTTATCTGAAGAATGATCTTCGATGTAGCTGGTAGAACTGCCTCTTTTTAGATGAAGATGTTCAATGTTCAATCTCACAGAAGAAGGGGTTCTTGATCTAGTTGAATTTTAAATTAAATCCAACCTTAAGATATTTGGATTTAATTTCTTGGATCTCACAAAGGGTTAAATCAAAATTCCTTTTATATTAAGTAGAATGGAATTAAGAGATCAAGAAATTGAGAAAACAAAAAGCTATTATAATGATTTATAAATACCTCACAATAGCTTCACAATAGTGGGGACTAATCTCTTAGAGTGGTGGCTTGAATTGGCTTAGAATGAATGAAAAAAATCTGAGAAATGTCCTCAATTTATAGGCTGCAATTCGGTTCCCTCGATTGGTCTAAGGTTCAGCTCGATTGATCCTAGCAGAACCAATTTTCAAATTTTCTGGTGTGATAGGATAAAACAGACCCTCGACTGGCGGAGTGGCTTGGTCGACTGGTCAAGCATAGCGCTCGACTGGTCGAGTGAATTAAATTAGTGTTGCTGGAGTTTAAGTTGAGCCCTACTCGACTGGTCGAGCAGGTCTCCACGATCGGTCGAGCAAAGTGCTCAACTAGTTGTATACCAAACAACCTTATCCAATTTTTTGTGTAAAATCCTGGACTAGTCAAGAAAAACCCTGGATTGGTCGAGCCAGGGCCTGGACTAGTTGAACACTGAACAGGACTAGTCGAAGCAAAGCCTAAAATAAATATTATGACCCAAATTAAACTGCAATATTAATGACCTAATCCTAAGGTCTTTCTAGGGTGATGTATACCTTAAATGTGAGTATTAAAATTGAAACATCGATCGCTTCGGTAGGTAGGTCACTTTGAAGCACATGAAGCTTGACCTCGTATACTTGAGCTTTTGTCTGAAACTTGTGTCTTGATCATGTGACTTGAGACTTAAGCTTGATCAAATATATTTGAGCTTGAACTTAAGCTTAAGCATGTGATGCACTTGAACTTGAGCTTGAGATAGTGCACTTGGACTTGAGTACTTGGACTTGGTGAACTTCAACTTGTTCTCGTAGTTGAACATGTATAATTGTAGCACACTAAATGTCAATGTAGATAACATAAAGCCCATCTTTGAATGAAGGTGAATATTCTATCTATTTGAACTTGAAGGTGAACATTCCATCTATCAAAATAAGTCAAACATTTCGAAGTGTTTTGGCATAACAAAATTTGACAATACAGGGTGCAAGATTTACAACATAGCACTTACATATCGCATTGAAGAAGTGTTCGATGACATCGAAGGACAAACGATCTCATCGATGGACTTATGCAGACGGTTGTTGATAGTTTCCAAATTCGAATTGGACTTGATGATCGAGCTTTGGTGCCATCGAAGCTATATAACGGCGTAAGATTGAGGTGGTTTTAAAGTTAGTCCGAACAAAGCCTATATATAAAGGGATCCTCCAAGCTATTCAAAGCATGAATTAGGGTTGAAAGAGTAAAGGGTGGTGCTGCTTCCAAGGAGTTCTTCCTTTTCTAGTTAGTTTTTATGTTTTTATTTAAGAGTTTTAGTTTAATCATGTCTTGAGTTGGCTAATCTCTTAGCTAGAGCTAAGAGGTGAAGTTTGTAGTTTATTTTAATGCTTATATTTGATTCAAGTTTATGTTGAACTTCTATTGATTTTTGGTTTGAATAAAGGAGTAATCTCAATTCAATTTGATTCATTATCGACTCTGGGCATAATGGATGCTTAGGAAGACTATGATACTTTCTTACCTGTTTTGCAATTGTGTGATCTGTAAAATTCTTTGATCTATTGTCGACTCCGGGCATGATAGATGCTTAAATTCCTTGCGAACATCACAATGGTATTATGCGAGAGAACTGATGTGATGAATGTTTAGATTCTATGATGAATCCTACGATGTTTTAACTAATCCATCATCCAACTGGATAGATTAGGACTTTGATTCCAGTTGAAGTATTATTTGAATCAAGTAAGGAAGCATTAAGATAGCTATAAGTGGATCCTTAGCACTCTAGTTTTCCTTTATCATCAATACATTATTCATAATTGATCTCTCTTATTCCAGAATTTAGTTTTTCTTAGATCCTAATTCTAGCTCTAGTTTATTTCAGAAAGCACATGTATAACAAGTCCCTGTGGATTCGACCTCGGTCTTATCGAGTTATTACTACAACACAACCCTGTACTTGAGGTTGTGAACAATAGTGTCTTTTAAAGATGGTATACATAATCAGGAAGGTTGGAATCTTTAAAACCCTTTGGTTGTTTAACATAAACTTACTCATTTAAGTCACCATTTTAAAAAACACTTTTATCATCCATTTGGTAATTTTTTAATTTTTTTTGTAACAAGCAGTAAAAATAAATATCCTTATAGGCTCAAGGCGAGCAACTGATGCAAATGTTTAATTGTAGTCAATACCTTCTATTTTAGTATAACCTTACATAACAAGTCGTGCCTTGTTTCTGATAATGTTTTCAAATTTATCAGATTTATTTTTGAAAATCCATCTAGTTGCAATCACATGTTTATCAGATGGTCTGGGAACAAGATTCCATACATCATTTCTTACGAACTGGTTTAGTCCATCTTGCATAGCCAAGATCTAGCCTAAATCAGCTAGTTCCTCATTTACATTAGCCGGTTCTATCTGGAAAGTGAAGCAAACATGATTGCAAACATTTTCTAGCCATCTTCTGGTTTGAACACCAGTATAAGGGTTACCAAGTATTTGATCAGTCGGATGGTCTTTTATCAACCTTAACTCAGTATTATATGATTTAGAAGATGGTTCTGATTGATTAACCAAAATAATATCATTATCACCATCATCTTGGTCAAGCTTGAGAATGATCGGTTGATCATCAATCACAACATTTATTGATTCTTGAATCGCCTCAGTTCTTTTATTTAAAACACGATATGATCGACTATTTAAAGCATACCTTAAGAATCCCTCATTATTTTTTGCATCAAACTCACTAAATTCTCTCGGTCATGTAAAATATAGCATTTGCTTTTGCCCTACATCAAAACATTGAAAAAACGACAGTTTAAAACCATCTGAAATAGCAATTACAAACGGTTCTGGACGGTCGCATGGTCCATCATTTTTTGCTACGTCGTAAAACTCATCGAAGGGCGGAATCCGTCATTAGAAGTCGATGGTTATGAAACGTCGTAATAAAAAAGGTCTATAACCATCGTCTAACCATGGCAGTACTCTACCAATTACTGTCGGTTTAAGACCGTCAATAATTTTCACATTAAAGATGGTTGCAGTCCATCTGTAATTTTCAATTACAGAATCAGAGACGGCCTGAAGCCGTCGGTAAATTTATTTCATTATAAAAACTTGGCAATAAATTTCTTGCTGGTTTCTTTCACCTAGTAGAGATTACAAACACAAGCATTCTCGTAATCATATTCTAAAAAAAAAAAACAACAATAATTTAACCTTGCATTCATTTCGATCATCTAATTCTTAACAACAACAAACTTGTATAAGCAGCATAATACTTTATTACAATTAAGGAACATAATTCAGTGCTACTTATAATAGTACATTTAATTAAAGCCAAAGCTTCAACTTCTACCATTTTTCATCTCCTTCGACAACATATGAACACATGGAAGAATTAAGGCCCCATGGAAACCCACATGGAAGAAGTAAGGCTCCATGGAAGAACACATGAATACTTGAAAGAAGTAAGGCTCCATGGAAAACACATGGCTACTTAGTGAGGAAGATTTAATCACAATGCAATTTTCAACTTATGCTCCATCCAAAATGGACTATGCAACTTGGATGGCCTCGATTGACAAACATGTATGCCTCATGTAAAATGGAAGCAAGCCATAGATTTATCCCTACAAAGAGATGCATAAACCCAAAATGATAATTTGATTGATTGGACGCCAAAGCCTAAGTAATACAGAGACCCAAATTGAGTTCATGTGGTAGACATGGCTGCATCAACAGGGAAGAGTATTTTAAGATTTTCAATTCATCAAACACTTTTCTCATTCAACCAAATTTCAAAAAGAAAAAAACTCAACTAATAAAAAACCCATTTCAAATTCAATCAAAAGGGAATTAGAAACCAACATTTCTACATTAATCCCAACCAACGTTTCTACATTTCAACCCAAAAAGGAAAATACTCAATTAATAAAACCCATTTCATATTCAATCAAATTGAATTGAAGAACCAACATTTCAGCATTAATCTTAACCCACAACCCACAGGTAAGAGTATCTTAGGATTTTCAATTCATCAAACATTTTTCTCATTCAACCAAAATTGAAAAAGAAAAAACTCAGCTAATAAAAAACCCGTTTCAAATTCAATCAAAATTGAATTAGAAACCAACATTTCTACATTAATCCCAACCAACATTTCTACATTTCAACCAAAAAGGAAAATACTCAATTAATAAAACCCATTTCATATTCAATCAAATTGAATTGAAGAACCAGCATTTCAGCATTAATCTCAACCTACAACCTGAAAAAAAAAATAATCCATAGCTATAAGCCGTAGACATTTCCTTTAAAAAACAAAAAATAAATAAAAAAACAGAAATAACTGAAATGCTCTATTTAGTCAATTATTATAGATTTGACATTGTGTCAGAAATGCAACCAGGAAATTTTGAACCTACATGGGAACTACTGATTTTCCAACTGTACACTTGCATGCTCATATATAGATGGTTACAATTGTGCAATGGGTGTGATTATAAATATATGCCCGATCCTCAACAAGATCCACAATTTGAATGGTCTCGATTGATGCATCCTAGTGTCTCATGTGTGACAAGGATGAGTCACCCCCATTTCAAACATGTGCTGAACTAACAGGGAAGAAAAAAAAACAAGTGGTTTCAATGGCGTGCACTACATGTAACATACACTGAAGCGTATGCTACTCGGCACTTGGTGCTATTTGCATATGCTACGTAGTGTTTTAGCTACACACTACGCTTCAATGCTATTTAAAATTCTGTCTGACACCCCATATCTGTGTCCAAAGCCAAAACGCATGTGTACAAATTACAAGGTGAAAATCAAAACTTAGCAGTTCGCATATTAGATCCATAAACTATGGTAGGAACAGGAGGGATTTGGGGGTAGGGACTTAGAAGAATCCAATTTACAATGCAAGTGAATTACTCTAGGAAGAGTAGGAGTTTTGACACCGAAGTGCAAGTCCAAAGTAGGAGTGGGAGCAGCACCTTGTATAAGGTTCATGCAACTAAGGTTTGCATCACATCCCTTATATTGCCTCATCAAACATTCGGTGATTTTCTTTGCAGTATATGCCCATATCTATCTGCTTGGAATATACATGTCCCTTTCCACAAATTACAAGTTGCATAAATAATTTTCTGAACTTGTAAATTGACGCAAGGATGAACATGATGAGGTCGATCACCGTCTTCCTCAAGGATAACTACTCTGGATTCATGAAGCTTCTCTGGACTCCTCGCAGGGACTTCTTGAATCTACGAGGAAAAAAGAAACAAAATAGAAATAAATTCTATAAAATTCATAATTTGATTGATGAATGAAATAAACAAGTTCACAACCCTTTAAATAGGTATACTAAGTAATGGAAAAAAATTTCAGAATCAAACTACAACTAAAACTCCTAGAATTTGCAAGTTATTATAAATAGTAAACTATTTATAGACTGTCGTGATGTCTACTAGTGCTCAAGGTTTTCGGCCAAAAATAGTGAGTGTCATATTTGGCTCCACCAGGCTATTCTCCTAATTATTCTAAGTATTTTTCACGTTGAGCGTAACTCTTAAAGCCCAACGGATGAAGAGTTATAATCAAACTAAAACTTACTATTTATCGTAAAAAAAACAAAATTAAAACAGGATTTCGACTATCGATCTGGTGGTATTTCACAAATTCGGCATGGGCAACCCGATGTAGCCGGTTGGGTGGCTAAAGTAGCTTGTCCTACCCCAAAATCATATATGGTACATTAAATAAATCATTTTGGATTGGGAAATACACCTGATTTAAGGTCTGACAGTTATGATCACTTCGGTCGTCAATCGGGCCTTTCCTGATTCATCTTGTTCATGAAACTATCCATGGCCTACTTTAAATCATAAGTTTTACTAGCTGGTGCATGAAAATTTTATGGAATTAACTACTAAAGGGGAAAACAAGGGGAAATAAAAACAATTAAGATCCATTAGTATAAGAATTCCATACCAGTAAGAGATTCAGAGCTCGAGAGAATGTCTCTTCCGCATTATTGGAGAACTGCATATATATGGGCAACACCCCATGATAAGTGCCAACCTCTACTTAACTTTTTCTCTGCCAAGCATGAAACTCTAATTTTATCATCACAAAAGTTATACAACAACAACGGAAAAGTCCTTAATGCCAAATGTTGGCTATTTGCCATCCTGAAACTTTCTTGGAAAGAAAATATGAAGGTGGTATATTTTAAAAGTAGTGTTGTTTCTAATAGAAAATTTATAGAAAGCCATCCAAAAATATTATAATCTAATAGTTAAAAATGCAAAGGAACTTGTATATATCAAACAGTTAAATCTCGTAATGATTAGTATAGAGAACTTACTCATTCGTGAAGGCAAAGATGGTAGAGGAAGGTCGATAGTGGCTTAAAAGTGTAGCCATTGATCTAGTTCTCGTCAAGACAAGAATGGATGTATTAAGAGTGTTTGCTATTGTTGTTGCGTGGAGGGAAAACATAGCACCCATGTGGCTTTGATAAAACTGTCCACAATAGAAATTTTTAGACATTATGCTACCATTTAATATCACATGTCCTTTATTATTTATTATCTCACATTCATGATCAGAAAATTTCACATTATGATTGTTGTTACAGATCTGAAATATGCTCAGGAGATTATGTTTTAAATAATCATATAATATATTTTCAAAGATAGATAAGTTGGAAAGTTGTACATTACCTTTGTTGATGATCTTGCAGTTGCTACCATCTCTTAATGTAACTGAGCCACCATTGATCTTGTTGATATTTGAGAGAATGACTTTATCATTTGTCATATGTCTAGAACATCCAATCTCTAGGTACCATCTTAAATGGCTACTTGCTTTGAAAGCTGTGTGGATAACAAGACATGAAACCCATTTCATGATGGTTCTAGGCTTAGGAGGATCTCTTAACTTTCAATGATTTTGGGAGTTAGGATATTTCCTGTTTCTGTTTACTCTATTCTTACTAGAGTTGGATTTCAACAGTTCTTTGAGAAAATCCACAATTTTATTAGCAAGATGAGGATTTTTATTATCCCTCTTTTGATATCTGTGGTTGTTTGCACATTTATTATTATTATTATTATTATTATTATTTTATTTTTATTTTTATATTAGAGGCTTTTTGAAAGGGTTTTATATTTTTGAAGTTATTCTTTTTACATTTTAGTTCATTTAGAATTTCTACTTTAGAGTTCGAGGATTCTTCTTTTACAAAGGCCGAAGCAGAATTCTTAGATTTCACATTGTTATATCTATTATCTCTAATATATCCAAGTACAAATTTGTTAATACTTCAACGAAATGAAGTTAGCAATTTTTTATGTTTCTGGTCGCCGTGGGTATATTTTCAAGTATCCTTTGAACTCTAAAGTGAAGAGGCTTCTATTTTCAATTTCTCATTTTCAGATTTAAGATTTCTCAATTCATAAATTTTCGAACTTAAATATAATTTTAACTTTTCAAAGCAATAAAAAAAATGAGATTTTTCTAAAACAACCATTTCAAGTTCTAATTATAATTTGGCACATTTTTTCCTTTTGAATATTTAATTTATCCGCAATATTGTAACTTTCTTTAGATAGAGATGTAAGTGCTTATACTTAAAGCATAGTTAAGATTGTCAAATTTTGTTGTCTTGAATGGATAACTGCAAGTGCTATGGTTTTATGCTCCTTTAGTTGTCAAATTTTGTGGTGCCAAAACCTCAATCTATGTCTTGCGTAGTTCATTGTTATAAATGTTCAAGACATTGCATCACTGCTCTAAGCACTTTACTTCAAGTCCAGAATAAAGAACTACTTCAAACTACTTCAAGAAATGCAAGTACAAGCTAATACAGTAGAATGTAAGTACAAGCTACAACAGTAGAAGTGATCTTGTTCAAGACGCAAGTTAGTGTACAACACAAGATGAATTGTTATTCAAACTATAGTAGATCTCATGTTGAGTGCTACATCAAGTTCAAAGATCTCAAGCTTCACAATCTTCAAAGGTCTTCTATCATCTGAAGATATGAAGTCTCAATGTTCATACCTCACTTTCAAGGTATGATTGACCTTAGATTGTCCTTAGGGCAGGTAATTTTGAATATATAATTCAGTTGAATCATTTTACATGGAATTGGACTGTTCTAAGACTAGTCCTGAACCTTGTTCGACTAGTCATAGCAGTACCTCGACTAGTCCAAGAAATTCCAAGACTAGTCCTAACTTGGTTGTAATTTTTCAGAATTTCTGTTCGTCCACGACCAGTCCTGGACTCTGTTCGACCGGTCGGGTGAACAGTGTCAACTCGTCCTATGACTAGTCCTAATTCTACGACTCAAACTACAACAACCAATCTTTGAGTCTTACGACCAGTCGTGGGTATGCTATAGCCAGTCGTAGAGGGTCTACGACCAGTCGTAGACACCCTACAACCAGTCGTAGAACGGTTTTATCCGATCGCGCTCAAAAATTCAAAAATCCGTTTCTCCTATGACCAGTCGTAGTGTCCTTAGGACCAGTCATATCCGAGTTTCTGCAACTATAAATAGAGCACGAATTTCAGATATTAATAACTCAATTCAAGTAAAATCAAGGGATCACTTAGAGATAAGTTTGTGTTTATTTTAAGCTACTTTGTGCATAATTTATATTCTCTTTTGTTAGCTTTATTAATTTGAATTTGTTTCTACATTCCAATCTTAATTAAAAAGAAGAATTGTGATATTTATTCTTCTTGGAATCAAAATCAAATATAGCTAGCCCAACAGGTTTAATTTAAAATCAATCCGAACCTAGAACCATTTTAAAGTGAGTATTGGACTTTGAACTTCTATATTTGATCTTCTACTCCGATTGGTTCTTCTGGGCTGCAACAAAAGGAGAAATTCAGGTATTTTACATTTATGTAAAATTTCATTTTGGTTTTATTTGAGATTAAGCCAGAAAAATCTTATTGTGTTGGTTATCTGAGGAGAGCTAGAAAACTCAGAAGTGAGGGTTTTTGAATTGTGTAAGCCCTTTTCTAAAAAGACACTATTGTGAAGGTTTTGGATGAACCTGTGAAAAACTATTTTGATAGTGAACGCTAATATCCCCTGTGTGAGGATAATAGGAGTGGAGTATCAATCTGTGTGGCTGTTTTTTAATAGTTGGTATACACACGGGCAAACCACTATAACTCTGTGTTTTGTGGATATGTGATTTATATTTTCTATCTTTGATCATTCAAATTTGTGGGATGTATATGTGATTGTGAATGTTGTAATATTTACATTTCAAGCATTATGGGGAATGTTGTAATAGTTTAGAATTTATTTCTTGCTATTTCATTTGTTTCCTTTCTGTTTGAGTTTTTAATATTCAATTTGTTCTAGAAATAAGGTTGTCCTGCCATAAACCTTTGGTTTTTATAAGTTGTCCTTAGAACAACATTGATATCAATCTCTCTCTTTGAGGTTGATTTACCTTCCAATATAGTGATTTATTAATAGTGCTATCTTTTATTCATTTATATTCCGCTGTTATTGTTTAAATTTGGCATTGTCCTATTCACCCCCCTCCTCCCCCCCCCCCCCTCTAGGACATATAGCTTGGCCATTTCAAGTGGTATCAAAGCCTAATAACTCGTTTTATTTCTTGTTATTTGGATTTATTTCCTGCGCTAACCGATCTAAGCTATATATAAGATGTTAAATTTTGATAGCCTTTCAGTCACTAGGCCTCCACCTTTTGATGGTACCAATTATGCCCATTGGAAAGCCAGGATGAGGATCTTCCTTAAATCCATGGATGAAAGTGTATGGGTAGACACAGTGAATGAATGGACCCCTCCTACCATTAAAGTAATTGGGATCGATGGTTCAAAATCAATGAGAATAACACATTATTTCTGATGGACTACACTTTAGAAAAGTGAGAGTAGTGCAAATGCAAAAGTACTAAATGCAATCACTTGCGCACTATCACCGGATGAATTCAAAAGAATTATATCCTGTGATTTTGCAAAGCAAGCTTGGGATATTTTAGAAATGACACATGAGGGTACATCAATTGTCAAAAAATCTAAAGTCCAAATCCTCATAACCAAATTTGAGGAAATATATATGGAAGAAAATGAAATATTTATGGACTTTTACACTAGATTAAATGACATTGTGAACTCTATGTGGGGTCTTGGAGATAAAATCCTAAAATTTAAAGTGTGTGCAAAAATATTACGCTCACTTCCTGAACGGTTTAATTCTAAGGTAACTGCGATCGAAGAACTTCGTGATACGGATACTATGAGGGTAGAAGAATTAGTTGGGTCTTTACAAACCTATGAGTTAAATTTTAAAGCTCCTAAAGGAAAATCTATTGCCCTTAAGTCTTCTAAAAATGTTTCTTAAGAAAACAATTCTGATTTAGAAAATTCTGAAGAAGATATGACCCTTTTAGCGAAAAAGTTTTACAAAATTTTCAAAAGTAAAAAGGGGGTTGATTTTCAAAAAGAAAATGATAAGAAAAGATCTAAATCTAAATCTAAGATGTGGAAATCTTTAAAAGATAGTCAATGTTACAACTGCCAATAATATAGGCATTTAGCAAACAAGTGTCCTAAAAAGGACAAACCCAAAAAGAAGAGTATGTTGGCTACTTGTGATGAATCCTCTTCTGATTCAGAAGATTCTGAAACCGAGTCGGGTAGTGAAGTCAAAGCCCTTACGACTCTAGCCAAATTCACATTTTCAGATAATGATTCAACAAGTGAAGAAAATCTGAATAATGAATGTGAAAATGAAGATGATCTTCAAGATGCTTACAATGCCCTATACAAGGAAAGTTGTAAAATTGCTGTGAAACTTAAACTTCAAAAAGAAAAGAAAAATTTTCAAAACTTAAAGAAAATTTTGAGTCTCTTGTTTTAAAAAAATCCCATATTTTAGATTGTTTTGAAAAATGCAAATGTGATTTGGAATTCAAAACCTCCCAGATTGAAAATTTGAAATCTGAAAATGAAAAACTTAAACTTAAAGTCTCTTCTCTTTTGAGTTTAAAGGAAACGTGGAGATATGCCCAAGGTGATCCAAAGTTCAAAAAACTTTTATCCGAATCAAGAAAATGTGGCGATCGCTCGAGTTTGGGCTACGATAAGAATATTCCTCCTAAACAGAAAAACACTCCTCCCAAGTTTGTGAGAGGAGAAACTTCGAACTCAAAAGGGAAAAGTAATTAAAATTTTTCTAAAAATTTTAAAACTTCTCAAAAGCCTAAAAAATCTATATCAACTATAAAAATCAGAACTGAAACCCTTTAACTGAGAAAATAGTTGATCTTCTTAAGGAGCTCTTAAAATTTAACTCAGTGGGTCACTCTAACAATAACTACAATCAAAAGAAGACCCATTATACTCTTAAACCCAAAACAGCTATAAAATGGGTTCTTAAGGTTACCTGCTTGGTTGCCCATGCTGCTTTCAAAGTTACAAGCCATTCAAAGTGGTACCTAGACAGTAGATGTTCAAGGCATATGACTGGTGATAAAGGTTTATTCACCGATCTCAAAGACATGACTGATGGTTCAGTCACATTCAGCGATGACACCAATTGCAAGATTATTGGCCAAGGTACGGTTCAACTCTATAACCTCCCTTTGCTTAAAAATGTTTTATACGTTGAAGGGTTAAAACACAATTTATTAAGCATATCTCAAATATGTGATAACAATCATAGTGTAAGATTTTCTAACCAAGGTTATAAAATTCTAAATAATAAGGGTTCAGTAATTTAACTGGTCACAGAACTTCTGAAAACTGCTATATTGTTAGTGAATCCAGCTCATCTAGTCAAACCTGTTACATGGTCCATACCGATGAGACTGATTTGTGGTATAAACGTCTTGGACATATACATTACCGTAATTTATATAGACTGAGTAAAAGAGAACTAATAAGAGGTCTACCTAAATTACAAAAGATAGACAAAATATGTGACGAATGCCAAATAGGTAAGCAATCAAGGAGCTCTCACAAGAAGGTGAACTCCAATGACCACTCGAGCTTCTCCATATGGATCTTATAGGACCTACCAAGATGAAAAGTCGAGGTGGCAAAGAATACATTTTGGTAATAGTGGACTACCTAAATTACAAAAGATAGACAAAATATGTGACGAATGCCAAATAGGTAAGCAATCAAGGAGCTCTCATAAGAAGGTGAACTCCAATGACCACTCGAGCTTCTCCATATGGATCTTATAGGACCTACCAAGATGAAAAGTTGAGGTGGCAAAGAATACATTTTGGTAATAGTGGACGATTTTACCAGATTCACTTGGGTAGCTTTCTTAAAAGATAAGTCAGAAACCCTTGATGAAATAAAAAGATTTCTCAAACGGATTCAAACAGAAAAATGTTCTCAAGTCTGTAAGATCCGTAGTGATCATAGATCTGAATTTGAGAATAGCAAATTTGAGAAATTCTATAGTGATCAAGGAATATCGCATGAATTCTCTATGCCCAAAACTCCTCAACAAAATGGAATTGTGGAAAGGAAAAATAGAGTGCTTCAAGAAATAGCTAATGTAATGTTGAATAATATGAAGCTATCTAAAAATCTTTGGGCTGAAGCTGTTAATACTGCCTGTTATATAATTAACTGGGTTTATATGAGTAAATCTGATAATAAAACAACTTATGAAATGTGGTTCGATAAGAAGCCTACTGTCAAATACTTTCAAGTTTTTGGCAGCAAGTGCTATATTCTACGTGACCATGATCTTTTTAGGATATTCTTTAAACAGTCGCACATATTAAGTACTGAACAAAAGAACCAGTGTTATTCAAGAATCTATAAATGTGGTCATAGACGATCACTTGAATATACCTACCCCAAGTTCAGATAATGATGAAGTTCTTTTAATTGACAAACCAGATACTTCATCAAATCAAACTGATTCTGAATTGAGGACTGTTAAAGATCATCCAACCACTCAGATTCTTGGAAACCCTCTCACTAGCGTGCGCACTCGTAGACAACTTGAATACATGTAATTACATATGTTTCATGTAAGACCCATATCCTAACCCATACTGTTCCTTAAGCTTCCACGGTCCTCCCGGTCGAATTTCGGTGACCTACGACGTGTAGACAGCAGTTGCGTGTGATCCTGAGTCGTGTCTCGTATATCAGAGTCGGCTCGACTCGAGGCTTGTACTATTGCGACTGCACCGTCGCCGCAGCTCCAATGCCACGTCTTATGCACCGATCCGATACCTTGACCAGAAGATGCGGGCCGGCATTTATTTCGAAGAAACACCGTGCATTTGCAATCCCAAGAGAATCTCTACAACATGTCCCATCAATCAATCACTCTATCAATCAATCACCTCACATGTCAAGTACATGTCCCATCCCCAAAAGCAACCACCAAGTCAACTCTCTCTCACCCTCTCTCTTACACACCCATACATGTCAAGTACACCATCACCTCACCCATCACTCCATCAACCATCACCTCTCCTTACAACCCTCTCTCTCTCTCATTTCTCAGCACATTCCCAAGCAAGTAAGAGAACTTACATCCAAGCATTCCATGTGAGAGAGAAAAGTGAGTTTGTGTATGGCCCACTTTCCCATCCCAAATCCATCATCCTAACCATTCAAACCTTATCTTCCACCATCAAAGTGAGACACAAAGAGATTGGCTTTCCAACGGACCGAGAAGATCGAACGGTGGGTGCTTCTATAGGCTAGATTTTCATATTTTTATGATGGGCCAAGTGAGGCCTACCAATTGATGGTATGGATCTCACTTTGAACCCTTGATGTGGCCAATGGGCCACCTTGATTTTCATTATCATTCCATGATGGGACCATTCTCCATGGGGCTCATCATAGTGTTTACTTTCCTAAGATCTAAAGGGGTCATCTGGACCTTCCATTTTGGTGGAGAAGTAATCTCCACTGTTGATTTTTGATTTAGTGGACCCACATATATTGGGACCCGCTTGATGTATGATTGAATGCGAAGAGGGCCCATAGTGTCGGGGTCCCTCCATCACATGTGTGTCCCACTCTTTCTCTCTCCTTCTCTCTTTCATTTTCTTTGTTCCTATTGTATGTGATGATGTGGCCTTGTGGCCCACTCGGATGGACCCCCACCATGAAGCATGTTTTCATCCAAGCCATATATAGATGGGGCCCACTTCACATATGTGTTGTGTCCACACCAACAATGCATTTGGTGGCCCACCTGAGCCAGGCCCACCTTGTGCATGTGTTAGGCCCTGACCGTCTAGCGTCCAGGGACGCTGGATGAAAATACAAATATTAGTTAGATTCAAAGCTTTTTAGGAAGGGCCACTCCTACAGGCCCCACCTTGATGTATGGACTTAATCCATGTCGTCCATTCCTTTCCTCACTTCATTTTAGGCGTTGAGCTGAAAAATGAAGCTGATCCAACTTTTTGGTGGGTCATACCTTAGCAAATGGTAATTTTCACCGTTCAAATTCACCTTAACTTTTCTACACGCCGAAAGATGCCCAATATTGGGCTTGATGGATTGGTTATGAACTATGGAATCCATTAGATGGGTCAGATTCACCTGATGCGGGCCCCACGCATGAAAAACCGTGAAAATACGTGTTTTCAAAGAAAAAACATATAACAAGCATCAATTGATGTTGCTGCTATCAGAGGCATAGGTAGCGCTTGCGCTGGCGGGCAGGCGGAAGGCAGGGACCCACGGTCCCAGCCGTGGGCTCCACCATGATGTTTTTTATTTATCCACTCCATCCATTCTGCGAGACCCTTAGGGCTGTGGGTCATCCCTAAAAATCAGCCCTATCTGAGGCTCAGGTGGCCCACATCATAGGAAACAGTGAGATTGAATGGCTACCTTTGAAACCCCTTTTTGGGTGGACATAAGTTTTGGATCACTGTGAAATTTGTTTTCCCTCTTCACCTGGGTCTACGTGACCTTACCAACGGATTGGATGACATATAAACATTATGGTGTGCCCCATGTGGGACCCACAGTGATGTATGTGTTTTATTCACACCATCCACTGCCGTGGACGGTGGACCCAGCATGGTGTGTGCGTTTTATTCACACCGTCTAGGCGGACGGTGGAACCCACCACACTGTATGTGTTGTACACACGCTGTCCACCCATTCTATAGGGACGGTGGGTCCCACTGCTGTTGACATCAGCAAGGTATGTGGGACTCACGTATGGTATGTGTCCTCTCCACACCGTCCATCCTTATGGGACCCACCATGATGCTTGTGTTGCATCCAATCTGTCCACCCATTTTGAAAGCTCATTTTATGACATGAGCTAAAGGATGAGTTAGATCTATAGTTCAAGTGGACCCCACCTTGATATATATACAACCCACATGAGGTATGTAAGTCCCATGTGCGAAGCCCGTCGTTACGGCCCACCTTGATATATGTATTTTATATACACGCCATCCATTTGGATGGTGCTGTATTAGCTGACCATGATGTATGTGCTTTGCAACAACGTCGTCCATCTGTTTTGTGGGAAGGTGGGCCCCTTGATACATGCGTTCTATACCCAGCTGTCCATTTGTTTTGCCGTAGGACGAGTAGGGCCCACCTTGAGATGTGTTGTATATTCACACCGTCCATCCACGTGGCCCCCACGTGACGTACGTGCTTGATCTAAGCGGCCCGACGTGATGTATAAGGCCCATTGATGTGGCCCATTGCGATGGGTAAGACCCATACAATGCATCCCACTTAATGTATATGATGCCCATGTTTGAGGCCCAATATGAGGTGTACTTAGCCCATGTGTTGGGGCCGGATGTGATGTATTTATGACCCATGTGCAGGGCCCAGCTATTGCGTATTTATGGCCCTATTAGCGAGGCCCATTGTGATGTATTCCCAGCCCATATGATGAGGCCCATTGTAATGTATTTCTGACCCATTTGGTAAGGCCCATTGTGATGTATTCAAGGTCCATTATTAGGGCCCACCTTGGTATATGTATGAGGCCCATCTTGATTTATTTGTGGCCATCCATTGAGGCCTACCTTGATATATACATGAGGCCCATGTGTTTAGGCCCATCTTAATGCATTTGTGGCCCGTTGTTGAAGCCCACCTTGATATATACATGAGGCCCATGTGTTTAGGCCCATCTTGATGCATTTGTGGTCCGTTGTTGAGGCCCATGCTGTGAGGCCCATTTGATGTATTGGAGGCCCATGGGTCGAGGCCCAATGGGATGTACCTAAGGCCCATTGAATTTGATTCCACCGTGGGTATGTGTTGACCTTTATGGCAGGTCATGCCTTGGGAGCAATGTTGGTTTGACGTCCATATTGTAAGAATAATGTTGGTTAAATGTTCGCATTATAACTCTCTCGAGGGCCCATTTATAGGCCCATACTTGTTGTGTGTAGGCCATCAAGGCCCATCTTCGTTGTGAGGATAGTTGATCACCATATAAAATGTTTAGTATAACCCCATGATTCATGCCCATATGCATCATATGTATGCCTGATACAAGGAATGTTGATCATAGCCTACGCCATTGGGTAGACTATTTACGGGACTCCTTATGAGACGAAGTGCCCACATTTTCGCACTGTATGCATAGGATTGATGCATGACTGGATAATGTGACTCATGCATCTCACATATATGTGACTTGATCATTGTACACCCTAGGTACATCAGGGCTGTGGCCTCCATAGACACATCATGGATGGCCAGATGGGACATTGGAAATGCTTAGTTCTAGCACTGTGGGCACGTAGGATGTCCTTGGGTGAAAATCCTAGAACCTCCTTGGTTTTAGGAGATGCTCCAATGCCTAGACCGAGTGAAATATGAGCGCCGATGCCTATACCATGAGGTCATGTTTCTCACTGTGTCGTGGTCGGTTGGAAGGGTGTGTGGCCTTATCCGCCCGAGTGAGAGGGCTATAAGCTAAGCTAAGTATGACCAGCTTGTAAATGGGTCCACTATCGACTAGCCGGGCCCGATATTGGCAGGCAGATAGTGAGGTCTCTTCCACTCACTGGGCTGTGCAGCTAGGGAGGAGGCAGTCGGAGTGGAGTGTAATAGACCCCAGTGATTTCCCCAAAGAGTAACCGTACTGATATGTGGACTTATTGAGTAGGAATTGCATATCCATTCATTCATTCATTCACTATCCACTCGGGTTGGTGGTGTGTAACTATTTGTCACGTGTACCTTTACATGACCAAGATTTCGGTTGGGCTCGCGACTAACCTGAGATTAGGAGTTTACCACATTGAGTTGGATTATCCAAATTTAGGTATGGGACTGGTTTTGATAGAAGTCCCTTGTGGTGGACCCCGTATCCTGTGATACTACGTACTATCATCCCGACTTCACATTCCAGTATGGTCATTTCATTCGCACCACATATTACATTGCATCCGCAGTACTTAGCATTTTGGGTTACTATGTTTTTGCATGAGGTTGATGGTGTTCGTGGCTCTTCAGGATTTGCATATTGCATTACATCCTCAGCATCTGTTATTGTCTTTTTATGTTTCGCATCGCATGGCCGTGGTATGGCCGATAGCATCCATGCCTTCATCACATAGCTTTGGTACAGCTGATAGCATTCATGGACTTACCGCATATTTCCGCATTACTCTGATATTGTATGATTCATGATCTTGTCAGTATTTCTATTTATTCAGGTTGTGTATAATTTGCAGGCTTTATTATATACTTGGCACTTACCTTACACACACTTTCACCACCCTCTAAGCTTTTTATAAGCTTATGCACGATAGATGTGTGCAGGTGGCATTAAGTTGCAGCAGGGTTGAGCTTGGAGTGTGCAGCGGTCTTCTGGAGTTTTGATTTTTGACATATGTATTTCCCTTTCAGCATTGTATTCAAATATTTATATTAGTGGATATGTAATGATGATGTTGCCTTTGTGATTTGGGTAAACTTGTGGTTATGCTCCATACAAAAAAAATTATACTGAAAATCCTCCTTGTAGGATCCTAGGATCAGAATCTGGCACATGCGGGCTGGGAACCGAGAATGGGGTATTACGGAGGCTGTCAGCACTGGATTCGGTGATCGAGAATTTTGTAATCCTAGTTTCTGAGTTTGGGGCATGACATTTCACATCCTAGATAGAATCGGCTAACGTAAAAGAAGCTCTTACTGATGAAAATAGGATAGTTGTGATGCAAGAAGAGCTTAACCAATTTGTGAGAAATGATGTTTGGTACCTTGTTCCTAGACCTAAAGATAAACATATTATTGGTACTAAGTGGATTTTTAAAATTAAGTCTGATGAACTTGGTAATATAATTCGAAACAAGGCTAGACTAGTTGTACAAGGGTACACTCAAATTGAAGGAATTGATTATGATGAAACCTTTGCCCCAATAGCTCGTCTTGAATCAATCAGACTATTCATATCCATTACTTGTTTTGAAAATTTTAAAATTTATCAAATGGATGTAAAGAGTGCCTTCTTAAATGGGGATATGCATGAAGAAGTGTATGTTGAACAACGAACAGGTTTTGAAGACCCTAAGAGTGTTGATCATGTCCATCGCATAAAAAAGGCTCTCTATGGTTTAAAACAAGCTCCCAGGGCATGGTTTGAAAAGTTGACTAAGTTTTTACTAAGTCATAACTTTCAAATGGAAAGTGTTGATAAAACTTTGTTTGTTAATAAACATAACGATGATATCTTAATGGTTCAAATCTACGTTGATGATATTATTTATGGATCTACCTGTTCTACCATGATTGTTGAGTTTGTAGATTTAATGAAATCTAAGTTCGAAACGAGCATGGTTGGGGATTTGAACTATTTCCTTGGGTTGCAGGTAAAACAACAACCTGATGGTATTTTTATTTCTCAAACTAAATATGCTCTGAACTTAATTAAAAAGTTCGGATTTGAGAATGATAAAATTTTTGATACTCCTATGAGTACAACCTTAAGACTCTCAAAGGATTCTACAAGTAAAAATGTTGATCCTAAGTTATATCATAGTATGATTGACAGTTTACTTTATTTAACTACTAGTAGACCAGATATTGCTTTAAGTGTTGGTATTTGCGTTAGATATCAGTTTAATCCTAAAGAGTCTCAGTTAACTGCTATTAAGTGGATTATGCAATATTTCACAAGTTTAGTTAATTTGGGTCTCTGGTATCCATATGATACTAGTGTTCAGTTAGTAGGGTACACTGATGTGATTGAGCTAGAAATATCGACGATAGGAAATCAACCAGTGGTGGTTGTTTTTATATCGAAAATTGTTTAGTTTCTTGGTTTAGCAAGAAGCAAAGTTCTATATCACTCTCTATGGCTGTGGCTGAATACATCGCAGCTGGAAATGCTTGTACTCAGCTTGTTTGAATGAAATGTATGTTAAGTGATTATAGAATTACACAGGATTCAATGGTTCTATATTGCGATAATTCCAGTGCTATAAATATTTCAAAAAATCCAATCTAGCATTCACGTACCAAGCACATTGATATTAGGTATCATTATATTCGTGAATTAGTGGAAGAAAAAATATTCTCTTTAGAATACATTCCGACCGAGACTCAACTTACTGACATTTTCACTAAACGGCTCGACAAAAGTAGGTTTAATAAATTAAATTTTGATCTTGTTATGTGCATTCAAAATTGATTATTCATGCATATATATATCATAGTGTATATATATATATGATAATTTATTTAGTTAAATTTCAAATTTTTTTAAAAAATGCATATTTTTATTGATACTCGACCAGTCGTGGGTGTACTTGAACGATCCTGGTACGACCGGTCGAGGATAGCTCAAGGCTGGTCGTGGAGTGCGCTGTCTTCTTTTATTTGGAGAAAATCTTTATCTTTATCATTTCTATCTTGCTCTCCAACAAGCCATGGCATGACTAGTCAAACCCTACAGTGTGATTCGTCAAGGTTAGTACATTTTATCAGTCTTACTTGTAGATTCATGGTCCATTTGCTTCAATCTCATCATTGGAGTGCTTGATTTCAAGCTTTGTTGGGTTATTTGGGGTTTTCTTCTCAAATTTCTGATTTTGAGAAAACACATTTCTCATCTTTTATATCTCCTTAGTTTTTTGAATTTCTTGTTACCAATGGATACTAGAGGGAAAAAGAAAACAGCCCGTGTTCCATCTTCTTCTAGATCTACTTTAATAACTCGGCGCCATCTTCGATCACCCGAAAATGATCCCTCATATATGGGATTTGCATTTGCGTAAGGTTATTGTTGAAAGAGCTGTTGATCTTAACCACATTGCTCCTTTTGCTATCATTCCACTCCTCCAATCTATAGGATGGGATAACATCTTACATTGGGGTGGGCCCGCATACCAATCTATTGCTCAGTCCATGTTCGCATGTATCTTTGATTTTTTTTTTGCTGAAAATTTAACATTTAAAATAAATGCTAGAGAAGGCCCTTTTGATGTGGATTGTCATCTAATATCTTGCCTTATGGAAATACCTATTAATGATGAGGGTATTCATATTCATATTCTAACTAAAGAACCTTCAAAATCAGAAAAACGAATGCTCACCAGAGCATTATGTAATATGGATGTTCAATGGACTCATAAAGGGAATACGCTCCCCTCAAAGTACTTGTTACCCAAATACAGAGTCCTCCACAGAATCTTTTCTTCAAATCTATATCCGTGTTCTGGTAATAAAATAGAACTGACTTCCTTTATGGTTCGTGTTTTGCACGCTGTCGTCTCTGGTACTAAAGTTTGTCTTCCATCTTTAATATGTCATTCCATCATTCAGTTTCGTCTCCATCCAGGTCATAGTGATATTCCATTTACCTATCTTATGACTGTTTTAGCTTCTCATATGTTGGTTACTATGCCCATTGGAGAGGCTCCCATCCATCATCTTATTTTTAACAACTCAAATATAAAGAAGATAAAATTGGAATTGGCTCCTAGCCAAGTGGATGTTGGTGGTGATGGAGTTGAAGTAGGGAATGAAGAAGAAGCTGATGATCTTCCTCCTGATGACATAAACATGGATGGTATTTTTAATGAAATTGAGTCTGATTATGCTAATGATCCTGATTATGAACCATCTGAGTTTGTTGCGCGTCTGCATGCACTTGAGGAGAAGGTAGAGAATATGAATGTTGCCCATGATTTTTGATTTAAATATATGTGTAAGTATCTTAGGCGCTTAAACAAGGGCCTTCATTATCTTGATCCTACCATACTATCTCCTTCCTCAGAATCTGATTAAGTGATTTAATCTTTGGTATGTAATAACTTTAGGTCTACTTTTGTTGGGTTGTAAACTTTATTTGGTTTGCTGAATGTAGCTTGCTGACTTTGTTTAAACTAGTTCATAGTATGCGGACTTTAATTTCCTTATATCTTGACTCCTTGATTACTCCTGTTTATTATCCTTTTCCATTTTTCTTCTTCCTTTGTCATATTGTGACAAAAAGGGGGAGAATTTATATGGTTTTACATATGAATTAATATGTTGATGGAATATGGACTGTGAAAGAGTAGATTTTTTTTTGGATATATGTGTGCTACTCAGAGGGAATAAGTAAGGAGGTGTTCTGCCTACTTCATCTTGATGTGTGATGACAACTGGTGCATGATTCTTTAACCAGGCTATAACTGGTTTTTTTTTCTTTTATAACCTATGCATATTTTTTTGTATTCATATTGGTTATATTATTGTTGAGTGTTTTGTCACAAATTTGATAAAGGGGGAGATTGTAAGTGCTGTGGTTTTATGCTCCTTTGGTTGTCAAATTTCGTGGTGTCAAAACCTCAATCTATGTCTTGCGTAGTTCATTGTTATAAATGTTCAAGACATTGCATCACCACTCTAAGCACTTTACTTCAAGTCAAGAACGAAGAACTACTTCAAACTACTTCAAGAAATGCAAGTGCAAGCTACTATAGCAGAAGTGATCTTGTTCAAGACTCAAGTCAGTGTACAACACAAGATGAATTGTTATTCAAGCTATAGAAGATCTCATGTTCAGTACTACATCAAGTTCAAAGATCTCAAGCTTCACAATCTTTAAAGGTCTTCTATGATCTGAAGATATGAAGTCTCGATGTTCATACCTCACTTTTAAGGTATGATTGACCTTAGATTGTCCTTAGGGTAGGTCATTTTGAATACATAATTCAATTGAATCATTTTACATGGAATTGAACTGTTCTAAGACTAGTCCTGAACCTTGTTCGACTAGTCCTAGCACTGCCTCGACCAGTCCAAGAAATTTCAAGACCAGTCCTAAGTTAGTTGCAATTTTTTAGAATTTTCTGTTCGTCCACGACCAGTCCTAGACTCTGTTCGACCGGTTGTGTGAACAGTGTTGACTCGTCCTACGACCAGTCCTGGTTCTACGACTCAAAATACAGCAACCAATCTTTGAGTCCTATGACCAGTCATGGGTATGTTACGACTAGTCGTAGAGGGCCTACGACCAGTCGTAGACACCCTACGACCAGTCGTAGAATGGTTTTATCCGATCGCACTCAAAAATTCTAAAATCCATTTCTCCTACGACCAGTCATAGTCTCCTTAGGACCAGTTATAGCCGAGTTTCTGCAATTATAAATAGAGCACGAATTTCAGAGATTGATAACTCAATTCAAGTTAAATCAAGGGGTCACTCTGAGATAAGTTTATGTTCATTTTAAGCTACTTCGTGCATAATTTATATTCTCTTTTGTTAGCTTTATTAATTTGATTTTGTTTCTACATTCCAATCTTAATTGAAAAGAGGAATTGTGATATTCTTCTTCTTGGAATCAAAATCAAATATAGCTAGCCCAACTGGTTTAATTTAAAATTAATTAGAATCTAGAACCATTTTAAAGTGAGTATTGGACTTTGAACTTCTACATTCGCTCTTCTACTCCGATTGGTTCTTTTGGGCTACAACAAAAGGAGAAATCCAGGTATTTTACATTTATGTAAATTTTCATTTTGGTTTTATTTGAGATTAAGCCTGAAAAATCTCATGGTGTTGGTTATTTGAGGAGAGCCAGAAAACTCAGAAGTGAGGGTTTTTGAATTGTGTAAGCCCTTTTCTAAAAAGACACAATTGTAAAGGTTTTGGGTGAACCTGTGAAAACCTATTTTGATAGTGAACGCTAATATCCCCTGTGTGAGGATATTCGGAGTAGATTAGCAATCTGTGTGGCTGTTTTTTAACAGTTGGTGTACACATAGGCGAACTACTATAACTCTTTGTGTTTTATGGATGTGTGACTTATATTTTCTATCTCTGATCATTCAGATTTGTGGGATGTATATGTGAATGTGAATGTTGTAATATTTACATTTCAAACATTGTGGGGAATGTTGTAATAATTTAGAATTTATTTCTTGCTATTTCATTTATTTCCTTTCTATTTGAGTTTTTGATATTCAATTTGTTATAGAAATAAGGTTGTCTTGCCATAAACCTTTGGTTTTTATGGTGTAAGGTTGTCCTTAGAACAACATTGATATCAATCTCTCTCTTTGAGGTTGCTTTACATTCCAATATAGTGATTTATTAATAGTGCTATTTTTTATTCATTTATATTCCACTGTTATTGTTTAAATTTGGCATTGTCCTATTCACCCCCCCCCCCCCCCCCCCCGGGACATATAGCTTGGCCATTCCATTTCAATAACAAGCACTCATGAAGTTGTTCTTCGATGACTCATAAAGACTATGTAAAGACCAGATTAACATCTCAAGGAAGACTTGTCATCGCAAGATTTATTTTTGGTTTGGTTCAAAGATTGAAGCATCTATATGTATCAACCATTAGGTGGTATAACCTTAGATTGACCTTAGGTTAGTTGTATTTCACATGGTATCATAATGAACATTATTGAAAGTAAAATATACTGAAGTTAGGCCAGCTCAACTTTTGGTTCGGATAGCCTAACTACATTCGGCCAACCCAACATAATTCAGACAAGTATACAACCAGATAAAGATTTTTCGCGTCAAGTTCGGCCAGTTCAACCTTGGGTTTGGCTAGCCAAACCTGTCAGTTTAGTCAGTCCGAGTGTATTCGGTCAAGTTTCCAGTGACTCAAATCTTCGGATCTCAGGGAGATTCGGCAAGTCGAACTGGAGGTTCGACCAACTGAATTTTGGCTTGGGCCAGCCAAATTTTTGAAAGATCTTATCTCCCAAAATTTGAGAGCCGTTGGAATGCTATTGTTGGAATTCAGCTAGTTGAACTTAAAATCAAGCCAGCCGTATAACAATCCAAATTTCTGCGGCTTGAGTACATACTTGTACCTAAGAATTTCGAGTGTTAATAATGTAAATATTTGGATGCTTTAAAATCTTACCTTGATTTTCTTTCCATTTAAATCACATCTAGTTACATTCACGAGAGTAAAATCAACTGTATTTATTATTTTATTAGATTAAAAAAATTTAACAAATTATCAAATGCCCTCTCAATGGGAGCTTATTACATTATCAAGCTTACAGTGAAAATAAACAAAACTAAACATAAATCGATCTCTTTATTTATTTAGAATAATCTTTCGTAGGAGGATTGTCATCCATGTCTTCATTCTGCACATTACATGCATCATCTGTATGGTTGGAGAAGGTTAATGTCGTACTCATAGTGATGGTTATCCTTTAAAATTAACAATAATTCAAGAGATTTATAAAAGTAATGTAAGGGTTCTGATACGTCTCGTACTCCACTACTACGAGTGGTATCAGTATGCGCAACCAATATATATATATATATATATATATATATATATGTGAATGCATGCCTAGCAAAATGTGTGCGGTCCATTATACGTAGTGATCATTATAATGTGGAATATAATTCATAAAAAACTTGGCTCACCCCCCATTCTCACACTAAGGAGATTCGTTGGTGTGTCCAATGCTACTGTGGATTTACGTGAATACCTTGAGGCGGCACAACATATGAATCGGATAAATTACATGACACAATTTATTCATGGAGTGACTATTTATGATATCAAATCCCGGAAGTGATATAACACAGATTGCGAATTACTTATATTGATTTGTATACCACTACCTAAAATCCATGAAATTACGTGTCGATCAAGAGAGTCACTACCCAGAGCTACGATAAAATATTTGAATCACTAGTTGTGAGACCTCTAACACATCACTTGTACCAAATGAAAAATAAATTGAACCATGGGAGTTTTAGAATTCCAAGACACATGCCCAAGCCATAAAGGAAGGTAACACAAGGCTAACATAATAAAGGAGAAAAGTAGTATTAAACTATCTTAATAAAAGAGAAGAGTAGCAAATAGGGTAACTTAACAAGAATAAGGGGAGAGGACCAAAAGGCCAACTCAATATAGAGTGGAAGTATGCATCACTCTCAAAATTGGCAAAGGGTAAGGTTGTATCCATCACCCCACATAAATTCATAAAAATCACGCATAATTAAAGTCATACCTTAACCATAATTTTCAAAAGGATAAATAATTAACAATGGTAAATCAATCAATTGCATGGGAAATCACAGTAATATGAAAGTATGCAAAAACAAGATAAATCATATTAACTTTAATTAGTGTAAGCTTTTAAAGAAATTCCTTGCCTTAGCCTTAGATTTAAACCCTAGGTAGATCTCGATGTAGAAAAGCTTCTACGTGAATCACAACATCGCTTAAGAAAGAGGGGGACACCATATGTTTGGAGAAGGAAGAGGATGATGAACATCTAGCCTTCTCTTTCTCTCTCTCTCTCTCTATTTTTCTCATTCTCATTCTCATTCTTTTTCTTTTTCTCTTTCTCTCTCTTCCTTTGGCGTTAGGAGATTGAGCGTGTGAGTGGAGAGGGGAATGCACACCCCTTTTATAAAAGGAGTGAGCACGTGAGAGGGGTGTGTTTCACATCCCACTTGGATTGAGTTTCTCCAATTTTCCCTTTTCTGACAATATTTCTTTAAATCTAATTCGTCCAGTGTGTCGGGGTCATCAAATAGGGCCAAGATATATGATTTTCTTGGTGATTCAAAATTTAGATTGACTTATTTTAAAAATAATTCTAATTGGTGCAAAAACAAATTTAATGTTAATTAACAGTCCACACTTATTGATTAGGGCCCAATTTTGAGAGAAATGTGTAGTCAGGATAGGCAAACAATTGGATTAAAGTTTATGGTTGATCAATGGAGAAAAGGTCTAAATCTGAAATTTCACCTTTTGCATTAAAATGAAGGAACTGACTTCAACTTTCAATGATGTAGGATCATAGATCGGGGTTTAAATTTTGTATAACCTTATAGTCATATGAGACTAAAGTGTGGTTCAAATTTGAGTTATGATAGATAGAAGAAAGGGGTTAAATCAAAAGATCCAAATTTATAAGGAGTTGGTAAACCTAGAAAGGATATTTTCACGCCTAAGGAAAAGCCTACTAAAGTGGAGTCTTCATATTTCACACTTGGTACATATGATGGGAAATCTAAGTCGTTCATATGAAGGAAAATATTGTACTACGACTACCCGCAAGATTTCTTCACTCGATGGACACCAAAATCAATGGTTAAGGGGCTGATTTGTCAATTTAGTCACTTTTACAATGATCTAAGGGCTGAAATTTGATATTTATGGTTAATTTATGATACATAGGCATGATATAAAATTTTATATTAAATGGATCGTGATAACTATGTGATCTAGAATTCAAGAGTCTAGGTTAATGACATTTTCGTAATTATTGCTAATATGAGGGTTTTGAGAAATCTAATGGTTCTACATGGTTATAGGCATGTTTCTAAGTAATTATTATAGAAGAACTTATATCTAAATCATTATGAATAAAGAATTATTCACCATATTAATTAAGGGAATGTACATATATCAACCAACATAATAGATAGTCAGATGACAGGTTACAAATAGAAAAACTTGATGGTTAGTACTATGATCATGTATGTAAGTGGGTGTGCGGTCAGTTTTATAAATAGATGATCACAAGTGGGTTTTTTGAGTGATCAAGAGGCCGAACATGTATACCATTATATTCAAATGATTTGTTCATATGTATAAGTTTCTCAGATTATAGTTTTGATGATGGATTAAATATATTTATAGGTGGTGAACAAGATAAACGGATTAGATTCTCAATTTGATATGTGTACGAGCGGATGCAGATATCAAGTAGTTAGTTTACTATGATCAGGTGGTCAAAACTCAAAGTGGACATTCAGATATCTTTACCTATTAGTGGATAGTTGGTTGAATAGTTGGTTGTGATGGACAAGTAGGAATACTTGGACATATGATGATCTTGTCTTAAAATCAATGGTCAGATGGCTTGATCTATGGATGAAGATCATTCTCAACGTTTAAATTCATGTTGGAGAATAGATATAAGGTTAGGATAATTAGATTGGTATCGTACATATGTACATATTAAGTTAGACTTTATGGTAACACTTGAGAACTTTCAATACTCTAGTATTGAAAAGTTTGGAGTGTTACAAGCCAAATTTCTAAATCCTTTGACTATAAATAGAGGCCTTCTTTCATTCACTCAATATACAAAAAATTGTGAAAGATCTCCTCAAAGTTAGAGAGAGGTCAGACCTTCCTTAAGCTAGTTGTGCGGTAATTGTAATATTTGTTTAGCTTATTTTATTCTCTCTCAAGTTAGTTTTAATTATTTTTTACATAGAGTAATCCACACTCTACTTGAGATTCAGATAATAGGATTTGCAGCTATAAGGATTTTTGTTTATAATTAGATCCTTATATTCTTTTTGGATGGAATACATACGGCTTCATCAATATCCCAAGAAAGAAGATCGCTGCAATCAAACTACCGCTATGTCTTCGACTCGCCAATTGAAGATAAGTACTGTATTTACTTTTATTTAATTTTGGGTTAATTTGATATAGCCCGAAAATCTTAGTGGGTTGTTTTGTAGTGAGCCCATGAAAATCGCAAAGTGAGTTTTTTTTTATAGCCCTTAAAAATCACAAGAATTGTACAAGGTTGTTAAGGTGACCCTGTGAAAACCTTGAAATAGTTAAAGCCAAAATTACAAGGGTAGTTTTAAGAGTGGAGTAGGTGTGGGGTTTAAGCACTGAACCTGTATAATTCCTCTGTGTATTGTGGTGAATGTTTAATTCTTTATATGCTTTCCTTGTGATTGATTGTCTCTTGCTAAGTTTGATATATTCATCTCAAAGACATCGTGAAATAAGGTTGTCTTGCTTAAATATTTTAGGTGAAGGTTGTCTTACGAACTATTTGGAATTAAGATTTTAATACTCTAAGCAATTGAGAGTATTTTTTTTTATTATTTCGCATTATATCGAAATATTTTATATTGACTTATTCATCCCCCCTCTAAGACATCTATAACTCATCCTTTCAAGTGTGGTGTGAGAGCGATGTTGCATTTTTTAGTATTAACCTCCTAGATCAAGATCCAAAGTTACTAGAATATCAAATTTCGATAGTCTATCCATTACCAGGCCACCTCCCATTGATGGCTCAAATTATTTCTATTGGAAAGCTAGAATAAGGATTGTTTTAAAATCTATTGATGAAAGTGTGTGGCAAGCTACTTTAACTAAATGAACCCCTCCAACAATGGAAGTATTGGCTGATGATGGAACCACGTCTATGAAAGAAACCACTTATACTTTTTGGACTAATGTTCGGAAAAGTGAAAGCAACACTAATGCAAAAGCCCTAAATGCAATTACTTATGCTCTATCACCAGATGAATTTAAAAAATCATTTCTTATGATGCAGAAAAACAAGCATGGGATATTCTCAAAATGACACATGAAGGTGTCAAAAAGTCTAAGATTCAAATCCTCACAATTAAGTTTGAAGAAATTCGTATGGAAGAAAGTGAGTCATTCATGGAATTTTATACGAAACTAAATGAAATTATTAATTCGATGTGGGGTCTTGGAGAAAAAGTCCATGAAAGCAAGGATTGTGCTAAGATACTACGATCACTGCCTGACAGGTTCAATTCTAAAGTCACTGCTATACATGAATTGAGAGATACCGATGTTATGAAAGATGAGGAATTAGTTGGATCTCTACAAACCTACAAGCTGAATTTCAAAGCTCCTAAAAATAAGTCCATAGCTCTTAAATCTTCTAAATCTAGTTACAAAGATAAAAATGTAAATTTTGATAATGAGGAGAATGAGGATGATATGACAATGTTGGCTAAAAAGTTTTATAGGATTTTTAAAAATAAAAATAGATTAGATTTTCAAAAACCATTTGACAAAAGAAAGGAAAATCCAAATTTTTAGAAATCAAAATCTAAAGACACCCAATGCTTCAATTGTTTTAAATATGGGCATCTAGCTTCAAAATGTTCTAAGAAGGATTAATCTAAAAGAAAGGCATGATTGCCACTGGGATGAAAAATCAGAATCTGAATCAAATTCGGAAACTGATGAATCAGACCAAGAAATCGAAAAAGATAAATAGGTTTTCATGACCATAGCTAGAATTACTTCCTCAGATGAATGTGAAACTTCTGACTATGAAACTCTTGTAAGTGATTCTGAAAATGAAGAAGATCTTCAATTTGCTTATGATGCCCTATACAAAGAAAGTTGTAAGATTGTGGATAAACTGAAAATTCAAAAAGAAAACTTTGTTAAACTTTAATTAGAACTTGAAAAATCAGTTTTGAAAAAAATCTTATTTTTCTGATTGTTTTAAGAAAACCAAAGTATATTTAAGTTTGAAAATTTTTGAAATTTAAAATCTCAAAATTGAAAATGAGAATTTAAAATTAGAGGGTGCTTCCCTTAAGACTTCAAAAGATACTTGGATATACACCCAAGGTGAACAGAAACTTGAAAATTTATTAATTGATTCGCGACGAAGTGGTGACACATTTGGCTTGGGATATATCAAAAGTCGCATAAAAAAATCTAAAAATTTTACTCCTATATTTGTAAGAGGAGAATTTTCAAAGTCTAAAGAAGAAACTATAAATGAAGTAAAAAAGAATGAAATTTTCTTTCAAAAAGTTTCTAATAAAAAATGTAATGCTAACTACCATAAATATCAAAGGAGAAATAATAATCCTCATTTAGTTGATAAGTAGTGGACTTGCTCTAGGATCTTTTGAAATCCAACTCTAGAAATAACAGAGTTAATAGAAACAGGAAAAACTCTTACACCCAAACACAACGATTAGTAAGAGATCCTCCTATACCCAAAACCATAATGAAATGGGTTCCAAAAGATAAATGTCTTGTCATCCACAGCTTTCAAAGCAAGTAGCCATTTAAGTTGGTACCTGGATAGTGGATGTTCTAGACACATGACAAGTGATAAGGCGATTGTATTAAACATCAATCAAATTGATGACAACTCAGTTACATTTGAAGATGGTAGCAACTGCAAAATCATCGGAAGAGGTAATGTAAAACTTCCCAACCTACCTATCTTTAAAGATGTGCTATATATTGAAGGATTAAAACATAATTTGCTGAGCATATCTCAAAATTTTGATAATAATCATAAATTAAAATTTTCAGATCACAGATGTGAGATAATTAACAATCAAGGTCATATAATATTAAATAGTCGAAGAACCTGTGAAAATTGCTATATCATTGATGACTCCTGCTCTACAAAACACTCTTATTACATGGTCCAAATAGACGAAACTGAACTTTGGCATCAATGTCTTGGACATAGAACTAAAGAGACTTATATAAATTGAGCAAGAGAGATCATCTTCATGGTCTACCCAAGTTGAAAAAGGTAGAAAATAAAGTATGTGATGCCTATCAGATAGGTAAACAAACTAGGAGTAGTCACAAAAAGGTGAACTCCTTACCCGCTACAAGACCTCTTGAAATACTCCATATGGACTTAGTTGGACCAACTCGAACAGAGAGTAGAGTCGAAAATAAATACTTTCTAGTTGTAGTAGATGACTACACTAGATGTTCATGGGTAGCCTTCTTAAGAGAAAAGTCGGATGCTTTTGATGAAGTCAAAAGGTTAATTAAATGCATCCAGACTGAAAAAGAACTTATTATAATCAGAATAAGAAGTAACCATGGCACTGAATTTTAGAATAACAATTTTGATAAGTACCGTAATGACCATGGAATATTACATGAGTTTTTTGCTCCTAAAACTCCTCAAAAAAATGGAGTTGCCGAGAGGAAAAACATAGTTCTTCAAGAAATGGCTAGTCTTATGCTAAATAGTTTAAAATTAGCTAAAAATCTATGGGTTAAAGCTGTTAATACCGCTTTCTATACTATTAACCGTGTTTATATAAGAGCAGGTAAAAATAAAATAGCTTATGAACTTTGGTTTAATAAAAAATTCTTTGTGAAATATTTCCGTACCTTCGAAAATAAGTGCTTCATTTTATGAGATCGGGAACATTTGAGAAATTTTGAAGCTAAAAGCAATGAGGGTATTTTTTAAGATACGCTTTAAATAACAAAGGATATCGTGTCTTAAATAAAAGAACTAGGGTGATACAAGAATCCATAAATGTTTTTATTGATGATAAAACTATCATACCCAAACTTGATCAAGATGATGAAACTATTGCTATCAATCAATTTGAGCCATCATCAAAATCAGATTTAACTAGGATTGTATTAGTCAAGGATCATCCGACTAATCAAATACTTGGTAACCCTCACACTGGTGTTCAAACCAGAAGATAGTTGGAAAACTTATGTATTCATGTTTGCCTCACTTCCCAAATAGAACCGACTAATGTGAATGAAGCCCTAGCAGATGAAAGTTGGATTTTGGCCATGTAAGATGAATTAAATTAATTTATTAGAAATGATGTTTGGTATCTGGTGCCTAGACCTTCTAACAAACATATGATTGAATAAAATGGATTTTTAAAAATAAATATGATGAATTAGGTAATATTATAAGAAATAAAGCACGATTGGTTATACAAGGTTACACTCAAATTGAAGGGATTAACTTGATGAGACCTTTGCACCGGTCGCTTGTCTTGAATCTATCAGATTATTTATTTCCATTGCATGTTATAAAAAATTTAAAATATACCAAATGGATGTCAAATGTCCCTTCTTAAACAGTGACTTTAACGAAGAAGTATATGTTGAACAGCCTAAGGGCTTTGAAGATACCAAACTTCTTAATAATGTATACCATCTTAAAAAGGCCTTATATGGTTTACAGCAAACCCCAAGATCATGGTATGAATAACTAAATAAATTTCTACTTAGTCAAACTTTTTAAATGGGGAGTGTTGATAAAACCTTATTTATCAAAAAATGTGATGAAGATATGTTAATTGCACAAATATATGTGGATGATATTATTTATAGATTAACTTGTATTAACCTCTCTTCTAAGTTTGTAGATTCAATGAAATCAGAATTTGATATGAGTATGATTGGTGAGGTAAATTATTTCCTTAGCCTCTAAGTGAAACAGCTTAAAGATGGGATATTTATCTCTCAAATCAAATATATTATGAATCTAATGAAGAAATTTGGCTTTGAGAATGGTACAAATTCTCAAACACCTATGTCTACAACACTCAAACTGTCTAAAGATGAATAGGGTAAAAATGTTGATTCTCATCTCTACCATAGCATGATTGATAGTCTATTGTACTTAACAACCATTAGACCTGATACTTCCTTTATTGTTCGGATATGTGCTTGATATCAATCTAACCCTAAAGAATCTCATTTATCTACTATTAAAAGAATTATAAGATATGTTGCAAGTACTGCTAACTTAAGATTATGGTATCTACATGATACATCTTTACAAATAGGTAATATTGATGATAGAAAATCCACAAGTGGTGGATGTTTTTATATTCAAAACTTCCTTGTTTCTTGGATGAGGAAAAAGCAAAATTCAGTGTCACTATCCACCACAGAAGCTGAATATATTGCGGAAGGAAATGCTGGCATGCAACTGATGTGGTTGAAACACATGTTGGCAAAATATGGTATTTTTCAGGACACCATGAATCTATATTGTGATAATACTAGTATAATAAACATTTCTAAAAATCCTATTCAACATTCTCGCACAAAACACATAGATATATGATATCATTATATTTGAGAATTAGTTAAAGACAAAACTGTTATGCGGGAATACATTCATACTGAGAAACAACTTGCAGATATTTTGACAAAATCCTTAGATAGTATCAGATTCACTAATTTAAAACATGGCATTGGAATATGTTGCATTAATTAATTATGTTTTCTTTAAATAATCTTTCTTTGTTGTGTGTGTGTGTGTGTGTCTATATATATATATATATATATTGCATAAAAGAAAAAGTGAATTTCGAAAAAAAATTTAGGTTTTTTGACCAGCCTATAGCTGATCGACCAATTTGGCTAGCTAAGCACATACTCAGGCTAGCCGAGTTGCACGTGGAATGGGTTAAAAAGGGGGAAAAAATCCCAAATCTTCTCATTTTCACTTCTTCTTTCTTGACTAGCCGGTGCTTCTTTTAGCTAACCCGTCATCCTAACTTCTATGTAAGTGGTTTATTTGCATTTTCTTTCTATATTTAAGTTCTTGTTGCATTTTATTCAAGTATTTTACATTCAACCTGAATCTAGATCTTTCTTTTTGGTGCGTTTACTGTAAAATATAATCTACTTGAACCCATCCCCCATTTGTCTTTTTTTTTCTTCTTATTTTCTTCCATGGAATCGAGATACAAGCGCACCGTTCGTATACCTTGTCATGCCCCAAACTCGGAAACTGGGCTCACAGAATTCTTGATCGCTGAATCTGATGCCGACAGCCTCCGTAATACCCCATTCTAAGATCCCAGCACCCATACGCTAGATTCTGATCCTGGGATCTTACAAGGAGGATTTTCTAAAGTACATTTATCTCATAAGAAGCATAACCACAAGTTTATCACAAAAGCAACATCATCATCATATATCCACTAATATAAACAATTAAATACAGTGCTGAAAGGGAAATACATATATTAAAAATTAAAGCTCCAGAAGATAGCTGCATGCTCCAAGCTTAACGCTACTGCGACCTAACACCACCTTCACGCATCTATCATGCATAAGCTTATAGAAAACTTAGAGGGTGGTGTAAGTGTGTGCACAAGGTAAGTGTCAAGTATGCAATATCAAGCTATGCGGAAACATAGTAAACCAAATATCATATATTGAGGATGCAATGCAATATGTGGTGCGAATGAAATGACCAAGTTGGAGTGTGAAGTCGGGATGATAGTACGTAGTATCGCAAGGTTTGAGGTCCATCACAAGGGACTCCTATCCAAACAATTCTCATACCTAAATTTGGATATATAGACCCAATGTGGTAAACTCCTGATCTTATATTGGTCGTGCGCCCCAACCGAAATCCTGGCCATTGCGAAGGTATACATAATAATTAGTTGCACACCACTAGCCCGAGTGGATAGTGAAAGAATGAATGAGTATAATGCTGAGTATGTAACTCCTACTCAGTAAGTTCACATATCGGTATAGATCATCTCTGGGATCATCACGGGATCTAGTACACTCCACACTAACTGCCACCTCCTTAGCCGCATAGCCCAGCAAGTGGAAGAGACCACACTATCTACTTGCCAGCAATATACTAATGCCTATCCGGCTCATCAATAGTGGACCTATTTGCGAGCTGATCAAACTCAGCTTAGCTTATAGCCCCCCTCACTCGGGCGGATAAGGCCACACTCCCTTCCAACCGACCATGACACAATAGGAGACGTGGCCTACTAGTATTCGTCACTTGGGCACTCTTGTATCCACTTGGTCTAGACGTTGGTTCATCTCCTAGCCACGGAGGTTTGGTTCTTTCACCCACGGACATCCAACATGTCCAGATGCTCGAACCAAACATTTTTAGTGTCCCATCTGGAGAGAGAGAGAGAGAGAAGAAAAATGTACGGTGGAGGGGATGGGCTCCTCCACTATGAGCCCCCTCTAGGTGGGCCATCATACATGAAAAGGAGAGCGAGAGAGTGTGCGGTGGAGGGGATGGGCTCCGCCACTATGAGCCTTCTCTAGGTGGGCCATGTAAATACAATACATACATTAAAATGGGTCTCAAATCATGTGGGCCCTAACTCGTAAAATCAGCAGTGGCGATCCCTTTTCACCAAAAGATAAAAGGCTTAGATGACCTTTTCACAATAACAAAAAATAAACATCATGATGGGGTCCATGGAGAATGGCCCCATCATGGGATGAACATATGAATCATGGTGGGCCATAGGCCACACTTAGGTTCCAAAGTGAGATCTATACCCTCAATTGGTAGGCCCCACTTGGCCCATCATTAAAACACAATCTAACTTACAAATCACCCACCTATATGACTCATTCTTTAGCTCCTTGGACTCATAAACTCCCTGGCTATCCCTTTGATAGAAGTTGATGAGATTTGAAGGATGAAGATGAGAGATCTTGGGGTAGGGAGTGGACCACACTTGGCTCCTCTCATGGAGAGCTTGGACGTTTCCTCTCCTTGAGAATTTGCTTAAAAATGGAGTGAGAAAATGAGAGAGAGTGAGAGAGGAGTGGTGTGTATGACATGGGAGGCATGGGTCTCATTGACTTTTGGGATGAGATGAATGGGCTAAGCATGGGTTGCTTTGACTTAGTGAACAGAGAGGTATGGGTGAGTGATAGGTTGTACTTGACTTGATTGATGTGATTGATTTGATATATTCTCTTGAGTTTTGCAAATGTACGGTGTTTTTCTGAAATATGCGCAGGTCCACAACTCCTGGCCTGGGTATCGCATCGGCGCGCGAGAGGCGGTGTTAGAACCGTGGCGACTGCGCGGTCACAAGAGTACAAGTCTTGGGCCGATCCGACTCAGATTGAAAGGATGGACTCAGGGTCACGTGTAAATGCTATCTACATATCATGGGTCACTTGAATTTGAACGGGAGGCCACGGGAGTCTATGGAATGGTACGGTCTAGGATACGGGTCCTACTGCTCTCCCCTCCTAATAAAAATTGTCCCCGAAATTTAAACCATATCACAACTAATTACAGAGCTCACCAAGGGAGGGAAAATCTCATCACTATAGATATATTCACAACATATCAACATAATCAAACACCTAAGAGATGGGGATAACGCCCACGAATCTCAGCCTCTTGCTCCCAACATGCCTTCTCTACACTAAGATGACCTCACTGATCCTTGGATCATAGTTAGAAACGATTGAGACTGGAATACTATGCAGCCTCGCAATCTCAACGGTAGGGAGTTAATCAAAAAGTCTCTAAGTCATCTGAACTCGGGGATCTAATCATTTTAAGTTCTTAACAATCATAGAGTGTAAGGTAGCTATCAGCAGATATGTGATTTATCCTCAAGTATTCCCAAGTTATGCTATGATACCAATTTTTGTCACGCCCCAAACTCGGAAACCGAGCTCACAGAATTCTCGATCATAGAATCTGGTGCTAACAGCCCCTATAGTACCCTATTCTCGGCTCTCAATGCCCATATGCCAGATTCTGATCCTAAGATCCTACAAGAAGGATTTTTCAACGTACATTTATCTCGTAAGAAGCATAACCACAAGTTTATCTAAATCACAAAGGCAACATCATCATCACATATCCACTAATATAAATAGTTGAATATAGTGCTAAAAGGGAAATACATATATCAAAAATCAAAGCTCTAAAAGACAACTACACACTCCAAGCTCAACACTATTGCGACCTAACACCACCTTCATGCATCTATCGTGCATAAGCTTATAGAAAGTTTAGGGGGTGGTGTAAGTGTGTGCATAAGGTAAGTATCAAGTATGCAATATCAGAGCCATGCAGAAACATAATAAACCAAATATCATACACAGAGGATGTAATGCAATATGTGATGCGAATGAAATGACCAAGTTGGAGTGTGTCGAGATGACAGTACGTAGTATCACAGGTTACGGGGTCCATCACAAGACTTCTATCTAAATAATTCCCATACCTAAATTTTGATATATAGACTTAATGTGGTAAACTCCTGATCTCAGATTAGTTGCGCGCCCCAACCGAAATCCTGGTCATTGCGAAGGTACACATAAGACTTAGTTGCGCACCACTACCCGAGTGGATAGTGAATGAATGAATGAGTATAATGTTGAGTATGTAACTCCTACTCAGTAAGTCCACATATTAGTATAACTCATCTTTGGGATCATCACTGGGGTCTAGTACACTTCACATTGACTGCCGCCTACTTAGCCGCACAGCCCAGCAAGTGGAAGAGACCACACTATTTGCCTATCAGTTGTATACTAATGCCTACCCGGCTTGTCGATAGCGGACCCATTTGCGAGCTGATCAAACTTAGCTTGGCTTATAACCCCCCTCACTTGGGCGGATGAGGCCACACTCCCTTCCAACTGACCATGACACAGTGGGAGACAGGGCCTACTGGTATTCGTCACGCGAGTGCTCATGTATCCACTCGGTCTAGACGTTGGACCGTCTCCTAGCCACGGAGGTTTAGGGACTTTCACCCAAGGACATCCAACATGCCTAGATGCTCGGACCAAATATTTTCGGTGTCCCATCTGGCCATCCACGATATGCCTGTGGAGGCTACAATCCTAACATCGCTAGGGTGTACAGTAGTCCTATCACAAAATGCAAGATGCATGAGTCACATAGTCCAATCATGTATCAATTCTGCATATACCGTGGGCTCATGTGGGACGACTCCGCCTATCAGGGAGTCCCATAAACAACCTACCCTATAAAATATGCAATGGTCAACCACCTCTCATAACAAACATGCAGATGATGCTTATGGGCATGTATCATAATGCTATGCTATCACATACTCATAATCGGTATCGATAACCGGCACCGATAATCAACATCGATAATCGGCCTTGATAATCAGCATCATTAGAATGGGCCTAACAAGGCCGAAGGGAAGGTCACAATATGGACATTCAACCATCATTATCTATTAATGTAGACATTTAACTAACATTGCTCTCAAGGAGTGGCCCTCATAGGGCCAAACTTATAGTGGGGCCCTTGGCCTCACATAAGGGCCTCACATACATTATAATGGGCCTCACATATCACAATGGGCTGCATCACATGGGCCTCATATACATCAAGTGGGCCGCATCGCATGGGCCATAAACACATCACAATGAGCCTCATATACATCGCAATGGGCCACAACCTATGGGCATCGAATACATCACAATGGTCCACAACCTATGGGCCTCAAACACATCACTATATGCCTCATATCTGGGCCACGTATATATCACAATGGACCTCGGCACATGGACCATAAATGCATCACATTAAGGTAGGCCCTGTACATTCCAAATGGGCCCCAAATATATCACATTGGGCCTCATGACATGGGCCTTACACATCGCAATGGGCTGCATCTTATAAGCCCCTTACATTGCAATGGGCCTCCCACACAGGCCTAATATACATCACAATGGGCCTCAAACATGGACCTCAAACACATCATTATGGGCCTCAAACACATCATAATGGGCCTCATATATGTTAAGTGGGCAGCATCACATGGGCCGCAACAATGGACCTCACATGTATATCATATACATCAAGATGGGCCTCGCAGGCCAGCCCTATTGTCGAAAAAGACAAATGGACAGAGAATACATGCAACAGGGTGGGCCTCTAATGGATATGGGCCACCCAAAAACATTATAGTGTGCCTAGAAAGTTTTCAATGGTGGGTGTCAACACACTACTATCTAGCAGCGTGTAAGCCTGCTGCTGGTCGGTGTGGATACAATATACATCATGGTGGATCCCACCATATAGCAGGTGGACCTGATGGCTCAACGGCGTGGATAGGTGGGTCCAGCATCCAGTAGTTACGGGACGGGCGGTGTGGATGAAACTTATAACAAGGTGAGGACGGTGTTGATACAACACATACCACAAGGTGGGCTCCACAAGTAGCACAGTCCAGATGGCTAGTGTGAATAAAGGATATATACATCATGGTGCGGACATAACTCGTCCCTTGGATCAGATCCACTGATCTTATTGACATCCACATAGCAGTAAAGCTATTAGGACCCACTGTCTATACTATGGACGGGGTGGATACAAAACTCACGCATCACGATGGGGTCCTATAAGGCCCGTATCCTAAACCATACCATTTCGTAGGCTTCCGCGGTCCCTGTCGAATTCTGTCGACCCGCGACCTGTAATCAATATTTACATGTAACCCTAAGTCACATTCCGAAGATCTTAGTCGACTCGACTCGAAACATATATCCTAGCGACCGCATCGTCGCCACGGTTCCAACGCCGCATCTCGCCTACCGATGCGATACCCGGGCCAGGAGATGTGAGCTTGTGTTCATTTCGAGGAAAACCCCACGCGTGTGAATTCCAAGAGAATCTCTACAACCTATCCAATCAATCAATCAATCATCGCCTCTTTCCAAGTACACACCCTATCACAAGTACAAGCAACCCAACCCCTCTTTCCCTAAGTCAACTCTCATGTCACTCACACCCATCCTTCTCTCCTTACATCACCCATCACCCATCACTCCATCTCTTTTCTTCCCATCACCTCTCTCTCTCTCTCATTTCTCTCTTCACTCCCAAGCTCCTAAGGAGAGCATCCAACGTCCAAGCTTCCCAAGCCAAACCCAAGAGTGGCCCACTTCCTAACCCCAATCTCCCATCTTGGCCATCCAATCTTCATCATCCTCCATCAAGATCGAAGCCAAGGAGCCTAGGAGTTCAAGGAGCTAAAGAAGAAGGCTGATCGGTGGGTGATCCACTGTTGATTTTTGTTTTAAGGGCCCACTTATTGTGGGATCCATTTGATGTATTCATTGTATAAGGGAGGGCCCAATAGTGGCGGGGTCCCACCCCTTCACATTTTTTTTCTCTCTCTCCCTCTTTCTCTCTCTTTTTTTATTTGTGATGTTGTGGCCCACCCGTCGATGCTTGATATTCAAACTGTCCATCCATAGCTGGTGGGTCCCATACGTGTGGACCCACCTGAAATTAGATTGGCTGGAGTACCCCACACTAGCATATAGCTGGATTGACGTTAGCAAGTTCTGCTAGTCCCACCGTGGAATGTGTTATATCCTACACTGTCCATCCATTTTTTAGCAGGTGTGTGGGGCCCACCCCACACCTACTGCACATGTGGGATGGGACCCACCTTGATGTATATGTCTGATCATCCAGACCATTCGGTAGATGGACGTTCAGCCCCTGGACGTTGTAGCATCATCACACAAATATATATATATAGATATGTGGTGGGCCCCATGTGGGACCCACCTACTAGACGGCCTAGTTGGATCCCCACACCAGCTTATAGCTATGTATTGACGTCACCAAATTCTATAAGTCCCACCTTAAATGTATGTGTTTCATTTGCACCATCCATCTGGACGGTGCCATGTATGGCCCCACCATGATGCAGTGATGTAACTGCACTGTCCATGCAGTGGCCCAACTTGATGTTTGTGTTTACCACAACGTTCATCTATTTTAAATCCCCACTATCCATCTGTTTTGATGGTGGGCCAGCAGTTGATGCCAGCTGCTGCTGCACGTGCGATGTGATATATGTGAGGCCCAATGAATCCCCACCATCCACCATGAGTGAGGCCCAATGAGATATATGTGAGGCCTTTGTGTTAGACTGAATGTGATGTATATGAGGTCCATTGCGATGTGTGATTCCACCATAATGTTTATGGCGGGCCATGCCTTGGGAGCAATGGTGGTTAAATGTCTGCATTGTAACTCTCCCTAGGGCCTGTTGATAGGCCCATACTTGTGTGTAGGCCGTCTAGGCCCATCTTTATTATGAAGAGAGTTTATTACCATATAACATGCTTAGTATAGCTCCATGATTCATGCCCATACGCATCATATGTATACTTGATATGAGGAGTGATTGATCGTAGCGTATGGCTTCGGGTAGATTATTTTCAAGGCTCCCTGATAAGTAGAGTTGCGCCATATGGGCACACGGTACGTACAGGATTGCTGCATGACTGATAGAGTGATTCATGTACCTCACATTTGTATGATATATTTACTGTACACCCTAGCGACTTCATTGTTGTGGCCTCCACAGGCATATCGTGGATGACAGGATCGGACACCGAAAATACTGTTACTAGCATCAGGGTGCCATAGATGTCTCTGGGTGAAAATACCTAAACCTAATGGTACCAGAGGATGACTCCAACGTTGAGACCAAGTGGATAAATGAGCGAACGGGGGCTGAATACTAGGAGGCTGCATCTCCCACTATGTCATTGTCGATTAGAAGGGGGTGTGGCCTTACCCGCCCAAGGGTAAGGGGCATTACTAGGCTGACTATGATCAGCTTGTAAATGGGTCCACTATCGACATACCAGATAGGTATTGGCAGGCTATTGGCTAGGCAGATTAGGAGGTTTCTTACACTCACTTAGACTATGTGCATGAGAAAGGGGCAGTGTCATTTGGAGCGTACTAAACCCCGGTAATTGTCTAGTGTTCGAACTATACTGATATTTAATGCTCTAGTGATGAGCTGCATTGATATGTGGATTGGTGAGCTTGAGCTGTATCTTGCACATGACATTGGCTGCGTAGGCCTTGTAACGTATGGCCTTGGTGTGGCCGATAGCATTCATGCCCTGCATCGCATAGCCTTAGTACGGCTGATTGCATTCATGGTCTCATCAGCATGATTTCACATTACTTTGATATTACATTTTGAGTACGCTCATATTGCACACACACTTACACCACCCTCTAAGCTTTTTGTAAGCTTATGCATGATTGATGCATGTAGGTGACGTCAAGACGCAACCATAGCTTAGCCATAGCAAGAGTATGCAGTCGAGCTTCACGAGTGTTCGTTATTATTATCATTGTATTTCCCTTCATGCGCATTGTACCTTAAAGTTTTTAATCATAGTGGATTTGTGGTGTATTGTGGTTATTGTTCGTGGGTTATGCTTATGGTTATGCTTATTACGAAATAAATTCATATTGAAAATCCTCCTTGTATGATCCTAAGATCAGAACCTGGTGTATGGAAACTGAGAGCCAAGAATGGTGTACTACAAAGTCTATCAACGTTGAATTCAGCGATTGAGAATTTGTGAGCCCGATTTTCAAGTTTGGGGCATGACAGAAGTTGGTATCAGAGCATAACTTGGGAATAACTCAGGGCAACATCACATATCTACTATGAGCTTAGGATAACTAGGTCTCGAGTGTGTAACCATCCAATTTAATTCCCTAATATGCATTTATTCAAGAATTCTCAAGGTTGATAGGCATCCTTATTCTTTCCTATAGGACATGCAGCCCAAGAGAGGACCCGAGAGACTCCCGCTCCACCACCTAAGGCTCTCGCTCTACCACCTACGACTCCCACTCCACCACCTAAGATCCTTGCTCTCTAGCTTGAAGATGCCGCTCCTCCACCCGAGACTGGTGCGGATCTGACTGTACCCGTGAGTGCCTCCCAGTTACATCAAAAGTTGCAAGCTGTGACGGTCACCCTTCAGGGGCAGGGCAGTCACCCCATTGTTTTGCCAGCCCAAGCAGAGTAGGAGCACGCGAGCGCGCTCCTTCGAGAGTTCAGATAGCTTAATCCCTCACGTTTCCAGGGTGAGCCAGATCTGACAGCAGTTGAGAGGTGGCACTCCGATGTGGAAAAGATTTTTGATATGATGACATGTACGACCCAGCAGTAGGTTCAGTTAGCCGTATTTCTTCTTTAGGGTAAGGCCTAGCACTAGTGGACCTCCATTACCTGTGTTGCAAGGCCTGATTTCATCTAGACATGAGAGGATTTCGTAGACTGATTCGACCAGTAGTGCTTTTCCTACCACATTCGTCGGTAGCGAGCATTAGAGTTAGAAACCTTAGTACAGGGAAACATGTCTGTGGTGCAGTATGTGACTTATTTTGTGGCGCTATCGAGGTTCATACCATATTTGGTTGATGATGAGCATCTGAAGGCCCACCATTTCGAGAATGACTTACGTTACGGTCTTTAAGGCCGTACTATTAGGCATGAGCTCCCAACTTTTTAGACGGTAGTACGGAGGACTTAGATTTATGAATCTTAGTGGGCCGGTACATAGAGCGATCAAGATTAGAAGAGAGACCAGAAGAGGTAGCCCCCCTTCAGTAGCTCCTAGCAGCATCGACGACCATAGAGGCACAGGTGCTAGCCATCCACCAAAGCACCAGCAGCACCTCTAGCTCCACCCTATCGGCTGTTTACTAGAACTTCTTTTAGATGTGGTGGGATAGGGCACTGCTTACATAAGTGTCCCTGCCCTCAACAGCAACAGCCGAGAGGGCCACAACATCCTACACCATAGCAGTGACCCCAACCACCTCAGTTGTCAAGGCCCCAGCAGTAGCAGAGACAACAGTATAGGTCGCCCCAATAACAGTAGCATCAACAGTAGTAGTAGCACCCTCAGAGGGGACAAGCACCTCCCCAGCTAGTTCATGCTAGGTTTTACATGGTCCAGTAGGATCCGTAGTCTTATAGAGGAGTCATTGTGGGTATTCTTCCTGTCTCCGCATGTATCACACATGTACTATTTGATTCCGGTGCATCGCATTCTTTTATGTCCGAGGGATTCTGCTATTTGACTGGATTGCCGACAGAGTCTGCTCGCGAGGGGTTGACTGTATCGACACCCTTAGGGAATAATACAATGTTGGGCAGTTACTGTTCATTTTGCCTCGTATTAGTGGGATAGATTTTCTTTTCTACCGACTTGTTTATGCTGTTGATGTTAGATTTTGATGTTATCCTGGGCATGGATTAACTTGCCAAGTATCACGCTATCTTGGACTGATCCGCGAGGACAGTCATGTTTTGTATACCAGGCTTATTACAATTCTAGTTCGTTGTCAAGCCCAGAGGAGAGCCGTTGTCTTGTTTGATGTCCTTTATAGTTAAGGAACTTATTGCGTTGTGTATCAATTAGTTGCCAGTGGTCTGCGATTTTCTCGATGTGTTTTAGAAGATTCCGGGATTGTCGTCGTGCTAGCATATTGAGTTCCAGATTGATCTCATGCCCAGTACCGCACCCATTTTGAAGGCCCTATATTGTATGACACTGATGAAGTTGAGGGAGCTCAACGATAGCGGGATGAGTTACATGAGTTGGGATTCATTCATTCGAGCAGTTCGCCTTGGGGAGCACCGGTACTCTTCGTTAGGAAGAAAGATGGCTTGTTGATGCTCTGCATGGATTATCGCAGCTCAACGGGGTCACGATCGAGAACAAGTACCCGCTCCTGAGGATAGATGACTCATTTGATCACTTGCAAGGTGCACAGTTCTTTTCGAAGATTGACCTATGTTCCGGTTATCATCAGATTCAAGTCCGAGAGGAGGACATCCTGAAGATAGTTTTCAGGACGCATTATGGTCATTTTGAGTTTCAAGTCATGTCCTTTGGACTGACCAGTGCACCCACAGTATTCATATAGTTGATGAATGAGGTCTTCCATCTAATCTCGATTAGTTTGTTGTGGTCTTCATCGATGACATTCTAATCTATTCAAGGATCCGTGAGGAGCATGAGCAGCATCTGGAGATTGCATTGCAGACCCTCCGTGCCCACCGGCGAGTTTTGGCAAGAGGAGGTGAAGTTTCTTAGTCATGTGGTGACGAGGGAGGGTGTCACAGTGGACCCCTCGAAGGTTGAGGTAGTGCGTTAGTGGGACCAGCCCAGGAGCGCGTCTGAGATCCGCAGTTTTCTTGGTTTGACAAGCTACTATCGGCGTTTCATTGAGGGCTTCTCTTGTATCATAGCCCCGTTGACCAGGTTGACTCGGAAGGGTGTAGAGTTTATTTGGAGCGGCGCCTGTGAGTGAGCATTTATGGAGCTGAAGGACCGCCTCATGTTTAATCCTGTTATCACTCTTTCCTTTAAAAGTGATGGATTCATGGTTTTTACTAATGCTTCACATATTGGCTTGGGTGCTGTCCTGATGCAGCACGAGAGACCAGTGGCTTATGCATCCCGCCTGTTCAAGGTCCATAAGCTGAACTACCCCATGCATGATTTGGAGTTGGCAGCAGTCATCTTCGCACTTAAGGTGTGGAGGCATTATCTCTATGGGGTTAGATTCGATCTCTTCTCCGACTACAAGAGCTTGAAGTACTTATTCTCTCAGTCCGAGCTGAACATGAGGTAGAGACGTTAGATGGAGCTCTTGAAGGACTATGATTGTGATCTCTATTACCACCTAGGCAAGGTAAACATGGTGGTGAATACCCTTAGTCATCAGCCATGAGGCTTGATGGCGCATATGATGATTTAGGAGTGGAGGATGCTGGAGGATGTGGTAACATATAATTTTAAGATCAGTCTACAGTCTTCTATCGTGCAATTATCGAGCTTGTCGATTCAACCCTCTCTAGTTGGAAGGGTGATCGAGGCTCAGCAGGCTGATTAGTCATTACAGAGTTATAGGGTTAAGGCGGCATCTAAGAGTCAGTCAGATTGGTAGATTGGTTCTGATGTTGGACTTCATTTCAGAGGCTGATTATGTGTCTCGAATATTCCTTAGTTGCGTAGAAATCTTATGACCGAGGCATATTGATTGTGGTTTTCTATCCACCTTGGCTCATGAAGATGTACCGTGATATGAGGCAATAGTATTTTTGGATGAGGATGAAGTGTCAGATCACTAGTTTTGTGGCTAAGTGTACATATACAAGCATGTCAAGGCTAATCATCAGAGACCCCCTGGTCTATTGCGGCCGTTGAGCGTCCTGATGTGGAAGTGGGAGCACGTGTTGACAGATTTTATTATGGGCTTACGAAGGACCTAGCGCAGTCATGACGCTATCTAGGTTGTCATGGATCGTCTGACGAAGTCGGCACATTTTCTTACGATTTGTGCAATTTAGTCTTTGGACTGGCTTGTAAGGTTATTCATTGAGGAGATTGTGAAACTACATGGCATTCCAGTTTCGATTGTTTCTGACCGATACCCAAGGTTCACATCTCAGTTTTAGGGAAGCTTTCAGAGAGTGATGGGGTCTATTTTGCAACTCAGCACTGCGTATCATCCACAGAATGATGGCCAGACCGAGAGGGTCAACCAGATCCTTGAGGATATACTTCGGGCTTATATGATTGACTTCGAGGGGTAGCTGGGATGAGCATCTATGATTAGCTAAGTTCGCATACAACAACAGCTATCATGTGACTATTGGCATGGCTCCTTTTGAAGCACTATATGGCAGACCATGCAGATCTCCGAGTTGTTGGACCGAGGTCAGAGAGCTGTGCCTCCTAGGTCCCGAACTTGTGCAGTAGACGTCAGAGGATATTTTGTGCGGTGACTCAGAGTTAGTAGAAGAGTTTCGCTGATCGGCAGCATTGTCCCTTGGAGTTTGCTTTAGGGATAGTGTATCTTAAGATCTCTCCCATGAAGGGCGTAGTTCGATTTAGAATGAAGGGCAAGCTTGTCCCAATATTCATAGGACCTTTCAAGATCACTGGCCATGTTGGCGCCGTGGCCTATCGGCTTGCCTTGCCATCTCAGTTGCCTGGTGTCCCCAACATTTTCCATGTCTCTATGCTGAGGAGGTGTGGGTCAGACATAGTTTCTATTATTGATTGGTAGCTGTTAGAGGTTCGTGAGGACGTTTCTTACATTGAGCACCCAATTCATATCCTTGATCAGAAGGATCAGGTCCTCTGGACTAAGGTCATTCCCTTAGTGAAGTTCAGTGGTTCACCATTCTGTTGATGAGGCGTTTTGGGAGCACGAAGTGAGATTCGAGAGCACTATCCCCATCTCTCTGATGATTGATTATATATTATATCTTGTACGTTGTCTCCGATTTCATATGATGATGTTATGTTTCCTCTTCCTTACAGTTATGTCTAGTTGCGATAATTGTGTAAATTTCGAGGACAAAATTTTTATTAAGAGGGGAGAGCTGTAAGGCCCGTATCCTTGACTGTACCATTCTGTAGGCTTATGCAGTCCTCCCGATCGAATTCTGACAACCCGCAACCTATAATCAGCGTTTACGTATGGTCCTAAATTGCATCCCAAAGTTCTGAGTCGGCTCAACTCGAAACTTATATCGTAGTGACCACACCGTCGCTGCGGTTCCAGCGCTGTCTCATGCGCTAATGCGATACCTAGGCCAGAAGAAGTGGACCTACGTTCATTTCGAAGAAAACGCCGTGCGTGTGAATTCCAAGAGAATCTCTACAATCTATCCCATCAATCAATCAATCAATCATGTCAAGTACACACTCTTCACAAGTACAAGTAACCTATTCCCTCTTTCCTTAAGTCAATTCTCATGTCACTCACACCCATCCCTCTCTCTTACATCACCCATCACCCATCACTCTATCTCTTTTCATCCCATTACTTCTCTCTCTCTCATTTCTCTCTTCACTCTCAAACTCCCAAGGAGAGTATCCAATGTCTAAGCTTCCCAAGCCAAACCCAAGTGTAGCCCACTTCCCTACCACAATCTCCCATCTTAGCCATCTAATCTTCATCATCCTTCATCAAGATTGAAGCCAAGGAGCCTAGGAGTTCAAGGAGCTAAAGAAGAAGGTCGATCGGTAGGTGATTCACTGTTGATTTTTGTTTTAAGGGCCCACTTAGTGTGGGACCCACTTGATTTATGCATTATATAAGGGAGGGCCCAATAGTTGCGGGGTCCCTCCCCTTCATGTTTCTCCCTCTCTCCTCTCCCTCTCTCTCTCTCTCCTTTTATTTGTGATGTTGTGGCCCACCCGTTGATGCTTGATATTCTAACCATCCATCCATAGCTAGTGGGTCCCAAACGTGTGGACCCACCTAAAATCAGATTGGCTGGAGTGCCTCACACCAGCATATAGCTGGATTGACGTTAGCAAGTTCTGCTGGTCCCACTGTGGAATGTGTGTTATATCCTACACCATCCATCCATTTTTTTAGCAGGTGTGTGGGGCCCACCCCACATGTGCTGCACGTGTGGGATGGGACCCACCTTGATGTATATGTCTGATCATCCAGACCATTTGGTAGATGGACATCCAGCCCCTGGACATTGTAGCATCCTCACACAAATATATATAGGTATGTGGTGGGCCCTATGTGGGACCTACCCACTGGATAGACTAGTTGGGATCCCCACACTAGCTTTATATCTGTGTATTGATGTCACCGAATTCCATGGGACCCACCTTAAATGTATGTGTTTCATCTACACCGTCCATCTAGACGGCCATGTATAGCCCCACCATGATGTAGTGTTATAATTGCACCGTCCGTGCAGTGGCCCACCTTGATGTTTGTGTTTACCACACCATTCATCTGTTTTAAATCCCCACCGTCCATCTGTTTTGATGGTGGGCCAGTAGTTGATGCCAGCTGTTGTTGCACGTGCAGTAACAGCACCATGGTGTCACCATGATGTATGTGAAATTCCCCCCATTCATCCATGTTGTGTGGATCCACACTGTCTAGACCTTAGACGGTGGGACCCACCATGATGCATGTGTTATATCTATACCGTCCAACCATTTTTAGGGATCATTTTATGGCATGAGGAAAAGAACGAGTCAGATCTGAAGTTCCAACAGACCCCACCATTCAAAATAGTGTGGATAATGACATCCACCGTTCAAAACTTCTTAAGGGTCACGGTACCTTCCAATCAAGCTGATATTTTTGTTTTCACTTCATCTATCTCTGTGTTAATTGATGAATTGGTTGGATCTCAAAATACATCATGGTGGGTCCTATAAATGTTTTAACGGTGGGTGTGGCTGCTCTCATAGTTTTCTGTGGTGGTCCTTGTAGGATTTTATCGATGGAAATCATTATCTCCACTGCTAGTTGTAGTAGGTCCAGATGATCTTTCGGCATAATTCTTTTTTTTTGGAAATGCTTTAAAATGATCTTTAAAATAGATGAAAGTGTAGATGGTGTGACCCATGTGATGCGGCCCACTTGATGTATATGAGGCCCATTGGTGTGGCCCATGTGATGTGGCCCACTTGGTGTATATGAGGCCCATTGGTGGGACCCATGTGATGTGGCCCACTTGGTGTATATGAGGCCCATTGGTGCGGCCCATGTGTTGTGGCCCACTTAATGTATATAAGGCCCATTGTTGAGGCCCATTGCATTGTATATGAAGCCCATGTGATGAGGCCCATTGTGATGTATTTGAGGCTCATGGGTTGAGGCCCAACGTGATATATATAAGGACTATGACTGAGGCCCAATGACATATGTGAGGACAAATGTGATGTATATGAGATCTATTGCGATGTGTGATTCCACCATAATGTTTATGGTGGGCCATGCCTTGGTAGCAATGAGGTTTGAAGTCCACATTGTAAGAGCAATGATGGTTAAATGTCCGCATTGTAACTCTCCCTAGGGCCCATTGATAGGTCCATACTTGTTGTGTGTAGGCCATCTAGGCCCATCTTCGTTATGAAGAGAGTTTATCACCATATAACATGCTTAGTATAGCTACATGATGCATACCCATATGCATCATATGTATGCTTGATATGTGGAGAGCTTGATCATAGCATATGCCTTTGGGCAGATTGTTTGCGGGGCTCCCTGATAGGCAGAGTTGCCCCACATGGGCGCGCGGTATGCACAGGATTGTTGCATGACTGATAGAGTGATTCACGCACCTCACATTTGTATGATATGATTATTGTATGCCTTAATGATGTCAGGGTTGTGGCCTCCACAGGCATATCATAGATGGCAGAATCGGACATTGGAAATACTGTTACTAGCATTAGGGCACCATAAATGTCCCAGAGTGAAAATTCTTAAACCCGATGGTACCTGAGGATGACTCTAATGTCGAGACTGAGTGGATACATGAGTGTACGAGGGCCGAATACTAGGAGGTCATGTCTCCCACTATGTCATGGTCAGTTGGAAGGGGGTGTGGCCTTACCCGCCCGAGGGTAAGGGGCATTGCTAGGCTGAGTATGACCAACTCGTAAATGGGTCCACTATTAACGTGCCGGATAGGTATTGGCAGGCTATTGGCTAGGCGGATAGTGAGGGTTTTTATGCTCACTTGGACTATGTGCCTGAGAAAGGGGCAGTGTCATTTGGAGTGTACTAAACCCCGATAATTGTCCAGTATGAGAACTATATTGATATTTGATGTTGTAGTGATGAGCTATATTGATATGTGGATTGGTATGCTTGAGCTGCATCTTGCACTTGACATTGGCCATGTAGGCCTTGTATTGTATGGCCTTAGTGTGGCCGATAGCATTCACACCTTGCATCGCATAGCCTTAGGACAACTAATTGAATTTATGGTCTCTCAGCATGATTCCATAGTACTCTGATATTGCATTCTGAGCACACTTATATTGTGCACACACTTACACCACCCTCTAAGCTTTCTATAAGCTTAAGCATGATTGATGCGTGCAGGTGTCGCCATCATGCATTCGTAGCTTTGCCACAGCCGGAGCGTGCAGTTGAGCTTTAGGAGTTTTCGTTATTATTATCGTTGTATTTCCCTTCATGCGTATTGTACCTTAAAGTTTTTTTTATCATAGTAGATTTGTGATGGTGTCTTGTGATTATTGTTCGTGGGTTATGCTTATAGTTATGCTTATTATGAAAGAAATTCACGTTGAAAATCCTCCTTATATGATCCTAGGATTAAAACCTGGTGTATCGGAACTGGGAGTTGAGAATGGGGTACTACGGAGGCTGTCGGCGCCGGATTCGGCGATTTGGAATTTTGTGAGCCTGATTTCTAAGTTTGGGGCATGACAGGTCCCACCTCACATGTGCAACACATGTGGGTGGGCCCCACGTCTAGCCACATGGGCAGACGACTGTGGTAATTGATACATCTTAGTTGGCCGCCCTTTTCAGCACATCCAGATGGATGGCTGGTATACAATACATACATAAGGGTGGGCCCCACCTCATTTGGATGGTCTGGATCAAACAAGCCAGCAGTGGGATACCACCGTCCAAACAGTGGATGGTGTGGATGTAAAAACACATACATCATGGTGGGCCATCATACACCAAAAGGAGAGAGAGAGAAGGAGAGCGAGAAATGTGTGGTGGAGGGGACAAGCTCCACCACTATGAGCCCTCCCTAGGTAGGCCATGTAAATACCATACATACATCAAAATGGGCCCCAAATCGTGTGGGTCCTAAAATATAAAAATCAACAGTGGAGATCCCTTTCCACCAAAAGATGCAAGGCTTAGATGACCTTTTCACAATTGGAAAAAATAAACATCATGATGGGGTCCATGGAGAATGGCCCCTTCATGGGATGAACATATGAATCATGGTGGGCCATCGGCCACACCTAGGGTCTAAAGTGAGATCCATACCATCAATCGGTAGGCCCCACTTGGCCCATCATCAAAGCACAATCTAACCTACAAATCACTCACCTATATCACTCCTTCTTTAGCTCCATGGACTCCTAAACTCTGTGGCTATCCATTTGATGGAATTTGATGGAATTTGAAGGGTGAAGATAAGAGATCTTAGGGTAGGGAGTGGGCCACACTTGGCTCCTCTTGTGGAGAGCTTGGATGTTTTCTCTCCTTGAGAATTTGCTTTAAAATGGAGTGAGAAAATGAGAGAGAGAGAGAGAGGAGTGGTGTGTATGACATGGGTGGCATGGGTCTCATTGACTTTTAGGACGAGATGAATGGGTTAAGCATGGGTTGCTTTGACTTGGTGAAGAGAGAGGTATGGGTGAGTGATGGGATGTTCTTGACTTAATTGATGTGATTGATTTGATAGATTCTCTTGGATTTTGCAAATGCACGACATTTTTCCAAAATATACACGGGCCCATAACTCCTGACCTGGGTATCGTATCGGCATGCGAGACGCGGCTTTGGAACCGCGACGACAGCGCGGTCGTAAAGGTAGAAGTCTCAGGTCGATCCGACTCAGATCGACAGGATGCGACTCAGGGTTGTGCAAATGCTATCTGTCCGTCGCAGGTCACCGAAATTCGATCGGGAGGACCACAGGAGTCTACGGAATGGTACGATCTAGGATACGGGTCTTACAGACCTCATTCCAGTTCATCTTCCCGCTCTGCTCCTCAGGTTGTGTAGACCATTCGTGCACCAGAGGATGATTCTAAAAATATAAGGGATTTTCACTCTCGGTGTATCATTATTAAACAATCAGTTAATGTTGATCACATCTTTCAATATAGTCTAGTTGAACTTTTCTCTGAGGTAGGATGGGAGAAATTTTTGAAATATGGCGGGGCGACTTACTAGTCTATTGCACAAGGGATTTACGCATCCATTAATGAAGTTTCTTCCAATAACTTAACATTTTCTATTCAATTTATGGAAGTGACTATCATTATAACACCATCATATCGTCCATTATGGACATAGAAATGGTGCATGATGGAGTACCAATTCCTACTATTTCTGAAGATATGAATAATACTGAAAGAAACTCTCTTACTTAGGTGTTATGTGATTTTGATGCCCAATGGCAGTCCGGTAACTCTCTCCCCACTTATAATTTACTTCCAAAATATTGCATTCTTCATCTTATCTTCACGTCTAATGTTTATCCCAGGGCAGAGAATAAAAGAGATCTTACTCCATTCATGATGCGTGTTACGCATGCTGTTGCATCCAGTATTTGTATTTATCTTCCATCTTTGATTTCCTTCTTGATTATTCAATATTGCCTTAATCCTTGTCATGACTCTATTCCTTTTGTATTCCTCATGACTTCCCTTGCTTTGCACTATAATGTTCAAATTTCTGCGATCGAAGCATCGGAATTCGAACTACCCTTTAGTAATGTGAACTTAAACATGATAAAGTTAGATCTGAGGCCTAAGCAGCAAGGCGATCGGGAAGCAGATCCTATAGGTGACATCAACATGGACGACATCTTTGATGATTTGGAAGAGTCCAAAGACACGAATGATTCTAATTTCCAACCTTCTCAATTCTCTAATAGATTGGATAGTTTAGAGAAGAAGGTGGAAGCTTTACAAGTATCCCAGGACTTACTCTATCAAACTCAAAAGCAACACATAAAGTATGTCAAAAAGTACTTTCATTGCTTCAATAGGAGTTTGACGATTAATTATTTTGAGATGCTTGCACCATCCTCCTATGAATCAGAATGACTTATCCATGATGGTCTGTAATAATTTTTTTACTCCTTAGATTTACTGCACTTGGATTCATCTCTAAATTTATTTGATAATTGTCTTGATATGTCTTAATACATTTGGATGATCTTCTTTATGACATTATTTTTCCTATTTATGCTTTCTATTATGCATCTTTTGATTTCTTTCTTCTTTTGACAACTTCTGATAAAAAGGGGGAGAGAATTATGAGAGACTTATGATATTCAGGAATATATCATAAAATGAATGATATGTTTGTGTGTGTGTGTGTGTGTGTGTGTGTGTGTGTGTATGGGGACTATTTTTGTTTGCATTGGATTACATATGGTGAAAAATTGGATATATATATATATATTTCTCATTGATCAAGTACTCAGGGGGAGCTACTGATGCATATTCTAAGGGGGAGCGTCAATTAAGAACTTCAAAATGTGATACTATAGGTGGTGTATAGATGATCTTTTGAACCACAACATATTTTGTATGATGAGTTTGTAAGAAGTTGTAATGTTGTATGATGAGTTGTGCATGATTGTGTTTTGTCACGAAATTGACAAAGGGAGAGATTGTGAGTTCTAATACTTAAAGCACATTTAAGATTGTCAAATTTCGTAGTCTCGAATGGATAACAAGCACTCTTAAAGATGTTCTTCGATGACTTATGAAGCTTACTTAATGACCAGATCAACATCTCAGGGAAGACTCATCATTGCAAGATTTATGTTGGCTTGGTTCAAAGATTGAAGCATCTGTATGTGTCAACCATCAGGTCGTATAACCTTAGATTAGGTGTATTTCACATGGTATCATAATGAACATTATTTTAAGTAAAATACACTGAAGTTAGGCCAACCCAACTTCTAGTTCATCCAGCCTAACTACCTTCGGCTAACCCAACATAATTCGGGCAAGTATACAGCAAGATAAAGATTTTCTACGTCAAGTTTTACCAGTCCAACCTTAGGTTCAGCCAGCCAAACCTGTCAGTTCGGCTAGCCCGAGCGTGTTCGGTCAAGTTTCCAATGACTTTAAATATTCGGATCTTAGGGAGATTTGGCCAGCCAAATTTTGGATTGGGCCATCCAAATTTTTGAAATATCTTATCCTATGAAATTCAGAGTCGTTGGAATGCTATCATTGGAATTTAGCCAGCCGAAGCTAAAATCAGGCCAGTCGGATTTTCAAATCTCTTGGCTATAAATAGAGGCCTTCTCTCATTCATTCAATATACAAAAAATTTTGAAAGATCTCCTCAAATTTAGAGAGAAATTCAGGCCTGCCTTAAGCAAGTTGTGCGGTAATTCTAATATTTATTTAGCTTATTTTACTCTCTCTCTCTAGGAAGTTTTAATTATTTTTTAAATAGAGTAATCTACACTCTACTTGAGATTCAGAGAATAGAATTTGCAGCTATTAGGGTTTTTGTATATAATATTGAAAATACATTAGATCTCTATATTCTTTTTAAGTTGAATACATATATCGCTTCTTCAATATCCCAAGAAAGGAGATTGCTGCAATCAAGCTACAGTTATGTCTTTGACTCGCTAATTGAAGATAAGTATTATATTTACTTTCATTTAATTTTGAATTTTTCTAAGATAGCCCATAAATTTCAGTGGGCTGTTTTGTGGCGAGCCCATGAAAATCATAAAGTGGGTTTTGTTATGACAGCCTGTGAAAATCACAAGAACTATATAAGGTTGTTAAGGTGACCCTGTGAAAAGCTTGAAATAGTGAAAGCCAAAATTACAATGGTAGTAATTTTAGGAGTGGAGTAGGTGTGGGGTTTAAGCACCGAACTAGTATAACTCCTTTGTGCATTATAGTGAATGTTTAATTCTTTATATACTTTCCTTATGATTGATTGTCTCTTGCTAAGTTTGGTATTTTGATCTCAAAAACATCGTGAAATAAGGTCATCCTGCCTAAATATTTTAGGTGAAGGTTGTCCTATGAATTATTTGTAATCAAGATTTCAATACTTTAAGCAATTGAGAGTATTTATTTTATTATTCCGCATTATATCGAAATATTTTGTATTATCCTATTCATCCCCCATTAGACATCTATAGCTCATCCTTTTAAGGGCATTATATGCTTCTTGAAGATCGTCTTCATTTTCAGAGTCACTTCTGGGAGCTTCATAATCAAATATTTCACAATCATCTGAAGAAGTGATTCTGGCTATAGTCATAAAGGCGTTATATTCTTTTATAGTTTCCTTATCTGATTCATCATTTTTTGAATTAGTTTTAGATTTTGATGATTCATCCTAAGTAGCAATCATACCTTTTTTCGTCGATTTATCCTTCTTAGGACATTTCGAAGTGAGATGCCCAAGTTCAGAATAGTTGAAACACTGGGTGTTTTTAGATTAAGATTTTTAATAGTTTGAGTTTCCTTTTCTTTTATTAAATTATTTTTGAAAATAATTTCTTTTTTGATTTTTTAGAATTTTATAAAACTTTTTTGCCAACATAGCCATATCGTCCTCATTTTCCTCGTCATCTAAATTTACATTTAAATCCTTTGATTTAGAATTATAGGATTTGAGGGCAATGGATTTGATCTTAGGAGCTTTGAAATTCAACTAATAAGTTTGTAGAGATCTAACTAACTCCTCAACCTTCATAATATCGGTATCCCTTCATTTTTGTATAGTAGTAACCTTAGGATTAAACCTATCAGGAAGTGATCACAATATTTTTATACAAACCTTGCTTTCAGGAGTGTTTTCACTAACACCCACATAGAATTAACTATGTAATTTAATTTGATATAGAAGTCCATAAATGACTCATTTTCTTCCATAAGGATTTCCTCAAATTTGGTTTTAAGGATTTGGATTTTAGACTATTTCACAATGTTTGTTCCTTCACGTGTCATTTCAAGTATATCTTAAGCTTGTTTTATTGCATCACAGAAAATGATTCTTTTAAATTCATTTGGTGATAGAGCACAAGTTATTGCGTTGAAGGGTTTAACATTTGCACTATTTTCACTTTTCTAAGTAGTCATCTAAAAACCATAAGCAATTTCTTTCATGGACGTGGTTTCATTCTTAGCCACTACTTCCATAACAGAAGGGATCTATTGAGTCACAATGGCTTGCCACACACTTTTATCAATGGATTTAAGGAAAATCCTCATCTTATCTTTCCAATATAAATAATTTGAGCCATCAAAGGGAAGTGACCCAGATATGGATAAACTCTTAAGATTTGACATCTTATAGCTTTGGATCTAGCTCTAGGAGGTAAATCCTAAAAAGAGCAACCGTGCTCTGCTCTGATACCACTTGAAAGATGAGCTATAAATGTCTTAGAGAGGAGGGTCATCTACAAATGTCTTTGTGTGTGTGTGTGGGGGTTAATAGGACAATACTAATTTCTTATAAAATCTTGCAAAAATAAAAGTCTCAATCGTATAAAGTACTGAAACCTTTATTAAAATTAATTCGTAGGATAACCTTCACCTATTATTTTAGGTAGGACAACCTTATTTCATGATTTCCTTTGAATCAATCTTTCAAAACAATAAAAGATAGAGAATCAAATAGATCAATCATCACAAATGCACAAGGAGTTACAGTGGTTCGGTATTTAACACACACTTACTCCGCTCTCAAAATTATCACCCTTATAATTTTAGCTTTCCACTATATCAAGGTTTTCACAAGTTCACCTTAACAACCTCTTATAGTTCTTGTGATTTTCATGAGCGTACCATAATAAAACCCCCTTAGTGATTTTCATGGGCTAACCACCAATCAACCTAATGAGATTTTCGGGCTATCTCAACAAACCCAAATGAAATAATTGAAAAGGCCGAGCTAAGAGTCCTAGAGGGGGGGGGGGGGGGGGGTTTGAATAGGACTATGCCAAATTAAAAATTAAATGCGAAATTTAAACAAATATAAATAAAGATAGCACTAAAACAATCCCACAAAGCAGAAATGAATAATAACCTCAAATGTACAAGTACTAAGAGGTTGATACAAATATTGTTGTAAGGACAACCTACACCAAAAATCAAGTGCTTATAGTAGGACAACCTGATTCCTAGAACAGTTTGTGTATCAAAATTCCAAACTGATATAGAGGAATAAAGAATAAAATAGCAAAGAAAATAACTAAGTTATTACAACATTCCCATACTTGCATAAAAGGATTACAATATTCTTCACAAATGCTACAATCAATAAATCACCACAAGACCAAAAATAATAGTGGTTCGCTTGTGTGTACACCAACTGTTTAGAAAAACAGCCACATAAGTACTCCACTCCCAATATCCTCACACAGTGGATATTGGCGTTCACTATGAAATAGGTTTTTCAAGGTTCACCTAAAACCCTCACAAATGTGTCTTTCAAGTGGGCTAACACAATTCAAAAACCCCACACTCTGAGTTTTCTGGATCACCTCAGAAAAACCAAAAAGAAAGAGATTTTTCCGGCACAATCTCAAAGAAAACAAAAGAATAGATTTACTGAATTGTAAAATACTTATCTGGATATTCTCCTTTGATGCAGCCCGGTAGAACCAATTAGGAGTAGAAGTTCAGCGTAGATGTTCAATGTTCACACTCACTTATGAAATGGTTCCAAATTCTAAATGATTTTTGGATTAAATCACTTTGGGCTAGCTTGATTTGATTTTGATTCCAAGAAATGGGAAAACTTTAATCCCTTCTTCAAATAAGATTGGAATGTATAATAAAAAATTAAATGCAAAAAAAGCTAATTAAAGAGAATATTAAATGAGCACTAAATAGCTTAAGAATATCACTAACTTATCTCTCAGAGTGGTACCTTGATTTTTCTTGAAATTGAATGAAAAACTTTGAAAATTATGCTTTATTTATAAGTGTAGAAACTGCTCATTCGACTGGCCCAGAGGTCAGCTCGACTGGTCGAAGGACCAACAAACTTTTGAAAATTTGGGCGCGATAAAATCAGGTCGTTTCACGACTAGTTGAAGGGCCTACACAAATGGTCAAGTGGCCTCCACGACCAGTCAACCCATGCCCACGACTGGTCGTGTGGAACCCAATTTGGTTGTTAGACTTTGAGTCGGGCCTGCTCGACTTGTCGAGCACTGTTCACTCGACTGGTCAAGTAGTCTCCAGGACTGGTAGAGGCAATAACAGAAAATCCCGAAAATAATTAACAAACCTAGGATTGATCAAGGAATTTCTTGGACTGGTCGAGCCAGTACTTGGACTAGTTGAACCTAGTCTAAAACTAGTCGAGAAACAGTCTATACACTTATATAGTGACCCAATTTAAGTATGCAATCAATATGACCTAGCTTAAGGTCAATTTAGGGTCATTCATACCTTATAAGTGATGTTTGAACATTGAATCATCATTTACTTTAGTTGATTGTTGATCTTAAAGTACACGGAGCTTGATAACTTGACGTACTTTGAATCTTCAACATGAAGTACCTTTAAAGCTTGAACTTGTGACACTTTGAAGCTTGACTTTGTAGCTTGAACTTGAAGTACTTGAGTTGTATTTCACTTCAAGCTTAAGTACCAAAGTAAAGTATATTGCCTTGACTTAGATGAAGCTTTGAAAGCTTGAACTATCAGTCGATGTTGTACTTGAACTCTTATACTTGTGATGCTTGAATCTTGAAATGAATCATCTTGAACTTGTACTTGAATCTTAAAATGGAACTTCTTGAACTTGAAGATGAACTAAACAAGATACAAATTCTAAGAGGTTTTGGCACCGCAAAATTTGACAATCATAGGAGCTAGGAAACATAACACTTACAATAATAAAATAGTAATAATACTTATCTTCAGAAGACTGCACGTTGATTTGAAGATACTTGATAAAGTTGAAGCTTTCGACCATTGCAGTGATTTTTTTCTTGAATGTCGAGTGTATGCTCAACTAGAAAGAATTTAGGATCCAACATATCTCAAGGAATATAAACCCTAAATGCTGTAGATTCGATCTTTATTTCTCAAGTATAGATTACTCTTTAATTATACTTAAAGCTAACTTGAGAAATGAAATTGAATAAGTTAAAATAAAGTAAGAATTACCACACATATTTGAGTTTCTCTCTTTGCTTGAGGAAGATTTTTCACCAATTTTCATTATGAAACCAATGAGAGTAGGTCTCTACTCATAGCTAAAGGATTTGGTAGTTTGGTCAGTTTAAAAAAGGCTTTGGTTGACTGAATTTCAAGGATACTGTTTCAACGACTATCAGATTACGTGTGATAAGATTTATCAAAAATTTAGCTGGCCTGAGTTAAAATTTGACTGGCCGAATTTATGGTTCAGCTAGCTGGATCCAAAGTTGGTTTGGACGAACTTGAAACAGAATTTTCCATTTGTTGTTACTGTAAACTTGGCCGAGGCTGAGGTTAGGTTGGGTGATCAAAATTTAGCCAGTAGAACCAAAAGGCAGTGCACGAGTGTGAACTCAAAGTACTAAAAATTACCAGCCACTTGATTACCGCTAAAGATAACACTACGGAATGTAAATAGTAGGCTGAAAGGTAAATGATTAGACTAAGAAATGTAAATTGCTTAATAGGAAAAGTAAAGAATTACACTATGGAATGTAAATTAACTGGTAATTGAAAGATAATGTTGGGTTTATTTGGTTTGGTATGAGCCAAATTTTTCTTCTTGCTTTTCTTCTTACTTTTCTTTGCTATTTATAGCTTTAATCCAAGCATTCTAGATCCTTCCCACGTCCCAATGGTTATGGTAACGCTCTCCATTACTTGGATTCTAGATGCTTCCCACGTTCTACTTCTTTTACTTCTTTTTTCGCCACCTATCTTGCAACCGTGTGAGCTCAAGCTCTTCTCTAATCATTCGAACTCGGTTGTTTTTCCTCTCAACCTTTCTAGTTATACAAGGCAACAATTAATACGTTGTGCCTTGAATTTTCGAGACATTGTTGTACATATCTACAGGAATATCCCTAGGAGCAGCATGTGTGCCCATACAGATCTTATGAAACCTACTTTGATTACTCGCGGAAGGACTCAGTTGAAATGGGTATGAACAATGAGTTCATAAGATTTAAGGAAAAAAACTATAAAAACCCTAGATTTGCAAGTGTGGTTAAACACTTACCTCCAAGTGTCGTCAAGGAGACTTCGATAAAGGATTTGGTTGCAAGTAGATCGTTGATCAAAGGAGAGAAGAACAATTTCTTCCAATCAATCTCTCTCTCACTCTCTTTCTTTTCTCCTTGCTCCTCTTTGTCTCTCTCTTCCAAGGCTAGGGCACAAATTCGTATGGGGTGAGGGGGTGTGAAATGAAATGGTATTTATAGTGCCAAAAAGTGCACAAATAACTATAATGGCCCTTTATTCATTATATTAACCCTAAGGAAGGTTGTTTCTAATTAATGGGACCCATAGGGAGGTGTATGGGTCAATCTGATCCATTGGATGAGTGTCCCACTAAGAGACCTATGTTTGGATCCATCCATCCGATGATCAGACGTGCCGATCAACTGACAAGGTCCCAAATCAAATTGATGGTCATCGAGTGTTGATTAGGCCTACAAATATATGGATGTGAGTAGGGTAATTATTTCAATTGGTATCTCAATTGGTGTCCTAAATTTTGTCATCATCTAATGGTCAAAACGCTATAACTATGACAAAGAGCGTAAGGAGAAAATTTCACTTAAATTCAGGTTATCGCTTAAGTCACTTGCACATTCTATGCACTTGCTTTGCAGGCCAAAGCTGAGAGATCCTCAAGACTCTCTTGACTTAATATCCACAATGCATATCAACTCTAGCAAGATGGGCATTATTCTATAGTTTTGACTCTTGTGGAGCACCAACATGTAGTCTAGACCTAATCTGCTTAATCGAAGCATTTTTGGAATAAGTTAACCCTTGGGATTTCTCGTGGGCCCTAATTAGTGTCAGGATTACCTAAGTTCATGACACTACTCATTCGCGATTAGTGAAATGTCATCCAACTCTATTGATCCTAAATTCATCAAATTTGGCCTAATTAAGGCATTTAGTTTAACTAATACGACTCTCTGACGGTCCCTCTTGTGAATGTAATAGTGTTTCAGTAAGAATTTTATAAGACACTACAATCTACCCTCCTTAAAAGAAAAAATTTTCTTCAAAATTTGTACTTGCTCGTACTCCATGAGTATCTGTGGGTAGTTCTTATGAACTTTGGCCTCGATCTCCCATGTGGCTTCCTCTTTGGTGTGGTGTGTCCGCAACACTTTAACTAGAGGGCTACCCTTACTACAAAGCACCTGTTCTCTCCTACCTAGGATGCATGTAGGCCATAGGACATAGGTAGCATCTTTCCATAGTTCCACTTGTTCCCACTAGATAACATGTTTTAGATCAGGAATATACTTCTTTAGCATGGATATGTGGAATATGTTGTGCATGCCAACAAGTAGTGTAGGTAGAACAAGATGGTACACCACAGTACCAAAGCGATATAGTATTTGGAACGACCTAATGAATCACGAAGTAAGTTTTCCTTTCTTACTGAAGTGCAATACTCCCTTCATTAGGGAGACCTGAAGGAACATGTGATCTCCGACTATGAATTCCAAATGCCTCTACCTTGTATCTGCGTGACTCTTCTATATATTTTTGGCCACCAAGAGACGACGTCGAATAATATCAATCTTTTTGGAAGTCACCTACACCAAGTCCGACCCAATTAATCTTTTCTCACCGATCTAAATCTATCAAGGTAGAGCCTGACATGAATGCCCATACAAAGTTTCATAAGGCTCCATGTCGATTCCTGCCTGAAAGTTGTTGTTGTACATAAATTCGACTTAAGGGAGGTAATCGTCCAATATATCATTAAAGTCAAGCACACATTCTCAAAACTTATCTTCCAACACTTGATTTGCTTGCTCCATCTGCCTGTCGGTCTGAGGGTGGAAGGCAGTACTAAACTTTAACTTCAGAGCCATTACTGCTTGGATTTGGGTCTAAAAGATAGACGTGAACCATGTGTCCCTATTTGACAAAATCTCCAAGGGAACGCCATGCAACCTTACCATCTCCTTAATATACAATATAGCGAAATCGTCCGCGAAGTTAGACACACGGATCGGGAGGAATTGAGCTGACTTTGTCAATTGATCCACGATCACCTAAATTGAATCATGCCCCTTTCTTATCTTTAGCAGTCTAGAAATGAAATTCATCGATATGAAATCCCACTTCCACTCAGCTATGGGCATGTGTTACAAGAGGCCTGGGCCTTGACTTGCTGACAGGTGAGGCATCATGACACGTAGTCCGCAATCTGATTCCTCATATTATTCCACCAATAAGCCCTTTTTATGTCTTGGTACATTTTGGTGCATGCTGGGTGCATTGCCAACTTGGAGTTATGGGTGGCATCGAGAACTTCCTTTCTCAACTCATGGACGTATGAAATGCACAAGCGGCCACAAAACCATAAAATTCCATTAGAACCAACCCTCTATTCTAAATCCTAATCGTCGCTCGCTCTCTCTTTCATCCTCATCAATAAATTTTTCCCAATCTTAGGCCTCAATGATCCGACTGTCTATGACTGGCTATGTGAGAAGATGGGTTATGCTATTAAATGGCTCCTCAGCGGTCAACTTCAACTTGAAGTCTCGAATGAACTCTACCATGTTCCAATCTTCCACCATTAATGAGGCCGTGAATTATTGGACCCTGCGATGCAAGGTGCCAACTACTAGGTTGGCCTTGCCAGGTCCCGCTGAGTAAAGATGACACGAGGCTTTTGTGATCACGAAAGAGCTCAAATTCTTTGCCATAAAGGTAATGCCTCCAAAGCTTTAACACGAAGATCACCACTGCTAACTCCAATTTGGGAGTGGGGTAGTATTCTCATGCGTTTGCAATTAATGTGACACATACACGATCACTCATCCCCTTACATAAGAACACATCCCAAGCCAACGTGGGATGCCTCAGTGTTGATGGTGTACTTTACCCCTTGCTCAAGTAATATGAGCATAAGCCCATGCACCTGCTTGTTCTTTAGCTCTTAAAATGCCACCTTTACTTTCTTATTCCAAGAGAACTCAATTTCCTTCCAGGTGAGTTGGGATAATAGCGAGGCTATCTTCAAGAAGTTCATTGAATCGATAGTAGACTGCAAACCTTAAAAAACTTCCCACTTCCATAAGTGAACCGGGCTTCTCCCAATCCTACACTGATGCTACCTTGGTGAGGTTTATAGTTATGCCCTACTTCAAAACTACATGCCCAAGGAACCTCACTTCTTCCTTCCATAAGTCACACTTCTGGAATTGGGCATACAGTTAGTTCTTTCTGAGCGCATCAAAGAGCAACTGTAGATGTTCATTGTCATCTTCCTGGCTCGTTAAATATACTAGGATATCATCAATGAACATGATGAGAAAGAGTTATAGGTATGGTCTAAACACCCTGTTCATAAGGTTTATAAACACCACTGACGCATTCATAAGACCAAATGGCATTACGAGGAACTCGCAGTGCCTGGTTCTGAAGGTCGTCTTCTATATATCTTCCTTATTGACTCGCAGCTAATGGTACTCAGATTATATATCGATCTTCATAAAGTATTGGGCACCCTTTAATTGATCAAACATGTCATCCATTTTAGGCAGTGGATACTTAATCCTAAACGTTTAATTGATCAAACAAAAATTTTTCTGGTGTGATAATCCTCAATCCTAAACGTTTCATAATTGAGCACAATATTATAAAAGTAGTGAACCTAGTGTCCACCAAGAGGAATACAGGTGTACCTTGAATCTAACTCGTAACTTCGAACACTAACGGTACTAGGCTAGCAACATTAGCATCTTCGGTGGTCAGCGCATGGACATGCGCGTACTACACTCGGTTTACTGTGACCATCACTTGTTGTTGAGGCGAACTATTAGGATACACTAAAGGGCGACTGAACTGCTATAGAGGGTGCACAACTTCCAGTGGAGGGACAGAAATGGCATGTTAGGGCTGACAGTTGATCCGTTGAGGTGGCTCATAGCCATTATCTCTCATCTTGGTGAAGAAAAACAGAGAGGTGTGGCCTATCTTCTTGTAGTAGGTACAAATGCCATCGGGCCTCAACTGAGGGGGTAATGATTCCATGAGTCTCAACATCAATTCCACCCACAACCTCTTGCTAGGAAGTTGTTGAGGTTGCATCTCAGATCTAAGCCTTAAACCCATCTATAGATAAGCCCATGAAATTCTCTCTCTATCCTACTCAGATCATAAGGACTTTTTTACAAGGTCAGTGTAAGTGTGGATGTTGGCACAACACATCTTCATGCAAATGCCCGCCTGTAGACCCTTGGAGAAGCATCACATTTTTGTCAACTCATCTGCCATGATCTTTAGAGCGTATCTTAACAACTCCATGAAGCAGTTCTCATACTCTACCATCAACATCCTCCCTTATTAGAGGCGAAGAAACTCTCTTTCCTTTTCATTACGATAGGAAAGGGGGTAGTACTTCTTAAAGAACCTCATCTCGAACTCATCCCAACTCCATACGAACCCGACCAAGACAATCATCAATATGTTGTCCCACCATAAGTCTACTTCTTCTTAAACACGTACATCACAAGCTTGACTTGCTTAGCCTTAGAGCAATGAAGTTGCATGATCATCTTCGAGACCTGGTTAAGCCAATATTCAATGTACATTAGTCGGTGGTTGCCTGTAGAGGTAGGCGGTTTAAGCCTCTAAAAGCACTCGAACAAGCCACCCACCGTGATAATCAAGGGAACCACTACTGGTTGCACTGATGGGGCAGTGTTCAAATTCTAGGCGATAGCACCCATGAGCGCAACCAAGGTCTATTGTTATTGTTGATGTTGGTACATCACCGACTGGTGTTGTTGCTGTTGTTGTTGCATTAATAGCAACATTTGCCCCATCATATCCAGCGTAGGGGTAGTGTGAGGTGTAGGCGGGCTAGAAGACAATGGATGATTCTAGCCAAAGGGCGGCGGTAAATCTGGCATCACCTAATGAGTGGCATCGGTGGCTTGGTGTGAATTTGACACTTACGAGTGGTGAAGCCCCTATATGAGCTATGACTACTCGGGTACCATCTCGGATCCTATACCCAATTTAGGGCCCTGTTGGCCACTAGAAGAGGGGAGAAACTCATTGATTAACTTGAAATCCAGGAGTTGAACTAGAAGTTGATTCCCCTTGGGCAGCATTTCTTATTTTTTTATTACAAGAGAGTGTTAGATACATAATCCAACTATGCATCACCATGCGGTCCAACATACTCCAATTCTGAAGGGCTTGTGCAAATACTCATTCCAGTTCTATAATTTAAATATAAATGCGGAATTAAGAAAAGTAAGAACAATTCCATTAATATGAGAAATAGTATTTAGTACATTGGTCCCTTACAATAGATGCGACAACACACAAACTAGCACTAGGTACTAAGTGGAAAATATTGATCCTCCAACTTAGGCAAAGGAGGAGGTGCTCCCAATTTATGTACATAACACAATACCACCTTCACTGTGTGGTATATCTTTTTAGTCCACTTCTCTTGATCCTTCTTCACTCGGTCACCTTGGCTTCAAGCATGTCTAAGCGCTCCTATATGCCTCAAGGTGTAAGGGGCTCCTCGCCACCCCCCTCGGCCTCAAATCCCATCTCCTCCTCACCTTAGTCTCCCTCATCTTCACCCTCCTTTCCTTCTTCGCTCTCTTCTTCTTCCTCAATGATCTCATCCCCCAACTCTTTAGCTCTGGCCCTTCGTTGCTTGGGACCCACTCCCATGCAGTTGAACATGTTGTCACTTATAAACTTGAATGGTTCAATCTTGCCATTAAATCCCTCAAAAGTATACTGTTGAGCTAACCTGCAAACAAGGTGGCCAAATGGGAGGCCTAACATATCACGACTCGACATCGCAACCTTCACAATCTGGTAAAGCACAATCATAGGGAGACAGACGTCCTCCCCACACCCTACCTAGTAAAGAGCTTCTACCATGTAGCCAGAGCACTCCGTACAATTTTCTACCCTCGGATACACATTATACATAAAAACGTGGAGTACTAGGTATGTCATTGTCATGTATGAGATTAGCATGCTACTGTTTCTCCTCCACTTGACCATCTTTCCACACAAATGAATGGTACGCTCATCTTGGCATTCCAGTAACTTTAAATTTCCTTCATCGATTTGGACTTGTTGCCTTGGCACATTAAGCACTGGTGAGATGGCTTCTACATCAATGTGGACTACTTGCCCACCATAGTTGATATCGAATCCCAAAGGGTCTAGTTTAGAATTTTAGATTTGGGCATAGAATGACTTTGCTTGTCTTGCATCAACCCGATAATTCCCTTCAAATATGGGGTTCGAACCATGATGCACGAGTTGGTCTAGAGCATTATACTCACCAAACAAGCAGTTGTCCACTGTGACTTCGAAGATGACTCTACAGCCCCTATACCTACTCGCAACCGTGACAGGTCGAGCGGGTTAGGCCGATGTAGCTTGTTATGGGATCAATGACGAAGGCCCCACTTATCGATTGTTGCTCTTCTTCGTCCGCTTCTCATGGCTCGGCCCCACCTTGTCGAGGGCTACTCTTTTCTTTCGCATGAGGGAAAGGTTCAAGGGAATGGCGAAAAAGAACAAAGGATTGTAAAGAAACCATTTTCCTTGAAAGGGTTTGGGGTGTGTAAGGAAATGTGAGGGTTTGGGAAGAAGAAGATGAAGGCTTGGAGGTATGGATGGGTTTTGTGAGTTTAGGAGAGGAAGGAAACATAGGTTTTTGGGATGAAGAGGATGTAGAATAAAGGAAATAAGAGAAAAATTGGTTAGAATGGAATTTAGGAGTTTATAGATGGAAGATTTATAAGAGGAGATTAGGAAGATGAAGGATTTGGAAGGAGGAGGAACTTGGGTTTTTAGGGGTTTAGGGTTTTTAGAGAGAGAGAGAGAGAGAGAGAGAGAGAGAGGGTTTGAAAAGGGCAGGATGAAGGAGAAATGGGAGAGAATGTGAAGAAAATGAAGATTTTAGTGCTCACCCATGTGTGGGGAAAAGTGAAACTCGGGTGCTGGGGGTGGCACCACCGCTGTCTTCCCATGTGTGGTAGTGGTTCCGCTAGCCGCTGCCTCGATTCGGTGGTGTAGCTGGTTGGTGTTTTGAAGGTGGCGTTGCTTCCCACTGCCTATTTCTAGCGGTGGTGCCATCGAACTCGGTTTATTTTCAGAATTTTTGGGAGTGGTATCGCCTCTAGCTATCCCAAATCCTTATGTTTAATAGTTTTTCACTCTTCTGCACTTGCGGTTGGGCTCTCCTAAGCCTAAAACACTACTTTGTGTCCCATAATTTTCCCTTCTAACATGCGATAAAGGAGTAAACCGAACACGTTTCCTAACGCGACTTCATAACATCTTTTGAGTAGTTACTTATGACTAATTGTAACCCATATTTGATTGTAACAAGCTACCCATCTACATTGTAAGTAAGAAAGGTGATTTATTAAGGGATTCACATAATAGTTCAAAAAGTCATTTCCTGACGTTACAACCCACTAGATCGACTCATCTCGAGTTGAAATTTCCCAACCTCAATTTCCCCGCATGTAACAAACCTGACCAAGGCATTCCTAAGCTCCTGATATCTAAGTTCATGTTCGAATCTCAATATCCATTGGGGATTTGGTCGTAAGGTTCATGTCACTAGTTTCAATTTTATGTTTATGTCACTAAATGCATTATGGTCGGTCCCCAACACACGGTCCGGTTTAATCCTAAACTCATGCTCTAATACCAACTTATAATGCCCCAAATTTCGAGGGTTGAGCATGAACTCGATCCCCAATGTTTTGGGTATCACTTATGCTTTGTAGAAGCATGAATTTATGATGTGATTAGCTTTATATCAGAGTAATCATAAACTAAGCTAAATAGTGTAATATACTCTGAAATAAATGGATCTAAAACACGTAATGAACTAAAATGCATCATGCACATCCATCCATAGTATAGGGTTCACATCTGGGGCCCAATATATAATTCCAAAAATAAATAGATAATGTGTCTAAGTGTAGTCCGCTCAACTCTAAACATCCACAATAATCTTATCGAGTTACTTGTCAGCTATATTGCTTCGTTAGACAACTGAAAGTATGAGAACTCCTCTGTATCCATATACGCTTCCTCCATTGCATCAGCCTTGGTAACACTTACATCTACAACATCATTTGGTTGGTGTTTTAAAACACTAATTTAGAGTGACAGTGAGTAATTAATTCTATAGTTCCATTAGTTCTAAGTTACACATATTATCAACTCTATTAGCACAGGTAATGATAAAGTAGGTAAATAACCACTTCCTAAATAGTCTTATTAAATACACGAATGGAATTATGACATGATGATGTTCTTACAATCTGACAATCCCTCACAAGTGCCTTTAACGCCTATTTAACATTTGCCAACACTCCCTCATCATGTGACTACAATGCCAAATCGTAACAACCTAAACTAATGGAATGCGATTGAAGCATATGTTTAGCCTGAAATTACACGTAAACTGCTATTAATGAAGTACAGAGTTATGTCCAAGTGTCCTTGAGGGGGTCAATAAGACTTTTCAAAGTTTTAATCATATAAATACAAATACTAACTTCTAAGCACTTATAAAGCATGATTAAATGAGAAGGAAGTACAAGTAAAAACTAGGATAGTGAAATATATGAAAGTTGAATTTCATCAAGCATGTTGTGTGTAGAAATCCTACATAAGGTTATAAAAATTATCTACACAAGATATTACATCCTACACAAGGACTTTATACGAACTCTCCCGTCGAAGGCCTACGAAAGGACTTAACGAAATTGAAGATAACAAACTCTGAATCCTAATCCTACACAAGAAAAGGTTTTCAGACAAAATACACTCTAATACTTACCTAGAAGCAAGTGAGCTCCATTTAGCACATGATGATGATGATCTTCCAATTCATGAAAAATCTTCATCTCCCTTGAACCCCAACCAGTTATAGATGCTCCAATAGTAGATGCTGAGATTGTTGGGTCAGGGTTGGGGTAAATCTAATCTAGTTAATGATAGGTTTTTTAAGAGCTAGAGAATATTCCTAAAACTAAGCATTCAAAGATTTCCTTACAAAGATTTTTCATTAATGAGATTTGTTTCAACATTAATGAAGGCTGGAGTTCATAGTTCAATATAGGCAATGAATGTTCCAATGATTGCATTTAAGCGATGGATTGAATGATAAACCCCTATGAGAAAGAGGGCTTGAGAGTAAGTGTATTTACTCCTACAATAACTCTCTCAAAGATCTATTCAATGCTTGCTCAAAATCCAGGAAACAACCCCAGGTGATATAAAAAGTAAAATCTCAACAATCAAAAAATAGGTAGAAATCTGTCGGGTTCGATATCATCGAAGGGTCTTCGATGCTATCGAAGTTTCCTTCGATGTCATCGAATCTTCGCCGATTTCATCGATCCCTGCACCAAGGCTTTCAAATAGGTGTTTGACAAATTCTGTCCAATGTCATCGATCACCCTTCGATGTCATCGAAGGAGACCTTCGATATCTCAAAAGATGACTCGATGCCATTAAGATTTTTCTAAAAAATACACTGAGGTTGTTGGGCAGATTGAGCACAATTTTGATGTCATCAAACATCCTTCAATGCCTTCGAAGTTTAAATTTTGATGTTATCGAAGTCATTTCGTTGCCAACGAAAATTAAATGATTTTTCTTTGAAAATTCTATTGACCATTTTGTCCTCATTACAGTGTCATAGAACAACCTTTCAATGTCATCAAAATTTAAATTTCGATGTCATCAAAAGTACTTCAATGTCTTTGAGAATATATGGATTTTCCTTGAAAACTCACTGGATAATTTGGTCTCTAATTTGATGTCATCGACAACTTATCTTCGATGCCATTAAAGGTGGTTCGATTGCATCAAGAATCTCTAGAATTCCTTTAAAGTTTGTTGGAGTGTTTTGGCCTGTTTACGATATCATTGAAGTGGGTTTGATGCCATTAAAACTTAAGTTTCAATGTCATCAAGCTCCCTTCAATGCCATTGATAATTTCTAGATTTTAACAGTTTGGTTGCTAGACTAACTGGCCACTGTTTTGATGTCATTAGACAGTCTTCGATGACATCGAAGATGTCCTGATGTCACTTCCAATGACATCAACATGACATCAATTTTCCAATATGAAACATTTTCAACAAGCTTCAAGTTAAGTCTTATAACATACTTACCAAAGATTTCTTAAGTTGGTTTTGGGTAAGTATAAAACATTTTTAAAGGGTTTTAACACATGATAGGGTTTGGTTAGGGATGTGAGGCTTAATATACCTTTATTGTGCACTTGAACCTCTTCAACTTAGTGAGTCTTCAGTTTTGTAATCTTCATATGGGGCTCCCTAGACTCTGAGACTCAACTTTCACGCTAATTGACAAACAATGACACTTTCATAGTCGAGTAGTAATTAAGTCATATTCGTCTAGTATATTGGGGTAGATAGAGTACCTCCATTTTATCATTGGTCTTAACAAGATCATTAGGCTTAGAATGGTTGTAATGGCTCCTTATCAATGTCCCTTGATTTGTTTTGGGTTCATCACTCCCAATCAAATACATAAAATAGGCAAGTTGTCAATAACATTACTCAATGGACACTACGGGGAGGCTTGTCACCCTAGCATATGCCAACAACATGAATATGGTGTCTCATACCACCAAGATCTTCTCATGAGTCTTATAGATTACATCACTAATGGTTATCAGTAGACTCACTCAATGAGAATGTGGTATTCTAGATTTAATAAGTCATTGTCATACATTATGAACATACATGATCAGTTGGCTGTTAGACTAATTTGATTGACTTGTGAGAACCTTGATGCAACCGGCATTGGGTCAAGCATCCCGTGTAATTCAGTTATTTTCGATCGTCCGTATTTGACTTGGGTCAATCGAACAAGCCTAGGGTGGCCAACCTAACTTAGGTTGCCCCTTGGTTCGGCGATTTGCCTACTAACCCAACTTCATAAGTAGTTCTAAAAATCAAATAAGGGTTAAATAATCATTAGAAAATCACATTGAGATTTACCATAAACCCTAAATTTAGCAACTTATTCATTCAAGCGTTTCATTGAACATATAAGCATCAATAAACAAGTAATCACACGATTGACAATTATATTCGAAATGTAGACATGTTAACATGCATCAAGCCATTCATAATAGAAAATCATTAACTGAGACTTTCAAGGGTCAATAAACGACAACCTAAGAATAATGGTTTGATCCTTTTTAGAGGATTTAACTGACTTAGCGCTTCTAAGGTTAGGGTTTTATGGAAAGGTCGTCGAAAAACCTAAGCAAGCATATGAGTTCGTAAGATTTGGGGGAAATAACTATAAAAAACTTTAGATTTACTAGTGTGGCTCTACCTCCAATCGTCACTAAGGAGACTTTGATGAAGGATTCGATTGTGGCGAGATCGTTGATTGAAGGGGAGAAGAACAAGCTCTTCCGATCTCCCTCTCTCTCTCTCTCTCTCTCTCTCTCTCTCTCTTCTCTAAGGCTAGGGCACAAATTCTTTTGTGGAGTGGGGTGTAAAATGAAATAGTATTTATAGTGCTAGAAAATACAGAAGTGGCCCCAATGGCCCTTTATTCATTATACTAACACTAAGGGAGGTTGTCTCTAACCAATGGGACCCACCGGGAGGTGTACATGTTAATTTAAGCTATGAGATGATTTTTCCACTAGGGGACCTATGTTTGTACACATCCATCTGATGATCGGACGTGCTGATCAATTGGGAAGGTCCTAACTCAGATCGATGGTCGCCAAGATACGATCGAGTATGTAACTATACATATCTGAGTAGGGAAATTATCTCAATTGATGTCCTAAATTTGGTTATCATCCAACGGTCTGAAAGCTACAACTTCAACATATAGTGAAATGATCAAATTTTACTTAAATCCAGGTTATCACTTAAGGCATACACACATTCCATGCACTTGTCTTATGGACCAAATTTGAGCGATTCGTAACATTATCTCGGCTTAATATCCGCAATGGACATCAAGCCCTATAAGACAGATGTTATTCTATAGTTTTGAGTCTAACAGACCACCAATGTGCGATCCACACATAATTCGGTTAGTTGGGCCATTTTCAGGATAAGTTAAGCCTTTGTATTTCTCTTAGGACCTAGTTAGTGTTGGGATTACCTAAGTTCGTGACACTACCCATTCGTGATTAGTAAAAATATAGTCTAACTCTAATTATCCTAAATTCATTAATTTCAACATAATGAGGGCATTTAGTTGGACTAATACTGCCAAACCCATAACCTAGTATCCATTCCATTCTGTTAGGTCTGGCGGTCCTTCCAGTTAAATTCCGGTGACCCGCAACCTATAGGTAGCATTTGTGATCATCCCTAAGTTGCACCTTGTAAACCCGAACCGATTCAACTCGAAACCTATGCCATTGTGATTGCATCGTCGCCGCGGTTCCAACATTGCATCTCGTGCACCAATCCGAGGTGTAGATCAAAAGATGTACCCTGCGTAATATTTTGGACCGTTAATCATGATGTGGGACCCACCTTGTTACTTGTGCACATTTTCCTAGATGGGTGACCTCACCCTAGTTTCATCATTACATATAGCTACCTAGCCTAGCAATCTCATTATGAGTTTTCTTCCCAAAACCATCATTAGATTCTCTACCCCATGTGCTATGATGGGTTCTCTTACCAAAACTCATAATGGCCTTACACCCTCATCATTCCACTTTTATAACTCTCTCTTTCTCTCCTTTCTCCTTCATTTCATTTCTCTTCTTCCTTTGCTAGAGAGGAGAAAATGTCCCACCTCCCTCCATTTTCTAGCCCTCTCTTCTCTAGAATCCCACCTAATCCATCCCTTGTAATCCCATCTCAACCATGGATCCTTCTTCCTTGGAGTTAGAGGAGCATAGTGTTGAAGGAAGAAGATCCTTAAGGTGGGTGTTCTCCTAGGGTAGAATTTCTAAGTTTTCTTCCTTAGATCTTCATCTTTCCATCATGGGGGTGTGTGTAGGACCCACTAATCAATGGTAGAGATCATACATGACTTCATGAGTGTGGCCAATGGCCCACTTTATGCATGCATGTCGCCATGAAGGGAGCATTCTCCACGGACCCCATCATGATGTTTTTCCTTTGATCTATAGTTGTTGGGTCATCTAGACCCTAGATCCATGGTGAGGATGATGTCCCCACCTCAGATTTTTTATTGTAGGGCCCATGCATGCATGGGACCCATGTGTATTTAATCATATGATTGTGATTGCTTGAGGAGGACTCATAGTGGTGGAGCCCTCCCAATGGCCGAGATCTCCTTCTCTCTCTCCTTTCTCTAGTTTTCTGATGTGTGTGGCCCACCTGATGTGTTCATGCATCTAGACTATCCAGTGATAGGGACATCTAGGCCCAAGTTGCTGGACATCCAGGCCCATCATTGTTGCCTAATTTAGTTTGCATGGTTTAGATGGCCATTAGGCCTGATTGTATGGTTGTTTTGAATGGGGCTTAGGTCTGGAGTATGTGTGACCCATCTAGGTGGACCCCACCTTAATGAATCTGGGATAAATCCCCTAATCAACCACATTATGGGTTGTAATGGACAACAACATGTTGCGATCTAGATTTCTGGCCCATTGCTATATGATTTTTTATGGAGTTTAAGCCCTCTTTATAGCTCTTTTTCTCCCTAATTGTTTAGGTATTCCTCTGAGGTGTGGACCCTACCTTGTAGTGTGATGAAACCCTATGCATCCACCCTTGATTGGAGCCCCATGGAGCAGGCCCAAGTGGGCCTAGCTTGTCTAGAAATCTAGACCGTCTAGCAGCCCTATATGTTGGGAAACCACAAATATCAGTTGGGTTTTGGGGATGGTGGACCACTTATGTGGACCCCACTTGTTGTTCATCCATGGGTGCATGTAATATACCATTTTGCCCTTGATTAGGCACGCCTGGGTCCACTCCATTGGGTGTACAAGATGGGGACAACAACATTCCATCAATAAATTTTATTTTATTTTTAAAACCTTACTATCTAGATTTTTAATTCCTGTTTGTATGTATTTATAGCTTCTCCCCTTACCTTCCTTGTGGCTCACTTTACTGGGACCCATCTCATGTGTATGTGGACCATCCGGACCGCCCATTTTTGGGGGTTACCGTAGCTAGGCCAGCAGTCCACCTGCTGGACGTTCCAACTCGGCTAATGTCTAGTAGGGGTTGGTCGTTCCCCCTATGTGGCCCACCTTGATTATGTGTGTTATCCACGACGTCCTCCCCTTTGTGTGGCCCACTTAGATGTGGCCCACCCCCCTGTGTTGGGACGTCTAGACCATTTGGAGTGCTGTTGGACTTATAGTTCAGCAGTAGTCTTACTTTGATTTATGTGTTGTATTCTCACCTTCCATTTAGTGGGGTCCACTGTGATAATTATGGGCCATCATGAAGTTTATGTTCACTCAGAATTACCATCTGCTGGACCCCAATAGGCCCAGGAAGTTGGGTGGGTTGGATGTCCAGCAAAGGTCTTAAAAAAATTCTATATGTAATTGGAAGTCGTGATGTTGTGAGGCCCACCAAATTGAGGTTGCTGTGTACTCACTCTATGTTGGTATTTTCCTGTGATTATTAGACCTCCTTAGTGCCTTGTGAGGCCTGCCTTTAGTTGATTGTTTGAGGACCAAGACAGTCCAGATTTTTGGACGTCCATCAGGCCTAGATGGATTGGACGTCCAGCCATGAGCCCAGTTTTGTGTATCGGTTGCTTACGTATTGTGTTGGACCTTGTGGGTTGATATGTTGCATGTAATTGGATCCTTGTTACCCATCTATCTTGGCCAGTCTTGGGCTGAATTGTAAGGCCCGTCTTGGTGAATCTTAGATATGCCTTACTTATGTATTTAGGCATATGGGCTACTCATGAGGCCCATCATAATGCATGTATTCGTTGGCCATGGTACTTAGGCCATGGTTTACCCCATTGAGCGCACGCTGATGTATGTAGGCTCTGGGCCGTCTCTTGAGGCCCATCATGTGGTATGAGATGTTATTGATTGCCGCCCAGTTTCTTTTCATAGTTGTATCCGGGCTATGGGCCTTGTTTTAGCTAGATTCCTTATTGGGCTACCTTCTAGGGAATAATGGTGGTTAAATGACCACATTGTGAACCCCTCTATGCCCTTTGTTAGGCCCACTCTCATCTATTGGGCCCATAGTATTGCTTATATAGACTTTGTGGGCTATCCCAAACCATTGGGCCCCCACTATTGGTTATGCTTCTTCCATAACATGGAGAATCAACAATTACCTAGAACCGACCTTGCTAAGAGGAGAGTACATTATCACCGCATGTTATGCTTAGTTTATCTTCATGATTCATTCCCATGTGCATCATATGTGTGCTTAGTTGAGGAGTAATTGCTTATGGTATGTGTCATTGGGCAGGTTGTTTATGGGACTCCCTGAGTGATGGAGTTGTCCCACATGAGCGCGCTGTATGCGAAGGACTAATGCGTGGTTAATTAGTATGATTCATGCATCTCACATTTTACATGGCACGGTTATTATTGACCCTAGCATCATCAGGGCCGTAGCCTCCATAGGCACATCGTAGATGACCAGATTTGGACACAGGAAATGCTTGCTTCTAGCACTGTGGACACGTACGATGTCCTTGGGTGAAAGTTCCAGAACCTTTTTGGTACTAGGAGATGCTGCAACGTCTATACTGAGTGAAAACATGAGCACCCGTGCTGAATACCCTCAGATCGCATCTCCCACTATGTCGTGGTCGGTTAGAAGGGGGTGTAGCCTTATTTGCCCGAGTGAGGGGGCTATAAGCTAGGTTGAGTTTGACCAACTCATAAATGGGTCCGCTATCGACGAGCCAAGTAGGTATTGGCAGACTACAGGCGGGTAGTGAGGTCTCTTCCACTCGCTGGGCTGCGCGACTAAGGCGGCGGCAGTCAGTGTGGAGTGTATTTGACCCCAGTGATTTCCCAGAAAGGAACTGTACTGATATATAGACTTGATATGTGGACTAGCGTGATCGCATTGCATAGTGCATATGACATTTGGGTATTTAGGCCCCGCATCACATAGCCCTAGTATGGCTGATAGCATTCATGCTTGGTGTAGCATAGCCTTGGGATGGCTGATGGCACTCCTGCCTTGTATTGCATAGCCTTAGTTTGGCTGATGATATTCCTACCTTGTATTACATAGCCTTGTTACGGTTGGTGGTATTAGTCTTGCCAGTTTATTCCGCATACTCTAATATTGCATACTTGGCACCTGTCCTGCACACACTTACACCACCCTTTAAGCTTTCTATAAGCTTATACACAATTGATGTGTGCAGGTGACGCTATGTAGTAGCTGAGCAGGAGCAGGAGCATACCAAGGAGCTTTTAGAGTTTTATTATAGCCATTATATCTTTCCCTTTGTGTGCCTTATATTGTAAAAGTTTTTATTCTTAGTGAATTTTGTGATGATGTTCCTGTGGTTATTATTTGTGGGTTATGATCTTAGTTATATTGATTATGAAATAGACTTATGTTATAGAAATCCTCCTTGTAGGATCCCTGGATTAGAACCTTGTATATGGGTGGCAGGAGCCGAGAATGGGGTACTACGGAGGCTGTCGGCACTGGATTCGACGATCGAGAATTTTATGAGCCCGGTTTCTGAGTTTGGGGTGTGATAGGAGTTGGTATTTGAGCATAACTCAGGAATAACTCAGGACAACATCACATATCTGCTTCGAACTTAGGACAAGTAGTGTCTCGAGTGCGTACTCTTTTGATTTGGTTCTCTAACATCTGATCCTTCGAAGGTTCCGTTCTCAAGGCTGATGGACGCCTTTGTTCTTTCTGTAGACCATGCCGCCTAGACGAGTCACGAGAGGCACCTGTGGTAGCCGAGCGACCCGAGCGCATCCCGCTCCACCTCTTGAGGATCTTATTCCCAATGTTCTCATTCCACATCCAATTGCTCCCATTCCCCTGCCTAAGCCTGCTGTACTATGCTAGAGGCCCCCGTAGTTCCTGCACCTCCACCTGAAGCTAGTGTAGTCCCTACATTCCTTATCATACCCATTGGAGTAGAGCAGTTGCAGCAGATGCTACAGGCTGTCACAGCAACCCTTCAAAGGCAGGGTAGACATCTAGTGGAGACTCCAGAGCAGACAGAGTAGTTGCGCGTGAGCGCTCTTCTACGAGACTTCCGTCACCATGATCCCCCATGTTTTCGGGGTGAGACAGACACTACAACAACTGAGTAATGGCGCTCGGAGGTGGAGAAGATTTTCGACACCATGCGATGCACAACTTAGCAGTGAGTCCTGTTGGTGGTATTCCTTCTTCAGGGAGAGGCTCAACATTGGTGGGCATCCATTTCCCGAGTAGTTGAGCCAGATTTTGTGCGGACTTGGAAGGACTTCGTGGACTGGTTCGACCAGAAGTTCTTCCCCAAGCATGTTCAGTAGCAATGTGCATTGGAGTTCGAGACACTTGTCCAAGGGGACATGACCATGTCACAGTATGAGGCACGTTTCGTCGCATTGTCTAGATTTGCAACTTATCTTATGGATGATGAGAGGCGGAAGGCCCACCATTTTGTGAATGACTTACGTCTTGCCCTCAGGAGTCATGTGATTGGACACCTGCTTATGATGTTCGATTAGGTTGTTCAGAGGGCCTTAGTCTACGAGGATGATTGGGCCACTATGTAGAGGACCCGTGACCAGGGAGGAGAATGGAAGAGGAAAGTGCCCTCCGGTAGCTCCCATCAGTAGCATCACCATCGGCATACGGCTTGCCCAGGATTTCGAGCACCAACAACGCATCCAACATTATCTTTGGGACCATTCACAGGTGTGTGTTTTGGTTGTTGTACGATGGAACATCGTATGCATGAGTGTCCTCATCCTTAACAGCAGCAGCCGAGGGCACTGCAGTAGCCCCCGCATCAGCCTCCACAGCACAGCAGTAGCAGCAGCGACCATAATACCAGCCTCCGAGGCGTCCCCTGCAGCAGCAGAGGTAGCAGATTAGGCCACTGTAGTAGTAGGAGCAGTAGCAGGGGAGTAGCCAATCTGTTTCCCTTCCTAGAGGTCCACTCAGATTTGCACGAGGCCTACCGTAATAGGTACCATGAGATTGTAATGACCCAGAAAATTTTGTGCTAAGACCTGAGTACTACCTCTATTTTCCTTAGAAGTTATTTGTGGGTTAATTAGCGCTAAACTCGATTGCTTGTGAAATTAGCATCAATCACTTTAAATTTGATCTGCAGGACTCAAAACCTGTAGTATCGTTAGCGCTATGTTACTTTGAAATCTGGGATTCAACGCTAAATCTAGTTGCTCTCGGGAATTTTTAGAAGCTTTGGATCGGACCTAGACCGTGCGTCGAAAGTCCGATAGCGATGATCTTAGACAGTTATGGTCACCATGTTGGACTTGACCATCACCTCAAAAATCAAGTCCAGATGACGTCCTGGGTCGATTTGATTGAGTCCGGAGTGAAGAGTGTGAGAATGGTGAGAAATTAAATAACCCGATTGTCCGATGTATGTTCACTCAACGTGCGCTCGTGCTAGTCGAGTTCGTCAAGTAACCCTATTGTCCGATGTATGTTCATCATGTATGGACGCTATTGTTTGAATCTAGGGTACCAAACTTATCGATGAAATCCCGTTAACCGTTGTACCTTGATCCGCTAAGACTCATGAGCCAGACATGATGGTATGGGACACCGTGGTCGAGCTGTCAGCCTACACTGGGGTGACGAGCCTCCCCGTAGTGACCAGTGAGCACACCAGACTCGTGAGCCGATTATAGTGGTATGGGACACTATATTCGTGCTGTCGGCCTACATTGATTGGTGACGAGCCCTTTGTAGTGACCTCAAGCATACCTTGATACTACATTAAGGTGACGAGCCTTAGAGTAGTAACGAAGGTATGATAGGCATGCATTAATTGGTGACGAGCCCTTTACAGTGACTTAAAACCATATGATCGTATGAGATGGTCTAGGATTGACGATCCTAGAATGGATCACTATGTGGAAATTGATATGAGGAAGGTACCTTAGCTTCCCAATCCTGCTGTATAAAAAGGACTAATAACAACTTGGTAATCATGTTCATGCACCGCATTGCATGTGTGTGGAAGTCGTTCGCACTGCGGGAGGTCGTCATGCGTAACGTAAGATGAAGGCGCTGAGGGAGTAAGGCGAGGGCATACATCATTTATACATACATCCTTGCATTAACAAGAGTATTTTAGACTTGTTTAATTGCATTGCCTTATCATTACTGCTTGATTGATTTGATATCATGTTAACTTTTATGGTATTATTCCACTAAGTTGATCACTCACTCCCACGTTCTGGGGTGGTGTTTAAACACCAACCAGACTCTGTCTTAGATGCAGATGTTGACGTGACCCCCGTGGCAGACCAGGAGTTTGAGGATGATGAGGTCGCGTTTTCTTTTATGCAGTTCTCAGGCGGGTTCATGTGAGCCATGTCCTAATATGCAGCGATTTTGGGTTTTCTTTTGGAATAGATAATTTCATTTTAACACTTGTATTTTTTATAGCAACACTTGTAAGTATGACCTGGCATATATACGTATTTCAGGGACTTACACATGTACACATATGTTTCTTTAAGTCTTCCGCTTGCGTCTATCACTTATCCCTAAATTATGTTTGTAGTTTGGCTTAATCTATTCCATGTTTTATGTACTCTTACAGATAACATACATCCATCATTAAATATGTTGCATAAGTGATGTTTTGAGACTCGGGAGCTGAGTTATGCTCGACCCCGAATTTCAGGGCGTTACAAGTTGGTATCAGAGCATGAATTGGATTAAACCGGACCTGGGTTATGGTCACACACTGCATGCTGTCGCCACCTTAGTGTAGGAGGGTAAGAGTTTATTGTAGAATTTGTGTATTGTTTTCGTTGCTTTTATCGGCGAAAGTTTACTGAAAATGATCACCAAGATCGAGTCTGTACGCAGTCCTGATCACACACAGCGACCCAAAAATCTCTTCTAGACCGTTCATTAACGAGTTTAGATGGTTTATCTTCCCATCTCAGCCCTTAAAATATCTGTAAACCTGTGTTTGTATCAGATTTTAACCCGAGTGGCCCGATATGTGTCGAATCAGACAAGGGCCCGATCAGGGCAATTCCAGGGGGACCCACATCATTTTGGACTTAGGGGACTAGGAGGACCTCGCCCAAACGGCGAGTCATCGTAGGATTGTCCAGAGACTGGCGATGACCTCACCAGTTCAGCGAGCCCTCGCTGCCCAGCGGGCCAGGCCGGGAGGGTCGGCTCGGGCCGACGCATGTGGGGTCTTGTGTGGCCCACTCCTCCATGGTTGCACAATTTTAAGTCTTTCTAAAACCCCTTTCCTTCACAAACTCACCCTCCAAGCTTTCCTTTTCTTGAAATCTCTCTCAAAACTTCACAAAAATCCCTCCCCAATCTGCTTCTTCTTCCATTTTCGTGCACACCCATTCAACCCATCTCAAAACCTCATCTTCATTGCTGTCTTCACTCCTTTTCTCTCTCATTTGAGCTCTCAAATCCTTCTTTGGGATCTTAAGTGTGTGGAAGCCTCACCATTCTTCCCATATCTCCCTTTTCTCTCATTTTTCATGGCCCTATTTGAGTTTGTCACAGCCATATTTTCCATCTCCACCTTTCTCTCTTTGATGGGGAAGAAGAGAGCACCCATGGATGAAGCCGGGCCTAGCTGCCCAACCCGTGCACGGAGGCCGAGAGGTGCCACCGTGAGCACGGCCGCCACCCGTGAGTTTCAGACTAAGCGGGACCTTGATCCTCAAGCTCCTATTGGAAGAACCTTGTTGGCAGAGCTATCTCATGGAGTCTATGAAGGCCGTAGGGTCCTTTTTGAGGCTCATGTAGATCCGCGGCTATTTGGCTAGTTTCTCTTGTTGGAGCTCCTGGAAGGAGCCGGTTGGTATCCCTTGTTTGAGGGTGAATATCACGCCAATGCGAGCACTGTTCGAGCTTTTTATGCCCTCATTCGTGATCCTTCGCTGGAGCCTCTGCAGTTCAAGATCCCTTGTGAAAGCGGTCGAGAAGCCACGGTCAATGTCGCTTTGATATCCCGACTCCTAAATATGCCGCTTGATGAGGTGCATGCCGGTGAGAAGAATTTGAGCAGTGCGCGTGAGAGGGATCGCCGCACGCGGCTCTTGTGTGGTCGTCTGGTCGAATGGCAGCCTAATAGAAGCCTTCTAGCTACCAACATGATGGACGACTTCCGCTTGCTTCACCACATGTGCACATTCAATGTATATCCAAGGTGGAATAGCTGCAGCGAGTGTACGGGCCTGATGGTAGATTTTCTGTATCAGGTGGGGCAAGGAGAGAAGCTATGTGTGCCAACGTACATCTTGCGTCAGATTATCCTTATCGCTCGTTTGAATAGGAGGACCGAATCGCTCCCATTTGGCCGACTTATCTGTAAGCTTACACATGAGTTTGGCTTCAGGCTTGGGGCAGAAAAGCCAGTACCTATTCGCTACATTAATGAGACGACCCTAAATCAGATGGACATTGGGCCTCGTCGACAAGCCTCAAAAAGTGAGGATGAGACAAAGCGATGAGGAAGAGAGTTATGGTGAGGGTGGAGCTGAGATTGAAGGAGAAGAAGAGCAGGACGAGGAAGAGGTAGAGGCCCAGGATACGAGTGAGAGTTCTCCTCCTATAGCACCAGAGCAGAGCGCAGATCAGGCTACCAGGGATGCCTGTATAGCTCGGCTTGAGGAGGGTCAGGCTGTTCTACGCCAGGATATCATGGATCTTCGAGGCCTTGTGAAGCATAAGTTTAAGAAGTTGACTCGAACTCTAAAGTCTATCCTGTGTTGTTTGAAGGATAACGGTGCCCCACCTCCATCTCCTGATTCTGACGAGTAGTTGCAGTTGTAGTCGTCTTTTGCTCTGTTTGTTGTTTCTTTTTGTGTGTAGCCGTTGTTCGCATAGTAGTTGGAGGTTGTTTGTTATTTGGAGTTTTAGATGTTTTAGTTCACATGCTTTCTGCGTCGCGATTCATGTAATGCTGCACTTCTTGTATTGCGACAATTTTGTTAAATGAAATGCATGTTGTTTATCGTTGAAGTGTGCTGTGAATGCTGTGTGGGTGGATTATGTGAATGTTGAATCTTACAGGTAGCATCCTCTGTTGAATGTAAGGTATGCCTCCTAAGGGTTCGTAGACTTTGGCCCATCTCTCTTTGGTCGAGTCGCTTACCAGGGTTTCTCCCCTAGGTGATAGCCAGATGGATTCACAGTCGGGCCCGTCTCATACTGGTGTTAGGCCGACACCTGTGATTCCACCTATGGCTCCTCCAGTCATGCCTTCGGTTCTTGAGCTGAACCATGCATCTGCGTCGATGCCGTATGCATCTTTGTCTGCTCCGCCTCCTGATAGGTTTGAGCAGATGATGTTGTTGATGCAGCAATAGTAGCACCAGCAGCAGCAGTAGCAGTAGCAGCACCAGTTTCTGTCTTCCATGGCTGGCATCTTTACTCAGTCGATGGGGGCGACTCCACCTGCTTCACATATGCACCCATCTGGGAGCGCTAATGCGAGCGGCACATTTGAGCGATTCCAGCACTTATGACCTCCCACATTTGTGGGTTCTCATAGACCCGAGGAGGCCGAGTATTGGACTGATCGCACCTCTAAGATGCTGAGGCTGCTACACTATTCTAAGGTCAAGCGGGTCGAGCTTTCCTCCTTCATGTTTGAGAAGGAGGCCAGTTTATGGTGGGACAGTGTTCTTCACACTGTTGCGGAAGGGTATGAGTGGTCGTGGTAGGCGTTTGAGGCACGCTTCCACGAGAAGTATTTTTTGGTTACGTACCAACATGAGAAGGAGAGTGAGTTCCTTCACCTCCGTCAGGGAGGGATGTCTGTGACGGAGTATGAGAACCGGTTTACTGAGCTGGGTCGCTATGCTCCTTTGATCCTGAGTGATCAGCTGATGCGGATGCGGCATTTTTCTGAGGGATTGAGGACTGAGATCCAATCGAAGATGTGCTGTGCTGGCATATCTTCCTATGCACAGTTGGTGAGCATGTCCCTGCTAGCTGAGCAAGACGGGGACAGGTCGTCCCGTATGCGAGCACCTATAGTTCCCATACCACAACCTGACTTTCAGAGTGCACCATTTCTCAGCAAGAGGCCACGGGCAGATTCTCCTCCGAGGCGTTCAGCGCCGCCCGCTTAGCAGGTGCGAGCTGATTTTCGCTGTTCGCACTGTAGGAAGTGGGGCATTCGGATCGTACTTCCTTTTGCGTATGCGGGATAGTGGATTTACTCCACCACAGAGGATCAGCCGTCCGATGCCTCAGGTTATATCACCTCCACCTCTTCGTTCAGTGCCAGCTCATCTATCCTTCAGACCTTCTGTACCTAGCTTCAGGCCACCGCAGTGGCCCATGGTTCCTCCGCCGAATCGCCAGCAGCAGGCTCGAGTTCACGCGCTCTCAGCTGAAGCGCCTGTGGCTGACTTGGTGCCGAGATCCTTTGAGGTTACAGCTCACATTGAAGGTATTACCATTTTTATGTTGGTGGATACAGGGTCCACTACCTCTCTTATATCGTATGCGGCAGTTAGGCGTCTGAGTTTGGGCACTGTTACTATGAAGGGAGTGACACTCACTACCGCTACAGGGATCTCCTCTGCTATGAACAAGCGTTGTATGGATTATTTGCTTGATCTAGGGAGTGGATCGATTCATGTTGACCTTTTTGTCGCACCTGTTTACCATTACGATGTCATTATGGGTATGGATTGGCTCATGAAGATGCGGGCAGAGATTGATTGTGAAGCTAGGTCGGTGACAATCCATGGACCTGAAGGCAAGACAGTTACTTTCCCAGTTCAGGTCAGTTACCCTTTTCATCTTGGTTATTATACTTCTCTGTTGGAGAGTATTGCTGGATCGACATTTGAAAGCACGCCTGTAGTTCGAGAGTTTGAAGATGTGTTCGAGTCGATTCCTGGATTACCCCCTCAGTGCGAGATTGATTTTACTATCGATCTCATGCCTGGTGCGACACCCATTTCTTTGCCCACCTATCGTATGCCTCTGAGTGAAATGGAGGATTAAGGAAGCAGATAGATGGCTTGTTGAATTTGGGTTTTATTCGGCCTAGTGTGTCTCCTTGGGGAGCACCTGTCCTGTTTGTTAAGAAGAAAGATGGTTCCTTGCGATTATGTATTGATTATCGCAGGTTGAATTAGGTAACTGTGAAGAATAAGTACCCTTTGCCTAGGATTGATGATTTATTTGATCAGTGAAAGGGGCACGGTACTTTTCAAAGGTTGATCTGCAGTCAGGGTAGCACCAGTTGCACGTCAAGGATGAGGATGTGCAGAAGACCGCTTTCAGGACTAGCTTTAGTCACTATGAGTTCCTTGTGATGTCGTTCGGTCTTACGAACGCACCGGCCGTATTCATGGATCTGATGAACAGGGTATTTCGGCCATTCTTGTTCCGATTCGTCATTGTCTTTATCGATGACATTTTGATATATTCTGCGAGTCGGGAAGAGCATGAGGAGCACTTAAGAACGGTCTTAGATACTCTCAGGAAGAATCAGCTTTTTGTGCAGTTCAAGAAATGCGATTTCTGGAAAGAGGAAGTCAAGTTCCTGGGACATGTGGTGTCCAAGGAAGGAATAATTGTCGATCTTGCTAAGGTAGCTGCAGTTCAGGACTGGAAGCAGCCTGGTTCAGTTACTGAGGTGAGAAGCTTTCTGGGTCTAGCAGGCTATTATCGACGCTTCATTTGAGACTTCTCGAAGATAGCCAGACCGTTGTCTCAGTTCACACGGAAAAATTTGAAGTTTTCTTGGAATGAGAGGGCGGAGATAGCTTTTCAAGAGCTGAAGGACAGGTTGACGTCCGCCCCTATGCTAGTATTGCCAGAGCAAGGGGTTAAGTATACGATATATACTGACGCCTCTCACGTTGGTCTGGGTTGTGTCCTTATGCAGAAGGACAGGGTGATTGAATATGCTTCGAGACAGTTGAGGAAACACGAAGAAAATTACCCTACACACGAAGTAGAGTTGGCAGCTGTCATTTTTGCATTAAAGCTATGGAGATATTACCTCTACGTAGAGGAGTTCGAGCTCTTTTACGACCACAAGAGCCTTAAGTATATTTTCACGAAGCGTGACTTGAATATGAGGCAACGCCGATGGATGGAAACATTGAAAGACTTTAAGTTCGATGTTTGTTACCACCCGGGTAAGGCAAACCTTATGGCAGATGCGTTGAGTCGCAAGAAGACTATAGAGTTTGTGGCTCCGCTAATGATAGCAGAATGGGACATGTTGGAGTTTGTGCGAGACTTTGAGCAGAAACTTACAGTGGAAGAGCCGTATGAGGTTATCGCACACATTCGTGTACAGCCCCTCATTAACGAGAGGATCGTTGCAGCTCAGGCAGATGATGAGCTTTTAGCGAAGATGAGAGAGCGGGTTGGTACAGATGAGGACTCGATTTCATGGCCGGCTATGTGTCCTAGACATTCCTGACTTGAGACGGGAGGTTCTCGAGTCAGCCCATACTTTTAAGCTTGCGATGCATCCAGGTAGCACGAAGATGTATCAAGATATGAGAAGATCTTATTGGTGGGACAACATGAAGGTTCTCATTGCTGAGTTTGTATTTCGTTGTCTCACGTGCCAGCAGGTCAAGGCAGAGCATCACCGACCTCCTGGGCTGCTTCAGCCCATGCCCATAGTAGAATGGAAGTGGGACTTCATCTCTATGGATTTTATTTCAGGGTTGCCGAGAACGAGGAAGGGAGATGACTCTACTTGGGTGATCGTCGACCGATTGATAAAGTCAGCTCACTTCTTGCTGATCAGAGTCACAAACTCTGTAGACGAGTTAGCTAGGTTGTACATCAAGGAGATTGTACGTCTGCATGGAGTTCCCTTGGAGATTGTGTCTGACAGAGACACGCGTTTCACATCTATCTTCTGGACTAGTATCCAGGAAGCGATGGGTGTGAAATTGAAGTTTAGCAACGCGTTTCATCCGCAGACAGACGGGCAGACGGAACGTGTGAATCAGATTCTGGAAGACATGTTGCGAGCTTGTGTTTTGGATTTCAAGGACACTTGGGATGATTGTCTCCCTTATGCAGAGTTCACGTATAATAACAATTTTCAAGTGAGTATCGGCATGGCTCCCTATGAGGCATTGTATGGTCGCCCATGCAGAGCACCGCATTACTGGGTAGAAGTTGGCGAGCGTAGTTTGATTGGCCCGGAGTTGGTGCAGGCAACTTCATAGAAAGTTGACATTATTCGATGTTGACTTCTGACAGCCTAGAGCAGGCAGAAGAGTTACGCTGATACGAGGCGGCGACCGCTTGAGTTTGAGGTTGGAGACCATGTATTTCTTAAGGTTTCCCCTATGAAGGGAGTTCTGCGGTTCGGTAAGAAGGGAGGGCTTACGCCAAGATTTATTGGTCCATTTCAAATTCTGGATCGAGTGGGAGCGGTAGCATACCGCCTTGCTTTGCCCACACCACTTGTGGGCGTGCATAACGTATTTCATGTTTCTATGCTGAAGAAGTACGTTCCTGATCCTTTGCATATTATCAGTTGGGAGTAGGTGCAGTTGAGCGAGGATGCCACATTTGTACTGCGACCGACGCGTATCTTAGACAGGAAGGAGCAGGTATTGTGTAGCAAGGTCATCCCTCTTGTGAAAGTACTATGGACGCATCATAGTGAAGAAGAGGCTACTTGGGAGACTGAATCTGAGGTCAGAAAGAGCTACCCTCAGATCCTTGAGGAATATGAGAAGGTATGAATTTCGAGGATGAAATTTTTCTTTAAGGGGGGTAGATTGTAATGACCCAAAAAATTTCGTGCTAAGACCCGAGTACTACCTCTATTTTCCTTAGAACTTATTTGTGGGTTAATTAGCGTTAAACTTGATTGCTTGTCAAATTATCATCAATCACTTTAAATTTGATTTGCAGGACTCAAAACCTGTAGTATCATTAGCGCTATGTTACTCTAAAATCTGGGATTCAACACTAAATTCAGTTGCTCTCGAAAATTTTTAGAAGCTTTGGATCGGACCTGAACCGTGCGTCGAAAGTCCGATAGCGATGATCTTAGACAGTTATGGTCACCATGTTGAACTTGACCATCACCTTAAAAATCAAGTCTAGATGACGTCCTGGGTCGATTTGATTGAGTCCGGAGTGAAGAGTGTGAGAACGGTGAGAAATTAAATATGATTTTATGAAATCTGAGTCATATCACTTGCGCGATGATTTTAAGCAATCTGACCATTGGATTCTGGCCAAACTTCACCCTTGGATCAGGGAAGATGGCCCAGGTATGTCATAATGCTTATGGACCTGATCGAGTTTCAGTGACTGTTGAATTGAGTGTAGTCCACCATGGCTGATCTGTAAATTTGATCGGTATGAAAACTCAGCCTGACCTAGATCCATGGTCAGTGAGCTTAAGTCCGGCCGCACATGGAAAAAAGACCACCGGAAGTGCTCCGTTGGGTTGAGAGAAGCCCAATTTGGTTATAACCTAAGTATACCTTGGCCCTGGGGCTATTTTCATCTATTTTAGGCCTATATAAAGACCTTAAAACCCTCACTCTCTTTTCCATACGAATTTCCTAACCCTAGCTAAGAAAGAGAGAGGAAAAGAGAGAGGAAGTGCGAGAGAAGTTGGTGAATCATCTTAAGATTCTTTCCTGTTACTCTACATCCTTAAACCATCACTTTTGAATCGTTATTCCGGCGATTCTAAGTTCCTTCTTGGGTAAGTTAATCTAACCCTAATTTTTTTAGAGCTTAGAATAGTCTATGTGTTGATGTAGCTCATTTCTATTCTTGCCTTAGGTTATCTAGTTGCCGTTGACAAAGACATATCGTCTGAATCAGTTCGGTGTACTTTTTCTGGTTTAAAGTGCGGACTATATTCGTATAGGTTATGGTTTTCAAGGCTTACAATGTTAGTTAATGGTTTATTCTTGTTGTGGGTGCAATTTCACATGCCAAATGCTATGTTTATTTTGCGTTCCTGATATGTATGTGTTATATTGAGATTTTTGTATTCTATGTATATGTAGGAAGTATTGTATACATATAAAATATGAACATGTGTTTGCCATGATTATTTGTCGTGTACTTGTGCTAATTGTATGTGTGTCAACTCCTTGGCAAAAGGAATTGTCCAAATGCGTGTATCCCAACATACGTCATGTATGTTGAACTATGTAGTCTAAGTGTTTGTAGAAATGTCTGAATGGTCTAAAGTGTAACATATTATCCTATTTACGGGCGTTGAGAAGCGATTCTCAACTCTCCTATTGGTGTGTATGATTTCCTACCTGCAAGTCACATTCTTTGTTGTTTAACTTTAAGTATTACCCATGTGTAAATCCATGTTAAGTTGATATTCTTCAAATGCTCACATACTACATGATTTGAATTGTTGTTCCATTACTGTTCTAAATTGTATATGCATATTTGTTATAATGGAATGTGTTTGGGACTATGAAATAGTCTAAGAAATCGGTAATCGGCCTTGAGTTCGTGGCTGAGGTTGCTTTCGCCACGAAGGACATGATTTGACGAACCCGAGTCGTATTAGAGTTGTTGGCAGTGGTTTGGCCACGCGGAGTGTTTGCGCACTCTATGTCGTTCAACTCAACTGTGCTCGTGCTAGTCGAGTTTGTCAAGTAACCCGATTGTCTGAGTATGTTCACTATGTATGGATGCTATTGTTTGAATCTAGGGTACCAAACTTACCGATGAAATTCCGTTAACCGTTGTACCTTGATCCGCTAAGACTTATGAGCCGGACATGGTGGTATGGAACACCGTGGTCGAGCTGTCGGCCTACGCTGGGGTGACGAGCCTCCCCGTAGTGACCAGTGAGCACACCAGACTCGTGAGCTGATTATGGTGGTATGGGATACTATATTCGTGCCGTCGGCCTACATTGATTGGTGATGAGCCCTTTGTAGTGACCTCGAGCATACCTTGATACTACATTAAGGCAACGAGCCTTAGAGTAGTAACGAAGGTATGATAGGCGTGCATTGATTGGTGACGAGCCCTTTGCAGCGACCTAAAACCATATGATCGTATGAGATGGTCTAGGACTGACGACCCTAGAATGGATCACTGTGTGAAAATTGATATGAGGAAGGTACCTTAGCTTCCCAATCCTGCTGTATGAAAAGGACTAATAACAACTTGGTAATCATGTTCATGCACCGCATTGCAAGTGCCTGGAAGTCGTTGGCATTGCGGGAGGTCGTCATGCGTAACGTAAGATGAAGACGCTGAGGGAGTAAGGCGAGGGCATACATCATTTATACATACATCTTTACATTAACAAGAGTATTTTAGGCTTGTTTAATTGCATTGCCTTATCATTACTGCTTGATTGATTTGATATCATGCTAACTTTTACGGTATTGTTCCACTGAGTTGATCACTCACTCCCACGTTCTGGGGCGGTGTTTAAACACCAACCAGACTCTGTCTTAGATGTAGATGTTGATGCGACCCCTGAGGCAGAGCAGGAGTTTGAGGATGATGAGGCCGCGTTTTCTTTTATGCAGTTCTCAGGTGGGTTCATGTGAGCCATGTCCTGATATGCGGGGATTCTGAATTTTCTTTTGGAATAGATAATTTCATTTTAACACTTGTATTTTTGATAGCAACACTTATAAGTATGACCTGGCATGTATACGTATTGAGGGACTTGCATATGTACACATATGTTTCTTTAAGTCTTCCGCTTGCGTCTATCACTTATCCCTGAATTATGTTTGCAGTTTGGCTTAATCTATTCTATGTTTTATGTACTCTTACAGATAACATACATCTATCATTAAATATGTTGCATAAGTGGTGTTTTGAGACTCGGGAGCTGAGTTATGCTCGACCCCCGAATTTAAGGGCGTTACATTTCTCTTGCATTGCATATGTGATATTTGATTCTGGAGCATCTTATTATTTTGTGGCCAAGGAGTTCTGCCGATCGACTGGTCTACCATTGGAGTCCGCTCATGAGGCTTTGTTGGTATCGACTCCCTTAAGGAAGACTACAGTACTGGGTCGATTTTGCTCGTCTTACCCCGTTCTGATTGGGGATATCTTTTTACCTGTGGATTGATTTATGTTGCTGATGTCTGAGTTTGATGTTATCCTAGGCATAGATTAACTCACAGAGTACCATGCCGTATTGGACTGCTCTATAAGGACAGTCATGTTTTATATACCTGGCTTGCCACTGTTCTAGTTCGTTGTCGAGCTCAGAGGAGAACCATTGTCTAGTTTGATGATGTGTGCAGTAGAGGACCAGTAGCTGTGTACATCGATCAGTTACCGATTGTCCGTGATTTCCCCGACGTGTTCCAGGAGATTTCAGGGTTGCCGCCATGTCGGTAGATTAAGTTCCAGATTAATTTTATGTGTAGCACCGCACTTATCTCGAAGGCCTCGTATCGTATGACACCGATGGAGTTATGGGAACTACTGGAGTAGTTGGACGAGTTGCGGGAGTTAGGATTTATCCATCTGATCAGCTCACCGTGGGGAGCCCCGGTACTATTCCTTAAGAAGAAGGATGGCTCGTTGAGGCTCTACATGGATTACTGCGAGCTTAACAAGGTCATGATCAAGAACAAATACCTGCTCCTGATGATTGACGATTTATTTGATCAGCTGAAGGGTGCACAGTTCTTTTTGAAGATTGACCTGTGGTCCGATTATCATCAGATTCGGGTCTGAAGATAGCCTTCCAGATGCACTGTGATCATTTCAATTTTTGGGTCATGTCCTTTGGACTGACTAATACGCCCATCGTCATTATGTAGTTGATGAACGAGGTCTTCCGGCCTTACCTCTTTCTGTTTGTTGTGGTCTTTATCGATAACATTATGATCTATTCGAGGAGCCGTGAGGACCATGAGTTGCATTTGCATATTATTTTGCAGACCCTTCGTGCCCACTATCTCTATGCAAAGCTGGAGAAGTGCGAGTTCTAGCAGGAGGAGGTGAAGTTCCTCGGTCAAGTAGTGACGAGAGAGGGTGTCATTGTGGACCCCTCGAAGGTAGATGCAGTGTGTCAGTGGGGCCGGCCCATAAATGCGTCTGAGATTCATAGTTTTCTTGGTCTGACGGGATATTATCGGTGATTTATTGAGGGATTCTCCCACATTACAGCACCGTTGACTAGGTTGACTTGGAAGGCCGCCGAGTTCATCTGAAGTGATGCCTGTGAGCAAGCATTTATGGAGCTGAAGGACCACCTCATGTCCGCTCCTGTCCTCACTCTTCCCTCTGAGAGTGATGGATTTGTTGTTTTTTCTGATGCCTCAATATTGGACTAGGTGTTGTCCTGATGCAACATGAGAAACCAGTGGCTTATGCGTCTCGCCAGCCCAAGGTCCATGAACTGAACTACCCCACACATAATTTGGAGTTGGCAGCAGTTGTCTTCACACTGAAGGTGTGGAGACACTATCTTTATGGGGTTAGGTTCGAGCTCTTCTTTGACCACAAGAGCCTGAAGTATCTATTTTCTCAGTCAGAGCTGAATATGAGATAGAGGCGCTGGATGGAGTTCCTGAAGGACTATGATTTTGACCTTCAGTACCACCTAGGAAAGGTGAACGTGGTGGCGGATACGCCTAGTCGTCAGCTATGTGGTTTGGTGGCACAGATGATGGTCCGAGAGTGGAAGATGTTTGACGATGTAGTAGAGTATGACTTCAAGTTTGGTCTACAGTTTTCCATTATTCAGCTATCGAGCCTGTCGATTCAACCCTCTCTTGTTGCAAAGGTAATCGAGGCTCAGTAAACAGATGAGTCATTATAGGGTTACCGAGCAGAGGCTGCATCCATGGAGCAGTCAGATTGGTAGATTAGTTCTGATGGTGGATTAAGTTTCAGAGGATGATTGTGTGTTCCAGACGTGGTAGAGTTACATAAAGATCTGATGACTGAGGCACATCGATCGTGACTTACTATCCACCTAGGCTCCACGAAGATGTATCGCGACATGAGGAGGCAGTATTTTTGATCAGGGATAAAGCACCAAATTGCCAGCTTTGTGGCCGAGTGTGACACATGCTAGCTTGTGAAGGCCAATCACCAGAGACCCTCTGGTCCCTTACAGTTGTTGAGCGTTCCATTGTGGAAGTGGGAGCACGTATCCATTAATTTCATCATGGGTTTGCCGAGGACTCAGCACAGTCACAACTCCATCTATGTTGTTGTCGATCGTCTGATGAAGTCGGCGCATTTTATTTTGATTCGTGTGACCTAGCCATTGCATCGGCTTGGGATTATGTTCATCGAGGAGATTGTGAGACTGCACGATATTCCCATTTCGATCGTTTCTGATGGAGACCCGAGATTCACGTCTCAGTTTTGGAGGAGCTTCCAGTCAGCGATGGGGTCTGTTTTGCAACTCAGCACCGCGTATCATCCGTAGACCTATGGGCTGATCGAGAGGGTCAACCAGATTCTTGAAGATATGCTCAGAGCTTGCGCGATCGACTTCACAAGTAGCTGGGATGAGCATTTATGCTTAGCTGAGTTCACATACAACAACAGCTATCAGGCGACCATTAGCATGACTCCTTTTGAGGCATTATATAGTGGACTGTGTAGATCTCCTAGTTGTAGGACCAAGGTTGGATAGTAACATCACATAGGTCCTGAGCTTGTGCAACAGTCATCAAAGGTAATCAACATCATCAAGTAGAGGATTTTCACAGCTCAGATCCGACAGAAGAGTTTTGCTGATCGTCGACGTCATCCCCTGGAATTTGCAGTTGGGGACAAGGTTATCTTAAGGTCTCGCCCATGAAGGGCGTGGTTCGATTTAAAGTGAAGGGCAAGCTTGCCCCAAGATTCATAAGACCTTTCGAGATTACTGGGTGCGTGGACACCTTAGCCTACAGGCTTGCCTTACCTTCTGAGTTGTCTGGTATCCACAACGTTTTCCATGTTTTGATGTTCCGAAAGTATGGATCAGACATTATTCCTGTGATTGATTGGCAGTCTCTTGAGGTCTGTGAGGATACTTCTTATATTGAGCAGTCGATTCGTATCCTTGATTAGAAGGAGCAAGTTCTCCAGACCAAGGTCATTCCTCTAGTAAAGGTTTAGTGGGGTCACCATTCTGAGGCAGAGGCGTCTTAGGAGCACGAAGCTGAGATTAGAGAGCGTTATCCCCATTTGTTTGTTGAGTGATTGATTATATTGTTCCATGTGTTACCTTGTATTGATTGCTATATATGTGATGATGTTTTGTCATCTTCCTTTGTTTTATCTTGGTTATAGTAAATTTCGAGATTGAAATTTTTTGTTAGGAGGGGAGAGCTGTTAGACCCATAACCTAGTATTCATTCTATTTTGTTAGGTCCAGTGGTCCTTCCGGTCAAATTCCGACAACCCATGAGCTATAGGTAGAATTTGCGATCATCCCTAAGTTCCGCCCTGTAAACCTGAACCAATTCGACCCGAAACCTATGCCATTGCAACCGCAACATCACCGCGTTTTCAACGCCACATCTCATGCACCAATTTGAGGTGTAGATCAAAAGATATACCCCACGTAATATTTGGACCGTTGATCATGATGTGGGACCTACCTTGTTGCTTGTGCATGTTTTCCTAGATGGGTGACCTCACCCTAGTTTCATCATTACATATAGCTACCTAGCCTACCTATGATAGCTACCCAGCCTATTAGCTAAAGCCCTAGCCTAGTAATCTCATTATGGGTTTTCTTCTTAAAGCCATCATTCAATTCTCTACCCCATGTGCTATGATGGGTTCTCTTACCAAAACTCATAATGGCCTTACACACTCATCATTCCACTTCTACAACTTTCCCTTTCTCTCCTTTCTCCTTCATTTCATTTCTCTTCCTCCTTTGCTAGAGAGGAGAAAACGTCCCACCTCCCTCCATTTTTCAGCCCTCTCTTCTCTAGAATCCCACCTAATCCATCCCTTGTAATCTCATCTCAACCATAGATCCTTCTTCTTTGGAGTTAGAGGAGCCTAGTGTTGAAGAAAAAAGAAAATTCTTAAGGTGGGTGTTCTCCTAGGGTAGATTTTCTACCTTTTCTTCCTTAGATCTTCATCATTCCTTCATGGGGGTGTGTAGGACCCACCAATCAATGGTGGAGATCCTACATGACTTCATGAGTGTGGCTAGTGGCCCACTTTGTGCATGCATGTCGCCATGATGGGGCCATTCTCCATGGACCCCATCATGATGTTTTTCCTTTGATTTATAGTTTGTTGGGTCATCTAGACCCTATATCCATGGTGGGGATTATGTCCCCACCTTAGATTTTGTATTGTAGGGCCTATGCATGCATGGGACCCATGTGCATTTGATCGTATGGTTGTGATTGCTTGAGGAGGACTCATAGTGGCAGAGCCCACCCTATGGTCAAGATCTCCTCTCTCTCCTTCTCTCAATCTTTCCTTTCTCTGGTTTGCTGATGTGTGTGGCCCACCTGATGTGTTCATGCATCAAGACCATCCAGCTGTAAGGACGCCCAGGCCCATCATTGTTGCCCAATTTAGTTTACATGGTTTGGATGGCCATTAGGCCTGATTGTATGGTTGTTTTGAATGGGGCTTGGGTAGGGAGTATGTGTGACCCATCTAGGTGGACCCCACCTTGATGAATCTAAGATAAATCTCCCAATCAACCACATTATGGGCTGAAATGGACAACAACATGTTGCTGTCCATATTTCTGGCCCATTGTTGTATGATTTTTTATGGAGTTTAAGCCCTAATTATAGCTCTTTTTCTCCCTAATTTTTTTAGGTATTCCTCTGAGGTGTGGATCCTAACTTGTAGTGTGATGAAACTCTTTGCATCCACCCTTGATTGGAGCCCCATGGAGCAGGCCCAAGTGGGCTTGGACAGTCCAGAAATTTGGACCATCCAGCAGCCATATATGTTGGGAAAACACAAATATCAGTTGGGTTTTGGGGATGGTGTGCCACTCATGTGGACCCCGCTTGTTGTTCATCCATGGGTGCATGAAATCCACCCATTTCCCCCTTGATTGGGCAGGCCTGGGCCCACTCCATTGGGTGTACAAGATGGGGACAACAATATTCCAGCAACAGATTTTTTTTATTTTTATTTTTTAAAAAAACCTTACTGTTCAGATTTTTAATTCTTGTTTGTATGTATTTATGGCTTCTCCCCTTACCTTCCTTATGACCCACCTTACTGGGACCCACCTCAGGTGTATGTGGACCATCCGGACTGCCCATTTTTGGGGGTTACTGTAGTTGGGCCAGTAGCCCACTTGTTAGACATTCCAGCTAGGCTGACATCCAGCAGGGGCTTGCCGTCCCCCCCATGTGGCCCACCTTGATCATGTGTGTTGTCCACGCCGTCCTCCCCTTTTTGTAGACCACTTAGATGTGGTCCACCCCTCTTGGTGGGACATCCACAAGTGCGACCCACCTTTGGTATTTGTAGGGTTAGCCATCCAGCCCCATTGGGACGTCCAAACCATTTGGGGTGCTGCTGGACTTGTAGTCCAGCAGCAGTCCTTCTTTTATTTATGTGTTGTATTCTCATCTTCCATCTAGGGGGGCTCACTGTGATAATTACAAGCCATCATGAAGTTTATGTTCACTTAGAATTACCATCTGCTGGACCCTAGTAGGCACAAGAAGTTGGGTGGGCTGGATGTCCAGCAAAGGTCTTTAAAAAAAATTATGTATGTAGTTGGAAGCTGTGATGTTATGTGGCCCACCAAATTGAGGGTGATGTGTACTCACTCCATGTAGGTATTTTCCTATGATTATTAGACCCCATTAGTGCTTTGTGAGGCCCGCCATTGGCTGATTGTTTGAGGATCAAGACAGTCCAGATTGTTTGACGTCCAGTAGGCCCAGATGGTTGGACGTCCAGCCTTGAGCCCATTTTTATGTATGCCTATTGTGCTGGACCTTGTGGGCTGATATGTTGCATATAATTAGATCCTTGTTGCGCATCTATCTTGCCCAATCTTGGGATGAATTGTAAGTCTCGTCTTGGGGAATCTCGGATATGCCTTACCTATGTATTTAGGCATATGGGCTGCCCATGAGGCCCATCATAATGCATGCATTCGTTGGCCATGGTACTTGGGCCATGGTTTGCCCCATTGAGCCCATGTTGATGTATTTATGCTCTAGGCCGTCTCTTGAGGCCCATCATGTGGTATGAGATGTTATGGATTGTTGCCCATTTTCTTTCCATAGTTGTATCTGAGCCATGGGCCTTGTTTTCACTAGATTCTTTGTTGGGCTACCTTCTAGGGAGCAATGGTGGTTTAATTTTCACATTGTGAACCTCTCTAGGCCCTTTGTAAGGCCCACTCTCATCTATTGGGCCTATAGTATTGCTTACATAGACTTTGTGGGCTACCCCAAACCATTGGGCCCCCATTATTGGTTATGCTTCTTTCATATCATGTAGAATCATCTAAGTACCTAGACCCGACCTTGCTAAGAGGAGAGTACATCATCACTGCATGTTATGCTTAGTTTATCTTTATGATTCACTCCCATGTGCATTATATGTATGCTTGGTTGAGGAGTGATTAATTATGGTATGTGCCATTGGGTAGGTTGTTTATGGGACTCCCTGAGTGATGGAGTTGCCTCACATGAGCGCGTTATATGTGCAGGACTGATGTATGGTTGATTGGTATGATTCATGCATCTTGCATTGTACATGGCACGGTTATTATTCACCCTAGCATCATCAGGGCAGTAGCCTCCACAAGCACATCGTAGATGGCCAGATTTGGACATCGAAAAACTTAGTTCTAGCACTGTGGGCACGTAGGATGTCCTTAGGTGAAAGTCCCAGTACCTTTTTGGTACCAGGAGATATTCTAACAATTAGACTGAGTGAAAACATAAGTGTCAGTGCTGAAGACTATTAGGCCGCGTCTCCCACTGTGTCATGGTCGGTTGGAAGGGGGTGTGGCCTTATCCGCCTGAGTGAGGGGGCTGTAAGCTAGGCTGAGTTTGACCAGCTAGCAAATGGGTCCACTATCGACGAGACAGGTAGGTATTGGCATACTACATGTGGGTAGTGAGGTCTCCTCCACTTGCTAGGCTGCGCGGCTAGGGAGGTAGCAGTCAGTGTGGAGTGTATTTAACATTGGTGATTTCTGAGAAAGGAATTGACTGATATGTGGACTTGATATAAGGACTGGCATGATTGCATTGCATATTGCATATGGCATTTGGCTATAGGCCCCGCATCGCATAGCCCTGGTATTGCTAATAGCATTCATGGTTGGTGTAGCATAGCCTTAGGATGATTGATGACACTCCTGCCTTGTATTGCATAGCCTTGGTATGGCTGATGGCATTCCTAGCTTGTATTACATAACCGTGTTATAGCTGGTGGTATTCATGGTCTTGCTAGCATATTCCGCATACTCTGATATTGCATACTTGGCACCTGTCCTGCACACACTTACACCACCTTCAAAGCTTTCTATAAGCTTATGCATGATTAATGCGTGCAGGTGACGCTAGGCAGTTGTAACACCCCATATTTTCTATACTCAGATGTTACTATAGAGATCTAAATAATTTTAGACATGTGTAACGACCCTCAAATTTTACCGTAAATTTCAACTTGAGATGGGACCAATCATCCCACTTTCCAACAACTATGATATAACCTAAACCTAGTAATAAGGTCTAAATACTTTAGAGATCGCCCGAGAAGATTGAACGGTGTGGATCGACGCTAAGCACCACGTGGACCCCACTTTTAAATCATATACGTATACTAAAACATGTGCACCAGCTGTGCATGGGAACTAAATTCAGGTCAAACAAAGTTTGACCTAATATAAAATGAAAAAAAAAAAACAAATTCTCGCCCGAATTCCCGCCGCTCGCACGTTCAAATTCAATTGTCCATCTATTATCACGACTAGACCTCCATCAAGGATCATCTTAAAGATCCAAGCCACCCATCAGGATCGTAGTGGGCCGCCAACCCTAACCATGGTTAAACCCACGGTCGGAACTCACCTGCAAACACTCAGTCAGCGACCGATCTATCACTACATAAGGAGAATGCTGATGAGGAGAGTAGAGCCACATACGTAATCGAGCTGGTGGATCAAACCATTAGAAACCATCAGACGAAAACCATACACACAACAAGAATCCTCATCAGCCCTACCATTTTTGAAAATACACCCCTACCCAGTGAAAGGTAAAAAGAATCTTCCTTATTAAGGAAAGATGAATCCCAGCCGATCATGATCGTCTGGAAGCTTCCCTCAGACAATCCTAGATGTCCAAAATAGGGCTACCAGATGTTTTTCCTAGCGCCCGAAAAAATGACGAGAACTTGTGATGACACCACAGTTTTCGGCTGCAGCGAGTCGTCCTAAACAAGGGCTCTCCTTGTACCATCGAATGGACCATCTGAATGCCCTAGATTGATAGATCATCCGACTGGCTTGAAAATGCTATTAACAAGAACCCATCTTCTCCGATTTGACTAAAAAACCACATTAGGAAGAAGTGACCCTCTCTCAAATCCGAGTTGTCTATTTTGTTGCCCACCCTCTCTAATACCTATCAGAACTTAGATTAGACACCCACGCATAAGATCTGATGCTTGAGGAGACCCTGATGACATGCCATTCTCGACTAATTCATATTATCTCCACGTTAATCTTCGTGATTAACTGGTGAACCATCTAGAAGCGGCAAGGCTATAAATAGCCACGTGTTAGGGCGAATCCCAAGGAAAGGAAAAAAGAAATGAAATAGAAAGATATATATATATATATATAGAGAGAGAGAGAGAGAGTGCCTGGGCGCTGCTGGAGTAGGTTGCAGGTCTAGTTGCAACTTGACTCAGCTTGAGTCGTTCAACTGCTGAGAGAAAACTAAGAGAGAGGAAGAAGATATTGAGAAAGGAGAGAAAGATAGAGAAAAGAAGGACAAGTCCAACTAGCTTACAGTCACAGGTAATTGACAGATATCTCATTCATTTTCTATGTTCTATGTAATCGAGTCATTTTTCCTAACTCATCCAAGCTTAACACTGCCGGTGGGAATTCCGAGTTAGCAAAATGGTCCGAACCTTCTCTTCTCTACCAGTGTAGCAAACACTACTCAAGTATGAGACTCCTCTCAACTGTCTACACTAGGATCCATCTCAACTCAATGATGAGTTGACTCATTAGTTCCCTGTTCAGGTCAAAATCCAACCCGACCTTAATTGAGTTCTCTCTCAAGTGAACTAAGGTGCTGAGATCAAAAACCTGTCACCTTAATAGGTAGCTTCTCCCACACTCTCAACGCGACTAGCTCACCAGGTGAAGATTCCAATTGAGTCATGTTCTTAAGGTCCGCAATCCGACTAGCCACGAGTCATGCCTCAATCTCATCTACGTCATCAGCTGGAGCTAGTCTTAGTTGGGTATTATCACTAAAACCCCTTTGTTTTAACAAGTATTTCACCTAATTTTTTGATGAGTTGACTTAGTGGATCACTAACCGAGTTAGACTCGTTTTACCTTCTAGGTCCTAGGTTTGGAACCATTTGAAAGGGATTTCAAGACCACTACCAGATTCTCAGACCGAAGGAACCCAAGGAAGACCCCAGGAATTCATAAACTCACCTTATAAGGAGGATCAAATCAAGAGGAACTTCCATTCCAGGTGAGGGATATCCACATGGCTTCATCATTTCATGGAATTCTAAATAGTTGTAGAAAGATATTATAATTGTGCAAATAGTAGTTATGTTCCTTTAAGTTTGAATTGACATGAATAAACATGTGGGAATGCCTTAAATTATGTTACTCTAATCCATCTCATAAGGGTTGTTGCACATTCATTATGCCACATTTGAAATTACTTAAGTATATATATACATCTTCTAGTTGCATTAAATGTAAGAATTTTTGCTTCCACTACATTGATAAGCTTGCTCCATTTCTCATTATATGGGTTAAAATTGTTATAATTTGATACTAATGAAGTCTTAGAATAATACCAATATTAACTCTTTAGTTTCCATGTGGATGTGATGAACATGAGTTAGTATATCGAATTCCATTACTCAATCCCCACAGGTGATAACTATGTAGTTGGAATTTAGCATTACGTTCTCTATGATATTTTAACAATGGCTTGATTTTGGGCATAATCCTACTAGTAATGACAAGGGTTATGATATTCCATTTCATCCTATTTTACAAACTAAAGTTATGTATGAATGTTATCTTTCATGAGAAATTTTGAATAGACTTGTTAACAATTTAATGTGCTTGGAATGTAATAATTGTGGGCCTACCTTTGGGCATAAAGAATTTAAATGAATTTATATTAAACCCATGTGTGGATGGTTGATGTACTATTAAAAGAAAATGAGCTTTGACCACATTTATGAATATAGTCCTGTGAATCCTATGGTGTACATGAGTACCATGGTGCATGGCATACACATATGACATATGAGCTTTTTCGAGTGCTTAATGTAAGCCACACTCTGATCAAATTCCTGAAAGCTCTATCACTTCAGTTAAACTCACAAAGCATGTGCATTTGTGTCACTGTAGGTGCTCTTTCTTTACATGAGGCTTTTTCAGGATCACACACTCCTCGGGCATACCCTGTGTATTTTTTCAGGAGATATCCTTGGGCGTATCTTTGAATACTTTTCTAGGTGGCTAGTTCTCCTTGGGCGTATCTTTGAATATTTTTTCGGGTGACTACTTCTCCTTAGGTGACCCTTTATTTGACAGCTGGATGTGTATCCCCAGACCTATGACTTGAGCATACATTCATACATCCATACATTTACATTCAAGTTTATATTATCCTCATTATGGTTGAATATGTTTAGTTTAAACTATTTTGGAATGACATGATATCATGCCCCAAACCCAGAGATCAGACTCACAGGAATCCCGGTCGCCGAATCTGGTGCCGACAGTCTCCGTAGTACCCCATTCTCGGCTTCCAACGCTCATACGCCAGATTCCAATCCTGGGATCCTACAAGGAGGATTTTTTTTATACATTGAACTCGTAACAAGCATAACCACAAGTTTACCCAAATCACAAAGGCAACATCATCATCACATATCCACTAATAGAATACATCTGAATACAGTGCTGAAAGGGAAATACATAAATTAAAAATCAAAGCTCCAGAGGTCCGCTGCATGCTCCAAGTTCAGCGCCGCTGCAACCTAACGCCACCTGCACGCATCTATCGTGCATAAGCTCATAGAAAGCTTAATGGATGGTGAAAGTGTGTGCACAAGGTAAGTGCCAAGTATTCAATGCAATGTCATAATCATACAATGTTAAAATAGGTGTAAGGTCATAAATCATACATTATCAGAGTAAGAAAAAATACTGACAGGTCCATAAGTTAAACAATATCAAAATATGTAATATAGATCAACTATACAAATGAGGAACAATATCAGAATACGTGATACAGATCAACTATACAAATGAGGAACAATATCAGAATATACAATACAGATCAACTATACAATGAGGAACAATATCAGAATACACGATATAGATCAACTATACAAATGAGGAACAATATCAGAATATTCGATACAGATCAACTATACAAATGAGGAGTCATAAAGAGTCGAATATCAGATGTCATATCTAAACCATATAAATGCAGAAACATAGGTAACTCAAAATGCCATATGCCGCGAATGTAATGCAATATGCGATGTGAATGGAATGGCCATGCTGGAGTGTGAAGTCAGGATGATAGTACGTAGTATTGCAGGCTATGGGGTTCATCATAAGGAACTTCTATCCAAACTAGTCCCATACCTAATTTAGATAGTCAGACTCAATGTGGTAAACTCCTGATCTCAGGTTAGTCGTGCGCCCCAACCGAAATCCTAGCCATTGTGAAGATACATGTAACAAATAGTTGCGCACCACCATCCCGAGTGGATAGTGAATGAATGAATGAATGAGTATGCAACTCCTACTCAATAAGTCCATATATCAATACGGTTCCTCTCTGAGATCATCACCGGGGTTTAGTACACTCAACACCACCTGCCGCCCCATCAAGCGCACAACTGAGTAAGTGGAAGAGACCTCACTATCCACCTGGCCAGTACTCTACCAATACCTACCCGGCTCATCGATAGCGGACCCATTCACGAGCTGGTTAAACTCATCCTAGTAATGCCCCCTATGCTCGGGTGGGTAAGGCCACACCCCCTCCGAAGTGACTACGACACAGTGGGAGACGCGGCCTCCTGGTATTCAGTACTCGGGTGCTCATGTATCCACTTGGTCTCGACATTGAGGCGTCCTCTGGTACCAAGAGGATTTAAGAATTTTCACCCAAGGCCATCTATGGTAGCCCGATGCTAGTAAAAGATTTCCAGTGTCCCATCTAGCCATCCACGATATGCCTGTGGAGGCTACGGCCCTGATGTCACTAGGGCGTACAGTAATCACAATGCAAGATGCATGAGTCATACAATCCAGTCATGCATCAATGCTATGTATACCGTGCACTCATGTGAGATAACCTCCACCTATCTGGGAGTCTCATAACAACCTGCCCAATGCTATATGCAATGGTCAACCACATCTCATAACAAACATGTAGATGATGTGTATGGGCCCACGGCCTCACATAAAGGCCCAATATACAACACAATGAACATTACTCAAGGGCCACATATACGCAATAGGTAGGCCTTGCATATGGGCCTTAAATACATGACATGTGGGCCTTGCACATGACTCTCGAATACATCAAATAGGCCATGCATCATGGGCCTAATACACATCACAATGGGCCTTACCCATGGGCCATGAAGACATCACAATGGGCCTTATTACATAGACCTCCTATTCACATTAGGCCTTAAACACGGGCTGAATACACATCACAATAGGCCTCAACTATGGGTCGCGTATATATCATATAGGTCTCGACAATCGGCCTCAGCATTCGAAGTCGGCGTTAACAATCGGAATCGACACTCGAAATCGGCCTCGATACTCGGCCTCATATACATCAAATGAGACACGACAATCAGAAATCGGTAATCGACCACGTCAATCAGAATCGGCAATCAGTCACGATAATCGGCCTCGATCGCTAATCGGCAATCGACTATGACAATCGGAATCGATTGATAATCGACCTTGATCGATTATCAACAATCGATAATTAAAAATCTGTAAATCGGCCACATCAATTGGAATTGGCCTCAAGACGGGGATTCATAAATGGGTGGCCGATGATGGTCCAAGCAATATCAATGGGGCCCATTCGTTTGGGGTAATCCACTAAAGGATGACGAAAATGAGCCTATCCAGGCCTAAAGGAAGGTCACAATATGGACATTTAACCATCATTGCCCATCATTGTGGACATTTAACCAACATTGCTCCCATTGAGTGGCCCACATAGAGCCAAACGTATAGTAGGCCCACGACCTCACATAAAGGCCTAATATACATCGAATGGGCCTTATACAAGGGCCACATATACACCACATCGGGCCTTGCCAAATGGGCCACAAATACTTTACAACGGGTCACATACCTAGGCTTATATACATCACAATGGGCCGCATCTTATGGACTGAAAATACACCTCATTGGGCCTAACCAAATGAGTCTTAGATACATCATACCAGGCCTCATCATATGGGTCATAATTACATCACAATAGGCCTCATATCTGGGCTCAAATATACATCACAATGGGCTACGACCCATGAGCCTCAATATACATTAGTTGGGCCGCATCAATGGCCGCACCAATGCACAATAGGTGGGCCCTGCACATGTAGCAAATGGGCCCCCTCTAGATGGTCGACGTGGATATAGGATGCATACATCAGGTGGGTCACACGTCCCACGAACAGTGTGGATAAGGCGTACATCATGGTGGTCCCCTGTCCCTAGACGGCGTGGATGAAATCATATATTAAGGTGGACCACACATCCATCGAGTGGACAGACAGTGCGAATTCAACGCATCATGGGCCTAATACATATCAAAATGGGCCTTATACATATCAAGGTGGGCCCCAATGGATGGGCCATAACCATATTAAGATGGGCCTCCTCAAATGGGCCTTATACATACAAGGTGGGCCTCAACAATGGGCCACAAATACATTAAGATGGGCCTAATCACATGGGCCTCAATATAGCAAATGGGCCGAGCAAATGGACCAATCAAATGGGCCGAGTCGATTGGGCCGAGTCAAATGGGTCAACTTGAATGGGCCAAATCAATCATCCGTCAATAAAGATCATTATAGAGCATTAAATAAATGAATAAATAGATAAAATGAATCATATCCAAAAAATAAAATGAATCATATCTAAAGATCATCTGGACCATACTACAACTAACAGTTGTGATATTAATTTCCCACTTTCAAATTCCAGTGGGCCCACCACAACTTTTAATTTCCATCCAGACTATTCCCATGATCACAAGGACCTGGGGAGAAACAAATATCATATTGATCCAAAGCTTTTGTAACCCAAAGGGGGTTTCAATGGTAGGCATTCACTCCACTATTTTCTATAGTGTGGTCCACCTGACAACTGGATCCATCTCATTTTTAGTCTCAAGCCTTAAGACAGGCTTTCAAAATGGTTGGATGGTTTAGATGCAACGCGTGCATCATGGAGTGGGTCTCACCATTCAGGGGTGGACGGTGTGGATAAAACACATAGGCCAAGGTGGGGTTCCACCGTCCACAGCCGTGGACGGTGTAAATGAAACACATACATCAATTCAAGCTCCACCATCCACAGCTATGGACGGTGTGAATAAAACACATAATTCATGGTGGGTTCCACATGGGGCTCACCACAATGTCTATTTGCAATCCAAACCGTTAATAGGATCACACAGGCCTGGATGAAAAGGAGAAACAAATTTCATATTAATCCAAAACTTCTGTAATACCCAAACAGGGTTACAATGGCTAACGTTCAATCCCGCTATTTCCTATGATGTGGGCCACCTGAACTTCAGGTACGACTGATTTTTGAGGTGGGGCTCACAACAAAAAGGGGCCCACCTTATGCACGGTGGGGATGTCCAACACACACCATGGTGGGCCCACATATGGGACCCACGTCCCTGCCCATCTGCGTCCAGCGCAAGATGCTGCTGCGTCCCTGATGTTAGTATTAGAGGTGCTGCTTATTTATTTATTTATTTATTTTAAGGTTTTTCATAGGTGGGGCCCGCATCAACAAAATCCACCCCACCCATTGGTTCTTACTGGTCAAGACAAACCAAATGAGCCCAATATCGAGCATGTTTCGGGGTACAGAAACAGCAGGGTGATTTTCAATGGTAAAGGAAATGTTTGTTATGCTATGGTTTGCTAAAACCTCAGATTGGCTCCATTTTTCGGCTCAATGCCTAGAATGAGGTAGGAAAGGGGATGGACAACTAGGATTAAAAATATATATCAAGGGGGGGCCTACACAATTGGCCCACTCAAACACCCCCCCCCCTTTTTTACTAGCATTAGTGCATCCACTGTCAGCTCACACTTTACTGTGAAGCCCATCTATTGTCCAGGGATGCTGGACGGTTGCATATAACACATTTAAGGTGGGCCCCACCCATAGACGTGTAACTAGGGTGGGCCACCAAATGTTTGGATGGTGTGCATAAGACACACATTAAGGTGAGGTCCATTTGATGAACGGTTTGGACATCTCACAACTCATTAAGTGGGCCACACAATCACATCTTCACACACAAAACAAATGAAAAAGAGAGGGAGAGAGAGAGAGAGAAGCACCCACCTTTGATCTTCTCTTCCTTCATCCGCCTATAGTCTCTAAAGCACCAAGGAAACGATTCTGACGGTTGAGATGGGCTTTGAATGGTGGAGATGGGAGGTAGAAAGGTGGGCCACACTAGCTCTTTCTTATGGGGAGCTTGGATGTGGGTTGCTTGGGAGGAAAAATGAGAGAGAGAATGAAAGAGAGAGAGATGACGGGAGAGGAGTGATGGGGTGTAAGAGATGGGATGGAAAGGTTGACTTTGGGGATGGTGTAGTGTACTTGGGGGATGGGATAGGGTACTTGACTTGATAGGTGTACTTTGACAAGTGAAGTGATTGATGTGATGGATTCTCTACGGATTTCCAACACGTGACGTTTTCCTTGAACTGAACGCGGGCCTACATCTCTTAGCTTGGGTATCGTCTTAGCGCTTGAGACGCGGCATCAGAACTGCAATGACGGTGCGATCACAATGATACAAGTCTTACGCCGAGCTGAGTCAGATCGACATGATGCAACTCAGGGTTATGTGCAAATGCCAATTATAAGTCACGGGTTGCCAAAATTCGACCGAGTGGACTGCGGAAGCCTACGGAATGGTACAATTTAAGATACGGGTCTCATACATGATATGCATGAATCTTTGTGGGAAATCCCCACTAAGTTTTCACTCACCCAATCGTGCGGTTGCACCAAATAGATACAGGGATGATGACAGGTGGAGACCCCAATGACGGGATTCCAGGGACGGCTGAGTAGGAGTTCGGTAAGGAGGACCTTTATGTCGATGTATTTGAGCCCTTTTAACTAAATGATATCTTAAGTTTTTTACTTACATTCATACTTCAGACTTTGTGTTATGCTTGAATTGTAATAAAAAAATCCACTACTGAGGGATTTCTTTTGCTTCTATTTACTTGTATTAAACTTCCTTGTTGTTACTCTTAATATTCTAGTTTACATGGTAGTTGCCTGGATTTATGTCATGAAATTTTCTACTGACTAGATGTGAAGTTGTTCACTTCATAGTGTAATACTCGAGTTCTCATACTCGAGCGATCGTCCTCGGGTTTTGAGAACCAGGGTGTTACAGCAGTAGCTGAGCAGGAGCAGGAGCGTGATGAGGAGCTTTTGGAGTTTTATTATGGCCATTGTACTTTCCCTTTGTGCACCTTATATTGTAAAAGTGTTTATTCTTAGTGGATTTTGTGATGATGTTCCTGTGGTTATTATTTGAGGGTTATGATCTTAGTTTTGCTGATTATGAAACAGACTTATGTTATAGAAATCCTCCTTGTAGGATCCGAGGATCAGAACCTCGTATATAAGCGCCTGAAGCTGAGAATGTGGTACTATGGAGGCTGTTGGCGCCGGATTCAGAGATTAGGAATTTTGTGAGCCCGGTTTCTGAGTTTAGGGTGTGACAAATACAACTCTTTAATGGTTCCGCTCGTGGATGTATTAGTGTTACCTACAAAATTTTAGAGGACGATACAGGACCAGAGAAGATGATATATGATCAAAAGGCGATTGCAACATGAATGTGGGTCCCTAAGAAGAGAAATGGCAATGTAGTTGTAGCCAATGTTGAGTGAAAGAAAATAAATTAAAAACTAGAATAGCTACTAGCAATGTTGGATAAGAAGATAGAGAGAATATTCATAGAATTTTTAAGAAAGCAATTCGTTGACCCACCATGGCCTGACGGTTTCATAAAAGTGTTATAAGTGCTTACATTTAAAGAATACTCAGGATTGTCAAATTTGGTAGTCCCGAATGGATCACAAGCACTCATGAAGATGTTCTTCGACAACTCATTAAGACTATGTAGAGATCGGATCAACATCTCAAGGAAGATTCAACATCTCAAGCTTTAAATATGCATGGTTTGAAGTTTAAAGCATTCTATATGTATCAATCATCAGGTGGTATTGTTCACAACCCCAAGTGTAGGGTCACGATGTAGTAATAACTCGGTGAGACCGAGGTCGAATCCACAGGGACTAAACTTGTACATATTCTAAAAATAACTAGAACTAGAACTAGAACTAGAAGAAGATCTAAACCTAAATTTGGAATAAAAGAGAGTAATTGTGAATAATGTTGATTTAAACTATTAATTGAAAGGTGGGAACTAGGGTGCTAAGGATCCACTTATAGCTATCGGGATGCTACCTTACTTGATTCAAGGAAGATAATTGGAATTGAAGTCCTATCCTATCCAATTAGAAGATAAAACAATTAAATCAAATCTTTGAACTTTTCATTGATCTAGTCCTCAATGGAGGAGTCAACATAGGAGATTGCTCTTTTATCGACGACATAATACGTTGTTATTTTATCTTTTTCCGTCAGTAATGATTATTTCTGATGAAATATCGTCACGATAAGACCATGACTAAAGCCTTTTCCCAACGAAATATTACTTCATTGGCAATGGTAAAACAAATACTGACCAAAAAAATCATCGGCAACACATGTTACTTTTGTAGGAAAAAATAATATATTTCGTCAGTAAACATAGCTTATAATGATGAAATATTTCGTTAGTAAAACTATGGATTAATAATACCGAAAAGTATGTTCGTCAGCATAAGCTAGCTATTACCAACGAATTCTTTTGTCGGTATATCTCATATATAGATCGATTTTTACCTACGAAATATGTCGTCAGTATAAATTATTACCTACGAAATATTTTGTCGGTATAAACTATTACCTACAAAATATGTTTGTCAGTATAAACTTTTACCTATGAAATATTTCGTCGATATAAACTATTACCTGCAAAATATGTTTGTCGGCATAAGACTGCTATTACCGACGGATTATTTCATTGGTATATCTCATATATAGATCGTTAGTATAAATATTTGTATTAATTTCTACATACGAAATGTTTCGTCGGTATAAGCTTTCAACCTACTATTACCAATGACATATTTAAGTCCTGTATCCTAGTCCATACCATTTTGTAGACTCCCGCGATCCTCCCCGTTCAATTCCAGCAACCCGCGACCTATTATCGACGTTTGTGCATGACCTTAAGTCGTATCCTGTTGATCTTAGTCGGCTCAATCCGAGACTTATACCATTACGTTCACGCCATCACCACGGTTCTAACGCCAGGTCTTACACATCGATGCGATAGTTAGGCTAGGAGATGTGGGCCTGCGTTTATCTTGAAGAAACATCGCGCTTTTACGAACCCAAGAGAATCTCTACAACCCATCCTATTAATCAATCAATCAATCAAGTACACATCCCATCGCTAGTCAAAGTACACAACCCATGCTTTCTTTTTTCCCAAGACAAGAAACCTACCCTAAGTCAACTCTCAAGTCAAGTACATTTATCACTCACATCCATCACTCACAACCATCACCTCTCTCTTACAACCACTATTTCTCTCTATCTTTCTCTTCACATTTTTCAAGCAACAAAAAAAAGAGGTGCATGTCCAAGCACTTCCAAGGAGAGAAAAGTGTGTTGTGTGTAGCTCACTTCCTACCCCAAGATCCATCACCTTAGCCCTCCAATTTCATCATCTTCCATCAAAGTGACACACAAGAAGTTTGGCGTTCCATCGGACTAAGAAGATCAAATGGTGGGTGTTTTATAGGCCTAAATTTCATGTTTTGATGATGGGCCAAGTGGGGCCTACCGATTGATGGTATGGATCTTACTTTGGACCTTAAATGTGGCCGATGGCCCACCATGATTCACATGGGGCCATTCTCCATGGACCCCATCATGATGTTTTCTTTTTTAGTTTGAAAGGGGTCATGTAGACCTTCCATTTTAGTGGAGAAGGAATGTCCACCATTGATTTTGATTTGGTAGGCCCGCATGTAATGAGACCCACTTGATGTATGACTAAAATGCATGGAAGGGAGGGCTTATAGTGGCGGAGCCCTCCATCGCACATGTCTCTCTCTCTCTCTCTCTCTCTCTCTCTCTCTCTCTTTCCCATATTTTGTGGCCCACTTGATGAGTGTATGTGATATCCTGACCATCCATCCAATGGACCACATGGCTGTCCAAACATGAGGACTAGCCCACCTAACTACCCCCTTTTTGGAGGATTTGGATGATGGGAAAATACAATTATTAGGTGGACCCCAGCATACCCAGATGGGCCAGCCCAGAACCTACTAGGTGTCTGTTGTCCAGACCGTCTAGCAAGGTCTAGACGTTATATTTGAAAAATAAAAATATTAGCTTGATTCAAAATTTTTGAGTGGGTTGCTCATCCAAGCCCCACCTTGATGTATGGATCTAATCCACGCCGTTCATCCTATCTCCCAGCTCATTTTAGGTGTTGAGCCAAAAAATAAAGCCAATCTGATTATCTGGCGGGCCATATCATAGAAAACATTGATTCTTATCATTAAAATCTATTAGGGGCCTCGTTGATGTTTCTACTCACCAAAACATGCTGAATATTGGGCTCGTTAGGTCAGTCATGAGCCATAGAATCCAATGGATGGGTTGGATCCTCCTGACATGGGCCCCACCTAGGAAAAACATCAAGAAAACACAAAAAAAAAAAAAAAATTAAAACATAATAATCATGCAGTAGGTGCTGCTGCTACTGCCGTCCAGAGGATGCTGAGCAGCGTCCTGCGCTGCTGTTGGAAAAGGGCAGGGACCGTGGGTCCCAGCCACAGGCCCCACCACGATGTATGTGCAATTTGTCCATCCGTTTACCCCCCCCCCCCCCCCCCCCTCCCCTTATGTTATGCATGTGTGGGTCTTATCCACACCATCCAGACCTTGGACGGTGGACCCACCATGACGCATGTGTTGTATTTACAACGTCCAAGCATTTTGAAAGATAATTTTAAGGCTTGAGATAAAAAAATAACAAAGATCTAGTATCACGTGGACCACACTGCAGAAATAGTGGGATTGAATGTCTACCATTGAAACCCTTTGGATTCCAGAAGTTTTGGACCAATATGATATTGCTTTTCCTCTCAGTTTAGGTCTTTGTGACCTTACAAACTGGCTGGATGGAAAATAAATGCTATGATGGGCCCATTAAGATTTTAACAGTGGAAAATCATTACCTCCACTGTTATGTGTGGTATGGTCCAGATGATGTCTTGATATGATTCATATTTTTGCATAATACTCTAAAAAGATTTCTAATAATAGATGAATGGTGTAATCGGTGCAACCCGTTATTGAGGCCCACCTGGATGTGAATGAGGCCCGTTGTTGAGGCCCACCTTGATATATATGAGGCCCATGTGATGCGGCCCATTTGATGTATTTAAGGCCCATGGGTTGAGGCCCAATGGGATGTATATAAGGTCCATTGCAATGTGTGATTCCACCATGGTTTATGTAATGATGTTTATGGCGGGCCATGCCTTGAGAGCAATGATGGTTTGATGCCCACATTGTAAGAACAATGATGGTTAAATGTCTACATTGTAACTCTCCCTAGGGCCCATTGTAGGCCCATACTTGTTGTGTGTAGGCTGTCTAGGGCCATCTTCGTTGTGAGGATAGTTCATCACCATATATTAGTATAACTTCATTATTCATGCCCATACACATCAATGTATGCTTGATATGAGGAGTGACTGATCATAGCTTATGCCATTGGGCAGATTATTTATGGGACTCACTGATAGGGGAGCGCGCAGTACGCTTAAGATTGCTGCATGATTAGACTATGTGACTCATGCATCTCGCATATGTGTGACATGATCATTATATGCCCTAGTGACATCAAGGTCGTGGCCTCTACAGGCACATCATAGATGATCGGGTTGGATACTGAAAATATTGGCTCTAGCACTGTGGGCACATAGAATGTCCTTAAGTGAAAATTCCATAACCTTTTTGGTACCAGGAGATGCTCCAATGTCTACACCGAGTGGATACACGAGTGCACGAGTGCCGAATACTGGTAGGCCGCGTTTCTCACTGTGTCATGGTCGGTTAGAAGGGGGAGTGGCCTTATTCGCCCAAGTGAGGGGGTTGTAAGCTAAGCTAAGTTTGACTAGCTCACAAATGGGTCTGCTATTAACACGCTGGTTAGGTATTGGCAGACTACTGTTTAAGCGGGATAGTGTGGTCTCTTCCACTCACTGGGTTGTGCGGCTAGGGAGGTGGCAGTCAGTGTAGAGTGTACTAGATCACGGTGATATCCTAGAGAGGAACTGTACTAATATATGTACTTAACGAGGACTGGCATGCTTGCGTTGCATCTCGCATATGACATTTGCCTACATAGGCCTCGCATCGCATGACCTTGGTATGGCCGATAGTATTCATGCCTTGCATCGCATAGCCTTGGTACCGCTCATAGTATTCATGGACTTATCAGTATTTTTCCGCGTTACTCTGAACTTGACACTTGCCTTGGGCATACACTTACACCACCCCCTAAGCTTTTGTAAGATTATGCATGACCATTGCGTGCATGTGACGTTGGATCATAGCAGTGCTAAGGCAGGAATGCGCATCAGATTATTTTGAAGCTTTTTGATCACCTTATATTTTCCTTTCCACATTATACTTAAAGTTTTTGATATAGTGGATATGTGGTGATGTTGTTTTGTAACTTGGTTATTCTTGTCATTATGCTCCATTACATAAAAAAAAAAATCAAATTGAAAATCCTCCTTAGAGGATCCCAGGATCGGAATCTGGCATATGAGTGCCGGGAGCCGAGAATGGGGCACTACGGAGGTTATCAACGCCGGATTCGGCGATCGAAAATTTTGTAAGCCCGTTTTTCAAGTTTAGTGCGTGACAACATATTTTGTCGGTATAAATTTTTGTATTAATTTCTACCTACGAAATATTTCGTCGGTATAAGTTTTCAACCTACTATTACCAATGAAATATTTCGTCAGTATAAGTTTTCGACTTACTATTACCAATGAAATATTTCATCGGTAATAGTCTCTTTTTTAAAAAATAAAAATTAGGAAACAATTCCTGATATACACCTGTAAATACACTTGTTACAATACATTTTCATCATATTCACATGCACATTCATCTAAACACAAACTACATCCATCCAAATACAAACCACATCCATCAATACATAAACAATCCTATCCACATCCACATATATACAACCCACATTCATCCACACACAAATACATATAAGTTTAACATTCGTATATAAAATAAATCATAAATAAAATAAAATAAATCACGAAGATGAAGGCAGAGGTGGTAGGGTATTGATGGTAAAGCGTGCAACGAGAGCCTGAAATATTCCTACATCCGTCACTCATGCTCCAGCCACATCTCCTCAATCCTCCTCTTTTGCTCCTCCCGTCGCCTCTTATCCTTTCTCTGCCTCTGCTCCTCCTCCTCCCCTCGCCTCTCCTCCTCTCTCCGCCTCTGCTCCTTGTCCTCCCTACGCCACTGTTCCTCCTCTCTCTGCCTCTGCTCTTCCTCCTCCCTACGCCTCTGCTCCTCCTCCCTCTACCTCTCCAGCTGCTCTCTAATGTCATCGATGATGAGTTGTATCTACTGAACCTTGCTCTCTGCCATATCAGCTCGACGTAGGGCACTTTCCCCAGCGACAGATCGGCTGGAGGCCGCTCTAGCGGGTGTCATGAGCTTGGCACCATGGCCAAGCCCACACACATATCTAGAACAGGTGCCAAGCACATCGCTCAGGATATCTGGCTCACTCTGCTGACTACCATCGAGAGTGGGCTGACTGCGTATGGTGTCCATCACCGCCTATAATGAAAACATATAAATTTTCATAACGAATAATATTATTATAAATCAATGCAATTAAATTTTACAATGTAAGGATTTTTATCCAATTCTCACTGGCTCTAGGTTGAACCCAAGATCCTGTAGCCTGTCGACAGTGAGTCCCTTTATAAAGGTCTACTGGGCTAGGCTCCTAGCCGGTGATGAAATCTCGCTATGCAATTGAAAGGACAATGGAGTTAATATAAATGCATGGAAAGAATATATCAACTTAATAATCACCAGAAATTTCTTATCATGTTGTGACGATGTTGTACAAATGACTTTAAACCAGCTACATGGTTTACTTCTAACTTTTCCCTATTTACAGAATTTATTATGCTCCTCTTCTGAACACATTATTCATAATACATTGTTATTAATTACAAATTTAATTGTTACCTTAAGATATCGTAAATATGTAAATATTACCTGAAAACCCTCAGACGAAAATCTCTTATAGTATACTCGCCAGTCGTCTGTAGTCACGTGCGGTAGTGCGGGTAGTACGGCCTCCTCGTGGGTCCTACATTGCTTGTACTGCTAGTGTAACTCCCCACGGTACTCCTTGAACCGCTTCATGACCATGTCATCGAAGGCATGGGAAATGTAGGGAATACTAAGATCTAAGACAAATTTATCTTGCAGTTTTGCAAATAATAAATTAAGGTAATAAACTTATTAAGAAAATAACTTAACCGTAAATGAACTTTCATAAAAGAAAATTTAATTTACTAAAATTTAACTTAAGGTGCTAACAGATGAGCTACCGCACATCATCTGTCAAGTCTGCCTAACAAGAGGTGGTGGTGGGGATCAAAGATCGACATAGGACACCAACCTCTGACGTAAATAATCTGGTATTGTCCCTAACAAGTCTGAGGCAGTCCCGTGGAAACTCTACCGTCACCCTACCCTCACGTGTAAGTCGCTCTAAAACTAACCCACCCATGGGTCCACGTCCTCATCAGCTGGTCGACGATGCTGTCGCAAAAGAAATATGTAAGTTTAAAACAAACAGAAGTCACTAAAAGAAATATATGTCTACACTTATATGCAGTGCTCGGTGTATACTCAATCAAGGGCTCAGACGCCTATAATGTAGCATGCGACGTCGATGCTGTCTCCATAGCATCATGGGTGGAAGGGGGTAGATCCAGTGCGTGAACGATGTGATCTCCCACCTGGTGCCATGACTGAATATGTGCAAACTATGAACTTTATAAATTTAAACAATGTTAGTATAAGTGTATGAACATCAATATAATAAACACATTACATTTTACAATGTAAGTGGAATATACTAAAACATTATACAAGTAGTGTTAATGGTATAATGAATTTGTGCTTATGCTTAGAGAGATGATTAAAATATGATTAGACCATTACACTATATTGCAAGAAGAATATAATAAAAACTTAAACATTCTAGTAAATTTTAGAAATTTCATTACACATTGTCATTCTATATTAAATACATGTATTTCATTATAATGTGAAATAACTTCGGATCAATTAACCGAAGTACTCCTTGTGTAAGTTATCGTACGTTGCAGGAGTATATGTCAAGCTGTGTGGAGCACTCAACATTGTTACAGCCAACATGTTAGTCACAATAGGAGAAATCTGATCTCTCGGGACTCCATTCAGATGTACAAGTGACAAAACTGCATCTTCCATACGAAGTTTTTCGTGGTTATATTCCTCTATTAGGTTTAGAATTTATTTGAGATTGTATAATCTTTCATCTGAGTCATTATCGATATATTCCTCCCTACACTCATCGACCAGACCGGGTATATCTTTGGCCCTGCCAGAAGAAGATAGGGCTAGAAAGTCCATCCATAACAGCTGATGAAGCATGTTACGTGCTTTCATTACGCTCCGGTTTGAGGAGGACATGATCAAAAATTGACTAAACTTCAAATGTGGATTATAAACAAGTTAATTAAAGGAATAAATCATGACTTGTAAAACATGTATACATGTAATAATCAAATTATTCGAATTGAAAAATGACATGTAAATCATGTGTACATTTAATAATCGTCGTCTGTATCACTATCGCTTATGACTATTTCTTCTTCACCATCACTCTCACTGATCAATATTTCCTCTTCATCGTCTGCAACATTGTCATCAATGAAACCGTTATCATCTCTAATAATGTCATGTATTATTGAGGCATTAACATGATTAAGTGGCACATCATCTCTATCCAATTGAACGTCAAATATGTTCCTAGGCTTTATTTTCTGTACCACGTGCCAAGAGCCACCTAACATGGTGTTAGCGAGGTAAAATACTTGTTCGGATTGGCTGGCGAAGACAAATGGGTCATCCTTAAATCACTTCTGAGATAAATTTATGCTCGTAAAGTAGTCTAGTCTGTATTCCCAACTTCTTATTTCCAATGTCCCACCAATCACATTTAAATAAGTACACCCGCTTTCTCATACAATAACTCAACTCAATAATATCCGTTAAAATGCCATAAAAGTCAATTTCTATCTCCTCATGCGTTCCCTTCACAACCACCCCACTATTTTATGTGGTCCTATACTTTTCACACTCTTCAGTGTGGAACCGAATCCCGTTTATAATACAATCTATATATCTAGATACACGTCTATTAAGGCCACACACTAGTGAGTAGAGTGCATCAGATGCATCCGCAGAGTTGCTAGCGCTCAACGTCTTCATCTATTATCACGTACATAATGTAATTATTTAGGAATTTTCTTAGGTTTAAATATTGTGCAATATAATAAAATTTTAAGTGTGGTGAGATACAAGGTGAAATCTTACACATTTTGCGAACCATTCTAAAAACTAATCCTGATGTATTCGATCATAATTTGTCGGGTATTGGGACTTCATCTCCTTGATGTGTTCACTACACATAATTGGCACGTCATAAGTAAGAAACATTAAGATCATCGTATGTAGAGATACAATTATTGAGGGAAGACTTACTTTAAGTACGACTCTATTTCTTCACAATTATACAACACATACCACTGTACCTTTACTTGATCCCCAAGGTCCATATCTTGAAACGTCCAGGATCCTGAAGGACGGATGTTATGTGCAAATATAGATATGAGTCCTTATTTGTACTCCTACTCTTCATCGGCATTCTGATCTTCTCGGTTGAATCTAATCTCTATACCACAAAGATACATGGAGCAAAATGTCAAGCACTCATTATCAATGTACGCCTTAGCAATGGATCCCTCTGGACGTGTCTTATTCCTCACAAATCATTTTAGTGTGTGAAGGTATCGTACACAAAACCACTATGTTATATGTATGAAAACATAGATATATGTAGTTTATCAAATGAATAAAAATTTTAATAGATTCCACCACCTTTCGATCAGATACATGTAACGATATTGTACTGGGCCTGTAAGCTTTGCATCATACAGTAAGTGAATTGCTAGGTGTACCATGACATAAAAAAATGCAGGTAAAAATATTCTTTCAAGTTTGTAAAGGATTTATGACAATGTCCCTCTCCAGTCGTTTAATAACCTCTATATTCAACGATTTTGAACACAAATCCTTAAAGAATATCCCCAACTCGATCAGCGTCGCACTAATATCCTTGCTCAGGAATCTGTGAATCGCGATCGGTAGTAGACATTGCAGAAGGACGTGACAATCATGACTTTTCATTCCTACTACCTTACAGTCCATAATGTTTATACGCCAAGATATATTTAACGCATACCCATTGAGAAACTTCACCGATCTCAACCATTCATATAAATGCTTTTTCTCTAATTTTGTCAATGTGTAGCAGGCTGCTGTATAGTATATGAATTTCCATGTGGTTGTAAGTGCAACTCTTTCCTTAAACCCATTGCTTATATATCCAATCGAGCCTTGAGACTGTCTTTTATTTTCTTCTCTATGTTCATCAATGTTCTGAAGACATTATCACATATATTCTTCTCAATATGCATGACATCCAAGTTGTGTCACAATTTCAGATCACTCCAATAGGGCTACTAAAAAAATGCTCTTCTTCCTCCAGTTATACTCCAATATTGTATATTTCCTCTTCTTCAAGTGCGGTGCCTTACCAAATCTAACTTCTCCAATGTTACTCAGTTGTTGTATAACATCTTCTCCAGATACCTCTTTTAGTGGTGGGCTATGATCTTGTTTGCCATCAAAGATCATCGTCTTCCTACGCCAACTATAATCGTTCGGAAGGAAGCGACAATGGCCCATATAACATATTTTTTTACCATGCATCAATGACAATAAACAAGTCTCAATACTACATATAAGACAAGACAACTTTCCCTTCGTGCTCCACCAAAACAAATTCCCATACACGGGGAAGTCATTTATTATCCATAAGATCGCTGCATGCAATCAAAATGTCTATTCTGCAAATGTGTCATACGTATATACACCTTGACTCCACAACTCATTTAACTCATTTACTAATGGTCGTAAATACACATCAATATCATTCCCGAGTGACTTGGGTCCATGAATAAGCAATGACATCATGAAAAGTGACTCCTTCATACACAACCAAAGAGGTAAATTGTAGGCATAAATACCACTGGCCACGTATTGTATGAACTACTCATATTACCAAATGGATTAAAATCATCACTTGCAAGACCTAATCGAACATTGCGAGAATCCTCTGCAAACTAGTCATATTGCTTGTCAAAATTTTGCCAAGCTTTAGAGTCCGCAGGGTGCCTTAGTGTACTATCATCATAAATGCGTTTCTCCTTATGCCACCTCATATCTTCAGTCGTCTTACGAGACGTAAACAATCTTTGCAATCTAGGTTTCAATGAGAAGTACCTTAATGCCTTTTATGGGATTTTCTTACGCTTTGCTTCGTCATACTTCCATCTAGACTCTCCATATTCTTAACACTCTTCAACATTTTCATGCTCTTTCTAATACAATACACAATTATTTATATATGTATGTATGGGGATGTAACTAAGGCCCAAGTCTCGCATCAAGGATTTTGCTTCGTAATGAGACTTAGGCAATGTCTCACTGTCTGGTAATACTTCTTTCAACAAGTCAAGCAACATGTTGAACGATTTATTACTCCAATGATTTATTGTCTTCAAATGAGGTAACCCTACAAGAAAATTCAACTTGGAGAAGTTCTCACACCCTGAATAAAGTGGATGTTACGCATCCCTCAACAACCTACTAAACTTTTCTGATTCGACATCACCCATAGGAGGAATATCTTGGCTATTAGTTACTGCAAAATCAGTATCCGTAATTGTTTCCCTGAACACATCCCCTATGATATCTTGCATTTCGTCAATGTCTTCATCCTCGTCATCCGGCACAATTGGTTCAGTAAGGACTTCAGTGGCCTCAACTCTTTGGTGGAACTCTTCACCATGATGGATGTACCAAGTGTAAGCCTGGTCAATCCCAACTATGGACAAATTGTCTTCTACTTTGTCTAAAGTCTTATAAACCATGTTCTTGCATTTTCGACATGGACACCTAATCCTATTCCCTGAATCTGCCCGATTTCGCGCAAATTCCATGAACTCTTGAACCTCTTATTTATACTCTAGGCCAAACTTGTTCTTAGCTCATATCCAACTCTTATCCATCTCCACAATGAAAAGATTAGAGTCAGTTTACAAAAATATGTTTAAGATTAGGTTAGGGTTATAGGTTTAGGATTAAGTGTAGGTTTAGGTTTATGTTATAGGTTTAAGTTTAGGGGTAGGTTATAGGTTGAGGTTATAGGTTTAAGTTTACGGGTAGGTTATAGGTTATAGGTTTAGGTTAAGGTTAAGGTTACAGGTTACAAGTTTAGGTTTATGTTATAAGTTATAGGTTTAGGTTTAGGTGTAGGTTATAGGTTTAGGTTTAGGTTATAGGTTATAGGTTATAGGTTATGGGTTTAGGTTATAGGTTATAGGTTTAGCTTTAGGTTTAGGTTATCGTATTAGGTTATAAGTTTAGGTTTAGGTTTAGGTTTAGGTTATAGGTTATAGGTTTAGGTTTAGGTTTAGGTTTAGGTTAAGATTATATGTTATAGGTTTAGGTTTAGGTGTAGGTTATAGGTTATAGGTTTAGGTTATGGGTTGTAGGTTTAGGTTTATGTTATAGGTTTAGTGATTTGAGAATAGGTTTAGGTTTAGGTTTAGGAATTTGGGTTCAGGTTCAGGTTAGGTTTATGGGTTTGGGTTTAGGTGTAGGTTTAAGTTAAGTGAATTAAGTTTAGGTTTAGGTTTAGGTTGAGGTTATAGGTTATAGGTTTAGGTTTAGGTTTAGGTTATAGGTTGTAGGTCTAGGTTTAGGTTATAGGTTATAGGTTATAGGTTTGGGTTATAGGTTATAGGTCTAGGTTTAGGTTTAGGTTATAGGTTTAGGTTTAGGTTTAGGTTTAGGTTATAGGTTATAGGTTATAGGTTTAGGTTTAGGTGTAGGTTATAGGTTTAGGTTAAGGTTATAGGTTTAGGTTTAGGTTTAGGTTATAGATTATAGGCGTAGATTTAGTTTTAGGTTATAGGTTTAGGTTTAGGTTAAGGTTATAGGTTATAGGTTTAGGTTTAGATTATAGGTTTAGGTTTGGTTATAGGTTTGGGTTTAGGTTTAGGTTATAGGTTTAGGTTTAGGTTTAGGTTTAGGTTTAGGTTATAGGTTTAGATTATAGGTTATAGGTTTAAGTGGTTGAAACCAAAATTGAATCATATTCAAAACTCAGGTGGACCATTCCATAAGAAAAAGTGGGTATAATGATTTCCATCATTGGAACCTTTCTTTGGCCTGCAGTGATGTTTATTTAACATCCAACTTGTTCACAAGATCACACAAACAGTGATGAAGGGAAAAAATAAATATCAGCAGTTCTCACCTTCCAGGGAACCCGAATCAACATCCGGATAGCTCCGACGTACATTCGGGTCTGCTCCATCAATTTTGAGCTAATACATAAACACGGGCCTATCCAAATGTCCAGGCCACCGATATTACTGTCCATAAGGAATAGATAGCTTCATCATGGTCATAACAGCGGTTCCCACCTTCCAGGGACCCCCGCTCAACATCCGAATAGCTCTGACACACATTCGAGTCTACTCCATCAATTTCAAACTAATACAGAAACACGGGCCTGTCCAAATGGCCAGGCCACCCATATTATTGTCCATGGGAAATGAATAGCTTCGTCATGGTTATAACAATGGTTCCCACATTCCAAGGACCACTGCTCAATTAAATCCTAAATTAGTTACCCACCCACAGTTGAATAAATTATAATACTTTCATATTCCTATTTAAACTTTCACGTCGAAAATCCGACAGCATCTCCCCATGCCTCTCCAGATAAGTTCATCTTACATTACATTCCGATGTCAAATATCTAAAGTAATGTAAAGATATTTGGCATTGGATACGGAATAGAATAAACATAGCCAGAGAGAAACAAGGAGATGGACCATGGATCAGGCACGAGCATTTAAATAGATTATATGAAAGCATACTATCCATCTAACCTTAAATTGTCCAAAATGGGATAATATGAGCGATTTTTATGCCACTAAAAACACACCATATCTATGTATGGCCACATAGAAATCCTCAAACGGGTAACTAATTATCTAACTCACAAATCACAATCACAAGTCACAATAATAATTTAAGAAAAAAATGTAATACATATTAAGCATCAATAAGTGAAAGTATAATAGTTTCTTGAAATAATGAGAAAAGATTAAATACAACTCCCACAATCTGTAAAGTATAATAGTTTCTTGAAATCTTAAAACAAAGTGAAAGCATCACTAAGCTATACTGCTATAGGGGTCCAGTGTATATTTCATTGAGAATGACAGGAATAAACAACTCTACATACTTATCCTATACTTGAACACAATACTAGCTCAAACAAACTAATCAATAACAAAGACTAGACTAGCAATCCGATTACCCAACTATGATTACTAATCAAGAGTGTGCCTCATATGTAGAAATTTCACAAGAAAAGATAATTGATATGATTAGAAGCCTACTAAAGTTTTATGTGTGTGTGTGTGTGAAAGAAGCCTCCTAAAGTTTTAGTAGCAGGCTAGCAGCTATATAAAAACACAACAGAACTACACAGTATTGCAAAAAATAAAAAAATAAAAATTCATAATGCTTAGACATGAAGAACCCTGCTGTGGAAATTTTAGGCCAGAGAATAAGCTTTGGTTGAGGTTTGCTAGCCCACACATGCTTGTAGTTGCAGATGCATGCAGAATTTGGGTCGTTTATCAGGCAGCTTACCCTAAGGGGCTGTTTGATTTTCCAATGACAATGGTAATTCACCGCAAATGAGTAATAATTATTTACCCTTGTATTTACCGCTACATTTTCAAGGTGATGTTGACAGCCGCCTTCATTTATAGCACCTCACGTTACCCGATACTAACACACGTTACTTTTGTCCGGCCAGCCATGATATAAGTTTATTATCCACACCATTCATCCCTTTATTCTACTCATTTTAAGGCATGAGCCAAAATTTGAGGCAAATCTAAGGCTCAAGTGGACCATACCATAAGAAATAATGGGAATTGAGCTCCTACCATTGAAAGTTTTTTGAGGCCCTAGAAGTTTTGGATCAAACTGATATTTTTGTTTTCCCTTTGTCTATGACTATGTGACCTTATGAATAAGTTGGATGACAAATAAACATCAATGTGGACCCAAGAGAGAAAATAACTTTCAATGGTTCACATCTTTATAATCAATATTTATTAAGGTATGGCCCATTCGAACCTGAGATTTTCCTCATTCTTGGACTTATACCATAAAATGTGCCATTGCAAAGGATGGATGGTGTGGATAAGTAACATACATCATGATGGGTCCCACAAGTTTAAATTAGCAAAAATATGAGTTTTGGACCAATTTTCGAGATGTAATTCCTTTTCCAATTTCAAACAGGTGAACTCAATAATAATTACTTTTTTTACACGTATTTACTGGGCAACTTAAAAATCAAACAACCCCTAAACTTGCCCTGGCCTAGAAATTAGGCCAGACTGCTCACCAAGTGAGCCACAAGTATACCATGGAAATGGATGGTTAGATTGAATCAAAGAGCACTCTACGTTGATGTAAGAACACTTTTTGGATGATCATCACTACAGATAGTAATTTACAGAATTTATCAACTTGAACATGTCTGACCATTTCCATCCAGTTATAGCAGTCATGATCACAAAATTTATAGAATGTTTCAGGTAACAATGGATGTTTACTACAACATAATGTGGGTCGTTCAACCAGCATAGTTTTCTGTGATGGGTCCACTCAAGATTTAAATCTATCTCTTTTCGGTCTCACAATATAAAATGATTTAAAAAAATGGATGGGCGGCGTGGAAGAAATAGAAATGTAATGGTGGGCCCTACCATGTGCATTGACAAATCCACCAAAAAATCCCCAAATTCCTATTTTCGACAATCCACAGTAAAATCCCTAAATCCCTAAATCATCATTGAGATTAAACGAGATTGAGAGAGAGAGAGAGTGAGAGAAATACCTCAACCAAGCTTCAAAGAGAGAGAGAGATAAGGCGTGCGTGGGTAGGGCTTCAGCAATAAGAGCGTGGGTGGAGAGAGAGAGAGAGAGCGAGAGAGAGAGAGAAGTGAGAGAGAGAGAGAGCGACATCAAGAGTGAGAGAGAGAGAGAGAGCGAATGAGAGAGATGGATGGGCATTAGAGTCATTTCGGCTTAAAACATAACCTTATTGCCGACGGAAATTTTCATCGATAATACTTGTTACCAATCATCGGTAAAAGGCTATAAAAATATTTGGGCCCACCTGTGCTCTATCAGCCCTATCCACTCCATACATATGTTTTTAAATATACTTATTAGCTACACCAAAAATAAAAATTACAAATCAACATCTATGATCAATCACACAAACTGAAATAATATGTCCACCGTTCATTTTGTACGCCTTTACCGACGATTTTTTTCATCGGTAAAAATCTCCTTTACTGAAGATATTGCATAACGCCGGTAAAACTAGCCTCTCGGTGGGAACATGTTTGGTCGTGGCGGGAATCATTTCGTCGGGAAAATTAATATTTCGATGAAATCAATTTAGTTGGAAATAAGTTCATCAAAAATCAATTCATCTGGGCAGGGCTCTGTGGGGTCCACCGTGATGTAACTGTTTTATCCATTCCGTTCATCACTTTTCTCAGATCATTTTATGTAACACCTCAAATTTCGAGGGTCGAGCAAAGCTTTACTCCCGAGATTCAGAACATCACTTATGCTTATAGATAATGATATTTAGATTTCTTTCATTTTCATGAATTAAGCATACATGGGATTATACTAAACAACACATCATAGTCTAGATTTAACTAAGTTAAGCAAGTGTAGAAGTCTAAACATGTCTGTATAAGTATGCAGATGTTTCACAAGGTTTCTTCTAGAGTATGAGTACATAATCGGGTTCAATATATACATATATCATTTCAAAATAAACAAAATGTGGAAATGTAAATGTGTCCAACTAAGCCTAGATATCCTAGTGATCCTTGCGTAATGGTGCGTAGCCTAGATCGGTCTTCCAGAGAGTTGGAAGTAAGAGAATTCCTCCTCCTTATCCAAGAAGTCCTGCTCCAAAGCATAGACATCGTCTATACCTGCATCTACATCAGAGTCTAGTTGGTGTTTTGAAACACCATCCCAGAGTGGGAGTGAGTGATCAACTCAGTGGTTCTATAAGGCAAAAGTTACACATGTTATCAAGTCAATCAAAGCAATAATGATAAAGCAATCATAACAATCACATGACCAATCAATCGAATAAGTTCTTTATCAATCACTTAGATGCGTAAGTTCATATTTCAAGTTTTTCTAATGTGCTCAATGGATTCCAACTTACTTTCCATAAAAATATAATTGTTTCATAATGTTAGTCATGCTCATCACCTCAAGATTAATTGAATAATCAAGTGCTGATTTCGAACTTATCCCTTTTTTCTTCTTTTTTCAGTTTTTGATTTTATATCGACGGTCACTTTTGTTTATTCATTCTTTTCAGACTTTGCATTCTTTTCCAATCTTTTCATCATATATGACCTTTTTTTGTCGATCTCTCTATTTTTTAACTGGTTCTTTCCATCTTTTTAAGGTGGATGAAATTCTTTAGGCTCAATTCTCAACATCTATCAATGATTCACATACTAACAATCAGAAATTCTAGCACAATTCACAGAAAATAGATTGAATGTGTCTTTAGATCAACATGATATTCAAAATTCCTTTTAATCAATTAAATGAAAGAACTGAAGTGATAGTCTACTTAGTTAATCAAACTCCAATAATTTAAAATTCAATCTCTATCTTATCATTATACTCGAAGTATTCTTAAAAATTTTCTAAAATTTTACTCAAAGACTAAGAAAATACTGATTATTTACCTAATCCACACCCCAACCTAAAATCTACATTGTCCTCAATGTAAAAGATATAAGCATGCAATGCATATGAGACAATGAAAATAAAGGAGAAGTAATGGAAAGGTAGTACCTGAAGAAGAATTGAAGCTTTTTCAAAGTCCTCAACATGTAGATGGGTTAGCATGAAAACTAAACTTATTGAAAAAAACTACCCTGATCCTAAATAGTATGCAAGAAATAAACTTAACTATACCTCCATCAGACTAGGAGGTCAATCTTGATACATAGGATCAATCACAGGTATGGACATATCCACTAAATCAAACTTCTCAACAAATGTCCTGAGACGATGACCGTTCACTTTGAAAACATTACCATTTGTCAGATTCTTTATCTCAATGGCCCCATGAGGATAGACATTAGTAATAATGAAAGGACTAGTCCAACGAGATCGAAGCTTATCCAGAAAAAGATGTAACCGAGAATTGTACAAAAGGACTTTTTGACCAGGTGTGAATGATTTTCGAAGGATGTTCCTGTCATGAAACACCTTCATTCTATCCTTATAAATTCTCAAGATCTCGTATGCATCATTCCGGATTTCCTCGAGTTCGTTCAATTGAAGTTTACGCAATGAGCCAGCGTTGTCGAAGTTAAATTTTAGATTTTTGATAGCCCGATAGGCTTTATGTTCCAAATCTACAGGCAAGTGGTAAGCCTTCTCATAGACGAGTCTAAAGGGAGACATTCCAATGTGGGTCTTAAAAGTTATACGATAAGCCCATATAGCATCGTTCAAGCGGATTGACCAATCCTTACGAGTAGGGCTAACCTTTTTTTTCAAAATTTACTTAATTCCATGTTGGAAATCTCAGTTTGTCCGCTTGTTTGTGAGTGGTATAAAGTGCTCACTTTATGGTATAGAGTTCTCAAATGGCCTATTATAAAAGTGTGAAGCTCCACTAACAATTGCTCGAGGCATTCCAAATCGGGAAAAGATGTATTCTTTTAAGAATCGAATGACCGTTTTATGATCATTATTTTAGCATGTGATTGCTTCAAGCCACTTACTGACATAATCTGCTGCTAACAAAATGTAAATATTCCCAAAGGATAGGAGGAATGGTCCCATGAAATCGATGCCCCAGCAATTGAATGCTTTAATGATAAGAATGGGGTTTAGAGGCATCATATTTCGATGGAACAACCCTCCCAATTTCTAATAACACTCACAAGCTTTGCAAAACTTATGAGTATCTCTGAACATCGTGGGCCGGTAAAATCCGCACTGCAAAATTTTGGTCGTGGTCTTTTTAGCAGAAAAATGACCACCATAGGCCTGAGAATGACAAAAGGAGATGACACTCTAGTGTTCATTATCTAGCAGGTATTTTCTTATAATTTGGTCTGGGTAATATTTAAATAGATAAGGATCATCCCAGAAAAACTTACGTACCTCAGTGAAGAATTTCTTTTTATCTTGCACACTTTAATATGTCGGCGTGAAACCTATGGCAAGATAATTCACAATGTTAGCAAACCAAGGTAATTGGGAGAGTTTAAATAATTGTTCGTCAGGTAACATGTGTAAGTGACATAGTTTATAACCCTTTGTGTTGTTAAATTTGTGGTGCCAAAGACATTGTTATGAAGCTTACATCTGTGAAGAACAATGCTCTACTCAAGATCAACTTAGGTTAACAAGCACTGTTCACAAGTCAAGAACTCAAGAAGCTTTCAAGTTCTACCTCAAGATCTCAAAAAGCTCTCAAGTTTAAATGACATCAAGACAAGCTCCATTACTTTCAAAGGTCACTTGTCTCCTATGTTCAATGTCCTTACTTCACTCCTGAGATATGACTGACCTTAGGTTGACCTTTAGAGTAGGTCATTCTGGATACATAATTCATATGTTTTCTATAAGTGAGTTTGGTCTGTTCTAAGACTAGTCCTAGACTTTTTTCGACTAGTCCTAGCACTGCTTCGACCTGTCTAAGAAATTCTTGGATCAGTCGTAAGTTTGTTACAAAAATTGAAATTTTTTTGCTAGGCTTCGACTAGTCCCGGGGACTGTACGACCAGTCGTAGGTACAGTGTCGACTGCATCTTCGACCTGTCGTAGAGCTACGACTCAATGTATAGTGTTGAAATTCGACTTGCTTTGACTAGTCGTATGAAACCTATGACCAGTCGTAGGAGACCCACGACCAGTCGTAGACCACCTACGACCAGTCGTAAAACTGCCAAAGCTTATCGTGCCCAAATTTTCAAATATCTGTTGGTTCTACGACCAGTCGTAGAGGTCCTTAGACCAGTCGAAGATGTGATTTTCTCACCTATAAATAGAGCACGAATCTTTGAATAATATATGTAATTCAAGTTAATTTAATTCAGTCTTCTAAGAGATAAGTCAGTGCTCTATTTAAGCTAAGTGTGCATATTTAATATTCTCTTTCTTTAGCTTTGTTAATTGATTTTGTTTCTTGTATTCCAATCTAATCTAAAAAGAGGAATTGTTGTTTTCCTTTTTCTAGAATCAAAATCAATTAGAGCTAGCACTTTTGTTTTAATTTAAAATCTATTAGAACCTAGAACCATTATAAAGTGAGTATTGGACATTGAACTTTGACATTTAAATCTCTACTCTGAATCAGTTCTTCTAGGCTGCTACAACGAAGGAGAAAATCAGGTATTTTACAATTTGTGTAATTTACATTGTTTGGTTTTATTTGAGGTTAAGCCAGAAAAATCTCAAAGTTGTTGGTTATCTGAGGAGAGCCAGAAAACTCATAAGTGAGGGTTTTTGAATTGTGTAAGCCCTTTGAAAATGACACAAATGTGATGGTTTTTGGGTGAACCTGTGAGAACCTATTTGATAGTGAATGCTAATATCCCCTGTGTGAGGATATTAGGAGTGGAGTAGCATTCTGTGTGGCTGTTGTTTAACAGTTGGTGAACACACAGGCGAACCACTATAATTCTTTGTGTTGTGGATGTGTGATTTATATTTCCTATCTTTTATCATTCAGAATTGTGGAATGTACGTGTGAATGTGAATGTTGTAAATTTTACATTTCAAGCTCAGTGGTGAATGTTGTAATAATTTAGAGTTACATTTCAGCATTATATTTTTTGCTATCTATTTATTCTGTTGAGCTTCTGTTTCTTTATTTATTCTAGAAATAAGGTTGTCCTACCATAAACTTTGGTTTTTGGTGTAAGGTTGTCTTTAGAACAATTTTTGTTTCTATTTCACTATTTTAGGTTGCTTTCCATTCCTATACTGTGATTGGTATATAGTGCTATCTATCTTTGTTTCATATTCCGCAGTATTTAAATTTAATTTGGCATAGTCCTATTCACCCCCCCTCTAGGACATATAGCTTGGCCATTTCAAGAGGTATCAGAGCCTAATAGCTCGCTCTTATTGCTTTTTACTTGGATTTAATTCCTAAGCTAACGATCTAAGATGTCAAATTTTAATAGCCTATTAGTCACTTGGCCTCCACACTTTGATGGCTCCAATTATGCCTATTAGAAAGCTAGGATGAGGATCTTCCTCAAATCAATGGATGAGAGTGTATGGCTATCCACAGTGAATGAATGGACCCCTCCTACCACTGAAGTAACTGGGATTGATGGTTCAAAATCTATGAAAATTACACCATATTTCTCTTGGACCACACTTCAGAAAACTAAGAGTAGTGCAAACTAAGAGTAGTGCAAATGCTAAAGCACTAAATGCAATTACTTGTGCACTATCACTGGATGAATTCAAAAGTATTATATCTTGTGATTCTGTAAAATATGCTTGGGATATATTGGAAATGACACATGAGGGTACTTCAATTGTCAAGAAATCTAAGATACAAATCCTCACAACTAAATTTGAGGAAATACGTATGAAAGAAAATGAAATGTTCATGGACTTCTATACCAGATTAAATAACATTGTAAACTCTATGTTGGGTCTAGGCGATAAAATTCTTGAAAGCAAGATATGTGCTAAAATACTATGCTCACTTCCTGAACGGTTCAATTCTAAAGTAACCGCAATCTAGGAACTTCGTGATACAGACAATATGAAGGTTGAGGAATTAGTTGGCTCATTACAAATTTATGAGTTAACCTTTAAAGCTCCAAAAGGTAAATCTATTGCTTTAAAAACTTCTGAAAATGATTTAAACTCAGATTTAGAAAACTCTGAGGATGATATGGCTCTTTTGGCAAAGAAGTTTTATAAAATTTTTAAAAGGAAAAAGAGGGTTGATTTTCAAAAAGTATTTGATAAAAAGAAACCTAAATCTAAAACTAAAAAATCTTTAAAAGATAGTCAATGTTATAACTACCATGAGTATGGGCATTTGGCTAACAAATGTCCTAATAAGGGCAAGTTAAAAAAGAAAAGTATGATGGCTACTTGGGATGAGTCATCTGATTCTGAAGTCTCTTTTGAATCAGAAGATTCTGAAACTGAGTCAGGGTGTGATGTTAAGGCCCTTATGACTCTAGTCAAATTCACTTTTTCAGATAATGATGACTCGACTAATGAAGAAAATCTGAATAGTGAATATGAAAATGAAGATGATTTTCAAGATGCTTACAATGCCCTATACAAGGAAAGTTGTAAAATTGCTGTGACATTAAAACTTTAAAAAGACAAATTTTCTAAACTCAAAGAAATTTATGAATCTCTTGTTTTAGAAAAGTCCCATGTTTCAGACTGTTTTGAAAAGACAAAATGCGATTTAGATTTTAAAACCTCCCAATTTGAAAATATTAAATCTGAAAACGAACAACTAAAACATGAAGTCTCTTCTCTCTTGAGTTTAAAGGAAACCTAGAAATATGCCTAAGGTGATCCTAAATTCGAAAAACTCTTATCTAGATCGAGAAAATGTAGCGATCGATCCGGTCTGGTCTATGACAAGAGTGTTCCTCCTAAACCGAAGAATACTTCTCCCACATTTGTAAAGGGAGAGATCTTAAACTCAAAAGGGAAAGATCAAATGTTTTCTAAAAACTTTAAATCTTTTCAAAAACCTAAAAGACATATCAACTATAAAAAGCAAAACCAAAGTCCTTTGGCAGAAAAGATAGTTGATCTACTTAAGGAGCTTCTAAAGTCTAACTCACTAGGTCATACTTATAACTCTTACAATCGAAAGAAGACCTACTATCCTCCTAAACCCAAAATGGTTATGAAATGGGTTCCAAAGGTCACTTGCTTGGTTGCCCACACCGCATTCAAAGCAAAAGCCATTCTAAGTGGTACCTAGATAGTGGATACTCCAGGTATATGATAGGCGACAAGGCTTTAGTCACCGATCTCAAAGACATGAATGATGGTTCAATCACATTTGGTGATGGCAGCAACTGCAAGATTATGGGCCAAGGTATTGTTCAACTCTATAACCTTCCTTTGTTTAAAAATGTTTTATATGTTGAAGGTCTAAAACATAACTTGCTTAGCATATCTCAAATATGTGACAATAACCATAGTGTACGGTTTTCTAATCAAAGCTGTGAGATTCTAAACAACAAGGGTTCAGTAATACTAACTGGACGTAGAACGTCTGAAAACTACTATATTGTTAGCGAATCCAGCTCATCTAATCAATCATGCTACATTGTCCAAACAGACGAGATTGATCTATGGCACAAACGTCTTGGACATGTACACTACCGAAATCTATATAGATTGAGCAAATGGGAACTTATAAGAGGTCTACCCAAACTACAAAAATTAGATAAAATATGTGGTGAATGCCAGATTAGCAAAAAAACATGGAACTCACACAAAAAGGTGAATTCCAATACCACATTAAGACCACTCGAGCTTCTCTATATGGATCTAGTAGGACCTACTAGGACGGAAAGTGAAGGTGACAAAAGATATATCTTGGTAATAGTAGATGACTTTACCAGATATACATGGGCTATCTTCTTAAGGGACAAATCAGAAACCCTTGAAGAAGTAAAAAAGGTTCTCAATAGGATTCAAACTGAAAAGGGTTCTCAAGTCAGTAAGGTTCGTAGCGATCATGGATCTAAATTTGAGAATAGCGGTTTTGAGAAGTTCTATAGCCACCAGGGAATATTAAATGAATTCTCAGCGCCCAAAACTCTACAACAAAATGGTATAGTTGAAAGAAAAATTGAGTGCTTTAAGAAATGGCTAATGTTATGTTGAATAGTATGAAGCTCTCTAAGAACCTTTGGGCTGAAGCAGTCAATACAGCTTGCTATATTATTAACCGAGTTTACACTAGCAATGGTAATAATAAAACGGCTTATGAAATGTGGTTCGATAAAAAGCCTACTGTCAAATACTTTCGAGTTTTTGGCAGCAAGTGCTACATTTTACGAGATCGTGAACATCTAGGAAAGTTTGATATGAAGAGTGATGAAGGGATCTTTTAGGATACTCTTTAAACAGTCGAGCTTATAGGGTTCTGAACAAAAGGATCGGTTTGATTCAAGAATCCATCAATGTGGTCATTGATGATCACTTAAGCACACCTGTCTCAAGTTCAGATAATGATGAAGTATTAGTAATTGATAAATCTGATATTTCATCTAATCAGACTGATTCTGAACTGAGGACTGTTAAAGATCATCCAACCATATAGATTCTTGGAAACCCTCTCACTAGTGTTCATACCCGTAGACAACTTGAGGATATATGCAATTACTTATGTTTTACATCCCAGATAGAACCATCTAACGTAAAAGAAGCTCTTGCTGATGAAAACTGGATTGTTGCGATGCAAGAGGAACTTAACCAATTTGTGAGAAATGATGTTTGGTATCTCGTACCTAGACCTAAAGATAAACACATCATTGGAACCAAATGGATTTTCAAAAATAAGTCTGACGAACTTGGCAATATAATTAGAAACAAGGTTAGGCTAGTGGTACAAGGTTACACTCAAATTGAAGGTATTGACTATGATGAAACCTTTGCACCAATAGCACATCTTGAATCAATCAGACTCTTTATATCCATTGCATGTTTTAGAAAGTTTAAGATTTACCAAATGGATATGAAAAGTGTTTTTTTAAAATGGAGATCTGCATGAGGAAGTTTATGTTGAACAACCAATGGGTTTTGAAGACCACAAAAATGCTGATCATGTGTATCGTCTTAAAAAGATACTTTACAATTTAAAACAAGCTCCTAGGGCATGGTACGAGAAACTAACAAAGTTTCTATTAAGCCATAATTTTCAAATGGGATGTGTTGATAAAACTCTGTTTATTAAAAATCATAAGGATCACATCTTATTAGTACAAATCTATGTTGATGATATCATTTATGGATCTACCTGTATTGACATGACTATTGAGTTTGCAGATTTGATGACTAGTAGACCTGATATCGCTCTAAGTGTTGGTATTTGTACTAGATATCAGTCTGAACCTAACGAGTCGCACTTAACTGTTGTCAAGCGAATTATAAGATATGTCGCAAGTACTGTTAATCTCGGTCTCTGGTATCCTCATGAGACTAGTGTTCAGTTAGCAGGGTACTCGGATGCTGACTGGGCTGGTAATCTTAATGATCGAAAATCAACCAATAGTGGTTGTTTTTATATCGGAAACTATTTAGTTTCTTGGTTTAGCAAGAAACAAAATTCTATATCACTTTCAACAGCTGAAGCTGAATACATCGCAACTGGTAATGTGTGTACACAACTTGTTTGGATGAAACGTATGCTAAGTGATTATGGAATTAAACAGGATTCTATGTTATTATATTGTGATAATTCAAGTACCATAAATATTTTGAAAAATCTAATTCAGCATTCTCGTGTTAAGCACATTGATATTAGATTTCATTATATTTGGGAATTAGTTGAAGAAAAGGTTTTATCTCTGGAATATATTCCTACCGAGAATCAATATGCTGATATTTTCCCTAAACCGCTCAACAAAAGCAAGTTTAACAAAATGAAATTTGATCTCGACATGTGCATTTTAAAATGATTAATTATGCTTATTTGTATCATACTGTATATATTTGCTACTTTAGTCTTCAAATTTTGAAAATATGCAAAAATCAGATTTTTTTGGCATGTACTCGACCAGTCATGAGTATCCACGACTAGTCGTACTATGACCGGTCGTGTATATCCATGACTAGTCGTGAATCGCGTGGATTCACTTAAAATTTGAGAAAGTCATCTTCTTCTCCATTTCAACTTTTCTCTCCAACGAGCTGACACACGACTAATCGAACCCATCTTCCAAAATCTTCAAGGTTAGTACTCCATTTGCATTTTGCTTGTAGATTTGTGTCTTGATTGCTTCTATTTCTCTATTGGAGTTGTCTATTTCGAAATTAGTTGAGATTTGGGGATTTTCTTTTGAAAAATTTGATTTGAGAAAACCCATTTCTCAATCCATTGCAACTCTTTATATTCTTGAAATCATTGTTGCATATGGCTTCTAGAGGAAGAAAATCAACGTCCCGTGGTCCGTCTTCTTCTTCCAGATCAGCCCCTATTACTAAGCGTCATCTTAGGGCTCCTGAGCACGATCCATCTTATGTTCGGGACATCAGATTGCGTAATGTCATTGTTGAGCATCCAGTAGATATTAATCATGTTGCTCCTTTTGATATTTTTTCTATGCTTCAATCTGTAGGTTGGAATAACTTATTGCTTTGGGGTGGGCTAGCATACCGGTCCATTGCCCAATCCATGTTTGCATGCATATGTGCTTTCTTACTGGAAAATTTAACTTTTTCTATCTCCACAAGAGAAGGGCCATTTGAAGTTGATCGACATTTGATTTCAGCCCTTATGGATATTCTAGTGAATGATGAGGGTATTCCTATCCATACTTTATATGATAAACCCTCTGTCGCTGAAAAACGTATACTGACTAATGACTTATGCAATTTGGATGTACAATGGATGCATAAAGGGAATGCGCTTCCCTCAAGGTATTTGTTACCCAAATACAGAATTCTTCACAAAATCTTTGTGTCTAATTTGTATCCTCAGTCGGGTAACAAATCTAAATTGACGTCCTTCATGGTTCGTATTCTTCATTCTGTTGTTAGAGGTGTTAACATTTGTTTACCATCCTTGATTTGTCACTTCATCATTCAGTTTCGTCTCCATAGAGTCCACCTCTACACACCTCTGCTCACACCTCTGCACATACCAAATGTTAAAATGGAAAACATCCATCATCTGATATTTAACAATTCCAATATCAATAAGATGAAACTGGATTACCTTTCTAGCCAAGGTGATGGTGTTGGCGGTGCTGAAGCTGTACATGAGGAAGAAGCCGGTGATCTTCCTCCTGATGATATTAACATGGATGATATTTTTGAAGAGCTTGAGTCCGATTCTACAAATGATCCAGATTATGAGCCTTCTTCATTTGATGCACGTCTGAGTGCATCGGAAGATAAAGTTGAGGGTCTAAATGTTAAAATGGAAAACATATCTGTTGCCCATGATTTACAGTTCAAATATATGCGCAAATATCTTAGGCGCTTGAACAAAGGCATGCATCAACTTGATCCTTCCATTCCTGCTCCTTCATCTGGGTCAGATTAGTATTTTTAAGTTTACTGGTCTGTAATAACTTTATTACTCCTAACTAGTTTTTGAGTTTGTCACTCTCTTTAACTTGCTCAGTCTATGAATTATGTATGTTACTTATGCTATGTTCTTATATCTTGACTAGTTACCTCTCATATTTCTCATTGATTATTTCTCCTTAGCCTTCTATTTTGTGCTTCCTTTGTCCTATTGTGACAAAAAGCGGGAGTATGGATATGTTATGAATATATTATGGATATGGATGTTGTCATGAGGAGGGAGATTGTATGGTATGGTGTTTTATGAGTATGTCACACAGGGGGAGTATGTGAAGAGGTGGACTGAATATTGATTTACAAGTATTGATTTACAAGTCTGTAGGATGCCGGTTGATAACGACCAGTGCATGATTCTTTAATCAGTTATTCTATGTTATGACTGGTGTATGATTCTTTAATTAGATATTCTGTGTTATGAAACATATCTTAAAAGTGTGTGTTGTCACTAATTTGACAAGGGGGGAGATTGTAAGTGCCATAGATTATAGCCCTTTGTGTTGTCAAATATGTAGTGCTAAAGACACTGTTATGAAGCTTGCATCTGTGAAGAAAAATGCACTACTCAAGATCAACTTAGGTTGACAAACATTGTTCACAAGTCAAGAATCTCAAGAAGCTTTCAAGTTCTACCTCAAGATCTCAAGAAGCTCTCAAGTTTAAACGACATCAAGACTTCAAGCTCCATTACTTTCAAAAGTCACTTGTCTCCTATGTTCAATGTCCTTACTTCACTCCTGAGGTATGACTGACCTTAGGTTGACCTTTAAAGTAGGTCATTCTGGATACATAATTCATATGTTTTCTATAAGTGAGTTTGGTCTATTCTAAGACTAGTATTGGACTTTTTTCGACCAGTCCTAGCACTGGTTCGACCTGTCTAAGAAATTCTTGGAGCAGTCGTAAGTTTGTTACAAAAATCAAAAAATTTTTATTAGGCTTCGACTAGTCTTGGGGACTGTACGACCAGTCATAGGTACAGTGTCGACTGCATCTTCGACCTGTCGTAGAGCTACGACTCAATGTACAGCGCTGAAATTCAACTTGCTTTGACTAGTCGTGTGAAACCTGCAACCAGTTGTAGGAGACCCACGACCAGTCGTAGGCCACCTACAACCAGTCATAAAACTGCCAAAGCTTATCGCGCCCAAATTTTCAAATATCTGTTGGTTCTACGACCAGTCGTAAAGGTCCTTAGACTAGTTGAAGATGTGATTTGCTCACCTATAAATAGAGCACGAATCTCAGAATAATATATGCAATTCAAGTTAATTTAATTCGGTCTTCTAAGAGATAAGTTGGTGCTCCATTTAAGCTAAGTGTGCATATTTAATATTCTCTTTCTTTAGCTTTGTTAATTGATTTTATTTCTTGCATTCCAATCTAATCTGAAAAGAGGAATTGTTGTTTTCCTTTTTCTGGAATCAAAATCAATTAGAGCTGGCACTTTTGTTTTAATTTAAAATCTATTAGAACCTAGAACCATTATAAAGTGAGTATTAGACATTGAACTTTGACATTCAAATCTTTACTCAGACTTGGTTCTTCTGGGCTGCTACAACGAAGGAGAAAATCAGGTATTTTACAATTTGTGTAATTTATATTGTTTGGTTTTATTTGAGGTTAAGCTAGAAAAATCTCAAAGTTGTTGGTTATCTGAGGAGAGCCAGAAAACTCATAAGTGAGGGTTTTTGAATTGTGTAAGCCCTTTGAAAAAGACACAATTGTGAAGGTTTTTGGGTGAACCTGTGAGAACCTATTTGATAGTGAATGCTAATATCCCCTGTGTGAGGATATTAGGAGTGGAGTAGCATTCTGTGTGGCTGTTGTTTAACAGTTGGTGAACACACAGGTGAACCACTATAATTCTTTGTGTTGTGGATGTGTGATTTATATTTCCTGTCTTTTATCATTCAGAATTGCGGAATGTACGTGTGAATGTGAATGTTGTAAATTTTACATTTCAAGCTCAGTGGGGAATGTTGTAATAATTTAGAGTTACATTTCAGCATTACATTTTTTGCTATCTATTTATTACGTTGAGCTTCTGTTTCTCTATTTGTTCTAGAAATAAGGTTGGACCATAAACTTTGGTTTTTGGTGTAAGGTTGTCCTTAGAACAATTTTTTTTCTATTCCTCTATTTTAGGTTGCTTTCCATTCCTATATTGTGATTGGTGTATAGTGTTATCTATCTTTGTTTCATATTCTGTAGTATTTAAATTTAATTTGGCATAGTCCTATTCTGATTAAAGAATCATGCACCAGTCATTATCGATTGGCATCCTGCAGACTTGTAAATCAATATTCAGTCCACCTCTTCACATACTCCCCCTGAGTAATATACTCATAAAATATCATACAATACAATCTCCCTCCTCATGACAACATCCATATCCATAACATATTCATAACATATCCATATATAGCTTGGCCATTTCAACATGTTGTTCATAATCCTATGTTGGTCGCGTAAAGCTTATGGTGGTCCACTCCCTCAGGCCCAGTTAATCTCATTCTCATACTCTGATACAAACTGTAACATCCCAAATTTTCACGACTAAAGTTTATACTCGTGCCTAAGAAAATTGGTGTTAATAATGTATAGATTCGATGCTTTAAAATCGAACCTTTTTTTTCCATCATAATCACATCCAGTCACATTCATGAAGGCAACCACTTATGAGAATAAAACTAACTGTATTTATCATTTCATTAGAGTAAAAGAATTCAACAAATTATCAAATGTCCTCTCAATGGGAGCTTATTATATTATTGAGTTCGATGCAAAAGTATAAAACTAAATCATAAAACTATCTTCTCATTCTTTTATTATAATCTTCCATTGGGGGATGGTCCTCTAGGCCTTCAATCTTTACATCACCTGCATCATCTGTACGATTGGAGAGGGTTTACACCCTACTCATAGTGATGGTCATCCTTTAAGATTAATAATAATTCAAAAGATTCATAAAAGTAATTGTGAACGTAGGGAAATCGGCACCCACATTAGTTTTGGTGATTTTTATCGAGGTTTCTGTTTGTTTGATAAAAAGGGGTGATTGGATATGATGTATTGGATTCGCCACTAGCCACTTAACTCAAAATCCCATAGTCGACTAGAACCTATAGAATATGCAAATCTAGAGAATCTAAAGACTCCCTTACTTTAAATTGACTCCTGTTTTGTGATCCTAGATTTTGAGTAAGGGACCTCGGTTATAAAGAGGGAATGTGTTAGGTACCCTCTCTGCCTATATAAGTGTACGGTCTTTAATCCGTGTGGTAAAGTAATCTTAAGGGATAGGTCGATATGATCGAAGTAGGACTAGTTACACCTAAATTTCTGATGTAGCAAGATCCAAGATTCCAGCAAGCTACAGAGCATACATCCAAGGAATGTCTAGAAAAGCAGATGCGATGATGCTAATATAGTAAAAGGGGACTAGACTACCATAAGTTTCTGATGTGACAGGATCCGATCTCCGGCAAGTCACAAGGCATACATTCAGTGGTGATCTAGAAGATCAAAGGGGTTGAGAAGGGAAATAATAATATGATGAATGCTTTATGAAAGATAGTATGATCTTTGGCTTGCACTTGAAATAGCTAGGACATGGAGTGCACCATGGCTAAACCGAATGGGATTGTTGGAGTTGAGGATGGCTTGGATGAGGCTAGGGGAAGGCTAAAGGGTGGGGCTTGAAAACTCAAGAGCTCCTTTTCACTCTCACTCACTTACTCTTCCTCTCTCTCTCTCTCTTACTCTCCCTTAAAATTTTGAGAATTTTTTCTTGGGTAGAAGTGTTGTGTGAAACGAAGAGAGGTGAGGGTTATTTAGCCTTTTAGGATGACACTTTGGTAATTCCTTGGTAAATCGAGGGTAAATATTGATGCGGCAATTTGTGATTGGTTGAGAGGAGAGAAGTGCCATATGGCATGTTCTTATAAGCTTTTTGGGTTTGGTAAAATGGTAAATAGGGTGAACTTTGGGGGTAATTCTATAGGAAAGTTGACTTTGGGAATAGGGACAGCTATATGCTCAGAGGAGACACCTGTCGGATAGGGGGTGGTACTCTGATTATCACAGGTGGTAGTCAAACTATCGCCTGGTTGGGTTTTCCATGGGTTTTGGCTGGTGGGCCTATTTCAGGACCTCTGGTCTACCCGAAGCCTATTTTTGAATGTTTTGGATAAAAATGGCTTGGTATATTTTCGGGAACTAGAGCAAATTTTAGGTAGGCTTCTTGTTCAAATAATGGTTTGAGTTAGGGTTAAGGTTGGGGTTAGGTTAAGGTTAGAATTTTGGCAATGGTTGTGGTTTCCGGGTCTCTTCCTAAAAGTCATCCTTACCTTGTCAAGTTGCTAGCTTGGGTGGGGTGTCTACAGATGCCCTTCTTTGGCTGAGGTTGCGAGCAACTAAGTGCCAAAGCGAGTGAACACCCTACCCTTCTGGTTAGAAAAGATTGTGGTTCATATCTATTGCCTGCCATCGTATCGTAGTCAACTTATGTGTTTGTAGCAGTCTATCTCCATTGTCAACCAATAGTAGCTGAGTCGTAGGATCTTTTTTGCCATCATATGACAGTTCATGTGTGGGCCACATAGTCCTTTGTGGATTTCTGACATGATTTGGCCTGCTTCTGTTTCATCCATGCAGCGTAGGAGGACTTGATTGAAGGATCGCTTGCAGAGGATAACCCCGGTGATCATGCGTTGGGCTGCCAACCGTTGGATAGTGCGACGATCGATTGATGCAGCTCCTTAAGAGTACTTTTGGTGCTTAATTTATTCTCTGATGTCTCCGTACCATGGCTGTTCACTTGGATAGGTGTCGGCTTCATCGATTTCTAGGCAGAAGGTGGGCTCTTCTTAAAGCTCTATGGTAAACTCCCATTTAGAAATTCCAGTTGGAATCTCTAGCATCGAGGCGAGAATGTGACTTCATCAAATTCTTCAATAAGATTTTTTAGATAGATGTGATATGGGATCAATTTTTCATCTTTGGTCCTCCATTCGCCGTTTGTCTAGTTGATGATGAGTTGCGAGTCTCCAAAAACCTGTAACTTTTTGACATTAAGGATGATGGCTTCTCTCAGACCGACAATGCATGCTTTGAATTTAGCCACATTATTGGTGTAGTTAAATGCCAATCACCTAGAGATAGGGGCTGGGACACCATCAGGGGAATAAAGTATCACTCCTGCTCCATTTCCTTTTGAGTTAGTGGCTCTATCAAAGAAGAGTGTCCATTCTCCTGCCTTCCTTTCTTCCTTTTCCTCGATAGGGAGGATATCCTCATCAGGAAAGAAGGTCTTCAATAGTTGATAATCAGGCAGAGAATCTGCTGCTAGGTGGTCGGCCAGTGCTTGCCCCTTGATTACTTTCTGAGTAACATAGGTGATGTCAAACTCAGAGAGCAGCAGTTGCCATTTTACGATCTTTCCTATTAAGGCCAATTTTTTTAACAGATATTTTAATAGGTCCATACAAGCGAGTAGAAGGATTGGATAGGCGATCATGTATTGTCTGACCGTTGTGTTGTCCAGACCAAGGCAAGGCATGTTTTCTTTAAGCTAAAATACTTAGATTCGTAGCTAGTGAACCTTCAGCTTAAGTAGTAGATTACTTGCTCCTTTCTTCGTATGACGTTGTGTTGGCGGAGGATGCATCTAATCACTTTTGCTATGACAGATATGTATAGCAGCAATGGCCTACCCGGTGTAGGTGGCATAAGCAGTGGGGGTTTCAGCAGGTACCTCTTAATCTTGTAGAAGGCCGCTTGGCAATCATCGTTCCACGCTTTTAGTGACTTTTTCCTCAAGAGCTTGAATATGAGCTCATAAATAAGTGTGAGCTGAGCGATGAATCGACTAATGTACTGTATTCACCCGATGAAGCCTCGAATTGTTTTCTCAGTTTTTAGAGATGGCATTTCGATGATTGCTTCTGTCTTAGTTTTGTCCACCCTGATGTCATCTTTGTTGACGATGAAGCCTAGTAGTTTGCCTCCGGTTGTGCCGAAGATGCATTTTTGGATTAAGGCGAAGGTTGAACTTTTCTATCCTATCGAATAGCTTCTTGAGATCTTCAAAATGTCCTTCAATTGTGTGATATTTGATGATCATGTCATCCACATAGACTTCCATTTCCTTGTTTATCTTATCATGGAACAAGGCTGTCATGGCCCACTGATACGTACCTCCTGCATTCTTCAACCCGAACGTAATAACCCGGTAGCATAAAGTTCCCCATGGTGTGATGAAGGATGTCTTCTCATGGTCTTTAGTGGCCATCTTGATTTGATTGTAACCGGAGAAACCATCAATGGATGAGAAGATTTTGTGCCCTGCTGTATTATCTACCAGTGTGTCGATGTGAGGTACAGGGAAATCATCTTTGGGACTAACTTTGTTTAGATCTTGGAAGTTGATGCACATTCTGACTTTGCCATCTTTCTTTAGAATTGGTACGATGTTTGCGAGCCATTCCGGCTAGTTAGAGACTACTAGGAAACCTACATTATATTGCTTGATGACTTCATCACGAACTTTTAAGGCCCATTCTGGCTTCATTCTTCGACACTTTTGTTTGACTGGCTTCATTTCAGGCTTTGTTGGTAGGTGATGTACTACCAGTTCTTCGTCGTGCCCGGTCATGTCTTCGTAGGAGAAAACAAAGTTGGATAATCTTGGCTTCAAGAATTCCATCATCCTATGCTTGTATTCTAGAGGCAAAGACCTACTAATACACACCTCTCTAGGGAGTTCAAGTGATCCTAAATTTACAATTTCGAAATCGTTTGCAACAACAGTGGCCTTTGTTTCAAAATTTTTGAGGAATTCCTCTAGTTCGATAGTCGGGTCATCATGTCCCTCATCTTAAGCTTCATCCAAACCCATGAGTTCAAAGTCTAGCTCTAGATTGAAATTGTATAAGTCAACCTTAAACTCTGGTGTTATGATTAGTATGTTTGGCATAGTGAGTTTTGAAAGATTTTCTATTGTTTTTTTTTTACTTTTAAACTATTTTTGGTTTTTTGGGATTTTGATAAATATATGATTTTTTTTTTGTGATTTTTGGAATATTTGTTGTTTTTGAAAATTGGAGATTTTTTAATTTTTTTTGTTCCAAGGGATCCCGAACAGGATGGTGTTGCAAACCATGACTGATCCTGTCCTAGTTAGGGGTGTCAATTACTATTTACATTGGCATTTTTTTAGGCTGGTACCCTTGGATGGCTTATCGGCTAATTCAACTGTCAGGGGAATGGCTGACCAGTTTGGTTCCTCCCCCCTCTTAATCTTGCTGGCTTAATCTGGTTGTATTGATGGGTCATCTGATCTAATGACCATAATATCTACTGGACTAGGTTCAGAATATAAGTCTGACCAATTTCTTTGTTCAACAGTTGGAGCTCTTCTAGCTCCTCTGATCCGCATTCCCATGGAATCTTGATGTCTGTCCAGTCAAGGGAAGGCCACTTTCCCTTTTCAATCTAGTGAATGGGCTGATTTTTCCCTTAGTTGTTTTGAGTATTTAACGGGAGGGTCTCTCCCTGGTTGATGATGGGGATGGGTGACTCCCCATTCTTATCTGTTAGTCTTGTAGAGGGCACCTCTTGCCCTTGATCCTTTGCAGGTGATCCTTCTCTCATGCCCTTGGCTTCATCTGATGGGTCCAGTGGTTTTACCCTTGGCATTGGATGTTCTTTTGATGCCTTGAGGATCTTGTCCCATCATATTAGCGGCTAGAAGGATTCCTGGCTATAGCTTTCAGATAGCTTCAGCCTTTGAAATTGTTCTTCAAGGGCAGGCACCACGTCCTCGCAAATCACCCCAGATATGACAAATTAAATGAGTGTGTATTTAAATGGTTCTCTTTTTGGTCCTTGCGGACTGATCCTCCAGCGAGGGTTAATACCCCTATCCCTATCTTCGTTCGTTCATCATAGCTTGCCTCACTACCGTACCTTTTCCATGGAATTCAGTACTATAGTTAAGGAGTTGACGTTCAACGGGGGGATGACATATTCTGTTGCGAGTGGGTAGGGATTGGTGATGGAATTCACAATTTCAAACTCAAAACTATGATATGATATGTCATCCTTCATGTGTTGAATATTGATCACCCGGATGTCAGGTTCTAGAGTATTAACTGCTACTGACAGGATAATCTCACATTTGGCCAGTATAGAGATAATTCAATTTCTGGAGGGAAATTTAACCCTTTGATGGAGAATTGATGGGATTACTCCAACAACATGGAGCCAAGGTCGTCCTAACAAAAGATTAAATGAGGTAGAAATATCAAGAACTTGAAAAGTGACATTGGACATGTATGGTCCGATATGTATTTCTATGTCTATCTTTGCCTCTACTTACCTTTGGGAGTTATCGAAGGCTTTGATGCTCATGTTACTAGGTCTGAAGGTGGATGGTTCCATCCCTAGACGATTAGCAGTCCTCATGGGGCAAACGTTTAAGCTTGATCCGTTATCGATGAGAACAAGGGGGACCTTGAGATCCTTGTAACGGATGACTATGTTAAGTGAACGCCGATGCTTGTGGCCTTCTAGTGGCAGCTCATCATCAGAAAATGTGATTACATGTGGTGCGAGGAGTTGCCTTATCATATATGCCACTATTTCAGGTGGTACGTCGGGAGAGATATGTGCGTCGTTCAAGGTCTTTACAAAGATTTCTCAATGTAGTTTTGATATGCACAACAGTTCCCAGATGGAGATTTGTGCAGGAATGGTTTTGAGCTGAGCCGCTACATCGTAGGCAGCTTCAGCCTTATTAGTTGTTCCTGATAAAGCTTCACGGGCTTCTTTTTGCTTTTGATTGTCTCTCCAGAAGTACCTACCATTGGGGTTCATGTTGCTCACCTCAGCGCATTCTAGGTAATGCCATGGGACTACTTTTGTGTCGTAGGAATGAACTGACCTTCTTCCAGACATACTCGACCTTGAGACTAAGAAGATATCATTGATTTTGACATAGTTTGCGGTGGACATGGGGCTTTTCCTTAGAGTATGACCAAATTTTCCTGGGGTTTCGACCATTCTAGGATGGGACTCTCCTCCCTTCTTTAAGGTTTGTTTTGTGAGGGAGGGATCCTTCCAGCTTGTGCTAGTTGATGGGGTAGGAGAAAGGAGCAGGGAGATTGTTCCTGGGTCAGAGGTGCCCCTTGCAAGACTAACGAGGCAAGATCTGGGGGTCTTGCCTGTAGGATGAGAGGTTCAGAGTTGGACCTGTTTGGATATAAGGGATTAGATGCTCGAGGTGCCCCTTGGAGGAAGAGAGGCTATGTTGTTGGTGTTGCTTCTAAAAGTACCTGTGGTTTAGGAGGGGGTGCCTTTCGATATCCCCATCACCGATTTGCCGTATTGGGCATGATTACATGCATGGAGTGATGCAGGAGGGAGTATGAGGGGCATCCTTAATGTTGTTGATGGTGGAGGTGTTTGATGAGCCGGGCCCTACTTGGTGTGATGACAAGGGATTGTGAAGAATGTTGGCCTGAGCCGTAGCATTGGCCTATGGGGTGATCATGATCTTTTAACTTTCTATCAAATCTTGGACCAAATGTTTCAAAGAGAAACAGCGGTCCGTTGGATGGCCTCGGGATTAATGATATGTGCAATACTCATTTTTGTTATAGCTGGGTGGCAAAGGATTTGGTAGAGGCCAAAGTTGAAGTGGTGTGAGAAGTTGTTTTGCACTAACAATGTCATGATCTGACTGTATGTTTGTCCGAATGGAGTGAATTCCCTGGCCAACATCGCTTGTTTGTTCTGGTATGAGTACCGCGCATTCCCCCTGGGCTATTGTTGTTGTTGTTGAGGCGACTGTGCTGAGTATCCTTGTTGAATTTACTATGGTTGGTATTGTCAGTTTTGATGTTGCTCTAGTTGTGGAGCATATTGATTGCCTTAAGTGGCTGCCACAATATTGTTCACTTTAGTGGTTCGTTGTGTGGGTGCAATCCTATTTCAATTCCCATACCCAATGGTTTCCCCACGATTTTGTTTCTTTTGATTGAGGAGGCTTGATGTGGCCATGGGAAGATAGTTCCAGATCTTATCTCGGCCTCCACTTGTTGTCCAGCTTGGATGAGTTGGGAGAAGTTCACATAGGGGTACGAGATTAGGTATTCAGAGATGTTCGGATTCGTTGAATGGACTATCATGGAAATCAGTTCCTCATCATTGATGGGGTTTCTCATTCTGGTGGCCATGGCCCACTAACGTCCCACATATGTGGACAATGATTCGTTAACTTTTTGTCTCAAGGCAGCCAAGTCTGCTCTTCTCGGTGCCATGTCAGATTGTACGAGGATCGATCAATGAAGGACTAGGAAAGTCTTTCCCAAGTCCGAATCCGATGGTTGTTGAGTGGCGTATACCAATCTAAAGCGTCACCCTTAAGGGACTTCTGGAAGAGTCATATCAGGGCTCCATCATTCCTTGTAATCGCATTCAGTTCCCTATAAAAGGCTTTCAGATGTGCTGTGGGGCACCCACTACCATCACACCTTTTGAACTTTGGTACCTCAAAGTTTTGAGGCACCCTGGCATTTGGAAAAGGACATAAATCCCTGAATTTGGTGGATGGATGATCCACTCCTTGCTGCCTTTGAAGCTGGTTTTGCATTAATTGGAGTTGTTATCATAGCTCCTCAATTTTTGATTTGTTTACTTCCGGATATCTTGCCCCTTGCTGCAAAGATTGGACTGCTTCCTCATCATAATGGTCTATCTTGTCGACCCTCTGATTTCCATGGATGGGGGTTGTTGAAAAGGAGATGGACTCCCGGTTGCGGGAGGTAATTGAAATTGAATGCCACTCCCTTTTAGGGAGGGTGTGATGTTCGATAGTGGCTCCCGCATGGGGTATCTGTCAAATCCTGATTGTGACTGCCATTAGGGGGAGTATGTTGGACTCGAAATTAGCCCCTTTCGTAGGCATCCGCCAATTCTTATCTGTGACTCTCATTAGGGAGGGCTTGTGTTGTGATCTGATTGTGATTCTCATTTTCGGGGCGATGTGCTGAAAAATGTATTAGAAGATGTGTGGGAAGGTTGTTCCCATTTATAGGAGGATGTTGGTGATCTTATGCTGATTCAGTAGGGAAAGGTAAAATGGGATTTGCTGGTGGAGGAAGAGAGAGGGTGAAAGGAAGTTGTGAGATTGAACTTTTTTGAGCACTATGTTGTGTTGCTTGCATGCTCGGTATGATGCTTGGTACTAGTCGAAGTAATAGTTCATGCATTGCTTTGAGGTTTTGATCCATTTTATTCATGGTTGCAGTAGTTGGTGAATCTATGGGATTTACTAGTGGTGTCGACGCTGGTGTTGGTGCTTAGGGAGCTGGCAAAGCTACCGGCTCTTCTTTTTGGGTAGCCATTCCTGCGAGAGATCGGGTAGTCATAGCTAGAATTGGTGCTCAAACAAGTGTAAGCCAAAGATTTTTTTTTTAGGTGCAATGTATGAAGAATGTCCCTTAAGATTGGAGTACCACACGTTTTCGAGTCGGGTCTCAGTTAGTATGCGTTAGCAAATCCCTAGTGAAGTCGTCATTCTGTGAAAGTTGGGAAATCAGCACCTATGCTGGTTTTAGCGATTTTTGTCGAGGTTTCTGTTTGTTTGATAAAAGGAGGTGATTGAATATGATGTCTTGGAGTCACCACTAGCCACTTAACTCAAAATCCCGCAGTCGACTAGAACCTACAAAATATGCAAAGCTAGAGAATCTGAAGACTCCCTTGCTTTAAATTAACTCTTGGTCTATGATCCAGGATTCTGAGTAAGGGACCTCAGTTACAAAGAGGGAATGTATTAGGCATCCTCTCTGCCCGTATAAGTGTATAGTCTCTACACCATGTGGTAAAGTAATTTTAAGGGATAGGTCAATATGATCAAAGTGGGACTAGTCAAACCCAAATTTCTAATGTAGCAAGATTCGGGATTCTAGCAAGCTACAGAGCATACGTCCAAGGAATGTCTAGAAAAGTGGATGCAATGATGCTAATATAGTAAAAGGGGACTAGACTACCATGAGTTTTTGTTGTGATAAGATCTAATGTTCGGTAAGTCACAGAGCATACATTCAATGGTGATCTAGAGGACTAAGAGGCTTGAGAAGGGAAATAATGATATGATGAATGCTTTATGGAAGATAGTATACTCTTTGGCTTGCACTTGAAATAGCTAGGACATGGAGTGCACTATAACTAACCCGGATGAGATTGTTGGAGTTAAGGATGGCTTAGAGGAGGCTAATAGAAGGCTAAAGGGTGCGGTTGAAAATTCAAGAGCTCCCTTTCACTCTCACTCACTTGCTCTTCCTCTTTCTCTTACTCTCTCTTAAAATTTTGAGAATTTTCTCTTGGGTAGAAGTGTTGTGTGAAATGAAGAGAGGTGAAGACTATTTACAGCCTTTTGGGATGACATTTTAATAATTCTTGGGTTTATGGAGGGTAAATGTTGACATGGGAGTTTGTGATTGGTTGAGGGGAGTGTAACGACCTTGGAATTTTTGTGCTAATCTTTCCTTAAGTAGTTGTTTTTGGGGTAATTAGCGCTATACTCGATTGCTTGTGAAATTCGCATCAATCACTTTAAATTGTATCTGCATGGCTCTAAACTTGTAGATTAGTTAGCGCTACGTTACTCTGAAATCTGGGATCCATCGCTAAATCCAGTTGTTCTGGAGAATTTTTAGAAGATCTGGATCAGACCTGGACCGCGCGTCGAAAGTCCGATAGCGATGATCTTAGGCTGTTGCGGTCACCGAGTTGGGCTTGACCATCACCTCAAAAATCAAGTTTATCTGATGTTCTGGGTCGATTTGCTTGAGCTCGGAGTGAAGAGTGTGAGAACGGTTGGAATTTATTAAGTTTTTATGAAATCTGAGTCGTGTCACTTGTGCGATGATTTTAAGCTATCTGACCGTTGGATTCTGACCCAATTTCACCCTCTGATCAGGATGGTTGGCCCAGGCATATCCTAGTGCTTGTGGACCTGATCGAGATCCCGTGACCGTTGAATTGAGTGTGGTTCGCCACGGCTGATCTGAAGAGCCGGTCGGTATGAAAACTCAGCTTGACCTAGATCCATGGTCAATGAGCTTAAGTCCGACCTTTCGTGGTTATAGGCCCACCAGAAGTGCTTCGTTGGATCGAGAAAGGCATGCTTTGGTTATAACCTAAGTATACCTTGTCCCTAGGGTTATTTTCATCAAGAATAGGCCTATTTATAGTCCTTAAACCCTAACCTTCTTTTCCATACGAATGTCTCTAACCCTAGCTTGGAAAGAGAGTGGAAAAGAGAGAGAAAGTGAGAGAGATAACCTGGTGAATCATCTTGGTTTCTTCCTTGTTCTTCTTCATCTTTGAACCTTCACTTTAAATCGTTCTTTTGACGGTTCTGAGTTCTTTTGGGGTAAGTTAACCTAACCCTAACCTGTGTTAGAGCTTAGATTAGTTTTGGTGTTGTTGTATCTCATTTCTATCTTTGTCTTAGGGTATTCCATCACCGTTGACGAAGACAACTCGTCTAAATCAGTTCGGTGGTTCTTTCTTCGCTTAAGGTGCGGACTTTAAGTGTATAGGTTATGGTTTTCAAGGCTTTCAATACCAGTTAGTGATTTATTCTTGTTATGGATGAGATTTCACATGCCAAATGTTGTGTTTACATTGCTTTCCTGATATGCATGCGTTATATTGAGATTTGTGTATTCTATATGTATTTATAAAGTACCGTATACGTATAAAATATGCACTTATGTTTGCCATGATTATTTGTCATGTATGTATGCTAGATGCATGTATGACAACTCCTTGGTAAAAGGAATTGTCTAAATGCATGTATTTCAACATACGTCATGTATGTTGTCCCATGTATGCTAAGTGTTTGTAGAAATGCATGAATGATCTAAGTGTAACTTATTACACTAATTACGGGCGTTGAGAAGTGATTCTCAATACTCCTATTGATGTGCATGATTTCCTTTATGCAAGTTACATTCCATGTTATTTAAATTCAAGCATTTCCTATGCTTACATTTATGTTAAGTTGATATTCTTCACATGCGTATGTACTATGATTTGAGTTGTTGTTCCATTACTGTTCTACATTCCATATGAGTATCTGTAGTAGTGTAAGGTGTTTGGGACTATGCCTTAGTCCAGGAAATCGGTAATTGACCCTATATTCGTGGTCGAGATTGCTTTCGCCACGTAGGACGTATTAGACGAACCCGAGCTGTATTAGAGTTGGCGGCAGTGGTTTGGCCATGCGGAGTGTTTGCGCACTCTATGTCGTTCAATTCAACGTGCGCTCGTGCTAGTCGAGTTCGTCAAGTAACCCGATTGTCCGATGTATGTTCACCATGTATGGACGCTATTGCTTGAATCTAGGATACCGAACTTACCAGTGGAATCCTAATAACCATGGTACCTCGATCCGCTAAGACTCATGAGCCGGACATGGTGGTATGGGACACCGTGGTCGAGCTGTCGGCCTACGTTGGGGTGACGAGCCTTCCCGTAGTGACCAGTGAGCAACTAAACTCGTGAGCCGATTATGGTGGTATGAGACACTATATTCGTGCTGTCGGCCTAAATGATTGGTGACGAGCCCTTTTGTAGTGACCTCGAGCATACCTGGATACCGCAATGAGGTGACGAGCCGAACTGTGGTAGTAAGGGCATGAAAGGCGTGCATTGATTGGTGATGAGCCCTTTGCTACGACCTCAAATATATGATCGTATGAAATGTCTAGGATTGACGACCCTAGTATAGATCACTGTTTGGATGGCGACATGAGGAAGGTATCTTAGCTTCCCAATCCTACTGTGTGAAATGGACTAATAACAACTTGGTAATCATATCCATGCACCGCATTTGCATGTGCTTTGTAGATATGGCGCACTTTGAGGTGATGTCATGTGTAACGTAAGATGAAGACGCTGAGGGTGTACCGTGAGGGCACGCATCATATTGCATACATCCTTGCATTAACAAGAGTACTTAGGATTTATTTAATTGTCCTGCTTTATCATTACTATTTGATTGAACTGATAATATGTTAACCAGTGCCTTATTATTCCAGTGAGTTGATCACTCACTCCCACGTTTCTGGGGCGGTGTTAAACACCCACCGGACTCTGTCTTAAGCTCTGATGTTGCAGATGTGGATGCGACTTCTGAGGCAGAGCGGGAGTTGGATGATGATGAGGCTGCCTTCTCTTATATGCAGTTTTCAGACGGGTTCTAGCGAGCCTCGGTCTGATGTGCGGGTTTATGGGATTATTTTTGGGAACTCAAATGATGTAATTTGATACTTGTAATTTTGTTAAGTAAAACTTTCAGTACGACCTGGTTTGTATATGTACTTCAGGGATTTACACTTGTACACATTTTTCTATAAGTCTTCCGCTTGCTTTATTCACTTATCCCTGAATCATATCTGTATTTTGGCTTAATCTATTCCATGTTTTATGTACTAATACAGTCAACATACATTCATCATTAAATATGTTGCATAAGTGATGGTTTGGAACTCGGGAGCTGAATTATGCTCGACCCCCGAATTTCAGGGCGTTACAGGGAGAGAAGTGCCATGTGGCATATTTTTATAAGCTCTTTGGGTTTTATAAAATGGTAAATAGGGTGAACTTCAGGAGTAATTCTATAGGAAAGTTAACTTTAGGAGGGGGGACAGCTGTGTGCTCAGAGAAGACATCTCTCGATTAGGGGACGGTACTCCGATTACCACTGGCGGTAGTCAGACTACCACTGGGGCTGGGTTTTGAAAGTACCCTGGTTTGTCAATTAACGCGAGGGTTGAGTCGGTAAGTCAAGTGAGCCCCATATGAAGATCATACAAGTTATTGCCTTGACCGGATGTGTGTTTCAAGATCGTCAAAGGTAAATCAAGCCTCACATCCCATGTCCCAAAACACCCAGGTAAATAAATCCTTAAAAATCTTAGAACAACATAGGTATTAAAAAAAATCTAAAAACATGTTTCTAAATGGAAAATTTTCTAACTTTTCTACTTAGGTCAATTGTTCACAACCCCAAGTATAGGGTCGCGATGTAGTAATAATCTCAGTAAGACCGAGGTCGAATCCACAGGGACTAATCTTGCGTGTTTTCTGAGAGCAACTAGAACTAGAACTAGAAGAAGATGAAAATTTAAATCTAGAATACTTGAGAAAGTAATGGAAATTAAAGTAATTAAAACTAATGAATTCAAAGGTGGGAAACTAGGGATTCCAAGGATCCACTTGTAGAGGAGATCTATACTCAATTCACGAACACAACTGGAATCACAGTCCCATCTTCATCCAATTGGAAGATATTTCATTAAAAATCAAATTTGAGCTTCCTTTGATCTAGTTCTCAATGGATGAGAGGTATGAGAACTAGAATTAATTCCATCACAAGATTATGCCCATGAGACAAAGCAAATAACAGAGTATACCAATGCACAACCAATCTGGGAGAATTATGAATATTAGGAAGGATTCCATCATCCAACCATGTCCATGAGATAAAAGTGAACAACAGGGTTCCCAAGTTCACAATCCCTATAAGGAAAAGAACATACTCAAAGCTATCGCTGATCTATTGTAATTTTAGTCACAACAAACCATTAAAACTAAAAATATTTCTTATAATCAAACTAAATTTAAAGACAGTTCAACTTAAATGAATCAAAGCCATAAAAGAGATCCCATCACATTACAAGCTTAACCCCTTAGCCCTAGCTAAGAGGTTTAGCCAATCATGGACATGACTAAACTAAAAATCTCTTAAAAACATTAAAAGAAGAAAACTAAAGAAGAAGGAGAAGAAAAACTTAGTTGGCCGACCACGCTCTCTCTCTCTCTCTCTCTCTCTCTCTCTCTCTCTCTCTCTCTTCTCTCTCTCCTCCACACGTCCGATCCTTGCTTCCACGTTTTCTTCCTCCCTTTATTGCCATCCTTAGGTTAGCTGGACATTTTTAGAAGCTACCTACGAAGGCACTTTACACAGCAAGAGGCAATGAGGAGTTTATGCAGCAACATTGCCGCAGATCCATCTAACACCACCAGTTTAGCATAAAGAAGATCCTGTCACGGGTCTGTTCCGTTCGGCCTTCTTGACCTTGGTCAGATGTCCCTTGGGAGAGGTTTGGATGGCTAGGATCATTGGTTCAATCCTGGCCACGATCGCGGAATAGCCCTGAACGTCCACAGTTTCTTGGACATTGTTGCTTACGCACATGGATTGCGTTGAACCCGGTGGGGCCCATGATCAGTGTCATCTAGAAAATTCATTGTCCATTGGTTTCATGGTGAGATTTCAATGGAGAGGTGGTTTTTGAATTATCGTTGATGCAGCTCACTGCATCTTTGTTCCCACTGTCCATCCTGCGTTTGCACGTAATCTTCTTATGTGCGCGTGCATGGCGGGATATGGATGCCATGGTTTTGGTCGGCCCCACCGTCCGGATCAAATGGACGATTCAGATCATCCATTCGGATAAAGGAGGTGGGCCATAACATATCACAGTGGACGCATGTTTGCTCATTACGTGAAAGGAGAGAGAAATCTCTCTTGAAAACGGATTTCTTCAGGTCAAATGGAGTTTGACCCGACCTTACGTATAGTGCACTGCGAGTGCTCCGCTATGGTGCACATGTAGTACTCGTTTGGGTCCCACATCTATGTTTTTGATAAATCCACACTGCCCATCTGCCTTCCCATCTTATTTAAAGGGTTGAGTCCAAAATTAAGGCATATCCAGAGATCAGGTGAACCCCAAATCGGTGATTTATGGCTGATCTTTCCATTGGACCACTTCCACAAAGATCTAGGGGCTAAAATTTTACGTGTATGGTTGCTTTTCGATACTCAGGCCGAACATAAAGTTTCATGCCAAACGGACGGTGGGAAGCAATGATCTTACATTTAGGATGATTTTCCGGCTTCTTTATCTTCAATCACTTTGTTTTCTCGGATCTTTGGCATGTGATTTCTTCAATCTTGGTCTCCTAAGATTCATCCCTTACTTTGGTGATTCTTGAGCATCAAATCTATGCTTTTAGTACCCTTTTCAGTCTAAGCTCCTAAATTCACCTTGCAACACACACATAATTAAAATAGAGCATTAAGCATGATCATGTTCATAAAACCAAGTAATAACTGGGGTCTAATATGCAATATTTGACCCTCAACATCGATGACATCGAGCATGGGTCGATGATATTGAACACTCATTTTCGATGACATCGAAAAGTGACCTTTTATGTCCAGCAACCACATAAGTATTTGGATAGAATATTTGATGAATCGAATGTACCTTCAATGATATCGAACACATGTAGTTGATGACATCGAGGTAATTCGATAAAATCGAAGAACTAAGAGCTTTGTCCAGTAAAACTTCTTGAAAAATATTTTGGTATTGCTCGAGGAATCGAATGAGCTTCGACGTCATCGAGATTCAAACTCCGATGACATCGAGCAAGGTTCGATGACATCGAATATGGACAAGTTTATGTCCAGCAAGCTTGAAAGGAAAATCAAACTAAAATGATCGAGGAATCGAGCTAGCCTCGATGACATCAAAATTAGTTCGATGTCATCGAAATTGGACGAGGAAGTGTCTAGCGAGCCTTCAAGGAATATCTTTTGAAAAGATTGATGAATTGAACTGTGATTCGGTGACATCAAAATTTGAAATTCGATGACATCGAAGAAAGACTTAAAATTATCCAGTAAGCTTTGGTGAAATGTCATGTAGACTGTCGAGAAATCGAACTGTAATTCGATGACATCTGAGTTCAAAGGTCGATGACATCGAATTAAGTTCAATGTCATCAATCACCAGTCAAAAAGTTTCAGTAATGTTTTTGAGTTCGAGCCATCGAACTAACATTCGATGTCATTGAAAGTATACGTTTAATTACATCGAATCAGGTTCAATGACATCGAACTCAGTCAGACACTGATTATTTTATTACTGTTGGAGCTTTTTATCTTTATAAGGAGAGCTTGTTCTTAGTTACTATATTGAGAAAAATAGAGAGAGCTTTGAGAGATTTATTGCTCATCACCAACCTTAAGCCCTTTTTCTCATGGGTGTTCATACTTCAATCCACCCTTATCATTGATATTCAATAGAGTAGATTGATGAATGAACTTCCGCATTCAAGGATCATCCAGTTACCTCCTTAATGGCAAATCATTGAGCTGGGAACCCTTAAATGCTTAAAGACCTTGGAATCACTGTCTCTTAAATGAGTAACCTTCATTAGAGTGGATTCCAACATAACCTTGACCTAACCCCGTCACCTTACATTGGAGCATCATTATAACGCCCTGAAAATTGAGGGTCGAGCAGATGCCCAACTCCTGAGTTCCAACGCATCACTTATGCAACATAGATAATGATGATTAAATGTTGTTCGTATTAGTGCATTAAACATGAATGAGATTATACCAAAACAACATATCATACTTTAGAGACAGTTGAATTACACAAGTGAAAGACTGCCATAAATATATAGAGCATATAGTGATCATAAGTCCCCATAGTATGAACATGATACCAGGTTAAATAATTACATGTTTAGTTCCAAAATACACAAAATGATGAAGTGTAATGTCATCTAATCCATATCCCTGTAGCTTCGGTGACGCAACTCCAGGTCTACATAAACCTGCCAGAGAGTTACAGGTAGGAGAACTCCTCATCATCATAGAAGTCAAGCTCTGCCTCGTAAGCCTCAACATCTTCTGAAACTACAACAAAGTCTGGTTGGTGTTTTAAAACACCGTCCCAGAGTGGGAGTGAGTGAATAACTTAGTGGAGCTATAAGGCAAAGGTTAACATGTTATAAATTCAGTCAAGCAGTAATGATAAAGCAATACAACAGAAATTCTTAAGTACTCTGGTTAATGCAAGGATGATATGTGTTAATGATGTATGCCCTTGTCTGCACTCCCTCTACGACATCATCTCACGGTCGTAAATGCAACACTCCCACTGTGCTCAACTCCAACGCTAAAGGCACATGCAATACGGTACATGCACGTGATTAGCCAAGTTCTTAATTAGACCTATTCATAAAGCAGGTTTGGGAAGCTAAGGTACCTCCCTTTATATCATTGACCCAAACGATGATCCATCTAGGGTCATCAATCCTAGTTAATCACATACGATAGGCAGTTTCAAGTCACTACGGAGAGGCTCATCACCTCAGCGCAGGCCTAGTTTATACTCGAGGTCACTAAGGAAAGGCTCATCACCTTAGCATAGTCCTAGTGTATACTTGAGGTCGCTACGAGAGGCTCGTCACTTGATTGTAGGCCGATAGCTCGAATACAGTGTCCCATACCACCATACTTGGCTCACGAGTTTGGGTTGCTCACTGGTTACTACGGGGAGGCTCATCACCCCAATATAGGCCAACAGCTCGACCACGGTGTCCCATACCACCATGCCCAGCTCATGAGTCTTGGCGGATTGTGGTATCAAGGTTAAACAAGCTTTTCAGTGGTAAGTAGTACCTTAGATTCAAATAGTAGCGTCCATACATGGTGAACATACATTAGGCCAATCGGTTACTTGACAAACTTGATTGGTACAATGGCACATTGACTTAATCGACATGGAGTGCGTAAGCACTCTACGTGGCCTAACCACTGTCGACAAACAGCGTACGACTTGGATTCATCGAACATGTCTTGTGTGTCGAAACGACCTCGGCCACTGATTCGGGAATCATTACAGATTGCCTGGACTACATCGCAGCCCCAATCACACTCTAAAATAATATGCATTCATATGTGATAGTCAAATAGCATGTAACAGCCAATTCAAATATAAATCTCATTTGAGCATTTCTACAAACATGTAGTGCATATGTTATCGTACATAGGCATTTCATCCAAAAATCACATAGTGGTAAGAGAGGTTATATGAAGGAAGTTGTAACTATAGATAAGGGGATTGAGAATCATATTTCAACACCCTAATTTAATACATTTCAGCAAGCATTTTCTCATTCAGGCATTTTATCGAACACTTAGACTACACATATCAACATACATGTACTAAAGTAGTTATAACAGGTATTATATCAAATCCTTTCACAAAGGATTCTCCACACATACAATAATCATGTATTCTCAATCAAAAATCATGGAAAGTACAAATCCTAATTCTATATTCATTCAAACATTTCAACAAACACATGGAATATATTAAAATCAACATAATTTACATATATGTGTAATATACGAAAATAACGTATCTAAGCACGTGTGATAGCAATTAAGTCAGTCATAAATCATTAACTGACATTGAAAGCCTTAAAAACCATAACCTAAACATTTATAATCCATACCTTCCGTCGGTAAACTCGTATTGAACTTAGTTCAAACACTATGCCTTCGTCTATGGCACAACAACTACCTGAATCACGAAATATGTTAGTTATTTTGTCGATTCTTCTACTAGGATACCTAAAACAGATTAGGGTTAGGGTTTCTTACCCAAAAATGGAATCAAAATCGCTGGTGTAGCAATACAGGCAGGATGATTTGGCACATGGAGCAGTGGGATTGAATCGCGGTAGCAAACCCCAACTCTCTCTCACTTCTCCTCACTTTCTCCTTCTCTTTTCTCTCTTCTCTCTCCTAGGGTTTTGAAATTCGTATGGAATGAGAGAGGGGTGGATTAAGGCCCTTATATAGGCCCAGAATTGATGCTAATGGCCCTAGGGCCATGGTATACTTAGGTTATTGCTAAAGGGTGGTTGTTTCGAGCAAACAGAGCTCATCTGGAGGTCCATTTCCTTCATATGGTCTAGGGAAAGTTTGCTGACAATGGATCTATGTCAGGTTAAGTTTTTGGTCCGATCAGATTAATGGATCGACCGTGGAGGACCAGTTTCAGTTCAATGGCTATCGCCACTCGATCGGGGACATAAGTACACTAACATGTGTTAGAAATTTTTTCTAATCCAAGGGGGTAGTTGGGTCAAAATCTGATGGTCTGAAACCTTAAATTTGGCCTGCAAGTAAATGACCCAATTCACTTAAGTTTGAGTCTATTTTCTAAAGATATTCACATTTCTCACACACTTCGCTCCAGGCTTAGGTTATGCGTTTCTGGATATTATTTGGACTTGATTCCTGAGATGGTAGTCAAGCCCAATAAAGCGGTCATAACCGTATAGTTTCTCAGTAATCGGACTTTCGAATTGTGGTCCAGGTCCAATATGGAGTTTCAATATGCTCCTGAGAGCAACTGGGTTTTGAGATTGATCCTAGGTTTTTAGGAAATATAGAGTTAGCAATTCTGTTGGTTTTAGGTCTTGCAGTTCGTATAGAAAGCATTGAAGCTAATCTACTAATTAATTCAGTTTAGTACTTAATTAATTTTCATCTAATTTTCTAAAGGATTTGGTCCTTAGTGATTTTTTCCTGAGGTGGTACTCAGGTCGTTGTACGATTTTTTTCGAGACGTTACAATCATAAGTGTTACGAATCAAGGAAGTTGAAGAATCTTCACCATCAAGAGAGAGCATCTTCATCAATGCGCAGAGCGGGGCTCATCTACTTACTGTAAGTCATTAGAGTCCAGAGGCCTTGTTGATCATTCCTTGTGTAGGATTGGGTCATAGGTGTATTTCAAACCCTTCAAGCCCTCCGTGGAGGCCTCCAACGGGAGAGTACATTTAGGTGCTTAATGTAGGACTTTTGCTCTTATGTAGGGTATAAACTTAGGTCCTTGTATGGGTCCTTAGCTTGTGTAGCTTAAACCAGGTTCCTTATGTGGATCCTTAGCCTGTGTGGCCTAAACTAGGTTCCTTGTGTGGATCCTTGGCCTGTGTGGCCTAAACCAGGTTCCTTGTGTTGATCCTTGGCCCATGTGGCCTAAAATAGGTTCCTTGTGTGGATCATTGGCCTGTGTGGCCTAAAACCCAGGTTCCTTATGTGGATCTTTAGCCTGTGTAGCCTAAAACCTAAGTTCTTTGTCTAGGACCTTTGCTCTTATGTAGGGCATAAACTTAGGTCCTTGTGTAGGTCCTTGGCCTATGTGACCTAAACCAGGTTCCTTGTGTGGATCCTTGGCCTGTGTGGCCTAAAACCCAGGTTTGTTGTGTGGATCCTCGGCCTGTGTAGCCTAAAACCTAAGTGCTTTATGTAGGACTTTTGCTCTTGTGTAGGACAAAAACTATCGTGTCCTTATGTAAGCATGTTTAGGTACTTGTGTAGGTCTTAGAGTCAACGTTGTGTAGGTTGTGAAGGTTTGAGGTGAACCTGATTTGAAACCTCTATTAGTGAAATCCAGTATACTCATGGGTTGAGTGCATCCATCGAGAGTGGAGTGGAATAGGCACATAGCCGAACCGCTATACATGACTGTGCTTAGGATTGTTACTTACATATTTTTTTATTCTTTTTATCTTAAATGTTCATATAAAGCATGATTATTTGAATATCTAGAACTGATGAGAATCACATCCCACACACACTCATACACATCATCCATCATAGACTAATTGTTAACTCTGCTTAATATTTAGTAGTCTTATGCTTGGATCCTCTACTTGGCTTGGAAGTCATTAGAGTTAACATGAGTATATCTTAATTGTTACAGAATAGATCAAGATTAGGATAATAAGACTTTAAATTGGTATAAAATTTTATAAAGTCCTATTCACCCCCCTCTAGGACACTTTGACTTATTCCTACTTCTACCATAGCAGTCTATACCAATTTCATGTTTTCCCTGGGTTTTGGCTAGTGGGCCTGTTTCGGGACCTTTGGTCAGCCCGAGCCTGTTTTCAAATGTTTTGGATAAAAACGGCTTGGTATGTTTTTCAGAACTGGATCGATTTTCGAGTAGGCATTTGGTTCGAACAATGGTTTAAGTTAGGGTTTAGGGTCTAGGGAATGGTTATGGTTTTCAGGTCTCTTCCTAAGGGTCATCCTTGCCTTATCAAGTTGGTAGCCTGGGTGGGGTATCTATAGTAATGTAAGGGTTCTGATATATCTCATACTCCACTACTACAAGGGGTATCAACATGCATAAACAACTTACATGAGATGCATTCCTAGCAAAGTGTGTGTGGTTCATCATATGTAGTGATCATCACAATGTGGAATATAATTTATAGCCAACCCGACTCGACTTACATCCCATAACTACTGATAATGGCCGGCATGGCCAAGGTTACTGCAGATTTACATGAACACCTTGAGGCAGCACAACACATGAGTCGGATGAATTATGTGACACGATTTGTTCATGCAGCGGCTATTTGCGACATCCAATCTCGGAAGTGATGTAACACGTATTGTGAATTACTTACATCGATTTGTGCACCGCTATCCAAAAACCCATTAAATTACACGAAGACCAAGAGGGTCTCTATCCAGAGTGCATTACATCCACGATATAATAATTGAATCACTAGTTGTGATACCTTCAACACATCACTTGCATCAAAGAGAATGTATACTGAATCATGGGACTTTTGGAATATCAAGACACATGCCCAAGCCTTAAAGGTAGGTAGCACAAGGCTAATAAAATAAGGCAGAGAGTAGTAATGGCTAACTCAACAAGAAGAGAATGACAATGGTCAACTTAATAAAGAGGATAATAGCAATGGCTAACTCAACAAATAGGAGAGTAGTAATGGCCAACTCAATAAAGAGAAGAGTAGCAAGTTAACTCAATAAATTAGTAAAGGCAAGGGCATGACCTATATCTATCGCTCCACATAAATCCATAAAGATCACTTGTAATTAACATCATATCATACTTCCCAAAAGGGTAAATAACTGATGTTAGTAAATTAAACAATTGCAGAGAACATCACAGTGTCATGAAAGCTTGTAAATGATAGGATGATAATATCTTAAATCAAGTAAGCTTAAAGGATAAAAACCCTCACTTTGGTTGCTTGTACGTCTTTTAATATTCAGGTAACTTTTAGAATATCATTTCACCTGTTTTGAATTCAACTAAATGAGTTTAGAGTTTTCTAAGTTGAACTATGCATAATTCAAGTTATTTGGGACTCGAATGCTCTTCCACCGAGTCAACTCAGTCCTACCATGGTGGATTTATCCATTACTTATAGGTAAAAGGAGTTTGAAGGAGAGTTATTTAGAGAAAAGAGGAGGGAAGATTTTCACCCATTGATGAGTTCGGCCTGACCTGAATTACGGTTGGCGTCTGACAGAACTCGATGAATCAACACTTCTTCTTTCTTTCTTTCTTTATCCTTCTCTCTCTCTCTTTTGCTGAGGTACTACTGCTTGTTAGCCAGAGCTCTCTCTCTCTTATGTTTCTCTTCCTCTCTTTTCTTTTCTTTCTTCTTTCTCTTTCTTTCTCTCCTCTTCCTCTTGCCGTGTCTTTGTAAGTGTTGGGCGTGGAAGGTTTTTATAGAGTGTGAGAGTCTCCAGACCCTTCCTGCGGATCCTTACACAACTTGTTGCGCAACAAGGAGACGAGCATACTCTCTTATGCAGTCCTTATTTTCCAGTGCAACAAGGATCATATCAGCGTAGTGGCCCACAGTTTCCTCCAATTTCTTCTATCTATGTAGGAGTCGAAATCCATGTTATTGAGGTTTCAACAGTTTGGATTGGTGGAAGTCTGAAGTGGTGGTTGATAGAGGGAGAGTTCTTTTTTAATTTCTTCTTGTGCAACTTTATTTTTGTGTAGCAGAAATCAGAACAGCAGCTTGCGATCTCCTTTTTGATCCTTTTTGTTTCTTTTTCCTTGTTCAAACATCTTGAGAAGGGTTAGATTCCCCACTCCACAGATTTGGACTATTTGGCTTGGCAAGGCTACGGTCGTAGAAAGGATGGAAGATACCCTGTTTCAATTGTCAATTTTGTGTGGTATTTTGATTGGACGGCTGTTGTGCACTTGCTTGTGTGCATGGATCCCCACAATTTTATATTATTGTCTGCCATGGTGTGTTTAACTCGATGAACGGTTCAGATCCTCCAAATGGGCCAAAGTGTGGCCCAATCTGGATCAATCGCAAATTGTCCGCTCGTAGTTCGGCTACTTGTGATCAAAATCGTGTACGCCGGGTTGTTTGAAATCTTGTGGAAAGAACTAAGGTCCAATCGGTTTTGCCCTCTGATCACAATGGACTGTTCAGATCATCCGGGGGAATCACAATGGTGGGCCATAATAGCTCCCAAACGGATGTTGTCTATTAACATAGCGGGTGGCAGGAAGAAAAATCCCTCTGCTTTTGGGATTTCATCAGGTCAAACTAGGTTTGACCCGATGTCTAGTTCAGCGCACCGCCGTTACATGTGTACTGTGCACTTTCGGGATTAGTTGGGGGGGCCCACAGTGGTGTTTTTGAGAAATCTACTCTGTCCATTCATTTTCTATCTAATTTAAGGGGTTGAGCCCAAAGTTAAATCATATCCTAAGATCAAGGAATCATACCACATGAAACGGTGGGTTTTATGGTTTCCACCATTAAAACCTTTCTAGGACCTACAGTGATGTTTATTTGTCATCTAACCTATTCATAAGACTATACAGACATAGATGAAGGGAAAGCATGAATATAAGCTTAATCCAAAACTTCTGTGGCCCCCATCAATTTTTCCACGGTGGATGTTCAATTCAACTATTTCCTGTGGTGTGGTCCATTTGAACATTCTTCATGCTTCATTTTTGGCATCAGGCACTGAAATTATCTGGTAAAATTGATAGAAGGAGCGGATCAGATGTATAAATCATGTTGGACCTCATAAGGTTTACTCAGTTCGCTAAGTATAATGAGTTACTCACTACGCAATTTGCTTCCGACGTCATGGGATTTACCTGGCCTCTCTAGAGGTCGAGATTAGTCTTGTTGAAGATTTGACGGTTCGGATCCTACTAAAGGAGGGAGTTTCATCGCTTTTGGAGGAGATTTTCTTAGACACGGTTTCTCTCAAAGGTGTGGAAGTTTCAACTTCGGGTTTGGTTATACATAATAAGTGGGGTCCACTATGATGCATGTTCGGGAAATCTATTCCACTCATCAGTCTAGTCGTGTCATGTTGGCCCATAAGTCCAAATATGAAGTAGATTTGAACCTTAGATAAGCTTATCTTGGAAGTTCTCCTAGTAAGTGTCAAAACGGACTTGAACTTAATTAACGGTCTGATGGCTTGATCTATGAATGGAGATCATTCCAATAGTTAGATTTGTGTCAGGGAATAGATGTAAGGTTAGGATAGTTAGATTGGTATCGTACACATGTACATATTATGTTACCTTCCATGGTAACACTCGAGAACTTTCAATACTCAGGTATTGAAATGTTCAGGGTATTACAATCTTCCCCCCATAAAGATAATTTCGCCCCCGAAATTCAACATTTCTTATCATGAGCGGAGGCGAGGGTGCTCTATTTTCCATTGTTACTAAATGTTTGTTAATGCGTATTTTAGGTATAACAACTTGATTAACTATAAGAACTGGGGTTGTGACAATCTACCCCCCTTAAGGAAGAGCCTCACCCACGGGATTTGATAACTTATATCCAAATTATAATGTGACTAGTAAAATTATCTTAATGGTGCTCCCTGACCTGAGTATATCTAAGTGTGTTATCGCAACTTAGTTTCGACAGGTTATATCTAAAATTTTCCCAAGCTCTTGTTCCTCTATTCTAATAAGTCAACCAATGTATATATGTTCCTTTAGGGATTGAAAATCCTTTAGTATCTATCAAAACTAGGGATTTATTTCCATGCCTAACGACAACACAATTTCTGGTAGTATTTACCAAGATTACAAGTTCATCTAAGTGGCTAATAACAATATCTTATGATAGTTTTCTGCTATTTAAAGTGTGATACAATTCCCTACTTCCTGTGTTCGAGGAAATACGAATAGATGGTTGTAGTGATGTTGAGCTCGATAAACAGATCCTTCGCCTGCACAGTACAGAGGATCTACTGGGATCAATTCATGATCCTGTTACGTCTCGATCCTTTGCTTGATCAGGGCATTGAGATCATTTGAGATTTGCTAGGACTTAGAATTTGAGTCAAACAGCGTAAATTTCGTTTAAACCTGGTTCCACCATTTCATAATCCTGATTGTTTTAGACTCGTGAGGAATATCACGTAATCTTATATTCTCATAAAGGATAAATCTAATGCAGCTCATTACCCTTTCACTACCTACTTTGATTATCTTATACACTACTTAACATTACTTCTATCATCCTTGTTGATTCATTTTGCTCAACTTTTCAATGTATTGCTCGAGAGGTAGATATATATATATATATATATATATATATATAAGTGTGCATGTAATTTGTTACATGAAATCAGGACCCTACATTCTACCCCCCTTAAAAGAAAATCTTGACCCTAAGATTTGGTATTTGGATTAAACCGCTCATGCCTTACTTGAATATGGTTCATAATTCCATGGTCCCTGATCACTCTACATCCTTGAAAAAAAATCATCGTTTCACCTCGAAAGTTAGATATTCTAACCAGACTAGACGACAATGGGTAGGTCAAGTTTCATAAAGGATATGCCAAATCATCCATTCATTGTTGAACCTAAGTTTTAGTGTCGTCCTTTATATGAACATTATATATTCCTAAGATTGTTTTATATTGATGGTCTGTCACTCCCAAAATTTTAATTTATGATCTATACATCTAATTTATTTGAAACTTGGATCTTAAGCCCCCCGACTTATTCTTGAGACTCTAGAAAAATTCCTGAGGCCAGATCTCATGAGTTGGGGGTGTTTCACCCTTGTGAGGTGTATAAAAGCTTGCTGTCCAGCAACAATTTCTACTGATTTTTGTTACTGTCGGATTTTTATAAAATTTTGTACAGATCCGATCGAGATGAAGTTTTAGACGAAAGTTGATGGAGACCTAAGTGATCTATTAGAAATTTTTTTAAATATTCTAACATGTCTTCTTTCTGCAATTAGTAGAGATTTCACAATGTGTCAGAATCTCATTAAAATAATCGAAAATCCTAGAATAAATTAGAAAGTCTCTATTCCCATAAGGGAAACTTGTCCTTCTTGATTTTTGACCTGATTTAAGGATGACCTTTAGTTCAGATCAAGTTTATTTGGAGTTTCAGGGATTTATTATAGGGGTACTTAAATTCATAGTTTCTAAATTTCTCATCTAACTTATTGTTTCCAATGGGGGCCTGAATATGGGTTTCTATTTCCTCAACTTCTTAGTTCCTTTGGGAATTCAGTTACGTATGCATATCTAATTCATAATCCTATTTTGGTTGCGTAAAGCTTATGGTGGTCCACTCCCTCAGGTCCAGTTAATCTCATTCTCATGCTCTGATGCCAACTATAACATCTCGAATTTTCACAGCTAGAGTTTATACTCGTGCCCGAGAAAATTGGGTGTTAATAATGTATAGATTGGATGCTTTAAAAATTGCACCTTATTTTCTTCATCATAATCACATCCAGTCACATTCATGAAGGTAACCACTCACGAGAATAAAACTAACTCTATTTATCATTTCATTAGAATAAAAGAATTCAACAAATTATCAAATACCCTCTCATTAGGAGCTTATTACATTATCGAATTCAACAAATCATCAAATGCAAATGCCTTAAATGTAATTACATGTGTTCTATCACAAGATGAATTGAAAAGAATTATCTTTTGTGATACAACAAAGTAAGCACGGGATATTCTCATGAAAGAACTAATATTGTAAAAAAGTCTAAGATTCAAATCCTCACAACTAAGTTTGAGGAAATTCGTATGGAAGAAAGTAAGTCATTCATGGACTTCTTTATAAAACAAAATGACATTGTTAATTCTATGTGGGGTTTTGGAGAAAAAGTCCCTGAAAGTAAGGTTTGCGCAAATATATTGCGATCACTTCCTAATAAGTTTAATTCAAAAGTCACTGCTTTACAAGATTTGAGAAATACTGATGTTATGAAGGTTGAGGAATTAGTTAGATCTATACAAACCTATGAGCTGAATTTTAAAGCTCCTAAAAACAAGTTCATAGCTCTTAAATCCTCTAAATCTAAATCCAAAGATATAAATGTAAATTTTGATAATGATGAGAAAGAGGATGATATGACGTTGTTGGCTAAAAAGTTTTATAAAATTTTCAAAAATAAAAATAGATTAGATTTTCAAAAACTTTTTGACAAAAGAAAAGGAAATTCAAATTTTTGGAAATCAAAATATAAAGACACCCAATGCTTCAACTGTTATGAATTTGGACATCTAGCTTTAAAATGCCATAAGAAGGATAAATCTAGAACAAGAGACATGATTGCCACTTGGGATGAATCATCAAAATCTGAATCTAATTCAGAAACTGACAAATCAGACCAAGAAACTGTGAGAGATCAAAAGTCTTTTATGACTATAGTATAATCACTTCATCAGATAAATATGAAACTTTTGATTATAAAACTCTTGAAAGTGATTCTGAAAATGATGATGATCTCCAAGTAGCATATGATGCCCTATACAAAGAAAGTTGTAAGATTGTAGCTAAACTAAAAATTCAAAAAGAAAAATGTGCCAAGCTTCAATTAGAACTTAAAAAAGTAGTTTTGGAAAAATCTCATTTTTCTAATTACTTAAGGAAACAAAAGTAGATTTGAAGATTTCTAAAAGTTTATTATTATATAAATCTGAAAATGAGAATTTAAAAATAGAAGTTTCCTCTATTAAGACTTCAAAAGATACTTGGGTATACACACCCAAGGAAACCAGAAACTTGAAAATTTATTAATTACATCTCGTCGAAGTAGTGATAAATCTGGCTTAAATTATATCAAAAGTTGCACAAAAAAAATCTAAAAACTCCGCTCCTGTATTTGTAAAAGGAGAATCTTTAAAGTCTAAAGGAGAAGCTCCAAAAGAAGTAAACAAGAATGTAAAAACCTTTTAAAAAAACTTCTAATATAAAAACTAATGCTAACTACCACAAATATCAAGGGAAAAATAATTATCCTCCTCTAATAGATAAGAGAGTGGACTTGTTTAAAGAGCTCTTGAAATTCAACTCTAAAAATAACAGAATAAGTAGAAACAAGAAAAACTCTTACTCTCAAACACAACAAACAGTAAGAGATCTTCCTAAACCTAGAACCATAATGAAATGGGTTCCAAAGGTTAAGTGTCTTGTTATCCACATATCTTTCAAAGCTAGTAGTCATTCAAGATGATACATGAATAGTGAATGTTCTAGATATATGACAAGTGATAAGACGATTATATCAGACATTAATCAAATCGATGGTGGCTCAATTACTTTTGAAGATAGTAGCAGCTGCAAAATCATCGGAAGAGGTAATGTAAAACTTCCCAATCGAACTATCTTTAAAAATATGTTATATGTTAAAGGATTAAAACATAATTTGTTAAACATTTCTCAAATCTATATAATAATCATAGTGTAAAATTTTTAGATCACGAATTTGAGATCATTAACAATCAAGGTTATATAATATTAAATGGTCACGGGACCTCTGAAAATTGTTGAATCATTGATGACTCTTACTCAACAAAGCATTTAAGTTAAATGGTCCAAACAAACGAAACCGAACTTTGGCATTAATGTCTTAGACATGTAAACTACAGAGACTTATATAAATTGAGCAAGAGATATATATCATCTCATGGCCTACCCAAACTGAAAAAGGTAAAAAAAAAATAAAGTATGTGGTGTCTGTCATATATGCAAACAAATTAGAATATGGACTCTTTAGCCACTACAAGACCTCCTGAACTACTCCATATGGACTTAGTTAGACCAACTCGAACGGAGAGTAGAGGCGGAAAGAAATACTTTCTAGTGGTAGTAGATGACTACACTAGATGTTCGTGGTTAGCTTTCTTAATAGAAAAGTCGGATGCTTTTAATGAAGTCAAAAAATTAATTAAACGCATCCAAACTGAAAAAGAACTGTCTGTAATTAGAATAAGAAGTGACCATGGTACTGAATTTGAAAATAGTAATTTTAAGAAGTACTATAATGACCATGGAATATTACATGAATTTTCTGCTCCTAAAACTCCTCAGCAAAATGGAGTTGCTAGGAGGAAAAATAAAGTTTTATAGGAAATGGTGAGTGTAATGCTTAACAGCTTAAAATTTACTAAAAATTTATTAGCTAAAGCTGTTAATACTGCCTGCTACATTATTAATCATGTGTATATAAGAGTAGGTAAAAATAAAATATCTTATGAACTTTAGTTTAATAAAAACCCTTCTGTGAAATATTTTCGTACCTTCAGAAGCAAGTGCTTCATTTTACGAGAATGGGAAAATTTAGAAAAGTTTGAAGCTAAAATCAATGAGGGTATAATTTTATGATACACTCTAAATAGTAGAGTATATCGTGTCCTGAATAAAAGAACTGGGGTGATATAAGAATATATAAATGTTGTTATCGATGATCAAACTGTCACACCCAAACTTGATCAGGATAATGAAATTACCATAGTCAATCAATCTGAACCATCATCAAAATCAAATTTAACTGAGATAAGATTAGTCAAGGATCATCCGACTAATCAAAGACTTGATAACCCTCATATTGGTGTTCAAACTAGAAGATAATTAGAAAACTTATGTAATCATGTTTGCTTCACTTCTCAGATAGATTTGACTAATGCAAATGAAGCCGTAGCTGATGAAAGTTGGATTTTGACTATGCAAGATGAATTAAATCAGTTTGTTAGAAACAATGTTTGGTATCTGGTCCCCAAACATTCTGATAAACATGTGATTGGAACTAAATGGATTTTTAAAAATAAATCTAATGAATTATGTAATATTATAAGAAATCAGACACGAATGATTTCCAGCATTCTCAATTTTCTAATAGGTTGGATAATTTAGAGAAGAAGGCAGAAGCTTTACACATATGCCAAGACTTACTTCTTCAAACTCAAAAACAACACATGAAGTACGTTAAAAAGTACTTTCATCACTTTAACGGGAGTTTGAAGATTAACGATCCTGAGATGCCTGCACTGTCCTCCTCTGAATTAGAATGATTATACATTTATGGTCTATAATAACTCTTTACTACTCCTTGGATTTGCTACACTCTTACTTGGATTTCACGTTAGACTATTCGGATAATTGTCTTTATACATTTGGATGATTTTATCATTAATCTTTATGACATTATCCTTGATCTTCATGCCTTTTATTATGCATAGTTTTGATTTATTTCTTCCTTTATCAACTTCTAACAAAAAGGGGCAGAGATTATATTTATTTGATGCATGATATAAGATATAGAGAAATGAATATGAATAAAAAAAATTCTAATGCATGATATGATCTGTGATTATATGATATGGGATTATATTTGTGTGTTGAAAAAGTTAGATTGGATATACATTTTTTTTCTTTGATTAAGTGCACAGGGGGAGCTACCGATGCTTGTTCTAAGGGGGAGCATCAAGTAAGAACTTCAAGATATGATACTACAGGTGGTGTATAGATGTTCTTTTGAACTAAAGCACGTATTAGTATTAGATGTTGTACTATTGTATGATGAGTTGTGTATGATTTTGTTTTGTCACAAAATTGACAAAGGGAGATATTGTAAGTGCTTATATTTGAAGCACACTTAAGATTGTTAAATTTTGTAGTCCCGAATGGATCACAAGTACTCATGAAGATTACGTAAAGACTGGATCAACATCTCAAGGAAGACTCAACATTTCAAGCTTTAAATATGCATGGTTCGAAGTTTGAAGCATTTTATATGTATCAACCATCAGGTGTTATAACCTTAGAATCACCCTAGGTTAGGTGTATTTCACATGGTGACAAGATAAACATAATTCTAAGTAAAATACATTGAAGTTAGGCTAACCCAACTTTTGGTTCGGCCAGACTAACTATCGTTGGCTATCCCAACACATTTCGGGCAAAGTATATAGCAAGATAGGATTTTTCCACATCAAGTTCGGCTAGCATAACCTGTTTGTTTAGCCAGCCTAAACTGTTCATTCAAGTTTCTAGCCGTAAGTGCTGTGATGTATAAAGTACCCTTATTTGTCAAATTTCTATGGGACAAAACAATATATAGTGTGACTCCTTCAAGTGAATCAAGATGGAAAGTTCACCTTTAAGATCAACACATGAAGTTGGAAAGTACAAGACATGAAGATGGTGAAATTACAGTAAGGACCGCTATAGTAGAAGTACGAATAGGTCAAAGTGTCCTAGAGGGGGGTGAATAAGACTTTTTAAAATTTTATGGCAATTTAAAATCGTATTAACCTAATCTTAATCTAATATGCAACCATCAAGATATACTCATTTCAACTCTAATGGTTTCCAAGCCAAGTAGAGGATCCAATCACAAGACTATTCAATATTTAAACAAGATATAATAATTAGCCTATGATCGATGAGCTATGTGAGAGTGAGTGGGATGTGATTTTTATCAGTTCTATATAATCATGTTATCATGCTTCATGTGAACATTCAAAGTAAACACAATAAAAGAATATGTAAATAGCAATCCCAAACACAGTCGTTTATAGTGGTTCAGTTATGTACCTTCCTACTCCTGGTGGATACACTCAACCCTTGAGTATACCGGATTTCACTAACGGAGGTTTCAAATCAAGTTCACCTCAAACCTTTACAACTTACACAAGGTTGACTCTATGACCTACACAAGGTACCTAAACATGCCTACACAAGGCAAACATTTATGTCCTACACAAGAGCAAAGGTCCTACACAAAGCACCTAGGTTTTAGGCCACATAGGCCAAGGATCCACATAAGGAACCTTGATTTTAAGTAACACAAGCCAAAGATCCATACAAGGAACCTAGGTTTTAGGGCACATAGGCAAAAGATCCACACAAGGAACCTAGTTTAGACCACACAGGTCAAGGATCCACACAAGAAGCTTAGTTTAGGCCACATAGGCTAAGGACCTACACAAAGGACCTAAGTTTATGCCCTACACAAGAGCAATGGTCCTACATTAAGAACCTAAATGTACTCTCCCGTCGGAGGCCTCCTATGAGGGCTTGTAAAGGGTGAGATCTACCTATGACCTAATCTTACACAAGTAATGTTCAACAGGGTCTCTGGACTCTAATGACTTACATATAAGTAGATGAGCCCCATTCTATACATTGATGAAGACGATCTCCCTTGATGATGAAGATTCTTCAGCTCCCTTGATTCGTAACACTTATGATGGTCCAATGTTAAGTGACGGGTTGGGTAAAGGTTTTGTTGGAATCTACTCTAATGACTGTTAATCATCGAAGAGACAGAGTGATTCCAAGGTCTTAAACACTCAAGGGATCCCAGCTCAATGATTAGCCATTAAGATGGTAGTTGGATGATCTTTGAATGAGAAAATTCATTCACCAATCCACTCTATTGAATATCAATGATGAGGGTGGATTGAAGAATGAACTCCCATGAGAAAAAAGGGCTTAGGGCAGGTGATATGCAATTACTCTCTCAATGCTCTCTCTCTTTTTCTCAATACAACAACCAAGAGCAAGCTCTCCTTATAAAGGCAAAAAGTCCCAACGGAAATAAAATTGTCAGAGTCTGACTGAGTTCGCTGTCATCGAACCTGATTCGATGTTATCGAACGTATACTTTTGATGCTATCGGATCACAGTTCGATGATACGAACCCAACTGAAAAACATTCTGGGAACTTTTTAAATGAAGATCGATATCATCGAACCTGATTTGATGTCATCAATATTTGAACTTCGATGTCCTCGAATCACAGTTCGATTCCCCGATGTTATACACATAAGAGCTTGTTGGACATTTTAAAGTCTATCTATGATGACATTGACCTGATTCGATCTCATCGAATTTCAACTATCAATGACATCGAATCCCAATTCGATTCATCGATCTTTTTAGAAGATATTTCTTGAAAGCTCGCTAGACACTTCTTTGTCCTTTTTTGATGTCATCGAGGTTCCTTCCATATCATTGAAGTTTGAATTTCGATAATATTGAGTACATCTCAATTCCTCGAACATTTCCATTTGATTTTCCTTTAAAGCTTACTGGACAAATGTGTCCAGATTCGATGTTATCAAACCTTGCTCGATGTCATCAAAATTTGAATTTCGATGATATAGAAGCAGGTTCGATTCCTCGAGCAATGTCAGAACATTTTCCAAGAATATTTGCTAGACAATGCTCTAAGTCCTTCAATCTCATCGACTAACCTTCGATGTCATCGATTACTGATGTTCGATGTCATTGAAGGATTGTTCGATTCATCGAATATCCTGTCCAAATACTTTGTGGTTGTTGGACATAAAATGACCTCAATTCGATGTCATCAAGGCATGTTTGATGTCATTGATCGTGAGTGTTCGATGCCATCGACACAAGCTCGATACAATCGAACTAAGCTGAAAAACTTAGAAAATTTTCCTATTTAAAGAATAAGTTTTCAAACTCTTAATGCCTATATTGTTCTAAGGCTTTTAAGGATTTATTTATGTGGGTGTTTTGGGACATAGGATGTAAGGCTTAATTTACCTATGACGAGCTCAGAACACACATCCAATTAAGGCAATGGCTTGAACGATCTTCATATGGGGCTCGCTTGACTCATCGACTCAACCTTCATGCTAATTGACAAACCATGGCACTTTCAATCTCCCCCTTTGTTAGTTATGTGACAAAACACCAAACACTTAGAATAACTCCTAAAATAACATTGTAAATTGTGTGTACATGAACTCTACACCATTTTACAAATATTCTATTGAGTTCATACACAACATTGCGGCTGCATGTTGCTGCTCCTCCTATCATCTGTATCACCATGCATATAAACCATGCACACAATTATTCTCATGATGGGATTTGTTCTCCCCATTTTTGTTAGTCATTGGAGGTTAGTGTATACCAATCAAAGTAGATTGACTGAAGTTGAGCATGAAGAAACTGGGAGAAACAAAGTAAGGAAAGGCCCATGTAGGGATCATCCCATGGCAAGGAACCTCATTCCAAAGAATAAATGATCATCGGTTCATGAGATGTAAGCATATCTCCAAAATGCATAAGATAGATAGTAGAGCAATTAACATTCTATAGATGACATTATAGACATAGATATGCATTTGAATATAAAACACTAAAATCATCATTCCACAACATAATTAAACACTTCCATGGCATATAATAAACAGTAATTCACCAATCACCATATTTCACAAAACATTCACTTCCTATAGATGTTTAATATAAAGCTCAAAAAGATCATCATTAATTAATAAGAGCAATCAACCTAACTGCCCAAGCTTGGCAGTGAATAAGTGTTTAAACCATCTATTAAAATGAAATCATCATCCGGCCCATCCATGGGCCACAACAAAAAGAAATATCCAACCAATTTGCCCATCCAAGGGCAATGCCAGACAACTAATCAAAAATATGCCATCATTTCTAACATTTTTAGCCCATCCACGGGCTAGATAACCAAAACAACCTGTTATACTATCAAAGTTAGTTGACCAGCACATACACTCATGAGTATGTAGGATAGTCAAAAAGATACTCATGTCCTAAGTAGGAATGAGTAAGCGTTGTATGTGATGGAAAAATCATCTTTACAGCACTGGGGCCAAGTCAGATGGTGCCATATTGTCACATCGGCACGTCAAATAGGTCAACGATTTGCTGAGCCATGAATTGTAATGTGGCTACCATCTGCTTCAGGCCTATGAGTTACTCCTCATGTCGATCAAACTTGTCCTCAAGTCGCGCCAGTCCTCATAGAGTCGCCCCGACCAGACCCTGATGCCACTTTTGTCGCTGTGTCTGTGCGGAGTCAGGAGTGGTTAGAATTACTTGTGGTTCCTTCATTTCTCCTTCAGTTGGTGCCATTGCTTCCCCCATTTCTGTTTTACCTTGTGTCTCTTTCTCGATCTGTCCTTCAATGAGTGAATGGAACTTGAGGTCCATCTTTCGGATGTTAACTTTGTTGAAATGTTGTAGAGGACGCTCAGGATCATCCGTCACGAGCAGTCCCAAGTTATTGCTCAACTCATGAATGATATGTGGGAATGGGAGATGAGTTACTCGAGAAGTGTGGACAACAACAGCCAATTGGTGAATTATTAAGGTGGGTAGACACAGCTTGACACCAGACGTAATGTTATATAGAATAAGGACCATGAAGCTGGTAAGATCGGCTCAATTTATTCCCCTCGGATATACATTTGTAGAGAAGATCCCATGTAAAACTTGATGTTTTGGGAGCATGTATTTTACTTTAAGTGCATTCCTTTGAGACCATAGGACGTCTCTACCATAGCATAAGAATTTGGTGACCATGGATCAGACAGTCGGGTCATCAAAATCAAGGTTAGACAGGCCGATAGGGGAAAGAGTGAGACCAAACAGATTTGCAACAGACTCGGCCGTGATTTCTACATTCATTTCCCCAACTGTGATTATGATAGAGGGAGGCTCAAGAACTGGAGAGTAGCAATATGTGAGAAACTGGTAGGTTCGTTCGTCATGACATGGTCCACCAAAATCCAAAATAGGAGACCAATCAATGGCCGACAATAGAGATTCTATATCAAATGCCTGAATACACTCCTAATCCACTTTACGTTCATGTACCAAACTCCGCCCCATATATTTTTCCAATATGTTGGCGTGGGGAGGTGGAATCACTGGAGAGGGAGGAGGTACTGGAGCCGCAGCGAGGGCCTCACCGCGCAATCACTGTCGAGCGGTGGAGGCTCGTCAATGAGCAGGGGATTCCTTAGCCTTAGCTCTTTCCCATGGAGCCAAGGCCTTTTTTCGAGTTGGCCGTAATGTTTCTCCTACTATTGGAGCTTTCCCTTTGTCCTTAAACATGTCAGATTAGGCAACCACAATTGTAAGAGAATAGATGAAGGGAAAAACTAAGTAGAAGATGGAGAAGATGGAGAAGATGAAGAACAACAGAAATTTCTCAAAACTTCTTTTAATAACCTAAGATAGCCCAAATAAAGGAAGAGTACCTTGAGGAATTGATGGGATATACCTATGAGTCTTCCAGATTTGAGTTGTAAAGGTTGCCCCTGACGTCAATGGATCCAAGGAAGAACAGTGGGGAAGATGAAACAATAAAAAGAAAACTAAAAAAATTTCCTGCTCGCCCGCCTTTTATTGGGCGGGCTCATGCGATGATATTGAATCTGATTCGATCACATCGAGCGCCTCTAATCGATGTCATCGAAGAGGTGTTCGATGACATTCTATAATGTGCGATGCTTCTGTTTCCGAGAGTATTTCGATGAAATCGAACTGTGCTCGATATCATCGATGAGTCATTTGATTCATCGACTAACTTATCGAAGTGAAAAAATAGGACATTAATCCATGTTCTTTGATCAACTCTTAGAAATGCATATCATAATGTAATTCCTTTATATCCTGTATGCAGCAAATTTGTACAAAATATTGTGAGAACCACACTTATAAACATTTGCTATTTTCATATTCAAAAAGAATTTGATGGGGTATACAAACCTCGGATATATCATATTAACCACAAAAGTGCATCATTTCACATGCATGCTCGGGCCTAGATGCCATGACTTAGACTTATTATTGATGCTTAGGTGACATTAGGTAGATGGATCATCCTGCCTATTGCCTTTCAGGACATATGATTGGTCACAAGTGCGAAGACCCTTCCTAATTGATTTTCCTGATAGGTCCAAGATCTTACATTCTTGTTTGGAGAAAGTCACCACGTGCTTGTTGTCACATATTTGAGAAATTCTTAGAAGGTTGTGTGTCAACCCTTTTACCCAAAGAGCATTCTCATTTTTGAGCATTTCTAATCCAACAATGGTTCCATGTCCCATTACCTTAGCAATGCGTCCATCTCCAAAAGTGACTTTCCTAAGGTTTGAATAATTTGAGAGAAGTGATTTGTCACCTGTGACGTGTCTTGAGCATCCGCTATTAAGGTACCACTTAACATCATTGCCTATTTTTGAAAATGAACGAGTTGCTAGACAATTTCTCTTATTTTTCATTACCCATTTAGTGATAGTTTTTCTAGGAGATATTGTTTTCACTTCACTATGGGTTGGTCTGGGTACATTGTGTAACTGAATCATATTCCCTTATTTCATTAATTCCTTTGTTTTTTGATTCAGTTAAGCCACTTGATTTAATAGTTCCTCCATTCTTTTTGTCATTTTTGGTGGAGATGGATGTATCTTTCCTCTTACCATGTAATTTGGTGGGCTCTTTATATTTTGCATTGTTCTTCTGGTTAGTTCATATTTTCCAGTGAAGTTCAAGCCAAAATTGTGTTGACTTCGCCCAATGGTTAGGCATTCAAACTTGTAATGGCCTGAGTCTCCACACGAATGACATACAGGAGTGGCCCTTGTGTTACTTCCTGAGGCAACACCTTTCTTAGGCATTGGTGTTGTAGGAGTGGGATTTGGTTTGCAATTTTCATATCTCAATCCTCTCTTGTCTCTTTGAGTTCTCTCCATTCCTAAAGTCTTTCAAGTTTTTTGCTACTTTGGGAGAATTTGTAACTAAGCTCAACAGATTTTTTAGATTTTTCTGCATAAAAAATAAGCGTGTGATTTTCATTCTTAAGATGCATGTTCTCATCTTTTAATAATTCAATCTGTTTGTTTAGTTTTATTGACACAGTTTTGAGAAATGAATTAATTATTTTCAGCCTATCATTATCTGAGTGGTATTGCTGAAGATCATTAATCAAATGTGTATTGATCTCTAAAGTTTTGTCTAAACCCATTTGCAACAATTTATTCATATTCTCATTAATACCAAGTCTTTTAAAGATATTGATGCTATGCATATAGAGTTGATCATAGGCATTATGTATATTATCTTTTCTTCCTCTTCTTCTTCTTTCTCATCATCTGATGGAAGTGTCCCCCTCTAGCTTGTTGTTTCTCAATTTCCTCAATTTCCAGGGGAATGTTGGTGGATGCGAAGATCATGAGTATTTTCAAGGATTTCTAGTCTTCATCACTCTCTGAATCACTAAATTATGAGTTTGATTCTTCAGTGTCATCCCATGTGGCTGCCATGACCTTTCCCTTAGTCTTTTTGGTGGGACATTCAGTGGACAAGTGCCCAAATTTTTGGCAATTGTAACACTGGGGTTCTTTGGACTTTTTAAGAGGTTTGCGTATATGGCACTTGTTGTCCAAGTGTTTGCCTTTGTAGTTGAATGGTCAGCCACTTTTTTTGTTAAAAAATTTCTTAAACCGTTGAGCCAAGAGAGCCACTTACTCATCCTCATTTTCTCTTTCACTCTCCTCTTCCTCATTAATGGTGGTGTGTTTTGCAGCTTTGAGGGCATTACTTTTGGATTTGAGAGTTGGTTTAAAGTGTGGTTTGAATGTTTGTAAGGAACCTAGTAGTTCTACTTTCATTTCATCCACGTGTCTACATTCTTCGATAGTTGTTACTTTGGATTTGAAACATTCCAATAGGGATCTTAGAATTTTCCTACAAATTTTTGAGACCGGAACTTTCTCTCCCAATCCACCCATGGAATTACAGATGATGTTCAGTTTTGTAAAGAATTCCATGGATCTCTCATGCTCCTCCATTCAAAGATGTTCAAATTACGATGTTAGAAGTTGTAGCTTGGATCTTTCTACTGTGTTGGTTCCTTCATGGGTTGTTTTCAACAAATCCCATGTTCTTTTGATGTGTTGCACATACCGATTTGATTGAAGACTTCTTAGGACACAACACGGTAAATAACATTCATTGTTTTTGCTTCAAATGTTTGTCTTTCTTTATCATATGCAGTCCACATTTCTTTGGATTTAGGTTTGGAAATAGTTGTGCCATTTTCAAGTACTATTTGATCAGTTGGTGACACATATCTAATTTCAACTATTCCCAAATGTCATGATCCAAAGATTTTAAAAAATAGTACATCCTTGCCTTCTAGTATGCATAGTTTAAACAATCAAATACAGGAGGAGGTTTGGACACAGATGAGCCCTCCCCTTTGACCATGATTCCCAACTTCAGTCAAGATCACTCTCTAGGCGGTTAAACCCTTAAGAGACATGCTTTGAAACCAATTGAAAATGCGGTAAGGACCGCTATAGTAGAAGTAGGAATAAGTCAAAGTGTCCTAGAGGGGAGTGAATAGGACTTTCTAAAATTTTATGGCAATTTAAAATCCTATTAACCTAATCTTAATCTAATATGCAACCATCAAGATATACTCATTTCAACTCTAATGACTTCTAAGCCAAGTGGAGGATCCAATCACAAGACTATTCAATATTTAAATAAGATATAATAATTAGTCTATAATCAATGAGCTATGTGAGAGTGTGTGGGATGTGATTCTTATCAATTCTAGATAATCATGTTTTCATGCTTCATGTCAACATTTAAAGTAAACACAATAAAAGAATATGCAAATAGAAATCCCAAACACAGTCGTTTATAATGGTTCGGTTATGTACGTACTCCACTCTCGGTGGACATACTCAACCCTTAAGTGTACAGGATTTCACTAACGAAGGTTTCAAATCAGGTTTACCTCAAACCTGTACAACCCATACAAGGTTAACTCTAGGACTACATAAGATACCTAAACATGCCTACACAAGACAAACGTTTATGCCCTACACAAGAGCAAAGGTCCTACATAAAGCACCTAGGTTTTAGGCCACACAGGGCAAGGATCCACATAAGGAACCTAGATTTTAGGCCACATAGGCCAAGGATCCACACAAGGAACCTAGGTTTTATGTCACATAGGCCAATGATCCACGTAAGGAACCTAGTTTAGACCACATAGGTCACGGATTCACACAAGAACCCTAATTTAGGTCACACAAGCCAAGGACCTACACAAAGGACCTAAGTTTATGCCCTACATAAGAGCAAAAGTCCTACACTAAGAACCTAAACATACTCTCCCGTCGGAGGCTTCCTATGAGGGCTTGTAAAGGGTGAGATGTACCTGTGACCCAATCCTACACAAGGAATGATCAAGAGGGTCTCTAGACTTTAATGACTTATAGATAAGTAGATGAGCCCCATTTTGTATGTTGATGAAGATGATCTCCCTTAATGATGAAGATTCTTCAGCTCCCTTGATTCACAACACTTATGATGCTCCAATGTAAGGCGATGGGTTGGGTCAAGGTTTTGTTGGAATCTACTCTAATGAATGTTAATCATCGAAGAGACGAAGTGATTCTAAGGTATTAAACACTCAAAGGATCCTAGCTCAATGACTTGCCATTAAGATGGTAGCTGGATGATCCTTGAATGAGGAAGTTCATTCACCAATCCACTCTATTGAATATCAATGATGAGGGTGGATTGAAGAATGAACTCTCATGAGAAAAAAGGGCTTAGGGTAGGCGATATGCAATTATTTTCTTAAAGCTCTCTCTCGTTTTCTCAACACAACAACCAAGAGCAAGCTTTCCTTATAAAGGTAAAAAGTCCCAATGGAAATAAAATTGTCAGAGTCTGACTGAGTTAGATGTCATCGAACCTGATTTTTATGTTACCGAACGTATACTTTCGATGCCATCGGATCACAGTTTGATGATACGAACCCAACTGAAAAACATTTTGGGAACTTTTTGAACAAAGATTGATGTTATCGAACCTGATTCGATGTCATCGATATTTGAATTTCGATGTCCTCGAATCATAATTCGATTCCTCGACGTTATACACATAAGAGCTTACTGGACATTTTAAAGGCTATCTACGATGACATCGACATGATTCGATCTCATCGAGATCAAATTTCAACTATTGATGACATCGAATCCTAGTTTAATTCATCGATCTTTTTAGAAGATATTCCTTGAAAGCTCGCTGGACACTTCTATGTCCTTTTTTGATGTCATCGAGGTTCCCTCGATATCATTGAAGTTTGAATTTTGATAATATCGAGTACATTTCAATTCCTCGAGCATTTCCATTTAATTTTCCTTTCGAGCTTCCTGGACAGATGTGTCCAGATTCGATGTTATCGAACCTTGCTCGATGTCATTGAAAATTGAATTTTAATGATATCGAAGCAGGTTCGATTCCCCGAGCAATGTTAGAATATTTTCCATGAAGATTTGCTGGACAATGCTGTAAGTCCTTCAATCTCATCGACTGACCTTCGATGTCATCGATTACTGATGTTTGATATCATTGAACAATTGTTCGATTCATCGAATATCCTGTCCAAATACTTTGTGGTTGCTGGACATAAAACAACCTTAATTCGATGTCATCGAGGCATGTTCGATGTCATCGATCATAAGTGTTCAATGCCATCGACACAAGCTCGCCATCAAACTAAGCTGAAAAAGTTAGAAAATTTTCTTGTTTAAAGAATGAGTTTTCAAACTCTTAATGCCTATGTTGTTCTAAGGCTTTTAAGGATTTATTTACCTAGGTGTTTTGGGACATAGGATGTGAGGCTTAATTTACCTATGACGAGCTAAGAACACACATCCAATTAAGGCAATGGCTTGAACAATCTTCATATAGGGCTCACTTGACTCATTGACTCAACTCTCACACTAATTAACATACCCGGGCACTTTCAGATGGTTACTTCAAGTTTTAATTCTACTTCACTTCAAGTTCAAGATCAAGCTACAACTATAAGTTTACTTCAAGTAGAAGATCCACTGAACGCTACTAAAGATTTAAGTAGAATTTTCAAGGTGTATACTTCAATGTCCAATAATTTTAAGTATAATTGACCCTAGAAAGACCCTAAACTTAGGTCCTTTCATATGCTAAATATTCACGGGTTTTTATAATTTTGTTAGGCTTCCTAAGTTCGACCAGTCCAGGTTCTGGTTTGACCAGTCCAAGATTCAAACTCAAAAAACGGACTTTTCTGGTAGTTCCTCGACCAATTGAGCATGGTGCTCGACCAGTCGAAGGGAGCTCGACTGGAACTCTAGCAATTGAATTTGCATTCCCTCGACTAGTCAAAGGCAATGCTCGACCAGTCGAGCAGGCCTCTCGACCAGTCAAAGGATGGTTTTATCTGATCGCACCTAAAATTTGAAATTTGGTTGATTCTTAGACCAGTCGAAGCAACCAATTTTCAGCCTATAAATAAGGGTCTTTTCTCATTCTAATTCATTCATTAAAGCCACAAAAAGCCTTCACTTTGAGAAAGAAAAGTCCCTGTCATTTTTAAGTTATAGCACAGTAATTTTAAATCTTTTAATAGATTTTTTTATCTAATTCATTGATCTCTCTTTTATGATTCTTATGTTTTAAAGGGAGTTCATACTCTGCTTTGTGAGATCTAAGGAATTTAAATAAGTAGCCCAAGGTTTGAATTTATTTAAAATTAATTTAGAACCTAAAACCCTTGATTGTGTTATTAGACATTGAACATTTCTACATTAAGCAAAGCGGTTCTATGGGCTACATCAAAGAGCGTCTTCAGAAGAAGATTAGTATTCTTTATTCATTTTTGATTTCTTGAGTTATCCAGAAAATCTCTGTATTAGTTTTGATTGAGATAGCCAGAAAATCTTAGCGTGGGGTTTTGATTGTGATAGCCCATTTGAAAACACAACTGTATAGGTTTTAAGGTGAACCTAAGAAAACCTTGATTATTAGTGAACGTCAATATCACGTGTGTTGTGATTATTAGGAGTGGAGTAGGTGTGGCTATTTGAGAATAGTTGGTGTATACACCGAACCACTATAACTCCTGGTGTTTTGTGGTGAATGATGTATGTGATGTATATGTGTTGAATAGTTGTAATATTTTCATGTACATGTGGTGAATGCTTGTAATAGATAGCTTTCTTCCTTTGCCTGTTATTTTAGTCTGCGATCTTAATCCTTACTACGTTCAAGAAATCAATTTGTCCTACCTAAAACGTCTGTTTTTAGTATAAGGTTGTCCTTTGAACAATGTTTGAATCAATTTCTCAATATTGTAATAGTTGAGATCTCTGATTAGTTCTGATTTATTTAATCTTTTAGTTCTTTAATTTTTATATTGGTATAGTCCTATTCACCCCCCCCCCCCCCTTCTTTAGGACCGAGAGCTCACCATTTTCACCAACAACAATAGATTTTCAGATTTCAGGGAGATTCGGCAAGCCAAAATTTTTAAAATTCTTATCTCATAAAATTCGAGTGTCAATGGAACCATATCATTGCAATTTAGCTAGTTGAACCAAAAATCGGGCTAGCCGAATTCCCAAATCCTTTAGATATAAATAGAGGCCTTCTCTCATTCATTTCAACAACGAAAAATTGTGAGCAATATCCTCAAGCATAGAGAGAAAGTCAAGGTCTTTTTAAGTTATTTGTGTGGTAAATTTGATATTTAATTTATCTTACTCTATTCTCTTTCTAAAGTTAGTTTTAATTGTTTTCAATAGAGTAATTCATACTCTACTTGAGAATTAGATAATTGAATTTGCAGCATTAGAGTTTTTTTTTTATTACTCAAAAATACATTGGATCCATATATTCTTTTTAGGTTGAACACATATTGTCTTCATCAATATCCCAAGAAATAAGATCACCTCAATCAAGCTATAGTTACATCTTCAACTCGGCATATGAAAATAAGTATTGTATTTACTTTTATTTCTTTTTGGGTTTTTTCTGAAATAGCCAAGAAATCTCAACGAATTATTTTGTAGTGAGCTTGTGAAAATCACAAATTGGGTTTTGTTGTGATAGCCTGTGAAAATTACAAGAACTGTATAAAGTTGTTAAGGTGAATTTATAAAAACCTTGAAATAGTGAAAACTAAAATTATGTGTGTAGTAATTTTGGGAGTGGATTAGGTGTAAGGTTAAGCACCGAACCACTATAACTCTTTGAGCATTGATGGCGATTGTTTATTTCTGTATTGCGTTCGTTGTGATTGATTACCTCTTATCAAGTTTGATATTTTGATCTCAAAGACATCGTGAAATAAAGTTGTCTTACCTAAATTTTTTAGGTGAATGTTGTACTACGAATTATTTGGAATTAAGATTTCAATACTCTAAGCAATTGAGAGTATTTATTTTATTATTTTACATTATATCGAAATATTTTATATTGTCCTATTCACCCCTCTCTAGGACATCTATAGCTCATCCTTTTAAAGCATTTTAAGTGCTACACTATGCATATGAGAGGTTAAATGGCTTAAATCCAAAAATTAGAGTTACAACTTATTGTCGACCTCTAGTGAGTGGACGGTCAAAACATGCCTCATAGCATCATACCTTAAGAACCACCTTATGAAGGTCATGCGAAACATTATCAGATGTTGAGATAATGGTGGAATTCTAAAGCTAAAGTCCATCGGTTCATTCCTAAGTTCCCGTGGATTTCTTGCAAAAGCATTTACTAAGAAGTTCTTGTGAAGGATGTTAGGTGGTGTCCACCCAGATGTTTTTGAGAAATCCATCTCGGCCATCTATTTTGTGAGCTCATTTAAAGATGTGTAACTAAAAAATAAGTTTATCCAACACTTAAGTGGGCCATGTGATAGAAACAGTGGGCATTCAATGAGCACTGTGGGCCATATGAAAGGAAATAGTGGGCATTCAATGAGCACCGTTGAAGCATTCTCATGGCTATAAAAGTTTTATAACAAACTATTCTTTAGGATTTTTCACTTCATGCAATTGGGAATAAGCTCATAAACGGTTTGGATAGCATGTAAACATCAAGGTGGAGCCCAGGAAGCTTTCAACTATGGAAATTTCTTTTCTCAATTTTCCCTCTCGTGTGACCCATTGGGTTTTTATCCACCTCATTTTTGGCTGGACGTCCTAAAGTGAGCTCGAAAAATGTATGGACTTAATGTATTTCTCACATACATTATAGTGGGGCCCACCCAACATCGTTGCACGGGAACTTCCTGCGAAAGGCTTTCTCAGTAAATCCACATCCGAGAAGGCTTATGTACTTTGAAAATCTGCAGAAACGGATTGGCTACTCCCCCTGCCATTAGCCAATGGCTGGTGCTCAGTGCTATGTGGGCCTCACCATGATGTATGTGTTTCATCCATGCCGTTCATCTATTTTTATATATTATTTTATGGTATGAGACCAAAAATGAGGTATATAACAACCTTAAGTGGACCACATTACAAAAAAAAGTGTTGAATGAACGTCGACCATTAAAAACTTTTTGGGAGCCATAAAAGTTTTGGATCAAGCTAATCTTTATTTTTTTCCCTTCATCTAGGTCTTTATGACCTAATCAATAGATTGGATGTCAAATAAATAATACAGAGGGCATTATGAGGATTTTATTGATGGATATCTAATCACTATTATTTTTCTGTGGTGTGGTCTACCTGGGATTTATATCCCTCTCATTTTTTGGATCAATTTATAAAATGATTTGTAAAAATGGATGGACGGCATGGATGAAACAAATACATCATGGTGGGGCCCACAGAACACCGACCATCAGCCATCGGGCTGGTGGCAGGGGGAGTAGCCAATCTGTTTCTAAAATCTGCAACCGGTGAGGTACGGTGAAATGCGGAACATGAAATGGTTACGCTTGTGTCACATCTCGGGAAACGTAAACTACATACGAAAGGTCCGATCAGTCACACCTTGACCATCTAAGCTGACAAACCAAGACCCAAAAGAGGACCGTAAGAAAATTAAAGGCTTTGTTATGGGAAGATCCGAACCCCTAATAATTTCGAGGGCCAACATCATACTAATCTGATCGGACACACGAACATCTGACGTGATACACGACAGAAGGGTTATCTATTAAGTCATAGCAACACTCCTACTCCGAGTTACAGAAAAACTCAACTCGACAGGATAGGTCCGCCGCTTGACTCGGAGTTCAAAAGGAAGGCATCCAGAATGTGTAACAGATAAAGGAAGTTGAGTCACACTCTGTTCAGACCAAAGCTCAGCTTGGACTCATGACACAGTATGCGTCTAACAAACCAACGAAAGGGTCTCAGAAAAGGAACATCACATCTGATGCAAATGAGTTTCTAGACGTCAGCCCGAGTTCGAGCAATGTGAGCTTCCACTGATGAACAACGGCCTAGCCGGGGCCCCGTCCTCGTCCTCGTCTTCATTTGGAGAAGGACATCTAAGTCGAGGACTTGTCCTGGTCCTCATCTTCATTTGAAAAAGGACGTCCGAGCCGAGGGCTTGTCGTCATCCTTATCCTCATCTTCCTCCAAAGAGAGATATCCAGATCCGAGGCCAGGGCAGAATGTGAACGCCTCAAATGCTAAACTAGGTAACTACCTTAAGCAGATGTGACCGATAACCTCACCCACGGATACGCTACACGATCCCTAAATTGTGTGCAATATTTCCATAATCCGAAAATCCTATTGATTGAGCAAATCGTGCCGAGATTAACGGACCCAGACCGTCCGATGGTCAGGTATAAATACAGTAAGATTCCATTGTTACAGGTACGCAACATCTTACACTCTCCCTTGGCTCCTCAACTTAGACCCAGATTCCCTTGACTTGACTTAGCATCGGAGAGTCCCCTGACTTAGCCAGGGGCTCCTTTATTTGTTAGTGTGAAGGGTCGTGACATTGAAGCGGGTTGGACCTTGAGAGTTGAAGCGGAGAGCCGTCTAGATTTTGTCTTCAACATTTTTGGCACCATATGTGGGAAGCTGATTTAAAAGGTCAGGTTCCTATCCTTGAAGCATAATGGTAAGAGGAAAGAAGAAAGCGGTAGCTGTGGAACTAGAGCAGATCCGTTCTTCTTCATTACTTCACACCGAAGCAGCCCCAAGGCCTTCCTAGCATTCACGCAATTGGGCAAGCAAGTATCGCACCATGTAAAGTGAAATACAAACCTTATGTGATAAGATCAATTAGATGAAGCAACAACGACAGGAGCGACAACCACACCCCTTTCAGGAAAACCCTATTCCGGAGCCGATTGGTCCTGTTGTGGAAGCTCATTCTACACTGAGTAGTATGGGGCCTAAGCGGCTCCCGTGTCAACCCCCACGGGCACCGGCTTCTATCCAGAATCCTCCCCCGACCCAAATCTGAATTTTGGCTCAGAACACAACAACTTGAGCTCTAACAAACGCCTCAGTCACCTCGGCCCTGGTACCGACGGATCTTTGCCACGAGCTGGAACGGAGGAGGGGAAGGAGGACTCCCGAAATGGAAAACGTCCAGGAGATAGTAGCTGAGAATAAAGATCCTTAGGAAGCATGGTTAGCGGAGCTCAGCAACAACATATAGACATTGGAAAAGAAGCAACCACCATCGTCAGTTCCCGCGGCTATTCAAGTAATGATGGAAGAAACCGAGCCTCCTTTCACCTCTACAATCATGGATGAGGTGATGCCACAGAGGTTTCGGATACCTCCCGTCATTCAGTACTCTATGTCTGGTGACCCATCCGATCACGTGGAGGCTTATCGTTCATAGATGCAAATCCAGACAATAACGGATGCAATGATATGTAGAAAAATTTTCATCACCCTTACAAGATCCGCTCAGAGTTAGTACCGGTAGCTCAAACCTAATTCGATTGGTTCCTTCGTAGAGTTGAGTCGACTATTCCTTACTCAATTTATAAGTGGTAAGAGGAGCCGAAAGCCCAACAGTCACCTGTTCGCCATCAACCAAGATCTGAAGGAGTCATTGAAAGACTACATTCCTCGCTTCAATGAGGAAGCATTACTAATAAAAGATTACAATGATAAAATGGTACTCGCTGCCATGTTCAGCGGCCTAAAAGAAGGAAAATTCACTTTCTCCATTGGAAAGAATCCACCGAAGACATTAGCAGAACTCATTGCCAGAGCTTAGTAGTATACTAACACTGAGGAATTCTCTAATGCCTGCAAAAACTTCCAAGTGACAGAGCCGAATGGTAAGGGAAAGAGGCCAAGGAACGAAGAGAATCAGCCGTCAGGCAAAAGACTAGATGACCGTGCCCCTCACGATCGTCGTCCAAGCAGAAAGCCAGAGGGTAAATTCCATTCCTACACCCCCTCAACACATCAACTAAGCAGATTCTATTGGACATCAAAGGACACAAGCTTCTGAATTGGCCTGTTTGTATGAGGGCCGACCCAGACCATCGAGACAAGCGTAAGTATTGCCATTTTCACTGAGATCACGGCCACAACATGGCCAACTGTGTAGATCTCAAAGACGAGATCGATACTCTTATTCGTAAGGGACATCTGCGCCGATACATTAAGGAAGAAAGAACCGCTCAGAAAGAAGAGCGAGAGTGAGAGTGAGGGTAGCCGAATAACACCACAGAAGAGCCAGCCAAAATTCATACCATTTTCGGGGGCTTATCCGGTGGAGGAGATTTGAATAGAGCTCGAAAAGCCCACTCTCGGAAGTCTGATCCGGAACACTACGTCCACTTGATCGAGTGGGGCCCAGTAAGGAACTTTGGGTCAGCCCTTGCAGCCTGACCTTCACAGAAGAAGATGCGCGCGGAATCCAGCATTCGTACAACGATGCCCTGGTAGTTACTATGACCATAGCAAACCACTAGGTATACTGCATCTTGGTCGACACCAGAAGCTTGGCTAACGTAATCTATTTCGAAGCCTTTGAAAGAATGGGGATTCTGAGGTCCCACCTCAGACCTGTGAAGACCCCCTATATGGTTTTGCCGAAGACAAAGTAATCTCTTATGGAGCCATCTCCCTCCCTGTGACTACGAGAGAAGGGCAACACCAAGTCACCCTTATGGTAGACTTCTTAGTTGTCAATGTGCCATCTGTGCACAATGTCATCCTAGGCAGGCCTTCCCTCAATGTAATGAGTGTAGTTATCTCCACTTATCACCTGATGATGAAATTCCCCACCGAGGGCAAGATAAGATACCTCCGAGGCGATCAATGCGAATCTCGGAGATACTATGCCATGGCAGTCAAGAAGGGGTCAGTTAAGCAAACACTTACCGTCAACATGTTGGACCCTAAAGGTCTCGCGGAAGGTTCATCCGTAGAAGACCTGGACAAAGTACCACTCAACGAAGCAAACTCGAGCAGAATTGTTCAGCTCGGAACAACTTTAAACCCTGAGTAGCGAACTAAAGTACTAGTCTTCCTATGACAACATAGAGATGTCTTCACATGGTTACATGAAGATATGCCTGGAATCTCTCTGAAAGTCATGGTCCATAAGCTGAACGTGGACCCAAACCACAAGCCCATGAAGCAAAAGAGGAGACCATTCGATGCCGAGTGGTATGAGGTTATAGCCGACGAAGTCTCCACTCTACTTAATGCTGGTTTCATAAAAGAGATACATTATCCCGATTGGATCTCTAACGTAGTCTTTGTCAAGAAGTCCAACGGGAATGGCGGGTCTGCGTAGACTACTCGGATCTAAACAAGGCATGTCCGAAAGCTAGCTTCCCATTAACCTCGGATCGATCAGCTAGTGGATAGCATGACAGGATATGAATTACTTTCCTTCCTGGACACTTACACCGGGTATAATCAGATTGTGATGCATCCCCCAGACAAGTAGAAAACTACCTTTGTCACGAACAAGGGGCTCTACTGTTATAGGGTCATGCCGTTTGGCCTGAAAAATGTTGGGGCCACATATCAAATGTTGGTTAATTAGATGTTCGCCAAGCAGATCGGACATATGATGGAAGTGTACGTCGACGACATGCTGGTAAAGAGTGTCAGGGTGTCCGACCACCTGACAGACCTTAGAGAAAATTTTGCCATTCTCCGAGAATACCATATGAAACTGAATCCTGCAAAGTGCGTCTTCGGAGTCAGATCCGGTAAATTCCTCGGATTCCAAGTTAGCTAGAGGGGTATTGAAGCAAATCCTGATAAGATCAAAGCACTCCTCGAAATGAGTTCACCTCGGACTGTTAAGGAAATACAGCACCTCACAGGACGAGTAGCCGTGCTTGGACGATTCATATCCAGAGCTACGGATAAATGTCTTCCCTTTTTCTAGCAGCTGAAGGGACACAAGAAGGCAGAATGGACACCAGAATGCGAACAAGCCTTCCAACAATTAAAACTATATTTAGGCTCACCACCCCTGCTGTCCAAACCCGAAGAGGGTGAACCCCTATTCCTGTAACTCACGGTCTCGGTCTCAGCTGTTAGCTCGGCCTTGATCAGAGAAGTAAGGGGTAAGCATCCCATATACTATGTAAGTAAGGCCACGGTGCCCGTCGAGACGAGATACCCACCTCTGGAGAAGCTAGCACTCAGTCTCATCATCTCAGCTCGGAGATTATGTCCATACTTCTAAGCTCACTCTGTCGTCGTGTTGATGAATTCCCCACTCAAACTAGTTCTCTAGAGGCCCGAAGTATCGGGTCAGTTAACCAAATGGGCCATTGAACTTAGAGAATTTGACATTCAGTACCGTCCAAGGATGGCTATCAAGGGTCAAGCCGTGGTCGACTTCATTGTGGAATTCACTACTCTGAATGGAGGTGAGATCAGTACCGAAATTGAGATGACTCCTCTAACTGATCCCCCAAGCGAGCTAAGATGGGTTCTCTATGTTGATGGGTCGTCTAATGCGAAGCATGCTGGAGCGGGGATCGTCTTAATTGCACCTGATTCCACACCCATCCAGTATGCAATCAGGCTCGGTTTCAAAGCCTCGAATAATGAAGCAGAGTACGAGGCCTTGCTTACAGGACTCAAACTGGTAGCAAGCTTGGGAGTCCAGTCCTTTTAGGTCCGATGTGATTCTCAACTGGTGGAGAACCATATCTTTACCGAGTATGAGGCCAAGGAGACAAGGATGATCGCTTATCTAGACAAGGCAAGGAAATTAATAGAAAGGTTCTAGAGCTGCACCATCCACCAGATCCCCAAAGCAGAAAACTCGTGGGCCGATGCCCTACCGAAGCTAGCCTTAGTCATGGAAGGAAAGATTCTGCGAATCATCCCTGTGGAGTTCATAGAGCATCTAAGCATCGACTAGGTGGAGAAAAAAAATGGTCAACCCAGTGGATGACACTTCAAGCTGGATAGATCCAATCTATGGATATCTCACTTCTAGCGAGGTCCCCTCTGATAGGCTGAAAGCCAGACGCCTGAGGGTCAGATCAGCGCGGTACGTCATCATGGACGGTATCCTATATAAGAAAGGGAATTCTCAACTCTACCTCAGGTGTCTTCGACCCAACGAGGCAGATTATGTGATTCGGGAGATTTATGAAGGAATCTGTGGAAACCACTCTGGTAGCCGAGCCTAGCCCTGAAGATACTCCGATAAGGATATTTTTGGCCAACCCTTAGGGAAGATTCGAAGAACTATGTTCAAATGTGAGATAAATGCCAGCGCTATGCGGCTATGCCGAGGAAACCTGCAGAGGAAATGACTCCCATGAGTGGTCCATGTCCATTCGCCCAGTGGGGGATTGACATCATTGGCCCCTTTCCCATGGGAAAAGGGCAAGTCAAGTTTGCCATCGTCGCAATCGACTACTTCACCAAATGGGCCGAGGCCGAGGACATTACAAAAATTATAGAACATAAGGTGATTGATTTTGTCTAGAAAAACATCATCTGTGGGTTTGGGATTCCGCGCACCATTGTGTCCGATAACGGTAGGCAGTTCGACAACGACAAGTTTCGAGGCATGTGCAAAGGGCTCGGCATCACAAATGCATACTCTTCACCTCGGCACCCACAATCCAATGGACAGGTGGAAGCAGTTAATAAAGTCATCAAGCATCATCTCAAGACAAAGTTGGAGAATTCAAAAGGAAATTGGGCCAAGGAGCTCCCATTTGTCCTCTAGGCCTACAGGACCACAGCTCAGTCGTCTATCGAGGAAACTCCATTTTCACTATCTTACAGCTCGGAGGCAATGATGCCTGTTGAAATCGGCCTCCCTACGGCTCGGGTCATAAATTACCAAGAGAACCAGAATGCCGAACAAATGGCAGCTAACCTGGACCTACTGGAAGAGGCTAGAGAAGTCTCCAGACTCCAAGCTGCCGCTCGACATCAATAGGTGGCGCGATTTTACAATTTTAAAGTCAAGACCAGGCGGTTCTGAAACTTTTAATCGGTCGGAATCGCCTTTACCGAAAATTTCCTACTCTAATACACACTCAAACATAGAATGCAAAAGTGGAGATAGCATTTCCAGGACGACCTTAAATAAGTTGTACGGAATCTTCACATTAATAGTGAGGAATGATGGCCGCAGCCGAATCATTGCGAACCGACTTCGTAGTGCACGTGGCCATATGCTACTGGCTTGGGCTCTACCATGCGGTATGCTTCTAACATCAAACTACGTGCTCTGGGTAAATGAAACGAAACTTGAGTAGGGGAAGCACCACTTGAATGCCTCACATAACATACGTGGTAGACAGCCATTGGTGAACAACAATTCGAAATCTTAACCATCGCCATGCGTCCACTGAAGACTAGCTCAAAGATGGGAAATCCCGAGGATGCGACACTTTGAACATAGAGGTCTCGATGACAATGGCGCAGATGGGGAGCATGGCAGAGGAAACGACTGATCTTCCAAATATTATTACTCTCCGAGTCTACATTCGACCTCTAAGAGTAGGGGGCTTCTGTTATGGGAAGATCCGAACCCCTAATAATTACGAGGGCCAACATTTTACTAATCTGATCAAACACACGAACATCCGACGTGATACACGATGGAAGGGCTATCTATTAAGTCATAGCAACACTCTAACTCCGAGTTACAAGAAAACTCAACTCGATGGGATAGGTCCGTCGCTTGACTTGGACTTCGGAAGGAAGGCATCCAAAATGCTTAACAGATAAATGAAGTTAAGTCACACTCCATTCAGACCAAAGCTTGGCTCGGACTCATGACACAGTATGCATCTAACAAACCAATGGAAGGGTCTCAGAAAAAGAACATCACATTGGGCGCAAACGAGTTTCTAGACGCCGGCCCTAGTTCGGGCAAGGTGAGCTTCCACTGATGAACGATGGCCTAGCCGGGGCCCTGTCCTCATCCTCGTCTTCATTTAGAGAAGGACATCTGAGCCGAGGACTCAGCCTGGTCCTCATCTTCATTTGAAGAAGGACATCTGAACTGAGGGCTTGTCCTCATCCTCATCCTCATCTTCCTCCAAAGAGAGATATCCCGATCCGAAGCCAGGGCAGAATATGAACACCTCAAACGCTAAACTAGGCAACTGCCTTAAGCAGACGTGACCGATAACCTCACCCATGGATACGCTACATGATCCTTGAATTATGTGCAATATTTCCACAATTCGAAAATCCTATTGATTGAGCAAATTGTGCCGAGATTAACGGACCCAGATCGTCCGATGGTCAAGTATAAATACAATAAGACTTCATTGTTACAGGTACACAACATCTTACACTCTCCCTTAGCTCCTCAACTTAGACCCAGATTCTCTTGACCTGACTTAGGCATCGGAGGGTCTGCCGACTTAGCCAAGGTCTCCTTTGTTTGCTAGTGTGCAGGGTCGGGACGTTGAAGCAAGTTGGACCTTGAGAATTAAAGCGGAGAGCCGTCCAGATTTTGTCTTCAACATGCTTCATGAACTATTCCTCAGCTTGGGTGGTCCACCTGGCATGTACTTATGGCAACATGTCTCCTCTGGCATAATAGTGCCCTGTACTCGATGGATGAACTGGGGGTATTACCGTCATCGCCCCATATATCGCATACCAGTCCTTGTACCTAGGGTCCTCCACCGTGCACTGCTAAAACTATAAGCCCCAGCAAAACCGCTCAAAAAGTGGCGGTCGGTGGTCAATAATCTTGGTGGGGGGAGCCAGAGGCACAACGTAGGGTCGCGAAGCTGAATCATCAGGCACTCCCCTGGATACCACACTATGTCCAAGCGAGACTTTACTTGCATACGCTTACTCGACTAGTGGAAAGCATTCCGAGAGTCCGACCTACTATTGACATATGCGTCATGATACGGACACATCTGAAACTAAAAATATTCAGGAGTCAAAAGTCCATAAATACTCGAAGGGTAATAATGAAGCAAATAGTTAAATACTACTCACATCAACATGCGTCAGATTGTCCAGCTAGGACTACCGGTTATTAAGTGCTACAGGATGCGGTATGAAAAGTTGTCATTGCTCCAAACCTATAGGCGAGGAAAGACGTCGGTGATATCCAAAAGAGTAGGCGTACGCGTGAAGTGACAGAAGTGCACATAAAATAACACTTGTACAGCATAAAAACTTAGGATTAGTTGATAGTTATTTAATATTTACATAATTATTCTCAATTTCATGTTATTTTTTCATGGGTATTAATGATAAATTAACCCCAATGAGATAAATTTTCATTGTACATGAGTTAACTAGAAGTCCAAGATGATTCAAGTTGTTCATGAAGTCTAATAGCGCAAAAGAGATCAAAGACCAGGTATATGTTAAAGAAATGAAGAAATCAATTCAGATGAGTTTGGCCAATGGAAGGCAAGTTTCGTAGATCTAAGTACACTAACATAAGCTCAAGCAACTGAGTTGTATTCAAATCGAGTGCAGGAAAGACCACTTAGGTCGACCATAGAAGGGTTCGGTCAACCTACGTCCCCTGTGTAGAGTTCAGTCAACTAAAGGTTATGGCTAGGTAGACCAAACAAGTGCGAATGCAGCTGGGTGGGATTGTGTGATTTCTTTCTAAGCTGGTACAAATTATATTTAAACACGCTCCAAGGCTTAATTAGGGCATATTAGAGATGAACAAAGAGAAAGCAAAGGCAGAGCTTCTTCTTCCTCTTATTTTTCTAGTTTTTTTTATTTTTTATTTTTTATTTTTTTATTTTTCTCTTCATGTTTTCTTTCTTAAGATTAGTTTTTCTAAGCACTATGGTTGGCTAATCTCTTAGCTAAGGCTAAGGGGTGAACATTTTTTTTATTATAATTTTTAATGTTTAATTTATTTTAATTAATTTGATTGAAATTTTTAGTCAATGAAAGTATTGGTCTGTAAAATCCCTTGATTTATTGTTAACTCCAGGTACAATATATTTTGGAATTTTTTGCAGTCAATTAGTTAGTTCTTCATGATTAGATCGATCAATTGAGATTCATATATTTGTTGGGAACTATAGATTGATTTAACTATTTCATCTTTTGATTGAAACGAATCCTTATTCAATTCCGATTGAGTTATAAGGTTGGATATATGAATTAAGCTTTGAGTATTGATGAAAAGTGAATCCTTGGTGCCTTAGTCTTCTTTTATTAAATTAATGTCTACATAACTTCAAATTTGCCCTAATGGGAAAATTATAGAATTCTTCTAGTTCTAGTAGTGTTTTTACCCTCTAGTCTCTTTGGATCGACCTTGGACTCAATAAGTACTTTACTACTTCGCTACCTGCAATTGAGTATACAATATCACAGTTGTAGCACTAGTCCAAAATGAAACATACACAAAGGAAATAAGGAAAGGCCAAGAAAGAGTAAGTACCTCAATAAAAGATAATGCCCAAATATCCCGTTATTTGATGTCCAGGAAATGACATCCAAGGCCCCATACAAATAGGCCAACACTACCTTCCCCTAAACATAAGGTTGGCTGGAGAAAGACAAATACTCCACGAAGCAAAGAAAGCAGAAATGGTTGAGACTATAGGACACACTGAAAGCATCGCCACCCAAATGATGAAATAGCAAAGCACAAGAACTTTACTCTCTTGCCTCCTTGGTCGGGGTCAAATGGTCAATAAAAGTATCCTGCAACCATGCCAATTTCACTAACTGATCTTGAAAAGGCCAAGCTATATGTCCTAGAGGGGGGGGTGAATAGGATAATGCCAAATAAAAACTTATAACAGCGGAATTTAAAAGTAAATGATAGCCAAAGTAAATTACAATGCAGTAAATTAAAATGACCTCAAAATTCAGATCTTGAGAGGTTGATACAAACGTTGTTCTAAGGACAACCTTACACCAAAACAGAGTTTATGGTAGGACAACCTTATTTCTAGAAAGGTCTTTGTATCAAGTCTCAAATCGAAGAGGAATACAAAAACAAATATGAACTGAATTGAAATAACTTGTAATTAAAGATGTATTGTTCTAGGGACAGCCATACACCATAAAAATGGCAGGGCAACCTTGCTGGAACAACTTTCAAAATGAAATTGAAAATCAAGCTTATAAAGGAATAGCAGAAAGTAAATTCTAAGCTATTACAACATTCTCACAAAGCTTGAAATAATTACAACATTCACCACCATACATACATCCCACAAAAAGAATAAAAATTAGAAGAGTAAAACAATCAACCACAATACAAGGATTTATAGTGGTTCGCTTGTGTGTTCACCAACTGTTATCCAACAGCCACACAAAAAGCTACTCCACTCCTAATATCCTCACACAGGGGATATTAGCGTTCACTAAAGATAGGTTTTCCCAGGTTCACCCAAAACCCTTACAATTGTGTCTTTGTATGTGGGCTTACACAATTAAAAAACCCCCACTTCTGAGTTTTCCTGGCTTTCCTCAGATAACCAATATAACAAGATTTTTCTGGCAAATCTTGAAAGAAACCAAAATATTAGAAAGGAATTTACAATATGTAAAATACCTGAATATCTTCTTCGTTGTAGCAGCCCGGTAGAACCAAATCAAAGTAGATGATTGAATGTCCAAGTTCAATGTCCAGTACTCGATTACAATGGTTCTAGATCTAATTGATTTTAAATTAAACCAAACAGGGCTTGCCTTAATTGATTTTGATTCCAAAGAAAGGGAATAACAATTCCTCTTTATCAAATCAGATTGGAATATAAGAAACAAAATCAATTAAAATAAAGCTAAGGAAAGAAGATATTAAATAAGCACACTTAGCTTAGATGGAGCACAAAATTATCTCTCGAAGTTCGACGAAGATTGGCTTGAATACTATAATTAAATCAATGATTTCTTCGAGATTCGTGCTCTATTTATAGGTGAGAAGATCAGGTCTTCGACTGTCAGAGTGCTCTTCGACTAGTCGAAGCCATAACGATATTTGAAAGATTAGGCGGGATAAGCGCACCGTTCTACGATCGGTCGTAGCCCTCCTACGATCGGTCGTAGGTCACCTACGATCGGTCGTAGGTTTCCTTCGACCGGTCGTAGGTCCTGCAAAGTTCATGGACTTGAGTCGTAGATTCTACGATCGGTCGAAGATGCAAACACTGTCCTACGTCGGTCGAATGCATTCCGTGACTAGTCGAAGGCTATGATTTTATCCTAATTTGTAACAAACTTATGATGGTCGAGGATTTTCTTAGATCGGTCGAAGCAAGTCTAGGACTAGTCAAGCAGACCTAAGACTAGTCGAAGAACAGACCAATCACATGTAAAATAACATTCGGTTTATGTATCCGAAATGACCTACTTCTAAGGTCATCCTATGGTCAAACAAACCTCAATCATGAAGTATGGACATTGAAACAAGAGACCATGAAGAATGAGCCTTGAAGTCTTGATGTAGATTAAACCTTGAAGTAGCTCAATCATGAAAGTGGCTTGAGTTTCAGCTTGAGGCTTGAGTTTCAACTTGAGTCTTGCCTTGTACTTTCTTTTCGGCTTGAGTCTTGTTTTGTGAGCAGCTTTTGCATTCAAGATCTTGAGTCTTGTACTTGAGAGCTTTGCTTGATGTGAGCTTAGTTTGTTCATGAAGTCATGAATGTTGATCCTTGAGAGAGCTTCACTTAAGCAGGTTATATAAAACATAACAGAGATTTTGGCACCACAAATTTGACAACAAACAGGGATATAAACTATAGCACTTACAATCTCCCCCTTTGTCAAATTAGTGACAAAACACATAACCAAGAGAAGTAAATCAACTGGTTAAAACATGCAAATCAATAATCAACATACATTCAACAAGATCAAACATATATTCTTCTTGACACCCCACTCCCCCTGAGTAACATAACCAATGCTACTCCTCTCACAATCACATTAACAATAAACCATTCTCCCCCTTTTTGTCACAAGATGACAAAGGAGAACTAAATAAAGGAATGAGAGTAAACATGAGGAGGAAATAGAGTATAGCAAAAGAGTTATAGAGATACTCAAGATAGCATCACAGATATCCAGCATAAATATTACATTAAGAACAAACATCCAGCATAGAATCCAACTCAAACTCAAGCAAACAAGAGCAAAGAAATAAAATTATTACAACCCAAAAGTCTCATAGAAACTAGTCAGAATTAGAACTTGAAGATGGAGCAGGAATAGAAGGATCAAGTTGGTGCATGCCTTTGTTTAAGCGCCTAAGATATTTGCGCATATACTTGAATTGCAAATCATGAGCAACAGACATGTTTTCCAACTTAACATTTATATCCTCAACTCTACCTTCTAATGCACTCAAACGTGCATCAACATCAGATGGTACAAAATCTGGATCATTAGCAGAGTCAGAATCCAGTTCCTCAAAAATATCATCCGTATTAATATCAACACCAGCTTCTTCAGGACCACCATCAACACCACCACCTTGTTCAGGAAGCAGATCCAACTTCATCTTATTAATATTTGTATTGTTGAAGATCAGATGATGGATTAGTGCTTCATCAACAGGCATATCGACTAACATATGAGTAGCCAATACAGTCATAAAGTATGCAAATGGAATGTCACTATGACCAGGATGGAGTCGAAATCGAAGAATGAAATGACAGATTAAGGAAGGCAAACAAATCAGTACCATTTGAAATAGCATGGATAACACGAACCATAAATGAAGTTAAATCGATTTATTACCCGATCGAGGATACGATTAGACACAAAGATTCTATGAAGAATTCGTATTTGGGTAACAAATACCTTGCGGGAGCGCATTCCCTTTTGAGTCCATTGAACATCCATATTACACAAGTCTCTAGTGAGCATGTGTTTTTCAGCCATTGAGGGTTTATCGGTTAAATTATGAATTGGAATACCTCATCATTCACAGGAATTTCCATAAGGGCTGAAATTAAATGACGATCAACGTCAAATGGCCCTTCTCTAGTAGAAATTTGAAAAGTTAAATTATCCTGTGAAAATGCACTAATACATGAAAACATGGATTGGGCAATGGACCGGTATGCAGGCCCACCCCAATGCAATAAGTTAGTCCAACCTACAGCTTCAAGCATAGGAAGGATGTCAAATGGAGCAATATGATTGACATCAACAGCATGTTCAACGATAACCTTACGAGATCTAATGTCCCTAACAAATGATGGATCATCATTGGGAACAAGAAGATGACATTTAGATAAAGGGGTAGATCTGGAGGAAGAAGAAGGACCACGTGAAGTAATTTTCTTACCTCTAGAAGCCATTTGCAACAAGGATTTAAAGGAATAAAGAAGTTGCAAAGGATTGAGAAGAGGGTTTGCTCAAAACAAATTTTTCAAAATCTCAACCCCAAATCTCAATGATTTTCAAGATAGAAAGCTTCAAGAGAGAAAAGGAAGCAATCTTGACACAAATATGCAAGAAAAACGGATTTGGAACACTAACCTTGAAGAACTTGAAGGATGGGTTCGACGAGTCGAAGTTCGGCTCCAAGGAGAAGAAAGAAGAAATGAGGAAGAAAGTGAAAAATCCCCAATATGAAGTGAAATCCGTGCTCCACGACTGGTCGTGGGTATCTACGACCGGTCGTAGTACGACTGGTCGTGTATACTCACGACTGGTCGTACAAACCCCAAAAATTCAATATCTTGCAATTTACACAAAAATAGGAATTCAATCTAGCAAATATATACAATATTATACAAGAAGGCATAAATTATCAATTTAAAATGCACATGCCAAGATCAAATTTCATCTTTTTGAACCTGCTTTTATCAAGAGGTTTTGTGAAAATGTCAGCTCGTTGATCTTCGGTGGGAATATATTCTAGAGATATAACTTTTTCTTCTACTAATTCCCTTATATAATGAAATCTAATGTCAATGTGCTTAGTACGAGAATGCTGAATAGGATTTTTGAAATATTTATCGCACTGGAATTATCACAATGTAATAACATAGAATCCTGTTTAATTCCATAATCACTTAGCATTCGTTGCATCCAAACAAGCTGTGTACATGCATTACCAGCTGCAATATACTCAGCTTCAGCTGTTGAAAGTGATATAGAATTTTGTTTCTTACTAAACCAGGAAACTAAACAATTTCCAATGAAAAAACAACCACCACTGGTTGATTTTCTATCATCTAGATTACCAGCCCAGTCAGCATCCGAGTACCCAGCTAATTGAACATTGGTTTCATGAGGATACCAGAGACCGAGATTTACAGTACTTGCGACATATCTAATAATCCGCTTGACAGCAGTCAAATGAGATTCTTTTGGATCAGATTGATATCTTGCGCAAATACCAACACTTAGAGAAATATCAGGTCTACTAGCAGTTAGATATAACAAACTACCAATCATACTCCGATAAAGTTTTGAGTCAACATTTTTACCATTAGAGTCTTTTGATAGTTTCAGGGTAGTACTCATAGGAGTATCGAAATTCTTACCATTCTCAAATCCAAATCTCTTGATTAGATTCAAGGCATACTTAGATTGAGAAATGAATATTCCTTCAGGTTGTTGCTTTACTTGCAATCCAAGGAAATAAGTCAATTCCCCAACCATGCTCATTTCAAACTGTGATTTCATCAAATCTGCAAACTCAGTAGTCAAGTCAGTACAAGTTGATCCATAAATGATATCATCAACATAAATCTGTACCATTAAGATATGATCATTTTGTTTTTTAACAAACAGAGTTTTATCAACAGATCCCATTTGAAAATTATGAGTTAAAAGAAATTTCGTTAGTTTCTCATACCATGCCCTAGGTGCTTGTTTTAATCCATAAAGTGCCTTTTTAAGCCGATACACATGATCAATATTTTTAGAATCTTCAAATCCCATTGGCTGTTCAACATAGACTTCTTCATGTAAATCGCCATTTAGAAAAGCACATTTCACATCCAGTTGATAGATCTATATCTTTTTAAAACATGCAATGGATATAAATAGTCCGATAGATTCAAGACGTGCTCGGTGCAAAGGTTTCATCGAAATCAATCCCTTCAATTTGAGTATAACCTTGTACCACCAGTCTAGCCTTGTTTCTAATTATATTTCCACATTCGTCAGACTTATTTTTGAAAATCCATTTTGTTCCAATGATGTGTTTATCTTTAGGTCTTGGTATGAGATACCAAACATCATTTCTTATGAATTGGTTGAGTTCATCTTGCATCGCAACAATCCGGTTTCTCATCAGTGAGCGCTTCTTTTACGTTAGATGGTTCAATTTGGGATGTAAAACATACATAATTACATATATCCTCAAGTTGTCTACGGGTGCGAACACCAGTGAGAGGGTTTCCAAGAATTTGTGTGGTTGGATGATCTTTAACAGTCCTCAACTCAGAATCAGTTTGATTTGATGAAGTATCGGGTTTATCAATGATTAGTACTTCATCATTATCTGAATTAGAAGTTGGTGTGTTTAAATGATCATCAATGACAACATTAATGGATTCTTGAATCACACCATCCTTTTGTTCAGGACCCTATAAGCTCGATTGTTTAAAGAGTATCCTAGAAAAATACCTTCATCACTCTTCGTATCGAACTTTTCCAAATTTTCACGATCACGTAAAATATAGCACTTGCGCCAAAAACTCGAAAGTATTTAACGGTAGGCTTTTTATTGAACCACAATTCGTAAGCCGTTTTATTTTTATCTTTGCTATTGTAGACTCGGTTAATAATATATAAAGCTGTGTTGACTGCTTCAGCCCAAAGATTTTTATAGAGATTAATGCTATTCAAAATGAAATTAGCCATTTCTTGAATCAACCTATTCTTCCTTACTACAAAACCATTTTATTGTGGAGTTTTGGTAGCAGAGAATTCATGTAATATTCCTTGGTCGTTACAGAACTTCTCAAAATTGCTATTCTCAAATTCAGATCTATGATCACTACGAATTTTATTGATTTGAGAAGATTTTTCAGTTTGAATCCTTTTGAGAACTTTTCTTACTTCTTCAAGGGTTTGATTTATCCCTTAAGAAGACTACCCAAGTGAATCTGGTAAAGTCATCAACTATTACCAAGATATACTTTTTACCACCACGACTTTCCGTTCTGGTAGGTCCTATCAAGTCCATGTGGAGAAGTTCGAGTGGTCTTGATGTGGTATTTGAATTCACCTTTTTGTGTGAGTTCTTTGTTTGTTTGCCTATCTGGCATTCACCACATATTTTATCTAATTTCTGAAGTTTGGGTAAACCTCTTACAAGTTCTCGTTTGCTCAATCGATATAAATTTCGATAATGTACATGTCCAAGACGTTTGTGCCATAAATCGGTCTCGTCTGTATGGACCATGTAACATGTTTGATTAGATGAGTGGATTCACTAATAATATAGCAATTTTCAGCCGTTCTACGTCCAGTTAATATTACCGAACCCTTATTATTTAATATCTCACGCTTTGATTAGAAAACCGAACATTATGGTTATTATCACATATTTGTGATATACTAAGCAAGTTGTGCTTTAGGCCTTCAACGTATAAAACATTTTTAAACACGGAAAGATTAAAAAGTTGAACCGTACCTTGGCCTATAATCTTGCAGTTGCTACCATCACCAAATGTGATTGAACCATCAGTCATCTCTTTCAGATCGGTGAATAAAGCTTTGTCAACTGTCATATGCCTGGAGCATCCACTGTCTAGGTACCACTTTGAATGACTTGTTGCTTTGAAAGCGGTGTGAGCAACCAAGCGGTGACTTTAGGAACCCATTTCATAATTGTTTTGGGTTTAGGAACATAGTAAGTCTTCTTTTGTGTATACTTGTAGGAATGACCTATAGAGTTAGATTTTAATAGCTCCTTGAGTAAATCAACTATCTTTTCAGCTAGTGGATTTCGATTCGATTAAAGTTGACATGGCTGTTTCTAGGTTTTGAAAAGTTTTTGAATTTTTAGAAAAATCTTGATAAGTACTTTTCCCTTTTGAGTTTGAGGACTCTCCTTTAACAAACATAGGAGGAGTATACTTTTGTTTAGGAGGTTGATTTTTATCATAGCCCAACCGGATCGATCGCCACATTTTCTTGATCCGGATAACAATTTTTCTAACTTTGGATCACCTTGGGCATATTTCCATGTGTCCTTTAAACTCAAAAGAGAAGATACTTTATTTAGTTTCTCAATTTCAGATTTTAAATCAACAATTTGAGAGTTTTTAAATTCCAAATCGCATGTTGATTTGTCAAAATTATCTGCAATTTGTGATATTTCTAAGACAAGCGATTCAAAACTATTTTTGAGTTTAGAAAAATTGTCTTTTTGATGTTTAAGTTTGTCACAATTTTACAACTTTCCTTATATAGGGCATTGTAAGCATCTTGAAGATCATCTTCATTTTCACATTCACTATTGATTTTCTTCACTTGTAGAGTCATTATCCGAAAATGTGAATTTGGCTAGAGTCATAAGAGCTTTGACCTCATTGCCCGACTCAGTTTTAGAATCTTTTGATTCAGAAGAACCTTCAGAATCGGATGATTCATCCCATGTAGCCAACATACCCTTCTTCTTGGGTTTGTCCCTTTTAGGACATCTATTTGCTAAGTGCCCATATTCTAGACGGTTGTAACATTGACTATCTTTCAAAGATTTTTGAAATTTGGGTCTAAACTTCCTTTTGTCATTTGATTTTTGAAAATCAACTCTTTTCTTGCTTTTGAAAATTTTGTAAAATTTTTTAGCTAAAAGAGCCATGTCATCTTCTGAATCAGAATTTTCTTCTGAACTACATTTAGAAGATTTTAGAGCGAAAGATTTACCTTTAGGAGCTTTAAAGTTTAACTCGTAGGTTTGTAGAGAACCAACTAGTTCTTCAACCCTCATATTATCCGTATCACGAAGTTCTTGGATTGCGGTTACTTTAGAATTGAACCGTTCAGGAAGTGAGCGTAATATTTTTGCACATACTTTACTTTCTGGGATTTTATCGCCAAGACCCCACATTGAGTTTACAATGTCATTCAATCTAGTGTAAAAGTCCATAAACATCTCATTTTCCTCCATATGAATTTCTTCAAATCTGGTTGTGAGGAGTTGGACTTTAGATTTTTTAACAATTGTAGTACCCTCGTGTGTCATTTCTAATGTATCCCAAGCTTGCTTTGCAGTATCACAGGAAATGATTCTTTTGAACTCATCCGGTGATAGTGCGCAAGTAATTGCATTTAGTGCTTTAGCATTTGCACTACTCTCACTTTTCTGAAGGGTGGTCCATTGGTAATATGGTGTGGTTTTCATAGACTTTGAACCATCAACCCCAGTAACTTCCATGATAGGAGGATTCCATTCAGTCACTGTGGCTTGCCACACATTTTCATCCATTGATTTGAGGAAGATCCTCATTCTGGCTTTCCAATAAGCATAGTTGGAGCCATCAAAGGGTGGAGGCCTAGTGACTGAAAGGCTATCAAAATTTGACATCTTAAATAGCTTAAATCGTTAGCTCAGGAATTAAATCCAAGAATTAAAAGGAGCTATTAGGCTTTGATACCACTTGAAAAGGCCAAGCTATATGTCCTAGAGGGGGGGTGAATAGGACAATGCCAAATAAAAACTTATAACAGCGGAATTTAAAAGTAAATGATAGCCAAAGTAAATTACAATGCAGTAAATTAAAATGACCTCAAAATTCAGATCTTGAGAGGTTGATACAAACGTTGTTCTAAGGACAACCTTACACCAAAACAGAGTTTATGGTAGGACAACCTTATTTCTAGAAAGGTCTTTGTATCAAGTCTCAAATCGAAGAGGAATACAAAAACAAATATGAACTGAATTGAAATAACTTGTAATTAAAGATGTATTGTTCTAGGGACAGCCATACACCATAAAAATGACAGGACAACCTTGCTGGAACAACTTTCAAAATGAAATTGAAAATCAAGCTTATAAAGGAATAGCAGAAAGTAAATTCTAAGCTATTACAACATTCTCACAAAGCTTGAAATAATTACAACATTCACCACCATACATACATCCCACAAAAAGAATAAAAATTAGAAGAGTAAAACAATCAACCACAATACAAGGATTTATAGTGGTTCGCCTGTGTGTTCACCAACTGTTATCCAACAGCCACACAAAAAGCTACTCCACTCCTAATATCCTCACACAGGGGATATTAGCGTTCACTAAAGATAGGTTTTCCCAGGTTCACCCAAAACCCTTATAATTGTGTCTTTGTATGTGGGCTTACACAATTAAAAAAACCCCCACTTCTGAGTTTTCCTGGCTTTCCTCAGATAACCAATATAACAAGATTTTTCTGGCAAATCTTGAAAGAAACCAAAATAATAGAAAGGAATTTACAATATGTAAAATACCTGAATATCTTCTTCGTTGTAGCAGCCCGGTAGAACCAAATCAAAGTAGATGATTGAATGTCCAAGTTCAATGTCCAGTACTCGATTACAATGGTTCTAGATCTAATTGATTTTAAATTAAACCAAACAGGGCTTGCCTTAATTGATTTTGATTCCAAAGAAAGGGAATAACAATTCCTCTTTTCAAATCAGATTGGAATATAAGAAACAAAATCAATTAAAATAAAGCTAAGGAAAGAAGATATTAAATAAGCACACTTTGCTTAAATGGAGCACAGAATTATCTCTCGAAGTTCGACGAAGATTGGCTTGAATACTATAATTAAATCGATGATTTCTTCGAGATTCGTGCTCTATTTATAGGTGAGAAGATCAGGTCTTCGATGTCTAGAGTGCTCTTCAACTAGTCGAAGCCATAATCAGATATTTGAAAGATTAGGCGGGATAAGCGCAGACCGTTCTACGATTGGTCGTAGCCTCCTACGACTCGTCGTAGGTCACCTACGACGTCGTAGGTTTCCTTCGACCGGTCGTAGGTCCTGCAAAGTTTCCTCGACTTCGAGTCGTAGATTCTACGACGGTCGAAGATGCAAACACTGCTCCTACGACGTCGAATGCATTCCGTGACTAGTCGAAGGCTAACGATTTTATCCGAATTTGTAACAAACTTACGATTGGTCGAGGATTTTCTTAGACTGGTCGAAGCAAGTCTAGGACTAGTCGAAGAGACCTAAGACTAGTCGAAGAACAGACCAATCACATGTAAAATAACATTCGGTTTATGTATCCGAAATGACCTACTTCTAAGGTCATCCTATGGTCAAACAAACCTCAATCATGAAGTATGGACATTGAAACAAGAGACCATGAAGAATGAGCCTTGAAGTCTTGATGTAGATTAAACCTTGAAGTAGCTCAATCATGAAAGTGGCTTGAGTTTCAGCTTGAGTCTTGAGTTCAGCTTGAGTCTTGCCTTGTACTTTCTTTTCGACTTGAGTCTTGTTTTGTGAGCAGCTCTTGCATTCAAGATCTTGAGTCTTGTACTTGAGAGCTTTGCTTGATGTGAGCTTAGTTTGTTCATGAAGTCATGAATGTTGATCCTTGAGAGAGCTTCACTTAAGCAGGTTATATAAAACATAACAGAGATTTTGTCACCACAAATTTGACAACTTACAGGGATATAAACTATAGCACTTACAGATCTTTCCACTGTGACTTCAATGGTACTGCACTAATGAGCCACTAGTACTGCTCATCCGAGATAGACCTAATGGAGCGAGAAGCTGGAAGAGGGATTCTAGAAACTAGTAACCCCACTAATGTGTATATATCTATTTAGGCGATCCCCCCCCCCAAACAACATATAGAATATATGCATCTCAAGACACCAATGCTCAAACAATGGCATAAATAATAATAATAATAATAATAAAACATCGATCCAAGCTAAGCGTGCATGCCCGCAAAAGACATCCCATCCAAAATGGTCGTAGTCTTAGGATCCAATGAATCATACCAAGTTGTCATTTCTTTTCACACTATTAATGCATTAATTTGTGCATCTTTTTGTCAATCACGTGAGTTCATGTGTCATGAGTCGGTTGAGCCCTTGAAAGCTAAATAATGAAGATACAAGAGGATTTGAGCATCAAGGAGCAAAAAACATGTAAATGAGGTGCATTGCTCACCCTAATTCTTAACCCATATCAACTCCTTCAATCTTTAGATGATCCTTAGCTTTATAGGTAAATTTTATTAATCATCCCTTAGCCTTAGAAGCTTAATTGGAATATGATAAGTAAGGTTATAAGAGGTATAAATCTGTTGTGAAATCGTATGCCCAAAACAAAAGTATTCAAGTGGACTTAGATCCCATCAACAGTCTTTAATGGGTTTCGATCCCATTGAAGACCAGTGGATGGAATCAAGTACGAAACTCATATATGTCTAGTACGATTTGATTATTTAATTTGAGTTTCTGAATGGAATCGAGGAGCCTTCAATTACATCGAAGGGTCCCCTTGATCTTATCGAAAACCACTCGATAGCATTAGGTAGCAGTATGTAAACTGTCCAGCAACAATTCAACTGGAAACTCGATTTTCTCGATGCCATCGATAAAGTTGTTGTCTGTCCATTTTTTTATCATTATAGCTCGAACTCCATATATAGGGCATTCGTTTCAAGGGCATTTTGATTGGTTTTTTGTGCAATAGAAGCTTAAGTGATTCCATGATCACATCCCTCATCCCAAGCCTCTAAACCAATGAGCTATAAATTCTCTTTCTTAAGATTAATAATCTAATGAAGATTTCAACCTCTACCTTGAAGATGTACTTGAACTCCACTATTTTCTAGAGACGAAACTCAACTTTTATAGGCATACCATTGTCTAAATCTCTAGAAGACCCATCTTGTAGAATCCCCTAGGCATTTTAACTTCCCATTAGTTATATAAGATTCTACCCAATGTACTATCACATTGGTCACCTCAAAGGGTATTTGATCTTGGAGCTGAAGTCTTGGCAAAACATCAACATCATGATCGGGGTGGCAAATGGGACCTGATTAAAGCATAAGAGAGCATTGATTAAGCAACCAGAGACAGTGCTATAAAAGATGCTCAATCCAATTAGTAAGTTGTCATTTGTAAGACTTTGTATACTCTATTTCCTTGTATATGATTGATGGTAAGATTTTGTGACCCAAACTCGATAGGTTCTTATATAGGACATACGTTCTTGTATAGAGCCGAAATCATCGGACACGAGTGTGTATAAGTTAGTCTCCGTGGTAGCCTTCAGTGGGAGTAAATGTAGGTCTTTTGACTAGGAATGAGGTTGTTGCTTAGCTGATAGAAAACCAAATGAAGTCTCTTGTGCGAGCCTCCAGTGAGAGTGTATGCTAATAGATTCTTTTATAGGACCGAGGTTCATAGTGAGCCTATAGAAAACTGCGTAGAGTCTCTTGCGGGAGCTGGTCCTTATGTAAGATTGTAAAGGTTAGAGTTGAACTAAATTAAAGACATCTAATAGTGAAATCCGGTAAACTCATTAGTTGAGTGCATCTTCTAAGAGTGGAGTAGGGAAATTGAACCACTATAAATGCTTGTGTTTAGGATTGTCTTTGAGCACTTGTGTAATGCTCCGAACTTCGGGGGTCGGTCGTACTCGACTCTCAAGGTCCCAAGTGTCACTTATGCTATTTTGAGATGCAAGTATTTAGTATATCCAGTCGGGTATCATAGTAAGCATAGAATCAAGCTAGATAGTGCAAAATACTTTGAAATAAATGCATCAAAACATCCCAGTAGCATAAATAACTAGCCATATCCATTCAGAGTACAGGATAAAAGCTGAGTAAAATGTATAGTTCCAAAAGTGCAAAACATGTCAACCTTAAAATCCTGTCGACGGTCGAAGGTGTCCTACACCGGCCCTCCTAGCATCTGGAAGTATGAAAGCTCCTCCTCTAAATCCATATATGCCTCCTCCAACATGTCAGACTCCAGGGTACCTGCATCAAATATAGGGTCTGGTTAATGTTTTAGAATACCATCCCAGAGTGAGAGTGAGTGATCAACTCAGTGGTTCCATTAACATCAAGTTTCACATGTTATCGATTCTACAAACACATTTAATGATAAAGTAACTTAAACACCCACTTTTTAAGTACTCTTATTAATGCATGTGCATGATGTCATGGGATGATGCATGTCCTCACATTCTAACACTCCCTGATAAGAGACTCTAACGCCATATTCACAAATGCCAACACTCCCTCATCATGTGACCACATCGCCCAAGTCGCCACATCCTATACTAATGTGATGTGATGAACGCTCATCTTAACTAAGTATTTAATTTATTCAGTTCATCCAGCAAGATTGGGGAAGCTAAAACACATCCATTTAATTGATGGCCCTATCCATATCACTTGGCCTAGTGCGGCCAAAGCGGCCCTGTACCTGCGATCACTGATCTATTTGGTTTCGTCACTCCTAAGTGAATTCATATGATAGGCAAGATTGTGAAATGTATTTACTCGCGATCACTACGAAGAAGCTCATCACCCTAACGTATGCCGACAACATGGGCACAATGTCCCATACCACCATGCTCAGCTCCCAAGTCTCGAGGATCATGTCAATAACGGTTAATAGTATGACTCTCAAGGGTATGGGGTGCTTCAGATTCAGGCATGCACGATCATACATGGTGAACACACACGGTTAGTCGGTTATTAAGCAATTCGGTTAACTCGGACTAACTCCGATGTAACCTGCATTAGGTACAAGCATCCCGTGTAGTTTTACTATTGCCAGTTATCCGCATTCGAACCAAATTAGTTGGACTAGCCTAGGGCGAGCAACCCAATTGGGGTCACGCTCGTGGATTTGCAGTTTGCCAGCCAACCCAACTATCCAGGTAGTCCCAGTTAGTCCATTCACCGACAAACTGACTACCGTAACTTACAGGGAGGAATATAAATAGTGAATTAAACAAATCCTACTTTATTGGGTATTTCATCGAACATGCAAATGGCACTACACTAAGATTGCAATTCACGAAATATCGGTGGGCCTTACGGCTTCACATAAGCTAGCATGCATTCATTCATTCATCACACAATTGTTACTAGGCACTGGTTAACATGCATTCATATAAGAATTACATATTATTCGGCACAAGTTGACATACATTCATCTACAAATTACACATATCAGTAATCGACACAAATTAGCATGCATTCGTCTACCCATTATACTCTTAATTAATCGACACAAATTAGCATGCATTCATCTATACATTACACACATCATTAAGTGATACAAATTGGCATGCATTCATTTGCGCATTACACACATCATTAATCGACATAAATTGGCATGCATTCGTCTACACATTACAAACATAATTAATCGACACAAATTGGTATGCATTAGTTTACACATTACACACATCATTAATCGACACAAATTAGCATGCATTCGTCTACACATTACAAAGATAATTAATCGACACAAATTAGTATGCATCCATCTACACATTACACAAATCATTAATCGATAAAAATTGGCATGCATTCGTCTACACATTACACACATCGTTAATCGACACAAATTTGCATGCATTCGTTTGCACATTACACAATTATTAATCAACATGGGTTAGATAAAGGGCAACCTAAGGGTAATGGCCCGCACCTTGGGGTGGTGTGCCGAGTTTCAAGCTTACCCCTAGGGCTAGGGTTCTGCGGGTTGGTTCACCGGCATCTTGTACCAAGACGGTTGTCTTATAAGAGCTCATGCATTCGGCTCTCAAGGCCAATATTTAAGGAAGGGTTTGTTGATTACCTCTAATTATTGTCGGGAAGGTCTTGGCAATACGGCGTGGTGCAGCTATGTCGTCAACTAGAGGCGGTACGAAAGATCCTCCCAACCAATTCCTCTCTCACACCTCCTTTCTCTCCTCTTCTCCCTCCCCCTTTCTTGAAATGAAAATTTGTATGGGAATGAGGAAGATGGTAAATAAGGCTATATATAGTGCTAGAAATGTGCACAATAGCCTTGGTTCTCCTTTTCCTATTAAGCTTACCTTAGGGGAGGTTGATTTTGATTTACAGGGTCCTTTCGGGGGGCCATTGACTCATCCATGTTAGGGGAGATATGCCCCACTATAGGATCTATGGTTTATTAAAATCAGGCGGCAATCAGGCACTTCGATCAATCGTAGGGACCCCACTTATGATGGAAGGTCACCGGTGACTAATCTAGGCCATAGTTATATGGATACAAGCAGGGAAATATCCTTAACATAGAACTAGCGTTTGGTTGTGATCCAACAGTTGAAGGATCACAACTTCGCAAAAGAGTGGGGGTCTATTTCACTTAAATTTCTAATTTTAGTTTGGGGAATTCACACATTTCAAGCACCCAGCCTCCGGCCCAAGTTGAGCAATTATGAGCACTATCCTGGCTTGCCATCTGTGATGGGAGTCAAGCCCAATGGGACAGACGATTTCTATAATTTTAGGCTCAACGGATCTACAATGCATGGTCTAACTCTCATTTGGTTTTTCCAGGTGCTTCTCGGGAGCGTTAACTCCCGGCGTTCGCTTTGGGTCCCAGTCATACTTAGGTTTATATATGTTTGCAATGCCATCCTTTCACGCTTTATGGAAGTGGTTGTTCGACCCTATTCACCCCTAGATTCTGGGCTTTGTACGTTGGCCTCATGTAGTATTCGTAATAGGGTCCTGAGACGACTTCGTTGGTGGACACCTTAGGATCCATCGCCGTTTTAGCACAGGTGTTACAATCTACCCCCCTTAAAAAATAAATTTCATCCTCGAAGTCTATACATGTTCATACTCCTTGAGTAATTGCGGGTAATGCTTACGAACTTCAGCCTCTATCTCCCATGTGGCCTTTTCCTCGGTATGGTGCGTCCACAACACCTTTACTAATGGAATAACCTTGTCGCGCAGTATTTGCTCCCTCTTATCCAAGATGCGCGTAGGCTACAGGACATAAGTAGCATCTTCTTTAAGCTCCACATGTTCCCACTTGATGATGTGCGCAGGGTCAGGGGCGTACTTTTTAGCAATGATATGTGGAACACATTGTGCACCCTTGCGAGCGGCGTGGGTAGGGTGAGGCAATACACCATGGGGCTTTTATCATACTGAGTTAACTCAGTTGGGCCCACCTGGAATGTATGTAGTCTATCCATGCTGTCCATTCATTTTTCCATCTAATTTAATAGGTTGATTCAAAAATAGAAGCATATCCAAAGATCAAGTGGATCGTACCACAGGAAACAACGGGGCTAATGATTTCCACCGTTGAAACTTTTCTATGCCCCACAGTGATGCTTATTTGTCATCCAAACTTTTCATAAGATCTTATAGACATGGATGAAGGGAAAAAACAAATATAAGCTTGATCCAAAACTTCTGTGGCCCCCAAGAAGTTTTCAATAGTAGACGTTCAATTTAACTTTTTCTCGTGGTGTGATCCATTTGAACATTGTATATGCTTTAATTTTGGTCTCAAGAGCTAAAATTATCTATTAAAATGGATGGACGGAGTGGATTAAATACATAAATCATGGTGGATTTCACAGATTTTACTCAGTGCCCTAAGCGTAGTTACTCACTATGCAATCCGCATCCGCCTCTAACTGCGAATAACATACTGAGTAAACTTTGTGGGGTCCACCGTGTATGCTTGGGGTTTATCCACTCCATCCATCTATTTTACCACATAATTTAAGAGCATGAGCCAGAATATGAGGTTGATCCAAAGTTCGAGTGAACCCCACGACAGAATACAGTGGGGATATAACGCCTAACATTAAAAACTTCTTTGGGCCATGGAAGTTTTCGATCAATATCCCACTCTTTTCTATTGTGGGGTCCACTTGAAATTTGGATCTGCCCCATTAGTTAGATGCACCATTCCATGGTGGGCAATGTGCTTAAAAATAAAGTCAACCCAAGACTTGGGTGGGCGACGCCACAAACTATAGTTGAGAGGGGTTACCCTCCCATTAAAACATTCATAATCATATATTGGGCCCACCTAGATGTGATTCATAGATCCATGCAATTCATTATGTGTGTCCCACTTAGATGAGGGGTCAGGCCAAGTTTCAGTTGTATACAAAACTCATGTGGGCCCCACCAAGTGCATTTATATGTTTTAGGATGTCTTCACATAGTTTTAGATGCTATGGCCCACTTGAGTTTCACATACGGCTGATTTTTAGGATATTCCATGACCTAAAGAGGACACATCAAATGCATGGTATTGATGTTCTACACACATCATGATGGGGCCCATTATGATGTTTATTTTAGATATGAACGAGTCATAAGTTAACAAATACATGGATGAAGGAAAACACATAAAACTTAACTAGCCCATAAGAAATTTATAATGGTAGGTGTTCAATTTAGAAATCTGATCCATTCACTCTATTATACTAATCAAGAGCTTCGATTTGACTAGTTACTCGCCTCGACCAGGCTTCAGATGAGAAAGTTATTGGGCGAAAGATATTAGGCAGACAAGATTGATCAACAATATGATGGGCCATATCTTGCGATCCAACATGAAATGTAATCTAAACATCTGAAGTTATATCTACTCTTTAATTTGGACCGATCAGATTGTCCAAAATTAGTTTAAATCTGGACAAACTGATTATGCCCATTTAAAGAGTGTTTTAGATGGATTTAATTCATTTAAGATTATATTGAGCCGATTTTCGTTCTCTATCCTAATTAGCACATTTTGAACATATCTGACCATTTAGATCAACCTTAGGATGGCCTGATCATAGAATCTATCAATCTCATCATTGCAAGTTATTGTTGCAATTAAACTTCATTATACTTAGGCTATCATTTTTTCATAAGTGAATGTTTCTATAAACGGTTAGAGGTTCAATTAGTGGATGTCCTTGGTAATTTAGTTTAAAAAAAATCTTGTTTTTTCACATATAAATATCAACCTCTTTTTAAAAATCTCATTGTTTTTCAAAATGTCCATTTTTTTTTTTTTAATCTTAATTTTTTTTCCAAAATTTTTAACAAAATCTTATTTTTGTTATCAAACTTTTCAAATTTTTTATTTCAAAATACAAATTCTGAATTTTTATTTTCAAAATCTCAAAATTTCCCAAAATCTAATACTTTTTATCAAACTTTACAATTTATTCAAATTCTCAAAAATTTTGAGATGCCATTTTTTTTTTTTGTCAAAAGCACCATTTCGTTTTCAACATTTCAATTTTCTTTTTCAAATTGATAATTTTTTGTAAAAATCTGTGTTTTTTTTAATCACTTTTTTTTAATATGTCAATATTTCTTGAACATTTAAAATTTTTTTTTTCAAATTCATAATTTTTTTCAACTTCTCAATTTTCCTTTTCAAAATGTCAATTTTTTGTCAAAATCTCGATTTTTTAATCTCATTTTTTATCATCAAAATTTCTATTCTTTCGAGCTTCTGCATTTTCTTTTTAAAAATATATTTTTCAAAACTCCTCAAAAAAAAAAAAAAATAAATTCAAAACACAATCTCAATTTCTTTTTTCAAAATATTTTATTTTTTCAAAGTTGTCAAATTTTTCACAATTTTTTTAGTCTTTCAAATTTTATTTTTTTTAAATATCATTTTTTGTCAAAATTATCAAAAATTATTTGATTTTCTTAATTATTTTTTTTCAAAATCTTGATTTTTATTAAATCACAGTTTTTTTTTTTTTTTTTTCCAAAATCTCAATTTTTCTCAAACATTGTTAATAGTTTTTTTTTTTTTTTTTTCTCATTGAATGTTTTCAAAATCATCATTTTTTTAAACCTCACAATTTTCATTTTTAATATGTCAATTATATATCAAAATATCGATTCATTTTGCGACGGATTAAATCCATCGTTAATCCAAGCGATTTTCATCCGTCGCAAAACCACAATTTTGACGTAGTGATGTATTAAATGCCGGAGATGATACTGATGAAAGAGTGGGGAAGAGCATTGTAGAATGATAGGAAAAGCCGTAGTAATCCCATTACGATTAGGAAAAAGGGTGACGAGTCCCCCAAAACAGAAAGCCAAAATAGTAAAAACAGAGGTTACCAAGAATTATTTTGGCAGTGGTAAGAAAGGAGAGAAGAATGAAGCAAGAAAAGTGACTTATGATGTGATAAGTCATCTGAAAGGCATACCAGCTCGATTAAGTGTTTACGATGCGTTAAGGTTGTCAAAAGACTCCCGACAAAGCTTGATTCAAGCACTATTCGACAGTGATGTTAGAGGAGCATTACTTATGGAAGTGGAAAATGTGGAGCGAAGGAGCAGGAAGATTGCATGCCAGTAGTTTCCTTCTCTGACGATGATTTGACCTGTGATAAGGGGCACAATAGTCCATTGCTGATCGTGGGACATTTGCGGTAAACAAATCAAGAGAATAATGCTAGATAATGGGTCTGCGGTGAAATTGTTGCCATTAATAATGTTGAAGGAACTGGGATACAGTCGCTCTAATTTACACCCTAGTAGAATGATGATATAGGGGTTTAATTAAGATGGGTAACGTGCGCTTGGTAAGATTACCGTAACACTGGAAATAGGAGAGTTAACTACAAATATTTTTTGCCATGTTATTAATGCAGTGACGACATATAACCTCCTTTTGGGAAGACCATGGATGCATTAGTACGGCATTGTACCTTCCACTCTACATCAGTGTTTCAAATACTGCAAAGATGGGGTATAACATGAAGTAATAGCCAACACAAGGCCATATACAAAAGCCGAAGCCTTCTTCGCTAATGCCAATTACTATGATGGATTCGCTAGAAAGAAAGAAAAGGAGAATGATGAAAAAGAAATTCTACTTCGTACCAAAATGCTTAAGATAACTAGGACAGCCTCCGTTAATGTTATTGTCATTTGAACAGCTAGATGACAATAATGTCATTTTACAGTCGAATTATATAGTGGCGCTGCCATATGATGAAAGGAACCAACCGTTTCTGGCTATTCTAAAAAGATTTCATGTCAAATCTAGCACAAAGTACCCAGAACTGATTGAATTTTAAGCCCCTTCGGAAGTGAAAACATAAGAAAGGGCCGATAACAACACGGACTATGGAAAATTGACATTCGAAGATCTTAAGAGGTATAATCTAGCTAGCAGGAAAATCATGAAAAATATGGGGTTTAATTGTGAAGAACCGACCAGCCTAAATTATGGGAGAGGAATTCAAATTCCAATAGGGGTTAATGAGAAAAAGCGAGAGAAATTCTAGGGATTGGGGGCAGAGTCTTCGGTAAATATGGTTACAGTCAACTTGGCAAAAGAAACAGATTATGAAAGAGTCAAAGACCCTAAAACAACGCCAAAGTAGATAGAGGACAGAGGGCAACCAACTATTGATAGTTTGCGAGAAATAAATCTGGGAACGGAAGAAGAGCCACGGAATACATTAATAAGCGCTAACCACCTCGAATAGGAAGCCAATCAATATATCGAGCTCTTGAAAGAGAACAAGGACATATTCGCTTGAACATATGCAAAAATGTCAGGCCTAGAACCATCAGTAGCAATGCATCGACTAAATATCTCTAAAGAAAAGAGGCCGATTAAGTATGCTCAAAGGCGATTCCATGTGGACCAAATTCCTCTGATAGAAGCAAAAATAAATAAACTAATAAAAGTTGGGTTCATCAGAGAGATTAAATATTTTAAATGGATATCATATGTTGTCCCAGTAAAGAAGAAAAGTGGACAGATCAGGGTATGTGTTGTTTTAGAGATTAAATGAAGCTTGCCCGAAAGATGATTTTCCGTTGCCAATAACTGAATTGTTAATCGACAGTACAACAAAATATGCTATCATGCCTTTCATGGACGACTACGCCGGCTATAACCAAATAAGAATGTCTCCTGAAGACGAAGAAGCTACGACATTCAGAACTTTATTGGGAATTTAATTCCATAAAGTTATGTCGTACGGTCTTAAGAATGTCGAAGCAACATATCAAAGAGCAATGCAGAATATTTTTCAGGACATGATGCATAAACATGTTGAATGTTATGTAGACGATTTGGTAGTCAGATCAAATGATCAAGAAAAACATTATGAACATCTGACTTCGGTCTTCCGTCGATTCAGAAAAAAACAACTGAAGATGAATCCGGCAAATGTGTCTGTGAAGTGTCATTAGGAAAATTCCTCGGCTTTGTCATTAGGCACAGAGGAATTGAGATCGATCCAGGAAAAGTCAAGGCTATCCAAGATATACCACCTCTGAAAATGTTGAAAGAATTGAAAAGCTTGCAAGTAAAATTAGCATACATTCACTATTTTATTTCAAACTTGGCAGGAAGGTGTCAACCATTTTCTCATTTGATGAAGAAAGGAACGGAGTTTGTATGGGATAAGTCCTATCAGAATGCGTTCGATTCAATAAAAGAATTGTTGAAACAACCTCCAGTATTGGCAGCTCCTATGAACGGTAAACCACTCATTTTATATATATATATATATCTACAATTGAGAATTCATTAGGGGCCCTATTGGCACAGGTGAATGAACACGGGAAAAAAATAATGCTTTATTATCTAAGTCGAACTCTAACAGGCGCAGAATGCAAATATTCTCTGATTGAGAAAATATGCTTGGCATTAATATTTGCAATACAGAAACTAAGACATTATTGCCTTTCCCACGATATAATTCTAATCTCGTGAGCGGATCCCATAAAGTTCTTAATGACAAGGCCGATGTTATCAGGAAGATTGGCCAAATGGATGTTTTTGCTTTCAGAATATATGATTAGTTACGAGCCGACAAAAGCAATGAAGGGGCAAGTTGTCATGCCCCAAACTCGGAAGCCGAGCTCGTAAAATTTTCGATTGCCGAATTCAATGCCGACAGCCTCCGTAATACCCCATTCTTGGCTCCAGGCACCCATACACCAAGTTCCGATCCTGGGATCCTATGGGGAGGATTTTCAACATGAATTTAATTCGCAGTAAGCATAACCATAAGCATTACCCATGAACAATAACCACAAGAATAGTATCACAAATCCACTATGATAAAAAACTTTAAGATATAATGCATATAAAGGGAAATACGAGATAATAACGGAAACTCCTGAAGCTTTACTGCATACTCCTATTGCGGCGAAGCTACGGCTGCATTCTGGCATCACCTGCACGCATCAATCATGCATAAGCTTATAGAAAGCTTAGAGGGTGGTGTAAGTGTCTGCATAATATGAACGTGCTCAGAATGCAATATCAGAGTAATGCAGAATCATGCTGATGAGTGCATGGATGCAATCAACCATACTAAGGCTACGCGGTGGAAGACATGAATGCTATCAGTCATATCAAGACCATGCGATGCGAGGAGCAACTAAAGCATGTCAATCCTTATCTAAATCCACATATCAATGCAGCTAATCACTAGAGCATCAAATATTAGTACAGTTCTCACTTTGGATAATTACTAGGATTTAGTACACTCTAAATGACACTGCCCCTTTCTCAAGCGCGCAGTCCAAGTGAGCGTAAGAAACATCACTGTCCGCTTAGCAAATAGTTTGCCAATACCTATCCAGCATGTCGATAGCGGACCCATTCATGAGCTGGTCATACTCAGCCTAGCAGTGCCCCTACCTGTAACGACCTTGGAATTTTTGTGCTAATCTTTCCTTAAGTAGTTGCTTTTGGGGTAATTAGCGCTTTACTCGATTGCTTGTGAAATTCGCATCAATCACTTTAAATTGTATCTGCATGGCTCTAAACGTGTAGATTAGTGAGCGCTACGTTACTCTGAAATCTGGGATCCATCGCTAAATCCAGTTGTTCTGGAAAATTTTTGGAAGATCTGGATCGGACCTGGACCGCGCGTCGAAAGTCTGATGGCGATGATCTTAGGCTGTTGCGGTCACCGAGTTGGGCTTGATCTTCACCTCGAAAATCAAGTCCATGTGATGTTCTGGGTCGATTTGGTTGAGCTCGGAGTGAAGAGTATGAGAACGGTTGGAATTTATTAAGCTTTTATTGAAATCTGAGTCGTGTCGCTTGCGCGACGATTTTAAGCATTCTGACCGTTGGATTCTGACCCAATTTCACCCTCTGATCAGGATGGTTGGCCTAGGCATATCCTAGTGCTTGTGGACCTGATCGAGATTCCGTGACCGTTGAATTGAGTGTGGTCTGCCACGGCTGATCTGAAGAGCCAGTCGGTACAAGAACTCAGCCTGACCTAGATCCATGGTCAGTGAGCTTAAGTCCAACCTTTCATGGTTATAGGCCCACCAGAAGTGCTACGTTGGATCGAGGAAGGCTTACTTTGGTTATAACCTAAGTTTACCTTGTCCCTAGGGTTATTTTCGTCAAGTATAGGCCTATTTATAGTCCTTAAACCCTAGCCCTCTTTTCCATACGAATTTTCTCTAACCCTAGCTTGGAAAGAGAGTGGAAAAGAGAGAGATAGTGAGAGAGATAAGCTGGTGAATCATCTTGGTTTCTTCCTTGTTCTTCTTCATCTTTGAACCTTCACTTTGGATCGTTCTCCTAACGGTTCTGATTTCTTTTGGGGTAAGTTAACCTAACCCTAACCTGTGTTAGAGCTTAGATTAGACTTGGTGTTGTTGCATCTCATTTCTATCCTTGTTTTAGGGTATTCTATCGCCGTTGACGAAGACAACTCGTCTAAATCAGTTCGGTGATTCCTTCTTCGCTTAAGGTGTTTAAGTGTATAGGTTATGGTTTTCAAGGCTTTCAACACCAGTTAGTGATTTATTCTTGTTATGGATGAGATTTCACATGTCAAATGTTATGTTTACATTGCTTTCCTGATATGCATGTGCTATGGTGAGATTTGTGTATTCTGTGTATTTATAAAGTACCGTATACGTATAAAATATGCACTTATGTTTGCCATGATTATTTGTCATGTATGTATGCTAGATGCATGTATGACAACTCCTTGGTAAAAGGAATTGTCTAGGTGCATGTATTTCAACATACATCAAGTATGTTGTTCCATGTATGCTAAGTGTTTGTAGAAATGCATGAATGATCTAAAGTGTAACTGATTACACTAATTGTGGGCGTTGAGAAGTGATTCTCAATACTCCTATTGATGCGCATGATTTCCTTTATGCTGTTACATTCCAAGTTATTTCAATTCAAGCATTATCTATGCTTACATTTATGTTAAGTTGATATTCTTCAGATGTGTATGTACCATGAATTGAGTTGTTGTTCCATTACTGTTTTACATTCCATATAAGTATCTGTAGTAGTGTAAGGTGTTTGGGACTATGCTTTAGTCCAGGAAATCGGTAATTGACCCTATATTCGTGGTTGAGCTTGCTTTCGCCACGTAGGACGTATTAGACGAACCCGAGTCATATTAGAGTTGTCGGCAGTGGTTTGGCCACGCGGAGTGTTTGCGCACTCTATGTCGCTCAACTCAACGTGCGCTCGTGCTAGTCGAGTTCGTCAAGTAACCCGATTATCAGATGTATGTTAACCATGCATGGACACTATTGCTTGAATCTAGGGTACCGAACTTACCAGTGAAATCCTATTAACTATGGTACTTGATCCGCTAAGACTCATGAGCCGGACATGGTGGTATGGGACACCATGGTCGAGCTGTCGGCCTACGCTGGGGTGACGAGCCTCCCCGTAGTGACCAGTGAGTAACTAAACTCGTGAGCCGATTATGGTGGCATGGGACACTATATTCGTGCTGTCGGCCTACATTGATTGGTGACGAGCCCTTTGTAGTGACCTCGAGCATACCTGGATACCGTAAGGAGGTGACGAGCCGATCTGTGGTAGTAAGGGCATGAAAGGCGTGCATTGATTGGTGATGAGCCCTTTGTTACGACCTCAAATATATGATCGTATGAGATGTCTAGGATTGACGACCCTAGTATGGATCACAGTTTGGATGGTGATATGAGGAAGGTATCTTAACTTCCCAATCCTGTTGTGTGAAATGGACTAATAACAACTTGGTAATCATATCCATGCACCGCATTTGCATGTGCTTTGTAGATGTGGCGCAATTTGAGGCGATGTCATGCGTAACGTAAGATGAAGACGCTGAGGGTGTACGCGTGAGGGCACGCATCATACCGCATTCATACTTGCATTAACAAGAGTACTTAGGATTTATTTAATTGTCCTACTTTATCATTACTGTTTGATTGAACTGATAACATGTTAACCAGTGCCTTATTGTTCCACTGAGTTGATCACTCACTCCCACGTTTCTGGGGCGGTGTTAAACACCCACCAGACTCTGTCTTAGGCCCTGATGTTGCAGATGTGGATGCGACGTCTGAGGCAGAGCGGGAGCTGGATGACGACGAGGCTGCCTTCTCCTATATGCAGTTTTCAGACGGGTTCTAGCGAGCCTCGGTCTGTTGCGCGGGATCTCTGGGATTATTTTGGGAACTGAAATGATGTAATTGATACTTATAATTTTGTTAAATAATACTTTCTTACGACCTGGCTTGTATATGTAATTCAGGGATTTACACTTGTACACATATTTTTCTATAAGTCTTCCGCTTGCTTTATTCACTTATCCCTGAATCATATTTGTGTTTTGGCTTAATCTATTCCATGTTTTATGCACTAATACAGTCAACATACATCCTTCACTAAATATGTTGCATAAGTGATGTTTTGGAACTCAGGAGCTGAGTTATGCTCGACCCCCGAATTTCAGGGCGTTACACTACCCTTGGACGGGTAAGGCCACACCCCATTCTAACTGACCACGACACAGTGAGAGACGCAGCCTCTTGGTATTTGGCCCTCGTGCGCTCATGTATCCACTCGGTCTTGACGTTGGAGTTATCCTCTGGTACCATCGAGTTTAGGGATTTTCACTCAGGGATATCTATGGTGCCCCGATGCTAGTAACAGTATTTCCGGTGTCCGATCCTACCATCCATGATGTGCCTGTGAGGCCATAGCCCTGATGTCGCTAGGGCGTCCAATGATCATATCATACAAATGCGAAGTGCATGAATCACACTATCAGTCATGCAGAAATCCTGCGCATACCGTGCGCTCATGTGGGGAAACTCCGCCTATCAGGGAGTGTAAGTGCTATAGTTTATATCCCTGTCTTTTGTCAAATTTGTGGTGCCAAAATCACTGTTATAAATAACTTGCATAAGTGAAGCTCTCTCAAGGATCAACATTCATAAACAAGCAAAGCTCACAAGACCAAACTCAAGCTGTAAGACTTCAAGAAGAGTTCAAGGCAGTTTGTACACTTTCAAGATTGAGCTACATTAAGGTTTCAACTACATCAAGGCTTCAAGGCTCATACTTCAAGGTCATTTGTTCCTAATGTTTCAATGTCCACACTTCATAGTTGAGGTTTGACTGACCATAGGTTGACCTTAGAAGTAGGTCATTTCGAATACATAAACCGAATGTTTATTTTACATGAGGTTGGTCTGTTCTTCGACTAGTCCTAGGCCTTCTTTGACTAGTCCTAGAGTTGCTTCGACCAGTCTAAGAAATTCCTCGATCAGTTGTGAGTTTGTTACAAATTCTGGATGAAATCTGTTAGGCTTCGACTAGTCCAGGAATCTGTTCGACCAGTAGAACAAGATCGACTACATCTACGACACGACAATCTTCGACTCGAAATCCAGAGATGTGTTATAGGTTCTTCAACCAGTCGAAGGAAACACACCGTAGGTGACTACGACCAGTTGTAGGAGATCTTCGACCAGTCGTAGAACGGTCAAAGCATATCCCGCCGGATTTTTCAAATATCTGTTATTGCTTTGACTAGTCGAAGAGCTCTCTAGACCAGTTGAAAACACGATCTGCTCACCTATAAATAGTGCACGAATCTCAGAAGAAATCATCGAATTAATTAATCTATTCAAGCCAATCTTCGTCAAACTTTTGAGAGATAATTTTGTGCTCCATCTAAGTTAAGTGTGCTTATTTAATATTCTCTTTCCTTAGCTTTATTTAATTGATTTTGTTTCTGCTATTCTAATCTGATTTGATAAGAGGAATTGTTATTCCCTTTCTTTGGAATAAAAATCAATTAAGGCAAGCCCTATTTGGTTTAATTTAAAATCTATTAGAATTAGAACCATTGTAATTGAGTACTAGACATTGAACGTGGACATTCAATCATCTACTCTGATTTGGTTCTACCAGGCTGCTACATCGAAGGAGATAATCAGGTATTTTACATTTAATTGTAAATTCCTTTTTGTTTTGGTTTCTTTCAAGATTTGCCAGAAAAATCTTGTTATATTGGTTATCTGAGGAGAGCCAGGAAAACTCAGAAGTGGGGTTTTTTAATTGTGTAAGCCCACAGACAAAGACACAATTGTAAAGGTTTTGGGTGAACCTGGGAAAACCTCTTTTGTTAGTGAACGCTAATATCCCCTATGTGAGGATATTAGGAGTGGAGTAGCATTTTGTGTGGTTGTTGTTTAACAGTTGGTGAACACATAGGCGAACCACTATAATCCCTTATGTTGTGGTTGAATGATTTATTCTTCTGATCTTTAATTATTCTTTTGTGGGATTTATGTATGGTGGTGAATGTTGTAATCATTTAATTCAAGCATTGTGAGAATGTTGTAATAGTTTAGAATTTATTTTCTGTTATTCCTTTATCAGCTTGATATTTAATTTCTTTTAAAAGTTGTTCCAGTAAGGTTGCCCTGCCATTTTTATGGTGTATGGCTGTCCCTAGAACAATACATTTGTGATTCAATTCAGTTTGTATTTATTTTTGTATTTCTCGTCGGTTTGAGATTTGATACAAAGATCTTTCTAGAAATAAGGTTGTCCTACCATAAACTCTAGTTTTTGGTGTAAGGTTGTCCTTAGAACAACATTTGTATCAACCTCTCAAGATCTGAATTTTGAGATTATTTTACTTTCCTGCATTGTGATTTACTTTGGCTATCATATTCTTTTTAATTCCGCTGTTATAAGTTTTATTTGGCATTGTCCTATTCACCCCCCCTCTAGGACATATAGCTTGGCCTTTTCAGGGAGTCCATAAACAATCTGCTCAAAGGCATATGCTATGATCAGTCACTCCTCATATCAAGCATGCATAAGATGTATATGAGCATGAATCATGGAGCTATACTAAGCATGTTATATGGTGATGGCCCTTATTCATAACAAAGATGGGCCTAGACGGCCTACACGCCACAAGTATAGGCCTAACAATGGGCCCTAGGGAGAGTTATAATGCGGACATTTAACCATCATTGCTCTTACAATATAGATGTCAAACCATCATTGCTCCCAAGGCATGGCCGGCATAAACATCATTACATACATCATGGTGGAATCTCACATCACAATGGGCCTCATATACATCACATTCGACCCACACAGAGGCCTCACATACGTCTCATTGGGCCTCACTCATGTCCTTATATACATTACATTAGGCCTCAACCCATGGGCCTCAAATACGTCTCAATGGGCCTCATATACATCAACTGGGCCGCATCATGTGGGCCAACATACATCAAATGGGCCACATCATATGAGCCGCACCAATGGGCCCATATACATAAAGTGGGCCGTATTAACGGGCCACACTAATGGGCCTCATATACATCAAATGGGCTGTATCATGTGGGCCTCAAATACATCAAATGGGCTGCATCATGTGGGTCTCAAATACATTAAATGGGCTGCATCATGTGGGCCTCAAATACATCAAGTGGGCCGCATCACATGGGCCGCACCGATTACACCATTCATCTATTTTTAGAGATCATTTTAGAGTATTATCCAAAAAAATGAATCATATCAAAGATCATCTGGACCAAACCACAAATAACAGTGGTGATAATGATTTCCACTGTTAAAACTCCAGTGGGCCACCATATCGTTTATTTTCCATCCAGTTTATTCATACGGTCATAAAGACCTGAACTAAGAGGAAAAACAAATTTCATATTGGTCCAAAACCTTTGTGACCCAAATGGTTTTAATGTTGGACATTCAATCCCCACTGTTAATGGCAGTGGGGTCCACTTAATAACTAGATCTGTCTTATTTTTGAAATGGTCATGCTATATGTCCTAAAGGGGGGGGGGGGTGAATAGGACTATACCAAACTTTAAGATAAATACAGCGGAAATATAGAAAGATAGAACTAAATAAATAAATCAATTCACATTGCTGAATGCTAGCTCAAAATATTGATTGTTCTAAGGACAACCATGCACCATAAAAATGGTAGGGCAACCTTACCACAACAAATAAAGAAACTGAAGCTCAAAGTAATAAAGAGATAGCAAAAATATAATGCTGAAATGTAAATATAAATTATTATAATATTCCCCACTGTGCTTGAAATATAAAATTTACAACATTCACATTCACACATACATTCCACAATTCTTAATGATAAAAGATAGGAAATATAAATCACACATCCACAACACAAAGAATTATAGTGGTTCGCCTGTGTGTTCACCAACTGTTAAATAGCAACCACATAGAATGCTACTCCACTCCTAATATCCTCACACAGGGGATATTAGCGTTCACTATCAAATAGGTTTTCACAGGTTCATCCAAAACCTTCAAAATTGTGTCCTTTTCAAAGTGCTTACACAATTCAAAAACCCTCACTTCTGAGTTTTCTGGCTCTCCTCAGATAACCAACAACTTTGAGATTTTTCTGGCTTAACCTTAAATAAAACTAAACAATATAAATTACATAAATTGTAAAATACCTGATTTTCTCCTTCATTGTAGCAGCCCAGAAGAATCAAGTCGGAGTAGAGATTTGAATATCAAAGTTCAATGTCCAATACTCATTTTATAATGGTTATAGGTCTAATAGATTTTAAAATAAAACAAAAGGGCTAACTCTAATTGATTTTGATTCCAGAAAAAGGAAAACAACAATTCCTCTTTTCGGATTAGATTGTAATACAAGAAACAAAATCAATTAAGAAAGCTAAAGAAAGAGAATATTAAATATGCACACTTAGCTTATATGGAGCACCCACTTATCTCTCAGAAGGCTGAATTAATTTAGCTTGAAGTTCTTTTATTTCCATCTATAATTTTGAGATTCGTGCTCTATTTATAAGTGAACAAATCACGCCTTCGACTGGTCTAAGGACCTCTATGACGGGTCGTAGAACCAACAAATATTTGAAAATTCAGGCGCGATAAGATTTGGCAGTTTCATGACTGGTCGTAGGTTTCCTTCGACTAGTCATAGGTCTCCTTCAACTGATCGTATGATCCCTTCGACTGGCCGTAGGTGGCCGAATTTTAACGCTGTTCTTTGAGTCGTAGGTCTACAACTAGTCGAAGATGCAGTCGACACTGTTCCTATGACTGGTCGAACAGTCCCCAGGACTAGTCGAAGCCTAACATAAAATTTCTGATTTTTATAACAAACTTACGACTGATCCAGGAAATGTTTAGACAGGTCGAAGCAGTGCTATGACTAGTCGAACAAAGTCCAGGACTAGTCTTACAACAGACCAAACTTACTTATATAAAACATATGAATTAAGTATCCAAAATGGCATACTCTAAAGGTCAACCTAAGGTCAGTCATGCCTCAATAGTGAAGTAAGGACATTAAAACTTTAGAGAAGAGTGACCTTTGAAAGTAATAGAGCTTGAAGTCTTGATGTCATTTAAACTTGAGAGCTTTTTGAGATCTTGAGATTGAACTTGAAAGCTTCTTGAGATCTTGAGGTTGAACTTGAAAGCTTCTTGAGATTCTTGACTTGTGAACAGTGCTTGCCAACCTAAGTTGATCTTGAGTAGAGCATTGTTCTTGACAGATGCAAGCTTCATAATAGTGTCTTTGGCACCACAAATTTGACAACACAAAGGGCTATAAACTATGGCACTTATAATCTCTCCCTTTGTCAAATTAGTGATAAAACACAATTTCAAGATATGTTACATAACACAGAATATCTGATTAAAGAATCATGTACCAGTTGTTATCAACCGGCATCCTGCAGACTTGTAAATCAATATTATTCAACATACAGTCCACCTCTGCACATCTCTACTCACACCTCTGCACATACTCCCCCTGAATAACATACTCATTAAACACCATACAATACAATGCTACTCCCTCCTCATGACAACATCCATATCCATACACATATCCATAACATATCCATACTCCCCCTTTTTGTCACAATAGGACATAGGAAGTACAGAACAGATGGCTGAGGAGAAATAATCAATGAGAAATATGAGAGGTAACTAGTCAAGATATGAGAACATAGCATAAGCAATACACATAATTCATAGACAGAGCTAAGTTAAAGAGAATGACAAACTCAAAACTAGTTAAGAGTACTAAAGTTATTACAGACCAGTAATCTTAAAAATATTAATCTGACCCAGATGGAGCAAGAATGGAAGGATCAAGTTGATGCATGCCTTTGTTCAAGCGCCTAAGATATTTCCACATATATTTGAACTGTAAATCATAAGCAACAGACATGTTTTTCATCTTAACATTTAGATTCTCAACTTTATCTTCCAATGCACTTAGACGTGCATCAAATGAAGAAGGCTCATAATCTGGATCATTTGTAGAATTAGATTCAAGTTCTTCAAAAATATCATCCATGTTAATATCATCAGGAGGAAGATCACTAGCTTCTTCCTCATGTTCAGCTTCAGCACTGCCAACACCATCACCTTGGCTAGGAAGGAAATCCAGCTTTATCTTATTGATATTGGAATTGTTAAATATCAGATGATGGATAGGGGCCTCTCCAACCGGCATGTCGATTGACATATGTGTAGCTAACATAGTCAACAAATATCCAAAAGGAATGTCACTATGACCAGGATGGAATTGAAATTGAATGATGAAGTGACAAATCAAGGATGGTAAACAAATGTTAACACTCTGACAACAGAATGAAGAATACGAACTATGAAGGACGTCAATTCAGATTTATTGCCCGACAGAGGATACAAATTAAACACAAAGATTTTGTGAAGAACTCTGTATTCGGGTAACAAATACCTTGAGGGAAGCGCATTCCCTTTATGTGTCCATTATACATCTAAATTGCATAAGTCCTTAGTCAACATACATTTTTCAGTGACAGAGGGTTTATCAGATAAAGTATGGATAGGAATACCCTCATCATTCACTGGAATATCCATAAGGGCTGAAATCAAATGTCAATCAACTTCAAATGGCCCTTCTCTTATGGAGATAGAAAAAGTTAAATTTTCCAGTGAAAAAGCACATATGCATGCAAACATGGATTGAGCAATGGACCGGTATGCTGACTCACCCCAAAGCAATAAGTTATTCCAACCTATAGATTGGAGCATAAGAAAAATATCAAAAGGAGCAACATGATTAATATCAACTGGATGCTCAACAATTATAACATTATGCAATCTGATGTCCCGAACATAAGATGGATCATCCTCAGGAGCCCTAAGATGACGCTTAGTCATAGGGGCCGATCTGAAAGAAGAAGACGGACCACGGGACGTTGATTTTCTTCCTCAAGAAGCCATATGCAACAATGATTTCAAGAATATAAAGAGTTGCAAAGGATTGAGAAAAGAGTTTTCTCAAATCAGATTTTTCAAAAGAAAAATCCCAAATCTCAACTAAATTCAAAATAGCCAACTCCAAGAGAGAAATAGAAGCTATGTAGACACAAATCTACAAGTAAAATGCAAATGGAGTACTAACCTTGAAGATTTTGGAAGATGGATTCGACTAGTCATGTGTCAGCTCGTTGGAGAGTGAAGTTGAAATGAAGAAGAAGATGATTTTTTCCAAATTTTAAGTGAATCCACACGATTCACGATTGGTCACGACTGGTCGAGTACAGGCCAAAAAATCTAATTTTTGCATATTTTTCAAGATTTGAAAACTAAACTAGCAAATATATACACTATGAGACAAATAAGCATAATTAATCATTTTAAAATGCACATGCCGAGATCAAATTTCATTTTATTAAACCTGCTTTTGTCGAGCGGTTTAGTAAAAATATTAGCATGTTGATTCTTGGTAGGGATATATTCCAAAGATATAACCTTTTCTTCAACTAATTCCCAACTATAATGAAATTTAATATCAATGTGCTTAGTACGAGAATGCTGAATTGGATTTTTTGAAATATTTATGGCACTGGAATTATCACAATATAATAATATAGAATCCTGTTTAATTTCATAATCACTTAGCATACGTTTCATCCAAACAAGCTATGTACACGCATTACCAGCTGCGATATATTCAGCTTTAGCTGTTGAAAGTGATATAGAACTTTGTTTCTTACTAAACCAAGAAACTAAACAGTTTTCGATATAAAAACAACCACCACTAGTTGATTTTCGATCATCAAGATTACCAGCCCAATCAGTATCTGATTAGCCAGCTAATTGAACACTAGTCTCATGAGGATACCAGAGACCTAGATTAACAGTACTTGTGACATATCGTATAATCCGCTTGAAAGCAGTCAAGTGCGACTCTTTAGGTTCAGATTGATTTTTAGCGCAAATACCAACACTTAAAGCGATATCGGGTCTACTAGTAGTTAAATACAATAGACTACCAATCATACTCCGATATAATTTCGGATCCACATTTTTACCTGCAGAATCTTTTGAGAGTTTCAAGGTTGTACTCATAGGAGTATCAAAGTTCTTACCATTCTCAAATCCAAATCTCTTAATCAAGTTTATAGCATATTTAGATTGAGAAATGAACATTCCATCAGGTTTTTGTTTTACTTGCAACCCGAGGAAATAATTCAATTCCCCAACCAAGCTCATTTCAAACTGAGATTTCATCAAATCTGCAAACTCAATAGTCATGTCAGTACAGGTAGATCCATAAATGATATCATCAACATAGATTTGTACTAATAAGATGTAATCCTTATGTTTTTTAATAAACAGAGTTTTATCAACATATCCCCTTTGAAAATTATGGCTTAATAGAAACTTTGTTAGTTTCTCGTACCATGCCCTAGGAGCTTGTTTTAAACCGTAAAGTGCCTTTTTAAGATGATACACATGATCAACATTTTTGGAGTCTTCAAAACCCATTGGTTGTTCAACATAAACTTCCTCATGCAGATCGCCATTTAAAAATACACTTTTCACATCCATTTGGTAAATCTTAAACTTTCTAAAACACGCAATGGATATAAAAAGTCTAATTGATTCAAGATGTGCTACTGGTGCAAAGGTTTCATCATTGTCAATACCTTCAATTTGAGTGTAACCATGTACCACTAGTCTAGCCTTATTTCTAATTATATTGCCAAGTTCATCAGACTTATTTTTGAAAATCCATTTGGTTCCAATGATGTGTTTATCTTTAGGTCTAGGTACGAGATACCAAACATCATTTCTCACAAATTGGTTAAGTTCTTCTTGCATCGCAACAATCCAGTTTTCATCAGCAAGAGCTTCTTTTACGTTAGATGGTTCTATCTGGGATGTAAAACATACGTAATTGCATATATCCTCAAGTTGTCTACGGGTACGAATACCAGTGAGAGGGTTTCCAAGAATCTGTGTGGTTGCATGATCTTTAATAGTCCTCAGTTCAGAATCAGTCTGAATAGATGAAATATCAGATTTATCAATTACTAGTACTTCATCATTATCTGAATTTGAGACTGGTGTGTTTAAGTGATCATTAATGACCACATTGATGGATTCTTGAATCACACCGGTCCTTTTGTTTAGAACCTTATAAGCTCGACTGTTTAAAGAGTATCCTAAAAAGATCCCTTCATCACTCTTCATATCAAACTTTCCCAGATGTTCACGATCTCGTAAAATATAGCACTTACTGCCAAAAACTTGAAAGTATTTGACAGTAGGATTTTTATCGAACCACATTTCGTAAGCCGTTTTATTATTACCTTTGCTAGTGTAAACTCGGTTAATAATATAGCAAGTTGTATTGATTGCTTCAGCCTAGAGATTCTCAGAGAGCTTCATACTATTCAACATGACATTAGCCATTTCTTGAAGCACTCTATTTTTCCTTTCAACTACACCATTTTGTTGTGGAGTTTTGGGCACTGAGAATTCATGTAATATTCCCTGGTCGCTAAAGAACTTCTTAAAACCGCTATTCTTAAATTCAGTTCCATGATCACTACGAATCTTACTGACTTGAGAACCTTTTTCAGTTTAAATCCTTTTGAGAACATTTTTTACTTCTTCAAGGGTTTTTGATTTGTCCCTTAAGAAGACAACCCATGTATATCTGGTAAAGTCATCTACTATTACCAAAATATATCTTTTGCCACCTCGACTTTCCGTCTCGGTAGGTCCTACTAGATCCATATAGAGAAGATCGAGTGGTCTTGATGTGGTATTGGAATTCACCTTTTTGTGTGAGTTCCTTGTTTGTTTGCCAATCTAGCATTCACCACATATTTTATCTAATTTTTGTAGTTTGGGTAGACCTCTTATAAGTTTTCATTTGTTCAATCTATGTAAATTTCGGTAGTGTAAATGTCCAAGATGTTTGTGCTACAAATTAGTCTCGTCTATTTGGACCATGTAACATGATTGATTAGATGAGCTGGATTCGCTAACAATATAGTAGTTTTCAGACGTTCTACGTCCAGTTAGTATTACTGAACCCTTGTTGTTTAGAATCTCACAGCTTTGATTAGAAAACCATACACGATGGTCATTATCACAAATCTGAGATATGCTTAGAAGATTATGTTTCAGTCCTTCAACATACAATATATTTTTAATCAAAGGAAGGTTATAAAGTTGAACCATACCTTGGCCCATAATCTTGCAGTTGCTGCCATCTCCAAATGTGACTGAACCGTCATTCATGTCTTTAAGATCAGTGAATAAAGCCTTGTCTCCTGTCATATGCCCGGAGCATCCACTATCTAGGTACCACTTAGAATAGCTTGTTGCTTTGAAAGCGGTATGGGCAACCAAGCAAGTGACCTTTGGAACCCATTTCATAACCATTTTGGGTTTAGGAGGATAGCAGGTCTTCTTTCGATTGTAAGAGTTATAAGTATGACCTAGTGAGTTAGACTTTAGAAGCTCCTTAAGTAAATCAACTATCTTTTCTTCCAAAGGACTTTGGTTTTGCTTTTTATAGTTGATATGTCTTTTAGGTTTTTAAAAAAATTTAAAGTTTTTAGAAACCATTTGATCTTTCCCTTTTGAGTTTAAGATCTTTCCCTTTACAAACGTAGGAGAAGTATTCTTTCGTTTAAGAGGAACACTCTTGTCATAGCCCAGACCGGATCGATCGCCACATTTTCTTGATCCAAATAAGATTTTTTCTAATTTAGGATCACCTTGGGCATATTTCCAGGTTTCCTTTAAACTCAAGAGAGAAGAGACTTCATGTTTTAGTTATTCATTTTCAGATTTAAGATTTTCAAACTGGGAGGTTTTAAAATCTAAATCACATTTTGTCTTTTCAAAACAGTCTGAAATATGGGACTTTTCTAAAACAAGAGATTCATAAATTTCTTTTAAGTTTAGAAAATTTCTCTTTTTAAAGTTTCAATTTCACAGTAATTTTACAACTTTCCTTGTATAGGGCATTGTAAGCATCTTGAAGATCATCTTCATTTTCGTATTCACTATTCAGATTTTCTTCAATAGTCGAGTTATCATTATCTGAAAAAGTGAATTTGGCTAGAGTCATAAGGGCCTTAACATCACACCCTGACTCAGTTTCAGAATCTTCTGATTCAGAAGAGACTTCAGAATTAGAGGACTCATCCCAAGTAGCCATCATACTTTTCTTTTTTAACTTGCCCTTATTAGGACATTTGTTAGCCAAATGCCCATACTCATGGCAGTTGTAACATTAACTGTCTTTTAATGATTTTCTTGTTTTAGGTTTAGGTTTCTTTTTATCAAATGCTTTTTGAAAATCAACCCTCTTTTTACTTTTAAAAATTTTATAAAATCTCTTTGCCAAAAGAGCCATATCATCCTCAGAGTTTTCTAAATCAGAGTTTAAATCATTTTCATGAAAACCATTTTTAGAACTTTTTAAAGTAATAGATTTACCTTTTGGAGCTTTAAAGGTTAACTCATAAGTCTATAATGAGCCAACTAATTTCTCAACCCTCATATTGTCCGTATCACGAAGTTCCTGGATTGTGGTTACTTTAGAATTGAACCGTTCAGGAAGTGAGCTTAGTATTTTAACACTTATCTTGCTTTCAGGAATTTTATCGCCTAGACCCCACTTAGAGTTTACAATGTCATTTAATCTGGTATAGAAGTCCATGAACATTTCATTTTCTTTCATACGTATTTCCTCAAATTTAGTTGTGAAGATTTGTATCTTAGATTTCTTGACAATTGAAGTACCCTTGTGTGTCATTTCCAATATATCCCAAGCATGTTTTACAGAATCACAGGATATAATTCTTTTGAATTCATCCGGTGATAGTGCACAAGTAATTGCATTTAGTGCTTTAGCATTTGCACTACTCTCAAGTTTCTGAAGTGTGGTCCAAGAGAAATACGATGTAATTTTCATAGATTTTGAACCATCAATCCCGATTACTTCAGTGGTAGGAGGGGTCCATTCATTCACTGTAGATAGCCACACACTTTCATCCATGGATTTGAGGAAGATCCTCATCCTGGCTTTCCAATAGGCATAGTTAGAGCCATCAAAGGGTAGAGGCTTAGTGACTGATAGGCTATCAAAATTTGACATCTTTTATATAGCTGAGATCGTTAGCTCAGGAATTAAATCCAAATAAAAAGCAATAAGAGTGAGCTATTAGGCTTTGATACCACTTGAAATGGTCAAGCTATATGTCCTAGAGGAGGGGGGGGGGGGGGGGGATGAATAGGACTATGCCAAATTTTAAGATAAATATAGCGGAAATATAGAAAGATAGAACTGAATAAATAAATCAATTCACACTGCTGAATGCTAGCTCAAAATATTGATTGTTCTAAGGATAACCATGCACCATAAAAATGGCAGGGCAAACTTACGAGAACAAATAGAGAAACTGAAGCTCAAAGTAATAAAGAGATAGCAAAAATATAATGCTGAAATGTAAATATAAATTATTACAACATTCCCCACTGTGCTTGAAATTTAAAATTTACAACATTCACATCCACAATTCTGAATGATAAAAGATAGGAAATATAAATCACACATCCACAACACAAAGAATTATAGTGGTTCACCTGTGTGTTCACCAACTGTTAAACAACAACCACACAGAATGCTACTCCACTCCTAATATCCTCACACAGGGGATATTAGCGTTCACTATCAAATAGGTTTTCACAGGTTCACCCAATACCTTCACAATTGTGTCATTTTCAAAGGGCTTACACAATTCAAAAAACCCTTACTTCTGAGTTTTCTGGCTCTCCTCAGATAACCAATAACTTTGAGATTTTTCTGGCTTAACTTCAAATAAAACCAAACAATGTAAATTACATAAATTGTAAAATACCTGATTTTCTCCTTCGTTGTAGCAGCCCAGAAGAACCAAGTCGGAGTAGAGATTTGAATGTCAAAGTTCAATGTCAATACTCATTTTATAATGGTTCTAGGTTCTAATAGATTTTAAATTAAAACAAAGGGACTAGCTCTAATTGATTTTGATTCCAGAAAAAGGAAAACAACAATTCCTCTTTTCAGATTAGATTGGAATACAAGAAACAAAATCAATTAAGAAAGGTAAAGAAAGAGAATATTAAATAAGCACACTTAGCTTATATGGAGCACCCACTTATCTCTCAGAAGGCTAAATTAATTTAGCTTGAAGTTCTTTTATTTCCATCTATAATTCTGAGATTCGTGCTCTATTTATAAGTAAGCAAATCACGCCTTCGACTGGTCTAAGGACCTTTACGACTAGTCGTAGAACCAACAGATATTTAAAAATTCGGGCGCGATAAGATTTGTTAGTTTCACGACTAGTCGTAGGTTTCCTTTGACTGGTCGTAGGTGGCTGAATTTCAACGTTGTTCTTTGAGTCGTAGGTCTACGACTGGTCGAAGATGCAGTCGACACTATTCCTACGACTGGTCGAACAGTCCCCAGGACTAGTCGAAGCCTAACAGAAAATTTCTGATTTTTTTAACAAACTTACGACTGATCCAGGAAATGTTTAGACAGGTCAAAGCAGTGCTAGGACTAGTCGAACAAAGTCCAGGACTAGTCTTTCAACAGACCAAACTCACTTATATAAAACATATGAATTAAGTATCCAAAATGGCCTACTCTAAAGGTCAACCTAAGGTCAGTCATACCTCAATAGTGAAGTAAGGACATTGAAACTTTAGAGACGAGTGACCTTTAAAAGTAATGGAGCTTGAAGTCTTGATGTCGTTTAAACTTGAGAACTTTTTGAGATCTTAGGATTGAACTTGAAAGCTTCTTGAGATCTTGAGGTTGAACTTGAAAGCTTCTTGAGATTCTTGGCTTGTGAGCGGTGCTTGCTAACCTATGTTGATCATGAGTAGAGTATTGTTCTTCATAGATGTAAGCTTCATAACTGTGTCTTTGGCACCACAAATTTGACAACACAAAGGGCTATAAACTATGACACTTACAATTTTTAATCTCAGGCCTTAGGATGAGCTCACCAAATGGATGGATGGTTTCGATGTAACACATACATCATGGGTGGGGTCCACAGACATGGCCCACCAGAGATTTGAACCTGCTTCATTTATTTATTTATTTATTTTGAAATGGTCCACCGTCCAAACCCGTGTCTGGATGGACGATGTGGATTACAAGACATGCATCACGGTGGGATGATGGACGGTGCAGATGAAGCACTGCATCATGGTGGGGTGTACATGGCACCGTCCATCTGAAACATATATAAGGTGGGTCCCACGGAACTTGCTGACGTTAGTTCATAGCTATGTGTACGCCATCCAATCCGCTCATCAGGTGCGTCCCACATACGTGGCCCACCGTGGAGACCTAGGCTTGAATCCCAGCAGAGGTGTGTGTATACATACATACATACATACATACATACATACGTACATACATATATATATATATATATATATATTATCTATATATACAAAAGGGGCCAGCGTCCAGACCCTGGACACTGGACGGTGCAAATTGATGATACATGCATCACAGTGGGTCCCACACACGTGGTCCACCTAGATTTAGATCTGCCTCATGTCCAGATGGACGGTGAGGCGCCACGGATGGTTGGTGTGGAATATAAATCACGATGGATCTCACACACGTGGTCCACCCAGAGTTTTTGGATGAAGCTGATACTTATGTTTTTCCTTCATCTAGGCTGTCCAACGGACCAACGGTAAGGTGGGCCTCACGATCGGACGGTCAAGATCATCTTGCATCATGGTGGGCCACAAGGCATCACAAAGAGAAAGTGAGAGAGAGAGAGAGAGGGAGAGAGAAACATGAAGGGGAGGGACCCCGCCACTATTGGGCCCTCCCTTATGCAATGCAGACATCAAGCGGGTCCAACAACAAGTGGGCCCTTAAAACAAAATCAATGGTGGATCACCCACCTATCGGCCTCCTTCTTTAGCTCCTTGAACCCCTAGACTCCTTGGCTTTGATCTTGATGGAGGATGATGAAGTTTTGATGGTGGGGATGAGAGATTGGGTGGTAGAGAAGTGGGCCACTCTTGGGTTACTCTTGGAAGGCTTGGACGTTGGAGTTTTTTTTTGTTGCTTGGGAGTGAAGAGAGAGAATGAGAGAGAGAGGGAAGTGATGGGATGAAAAGAGAGGAGTGATGGGTGATGGGTGGAGAGAGAGAGCTGACTTTAGGAATGGGAAAGGGATGGGTTGCTTGTACTTGTGATATAGTATGTACTTGACTTTATTGATTGATTGATGGGATAGGTTGTAGAGATTCTTTCAGAATTCGCACACACAACATTTTTCTCGAAATGAACGCGGGCCCACATCTTCTAGCCCAGGTATCGGATCGGTACGCGAGTTGCGCATTAGAACCGCAGCGACGGCGCGGTCGCTATGATATAAGTTTTGAGTCGAGCTGACTTAGATCTATGGGCTGCAACTTAGAGTTGTATGTAAATGCCGATTACAGGTCGATGGTTGACAGAATTCGACCGGGAGGACCACAAAAGCCTAAGGAATGGTACAGACTAGGATATGGGTTTTATGACTCTCCCTTTATAATAAAAATTTCATCCTCAAAATTTTCATAGTCTCACAATCTCACAATCTCCTCAATGAATAACTTCGGAAGCCGATCCATAAACCAAATCGCGTGAATCACAAGAAAATCTGCCGACTTCGTCAGACGATCCACAATAACCCAGATGACATCATGACCGCACTGAGTCCTCCGTAAGTCCATAATGAAATTTGTTGACACATGCTCCCACTTCCATGTTGGGATGCTTAACGGCTGCAATGGACTAGGGGGTCTCTGATGATTGGCCTTAACATGTTGGCATGTGTCACACTCAGCCACAAAATTGGTGATCTGAGGCTTTATCCCCACCCAAAAATACTGTCGCCTCATATAACGGTACATCTTCATTGAGCCAAGGTGGATAGAAAACCATGATCGATGTGCCTCGGCTATAAGATCTCTACGCAATTCAGGAATATTTAGGACACATAATCGGCCTCTGAAGTGAAGTCCACCATCAGAACCAATGTGTCAATCTGACTAACTCTCAGATTCCGCCTTAGCCCTATAACTCTATAATAACTCATTAGCCTGCTGAGCCTCGATCACCCTTGCGACAAGAGAGGGTTGAATCGATAGGCTCAATAACTACACAATAGAAGACTGCAGACTAAACTCAAAATCATATGCTGTAACATTCTCAAGCATCCTCCACTCCTGAATCATCGTATGCGCCACCAGGCCTTGTGGATGATGGCTAAGGGTATCTGCCACCCACGTTTGCCTTACCTGGGTGGTACTGGAGATCAAAATCATAGTCCTTCAGGAGCTCCATCCAATTCTTCTGCCTCATGTTCAGCTCAGACTTAGAGAATAGGTATTTCAAGCTCTTGTGGTCTGAGAAGAGCTTGAATCTAACCCCATATAGATAGTGCTTCCACACCTTTAGTGCAAAGACGACTAATGTCAGCTCTAAATTATGCGTGGGGTAGTTCAGCTCATGGACCTTGAGCTGGCGAGACGCATAAGCCACTGGTCTCCCGTGCTGCATCAGGACAACACCCAAGCTAATACGTGAAATATCAGTAAATACAAATCCATCACTCCCAGAGGGAGGAGTGAGGATAGGAGTGGACGTGAGGCGGTCCTTCAGCTCCATAAATGCTCGCTCACAGGCGTCGCTCCAAACAAACTTTGCGCCCTTCTGAGTCCACCTAGTTAATGGTGCTGTGATATGGGAGGAGCCTCAATGAAACGCCGGTAGTAACCTATTAAACCAAGAAAACTGTGAATCTTGGACACGCTCGTGAGCTGGTCCCACTAATGCACTACCTCAACCTTCGAGGAGTCTAATGCGACACCCTCCCTCGTCACTATGTGACCGAGGAACCTCACCTCCTCCTGCCAAAACTCACACTTCTCCAGCTTCACATACAGCTGGTGGGTATGGAGGGTCTACAATGTAATCTCCAAATGCTACACATGCTCCTCACGAGTCCTCAAATATATCAAAATGTCATCGATGAATACTACAACAAACTAATCGAGATACGGACGGAAGACCTCGTTCATCAACTGCATGAATACTGCGGGTGCATTGGTCAGTCCAAAGGACATGACCAGAAACTCAAAATGATCATAACGCATCCTGAAAGCTGTCTTTGGGATGTCCTCCTCTCGTACCAAAATCTGATGATAACCGGAACACAGGTCAGTCTTCGAAAAGAACTGTGCACCCCGCAGCTGATCAAATAAGTCGTCGATCCTCGGAAGTGAATACTTATTCTTGATTGTGACCTGGTTGAGCTTGCGGTAATCCACACAGAGCCTTAATGAGCCATCCTTCTTCTTGACGAAGAGTATTGGCGCTCCCCAAGGTGAACTGCTCAGACGACTGAATCCCAACTCACGTTACTCGTCCAACTGTTGCTACAGCTTCCTCAACTCCATTAGTGCCATAGGATACGAGTCCTTAAAAATAAGCGTGGTACCGGGCATAAGAATAATCTGGAACTCAATATGCCGGCGTGGTGACAATCTCAGAATCTCCTGAAATATATTGGAAAAATCGTAGACCACTGACAACTGGTTAATATACAAGGCAACGGGCTCCTCAACTGCATAAGACATGAAATAAGACAATGACTCTCTTCGTGGCTCAGCAACGAACTGGAACTGAGGCAAGCCAGGTATACAGAACAATGAGGCTGAACACAAAGCCTTCATCATCGAAATGGAAATAGCTCAGGAAAGGAAGATAAAAACGTTGCATATCTTTAGGATTTTAAATTGATTATAAACTAATTGACGACTAAATTCGAGATAAGAAGCAAGAGCTTTTATCATACTATCAAAAGGCATAGCAATTACTAGAACAGTTCTGTCATGTCGAAATCAAGCATATACCATGGTCTGAAAATACGAGAGCAGATGTTTTGGCCAGCTTGGCAGCAGCTCTGTCCTGCCCAAATCAAAGCCCTCTCCAAGTAACTATAGAAGAAAGAAGATTTTTGTCATCTTCAGAGGTCATCGATGAAATTGTTGAGACACTTCCTATACCGTGTTTAGAGGTAACGATAGATGATTGCCGTCAACCTTTCATCGATTATCTCAAATATAATATCTTGGCAGAAGATCCAGTGCAGAGACAACAAATCAAGCAAAGGTCAAGAAGATTCATCATATGATGTGAAGTGCTATATAGAAAGCCTTATAATGGAATGCTGTTACGTTGCTTAGATGAACAAGAAGCAGGCTAAACATTGCGAGAAGCACACTTTGGAGAATGTGGGGGACATCAAGTTGGCCAAAATTTATTCCATAAAATACATTGAATGGGGTATTATTGGCCTACCATGTTTAAAGACACGATCGATTATGCAAAGTGGTGTCATGAATTTTAGATTCATGGAGATATTATACACATTCCTCCAGAAGACCTACATCAGTCAGTCGCCTCTTGGCCCTTCTCTGCTTGGGGACTTGACGTCATTGGTCTTATAAATCCGCCTTCATCTAAAAGGAAAGTAGAGTATCCTGGCAGCAACAGATTATTTCTTAAAGTGGACAAAAGCAATTGCATTACCTAGTGTTAAGGAGAAAGATGTGGTTAATTTCATTCGACACGAAATAATATACCGCCATGGTATTCCGAGGAAATTTTTTACGGATAATGGTACTCCCTTAAAAAATAAAGGCATGGAGAAGATATGTCAGAAATTCAGCATTCGTCATTCATTTTCAACACCTTACTATCCACCGGCTAATGGATTAGCAGAGGCATTTAATAAAATGATAGTCAAGATATTGAAGAAAACAGTGACAGGAAACAAGCGTGATTGGGATGAGAGGTTACATGAAGCATTGTGGGCATATAGAACTACCCACTGGACAAAACAAAAGCAACACCGTACTCACAGATCTATGGTGTAGAAGTAGTGATCCCGATTGAAATACAAGTAGAGTCACTCAGAGTGGCAACACATCAATCAATTACAGATGATGAAAATGCAAAAATAAGATTGAAGGAGCTGGATTTGCTTGATGAGAAACACCTAGCAGCCCAACAGAGATTGCAATCGTATCAAGTAAGGATATTAGCCGCCTTTGATAAACGAGTTAAATATCACTTTTAAAAAAGGGGATATGGTATTGATGCTAAAAAGACCTATAGTGGTCACCATCGAACAGGGGGCAAATTCAAGCCTAAATGGGACGGGCCGTACATAATAAAGGAAGTGTACTCGAATGGAACATATAGAGTTGTGGATCAAGATGGACAAGGTATCAGTATACCGGTCAATGCTCGCTTCATTAAAAGATATCATCCCTGAAGATACTACTGATTTTGATCTCCAATAGTTATCAGAATAATGATTCTGTATCAAAAGGGGGCAAGAATAAACAAGATCACGACTATGTATTGTTAGATGAATGAATAAGGAAGAAATTTATGAGCATATCAAGACTATGTATTGTCAGATGAATGAATAAGTGTTGCGAAAAGAAAGTGACCATCGTCAACATCAAGCGAGCTCTACAAAATTTTGCTGAAATTAGTATTGTTACCAACTTGATATATTATGAACAACAAATATGAATACCGTTGAAGATATTAGTAGAAGTGGTGACGTATTAATCTCAGTTAAAGTGTCTATCATCCTCGCGACAACAATAGCCACCTACTATTATCTTTTAAGGCAACCTAGTCAAGCCCTAAAAATGGCCAGCTACGCATAAGGCCTATCATTTTTGCCATTTGGGTAGTAGTGAGAAGCCAGTGGCCCTAAAAAGCCCATGAAGGCCATCATATGCATACCTACGCGGGCAGTGGACGGAGCCAATGACTAAAAGCCTAAAAGGCTAAAAAGTCCTCAACGGTCTATCACGCGTGAGACCAATGCCATCTCTATAGCTTTCTTACAGCGTCATGGGGAACGGAGGAAAATGCCCTCCCGTGAATGGGCCCGATCTTGCACATAAAGAAAACGCGGGCTGCAGTGTGAGCTCTTTGGCCATGTCCATGGATAGGCCAACCATGGGTAAGACCCCCCCCCCGCCCCCCCCCCAGATCTTTAGCTTGATTTCATTATTAACTCATGAGGAAGAGCTTAAACCTACTTATTGATGGACTGTCAGCCCTAGATTTGGTACCCCAAAGGTCGCCTTGCGAGCCCTGTAAACTCTAGAGAGTTACTGCAGCCAACCGTATGCGTAAATCCAACTGAGTTCACGACCCCGGTATCTTCACTGGGCCCCTCTGATGGATCACGGTTTGTGAGCTCACCAGGCTGTGAGAAGTCCAGTGAACTTCTAAGAGTTACAGAGACCATCACGTGAGGCCCGACTCCACTACTTAAGAGTCTAAAAAACTTCGTGGGCTCCACTACTCAAGAGCTTAAACTATGTGTGATTATCTGACTAAACTAAAACTTAGCACCGCCAATTAAGACAAAAATCATATAGGCAATCCCATACTGACAAGCATAAAATGCTGGTGTTTTATATCAGTTCCTCATTAAATATTATGTCAAGATTATTGCATAGATAAATATGTTTGAATTGATCTATGATGTAGAAATTCATAGAAGAATAAAATATCTCACAATATTATCATGTCTTCATATGTTGAGAGGCAAAAGAGTTTACTTGTTCAAAAAAATATATACACAAAGAAATTACCTACTCAAAGTTCTTCTATAATTCCTACTGTCACCATATACTTTTGCAAATCTTCCTTTAATTGCATTTGAGTTACGGCATGTTTTGACTTTTCCTCAAGGATGATCTTTGCTTGATCAGGAATGCTAGCTAGTTTATCTTCCAATGATGAGATCACCTCTTCGCTTTTGAGTAGTTCGGATTTCTCAGCATTATCAGAATGAATATTGACTTGTATCCTTTCTTCAATCTCCTTTATGAACGATTCCTTTTCATGATCCTTTAACTCTAGCTATGAAATCTCCTCTTTCAGAGCAACGATACAGTCCCGAATAACCACTCTGTCATCAGTATAAGCCTTCAATTTTTCTTGAAGAGCTAATTGTTCCTGATCAAATTCAGAAAGAGTGGAAGCAATAAGAGAAGCCTTTTCCTTGGATAGAGTTAGCTGCTTCCCATATTCCAAGATCTCAGGAGCAATTATGACATTTTTCGCTAATGCTAAAGAGATTATTGAATCGCAGAAATTGAAAAGAGAATCACGCAGAGCGAAAATGTTGATCTTCTCCATTTTTGCAGAACTTTTGAGAATTTCAATAGCAATATCTAGATTCGACCATTGTTCAGGGTCTTTGAAAATGTGAACTATTGCTGACAGAGAATTCTTCATTAAAAGCATCCTGTGTGCGGGAATCTTCGTGAAGGGCAATAGTTCAAACGCAGTGGCCACAGACTTAGAGCTTGCTGCCCCACTGCAAGGAGGAGTTCCTGTAGCATAAAGAAGGAAAGAATTCAAAATAATGATAAAAAGTTAGAAGATGTATAACTCTTGATAAAGCGATTAATTTATATACCTGCCGTAGAAGTATGACTAATAAGAGGTGGGATTTCTTGAACCATAGAAGGACCAGCCCCTAACATGTCAGCAAAAGAAGGAGCTCTGGCCTTTGTACTCGAATCTCTAGTAGTTGGGGTGGGCAAATTAGTGGTCTCTACTGGGAAGATAATTTCATGAGCCACTACTTTTGACGCTACCAAAGGAACCAGAGGAACCCTTGGTGAAATTACCGGTGCAGTTGTAGGGGGATTTATGGGAGGAGTATCACCCGTCCTAGCATTAACAACATGAGTGCCTGAAATAAGGATATGACAATAATAATGAGATAACTATCGCCAAATACTCATATGAATATATACAGAATTAAAAATTCCCTTACCTGGTGAATACCATACTACCCATAATATAAAGGATCTTCTTCCTCCTCTATTATCGCAGGAGACTTTGCAGGAATATTGGCACCAGGAAGAGTTTCAGAATCTACCAGGGGTGTTCTTTGTCATCATTTTCCACAACAACATCCTCCTCTCTATCTATATTAACTTCTCCTTGTTTGAAATCATCATCTTCATCTTCACCATTTTCGTTGTCCTCATCATGTTCGTATTCTGCAGAAGCAGTACCCTCCGATAAAGAAGCTGAACTTTCATCCCCTAAGTTTTCTTCGTTTACTTCATCAATCATGACTTATTTTCATTTGGAAGGACAGCTCGACTACTTTCTGGTTGAGGTTCTCTGTTAGTTGGGATTAAAGGGGATGTGGAGGCCTATCTACCTCCTTCCTGAGGAACAAATGGCGACACTTGCAAGCACTCGAGACCTGGTCATAGGAGATGATGAACTCGAAGGAGTAGGCTATGAAGGAGGGGCTGGTTCATCATGAGTTGTAGCAGTTTCTGCCAGAATAGGAGAAGATGTTCCTTCCATATCATTTGTGACCCAGTCACCGAAGTCACGAGGGACTTGCTTGAATTCTGTCAAGAGTCCATGAGCAATCCAGCTTTCTAAAGTATTGATGGCTTTCTTTTCATGGATTGGATCTTCTAAAGATATCTTTCTACAAATCTCACCATGAAAAGATGCGCGACTCATCTCTGGTATGTAACTGATTCTGTCTTCAAGCTTTCTACCTCTTAGCTTGGGCGGTTGAAGCCGGATGGGTGAATCCACTGGTAAACAATTGTTGACGAAGAATGACTGGTGATCCCACCACTGCATCCAGTTATAAGAAGTACAAAGTATGTGGTCGCAATCGGGGATTATGAAGAAAGAATCGACACGACTGCCTAGCAGCTGTTTCCATACCATGACCCAATTGATAGGACCAGTGCCATAACAACGCATTCTTTTAGTGACCAATCCAGAGTCGTCTGGAACGGCCTGGTCATAGCAAAATTGACGAGCAAAGCGACTGGGATAGTATGGCTCTCACCAAAACTCTGTTCCTTCTCGCAATGGCAGGCTGCAAGAACGTATAAAGAGGAAGAAAGCCCTTTCTGCTACGGTGAGTGTTGCCTGGTCCACCATGTCAGTATCTTCAATATAGCGATGGAGGCAGAATTGAAAGAAATCCACTTAATCAGTATCCTGAATTTTGTTGGCTACCCAATCGTATGAACTTTTTGTCATAGCCCTTTGTTGAAAAAACCAGAGTGAAAGGTGTGCAGATGAACATATGCCTTCTTTGGCGCTTCAAAAGTCCAAGGAAAGTAGACTTCCAACCAGCCAGTGATATAATGCCATGGAGTGTACGCTAAGGAAGCTCCGATGGTAGGATTCTTGACATGAGTGGCTACTTCTCTAAGGGCTCTATAAATAGAACACAACATTGGAGGTGCGAGTGAATAATTTTGGCTTCCGTCAAAGCACCGGCAATGACAAAGATTGTAGGGAGAATATCATCTGCCCATTTTGAGCTTGGAAGTACTATGATGCTTAGCCAATAGGCTAAGAAGGTCGCGAGCTCCCCGTATAAATTGTACTCTCTCTTTCCTTGATATTGTTGCGAAGCTCTGTTAGCTCTTTAGACTGGCAATTGTGGAATCTGCAGGGAAAGGTAAAAGTTTGGTATGAGGAAATGTATAATAAAAAAAATGAAGAAAGAAAAAAGAAAATTGATTCCTAGAATTGAAAATACCTGAGGGCCCTAGAATAATGTGCAAGCCACTGTAGAGGAGGAAGCTTATGAATGTTTGGAAATTTTGCCATCTCTCCGAAGAGTTTGATGGTGGCTTCAGAGATGGAAGGCTTACGATCAGGAGAAGAAACAAAGGCCAACTCTTTATTAGATGAGACAAATTCATCATAAAACTTTCTTGTCGGTGGAAGGCCTACCATTCGATGGAAATGTAACACCCCGAACCTTTCAATAACTGAGTATTGAAAGTTCTTGAGCGTTACTAAGTAATTTACTTAGTATGTACACGTGTATGATACCAATCCAACGATCTGGCCTTACATCCTTGCCCTAACACAAACTTAACCATTGGTAGTTACCTCCATTCAATAGATCCAACCATCTGATAGTTGATTTCAAGACGAGACTATCCATCACGTAATTGAACGTAAGTACTTTCCCATGAATAACATGACGAATAGCTCCCTATCCGTAATAATTTAGATATATATTCTTTTATAAGAACTTCTTAGAAACGTGCCTATAACCATGTAGAGCCATTGGATTTCCCAAAACTCACATATCAGCAATAATTATGAAAATGCCATTGACCTAGACACTTGAATTCCAATTCACATGGTCCTCATGATCCGTTTCATGTGAAATTTTATACCAGGCCTAATTATCATAAATTAACCATACACATCAAATTTTAGCCCTTAGATCATAGTAAATTAGCTACTGGATCTCTACATCAATCCGTACACTTATCACATCAAGATTCTGATCCGTTCATTTTGTTCATCACTTATGAATATGCTTAACCCACCATTTGAACTGTAACCTAAGGAATTTACATATGTGAACAGGTCACACAAATCTAACGGTATATATGTCTTACCCTTAATCACTCGAGAAACCCGTTGTATGACCATCCATTTACAAAACTGATCGCACATATATCTATGTGCACCGTTTGAGTACCAACTATCAAGTCTTCATATTTTGAGCGGGTCATCTGGCCGCCCATCGTTTTGGGACCCTTCAAACGAGCCATCCGAACATTGGGATAAACCACTCAGTTTGAAGATCTTAGAACACAGGTCCAAATTACCAGATAATAATTGCAACTAGACATATGTAAACATCATATTAAAACCCATAGTAATATAAACCATTGAAGTGGTATCTCAATCACCCATAAGCGATCAAGGCTCAAATTTAGACATTAGGAAGAGTGTGAAAAATAACAAATGTTAGCGAAATTTCATCTTATTTGCACGGTGCTGCTAGGAGATATTGACTGCGGAAGCTGTAATAAAGGATAAGGGTATAATTATAATAATACAATTTAAAACTCATATCACATACAAAGAGCATACACAACAACGTGAAACCGAAGGTTTTTACATAGATTTCACTCATATGTTCTTTCAGCATGTGGCCCACTAATAGCTCGGAACTACTACAAAATTGGGCCCGTGGGTCCACAGAGCGAGTCGAAGTCGGTGAGAGGAATGGATCTCTCAAAAGATCACCATAGTAAATCCCACCAAACATCAACCAAGAAACCACGTGCATTGCATGTAACTTGATTTTCCACATTAATCTCTTCATTCCCACGTTGACTGATGATGTGGGCCACCCATGACTTGGATCTTCTTCATATTTCGGCCCTTGACCCAACACAACATACCCAGACTAATGAACGGAGTGGATTACTCATAAAACAGTGTGATAGACCCCACCAGGTCCGCAAAAGGAGTAATACCCCCACACATGATCTAGATGAAGTCATAAGGCCCACCTGAGCTTTGGATCCACCTGACCTTTAGTCAAAGGCTCTACGTGGGGCCCCTAAGGTGTATGGACAGTGGGGACTGTGCAAATCAGTCTCATGGGCCCCACTTTAGGGTTGTGCGTGTGCACAGTGGTTGTGCACTCGAGGTGCATCGAGACTGCCTGCATGGTTAACACGAGCTGACCCGTGCTTCATCAAAAACGGAGGGATTCCTCTCTCTCCCTCTGTTTTATCGGCCGACGGATAGCGTCCGTTTGGGACATTCTACAACCCCCCATGATCATCGACATGGATCATCTGAACCGTCCATCGCGTGCGTCCCTCAGCCCTAACCAAAACCCAACCTTCAATATAGGTTTTCCTGCACATTTGGACACATGGATCTCACTGCAAATAGGTCTCAGAAACACAATACTTCCCAAAATAGAAACTGTTGTGCCTTTTGTTTTGCCACCTAGCACGATCCGAGTAAGGAGGATTCCTCTGATCTCAGGCATCTACTCAATGTAAATATCAGCCATCCAACTGAGGGCATCAGTTCCTCAAAACTAGGGGAGAAAACCAGTGGCTGAAACCACCATTTCACCAGCTGTTTTGAGAAGCTAGTCAATGGAATCAATCTGGGCCATTTATGTCTCATTTGATGGTGCTGAGAGGCTTAGGGAAGTGTTATAAAGAAGGCTAGGATCATGAATGCAATGGGAGCTTCTCTCATTTTTGAGAAAACCTATAAAACAGTCGTTTCCCCCCTCCAATGAACCCACCAGCCAAATCGTCCTAGAGCTTCGAAAAAGCCTGTCCTTAAGCTCTCTAGGATCCATATGGACCGTCCAAAAGGAGCCGATTGGAGGAAGAGGCTTCTGTTTGAGATCTGCCATTAGCGGTAGGTTGTCTTCCTCAGCCAAACCACACCATCTATCCGAGCTTTGACGCCCATTGTTGGGTGCTTCTAGCAATAGAAGGAGAGAAGAAGAGAAGAAAAAGGAAGGAGAAGGAGAGGTATCTGTTATATCCCTACTGTTCATCTGCGTGGCCCACCATGTTTGACATGTTATATCCTAACCGTCCATCTAGACGTAGACCCCACTTGGTTGACCGCCCTAGTCAGGCCCAAATGAAGGGAAAAATGCAAACACCAGCTGATCCAAATCTCGGTAGTCCACGTGTACGTGGGACCCACCTGCTAAGAGAAATGGATTTGCTGGTCTACCACGTACCATCTATGTAGCTGCTGGATGTCAGCAGGTCCGTGGGACCTACCGAGATATGTGTTTCATCAACGCTGTCCACCCATTTTGATCCAAACCATCCACATGAATGATGGGCCAGCCACTCCGCCAACTGATAAAGTCAGCAAAGCCCTGTGGGGCGCACCACACACCACAATGGGCCTCACCTAGTGCACATCCGTGGGCCAAAATCGACCCACGTTCTAGGCTGAATGCATCCCTTAGATGGGCCACAATCTGGGCTAGGGCCGACTAAAAATTTCTAGCCAAATGCTGAGCCAAAATGGGCCCTGGATCTAGGTTGAAATCAGTCCCAGAAATGGGCTGAAAATCAGCCTTAGTCCAACCCAGAAACCACGTCCCAGCCAACCCAAGTTCTAAGCTTTAATCATATAGCGGGCTGGGCCAAACCAGGCCTAGATTCGGGCCTTGTCTATGGATGGATTTTGGCCAAATTGGGGCCATTTGTTAGACAAGAATCTGTTGGGCCTAGTTGCCCTAATGCTGACCCAAATAACCTTATGCATGGGACCCCTCCAAACCCACATTAGATCCATTTTAATGTAATATTTCCATTGTTACCACTCTTATTCACAGGGATTGCTAATATTATATATGATTAGACATTAGTAAATCACTTATTCTAGGACTAGTTATCATGCACAAATTTCAATTATTAAATAATCGTATCTTATCATCCTTGAATAATTGTATTGATTGTACTATTGGTGTCATCATAATAATTATTAACTAGTATCAACTATAACACTAATGATAATAAATAATTTATAACTACTAAATCAACACTAAAATTAATTGCACAAAATCTAACATAACCTAAACCGAGACAGTGTGTTAGGTTTGAACTGATTATAGAATTTCACAAATTATGGTAAAGCATAGCACTATTATAGCTAGATGTGTTAAGGATAACTATTATTATTAGGGAATATCATCATTTCCATTACGGGATTAGTATAATTCTTGGCAATATAATTATCAGTATTAGTCCTTACTATACTATCGTTAGCAAAGACTCTAATACTATTACTTGTATTATCTAAGAGGCTACCAGTCATTATAAGAATGTTAGGAAATGTTGTATATTTAAATAGGAACCCAGGAGCCATCATTAATTATGGATTAGTACTCCTATGAATATTATTCGATCCATCGTACAAGATTATTAATAATAATAATAGTAATACTAATCTAGGGTTCAAATCCTAGGTCTAAAGCCTATAATTAAACTCTAGGATGGAATCTTAATTCTATACTAAAACCCTAAAAGCAATCCGAACCCTAGGTCGTATAAATCTTGACCATAGACACTTGGTAGAATATTGATCTCATGTACAACTTCACAATCCATGGTAGGACTCAACCCTGAGGGTGCACGCGTGTCCTAGCAACATCAGTTAGTGATTCAAGTATAAGGTGATGACTTTTCCCCTGGGCTTTCCATTTCTAAATTAGCTAAACCTAGTTTGTGAAGAGCCCCCCGTAGTGACCATTGAGTAACTTAAATTGGCTGATTGTAACTGGATTAATAACGGCTGGTTAACCATGCATTCATAACATATTGGCGATGACGGATGGCTATTCTAAATGCTATAGTACGTACCCTAGAGTTGTTGGGATATCGTTTTGCTAGTTCCCAGAACATCGACTATCGACCCCTGTCTAACTGGATGATCATTCCCATGTTGATGATTGCATGGGTGACGAGCCCAAGTCTGGCTAGATGTGCATCCCCATGTTGATGTGCATTCATGCATCTATGCATCTAATAAGACTGCATATTGCTTGTTTTGGATTACTGCTCGTTTTCCTTTTAACTATGTTTGTTAAGGCGGTGATGTGTAATCTTGAGGGAAATTCACACTAAGCTGGCCACTCATCTATCAAATAAACAAACGTACAGGTAGTACAGGTGGCCCTTCATATTGGTGAGGGCAGGCTATGATTAGCAAGAGTGCATGATTGCATTTACTAAGGGCTGCTATAGGATTTCACAGTTCAAGATTGTTGCAGCTTACCTTGTTTCACACATAATGTTATTTCATTTTGTATTTGTAAGAATGGGGATATTGGTTTGTATAAGTTATTATGGGCAGCTCTTGTATATTCAAATGATAATGCGAACCTTTCCTTATGCTTGATTTGTCCATACTACGCTCATCTGCTTACTCTGATAGTTGGAAAAAAATGTATACTAGAAATTGACCATCCTTTAAGGTTAACACTCGGGTTTTTGGGAAATGGGTCATGTACTCGGGTCCTGAAAACACGGGACGTTACAGGAGATCCCGGAGTGTGATACTCATCTCACCTATTGGCAGGTGGAAAGAGTTAGTGGTGGGAGACTAATACTCGAGAAAACCCTTTATCACAGTTGGTTCCTTATAGAAGTGTTGGGACGTAACTTGTATAGCGTCATACAAGCCGATCTTAGCAAGCATACCCGTGTGCTTTTGTAAGATGGCTTCCGCCTAGTCTGAATAATAATGTCGTGAAGTTAACAGACCCCTTGTTTGGAATTCTTCAGGTCCCCAAAGTTGCTCACGATCTCGAAAGCGTTGCTTGATGGTTTCATAGAAATATGTGGGGAATAGGTTGTGAGGACTGTGAAAAGGGATAAGAAAAATCATAGGGTGGACTTCACCAATAGTTGTCGTGACTTATGCGCTAACAATATCCCCTTAAGGATGTACGGTTCTCTTGTTGCCATGAGGAAGTGTACATTAGCTTCTCTCCGTCTATGTAATCCCTCAGTTCGCAATCAAGCATGGATTAGTGGCGATGAAGGTTAATGGGAATCACTGTCATACCCTCCGAGTGAGGATTATCGAATTTCATAATGCCTTCAATTACTCTGACTGATTCCCATGAGTTCTAGAGCTTCATCTTGGCGTGCTCTTTGATCTTCTCCTCGATCTCCTTCGCCTTATTTCAGCGAGTCTTCTTTGAACGAGAAATAGGAGAAGTGTCTTCTCAAACAGGGGGTCTTTGACTGTCTGTACGGATGTGGTCGGTTGTCTTCAACCATTCGTCCCAATCATATTCTCGGCCCTGCTTCGGAGGTCGTTCTATGTCTCCCATCGCAATTGCCCGATGCATAGGAGAAGGTAAGGAAGAAATACGATCGTTGAAGTTGAAGGTCGGGAGTACGGGCTCCTTGAAATATGAGGGATTATAATCAGTGGTTTTATTGCATTTCACTGGTGGATGATCTGAAGAAGGGGAAGGACGAAAAGAAGATGGGTCTGGAAAATTCGGGTGAGACGGTTGTTCAGATGGTGGGTGTACAGGACGAAAGGTTTGCTTGATATAGGCCATAGTGAAAAGAAGTTTCAAGTCTTAAAGATACTTGAGAAAGAAAAGGTGAAAATTTTCTAAGTGCTAGTTGCCTGGGTTCGCGCAATCAAAGCTCTTTGCGTGGTGTAGCGCAACAACAAAAGACCTTGGGCGAACGGGAAGACTGTTGTGCGGGTCCGCACAAGCAAAATAGGTTGCATGGGAAATTTTGACAGAGGAACAGAGGTTCGCTACGATGGAGGAAGGTACAGAATGAATGCAAGTTCAGGGTATTTATAGGATATGAGGTCGAGTACAATACGCGGGCCTCGGCTGCGCGGACCCGCGCAAACCCTGCTAAGGGGGCAAAATTGGTCCTTTTTCTTTATTTTTTGGAGAAACAAAGAAAGGATCAAGGGGGCATCTGTTGAGGCATAAAAATGAGAAGAAAGGATTGAAGAAAAAGAAGATTGAAAAGTAGGAAGAAAATAGAAAAAGAAAAGAACAAAGTATCTTTAAGGTGGTTTGCGCGAGTCCGCGTAAACGATATTGATTGCGATGGAACACGCAACCAAAAAACCAATTGCGCAGGTTCACTCAACTGACTTCGAGGGCTTGTTCTCTATAAAAGATCTGAAGTAGTGAAAGGTGGGTCCCATGGTACCAAAATTGAGGTTTTGCACATGTGGAGGCCTATAAATACCCCCTCACCCCTTCATTTGGACTGATCGAAGATTTTGAAGAAGAAGCAGAGAAGCAGAGAAGATTGAATGTAGGAGTGAGGAGAAGCCGGTGGCTTACGCGGGTCTTCACAAACCATATCGGTTATGTGGACCCGTGCAACCAGACTGCCCTACAGTCTATGATGATAAGAAGCCGATATGTTGCTGAAATGATCAATCCCTGGATTTTCTTTTGTCCAAGCTCCAAGAAGAGAAATCAGTTGATCAGTCTACATCATATTCCTCTTAAAGAGATGATCAAACCATAAGTCGAAGCTTTGCCAAATTTGACATCCGACTTGGACATTTGAACTTTGTTAATTCCTGTATTTCTAAATAATCTATCTTAGAATCAAGGTATATTCGAGGATGTAAATGAACTCAGTACTAATAATATGATGATTGTTCTAAATTAGACTCTTTCTTTGTTACATTTAAATAAGATAATCCCCCAAATCAAATGCATCTGTTTCTTATTAGAAACACCTCCATAGTCGGTGTGCTTTCTTAGTTTGTTCCGGCCATATACACTGCGGCTTCTCCACTTTTCGATGAAGTAGTAGTTGGAGTGGTGCGGGAATATGTCGACGTAATAGGACTCACGAAGAGAGGGGAGGATGGAGTTTCATTCGATTGGGGCAACACAGACCTTGGTGAACTTTTCAGTAATGCCTTACCTTTCTGCTCTTTTGTCCATATGACTCTTGGAGTGACTAGAGATGGAAAGTCACGCCCCGTTAACTGTGGAACTACTCGCTCGGGATATATCACAGCAGGGGCGAGTTCAGGATTCCTCCTAGCTGCATTACGCGTTATTAGCCCTCTAACTCTTGGTGAAGGCGGATTCATTCTGAAGCTTCTTGCATTCCATGCTCTTGCACGGTGAGACATCACAACATTCCAGCCCTTATCTCCTTCCAGCGATTGAGGCGAAGAAGATACAACCCCCACAATTGCTTAAATCAGGTTGTTTTTGCTTGTAGGAAGTCGAGTCATGTATTCTAGGGGTTGGTTCGGTGCATATTCTATCATGAAGCCGGTCGGAGTGAAGTGGAAGCTCACTTTCCAACTACAAATTACAACCAACTACAAATTACAACCAATGGCAATTTCTGCAAGGAAAGTGAGCTTCCATTTCACACTGACCGGATTTACGATGGAATATGCACCGAACCAACCCTCGAAATACATAACTCGAAGCAAAAACAACCTGACTCGATCAATAGCTGGGGTTGTATCTGCTTCGCCTGAATCGCTGGAAGGAGATAAGGGCTAGACTGTTGTGATATGTCATAGGACGAGAGCATGGAATACCAGAATGAATTCGCCTTCGCCAAGAGTTAGAGGGCCGATAACGTGTAATGCAACTAGGAGGAATCATGAACTCGCCCCTCCCGCGGTATATCCAGGGTGGATAGTTCCACAGTTAACATCGCGCGACTTCCCGGTTTTGGTCGCCCTAAGGGTCAGATGGACGAAAGAGCAGAAAGGTAAGGCATTATTAGCAAGTTCACCAATGCCTATATCACCCCAATTGATCAATAGCAATGGAAACATAGAGAAGTCGAATGAAACTCCATCCTCTCCTCTCTTTGTAAGTCTTATTACATCAACATATTCCTACCCCACTCCAACTACAGCTTCGTCGAAGAGTGGAGAAGCTGCGGTACATATGGTCGGGACAAATCAGGACAATATGCCCACTCAGAGGATCGCGTGAATGAGAAGGCAGAAGCACAAAGAGCACTAATGGAATAGTGCAGAAATCTTAGAGAAGCCTTAATGACTCTCACACAATGAGCACAATGAATGGATAAGAAAACCAACCCAAAGGCTTTCAACCGTAGGGGGCAGGATCACTGGGGTCTGTCCTAGAAGCAAGAACCATGACACAAGACGAGGTAAGACAAGTCATCGAGGAAGCTGTTAGAGTGGAGAGAACGTGAAAATACTGGCCGTTTCAGATACCTAACGCCGTATCCAAGAGAGGTAAAAGATATCTCCTTCCCATCTAACTTCAAACACCCTGATTTTCAAAAGTTTAATGGAGAAGGATCGCTGGAGGAACACTTAATGCACTTCATCACTAGCATGGGAAATTTTGCTACAATACCACAATATTGCTTGTGATCGTTTGGGTCATCCTTAATAAACAAACATTCCGATGGTATTCCAGCTTGGCCCCGGGGTTGATACGTACTTGGGAACAAATGCAAGACATCTTTATGTCAAACTTCTTCTCTTTAGAGCGTGATGTTAGTACTACGGAATTGGCTTCCATGTGGCAAAGAGAAGGAGAACTGGTAGAAAAGTTTATAGACAGGTGGAAGACACTAGGGGCCTCGTGTAGGCAGTTGCTAGAAGAAAAGGAATAGGTCAAGATGTGTCTGAACTCTATGGAGACGAGAATCATGTTTGGACTCACCAGCACCAATATCAGAACTTTTCATGACCTGGCCATTAAGGCTCATGCTTTAAAATTGATGGCTCGGAAGATGCCAGCATTTCACTATGAGACAGCTAGGAAGGCACCCAGCAGGATGGCCGTAAATACTGTCGATTGTGAAAAGAGAAGCAAAGATACAAGAGACGCGAGAGATAAGAGGCTAGAATGGAAAGAAGAATCAAATCAGCCAAGAAACAAATATAGTGGAAAAAGGCCCAGAATGCTCAACTCGCATGAGGGGTTCGCGTTTGATAGGGAAGATGTTGTTCCTATGATGAACCAACTTCTAAAAGCTGGTACGATAGAATTACCAGAACCTAAACGCCGTGAAGATGTGACAAGAATAAGAGAGATTTTTGTTGCTATCATCGCCTGGTGGGACATCTGACGGAGAATTGTTATACATTAAAATGTATAATAGATCGAATGATAGACAGACATGAAATAGTAATTGGAAAAGAAAAAGAAAGGAGTACAACAACATGGTGAATATGCTCACGATCCATGAAAAGGCCAGAGAAATGAAAGAGAAAGAGGACCGTAAGACAACAAAGAAGGTAGCAGTGATTACGTTGCAATCGAGAAAGAAGATAACAAGCCCTATGAAGAAGAAAGCAGGGATTATAAGAAAAGAAGTCATTGAAAGGCAGAGCGATAATGATGAGAACGAAAAGTAGAGTGAGATGGCAAAGGTGACTTATGATGTCATAAGTCATTTGAAGTGCATACTGGCTCGATTAAGTGTCTATGATGCCCTTAAGTTGTTAGAGGAATTTCGGCAGAGCTTGGTCCAAGCATTGTCCAATCATGATGTTAGAGAAATAGTACTAGCAGAGATGGAACATGAAGAGCACGAGGAGTAAGAAAACTGCTTACCAGTCGTTTCCTTCTCCAATGATGATTTGATCTGCAAAGCAGAGCATAACTGGCCACTAATGATAGAAGGCTATATCCGTGGGAGGAAGGTTAATCGGATTATGATAGATAATGGGTATACGGTGAACCTCTTACCACTCTCGATGTTCAGTAAACTAGGTGATCGTCGTTCTGATCTACACCTTAGTGGAATGATGATACAAGGCTTCAATCAAGATGGGCAACGTGCACTTGGTAAAATTACAGTGACGCTGGAGATAGGAGAGTTGACTACTGATGTCGTGTGCCATGTTATAAATGCAGTGACGATGTACAATCTTCTCTTAATTGAAGCCCTGTACATTATAGATCAGAACTGAACCAACCCCCGGAATACATAGTCAGTATAAAGTAATGGTCGATGTGAAGCCATATACAGAGGCTGAGTCCTTCTTTACAAACACCAATTATTATAAAGGGTTCGCTAAAGAAGAAAGAAAGAATGATGAAAGTAATGTCTTAAAGGACATTCAAGTAAAAGTGATGAAAGAAGAAACAGAAAAGGCAGAATCATCCGGGACTGCAGAAGCAAATAAAAAATTCTATTTTGTGCCGAAACATCTGAGACAGCCAGGGCAACCACCACTAACTTTGTTATTACCTGAATAGTTGAAAATTTTACAGTGCCATTATCATATGTTGAAAGAAATAAGCCATTTTCGGCCGCTTCAGGAAGATTTCAGGTCAGGGTTAGCGCAAAATACCTGGAACCAATAGAATTTCACGCCTCAATGGAAGTAAAGACGGGAGAAGAGACCAAGAATAATGTGTATCGCGGTAGGCTGATACCACAAGATCTTAAAAAATATAGCCCAGCAAGCAAGAAAATCATGAGAAACATGGGTTTTGATTACGAAGAACCCACCGGCTTGAATCATGGGAGAAGAATTCAAATTCCTATTGGAGTTGGTCAGGAAAAGTGAGGAAAATTTCAAGGATTGAGGGCAGAATCATCGGTGAACATGGTTACAACCGAGCAGTTATTGGAAGAGGATCCTAAAATAGTCGAACATCCTGAAATGGCTCCAAAGCAAATGGAATATGGGGGGTAGCCAATGACAGACAGTTTGCGAGAGATAAACTTGGGTACGGAGGAAGAGCCAAGGAACACATTCATTAATGCCGGTCTTTCTGAACAGGAGTTTGAGAAATACGTTCAACTTTTCAAAGAAAATAAAGATGTCTTCGCTTGGACATATGCAGAGATGTCGAGTTTGGAGCCTTCCGTAGCAATGCACCGATTAAATATCTCTAAAGAGAAAAGTCCAGTTAAGTAAGTGCAAAGGTGATTTCATCCGGACTTAGTTCCCCTGATAGAAGAAGTGAATAAGTTGATAAAAGTTGGGTTTATTAGGGAGGTCAAATATCTAAAGTGGATATCGAGCATTGTTCCCATAAAGAAGAAAAACGGACAAGTCAGGGTGTGCATTGATTTCAGAGATTTGAACGAAGCCTGTCTGAAAGATGATTTTTCTCTCTCAATAACTGAATTGTTTATTAATAGTATGATTTAGTATGCTATCATGTCCTTCATGGACGGTTATGCAGGGTATAATCAGATTAGAATGACACCTGAAGATGAAGAAGCAACAACGTTTAGAACTTCGCTGGGAATTTATTGTTATAAAGTTATGCCATTTGGTCTCAAGAATGCCGGGGCGACATATCAGAGGGTAATGCAGAATATCTTCTAAGACATGATGCACAAGCATGTTGAGTGTTACGTCGATGACTTGGTAGTCAGGTCTGGAGATCATCAGGAGTATCGCGAACACTTGGCATTAGTTTTTCGTCGACTCAAAAAGAAACAACTGAAGATGAATCTGGCTAAATGTGCATTCGAGGTGTCTTCAGGTAAATTTCTTAGTTTTGTCATCCGACATAGGGGCATTGAGATAAATCCAAGGAAAGTCAGAGCCATTCAAGATATGCCGCCACCAAAGACATTAAAAGAATTGAAAAGTTTGCAAGGAAAGCTGGTGTACATTTACCATTTCATTTCAAATCTGGCAAGGAAATGTCAGCTATTTTCTCATTTGATGAAGAAAGGTACAGAGTTTGTATGGGACCAAGCTTGTCAGAATGCATTTGACTCAATAAAGGAATTGTTGAAACAGCCGCCCGTACTGACAGCTCCGATAAAAGGGAAGCTGCTTATTTTGTATATATCTGCAGCCGAGAATTCTTTAGGAGCTTTGTTGGTATAGGTGAATGAATCTAGGAAAGAGACCACTCTTTACTATTTAAGTAGAACTCTGATGGGTGTAGAATGCAACTACTCTCCAATCGAGAAAGAATGTGTGCCATTAATATTTGCGGTGCAGAAATTAAGACATTATTGTCTTTCGCATGACATAACGTTGATCTCAAGAGTAGACCTGATAAAGTTTTTGATGACAAAGCCGATGTTGTCTGGGAGATTGGCCAAATGGATGCTGTTACTTTCAAAATATACTATTAGGTATGAACCGACAAACACGGTAAAAGGACAAGCTGTGGCGGACTTCCTTGTAGCGCACCCTATAGCAGAATGTGAAACCATCAGTGATGATTTTCCTAATGAACAAGTTATGTTGGCTGAGTCACAAAGCCCATGGTAGATGTATTTTGATTGTGCTTCTAGAGTATCAGGAGCGGGGGCAGGAGTGATATTCATTACTCCTAAGGGTGATTTATTACCGTACTCCTTCACATTAGGAACTACATGCATAAACAATGAGGCTGAATATAGAGCCCTTACCATCGGAATGGAAATTGCTCCGAAAATGAAGATAAAAACGCTACATATCTTCGGGGATTCTAAACTGATCAAAAACCAATTGACGACTAAATTTGAGATAAGAAAGCAAGAGCTTTTACCATACTGCCGAAAAGCACAGCAATTGCTAGAACAGTTCTGTCATGTCGAAATCAAGCATATACCACAGTCTGAAAATACAAGAGCAGATGCTTTGGCCAGCTTGGCAGCGGCTCTATCCTACCCAAATCGAAGCCCTCACCAAGTAACTATAGAAGAAAGAAGATTTTTACCATCTTCAGAGGTCATCGATGAAATTGTGGAGACACTTCCTATATCATGTTTAGAGGTAACGACAAATGATTGGCATCAGCCTTTCATAGATTATCTCAAATATAATATATTGACAGAAGATCCAGCGTAGAGATAGAAAATCAAGTAAAGGTTAAGCAGATTCATCACATGCAGGGAAGTGCTGTAAAGAAAATATTACAATGGAATGTTGTTACGTTACTTAGACGAATAAGAAGCAGGCCAGACATTGCGAGAAGCACGCTTTGGAGAATGTGGGGCACATCAAGCTGGCTAAAATTTATTCCATAGAATACATCGAATGGGGTATTATTGGCTTACCATGTTTAAAGACACGATAGATTATGCAAAGTGGTGTCATGAATGTCAGATTCATGAAGAAGTTATACACATTCCTCCAGAAGACCTGCATCAGTCAGTCGCCTCTTAGCCCTTCTCTTCTTGGGGACTTGACGTCATTGGTCTTATAAATCTGCCGCCGTCCAAAGGAAAGCAGTATATCCTGGTAGCAACCGATTATTTCTCCATGTGGATAGAAGTAGTTGCATTATGTAGTGTTAAGGAGAAAGATGTGGTTAATTTCATCCAACATGCAATAATATACCACTGGTATTCCGAGGAAATTTTTTACAGATAATGGTACTCCCTTAAAAAATAAGGGCATAGAGAAGCCATGTCAGAAATTCAGCTTTCGTCGTTCATTTTCAACACCTTACTATCCACTAGCCAATGGATTAGCAGAGGCGTTTAATAAAATGATAGTCAGGATATTGAAGAAAACATTGACAGGAAGCAAGCGTGATTGGGATGAGAGGTTACAAGAAACATTGTGGGCATACAGAACTACCCACCAGACAACAACAAAAGCAACACTGTACTCACTGCTCTATGCTGTAGAAGTAGTGATCCTGATTGAAATACAAGTAGCGTCACTCAGAGTGGCAGTACATCAGTCCATTATAGACAATGAAAATGTAAAAATAACACTGAAGGAGTTGGATTTGCTTGATGAGAAATGCCAGGCAGCCCAACAGAGATTGCAATCGTATCAGGCAAGGATATCAGCCGCCTTTGATAAATGAGTTAAATATCACTCTTTCAAAAAAGGGTATATGATATTGATGCTGAAAAGACCTATAGTGGTCACCCATCGAATAGGGGGTAAATTCGAGCCTAAATGGGACGGGCCGTACATAATAAAGGAAGTGTACTCTAATGGAGCATACAGAGTTGTGGATCAAGATGGACAAGGTATCAGTATATCAGTCAATGCTCGCTTCATCAAAACATATCATCCCTAAAGATACTACTGATTTTGATCTGGAATATTATCAGAATAATGATTCTGTATCAAAAGGGGGTAAGAATAAACAAGATCACGACTATGTATTGTCAGATGAATGAATAAGGAAAAATTTGCAAGCACATCAAGATTATGTATTGTCAGATGAATGAACAAGTGTTGCGAAAAGAAAGTGACCATCGTCAACATCAAGCGAGCTCTACAAAATTCTACTAAAATTGGTATTGTCGCCAAGTTGATATATTATGAACAACACTTATGAATACCGTTGAAGATATTAATAGAAGTTGTGACCTATCAATCTCAGTCAAAGATGTCTATCATCCTCACGACAACGATGACCACCTACTATTATCTTTTAAGGCAACCTAGACAAGCCCTAAAAATGGCCAGCTACGCATAAGGCATATCATTTTCACCATTCAGGCAGCAATGAGAAGCCAGTGGCCCTAAAAAGCCTGCGAAGGCCATTATATGCATACCTATGCAGGCAGCGGATAGAGCCAGCAAGAAAAAGCCTAAAAGGCTAAAAACCCCTCAACGGCTGGTCACACGTGAGACCAATGTCATCTCTATAGCTTTCTGATAGCGTCACGGGGAACGGAGGAAAATGCCCTCCCGTGAATGGGCCCGACCTTACAGATGAAGAAAACGTAGGGTGCAGTGTGAGCTCTTTGGCCATGTCCATAAATAGGCCATCCATGCTTAAGACCCCCCAGATCTTTAGCTTGATTTCAGTATTAACTCATGAGGAAGGGCTTAAACCTACTCATTGATGGACTGTAGGTGTCACGCCTCAAACTTGGAAATGGGCTCACAAAATTCCCGAATGCTGAATCTGGCACCGACAGCCTCTATAGTGCCCCATTCTCGGATCCCAGCACTCACGTGCTCGATTCCGATCCTGGGATCCTATAAGGAGGATTTTCGGTATGATTTTTTTTAATGAAGATAACCACAAGTATAACCAAGTCATAAAGGCAACATCATCATCACATATCCACTAATATAATCATTTGAGTAAAATGCTGAAAGGGAAATACATAAATAAAAAATCAAGCACCAGAAGACCGCTGCACGCTCTAAGCTCAACACTACTGCAACCTAACATCACCTGCACGCATCTATCGTGCATAAGCTTATAGAAAGGTTAGAGGGTGGTGTAAGTGTGTGCACAAGATAAGTGTCACGTATATTATAAAGCCCATAATTCATACATAATCAGAATAAGCGAAAATACTGACAAGATCATGAATCATACGATATCAGAGTAAGCGAAAATATACTAATAAGTCCATGAGTGCTATCAACCATACTAAGGCTATGCGATGCAAAACATAATAAGACAATAACAGATGTTGAGGATGCAATGTAATATGCAAATCCTGACGAGCCACGATACCATCAACCTCATCTAAGCCATATAAGTGCTAAAACATAGTAACCCAAAATGCTAAGTACTGCAGATGCAATGTGATATGCGGTGCCAATGAAATGACCATGCTGGAATGTGAAGTTGGGATAATAGTATGAAGTATCATAGGCTATGGGGTCCATCACAAGGGACTTCTATCCAAACCAGTCCCATACCTAAATTTGAATAGTCAGACACAATGTGGTAAACTCTTGATCTTAGGTTAGTCGCGCGCCCAACCGAAATCCAGGCCATGCGATGGTACACGTAATAAATAGTTACGCACCACCAGCCCGAGTGGATAGTGAATGAATGAATGAATGAATGGATATGCAATCCCTTCTTAATAAGTCCACATGTCAGTATGGTTACTCTTTGGGAAAATCACCGGGGTCTATTACACTTGACACTGACTGCCTCCACCCTAGCTGCACAGCCCAACGAGTGGAATAGACCTCATTATCCGCCTGACCAGTAGTCTGCCAATACCTACCCGGCTCGTCGATACCGGACCCATTTATGAGCTGGTCATACTCAGCCTAGCTTATAGCCCCCTCACTTGGGCGGATAAGGCCACACCCCCTCCCAACCGACCACGACACAGTGGGAGATGCGGCCTACTGGTATTTGGCACTCCGCACTCATGTTCCACCAGGTCTAAATGTTGGGGCTACTCCTGGCCTCGGAGGTTCTGGGATTTTCACCCAAGGACATCCTAAGTGCTTATAGTGCTAGAACCAAATATTTTTGGTGTCCCATTTGGCCATCCACGATGTGCCTGTGGAGGCCATGGCCCTGATGTCGCTAGGGCGTACAATGATCAAGTCACATATATGCGAGATGCATGAGTCACACTGTATAATCATGCAGCAATCCTACGCGTACCACGTGATCATGTGGGGCACTCCACCTCATAAGGAGTCCCGTAAATGTTTCAGCCCAACGGCTTATGCTATGATAAGCATTCCTCATATCAAGCATACATATGATGCGTATGGGCATGAATCATGGAGCTATACTAAGCATGTTATAAAGTGATGAATTATCAACAAGTATGGGCCTATCAATGGGCCCTACGGAGAGTTACAATGCGGACATTTAACCATCATTGTTCCCTAGGCATGGCCTACCATAAATATTATTACCTACATTATAGTGAAATCACACATTACATCGGGTGTACATTCCTTGCATTGAGCCACCTGTACACTACATCGGGTCTGGCCATGCGGGCCACAAATGCATCAAGATGGGCCTCATCACATGGGCTGAAAATATACCACAATGGGCCACAATATATGAGCCAGAAACACGTCACAATGGGCCTTGCCAAATGGGTAAAAAATACATCACAATGGGCCTCAACTCACGGGCCCTAATACATCACAATGTGCCTCAACCCATGGGCCCCAAATACATCACAATGGGCCTCAACCCATGGGCCCTAAAATACATGAAAATGGGCCCAATCAAATGGTCCTCATATATGTCAAGGTGGTCTCAACAACGTGCCTCATACACATGACGGTGGGCCTCACTAACGGGCCCTCATACACATCAAGGTGAGCCTTAATAACGAGCCCTCATACACATCAAGGTGGGCCTCAATAACAAGCCCTCATACACATCAAGGTGGGCCTCAATAACAAGCCTTGAATACATCACAATGGGCCTCACCAGTGGGCCTTATACACATCAAGGTGGGCCTCAACAACGGACCATAAACATATCAAAGGTGGGCCTCACAAATGGGCCGCACGTACAACTCATCAAGGTGGGCCCTGCACATTCCAAATGAGCCCCATCAGATGGACAATGTGCTTACTATACACATCATGGTGGGACCTAAGACTTAAAAATCAAGTCAATCTGTGACATGTGTGGGCCACACCAGGCACGCAGTTAAGAGGTTTAGCCTCCATTAAAACATTCACAAGCATCAGTTGGGCCCACCAAGCTATGGTTCACAAATCCAACCCATTCATAAGTTAACATATTGATAGATAAAGTGATGATAATTATCAACTTACTGGAAACTACTATGGCCCTTAAAAGTTTTGAATGGTGGATGTCACTGTCCACACTATTTTCAAGGGTGGGGTCGACTTGAACTATAGACCTGTCCCATTCTTTTCTCGTGCCATGAAAATGATCTCTCAAATGGATGGACGGCTTTGGATGCAACACTTGCATCATGGTGGGTTCCACCAGATAGGTGGATCTGACTCATTTTTAACTCATGCCATGAAATGAACTCTCAAATGGATGGACGGTTTTGGATGCAACACATGCAACATGGCTGGGATCCACATGAACTATAGATCTGACTCATTCTTTAGCTCACGCCATGAAATGAGCTTTAAAAATGGATGGACGATTTGGATGCAGAACATGCATCATGGTGGGGTCCATAGATGGATGGCGTGGAGAGCACAGAGCTTAGTGACGCCACTCTACCAGGTAGCTGGAGTGAGGTACACCAGCCGTCCCACCCAGGGACAGTGTTGGTTATAATACATGCATCAATGGGTCCCACGTGGGGCCCACCATAATGTTTACTTTCCATCCAATCCATTCATAAGGTCACGCAGACCTGGATGCATAGGAAAAACAAATTTCATGGTTATCCAAAACTTTCGTGACCCATAAAAGGGTTTCAATGGCAGACGTTTAACCCCACTGTTTCCTGCCGTGTGGGTCACTTGAGTTCCAGATATGGCTGATTTCCTTAAGGGGACATCAAATGTATGGTGTTATTTTCAACACACATCACATGGGGCCCACGGCTGAGACCCGTGATGCCTGGCCATACCGTCCAAATGCAACAGGCGCTGCCTACGCCTCTGGCATCAGTAGCGTTGCTGCATATCTTATTATTATTATTATTATTTAAAATAGAGTTTTCTCACAGTTTTTCGCAGGTGGGGTCTGCATCAAGTGGATCCGACCCAACCATTGGTCGCTATGGCTCAAGACAAGCCAAACAAGCCCAATATTCGAGGGGTTTTAGCATATAGAATCATCAGGTAATTTTTCAACGGTAAAAGTCACAGTTTGCTATGCTATGGCCCACTAGAAATTCGGATCCATTTCATTTTTCGGCTCAATGCCTAAAATGATCTAAGGAATGAAATGGACGGCTTGGATTGAAAACATACATCAAGGTGGGGCCTGTGGGAGCGGTCCACCCCAAAACCAAAAGAAATCTCCTTTCTTTTTTTTCTTTTTCATTTTTTTTACAATTCACGTCCAGCGTCTCTAGACGCTAGACGGCTTGGCATGAACATATATGTAAGGTGGGCCCTGCTCAGGTGGGCCACCAAATGATGGATTGGTGTGGATATCACACTTATAAAGTGGGCCCCGCCTATAGGTGACTTGGATAAAATACATACCTTATGGTGGGGTCCATCTGGGTGGGCCACAAGCCATTTCATCTCATTAACAAAAAGAGAGAGGGAGAGAAAGAGAGAGATCGGGAGACACGCGATGATGGAGGGACCCCGACACTATGGGCCCTCCTTTGAAATCAATCATACATCAAGTGGATCCCATTACACGTGGGCCCATCAAAACAAGGATAAACAATGGAGATCCCTTCTCCACCCAAAATGGACGGTCTAGATGACCTCTTTTCATGCAAGGAAAATAAACATCATGATGGGGTCCATGGAGAATGGCCCCGTCATGAAATGATCATGAGCATCAAGGTGGGCCATCGGCCACACCTAGGGTCCAAAGTGAGATCCATACCATCAATCGATAGGCCTCACTTGGCCCATCATCAAAACATGAAAAATTTAGCCTAATGAGCACCCACCGTTCGATCTTCTTGGTCCGTTGGAACGCCGGTCTCCTTGTGCTACACTTTGATGGAGAGGATGAGAAATGGATGGCTAGGATGAAGGATTTTTGGATGGAAAAGTGGGCCACTCAAAATCACTTTTCTCTCACACTTGGGATGCTTGGATGTCCAAATTTTTCTCTCCTCCATTACTTGGAAATGTGTGAAGAGAAACATAGAGAGAGAGAGGGTTGTTGTAAGAGAAGTGATGGTTGATGGATGTGAGGTGATGGTGTACTTGACTAGCATGGGTGTGTAAGAGAGAGGGTAAGAAAGAGTTGACTTTGAGGTTGCTTGACTTGAGGAGAAAGAAAGCATGATTGATTGATTGATTTGAGTGATTGATTGATGGGACATTTCGTAGAGATTCTCTTGGGATTACAAACGCGCGGTGTTTTCTTCAAACTAAATGTCGGCCCACATCTTCCGGCCAGGGTATCGCATCGGTGCGTGAGTCACAGCGTTGGAACCGCGGCGACGGCGTAGTCGTAATGATACAAGTCTAGAATTAAGCTGACTTAATTCTACAGGATATGACTTAGGGTCGCGCACAAATGTTGATTATAGTCGCAGGTTGCCGGAATTCACCGGGAAGGATCGCGTGAGTTGACGGAACAGTACGGACTAGGATATGGGTCTTATAGTCGACCCTAGATTTGGTACCCCAAAGGTCGCCTTGCGAGCCCCGTGAACTCTAGAGAGTTACTGCAGCTAGCTGTGTGCGTAAATCCAACTGAGTTCAACGGCCCCGGTATCTTCATTGGGACCCTCTGGTGGATCGCGGTTTGTGAACTCACTAGGCTGTAAGAAGTCCAGTGAACTTCTAAGAGTTACAGAGACCATCATGTGAGACCCGACTCCACTACTCAAGAGTCTAAAAAACTGCGTAGGCTCCACTACTCAAGAGCTTAAACTGTGTGTGATTATCTGACTAAACTAAAACTTAGCACCGCCAATTAAGACAAAAATCGTGTAGGTAATCCCTTATTGACAAGCATAAAATGCTAGTATTTTATATCAGTTCCTCATTAAATATTATGTCAAGATTATTACATAGATAAATATGTTTGAAATGATCTGTGATGTAGAAATTCATAGAAGAATTAAATATCTCAAAATAATATCATGTCTTCATATGTTCAGAGGCAAAAGAGATTACTTGTTCAAAAAAATATATATACACAAAGAAGTTACATACTTAAAGTACTTCTATAATTCCTACTATCACCATATACTTTTACAAATCTTCCTTTAATTGCATTTAAGCTACAACATGTTTTGACTTTTCCTCAAGGATGATCTTTGCTTGATCAGGAGTGACAGCCAGTTTATCTTCCAATGATGAGATCATCTCTTCGCTCTTGAATAGTTCGGATTTCTCAGCAATATCAAAATGAATATTGACTTGTATCCTTTCTTTAATCTCCTTTATGGATGATTCCTTTTTGTGATCCTTCAACGCTATCTATGAAATCTCCTCTTTCAGAGCAGCGATACGGTCCCGAATAACCACTCTGTCATCAGTATAAGCCTTCAGTTATTCTTAAAGAGCTAATTATTCCTGATCAAATTCAAAAATAGTGGAAGCAATAAGAGAAGCCTTTTCCTTGGATAGAGTTAGCTGCTTCCCGTATTCCGATCTTAGGAGCAATTGTGACATTTTGCTGATGCTAAAGAGATTATTGAATCACGGAATCTAAAAAGAAAATCACACAGAGCGAAAATATTGATCTTCTCCATTTTTGCAGAACTTTCAAGAATTTCAATGGTAATATCCAGATCCTACTATTGTTCAAGGTCTTTGAAAATGTGAACTATTGCTGATAGAGAATTCTTCATCAAAAGCATCTTGTGTGCATCTTGTGTGTAGGAATCTTCGTGAAGGACAATAGTTCAGATGCAGTGGCCACAGACTCAGAGCTTGCTGCCCCACTAAAAGGAGGAGTTTCTGTAGCATAAAGAAGGAAAGAATTCAAAATAATGATAAAAAGTTAGAAGATGTATAGCTCTTGATAAAGCGATTAATATATATATACCTATCGCAGAAGTTTGATGAATAGGAGGTGGAATTTCTTAAACTGTAGAAGGACCAGCCCCTAACATGTCAGCAAAAGAAGGTGCTCTGGCCTCTGTACTCGAATCTCTAGTAGTTGGGGTGGGCAAATTAGTGGTCTCTACTGGGAAGATAATTTCATGAGCCACTACTTTTGGCGCTACCAAAGGAACCAGAGGAACCCTCTGTGAAATTACCGGTGCAGTTGTAGGAGGATTCATGGGAGGAGTATCTCCCGTCCTAGCATTAACAACATGAGTACCTGAAATAAGGATATGACAAGAATAATGAGATAACTATCACCAAATACATATATAAATATATACAGAATTAAAAATTCCCTTACCTGGTGAATATCCATACTCCCCATAATATAAAGGTTCTTCTTCCTCCTCTATTATCGCAAGAGACTTCGCAGGAATATTAACAATAGGAAGAGTTTCAGAATCTATCGGAGGGTGTTCTTTGTCATCATTTTCCGCAGCAACATCCTCCTCTCCATCTATATTAACTTCTCCTTCTTTGAAATCATCATCTTTATCTTCACCATTTTTGTCGTCCTCATCATCTTCGTATTCAGCAGCAGTAGTACCCTCAAATGAAGAAGTTGAACTTTCATCCCCTAAGTTTTCTTCATCTACTTCTTCAATCATGACTTGTTTTCCTTTAGAAAGACAACTTGACTACTTTCTGGTTGAGGTTCTCTGTTAGCTGGGACTGAAGGGGATGTGGAGGCTTGTCTACACCCTTCCTGAGGAACGAATGGCGACGCTTGCAAGCGCACTCGAGACCTGGTCATAGGAGATGATGAACTAGGAGGAGTAGGCTGTGAAGGAGGGGTTGGTTCATCGTGAGTTGCAGCAGTTTCTGCCGGAATAGGAGAAGACGTTCCTTCCATATCATTTGTGACCTGGTCACCGAAGTCACGAGGGACTTGCTCGAATTCTGTCAAGAGTCCATAAGCAATCCAGCCTTCTAAAGTATTGATGGCTTTCTTTTCATGGATTGGATCTTCTAAAGATATCTTTCTGTAAATCTCACCATGAAAAGATGCGCGAGTCATCCTTGGTATGTAACCAATTTCACCTTTAAGCTTTCTACCTCTTAGCTTGGGTGGTTGAAGCCATATTGGTGAATCCACTAGTAAACAATTATTGACCAAGAATGATTGGTGATCCCACCACCGCATCCAGCTATAAGAAACACGAACTATGCAATCACAACTGGGGATTATGAAGAAAGAATCAACACGACCGCCTAGCAGCTGTTTCCATACCATGGCCCAATTGATAGGACCAGTGTCATAACAACGCATTCTTTTAGTGACCAATCCACAGTCTTCTGGAATGGCCTGGTCATAGCCAAATTGGCGAGCAAAGCGACTGGGATAGTATGGCTCTCGCCAAAACTCTGTTCCTTCTGGCAATGGCAGGCTGCAAGAGTGTATAGTGAGGAAGAAAGCCCTTTCTGCTACTGTGAGTGTTGCCTAGTCCACCATGTCAGTATCTTCAATATGGTGATGGAGGTAGAATGGAAAGAAATCCACTTGATCAGTATCCCAGATTTTGTTGGCTACCCAGTCGCATGACCTTTTTGCTATAGCCTTTGTTGAAAAAACCAGAGTAGAAGGTATGTAGGATGAACATGTGCCTTCTTTGGTGCTTCAAAAGTCCAAGGAAAGTAGACTGCTAGCCAACCAGTGATATAATACCATGGAGTATGCGTTAAGGAAGCTCCGATGGTAGGATTCTTGACATGAGTGGCTACTTCTTCGAGGGCTCTATAAATAGAACACAACACTAGAGGTGCGAGTGAATAATTGTGGCTTCTGCCAAAGTGCCGGCAACGACAAAGACTGTAGGGCGAATAGCATCTGTCCATTTTGAGCTTGGAAGTACTACGATGCTCAACCAATAAGCTTAGAAAGCCGTGAGCTCCCCGTATAAACTGTACTCTACTCTTTCCTTGATATTGTTGCAAAGCTTTGCTAGCTCTTTAGACTGGTAATCGTAGAATCTGTAGGGAAAGGTAAAAGATTGGTATAAGGAAATGTATAATAGAAAAAAGGAAGAAAGAAAAAGGGAAATTAATTCCTAGACTTGAAAAAACTTGAGGGGCCTAGAAAAATGTGCAAGCCACTGCAGAGGAGAAAGCTTATGAATGTTTGGAAAATTTTCCATCTCTGTGAAGAGTTCGATGGTGGCTTCAGAGATTGAAGGCTTACCATCAGGAGAAGAAACAAAGGTTAACTCTTTATTAAACGAGACAAATTCATTGTAAAACTTTCCTGTCAATGGATGGCCTACCATTCGATGGAGATCCCAGAGTGTGATACTCATCTCACTTACTGGCAGGTGGAAAGAGTTAGTGGTGGGAGACCAGTACTCGAGGAAACCATTTAACACAGTTGGTTCCTTATAGAAGTACTGGGACGTAACTTGTATAATGTCATACAACCCAATCTTAGCAAGCATACCTGCATGCTTTTGCAAGATGGCTTCTGCCTAGTCTGAATAATAACATGGTGAAATTAACAGACCCCTTGTTTGGAATTCTTTAGGTCCCCAAAGTTGCTCACGATCTCAGAGGCGTTGCTTAATGGTTTCATAGAAATATGTGGGGGAATAGGTTGTGAGGACTATGAATTAGGGTAAGAAAAATCATAGGCTGGACTTCACCAATACGTTGTCGTGGCTTATGCACTAGCAATATCCCCTCAAGGATGTGCGGTTCTCTTGTTAACCATGAAGAAGTGTACATTAACTTCTCTTCGTCAATGTAATCCCTCGGTTCGCAATCAAGCATGGATTAGTGGTGATGAAGGTTGATGGGAATCACTGTCATACCCTCCGAGTGAGGATTATTGAATTTCATAATGCCCTCGATTACTCTGACTGATTCCCATGAGTTCTGGAGCTTCTTCTTGTTGTGCTCCTTAATCTTCTCCTCGAACTCCTTCGCCTTATTTCACCGAGTCTTCTTTGAATGAGAAATAGGAGGAGTGTCTTCTTGAACAGGGGGTCTTTGACTGTCTGTACGGATGTGGGCGGTTGTCTTCAACCATTCATCCTAATCATATTCTCGACCCTACTTTGGAGATCATTCTACGTCCCCATCGCAATTGCCCGATGAATAGGAGAAGGTAAGGTAGAAATACGATCGGTGAAGTTGACAGTCGGGAGTACGGGCTCCTTGAAATACAAGGGATTATGATCAGTGATTTTAGTGTGTTTTGCTGCTGGATGATCTGAAGAAGGGGAAGGACAAAAAGAAGATGGGTTTGGCAAATCTGGGTGAGAAGGTTGTTTAGATGGTGGGTCTATAGCACGAAAGGTTCGCTTGATATGGCCATAGTGAAAAGAAGTTTCAAATCTTGAAGACACTTGAGAAAGAAAAGGTGAAAATTGTTTAAGTGCTAATTGCATGGGTTCGCGCAATCAAAGCTCTTTGCGTGGTGCAGCGCAACAACAAAAAACCTTGCGCGAACAGGAAGACTATTGTGCGGGTCCATGCAAGCAAAATAAGTTACGTGGGAAATTTAGATAATGGAATAGAGGTTCGCTGCAACGGAAGAAGGTATAGAATGAATGCAAGTTCGGGGCATTTATAGGATATGCAGTCGAGTACAATATGCTGGCCTCGGTTGCGAAGACCTGTGCAAACCCTGCTTGGGGGCAAAATTGATCCTTTTTCTTTAATTTTTGGAGAAACAAAGAAAGGATCAAGGGGGCATCTGTTGAGGCATAAAAATGAGAAGAAAGGATTGAAGAAAAAGAAGATTAAAAAGTAGGAAGAAAATAGAAAATGAAGTGGAACAAAGTATCTTTAAGGTTGTTTGCGTGAGTCTGCGTAAATGATATTAATTGCACTGGAACGCGCAACCAAAAAACCAGTTGTGTGGGTTCGCTCAACTGACTTCCAGGGCTTGTTCTCTATAAAAGATCCAAAGCGGTAAAAGGTGGGCCCCATGGCACCAAAATTGAGGTTTCGCACGTGTGGAGGCCTATAAATACCCCTTCCCCCCTTCATTTGGACCGATCGAAGATTTTAGAAAAGAAGTAGAGAAGCGGAAAAGATTGAAGGTAGGAGTGAAGAGAAGTCGGTGGCTTGCGCGGGTCCATGCAAACCATATCGATTGTGCTGACTCGTGCAACCAGACTGCCTTGTAGTCTATGATGATAAGAAGTCGATATGCTGCTGAAATGATCAATCCCTAGATTTTCTTCTGTCCAAGCTCTAAGAAGAGAAATCAGTTGATCAAATCTACATCATATTCCTGCCAAATTTGACATCCGACTTAGACCTTTGGACTTTGTTAATTCCTAAATTTCTAAATAATCTATCTTAGAATCAACAGATATTCGAGGATGTAAATGAACTCAGTATTAATAATATGATGATTATTCTAAATAGACTCTTTCTTTGTTACATTTAAATAAGATAATCCCCCAAATTGAATGCATTTGTTTCTTATTCAAAACACCTCCATAGTTGGTGTGCTTTCCTGGTTTGTTCCGGCCATATGCACTGCGGCTTCTCCACTTTTCGATGAAGCAGTAGTTGGAGTGGTGCGGGAATATGTCGACGTAATAGGACTTACGAAGAGAGGGGAGGACAGAGTTTCATTCGATTGGGGTGACACAGACCTTAGTGAACTTGTCAGCAATGCCTTACCTTTCTGCTCTTTCGTCCATATGACTTTTGGAGCGACTAGAGATGGAAATCACACGCCGTTAACTATGGAACTACTAGCTCGGGATATATCGCAGGAGGAACGAGTTCAAGATTCCTCATAATGGCGTTACGCATTATTAGCCCTCTAACTCTTGGTAAAGGTGGATTCATTCTGAAGCTTCTTGCATTCCATGCTCTCACACGGTGAGACATCACAACAGTGCAGCCCTTATCTCCTTCTAGCGATTGAGGTGAAGCAGATATAACCCCCACTGTTGCTTGAGTCAGGTTGTTTTTGCTTGTAGGAAGTCGAGTCATGTATTATAGGGGTTGGTTCAGTGCATATTCTATCATGAAGCCGGTCGGAGTGAAATGGAAGCTCACTTTCCAACTACAAATTACAAGCAATGGCAATTTCTGCAAGGAAAGTGAGCTTTCGTTTGACTCCAACCAGATTTACGATAGAATATGCACCGAACCAACCCCCGGAATACATCAATTGAAGCAAAAACAACCTGACTCGAGCAACAGCTAGGGTTGTTTCTGCTTCGCCAGAATCGCTGGAAGGAGATAAGGGCTAGACTATTGTGATGTCTCATAGGACGAGAGCAGGGAATACCAAAATGAATTTCCCTTTGCCAAGAGTTAGAGGGCCGATAACACATAATGTAGCTAGGAGGAATCATGAACTTGCCCCTCCTGTGATATATCCTGGGTGGATAGTTCGACAGTTAACGTCGCGCAACTTCTCAGCTTTGGTCGCCCTAAGGGTCAGATGGATGAAAGAGCAGAAAGGTAAGGCATTATTAGCAAGTTCACCAATGCCTGTATCGCCGCAATCGATCAATAGCAATGGAAGCATAGAGAAGTCGAATAAAACTCCATCCTCTCCTCTCTTTGTAAGTCCTATTTCATCAACATATTCCCGCCTGTAACGTCTCGAAAAAATCCATTCAAGGACCCAAGTACCACCTCAGGCAGAAATCACCCAGAACCAAATCCTTTAGAAATTAGGTTAATATTAGCAAGTGTTAAACTAGAGTGCTTATGAAATTAGCACTAATCAATTTAAATATGATCTGCAAGACCCAAAACGTGTAAAATCATTGACGCTACATTACCCTGAAATCTAGAATCCATCTCAAAACTCAGTTGCTCTCGAGAGCACATAGAAACTCCGTATCGGACCTGGACCGCACGTCGAAAGTCCGATTACCCCGAAACTATACAGTTATGACCGCATTACTGGACTTGACAACCCCCTCGGAAATCGAGTCCTAACTATGTCTAAAAATGCACAACTTAAGCCCGGAGCGAAGAGGGTGAGAAACGTGAAAATATTTAAGAATAAAATCTGAAATTAAGTAATCTGAGTCGTATCACTTGCAGGCCAAATATAAGGATTCAAACCGTAAGAATCTGACCCAAATACACCCTTGGATCAGGAGAAATATCCCTCACATGTCGATGTACTTGTGGCCCTGATCGAGTGACCGTTACCGCTGAACTTAAATTGGTCCACCATGGCTGATCTGTAAATCTGATCGGTATGAAAACTCAGCCTGACCTAGATCCATGGTCAGGGAGCTTAAGTCCGACCGCACGTGGAAAAGGGGCCACCAGAAGTGCTCTATTGGACCGAAACGTCCCATATTTAGATATAACCTATGTATACCTTGGCCCTGGGGCCATTCCCATCAAACCTGGGCTTATATAAGGACCTTAAACACCCTCTCTCATATGCCATACGAATTTGATAAAACCCTAGGAGAGAGAGAAGAGAAAAGAGAAGGGAAAAGAGAGAAAGTGAGAGTGAGGGTTGGAGATTCCTCTTGGAATTCGATCCCATTGCTCCTCGGCCTTAGCTACCGCATCTACGTCACTAATCCGGCGTTATCAACAATGTACTTGGGTAAGAAAACCTAACCCTAATCCGTTTTAGGGTTTCTGATGGTGTAGGTTATCAAATAACTAACCTAATTTATCCTATACGTTGCCAAATCTGCCGTAGACAAAGTCTTAGCTTTAAACTGAGTTCATTATAAGTCTACCGGCCAAAGGTGTGGACTATAAATGTATAGGTTAAGGTTTTCAAGGCTTTCAATGTCGGTTAATGGTTTATTATTGATGTGGGTGAAATTTCACATGCAAAATGTGATGTTTGTATTGCGTTTCTGATATATATGAACTATATTGAGATTAATGTATTCCATGTATATGTAGAAAGTATCGTATACGTATGAGATATGAACACGTGCTTGCCATGATTAATTGTCATGTGTTTGTGCTAGTTGTATGTGTGATAACTCCTTGGCGAAAGGATTTGTCCTAATACGTGCTATCATACGTCATGTATGTTCGAATATGTAGTCTAAGTGTTTGTAGAAATGTCTGAATAAATAAATGTGTAATATATTATACTTTATATGGGCGTTGAGAAGAGATTCTCAACTATCCTAACGATGTGTATGATTTCCTCCATGCAACTTACATTCTTTGTCTGCTTAACTTAGACACTACTTATGTGTGAATTCATGTTTAAGTTGAAATCCATCAAATGCTCACATGCTTGTATGATTGGAATTGTTGATCCATTACTGTTCTGATTTGCTTGTATGAGTATCAGTTATAATTGAATGTGTTTGGGACTATGGAATAGTCCAAGCAATCGGTAACAGGTTCTGATATGGTGGCTGAGGTTATCTCGCCACATAGGACGTGATCAATGAATTTGAGCCGTACTTGGGTTGTCAGTAGTAGTTAGGCTACACGGAGTGCTCACGCACTTCATGTCGATCAACTCAACGTGCACTCGTACTAATCGAGCTCGTTAAGTAAGCCGATTGACCCGATGTATGTTCACCATGTATGGACGCTACTGCTTGAATCTAAGGTACCAAATTCACCATTAAAAATCTTTTTAAACCTTGGTACCTCAATCCGCTAAGACTCATGAGCCGGGCATGGTGGTATGGGACACTGTGGTCGAGCTTTCGGCCTACGCTGGGGTGACGAGCCTCCTTGTAGTGACCAATGAGCAACCCAGACTCGTGAGCCGAATACGGTGGTATGGGATACTGTATTCGAGCTATCGGCCTACACTGATAAGGTGACAATCCCTTTGTAGTGACCTCGAGCGTACACTAAAACTGCGTAGATGCGACGAGCCCTTACGTAGCAACAAGAGTACACTAGGCCTGCACTGATAAGGTGACAAGCCCTTTGCAGCGACCTAGAACCGTATCATCGTATGAGATTTACTAGGATTGACAACCCTAGAATGGATCATTGTTTGGGAATTGATATAAGGGAGGTACCTTAGCTTCCAAATCCTGTTGTATGAAAAGGACTAATAATAACTTGGTAATCACGCTCATGCACCGCATTACATGTGCGTTTGGCGTAGCAGGTCAAGCACTGTGGCAGTTTTCATGCGCGTTCGTAAGATGAAGTCGCTGAGGGAGCACAGGCGAGGGCATGCATCATTATTCATATCATTCTTGCATTAATCACAGTACTTAGGGATGTTTGCTTGTATTGCATTATCATTACTGCTTGACTGAATTGATAACATGTTAACCTTTACTTTATTGTTCCACTGAGTTGATCACTCACTCCCACATTCTGGGACGGTGTTTTGAACACCCACCAGACTCTGTCTTAGTTGCAGATGATGATGCGACTCAGGAGGCGGAGCCTGATTTCCATGATGATCAGGACGAGTTCTCATATATGCAGTTCTCCGGGAGTTTCGCTTAAGCCATCCAAATCGACGGGGACACAGGGTTTATTTTTGTAGTTGAACTATTTTGAACTATTACTTGTATATGATGACTCAGTGATGTATTCATACTCTAGAGATCGATCGTGATCTTTTAGTTCATACACATTTATATACATTTTCCAGTCTTCTGCTTGCATTATATGAATTGATTTGGAGTATGAATTACTGTTTTAGTATAATCCCACTCATGATTAATGCACTAACATAGACAACATTTAATCATCATTATTTATGTTGCATAAGTGATGCGTTGGAACTCATGGATTGAGTTTATGCTCGACCCCTGATTTTCAGGGCATTATAAGTTGGTATCAGAGCGTGATTTGGATTAAACCGGACCTGGGTTATGGTCACACGATGTATGCTGACGCATTTAGACCTAGGTGGGTGTGAGAAAAATGTAGATACAAGCTTAGGACTTCCAGTTTCACAGATTGGCGAAAATCACCGAAATCGATCGCTTTGCTCGGGTCCGTACCCATCCGTGATCGCTTGAGGCGACCCCGGATCATCCCTAGACCATCAATCGATGAGTTTAGACCATGATTTACCCAATTCCAGCCTTCAATAGTCAGAAAATGCGTCGTTACACTAGAAATTACATAAAATGACCCGTAACGAGTCGAAACAAACTGAGGGGCCAAACAAAGCACTTCTAGGGGGACCCAGGGTGGGACCCACACCTTTTTGGGACCCAGGGGGTAGGAGGACCTCGCCCAAAGGGTGAGCCCTCACCAAAAACTCCAGTGGCCAGTGAGGACCTTGCCGGTTTGGCGAGCTCGCCGCCAAATGGGCTCGGCTGGGCGGGCAGGCCCAGGCCGATCCTTCCTGGCTGTTGTGGGGCCCATGCACACAGGTGGGGTCTGTTAAAAACCCTTCTACACCATCTCCCCTTCATAAACTACTACCCCAAGCTTCCCTTTTCTTGAAAAAATTTCAAAATTTTCACTCAAACCCCTCCTTCAACCACTCCCTTTCTCATTTTCGTGCAACCCTTGCACTACTGCTTTAAAACCCTCTACCGCTACTGTCAACTCCTTCCCATTCTCTCATTTGAGCTCTCAAACACTCCATTTAAGTCTCAAATTCGTGTAAGCTCACTAACCTACTTGATTCCATTGTTTTCCCTCTTTATTTCCCTTTCATTTGAGCTTACACCTCCTCTTTTTGTAGCTTAAGACTCCAAAACCCAACAATCCCTCTTCTCATCTTCCCTATTCCTTCAACTTTCTTCATTCCTTCTCTTTTTGGAGCACGCAACTACCATTGTGTGCTTCAACACTCTTGTGAGCCTATAATCCACCTTATACCCACTTTTTCCTACTAGTTCAATGGATCTTTTTGAGCTTGTGGCGACTATTTTCTCTCTTTTCGCCCTTCTTTCTCTCATGGGAAAGAAAAGAGCTCCTGTGGAAGAAGTTTGGCCTAGTCACCCTACTCGTTCGAGGGGACCGAGAGGTGCTGCCACGAGTACGAACATCACTCACGAGTTTCAGACTAAATAGGATCTTGATCCCCAGGCTCCCGTTGGAAGGACGCTGTTGGCGGAGCTGTTACATGGAGTTTATGAGGGTTGTAGGGTCCTTTTTGAAGCTCATGTGGATGCAAGGCTATTTGGGGAATACCTCTTGCTCGAGCACTTGGAAGAGGCTCGGTGGGGTCCGCTATTTAAGGGTGAGTACCGTGCCAATGTGAGCATTGTCCAAGCTTTCTATGCCCACATTCGAGAGCCTACGTTGGAGCCCTTGCAGTTCAAGATCCCTTGTGGAAGAGAACGGGAAGCCACCATCGACGTTGGTTTAGTATCTCGACTTATGAATGTGCCTCCTAGCGAGGTATATGCAACTGAGAAGAATCTGAGAAGTGTCGTGAAAGAGATCGTCGCACACGGGCCCTTTGTGGCTAACTGGTTCAATGGCAATCCAACAATATCCTTCTAGCGACCCATATATCTGGTGACTTCCATCTGCTTCACCATATCTTTATGTTCAACGTCTACCCCAGGTGGAGCAACCATAGTGAGTGCACGCGCCTGATAGTAGATTTCCTGTATCAAGTGGGGCAAGGAGAGAAGCTGTGTGTGCCCACTTATGTTCTGCGGCAGATAGTTCTCACCAAACGCTCTAACAGAAGGTCGGATTCTCTCCCGTTCGGCTGCCTCATATGCAAGATTGCACATGAGTTTGGCTACAGGCTAGGGGCGGAGAAGCCAGTGCCGATCCACTACATCAATGAAGTGACTCTCAATCAGATGGGAATCGGGCCGCGGCAACGACAAGCCCTACTTGAAGAGAGTGAGGCTGAGACAGAGAGCGAAGAGGAAAAGAGTGAGGAAGAAGAGGGAGCTAAAATAGAAGAAGAGCAGAGCGAGGAAGAAGAGGAGGCCCAGGATATGGATGAGGACTCCCCTCCTGCGGAACCAGAGCATGGCACTGTTCAAGCTCACTTAGCTCAACTTGAAGAAGGTCAGGCTGTCCTAAGACATGATATAATGGACCTTCGGGGCCTCGTGAAACACAAGTTCAAGAAAGTGACTAGCACTTTGAAGTCCATCCTGTGCTGCCTACAGGATAAGGGTGCACCTCCTCTGTCGCCAGACTCGGATGCCTAGTCATCCAAGTCGTTGCCCCGTAGTTATTTCGTTGTTGTCTTAGAATGTTTGTGCTTTAATGATTAAGAGCTTAGTAGCATCGTGGGTAGTTAGTGTGTTTGTGGTCGGTAGTTGTTCTGCGTTGGTAGTCTTACTTTGTAATAGCTTTCATGCATTTCCTGTCATGATTCATGTAATGCGTATTTCATGTATTGTGACAATTTTGGGAAATGAAAAGCATGCGATCTCTTTTGCTAAGAAGTTATGTGGAATGCTTAAAGGATTGTGTACTACTATGCTACCTCTTACGTAAGTGAACCCTATTTTCATATAGGGAATGCCACCTAAGGTCACGCGGAGCACGGCACATCTCACACTTATTGATTCGATGGACCAGGCATCCCCCCAGAGTGATGGTTGTACGGACCCTGGTTTGGGCCCAGTTCGTGAGAACATGCCTGAGCCTCAGCCTTCTACTGGTCCTACGGTTAGGCCGCCACCTTACACACCACCGATCCATGAGCAAAACTGTGCGTCTTCTTCAATGCAGCATGAGCCTCAGTCGGCCCCACCTACTGATAGGTTGGAGCAGTTGATGATGATAATACACCAGCAGCACCAGCAGTTCTTGACCACGATTGCAGGGGCCCTAGCTCAGGGTGGAAGTGCGACTCCACCTTCACCATCTGTACGTCCTACTGAGACTGCGGGGCCTTTCGCTTAGGATGAGGGTGTGCCTTCACCTGCACCTGCTATATACCCTACGGGAAATTTGGGTATAAGTGGCCTTCTCGAGCGATTCCAACGCTTGTGGCCTCCTACATTTGCGGTTCTTACAGACCCGAGGAGGCCGAATATTGGCTAGACCACATCTCTAAGATGCTGAGGATGCTACATTGTACAGAGCTAGAGTAGGTTAAGTTGGCCACCTTTATGTTTGAAAAGGAGGCCAACTTGTGGTGGGATAGCGTCCTGTGGACCGTTGTAGTTGACTATGTATGGACGTGGGCGGCTTTTGAGTTTCACTTCCATGAGAAGTACTATCCCCAAACGTACCGGCATGAGAAGGAAAATGAGTTCTTGCGCCTCAGATAGGGAGGCATGTCAATGACAGAGTACGAGCACTAGTTTACAAAGTTGGGAAGGTACGTCCCTACAGTACCTGCTGACGTGCAGATGCGGATGTAGCATTTTTCAGAGGGCTTGCGACCTGACATTCGCTTGAAGATGTGTTATGCTAGTATACCCTCCTATGCTGAGCTAGTACACATGTCTATGCAGGCGGAGCAGGATGGGGATCGATTGTCATGTTCTCGTGGACCTATGACCCCTAGGCCATGACCAGATTTGCCGAGCAGACCATTCCTTGGCAAGAGGTCCCTTACCGACTCACTTCCCAGGATCGTGGCGCCACCAGTTCCGATGAGGTGACCTGGTGTGACATGTACGTACTGTGGGAGATCAGGTCATGCTATGGAGAGCTGTTTTGTACGCATGAGAGATAGTGGGTTCTCACCGCCATAGAGACCGTCCTCGCTCTCAGGCTTTATCGGCTCCACCCCTATAGACAGCACCTACACATCCTTCTTTCAAGCCCCCTACATCTCGATCTAGGCCACCTTAACGGCCTATGGCACCTCAGCCCAATTGTTTTCAGCAGGCTCGAGTACACTCACTTACAGCTGAAGCATCAGAGGCGGCACCTACTCCACCTATGGCTTTCGATGTTATGACACATATCCAAGGTACTCTAGTCTTTTTATTAGTGGACACTAGGTCCACTGTTCTATCATATCATGCACAACAGTCAAGCGACTAGGGTTAGAAACTAGCCCTATGGTTGGGGTGAGAATCCTTACTGTCACAGGGATTTTCTCGGATGCTACCAAGATTTGTAGGGGTGTTCGATAAATGTAGGGAGCGGGATAGCCCTCCACGACTTGATTGTCACCCCATTACATCACTATGATGTCATTCTCAGTATGAATTGGCTCATAGAGATGAAGGCAGAGATCGACTGCGATTGTAAAGTGGTGATAGTTTATGGACCAGAGGGCACGACCTTTACTTTTTTGGTACAGGTTAGTTGGCCCTATTGCATCGATTGTTATGCTTCCATGCTAGAGAACGCTCATGGTCCAGCGCTTGAGGACACTCCTGTGGTCCAAGCGTTATCAGACGTGTTTAGGAAGATACCTGGACTACCCCCTCAGCGTGAAATTGATTTCACCATTGATTTAGTACCTAGTGTGACGCCCATTTCACTTTCGACGTATCGTATGGCTCCATGTAAGATGGAGGAACTGAGGAAACAGATCGATGATCTATTAGAAGCTGATTTTATACGACCCAGTGTGTCTCCATGGGGAGCACCTGTGTTGTTTGTAAAGAAGAAGGATGGTTCACTGCGATTGTGTATTGATTATCGCAGGTTGAACTAAGTGACAGTGAAGAACAAGTATCCTTTGCCCAGGATAGATGATCTGTTCGATCAATTGAAGGGGGCAAGGTATTTCTCAAAGATTGACTTGCAGTTGAGATATCACCAGTTGCGCGTCAGGGATGAAGACGTGTAGAAGACGGCTTTCAGGACCAATTTTGGACACTATGAGTTTCTCATAATATCGTTCAGCCTTACGAACACACCAGCTATGTTCATGGACTTAATGAACTGGGTATTTCGACCATTTCTGTTCTGATTCGTCATCGTGTTTCTTGATGATATCCTGATATACTCTAAGAGTCGGGAAGAGCACGAGGAACACCTACGAGTAGTCTTGGATACTCTGAGGAAGAACCAGTTGTTTGCACAATACAAGAAGTGCGACTTCTGGAAAGAGAAAGTCAAGTTTCTAGGACATGTGGTGTCCAGAGAAGGGATAGCTATGGACCTTGCTAAGGTAGCTGCAGTTCAGGACTGGAAGCAGCCTGGTTTGATTATTAAGTTGAGGAGTTTCCTTGGCCTGGCAGGTTACTATCGCCGATTTATTCGGGATTTCTCGAAGATACCTAGACCTTTGTCTTAGTTGACACAGAAGGATCTAAGGTTCGCCTGGAATGAAAAGGCGGAAGCAGCTTTTCAGGAGCTAAAGGACAAGTTGACGTTCGCCCCTGTACTAGTATTGCTAGAGCAAGGGGTCAAGTATACAATATACACGGACGCGTCGCGTGTCGGTTTGGGCGGTGTTTTGATGCAGAAGGACAGGGTTATTGCCTACCAGTCACGACAGTTAAGGAAACACGAGGAAAACTACCTTACGCACGACTTGGAGTTAGCTACCGTTATCTTTGCTTTGAAGATCTAGAGGCATTACCTCTATAGAGAGGAGTTCAAGGCTCTTTTGCGACCACAAGAGCCTCAGATACATATTCACTTAGCGGGACCTGAATATGAGGCAGCAATGATGGATGGAGACACTGAAGGACTTCAAGTTCGAAGTCTCTTACCATTCTGGCAAGGTCAACCTTGTTGTAGACGCACTGAGCCACAAGAAGGCATTAGCATTCATGGCTCCGTTGATGATAGCAGAGTGAGACATGGTAGAGTTTGTACGAGACTTTGAGCAGAAACTCATGGTGGAGGAGCCGTATGAGGGCATCGCACATATTCGAGTACAGTCCCTCATTGATGACAGGATTATCACGGCTCAGACAGACGATGAGCTGTTGGCGAAGATGAGAGAGTAGGCTAGCAGCGATAAGGACTCAGAGTGGAGAGTTGGTACGGATGGGGGCTTACATTACCGTGGCCGCCTATGCATCCCGAACCTCCCTAACTTGAGGAAGGAAATTCTTGAGGCCGCTCACAATTCTAGCATGGCTATGCATCTAAGTAGTACGAAGATATATCATGACATGAAGAGGTCGTACAGGTGGGACAATATGAAGACTTACATAGCAGATTATGTATCTCGTTGTCTCACGTGTTAGCAGGTCAAGGCAGAGCATCGCCGACCTCCTGGTTTACTTCAGCCCATGCCCATAACACAATGGAAGTGAGACTTCATCTCTATGGATTTCATTTCAGGTCTGCCGAAGACGAGGAAAGCTAATGATTCCATTTGGGTGATCGTGGATCGATTGACAAAATCAGCTCATTTCCTCCCTATCAGAGTTTTGAACTTTGCAGACGAGTTGGCCAGGTTGTACATCAAAGAGATCGTACGTCTGCATAGAGTTCCCTTGGAGATCGTGTCGGACAGAGACACATGATTCACATCTATCTTCTGGACTCATATCTAGGAAGCGATGGGTGTGAAGTTGAAGTTCAGTACCGCGTTCCATCCATAGACTGACGGGCAGACGGAAAATTAGATTCTGGAAGATATGTTGCGTGCCTGTGTGCTAGATTTCAAGGACAGTTGGGATGACTGTCTTCCCTATGTAGAGTTCACTTATAATAATAACTTCCAGGTGAGTATTGGCATGGCTCCTTACGAGGCACTGTATGGGTGCCCGTGCAGAGTGCCGCATTGCTGGGCAGAGATTGGCGAGAAGAGCTTAATTGGCCCGGCGTTAGTTCAGGCGACCTCAGAGAAGATCGACATTATCAGGCACCGATTGTTGACAGCGTAGAGCAGACAAAAGAGTTACGCTGATACGAGGAGGCAACCACTAGAGTTCGAGGTTGGAGACCATGTATTTCTCAGGGTTTCCCCTATGAAGGGAGTCTCGGAAAAATCTGTACAAGGACCCGAGTACCACCTCAGGCAGAAATCACCCAGAACCAAATCCTTTAGAAATTAGGTTAATATTAGCAAGTGTTAAACTAGAGTACTTATAAAATTAGCACTAATCACTTTAAATATGATCTGCAAGACCCAAAACGTGCAAAATCATTGACGCTACATTACCCTGAAATCTAAAATCCATCTCAAAGCCCAGTTGCTCTCGGGAGCACATTGAAACTTCGTATCGGATCTGGACCGCACGTCGAAAGTCCGATTACCCCGAAACTATATAGTTATGACCATATTACTGGACTTAACAACCCCCTCAGAAATCGAGTCCTAACTGTGTCTAGAAATGCACAACTTGAGCCCAGAGCTAAGAGGGTGAGAAATATGAAAATATTTAAGAATAAAATCTGAATTTAAGTAATCTGAGTGGTGTCACTTGCGGGCCAAATATAAGGATTTAGACCGTCAGAATCTGACCCAAATACACCCTTGGATCAGGAGAAATGTCCCCCACATGTCGATGTACTTGTGGCCCTGATCGAGTGACCGGACCGCTGAACTGAAATTGGTCCGCCACGGCTGATCTGTAAATCCAATCGGTACGAAAACTCAGCCTGACCTAGATCCATGGTCTAGGAGCTTAAGTCCGACCACACGTGGAAAAAGGGCCACCAGAAGTGCTCTATTGGACCGAAACGGCCCATATTTGGATATAACCTAAGTATACCTTGGCCCTGGGGCCATTCCCATCAAACCTGGGCCTATATAAGGACCTTAAACACCCTCTCTCATATGCCATACGAATTTGTTAAAACCCTAGGAGAGAGAGAAGAGAAAAGAGAAGGGAAAAGAGAGAAAGTGAGAGTGAGGGTTGGAGATTCCTCCTAGGATTCGATCTCATTGCTCCTCGGCCTTAGCTACCGCATCTACATCACTAATCCGGCATTACCGACAACATATTTGGATAAGAAAACCTAACCCTAATCCGTTTTAGGGTTGATGGTGTAGGTTATCAAATAGCTAACCTAATTTATCCTATAGGTTGCCAAATCTGCCGTAGACAAAGACTTAGCTTTAAACTGAGTTCATTACAAGTCTACCGGTGAAAGGTGCGGACTATAAACGTATAGGTTAAGGTTTTCAAGGCTTTCAATGTCGGTTAATGGTTTATTATTGATGTGGGTGCAATTTTACATGTAAAATGCAATGTTTGTATTGCATTTCTAATATATATGAACTATATTGAGATTAATGTATTCCATGTATACGTAGAAAGTATCGTATACATATGAGATATGAACATGTGCTTGCCATGATTAATTGTCATGTGTTTGTGCTAGTTGTATGTGTGATAACTCCTTGGAAAAAGGATTTGTCCTAATACATGCTATCACCAACGTACGCCATGTATGTTGGAATATGTAGTCTAAGTGTTTGTAGAAATGTTTGAATAAATAAATGTGTAATATATTATACTTTATATGGACGTTGAGAAGAGATTTTCAACTATCCTAACAATGTGTATGATTTCCTCCATGCAACTTACATTCTTTGTCTGCTTAACTTAGACACTACTTATGTGTGAATTCATGTTTAAGTTGAAATCCATCAAATGCTCACATGCTTGTATGATTGGAATTGTTGATCCATTACTGTTCTGATTTGCTTGTATGAGTATCTGTTATAATTGAATGTGTTTGGGACTACAGAATAGTCCAGGCAATCGGTAACAGGTTCTGATATGGTGGCTGAGGTTGTCTCGCCATATAGGACGTGATTGATGAATCCAAGTCGTACTTTGGTTGTCGGCAGTAGTTAGGCCACACGGAGTGCTCACGCACTTCATGTCGATCAACTCAACGTTCGCTCCTACTAATTGAGCTCGTCAAGTAACCCGATTGACCCGATGTATGTTCACCATGTATGGACGCTACTGCTTGAATCTAATGTACCAAAGTCACCATTGAAAACCCTTTTAAACCTTGGTATCTCGATCCTCTAAGACTCATGAGCCGGGCATGGTGGTATGGGACACCGTGGTCGAGCTGTCGGCCTACGCTGGGGTGACGAGCCTCCCCGTAGTGACCAGTGAGCAACCTAAACTCGTGAGCCAAATACAATAGTATGGGACACTGTATTCTAGCTGTCGACCTATACTAATAAGGTAATGAGCCCTTTGTATTGACCTCGAGCATACATTAAGACTGCGTAGAGGCGATGAGCCCTTACGTAGCAACAAGAGTATACTTGGCCTGCACTGATAAGGTGACAAGCCCTTTTCAACGACCTAGAACCGTATCATCGTATGAGATTTACTAGGATTGACGACTCTAGAATGGATCATTGTTTGGGAATTAATATAAGGGAGGTACCTTAGCTTCCCAATCCTACTGTATGAAAGGGACTAATAATAATTTGGTAATCATGCTCATGCACCGCATTACGTGTGCATTTGGCGTAACAGGTGAAGCACTACAGCAGTGTTTCATGCGCAATCGTAAGATGAAGTCACTGAGGGAGAGTAGGCGAGGGCATGTATCATTATTCATATCATTCTTGCATTAATCACAGTACTTAGGGATGTTTGCTTGTATTGCATTATCATTACTGCTTGACTGAATTGATAACATGTTAACCTTTACTTTATTGTTCCACTGAGTTGATCACTCCCTCCCACGTTCTTGGACGGTGTTCTGAACACCCACCAGACTCTGTCTTAGTTGCAGATGATGATGCGACTCAGGAGGCGGAGCCTGATTTCTATGATGATCAGGACGAGTTCTCATATATACAGTTCTCTGGGGGTTTCGCTTAGGCCATCCGGATCGACGAGGACACAGGGTTTATTTTTGTAGTTGAACTATTTTGAACTATTACTTGTATATGATGACTCAGTGATGTATTCATACTCTAAAGATCGATCGTGATCTTTTAGTTCATACACATTTATATACATTTTCCAGTCTTCCGCTTGCGTTATATGAATTGATCTGGAGTATGAATTACTGTTTTAGTATAATCCCACTCATGATTAATGTACTAACATAGACAACATATCATCATTATTTATGTTGCATAAGTAATGCGTTGGAATTCGTGGATTGAGTTTATGCTCGACCCCTGATTTTCAGGGCGTTACACCGCCCCACTCCAGCTACAGCTTTGTCGAAGAGTGGAGAAGCTGCGGTACATATGGCCAGGACAAATCAGGACAATATGCCCACTACATAGGATCATGTAAACGAGAAGGCATAAGCACAAAGAGCACTAATAAAAGAGTGCAGAAATCTTATAGAAGCCTTAGTGACTCTCACACAATGGGCACAAGGAATGGACAAGAAAACCAACCTAAAGGCTTTCAACCGCAGGTGGTAAGATCACTGGGGTCTGTCCCAGAAGCAAGAACCATGACACAAGACGAGGTAAGACACATCATCGAGGAAGCTGTCAGAGTGGAGAGAGAACATGAAAATACTGGCCGTTTCAGATACCAAACGTCGTATCCAAGAGAGGTAGAAGATATCCCGTTCCTAGCCAACTTCAAACACCCTAATTTTTTAGAAGTTTAATGGAGAAGGATCGCTAGAGAAACACTTAATGCACTTCATCACTAGCATAGGAAATTTTTCTACAATACCACAATATTGCTTGTGATTGTTCGGGTCATCCCTAACAAACAAAACATTCTGATGGTATTCCAGCTTGGCCCCGGGGTCGATACGGACTTGGGAACAAATGCAAGACGCCTTCATGTCAAACTTCTTCTCTTTAGAGCGTGATGTTAGTATTACGGAATTGGCATTCATGCGGTACAAAGAAGGAGAATTGGTAGAAAAGTTTATAGACAGGTGGAAGACACTAGGGGCCTCGTGTAGGCAGCTGCCAGAAGAAAAAGAACAGGTCAGGATGTGTCTGAACTCTATGGAGACGGGAATCGTGTTTGGACTCACCAGCGCCAATATCAAAACTTTTCTTGACCTGGCCACTAAGGCTCATGCTTTAAAATTCATGACTCAGAAGATACCAGCATTTCACTATGCGACAGCTAGGAAGGCACCCAGCAGGATGGCCATAAATACTGTCGATCGCGAAAAGAGAAGCAAAGATACAAGAGACATAAGAAATAAGAGGCTAGAACAGAAAGAAGAATCAAATCAGCCAAGAAACAAATATAGTGAAAAAAGGCTCAGAATGCTCAACTCTCACGAGGGGTTCGCGTTTGATAGGGAAGATGTTGTTCCTATGATGAACCAACTGCTAAAAACCGGTACGATAGAATTACCATTACCTAAACACCCTGAAGATGTGATAAGAACCAGAGAGAGAGATTTTTGCTGCCATCATCGCCTGGTGGGACATCTGACGGAGAATTATTATACATTAAAATGTATAATAGAACGAATGATAGACAGAGGTGAAATAGTAATTGTAAAAGAAAAAGAAAGGGGTATAATAGCAACGGTTACGATCCGTGAAAAGGCCCGATAAATGAAAGAGAAAGAGGACCGTAAGACAACAAAGAAGGTGGCAGTGATTACGTTGCAATCGGGAAAGAAGATAACAAGCCCTGTGAAGCAGAAAGCAGGGATTATAAGAAAAGAAGTCGTTGAAAGGTAGGGCAATATGATGAGAAAGAAAAGAAGAGTGAGACGGTAAAGGTGATTTATGATGTCGTAAGTCAATTAAAGGGCATACCGGATCGATTAAGCATCTATGATGCCCTTAAGTTGTCAGAGGAATTCTAGCAGAGCTTGGTCTAAGCATTGTCCAATCATGATGTTAGAGAAACCTTACTGGCAGAGATGGAACACAAAGAGCATGATGAGTAAGAAAACTGCCTACCAGTCGTTTTCTTCTCCGATGATGATTTGATCTACGAAGTAGAACATAACAGGCTGCTAATGATAGAAGGTCATATCCATGGGAAGAAGGTTAAGCAGATTATAATAGATAATGGTTATACGGTGAATCTCTTACCACTCTTGATGTTGATTAAACTAGGTTATCGTTTTTCTGATCTATGCCCCAGTGGAATGATGATACAGGGCTTCAATCAAGATGGGCAACATGCACTTGTTAAAATTACAGTGACGCTGGAGATAGGAGAGTTGACTACTGATGTCGTGTGCCACGTTATAAATGCAGTGACGATGTACAATCTTCTCCTAAGAAGGCCATGGATACATCAGTACAACATTACACCCTCTACCCTGCATCAGTGCTTCAAATACTGCAAAGGTGGGATACAATATAAAGTAATGGCCGATGTGAAGCCCTATACAGAGGCCGAGTCCTTCTTTGCAGACGCCAGTTATTATAAAGGGTTCGCTAAGGAAGAAAGAAAGAGTGATGAAAGTAAAGTCCTAAAGGACATTCAAGTAAAAGTGATGAAAGAAGAAACAGAAAAGGCCGAATCATCCAGGGCTACAGAAGCAAAGAAGAAATTCTATTTTGTGCCAAAACATCTGAGATAACTAGGGCAACTGCCACTAACCCTGTTGTCACCTAAATAGTTAAAAATTTTACAATCCAATTATATAGTGTCGTTGCTGTATGTTGAAAGAAATAAGCCATTTTCGGCCGCTCTAGGAAGGTTTCAGGTCAAGGATAACGCAAAATACCTAAAACCAATAGAATTTTATGCCTTAGTGGAAGCTGAGGCAGGAGAAGAGACCAGGAATAATGTGTACCGCGGTAGGCTGACACTGCAAGAGCTTAAAAAATATAGTCCGGTAAGTAAGAAAATCATGAAAAACATGGGTTTTGATTATAAAGAACCCACCGACTTGAATCATGGGAGAGGAATTCAAATTCCTATCGGGGTCGGTCAGGAAAAGTGAAGAAAATTTCAAGGATTGGGGCCAGAGCATTAGTGAACATGGTTACAATCGAGCAGTTAGTGGAATAGTTCCTAACACAGTTGAGCATCCTGAAATGGTTCCAAAGTAGATAGAAAGCGGGGGGCAGCCAACGATAAATAGTTTGCGAGAGATAAACCTGGGTATGGAGGAAGAGCCAAGGAACACATTCGTCAGCACTGGTCTTTCTGAATAGGAGTTTGAGGAATATGTTCAACTCCTTAAAGATAATAAAGACGTCTTCGCTTGGACATATGCAGAGATGCCGGGTCTGGAGCCTTCTGTAGCTATGCACCGATTAAATATTTCTAAAGAGAAAAGGCCAGTTAAACAAGCGAAAAGGCGATTTCATCCAGACTTGGTTCCCCTAATAGAAGAAGAAGTCAATAAGTTGATAAAAGTTGGGTTTATTAGAGAGGTCAAATATCCCAAGTGGATATCGAACATTGTCCCTGTGAAGAAGAAAAACGGACAAGTCAGGGTGTGCGTTAACTTCAGAGATCTGAACAAAGCTTGTCCAAAAGATGATTTTCCTCTCTCGATAACTGAATTACTGATTAACAGTACAACTCAGTATGCTATCATGTCCTTCATAGACGGTTATGCAGGGTATACTCATATTAGAATGGCACCTGAAGATGAAGAAGCAACGTCATTCAGAACTTCGCTAGGAATTTATTGTTATAAAGTTATGCCGTTCGGCCTCAAGAATCCCGGGGCGACATATCAGAGAACAATGCAGAATATCTTCCAAGACATGATGCAGAAGCATGTTGAGTGCTATGTCAATGACTTAGTGGTTAGGTCAGGAGATCATCAGGAGCATCACAAGCATTTGGCATCACTTTTTCGTTGACTCAGAAAGAAACAGCTGAAGATGAATCCCGCTAAATGTGCATTTGGGGTGTCCTTAGGAAAATTTCTCAGTTTTGTCGTCCGACATAGGGGCATTGAGATCGATCTAAGGAAAGTCAAAGCCATTCAAAATATGCCGCCACAGAAGACATTAAAAGAATTAAAAAGTTTGCAAGGAAAGCTGGCGTGCATTCGCCATTTCATTTCAAAACTGGCAAGGAGATGTTAGCCATTCTCCCATTTGATGAAGAAAGGTACAGAGTTTGTATGGGACCAAGCCTATCAGAATGCATTTGACTCAATAAAGGAATTACTAAAACAGCTACCGGTATTGACAGCCCCAATAAAAGGTAAGCTGCTTATTTTATATATATTTACAGTCGAGAATTCTTTTGGAGCTTTATTAGTACAGGTGAATGAATCCGAGAAAGAGACCGCTCTTTATTATTTGAGCCAAATTCTGATGGGCATGGAATGCAACTACTCCCCAATCGAGAAAGAATGTCTGGCGCTAATATTTACGGTACAGAAATTGAGACATTATTGTCTCTCCCATGACATAACTTTGATCTCAAGAGCAGATCCGGTAAAGTTTTTAATGATAAGACCAATGTTGTCTGGGAGATTGGCCAAATAGATGCTGTTACTTTTGAAATACACTATTACATATGAGCCGGCAAAAGCAATAAAAGGACAAGTAGTGGCGGACTTCCTTGCAGCACACCCTGTACCAGAGTGTGAGACCATCAGTGATGACTTTCTCGATGAACAAGTTATGTTGGCTGAGTCCCAAAGCCCATGGCTGATGTATTTTAACGGTGCTTCTCGAGCATCAGGAACGGGGGTAGGAGTAGTATTCATTACTCCTCAAGGTGACTTGCTACCTTACTCCTTCACATTGGGAACTACATGCACAAACAATGAGGTCGAATATAGAGCCCTCATCATCAGGATGGAAATTGCACAAGAAATGAAGATAAGAACGTTGCATATCTCCGGGGATTCCAAATTGATTATAAGTTAATTGACAACTGAATTCGAGATAAGAAAACAAGAGCTTTTGCCATACTGTTGAAGAGCATAGTAGTTGCTAGAGTAGTTCTGTCATGTCGAAGTCAAGCACATACCGCAGTCTGAAAATGCAAGAGCAGATGCTTTGGCCAACTTGGCAGCAGCTTTGTCTTGCCTAAATCAAATCACTCTCTAAGTAACTATAGAAGAAAGAAGGTTTTTGCCATCTTTAGAGGACATCGATGAAAGTGTGGAGACACTTCTTATATCGTGTTTAGAGGTAACGACAGATGATTGGCGTCAGCCTTTCATAGACTATCTCAAATATAATATCTTGACAGAAGACCCAGCCTAGAGACAACAAATCAAGCAAAAGCCAAGCAAATTCCTCATATGTAGTGAAGTGTTATATAGAAAATCCTATAATAGAATGTTGCTACGTTGCTTAGATGAAGAAGAAGCAGATCAAATGTTGCGAGAGTCACATTCTAGAGAATGCGGGTGGCATTAAGCTGGCCAAAATTTATTCCATAGAATACATCGAATGGGGTATTATTGGCCTACCATGTTCAAAGACGCGATAGATTATATGAAGCGGTGTCATGAATGTCAAATTCATATAGGTGTTATACACATTCCTCCAGACGACCTGCATCAGTCAGTCGCCTCTTGGCCATTCTTGACATGGGGACTTAACGTCATTGGTCCTATAAGTTCGCCTTCGTCAAAAGGAAAGTAGTATATCTTGGTAGTGACAGATTATTTCTCCAAGTGGACAGAAGCAGTTGCATTATGCAATGTTAAGGAAAAATATGTGGTTAATTTCATCTAGCACACAATAATATACCGCCATGGTATTCCGAAGAAAATTGTTACAGATAATGGCACTCTCTTAAAAAACAGAGGCATAGACAAGCTATGTCAGAAATTCAGCATTCGTCATTCATTTTCAACACCTTATTATCCACCAACCAATGGATTAGCAGAGGTATTTAATAAAATGATAGTCAAGATATTGAAGAAAATAGTGATGGGGAACAAACATGATTGAGATGAAAGATTACAAGAAGCATTGTGAGCATACAAAACTACTCACTGGACAGCAACAAAAGCAACACCATATTCACTGGTCTATGGTGTAGAAGAAGTGATCCCGATTGAAATACAAGTAATGTCACTCAGAGTGGTAATGCATCAGTCCATTACAGATGATGAAAATGTAAAAATAAGGCTAAAAGAACTGGATTTGCTGGATGAGAAACGTCTGGCAGCCCAACAGTGATTGCAATCATATCAGGTAAGGATATCAGCCTCCTTCGATAAACGAGTTAAATATCGTTCTTTCAAAAAAAGGGATATGGTACTGATGTTAAAAAGACCTATAATAGTCACTCATCGAATAGGGGGCAAATTCAAGCCTAAATGGGACGGGCCATAATAAAAGAAGTGTACTCTAATGAAGCATACAGGGTCGTGGATCAAGATGGACAAGGTCTCAGTATACCTGTCAATGCTCACTTTATCAAAACATATTGTCCTTGAAGATATTACTGATTTTGATCCAAAATATTATCAGAATAACGATTCTGTATCAAAAGAGGGCAAGAATAAACAACGCCATGGTGATGTACTGTCAGATGAATGAATAAAGAAGAAATTTGTGAGCACATCAAGACCATATACCAATAAGTGTTGCGAAAAGATGACCATCGTCATCATCAAGCGAGCTCTACAAAATTCTGTTTAAATTGGTATTGTCACCAAGCTGATGTATTAAGAACGACACATATAAACACCATTAAAGATATTAGCAGAAATGGTGACGTATCAATCTCAATCAGAGATGTCTATCATCCTCGTGACAACGATGGTCACCTATTGTAACGCCCCGAAAATCAGGGGTCAAGCAAAGCCCAACTCCCAAGTTCCAATGCATCACTTATGCAACATAGATAATGATGTTTAAATGTTGTCCATATTAGTGCATTAAACATCAGTGGGATTACACTAAATCGGCATATTATACTCCAGAGTCAGTGTAAATAAGCAAGCGAAAGACTGAACTAAATATATAAAGTATATACATGTTTTATAACCTTTAGAGCATGAATGTGCTACCAGGCTAAATATATACATAATTTGTTTCAAGTTATACAAAATGACAAAATGTGAATGTTCCACTAATCCAATATCCCTGTAATCCCGACTATGCAACTCTAGGTCTACACAGACCTGCCTGAGAGCTGAATGTATGAGAACTCCTCCTCCTCGTCAATGAAACCTGGCTCCGTCGTGAAAGCCTCACTGTAACCTGCATCTAAATCAAAGTCTGGTTGGTGTTTTAAAACACCATCCTAGAGTGGGAGTGAGTGATCAACTCAGTGGTACTATAAAGTAAAGGTTAACATGTTATCAATTCAATCAAGTAGTAATGATAAAGCAATACAACAATCACTTCCTAATTACTCTTGTTAATGCAGGAATGATATGTAGTAATAATGTATGCCCTCGCTTGCACTCCCTCAGTGACTTCATCTAACGATCGCGCATGGCAAACTCTTTAAAAGTGCGCTTCTTCGCCAAAGCACATACAATGCAGTGCATGGTCATGTTAACCAAGTAATTTATTAGGCATATTCATATAGTAGATTCGGGAAGCTAATGTACCTCTCTTTTTATCATTTACCCAAGCAAAGATCCATCTATGGTCGTCAATCCTAGTTAATTATATATGATAGGCAAGTTGTAGGGCATCACCCTTGATGAAAACAATGGGTAGGTAAGTTCGCGAGTTTACACTCGAGGTCGCTACGAGGAGGCTCGTCACCTCAATGTAGGCCTAATTTATACTCGAGGTCACTACGGGAGGCTCGTCACCTGAACATAGGCCGACAGCTCGAATACGGTGTCCCATACACTACCATATTTGACTCACGAGTTTGGGTTGCTCACTAGTCACTATGGGGAGGCTCATCACCCCAGCGTAGGCTGACAGGTCGACCACAGTGTCTCATACACTACGAAGTATTGCTCATGAGTCTTAGTGGACCTTGGTACCATGGTTAGAATGGGCTTTACATTGGTAAGCGGTACCATAAATTCAAACAATAGCGTCCATACATGGTAAACACACAATAGGCCAATCAGGTTATTTAATAAGTTCGATTGGTATGAGCGCATGCTGAATAAATCAACATGGAGCGCATACGCCCTCCACATGGCCTAACCACTGTCAACAATCACCGTACGACTCAGATTCATCGAATGTATCCAATGTGGCGAAACTAGTTTGGCCATTCAATCAGGAACCATTACCGATTACCTGGACTGCGTAGTAGTCCCAATCATACTCAAATGCAATAGGTAGTCACATATGTTAATCATAATAGTATTTAACAAACGATTCAAATATAATTCCCATTTGAGCATTTTATCAAACATATTGAACAAGTTATTATACATATGCATTTCATCCATAAATCATATGATAGCAATTTATATTACATGAAGGAAACTATAAATATGGATAGGGTGGTTAAGAATCCTATCTTAACACCCTTATTAAAAGCGATTCATCAATCAATTTCTCATTCGGATATTTTATTAAACACTTAGACTACACATTACTTCATATGTGAACTAAATTTGTTATAGCATATATTATGGCAAATCCTTTCACAAAGGAGTTGCCACACATACAACAAACATATATTCTAGATTAATAGTCATGGAAAACATAAATCAGGATTTCACTTTCATTCAAACATTTCTACAAACACATGGAATGCATTATATATTCACATAGTTCACACACGTGTAGTTTATTAAATACATCGTAACTAAGATCATATAGCAACAATCAAGTTAGACATAAATCATTGCTAACATTGAAAGCCTTAAAAATTATAACCTAAACATTTATAGTCCGTACCTTTCGTCAGTTAACTTGTTTTGAACTTGGTTCGAATCTTACGTCCCCGTATATAGAACAATGGTACCTAAACATCGAAATAGGTTAGCTATTTCGTCTATTCCTCTATTTGGATTCCTAAAATGAGATTAGGGTTAGGATTTCTTACCCAAATTAGAGTTGGAATTGATGGTGTAGCGAAACAGGTGAGGTGATTCAGCCCGTGGAGTGATGGGAGTGAATCCGAACAACGATCACCCTATCTCTCTCTCTCTTCTCCTCACTCTTTTCTCCACTTTTCTCTCTTCTCTCTCTTAGGGTTAGAGAAATTCGCATGAAATGAAAGAAGGGTGGTTTAAGGGCATTATATAGGCTCAAAAGTGATGTAAATGGCCCCAGGGCCATGGTATACTTAGGTTATAGCCAAAGGGTGCCTATTTTTGACAAACAAGGCTCTTGAAAAGGTCTATTTCTCACCTAAGTCATGGAGCAACTTCCTTGACAATGGATCTACGCTAGGATTGTGTTTATGGTGCGATCTGATAAACTGATTGGCTAATGAAGGACCTGTATCAGATCAACGGTCGTTGTTACTTGATCAGGGCCACAAGTATATTAATAGGTGCAGGGAAATTTTCCTAATCTATGGGCGTAGTTGGGCCAGAAATCGACGATCTAAAGTCCTCAATTTCGCCAGCAAGTGAATGGTCCAATTCACTTAAGTTTAAGTTCATTTCCTAAAGATATTCGCGTTTCTCACACACTTCGCTTAAGGCTCAAGTTGTGCATTTCTGGATACTATTTGGAATCGATTCCCGTGATGGTTGTTAAGCCCAATAAGGTGGTCATAACCTTATAGCTTCACGGTAATCGGACCTTCGAAGCACAGTCTAGGTCCGATACGGAGTTTCAATGTGCTCCCAAGATCAACTGGGTTTTGAGATTTCTCCTTATTTTTTAAGTAATGTTGAGTTAGTGATTTTAATGGTTTTGGGTCTTGCTATTTGTATATATAGTGGTTCAAGCTAATCCACCAATTAGTTTAGTTTAGTACTTAATTAATTTTCATCTAATTTCCACAGTATACGGTCTTTAGGGATTTCTACATGAGGTGGTACTCGGGCCTTAGTACAGATTTTTTTGAAATGTTACACCTATTATTATCTTTTAAGGTAGCCTAGCTAAGCCCTAAAAATGGCTAGCTACGCATAATGCCTATCATTTTTGCCATTTGGGTAGCGGCGAGAAGCTAGTGGCCCTAAAAAGCCGTGAAGGCCATCGTATGCATACCCATGCGGGCAGCTGATGAAGCCAGTGACTAAAAGCCTTAAAAGGCCAAAAAGTACTCAAAGGCTAGTCATGCATAATACCAATGCTGCCTGTATAGTTTTCTGGCAGCGTCACGGGGAACAGAGGAAAATACCCTCCTGTGAATGGGTCTAACCTTGCAAATGAAGAATGTGAGCTCTTTGGCCATGTCCATATATAGGCCAACCATGCGTAGGACCCCCCAAATCTCTACCTTGATTTCAGTATTAACTCATGAGGAAGGGATTAAACCTACAAATTGATGGACTCGAAGCCCTAGATTTGGTACCCCAAAGGTCGCCTTACAAGCCCCGTGAACTCTGGAGAGTTACTACGGCCAACCCTACGCGTAAAACCAGCCGAGTTCACGGCACCAGTAGCTTCACTAGGCCCCTCTGATGGATCGTGGTTTGTGAACTCAGCAGGTTGTGAGAAGTCCAGTGAACTCCTAAGAGTTACAAAGACCATCACGTGAGACCCGACTCCACTACTCTAGAGTCTAAAAAACTGTGTGGGCTCCACTACTCAAGAGCTTAAACTATGTGTATTTGACTAAACTAAAACTTAGCACCGCTAATTAAGACAAAAAACATATAGAAATCCCGCACTGACAAGCATAAAATGCTAGTGTTTTATATCAGTTCCTCATTAAATGTTATGTCAAGATTGTTGCATAGATAAATATGTTTGAAATAATCTGTGATGAAGAACTCATAGAAGAATAAAATATCTTAAACAATTATCATGTCTTCATAAGTTGAGAATCAAAAGAGATTACTTGTTCAAAAAATATATAAACAAAGAAATTACATACTCAAAGTTCTTCTTTAATTCCTACTATCCCCATATACTTTTGCAAGTCCTCCTTTAACTGCATCTGAGCTGTAGCATGTTTTGACTTTTCCTCAAGAATGACCTTTGCTTGATCAGGAATGCCAACCAGTTTATCTTCCAATGATGCGATCATCTCTTCGCTCTTGAGTAGTTCGGATTTCTCAGCATTAGTAGACCGAATAGTGACTTGTATCCTTTCCTCAATCTACTTTATGGATGATTCCTTCTCGTGATCCTTCAACTCTAGCTGAGAAATCTCCTCTTTCAGAGCAGCGATGCAGTCCCGAATAACCACTCTGTCATTAGTATAAGTCTTCAGCTGTTCTTGAAGAACTAATTGTTCCTGGTCAAATTCAAAAATAGCGGAAGCAATAAGAGAAGCCTTTTCCTTGGACAAAGTCACCTGTTTCCCATATTCTAAGATCTCAGAAGCAATTGTGACATTTTTTGCCAATGCTAAAGAGATTATTGAATCATGAAATTTGAAAAGAGAATCACGCAGAGTGGAGATGTTGATCTTTGCCATTCTTGCTAAAATTTCGTGAATTTCAATGGCAATATCTAGGTCTGACCAATGTTTAGGGTCTTTGAAGATGTGAACTATTGCTGACAAAGAATTCTTCATTAAAAGCATCTTATGTCTGAGAATCTTCACGAATCATAGTAGCTCAGACGCAGTGGCAACAGACTCAGAGCTTGCTGCCCCACTGTAAGGAGTCCCTGTAGTATAAAAAAATAGTGATAAAAAGTTAGAAGATGTACGACTCTTGATAAGGCAATAAATATATATATATATATGCCTACTACAGAAGTATGACTAATAGGAGGTGGGATTTCCTGAACCGTAGGAGGACCAGCTCCTAGCATGTCAGCGAAAGAAGGCGCTTTGGCCTCTGTACTCGAATCTCTAGTAGTTGGAGTGGGAAAATAAGTGGTTTCTACTAGAAAGATAATTTCATAGGCCACCACTTTTGGCACTACCAAGGGAACCAGAGGAAACCTCGTTGAAATTACCAGTGCAGTTGTAGGAGGATTCATAGGAGGAGTATCATCCGTCCTAGTATTACCAACATGAGTAACTGAAATAAAGATACAACAATAATAATGAGATAACTATCACACAATACATATGAATATCTACAGAATTAAAAATAAATAAATTTCCCTTACCTAGTGAATATCCATACTCCCCATAATCTAAAGGTTCTTCTTCCTCTTCTATTACCGTAGGAGACTTTGCAGGAATATTGGCCCCAGGAAGAGTTTTAGAATCTACAGGAGGGTGTTCCTTGTCAGCATTGTCCGCAACAACATCCTCTTATCCATCTATATCAACTTCTTCTTCCTCAAAATTGTCATCTTTATCTTCGTTCATCATCTTCGTATTCAACAGAAGTAGTACCCTCCGATGAAGAAGCCAAACTTTCATCCCCTATGTTTTCTTCATCTACCTCTTTCCTTTAAAAGAAGTAGTTCGACTGCTTTCTGGTTGAGGCTCTCTGTCAATTGGGACTAAAGGGGTTGCAAAGGCTTGTTTGCATCCTTCCTGAGGAATAGATGGCGACGCTTGCAAGCGCGCTCGAGACCTGTTCATAGGAGATGATGAACCAGGAGGAGTATGTTATGAAGGAGGAGCCAGTTCATCCTCGGTTGTAACAGTTTCTACCGAAATAGGAGAAGATGTTCCTTCGACATCACCTGTGACCCAGCCACCAAAGTCATGAGGGACCTTCTCAAACTCTGTCAAAAGCCTGCGAGCAATCCACCCTTCCAAAGTATTGATAGGTTTCTTTTCATGGATTGGATCTTCTAGTGATATTTTTCTGTAAATTTCACCGTGAAAAGGTGCGCGGCTCTTCTCTAATATGTAGCCAATTCCGTTATCAAGTTTGTAAGTGCAATGGTTATTTGTTGCCTTGATTGTCAAATTTTGTAGTGCAAAAACTACAATCTCTGTCTTGTGTAGCGCATTGATATATCTATTCAATGCACATCACATGTACAAGGACAATGCTTCAAGTCAAGAACAATGATCTGCTTCAAGTAATGCAAGGTCAAGTACATTGTTCTCTTCTCTAAAGCTTCAGAGTTTTAAAGCTATGAGATCTTGTTTAAGACTTAAGGTGAAATACAACTCAAGAACTACAAGTTCAAGGTTTCAAAGATCTCGAGTTCAAGCTTTATCATGTGTCGAGATCTCAAGTCTCATGAATTTCAAAGATCATCCATCATCTGAAGAAATGAAGGTTTAATGTCCATACTTCACATTTAAGGTATGAATGACCTTAGATTGACCTTAGGGTAGGTCATTTTGTATACATAATTCAAATTTAATCATTTTATAAGTGTTTGGTCTGTTCTTAGACTAGTCCTGGACTCTGTTCAACTAGTCCTAGAACTGGCTCGACTAGTCCAAGAAATTCCAAAACCAATCCTAAATTGTTGCAAATTTTCAAAATTTTTGGTTGAGCTACGACCAGTCCTGGAGTCTGCTCGACCGGTCGTGTGAACAGTGTCGACTCATTCAAGACCAGTCTAATAGCTACGACTTAAACTCCAGCAAAGAATTCTGGTGTCTCACAACCAGTCGTGGGTAAGTCACGATCAGTCGTGGAGGACTCACGACCATCGTGAAGTGCCTATGAGCAGTCGTCGAATGGTTTTATCCGATCGTGCTCAAAATTTTAAAATGTTGTTGGTCCTACGACCTGTCGTAGTGTCCACAGGACCAATCAAAGATGCGAATTTTGCAACTATAAATAGAGCACGATTTTCAGAGTTTTATATCCAATTCAAGTAAAATCAAGGCATCACTCTAAGAGATAAGTTTGTGTTCTTTTTAAGTTAGATTGTGCATATTTAATATTCTCCTTTGTTAGCTTTTCATATTTGATTTTGTTTCTACATTTCAATCTGATTTGAAAGAGGAATTGTGATATTCCACTTCTTGAAATCAAAATCAAATAGAGCTAGCCCAACTTGATTTAATTTAAAATCAATTATAACCTAGAACCATTTCTTGAGTGAGTATTGGACATTGAACTTCTATTCGAACTTCTACTCCGACTTGGTTCTTCCGGGCTGCAACAAAAGGAGAAATCCAGGTATTTTACATTTGTGTAAATCTTCTATTTTTGGTTTCTTTGAGATTAAACCAGAAAAATCTCTGAGTGTTGGTTATCTGAGGAGAGCCAGAAAACTCAGAGTGTGGGGTTTTTGAATTGTGTAATCCCATTAGAAAGACACAATTGTGAGGGTTTTAGGTGAACCTGAGAAAAACCTATTTTCATAATGAACGCTAATATCCCCTGTGTGAGGATATTAAGAGTGGAGTAGCAAGCCGTATGGCTGTTGTTTAACAGTTGGTGTACACACAGGCAAACCACTATAACTCTGTGTTTTGTGGATGTGTGATTTATTTTCTATATCTTTAATCATTCAAGTTTATGGGATGTATGTGTGAATGTGAATTTTGTAATATTTACATTTTAAGCATTGTGGGGAATGTTGTAATAGTTTAGACTTTCATTTCTTGCAATTTCCATTCACTCCTCTTCAGTTTGAGATATTGATACTTAAACCGTCCTACCTACCACTGAAGTAACTGGTATCAATGGATCAAAATTAATGAGAGTGACATCTTATTTTTCTTGGACCACACTTCAGAAAAGTGAGAGTAGTGCAAATGCAAAAGCACTAAATGTAATCACTTATGCACTATCACCAAATGAATTAAAAAGAATTATATCCTATGATTCTGCAAAGTAAGCCTTGGATATTTTAGAAATGATACACGAGGGAACATCAATTGTCAAGAAATCTAAAGTCCAAATCCTCACAACCAAATTTGAGGAAATACATATGGAAGAAAATGAAATGTTTATGGACTTCTATACTAGATTAAATGACATTGTGAACTCTATATGGGGTCTTGGTGACAAAATCCCAGAAAGTAAAGTGTGTGCAAAGATACTACACTCACTTCCTAAATGGTTCAATTCTAAGGTAACTGTGACCCAGGAACTTCATGATACGGACAATATGAGGGTAGAAGAACTAGTTGGCTCTTTACAAACTTATGAGTTAAACTTTAAAGCTTCTAAAGATAAATCTATCACCCTTAAATCTTCTAAAAATATTTTTCAAGAAAATAATAGCAATTCTAATCTAAAAAACTCAGAAGATGATATGGCCCTTCTAGCGAAAAGGTTTTACAAAATTTTCAAAAGTAAAAAGAGGGTTGATTTTTAAAAATCTAATGATAAGAAAAGATCTAAATCTAAAACTTGAAAATCATTAAAAGACAGTCAATGTTACAACTGTCAAGAATATGGGCATTTGGCATCAATGTTACAACTGCCAAGAATATAGGCATTTGGCATCAATGTTACAACTGCCAAGAATATGGGCATTTGGCAAACAAGTGTCTAAAAAGGACAAACCTAAAAAAGAAGAGTATGTTGGCTACTTGGGATGAATCTTCTGGTTCTGAAGATTCTTCTGAATCAGAAGATTCTGAAACCGAGTCGGGCAATGAAGTCAAAGCCCTTATGACTCTAGCGAAGTTCACTTTTTCAGATAATGATGATTTAATTAGTGAAGAAAATCTGAATAGTGATCATGAAAATGAAGAAGATCTTCAAGATGCCTATAATGTCCTTTACAAGGAAAGTTGTAAAATTGTTGTTAAATTAAAACTTCAAAAAGAAAAGTTTTCAAAGCGTAAAGAAAATTTTGATTCTCTTCTTTTAGAATCTCATATTTTAGATTCTTTTAAAAAATGCAAATGCGATTTAGAATTCAAAACCTCCTAGATTGAAAATCTGAAATCTGAAAATGAAAAACTTAAACTTGAAGTCTCTTCACTTTTGAGTTTAAAGGATACATGGAGGTATGCCCAAGGTGATCCAAAATTAGAAAAACTTTTACTTGGGTCAAGAAAATGTGGCGACCGATCCGGTTTGGGCTACGATAGAGATATTCCTCCTAAACAAAATAATACTCCTCCTAAGTTTGTAAAAGGAGAGTCCTCAAACTCAAAAGAGAAAAGTTCTAATCAAAATTTTTCTAAAAATACAAAAACATTTCAATCTTTTAAACCTAAAAGTAACCATATCAATTATAAAAATCAAAACCGAAACCCTTTAGCTGAAAAAGTAGTTGATTTACTTAAGGAGCTCTTAAAATCTAACTCAATGGGTCATTCTTACAACAACTACAAACATAAGAAGACCAACTATACTCCTAAACCCAAAACAGTTATGAACTGGGTTCCTGAGGTTACTTGCTTGGTTGCCCACATGGCTTTTAAAGCTATAAGTCACTCAAAGTGGTACTTAGACAGTGGATGCTCAAGGCATATGACTGGTGATAAAGGTCTACTCACCGTTCTTAAAGACAAGGCTGATGGTTCAGTCACATTTAGTGATGGTAGCAACTGCATGATTATTGGCCAAGGTACGGTTTAACTCTTTAACCTTCCTTTATTTAAGAATGTTTTATATGTAGAAGGTTTAAAACATAACTTGTTAAGCATTTCTCAAATATGTGATAAAAACCACAATGTAAAATTTTTTAACCTAAGGTGTGAAATTTTAAACAAAAAGGGTTCAGTAATATTAACTGGTCGTAGAACTTCTGAAAACTGCTACATCGTAAGTGATTCTAGCTCATCTAATCAATTATGTTACATGGTCCATACCGATAAAACTGAGTTATGGCATAAACGCCTTGGATATGTTCACTACCGCAATTTGTATAGATTAAGTAAAAGCGAACTAATAAGAGGTCTACCTAAATTACAGAAAGTAGACAAAATATGTGGCGAATGCCAGATTGGGAAGCAAACTAGGAGTACTCACTAAAAAGTGAACTCCAATGCCACATCAAAACCCCTCGAGCTTCTCCATATAGATCTTATAGGACCAACCAGAATGGAGAGTCGAGGTCGCAAAAAATATATTTTAGTAATCGTGCATGACTATACCAGATTCACCTAGGTAGCCTTTTTAAGGGATAAATCAGAAACCCTTGATGAAGTAAAAAGAGTTCACAAACGAATCTAAACGGAAAAAGGTTCTCAAGTTTATAAGATCCATAGTGATCATGGATCAGAATTCGAGGATACCAGTTTTGAGAAATTCTGTTGTGATCAGGGAATATCACATGAATTCTCTGCACCGAAAACACCACAACAAAATGAAATTGTTGAAAGAAAAAATAGTGCTTTAAGAAATGGCAAATGTAATGTTGAATAATATGAAGCTCCTTAAAAATCTTTAGGCTGAAGCCGTAAATACTACATGCTATATAATCAACCAGGTTTATATAAGTAAAATAAATAATAAAATAGCTTATGAAATGTGGTTCGATAAGAAGCCAACTATCAAATACTTTCGAGTTTTTGGCAGCAAGTGTTATATTTTACATGACCGTGAAAATCTGGGCAAGTTTGACATTAAAAGTGATGAAGGGATCTTTTTAGGATATTCTTTAAAGCCTTTTATAGATTATCTTAAATATGATATTTTGCCAGAAGATTCAGTGCAATGACAACAAGTCAAGCAAAGATCGAAAAGATTCATTATGTGTAGCGAAATATTATACAGAAGGTCTTACAATGAAATGCTGTTGCAATGTCTAGATAGATAAGAAGCAAGTCAAATGTTATGAGAGGCTCATTTTGGAGAATGTGGAGCACATCAAGCCGGTCGAATTCTATTCCATCGAGGCATCGAATGAGATATTATTGGCCTACAATGTTCAAGGATGATATAGAATATGCGAAGCGATGTCATGAATGTCAGATACAGATACATGGAGATGTCATACATATACCCCTTGAAGATCTTCATCAGATAGTTGCTTCTTGGATTTTTATTGCTTGAGGACTCGATGTTATTGGTCCCATAAATCCACCCTTGTCCAAAGGAAATAAATATATATTGGCAGCGACAGATTATTTCTCCAAATGGACGGGAGCGATTGCATTGCAAAATGTCAAAGAAAAGGATGTTGTCAATTTCATCTGACATGCGATAATATATCGTCACGACATCTTGAAGAGAATCGTCACCGATAATGGTACTCCTTTTAAGAATAGGGGTATGGAAAAATTGTGTCAGAAATTCGGTATTCACCACTCATTTTCAACACCTTACTATCCGCCAGCCAATGGACTAGCAGAGGCATTCAATAAGATGATCGTGAAAATACTGAAGAAAATGGTGACAGGAAACAAGCGCGACTGGGATGAAGAGTTGCAAGACGCATTGTGGGTTTATAGGACTACTCACCGAATGGCAATGAAAGCTACACTGTATTCGTTGATTTATGGTGTGGAAGTCGTCATCCCAATTGAAACACAAGTCATGTCACTCAGAGTAGTAGTGCACTAGTCAATTACAGACAATGAGAATGCAAGAATAAAGTTAGCAGAATTAGATATGTTAGATGAAAAATGACTGGCAGCTAACAGTGATTGTAATTATATCAAGCAAGAATCTCCACCACCTTCGACAAGAAAGTAAAGCATCGCTCTTTTAAGAAAGGTAACATGGTGTTGATGTTAAAGAGATTGATAGTGGTCACCTGCAGAACAGGGGGCAAGTTTTACCCCAAATTGGATGGGTCGTACATAATAACTGAAGTATATTCCAACATGGCATATAAAGTTGTGGATCAAGATGGACGGGGTATTAGCATACCAGTCAATGCTTGATTCATCAAAAAGTATCGTCCTTGAAGATAAATGAAGTTTTGATTCAGAAGATTATCAGTATAATCATTCTAAATCAAAAGGGGGCAAGAATAAGCAAAACAATGAAACAACCTCAAAAAGTAGTGTCATGTATTCTTCCATATACGAATGAATAAAAGGAAAATTTTCAAACATTTTCAAGCATATCATTCTAGTCTTATCATCAATCATTATCGAGCATCGGTTATGATTATTGCCATCATTAATTGTCAAAATGATATTATCGCCAAAATTGATGCTCAAGACACTATTGCAAATGCTATCATCGACATGGCAATATATACTATTTATTGATTCATCAAAACCACACAAGTTTCGTGATAACAACGGTGATCTATCATTTATTACAGCAATGGAATAAGCCTAAAAGGCCAACCATGCATCTATTACTCTTGATAGATTATTTAAAATTATGCGGGCAGCAGTGAGAAGCCAGTGCCCCTAAAAAGCCCATATAGGCCATCACATGTTTAGACCCATGTGGGCAGTAGATAAGCCAATCACTACCAAAAGTCATAAACGGCCAAGGATAAAAGAGAGTTAATCATGCATGAGACCAATGCCATCTGTATAGCTTCCGACAACGTCATAGGGGAAGGTGAGAGACAATGCCCTCCTGTGAATGGGTCCGACCTTGCAGACGAAGAAAAAGTAGGCTGCGGTGTGCGCTCTTTGGCCATTGTCCATAAATAGGCCAACCATGCATAAGACCCCCCAAATTCCTGGCTTGATTTCAGTAATAACTCATGAGGACAAGGTCTCTAAAACAGAACTACCCCCTCATTAATGACTACGCGGCCTTGGATTTGGTACCCTAAGGTAGCCTTACACACCCTGTGAACTCTAGAGAATTACTACAGCCAACCCTATGCGTAAATCCCACCGTGTTAACTAAGATTAAACTGCTCCTTGACGCTCTTCAACATACTAGGGAGCACATTACAGAGATGCTTCTGACTTGTCGCCCTTATATCCCTTTATATGAGGGTGGATCGTCTAGATGATTTTTTTTTATGTATTTTCTGAATCATAGTACATTTTCTTTTTGGATGATTATGCCCTTAAGGGCTTGTTGGTTTTTGGATGATGGATTATTCTACCCAAACTTGGGGTAGTAATTTTAATGCTATAGTTATGCTCATGTTGGCTATTCTCTTCCATTGTTATATCTCTTCTGACATGGGTTATATCTTTCTATTGATCACATAATGTTTATATATTTCCTGCTATTCCATTCTAACTTTACGTGATTTGCATGTTCTCTCTCTACACTGAATTTTATCATATATTGGCTTACTTCTTAGTAAATCCTTTGCCAATAACTAACAAAAAGGGGGAGAATAAACCTATCCACCCACCAAAACACTCTGTTGTTTTTTGCAGAATACAAGCTGATCATGGAAGAAACTACTGGGGAGAAACATCTCTATGTTACATATCTAGTCTTATGTTTGAGTTGTAATTTGGTATATGATATGTAATCTTTTATTATTTTGGTAGGTCATGGTATGGATCAAGACAGCATCCTAATATAGGTTGTTTTTGTCACGTAATTGACAAAGGGGGAGATTATTAATGCACTTATTTGCACACATATTTGTCAATCACGTGACTAGTTGTGCCAAGTAGTGGATTGAGTGCTTTACAAATGAAGATCGATGACCTAACTAGAGCGGAAGCACAAGTTACAAATTTAAGAAAAGAAAAGCTTCTATGATCTGGATCCTTCATATAGATGACCTTCACTTATAAATAGGAAAACCCTCTTAGATCATCTATATAAGCCATTCTAACCTTATAAGTTCCACCATTATAGAGTTGGCTTTGACAAAGTTCAAGTTGTTGACTGAATCATAGGAGAACGAATTAAAATAAGAAAATTTATCATAGTTCGGAAGGAGGAGGTGCCACCGAATGGCACTTTTGCTAGTACAAAATATACCTTCGATGTCACCAAAAGTGACTAAAACATTCCAGCAACTTTCGAGAAAATTCAGTACCACCAACTCTTACCGATGTACAAATTTCAGTGCCACTGAAAGTAGTAAAATTCATTCAGCAACTTCAGGATTTAATTCGGTACCCCGAGTGATATTTTGGTGCTACCGAGTGAATTTTGGTACTACTGAAGGTTGACTCGGTAGAACCAATAACTAGCCGTTATAGATCCGTCAGGTCCTTTTCTCTATAAATATAGGACTAAAAACTTTGTAAAAAGTGTGGATTTAGGCATTTTAGAGTCCATAGGTTATCCGAAGCTCAAATCACTCATCATAAATTCTATCCACATGAGATTCATGTTCTATTCATTGTAATTCATCACTCATGAGCATTGAAAGCTCTTATTTATGAAGAACATGATCTCAAGCCTTCACTGGAGTATCGAGACCAAACCTATAGATATATCCTTAGTCTCAACCATACTCTAGTGCATCCATCAATTGAATCTTTTAGGAAATCCATTCATAACCTTCATTAGAGATTCAACCAACTCCCATTACCTTAGTTACCTTTATAGGAACATCATCTGTAAGGTTCTTGATCGTGAAGCTGAAACAACAGGTAAACAACAACATAACGATCGGAGGAGCATCAGGGAGCTAATTCAATCACAAAAGAGCGAAGATAAAACAACCCAAGACAAGATACAAGACAGGACTCAATTCCGATAAGTAAGTGTCATTTTTAAGAGTCCAAAGTTAGTCTCTATCCTCGAGTAGGATTGAGGCTAAGAGTTTGCTATTAATAAACTAGTGTAGTTGCCTTATGTGGGACCTTAGCTGGTGGGCCTAAACGTAGGTGCCTTGTATGGGACCTTGGCCAGTGAGCCTAAACATAAGTGTCTTGTGTGGGACCTTGGCCATAGGGCCTAAATGTAGGTTCTTAGTGTAGGACCTTTACTCATGTGAAGAGCATAAATTGTTGATTCCTTTGTGTAGGGCTGTAAAGGTTAATGGTGAACCTGATTTAAAACCATTCATTGTGAAATCCGACACACTCTAAGAGAGAGTGCGGTTATTGGGAGTAGAGTAAGCAAATAGCCAAACCACTATACATGCTTATGTTTAGAATTGCCATTTGTATATTTGTTTAAATTATGTATATGATTTGAATGCTTAAATTATTTATACATGATTAGATGAATGCCTAAGATTGATAGGTAACACATTCCACACACCCATGTTCACTATGCCATAGGCTAGTCTCTTACTTTACATATCTTAAGTAGCCTATATGATTGGAACCTCTATTGTCTTGGAAGCCTTTAAAGTTATATTGTTTTACTTGTTTTAAACTGAATGATTGTTTAAGTTAGGCAATTAGGATTTTTAATAGGCAAAATATTTGAAAAGTCCTATTCACCCCCTCTGGGACCTTGTCTCATATTCATTATTCAGTATCAATAGTATAAACTGAAATTTCAACTTTTGCATTAACTCAAAATTTTCTTCTCTGACCTATAGTTCAAAGAGTATAAGTTATTTCTTTCATGGACTTGGTTCCATTTTCAGCCACTACTTCCAACATTGGAAGGACCCATTGAGTTATGGTGGCTTTCTACACACTTTTATCAATAGATTTGAGGAAAATCCTCATCTTTTCTTTCCAATCGGAATACTTCAAGCCATCAAAGGGAGGTGGCCTGGAAATGGATAGACTATCAAAATTTAACATCCCAAATAGCTCTGGATCTAGCTCTAGGAAGTTAATCCCAAAAAGAGTAACCTCGCTTTAATACCACTTGAAAGGACGAGTTATAGATGTCCTAGAGGGGGGGTGAATTGGATTATGCCAAATATTTCGATTCAATGCAGAATAATAGATCAAATAAATTCAATTTCTTAAAGTATTGAATTCTTAATATTAAATAGTTCGTAAGACAACATTCACCTAAATAATTTAGGCAAGACAACCTTATTTCATGATGTCTTTGAAATCAAAATATCAAACTAAAGCAAGAACAAATGAAGCACAATATAGGCATAAATAAATAAAAATCACCACAATGCACAAAAGAATTATAGTGGTTCGGTGCTTAAACACAACCTACTCCACTCCCAAAATTACTACTCTCGCAATTTTGGCTTTCACTATCTCAAGGTTTTTCCAGAGTCAACAACCTGATATAGTCATTGCAATTTTCATGGGTTATCACAATTAAACCCACTTTGTGATTTTCATGGGATTACCACAAATAAACCCTTTGAGATTTTCGGGCTATTTTAGAAAAATTCAAAATGAAATAAATATAAAGATAGACTTATCTTCAATTGGCGAGTTGAAGTTTTAGCTGTAGCTTGAATGTAGCGATCTTCTTCTTAGGATGTAGATGAAGTCTTTGTATGAGTTCAACCCAAAAAGAAATAAAGGGATGTAATGTATTTTTAATAAAATGAATGATACCCTAATGTTGCAAATTCAATTCTTTATTTCTCAAGTAGAGTATGGATTACTCTATTAAATTAGTTTAAACTAACTTGAGAGAGAGAATAGAATAAGTTAAAACAATTATAAGAATTACAGTGCAAATAGCTTAAGGAGGCTTGGACTTTCACTCTTTTCAACATAAGATAGATCTATGAATTTTTTTACTTTGAAGAGTAAGAGAGAGCCTCTATTTATAGCTAAAGATTCTAGAAGTTAGACTAGCCCAAGGGTCAGTTTGGCTAGCCAGATTTCAAAGATTATGTTCCAACGGAACTCAGATTTTGCGGGATAAAATCTTTCAAAAATTCGGTTGGCCCAAACCCAAGTTCAGTTAGCCGACCAATGGGTTCGGCTAGCCCAATATGTCTAAATTTTGAAATTGTGTCGTTACTGGAAACTTGACTGAACCCAGCTCAGGCTGGCCGAACCTATGTTGAGTTGACCAAACAAGCCGCGGAAAAATCTTTTCAAATCTGCCTTTTGCTCGAACAATGTAGGGTTGGCCGAAGTCAGTTAGGCTGGCCGAACTAAATGTCAGGCTAGCCTAACTTGAGTGTATTTTAAATAAAATATGATCATTGTGATGCATGTGTGAAATACACCTAACATATTATCAATCTAGGGTTACACCACCTGATGGTTGACTCATATGAAGTGTTCCGATCCTCCAACCATGAATGATCTTGACTTGAGATGTTAAGCCTTATTTTCAGACGCTTGATTGAGTTGATAACTTGTCCTCCATAAAGCTTACGATCCTTATAGGACTACGAAATTTGACAAACTACTATGTGCTTGAGTATAAGCACTTACAAAAATAAATTAAGAATGGAAGACATATATGAACACCAGTGGTGATAGCATGAATAACTTTAATCATGAAAGGAGTAAGATCAATCTTATTCCCTACCCTGGGATTAACATTCGAAGTGAAAATGCGACGAAGAATGAGGTATTTAGTAAAAAACTGACTAGTGGGAAGGGCATTACCGGACCACCATTCAACATTGAATCCACGTAACACACAGGCAATAGAATTTCTTTCTAAATTGTTCATTTTATCAGAAAGTGTGGAAATTGGGATATCGTCTTTCACCATTTCAATATCCATCAAGGACAAGGTGGTGGAAGATGTTATTGTGATAGTTTCTTCTAAAAATTAAAATTTAAAATATACATCATCTAAAGAAACCTCATTAATAGATGCATACATCACTTAAGTGATGGATTGGTAAGCTAGCCCACCCTAGTTTAAGATTTTCTCCCATCATACCTTAGGAAGGAGCTCAAGAAGACCATATTGAGTAATGTGTTCAATATTAACTGATCGCTCAATGATAATGCTCCTAAATCAGAATTCTGAACATTTTTCAGGTCATCCTCTGGTGCGCATACAGTCCACACAACCCGAGGGCCGGTGTGGGATAAGGAATTAGCATGAGATTTATGAATGGTACACTTATATCTTGGTTCCATGGTAGAAAATAAGCAAGGAATTACAAAAAAAAAAAAAACAGAGGTATAATAGAAAAGATCATATTTTTGGAGAAAATCTACCAAAAAAGGGTTTTATATTCAAGTAGAATGATAAAAATAAGAAGAACAAGCAAGGAGGAACTTAAATTCAGAAGGAAAATGCTTGAAATCAACTTATCATAGAGGTAGATGTATGGGTTGGCCAAATGAAGCATCGGTGGACCGAAGAAGATGAAGTTGAAAGTGAGCAAATGAGGATTTTTCTGTTTTTAATTCATTTCACGCCCGATTCTGCTAGCCTGAGGACGTTCTCAGCTAGCCGAATTTCTCAGTCAACTACGGACTAGTTAAAAAATCCTTTAAAAAAATTATATAATTTTTATTTTTCCATTTTTCTTTTCTTTTCATGCATATATTATTTATAAATAAACAAAATACAAAAAGTAAAAGTAAAAACATAATGATTAGTTAACAACACATCATCCAATATCATGCTTTAAATTAGAGAATCTGACACTATTAAGTGGCTTAGTCAGAATATTTGTAAGTTGCTTCTCTATTTGAATGTATTCCAGTATGATAGTCTTATCTTCGACTAATTCCTGTATATAATGATATCGTACGTCAATGTGTTTTTTACAAGAATATGTTGAATAGATTTTTTATTTTTATTTTTTGATATAGTCATAGCACTTGTGCTATCATAATATAAATTCATCGTATTTTGAGTAATTCCATAGTCATCTAACATGTGTTTAATCCATATGAGCTACGTGCAAGCATTCCCTGCATCAATGTATTATGATTCTATAGTGGATAAAGATACAAAATTTTGCTTATTGCTCATCCATTATGCAAGACAATTTTCAATATAGAAACATCCACCACTTGTGGATTTTCTATTATCAACATTACCCACCCAGTCTACATCAATGTATCCTGCTATTTGTACAAATGTATTATGTGGATACCACAAACCTAAGTTAGCCATACTTGCAACATATCTGATTAGCCATTTAACAACAGATAAATGAGATTCTTCAGGGTTAGATTAATATCTAGCACAGATGCCTACACTGAAAGAAATATCAGGTCTGCTGACAGTTAAGTACAGTAGACTACTAATCATACATGATAAAGTTTAGAGTCAACACTTTTACCTGATTCATCTTTTGATAACTTGAGTGTTGTACTCGTAGGAGTATTAAAATTCCTACCTTTTTCAAATCCAAATCTCTTCACTGAGTTCATTGCATATTTGGTTTGTGAGATGAATACTCTGCTTTTGAACTATTTAACTTGAAGTCCAAGAAAATAATTCAGTTCACCCACCATACTCATTTCAAATTCTGATTTCATCATATCTGTAAACTTAGAAGAGACATTAGCGCAAGTTGATCTATAGATAATATCATTAATATATATCTGAATAATTAAGATATCATCATTATATTTTTTTGACAAATAAGGTTTTATTGGCACAATCATCATTACATTTTTTTATAAACAAGGTTTTATCGACATTACCCATTAAAAAATTTTGACTAAGTAAAAATTTAGTCATTTTTTCGTACCATGCCCTTGGGGCTTGTTTTAAACCACATAGTACCTTTTTAAGACGATATACATTATTAAGAAGTTTGGGATATTCAAAATCCTTTGGTTGTTTAATATAAACTTCCTCATTTAAATTAGCATTTAAGGAATCACTTTTAACATCCATTTGATATATTATGAGATTTTTATAGAAAGCAATGGAAATAAATTGTAACACTTTAAATTTTTCCTATTTTGGATTGCCATAAATCCTTAATTTTTTTTATATAACTAGTCATGTCATCACTTACTGACCCTTGACACTCGAGGTGAGCTTATATGCAGCTGGTACCGATAAAGAACCACACAAATAAGATTGATCAACCGTAGAAAAATCCAACCGATCACTTAAACATCTAGTTTAGCCCCATGATTTGTTCACATAGGGCTCGAATCTAACCGACCTGCCACTGACTAATCAAACAACCATAATTAAATTAGAAATCTACCAAAACCCGAGCCATCTATGGATCGAACCTTAATTAATAAACCAAATCAACCTAGTTACTCTTTTAGCTTAAAACTAACAGTTTAGAGTGATTACGACTGAATCACCATTTTCGCTAATTTTGAATAGGCCATACTATGAACTTAGTTAATCCATACCTCAACAACTGCGCCCAAGAAATTTCCCTACTCAGTTTACTCTAGAAATGCTCCGATTACCCAAGCAAGATCTAGACTACTCGTTAGTGGGCCACTTTTTCCAAAATTATAGAGTAATATCCATCTCACTAGGCTTGTGGTCCATCACGAGCAATGGACTCAAACAACACCTGAAAATAGGTGATCTGTGCCATCCAGCTGGCACTTGTAAAATGCAACTCTCCCAAGTAATAACCTGAAACCTGAATTTTTAAAACAATTATCCCGCCACTTAGGATAATAAATTATGACATTCCAACCATTAGATTTCATCCAAACTCGCACCATAGATTAGAGATATTTCCCTGCACACGTCCATTAAATCTGACCCTTGATCGAGGAACTGGGACCGTTAATCACAAATCGGATCCTTACGATAAATTTTCACATTCATTTGCCACCAAATTTTGGACAGCCCCTCATTAGATCATGGGACACCTATTCCATAGCACAGATGGGCTAGGGGGCCACTAGGACAGCCCCAAACACCAAAAATCAGCCCACTAGGAGTATATTTATTAGAGTGAGAGTTCCTAGGGCCATTTAGTTAAATTGTCAAGTTATAAAGGACCTAAAATCTCACCCTCAACACATTTCCAGCAAAGGAGAGAGAGAGAGAGAGAGAGAGAGAGAGAGAGGAGAGAGAAGAGAGAGTAAGAGAGGAAGGGAGTTGGGAATTAAGTAATCCCCCTCTCCTATGACCACCATTCACCGGAGACTGTGGCCCTACCATCGTAGAGGCGCAGTATAGTTGATAAAAGGTAACAAATTCGAGCTTTCCTCCATTTTTCTTAGCTTGGGCTACATGTATAAGTCTTGACATGCAATTCCTCTGGCACAGGGACCGACACCTCAAATTTATAGACCCGACGCCGCTAGAGCAACTCGAAGGACCTCCAATCTGCAATAGGTGTGTACCATTACCTCTAAGTGGCCTGTTATCATGCCTAGAGTGAATGATTTTGTGTGAAGATTTTTCTTGCATGTTGCTGTTTAGTATGAAATTGCTGATTTTAAACTTGTGCCTGAAATTTCCCTAAATTGGGAAGGGGATTTCAAATTCTAATATCCTTGATGTATGTATTGTTGAATTGTTTGGCAACATGTGAAGTTGCATGTGTATTATCTAAAAATCTTGCTGATTTCATAGGTTAAATCTTGTTGCATGCAACTTACATGTGTAGATTCGGTGTGTTGCTAGTTGTATTGTGAATTGCTAAAATGGTGGAACCATATTTAGGAATGTCCCTGATTTTACTAAATTAGCATTATCGATTCATGCACATGTCTCTCGTAGGTTTGAAACGGGCAAATTCACTACCCACACCCCACCATGTATGTTTAATTCTACCTATAACTAGATGTCGTGTTCATTCCCACACCTCGATCTCCTGAAACTTAGACCCAAGTACATGTATAACTAGGAATTTTCAGAATTATACACAACAATGTCTTGTGCCCTGATTACAAATGCGGACTATAACTACACTTGCCTGATTCCCCTCACAACTACGAGTAGATCGAATTCTACTTGTTAGTACTATATTTACACATTGGGCCCTTTTCGGAACGGCCAGCTAATCGGAGCTTTCTTAGACAACTACTTTGTTAGGTTAGCTAATGGGCAAGTTTAGCCCAACTAGCCAAACTGCGAGCTGCTGACTGTAGTTGGATTGCGTGAGACGTTGCTCTCAGGCCGTATAGCCATGGTTCATCTCGTGGGGACAAATTGGCCCACTAGTTGGTCATCTTTGTACGTTTACCATGTTTGTACATGCCTGCTTGAACCTGAGGCACCCTGCATCTATTACACCCACTGACAACCATTAGTTATGACCCACAAGACTCATGAGCTGAGGATGGTAGAATGGGACACTATGCCTGAACTGTTGGCTTACACTAGGGTGACGAGCCTCCCCATAATAACCAGTGAGCACTATAACTCGTGAGCCCGAGATGGTGGAATAGGACACTATACTCAAGCTGTTGGCCTACGCTGGGCTGACAAGCCTCCCATAGTGATTGTGAGCAAAGACTATATTTGTCTTAACCACCTTTGTATGATTATACTATTAGGAATGATGTACACAAACAAGCCAAGGGTCATGAGAGCAATACAGCCATGGCTGCTAGAGCCGCGCAATCAGATTAGGACATTAATCTGTCAAGGTATCTTGGTTTCCCCAAACTGCTGGATGAATGGACATAATTAATCAACTAGGCTAATATTCACATTACATTGCATTGGTTACTTTGGCGATTTGGCAGTCGTGGTCGCACTGAAGAAGTGTTGGTCATTCGCGATTGTTAAATATTATCGCTCAAGGGAGTATTGTGGTGAGAGCATGCATCACATCATTGAATCATACATTTGCATTAACCAAAGTATTTAGGTTTTTGTGAATGCATATCTTTCACTAAATTTGTTCCTACATATGATAATCTATGTAACTTATTGTTAATGATACCACTAAGTTAGCTACTCACTCCCACTCTGTGATGGTATTTTAAAACACCAACTAGAACCTGTCATAGATGCAGAGATGATGGATCTGGATGTGCTAGAGGGTGCCAATGTGGACAATGAGGAGGAGATAACGTACTACCAGACCTTCGGCGGCTCCTTTTAGCTAATGTATGGATGATCGTAGGGTATGGGCTAGGGCCCAAGTCATTTTGGGACACTTGTGTGGGTGGGACTAGTTCCCTATCTTGGATTTTCTTAGGATTGTATTTTGGATATTCTACATATTTAGTGGCAATTGTTACTATTTTATGACTTATGCTTCATGGTTGGCTAAACTCCACATGACTTATGAGATAATCCAAATGTAATTGAAATCTGAAGCCCATTAGGGCACACGTGGCACCTGAGAATTCGAGAGCCGAGTTCCTACTCGGCTCTTGAAATTTGGGGAATTACAGGTGGTATCAAAGCTATGAGGAGTTTAGCTATGGTAACACTTCGAATTTTCGCTATTTTGGATTGCCAAAAATCCTTTAAAAAATTTATATAACTAACAACATCATTGCTTACTGACCCTTAATGCTTGAGATGACCTTATACGTGGCTGGTACCGATAAAGAATAGTACAAATAGGATTGATTGATCGTAGAAAACCAATGAATCTAACCGATCACTTAAACATCGAGTTAAGCCCCATGGTTTGTTCACATAAGGCCTAAATCTAACCGACCTACCATTGACTAATCAAACAATCGTAACTAAATTAGAGATCTACCCAAACCCGAGCCAGCTATGGGTCGGACCTTAATTAATAAACCAAATCAACCTAGTTACTCTTTTAGCCTAAAATCGATGGTTTAGAGTGATCATGACCGAATCACTATTTTTTGCTAATTTCGAATAGGCCATACTATGAACTTATTTAATCCATACCTCAACAACTATGCCTAAGAAATCTCTGTACCCAATTTACTCCAGAAATGCCCTGATTACCCAAATAAGCTCTAGACTGCTCGTTAGTGGGCCACTAGTTCCAAAATTATAGAGTAATGTCCATCTCACTAGGCTTGTGGTCCATCGCGGGCAATGGACTCAAACAACACCTAGAAATGGATGATCTGTGCCGTCCAGCCAACGCTTGTAAAACATAACTCTCCTAAGTAATAACCTAAAATCTGAATTTTTAAAACAATTATCCCCACCACTTAGGACTATAAATTATAACATTTCAGCCGTTGGATTTGACCTAAATTTGCACCATAGGTTGAAGATATTTTCATGCACTCGTTCACCAATTCTGACCCTTGATCGAGGAACGGTGACCATTAATCGCAAATCAGACCCTTGCGATAAATCCCCACATCTGTTTGCTATCAAAGCTTGGACAACCACTCATCGGACCATGGGGCACCCATCCCATAATTCAGATGGGCCAGGGGGCCATTAGGGTAGCCCCAAAATCCATGAGTGAGCCCTAAACAGTCACTCGAGGTAGAAATTAACACCTAGGGCCAATTGGACAACACTCCAAGTTATGAAAACCTTTAAACCCCTCTCTCCCTGACTCCCACAAAAATTTCCAGCAAGTGGGAGAGAGAGAGAGAAGAGAGAGAGGGAGAGAGAGAGGAGAGAGTAGAGAAAGAGAGAAGGATCTAAGGAGTTAGAATTTGGGGATTTTTGCTCTCCTACCATAATCCCACGTCGAAGCTCACAACTCTACTGCCGTAGAAGCAGCCCACTGATGATAGAAAGGTAACCCTCTAGCCCTCTCCAAATTTCAATGTCATAGAACCTTATGCATGCGCCCTTTCAAGCTAATTTCGTCATCGCAGGGCCCCGTCATGCCAAATTTATGTACTCGGCACCGCTAGAGTGACTCTAAGGACCTTCAATCTACAATAAGTGCGGACCACTACCTCTAAGTGGCCTATTATCATGCCTAAGGCAAACCCTAGTGATTTTGTGTGAAGATTTTACTTGCATGTTACTATTTAGTATGAAATTGCTGATTTTTAAACTTGTGCCAGAAATTTCCTTAAATTGGGAAGGGGATTTCAAATTCTAATCTCCTTGATATATGTATTATTGAATTGTTTGGTAATTTGTGAAGTTGCATGTGTATTATCCTCAAATCTTGTTGATTTCATAGGTTAAATCATGTTGCATGTAACTTACATGTATAAATTTGGTGTGTTGCTGGTTGTATTGTTGAAGTGCTGAAATGGTGGAACTCCTAGTTAGGAATGTCCCTGATTTTGCTAAATTAACACTATAGATTCGTGCACATATCTCTCGTAGGCTTAAAATGGGCAAATTCACTACCCACACCCCACCACGTAGGTTTAATTCTCCCTATAGTGGGTTGTGGTGCACATTCCCACACCTCGATCTCTTAAAACTTAGAGACCCACGTACATGTATAACTAGGAATTCCCTAAATTATGCATAAAGATATCTTATGCCTTGATTAAGAATGTGGATTATAACTGCACTTGCCTGATTCCCCTCACAACTATAAGTAGATCAACTTCTACTTGCTAGTATTGTATTTACTCATTGTGCCCTTTTCAGATCGGGCAGCCGACTGGAACTTTTCTTGGGCAACCCTTCTGTTAGGTCAGGCCATGGGTAAGTCTAGCCTAACTAGCCAAACTATGAGTTTTCGGCTGTAGTTGGACTATGTGAGACGTTGCCCTCAAGCCATATAACCCGTAGTTCATCTCGTGGGGGCAAATTGGCCCGCTGGCTGGCCATACTTGTATGTTAACCATGTTTGTATACCCCTACTTGAACCTGAGTTACAGCCCACAAGACTTATGAGCCAAGGATGGTGGTATGGGACACTATCCTCGAGCTGTCGGCCTACGCTAGGGTGACGAGCCTCCCTGTAGTGACCAGTGAGCAACTAAGTCTCGTGAGCTGGGTATGGTGGTAAGGGGATACTATACCTGAGTTATCAGCCTATGCTAGGGTGACAAGCCTCCTCATAGTGACCAGTGAGCAACTAAGTCTCATGATCCGGATATGGTGGTATAGGACACTATACTCGAGTTGTCAGCCTACATTGGATGATGAGCCTCCCATAGTGATTGTGAACAAAGTCTCTATTTGTCATAACCACCTTCGTATGATTCTAGTGTTGGGAGTGATGAACCCAAACGGGCTAAAGGTCACGAGAGCCATATGGCCATGGTCGCCAGAGCCGTGCGATCGGATTTGGTTATTGATCTGTCAAGGTACCTCGATTTCCCTAAATTGTTAGATGAATGAACATAAATAATCGACTTGGCTAACATTTATATTACATTGCATGGGTTATTTTGGTGATTTGGCAGTCGTGGTCGCACTGAGGGAGTGATTGGTCATTCGCGATCGTTAGATGTTGTCGCTTGAGGGATTGTTATGGTGAGAAGCATACATCATATCATTGAATCATGCATCTGCATTAACCAGTGTATTTAGGATTCTGTGAATGTATGCCTTTCACTAAAATTGTTCCTAGTATGATAATCTTTGTAACTTATTGTTAATAGTACCATTAAGTTAATCACTCACTCCCACTCTAGGACAGTGCTTTAAAACACCAACCAGAACTTGTCATAGATGCAGAGATAATGGAGTTGGATACACTGGAGGGTCCCAGCGACGACGACGAGGATGAGCTAATGTACCACCAGACCTTCGGTAGCTCCTTTTAGTTGATGTATGGACGATCGCAGGGTATGGGTCAGGGCCCTTATCATTGTGGAATATTTGTATGGGTGGGACTAGATCCTTGTCCTTGATTTACTTGTAATTGAATTTTGGATATTTTATGTGTTTAGCGGCACTTATTAGTGTTTATGATTCACTTATGCTTCATGGTTTGCTAAACTTCCCATTGCTTATGAAATAATCCAAATGTAATTGAAATCTGAAGCCCATTAGGGCACACGTGGCACCTAAAAATTTGGGAGTCAAGTTCCTACTAGGTCCTTGAAATTTGGGGTGTTACAGGACCTGTAACGCCCCTTATCTGACCATGGAGTTCCCATTTCATAATTTAGATGGGCCAGGGGGCCATCAGGGCTGCCCTGAAAGCTATAAGTGGGCATAAAGGGTCATTTGAGGGAATAAATGACACATAAGGCCAACTGAGTTAAGTTGCAGGGTATAAGACCCTTTAAACCCCCCCCCCCCCTCTCCCTCACTCCCACATCAAGATTCCAACAGCTGAGAGAGAAAGGAGAGAGAGGAGAGAGAGAGGAGAGAGAAGGGAAGTGTGAGTGCTAGGGGAGCTAGGAAGTGAAATTCCTGCAATCCCACCTCCGACATTCGCCAGAAGCCTTGGCCCTACCACCGTAAAAATGAGGTTTGGTCAATCTAAGGTAACAAACTCATGCTCCCCTCCACTTTTCTTAGCTAGGGCTGCATGCATGCGTCCTAACATGCGATTCATGTGGCACAGGGCCCCGATATGTCAAACTTGGGAACCGACGCCACTAGAGTGACCACATGAACTCCCGGTCGACAATAGGGGCAAATCATTACCTTTAGGTGGCCTATTATCATGCCTAGAGAGAACCTTGGTGATTTTGTGTGAAGATTTTGCTTGTATGTTGCTGTTTAGTATGAAATTGTTGATTTTTAAACTTGTGCCTGAAATTTCCCTAAATTGGGAAGGGGATTTCAAATTCTAATCTCCTTGATATATGTATTGTTAAATTGTTTGCTAATTTGTGAAGTTTCATGTGTATTATCCTCAAATCTTGTTGATTTCATAGGTTAAATCCTGTTGCATGTAACTTGCATGTATAGATTTGGTGTGTTGCCAGTTGTATTGTTGAAGTGCAGAAATGGTGGAACCTAGTTAGGAATGTCCCTTATTTTGTTAAATTAACACTATGGATTCGTGCACATATCTCTCGAAGGTTTCAAATGGGCAAATTCACTACCCACACCCCACCATATAGGTTTAATTCTCCCTATAGCTGGCTGTAGTGTTCATTCCTACACATCGATCTCTTGAAACTTAGACCCATATATATGTATAACTAGGAATTCCTTGAATTATGCACAATGATGTCTTGTGCCCTGATTACGAATGCGGACTATAACTACACTTGCCTAATTCTTCTCACAATTACAACTAGATTGACTTCTACTTGCTGGTATTTTATTTACACATTGTGCCCTCTTTGGATCGGCCAACCAACCGAAACTTTTCTTGTGCAACCCTTCTGTTAAGTTAGCTCATGCGTAAGTCTAGCCCAACTAGCCAAGTTGTAACGCCTTGAATTTTAGGGGCCAAGTAGGAACTCAGCTCCCGAATTCCCAGGTGCCACGTGTGCCCTAATGGGCTTCAGATTTCAATTACATTTGGATTATCTCATAAGCCATGAGGAGTTTAGCAAACCATGAAGTATAAGTCACAAAATAGTAATAAGTGCCACTAAATATGTAGAATATCCAAAATATGATCCCAAGAAAATCTAGGATATGGAACTAGTCCCACCCATGCAAGTATCCCAAAATGACTAGGACCCTGACCCATACCCTGCAATCATCCATACATAAGCTAGAAGGAGCCGCCGAAGGTCTAGTAATACACCCGCTCCTCATCATCCACATTAGCATCCTCTAACGCATCTAGCTCCGTCACCCCTGCATATATGACAGGTTCTGGTTGGTGTTTTGAAACATCATCTCAGAGTGGGAGTGAGTGATCAACTTAGTGGTACCATTAACAATAAGTTACACTGATTATCATAGCAGGAATAATTTTAGTGAAAGGCATACATTCACAGAATCCTAAATACACTGGTTAATGTAGATGCATGATTCAATGATATGATGCATGCTTCTCACCATAACACTCCCTCGAGCGACAATATCTAACGATCGCGAATGACCAATCACTCCCTCAGTGCGACCACGACTGTCAAATTGCTAAAATAACCCATACAATATAATGTAAATGTTAGCCAAGTTGATTATTTATGTTCATTCATCTAGCAATTTGGGAAAACCAAGGTACCTTGACAGATCAATACCCAAATCCGATCGTGCGGCTCTGGCGGCCATGGCCGTATGGCTCTCGTAACCCTTGGCCCATTTGGGTTCGTCACTCCCAACACTAGAATCATACGAAGGTGGTTAAGACAAATAGAGTCTTTGCTCGCGGTCACTACGGGAGGCTCATCAGCCCAGCGTATATTGATAACTCTGGTATAGTGTCCCATACCACCATATCCGGTTCACGAGACTTAGTTACTCACTACTCACTATGGGGAGGCTCGTCACTCCAGTGTAGGCTAACAGCTCAGACATAGTGTCCCATACCACCATCCCCGGCTCATGAGTCTTGTGGGTTGTAACTAATGGTTATTAATAGGCATGACGGGTACAGGGTGCCTCAGGTTCAAGCAGGCATGTACAAACATGGTTAACGTACAAGGATTACCAACTAGTGGGCTAATTTTCCCCCATGCGGTGGACCACGGGATGTACGACCTGAGAGAAATGTCTCATGTAGTCCAACTACAACCGGCAACCTGCGGTTTAGCTAGTCGGGCCAAACTTGCTCATGGACCAACCTAACAAAAGGGTTACCCAAAGAAATCCCGGTTGGCTGGCTGATCTGAAAAGGGTGCAATGTGTAATTATAGTCCATAGTGTACATTCAGCAAATTTAGGGACATTCCTAGGTAGGAGTTCCATAAATTTTAGCAATTCAATAATATAACCAGCTATGCATATAATCTACACATGTTAGTTTTATGCAACAGAATTTGACATATGAAATAAGTAGGATTGGGGATAATACACATGCAGCTTCACAATTTTCCAAACAATTCAACAATGCATACATCAAGGAATTTGAATTTGAAATCCTTTCCCAATTTAGGGTAATTTCATGCGGAAGTTCAAATTCAGTAATGTCACACTAAAATTCGCAACATGCAAAGTAAAATCTCCACACATAATCACTAAGGTTCGCTCTAATCATGATAATATGCCACCTAAAGGTAATGCTCCACACTTGTTGTCGACTGGAAGTTCTTGTGATCACTCTAGCGGTGCCAAGTCCGTAAATTTGACGTGCTAGGGCCCTATGCCACATGAATTGCATGTTAGGATGCATGCATGTGGCCCTTAGCTAGGAAAAATGGAGGGGATGACGAGTTCGTTACCTTATATCAACTAAACCTCATTTCCACGATGGTAGGGTCGAGGCTTCCGGTGAATGTCGGAGGTGGGAGTGCAAGAATTTTACTTCCTAACTCCCCTAGCACTCACCCTTTATCTCTCCCTCTCCTTCTCTCTTCTCTCTCTCCTCCCTCTCCTCTCTCTCTCTCTTAGTTGCTGGAATTTTGTTGTGGGAGTGAAGAAGAGGGGGTTTAAAGGGTTTTATACCTTGCAACTTAACTCAGTTGGCCCTATGTGTTGTTTATTCCCTTAAATGACCCTTTGGGCCCACTTATGACTTTTAAGGTAGCCCTGATGGGCCCCTGACCCATCTGAATCATGAGATGGGTGTTCCATGGTCTGATAAGGGGCTGTCCAAGGTTTGATGGCAAACATATGTGGGGATTTACTGCAAAGGTCCAAATATAGTAATCCATTATTACTATATTTTTTATATAAAGTGGCTCCTCCTACCCCAGAATCATATATAACATGTTGAATAGCTCATTCCGGTTTACAAGATACACCAATTTTCAACAAAGAGAGGAAGAGCCACCACCAAAATGATGGGCCACCGCCGACCACCAGAGGGGGTGGCAGAGCCACCACTTGAATTTTCTACGATTTCTGTCTTTTTAGACTAACTTTAAAAAGTCATATCTCCTTCAATATAACTCCGATTAGGGTGATTCTAAAGATAAATTGAAGCTTGATAAGTTTAATTTTATATAAAAATAAATTATAAATATACTATAGTTAAATTTAGGATGATTTGACAATTATCCAAAAACCATTAGTTTCAAACAGTTGTTACTTCTAAAATTTTAATAATTTATCTACAACTCCAAAAGAGATGAAATTTTGTGGGATGGATTTAAACTTAATGAAAAATGATTGTAAAAATTTTAAAAATAATTCAAATACTAAAAATATAAGAAACATTACAAGAAATAGAGACATTTCGTAGTCATATAAAAAAAATCGTTTGTTTTAGACAATTATCACTTCTAGAATTTTAATAATTTTTTTAAAGCTCAAAATGAGATAAAATTTCATAATATGAGAATAAGCTTACTTATAACTTATTATAAAAATTTTAAAAATAATTTAGTTACGTTCAGTATGAAAAATGTTACAAGAAGTAGAGATATTTTAGAAACAAACGGAAAATTGTTGGTTTTAGACAACCAGTACTTCCTGAATTTTTATAATTTTTATGGAACTTCAAATGAAATAAAATTAAGCTTAATAATGGATTACTATAAAAATTATAAAAATAATATAGTAACTAAAGGTGACAAATATGTTACAAATGATAGAAGGGTTGAAACTAAAAATTTTTGCAACTTCAAGTTGCTAATAGACTAGTTATGTCTTTTCATATTAAAGTTTAGTATTTGGTGTCTATTTAAGGACTATTTATAATCATACTAGGAATCATGATTAAATTTGATATATATATATATATATGTATATATGTTTAAGTTGCTTTGGTGCAATTAAGTTAGGACCCTTGAGTAGGATTGAGTTTCATAGTTCAATAATCTGTAAGCTTATATTAGAGGCGGACTACAGTAAAATATTTTGAGTTTTCTTATTCTCTTATGGACTCAAGGTTTAAACAACATCAAGAAGATGATATTCTTCATCTTTCCTTTTCTGCGTCCTTATTAGCATTATTAGCACTCTAAACCTCTCGAATATCTTAGAACCCTCGATTCTTCCTTCCCTCTCAAAGTTAACGAGACTGAAGTGCAGTTGATCTTAACCCATTAACCATAAGATCAAAATAGAAAAATACATATAAAATTTTATGCCATTAGAAACCTTTTTAGGATGTTCTTTGACCCTAGGCATATTGAGAGATTTATCAACCCCAAATTTGGACTTAAATTAAAACAAGAACTCTCTTAGACCAAGAGCCAAAGGACAACCTTATAAATACAGGAATTGAACTTTTCAATGATGGCTATTCCCTAAACATTTAGGTTGATCAAATTACGGAATTACAAAACTATACACCTACGAAGCATTCACGGCTTGACCCAATTCTCAATCCTAAGCGACTACTAATGGATTCATTGCTCTGATCGAGCAAAAGACCAGGATCTAACAGGACTAAGAAGGGATACAATGAACCTTGTACCCTGGCTAGGTAGATGATTGACGTATCAGATTCAAGCCCACTACAACCATCTCTCTATGTTAGCCGAACATTGAAAACATATATTTTTACTCTAAATAGAGGGGGACCATCATCATGAATCCAAATCTTACAAAAAATAAATAAAATAAAAATTGTAGTAAACTATCAAGGTGAAAAAGTTTTAAGGGGGGTAGACTACAATAAGCCAGAATATCATAGATAATATGCACCTTACCATGAAGATGAACGTGAAATCAACAAAACTTAGGTGTACAGAATTAAAGTACCTTTACTTAGGAAATTTTGAGGATGAAATTATTTTAAAAGGGGGTAGATTGTAACACCCTGAATTTTTACTATTTTGGTGGTCGGCGGTGGCCCGCCGTTTTGGCGGTGGCTCTGCCACTCTTTGTTGGAAAATGGTGTATCTTGCAAACTAGAATGAGTTATTCGACATACCATATATGATTTTGGGGTATGAGGAGCCACTTTATCTAAAAAAAACTAGGTTATTTCGTGAGATTCCATAAGTTTAATGGTCAAAAATCTATTGTATTTACATTTTTACTATTTATAGTAAATTTTAGTTTAATTATAGCTCTTCATCCTTTGAGCTTTAGGAGTTGTGTCTAATATGAAAAGTACTTGGAAAAATTAGAATAATAAAGTGGTGGAAGGAGAGATTTTTGAAGGAGATGGTTGGAAGGGGAGATCCTAGAGGTTAATGAGTCTGGGAGGGAATGATATTTGAAAAACTAGCTTGGAGGGGGGACTTCTCATGGGAAAAAATGGATTTGGAAGAGAGGGTTGACTTCACATTGATAGTGGCCCATTTTGGATTCAAGGGGCCATTCATTTGGTGGTCCAGGTAGGCCAGAAGTCTCTCAAGCTCAAACCGGAGACGACTTGGCCCGACAAAATCAAAACGGGAGTATGTCCTAACTTAGATCAGGTTATCGAACATGCAGTGCACGTGTCTGGGGCAACACAGGCTACTTTAACTGCTTGACTCCTCGACATTGGGTCATATTGTCTCCAATCTTTGAATTCCCAATTGCAAGTGATTTAGATCATTCACATATCCTAAGCCACTTCTATAGATAAACCCTAGGCTAGCATTTCAGTGTTCAGATTGCCCAATGGCTTGGCCCTAGGGTCATATAAGTGTCGCTAAGTTCGACCACTCCCTCCAAAGTCAATAAGGCGTTATGACAGACCCATTGTCCAAGGCTCAGCTTAACCTCGAACCATGCTCTGAATATAGTAATAATAGATTACTATAAAAAAATTTATAGTAATCCATTATTACTATACTTTATCTAAAAAACTTTAATATGAAAAGACATGATTATATATATACACATATATTTTTTGTTTAAGTTGTTCCCTGTAACGCCCCAAATTTTAGGGACCGAGTAGGAACTCGACACCCAAATTCTCAAGTGCCATGTGTAAGGCCTATATCCTAGTCTGTACCATTCCTTAGACTTTCGCGATCCTCCCTGTCGAATTTCGGTAACCCACGACTTGTAATCGGCATTTGCACACGACCGTAAGTTGCATCCAATATATTAGAGTTGGCTCGACCCGAGACTTATACCCTAATGACTGCGCCGTCGATGCGGTTCCAACGCCGGGTCTCGCACGCTGATGCGATACCCAAGCTAAGAGTTGTGGGCCCGCGCATATTTCAGAAAAATGCCGCGTATTTATTAAACCTAAGAGAATCTTTACCAAACATCACATCAATCAATCAAAGTATAACCCATCACTCACCCATCCCTCTCTTTCCAACAAGGCATGGCAACCCATACCTCTCTCATCCAAAGTCAACTCTCTCTCTCTCTCTCTCTCTCTCTCTCTCTCTCTCTCTCCACCCATCCATTCCTTACACCCATCACCATCCCTCTCTCTCATCCATCACTCTCTCTCTCTCTCATTTTTCTCTCTTCACTCCCAAGCAACCTAAGAGTGTGGACGTCCAAGCTAAGGAGAGAAAAGAAAGGAGCCTAGTGTGGCCCACTTCTTACCACCCAATCTCCCATCCTAGCCATCCAACCTTTATCAACTTCCATCAAAGGGAAAGCCAAGGAGTTTAGGAGTCCAAGGAGCCAAGAAGGAGTAAAATCGGTGGGTATTCATAACCTTAGATCTTAACTTTGATTAAGGCCCATTTGTGATGGGACCCATTTTTCATGTATGTGTTATAAGCAAGAGGGGCCAGTAGTGGCGGGTTCCCTCCTCTATGCCGTCTCTCTCTCTCTCTCTCTCTCTCTCTCTCTCTCTCTCTCTCTCGTGATGTGGTGTGGCCCACTTGATCCACGCCATACAAGCTGTGTGGGCTCACCTGATGTATGCATTTCATCCATCTCAGCCAACCATCCATTACTTTAGATGGTGGGGCCCTAACCTGTGTTCCATCCACACCATCCATCTTGGACGCTGGATGAAGGGAAATACAAATAGTAGCTTGATCCATAACATGGGGTCCACTTAGATCATGTGCTGCATCTAGCACATGGGACCCACCCTGATGTAGTGTTGCACTCACCAACGTCCAGTCCCTGGACAGTGGGACTGACTTGATGTATATGTTCTATCCCCACCGTCCATTGCTTGGACGTGGGGCACCTTGATGTGTGTGTGGGGTCCACATCATCCATGGAAACCCACCATGATCTGTGTTAAATGCACACCGTGCATCCAGGGGCTCACCGTGATGTGTATCTTGCATCTACATCGTCTGTCCAGGGCCTAGACACTAGAGCTGATTCAACTAAATAATAATAATAATAATAATAACAACAACAATAATAATAATAATAATAATAATAAATATATATACCTGCTGTGACGGATTGGATAGTGTGCCTCACACAACTATATAGCTGATGTAAATTACGTCAGTAAGTTTTGTGGGGCCCACATGCCATGTGCATGAAATCCAGATTGTCCATCTATTATGGGTCCCATGCAGCATGCAACTGTTGCTGCATTCACATCAGCAAAATCTGTAGGCCCATCATGAAATGTGTGTTAGATCCATACCGTCCAACCTGTTGGTAGAGGTGTGGGGCTCACCCCACATGTGTTGCACATGTGGAATGGGACCCACCTTGATGTACATATTCTATATCCACCGTCCATCTGGATGGGTGGTGTGGGACCACCTTAGATGGATATGTTTTGTATTCAAACTGTCCATCTACATGGGACCCTCGTGATGCAAGTGTTTACCCACATGTGTGGGTCCCACCTTGATGTGATGTATATCCACACCATCCATATGTATGGGACGGTTAGCCCTGGTGTGTGTGGATCAACCATGATGGATGTTCCTCATATCCATGCTATCCGTCTGTTTTGTTGGACACAGGGCCCACCTGCTGCATGGTCTGGGCCCACCTGATCTATCCAGGTTCGCTTTTAATGCATGTATTCTATATCAACACCGTCCATCTAGATGGTGCCATGTGGGGCCTGCTGTAATGTATGTGGCCCATCCTCATCATCCACTGCTTGGGATGGTGGGAATCCCATCTGATGTATGGGTCTTATCCACACCATCCAGGTGACTGGATGGTGGGACCCACCACTGATGTATATGTTAAATCCACACCGCCTATCAAGTGGGCCACACTGCAAACCAGTGAAGGGTTGAACGTCTACCATTAAAACCCATTTGGGGTCACTGAAGTTCTGGGTTAATATGAAATTTGTTTTTCCTCTTAATTCAGGTCTTTGTGACCTTAAAAATAAATTGGATCGAAAAATAAACATTATGGTGGGCCCTGTGAATTGTTTTATAGTGAAATTATTATCTCCACTACTATTTGTGGTATGGTTCGGATAATCTTTGGATATGATTCATTTTGGATAATGCTATAAAATGATCTCTATATAGATGAACAGTGTAGATATAATAAATACATCACTTTAGGACCCATGTAACTTTGATCTCCTTGAACCGTTCGTACAACTCGGAGCTCAAGCATATAAAAACACTTGCTGGGGTTCACTTGAAATTTTGATGCATCTGAAACTTGGTTTGACCCCCTTAACCAAGTGGGACACACATAATGGATGGGCTGGATTTATGAACCACGTCTCGATGGCCCAACAAATGATTATGAATGCTTTAATGGAGGGTAACCTCTCAACTGTGTACATGGTGTGGCCCACACAAGCCACAGATTAACTTGATTTTAAGTCCTAGGCCCCACCATGATGTGGGTATATACCCACACTATTCATTCATTTCCTTAGGGTCGTGGGCCCCATTGTCTTGAGAGGCCCACCCTACGTATGTGCCCCAATCATGGGCTGCCTTAGGCAAGCCCACCATGATATGTGTGTTGTATACAGGCTGTCCATCCTTTTCTCTGGGCCATGGGCTGCCCCATGAGGCCCGCTATGATGAATGGGTTGTATACACACTATTTGCCCATTTTTCGGGCCATGGGCTGCCCTATGAGGCCCATTTTGATGTATGTGTTACACACTATCCACCCATTTTTTTCCTAGGCCATGGGTTGTTCTATAAGGCCCATGCAATCCATCTCACTTGATGTGTATAAGGCCCATTGTGAAGTGTGATTCCACCAGGATGTATGTAATGATGTTTATGATGTCCATCCATGTTCCTAGTTGATATTAAATGGTCCATGCTTTGGGAGCAATGATGGTTTAATGTCCACGTTGTATGAGCAATGATGGTTAGATGTCCACATTGTAACTCTACCTAGGACCTGTTGTTAGGCCCATTCTCATCTCCCCTTAATAGGCTAACCCAAATAGTTGGGCCCCCCATTGATGATTATATTACCCATCTTTCCCTTGATTAGGCTATCCCAATCCATTGGGCCCCCATTTGATAAAATGCTTTCCACCATACCCTGTAGGACCACCTAAGCCTTGGAGCCCATCTTGTGTTCATACCGAGCCTTCCATAGGGAATGTGGCCCACCTTGTTCTTATTGGGCCCTTAGGAAGCCCAAATTGTTACGTGATGGAACAGGCAAGAAAGTCCACTTCTTGTTCTTAAGCCCATTCTTGATATGAGTAGGCCATCTAGGCTCATCCTTGATATGAGGAGAGGACATTGTCACCATAGGTAAAAAGATCGGTGGGATCAAGTTTGTTATATCCACTATTGGGAACCGATCTTCATGTTATGTATTAGATCTGCTATCCTTTTATGAACCCCGCTATGTATATAGGCCGATTATCGATTTCAACTATGATTGGTATACACACTGAGTATGTGTTAGCATAACATTGTGATTATATGAGGCCCATTGTGACTATGTGAGGCCCATCGTGATTGTATGGGGCCCATTGTGTGATTGTTTGAGGCTCGTTGCGATTATATGAGGCTCATTGTGATTAGATAAGGCCCATTGTGATTGTACAAGGCCCATTATGATTATATGAGGCCCATTGTGATTGTACGAGGCCCATTGTGATTATATGAGGCCCATTGTAATTGTACGAGGCCCATTATATGTGCGAAGCCCAATTGTGATATGTGAGACCCACCATGTGTATGTGATTATGTGTACGCCACTCTTTCATTATTGCGGGCCATGGGCCGCCTTATACAGGCTCACCATGATATATGTGATTATAATCATGCTTAGTATACTTCATGATACATGCCCATGCGCATCATTCACATGCTTGTTATGAGAAGTGATTGAGCATGGCATGTGCCATTTGACTGATTATTTATGGGACTCCCTAAGAGATGGAGTTGCCCCACATGAGCGCATGGTACGTACAGGTTTGATGCATGACTAGATGGTATGGCTCATGCATCTCGCATTTTATGACATGATCATTTGGTGCCCTAGTGACATCAGGGCTGCGGCCTCCACAGGAATATCGTGGATGGCCAGATGGGACACCAAAATGTTTGTTTGAACATATGAGCACTTTGGATGTCCGTGAGTGAAAGTCCCTAAACTCCTATGGCCAGGGGATGCTCCAATGTCGAGACCAAGTGGAAGACATGATCGCCGAGTGCTGAATACTAGGAGGCCGCACTTCCCATTGTGTCATGGTCAGTTAGGAGGGAGTGCGTCCTAATTACCCACCTAAGGGAGTAGACAATGTTAGGCTGAGTTTGACCAGCTTGAGGAATGAGTCCACCATCGACGAGCCGGGCTGATATTGGTAGGTGGATGGTGAGGTCTCTTCCACTTTTGTGTGCTTGATGGGGCAGCATGTGGTGTAGAGTGTACTAGACCTCAGTGATGATCCCAAAGAAGTACGATATTGATATGTGGACTTATTGAGCAGGAGTTGCATACTCAGTATTTTACTCATTCATTCATTCATTCACTGTCCACTAGGGCTGGTGGTGCACAGCTAATTTGAAATATGTACCTTTGTAATGGCCAGGATTTCGGTTAGGCGCACAACTAACCTGAGATCAGAAATTTACCACATTGAGTCTAGTTATCCAAATTTAGGTATGGGACTAGTTTGGATAGAAGTCCCTTATTATGAAGCCCACAGCTTGTGATATTACTTACTATCATCCCAACTTCACACTCCAGTTTGGTTATTTCTTTTGCACCGCATATTGCATTGCATCCTCAGTACTTAGCATTTGGTTTACTATACTTCTTTATTGCATAGCCTAAATAAGGCTGATGGTATTCATAGCTCTTTAGAATTGCATATTGTATTGTATCTTCGATATCTGATATTTGACTCATTATAACTCCGCATTGCATAACCGATCTATATTGCATACTCTGATATTGAATGACTTATAGCCTTGCCAGTATTCCGCGTATGCTAATATTTATGTGCTTAACACTTATCTTGCGCACACACGTACACCACCCTCTAAGCTTTCTATAAGCTTATGCACAATAGATGCGTGCAAGTGATGATAGTCACGATTGATCTGAGGTAGGAGCGTGCGGCAGAGCTTCTGGAGCTTTTGGCATTTACCTTGTACTTTCCTTTCAACATTGTACTCGAATGTTTATATTGGTGGATATGTGGTGTTGATGTTGTCGTTTAAGACTTGGTTATGCTCCATTACAAAAAAAAAATCACACTAAAAATCCTCCTTATAGGATCCCAGGATAGGATATAGGAATCTGGCATATGAGTGCTAGAAGCCGAGAATGGGGTATGACGGAGGCTGTCGGCACCGAATTCAGCGATCAGGAATTTTGTGAGCTCAATTTCTGAGTTTGGGGCGTGACAGAAGTTGGTATCAGAGCATAACACTCCCTTAAGCAACAACATATCAGAATCACGAATGACTAACATTCCTTTAGTGCGACAATGACTACCAAATCGCTAAAGTAACCAATGCAATGTAATATAAATGTTAGCCAAGTTCATTAATTATGTTCATTCATCTAACAGTTTTGGGAAACCGAGATACCCCGATAGATTAATGCCCTAATCCGATCGCACAGGTCTAGCGGTCGTGGCCGTATGACTCTCGTGCCCTTGGCCCGTTTGGGTTCATCATTCCCAATACTAGAATCATACGAAGGTGCTTAAGATAAAGAAAGTCTTTACTCGCGATCGTTATGGGAGGCTCGTCAATCGAGCATAGACCGACAGCTCGGGCATCGTGTCCCATACCACCATACTCGATTCACAAGACTTGGTTGCTCACTGGTCACTACGAGGAGGCTTATCACCCTAGCGTAGGCCGACAGCTAGGGAAAAATGTCCCATACCACCATCCTCGGCTCATGAGTCTTGTGGGCCACAACTAATGGTTGTCAAAGGGTGCAATAGATACAGGGTGCCTCAGGTTCAAGTAGGTACGTGCAAACATGTTTAACGTACAAGGATGGCTAACCAGTGGGTCAATTTGTCCCCACGAGATGAACAACGGGTTGTATGACTTGAGAGCAACGTCTCACATAGTTCAACTACAGCCGACAACTCGTAGTTTGGCTAGTCGGGCCAAACTTACCCGTGGTTTGACCTAATAGAAGGGCTGCCTAAGAAAGTTTCAGTTGGCTGGCCGATTCGAAAAGGGCGCATTGTGTAAATACAATGCGAACAAGTAGAAGTCGATCTACTTGTAGTTGTGAGGGGAATTAGGCAAGTGTAGTTATAGTTCGCATTCGAAATCCGGGCACAAGCTATCATGTGCATAATTCAGGGAGTTCCTAGTTATACTAGTACATGGGACTAAATTTCAAAAGATTAAAGGAAAGGGGAATGAGCACCGCAACTAGCTATAGAGAGAATTAAACCTACGTGGTGGGGTGTGGATAGTGAATTCATTCATTTCAAACCTATAAGAGACATGTACACAAATTCATAGTGCTAATTTAGCAAAATCAGTGACATTCCTAACTATGAGTTCCACCATTTCAGTAATTCAATACTACAACTAGCAACACACCAAATCTCCACATGTAAGTTGCATGCAATAGGATTTAACCTATGAAATCATCAAGATTTGTGGATAATACACATGCAACTTCATAAATTTCCAAACAATTCAACAATGCATACATCAAGGACACATGCAAATGGCGCTAGCTAAGAAAAATGGAAGAGAGCTCGAATTTGTTACCTTTTATCAGCCACACTTCACCTTTACGACGATAGGGCTGCGGTCTCCGGTGAATGGTGGTGGTAGGAGAGGGGGATTACTTAATTCCCAACTCCCTTCCTCTCACAACTCCCCTTCCTCTCTCACACACACTCTCTCTCTTATCTCTCCTCTCCCTCTCTCTCTCCTTTGCTGGAAATGTGTTGAGGGAGAGAGATTTTGGGTCCTTTATAACCTGAAATTTTAACTAACTGGCCCTAGGAACTCTCACTCTAATAAATATACCCTTAGTGGGTTGATTTCTGGTGTTTAGGGCTATCCCAGCTGCCCCCTAGCCCATCTGTGAAATGGAATAAGTGTCTCGTGATCTGATGAGGGGTTGTCCAAAATTTGGTGACAAAAAAATGCAGAAATTTATCACAAGGGTCTAATTTGTGATTAACAGTCACCGTTCCCCGATTAATGGTCAGATTTGACAGATGAGTGCAGGGAAATATCTTTGATCTATGGTGCGAGTTGGGATGAAATCCAATGGTTGGAAGGTCATACTTTATTGTCCTAAGTGGCAGACTAATTGTTTTAGAAATTCAGATTTCAGGTTATTACTTAGGAGAGTTGCATTTTACAAGTGCCGGCTGAGCAACATAGATTGTCCGTTTCCAAGCGTCATTTGAGTCCATTGCCTAAGATGGACCACAAGCCTAGTGAGATGGACATTACTCTATAATTTTGGAACTAGTGGCCCACTAATGAGAGGTCTAGAGCATGTTCAGGAAATCAGGGTATTTCTAGAGTAAATTGGGTAGGGAGATTTCTTGGGCACAGTTGTTGAGGTATGGATTAACTTAGTTCACAATATGGCTATTCGAAATTGGCAAAAATGGTGATTCAGTCATAATCACTCTAAATCATCAGTTTTAGGTTAAAGAGCAACTGGGTTGATTTAGTTTATTAATCAAGGTCTGACCTATAGCTGGCTCAGGTTTGGGTAGATCTCTAATTTAGTTAAGTTGTTTGATTAGTCGGTGGTAGGTCGGTTAGATTTGGGCCCTATGTGAAAAAATCACGGGGCTAAACTTGATGTTTAACTGATCGATTTGATTTGTTGGTTTTCTACGATTGATCAATCTTATTTGTACGATTATTTATTGGTACCGCCGTGTATAAGCTCACCTCAAGCATTAAGGGGTCAGTAAGTGATGAAGTGGCTAGTTATATATATATATATATATATATATATATATATATATATATATATATATATATATATATATATATATATATATATAAGGATTTTTGGCAATCCAAAATAGCAAAAATTTAGGGTGTTATAATCTACCCCCTTTAAAAACAAATTTGTCCTCAAAATTGCTTAATGTAAATAGGTAAATGTATTTTAATTTCTGTACACCTAAGTTTCATTCATTTCACATTCATGTGTATGGTAAGCTGCATATTATCTATGCTATTCTGGCTTATTGTAGTCTACCCCCCTTAAAACTTTTTCACCCTGATGGTTTATTATAATTTTTATTTATTTCTATTTTTTTGTAAGATTTGTATTCATGACGATGGTCTCCCTCTATCTAGAGTAAAAATATATGTTTTCAATGTTCGGCTGACACGGAGAGACGGTTGTAGTGGGCTTGAACCCGATATATTGACCATCTACTTGGCTAGGGTAGAAGGTTCATTGTATCCCTTAGTCCTACTGGATCCTAGTCTTCTACTCGGTCAAAGCAGTGAGTCCATTAATAGTCGTCCAGGATTGAGAATCGGGTTAAGCCACGAATGCTTCACAGGTGTATAGTTTCATAATTTCGTAGTCCGATCAACCTAAATGTTTAGGGAATACCCATTATTGAAGAGTTAAAATTTCCTATTTATAAGGTTGTCCTTTAGGTCTTGGTCTAAGAGATTTCTTATTTCAATTTATGTCCAGATTTGGGGTTTATAAATCTCTCAATATACCTATGGTCAAAGATCATCCTAAAAAGGTTTCTAATGACATAAATTTTTTTATATATATTGTCATTTCGATCTTATGGCTGGTGAGTTATGAGCAACTGCACTTCAGTCTCGTTAACTTCGAGAGGGAATGAAGAATCAAGAGTTCTAAGATATTCTGGAGGTTTGAGTGCTAATAGCGTTAAGAAGGATGCAGAGATGGAAAGATGAAGAATATCATTCTCTCGATGTTATTTGAACCTTGAATCCATAAGAGAATAAGAAAACTCAAAATATTTTACTGTAGTTCACCTCTAATATGAGCTTACTGAGTATTAAACTATGAAACTCAATCCCACTCATGGGTCCTAACTTAATTGCACCAAAACAACTTAAACAATATATATATATATAACCAAATTTAATCATGGGATGATTCCTAGTATGATTATAAATAATTCCTAAATGGGCACCAATTGCTAAACTTTAATATGAAAAGACATGACGAGTCTATTGCCAACTCAAAGTTGAAGAAATTTTTTATTTCTACCCTTCTATTATTTGTAACATATTTGTCACTTTTGGTTACTATATTATTTTTATAATTTTTTTATAGTAATCCATTATTACTATATGATACCAAGTTGTAATGCCCTGAATTTCAGGGGCCGAGTAGGAACTTGGCTCCCAAATTCTAGGGTGCCACGTGTGCCCAATGGGCTTCAGATTTCAATTACATTTGGATGATCTCATAAGCCATGGGGAGTTTAGCAAACCATGAAGCATAAGTCATAAAATAATAACAAGCACCGCTAAATATATATAATATCCAAAATAGTATCCCAAGAAAATCTTGGACAGGGAACTAGTCCCACCCATGCAAGTATCTAAAAACGACTAGGGCCCAGGCCCATACCTTGCGATCGTTCATACATAAGCTAGAAGGAGCCGTCGAAGGTCTGGTAATACGCCCGCTCCTCCTCGTCGTCCATTCCGGCATCCTCCAACGCATACAACTCTGTCACCCCTGCATCTATGACAGGTTCTGATTGGTGTTTTAAAACACCATCCCAGAGTTCGAGTTAGTGATCAACTTAGTGGTACTATTAGCAATAAGTTACACAGATTATCATACTAGGAACAATTTTAGTAAAAGACATACATTCACAAAATCCTAAATACTCTGGTTAATGTAGATGCATGATTCGATGATATGATGTGCTTCTCACCACAACACTCCCTCGAGCGACAACATCTAACGATCGCGAATGACCAATCAATCCCTTAGTGCTACCACGACTGCCAAATCACCAAAATAACTCATGCGATGTAATGTAAATGTTAACCAAGTTGATTATTTATGTTCATTCATCGAGCAATTTGGGAAAACCAATGTACCCTGACAAATCAATACCTTAATCCAATCGCGCGGCTCTATCGGCCTTAGCCATATGGCTCTTGCGACCCTTGGCCCATTTGGGTTCATCACTCCCAACACTAGAATCATACAAAGGTAGTTAAGACAAATAAAGACTTTGCTAGCAGTCACTATGAGAGGCTCGTCAACCAAGTTTAGGCCGATAGCTCGAGTATAGTCTCCCATACTACCATACCTGACTCACGAGACTTAGTTGCTCACTAGTCACTTTGAGGAGGCTCGTCACCCCAGCATAAGCCGACAGTTCGGGCACAATGTCCCATACCACCATCCCCCGTCATGAGTCTTGTGGGCTGCAACTAATGGTTATCAGTGAGAGCGACGGGTGCAGGGTACCTCAGGTTCAAGCAGGCGTGTACAAATATGGTTAATGTATAAGGATGATCAACCAGTGCGCTAATTTGCCCCCACAAGGCAGACCATAGGCTTATGGCCTGAGAACAATGTCTCGCGTAGTCCAACTACAGCCGGCAACACGCAATTCGGCTAGTCGGGCTAAACTTGCCTGTGGGCTAACCTAACAGAAAGGTTACCAAAAGAAATCCCAGTTGGTTGGCCGATCCGAAAAGGGCGCAATGTGTAATTATACTCCACAGTGTACATTCAGTAAATTTAGGGACATTCCTAGCTAGGAGTTCCACAAATTTCAACAATTCAACAATATAACCAGCTATGCATATAATCTACATATGTTAGTTACATGAAATAGAATTTAACCTATGAAATCAGTAGGATTGGGGATAATACAGATGCAACTTCACAATTTGCCAAACAATTCAACAATGCATACATCAAGGATTTTGAATTTGAAATTCCCTTCCCAATTTAGGGAAATTTCATGTGTAAGTTCAAATTCAACAATGTCACACTAAAATTAGCAACATGCAAAGTAAAATCTCCACACATAATCACTAAGGTTCACTCTAGGTATGATAACAGGCCACCTAAAGGTAATAGTCCACACCTGTCGTCAACCGAAAGTTCTTACAGTCGCTCTAGTGACGACAGGTCTGTAAATTTAATGTGCTTGGGCCCTTTGCCACATGAATTGCATGTCAGGACACATGCATGCAGCCCTTAGCTAAGAAAAATGGAGGGGAGCACGAGTTTGTTACCTTAGATCAACCAAACCTCGTTTCCACGGTAGTAGGGCCGAGGCTTCTGACGAATGTCGGACGTGGGAGTGCGGGAATTTTACTTCCTAACTCCCCGAACACTCACACTTTCCATTTCCCTCTCCTTCTCTCTCTTCTCTCTCTCTCTCTACCTCAATTGCTGGAATTTTGTTGTGGGAGTGAGAGAGAGGGGGTTTAAAGGGTTTTATACCTTGCAACTTAACTCAGTTGGCCCTGTGTTGTTTATTCCCTCAAATAACCCTTTAGGCCCACTTATGGCTTCGAGACAGCCCTGATGGGCCTCTGGCCCATCTGAATCATGCGATAGGTGCTCCATGGTCTGATAAGGGGTTGTCCAAGGTTTGATGACAAATGGATGTAGAGATTTACCGCAAGGGTTCAATTTGTGCTCAACGGTTACCTTTTCTCGATCAAGAGTCAGATTTGGCAGATGAGTGTAGGGAAATATCTTCAACCTTTGGTGCCAATTTGGATGAAATCTGATGGCTGAAATGCCCTAATTCACCATCCTAAGTGGTGGGGACATTTGTTTTAAAATTTCAGATTTTTAAGCCAAAGCTAGGGCGAGTTGCACTTTGCAAGTGCCAACTAGACAGCGCGAATTGTCTATTTCTAAACATTGTCCAAGTCTATTGTTCGTGATGGGCCGCAAGCCTAGTGAGACCAATGGCCTCCCAAAGTTTCAGATCTTCTCGCCCCTCCTTGGGCGAGGACGACCCATACATATAGTCGTTAAGCACAAGTGGGCAGACTGGCTCTACGGCCCACGTTCGGCTTGAACATAATCTGATTTGATCGTGTTACTAGCTTAATTCGAGTTAATCTATTAGGTGTAAGCCCACACGTGCAGTCGAATTGTGCGGTCTTGCAGTAATTCACATGTGGGCGCCTAGGATACTATTATAATTGGGCCAGGTGTTACAATCCACCCCCGTTATAAATAAATTTCGTCCTTAAAATTTGTACATGTTCATGCTGCTTGAGTAGGTTTGGATATAGTGCTTTCGGAACTTGGCCTCCATCTCTCAGGTGGCTTCTTCTCTATGATGTGTCCACATCACCTTTACTAGTGAGATCACTTTGTTTCGTAATACCTGCTCCCTCTTGTCTAAAATCCGAGTGGGTCGGAGAATATAAGTGGCATTGTCCTTAAGCTCCACGTGCTCCCACTGGATAACGTGAGTGGGGTGGGGGACGTACTTCTTAAGCATGAAAACGTGGAATACATTGTGCACCCCGACAAGTGGAGTGGGTAAGGCCAAACAACATGTGACATGGCCTATGCGATCAAGGATTTGGAAAGTTCCAATATACCGCGGAGCGAGTTTCCCTTCCTTGCCAAAGCGTAGGACCCCTTTCATAGGTAAGATCCTTAGGAATACATGGTCCCCTGCTTCAAATTCTAGGTCTCTTCATCATGTATCCATGTAGCTCTTCTACCTGCTCTAGGCTATTAAGAGACGACGCTTGATGATTTTAATTTTTTTAGTGGTTGTCCGCACCAAATCAGGCCCTATTAGGCTCTTCTCGCCAATCTTTGCCTAGCAATGAGGAGCTCGACATGGGTGCCCATATAAAGTCTCATAAAGCACCGTACCAATGCTAGCTTGGTAGCTGTTGTTGTAGGCGAACTCGACATAGGGGAGGCACTCATCCCAACTATCTAGGAAATCCAGTGTACATGCTCTCAGCATGTCCTCTAGTATCCGATTCACCCATTCTGTCTACCCGTCTATTTGTGGGTAGAAAGCGGTACTAAACCTTAGCTTTACTCCCATAGCCTCCTATACTCGGGTCCAAAACATCGAAGTGTGAAAAGGCCTAGCTATGAGTCCTAGAGGGGGGGGGGGGTGAATAGGACTATGCCAAATTAAAATGATAATGCGGAATTTAAATGAATAAAGGAAAAACAGCACTTCAAACAATTCACAATATGGAAATGTAAAGCAACCTTAAAATTCAAGTCTTGAGAGGTTGATACAAATGTTGTTCTAAAGACAACCTTACACCATAAAAACCAAGGGTTTATGACAGGACAACCTTACTAGAATGGTTTAAGTATCAATATCTCAAACTGAAGAGGAATGAAAGGAAATAGCAAAAAATGAAAGTCTAAACTATTACAACATTCCCCACAATGCTTAAAATGTAAATATTACAACATTTACATCCATACATACATCCCACAAACTTGAATGATAAAAGATATAGAAAATAAATCACACATCCACAAAACACAAAGAGTTATAGTGGTTCACCTGTGTGTACACCAACTGTTAAACAACAGCCACACAGCTTGCTACTCCACTCCAAATATCCTCACACAGGGGATATTAGTGTTCACTATGAAAACAGGTTTTTCTCAGGTTTACCTAAAACCCTCATAATTGTGTCTTTCAAATGGGCTTACACAATTCAAAAACCCCACAGTCTGAGATTTCTGGCTCTCGTCAGATAACCAACACTTAGAGATTTTTCTAACTTAATCTCAAAGGAACCAAAAACATAGAAGATTTACACAAAAGTAAAATACCTGAATTTCTCCTTTTGTACCAGCCAGGAAGAACCAAATCGAAGTAGAAGTTCGAATATAGAAGTTCAATGTCCAATACTCACTTAAGAAATGGTTCTAGGTTCTAATTGATTTTAAATTAAATCAAGTTGGGCTAGCTCTATTTGATTTTGATTCCAAGAAGTGGAATATCACAATTCCTCTTTCAAATCAGATTGGAATGCAGAAAGAAAATCAAATATAAAAAGCTAACAAAAGAGAATATTAAATATGCACAATGTAGCTTAAAAAGAACACAAATTTATCTCTCAGAGTGATGCCTTGATTTTACTTGAATTGGATATCAAACTCTGAAAATCATGCTCTACTTATAGTTACAGAAATCGCATCTATGACTAGTCCTGTGGACACTATGACTAGTCATAAGACCAACAACGTTTTGAAATTTTGAGCACAATCGGATAAAACCGTTTCACGAATAGTCGTAGGCACTTTACGACTAGTCGTGAGTCCTCTACAACTGGTCATGACTTGCCCACGACTGGTCATGAGACACCAGAATTCTTTACTGGAGTTTGAATCGTAGCTACTGGACTAGTCTTGAATGAGTCAGTACTGTTCACACGACCGGTCGAACAGACTCCAGGACTGGTCGTAGCTCAATAAAAAAAAATTTAAAATTTTGTAACAACTTAAGACTAGTCTTGGAATTTCTTGGACTGGTCGAGCCAGTTCTAGGACTAGTTGAACAGAGTCCATGACTAGTCTAAGAATAGACCAAACACTTATAAAATGATTTAATTTGAATTATGTATACAAAATAACCTACCCTAAGGTCAATCTAAGGTCATTCATACCTTAAACGTGAAGTATGAACATTGAACCTTCATTTCTTCAGATGATGGATGATCTTTGAAGTTCATGAGACTTGAGATCTCGACACATGATGAAGCTTGAACTTGAGATCTTTGAAACCTTGAACTTGTAGTTCTTGAGTTGTATTTCACCTTGAGTCTTGAACAAGATCTCGTAGCTTTAAAACTCTGAAGCTTTAGAGAAGAGAACAATGTACTTGACCTTACATTACTTAAAGTAGATCATTGTTCTTGTCTTGGAGCGTTGTAATGCAGTGCCTTGAACATTTATATATCAACATGCTACACAAGACACGGATTGAGGTTTTGGCGCTACAAAATTTGACAATTAAGGAAACAAATAACTATTGCACTTACAATCTCCCCCTTTGTCAAATTTGTGACAAAACACACTCCATTAAAAATAAAAGAAGCATTACATGCTCAATAAAGAATCATGCACAGTTACAGCCTGGTTAAAGAATCATGCACCAGTTATCATCAACTAGCACACATCATCATGAAGTAGGCAAAATTTCTCCTTACTTACTCCCCCTGAATAGCACACATAAATCCAAAAAATATTATGCTACTACCCCACATCCATATCCATTCCATATCCATAAAAAAATCAATCTAAAGAAATATTCTCCCCCTTTTTGTCACAATATGACAAAGGAAGCAAAGAAGAAATGGAAGAGAAAGATTAACAAGAGAGTAATAAAGGAGTTAATTAGGCAAGATATGAAAGATATATAAGCAAATTCAAAGTTCACATATCATTAACCAACATATACCAAAGTCAACCAAAGTAAATCTCACAAACTGAAAGAAAGCAAAGTAGTGTAAGAGCTATTACAGACCATAGGATAAAAACACCTAATCAGATCCTGAAGAAGGAGCAGGTATGGTAGGGTCAAGTTGATGAAGGCCCTTGTTCAAGCACCTAAGATACTTGTGCATATTTAAATTGCAAATCGTGGGCAACATTCATGTTCTCTACCTTCTCCTTAAGTGCACGAAGACGAGCATCAAAATCGGATGGCTCATAGTCAAGATCATTAGTAGAGTCTGATTCAATTTCATCAAAAATGTCATCCATATTAATATCATCAGGAGGAAGATCGCCACCTTCTTCTACATTTCCTGCTTCAACTCCACCGCCACCCACATCCACTTGGCCAGGAGCCAGTTCCAATTTCATTTTATTTATATTTGAATTGTTAAAAATAAGGTGATGAATAGGAGCCTCTCCAATAGGCATAGCAACTAGCATGTGAGTAGCTAACACAATCATAAGATATGCAAATAGAATATCACTGTTTTCAGGATGGAGACGAAATTGAATAATAAAATGACAGATCAAAGATGGAAGACAAACTTGAGTACCAGAGATGATGGAATGCAAAACCCGAACCATAAAGGAAGTCAGTTCTGTTTTGTTACCAGAATGTGGATACAGATTTGAAATAAATATTTGATGAAGAACCCTGTATCTAGGTAACAAGTACTTTGAAGTAAGCGCATTTCCTTTATGAGTTCATTGCACATCTATGTTACATAATGCTCTAGTGAGTATGCATTTTTCCGATTCCGAAGGTTTGTCAACTAGAGTGTGAATAGGAAAACCCTCGTCATTAACAGGTATGTCCATTAGAGCCAAAATTAGATGACGGTCTATTTCAAACCTTCTCTAGTTGTTATTGTAAACGTTAAATCCTCAGTCAAAAAATCAAAAATGCAAGCAAATATATCCTGCACAATAGAGTGGTATGCTGGCCCACCCCATTGTAAGATGTTATCCTAACCTATAGATTGGAGAAGTGGAAGGAGACCAAAAGGAGCAATGTGATCAAGATCAACAGGACACTCAATAATATATTGCGTAATCGTAAATCCCACATATGTGAGGGATTATCTTCAGGTGACCGAAGATAGCGCCTTGTTAAAGGAGCCGATCTAAATGAGGAAGCACCACAGAAAGTTTTCTTTTTCCCTTTAGCATCCATTTGCAATAAGAAAATCAAAGAAGCAAAAAGTTATAAAAGATGTGGAATGGGTTTTCTCAAAAACAGATTTTGGAGAAGAAATCTCCAAAAACTTCAAGGAAACGTGAAATCAAGCACTCCAAGGAAGAAAATGAAGTGATTAGAGCATAAATCTACAAGAAAAATGAAAATAATGAATTAACCTTAAAGAATCAAGAAGTTGGGTACGACTAGTCATGCTACGGCCCGTCGGAGAAGAAAGAGGAAATGAGGAAGAAAGAATTTTTTCCCAAATTAAAAGGTCCAGCGTGCTACATGACTGGTTGTGGGATTTCCTCGACTGGTCATACCACGACTGGTCGAGTACGTCCTCGACTGGTCGTGCAAAGACAAAAATATGCATTCTTCACACAATTCTAAAATTTAAAATTATAATTTAATAAATATATAAACTATAATATAGAAATGCATGAATAATCAATTTAAATTTCACATACCAAGATCAAATTTCAATTTATTAAACCTGGTTTTGTTGAGCGGTTTAGTGAAAATGTCAGCAAGTCGAGTCTTGGTTGGAATGTAATCCAAAGAAATTATTTTTTCTTCCACTAATTCACGAATGTAATGATATTTAATGTCAATGTGCTTGGTTCGTGAATGCTGGATTGGATTTTTAGATATATTTATCGCACTGGAATTATCACAATATAAAACCATTGAATCCTGTGCAATTCCATAATCGCTTAACATTCTATTCATCAATACAATGTGAGAACATGTATTTCTAGCTGCGATGTATTCAGCCTCGGTAGTTGAGAGCGATACAGAACTTTGCTTCTTGCTAAACCAAAAAACTAAACAATTTTCGATATAGAAACAACCACCACTGGTTGATTTCCTATCATCGATATTTCCAGCACAATCAGCATCAGTGTACCCTACCAACTAAACACTAGTATCATATGGATACCAGAGACCCAAATGAGCTGAACTTGCAACATATCGCATAATCCCCTTAGCAACATTTAGATGAGACTCTTTAGGGTCAGATTGATATCTAGTGTAAATACCAACACTAAAAGCAATATCAGGTCTACTTGCAGTTAAATAAAGTAAACTACCAATCATACTACGATATAATTTAGGATCCACATTTTTACCTGTAGAGTCTTTTAAGAGTCTTAAAGTTGTACTCATAGGAGTATCAAAATTTTTCCGATTCTCAAATCTGAACTTTTTAATTAAGTTCAAAACATATTTGGTTTGAGAAATAAAAATACCATCAGGTTATTGTTTTACTTGTAACCCTAGGAAAAATTCAATTCCCCAACCATGCTCATTTCGAACTTAGATTTCATTAAATCTTTAAAATTAACAGTCATGTTAGTACAGGCAGATCCATAAATAATATCATCAACATAGATCTGCACTATTAAGATATGATCATTATGTTTCTTAACAAAAAGAGTCTTATCAACACTTCCCATTAGAAAATTATGACTTCGTTGAAACTTAGTCAATTTTTCGTACCATGCCTTGTGAGCTTGTTTCAAACCATAGAGAGCCTTTTTTAGGCGATAGACATGATCAGCATTCTTAGGGTCTTCAAAACCCGTTGGTTGTTCAACATAAACTTCTTCATGTAGATCGCCATTTAAGAATGCACTCTTTACATCCATTTGATAAATTTTAAATTTTCTAAAGCAAGCAATGAATATAAATAGTCTGATTGATTCAAGACGAGCTGCTGGGGCAAAAGGTTTCATTATAATTGATGCCTTCAATTTGAGTGCACCCTTGTATAACCAGTTTAGCCTTGTTTCAAACTATATTACTAAGTTCATCAGACTTATTTTTGAAAATCCACTTAGTTCCGATAATATATTTATCTTTAGGTTTAGGAACAAGATATCAAACATCATTTCTCACAAATTGGTTAAGCTCCTCTTGCATCGCTACTATCTAGTTTTCGTCAGTTAGAGCTTCTTTTATGTTAGCCAGTTCTATCTAGGATATAAAGCACATGTAATTACATATATCTTCTAGTTGTCTACGAGTGCACACACCAGTGAGAGGGTTTTCAGGAATCTGAGTGGTTGGATGATCTTTGACAGTCCTTTGTTCAGAGTTATTTTGACTTGATGAAGTATTTGGTTTGTCAATTAAAAGAACTTCATCGTTATCTAAACTTGTGGCAAGTGTATTCAAGTGATCATCAATGACCATATTAATGGACTCTTGAATAACACTGGTCCTCTTATTCAGTACTTGATATGCTCGACTGTTTAAAGAATATCTTAAAAAGATTCCTTCATCACTTTTAGTGTCAAACTTGCCCAGATTTTCACGGTCATGTAAAATATAAACTTGCTACCAAAAACTCAAAAGTATTTGACAGTAGGCTTCTTATCGAACCACATTTCATAAGCCATTTTATTAAAAGTTTTACTTGTATAAACCTGGTTGATTATATGGCATGCAGTATTTACTGCTTCAACACAAAGATTTTTAGGGAGCATCAGACTATTCAACATTACATTTTTCATTTCTTGAAGCACTTTATTATTTCTTTCAACAATTCCATTTTGTTGTGGAGTTTTGGGTGCAGAGAATTCATATGATATTCCCTGATCGCAATAGAATTTCTCAAAACTGCTATTATCAAATTCTGATCCATGATCACTACGGATCTTACATTCTTGAGAACCTTTTTTCGTTTAGATTCGTTTGAGAACTCTTTTCACTTCATTAAGGGTTTCTGATTTGTCCCTTAAGAAGGCTACCCAAGTGAATCTGGTATAGTCATCCACGATTACCAATATATATTTTTTACCACCTCGACTCTCCATTCTGGTTGGTCCTATAAGATCCATATGGAGAAGCTTGAGCGGTTTTGATGTGACACTAGAGTTCACCTTTTTGTGAATACTCCTAGTTTGTTTGCCAATGTGGCATTCGCCACATATTTTGTCTACTTTCTGTAACTTACATATTTTGTCTACTTTCTATAATTTAGGTAGACCTCTTATCAGTACTCTTTTGCTCAATCTATGTACATGTCCAAGACGTTTATGCCATAACTTAGTCCATCGGTATGGACAATGTAACACGATTGATTAGATGAGCTAGAATCACTAACAATATAGCAGTTTTCAGAAGTTCTACGACCAGTTAATATTACAGAACCCTTTTTGTTTAAAATTTCACAACCTTGGTTAGTAAATTTTATGCCATGATTTTTATCACATATTTGATATATGCTTAACAGATTGTGTTTTAACCCTTCAACATATAACACATTCTCAAATAAGGGAAGGTTAAAGAGTTGAACCGTACCTTGGCCCATAATCCTGTAGTTGGTACCATCACCAAATGTGACTGAACCTTCAGCCATGTCTTTAAGATCGGTGAATAGACCTTTATCACCAGTCATATGCCTTAAGCATCTATTGTCTAAGTACCACTTTGAGTGACTTGTAGCTTTGAAAGCCGTGTGGGCAACCAAGCAAGTAACCTTAGGAACCCATTTCATAACTGTTTTGGGTTTAGGAGTATAGTTGGTCTTCTTATGTTTTTAGTTGTTGTAAGAATGACCCGCTGAGTTAGATTTTAAGCGCTCCTTAAGTAAATCAACTATTTTCTCAGCTAAAGGGTTTCGGTTTTGATTTTTATAGTTGATATGTTTACTTTTAGGTTTAAAAGATTGAAATGTTTTGGTATTTTTAGAAAACTTTTGATTAGAACTTTTCTCTTTTGAGTTGGAGGACTCTCCTTTTACAAACTTAGGAGGAGTATTCTTCTGTTTAGGAGGAATATCTCTATCATAGCCCAAACCGGATCGGTCGCCACATTTTCTTGATCCAAATAAAAGTTTTTCTAACTTTGGATCACCTTGGGCATACCTCCATATATCCTTTAAACTCAAAAGTGAAGAGACTTCAAGTTTAAGTTTTTCATTTTCAAATTTCAGATTTTCAATCTGGGAGGTTTTGAATTCTAAATCGCATTTGCATTTTTCAAAATAATCTGAAATATGAGATTTTTCTAAAATAAGAGAATCAAAATTTTCTTTAAGCTTTAAAAACTTTTCTTTTTGAAGTTTTAATTTAATAACAATTTTACAACTTTCCTTGTAAAGGGCATTATAGGCATCTTGAAGATCTTCTTCATTTTCACGATCACTATTAAGATTTTCTTCACTAGTTAAATCATCGTTATCTGAAAAAGTGAACTTGGCCAGATTCATAAGGGCTTTGGCTTCATTGCCTGACTTGGTTTCAGAATCTTCTGATTCAGAAGAAGCTTCAGAACCGAAAGATTCATCCCAAGTAGCCAACATACTCTTCTTTTTGGGTTTGTCCTTTTTATGACACTTGTTTGCCAAATGCCCATATTATTGGCAGTTGTAACATTTACTATCTTTTTATGATTTCCAAGTTCTATAATTGGATCTTTTCTTATCATTTGTTTTTTTGAAAATTAACCCTCTTTTTACTTTTGAAAATTTTGTAAAACTTTTTCGCTAGAAGGGCCATATCATCTTCTGAGTTTTCTAAATCAGAATTATTATTGTTTTCTTTAGAAATATTTTTAGAAGATTTAAGGGCAATAGATTTACCTTTAGGAGCTTTAAAATTTAACTCATAGGTTTGTAAAAACCCAACTAATTCTTCTACCCTCATATTATCCGTATCACGAAGTTCCTGGATCGCAGTTACCTTAGAATTGAACCGTTCAGGAAGTGAGCACAGTATCTTTGCATATACTTTACTTTCTGGGATTTTATCACCAAGACCCCACATAGAGTTCACAATGTCATTTAATCTAGTATAGAAGTCCATAAACATTTCATTTTCTTCCATATGTATTTCCTCAAATTTGGTTGTGAGGATTTGGACTTTAGATTTCTTGACAATTGATGTTCCCTCGTGTGTCATTTCTAAAATATCCCAGGCTTGCTTTACAAAATCACAAGATATAATTCTTTTAAATTCATCTGGTGATAGTGCACAACTAATTGCATTTAGTGCTTTTGCATTTACACTACTCTCACTTTTCTGAAGTATGGTCCAAGAAAAATAAGGTGTTACTTTCATTAATTTTGATCCATCGATACCGGTTACTTCAATGGTATAAGGGGTCCATTCAGTCACTGTGGCTTGTCACACGCTCTCATCCATGGATTTTAAGAAAATTCTCATCCTGGCTTTCAAATAAGCATACTTGGAGCCATCAAATGGTGGAGGCCTAGTGACTGAAAGGCTATCAAAATTTGACATCTTATAAATAGCTTAGATCGATTAGCTCAAGAAATAAATCCAAAAATGTAACAATTAGAATGAGCTATTACGCTTTGATACCACTTGAAAAGGCCTAGCTATGAGTCCTAAGGGGGGGGGGTTGAATAGGACAATGCCAAATTAAAATGATAATAGCGGAATTTAAATGAATAAAGGAAAGATAGCACTTTAAACAATTCACAATACGGAAATGTAAAGCAACCTCAAAATTTAGGTCTTGAGAGGTTGATACAAATGTCGTTCTAAGGACAACCTTACACCATAAAAACCAAGGGTTTATGGCAGTATAACCTTACTAGAATTGATTAAATATCAATATCTCAAACTAAAGAGGAATGAAAGGAAATAGCAAGAAATGAAAGTCTAAACTATTACAACATTCCCCACAATGCTTGAAATGTAAATATTACAACATTCACATCCACATAAACATCCCACAAACTTGAATGATAAAAGATATAGAAAATAAATCACACATCCACAAAACACAGAGTTATAGTGGTTCAACTGTGTGTACACCAACTATTAAACAACAGCCACAGACCTTGCTACTCCACTCCTAATATCCTCACAAAGGGGATATTAGCGTTCATTATGAAAACAGGTTTTTCTCAGGTTCACCTAAAACCCTCACAATTGTCTTTCAAATGGGCTTACACAATTCAAAAACCCCACAGTCTGAGTTTTCTGGCTCTCCTCAGATAACCAACACTTAGAGATTTTTCTAGCTTCATCTCAAAGAAACCAAAAACATAGAATATTTACGCAAATGTAAAATACTTGGATTTCTCCTTTTATAGCAGCCCAGAAGAACTAAATTGAGTAGAAGTTCAAATATAGAAGTTCAATGTCCCATACTCACTTAAGAAATGGTTCTAGGTTCTAATTGATTTTAAATTAAATCAAGTTAGGCTAGCTCTATTTGATTTTGATTCTAAGAAGTGGAATATCACAATTCCTCTTTCAAATCAGATTGGAATGCAGAAACAAAATCAAATATAAAAATCTAACAAAAGAGAATATTAAATATGCACAATGTATCTTAAAAAGAACACAAACTTATCTCTCAGAGTGATGCCTTGATTTTACTTGAATTGGATATCAAACTCTGGAAATTGTGCTCTATTTATAGTTGCAGAAATTGCATTTACGACTGATCCCGTGGACACTACAACTGGTCGTAGCACCAACAACATTTTGAAATTTTAAACGCGATTGGATAAAATCATTCCACGACTGGTCGTAAACACTTCACGACTGGTTGTGAGTCCTCTAAGATTGGTCGTGAGATACCAGAATTCTTTGTTAGAGTTTGAGTCGTAGCTACTGGACTGGCCTTGAATGAGTTGGTACTGTTCACATGACCGATCAAGCAGACTCCAGGACTGGTGGTAGCTCAATAAAAAAAATTCTAAAATTTTGAAACAAACTAGGACTGGTCTTGGAATTTCTTAGACTGGTCGAGCCAGTTCTAAGACTAGTCGAACAGAGTCCAGGACTAGTCTAAGAACAGACCAAACACTTATAAAATGATTCAATTTGAATTATGTATACAAAATGACCTACCCTAAGGTCAATTTAAGGTCATTCATACCTTAAATGTGAAGTATGGACATTGAACCTTCATTTCTTCAGATGATAGATGATCTTTGAAGTTCATGAGACTTGAGATCTTGACACATGATGAAGCTTGAACTTGAGATCTTTAAAACCTTAAACTTGTAGTACTTGAGTTGTATTTCACCTTGAGTCTTGAACAAGATCTCATAGCTTTAAAACTCTGAAGCTTTAGAGAAGAGAACAATGTACTTGACCTTTCATTACTTGAAGTAGATCATTATTCTTGTCTTGGAGCATTGTGATGCAGTGCCTTGAACATTTATATATCAACGTGATACACAAGACATAGATTGAGGTTTTGGCACTACAAAATTTGACAATAAAGGGAACAAATAACTATTGCACTTACAAAGTGAACCGAGTACCTCGATCCGACACGATCTACAAAGGAATGCCATGGAGATGTATTATTTCCTTAATGTATAACTTGGCCAAGTCGTCGGCCGAGTTAAAAGCTCAGATTGAAAGGAAATGAGCCGATTTCGTCAATCGGTCTACGATCACCCAGATTGAATCATGTCCTTTCTTGGTTCTGGGCAACCCTGAAATGAAGTCCATAGATATAAAGTCTCATTTCCATTTGGCTAGTGGCATGGGTTGCAAGAGGCTTGGCGGTCAATGATGCTCGGCTTTAACTTACTGACAAGTGAGGCATTGAGACACATAGTTAGCTATCTCCCTCTTCATGTTGTCCCAAAAATAATTTTTCTTGAGGTCCTAGTACATTTTAGTGCTTCCTGGATGCATCACCAATTTGGAGTTGTGGGCGGCTCTTAGCAATTCTTCTTTCAGTCCAGGATGGTTTGGGACGCAAAGGTGACCCCAGAATCATAGGCCTTCATCGGAGTCGACTCTCCATTCGGATTTACTCTAGTCTTCTGCTAACTCTCTCTTCCTTCTTAATAATTCATCGCCCCTTTAGGCTTCAATGATCTGGCTATCAATCGACGCTTGAGCATGGACATGAGCTGTAACACCCTGTGTTTTCAGGACCCGAGTATATAGCCTGTTTTCCAAAAACCCAAGTGTTAACCTACAGAGAACCAAATTCCACATGCATATTTTTTTAATTTATTTATTCAGAATTAGCAGTTTAGCATAGAATGGACAAATCATATATAATGGAAAATTTCATTTACATTTAGAGTATGCAAGAGGTTTCCCGTAATGACTTATATAAACCAATGTCTCAATATAACAAATACACGAATTCACATAATTTAATAAATGAAAAATAGCAGAAGAATATAAACATAAGTCGCAAGATCGTGCAGCTCCCCTTAGCAATATGGTTGTGCGTCCCTGGCAGTTACACCCAGTTCCTCATCAGTCTGAACCTGAAAATCACTTAAGCCACCTGTACTACTTATACGGTTATATATTTGATGGATGAGTGGCCAACTCAATGTGAATTCCCCTCAAGATTACACATCGTCGCATTAAGTAAGCATAGTTATGAAAACATATAAGGCATACAAAACAATTGTAAGACCCGTATCCTAGACCGTACCGTTCCATAGACTTCCGCGGTCTTCCCGGTGGATTTCGACAACCTTCGACCCTTAACCGGTATTTGTGCGTGATCCTGATTCACTCGCCATCAACCCGAGTCGACTCGACCCAAGACTTGTACCCCTGCGACCGCGCCGTCGCTGCGGTTCCGATGCCGCATCTCACGCCCTGAGACGATACCCGAGCCAGGAGATATGGGCCAGTGTTCATTTTGAGAGAAATGCCGCGTGTTGCAATCCCAAGAGAATGTCCCATCAATCGCATCAAGTGTCAAGTACTCTATCCCATCATGTCAAGTACAAACACCCATCCCCAAGCAACCTCTAAAGTCAACACACACTCTCTCTCCACCCATCAAGTGCACCTATCCATCACTCACATCTCTCACCTATCACCTCTCTCTCTCTCTTCCTCATTTCTCTCTCATTTCTCCCAAGCTCCATGAGAGCAACTCACGTCCAAGCTTTTCTCCATTTTTTCACCCTCCATGAAGCTTCATACCCCATCATCCAACCTCTAAAATCCAATCTCAACCATTGATTCTTTCTCCTTGGAGCTAAATTGCCCTAGTGCGGAAGAAGGAGTAATAGTTTTGAAGGTGGGTGTGTCTTTCTCCCACTCTCTCTTTCCTTATTTCTTTGTGATGGTGTGGTCATGTGGCCCACTTAGATGGACCGCACATTGATGTATGTCTTATCCACATTATCCAACCTTGTGGTGGCCCACCTAGGCAACACATCTATAGGTGGGGCCAACCTTAAATAATGTATTATACTCAACCGTCCAGCGTCCAGAGATGCTGGACGTGGTTTGTGTAGTGTGAACAGACGGTGAGTGTATAAAAAAAAGGATATATGTACTTTATTTTTTTAAGCTTTTAGGTGGACCGCCCATACAGGCCGTCCATTCCATTCCTTTATTTGATTTAGGCGTTGAGTCAAAAAATGGGACCAATCTGACTTTCAGGTGGGCCATAGCATAGTAAATAATGTATTTATAGTTGAAACACCCTCCATGTTTCTATACACCGAAATATGCTCAATATTGGGCTTATTTTGCTTGTCTTGAGCCATGGGGGGCCATTGGATAGGGTGGATTCACCTAACGCGGGCCTCACATGTGAAATACCGTGAAAAAAAAGAGAAGAGATGCAGTAGCTATGCTGCTGCTGTCAGAAGGCAGCAGGCGCTGCCTGGGCACCAGCGGATGGGCGGTTGTCATCCAACCCATTCACGAGGTGGGCCACTCCCAGTAGTGGGCCCCCTCCAAATTTCAGCTCCATCCACAGCTCAGGTGGCCCACACTGCAGGAAACAGTGATATTAATTTTTTACCATTGAAACCGTTTTGTGGGCCACAGAAGTTTTGGATCACCATGAAATTTGTTTTGCCATTTCATCTAAGTCCGTGTGACCTTATTAAGGGGTTGGATTACAAATAAATGTTATAATGGGCCCCATGTGGAACCCACCATTGATGTATGTGTTCTATTCACACCGTCCACGGCTGTGGACGGTGAAAACTACCCTGGTGCATGTGCTGTGTCCGCACCATCCATAGCACTGGACAGTGGGACCCACCTGATGATGTATGTGTCCTTGCCCCACCGTCCACACCACTGGATGGTGGAACCCACTGTGATGTACGTGTTCTATCCTTGCCATCCAGCCGTCAGTCAGGTGGGCCACCCCACAAATGCAGAGTGGATTGAACGTCAAACATTGAAATCCATTTGGGGTTTTCACTGAAGTTTGGATCATTATGTAATTTACTTTTTTTCTTTTTCTCAGGTTTGTGTGACCTTATTAATGTTGGATGGAAAATAAATGTTATGGTGGGCCACACATGTGGACCCACATTATGAAGCAAATTGGCTGGTGTGCAACATACCAGCTAAGTAGCTGGTGTATGTGATGTCACCAAGTTATGTGGGCCCCACCTATTTCACCCTCACCGTCCACCTATGGGACCCACCATGATGCATGGGTTGCATCCAAACCGACTAACCAATTTGAAAGCTCATTTTATGGCAGGGGCTAAAGAATGAGTCAAACCTGTGGTTCAAGTGGATCCCCACCACTGTTATTTGAAGTGAAGATCGGTTGATCTTTTGATATGATTCATATATATATATATATATATACACACACACACACTTTTGGCCATCCATTGAGGCCCACCTTGATATTTATAAGGCCCATTTGAGGAGGCCCATCTTAATGTAGTTATGGCCCATCCATTGAGGCCCACCTTGGGATATACATGAGGCCCATGTGATTAGGTCCACCATGATGTATTTGTGGCCCGTTGTTGAGGCTCACCTTGATACACATAAGACCCATGAGATTAGGCCTATTTGATGCATTCTAAGGCCCACGGGTTATGGCCTATTGCAATGTACATAAGGCCCATTGGTGCGACCCATTGATGTGGCCCACTTGATGAATATAAGGCCCATGTGATTTGGCCCATTTGATGTATTTAAGGCCCAATGGGATGTACCTAAGGTCCATTGCAATGTGTGATCCTTGCAATGTGTGATCCCAATATGGTTTATGTAATGATGTTTATGACAATCGTGCCTTGGGAGCAATGTTGGTTTGACGTCCACATTGCACGTTTAAATGTTGGTTAAATGTCCACATTACGACTCTCCCTAGGGCCCATTGATAAGCCTAACTTATTGTGTATGTGGCCCATGTGTAGGGCCCATCTGTGATGTATATTAGGCCCAGGTGTAGGACCCATCCATTGTGCATTAAGGCCCATGGGTTATGGCCCATTGTGATGTATTTCCGGCCCAAATGGCAAGGCCCGATGTTATGTATTCAAGGTCCATGGGCGAGGCCCATGGGAGTGGCCCAATGTGATGTATATGTGGCCCATGGTGATTATATGTGGCTTGTGTTAGAGGCTGACTGTGATGTGTATATTAGGCTAATGGTGCTGCCCAATGTATCGACTCATCGTGATGTGTAAGCTCATGTGCTACATGTGTAAGGCCCACCTGTGATGACTATTTGAGGCCACTTGTTGGATATTTGGGCCCACCTTATGTTTGACTCTATGTGGACCACAGCTTGGGAGCAGTGTTGGTTAAATGTCCACATTGATGGGCAATGATGGTTAAATATCTACATTGTGACCTTCTCTTAGGCCTAGATAGGCCCATTCTCATCGCTCTCTAGTGGGTTAACCCAAACACTTCGGCCCTATTGATATTATTTGATCCATCCTCGGTCGTTCATCTATGGACTTCGCCTTGCAACGAGGTCGATTACCGATTCTAATTATCGATCGATCCGATTATCGTGAACGATTTACCGATTCTGATTATTGATCGATCCGATTGTCGTGACCGATTTGCCGACTCTGAGTATCGATCGATCCTGATTGTCGTGACCGATTTGCCGACTCTGAGTATCGATCGATCCTGATTGTCGTGACCAATTTGTCGACTCTGATTATCGATCGATCCCGATTGTCGTGACCGATTTGCCGACTCTGAGTATCGATCGATCCCGATTGTCGTGACCGATTTACCGACTCTGATTATCGATCGATCCTGATTGTCGTGACCGATTTGTCGACTCTGAGTATCGATCGATCCCAATTGTCGTGACCGATTTGCCGATTCTGATTATCGATCGATCCCGATTGTCGAGGCCGAGTATTGAAGCCGATTTCAATTGTCAAGGTCGATTGTATAGGGCGACTCCGATTGTTGAGGCCGATTCCGAGTGTCAATTCTAATTGTCGAGACCTATATGATGTATATGTGAACCGTAGTCGAGGCCTACTGTGATGTATTCATGGCCCATAGGCAAGGCCCATTGTGGTGTATTCGTGGCCTATGGGCAAGGCCATTGTGATATGTATTAGGTCCATGAAGTATGACGCATTTGACGTATTCGTGACCCATGTGTAGGGCTCACATTTCATGTCTTTGAAGCCTATGAGCAGGGCCCACCTATTTTGTATATATGGCCCTTGAGTAAGGCCCATGGTGTTATATATTAGGTCCTTGTGTGAGGCCATGAGTCTACTATATTTAGGCTTTATGTGGGCCACTCCTTAGGGGTAATGTTGGTTAAATGTCTACATTGTCGAGGCCGATTGTCGATGCTGATTGTCGGTGCCAGTTTTAGATACCGATTATGAGTATATGATAGCATGACATCACGATACATGCCCATACGCATCATCTGCATGTTTGTTATGAGATGTGGTTGACCATTGCATATGACATTGGGTATATTGTTATGAGACTCCCTGATAGGCGGAGATTGTCTCACATGAGTGCCCGGTATGCGTAGGATTGATGTATGACTGGATTGTATGACTCATACATTTTGCATTGTGTATTGTGATTACTGTACACCCTAGCGACATCAGGGTCGTAGCCTCCACAGGTAGTTCGTGGATGGCCAGATGGGACACCAAAAATTTGTTCTACATGGGGTGCTATAGATATCCCTGGGTGAAAGTCCCTAAATCCTCTTGGTTCCAGAGGTTACTCCAACGTCTAGACTGAGTGGATGCATGGGCGCATGAGGGTCGTATACCGTTAGGCCACGTCTCCCATTGTGTCGTGGTCGGTTGGAAGAGGGTACGGCCTTAATTGCCTGAGAGGAGGGGGCAATGCTAGAGTTTGACCAGCTTGAGGAATGGGTCCGCTGTCGATGAGCCGGGCCCGATATTGGCAGGCAGATAGTGAGGTCTCTTCCACTCACCTTGTTGCGCGCGATGGGGAGGCAATCTGGTCTAGAGTGTAATAGACCCCAGTGATTCCCCAGAGAGTAACCGTATTGATATGTGGACTTATTGAGCAGGAATTACATATTCATTCATTCATTCCTTCACTATCCACTCAGGTTGGTGGTGTATAACTATTTGTTATATGTACCTTCGCATGACCAGGATTTCGGTTGGGCGCGCGACTAACCTGAGATTAGGAGTTTACCACATTGAGTCTGACTATCCAAATTTAGGTATGGGACTGGTTTGGATAGAAGTCCTTTGTGGTGGACCCCGTAGTCTACAATACTACATACTATCATCCCAACTTCACACTCCAGCATGGTCATTACATTCACACAGTATATTACATTGTATCCGCAGTACTTAGCATTTTGAGTTACTATGTTTCTGCATTTATATGGCCTAGACGGACTTAGCAGGATTTACATCTTGCATTATACCCTCATTATCTGATATTTGGCTCTCTTTGACTCCTCATTTATATGGCTGATATGAATTGCGTACTCTGATATCGTATGACTCATGGTCATACCAGTATAATTTTGCTTACTCTGATATCGTATCTTGTCAGTATTTCTATTTATTCCACTGTCTGATTCATGGCATTGTATTGTATACTTAGCACTTACCTTGTGCACACACTTTCACCACCCTCTAAGCTTTCTATAAGCTTATGCACGATAGATGCGTGCAGGTGTTATTAGGTTGCAGCAGTGTTGAGCTTGGAGTATGCAGTTGTCGTCTGGAGCTTTGATTTCGATATATGTATTTCCCTTTCAGCATTGTACTCAAATGATTATATTAGTGGATATGTGATGATGATGTTGCCTTTGTGAATTGGGTAATCTTGCGGTTATGCTTATTATGAGTTAAATGTATAAAAAAAATCCTCCTTGTAGGATCCCAGGATCAGAATCTGGCGTATAGACGCTAGGAGCCGAGAATGGGGTACTACGGAGGCTGTCGACACCGGATTCGATGATCGAGATTCCTGCGAATCCAATTTCTGGGTTTGGAGCGTGACAACAATACATGATGCAGTCTTATTAAATGCATGGATGTATGAGTACACATCAACTAGGGATGCTCATCTAGTTGGCTTTTGGGAAAAACACTGTAACGCCTTGAAATTCGGGGGTCGAGCATAACTCGGCTCCCGAGTTCCAAAACATCACTTATGCAACATATTTAATGATGGATGTATGTTGACTATATTAGTGCATAAAACATGGAATAGATTAAGCCAAAACACAGATATAATTCAAGGATAAGTGAAGAAAGCAAGCGGAAGACTTATAGAAATATATGTGAACAAGTGTAAATCCCTGAAGTATACATATACCAACCAGGTCGTATGAAAGTGTTTCTATCAAAATTACAAGTATCAAGTTACATCATTTAAATCTCAAAAATAATCCCAGCATCCCGCGCATCAGACCAAGGCCCGCTAGAACTCATCTGAAAACTGCATATAAGAGAAAGCAGCCTCATCATCATCCATCTCCCGCTTTGCCTAAGAAGTCGCATCCACATCTGCAACATCAAAACCTAAGACAGAGTCTGGTGGGTGTTTAACACCGCTTCAGAACGTGGGAGTGAGTGATCAACTCAGTGGAACAATAAGGCACTGGTTAACATGTTATCAGTTCAATCAAACAGTAATGATAAAGCAGAATAAGTAAACAAGTCCTAAGTACTCTTGTTAATGTAAGGATGCATGCAGAATGATGTGTGCCCTCACGCGTACACCCTCAGCGTCTTCATCTTACGTTACGCATGATGCCACCTCAAAGTGTGCCACATATAGAAAGCACATGCAAATGCGGTGTATGGATATGATTACCAAGTTGTTATTAGTCCTTTTCATATAGCAGGAATGGGAAGCTAAGATACCTTCCTCATATCACTATCCAAACAGTGATCCATACTAGGGTCGTCAGTCTTAGACATCTCATACGATCATATGGTTTCAGGTCGTAGCAAAGGGCTCGTCACCAATTAATGCTCGCCTATCATACCTTCGTTACTACACCAAGGCTCGTCGCCTCAATGTGGTATTCAGGTATGCTCGAGGTCACTACAAAGGGCTCGTCACCAATCAATGTAGGCCGATAGCACGAATATAGTGTCCCATACCACCATAATCGGCTCACGAGTTTAGTTGCTCACTGGTCACTACGGGGAGGCTCGTCACCCCAGCGTAGGCCGACAACTTGACCATGGTGTCCCATACCACCATGTCCGGCTCATGAGTCTTAGCGGATCAAGGTACCATGGTTAATAGGATTTCAACGGTAATTTCGGTACCCTAGATTCAAACAATAGTGTCCATACATGGTGAACATACATCGGACAATTGAGTTACTTGACGAACTCGACTAGCACGAGCGCACGTTGGGTTGAACGACATAGAGTGTGCAAACACTCCACGTGGCCAAACCACTGCCACCAACTCTAATAGGGCTCGGGTTCGTCTAACACATCCTACGTGGCGAAAGCAACCTCAACCACGATCGTAAGCTCGATTACCGATTTTCTGGACTAATGCATAGTCCCACACACGTTACACTACAACAGATAATCATATTGAATGTAGAACAGTAAAGGAACTACAACTCAAATCATGTGGTACTCAAGCATTTAAAGAATATCAACTTAACATAAATGTAAGCATAAGTAATGCTTGAAATTAAATAACAAGGAATGTAACTTGTAAGAAGGAAATCATACACACTAGTGGGAGAGTTGAGAATCACTTCTCAACGCCCATACTAGGTTGGAATATCACACTTTAAATCATTCAGACATTTCTACAAACACGTAGAATACATGATACAACATACATGACGTTTGTTGAAAAACACACATTTGGACAATTCCTTTTGCCAAGGAGTTGTCGCACATACATCTAGCATACATACATGACAAATAATCATGGCAAACACATGTGCATATTTTATACATATACAGTACTTTATAAATACACATAAAATACACAAACCTCAATATAACACATGCATATCAGGAACGCAACATAAACGCAACATTTGGCATGTGAAATCTCATCCATAACAAGAATAAATCATTAACTGGCATTGAAAGCCTTGAAAACCATAACCTATACACTTAAAGTCCGCACCTTAAGCCAGAAAAGAAACACCGAACTAATTTCAGACGAGTTGTCTTCGTCAACGGCGACAGAATACCCTAAAGCAAGAATAGAAATGAGATACAACAACACCAAGACTAATCTAAGCTCTAACACAGATTAAGGTTATGTTAACTTACCCCAAGATGAACTCAGAATCGTCAGAATAATGATTCAAAGTGAAGGTTCGAGGATGAAGAAGAACAGGAAAGAATCCAAGATGATTCGCCAACTTCTCTCTCACTTTCTCTCTCTTTTCCACTCTCTCTCCAAGCTAGGGTTAGAGAAAATTCGTATGGAAAAGAGAGCTAGGGTTTAAGGACTATAAATAGGCCTAACTTTGATGGACATAACCCCAGGGACAAGGTATACTTAGGGTATAACCAAAACCTGACTCTCGCGATCCAACGAGCACTTCTGGTGGGCCTATAACCACGAAAGGTCGGACTTAAGCTCACTGACCATGGATCTAGGTCAGGCTGAGTTTTCGTACCGACCGGCTCTTCAGATCAGCCGTGGCGGACCACACTCAATTCAACGGTCACAGAATCTCGATCAGGTCCACAAGCACAAGGATATGCCTGGGCTACCTTCCCTGATCAAAGGGTGAAATTGGGTCAGAATCCAACGGTCAGATAGCTTAAAATCATCGCGCAAGCGACACGACTTAGATTTCATAAAAACTTGTTAAATTCCAACCGTTCTCACACTCTTCACTCCGAACTCAATCAAATCGACCCAGAACATCACATGGACTTGATTTTCGAGGTGATGGTCAAGCCCAACATAGTGACCGCAACAGCCTAAGATCATCGCTATCGGACTTTCGACGCGCGGTCCAGGTCCGATCCAGATCTTTCAAAAATTCCCCAGAACAACTGGATTTAGCGATGGATCCCAGATTTCAGAGTAACATAGCGCTAACTAATCTACAAGTTTTGAGCCATGCAGATACAATTTAAAGTGATTGATGCAGATTTCAGAAGCAATCGAGTATAGCGCTAATTACCCCAAAAGCAACTACTTAGGAAAGATTAGCACAAAATTTCTAAGGTCGTTACAAACACATGCAATGTGGCCGGTCACTAGTGAAAGTACATAGTACATGCGTAGTGCCAAACTCACCAAAAGTAGGTCGATAGTCGATGGTCTGGGAGCTAGTGAAACGATACCCCAACTAAATCCTTTTAGGCAGTGCTACAGCATCCAGAATTAGCCACCCGTCATTACCCGAATGTTATGAATGCATGATTAGCCCAACCGTTACTTATCTATTTACAACTAGCAGGTTTAATAAGCTCAAAGGTTATTATGGGGAGCTCAGAGCCTAACGTAGGCCGACAGCTTAGGCATAGTGTCTCATTCCACCATTCTTGGCTTATGAGGCTACCACCTTAGGATGTTTAATGGAACCCAATCAACTAGTGGCCAATCATATTCAGTATATGGGGCTTACCATCACGTGGTTGTATAAAATAAAATATCAAACCCATCTAGGGCAAATGCTAAAACAAAGCCACGTAGGGTGAATATCAAAACTAAGCCACATAGGGAAATTATTAAAACTAAGCCACTAAGGCCAATATCAAAACCATGTGATAAGAAACCATCCTTAAAATTCATTGGACACAACAATCATGAATGTTAGGGCCACATCAATGATCAATTTAAACCACTACTCAATAACCACTAAGTTGAAAGCCCATTACGATCACAACTAGTTGAGTTACATCCCAAGTATGGGTGGGGGTTTCCCATTGATGTACCAGTTTAAGTCCCATAAGTAATCCACAATATCCACAAGCATGAGATAAATATACAGGATAAATATTAAGCATATAATATAACAATTCAATCCCAACAATTAACAAGTGTGATTATAAAATGGAGATATCAATTATAAATAAAAATAAAAACTATCACGTAAGCGAATGGGAAAATGGAAAGCTCAAGGGGAAGAATCATCACCTTATAGATCGGATCGCCACTAATGTTGCTAGGAAGCACGTGTGTCATTAGAATCAAATCTTGCCATGAATTGTAAAATTGTTTGGCCGGATACAAGTTTTATACATTTCCTATGGTTAAGATCATAACCTAGGGTTCAGATAACTTAGGTTTAGGGTTTCACCCTAGGGTTTAATTTTAGGATTAGATTCCAGGTTTTGATTATGGAATTTGAACTCCATTTTGTGTGGTCATTAATGATATTATCAAAGGGAATAATAAATGAATAGAATTAATCAAAGAAATTGGTTATTAATTTTAGGAATATTAACAATGGCTATTATTATATTAAATTACCTAACAACAACCCACGATGAATAATAATACTAATAATTCCTAAACAACTATTAATATTGCCGATGTACTTAATGTTAGTTAACGTGACATTAAATAAACATTGTGATGAAAATAAATAGTATGCTCTAATGTTAATAGTAATATTTTAAGAATGACAATTAGAATACTAATATTTTAATAATGATAAATCTTATATTAATTAATATCAGTATGGACAATTTACTAAAAGTTAATCATATCCAGACCTAATAATCCTAAAAATGATAATGATAGTAATAATGATAATTGTAATTGAAAGAATTGCAATGTGGAGGGAAAGCGTGGACTCACCTTAGTCGACTCGGTTGAGTCAACTCGACTCTCACTCCTCTCCTCATTTCTCATCCTCTCTCCCTTCTTTTCTTTCTTTCACCTTCTCCTTCACACAATGTAACGCCCCAAAAATCAGGGGTCGAGTAAAAGCTCAACTCCCGAGTTCCAATGCATCACTTATACAGCATAGATAATGATGATTAAATGTTGTCCATATTAGTGCATTAAACATGAGTGGGATTATACTAAAGCAGCATATCATACTCCAGAGATAATTATGTTAAGCAAGTAGAAGACTGAGATAAGTATAAAATGTATAGAAGTGTTTCTCAATCCCCAGAGTCTGAATGTATTACCAGGCTGAATATATACATGTGTTGATCTAAAATTTACAAAATATAAAATGTGAAAGTCTAACTAGATCATATAATCCCTATGATCCCATCGATCAATACATGGTCTACATGGACCCACCTGATAGCTGAACGTAGGCATCGTCACCACCTGCATCTACAATAGAGTCTGGTTGGTGTTTTAAAACATCGTCCCAGAGTGGGAGTGAGTGATCAACTCAGTGGAGCTATAAGGCAAAGGTTAACATGTTATTAATTCAGTCAAGCAGCAATGATAAAGCAGTACAATACTCATATCCTAAGTACTCTTGTTAATGCAGGATTGATATTGTATAATGATGCATGCCCTCACCTGCACTCCCTCAGCGACACCATCTGACGGTCGCACATGCTACTCTTACTGTGCTCTTCCACGCCAAAGGCATGTGTAATGCAGTGTATGGTCGTGTTAGCCGAGTTCTTAATTAGGCTTATCCATAAGCAGATTTGAAAAGCTAAGGTACCTCCCTTTATATCATTTACCCAAATAATGATCCATCTAGGGTCGTCAATCCTAGTTAATCACATACAATAGGCAAGTTATAGGACAATATCACCCCTGATTTGAATAGCAGTGGATAGGCAAGTTCAGGTCGCTACGAGAGGCTCGTCACCTTGGCGCAGGCCAGTTTATACTCGAGGTCACTACAGGAAGGCTCATCACCTTAGCGTAGGCCGACAGCTTGAATACAGTGTCCCATATCACCGTATTCGATTCACGAGTTTGGGTTGCTCACTGGTTACTATGGAGAGGCTCGTCAACCCAGCGTAAGTCGATAGCTCGACCACGGTGTCCCATACCACCATGCCTGGCTCATGAGTCTTAGTGGATTAGTACCATGGTTGAAACGGGCTTTATATTGGTAAGTGGTACCTTAGATTCAAGCAGTAGCGTCCATATATGGTAAACATACATTAGGCCAATCGGGTTATTTGACAAGTTCGATTGGTACGAGCGCATGCTGAATTAATCGACATGGAGTGCATAAGCACTCCACATGGCCTAACCACTATCGATAATCGTCGTGTGACCGGGATTCCTCGGACATATCCAGTGTGGCGAAACTAATTCGGCCACTCGATCAGAAACCGTCACCGATTGCCTGGACTACGTATTAGTCCCAATCATAACTCAAGTACATTAGGCATTCATATACAATAGTCAAAAATAGCATTTAATAACAAATTCAAATATAAACCTCATTTTAGCATTTTAACAAACACATAGTGAGCATAATATCATATTTATGTATTTCATCCATAAATCACGTAGTAGCAAAGTAGATTACATGAAGGAAACTATAACTATAGATAAGGTGATTGAGAATCCTATCTCAACACCCTTGTTAAATGACATACATCAAACAATTTCTCATTCAGGCATTTTATCAAACAATTAGACTACTCATTACTACTTATATGAAGTAAATCAGTCATAACTTATATTAGGGCAAATCCTTTCACAAAGGAGTTGTCATATGTAGAACAAACATGAATTCTAGATTAATAGTCATGGGAAGTATAAATCATAATTTCCCATTATTCAAGCATTTCAACAAACGCATGGAATGCATTTTAGTGTACAACTTAGTTTACACATACATGATATATCGAAAACGTCGTAACTAAGACCATATGGCAGCAATCAAGTCAGACATAAATCATTGCTGACATTGAAAGCCTTGAAAACCATAACCTAAATGTTTCAGTCTGCTCCTTTCGTTGGTACGCTTGTTATGAACTCGGTTCGTACACCACGTCCTTGTTTATGGCACGACGGCTACCTAAACATTGAAATAGGTTAGCTATTTTACTTGTCTCTATTTGGATTTCTAAAATAGATTAGGGTTAGGATTTCTCACCCAAAAATGGAGTTGGATTCGACAGTGCAGCGACACGGAAGACGTGATTCGGTACGTGGAGTAGTGGGAGTGAATCCCAGCAATAATCCATAGATCTCTCATACTTCTCCTCACTCTTTTCTCCTCTTTTCTCTCTTCTCTCTCCTAGGGTTAGAGAATTCGTATGGAATGAGAGAGGGGTGGGTTAAGGTCCTTATATAGGCCCAAAACTAATGCCAATGGCGCCAGGTTCATGATATACTTAGGGTATAGCTAAAGGATGGTTGTTTCGGGCCAACGGAGCCAATCTGGAGGTCCATTGCTCGCATACAGTCTGAAGAAAGTTTCCTGACCATGGATCTATGCCAGGTTAAGATTTCATTCTGACCAAATTAGTGGATAGATCATGAAGGACCCGTTTCAATTCAACGGTCATTGTCACTCGATCAGGGCTATGAGTATACTAATGGGTGTAGGGAAATTTCCCTGATCCTAGGGTGTAGTTGGGTCAGAATATGACGGTCTGAAACCTTAAATTTATCCTACAAGCAAACGACCCAATTCACCTAAATTTGAGTTCATTTCCTAAGAATATTCGCATTTCTCATGTACTTCGCTCCACGCTCAAGTTGTATGTTTTTGGATACTATCTGGGTTCGATTCCCACAATGCTTGTCAAACCCAAGAAGGCGGTCATAACCTTATAGTTTTGTGGTAATTAGTCTTCTGACGCGTGGTCCAAGTCTGATACGGAGTTTCAATGTGCTCCCGAGAGCAACTGAGTTTTGAGATTGATCTTAGGTTTCTAGGTAATGTTGGGTTAGCAATTCTAATGGTTTTGGGTCTTGCAATTCATATATATAGTGATTCAAGATAATTCATTGATTAATTTAGTTTATTACTTAATTAATTTTTATCTAATTTCTAAATGATCCCCTCATTAAGGATTTCTGCCCGGGGTGATAATCGGGTCTTTGTACGAATTTTTCTGAGATGTTACACTTAAACCTACACACCAGCGGCTTGCTGGACCAAATCAGGCCCCAAGCCTAACCTGGCTGAGTCAAAATCAGTTTCATCCGAGTTAGCTCGCCCCCAACCCAAACTCTCTCTCTCTCTCTCTCTCTCTCCTCATCTTTTCTTCTCTTTCTTTCTCTCTTTGCTACTACTGGAAGCATCTAGCAGCACTCGAACTAGGCCCAAACCTCTACCAGCACTCACGCCGGTGACTCAGACTCGGTCTGACTCGACCCAAACTCGGGCTCGGTTGAGCTGCTGCCGCATAGTGCAGCCATCATCCCTCTCTTTCTTTCTCTACTCCCTATCTCCTTCTTCTTCCTATCTCCCTTTCTCTCCCCTTCACTAGTAAGTGTTGATGAGTACTTGGTTAGCAGTGCGACCCGGGTCGTGACTCGATTTGGGTCGGGCTAGTGCTGCACAATGGCAGCTGACTGCCTTATTTCAGACTCTCTCTCTCTCTCTCCTTCCACTATTTCATCTCCCATCCTTTTTCTTCCTCCCCATTTTCCCTCTCTAGCAGTGAGCAAACCCGACCCAGTCGACACCTCACAGTGGTGAAGCAGAGTAACGTTAATGGTAGACTCTCTCCCATTGCTCCTCCCTTCAATCTAATAGCATGGGACGGTTCGTATGGACCATAGGGAGCTTATGGATAAGCTCTTTGGAAACTCTAAGAAAGTTTGGGTGGTGGGTTTGGAAGGAGGAGACGGCCGATTTTTCATGGTTGCCGCAAGAATGGGAGGGATGGGGCATTTTCTCTTTCTTTTGTAGGGATTCCAGCACCCTCAGGTCCGTTGGGTGCAAATGGAAGGCTAAGATTTAATCCTGGAGCTTGGTTTCCTTGAAACAGCTAGTATGTTGCTAGTTTTGGGCGTCAGTTTTTCACATACAACCTTATCACATGAGTAGCACGTGGGTAGTCTGGATTTGTCTCAAATAAAGGGCTCTGATTGGAGGAGAGATCCTCACACAGATCGCAACAGTTGGCTAGAGAAAATGGAAGGAGGAACGGAAGCTTTCCATTTATAAAAGGGATGTGTTTGTAGGGCCAATTTGCAGCAAGATCATGCACATGCACGTGAGCTCCTAGGCGTGTAGCTAGGTGGGGTTTGATCAAAATTCATGTCCGCTCTCGATAGACAGTTCAGATCCTCCTTTTGGATGATGAAGGTGGACCACGTATGTCACAAATGGACGTTGTCCGTTCAAACTGGGTTCAAGCGTGATTTCAAAAGAGAGAGGATTTCTCTCTTTTTAAAGAAATCTTGGGTCAAGCTGGTTTGACCGAGCTATCCCGTGCATTGCACAGTGAGTGCACGTCTCCCCTATGCACTCACAACTTGAGGTGGGGTCCACCATGATGCTGGCATAAGATCCCCACCGTCCATTCCCTTTTAGAGGCCCCATTAAGGGCCCCTGATCGAAGATCAAGCAGATCTAAAGTTTAGGTGGGCCCCATGACTTGATTTAGGTCTCATTCATGGATTCACGTTGATCTGACGATCGGGTCGTCCCGAAATCAACCGTCAACGGTTAAAAGGGTCCAATGGCTATTTGTATGTCTTTTGTAATGAATTACTAACCAGATATTAATACTAATGTTATTATTATTACTTTTGTATAAACTATATAATTCATTATTTATTTCCCTTTATTACTATCCTTATTACTATTATTATTATTATTATTATTATTATTATTATTTTCATCATACATACATGCATTTTTATTCATGTCATGGGTCCCACTCTGCTTGATCCATCCATAAGATTGCTCATGTAGTAATTTATGGTAATCTTAATGAATAGATGATTCACCGATGATGATTAAGTGGTGAATTGGCAGAATAAAGGTTGTAGACCATACTTTCAAACCCTAGTATTTTAATTATGGATTCACGTTGATCCGTTGGCCATATTGCATCCAGTCATGACCATCAATGGTTATCAAGGCTTCTAGCCTAGCCCAGGTGGTGTTTTAAAGGTTGTCTGAGAGATCAGGCAGCTGACTTGCATGACCATGTGAAGAATTGACCATTAGGGCATTGTGAACACGATGAACGGAGGATCTTGTGATCCATATAGCTTTAAATATATGATGGTCGGTTAGATTTGTCTATTAATGAAGTTAAAATCCTTTCTAATGACGTAATGGTCCATCTTGAAGAATAACGAATTGATGATTGGGTGTGGGTTGTTTTCAACTATTGGAATTAGACCGGAAGGAATGTGAGTGTTCACTTAAGCCATCCTTGTAATTTATATTAAATTAGAGTACATGGTAACACTCGAGTACTAGGAAGTACGGGATGTTACATGAGTGATGACCTCGTACGATTCTTCCATTGTCAATTTCATTTCAAAATCTTATACGAATTCCACCATGCTCCATTCTTTTACCATCAGTGGGGCTGCAAATTCCAAAGTTCTTTTTTGGCTTAAGGCATCCACCACCAAGTTAGCCTTGCCTGAATGATAGGAAACCTCGAATTTGAAGTCTTTCAATGTCTCCATCCAATGACGTTGCCTCATATTCAAATCCCATTGGGTGAGGATGTATTTGAGACTCTTATGATCGCAGAAGAGTTCAAATTCCTCCCCGTAGAGATAATGCCTCCATAGCTTTAAGGCAAAAATACTACCGCCAACTTGAGGTCGTGAGTGGGGTAGTTTTCTTCATACTTCCTCAATTGTCGAGAGGCGTAAGCGATGACCTTGTCCCTTTGCATAAGCATGCAACCCAATCTGACTTGAGATTTAAACTTTTTAATGATGGGCATTCCCTAAACATTTAGGTTGATCAGACTACGGAATTACAGAACTATAAACCTGTGAAACATTTACAGCTTAACACAATTCTCAATCCTGGGTGACTATTAATGGACTCACTGCTTTGACCGAGCAGAAGACCGAGGTCCACTATGACTAAGAAGGGATACAATGAACCTTCTACCTTGGCCAGGTAGATGATCGACGTATCGAGTTCAAGCCCACTAAAACCGTCTCTCCATGTTGGTCGAACATTAAAAGCATATATTTTTACTCTAAATAGAGGGGAACCATCGTCATGAATCCAAATCTTACAAAAAAATAAAAAATAAAATAAAATAAAATAAAAATTGTAGCAAACCATCAGGGTGAAAAAGTTTTAAGAGGGTTAGACTACAATAAACTAGACTAGCATAGATAGCATGCACCTTACCACCCACATGAAGGTGAAATCAATGAAACTTAGGTGTATAGAATTAAAATATATTTACCTATTTACATTAGGCAATTTCGAGGATGAAATTGTTTTTAAGGGGGTAGATTGTAACACCCTGAATTTTTGCTATTTTGGATTGCAAAAAATCCTTAAAAGTTTTTTTATATAACTAGCCATGTCATTACTTACTAACCCTTGACGCTCGAGGTGAACTTATACGTGGTTGGTACCGATAACGAATCGCACAAATAACATTAATCAACCGTAGAAAACCAATGAATCCAACCGATCACTTAAACATCGAGTTTAGCCTCATGATTTGTTCACATTGGGCCCAAATCTAACTGACCTACCACCGACTAATCAAACAACCATAACTAAATTAGAGATCTACCTAAACCCGAGCTAAATGTGGGTCGGACCTTAATTAATAAATTAAATCAACTTACTTACTCTTTTGGCCTAAAATCGATGGTTTAGAGTGATCATGACCATATCACCATTTTCGTTAATTTTAAATAGGCCATACTCTGAACTTAATTAATCCATACCTCAACAACTGTGCCCTAGAAATTTTCCTACGCAATTTGGCTCCAAAAATGCCCTAATTACCCAAACAAGCTCTAGACCACTCATTAATGGGTTACTAGTTCCAAAATTATAGAGTAATGTCCATCTCACTGGGGTTGTGGTCCATTGCGAGCAATGAACTCAAACGATGCCTAGAAATGGATGACCTATGCCATCCAGTCGACGCTTGTTAAACGTAACTCTCCTAAGGAATAACTAAAACCTAAATTTTAAAACAATTAGCCCCGCCACTTAGGATAATAAATTATGACATTCCAATTATTAGATTTCATCCAAACTCGCACCATAGATCAGAGATATTTTCCTGCACTTGTCCGTCAAATCTGACCCTTGATCGAGGAATGGTGACCGTTAATCGCAAATCAGACCCTTGCAATAAATTTCCACATCCGTTTGCCACCAAATTTTGGACAGCCCCTCATCAGATCATGGGACACCTATTCCATAGCACAAATGGGTCAGGGGGCCACTGAGACAGCCCCAAACACCATAAATCAGCCCACTAGGGATATATTTATTAGAGTGAGAGTTCCTTGGACCATTTAGTTAAAATTTCAGGTTATAAAGGACCCAAAATCTCTCTCCCTCAACACATTTCCAGCAAAGGAGAGAGAGAGAGAGAGAGAGAGAGAGGAGAGAGAGTGAGAGAGGAAGGGAAGTTGTGAGAGGAAGGGAGTTGGGAATTGAGTAACCCCCTCCTACCACCGCCATTCGCTGGAGACCGCGGCCTTATCGCCGTAGAGGCAAAGTGTGGCTAATAAAAGGTAACAAATTCGAGGTCTCCTCCATTTTTCTTAGCTAGGGTCACATGCATCTATCCTGACATACAATTCCTCTAGCATTGGGCCCCGACACATCAAATTTATGGACCCGGTGTCACTAGAGTGACTCGAGGGACCTTTAATCTATAATCGGTGGGGACCATTACCTCTAAGTGGCCTGTTATCATGCCTAGAGTGAACCCTAGTGATTTTGTGGGAAGATTTTGCTTGCATATTGCTGCCTTGTATGACATTGTTGATTTTGAACTTGTACTTAAATTTTCCTTAAATTGGGAAGGGGATTTCAAATTCTAATCTCCTTGATGTATGCATTGTTGAATTGTTTGGTAATTTGTAAAGTTGCATGTGTAATTCACAAATCTTGCTAATTTCATAGGTTAAATCATGTTGCATGTAACTTAAATGTGTAGATTTAGTGTGTTGCTAGTTGTACTGTTGAATTGCTAAAATGTCGAACTCCTAGTTAGGAATGTCCCTGATTTTTCTAAATTACCACTATGGATTCGTTCACATGTCTCTCGCAGGTTTGAAATGGGTGAACTCACTACCCACACCCCACCACGTAGGTTTAATTCTCCCTATAGATGGCTGTAGTGTTCATCCTCACACCTCGATCTCTTGAAGCTTAGACCTATGTGGATGTATAACTAGGAATTCCCTGAATTATGCACAACGATTCTTGTGCCCTGATTATGAATGCAGACTATAACTACACTTGCTTGATTCCCCTCACAACTACGAGTAGATTGACTTCTACTTGTTGGTATTGTATTTACACATTACACCTTTTTTGGATCGGTCTGCCAATCAGAACTTTCTTGGGCAACCCCTATGTTAGGTCAACTCATGGGCAAGTTTGGCTCGACTAGCCAAACTGCGAGTTGTCGGCTGTAGTTGGACTATGCGAGACGTTGCTCTCAGGTCATACAGTCGTGGTTCATCTTGTGGGGACAAATTAGCCCACTGGTTGGTCATCCTTATACGTTAACCATGTTTGTACTTGCCTTCGTGAACTTGAGGCACCCTACATCCGTTGCGTCCACTGACAACCATTAGTTACGGCCTACAAGACTCATGAGCCGGAGATGGTGGAATAGGACACTATACTCAAGCTATCAGCCTACACTGGGGTGACAAGCCTCCCTGTAGTGACCAATGAGAACTATAACTCATGAGCTAGGGATGGTGGAATAGGACACTATGCTCGTGCTGTCGGCCTACGCTGCGCTAACTAGCCTCCCGTAGTGATCATAAGAAAAGACTCTATTTTTCTTAACCACCTTCGTTTGATTCTAGTGCTAGGAATGACGAACCCAAATGGGCCAAGGGTCGTGAGAGCCATACGGCCACGGTCGCCAGAGCCGCATGATCGGATTAGGGCATTGATCTGTCGAGATATCTCAGTTTCCCCAAACTGTTGGATGAATGGACATAATTAATTAACTTGGCTAACATTCACATTACATTGCATTGGTTAATTTGGCGATTTGGTAGTCGTGGTCGCACTGAGGAAGTGTTGGTCATTTGCGATTGTTAGATGTTGTCGCTCGAGGGAGTGTTGTGGTGAGAGCATACATCATATCATTGAATCATGCACTTGCATTAACCAGAGTATTTAGGATTCTGTGAATATATTCCTTTCACTAAATTTGTTCCTACATATGATAATTGTGTAACTTATTGTTAATGGTACAATTGAGTTAGCTACTAACTCCCACTCTGGGATGGTGTTTTAAAATACCAACCAAAACTTATCATACATGCAAAGATGATGGAGCTAGATGCATTGGAGGGTGCCAGCGTGGACAATGAGGAGGAGCTGACGTACTACCAAACCTTCGATGGATCCTTTTAGCTGATATATGGATGATCGCAGGGTATGGGTCAGGGCCCTAATCGTTTTAGGACACCTGTATGGGCAAGACTAGTTCCCTGTCCTGTATTTTCTTAGGATTATATTTTGGATATTCTACATATTTACCGGCACTTGTTACCATTTTATGACTTACTTATCCTTCATGGTTCACAAAACTCTCCATTGCTTATGAGATAATCCAAATGTAATTGAAATCTGAAGCCCATTAGGGCACATGTGGCACCGGAGAATTCAGGAGCCGAGTTCCTACTCGGCCCCTAAAATTCAGGGTGTTACATAAATAATCTGATAGATTCAAGGCACATAACTGATACAAAGGTTTCATTGTAATCAATACCTTCAATTTGATTATAATCTTGCACGACCAATCGTGCCTTATTTCTTATAACATTACCCAGTTTATTAGATTTGTTTTTTAAAATCCACTTGGTTACAATCACATGTTTGTTGAAAGGTCTAAGTACTAGATTCCATACATCATTTCTAACAAAATGATTTAGTTCATCTTGCATAGCTAAGATCCAACTTTCATTAGCTAGTGCTTCGTTTACATTAACCAGTTCTATCTAGGAAGTGAAGCAAATATGATTGCATATATTTTCTAGTTGTCTTCTAGTTTGAACACTAGTATGAGGATTACCAAGAATTTGATTAGTCGGATGATCTTTTACTAAACTTAGTAGAAAATTATCTCGATAATTGTTTAGATTGATTAATCACAGTAATATCATTATCACCATTATCTTGGTCAAGTATAGGTGTGATCAGTTGATCATCAATAACAATAATTATAGATTCTTGAAACACCCCAATTCTTTTGTTTAGAACACGATATTCTCGGCTGTTTAGAGCATATCGTAGAAATATTCTTTCATCACTTTTAGCTTCAAAATTTTCCAAAATTTTCCATTCTCATAAGGTATACCATTTGATTTCGAAAGTACAAAAATATTTAACAAATGATTTTTTTATCAAACCATAGTTCATAAGTTATTTTATTTTTAGCTACTCTTATATAAACACTATTAATTATATAGCATGCAGTATTTACAACTTCAGCCCATAAAGTTTTAGTTAATTTCATGTTATTTAGCATTACACTAGCCATTTCTTGTAAAACTCTATTTTTCCTTTCAGTAACTCCATTTTTCTAAGGAGTTTTTGGAGTAGAAAATTCACGTAATATCCCATGATCAATACAATACTTCTCAAAATTACTATTTTCAAATTCAGTACCATGGTCACTTCTTATTCTGATTACTGAGAGTCTGAATGCGTTTAATTAGCTTTTTGACTTCGTCAAAATTATCTGAGTTTTCACTTAAGAAATCTACCTAAGAATATCTAGTGTAGTTATCAACTACAACTAGAAAATATTTCTTGCCACCTCTACTCTCTGTTCGACTCAGTCCGACTAATTCCATATGGAGTAGTTTAAGAGGTCTTGTAGTGGCAAAGGAATTCACTGCTGAGTATCTAATATTGCATATTTTCCCCTACTTATATCTTAGTTTTATGAACATGATACTGCTTTATATTTTATACATGTTTGTGTTGCAAGGTGAATCTAAGAGCTTGGATTGAAAATAATGTTAAAAGCATGAATTTGATGCTTAAGAATCACCAAAGAAAAGGATGGATCTTAGGTGACCAGGATTAAAGAATTCACATGCCAAAGATCCAAGGAAACCAAGTGAGGAATGAAGAAAATAGAAGACTTGAAGTGAATTTACGCGATTCTCAACTAGCTTAAGCTCTAGCTTGACCAGCCCTGACTCTAGTTCAACAAGTATAAGAAACTTCGGCTTGAACTCCAGCAATATTATCTTTTAAATTCACATGATCCTTAACTAGTCAAAAATTTTCCTCGACCAGTCGAAGATTTCCCTCGACTAGTAGAAGGTTTCGCAGATTTTACGCGGACTGCATAAATTTGAGGCGGTTTCCGGACTTTTCCAACTCAGTGCAAAAGTTGGAGTTCCCAAACTATAAAAAGAGTTCTTAGGATGCTCCAAAGCATCTTCTAGGGTTTAAAGAGTGGAGCAAAAGGGTGGAGAGTCACCGCTAAGAGTTTTCTTCTTCCTTAATTTGTTTTTATGCTATTCTTAAGAGTTCTTAGTTTAATCATGTCTATGGTTGGATAAACCTCTTAGCTAAGGCTAAGAGGTGAAGCTTGTAGCATGATTGGGATGTTTACTTTATTTTAATTCATGCTTATATTGAACTTCATTAATTTCTAGTTGATTTTAAGGAATATTTTCAGTTTTTCATGGTTTGTTGTGACTCAAATTACAATTGAATCTACGATATCTTTAAGTATCTTCTTTTCCTCTTTGAGATTGATGGATTGGTAAATCTTGTTGTCCGCCATCATCTCCTAGGCATGGTAGGGTGATGGAATCCCTTCCAATCTCTACAATCCTCTTCCATTGAGGCTAGATCAATGAGAAGTTCAGAAATTTGATTATCTCTTTCCAATTGGATAAGATAGGACTCTGATTCCAATTGGATCTCTTGAATTAAGTAAGGTAGCATCCCATGAGCAACAAGTAGATCCTTGGCACCCTAGTTCCCACCTTTAAATTTACAAGTTTCAATTACATTATTCACAATTACTCTTTCCAATTATTTAGATTTAGATTTACATCTTCTAGTTCTAATTCTACTTACTTTCAGAAACGTACGAGATTAGTCCCTGTGGATTCGACCTTAGTCTTACTAAGATTATTACTACATCGTGACCCTACACTTGGGGTTGTGAACATTCACCTTTTTATGACTAGTCTTAATTTTCTTGCCTATCTGACAGGCACCATATACTTTATTTTCTATCTTTTTCAATTTGGGTAAGCCACGTAAGTGATCTCTTTTGCTCAATTTATACAGATCTTTATAGTTTACATGTTCAAAACATTGATGCTGGTTCAATCTCTTCTTTTTGGACCATGTAACATGAATGAATTGTTGAGCAAGAGTCATCAATAATATAGCAATTTTCAGAGGTTTTGTGACCATTTAATATTACATGTCCTTGATTGTTAATTATCTCATCCATGATCCAAAAATTGACACTATGATTATTATCCCAAATTTGAAATATGCTCGGAAGATTATATTTTAAGCCTTCAACATACAAATCATTTTCAAAGATTGGTAGATTAGGAAATTTTAAATTACTTCTTCCGATGATCCTGCAATTGGTACCATCTCCAAATGTAACCAAGCCTCCATCGATTTGATTTATGTCTGATAGTATAGCCTTATCACATGTCATATGTCTAGAACATCCACTATCTAGGGACCATCTTGAATGGCTACTTGCTTTGAAAGTTGTGTAGATAACAAGATACTTAACCTTTGGAACCCATTTCATTATAGTTCTAAGGTTTAAGAGGGTCTCTTAACTTTTGTTGTATTTAGGAGTTAGGATTTCTCCTATTTCTATTTACTTCATTCTTACCAAAGTTGGATTTTAACAGCTCGTTGAGCAAGCCCACAATTTTATTAGCTAGAGGAGGATTTCTGTTATTTCTCCTTTAATATTTGTGGTAGTTGGCATAAGTTTTTATATTAGAAGTTTGTTGAAAGGATTTTATATTTTTATTTAACTCCTTTAGAGTTTGAGGATTCTCCTTTTATAAATGTAGGATCAGAATTCTTAGATTTCACGGTGTTATTTTTAATATAAACCAATCCAGATTTGTCACCACTTCGGCAAAATGAAGTTAACATTTTTTCAAGTTATTGGTCTTCTTGGGTATATTTCCAAGTATCCTTTAAACTCTTAAGGGAGGATACTTCGATTTTTAGTTTCTCATTTTCAAAATTAAGATTTTCTAATTCTGAAATTTTTATATTTAAATCCAATTTTGTTTTCTCAAAATAATCAGAAAAATAAAAATTTTCTAAAACAACCTTTTCAAGTTTCAATTGAAGTTTGGCACAATTTTCTTTATGAATTTTTAGTTTTACAGCAATCTTATAACTTTCTCTTTATAGGGCATCATATGCAACTTGAAGATCATCTTCATTTGCATAATTACTTCTACGAGTTTCCTAATTAGAAGTTTCACAATCATATGAAGAAGTAATTCTAGCTATAGTCATAAAGGCTTTCAAATCTTTCATAGTTCCTTAGTCAGATTCATCAATTTCTTAATTAGATTCAGATTATGATGATCCATCCCAAGTAGCAATCATGCCTTTTCTTCTACCTTTATCCTTCTTAGGACATTTTAAAGTAAGATGCCCAAATTCAGAATAGTTGAAGCATTGGGTGTCTTTAGATTTTGATTTCTAAAATTTTAAGTTTCCTTTTCTTTTGTTAAATGATTTTTGAAAATCTGTTATATTTTTATTCTTGAAAATTCTATAAAATTTCTTAGCCAACATAGTCATATCATCCTTATTTCCATCAATATCAAAATTTACATTTATATCTTTAGATTTAGACTTAGAGGATTTGAAAGTAATGGACTTGTTCTTAGGAGCTTTGAAATTCAACTCATAGGTTTGAAAAGATCCTACTAACTCTTCAACCTTCATAGTATTGGTATCCCTCAATTCTTGTATAGCAGTAACTTTCGAATTAAACCTATCAGAAAGTGATCATAGTATTTTTGCACAAACCTTACTTTCAAGGATTCTATCTCCAAGACCCCATAGAAAATTAACTATGTCATTCAGTTTCATATAGAAGTCCATGAATGACTCACTTTCTTACATACAAGTTTCCTCAAATTTAGTCGTGAGGATTTGGATCTTAGACTTTTTGACAATGTTAGTTCCTTCATGTGTCATTTCAAGAATATCCCATGCTTGTTTAGTTGTATCATATGAAATGATTCTTTAGAATTCATCTGGTGATAGAAACCATGTTATTGCATTTAAAGCTTTTGCATTAGCACTACGTTCACTTTTCTAAATAGTTGTTTAAAAAGTATAAGCAATTTGTTTCATAGATGTAGTTCCATTTTCAGCTACTACTTCCATTATAAGAGGGATCCATTGTGTCACAGTGGCGTGCCACAAACTTTCATCAATAAATTTGAGGAAGATCCTCATTCTAGCTTTCCAATATAAAAAATTTAAACTGTTAAATGAAGGTGGCTTGGAAATGGATAAACTCTCAAAATTTAACATCTTAATGCTCTGAATCTAACTCTAAGAGACAAATCCCAAAAAGAGAAACTAAGCTCTGATACCACTTGAAAGATTAGCTATCGATGTCCTAGAATGGGGTGAATAGAACAATACCAAATTCATCAAGATAAAGTGAAATAAATAGACAAATAATCGTAATCGCTTAAAGTATTGAAACCTTGATTCCAAATAATTTGTAGGACAACCTTCAACTAAAATATTTAAGCAGGACAACCTTATTTCACGACGTCTTTGAAATCAATCTTTCAAGAGATAATGAAATAAATATAGCATTCATAGATAATGAAATAAACAATCAATGCACAAAGAGTTATAGTGGTTAGGTGCTCAAACCCACACGTACTCAACTCCTAAAATTATTACCTTCATAATTTTGGCTTTCACTATTTCAAGGTTTTCACAGGTTCACCTTAACAACCTTATATAGTTCTTGTGATTTTCATGGGCTCACTATAACAAAACCCCCTTTATGATTTTCACGAGCTTACCACAAAACAACCCACTGAGATTTTCAGGCCATCTCAGAAAAACCCAAATGCAACAAAAGTAAATACTGTACTTATCTTCAGATGCCGATTCGAATATGTAACCAAAGCTTAATCGCAGTGATCTTCTTTCTTGAAATAAGCAGTAAATGTTCAACCAGAAAGAATATATGGATCTAATGTATTTTCAATGAATAAAAAATAACCTTAATGCTACAAATTCAATTCTCTAAATCTCAAGTAAAGTATGGATTATTCTATTAAATATGATTTAATCTAACTTGAGAAATATAATAAAATAAGCAGAACAAACATTAGAATTACCACACAGATAGCTTGTAGAGGGCCTGATTTTCTCTCTGACTTTGAGAATGATTTTCTATAATTTTTTTTATTAAAATCACTAAGACAAGGCCTCTATTTATAGCTAAAGGATTTGAAAATTTGGTCTGTGAAAAATTTAGTTCAGCTGGTCGGACTCCAATGATTGCGTTCCAACAACTCTCGGATTTCGTGTAATAAGAAAAATTAAAAATTCTACTAGCCTAAGCCAAAACTCGGCTGGCCGAATCTCCCTGAATTTCAAAGAAATCCATTACTGGAAACTTGACCAAACAAAACTTTAGGCTAACCGAATGTTAAGTTCGACTGGCCGAACTCAAAGTTGGGCTAGCTGAACTTGCAACAGAAATTCTGAAAATTGTTGTAAACAAGCCCAAATTTTGTTAGGTTAGTCGATTTTGGTTAAGTTGGTCGAACTTCAGAGAATTTACACTATCCATGTTATATTTATAGCCATGATTCATAAACACCTAACCTAGGCTCATTCTATGTTTGTATCACCTGATGGTTGACATATATAAAGAACTTTTATCATGAACCATGCAATGTCTTTAAGGATTGAGATGTCGAGCCGATCTTGATTTGATTTTCCTGAGATTCTGAAGACTATTAGAGTGTACTTGTGTTCAATCCAGAACTTGGTCTGTCACGACCCTTTCAAAACTAAAGCATCTCTATCATCCAACCTTCCATTAATAATCTCACTAACTAATTCAGAATACAACAAGAACCTTCAGAAAATCCAGCAATAACTTAACCCTAGATTAGAAAATTCAGGAATCTCCTAATCCTAATTAGAAAATCCAGCAATAACCTAACCCTAGATTATAAAATTTAGGAATCTCCTAACCCTAATCATAAAATCCAGCAATAACCTAACCCTATATTAGAAAATTCAACAATCTCCCAACCCTAATCAGAAAATCCAGCAATAACCTAACTCTAAAGTAGAAAATCCAGCAATATCCTAACCCTAGATTAGAAAATTCAGTAATCACCTAACCCTATATGAAAATCCAGCAATATCCTAACCCTAGATTAGAAAATTCAGCAATCACCTAACCCTAAATGAAAATCCAGCAATAGGGGTTTCAAGGAAACCCCAACGCACATATATACGTGCTCCTAATCTATGCACTCACCTGTAACTATCAGAGGATTGACTCTCAACCTCAGTTTCTATTTCCTCTTCTTCTTCTTCTCAACTTCACACTCAACAAGAAAGAGAGTGCTGAAAATAGAATGTTAAAAGAGGTTTGTTTATGTTTATGGACTTGAAACTTGTTTTAAACTTAGTTTTTGTCTAAAAAGAAGGTTTGGGAGGTGTTTTTAAGAAGTGTAAGCTTATGGTAACCATATAACAATGTTATTTAAGTAATTTGAACTAACATATTCTAAGGATTTTAAAAACATCAAGGTCATTTGAGTTATTTTATCAAAACATTCAAGTGCATATCTATTCATAACTTACAATCCGGGTGTCTTATTGACATGTCGTTTTCGCCATTAACTCCATAACTCGACTACAGTCACAACGGTTAGACTCTCGGACCTAGTGAATTTTGAACACTCGATGTTGGGGCTCCACCAGATAAAATAAGGACATAATTGTCATTTCTCAGATTGTTTAATTTTAAGTCCATATCTTAAAATTTGGACATCGGGTTGAAATATGGCTTACGGCTCGATAACAGAACAACATTATAATCAAGTTAAAATATTCTCAGGGCCAATGGACCTACAGTCAACGGCTATCCAGTATATGAAATAGATTTCGGGGCCTCGGGTCTTACATGGTCTATGAATTTTGACAACTCTAAGTGTGCTTTAAATACAAGCACTTACACGCACTCAGATATTTGCTAACTCGACGGTAGATGGAAAGCTCGTCGACTAGACCACCTTCACGTAGAAGTCATTGTATATGGTTCTTTACCCACTTGGGTATAAATCAGGCACAAGAACTAAGTTTTAAACCTAAACCTATAAAATAAAATCCTACATAAAAAATTTATAATTTTACAGCAATTAGAATCAACCAAAAAGTAATAAGATGAGGGAATAGAGTTACCAATTTAAAAGAACTAGGATTAATGAAGCTACAAAACGAAAACTGAACAAATGATGTTAGTTTCAAAATAAATCTTTAACAACCCTAACTACAGCTTAACTTCATAGAATTAAAAGCTTTAAAAAAAAATCCTAGGTTAGAACTAGAAATCAAAGCCTAACCTAAACCTAAGTATTCTCAGCATAAAGTTCATCGGCAACAGCACCAAAAACTTAATCGAACACAAGGGTTGACAACCCCAAGTATTGGGATACATTGTAGTAATAACTCGGTAAGACCAAGGTCAATCCACAGGGAATTCGGTGAGAATATAATCTTAAAAAATGGTTGGTTTTGGTTTTTAATCTAGCCAAATAGAAGAGTTGTAAAAACAATTATAAAAAGGATCAAGGATCCAAGAATTCCTAATTAATATATTTTTAATTCAATTCATCTTCTCGAGTTGATAATTCAACTAGAAATGGATTCCAACCTATTCTAATTGGAGGATAACAAAGTGATATCAGTTAAAAAAAACAACCAACATGGATTAGAATCATAATAGATTTGATCTCTCATGAAGATTTAGGCAATCACATCGCGAAAAATTAAAAACATCTAATGTACCCAAAGGCGTCAATAGATTAAACAACTTTATAGATTGATTCATTTTTCAATATAGGAATTCAATCACATCCGATCACAATTCAACATAAAAACCCTAACTTTCATTGAAGAAACAAATTAAACATCAAATATCCATTAAAAGGTTCATCCCTTAACCTTAGCTATAAGATAAGCCAAGCATGATTAATATCTTAAAGAAAACTAAAAAAAACAAACTAGAACTAAAGAATTGACAAGGAATGATGATTCCGAAGAAGCTCTGTCACTCTTAGGTCTCTCTCCTCTACCCCCTTAGGAAGGCTTAGAATAGCCCTTTAAATAGGAAAAGTTCACACTAACTTAGAACGGACTTCAATTTTCGCACTTTTGTTACACTCCGGCTACAAACGATCGAACCCAAGGGTTAACAACCCCAAGTGTAAGGCTATGATGTAGTAATAACTTAGATGTAGTAATAACTTAGTAAGACCGACATCGATCCATAGGGAGTTTGGTGAGAATATATTAAGAATTTAATATAAAATATGATTGGTTTGAGTTTTTAATCTAGCTAAATAAAAGAGTTATAAAACAATTATAAAATGTACTAAGGATTAAGGAATTATCAATTAATAGTTTTTAAATTCAATTTTTCTTCTCAAGTTGATAACTCAACTAAAACTAGATTCCAATTTGTTCTAATCAGAAGATAATACAGTGATATCAGTAAAAAACAACTAACATGGATTAGAATCATGATAGGTTTGATCTCTTATGAAGATATAGGTAATTACATCGCAGGGAATTGAAAGCATCTAATGTACCCGAAGGTGACAATAGATCAAACAACTTTACAGATTGATTCCTTTACCGATCTAGAAATTCAATCACATTCAATCATAATTCAACATAAAAATCCTAACTTTCATTGAAGAAACGAAATAAATATCAAATATCCATTAAAAGGTTCATTCATTAGCCTTAGCTAAGAGATTAAACAAGCACAACTAACATTTCAAACAAAACATAAAAGAAAACTAAAAAAAATAAACTAAAACTGAAGGATTTAGAAGGAATGATGATTCCAAAGAAGCTGCGCAACTCCTACGTCTCTCTCCTCTACCCTAATTCATTCGTAGGAAGTCTTAGAACACCCATTTAAATAGGAAAAGTTTGCACCCACTTGGAACCAACTTCAATTTTCACATTTTTATTATGCTTCAACTGCAACCAACTATAGCCTTCGGCCACACTGAATTACACCAGGGTCGCATCGAATTTTTCTCTCGGTTGTAATTAAATTTTTTCAATTTTCTTCTGAAGTCTATGTCACCCTTAAGTCACACTAAACATCCCTTCGATGGCACTAAACCTAGATTTGGTCAAACCTAAGTGTTGAGCCAAATTACATCTGAAAATCACAGTTTATTGCTAGACTGTTATATGCACATTCGGTTAGACCGAATAAACCTCAGGTGGGACCGAACAGTTGTTATTTCTATTATTTGCATTATGTGATTTTTCAATATTTTCTTCATTTTTATACTTGTTTTTCTTGGATCTTTGGAATTTGAATTCTTCATTAATGACTTTCAAATCTCCAAGTCTTCTCTTGATTGATATTTTGAGCTTTAATCTTCCTTCTTAAGCATGACTTCATCTTTATTTTCTGGATTACCTCGCACGTACAAATTAGATGTTAGTTAATTAATTAATCAATTTGAATGCATGGAAACTAATGCAATTAAGAGGATAAATATGTAATGTTTAGATATTATCACAAAAGTTTTAGGTCACGATCTGGTGCCTTAACACTAGATGGTGGAGGCTTTAAGTCAGAGGTAGTCGTTTAAATTCAGGCCTCAACCGATTAGTTTCATTTACCGGCGTCACAACAAGCAAGACATCCATCTCGATAATCATATCATCATTGAAATTAATGGAGTGGGACAAGCATGTCTTGAAAGTGTCAGAGTACAAGGTTAAAAGTGAATTTTCTTCTACGAATGAATCTATTAAGTTAATTTTGTGGACATCATCACCATCCTCTTATTGTATGCACATATTGAACATGTTCAGCTCAAGTGTTATATTCCCAAATGAAAATTTTATAATCACGTTCCTACAATTGATATGGTGTTTAATATGGCTAGGAATGGGTGACCATGGACGATAGGAATCTAAGTGCTAACATCAATGACGGACTGCTTATCCAAAACATTAAAATATATTAGATAATAGAATTTATTGACTTGGACAAGCACGTCCTCTATCATCCCTCTTAGTATACAAATCAAATGATTAGCGAGTTCGAGTGTGGTATTGATGGGTTTTAATTCACTTAGGCCAAGCTGTTTGTAGACCAAGGGATTAAATTCACACTCGCCCCCAAATCAAGTAAAGGATGCTTAATCTGGTGGTTCCCAATCACATATGAGGTGGTTGGGCTACCGAGATCTTTGTATTTTTTAGGCACATCCTGTTTTATGATGGCACTCATTTTTTCTATCAAAATTTTTGTTATGAATATTATGTTGTCTCTTGGTCGTACAATAGTCCTCAAGGAATTTGGCATATGATGGGATTTGTTTTGTAGCATCTAGCAAATGAATGTTAACTTTCATCGGTTTTAAAACCTCTAAGATATCCTGAGTGTTGGGTATAGGTTTGGGTGAGATCAACCATTATGAGAATGGAGCCATCGGCTTATATTCTTTTTCCAATTCCTTCTCATGTAGAATGTCTTTAGTCTCATCATCACTTTTAGATTCTTCTGAGTCATTAGGTTTCTCAGCCCTCGTTGGGATGTTTTTGTCAATTTTTTCCACTTCTAAAAGTGTTGGTGGACTTGACTTGCTCCATATGTTAGGTAAAAGAGCTAGGGTCACTTATCTCATATTGTGGTTTTAGATTAGGTATAGATTGGACTGGAAGAGTCCCCTTCTCCCTAATAGCTAGTTATACTCCAATCTTTGAATGGATGATGCAAACATTCCCAATAATGTTTTAATATCCTAAAATGCTTGCATAGCATTTTCATCAAATTGCTCTTGATCATTCCACTTTCGATCTAAATCCTTTTGGTTCCTTTTCTATGTTAATAATAGAATGAGGATTGAAGGAATGGATCTTTGAGGATTTTTATTTGCATTAGTTGTTGGTATGTTCCTCCGGCTAAGGTTCAGGTGGTACGCCAATTAAAGTTGTATGTATTTTAGATTGGAGCACCGAAAAGCCTTTGGTAATTGTTCATGGCATTAGATTGCTCATGTAACAACTCTTGGAATGTAGAAATTGTAGAATACTCCTATGTTAAGTGTAATTTACTTGCGCAAATACCGCAAATAATCTCAAGGGTCTCCTTGGGTTTGACCACTTCTACCCTCTTTAATTCCATGGCTTCGACCTTTCTTGTGAGGTTGGCCACCTAAGTATTAACGTTGTCTTCTTCCCTTAAGATGTAAATTCCTCATTTTCCTTGGACTGAGTCAACTTGGGATGGGTCGACTTGGCTGAAGTATCCTGGGATTGCACATATTCAACTAACATGTCAAAGTAGTCACACACATCATTAAGATCCTTATTCATAAACTCCTCATTGCACATCATCTCTACGAATTGGCACATGGGTGAAGTCAGTCAATCTTAGAAAAAGTTTATGACCTGCCAAATTTCATAGCCATGATGTGGACAAGCACTTAGAAGATCATTAAACCTCTCCCAACATTGAAAGAAATTTTTTTCTTTTTTTTGTGAGAAGTTCATGATGACCCTTCTAAGAATGTTGATCTTATGAACCAGGAAGAACTTTTTAAAGAACTCCCGGATTATCTCAGCCCATGTCCCAGTCGATCTTGGTCTTAAAGAGTGAAGTCATGACTTGACCTTCTCCTTTAATGAAAAAGGAAACAATTTTAGCCTTAGAGTATCATCGACATATTGTTAAAGTGTAAGGTCTCTAGAATCTCAACAAATTCCTTGAGATGTAAATATGGATTCTCAAAATCTAGTCCATGGAATTTCAAAAGTAATTGGATCACTCCCTGCTTAAAATCCACGTTTCCTGCATTTGATGGAAAAATCATATAAGAATGTCTACTCATCCTAGCTGGTTTCAAATAATCACGTAGGGTTTTAGCTGTTCACAACCCCAAGTGTAGGGTTATGATGCAGTAATAATCTCTGTAAGCCAGGATCGAATCCACAGGGACTAAACTCATGTGTCTTCTAAAAGTAACTAGAAGTAGAACTAGAAGAAGATGTAAATCGAATTCTGAAAAATTTAAGAGAGTAATTGTGATAAAGGTAATTGAAACTAGTGAATTTAAGGTACCAAGGATTCACTTATAGTAATTGGGAGGCTACCTTGCTTAATTCAAGGACACAACTGGAATCAGAGTCCTATCCAATCCAATTGGTAAGAAGAGATTTGCCAGATCTCTGAAGTTCTCATGGATCTAATCATCAATGGATGAGAGTTGTGAGGATTTGGAAGTGATTTCATCACACAACCATGCCTAGGAGAAAAAGCAAACAACAGGATTTACCAATCCCACAACCAATCATAAGAGAATTGTGAAGGTTAGGAAGGATTCCATCATCCTACCATACTCAAGGGACGATGGTGAAGAACGAGATTTCCTAATTTCATAATCTCAATTCAAGAAAAAAAGATATTTCAAGCTATTACAGATCTATTGTAATTTGTCACAACAAACCATTAAAAACTAAAAATATTCTTTCATAATCAAACTAAAATCAAAGAGAGTTCAACAAAACATAAATCAAAACAAAGCAAACATTCCAATCATGCTACAAGCTTCACCTCTTAGCCCTATCTAAAAGGTTTAGCTAAGCATAAACATGATTGAACTAAGAACTCTTAAACAAAACATCAACTAAGGAAGAAGAAGAAAACTCCCAGACGGTGACTCCACCCTTTTTCTCCACTCCTCATACCCTAGATGATGCCTAGAAACATCTTATGGACTCCTATTTATATTTTTGCAACTCAAACTTTCATAACGAGTTGGAAAAATCCGAAAACCGCCTTAAAATTCCGCAATTTGTGTGCTGTCTGCGTAACCTTAGACTGGTCGAGGACAACCTTCGACTGGTCAAGGGTCACCTTCGACTGGTCAAGGGTTTCCTTCGACTGGTCGAGGATGACCTAATTTTAGAGGATTTTATCGCTGGAGTTCGAGTCGATGATTCTTCGACTAGTCGAGGGACAAGTTGAGGAAGGCAGATTTTTAGGGTCCCTTTTCTTCACTTCAAGTCTTCAATGATCTTCATTCCTCACTTGGTTTTTTTGGATCTTTGTCATGTGAATTCTTCATTCTTGGTCTCATAAGATCCATCCTTTTCTTTGGTGATTCTTGAGCGTTAAATCCATGCTTTTAGCATCCTTTTCAATCCAAGCTCTTAAATTCACCTTGCAACACAAACATGATTAAAATAGAACATTAAGCATTATCATGTTCATAAAACCAAGTAATAAATGGGGTCCAATATGCAATATTTGACCCTCAACACAATTCCCAACCAGCATTTTGCTAGTCCCAAGCAAAGTATGCAAAAAATAAATCTCAATGCTTAATGTCAAAAATCTTTTTCAAGAAATAATCTTTTGTGCACTCAAGGATGAAAGGGTAAAAAGAAAATACGAAAGTGAGATTTCAAAAAACTAGAACCCAATCACATATGCAACCAATCAAATAAGTTCTTTATCCACTAAATCGAAGTATAATTTGTATATCAAGTTTTTCAATGTGCTCAATGAAAGTCAATTTACTCCCCATACGAATACTATCAACTCATCATCTTAGCTATGCTCATCACTTCAATATCAGTTTGAAACTCAAGTACTGATTCCGAACTTATCCCCTTTTCCTTCTTTTTCCAATTTTTGATTTTATATTGAAGGTCAATTTTTATTCATTCTTTTACAGACCTTGCATTATTTTTGCATTCGTTTCTAGTCTTTTTCGGTCTTTCCACCATACATGACCTTTTTGTCGATTTCACTATTTTTTAACTAGTTATTTTCAACTTTTTAGGTGGATAAAATTTTCTATACTCAATTCTCGCCATCTATTAATGATTCACATACTAACAATTAGAAATTCTAATACATCTTATCGAAGTAAATTATGTCTTATAATTTAGATTAACATGATATTCTAACTACCCCTTAATCAATTAAATGCAAGCACTTAAGTGATAAGTTACTTAGATGATTAGACTCTAACAATCCAAAATTCAATCTCTATCTTATCATACTCAAATCATTCTTAAGTACACAATTCATCGCCTCCCAAACAGATTTCAACTCAAATCATTGAAAATTTTCAAAAAAAATTGCTCAAAACTGAGAAAACACTAATTAGGTTACCTAATACCCCATCCTCAAAAGAAAAATCTACATTGTCCTTAATGTAAAAGAATAAGTATGTAATGCAAAAGAGGCAATGAAAATAAAAAAGGAAGTGATGGAAAGATAATATCTGAAGGAGAAATTTTAAGGCTTTTCCAATGATCTCAGTGTGAAGATGGGTTAGTACAAAAGACTTAACAGATGATAAAGAAACTATCCTAAAACAGTGGAAGAAAATGACCCTAGTCTTATGAAAGCAATAAACTAATCTTAAACTAGGAAAGCAAGGGAAAAGCTACTCAGTCATACCACAAGGTTCCTCCTCCGGCCAATATCTTAATAAATTTCTCAGTAGGTTTCTCAACAAGACCATCCAAAAGCCCTTTTTGAAATAGGCTTAGATGCCCTGGAGCATGAATTTTCAGATAAAATTATGGACTTCATCATAAGGTTTCTTTTTAATCTCCTAAGGTGTCTAAAGTATATATGATTTACCTGTGATAGAAAAAGTTTCAATGTTATCATAACATGGTGAATCAGAGACTACACATAGATGAAATTCAGAAACACATTCCAAAGTTTCAAACTCCGGTTCAATATCAAGCTCCTCCTCCTTTAATGGTAAATATTTAGGATGTGGGGAAGGAGGGGCTTCAGAATAAGGGCTCTTTTGGTCAGTGACAACTAACGAGGTATTGTCTTGCGAGGCATCCATTATTTCTTTTATCATAAGACCATTTGAATCTGCAAAGTGTGCCAAGTAATTGTCTAAAGAGTTGGGAAATTCAGCTGAGAGTGACTCATTTTCCACATTGAAGTTTGTGATGATCCACCCAAGGATTACATTATCTCTAAAAGTGGATGGATGCATGCTCTCTTGTTCTTGCCCTACCCAGACAGATTGAAAATCAACAAGCGAAGAATTAATGTGAAGACTTTGTTCATTTGTACTACTCAGTAAAGGCATTGTATTGTCAAGGGTTGACAACTCAGATGGTGGCCTTAACTGAATGGTTTCAAATTCCAGAGTCATATCGAGCAACTCGTCCATCTCCTGAATCATATCATCATTCAATTCAGGGGAGTGCTCTAACCATACCTCACAAAGGTTGGAAGGGTTATTTCAAAGTGGTTCATCCTCCACATTTTAATTGGTCATGTTAGATGGGTGGAATAGGTCACTATAGTCGACAACTTCATGAAACTCGATATAAGCCAAACTTGAGATTGAATCCAGGGGGATTTGAGCTATACATTCATGATTATCATCCCAATACTCATCATCTTCCAACTCAGTGCAGTACACACGTGGAATGGGATCGCTTTCCTTACATTTTGTTCCTAGATTGGGTTAAGGTTCAAATAAACTAACCTCTTCCTCATCATTGAAACCAAGTATGTTATATGAGTGAAGTGTGTCATTATCATCATATTTGAAAAACACCCACGTCTCTTGATCATTCATTTGGACTGTCATCGAGATTGACCCTTTAAAAATTTAAACCATATGCTCATTAACACAATCCAACTCTTCATTCTCAATTTCATTATTTTCCATAATTACATCACGTGAAATCCACTGTTGTATATCTTTTATAAGTTCTTAAAATCTTTGGAGTGTGTTTTGTTGGATGAGCTCTAGAGTTTGTATGGAATTCTGAAGTGAATTCTCTTGGATCGTTTATTGTTGGATCTCAGAGGTATAGGACCCAAGAGAATTATCACTATGTTGCATTATTGATTCAACTTCCTAATCTTGATGTTTCTACTGATCATAAGTAGGGAGTTGGGAATGAAGAATTGGATTAGGTTAAGGCTGGGGTGAACTAGCCTCCGTTAGCTTATTGAGGCGTGATTCAAGCACTTTTATCGCTTTTCTGATGATAGCAAAATTATCTGTGTAACCCTAAAGTGACTCCTCTTAGATTGTTTCTGATTGGGTTTCAAAGATAGAGGACCCAAGAAAATGTTCACTATGATGTCTTGCTGGTTCATCTTCCCAACATTGATGTTTCCACTGGTTATAGTCGTATGGGTCATAGGTGGGAGAATTTGATGGTTGTTTGTACATATTATCACCCATATTATAATCTCTCATTTTTTTTCTTCTTAACTGATAGGTGATAATAATTCTCACTCTCATAATTATGATAACACCAACACTTGCATACTATTTTCTTAATCCGTGGGGTGTAATTTTTCTCCCACATATGATCGCGTAAGGATTTCTTAACCAGTGGAGCATTATATTCCGTTCGGTTCTCAATGACAGTTTCAGAAAAATTTTGAGACATGGGTTGTTTCTTTATATAATCATCTGACAACGCTTCACAATTTCTCATATTCTCTAAAACTAGCTCAGCATATTGACGTTCTTACTCTTACATATAAATGGTGAAACCCTAACTCTAAATCTAAAAAATAATAATAATAAAATAAAAGAAAAATCCTACAGCAACATGGAAAGTAAGTAAAGGAGAAGTTAGAAGGAAGTTACTAGATTATAGAAGCTCTATGTTAGGATCCTGCAAAAGAAAAAGGAAACTTCCTAAACCTAGAATTAAAAAGCAAAGTTAGTTTTTAAAATAAAACAGAAAAACCCTAATCCTAAAAATAGAAAATAGAAAAATCCTAATCTTAACCTAATTCCAAAACTAGTCACTCTTAGAAAAATGCAACCGTTAGTCCCCAGCAACAGCGCCAAAAACTTGTTCACAACCCTAAGTATAGGGTCGTGATGCAGTAATAATCTTTGTAAGATCGAGGTTGAATCCATAAAGACTAAACTCATGTGTCTTCTGAAAGTAACTAGAAGTAGAACTAGAAGAAAATGTAAACCTAATTCTAGAATATTTGAGAGAGTAATTATGATTAAAGTAATTGAAACTAGTGAATTTCAAGGTAGTAACTAGGGTACCAAAGATTCACTTGTATCAATTGGGAGGCTACCTTAATTCAAGGACACAACTAGAATTAGAGTCTTATCCTATCCAATTGGTAAGAAGAGATTTATCAGATCTCTGAACTTCTCATAGATCTAATCATCAATAGATGAGAGTTGTGAGGATTTGGAAGTGATTCTGTCACCTAACCATGCCCAGGAGACAAAGCAAACAACAAGATTTACCAGTCCCACAACTAATCATAAGAGAATTGTGAAGGTTAGGAAGGATTCCGTCATCCTACCATGCCCAAGGGACGATGGTGAACAACAGGATTTCCTAATTTCATAATCTCAATTCAGGAAAAGAAGATATTTCAAGCTATTGCAGATCTATTGTAATTTGTCACAACAAACCATTTAAAACTAAAAATATTCCTTCATAATTAAACTAAAATCAAAGAGAGTTTAACAAAATATGAATCAAAACAAAGCAAACATCCCAATCACACTGCAAGCTTCACCTCTTTAGCTATATCTAAGAGGTTTAGCTAAGCATAAACATGATTGAACTAAGAACTCTTAAACAAAACATCAACTAAGGAAGAAGAAGAAAACTCTCGGATGGAGGCTCCACTCTTTTGTTCCACTCCTCAAACCCTAGAAGATGCCTAGGAACATCCTATGGACTCCTATTTATAGTTTTGTAACTCAAACTTTCACACTGAGTTGGAAAAATCTGGAAACCACCTCAAATTTCTACAATTTGTGTGCTATCTGCGTAACCTTAGACTGGTCGAGGATAACTTTAGACTGGTTAAGGGTCACCTTCGACTAGTCGAGGATGACTTGATTTTAGAGGATTTTGTCGCTGGAGTTCGAGTCTAGGATTCTTCGATTAGTCGAGGGACGAGTCGAGGAATGCAGATTTTTAGGGTCCCTTTTATTCCCTTCAAGTCTTTAATGATCTCCATTCCTCACTTGGTTTTCTTGGATCATTGGAATTTGAATTCTTCATTCTTGGTCTCATAAGATCCATTCTTTTCTTTGGTGATTCTTGAGCGTTAAATTCATGCTTTTAGCATCCTTTTCAATCCAAGCTCTTAAATTCACCTTGCAATATAAAAATTAGTAAAATAGAACATTAAGCATTATCATGTTCATAAAACTAAGTAATAAATGGGGTCTAATATGCAATATTTAACCCTAACATTAGCACAAAAATGAGGTTGATTTTTAGCCATATTCTCGGCCAATTAAGAGGATCTTAGGTCCTCCTTCACTAAAGAGACGAATAGTGTTGTCATGAACCGACTTAGACATGAACCACTCAAAAACCTAATTCTAAAACTAAGGGCATGTTTGTTAACGCTGAATTTTTGCATTTAACGTGGAATTTGGAAAATGTTCCATCGTTATTGGTGTTTGTTAACACAGAAGAAGGAAAGCGCTCCACCATTTTATGCCGAAATTTTTTCGTGATAGGAGTCTAGCTTAATGGGGACTCAAGAATGCGCTCCATGATTTTTTTTCAATCCAAAATTGTCCTTTGGGACAGAGATTTTCTCCCTTGCGTTATACACATCCAACTTTTAACATGGGTCACTTCTCTGAGCCCACCATGATTTATGTATTGGATCCACACCGTCTATCAACTTTTTTTTTTATATAATTTTAAATCATGATCCGAAAAAGGATGCACATCCAAAGCTCAATTCAACCACACCACATCAAGTAGTGGGACAGGACCAACTACCGTTAAAACCTTCCTGATGTCCACCATGAAGCTTATTTGCCATCAAATCTCTTTATAAGGTTACATAGACCTGGATGAAGGAAAAACACAAAAAATCAACTTGATCAGAGCCTTATGTGGCCCCAAGAAGTTTTTAATGATAGGCACCTGATTCCCACAGTTTCTTGTAGTGTGGCCCACTTAAGCCTTATATTTGCCTTGTTTTTTGTCTTAATTTCTAAAATAATATGAAAAAATAAATGGACGGTATGAATTTTATATATATATATATATATATATATATATATATATATATATATATATATATATATATATATATATATATATATCATGGTAGGCCCCTCAAAGCCCTTAATTGTCCATATTTGTATAGGTCTTAGTAGGGTAGTATGCAATTGCCTCCCAGATTTGGGATGTGGATTATGTGCAAATGCCTTTCGCAGGAAGTTCCTACGCTGGAATCTTCGGTGGAGCCCACCATTATGTTTGTGATAAATCTAATCTGTCCGTCCGTGTTTTGAGATCATTTTAGGACTTGAGACAAAAAATGAAGAGGATACAAGACTTAAGTGGGCCGCACTAAAGCAAAAGGTGGGTAGGAAAATTCCTATCATTGAAACCTCCCCGGGGTTGACAGTTGTGTTTACACGCCATCAATACCATTCATACTATCATTCCTACTGAGATGAACTCAAACCACAAATATTAACATGATTAAAAACTTCTGTGGCCTCACGAATATTTTAACTATGGGCATCCAATCCTCACATTTTCGGCCCATATGAGTATTGGATAAGACTCATTTTTAGCACCATATCCGAAAATGATCTCACAAAATGGATGAACGGGGTAGATTTCACACAAACATCACAGTGGCCTCCACCTAGATTTCCAATGGTGAACTTCCTGGGAAAGGCTTTCCCATGAAATCCGACTCACACTTGGGGCCTACTGTGATATATGTGACTACATCTATACCGCCCATCTATATTGAAAGCTTATGTGTAGGGCATGATCCAAAAAAATAAATTAGCTTCAAATCTTAGATGGACTTTTATATAGGAAACAATGCCAATTGACGATTTAAAAATTCTTTTGGGCCACAAAAGCTTTAGATCATGTTGATATTTGTGTCATCAAATAAACATTTCAATAAAATTCATGGAGTTTTTAAAGGTAGGGATTCAATCACAATTGTTTCATATGGGTAAATATGTCAAATTAATATATTTCAAATATTTCAGATGTTAGTTAACAAACAAGTTATTCTAGATTTACTATTAGTTTTCTGACTTTAAATTCGGATTTCATATTTATACTTCATATTCAGATTTAACAAACAGGCCCTAAACCTACTTCTATCGCAATAAAAACTACAACGAATTTTGAAATAAACTAAAGCAAGAGAGTTGAAAGGATAATACCCGATTGACGATTCTAGGTTAGATTCTGTGAAACAAACAAACAATGTTATTATCCATAAATCTCATAAAAACCTAACCTAAAAATGCAAAGAAAACTAATCATAATCCTACATCAATTCTAACCCTAACATAATTCAGAAAAATGCAACTGAAGTCCCTGGAAACGGTGCCAAAAAACTTGATCCATCCAAAAGAATAACAATCCCAAGTGCAGAGCTGTGATGTAGTTTTAACTTGGTGAGATCGAGATCGAATAATCAGGGACTTATATTTGTGTGTTTTATAAAACACTTTAAAGCTAGAACTAAATCTAAAACTAACAATGGAATTGAATTATAAGAAGTAATGATTGAATTTTAGAAGAAATGAATAAAAGAAAACATTAGAGCGCTAAGAATCCACATATAGTTATTCTTAATATTTAATTTACTTTATTCAATTAAATAACTCAACTAGAATCGAAGTCATATCCTATCAAGCCAGATGATAAAGCAATTAATTCATCACTCATAACCGAAAATAGATTTGAACTTCAATTGATTTAGTTCCCACATAATGCACTAAATTATTGATCATAGGGAATTCAAAGCATTTATTGTGCCCTTAGTCTATGATAAATTAATGAATTTTACAGATCAATCCCTTACAAAAATAGATAAGTAATCATTCTTAGCCTTCTTAAGCATTCAATGTGCCTGTAATAGACAATGGATCAAAGTAAACTAAAAATAAAGCTCCATTCAAACTAATATCAATAAATTGTTATACATTCAAACCAATAGCATGAATTAAATTAAACTAAAATATTAGCCTTCCTAAGCATTCAATGTGCCTGTAATCGACAATGGATCAAAGTAAACTAAAAATAAAGCTTCACTCAAACCAATATCAATAAATTGTTAAACATTCAAACCAATATCATGAATTAAATTAAACTAAAATATTAAAAATACTACAAGCTTCACTTCTTAGCCCTAACTAAGAGATTTAGCCAACCATAAACATGATTGAACTAAACTCAAATAAAAACATGAAAAAGAAACTTAGAATTGAAAGATTATAGAAAAAGAATACCTCCTTAGATGCTTCGCTACTCCTTGCTCTCTCTTCCAAACCCTAAATCATATTAAGAAAAGTCTAAATCATCCCTTTAAATAGACTTTTTTCACACCAACTTGGAATTTATGCACTTTTATTATGCTTTAGTCGTACCGAAGTCACACCGAGTGCAGCTGAATATTCCTTCAATTGTACCCAAATTTAATCAAAATATGTCTGAAGTCTTTCTCTTTCAAGTCACAGTGAACCCTCTTATGGCACCGAACGCGGCTTTGATCGCACCTAAATGTCAAACCGAATTACATTTGAAAATCACAATTTATTGTTGAACTATTCAATGTACTTTGGTCGAACCAAACCAACCTTAGATGAGATCAAATAGTCTGTTATTTTTATTGATGGACTTTGTGTTTTTTTCAGTCTTTTCTCTCCTTTGTACTTAGTTTTCTTGGATCTTTAGCACTTAAATTCTTCATTAATGACCTCGAAATCTTCATTTCTTTACTTGGTCATTCTTTAAGTATTAATTATTCTCTTTAATTATTCTTTTCATCTTACCTCTCTAAATTACCCCACATAGCAAAACATGCGTAATTAGATCGATTAAACACATCAATACGCATAAAACCAATGCATAATAAGGGGGGGAATGTGTAATATTTCACACTCAATAATGACCTGCAACGAAACAACCCAAACCACCCCTAAAGTGGGGAATCATGCGAGTATGCATCTCAGCCCCGTATACTGAACCTTAGTTCTTATTTTTCTCTCATTCCCCTCCTCTTTGAACGTATTCATGAAAATCTATGGACACTCCTACAACAGTAGCAATGCAACACATAGAGGAAATACAACGACTTAAATTCTCCATAAGAAGAGAGCTATCGTATCATTGGGAGCCTAACCTCGATAACTCAAGTTATGGTAAATTGATGATAGTCTTTTGCTTTTAGTACACATATTATTAAATATGTTAGTAACACTACCTTGGTATATCTCTCTATGTCAAAGAAGCTCTTAATTGTAGTCTAATGTCATATATGAATGCCTTTTGTGTATACCTTGTTAATCATTCCGGCATGTTGAGGCATTTTTTGTTGTTAGATATAACGCTTAAGCATGTGAATGGATCGTAGACATTTAGATATACACGCAAGTAGAGTGCTTAAGGGTTACACATTATCGGGTGTAGGGTTCTATCAATTAACGACAAATGAGGGATTGATGTATCCAGCTTAGACCTACTACAATCGCCCTTCCATGTTAGTCCGACAACTAAAAACCAAAAAATTGGTTGCCTCGCTTTTTGAGAATGGTTAGGATAGCTGATACAAAATTTTAAGAATTGAGTTAAGAAGGGATCTTAAGTCTAGGCATGAGATAAACTCATCTAAAAAGTGATGTGCCCAATGGATAAATCTTATGATTAGACATTTCTTACGATATTAGTGATTTTGATGTATGTTCTTAAATCCCGATGGTAAAATGATTTAAGGGAGGTAGATCTTCATAATAATCCGAGCTTGATTAAGTTTAATATATACCCTTTCCTGTGCACCAACGTATTACGATGAACTCCAAAGAAACTCAGGCATCATGAGTTATAATGACCTTATCAATTTACATAACGTAAATCTTTAAAAATTTCAGGGACGAATTTTATTTTATTTTATTTTATTTTTACAGGGAGGTAGATTATAATATTTTAGATTTTTCCGTACTTGACCCTATCATATACGCAAGCATTATCATGAGAGAACCATACAAATTTGATTAATTACCCCTAGAAAGCTAACAAATGGGTCAAGTCACCTAAATCTTTTGCCTAACCATGTGATTTATTAATCGAATGCCAAAATCTAAGTAGACCACTGTTGATTAATCATAATGATTGTAGTTAACAAAAATCAACCTAAATTTTTTTTAACCAAAGGATTAGATCATAATCACCACAAAAATCAAATTGATCAAATTGCCCTTTTGACCTAAGAATCATTAGTTTAAGGTAATTTAAGCCGAACCACCGTTTTTACTAATTGTGAATAGGTCACATTATAAACTCAGCTAATACAAATGCTAATCATTACGCATTAGAAATCTCAATACCTAATTCATTCTAAAAATGCCCGGATTATAACCAAAAAAGCTCCAAGGTGCTCGTTGGTAATCCGCTAGACCCGAAACTATATAATGACATTCATCTTAGCGAGCTTGACATACATCGCGTAATAAATTGTGAATATCGCGTCTTAAATCATTTAAATTGGACTCGCCAATTGAGCACATGTTATGTGTGAATCTGTCTATGAATTGTCAGAAAAGTAAGTTATGCATACACCTCCAAATTTTGCTGAAATTGAGACTTTCGGACTCTTAAATCAAGACCAAATTTAGGGCGCTAACCTTGATTATAAATCTCACTCTACTTGAGCATTCAAACTGCCTTCCTTTTAGACTTATGCCATAAAATAATCTGTAAAATTAGATGGACGGCGTGGATAAAACATAGAATGATAGAAATCACGATGGCCCGACATAGCCCCTGGCAGGGCCGTCTGTCCCCATACAGGTCCTAGGTATGCGCTCATAGATTACGATACTCTATGTGCGGGCAGAAGATTTTACAGCGGACTACTTAGCTCATATTAACCCGACCAAGCTGTGGAAGTCGCGGTCGTTCATTCATAATCCTAACATGATATAGGTTAAATAATCCTGGCCTCTGGTTTGTAGACAATTATTCGTAGGAATAGGACAGTTGGAAATTTTCCATTTTAAACCGTCCAATAAATGTCCATCAATGACCAAACAAGCATAATTTCCAGTTCATGATGCACTTGTACTGGGAGCCATAATGTGAACAGTTTGACTTGAATTGGTTGCATACCTGGCAGTTTCTAATTAATTTTTAAATGCCCGTGTACCATACATCACATTCTCCCACGGGACCAATTTAGTGGCCCACATGAGTATAATGGGACCCACCTTTTACCAGCTGAACCGCTACGTCCTATCACTTTCCAGACCTGGTTTGGCTAGTGGTCGGTGCTCTATAGGCCCCACTGTAATGTATGTGTTTTATTCACACCGTCCATCCATTTTTAAAAATCATTTTATGATTTGATATCAATCGGACCACACCACGGGAAAACAATTGAGATTTAATGTCCACCATTTGAAACCTCCTAGGGAGGAATGTAGTGGTTATTTGACATCCGACATGATTAGGTCATACAGACATGGATGACGGGAAAAACTAAATATCAACTTCATCCCAAACTTTTGTCGCCTATAAGAAGTTTTTAACGGTGAAAGTTCAATGAATACTGTGTGGTCCACTTGAGATTTTGAACCATTTCATTTTTAGTTACCTAGTATAAAATAATGTGGAAAAATGAGTGGACGGCATGGATGAAACACATACATTATGGTAGCGCCCACAGAACACTGACCACTAGCGATTGGCCAGTTACAGGGTCACCAGCCGATCCGTTTCCACTTTCCGTTGACTGGAAACGGATTGGCTACTCCCCCGCCACCAGCCCCGTGACTGATAGTTGGTGCTCTGTGGTCCCCACCATGATGTATGCGTTTCATCCATTGTGTTCATCCATTTTTAAATATCATTTTAGGACTTTGTCCCAAAAATAAGATGGATATAAATCTCAGGTGGACCACACCATAGGAAAACAATAGTGATTGGATATCCACCATTTAAATCTTCCTAAGGCCCTGTGTATTATTTATTTGACATCCAATCTGTTGATTAGGTCACACAGACCCAAATGACAGGAAAAAACAAAGATCAGCTTGATCCAAAACTTTTATGGCTCCAAAAAGCTTTTAATGGTCGACCTTCATTGAACACTGTTTCCTGTAATTTGGTCTACCTGAGATTGGTATATAACTCATCTATGGTCTCATGCCATAAAATGACCCAGAAAAATAGATAGACGGCATGGATGAAACAAATACATCATTGTGGGGCCCATAGAGCACCGACCACCAGCCATTGGCTGGTGGCAAGGGAGTAGCCAATCCGTTTCCCCCTTGACTATTGAGAGGGCAACCAGGCGGGTTTCCTGCCAAAGCCTTTTTCCATAGGAGTCCTGCGCTGGGCTGATATGTGAGGCCTATCCTGATGTTTGGGATAAATCCATCTTGTTCATCTGTTTTTTGAGACCTTGTAGGACATGAGCCAAAAATTAGTTAAATGTAAAACTCAAGTGTGCCTTTCGAGGGAAACGGTGGGGATTCAATAACCACCATTGGAACATTCATGCGGCCACCAAAGATTTGTATCCGGCAAAGTTTTATCACTATTATTATTTCACTTCACCCTAGTCTGGCAAAGTTTTATCACTACTATTATTTCACTTCATCCTAGTGGGAATGATCTTATAAAGCGCATGAATGGCAATGGTAGGAAATTATTTCCTCTAGTATGCCTCACTTGAGATTTAGATTTTGTCTAATATTCTATAGTAGTCTAAGAAATAGAGTCTCATGTCCTATAGTAGTCTAAAAAATAGATGGACTAAGTGGATTTATCCTAAACACCCCAGTGGAACTCGGTGGGAAAGGCTTTGGCAGGAAACCCGCGTCCCGAGTGCCAGGCACCAGCTCACTGTCCGCAGTCACCGGATCAATGTGCTTCCCTGTTTACGCCTTCAAGAAACGTTCCGTGGACCCCACACAAGTGTGTTGATCAAAACCAGTAAACAGGTGGGCCCAGTCTATAAATAGTGAAATGAACAAAGTAGCACCCGTCATCCAATTCTCCAAACCGACAAAAGCCTACTGATGAAACGGCTGGTATCATAGTGACGAGTGGGCTCCCCTTCAAATTACGGGTACATCCGCAGAATGTACGGCGGAGATTGGTACCAATCATAATTTGGAGTGTGCTCGGGATCCTTGCTAAAGAAATATCTAATCTATAATGATTATAAAAAATAAAGAAATATGATCCTCTACCATAGAAACTTGGCAGTGTCCTCATGTCGGAGTTTGGAATTTGATCATCTTGAGCGTTGATACATTGGGCCTCGCAATGGGCGGCTCACGACAGTAAATATACTTGGTGGGATTCTCGTTATCCATTGGAGTCATGAATGGATAGATCGAATCTGTTCTTATTCAACAAAATTGCAAAAGGTCGGACAGCAAGGATTTTTAAAGCTGGGAGTTATCACAAATGTCCACTCGAGGTGAATCCACTGTATCAACGGTTTGGATCACTTAAACATGGGCGCTATTTGCTCAAAATCAGATAAGTGATTTGCACACGCGTGTATACGTCAATCTATTCTAGGACGTGTACAAGATCTAAAACGTCGGTAAGGTGGATCAAACCATTGATTTCCTCTCCCGAAAGAATCATGCTGGTCCACTCATTAAGGGGACTTAAATGTTTGAAATAAATGGACGGCTAAAAAGTTCAAAGCGCTAGCTTTGTTTCCCTGTTTCAAGGCCTATTTGCGATCTTAGCTGGGTGAAGGGCCATCTGCACAGTGGGGCCCACCTGATTGTAGGCTTTACCAGAAAGAGGTGTGCTTCCGTGGTATTAATGTGCTACCGGGCAGGTGTGGGGCCCACGGTGTATGGATCACATCCAACTTGTCAGAGACATCCCCTCATGTTACCTTTGGGCCCAAAATTCTTGTGGGCCACAGCATAGAGAACAATTCAGAGGAGACTCGCACCCTTGTTTCTTACTAGGGCCTACCTGAGTTGCAGAAGAGCCTGATTTTATTCATGACTCTTCAACCAGCATAAATGAGGACATGGACGGATTGGATCAGGAAAAATAAAATTTAAAAATTTAAAAATACATTGGGACCACCACTTAAATCAAGGGTGGCCCCTTCTCAACTTGTACCTACGCTGGTCCCAGGTGAGTTGGTGAGTTTTCGTTTGGACTGATGTTTTGAGGTATGAAAGTAACGTGAGACGATCCATCAGTAAATGCGGTCAATATATCACGTGATCCACTTCTCTTTCTTGGACGCGGATTGCCTGATAACCCTGCCACCACCGACTTCCATGATGGCAGGACACTGTAGGGCCCATTGTGCTTCATCCACACCATCCATCTGTCTTGACAGCTCACTTTAAGGCATGAGCCTAAATTCGAAGCATACCAAACAGCTGGACGCGGATTGCGTCCTATCCCCGCCGTCTCCAGATGGGAACGGGCAGGATCTTTCAGTGGCCACCATAATGTATCTTATCCACACCGTCCATCCATTTTTTTCGTATCATTTTATATTGAAAGGCAAAAAATGAGGCAGATCAAATGCTCAAGTGGACCACACCACAGGAAGCAGTGGTGATAATGATTCTCACCGTTGAAACTTTTCTAGGGCAGTGATGTCCGTTGAAACTTTTCTAGGGCAGTGATGTTTATTTGCCATACAATCTATTCATAAAGTTACATAGACTGGGATGAAGAGAAAACACAAATATCAACTCCATCCAAAACTTTTGTAGCCCCCAAGAAATTTTCAACGGTAAGAGTTTAATCCCCATTGTGTAGTCCACATGAGCCTTGGATCTGTCTTATTTTGGGTATTATATACTAAAATGATACGAAATAATAAATAGATGGTGTGGATAAGACCCATACATCATGGTGGCCACTGAAAGCTCCTGGCCGTTCCCAAACGGAAACAGGCGGGGGGAGGACGCAATCCGCGTCCCACACAGCTAAGCTAAGGAGAATCGCGCCACAGGAAAAGGTGAGTATAATATATAGTCCACTATTGAAGTCTTCCTACGGCTTGCAGAGATGCTTATTTATCATCCAACCGGTTAATAATGTCACATACATTTGGAAGAAGGAAACCAAATATCAGCATGATCAAAAAATTTTATATCCCTAGGAAAGTTTTAAACGGCAGACATTCAATCCCCACCCTTTTTGATCGCGTTGTTCACCTGGGCATTGAATATGCTTTAATTTTTGGGCTCAATGGATAGACAACATAAATAAAACACGTGCATCACAGTGGGCCCCACATGGTCTTATTACCATGTCATGCCATCCTAATCATTTGGCACCTTATAATTGAAATTCACTTAAATACTAGTGGCAATTACACCATAGTGATTTGAAATTTTCTATTATATTTGGCAACTTGTAATTGGAATAAAGCATAGGTTTTGTTTGAATGCATGTAATAAGTTCACATTGGAATTATTTAGTGTTATTCATATGAATTTTGATAACGTCTAAATATTACATATTTATCATATTCATTACATTAGCTTTCTTGACATTCAAGTGTTAATTCGATTTAATTATATATGTTTTCTATATACAAAGGGATTTTAAACTTAAAGATGAAATCGTACTTAAAATGAGAATTTAAAGCTAAAAGAATGGTTAAAGAAGAATTGAAGATTTGAAGGTCATTAATAAAGAATTTACATACCAAATATCCAAGAAAATCAAGAATGAATGATAGAGAAACGATTGAAAAATCACAAAGTGTAATTAAAAATAAAAATAAAAATTAGACTCTTGGGTCCCACTTGAGGTTAGTTTTGTCCAACCAAATGTGCATGGAACAGTTCTGTAAAAAAGTGTGATTTTCATAAATAATTTGGCTCGATACTTAGGTGTGACTGAAGCCATGTTCTGTGCTTTCAAAGGAGAGTTCAGCGCAACATGAGGGAGATAGATACTTTAGATATATTTTGTTGAAATTTAGCTGCAACTAAAGGTATTCTCAGCTGGACTCGATGCGACTTCAATACGACCAAATGGTATTGTCGGTGTGACCGAAGCGTAACATAAGTGCATAAATTTGAAGTCAATTCTAAGTTAGTACGAGTTTTTCATATCTAAAGGGGCGTTTTAAGTTTTTTTTTTTCTAAGATGTTAACCATGTTAGGCTAATCTCTTGGATAAGGTTAAAGGATGAAGCTTATAGTTTAATTATAATATTTAATTTATTTAACTCAATAAAAATGATTTTAATGATAATATTTAATTAATTAGATTTGTATTTACTTTAAAGTCTTTGAGTTATTTATTTCTAAATTTATTGTGCACTCCGAATACAATGAATACTTTGATTTAATAATTGTTTAGCCTAAATGATAGAAGAATTCAATTTGTATAATTGATTGATCTATTTTCACCTAAAAATGTTTTAGATGTTTTTGATTCTCTACGATTGATATCTAAATGCTTTAGTAAAGAATCATTCTATCGAAATCATATTTTATTGGTATTAATGATTTATTTAACTAAATCATATTCTTATTCGATAGGATAGAACTTCGATTCTAATTGAGTTATATATTAAATCAGTAAATTAGATATTGTGATTGTTATGAGTGGATTCTTAGATCCTTAGTCGCTTATTTATCTGTTTTAAACTCTTTATATCTTACCGAATTAAAAACAAAAACCGACATTTACTATTAGACTAGTTCTAAGTCGTGTTCCTCATTCCTTGAGGATTTAACCTCGGTCTCACCGAGTTATTACTACATTATATCCTTGCACTTGGGGTTGTCAACCCTTAGGTTCAATCAAATCTTGTAAACACCCCACCCTATGTCGGATGACCAATTGCAACAAGATTTGGATCATTGATGACTTTTGAAAGCCTTCACTTGTCAACCCTCAAAAGCTCAATCCAAGATCAAACCTATGCCCATTTAGCCTTATGACACTAATAAGCGACTAAGGTAAGCGGAAGCTTAGCGAAAAGAGAATTATGTATAAGTCCTATATGGGAGTGAATAAGACCACTTAAAAGTTCTTTGCCTAATTGACTAATTTACCAATTCAATTCAATAAGAAAATAACACTTAGGCTTGCAAGCTAAGTTCGTCCAATTATATAGACTACAAACGATGCACTAAGTTGAGCAACTAATTTATATAGTGAGATAGCAATCTTGTGTGTGCTTTACTAGTTTAGTGCCTAATGTACAATCTAATTCAAGTATTCATATAATTCAACTAACTAAACCCATATACATTAATAGAATTATAAACATTCACAATCACAAACACAAGGATGTATAGTAGTTCAGTAACTTGCCTAATCCACTCTTAACAGATGTACTCTACTCGAGTATACCCACATAGGTTTTAAATCAAGTTCACTTCTAACCTTTATAATGGTTTCTACTAGGCTCATCACTAACATACATGTATACACCCTTGCCAGTGGACCACATACACACCCATGTTGGTGACAGTCTTATACAATGGCTTACATGTACTCTCCCGTGTGGAATATATTTTCCCCCGTGTTGATGGCTTCATATAGACTTGGTTTTTTTATTGACTAACTAACAACCATTAGCAGTGATAATCTAAGGACCTATGTGTATTCCTACTGAAGGCTCCCAAAGAGACTAACACGGATGCACCCGTGTCCCGTGAATTCAGTCTTATATAAGAACCTAGGTCCTACATAAGAACATATTCGACTTTGGATCACAAACTATGTAGACAATCTTATACAAGAAAGAGTTTAAAATGGACTCTAACAACTAAAAACTTTACTCGTCGAATTGAGCCCCATTGTGGCGCCTTACTTGAGATGCTTGATCATTATTCTTTCATAATTTAATCATCTTCTCAGTTGCTCGCACGATCGTTGATGTAGATGAGTTTGCTCCACGATCAAATATCTTGCATGCGATGTACCTATGAGGTGACCAACGTAATGGGAGATGGTGAAATCTCTTACAACTAAAGAAATAATTGTTTTTCAATGGGGATTCACCTAGATGTGTGTTCTAAAGGTCAATAGACTAAGGATTTACCTATGGAATTGAGTCAATTTTCTAGAAAATGGTAGAGATCAAGTACATCTTCATAATAGAGGTTGGAATCCTCATTAGAGTGGTAATCTCAAGGAAGATTACTTGAACATCTTAGGTTTAGAGCCTTAGGAGTGGGATTAAGAGTGGGGAATCACCTAAGCACTAAAGGCACAAAAAATCCACCATTTTCCCCAAAGCCTGAATGTCCTTTATAAAGAAATCGATTTGCAACGGCTATAAAATGGCCATAAAATGACCTTTTTGATCGATCGAACTTAGTCAAAGTAGGCCAAAGAACTCGCTGGACTATTTTCATCATTCTCGATTGATTGAATTCGACCTTCGATTGATTGAGCTTCGATCAAACTCTCCTAGGAGTCTGTTATTTTGAGTTATACGATTTTCAACAACTTTGAACCTCTTTTAGCCAAATCTATCATGTTCCAATTATGCTTTTATGGCCGAGGGATGATCAAATACAATTTACCTATTAAGAAATGGATCATTTAAAGGTTATGTTGCTTTGGGTCTAAGGTTAGGGTCACCGAGACACCTTAATTTACATGTTCCTTCACTCTTTAATGCTTCATATCTTCATATGTCTTTAGTCTTTAGCTTCTGAGAGCTCAAATGACTCATTGACACACTAACCCATATAATTGACAAATAGGTGCACAAATAAGTGCTCTAATAATCAGGGCCCCCGGTGAAATTCGAGGCCCATCCATCATGTGCCGCTTGCCACATGGAATTTTTCAATATATTATTATGGGTTAGGTGAAGGAGAGAGAAATGAAATCCCATCTTGGGAGTCCCAGTTAGATTGAATTAACCTTTTTGCTCTTACTTTTCCACCAAATTATGCCTCATGCCATCTAATCCAACCAATCACAATGTGTCACATGGCACACCCATCCCAATAGTCAATCACAACCCTTAGAGCCTCTTTATCCCTAAACTTTTCAAAAATTACAAAATTGCCACCCACCCCTCTTCATTTCCAAGACATCTTCCCCTCTTTCATCTTTCATTCCTTAACTCACAAGTCTCATACTTCTCCACTTCCATTCACCAATCTTAAAGAGAAGAAGTAGAGGGCGGAGTAAGTCCAGCCCATCTATCCACTAAGGAGAGAAAGTCATTCTAGCCTTAGGTCAGCCTAGTCAAGCCTAGATTCTAGCCACCTGAGCCACGTGAAAGGCCGTTTCAGTCCACTCTGTTGCTCGTTGTTTTCAAAAATTTGGTTAAGTGGTGAATGCGGGTGTAACGTCTCAGAAAAATCCGTATAAAGGCCCGAGTATCACCTCAGGCAGAAATCCCTAAGGATTGTATCCTGTAGAAATTTAGGCGAAATCTAGTTAAATACTAAACTAAATAGGGGGTGGATTTAGCTTGAACCACTATCTATACAAATGGTAAGACCCAAAACTATCAAAAGCAATGAATCAACACTACTTAATAACCTAAGAGAAATCCCAAAAGCCAGTTGCTCTCGGGAGTACATTGAAACTCCGAATCGGACCTGGACTGCACGTCAAAAGTCCGATGACCACGAAACTATAGGGTTATGTCCGCCTTACTGGGCTTGATGACTAGCGTGAGAATCGAGCCTAAATAGTATCGAGGAACGCACAACTTAAGCCCTGAGCGAAGTGTGTGAGAAACACAAATATCCTTAAAAAAGGTATTAAAACTTAAGTTAATTGGGCTATTCGCTTGTGGGCGAAATTGAAGATTTCAGACTGTCAGTTTCTGACTAAACTTCACCCATGAATCAGGGAAATTTTCCTACACATAGCTGTATACTTGTGGCCCTGATCGAGCGACAATGACCGTTGATCTGACACAGGTCCTCCACGGTCGATCTGCTAATCCGATCATACTAAAATCATAAGTTGGTTTAGATCCATGGTCAGAGAACTTGCTCCATGTCGTATGTGAGTAATGGACCTCCAGATGAGTCCCGTTTGCCTGAAACAGGCACCCTTTGGTTGTAACTTAAGTATACCATGGCCCTAGGGCCATTTACACCAGTTCTGGGCCTATATAATGCCCTTAAACCACCCCATTCTCATTTCATACGAATTTCTTTAACCCTAGGAGAGAGAGAAGAGAGAAAAGAGGAGAAAAGAGTGAGGAGAAGAGATAGATAGGGAGATCATTGCTGGAATTCACTCCCACTACTCCACGGGCTAAATCACCTCTCCCGTTTCGCTACACCATCGTTTTTAACTATGATTTAGGTAAGAAATCCTAACCTTAATCTCATTGTAGAAATCTAGATTGGTAGTTTGTCGACCTAGCTAACCTATTATGTCGTGTAGGTGTTTGTCGTCTCGTTTTCGAAAACGTACAGTCTGAACCCGGTCCGAATCGAGCTTTCTGATGAAAGGTGCGGACTATAAATGTTTAGGTTATGATTTTCAAGGCTTTCAATGTCAGCTAATGATTTATGTCTGACTTGATTGCTACCATATTGTCGTAGATACGTCGATTCCTAAATAATATACATATATGAATTATGTTAAATAAAATATACATTCTATGTGTTTGTTGAAATGTTTGAACGAACATGTAAACATGATTTGCGTTTGTTGTGCCTACTAATCTAGGATTCATGGTTTCCATATGCATGCTGACCTCTTGGTATAAGGATTTGCTAAAATATTTGTTATAACTAACCTAGTCTATATATTTGGTGTTTTGTACCCTAAGTGTTTGTTAAATTGTCTGAATGAGAAATTGTTGATGGTTTGTACTTATTACAAGTATTAACTTAGGATTTTGTATTTCCTTATACATACGTATAGTTCTTTCATGTATTCATCTTTGCTTCTATGCAAATATATGGACAAAATGCAAGTCAATGGTAACACGGTCAATTTGTTTGATAAAATGCTCAAATGAAGTATTTACTTGGATTGTTTGTTAAATGCCGATATGATTATCACATGTATCCACCTATTGCATCAGAGTAAGATTGGGGCTACTACGTAGTCCAAGCAATCGGTAACAGTCCGTGTACAAGTCGTCGAATTAGTCGTGTCACATTTGGAAAGTTCGGCGAATCCGAGTCACATGAAGATTTTTGGCAGTGGTTAGGCCACACGGGGTGCTTATGTGCTCCATGTCAATTTAATCAGTGTATGCCCGTACCAATCAAACTTCCCTAACAAACTGATTGGTCTATTGTGTGTTTACCATGTTTGGACACCCTTATTGAATCTAAGGTACCACTTACCAATGTAAAAGCCTGTTTCAACCATGGTACCATGATCCGCTAAGACTCATGAGCTGGGCATGGTGGTATGGGACACCGTGGTCGAGCTGTCAGCCTACGTTGGGGTGACGAGCCTCCCCGTAGTGACTAGTGAGCAACCCAAACTCGTAAGCCGAATATAGTGGTATGGGACACTGTATTTAAGCTGTCGGCCTGCGCTGAGGTGAGGAGCCTCCCCGTAGTGACCTTGAGTATAAACTCTTGAACTTACCTATCCACTGCTTTTCATTAGTACAACTTGCCTATTGTATGTGATTAACTAGGATCGACAACCCTAGATGGATCTTTTGTTTGGGTAAATGATATAAATGGAGGTACCTTAGCTTCCCGAATCTGCTGTATAAATAAGCCTAATTAAGTACTTGGCTAACACGATTATGCACTGCATTGCATGTGCTTTGGTGAGGAAGTGAACTTTAGGGAGTTTGCCATGCGCGAATAGTTGATGTAGTCGCTTGAGGGAGTGTCGTGCGAGGGCATGTATCATTATTGCATACCATCCCTACATTAATAAGAGTAGTTAAGGAATAATTGTTGTAATGCTTTATCATTACTGCTTGATTGAATTGATAACATGTTAACCTTTGCCTTATAGTACTACTGAGTTGATCACTCACTCCTACTCTGGGATGGTGTTTTAAAACACTAACCAGACTCTGTTATAGATGCAGGCAATGATGATGTATATGCAGCGGAGTTGGACTTCGTAGATGAGGAAGAAGAGTTCTCCTATGATCAGCTCTCTGACAGGTCTATGTAGACCTCGTGCTGCTTCGATGGGATTTCATGGATACATGGATTAGTCGGACACTTACATTTTGTCATTTTGTATATTTTGAGTTAAAACATGTATATATTCGGCCTGGTAATATAATCATACTCTGGAGATTGGGAACGCTCATCGTTACAATATACATGCTTCAATCTTCCTCTTGCTTGATTAAATTACATCTGGAGTATGATATGCTATTTTAGTATAATCCCACTCATGTTTAATGCATTAATATGGTCAACATTTAAACATCATTATCTATGTTGCATAAGTGATGTGTTAGATCTCGGGAGTCGAGCCTTGCTCGACCCTCGAAATCCATGGCGTTATAACGGGCGTGCCAAAATTGATTTTATGGCTCAATTAAAACCACATAACTATGACCCCAAGCGTCGAGATAGGAATATACATAGTATATAACCGAGATCGAATGAGATCGACCAATTATTCAGCCATTCACTCAATGTGTAAATAGGATCAGGTGATATTTAGAGGGTAGGGTTCATCCTTCGATGATAAGTTATACATTTACCTTCTGTACAAAAGGACTTTTTAATACAGATAAAATAGAAGTGAGAAAGAAATTCTTACAGTTGATCGCAGAGAGCGACTGCGAAATGTCTTCCTGGATGAGAAACTGAATCTAGCGTATGAGCGTAGACCCAAATTACAACTAAGATTACCAGTTACTTGATTAACACTATGAATAACACTATGAAATGTAAGGAGCAGGCGAAAGGTAAAGGATTACACTAGGAAATGTAATTTTCTTAGAAGAAAAGTATAATGATTACACTAAGGAGTGAAATGGAAAAGTTAATTAAAAGATAATGTTTGGGTTTGATTGGGTTGGTGTGTCACTACTTTCTTGCTAAATTCATTTATTATTTATAGCCTTACCCTAGCCATCTAGATCCTTCTCACGTTTTGACGCTTTTTATAACCGTTTAACACTACATGGCCTTTTATGCTCCTACTCTTGTCATCTATCTTGTAACTGCTTCTACATGATATGGTAGATGAAATTTTATTTAAAAGGAAAAAAAAAACGGAAAAGACAATGTTGTGGGTGATCCTCCTCACATGTGGAAATTTTAAATTTACTTAATTTACCTTATGAATCTTTTTAATGCTTTAGATTATCCTTGTTAAAAAATTTGTTTATATTTTAATTTTACTTTTAAACTTTAATATTGATTGAATCTGATCAGTTTATAGAGTTTAATTATGACATGGCCCTAGTTTTTAAAATTAGGTATTATTGGAATTAAATTTAATTCATTAAATTTGGACCTTCACTATTGGTTAGATTAATTAATTTAAATAAATTTTGTTTAAAATAAATATTAATAAGATTTTATTTTTGAAATTTGGTAAAAGTCAACTTCACTTGGTTTAGTTTTCTTTTTCTGAATTAATTTAATAACTTTAGAATTAATTAAGTTAAATCACTTTATGAAAATTAAAATTTAATGTATGTTTCTAATTTAGAATTATCTTATTTAACACTTGAAATTTTAATCTTAATGGTTAAGATTAATTAGGTCAATTCTTAATCAAATTTGATAATTAAAATTTTAAGTTTTGTAAATTTGAATATATATATATATATATGTAATTTGTCCAACTTATATTCTAAATATTAGGACAACTAATCCATATTAGATAATTTAATCTAAAATTAAGTCGAGTGACTTCCAAGTGGTTGAATTAAACTTAGATTTATTAATGAAATAAATTCAAAATAGATTGTTGTAATTATTAAATATAAGTTAATCATATAATGTAGATTATTAGTTGATAATAATCGGGTAACGTAGAATTCTTTTAGTTGGGAAGTAAATCAATTTAATGGATTTATTCTTAAACTATTGAATTATTTGATAATATGTTTAATTTATTTTGAAATTATTGTTGAATGTTAAAAATGATTTAAATTTAAAGTAATAGAATTGTAAGGTTAGATATAAATTTAGAGTGATTAGATATAAATTAATAAGTTATATATTTAATTGATTAAAAGTAGGAGTCTTAAGTAATTAACAAATAAATAAAAGGAAATAAAACAAATTATTCTAGAATTTCATTTGAAACAAAAATATTAACATTATTATCTTTAAATTTTTATTAGTAGATGTAAATATTTTATTTAATTATTTACTTATTAAAAGAATGCTAATATTCATACAAAAAACAGAATCTTGGGCTTGTGTATGAATTCTAACAAAGTCAGGAGCTACTGTCATAAATTCCCTGACTGTTTTAGAATGCAGCCTGAACCTTCCTGGAAATCCAATCTTAGTCTGTTGCAGTTAACAACCTATTTTAAACAATTTCAGGTGTTAAATTCTAATAGCACTAAAATTCTGCAATATTATTTTAAAAAGTTGTGAATTTATTATATTTTGTTTAAATGAGATTACTTATTATAAATGTATTCATTTTGTAATTTTATTATTTTCATATTATGCATCATTATTATTTGATTTATGAAAAAAAGGAAAGAAAATAGAGAAATGGTATGCGAAAGTAGGGCGATTGTGTCCCTTGGGTGAGAGACTCTAAAGCCAGTATGTTGGGCAATCATGTCCATTGGGTGAAAGACCCTAGAACTCATTGGATCCTTTGGAGTCTCCTTTATGTACAGTGTATGAGTACAATTGTGTGCGAGGACATGTATAAGAAGTACAACTAGAGCAATAGTCCGACTAGCTAAAGTATAAATGAGTCTCTCACCACGAGGTACTGGTGTGTGGGCATTAGTGCAATGTGGCTATACACTGAGTATAGTGTTGTAATTTATGGTGGATGTTTTTTTGGTTATTTTTGTAGATTCATGTATAATATCGCATACATATCATCCGATTACCGAAGGAGCATCCTTCCAGCGGTCAATTGTAAGGGTTTCTTTCCCATTTCATTCACTATATATTGAAAAAGTCCTTTCGTACAAAAGGCAAAAGAGTAACCCATATTCAGAGGACGAACCCTGCCCTCTGACTATTGCATTATTCGTTTACACACTGAGTGAGTCTAAATAGGCAGCCAATCCCATCGGGTCTCAGTCATACTCTATGTCTACCTATCTTGGCGCTTAGGGTCATTGTTGTTCGCTTCGAATTGGAGCCGTAAATCCAATTCTGGCACACCCGCACACTTTCTTAGAAAAACAACGGTTGAACATTTTTCTGGCACGCCCAGTGGGACTTTATTTATTGATTACCGGTTTATTCATTGCCAAAAATGCAAAGAAGTGCCCAAATTGCTAGGACCGAACCTGTGACACCAACCGCACCACCTCTAGGTGATGACATGCAGGTTCAGGTGCCCCAAAGGGGCTTAATTTGAATGCCAACCCAACTGGGAATTAGGCTGGACCATCCATGTCCTATGTCGTACTTCTGGATGAGGTGTCTATTGTGCTTTAGGATGTTCAAATGAGCATCTAGATGGTACAGGAATATGGAAGAGCCCAAGTGGAGCAATTCCACGTCCATTCGGAGGCTACCAATCATTATATGGCTAGTCAGATTGAAGCTATGCAATGATTATTGCTGTGATAACAGAGTAGACGCGGACCATGTCCTAACATAACAGAAGCACCCATGCCACCATTACAACATATTACCGATTCCTCCTCTAGAGGTTAACAACGCGCCACCTCCTACGGAAGTTAGGCGACCCGAACGGGAGGCCAGAGAATTCATGTCCAAAAATAGAAACTATGGACCTTCAGTCGGATTCAATCTGTTGCGAGGCCCTAGATTTCAAGATAATCCTAATTGTTTTGGGCCAGATCAACCACAGGTCGTAGAACTCCAACGGATCGATCGGGACTAAATAGTGTAACTCGTTCAAGAGGTCGTTGGCCAAGTGTTAGGCTGCAACGTTATCCCCATCTACCACAAACCATACCCAGATTGGGTAGCTCGGCAACACCCATTGCCAGGGAATTATCGACCGAATTTCTCCCTGTTTTCGGGTGAGCCCAGTCAGTTGACCATTGAGCATGTTGGCCGATTCACCATGTAATGTGGCGGGTTAGCCAATAATGACTATTATACGCTACAATTGTTTGGTCACTCATTAACCATCATAGCCTTCACATGGTATTCAAACTTGCTACCGGATTCAATACATAGTTGGTAAGAGTTAGAGGAGAAGTTTCATGCTTAATTTTTCTTCAGAAACAGGAAAATAACTATGGCTGATCTCGCACGGTTCCGATAGTTGCCTGGGGAACCATGTGAGATCTATATAAAGCAATTCAAGCGACCTAAAAGCCTCTATGAAATAGTCATGACTGAGGCCGAATTCGTACAACTCACGCAAGATAGTCTAGAATATAAGCTCCGTAAAAAAATTATTGGCACAGAGTTTATGGCTTTATATGATTCGACTAAGAATGTCTCTTGCTATGAGGAACTAGTCCAAGAAGAAGCTAGGCGAGAAAATTCATCATTCTGAATGTATTACAACGACCCTAACTATGAAATTGCAAGTGTTAAGGTAGTGGCCAAAAAAACCATTGATATGCTCGACGCTAGTCAAAGCGGAATCGACCGATCCGACCATAAAAAAGGCCTATAAGGTGTATACCTTCGATATAACATGAGCTAAAGAAATATTTGATATATTATTGGCCAAGAAGTTCATTAAGGTTCTCATAAATCATAAAGTACATCTGGCTGATGAATTACAGCAGATTGAATATTGTAAATGACATGAGTCTCGATCTCATTCCACTAATAAATGTGTTGTTTTTAGGAACGTCATTCAGGACCACATCGATCGTGGGCTATTAAAGTTTTTAGAGAAGGAAAAGTAGGTGATGTTGATTGATACTGACCAATTCCCAGCTAATGTGGAGGTAAACATGGTCATGACCAATCTGAGGGATCCTCCGAAGATAAGGGTTGATCTCAGCCCGAGTGGTCCACCGGGAGTGACCGATCGACCTGTGTGAGGGTGTCACAAGATTCCTCGAAATGATCGGTTGACTACTGTTAAGGTACAAAATTGATCAGGAGAAAAGAAATAAAAAATCATCATTGCTTTGTGCGGGGCACAATAAGGATTGATTAGGGTTTTGGCTGTGCGGCGCACAATGGTTCGACTGCACAAAGGGACTAGCGCACAACAGGTTTGGTGGAGAGTTCACATGTGCGGGAGGCTGTAAATACCCCACTATCCCCATGGATGATTCATTCGAGCAACCAGAGCAGCAAGGAGAGGTTTGAACTTCAGAAGAAAGTAGGTACTGGAAGTACCTATTGTGCGGCGCACAACCAATGGCCCGCACAACAAACAAGCCGCACAACCAAAGGGGGGAGCGCACAACTAGTGGCCTACATAAAAAATTTGTACAACACTCATTGTGCACACAATGAGTTTTGCAATGAGTCTATTACGTGGACATTTGGATGACCGTATAATCATGAAGGGATTAATCAAAAGAGAACTTGGTTTGGGTTGAAAGATTAAAGAATCTTCTTATCCCAATATATCAATTTTTCCTATGCTGAAGATTTACGATGGGATTTGAAATGTGGTAGAAACTAATATTAAACATTTAATATTTGTATTGAATTATGTAAATATTTTTCTTTGGAATCAAAGGATATAAATGATGTAAACGAATCGATATTAAATAAATAATGTGATTATTCTCTTTATTCTTTTTTTGTTAACTACTGAGTAAATGAATTCCGCTAAATCCAATGCATTTGTTTCTTGTCGAAACAAAATGGCGACTCTGCTGGGGATTTTTATTTTCACCACTCAATATTAACTTAGGAGCAATACTGAGAATCTTCACCACTGTTTGGCGTCGTCAAGACGCCAAAATGGTGACTCCCAGTGGGAACATCATCCCTTTCATCTCCAAAGTAAAATGTAATCTCACTCAAATACTGATTTATGTTTTTCTGCAACAAAGACTCAGATTCACAAAAAACTACAATCAATCAATGACAATCATTCAAAATAAGACGGTCTTCTATTTCACGGCGGCAGGATTCGTCATAAAATACGCTGATGGAAAAACCTTGCATCACAAAGAGGACTTTGCACCAGCCAAATATAGAGAATCAAGGGCAGCTGTTGCAGTCGTGACTGCTTCTCCAATTGCACAAGAAGATGAGAATGATTGGATTGTCGTTTCACATCGAGGAACAAGAACTTAGAATGTCGCAGTTGCTAGAACAAGTCCGTCATTTCAAAGAATCAGAAGACCAGTAACATGGAATGTAGCCAGAAAAAACCCCTAACTTTCCCCTCTAGCAATATAACCCAGGAAAACCATTCCCTAGTTGTCGACACATGATTTTCTAGCCCTGCCTGCTAAAGGTGCTTGATGGATGAAAGGATAGAAAGGCAAGTTATTGTTGACAGGGTCGCCAGCCCCCGTATCACCTTAATCCACCGACTGCTACGGAAGTACAGGAAAATCAAGCGAAACTCCCCTTTTAGTGAGCCCCATTGCATCGATATATTCTTGCTCTATGCTAACTACAGCTTCGTCAAAGAACAGAGAGGCTGCCTACCCCCAACTACAGAAGATCGTATAACTGAAATGGCACAGGCACAGAGAGTGCTGATGGAGGAATGCAGAAATCTTTGGGAGACCCTAACAACTCTTGCACATAATGTAGCTTAGATGACGGCTCCTCCGATGATGGGTAATGTGAATCGGCAAGGACAGCAACCCAAAGGCTCTCAACCGCCAAGGGCAGGATCCCTTGGGTCCGCTCCCGTGGCAAGGGCGATAACTCATGAAGAAGCGCAACAGGTTATTGAGGAGGCCGTCAGCACAGAGAGAGAGCGTGAGAATGTTGGAAGATTCAGATATCAGATGCCATATCCAAGAGAGGTGGAGGATATCCCTTTCCCGACCAACTTTAAGCATCCCAATTTTCAGAAATTTAACGGAGACGGATCACCATAAGAGCATCTAATGCACTTCATCGCCAGCATGGAGAACTTCTCTACAGTGTCACAGTATTGTCTTCGACTGTTTGGGTCATCTCTGACAGGCAAGGCATTCTAATGGTACTCCAATCTAGCACCAAGATCGACAAGAACTTGGGAGTAGCTGCAAGATGCATTCATATCAAACTTCTTCTCGTCAGAACGTGACGTCAGTATTACCGAATTAGCTTCAATACGACAGAGAGAAGGGGAGCCTGTAGAAAAATTCATAGACAGATGGAAGACATTAGGAGCTTCTTGCAGACAGTTACCAGAAGAGAAAGAATAAGTAAAGATGTGCCTGGACTCTATGGAGATAGGAATCACCTTCGGTCTCACCAGCACTGATATCAAAACTTTTCACGACTTAGCCACAAAGGCTCATACTTTGGAGCTAATGACTAGAAAAATGCTAGTGTTTAATTATGAAACAACTAGAAGGGGACCTCATACGTTGACTACAAATGTAGTCGATAATGAAAAGAAAAATCATGATACAAGAGAGATCAGAGGATAAAGGACGGATAAGAAAGAAGAATCGAGCCGCCCTCAGAGGAAGGTTCAATGATAAAAGACCCAGGGCATTAAATTCTCACGAGGGGTTTGTGTTTGAAAAAGAAGACATTGTTCGCATGATAAATCATTTGTTGAAAGCCGATACGATAGAATTGCCTCCGTCTAAGCATCCTAAAGAGTCATCGAAAACAAGAGAAAGAGACTTTTATCGCTATCACCGTTTAATAGGGCACCTAACAGAAAACTGTTATATGCTTAAATGCATAATACAAAGAATGATAAACAAAGGTGAAATAATAATTAGGAAAGAAAAAGAAAGAGATACAAAAGTAACAATGAATGTATTAACTGCTCGAGAAGATACTCATGAAAGGGCAGGGAAAGAGCACCATAAGATGACAAGCAAAGCTGTGGTAATCACTGTTTGCGCGGGTAGGGAAAGAGCAATGCCCACCTTGCATTAGATCCAATCATTCATGGCAAATTACCCCTGAATTCCTTTACGCGGCCTGCATAATAGATTAAACTGTTTGTGCGACTCACGTAACCAACATTTGATTACGCGGTCCGCGCAAACCCCTAACTTGATGTTCCATCTCCTCCTTTCTTCCTCATTTCTAAATTTTTCTTCAAATCTTCTTTCTTTCAATCTTTCTTCTTCTCTCCTTTTATGTTCCAACAGATGATCCCTTGATCCTTCCTTTGTTCATTTGAATCAAAGGATCAAGATCAACTTACCCTTTCTTTTACAAGTGTTTGCGTGACCCGCACAACGGGTACCTGAGTTCCATACTCGGGCCTCGTTCCCTATAAATACCAGAATTACCTTTATTCTTTCACTTTCCATTTCTTGTAGTGAAGCTCTACCCATCCGTCATTTCCCCGGGCAATCAATATTGATTGCACGATCCACGCAACGGACATTCCGTCTCCGCAAGTCACTAGTACTTTGCGTGATCCGCTACTGATTCTATTTGCATGATCCGCGCAATGGACCCTTGAACTTTTTCTCCCTGACTTAGCCTTTTTTCTCAACTTGTTTCCTGGAACTTGAACTTTTTCAACATGGCCTGCACCAAAAGGACCTTCCTTCTTATCGAACCTTCAATCGCTCAACCTTCTCATCAAGAATTACCCAATCCCCCTTCTTCCCAAGCTACCGAACCATCATTATCTCCTCCCCAACCATCACACAAATGCTTTAAGACCACCACCAAGCACCCAACCTATATAAAGGAACCTGTTCTTCCTACTTTTGATTTTGTTGATCGGATAGTCACATTGCCTTCTCCTATTCACAGGGCAATCTCTATGGGCGAGATCGAATGACCACTGAGACATGGTTGAGATTACGACTGGGATGAGTGGCTAAAAACAACAACTCATTTACCGACGATGAGTCTGAAGCCACCAATGAGAGAAGACACTCCTTTGCCATCCAGGTCAAGGAAAACTCGCCGCAAAAAAGTTGAGGAGTTCCAGGAGAAAATCAAAGAACATAAGAAAAAGAAACTCCATAACTCCTGGGAAGGGATCAGAGTTGTTGAGGGTATTATGAAATTTAATAACCCTTATAAGTAAGGCATGGTAGTGATTCCATTAAGTCTTCACCGCCATCAGCCTATCCTTAACTGTGAGCCTATAGATCAAATAGAAAGAGAGAAACTGGCCTTCACAAAATCCTGGTCATCGAGGGAACCCAGAATTTTGGAAAGTATCTTATTGCCAAAGAAGCCAAGGCAATAGATTGGTGATATTCACCAGATGATCTTCTTCACTCCTCATAATCCGCATAACCTATTCCCAACGCATTTTTACGAGACGCTTCAACAATGTTTCAGAAAGCGTCAACTGATCTAGAGTCTGAAAGAATTTAGGACGAGAGGCCTCCTGACTTCTCGCGACTACTATCCTGGATGGGCAGCAGCGATCTTAGCCAAACACTCGAAAATCTTGGGGAAGATTGATCTCTACAATGCGATAGAAGCTACATCGCAACATTTCTATAAGGAGCCTACTATTCTAAAAGGCTTCCTAAATTATTGGTGTCCCTCAACCAATTCCTTCTATCTTCCCGCAGGCGAGATGAGTATCACGCTCTAGGATCTTCATCGAATCACAGGTTTTCCAATAACTGGGAAATTCTACAATGAGTTTGTGCCAACAAATGAAGAATTGACCTATATCTCCTCACCAAGCCACATTGCTTCTATCTCAAAAATGATCGCTGAACTTTTTAAGGAGATGTCCAAATTTCCAAACATTCACAAGATCTCCCCTTTACAATGGCTCACGCACTTCAGCAGAGCACTTTGGTAATTTTCTTTCTTGTAAACTACAACTTCTTATTATATCCAAATACATATCTCTTATTATTCACCTTTTCTCCTCTCCTCAGGTTTAATGACAACCATTCACGAGAATTGGAAGACCTCTGCTAAAATATAAAAGAACGTCCAGAGTATACTCATTACGGGGAACTTGCAGCGTTTCTTGTGTATTGGCTGAGTATAGTAGTCTTACCCAGCTCGAAGTGGGCAGATGCCATTCATCCTACGGTATTTGCAGTTGCTGGTATGATGGATGAAGATTCAAATATTCCCTCACTCCTCCGGTTCTATATTCGATTTATAGGGCTTTTAGAGAGATTGCTTTGTATGTGAAAGTCCTTCCATTGGCTCTACCTCTACCTACACTCCATGGCATTACTTGACTAGCTGGCTCGGTGTATATTTTCCATGGACTTTTGAAGTTTCTCAAAAGGCTTATATTCATCCCGCCTATATTCCACTCTGGTTTTTCATAAGAGAGATATGGTGAAAAGATCTTACGATTGGGTCATTGATGTAATTTCTTCCGATGATAACATTAACTACTTCTATTTCTGCCTGTATCGCTACACAGAGGATACAAATAAAATAGACACTGGATCACTTACCCCAAGGGAGAGGGCATTTTACCCGTCGATCTGATCCTACAATCTCCCATTGAGAGAGGGAGTAGAGTTTTGGAGGGAACCATACCACCTGAGCCGTTTTGCTCGTCAATTTGGTTTTGACCAAGTTGTTCCAGAAGATTTGCGGGTTAGTGACCCGGCAAATACGAAGTTACGGGACAGGTCCGTATAATTGGGAGATGATATGGAAACAACTCTTGGGTGGTCTAGTTGAATCTTCTTTCATTATCTTAGGCTGTAATTGCATCCCTCGTGCCTTATATAGTCATATGAGATGGTGGGTTCATCAGTCATATTTGGTGAATAAATGCCTACTTGTGACTGCACCTGTTTGGGTTTCACCACCAAAGCTCAGAGGACGTAAGTTTGAAGAAGGAATAGGCTTCATGCCTGAGACGAGCCATGCCTTTCTTCCTGGACACCTTTGCATCAAGATATCTGTGGACGATCCCATTCGCAAACGAAAACCTGATAACACCTTAGAAGGGTGGATAGCTTATGGGGTCATTAGGGACTTTCAGAAAGTCTCACGGGATCGTTCTAGGATAGTGATTGAAGAGGTAACAGAAGCTTCTCCTGCTCAAGAAAACATTGTTGAACGTCAAGATCAACCAACCCCTTCTCCTGCTCCTCGAACTGCTCATCCTAGTCCATCTCCTCCGATGACAAGGTCTCAAACTCGCTCTCAAGCTTCTCCTCCTTCTCCTCAAGAAGGGGATAGCCGGGCCTCTCCATCTTCTTCATGAGGTAGCCGAACCTCTCCCTCTAAAGGGAAACAGGTTATGATTGAAGAAATAGATGCAGAAGACTCGGATGACACAGGTTTAACCTCTTCATCTGAAGGCACCAATTCTGCTGAGTATGAAGATGCTAAAGATGATGAAAATGATGACTTTGAGGAGGGAGAGGTTGATATTGATGGCGAGGAAGATGTCGTTGCAGAAGGTACTTTTACTAATGAAGAACATCTTTTGCCAAACTCTGGAGCTCTTCACGGTACTACTATTCCTACAAAGACTCCTGCAGTGATAGAGGAGGAAGAAGATGAGCCTCTAGATTACGGAGAATATGGATATTCACCAAGTAAGGAATTTTCTTCTTTTTTTTTACAACAATATATATATATCTTGTAATAATTATCTCATTATTATTGTGATATTTTTATTTCAGGTGCTCATGTTGTCAATACTAGGACGGGTGATACTCCCCCAGCAGATCTTCCTCTGCTGCACCAGTGGTTTCGCCGAGGGTCCCTCTTGCTCCTTTGAAAGCACCAAAGGCGGTAGCTCGTGAAATCATTTTTCAAGTAGAGACCATTGATCTGCCAACTCCAACTACTAGAGATTCGAGCACAAAGGCCAAAGTGCCTTCCTTTACTGATATGTTAGGAACTAGCCCTTCTTTTGTTCAGGAAGTTTAACCTCCTGTTACCCATACTTCTGCAGCAGGTATATATATTAGTTACTTTATTGAAATTTCCATATCCTCTATAGCCTTGTTATCATTATCCTAACCTCTCTTCTTCTATATATTACAGGAACCCCTCCTCATAGCATTGTAGCAAGCTCTGAATCTGTAGCTACTATGTCTGATCTATTGTCTTTCGAGAAGGTTCCTGTGCATAAATTGCTTTTGATGAGGAATTCTATGTCAGTGATAGTTCACATTTTCAAAGATCTTGAGCAGTGGTCGGATCTAGATATCGCTATTGAAACCTAGAAAGCACTGCAAAGATGGAGAAGATTAATATTTCCATCCTACGTAACTCTCTGCTTAGATTTTGTGATTCAATAACTTCTCTAGCATCAGCAGAAAATGTCACCATTGCTCCTGAGATATTGGAATATGGAAAGCAACTAGCTCTTTCCAAAGAGAAGGCTTCCCTCATCACTTTTGCTATTTTTGAGTTCAATTAAGAGTAATCAACTCTTCAGGAACAGTTAAAGGCTTGTGCTGACGACAGGACGATTATTCAGAACCACATAGATCTCTTAAAAGAGGAAATTTTGTAGCTGGAGTTGAAAGACCATATGAAGGAATCAACCATGAAGGAGATTGAAGAGAAGATGCGAATTAGTATTTAATCTGTCGATGCGGAGAAATCTGAATTAATAAAAAATGAAGAGATAATCATATCCTTGGAGAGCAAGCTAGCTGGAATTCCTGATTAGGCAAAGATCATTCTCGAAGAAAAGTCAAAGCACGTTCCACCTCAAATTCAGTTGAAGGAAGATTTGCAAAAATATTTGGGAATATTAGGAATTACAAACGAGTTGTAAAGAATTTGTTTTATTTGTTTTTTTTAGAACATGCGACTTCTTTTAATTTTTAGCATATATTAATGAAGATGTAATGATATCTTGAGATAATTTACTTCTTCATAAATTTCTAAATCATGGATCATTTCAAGCATGTTCATTTATGCAATCATCTAACATGATATTTAATGAAGAGTTGAGAAAAAAATATTAACATATTATGATTGTTAGTATGGGATTTCCTATGTGATTTTTTTGTTCTGATAGGCGGCACTAGATTTCAATTCAGTTAGATGATCACACACAGTTTAAGCTCATGAGTAGTGGAGCAATGCAGTTTTTTAGACTCTTGAGTAGTGGAGTCGGGTCTCACGTGATAGTCTCTGTAACTCTTATGAGTTCGTTGAACTTCTCACAGCCTGGTGAGTTCACAAATGGTGATCCATCAGAGGGGCCTAGTGAAGCTACTGGGGCCATGAACTCGGTTGGATTTACGCATAGGGTTGGCCGCCGTAACTCTTTAGAGTTCATGGGGTGCACAAGGCAACCTTTGGGGTACCAAATCTAGGGCCGCCAGTTCATCGTTGAGTAGGTTTAGGCCCTTCCTCGTGAGTTACTACTGAAATCAAGCTAAAGATCTAGGCGGTCTTATGCATGGTTGGTCTATCTATGGATAATGGCTAAAGAGCGCACACTGCAGCCCGCATTTTCTTCGTCTGTAAGGTCGGACTCATTCATAGGAGGGCAATTTTATTCGTTCTTCGTGACGCTATTGGAAAGCTATACAGACGACATTGGTGTTACATGTGATTGGCCATTAAGGACTTTTTAACCTTTTAGGGCTTTCGGTCACTGGCTCCATCCGCTGCCCGCATGGGTATGTAAATGATGGCCTTTACGGGCTTTTTAGGGCCACTGACTTCTCATTGCTGCCCGAATAGCAATGGTGATAGGCCTTATGCGTAGTTGGCTGTATAGGCTTAGCTAAGCTACCTTAAATGATGATAAGCTGCCATCGTTGTTGTGATAATAATAGGTGTCTTGATTGATATATCGCCACTACTGGTAATGTCTTTTGACGATATTTGCACTATGCTTGTAATAATATATCAGCTTGGTGATGATACCAATCTTAATAAGGTTTGACAAAGCTTGTTCAATAACAATAATGATGATTACTCTCTTTTTAAAAAAAAATCACTGATATGTAGTCTTTGACGATATACTGGAATTCCTCCTTCATTCAATTACCTAAAAAAGAATATATGAACATGACTTCACTTGTCCTTGCCCCCTTGTGATATAGAAGCATTATGCCGATAATCTTCTGGATCAAAATTGCGATTATCTTCAGGGACGATACTTCTTAATGAAGCGTGCGTTGACCAGTATACTGATACCCTTTCCATCTTGATCCACCACCCTGTATGCTCCATTAGAATATACTTCTTTTATGATATATGACCCATCCCCTTTAGGCTTAAAATTGCCCCCTATTTTGCGGGTCACCACTATCGGTGTTTTCAACATTAGCACCATGTCCCCTTTCTTGAAAGAGCGATATTTGACTCATTTATCAAAGGCAGCCAATATTCTTGCCTGATACAATTGTAATCACTGCTGAGCTGCTAAGTGCTTCTCATTGAGTAGGTCCAGTTCTTTCAACCTTATCTTTGCATTTTCATCATTTGTAATTGACTGATGCACTACTATTCTAAGTGATGCGACTTGCGTTTCAATTGGGATGACCACCTCCATGCCGTAAACCAATGAATGCGGTGTTGCTCTTATTGTTATTCGGTGGTTAGTCCTGTACGCCCATAATGCTTCTTGCAACCTTTTGTCCCAGTCACAGTTGTTTCCAGTCACTGTCTTCTTCACTATCTTCACTATCGTTTTATTAAATGCCTTTGCTCATCCATTTGCTGGTGGATAGTAAGGCGTTAAAAATGAATGGTGGATACCGAACTTTTGACATAGTTTTTCCATGTCTCTATTCTTGAAAGTGGTACCATTATCAGTAACGATTTTTTTCAGGATGCCGTGGCGATATATTATCGCGGTAGATGAAATTGACCACATCTTTCTCTTTGAAATTGCGCAACACAATCACTTCTGTCCACTTGGAGAAGTAGTCCGTCGCTACCATAATATATTTTTTTCCTTTGGATAAAGGCAGATATATAGGCCCCGATAACATCAAGTCCCCAAGTAGTGAAAGGCCAAGAAGCGACCGTCTGATGAAGATCTTCAGGCGGAATATGTATGACATCTCCGTGGATCTGACACTCGTGGCATCGCTTCCCGTAATCTATTGCATCTTTGAACATTGTAGGACAGTAATACCCCATTTGATGTATCCGATGAAATAAATTTCAACCAACCTAATAAGCCCCACCCTCTCCAGAGTGAGCTTCTTGTAACATTTGACCTGCTTCTTATTCATCAAGACAACGCAACAACATCCCATTGTAAGATTTCCAGTACAAAACCTCGCAACATATGATAAATTTGCTTGCTCTCCGTTTGATTTGCTATCTTTGTGCTGAATCATCCAGCAAGATATCATATTTGAGATAATCTATGAAAGGCTGGCACCAATCATTTGTTGTCACTTCCAAGCATGATATGGGGAGTGCCTCGATGACTTCATCGATAACTTCTGAAGAGGGTAAGAATATCCTTTCTTCTATAGTTACTTGGAGTGGACTTCGGCTCGGACAGGACAGGGTTGTTGCTAGACTAGCCAAAGCCTCTACCTTTGCATTTTCAGACTGCAGTATATGCTTGATTTTGATGTGGTAGAATTGCTCTAGTAACTGCTATGCTTTTCGACAATACGGCAAGAGTTCTTGCTTTCTTATTTTAAACTTAGTCGTTAGTTGATTTATAATCAACTTAGAATCTCCGAAAATTCGCAGCGTCTTTATCTTCATTTTTTAGGCAATTTCCATCCGATTATAAGGGCTCGATGTTCAGCTTCATTGTTCGTGCACGCAGTACCCAATGTGAAAGAGTAGGGTAATAGATCACCCTGAGGAGTGGTGAATATAACTCCTACCCCCGCTCTTGATGCTCGAGAAGCACCATCAAAATATATCTACCATGGATCTTACGACTCAATCATCATAACCTGCTCATCGGGAAAATCATCGCTAATGGTCTCACTTTCCATTACGGGATGTGCTGCCAAGAAATCTGTCACTACTTATCCTTCACTGCTTTTACCGACTCATAGGTAATTGTATATTCTGAAAGTAACAGCATCCATTTGGCCAATCTTCCTGATAACATCGGCCTCATCATTAAAAACTTTATCGGATCTGTCCTTGAGATCAAATTTATATCATGAGAGAGGCAATAATGTCTCAATTTCTGTATTGCAAATATCAGCGCTAGACATTCTTTCTCGATCAGAGAATAGTTGCACTCTGCACTTATCAGGGTTCGGCTCAGATAATAAAGAGTTGTTTCTTTTCCATCTTCATTCACCTGCGCTAACAAGGCTCGCAACGAATTTTTGGTTGTAGATATGTACAAGATAAGTGGCTTACCTTTTATAGGAACTGTTAATATCGAAGGTTGTCTTAGCAGTTCTTTTATTGAATCTAAAGCATTCTGACAGGCTTTATCCCATATGAACTCTGTTCCTTTTTTCATAAAATGAGAAAACGACTAACATCACCCCACCAGATTTGAAAAAAAATGGTGAATATAAGCCAGTTTTTCCTACACGCTTTTCAATTCCTTTAAAGTTTTCGGAGGCATCATATCTTGGATGGCCTTGACTTTCCCTGGGTCAATCTCGATACCCCTGTGCCTGATGACAAAGCCGAGAAATTTTTCTGTCAACACTCCAAAAGCACATTTAGATGAATTCATCTTTAGTTGTTTCTTTCTGAGCCGTAGGAAGACTGACGTTAAATGCTTACGATGTTCCTGATGATTACCTGACTTAACCATCAGATCATCTACATAACATTCAACATGCTTATGCATCATGTCTTGAAAGATACTTTGCATTGCCCTTTGGTATGTCGCCCCTGCATTCTTTAGACCGAATGGCATGACCTTTTAGCAGTAAATTCCTAACAGAGTTCTAGAACCCCATTCTCGGACCCCAGCACCCATTCACCAGGTTCCGATCTTGAGAGACTACAAGGAGGGTTTCAAATCATCAGTCTGAATCATAATGAGCATTACAAAAGGCATAACCCACAAACAATAACCACAAGAACACCACCACAAAATCCACTATGATCAAAAACTTTTGAGTACAATGCGATAGGAAGGGAAAATACAATGTAACAAAAGAAACAAAACTCCAGAAGCTCAGCTGCACGCTCCAACTACAACGAGACTATGGCTGCGACTGCGTCCTGGCGTCACCTGCACGCATCAATCGTGCATAAGCTTATAGAAAGCTTAGAGGGTGGTGTAAGTGTGTGTGCGATATAAGCGTGCTCATAATGCAAGGTCAGAGTGATGCGGAATCATGGTAATGAGCACATGAATGCAATCAGCCGTACCAAGGCTATGCGGTGCAAGATATGAATGCTATCGGCCATAACACGGCCATGCGATGCAAGATGCAACTCAAGCATGCCAATCCTCATCATGTATCAGTACAGTTCTCATTCTGGATAATCACCGGGGTTCAATACACTCCAAATGGCACTGTCGCTCTCCTAGCCGCACAGTCCAAGTGAGCGTAAGAAACCTCACTATCCGCCTGACCAATAGTCTGCCAATACCTATCCGGCACGTCGATAGCGGACCCATTCGCGAGCTGGTCAAACTCAGCCTAGTATTGCCCCCTACCCTTGAGCGAGTAAGGTCACACCCCTTTCCAACCGACCATGACACAGTGGGAGACGCGGCCTACTAGTATACGGCCCTTGCGCGCTCATGTATCCACTCGGTCTCGACGTTGGAGTCATCCTCCAGTACCATCGAGTTTAGGAATTTTTACCCAGAGATATCTATGGCGCCCGTATGCTAAAACAAATATTTTCGGTATCCAATTCAGCCATCCATGATGTGTCTATGGAGGCTATGGCCCTGATGTCGCTAGGGCATACAGTAATTACAATCACACAAATGCAAGTGCATGAGTCACACTATCAGTCATGCAACAGTCCTGTATATACCATGCGCTTATATGAGGCAACTCCACCTATCAGGGAGCCCATAAACGGTCTATCCAAAGGTATATGCTATGATCGGTCACTCCTCACATCAGGCATACATATGGTGCGAATGATCATGAATCTTGCATCTATACTAAACATGTAATAAGAGATGGGTTCTAGGTATAATGGAGATGGGCCTAGACGGCCTACTTACCACAAGTTTGGGCCTATCAGTGGGCCTTAGGGAGAACTATAATGCGGACATTTAACCAACATTATCAATGTGGACGTCAAACCAGCATTACTCCCAAGGCGTGGCCCGTTACAAAATTAACACATATACCATGGCGGAATTACACTGCAAGCATGGGCCTATCAGTGGGCCTTATGTATGTCCTATTGGGCCTTGACCTATGGGCCTCCAGCACATCAAATGGGCCCCATACATAGGTCTCATATATACATATCAAGGTGGGCCTCAATGACGGGCTACACATGCATCAACATGGGCCTAGTCACATGGGCCTTGCATACATTACAATGGGCCTCATAATATGGGCCTTATACAAATCAAGGTGGGCCTCAACAAGGATTACCAGTACATGAAGATGGGCCTCCACAATGGGCCTTAAAATATCTCAAAATGGTTGGATAGTCGAATGAAACACATGCATCCTGATGGAGCCCACACCAATGGAGGGTGTGGTTTACAATACTTACATAAGTGGGGCCCACCATGATGCTTATTTTTCACCCAGCCTAAGGCCCAATATAATGTTTATTTTCCACCCAACTTAAGGCCCAACATAATGTTTATTTTCCACCTAATTGTTCATAAAGCTACTTGAACCAAGGTAGGGCCCACTGGACTGGGCCCAACATAATGTTTATTTTCCACCCAAACTATTCATAAGGTCACACGGACCGTGGGTGGGGCCCACCGTTATTTTTACATCCCCAGACACGGTCAGGGAGCCCACCATTATTTATTTTATTTTTATTTTATTTTATTTTGTTTTACACATGAATAGGGAGCCCACCGTGATGTGGTCCACAATCCAGCCCACTCATTATGTGTGTCCCACTTGGCTGAGGGTACAGACCAAGTTTCAGTCGCATCTAAATTTCAGGTAGGCCCCACCAACGATTTTATATATTTTAGGCATGACTTCACATGATTTTAAATGATGTGGCCCACCGAAGTTCCATATACAGCTGAATTTTGGCATGAACGGATGAAATGTGGAGACCCATCAAATTTACGGTTTGGATAGGAGATATGCATCAAAGGGGCCCACAACTGGAGCCGTGAGGCCCCAGCGACCGCCCGCTTGTCGCTGCAGCAGCAGCAGCGCTGCTGCTTTAAATTTTTTTTATTATTATATATATATTTTTTGTTTTGGGGCCCACCGAGATGTGATTCACAATCCAGCCCACCCATTATGTGTATCCCACTGTTCTACCCGTCCAGAACTAGTTTCACCTGCATCCAAACTTCAGGTGAGTCCCACCGAGTACTTTTTTTATGATCTGGCATGTATTCACATAGTTTTAGATGGTATGGCCCACCTGATGATCAGATCGCCTTAAAATTTTGGCTCAACGCCTAAAGAAGACTGGAGAATAGATTGGACGGTGTGGATCACATACATACATCAAGGTGGGGCCTGCATGGGCAGTCCACTAAAAAGTAACTTTTTCTTCCCTTTTTTTTTTTTAGCCATGCCTTACGCCTACGTCCAGCGTCTCTGGACGCTGGACGGTTGGATAAACACTGCCTCATGGTGGGTCCCACGCGTGAGTGGCCTATGTTCATCAAGGTAGGTCCCACATGATCATGGCCTACCATATATATAAATATTAATAAAATATTATAATATATCATTTACTCTAAATAGGGGGGGAAATCTTTCCTAAAATGAGGTGGGCCACCCTATTTGATGGATGGAGTAGATTTAATATATTGGTGGGGCCCACTTCATTCTGAGGAAGAGAGAAAGAGAGGGAAAGAGAGAGAAATAGAGAGAGATACACGGTGAGATAAAGGAGGGACCCCGCCACTATGGGCCCTCCATTTCATACATGCATACATCAAACGGGTCCCACCACATGTGGCCCAAAAAAATAGGAGAAATGACGGTGGATCACCCACCTTATCTTCCTTCTCCTTGCTCCCTTGGCTTCAAATGCACCTTGCCTATGCCTTGGATGGTGGATGATGGGGGATTAATGGTGTGGATGAGAGATGGGAGGGTGTAGATGGATAATGGAAGGTGGACCACACTTGAGAGGGAGATGGGAGCTTGGACGTATGAGGCTTGGGGTTGAGTTGCTTGGGAGAGATGTGAGAAATGAGAGAGAGAAAGAAGATATGGATGGGTGAGGTGAGGTGATGGAGTGATGGGTTGGGTTGAAAAAATTGTAAAGGTGTATGGTTATTGTTGAAATTTGGAAAAGAGGAGTGGTGAGGTGGAAAGAATGGTGGACTTTTGGAAAAAGAGGGAATGGGTGAAGTACTTTGAGGTATGGTTGCATTTATGGTTAATTAGTGGGACTAATTGTGTAGAGATTCCCTCGAAATCCGCAACGCGCGGTGTTTCTTCGGAATAAACGCTGATCGACATCTTCTTACCTGGGTATCGGTTCGGTGCGCAAGTCACGGTGTTGGAACCGCGGCAACGACGCGGTCGCTATGATACAACTTTCGGGTCAAGCCGACGTCGGTGCGCGAGACCTGGCTTAGGATCGTGCGCAAATATCGAATACGGTGCGAAGGTTGCCGGAATTTGACCGGAAGGACCGTGGAAGCTAACGGAACAGTACGGATTAGGACACTGGTCTTACACCTTTGGTATGTTGCCCCTGCATTCTTTAGACCGAATGGCATGACCTTTTAGCAGTAAATTCCTAACAAAGTTCTGAACGCTGTTGCTTCTTCATCTTTAGGAGCCATTCTAATTTGATTATAACCAGCATAGCCATCCATAAATGACATGACAATATATTGTGTCGTACTATCAATTAGCAGTTCTGTTATTGGTAGAGGAAAGTCATTCTTCGGGCAAGCCTCGTTCAGGTCCCTGAAATCTATGCACACCCTGATCTGTCCGTTTTTCTTTTTACTGGGATAATGTTCAATATCCACTTAGGATACTTGACCTCTATGATAAACCTAACTTTTATCAGCTTGTTTACTTCTTTTTCTATTAGAGGGACTAAGTCTGGGTGAAATCGCCTTTGCGCTTGCTTAATCGGTCTTTTGTCCTTAGAAATATTTAATTGATGCATTGCCTCTGAGGGTTCCAAACCCAGCATTTCTGCATATGTCCAAGCGAAGACATCTTTATTTTCTTTCAGCAGTTGGACATATTTTTCAGCTTCTAGCTTAAGAAGACCAGCGATTATGAATGTATTTCTCAGCTCTTCTTTCGTGCCCAAGTCTACTTCTCATAAAGTATCGATCATTGGCTACCCTCGTCTTCCATCTGCTTCGGAACTGTTTCAGGATGTTTGACTATTTTGGGATCTGTCTCTGATAACTGATCGACTGTGACCATATTCACTTAAGACTCTGCCCCCAATCCTTGAAATTTTCCCTGTCTCTTCTGACTGACTCTGATAGGGATCTAAATTTCTTTTCCATGATTTAAACCAGTCGGTTCTTCATCATCAAAACCCATCCTTTTCATCATTCTTCTGCTTGCCAGACTGTATTTCTTGAGGTTGCGTGATGTCAGCTTTTCGTGATATACATTATTCTCAGCTCTTTCTTCTATCTTTACTTCCGAAGAGGCGTAAAATTCAATTGGCTTCGGATATTTCGCACTAGCTTCAGCATGAAACCTTTCCGAAACAACCGTGAACGGCTTGTTTCTTTCAACATATGACAATGCTACTGTATAATTTGGCTACAGGATTTTCAATTATTTAGGCAATGGTAACGTTAATGGCAGCTGTCCTGGCTGTCTCAAATGTTTCGGCACAAAATAGAATTTCTTCTTTGCTTTTGAAATTCCAGACAACCTTACCTTTTCGAATTCCTCTTTTTTCGCTTTCGCATGAGAATTTTTCAGGGCTTTGCTTTCATCATTCTTTTTCTCTTCTCCTCTAGCAAATCCATCGTAATAACTGGCATCTACAAAGAAGGCCTCGGCTTCTGTGTATGGGCTCGCATCAGCCATTACTTTATACTGTATTCCATTCTTACAGTACTTGAAACATTGATGAAGGGTAGAAGGTATAATACCGTACTGATGTTACCATGGTCTTCCAAGAGGAGATTATATCTCGTGACTGCATTAATCACATGGCAAACAACATCAGTAGTTAATTCTCCTATTTCGAATGTCAGTGTAATTTTACTGAGTGTGCGCTGCCCATCTTGATTAAAGCCATGTATCATCATTCCACTAGGGTGCAGATCAGAATGATGGTAACCTAATTTATTCAACATCGTTAGTGGTAGCAGATTCACTACAGACCCATTGTTGAGCATAATCAGTTTGACTTCTCTCCCGTGGATGTGGCCTACTATCATTAGTGGCCTATTGCGCCCTATATCACAGGCTAGATCATCGTCAGAGAAGGAAACTATTGGCATGCAGTCCTCTCGTTCTTTGCGTTCTTCATTTTCCATTTCTACAAGCAATGTTTTTCTAACATTATAGTCAGATAGTGCTTGAATCAGACTCTGCCTATAGTCCTTTGATAACTTTAATGCCATTAATGCTTAATTGAGCCGGTATACCTTTCAAGTGTAACGCCCTGAAATTCAGGGGCCGAGCATAACTCAGCTCCCGAGTTTCAAAACATCACTTATGCAACATATGCAATGATGGATGTATATTGTCTGTATGAGTGCATAAAACATGGAGTAGATTAAGCCAAACTGCAAACATAATCCAGGGATAGGTGAAATCTGCAAGCGGAAGACTTAAAGAAATATATATGTATATCTATATAAGTCCCTGAGATATGTATACTCTGCTAGGTCATAATTACAAGTGTTTGTTTTCAAAATATAAGTATCAAAATGAAATCATCTATTACAAAAGAAAACCCAGAATCCCCGTAGAACAGGACACGACTCACATGAACCCGCCTGAGAACTGCATAAAAGAAAATGCGTCCTCGTCATCCTCATACTCCTGCTCTGCCTCGGGGGTCACATCATCATCTACATCTAAGATAGAGTCTGGTTGGTGTTGAAACACCATCATAGAATGTGGGAGTAAGTGATAAACTCAGTGGAACTATACAGTAAAAGTTAACATGTTATCAAATTAATGAAGCAGTAATGATAAGGCAATACAATCAAATACGTCCTAATTACTCTTATTAATGCAAAGATGTATGTAGAAATGATGCATGCTCTCACCTGCACTCCCTCAGCGTCTTTATCTTACGGTACGCATGACAACCTCCCACAGTGCCCACGACGCCAAAGCACATGCAATGCGGTGCCTGAACATGATTACCAAGTTGTTATTAGACCTTTTCATACAGCAGGATTGGGAAGCTAAGGTACCTTCCTCATATTAATTCCCAAACGGTGATCCATTCTAGGGTCGTCAGTCCTAGACAATCTCATATGATCATATGGTTCTAGGTCGCTACAAAGGGCTCGTCACCAATCAATGCATGCTTATCATACCTTAGTTACTACCCCAAGGCTCGTCGCCTCAATGCAGTATCAAGGTATGCTCGAGGTCACTACAAAGGGCTCGTCACCAATCAATGTAGGCCGACGCACGAATATAGTGTCCCATACCACCATAATCGGTTCACGAGTCTAGTGTGCTCATTGGCCACTACGGGGAGGCTCGTCACCCCAGCGTAGGCTGACAGCTCGTCCACGGTGTCCCATACCACCATGCCCGGCTCATGAGTCTTAGTGGATCAAGGTACAATGGTTAACGAGATTACATTGGTAAGTTTGGTACCCTAGATTCAAACAATAGCGTCCATATAAGATGCACATCCACCAGGACAATTGGGTTACTTGACGAGCTCGACTAGCACGAGCGCACGTTAAGTTGAACGACATAGAGTGCGCAACACGCCTTGTGGCCAAAGCACTGCCGACAACCCTAATACGACTCAGGTTCGTCAAACACGTCCTTCGTAGTGAAAACAACCTCGGCCATGAATTCAAGGTTTATTACCGATTCCCTGGACTATTTCATAGTCCCAAACACATTCAAGTATAACAGATATTCATACCAGCAATTCAGAACAGTAATGGATCAACAATTCTAATCATACAGTATGTGAGCATTTGATGAATATTAACTTAACAAGGATTTACACATAAGTAATGCTTGAATTTAAACAACAAAGAATGTAAATTGCGTGTAGGAAATCATACACATCAATAACATAGTTGAGAATCTCTTCTCAACGCCCATAAATAGGATAATATATTACACACTTGATCATTCAGACATTTCTACAAACGCTTAGACTACATATTCCAACATACATGACGTATGTTGGTGATAACACATATTTGGACAATTCCTTTCACCAAGGAGTTGATACACATACCACTAGAACAAATACACGACAATTAATCATGGTAAACACATGTTCGTATTTCATACATATACGATACTTTCTACATATACAAGGAATACACAAATCTCAATACAGCTTATATATATATCAGGAACGCAATATAAACATCACATTTGGCATGTGAAATTGCACCCACAACAATAATAAACCATTAACCGACATTGAAAGCCTTGAAAACCATAACCTATACGAATATAGTCTGCACCTTAAACCAGAAAATGCGCAACAGATCTAATTTAGACGATAAGTCTTCGTCAACGGCGACTAGATAACCTAAGGCATGAATAAAATGAGCTACATCAACACTTAGACTATTATAAGCTCCAAAACAGACTAGGGTTTGATTGACTTACCCAACAATGAACTTAGAATCACCGGAATAACGATTCAGAAGTGATGGTTTAGGGATGGAGAATAACAGGGAAGAATCTTAAGTTGATTCACTAACTTCTCTCTCACTTTCTCTCTTTTCCTCTCTCTCTCTTAGCTAGGGTTTAGGAAATTCGTATGGAGTTGAGAGTGAGGGTTTTAAGGTCTTTATATAGGCCTAATATTGATGAAAATAGCCCCAGGGCCAAGGTATACTTAGGTTATAACCAAATCAGGTTTATATAGGTCCACCGGAGCACTTCTGGTGGTCCTTTTTCCACGTGCGGTTAGACTTAAGCTCACTGACCATGGATCTAAGTCATGCTGAGTTTTTGTACCGATCGGATTTACAGATCATCCGTGGTGGATCAATCTCAATTTAACGGTCACCGAAACTCGATCAGTACCACAAGCACTTTGACATGTCTCAGCCATCTTCCCTGATCTGAGGGTAAATTTGGGTCAGAATCCAACGGTCAGAAAGCTTAAAATCGGCGCACAAGTGACACGACTCAGATTTCATAAATTCATATTTAATTTCTCACCTTTCTCACACTCTTTACTCCAGACTCAAGCAAATCGTCTCAGGACATCATCTAGTCTTAATTTTTGAGGTGATTGTCAAGCCCAACAAGGTGATCATAATTGTCTAAGATCATCGCTATCGGACTTTCGATGCGCGGTTCAGACCCGATACAAAGTTTCCAAGTACTTTCGAGAGCAACTGGATTTAGCGTTGAATCCTAGATTTCAGGGTAACATAGCGCTAACGATTCTACAGGTTTTGAGTCTTGCAGATCAAATTTAAAGTGATTGGTGCTAATTTCACAAGCAATCAAGTTTAGCGCTAAATAACCCACATATAACTTCTAAAGAATTTGAGGTAGTACTCCGGTCTTTGCATGGAATTTTCTGGGTCATTACAATCTATCCCCCTTAAAGAAAAATTTCATCCTCAAAATTCGTACCTTCTCATACTCCTCAAGGATCTGAGGCTAGTTCTTTTTAACCTCAGCTTCAGTCTCCCAAGTAGCAACTTCTTCACTGTGATGCATCCACAGTACTTTCACAAGAGGGATGACTTTGCTACACAATACCTGCTCCTTCCTGTCTAGGATATGTGTCGGTCAGAGTACATATGTGGCATCCTTGCTCAACTGCACCTGCTCCCAACTGATAATATGCGAAAGATCAGGAACGTACTTCTTCAGCATAGAAACCTGAAATACGTTATGCATGCCCACAAGTGGTGTGGGCAAAGCAAGGCGGTACGCTACCGCTACCACTCCCACTCGATCCAGTATTTGAAATGGACCAATAAATCTCGGCATGAGCTTCCCCTTCTTACTAAACCGCAGGACTCCCTTCATAGGAAAAACCTTAAGAAATACATGGTCTCTAACCTCGAACTCAAGCCGTCACTGCCTCGTATCAGCGTAACTCTTTTGCCTGCTCTGGGCTATCAAAAGTCGACGTCGAATAATGTCAACTTTCTTTGAAGTCGCCTGAACCAACTCTGGGCCAATCAAACTACGCTCGCCAACTTCTGCCCAGCAATGCAGTGCTCTACATGGGCGACCATACAATGCCTCATAGGGAGCCATGCCGATACTCGCCTGGAAGCTATTGTTATACGCGAACTCTGCATAAGGGAGACAGTCATCCCAACTGTCCTTAAAATCTAAAACACAAGCTCGCAACATGTATTCCAGAACTTGATTCACACGTTCCGTCTGCCCGTCTATCTGCGGATGAAATGCGGTGCTGAACTTCAATTTCACACCCATCGCTTCCTGGATACGAGTCCAGAAGATAGATGTGAATTGTGTGTCTCTGTCAGACACAATCTCCAAGGGAACTCCGTGCAGACGTACAATATCCTTGATGTACAACCTAGCCAACTCGTCTGCAGAGTTTGTGACTCTGATCGGTAAGAAATGAGCCGACTTCGTCAATCGATCGACGATCACCCAAATAGAGTCATGTCCCTTCCTCGTTCTTGGTAGCCCTGAAATAAAATCCATAGAGATGAAGTCCCACTTTCATTCTGCTATGGGCATGGGCTGAAGCAGTCCAGGAGGTCGGCGATGCTCTGCCTTGACCTGCTGGCACGTGAGACAATGAGATACGAACTCAGTAATGTGAACCTCCATGTTGTCCCACCAATAGGATCTCCTCATATCTTAATACATCTTCGTGCTACCTGGATGCATCGCAAGCTTAGAATTATGGGCTGACTCAAGAACCTCCCATCTCAAGTCAGGTATGTCTGGGACATATAGTGGTCACGATATCGTAGGCCCCCATCTGAACCAATACTCCACTTGGAGTCCTCATTTGTACTAACCTGCTCTCTCATCTTTGCTAATAGCTCATCATCTGCCTAAGCTGCAATGATCCTTTCGTCAATGAGGGGTTGTACTCGAATGTGTGCGATAACCTCATACAGCTCTTCCACCGTGAGTTTCTGCTCAAAGTCTTGCACAAACTCCATCATGTCCCATTCTGCTATCATTCGCGGAGTCGCAAACTCTACAGCCTTCTTGCGACTCAACATGTCTGCCACAAGGTTTGCCATGCCCGGATGGTAAGAGACATCAAACTTAAAGTCTTTCAATGTTTCCATCCATCGGCGTTGCCTCATATTCAAGTCACATTACGTGAAGATATACTTAAGGGTCTTGTGGTCGCAAAAGAGCTCGAACTCCTCTCCGTAGAGGTAACGTCTCCAGAGCTTTAATGCAAAAATGACAGCTGCCAACTCCAGGTCATGTGTAGGGTAATTCTCTTCGTGTTTCCTCAACTGTCTCGAGGCATATGCAATCACCCTGTCCTTCTGCATAAGAACACAACCCAGACCAATGCGAGAGGTGTTAGTATATATAGTATACTTAACCCCTTGCCCTGGCAATACTAGCACAGGGGCAGACGTCAACTTGTCCTTCAGCTCCTGAAAAGCTATTTCTGCCTTCTCATTCCAATCAAACTTCTAGTCTTTCTGTGTCAACTGAGACAACAGTCTAGCTATCTTCGAGAAGTCTCGTATGAAGCATCGATAATAGCCAACTAGACCCAGAAAGCTTCTCACCTCAGTAACCGAACCAGGCTGCTTCCAGTCCTGAACTGCAGCTACCTTAGCGAGGTCGACAGCTATCCCTTCCTTGGACACCACATGTCCTAGGAACTTAACTTCCTCCTTCCAGAAGTCACATTTCTTATACTACGTAAAAATCTGATTCTTCCTGAAAGCATCCAAGACCGCTCTTAAGTGCTTCTCGTGTTCTTCTCGACTCGCAGAGTATATCAAAATGTCATCGATAAAGACAGTAACAAATCGGAACAAAAATGGCCGAAACACCCTGTTCATCAGATCCATGAACACGGCCGGTGCATTCGTAAGACTGAACGACATCACAAGGAACTCATAATGGCCGAAACTAGTCCTGAATGCGGTCTTCTGCACGTCCTCATTCTTGACGCGCAACTGATGATACCCTGACTGCAGATCAATCTTCAAAAAGTACCGTGCCCCCTTCAACTGATTAAATAGATCATCGATCCTGGGCAAGGGATACTTGTTCTTCACTGTCACATGATTTAACCTGCGATAATCTATACATAATCGCAAGGAACCATCCTTTTTCTTGGCAAACAGAATAGGTGCTCCCCAAGGGGACACACTAGGTGGAATAAAGCCCAACTTTAACAAGCCATCTATCTGCTTCCTCAATTCCTCCATTTCACTTGGAGGCATGCGATAGGTGGGCAATGAAATAGGTGTCGCACCAGGTATGAGATTGATAGTTAAATAAATCTCGCGCTGAGGGGGTAATCCAAGAATCGACTCGAATACATCTTCAAAATCCTGAACTACTGGCGTGCTTTCAAGCGTCAAACCAGCCATACTCTCCAACAGAGAAGTATAACAACCAAAACGGAAAGGGTAACTGACCTGAACAGGGAAAGTAAATTTCTCGCCCTCAGGTCCATGGACTGTCACCAGCCTAGCTTCACAATCAATCTCTGCTCGTATCTTCGTGAGCCAATCCATGCCCAAAATGACGTCGTAATGATATAGTGGTGCGATAAACAGGTCAACTAGAATTGATCTGCTCCCTAGATCAATCAAACAACCCATACAAATCTTAGTAATATCAGAGGAGGTCCCTGTAACGGTAGTGAGTGTCACTCCCTTCATAGTAATAGTGCCTAAACTCAGGCGCCTAACTGCCGCATACGATATAATAGAGGTAGTGGACCCAATATCCACCAACAAGGAAACGGGAATACCTTGGATGTGAGCTGTAACATCAAAAGATCTCGGTGCCAAGTCAGCCCCAGGCACTTCAGCTGTAAGCGCGTGAACTCGAGCCTGCTGTGGGCGATTCGACGATGGTACCATGGGCCGTTGAGTTGGCCTGAAGCGAGGTACAAAAGGTCTGAAGGATGGGTGAGCTGGCGCTGAATGAAGGGGTGGAGTTGATATGACCTGAGGCATCGGACGACTGATCCTCTGCAGCAGCATAAATCTACAGTCCCGCATTCGTGTAAAGCAATTACGATCTGAATGCCCAATCTTTCCACAGTATGAGCAACGCAAGTCAAAACACATCGGTTGAGCCAGCGATGCTGCACGTCTCGGAGGAGAATCTGTCTATGGCCTCTTATCGAGAAATGGTGTAATCGGAAAGTCAGGTCGAGGTATGGGAACCATAGGTGCTGGCATACGGGGGGACCTGTCCCCGTCCTGCTCAGCTCGCAGGGACATGCTCACCAACTCAGCATAAGAAGATATGCTAGCACAACACATCTTTGATCGAATCTCAGGCCTCAACCCCTTAGAAAAATGCCGCATCCGCATCGGCTGATCCCCCAGGAGCAATGGAGCATATCGACCCAGCTTAGTAAACCGATTCTCATACTCTGTCACTGACATCCCTCCCTGACAGAGGCGAAGGAACTCACTCTCCTTTTCATGTCGGTAAGTGACTGGGAAATACTTCTCATGGAAGCATGCCTCAAATGCCTGCCACGTCCACTCAAAACCCTCCACAACTGTGCAGAGAACACTGTCCTACCATAAACTGGCCTCCTTCTCAAACATGAAGGAGGCAAGCTCGACTTGCTCAGCCTTAAAACAGTGAAGCAGCCTCAGCATCTTAGAGATGCGGTCAATCCAGTACTCAGCCTCCTCGGGTCTATGAGAACCCGTAAATGTGGGAGGTCGTAAGCGTTGGAATCGTTCAAATGTGCCGCTAGCACTAGTGTTTCCAAATGGGTGCATAGGTGAGGTAGGTGGAGTCGCCCCCATCGACTGAGCAAAGATGCCAGCCATGGAAGACAAAAACTACTGGTGCTGCTGCTGCTAGATCTGCTGCTGCTGCATCAACAACATCATTGCTCAAGCCTATCAGGAGGCGGAGCGGACAAATATGCATAAGGCGTCGACGCAGATGCACGGTTTGGCTCAGGAACCGAAGGCGTGACTGGTGGAGCCATGGGTGGTATCACAGGAGTCAGCTTAGCAGTGGGGCCAATAGCTGGTTAAGAGTCCAGCCCAACACCAAAATGAGACGGGCCCGACTGTAGATCTGTCTGGCTATCGCCTAGGGGGAAACCCCAGCAAGCGACTGGCCCAAAGAGAGACGGGCCGAAGTCTTCGAGCCCTTAGGAGGCATACCCTACATTTAACAGAGGATGCAACCTGTGAGATTCAACATCCACATAATCCACCCACACAACATTCACATCACAACTCATGGAAAAACAACATGCATTTCATTTAACAAAATTGTCGCAATACAAGAAGTGCAGCATTACATGGATCGCGATAGAGAAAGCATGCGAGCTAATACATCTTAAGCTTCAAACCACAAAATAACTTCCAAACTACTACGCCTATAACGGCTACACACAATAACAAGCAACAAAACAGAGCAAGGGATGACTACATCTGCAACTACTCATTGGAATTAGGAGATGGAAGAGGGGCACCCTTATCCTGTAGGCAACATAGGATAGACTTCAGAGTGCGAGACACCTTCTTGAACTTATGTTTCACGAAGCCTCGAAGATCCATAATTTTCTGCCATAGGACAGCCTGACCCTCCTCAAGTCGAGCTATACGGGCATCCCTGGCGGCCTGATCTGTGCCCTGCTCTGGTGCCACAGGAGGAGAACTCTCACTCGTGTCCTGGGCCTCCACTTCTTCCTCGTCCTGCTCTTCTTCTTCTTCTATCTCAGCTCTACCTTCGCCATTACTCTCTTCCTCATCACTCTCAGTCTCATCCTCACTTTCTTCAAGTAAGGTTTGTCGTCGACGAGGTCTGATATCCATCTGATTAAGAGTCGTCACATTAATGTAACAGACAGGTACCAGCTTTTTCGCCTCGAGCCTGCAGCCAAACTCATGTGCAAGCTTACAGATGAGTCGGCCAAATGGGAGCGATTCAGTCCTCCTATTCGAATGAGCGATAAGGATAATCTGACGCAAGATGTACGTTGGCACACATAGCTTCTCTCCTTGCCCCACCTGATACAGGAAATCTACCATCAGGCGCGTACACTCACTGCGGTTGCTCCACCTTGGATAAATATTGAATGTGCAGATGTGGTGAAGCAAGCGGAAGTCATCCGTCATGTTGGTTGCTAAAAGGCTTCTGTTAGGCTACCATTCGACCAGATGACAACACAGGAACTGCGTGCGGCGATCCCTTTCACACGCACTACTCAGATTCTTCTCACTTGCATGAACCTCGCCAAGCGACACGTTCAGAAGTCGGGATATCAAAGCGACGTTGATTGTGGCCTCTCGATCTCTTCCATAAGGGATCTTGAACTGCAATGGCTCCAGCGAAGGTTCCCGAATGTGGGCATAGAAAGCTCGGATAGTACCCACATTGGCGCGGTATTCGCCCTCGAACAGCGGACACCAACCGGCCCCTTTCAGGCGCTCCAATAAGAGATATTCTCCAAATAGCCGCGGATCTACATGAGCTTCAAAAAGGACCCTACGGCTCTCATAAACTCCATGAGATAGCTCCACCAATAAATTTCTTCCAACGGGAGATTGAGGATCGAGATCCTGCTTTGTCTGAAGGTCGTGCTCACAGCGGCACCTCTCGGCATCCATGCACGGGTTGGGCAGCTAGCCCAACTTCATCAACGGGAGCTCTTTTCTTTCCCATGAAAGAGAGAATTGTGGAAATGGAAAATATGGCCATAACAAGCTCGAATAGGGCCATGGAAAATGAGAGAAAAGAGGGAAATGGGAAGAATGGTGAGGCTTCCACGAATTTGAGACTCAAAGGAAGGATTTGAGTACTCAAATGGAAAGAAAAGAGAGGGAAAACAACAATGGAGGTGGGTTTTGAGATGGGTAGAATGGGGATACATGAAAATGGAAGAAGAAGGGGTTTGGGGAGGGATTTTTGTGGGGTTTTAAGAGAAACTTCAAGAAAAGGGAAGCTTGGAGGGTAGATTTGTGAAGGAAGGAGGGTTTTGGGAGAGTTAAAATCGTGCAACCGTGGAGGAGTGGGCCACACTAGTCCCCACATGCGTTGGCCCGAGCCGGCCCGCCCGGCCTAACCTGCTGGGCGGCGAGGTCATCACCGGTCTTTGGACAGTCCGACGAGGACTCGCCATTTAGGCGAGGTCCTCCTACCCCCTAGGTCAGCATTTGATGTGGGTCCCACCCTGGGTCCCCCTATAAATGCCCCGATTGGGCCCTTATTCTGATTCGACGCTTATCGGGCCACTATGAATAGAATCTGATACATACTCACTATTACCGGCTTTCTAATGGCTGGAAAGGGATGATACACCATCTAAACCTGTCAATGGACGGTCTAGAAGAGATTTGGGGTTGCTGTGTGTGATCAGGAGTGTGCACGAACTCGATCTTGGCGATCATTTTCAGTCAACTTTTGCGGATAAGAGCAACTGGAAAACGTACACAGGTTCTAGAATAATCTCACACCCTCCTACACTAAGGGGGCATCGGCGTGCGTTGAGTGACCATAACCCAGGTCCGGTTTAACCCAAATCATGCTCTGATACCAACTTGTAACGCCCTGAAATTTGGGGGTCAAGCATAACTCAGCTCTTGAGTTTCAAAACATCACTTATGCAACATAAGCAATGATGGAAGTATGTTGTCTGTATGAGTGCATAAAACATAGAGTAGAATAAGCCAAACTGCAAACATAACCCAGGGATAGGTGAAATCTGCAAGCGAAAGACTTAAAGAAATATATATGTATATCTATATAAGTCCCTGAGATATGTATGCTCTACTAGGTCATAATTACAAGTGTTTATTTTCAAAATATAAGTATCAAAATGAAATCACCCTGATCTGTCTGTTTTTCTTTTTACTGGGACAATGTTCGATATCCACTTAGGATACTTGACCTCTCTGATAAACCCAACTTTTATCATCTTGTTTACTTCTTTTTCTATTAGAGGGACTAAGTCTGGGTGAAATCGCCTTTGCGCTTGCTTAATCGGCCTTTTGTCCTTAGAAATATTTAATTAATGCATTGCCACTGAGGGTTCCAAACCCGGCATTTCTGCATATGTCCAGGTGAAGACATCTTTATTTTCTTTCAGCAGTTGGACATATTTTTCAGCTTCTAACTCAAGAAGACCAGCACTTATGAATGTATTTCTCGGCTCTTCTTCCGTGCCCAAGTTTACTTCTTATAAAGTATCGATCATTGGCTACCCCCGTCTTCCATCTGCTTCGGAGCTGTTTCAGGATGTTTGACTATTTTGGGATCTGTCTCTGATAACTGATTGACTGTGACCATATTCACTTAAGACTCTGCCCCCAATCCTTGAAATTTTCCCTGTCTCTTCTGACTGAATCTGATAGGGATCTAAATTTCTTTTCCATAATTTAAACCAGTCGGTTCTTCATCAATAAAACCCATCCTTTTCATCATTCTTCTGCTTGTTGGACTGTATTTCTTGAGATTGCGAGATGTCAGCTTTCCGTGATATACATTATTCTCAGCTCTTTCTTCTATCTTTACTTCCGAAGAGGCGTAAAATTCAATTGGCTTCGGATATTTCGCACTAGCTTCAGCATGAAACCTTTCCGGAACAGCCGTGAATGGCTTGTTTCTTTCAGCATATGACAATGCTACTGTATAATTTGGCTACAGGATTTTCAATTATTCAGGCAATGGTAGCATTAATGGCAGCTGTCCTGGCTGTCTCAAATGTTTTTGCACAAAATAGAATTTCTTCTTTGCTTTTGAAATTCCAGACGACCCTACCTTTTCGAATTCCTCTTTTTTCGCTTTCGCATGAGAATTTTTCAGGGCTTTGCTTTCATCCTTCTTTTTCTCTTCTCCTCTAGCAAATCCATCATAATAACTGACATCTACAAAGAAGGCCTCGGCTTCTGTGTATGGGCTCGCATCAGCCATTACTTTATACTGTATTCCATTCTTACAGTACTTGAAACATTGATGAAGGGTAGAAGGTATAATACCGTACTGATGTTACCATGGTCTTCCAAGAGAAGATTATATCTCGTGACTGCATTAATCACATGGCAAACAACATCAGTAGTTAATTCTCCTATTTCCAATGTCAGTGTAATTTTAGTGAGTGTGCGCTGCCCATCTTGATTAAAGCCATGTATCATCATTCCACTAGGGTGCAGATCAGAATGATGGTAACCAAATTTATTCAACATCATTAGTGGTAACAGATTCACTACAGACCCATTGTCGAGCATAATCAGTTTGACTTCTCTCCCGTGGATGTGGCCTACTATCATTAGTGGCCTACTGCGCCCTATATCACAGGCTAGATCATCGTCAGAGAAGGAAACTACTGGCATGCAGTCCTCTCGTTCTTTGCGTTCTTCATTTTCCATTTCTACAAGCAATGTTTTTCTAACATTATAGTCAGATAGTGCTTGAATCAGACTCTGCCTAAAGTCCTTTGATAACTTTAATGCCATAAATGCTTAATTGAGCCGGTATACCTTTCAAGCGTAACGCTTTGAAATTCAGGGGTCGAGCATAACTCAACTCCCGAGTTTCAAAACATCACTTATGCAACATATGCAATGATGGATGTATATTGTCTGTATGAGTGCATAAAACATGGAGTAGATTAAGCCAAACTGCAAACATAATCTAGGGATAGGTGAAATCTGCAAGCGGAAGACTTAAAGAAATATATATGTATATCTATATACGTCCTTGAGATATGTATGCCCTACTAGGTCATAATTACAAGTGTTTGTTTTTAAAATATAAGTATCAAAATGAAATCATCTATTACAAAAGAAAACCCAGAATCCCCATAGATCAGGACACGACTCACATGAACCCGCTTGAGAACTGCATAAAAGAAAATGCATCCTCGTCATCCTCATACTCATGCTCTGCCTCGGGGGTCGCATCATCATCTGCATCTAAGATAGAGTCTGGTTGGTGTTGAAACACCGTCATAGAATGTGGGAGTGAGTGATGAACTCAGTGGAACTATACAGTAAAAGTTAACATGTTATCAAATCAATCAAGTAGTTATGATAAGGAAATACAATCAAACACATCCTAATTACTCTTGTTAATGCAAGGATGTATGTAGAAATGATACATGCTCTCACCTGCACTCCCTCAGCGTCTTCATCTTACGGTACGCATGACAACCTCCCGCAGTGCCCACGACGCCAAAGCACATGCAATGCGGTGCATGAACATGATTACCAAGTTGTTATTAGACCTTTTCATACAGCAGGATTGGGAAGCTAAGGTACCTTCCTCATATCAATTCCCAAATGGTGATCCATTCTAGGGTCGTCAGTCCTAGACAATCTCATATGATCATATGGTTCTAGGTCGCTGCAAAGGGCTCGTCACCAATCAATGCATGCCTATCATACCTTAGTTACTACCCCAAGGCTCGTTGCCTCAATGCAGTATCAAGGTATGCTCGAGGTCACTACAAAGGGCTCGTCACCAATCAATGTAGGCCGACGCACGAATATAGTGTCCCATACCACCATAATCGGCTCACGAGTCTGGTGTGCTCACTGGTCACTATGGGGAGGCTCGTCACCCCAGCATAGGCTGACAGCTCGACCACGGTGTCCCATACCACCATGCCCGGCTCATGAGTCTTAGCGGATCAAGGTACAATGGTTAACGGGATTGCATTGGTAAGTTTGGTACCCTAGATTCAAACAATAGCGTCCATACAAGATGCACATCCACCAGGACAATTGGGTTACTTGACGAGCTCGACTAGCACGAGCGCACGTTGAGTTGAACGACATAGAGTGCGCAAACACTCCATGTGGCCAAAGCACTGTCGACAACCCTAATATGACTCGGGTTCGTCAAACACGTCCTTCATAGTGAAAACAACCTCGGCCATAAATTTAAGGTTTATTAGCGATTCCTTGGACTATTTCATGGTCCCAAACACATTCAATATAATAGATATTCATACCAGCAATTCAGAACAGTAATGGATCAACAATTCTAATCATACAGTATGTGAGCATTTGATGAATATCAACTTAACATGGATTTACACATAAGTAATGCTTGAATTTAAACAACAAAGAATGTAAATTGCGTGTAGGAAATCATACACATCAATAAGATAGTTGAGAATCTCTTCTCAACGCCCATAAATAGGATAATATATTATACACTTGATCATTCAGACATTTCTACAAACGCTTAGACTACATATTCCAACATACATGACGTATGTTGGTGATAACACACTTTCGGACAATTCCTTTCGCTAAGGAGTTGATACGCATACAACTAGAACAAATACATGACAATTAATCATGGTAAACACATGTTCGTATTTCATACGTATACGATGCTTTCTACATATACAAGGAATACACAAATCTCAATACAGCTCATATATATCAGGAACGCAATATAAACATCACATTTGGCATATGAAATTGCACCCACAATAATAATAAACCATTAACCGACATTGAAAGCCTTGAAAACCATAGCCTATACAAATATAGTCTGCACCTTAAACTAGAAAATGCGCAACAGATCTGATTCAGACGATAAGTCTTCGTCAACGGCGACTAGATAACCTAAGGCATGAATAAAATGAGCTACATCAACACTTAGACTATTCTAAGCTCCAAAACAGACTAGGGTTTGATTGACTTACCCAAGAATGAACTTAGAATCGCCGGAATAACAATTCAGAAGTGATGGTTTAGGGACGCAGAATAACAGGGAAGAATCTCAAGATGATTCACCAACTTCTCTCTCACTTTCTCTCTCTTTTCCTCTCTCTCTCTCTCTTAGCTAGGGTTTAGGAAATTCGTATGGAGTTAAGAGTGAGGGTTTTAAGGTCTTTATATAGGCATAATATTGATGAAAATAGCCCCGGGGCCAAGGTATACTTAGGTTATAACCAAATCAGGTTTATATAGGTCCAACGGAGCACTTCTGGTGGTCCTTTTTTCATGTGCGGTCGGACTTAAGCTCACTAACCATGGATCTAAGTCAGGCTGAGTTTTTGTACCGATCAAATTTACAGATCAGCCGTGGCGGACCAATCTCAATTCAACAGTCACCGAAACTCGATTAGGACCACAAGCACTTTGACATGTCTGGACCATCTTCCTTGATCCGAGGGTAAATTTGGGTCAGAATTCAACAGTCAGAAAGCTTAAAATCGGCGCGCAAGTGACACGACTCAGATTTCATAAATTCATATTTAATTTCTCACCTTTCTCACACTCTTTACTCCGGACTCAAGCAAATCGTCTCAGGACATCATCTGGTCTTAATTTTTGAGGTGATTGTCAGGCCCAACAAGGTGATCATAATTGTCTAAGATCATTGCTATCGGACTTTCGACGCGTGGTCCAGGTCCGATACAAAGTTTCCAAGTACTCCCGAGAGCAACTGGATTTAGCGCTGAATCTTAGATTTCAGGGTAACATAGCGCTAACAATTCTATAGGTTTTGAGTCTTGCAGATCAAATTTAAAGTGATTAGTGCTAATTTCACAAGCAATCGAGTTTAGCGCTAAATAACCCACATATAACTTCTAAAGAATTTGAGGTAGTACTCGGGTCTTTGCACGAAATTTTCCTGGTCATTACATCAAGTGACTTACTACATAATAAGTCACTTTCGCTGCTTCATTCTTCTCTTCTTTCTTATCACTGTCTTGATGATCCCTGATGATCTCTATTCTTGTAGTTCCGACTTTTTGCCTTAGGGGACTTGCCATTCTTTTCCCTGACCGTAGCGTGATTATCACTACCTTCCCTATCATCTCACGATTTTCTTTCCCTGCTCCTTCATGAGTATTTAACCGAACTGTCAGTACATTCACCGTTTCCTTTGCATCCCTTTCTTTTTCTTTTCCCATCACTATTTCACCCCTATATATCATTCTTTGTATTATACATTTTAACGTGTAGCAATTTTCTGTCGGATGCCTTACTAGACGATGATAGCGGCAGAAATCCCTTTCTCTTGTTCTTGCTGCATCTTCAGGGCATTTGGATGCAGGTAATTCTATTGTATCAGCTTTCAACAGTTGGTTTATCATGGGAATAATATCTTCTCCGTCAACCATATACCCTTCGTGAGAATTAAGTGATCTGGGTCTTTTTCCGCTGAACCTTTTTCTAGGAAGGCTTAATTCTCCCTTCCATTCTGCCCTTTTCTCTCCTAAATCTTGACTTCTTTTCTCATGGTCCATAGTATTTGTGATCAACCTACTGGGTCCTCTTCTAGCTGTTTCATAGTGAAATGCTGGCATTTTTCGGGTAATCAGCTCTAAGGCGTGGGCTTTGATGGCCAGATCACGAAAAATCTTGATATCAGTGCTGGTAAGCCTAAACGTGATTCCTGTTTCTATAGAGTTCAATCACATCTTAACCTGCTCTTTCTCTTCTAGCAACTGTCTTCAAGAGGCTCCCAATGTCTTCCATCTGTCTATGAATTTCTCCACAGGTTCCCCTTCTCTCTGTTATACAGAAGCTAACTCCGTAATGCTAACGTCACGTTCCGATGAGAAGAAGTTCGACATAAAAGCATCCTGCATTTGTTCCTAAGTGCGTATCGACCCTGGGACCAAACTAGAATACCATTGGAATGCCATACTTATCAGAGAAGATCTAAACAATCATAGGCAATATTGTGGTATTGTACAGAAATTTCCCGTGCTGGTGATTAAATGCATCAAATGTTCTTCTGATGATCCGTCCCTTTTAAACTTCTAAAAGTCTAAATGCTTGAAGTTAACTAGAAAAGGGACATCTTCCACTTCCCTTAGATATGGTGTTATATATCTGAATCGGCCGACATTCTGATGTTTCCTTTCTTAACTTCCTCAATAACTTGTCGTACTTCCTCTTGAGTTATGGTTCTCATGCTGGAGTGGTTCCGAGTGATCCTGCTCCCGGTGGCTGAAAGCCTTCAGGTTGGTGTTCCTGTCTGTTCATCGTGCCCATCATTGGAGGAGTCGCTATTTGGGCCACGTTGTGCATGAGAGTTGTCAAAGCCTCCTTAAGATTTCTCTACTCTTCCATCAATGTTCTCTGTGCATGTGCCATTTCATTCATACGATCACCCATGCTTGGCATAGTTCCCTGATTTGTTCCGGCCATGTATACTGTAACTTCCCCACTTCCTGATGAAGCCGTAGTCGGAGTATGATGAGAATATGTTGATGTGATGGGGCTTATGAAGAGGGGAGTCTCGTTCAATTTTCTTATACTTTTGCTGCAACTAATTGATCGAGGTGATACAAAAGTAGGTGATCCTACGAGTAGTGCCTTTCCTTTTTATTCTTTTGTCCATCGGACTCTTGGAGCAATCAAAGCTGGGAAGTCACATGATGCTAACTGCAGAACTGTTTGCCTAGGATATATTGCAGGAGGGGCTAATTCAGGATTCTTTTTTACAACGATCCATGCTATTAGTCACCTGGCTCATGGTGATGGTGGCCCTGTTCTGAAGCTTCTTGCATTTCAAGCTCTCATCCTTTGAGATGTCACGATAGTCTAGTCCTCGTCACCTTCTAGTGCTTGAGGTGAAGTAGACATGACTCCAACCATTGTTCGGGTTAAGTCAGTTTTGCTTACGGGAGACTGGGTTTTGTGCCTTGGAGGCTGATCCGGTGCATATTCCACTCTGAATCCAGTTGCAGTGAAATAAAAGTTCACCTTTCTCATTGAGTTTGTCATTGATCGTAGTTCACAATTTTATCTTTTTACCTTAAAAAAAAACACAAAATTAAAATTATTATTTGAATAGCGGTGTAATCTATCTGAGAGATGAAGGGGAGGATGTTCCCACTTAGAGTTGTCATTTTAGCATCGGAAAGATGCCAAACTACAACGAAAGTCCTGTAACCACTCAATGTTAACATTAAATAAGATTCCCCAGCAGAGTCGCCATTTTGTATTATTAACAAGAAACAAATGCTTTCGATTTGAGAGATTATCTTATTCAAATATAATAGAGAGAGTGTATGAAGAACAATTATTGTATTGTTAAGATTGAGTTCATTTATATCCTCGAATATCTCTTGATTTTGAGATAGATTATTTAAGATACAGAAATTGACAAAGTTCGAATGTCCAATCTAAATGTCAAATTCGACAGTATTTTGACTTGTGATCCAATCAGCTCTCTAGGAGGAATATTGTGTGGGTTTAATTATATAATCTCTCCCTCTTGAGCTTATCCTTGTGCAAAAAGGAGAACTTGAGATGGTGAAGACCAAGCTCGATAATTTTGATAGCATTTTGACCCCTATCTTCAATGGCTATATAACATCCTGGTTGCGTGATCCGCGCAACCAAGATGGTTTGTACGGGTCGCACAAACCCTTTGTAAGTTCCTCCTCCTACCTTCAGCTTCTTTTGGAGCTCTGACCTTCTTCCAAAATTCTTCCAATCACCAGATGAGAGGAGAAATGGGGTATTTATAGGTCTTCACACATGCGAACCCTTAATTTTTGTGCCATGGGTCCCACCTCGTAACAGATCCAATCATTCATGACAAATTACCCCTGAATTTCTTTACGCAGCTCGTACAATAGATTACTAATTCCGCGACCCGCGCAACCAACATTTGATTGCGCAGTCCGCGCAAACCCCTAACATGATGTTCCATCTCCTCCTTTCTTCCTCATTTCTACATTTTTCTTCATATCTTCTTTCTTTCAATCTTTCTTCTTCTCTCTGTTTTTTTTATGTTCCAACACTTATCATCGAGATGGAGATAGCACAAGAAATGAAGATAAAAATGCTACAGATCTTCAGGGACTCCAAATTATAAATCAATTGACAACCGAGTTTGAAATAAGAAAACAAGAGCTCCTACCATATTGTTGAAGAGTGTAGTAGTTGCTAGAACAGTTTTATCATGTCAAAATTAAGCATGTACCAAGGTGCAAGAACACAAAGGTAGACACTTTAACTAGCCTAGCGTTAGATTTATCCTGACCGAACTAAAGTCCACTTAAGGTAACAATAAAAGAAAGAATTATTATACAAAAATACGATATTCTTCGTAGACTACCTCAAATATGATATTCTTCCAGAAGATTCAACACAAAAATAACAGATCAAACAGAGATCACATAGATTCATCATGTGCAACGAATTATTATATAGGAATTCTTACAATGAAATGTTGTTGTGATGCTTAGACAAACAAGTAGCAAGTCAAGTGTTGCGAGAAGTTCATTCCGAAGAGTGTGGAGCGCATCAAGCCGGCTGAAATTTATTCCATCAGATGCATTGAATGGGATATTGCTGGCCCATAATGTTCAAGGACGCCATAGAATATGCAAAGTGATGTCATGAATGTCAGATCCATGGAGATGCCATACATATGCTTCCTGAAGAGCTTCATCAATCAGTCACTTCCTGCCCTTTCGCTGCCTAGGGACTCGACGTCATTGGCCCCATAAGTCCGCATTTGTCTAAGGGAAAACAATATATATTAACAGCAACAGATTATTTCTCTAAATGGACAAAAGCAGTGGCACTTCGAAACGTCAAAGAAAAGGATGTCATGAATTTCATCCGACATGCGATAATATATCGACATGGCATCCCAAAAAGAATCATCACCGATAATGGTACTCCTTTCAAGAACAGGGGTGTGGAAAAGCTTTGTCAAAAGTTCAGAATTCATCACTCGTTTTCAACACCCTACTATCCACTGACCAATGGATTAGTAAAGGCATTTAACAAGACGATTGTTGAAATACTGAAGAAAACCATGACTGCGAATAAGTGCGACTAGGATGAAAAGCTACAAGAATCTCTATGGGCCTACCGGACTACTCACAGAACTGTGACAAAGGATATGACATATTCATCAGTTTATGGTGTTAAAGTCGTCATCCCGATCAAAACACTAGTCACATCACTCAGAGTAGCAGTACACCAATCGATAACGGATGATGAAAATGCAAGAATAAGGCTAGCAAAATTATATTTGCTAGATGAAAAATGACTGGAAGCCCAACAGCGATTACAACTGTATCAAGCAAGGATCTCTGTCACCTTCAACAAGAAAGTCAAGTATCGATCCTTCAAGAAAGGCAACATGGTGCTCATGTTAAAAAGGCCGATAGTAGTCACCCAAAGAATAGGGGGAAAGTCCGACCTCAAATGGGATGGGTTGTACATAATAATCGAAGTATACTCTAATGGGGGGTACAGGGTTGTGGATCAAGATGGAAGAGGTATTAGCATACCAGTCAATGATCACTTCATTAAGATATATGAAAAGGCCGAGCTAAATCTCTTGGGGGGAGGGTGAATAGGACAATGCCAAATTTAAAAATAAAGTGCAGAAATAAAGACTTAATAAGCAGTTGATAGCATTATAGAAAGCAACTGCTAAAATCAAGTATTGAGAGGTCGATACAAACTTGGTTCTAAAGATAACCTGACACCAAAAACCTACAGTTTATGGCAGGACAACCTTACTAAAACATGGGTGAGTATCAAAAACTCAAACTCAAATGGAGGTGAAAGAAATAAGAACTAATCTATTACAACATTCACCATACAATGCTTGAAAAATAAAGATTACAACATTCACATCCACAAATACATCCCACGATCTTAAACCATAAAATGATAAAGAAAGAAATCAAACATCCACCAAACACTTGAGAATTATAGTGATTCGCGTGTGTACACCAACTGTCTGAAAACATCCACACAACTACTCCACTCCTAATATCCTCTCCCCTAGTATATTAGCGTTCACTAATCAAATAGGTTTTTCAAGGTTCACTTAAAACCTTCACAATTGTATTTTAAGTGGGCTCACACAATCACAACCCCACACTCCGAGATTTTCTGGCTGATCTCAGAAAAAACCAAATAAGATTTTATGGCTTATCTCATAAACTAAACAAAATAGAATTATAGAAAAGGAAACACTTATCTGTATGAAGATTTTGAAGTAGCCTAGTAGAACCAACTTGATGATGATGTAGATGTTCAACATTCAGTCCCACAAGTGTATAGGGTTATAGGTCTAGATGATTTTTAATTTAAATCAACCTGGGCTAGCTTGATTTGATTTCGATCTCAAGAAAGGGTAAATCAAATGTCCCTTTTCAAAATCTGTTTGGAATAGAGATCTAAAATCAATAGCAAGAGCTACTTATAAAGAATATAAAATATACACAAAATAGCTTAGAATGAATGCAAAATTATATTAGAGTGATTGCTTAAAAATAATTAAAATTGAATATAAAACTCTGAAATTCGAGTGTTATTTATAGGTGAAAAATTTGTTCACTCAACTAGCCTTACGTTCGCTTCTATTGGCATTAGGTCCAACAGATTTTCAAAAATTCTGGCATGATAAGATTTAACAAGTGCTCGACTGGCCTTGTGGGTCCCACGGCTAGTTGAGTGGCCTGCTCGACTGGTCGTGGATACACACGACTGGTCGAGTGGGACCAGAATGCTTGCTATAATTTGAGTCGAGCCTTACATGACCGGTCGAGCACTGTTTACTCGACTGGTCGAGCAATTTTCAGGAGTCGAGGACCAAAAAAATTCCAAAAAATTGTAACAAATCCTGGACTGGTCGAGCTAGTGCTAGGTCTAGTTGAACAAACAACCTATTAACCTATAAAATGATCAATACCAAGTATAAAATGAACATAGCATTCGCTAAGGTCAATCAAGGTCATTCATACCATACTTATGAAATAGAACGTGTGAACCATCAAACTATCGATCACATCGGTAACTTTAATTCTTACGATATTCGAAGCTTGAACTCGACGTATCGATCTTAGTCTTCAATTAGGACTTGAGTTCTTGGACGTTTCCGGTTACAGAACTTGAACCGCAATATTATGATTGGGTTCTTGAAATTTGAGTCTTCAACCAATACTTGAAACTCATACACTTTCTTCAGCTTGAAGATCCCGGCAAGTTCATCGTAAATATCTGCAAGATTGATTCAGCACGATCGTCGAAGATTCAAAGCAAATCAGAGCACAAGCTCGATACATAAAATACATAAGCATGACACAAACTTGTATTGGTTTGACACACCAAAAATTTGACTAAACTTAGGATTTCATGAAATTGTGGTAAAGACCGCTTTAGTTGAAGTAAGAATATGCCAATATGTCCTAGAGGGGGGTGAATAGGACTTTTTAATAATTTTATGATATTTTAAAATTCTATCACACTAATCCTAACAACAAGCATATATTAGGATTACTCAAGAGTAACTCTACTGGCTTCCAAGCCTGGCAGAGGATCCAATCACAAACTATTTGAGAGATAAATAAAATGCAATCTAGTCTATGATGGATATGACTGTGAGTGTGTGTGAGGTGTGATCTCAGATAATTAGATATGAAAGTAATTAAGGGAATCACATAATCAAATGAAAGACAATAGTAATCTCAAACACAGTCATTTTTATAGTGGTTCGACTACTTGTCTACTCCACTCCCGGTAACCGCACTCAACCCTTGAGTGTACCGGATCTCACTAAGGAGGTTTTCCATGGTTCACCCCAAACCCAAGGTTTTAAATCAGGTTCACCTTTAACCTTTACAACCTACACCTAGGCTGATTGTTTATGCTCATACGAGTAAGGGTCAACACAACGCACCCACTTTTAGGCACATTGGCCAAGGATTTTCTACAAAACCCTAACGGAGGTTTCACATGGTTCACCTCGAACCCAAGGTTTTAGACAAGTTCACCTTTAACCAGAAGTTTATACTTTCTATAGAGCAAGGGTCAACACTACATACCCACCACGTACACTCCCGCAGGAGGCCTCCTAGAGGACTTGCAAGGGTGAAAAATACCTTAGACCTAATCCTACAAAGGAATGATCACAAGGGTCCTCTGGACTCTAGTTACTTACAGATAAGTGGACGAGTCTCATTTTAGCTCATTGATGAAGATCTCCTCCTTTGATGATGAAGAGTCTTCTACTTCCTTCAACCGCAACTCAGAAGATATACCGATGCATGGTGACGGGTTGGATCAAGGTTATGATGGAATACTAGTCTCAAATATTTTCCTATAAAGGAGATAGAGTGATTCCAATCATCTATGCATTTAAGGCATCCCAGCTTAATGATGTACCATTAAGGTGGTATCTAGAGGATCCTTGAATGTGCAAGTTCATTCCCTAATCCACTATATTAAATATCAACGATAAGGGTGGATTGGAGGATGAACTCCCTTGAGAGAAAGGGCTTTGGGTAAATGATCTAAGTTTATACACTCAAAAGCTCTCTCTCTTCTTTCTGTCATAGCAACTAAAGACAAGCTCTCTGTATATAGGCAAAAAGTTCCAATGGATATAAAACGTCACATCTATGACAGAGTTCAATATCATCAAGCAGGGTCGATATCATCGAGCGTATACTCTCGATTGCATAACTGGCCACTCGATGACACGAACTATGCTTTTTGAAACCTTTTGCCAGCTGGTCAAGGGCATCGAAACACTTGTCGATGTCATCGGATTTTGAACTCCGATTTCATTGATTCAAGGTTCAATTCCTCGATATTTGAAAATGAGAGAGACTTGCTTTGAAATATTTCAGGTTTATAAGAATGATCGAGGGACCTTCGAGATCATTGGAATTTGAATGTCGATGATATCGATATTTGTGTGGAGGCATCGATAAATCTAAGGAATTTTCATTTAAGCTTGTTAGACAGTTTCTGTCCCTGTTCGATGCCATCAAAACCATACCAATATCATCGATATTTGAATATCGATTCTATTGAGTGACCCTCGATTATAGATAAACTATCCTAAAATATTTTGCTGGAAAGACTGTGTCCAAGACCGATATCATCGGTTTTTGAATTCCAAGGATATTGAGGGGTACATCAATATATCAAAAGTATATATGATTTTCTTATAAAAAACAGGGACACAAATACTCTGCTGTCGATTATATCGAGTCACCTTCGATAGACCCGAGATTCAAATATCGATGATATCGATAGGTATATCGATACATCGATAATTCCATCCAGATGTATATGCAGTTGATGGACACTTTATGTCTTCATTTGATTTTATCGATTGACCTTTTGAGGACATCGATATCACATCTCGATTTTATCGAACCTGTTATCGATAAATCGACAAAGCAAGAAAACTTAGAGATTTTCTGATTTTGAAAAAGTTGTCTTAACTTAAAAACCCTATGATGTTCTAATTTGTTTTAAGGGTTTTATTTACCTGGTGTTTTGGGACATAGGATGTGAGGATTAGATTTACCTGTGGCGAGCTTGCACACATCAAGTTGAGGCAGACGCTTTGAATTGATCTTCCTACGAGGCTATGTTGTCTAGTTGACTCAACACTCACGCTAATTGACAAACCAGGGCATTTTCATTTCCAACATAGCAATTTCAATATATCGTCCCTGAAAGATAGCTACAATTTTTATCCAAAAGATTATCAGTATAATACTTCTATATCAAAGGGGGCAAGAGTAAGTAAAATGATGAAACAACCTTAAAAGGCAATGCCATGCATTCATCTGTACATGAATGAATAAAAAAGAAAATTCTCAAGCATATTCAAGCATATCAGTCTTATCGTCGATTATTAACAAGTTGTCAAGCATCATTACGACTATCATCATGATATCATTTACAACAGCAATGGAATAAGCCTAAAAAGGCTAACTATACATCTACTCCTCTTTATAAAATATTTGAAATTATGCGGGCAGCAGCGAGAAGCTAGTGGCCCTAAAAAACCTGCGAAGGCTATCACATGCTTAAACCCATGTAGGTAGCGGACAAAGCCAATCACTACTAAAATCCATAAATGGCTAAGGGTAGAAGGGGCTAATCACGCGTGAAATCAATGCTGTCTGTATAGCTTCCGACAGCGTCATGGGAGAGGCAAGAGAAAATGCCCTCCGGTGAATGGGTCTGACCTTGCAGACGAAGAATAAGCGGGCTGTAGTGTACACTCTTTAGCCATTGTCCATAGACCAACCGTGTGTAAGACCCCCCAGATTCTTGGCTTGATTTCAATAGTAACTCATGGGGATAGGGTCTCTAAAGCAAACTACCCCCTCATCGATGGACTGACAGCCTTGAGTTTGGTGCCTTAAGGTAACTTTGTGCGCCCCGTGAACTCTACAGAGTTACTGTGGCCAACACTATGTGTAAATCCCACCAAGTTCATGACCCCGATAGCTTCACTGGGCCCCTCTGATGGATGACGGTTTGTGAACTCCCCGGCTATGATAAGTCCAATAAACTCTAAAGAGTTACAAAGGCCATTCACATGAGACTCGACTCCAACTACTTACGAATCTAAAAAACTGTGGTTGCTCCACTACTCAAGAGCTTAAACTGTGTGTAAACTAACCTCAAAATCGGAAATAGCCTAACCCACTAGAATAAATGCCATATAGGAAATACGTCACACTAACAATCATGATAGATGGCCAATATATTATATGTGAATTAATAAAGGAACTACATCATCGATATATGCTCAAAATCAATAGATATCATTTCTGAGATTCATTTGAATATTACAAGAAATTCACATATGAAAGCAACATCTTTTACAATTCCTCTGACATGCTTAAAGCTGTTACATGACTCTGTAGATCTTCTCTTAACTGAACTTGTGCTGTAGCCTGAGTTTGCTCAACTTCGAGGATGATCTTGGCCTAGTTAGGGACACCAGCTAGTTCTTGCTCCAGGGAGGTAGCCATCTCCTTATCTTTCATAAACTCAATCTTTTTAATTTCAACAATATGAGCATTAACTTCAATATCTTCTTTAATCTTACAAATATTTAACTCTTCTTCTTATTTTTTCACTTCGAGAAGAGCTATCTCCTTTTGCAGGAAAGCAATCTGGTTCTTGATAACCACCTTGTTCTTGTCAGAAGCTTTTAGCCTATTGTGAAGAGACTGATCCTCGACATTATAACCAGATATTAAGACGTCGGTTCTAGAAATCTTCTCTTTGAGTGACATAAGTTCTCGCTGGCGATCCAAGATTTCTGGAGAGACAACAGTGCTTTGTGCTGATTCTAAGTTGTTTATAGAATTATAGAATTGTAGTAAGGAATCATGCAAAGGGAGAACATTGATGTGAGCAAGCCTGCCTGAATGTTCAAGGACAGCTAGAGCACTATCCAAGAAAGGCCATTGAGTGGGATCCTTGAAAGCATTCACGATGACCAAGATGGCATTTTTTAAGAAGACAAGCATAAGGGGCAATACTTTCTCCAAAGATATTCTGTCAGAGATAGTAGCTACGTAGTTCGAACTCGCAGAGCCACTCGAAGTTGGTACAACTGTAGCTAGAAGGGAAAAGGAAAGAATAATCAGAAACATCAAAGTTGAATATATAAGCATTTGAAAATATAAAGGAAAGAAGAGAAAACATACCTTCTCTAGGGTCAATTGCCTGCATAGAAGATGTTCCTGCTGCAAAAGATATAGGTACATCCAGAGCTGCAACAATAGCATTGAGAGAAAGCTTATGAATTCCAGTGCTCGAGTCAAGAGTTGTTGGAGTTGGAATGTCAATAAGATCAAAGAAAAATTCCAAGCTTCTAGCCACCGGCTAGATAGGAGACGGACATGCAACAGGGGATTTCTCAGCATAAGTGGGGACATCAGGAATTGCAGTAATGACTAGCGGAGCTTGTGCAATGTCCTGGTTCACCTCTACACTTTGAGGAGAAAATATATTTTCTGTTTCTATCTGAACATTCGATGGTGGAATTTTCGCTTCCCTTGACGTTGAAACTTCTACTATCGTTGAAAGGGCGGTATGCGCAATTGCATTAGTAGCCTCCACCATGCAAGGAGAGTACGTGACGTTGAAAGAGATTAAGATATTCACACCGAGAGAGCTACTAACCCTCCATAATCAAGTTGCTCTTCTTCGAGAGAGACCGCTCTGATAGGGGAAGAAACATTTGGTTGATCCGACTGTATTTCAAGGGGCAGAAATGTTCACAACCCCAAGTGTAGGTTCGTGATGTAGTAATAATCTCGGTGAGACTGAGGTCGAATCCACAAGGACTAATCTTGTGTGTTTTCTAAAAGCAACTAGAAGAAGAACTAGAAAAAGATCAAAATCTAAATATGAAATATTTGAGAGTAATTGTGAAAGATTTAATGAAAAACTTAAGAAATTCAGAGGTGGGAAACTAGGGTTTCCAAGGACCATTTGTAGAGATCGGAGAGATCTATGCTTGATTCAAGTCACACGATTGGTATGAGGCCCGTATCCTAGCCTGTGCCGTTCTGTAGGCTTCTGCGGTCCTCCCAGTCAAATTCTGGTGACCCGCGACCTGTAACCACCGTTTGCACATGATCCTGAGTCGTATCCCATACTCCTGAATCGGCTCAGCCCGAGACTTATATCCTTGCGATCGCGCTATCACCACGGTTCCGTCGCCACGTCTCGCGTGCCGAGGTGATACCTGGGCTAGGAGATGTGGGCCCGTATTCAGTTTGAGGAAAATGCTGTGCATTGCAATCCCAAGAGAATGTCTCCTCAATCACATCAAATGTCAAGTACTCCATCTCATCATGTCAAGTACAACACCCATCCCCAAGCAACCCCTAAAGTCAACTCTCTCTCTCTCCACCCATCAAGTACACCCATCCATCACTCACCATCCCCCTCTCCCATCACTTCTCTCCCATCTCCTTTCTCTATCTCTCATTCTCTCTCTCCATTTCCAAGCAACCCCAAAGGAGAGAATCGTCCATGGCTTCCTAAAGAGAGGAGAAGCTTAGTGTGGCCCACCTTCCTACCTCTTATCTCCACTATCCAAAGTCCATCTCGACTATTGAATCACACCCCTTGGAGCTCTAGAACGCATTGGTGGAAAAAGGGAGAGGAGATCAAAGGTGGGTGTTCATAGCATTTGATTTTGATGTATGGTCCACATGATTTGGGACCCACTTGATGAATGCATTGTATAGGGAGGGCCCATAGTGGCAGGGACCCTCTCCTTCTCTCTCTCTCTCTCTCTCTCTCTCTCTCTCTCTCTCTCCCTCTCTTTTTCCTTGATTATATGGCCCACCTTGATGCTTAATGCAGCCCAACCGTCCATTTGGACAAAGAGAAAATACAAATATCATCTTGATGTAGATGGGTGGACCACATGTACGTGGACCCACCCTGATGTATATATTGTATATACACCGTTCGTTCTGAGGTGTGGGATCTACCCCCTGGCACGTGTGGAGTCTCCATGTCTAGCTAGGACGTGGGACCCAACTTGATCGTATGTGTTATCCACGTCGTCCAGCTGAGGACAGTGTGTTCATCTGTGATATATGTGTTTGATCACACCGTCCATTTGTTTTGGATGTGGGCCCACCCCACACGTGTGGGACATGTGGGGGTGGGACCTACCTTGATGTACATAGTTCATCCAGCCGTCCATTAGGTGGGACGTGTGGACCCCACCTTGATGTGTCTCCTGGACGCTGGAGCTAGTGTATATAATATATATATATACACTATGCTGGAGCTGGTAAATATATAATATAATATATATATATATATATATATGCATACTATATAGCTGGTGATGGTGGGTCCCACATGTGTGGACCCACCTCCTGCATGTATTCTATATCCTGGTCATCCATCTGTTGGACGGCCATTGCCCATGACGTCAGCAAGTTCCGTGGGTCCCACATGACATATGTGTTGCATGGGGTCCTGATGTATGTGTTTTATCTACACTGTCCATAGGACGGTAGGCCCTACCGTGGTGTATGTATTTTATTGGCACCATCCAGTTGGGACGGGACCACCCGAGGTATGTTTTGTATGCACGCCGTTCATGAGTTGTGGGCAGCCCACTTGATGTATGTGAGACCCATTGTTGTGGCCCAATGCATTGTATAAGAAGCCCATATGATGAGGCCCATTGTGATACAATCGAGGCCCAGGTGTTGCAGCCCATTATGATGTATTCGAGGCCCATGGGACGTGGGCCATTGTGATATATTTTCAGTCCATATGATGAGGCCCGACTTGATGTATATTAGGACCGTGTGAGCAGCCCATTGCGATGTATATTAGACCCATGAAATGTAACCCACGTGATGTTTATGACACCCATTGGTGTTGCCCATTGATGCAGCCCACTTAATGTATATGAGGCCCATTAGTGTGGCCCATTGATGCAACCCACTTGATGTGTGTGAGGACTATTAGTGCGGCCCATTGATGCAGCCCACTTGATGTGTATGAGGCCCATTAGTGCGGCCCATTGATGCAGCCCACTTGATGTGTATGAGGCCCATGTGTAGGGCCCACCTATGAGGTATATTAGGTCCATATGTAGGGTCTACCTATTGTGTATTTGAAGCCCATGAGTTGTGGCCCATTGTGATGTATTCGAAGCCCATGTGCAAGGCCTGATGTGATGTATTTATGGCCCATACGATGAGGCCCATTGAGATGTATTTCCAGCCCATGTGATGCAGCCCATAGTGATGGGTGTTAGGCCCATGTGATGCAGCCCGCTTGATGTATGAGACCCTTGTGCGAGGCCATGGGCCCACTATATGTTTGGCCCTATAAGGGCTAATCCTTGGTAGCAATGTTGGTTGAATGTCCACATTAATGCGCGATAATGGTTAATGTCCACATTGTGACCTTCCTTTAGGCCCTTTATCAAGGCCGATTTGATTATCGAGGTTAATTCCAATTATTGAGGCAGATTTCGATTATCGAAGCCAATTTTGATTGTCGAGGCCGATTCTGATTATCGAGGCTGATTTCGATTGTCGGGGTTGATTATTGAGGGTGATTCTGATTGTTGAGGCTGATTCTGATTATCGAAGTTGATTCTGATTGTCGAGGCCGATTATCAAGGCTAATTTCGATTGTCCAGGCCAATTCTGATTATCGAGGTTGATTCTGATTGTCGATGTCGATTTCGATTTCGATTGTCGAGGCCAATTCTAATTGTTGAGGCTAATTCCAATTATCGAGGCTGATTCCGATTATCGAGGCTGATTCTGATTGTCGAGGCCAATTTTGATTGTTAAGGCCAATTGTCGAGGCCGATTCTAATTATCGAGGTCAATTCTAATTATTGAGGCCGATTTTAATTATCGAGGCCGATCGTAAAGCTGATTATCATTGCTAAATATCGATGCCGATTATCGATACCTATTATGAGTATGTGATAGCATAGCATTATGATACTTACACCTTGCAGCCCACCTTATGTATATATTGAGCCCATTGGAAAGTCCAGTTTATTGCACGGTAGAGAGGGTAAGGAAGCTTACTTATTGCTCTTAGACTCGGATCTGCCCTCCGTGGGGGATATTGTGATGCTCTATCACTGTGATCACATGTGAGTGGGCACACGTGGGCGGACATTGAGTGGATGAGGCATGAGGACCTGATAGAGCTACCAGTGATTGGTAGGCTATTGTGCTGGCAGGCTACTATGCACACAGTGAAGGTAGAACTTTATCCCACATCGTGAGCATTGTCCAATATTATGGTGGATTCTTTCCTTAATTATCGTGACACATTTTAAATCAGTGAGCCTATCTTGATATTTGGATTAGATTCGTTGTCCTTCTGTGGACCCTCATTATTCGTATGCATATTGTGATGGATGATTGATTAAAGTAGATGTCATTGGGCTGAGATGTTTATAGGACTCCTTGTGAGACGGAGTTATCCCCACATGATCGCGCGATACACGCTGGTTTGATGTATGACCGAGAAGAGGTTGATGGTATTCGTGGTTCTTCAGGATTTGTATATTGCATTGCATCATTGGCATCTGATATTTGGCTCATTATGATCTGCATTTTGTACTTTGATATTGTATGACTCGTGGACTTACCAGTATTTTTGCTTACTCTGGTATCATATGATTTATGATCTTACCAATATTTTCGACATTGTACGATTATGGTATTGTATTGAATACTTGGCACTTATCTTGTGGACATACTTTCACTACCCTCTAAGCTTTTTATAAGTTTATGCACGATAGATGCGTGCAGGTGACATTAGGTTACAGCAACGTGGAGCTTGGAGCATGTAACTAACTTTTAGAGCTTTGATTTTTGATATATGTGTATTTCCTTTTCAGCATTGTATTCAAAATTTTATATTAGTGGATATGTGATAATGATGTTGCTTTTATGATTTGGGTAAACTTGTTGTTATGCTTCTTACGAGATAAATGTATGCTAGAAAATCCTCCTCGTAGGATCCCAAGATCAGAATTTAGCGTATGCATGCTAGGAGCCGAGAATGGGGTACTACGGAGGCTGTCGGCACCGGATTCGACAATCAGTTATTTTGTGAGTTCGGTTTCTGAGTTTGGGGGTGATAGAAGATGGTATCAGAGCATAACTTGGGAATACCTGAGGATAACATCACATATCTGCTGATAGCTACCCTACACTCGATGATTGTTGAGAACTTAAAATAGTTAGATCCCCGACTTCAAATAACTTAGAGATTTTCTGATATAACTCCCCACCGTTGAGATTGTAAGGCTTCATAGTATTCCACCTTTAATCGTTTCTGATCCGGGATCCGAGGATCAGTGGAGTCATCATAGCATTGATGAGGCGTCTTGAGAGGGCGAGGATGAGATTAAAGTGCGCTATCTTCATCCTTTTCTAGATTGATTGTGCCTTGACATATATAGTTGATGATGTTTCCTCTTCCCTTGTTTATTCTGCAAATTTTGAGGAAGAAATTTTTATTAGGAGGGGAGAGATGTGAGGCCTGTATCCTAGTCCGTACCGTTCTGTATGCTTATGCAGTCCTCCCGGTCGAATTTCGATGATCCACAATCTGTAACCGACGTTTGCACGTAATCCTGAGTCGTATCCCACTTTTTAGAGTCAGCTCGGCCCGAGACTTGTATCCTTGCGACTGCACCGTCGCTACGGTTCTGACGCCATGTCTCACACGCCAAGGTGATACCCGGGCCAGGAGATGTGGACCCATGTTCAATTCGAGGAAAATGATGCGCGTTGCAATCCCAAGAAAATGCTCATCAATCACATCAAATGTCAAGTTCTCCATCCCATCATGTCAAGTACAACACCCATCCCCAAGCAACCCCTAAAGTCAACTCTCTCTCTCCACCCATCAAGTACACCCATCCATCACTCACCATCCCTCTCTCCCATCACTTCTCTCCCATCACCTCTCCCTCTCTCATTCTCTCTCTCTATTTTCAAGCAACCCCAAAGGAGAGAATCGTCCATGGCTTCCTAAAGAGAGGAGAAGCTTGGTGTGACCCACCTTCGTACCTCCTACCTCCACCATCCAAAGTCCATCTCGACCTTTGAATCGCAACCCTTGGAGCTCTAGAATGCATTGGTGGAAAAGAAAGAGAAGACCAAAGGTGGGTGTTCATAGCATTTGATTTTGATGTAGGGTCCACATGATTTGGGACCCACTTGATGAATGCATTATATAGGGAGGGCCCATAGTGGTGGGGTCCCTCCCCTTCTCTCTCTCTCTTTCCCTCTCTTTTTCCTTGATTGTATGGCCCACCTTGATGCTTGAAGCAACCCAACCATCCATCTGGACAAAGAGAAAATAAAAATATCATCTTGATGCAGATGGGTGGGCCACGTGTACGTGGACCCACCCTGATGTATATATTGTATATACACTGTCCGTCTTGGGGTGTGGGATCTACCCCCCTGTACATGTGGAGTCTCCACATCCCGCTAGGACGTGGGACCCACCTTAATCGTATGTATTATCCACGCTGTCTAGCTGAGGACGGTGTGGTCCTCTATGATATATGTGTTTGATCACACCATCCATTTGTTTTGGATGTGGGCCCACCCCACACGTGTGGTACATGTGGGGGTGGGACCCACCTTGATGTACGTAGTTCATCCAGTCGTCCATCAAGTGGGACGTGTGGACCCCATCTGATGTGTCTCCTAGACGCTGGAGCTAGTGTATATAATATATATATATATATATATATACACAATACGCTGGAGCTGGTAAATAAATAATATAATATAAAATAATATATATACATACTATATAGCTAGTGATGGTGGGTCCCACACGTGTGGACCCACCTCATGTACGTATTCTATATCCAGGTCGTCCATCTGTTGGACGGCCACTGCCCATGAAGTCAGCAAGTTCCGTGGGTCCTACATAGGACGATAGGTCCTACTGTGGTGTATGTATTTTATTGGCACCATCCAGTTGGGACGGGACCCACCCGAGGTATGTTTCGTATGCACGTCGTTCATGAGCTGTGGGCGGCCCACTTAATGTATGTGAGACCCATTGTTGTGGCCGAATGCGTTGTATAAGAAGCCCATATGATGAGGCCCATTGTGATACATTCGAGGCCTAGGTGATGCGGCCCATTGTGTTGTATTCGAGGCCCATGGGGCGTGGCCCATTGTGATATATTTTCGGTCCATATGATGAGGCCCGACTTGATGTATATTAGGCCCATGTGAGCGGCCCATTGCGATGTATATTAGACCCGTGAGATGCGACCCACTTGATGTTTATGAGACCCATTGGTGTGGCCCATTGATGCAGCCCACTTGATGTATATGAGGCCCATTAGTGCGACCCATTGATGTAGCCCACTTGATGTGTATGAGGCCCATTAGTGCTGTCTATTGATGCAGCCCACTTGATGTGTATGAGGCTCATTAGTGCGGCCCATTGATGCAACCCACTTGATGTGTATGAGGCCCATGTGCAGGGCCCACCTATGAGGTATATTAGGCCCATGTGTATGGCCCACTTATTGTGTATTTGAAGCCCATGGGTTGTGGCCCATTGTGATGTATTTGAGGCCCATGGGCAAGGCCTAATGTAATTTATTTATGGCCAATATGATGAGGCCCATGAGATGATTTTCGACCCATGTGATGCGGCCCATAGTGATGGGTGTTAGGCCCATGTGATGCAGCCCACTTGATGTATGAGACCCTTGTGTGAGGCCATGGGCCCATTATATGTTTGGCCCTATGAGGGCCAATCTTTGGGAGTAATGTTGGTTAAATGTCTACATTGATGGGCGATGATGGTTAAATGTCCACATTGTAACCTTTCGTTGGGCCCTTTATCGAGGCCGATTCCGATTATTGAGGTCGATTACGATTATCGAGGCTAATTCCGATTGTCGAGGCCGATTTTAATTATCAAGGCCGATTTCAATTGTCGAGGCCGATTTTGATTATCGAGGTTGATTCCGATTGTCGAGGTCAATTATCGAGGCCGATACCAATTGTCGAGGTCGATTCCGATTATCGAGGCTGATTCCAATTGTAGAGGCCAATTATCGAGGCCCATTTTGATTGTCGAGGCCCTTTCCGATTGTTGAGGTCGATTCCGATTGTTAAGGCTGATTGTTGTTGATGGTTGAATATTGCATATTAGACCCAGTTATTACCTGCCTTTACATACATGATACTGTTTAATGCCCGATTTTAATCATGTTTGTGATGCAAGGTGTATTTACGAGCCTAGACTAAAAAGAATGTTAAAGGTATGGATTTGATGCTCAAGATGCACTAAGGCAAGGGACGAATCCCGAGGGACCAAGATTGAAGGATTTACATGTCAGAGATCCGAGAAAATCATGCCATTAGCATTAAACAGGCCTGAAAATCATCCAGAATGCAAGATCACAGGGTTCGCACCATCCGTTTGGCTCGAAACTTAATATATGGCCTGATGACCACAAATTAGCTGTACAAGTCAAAATTCAGCCCTTGGATTAGTGTATAAGTGACCCGTGGGTAAGATCAGACAATAACCATTAAGAAAGCATCTTGGACATCCTTGGGAGATCGGGACCCAAACTGAACTGATGGAAAGAGCACAAAAAACAATAGATATTCGCCAAATTTCACTTCTTTTGGACGGTGCAATAGGGAGGAATGAACGGTAGAGTTTCTAGAAGGGAGAGTGGCAAATTTGTAAATAAACAAAATTTCATATGCATGCACATAAGGAGAGTAAAGGGTTGCTTCAACGGTGGGTAGTGCCTCATCATAGGTGGATGGTGTGGCCCACATAGAGTTCGGATTTACATCATACTTTGACCCATGGGCTTATGTGTTAGTAAGAAGATAATGAGCGGAGTAAAACTTTGAGAATGTCACTAGAAGTGGCCCCCACCTATTTTTTGAACAATATTCTAAAACGAAGGCACTCGTCCAGCGGGACTTGACACCGGGCTTGACAATGACTTTTATTCCCACATTGATTGATGGTGTGGCCCACCCAACACTCGGATCCACCCCATATTTTAACCCTTGTCTTAACACAATCCTACTAACCCAATGAATGAGATAGATTTATCAAAATAGCAAGGTGGGCCCACTTCATATAGCCGCAATGACAAATGTGCAAAAGAAATGGGAAACAGTTTCCTTTTGCGTTAGCAGCGGAAGTCCGTCCGTTGGGAGTTGAGGTGGCTCACCACGATCACCCAATGGATGATCTGAGACCATCATGTCCAAGGGAGGGCACTGACCAAAACCCTCTTATTCTTGTGCAACGATAAACGAGAACAAGGTTACAAAGCAAGGAACAAGTTGCCACATCTTTTAGAGGTGTGGTCCACCCAGAACTCGAATCTACTTCAATCTTAAAAGAGTGGCCTAAATCGACACCACGAAACTAGTGGACAGACCTGATTCTTCAGCAAACATAGAATATGGACCCCACCAAGCATCAAACGTAAGATGGCTTCTTTCCTACGCACGCAGTTTGCTGCGTAAAGAATTTTCGCAAGAAGTCTCCACCACCTCTATGCGTAAAGAAGGACGGTGACTAGCATCTCCTTCCAGGCTTTATAAAAGGAGAAGAAAGAGAGAGGCAACAATCATCTAGGGCTAGACGTCAAGAGAGAGAGCATCCAAGTTTTGATGGACGTGAGGGAAAAGAGAAAGATTGGAAAGAAATCAAAGGGATGTGCTTCTTATCAATTATATTTTTCTTCTTTCCAATTGAATCTCTATTACCTACCATGAATTTTTAATTTCTTAACTAGGGCTGAGATGAAGCCCCTAATTTGAATTATTCTTGTTATTTGTTGATTTCATCCGGAATTGATTTATTTATTTCTTTCTCTATTGTGATTAAATGAAAACTCCATACTTCTCCAATCTATGAGCTTACCCAAAGTCTAGAAGTGGATGTGGTTTGGAATCTTATTCTAGGTATGCTTGTGTCTGACCATAAACAGGTTTTCCCACGGGGAAAGAAATAGGAATTTACATCTATTCATGCCTGAACATGGATGGAAAGATGTGATCCATATGCTTCAAGGGAATTATACATCCTGTGTGCCTGAACAAGGACATAGATTGTGCTTTATTTATTGAATGTACATCAATTTGAATTAGAGTGAATCAACAGCTAAAACAAAGGTAAGGATAATTAGGGGTGGATTCAAAAGTCCTAGTGTTCTCCTTGAGTGAATTTTCCTTCTTGTTCTTAGTTATTTTTCATTAATTTTTGTTAGTTTACTTAATAACTATCTAAACTATTTGTTGGATTAGTTAAGAGGAATCATAGAATTCGAATTGTGAGAACCAGTCCTCGTGGGAACGATCTCGTAATTCGTATCGTGTCTATACTTGATTCGTATACTTGCGAGTTTAAAATCAATTTAAATCAGGTTAATTTAAATAAAACATCAAGTTTTTGGCACCGTTACCGGGGACTGTTTTGGTCCAATTGGATTTATGATTCTCTCTTATCATAATTCATAGCCCTAGGATTTTTCTCGCATCATTTCACAAATTTTAGAAAACTTAATTTATTTTTGTCTTTGTTTTCTACAGGAATTGAGGAAGGAAGTTGAAAAAAAAAAATTGTCTTCAAAGTGAAGGAGAAGCTCTCAATTCTTCGGAAATCAATCATCTCCTTTTTCGGGTTCTTTCTTCCAATACTTGTTTACATAGTTTCATCTTGCTTTTAGGAATTCATAAATCTTAGATCTAGTTTTGTTTCTCTTAGGTTGCATCTCAGTTTAGCTTTCTTTCCTACATTGCAGTAACTCAGTTTATGCTAGGACGTAGATCTCTAAGCATAGAACTAGCACCTTTTGATTCTAAAATAGAAAGAACATTTCGTAGAAGATTGAGAAACATTCTATTTGAAATGGAGGATGAGAATGGAAATAAAGCTCGTAGAGATTATTCAGCTCCTGTCCAATTTAATGCACCTTCATGCATAGTGTTGCCAGCCACCATTGCAGCACACTTTGAACTTAAACCTGGGGTCATACAATTGTTGCCCTCCTTCTATGGTATAGATAAGGAGGAGCCATATCATCATGTGAAAGAATTCCTAGACATTTGCTCTACCTTTAGGTTCCAAAACTTTTCAGATTATTCGAACCGTTTACGCCTTTTTCCTTTTTCTTTGAAGGGTAAGGCGAAAGCATGGTTAAATTCTCTAGAAGTTGGGTCTATCACTACAAGAAGTTCTTAAACAAGTTCTTCCCCGTTCACAAAACTAATGCTTTCCATAGAGAAATTACTAATTTCACACAAAAAGAGGGTGAGCACTTTCATGAATGTTGGGAAAGATGGAAGGACTTGCTTCTTAAATGTCCACACCATGGTTTTGAGAAGTGGCAACAGGTTCAATACTTCTATGACGGTTTGACACCCCAAAACCGTTGCATGGTTGATGCCACTAGTGGAGGGTCATTCATGACCAAAAGTGATGTCAAAGCTTGGAATTTCTTTGAAACCTTGTGTGAAAACTCCCAACATTGGTACTATTCAAATAGAGGTGAAAGAAGTCCCCAACCACAGAAGAAAAGTGGTATATATAAGATAGGAGTCACACCAGATCTTTATGTTAAGATTGATAGCCTGACAAAGAAAGTTAATGCTTTGATGTTAAATAGTGGACCTCCAAAAACTACTCAAATCGAGTCATGTGCCATATGTTCCAGTCCCTCCCATCCTACACAGTCTTGTCCATTTGGTGCAGCATTTTTGGAATTTCTCTTTAAACAAGTACATGCTATGAACACTTTTCAGAGAACTAGGAATGACCCTTACTCAGACGCCTACAACCCAGGGTGGGCTAGACATCCAAATTTTCTTGGGCAAAAGAACCACAACAAGGAGGACCATCAGGAAATCCTCTTATGCAACCTTACCCCCAAGTTACTAGTCAACAACTTCAACAGTTTCCGCAATATCAACAACTCCCTTCACAATAAAGGAAACCATCTCTTGAAGATACACTCAATCTTTTCATGCAAAGTTCTCTTCAATTTCAAAAAGACACCTAACAAACTTTACAAGATAACCAGCAAAGCTTACATGCAAATGCATAATCCATTGCGAAGCTAGAAGTACAGTTGGGTCAACTTGCTACCACATTGAATGAGAGAGAGAAGGGCAAGTTCCCTAGCCAACCTGTGACAAATCCAAAAGGACAGTATGAGATTGGATCTAATTCAAACCAAGAACAATATCATGAGCAAGCTGAATCAATCATTACCCTTAGGTCTAGCAAACAGATCGAGAACAAAGTAGAGATGCTCAGGGAAGAATCAAATTCTAAATCGGAAGACCAAAATGAAGCGGAGAGACAAACTAGTGCATCCGAAGTCCAAAAGCACTCTGACTCCCCAAGAACCACTCATGTGCCATCCTATGTGCCTAAAGCACCTTTTCCTTAACGTTTGTGAAAAGGCCTAGCTATATGTCTTAGAGGGGGGGTGAATAGGACAATGCCAAATAAAACTTATAACAGCGGAATTAAAAAGAATATGATAGCCAAAATAAATTACAATGCAAGAAAGTAAAATAACCTCAAAATTCAGATCTTGAGAGGTTGATACAAATGTTGTTCTAAGGACAACCTTACACCAAAAACTAGAGTTTATGGTAGGACAACCTTATTTCTAGAAAGATCTTTGTATCAAATCTCAAACCGAAGAGGAATACAGAAATAAATACAAACTGTATTGAAATAAATTGTAATCACAAATGTATTGTTCTAGGGACAGCCATACACCATAAAAATGGCAGGGCAACCTTGTTGGAATAACTTTTAAAAGAAATTAAATATCAAGCTGATAAAGGTATAGTAGAAAATAAATTCTAAACTATTACAACATTCTCACAATGCTTGAATTAAATGATTACAACATTCACCACCATACATACATCCCACAAAAGAATAATTAAAGATCAGAAGTATAAATCATTCAACCATAACACAAGGGATTATAGTGGTTCACCTGTGTGTTCACCAACTGTTAAACAACAACCACACAGAATGCTACTCCACTCCTAATATCCTCACACAGGAGATATTAGTGTTCACTAACAAAATAGGTTTTCCCAGGTTCACCCAAAACCTTTACAATTGTGTCTTTGTCCATGGGCTTACACAATTAAAAAAACCTCACTTCTGAGTTTTCCTGGCTCTCCTCAGATAACCAATACAACAAGATTTTTCTGACAAATCTTGAAAGAAACCAAAAATAGAAAGGAATTTACAGTTAAATGTAAAATACCTGATTATCTCCTTCATTGTAGCAGCCCGGTAGAACCAAATCAGAGTAGATGATTGAATGTCCAAGTTCAATGTCCAGTACTCAATTACAATGGTTCTAATTCTAATAGATTTTAAATTAAACCAAATAGGGCTTGCCTTAATTGATTTTGATTCCAAAGAAAGGGAATAACAATTCCTCTTATCAAATCAGATTGGAATAGTTGAAACAAAATCAATTAAACAAAGCTAAGGAAAGAGAATATTAAATAAGCACACTTAGCTTAGATGGAGCACAGAATTATCTCTCAGAAGTTCGACGAAGATTGGCTTGAACGGATTAATTAATTCAATGATTTCTTTTGAGATTCGTGCACTATTTATAGGTGAGTAAATCGTGTCTTCGACTGGTCTAGGGAGCTCTTCGACTAGTCGAAGCAATAACAGATATTTGAAAAATCAGGCGCGATAAGCTTTGATCGTTCTACAACTGGTCGAAGGTCTCCTTCGACTGGTCGTAGGTTTCCTTCGACTGGTCGAAGAACCTGAAAAACATCGCTGGATTTTGAGTCGAAGATTTTTGACTGGTCGTAGATGCAGTCGACACTGTTCCTTCGACTAGTCGAACAGATTCCTGGACTAGTCGAAGCCTAACAGATTTCATCCGAAATTTGTAACAAACTCACGACTGATCGAGGAATTTCTTAGACTGGTCGAAGCAACTCTAGGACTAGTCGAAGAAGGCCTAGGACTAGTCGAAGAACAGACCAAACTCATGTAAAATAAATATTCGACTTATGTATCCAAAATGACCTACTTCTAAGGTCAACCTATGGTCAGTCAAACCTCAACCAAGAAGTAAGGACATTGAAACATTAGGAACTAGTGACCTTGAAGTATGAGCCTTGAAGTCTCGAGTTCTTTACAAACTGCCTTGTACTCTTCTTGAAGTCTTGCAGCTTGAGTCTTGTCTTGTGAGCAGTTCTTGCATTCAAGATTGATCCTTATAAGCTTTGGTTATTGTGAGCTTAGCTTGTTCATGAATGTTGATCCTTGAGAGAGCTTCACTTATGCAAGTTATATATAACAGTGATTTTGGCACCACAAATTTAACAACAGATAAGGATATAAACTATAGCACTTACAATCTCCCCCTTTGTCAAATTAGTGACAAAACACATAACCAAGATAAACATAAAGTAAAACAACTGGTTAAAGAGAACCAGGTCATATCAACTGGCTTACCTGCAAATCAATATTCAATAATATTCAACATTCAACATTCAACCAGTTTCATTCAACAAGTTCAAACATACTCCCCCTGAGTAACATAACCAATGCTACTCATCTCACAATCACATCGTTAAGAACAAACCATTCAAATTAGTGACAAAACACATAACCAAGATAAACATAAAGTAAAACAACTAGTTAAAGGGAACCAGGTCATATCAACTGGCTTACCTGCAAATCAATATTCAATAATATTCAACATTCAACATTCAACCAGTTTCATTCAATAAGTTCAAACATACTCCCCCTGAGTAACATAACCAATGCTACTCATCTCACAATCACATCGTTAAGAACAAACCATTCTCCCCCTTTTTGTCACAATATGACAAAGGAGACAACAATAAAGGAGAACTAAATAAAGGGATATATGAGAGTAAAAATGAGGAGTTATGAGAGTATAGCAAAACAGTGATAGAGATACTCAGCATAGCTTCACATAGAATAAATATCCAGCATAAAACATAGATAGTATCCAACTCAAAATCAGTCAACCAAGTGCTAAGTTATAAAGTTATTACAGACCAGAAGTCTCATATAAACTAGTCAGAACCTAAACCAGATGATGGAGTAGGAATAGAGGGATTAAGTTGGTGCATGCCTTTGTTCAAACATCTAAGATATTTGCGCATGTACTTGAATTGCAAATCATGAGCAACAGGCATGTTTTCCATCTTTACATTTATATTCTCAACTTTATCCTCTAATGCTCTCAGACGAGCATCAACATCAGATGGTACAAAATCTGAATCATTTGTTGAGTCTAAATCCAGTTCCTCAAAAATGTCATCCATATTGATGTCATCACTAGCTTCTTCATGACCACCACCACCACCACCACCTTGTTCAGGAAGTAGATCCAGCTTCATCTTATTGATATTAGTATTGTTGAAAATCAGATGATGGATTGGTGCCTCATCAACTGGCATATCGACTAACATATGTATAGCCAATACAGTCATTAAATAAGCAAAAGGAATGTCACTATGACCAGGATGGAGTCTAAACTGAAGAATGAAATGACAGATTAAGGATGGTAAACAAATCTGAGTACCAATGGAAATAGCATGGATAACACGAACCATAAACGAAGTCAATTCAGATTTATTACCTGAACGAGGATACAGATTAGACACAAAGATTTTGTGAAGAATTCTGTACTTGGGTAACAAATACCTTGCGGGAAGCACATTCCCTTTTTGAGTCCATTGAACATCCATGTTGCACAAGTCTCTAGTGAGCATGCGTTTTTCAGACATTGAGGGTTTATCAGTTAAGTTATGGATAGGAATACCCTCATCATTCATAGGAATGTCCATAAGGGCTGAAATTAAATGACGATCAATGTCAAAAGGCCCTTCTCTAGTAGATATTTTAAAAGTTAAATTATCCTATGAGAAAGCACTAATACATGTAAACATGGATTGGGCAATGGACCGGTATGCAGGCCCACCCCAATGTAATAAGTTAACCCAACCTACTGCTTCAAGCATAGGAAGGATGTCAAAAGGTACAATATGATTAACATCAACAGGATGTTCAACAATAACATTACATAATCTAATGTCCCTAACATATGATGGATCATCATTGGGAACAAGAAGATGACGTTTAGAGATAGCGGTCGATCTGAAGGAAGAAGAAGGACCATGGGAAGTAGTTTTTCTACCTCTAGAAGCCATTTGCAACAAGGATATCAAGAAAATAAGAAGTTGCAAAGGATTGATAAGTGGGTTTACTCAAAACAGATTTTTCAAAATCCAAACCCCAAATCTTAATGAAATTCAAAATAGAAAGCTTAAAGCTTGAAAAGAAAGCAATTTAGACACAAATCTGCAAAAAAAAAGAGATTTGGAACACTAACCTTGAAGAACATGAAAGATGGGTTCGACAAGTCGAAGCACGGCTCCAAGGAAAAGAAAAGCAAAATGAGGTAGAAAGCAAAAATCCCCAATTTAAGTGAATCCCGAGTTCTACGACTGGTCGTGGGTATCTACGACCGGTCGTAGGACGACTGGTCGAAGAATGCCCAAAATTCATATTTCTTGCAAATTATACAAAAATTGGAATTCAATCTAGCAAATATATACACTATAATACAAGAAGGCATAAATAATCATTTTAAAATGCACATGCTAAGATCAAATTTCATCTTTTTGAACCTACTTTTATCGAGAGGTTTTGTGAAAATGTCAGCTTGTTGATCTTCGGTAGGAATATATTCTAGAGATATAACTTTTTCTTCTACTAATTCCCTTATATAATGAAATCTAATGTCAATGTGCTTAGTACGAGAATGCTGAATAGGATTTTTTGAAATATTTATCGCACTGGAATTATCACAATGTAATAACATAGAATCCTGTTTAATTCCATAATCACTTAGCATTCGTTGCATCCAAACAAGCTGTGTACATGCATTACCAGCTGCGATATACTCAGCTTCAGCTGTTGAAAGTGATATAGAATTTTGTTTCTTACTAAACCAGGAAACTAGACAATTTTCATTGTAAAAACAACCACCACTGGTTAATTTTCTATCATCTAGATTACTAGCCCAGTCAGCATCCGAGTACCCAGCTAATTGGACACTAGTCTCATGAGGATACCAGAGACCGAGATTTATAGTACTTGCGACATATCTAATAATTCACTTGACAGCAATCAAGTGAGATTCTTTTGGATCAGATTGATATCTTGCGCAAATACCAACACTTAGAGAAATATCAGGTCTACTAGCAGTTAAATATAACAAACTACCAATCATACTCCGATAAAGTTTTGAGTCAACATTTTTACCATTAGAGTCTTTTGAGAGTTTCAGGGTAGTACTCATAGGAGTATCGAAATTCTTGCCATTCTCAAATCTAAATCTCTTGATTAGATTCAAAGCATACTAAGATTGAGAAATGAATATTCCTTCAGGTTGTTGCTTTACTTGCAATCCAAGGAAATAAGTCAATTCCCCAACCATGCTCATTTCGAACTGTGATTTCATCAAATCTGCAAACTCAGTAGTCAAGTCAGTACAAGTTGATCCATAAATGATATCATCAACATAAATCTGTACCATTAAGATATGATCATTATGTTTTTTAACAAATAGAGTTTTATCAACAGATCCCATTTGAAAATTATGACTTAAAAGAAATTTCGTTAGTTTCTCATACCATGCCCTAGGTGCTTGTTTTAATCCATAAAGTGCCTTTTTAAGCCGATATACATGATCAGTATTTTTGAAATCTTCAAAACCCATTGGCTGTTCAACATAGACTTCTTCATGTAAATCGCCATTTAGAAAAGCACTTTTCACATCCATCTGATAGATCTTTATCTTTTTAAAACATGCAACGATATAAATAGTCAGATAGATTCAGGACATGCTACTGGTGCAAAGGTTTCATCAAAATCAATCCCTTCAATTTGAGTATAACCTTGTACCACTAGTCTAGCCTTGTTTCTAATTATATTTCCACACTCGTCAGACTTATTTTTGAAAATCCATTTTGTTCCAATGATGTGTTTATCTTTAGGTCTTGGTACGAGATACCAAACATCATTTCTTACGAATTGGTTGAGTTCTTCTTGCATTGCAACAATCCAGTTCTCATCAGCAAGAGTTTCTTTTACGTTAGATGGTTCTATTTGGGATGTAAAACATACATAATTACATATATCCTCAAGTTGTCTACGGGTGTGAACACCGGTGAGAGGGTTTCTAAGAATTTATGTGGATGGATGATCTTTAACAGTCCTCAACTCAGAATCAGTCTGATTCGATGAAGTATCGGATTTATCAATGATTAGTACTTCATCATTATCTGAATTAGAAATTGGTGTGTTTAAGTGATCATCAATGACAACATTAATGGATTCTTGAATCACACCAGTCCTTTTGTTCAGAACCCTATAAGCTCGACTGTTTAAGGAATATCCTAGAAAAATACCTTCATCACTCTTCGTATCGAATTTTTCTAAATTTTTACGATCACGTAAAATATAGCACTTCGACTGATCGAGGCGTATTTAACAGTAGACTTCTTATTGAACCACAATTCGTAAGCCTTTTTATTATTATCTTTGCTAATGTAGACTCGGTTAATAATATAGCAAGCTATGTTGACTGCTTCAGCCCAAAGATTTTTAGAGAGCTTCATGCTATTCAACATGACATTAGCCATTTCTTGAAGCACCCTATTCTTTCTTTCTACAATTCCATTTTGTTGTGGAGTTTTGGGAGCAGAGAATTCATGTAATATTCCTTGGTTGGTACAGAACTTCTCAAAATTGCTATTCTCAAATTCAGATCCATGATCACTACGAATTTTACTGATTTGAGAAGATTTTTCAGTTTGAATCCTTTTGAAAACTTTTCTTACTTCTTCAAGGGTTTCAGATTTATCCCTCAAGAAGACTACCCAAGTGAATCTGGTAAAGTCATCAACTATTACCAAGATATACTTTTTCCCACCACGACTTTCTGTTCTGGTATTCAATACGATCCATGTGGAGAAGTTCGAGTGGTCTTGATGTGGTATTTGAATTCACCTTTTTGTGTGAGTTCTTTGTTTGTTTGCCTATCTGGCACTCACCACATATTTTATCTAATTTCTGAAGTTTGGGTAAACCTCTTATAAATTCTTGTTTGCTCAATCTATATAAATTTCGATAATGTACATGTCCAAGACGTTTATGCCATAAATCAGTCTCGTCTGTATGGACCATGTAACATGTTTAATTAGATGAGTTGGATTCGCTAATAATATAGCAATTTTCAGACGTTCTACGTCCAGTTAATATTACAGAACCCTTATTGTTTAGTATCTCACAGCTTTGATTAGAAAACCGAACATTATGGTTATTATCGCATATTTGAGATATACTAAGCAAGTTATGTTTTAAGCCTTCAACATATAAAACATTTTTAAACACAGGAAGATTAAAAAGTTGAACCGTACCTTGGCCTATAATCTTGCAGTTGCTACCATCACCAAATGTGACTGAACCATCAATCATATCTTTCAGATCCATGAATAAAGCTTTGTCACCTGTCATATGCCTAGAGCATCCACTGTCTAGGTACCACTTTGAATGACTTGTTGCTTTGAAAGCAGTGTGAACAACCAAGCAGGTAACTTTAGGAACCCATTTCATAACTGTTTTGGGTTTAGGAACATAGTTGGTCTTCTTTTGTGTATATTTGTAGGAATGACCTATAGAGTTAGATTTTAAGAGCTCCTTGAGTAAATCAACTATCTTTTTAGCTAATCGATTTCGTTTCTGATTAAAGTTGACATGGCTGCTTCTAGGTTTTTGAAAAGTTTTTGAATTTCTAGAAAAATCTTGATAAGTACTTTTCCCTTTTGAGTTTGAGGACTCTCCTTTAACAAACATAGGAGGAGTATACTTTTGTTTAGGAGATAGATTTTTATCATATCCCAACTCGGATCGATCGCAACATTTTCTTGATCCGGATAACAGTTTTTCTAACTTTGGATCACCTTGGGCATATTTTCATGTGTCCTTTAGACTCAGAAGAGAAGATACTTCAGTTTTAAGTTTCTCAATTTCAGATTTTAAATCAATAATTAGGGAGTTTTTGAATTCCAGATCGCATTTTGATTTTTCAAAACAATCTGAAATTTGTGATTTTTCTAAGACAAGTGATTCAAAACAATTTTTGAGTTTAGAAAACTTTTCTTTTTGAAGTTTAAGTCTGACAGCAATTTTACAACTTTCCTTATATAGGGCATTGTAAGCGTCTTGAAGATCATCTTTATTTTCACATTCACTATTCAGATTTTCTTCACTTATTGAGTTATTATCTGAAAATGTGAATTTGGCTAGAGTCATAAGAGCTTTAATCTCATTACCCGACTCAGTTTCAGAATCTTCTGATTCAGAAGAACCTTCAAAATCAGATGATTCATCCCATGTAGCCAACATACCCTTCTTCTTGGGTTTGTCCCTTTTAGGACATCTATTTGCTAAGTGCCCATATTCTTGCAGTTGTAACATTGACTATCTTTCAAAGATTTTCGAGATTTGGGTCTAAACTTCTTTTTATCATTTGATTTTTGAAAATCAACCCTTTTCTTACTTTTGAAAATCTTATAAAATTTCTTAGCTAAAAGAGCCATATCATCTTCTGAATCAGAATTTTCTTCTGAATTACATTTAGAATATTTTAGTGCGATAGATTTACCTTTAGGAGCTTTAAAGTTTAACTCGTAGGTTTGTAGAGAACCAACTAGTTCTTCTACCCTCATATTATCCGTATCACGAAGTTCCTAGATCGCGGTTACTTTAGAATTGAACCGTTCAGGAAGTGAGCGTAATATTTTTGCACACACTTTACTTTCTGGAATTTTATCGCCAAGACCCCACATTGAGTTTACAATGTCATTCATCTAGTGTAAAAGTCCATAAACATTTCATTTTCCTCCATATGAATTTCTTCAAATCTGGTTGTGAGGAGTTGGACTTTAGATTTTTTGACAATTGTAGTACCCTCGTGTGTCATTTCTAATATATCTCAAGCTTGCTTTGCAGTATCACAGGAAATGATTCTTTTGAACTCATCCAGTGATAGTGCGCAAGTAATTGCATTTAGTGCTTTAGCATTTGCACTACTCTCACTTTTCTGAAGAGTGGTCTATTGGTAATATGGTGTGACTTTCATAGATTTTGAACCATCAACCCCTGTAACTTCCACGATAGGAGGATACCATTCAGTCACTGTGGCTTGCCACACATTTTCATCCATTGATTTGAGGAAGATCCTCATTCTGGCTTTCCAATAGGCATAGTTGGAGCCATCAAAGGGTGGAGGCCTTGTGACTGAAAGGCTATCAAAATTTGACATCTTAAATAGCTTAAATCGTTAGCTCAGGAATTAAATCCAAGAATTAAAAAAAAAAGCTATTAGGCTTTGATACCACTTGAAAAGGCCTAGCTATATGTCCTAGAGGGGGGTGAATAGGACAATGCCAAATAAAACTTATAACAGCGGAATTAAAAAGAATATGATAGCCAAAATAAATTGCAATGCAAGAAAGTAAAATAACCTCAAAATTCAGATCTTGAGAGGTTGATACAAATGTTGTTCTAAGGACAACCTTACACCAAAAACCAGAGTTTATGGTAGGACAACCTTATTTCTAGAAAGATCTTTGTATCAAATCTCAAACCGAAGAGGAATACAGAAATAAATACAAACTGTATTGAAATAAATTGTAATCACAAATGTATTGTTCTAGGGACAGCCATACACCATAAAAATGGCAAGGCAACCTTGCTAGAACAACTTCTAAAAGAAATTAAATATCAAGCTGATAAAGGAATAGCAGAAAATAAATTCTAAACTATTACAACATTCTCACAATGCTTGAATTAAATGACTACAACATTCACCACTATACATACATCCCACAAAAGAATAATTAAAGATCAGAAGTATAAATCATTTAACCATAACACAAGGGATTATAGTGGTTCGCTTGTGTGTTCACCAACTGTTAAACAATAGCCACACAGAATGCTACTCCACTCCTAATATCCTCACACAGGGGATATTAGCGTTCACTAACAAAATAGGTTTTCCCAGGTTCACCCAAAACCTTTACAATTGTGTCTTTGTCCGTGGGCTTACACAATTAAAAAACCCCATACGAGTTTTCTGGCTCTCCTCGGATAACCAATACAACAAGATTTTTCGCAAATCTTGAAAGAAACCAAAAATAGAAAGGAATTTACAATTAAATGTAAAATACGATTATCTCCTTCGTTGTAGCGGCCTGGTAAACTAAGTCGAGTAGATGATTGAATGTCCAAGTTCAATGTCCAGTACTCAATTACAATGGTTCTAATTCTAATAGATTTTAAATTAAACCAAATAGGGCTTGCCTTAATTAATTTTGATTCCAAAGAAAGGGAATAACAATTCCTCTTATCAAATCAGATTGGAATAGTTGAAACAAAATCAATTAAACAAAGCTAAGGAAAGAGAATATTAAATAAGCACACTTAGCTTAGATGGAGCACAGAATTATCTCTCAGAAGTTCGACGAAGATTGGCTTGAACGGATTAATTAATTCAATGATTTCTTCTGAGATTCGTGCACTATTTATAGGTGAGCAGATCGCGTCTTCGACTGGTCTAGGGAGCTCTTCGACTAGTCGAAGCAATAACAGATATTTGAAAAATCAGGCGCGATAAGCTTTGACCGTTCTACGACTGGTCGAAGGTCTCCTTCGACTGGTCGTAGGTCACCTACGACTGGTCGTAGGTTTCCTTCGACTGGTCGAAGAACCTGAAAAACATCGCTGGATTTTGAGTCGAAGATTTTTGACTGGTCGTAGATGTAGTCGACACTGTTCCTTTGATTGGTCGAACAGATTCCTGGACTAGTCGAAGCCTAACAGATTTCATCCGAAATTTGTAACAAACTCACGACTGATCAAGGAATTTCTTAGACTGGTCGAAGCAACTCTAGGACTAGTCGAAGAAGGCCTAGGACTAATCGAAGAACAGACCAAACTCATGTAAAATAAATATTCGACTTATGTATCCAAAATGACCTACTTCTAAGGTCAACCTATAGTCAGCCAAACCTCAGCCAAGAAGTAAGGACATTGAAACATTAGGAACTAGTGACCTTGAAGTATGAGCCTTGAAGTCTTGAGTTCTTTACAAACTGCCTTGTACTCTTCTTGAAGTCTTGCAGCTTGAGTCTTGTCTTGTGAGAAGTTCTTGCATTCAAGATTGATCCTTGTAAGCTTTGCTTGTTGTGAGCTTAGCTTGTTCATGAATGTTGATCCTTGAGAGAGCTTCACTTATGCAAGTTATATATAACAGTGATTTTGGCACCACAAATTTGACAACAGACAGGGATATAAACTATAGCACTTACAGTTTGGTACCAGTTAAGAAAGGAAATAACTTTAATGATATATTGGACATGTTTAAGCAAGTGCAAATTAACATTCTGTTGCTTGATGCTATCAAGTAAGTCCCTGCTTACTCTAAGTTTCTTAAAGATTTATGCACTTAAAAGCGTAAGCTGAATGTTCACAAGAAGGTCTTCCTTGTGGAGCAACTTAGCTCCATGATTCAACACAACACCCCTCCTAAATTTAGGGATCCAGGAGCTCCCACCATTTCTAGTGTCATAAGAGATCATAAGATTGAGAAGGCATTGCTTGATTTAGGGGCGAGCGTTAATTTGTTGCCATATTCTATATATGAGCAACTAGGACTTGGTGAGCTGAAATCAACTAAAATAACACTACAACTAGCTGATAGATCTGTCAAGGTGCCTCGTGGTGTTATTGAGGATGTGCTAATCCAAGTTGACAAGTTTTATTTTCCAGTGGATTTCATCATTCTAGATACTTAGCCTGTCCAGAATCCTACTAGTCAAATCCAGGTTATCTTGGGACATCCATTCTTGGCCACATCCAATGCTATCATAAATTGCAAGAATGAAGTTATGAAGTTGTCTTTTGATAACATGAAGATTAAACTCAATGTTTTCAATGCTGGACAACAACCGACAGACTCAGATGATATATTTGAAGTGAACATGATTGAGAGTCTAGTGCATGACTCTTTCCTTAAATCTTCCAAAGACGCTCTTGAGACTTGTTTAACACATTTTGGCATAGATTTTGACATAGAAAGTTCCATCCAAGAAGTCAATGCATTGCTTGACTCTAATCATATAATGGATACTATAAAATGGAAAGCTAAAGTGGAACTTCTTCCATCAGCTGAGTTTAAACTGGTCCCGTCTATTGAGAAACCACCCAAAATTGTCCTTACACAATTACCTGAAACTCTCAAGTATGCATTCTTATGTCCTTCTGAGACCCTGCCTGTCATCATAGCTTCTAACCTTGATAAGGAATAAGAAGGTAAGTTGCTTAATGTTCTTAGAGAATATAAGGCAGCTATTGGGTGGATAATAACGGACATAAAGGGAATAATCCCCACTGTGTGTATGCATCATATTCATCTTGAAGAAAATGCAAAAACGTCGCGTGAAATGCAAAGGAGGCTTAACCCTAACATGAAAGAAGTCATTCACACGGAGGTGCTTAAATTGTTAGATGTTGGTATATTTACCCCATTTCAGAAAGCACCTAGGTCAACCCAGTTCAAGTTGTTTCCAAAAAGTCTGGGATTACAGTGAACAAAAATGACAATAATGAATTAGTGCCAGCCCGCATGACTAGGGGTTGGCGAGTTTATATTGATTACCGTAAACTGAACCTGGTCACAAGGAAGGATCACTTTCCTCTTCCTTTCATAGATCAGATGCTTGAGAGATTGGCAGGGCATAGCTACTATTGTTTCCTAGATGGTTATTCTGGGTATAACTAGATTCCCATTGCTCCCGAGGATCAAGAGAAAACCAAATTTACATGCCCTTTTGATACATATGCCTATCGGCATATGCCATTTGGGTTGTGTAATGCGCCTGCTACTTTTCAACGATGCATAATGAGTATTTTTTCAGACATGGTTGAGTGTTTCCTCGAGGTTTTCATGAATGATTTTTCAGTTTTTGGCTCTTCATATGATGAATGTTTATACCATCTATCTTTTATCTTTGAAAGATGTAAAAAAAAGGAACTTGGAATTGAATTGAGAAAAGTGCCATTTATGGTTCAAAAAGGGATTGTAATTCATGGTCCATGGTTGCTTTCATTGCTTGTCTGGCTGAAGACGTTAAACTTAGCGCTCCTGGGAGGCAACCCAACCTTGCATTTCTTTTCTGTTTCCTAGTTAGTTAGTTCATTATTTGTGGGTAACATTGTTGCAAACCCTCACGAGACTGCAACTTGTCCACTAGGGGTAGCCTAGGGGTTTAAAGGCTTATTGCATATGCTAAATGCAATCGAGAGTACTTGCAAAAGCTGAGTATGTAGGATTTTATTTTTTTTTTACTTAAGGACTAACACTTCTCTTTCAATTTCATTGTCTCATGTGCCTTGCATGCTTATATCTTTTACATTGAGGACAATGTAGATTTTTGGTTGGGGATGGGAGATTAGGTTACCTAATCAATATTTTCTTGCTCTTGAGCTCTTGAGAAAAAATTATGAAAATTTTTAAATTTTTTTCTAGAATTTCTTGTGAATTTGAAGTGAATTTGAAGGATAGTCATGATTTTAGAATTACAAAATACAGAATGTTGGTAATTTATGAATCTTAGATTTAGCCATTTGTTAGATTTCATAGTTAAGTTTGAATTGTTAACCCATGATTAGAAGTTTTAAACATTGATTGAGTCATGATTTCATAGAACATATCTCGCTTGCACATTAAGGTTTCAGTTCAATATTGAATTGTAACTTGGTGATCATTAAGCATGGAAGGAACCAACTTGGGGAATTTGTCCATCATGTTCAATAAGAAGAATGAAAGAAAAAGGAAATACCCAGCTACAAGATAGCTGCCTGCAGAAAGGGTTGGGTGATCGAACTTCACCATAGGTTTGCTCCCTATAGGTGTATATTCGATTTCCCATGGTAGACATTTGGAAAGAGTTAGGTGACTAGTTTTCACTATAGGTTTGCTCCCTATAGTTGAAGATTTGATTCCCCTCCTTGGCGTTACTGTTCATGGAAAAATCAAAGGCTTGTAGAATGAAAAGTTGATCTGTAAGGCAAGTGTTGGTTTAGGTTTTGGTTGTCATGAATTCCTTTGTTGGTTACCAATGATATCATAAAATTGATAATTAGATCTCTTAATAGTGATAAGCCGAGATTACACTATACACTCATGGAACTCAATGTTTAGAATTGTTCTAATTATGGATTAATATTTTGAACTTGATTATGAAATTTACCGCGATCTTGATTCCAAGAGAAAATACTGCTCACCATTCATGAATCTTAGAATTCTCGCATCTCGACTATTTTTTTTTCACAAGTCACTCGGGTTTACAGGAATTGTCCTGTATTTCTGAAATTATTTTTCGCATACTTTGCTCGAGATTAACAAAATGTTGGTTGGGGGTTGTGTTGAAGGTCGAATATTTCATATTAGACCCTAGTTGTTACCTGCCTTTACGAACATGATACTGTTTAATGCCCGATTTTTATCATGTTTGTGATGCAAGGTGTATTTACGAGCCTAGACTGAAAAGAATGTTAAAGGCATGAATTTAATGCTCAAGAAGCACCAAGGAAAGAGACCAAGATCAAAGGATTTACATGCTAGAGATCCGAAAAAATCATGCCACTCACATTAAACGGGCCTGAAAATTGTCCAAAATGCAAGATCACAGGTTCCCACCATCCGTTCGGCTCGAAACTTTATATATGGCTTGATGACCACAAATTAGCCATACACATCAAAATTTAGCCCTTGGATTAGTGTATAAGTAACCCGATGGGCAAGATCAGACAATAACCAATAAGAAAGCATCTTAGACGTCCTTGGGAGATCGGGACCCAAACTAAATCGATGGAAAGAGCACAAAAAACAGTGGATATTCGTCAAATTTCACTTCTTTTGGATGGTGCAATAGGGAGGAACGAACGATAGAGTTTCTAAAAGGGAGAGTGGCAAATTTGTAAATAAATAAAATTTCATATGCATGCACGTAAGGAGAGTAGAGGGTTGCTTCAACGGTGGGTAGTGCCTCATCACAGGTGGATGGCGTGGCCCAAATAGAGTTCGGATTTACTTCATACTTTGACCCATGGGCTTATGCATTAGTAAGAAGATAATGAGCGGAGTAGATCTTCGAGAATGTCACCAGAAGTGAGCCCCACCTATTTTTTGAACAATATTCTAAAACAAAGGCACTCGTCCAACGAACTTGACACCGGGCTTGACAATGACTTTTATTCCCACATTGATTGATGGTGTGGCCCACCCAACACTCGGATCCACCCCATGTTTTAACCCTTGTCTTAACACAATCCTACCAACGTAATGAACGGGATAGATTTATCAAAATATCAAGGTGGCCCCACTTCATATAGCCACAGCGACGAATTTGCAAAAGAAACAGGAAACAGTTTCCTTTTGCGTTAGCAGCGGAAGTCCGTCCGTTGGGAGTTGAGGTGGCCCACCACGATCACCCAATGGATGATCTGAGATGTCCATCATGTCTAGGGGAGGATGCCGACCAAAACCCTCTTGTTCTTGTGCAACCATGCACGAGAACAAGATTGCAAAGCAAGGAACAAGTTGCCACGTCTATTATTGGTGTGGTCAACCCAGAACTCGAATCTACTTCAATCTTGGAAGAGTGGCCTAAATTGAAACCATGAAACTAGTGGACAGACCTGATTCTTCAGCAAACAGAATATGGACCCCACCAAGCATCAAATGCAAGATGGCTTCCCTCCTACGCATGCAGTCTGCTGCGTAAATAATTTCCGTAGGAAGTCTCCACTGCCTCTATGCGTAAAGAAGGTCAGCGACCGACCTAACATCTCCATCCAGGCTTTATAAAAGGAGAAGAAAGAGAGAGGCAACAATCATCTAGGGCTTGACGTGGAGCAGAGCAAGAAAGAGAGCATCCAAGTTTTGGTGGACGTGAGGGAAAAGAGAGAGATTGGAAAGAAATCAAAGGGATGTGCTTCTTATCAATTATATTTTTCTTCTTTCCAATTGAATCTCTTTTACCTACCATGAATTTTTAATTTCTTGGCTAAGGCTGAGATGAAGCCCCTAATTTGAATGATTCTTGTTATTTGTTGATTTCATTCGGAATTGATTAATTTATTTCTTCTCTATTGTGATTAAATGAAAACTCCATACTTCTCCAATCTATGAGCTTACCCAAAGTCTAGAAGTGGATGTTGTTTGGAATCTTATTCTACGTATGCTTGTGTCTAACCATGAACAGGTTTTCCTATAGAGAAAGAAATAGGAATTTACATCTATTCATGCCTAAACATGGGTGGAAAGATGTGATCCTTGTGCTTCAAGGGAATTATACATTCTGTGTGCTTGAACAAGAACACAAATTGTGCTTTATTTATTGAATGTATATCAATCTGAATTAGGGTGAATCAATAGGTAAAACAAGGGTTAGGATAATTAGGGGTGGATTTAAAAGTCATAGTGTTCTCCTTGAGTGAATTTTCCTTCTTGTTCTCAGTTATTTTTCATAGATTTTTGTTAGTTTACTTAATAACTAACTAAACTATTTATTAGATTAGTTAAGAAGAATCATAAAATTTGAATTGTGACAACCAGTCCTCGTGGGAATGATCTCGTAATACGTACCGTGTCTACACTTGATTCGTATACTTGCGAGTTTAAAATCAATTTAAATCAGGTTGGTTTAAATAAAACATCAATTATCAAGGCTGATTCCGATTGTTGAGGCCAACTCCTATTATCGAGGCCGATCGTATAAGCCGATTATCGTTGTCGATTATCGATGCTGAATATCGATGCCAGTTATCGATACTTATTATGAGTATGTGAAAGCATAACACTATGATACATACACCTTGGAGCCCACCTTGTGTATATATTGGGCCCATAGGAAACTCCAGTTTATTGCGCAATAGATAGGGTAAGGAAGCCCACCTATTACACTTAGACTCGGATCTGCCCTCGGTGGGGGATATTGTGATGCTCTATCACTATGATCACATGTGGGCGGGCACACGTGGGCGAACACTGAGTGGGCAGGGCATGAGGACCTGACCAAGCTACCAGTGATTGACAGGTTACAATGCTGGCAGGCTCCTGTGCACACAGTGAAGGCAAAACTTTGTCCCACATCGGGAGCATCGTCTGATGTTGTGGTGGCTATGAGTTAGATTCTTTCATTAACTATCATGATGCGTTTTAAATCAATGAGCCTATCTTGATATTTGGAGTAGATCTGTCGTCCTTTTGTGGACTCCATTATTCGTATGCATGTTGTGATGGATGATCGAATAAAGCAGATGCCATTGGGTTGAGATGTTTATGGGACTCCTTGTGAGACGAAGTTATCCCCACATGATTGCGTGATACGCGCAGGTTCGATGTATGGCCTAGATGAGATTGATGATATTCGTGGTTCTTCAGGATTTGTATATTTCATTGCATCATCGGCATCTAATATTTAGCTCATTATGATCTGCATTGCGTACTCTAATATCCATCCTCTAAGCTTTCTATAAGCTTATGCACGATAGATGCGTGTAGGTGACGTTAAGTTGTATCAGCGTGGAGCTTGGAGCATGTAGCTGACATCTGGAGCTTTGATTTTCGATATATGTGTATTTCCCTTTCAGCATTGTATTTAAAATTTTATATTAGTAGATATGTGATGGTGATGTTGCCTTTATGATTTGGGTAAACTTGTGGTTATGCTTCTTACAAGATAAATGTACGCTGGAAAATCCTCCTTGTATGATCCCAGGATCGAAATTGGGCGTATGCATGGTGGGAGCCGATAATGGGGTACTACGGAGGTTGTTGGCATCGGATTTGACAATCGAAAATTTTGTGAGCCTAGTTTCGAGTTTGGGGTGTTACAATTGGCATCGGAGTCCCATCCTATCCAATTGAAAGATATCTCGATAAAATCAAATCTGAACTTCCTTTGGCCTTGGATGAGAAGTGCGAGAATTGGTAGTGATTCCATCACAAAACCATGCCCAGGAGATAAGGCAAACAACAGGATTTACCAATCCCATAACCGATCTAGGAGAATTGTGAAAGTTAGGGATGATTCCATCATCCAACCATGCCCAAGGGACGATGGTGAACAACAAGATTTCCTAAATTCACAATCTCAATACATGAGAAGAACATACTTAAAGCTATCGCAGATCCATTGTAATTTGAGTCACCACAAACCATTAAAAACTGAAAGTATTCCTTATAATCAAACTAGAATCAAAGAGAGTTCAATATAAACATAAATTAAAGCAACAAAAACATCCGATCATGCTACAAGCTTCACCTTTTAGCCCTAACTAAGAGGTTTAGACAACCATAAACATGATTGAACTAGAATCTCTTAAGAAAAGCATAAAAACTACTAAGGAAAGGGAAGAAAAACTCTTGGCGATGGCTTCTTCATGCTTTTTCTCCACTCCATAAACCCTAAATGATGCGTAGGTGTGTCCTAGGGACCCCTATTTATAGTTTTTAGGCTTAGACTTTAGCACCGAGTTTGAAAATTCCAGAAACCACTTCAAATTTCTACACTTTGTGTGCTGTCTGCAAACCCAAGACTGATCAAGGACAACCCTCAACTGGTCAAGGGTCACCTTCAACTGGTCGATGGTTTCCTTCAACTAGTCAAGGATGACAAGAATTTTAAGAATTTAGTCGTTAGAATTTGAGCCAAGAGACTTTCGACTAGTCGAGCAGGGTCCCACGACCAATCGAGGAAGGGCTTAGACTGGTCGAAGGATGCTAATTTTTAGGGTTCTTTTTCTTTTCTTCAGGTCTTCAATGCTCCTTCCTCACATGATTTTCTTGGATCTTCGGCATGTGATTTTTGCATTCTTAGTCTCATAAGATCCATCATTGACCGTGGTGATTCTTGAGCGTTAAATACATGCTTTTAACATCCTTTTCAATCCAAGCTCTTAAAATCACCTTACAACACAAACATGATTAAAATAGAACATTAAGCATTATCGTGTTCATAAAACCAAGTAATAGATGGGTTCCAATATGCAATATTTGACCCTCAACAGGGAACTTAGCCCCAATTTCACCTTCTTAGCCAATATCCACCTCAGCATCCACTTCTTGGTTTTCATCTAGTAAGACATCTCCTTCATCGGTCAAGCTTGTAGAAGAAGATGTTTCATCAATGGGGGTATTCGCCGAATAATCCGATGAGCTGTCTTCTTCAGAAACAGTTTGTTTCCCTTTACGAACGGTCTTTACAGGGAAAAGAAGGCGAGTGCCTGGAACAGGAGTGGGAAGTTGTTGTATCAAAGCTTCTGGGGACAGGGATTTGGCTTGCGAACGTGTCAACGGAGAAGTGGTAGTAGCAACAGTAGTGGCAATTTGATTTGCATCAGGAGAGATGTAGTCGTTGCATGACCTACAGTAGGAGCTATAATGGCGGCTTGATCTTCTATCACTCGAGCAGGAGAAGAGAGAATAGCGCAGGGAGCATCAAATTCATCCATAGGAGTAGTTTGTCTTACTATTCACTTTATCAGATCAAGAGGAGATCCAAAAGCGATCCATCCTTCCAAAGTGTTCAATTGTTTTATCTCTCTAATGTGTTCCTTTGTGGAAATTCTTATACAAAGTGGTCTTAGAGTAGCTGCATGATCTTTTTCAACAAAATACTCGATCCCTTGTTCTGGTCTATAATTCCTTAGCCTAGGAGGGGGAATCCAAATGAGGTGATCAATAGGATAACAGTTGCTCACCAAGTAATAATGATGTGACCACCAGCGCATCCAGGCATATGAAACCTGTACTTGATGGTTGAATTAAAGTTCCTGGCTAAAAGTTGTTTCCATATCAAAGCCCAATTATAAGGGCCAACTCCATAACTTCGCATTGTCCATGTGACATCTTCTCCTACATAAGGGACTGTTTGATCATAACCAAACTGCCTCGCGAATCTATTTGGATAATACGGTTCTCTCTAGAACTCCGCACCTTCTCGCAGCGGCAGGCTATAAGACCGAATGCAGATTAAGAAAGTCTTCTCGACATGATCCAAGTTGTTATTATTTTCAACTTCTAGATCTTTAGCTTGATGGGTCAAATAAAAGGGAAGAAGTTAATTGATTTCATATTTTCAATCTTATCATCAACCCATTCATATGCTTTTCTCACCATTTTCTTTCTAAAATAGTAGCACAAATGAAGACATTCCGGGTGGACGTAAGCCTTTTCAGGGTCATTATAAGTCCATGAGAAGTATACTCCAAGCCAGCTTGAGAAATAATGTCATGGAGTGAAGGAAGACGTGGCCCCGATGGCTGGACTTAGCAATGTGCTGCAATATTTCCAAAGGCTCTATACAGAGAGCACAATACAGGAGGAGCTAACAAGTATTTCTTTTTGCCTTCTGTCATTGCCCCTGTCGCTACAAACGAAGTGGGGTGGATGGATTTTGACCATTTTGAGCTAGGTAAGATGACCAGACTTAACCAGTATGCCAAGAAAGCAGCCAATTCGGTCTCAGGAGTGAAAATACCCAGGCCTCTTACTTTTTCACTAGCAAATTCTAGTTCCGGGGAGTGGCTGCCAGAAAACCTGAGGGAAAGGGAAATATGAGAAAAGGCATAAAGGGTATATAAGAAGAAGAAATGAGAAAAAATTAGAAATACGTACCGTAGGTACCTCGAGAAGTGTGCAAGCTAATGAAGAGGGGATACTTTATGAACATCAAGGAAATTCGACATTTCATGAAAAAGTTCGATAGTAGAGGCAGAAATTTGAGGTGCTCTGCTAAGAGCAACGTAAGAAAACTCCTCATTTATAGGAATGTATTCATCCAAAAAAGAGCCGATGATGGGGAGGCTAGCCATCCGGTGGAGGTCCCACAGAGTAATGCTCACCTCACCAACTGGGAGATGAAAGGAATTTGTGGCAGAAGACCAATGCTTCAAGAAGCCTTTGTAATTAGGGTGTCTTTATGGAAGAAATCGGAAGTGGCATCTATAGCTGCATGTATCATCATATCAACGAGAACTCTCTTGTATTTTTGAAGAATTGCCTTGATCCACGAACTATAAAATTGACGTTGAGCCAAGACACTGCATGTCCTAAAATCGTCTTTTCCCCATAAGGAGTCTCGACTACGGAAACATTGCTGAATTGTCTTAAAAAAATGAGTAGCGTACAAAGTGTGGGGATTGTAGCATGGTGTAAGGAAACGCATATACGATATCTGCCCTATCTTTTGCACCAGACATTTCTTTGTGAGATAGCCTTCTAGAATTTTTGACTCCTTGATAACCTAGTTCACTACGTATAGAAGACGATTTTGCGTCATATGATCAGATGGTTCGCTCTGAATCATAGAGAGGTGACGCTGAAGGTTAAAAGGAATGTTGATGGTTTCATCATTATAGGGGTTTTTGAATTTGATTACGTCTGCAAGTGATCTGATGGTGTCCTAAACATTCTGATAATGCTTCTTATTATGTTCTCGAATCTTCTCCTGAAAGATTACATCTTTAATTTTTTTTCTTCTTGTTTTTTGAAATGGAGGTAGGGGGCAAGATTCAATAGGAGTAGGGCGAGAGTCATCTGTTCAAAAATTTACAGCAAATTTCAGCTAGTCTTCCGAGTCAGATTATAGGCCCTCTGTGGGTGGTCTTTCTAGTTCTCTCATCAACACAACATGACGTAAAATGGGAAGGATACTCTTCGGAAGGCTTGGTTTTCTTCTGAGGATGAGTTTTAAGCGGTGAAAGATTTGAAGACTCAACAACTTGTTGATCAGGGGAAGTGCGAGGTCTCTTGGAGTGGGCCATTGGAGAAGTAAGGAGAATTTAGTCGAAGGTGAAAACATATGAAGAATTTCCAAAAAATTGTGAAGTCCAGTTGAGCGCAAGATTGGTTGTGTGCAAGGGTTGTCGTGCGTAAAAACTAAGTTGTGTGTAAGTACTGGTTGTGCGCAAAATTCAGTCGTGCGCAAGTTTTGTTGTGCGCAGAGGGTTGTTGTGCACAAAAGGATTTTGTGCAAAAGAGAATAGTGCACAGAGGGAGATAGGAGCGGAGGTCTGAATGAGTGAAATGATGCTATGTTCGGTATTTACAGGGTGTGCGGAGCTGTTGTGCGCAAACGGGCAGTTGAGTGCAAGCGGGCAGTTATGCGCAAATAGACGGATGTGCGCAAATGATCAGTTATGTGCAGGGGATTTGGTTGTGCGAGAGTAGCTTTGATAAAATGAAGAAGTTGATCCCACATTTTCCCTTGAAGATGGGAAAAGTAAAAATGTAGGATCAAGGGGGCATCTATTGAGGTATAAAATTGATCAAGAGAAAAGAAATGAAAAATCATCATTGCGTTGTGCAGCGCACAACAAGGATTGATTAGGTTTATGGTTGTGTGGCACACAACTGATAGAGAGCCAGTGCACAATGGTTTGAGCGCACAAGAGAGCTAGTGCACAATGGTTCTAGTGCACAATGGTTTGACCGCACAAAGGGACTAGCGCACAACGGGTTTGGTGGAGAGTTCACACGTGCGGGAGGCTATAAATACCCCACTATCCCCATGGATGATTCATTCGAGCAACTAAAGCAACAAGGAGAGGTCTGAACTTCAGAAGAAAGAAGGTACTGGCAGTACCTGTTGTGTGGCGCACAACTAAAGTGGCCCGCACAAACAACGAGCCGCACAACCAAAGAGAAGAGCGCACAACCAGTGGCCTACATAAGCAATTCGCACAACACTCATTGTGCGCACAATGAGTTTCACAATAAGCCTATTACATGGACATTTGGATGATTGTATAATCATGAAGGGATTAATCGAAAGAGACCTTGGTCTGGGTTGAAAGATCAAAGAATCTTCTCAAAAGCATGGAATTGATCGGAATGGATGTCATCCCAATATATTAATTTCTCCTATGTTGAAGATCTATAATGGGATTTGAAATACGGTAGAAACTAATATTAAACATTTAATATTTGTATTGAATTATGTAAATATTTTACTTTGGAATCAAAGGATGCAAAGGATGTAAATGAATCTAGATTAAATAAATAATGTGATTATTCTCTTTATTCTTCTTTTGTTAACTATTGAGTAACTGAATTCTGTCAAATCCAATGCATTTGTTTCTTATCGAAACAACCACTATCAGAGGGAGGCACCAATGACACTAAGGTTCTTGAATTTACGATCGGGAAAGTCTCTCGAAAGGGAAAGAGAATACTTCAACAACGGTTGAGGTGGGTCTCAGTCGACATCCTCGACCTCTAATCGCCGTTCACATTGGGGACCGCCCTTGACAAGGATGGTCAAGCCTCCCACCACACAAGAAGGGGTGTGGAAGCGAGTTATTCACCCAAAATTTCCAGTAATACTAGAGGCTCTAACAAAGACTTAGAAGTGTCGGCTACAAAAGCAGAGAGTTGAGCAAAGAGAGAAATGCAGGGAAAAATCTTTTGACCGGAGGATAAGCTTCCCCAACCATTTTGGAAGGTCCCCGTGCTTAATGAGTTAATAGTTGTCACTGCAGTCGAAGCTGTGATTCCAATTACCACGTAACAAATCCAAGTTGCACACGATAACACGAACCCCTTGGAAGATCCTAAAGAGGATGATAGTTGCAATAACATTTCGGACTACCTCAGTGAAGGTTATTTTTCGACAGAGGAGTGGTTGGCATAAGAACTCTCGTCAACCATGGATGCTTAGAAGAATTCCCCGACTATCGATCTCTCGATCGAACCTGTGGCTGAAAAACACCCTAGTTAGATCGAAGAAATTGAATCTGAAACACTAGGGGGCAAGGTTTGAGTGGTAGGATTGTGTTTGGCTCATTGCCACTAGTGACACTCCATTGTAATATGGTTTTTATGCTACCATCCGACTTTCATGCACAACCCACCCAACCAAACGCAATGCCAGGAGATGTAGAAGAATACGCTCCCCCAATAGTCAATAAACATGCATCCTTCCCATTTGAAGAAGGAAAAGATGATGAAGTCAAGGTTAATAAAACGTCACAAGTCAACACGGTCACCGTTGCAACCAACAGTGCATCTGAAAGGATAACTATTGATAAACCCACTAAAGATATGACATAACAACTTAGGCCATTGTACATATCGGCCCACTTAGATGGATGTCCCTTTGCTAGGATTTTAGTTGATAATGGGGGCCATGGTAAGTCTGCTACTATGGAGAATGATAGCTAAGTTGGGAAGATTACGGCTAATCAGATCCCATTAGAAGTAATTGTTAGCAATTTTGCTAGCAATGTCACAAACACACATGGTGTTCTACCGGTCGATTTGATTGTAGGCACCAAGACTATTCTGGAATCATTTTTCGTGGTAAACACTTTGTCGAGTTATAATGCACTATTGGGAAGGGTTAAATCCATTCTTTTGCGTGCATCCCATCTTCCCTTAATTAGTTTGTGATATACTGGAATCCGGACAAAGTTGAACTTGTTTTGGTCGATAATAAACCCTTCCTGGCCACATCAAATGCCAATGAAGCTTATTATTATGGTGAAGAACTAGTACCCATTAGATTTACCGAGAGAAAAAAGCTCGGCTGTCCCACGTGGATCATAGTGAAGAAGAATCAAGATAGTTTAGTGCAAACTATGCCAGAAGTGGCCTGAGCTAATGATGCTCACTTAAAGGACATCGTCAATTATCGGCCGATCGCTCGCTGTGTCATCGAAGAGATCCCATGATCAGGACACTAAAAAATGAAGTCTATGGGGCTGACTTCACAGCCAGAATAAAGAGGCTTAAAGAAAGACTAAGGAAAACTGATGAAGGTAGTTTTGTGAATCTAGCTAAGATAAATGAATCAGTTGAAGAAGAAGGTTTCAAGCTTGAAGGCCTTTTGCAAGAAAGAAGATAGCGAGCCACAGGTCCAGGACCCGCTAGTCAAAGTTAATTTGGGGACAGATCAAGAACCAAAACCAACATTCATAAGAAACTTATTACGACCACCTGAAAGGAAAATGTTAATAAGTCTGTTCTCAAAATTCACTGACTGTTTCACATGGGATTATCATGATATGCCAGGGCTCAATAGAGCCTTAGTCGAACACAGATTGCCGACAAAAGAAGGATATCAGCCATATACACAACCGCCCAGGCGGATAACAGCCAAGGTCACCCTCAAGATGGAGAAGATCGAACGGCTCTTAAAGGCCGGATTCATCCAATCGATTAAATATGTGGAGTTCATGTCAAATATAGTTCTGGTGGTGAAAAAGAATGGAAAGATAAGATCGTGCATTGACTTCAAAATTTTGAACTTGGCCACACCAAAGGACTAATATCCAATGCCCATGGCCAATTAGCTTATTGATCAGGCTGTTGGACACAGAATTGTGTCTTTCTTAGACGGACATTCCAAATATAATCATATCTATATAACATTGGATGATGTCCTGAAAAAGGCATTTAGTTGCACAGGACCTATGGGGACATATTGTTGGGTTGTGATGCCCTTCGGGTTGAAGAATGCAAGGGCCACATACCAAAGGACAATGAATGCTATTTTTCATGGCATGATCAGTCTCTTTATGGAAGTTTACGTAGATGATGTGGTACTCACGTTAGCCAATGCAAACGAGCATATGACCCACTTGTGCAAATCCTTTAAATGGATGAGACTCCATAAATTAAAGATGAACCCTTTGAAATGTGCTTTTGGAGTCTCGGCCGGCAATTTCTTAGGATTTTTAGTGCACCAAAGAGGGATTGAAATAAACCAAAACAAGGCCTAGGCTGTGATTAATGCACAACCACTAGGAAATAAGGTCGAACTGTAAAAGTTCTTAGGCCATGTCAATTTCTTAAGGTGATTTATATCCAACTGTGCAGGTAAAACTAACATTTTCTTTTCATTATTGAAATTGAAGCAAAGGACTGAATTCATATGGGAAGTGGAGCACTAGCTGGCTTTTGATAGAATCAATAAATATCCGATGAAGCCACTCGGGTTGATGCCCTCTGTCAAAGATCGACCCTTCAAGCTATATGTCGCGGCCTCAGAATAGTCAATTAGAGATCTTTTAGCACAAGATGATGACATGTGAAAGGAGAGAGCAGTCAATTACTTGAGTCGAATGTTACTTGATGCAGTGAGGCAAATTCGCCTATAGAAAAACTATGCTTATCATTGTACTTTCCAGCTGCTAAGTTGAGGCATTATTTACTGGCCAAAAGAGAAATTGTAATAGTTATGACTGATTTAGTGAAATATATGCTAAACCAGCCGATTTTAAGCAGTCGAATTGGTAAATGGGTGTTAGCTTTATTCGAGTTTGATTTGCATTACGTGCCAAAGAAAGCAGTAAATGGTCAAGCCATAGCAGACTTTTTGGCCAATCACCCTTCAGATCTAGAGAAACAAATTCTTTTAGATCTGTATTGTGTGTAACTCACACCATGGAAATTAATTTTCGACGGGTCGAGGACACATGAAATCTCTGGAGCTAGAATCGTATTGATTGCCCCTAATAGGAATCGGCAAGAGCTTGCATTCCAGTTGGAGTTTGAATGTACTAACAATCGACTTGAATATGAGGCTATGATAATCGGTCTAGAGTTATTGTTATTATTACAGGTAAAAAAAATGGGATGATTTTTGGAGATTCGTAGTTGGTGATAAATCAAATGGAAGGACTATTTAAGTGCACCAGTCCATCTTTATTACTATAATATGGTGTAGCAATCCAGTTGCTAGAACAGTTTGAGGAGGTCGAATTGATGCATATTTCTCAAAAATATAACACGGATGCCAACCAAATGGCATGATTAGCCGCAACTTTGGGTGCTTGGAGAGGATCAACTAGTTGGTTGATTACGATCTAGAGAAGGTCTTTGCCTTCTGTTTTCCAAAGGAAGGACATAATGGAAATATGCTAAGCAGAAGTGGAAGAGGATGATTGGAGGGCTCCCCCTCAAGGGCTATCTACAAAGTCCACGTACTAAGGCTGATAGGAGTATGTAATGGTTTACAGTGAACTTTATCGGAAAGGCGCCGATGGAGTTTTACTTCGGTGCTATCTAAGAGGGAAGTTATATCAGTCATGGAAGGGGTTCACAAGGGAATTTATGGTGCACATCAAGAAGGAAAAAAAATGAAGCTTATGCTTAGATGCTATGGGAATTTCTGGATAGAAATGATGGTTGATTGTGTCTAGTATGCGAAAGGCTATGAAGCTTTTCAAAGAAACGGGCTAGTCCAACATGTACTTGCGACCAATTTACATCCTATCATTAAGTTGTGGCCATTTTGGGGATGGGCAATCAATTTGATTGGACAGATTCACCCACCTTCGACTCACATGGATACATTTATCATTGTCGTGACCGATTACTTCACTAAATGGGTCAAGGCAAAGCCCATGAGAAAATTCGGTCACGAGGAAATCATTGATTTTATTGAAACCAATATTATCCATCGTTTCAAAGTACTAAAATCTACTACCATGAATCAAGGTGTTGCCTTCTCAGCCAAGGAAGTATGTGCTATGGTTGACCGAAATGGCATAAAGATCCTGCATTCGATCCCATATTATGCCCAGGCTACTGGTCAGGCTGAGGCTAGTAATAAGGTGATTAAGAATATTTTAAGAAAAATGATACGAAGGAATCCACAAGAATAGCATATCAAGTTATCTAAGGCTTTGTGGGCCTACAGAGTATCACCCCGCGCTAGCACCGGGGTAAGTTCATTCACAATGACTTATGGGCACTGTTGATGTAGTTTTCTAGTAGACCCTCCTTGCTAGACTCTTAAGAACCTGCACACAGGAAAAGAGAGACAAAGGAGACCCTGACTAGTGCAGGGGACCCTCTAATGCCTAAGTCAAGACCTTGGGTCTTTGAATGAGATGATCTCTTTAGAAAAGAGTCACTAGTCATATTTAAGATAGAGTATATGTACCTTACAATGGCTAGGGACTCCAATTTATACAAGCAAGAAGATCACATCATAGAGAGAGTCCTCCATTTTAGGAGGCTGGATACGTCGGAGATCTTTCTGTAAAGATCCTCTTCGAGATTAGAGAATCTCGGGATATGATTTTATGGTTATGGGCGTCCGAGATCCTCGGGGTCTGATCTTACCTTCCAGAGATCTTGGGAGAGATCCTCGGACCACTTAGAAGGTCTTTGAGTCGATTGCTCAGTTCAAGGTTGGTCGGATAAGATGGGTGATGTCTTAGGGATAGGCAGTACTAAGCTATTTGATAGATCAACATTCACCTAAGGTGTCGACAAATCAGCATTCACCTGAGTCAGACCTCGATGGGCTATCGCCTTCATCGGAGGTAGAATTGACTTATAGCTGACATAAGGTCGTATCGACCTATTAAATAGGTCGGCCAGTGGCATGGAGCTATGGCTATACCAAGACGCTTGGTGGTTGGCCTTTCATCGCCAGTGGGTATCCTAGTTTGGCCCATTTGGTCGATGCTGGTTGTAGAGTCGGCTCATTTTATTGGTCATCCGATTTTTCCCTCAATAGTAAGCCCCCCCTTACTTTCGAGTTGACCTTGTCAGCCCGAGAAGTAGGTTAAATGTAGCTTAGGTCATGTTACGCTGTCATAAATGCTAGGTATGGCGGCTAGCATAGAAGTCAAGGCGCGCCAACAATCATGTACGAAATAGTCGAGGTGGCGGTACGTGGCTCGAGGGCACGTGGTCTGCCATGCCATCATTTCATCGTTAGATGAATTAGAGATTGATGTGTGGATAATTCTTGATATTAGGGCTGACAGATGAGTAGGGTCGTGCCACATTAGAGACAGTAGTTGAGGGGACATCGTATGGATCCTGCATTGATGGGCGCCCTCAAGTGCCGCCATGTGGCTTTCCTATATAAGGAGAGCCTTAATGCGCTTCCAAGGGTCTATTTGCATTTTGCCCCTTCAAGTCGTCTTCCTTAGCTTACCAGCGGTGATTTTTAGTAATTGTACTCACTAACAGTCAGGCGACATCTTCTCCCCGGTGAGCACCATTTCCTCACTAGCCCCCTCCCTTTCTTTTTCCTTTGTAGTGACTCTCAACATCTATAAAGATAAACACTATGTCTGACTCCAAGTTCATGGGAGGGGGTCTCCAGCAGCGACAGTGAGGGGAGTCACTACGCCAAAATCATGAATTTGCAACGTATTTTTACGACGGACTTCGTCCATCGCAAAAATTGCTTGGTTTAACGACGGATTTAATCCGTCGCTAACGAAAAAAGTCCGTCACCAAGCTGGTATTTCTTGAAAATTTGGTCCAAACGTTGCGGAATTTCGCAACGGACCAAAATCCGTCGCTAAAATCTAATTTACGACAGTTTTAGTCCGTTGTAAATTGGCGACAGACTAAATTCGTCGCAAATTTTGATTTTGTGACAGAATGTGATTAGTTGCAAATTCTCGCCCAAAATACCAAATGGTGACGTTTTTTACTTGCTTTTGCAACAGATCATGGTCCGTCGTAAAAGGACTTTTGCCTTGAAACATTAAATTTTTTTCATTTTTTTAAGAATATGGTGGAAATATAAGTTTTTTTTAGTTTAATAATTTTTTAAATAGAATTTTGGTGGTTTGATTGTACATATTTGTATCTAAGATTATTTTTTAACAATTGATTGAATGCAAAAATAAAAATAAAAATTATTTTGCTTTTATATCAAATGAGTGGAATTTTTTTTCTTTTTTTTTAAATTTAAAAGAAATATTTAAATGATTTGTAATATCACATGAAAAAGAATATTGAGAAGTTAAAAAAATTTAACAACGTTTGAGAAAAAAAAATTAGATTTTGAAAAAAAAAATCATGATTTAATAAAAATCTATTTTTCAGGAAAAAAAAGAATATTGAATAAAGTTGATAATTTTGAAAAAAAATGGAATTTGATTTCGAGAAAAAAATAATATCCTGAAAAAGAAAATTAAAAAGATTTTAAAAAATGTGAAAATTTTCACAATGTTGAAAAATGAAAATATTTTGAAAAAGAAAATGGGAGTTTGTATTTTAAAAAAGAAAATAAAATTGAGAAGTTCGATAAAAATTGACCAGTTCGCAAAAAATGCTTTAAAAAAATATTGGAGAAGTAAGAAAGAATTGAAAATTTTAAAATAAAACAATATTAAAAAAATCGATACTTAAACAAAAAATAAACATTTTGAAACAAAAAATAAAGAAGTTGAAAAAATTTATGATTTTGAAAAATAAATGAAAATGTTCAAAATTTGAAATTAAATGAAAAAATTATGCACGACACACGATATATATATATATATATATATATATATATATATATATATATATATATATATATATATATCACTTTAAAAAAGAAAATCGAAAAGTTGAAAACAAAACGATGCATTTGAAAAAAAAAAATTGGCATTTTGGAATTTTAGGGAACAAAATTAAAATTTGAGAAAATTTTTGAGATTTTGAAAATAAAATTTAGAAGTTGTATTTTAATTTATTTTTTTGAAATATTTTATAATAAAAATGATATTTTGTTTAAATTTTTCAAAGAAAAATTAAGAGTAAAAAAAATATACAATTTGAAAAAAATGTTATTTTTAAATGGAAATTGAAATTTATCTGTGAAAAAAATGTATATTTTTTAATAAATTATTAGGCACATCCACTAATTAAACCTTTAACCATTTTTGGACAATCTAATTAGTCCAGATTGAAGAGTAAATAACTTTAGATGTTTAAATTAAATTTCACTCAAATTGTTGATCAATCTTGTATGCCCAAAATCTTTCTCATATATAGCTTAATCGGGGGGGGGGGAGTAATTAGTCAAATTAAGGGTATTGATCAATAAAATAGAGTGAATGGACCAGACATATAAAATGGGCCAAATATTCTAGTCAAAATTGTGACCCAACTTATTGACCTCGCGAGAGCCTAAGAATTGATGTTAGTAAGTTTTGTGGGCCCCATCATGATGTGTGTTGAACATCAACACCGTGCATTTGATGTGTCCCCTATAGGTTATGAAATATCCCAAAAATCATCCGTATACGAAACTCAGGTGGGCCACACCATCTAAAATCATGTGAAGACCATCCTAAAAATTATAAAAGCACTTGGTGGAGCCCACATTAGTTTTGGATGCGGCTGAAACTTGGTCTGACCCCTCATCCAAGTGGGACACACATAATGAGTGGGTTGGAGACGTGAATCACATTTAAGCAGGCCCAATATATGATTATTTAAGGAAACCCCTCTCCACTACATTTAGGTGAGTTACTCATTACCCTTACCAGAGTAAACTCTGTGGAGTCCACCATTATTTATTTATTTTATCCACTCTGTTCATCGATGTTAATAGATAATTTGAGGTCTATAGAATAAAAAGGAAGCATATCCAAAGCTCAAGTGGACTACACCACAGGAAATAGTGTGATTGAACCTCTACCATTGAAAATTTCTTGAAGGCCATAGAAGTACTTTTAGATCAAGCTGATGTTTGTGTTTTCTCTTCATTCATATCTTTTTGATAGTATGAACAGGTTGGATGGCAAATAAACATTACTGTGGGCCCAAGGTAGGTATCAATGATGGAAATCATTATTCCACATTGTTTCATGTGGCATGGTCCACTTGAGTTTTGGATTTATCAAAAATTTGAGATCAACCCACACCATTCATCAATTTTTTTAGATCATTTAGGAGAATTATCCAAAAAATGAATCATATCCAAAGATTAAATGGACCACACAATAAATAAGGAGAATAGATTGACTACTCCCCTTGACACGAGCCAATGGCTGGTGGTTAGTGCTCTGTAGGCCCCACCATGGTGTATGTGTTTTATCCGTGCCGTCCATCTATTTTTAAAGATCATCTTATGGCTAAGACCAAAAATGAGGTATATCTCAATCTGAAATGGACCACATTACAGGAAACAGTGTTGAATGAGCGTCAACCATTAAAAACATTTTGGGGGCCATAAAAGTTTTGGATCGAGATGATTTTTGTTTTTCCCCTTCATCTAGGCTTGTATGACCTAATAAACAGATTGGATGTCAAATAAACATGACAGTGGGCCTTGGGAGGATTTTAATAATGGATATCTAATCACTATTGTTTTCATGTGGTGTGGTCCACTTGAGATTTATTGTAACATCTCGGAAAAATCCGTACAAAGACCCGAGTACCACCTCAGGCAGAAATCACTAAGGACCAAATTCTTTGGAATTTAGGTGAAGTTTAATTAAGTACTAAATGGATTTAAATTGGAGAATTAGCTCAAACCACTTTCTATACGAATTACAAGACCCAAAACCATTGGAATCACTAGTTCAACATTACCTAAAAACTTAGGAGCAATCTCAAAACCCAGTTGCTCGCGGGAGCACATTGAAACTCCGTATCAGACCTGGACCGTGCGTCGAAAGTCCGATTACCATAAAACTATAAGGTTATGACTTCCATACTAGGCTTGACAAGCATTGCGGGAATCGAATCCAAATATTATCCAGAAACGCACAACTTGAGCTTGGAGCGAAGTGTGTGAGAAACACAAATATCTTTAGAAAATGAACTCAAACTTAAGTGAATTGGGTCATTTGCTTGCATGCCAAATTTAAGGTTTCAAACCATCATATTTTGACCCAACTACACCCTTAGATCAGGAAAATTTTCTTGTACATACCGGTACACTTGTGGCCCTGATTGAGTGACGATGACCGTTGAACTGAAACAAGTCCTCCACGGTCAATCCACAAATCCAATCTTATCAAAATCTTAACCTAGTATAGATCCACTATTAGGGAACTTTCTCCAAACTGTACATGAGCAATGGACCTCCAGATGAGCTCTGTTGGCCCGAAACAGCCAACCTTTGGCTGTACCCTAAGTATACCATGACCCTGGGGCCATTGACATTAGTTCTAGGCCTATATAATGCCCTTAACCCACCCCTCTCTCATTCCATACGATTTTCTCTAACCCTAGGAGATAGAAGAGAGAAAAGAGGAGGAAAGAGTGAGGAGAAGAGAGTGAGATAGGGAGATCGTTGCTAGGATCCTTTTTCACGACTCCACACGCCGAATCACCACCCCACCGTCGCTACACTGTCAATTTTGACTTCAATTTGGATAACAAATCCTAACTTTAATATCGTTTTAGAAATTTAAATAGAGGAAACGATGAAATAGCTAACCTATTTCAATGTTTAAGTAATCATTGTGCCATATACAAAGACGTGATGTACGAACCGAGTTCGTAACGAGCGTACTGACGAAGGTGCAGACTATAAATGCTTAGGTTATGGTTTTTAAGGCCTTCAATGTTAGCAATGATTTATGTCTGACTTGATTGCTACCATAGGATCTTAGTTACGATATTTTCGATATATCATGTATGTGTAAACCAAGTTGTATACTAAAATGCATTCCATGTGTTTGTTGAAATGTTTGAATGAATAGGAAATTATGATTTATGCTAGACATGACTATTAATCTAGAATTCATGTTTGTTGTACAATGACAACTCCTTTGAGAAAGGATTTTCCATAATATATGTTATAACAAACTTATTACATGTATGTTGAAATATGTAGCCTAAGTGTTTGATAAAATGTCTAAATGAGAAATTGTTTATTGAAATGTATTTAATGAGGGTGTTGAGTTGGGATTCTCAATTACCTTATCTGTAGTTAGTTTTCTTCATGTAACCTATCTTGCTACTATGTGATTTATGGATGGAATGCCTATGTATGATAACATGTGCAATATGGTTGTTAAATGTTGTTGTGACTATCACATATGAATGCCTATTGTATTTGAGTATGATTGGGACTAATACGTAGTCCAGGCAATCGGTAACCGTTTCCAGTCAAGTGGTCGAACTAGCTTCACCACAATGGATACATTCGATGAATCCGAGTCGTACGGTGATTATCGGTAGTGGTTAGGTCACAAGGAGTGCGTATACACTCCATATCGATTAATTTAGCGTGCGCTTGTACCAATCAAACTTGTCAAGTAACCCGATTGGCCTAATGTGTGTTCACCATGTATGGACGCTACTGCTTAAATCTAAGGTACCACTTACCAATGAAAAGCCCATTTCAACCATGGTACCACAATCTGCTAAGACTCATGAGCCGAGCATGGTGGTATGAGACACCATGGTCGAGATGTCAGCCTACGCTAGGGTGACGAGCCTCCCTGTAGTGACCAATGAGCAACCCAAACTCGTGAGCTGAATACGGTGGTTTGGGATACTGTATTTGAGCTGTCGGCTTATGCTAAGGTGACGAGCCTTCCCGTAGTGACCTCGAGTATAAATTAGGCCTACACTAAGGTGACAAGCCTTCCGTAATGACCTCGAGTGTAAACTCATGAACTTGCCTATCCACTGCTTTTTAAATCAGGAATGATGTTGCCCTATAACTTGCCTATCGTATGTGCTTAACTAGGATTGACGACCCTAGATGGATTATCGTTTGGGTAAATGATATAAAGGAAGGTACCTTAGCTTCTTGAATCTGTTGTATGAATAAATCTAATTAAGTATTGGCTAACACGACCATGCACCGCATTACATGTGTTTTGGCGAGGAAGCGCACGTTTAGGGAGTTTACCATGCACGATTGTGAGATGATGTCGCTGAGGGAGTGTAGGCGAGGGCATGCATCATTACATATATCATTCCTGCATTAACAAGAGTAATTAGGACATGATTGTTGTATTGCTTTATCATTACTATTTGGCTGAATTGATAACATGTTAACCTTTACCTTATAGTACCACTGAGTTGATCACTCACTCCCACTCTAGGACAGTGTTTTAAAACACCAACTAGACTCTATTGTAGATGCAGGTGGCGACGATGTCTATGCTGTTGATTGAGATTTCATAGACGAGGAGGAAGAATTCTCCTACGTTCAGCTATCAGGCGGGTCTATGTAGACCATGTACTGATCGATGGGATTATTGGGATTATAAGGATTAGTTAGACATTTACATTTTGGTATTTTGTAAATTTTGGATCAATACTTGTATATATTCAACCTGGTAACATACTCATACTCTAGGGATTGAGAAACACTTCTATACATTATATACTTATCTTAGTCTTCCGCTTGCTTAACTTAATTATCTCTGGAGAATGATATGCTATTTTAATATAATCCCACTCATGTTTAATGCACTAATATGGATAACATTTAAACATCATTATCTATATTGCATAAGTGATGCGTTAGAACTTAGGAGTTGAGCTTCTACTCGACCCCCGATTTTCTATATAAAAAATATGCATGCTAATTATTCAAGGAAATGCCTCAACCAAGAACGTTCTTGTGTTAATCATGCTAAAGGTCTTGCATTTCAACTCTCTGTAAATGGGGAACAAATTGCTATATGGTTGGATGAACCCATTGTATCATCCATCTAGCAGACCCTTCTTTGGTGAACCAACACATAAATTATTCTTGAATCATTTATATCTTTATTGTTTCATTTATATGTTGTCGTCAGGGTCAACTTGTAACTCAGAACCTGCTCTGTCGTAAGACATTACAGTACATGATAGTTCCCAGTAGGTTAAGTTGCAAATTATTATTAAGAGTTGGTTGGATATCTTTTATTTTTTGTAAATATTGTTAATAGTTGAATGGATGATGAATGTATTTGCGAATGTAAATGAAAATAAAGAACTTATAATATGTGTGTGTGTGTGTGTGTGTGTGTGTGTGTGTTATCAATGGAGGATACCTTGTTTAAGGGGACATGAAATTCTTGTAGCTTATGGTATGGTGCCCCAATATTGGTTGTATGTTACTAGTATGTAGTAGATAATACTAGGTCCAATATTTTTTGTATGTGGCTAAATTTTTTATCAGGTTGGATCTTATATGTGGAGGGTGATTAGGCGGATTGGCAAGAGTCTAATCAAGCCATTACCTGTAGTTGGATTTTTGGGGGGTCGAGGTCCCAGAATTAGCTTTTGGAAGGATATTTGTGTAGAATTCTCTTTAAATCTTCCATTTAAATAGAGAAAGAATACTAATTCTAAATATTTCACTAAAATTTATGCAATGTTAAGAGTCAATCTCTTAACCTATCCCTCAGGAATGCTCTTACTAAAAAGGCTGTGTTCAGTTGATTGATTGATGGTTTGACAAACCACTAACAAAAAGGGTTCTTGTTCCGATTTGGGTCTAAAAATATTGAGTACCATGAAACTGAGAATTTTTTTTTTCAAAAAGGTAAGAGTGCACCACCTTTAACGTTTTGTTTTCAGCCATCTATTGATCAAATGGCCAAGATGATCATGTTAGTTTAACTTCTAACTGTTGTAAAGCAGTTATATAACAGAGAAAGAAAAGAAAAGAAAAGAAAAAACAAAACAAAACAACTTGTATCATGACAGATCTGATAACTCAAAAGATTTAAGAAAACGACCCTTGCCAAGCTGAAACAGAAGAAAAAGCAGAGCAGTCACTTTCAATGAATATAACTACCTGCACAACATCCATCAAACATAGAACCTCTGCCCAACAGCAAATATCAGCATGTGCAAGCTACCTTCACCTGACGAAAACCTGCTCCTCCTGAGCGGCAAAAGACAAACACATCAAGGATACACCCAAGGGCACCATAAGAAGCATAAAATGGCCTAGAACATGAGGCAACCCATATGTAAGTCTTATAGATTTGGATGATTCATACCTAGTTACATTGTTTCACAAGGATAGTCCAATCGATCAAGTGAGAATCTAAAGCCTGAATCTGAAATCTGAAGTAAAAAACTTGTTTGATAATTATGGCTGAAGTCTAAAGACTGAATCTAAAATTTGAAGCCTGAATCTGAATTCTAAAGACCGAATCTAAAATTTGAAACCTGAATATGAAATCTGAAGTACAAAAAAAAAAAAAAAAAACTTGTTTGATAATTATGGCTGAAGTTTAAAGACCGAATCTGAAATATGAAGCCTGAATCTGAATTCTAAAGACCGAATCTGAAATTTGAAGCCTGAATCTGAATTCTAAAGACCGAATCTGAAATTTGAAGCCTGAATCTGAAATCTAAAGCCTGAATCTAAAATCTAAAGTAAAAAAAAAAAAAAAAAACTTGTTTGATAATTATGGCTAAAGTCTAAAGACCGAATCTGAAATTTGAAGCTTGAATCTGAATTCTAAAGCCGAATCTGAAATTTGAAGACAGAATCTGAAATCTAAAGCCTAAATCTAAAATCTGAAGTAAAAAAACTTGTTTGATAATTATGGCTGAAGTTTAAAGACCAAATCTAAAATCTAAATCCTGAATCTGAATTCTAAAGACTGAATCTAAAATTTGAAGCATGAATCTGAAATCTAAAGCCTGAATCTGAAATCTGAAGTAAAAAATAATAATAATAATAATAATAAATAAAATTGTTTGATAATTATGACTGAAGTCTAAATAGCAAATATGAAATCTGAAGCCTAAATCTGAATTCTAAAGACAAAATCTGAAATTTGAAGCCTAAATCTAAAATCTAAAGACTGAATCTGAAATTTGAAGCCTGAATCTGAATTCTAAATACCAAATCTGAAATTTGAAGCCTGAATCTAAAATCTTGGTAAATGTAATATAGAGACATTATTCATCCACAATATGTGCCACAATCTGGACAATCTGGATAGCGATACATGAGTGTTTACTGTGAGGATGAGTCATTACCATTTGCAAAAAAGTGGTGAACTATATCATAGGAGTCTTGCCCACTTAAAGAATCATAACAACCACAAAACAAATTCACTTTCTTCAATCCTTTGGGCTTGTTTGGTTGCCAGTTATTACCTGTAAACAACAGTAAAAGTATAATAATTGTAATTTCATGCTGTTTGAAAGAGAGGTGTAGTTTCACCTTAAAACCGCGCAATACTCGACCAGTTTCAAGCCAAAATTATGTGGGGCCAGCCCATGCTGTTTGTAATGTATGCATGCATGCATGGGTAATGCTATTGGATAACTATTTACCAACCTTGCAATGACTCCGTGGGGCCATGTAATGTATATGGTTATTTATGCAGTCATCCATTTTGCCAACTCATTTTAGGGCATGAGCCTAAAATGAGGTTGATCCAAAGCTCAAGTGGACCACACCAACAGAAGTGAGGACCTATTGAAACCAACCTAAGGCCTATCATGATGTTTTTGGGAAATCCACCGCATGAATCCGTTTTGTCCCTCATGTTAGGGTGTGAGCACAACAATGTAGCTAGAAGAAATCTTGCACCCCACAACTTTGGCAGCAAATTCTCTATCTTCCAGGCAGCTACCAGTAATGGCAACATCCCAGCCCTATACGACCTGACCTATACCTATTACAAACAATTCCAATGTCTTTTAGTCATGCCTGTAACCATTTAAAAGAGAAGAAGAAGAAGAAGAAGAAGAAAGAAAGAAAGAAAGAAAGAAAGAAAGAAAAAGATTTTCTTTGCATTATAGAGTAGGTGAACTATAACATTACCTAGACAACTTAAAAAGGCCTTTAGCCAATATTAGAGTCAAATATCAGTCCATTCTTCTTTAATCGGCCAATGTAGTAGATAGCAACCTGAAATCCTGTATTTTCTTAGAGGTAAAAATGAAGCAAAAGGAAAAAAGAATTAATGGAAATGATTACGGACTTTAGGGGAAATGTGATTCACAAGTGATTGATATTTGTGTCTTTCCTTTTATGCATTTAGAAAAAGATTTTCTTTTCATTATAGAGTAGGTGAAATATAACATTACTTAGACAACTTAAAAAGGCCTTTAGCCGATATTAGAGTCGAATATCAGTCCATTCTTCTTTAGTCGGCCAAGTTAGTAGATATCACCTTGAAATTTGTATTTTCTTAGAAGCAAAAATGAAGCAAAAGAAAAAAAGATTTAATTGAAATGATTATGGACTTTGAGGGAAATGTGATTCTTTGCATGATGAAACTTACAAAAGGGAAAGCCCATATATTGGTGAGAATTTTAGAAAACCGGAGTTATTTGGGAATATTTTATATCAAGTATTATTGATATTTGTGTCTTTCCTTTTATGCATTTAGAAAGGTAGTGATTGAATTCTCATAGGAAAGAGATTGAGGCAAGAGTTGCTTTTGGAAAGTTGCATGCTTCTTTGTCAGAAGAGCTTGAAAAAGGCCATCAAGAACCATTAACCTCCAATTAATAGGGCATGCGAATGTTTAGTTTAAATAATTTGTTTATTTCATTTTATTTCAATTTTCATTTTAGATAAATCTCAATTGCCCCAACTGGGTATTGTTGGATTATGTAGATAGCATCTCTTCAGGATGTTAACAAGTGGTTGCAAGAATATAACATTGAGTTTGCAGCAATACAGCAGCAATCTTCATTCAGATGCAGCGTTGGCTGCTGAGAACATTTCTAAGTTGTAGAAGGAAAAGAACATAATATGGAAATCTAAGCAACTTAAGGGCTCATAATGGTTTATTACAAGAACAATTGAATTCCTCCATGGTGAGTATATCTTACATGTTAATTAATTGTTGATGTTATTACTTCATGTTTTTTAAATAAAATGTTTAATGCCATTGGGATCTATTATAACTTGCATCTGAATGAGTTTTAAATGGCGATAAAATGGTGTTAAAATGCTATAATAAGTTTTTGGTGGGAGAAATAGCACATTATCAAATTGGGATAAATTTGGTGCTGGATGTAGAAAAATAGCACATACATGCTAATCTCCAACTCTTTGTGACATTATGAGATCATATTTCCCTTTTTTATTTCTTCATGCACTTAGAAAATCAGTTAGTTAATTAATTGTTTTCACAATCGCTTAATGTGAGTTCATATTTTAAGGGACTGATCTCATGTCGAAGAGGGTGCATCCAATAAGCAAATCATCAGCTATAGTTCTACAACTCGTCAAGTCTACCCAAAACAAGGACATAAACTCAACAAATTAACTCGATTGAAGTCACGAGACTCATCCTAATCATTTTTTCATCCAGTAGGTATTTTCTTTTGCTTTAAACATTGTTCTATAGCGTATTGCGTTTGTAATTATCATTTTCCTTGCTATAGTGGATGGTGGAACAAGATTCATCACAATTTTTTAAATAGGATTCTTATTAAACAATTGTGTGAATTATTTTTTGAATGACCATTAGGTGTAAGATTCGAAATAAAAAATCTGGTGATTTTTTTTATTCATAGATATTTTAGCGATGGACCAAATTTGTCGCTAATTTCCCAACAAGTTGAGAGTTGACGGATTTCGACGGACTTTATCCGTCGCTAATATTTTTAATAATGATGGTTTTTTCAAATTTTAATGATAGATTTTTTATTTTTTTACGACGGATCTTATCTGTCGCAGATTAAACGACGGATTTTATTTATTGAAAAAAAAGACCCAGTAAACAGCGACAGATGAAATCCGTCGTTTATTTGGTTTTACGACGGATATGGTCCATCGTAAATTCTTGATTTTAGTGTAGTGAGTAGCCTTCGCACCAGTCAAACCCACCATTGTCGTTGATGATGATGGGCGACACTGGTTTTCAGGTGTCAACATCATCGCAAGGAGCGGAGAGGTACCCGGCAGAGAGACCGGTGGAGCGTAACCTCTTCGACGAAGAAGATGCAGAGGGGTCCTCTAGTGAGGAGAAGACAAAGGGTCCCGTAGCCTTGACCCTTAGTGAGACTGATTTGGCTCAGATTAGGTAGGATACCACATTCCCGAGTCAGTGAAGCTCTAGGTTCCTTTGCTGGATGAACTTCCTAATCGTCTTTTGGACGGAGTCATTGCCATCATTCAGGTCGCCCTTCAATGCGGCCTTAGGCTCCCTCTACAAGGTATAGTTCAGCGAGTGCTAGCTCATCTAGACTTGGCCCTGAGACAGATTATCCCTAATGGATGGAAGGCATTGATCAGTTGTGCTATCATATGGTCCAAGCTAGAGCAACTTGAACTTACCGTCGAGGAGTTACTCCACTTATACCAGTTAAAGTCAAAAAAATCTTACATAGGCTAGTATTATCTTTCTGCCTGGTAGGTGACTGGAGGAAACCTTATCACCTACCCCCAATCGTCCAATAAGAATTGGAGGGATAAGTGGTTTTGGGCCTCTGGATGTTGGGAAGTGGCAAACCTGACCTTCCATCAACATTTAGTCCATTTGGCGTTCACTAATCCAGGTTGGCATTCCTCAAACTTAACTCCTCCTTAGCTTATCCTTAGTTGGTCAGTTTTTGAATGTTCTTAACTTGTTCACGTGTGTCTTCTCTTCTTGAAGCTATTCCCAAGTATTCGACCCTACTGGACGCTGGGTCTCTTGCTCGGATCAAGGCAGCAAGATCACTAGGGAAGGAGGAGAGGTCTTGGAGAGCGCTCCTTCAGCCCTGAGCTCCCGAGCTTCTATTTAAGGCGGGTTTAGACTCTGCTCTCACCTGTAAGAGCGTTGGTAAGAACTTTAGCCAACCTTTAGGACTTACAAAAATTTTATAAAATTTCGTAATCGAATTTCCTTCTGTTGCTATGCAGAAATGCCCAAAGCTCGCCCCCTGTTGAGGCCCATTTCCAAGCGTGAGGTGCCACCCCTTAAGGAAGCTGCAGTGCCAAAAAAGAAGAAGAAGAAGAAGACAACCTTCAAGAGTCAGGGGAGGGCCGGCCCTTCATTTACGATTATTATTGTAGATATTGGAGACGAGGGAGAGGCAACAAAGCCTCTCCTTGCTGCTGCTGAGGTGATGGTCAAGACAACCTGTAACACCCCGAGTTTTTAAAACCTGAGTATATGACTCGTTCTCTAAAAACCCTAGTGTTAACCTTTAAAGATAGTCGAATTTAGGTATTTTTGTTCTTTTCTTTTTCTTTCAGAGTTAACAATTTAGTTAAAGATGGATAAATCAAACATAAAAGAAAATTTTATTTGCATTTAGAATATATGAGCGGCTACCCATAATGACTTATATAAATCAATGCCTCCATATTAACAAATATGAGAATTACGTAATTTACATATGAGAAATAATAAAATGTAGATAAATTTGAGCTGCAAGATCATGCAACATCTCTTGGTAGATACAGCCATGCATCCCTAGCACTTGTACCCTGCTCCCCATCAAGTCTGAACATGCATATCATTTAAGCCTACCTGTACAGTTATATATTTGATGAATGAGTGGCCAGCTCAGTGTGAATTCCCCTCAAAATTACACACTGCCGCTTTAGTCAAGCATAATTTCAAAGAATAAAGCATCCAAAACAATACATGATGCAATCTTGTTTAAACACATGGATGTGTGAATGCACATCGACCTAGGGATGCTCATCTAATCGGACTTAGGCTCATTACCCATGCATATGACCGGTCATTAGCACAACACGTCACGTGTGTTTATCACGTACAGCATAATGACCAAGCTATCATATATCACGTACATAGGTCGATAGTCGATGGTCTGGGACCAAGCCACTAAGCCTAAGGGCACGTGTTACAACATCCAGAATTAGCCACCTGTCATCGCCAGTATGCTATGAATGCATGATTAATCCATCCATTATTATTCGATTATAACCAGCTAATTTAAGAAAGCTCAAAGGTTACTACGGGGGGCTCGTCACCCAGCAAAGGCTGACAGCTCGGGCATAGTGTCCCATTCCACCATCCCCGACTCATGAGGCTCTAACATTAGGATGTTTAATAGTAACCTCCTCGACTAGTGGCCAATCATAGTGCCACAACTAGATATTATCATCGCATAGATATATAGAAATAATCCATCAAGCCACTTAGGGTAAATAGCAAATCGAAGCCACAAATGGCAGATACCAAGGAGAAAGACTAGTCTTTGGTATCCATCAAGGGCGCAAAGGGCAGATATCAGAACAAAGGCACAAAGGGTAGATATCACGTCAAAGGCGCAAAAGGAAAATATCACATCAAAGACGCAAAGGGCAGATATCAAACCAAAAGCGCAAAGGGATGATATCACATCAAAGGCGTGAAGGGAAGATATCACATCAAAAGCACAAAGGAAAGATATCACATCAAAGACGTAAAGGGAAGATATCACATCAAAGCCACAGAGGGCTCAGGGATCCACAAGATGGTAAGTCCACACAAACTTGGGTAAAATGGCCACTAGGTCGGGGCCCATTATAGCCACAATCAGTCAAGTTACATCCCGATGATGGGTGTACATATACAAGTGGGGTTTCCCACTGATAGAGGTACCAGTTTAAGTTCCATAAGCAATCCACAAGTAATCCATAAGCATGAGAAGGTATACAAGTACAACGTACATATGTTTATACAAGATAAATGTTGAGCATATAAGTTAGAGATCAAATTCAATAACAGCGTAAGTAATAGAGATATCAATTATCAACTGTAATTAAAACAGGAACTATCACTTAAACTAATAGGAAAGTGGAAAGCTTAAGAGGAAGAAATCATCACCTTATGAGTTGGATTGCCAACTAATGCTGCTAGGGAATGCGTGTGCCCTTAAAGTCGAACCTTATCGCAAATCATGAACTTATACAATTAGATCTAAGTTCTACGCACTACCTAGGTTTAAGATCATAGCTTAGGGTTTGAATTTTTTTAATCTTATGATTTTAATGTAGAATTAGGATTTTCATCCTAAGGTTTAATTCTAGGCTTAGATTTTAGGATTTAAATGCTAATTGATTTACTGTCAGTCGTACTGCTAATAATACTAATAATTTCAAAATAACTATTAATATTAATAATATACTTAATATTAGCTAACGTGACACTAATAATCATTGTGATGAAAATACATAGTATGCACTAACATCAATGATAATATTTAATAATGACAAAATAAAATACTAAAATTTAATAATGATAATTTTTATACGTAATAACTAATATCAGTATAGATAATTTACTAAAGGCCATTCATTTCTAATATTAATAATCCTAAATGATAATAATGGTAATGATGATAATTGTAATTGAAATAATTTCAATCTAGAAGGAGGATGGGGACTGACCTTAGGCAACTCGGTGGTTCAACTCGACCTCGATTCGAACCGTCAACCCGCTCTGCAACTCAATTGAGTTGACCCAACTCCGCACAACTCAACCTTAGCAAAGCCTAGACCAAGCCCAAGCATGACCCGGCCCAGCTGGACTTGGTCTCCTCTAGTTTCATTTCTTCTCTCGCTTCTTCTTTCTTACTTCATCACTCAGCCAGAGAAATTAGCAACATAACCCAAGCATTGAGCCCAACTCAGATCGGGACACGGCGACTAGCTGAGTTAACTCGGGAGTGACTAGAACACAACCCCACCATCATCTAATCTTCTTCCTAGCTAGCATGGCCATGACAGTGGGGGTTGTTGGGTTAAACCAGACCTAACCTGATAGTCGAGTCAGTCCCATGTGGCACAAATAGTGCAACATGTTGCTGGACTTACCTCTCTATTTTCTTCTTCCTGCTTCTCCCTTCCTCTTTTCTCCTACATCAACCTGTCGAGCCTATAGTCCAAGTAGTTCAAACTCTATCCCAGCCAACTTAGATGCACCAGACTCAACCCCTGACTCAAGCGGGTCAAGTTAAGTTGAGGCAGCGACTTGGTGTAGCCCAAGTTTGGGTCTTGCACCCAACTTTCTCTCTTTCTCAATCTTCTCCTTCCTTTCTCCCTCTACTTCCTCTTTAACTCTCCCTCTCCCTCTCACTTGGAGAGGTCTAGCAATGGGTGTCAAGCCTGGCCTGACTCGGCCCAAACTTGGCTCAATTCGAGCTACTGCCACACAGTGCAGTTACTCCTGCCCTCTATCTATTCTGCCTCTTTTCTTTCTTGTTTCTCTTCATTGGGCGGTGGTCGTATGAGCTACACATTAATGGTTTTAGATCTGAAGTCCGTAATCTCACAAGCACCAGTAGTGGTGCAAGTTCGATATGGAAGATGATCGGTCAATCATGACATCTTTGAATCCATGCCCTCCCCCCTTCGATCTTCTCTCTTCTGCGTGGTTTGGCTCGGTCCTTGGGAGCTTGGGGAAGTCTTGAATCGAAGCTCGAGTGGGATTTAATCAATGGGTTCGAACTTGGAAGATGGCGGCTAGTTTTTGAGTAAACCTGGAAGAACCGGTGAGGATCCCTGCTACACTCGATCCCTAACACTTTTATAGGGTCCCTCTAATAATCCAAACCATTGGATTGTTCACAAAAGGTTTGGAGCACGTTGCTGTACAATGACTCTAAATATAACCAGTAACATGAAACCAACCGCCGTTTCAATTTTGTTGTGGAAGAAAACCCTAAACTGCTTGCATCACATGGAGGGTTGAGACAGCATTGGGGTGAATGGCTAAGATGGAAAAGAGAGTGTAACGACCTTAGAAATTTTGTGCTAATCTTTCCTTAGTAGTTGTTTTGGGGTATTTAGCGATATACTCAATTGCTTGTGAAATCTGCATCAATCACTTTATATTGTATCTGCATGGCTCAAAACTTGTAGATTAGTTAGTGCTATGTTACTCTGAAATCTGGGATCCATCGCTAAATCCAGTTGTTCTGGAGAATTTTTGGAAGTTCTGGATCGGACCTGGACCGCTCGTCGAAACTCTGATAGCGATGCTCTTAGGCTGTTGCGGTCACCATGCTGGGCTTGGTGATCACCTTGAAAATCAAGTCCATGTGATGTTCTGGGTCGATTTGATTGAGTTCGGAGTGAAGAGTGTGAGAACGGTTGGAATTTAATAAGCTTTTATGAAATTTGAGTCGTGTCGCTTGCGCGATGATTTTAAGCTATTTGACCGTTGGATTCTGACCCAATTTCACCCTCTAATCAGGGAAGGTGGCCCAGGCATATCCTTGTGCTTGTAGACCTGATCGAGATTCTGTGAGCGTTGAATTGAGTGTGGTCCGCCATGGCTGATCTGAAGAGCCGGTCGGTACGAAAACTCAGCCTGACCTAGATCCATGGTCAATGAGCTTAAGTCCGACCTTTCGTGGTTATAGGCCCACCAGAAGTGCTTCGTTGGATCGTAAGAGGCAGGTTTTGGTTATACTTTAAGTATACCTTGGCCCTGGGATTATTTCCATCAATATGAGGCCTATTTATAGTCCTTAAACCCTAGCCCTCTTTTCCATACGAATTTTCTCTAACCCTAGCTTGGAAAGAGAGTGGAAAAGAGAGAAAAAGTGAGAGAGAAGTTGGTGAATCATCTTGGATTCTTTCCTATTCTTCTATATCTTTGAACCTTCACTTTGAATCGTTATTCTGACGGTTCTGAGTTCATCTTGGGGTAAGTTAACCTAACCCTAATCTGTGTTAGATCTTAGAATAGCCTTGGTGTTGTTGTATCTCATTTCTATCCTTGTTTTAGGGTATTCTATCGTCGTTGACGAAGACATCTCGTCTAAATCAGTTTGGTGTTTCTTTTCTGGCTTAAGGTGCGGACTTTAAGTGTATAGGTTATGGTTTTCAAGGCTTTCAATGCCAGTTAGTGATTTATTCTTGTTATGGATGAGATTTCACATGCCAAATATTATGTTTGCTTTGCTTTCCTGATATGCATGTGTTATATTAAGATTTGTGTATTCTATGTGTATGTATAAAGTACCGTATACGTATAAAATATGCACTTGTGTTGGCCACGATTATTTATCGTGTATGTATGCTAGATGTATGTATGACAACTCCTTGGTAAAAGGAATTGTCCAAATGCTTGTATTTCAACATACGTCATGTATGTTGTATTATGTATGCTAAGTGTTTGTAGAAATGCATGAATGATCTAAAGTATAACTTATTACACTAATTGCGGGCGTTGAGAAGTGATTCTCAACACTCCTATTGATGTGCATGATTTCCTTTATGCAAGTTACATTCCATGTTATTTAAATTCAAGCATTTCATATGCTTACATTTATGTTAAGTTGATATTCTTCAAATGTCTATGTACCATGATTTGAGTTGTTGTTCCTTTACTGTTTTACATTCAATATGAACATCTGTAGTAGTGTAATGTGTTGGGACTATGCATTAGTCCAGGAAATCGGTAATCGACCCTATGTTCGTGGTTGAGATTGCTTTCGCCACGTAGGACGCATTAGACGAACCCGAGCCGTATTAGAGTTGGCGGCAGTGGTTTGGCCACCCGGAGTGTTTGCACACTCTATGTCGTTCTACACAACGTGCGCTCGTGCTAGTCGAGTTCGTCAAGTAACCCGATTGTCCGTTGCATGTTCACCATGTATGGACGCTACTGCTTGAATCTAAGGTACCGAACTTACCAGTGAAATCCTAATAACCATGGTACCTTGATCCGCTAAGACTCATGAGCCAGACATGGTGGTATGGGACACCGTGGCCGAGCTGTCGGCCTACGCTGAGGTGACGAGCCTTCCCATAGTGACCAGTGAGCAACTAAACTCATGAGCCGATTATGGTGGTATGGGACACTATATTCGTGCTGTCGGCCTACATTGATTGGTGACGAGCCCTTTGTAGTGACCTCGAGCATACTTGGATACCGCAATGAGGTGACGAGCCGAGCTATGGTAGAAAAGGCATGAAAGGCGTGCATTGATTAGTGACGAGCCCTTTGCTACGACCTCAAATATATGATCGTATGAGATGTCTAGGACTGACGACCCTAGTATGGATCACTGTTTAGATGGTGATATGAGGAAGGTATCTTAGCTTCCCAAACCTGCTGTATGAAATGGACTAATGACAACTTGGCAATCATATCCATGCACCGCATTTGCATGTGCTTTGTAGATGTGGCGCACTTTGAGGTGGTGTCATGCGTAACGTAAGATGAAGACGCTGAGGGTGTACGCGTGAGGGCACGCATCATTCTGCATACATCCTTGCATTAACAAGAGTACTTAGGACTTATTTAATTGTTCTGCTTTATCATTACTGCTTGATTGAACTAACAACATGTTAACCAGTGCCTTATTGTTCCACTGAGTTTTGATCACTCACTCCCACGTTCTGGGGTGGTGTTAAACACCCACCAGACTCTGTCTTAGGTTCTGATGTTGCAGATGTTGATGCGACTTCTGAGGTAGAGCGGGAGCTGGATGATGATGAGGCTGCTTTCTCTTATATGTAGTTTTCAGACGGGTTCTAGCGTACCGTGGTCTGATGCACGGGATGCTGGGATTATTTTTGAGAATTTAAATGATGTAACTTGATACTTGTAATTTTGTTAAGTAACACTTTCATACGACCTGGTTGGTGAATGTACTTCAGGGATTTACACTTGTACACATATATTTCTATAAGTCTTCCGCTTGCTTTCTTCACTTATCCCTGAATTATATCTGTGTTTTGGCTTAATCTATTCCATGTTTTATGCACTACTACAGTCAACATACATCCATCATTAAATATGTTGCATAAGTGATGTTTTGGAACTCGGGAGCTGAGTTATGCTCGACCCCCGAATTTCAGGGCTTTACAGAGAGCGAGCACACAGATCGCAACAGCTGGCAACCAAGGGGTAGGAATAATTTTTATTTTTGGCAATGAAATGCTCATGAGACTTTAGGCTGAATTTTCGCACATGCACATGTGCATGCACGTATGGGGTTCACACCATCTTGGATGGATTTGAGAGGGCTACAACCTAAACAATTTGGATTGGCTTAAGGTGGCCCACATAGATCTCAAACGGTTGGTTTTGAGATGGCTGGAAACACAACTCTTCTACCCGTCGGTCTTCTTGCGATCGATGTTGTGTGTTCACATGGGCCCATCAGCTTGAAATCTTATAAGGTTTGGATCTCTTGTGGCCCCTCTACCAAATGGACGGATCAGATCATGATGCTGACCATGATGGTGGGTCAAAAACTTAATGCATGAACGATGTGGATTTAAAAGGCCCGTAGGCAAGAACGCAGAAATGCGGAGAGAAAACTCCTTTATTTGGAATTGTAGGGTCAGCCCGACTTTGACTGGAGATGCAATCCAGTACACCGCTAGTACATGTGAACTGTGCATACTCACAACTAAGGTGGGGTCCATAGTAGTGTTTGGATGAAATTTACTTTGTCCATTCCACTTGGTGGGTCCTAATATAGACTTTGACCAAAGATCAAATGGGTACAAAGCTGAGGTGGGCCATACAACTCTATTTACGTACCATAAATGGCATTTTCCAATCATCCAACGGTCGAATCCCTTTCAAATATGATTAAACCTAACCCCAAAAGGGTCCTAAGGACTGTCTGACTGAAACCCATCGGTTGGATTTACAAGTAAATGTCCTGATAGTGTAATCCAATGGCTAACTTGCCTGATAGAATTATGTGGACCCGATGATCAGCGGATCTATTGATTTGTGTCCCAAAAATGGCGACATATGGTTTGATTTATGGGTGTACATTCTTTAAATGGACAGATTTAAGCTCAATCGTATGGTTTAGGTGTGGATCATCCCTTAAGCTATTGAGGATTCAATGAAGGGTAGGTTGTGTGACTTAAGATCCTAGATTTGTGGCATGTGGTTTAGTTTTAGAGTGATGTGATGGCTTATCTCAAAAATTAGTAGAAGGATGTGTTGGTCTATATATGAAGATTACTCCCAACTATGAAATCAAGCTAGAATGAAGACGAATGTTCAGATACATCAGGTTTATGTTCAGATACATCAAGTTTATGTTTATACTAAACTAAGTCTTCATCGTAATACCCCAGTACTAGAAAGCACGGGGTGTTATACGACCGTTTGTGAAGAGGTCCCTCCTGTGGAGGCCCAGGGGGCTGCAAAGCCTTCTATAGAGGCTCGTCCTATAGAGACTGAAGAAACTGGCCAACCTTCGACTGGTCCTTCAAGGATTCGGGAGGAGGAGGAGGAGCGTCGGAGCATTCCCGAAGCCATAGAGGAGGTCCTCCCTTACGCTAATCAAACATGCCCAAGAAGGAATTTCTCAATATGTTAGACTCTCCCGTAAGTCCAATCCTCGCAACTGCAACGAAGAGCCTTCTTGGGGTAAGCATGTTTCTATAAGTAGTTCATTTTTGTCTTTGCTTATTCAATTTTGCTCATTCATTCGTTCTTTTGCTCGGCAACTTGCCCCCTACATGTTGAAGGTGCATTGTGACATCACTCAGCTACAATGGTAAATGTGTGAGGTTGATCAGAAGCTCGCACAAAAGGAGTCTGAGGCCGAACAGTCCCAAGCTGCTATCATTGCTATAGAGGCTTGCACTTCTTCTTTAGTGGCCGAGGTAGACGCTACAAGAAGCTTTTTGTGGAGGCTTCTGACAAGTCGGCTCGGCGGGAGGCTAAGCTAAAGGTAAGGCTTGAGGATGTTGGGGCAAAGCTCAGGGAGACCGAGGCAAAGCTCCATAAGATTAAGATAGAAACTTGAGTGGTCGTCGCCTTAGCTAAGGAGGATGCTGTCAAGGAATATAAGTCTTCTCGAGTGTATGCGGAAGATAGAAATTCTTCGTATCAACTGGGCTTTGCGAAGTGCATCATAGAGATCAAGGAGGCCTTTATAGAGATAGACTAAACCTCTCTGGTTTTAAGGATGATGACTCGAGCTCTGATGCACCTGGTGATGATGCGCCTCTCGACCAACCCCCTGAGGCCTGATGTTCGGCTCCCTTTTTATAACCCCTCTCTCTCTCTCTCTTTTTGTAACTCGATGTATTCTCACTCTTAGGAGCTCTATCAATAGAATTTAATTTTTTGAAGTGGTGTGCTCATTCGCAGATTTTTCTAAGTTAGGTAGATTGAGCCTGAGTTGAATCCAATAGGTAAGTCAGATCTAGTAGATAGATCGGTCGTAAGTCAGATCTTGAAGATAGATCGCCCATAGGTCGGATCCTGAAGATGAATCCGCTGTAAGTTGGATCCTGTAGGTGGGTTGACCACAGTAGAATTCGTACTGTAAAACTTTTATTGTACTATCTTGAATATGATCAGTGTACATAAACTTCAAATCAGTTTGCTAAGGACTATAGATCTTGAGATGTTCAGCGTTCTAGGGATGAGGCAGGAGCTGACCATCTAGAAATTTTAGGCGGTACAATCCAAGTTTGCTTGTGCTAGTTACCATGTAGAGTCCTTCCCAATTTGGGCCCAAAGTCTTGATCCTAGCTCCTTAGTGTTTTAGAAGGTTCTTCAAAGGACTAAGTCACCAGCTCGGAACCTCCTAACGTTCACCCTGGTATTGTAGAAACGCGCCACTTGTTGTTGACGAACAGCGGTTTGGATTTGAACTTGTTCTCTCTTTTCCTTGAGAAAATCATGACTTATCGTCATTATCTCAGAGTTCATTTGTTCATTGAATGCTTCTATCTGAGTTATTGGTAACCCAATTTTTACTAGAGTGACTACCTCTACTCCGTAAGCTAAAGAGAAGGGTGTTTCCCTAATGGCGGTCCGAGCAGTAGTTCGGTATGCCCAAAGGACATTAGGGAGTTCCTCGGCCCATGCTCCCTTAGTTTTTTCAACCTTGGTTCGGAGGTGATGCTTGATGATTTTGTTGGCCACTTCAACTTGTCCATTGGCCTACAAGTGTCGCAGCGAGGAGTAAACATTGTGGATTCTGAGGTTTTTGTTCATTCCTTGGAACTGCTTCTTATCAAACTACTTTTCGTTATTGGGGACGATTGTATGAGGAATCCTTAACCTACATATGATGTTCTTCCAAATAAAGTTTGTAATCTTTTGCTCGGTTATCTACGCCAGAGGTTTAGCTTCAGCCCATTTTGTGAAGTAGCCGACTATGACCATGACAAACTTGATCTGACCTTTACCGGTTGGGAGAGGACCGATGATTTCGATTCCCCACAGGCAAATGGCCATGACCTGGTCATTGGAGTGAGTTCTTTGGGAGGCTGCCGAGGTACATTCGCGAAACGCTGGTATTTGTCACATTTGTGAGCAAACTAGTAAGCATCGGCCTAGATGGTCGGCTAGTAGTATCCTTGCCGAACGACCTTATGGGCTAAGGCTCGACCTCCTGAGTAGTTTTCATAAATGCCCTTGTGGGTTTCCCTTAGGTCGTACTACTCTGCTTCATCTGGTCGGAGACATCTAAGGTAAGGGAGATAAAATCCTTTCTTATAGAGGATGCCGTTAACCATGGTGTAGTGAGCGACTTTGGTCCGTAGTTTGCGTGCTTCCACCCGGTCCTCGGGTAGCTTATCTTCCATGAGTTATTCGACAATTAGATCCATCCAAGTTGGTTCCAAGCTTACTGGAAGAACTAAGACGAGGTCAACCTCGTCTATGCTCAGTTTAGTAAGGAATTCGATTGGAACGGACCTCGGAATATCATCATCATTCGCAATGGCTAGCTTTGTTAACATGTTAGCTTTGGAATTTTTTACTCAAGGAATCAAGGCTACGTTGCATTTTTGGAATCTTCCGATCAATTCTTTGGCTTTCCCTAGATAAGCCTTCATATGGTCCTTTTTGGCTTGATATGCCTCAGTTATTTGATTGACGACTAACTAGGAGTCGCTGAAGACTTCAAGGAGCTTAGCTCTCATATTGACTACCAGCCTAAGTTTGACGAGCAAAGCTTCATATTCCGCTACATTGTTGGAGGCTTGAAATTCGAATATTAAGGTATATTGCATGCATATATGATCTGGGGTCTCTTAGACCATTCAAACCCCACTTGCCTTAGAGTTAGATGAGTCATCAACATGAAGCGTCCACTTGAGTAGGTCGAGATCAACTTGGGAGCTAGGTGTGTTATCAGGTAGAACACCTGGGATGGGTTCTAGCCTGGGTAGGTCGATCTTTTGATCGAATGTAGGAGTCAGTTCAGCAATGAAGTTAGCCACTACCTGACCTTTGATAACTGTCCAGGGTCGATATTTGATATTGAAATCTCTTAACTTGATTACCCACTTGGTCAGTCTTCCTGGGGCTTCTGGCTTTTAGAGTACTTGATGGAGAGGTTGATAGGTCAAGACGATGATGGTGTGAGGTTGAAAATACGATTGCAAACGTCGAGAAGAGAAGACCAATGCCAATGCTAATTTTTCTAGATTTTGGTATCTGGTCTTGGCTGAAACTAAGAATTTGCTGATGTGCTATAATGGGAATTGCTTTCATGTGTGTTCCCTAATTAAAGCCGAGCTAATTGCTGCATCGGAAACAACCAAGTATAGTAATAAAGATTCTCCTTACTCAGGCTTAGAGAGTAATGGTGGCGACCCTAAATATTGCTTGCGCTTTTGGAAGGCTGTCTCACATTCTTCTATCCAAGCCACAACCTATTTCCCCTTCAGCTGTTAGAAGAAGAGGAGACATTTATGAAAAGACCGAGTTAAGAGTCCTAGAGGGGGGGGGGGGGTGAATAGGATTATGCCAAATTAAAAATTAAATACGGAATTAAACAGATATAAATAAAGATAGCACTTAACAATCCCACAAAGTAGAAATGAATAACAACCTCAAATGTGCAAGTATTGAGAGGTTGATGCAGATGTTGTTCTAAGGACAACCTTACACCAAAAACCAATGGCTTATGGTAGGACAACCTGATTTCTAAAATGGTCTATGTATCAAAATCCTCAACTAATACAGAGAAAAATAATAATAGCAAAGAAAATAAACTAAGCTATTACAGCATTCACACACTTGCATAAAAGAGATTCCAATGTTCTCCACAAAGGCATAAAAAGAAATTACAACATTCACGAAATGCCACAATCAACCATCCACCACAACACCAGAAATTATAGTGGTTCGCTAGTGTGTACACCAACTGTTTAGAAAAACAACCACATAACTACTCGACTCCCAATATCCTCACACAGTGGATACTGGCATTCACTATGAAATAGGTTTTTCAAGGTTCACCTAAAACCTTCACAATTGTGTCTTTCAAGTGGGCTTACACAATTCAATAAACCCCACACTCTGAGTTTTCTGGATCACCTTAGACAAACTGAAAAGAAAGAGAGATTTTTCTAGCACAACCTCAAAAACCAAAAAGGAATTTATAAGAAAAGTAAATATACTTATCTAAATATTCTCCTTTGATGAAGCCCGGTAAAACCAATTCGAAGTAGATGTTCAACGTAGATGTTCAATGTCCACACTCACTTATGAAAAGGTTCTAAGTTCTAAATGATTTTTAGATTAAATCACTTTGGGCTAGCTTGATTTGATTTTGATTCTAAGAAAGGTGAAAACTTAAATCCCTTGTTCAAATAAGATTGGAATGTAGACCTCAAAATCAAATGTAAAAAGTTAAATTAAAGAGAATATTAAATGAGCACTAAATAGCTTAAGAATATCACAAACTTATTTCTCAGAATAGTGTCTTAATTTTGCTTGAATGAATTATCAAACTCTGAAAATCGTGATCTATTTATAAGTGCAGAAACTGTTCACTTGACTCGCCCAGAGTCAGCTTGACTGGTCGAAGAACCAACAAGAATTTAAAATTTTTGGGTGCGATAAGATAAGACTGCTCCACGGCTGGTCGAGTGGCTGGTACGACCGGTCGATCCATGCACTCGACTAGTCAAGTGGGACCAAAAATGGTTGCTGGATTTTAAGTCGAGTCTACTTAACTGGTAGAGCAGTCTTCAGGACTAGTCGAGGGTCCAACAGAAATTCTGAAAATTAGTAACAAACCTTGGACTGGTCGAGCCAGTACTAGGACTAGTCGAACATAGGATAAGACTAGTCGAGAAAAAACCTATAAAATTATATAGTGACCCAATTTAAGTATGCAATCAATATGACCTAACCTATGGTCAATCTAAGGTCATTCATTGAATCATCATTCTCTTTGGTTGATAGTTGATCTTGAAGTAAATGAAGCTTGACATCTTGAAGTATGTTGGAGCTTGAACTTGAAGTACTTTGAAGCTTGAAAGCTTGACCTATCACTTGATGTTGTGCTTGAACTTGTGTAAGAATCTCTTGTTCTTATACATGTGCTGCTTGAATCTTGAATTGGAACATCTTGAACTTGTACTTAAATTTCTTGATGTTAAATATGAAAATGATCTACACAAGATACAGATTCTAAGAAGTTTTGGTACTACAAAATTTGACAATCATAGGAGCTAGATAGAATAACATTTACAATTTATCAGTTGCATGAGACACGAAGCAATTAAGTGCAGCGATCCTTCTTGTAAGTCGTTGAACATCTTTGGTCATCTTTGGTGAATCCATGTCGAGCAGAGCTTTGATCTTTTCTGGATTTGCTTTGATCTCTCATTGAGTAACCAAGAAACCGAGGAACTTACCCGAGCTAACTCTGAAGGCGCATTTGCTTGGATTCATCTTTAACCTATATTCAAGAAGAACAAGGAACATCTCCTTGAGATCAGAAGTATGGTCCGCGGCCTTAATGATCTTGATGAGAATGTCATCAACATAGACTTCCATGGTTTGCCCTATTTAGTGGGCGAACATCTTGTTGACTAGCCACTGACAAGTGGCTCCGACATTTTTCAATCCAAACGGCATACCTCGGTAACAATGGAGAACTTTATCAATGACAAAGGTTGTTTTTGTCTTATCATACGGATGCATTACAATTTGATTATAACTAGAATAAGCATCCATAAAACAAAGTAGTTCATGCCCTGCAGTGCTATCGACAAGCTAGTCAATTCGAGGAAGAGGGAAACTATCTTTGGGACAGAACTTATTCAGGTCAGTGTAGTCAACACAAACCTGCCATTTCCCATTAGATTTTTTAACCAAGAATATGTTGGCTATCTAGTCTAGATAGTAGACTTCCTCAATAAATCTGGCTTTCAAAAGTTTATCGACTTCTTCGATCACAGCATATCGTTCAGGGACGAGTGAGCGACGCTTCTGTCAAATCGGTCAATGGTCGAGGTCAACATTTAGGCGATACATGATGACTTTTGAGTCGATGTCGGGCATGTCTTCAAGAGACCATATGAAGACATCTACATAATGTCGAAGGAAAGCTATCATTCTGTCCCGTAATAGAGGTGTCAGGGATGACCCAATTTGAACCATTCTTGATGGGTCGGTATCATCGATGGAAACAAGAACAAGGTCCTCCATGAGAGACCTTCTTTCTTCAGAATCCTCATGAGGATCCAGAGAGGTGACGGTCATCGACTAGGGAGTTGATCATCATAGTTGCCTAGTTCTGCCCATCTCCAACTATTAATGGAAACTGCATTGATCCTTCTAGTACGACCTTACCACCAAAGAAGCCGAGCAGTGGAGTTTTGACAGGTTGAAGTCTGGATCAACCAACTCCCATCTTATCAAACACCTACGTGAAGAGGATGTCCGTTGATGATCCAGTATCCACAAGGGTTTAGAACACTTTATGATTGGATATGGTCAGGGTGACTACGAGCACGTCATCATGCGGATGGTGGATCCTCAAGGGTCCTCTTCAGTAAAGGTCAGGCTGCAATCACTACCTTTTATTCATTCGAAGGTCTACTGGTTGTGAGGATTTTATGCTCTAGGTCAAAATGAAAAATGCTTCGTGTGTGGGCTTTCCAACCTTGATTCGAATCTCCTCCACCCCTAGGTCCCCCAAAGATAGTGCGGATTTCTCCCTCTGGTTCGTTGTTGACAAGGGGCACATCTTTTGTCACGGCCCATTCCTCTCGATGACTGATGTATTCTCCAAGGTGACCACTATAAATAAGTGCCTCAATCTCCTACTTGAGGTCGAAGTAGTCATGCGTCAGATGACCATGATCCTAATGAAATAAGGAGTATTTTCTTTTGCTCCTTTTATTAGGATTAGATTTCAATTTGCTCGGCCAAGTAAGGATGAGCTTGTCCTGAATTTCCATCAGGACTTGCTTGGGTGTCTTGAACTTGCTTTTGAGCCATTTATTCGGTTGATGGTTATCGTGTGATTGGTCGTTCTTCCTCTTCTTGTTCGTTGTGGCTGAACTTGGTTCCGCCCTCACCTACAGTGCCTTGGTCGGAGGATCTTTGTTCTAGACGGCCTCTCAAAGGACAAGGCTTCTTTAGCATTAACATATTTTTACAGCTTATTCAGTAGCTCGACCATTATCGTTGGAGGGTTTTTGTCTAGTGAGAAGAGGAACTGATGATCTCTTAGTCCTCCCATGATCGCGGTTAGGGCGAGCTCTTTAGTATACTTTTGGACTTGCAACGCATCCAACTTGAACCATTTGATGTAATCTTTCAGTAGTTCGTCATCCTTCTAAATGACATGAAAGAGGTGGGTGACCAGTTTAAGTCTCTTCTTTCCCTCGATAAAGTTTGTGACAAAGACTTGGCTAAGCGGTAGAGCGAACTAATGGAGTTTGGCTTCAACTGCTTGAATCACAGTCAGGTAACTCCAATTAAGGTTAGGGAAAAAGCTCGGTACATTATTGTATCAGATGTATTGTGGAGTTTCATATAGACCCTGAAGGACTCTATATGCTTCGATGGGTTGGTATTTCGTAAGAACAAAGTGATCTGAGGTAGACGGAACCTGTTCGGCAGTTGTGCCTGTATGATGTCGGCGGTAAATGGAGGATCGGCTTCTTCCATTATTACTTCCATCGGGGTCAGTGCATTCATGTGGTAGGCTTCTCGCATGTCCCCAATCTGACCACGTGAATCCTTAAGCTAGGCCTCCCAAGGATCGCTAGCTTTCGGCAGTAGTTTAGACTAAGGCTTTACTGCATTTCTTTCGGTCTAGTTCATGGCATAGGTGGGAAGCGTACAAAGCTGCAATCTCAGAGACATGAGATGGAGCTGGTTTGGTCGAGCCTTGTTGTCGGCTCCTTTGAGAGGCAGCATGTGTGCTGGAAGGCTGGGGAGGATTGTAGCCTGCTTGTCCATCATCCCTATTGGTCTCCTATACGTGCTGAGGGTGTAGTTGTTCCAATAATTACCTCATGTAGTTCATGTTATTATTCAACATTTTGACCTGTTGTTCAAGGGAGTTCAGCCGACCTCCTCTGGCGCGAAACCGCTAACCATGCCTCCCTGAGCCAGAATCGGCCTGATGTTAGGAAGATGAACCCCGATGACTATCAGGTCAGGTGCTGCTAGGGAGATATGGGTTTTATTCCTCCCTCTAGTCATTGTAGTCTCTCTAGTACATCAGGGAATGACTTTGATTTCATTTCCCACAGAACGCGTCAAATTGTTGATGCAGTTTTACAGTGGACCCTCCTTGTTAGACTCTCGAGAACCTGCACACAAGAAAAGAGAGACAAAGGAGACCCTGGCTAGTGCAGTGGACCCTCCGATGTCTAAGTCAAGACCTTGGGTCTTCGAAGGAGATGATCTCTTTGGAAAAGAGTCACCAATCGTATTTAAGATAGAGTATGCATACCTTACAATGGCTAGAGACTCTAATTTATACAAGTGAGAAGATCACATCATAGAGAGAGTCCTCCATTTTAGGAGGTCGGATACATCGGAGATATTTTTGTAAAGATCCTCTTCGAGATTAGGGGATCTCGGGATCTTCGGGATCCCATTTTATGGTTACGAGCGTCTGAGATCCTTAGGGTCTGATTTTATCATCCGGAGATCTTGGGAGAGATCTTCGGACCACTCGGAAGGTCTTTGAGTTAGTTTTTCGGTTTAAGGTCGGTCGGTAAAGATGGGTTATGTCTTAGGGATATGCAGTACTGAGTTATTTGATAGATCACCATTCACCTAAGTCAGACCTCAAGGGCTATCGCCTTCTTCGAAGGTTAAACCGACCTATAGCTAACATATGGTCATATCGACCTATTAAATCGGTAAATCAGTGGTTGCGTGGAGCTATGGCTATTTCAAGCCGCTTGGTGGTTGACCTTTCGTTGCCAGTGGGAATCTTAGTTTGGCCCATTAGGTCCATGCTAGTTTTAAAATGGGCTCATTTTATAAGTCATCTAATTTTTTCCCCCAACAGGCACGATGCAGTTTTACCTTTAAATATCATAGTCCCATCATTACGAACCGCATATCAAGCCTAGTTAACCCGTTTTGAATTCGATCGTGGCCAACAAAGTTGCCATGGCATGAGCGTATAACAGGAGAGTTAAAGGAAAGTCCTTCAGAGAAGGGGACACAGTCTAGAATATGGTTTTACCCATTAACCAGAAAGACTGAGCATTAGGCAAGTGGTCGCCTACTTGGGAAGGACCATATGTCATTGAGCAATTCCTTAAGGGGGGAGCCTGTGTACTGAAAGACTAAAATGGGAACATTGCAATGGCTCCCATAAACAATTGTTTCTTAAAACTGCACTTTCCTTCATTATGGGAGGTTATCTAAAATCAGGTCGAACCAAATTAGTTAAGTAGATATTTCATTCTAAAAAAGCCCTGGAATAAGGGTCTATTTTATTACAATAGACAGTTTGAATAAATTTTCTATATAAAGTTACAAGTTGTTTGCTGATGAAGAAGAAGAAGAAGAACAGATCGAGTAAGAGGAAGAGGGGCGGGATGAGAGCTATAGATGGGCCAATTTAATATCTCCAAATCTTTTAGTGGCCTTAGCTTTCACTTCCTTTTCTATGTTGTGACTCTCAGTCCACGAGGCCTGTTGACTCACAAGCTCCTCAGAAGTTTGATCGATGTAGGCCAGGCGATGGTCGATGGCTATGTGCTCTAACTCAGTCAATATCTTTTTGGCCTCGCTAACCTCAGTACGGTCCTGATAGAGAGCTATCTGGGACTCGATGAAGGCAACCAACTTAGTATTTTCTGGCCAATCGCGGTCTGGATAGAGTCGATTAGTCTCAGCCAAGTCAGCGAAGAGATGGTTGTGCGCACACTTCAACTTCTCCAGCATTTTCTTGTTAAAGTCATGCTCGTGAGTCTAGTGCAGCCTGTTCTTCGAAGCTACTTCAAAGAGAGCTTGCAGAGGGCTAACAAGTGAGACAGAGCAAAAGAACACTGCTCAATTTCTATGTCCACTTCAGAGAAATCATCTTCGAGTTATCGAAGTTTTAAAATGATTTTTAGAATCTCCTGGGGAGACCGTTGATCTTCAGGAAGATCATCAACGTCTCTGAGGAAAGGGAAGAGATTGCCCATGAAGGGAGAACATGAAAAAGACTCAATTCTTTCTTCAAATATCTCCTCCATTATCTTGATTAACAAAGCAAAGAAGTCCATGAATGCTGGAGTTGCTACAACAAGGATTCTGGCTTGGATTAGCTCATTGTGCGATTATAAACCCAAGTGTCATTTTTAGAGGGTGTAGATTCAGTGGTTAATATCCATAGGATGTGGTGATTATTGGTTATCCAAGGTTAGGTGAACCATTTTTCGGGATTACGGGGACGAAATGAAATTAATGCAATTTCTTGAAAAAGAAAGCGATGCTATCACCTAGCCAAGGTATGGCATGCACATATGAGGAAAGGTTCACTGCACATCCATACTATGATGCTCAAGTCAGGTTAACAACTACGGAATGGAAACACCCTCAGAGTCAAACAACATGGCTAGGAAGAGATATGGCTAATCTATTAGATATTTTTTATTTAATATTTGAAATTAATTTTCTGCCTTGCTGGTCATCAACCGCATGGCTTCAGAGAGGAAACAGAAATAAAAAGTCTAAAAAGCGGCCAAGCAATCTAAAGCTTCATCTTCTCTAACTCATCAAGGAGGCTTTCAATCTCTACTTCAGCCTTTTCCTTAGAAGGAGCCCAACTAGTCCCTTCTTCTATGACGAGTGGCAAGAGATGAAGTAACTGATCGCTACGACTTCCGGTCGAGGAAACTTCACTCTCGGCCACTTTCCTAGCGTTATAACTTGCCTTCAACTGCGCTTGATATAGGAGGATATTTTCATCTAAGAACAATAAATCTGCTGGGACAACCATCTCTTTCACATAGAATGAGCTACCATGCTCGTTTAATTAATTTATCAGTCCAACCCTGTAGGAGTTTAGCATCCACGGCATGGTTCGATTGGATTGATGTACTTGAGCAAATCGCAACTATTCATACCAGGCCAATTCTTGTTTGCTGCTCATTTCGAAAGAGTCTTCTTTGGTCATATCATACTGTTGCAAGTAACACGAATTTACTTGCTGAGAGTAGTTCAGACTGCAATAGCGAGTCCCCATGGTGTGCAAGCATTTCATCTTTCGAATAAGTTCTTTAAGCCGAAGGTTTGATTCGGCCGAGGGGAAGACACCTATCGAATAAGAAACATCCATTGCAAATCTAGCATCAGATAGCAAGCTAGAGAAAGAATACTCTTTTAAGCTGAACTCAAGAATTTCCACCAGATAGGATTCAACACCTGCAATGAGAGGGGGGAGACTGGAAGCCATTGGGCATATTATGACTATGAGGAATGGTAAAGAAATGAGAGATAGGACATCACTTAAATAAGCAGTTGTCTGGCACCCATGATCTAGGGGAGTCATGGCGATGAGGTCACCATACATTCCCGTTTGTTAGGAACACGGGGAGTTGGAGCACGAAGCTTGGAAGCTGCCCATGTTTCACTAAGTTTATAGGGACTGGTTGACATTCAGTTATAGATGATAAGACCGAGCAATTAAACGAATGGAAGAAAGGGAATGAAAAGGGCTCAAAGGCCATTTTATATATGAAAATAAGGAGATTACATTTAAAATTCAAATAATAGAAAATGTTGCAGCAATTCTCTGGCCTTCCCTAGTAGGTCGTTTGCAGCCTACAGTGATGCTTCTTTCTCGGCTATCGACCGAGAGAGCCGACCGATATCGTCTACTTGAGAGTGTGCGGTAGTAGCCAATTTACAAACTTCTTCTTCATCTTTAAGGCACTCCGTATGTGTCTGTATGAATTCCCATTTCAATGTGATTAACTCTGCCTCTAAAGCCACAATCATGACTTCCAAATCCTCCAATTTAGCCCTGGAGGTCTTCACCACAACATCCTTTGTTATAAGTTTTTAAGCAATGTCCTGCACAAAAGTCCTTTTGGACTCAACCACAACTCACTTGGCCTCAAGGTTAGCGATAACAATACCAGCATGATGGCATGTTTTCAGTAGCTTTTGGAGTTCCAGAATGGTAGATACTTTGGCTTTTAAGATGGGTTCGACCAAGAAGAGACGTGGACTGATTGGACTAGTCGGTCGAGCCTCTCGACTGATTAAGCATCCAAAGATCTTGTTAGCCCTTTTTGTAAAAGGTTATGAAGCTCAGTCCTCATGTCTTACAAATTACCAGAAAGAAAGGTAGACTCAGCCGTAGACACTTCTCTGGTGAGAGCTTTCTTAAGCGAGGAAATAATATCATCTACAAGAGGAAGATCATCACTGCTGAGAGTAAGACTAACATCCTCATATGCTACTGTAGGAGCGAACGACAGATAAGACATAAGCTTAGATGTCTCTAGCACAATCGTTTCTATGGCAACTTCAGTCAAAACTACCTCGAAAAGCTTGACTGTAGCATGTTCCCCAGAATCGGCCATGCTCGGTTCGCAAGTCTTGGCTGGAAGTGAATTAGCAGCCTCCACCAAAATATTCACGATTGTGCCTCCCTTGTTCATAGCTTCCTTAATCTCGGTCGCTTCTGCAACCATCTCTATCGTAGCCGTAGTTTCAGACTCACGTAGAGACAATCCTCTCGATCACTGCGGGCGCTAGAAGAGGCAGCAAGGCAGGAGCAAGCCTCAGATTGAACGGTCGAGTAGGAGACATCACGATCTTGCTCCAAATAACTGGCGCAGGCATGGATGGAGTTTGCCCCACATACTCTAGGTGGGAAAGATTAGTGCTAACTTTGGGAGGACTGTTGGAATGGATGTCCTCTGCATTGGTCATTGTCTCCGAATCAAGGGTCATGCCTTTTGTGGCCACAGATTCGGGATCCCTCAAAACTACTATAGTGACCACTGTTGCAACTGTTGTGCCAAATGATGCCATGGTCACTAGTGGAATAGCTGGGATTGCTGATATGGGCAGCCGATCTTATTGTTGAGTTTGAGCCATTTGTCTTACTGCCGACAACAGCTCTCAGGTCACTGCAAGAACATAAAGAAATTAAGGAGTGCATAAGCAAGCAAATTGATACAAGCATGTGTACAAGCAAGTGATCTCCACCTAAGTCAGACCGAGCAGCATGGACAATTGGACAATCTCTCGTGACTTGAGGATTTTTTATTATGGGCACTAACGGTCAGATGGAAGTAGGGAATGGTGGTGGATTAGGATGATAAGGCGGGTAATATTTTTCATCAAAAGGGAGGTTAGGATCATTCAATATTTCTCTATTCCACCACCATTCATTCTAGCATTTATTGAAATGGGCTTCCTCATGGTGTTTTAAGCCTTCGTTGAGTTCTTGCGAATAATCTGGGACGGTGATGCCATGTCAATACTTTATTCTAGAATATTTTTTGAAAGCAAACACAGCCTTAGCCGAGGAAGTACTTAATGATCGACTAGATCTAGCTGGTATTGATAGCAGCCGATCCTCCATTACTAGATGAGATTTGAGGGGATCTGTGTGCTGAAAGGTAAGGGTAGGAATTTTCGGAGGTGGATGACTAAAGACACCTCCAAGTCTGAAATCTTCTTTAAAGCTTTCCAATCTGGCCAGGTAGACACGAGGATGTCTAGATGTTCCTTTGTAATTTATTGGCTTGCTGGAGCAGGAGCATCATCTGCTGAAGTCGGAGTAGAAGAAATCACTGCCGACCTAGTTCTCACCTTACTCGTGGACCTCTTAGCAGTAAGGGTGGGTAGTGCAACGAACTTCTTTTCCTTCTCTTTACTACATCTATCTGGGAGCACATTCGAGTTGTAAGCTCTATCGTGCTCTTACCACCTATGAACTTAGTATAATTATAATCCCACTAAGTAACAAAGCTATCTGTCTCCAGAGGAGAATTAGGATAGCTGGGATTATCGCAGCAAGTGATTTTTTTACACATGACCTAGAAAGGGTCACATACAGCTCCACATCGGACACTATCGAACGATCGAAAGGAGGTTGATTATTAGACTTATGAGTAAGAGGGCATGGGATATATTGGATGAAGTCAAGTTGTCGAGCAACCAATGATGGGTAGTACTGCTTGATCCTAGCTTTTACATTTTTGCCCAACTCAACCATGCCTCTATAAAAAAAGATCGCTATTGATGATATAGCAGGTCCAGGCATGATGTAGCCGACCAGCCGAATACTCATCGTTTGGATCGAATTGCCCTGTGAGCCACCCTAGTCCATAAGTTGTTTCTTCTGAGAATGGCATGAAAGATTGGTCATCTTTGGATTTGTCAAGGGAGAGGAAACCTGTGAGATAATCTTTGACCGTGTGACTCTCTGATAAGATGTGGAGAATTCGGTCGCCAAAAGAGGAATATGGTTTTCTTGTGTGCGTTGGATGATGGAAGAGGGAAAGTCGGAAGTATGCATAGAACCACATTTAAAGGAGACACAACAGCCCTCCTGCAGAATATAATCCTTTACGAGTGGCCTCATAGAGACTCCAATGTAAGTGACCAAGAACATAAGGTGCCAAGGCAATCTTATGGCCTTGAGCTAGATGTTCGGCTAGAGGGACATACTTGGGGGTAACTTGGAGGGCACTGACATAGAGAAAGTGTCAACGGATCCAGAGAAGGAGAAAGGCTGTGTATTCTTCTTCTTCAACCGAACTTCTCGTTTACAGTGGGGTTTCAAAAAGTTGGTGTAGCCCTTATTCCCTTTATTTAGGTAATCTTTTTATTGCTTAGGAACAGCACCCGCGTAATAAGTCATGCCAAAAGGCAATAACTCAGTTAAGTGACAGATGTCCTTAATGGTAGGACTCATCGAACCATAGCTAAAAATGAAAGTATTGGTCGATGTGCTCCAAAATGTTGATAGAGCGAGAAGTAAGGATGGATTGGTTAGATACTCTCTGAGGGAGAGTCTTATGCACTCGTAAATGCCTATATCTCTCCATGTTGCTTTGTGTTGGGAGGATACTCGAAGGAACCACTCTTCCCAATCTGGAAGAGGCTTCAGCCACAATCGAGGAGTTTTTAATGCATTTGTCACATCAGGAATGAACCCATATCTGATCGGTATCTCTTCTCATGGACAGATTGAGAAGATGGGCTTAAGAGGTTGAACCTCATCGGCCGAGAGCTCTGGAGAGAATGCTGGACTGAGGCAGAGAGCCTCATCACCTAGGGAAGATTTGAAGATGGTATCCTCAATGCTTTTCTTTTCATGGATTACTATTATGGCCATAATACCTTTCTAGTCAAAGGATGGAGTGGACAATGAAGAGACAGCCATTGCAGGAGAAGTGCTTAAAAGTGAAGATCTTAGGAAAGGGCTTGTAGAGAGAAAGCAATTTGAAAACGTGAATGGAGTCTGAAGTAGTGCCTATATAGACAAAGGAGAAGAAACATTCATTGAGGTGTCATTATTATCACAACAGAATGACTATTACAGACATGTTGATAAGAGATTCATTTAACTCCTCAATTCGGCACGACCGATATTGAGGATAATGGCCAAAGATGGTTCGCATTGGGCGACACGTGCGAACATTTATACAACATTAATGAAGCATCAAATGTCACTGTCACTTTCTTCAAAAAGACAACGACAAGGGGGTAATGTTTATACCCATTTCGGCCAACCCCTGTTTCAGCCAATCAGGTCATCCACGTGTGATTTGTACAGATACGCATGGAACGGTCAAAGGATTTAAAACGGAGCCATAACATATCAATTGTGGCCAAGCGCTAGAGAAGTGGTCAAGAAGATAGCGACCAAACTCGGATGACCATGTGACAGGTGGCAATGGTAGAAGAGATCGAATTCATACAATTGCTTGAAAAGTGGTGAAATGAGAGACTAAGGAAGCAGAACGTGAGAAGTATCTAGAAGCAGAGTAATGGTGACAATTACCATAACCATCAGAATGTGGGAAAGATCCAAAATGACTAAATTAGAGATATAAATAGAAGAATAATGTAGCAAAATAATTTGTCTCATACAAAACCAAACAAACCAAACTTATCTTTCAATTATATTTTAAGTTATTTGTCAATTTACATTTCATTCTGTAACCTTTTAATCATTCTATCGAGCATAGTTACATTATATAGCATAATCATTTACTTTTTTTAGCTTGAGCAAATTTACATTCCATAGTGTAATCTATTAGCGATAACTAAGTAGCTGGCAATCTTTAGCAAAAATTGTAGTTCGAGCTCGTGCTAGACTTCATCTGATTACCAAAGGAGCATCCTTCCAATGGTCGATTGTACGGGTTTCTTTCTCTCATTCAATCTATATCAAAAAAGTCCTTTCATATGGAAGGCAAAAGAATAACCCATCTTCAAAGGATGAACCCCACCCTTCGACTATTGCTTGATCTGTTTACACACTGAGCAAGTGGCTGAATAGGCATCCGATCCCATCAGGTCTCAGTCATACTCTGTTTCTTCTTATATTGGCACTTAGGGTCATTGTTGTTCAGTTCGAATTAGAGCCGCAAATCCAATTCTGGCACGCCCGCACACTGTGTGAGAAAAACAACTGTCGAACAGATGCCCTCTTTGAAAATTATTCCAACAATATAGTCTTCAAATCACCTATTGGAGACAATTAGTGTATGGAACCGACATTCTATCCTACGACTAATGCTGATGAAGTTAGCATGATGGATCCCACATTACCAATCTATCCAGGTGAGGCTTTATTGATTCAGTCTGAATCCATTCCAATGCTCTAAAGAATCCTAGATCTTAGCTGCGACCACTAGCAGAATGGGCTATTTGGTTCGCTCGTGTCTCATCTCAAAATGTGACAACATAGAGGAATTTAGGCATTTACAAATGCGTTAAAATATACATCCATGATCACCCATAAGATCTTGCCCTTCTCATAGCTGCTTTAACATTTTGGAGCTCATCCACCAACATGTTTTTCTTCAACTGCGGCCCTATGAGTCCAACGATTTTAGATGGCATAGTTCTGACCCAACTTCTTCCTTTTGGTAAGGCTTTCTTTCCCATTTATGCTTAGAAAGAACCCGAACAATTGACAAATAAAGTTGGCAAGGCTTACTCTCACTTCATGCAAATGTATCGCAAATGCAGAGGACCAGTCAATGTTCACACCCCAAGTAATAGGGTTGTGATGTAGTAATAAACTTGGTAAGACCATGGTCGAATCCACAGGGACTGAACCTTGTACGTATTCTGAAAATAACTCAAACTAGAACTAGGCGAAGATATAATCTAAATAAAAAATAATTAAGAGAGTAATGGTGAATTATTAACTAAAACTAGGAAAATCTAAAGGTGGGAAACTAGGGTGCCAAGGATCCACTTGTAGAAATTAGGGAAGCAACCTTGTAATGATTTAAGGAAACAACTGAAATCAGAGTCCTATCCTATCCAATTGGTAAGAAGAGATTTGTTAGATCTCTAAACTTCTCATAGATCTAATCATCAAAAGATGAGAATGGTAAAGATTTGGAAGTGATTCTGTCAACAAACCATGCCCAAGAGATAAGGCAAACAACAGCATTATACCAAACCCACAACCAATCATAAGAGAATTGAGAAGATTAGGAGGATTCCATCACCCAACCATGCCCATGAGACAATGGTGAACAACGGGATTGCCTAATTTCACACTCTTAATACATGAAAAGTAAATATCTCAAGCTATCGCAGATCTATTGTAATTTGAGTCACAACAAACCATTAAAACTAAAAATATTCCTTAATAATCAAACTAGAATCCATAAGGTTCAACCAAAGATGAATCAAAACAACGCAACCATCCTAATCACACTACAAGCTTCACCTCTTAGCCCAAACTAAGAGGTTGAGTTAACCATGGATCTAATTAACTAAAATCTCTTAACAAATATCAATTGAAGAAAAAAAAACTAAAGAAGAAAAGGAAGAAGAATTCCTGGCCAGCTGATACCCTCTCTCTCTCCTCTTCCTTCGCTCATGTCTAAGCCTTCATGGCTACACCTCCCCTTCTCCACATCTCCACTCTTTCCTTTATAGTAATAGGGAGTCGGCTGAGGAGGTGGAAGTCGGTGGAGTGCGTTAGGAGTTACGCACTCCCTTTCGCAGCGGCATGCATAGCAAAAACACAGAAATAGCCGCTTTTGGATGGAGTTTGGTGCGGCTGACCGTCCCAAAACTCAATTTTGGCTCCTTGGTTGGGGTCGTGGCCCCCTTTTCATGCATTGAGACGCTCTGGATCATTGATCCGATTATGATCGGGATCACAGAACGGCCCACAGCGATCGAATTTCACAGATGCAGGACCTTCGTAAATTAGCTTGCGCTGATGTGTTTGGTGGGCCCCACATTGATATTTTTGGAGAGATCCACCCAGTTCATTGGATTCCTGGTGAAAAACCAGTCGAGAAAGAGTGGTTTTTATCGGGTTTTTATACGATCCACTGTATTAAACCAACTCACCATTCATCCTACGCTTTCTGATGATCCACGTGTATATGTTTGCATTGGGTCAGAAGGACACCTAGAGAAGGGTCATGCCCCTCTTTTGGATCGAAAAGACGGTCCGGATCAATCATCTGGGCCAATATGGTGGCCCACATTAAGTCACAGCGTTCGCACCTTGCGGACACTGTTCTCGCATGAACATTGGCTTGGGCGGGCTCGGGTCAACTTCTGTTGACCGGACTCTCCGGTCCGGTACACTGCACATGCACTTGTGCTGTGTACAACAATCATGGAGAGTGGGTCCCACCTTGATGTTTTGAGAAATCTGCTCTGTCCAACCGTTTTATCACCCCATTTAAGGGGTTGAAACTGAATTTGAAGCATATCCAGATATCAAGCGAGCCCTAAATTAGGATTTAAGGGGCCGATTTATCCATTGGGCCACTTCCACAAGGATCCAATGGCTGAAATTTGAAGTATATAGTTAATTTATGTTCCTCAGTCCATATATGAAGTTTCTAGCTAAACGGATGGTGGGAACCATGTGATCTCACATTCTAGACAATTTTCGGGACCGTTTAATGTGAGAGGCGTGATTTTCTCAGATATCTGGCATGTAAATTCTTCGATCTCAGCCCCCTAGGGTCCGTCCCTTGGCTTAGTAACTTCAAAGCGTTAAATTCATGCTTTTAATATCCTTTTTCAGTCCAAGCTCCTAAATACACCTTGCAACACAAACATGATTAAAATAGGTTGTTAAACAGTATGATGTTTGTAAAATCAGGTAATAACTAGGGTAATAACATCTTGCTAGTCCTGAGTAAAGTATGCAAAAAATAAGTTGAGAATTACAGGACAATTTCTATAAACTCGAGTGATTTATGAAAAACAATCCAAATACTAGAATTCTAAGATTCATGAATGTTAGGCATTACTTTCTCCTGGACTCAAGTGCATAGTAAACTTCATAGTCAAGTTCAAGGTATTAATCCACCAATTAGAAAACTTCTAAACATTAAGATCCATGGGTGTACAGTGTAATCTCAGCTTATCATCATTAAGAGATCTAATCATCAATTTCATGATATCATTGGTAACCAACAAGAGCATTGAGGACATCCAAAACCTAAACCAAACTTACCTTACAGATCATCTTTTTCATCGATGGCTTTCATGCCGTGTCAATCTTTGGGAATCGAACCTTCACCTATAGAGAGCAAACCTATGGTGAAGACCATTTGCCTAACCCTTTCCATAGGCAACTATTTTGGAGTTGGGTATTTATTTCTTTTTCTTTTTTCCATCTTCTTATTGAGCATGATGGGCAAATTTCCCAGGCTGGTTCATTCCATGCTTAGTGATTACCAAGTTAACCTTTTAATATCGAACTAAAACCTTAATGTGTAAGCGAGATGTGACATGTGAAATCATGATTCAATCAATGATTAAAACTTCTAATCATTGATTAATAATTTGAACTTAATTGTGAAATCTCTAAGATAACTAAATCTAAGAGACGTAAATCCCCAACACTCTGTATCGTACACATTATCATATCATGACTATCCTTCAAAATTACTTCGAATTCACAAGAACGTCCAGAAAAATGTTAAAATTTTGAAAAAATTTCACAATTTTTGCTCAAGACCGAAAAAAATTGATTAGGTAACCTAATCTGATCTCCCACCCCCAACCTAAAATCAACATTGTCCTCAATGTAAAAGAAATAAGCAGCAATGCACATGGGAAAACAAAAGTAAAAGAGAAGTGATGGAAAGATAGTACCTAACGAGGAAATTAAATGGCCTTTCTAAAGAGGTATTAACGTGAGAGCAAGTCAGCATAAGAGTGAAACCAACGAAAGCAACCTATCCTAAAATAACTTAGAAAGCAAACTAACCTAATGGCATAAAGCTGACTATCTTAGAACGGCATCAAGCAAACTATCCTAATCCTATGAAAGCAGGGGAAAAGCTACTCAACCATGCCACAAGGTTCCTCTTCTGGTCAATATCATGATAAATTTCTCAGTAGGTTTCTCAACAGGAAAAGCCCTTCTAGCAATAGGCTTGGATGCCCTGGAGCATGAATGTCCAGAGAAACTTATGTACCTCAACAAAAATTTGTCGTTCAATTGCTTAAAAGAATATATGATTCACCTGTGACAGAAAAAGTGTCAAAGTTAGTATCCCACGGTGAATTAGAGACTACAAGTAAAGAGAATTCAGAAAAATTTTCAAAAAGTGATGCAGTCTCAACACAGTCTAAAATTTCAGACTCTGGTTCAATTCTCAATTCCTCCTTTAATGGTAAGCGTTCAAGATCTATAGAGGGAAGGATTTCAGAGTAAGGGTTCCTTCGGTCCGTGATAACCATCAAGGTATGGTTTTACAAGGCATCCACTAACTCTTTTATCATGGTTGATTGTTTGAATCTACAAAGTGTGTCAAGCAATTATCCAAAGAGATGGAAAATTCAGCTAAGACTGACTCGTTTTCCATATTGAAGCCCATGATGATCTGTCCAAGGATTCCATCATTTCTGAAAGTTGTTGGACGCATGCTCTCTTGCTCTTGCCCTACACAGATTGAAAATCATTAGGGGAAGCATTGATGTGAACGCTCTGTTCATTAAAACTACTCAGTCGAGGCATTGAATCATCAAATGTGTACAATTTAGATGATGACCTCAACTAGGTGGTTTCAAATTCCAAAGTCGTATCGAGCAACTCATCCTTCTCCCGAATCATATCATCATTCAATTCAGGGAGGTAGTCCAAACATGTTTCACAAGAGTTAGAAGTATCGGTTGTAAGGGGCTCATCCTCCACATTTAAATCAAGCAAGTCAGATAAGTGGAGTAGATCCTTATGAATGATCACTTCGTGTACTTTTTGATCATTGACTTGGACCATACTTGAAATTGATTCTCCGGGAATTTGGGCTGCATATTCATAATCGTCATCCCAATACGCATCATCATCTAATTCCATGCAATACACTCTTGGGATGGGATCGCTTTCCTCACATTTTCTTTCTAAATTGGGTTGAGGTTTGAATAAAATAACCTCTCCCTCATCATTAAAACCTAGTGTGACATGTGAGTGAAGTGTGTCATCATCATTATATTTGAAAGATACTCATGTCTCTTGATCATTCTTTTCAACCGTCATCGAGATCAACTCATCGAGAAATTGAACCTTATGCTCATTAACGGAATCCAATTTCCTCATTCCAAATTCCAGAGTTCTCCACAATCGGCTCATGTGAACTCAACTGTTGAATATCTTTTCTACGTTCTTGCAATCTTTGGAGTGTATTTTGTTGGCTGAGCTCTAGAGTTTGGAAGGAATTTTGAATTGAATTCTCTTGGATTGTTTTTCGTTGAATTTTAAAGGTAGAGGACCTAAGAGAATTATCACTTGAATTAAGCACTTCTAATGTTTTTCTAATTTCCATAAGACAGGCCATCTTACGCTGAAATGAATCCTCTTGGATCGTTTCTGGTTAGATTTTAAAGGTAGGGTATCCAAAAGAATAATCATTATAACATGTTGTTGGTTCATCTTCCCAATTTTGATGTTTCCACTGGTTATAGTCATACGAATCATATGTGGGAGAATATGATGGTCAATAATAGTCCTCGTTCCCATAATTATGATCACGTAAGGACTTATTAACCAATGGACATAATATTCCAGTCGATTCTCGATGATGGTTTAAGAAAAATCTTGAGATATAGGTTGAATTATATCATAATCATTACACGTTCCTCTCCAATATCTCTTATCCATCTCAGCATAATGACGTACCCACTCTTCCATGGTGAAACCCTAACTCTAAACCTAATCCTAATAATAAAAGAAAAATCCTACGGTAATAAGAGATCTAGAAATAGGAAGAGAAATAATTAGAAAGAATTTACCAAATTGGAAACTCCTATGTTAGAATCCTGCAAAAGAAAACACAACAAGTTAGTTTCTAAAAATAAAAAATCCTAAAGTTAGAAAATTCTAAAAAAATTAGAAATATGAGTTGGTTTCTAAAAAGAAGACCTAAAATTAAAAAGTTTCAAAAAATAGACTAGTTCCTAAAAAGGAAAGTTTCTAAACCCTAAAATTAGAAAGTAATGTTAGTTTCTAAAATTCTAAAAAAAAAAATCATAGAATTAAAATTAGAAAAATAAAACCTAATCTTAAAGTTAGAAAACCCTAATCTTAACCTAATTCTAAAACCAATTAATCTCAGAAAAACATAACCGTCAGTCCTCGGTAACGGCGCCAAAAACTTGTTCACACCCAAGTATAGGGTTGTGATGTAGTAATAAACTCGGTAAGACCGAGGTCGAATCCACAGGGACTGAACTTTGTACGTATTTTGAAAATAACTCGAACTAGAACTAGACGAAGATGTAATCTAAATCAGAAACAATTAAGAGAGTAATGGTGAATTATTAACTAAAACTTGGAAAATCTAAAGGTGGGAAACTAGGGTGCTAAGGATCCACTTGTAAAAATCAAGGAAGCCACCTTGCAATGATTCAAGGAAACAATTGGAATCAAAGTCCTCTCCTATCCAATTGGTAAGAAGAGATTTGTCAGATCTCTAAATTTCTCATGGATCTAATCATCAAAGGATGAGAATGGTAAAGATTTGGAAGTGATTCCATCACCAAACCAAGCCCAATAGACAAGGCAAACAATAGCAATATACCAAACCCACAACCAATCATAAGATAATTGAGAAGATCAGCAGGATTCCATCACCTAACCATGCCCATGAGATGATGGTGAACAACAGGATTGCCTAATTTCACAATCTCAATACATGAAAAGTGAATATCTCAAGTTATCGCAGATCTATTGTAATTTGAGTCACAACAAACCATTAAAACTAAAAATATTCCTCAATAATCAAACTAGAATCCATAAGGTTCAACCAGAGATGAATCAAAACAACGCAACCTCCTAATCACGCTACAAGCTTCACCTCTTAGCCCTAGCTAAGAGGTTAAGCTAACCATGGATCTGATTAACTGAAATCTCTTAACAAATATCAATGGAAGAAAAAAACTAAAGAAGAAAAGGAAGAAGAATTCCTGGTCGAGTGATACCCTCTCTCTCTCTCTCCTCTTCTTTGGCTCACGTCCAAGCCTTCACGGCTGCACCTCCCCTTCTCCACGTCTCCACGCTCTCCTTTATAGATATAAGGAGTCGGCTGAGGAGGTAGAAGTCAGTGGAGTGCGTAAGGAGTTACGCACTCCCTTTCGTAGTGGCATGTGTAGTAACAACGCGGAAATAGCCGCTTTTAGATGGATTTTGGTGTGGCTGACCGTCCCAAAACTCGATTTTAGCTCTTCGGTTGGGGTCGTGGCCCCCTTTTCATGCGTTGGGACAGTCTAGATCATTAAATGGCCCACAACAACTGAATTTCACAGACACAGGGCCTACATAAATTAGCTTACGCTAATGTATTCAGTGGGTCCCACATAGATGTTTTCAGAGAGATCCACCCCGTTCATTGGATTCCTGGTGAAAAACCAGTTGGGAAAGAGTGCTTTTATCGGGTTCTTGTGCGGTCCACTGTATTAAACCAACTCACAGTTCATCCTGCATTTTCTGACGATCCACATGTATATGTTTGCGTTGGGTCAAAAGGACACCTAGGCGAGGGTCACGTCTCACCTCTAGATCGAATGGACAGTCCAGATCAATCATATGGGCCATGATGGTGGCCCACAGGGAGTTGTAGCATCCACACCTTGCAGACGCTGGCTCAGGCTCGAGGTCAACTTTTGTTGATTGGACTCTCCGATCCAGTGCACTGTATGTGCACTTATGCTATGTACAACAATCATGAAGAGTGGGTCCCACCTTAATTTTTTGAGAAATCTACTCCGTCCAACCATTTTATCACCCCATTTAAGGGGTTGAAACCGAATTTGAAGCATATCCAGATATTAGGCGGGCCCCAAATCAGGATTTAAGTGGTTGATCTATCAATTGGGCCACTTTCACAAGGATCCAATGGCTGAAATTTGATGTGTATGGTTAATTTATGGTCCTCAGGCTATATATGAAGTTTCGAGCTGAACGGATGGTGGGAACCTTGTGATCTCGCACTCTGGACAATTTTTGGGCCCGTTTAATGTGAGAGACGTGATTTTCTCGGATCTCTGGCATATAAATTCTTTGATCTCAGCCCCCTAGGGTCCATCCCTTGCCTTAGTGACTTCAGAGCATTAAATCTATGCTTTTAACATCCTTTTTCAGTCAGGCTCCTAAATACACCTTGCAGCACAAACACGATTAAAATAGGTCGTTAAACAATATGATGTTCATAAAATCAGATAATAATTGAGGTTTAATATGCAATATTTGACCCCCAACAATCAATTATGAGGAACATACAACGTTCTTATTACTCTGGATCTTCCGACATTTACTATGTGTGAATGCTCTGCAGGTCACGAATGAGTACATTCAATTGACCGTTGTGCTTGCACATGGTCAAAAACTTTCTTTGAAAACTTTTGTACTTGGCCACCTATACAAAAGTATTTTCAAGATCACCACCAAAGGTCTATATCATGGAGGGATACCACTGTGGCTTCTTCAGATGTGGATCTACGAATACTTTTATCCATCCATTATACATTATTCTCTTCATTCTGATACTACTTATTCTTCGTATGATGAACATGTCATCAATTCTCCCCAAGAAATCCAAACATTTTTTATTTATATGGATATTCACCACCCCAAGTATAGGATTGCGATGTAGTAATAATCTCAGTAAGACCGAGGTCGAATCCACAGGGACTGAACCTTGTACGTAATCTGAAAGTAACTAGAACTAAAACTAGAAGAAGATGTATCTAAATTAGGAGAATTTGAGAGAATAATGATGAGTTATTAAACTAAAACTTATAAAATTCAAAGGTGGGAAACTAGGGATTCCAAGGATCCACTCGTACAGATCAGGGAGATCTATGTTGATTCATGAACACAATTGGATTTAGAGTCCCGTCTTTATCCAGTTGGAAGATATATCATTAAAAACCAAATCTAAACTTCTTTTGATCCAGTTTTCAAGAGAAGAGAGGTATGAGAATTAGAATAGATTCCATCACAAAACCATACCCATGAGACAAAGCAAACAACAATTTTTAACCAATCCACAACCAATTTGAAAGAGTTATGAACTTTAGGAAGGATTCCATCATCCAACCATGTCCATAAGATGATGGTGAACAACAAGGCTTCTTATTGACAATCATAATAATGAAAAGGACATGCTCAGAGCTATTGCAGATCCATTATAATTTAAGTCACAGTAAACCATTAAAAACTAAAAACATTCCTTATAATCAAACTATAATTAAAGAGATTTCATTAAACATGAATCAAAGGTATAGAAATAATCCCATCACATTACAACCTTCACCTCTTAGCCCTAGCTAAGAGGTTTAGCTAACCATAATCATGATTAACTAAGATCTCTTAAGGGAAAGGTGTAAGTATTATGGTTGCAAGCCCCTTTATGTTGTCAAATTTGTGGTGCCAAAAACATTGCTTGTACTTTGTGAAATTACATAAATGCAGATGTTCGAGACACAGTATGGATGAAGTGAGTCTCAGTGTATGGATGTTAACAACATTAGAGAAGCACAATGCTCAACTCAAGATATGTCAAGCCACAACATTATCTTGCATGAACAACTTCGAAAGACAAGACATGTTTACAAGTCAAGACTCGAGAATGTTCAACTGAATTTTCAAGTTACAAGTCAAGATTCAAGATTGTGTAATTAAGCTTTTAAGGAAAAGCCACATCAAGATTTCAAGCTTCACTTTCTTTAAAGGTTACATATCTTAAGGGTTCAATGTCCTTACTTCACTATTAAGGTATGTTTGACCTTAGGTTGACCTTTAGAGTAGGTCATTTCGGATACATAATACAAATGTTTTATATTTGGGAATTTAGTCTACTCTAAGACTAGTCCTGGATCTTTCTCGACTAGTCCTAGCACTGCTTCGACCTGTCTAAGATTTTTCTGGACCAGTCGTAAGTTTGTTGCAAAAATTCAGAATTTTTTGTTAAGCTTCGACTAGTCCTAGGGTTTGTTCGACCAGTCGTATGAACAGTGTCGATTGTTCTTTCGACCAGTCATGAACCTATGACTCAAACTATAGTGATGTATTTTGCTTGGCTTCGACTAGTCGTGATCAACCTAAAACCATTCGAAGGTGTCCTTCGACCAATCATAGACTACCAATGACCAGTCGTGAAACTGCCTTATCGTATTGCGCTCAAATTTTCAAATATCTGTTGGTTCTAAGACCAGTTGTAGCAATCTCTAGACCAGTCGAAGATGCTATTTGCTCACCTATAAATAGAGCACGAATCTCTGAATATTGAGGACATCGGAAGTAATTGTAATCCGGACTTCTAAGAGATAAGTCTGTGCTCCATTTTAAGTTAAGTGTGCATATTTAATATTCTCTTTCTTTAGCTTTTTAAATTGATTTTGTTTCTTGTATTCCAATCTGATCTAAAAAGAGGAAGTGTTATTTTCCTTTTTCTGGAATCAAAATCAATTAAAGCTAGCCCATTTTGGTTTAATTTAAAATATATTAGAACCAAGAACCATTATAAAGTGAGTATTAGACATTGAACTTTGACATTCGAACCTTTACTCAGACTTGGTTCTTCCGGGCTAATACAAAGGAGAAATCTAGGTATTTTATATTATTGTAATTTACATTCTGTTTTTGGTTTCTTTTGAGATTAAGACAGAAAAATCTCATTGTGTTTGGTTATTTGATGAGAGCCAGAAAACTCAGAAAGTGTGGGTTTTTGAATTGTGTAAGCCCAAGTTAAAAAGACACACCTGAGAAGGCTTTATGTGAACCTGTGAAACATATTTTGATAGTGAATGCCAATATCCCCTGTGTGAGGATATTAGGAGTGGAGTAGCATTCTGTGTGGCTGTTGTTTAACAGTTGGTGAACACACAAGCGAACCACTATAACTCCTTGTGTATTATAGTTTGAATGTTTGCTTAATTTCCTATCTTTTATCATTCAAGTTGTGGAATGTATGTGTGGATGTGAATGTTGTAATATTTACATTTCAAACACAGTGGGGAATGTTGTAATAATTTAGATTTAAATTCTTACAAATTTTCAATTCTTTGCTATTTATTTATTCCTCTTTAGTTTGAGTTTTTGATACAAAAAACGTTCTAGAAATAAGGTTGTCCTGCCATAAGCCCTTGGTTTTTATGGTGTAAGGTTGTCCTTAGAACTACATTTGTTTCAATCTCTCAATACTTGATTATTGAGGCTGCTTTTCATTTTAAGCATTGTGAATTGATTTATTTTATTTGGTTATCATTTTTCCACTGTTATAGTCTAAATTTGGCATAGTCCTATTCACCCCCCCTCCCCCCCCCCCTCTCAAGGACGTATAACTTGGCCTTTTCAAGTGGTATCAGAGCTTAATGTTTGTTTTTAATTCTTTATTGTTGGATTCATTTCCTGAGCTAACGATCTAAGCTATATATATAAGATGTCAAATTTTGATAGCTTTTCAGTCAGTAGGCCTCCACTATTTGATGGCTCTAACTATGATTATTGGAAAGCCAGGATGAGAATTTTCCTCAAATTAATGGATAAGAGTGTGTGGCAAGCCACAGTGACTAAATGGAACCCACCTACCACTGAAGTGACTGGGATCGATGGTTCAAAATCAATGAGAGTAACACCGTATTTCTCATGGACCACTCTTCAGAAAAATGAGAGTAGTGCCAATGCAAAAGCACTAAATGCAATCACTTGCGCACTATCACCAGATGAGTTCAAAAGAATTATATCCCGTGATACTGCAAAGCAAGCTTGGGATATTTTAGAAATAACCCACGAGGGTACTTCAATTGTCAAGAAATCTAAAGTTCAACTCCTCACAACCAAATTTGAAGAAATTCATATGGAAGAAAATGAAATGTTTCTGGACTTTTACACAAGATTAAATGACAATGTAAACTCTATATGGGGTCTTGGTGATAAAATCCCAGAAAGTAAAGTGTGTGCAAAGATACTACGCTCACTTCCTAAACGGTTCAACTCTAAGGTAACCACGATCCAAGAATTCGGGATACGGACAATATGAGGGTAGAAGAACTAGTTGGGTCTTTCCAAACCTATGAATTAAATTTTAAAGCTCCTGAAGGCAAATCTATCACTCTTAAATCTTCTAGATGTATTACTTAAGAAAATTCTGATTTAAAAAATTCTGAAGATGATATGGCGCTTTTAGCAAAAAAATTTTACAAGATCTTCAAAAGTAAAAAGAGAGTTGATTTTCAAAAATCAAATGATAAGAAACGACTTAAATCTAAATCAAAAACTTGAAAATCTTTGAAAGATAGTCAATGTTACAACTACCAAGAATATAGGCATTTAACAAACAAATGTCCTAAAAAGGAAAAACCCAAAAAGAAGGGAACGTTGGCTACTTGGGATGAATCGTCTGATTCTGAAGCCTCCTTTGAATCAGAAGATTCTGAAATCGAGTTGGGCAATGAAGTTAAAGCTCTTATGACTCTAGCCAAGTTCACTTTTTCAGATCATGATGATTCAACTAGTGAAAAAAATCTGAATAGTGAACATGAAAATGAAGAAGATCATCAAGATGCTTACAATGCCCTATATATGAAGAGTTGTAAAATTGCCGTAAAACTAAAACTTTAAAAAGAAAAGTTTTTAAAACTTAAAGAAAATTTAGAGTCTCTTGTTTTAGAAAAATCCCATATTTCAGACTGTTTTGAAAAGACTAAATGTGATTTAGAATTCAAAACCTCCCTGATTAATAATCTGAAATCTGAAAATGAGAAACTTAAAAATGAAGTATCTTCTCTTCTGAGTTTGAAGGATACATGGAGGTATGCTTAATGTGATCCATATTTAGAAAAACTTCTATCCGGATCTAGAAAATATGGTGACAGATCCGGGTTGGGCTAGGATAGGAATATATCTTCTAAACAGAAGAATACTCCTCCTAAGTTTGTAAGAGGAGAAACCTTAAACTCAAAAGGAAAAAATACTAATCAAAGTTTTTCGAAAAATGTTAAATCTTTTCAAAAATCTAAAAGCAACTATGTCAACTATAAAAATTAGAACCGAAATCCTTTAGCTGAAAAGATAGTTGATTTGCTTAAGGAGCTCTTAAAATCTAACTCAGTGGGTCATTACAAATATAAGAAGACCAACTATACTTCTAAACCCAAAATAGTTATGAAATGGGATCCTAAGGTTACTTGCTCGGTTGCCCACACCACTTTCAAAGCTACAAGTCATTCGAAGTGGTACCTTGATAGTAGATGCTTCAGGCATATGACAGGCGACAAGGCTTTATTCACTGATCTTAAAGATATGACTGATGGATCAGTCATATTTGGTGATGGTAGCAACTGCAAGATTATTGGTCAAGGTACGGTTCAACTCTATAACCTCCCCTTATTTAAAAATGTTTTATATGTTGAGGGACTAAAACACAGCCTGTTAAGCATATTCAAATATGTGATAACAATCATGGTGTGAAATTTTCTAATAAAGGTTGTGAAATTTTAAACAAAAAGGGTTCTATAATATTAACTAGTCGCAGGACTTCTGAAAATTGTTATATTGTAAGCGATGGTAGCTCATCTAAATAATTGTGTTACATGGTCCATATTGATGAGACTGAATTATGGCATAAATGCCTTGGACATGTACACTACTGTAATTTACACAGATTGAGCAAGAGAGAACTAATAAGAGGTCTACCAAGATTACAAAAAGTAGATAAAATATGTGCTGAATGCTAGTATGGCAAGCGAACAAGGAGCTCTCACAAAAACGTGAACTCCAATGCCACATCAAGAGCACTCGAGCTTCTCCATATGGACCTTATAGGACCTACCAGGATGGAGAGTCGATGAGGCAAAAAATACATACTGGTAATTGTGGATGATTTTACCAGATTTACTTGGGTAGCCTTCTTAAGGGATAAATCAGAAACCCTTGATGAAGTAAAAAAGATTCTCAAATGGATCCAAACTGAAAAAGGCTCTCAAGTCTGTAAGATCCGTAGCGATCATGGATCTGAGTTAGAGAATATCAATTTTATGAAATTCTGTAACGATCAAGGAATATCGCATGAATTCACTACGCCCAAAACACGACAAGAAAATGGAATTGTGAAAAGGAAAAATAGAGTGCTTGAAGAATTGGGAAACGTAATGTTGAATAGTATGAAGCTCCCTAGAAATATTTGGGCTGAAGCCGTAAATACTGCATGCTATATTATCAACTGAGTGTATACATTTAAGTCTGATAATAAAACTGCTTATGTACTTTGGTTTGATAAGAAGCCTACTGTCAAATACTTTCAAGTTTTTGGCAGCAAGTGCTATATTTTACATGACTGTGAAAATCTGAGAAAGTTTGATATAAAGAGTGATGAAGGGATTTTCCTAGGATACTCTTTAAACAGTCAGGCATATCGTGTTCTGAACAACAGGACTGGTGTGATTCAAGAGTCCATCAATGTAGTCATTGATGATCACTTGAATACACTTGCCCCAAGTTTAGATAATGATGAAGTTCTTTTGATTGACAAACCAGATACTTCATCAAATCAAGTTAATTCTGAACTAAGGACTGTCAAAGATCATCCAACCAATCAGATACTTGGAAACCCTCTCACTGGTGCGTGCACTCGTACACAATTAGAAGACATATGTAACTACGTGTGTTTTACCTCCCAGATTGAACCGGTAAATGTAAAAGAAGCGCTTTCTGATGAAAACTAGATAGTAGCTATGCAGGAAGAACTTAATCAATTTGTTCGAAATGATGTCTGGTATCTTGTTCCTAGACCTAAAGATAAACATATTATTGGAACAAAGTGGATTTTTAAAAATAAGTCTGACGAACTTGGTAATATTATTCGAAACAAGGCAAGACTGGTTGTTCAAGGGTACACTCAAATAGAAGGCATTAATTACAACGAAACCTTTGCCTCAGTTGCTTGCCTTGAATCAATCAGACTTTTCATATCCATTGCATGCTTTAAAAATTTTAAAATTTATCAAATGGATGTAAAGAGTGCCTTTTTGAATGGCGATTTACATGAAGAAGTATATGTTGAACAACCTACAGGGTTTGAAGGCCCTAAGCTTACTGATCATGTATACCGTCTTTAAAAGGCTCTATATGGTCTAAAATAAGCTCCCAGGGCATGGTACGAAAAATTGACCAAGCTTTTACTAAGTCATAATTTTCAAATGGGGAGTGTCAGTAAAACGCTCTTTGTTAAGAAACATAATGATGATTTCTTAATGGTTCAAATCATGTTGATGATTTATTTACGAATCAACATGTACTAACATGGCTGTTGAGTTTGCAGATTTAATGAAATCTAAATTTGAAATGAGCATGGTTGGGAAATTAAATTATTTCCTAGGGTTGCAAGTAAAACAACAATCTGATGGTATTTTTATTTCTCAAACCAAGTATGCCTTGAACCTGATTAAAAGGTTCGGATTTGAGAATGGTAAGAATTTTGATATTCCTATGAGTTCAACTTTGAAACTCTCAAAAGATTCTGCAGGTAAAAATGTGGATCCAAAATTATATCGAAGTTTGATTGGTAGTTTACTGTATTTAACTGCTAGTAGACCTGATATTGCTCTAAGTGTTGGTATTTGTGCTAGATATCAATCTGATCCTAAAGAATCGCACTTGATTGCTGTCAAGCAAATTATGAGATATGTCGCAAGTAATGTTAATCTTGGTCTCTGGTATCCACTCGAGACTAGTGTTCAATTAGCTGGGTACTCGGATGCTGACTGGGCTGGTAATCTTGATGATAGAAAATCAACCAGTGGTGGTTGCTTTTATATCAGAAATAATTTACTTTCTTGGTTTAGCAAGAAACAAAGTTCTATATCATTTTCAACTACTGAAGCTGAATATATCGCAGCTGGTAATGCATGTACGCAGCTTATTTGGATGAAATGTATGCTAAGTGATTATGAAATTAAACAGGATTCTATGTTATTATATTGTGATAATTCCAGTGCCATAAATATTTCAAAAAATCCAATTCAGCATTCTCGTACCAAGCACATTGACATTAGATTTCATTATATTTGTGAATTAGTAGAAGAAAAGGTTATATCTTAAAAATATATCCCTACCAAGAATCAACGTGCTGACATTTTCTCTAAACCGCTCGACAAAAGTAGGTTTAACAAATTGAAATTTGATCTTGGTATGTGCATTTTAAAATGATTATTTATGCCTATTTGTATCATATTATATATATTTTATTTAGAATTCAAATTTTGTAAAATATTCTGAAAATCAGATTTTTGGTGGTACTCGACCACTCGAGGATTTCCTCGACCTGTCGTGACACGACCGGTCGAAGAAAGCCCACGACCAGTCGTAAATCGTGCTGTTTGACTTAAATTTGGGAAAATTTCATTTCTTCCTTATTTCAACTTCCTTCACCAACAAGCCGACACCCGACCAGTCGAACCCACCTTCCAAATTCGTCGAGGTTAGTATTCTATTTGCTTATTTCTTGTAGATTTATGCCAAGTTTGCTTCTATCTCTTACTTGAAGTTGTCTATTTCTAGTTTTGTTGAGATTTGGGGCTTTTCTTCACCCAAATCTGATTTGAGAAAATCCATTTCTCAATCCATTGCAACACTTTGTTTCCTTCATATCTTTGTTGCATATGGCATCTAGAGGTAGAAAGACAACATCCCGTATTCCATCAACTTTTAAATCTACTCCTATTACCAAGCGTCATCTTCGGTTTTACGAAGAAGATCCATCTTATGTACGGGACATTAGATTGAGGAATGTTATTGTAGAACGTCCTGTTTCTATAGATCATGTTGCACCGTATGATATCCTTCCTATTCTTCAAACTGTAGGTTGGGATAACTTATTGCATTGGGGTGGGCCAGCATATCGGTCCATTGCCTAGTCCATGTTCGCTTGCATAAGGGCCCATTTGGCTGGTCGGATTGGAAGGGATTGGTGGTATTAAAAGGGATTGGAAGTTAAACTCGGGATTGGCCAGGCGCACCAAACAGAGTCGATGATCTGAGCCCAATCCCATGGATCTTAAGACAATCCACTGACAACACTATCATTACCTTTAAATCCCATCCAATCCACCCTAATCCTTTCAAATTTGCCTGTGACGTGTTTGGTTCGAGGGATTGGAAGAGCTGGGAAGGTTTAATCCCAGGATTGGCCGAGCGTGCCAAACAGACTGGATATAGCAATCCAGGGATATAGCAATCCCATGGATCTCAAGACAATCCACTGACAACACCATCATTACCTAGAAATCCATGCCATCCACCCTAATACCATTCAATCCCTTCCAATCCACCCGGCCAAACGGGCCCTAAGTGAGTTTTCATTGGAAAATTTAACTTTTAAAATAGCCACAAGAGAAGGACCATTTGACGTTGATCATTATTTGATTTCAGCTCTTATGGAAATTCCTATGAATGATGAGGGCATTCCCATCCATATCTTATCTGAAAAACCCTCAGAAATTGAAAAACGTATTCTCATTAGAGCCTTATACAATTTGGACGTACATTGGATGCATAAAGGAAATACACTACCTAAATACAGAGTTCTTCACAAAATCTTTGTGTCTAACTTGTATCCTCGATCAGGTAATAAATCTGAATTAACCTCCTTCATGGTTCGTGTTCATGTTTATTTACCATCCTTGATTTGTCACTCCATTATTAAGTTTCAACTCCATCCAGGTCACAGTGACATCCCTTTTGCTTATTTGATGACTGTGTTGGCTACACATATGTTGATCGACATGCCTGTTGGAGAGGCCCCGATCCATCATCTGATATTTAACAATTCTAACCTTAATAAGATGAAGCTGGATTTGCTTCCTGGCCAAGGTGATGGTAATGGTGGTGCTGAAGCTGGAAATGAGGAGGATGCTGGTGATCTTCCTCATGATGACATTAACATGGATGATATTTTTGAAGAACTTGAATCTGATTCTGCTAATGATCCAGATTATAAGCCTTCTAAGTTTGATGTGCGTTTACATGCATTAGAGGAGAAGGTTGAGAATATGCATGTTTTTAATGTCACACAGTTCAAATATATGCGCAAATATCTTAGGCGTTTGAACAAGGGCATGCATCAACTAGATCTTTCCATCCCTGCTCCTTCATCTCGCTCAGATTAGTTTTTTTTATTCTACTGGACTGTAATAACATTATTACTCTTCTGCTCTCTCTGTTTGTGAGATTGTTATTGCTTTTGACTTATCTCTATTTATGGATTATTTTTTTTTACTCTCTTTCATTTTAACTCCTCTGCCAATTGATCATTGCTTCATTTGTCCTATTGTGACAAAAAGTAGGAGAATGGATGTCTAATGAATGTCTATGGTATTGGATTTATGTGATGTATGTTACTCTGGGAAAGTATGTGCAGGTATGTGCAGAGGTGGACTATATGTTGAATTGATTATGAATGTGGGCCAGTTAATAATAACTGGAGTAGGACTCTTTAACCATATAGTCTGTTTTATGTAATATATCTTGAAAGTGTGTTTTTTCACTAATTTGACATAGGTGGAGATTGTAAGTGCTATGGTTGAAAGCCCCTTTATGTTGTCAAATTTGTGGTGCCAAAAACATTACTTGTACTTTGTGAAATTACATAAATGTAAATGTTCAAGACACAGTATGGATGAAGCATGTATGGATGAAGCGAGTCTCGGTGTATAGATGTTGACTACATTAGTGAAACACAATGCTCAACTCAAGATATGTCAAGCCAAGACATTGTCTCGCAAGATCGACTTCGAAAGACAAGACATGTTTACAAGTCAAAACTCGAGAATGTTCAACTGAATTTACAAGTTACAAGTCAAGATTCAAGATTGCGTAATTGAAGCTTTTAAGGAAAAGCTACATCAAGATTTCAAGCTTCACTTTCTTTAAAGGTTACATATCTTAAGGGTTCAATGTCCTTACTTCACTATTAAGGTATGTTTGACCTTAGGTTGACCTTTAAAGTAAGTCATTTCGATTACATAATGCAAATGTTTTATATTTGGGAATCTGGTCTGCTCTAAGACTAGTCCTGGATCTTTCTCGACTAGTCCTAGCACTGCTTCGACTTGTCTAAGATTTTCCTAGACCAGTCGTAAGTTTGTTGTAAAAATTCAGAATTTTTTGTTAAGCTTCGACCAGTCCTGGGGTCTATACAACCAGTCGTATGAACAGTGTCGACTGTTCCTTCGACTAGTCGTGAACCTATGACTCAAACTACAACGATGTATTTTGCTTGGCTTCGACTAGTCGTGATCAACCTAAGACCAGTCGAAGGTGTCCGTCGACCAGCCGTAGACTGCCTATGACCAGTCGTGAAACTGCCTTATCTTATCGTGCTCAAATTTTCAAATAACCATTGGTTCTAAGACCAGTCGTAGCAATCTTTAGACTAGTCGAAGATATGCTCACCTATAAATAGAGCACGAATCTCTAAATATTGAGGACATCTGAAGTAATTGTAATCCGACCTTCTAAGAGATAAGTCTGTGCTCCATTTTAAGCTAAGTGTGCATATTTAATATTCTTTTTCTTTAGCTTTTTAAATTGATTTTGTTTCTTGTATTCCAATCTAATCTGAAAAGAGGAAGTGTTATTTTCCTTTTTCTGGAATCAAAATCAATTAAAGCTAGTCCATTTTGGTTTTATTTAAAATCTATTAGAACCTAGAACCATTATAAAGGGAGTATTGGACATTGAACTTTGACATTCGAACCTCTACTCCGACTTGGTTCTTCCGGGCTGCTATAAAGGAGAAATTAAGGTATTTTACATTATTGTAATTTACATTCTATTTTTGGTTTCTTTTGAGATTAAGCTAGAAAAATCTCATTGTGTTTGGTTATCTGACGAGAACCAGAAAACTTAGAAAGTGTGAGTTTTTGGATTGTATAAGCCCAAGTTAAAAAGACACAACAATGAAGGTTTTAGGTGAACCTGTGAAACCTATTTTGATAGTGAACGATAATATCCTCTATGTGAGGATATTAGGAGTGGAGTAGCAGTCTATGTGGCTGTTGTTTAACAGTTGGTGAACACATAGGTGAACCACTATAATTCCTTGTGTATTGTAGTTTGAATGTTTGCTTAATTTCCTATCTTTTATCATTCAAGATGTGGAATGTATGTGTGGATGTGAATGTTGTAATAATTTATATTTAAATTCTTACAAATTTTCAATTCTTTGCTATTTATTTATTCCTCTTTAGTTTGAGTTTTTGATACAAAGAACGTTCTAGAAATAAGGTTATCCAGCCATAAACCGTTGGTTTTTATGGTGTAAGGTTGTCCTTAGAACTGCATTTGTTTCAATCTCTCAATACTTGATTATTAAGGCTGCTTTTCATTTTAAGCATTGTGAATTGATTTATTTTATTTGGTTATCATTTTTCTGTTCGTATAGTCTAAATTTGGCATAGTCCTATTGACCCCTCAAGGACGTATAGCTTGGCCTTTTCAAAACGGATAAACAAAACAAGCTAAGAAGAAGGGAGAAAGACTCTTCATGATGGCGTGCCATCCTCCATGCTTTCTCTCTCTCTCTCTCTTCTCTTGCTCATCCTTGCTTCCACACATCCCATGATGAATTCTCTCTCCCTTCTCTTCTCCTTTTATAGGCATCAGGGGTCGGTTCAGAGGCGGTGGAGAGGCTAGGAGTCGGTGAAAGTGGTGTGTAAGCTCCTTACGCAGCACAGTAATGTGCACAGCAAGAAACATAAGGAGAGTTGTGTTTGATCCTGTTTTTGGGACAGATGGCCATCCCATCTTGTTTTTGGCCTTCATGTGATGGTCATGGTCTCCTTTTGAATCTTCTGGATGGTTCAGATCATTGAAACGATCATGATTGTGCTCGTACAACACCCCACAACATTCGGTTTTTCCAGACGTGCATAGCTGTGTGTAAACCTACGCTGAGGTATTCGGTGGGCCCCACAGTGATATTTTCATAGAAATCCACCCCATCCATTTGATTCCTGACGAGATTTCGGTCAGAAAGGGGTGGTTTTGGTCAATTTTTGGCGTGACCCACTGTAACAAATCACCCCACCATTCATCCTACATTTGACAGCGGTCTACGTTGTACACGTGCATGGGAGCAAAAGGTCACCATGGGTACGGTCAGCCCCACCCCCTGAACACAATGAATGGTTTGGATCGTGCATGTGGGCCTTGATGGTGACCCGCAACGTCCCTCAAGCAGATGTCTTCCGCTCACTAGCACTCTCTCTCTCTGCAATTTCTAAATTCATCCGGGTTTGACCCGATGGTGTATCCGGTGCGGTGTGTGTAGACGTGTGTTGTGCACATGCACACCCTAAAAATGGGGTCCTTTGTGATATTTTGATAAATTTGCTTCGTCCATCCGTTTTGCTATCTAATTTGAGGGGTTGAGACCAAAATTGAAGCATATCCAGATATCAGTTAGGCCCTAAATTAGTGATTTAGTGGTTGATCTGTCCGCTGGGCCACTTCCCCAAAGATCCAAGGGCTAAATTTTGATGTGTACGATTACTTTATAATTCTCAGGCCGGATGTGATCTTGCATTTAGGAGGATTTTCAGACCTCTTTATCATCAATCACTTGATTTTCTCGGATCTTTAACATATGAATTCTTCGATCTCGGTCTCCTAAGATCCGTCCCTTGCCTTGGTGATCTTTGAGCATCAAATCTATGCTTTTAGCACCCTTTTTCTATCCAAGCTCTTAAATTCACCTTGCAACACAAACACAATTAAAATAGAGTGTTAAGCATTATCATGTACGTAAAACCAAGTAATAAATATGGTCTGATATGCAATATTTGACCCTCAACAATGGACACCTTATTCTTTTCTTTGGATGGAAGTAGACGAAGTCGGTCGTTTACTCCATTTCATAATAAGGAATTTAGACAAGCTTGGTTCACTTGCTGATAAGAGAACGAGGATGATCATAAAGCATCTCAAATGCACCTTGCTTGGGAGAGTTATCTCATCTACAAAGATCCCCTTATGGCGGCGTGATCAACATTAGAAAAAATGTTAAAGCGGGCATCAAGCAGTACTGTCCAAACCTGCTTCTTGTCAATTCGTTCACTCAAATGACCTGCAATCAACCTCCCTTCACTCAGCCAATTGACAATCAAATTGATCTCTATCATTCTCTCAATTCTACTTATCAGTCGACCAGTCTGACTCTCGATCTTACCTACTATCCAAATCAGCCCCAAGTAATGGACACTTTCACCACTTTATGGGATGGCCATTATAAGAAGTTAATCAATAAATCTCCACAAGCTATCATAGCCTAACTTTCTTATTCCATAGATTTTCGAGGAAGAAAAGAGCAGCACCCCAATCGACCACAACTCCTAGTCGAAAACCGAATAAGCTAAAGACCAAATTGGCTACTATCTCCTTTTCATAAACTTCACCAACCGAGACGGCACCTCAGCTGAATTGCCAAAAAGCTATGGTGAAGGTACTTGTCACTCCCACATCTCCACTAGCTCAACCGCCTCAATCTGCTCCAAAGAGGATCCTTGACTTAGGAGCTCCTCTCGGCCTGCCTCCTCAGCATCCTATTCGAGTCTTCAAGTGCTCCGACCCACATTCTCAGCCAATCATAGCAAATTAGCTACTACCGACCTCATCTAAGGGACGGCAGCAATTAGGTACTTCCTCAGTCGAGGCTATGTCTTCATTTCAGCTTCAAAACCAACTATTGGCCAAGGCTCTCTACCGAAGACTATTCTAAAGAAATTCAGGAAGGTTTGAAACGTCATTAGGAAGCTCACTATAATAAATGTAAAAACAAATGGTGGTAGGATAGAAAAAGTGAAAGGACAAGCTATAGATGTCCTAAAGGGGGGTGAATAGGAAAATAATAAATATTTTGGTACAATGAGGAATAATAAAACAATTATACTCAATTGTTGAGAGTATTGAATTCTTGATATCAAATAGTTCATAGGACAACCTACACCTAAAAGATTTAGGCAGGACAACCTTATTTCACGATGTCTTTGAAATCAAATTATCAAACTTAGCAAGATCTAATCAATCACAAGATAGGCATATAAATTAAAAAAAATAATTACCACAATGTACAAAGGAATTATAATGGTTCGGTGCTTAAACCCACACCTACTCTACTTTCAAAATTATTACCCTGGTAATTTTGGCTTTTACTATTTCAAAGTTTTCACAGGGTCACCTTAACAAGCTTATACAGTTCTTGTGATTTTCATGAGCTATCACAATAAAACCCACTTTGTGATTTTCACGGGATCACACAAACCAACCCGGTGAGGTTCCTGGGCTATCTATAAAAAAAAAAACCCAAAATGAAATAAATATAATACTTATCTTCCAATGGTGAGCAAAGATGTTACTGTAGCCTAATTGCAACGACCTTCTTTCTTGGGATATCGATGAAGCCGTGTATGAGTTTAACCCAAAAAGAATATAAGAATCTAATGTGTTTTCAATAAACAAAAACCTTAATAGCTGTAAATTCTATTATCTTAAATCTCAAGTAGAGCATGGATCACTCTATTTAAAAATGATAAAAACTATCTTGAGAAAGAAAATAAAATAAGCTAAACAAATGTTAGAATTACCATACAAATAGCTTAAGAAGAGCCTGTCTTTCTCTCTTGCTTTGAAGAATTTTCTCAATGAATTTCATATGTTAAATGAGTGAGAGAGTGCCTCTATTTATAGCCAAAGGATATGGAAATTCAACTGGCCCGATTTAGGTTCGGCTAGCCGAATTCCAATGGTTACATTCCAATGGATCTTCGGATCTCGCGGGATAAGATCTTTCAAACATTCAACTGGCCGAACCTCTAGTTTGGCTAACTGAGCATAGGGTTCGGCTGGCCAAATCTCTTTAAGATCCGAATAGATTGCACACTGGAAAGTTGAATATATATCCATATAATTCAATCACATCCCAAAATATATATCCATACAATCTAATCACATGCCAGAATATAATCAAAAGATTCATGCATGTAAGTGCAGGTGCTCAAAATCAAAGTGAGAGAGTTGTGCTTGTGCTCATGCTCATATTATTCATAGCTTTTCTCCCCTTTTGTCAGAAGTTAGCAAAGGAAGTAACAAATAAATGAAGTATTCAACTATATAATCAAGGATAATGACATACAACATAAGGATAGAAAGTCATTTAAACATTAGATATAAAATCATCCAAATGTACATAAGGGAAAGCCATTCAAGTAGTGCAAGTAATCCAAAGAGAGAATAATAGTTATTACAGAACATAATAAAAGTTTATCAATCAGAACTATAAGAGGACAATGCAGGCATATTAGGATCATTGATCTTCAGACTCCAACTAAATCGATAAAAGTACTTTTTCATGTACTTCATTTGTTGTTTTTGAGTCTAAAGTAATGATTCTTGAGATACATGCAAAGCGTCCACCTTCTTTTCTAAATTCTTCAACCTCTCAGAGAATTGCGAAGGCTAGAAGTTTGAGTCATTTGTATCAGCAGATTCTTCCAGGTCCACAAATATATCATCCATGTTGACATCTCCTTCAGGAACTTCTTCCTAATCGACTTACTGCTTAGGTCTGAAATCAAGCTTCATCATGTTCAAGTTTGCATTATCAATCAGAAGCTCGGACTCTGGTGCTTATATCGTGGGAATTTGGACTTTGCAACGCAAAGCAAGAAAAGTCATAAGAAATGCAAAGGAAATATAACCATGACGAGGATGAAGACGATACTGAATGATCAATTAAGATATCAATGAAGGAAGATAAATGTGAATACCGGATAAAACAGAGTGTAAAATACGCATCATGCAGGGAGTAACATCAGTCTTATTACCTGCCTTAGGATAGACATTAGAAGTGAAGATGCAATGAAGAACTCAGTATTTTCAAAGTAAATTAAAAGTAGGAAGAGAGTTAGCGGTTCGCCATTGGATATCAAAACCACATAACACTCTGGTAATGGTATTTCTTTCTGAAGGATACATATCTTCAAAAGGAGTAGGAATAGGAAATCCATCTTCCACCATATCAATGTCCATAACGGACGATATAATGAAGGGTGTGATAGTGACAATGTGTTGAGGGTCAAATATTACATATTATCCCCCATTTATGAACATGATAATGCTTAATATTCTATTTTTCTCATGTTTGTGTTGCAAGGTGAATTTAAGAGCTTGAATTGAAAAGGGTGCTAAAAGCATGGATTTAATGCTCAAGAATCACCAAGGCAAGGGATGGATCTTAAGAGAGCAAGATTAAAGAATTCACATGCCAAAGATCTATGAAAACCAAATGAGGAATGAAGAGAATAAAAGATTTGAAGTCCAGAAAAGGAATCCGAAAATCGTCCTGAAAAAGCATATTCTAAAACTCTAGGTCATTTAGTGAAATTGCATAGAACGAATTCTGTTTTAGGAAACTGCACAGAGTGAAGTCTATTTCAGTAAGCTGTGTAAATTTGAGGCGATTTTCTAGAATTTTCCAACTAGGTGCAAAAGTTGGAGTTCCATAACTATAAATAGGACTCCCTAGGATGTTCCTAGGTATCTTTTAGGGTTTAAGGAGTGGTGCAAAAGGGTGGAGAAGCTGTCGCCAAGAGTTTTTATTTTTCTTTAGTTGTTTTCATGCTTTCTTGTAGGATTTTAGATCCAATCATGTTTATGGTTGGCTAAACCTCTTAGCCAGGGCTAAGAGGTGAAGCTTATAGCATGATGAGATATTTCTATTGCTTTGATTCATGTTTATGTTGAACTTCATGGATTCTAATTTGATATTTAAGGAATACTTTCAGTTTTTAATGGTTTATTGTGACTCAAATTACAATAGATCTGCAATAACTTTAAGTATCTTCTTTCCCTGATTTGAGAATATGAAATTAGTAAGTCCTGTTGTTTACCATCATCCCTTGGGCATGGTAAGGTGATGAAATCCTTCCTAATCTTCACAATTCTCCTGCTTTGAGATTATGGGATTAGTAAATCCTATTGTTTGTCATTGTCTCCTGGGCATAGTTTAGTGATGGAATCCCTACCAATTATCATAGTTCTCCTTCATGGAGAATAAAGTCAATAGAAGTTCAGATTTGGTTTTATTGATGTATTTTTCAATTGATTAGGATAAGACTCCAATTCTAATTGTATTACTTGAATCAAGCAAGAAGGCTCCCTGATCACTACAAGTAGATCCTTGGCACCCTAGTTCCCACCTTTAAATTCTTAATTTTAATTACTTAATTCACAATTAGTCTCTCAATCACTTCAGAATTAGTTTTACGTCTTCTTCTAGTTCTACTTCTAGTTAATTTCAGAAACACACAAGATCAATCCCTGTGGATTCGACTTCGGTCTTACCGAGATTATTACTACATCGCAACCCTACACTTGGAGTTGTGAACAAGAATTTGGTGCCGTTGTCGGGGATTGACGGTTGTGTTTTCTGGATTTGATTAGTTTTGGAATTAGGTAAAGATTAGAAATTTTCTACTTTCTATTTTTAGGTTAGGTTTTTTTCAGAATTATTTTAGAAACTAACTTTTCTTTATATTTATAGATTTAGAAACTTTCCTAATTTGTTTTTAGAAACTAATTTTTCTTTTTATTTCTAAATTTAGAAACTTTCCTAATTTGTTTTTAAAAAGTAGTTTTTTCTTTCTATTTATAGATTTAGAAACTTTCCTAATTTTTTTTAAAGACTAATTTGTTTTTAGGTTAGGGTTTTTTCTGATTTATTTTTAGAAACTAAGTTTTCTGTTTTGTAGGATCTTAACATAGAAATCTCCAATCTGGTAACCTCTTTCTAATTTCCTCTCTATTTTTTATTGCTTTAGTTTTCTTTCTTCTTAACTTAGGATAGGTTAGAAACTAAGGATTGTGAGTGTTTCATGCCCAAGTGGGTCCGTAATAACACTCAACGTCTCTTAAGTGAAGGAAGACTAGTTGAAGGATTGCCTATCCATCACAGGATTAGACATCCCTTGAGATCTTCTGAGTCAGTAGAAGTTATGACTACAAATCCACCTCAACTTCGAGTTGAGGAAGCTCAGGATGAGAATGAGGTGCATCATGCACCCCCGCCTCGTACTCTATGAGATTATTTATAACTGGCGGGTGTTGAAGCATAAAATTTGGTTAATGAAGAAGCTTCAAGAAGAAGGATTGGAGAAAGAAATAGAGCATAAAGTGAAGACAAGATGAGTTGTGTGGAACCCAAGTTGCGTAGGTCCGCACAACTCACCATAGTTGCGTCAGGCCGCGCTACTCTTCGTGAGGAGGATTGAGCAGATGATGCAAAGTGGGGTCCACAACATGAGATTCGAGGGCTTACATGTGTGGAAGCCTATAAATACCCCCTACCCCCCTCATTTGTAGGATCGGATGTTCGGAACTTCAGTGCCTCTGACAAGTATTGGAGATGGAGAGAGGAAGAGGGAGTGTAAAGCACAGAAGGTCGGGCCACACAACTTTTAGCGAGTTGCACGAGTCTGCAACTCCTTGGCTCGGGTAACTCATGGAGGAATTGCATGAGTATTCTTTGAGGCTGCATGATGCTGCATTTTCTCAAGTCTTCAGGCCGACTAAGATGCTCTAAAGGAATCTTAGCACTCCTTTATCATGTCAATGAGGGATGAAGTGCACAGAAAGTCCGCACAACTCATCTCCACTGGAGACATGACTGATATGAGCCAGAATGCGGTCGAAATTTACATTTGAGCCTATTCAATACTTGCACTTTTGTATTTTCCAGAAATTCTATCTCGGAATCAAAGGATCAAAAGGATGTAAAGACCTCGGAATGAATAAATTTGATGATTGTTCTCTTAGTTCTTTCTTTTTGTCATTATTGAGTGAGATAATTCCCCAAATTAAATGTTTTTTGTTTTTGCTCGAAACAAAATGGCAACTCTGCTGGGAACTATCTTACTTAATATTAACTTAAGAATGACTTAGAGAATTTCATCATTATTTGGCGTCCTATAAGGTGCCAAAATGGGGACTCTCAGTGGGAGACGTCCTTCCTTTCATCCCCTAAATAGATTAGATTTGTGAATAAATGCTAATTAAAGTTTTATTGTTGATTTCTGACAGATGCAAGAGCAATAAACTGACAACGAGTGTAACAATCATTCAAGAAACCACTGGTAAGAGAAATGGATGACGGTCATTCGCTAAGGCGGATAGGCAAAGCCACAATAGTCACGTTACGCTTGGGCAAAAGGATAAAAAGTCCCCATAAACAGAACATCGAGGTAATAAGAAAAGAAACAATTGAAGAATGCCATGACAGTATTAGAGAAAAGGGAAAGAACAAGGTTGAGAGGGTAACATATGATTTGGTGAGTCATTTGAAAGGCATACCAGCCCGACTGAGTGTGTACGATGAGTTGCGACTGTCAGAAGATTCTCGAAACAGACTAATTCAAGCTCTATTCGATAATGATGTCAGAAAAGCATTGCTCACAGAGATGGAACATGAAGAGAAAAATAATTGCATGTCAATCATTTCTTTCTCCAATGATGATCTAATTTGTGGCAAAGAACATAATAGACCGTTGATGGTTGTGGGAATGTCGGTGGTAAGCAGATAAAATGAATAATGCTGGACAACAGGTTCGCAGTGAACCTGCTACCATTAATGATGCTAAATGAATTGGGATTTCATCGTTCTCATTTGTGCCCTAGTGGGATGATGATACAAGGGTTTAGTCAAGACAGACAGCGAGCGCTCCGTAAAATCACATTAACATTGGAGATAGGGGAGCTAATGATAAACGTTGTTTGTCACATCATTAACGCAATAATGACATATAATCTCCCCTTGGAAAGGCCCTGGATGCATCAATACGGTATCATACCATCGACTCTTCATCAATGCTTCAAGTACTGTAAAGATGGGACTCAATATAAGGTGATGGCTGATGCAAAGCCGTATACAGAAGTGGAGTCTTTCTTCACCAACACCGGTTATTATGACGAGTTAGCTATAGGGAATAAAAAGGAAAGCAATGAGAATAAAACAACAAAAGGTGAAACAAGCACAGTGTAGAATGGGGTCGCAAAAATAGTATATGAGAAAGAGAATGTGAAAATAAAAAAAATTCTTTTGTGTCAAGACATCTGAGATGACTGGGGCAGCCTCCGCTAACATTATTATTGCCTAAGTAGTTAGAAATTTTGCAGTCAAACTATACGATGCCACTACCACATGCAGAAAGATAAAAACCATTCCCAGTTATACCTAAGAGGTTTCATGTTGAAGCCAGTACGAAAAACCTCGAACCTAATGAATTTTATGTTGTCTCAGAGGTAACGATAAAAGAAAAGATATGTAATAAGATGAACTTCACAAAATTGACACCTGAAGATCTAGAAAGATACAGCTCTATTAGCAAGAAGATAATGAAGAACATGGGTTTCGATTGCGAAGAACCGACTGGGCTAAACAGTGGAAAAGGTATCTTGACCCCGATCGGAGTCAATGAAGAAAAACAAGAGAAGTTCCATAGATTGGAAGGAGAATCGTTGATAAATAAGATTATTATAGAATCAGTAGAAGAGGCGGAAGCTGAAATGATCAAGCATCCTGAGGTGGCTCCGAAGTAGATAGAAGACGGGGGGCAACCAACGATCGACAGCTTGTGGGAAATAAATCTAGGGATAGAAGAAGAACCCCAAAATACATTTATAAGCTCTAGTCTCCCTGAAGAAGAGGCTAACTATTATATTAAACTGTTGAAAGAAAATAAAGATGTGTTTGCTTGGACATATGGAGAAATGCCAGGCCTGAAACCATCAGTGGTGATGCATCAATTAAATATTTCTAAAGATAAGAGACCGATTAAACAAGCGCAGAGACTATTCCACCCGGATCTGATTCCCTTGATTGAAGAAGAAGTGAATAAGCTAATTAAAGTTGGGTTTATCAGAGAAGTCAAGTATCCTAAGTGGATATCAAACATTGTCCTAGTAAAGAAGAAAAGCGGGCAAATTAGAGTATGCATTAACTTTAGAGACTTAAATGAAGCATGCTCAAAGGATGATTTCCCACTGCCAATTACTGAGTTGTTAATTAACAATAGACTAAGTACACTGTTATGTCCTTTATGGATGGTTATGCTAGGTATAACCAAATAAGAATGGCCCCGGAAGATGAGGAAGCTACAACATTCAGAACGTCGCTGGGAATTTACTATTACAAGGTTATGCCGTTTGGTCTCAAGAATGCTGGCGCAACATATCAGAGGGCAATGTAGAATATATTTCAAGACATGATGCACAAGTATGTTAAATGTTACGTGGGTGATTTAGTGGTCAAGTCAAATGACCATGAGGAATATTGTGAACATCCAGTTTCAGTATTTTGTTGACTCAAAAAGAAGCAACTGAGGATGAATCCATTTAAATGCGCATTCAGTGTTTCATCAAGAAAGTTCCTCAATTTTGTTGTCAGGCACAAGGGAATTGAAGTTGATCCGGGAAAGATCGGAGCTATTTAAGAAATGTCGCCTCCAAAAACACTAAAAGAGTTGAAGAGTTTATAGGGAAAGTTGGCATATATTCATCGGTTTATCTCTAATCTTGCAAGAAGATGTCAGCCATTTTCCCATCTAATGAAGAAAGGGGCAAAATTTGTATGGGACCAATCGTGTTAAAATGCATTTGATTCGATCAAAGAATTGTTGAAACAGCCCCCAATATTAGTGGCACCTATGAAAGGTAGACCCCTCATCCTTTATATTTCTGTAGCAGAAAATTCATTGGGAGCCTTGTTAGTGCAAACAAATGAGCATGGGAAGGAGATTGCACTATATTATCTAAGTTGAACTCTTGTAGGACCTGAATGCAACTATTCGCTCATCGAGAAAGTGTGCTTAGCACTAATCTTCGCAGTACAGAAATTAAGCCATTACTGTCTCTCCCATGATATAATCTTGATCTCGCGAGTGAATCCCCTAAAGTTCTTGATGACAAGGCCAATGCTATCAGGGAGAGTAGCTAAATGGATGCTCTTATTGTCAGAATACATGATCGCTTATGAACTAGCGAAAGCATTAAAGGGACAAGTCATGGCGGATTTCTTGGTAGCTCATCCTGTCCCAGATAATGAAATGATTAGTGATGACTTTCCAAATGAGCAGGTAATGATGATAGAATTGCCTGGTTTATGGCAAATGTACTTCGACGACACTTCTAGAACTTCAGGAACAGGTACTGGAGTGATATTTATCAGTCTGCAAGCCAACTTGCTACCATATTGCTTTACATTAGGTGCGGCATGCACTAATAACGAAGTTGAGTATCAAGCCATCATTATCAGGATGGAAATAGCCTAAGAGATGAAGATAAAAGGGCTACGAATTTTTGAAGATTCTAAGCTAGTGATAAACCAGCTTACGATGAAATTCGAAATAAGGAAGCAAGAGCTCCTCCCGTATTATCGGCAAGCGCAACAGTTGTTAGAGCAATTTCAGGATGTGGAAATCAGGCATATACCGCGATCAGAGAATGCAAGGGCAGATGCCTTAGCTAGCTTGGCTGCAGCTTTGGCTTGCCCTAATCGAAGCCCTCTTCAAGTAAAAATCAAAGAAAGAAGATTTTTGCTGCCTACTGAAGATGCTGAAGTCTCTGAAGCATTGCCCCTGTCATGTTTAGAGATTTCAATTGATGACTGGCATCAGCTTTTCGTGGATTATCTCAAATATGATATTTTGCTGGAGGACCCGCTACAAAAGTTGCAAATAAAGCAAAGGGCAAAGAAATTTAGTATGTGCAACGAAGAGCTTTACAAAAAGTCATATAACGAGGTGTTGTTGAGATGCTGGATACGAAAGAGGGAAATTAGATATTACAAGAAGCACATTCAAGGGAATGCAGGGTTCATTAGGCCGATAGAAATTTGTTCCATTGAGTACATCAAATAGGGTATTATTAGCCTACAATATTCAAAGATGTGATTGATTACACATGGCGGTGTCATGAATGTCAAATACACGACGATGACATACATGTACCTCCTGAAGACTTGCATCAATCAGTGGCTTGTTGGCCCTTCGCAGCTTGGGGACTCGATGTTATCAGTCCTATAAACCCACTGTCATCTAAAGGAAAATAATACATTTTGGTGGCCATAAATTATTTCTCAAAGTGGACTGAAGCTATCGCGCTACGAAATGTCAAAGAAAAAGATGTTGTGGGTTTCGTACGGAATGCATAATATACCACTATGGTATTCTGAAGAAGATCATCACTGAAAACAGGACTCCATTTAAGAACAGAGTAATGGAGAAATTATGCCAAAAGTTCGATATCCAACATTCATTCTTAACACCCTACTATCCGCCGGCTAATGGGTTGGCTGAAGCATTTAATACGATGATTGTGAAGATATTGAAGAAAATAGTTGCAGGAAATAAGCGCGACTGGGATAAGAAGTTGCAAGAAGCCCTATGGGCCTATCGAACTACTCATCGTACTACTACGAAAGCAATGCCATATTCTTTGGTTTATGGAATTAAAGCTATTATCCCCATTGAAACGCAAGTTGCATCGCTCAAAATAGCAATACATCAGTCGATTATTGATGATGAAAATGTTAAGATCAAGTTAGCAGAATTGGATTTGCTAGATGAAAAGCGATTAGCAGCCCAACAGCAATTACAATTATATCAAGCAAGAATCTCTGCTGCTTTTGACAGAAAGGTCAAGCATCGCTCCTTCAAAAGAGGCATATGATATTAATGCTAAAAAGACCGATAGTGGTCACTCGTAAGACTGGGGGCAAGTTCGACCCTAAATGGGATGGCCCATACATAATATCAGAAGTATACTCCAATGGGGCCTATTGGGTGATAGATTAAGATGGACAAGGCATAAGTATACTAATCAATGCCCGTTTCATAAAAATATATCATCCTTGATTGTACGTGAAGTTTTGATTCTGAAGATTTACAGCATAATTCTTCTCAATCCAAAGGGGGCAGACAAAAGCATACAAAGGCAGAACTCTATCTTTCTTTCTAACACTGTATCTCTTTGAATACTAATGAAATGCAGGCCTTTAAATGCATATCACCAAATGCGATCGAGTCAATGAAAAGTGCCAATGATTTTGCCATATCGCCAAATGCAAATCGCCAATGATTATCACCAAATCACCAAACACATATCGTCAAATGCAAATCGCCAAATCACCAAACGCATATCGCCAAATGCAAATCGCCAAATCGCCAAATGCATATCGCCAAATGCAAATCAATGCATCAATGATTATCACCAAATTGCCAAAGGTGTTTTACTATCATTATGTTGCTAGCACAAGGCCATTTAAATTTATCAAAATCAATAGCACCGCTAGGCTGATATACTATCTTAACTTTAAATTTTTATTTCATATCATCAGCAAATGCAGCATATTAATTTCGATTTATTATTTTAGCAATGCCAATTCATCATTTACAAGTGACAGAATAAGCTTATATAGCTAAGTACGAGAATCATGACAATAATGGTGACTTATCACATATAATAGCGAGAAAGATGCCAAAGCTTATCATTATGAGCGACAGCGATATGGTAGAACTATACGGGTAGCAGTTTCACCTGTGGCCTTAAAAAGCCTAAAAAGAGCATCATGCACACCCATGTGGGCAGTGACCTATGCTGTCTGTACAGTTTCAAGCAGCATCACGTGAGCGGCCAGAGAGTACCCCCTAGTGAATGGGTCTGACCTTGCAGACGAAAAAAAAGTGAGTCTCTGAAGCAAGATGACTCCCCAGATCCCTAGCTTGAATTCAGTGGTAACACGTGAGGACAGGTCTGTGAAGCAAGATGACCCCTCATTGATGGACTGGCGGCCTTGGATTTGGTACCCCACAGTAGCCTTGTGTGCCCAGCGAACTCTAGAGAGTTACTATGGCCAACCCGATGCGTAAATCCTACCGACTTCACTGCCCCAGTAGCTTCACTGGGCCCCTCTGATGGATCGCGGTTTATGAACTCCCCGACCGCGATAAGCCCCGTGAACTCTAGAGAGTTACTATGACCATTCATGTAAGACCAACTCCAACTACTTACAAGCTTAAACCGTATGTGTAACTAACTGGAACCGAAACATAGTTCCACCCATTCTAAAATACCACTTAGGTGATGATATGCTAACAACTATAAATAGATTGTTATTTTGATTAGCATGTGTCTATCAAATATGCTTATGAGAATTGTTCAAGCTTAGAAATACTATGAATCTTGAATGAGTATATAATTCTGAAGACGCGTATGTTCATATGTCTGTATAGAAACGCGTTATCAAAAATAGATGTAAGAAAGGCAAAATGTTATATTTCCTTTTATCAGAACATCTGCTACTTTCTACTCTGAAAAGGATGAATCTGTAATAATGATATGTTATTCTTCTGAAGAGGATGACAGTGTCTTTTTATCTCCTGTCTTTCTGATGTTGAAGGAATATTATCTTTTAAAATATGCAAAGGAAGAGGAGAGTATTGCAAAGAGTCATTATTTTTCACAGGAGATTCGTGGGGATTCTTCAAAGGCATAGTATAGGCTATCCATCGCTCAAGAGTATCAATAGGCTTTGTTTCCAAAATATTATCTATAGAAGAAATCTTTATGCAAAGTTGTCCTAGGGAGGGGGCACGATCTACTTTTTCTAAATATCCGATGCCTTGTTCTTTCTACAAATTTCTTAGGCAAGGAGGAAGAATCCATATGGCAAGATCTACCAGATAGTAGTCTTCCACTAAGAAATACTGATGAGTCCACCACTGCATCTAGGAATAAGAAGCGCTAAAAGGGTAATTATGGATGGGAATTATGAAGTGTGATCCGGTGCGAACGATCAAGAGCTGCTTCCATGTCAAAGCCCAATTATATGGTCCGATGCCGTAACTTCTCATTGCTTTAGTAACAATATCGAGTCTCCGATACCGTTTGATCAAACCCAAACTGACGAGCAAACCTGATAGGATAGTATGGCTCGCGTTAGAATCTATCGCCTTCTCTCCAAGGAAGGGTGCTTGGCCTAATGGAGACAAGGAATGAATGTTCGCCAAATGAAACGGAATCATCATCAACAACTGTCATGTTGTCAGAATAGCTAGCGAAAGGGAATTGATAGAAATCAATAAGATCATTTCTCTCTATTTTTCTGGTGACCCAGCCGTTCGACCTTTTGATCATCTCTCTTAGTTGATAATGTTGGAGAGGGAGTCAGTCAGGGTGTAAATACACTCTTTCAGAATCAGCAAATGTCCAACGAAAATATACTCCTAGCCAACCCACAAAGAAATGTCATGGAGTACAAATAGAAAAAGATTCGGAAGAAGGATTTTTGGAACTAAAGATGACATCCACGAAAGCATAGTACAAGGAACACAAGACTGGGGGAGCCGGTGAATATTTTTAGCCTTCCACTATTGCACCTGCGACCACGAAGAAAGATAGCGTGATAATGTCTGTCTGTTCAGAATATGGAAATATTACTATGTTTAACCAGTAAGCTAAGAAAGTAGCTAGTTCGCAGGAAGAACTATATTCAACGGTTTTCTTCCCATTTTTGCGAATGGTCTTGAGTTCTTAATGATTATGGCCTACAAAAATGTCGAGGTGAAGATATGATCATTAAAATAAGACCATACAAGATTGAACTTGTGAAAATAAAAAGCAGAAAGGGGAAAATATACTGTAATTTTTTAGAGAAGTAAGCTAGCCATTCAAGAAGTGATATGATCAGGATGAGGAAAGTTAGCCGGTGCACTGAAAAGTTCAAGTGCAGTTTTTAAAATCTCAGTTTTTTTGTCCCCTATAGAAGCTAGAGCGAGTTCTCCATTAGAAGGTATATAGGCATTGAAGATATTACCCTTGATGGGAAGACTAGCTATGCAAAGAAGATCCCATAAACTGATACTCATTTTACCTTGAGAGAGATGAAATGAGTTAGTGATTGGAGACCAATGGTTGAGGAATCCTCCAAACATAGCAGCATCCCCATGAAAATGCTCTAACGTGGCTATGATTGCATCAGGGAGGTTAATTTGTTCCAGAATAATGGTGTGCCTTCAAACGATGGCTCGAACCCAAGCACTGTAGAAATTGCAAAGAGATAGGTGTCCTATCGCTGAGAATTTTTCTGTGTTCCAAGGCAATCTCTCGGAGAAGAAGAATTTTTGAGCAGTCTCGAAATAATGAGCAGGGAAATGTTGTTGGGGATCATGGAAGGGATGCAGAAGTCTCATTTTATGAATCCTGCTAGCTCTTTGACGGGGCACATTCTTTTCCAGATAGCCTATCAGAATTCTTGGTTCTTTCACGATCCAATCGTCCACGGAAACAAAGATATTTCGTCGATCGAACGGTTCACTTGAAGAATTGACTAGTGACACCGTAAGTTGATGGGAATAGTGGTTAGTTTGTTGGTAAAGAGGTTGTGAAGCTCCAAAGCTTCGTCGTTTATTTCTACGTATTTCTAAGAATGATGGAAAGTTTGTTTGGATCCTGAGAAAAATGGATAATTCTTTATTCTTGAAGAGGATGCTGACGAACGATGCATGATTTTGAACTAGGAGCTATTAGGTTAAAGATGAAATTTTGAAGGGTAGAAGTGATGAAGGCAAAAGAGAATTCATCAAAGTTTTGGAACTGGGGTTTTCACACTAAGTGCTAGCAAGTTGCGCACGCAAGTTGCACTAGATAATTGCGCAAAAAAGGGGTTGAGGAGGGAGAGAGAAATTTTTTTTAAGTGATGAATGGCTGGGGTTCTGATATTTATAGACCAGTGGGAACTGTTGTGAATTACGCAAGTGAGAGTTGCACAGGCCTGCACAACTCAAGTCCCAGAGAGTGAAATTGATCCTTCAAATTGACTTAGAGTGGTCAAATCTCCAATCGAGGGGGCATATGTTGGAGCATAAAATTTGGTTAAGAAAAGAAACTTCAAGAAGAAGAATTGGAGAAAGAAATAGAGCATAGAACTGAAGACAAGATGAGTTCCGCAAGACCCAAGTTGCACGAGTCCGCCCAACTCACCATAGTTGCTCCGGGCCTCGCTACTCTTCGCAAGGACGAATGATCAGATGATGCGAAGTAGGGTCCACGGCACGGGATTCGAGGGCTTACATGTGCAGAAGCCTATAAATAGCCCCCTATCCCCCTCATTTGTAGGATCGGATGTTCAGAAGACCAGTGCCTCTGACAGGTATTGGAGATGGAGAGAGGGAGAGAGAGTGTAGAGAGCAGAAGGCCGGGCCACGCCACTCGTAGCAAGTTGCCCGAGTCCGCGCAACTCCTCGGCTTGTACAACTCATGGAGGAGTTGCACAAGTATTCTTTGAGGCTACATTATGCTGCATTTTCTCAAGTTTTCGGGCTGACTCAAATGTTCCAAATGAATCTTAGCACTCCTTTATCATGTCAAAGAGGGACGAAGTGCATGGAAAGTCCGCACAACTCATCTCCCCTGGAGACATGACTGATATGAACCGGAATGCTGCCGAAATTTATATTTAAGCCTATTCAATACTTGTACTTTTGTATTTTTCAGAAATTTTATCTCGAAATCAAATGATCAAAAGGATGTAAAGAACTTAGAATGAATAAATTCGATGATTGTTCTCTTAGTTCTTTCTTTTTGTCATTATTGAGTGAGGTAATTTCCCAAATCAAATGTTTTTCGTTTCTGGTCAAAACAGCAGGGATGATCACACCATCCTATATGATTTTTCTAGATAATGCAGGACATATGAATATTAAGCCAAGAGTGATCCAACTCCTTTCAAAATTTCATGGACTTGAATCTGAAAATCCATATCTATACTTGAAAGAGTTTGATGAGATAATAGCCACTCAATACTTTCCTAATGTATCTAAGGACACGGACAGGTAGAAACTCTTTCCCTTCTCCTTAAAAGAAAAGGCTAAGACGTGGTTGCACTCCCTACGTCCATGATCGATAGGTAAATGGAACAACATGACAAGGGAGTTCACTAAGAAATTTGTCTCATACCATAAAACGAACACCTTCAAAAAGTTAATCATGAACTTTGCCCAAAAGGAAGACGAAACATTCTTCTAATGTTGGGAGTGATTCAAGGATCTTGTTAGTTCATGCCCACAACATGGTTTTGAAACGTGGCGCATCACAAATTTCTTCTACAATTGACTGACATTTTCCATGCGTCAATTGGTCGAGAGAATGTGCAATGGGAATTCATGAACAAAGATGTCAATGATGTGTGAGATTATTTGGACAGACTTGCTGAAAACGTACAATCATGGGACATGTCTCCAAAACCCACCACCTCTGAGCCTACTCAATCAAAGGAAATGGGAGGAATGAATGCTTTAAAAGAAGAAGATGACTTGAGTGCAAGAGTGGCCGATCTCACAAGAAGAGTCAAGGCCATGGAAGTTAAGAAGGATAAGGCTAAGGAAGTAGTTTGCGGTATTTACACTTGCAACATACATACAACTAAAAATTGTCTAACAATACCTGCTTTCCAAGAAATTCTGAATGAGTAGTCAAATGCCGTGAACAACTACCAAAGACCTTTTAGTGGACCCGCCTCAAATACATACAACTCCAGCTAGAGGAATAGACAAACTGCTACTTCTCAAGGATTCCCTAACCAATTCCTAAATCAAGGGAACCTTTAAGAGGATCCAGTCTTAAAACACCTTTAAAATCAAGAGCTTTTCAATCAGATTATATTGCAAGCCATTCAAGATCTTTCAAAGGCCATACAAGGGTGTGAGACAAAAATTTTAATTGGGGAGAAAGGGATCTTTCCGGCCCAACCTCTCCCCAACCCTAAACCGCAATATGAAATTAATGACCCAATCTCTTCAAATCAATATGTGGAACAATCTAAGTCTATCACCACTCTTAGGAGTGGTAAAACAATTGACAAATCTATTCTGGTAAAGACTGAAAATTCAAAGGACCTAAAAGAAGACACGGACGATAGACCTAGTATTGCCCCACATGGGTTAAAATTAGAACCTCAAGGTAGGCCGATTGCTCCATTCCCTCAGCGGTTGATTATACCAAAACCTCTATCAAATTCTCATAATATTCTAAAGGTACTTAAACAAGTGAAAGTCAACATCCCTCTACTGGATTTCGTTAAACAAATCCCTTCATATGCCAAATTTCTAAAAGATCTATGCACTACCAAGAGATGGCATACTATTCAATAGAGATTTTTTCTAACAGAAAAAGTGAGCGCCATCCTTAAGTAACATGTGTCACAAAAGTACAAAGACCCTGGTAACCCAACCATCACTTGTGTAATTGGGAACTGCCAAATTGAGCATGCACTTCTTGACTTGGGGAGGAGTGTTAATCTGATTCCTTACTCGGTTTACGAACAACTAGGCTAGGTGAATTAAAACTCACTCGGACCACATTACAACTTGCCAATCGATCAATTCGTGTACCGAGAGGGATCATTGAGGATGTGTTGGTCCAGGTTGATAAATTCTACCATCTAGTAGATTTTATTGTCCTGGATACTCAACCCAACATGAACATGAGCACTCAGATTCCTGTTATTTTTTGCCGCCCATTCCTTGTTACATCAAATGCAATCATTAATTGCAGGAATGGAGTTATGAGTTTATCTATAAGACCCGTATCCTAGACTGTACCATTACATAGGCTTCCGCGATCCTCCCGATTGAATTCCACCACCCGCCATCTGTAAACGGTGTTTACGCGTGATCCTGAGTCATATCCCGCATTCCAGAATCAGCTCAACCCAAGACTTATACCCTAGCGACCACACCATCGCCGCGGTTCCGATGCTGCGTCTCGGGCGCCGAGGCGATACCCAGGCTAGGAGATGTGGACCCGCGTTCAGTTCGAGAAAAATGTAGTGTATTTGCAAAACCCAAGAGAAATCTGTCAAATCAATCACATCACTAGTCAAAGTAAAACACCCATCCCCAAGTACAACCACCCTCCCTAAAGTCAACTCTCTCTCTTACAACCAAGTACACCCATCACTCACCCATCTCTCTCTCTCCTTTACAACCTCTCCCTCTCTCATCTCTCTCCCTCATTCTCCAAGCAACCCACGTCTAAGCTTCCATGAGAGAAGCTAGTGTGGCCCACCTTCCTACCTCCCATCTCCACCATCCAAAGATCATCTCAACCGTTGAAATCGTTCCCTTAGAGCTCTAGAGGCTATAGGCGGAAGAAGGAAGAGAAGATCGAATGGTGGGTGATTTTTGTGTGATTTTGATGATTAGAGTGCCCACATGTCGTGGGACCCATCTTAATGTATGCATTGTTTAAAGAGGGGCCCATAGTGGCGGGGTCCCTCCCATTTCCACCGATCTCTCCCTCTTTTTCTCTATTTCTCTCTCTCTCTCTCTCTCTCTCTCTCTCTCTCTCTCTCTCTCTCTCTCTCTTTCTATTTTGGTGTTGGAACATGGCCCACCTTGCTAGTGGATTTTTGATAGGCCCTGGATGAAGGGAATCACAAGTATCAGTTTGATCCAGTGGTGGGCCACGCTGATGTGGACCCACTATGATGTATTTATTATATGTGCACTGTCCAGCAGATCTGGACGGTGGAGATCCACCCCCCTGGATGTATTTATTACATCTACACTGTCCAGTAGCTCTAGACAGTGGCCACACTAAGATGTATGTGTTTTATATACTCTGTCCATCTGTTGGACGAGTAGCAGAAAGCTTCTGTAGACGTCAGCGGATCTAAGGCCCACCATATTGTATTTGTTTCATCCACACCGTCGAGCAAATGATGGTGCTGGATGCACCTGTTTGGCACATGTGGCACCCACATGTGGGGCCAGATATGATGTATGTGTTTTATCCCACCATCTAGTGGGTGGGACGGTGGTGATCCAAGCCGTCCAATCTCACACGTGGTGTGGGACCCACATGATATTTGTGTTTTGTTAAGACCGTCCATCCAGCAGCAGATAGCTACTAGACTAACGTCAGCATGTTCTGTGAGTCCGTCTGACGCCAAGAATTTTTATTTTTCTTTAGTTGTTTTCATGCTTTCTTATAGGATTTTAGATCCAATCATGTCTATGGTTGGCTAAACCTCTTAGCTAGGACTAAGAGGTGAAGCTTATAGCATGATGGGATGTTTCTATTACTTTGATTCATGTTTATGTTAAACTCCATGGATTCTAATTTGATATTTAAGGAATACTTTCAGTTTTTAATGGTTTATTGTGACTCAAATTACAGTAGATCTGCAATAGCTTTGAGTATCTTCTTTCCCTGATATGAGATTATAAAATTAGTAATTTCTATTGTTCACCATCATCCCTTGGGCATGGTAGGGTGATGAAATCCTTCCTAATCTTCACAATTCTCCCGTTTTGAGATTATGGGATTAGTAAATCCTATTGTTTTTCATTGTCTCCTGGGCATGGTTGGGTGATGGAATCCCTACCAATTATCATAGTTCCTCTTCATTAAGAATTAGGTCAATGGAAGTTCAGATTTGGTTTTATTGATATATTTTCCAATTGGATAGGATAGGACTCCAATTCTAATTGTGTTACTTGAATAAAGTAAGAGGGCTCCCTAATCACTACAAGTGGATCCTTGGCACCCTAGTTCCCACCTTTAAATTCTTAATTTTAATTACTTAATTCACAATTACTCTCTCAATCACTTCAGAATTAGTTTTACAGCTTCTTCTAGTTCTACTTCTAGTTAATTTCATAAACGCACATGATCAATCCCTGTGGATTCGACCTCGGTCTTACCAAGATTATTACTACACATGCGGTTGTGAAAACAATGTCTTACAGAAATTGAACATTAAATGTTAACGGCTCAAAAGAAACTTCACTTATGGATGCATACATCCCTTGGGCAATGACTAGTAAGATGCTCCTCCCCAACCAAAAATTTTCTCCCATCCTACCTCGAAGACAATTTTAACTGGACCATATTTAGCAATATGATTGACATTCATAGGTTGCTCAATAATTATACTCCGAGTACGGAAATCCCATACATTCTTAGGGTCATCCTCCGGTGTGTGAATAGTGCGCATAACCCGAGTAGTGGAGCAAGATGAGGAACCGGACTGAGGATGACAAACAATATGCTTAGTCTGATGTTCCATGGAAGAAACGACTAAAGAATAGTAAGGAATAGCAAACAAATTGATGGGTTTGACTAGATCAGATTTTTTTAGCAAAACCCACCAAAAAGAATGATCTAGATTCAAGTAAAATGATGGATTCTCAAATAAATCACTACTAAGAACTTAAATCTAGAAGAAAATGACAAATAAACCATTTACAATGAGGTTAGGACGATGGGTTGGCCGAAAGAAGCACCAGTGAGCCGAGGAAGATGAAGTGGAAAATGAGGCATTTACAGTTTTTTTCCCCTTTTTACCCAAATCGCACTCGGTTCGGCTAGACCGGGTATGGTGATCGGCTAGCCGAACAAGTTGGTACTGATGTATTCAAGCATGACAGTCTTGCTTTCAACGAATTCTCGGATATAATAATATCGAATGTCAATGTGTTTTGTTCGAGAATGTTGAATAGGATTTTTGGATATGTTTAGGCACTGGTATTGTCATAGTATAAATTCATGGTATCTTGATCAATACCATAGTCTGCTAACATACGTATCATCCACATTATTCTATGCATGCATTCCTTACCGCAATATATTCAGCTTCAACAGAGGATAATGATACTGAGTGTTTTTTCTTGCTCATCCAAGAGACAAGACAAATTCCAATGTAAAAGCATCCACCACTTGTGGATTTTCTATCATTGAAATTACCAGCCCAATCAACATCAGTATATCCAATAATCTATAATAATGTATCATGAGGATACCATAAGCCCATATGCCTACACTGAAAGAAATATCAGGTCTATTGGCAGTTAAACATAATAAACTACCAATCTTGTAACAGTAAAGACGCAGGTCAACACTTTTACCCAAATCATCTTTAGACAGTTTGAGTGTTGTAGCCATGGGTGTTTGAAAATTTTTACCATTCTCAAAGCCAAATTTCTTAATAAGATTCATCACATATTTGGTGTGAGAGATAAATATCTCATCCTTAAGCTATTTCACTTGGAGACCAAGGAAATAATTCATCTCACCAACCATACTCATTTCAAATTCCAATTTCATCGAATCTGTAAATTTAGAGGAAAGTTTAGTATTTGTTGATCCATAGATAATAATATCATCTACATATATTTAAACAATCAACATATCTTCATTATATTTTTTGATAAACAAAGTTTTATCAACATTTTCCATTTTGAAGTTTTGACTAAGAAAAAATTTAGTTAATTTTTCATATCATGCTCTTGGAGCTTGTTTTAAGTCATATAGAGCCTTTTTAAGACGGTATACATTGTTAGGAAGTTTAGGATCTTCAAACCCTTTATGTTATTTTACATAAACTTCCACATTTAAGTCATCATTCAAGAAGGCACTCTTAACATCTATTTGGTATATTTTAAAATTTTTATGACATGTGATGGAAATAAATATCCTGATGGATTCAAGTCGAGCAACTGGAGCAAAGGTCTCATCATAGTCAATTCCATCAATTTGAGTGTACCCTTGAACAACCAATCATGCTTTATTTCTCATAATATTACCAAATTCATCATATTTATTTTTGAAGATCCATTTAGTTCCAATCACATGTTTGTCAGATGGTCTAGGAGCTAGATACCAAACATCGTTTCTGATAAACTAATTAAATTCATCTTGCATAGCCAAAATTCAATTTTCATCAGCAATGGCTTCATTTACATTAATCAGTTCTATTTGGGAAGTGAAGCACACAGAATTGCATGTTTTCCAATTGTCTTCTGATCTGTACACCAGTGTGAGGATTACTGAGTATTTGATTTGTCGGATGATCTTTGACTAATCTATTCTCAATTGGATTTAATTTTGATGATGATTCAGATTGATTGCCAATAGTAATTTTGTAAGTGCTAGGATGTTGAGCACACTTAGGTTGTCAAATTTCGTAAGACAAAACCACTTCAAAGTAGATCTTCAAAGATCGGTCTATGTTTAAGAGAAGATCAAGCTCAAGATCAGTTTTTGTTCACGAGAAGATCAAGCTCAAGATCGGTCTATGTTCAAGAAAAGATCAAGCTCAAATTCAATATGAAGTCTGAGACAAAGTTCAAGCCAAAGAGACTCAAATATTTAATATATCTCAAGTAGTATAAAACCCTAGAAAGACCTTAGGACTAGGTGTTTTCAAACTTGTTTAATTATGGATTTTTTTCACTTGTTCTGCCTAGAATTCGACTAGCCTAACTTTTGGTTCTGCCAACCTAACTTCAAGCCTAAAGCAAATAATAACCTATGTTGTAAATTCAGCTAGCCCAAGTTTTAGTTCGGCTAGCCCACGCTTAAAATTTGGCCAGCCATAGAAAGTTCGAGTCAAATTCCAGTAACATCAACTTTTGGAATTTGGCCAACTAAAGGTCAAATTCGGCTAGCTGAATTGTGTTGTTCGGCCAGCTGAAGTTGACCTTCGGCTAGCCAAATTTTGGATAATTCTTATCCCACACAATCCAAAATCTATTAAACAGAATCCGCTGAAGTTAGGCTAGTCAAAGCCTATCTCAGGCTAACCGAAATTCTAACTTCTTTATCTATAAATTGAGTTCTTCTCTCATTCTGAATTACACAATTTAATTATCAGAATTCTTCTGCAAGAGAGAGAGAGAAGCTCAAGTTATTAGTAAGCTATTAGTTAGTATTTATAATTTATTTAAATAACTTTTTCAATTCCCTTTAGTCTCAAATATTTTAAGTTTAATCTAAGAGAGTAAACTATACTCTTCTTTGAGATCTAAGAGAATTGAATTAAGTAGCTTTTAGGTTTAACAAAATTAAAATCAATAGAACCCTACACCATTTCTATCTGACTAAACACGACACAATCTAAATTCAAGAAAGGGGTCCTTCTGCTACATCTTCTACGATGAAGATAAGTATACCTTCTATAACTCTTTTTATGTTTTTCTAAGATCTCCCATGAAAATCTCAGTTAAGGTTTTATCTGAGATAGCCTGGTAAAATCTCAGTTTGGGTTTTTATTGTGATAGCCCGTGAAAATCACAAGGAATTGTATCACGTTTTTAAGGTGACCCTGTGAAAACATTTTCATAGTGAAAGTTAAAATTACGAGGAAAGTAATTTTGGGAGTGGAGTAGGTGTGGCTGATTTTGAAGCACCGAACCACTATAATTCTTTGTGTCATGTGGTAAATGCCAAAATATAAGTGTCCGACTAATCCATGTATCCCTGAAATCCCATCGAAGCAGCACGAGGTCTACATAGACCTGCCAAAGAGCTGAACATAGGAGAACTCTTCCTCCTCATCTACGAAGTCCAGCTCTGCTGCATATACATCCTCATCACCTGCATCTATAACAGAGTCTAGTTGGTGTTTTAAAACACCGTCCCAGAGTGGGAGTGAGTGATCAACTCAGTGGTACTATAAGGCAAAGGTTAACATGTTATCAATTCAATCAAGCAGTAATAATAAAGTAGTACAACAATCATTCCCTAACTACTCTTATTAATGCAGGGATGGTATGCAGTAATGATGCATGCCCTCGCACGACACTCCCTCAAGCGACTACATCAACCATTCGCGCATAAACTCCCTAAAGTACACTTCCTCACCAAAGCACATACAATGTGGTGCATGATCGTGTTAGCCGAGTACTTAATTAGGCTTATTCATACAGAAAATTTAGGAAGCTAAGGTACCTCCCTTTATATCATTTACCCAACCGAAAGATCCATCTAGGGTCATCAATCCTAGTTAATCACATATGATAGGAAAGTTATAGGACATCACTCCTAATGAAAAGCAGTGGATAGGTAAGTTCGAGAGTTTATACTCGAGGTCACTACCAGGAGGCTCATCACCTCAGCGCGGGCCAACAGCTCGAATATAGTGTCTCATACCACCGTATTCGGCTCACGAGTTTGGATTACTCACTGGTCACTACGGGGAGGCTCGTCACCCCAACGTAGGCCGACAGCTCGACCACGGTGTCCCATACCACCATGCCCTGCTCATGAGTCTTAGTGGATCGTGGTACCATGGTTAAAATGGGCTTTTACACTGGTGGGGGTATCTTAGATTCAAGCAGTGGCATCCATACATGGTGAACATATAATAGGCCGATCAGTTTGTTAGGGAAGTTCAATTGGTACGAGCACATGCTAATGTAATCGACATGGAGTGCAAAACACTCTGTGTGTCCTAACCACTGCTGACAATCCTTGTGCAACCCGGATTCATCGAATTTTCCCGATGTGACGCGACTAATTCGGCCACTTGAACAGAGACTGTTACCGATTGCCTGGACTATGTTGTAGCCCTAATCTTACTCAGATGTAGCGAATAAATACATGTGATAATCATTTCAGTAATTGACAAACAATCCAAGTAAATACTTCATTTGAGCATTTTACCAAACACTTGCATTTTATTCATAAATTGCGTAGAGGCAAGTATGATTACATGAAATAAATTATACATACGTACAAGGTAATGCAAAATACTCTCTTAATACCTATAATAAGTACAAATCATCAATATTTTCTCATTCAGACAATTTATCAAACACTTAGGCTACACATAAGAAAATACATGGACTAGGCTAGTTTCAACAAGTATTTTAGCAATTCCATCTATAAGGATGTCATCATGCAAACAACAATCATGAATCCTAGCTTAGTAATCATAACAAGCACAAATCATGTTTACATATTCATTCAAACATTTCCACAAACACATAGGATGCATAGTTATACAACATAGTTCGTACATGTGTAATACATCGAAATCGACGTGTCTAAGATGATATGATAGCAATCAAGGCAGACATAAATCATTAACTGACATTAAGAACATTGAAAACCATAATATAAATGTTTATAGTCCGCACCTTTCGTCGAAATACTCGTTTCGAACTCGGTTTTATTCCTATGTTCCCGAATACAGAACAATGGGTACCTAAACATTGAAATAGGTTAGATATTTCATCGTTTACGCTATTGAAATCCCTAAATCAATATTAGGGTTTGGATTTCTTACCCAAATTGTAGTAGAAATAGGTTGTGTAGCGAAACGGGAGAGGTGATTCAGCCCATGGAGTAGTGGGAGTGAATCCCAGCAACGATCTCCCTATCTCTCTCTCTCTTCTCCTCACTCTTTTCTCTCTTCTCTCTCCAAGGGTTAGAAAAATTCGTATGAAATGGGAATGGGGTGGTTTAAGGGCATTATATAGGCCTAAAACTAGTGTAAATGGCCCCAGGGCCATGGTATACTTAGGTTACAGCCAAAGGGTGTCTGTTTCTGACAAACAAAGCCCTTAGGAAGGTCCATTTCTCACTTATAACATAGGATAAGTTCCCTGACCATGGATCTAAGCCAAGTTATGATTTTGGTATGATCAGATAAGTGGATAAACCGTGGAGGACCCGTGTCAGATCAACGGTCGTTGTCGCTTGATCAGGGCCACAAGTATATAGATATGTGCATGAAAATTTCTCTGATCCATGGGTAAATTTTGGTCAGAAACTGACAGTCTGAAATCTTCAATTTTTCTCACAAGCGAATGGCCCAATTCACTTAAGTTTCAATAGCTTTTCTAAGGATATTCGCGTTTCTCACACACTTCACTCAGGGCTCAAGTTGTGTGTTTCTGAATACTATTTGGGCTTGATTCCTGCAAAGTTTGTCCAGTCCAGTAAGGCAGACATAACCCTATAGTTTCGCGGTCATCGAATTTTCGACGTGCGGTCCGATTCGAAGTTTTAATGTGCTCCCAAGAGCAACTGGCTTTTAGGATTTCTCCTAGGTTATTAAGTAATGTTGAGTCATTGCTTTTAATAATTTTAGGTCTTTCCATTTGTATAGATAGTGGTTCAAGCTAAATCCACCACCTATTTAGTTTAGATTTTAACTAAATTTCGCCTAAATTTCTACAAGATACAATCCTTAGGGATTTCTGCCTGAGGTGGTACTCGAGCCTTTGTACGAATTTTTTCGAGATGTTACATGGTCACTTCTTATTCTGTTCATAGATAGTTCTTTTTCAGTCTGGATGCATTTAAATAACTTTTTGACTTCATCAAAAGCATTTGACTTTTCTCTTAAGAAGGTTACCCAAGAGTAACTAGTGTAGTCATCAACTACAAGTAAGAAGTATTTCTTACTGCCTCTACTTTTTGTTCAAGTTGGTCCAACTAAGTCCATATGGAGTAGTTCAAGAGGTCTTGTTGTGGCTAAGGAGTTTACCTTTTGTGACTACTCTTGATTGGTTTGCCTATATGGTAGGTACCACATACTTTCTTCTCTAATATTTTTAGTTTGGGTAAATCTCGAAAAGATGATCTCTCTTGCTTAATTTATATAGATCTCTATAGTTTACATGTTCATGACATTGACGCTACAATTCAATTTTGTCTGTTTAGAACATGTAGAAAGAGTGATTTGAAGAATAAGAGTCATCAATGATATGGCAATTTTTAAAGGTTCTTCAACCATTTAATATTATATGGCCTTGATTATTAATTATCTCACATCTGTGATCTGAAAATTTAACACTATGATTATTATCACAGATTTGAGATATGCTTAGCAAATTATATTTTAAACCTTCAACATATAAGACATCTTTAAAAATAGGTAGGTTTGAAAGTTTTACATTACCTCTTCTGATGATCTTGCAGTTGCTACCATCTTCGAATGTCACTAAACCGCCATTGATTTGATTGATGTCTGATAGAATCGCCTTATCACCTGTCATATGTCTAGAACATCTACTATCCAGGTACCATCTTGAATGGCTATTAGCTTTGAAAGCTGTGTGGATAACAAGACACTTATCTTTTAGAACCCATTTCAATATGGTTATGGGTTTAGGAGAATCTCTTACTATTTTCTGTGTTTGGGAGTAAAACTTTTTCTTGTTTCTCCTTACTCTGTTATCTCTAGAGCTGGATTTTAAAAGCTCTTTAAGTAAGTCGACTATCTTATCTGCTAGGAGAGGATTATTGCTTCTCTTTTCATGATAATTGGCCTTAGTTTTTTTATTAGAAATTTTTTGAATAAGTTTTTCTTTCTTCTTTACTTCCTTTATAGTTTTTGAAAAGGGTGAGCTCTCAATCCTAGAGGGGGGTGAATAGGACTATGCCAAATAAAAATAAAATGCGAAATATAAAAGCAGATAGCTGAAGTAAATATCAATCTCAATTGCAATAGTATTGAGAGGTTGATACAAATGTTGTTCAAAGGACAACCTTACACCAAAAACCAAAGTTTATGGTAGGACAACCTGATGTCTTGAACTCGGTAAGGATCAAAAAGTCAAACTAAAACAAGAAGCAATAGAAAGGAATCTAACTATTACAACATTCACCACATGTACATGAAAGAGATACAAACATTCAATACACATACATCATCATCATCATCATCCACCACAACTCCAAAAATTATCGTGGTTCGGTGTGTACACCAACTGTTCACAAACAGCCACACCTACTCCACTCTCAATAATCACAACCCACATCATATTAGCTTTCATTATGAAAGAAGGTTTTCCAAGCTTCACCTTAAAACCTTTAGAATTGCGTTTTCAATGGGCAATCACAATTAAAAGTCCCACGCTAAGATTTTCTGGCTATCTCAGTCAAAACCACAAGAGATTTTCTGGCTTATCTCACAAACCAAAAAGCAATAAAAATATACTTATCTGAAGATTCTTCTTGATGTCACCTCACTTGTAGATGAGAATGTTAAATGTCCAACACACATATAGAAGGGTTCTAGGTTCTAAATGAATTTTAATTAAGCTTAAAACTGGGCTACTTGATTGAATTCCTTCGATCTCAAAAGGGTAGAGAAGAACTCCCTTTTACAAAGTAAGATTGAAATCAAAGAGATTAAGAAATAATCAAATAAGCTAAAAACGAATCAAAAATTATTGGTCAATAGCTTGACAATGATGGGGACTTTTCTCTTAGAGTGGTGGCTTGATTTAGCTTGGAATGAATAAAAAATACTGAGAAAAGACCTCTATTTATAGGCAGAAAAACAGTTCCTTCGACTGATCCTGAGAACAACCAAATTTTAAAAATTCTAGTGTGATGGGATAAAACTAACCTTCGACTGGTCGAGTGGCCTGCTCGACTAGTCGAGCAATGCACTCGAGTGGGGTCTAAAACAATTGCTAGAGTTTGAGTCGAGCACTGTTCACACGACTAGTCGAGTAGTATGCTCGATTGGTCGTGACCCTACCAGAAAAATTCAAAATTTTGATATTTTTCCTGGACTGGTCGAGACAAACCCTGAACTGGTCATGCCAGAGCCCGGACTAGTTGAACATAGGTTAAGACTAGTCGAAACAAAGCCTATAATAAGCATAATAACCCATATAAAATATGCAATATGAATGACCTAATCCAAAGGTCTTTCTAGGGTCATATATACCTGAAAGTGGAACAATGAACCATGTAACTTTAGTTGCTTTCAATTGATCTTTGTACTTGAAGTTCTTGAACTTGATCTTGTACTTGAAGTTCTTGAACTAGATCTTGTACACTTTATCTTGAGCTTGCTTTTGCACTTGGGCTTGAATTTGAAGTTGCACTTGGACTTGAAGCAATACTTGAAGTTGAACAAACTTCATGACTTAAGTTTAGCATATCTTCACTTGAAGGTGAACTTTCGATCACACGAACAAGTCCATCAACTCAAAGTGGTTTGTACAACGAAATTTTGACAACGAAGGGTGCTTTATATACAATACAACACTTACAATCTCTCCCTTTGTCAAATTTATGACAAAACCAACTTGAAAGATTAGCCTATACATTAAGCACAAGCTCACAATTCTACTTCATAACTTAACACTCTTTCCAAAAAGAAACTCCTCCTCAATCTACTCCCCCTCAAATTCAGCTTGGTGACTTGTAGAGAACCTGTATTAACAACAAATACATATATCCAAAAAAAAATGCATCTTTACACCATACACCAATCCATTACCATAAAGCCTACAAAATTCTCTCCCTTTTTGTCACAACTAGACAAAGGAAGATAATAACATTAAATAACCATAATTGTGATTATGATAATAGAAGTAGAGTAAGAATCAAATGAAATGTAAAAGTAAGCAGAGTGTAAACATTATGAAGATACGATAAGAAAAGTCATAAAGTTAGTAATCCAAAATATCAAGAAGTCATACAAGTCCAGGAAAACATAAAGTAGTAATCCAAGTTATACATGCCCAAAAGATAAAGAAAAAGATCACTAATTTGAACCAAAAGAAGAGGGAGGTGGAATAGATGGATCAATCTGACGGAGTCCTCTGGCAATGTAATGAAAGTATTTTTTGCATATATTTCATAGACAATTTTTGACTCGCATCCAAATTATCATAAGAAATTTTCAAAGCATCCACCTTCTCCTCCAAAGAACTAAGACACTCATCATACTGAGGTGGCTGATAATCAGGATCAGCCTCGACATCATTGGATCAAGTTCATCAAATATATCCTCCATCATAATGTCGGTTGGTAAAGCATCATCATCTTCTCCAACTTCCTCTGCTCCCTCATCCCTTTGGCCACGATTCAGTTTCAAGTTCATCTTATTTATATTTAAGTTGTTGAATGGAAGAACTGAAAAAGGGGCTTCACCAGACGACATGACCACATTGCAATGTAAGGCTAAGGTGGCCATCAAATAAGCAAAGGGAATATATCCGTGGCCCGGATGAAGATGGTATTGGATAATAATGTAACATATCAAAGATGGAAGACAGATGGGAATACCTAACACAACGGAATGCAAAATACGAACCATAAAAGAAGTTCAGTTTTGTTGTCAAAATGCGAATAGACATTTTCAATGAAAATGTGATGTAAGACTTTATATTTGAGCAACATTTGATTGGCCCAAAGCACATTCCCCGCACTCCATTCCGAGTTTATGTTACATAATTTTTGGGTTAGCATACACCTTTTTGACTCATTTAACTGATCAGATAAAGTTGGTATAGGAACACCATCATCATTCACATTTACATCTAACAAACCCAAAGTTAAGTGGCGATCAACTTGAAAAGTGCTTTCTCTAAAAGTAATTGAGAAAGTCAAATTTTTAAGTGATACATCGCTCATCCAAGCAAACATCCCTTGTTCAATGGAGCTGTATGCCAGTCCGCCCCAATTCAAAATGTTTCCTAACCTACAGCCACTAGGATGGGAAGAAGCTAAAACTGAGATAAATGATTCGAATTAACAGTATGCTCAACAATGATTTATCGAGTATAAAAATCCTGCACATATTCGTGGTCTTCCTTGGGTGGTCGAAGGGTTCTCACCCTAAGAGATGTAGACCAAGAAGAGGAAGCTCAAGTAGCTTTCTTCTTTGTACGACCTTCCATTGCAAGATACAAAGCAAGAAAAACAACAAGGGAAAGCAGGATTTGAAGAAAATCAGATTTTGAGCTAAAACCCCTTATAAATCAAGAGAAAACCTCAAATTGACACCAAAATGTAGCAAGATATGCAAATGGGAACCCAAATATGGAAGGAAATAAAAAATGGAGCACTTACCAAACACGAATCGAAGGTGGGTTCGACAAGTCGGTAAAGGCTCAAATGAGGAAGAAGAGAAAAATGGTGAAAAAGTGATTTTTCTCTCTCATAAAAGGCCTCCAACCGCGCAACTTGACCAGTCGAGTACATGCTTGAGCCATCGAGCCACGACTGGTCAAGTATGTGCTCGACCGGTCGTGTAAGCATCAAAAATACAAATTTTAATTTTAATTTTTCTTATTATTTTTTTAGCAATTATTTGCACAAAAATATACAAAATAAAACATGCAAATACACAATGATAAATTTAATTAGAATTACACATACCAATATCCATTATCAATTTTGAAAATCTGTTTCTGTCAGAGGTTTAGTAAATACGTTAGCAAGCTATTTTTTCGTTTGAATATATTCCAACGAAATAACTTTATCTTCTACTAAGTCCCAAATATAGTGATACTGAATGTCAATATGCTTCATACAAGAATGTTGGATGGGATTTTTTAAAATATTAATTGCCCTAGAATTATCACAATACAATATCATTGTATCTTGTGCAATACCATAATCACTAAGCATTCTTTTCATCCATACAGGCTGGGTACAAGCATTTTCGGCTACAATATATTCAGCCACAGTTGTGGATAATGATATGGAACTCTGTTTCTTACTGTGCCAAGAAACAAGACAATTGCCAACATAAAAGCATCCACCACTGGTAGACTTTCTGTCATCTATATTCCCAGCCTAGTCAGCATCCGTATAACTAGCTAAGCAAACATTAGTATCACATGGATACCAATCACCTATATTAGTTGTACTTGTAACATATCTAACAATGAGTTTGACAGCAATAAGATGAGATTCCTTAGGATCTGATTGATATCTAGCACAGATACCTATGCTGAATTTTATATTAAGCCGACTTGTAGTTGAGTATAGTAAACTACCAATCATACTACGATATAATTGAGGATCTATACTTTTACCTGTTGCATCCTTCAAGAGTTTTAAAGTCATACTCATAGGAGTATCGAATTTCTTACCATTTTTAAATCCAAATTTCTTAACCAGGTTTAAGATGTGCATGGTTTGAAAAATGAAGATACCATCATCCAGTTGTTTAACCCGTAATCCTAAAAAGTAGTTCAATTCTCCCACCATACTCATTTTGAATATGTATTTAATCAGCTCTGTAAACTCAGCAAACAGGTTATTGCAAGTAGAGCCATAGATAATATCATCCACGTATTTATGTACTATTAGTATGTGTTCATTATACTTTTTAACAAAAAGAGTTTTATCAACACTCTCCATAACAAAATTATGACTTAATAAGAACTTAGTCAATTTTTCATACCATGCCCTGGGAGCTTGTTTTAAACCATAAAGTGCCTTTTTAACGCGATACACATGATTAGAGTGTTTAGGGTCCTCAAAACGCTTAGGTTGTTCAACATAAACCTCTTCATGTAGATCAACATTTAAGAATGCACTTTTAACATCCATTTGATAAATTTTAAACTTCTTAAAGAACACAAGTGATATAAATAATTTAATGGATTCAAGACGAGCTACTAGGGCAAAAGTTTTATCATAATCAATTCCTTCAATCTGAGTGTACCCTTATACAACCAATCTAGCCTTGTTACTAATTATGTTCCCTAACTCATCAGATTTATTTTGAAGATCCACTTGGTTCCAATTATATCAGATGGTCTAAGAACCAAATACCACACATGATTTCCTAACAAATTGATTAAATTTATCTTGCATGGCAACTATCCAATTTTCATCAGTGAGTGCCTCTTTTACATTGGCTCACTCAATTTAGGAAGTAAAACACACATAATTACATATATTTTCCAATTGCTTTCGAATACGAACACCAGTAAGAGGGTTGCCTAGAATTTGATCAGTAGGATGATATTTGACTGATCGTAGTTCATTATTGATTTGACAAGATGAGGAGTCAAGTTTTTCAATTATATTGACTTCATCATCTTCTGAACTAGAGTTTGGTGTGTTCATGTAGTCATCAATAACCACATTCATGGATTCCTAAACGACACTAATTCTTTTGTTAAGAACACGATATGCTCGACTATTCAGAGCATACCCTAGGAATATCCCTTCATCACTCTTTGTGTTGAACTTTCCTAAATTTTCATGGTCTCATAAAATGTAGCACTTACTTCCAAAAATTTGAAAGTATTTAACTGTAGGTTTCTTGTTAAACCACAGTTCATAAGCTGTTTTATCTTTTGATTTTCTAATGTAAACACGGTTTATTATGTAGCACGTAGTGTTAACAGCTTCAACCCATAAATTTTTAGGTAACTTCATGTTATTCAACATTACATTGGCCATCTCTTGAAACACTCTATTTTTCCTTTCAACAACCCCATATTGTTGAGGTGTCTTAGGAGCTGAAAACTCATGCGATATACCATGATCACTATAGAACTTCTCAAAATTGCAATTTTCGAATTCTAATCCATGATCGCTTTGGATCTTAGCAACATTTATTTCTTTTTCAATCTGAATACAATTAAGTATTCTTTTGACTTCATCGAGAGTTTCAGATTTTTCTCTCATGAATGCTACCCAAGTAAATCTAGTAAAATCATCCACAATTACCAAGAAATACTTCTTACCACCTCTACTCCATGTGGAGAAGTTCCAGAGGTTTGGATGTGGCAAAGGAGTTCACTTTCTTGTGACTTCTCCTTGCTTGTTTTCTAATCTAACATGCGCCACATATTTTATCCATTTTCTTCAATTTAGGTAGTCCTCTAATAAGATCGGCTTTGCTTAGTCTAATAAATTCTGGTAGTATACATGTCCAAGGCGTTTGTGCCATAATTCAGTTTCATTGGTTTGGACCATGTAACAAGATAATATAGACAAGCAAGTTTCACTCACGATATAGCAATTCTCAGATGTTCTACAGCCATTTAATATCACACAACCTTTCTTATTTGAGATCTCACATCCTTGATTTGTAAATTTAACACTATGCTTATTATCGCAGATTTGAGAAAAACTCAAAATATTGTGCTTAAGACCTTCTACAAATAAAACATTTTCAAAAGGAGGAAGGTTAAAAAGTTAAACCATACCTTGGCCAATTATCCTGCAGTTGTTACCATCACCAAAAGTGACCAAGCCATCAGTCATTTCTTTCTAGTTGGTGAACAAATCTTTGTCACCTGTCATGTGTCTTGAGCAACCACTGTTAGGTACCACTTTAATTGACTCGAAGACTTGAAGGTTGTGTGGACAACCAAACAAGTAACCGTAGGAACCCATTTCATTGTAGTTTTGGGTTTTGGTGCACTGTTGGTTTTTCTTTGCTTGTAATTACTATTCACTCTCATATTAAAGTTATATTTGAGAAGCTTCTTGAGTAAATCCACAATTTTTTCAGCTAAAGAATTATAGTATTGTTTTCTAAAGCTAACATTATTAGTATTTACTTTAGGTGCTTGAAAAGTCTTTACACTTCTAGAGTTGTTTTGGTTATTAAATTTCAAGTCCTTTCCTTTTGAATTAGAGGATTCTCCTTTGACAAAAGTGGGAGATATAGTCTTATTTTTCAGAGGCATGTGTTTATCATAGCCTAGACCCGATCTGTCTCCACATGTTCCAGATGCGGTTAAGAACTTTTCAAGTTTAGGGTCTCCACGGGCATACCTCTATGTATCCTCTGAACTCAATAGGGAAGAAACTTTGCATTTTAGTTTCTCACTTTCTGTTCTTAATTTTTCAAGTTTAGATGTTTTGAAATTCAAATTACATTTAGCTTTTTCAAAACAATCAAAAATATGAGATTTTTCTAAAACTTAATTTTTAAACTCCTCTTTCAATTTCAGAAATTTCTCTTTTTGAAGTTTTAACTTGATAGCAATCTTACAACTCTCCTTGTATAAGGCATTATAGGCATCTTGAAGATCATCTTCATTATCATTCTCAGGGTCACTCCCTTGAGATTTAGATGTGTCGCAACAATCAAAGGAAGTGACTCTGACAAGAGTCATTAAAGCCTTGACATCATTTGAAGTTTTGGATTTTGATTCATCCAACTCAGAAGAAGCTTTAGAGCTGGATGATTCATCCCAATGTAACGCCCTGAAATTCGGGGGTCGAGCATAACTCAGCTCCCAAGTTCCAAAATATCACTTATGCAACATATTTAATGATGGATGTATGTTGACTGTATTAGTGCATAAAACATGGAATAGATTAAGCCAAAACACAGATATAATTCAGGGATAAGTGAAGAAAGCAAGCGGAAGACTTATAGAAATATATGTGTACAAGTGCAAATCCCTGAGATACATATACCAACCAGGTCGTATGAAAGTGTTACTTATCAAAATTACAAGTATCAAGTTACATTATTTAAATCCCAAAAATACTCCCAGAATCTCGCGCATCAGACCAAGGCTCGCTAGAACCCATTTGAAAACTGCATATAAAAGAAAGCAACCTCATCATCATCCATCTCCTGCTCTGCCTCAGAAGTCGCATCCACATTTGCAACATCAGAACCTAAGACAGAGTCTGGTGGGTGTTTAACACCACCCCAGAACGTGGGAGTGAGTGATCAACTCAGTGGAACAATAAGGCACTGGTTAACATGTTATCAGTTCAATCATGTAGTAATGATAAAGCAGAACAATTAAACAAGTCCTAAGTACTCTTGTTAATGCAAGTATGTATGTAAAATGATGCGTGCCCTCACGCGTACACCCTCAGCGTCTCCATCTTACGTTACGCATGACATCGCCTCAAAGTGTGCCACATCTACAAAGCACATGCAAATGCGGTGCATGAATATGATTACCAAGTTGTTATTAGTCCTTTTCATACAGCAGGATTGGGAAGCTAAGATACCTTCCTCATATCACCATCCAAACAATGATCCATTCTAGGATAGTCAGTCCTAGACATCTCATACGATCATATGGTTTCAGGTCGTAGGAAAGGGCTCGTCACCAATCAATGCACGCCTTTCATACCTTTGTTACTACACTAAGGCTCGTCACCTCAATGCGGTATCCAGGTATGCTCGAGGTCACTACAAGGGGCTCGTCACCAATCAATGTAGGCCGACAGCACGAATATAGTGTCCCATACCACCATATCGGCTCACGAGTTTAGTTGCTCACTGGTTACTACGGGGAGGCTCGTCACCCCAGCGTAGGTCGATAGCTCGACCACGGTGTCCCATACCACCATGTCCGGCTCATGAGTCTTAGCGGATCAAGTACCATGGTTAATAGGATTTCACTGGTAAGTTCGGTACCCTAGATTCAAGCAGTAGCGTCCATACATGGTGAACATACATCAGACAATCGGGTTACTTGACGAACTCGACTAGCACGAGCGCACGTTGGGTTGAACAACATAGAGTGCGCAAACACTCCGCGTGGCCAAACCACTGCCGCCAACTCTAATACGGCTCAAGTTTGTCTAATTACGTCCGTTGTGGTGAAAGCAATCTCAACCACAACCTTAGGGTCGATTACCGATTTCCTAGACTAATGCATAGTCCCACACACATTACACTACAACAGATATTCGTATTAAATGTAGAACAGTAATGGAACAACAATTCAAATCATGTGGTACTCAAGCATTTGAAGAATATCAACTTAACGTAAATGTAAGCATAAGAAATGCTTGAATTTAAACAACAAGGAATGTAACTTGCAAGAAGGAAATCATGCACACTAGTGGGAGAGTTGAGAATCGCTCCTCAACGCCCATACTAGGTTGAAATATCACACTTTAGATCATTCAGACATTTCTACAAACACTTAGAATACATGAAACAACATACATGACGTATGTTGAAAAACAAGCATTTGGACAATTCCTTTTACCAAGGAGTTGTCGCACATACATCTAGCATACATACATGACAAATAATCATGGCGAACACAAGTGCATATTTTATATGTATACGGTACTTTATACATACACACAGAATACACATGTCTCAATATAACACATGCATATCAGGAACGTAACATAAACACAACATTTGGCATGCGAAATCTCATCCATAACAAGAATAAATCATTAACTGGCATTGAAAGCCTTGAAAACCATAACCTATACGCTTAAAGTCCGCACCTTAAGCCAGAAAAGAACACCGAATTGATTTCAGACGAGTTGTCTTCGTCAACGGCGACAGAATAACCTAAGGCAAGAATAGAAATGAGATACAACAACACCAAGACTATTCTAAGCTCTAACACAGGTTAGGGTTAGGTTAACTTACCCCAAGATGAACTCAGAACCGTCAGAATAACGATTCAAAGTGAAGGTTCAAGGATGAAGAAGAACAGGAAAGAATCCAAGATGATTCACCAACTTCTCTCACACTTTCTCTCTCTTTTCCACTCTCTCTCCAAGCTAGGGTTAGAGAAAAATTCGTATGGAAAAGAGAGCTAGGGTTTCAAGGTCTATAAATAGGCCTCAAATTGATGAAAATAACCCCAAGAACAAGGTATACTTAAGTTATAACCAAAGCAAGCCTCTCTCGATCCAACGAAGCACTTCTGGTGGGCCAAATACCACAAAAGGTCGGACTTAAGCTCACTGACCATGGATCTAGGTCAGGCTGAGTTTTCATACCGACCGGCTCTTCAGATCAGCCGTGGCGGACCACACTCAATTCAACGGTCACTGAATCTCGATCAGGTCCACAAGCACAAGGATATGCCTGGGCCACCTTCCCTGATCAGAGGGTGAAATTGGGTCAGAATCCAATGGTCAGATAACTTAAAATCATCGCACAAACGACACGACTCAGATTTTATAAAAGCTTAATAAATTCCAACCGTTCTCACACTCTTCACTCAGAACTCAATCAAATCAACCCAGAACATCACATGGACTTGATTGTCGAGGTGATGGTCAAGCCCAGCATAATGACCGCAACAGCCTAAGATCATCGCTATCGGACTTTCGACGCGCAGTCCAGGTCCGATCCAAAACTTCTAAAAAATCCCCAGAACAACTGGATTTAGCGATGGATCCCAGATTTCAGAGTAACATAGCGTTAACTAATCTACAAGTTTTGAGTCATGCAGATACAATTTAAAGTGATTGATGCGAATTTCACAAGCAATCGAGCATAGCGCTAATTACCCCAAAAACAACTACTTAAGGAAAGATTAGCACAAAATTTCCAGGGTCATTTCACCCAAGTGGCTAACATGTCTTTTCTCTTTGGCTTGTCCCTCTTTGGACACTTATTTACCCAATGCCCATATTCATGGCAATTGAAACATTAACTATCTTTTAGAGATTTCCAGTTTTTAGATTTACCGTTTTTCTTCTCAGAGGGTTTTTTAAAATAAACTCTTTTCTTACTTTTAAAAATCTTATAAAACTTTTTTGCAAGTAAAGCCATATCGTCCTCCAAGTTTTCACAATCAGAATTAACATTACTATCATGAGAAATGGATTTGGATTATTTAAGAGCTATAGACTTACCTTTTGGAGCTTTGAAATTTAACTCATATGTTTGAAGTGAAGCAACAAGTTCCTCAATCTTCATTTGATCGGTGTCTCTAAGTTCATGAATGGTAGTTACCTTGGAATTGAATCTCTTAGGAAGTGATTGCAGTATTTTAGCACAGACTTTGCTTTCTGAGATACCATCTCCAAGACCCCACATAGAGTTCATTATGTCATTTAGTTTCATGTAAAAGTCCATGAAAGACTCATTTTATTCCATACGAATTTCCTCAAACCTAGTGGTGAGGATTTGAACTTTAGACTTTTTTACAATAGATGTACGCTCGTGTGTCATTTCAAGAATGTCCCAGGCTTGTTTAGCAGTATCACAAGAAATGATTCTTTTAAATTCATCAGGTGATAGTGCACAAGAGATTACATTTAAAGCCTTAACATTCGCACTGCTTTCACTTTTCTGAAGTGTGGTCCATAAATAATAAAGCGATACTTGCATAGACTTGGTTCATCACTGCCTAAAACTTCAAACATTGGTGGTTTCCATTTGGTAACTGTTACTTGCCACACGCTTTCATCAATGGATTTCAGAAAAATCTGCATCCTGGCTTTCCAATAAGCATAGTTGGAGCCATTAAAAGGTGGTAGCCTAGTAATAGAAAGGCTATCAAAATTTGACATGTTGAAAGCTCTAGAATGATTGGCTTAGGAAATAAATCCAAGAGAATGATCTATTAGGCTCTCATACCCCTTGAAAAGGGCGAGTTCTCGGTCCTAGAAGGGGGGTGAATAGGACTATGCTAAATAAAAATAAAATGCGGAATATAAAAGCAAATAGCTGAAACAAATATCAATCTCAATTGCAATAGTATTGAGAGGTTGATACAAACATTGTTCAAAGGACAACCTTACACCAAAAACCAAAGTTTATGGTAGGACAACCTGATGTCATGAACTCGGTAAGGATCAAAAACACAAACTAAAACAAGAAGCAAAAGAAAGGAATCTAACTATTACAACATTCACCACATGTATATGAAAGAGATACAAACATTTAACACACATATATCACATATATCAACATCATCATCATCATCCACCATAACTCCAAGAATTATAGTGGTTCAATGTGTACACCAACTGTTCACAAACAGCCACACCTATTTCACTACCAATAATCATAACCCACGTCATATTGGCTTTCACTATGAAAGAAGGTTTTCCAAGGTTCATCTTAAAACCTTTATAATTGTGTTTTCAATGGGCAATCACAATTAAAAACCTTGCGCTAAGTTTTTCTAGCAATCATAATCAAAACCACAAGAGATTTTCTAGCTTATCTCAAAAACCAAAAAGCAATTAAAATATACTTATCTGAAGATTTTGCTTGATGTAGCCCGGTAGAACCGCTTCACTTGTAGATGAGAATGTTCAATGTCCAACACGCATATAGAAGGGTTCGAGGTTCTAAATGAATTTTAATTAAGCTTAAAACTAGGCTACTTGATTAAACTCCTTGGATCTCAAAAAGCTAGAGAAGAACTTCCTTTTACAAAGTAAGATTGAAATCAAAGAGTTCAAGAAATAATCAAATAAGCTATAAAAGAATCTAAAATTACCAGTCAATAGCTTGACAATGATGGGGACTTTTCTCTTATAGTGGTGGCTTGATTTAGCTTGGAATGAATGAAAAATACTAAGAAAATACCTCTATTTATAGGCAAAAAAACATTTCCTTCAACTGGTCTAAGGTCAGCCTCGACTGGTCTTGAGAACAACCAAATTTCAAAAATTCTAGCGCGATTAGAGAAAACTAACCTTCGACTGGTCGAGTGGTCTGCTCGACTGGTCAAGTGGGGTCCAAAACAATTGCTAGAATTTGAGTCGAGCACTGTTCACATGACTGGTCGAGCAGGATGCTCAACTGGTTGTGACCCTACCAGAAAAATTCAAAATTTTATGATTTTTCTTGGACTGGTCGGAACAAACCCTGGACTGGTTGAGCCAGAGCCTGGACTAGTCAAACATAGGCCAAGACTAGTCGAAGCAAAGCATATAATAAGGATAATAACCCATATAAAATATACAATATGAATGACCTAATCCAAAGGTCTTTCTAGAGTCATATATACTTAAAAGTTGAATAATGAATCATGTAACTTTAGTTGCTTTCAATTAATCTTTATACTTAAAGTTCTTGAACTTGATCTTATACACTTGATCTTGAGCATGTATTTGGACTTGGGCTTGAATTTGAAGTTACACTTGGACTTGAAGCAATACTTGAAGTTGAACAAACTTTATGACTTGAGTTTAGCATATCTTCACTTGAAGGTGAACTTTCCATCACTTCACTTGAAGGTGAACTTTCCATCACATGAACAAGTCCATCAAATCAAAGTGGTTTGTCACAACGAAATTTGACAACAAAGGGTGCTTTATATACAATACAGCACTTACAGTTTCTGCTTTTGACTTTGAAGATTCACCTTTTACAAATATAGGAGCAAAATTTTTAAATTTTTCTGAGCGACTTTTGTTACACCTCAAGCCAGATTTGTCGCTACTTCGTCGAGATGTAGTTAATAATTTTTCAAGTCTCTGGTCACCTTGAGTGTATATCCAAGTCTCTTTTGAAGTCTTAAGAAAAGCAACTTCTATTTTTTAATTCTCATTTTTAGTTTCGATATTTTGAATTTTAGAAATTTTCAAACTTAAATCTAATTTGGTTTTCTCAAAACAATTAGAAAATTGAGATTTTTCCAAAACTGATTTTTCAAGTTCTAATTTTAGATTAGCAAAGTTCTCTTTTGAATTTTCAATTTGGCTACAATCTTACAACTTTCTTTGTATAGGACTGTAGACACCCTACCCAGGCTAGCATCTTGAGAGAACTAGAATAATCGGGGAGCCATGATCATATCCTAAACCAAACCCTAACCCGAACATCAGCCTAAACCCAAGACCCAGCCTAACCCTAACCTAAACCCAACCTAACCCTAGCTTAAACCCTAATCTGAACCCTAAATCATTGCCCAAGTCAAAGCATACATGCAAATAAATCAGTACAAACCCTAAAAACACACCTAACCATTTGAGCTCAAAAGCCCACTAACCGAAGCCCGGACCAAACCTAGCCCGGGCAGTCGTCGAACTACCACAGGCCACCCCAGAACGGAGAAGTGTCTCCTTCGAGTAGCAGCTGTCTCTCATCCCAAAGTCAACTTTCATATGGTTTTACCCCCCCCCCCCCCCCCCCAGCCTACCTTATTTACCACTTTACCTACCTTCAAAAGCCAATGAGAGCATGCCACATGGCATTCCTCTCTCCTCAACCAATCCTAAACTGCCATTTCAGCTTTTACCCCTTACAAATCCAGCAATTACCATAATGCCATCAGAAAAGGCTATAAATAGCCCTCTCCTCTTCACATTTCACACACAACAACACCAAGAGAGAAGAACTCTTCTCATTTCAAGTGAGAGAGAGGGAGAGAGAGGGAGAGAGAGAGAGAGAGAGAGGAAGAGAGTAAGGGTGAGAAGGAACTCCCAAGCCTCTAAGATCTAATTTTTCAGTTACCCCTTAGCTTCCTCCCAACTATCTCAACCCCACAAGTCTAAGCCTGGATTGGTCATGGCGCAGTCCATGTCCTAGCCAACTCAAGATCAAGCCAAAGATCTTTTCATTTCCTTTTCATATATGCATTCATCATAACATCCCTTCCCTTCTCAACCCCCCTACTTCTCTAGATCTCTAGTGGACATATGTTCTATGACTTGCCGTATATCGGATCCTATCACATCAGAAACTCCTAGTAATCTAGTCCACTTTTCTTTATTTTTACACAAGCATCATCACATCCGACTTTCTAGACACATCCCTGGTCGTATGCTCTATGGCTTGCCAGACTCCCAGATCTTGCCGCATCAGAAATTCACGTGTGCCTAGTCCGATGCCAACCATATCATTCATCCCTTGAGATTTCTTACCACACCAAGTAGAGACCGTGCATTTGTACAGGCAAAGAGGGTGCCAACACCTTCCCTCTTTATAACCAAAGTCCCTTACTCGGAATTCTAGATTGCAGACCAGTAGTCAATCTAAGGTAGGAGAATCTTCGGATTTCTCAAACCTTACACATTTCGCGGATTCTAGCTGACTGCGAGATTTTGAGATTAAGTGGCTGAGGAATTCTCTAGCTTTACATATTCTGCAGGTTCTAGCCGACTGCGAGATTTTGAGTTAAGTGGCTAGTGGCGACTCCAAGTCTGCATTGCATCACAAATCCAAAACATCCAAATCACTCCACCATAAAACATAAATCTACATGGGTGCCAATTTCCAGCATTCACAAAATGGTGGCTCCATTGAGGACTTGCTAGCTCGTACTAGCTGAGACCCGACTCGAAATAGTGTGGTAATATAATCTTAGGGGATGTTCTACATATAAACATTTGCATTCATACCTTGCATTATGAAAATTTAAAAAAAAAATTAAAAAAATGATGAGCATCAGTCTTTGGCTTGCACCGATACAAGGCTTCCACTCACCCCATGCTTACCCGATCCAAAGTTGTCATAGCAAACCAAGAAGAAGAAACCATTATGCTTAAAAGATATCCCTCAGATCGCCTGAGCTTATAGCTGCTAATACTACAACCACTGTATCCATGGATGATATGGCCCAAAATCTCAAGGCTTTACAGGACCTTCTTGCCCAGTATATTGAAAGAGGGGGTGCCTAAACTATACAAGTATCACATCCTAGTGCCCCAGTCATCTTAACTTTCTAGCATCCTCCCTGTAATGGGAGTTACCTTCAAGGCCAATTTTCCTCGGCCGAGAATCCTTTCCAGTAGCCTCTCACTAATGAGAACTGCTATCAAAATCAACCAATAGCCAAGAATCCCATCCAATTCCAACATCCTCTTCCTAGTAGGAGATTTGGTCAATTCCAAGGGGCAAAACCCCCCTCATGTGGTCCCTCTTAAATCGAAGAACTTCGAGAGCAATTGCGAGATATGCAAAGGACGCTATAGAAGCATCAAGGGGTGGAATAAGGGCAAACCCGAGTATCTCTGGATATCTCATCTCATATCCATATGCCAACTTTACCCAACCCATCTGCGCTGGGGAACAAGTCGAAGCTGGAATAAGGGATGAGACGATCTCCCCCTAGTGGCCTCATCAGGCCTCCCTAGTACAATAGATAGTGGAAGGAAGGTCTACTGGATACGAGAACGGTAACAGAAATGTTCCTGACCTTCATCCAACAGAAGAAGATAATCATGTCGCCTTTGCTTAAGGCACTCAATTCGCCCCTCAACAGGGATAATGGCAACAACAACAGCAAAGGGAGAATCCTCAATACCCCAATCATGGTCAACAGATAGGGATGGCCCAGGAACCTAGGCAGTTCACATCGACAGCCCAAACTTACAGTGAGATACTAGCCACGCTAGTCCAAAGGAAAATACTTACACCATTACTGCTTAAGCCCCCACTAAACCATAATGAGAATGAGTATTGAGAATACCACCAATCTCTAGGCCACACAACGGACCATTGTTTCACCCTAAAACATGCGGTCCAAGATTTGATTGATAGCCAAAGAATTGTGGTTACCTCTCCTGTTATTGCCGCCACCAACTACATCCTCTAGATTTCTCTACCACCGTATCAAGTATGCCCCAGCTCATCAGGAACCCCTACTAACAATATCATTCAGGGAGAATCACCTTGTCATCTAGTCCAATGCATTCATTCAATCACTGCTAGCCTAACACCGATACTCTTAATTCTGCAAGGGGCATACCTAACCAGTCCAATCTCCATGCCCCCAAGTTTACAAGGGCACACCGTGCCAGTCCAATCTCGTCGCTCTTAAATATGTAAGGGGCATCACCTTCCAGTCCAATCTCCATGCCTCCAAGTCTATAAGAGCCACCCCCGATTAATCCAGTCCACACATCTTTTGTCTTACAAGGGGCACCACCTGCCTATCCAGCCCCTACTCCAACCCTCATGATCCAAGAAAAAGCTCCTTCCCTGTTCAACATACCGCATGCCCTAGCAAAATCAAGGCACAACTTCAATCATATGGTAACTTTCCAAGAAGGACATTCTAATATTCAAAGTGATTTGCCTAGCTCTACTCAGTCTTCGATCCTTCTAGAGAAGAATTTAGGATGGGTGGTTCCCGCTTCTAGGAAACGAGTCAAGGAAGAGATTGAAGTCGAGATTCTGATTAGTCGAAAAACATCATCTACGACTTTTCATGTCTTCGACATTACAGCTTCATTTCATCTCCTCTCTGATCAATCTTAGATCCACAGAGTCAATCTCTCTCCAAATCTTCATCAAAAGGTCAAGTACATTTTTAGAGACAAGGTATTGACCATTCTGGATGATCCTAAACAAACTTCCCTAATAGAGGTAACCAACCATCAAGAGCTTCATATCCCGATCATAGACATACAATACTCCAATGCGAACATTTCATATCATAGTCTTGAGTTTGAGACTGTAAATAGCATGCCTCTTGTATGTCCCATCGGATCAAACTATGTCTTCCCTCCAGTCGAGCACCAACATTTTTATCAACTTGAATATTAAGAGAGTGTAGGCATGAGAGGACTGAAACATCTGCCTCGTACGGGTGAGATAACAAAGCACAGATGTATCAAAGGAGGGCATAATCAGTAAGAGGAGGGTAATCCCTTCAACCACACATCAATCAAATCCATCAGAGAAGGGATCGTCTATCCGGTTGGCAGGCCAAGATCCACCATGGAGGATCAAATGAGCAAAATGAGCCAAACTGAGCTGTTTGAAAATGACTTGGGCAAGGGGCAAGAATTGCCCCTGATTGATCTGGATCCCACCCAAGCTGGAAGAATCTAAAGAGTCACAATGCATCGGGGATGAATTAAGAAAAGTGACATCCAACACTAACTCAAAGTCCAATCCCGAATTCATCATGACATTTGGGTACGACAGTGAGGGCCCACCTACTGATTTGTCTAGCCCTGCCTCCTAAGGGGAGGGAGTGCAGGGCAATAGTTAGTTCACGATCCCCAAGATGGCACAATAAAAGAAAATAGTGTTTGACTCCTCAAACCGAATAAGGCAATCCCTGGTTCACATCGCCATCTTTTTCAATAAAAGATCAAAAATCAAAAAATTGTCAAAAGATAAAAATAGTAGATATTTTCGAAATGCCAAAAAATTCAGATACTTGTCAAAATCCAAAAAAAAATCAAAAATTTCTCAAAACACAAAAACAATAGAAAATCTTTAAAAAATCAGAAGCAATAATGTGCCAAGTTTGTCCATTAAAGTGCTTGAGTATGAAGTCAACTTGTATGATTTCAATCTAAAATTAAACTTCAAACTCATGAGTTTGGACAAAGCCCAGGATGGGGAAAATGATGATCCGACTCTCGAGCTAGAGGATTTCCTCATAAAGTTTGAAATAAAGGCTAATGTCGTTATAGACGATTTTAAAATTGTGAACTTGGGATCCCTTGAGCTCCGTAGAACAGTACGCATCAAGAAATCCTCGCCTCTTAATTACAAGAGGATGAAAAAATTCTTAAGGCCAGGGCTATTTATCCTCGCGTTCTCCTATAAAGCCTTACCCAGATCAAGTGAAGAGCTAGTCATACACCATCTACTATGAAGCCTGAAGTCAAGCCCATCAAGAAGTTGTCAAGATCATGTCTAAAGTCCACGATGGAGTAGGCAGCTTGCGCATAAAGGAACATGCGATGTCCAAGAAGAACTTGTGATGAAGCTATTGCAGCATGTCAGGAAGTGCTTCAAGTATTCAAACCTTACATAATGGATCCATGTGCATGCTTCAAGTCTTTATAACCTGTAAACACCCTAACCCCTCTTCATTATGGGGTGTGGACATCATCAAAAGAATGAACCCAAAGGCATCTAATGGTCATGAGTACATTCTTCTAGCAGACAAAAGCAGGCACCGACAACATCCTATATCATGGGTACGAATGAAGAAAGAAGTCAAGGAAAATAAGTGGTGGTAAGCTCGATGTAACCACCTACATCTTGTAGACTAAAGCGCACAGTGATCGCTAGGACCAACAACAAGCAAGTATGAAAGAAAGGTCAGCAACATGATAATAATGCACATCTTACAATTGCGCCTACAAGATCCAGGGGGCAAGTCCAAGCCATCCTACGATGATCCGTTGATCGTTCACGAAGTTCTTCCAGGAGGTGCCCTTCATCTCACCATCATTAAGGGAAAATATCTTACAGAGCCCACTAATGCCGACAACATGAATATCTATCACTGGTAATCCTACCTGACTATCTCAATAACCACAATCGTAAAGCTGAAGTCAAACAACAAGAGGTTAGCATCCTGAGGTACATTCCATCATCATTCCTTCCCTCCAATAAGTGTTCCAAAAAAAGTAAAGGGTCCAAAAAAAGGAGAAGAAATAAAAATAGACGAATAAGGCGTGCAGTCCAAAAAAATGAAAAAACAAAAATCAAACCCAATGAGTGAGAACACAAGTCACCAGCTTGTTTCTCCTTTGGATAGTTTAACCCAATGTCAACAACTTTATGATCATGATTGAAGACAAAGTCAGGTAGCTCACCAATCGGCCGGCAATGAATGGAATCTAGCCTCCCACCTCCGTATAAGAAAAAGAGAAATAAAAAAAAGTAGCGTGCCTAAGCAAAATGGGCGGGTGAAAACCCGAAAGGGTGCCTTGAGTAAAAATAGTGGGCATGTGGCAGACTTGGTGAAAACATGAAAAGGCACCAAGGGTAAAAAGAACACAGCTGCCAAGGGGCAGGCAAGAACAAAAACCCGAGACGTGGTGAAAATTCGAAAGGGCACCACGGACAAAAATGATAAGAAAGTTAGTCATGATGAAAACCTGAAAAAGCATTACGAGCAAAAATAGCTAGAAAAAAATACAGGTACAGAAGAAATCAAGGCGACGAGCAAAGTGAAGAAGCACAGGTAAGAGATAAATCCTGGATTAGAATTTTTGTCAAACTCTACCCAAATCCAAGGGGCATGATTCTAGTACGCGCTACTCTTAGGGAACCGAGATCCCTGGTAAACAACTCAGAATACCAGATTTGACAAGTGCTAAGTTCAATGTTCTGATTCCACCATCCAGGCACAAGTTCAGACACAAGCACACATAAACATATATGGCACAAAAAATTTCATTTCATTTACATATATAATCTCATCCCTTCGAAAAAAGATTACAAAAAAAAAAAAGCATCCCCAGTGAATCCAATCTCGATCGCAAACATTAAAGTGCAAAACAACGGATCGAATCCTTTTTTTTAAAAAAAAATCATCTTTAATATAGTTCTAATAAAACCCAGATTAGTCAAAAGTCCCACGAGACCACTAGTGGACGCAACAGAACTATCTAAACTTATTCCAAAAAAAAGGGGCTACAAATAAAAACCAAACAACGACACCCTCCTGCGAGATCGGACGCATATTTTAATATATATATATATATATATATATATATATATATATATATATATATATATATATATTTTAATATATATATATATATATATATATATATATATATATATATATCTCCAATAATCATCGCTAGCCCTATTAACTCATTTGTGGAGGCAACGCGACTGTCTGATACTTATTTAACTTACGTAAATAAAACTGAATGACAACGCCCACCCACGAGATCAAACAAATATTTTCAAAAAAAAATCCAAAAATATTTATAATAAAATCTCCAAGGAATGTAGCTCCAAAGAGGATAGCTTTCAAACAAACAAAATTTTTAAAAACACATGTGGCACATAGAACACTGAGAAATCTTCCATATTCTCCATTTGTAGTCAGTGTAAACAATAAAATAAGATTCGATCCCGTCTGGTCTCCCCGGATGACGATCAAATCCGTATATGATACAAGTACGATTGGCCCGATCTCCATATCTGGACAGTCGTATGAGTCGAATGCAAGTGATAATGATTTGATCTATGTTTAGAAAGAATAATCAAACTCAAAGTGAAGACAATCCGTCATAACCAAAGTATCATAATCAGCAGATTGCATGGCAAAAGATTACCTGCACATACCTAGTCTGAGATGTTCGGAAAGCGTGATCGAGTCCAAGTCAGCGTAGTGAGTTCCCCGTAAGGCCACATCGACACGCAAGGCAGCTAACCACTTTGACAATCAAACGGAATGAATACTCCTAGGGTGATTACGTAGCAAAGGAAACGACAAATCCAAACAGTACAGGAATCTTCGTAAAGCCGCATTAACACATAGAGGCCCTACTCTTCAGACTTACCCTCTAATGCTATTAACAATCTAACGTGAAAGGGTTGTGATCCATGGCCCGTAATGCCGCATAACACGCAGGGACAATCACAACATTTTCCTCAACCCTCATGATATGTGTGAGTCATCCCTTTTCCAAACAGTCAACTGACATGGCAAGCAACAGATACGAACCACTACCTTTTATGACCGAAAGGTGGGGTGTCCACTCGCTTTAGCACTCAGTTTCTCACAACCTCAGCTAAAGAGAGGCATCTGTAGACACCCCACCCAAGTTAGTATCTTAAGAGAACTAGGACAAGCCAGGAGCCATGATCATATCCTAAACCAAACCCTAACCCGAACCTCATCCTAAACCCAAGACCCAGCCTAACCCTAACCTGAACCTCAGCCTAAATCCAAGACCCAGCCTAACCCTAACCCAAACCCAGGCTAACCCTAGCTTAAACCCTAAACCATCACCCAAGCCAAAGCATACATGCAAATTAATACAAACTCTAAAAACACACCCGACCATTTGAGCCCAAAAGCCTGAAAGAAGGCTTCCAGACGAGCCAGAGCACCTAAGAAAGCCCACTAACCAGAGCCTGAACCAAACCTAACCCAAGCGGTAGTTGGACTATCACGGGCGATAGTCCGACTACCGCCGGCGGTAATCCGACTGTCGCCCCAAAACGGACAGGTGTCTCCTCCGAGCAACAGTTGTCTCTCGTCCCAAAGTCAACTTTTACATGGATTTACACCCCCCCCCCCCCCCAGCCCACCTTATTTACCATTTTACCTACCTCCAAGAGCCAATGAGAGCATGTCACATGGCATTCCTCTCACCTCAACTAATCTCAAACTGCCATGTCAGCTTTTACCCCTCACAAACCCAACAATTACCATAATGCCATTAGAAAAGGCTATAAATAGCCCTCTCCTCTTCACGTTTCACACACAACAACACCAACAGAGAAGAACTCTTCTCATTTCAAGTGAGAGAGAGGAAGAGAGAGGAAGAGAGTGAGGGTGAGAGGAGCTCCCAAGCCTCCAAGATTCGATTTTTCAACTACCCCTTAGCTTCCTCCCAACTATCTCAACCCCACAAGTCTAAGCCCGATTTGGTCAAGGCGCAGTACATGTCCTAGCCAACTCAAGATCAAGCCAAAGATCTTTTCATTTTCTTTTCATTCAAGCATTCATCATAACATCCCCTCCCTTCTCAACCCCCCTGCTTCTCTAGATCTCTAGTGAACGTATGCTCTTTGACTTGCCATACATTAGATCCGGTCACATCAGAAATTCCTAGTGATCTAGTCCACTTTTCTTTATTTTTACATAAGCATCATCACATCTGCCTTTCTAGACACATCCATGGACGTATGCTCTGTGGCTTATCAGAATTCTAGATCTTGCTGCATCAGAAATCCATGTGTGCCTAGTCCTACTCCGACCATATCATTCATCCCTTGAGATTTATTACCACATCAAGTAGAGACCGTACATTTGTATAGGTAAAGAGGGTGCCTAACACCTTCCCTCTTTGTAACTGAGGTCCCTTACTCAGAATCCTAGATCACAAACCAGGAGTCAATTTAAGGCAAGAGGATCTTCAGATTTCTTTAGCCTTATATATTTTGCAGGTTCTAGCCGACTGAGAGATTTTGAGATTAAGTGGCTAGTGGCAACTCCAAACTGACAATCAAGGTCACCCCCCCCCCCCCCCTCCACACACACACACACACACACACACACAAAAAGAACAAAAGCAAGATCACCAAAAAGCATGGGCACCAATCTCCCAGCATTCATAGGGACATCATAAGAAATTTGAAGAATTTCTTCATTTGCAGAATCACTTCCAAGGGTTTCATAATCAGAAGTTTCACCTTTATCTGTAGAAGTGATTCTAGCAATGGTCATGAAGGCCTTTTGATCTTTGTCAATTTCATGGTTTGATTCATCAGTTTCTGAATTGGATTTAGATTCTAATGATTCATCCCAAGTGGCAATCATGCCTCTTCTTCTAGATTTATCCTTCTTAGGACATTTTGAAGCTACATTTCCAAATTCAGAACAGTTGAAGCATTGGGTGTCTTTAGATTTTGATTTCCAAACATTTGAGTTTCCTTTTCTTTTGTCAAAAGGTTTTTGCAAATCTGATTTATTCTTATTTTTAAAAATTTTATAAAACTTTTTAGCCAACATAACCATATCATCCTCATTCTCATCATTTTTAGAATCTATGTCTTTATATTTAGATTTAGAAGATTTAAGGGCCATGGACTTATTTTTAGGACCTTTGAAATTCAACTCATAGGTTTTTAGAGATCCAACCAATTCCTCTACCTTTATAGCAACAGTATCCCTCAATACTTGAATCGCAGTGACTTTAGAATTGAACCTGTCAGGAAGTGATCGTAGTATTTTTGCCCACACTTTGCTTTTAGAGACTTTTTCTCCAAGACCCTATATAGAATTAACAATGTCATTTAGTTTCATATAGAAGTCCATGAATGATTCATTTCCTTCCATACGGATTTCCTTAAACTTTATTGTGAGGATTTGAATCTTAGACTTTTTGACAATGTTAGTCCCTTCATGTGTCATTTCGAGAATATCCCATGCTTGTTTTGTTGTATCACAAGAAATGATTCTTTTGAATTCATCTAGTGATAAAGCATAAGTAATAGTATTAAGGGCTTTTGCATTAGCACTACTTTCACTTTTTTGAATTGTCGTCCAAAAAGTATAAGTGATTTCTTTCATGGACGTGGTTCCATTTTCAACCACTACTTTCATCATTGGAGGGATCAATTGGGTCATGGTGGCTTGTCACACACTTTCATCAATGGACTTAAGGAAAATCTCCATCCTTGCTTTCCAATCAGAATAGTTTAAGCCATCAAAGGGAGGTGGCCTGAAAATGTATAGACTATCAAAATTTGACATTCTAATAGCTCTGGATCTAACTATAGGATGTTAATCCCAAAAAGAACAACCTCGCTTTGATATCATTTGAAAGGACGAGCTATGGATGTCTTAGAAGGGGTGAATAGGACAATACCAAATATTTCAATAAACAAAAACCCTAATAGCTGCAAATTCTATTCTCTTGAATCTCAAGTAGAGTATGGATCATTCTATTAAAAAAATATTAAAACTATCATGAGAAAGAGAATAAAATAAGCTATATAAATGTTAAAATTACCATACAAATAGCTTAAGAAGAGCTTGTCTTTCTCTCTTGCTTTGAAAAATTTTCTCAATGAATTTTGTATGTTAAATGAGTGAGATAATGCCTCTATTTAATGCGAAAGGATTTGGAAATTCGATTGGCCCAATTTTAGGTTTTGTTGGCCGAATTCTAGCAATTGTGTTCCAATAGATCTTTGGATCTTGCAGGATAAGATCTTTTAAAAATTCAGCTGGTTAAACCTCCAATTCAGCTAGCCGAATCTCTTTGAGATCTGAATAAATTGCATGCTGGAAACTTCACCGAACATAGTTGGGTTGGCTGAGTGGACATGTTTGGCTGGCCGAACCTACTGCATAAAATTAATGCCAATCTGTAAACTTGCTCGAATTATGTTGGGTTAGCCAAAGGCAGTTAGGCTGGTCGAATTAGATGTCGGGCTGGCCTAACCTAAATGATGTTCATTATGATGTTATGTGAAGTACACTTAACCTAAAGTCAATCTAAGGTTATACCACCTTATGGTTGACTCAAACGGAGTGTTCCGATCTTGGAACCATGTAATTTTATGCTTGAAGAAATTGAGTCTTCATTAAGATGCTTGATCGAGTCGTTTCACAGATCTTCATGAGTTTTCAAAGAATATCTTCATGAGTGCTTGTTCTCCTCATAGGACTACGAAATATGACAATCCTAGTTGTGCTTAAGCGTAAGCACTAACAAAAAGATTAAACAATCCTAATCTCCCCTTCGATGAAAAATATCTTACTCCTTATCACCCTAGTCCGCCACTATTCCCCACTTCTACATGAGCAATGTCTATGATTATAAAAAATTCTCAAACTCTAGACAATCGATTCATCACCTATGCCATCCGTTCTAACTCTTTTATGATTGTTCTGAGTCTTTTACCTCATACATTGGCTAATTATGTCTTTCTTTTCTACTTACTCGAGAGCTATCGGCCGTAAAGAAGCAAGTCATTGTGGCACAGTCACCATAACAATGGCAGCTAGTGACCAATGCTCCTGAAGTTACTGACATGCAAACTGTTGATTCTGATAACAAGATCATCACCAAGGCTCTTCCTTATCATGCTTCTCTTGAAGCTAAGACTCTTGTTATAGAGTTTGAATACATGGTCAACCTTCCCCAGATGTCGCCTACCGTTGTCAACCAAGAAGAAGAAGAGAAGATGAGCGTCCCTTAAGTGCCACTTCTCAGGTCTTAATTAGAGGATCATCTCCTCGACCTATTCCTCCATTTGTTCAGCAGCTTCCTCCAACCGTTGAAGAACATCTTCAACTGGATCCAGCACCTGAGGTGATTGTCCATGATCAGGCAATAGAAAAGACTCTTACGGTTGATGTCTCTCTGCTTAGCCCAATCCCAATTCTCGCATCAGCGCCAATGGTCGTGGATGATGCCTCGGCCTCTTCTGTAACTACTGAAGACACACTTCCACTTGAAGACATCCTCTCCTCCCTCAAACGAGCTCTTGCCGACGATAACAGTGTGGTCGAGTCTCCTTATTTCTTAATTGAATTGGAAATCCTCAAAGAAGAACTCCAGACCCTTATACAATCAGGATTATGGAGGACTATGTCGGTCGAGATGGTTGATAAGCTCGCCCAGCTAATCGATCCATACAAATATTTCTCTTATTTGGGAGTGGGTCTCACGGCCAAATTACTAGCTCTCAAGGATTTCTTAGGATATGTTAAAGAGAAAATGAGCTCTGCACCATTATTAGTTGCCTCGAAACTAAGCACGTAACAGTAGAATCCCAGATGACCTCTGCCAAGGATATCGCAAGTAAATTATCGGCCAGCCACATGGAATTGATAACATCCAAGGCCGAGTTAGAGGACATGAGCATATAGATCATTGCTCTGGAGGCAAAGTTGATGACTCTAATGCGAAACTATGAGGAGAGGAGTGTTGAATGCGATCAGCGAAAGAAAACAATTAAGGATTTGGCAAAGCCCATTAAGGCCCAGATAACAAATATCGGCCGTATTCGCCGAGCAGTCTCCAAACATGAAGTCACTTTACACATGGTGATTGGAAGAGGTCAAAGCGTAGATTCAACAATTTTCTTCCTTTGACTTGTAATTATCAAACTCTTGTAACCATCACCATTCATTAATATAATCGGCCGTCAAGCCCTCTTTTTATCATTGGTCACCTTAGTATTTTATTTATTTTCTATTTGTCATAACTAGCTGATGACTTGGCATCTAGAATTCGAGTCATGCATGATCCCCTGAAATAAAGGCGAGGACGGCTGCACCTTACTAGTTTCTTGGAACACGAAGCATCTTTTCTACCATAACCAATCCAAATGTGGGCTCCTGAATTGTCTATTTAAATTGCCTTGGATCCCATTCCAAACTTAACACTAAAATCATCATAAACTTTCTAGCTTCCTACCCTTACAAAAATGGCTTCCAACTCTTCATTCCTCAATGGTGCAAGGAGCTATTTGCAAGAAATCTTTTATGGAGGTCTCACTAACTTCAACCAGTCCTCTCTGATCTTTGATGTGAATCACTTCATTAGTAAGGCCTTAGAAGCATTTGAATCAGATGTTATGCTAGAAGACTTTTTGCGAATGTTAAAGTGTCTGTATTTGATCAAAAATTGCTACTTACAACTCGTCTTTGAATCTGAGCAGCTTGTAAGATATTTGTGACAATAACATGTGGCCAGGGAGGAATCCCTGGTTGTCAATGAAGCTTATGAGCTAGCTTGAAATGATCAATTGCGGTGGAAGTGAATCCATCAGTTCGACCGTACTATGCTCCGTGTGCAATAGGCATAGTGCACTGGGTTGTTGGAAGACATTAAGGAATAAAGAGAGCTCCTTCTTTCCCAAGGATATAATTGTTCCCAAGGATCTCATCTCCTTCCTTGATTCACAAATCGTCACTTTCCAGGCTAGGTCGAAGTTGAGCCTAGTTGGGAAAAGAGAGGCTGAGAATCGAGTCTCCACTCATGGCATCCGTGTTGACCAGCTCTTACACCTTTTGCCCATCCTCATCGAGAAGGGAGTTGACTAGAAATCAAAACAGGAGCAAGCCAAGGTCGAGAGGGAGCAACTCCTTAAGGAGTTCAATGGGATAAAGGCTAACAATGCCCGAATGCCTGAACCTCTTGTTGTTTCCCTTTTTTGTTCTTTCGCTTCTATAATGAAGCCTATGGCCAACCTACTTTCAAATAAACTATCTTTTTTTTATCAATTTTCGTGTTATTCGCATACTTGTCAAGATTTATTTTGCTATATATCATAGAAAGACATCTTCTTCATCAGATTGTCATTCTAAGATATCAAACCTCTTCCTTACCACTATGATCTATCATAGCTCAAGATATTTAGAGTGATCGACCGACTTGAACTGCTCAATCCTATGACACAGGGCTCGTCAAACGACTGTTCTTGGCCAATTGGAGCTGTGACATTACCTGTTTTGTTGAAGTCCCTTATCGACTAGACTTTTTCTCCACAACTCAATTGCCCAACACTTGGTTTTTTCTTATACATAGTCGTTTACTGATTGGACTATAATGAACATGTGTTGCTTCCCAAGGAAACATTATTTATTTCTATTTTGTGTTCCAATCTTTTAGGAATCAAAACGGCACCCCAGTCGCTTAACTCAAGTATCCCAACTAACGTACTCTATCCAATGCCAACATTTATTACTCTACAATGCTTATAAAAGCACCACTCATCCAGATTTACATTGTATCTCCGGCTTCTACTCGACAGTGAGCCTCAACTTCCATGGTCTCTACCTTATTTTTCTCATAACCGTTGATCATTCTGAAGGAGATCTTCAAGGAGGGGATTAAATACTTCTCTCGATATTCTCTCCTTCACAACACTTATCTCTTTACCAGGGATGCCGTTGAGGCATGGCAAAAACTGATAAACCTCTATAGAAAATCCTAAAGGTTCTTTTCAATTTGTACTGCCTTAGGGATATCTATTCTAAGGTCGATTTGGAGTTACAATGGTGTGTCACCCTTCTAGAGGAACAATTGACCATCCGTACTGAGCCCAAGACCCTCTCGACCCACTATGATGCCACATGGAAGGACTGACTACACTAGGCCCGTCAACATCGCTTTGATAAGGCAATGTTACAATCACTGGAGGCTCTATGCAATGACCTCTTCGTCAATCTCTCAGAGGTTGTGCACCTTTATCCAGGGAGGGATCAGCCAAATTCCCAGGAGCTCGTGACCTTCATCAAGTCCTGGATAAAGTTCTATCAGACTCGTGAAGAATCTAGCAGGTTTGAGAAGCTAAAGGCCAAGCAAGATGTTGTAGCAATCAACTGACGCCTTGATGTGGTGATAGACCTTCTTCGCCATATCACGGCTGAGCGCCCATCGTGAAGGAGCAAGCACATGTAGGCTAAGGAGGCAAATGAGTCAACAATTAAGGAATTTGAAGAGCACAAGGTACCCTACCTGTGAAATGGTTGATTGGCCGGTTACTTCTCCCCTTTTCTGTTTTCTTCTCTTTTTTGTGTAATTAAGTGGGCATTAATTTAAGGCCTCTTTTCTTGCAATATGAATTTGTTTGCATTTATTTTGTTGCCTGTAGTAGGATACTTTCATTCCGATTTTATATTAATCTAGCTTGCTCTTGCACTACCTCCTATAAAGAGAGATAATACGTTTTTAGGAATCGGCCATTAATTGGAGCCTTTGTGACTTTTTCATTTATATCTTTTAAGATATAAGCTCCACCCTTAAGAACATGAATGACAATATATGGTCCATCCCATGTGGGAGACTATTTCTTACCCAAAGTGTGGTCTCCCTCTCCGAAGGACTTTCCTTTTACTCTCTTGTTGTAAACTCGAGTAATGGTCAGTTTGTTGTCAAGGATGGAATTAAGGGCTTTTATTCGTGTTTCGTCTGGCCTTTCGAACTCAACCATCATTGCCTCTTTAAACTCGAGAAGAGTTAACTCAGCCTGATGGGAGATCCTCAAAGATAGCATTGTCACCTCCAAAGGTACCACTGCACCGTGTCCATATGTCAATATAAATAGACTCATCCCAATACTGGTGTAAGGTGAGTTTCTATATGCCTAGAGTGCTTCAGACAGTTTGATATGTCATTCCCAAGAATTTTCCTCAATCATCTTTCTCAAAATGTTCTTGATTATCTTATTATTAGCCTTAGCTTGGCCATTAGCTTGCACATAATACGACATCGAATGCAAAAATTTTATACCATACTTATCTGTCATGGCCCTCACCTCATTTGCTGAAAATGTTGCACCTCAATCCATGGTGAGTGACTTTAGAATCTTGAACTGATGGATAATGTTACTGTTAATGAATTCTATGATTTCTCTGTGGCCGAGCCCTTTCATGGGCATTATGTCTATCCATTTGGTAAAATAATCATATCCATGTTGATAAATGAATCCATATGTGTTAAAGGTGGGTGGATCTAACTTATTATATCAATCACCCATCCTCGGAAGTCCAAGGTTTGACGATTGAATAGATTTCAATTGTGAGCACGTGTTAAATCGGCTCGTTCTTTTTGCAAGCCTCATAACCTTTGGCATATCAGATGCAGTCAGCCATCATCATTGACCAAAAATACCTATAACACCTAAGTATAAGCCTCATTTTTTTCTTACTTGGTAGGCCACATATATCCCTTCGTGGACTTCAATCATTGCCAATAAGGCTTCTTTTTTGGATAAATATCGGAGCAACACTCCATCAGCCCCTTTTCGATATATTTCACTATCAATCATGACATAACTAGTTATTGATCTCCTCACATCCCTGCCGACCTTAGTGAGTGGGCTATAAAGGTAACCCATGAGAGGAGCTCTCTAATCCTCTTTTTTTTAACTCTACCCGACATATCTCCATAACAACTTCCCTTTCGAAAATTGATGGTAGAGACCTCCTCTAGACAGTAATCATCATTTCTGCCAATCCTCTCAAGACATCGAGCCATGCCGCCAACTGCGTCATTCATTAGCATCCATGTTATAATCCCTATTAATGTACATTAATTCTGCCTCCTTAAAAAATTTTATCAATTGAGATGCCAAGGCATAATATGGTAAAAGGGCTACACTGGTACACATAAAAAGCCTTGCCATTTGGTTGATGATTAACTATGAATCGCCTATAATTACCACATTTCTTGCACCCAACTCCATCAATATTCTAAGCCAATTTCATGGCTTTATACTTGGCCTAATTATTAGTGCACTTGAACTCCAATTGGAATGCAAATTTCTACCTATTTCCATTTGGTGCAATTAAGATAATCCCAGCTCCTGATGCTTTGCAAGTCTTTGATCCATAGAAGATAAACTTCCATAGGGTTAAATGCACTCAATATAGATCTAAAACACTTGGAGCAATTTCATCTTCCAAGTTAGATGGATGGTTGGCCAAGAATTTGGTTATGGCCTGACCTTTTACTGCTTTTAGAGGAACATAACAAAGATCAAATTCGGATTGAGCCAACACCCATTTGCCAATTTGGCCATTCAAAATAGGCTGATTCAACATGTATTTCACTAAATTGGTCATTGCTATTATCTTTACTTTTTCGACCAGCAAATAATATCTTAATTTGGTAGTCGTGAAGTACAATGATAAGCATAACTTTTCTATGGCGGGGTAGCATCTCTCGGTGTCAAGGAGCGTTCGGCTTAGATAATAAACCACCCACTCTTTCCAGTCACTGTCGTCCTATGCTAGGAGGGTTTCGACCGACTCTGTCAATATTACAACATATAGCTTAAGAGGTCGATCTTCAACTGGCGGCATCAACACTAATGGCTTCATCAGATACTCCTTGATCTTCTCAAAAGCTTGCTAATGCTCTGCCTCCCATTTAAAATTAAGCCTTTGCTTTAATTTTACCAATGGAGAAAATATATTTGTCTTCCCTGTATAGTTGGATATAAACCTTCACATAAAGTTAATCTACCCTAAGAACCACTGCAGCTCTGGTTTATTCCTCAGTGAGTGAGCATTTATAATCATATGAGAGTTGTTTTGATTGACCTCGATCCCCCGCTGATGCACTAAGAATCTCAAAAATTACCGACTGAGACCCCAAAAGCACACTTATCGGGATTCAATTTTAATTTATGGAGTCTCATCTATTCGAATGATTTGTGCAATTAAGTAATATGAATCTCTGCATCGGCAGACTATACTACTACATCATTAATGTAAACCTCTATAAACCGAATCATATCATGGAATATGACATTCATTGCCCTCTAGTATGTGGCCCCTTCATTTTTAAGCTCAAAGGGCATTATCACCCAATGGTAAGTCCTTAGAGGACCTGGGCACCTAAATGCAATTTTCAACACATCGTCCAGCATGATATAAATTTGATTATACCCAAAATCATGAAAGACACAACTCGATGCCCAATAGCCCTATCGATCAGTTGATCAGCCATCGGCATTGGATATTTGTCCTTCGACATTTCTAAGTTTAAATTTCGAAGGTCAATGCAAACCCGCAACTTACCATTCTTTTTTTATGACTAGGACAACATTTGAGATTTAGTTGGCATACTTAATGGACCTAATGAAACCAGCCTTCAATAGTCGTTCGATATCTTCTTTTATTTTCTAAGCTACTTTCTCTGTCATTCACCTGGGTGGTGTTTATGTGGCCGATACCCTTCTTTTATGGGTAACATGTGTTTGACCAAACCCCAGTCGAGTCCCAACATCTCATGGTAATTCCATGTGAAGAAATTAGCAAACTCTTTAAGTAGATCGGTCAGTTTTATTTTATCTTGGGGCCTAAGCAGGTCGCTGATAAACGAAAGCTTTGGGTCTTGCTCAGCTCTTAGGTTCACCTCCACTAGGGGATCCTGAACTTAGGCCTGAGAATCCTCTAACTTTTCGAGAGATTCCTTAAGCTGTCTGTCCTCTTTTTCGATTGAGACATCTACATCGGTAATGTTCACAAGATAGTCGTCGTTAACATCTTTCAGGCTTTCTTCGGGCCTTCTTTTTCTGGCCGTGAAATCGACACAACGCTAGCTATCCTTTGGTGTACCAATCATGGGATCTCTTCGATGTTACAATGTAGAACCATCTGAAAAGGAATAATGTCCTTCGATAAGTTATCGACTGGATGAGATAACTTGCCGATATATACAATGACTTGATATGCTGCATCATGCCGTGAGTGGGTCTTTCTATGACTACCCTTTCTGACATGGCTCCTTATTCCACCATAATTGTATTCACATATGGTGTTTCATCCGATTCAGGTTTCCTTTTAATGGTTTCTTCTTATGGAAAAGAAAAACGTTGTATCACCATGGGAGGGCTAAACTCCTCCACATCACCCGCCATCTTACTCGACTGGGCCGATTTAGCCTGAGAAATAGAAAGCAAAGTAAATACCATATTACAATGGAACATGATGGGTGATAATATCCCGAACACTATCTCCAAACTCAGACATTGCCCCCTAGTGTTCCTAAGCTATCTTACATATTAGGATTTTGAATGTTTTTAGCGCTTTCATCGGCCATAATGTCGGACAATTGCTACAAGTTCGTTCACCATTCACTCATTCCCTGGGAAACATTCATCACTGAGATAATCAAATACATTATCACAGTCGTCTTTTTCTTTTAGACCTGCTGATCGATGGGGTTGGTCGAAAATATCAACATTATATTCATAGGACACAGGAGGTAGTAAAACCACTTCGACCGTGTTAATGGCTACCTATTCCTCAAACAAAGGGATTCTCCAGAACGGTCGTGGTTGTACTTCTTTCAATCGAGGTACATCCTCAACCTTTGTCGACTTTATCTTTATAGCTGCTTTCGACCTCTGTCAACGGTGTTTTTAAGTTCTAGTCAATGCTTTTGGTTCTACTAGGAATTTAGTAGGCATGACCCACTTTCAGACTTCCTTCTAAGTTACTAGAGGTTTAACCATCCTTTAATTTAACATCCCACCTTGAGAGTAATGACTAAGGGGTGAAGGTGTCCCTATAGCCGATGCTGACTGCTACATTCAGCCCTCTAAGTCATGTATCAGCCTTACAACCTTAGTTGAGGAGGATCTCCCCTTCTCGGAATGGTCTTTCTAGCACATCGGTCACACAGTTGTGAGCGTTGACCATCTTTTCAGACTGTGTTCGGCCAAGTGGTGACAGAATGGGAAGGCTGACGTCGCCCTTGCCCTTGTCATTGTGATGTGCTTTCATAACTGGTTGGGCTAAGATCAACCCTTTGCCGCGGTTGATTATCCCTTCTCAGATTTGTCTAACCATATTAACTTTGAGATTGGGTGAGAATGAATATATATTGATCAATATCGCCTCCTCGCCCTTCTCAGGGAACTTCAGCAATCTACAATCAATATTATCATGGACCATGTTCTTAAATACAACACATTTGTTAACACATTTGTTTGTTAAATGAGAATGAGTTCCGTGCCATTTACAATATTCCATTTTCTGTAATTCGTTGGCCGAATGTATCTTATAATTTATAAAACTTGATAAACTTTCTGACCAATAGAATTTTGAATATCTCATCAGCCCATATGATATCAAAAGTGTAAACTTTTTAGGCCTTTTGCGCAGTCGATGTAGTCAATTCCATCTTGACCAAAGCCAAACATATGAGTGACTTTTTAGCTACCACTTCAGCAATTGCGACCTCGTAATTTGGGTCATGGTAATATATCCTAATTGACAAGTTCTTTTGCCTAACACCTTCTTACAGGAGATTTTTATACCTGGAGACTTTCCTATTTAGGTCGTACAGGTTTATAGATTCTATCCCAATGAACTTCTTATGAAGTTTATATTCGAGCCGGTCTTATGCAAACTACACAAATTCAGTTTTAGTCATAATAACATTATATCGACTTTTTGCCCTTATAAACTAGGTAATATAGGTCTCCCAGCTTTCTCCTGGTAGATATCGGAAATAGGCGAGATCAGCCATATTTATTTCCCTATTTTTAGAGAAAAACTGAGCATGAAATTTTTCTTCCATTTCTTGCCAATTATGAATCGAATTTGGCAATAAATTATAATACCACGTGAAAGCCCTGGCTATGAGTGAATGACTAAATAATTACAATTTGTGATAGTCATCATTCGCTAACTCCCCATACTACATAGTATATCGACCAACGTGCCCGATGGTCGATTGGTTGGGATCACCTAAAAATAGGGCAAAGACTAGTCAATAATTCCATGGCAACGAATGTTATCGATCGATCCACTCAAGATAAGGCTTATGGTAGACCGGAATAGTATTGTAGCCTAGTACTTGGCTTGCAACTTCCTGAACCATCTACATGGTTTGATTGTCATCCACTCACTGTGGTTTAACCACTGGTGGTAGAACGGGACCTAATCGGTTTGGATCCTCTTGGAACAATTGATTCATAAGGAATTATTGGGGGTTATATCCTTCCGGTAAGCCTTGATTCTAAATTTCAGGAATGAAATTACCAGCCTCCCACTCTTGCCATCTAAATTAAGGATGAGGCAGAGCATTTCTATCTCTTGAACTGGAATTAATGGTGGATTCCTCTAAGGAGGAGGCATAGATGGTGGTTGAACCACATTACTGATAGAACTTCCTTCGGCATTATATTATTTTGTCGTTGGTGCTTGTTCAGCCATCATAGCCATCAATTGATATAAGGCCTCGGTCTAGCTGGCCATGTATCTGTTAGTGTTTTCAGTTTAAATCCAGAATTGCTCGACTTGGGCTCTTCCATATTCCTGAACATACTGGATACTTAGTTGTGCATCCTGAAGCGACCGTTATCTCCTCCAAAGAAACAGTCCGAGAGGTCGACACCCTTTTTTAGTTCCTGGTACCGAGTGTCGGGCTATTGTTCATATTCAATGTTTCAAGGGACACTTGAACCGACACATCCTCGGTTGGAGGTGGTGTGGTAGGTGTGGAGGGTTCGACCCCAGCGATTGGATTGCTCCTTTTATTCATAATTCTGATTTGCAAAGTTACGCTGATAAGTTAGAGATAACGTCTCATCGAGCGTGCCAAAAACTTGTTGCTCGTTGCACATCTGGAGTTTAATGAATATTTCCAACAATCAATATTTATATATATAGTGGTATTCTCACCGAGCATACCAAAAACTTGTTGCTTGTTGTTTTCGACAGTTTGGTCACATGGTGAATGTGACTGTGACATAATTGAATTTGTGGCTCAATTCAAGCCGAACAACTATAACCCCAAGTGTCAAGATAGGCAGATACGCCGTATATGACCGAGATCGAATGAGATCGGCTACCTATTCATTCACTCGCTCAGTGTGTAAATAGGATTATGCGATATTCAGAGGGTAAGGTTCGTCCTCTGATGATGGGTTACACCTTTGCCTTTCATATAAAAGAACTTTTCAATACAAATAAAAGAAAAGTGAGAAAGGAATTCTTACAATCAATCATGGAGAACGACTACAAAATACCTTCCTGTATGAGAAATTGAATCCAACGTATATACCCAAATTACAACTAAGATTATCAGCTACTTGATTAACGTTGTGGATTACACTGTGGTATGTAAGCAGTATGCGAAAAGCAAAGGTTTACACTAGGAAATGTAATTTACTTGGCAAAAAAAGTAGAATGATTACACTAAGGAGTATAATTGAAAGGATAATTGAAAGATAATGTTTCGGTTTGATAGGTCGGTGTGTTACTACTTTTTTTGTTGAATTCCTCTACTATTTATAGCCTTACCCTGGCCATTTAGATCATTCCCACATTCTGACGGTTGTTATAACCGTTCAACATTACGTGGCCTTCTTTGCTCCTACTCTTGCCATATGTCTTGTAACTGCTTCTACATAATTACTCCTCCCTCGGCTGCTTAAGCGTGTGGCACTTCTCAATGCATTCCAATTGTACTATCATAGAATCTTCTTCTTATACCCCCATAGATCTTCAAATACACCACATAGATCCATCCGGATCGCATGTAACTCACTTTAATTACTTCCAGCGGGAAATGGCAACAATGAGGATGACCACACTCCAATCGATACTTGCGACAATCTATTCACCCACTCATCCAGCTCTGATTAGTTTCATTCATATTTATATTAGCTTTATTTATCATCATCTCCACTCTCGACCCTCGAGCTTATCTAGTCAATTTGAGTGTATAGTCTGCGGCTTGCAGAGATGTCAATTCCTGCCTATAAAAATCTTATATTGGTTGGATTTCAATCGCATCTCCAGTAGGTGAGTCCACACAAAGAAGTCTTTTTAGGTTCATTACTTGAAGTGGCACAACAATGCCACACTGCATGCACACACTTCATTGCATCATTCGCATGCAAGAACAAATCTAATCCCTCATATTTTGTCAAGCCCCGTGAAGTAGAGACTATATATTTATGTAAGCAGAGAGGGTGTCTAATACTTTCCTTCTATGTCATTGTGATCCTTACCTAGAATTTTCGTTCACAAATTAAGAGTCATTTTAAGGTAGGAATTTCTCAAAATTTTCTGGTTTAAAGTTTCTATAGGGTCTAGCCATCCACAAAATTTTGATGCAGTGGTTACTTCAAGTCAAACATATAACACCGCAAAACACAACTATGCAAGAAAAGCCTCTTTTTTTTTGCTTTTTTTTTTAACACACGCACGCACACCCCCACACACTCACGCAATAGTGGGATTTCACCACGTATGGATACTCGAACCCTTGACCAGGTGTTGAAACTCCAAAGAGTCTACCACCAGAGCAAGGGTAAGGATTGAAAAGGCCTGTGAGTGCGATCTAACTTCCACAAATCAACATTTGAATAATTAAACTAGCTTTAATATCTTAAATCAATGTACATATGTTATATTTGACTGAATAATTGTAATAACCCCATTTAAATATATATTTTCACAAAAAAGAAGAAGAAGAAGAAGAATAATGATATTTTAAACCTTTGGTATGCCACAAACATAAGAATTACAAATTAGCAACACATCAATATTCTTGAATCATCGAGGAGATGACCAATATTTGGATAGTTTGGATTAGTTTTTTTAGCGTGATTTTAAGGATGCAATTGTTGATTAAATTGTTTCGGGATACACCTCTACCAAAAAACAAAAATAAATAAATAAATAAATAGTTTCAACTTTGTTACTGATGTTGACTTTTCTATCTCATTAGGAAAAGCCATTTCACACCAATTATATCGTTTTCTGCGCAAAGTAACATCAAAGCACATTTAAAAAAATAATAATAATAATAATTGTGTGTTTTCATTGGCCTTATTTCACAGCAGAAAATGGGTAATTTTAACACGCTTACCTCCAATTACTTTCATTTAAAAAAATAATAATAATAATAATTGTGTGTTTTCATTGGCCTCATTTCACAGCAGAAAATGGGTAATTTTAACACGCTTACCTCCAATTACTTTCAGTTGCACCAACCTACAGTGTGTCAAACAGGGTGATACCCGCTGGCGGAAAATCTGGCCGAGACGAATAGAAGATGGCAAGGTAACAGTACTGGAAATCCTAAACATCTGTGAGGGCAGCAGCTGTTGCCGAAAGTCAGTGCAGGACACACGTGCCAAGGAAAGCCACGGTGACTCACCACGTACACCACCCTCTCTCTTCTCTTCGACACGGCACGTGCTACCTACTGCTCATGCGCCGTGATGGTCGATACGTGTGGGTCTGGATGTGGAGAGGGGGCAGCGCTGACAACTGTACCCATGTAACCGCTGCATGCTGAAAGTAGGATTCCCCATATCTCGCTGTTTTTGTTGCTTTCCTCTTCTTTTTTCCGTTTTTCGTTTTCCTTGGCAAACGCTCCTGCATGTGTGATGCTTACTCGCGAGAGTAGCCATCCCCAGTACGCCAGGATATCATGCCCCTGCGCGATACACTTGAACTGTTCACCAAATGGTCCACGTAGTCGTTACAGTAATCTCTCTAGCTACATACATATTTGTACGGAAAGGAATATTGGAGTAACAAGCTAACCAAAGCTCCAAATTTAATTTTAAGAGTGGCTCACATGATGGGTTGGTCACATTGATCGCCCGGCAAACAAAGCTATGGGAGTTGGGACCAACCTGATGAACGGACATGATCTTATGCACGTGCCATAGTAGCATCTTATGGTGAGAATGATATTTAGATGGCTGTATATCCATGTGAGTGGACACAGCAGCTTAGTCACCTATATGCAACAGGCCATTGGAAATCGGAAATGGATTGGCTACACCCCCTGCCACCGGCGCTGTGGCTGATGGTCGGTGCTCTGTGGGCCCCACCATGATGTATGTGTTTCATCCATTCCGTTCATCCATTTTTACAGATAATTTTAGTGCTTTATGCCAAAAATGAGAGGGATATAAATCTTAGGTGGACCACCACAGGAAAACAATAGTGATTGAATATCCACCATTTAAATCCTCCAAAGGCCTACTGTCTTGTTTATTTGACACCCAATCTGTTGATTAGGTCATACAGACCCAGATGAAGGGAAAAAACAAAGATCATCTTGATCCAAAACTTTTATTGCCCCCAAAATGTTTTTAATGGTCGACGTTCATTCAACACTGTTTCCTGTAATGTGGACCACTTGAGATCGGGATATACCTCATTTTTGGTCTCATAACATAAAATGATCTAGAAAAATAGATGAACGGCATGGATGAAACACATACATCATGGTGGGGCCCACAGAGCACCGACCATCAGCCATTGGCTAGTGGACGTTTCCGTGGAAATCAGTATATGCAATATCCTGGCCGTGCAATCCAAGGACCCACTATGAATAAGAGCCATCTTTACCTGTAGGACCGTACATTAAAAACGAAAACGGAAAAAGCGGAGTTCCCGTGCATGTATCTATTATCTCGTGAGATGATTTGAATTAGCTAGCTTTTTAGATTAACTCATCCATATGTGGGTCCACTAATACGTGTTTACGCATGGTCAGTTATAGCCACACTTGTGGGTTTAGCAAAGCTTATGACATTCATACGCATGTATGGTAGGATGTAACAACATTCCAATGAGGCAGTTAGGAGTATTATAGTCGTTGATGTGGTTTAAAATGGAAATGAAAAAATAAATTTAAGTTTTTCAAATTTTAAGTACGAGTTATCTATATTTTTTCATTTATCTTATTATTTTTCGCGATAAAATGATGAGAAGATATTTCGAGATTTATGAGAACGCGTCACCGACCGAGTACGAGGCGAGTCAAAGTTGAAACCCCACGCCAACAGCATTAGGTAGTAGGTACGACGTACTAGTAACAGAAATAGATACGATCTCTTCTTTTCTATCTTTTGCATTCAATACTCAATTTATTTATTATTATTTTCTTTAATTCTTTTTAATCTCTGATTAACTTAATTTATTTTTAATTATTTTAAGAAGGAAGGAAGAAGGCTCTCATCTAACTATAAAATTCGTGTAAAGCAATCTACTCGGATTTCGTTTATACCTTCGATACATTATGACCACCCATCACGGAGATATTATGCATGGCCCTCTATTGTAATCTTGAACCTCCATCCTATGCATACAGATTTATTAGAGGGTTGGATTGGAGAATCTCGTAGGATGGCCCATACACAACCTGTCAACGGTTCAGATTAGCCCACTCTGCTGGGTAGAAGACCGTACAAGCAAAAGGGAGGTATAGTCGGTTTTCGGAAGTTTTGGAAGGAATGGTGTGACCGGCAAGTGTCGGTAATGAGAAGCCGTTAGGGTGCCGTTCGGATGGCAGGTTTACAGGCTGGCCTGACAGGATGGCGTAATGATCCGCCCTCCGATTCGGCGACCGAGCTTGTCGCTATTGCCACGTCATTACTTCCGTGCGGCCGTTCTGAAAAACTGATAAGAAAAATCCTTGAGAAAATGCTCTCCAGCCTGGCTCAGTCAAACTCATCCACTTCCGCTATTTTCTTGTGCGATATGATATATATGTATATGCTTTTCTATCTATCCCGTTTCCACATCTCTAATCAAAATATCGTGGTCTTCTTTATTAACCGTCCATCTTTCTGCACGTGTGACATGTGATCGGTGATTCTATCTTCCATCTCTGCTCATCATCGTCGATATATGTTTCTGGTTTACGGCAGATGAGCGGTGTAGATTACGTCTGATCCGTGATACAATCGAATCACTCGTTGCCGGTTTCATAACCACACAGTCATATCATCTGCCAGCCGCTAAGATAGGATTGAGACGAAGATCAGATCTTAGCCATTCATCAGGTCGTTCAAACTGTTTTCAAGATCTGGTTGAAGAACGGGTGGGGTCATATCAGTAGATGGGGCATGATTTACCATAGAAATGGATGAACAAAAAAATTCCAATTTTTCTTAAGTTGGACACATTCTAATATTGGATGGCAACATAACACAAAATCATTTGATCACACCAAGATAGGATTGAGATAGTGGACCGAATTGCCGGACGGCGTACATATTATACGTGTAGTGCCTTGCATACACGCGTAAAAATAAATCTCAATGCGATAGCAGTAATAGTCTCCATAACTGTCGATACCCATAACTGTCGATACCCACTCATGGGACCTATATTATTATATTAGAGTCCAGTTGCCTTTGAATGTATGCAGTTGCATTTGAATGTATACAGTTGCTCACCCGCTGTGTTCCCACTGTCAGAAAAATTCTAGTAGTCTGCTTGACTACCTAAAAGACTCAAAATGAAATCCCAAATTTTCCTGTGCGGATGGGATACTACCCTTAACCGGACCTATCTAGGAACAGATGGTCATGTGAGGAGCTCTCTAATCCCAACATGATCAATATGTTTTATCCATGCCATATTGTGATCAATATATTTTATCCATGATAGATCATTTTAGGACATGAGCCTAGAGATTTAAATCATAATGTTAGAAACTTCTTGGGGGCTATAGAAGTTTTGGATCAAGCTCATATTTATTTTTTACCTTCATACAAGTCTATATGACCTTAGGATGGAAAATAAACAATATGGGGAGCTTAAAAAGTTTTCAATGGTAAGAGTTCAATCCCCACTGTTTCAAGTGGTGTGTTCCACTTGAGCCTTCAATCTGCATCCCTTTTAGGCTCATGCACTAAAATGATCTATCAAAATAGATAGATGGCGTGGATATAACATATTAATCACAGTGGCCCCACGAAGTCCCTAGCATGACCGTCCCTCTCTAGCCAGGTATGTGGTAGTACCTAGGGGTGTACGCCAATCGAGCTAGCTCGGTTAGCTAGCTTGACTCGACTCAAAAAAGCTTGATTTGACTCGGTTCGAAGCTGAGTTTGAGCCGAGTCAAGCTGATTTTTTTATCTCGAAAATGAGTTTGACTCGAAGCAGCCCCAACTCAGATTGAATCCAGCTCGAATCGAACTTAGATCGAATAAGTTCGGTGACTCGATTACTTTGCCATTGATGTTGCTCACCAAGTGTTTGATAAATTGACTTATGAAGTGTGGCCATTAGCAAGGAAGGAACATACATGAAACAAATATCCTTTTTTTTCTTAGTTTTTCTTGGTTTTTATGTTGCTAAGAAAGTGTTTGATAAAATACCTGTAAAACCATTGCTTCTGTTTCACACACAGAGAGATTTTGAAGGTGCAGTCCAGGTGTTTGTGGAAATACTGCAATGGCAAACTCGGCTCAATTTTGACTCGAACTAGCTTGAGTAGACTAAACCGAGCCGAGCTAGCTAGTCAGGCTTGAGTACCGAGCTGAGCCAAGTTCAAGTTGAGGCCAATTAGTGGCCGAACCGAGTTGAGCTGAGGCAAGCTTTACTCTGTGCACGCCCCGAGTAGTACCCAAACCGTACGCCCCCAGTAGTACCCAATCCGTACCCCGCGCCGCGCTGTGATTTTGAGAGTAAAACCGAAAATCAACGCTTCATAGCCCACGCCAATTAGCAATTTCCTCATCTAGCGACTTGGACCAATATTGGGCACATCTCACAAGGATTCTTGATCCGAACTCTTTATTAGGTTGGCCCAAATGTAGATTGGCCACGATCAAAAAATCTCACGAAATGGATGTTAACTGTTGCCGATTTTCTCTTGTGCCATCCATTTGTATAGCATTGATTTGATGGTTAAGATTTCCCAATCAATAGATTTTCTACATAGACACCCAACGACTAGCTTCATCGTGGACTGGTGTTCCGTCAGGATCTAGCGCACGAGGAGAATTCCGGCGTGACTACACGCGAAACAGCAGGAATTGAACTCCAACCATTAGAAACTTCGTGGGGATTTACAAGTTTTGTATGAGATGATATTTGTGCCTACGGTTTATTTGAGACCTAATAACCCTATAAACGGTTTGGATGTCATATAAACATCATGTTCGGCTCCAGGAAGATTTTAACGGTGGACATTTCCGTTCTCACTCTTTCATGTTGTGTGACCCACATGAGCATTGCATCTGCCTGATTTTTGACAAACTGTCCTATTGTAATCTTGAAAATCAAATGGACGGAGTGGATGTGTCACAGGCATCTCTGTGGACCCCACATAGCTTTTGCGGCCGGGCCAGCAAGCTGGCCTAACCTTTGCGTAGGGCGAACGAACTTCATGTGCATCCCATCACACACCGTTAAATCTAATGTTTCGCCGTGACCCCGGAAACTGGTTAAAATCCTGCATAAAACCTGATGTGCACCAGTGGAGTTTCTGAACAACATGATTTTTGGAACGTCCTTCATCCTCGTGGTTCGAGCCAGATGATCGGATTAGGTGCCACATATAATCCACACAACCAACCAAGGGTGGTTGGGGTTCAATTTACAGTTTTGGTGTGAAAAGTGCAGGACTGGTAAAATTAAATGTGGCTAAATTCAAACTAAACAATGAACAACTGCACCCCAAGCTTCCCAATAGGTGGATACATGGTATGTGATGGCAAGAATGAGATCAATTCAGTTGCCTATTCAGCCACTCTCCTATTATGTGAAAAACTCAAGCAATATTGAGGGCAGGGTTTATTCTTTGACAATGGATTACACTTTTGTGCCTTTCCTAAAAACATATTCCTAAATGGACAACTAAATCTAACGTATGAATGTATATTTAAATTACAGTTAAGATTATTGGCTATATGATTAATGCTACGGATTATACCAAGGAATGTAAACAATATGCAAAAAGTGAAAAATTATACTAAGAAATGTAATTGACTTGCCGAGAAGTACAGTAATTATACTAAGGAATGTAAATGAGGGGTAATTGAAAGATATATTGGGTTTGATAAGGAATGTAAATGAGGGATAATTAAAAGATATATTGGGTTTGATTGGGTTGTTATCAGATAAAATATTTCTATTGAATTCTTTTGCTATGTATAGCCTCAATCCGGTTACTTGGATGCTTCCCATGTTCTGACTATTGTTGTAACCGTTTAACACCTCTTAACCATCTTTGCTTCTACTCCTGCCCCATATGTCTTGTAACCACTTCTAAATAATCACTCTTCAATCAACCACTTAGTGGATGACGCGGCGTCACTCGATGTGCTACAGCTGTATTATCGTAGAATCCTCTTTGTATATCCCCAAAGATCTCAAAGTACAACATGTAAATCCATCCATATCACATGCAACGCGCTTTGATTGGCTTTCGTAGAAATTGGCGATAAAGGGGATGAACAGTTCCATCCTGATTTTTCTACATAATGGCCTACTGGAGTTTTGAACCGACTTGACTTTAGGGGTTGGGGATTGGGTATTACCCCCTCTAGGACCTAGCGGGAGACGAACGGTCCTCTTAGTGGCTATGTGGAGCCCATAGTGACGTATGTGTTTTATACATGCCTTCCATCCATTTTGAGATATCATTTTAGGTGATAAGCCCAAAAATGATAGGGATCGAATGCTTAAGTAGACTACACCATTGGAAAAAGTTGGAATTAAATGCCTACCATTAAAAACCTATTAAGGGTTAAAGAAGTTTTGGATCAAGCTGATATTTATTTTTTCCCTTCATCCATGTCAACAACACGATGGGCCCTATGAAAGTTTCAATAGTGGGAGTCATTTTTGTTATCGTCAAAATCTGGTTGAACAGATATGATCAATCGCAAAGGCGAGTCCACCAGTGAACCTACAAAGATAAAGCGGAGGAGACAATGAGGGTGTCGATAATGGTTGTGGACCCTCTGATGCCTAAGTCAAGTAGGTAGACTCAGATTGAACATACATGAGCTTGGGTTTTTGTCTCTTACCTCACTTTAATTGCACATGAGTACTTATAGGGTCCATCAGGCATTGCCGAGATCTGTGTATTTTGTGGGATTCGCTAGAATCACTAAAAAATCTTATCTGGATACGAATCTACCCCTAAATTTATCGTCGAGCCCACCTCGGTCGGTGTGATCTTCGGGTAAAATCATATCGAATATGTTCTCTTTGGTTCGAGGTGAGATTTTTTTCCAAGATCCCCATCCTTCCCTGCTTGTGGTCGATCTGCTCAGCTTGGGAGATGGCTCTTACAACCGAGCTTTGTCCTTAGGAAGCTCAAGTCAGGGTCAGCTCGAGGCCGATCTCTCTATCAAAAGAATCATTACTTCTGAGCTTTGTACCCTACTAGTTCGGGAAGCTAGTCCTGACATTTTTAATCAGCTTAATTTTGAGACATTTTTCTTGCGGTCAATTATACTTTCCATGCTATGGACCAATTTTTTTTTTCCTATAACAATTGTCTCACACTTCCAAGCTTGTCCTACAAGTTCTTGGGAAGTAAAAGCCTAGACTAGTCTAGAAGTGCAAGAACCAATATTTAAAATTCAAGTAGCTCAGTCTTTTTAAAATTTTAAATCGAATATGGGTTTGTCGTTTGTTGGTAAGGACAGAATTCGGAAAAGGCATGCTTACGATCATGAGATACGAGGGACTATATTAATGGTAAAGCACCGTTCAGACTTTAGACAAATTATGGATTGATACTATCACTCGAGCCAACCTTGCACTGCCAACCGGAGGGGTGCATCAGTTGAAGCATCACCTCAGGCTCACATGGCATCGCGTAAGAGTAAATGCGCTGTCAAGGAGATTTTATAAATATTGTCATCCCCCCTCTTTGTTCGTTAGTCTGTTTTGTGAAGTCTAAGCTATGTCGATCAACGTTTAGCCTCCACTTCTGTCTAAGTGTTTTCTCCATCTTCAGTATCCATCAGTCTGAAGTCCACGTGCCGGAGCTTTTTCTAGTGCAGTAAAAACTATTTCTCCCCCTCTTCTCTTCCATTTTGTCATGTCTTTCGAGGAAGATTCTGGGGCTGCCACTCTCTCTGATGCACTTCTTGAGGAGTCGGTGGCCAGTAACTCTGATTCCTGGTTGCATCATCCTTGAGGTCAGGGTATTAAGAGCCTTACCCCTTCACTTAGGGCGGAACCACCAACAGGAGAGGCCTCCTCCCAACAAGAAGAGCCAACCTCCTCATCTACTAGGGATATGGACCATAGGGCCAACATTTTTGTATCTAGGCTAAGGACGGCCAACCTACGGGCCCTCAGGTCAGAGTACATGATTCTCAGTTCAATGGGGCTTCGACTTCCTCGAGCTGGAGAACTTCCTGGCCAACCTCCTGCAGGGGGAGGTTGCCCTATACTTGATTTTTTTTTTCTTACATTCCTATCCGGTGATGAGAGAAATGCTTCACTATCATAGGGTCGTCCCATGGCAACTAAACCCCAATGTGTGTTGAGCTGTCTTTGGCTGATGCATTCTCTAGCAGTAGGTCGGCAATTCCAAGCTCACTATGGATGAGCTCTTCTTCTTGTACCAAGCCAAGAGCAACCCAAGCTCTTGAAGATGGGATTACTTTTCTTCATGGTCAAGCAATGGTTAGTCCATTATCACCAATAACCTGTTCTCTAACAAAGGCTGGAAGGACAAGTGGTTTTTTGTAACCGTCGAGTGGGAGGCCCTTACGATAGAGCTGGAGGAATTACATACTCGAGTTACTACCTCATTCACTCCTAGGTCGGAATAAATGTCGAACTATTGTGTTTAGTTTTCTTTTATTTACTTGCTTGAATCGTGTGGGCATTTGACTCCTTTTCTTCTTTTTTGGCAGCCTTTTTCAAATCCCAACCTAGCCTCTCCGTCTCTCTCTTGTGCTAGATCATGATCGCTCGAGAGTGACCAGTGGCTCAATGGGACTGTAGGAGGCTAGCCACTCTGTAGCTCTTACAACAGCTTAGTCTTTTTCCTGCAGGCGAATTTCTTCCACCTTTGTTAATTCTTGGTTGATAGTTGTGCAGATAGGCTTTTGTACTAACTTTTCCCTGTCGTTCTTGTTGCGATGTCGGAACACCCTCGATCCTGAAAGAGGAAGCTCCCATCTAGGGATGAGTTAGAGAGATTAAAGAGCATGGGGAAAAGGATGACCCCATCAGCTCCTCTCACCACCCCCATTTGAGCCCTTACCCTTGCTCCTAACTTAGCTGAGCGAGACCCCAACCGTCGTCGCCCCTACTGTAGACCCACTTGGGCCTGAGACTGGAGCTTCTGATGCTCCCACTGACACTCTCTTACTCAAAGTGGTTGAACTCGACGTGCCATCACTGAGGTCTAAATGAGCTTGGACCGAGGAGGCCTCGGGTACTGCTGGTGTATATAAGCATCAAGGCTCAGCCCAAGAGGCAATCACCATGGGAGGGCCTCTGTCTTCCTCTCCTTCGATCTTAAGCCTCCCGGTTGTACTCCTAAGTTGGGAGCGGGTCCAACTGCCTTAGGGGGAGGTGCATTTTCGACTGTCTCTATATCCAAAGCGGCTATTTTCATTGGTGGTGACCTCGGCCATCAAGGTATGTTGGCAGCCTATAGATTTTCTGATTTTATTTTTCTCTTTCTTCATTTTGGTAGACTGGCCTTGGTCTTTTTCTTGTTGCAGGAGGCTCTTGGGGTCATCGCCCTTCGCCAGTTTACCCTTGACCTAATGGCTAGGTTCAATGAGGCCAAGCACTTGTTAAACATTGCATGTGCCTATCTCGAGATGAAAGCCCGTGAGCTAACGACGGTCTCATCGAACTTGTGAGAGCTTTGGGGCACTCTTCGTGTGTCCAAGATAAAATGAGACGCTTCCCTTGCTCAACTGGTGGAGAACCACCAACGTAGTGTTGTGCTATTGGCAAGAAAGGCTAAGCTGGAGACTGAGGTGGAGGGAGCAAAGACATCAGAAGCCAAGGCTGAGGCTAGTATCCTGGCACTAGAGGAGGTGATGCTGGAGGCATATAAAGCCCTTTAGGCCCATAAGGCAAAGCTGGAGGAGGTCTTCAACGCCAGCTTCACCAAATGCCAAGAAGAGGTTTAAGGACATTTCCCTGAGCTTAACCTGGCCTAGATGGACGAGGAAGTGGGCTAGGGAGACTTTTATTGCTATTGCCGACGTCACTCCCGCCCCTGAGCAAGAGGGTCCGTTACCTGCCTAAGAGTTATCTCTCTCTTTTTTTTTCCTTTTCTTTAGACAACTTTGTACACTTTTTCAATATTAATGAAAAACTTTTGTTCAAAACCTTTGTTCAAGTCTGAATTACTTCATTGTTTGTGTATGTACTTGCTGCCTTGCTAGCCCCCTCACTCCCTAGCTTGATCCATCTGGGCTGAAAAGTGGGGTGGTTAGAAATGATTAGGGACTGGACGTTTTAGTAGTCTTCTCAGGAATACTCCATCCCAAGTACTTAAGCTGATGTCGAGTGTTTACATCCGAGGTGTGCCCCTTGGGTTTGTTACTTATCAGGGTAACAAGCTTAATTAAGACTTCTCTCTCGTTTCGGCTTTTTAGCCACCAAGCCTTTCATGGTTTAAAGGGCATCTCCTTAAGTTTAGCTCATTCTCGGGCTCTTTAGCCATTGTGTTGGTCACTCATGGACAGTAGATTAATGATGTATGAAAAATGCATTTTTCTTCTCTTTTATTCATAAAGGAGATTACAAGTAGTAGACACCTGAGGTGTATTGTCGACCTAGCACTCTTGATGTGCTTGTAGAACTCCTCAGATCAGTTTCTACTGATATTATAACTTTAAGTGTTCGACATTCATGGATGAGGCAGGGCCTGCCCCTATAAGTCCTCCAACTAATACGTCCCTCGTCAGGCTATACGGGTGACCTTGTAGGATCCTTCCTAGCTCGGTCCTAATGCTCCCGAATCAGGCTCCTTAGTACTCAGGGAAACTTTTCAGATTACTAGATCTCCCACCTTAAATCTTCACTACTTGACACTCGAATTGTAGTGTCGAGTAACTCTTTGCTTGTAGGCAACGACTCTTACTAATGATTTGTCTCTAAGTTCCTCGAGCAAGTTAAAACTCAGCAGCATTTACTTGTCATTTCTCCTTAGTTGAAATAGTTTAGTTTGTCTTGATGGTATTCTAATTTACATTAGGACCACTACCTTTGTGCTAAAGGCCAAAGAGAAATGAGTCTCCCTGGTAGTTGATCGAGCAATGGTCTAATATGCCCACAAAACATGTAGCAACTCCTCCATCCAGGCCCCTTTGAATTTATTGAGCTTGATTTTAAGGTAGCCTTTGATGATCTTATTAACTGCATCTACCTAGTCATTAGCTCAGGGGTGCTTAGGTGAGGCAAAGGTATTATGTATCCTGAGCTTCTCACATAATCCTCGGAACCTAGCATTGTCGAATTACTTACCATTGTTGGTAACAATAGTGTAGGGTATGTTGAATCTGTAAACAATGCTCTTCCAGATGAAGTTAGTCATTTTCTATTCAGTGATCCAAGCTAAATGCTTAACATCGTCTCACTTGGTGAAGTAGTCGACAATGACAATAGTAAACTTGATCTGTCCCTTACCAATCAACAAGGGTCTGATGATGTCGACTCCCCACTATGCAAAAGGCCAGGGCCCCCTCATTGGGGTCATCTACTCAGGCGGTTGATGTGGCACTGTAGCGAAGCGTTGACACTTGTCATATTTCTTCATGAACCGTTTGGAATCCTCATGCATCATGGGCCAATAACACCCTTGTCGAATTGCTTTATGTGTTAGTGCTCTCCCGCATGAGTGATTTTCTTATATGCCTTTGTGGATTTATCTCAAAACGTATTCATCTTCATTTGGTCGTACACACCTTAGGTAGGGTAGTGAGAACCCTTTCTTGTATAGGATGTCTCCCAATATCGTATACCAAGCAGATCGATACCTGACTTAGCCTCCAATCTGTCCTTGGGTATCTCACACTGCTTTAGGTAACGCATGATAGGATCTATCTAGCTCGGTGTGTGGCTAACTAGGAGGGCTACTCTCTGGTCGGGCTGACTAATGCTCGGCTTGGGCAGAAATGCAATCAGGACAATCCTTGTGAGGTCGGTTTCGGTGGCTGAGGCTAACCTTTTCAAAGAGCCTGTGTTGGAGTTCTCAGATCTTGGAACTTGTATGATTTCATACCATCAAATTCATCAAGTAATTCACGAGCCCTGGTTAAGTAGGTGATTATCTTATCTCCTCTAGCCTGATATTCTATGGCGACTTGGTTTACCATTAACTGTGAGTCGCTATAGATTTTCAGTATTCTGGCTTCCATTTCGTTGGCCAATCTTTGGTTGGCTAAAAGTGTTATGTACTTGGCCTCATTGTTGAAGGCTCGGAAGCATACTCGATCTTCACTTGTCGGGTGAGGTTAGAATTAGTCTCGCTTTACTTCTATGAGCATTCGATGATCCATTTACATGAAGAGTCCACGTTTGTGGTGTTGAGCCCTGCTGAGTTTTCTTTGTGCATGGTTGGTTCATGGGATATGTAAATTTTGTAATAAAATTGGCGATGGCTTGTCCTTTGGTCATTTTTTGGGACCAATATTTGATGTCAAAATTGTCGAGCTCAATTGCCCACTCGACGAGTCGTCTAGCTGCTTTGGACTTTTGCAATACTAGATGGAGAGGCTGATTGGTAGAGATGACGATGGTGTGAGCATGGAAGTAAGATCGGAGTCGTCAGGATGATGTGATTAGGGCCAGAGCCAACTTCTCTCTCTAGATAGTGTGTTTTTGCATCAGTTATGGCTTTGCTCACGTAGTAGACTGATCATTATATGCCTCCTTCTTCCCTGATTAATGTCGAGCTAACTATTATCTATGAAACAACTAAGTACAATAGTAGCTCCACCCCTGCGTAGGCTTTCAGAGTAGTGGAGGGGACCCTATGTAGGCCTTAAGCTATTGGAAGGCTTATTCGTGTTCCTCCATCTAGGTTGGCTTTTTACTCCCCTTCGGCTGCTTGAAGAAGGGCAAGCACTTGTCTTTGGCTCGGGAAACAAATCTGTTTGGAGTCGTCACTCTACTCATGAGGTGTTGGATTTCTTTTGTTGAGATGGGGGAACCTACGTTTAACAATCACGAAGGGGAACAATTCAACGCACTAGATCTTCTGGCAGAATCAAACAGAGGATGTGTTAACAATATTATAAAATGGAGATGCAATCCGAAGGATCTTATGGATGAGAGAGATGTGAGTTTGAGATGATGGAATTTGGATCGAAATGGTCCAGTTTATATATGCAGCAGGGAGTGGACTGTTGCTAGATGGCCATGCAAAGTGCGCCAACTAGCGCTACTACAACTACACTGCCCACACCTCTGCTCGAGTGCGTGCATTAGCACTAGAACACGCAACCCAAGCGTCTCAACCTACAAAACTTAAGAGTTAGAATACTACACATACCTCCACATATAAACCTCGAATCTTCTCCCATTCATTTTTATGTGGTACAAAACAGACACTACTTTTTCATTTGAAATTTCCAAAAACGTTTTAGCAGGGAAACGAAAATCCCATAATATTTTCAATATTTGATTTTTACAAAAAACCATAAATTTCAACGGCGAGGAAGTTTTCTACTGTAGACATTCGATCCCACTTGATCTTAAGATCTGTCTCCTTTTTGGGCTCACGTCCAAAAATGAGTTGGCCAAATCGATGGACAGTTGGGATAAAACGCATGCATCATTGTGGGGTCCACAGGGCTTTCCACCGACTAGCTTGCTGGTGCAGGGGAACTCTTTCACGATGTGCAACGATGTAAGTACGAAGTGCGCTAGCAAGCTATAAGTCCTTTGACACGGGCCCCACACTCACGAGACAGCTTGCCCTAGCAAGCTAGGGTATTGTTTGCCGGCATGTGTACATTGGGCGGTTTGGGTGGATCCCAACTGTAGGGCCCATTGTGATGTATTTGACTTACATCCACACCATTCATCCATTTTAAAAGTTCATTTTAAGGCACGATCCCAAAAATAAAGCAGATCCAAATCTTAGGTGGACCATACCGCAGGAAATAGTAGTGATTGAATCTCCACCATTAAAAACTTTATGGGGCGACAGGAATGTTTATTTGTCATCCAACGTATTGATAAGGTCACAAAGACCTAGATGAAGATACCACACAAATATCAGCTTGATTCAAAACTTTTGCAGCCTATGAGAAGTTTTTAATGGTCAAGTGCCAATGTTTCCAGTATTACGGTCCACCTGAGATTTGGATCCTTTGTTTTTGGGATCATAACTAAAAAGACTTTTCAAGACGGATGGACGGCGTGGATATAAGAAAAATAAATCAAGGTGGGCTCTACAGTCAGGGATCCCACCCACCTCGGTGGATCCCCACCGAAGACGCGCCCGTCTATATAGTAGTAGAGAAACGCTCCACAGCTCCAGTTGAGCACCATGAGTTATGGTGATCCGGGTTGCATTGTTTCAGTTGGACAGTTCAATTGATCAATCTCAACTGTCCATTGCATTTGGAATGCATTTCACGGGCTATAAATTACAGTCACACTGATCGGATCATCCAATCCATACTTATTTTGTATAGCCATCCTTTCACAATCCATGTATGGGGATGGTTACAATTGCCTAACAAAGGTAGTTGTTTACAATCATAAAATACCCATATTAATTCATAACAAATGGACGGATCAGAATGTTTCTTAAAAATCTGTTTTTTTTTTTTTTTTTTTTTGTAAATGATCTTGGCCGTCAATATTTAGGGACACTAATCAAAAGTTAATATTTGTCAGATTAATGTGATACTTTCGTGTTAGCCCGTAAAACGTGAGTCGGACGGACATACACTATAACTCATTGCGATACTTAGGTTTGCAACCACCGGAGTTGATAAGTAAGAATGAGGCCGTTGGAGATGTGGTATGATTCAATAATCAAAACCGTTTATTTTGAATACCAATAGTCACCCGAACCGTGAGCCGTTAATAGGAAGTCCAGGGGTAGCTACTTTAATCAATTAATCCTGTTGAAGCGAAAACGGTTGCAATTCAAACGTATCCTATTAACAATACGTCGGTATACATCGTAGGTAGCAGACCACTACGAATACGGTGTATAACGTATACCGATGTGAACATTTGTGCCAAATACACGTGGCACCGTATTCATCAACGCCGTGGAGACCGTGGGCCATTGTTGATCTAACATAAATTGAAATCAACCGTTGATTCCAAATATAACTATTCGATTGCAGCTGTCAAACATGGAGAACTGAAATTTTTTCTAATATGACAGACAGTTCGAGGAATAAAATGGGCCTATGATTTTGAAGGTATGGATTGACATAGATATGACACGTGTAAGGTGGGTGAGAAACCGTGTGAACTGTAAAAAAAAAAACGCACACAACTGTGCACCACAACCCAAAAAGGAAAACCAGCGAGATTTAACGTGCCCGAGAAATTAGCGAGATACAAGCTCACGACGATGTAAATTCGCGCAGCGCCTTGCCGACGCGTGTCCCGATAACAGCTGTATCCAAGCAACCGCCTGCCTGGAAGAAGGCGGTGGCCTTAACGCCTATGACCGGTCACCAACCGGCTCTCCCGGTCATTTTCTCTTCCTTTATCTACCCTTCTCACATTCCCGGCTTCTCTTCTTCTTGTAACGCAACAGAGCCAAAGGCTCTCCTCTCTCTCTCTCTCTCTCTCTCTCTCTCTCTCTCTCTCTTCCCCTTAACCCTCTCTCTCCCCCCCCAAAAAAAAATCTCACCTTTCGTCTCCTTTTCTAGGGTTTCAAATCCAACCTTCCATTCATGGCTTCTTCTTCTTCTTCTAGAAAGGATCTTGATCGGATTAAAGGGCCATGGAGTCCTGAAGAAGATGAATCTCTAAGGAATCTGGTTCAGAAGCATGGCCCACGCAACTGGTCCCTGATCAGCAAATCTATCCCAGGCCGATCTGGCAAGTCGTGCCGGCTCCGATGGTGTAACCAGCTCTCTCCGCAGGTTGAGCATCGGCCTTTCACGCCCGAGGAAGACGAGACGATCGTACGGGCCCACGCTAAGTTCGGCAACAAGTGGGCCACCATCGCACGTCTACTGTCCGGCCGTACAGACAACGCGATTAAAAATCATTGGAATTCTACTCTGAAACGGAAATGTTCTTCTTCCTCAGAAGACGCAGCAGCGGTTACTGCATCACTAGATAATCCGCCGTTGAAGAGATCGGCGAGCCTCGGCGCTGGTGGTGGGCCATCCTTTTCCGGCCTATGTCTCAGTCCCGGCAGCCCTTCCGGATCGGATGTCAGTGATTCGAGCCTGCCCCTTCCATCAACGTCCTCCCTCATCTACAGGCCTGTCCCTAGAACCGGCCCGATTTTGCCCCCTTCAACTCAGCTGGAAACATCTTCCTCCACCAACGAGGAACCGCCTCCGACTATGTCTCTCAATCTCTCTCTGGCCGTCACTCCATCCGTCCATTCCTGCGACGTTTCGAATCCGGAATCGGGGTCGGGATCTACGCATACAAACAATAACAACAGCGAGCTTCCGCTGTTGCCGTCAGAACCTTCACACACACAACTGTCCCCCTCCTATCATGAGTTCGGATCGTTGGCGGAAAAATCATTTTCCCCTTTCAATCAAGAGTTGCTATCGGTTATGCAGGAGATGATTAAGAAAGAGGTGAGGAATTACATGTCAGGGCTGGAACAAAACGGGTTTTGTTTTCAGGCAGATAGCGTCAGGAATGCAGCGGTGAAACGGATCGGCGTCGGCAAGATCGAATGAAGTAGTAGTAGTTCTTTTCGTTTCCATACCCAAATAATTTTGGTCTAGATTTCGTGTACAGAAAAGATGATGAACGGTCAAAATCAAGGATGGGATGATGTGGACGGTGGAGAATGGAGAAAGAGAGGTTTTTGTGCGTGAGAAAGGAGATCGGATCGATAAAACGGTTTCTCTTTTGAAACAGATCCTCTTTATTTCTTAATCGTTCACCGATTCAGAGAAACAAGAAAACCAGAAAGGAAAATAGACAAATTTCATCATTTTCCTTCCTTTTTTTAAAAGCCTTCTTTTTTATTTTGTTTTTCAAGTCGTTTTGGTTTTTCCCTGGAAGAAAAGGCAGTTCCTTGCCCCGGTAGGAACTCATTTCTCTAGAATGAAAAAAAAAAAAAAAAACGGAAAACTTAAAATGGTAGTTTGAAATTGTATATAAGTATGAAGTTACCACAGTTAAGTAGCATGACTACTACAGCCAGCTGTTATGCCCTAAAATACGGTTAGTGGTGAAAGAGACCCTAAAATATGGTTAGTGGGTGAAGTAGGTAGAAGTTGGATGTTTTGAATCGAATTTTACATTGCTAGCTCCCTTGTGATGTGACCTTTATAAAGGACAGTTGTGGTCCAAGAACTCCTCCAAACTCCATTGGTACCTTGCCCAAGGATGGTTGTTGTCCAAGGACTCTTTTAACAGAAGAAATATGGCTCTAGGATTTCAAATCTCCAATGGTTCCTTTTTGGCATGTTGGCATTTCTACGTGTGATTTCGAGATTTGTGTTTGTATCCCGAATCTACTCATAAATAAATAAATAAATCACCAGCTCACCAAATGAGGAAATTCAATTTCTTCAAGAAATCTTACGCGGACTGGCCCGTTCTAGAACCTTGAGCCCTTGGCCCTTAACAAAAAGAGTGAATATGATAAATGATGAGGCTCATCGCTGTTTCTCGTGTGGCCCACATGAGTTTTAGATCACGTGGAAACTTATGGACGGAGCGGATTTGACATGGACACTGGGCTGCGCCTGTAAATAAAAGAGTGAAATGATCAACGATTCAAGATAGTCTTATCCATTTATGACGACTGGTCTTTCCGAATAAACGTTGAAGAAATGAGTGAAATGATCGACAATTCAAGATAGTCTTATCCATCAACTGGTCTTACGAATTAATGGTTTTGATGGTTGAAACATAACCCTCAGGTCCGAGAGTTTCCTTTAAACCACGCGTATACGTTAAATGGAACCTTTCATACACATCTTCAATCCATCCCCAATTATACTCAACTAAGGCGTAGATTTCGAGATCAGGCCTGGCCCGGCCCAAGCACTGGCTAAAAGTACATGGCTAGCTGCCTGAGCTGGGCCAGGCCCATTGCCTTTCTACCCACAATAGTTGCGGTTGTTTGTAGCTTTTGAAAGATGAGAAAATGGTCATTTGAGCTGGCACAGTATTTCATACAAGATATCTTACAAAGGCCTGTTACCCTTGACTTTGAAGAAGTTCGGTTATGGAGAGATTAATCCCTGGGCTTGAAGAGGTTGAGTTCGGCAGAAGAGGTTAATGCGTCTTTGATGGGGTTTGAGAAGCTAGAATTAAAACTATGTGGAACTCCCCTTGGTACAATTCTCCTGCTTTAAGACCAGATTTGGAACCCTTATAGGCCCTATTAGAAATTTTTTTAGACCATCTCTACTAACGCCTCTCATTGTTGCTTCCACCTCAACCCGAAAACTGATTGACCCAAATTTGAGTTTAGGACAGGAGCCAAAGCCCTTGGCTCACTATCGGGTTAGATAACACAGACCCAACTTGAAATCAGTATCAGGTTGTTTTAGGAAAGGGTTGGATTTGGAATAATCATGTGTATTATTTGGGTCCAGTTAGTTAAGAGTACAGAGGATTTTGCGTTGGCTTCGGTTGTCATCTAGGTTGAAATTTGGGTATCACATGTTTATGAAGGAGACGGATCCTGTACAATCTTTTAAGGAAAGCTTAACTTGAGAAACAAGATCTCTTGTTCGGATTTGATCACCCCCAAAATGTAGAGAGTTTTATAACTGCAACTAGCTAACTACCTCTGTTTTGACATTTATCTTAGAAGTTGCTCAGGATCTCAACTTTACCTAATGTCTATTTATTTGGGCATTTGTCTAAGGTTGTCAAGCACAAGGGTACTTAAAGCTTAGTTCCCATTTTGGCCCAAAGCCCATTCTGAGAGTAGCTCATAAACTTGGGAGCTCGAGGAGAACATAAGTGTATTAGTTAGGTCCATGTTGGAAAACTGGCTGATCATAACTTACAGGACAACCACATTGCTCATCGTTGACGGCTTCCTGTTAGGTGTATGGCAATGGCGATGAGATGTATAATCCATTATCTGTCTGCATGTTCTCCACATTGTCCGATAATTATTTTGATGCCTCCTCAAACCTTGCCAATTTAAGCTGAGGTTGAGGCCTACTTGGATTCACTGGAATTGATTTTACGTGGAAAAAAATTTTGAGTTATGTATCTCCTGTTTTTTTTTTCTTTTTTCTTTTTTCTTTTTTTTAATCAAAATTTTAATGGAATTTCAATTTTCTTTTTCCCAAATTTCAAGGAAATGATTGCTTTTTAATTTTTATTTAAAAGACTAAGAAAAAAAAAGAAAAAGAAAAAAAAAAAAAGCAATTTTCTTCTATATTTCAACCCTACTTTTGTCTCCTTCTTCTTTTATATAATCTTGATCAATAGGGCCCATCTGAAATCTTTTACCACAACACAATAAAGCTTATCGGAGCTTAGAATTATAGCTAAGTCCTATAGGGGAGGTGAATAGGATAACTTAAAAATTCTTTGCCTAATTAACTAATTTACTAATAATGAACAATTAAGGCATAAGGGTCCAATAGCATAGACGACAATTAATGCAACTAATTAAGCAATTAGTTTTTGTGTTAGAAATAGTATTGTGTGTGTTTATAAGTTAAGTGCCTAGCATACAATTCAATTCAAGCATTCATGTAATTCAACTAATTAAACACATAAGTATGAATAGAACTGTAAACATTAATAATCGCAAACACAAGAATGTAAAGTAATTCGGCTAATTGCTTACTCCACTCATAGCGGATGCACTCTCCTCAAGTGTACCAGATTTCACTATTTTAGTAGTTTTTAATGGGTTCACCCTTAAACCTTACAATGGTTTTATAGGTTCATTACCAAACTACATGTAGACACCCGTGTTGGTGGACCACGTACACACTCATGTTGGTGACTGTCCTACACAAAGACCTACATGTATTTACCCATGTTGGTTGAACATGTTTCCACCCGTGTTGGGTAGCGGTCTTACACAACAACCTACGGACACTCTCATTGGAGACGATCCTACATAAGACCTAGTTGAGTTTGGACCTCAAACTCGATGGACTCTAAAAATGACAACCTTATTGGATTGAGGCCTGTTGCTGCGTCTTGTTGAGATACTTCTTCAATGTTCTCCCATGCTTAAATCGGCCTCTCATTTCCCCACACGATCATTGGTGCGGATGCTTTAGCTCCTACGATCAATTACCTTGCATTTGATGTACTTATGAGGTGACCAATGTTCACAACCCCAAGTGTAGGGTTGCGATATAGTAATAATCTTGGTGAGACCGAGGTCGAATCCACATGGACTAATCTTGTACATTTCTGAAAGCACTTAGAATTAGAGCTAGAAGAAGATATAAATTAAAAATCTGAAATAAAGGGAGTAATTGTGAATATTGTAGATTGAAATTTGTGAATTTAAAGGTGGGAACTAGGGTGTCAGGAATCTACTTGTAGCTATCAAGATATTACCTTACTTGATTTAAGGGACACAACTGGAAACGATTCCTATCTTATCCAGTTGGAAGAAGAGATGATCAAATCTCTGAACTTTCATTGAATCAATCTCAAAAGATGAGAATTATGAAGATTTGGAAGGGATTCTGTCACCCAACCATGCCCAGGAGACTATGACAAACAACAGGATTTACCAATCCCACAATCTCAAATAAATAAAGAAGATATTCAAAACTATTGCAGCACCTATTATAATTTGAGTCACAACAAACCATAGAAAACTGAAAATATTCTTTAAAATCAACTAGAAATCAATGAAATTCAATATAAACATGAATCAAAGCAAAGTAAACATCATAATCATGCTACAAGCTTCACCTCTTAGCCATAACTAAAAGGTTTAGTTAACTATAAACATGATTAAATAAAAATCTCTTAAGGAAAGCATAAAAACAAACTAAGCGTAACACCCCGAAATTTTGGGGGTTAAATAGGAACTCGGCTCCCAAATTCCCGGGTGCCATGTGTACCCTAATGAGCCTCAGATTTTAATTATATTTAGATTATTTCATATACAATGGGGAGTTAAGCAAACCATGAAGCATAAGTGAACTATAAACAATAATAAGTGCCGCTAAATGTATAAAATATCCAAAATATAGTCCTAAGTAAATCCATGATAAGGAACTAGTCCCACCCGTAAAACTATCCCAAAACAACTAGGGCCCTGGCCTGTACCCTACAATCACCCGTACATAATCTAAAAGGAGCTGCCGAAGGTCCGGTAGTAAGTCAGCTCCTCCTCGTCATCCACGTTGGCACCCTCAAGCGCATCCAACTCCATAATCCCTGCATTTATGACAGATTCTGGTTGGTGTTTTAAAATACCATCCCAGAGTGGGAGTGAGTGATCAACTCAGTGGGTGCCATTAGCAATAAGTTATACAAAATATCAATTTCAGGGTGAGATTAATGAAAAACATATAAACATAAAATTCCTAACTACTCTTGTTAATGCATATGTATGTGTTATGGAATGATGCATGCCCTCACCATCAACACTCCCTCGAGTGACTTCGTCTAACGTTCGCAAATGACAAACACTCCCTCATTGCAACCTCAACTATCGAGTTACTGACCTAACTAATACGATGTGATCATAAACGTGTTAGCCTAGTGTTTTTAGTTATGTCCATTCATCCAGCAAATTGGAAAAACTGGAACACCCCGACGATGTCAATACCCTTATCTGTTTGTGAGGCTTAAGCCCCACGATCCTTGATCCCATCGGGTTCCTCACCCCCATGAAAGCACGTGAGGAGTGCTAGAAAGGTGGGATTGCTCGCGATCACTATGGAGAGGCTCATCACCCCAGCGTAGGCCGACAGCTCGGGCATAATGTCCCATTCTACCATACCCGTCTCACGAGACTTATGGATGAATTCTAACTGTTGTTAGTGGACGCCCATGGGCGTGGGGTGATTTAGGTTCCAAATAGGCATGATCAAACATAGTTAACGAACATGGTTGGTCAGTTGGTGGACCAATCTGTTCAAATCCAAACAAGCACATAACGTATGACATTGGGTGCAAGCATCCCACATAGTCCCACTATTGTCATCCATTCGTGTTCACCCAAATTGGTAAGTTTGGCCATAGGACGGCCCAACCGGCGGGGCTGCCCACATGGTTTTGTAACTCACTGACTAACCTAGAGAATGGGCTATATTCCTTAACATTTCTAGACATTTATGAACTATTCTCAGTTACATAAGAAATTGAAGCATATGTTCAATCATAACATAGATTTGCAAGGTACCGAAAGGGAATGCGAACTACTCCTAGTGGCTATAATTGGACATGCATGCAAACAGGGTTAGATTTCCTAAGAATAAAGAAAAGATAACATGTTACTCTTATTGCAGTAAATTCATTCATGCATGGAACAAACAACAAACATACAAACATGATCATGCAACACAGTTTCCAAGTTCAATCAAAATTGGGGGTGATCCTACTTTAATTATTCATGAAGGGAAATTAAGGGAGGAAGGCAATGTTTAATTTAGCCTAGTCTATTTGTCTTGAAATTGAACATTGATTTCCCTACGCATGTTAGGCAAACTACTAGGAGAGTTGATTAACAAATTTCCTACAAATCACGCATGCAAGAAATTCAGCAACCACAATTATTAACTACATCTTAGAATTGACAATTGGCCACTTAAAAATAATGGTCCGTACCTATTGTTGACCGGAAGCCTTTACAGTCATTCTAACGTCGTCAGGTCGCAAACTCGATGTATCTAAGCCCTGCGCCAAGGAATGCATGTCAAGTCGCATACATACGGCGCTAGCTTATGAGAATTGAAGGAGAGGTTGTGATTTTTACCTTGGATTAGCCACACCTCATCTCTACGGCAGTAGGGCCGAGGTTTCCGGTGTGTGGTGGTGGTAAGGGTCTGGGAATTTCGATTCTCTAGCTCCCAAGCAACACACATTCGTCTCTCTCTCAACTGCTAGAAATGGTTGTAGAAATGAGGGAGAGAGGGCTAAAATGGGTTATATACCTTAATTTTTATTTTAGTTGGCCCTAAGTGTTAATTTCTCCCTCAAGTGACCATTTGGGGCTGCCCTGATGGCCCCCTAGCCCATCTAATTTGTGGGACAGGTGCCCCATGGCCCGATGATGGGCTGGGTAAAGTTTGACAACAAACAGATGCAGGGTTTTGCAGCAATGGTCCTATTTGCAATCAACGGTCAGATTTTGTGGGCGAGTATCGGAAAATATCTTCAGCCTATGGTGCAAATTTGGGTGAAATCCGACGATTGAAATGCCCTAATTTATTGTCCTAAGTGGCGGGGCCATTTGTTTTAAAAGTCAAATTTTTGTCCAATATTCTGGAGAGTTGTATTTTACAAGTGCCGACTGGATGGCGCAAATCGTCTATTTCAAGGCGTCTTTTGAGTTTATTGCTCGCGATGGACCCCAAGCCCGGTGAGATGGACATTATTCTATAATTTCGAAACTAGTGGCCCACTAATGAGCGGTATAGAGCTTGTTCAGGTAATCGAGGCATTTCTAAAGTAAATTGTTGAGATATGTATTAACTAATTTCACAGTATGGCTATTCAAACTAAAATGACGATTCAGTCATGATTACTCTAAACCGTCGGTTTTAGGCCAAAAGAGTAACCGGGTTGATTTGTTTTATTAATTATGGTCCGATTCATAGCTGGCTTGGGTTTGGGTAGATTTAATTACGGTTGTTTGGTTAGTCGGTGGCAGGTCGGTTAGATTTGGACCCTATGTGAATAAATTATGGGGTTAATCTCGATGCTTAAGTGATCGGTTGGATTCATTGGTTTTCTACGGTTGATCAATCTTATTTGTATGGTTCTTTATCAGTACCAGCTACGTATAATCTCACCTCGAGCATCAAGGGTCAGTAAGTGACAACGTGACTAGTTATAAATTATTATTTTTTAAGGATTTTTTTTAGTAATCCAAAATAGCAAAAATTCGGGGTGTTACAATCTACCCCCCTTAAAAATAATTTCATTCTCGAAATTGCCTAATGTACATAGGTAAAAGTATTTTAATTCTGTACGCCTAAGTTTCATTGATTTCACATTCATATGCATGGTAAGGTGCATACTGAAAGTGCCTTGGTTTGTCAATTAGCGTGAGTGTTGAGTCGGACAGACTGCAGAGCCTCATAGGAAGATCAATTCAAGCATCTACCTCAACAGGGATGTGTGCAAGCTCGGCTCAGGTAAATCTAAGCCTCAAATCCCATGTCCCAAAACACCAGGTATATAAACCCTTAAAACAAGCTAGAACATCATAGGGTTTTAAAGTTGAGAAAACTTTTTTCAAAATCAGAAAATTCTCTAAGTTTTCTTGCTTTGTCGATTTTATCGATACACTATTCGATAGAATTGACCTGTGCTGTCGATGTCCTCGATGCTTAAATGATATCATTGAAATGAAGACAAAATATGTCTAGCAACCACATACTCATCTGGAATGATTTATCGATGTATCGATATACCTATCGATATCATCGATATTTGAATCTCGAGTTTATCGAAGGTGACTCGATAATATCGACAATCAGATCTCCGGTGCCTCTGTTTTTACTTAAGAAAATTACATGTGCTATGATATATCGAAGTCGTTCTTGATACCATCAAAGTTTAAATCTCGATGATATCAGAAGACTCTCGATGTTATCGGTCATGGGCGCCTAAGTTCTCTAGCAATTATTTCAGGATTGTTTATCTGCAATCGAGGGACACTCGATAAAATCGATATTCAAATATCGATAATATCAATACGGTTTCGATGGCATCGAATAGGGACAGAAACTGTCCAGCAAGCTTAAACAAAAATCCTTTAGATTTATCGATGCCTCGACACTCTATCGATATTATCGACATTCAAATTCCAATGATCTCCAAGGTCCCTCGATCATTCTTGTAAACCTAAAATATTTCATAGTAAGTCCCTCTCATTTTCATGTGTCGAGGAATCGATCTTAATATCGATAATATCGGAGTTCGAAATCCGATGACATCAATGCTTGTATCGATTCTCTCAACCAACTGGCAAAAGGTTTCAAAAGCGTATGACATTTAAGTTTGATTCATCGAGCGGCCAGTCGATGCTATCGAGAGTATACGCTCGATGATATTGACCTTGCTCGATGATATCAAACTCTGTCATAAATGTCATCGTTTTATATCCGTTGAAACTTTTTGCCTATATAAAAAGAGCTTGTCTATTGTTGCTGGTAGAGAAAGAAGAGAGTGCTTTCGAGTGTTTTACCTTAGATCATATACCCAAAGCCCTTTCTCTCAAGGGAGTTCATCCTCTAATCCACCATCATCATTGATATTCAATAGAGTGGATTAGGGAATGAACTTTCACATTCAAGGATCCTCCAGCTATTACTTTAATGGCAAATCATTAAGCTGGGATGCCTTGAATGCATAGATGATTGGAATCGCTCTATCTTCCTAATAGGAAAACATTTAGAGAGTAAGATTCCATCATAACCTTGACCCAACCCGTCGCCATATATTGGTACATCATTTGAGTTGCGAATCAAGGAAGAAGAAGACTCTTCATCAACAAAGGAGGAGATCTTCATCAATGAGTTGAATGGGACTCATCTATTTATCTGTAAGTAACTAGAGTTCAAAGGACCCTTTGATCATTCCTCTATAGGATTGGGTCTAAGGTGTTTCTCACCCTTGCAAGCCCTCGAAGGAGGCCTCCAGTGGGAGTGTACGTGGTGGGTGCGTTGTGTGGACCCTTGTTTCATGGAAAGCATAAACATCTGGTTAGGGGTGAACCAATTAAAACCTTGGGTTTGAGGTAAACCGTGTAAAACCTCTGATAGGGTCTTATAAAAGATCCTTGGCTAGTGTGCCTAAAAGTGGATGTGTTGTGTGGACACTTGCTCTGTGGAGATCATAAACATCCAGTTAGGGGTGAACCAGTTAAAACCTTGGGTTTGAGGTAAACCGTGTAAAACCTCTGATAGGGTCTTATAGAAGATCCTTGGCCAGTGTACCTAAAAGTGGGTGCGTCGTGTTGACCCTTGCTCGTGAGAGCATAAACAGTCAGCCTCAGTGTAGGTTGTAAAGGTTGAAGGTGAACCTGATTTAAAACCTTAGGTTTAAGGTGAACCGCTGTGAAACCTCCTTAATGAAATCTGGTACACTCAAGGGTTGAGCGTGGTTACCGGGAGTGGAGTAGATAAGTAGTCGAACCACTATAAAAATGACTATGTTTGAGATTGTTATTCTTTTGTTTGTATGATTTACTTTAATATTTTCATATCTGAATATCTATGATCACACCTCACATACTTACACAGTCATATTCATCATAAACTAGTTTGAATATTGTTTACTTCTTAAATAGTTTGTGATTGGATCCTCTACGGGGCTTGGAAGCTAGTAGAGTTACTTTTGAGTAATCTTAATATGTGTCTGTTGTTAGGATTAGTGTAATAGGATTTTAAATAAACCATAAAACCTTAAAAACCTATTCACCCCCCTCTAGGACATATTGACATATTCCTACTTCGACTAAAGCGGTCTTCACCGCTATTTCACATATTATCTATGCTAGTTTGGCCTATTGTAGTCTACCCCCCTTAAAAAAATTTCACCCTGATGGTTTACTATAATTTTTATTTTATTTATTTATTTTTACTATATTTACTTTTAAAAAAAAAAATTTAATTCATGACGACGGTTCCCCTGTATCTAGGGTAAAAATATATGTTTTCAATGTTCGGCCAATCACGAAGAGACGACTGTAGTGGGCTTGAACTCGATACGTCGACTATCTACCTGGGCATGGTAAAAGGTTCATTGTATCCCTTCTTAATCCCGGTGGATCTTGTTCTTCTACTCGGCCAAAACTATGAGTCCATTGGTAGTCGCCCAGGATTAAGAATTGGATCAAGCCGTGAATGCTTCGCAGGTGTATAGTTCCGTAATTCCGTAGTCCAATCATCCTAAATGTTTAGGGAATACCCATCATTGAAGAGTTTGAATCTCCTATTTATAAGGTTGTCCTTTGGGTCTTAATCTAAGAGATTTCTCGTTTTAATATATGTCCAAATTAGGGGTTAATAAATCTCTCAATATGCCTATGGTCAAAGATCATCCTAAAAAGGTTTCCAATGGCATAAATTTTATATGTTTATTACCATTCCGATCTTATGGTTAGTGAGTTATGAGCAAACTGCACTTCGGTTTCATTAATTTCAAGAGGGAAGGAATAATCAAAAGCTCTAAGGTATTCTGGAGGTTTGGAGTACTAATAATGCTAATAAGGACGCAGAAAAGGAAAGATGAAGAATGTTGTCTTTTCGATGTTGTTTGAACCTTGAGTTTATAAGAGAGTAAGAAAACTCAAAACATTTTACTGTAGTCTGCCTCTACTATGAGCTTACAGAGTATTAAACAATGAAACTCATTCATGCTCAAGGGTCCTAACTTAATTGCACCAAAACAATTTAAGCAAAAGAAATATATATATATATATATATATAATCAAATTTAATCACGAGATGATTTCTAGTACGATTATAAATGATTCCTAAATAGACACCAAATACTAAACTTTAATATGAAAAGACATGACTAGTCTATTGGCAATTTGAAGTTGCAAAATTTTTTGGTTTCAACCATTCTATTATTTGTAATATATTTGTCACCTTTAGTGACTATATTATTATTATTTTTTTATAAATTTTTTTATAATCTAGTATTAATCTTACTTTTATTTCACAAAATTATAATCCATTTTTAAGTTCCATAAAAATCATAAAAATTCAGGAAGTATTAGTTGTCCAAAACCAATGATTTTCTGTTTGTTTCTAAAATACCTCTACTGCTTGTAACGTTTTTCATACTTAAAGTAACTAAATTATTTTCTAAATTTTTATAGTAAGTTATTAGTAAGTTTACTCTCATATTAAAAAATTTTATCTCATTTTGAGTTGAAGAGAAATTATTAAAATTTTAAAAGTGACAGTTGTCTGAGACTAACGTTTTTTTTTTAAAATTATTTTTATGATTGCGAAATGTCTCTATTTCTTGTAACGTTTCTTATACTTCTAGCACTAGAATTATTTTCAAAATCTTTATGGTGATTTATCATTAAGTTTAAATCCATCCCATAAAATTTCATCTCATTTGGAATTGTAGATAAATTATTAAAATTCTAGAAGTAATAGTTATTTAAAACTAAAGATTTTTAGATAGTTGTCAAATCATCCTAAATTTAACTATATTATAATTTTTATTTAATTTTTTATTTATTTTTATATGAAACTAGACTTATCAAGCTTCAATTTGGCTTTTTTATCACCTTAATCGGAGTTATATTGAGGGAGATATGATTTTTCAAAATTGATGTAAAATATGCAGATTTTCTAGTGTGGCCACATGGCTCACTGACCTCCCGAGTGTGGGCAACGCCTGCTGGCCTCCCGGGCGTGGGCAACACCCCATTTTGGCTATTTGGATTGTTAAAACCTTACAACATGCATATCTCGCAAGCAAGGATGAGTTATTCGACATACCATATATGATTTTGGGATAGAAGGAGCCACTTTATCAAAAAAAAAAAAAACTAGATTATTTTGTAATATTCCATAAGTTTAATGGTAAAAAATTCATTTTATTTGCCCTTTTACTATTTATAGTAAATTTTAGTTTAATTATAGCTCTACATCTTTTGAGCTTTAGGAGTTGTGTCTAATATGAATAGTACTTTAGAAAAATTAGAAGAATAGAGTGGTGGAAGGTGAGATTTTAAAGGAGATGGGTTGGAAAGGGAGATCCTAAAGGTTATTAGGTCTGGGAGGGAGTGAGATTTGAAAAACTAGCTTGGAGAGGGAACTTCTCATGGAAAAAAAGATTTGGAAGAGAGGGTTGACTTCAAGTTGACAGCGGCCCTTCTTGGATTCAAGGGACCGTCCATTTGGTGGTACATGTAGGCTAGAAGTCTCTCAAGCTCAAGGCAGAGGCAACTTGGCCCACCAAAACTGAAACCGAAGTATATCCTACATTGAATCGGACCATCAAACGTGAAATGCACGTGTTTGGGACAATGCAAGCTACTTTAGCAACTTGATTTCCTTACATTTGGGCCATATCATCTCCGATCTTCGAGTTCCTAACTACAAGTGATTTAGATCACTTCTTATGGCCTAAGTCTCTTCTACACATGAATTCTAGACTAACATCCAGTGTTTAGATTAGCCGAACGGCTTGGTCCTGGGGTCCTATTAATGTCGCTAGGTTTGATCGCTCCCTCCTAAGTCGGTAAGGCGTTATGATAGACCCACTGCCGAAGGCCCAGCTTAACCCCGAACCATGCTTTGATACCATCTGTAACACCCTGAAATTTTGGGGGTTAAATAGGAACTTGGCTCCAAATTCCCGGGTGCCACGTGTGTCCTAATGGGCCTCAGATTTAAATTACATTTGGATTATTTCATAAGCAATGGGGAGTTAAGCAAACCATGAAGCATAAGTGAACCATAAACAGTAATAAGTGCCATTAAATGTATAGAATATCCAAAATACAATCCCAAGTAAATCCATGACAAGGAACTAGCGCCACCCGTACAACTATCCCAAAACAACTAGGGCTCTGGCCTGTACCTTGCGATCACCTGTACATAATCTAAAAGGAGACATCGAAGGTCTGGTAGTAAGTCAGCTCCTCCTCGTCATCCACGTTGGCACCCTCAAGCGCATCCAGCTCCATAATCTCTGCGTCTATGACAGATTCTGGTTGGTGTTTTAAAACACCGTCTCGGAGTGGGAGTGAGTGATCAACTCAGTGGGTGCCATTAGCAATAAGCTATACAAAATATCAATTCCAGGGCGAGATAAATGAAAAGCATACAATCACAAAATTCCTAACTACTCTTGTTAATGCATATGTATGTGTTATGGAGTGATGCATGCCCTCGCCAACAACACTCTCTCGAGCGACTTCGTCTAACGTTCGCAAATGACAAACACTCCCTCATTACGACCTCAACTACTGAGTCTCTAACCTAACTAATGTGATGCAATCATGATCGTGTTAGCTGAGTGTTTTTAGTTATATCTATTCATCCAACAAATTGAGGAAACTGGAACACCCCGATGATGTCAATGCCCTTATCCGTTTGTGAGGCCTAAGCCTCACGATCCTTGATCCATCGGGCTCAGCACCTCCGATGAAAGCACGTGAGGAGTGCTAGAAAGGTGGGATCGCTCGCGGTCACTACAGGGAGGCTCGTCACCCCAGTGTATGCCGATAGCTCAGGCATAGTGTCCCATTCCACCATACACAGCTCATGAGACTTGTGGATTAATTCTAACTGTTGTTAGTGGGCATCCATAAGCATAGGGTGATTCAGGTTCCAAACAGGTATAATCAAACATGGTTAATGAACATGGTTGGTCAGTTGGTGGACCAATCTATCCAAATCCAGGCGAGCACATAACGTGCAACATCGGGTTCAAGCATCCCACATAGTCCCACTATTGTCGTCCATTCGTCTTCTCCCAAATTGGTCAGTTTGGCCACGAGACAGGACGGCCCAACCAGTGGGGCTGCCTACATGGTTTTGTAGCTCACTGACCAACCCAGAGAATGGGCTATATTCCTTAACATTTTCAGACATTTATGAACTATTCTAAGTTACATAAGAAATCAAAGCATACATTCAATCATGGCATAGATTTGCAAGGTACCGAAAGGGAATGCGAACTACTCTTAGTGGCTATAATTGGACATACATGCAAACAGGGTTAGATTTCCTAAGAATAAAGAAAAGATCACATGTTACTCTTAATGCAGTAAATTCAGTCATGCATGGAATAAACAGCGAACATACGAGTAAAATCAGATGCATAGATAAACATGCAACATAGTTTCCAAGTTCAATCAAAATTGGGGTTGATCCTACTTTAATTATTCATGAAGAGAAATTAAGGGAGGAAGGCAATGTTCAATTTAGCCTAGTCTATTTGTCTTGAAATTGAACATTGATTTCCCTAAGCATGTTAGGCAAACTACTAGGAGAGTTTATTAACAAATTTCCTACAAATCACGCATGCAAGAAATTCAGTAACCACAATCATTAACTCCATCCTAGAATTGACAATTGGCCACTTAAAGATAATGGTCTGCACCTATTGTCGACCGGAAGCCTTTACGGTCGCTCTAACATCGTCGGGTCCGTAAACTCGACGTATCTAAGCCCTGCGCCAAGGAATGCATGTCAAGTCACATGCATGCTGCCCTAGCTTACGAGAATTGAAGGAGAGGTTCTGATTTTTACCTTATCAGCCACACCTCGTCTCTACGGCGGTAGGGCAGAGGTTTCCAGCATGCAGTGGTGGTAGGGGTGCGGGAATTTCGATTCTCCGGCTCTAAAGCAACACACACAACCCTTCTTCTCTCTCTCTCTCTTTCTTTCTCTCTCTCTCTCTCTCAATTGCTGGAAATGGTTGTAGAAATGAGGGAGAGAGGACTGAAATGGGTTATATACCCTGATTTTTATTTCAGTTGGCCCTATGTATTAATTTCTCCCTCAAGTGACCATTTGGGGCCCACTTATGGCTTTCGGGGCTGCTCTGATGGCCCCTTGGCCCATCTAATTCTTGGAACAGGTGCCCCATGGCCTGATGAAGGGCTGGGTAAAGTTTGACAGCAAACCGTTGTAGGGTTTTGCTGCAATGATCCGATTTACGATTATTAGTCACCGATCATCGATCAACGGTCAGATTTTATGGGTGAGTACCAGGAAATATCTTCAGCCTATGGAGCAAATTTGGGTGAAATCCGACAATTAAAATGCCTTATTTATTGTCCTAAGTGGTGGGGCCATTTGTTTTAAAATTCGAATTTTTGGCCAATCCTCGAGAGAGTTGCATTTTACAAGTGCCGACTGGACGGTGAAAATCGTCTGTTTCAAGGCGTCTTTTGAGTCTATTGCCTGCGATGGATCCCAAGCCTGGTGAGATGGACATTACTCTATAATTTTGAAACTAGTAACCCACTAACGAGCAGTCTAAAGCTTGTTCGGGTAATCAGGGCATTTCTAGAGTAAATTGGATAAGGAGATTTCTTGGGCGTAATTTTTAAGGTATAGATTAACTAAGTTCACAGTATGACCTATTCGAAATTAGCAAAAATGACGATTCAGTCATGATCATTCTAAACCATCAGTTTTAGGCTAAAAGAGTAATCGAGTTGATTTGGTTTATTAATTAATGTCCGATTCATAGCTGGCTCGGGTTTGGATAAATCTCTAATTCAGTTACAGTTGTTTGGTTAGTCGGTGGCATGTCGGTTAGATTTGGGCCCTATGTGAATAAATCATGGGGCTAATCTCGATGTTTAAGTGATCGGTTGGATTAATTAATTTTCTATAGTTGATCAATCTTATTTGTACGGTTCTTTATCAGCATCAGTCGCGTATAAGCTCACCTCGAGCGTCGAGGGTCAGTAAGTGACGACGTGGCTAGTTATAAATTATTTTTTTTTTTTTTTAAGGATTTTTTTTGGTAATCCAAAATAGCAAAAATTCGGGGTGTTACACTAAGGAAGAAGAAGAAAACTCTTGGTGGCGGCTCTCCACCATTTTGATTCACTCCTTAAACCCTATGAGATGCTTTGGAGCATCCTAAAAACTCCTATTTATAATTGGGGAACTCCAACTTTCGCATTGAGTTGGAAAAGTCCGGAAATAGCCTCAAATTTATGCAGTCCGTGTAAAATCTATGTAATCTCCAACTAGTCGAACCAAAGCTCGGGCTAGTCAAAGAACAAGTTCGACTAGTCGAGCGTAATCTTCCACTAGTCGAATTTTGCGCGAATTTAAAAGATAATGTTACTAGAGTTCGGGCCGAATTTTCTTGGGCTAGTTGAATTTCACTTGAATTTTTAGGATTCCTTTTCTTCACTTCAAGTCTTCGACTTTCTTCATTCCTCACTTGGTTTTCTTGGATCTTTGGTATGTGAATTCTTTAATCTTGGTCTCGTAAGATCCATCCCTTGCCTTGGTGATTCTTGAGCATCAAATCCATGTTTTTAACATTCTTTTCAATCCAAACTCTTAGATTCACCTTGCAACACAAACATATATAAAATATACCATTAAACATTATCATGTTCATAAAACCAAGATATAAATAGGAGAGAATATGCAATATTTGACACTCAACAACCAAGATAGTGTGGGAGGATGGTTGAATCTCCTGCAACTATGGGATAGTGGTTTTCCAATTAGGGATTCACCTAAATGAGTATTCTAGAGAATTTAGACAATGATTTACATATAGGATTAGTGCCTAATTTCTAGAAAAGGTAGAGAACATGAACATATTCATAATGGAACTTAGAATGCTCATTAGAGTGATTAATCACAAGAAGGGTGTCATGAATCTCTTTAGTTTAGAGTCTAGGGGAGGGATAATGAGTAGGGAATCGCCTAGGCTCTAATTGCACAAAAAACCCATCATTTTGCCGAAATACCGAATGCTCATTTTATAGGAAAAAGTTTCCAATGGCTATAAATGGCTAGCTAATGGCTTTGTCAATAGGATTAAAAGGGCCTTTGATGAGATCGAACTAGTTTACGATCCCATTAAGAAAATCTAGGAATTTATAATTTGGTTGCTTGATTATTTCTTCAATTCTATCAAAAAGATCTTCAATCGTATTGAATCCTATCTATGGACTGTCGATAGGATCGAGATCCACTCGAAAACTATTGTTTTAGACTGTGTTTTACAACATCTTTGCACCTCTAAAGCCTATCTAATTATGATCAAATTAATATCGTAAGGCTATGTGACGATCAAGCAAAGGTTTACCTATTTGGGAATGGATCATCTAGAGGCTAAGGTTGTTTTAGACCTAAAGGGGTCTAAGGTTAAGGTCACCAAAATACCTCAATTCACATGTTTTTTTTCACTCCTTGATCCTTCAAGTCTTTGTGTGTCTTTAGTCTTTAGCTTCCAATGGCCCAACCGACTTACTAACACACTAATACATGTGATCGACAAATAAGTATACTTACAATCTCCCCATTTATCAATTACGTGACAAAAACTAACTTATACCTTATCATAATTCATACCAATGACAAACTAAAATAACTCAAAAATATTACATGTCAATAACAAAGATTTATAACTTGAATACAATAAGACACGTAAATACTTGCATAGGTCACCCTCAAATGCTCCCCCTAAAGTAGATTAGTCCTTTTGGATTACCAGAGAGATAGAGGTTGAAGTATTAATTTTCCTATTAAGTTCAACAATTCTCATATCCCTTAAAGGCTTACCCAAACTTAAGAATTTACTTACATGGTTTAATTGGGCAACCTTAGCCTTGGTATTGGCAAGAAAAGATTCAAGTTAACTAACATCTTGTCTCAGGCCTTAATTTACATATTTAACTGTCTCAAGCTCACATTCTAAGCCTATATATCTCTACAAAGTCTCATATAAACCAAACTTAAGATTTTTCTTTTCTTACACTAGGGAGACATTTTTAGATTTTACTTTTTCTAGAAAACTAGCCAATTGATTCTTTTACTCCTTTACTCAACCTAGCTTCTTAAAGATTTTAATACATTTAGCATAGAGCTGGTCGTAGGCCTCTTGCAAGTCGTCATCTTCTCTACCTCTATCTTCTTCATTGGAGGATAATTCTTCTTCTTCATCTATCTTCTTTTGAGGTGTTATGATTAGATTTTTCTCTCATGTCTTTCGTCATATGGAGATTAATAGTGCTAGAGGCCATCAAAACTCTCAAGGAGCCAATGTCTTCATCACTATCTATCTCTTAAGAATCTGATTTTAAATCCTCGGTATCATCCCATTTTGTTGCTATTGCCTTCCTTTTGATCTTTTCTTAGTAATAGATTTAGAGGCAATGTAGCCATAACTCTCATAGTTGTGACATTGGGCATCTCTCGGTTTTTCGAAATGTTTACCTATATGCATAGGTTCAACCATTTTACCCTTCTTGTCACTCTCCCTCTACTAATTTTGAGATTGTTTTTTGAATTTTCTAGTCATTTCTTCATCCTCTTTATCCTCATCACTGTCATCTTCATATTCAATCTTATTTTGCCTATGTTTGTGTTTGTGTGAAAAATTAAGAACAATGTATTTCTTTCTAGATGGAGTTTATCTAAAGTATAATTCAAATGTACGTAGGGAACCTACAAGTTCTTTTACTTTAATCTCATTTATGTTTTTATACTCTTCTATTGAGATTACCTTGGAAGTGAACCTATCCGGATTGGATCTAAGTATTTTCCTACATGTGCGACCATATGGAATTCTCTCTCCTAAACCCTACATGGAGTTGCAAATATTATTTAATTTACTATAGAACTCCACGAAAGTTTTAAACTATTCCATATTTGTATTTTCAAATTGTGCAGTCAAGAGCTAAAGCTTCGATCGCTTTACTGTGCTAGATCCCTCATTGGTGGTTTCTAATACGTCTCACGCTTCCTTTTTCATTTCACATATGCAAATGCGTTTAAATTCACTGGGGGAAGCCATATAGTAAATTGCATTAAGAGCTTTGGCATCATAGGCATACATAGCTCTCTCATCGACACTCCAATTGGATTTATATTTAGAAATGCTAATGGTTCTATCGTCAACCATAACATGTTCTATGGACATAATCCATCATTGATCAACAATTGCCTAAACCATAAGGTCTAGGGATCTTATAAAAATTCTCATCCTAACTTTCTAATAGGCATAGTTATACCCATTAAAATAAGGATATCGTATGACGACACTCCCCTCATGGGTAGACATAATTGTAAAGTTTCTGATAGATCATACTCTAGTCAATTAAGTCCTCAAAAAGCAACCTGCTCTGATACCAATTGAAATTTGCTAGATTATTGTTGAGGGTCAAATATTTCATATTATCCCCCATTTATATCTTGGTTTTATGAACATGATAATGCTTAATGTCCTACTTTACTCATGTTTGTGTTGCAAGGTGAATTTAAGAGCTTGGATTAGAAAGAATGTTAAAAGCATGAATTTAATGCTCAAGAATTGTCAAGGCAAAGAATGGATCTTTGGAGACCAAGATTGAATATTTCAAGACCCCAAGATCTAATAAAACCAAGTGGAGAAGGAATGAAGTCGAAAGAACAAGTGTTGAATACATTGACTATGTCATCGACCACCATTCGATGACATTGAAGCCATCCTTCAATGACATCGAAAGCCTCTCGACGACATCAAATTTATACAAGAAAATCAAGTTGGTCGCTGGACATATTGAGTGCTTTTATCGATTCATCGAAGCTTCTCTCGATGACATTGAAGTCTGTTCAATGGCATTGAATTTAATGAAGAATTATGAAGCAACTCACTGATTGTTTTAGATACTTTTTTTATTCCTCGAGGACATGCTCGACGACTCGAAACTTCGTTCGATGACATAGAGACTTACGTAGTGCGAAAGAAGAAAAGGCGCAACTTTCGGATTCAAACACCTTCGATGTCATCGAAGAAGGTTTGATGATATCGAACGGGTTACGCGGAGTTTACGTGGAGTATATAAATTTGATCTGATTTTGTGATTTTGCGGAACTTTGCCTATAAATATGGGTTTCTTAAGTTGTTCTAGGATATCTAAGGTTTGGAGGAGCAGAGCAAAGGGGTGGAGTGTAAGACTCGTATCCTAGCCCGTACCGTTTCGTAGGCTTTCACGATCTTCCCAGTGAATTCCGGTGACCCGCAATCTTTTATCGGGGTTTACGCGCGATCCTGAGTCGTGTCCTGTATATCTGAGTCGACTTAACCCGAAACTTGTACCCTTGCGACCGCGCCTTCGCCGCAGTTCTGATGCCGCGTCTCGTGCGCCGAGGTGATACTCAAGCCAAGATATATGGGCCCGCGTTCAGTTCGAGAAAAAATGTCGCGCGTTGCAAAATCCAAGAGAATCTCTACAACATGTCACCTCAATTCATCAATCAATCCCATCAAGGGTCAAGTACATGTCAAGTACACCATCACCTTATACACATCCCCAAGCAACCCCTAAAGTCAAAAGTTCTTACATAAGCCCATACCCCTTCTTACACAATCTACCCCAAAGTCAACAAATCTCTCACCTCACCCATCACTCACCACATCCATCACACATCTCTCTCTCTCTCTCTCTCTCTACAACCCTCTCTCTCTTTCTCATTCTCAAATCACCTCCCAAGCAAGAGAAAACATCACACGTCCAAGGCTCTCCCAAACCTCCATGAAAGAGTTTTGTATATGGCCCACTTCCTACCCTTTCATCTCCCATCTCAACCATCCAAACTCCATCTCTTCCGTTGGGATCGAAGCTAAAGAGCAAAAGAAGCCAAGGGAGCAAGAAGAAGGCGGTGGGTGATCTTGGATTTTTGTCTTTTATTCATTTCTTTTGATTTAAGGGTCCATATATGTGGGACCCACTTTGATGTATGCTTGTACCCAAGAGGGGGCCATAGTGGCGGGGCCCCTCCGTTATCTCTCTCTCTCTCTCTCTCTTCCTTTCTATGATCATGGCCACCTATGATGTGTGTATTTTATCCATGCCGACCAACTCGTGGGCCACCTTGATCCCGATTCAGGGTCCGCACGACCGGGTGGTCACACCGGCCCGGATGAATGGGAAATATAAATATCAGTTTGATCCAAATCCAGTGGCCCACTACGTGGGACCATCATGGTGTATGTGCATCATCTAGCACCGTCCAGCTTGATTAGACGGTGGATATAATATATACATATATGTATATAGGAGGCACGTGTATGTAATGATATATATTATATAATATGATGTAATATTATATTTATATAATAGGCATGTATATATGCATACAGCTATACTGCTGTACGTGTGGGCCCCATGTTGGACCCAACTGTTTTGAGAAACGGAATGGCTGGTGTCACGCGGGTCAGCAGCCAGCAGCTGCTGTACGCAGTATCTTTGGTGGGCCACACCACGTGGACCACACCTCATGTATATGTTTTATATCCACACCGTCCAGCCTTCTGGACGGTGGAAACCCACTGTAATGTATGTATTTAATCCACGTCGTCCAGCCGTGGGATGGGCCACTACGTGGACCCCACTTCTCATATCTGGTGTACTCACACCGTCCAAGCAGGACGGTAGGTCCCACGCGGCACGCAGCTGTGCTGCTGCAGCATTGCGTCAGCAAGGCACGTGGGCCTCCACCACGAGATATATGTTATATCAATACTGTCCATCCATTTTCCATGTAACCCACCTCATACGTGTGGGGTGGGGTCCAACCTAATATATGTATCCCTGCCGTACATCTGTTTCATTTTCAGGACGGTGGGACTCACCTTCCATACATATGTGCAAGCCGTCCATCCAGCAGCAGATACCTGCTGGACGGACGTCAGCAAGTTCTGTGGGTCCGCCAGCTGTCTGGCATCAGCAGCTTTGTGGGTCCCACAAGCTGTATGAGTTTCATCTCTACCGTCCAAAAGGTGGAGCCCACCTGCTGTGTAGGAGGTCAGCAAGTTCCGTGGGTCCGCACAATATATGTGTTTCATCCATACCGTCCATGGGACGATGGGACCCACCTTGATGGTGTGTTGTATATCCGATCCGTCCACGGGACGGTGGATACCACCGTGATGTATTCATTTCATTCACACCATCCATATATCTGGATGGTGCTGTTCAATGTTTGGACAGCACTAATTTACATAGACAATGTTTAGACGGTGCCATGGGCTCCACCGTGATGTATTTGTTATCTACGCCGTCCATCTTAGCACTGATTTACATAGACAATGTTTAGACGGTGCCATGGGCTCCACCGTGATGTATTTGTTATCTACGCCGTCCATCTTATGCGATGCGGCACAACTTGATGTGTATTCTATGTTTACACCGTCCATCGCTGGACGGTGCCATGTGGGGCCTACCATTAATGCATGTATTGTATATCTCCATCGTCTGCCCCTTGGACATATGGCCTACCCTACCATTAATGCATGTATTTGATGACGCCCGATAAAATGTACTTAGGGCCCAGGCATGAGGCCCATTGAAATGTATTTGTAGCCTATATATAAAGCCAAATGTGATGTATTTATGGCCCATTAGTGCGGCCCATTGATGCAGCCCACTTGATGTGTATGAGGCCCATTAGTGCAGCCCATTGATGCAGCCCACTTGGCATATAAGAGGCCCATATGCTGAGGCCCGACTTGATTTACACGAAGCCCATATGATGTGTATTAGGCCCTTATCGTGCGGCCCATTGTGACGTGTATTAGGCCCATGACGCGTGGCCCATTTGGTGTATTCGAGACCCAGATACGTGGCCCATCTAATACATATGAGACTCATGTGTAGGGCCCACCTATTGTGTATTCGAGGCCCATGGGTTGTGGCCCATTGTGAAGTATTTGAGGCTCATGGGCGAGGCCCGATGTGATGTATGTGTGGCCGTTACGTTGCGTATGAAACCCTTATGTGGGCCACCCCTTGGGAGCAATGTTGGTTAGATGTCCACATTGATGGGCAATGATGGTTCGATGTCCTCATTGTGACCTTCCCTTAGGCCTTGTTAAGGCCATTCTTACCGATTCCGATTGTCGTGACCGATTGCCGATTCCGATTGATGTGACCGATTTGCCGATTCTGATTATCGATCGATTCCGATTGTTATGACCGATTGATGTGACCGATTTGCCGATTTTGATTATCGATTGATTCCGATTGTATGACCGATTGCCGATTCCGATTGAGGTGACCGATTTGCCGATTTTGATTATCGATCGATTCCGATTGTCTTGACCGATTGCCGATTCCGATTGACGTGACTGATTTACCGATTCTGATTATTGAATGATTCCGATTGTTGTGACCGATTGCCGATTCTGATTGAGGTAACCGATTTGCCGATTCTGATTATCGATCGATTCCGATTGTCATGATGATTGCCGATTCCGATTGAGGTGACCGATTTTTCAATTCTGATTATCGATCGATTCTAATTGTCATGACCGATTGCCGATTTCAATTGACGTGACCGATTTGCCAATTCTAATTATTGATTGATTCCGATTGTCATGATCGATTGCCGATTCCAATTGATGTGACCGATTTTCTAATTCTGATTATCGATCGATTTCGATTTGCCGATTCCGATTGACGTAACCGATTTGCCAATTCTGATTATTGATCGATTCCGATTGTCATGACCGATTGTCGATTCCGATTGACGTGACCGATTTGCCGATTCTGATTATCGATTAATTTCGATTGTCATGACCGATTGCCGATTCTGATTGATGTGACCGATTTGTCGATTCTGATTATCGATCGATTCTAATTGTCATGACCGATTGCCGATTCTGATTGATGTGACCGATTTACCGATTCTGATTATTGATCGATTCCGATTGTCATGACCGATTGCCGATTCCGATTGACGTGACCGATTTGCCAATTCTGATTATCGATCGATTCCGATTGTCATGACGATTGCCGATTCCGATTGACGTGACCGATTTGTCGATTCTGATTATCAATCGATTCCGATTGTCATGACCTATTGCCGATTTCGATTGACGTGACTGATTTGCCAATTCTAATTATTGATTAATTCCGATTGTCATGACCGATTGCCGATTCCAATTGATGTGACCGATTTTCTAATTCTGATTATCGATCGATTTCGATTTGCCGATTCCGATTGACGTAACCGATTTGTCAATTCTGATTATCGATCGATTCCGATTATCATGACCGATTGCCGATTCCGATTGACGTGACCGATTTGCCGATTCTGATTATCGATCGATTCTGATTGTCATGACCGATTGCCGATTCCGATTGACGTGACTGATTTGCCAATTCTGATTATCGATCGATTCTGATTGTCATGACCGATTGCTAATTTCGATTGATGTGATCAATTTGTCGATTCTGATTGTCGATCGATTTCAATTTGTCGATTCCGATTGAGGTGACCGATTTGCCGATTCTGATTATCGATCGATTCTGATTGTCATGACCGATTGCCGATTCCGATTGACGTAATCGATTTGCCGATTCTGATTATCGATTGATTCCGATTGTCGTGACCGATTGCCGATTTCAATTGACGTGACTGATTTGTCAATTTTAATTATCGATCGATTCCGATTGTCGTGACCGATTGACGTGACCGATTTGCCGATCCCGATTATCGATCGATTCTGATAATCGAGGCCGATTCTGATTGTCGAGGCCGATTCCGATAATCTAGGCCGATTCTGATTGTCGAGACTAATTCCGATTGTTGAGGCCGATTCCGATTGTATAGGCCGAATCTGATTTGTTAAGGCCGATTATATAGGCCAATTCCGATTGTCGAGGCCGATTGTATAGACCGATTTTGATTTGTCGAGGCCAATTGTATAGGCCATGTATCGAGACCGATTCCAAGTGTTGATTTCGATTGTTGAGGTCGATTTCGATTGCCAAGGCCGATTGTTGAGACCTATATGATGTATATGCGACCCGTGTTTGAGGCCCAATGTGATGTATAGCGGCCCATATTTGAGGCTCATTGTGATGTGTATTAGGCCCTTTTGTGAGGTCATGGGTCCACTATATGTTAGGCTTTATGTGGGCCACTCTTTGGGGGCAATGTTGGTTAAATGTCCACATTGTCTAGGCTGATTGTCGATGCCGATTGTCGGTGCTGGTTATTGATACCGATTATGAGTATGTGACAGCATAACATCACGATACATGCCCATACGCATCATCTGCATATTTTTTTATGAGATGTGGTTGACCATTATATATATCATTGGGCATGTTGTTATGAGACTCCCTAATAGGCAGAGATTGTCTCACATGAGTACACGGTATGCGTACAATTGATGCATGACTGGATTGTATGACTCATGCATCTTGCATTGTGTGTTGTGATTACTATACGCCCTAGCGACATCAGGGTCGTAGCCTTCACAGGTAGTTCGTGGATGGCCAGATGGGACACCGAAAATCTGTTCTATATGGGGTGCTATAGATATCCTTGGGTGAAAGTTCCTAAACCCTCTTGGTTCCAAAGGTTGCTCCAACGTCTAGACTGAGTGGATGCATGAGCACATGAGGGCCGTATACCGTTAGGCTACGTCTCCCATTGTGTCGTGATCGGTTGGAAGGGGGTACGGCCTTACCTGCCTGCAAGGAGGGGGTAATGCTAGGCTGAGTCTGACCAACTCGAGGAATGGGTCCGCTATCGACGAGCCGGGCCCGATACTGGCAGGCGGATAGTGAGGTCTCTTCCACTCACCTTGTTGCGCGCGATGGGGCGGCAATCTGGTTTGGAGTGTAATAGACCCTGGTGATTCCCCAGAGAGGAACCGTACTGATATGTGGACTTATTGAGCAGGAAGTGCATACTCATTCATTCATTCATTCACTATCCACTTGGGTTGGTGGTACGCAACCATTTGTTACGTATGCCTTCGCATGGCCAGGATTTCGGTTGGGCGCGTGACTAACCTGAGATCAGGAATTTACTACACTGATTCTGACTATCCAAATTTAGGTATGCGATTGGTTTGGATAGAAGTTCCTTATAGTGGACCTCGTAGCCTACGATACTACGTACTATCATCCTGATTTCACACTCCAGCTTGGTCATTTCTTTCGCATCGCATATTGCATTACATCCGCATGCATCTGGCATTTTAAGATTGTTATGTTTCTACATTCATATGGCCTAGACAGACTTAGAAGGATTTACATATTGCATTATACCCTCGGCATCTGATATTTGGCTCTCTTGAACTCCTCATTTGCATAGTTGAATTGTATTGCATACTCTGATATTGTATGACTCATGGACTTGTCAGTATTTGTGCTTACACTGATATCGTATGATTTATGAACTTGCCAGTATTTCTGATATTGTATGACTTATGCGCTTGTTAGTATTTCCGCATGCTCTGATATTTATGAACTTGCCAGTATTTCTGATATTGTATGACTTATGCGCTTGTTAGTATTTCCGCATGCTCTGATTACTCTGATATTGCTTACTTGGCACTTACCTTGTGCACACATTTTCACCACCCACTAAGCTTTCTATAAGCTTATGCACGATAGATGCGTGCAAGTGGCGTTGGATAGCAGCAACGCTGAGGTAGGAGTGCATATCAGATCAGCTTAAAGCTTTTGTCTATAATCATTGATTTCCCTTTACACGCACTATACTTGTAAATTTTTTTCATAGTGGAAATATGATGGAGTTTTTTAGTTGTTATTTATGGGTTATGCCTTTAGTTATGCTTATTACGAATTAAACCGATGTTGAAAATCCTCCTCGTAGCATCCCAGAATCGGAACCTGTCGAATGGGCGCTGGGAGTCGAGAATGGGGTTCTACAGAGGCTGTCGGTGCCGGATTCGAAGATCGAGAGTTTTGTGAGCCCGGTTTCCGAATTTGGGGCATGACATGGAGCCACCTCTCAAGCTTTTCTTCTTCTCTTCTTCTTAGTTTTTAATGCTTTCTTCTAAAATTTTGAATCCAATCATGTCTATGGTTAGCTAAATTCCTTAGTTAGGGCTAATGGGTGAAGATCCAATCATGTCTATGGTTGGCTAAATTCTTTAGCTAGGGCTAATGGGTGAAGCTTGTAGCATGATTAGGATGTTTTTCTTGTTTGATTCTTATTCTAGTTAAACTTCTTTGATTCTAATTTGATATTTAAGGAATACTTCTAGTTTTTAATGGTTTGTTGTGACTTAAATTACAATGGATCTGCAATAGCTTTGAGTATCTTCTTTTTCTGCTTTGAGATTGTGAAGTTAGTAAATCTTGTTGTTCACCATCGTCCCTTGGGCATGGCTGGGTGATGGAATCTCTTCTAACCCTCAAAATTCTCCTATAATTGGTTGTGGGATCAATATATCCTGTTGTTTGCCATAGTCTCCTGGGCATGGCTAGATGATGGAATCACTTCCAATTTCTATAACTCTCATCCATTGAGAATTAGGTCAGTGGAAGTTCAGATCTGTGTTTATTGATATATCTTCCAATTGGATAAGATAAGACTCCCATTCCAATTGAGTTCCTTGAATCAAATAAGGAAACATCCTAGTTGCTACAAGTGGATCCCTGGAAACCCTAGTTCCTACCTTTAAATTCTTAAGTTTCTATATTCAACAACTCATAATTATCCCTTTGCTTTTCTGATTTAGGTTTAGATCTTCTTCTAGTTCTCATTCTAATTACTTTTAGAATACACACAAGATTAGTCCTTGTGGATTCGACCTTGGTCTTATCGAGATTATTACTATATTGCGACCCTACACTTGGGGTTGTGAACAATTATCTACCACAGCACATGAAAGCTTAGCGGAGCTTAGATAAGTCCTAAAAGGGGTGAATATGATCGCTTAAAATTTTTTTACCTAATTTACTAATTTACTAATAATGAATAATTAAGGCATGAGGGTCCAATGGCATAGACTATAATTAATGCAACTAATTTAGCAACTAGCCTCTGTGTTAGAGATAGTGATCTTGTATGTGGTTACAAGTTAAGTGTCTAGTATACAATTTAATTCAAGCATTCATATAATTCAATTAATTAAATACATAAGCATGAATAGAATTGCAAACATTAACAATCACAAATACAAAGATGTATAGTGGTTCGGCTAATCACCTATTCCATTCCCGGTGGACGCACTTTCCTTAAGTGTACCTGATTTCACTATCTTAAGAGTTTTCAATGGGCTCACCCTTAAACTTTAAAATGGTTTTGTAAGTTCATCATAAACCTACATACACACCAGTGTCAGTGACAATCCTATACAAAGACCTACACGTACTCACATGTGTTGGTGGAACATGTTTCACTTGTATCGGTGGCTCCCCCGAAGACTTGGTTGGTTTTTATTGACTAACTAATAACCATTACGGTCCTAATCCAAGGACCTATGTATACTCATGTCTGTAACGCCCTGAAAATCGAGGGTCGAGCAGAAGCTCAACTCCCGAGTTCCAACGCATCACTTATGCAACATAGATAATGATGATTGAATGTTGTCTGTATTAGTGCATTAAACATGAGTGAGATTGTACCAAATCAGCATATCATACTCCAGAGACAGTTTAATTACGCAAGCGGAAGACTGTGATATAGAGCATATAAGTTATTGTAAGTCCCCAGAGTATGATTGTTACCAGGTTCAATAATTACATGTATAATTCCAAAATTTACAAAATGATAAAGTGTAATGTTATCTAATTCATATCCCTGTAGCCCCGGTGGTGTAACTCCAGGTCTACATAGACCCGCAAGAGAGTTGCAGGTAGGAGAACTCCTCATCGTCGTAGAAGTCAAGCTCCACCTCGTAAGCCTCGACATCACCTGAAACTACAACAGAGTCTGGTTGGTGTTTTAAAACACCGTCCCAAAATGGGAGTGAGTGATCAACTCAGTGGAGCTATAAGGCAAAGGTTAACATGTTATCAATTCAGTCAAGTACTAATGATAAAGTAATACAATAAGCATTCCTAAATACTCTGGTTAATGCAAGGATGGTATGTATTAATGATGTATGCCCTCGCCTGCACTCCCTCTACAACATCATCTCACGGTCACCATGCAACACTCTCACTGTGCTCAACTCCAACTCCAAAGGGACATGCAATGCGGTGTATGTGCGTGATTAGCCAAGTTCTTAATTAGACTTATTCATACAGCAGGTTTGGGAAGCTAAGGTACCTCTATTTATATCATTGACCCAAACAATGATCCATTTAGGGTTGTTAATTCTAGTTAGTCGAATACGATGACAGTTCCAAGTCGCTCCGGAGAGGCTCGTCACCTCAGCGCTAGCCTAGTTTATACTCGAAGTCACAACGAAAAGGCTCGTCACCTTAGCGTAGTCCTAGTGTATACTTGAGGTCACTACGAGAGGCTCGTAACCTGATCGTAGGCCGACAGCTCGAATACAGTGTCTCATACCACCGTATTCGGCTTACGAGTTTAGTTTACTCACTGGACACTATGGGAAGGCTCGTCACCCCAGCGTAGGCCGACAGCTTGACCATGGTATCCCATACCACTATGCCCGGCTCATAAGTCTTGGCGGATCGTGGTACTAAGGTTAAACGATCTTTTCACTGATAGGTTGGTACCTTAAATTCATGCAGTAGCGTCCATACATGGTGAACATACATTAGGTCAATCGGACTACTTGACAAGCTCGATTGGTACGAGTGTACTTTGAATTAATCAACATGGAGCGCATACGCACTCCTCGTGGCCTAACCACTGCTGATAATCACCGTACAAGTCGGATTCATTGAACGTATCCGTCGTGGCTAAAACAGTTCGGCCACCGATCGTAAACCATTACCGATTGCCTGGACTACATCGTAGCCCCAATCACACTCCAAAGCAATAACATTCACATGTGATAGTCAAAGACAACATGTAACAACCAATCTAAATATAAATCTCATTTGAGCATTTTAACAAACACATAGTGTACATGTTATCATACATAGGCATTCTCCGTATCGGACCTGGACCGCGCGTCGAAAGTCTGATTACCACAAAACTATACGATTATGACCGCCTTACTGGGCTTGACAACCATCTCGGAAATCAAGTCCAAATAATATCCAGAAATGCACAACTTGAGCCCAGAGCGAAGTGTGTGAGAAACGCAAATATCTTTCGAAAACATACTCAAACTTAAGTGAATTGGGCCGTTCGCTTACAGGCCAAATTTAAGGTTTCAAACCGTCACATTCTGGCCCAATTACACCCTCGAATCAGGAAAATTTCCCTACACATGTCAGTGCACTTGTGGCCTTGATCGAGTGTCGATAGCCGTTGAACTGAAACTGATCCTCTGCGGTCGATCTACAAACCCGATCGGACCGAAATATTAACCTGACATAGATCCATTATTAGAGAACTTTCTTCAGACCGTATGCAGGAAATAGACCTCCAGATGAGCTCCATTGGCCCGAAACACCCACTCTTTAGCTATAACCTAAGTATACCATGGCCCTAGGGCCATTGACATCAGTTATAGGCCTATATAAGGGCCTTAACCCACCCCTCTCTTATTCCATTTGAATTTCCAAGCCCTAAGAGAGAGAACAGAGAAAAATAAAAGGAAAGAGTGAGGAGAAGAGAGAGTGAGTGAGAGATAGTTGCCGGAATTCGTTCCCGCCACTCCATGTGCTGAATCACCTCTTCCCTGTCGCTATACTGGCGATTTCGACTCCACTTTTGAGTAAGGAATCCTAACCCTAATCTATTTTAGGTATCCAGATAGGTAGATCGGTGAAATAGGTAACCTATTTCATGATTTAGGTAACCGTTGTGCCGTAGACAAAGGCGTAGTGTTCGAACTGAGTTTGATATGAGTTTACCGATGGAAGGTGCGAACTATAAACTTTTAAGTTATGGTTTTCAAGGCTTTCAATGTCAGTTAATGATTTATGACTGACTTGATTGCTATCACATATGCTTAGATGTAATGTTTTCCGCATATTACATATATATATGAACTATGTTAAAATTAATGCATTCCATGTGTTTGTTGAATTGTTTGTATGAATACGAAATTATAATTTGTGCTTGCCATGATTGTTGTTTGAGAATACATGATTGTCATACGTGTGACAACTCTTTTGTGAAAGGATTTGCCATAATATACGTTATAACCAATTTATTACGTGTATCTGATATGCGTAGTCTAAGTGTTTGATAAAATGCCTGAATGAGAAAATGCTTGTTGAAATGTATTTAACGAGGGCGTTGAGATAGGGTTCTCAATTACCTTATCTATAGTTACAATTTCCTTCATGTAACCTAAGTTTTTAAGTAATGTAGAGTTAGCGATTCTGCTGGTTTTGGGTCTTACAGTTCGTATAGAAAGCAGTTCAAGCTAATCTACTAATTAATTCAGTTTAGTACTTAATTAATTTTCATCTAATTTTTAAAGGATTCAGTCCTTAGTGATTTCTGCCTGAGGTGGTACTCAGGTCTTTGTACGGATTTTTCCGAGATGTTACAATGTCAGAGGCTCCCAAGGAGACTAACATGCATGCACTTATGCCCGGTGGCGATCTTACACAAGAACCTATGCACACTCGCATCGTAGACGGTCTTACACAAGGACTTATTTGCTCCTACAACTATGTGATAGTTGTTTTCCAATTACTGATTCACTTAAATGAGTATTGTAGAGAATTTAAACAAAAACTTACCTATATGATTGACATCTAATCTCTAGAAAAGGAAGAGAACATGAACACATTCATAATAGAACTTGGAATGATCATTAGCGTGATTAATCATAAGAAGGGTGTCATGAATTTCTTTGGTTTAGAGTATAGGAGATGGATAATGAGTGGGGAATCACCTAAGCTCTAATTGCACTAAAAACTCATCATTTTACCTAAGAACTGAATGCCCATTTTATAGAAAAAAGTTTTCAATGACTATAAAATGGTCAGTTAACGACTTTGTCAATAAGATCAAAAGGGCGTTCGATAGGATCGAAGGTCCTTCGATAGGTTCTAATTGGTTTATAATCCCATCAAGAAAATCTAGGAATTTACAAATTGGTTGGTGGACTGTTTCTTTGATTATATTGATGAGATCTTCAATCGTATCGAGTCCCATCGGTGGCCTGTTGATAGGATCGAGATCCACTCGAAAATTGTTGTTTTGGGCTATGTGTTTACAACAATTTTGCACCTCTAAAGCCTATTTAATTATGATCATATTAAAATCCTAAGGCCATGTAATGATCAAGCGAATATTTACTTATTTGGTAATGGATCATCTAGAGGCTAAGGTTGTTTTAGACATAAAGGGGTCTAAGGTCAAGGTCACTAAGGCACCTTAATTTACCTATTTCTTCACTCCTTGATGCTCCAAGTCTTCACTTGTCTTCAGTCTTCAGCTTCCAATAGCTCAACTGACTTACCGATACACATGATTGACAAACAAGTGCACTTACACTATCCTTGATCAATAAGCTTGAGAATGGTTCTCTACCCTCCACAGAACATTTATTTTGTAGCCATTAGTTTGATAGCCATGATCAATTAATCAAAATGATGCTTGAGAGATGGTAAGTAATCAAAATAGACCTCATATAATAGAAGGTCTCATCTGTAACCATTTTTAATATAATCAATATAGACCATCAGCGAGGTTTGGGCGAGTGGCTATCACCGTGGATTTGCTCCCTACAGATGTGGGTTTGACTCCCCTCCTCATCATTACCCGATACACATGCTTGTGAGTGATGCCTGTATCTGCAGAGAATAGACATATTGTATTGTCACACACACACAAAAGTTTCACACCCTCAAGTTCCCAAGCCATTGCTTAAATGGTTAGTGTTATGGGTAAAATCAGACTGACTAAACAACTAGGATGAGATAGAAAACGAAAGGTGGGTAGCTTGAAAGAGGAGCTCAAGCAAGAGCTTGGTCTCGAATAAGGAGTATGACCTCAACAACTGACCAGAGCACCAACCATCAGCTATGGTCTCAGTCACTTATCTGACATTTCACTACTACAGCTAAGGAACGACCATAAGGACCAACTTAACTTTGAAAATAAACCCCGACTACAATCAATAGCTAAGCTCGGTCTACAGAGTCTCGGCCAACCCAACTTAGAGGTCAACGTTGAGTGTCGACCACGACCTTCTCGAATGTCGACCACTGGAAGGTGCTCCTCCATGTACAAGAGGGTTACTTCCTCAAGATTTTTGTTGAAGATCTCGCCTAGATAATCATTACATACACTACATATTCGGAAGATGATTCCTCCTAAGATATGTTCCTGCCTAATAGAAGCATTGCCATTAACGTAAGAGGTATTAAGAGACTATAAATAAGAACCTCACCTATGGTAGAAGGTATGCACAGAAACCCTAACCCGACTAGCCCCAATGTGCTTATTTTGACTTAGGCATCATAGGGTCCTTAGCTACAACTGGGACCCCCATTACCACATTGTTTTGTAGGTATCTGACGGTCTAATAGGGAAGGCCAGATTTCAACATCAACGGTTGGTATCGTTTGTGGGAAGCGACAATCAAGTCATTCTAAACTCACCTGTCGTATCTAAATCTACTCTACAATGGTGAAAGGGAGGAAGAGAGCCTTGTTAGTGCATTGCTTTTTACACCCCATTTGTCAATCACATGAGTCGTTGTGTCAAGTAGTCGGTTGAACCTTTGGAAAGTGAAGACCAAAGACACAAGCGAAGATAAAGCATCAAGGAGCAATGAACCGGTAAAACAGGTGTCTTGGTGACCCTAACCCTTGAGTCAAAACAACCCATACACCTTTAAATGATCTTGACCTAATGAATACTTAATTGATCATTCCTTAGCCTTAGGAGACTAAGAAAAATATGATAAATAAGGCTAGAATATGTGCGAATCTGTTGTGTAAAAGTTAGCCCAAAATAACAGAATTCAATTAATATTCGATGGCATCGAGCTGCCATCGAACATCCTTTGATGACATCGAAGGACTACTCGATGACATCGATCAAGAGTCGGGAATGTCCAGCAATCAAATTGGATTTTTCTCTGAAATTCTCCATGGCATCGAGGTTTCTTTGATAACATCGAAACTTATGTTTCGATGACATTGAAGATCCCTCGAAGACATCAATCGAGAGTCAGAATTGTCCAAAAAGATAATTGGATTTTTTTCTCTGACTTTCTCAATGGCATCGAAGTCCTTTTGATGACATTGAAGCTTAAAGTTCAATGACATCGAAGGTCAATTGATGACATCAAAAATGGTACAGAACAGTCCAACAAGAAAACATCATATTTGTCTAAAAATTTCAATGACATCGAGGAAATCTTTAATGACATCGATAGAGCCGTTTTTTGCCATTTTTTTTTAAAAAAAAAACCATTGGAACTCAAACTTTTTATAAATGCCATTTAACTCTTGGGCATTGAGATGGGTTTTTGGAGCAATAGAAGCTTAAGAGATTCCATGTTCATATCCCTCATCGTAAGCCTCTATACCATGGTGTTCTAAGTTATATTCCTTAAGTTTACAAATCTAATAAGGATTCCAACCTCAACATTGAAGATGTGCTTGAACCCTTCCATTTCCTAGAGATTGGACTTAAGCGATCTTGGCAAACCATTGTTCAAGTTATCTAGGAGAACTATATAGTTGAACCCTAGGAAAAATAACTCCCCAGTAGTTGTAAGAGATTCAACCAAACTCCAATCACCTTAGTCGCGTCAAAGAAGCATCAAATGCAAGGTGATTGATCTTGGAGCTAAAGCCTTGGCAAAGCAGCAACATCATGATCAAGGGAGCATCGGGGAGCTGATTAAAGAATGGGAGAGCGGAGATCCAGCAACCCAAGAAGGCGCTATAAAAGTGGCTTAATTCAACAAGTTGTCATATCTAGGAGTCCAAGTTTAGTCTCTTTCCTTGTGTAGGATTGAGGCTAAGAGTTTGCAAACCTAAACTTGAATTACGTTCTTTTATAGGACCTTAGCCTTTGTGTAGGGCTTAAATTTTGTGGTTCTTGTGTAGGATTAAGGTTGTTGCTTAGCCTAAGAAGAAACCAACTAAAGTCTCTTGCGAGAGCATTCGACGAGAGAATACGTGTTGGGTTCCTGTGTAGGACCTTAGCTCTTACATAGGGCCTAAATCTCAAAGTTTTTGTATAGGACCTTAACTCTTATATAAGGCCTAAACCTCTAGGTTCTTGTGTAGGACCTTAACCTTTTGCGTAGGGCCTAAAACCCTTAGTTTTTGTGTAAAACCTTAGCTCTTATGCAGAGCCTAAATTTAGAGTCCTTATATAGGGCTATAAAGGTTTGAGGTGAACCTAATTTAAAACCTCCAATAGTGAAATCCGATACACTCATGGGTTGAGTGAGTCTGCCGAGAGTGGAGTAGGCAAGTATCCGAACCATATATATAATTGTGTTTGGGATTGTTATTTGTGCAATTGTTTAATTATGCCTGTGAGTTTGATTGTTTACATTTTACATGCATGATTAAATGAATGCTTAATGATTAATAGGTAACACATGCCATACTTTTATATACAATATCTTGATATATAATAGTTGCTTATTTGCATATCTATTGTCGTCTATGTGATTGGACCTTTTATTGGCTTGGAAACCTTATAGTTATATTATCTTGCTTAGTTTAATTGTTAATTAGTTTAAGTTTGACAATTTAATTTTAAATAAGCATAATTTTTAATAAGTCCTAATCACCCCTCCCCCCTCTAGGACATAGTCTTCATTCCTTAGCTACGTAAAGCTTTTGAAAAGCGTAACCGTGGTAATCCCATTACGCCACAGGCTCACATTTTCAAGCCTTAGTTGTATCTATACAAGCCCTCGCACTAGAAGAGCAACATACTAATCCTCAAGATCCTCCTTCACAACATTAAACCAAGTCTACTCCTACAATGCCCACATGGAGGTCTCACAATCCGGGAAGTCGATTCGTCTCCTTGAAAAATCAGGTCGAGGCCTTAATCGGCAATATAAACCGCATAATATGAGTATTAAAAAGGCAGAATCTACCTCCTGACCAGGAAGCAGGAGCAGATGTGACAACCAAGCTATCTTGACCCCCTCAAGTACTTGATGACTAGTACATAGTCAAATAAAGACCAGGGCAACATAGCCATGCGCCCACACACATTGTAGGAACCACCACGCTCGCTAATTCTAACCTATGCCATATACTGGAGAAAAGAAGACGCGGGAAAGCTCCCGAGGTGATAGCAGAAATGAGGTCCCATGAGAGGCCAAGCTCAGGGAGATCAGATGACAACTCGGCAATATTTAACAAGCGTACCGTGCTCAGATTTTGACCTTAGTTGGGGCCATGTTGGAGGAACGGAACCACTGTTTACCAATGACATATGAGATCTCAACTTCCACCGAGGTTCTGGATGCCTCAGATCACTCCCTACTCTCGAGCCGGAGATCCGGCCAAGCACCTGGAATCCTTTAAAGCATGGATAAAGTTACACGGTGCCTCTAGCGCAGTGATGTGCTGGGCATTCTCCCTGACCTTGTCAGGAGCAACGCGAAAGTGGTACATGCAGCTGAAACCGAAGTTAATTAACTCCTTTGTCCATCTCGGTAAAACCTTCATCACATAGTTTATTGGAGGGAAAGATATAAGGAAGCCAACAACCCATCTCCTCGGCGCAACCACCCATGCCTTCGTCCACGTGGCAATTGGGGGTTTGCAAACAGACCCGACTACCGAGGCCGAGACAGGTGTCACCTTGCTGCTCGTTCAGAGATGAAGAGGCGTTGTTCCATGCACACATCCTCGTACGACTCATCGATATCATTGCTGGATCCTTCTCGATTCCCCCAACTACTGCATTTCCCTCTTCCACCATAATGATAGGCGGTCCCGACCTCCCACTCATGAGACCTCACACCCAAACATAAGTTCGAATCTATTTACTTCCCAAGCTTCTGAAAAAGCACTCGAAAGTAGGGGGGCTACTGTTATGGGTAAAATCGGATTGACCAAACGACTAGGACGAGATAAAAAATGGAAGGCGGGTAGCTCAGAAAAGGAGCTCGGGCAAGAGCTTGGTCTTGAATAAGGAGCACGTGCTCAACAACCGACCAGAGCACCGACCATCAACGATGGTCTCAGTCACTTATTCGACATTTCACTATCGCGGCTAAGGAAAGACTATAAGGACTGACCCAGCTTCGAAAATAAACCCTGACCACAATCAACAACTAAGCTCGATCTACAGAGTCTCGGCCAACCCGACTTAAAGGTCGGTATCAGGTGTCGACCATGACCTCCTAGGATGCGGACCACCGAGAGGTGCTTCTCCGCGAATAGGAAGGTTACTTCCACGAGATTTTCACCGAAGATCCCGCCCAAATAATCACCGCTTACACCACATATCCAGAAGATGATCCCTCCTAAGATACATACCTAATAGAGGCATTGCCATATACATAAGAGGTATCAAGAGACTATAAATAAGGACCTCACATGTGATAAAAGGTATGCATATGAACCCTAACCCAACTCGACCCAGTATGCTTATTCTGATTTATGCATCAGAGGGTCCCTAGCTACAACCAGGGCCCCATTACCACCTTGTTTTTCAGGTATCCCACTAACAGTGAAGGCCAGATTTCGGCAGCAACAATTAGCATCATTAGATTAAAGTATTTTGAGATTTATGGGCAGCCAAAAGTGGACCCATATGAAAATTAACAGTAAAAGCTGTGTCCAAATAATATGGATCATCCATTTCCTAGCTGTTGATCAGTGGTTCGGGTCACACGACCAAAGTGAATTTTTGGGAGGAATCAACGGTGGATAGGTAATTTCTTAGTATAGACAACGATACCTTTCTTAGTACAATAATAATGGACCGTCCATTTCTTATCCATCAATGTCTTCATGTCGTGGACCGTCTGGATCAACAACTGGACCTAGATTATAATCAATATGGTCGTCGACCGTCCCAACCTGATCAAAATGACTTTCAAGATGATCAAAGTGACTTTCAAGAGGGATGAGCAATTAATGGTGAGTCCCGAATGGACGGTCCAAAGGTGGGTCAACATGATGGACAATGATTAACCGTTTCTATGATATATAAATATGGAGCATCAATTTCTGAGCCATTGTTCAGATGGTTTGAATAATCTGATCAAACTGATCTTTCATGAGGGATTGACAACATAAGGTGGGGCCTGCTTGATGGATGGTATCACGAATAGGACCACTTTTAGCATAATAAAATATGGATCGTCGATTTCCCATCAATTGAAGACATGGTTAGGACCATCGCATTGGATTGGTTTTTAGAAGGGCAACCAAAGGTGGGACGCATATATGATGGATGATTAAGACCAAGGATTCAGTATTTCTCTATTATAAGCAATTTGAAGTGGGAGAGGATTAGCTGTTACCAGGGTGTTACTATAACCGTGTGGAGCCCACCTTGACGTATTTGTTGTATATCCACGCCTTCTGTCTGTTTTTCCATCTCATTTTAGGAAGAGATCCCAAACCTTAAGAAGATCCAAATCTCAGGTGGATCATACTACTAGAAACAGTGATGAATGACCATTAAAAAAAATTTGTGAGCCAAAAAAGTTTTGCATGGATCAAACTGATATTTGTATTTTTCCCTTCATCCAGGTCTTCTTGACATTATCAACAGGTTGGATGGCAAATAAACATTACCAAGACATTATGATGGGCCCTTTACAATTTTTAAGGGTGAGGCACGCAATCACCACACATCTGTTTCCTGTGGCATGGTCTACCTAAGATTTGGATCTGCTCAAATTTCGGGACTACTTACTAAAATGGGCTCGAGAAATGGATGGACAACGTGGATATACAACACATCATCAAGGTGGGCACCACAGTAAGGGTAACACGCACGAAGGCGTTACCCGTGTAACAGCTAATCCACTCCCATTTGGACTATCTATTTTCCTAAAAATTAATTGGATGTTTAGAATTAACCCATGAACGGTGGGACACCATGGATGGCTTATATCCATTAATGGACCATTTATTTATCTACGTTTGATTTCCAACATTAATTTTCCATGACTGGTTTGGATGGTTTGAAAAATCCAATCTAAAAGTGTTTTGAGATTTTGAAGGATTTGAAACCCCACCACTAAAATGTAAATTTAATTAGCCCAACCAAAATCATGAATTTAACCAACAAAACTCCAAAAACACAAAATTTCTAAGAAATGAACTTCCAATTTCATGAAGATGCTAATTAGTGAACTTCAAATTCATGAATTGACTAATTTCATGCATCCAAACAGGATCTTCTGAATGTGGGTTACACGTATCTTGCTTAGATTTGAAGTCCTAGAGGGCTTGTTACAATTCAAAGTAAACACATTCTGTGAAAATATAATTTTTCCTTGTTTGTTATGAATTTTTTCCAGGAAAAATACATTTCCAAGTTTCCAAATAAATTTCCTAGAGATGATATTTCCACGAAGACAACTTTTTCCCTTTCTTTTGTTAAAATTCTTTTTTTTTTTTTTCTGGGAACAAGTTCTCCTAAAAATGTTAGAGTTGAAGCAGGAGCTGCTAAATTTCAATCATTCTAAAGAATAATGCATTGCATGGGAAGTTTGGAATTGGACCTTCCATACCTTCAACAGCTAAAGATAGTATCATACAAAGGCAGCACACTTGAATTTAGAATAAATCTCTTGTACATTAACCTCATTCAAAAATTTTTAACATTCCTTGCTTCAAAAAAAAAAAAAAAAAAACAGCAGGCAGCACAAAAACACACAATTCTGGAGAACCAACATCAATTTGTTTCATTATCAGAATGAAAATCCTATACAGCTTTGGGAATTGGAACACCTTCTGAAGGCGGTAATGTCACTGATCGCAGCAGTTCCAACGAGAACAGAAGCCCCAAGAAATGGGAAAGGATGGTATTGGCTGATGCCTGCAAAATCAGTGGAAGTATAAGGGCCTTCCCAAAGAGGAATAGATGCACCAAAGCAGATCCAAATAACAACTGCTTATCATTCATTTATTTCAACATTTGCAAACCATCATTAGTTAGTAAAACAGCACACAAGGTGGATGCAATACAGAATAGAAAACAATGGTCACATAAACTGTACACCTTAATGGGGCATAAGCAGTTACAGAGAAGGAAAGGCCATCACACAAATTTGGTGGTCCAGAAGATCACCAAAACGTACGCAAACTGTGCCTTGGCACAAGTTCCCTTTGAAGTGAACCAGCGGCACACACTAACATGGAAATTGCATGGATCGAAGCCACTCATCAGGCTGGCCCCACCATATTAGATGTCTGGCAGAAGAATAATTGCTATCTGATGATCTGATGATCCAATAATGGACCATGGTTTTGTAAGTGCTATGTTTTAAATCTAGCACCATGTATTGTCAAATTTTGTAGTGACAAACCACTTGAGAGTGATTGACTTGTTTGATAGATGGAAAGTTCACCTTCAAGTTCAATAGATGGAAAGTTCACCTTCATTTGGAGATGAGTTTCAAATCATTTACATCAACATCAAGTACTACTACTACTACAAATCAAAGTGCATGTTCAACTGCAAATACAAAATCAAGTTCATACACAAGACCGAGTGCAAGTGCGACATCAAATACTAGTTCAAGTCCAAGTGCATTATATGATCAAGTTCATGATCAAGAACACAAGCTCAAGATCAAGCACACAAGTTTCAAGCTTTAAAGTGTACAAGATAAAGCTTCAAAGTACCTCAAGTATACTATCTACCGAAGCGACCAATGTTACAAGTTCTATGCTCACATTTAAGGTATACATGACCCTAGAAAGACCTTATGTTTAGGTCATTAATGTTGCATATTTAAATTGGGTCAACGTACTTATTTTAGGCTTTGCTTCGACTAGTCCTAATCATGGTTCGACTAATCCAGGCACTGGCTTGACCAGTCCAGAGTTTTTCTTGACCAATCTAGAAATTTACTCGAATTTTGAGATAACTTTGGTGGTTCTTCGACCAGTCGAGCACCCTGCTCGACCGGTCGTGAGACTGGCTCGACCAGTCGAGTAAGGCTCGACTCGAACTCCAGCAAGGAGATTTTTACCCACTTGACTAGTCGAGTGATGGGTTTATCCAATCGCGCCAGAAATTTTGAAAATTGGTTACTGCCAGGACCAATCGAGGCAGATCTTAGACTAGTCGAGGGAACTGAATTGCAACCTATAAATAGAGAACTTTTCTCAGATTTTTTTCATTCATTCCAAGCCAATTCAAGCCACCTCTCTGAGAACTAAGTCCCCGCTATTGTGAAGCTATTATACGGTATTTAAGATTCTTTTATATAGCTTTTTGGTTTTGAATTTCTTGATCTCTTGTTGTTCAATCTTATTTGATAAAAGGTGAATTGTGCTTTAACTCTTTTTGAGATCCAAGTAGCCAAAGGCTAAATTTAATTTAAAATTCTAAAATTCATCTAGACCTAGAACCTTTCCATTTGTGAGATAGAACTTTGAACATCTACATCTACAAAGAAGTGGTTCTACCGGCTACATCAAAGAAGAATCTTCAGATAAATAATTTTACAATTTTCTGTATTTGGTTTGAGAGATTCAGCCAGAAAAATCTCCTTTTTGGTTTTGACTGAGATCAGCCAGGAAAATCTCAGTGTGGGGTTTTTGATTGTGTAAGCCCAATTGAAAAAAAAAAAAAAAACACATCTGTAAAGGTTTTAAGGTGAACCTTGGAAAACCTTCTTTCATAGTGAAAGGCAATACCACGTGGGTTGTGGATATTGGGAGTGGAGTAGGTGTGGCAGTTTGCGAACAGTTGGTGTATACACCGAACCACTATAATTCTTGGAGTTGTGATAGATGTTGTATTTGATATTTGTGTGTGAATGCTTGTATCTCTTTTATGTACTTGTGGTGAACGTTGTAATAGCTAGATTTGTTTCTTTTGCCTCTGTATCGGTTTGAGTTTTTGATACTTATTGAAGTTCTAAAAATCAGGTTATCCTACCATAAACCTTGGTTTTTGGTGTAAGGTTGTCCTTAGATCAAGTTTGTATCAACCTCTCAAGACTAGTGCATTTGAGGTTACTATTTATTTCAGCTAGTTGCATTTATTTTCCGCATTTTATTTTTATTTGTCATAATCCTATTCACCCCCCCTCTAGGACTGAGAGCTCGCCCTTTTCAAGTGGTATCAAAGCCAAATAGCTCATTCTATTGGATTTATTTCCTAAGCTAATCGATCTCGAGCTCACAATATGTCAAATTTTAATAGCCTTTCTATTACTAGGCCACCACCATTTGATGGCTCCAATTATGCTTAGTGGAAAGCCAGGATGAGGATCTTTTTGAAGTCCATTGATGAAGCGTGTGGCAAGCCACAGTGACTAGATGGAACGCACTTACGTCTGAAGTTCTAGGCACTAATGGAACTAAGTCCGTTAAAGAAACACCGTATTATATGTGGACTACTCTTCAGAAAAAATGAGAGCAATGTTAATGCCAAAGCTTTAAATGCAATTACTTGTACATTATCACCAGATGAGTTCAAAAGAATTATATCTTGTGATACTGCAAAACAAGCTTGGACATCCTAGAAATGACACACGAGGGAACAACTTTTGTCAAAAAGTCTAAAGTTCAGATCCTTACCACTAGGTTTGAGGAAATTCGTATGGAAGAAAATGAATCATTCATGGACTTTTATACGCAACTAAATGACATAGTTAACTCTATGTAGGGTCTTGGAGATAACATCCTAGAAAGCAAAGTTTCTGCAAAAAATACTGCGATCACTTCCAAGGTGACTGTCATTCAGAAACTTAGAAACACTGATAATATGAGGGTAGAGGAACTTGTTGGTTCACTTCAAACTTATGAGTTGAATTTCAAAGCTCCAAAAGGTAAGTCTATAGCCTTTAAATCATCCAAATGTATTTTTCAAGATAATAATAATTCTGATTGTGAAAACTCAGAGGATGATATGGCCTTATTAGCTAAAGAGTTTCATAAGATTTTTGAAAGTAAGAAGAGTTGATTTTCAAAAACCCTCTGAGAAGAAAAAGGGTAAAACTAAAAACTAAAAATCTCTAAAAGATAGTCAACTGCCATGAATCTAGGCATTTGACAAATAAGTGTCCAAAAAGGGACAAGCCATAGAGAAAAGGCATGTTAGCCACATGGGATGAATCATCCTGCTCTAAAGCTTCTTCTGAGTCGAATGATTCAGAACCCGAATCTACAAGTGAAGTCAAGGCTTTAATGACTCGAGCTAAAGTCACTTCCACAGATAGTTGTGATACATCTAAATATGAAAATCTGAGAAGTGACCCTGAAAATGAAGATGATCTTTAGGATGCCTATAATGCCCTATACAAGGAAAGTTGTAAGATAGCTGTTAAGCTTAAACTTCAGAAAGAGAAATTTCTAAAATTAAAAGAGGATTTTGAAAACTCTATTTTAGAAAAGTCGCATATTTTTTATTGTTTTGAAAAAGAAAAATGTGACTTAAATTTCAAAACATCTGAACTAGAAAAACTAAGATCAGAGAATGAGAAACTAAAACTTGAAGTTTCTTCCCTCTTGAGTTCAAAGGATACATGGAGGTATGCCCAAGTAGACCCTAAACTTGAAAAGTTACTAACTGCATCTAGAAAATGTGGAGATAGATCGGGTCTGGGCTATGACAAAAACATGCCTCTGAAAAATAAGAATGTAACTCCTAGGTTTGTTAAAGGAGAATCCTCCAACTCAAAGGGAAAAGGCTTGAATCAAAACAGCTTTAAAAATCCAAAAACTTTTCAAGCTCCCAAAGTTAATGCCAACCAAATCAGCCTTAGAAATCAAAATTATAACCCTTTAGCTGAGAAGATTGTGGACTTACTCAAGGAGCTTCTCAAATCTAACTCGAATGTGAGTTAATAATAATTATAAACGAAGGAAAACCAACAGTGCTCCAAAACCCAAAATGATAATGAAATGGGTTCCCAAGGTTACTTGTCTGGTTGCCCACACCGCCTTCAAGGCTTCGAGTCAATCAAAGTGGTACCTAGACAGTGGTTGCTTAAGACACATGACAGGTGACAGAGATTTGTTCACCGACTACAAAGAAATGACTGATGGGTCAGTCACTTTTGGTGATGGTAGCAACTACAAAATAATTGGCCAAGGTACGGTTCAACTTCAACCTTCCTCCTTTTGAAAATGTTCTATTTGTAGAAGGTCTTAAGCACAATCTTTTGAATATTTCTCAAATTTGCGATAACAAGCATAGTATTAAATTTACTAATCAAAGATGCGAAATCTCAAATGAGAAAGGTTGTGTGATATTGAATGGTCGTAGAACATCTGAAAATTGCTATATTGTAAGTGATTCTAGCTCGTCTAAATTATCTTGTTACATGGTCCAAACTAATGAGACCGAATTATGGCACAAACACCTTGGACATGTAAACTACCGGAATTTATATAGACTGCACAAGGCCGATCTAATAAGAAGTCTACCCAAATTGAAGAAAATGGATAAAATATATGGCGCATGTCAAATCGGAAAACAAACAAAGAGTAGTCACAAGAAAGCGAACTCCTTTGCCACATCTAAACCTCTTGAACTTCTTCACATGGATTTTGTAGGACCAACTAGAACGGAGAGTAGAGGTGGTAAGAAGTATTTCTTGGTAATTGTGGATGATTTTACCAGATTTACGTAGGTAGCATTCATGAGAGAAAAATCTGAAACTCTCGATGAAGTGAAAAGGATACTTAATCATAACCAAACTAAGGAAAAAAAAAATGAATATTACTAAGATCCGAAGTGATCATGGATTGGAGTTTGAAAATAGCAATTTTGAGAAGTTCTGTAGCAATCATGGAATATCGCAAGAGTTTTTAGCTCCTAAGACACCTCAACAAAATGGGGTTGTTGAAAGGAAAAATAGAGTGCTTCAAGAAATGGCTGATGTAATGTTGAATAGCATGAAATTGCCCAAAAATTTATGGGCCGAAGCTGTTAATACTACATGTTATATAATAAACTGAGTTTACATCAGAAAATCAAAAGATAAAACAGCCTATGAATTGTGGTTTAACAAGAAACGCACAATCAAATGCTTTCAAGTTTTTGGAAGTGCTATATTTTGCGTGACCGCGAAAATTTAGGAAAGTTCGACACTAAAAGTGACGAAGGGATTTTCTTAGGATATGCTCTAAATAGTCAAGCATATCGAGTTCTCAACAGGAGAACTGGTGTTATTCAGGAGTCCATAAATGTATTTATTGATGATCATCTGAATACACCGACTACTAGTTCAAAAGATGATGAAGTCAATATAATAGAAAAACCTGACTCCTCATTTAGTCAAATCAACACTAAACCACGATCAGTTAAAGACCATCCTACTGATCATCCTAGGCACTCCTCTCACTGGTGTGCGTACTCGAAGACAATTAGAAAACATATGTAATTATGTGTTTTACTTCCAAAATTGAGCCGGCCAACGTAAAAGAGGCACTCGCAGATGAAAATTGGATAGTTGCTATGCAAGATGATCTAAATCAATTTGTTAGAAATGATGTATGATATTTGGTTCCGAGACCATCTGATAAACATATTATAAGAACCAAGTGGATTTTCAAAAATAAATCTGATGAGTTAGAGAATATAATAAGAAACAAGGCTAGACTGGATGTACAAGGGTACACTCAGATAGAAGGCGTTGATTATAATCAAACCTTTGCCCTAGTAACTCATCTTGAATCCATCAGATTATTCATATCCATTGCGTGTTTCAAGATGTTTAAAATTTATCAAATGGATGTCAAAAGCGCATTCTTAAATGGTGATTTACATGAAGAGGTTTATGTTGAACAACCTAAGGGTTTTGAAGACCCTAAACACTCTGATCATGTGCATCGCCTTAAAAAGGCACTTTATGGTTTGAAACAAGCTCCCAAGGCATGATATGAGAAATTAACTAAGTTTTTACTAAGTCATAATTTCGCTATGAGGAGTGCTGATAAAACTCTGTTTGTTAAGAAACATAATGATCACATACTTATAGTACAGATATATGTTGATGATATTATCTATGGTTCTACATGCTCTAACCTGTCTATTGAGTTTACAGAGTTGATGAAGTCCAAATTCGAAATGAGTATGGTGGGAGAACTGAATTATTTTCTAGGTCTACAAGTGAAACAACTTAAAGACGGTATTTTCATTTCTCAAACCATGTAGCCTTAAAAATTGGTCAAGAAATTTGGATTTAAGAGTGGTAAAAACTTTGATACTCATATGAGTACAACTCTTAAGCTTTCTAAAGATGCAACAGGTAAAAGTGTAGATCCTCGGTTGTATTGTAGTATGATTGGTAGTTTATTATATTTAACTGCGAGCCGACCTGATATAGCATTCAGCGTAGGTATCTATGTAGATATCAATCAAATCTTAAGGAATCTCACATTATAATTGTCAAGCAAATTATTAGATATGTCGCACGTTCAGTTAATCTAGGCCTATGGTATCCACATGATACTAATGTTCAATTAGCTGGATATAAGGATGCTGACTGGGCTGGGAATATAGATGATAGAAAGTCCACCAGTCGTGGATGCTTTTATGTTGGGAACTGTTTAGTTTCCTGGCAAAACAAGAAACAAAGTTCCGTATCTCTATCCACATGCTTGTACCCAGCTAGTGTGGATGAAAAGAATGTTAAATGACCATGGGATTGTGCAAGATACTATGATACTGTATTGCGATAACTCCAGCGCAATCAATATTTCTAAGAATCCTATCCAGCATTCCCGTACCAAATATATTGACATTAGATATCATTACATTCGGGAATTAGTGGAAGATAAAATTATTTCATTGGATTATGTTCAAACTAAAAATCAACTTACGAACATATTCACTAAACCACTTGACAGAAATAGCTTTTCTAAATTAAAAATGGACATTGGTATGTGTAATTCGAACTAAGTTTATCATGTTTACATATTTTATTTTTATATAAGTTTATGCAAATTAGTTGTTTTTTTTTTTTAATATAATAAATTGTGCATTTTTGTGCTTGCATGACTGGTCGAGCACATACTCGACCATTCATGGCTCGACGGGTCGAGTATGTACTCGACCAGTCGACAAGCGCGGTTAGAGGGCCTTTAAGTGTGTTGAAAACCTCTTTTTCTTCATTTCTTTCATCTTCCTCACTTGTCCCTTCTCCGACTGGTCGAACCCACCTTCGATTAGTGTTTGGTAAGTGTATCATTTTCAATTTCCTTTCGGATTTGGGTTCCTCGAGTCTCATATTGCTTGATTCTTGCTTTTATTTCAAATTTCCTTGTGATTTCCTTAATGTATTTGAGAAAAATCTGTTGGGTTTGAAACCCTTGATTCCTTTCTTGCATTTTCTTGTTGATCCTTGCAATAGAAGGTAGAACGAGGAAGAAATCTACTAGAGCATCTTCTTCTCATTCCACACCTATGCGTACTCTTCGACCACTCGAAGAGAACCCCGAATATGTGCGGCATATTCGTCTCCACAACATCATTGTTGAGCGTATCGTAAATGTCAACCACCTTGCACCATTTCACATTATTTCCCTCCTGGTAGCTGTAGGATGGAACACCATTTTGAATTGGGGCGAATCGGCATACCGCTTCATTGCACGAGGAATGTATGCTCGTATAGGTGATGTTTTTATTGAAGAATTGACCTTCACTATAATGCTTAGAGAAGGTTCGTATAAAGTAGATTGTCACTTAATTTCTAGTTTGTTGGATGTCCAAGTGAATGATGAAGGCACTCCTATTCCGACATTGGCTGAAAAAATGAATGAGTCGGAAAAACGCTCTTTAACCAGAAATTTGTGCAATATGGACTCGGAATGGAGTTCCGGGAATGCACTCCGGGCCAACCAAATGTTGCGTAGATACAGAGTGTTGCATCGTATCTTTATTTCCAATGTCTATCCTAGATCTGGAAACAAGGCGGAACTGACTTCTTTTATGGTTCGTATCCTTCATTCAGTTGTGTCTAGTATTCCTGTGTGTCTTCCTTCTTTAATTTGTTATATCATTATCCAATTTTGACTTCACCCTGGTCATAGCATTATTCCTTTTGCTTATTTAATGACCGCACTTGCCTTGTACTGCAGTGTAGTCATGCCACCTGGTGAAGCTCCTACTTCACATCTTCCATTCAATAATTCCAATATCAACAAGATGAATTTGAAGTTAGCTCCTGGTCAAAGACATTGGGAGGCTGAGGAAGTTAGGGAAGAAGTTGGAGAGGAAGATGCATTGCCAACTGACGCCGACATGGATGACATCTTTGATGAATTGGAATCAGATGACGTATGAGCTGATCCTGATTTTCAGTCTTCTGGTTTTGATGAGTGCCTTCGAGCCTTAAAAGATAAGGTGGATGGATTGAAGATATCCCAAAAGAGTCAAATGAAATATATGTGTAAGCATTTTAGACGCATTACTAAGCGACTGCATCAGATTGATCCATCCATCCCACCTCCTTCCTCTGGCTCTAATTAGTATGCTTTATTTGATATTTTAATTTTGAACTTGTATTAAGGATTAATTCTCACTTTCACTCGTTGACTATTTGATACCTGGACATGTATAACTGTTAGATGTTGATGCTTTCATGCTTTATGGCTTAATCTTCTACACTCTTATTCTCTTTTTATATATCCTTTTCATCCTATCATGCTTATGCTTTATTTTATATGTTTTCCTTTGTCATATTGTGACAAAAAAGGGGGAGAATTTGTAGAATGTGGATAATGTTATGCAAGTGGATATGTATGGTGCATGTGAATGATGTAGAGAGATGCCTATATATATATATATATATATATATATATATATATATATATATATATATATAGATATATATATATATATATATATATATATATATTTGAAAATGTTTTTGTTAATACAAGTCTCTACAAGTCACCAAGCTCATATTAAGAGGGAGTAGATTGCGGGGGAGTTTTGAAGCCTTTTTGAAAGATTGATTTGGTTGTGAATCTGTATATTGAATAGGTTGATTCTCTAAATCAGTTTTGTCACAAATTTGACAAAGGGGGAGATTGTAAGTGCTATGTTTTAGATCTAGCACCCTGTATTGTCAAATTTTGTAGTGACAAACCACTTGAGAGTGATTGACTTGTTTGATAGATGGAAAGTTCTCCTTCAATTCAATAGATGGAAAGTTCACCTTCATTCGATGATGAGTTTCAAATCATCTACATCAACATCAAAGTGCTACTACTACTTCAAATCAAAGTGCATGTTCAACTGTAAATACAAAATCAAGTACATACACAAGACCGAGTGCAAGTGCGACTTCAAATACCAGTTCAAGTCCAAGTGCATTATATGATCAAGTTCATGATCAAGTACACAAGCTCAAGTTCAAGTTTACAAGCTCAAGATCAAGTACACAAGTTTCAAGCTTCAAAGTGTACAAGATAAAGCTTCAAAGTACCTCAAGTATACTATCTATTGAAGTGACCGATGTTACAAGTTCTATGCTCACATTTAAGGTATACATGACCCTAGAAAGACCTTAGGCTTAGGTCATTAATGTTGCATATTTAAATTGGGTCAATGTACTTATTTCAGGCTTTGCTTCGACTAGTCCTAGTCATGGTTCGACTAGTCCAGGCACTAGCTCGACCAGTCCAGGGTTTTTCTCGACCAATCCAGAAATTTACTCGAATTTTCAGATAACTCTGGTGGTTCTTTAACCAGTCGAGCACCCTGCTCGACCGGTCATGGAGACTGGCTCGACCAGTTGAGTAGGGCTCGACTCGAACTCCAGCAAGAAGATTTTTACCCACTCGACCAGTCGAGTGACGGGTTTATCCGATCGCGCCAGAAATTTTGAAAATTGGTTACTGCCAGGACCAGTCGAGGTAGACCTTAGACCAGTCGAGGGAACTGAATTGCAACCTATAAATAGAGAACTTTTCTCAGATTTTTTTTCATTCATTCCAAGCCAAGTCAAGCCAGCTCTCTGAGAACTAAGTCCCCGCTATTGTGAAGCTATTATACGGTATTTAAGATTCTTTTAAATAGCTTTTTAGTTTTGAATTTCTTGATCTCTTGTTGTTCAATCTTATTTGATAAAAAGGGAATTGTGCTTTAACCCTTTTTGAGATTCAAGAAATTGAATCCAAGTAGTTAAAGGTTGGATTTAATTTAAAATTCATCTAGACCTAGAACCCTTTCATCTGTGAAATAGAACTTTGAACATCTACATCTACAAAGAAGTGGTTCTACCGGCTACATCGAAGAAGAATCTTCAGATAAGTATTTTTACAATTTTTTGTATTTGGTTTGAGAGATTCAGCCAGAAAAATCTCCTTTTTGGTTTTGACTAAGATCAACCAGGAAAATCTTAGTGTGGGGTTTTTGATTGTGTAAGCCCAATTGAAAAAAAAAAAAAAAAAAAAACACATGTATAGGTTTTAAGGTGAACCTTGGAAAACCTTCTTTTATAGTAAAAGGCAATACCACATGGGTTGTGGATATTGGGAATGGAGTAGGTGTGACTATTTGCGAACAGTTGGTGTACACACCAAACCACTATAATTCTTGGAGTTGTGGTGAATGTTGTATTTGATATTTGTGTGTGAATGCTTGTATCTCTTTTATGTACTTGTGGTGAATGTTATAATAGCTAGATTTGTTTCTTTTGCCTCTGTATCGGGTTTGAGTTTTTTTATACTTATCGAAGTTTTAAAAATCAGGTTGTCCTACTATAAACCTTGGTTTGTGGTGTAAGGTTGTCCTTAGAACAAGTTTGTATCAACCTCTCAAGACTAGTGCATTTGAGGTTGCTATTTATTTCAGCTATTTGCATTTATTTTTCGCATTTTATTCTTATTTGGCATAGTCCTATTCACCCCGCCTCTAGGACCGAGAGCTCGCCCTTTTCAGGTTTGCATGCGTGCGTGCGTGTGTGCATGTGTTAATCTTATTCTTCTGTGCACGTGGCCTGCTTGATCAGCAAATTGGCTGAGAACTCGCACATGTGCGAGTTTTATCTCCAGGGCATCTTCATCTCCATATTGAGGCCTGCCTGATGATAGGCTTAGAACTCGCACATGTGCGAAAAATGAACCAAGAGTGCAGTAGTCCCAATCTGGTAAGCACACTCTCCTAGATCACAAAAAGCTTCCTAAAAAAAATAAAGCAACACATCTTCGCAATTGAACTCATTAAACCTTGCAGAGTCTACTGTAAGCATGTAAGAATCATTGTGTTATTCTTATCTGAGGTTAGATCAAGAAGTTAGGTTTATATAGTAAGGGTATTTATTTTTTCTTCCTCTAACAGCTAACAACCACATCATCAGCCTGTTATAAATATCATGTGATCAACAATCTCCACTATCATTCTATTAGCTGTATGGATCCAAGAACTAGAGCATGAAGATCTGAATCTCAAATGTGTCCAAATTTATTTCATGGTTGGTGAATGTTTATAGAGGCAATAGAGGGTGATGAAGGTGTTGGACTAACCCACAACAAGAAGGACAACATGGTATGATTTTTATTTTATTTGTATTTATTTATTTTGGTCTTGCATTGCATGTTATGATGAATCTAGTAATAAGTGAATATCAAGTAGTGATTTCATAATACTAAATTACTAAGCATCAACCATCTTATAGGTCCCAGAAAACTCTCCATCATGAGGGAAAATGCAGGGTTGGATATGTGGAGGAAGTAGAGTATGTGTCATCCTCAAATTCTGAAGGAGGCAGCATTGATAACCATGATGTTAATGGCACTGCCGCCCATAATGATAGCGAGGGCCTAGAAGATGATGCTGAGAGAGTGAGTTTTTGTTTTTGGACATCTTGTTTTCTTTTTGAAATTTAGGTAAAGATGTATACAATATATGTGAATAGGCAATGGGTTGATTGTTTTAAAACTTCATTATAACACTGACATATTTCCACTTACAGATATACCATATACATGTTTTCAATTAACAATATTTTAATATGCATTACCTTTCTTGGTGTAATTGATGAGAAATGGATTGATGCCTTCTTTCTGATTTACTTATAATTTTTAAGGTTTTTTTTTTTTTTTTTAAAGTTTTTAAATAAAATCAGAAAATTCTTATGATTTACGATACAATGTGCGATTCAATACAATTATACACCAACTACGATTTGCATTAATATATCGATTTTGACAACAAATCCTCACATCCTTGTAGGTCCTCTTCCTTGCCCTCCTTTTGGGATCTTCAACTCTAATTATAATTCCTTTTCCTTCAATTTATCTCCAATTAAGACTTGTTAACAAAAATTATATTTTGTTTGTTACAATTTCAGTTTATTTGGATTATTGTGCCGATGAGACTATTTGCACCCAAAAATGCCCTGTTGAAAGGCCTTTGTTAATTCTAGGAACACATTCCAGGCCATGATCTAGCACAAGTCCTTGATAATAATCCTTGGGGAAAAAAACCTAGGTTAAAAGGTATATCTAGGAACTAGCTTGTTATATGGTAACAGAAATATAATATCCAAAGGACACATGAAATCATAATCCATGTCCTTCATCTTCAGTGTCCGGATCATCAATCAAGTTTGAGCATTTTAGTGCTTAAATAGTGTAATAGCGTTTGGTGTTCAGGCATCTCATATGGCCAGCTGAGCATCAGGATACAGGTGTGGAGCATGTATCGTGTATCCAGAGAGGCATAGGCTTCAGATAGGCATGTAACCCTGTGGCATAGACTACTCCATTGGACAATTTCTTACAACGCAGTTGTGGGTGGGACTTAAGGGTTTGTTTGGATGCTTGTAAAATCCTCAATATGTGAAGGGTTTACAGATAATCAGATTACAGGGGCTGTATGTGTGTCTTCTCCCTCCCTCCCTCCCTCTGAAAATGGGTTTTGTTGGAGATGAAGAAGAAACAGAGACTGAAGTGAACATGTTTATGTTAGTGTAAGGGTCGACTCTTTGATGAAAATGTTGCATCCGGCTGTCTGATGAATGTATGAACCTGACAATCTGGGATTGACTGCAAACCTTCTATATTTAATTTTTTTTAACTATATAATATCAATGATAAATTTATTAGAATGAGTGTAATACCAAACATCTCACATTTGCAGGATTTACTATTATTTATAGTATTGATGTATTACATACCTTGCGACTTGCATTCATTTCATTTCAACATAGTGTTTTGAAACTTTTGTCTTATTATGTAATTCATATACCTAACAATTTGATATCATTTCCCCCAATAGATCTTAAGAAAAAATTGAAATTAAATTCGGGTGAATAGTGTTGCCAATTGGGGCTGATTTGGCATACCACTCTATGCCCCAAATCAACCTCAAATTCATGTATCTATTGGCACTTATCCCATTAATGGATCAGTGGACATTTATTGGACAATGAAGAAATAAAAATATCAAATGGTCCTATTTCAAAAAACAAGTGTTTGCAAATTAACGATTAAAATTGCTCAAACAAGTTGATTTTGAGATTGTGACTTAGTAAAAACAGTCCCATAATTTAATTGGTTAATTTTGAGTTAATATATGCCTCATGTACAATTTTTTAGGGCCTTGTATGTGGGGCCCACCTCAATGTATGTGTTGTATATCCATATCGCCCATCCATTTTGCCAACTCATTTTGGGGCATGGTCCAAAAAAATGAGGCAGATCCAAATCTCAGGTAGACCACTAGTGGGTGAGGCCCTGAACGTGGGGCCCACCATGATGTGTTGTATATCCATGCCGTGGAACAGTTTTGGCATGAACCCAAAAATTTCAGGGCATGGCCCAAATGTTATTGGACTGCTTTGTGGGCCCCACCATGATGTATACATTTTATTCCATCCATTTTGCCAGCTCATTTTATGGCATGAGTCTAAAAATGAGGTAGATTCCAATATCAGGTGGACCACACGACAGGAAACAATGGTGATTGAATGTCCACCATTAAAAACTTCCTAGGGTCCATTATACTGTTTATTTGTCATCCAACTTGTTGATTATGTCACACAGACTTGGATGAAGGGAAAACACAAATATCAGCTTGATCCAAAACTTGTGGCGCCAAAGAAGTTTTTAATGGTGAGTGCTCAATCACCATTGTTTCCTGAGTGTGGTCGACCTGAGATTTGGATCTACCTCATTTTTTCGCTCATGCCATAAAATGACCTGGCAAAACGGATTGATGGTGTGGATAAAATGAATACATCATGGTGGGGCACTCAGAGCATTGTCCAGTAGCGACTAGGGCTTTCAACGGGCCAAGCCTGGGATTGGTCTTGGCCCGGATTTTGAACTATTTTAGGCTGGGCCGTCAGGCCAGGCCTATTCAAAATTTTGATTTTTTCACGCCCAAGCCCAGCCCACTGACACTCCTAGTAGTGACTAGCTACTAGGAGAGTTAGTAGGCAATCCGTGTCCATGTGCGAGGGGTCCTAACCATGGGGCCCACCTCAATGTATATTCATGCTGTCCATCTATTTTGCTAACTCATTTTAGGGCACTGTCCCAAAAATGAAGCAGATGCAAATCTCAGGCGGACCACACCACAGGAAAAAGTGATCATTAAATGCCCACTATTAAAAGTTCCTACCGGCCAACGTGATGTTTATTTGCCATCCAACCTGTTGATAAGGTCACACAAACCTGGATGAAAGGGAAAACAGAAATAGCAGCTTGATCCAAAACTTTATGGCCCCCAAGAAGTTTTTAATGACGGAAATTCAATCGCTACTGTGTGGTCTACTTAAGATTTCGATCTGCTTCATTTTAGGGACCATGCTCTAAAATGAGTTGGAAAAACTAATGGATGGCGTGGATATACAACACATACATCCAAGTGGGCCCAATGTGTGCAAATGCACGGAGTATCATACGCCACCAAACTATAAAAAAATAAAAACATGGTTGTGAAACAGCAACGTCATTTCTCGTTTAAAGAGGGGAGAGAGGGAGGGGGGGTAATGAAAATGAAAATGAAAATAGGGAGAGGAAGAGACGGAGGGGGAAAAGAGGAACGGGGGTTCACAGATGAAGAAGAAGAAGAAGAGAGGGCCATAACGGCTGTTAAGGTCCCTTTTTTCTCCCCCACCCTGCTTCAAACCCATATCGTGTAACGGCCAAGGCCGTTACCAGTACAAATCGGCCATTACGGCCAAAACATGACCGTTTTGGTACACCTTGGTTTGCATTTATACATTCTCAAGGGATTGTCATGAGAAAAGATCATATATGAGTTACACGAAGGAGGACTGGGTGGACATTTCAAAAGAGATAAAACATTAGCCATTGTGGATGGAAGTAACTACTAGCTCATATGCCTTGGGACCTTGAACAGTTCGTAGCACAATGTTGTTGATGCCAATTCTCCAAAGGTCACATGCAACACATTCGCGTTTTTATGCCTCTTCTTGTTCCAATCGCGTTGTGGGTGGACATTTCTCTGGACTCTAGGTCTTCCTAAGACTCAAAGGAGAGCATATTCAATTTTCATTATGGTTGGACCCTTTTTTGAAAATGGTCCACTTCATTCCATGTAAAAGGATGATAGATGATAACATATCACCAACATATTCTTCACACGGATTCTGCAACTTCATAGTGTATGAGAACAATAACTTTGGACCGCAGTTCAAAGTTTGTAGTATGGGGACTAAGCTTCAATTCTCTAGTGCATAACATCCTCAAACAAATAGCCAAACCGAGGTAGTCAACAGGAGCATTGTTAACCTCTTAAAAGAGTATTCATAGGCAATAATGTATCTCAATGGGACTTGGCTCTACCCCAAGCCGAATTTGCCTATAACATCTCAAACTGTACCATCGAAAGAAAAAAAAATCCCCATTTAAGATCGTAAATAGGATTGTACACGAACCGAGTTAGCTCGGTTAGCTCGCTCGACTTGATTTGAAAAAACTCAATTCAACTCGGTTCGAAATTGAGTTCGAGTCAAGTCGAGCTGATTTTTTTAGCTCGAAAAAATTTCAAACCGAGTTCAAGCTTGCCCGAGCTCGACTCGACTCGAATCAAACTAGTTCGGTGACTTGCTTATTTTGATATTGATGTTGCTCACCAAGTGTTTGATGAAATGACTCAACGAAGTGTCGGCTGGTGGCGAGGAAGGTATGGATATGAAACAAATACCCTTGTGTCTTGATTTTGATGTTGCCTACTGAGTGTTTGATAAAATACCTGTAAAATCGTTGCTACTGTTTTACATACAGTGAGCAATTGAAGGTGCACTCCATGTGTTTGTGAAAATGCTGCACATGCGAACTTGGCTCGAACTGGCCCGAGCTGCTGACCGAACTGAGCCAAGCTAGCTAGTTAGGCTCGCGGACCAAGCCGAGCCAAGTTCGAGCTGGGATTAGCTAGTGGCCAAGCCGAGTCGAGTTGTGCCAAGCTCGACTCACGTACACCACTAATCGTAAATGGGAAATGTCAAAATCATGTACTTGACTTAGTACCATTATCAAGAAAAGATCAAGTGAGCAAGATGTTGATGCTTTCACCAAGCATATCCAAAACTTGCAAGCTCAGATGAAGAAGGTTGAAGAAAGTAACCTTGGGTACCGAGAAGCAACAATTGAACATCAGTGGGAGAAAATATATAACAAAAGTGACTTGGTTGTAGTTTATCTCCGCAAATAATAATAATAATAATAATAATAATAATAATAATAATAATGGTAACTTAACTCAAGTCTACGAAGATTGGTCAATGCCAAGTCAGGATGAAATTGAGTGACAATGCCTATGTGATTGAGTTAACATATGACTTAGATATATCACCAACTTTCAATGCGGCAATTTTATTCTAGTACCATGGCAAGATGTCTAGCATGTAAAATGAAGTCATTTTCACTATGGATAAACAGCTCTTGAAGGGAAAAAAAAAAAAAAAAAAGTCATCGAACATGCATGCACAATCAAGTGTGAAGTGTGCCTCAAGTGCCATGCGTACATGAGAAGTGCGAAGAACGCCTCAACCACTAATGCGTCCATGCCTCATGCACACGCATGCACTCGCATGCTGGCACAGTCATGCATTGGGCAGCTAATGCACCCCGTGACCATGCATGAAGTTCAAAGACACAAGGGAAGGCCTTATAGCATTTGTTTTTCCCTCTTCCCATCCAACAAGGGACTAAAGGGAGACAGCAAATAGGCAACCTTTCAAAAAGGTGTTTTCCCACTTTTTTCCATTTTCAGAATCCTAAAAAATGTTTTAAAAATTCTTTTTAGAAAAAAATAATAATAATAAGTAAAGATTACGTATCAGTACCTAACGAAATGATATTTATAAGTGTCTACAGTAATGATCGAATAGGATCGTTAAGCTATGTCAGTACTTCTAGGACTATTCTTTTATTCTTTACTCTGTCGTTTTGGCTTATTTTCTCCTAGAAAAAGAGGTGAATGGGTTTTTCTCCTGTGAGATGTAAACATGTAGTATGTATGTTAGATGTATTTCACTTTCACACACAAATACACAATCTTTTAATTAATTTTACAACTATCATACACCAATTGATGATGATGTTGAGGTCTTAGCTGCAAAATCCTTCTAACTAGGCACTTCCCACTTCCAATCATGCTCCCACACCCGCATCTGTTGTCACTTTGCTATATGCTTCCTGCAGCTTTAGTTTAGATACTCTCTTGACCTTCGATGTGGCACTTCGTTAATTGACCAACTATATCTAGACTACTCTAATATTATGACAATCAATGGTCTGTACTCTATAACATAGGCACTAGTCATACTGTGTAGGATTTCTAGTATCATATACAATTACAGGTTTATGCATATATTCAACTACATGTGATTTACACATTGACTTACTTAGAAACTGCTAGGTACCTTATACTATAAAATAGAAGATCAAAGTCGGTGTTAAAGATTGGATGGACTTTCTGCAACATTTCATATCTTAAATTAGATCGATACATGCTTAAAAACACACTAAACAATAAACATGCAATGAATATAAAAATGACATATGATCAGGTGCTGCCCTCCAGTACCATAAGCTTACTGTAACGCACATCTTTTCCTGCCAACGTGCACATTTATAGGACATCTGAACCATACAAAAGGTTGGTATCATCATGAATATCACTTCATATAGAAATCAGGCCGATACAACATTGGGTGGGCCAATTGATTGGAATCGACGAACAGACAACAATCTGACCCAACAGACTGGTTTGGCCTACTAATGAATGGATCGGCCTCATTGTCACGTCACAAGATCTTCATGAGAGGTGGACAAACTTTTTCACAGTTTGGATGTCACATTTTTCATGGTCCATGAGGATGGCATACAAAATTGACTGGTCAACACAAATGGAAAAGCCAATCCTCAAACATGCAAGTCGGAACTCAGAACGGGTAAGAAATTATGAATTTACCTGCACTAAGAAAACATCCAAAGCTAAAACAGGCTTGTAACCAGGCGAGATCCCCTGGTAGAATGGAACTGCTGAAGAAGTAAGGGCCTTCGCAACTAATAGCCCAACAGTTGCTTGCATGCCAATAATAGCAGCACCCATCCCTAGAATGTTTAGCCCTATACCATTTTTTAAGCTCTTTACCACTTCAGCACGAGGAGGAGCCTGGAAAACAAAATCCAGCCCACATCACTATATAAGTCCTGCGCCAAAGATATTACAAATGACATGATTTGCAAGGTAGTTTTCATTACATGAGCATTGAAGTTCAGCATTCAAATGCAAAAGAATAATTGTGCATAAAAGTCAATATCCATACATCAAGAAGAATTGACCATGGCATACAAAGCATTTTGTAACATGCGGTTCATGCATCCAATTATAGCTTCAATCCTGTGCTCAACAAGATGGGGATATTCTCAGGCTAACTGATTACTACGCCTTGTGATAACTAGGAGTGCACAACATGTAATCAACATTGTGATAAGTTGAATGAACCAATGTCATAAGAGAGAATCATGTGTTCAATGTGAGAGAGAGAGAGAGAGAGAGAGAGAGAGAGAGAGAGAGAGAGAGAAGTGCATATAAATTGGCCACCACATTGCAAAGGAAATGGTGACTGGGGACAGTATTACAGCGACATTTTCAAAATAGCACCTTCTGAGTGCAACTCACCTGGAGAATGAAATCAGTATGAACCTCCATGATTTATTTTGTTTTGGTCCTGCTCCAGTCTGGTGATTTCTTTCATTTGCCCACCAAAGCCTAGACGAGTCAGCCAAGGGGTTTCAGATGATTTTAGAACCATGATTCAACTCCTTAAAACCCAAGGTGAAGACCAAGTTTGATGGGGACATCTAGCACACACGCACGCCCCCCTTACGCATGTACGCAAGGACGAGGGCCCCACCATCGATCTGGATCAATAATGACGTCCATGGAGGGCCTCCTAGTTAGAGGGTTGTGCTATAGTTCCTTGGAGTGAACCCAATCATCATGTGGATCCCACCATTGGATCTCATGATCGTGGCCCACTACCCTAGATGATGTAGGACTTTGAGTTTTTCTTATTATCATTATTAGGAACATCATGAACGGTTTAGATTGCTTTGATTAGTTATTATTTTTGTTACTTCGTCTCTAAGTAATAGTGCGCGCGCATGGCACATCTTTTGGGGTATAGGGTTTTCTTATAAATAGGCAACCTCTTGTAGATTTTTTCTCATTGAAGATTATGAATAAAATTCTACGTTTTCCTGCTTCTCTAATTCTCTGAGTTGTAGAAACCTAATTGGGTGAAAAACTCTCACTTCTTCGAAGGGCTAACTACCGTGGTGCGAAGCTACACCCATCCCAAATCGCCCATACCTCCTACCCTCAATATTCATCATCTCCCACAGTCATCCAATATCCAAATCCACCCATTTTTGCAGTCAATCCTTCCTCTACAGCAGATTTGCAAAATCAAGCCCTGCAGGAGGGCTGAAACTTCAGCGAAGCACCGTGCACAGACCGGACGTCAGATCAGCCTGAAATTTGGTGTGTGAGTGGCTCACCCCTGGCCGACCAGACCCAAGCTTTCCCTTTTTGGGTTCGTGGGCCCCACACACGTGCGAGCAAGATCCCACGCAAGTGCATCTAGACCCGGCCACTGTCCACACGTGTGGATCATCTCGGGTTTGTCTTTCTCCTCTATTTCACTCCTTTCTCGCCTTATTTCCCTAACCCTAACCCTAACCCTAGATAATCCTAAATCCCAAGTTCTATTCCACTTTTGCAACCCTAGGTTTTCCCGAATTGAAACATGTGAATCCCTTGGATTGAGGAATAATCATTTGCATGTGTGGATGCATCTACTCTCCTTTGAGCATTGTTTGGTCTATAATTTTTAATTAATTCAGCCCTAACATGTGTGGGCTTGGACCCTCGTAGATTCCCCTTGTTGAATGCTTGACTTTATGTAGGATGTGGAATTATTGTGATTGTTTCTAAATTAGTATGATATAAAGCCTGAAATCTTGCATATCATATTTAATTTTCATGTCCCGCATCCAGTGTTCGAGTTGTCGGTATCGCTACAAGTTTCACTGGCCGGAGATAAAGATATAATATCGTTATCGCCGATAACCAAAAATGCAGGGAAAAATGGGGAAACATGGAGGAAATGGTGGAATTTTTCAGTGAAACTTCATGACATGCCTAAATACACATATTTACATATTTAGGAATGAAAAAATTGCAAAAAGAATGCATTAAATAAGAAGTTTCCATTTAATAGGGGCCAAAAGGCATGCGTTGTCGTAAGAAATCACTCAAATAGTAACCAAAATGAGTTTACATAATACAAATGCAAGCTTATAACAATTAAGACATACAAAAGTAAATGAATTTTAAAAAAAAAAAAAAAATACACATTTCTGGCCACATTTCATCCCCACATAGAATGACGATGTGGCTCGTAATCATTGTCCGGATCCCGTGGCAGTTGAGAGTAGTACTGTTGCCCAACATGTTGGGCCCACCATGAATGTGCGTGGGTTATCCACGCCATCCATCCGTTTTTTCAGCTCATTTTAATGGTTGCTTCGAAATTTGAAGCATGTCCAAAGCTCAACCGGACCACACCACATGAAACAATGGTAATAATGATTTCCACAGTTCAAACCTTGGTAGGGCCTACAGTGATGTTTATTTGTCATCCAACCCGTTCATAAGATCACAAAGACATGGATGAAGGAAAAACACAAATAACAGATTGATGCAGAATTTCTTTGCCCTGATGGGATTTTAGACGGTATAATTTCAATTCACACTGTTTCCCGTGGTAAGGTCCACTTGAGATTTGGATATACTTAGTTTTTGGGCTAAAGCCCTCAAATTATCTGTTAAAATGGATGGACGGAGTGGGTAAAATATGTAAATCACGGTGGACCCCACATAATTTACTCAGTACGCGACACATACGTATCCGAGTCCGTAGGGAGTCTAGGGACACGGATTAGCTATGACGGGTTGAGCAGCGAGGCTTGCCACCGAAGTGACGTCAAGCAGTTAGGTGGCCCCACCATGGTTTGTGTTTCGTATCCACACTGTCCAACCATTTGAAGATATCATTTTAGTGCACGAGACAAAGAATGAGTCAGATCCAAATCTCTAATGAACCACACCACATGAAAACAATAATGATTGGATATCCACCGTTGAAATCCTCCCAAGGCCCACTGTACTGTTTATTTGATATCCAATCTGTATGATTAGGTCATACAGACCTAGATGAAGTGAAAAGTCAAATATTAGCTTGATCCAATACTTTTATAGGCCCCAAAAAGTTTTTAATGGTCTACGTTCATTCAACACTGTTTCCTGTAATGTGGTCCACTTGAGATTGGGATATACCTCATTTTTGGTCTCATACTCTAAAATGGTCTTGAAAAATAGATGGACGGTGACGATACAACACATACATCATGGTGGGGCCTACAGAACGTTATGGTGGGCCCCACGAATTGTTTAACAGTGAAAATCATTATCTCCGCTACTATTTGTGGTGTGGTCCAAATGATCTTTGGATATGATTCATTTTCTGGATAATGCTCTAAAATAATCTCTAAAAATAGATGAACGGTGTAGATATAATAAATACATCACTGTGGGGCCATGTAACTTTATATCTCCTTTAAACCGTTCGTACAACTCGGAGCTCGAGGAGCGTCAATGCTCGTTTATGCACGACACATACCTACAGCAACTATATAGCTACTATGTGGTATGCCAGCCAATCCACTTCCCTTTTTTGATAAACCGGCAACGACAATGGTGATTTCGATAATTTTTCCATTAAAACTCCCAAAAATCTCTCCCCAAATTCAGAATGTTTCAAATCCCAAATCAAATCCCCGTAAGCCTAGGTAAAAATCTAGTTTCCTTTCAAAGCAATTCTATTAGAAGGAAAAAGGGGGTTTTAGGTTTTCCATTCTTGTGAAAGATCCGGGCTGTTGACCGCGATTGGCCAACCAAATCCAGCCGATCTTGAGAAAAAAGGTAAGAGAGCTTCTTCTTCTTCTTTTCTATATTTTTTTCCGAATAAGAGGGTCGTCGCCTAATGTCGCCGAAAACACGGCATTTATTTTGCCTATTTTATCGAAATCTATAGGGTAGTTGGCTGATTTGGCCAGTGATCTGAAAATCTCGTCGATAATATCGAAATATCGGCGACATCCAGAAGAGAAACGAAATATTGGGGTTTCGGTATCGCAGGTCTGGCGACACCAATATTATCGGCGATATTATCGATTTCTTGCTGATAACTCAAACACTGCCTGCATCAAAGTTCCTATATATTTGCTAATGCCAACAAGGTGCTCAAGAAAAGTTCTTAATATTAAGTTGAGCCATTAGAATAAAGCTTTTTTTAGGGTATCTATGCCATTCTAAATAGTTGGGAAAACTCTGTTTTTTTAACTGAGTAATAAAATATCATTTATTTGCTCTAACACGTTTATTCCATAAATTTCAGAAAAAAAAAAAAATAACTTTTAATTTTTGGGCAAACCAAATCAAACTCATTACCATAAACTTTTGACGGTGATTTAAGTACAAAGATTGGTCCTCATCATTATTGTCTAAAATATAAGTTAGGGGAGAAATCAATTTTCCACACACACACACACACACACACATACAGAGAGAGAGAGAGAGAGAGAGAGAGAGAGATTGCTTGGAAAGGAAGGATTTGAGTGAGGCAACAAGTGATATTAATTATTAACCCACTATTTCATTACTTACGCACAGAAATTCTATCAATTTTCATTCAAGTTTTCACACACACACACAGACACACACACACACACACACACACACACACACACACACACATATACAGAGAGAGAGAGATTGCTTGGAAAGGAAGGATTTGAGTGAGGCAACAAGTGATATTAATTATTAACCCACTATTTGATTACTTACGCATAGAAATTCTATCAATTTTAATTCAAGTTTTGTATTTTTAACTTATTTATATACAAATATACACATGCAATCTCTCAAACACACGCATGCGTGTGCGCGCACTGTTTTCAATATCAGTATTGATAGATGTATCATACCCTTCGGATACGCAAACATATCGGTTATCGCACAGGAAATATTGGATGTATCAGGTAATGTTTTGATGTTTTTGGGAAACATCGGGAAATTGGCGAATTTTTCAATAAAACTTCATGGGATGTTAAAAAAGACATCATTATACACTTAGAAATAAAAAGTGCACATAATAAGTTTCATGTGTAAGGTCCTAAACTAGCACTGTCTGACAGATGTAATGCAACTATATTCAAAATCAATTTGTATCATTTACAAATCTAACAAATGGATTATAAGTTAAAGATTTGACTAGGGGTGGATTTGTATTTTTTCAGATAATCCAAGTGTTGTTGCTGGTATTGATGCATTGACGATACTATTGCTAATACATTATCGATATATTGTTGCAATAATATCGTTAATATCCAAACTCCTACAACTTCCTGCAAGTTTCATATCACTAAAGTGAAATATTGATAATATTGGTCAGTACACACGTGTGGCCATATATATTTCTTTTTCAATTCCTAACTATTATTTCAGTAGAGGTTTTGAACTCCACAAGGCATATTGATTCATTTCGGTCGACATAGTTGTTCAACAAGACTGTAAGATCAAGAAAATGGGAGGAAAAGTACAACAGTACCTCTTTACAAGAATGAGGGACACATAAATAGCTCACTAATTATCATGGAATTAAACTTATGAGTTCTATGAAACTTTAGGAGAAAGTGATTGAGCAAAGATCAAGGCATAGGACAAATGTTAAATGTATCAAAACATCAACTTGGATTTACACCAGGAAGGCCAACCACTAAGGCTATTTCCAACTTCAATAATGAAGAAACATAGGGAGGGGAAGGATCTCCTCATGGTCTTTATTAACATATTTCCCCTCATGGTCTTTATTAACATATAGCATGATATCATAGGGTCCTTAGAGACATACTAGTGGGTGTTGGGAAGGAAAGTAGTCTCAAGAGGATATATTGACATGATGAAGTATACGTGCGAGGGAGCGGTAACAAATGTGAAGATTGCTTGTGGAGAGACTTAGGTGAGTTTTCAATTACTTCAAGCTTACACCAGAGTCAGCATCGAGCCTATATCTTTTTGCATTCGTTATGGATGAGTTAACGAGGCATTTACAAGAAGAGATCTTGTGGTGTATGTTATTTGCAGTTGACATAGTTTTGATTGATGGGATGAGGGAGGGGTGAATCGAAAGCTAAAAGAATGGCTTCAATATCTAAATGTAAAATTAGTTGGGATTGAACACAAAACATGGAATGCAATTTTAGTAACAATAAGAGTTGAAACGAGGAATTAGTTAAGATTGCACATCAAGTACCCCCAATTGACCATTTTCAAAATTTTGGGTCGATAATTCATGAGAGCAGAGAGATTAACAAGGATGATGCCCATAGAATGAGAGAAAGGTGGATGAAGTAGAGATGTGCCTCTAGTGTTTTATGTGATCATGGCATACAAATCGAATTGAAGGAGAGATTTTATATAATAGCTATAAGACCAACCATGCCTTATGAGACGGAATGTTGGGTAGTCAAGTAACGACATGTTTATAGGATGAGTGTAGCTGAAATGAGGATGTTGAGATGGATGAGGGGCAAGATGAGAAAAGATAGAATTAGAAATGTATGCATTCAAGAGAATCTAGAAGTAGAACCAATAGGTGATAAGATGAGGAAGATAGACGTGGATGGTTTGGCCATGTGCAATATTTACCAAGAACTACTCCAGTTAGGAATGGGTTGGTTCAAAATTGAAGGCTCTAGAAGGGCAAGTAATACATATCAAATGTTGTCATCTATTTTTTCTAATTAATTGATGAAGTCATGACTTTCGAGGCCAACATGTTGTGTGTGTAACATCCAACTCATCCAATAGGTGCACCCCACCATGATGATTCAATCATCAAGTGAGCAACAAAATAGAAAACAATGTACCATGCAGTGTTCGAGTTGTCGGTATCGCTACAAGTTTCGCTAGCCGGAGATAAAGATATAATATCGTTATCGCCGATAACTGGAAATGTAGGGAAAAAGGGAGAAATATGGGGAAAATGGTGGAATTTTTCAGTGAAACTTCAGGACATGCCTAAATACACATATTTACATATTCAGGAATGAAAATTTTGCAAAAAGAATACATTAAATTAGAAGTTTCCATTTAATGGGGACCGAAAAGTATGCGTTGTCATTAGAAATCACTCAAATAGTAACAAAAATTAGTTTATATAATACAAATGCAAGCTTACAACAATTAAGATATGCAAAAGTAAATGAATTGAAAGAAAAAAAAATACACATTTCTGGCCATTTCTGGGAATTTGGAGTAAAAATCACAGTTTCATAGGATGGACGGGTTGGATTTTACTTTATGGGTTGGAGCAATCACACCCACCGTTGAAATATTTATAGGGTCCACTGTGATGTATTTTTGAGATCCAACCTATTCATAAGTTAACATCGAGATAAATGAAGTGAAAATAAAAATATCAGCTTGATCAAAAACTTCATTGGCCCCTAAGAAGTTTTGAACGCTAGACGTCACTGTCCCCACTGTTTTCTATGGTGGGGTCCACTTGAACTTTAGATCTATCTCATTCTTTTTCTCATGCCATAAAAATATCTCTCAAAATTAATGGATGGTATGGATACAACACATGCATCATGGTTGGGTCCACATAGCTCAATGACGTCACATCAGTAGCCATTTGGGTTAGCTACCCCACTGGGGATCGATACCATGTGTTGAAATGAGGTATTTCCGCTCAGTCTGCGAGTTGAGCTATGGTTCTGGGTGTCTTTGGCTACGGCTTTTGTCAGTAGCCAATCCAGAAATCGGATTAGCTATTGAGTTACTCAATACTCTCTAAGTTGGGCCCACTGTGAATTTATGTGGTTTATCTACACCTTCCATCTATTTTTCCATATCATTTTAGGCGTTGAGCCCAAAATTGAAGCTTATACAAGTCTCAAGCGGACCATACCACAGGAAATAGTGGAAATAATGATTTCCACCCTTGAAACCTTTCCACATAGTGATGTTTATTTTTCATCCGCGCCCACACCCATGCAGCGCAGGACTGAGATTTCCTTCCTGCGCTCCAAGCTCGGGTGGGGCCCGCTGTGATGTTTGTGAAAAATCCTCCCTATTCATCCATTTTGTGAGTTCATTTTATGACATGATGCCAAAAACGAACAGTATTTAAAGCTCAAGTGAGCCTAAAAAGTGATAATTAAACCTCCACAGTTGAAATATTCGTGGGGCCACGGAAAACGGATGGACCGCATGGATCGACCAGATACATTCTCTGTGGGCCCAACAGAATGTACTCAGTACGTTAACAGCATACGGAACCACGTACGTGATCCCATTTATGCCCACCCGATCCCTAAATTCTGAAAATTCCTCTCAAATTTCAAAATTCCACCTCCTTCCCACCAATTTCTCCAAAATTTCAACCGAAAATCCCTCTCCCTCATCCCAAATAAGAAAAAAAAACCCTCAAGATCTCGCCCCGCAAGCAAATTCGAGAAAATTGCAGGATTTTTCGACGGAAAAAAGGAAATTTTTGGGGTTGAATATTACCGGAAATTGCCGATCTACACTTAAGGCTGTGAATTCGCATCTTCCTCCGGATCCGGGCAAAAAAAAAAAATAGGTATTTTTTGGATTTTTTTTACATTTTATCACCGACAACTACCCCTTTTATCGACAAAGGGGGGTTGTTGGCTACAGTTCCCACCCGTGGTTGGTGGGAACAGCGAAATATCGACGATATTTTTGAAAATACCGATAATCCGGCTAGATTATCAACGATTTTTGGGAGCGAATCGAAATAACGGGGTTTCGGTGTCGCATAGCCGACGACACCGATATTATTGGCAATATTTCGATACTATCACCGATATTTTATACATTGGTACCATGGGACCCACAATAGTAATATTCATCATTTCACATGTAAGTTACAAAATCAATTCGTATATAAAACTATATTATATATACAATGTATGTAATGGAGCAACCTACATGATCTACTCCTCATAACTTGCTTTTTATTAGAGTTTTTTCTTACCGTAAACTTCACCTCTTACTAAGCGGCCTTTCCAAATCTCCAACACTTTACTTTCCAGTTCTAAACTTTAGAGCTATTTTCGGAGGAGAATACCCTTGCTACTACAAACCCATTTTCTAAAATCTTCTCCTCTCTTCCTAAGAGAATACCCTTGCTACCAAAAATCCATCTTCCTGAAATCTTCTCCTCTTTTCCTATTTCTTCCTGAAATTGTCTCATTTCCATTTCTAAAGCTTAGAACTTTTTTCGAACGAGAATACTCTTGCTACCACAAACCCATCTTCTTGAAATCTTCTCCACCCTTCTTATTTCTTCCTGAAATTTTCTCCTCTCTACCATTTCTAAACATTTTCTTCCTTCTATACCACAAACCCTTGATTCATTTTCTTTTGTCAATATCCACCTCAAACCCGTTACGTTGAAGAGGGATTTGAGATATAGAAAAAGAAGAAAATGATGCCTCCATCCAAGAAGCCACGCATAGCAGGTATATTTGAAGAAATTCCCCTAAACCCTAAACCCTATAACTACAAGTACTCGGTCAATTTGCACGAGTACTCCGTCAATTTGCACGCCTCTTTAAATCCTAAACCCTAAAAAATTGCACTTGCATGAGTTCTCAGTCATTTGCATGAGTTCTTAGTCAATTTGCACGAGTTCTCGGTCAATTTCACCATATTCGTCAGTAAATTTGACCGGCTTCTCAATCAATTTTCAGCGACTTCTCAGTCAATTTCACTGAGAACTTGTTGAAATTGACCAAGAACTCGCTAAAATTCATTGAGAACTTGCTGAAATTGATCAAGAAGTCACTGAAATTGACCGAGAACTCGGGCAAACTTGCAGAAATTGATCGAGAAGTCGCTAAAATAGACCGAGAACAAGGGAAAATTGAACGAGAACTCACAAATGTTCATTAACATGGTGGTTTGATACTGTGAAGAGTGGTTTGGAGAAGAATGAGAGCAGATTAAATCTATCAGGCAGTCCCCATTTTCTTTCTTGCTAGACATTCCATTTAGATTTATAGGAGCCCTATTTCACGTACTTTTTGTAAGATAGTATTTGAGATACGAGAGAAACCTTTGAAATTTACAAAGATGGACTTCGCCCTCATAACAGGGGTTAAGACAGAAGACCTTTGTATACCAAAAATTCTGCCTACTACGAAGTCAATACGAGAAGTACTTCAAACAATATCCCATCTTAAAGAAACATCTAGGAGAGGTGTTCGATAAAATAGTTGATAGCAATAAGCATGAAGATGTCGTGAAGGTTGCCCTAATAATGTGTGTAGAGTGGTTTATTAGGGGAATTGACACCAAAATTATGTGCAAGTTGGAGTATATTGACCTAGTTGACTCTTTAGAAGAATTCAACAGCTATTCTTGGGATAATTTAGCCTTCCAGACAATGGTTGAAGGGGTTGAAGGTGCCATGAAGGCATCACATGGGATTCGCTACAATGTATACCGCTGCATCTTTCATCTACAAGTAAGGATTCTTTCCTTATTCCGCATAACTAGAGTTTATATTAAACTATAGTTTTTTAACCTTATGCAATTTCATTGTAACAGATATGGGTCATAGAGAGAGTACCGACCCTTAAAGATTATGTGATTTCACATGTTCCCTCCAAAATTCCTCGCTTCATTCAATATCGAGGCTAGAAGGGTTGGAGGTACAACACAATATACCAAATATTCGATAGTGAAGATGTAAGCCAATTTATTTCAAGCTATTCGATTGCTTGTTTTAACATATACGTTCTATACATGAACATGAAACATGTTCTTGTGCAGACTGAAATAATCCTTACCTCGGAACCCACCTGTGAAGAACTGGAGACGGACATCATTTGTTTGGTCTGTGAAAAGTTTCAAGTAAGATGTCATGAATGTCCTTTTTTTTGTTGAAGATTATTAATTTCTTTGACATATTACATCTCTGATAGATACATTGTTACATTTTGCAGGGCATTAAAGATTACGAAAAAGATGGGGAAGGAGAGGGAGAGGGAGAGGCAGAGGAGAAGGTAAGGGATATGGTTTGGTGGAAGAATTGAGGGAGGAGAGGGAAGAGTTGAAGGAGGAGAGGGAATGGTTGAAGGAGGAGAGGGAATAGTTGAGGGAGAAGGAAGAGTTTATGAAGGAGAGGGAAGAGTTGCAGAAAGAGAAGTGTTGAAGAATGAGAGGGAAGAGTTGATGGAGAGAGCATAGTTAAAGAGGGATATGGAAGAGTTTTTTAAGGAGAAGGAAGAGTTGAAGGAGGAGGAGTTTTTGAAGGAGAAGGAAGAGTTAAAGGAGGAGGAGTTGAAGAAGGAGAAGGAAGAGTTTTTAACAGAGAAGGAAGAGTTGAAGAAGGAGGAGTTGAAGAATGAGAGGGAAACAGAGGATATGAAAGAGAAGGAACAGGGGAATGAAGTGGTAGAGATTCAACCCTTTACTGTGATAGAGGATAATGCAGTAGAGAAAGCAGTGATGGCTACTCCTGTTTATCAACGGAGACCTAAAAGGCTCTTGAAGCCTTCTTACTATAAGGTTTCTCCATTTTTGTCCACGTTTGTCCTTCCTACAACTCCCGGCATCATCACCGGATACGACGAATCCAAAGACTTTTGTACTTCTCTGATACCCTTCCAAGCCCAGATGGACCCATTTAGAGTGATACCAGAGGAGGAATTGCAAGAAATTGGAGGGTTGGTATGATGCAAACAAATAGACGGCGGCGGGAGTTTGGTTCAAATTAATATGGGTGAAAGATGAATGGGTTGATAACGTTGTAAGTATTCTCAATATATATACATTGATTTACATCTATTTAGCTCTTATATTAGTTTTGAGCTTAATCATCCTATTTTATTGATTAGGCTATTGACAAATACCTTTCATTCTTGGAGAGAAGGCAGAATGAACTTTCAATAGCATATCTGCAAGATTGCAAGTTTTGTCCCCTTTTTTTGGTAAATGTTGACATTGGATTATGGTTAATATGTTTTATGTTTTTTATGAGTTTTGTAGCAATATTTGATTCTGTTTGTAATAGCGATGTCTCGGAAGCAGTATCCCAAAATTGAGAAACTATCGAGACGAGGGCACTAACTCGGAGCGAAAAGCACTACAAATTGAGAAGGTCGATGTCTTTGGAATTGTTAGGCATCGAGAAAGAGCCAAGCCCAAGTGGTTTTACGAACGGGTAATGTTTTCATTAAAACTTATCAATGATGGGTATACCCTTTTCCATCATGTCTTTAATGATATTTTATTTTGTCAAACATGGACAGGTATATGTACCCGTGAACCATGCGAATACTCATTGGTTTTTTATGGTCATCCACCCACGAGAATGAGAGGTCATTATTCTCGATAGTTTAAATATGAAGGCACTCAGTAAATACAAGAAAGAGATGGTTGTACATGAAGTGTACAAGCACTTATTCCTTGACTGTCAAGGAAAAGGAACATTCGGTATTAAGGTAAATATATTTCACACCTACATTCTCCATATATGTATCGTAATGATTCCATACTTACCCTTGCCTGCTATATGCCATCAACATATTGTTGAATTCCGCGATGTGACTGGAATGTTCGGGTGTCAGGCCGAAAAGATGTCGAAGACCATTATGATGCTATGTGAGTGGCTACATTTAAAGTTAGTTTTCATATTATTTTACAAAATTTGATAGTAATGAAATAACTTTAAAATTCACAGGCGAATGGTGGGCCATGTATGGGACTAACTGCGAGGTTTTACAGTGGTTGGTTGTCCATGTGCTCATGCAGACAATTTCCTCCTCACCCTATGAAAGAAATTGGAGCATAGGCTAGAAATGTGACCCATTTAGGCGAATTGGTTGGGCATAGATTGAAACATACCAACCCAACCCACCCATATATATCATCAATGGGTTGGGCTCAAATGCCAGACCCAAAACCTGAACAAAAAAAAAAAAAAAACTATAGATGGTTTTCTTTTATGTATGTATATATTTAGTGTCTAGGCTAGGTTTTGCATAGCCTTAGTGTTGTATTCCATTCTTAAGCCCAAGAGTGGTGGCAAGTTCGGTTGGGTCAATCAAGCCGAACACACTTACAATTAAATGGGTCAATTGAGTCAAGTTAGGCTTGATGAATTTTTAAGTGGGTCAGGTCTGGTCGGAGGGTAATGGGTCGTGGGTCAAGTTTGTGGAAGAATTCTTGGCCCATTTAGTAAATGGGTCAAGCTTGGGTTACCCTAACCCGGTTGGAACCCGATCCATTGCCACCCCTTCTCGAGAGAGAGAGAGGCTCTTGTATCTCGTTGTTACTCCATCTTAGGAAGCCAAGAGGTGTGGTTGTCTCCCTGTCCTAAGAAATTATGTGAGGAGAATGTAAACATGAAATGAATATTGGATCTTTTGGAGGTTGGAATCCTTCCTCAAATAATAGGGATGGATGGATGTGGAAATGGGACGAGTAAGTCTACTATCAAATCCTTCTACAAGGGATTATATTGAGCAATGCATTTCCATCTTACAAAGCCCCTCAAGGGAGGGAGTTTTTGGGTGGTTGGTGGGAAGGAACAAAATTCTTATAATTGACCATCTAACCAATAAAAAGATGGTCATTCCAAATGCATCCATCATGTGTCTTCGGGATGCCAAGTTGGTTGACCATGTATTCCTACATTGTCTTTTTTAGAGCTGTAAGGTGGAGGATCTTCAAGCTTTTCAATTAACCGGAGTTATGCTTCCTTCCTTCGGTCTTTTTTTTGGCCTAGCATGACTATTGTGGCCCTAAAGGCAAAGTATTACGACATCTTTCCTTCTAGCGGGTTTATGGTTGATTCAAGCAAAGAAGAATAACAAAACTTTTTGCAATCAATCAAGTAGACCCATAATTGCATTGGCTATGTGTGTGTGTGTGTGCTTAGCCTACTGTATCGGGGGGTATGAGTCTTGATCATCACGCCCCTTTCCCTTTCCTCCTCAATTCTTTTGGCATTTAAATAACCATTACTTTTCAACTCCATCCCAAAACTTAGGCTGATTCAATCACTAGGTGGGCCACAAACTTACTTTTGATCAAACGGGCAACTGGACATCGCCCCCTCCCTCCCTCTCACTACTCTTCACTCATATACATATATATATATATAGAGAGAGAGAGAGAGTGGTGGTCTCCCGCGCACTGTCCCGCAGGAGACTTTCGTACACACCAAGGCAGGCTTGCTTACACGCTGGGCTGGGGTCAGGTCCCATTGTGATGCGTTCATGAAATCCATTCTGATGATTAAGTCTGTAATGAAAATTTAGCCAAAAAGTTGATAAACTATGCAGGTTCATGATTTAAGTGGGCCACACCGAAGAAAAGTAGGAGAGGATGCATATCATTGGATTTTTACAAGGCCTACCTGAGAATTGGATCTTACCCAAGTTTGGTCTGGTACCCTTAAATGATATCGAAAAATGGACGGACAATCTGGATCATGAATGTATCATGGTGGGCCCACGTTGCAGTTTCAACACCGTCCAATATAGGTTGCCACTTGCAAGAATCACGTCAACATGCATGAGACGGGTGGGAAAACAAGGTGGGAGGGCCGGAGATGGCCCAATCATGATGTGTATGTGAAATCAACTCTAATCATATGGTGCATGAGGAAAACATAGCCATAGGGATCAAACATAAGACATTCATAATTTATGTTGGACCACATATGCACAAACAATGCAAGGGATGCCCACCATCCAAACTGTTTAACTTGGTGTAGCTCACATAAATCACTTATGGGCTTAAAATTTGGTCCCCATACATGAATTTTCATAAGGTAGATAATGTTTGGAGTGAATTCCAGATAAACATCACGGTGGACCCTGTACAAAGTCAACAGTAGCTGTCGCCCTCTCCCACTGTTTCCCTTCGTGTAGCCCTCATGAATCAAGTATCAACTTGATGTTGGAGTCTCACAGCTTAATTTCTCTCACAAACCTAATAGTTGGGGTGGATTTCACGAATACATCACAATGGGCCCACCCCAGTCCACCTGTCTAAGAAAGCCTACCTTGGTGCGTACGAAAGTCTTTTGCGGAATGGTGCGCAGGAGACCACTACTCATATATATATATATATAGACACACACAGACACACATATTTCATTGAATTACCTTTGTCGGCTCGCTGGCTGTCCTCCGAAGCTTATCTGACAAACGAATGTAGCCAAAGGACCAAAAAACCGACACAAATGCTGCCACAATACCACCAGCAGTCGCATAGAATGTGACAGGTGATGTTATCTTTCCAGTAACTATTGCAGAGAATGACAAAATTACAGCAGACACCAATGTGCACACTAGCTGACCCCAAAATCCCAAACTCCCCAACCTTTTGAAATATCTGGAAGTGTTTTCCAGTCTCTTGGAGACCTGAACAACAAGAAACAAACTGGTTAAATGCATCGTTAGAGATACATCTGCAAAAAAAATGTTTGAGAGATTATACATCGGCAAAAAATCAACAATAATAATAATAAAGCAAACTTGCCCAACATTGCAGTATTCATTGTTATATCAGGAATAAGAAGTTCCATGCAGGAACATCATAACTATCACAATTCACAGAGACAATAGCTGAAAGTACTTTTATAACCTCCAGAATGCACTATGGAATGGATTACCAAGAGATAATTTATAAACGAAAAGACAGTTGAAATCATATTAGGGGCCATTTGGCACCTTGTATTTGAGTGTATTTGGGGGGATTTTGCCACAAACTCATCGTTTGGCAGCATAGATTCAGAGGTAAATGAAATACAATTTTGGTGTGTTTTGAAATCTCACTTTTTTTTGCTGCAGTGTAATTGGAGTGGCGAGAGAAAGGAGTGACGAGGAAAAGAAACTTTCGCGACTGGGGAAGGAATAGATCAGGAGGGATGGCAAACGGTCACCTACAAGAGGATGACCAATAGGGAAGCTGGTAGAAGAGGGAAGAAGTCATTATCGGAATACCCGACACTGTTCATCGAATCCTTCCCGGAAGGTTGGTTGCCGAATGAGCACTATTGAGGAGGTGGAGAATGCAGCACTTCAGCTAAATGGGGAAAGCTTCAGAGGGATCGAGCTGAAAGTCCAAAAAGCAAAGTATGGACCAGAGAGAAAGAACAAAGAACATAAGGTTGCTATCAAACCTGGTATTCCGCAAACAGTAGGGAGGGTTGCGAGCGGAAACATAGAGAAAGATTGTCCAATGGGAGCGCCGACTCTTAGCCAAACGAAGCTGATAACGGGAGACAGATCTTTTAAGGATGTCGTATCTCCTCCATCAGATAAGGAAAACAAATACTCACAGCTGTTATCGAACCAGGAAGAAAGGTGGGTCTGGATGGTCCGATCGGCTGAGGGCCCAGTGGTGTCGGTACATGAAAAGTTATTACAGGAATCCCTTTCCTCATTCAATTCTAGCCTCGTAGCAAAGGCTAAATCAGAGGTATCAGAAGAAAGTGTGGCTAATTGGTTTGCTGGAAATTGTGATGGGGTGGAAGAAGAGGACATTGTCGTTGAGATGCTCCACTCCGACTGGGTGCTCATATCTTTTGCAAGCAAAGAACAGGCTGAGAAGGCATATGCAATCTGCAAAGAGGCACAGGATGATATGATATGGGGGTTACAAAGATGGGAAGAATGGTCATTGTTTGGCCAGGCTGAAGATCAGGAAGAAAAAGCATGTTCAAGCTCCGAATCAGATCTCACTTAGGTAGGTGATGTGGAAATTGCCATTTCCGTGAAGCAGGAGAGGGCAGGGACTCAGGCTCGAAGTGGGTGAGAGCCGGAACACGTCACTCGGGGAGGGGTTCAACAAAGGAGCACCATCTACCTACTCCCGCGACACTCCAGAAGAAGTTCTTGTGTGCTGTTGAGAGGAGACTGGTCACATACAAGGAGATGCATCAGAAACTTCATTTAGCTGGACATGTGGGGGAGTTTCTCCTCGTGACAGGTGTCGCACGATCAGATCTTCTGCAGGTCTCAGTCTTAAGGGAATTGAGAGGGAGACGGGTGTAGTTTCTAGTGTGTTGAACACAGAAGTGTCTGATTTTTCCTGAGGGAGGTGGGCTTCCCTCTACAGCCGACGTGTAGCGAGACAGTAAATGGGAGAGAGAGAGACAGAGAGAGAGAGCGTTTGAGTTCGGCTTTACAGCTGTCTCACAATCAGACGAGTGTGAGACTCGTGCGCAGGGGAAGTCCTTTTTTGCATAGGCTGCTAGTGTGGTGATAGTAATACACGTGACAAATCTTTTAAGTCGTCACACATGTGCGAGAGGGATTTTCAACCGGCTTTGACTGGCTACGTCAAACAACACCCCCGCTTCTGAGCAAGTGCTGGATATTCAAGGCAATCAAAGGAGAGGTTGGGCATCGACCAAAACAGTCCTGTGTTGGTGTCTCAGGAAAATCCCCTCCTTGGCAGCGACAAGGTCATTTTCGAGTCCTCTCAGATGGCACTCATCGAAGAACCCTTGGAAGACCTTGAAGATGGTCCGCAGAACGAGTTGCATGTAGGGCAGGGTCTGTTGTCAACAGGGAGTGTGGCAGCACCAAATGAAGCGGCCTCAAAAGACTGACGTTTCTGGGCGCAACACTAGCAGGAGCCAAGTTCCGATGTCAGAATTAGAAGACGCTCCTGTCATAAGCCCATTGGCAGTAACCAGAGACAATAGGGTTGGAAAAGAAAACCACAACTTCGAAGACTGCGCAGGGGAAAGGTCAGGCAGAGGCAGGAGTTCAAGGAGAGGCAAGGGGAAGAAGCCGTCTACGGCTCAGGGAATGAAAAGGATTAAGAAGGTGTCTATGGCTTTAGGGAATGAAAAGGATTAAGAAGGTGGCTAAATAGATCGCTCGGGTAGTGGGGGTGTCTTTCGGAGAGAATCCTGGGGATTATGCAACGTCATTCCAGTGGGTGGAAGATAGAGGGCGTATGGCACAAGAGAAGCTTGATAAGACATCAGGGGAGATCGAATAGGGATTTGGCCTAATTGAGGCCACTTCGTAATAGGCAGAGGCCTTTGGGAAATTGGGTATACTTAGTTTCTTTACGAAGATAATTAGTTGGAACGTTCATGGGCTAGGATGTTCCCAAAAAACGGTTACAAATCAAAGACTTATGCAAGAAATATAAAGCAAAGTTTGTGGCATTTCAGGAAACTAAATTGCAAGGGGTGGATGGAAGCTTGGTTGACTCATTGTGGGGAGGGCAGAACAAAGTATTAGAGACATTAGATGCAATCGGATCCTCGGGGGGAATATTGGTTATTTGGAACACTCAGATTTGGAGTATTGTGGATTGCTTCAAGAGTTAGTTCTCTCTGTCGTTGTTATTTACAGATTCTTCCATAGTATTTACGAGGTCGCTACCGGTGGTCTATGGTCCAAACAAACCCAATTTGCGGCAGATGATTTGGGCAGAGCTAGAACAAGTGGTCACACCCTTGGTGTGTCGGAGGAGATTTTAACGTAGTCAAATTTCCATACGAAAATCAAATGGCGGCAAAATTAATCGGAGTGTGCGAGATTCTTAGGATTGGATAGCTAGAAATGACCCGGTAGATTGCCAATGGGTGTCATAAGGTTTACATGGTCAAATGGGTGAGCTCATCCTATTCAGTCCAAGATAGATTTTTTTCTCTCAACAAAGTTCTTAGACAAGCTCCCGTTGGTGCATCAAAGGGGACTGCCGAGACTTTTGTCCAATCACTGTCAAATTTTATTGGAGTTGGATGAGGAGGATTAGGGTCCAAAGCTGTTTAGATTCGAATTCTCGTCATTAGAAGTAGAGGCTTTTTCAGATTTAATTGAGTGGTTGGCGTCTTTCCTAGATCGAGGGGAAGCGGGTTTTAATTTATTCCAAAAATTGAAACTCTTAAAAGGCAAGATCAATGTTTGGAAAAAAAGAAGTTTTAAGTGTTCAGAATGAGGAATTTTTCGCCATAATAGCAAATATTCAGAGACTAGACTTATTGACAGAGGAAGATAAAGCCTGGAGGGAAGCCTACACTACAAAGTACAATGCAAGATTTGGGGAGGATGAAATTAAATGGAGGCAACAATCAAGGGCATTATGGTTAAAAGAAGGTGACATGAACACAAGTAATGCAGGGGTGTTTTCACACCAGGCTCGAGTGGGGTAGCCTGTGGGATGCAAGGGCACACTCAGGGTGGGCGGCCCATATGAGGTGGGTGGCTCGTGTGAAGAGGAACCCATTTGAAGTGGGGCCCACGAGACGGGTTCAGCCAAGGTCCTACCCCATGGGATGTGGGGCCTGGGCTACGAGATAAAGGGATTGGTTCGCCATGCTCTATCAATTAGAGCTTTTAGAGCAAGTGGTTAATTGTCTTACATCAAAGCGGTATAAGAGCGAGAGGTCTCGTGTTTAAGATTCCTCACCAGAGGTGATTAATGCAGGGGCATTTTCACACTGGGCTCGAGTGAGGTAGGCTGTGGGATGCAGGAGCACACTCGGAATGGGCGGCCCATGTGAGGCGGGTGGCTCGTGTGAGATGGGCCCCACTTATGTGAGGCAAGTGGCTCGTGTGAAGCGGAACCCATGTGAAGTGGGGCCCATGAGGGGGGTTCGGCCGAGGTCCTAACCCATGAGATGTGGGGCTTGGGCTATGAGATAAAAGAATTGATTCGCCATGCTTTATCAATTCGAGCTTTTAAAGAAAGTCATTAATTGTCCTGCATTACCAAGTTTTTCCACAACATGGCTACTGCGTGTGCAAGGGTAAATAAAATCAAGTCACTTGTGGTGGAGGGGGAAAGAATAGAAGGGAAGAATAATGTTTGTGCAACAATAGTTAATTTCTACAAGCATCTTCTAAAAAGTGAAGGTTGGAACCGGCCGAAACTAGACAACTTATCCTTCAATATGATACTAAGGGAAGGGACGATTAATTTAGAAAAGGATTTTTCGGAAGAAGAGATCAAAGGCACAATTGGTGATTTAGGGAATGAAAAGGCGCCCAATCCAGATGGCATTCTTATCTTATTCTATCAAAAGTTATGGGAAGTTATGAAAAAAGAAGTGGTTGGTTTTATTAATGAATTTTTTCTTTCAGGTAAATTTTTTCCGGAGCTAGGTACAACGTTCATAGTGTTGATTCTAAAGAAAGAAGGCGCGGAAAGCTTAAAGCACTACAAGTCGATAGGTCTTTTGAGTGGGCCATATAAAATTTTGGCCAAGTGTTGGCATTGAGATTCAAAGCAGCAATCGATAGTGTGATATCCAAATCACAAGGGGCTTTCATAGCGGGAAGGCAGATCACGGAGAGTGTGTTGGTGGCGCATGAAAGTATAGATATGTGTCATGGGAGAAAGGAAAAAGGGGTAGTTTGTAAGTTGGACATCAAAAAGGCATATGATTATGTCGATTGGGAGTTTCTAGACTACATGTTAAGTCGCTTGGGTTGTGGAGAGAGATGGCGTGCTTGGATTAGTGAGAGTGTAGAATTGGCAACGTTTTCAGTTTTGGTTAACGGCTCCGCGAACAGTTTCTTCTTAGCATCTAGAGGTTTGCGGCAAAGTGATCCTTTATCTTCATATTTGTTTTTCGTTGTTATGGAAGCATTGAGAAGAATGATTGATAAAGGGGTGAAGGAAAAGGTAGTGAGGGGTTTTGCTATTAACAACTCAGACTTTCATTTGATGCATCTTCAATATGCGGATAATACGCTTCTGCTTTGTGAGGCGGATGAAGACTTGGTGGAGAATTTGTGTTTGATTATAGTATGCTTTGAAGTAGTCTCGAGGCTTCGAATTAACATTGCTAAGAGTGAACTATTGGGAGTAGGAATGGCTAATGATGAAGTGGCCTACTTCGCAAGTTTGTTTGGTTGCAAGGCGGGTTCTTTCCCGTCCACTTATTTTGGTCTCCCTTCATGTATAGGGAAGCCCCCTAAGTGTGTATAGGACAAGGTGATTGAACGGTTTTAGAAGAAGCTTTCGTAATGGAGGACTACAACTCTTTCTTTAGGGGGGGAGGCTCACTCTCATCAAGGCGATGATGTCAAATTTACAGGTATACTACATATCTTTATTCAAATGCCCGAAATCGATAGTAGGGGGAGAAAATCAGAAGAGACTTCCTATGGAAGGGAGTGGAAGATAAACAGAAGTTTTATCTTATGAAGTGGTACGAGGTATGCAAGCCATGGGATCAGGGGGGTGTGAGATTGAGGAGTTTGGAGAAAATTAACAATGCTTTGATAGGTAAATGGGTTTGGACGTTCAGAGTGGAAGAAGATTCTCTTTGGAGGGAGGTAGTAGGTAGGAAGTATGGGGTTGATGAGGGGGGCTGGTGGATCGCTCCTCTTCAGTATATAGGTCCTCCTCGATATGGAAAGGGGTAGCCTGAATTAGGAGCAAGGTGTGGGAAGGAATTCGCTTCTCTTTAGGTAACGGTTTGAATATCAAGTTTTGGGAGGACATTTGGTTGGGGGATTAGACATTGGGGGAGGCTTTACCATTGGTAGCTAGGCAAGCTCCAAGGGTGGGGACGGTGGTGGCAAGTTGCTTCTCGATCCTTGGTGTTGAGGTGATTTGGGCTCTGCCGTTTAGGAGACATTTGGTTGAGGGAGAGGATGAAATTAAGAATTTGTTGTCCTTTCTCGCTCACGTGAGGCCAGTGTTACCTAAACCGGATTCGTTGGTGTGGACGAAAGAGAGGTCCGGCAAATTTTCAGTTAGATCCTTTTATGAGATGTTGGAGGGAGGCAATTCTAGTGGTGGGAGAAGTCTGATGGCTTTTGTGTGGCATTATGGAGTGCCCTCAAAGGTGGTGGCCTTCACATGGCTAGTTGGGTGTAGCAAGGTGCCTATAGCCAATAACCTCGGGAAAAGGAAGATGATTCTTCCTAATGTTTGTGTGATGTGCTTGCGTGATGAGGAGTCAGTGGATCACCTCTTCATCCATTGTGCTTCTGTGACAAAGATGTGGCAAAAAAAAAAAAAAAAATTTAACCTCTTTGGAGTAATGTGGGTCTCGCCATCCTCCATCAGCCAGTTCTTCCTTCTATGGCATGAAGGTATGCACAATGTTTTAAATATCGACGATATCGGCCGATATATCCCACAATATATCTTGTATCCCACATGTGCGATACAAAACACAATTAGTGATATATATCCCACATGTTCGATCCGATGAGCATTTTTTTTTTATTTTCGATCATTTTTCTATAAATTATGTTAAATCAGTGTCAAATTGTTACAAATCCATGAATTTTCGAGATTTAGAGAAGAAGGACCAAGTTACGGAAAATTGAAAAAAATAAAAAATTTCCCAATTTCTCGCAAATCAGTTGCAATCTTTGTGTCCAAACATAAAATCAAACATGTATGTAACCTAATCTAGTGATTCTTCTTTTGCTTTTAAATGTACTGCTTGTGTTTTCACACATCTTCTTACATTTATAAATTATATGAATATACTTGCATCAATTCAATTAGACAACGAATAACTTAGGACACCATACAAAGAAAGCCTATTATGTGTACTCGTTTTTTGTAATGTTTTGATTTGTAAGTGTATATTGATATCTTTTTTAACAATCACTGAAATTTCATTGAAAAATTCAACCAATTTCCAATGTTTCCTCATGTTTCCAACAACAGCGATACATTATACGATACAACCAATATATCCCATGCGATAACCGATACGTATCCGTATCCCAAGGTTGCGATATGTAACACAATATCGATATTTCAAACACTGGGTATGCATACAAATGTGGGTAGAAAAGTTTGGCATCTCGTAATGTTGGCCAGTCTATGGTCCCTTTGGAGGGAAAGGAATAATAGATGTTTCAAGAATCGTGTGGAGCATATAGACGAACTCTTCCAGCAAGCAAAAGGCATGTAATAGAATGGGCAATGGCCTCGAAGGTTGTTGTCGGTTCCCAGATAGTTGGGCTGATTTGTAAGGGCCTTCGGGCTGCTGTATAGTTTTTATAGCTGTTTCTATGGCTTTGGCCTTTTTTTCAATAAAATTTATCATCGTTAAAAAAAATATATAATTGGAGTGAAATGCCTTTTTCGGCTCCCTTTTTAAAGGTAGGAGAGTTGCACGTGTAACAAAGGTATCACTAGGCTACTAATCCGATGTACCCATTGCACACTGATGAGTGATGATACCCTCAACAATTCAATTATCAGCTGCATCACCCAAATCACAACAATAGAATGATCTAAACAGTCCAAACGTTGGCCATCTAAATAGACAGTTAAAAAGCATTAGCGAGTCACTCGTTTCTAATCCTTACGTTTGTGGCCCACCTGAGGCTTAGAATTTCCTCATTTTTTACCAAAGTATATATTTCTATGGGCTTATTACAATCATTATGTCAAATATCCCATATGTATACTAATTTGGGATATTAAAGCTGATTTAGTTAATCAAATTCAGGTTCCTGTAAATATACTAAAGAATTCCAATGCATTCCAATTGCAGGCACACAAATACAAGTTTTGGATTCTAGTGCATTCCAAACCCAACTGAGAATTCCGAATCACCTTGATTCCAATGTAATTATGATTTGGATTCCAATGCATTTAATATACAAGCTCCCAAACGAGCCCTTAGCATCCATGAAATTTAGAGAAAAATATTTTATATATATATATATCAAAGACAGATCTTATGGGTGAGAAACAGCCATTCCGGAAAACTAGGTGCTAAGGGTAAGAAAAATATGCAAATTCTTTGAAAGGTTAGTGGAAGTAGGAATGTCTTAGTTGCACAATCATTGGAGAGAACTCACAAATTCTATGTTGATGCTGACAAGAACACTTTATGTCAGATCCTTCATTGTTTCCATTAACTCCTTTTCATTTATTTTTAACCATTTCTCAACGAAGAAAATAACAATTTTATAAAAATCAGAAAAGGTACATCATACAAGGAGAAAAGAGTCCCAATATATCTTGATACCCCATCCTTAGCAAGAGAAGCCGAAACCTCTCTACATGCAGTCAAACGAAATGTATGTTGAATGACATACAGCAACGAAAAATCAGTGTATAAAATGATAAATGAAGAGATGAACTAGAGTTTCTGACAGAATCTAGGAGAGGAAAAGGATGATGAGGTAGCTAAACAGCATCAATTCTCTCCAATGTTGGCAAGGGAAATCAAGTTTGCCACTCAAAGGTATGACAGAAGATATGGGTATCAGAAAACATTTGAAGTCTGGGTATTGTTGGTGCATCTCCAAGAATGCAGCCAGGTGTCTTCGTGCAGCTTTGCCAGTTTCTTGCAAGCCTAATGGAGACAGCAAGAGGTTTCAACTTTGGAAGAAGTTAAATGACAGGGATGCATTTGATGGAGCATGGGATTTAAGAGGAGATTTTACAGAGGTGTGGGCTGATGAGAAGAGTAATTGTCATATGACAACAGCTAACTTCTGCTATCAATCTAACTTCATCAAACCTCATCTTCACTTGAATTATCCTCCAGGGAGTAGATTCACATACTCAAATACTCCTCACATTCCCTCGATTTGGATAGGACCAATAGGATAGTGGGAAGATCTATTCCAAGATTGTTCCCGCAAGTTCGTTGAGACCTTTTTCCATACCAAGATCCTTCACTACTCTCTAGTTGGTGTGGATCAACAATATTCCAATTTGAGCAGATGTGGCCTTCACACCAAGAATCTTGAATAGCATGTGCTGAGCAGTGGTCAACTCAGTGTAACTTATTTGGAGGAGTCTTCTCCTGCTCAAGCTTCAAACTCATGCTCCAGCTCCCATACCTAGTTTCAAGGAGTTTGCGCTGGCTAACAATTTGAAACCAGTGTTCGAAATATCGGTGTTGTGTTACATATCGCACCCTTGGGATACAGATACGTATCGGTTATCGCATGGGATATATCAGTTGTATCGCATAATGTATCGTTCTTGTTGAAACATGGGAAAACATTGAAAATTGGTCGAATTTTTCAATGAAATTTCAGTGATTGTTAAAAAAGACATTAATACACACTTACAAATCAAAACATTACAAAAAAAAAAAAAAATGCACATAATAGGTTTTCTTTGTCTAGGGTCCTAATCTATGCGCTGTCTAACTGAATTGATGCAAGTATATTCAAAGTTTACTCATATAATTCATAAATGTAAGAAGACGTGTGGAAACAGAAGCAATACATTCAAAAGCAAAAGAAGAATAACTAGATCAAGTTACATACATGTTTGATTTTATGTTTGGACATCAACATTGCAACCGATTTGCGAGAAATTGGGAAAATTTTGATTTTTTTCACTTTTCCACAACTCGGTCATTCTCCTCCAAATCTCGAAATCGAAGCTCCCAATCCATGATTTTTCATCCAAAACATGAAAAATCATTGATTTGTAACAATTTGATACTGATTTAACATCATTTACAAAAAAACAAAAAAAAAAAAATGATCAGAAATTTATAATTTAAAAAAAAAAAATGCTCACCAGATCAAACATGTGGGATACATCCCGCTACTACTGCATTTCATATCGCACGGGTGGGATACAAGATATATCGTGGGATATATTGGCCAATATCGTCGATATTTAAAACATTGTTTGAAACAAACATTTTCTGCTTCCCCAGACGCTTTGATCGACTAAGATTCACAACAAGAGAATCAATTGACGGGCCACCTCATGTATGAGTGACAACTCCAGACCATCTGATTGTCCCCATGTCCCCCAATCAACACTTTGTAGGACTACCATTTTCTAAATGGTGCCAGACATGCACTGACTCCAAATATCTACGAATTCTTGTCAAAATGTTGAAGATATAGCAATGACAATTTAGCAGTTGTCTCATTCCAGGCGTTTACTTCTAGTCAATTTCCATCTTTAAAAGCAACAGAAAACACACCCACATTAAGTGTAACTACCAGATTATTCCTTGAAATTATCCAAACTCCTTCCCACTTACCTTTTGCCAACTCCCCACCATTCAAATCCATGCATTCTAAACACCACCTCCACACCATTCAAATCTGTGTATTCTAATTGCCTTTTTATGACCATGAAACCCACATTCGACAACCACAACTTATGGAGCTTGGATGCTCTCATGGCCAGTGTTCAATATATCGATGGCATCATTCTATCGGCCAGTATTAGTGGTATTGCAGGTCAATGATACCAGGATATATTTTTGATATTTCAACTAAAAGCAGCAAAAATCATTTAAAAAATACAGTAATAAAATAATTTTTTTCCCCAAACTTTTTTTTTTTTGGGGGATTCTCTTTAGTTGTGTTTTAACAACTCCACTTGGAATTTGGTGGAGAAATGGCAATCAAAGAGGGGTTTCCGAGCATAGTTTTTGTCCAATGCTGCATTGTTTCATCCCCTAAAGAACTGAAACTTATGTGCATAGTGATGCAGGATGGATGGCCTAACCTAGAATGATGCAATGAGATCATCAACAGATTAACTAGAACAATTTCAAGCACAAAATAATGCTAATCAATCACAAGCTTAATGAATTCAAGTATTTAACTATGCTCAGATTCAAGACTAAATCACAACCCGTCAGTTAGATCTTATAAAACATGATTAGATAGGACCTATGGAAGGTAGGACTTCCATCTAGCATAGGTACTAATCATCATTCAAAGGAAGTACTTGTCTTTGTTGGGGTTGATTGGCTAGGGCTGATTTAGAGGTTTAAGGAATTGGAAAATAGGTTCAGATTTTCAGATTTGGGGAATATAACATTTGGGGATTTGGGGATTTTGGATTTAGGAATTAGGGTTTGAGATTTTAGGGATTTGGGGTTTGGGTTTTAGGGATTTAGGGTTTTTAGGAAACTGGGTTTGGGATTTGGGATTTAGGATTTTAGAGATTAGGGTTTAAATAGAGTAAACAATGGATGAAAGGAAGGGGGAGGCTGACCGTAGGGACAACCCTACAAGTCTGTCTGTGCGGTTGTACGAACAGGTGGGTATGGTCATACGGGTGTACGGTCAAGGGAGGTGGGTTGGATGGGAGTGTGGGATAGGTTAGGTTGTGGGTGTATGGGTTGGGAAAAAAAGAAGAAGAAGGATAGATGTGGAGATTGTTTGTTGATGAGGAAAGAAGAGGGGAAAAAAAACTAGAAAGAAAGAGAGAAAAGAGAAGAAATACCTTTTGATGGAAGAGAATGAAAGAGAAGGATAACTAGAAATCACTCCATAGCATCACACCAAATTGCTCCAGTCACAAGAGGTTTTACTTTGTCACAAAGCAAAGGGAGCGAAATTTTTTTTTATTTCATGTATAATAATGGGTAGGGTGGGGACATCCAACCCTTATATAATCTCAGGAAATACTTTTTTACAAAAAGACGCTCTTAAGATAAAAAGTTTCACATAAAGACGCTCAATAAAATAATTTTTGTTCCCAACTCCCAAACTTAGCAAAAATATAAGCTAAACAAAAAAATAACAAACATATAATCAACTAAATAAACTAAACTATTTCGTGACCCACAATCAAGATGTCCAATGACGATGATCTAACAGTCGGAATGGTCCAACTACGTAGCCCACATGCATCTTCCCAATGTGGGGCCTTCAAAGATGCAAAATCGTGCATGTGGGGTCTTCAACAGGCTAGGCACTCAAATTGGGCCCACAAGGCTCATGTATGCATCGCCTAGCCATAAAGAAATGAGAGCCCTCCTCCTCCTCTAGTATACTCTGACTAGTGCTCGAATGTCCTCATCACATAGTTCTTTTTTGTAATGTTTTGAATTCTAAGAGCGTAATCATGTGTCTTTTAACATCTCCTAAAGTTGCTGATATTTTCACTATTTTCCTGGAGTTACCCAAATATTTCCTTCAAACGACAAGTGCAGTTGTGATACATGTGATATTTCCCTATGTTTCCTGCGTGTAGGGATATTTAAATATCGATAGTCTCGGCCGATAGCATGTGGCCAATACAATATACAGGGAAAGTTATTAAATTCCCCTATATCACACAATGTATCATCAATATATTGCAATATTTTTCCCAAAACTCTTCATAAAATTTCCCCATACCATTGATAGATACGATACATTACCAACAATAAATTGTTATATATCCCCCTACCGGACATTCGAAGGTTAAAAAAAAAATCACAAAAATCCAATTTTTCCTAGGTTTGTTTAGAGAATCATACTCATATTGTATGATTATGAATTATATGTGTTCATTTTCAATATAATTGCATCGCTTGTATTAGATAGCGCATAATTTAGGACCCAATATAAAAGAAACTTGCTGTAAATACTTGTTTTTCTGATCTTTTGAGTTCTAAGTGTGTGATCATCTCTCTTTCAACATATCCTGAAGTTGTATTGAAAAATTCCAACATTTCCCATTGTTCCCTCAAACAGCGATACATTCCCAAAAACATGTAATATTTCCCATGCAAAACCAATATGTTTCCGTAACCCAAGGGTGCGATACGTGCATCAATACTAATATTTAAATCATTGCCCACATGTTTATGTACCCAAAGGGTGTGATACATAGTGAGATACAGATACATCAAAAATTGCTCATGGGCATCCTAAATTGGTCAAGAGTCAAGACTAGACCAACTTGGTCAAGACTACAATTTAGCACAGGATTAAATTGGGGCATGCTTTGCCATATACAAAATCAAAGTTACTGACCAAACAAGAAGCCTCTAATACCAAAAATAAAAGTAGATATGGCATGAGGGATTATGACATGGAACAGATGAACTGAAGTAACACATATTAACACCATATTTGAGGTTTTTAGTTTGAAATCACAACAAATCTCAAACTTTTCAATTGGATGTTCACAACGGTGTATAGCTCGAACCAAGTAGAGAAGAGGTCAAATTTCTGGGCAGAATTGAAGGACTCTCGTGGCAGGTTTGATGGCCTGTGGTGCATAGGCAGCAATTTCAATGTCGTCAGAGTCGCACACAAAAAGTCAAATGGAGGAAGATTAACGTGCAGCATGAAGGATTTCACAGCATCGGTAAACAGAGTCCAAATGATGGATCTTACCATGGGCGGGGTTAGATTCACCTGGTCTAATGGGCAAGATAAGGTCGTCTGCTCCAAGCTCGACAGATTCCTTATCTCTACAAAATGAGTGGAGATGTTTTCGCAAGTCCGAAAATGGGGTCTCCCAGAGCCTATGTCAGATTACTGCCCAATTCTGCTGGAGGTAGGGGAGGAAAACTGAGGCCAAAGGCCCTTCTGTTTTGAGCTCATGTGGCTTGAAATTGAAGGTTTCTCCAACCTAATCTGAAGCTAATGGGCGTCTTTCAAGGTCCATGGCTTTGTTGGCTTCTAATTGAGTCAAAAGTTAGATTGCTTAAATAAAAAAATCAAGTTTTGGACAAAAGAGGTATTGGGAAACAGGGAGGCTGAAATCGATATTAAGGCAGAAGGCGCGAAGATGAATGAGGAAGAAAGGAATATGAGATCTAAGTTATCTTTAGAATATGCAAGAACTTTAAAGGAAAAAAAAAATTATATGGAAGTAAAGGTCAAGAGCAGCATGGCTCAAGGAGAGGCAAACACCAAGCTTTTCCATAGCGTCAAGCTAGAAGTAATAAAATTAGCACTCTTAAAGTGGAGGCAAGATAAAGAAGGAAAAGACGGTTTACGAGTCTATGGTGCAGTTTTACAAGGACTTCTTACGATGAGAAGGATGGAAGCGACCAAGGTTGGACAACCTAAATTTCAAATTTCTATCATGAGTCAAAGTTGAATCCCTAGAAAATACATTCTCCTAGGAGCATGTCAAGGCGGAGTCCTTGGAGAGAGACAAGGACCCAAGGCCTGACAGCTTTCCAATGGCAAGTTTTTCGAGATTTAGTGAAAGGTGATGTGATGAGATTCACGAGGGAACTTTTCGAAAGGGAACATCTCTCAACAAGTTTAGGGGCACCGTTCATTGCCATTATTCTGAAGGTACCAAGCGCAGATAATTTAAAAGACTTTGGATTGATCAGCCTCGTCAAGGATCCCTACAAGATTCTTGCTAAAACTTTGGCTTCGAGGTTTCGAAAGATTCTTAATAGAATTGTCTCGAAAGGTCAATGTGCATTCATCAAATGCAACTCATGAATAGCGCTCTCATTGCCCATGAATGTGTAGATTCTCGTAACAAGGAAGGTGCAAAAGGTAGTTTGCAAATTGGACCTAGAAAAAACCTATGATCATGTTGACTGGGAATTTATGGATTACAAGATGGATTGTTTGGGTTGCGGTTCAAAGTGGAGAAGATGGATGCAAAAAAATGCGTGAAGTCCGCTTCTTTTTCGATGTTGCTGAATGGTTCCCCCAAAAGCTTTTTTAAAAGCTCGCAGGGCCTTAGGCAAGGGGACCCACTCTCACCCTTTCTTTTTCTAGTGGTGGCCAAGGCATTGAGTAGGATGTTGGAAAAAGGACAAGTGGCCGATCTCATTGGTGTAGGGCAAGAAAGGTGACTCCTCAAATATCTCACCTCCAATTTGTCGACGACGCCTTACTTGTGTGCAAGGCAGATTTGAGTGTGGTGGACACCTTAAAGAAGATTATCAGGTGCTTCAAGGGAGTTTTGGGGTTGAAAGTGAATGCAGCAAAGAACATGATGCTAACGATCCACGTGCAAAAGGAGGTAGAAAGGATGGCATCCATTTTTTATTTAAGGTTGGATCATTTCCCACCACTTATCTTGGTCTCCCAAACGCTTTTTTAAAAGTGTGAAGTTTCACATTTTTTTCGATGTTGGTGAATGGTTCCCTGATGTAGAGCGGGTTGCAGACACTTTCATGTCCAAGATGGATTAGAGAAGGCCCGATCAAAGGCAGAAGTCATCAAGACCGTCAGAACCTTAAAACAGGCATATCTCGCAAACCGGAATGAGTTACTCGACGTACCATATATGATTTTGGAGTAGGACGAGCTACTTAAGCCAACCAACCCGGCTATGCAAGGTTGCCCACACCGAATTTGCGAGATTCCATCATATCGACGGCCGAATTCCCTGTTTAATTCCATTTTTACTATAAATATTAAGTTTTAGTTTGATTATAACTCCTCATCCATTGGGCTTTAGGAGTTGCGCCCAACATGAAAAGTGTTTATAAAAATTAGGAGAATGATGTGGTTAAGCCACATAAGACACTTACTATAAATAGAAAATTTACTATTTATAGTAAGTTACGAATTTTAGGGAGTTTTAGTTATAGTTTAATTCCTAAACTTATTCCAAGTCTTGTTATCCCTGTTTAAAGGGTTGTGGACTCATTTATTTCATCCATCAATCAATCAACAAGTTTCTTTCATATATTTTAAAATTATTTCTATTTCTTTTCCTCGTGGATTCGAGAAGTCTCTGTGAGGAGTCCAAAGAAGCTTCGTGGATTCGGAGTAGTTATCCTTGAGGAAGACGGTGATCGACCTCATCACGTTCATCCCTGCGTCAATTGGTATCAGAGCAAAGACTCCCCTCGAGCAAATGGCAAACAACAAAAATCTTATGTACGGTGATCCAGGGATTCATTATCTTTCAGAAAGAATGGAAGCTTTCCACCGGGAGAGTCAGTTGACCATGCAAGGGCTGCAGGCAACCCTCAACCGTATTGCGGATGCGCTAATTCCACCTCGAGCTCAAAGTGACACTCAACCACCCGTAGTCGCTGTACAACACAACCCCAATTTCTGCAAAGCACCATCAGATGATTGTAAATTGCAGGCCACGACTTTGATCGTAAGGAAGCCGTTATCATGTCAAGTGTAGAAATAGAATTACAGTAAGACAACATCTTTCGAACGCGGTGCACTGTGAGCCAAAAAGTCTATAATGTAATCATCGATGTCAGGAGCAGTGAGAATCTCATGTCAAAAATAATGGTAGAAAAGCTGCAACTGAAAACAGAAAAGCATCCATCTCCGTACACAATTGGATGGATCTAGGAGGTCAACAAAACCGAGGTAACCGAACAATGCACTGTCTCATTTTCAATTAGTAAAAATTATAAGGATCAAGTACTTTATGACGTAGTAAACATGAAAGTTTGTCATATGTTACTTGGTCGATCATGGTAAAATAATATTGATGTTATTGTTATGCATAGAGGTCAAGATAACGCATTTATATTTACTGAAGACAGTAGAAAGATTGGCCTCGTCCCTATGAGAACGAAGAACCAACCCAAGACTTCTAAAATTGAGGAACAGTCTTTCACAACTGAACAGGCTTTTGTTAAACAATCTGAGAAAACAAGATATATATACATACATACATACATATATATATATGCATTAGTTGAAAAGAAAGAATATATAGATCCTGTGAACATCCCAGGGGATTTGAATCCAATGTTGCAAGAATTCAAAGCGATTGTGCTCGATGAACTCCCTAATAAATTGCCTCACATACGAGATATACAAAACCACATTGATCTTGTCACAGGGATAAGTCTGCATAATTGCCCACATTATTAGAAGGAATGTAGGATCTTGAAGGCGAAAGTGAAAGAACTGAGCATGAGTACATGTATTGTGCCAACTCAAGAGCCTAATGCCAAGTATAAGAAAATGGTTAATAAAAATTGGCGTCAGAAGTTATCTCAGAATCATAAGCCAAGTTCCTTGAGTAACTCAAGGACAAGTTTTTTCCAAATGGAGGGGTCTGATGTAGAACGTGTCATAGATATATTCCTAGCAAGGTTGGACAAAAGAAGGTGGACCGTAAATTGATCATAACTTTTGATCCGAGTATCGTTACGACGCACCAGACCGAGTATCAAGAACTGAAGCAGCACGAGAACTCGATGATGAGTTCTTTTGAAGTGGAGGGGACTGATGTAAAGCAGGTCGCGAACACTTTCATGTCCTAAATGGATCAGAGAAGGCCCGATCAAAGGCAGGAGTCATCAAGACCGTCAGGACCTTAAAACTAGCATATCTCGCAAACCGGAATGAGTTATTTAACGTACCATATATGATTTTGGAGTAGAACGAGCTACTTTAGCCAACCAACCTGGCTATGCTGGGTTACCCACGCTGAATTTGTGAGATTCCATCATATCAACGGCCAAATTCCATGTTTAATTCCATTTTTACTATAAATAGTAAGTTTTAGTTTGATTATAACTATTCATCCGTTGGGCTTTAGGAGCTGCGCCCAAACATGAAAAGTGTTTATAAAAATTAGGAGAATAACATGGTTAAGCCACATAGGACACTTACTATAAATAGAAAATTTACTATTTATAGTAAGTTACAAATTTTAGGGAGTTTCAGTTATAGTTTAATTCCTAAACTTATTCCAAGTCTTGGTATCCCTATTTAAAGGGTTGTAGACTCATTTATTTTATCTATCAATCAATCAACAAGTTTCTTTCATATATTTTAAAATTATTTCTATTTCTTTTCCTCGTGGATTCGAGAAGTCTTTGTGAAGAGTCCAGAGAAGCTCCGTGGATTTGAAGTAGTTATCCTTGAGGAAGACGGTGATCGACCTCACCACGTTCATCCCTGCGTCATCCCCCCAAAAGCTTTTTTAAATGCTCATGGTGCCTTAGGCAAAGGAACCCACTCTAACCCTTTCTTTTTCTAGTCGTGGCAGAGGCATTGAGTAGGATGTTGGAAAAAGGACAGGTAGCCGATCTCGTTGTAGTAGGGCGGGAAAGGTGACTCATCCAATATCTCACCTCCAATTTTCCAATGACACCTCACTTATGTGCGAGGCAGATCTGAGCGCGGTGTACAACTTAAAGAAGATTATCAGGTGCTTCAAAGGAGTTTTGGGGGTGATAGTGACCGCAGCAAAAAACATGATGCTAAGGATCCACATGCAAAAGGAGGTGGAAAGGATGGCATCCATTTTTTGTGTAAGGTTGGATCATTTCCCATTACTTATCTTGAATCCAACTAAGCACCTATGGGATGTTATGGTGGAGAGAATGCTAAGGAAGCGGTCAACTTGGAAGAGTCGTTACTTATGCTTAAGAGGCTGGATAATGCTTATCAAAGCGGCAATGTCAAACATGCTGACGCATTTTATGTCCCTTTTCAAGTGCCCAAAATCTGTGATCCATAAGTTGGAAAAACTTAGGTAGGATTTCCTTTGGAAAGGGAAGAGGAGAAATTTCAAATGTTGAGATGGGACGAGGTGTGCATGCCTTACAGGGAGAGGGGTCCAAACATAGAGAAATTGGAGTTGGTCAATCAAAAATTGTTAGAAAAAATGGCTATTGAGATTTGGAGTCGAAAAAAGGCTATGTGGAGAGAGGTTATCAAGAGTAAATATGGATGCCACGAGGGAGATTGATGGGTATAGGCCTCATCCATCAACAAAGCTTCAAGTATTTAGAAGTCAATAACCAACATGAAGGGCAATCTATGCTAGTTGCTAGGGGACTGGTTTTGAAATTGCCAATGGGAGAGAGGCTGCTTCAAGAGCTATTTTCATGGTTAGTGAACCTATCTCTAGAACGCAACATTCCAACATCTCAGTGATTCTCCTGTTCAAGCGGAGCCGTTGTCTAGTCTCATCCGTACTGAAGAAATATGCTTGATGAGGAAATCGAAGATTAGGTTAAGTTGCAAGATCTCCTTCAGAAGTGCCACCCAACCTAAGAAGTTTAGGATAGAGTGTTGTGAAAGGAAGATAAAGTAGGAAGATTCTTGGTCCAATCCTTATATAACATGATTCGGTCCATTGAAGAAAAAAGAAGCCGTAAGTGGCATGCACCACTTTCGTTTGGTCCTACAGAACCCCTCCCCGCCAAAACGAGATAGCATTCACTTGGCTTGTTGGGCGCAAAAGAGTGCTAACAATAGACAATCTTCAAAGAAAGATCTCCAGTGCAGCCCAACATATATGTTATGCATATGCCAGATGTAGAATCGATTGATCACCTCTTCATCCATTGCCCTTATGCCCAAAGTGTATGGATGTTAATCATGTGATTATCAATGTCTCATGGGCGGTGCCGGAACCAATAGGAAGTCTTTTCTATGCTTGGCACAAGGTCAGACTAGGTGTGTTGGAGATTGGCTCTATTAGCATGTCTATGAGCATCATGGGGGGAGAGAAATGGAAAATGCTTTCAAAAGTTGGGATCTTCAGCAAATGATGTGACAAATCAGGTTAATCTTTTGGTGGTGGGATGGGCATTATATGTAAATGACTTGGTTAATAGCAAGTTTATCTCTAGGTTGAGGATGTCATTTCTGGTCGTTTATCCTTTTGTTTTCTTTTCTTTAGTCTTAGCTGTGCATCTTGCACCATCTCAGCATCTTTTTTATGAAAGCATCGTTACCTTTCAAAAAAAAAAAGTGGGGGCAAGGGTGTACTTGAAATGCACCATTACATATGCAACATGATATCATGGCCCTTACCTAGATGATGAGGTTACTGAAATGCACCGTTATATCTACGAGTTGGGGCCATCATGGGAAATTTATGGGGTCATGCTAATGTGCGATGGATAGACGGAGTCAATGTAGTTGTCCATCATAAATTTTATGATCAACTGTAGAAAGAGAACCATATTTTTTTAGTTGGTGATGCGTCCAATGAAGTTAAGAACACAAAATACATAAATGGGCTGATGAATGATGTGATGAATGAGGTGAGGACGAATAATGTAGTGAGGTTCATCACAAGCAATGGAAGCACATCCGTGAATACACAAAAGAGCTTGATAAAGAAGTATGACTTGAACTAGACCCCATTTAAGGCCCATTACACCGATTTGATACTTAAGATATGGGAACAGGCTTGTAATTAAAAGTGTGATTGTCGATGATCAGGCAATTACAAATTTCGTATATGATCACACCTGGCTATTAGCCGAGATGCGTGCGAGGTGTCATGGTGATATAATGCTTAGAGGGATATAGTTCACCATTAATTTTATTGCCTTATAAAGCCCCTTGAAACATAAGCGAGGAATCAAAGACCTATTTAATTCTAAAGAGTATGCAAATTAGAATCAGAGCAGCAGTGTTCTGGCGACGACGATTGAGGGGATTATCATAAACAACTCTTTCTAGGACTACATACATAATGGGGCGGGTCTTCTGAAACGCATTTACAGAGTGCAAAGGATGGTAGATAATGAGACATATCCATCATAAGTTCCACATACGAGTCCATGTGGTACATGAAAGATGTCATCCACGCAAGAACCCCATAGGCATCTAAAAGGGTGCACGCATTCATTGATGAACAATGGGATAGGACTCTCAAGCACCTACTTAACAAGGCTAGTAATTAGGTTTAATTTTCTCTATGTTTCATTACTTTATTAGTTGCTTGCATAGTATGGTAATTTTCTTAACACTAATAAATATGTGCATTGTAATGGAGTTTCAACATACTTCTTGGAGTTCAAGTACCACTACAGTCATAGACTCAACAAGGTCAACAAATATTGGTTGCTTGCATGGTATGGTTATTTTCTTGACACTAAGAAATATGTGCATTGTAATAGAGTTTCAACATACTTCTTGAAGTTCAAGTACCACTACAGTCGTAGACTCAACAATGTCAACAACTTAAAGAGTGCGGTACACGAAAGATATGAGAAGTTATTCCCTAATTCTCCGGGAAAAGTTCATTTCAGGAATGATGTAAACTTTTGCATTTTATTCTTGTCTAAGTTCCTACCGCACATTATATTGACAATTAGTATTAATGTATCCCACCGATTGTAGACTTTCGAAATGAGAGAGGCTTGTTTGGGTGAGAAGCTACGTGAGAGTCAAGGAAGACGATGATGCAAATGTGCGTAATTGGCTATAGCTTATAATTAAAGTTTGTTTTCATGTTTTAAATTATCCATGGATGATGGAACTAAGAGACGGGCATGATCAATTTGCACGAAAATAGCCATTCATTTACTCACGGATAGGTATATTGAGCCAGTTCGGAGAGGATGAGTATCAGTGATAATTGAGAGAGTAGCTGAGTTGATATCATTCTACCATGGCCTAAGCACAGTATTGCCAATTCATGGAGCAACAGTACTATCGTTGCTCCAGTGAAGATGGAGAAAATGACTTTAAGCCGCCTCATAACTCTATCTGGACCTAAGACATAGGCATGACCCTGGGCAAACGTACTTTCACTTCTTTTTTGGCTTTTGAATGTAATAGATATGTTTTCATACTTGTTTTGTATTATTTGTTAATGATACAAACTCATTTTGGATATAATTGTGTCACTTCTCTCAGACAACCCTTGGTTTCAAACCCCGTACAAAGGAAAGTTATCATGTATACTTGTTTTTTTTTTTTTTGGGTGAAATGTTGAGTTCTAAGTGCTTTTTTTTAATATCCTCTCATGTTTCATTAAAATATTCGATCATTTTCCCAACGTTTTCCAAAAACAAAGATACATTCTATGATACATGTGATATTTCTCATGCAACATTAATACATTTCCATACCCCAAGGATGCAATACATGTGAAGATACCAGTATTTAAATACTTGATAGACATCACGTACGCAGACTACACCTTTCCTTCCTCCACGATTGTCCTGCTCATATTTACCTGTGAATAAACTTTCACATCCTTCAGCCCAAAGAGAACATATTGTCCTGTTGCAAATTTGCAGTTATTTAAGTTCTTTGTCATGCCTAAAGAGTGTAAGTACTTCCTTAAGAACATGATATTTGCCAAATCTTGTGGTACTTTCTACATATCTCACATGCTTTACAGCATGCTTTGTGTTATCTGCCATCACCACCACTCGGTTTCCATCAGACAGCCAAAGTTGTATAAACTTCCATTTGTCGCCAGTCATATATTTCGAACACCCCGAATCAACAGTCTAATTGTTGGCACAGTCTATCTTAGCATCCATGCCACTTTCACAATGATCCAGCACCATATTTGCTTGATCAAAACACTTTGTATTATCCATGAAACTACATGAAGTCTGATCAACAAGATCTGATGCCATTTCTGTGCTAAGAACTAGGACCTCAACTTTATCCTCCATGATAGCCAGTGAAACTTCCCACTCTAACTCACTTGCTCCCCCATGCTATGAAGCCTCTGTAGTAGCATTTTTCTTCCGGAAAGAGTTTTAACCTGCAATTCGTAGCAAAGTGTCCCTCCTGTCCGCCATGATAATCCTCCTTTGGTTGTTTGTCTTGTGCCTTCTTTTCTCCATCACATCGTGGTTTTTTTAGTCTCCCCCACATTTTGAGCATTTTCCCTGTGGCTTTGATCTGAGATTCGATTAACACTTCCCATTTGTGTCTTTTGAGAACAAGACCTCCTCCTTATGATCGATCTTCAGGTTTGTTGTCTTTGCGAGCGCCATTTCATGACTAATCAAGAGATTTCAATCTTATATACGGATGGTTGTGTCCCTCATCTAGTAATCACAGCCATGTATACCCCGTACTCAGGTTGTATGCCATTTATCAGTAACCTCCATAACTAAGAATCTATGATCTCATTATCAGGATCCAATTGTGGCAGCTTTGTACATAACTTTTCATGTGAAGAAAATACTCCGAAATGGAGACTTTTCCTTGTTCCAAACTGCTAATCTCTTTCTCTAAGAGTTACAACCTATGTGTGTCAAGAACACCTTAGCAAATGTGTCCCATGCTTCCTTTGGCATTTTTGGATCCGAGACACAAGCAAGCATATCATCACCAATAAATTACTTGGGCGCAAACAAAGCTCTTCATGCTTTCACACTCCACCTCGCTTTTTGTCTAGGATTTTCAGGTGGATCCGTGCTAGACCCACATGTTACCTCCCATAGTTCTAGCCCTTGTAGATACAACTCCATGATCAATGACTTCCATAGGCTATAATTAGAGCTTGTCAATTTTCTTGAAAAACAAGAAAACAATTGCTTGCTATCTTCTCCTTGATCAGATCCAGCCAATCTTCTCACTTGATCAAGCAAGTATACCTGTGCACATGATTCGGTCTAAGACACTAGCATGAATACAATATGACTCAGATAACTAGATCAACACACGAGAGCAAATTTAGCCCGATCTCACACAAGAGAGGCTAGCTCAGTCTTAAATCTGATCCAATCCAAGTGATTGGATATCACATACCATGTTCCCCCGACCAGAACCGTGGCTCTGATACCACTTGTAATGTCTAGCTCAATGGGTGGATTAAACATGCAATGTACTTGTGGCACGAACTACAAATCTCACAACCAGTGTTTCAAATAGTGTCTGTAGCATAGCAATAGCATACGCTACGTAGCGTAGTGTGGCCTTAGCGCTACGTAGCGTCCCAAATAGCATAAATCCCTTGTAGCGTACGCTACGGGGGTCGTAGCGTACGCTACATCTACGTAGCGCGTAGCGTCCGTAGCGTAAGCTACAATGTATTTTTTTACTATTTTATTTTTTATTACTTTTTTCACGTTTTCTTTGTTTCTAATGTTGAGGAATGTGACACTTATATTATACTTGATACTTTTAACCTATGGGATTTTTATTTCTTTTCAGAATTGTGACTTGTGGTTTCAATTAGACATTATTAATTAAAGTGGTTTGCTTAGAAAGTTGTTGATGTAATAATTATTTGATTTGGCTTATATATGTAGATTGGCTTTTGATAAATGATAACTAATAACTTTTTTGTACATGCATATAATTGATAAAATGAATCATCTTTTAGGCATTTTTATATATTTTTTCTTTCTTTTTTCACTATTTATTATATTTATCCTATTTTTAAATTAAAAAAATAGAAGTATCGTGTAGCTTACGCTACACGCTACATATCTACGCTACACGCTATAGAGGGCTGAGTGTTGCGCATCACGCTACCGCTATTTAAAACACTGCTCGCAACACACAATGGACATATCACAAACATGCATCAAACAAAGCACAACCACATAATGGATTTCATATATGCTCGACACGTGCAACAATGCACACAAGCGGACAAGAGAACCACATGTACAGCAACAACAAACTCAGCAAGAGAGAAACCAGACTCTTCTTATTAAAAGAACATTTATCTTCAATTGCACTCTCTACTCTAAGCAAAGCCCTCTGGAGGGAAATACAACCCACTTTCCAAGCTCCTATATGATATGGGACAAAATAACAAAGCAAACAAAAAAAGGGTCAAGGGTTCAAGTCCTCACCTCTTACATAAAGTAAAACTATATGTGTGTGTGTCCCACACGTGGGGCCCACAAGATTAGCCAATAATGCTTAACATGTTCAACCAATCTAATTTTGAGACTGCTACTTAGCGACAGTGATTTCCACAATTTAGTTGGTTTGATTTGAGGTATCGTTTGCCACGTGTACAATATCTGAGTGATAACTCCGCATTTTATTACGGCTCTTGATTTGGTATGTAAATTCCACACAGAGAAACTTTTGATTTGGTAAAGAAATTCCACATGGATCATACACGCTAGCAACTGTACCACAAGCTGTTTTACACCTCTAGCAGGCCACATGTTTACGTCAAAATAGACAGTTCATAGGTTTGATCTGGACAGCCCACTATTTTGATACATGGAATGTGTATAAGTATATTATTTATTATTTACTTGTTTATATGGCTCGGGTGGGATTCAAGCATGGGTTGTGGCATACCCACACCTGGCCCATTTATTAATTGGGCTCACAAAAAAAAAAAAAAAAAACCCAAACCCACACACACACACCCATTAAGCTACACACATACCTGAGCTATGTTGGGACGGTCTCAGATACCCATTGGGTGCAACTGGCCTGTTGATACGCCTATACACAGGCACTCAGAAATTGTACAAATGGGATGCATTAACTCGAATTAAACCATCCAAATTTTGGGGTCCACTGTGGATAAGTCTTAAGCCCAAAATGAGATTTTGGATGAACAAGCTTAACCTCTAATTCATGGAGACCTGTCTGATGAATTCTGACTGTTGGATTTTTTTTCATCACTAACCGTCGAATAAGCATCCACAATCTGATAGTTAGGAATCAATTCAATGTAATTATTGGTTTATGAACAACCTAAATGATGATCCAAATTTAGGAGGGTTAAGTTTCAGTAAGTTGTATGACACGTATACAATTTCTCACTGCCTGTATATCAACCATCACACTCTGCCAGAGTTCTCGTAGCTTTTCGGAATAGGAAGAAGAAGAAGAAGTACTACCTGTGCAAGTTTAGCCCTCTCGGCTTCACTGTCTTCGGGGGGAGGGAATGGAGTGGGACTCGGAACGGTAGGAGAATAGGAGGCATAGGCAGTGATGATATTGGAACGCCTGAGGAGTGGAGGATATGATAAAAGGGAGAATGGATGGTGATGATGACGAGAGAGATGGCCCAGCTGAGGAAGAGGGATCAGGGATAGTGGGACGCGAGGGAGGGAACAGGGCAATGCTGCTGCTGAGGAGGCGTAAGAGCGGATTGGGGGCAGCAGCAGTGTCTGCATTCTCAAACCCTGGTTTTTTTTTGTTTTTTTTTTTTCCTGTCTTCTGAGGTACTCCCCTCAACAACCGCCACTTTCTTTACTTTGTCTCTTTCCGGCTACACATCGTTAGACCCGAATCCTCTGCAACACCGCAGAGACCAAAACACCTGGTGCAACGCGGATCCCTAACTAGGAAGGGAAGTCAGAGGTGCGCCGAGAGGCCATCGTGATGTATGGGTTTTATCAACGCCGTCCATCCATTTTACCATGCCATTTTAGGATACAAGCCATAAAAAATGAGGCAGTTCCAGGGCTCAAGTTGGCTGCACAGTGAGGATTAAATACACCGAAGTTTACTTCATCCAAGTTAAAGTGACTGTTGTCGGTAAAAATGAGCTGGGCAGGATGACTCAAGCCCTAGCTTTTTTTCTTCTTTTTTTTTACACACGCACACTACCCGCACACACTCACGCTGGTGGAATTTCACCACCTATGGGCACTCGAACCCTTGTCCGGGTGTTGAAATGCTTGTTTGCATGCCTGTAACTGTTTTAAGTTGTAAGAAAGTTACTTGTAATTTACATGGGTAAGTAAGTTATAGATAATCTTGTTTGGATGTAAGTTGTAATTTATTCCCAGGTAACTTTGTTTTTGTGATTGGATAACCTGTAACTTTGTTATAGGTAATAAATTGAATATTCACACTAAATAGAGTTAAATAGAGAATTGTTGAAAAATCAGATTGACACGAAAAAAAGATGGGATAAAATTATTCCATTTTATTAAGCTCATGTAAATGAATAGTTTAACTGATTCTTAGGCTAAACTAATCAACAGATGGGTCATAAAAGTGGGCCCATATTTTCGAAATGCTACTAATGTGGGCAAAAAACTTGAAGTAACATATTCAAGCAAAAAAGAACTGAAATAATGCGGGCATCTAAAACACAATCCAGGTCATCTTCTTACAACTGCACTACTCAAGATTCAAATGTGGGACCCATATTGTGGTTTTTAAAGGTCTTTTTTTTTTTTTTGCATTTCCAAATAAGAAAATGTGGATAGCTACTTACAAACATATCTTTATGACCATACATAGGGTACCTTCTTGTCAAAGGGAAGGCCTGCATAGCAGGAAGCAAAAAAAAAAAAAAAACAAAAACAAAAAACCTGCATCAACCTCAAATAGCCACAACACTTACAACTTGACAAAGGGAAGGCCCACATAGCAGGAAAACCATTATATAGGTCCTGTAAACATGGGCTTCCCCTAAAGTAATCTATGGCATTTCAATTACTTAAAATTTTACGATTGAGCCTACCTAAAATAATAATAATAATAAATGAATGGACGGCATGAATATAACACAAAAATCATGGTGGGGCCCACATAGCAACATCATTAATAGACTATTGTCCATGGGTTGCTAACGTGTTATGTGGGCCCACTATGATGTATTTGTTTCATCCACACCATCTATCCATTATTCTAGATCATTTTAAGTCATCAGTCCAAAAATAAGGTACATCAAAATTTCGGGTGGACCACATCACTGGAAACAATGTTGATTAAACACCCACCATTAAAAACTTTTGGTAGACCACTAATGTTTTCGATCAAATTGATATTTGTTTTTTTCCCTTCATCCAGGTCTTTATGATCTAATCAACAGCTTGGATGTGAAACAAACATTACAATGGGCCCTAGTAATTTTTTAATGGTGGACTTTCAATCATTATTGTTTTCGGTGGTGTGGTGCACCTGAGATTTAGATATCCCTTGTTTTTAGAATCAAGTCCTAAAATGATCCAAAAGAATGGATGGACGGCATGGATAAAACAAATACAATATGGTTGGCCCCATGGATCATCAGCCATTATCCACGCCTCCTCACCAAGTTGCGTTCGTCAATGCATAAGCAAAAAAATAAAGGAAAAAAAAAAAAGGAAAAACGTAATAGAAAGAGAGAAAAGGAGTTTCCAACCTTGTTGAAGCTCAATGGGAGAGGGAGAAGTAGACTGAGAGAAGGAGAAGGAGACTCGAGAGAGGGAAACGAAGGCTGAAAGAGAGAGGTGAAGACATTGGAGAGGGATATCTATTTATAAGTCATAGCTTATTTGGCCTTGAGGGCGATTTAGGTTCAACTAGCATCAACTAAGTCCACCCAAGACTAACCACTGTCTGACCGACCTCGAGCTCAGTTTATATGACCCCGAGCTCTAAGTTCGCCCAAAATGGGGGGACGAGCTCGGTCTAAGTTTAAGGACGAGCTCAGTCCAAGTTCAAGGTTCAGCTCGACCCTACACCCCGGCCTAATGGACCGTCCACCGCCTGGGATCTGTTGGCATATCTCTAGGATATTCTCCAAGAATCCCATGAAAACGATGTGCCCCCTCCCAATCAACTCTTTGGTATAATACAACACTAGGTGACAGATTTATTGTTATACATGACACCGCCCCTAAGACATCTATATATGCATGTCATTTCTACTAAGAAAGGTATGCACAATTTTAAGCCTTAAACCTAATTTTCGACTAGACCCAGATGCATTGGCCTGACTTTGCCATTAGAGGGTCCCCTGTTTAAGCTAGGGTCTCCTTTGTCCGTTTCTTGTACAGGCGTTCGAAGGTCTAGAGAAGGCTAACCAGTTTTCTATATCAACAGTAACCTTATCACGGTGGACCTAATAAAGTTTCAACAATAGATTTGTACCCTAACATGATATGGCAAAATGGATGAACAGTGTGGATAAAACCTATACATTAGGGTGTATCCTAAAATGCTATAACAAAATGGATGGACGGTGCTAATAAAGCCCATACAACAATGTGGCCCTACAAAGACCTTGTCTGTTCTTGGCTAGGAAAAGAGTGGGGGATAGTGCTCAATCCGCAACCAGAGCCTAATGGAATAATAAATCAATGAGATCCACAACTCACGTGTGCCATTACCACAGGGACTATATGGATTGGAAGCCAACACAAATGAAGGCAGACTACACCACATCAACTTCTAAGATCTTAGGGCCTGTTTGGCCGGGCAGGTTGGATGGGATTGGGAGGGATTGGAAGATAGATCGCGGGATTGGCCAGGCGTGCTAAACAGACACGTGATCCTGATCCCGGGATATAGCAATCCCATGGATCTTAAGACAATCCACTGAAATCACTAGCGTTACCTTTAAATCCCATCCAATCCACCCTAATCCCTTCAAAATTGCTTGGGACGTGTTTGGTTCGAGGGATTGAAAGGGATTGGAAGGTTCAATCCCGGGATTGGCCGGGCGTGCCAAACAGACCGGATATAGAAATCCCATAGATCTTGCACCAATCCACTGACGCAGCTATTATTACCTTGAAATCCGTGCAATCCACTCTAATATCATCCAATTCCATCCAATCTGCCCGGCCAAACAGGCCCTTAGGAAAAACAAGTGTAGCTTATCCGGGTCCCTTTCTAAGTACTCACCACAATGAGTACTCGAACCCATGACCTTAGGTTAAAACTCTCATGAGTCTACCATTGAGTCATGAGTAAGGACTTGAGTTGTTTAAGGTGTTTGAATTGAAAGATACGGAAGTTGCAAAAAGTATTCGTGACATTGATATACACAAAAAGATTGAAAGAAGTGTAAGTTATGGTTGTTTCACATAGATAATAAATAAATAAATAAAATTACTAATCAAGTGTTATGAATCACAGCCACTGCACATGCATGTCTAAACCGATTTATTGATCTTAATCACCTTATAGATTGTATGAATTCAGATTGCTCAACATTTTATTTTTAACCATTCATTTGTTAGCTACCATTGGAAAGTCAACATTATGCACTTAGTTAGAATTTAGGATACATTTCATGAATGTATGGATATAGATATTTTTGTGCATGTATTGCCGTATACCTAGATTTAACGCGCCACTCCACAGCTTAAAAAATGGTGGTCAACTATCACTAAATCTTGTCACTCAAGTTACTGGAATGATTTGTTCTGAATGTGAATAGTGCGTTAATGCAACTTCCGGAAGCGGATTGGCTAGTGTTTAAGTGTTGTGCAAAGACATTCCAGATTCAAAGGAGATCAAACTTATATGGGCCTCACAATGATGTATTTATTATATCCACTTCGTTCATCCATTTGGCAAGTTCATTTGAAATCATGAGCTCAAAAATGAGTCATATCCAAAGCTCAAGTGGACCACACCACAAATAGCAATGGGGACAATGATTCTCACTGTTAAAACATCCGTAGGGCCTACAATAACATTTATTTTCCATCCAATTTATTCTTCTAGTCACACATACCTAGATGAAGAGGAAAAAAAATATCATATTGGTCCAAAACTTTTGTGACCCCAAAAGGGTTTCAATGGTAGATGTTCGATCCCCCACTACTTTTTGCAGTGTGGTCCACTTGATATCTGGATCTATCTTATTTTTTGACTCAAGTCTTATGATGAGCTCACAAAATGGAACGACGGTTTGGATATAACACATACCTCTTAATTGGACCCACATAACTTTGTGACATCAACACACCGGCCAAATTGATGGTGTGGTACACCAGCCAATCCGCTTCCGCAACTTACGCATCAAAGCATCCAGCTCGTTGGTTGAACTGACAACGAACCATCCCTGGGATGAGGAGATCACAGCCCCTGTCCCAGTTGGTTAACGGATTTTTCATGGTCTAATCACAATAGGGCACAATTTCTCTGCTCATTGTCTAGGATCATCTTCATCATGAGTTTTTTTTTTTTTTTTGCATGGACTGCTTGTAATATATTACAATTTTCACCTCTTGGACATATACGACGTGCATGTAGATCGAGTGATCGAGCCTGTCCCTGTCTTCTTTGAGGTAAAAATTAGTTCGAACTCAGTATGTGAAACCTTCGTATGAGTACTCATGGATTGAGTTTCAAATTTTTCCAACTTAAATTCTGTCCATTTCTGGAGCATATGTGAGCTGGTTTCAGGATGGTTCACGTTTAGTCTGCAACCTGACAAAATACCTCTAGGAGAGCTAATGGAAATCATCCCTACTTGTTTTTTTATGTCAATCTTTACCCAAGCATCACATTTAAGAAGGGCCTACTATAGAAACCTTATTTGGCCGTTCTATCATATTATATTGAATATCACTTAAAGAATGTTGTTTCATTGCATTTAAAAATTATTAGGGAATATTTAGTGTTAGAGAACCAGCCCTACAAAAGCACCTTAATATGAATTAAAACAAACAAGAGAAAATGAAAAATTTAAGCAACCACACACAAAGCATATGATTTTTACGTGGAAAACCCTTTTGGGAAAAAGCCACGACACAAAGCGATGATCAATCTACTATTTAGAGAAGATTACAGGAATAGAGAGAATTTACTGTAAAAAGTCATAGCTCTCTCTCTCTCTCTCTCTCTTGGTGGCTCTCAATAAAACAATTAAAAATTCATAACTTTCTCTTAGCCCTAATATAACTTACCCTAAAAGCCACCATTTCATGAGGGAAATGTCAAAAATACCCCTCAAATGATCAACTAATGCTTAGGCATTTTTAGTAAATGAAACATATGTCATATTGTCACGCCCCGAACTCGGAAACCGGGCTCACAAAATTCCCGATCGCCGAATCCGGCGCCGACAGCCTCCGTAGAACCCCATTTTCGGATCCCGGCACCCATTCACCAGGTTCCGATCCTGGGATACTACAAGGAGGATTTCAAATCATCAGTCTGATTCATAATGAGCATAACACAAGCATAACCCACAACTAATAACCACAAGAACACCACCACAAAATCCACTATGATCAAAAACTTTTTAGTACAATGCGACAAAAGGGAAAAATACAATGTAACAAAAGAAGCAAACTCCAGAAGCTCAGCTGCACGCTCCAACTACAGCGAGACTATGGCTGCGACTGCGTCCTGGCGTCACCTGCACGCATCAATCGTGCATAAGCTTATGGAAAGCTTAGAGGGTGGTGTAAGTGTGTGCGCAATATAAACGTACTCAAAATGCAAGGTCAGAGTGATGCGGAATCATGGTGATGAGCACATGAATGCAATCAGCCGTACAAGGCTATGCGGTGCAAGATATGAATGCTATCGGCCATAACACGGCCATGCGATGCAAGATGCAACTCAAGCATGCCAATCCTCAACATGTATCAGTACAGTTCTCATTCTCGATAATCACCGGGTTCAATACACTCCAAATGGCACTGCCGCTCTCCTAGCCGCACTCCAAATGAGCGTAAGAAACCTCACTATCCGCCCGACCAATAGTCTGCCAATACCTATCCGGCACGTCGATAGCGGACCCATTCACGAGCTGGTCAAACTCAGCCTAGTATTGCCCCCTACCCTCGGGCGAGTAAAGCCACACTCCTTTCCAACCGACCACGACACAGTGGGAGACGCGGCCTCCTGGTATTCGGCCCTCATGCGCTCGTATATCCACTCGGTCTCGACGTTGGAGTCATCCTCGGTACCATCGGGTTTAGGGATTTTCACTCAGGGACATCTATGGTGCCCGTATGCTAGAACCAAATATTTCCGGTCTCCAATCCTGCCATCCACGATGTATCTGTGGAGGCTATGGCCCTGATGTCGCTAGGGCATACAGTAACTACAATCACACAATGCAAGTGCATGAATCATACTATCAGTCATGCAACAGCCCTGTAGATACCATGCACTTATATGAGGCAACTCCGCCTATCAGGGAGCCCATAAACAGTCTATCCAAAGGTTTATGCTATGATCGGTCATTCCTCACATCAGGCATACATATGGTGCGAATGATCATGAATCATGCATCTATACTAAACATGTAATAAGAGATGGGTCCTAGGTATAATGGAGATGGGCCTAGACGGCCTACTTACCACAAGTTTGGGCCTATCAGTGGGCCTTAGGGAGAGCTATAATGCGGACATTTAACCAACATTATCAATGTGGACGTCAAACCAACATCGCTCCCAACGAATGGCCTTCCATGAAGTACACATTGTAATGGGCCTTTTATACATCTAATTGGGCCTTGACCCAAGGACCCAAATACATCAAATGGGCTACCTAACATGAGCCCCATATCTATATCAAGGTGGGCCTCAATGGGCCTCATAATATGGGCCTAATACAAATCAAGGTGGGCCTCAACAAGGACCACTAATGCATGAAGATGGGCCTCCATAATGGGCCTTAAATTATCTCCACAATAGTTGGGCCGTTGGATGAAACACATACATTATGATGGAGCCCACACTAATAGAGGGTGCGGTTGACAATACTTACCTAAGTGGGGCCCACCAAAATGCTCATTTTCCACCCAGCTTAAGACCCAACATAATGTTTATTTTCCACCCAACTAAGGTCCAACACAATGTTTATTTTCTACCCCAATTGTTCATAAAATTACGTGGACCAAGGTAGGGCCCATTGTAATATTTATTTGTCACCCAACCGTTCAAAGGGTCTTATGGTACTGGGGTAGGGCCCACTGGATTGGGGAGCTGTGTACACAGCCAGGGAAGCCCATGGTAATGCATGTTTATAAATGTATATATATATATATATATATATATATATATATATATATATATATATATATATATATTATTATTATAATAACTATTATTATATTCACATGGACAGGGGGTCCACTGGGAGGTGGTCCCCAAATCCAGTCCACTCATTATGTGTGTCCCACTTGGCAGAGGGTACGGACCAAGTTTTAGTCGTATCCAAATTTCAGGTAGGCCCCACCAACAATTTTATATGTTTTAGGCATATATTCACCTGATTTTATTTTTATTTTTGGATGGTGTGGCCCACTTGAGATCAGTATACGGTCGATTTTTAGGGACAGACCATAATCAAAGGGGACCCATCAAATGCTCGGTGTTGATGTCCGAAACACATCACGTGGGGCCCACAGCTGGAGCCGTGAGGCCCCAGCGACCGCCCCTCGTCGCTGCAGCAGCAGCAGCGCTGCTGTTTTTTTTTTTTTTTTTTTTTTTTTTTTTTTTTTCCACCGAGATGTGATTCACAATCCAGTCCACCCATTATGTGGGTCCCATATAAATGACGGTACAGACCAAGTTTCGGCAACATCTAAAACTCAGGTAGGCCCCACCAACGATTTTATATGTTTTAGACATGTCTTCACATGATTTCAAATGATGTGGCCCACCAGAGTTCCATATACAGCTGACTTTTGGCGTGAACGGATGAACCGTGGGGACCCACCAAATGCTCGGGGTTGATGATCCAAATTCATCACCGTGGGGGCCCACAGCTGGAGCCGTGAGGCCCCAGCGTCCGTCCGCCCGTCACTCAGCAGCAGCAGCGCTGCTGCTTTAAATTTTTTTTTATTTTTATTTTTTTTTTGTTGTTTTGGGGCCCACAGAGATGTGATTCACAATCCAGCCCGCCCATTATGTGTATCCCACTGTTCTACCCGTCCAGAACCAGTTTCACCTGCATCCAAACTTCAGGTGAGTCCCACCGAGTACCTTTTTATGATCTGGCATGTCTTCACATGGTTTTAGATGGTATGACCCACCTGATGATCAGATCGCCTTAAAATTTTGGCTCAACGCCTAAAGAATACTGGAGAATAGATTGGACGGTGTGGATCACATACATACATCAAGGTGGGGCCTGTATGAGTGGCCACCACTCCTCTTGGCTAGCCCGTTAGCACAGCCCACGTCAGTTTACACTTCACCGTTCGCCAGGGACGCTGGACGGCATGCATGAATACATTAATGTGGTGGGTCCCACGTAGATGTGGCCCACCAATACTTATACATAATATATATATATATATTATATTATATTATATTATATATATAATACATATTATATTATATATATTATATATATTATATAAAATATAACATATATTTACATATATAAAGCATTTGACCCACCTAAACGGTGGATGGTGTGGATCATCACCTACAATAAGATGGGCCGCACCGTCTAATGTAGATGGACGGGTAGATGTAACAGATATTGGTGGGATCCACACCATCACAAAGGAAGAGAGAGAGAGAGAGATAGAAAGAGAGATATAAGGTGAGATAGAGGAACCCCGCCACTATGGGCCCTCTTGAATACATCACATACATCCAAATGGGTCCCACCAACAAGTGGGCCCTAAAATTTAAAATAATGGCAATTCACCCACCTTATCTTCCTTCTTCTTGGTCCCTTAGACTCCAATGCCCCTCAGCTTCAACTTTGATGGAGGATGATGAACTCTTGATGGTGGGGATGAGAGATGGGAGGGTGTAGATGGATGATGGAAGGTGGACCACACTTGTGGTTTGGGAGAGAAGGCTTGGACGTTTGGGGCTTGGGGTTGCTTGGAGAGATATGAGAAAATGAGAGAGAAAATGAGAGGATGGGAGTGATATGAGGTGATGGAGTGATGGGTGTAATTAATGGGGCATGGGTTTGTTTGAAAAGTGAGTAAAGGAGGGATGGGTGAAGAGAGAGAGAGTTGACTTTGTGAAGAAAGAGGTATGGGTTGTTGTACTTGAGATAAGGTTGCATTTAATGATGATTGATGGGACTTATTGTGTAGAGATTCCCTCAAAATCCGTAACGCGCGGTGTTTCTTCGGAATAAACGCTGATCGGCATCTTCTTACCTGGGTATCGGTTCGGTGCGCAAGTCACGGCGTTGGAACCGCGGCGACGACGCGATCGTCAAGACATAAGTTTCAGATCGAGCCGACGTCGGTGCGCGGGACCTGGCTTAGGATCGTGCGCAAACACCGAATTCGGTGCGAAGGTTGCCGGAATTTGACCGGAAGGACCGCGGAAGCTAACAGAATTGTACGGATTAGGACACGGGTCTTACACATATGGACTGATAAAAGTAAATAAACGCATACAGATTTAAGTGTCACAATTTTAACAATCTCCACCTTGATAGGAAAATTACTTCATTGCCTTACTAATCTCCTTCTACACATCACCAACATCACTTCGTGCACACTCTGTCTCTATTACTTTCTTGTTAAGCCTAGAAAAGTCAAGCAAAACTTAAATTTCTCTGTAGGAACAACCTTCGTATGCATGTCCGCCAGATTCTCACTGGTGTAAATCTTCTCAAGAGTAACATCTCATTCCTTTAATATCTGCTAGATAAAGATATGACGAACATCAATGTGCTTAGTCCGAAAATGATATATTGAGTTCTTCATTAAATTAATCGCACTCTCGTTATCACAATGCACAGTCATGGCTTCCTGTTGAAGTCCCAACTCATTCATCATCCCTTTCAACCAAATAGCTTCCTTAAATGCCTGTCACTGCCATGAATTATATTTTGGTAGTGAAAAGTGCAGTCACAGACTGAGGCTTAGACATGAAACTGATAATTCGACCCACTAGCATAAATGAGTAACCGAAAGTAGACCTTCTATTGTTCACATTCCCGGCATAATCCCAATTAACATAGCCTACGAGTCTCTCTTCTGAATCTTCGAAACACAAATCGTAGTCCATTGTACCTCGTATATACTGAAGTAACCATTTCACCGCTTCACAATGTTGTTTTTCGAGGTTTGACATATATCTACTCACAACACCATTACATGTGAAATATCCGGTCTCATACAGACGAAAGTATACATAAGACTGCCAATTGTGCTCGAATAAGGCACACAAGACATATGTCGCTTTTCTTTATTTGACGTAAGGCATAATTTTGAGGAAAGCCGAAAGTGAGCAGTGTGTGGAGTGCTAACCAGTTTCACCTTTTCCAATCTGAACTTCATTAGAACTTTCTCAAGATACTCTTCCTGAGACAAGCATAACTTGCTCCTCTCCCTAGCCTTATGTATATCAATATCAAGAATCCTCTTTGCAATCCCCATATCTTTCATTTCAAATGTCTTAAATAACTGAGTCTTTAACATGTTGATTTCAGACATACTATGGTTGACAATAAGCATATCATTAACATATAACACTAGAATGATGAATTCTCTGTCACTCAGTGCTCTAAAATCAACACAATGATCAAATTTATTTCTAGTAAAACTCTGTCTCAACATGAAAGAATCAAACTTCTTATATCACTGCTTAGGCGATTGTTTCAAGCCATATAATGACCTCTTGAAACTACAAACAAGATCATTCTTTTCCTACACCTCGAACACTTCCAATTGCTTCTGTAAATTTGTTCTTCTAATTCCCCATATAAAAATACAATTTTAACATCCAACTATTCCAATTCTAGATTGTATTGGGCAACTAGAGCCAATATAAATCTAATAATATATGCTTTACCACTAGTACGAAAATCTAACTAAAATCAACACTTTCTTCCTGAGCATATCTCTTCGCTACTACTCTAGCCTTGTATTGAACCAGTTTTTTTTTTTTTTTTTTGGAATATCTACTTACACCTGATCACCTTCATCCTAATGTGGGCAGCTCAACTAATTTTCCACGCTTGATTTTTATGTAGAGAATCTATCAATTCATACATAGTTGCCATCCGTTTTTCTGCATCTTTATGTTTTAAAGCTTCATTGAAAGTAGATGGATCCCCCTCATCTATAATGAGAGAAAATATAAAATTAGAGTCATCCATATATCTCAACTGTAACCTGCGATCCCTTGGTGGATTTCTCCTGACATGTGGTGGCTCCACCTCTTCCTATACCTCAACCTATAGCTCAGGTTCCTCAAATGTCTTACCCTTGTCTAATTCCACATCAACAATTGACTTTTCTATTTTCTTTTGCTTATCTTTCTGAAACAATGAACCCTCATCAAATATGATGTCTTAGCTAATAATGATCTTCCATGAAGCACGATCTAACAACATTTAACCTTTCATGCCATCACCATAGCTAATAAAGGTGCACTTTTTTCTATTTAGTCTAACATATCTCTCTCAATAGATGGTGCATGAGAATAAGCATCGTGATAAAAAATCCTTAAACCTAAGTAATCAACTGCCTAAACACTTCATACTTCCTCAAGAATTTTACTATCAATAATTTTAGAGGGAAACCTATAAACCAGATAACAAGCTGTAAAAATAGTTTTAGCCCAAAGCTCTTTGCCCAACCCATAATTGCTCAACATACTCTGAGCCATTTCCAAAAGAGTTTGGTTCATAGATTTTGACACACCATTTCTGATCTTGCATATGTCTTACTATGTTGGGCCTGACTATTCCCTCATTGTTGGAATACTGATCAAATTCTCTTGAAGTAAACTCTCCGCCATCATCTGTCATACGAACTTTCACTTTCTACCATGTCTATTTTTAAACTTTTCACATCTTGAAAATGACAAACATATCAGATTTATATTTTAAAATATAAACTTAAACTTTCCTAGAAAAGTCTATAAATGTGACAAAGTAAGACGATTCTCCTCCAAAAACAACGGACGATGGCCCTCACACATTAGAATGCGCGTAATCAAACTCTCATTTATTGACATGTTTTTCGGTTTTAAAACACGGCCTCGATTGTTTCCCATATATGAAATGTTCACATACATCCAAATCAAAGCTTTTAAAACTAAGAATTAACTTATAATTGAGAAGTACCTTCATACCCTACTCACTCATGTGGCCTAGGCACACATGCCATAAACGTACCAACGTAGAATCTTCTATAGACATTGTAGTTCCATCAGATATAGTATTTCTGATCAACTGGTAAATATTATCGCTTTATTGTCCCTTCATTACTACAAGAGCCTATTTTGAAACCTTCAGGACACTATCATAACCAGCAAACTTACAACCAATTGCATCTTGAACTCTTAGAGAGATTATATTCTTCTTCAAGTCAAGAATGTGCCTCACATCTATCAGAGTACACTCTACCCCATCAAACATCCTAATGCGAACTGAACTGATTCCAATCATCTTATAGGCATGATCATTGCCTATAAGAACTAGCCCACCATTATACTCGATATATGTGTAAGTGCACTTGTTATCAATCACGTGTGTAAGTATGCCAGTAAGTCGGTTGAGCCCTTAGAAGCTGAAGATCGAAGACACATGAAGTCTTGGAGTATCAATGAGTAAAGAAATAAGTAAATCGAGGTGGCTTAGTTGAAATTACGTGGATTGTCTACCATGAGCCCTTGGAAGCTTAACGAAGCTTAGAATTACCACTAAGACTTAGAGGTGGGGTGAATATGATCATTTAAATTCATTGCCTACTTAAACTAATATATCAGTTAAAATAATTAAGGCAAATAACAATTAGGCTTCTAAGCCAGAGTGGGTTTAATTGCAAATATTAGAATAGATGCAATAATATAAACAACTGAAATATAAGTGAGATAGATATCTTGTGTGTGTGTGGGTGTGTAATCAATTAGAGGCATGGTATACAATCCATTCAACATTCATATAATTCAACTAATTAAGCTCATAAGCATGAATAAAAATGTGCACAAATGATAATCATAAACACAAGCATAGATAATGGTTTGGCTACTTGCCTACTCCACTCCCAATGGACGCACTCTTATTGAGTGTACTAGATTCACTATCTCAAAAGTTTTAAATCAAGTTCACATCTAACCTTTACAATAGTTTCTCTTAAGCTAACCATTAACCTATACGTACACTCCCATGTTGGAGGAACACGTTTCCACCCATGTCGATAGCTCCTGTAGAGACTTAGTTTTCTATCGGCTAACCAATAACCACTGGCATTCCTAATCTAAGGCCCTACGTACACTCCCACCGAAGGCTCCCTATGGAGACAAACATGTACGCACCCATGTTTAGTGAATATAGTCTTAATCCAAGGCCCTACATTTACTCTTGCCGGAGGCTCCCATAGAGACTAAAACATACGTACCCATATTCGGTGAATTCGGTCATACACAAGAAAGTAGGTTTTATATAAGAACTCATTTGAGTTTAGGTCATAAACTCTACGCTCAATCCTACATAAGGAAGGAGTGTATGACTCTATAATTAACAACTTACTTATCGTATTGAGCTTCGTTATAGCACCTTGCTTGAGATGCTTGATTGATGCTCTCTCGTGCTTCAATCAACTTCTCAATTGCTCCCACAATTGTTGATGTGGATGCTTTAGCTCTTACGATCAACCGCCTTGCATATGATGGGCTACTGAAGTGACCAACGTGGTGAGAGTTGGATTGAATCTCCTACAACTAATGGTTTTAGTTGATTTCTAGTAGGGATTCACTTAAATGGGTGCTCTAAAGAATATAGGTGTAGTGTCTAATTTTTAGAACATGGAGGAGATTAAATTCGTATTCAAAGGGAGCTTAGAATACTCATTCAAGTCATAAATCACAAGTAATATTATTAGTGTACTGATTTGTGCATCTTGTTTGTCAATCATGTGAGTCCTTATGTCATTTAGTCAGTTAAGCCTTTGGAAGCTAAAGACAAAAGACGTAAGAGAATAAGAGCATCAAGAAGCAAAGAATAGGTAAATGAGGTGTCTTAGTGACCCCAACCCTCAATCCAAAACAACCCTTAAACATCTAGATGATCTTGGCTTAATAAGTAAATCTTGTTGATTATCCCTTAGCCCTAAAAATATAATTGGAACATGATAAATAAGGCTAGAAGATGTGCAAAGCTATTGTTAAATCATACGCCCAAAACAACAAACTCTTAAGTGGTACTCTATCTCATCGAGCAGACCTTGAGGGGTTTTTGATGACATCAAGCAGATAAGTTAGATAGTGAAAGTATGAGCTACAGAAGTCCTTGGGGGGGGGGGGGTGAATAAGGCTATACAAAATATTTCGATATAATGCGGAATAATAAAACAATTATACTCAATTACTTAAAGTATTAAATTTTTGATATCAAATAGTTCATAGGACAACCTTCACCTAAAAGATTTAGGCAGGACAATCTTATTTTACGATGTCTTTGAAATCAAAATATCAAACTTAGCGAAAGTTAATCAATTATAAGAAAAGCATATAAAGAATTAAAATAATCACCACAATACACAAAGGAGTTATAGTGGTTCGGTGCTTAAACCCACACCTACTCTACTCCCAAAATTACTACCCTCATAATTTTGGCTTGCACTCTTTCAAGGTTTTCACAGGGTCACCTTAACAACCTTATACAGTTCTTGTGATTTTCAAGGGCTATCACAATAAAACCCACTTTGTAATTTTCACGGGATCACCATAAAACAACCCGTTAAGATTTCTAGGCTATCTTAGAAAAACCCAAAATATAATGAATGTAAATACAATACTTATCTTCAAATAGAGAGTCGAAGACGTTACTATAACTTGATTGTAGTGATCTTCTTTCTTTGGATATTGATTAAGCCGTATATGAGTTTAACCTAAAAAGAATATAGGGATTTAATATGTTTTTAATATATACAAACAAAACCCTAATTGTTGCAAATTCTATTCTATAAATCCCAAGTAGAGTTTAGATAACTCTCTTAAAAACAATTAAAGCTAACTTGAGAAAGAGAATAAAATAAGCTAATAAAATATTAGAATTACCGCACAAATAGCTTAGGGATGGTCTGACTTTCTCTCTTACTTTGAGGAGATTTCTCACAGATTTTTCGTTGTAGAAATGAATGAGAGAAAGCCTCTATTTATAGCCAAAGGATTTGGAAATTCGGCAGGCCCGATTGTTGGTTTGGCTGGCCAAATTCCAACGATTGCGTTTTAACAAAACTCGAATTTCGCAGGATAAGATTTTTCAAAAATTGACTGACCCAAGCCAAGAATCAGTTAGCTGAACCCTCAGTTCGGCTGGCTGAATACAGGGTTCGACTGGTCGAATCTCCTTGAGATCCGAAATGATTGTACGCTGAAAACTTGATCGAACATACTCGGGCTGGCCGAGCGGACATGTTTGGCTGGCTGAACTTTCTGTGGAAAATCTATGTCAATCTGTAAACTTGCCCGAATTATGTTGGGTTAGCCGAAGGTAGTTAGGTTGGCCAAACCAGATGTTGAACTGGCCTAACTAGAGTGTATTTTACTTGAAATTATGTTCATTATGATGCTATATGAAATATACCTTACCTAGGGTCAAACTAAGATTATACCACTTGATGGTTGACTCATATGAAGTGTTCCGATCTTTGAACCATGTACTTTTATGCCTTGAGATGTTGAGTCTTCCCTGAGACGCTTGATCAAGTCGTTAACAGTTCTTCATGAGTTGTCGAAGAGTATCTTCATGAGTGCTTGTGTTCCTTTCAGGACTACGAAATTTGACAATCCTAATTGTGCTTAAGTATAAGCACTTATAGATAGGTCCAACAAAAATTGATCATTTTATCTAATTTTCTTGATGGCATCGAGGTTTCATTTGATGCCATTGAATGCTCATCTCGATGGCATTGAAAAGGTAACTTAGATATATTTAGCAAGAATTAATCATATTATCTAATTTTCTCAATGACATCGAGGTATCCTTCGATGGCATCGAAGACTAATCGATAGCATCGATAAAGCTGTTATTTGATCATTGGAACTCGAACTTCTTGTAAATGACATTTGGTTCTTGGACTTTTGGATGAGTTTTTAGTGGAATAGAAGCTTAGGAGATTTCATGATCATATCCCTCATCCCATTCCTCTAAACCAATGAGGTCTAATTCATCTTCCTTGAAATTAACACTCTAAAGAGGATTCCAACCTCCACCTTAAGATGTGTTTAAACTACTCCATTCTCTAGAGATTAAACTTAACCTCTATATGAATACTATTGCCTAAATCCTCTAAAAAACCCATCTAGGTACATTCCCTAGGAATTATAACTTCCAATTAGTTGTAGGATATTCAACCAACCTCTCATCACCTTAGTCACCTCAAATGAGCACTATATGCAATGTGTTTGATCTTGGAATTAAAGTCTTAGCCAAACATCGGCATCATGATTGTGAGAGCAAAGGGGAGTTGATTGAAACACGGGAGAACATCGATAAAGCAACATAAGATGATGATACAAAAGAGGCTCAATCCGACAAGTAAGTTATCAATTAAAAGAGTCCTTATACTCTCTTTCCTTGTGTAGGATTAAGGGTAAGAGTTTGTGACTCAAACTTGACCAGGTTCTTGTGTAGGGCTTAAATCTAGGTTCTTGTGTAGAACCATAGCTATTGTGTAAGGCCTAAATCAAGTCCCTGTGTAGGCCACTGGACACAGTTGCATAAGTGTTATTCTCCATAGGAGCCTCCTGTGGGAGTAAATGTAGGTCCTTAGATTAGGACCAAGGTTGTTGGTTAGCCTAAGGAAAACGATCTAAAGTCTTTTATAGGAGCCTTCGACGGGAGTGTACATCAATAGGTTTTTGTATAGGACCAAGGTTCATGGTGAGCCTATAGAAAACCTTGTAAAGTCTCTTGTGGGAGCTGGTCCTTATGTATAATTGTAAATGTTAAAGGTCAACATGATTTAAAACCTTTGATAGTGAAATCTGGTACACTCATGGGTTGAGTGCATCCAGAGGGAGTGGAGTAGGGATACTGACAACTAGCCAAGTTTCATATCCATGATATGGATAGGAATTCAAGAGATCTTTAAATCACTCCCAACATTGGAAGAAGGTCTCTTCCTCTTTTTAAGAGAAGTTCAGGATCGTCCTCCTTAGGGTGTTTGTCTTATGAACCGGGAAGAAATTTTTAAGAAACTCCAGGGTCATCTCAGCCCATGTCCCGATTGATCTTAGCCTTAAGGAGTGAAGTCAAGACTTTGTTTTCTCTTTCGAAAAGAAAGAAAACAATTTTAGTCTTAAAGTATCCTCAGTTACATTGTGAAAGTGCAAGGTTTCTACAATCTCATTAAATTCCTTGAGATGTAGATATAGACTTTCAAAATCTAGCCCATGAAACTTTGTGAGTAGTTGGATCACTCCTAGCTTAAAATCCACATTTCCTGCATTGTGTGGAAACACCATACAGGAAGGTGTACTCGCCCTAGCTAGTTGAAGATAATCATGTAAAGTTCTCGGTGAAGGAGCATTATGTACTTCATTTTCATCCTTTTGCTCTTCAGTTGAATGTTGGGGTTGATTGTCAGCCATATTTTTTGCCAACTCAGAGGATCTTAAGGTGTGTCTAATCCAACGATGGATAGGCAAACCTTTGACTAATCTTCCTTCACTTCATAGACATAGAGTGTATCACGCCCCAAACTCAGAAACCGGGCTCACGAAATTCCCGATCGCCGAATCCGGTGCCGACAGCCTCCGCAGTACCCTATTCTCGGCTCCCAGCGTCCATATGCCAGATTCCGATCTTGGGATCCTATAAGGAGGATTTTCTAACTTACATTTAATTGGTAAAAGTATAACCACAAGTTTACCCAAATCACCAAGGCAACATCATCATCACATATCCACTAATATAAACATTGAGTACAATGCTGAAAGAGAAATACATAAATAAAAAAAATCAAGCTCCAGAAGTCCGCTGCACGCTCCAAACTCAACACTGCTACAACCTAACATCACACGCACGCATCTATCGTGCATAAGCTTATAGAAAGCTTAGAGGGTAGTGTAAGTATGTGCATAAGGTAAGTGTCAAGTATTCAATACAATAACGTGATCATGCAATACTGGAAATACTGGTAATCCATAAATCGTACAGTATCGGAATAAGCAGAAATACTGACAATATCATGAATTATTAGAATAAGCAGTATTACTGATAAGATCAGGAATTATCAGAGTAAATAGAAATACTGACAATATCATAGATCATATGAGTTAGCAAAAATACTGACAAGTTCATGAGTGTCATTAGCCGTACCAAGGTTATACGATTCAAAAACATAAACCATTATCACATACTAAGGAGGCAATGTAGATTTATGCAATGCGGAGACATAATAAGACAAATATGGAGAACCGAGGATGCAATGCAATACAATATCCAATTTGAAAGAGCTATGAATACCATCAACCTCATCTAAGTCATATAAAGACAGAAATATAGCAACCCGAAATGTCATATGTTGTGGATGTAATGCGATATGCGGTGCGAATGGAATGACCATGCTGAAGTGTGAAGTCGGGATGGTAGTACGTAATATCGCAGGTTACGGGGTCCAACATAAGAGACTTCTATCCAAACTAGTCACATGCCTAATTTGGATAGTCAGACTTAATGTGGTAAACTCCTGATCTTAGGTTAGTCGCGCGCCCCAACCGAAATCCTGGCCATTGTGAAGGTACGCGTAATAAATGGTTACGCACTACCAACCCGAGTGGATAGTGAATGAATGAATATGCAACTCCTGGTCAATAAGTCCACATATCAGTACTGTTCATCTCTGGGATCATCACTGGAGTTTAGTACACTCTAAATGGCACTGCCCCTCTCCCAGCAGCACAGTTCAAGTGAGCGTAAGAAACCTCACTATCCGCCTGGCCACTAGTCTGCCAATACCTATCCGGCACGTCGATAGCGGACCCATTTATAAGTTGTTCAAACTCAGCCTAGCTATGCCCCCTACCCTCGGGCAGGCAAAGCCACAGCCCCTCTCAACTGACCACGACATAGTGAGAGACGCAGCCTCGACGTTGGGGCGTCCTCTGGTACCAAGAGGGTTTAGGAATTTTCACCCAAGGCCATCTATGGCAGCCCGATGCTAGAACAGATTTTCGTTGTCCCATCTAGCCATCCATGATATGGTTGTGGAGGCTACGACCATGATGTCGCTAGTACGTACAGAAATCACAATGCAAGATGCACGAGTTATACAATCCAGTCATGCATCAATCTCGTGCATACCATGTGCGTATGTGAGATAACCTCTGCCTATCAGGGAGTCTTAAAACAACCTGCCCAATGACATATGCAATGGTCAACCACATCTCATAACAAACATGTAGATGATGCGTATGGGCATGTATCATGATGCTATGCTGTCACAAACTCATAATCGGTATCCATAACTAGCATCGACAATCGACCTTGACAATGTAGACATTTAACTAACATTGCTCCCAAGGAATGACCCATATGGAGCCTAACATATAGTGGACTCATGGCCTCACACAAGGGCCAAATATATAACACCATGGGCCTCACTCCAGAGCTTAACACATCACGATGGGCCTTTCACATGGGCCTAACATATGTCACAATAGGCTACATCGCTTGGCCCTCAAATGTATCACAATGAGCCTTAAACACGGGCTGAATACACATCACAACGGGCCTCAAATACGGCCCACATATACATCACATTGGGCCTCATCAATCGGCCTTGATATCCAACCTCAATAATCGGAATCAGCCTCGATAATTAACCTCGACAATCGGAATTGACTTCGATAATCGGAATCGGCCTCGATCGCTAATCGGAATCGGCAAATCGGTCATGTCAATCGGAATCAGCAATTGGTCAGGATAATCGGAATTAGCAATCGGTCACGACAATTGGAATTGATTAATAATCAGAATTGGCTAATCGGTCACGTCAGTTGGAATCGGCAATGGATCACGACAATTGGAATCGATCGATAATAAGAATTGACAAATCGATCACGTTAATCGAAATCTGCAATCGGTCATGATAATCGAAATCGATCGATAATCAGAATTGGCAAATCGGTCATGTCAATCGGAATCGACAATCGAAATCAATCGATAATTAGAATTGGCAAATCGGTCACGTCAATCGGAATCGGCAATTGGTCACGATAATTGGAATCGATCGATAATCAGAATCGACAAATCGGTCACGTCAATTGGAATCGGCAATTGGTCAAGATAATCGGAATCGATCGATAATCAGAATCGACAAATCGGTCATGTCAATCGGAATCGACAATCAGTCATGACAATTGGAATCGATCAATAATCAGAATCGACAATCGGTCATGATAATCTGAATCGATCGATAATCAGAATCGGCAAATCGGTCACGTTAATCGGAATCGACAATCGGTTACGATAATTGGAATCGATAAGAATGGACCTAACAAGGCCTAATGGAAGGTCACAATGTGGACATTCAACTATTATTGCCCATAAATGTGGACATTTAACCAACATTGCTCCCAAGGAGTGGCCCATACAAAGGATTCATACATAATGTGACGGGCCATACATAAACCACATTGGCCTCAACCATGGGCCTCGAATACATCACAATGGGCCTCGAATACATCACAATGGGCCTTGCCCATGGGCCTCATATATATCAAGGTGGGCCTCATAACATGAGCCTCATATATTTCACATCAGGCGTAATCAGATGGGCCGAAACAATGGGCTGAATCGACTGGGCCAAGCCGAATGGGCTGAGTTGAATGGGCCTAGGCGACTGGGCCGAGTTCAAATAGCCCGACCCAACTCATCTATTTTTGAAATCAATATATATAAAATGAATCATATCAAAAGACCGGCTGGACCATACATTAACTAGCAGTGGAGCTAATGATTTCCACGGTTAAATTCTAGTGGGCCCCATCATAGAGTTTATTTCCCATCTAGTCTATTCATAAGGTCACGAAGACATGGATTGGAGGAAAAACAAATATCATATTGGTTCAAGACTTCTGTAATCCCAAAAGGGTTTCAATGGTGGAAGTTCAGTCCACTGTTGTTTGTAGTGTGGTCCATCTGATAACTGGACCTGTCTTACTTTTAGTTTCAAGCCTTGGGACTAATAGCCAAATGGATGGACGGCTGGATCAGCACATCCACCAGTGATGGGCCCCTGATGCCACCGTCTAAATGGACGGGTGGATAAAACGCATACCTCTAAGGTGGGTCCCGCCCGTCCAGCGTACTGGACAGTGTGGCAGAACCCACGTGTCACGGTGGCCCCACATCCACGAACAGATGGACGGTAGGGATACAACATAGCATCATGATGGGGCTGTACCGGGTGCACCAGACCCATCTTGATATTTATATAAAATATTATTATATATATATATATATATATATATATATATATATATATATATATATATATATATATATCACCATGTATACATGTGTGCGTGGGTTAGAGGGAGTGGGAGTGTCAGAGCTGTCAGCGCCCAGCGTACAGAGACGCTGGATGGACGACTGATGGTGGGCCCCACATGTATGAACGGTTTGGATAGAAAACATCCATCAGGGTGGGGCTGATGATGGTACTGTACGTATGGACGATGCAGATGAAGCATGTCCAGATAGGGTGGGTGCTGCCAGGTAGATGGACGGTGTGGATTTAAAACACATATATCATGGTATACGTTCAATCCTCACTGTTCTTTGTTGGGTGGGCCATATGAGTCTTGTATACGTCTGATATTTGGGGGAGCCCACTACCTTAAGGGGCCTACCAAATGCACGGTGTGGATGTTCGACACGCATCACAGTGGGACCCACGGCTGGGACCCAATGTCCCAACCCGTCCGTCCATCAGTGGTGCAGCAGGACGCTGCTGCATGTCCTTTGGCGTCAGCGACAGCGCTTGCTGCCCCTGTATATACATATTTTTTGGGGTTTTCTTGGAGATTTTTATAGGTGGGCCCCACATCAGAAGAATCCGACCTAGCCATTAGTTTTTATGGCCCAAGACAGACCCATTAAGCCCAATATTTGACATATTTTGGGGTACAGAAACATCAGGGTGGATTTTAACGGTAACAATACTATTTTCTATGCTATGGCCCGCCAGATAGTCGGATTGGCTTCATTTTTCGGCTCAACGCCTAAAATGAACTAGGGAATGGGATGGATGGCATGGATTAGATCGATACATCAAGGTGGGGCCTATATGAGTAGCCCACCAAAAAATAAAAAAAATAAAGCAAACTGTGAGTACACCTCACGTTCTGTTCACAATTCACGAGCCGCGTCCAGCGTCCCTGGACGCTGGACGGACGGCGTGGATATGACATCAAGGTGGGTCCCACATAGACATGGCCCACCCCACTTAGCTGGGATGAAGTACATCAATCATAGTGGGGTCCACATGGACCAAGCCGATATTTGTTATTTTCCTCCATCCTAGCTGGCTCGAAACGAGCAGCAAGATGGGTCCCATTCGCTGGATGTCTAGAAAATCTGGACAGTCTAGATTGTTGATCAGGTGGGCCATACACACATATCATCATATCATAAAAAGAAATTAAAGAGAGAAGGGAGAGAGAGAAAGAGGGATCTAACCATAGAAGACACCCACCTTCCTTCTTATTCCTCTCTAATGCTCCAAAGCTCCAATAGGGCTCCTTCAACGGTGGAGATGAGTTTTTGATGGTAGGATATGGGGGATCTAAGGTGGGAAAGGGCTGGCCATGGATATGAGTTGGGACATCCATGACCTCTGGTTGCTAGGGGAGAAAATGAAGAAGAAGAAAGAGAGAGGGAAGAGAGATGAGAGAGAGAGTAATTAATTCTTGTAAGGTCATAATGGCTTGTAAGGCCATCATTGTTAGGGTTTACTCATGGGAAAATAAATGCCATAATTGCTTTAAGTAATTATTACTTAGCATGGGGTGATGACATCACCCCATGATAACCTAGGAAATAGTGTCATTGTGATACGTGGGTCCTGCAAAAGGTGCGGTCCACAGCCATTATAATGCGCGAGCTACATCTCATGATCTAAGCATTGCATTGACGCACGAGACGTGGCGTTGGAACCGCGGCGACGATGAGGTCGCAATGGCATAGGTCTCGAGTTGAGTCGGCTTGGGTTTATAGGATGTGATTTAAAAGCGCGTGCAAATGCTATGTACGCGACGCGGGTCGCCAGAATTCGATCGGGAGGACCGCGGGATCCTACGGAACAGTACGGCCTAGAATACGGGTGTTACATTGCCACGGACCCACTTGGGCATGAAACACTCTAATTCCCAAGTTTAAACTAAGAATCTAATTTAGAAGAAAAATCTACAGAAAAATAAGAAATCTATAAAAGAGAAGAATTTGAAGGATATTACCGAACCGAAGAGTCTATGTTAGATTCTACAAAATAGAAAAATAAGGTTAGTCTAAAAGAGAATTTGGAAAAATCTAATCCTAAAAATACAGAAAAAGTTAGACCTAATCCTAACCTAATTTCAATACTAATAAATTTCAGTAAAACAATTGAAGTCCCTAGTAATGGCGCCAAAAACTTGTTTGCTTGTCACCCCAAGTGCAGGGTTACAATGTAGTAATAAATTGGTGACACCAAGGTTGTACCCACAGGAACTTGTTATTTGTGTGATTTCTGAAATTAATTAGAACTAGAACTAAAATCTAAACTAACTACTATAATTTGGAACAAAGTGATCAATGTTGAAAAAATAATCAATAGATAAAATACTAGAGTGTAAAGGATCCACTTATAGCTTCCTTAATTCAATTAGATAACAAAATTGGAATCGAAGTCCTATCGTATCTAGCTGGATAATGGAGCAGTTAAAACATTATTCATTCAACAAAATAGAATTGAACCTTCATTGAATTGGTCCCTCATAAAGTATTAGAATTGATAGTAGTTCTATGCAAAGTATCTATCATGCCCGGAGTCAATGAATTCTATAGATTAAAACCTCATAGGTAAGAAAGCATTAATAGTCTTCACAAGCATCTAATGTGCCCAGAGTTGACAATGGATTAAAATAAACTAGAAGTACTTCTTCATTTAAATCAAAATATCATGAATTGTTCAACATATAAATCAAATAAAGTGAATCAAAGTAAAATAAACATTAAGAAAAACCATAAGCTACACCTCTTAGCTTTAGCTAAGAGATTAGCCAACCATAGACATGATTGAACTAGAATCTTAAAGAAAAACATAAAAACTAACTAGAATCGAAAGATTAAAGAGGAGGGAGGACTCATTGAAACTCCACAACTCCTTGCTCTACTCCTTTCACCCTAATTCGTGCTTAGAAGAACTCAGAAGATCCCTTTAAATAAGATTGATTCACACCGACTTCAAAACTCCCTCAAATTTATGCAGCTATCGCAGCCTTGATGTCACCTTCGATGGCATCGAGCTCCCACGAAGAGTCCAAGTTGAATTAGGAAACTGTCCAGCAATCATCTTTTCAATTTGCATATTGTCCCAATGTCATCGCACGTCCTTTGATGGCATCGAACTTGGCTTTGATGGCATCGAACATATCCTCGATGACATCAAAGAATGCTCTAAAGTGTCTAATGACCAAAATCATAAATTCGTGATTTTTACAATCGAGCACTCCTTCGATGGCATTGTAAACACCTTCGATGGAATTGAAGGGTGCTCAAATATATCCAGCAAGTAAATTGAATTTTTCTGATTTTTGCGATGGGATTGAACTACCTTTGATGTCATCAACACTTTAATGCATCGAAGGTATTATTAATGGCGTCGAACTGTCGATTTCGGTACACCTGATTTTCTGCACTTTGCAACTTCGGTTTTCTTCATTCTTCACTTAGTTTCCTTGTATCTTGGATTGTTGAAATCTTCAATCTTGGCCTTCATAGATCCATTCTTCCACTTGGTAATCTTTTAAGTATTAAATTTATACTTTAAACATCCTTTTCACTTAAGCTCTCAAAATCACCTCGCAAGAGAAAACATGTATAATTAGATCATGTAAAGTCTCAGAAAAATCCGTATAAAGACCCGAGTACCACTTAAGGCAGGAATCTTTAATGAGCGAATCCTTTAGTAATTAGACGAGAATTAATTAAGTACTAAACTCAATCACCAGTGGAATTAGCTTGAACCACTTTCTATATGAACTGTAAGACCCAAAACCATTAGAATCGCTAACCCAATAATACCTAGAAACCCAGGATCAATCTCAAAACTCAGTTGCTCTCGGGAGCACATTGAAACTCCCTATTAGACCTGGACCGTGTGTCGAAAGTCTGATTAACGCGAAACTATAAGGTTATGACCCCTATAATGGGCTTGACAACCATCGCGGAAAACGAGTCCAAATAGTATCCAGAAACACACAACTTGAGCTTGGAGCGAAGTGTGTGAGAAACGCAAATATCTTTAGAAAATGAACTCAAACCTAAGTGAATTGGGCCGTTCGCTTGCAGGCCAAATTTAAGGTTTCAGACCATCAGATCCTGACCAAACTATACTCTTGAATTAGGAAAATTTTCCTGCACCCATTGGCATACTTGTGGCCTTGATCGAATAATGATGACCATTAAACTGAAACGAGTCTTCCACGATCGATTCATTAATCCGTTCGGACCAAAATCTTAACCTGGCATAGATCCATTGTCAGGGAACTTTCTTCAGACTGTATGTGAGCAATGGACCTCCATGTGAACTCTGTTGGCTTGAAACAGCCACCCTTTGGCTATACCCTAAGTATACCATGGCCCTGAGGCCATTTACACCACTTCTGGGCCTATAAAAGGGCCTTAACCCACCCCTCTCTCATTTCACACGAATTTTCTCCAAACCCTAGGAGAGAGAAGAGATAAAAGAAGAGAAAAGTGTGAGGAGAAGAGTGAAGGTTAGGGAGATTGAGGTGGTGGTTCTCTCATACAACTACACGCCCTAGATTGCCTCTTTGCTACACTACTCAAATCATTTCGAATGTGATTTGGGTAAGGAATCCTAACCCTAATCTCGTTTTAGGAATCCAAATAAAAGAATCTATGAAATAGCTAACCTATCTCAATGTATAGGTACCTGTTATTCCATATTCGGGAACATAGGATTCAAACTAAGTTCGATACGAGTACACCGACGAAAGGTGTGGACTATAAATATTTAGGTTATGGTTTTTAAGGCTTTTAATGTCAGTTAATGATTTATGACTGACTTGATTGCTATCACATGTGCTTAGATACGATGTTTTTCGTGTACTACACATATATATGAACTATGTTGAATATAATGCATCCATGTGTTTGTTAAAATGTCTGAATGAATATAGAATTATGATTTGTGCTTGCCATGATTATTGGTTGAGAATACATGATTGTTGCATGTATGGCAACTCCCTTGTGAAGGAATCTGCTACAATATAGGTTATGACTAATTTATTACATGTATGTGGATATGTGTAGTCTAAGTGTTTGATAAAATGCCTGATTTAGAAATTGCGGGTTGAAATGTATTTAATAAGGGCATTGAGATAGGATTCTCAATTACCATATCTATAGTTATAGTTTCCTACATGTAATCTATCTTACTACTACATAATTCATGAATGAAGTACATATGTATGATAATATGCTTTATGTTTTGTTAAAATGCTTAAATGAGATTTATGTTGGTTTGATTGTTAAATGCTATTATGCATGTCACATATATCCACATGCTGTGTTTGAGTTGGTTTAGGACTACTACGTAGTCCAGGTAATCGGTAATGGTTTCGATCAGTGGCCAAACTAGTTTCGCCACAACGAATACGTTCGATGAATCTGAGTCATACGGTGATTATCGACAGTGGTTAGGCCACGAGGAGTGCGTATGCACTCCATGTCGATTAATTCAACGTGCACTCATACTAGTCAAACTTGTCAAGTAACCCGATTGGCCTAATGTGTGTTCACCATGTATGGACGCTACTGTTTGAATCTAAGGTACCACTTACCAGTGAAGAGCCCGTTTAACCTTGGTACCACGATCGGCTAAGACTCATGAGCTGGGCATGGTGGTATGGGACACCGTGGTCGAGCTGTCGGCCTACGCTGGGGTGACGAGCATCCCCGTAGTGTCCATTGAGCAACCCAAACTTGTGAGCCGAATACGGTGTTATGGGACACTGTATTCGAGCTGTCGGCCTACGCTAAGGTGACGAGCCTTTCCCTTAGTGACCTCGAGTATAAACTAGGCCTACGTCGAGGTGACGAGCCTCCCGTAATGACCTGAACTTGCCTGTCCACTGCTCTTAATTTAGGGGTGACGTTACCTTATAACTTACCTATCGTATGTGATTGAGTAGGATTGACGACCCTATATGGATCATCGTTTAGGTAAATGATATAAAGGGAGGTACCTTAGCTTCCCGAACCTGTTGTATGAATAAACTTAATTAAGTATTGGCTAACACGATCATGCACCGCATTACATGTGCTTTAGCGAGGAAGCGCACGTGTCTGGAGTGGTGCATGCCGCGATTGTGAGATGATGTCGCTGAGGGAGTGTAGGTGAGGGTATGCATCATTATCACATACCATCTTTGCATTAACAAGAGTACTTAGGATATGATTGCTATATTGCCTTATCATTTCTACTTGACTAAATTGATAACATGTTAACCTTTGCCTTATAGCTCCATTGAGTTGATTACTCACTCCCACTCTGGGACGGTGTTTTAAAACACTAACCAGACTCTCTTGTAGCTATTGGTGATGGCGTTGCTTACGAGACGGAGCCTGACTTTTATGATGACGAGGAGTTCTCCTACATGCAACTCTTTGGCAGGTCTATGTAGACCTAGAGTTGTGTCGACGGGGTCACAGGGATACGGATTAGATGCCATTACATTGTATCATTTTGTAAATTTTGAAACTATGCATGTAATTATTTAACCTGGTGACATGTTCATACTCTGGGGACTTACAACCACTTATATGCTTTATATATTTATCACAGTCTTCCGCTTGCGTAATCTAATTGTCTCTAGAGTATGATATGCTGATTTAGTGTAATCCCACTCATGTTTAATGTACTAAATATGGACAACATTTAATCATCATTATCCATGTTGCATAAGTGATGTGTTGGAACTCGGGAGTTGAGCTTCTGCTCGACCCCCGATTTTTAGGGCGTTACAGATCAATTAAGCACATTCATGTTTACAACACTAGTGTATAACTAGGGGGAAATATGCAATATTTCATACTCAAAACTCTCACACAACTTCTTCCCTTTGGTGAAGCAGTTTTTCCAAGCTTCGCTTACAATGAAAAGAGATACTTCATCAATAAGGCCAACAAGGCCTATTCCCATTTCGCCTATCAAAGATATGAAGGCCTGGTTGAGTATGAAGAACACAATGCCTTCTTATTATAATGGAACTGTCGACATCTACTCTGTGTGAACGTGCTCCTGATCACCAACGAATATGTTCAACTGGCGGAGGCACTCGCACAAGGCAAAAAACTAGCACTTGCACCCTTTGTGTCTACCACCTCCACAGATTCATATACGAGGTAATAACCAAGGGTCTTTTTCATGGTGAAGGACTATTATGGCTTCTCCAAATGTGGTTATATGGGTACTTCCATTCTTTTCTTGTATCTTCTCCTCCCCTTGAACATATAGTTTACACTTCTTATGGCCATCATAACATTCATTTTCCTCAAGCGGTCTGTACTTTTTCCACCTATAAGGACTCTCTTTTCTTCCCTCTCAATGCTGAAAGGAATGACCATACTTTCACCCACTTTTTTGCTAAAAGAGTTCAACCCAGCCTAGTTCACAGGTAGTTTTGAAGAAACTGACGAGCAGTCGACTTCTCTAATGCTTTAAACTTGGGAGAGTTACCTTATTAGCTAGGACTTCCCCTATGGCGGTATAGTGGAGACTGACAAATATGCTAAGGCTAGAATCGACCAGTATTGTCTGAATTTGGTTTCTCGACAATTCGGCCTGGTCCAATGTATTCCCCATCCCTTCAATCAAAAGACCTGCAATTAACCTCCTTACTCTCAGCTGATCTTGATCAGGTCAAAGTTTACTACTCTCTTCATTCTACTTTTCAATCATCCAACCTGTCTTTTGAGCTACCTAAGTTTCTGAATTGTCCCTAAGTGATAGACACCTTTTTGGAATTGGGGGGGGGGGGGGGGGAGTCAACTAGTCCCCACTTCCGCTAAGCTTATTACTGTTAATCTTTAATCCTCGATGGACTTGCAAGGAAATATAAGAACTGTAACCCAATTGTGGTCCCAACTTCTGGCCGACAGACAAGTAGGTTGAGAGATACACCGACCAAAATAACAATAGCAACAATAACTCCAATGATTGAAGCAACTCCTAAACCAAAACACAAAAAAGTTTTGGTGAAAGGACATGTCCCTTAACAAAATCTAGCCATCCAACCTTCTCCTACTCACTCAAGGATTGCTGACTTAGGATCTCCTATCAGTCAAGCTCTTGACGCTCTAGTCCTGGTCCTCGTTCGAGCTGACCTAACCACATGACCGACATTAACAAGCTAACCATCCTCATCTAGGATGCGCGACCCACTTTACTGCAAAAACCAGGTATTTCTTTGACCGACATTTTAGTTTTCTTTGAAAAATATTTCCAAATTAAGTATTGGCCAGGGCTCTCTGTCGAAGATTCTGCCATAGAAATAGGCCTCGAATGTCATCAAAACGCATATTGTAATCAATGTTAAATCAGATGATGGCAAGATAAGGAGATATTGAATGATCATAACCTTCCTTTCGATGACAAATATCTCACTCCTTGTAAGCCTAATCCACCACTATTTCCAACTTATAATCGACTGATGACAACAATCATTAAAAATCCTCAGTCAATAAATAGTTGATTCACCACCATCGTGGTCTGTTTTGACTTAGGTGGATGTTACCTTCATTCCTGCTTTTTCACCTTTATTTTCTTTCAGTCATCTTACTTTTAACTTTACTTTCTTTATTCGTAGTAACTCAGGAGTTGTCTGCCACGGAAAGGCAAGTTGTTCCTGAGCCAATACTTCAAACAATTGAACTAGCTACCGAGGCCATCAAAGCAACAGAGCAACATCCTACTTACTTTGAAGGGACAATAAGCAACGAACCTCTCAGTCTTCCTCCTATTCAAGAGGCAACGACTAATGAAATAGTGATCATTCAAACGATTGATTAGCCTTAATCGCCCACAATGATCATCAACCAAGAGGACAGAGAGGATGATGTCGAAATGGACACTCATCCCTTAACTTCCACTCCTCAGAGCTCTCAGAGGGCATCCTCTTCCCGATCTACTCCATCATCTACTAAGAAAACATCACCAGTCTTGGGATCTTCCCCTGATGGCGAACCACTTCAGTCATGCACAACACTCAAAGTCATCGTCTCTGATCGAACGATGGCAGAAGTTCAAGCGACCGATGTCTTTGTTCCTCATTCAACACATGTTCTTGATCCAACACCGATATCAGATGGCGATGTCACGATGATTGAAGATGTGCTTCCAATTGAAAACATTCTCTCCTCCTCTAGCAAGCTCTTAGTAGTGACATCTCCATGGCCGAGTCTCCAGTGCCCTTAGCCGAGCTACAACTTCTCAAAGAAGAAATTCAAGCACTCATACGCTTGGGGGTACCGGAGGCTATGTTAACCAAACTAATTGAGAAACTTACCAAGATGATCAACTAGAATCAAGTCTTCTCTCCTTCTAATAAGAGTCTTTCAGTCAAACTGCCAACACTAAGTGATTATCTAAATCTGGTTAAAGAGAATCACAAGCTCCATGTTATGATTAAACACCTTAAATCCAGGCGCGTGACCACAGCTTCCCGAGTAGCTATAGTTAGTGATGCTACTAAGTGACTTTCGGTCAGACATGAAGAACTGAAGAAATTTAAGACCAAGTTGGAGGACATGAGCATGCAAATTGTCGCTCTGAAAGCACAATCGATGGTGCTAAAGAGAAATTTTGAGGAGAAGAGGGCTGAGCATTGATAATTTACCAGATCCCAAAAGCATATGTGACATTCGCTCTTTTTTAAATCACGTAGGATTTTATAGGAGGCTCATTAAGGACTTTAGCGAAATATTTAGACCATTAACTTCCTTAAGAAGGATGTCCCATGTGAGTGGATTGGCTCATGCCAAGAGGCTTTTATAAAGCTAAAGGTTATGTTGACAACTGCACCGATCATGTAGCTAACTAATTAGAGCATTCCTTTTGAAATCATGTGTGATTCTAGTGACTATGTTATTGGGGTTGTGTTAGGCCAAATGAATGACAAGACACCATGTGTTATCTACTATGCAAGTAGAACGTTGAATGGTGCCCAGATAAATTACTCCACCACGGAAAAGGAACACCTTGCTGTTGTCTTTTCTCTGGACAAATTCAGATCTTACTTGATTAGATAAAAAATTATAATTTTATTGACCATATGACACCCAAGTATCTTCTCTTAAAGAAGGATGCTAAGCCCCATCTTTTTAGATGGATCTTCTTACTCCAAGAATTCGACTTAGAGATACGTGATAAGAAAGGAGTAGCGAACATAGTAGTAAACTACTTGTCTTTACTAGTTCTTTCATATTCCATTGAGAGTTTGCTAATCAAATACACTTTCTTAAATGAATAATTATTTTATGTTTGTCAATTACCTTGGTACGCTGACATAGCAAATTATCTTGTGACAGGTAAATTGCTAGTCCTTTAGACCTCATAAGATAAGAAAAGATTTTTAGCTGAGGTACATAGCTTTTTCTGGAACAATCCTTATTTGTTTAAATATTGCCCAGACTAAATCATTAGGTGATGTGTTCCGAATAATGAATATTCTAATATCATCTCCTTCTATCACTCACAAGCTTGAGGAGGTCATTTTTCAATAAAGAGACTCCCTTGGAGACTAACACGTACACACCCATATCTAGTGGCCTACACAAGGACTTTAACTTAGGTCTTATATAAGAACTTAATCGAGTTTGGTAATTCAAACTCTTACACTCAATCCTACACGAGGAAGAAGTGTACATAGATTCTTACACATGATAACTTATTGGTCGAATTAAGCCCCTTTTGTAGCGCCTACTTAGGTTGTTTAATTAATGCTCTCCTGTGCTTCAATTAACTCCCCTTTGATCCCTCGATCATGAGGTCGATGCGTCGCCAATGCTTCAGATCCAGGATCACATACCTTGCATGTAATACTCTGATCTAGTGACCAAGGTGATGGGAGGTAGGGTGAATCTCCTACAACTAATGGAAAGTTATAAAGCGTAGGGGATTCTACTTGATGGACAGTCTAAAGGTTGATAGACAGATTTGACAAGAAAAATAATGTCTAAACTTTATAGAGGGCTTGAGATCATAGTTTTATTGTAGAGGAGCTTGGAATGCTCATTAGAGTGGAGAATCACTAAGAAGAGAGCATGAATCTCATTGGTATAGAGCGTAGGAGGTTTGGTAGAGCTTGGGATGCACTGAGGTATCTAAAATGCTAAAATCCATAATTTACACAAAGATCCACTTGCTAGATTTATAGGAAAAAGGTTCCAATATATCTATAATGGCTAGTCTTTGGTTAGATTGAATATAGGTTCGGTCGCAACGACATATGTTCGGTAGCACCGAATTTAGGTTCGGTCACACTGAATTTAGATAAGAAAGCTACGGGACAAACTTGGGCACTTCTGGTCACACCGAAGGTGGTCTTCAGTCGTATAGAAAGTGCTCTTTGATGGGACCAAAGGTGGCACCTAGTTATAGTTGAATTACCCAAAAATTTACCCCAGCCGACAATCCTATTTTAGCCCTTTTCGGTCGGACCAAAGGTGGGTTCGGTGGAACTGAAAGTTGTTGAAATTGTGCAGTTTTCTCGACAACACGAGACCTCTAAAGCCAATCTAAGGATGATCAATTTAGGCTCCTATCACTTAAGGGATGATCAATAAAAGGTTTACATATTAGGTTTAAGATCATCTAGAGGCTTAGGTTATTTCGGGTCAAGGGTTAGGGTCTCTTATGTCTTCGGTCTTCAACTTTTAATGGCTCAACCGACTACATGACACAAGGACTCATGTGATTAACAAATAGTATGCATAAATTAGTGCACTAACAAATGTACGAATTTATAAGGAGATGACGAATTTATTCCATGACATGAACATTTTATAGAAAATATTTGAGCTAAATTAGAAAGTCCTTTATAATTCTCATCTCCATCTCTTTCCTGAAAAATTACAATCCAAATGGACCAACTGTCATGCTCCAAACTCAGAAACCAGGCTCACAAAATTTTCAATCACCGAATCTGGCACCGACAGCCTCCGTAGTACCCTATTCTCGGCTCCCGGCACCCATATACCAGGTTTTGATCCTGGGATCCTACAAGGAGGATTTTTAAAATTAATTTGATTCGTAATAAGCATAACCCACGAACAAGAATTAAGACACCATCACAAAATCCACTATGAAAAAAACTCTAAGGTACAATGCTCATAAAGGGAAATACAATAACAGAATCAGAAGCTGCAGAAGTCTGCTGCACACTCCAATTCAATGCTTCTACGGTGTCCTAATGTCACCTGCACGCAACGGTCATGCATAAGCTTACGAAAAGCTTAGAGGGTGGTGGGAGTGTGTGTGCAATATAAGCGTGCTCAGAATGTAATATCAAAGTAATGCAGAATATGCTGGTGAATCCCTAAAAACTATCAGCCATACCTAGGTTATACGATGCAAGGCATGACTGCTATCGGCCATACCAAGGCCATGTGATGCAAGGCGTGAATGATGTTGGCTATACCAAGGCCCTGCGATGTGAGACGCAGCTCAAGCATACCAATCCTCATCCAGACCCACATATCAATGCAGCTCATCACTAGAGCATCAAATACCAGTATAGTTCTCATTATGGATAATCACAGGGGTCTAGTACACTCTATGCCAGCTTGTTGCCCCTATTTGAGCACACAAGTGGGTAAGTGGAAGTGACCTCACTATCCACCTGCCAATATTGGGTCCGGCTCGTCGATAGTGGACCCATTCCTCAAGTTGGTCAAACTTGACTTAGATATTGCCCCCTCACTCTGGTGGGTAAGGTCGCACCCCTTTCCAACCGACCATGACACAGTGGAAGACGCGACCTACTGGTATACGGCCCTCGTGCACTCATGTATCCACTCGGTTTCGACGTTGGAGTCATCCTCTGGTAGCATCGGGTTTAGGAATTTTCACCCAGGGACATCAATGGTGCTTCGATGCTAGTAACAGTATTTTCGGTGTCCAATCCGACTCTCCACGATGTGCCTATGGAGGTCACGGCCCTGATGTCGCTAGGGCATATCATATCACACAATGCAAGATGCATGAGTCATACAATCTAGTCATGCATCAATCCTACACATACTGTGCGCTCATAAGGGATAACATCGCTTATCAGGAAGTCTCATAAAGAACTTTTTAGAGGGCATATGTAATGGTCAACCTCATCTCATCACAAGCATGCAGATGATACGTATGGCATGTATCATGATGCTATGCTATCACATACTCATAATCGGTATCAATAATCGGCATCGATAATCAGCCTATATGCAAGGCGAGGTCCATAGATGAACAGCCGATCTAAATCATGATATAAAGATCAGCCTTCGGCTGTGGATATATCAATTTCGGTAACACAATGTCTGCGGCGAGGATGGACCATGCAACATCAATGGGGCCCAATAATTTAGGTTAACCCACTAAGAGAATGATAAGAATGGGCCTAACAAGGCCTAAAAGAAGGTCACAATGTGGACATTTAACCAACATTGCTCCCAAGGGGTTGCTCACATAAAGACAAGCGTATAGTGGGCCCACGGCCTCACACAAGGGCCTAATATACATCACAATGGGCCTTACTCAAGGGCCACATATACATCATATCGGGCCTCACACAATGAGCCTTACTCAAGGGCCACATATATATCATATAGGGCCTCACTCATGGGCCGCAATTGCAATAAGGTGGGCCTTAATGGATGGGCCACAAATACATCACATTGGCCCTCATCAAATGGGCCATAAATATATCATATTGGGACTCACGAATGGGCCACAAATACATCAAGGTGGGCCTCATGGATGGGCCACAAATACATCAAGGTGGGTCGCATCCACGGGCCACACCAATGAGCCTCATATACATCAAGTGGGCCGCGTAAATGGGCCGCACCAATGGACCTCATATACACTAAGGTAGACCGCAACAACGGTCCTCATATACATCAAGGTAGGCCGATCGCCCTAGTGGAACTATCTACACCATTTATCTATTATTAGAGATCATTTTAGAGCATTACCCATAAAATTGAATCATATCGGAAGGTCATCTGAACCATACCACAATTAATAGTGGAGATAATGATTTTCCCTAATTAAAATTTGCAGGGCCCACTATCATGTTTATTTTCCATCCAATCTGTTCATACGGTCACAAAGTCCTGAATTAAGGGGAAAAGCAAATTTCATATTGATCCAAAACTTCTAAGATACCAAAAGGACTTTAATGGCAGCCGTTTAATTCTTCACTGTTTTCTGCAGTATGGTCCACCTGATATACGGATCTACCTCATTTTTAATCTTAAGCCTTAATACATGCTCGCCATTTAGATGGACGGTTTGGATGTAACACATACATTTGTGGTGGGTCCCACTGTCCAGCCATCTGGACGATGTGGATTAGACCCATACATCTGGTGGGTCCCATGGAACTTACTGACGTCACTACGTCAGCCATATGGATGGTGTGTGGTAGTCCAGCCAATCTACTTCAAAAAGGTGGGTCCCACGTGGGGCCCACCATATACATATGATATTATATATAATATAATATTATATTATACTATTATTTTATTATTTTTATTATATATATATTATTCATATAATTTTTTGTTTGAAGATCTTCAGCGTCCAGGCCCTGGATGGCCTGGACGTAAAACACATAAATCAAGAGGTCCCCACTGTCTAGGCCACTGGACGGTGTGGATATGTATGACGTATGGGCCCCACATGAATGAACGGTCTGCATATCAATGGTGGGTCCCACAGAATTCGGTGACGTCACTATAACAGTCAGATAGCTGGTGACCCACAGAACTTGCTGTCGTTAATCCAACAGCTACATTGCTGCTGGACGGATGACATAGATAGACACATAGATCATGGTAGGGCCCCACTAGCACCGTCCCACATAGACGGATGGTGCTGATATACATTACGTGCGTTAAGGTGGGCCCCACCTGGACGGTGTAGATGGTCGGTTGGATATACACGTGCCTCATGGTGGGGCCATAAAACTTGCTAAATTTAATCTAGTAGCTATATTGCTGCTGGACGATGCACATACAACACACACACACACATATATGGTGGGGTCCACATCAGTGGGCCACCCCACTGATCAAGATGATAGTTGTATTTTCCCTTCATTTGGGCAGGCTGGATTAGGTGGGCCACACTCCATCACAAAGAGAGAGAGAGAGAGAGAGAGAGAGAGAGAGAGAGAAGTGGAGGGACCTCGCCACTATGTGCCCCTCTTAGATCATAACACATACATCAAAGTGGGTCCCATCATAAGTGTGCCCTTAAATGGAAATCAATGGTGGGTCACCCACCAATTGGCCTTCTTCTTTAGCTCATTGGAATGCTAATCTCCTAAGCTCCTTCTTTGATGGAGGATGATGGAATTTAGATGGTTGGATGGTGAGATAAGGGGGGGAGAGGGGGGGGGGGGGTAAGAAGTAGGCCACACCTAGCTCTTTGGAATAGCTTGGACATTGGTCTCTCTTGGGTTGCTTGAGAAATGGTTTGAGAAAGAGAGAGAGAGAGAAAGATGAAGTAAGAGTGAGTGATGGGTGAAAAGGTGATGGAGTGATGGGTGATGGGTATAAGGAAGGAATGGGTGGGGAGAGAGAGTTGACTTTGGGAATGGGAGAGGTATGAGTGTTGTAAGGGGAGTGATGGGATGTGTACTTGACTTGAGGTGATTGATTGATGTGATGGGTTGTAGAGATTCTCTCAGAATTTGCAACGCGTGGCGTTTTCCTTGAAAGAAACGCGGGCCCACAACTCCTGGCTTGGGTATCGCATCAGCGCGTGAGACGCGGCATTGGAACCGTGGCGACGACGTGGTTGCTAGCATACAAGTTTCGAGTCGAGTCAACATAGATATACAGGATACGACTTAGGGTCGCACGTAAATGCCGATTACAGGTCATGGGTTGTCGAAATTCGACTGGGAGGACTGTGGGAGTCTACGGAACAGTATGGTTTAGGATACGGGCCTTACACTAACCCATTCACAGTAAAGATTGTTTATCCTTATGGGGATGTGGAGGTTGTGAATCGTAAAAATGATAATATGTTTAAGGTAAATGGTCAGAGACTGAAACCATTTGTGGAAAAATTAGTTCTAGAAGAAGTGTCCATACCTCTTGAAATCTTATGTACCAGGATTAATCTCCTAGTCTGATGAAGATCATTTCCCTTATGTTATTGGGATTTAGTTTCTTTTAGTAGAATATGGGGTTTTGTTTTGTACTTTTTAGTTGCTAAAGCACCAATCTTTGAAGTTTGCCATCGTATGTCATCCTTCAGGTACGTGTTTCAACCTACTCCTCTTTATTTTGTTGCTCTCATGTTACATTTATTGCATATATTTTATACATTGAGGACAGTGTAGAATTTAGGTTGGGGTGGGTTTTCATAGGAAAATTTTTTTTGAGCTGAAAATTTGAATTTTAAAAAATTTTAAAAGCCGATTTTTATAATTTAGATAGTTTCAGGAGATAAATTGAAGAGTTAGTATTGAATACTTTTAAAGCTTAGATTCTAGTTACTTAGTGAATTTTAAGATTAAGTTCATTTTAATGATATTTAGTTGAAATTTTTTTAACATTGATTGAGTCATAAATTCATATGTCACATTTAGCTTACATGTTAGACCTTAGTTGGATATTGAATTGTTGAAGTGATAATTATTGAGAATGTTAGGAACAAAGCCAAGTGAATTTGTCCATCATGTTCATTGAGAAAAGTTAAAAAGAAAGAGTATTAGCCAGTTAAAAAATAGTTGTTGTCGAAAAGGGCTATGTATTGAAGTTCATGACATAAAAAAAATTGAAAAAAAAGGTAATAGTGTGAAAGTTGTCCATTGAAAAATCAAAAGCTGGAAGAGTGAATTGTTGAGTGGTAAGACAAGTTCTAGATTAGGTTTTGGTTGATTTGTTAATTTCTTTGATTATCATTAAACATAAAAGTGAAAAAATTAGATCTGTGGTGTTGTGAAGTCTGGACTACATAATACATTCATAAAAGTCAATGATGAGAATTATTCAATTATATGATTATTACTTTGAGTTTAATCTAGATATTTATTAAAGTACTGGAATTTAGGTGAATAATATGCTTGAATTGATTCTCTTTGAATTGTTTAGTTTGAAACTATTTGAGAATACAAAATTGGTTCCTTTTCCAAATTATTATGAATTCAAAATTTCTCACATATTTTGCTCGGGACTAGCAAATTCTTAGTTGGGGTGTGATAACATCTAAATATTACATATTTATTCTCTCACTTACATTAGTTTCCATGCATTTAAAGTGCTTAATTGATTAACTAACATATATTTTACACATGCAAGATACTCCCGAAGACTAAGATAAAATCATGCTTAAGGAGGATTAAAGCTCAAAAAATTAATCAAGAGAAGACTTGGAGATTTGGAAGACATTGATGAATAATTCACATGCCAAAGATCCAAAAAAACCAAGTACAAAAGATGAAGGAATGACTGAAAAATCACACAATTCAATAATAAAAATAATAGACTATTTTGGTCCCACCTGAGGTTGGCTCGGTCTGACCAAATATGCACAGAACAGTCCAACAACAAATTGTGATTTTCAAACTTAATTCGACTCGATATTTAGGTCCGTTCGAAGATGGGTTCGGTGCCACCAAAGGATAGTTCGGTGCAACTTATGGGAGAGAGACTTCAGAAGAAATATGAGAAAATTTAGCTACAACCAAGAAACTAATTTGGTGTGATCAAAGTGATGTTTGGTGTGACCGAAGGATATATTTGGTGCAACCAAAGCGTAATAAAAGTGCAAAAATTGAAGTTGGTTTCAAGTTGGTGAAGATTTTTCCTATTTAAAGGGGTGTTTTAAGCCTTCCTAAGCACGAATTAGGGTGGAGGAGAGAGACTCACGAGTTACGGAGCTTCTTTGGAATCATCCTTCCTTAATCCTTTGGTTCTAAATTTTTTTTTTGGAGTTTTTCCTTATGTTTTATTTAAGATGTTAGTCATGCTTGGGTAATCTCTTACTTAAGCTAAGTGATGAACCTTTTAATGGATATTTGATATTTAATTCATTTCTTCAATGAAAGTTAAGGTTTTATGTTGAATTTTAATTGGATATGATTGAATTCTTAGATTGGGGAAGGAATCAATTTGTAAAGTTGTTTGATCTATTGTCACCTCCCGGTACATCAAATACTTTTAATATCCTATGATGTGATTACCAACATCTTCATGAGAGATCAAGCCTGAAGAGAGATCAAGCCTATCATGATTTTAATCTATGTTAGATGTTTTTTTTTTTAAATATATATTACCGTGTTATCTTCCAATTAGAATAGATTGGAATCCAGTTCTAGTTGAGTTATCAACTTGAGAAGATGAATTGAATTCAAAGTCTATTAATTAGGAATTCATGGATCTTTTGTTCTTTTTATAAATTTTTTTACAACTCTTATATTCCGCTGGATTAAAAATCGAGACCAAACATTTTTCTTAGATTAAATTCTTTGTATATTCTCACCAAATTCCCTGTGGATCGACCTCAGTCTTATCAAGTTATTACTACATTGTAGCCCTATACTTAGGGTTGTCAACCCTTATGTTTGATCATCACCGTCGCCGTCCGTTCTCATTTAGGTGAAAGCTACCTTCATTTTTATTACTTCTCTAAGTATTTCATCTTATCTCTTTACTAATTCTGACAACTTTTGTAGTTACTCGGGAAGTATCGACTGCGAAAAAGTAAGTCATTGAGGCACAACCGCTACATCAAGTCTAACCTACGACCGATGTTGCTGAGATAACCAAAGTACAAGCCGTCGAGTCTAAAGGGACAATAAGCAATGAAGCCCTTCCTTCTTGTCTTTCTTTAGAGACTACAATTGTCAATATGGAGTCCGAATACATGGTCGACACCCTCAAATGCCAACCATCATTATCAACTAAGAAGATGAAGAAGAATAAAAAGATGAGCATCCCCTGACCATTACTCCACAGAGCTCTAGAAGAGGATCATCCTCTTGATCCATTCTTTAGCTTGTTCAACACCTCCTTTCGATCACGAAACCTCTTCCCAAAGAAATTGAAGAGCCACTTCAGTCGAGCACAATACATGAGGTCATCATCTCTGACCAGGCAATGGAGGAGGTCCCAAAGACCGATATCTCTCTTAATCCCTTGGCACCAACTCAAGCTTCGACATTAATACCAACTAACAATGCCTTAGCTTCCACTGTAATGATTGAAGATGCAATCCCCATAAGGCCCGTATCCTAGTCTGTACTGTTCCATAGAATTCCGTGATCATTCCCGTCGAATTTCGGCAATCCGCGACGCATGATTGACATTTGCACGCGATCCTAAGTCATATCCCGTAGATCTAAGTTGGCTTAATCTGAGGCTTGTACCATTATGACCACACCGTCACCGCGACTCGTGCACCGAGGCGATACCCAGGCTGGGAGATGTGGGCCTGCGTTCGGTTCGAGGAAAACGCCGCGCGTTGCAAAATCCAAGAGAATCTCTACAACATGTCACCTCAATCTATCAATTAATCCCATCAAGGTCAAGTACATGTCAAGTACACCATCACCTCACACCCATCCCCAAGCAACCCATAAAGTCAAAAAACTCTTGCACACCCCATACTTTTCTTACACTATCTACCCCCTAAAGTCAAAAGTTTCTTACACACCCATCACTCACCACATCCATCACTCCATCACCCATCTTTCTCTCTCTTTACAACCCTCCCTCTCTCATTTCTCAACTCACTTTCCCAAGCAAGAGAGGAATCCCACGTCCAAGCTCTTTCACCTCCATGAGAGCTTTGTGTGTGACCCACTTCCTACCCTCTCATCTTCCATCTCAACCGTCTAAACTCCATCTCTTTCGTTAGGATCGAAGTTAAGGAGCAAAAGAAGCCAAGGGAGCAAGAATAAGTAGATGGTGGGTGATCTTGGACCCACATTCTTCTTCTTTTTTGTATTTTCCATTTTTTTTTTGTGATTAAGGGCCCACATATGATGGGACCCACCTTGATGTATGCTTGTATCCAAGAGGGGCCCATAGTGGCGGGGTCCCTCCGTCATCGCCGATCCCTTTCCTCTCTTTCTCTCTTTTTCTATAATAAATGGCCCACCTACGATGTGGGTATTTTATCCATATCGACCAACTAGTGGGCCATTTGATCTCGAATTCGGGGTCTGCATGACCGGATGGTCACACAGGCCTGGATGGATGGGGAGGTTGATCCAAATCAAGTAAGCCACGTCTGTGTGGGACCCACCTTAATTTTTTTTGTGAACATGGTCCGTCCAGCATCCTTGGATGCTGGACGTGTTCACTGAGGTGTAAACCGACAGTGAGGTGTACTCACAGGAGCGTTGGTTTTTTTTTGGCTTTTAGGTGGGCCACTTGTACAGGCCCCACCTTAATGTGTACACTAAATCCACACTGTCCATCCTATTCCTCAGCTCATTTTAGGCGTTGAGCCAAAAAATGAGGCCAGTCCGATTACTCGGCGGGCCATAGCATAGAAAACAGTGTTTTCTACCCTTGAAATCTCCCCTGATGTTTCTATACACCCAAAATATCTTGAACATTGGGCTCATTTAGCCTGTCATGAGCCATAGAATCCAATGGCCGGGTTGGATTTTCCAGACGCGGGCCCTAGCATGGAAAATCCTCAGAAATCCATGTTTTCAAAAAAAGGGGAATGCAGCAGCAGGCGTTACTGCTGTTAGCAGCGTGCACAGCCGCTGTTGCGCCGTGGATGGTAAAAGGGGCAGGGACCATGGGTCCCAGCCACGGGCCCAACCGTGATGTGTGCCGATCATCCACACCATGCATTAAGTGGGCCCCCTGCTAGCCGTGGGCCACCCCAAAGATCAGCCATACCTGGAACTCAGGTGGCCCACATCACAGGGAACAGTGTGATTGAACGGTTGCCATTGAACCCTTTTTGGGTATCACAGAAGTTTTGGGTTAATACAAAATTTATTTTCCTCTGCATCCAGGGTCCATGTGACCTGATCAACGGGTTGGATTACAGATAAACATTATGGTGGCCCCACGTGGAACCCACAATGATGTATGTGTTTTATCCTCGCCGTCCACAGCAGTGGACGGTGGAACCCACCACTGTTTATGTGTTTTATCCACACCGTCCACACCTGGACGATGGGACCCACCATGATGCATGTGTTCCATCCAAACCGTCCAACCATTTGGCCAGCTTGTCTTACAGGCTTGAGACTAAAAATGAGGCAGATCTAGGATCAAGTGGACCACATAGCAAAAAGTAGTGGGGATTGAGTATCTGCCATTGAAACCTTTTTGTTTCACATAAGTTTTGGGATCGTTAGAAAATTTGTTTCCTCTTAATCCAGGTCTGTGTGACCTTATGGCCAGATTGGATAGAAAACAAATGATACAGTGGGCCTTGAGAATTTTAATGGTGGAAATCATTGTTACCACTATCATTTGGAGTGTGGTCCAGTTGATCTTTTAAGATGATTCTTGTATATATATATTATATTGATGTACTTGTGGCCATCCATTGGGGCCCACCTTGGTATATATATGAGGCCCATGTAATTAGGCCCATCTTGATGTATTTGTGGCCCATTGTTGAGGCCCATTTTGATATACACGAGGCCCATGTTATGCGGCCCATTTGATGTATCTAAGGCCCATGGGTCGAGGCCCAATGGGATGTATATAAGGCCCTTTGCAATATGTCATTCCACCTTGGTTATATAATGATGTTTATGGCAGACCATATCTTGGGAGCAATGTTGGTTTGACGTCCACATTGTAAGATTAATGTTAGTTAAATATCCGCATTGTCACACTCCCTAGGGCCCATTGATAGGCCTAACTTGTTGTGTATGAGGCCCATGTGCAGGATCCACCTGTGATGTATATTAGGCCCATGTGTAGGGCCCACCCATTGTGTATTAAGGCCCATGGGTTGTGGCCCATTGTGATGTATTTTCGGCCCAGATGGCAAGGCCTGATGTTATGTATGAGAGGCCCATGGGATGTGGCCCATTGTGATTTATTTGAGGCCCAGGTACGAGGCCCATTATGATATATTTAAGACCCATGGGATGTAGCCCAATGTGGTGTATTCGAGGCCCATGGGATATGGCCCATTACGATGTGTTTGGGGCCTATGGGATATGGTCCATTGTAATGTACATGTGGCCTGTATATGGGGACCATTATAATGTTACATATGGCCTTGTGTAAGGACTAATGTGATGCATGTGAGGCTTATGTGATGAGGCCCACTTTGATATACTTGGGGCCCATTAGTGCGGCCCATTGATGCAATGCACTTGATGTGTATGAGGCCCATTAGTGCGGCCTATTAATGCAACTCACTTGATGTGTATGAGGCCCATCAGTGCGGCCTATTGATGCAACCCACTTAATGTGTATGAGGCTCATTAGTGCAGCCCATTGATGCAACCCACTTGATGTGTATGAGGCCCATTAGTGTGGCCCATTGATGTAGCCCACCTGTTGTATATGAGGCCCATGAGCGAGGCTCGTCGTGATGTATTCGAGGCCCATGTGATGCGGCCCATAGTGATGTGTATGTAGCTCTTGTATAAGGCCCATAGTGATGTGTATGTAGCTCTTGTATGAGGCCCATGATATTGTGTATTAGACCCTTGTGTGAGGCCATGGGCCTACTATATGTTTGGCCCTATGTGGGCCACTCCTTGGGAGCAATGTTGGTTGGATACGACATTGATGGGGGTAATGATGGTTGGATGTCCACATGGTGACCTTCTCTTAGGCCTTGTTAGGCCCATTTTCATAATCCTCTAGTGGGTTAACCCAAATAAGTGGGCCCCATTCGGCATAGAAGGATGGCTCCATGCCATCAGATTTGATATAACCATAGCCGTGGGCTGATCTTTATATTATGATTGATCAGCTATCTATCTATGGACCCCGCCTTGTTTATATGCTAATTGTCGGTGTCGATTATCGATGTTGATTATCGGTGCCGATTGTCGAGGCCGATTGTTGAGACCGATTCCGATTGTCGAGGCCTATTGTGATGTATTCAAAGCCCATGGGACGTGGCCCATTATGATATATTTTTGGCCTATATGATGAGGCTCGACTTGATGTATATTAGGTCCGTGTGAGCGGCCCATTGCGGTGTATATTAGACCCGTGAGATGCGACCCACTTGATGTATATGTGGCCCATGAGTGAGGCCCATCATGATGTATATTAAGCTCTTGAGTGAGGCCCATGGTGTTATATATTTGGCCCTTGTAGGAGGTCATGAGTCCACTGTTTGTTAGGCTTTATATGGGCCATTCCATGGGGGTAATGTTGGTTAAATGTCCACATTGTCGAGGTTGATTGTCGATGCCGATTTTTAATACCGATTATGAGTATGTGACAGCATAACATTATGATACATGCCCATACACATCATCTGCATATTTGTTATGGGATGTGGTTGACCATTGCATATGTCATTGAGTAGGTTGTTATGAGACTCCCTGATAGGCGGAGGTTATCTCACATGAGCGTACGGTATGCGCAGGATTGATGCATGACTGGATTGTATGATTCATGCATGTTACATTGTGTGTTGTGATTACTGTACGCCTTAGCGACGTCAGGGCTGTAGCCTCTACAGGCATATCGTGGATGGCCAGATGGGACACTGAAAATGTTTGGTTCGAGCATCGGGCTACCATAGATGGCCCTGGGTGAATATTCCTAAAACCCTCTTGGTTCCAGAGGATGCCCCGACGTTGAGACCGAGTGGATATATATGAGCGCCCGAGTGGCCATGTCTCCCCCTGTGTTATGGTCGGTTGGGAGGGGGTGTGGCCTTACCCGCCCGAGGGAGTAGGCATAGCTAGGCTGAGTTTGACCAACTCGAGGAATGGGTCTGCTATCGACTAGCCGGGTAAGTATTGACAGACTACTGATAAGCAGATAGTGAGGTCTCTTCCACTTACCCAGTTGTGAGTTTGATGGGGCAGCAGGTGGTGTGGAGTGTACTAGACCCTAGTGATGATCCCAAAGAGGAACCGTACTGATATGTGGACTTATTGAGCAGGAATTGCATATTCATTCACTCATCATTCACTATCCACTCGGGCTGGTGGTGCGTAACTATTTGTTACATGTACCTTTGCATGACCAGAAATTCGGTTGGGCGCGCGACTAACCTGAGACTAGGAGTTTACCACATTGAGTCTGACTATCCAAATTTAGGTATGTGACTGGTTTGGATAGAAGTCCCTTGTGATGGACCCCGTAGCCTGCGATACTACGTACTATCATCCCGACCTCACACTCCAGCTTGGTCATTTCATTCACATCGCATATTGCATCTGCATGCATATGACATTTTGGGTTGTTATGTTTTCTATCCTTATATGACTTAGACAAACTTCGCGGGATTTACATATTGCATTGTATCCTCAGCATCTGATATTTGGCTCTCTATGACTCCTTATTTGCATAGTTGATCTGTATTGCGTACTCTGATATTGTACAACTCATGGACTTATCAGTAATTTCTACTTACTCTGATATCGTATGATTCATGAACTTGTTAGTTCTTCTATTTACTATGATATCGTATGATTCATGAACTTGTCAGTACTTCTATTTACTCTGATATCATGTGATTTATGAACTTGTTAGTATTTCCGCTTACTCTGATAATTGCGTGCTTGACACTTTCCTCATACATACACTTACACTACCCTTTAAGCTTTCTATAAGCTTATGCACGGTAGATGTGTGTAGGTGACGATAGGTTGCAGCAGCATCGAGCTTGGAGCATGCAACGGTCTTTTGGAGCTTTGATTTTGATATATGTCTTTCCCTCTTTTAGTATTGTACTCAAATATTTATATTAGTGGATATGTGATGATGATGTTGCCTTTGTGATTTGGGTAAACTTGTGGTTATGCTCCATTACAAAAAAAAATTGTACTGAAAAATCCTTCTTGTAGGATCCTAGGATCGAAATTTGGCGTATGGACGCTGGGAGCCGAGAATGGGGTACTACGGAGTTGTCGGCACCGAATTTGGCAATCGGGAATTTTGTGAGCCCGGTTTCTGAGTTTGGGGCGTGACACTCCCAGTTGAGGATATTCTCTCTTCCATCCGACAGGCTCTTAGCAATGATGTTATTGTGGGCGAGTTTTCTGTCCCTTTCATTGAGTTACAACATCTTAAGGAAGAAATCTAAACCCTTGTACACTAGGGGATATCGGAGATTGTATTGATCAAGATGATTACTAAACTTACCAAGCTAATTGATCGATATCAAGTTTTCTCTCATTTGGATCGGAACCCTTTAGTCAAGCTGTCAGCACTTAGGGATTTCTTGGACTTCATTGGAGAAAATTACAAGCTCCATGCCATGATCGAGTGCCTCAAATTTGAGCACATAACAATAGAATCCATAGTTATAGCCAGTGACATTGTCGAGAAGTTGTCGAGCAGTCATAAGGAATTGACGAATTTAGAGGCCAAGTTGGAAGACATGAGCATGCAAATTGTCTCTTTAGAAGCACAATTGATGATGCCAAAGAGAAATTTTGAAGAGGAGAGTGCAGAACACAATTGAAGAGGAAAGCAGTCGGAGACCTGGCCGTATCCACCAAAGCTCAAACAAAAGCGATCGGCCGGGTTCGACAAGCAGTCATGAAACATAAGGCCATTTTATCGAAGAAGAATGAGTGAATCGAGAAAGTGAAGTCTGCAGTCCTTTAAGTTGTATCTTTCTTTTTGCTTCTTGTATCTCATCTGTTGATTAATGGAATCAGCCGTCGAGCCCTCTTTTATTATCGGTTGCTTTACTTAGCATTTTTTTCCTTAATCCAAATAACTAACTGGTGATGTGGCATCTGAAGAATGAGGAGTTGTACATAACCAGCCGAAATAATTGCTATGAAAGTTGCACGTTCATATTTTTTAGGAACATAAAACATCTTTATCCACCATAATTGGTCATGATGCATCGAACGTGGGATCCATAATTGCCTATTTAAACCACCTTGGACCTTGTTCTGAACTTACACCAAAACCCGAGCAATCTCTGAGACTTCCTTTACTCTACAGCCATGACATCCAACTAAAGTTCCCTCTCTTTCCTCCATAGTGTCAAGATTTATCTGAAAGAGATCCTCGATTTGGGTCTTATCAATTTTAACCAATCCTCATTATTGTTTAATACCAACTTCTTACTTAGAGAGGCCTCTAGAACTGCTAAGTCAGAAGTTGCCCTTGGAGAAATCGTGAAGGTGCTGGAGAACTTGTACTATCTCGATAATCGATATTTCCAACTCATATTCGAGTATGAAAAACATGTTGAGTACCTAAGATAGCAAGCCCATGCATGAGTGACCTCTCTAGGAGTGAATGATGCTTATGAATAGGCATGGAACGATCGACTACGGTGGAATTGGATTCACCAATTTAACCATACCTTACTCCAAGTACTATAGGCATAATGCACTGAACTCCTGGAAGATATCAAGGAGAAGGAACGTTCCCATGCTCTTAAGGATCCTGTCATTCCAGAGGACCTCCCTATGTTCATTGTTCCCAGATTGATGACTACCAGGCTTGATCACATGTGAGCCTTGCTGGGAAGAGGGATGCCGAGGGTAGGGTTTCCTCGAACAACAACCATGTCGACCAACTCCTGCATTTCCTACCCATCTTCATAAAAGAGGGAGCAGACTGGAAGCTACAACAAGAGGACGTCGAGACTAAAAAATGGCATCTCCTTGAAGTGTTTGAGGAAATAAAGGCAAAACATGCCTAAATATCTCCACTACTTGGCCACTTTCTGTTCTTACTTTACTTTTCTTGTTTTGTAATGCTGCCGACGGCTTGCTTTCTTTCAATAAACTTTATTTTTATTTCATTTTTATTGTTGTTCAGATGTTCTCCATGATCCATGTTATATATTCCTCAATGTAGAACAACATGATTTCCATTTAATCGACATTCCAAAATATCGAATAATGTCACCACCTCTACAATCAGCCGTCACTCAAGATATTTGGAATGATTGGCCGACTAGAACCTTTCACTACGTGTATCATAAAATGAACCGGACTATCAAATTCATTGGATGGTTACCTCATTAATTGATCATATGCAAAGAAATGATGTTGATAGGGTCACTGACAATTCTTATTAAATCGATAGAATTTCCTCTTCCAAGCTCAACTACCTAGTAATTAGTTTCTTTTCTCCCTTTAGATGTAACTGTTTACTGACTGGACCGATGTGAATAGGGATTCGTGCATCAATTTTTGAGGAATCCACATTTATTGCAGCCACATGTCCCGACCTTCTAAGAACTGAACTGGCGCCGCGCCGCTCGACTTGGTCATTCCAACCATCACACTTTATCTAATACATTCATTAATTACTTCTAGCAATGCTAATACAAGCATCACTCATCCCTGGATTTGCATTGTGCTTTTACTTTTGTTCAACTTACAGGCTCTAAACTCCATGGCTTCTGTAACTTTTTACTCATACTCACTGACCCTATTGAAGGAAATACTTAGCGAGGGAATCAATTATTTCTCCATGTCCCCTCTCCTTCACAAAGTCTATCCCTTCACTTGGGATGTCATCGAAGTGTCTAAGGCTGATGAACCTCTCCAAAAAATCTTAGAGGTTCTCACGAAACTTCAGCATCTTGGAGATGCTTATTCCAAGGATAACTTGAAACTATAATAATGCACTGGCCTACTGAGGGAGTAGTCATAGATTGAACTGGTCCTTCCTCTCTCGGAGGCCACACATCTATATCCCAGACGAGATCGGACACACTCTAAAGAGATTTTGGCTTTTATCGAGTCTTAGATCGAACTCTATCAAACTTGGTTGTAAGAAAGTAGAAATGGCGAGAAGGATATCGAAACAGTCAGTCGCCTTGACGTGGTGATAACCTTCCTTCATTGGTCAACAGTTGAGCATCCACCATGGTGCAACAAGCAGGCACTCACCATGAGGCCAAGGATCCTGCTCTCAAGGAGTTCGAGGAAATCAGAGCAGCTTATAGCTGATGTAGTCTATTGTAAGGCATTTATTGTTCTCTTTGTACTACATAGACTAATCTTGCACTATGTCCCATAAGGAAGTATAATAGGTTTTTAAGAATTAACTATTGATTGGAGCCTTTTCAACCTTTTCATTCATGTTATGCAAGAGATAGGCTCCACTCCACCCTTAAGGACTCGGACAGCAACATTGGGCCCATCCCAAGTTGTCAACTATTTTTTTAATCTAAAGAACGGTCTGTGTGCCCTCTTGGTAGCACCACTTTTCAAACCCTATCTCCTTTTTAGAAGGATTTTCTTTTTACCATTTTATTATATGCTCAGGCGACAACAGCTTTCTTTGTGATGATGGAATTTAAGGCTTTCATCTGAGTTTCATCTAATCTTTTGAACTAGACCAGTATAGCTTTTATGAACTCAGGAGGAGTTAACTCAACTTGATGTGTAACTCTCAATGATGGCATAGTAATTTCTAAAGGCACTATTGCATCATGTCCGTATATTAATGCAAACGGGCTCATTCAAGTACGAGTGTAAAGCAAATTTTTGTATGCCCAAAGCATCTCAGACAGTTTTGTATGCCACTCATAAGAATTTTCTTCGATCATTTTTCTTAGAATATTCTTTATCACTTTGTTGCCGACCTTGGCCTGGCCATTAGCATGTACATAATATGACATCGAGTGCAAAATTTTGATTCCATATTTGTCAGCCATACCTTTCACTTCCTTTCTTGAAAATGTCACACCTTGGTTCATAGTAATCGATTCTAGAATTCTGAACCTATCGATGATGTTAATCTCAATGAATTCAATAATTTTCCTATGGCGACTCCCTTCATGAGTCTTGCTTTTATCCATTTGATGAAGTAGTCAGTAGCCATGATCATGAAAGAATCCATATGCATTGATGGTGGATGGATTTGACCTATTAAATTGATCGTCCATCCCCAAAAGGGCCACGATTTGATAATTGAGTGAATCTCGGATGTGGGCACGTGCTGAATCAGCCCATTTTTTTTTAGCATGCCTCACATCCTTTGGCATATTGAATACAATCGGCCATCATTGTTGGCCAGAAATTCCCATAACATCTAAGCATGAGCATCACTTTTCTCTTGGCCTAGTGATCTCCACATAACCCTTCGTGAACCTCACCCATTACTAGCAAGGCTTCCCTTTTGGCTAAGCACCTTAGCAGTACACCATCAGCTCATTTTCAGTATAATTCACTTTTAATCATGACATAATTAATGGTTGATCTTCTCAAATCCCTATTGGCTTTGGTCCGGGGATTTTGAAGATAGCCCATGAGAGGAGCTCTCTAGTTACTTCTTCTATTTCGACTTGGCATACTTCCATGATTACTTCTCTTTCAAATACTGAAGGCAAAGACCTCCTTTGTATGGTAACCATCTTCTCGGCCAATCCCTTCAGTATATCCAGCCTTGTGCCTAGTTGTGTCATTTTATTAACATCCATATTGTGGTCCCGAAAACATGTAGCAATTCCACCTCATCAAAGCCATCCAACATTTAGGAGGCCAAGGTGTGATATGGCAATAACGTTGGGTTGGTGCATTTGAACAATCATGCCATCTGATTTATCACTAGTTATGAATCGCCCACGATCATTACATTTCATGCACCCAGCTCCATTAATAATTCCATGCCAATTATCATGGCCTCATATTCGGCCTGATTATTGGTAGACTCGAATTCTAATTGAATCTGAATTTCAACCTATTTTCATTCGGTGCAATCAAGATAATCATAGCCCCTGAAACTTTATGAGTTTTTTAACCATAAAGAATTAACTTCCACAGATTTAAGTACAATATAAATCCAAGACATTCGGGGAAAGTTGGACTTCCAGGTCAAAGGGATGATGTAACACCTTGAACTTTTCAATACCCGTGTATTGAAAGTTCTCAAGTGTTATCATGAAATTTAACTTATTATGTATATGTGTATGATACCAATCTAGCTATCCTAACCTTACATCTATTCTCCAGCATGAATCTGACTATTGGGAATAATCTCCATTCGTAGATCAAGCTATTTGACCGTTGATTTTCATATAAGATCATCATATACCTAAATATTCCCACTTATCCATCATAACCAACCGCTTAGTCAAATATGCACTGCTAGATAAAGACATCTAATCGTCCACTTTGATTTTAGACCACCCAATCATAGTAAACTAGCTACTTGATCTCTATATTCGCTCGTACACACATCAAGTTGATATTATAATCCGTTCATCTTGTTAATCACTTATGAATATGCTTAACTCACCATCAGAACTACAATTTGAGAAACTTACACATGTGAACAAGACACTTGAATCTAACGATACACATGTCTTACCCCCCAATCACTCCAGAAAATCACCTTGTGTTCTTCCATTTACAAAAAATAGTCATACATATACCTATATACACTATTAGAATACTAACCATCAACTTTTCCTATTTTAAACATGTCGTCTGACCATCCATTGTGTGGTTTGATATATGTACATTCCTTAATTAATTTGATAAATAACTCTTTATTCATAATTATTTAGATATAAGTCAATTTGTAAGAATTACTTATAAATGTTTCTATAACCATGTAGAACCATTAGATTTCTCAAAACTCTTATGTCAACAATAATTATGAAAATGCCATTAACCTAGACCTTTGAATTCTAGATCACATGGTTCACACGATCCATTTGATGTGAAATTTTATACCATGCCTATGTATCATAAATTAACTATACATGTTAAATTTCGGCCCTTAGATCATTGTAAAAGTGACCCAATTGACAAATCATTCCCTTAACAGTTGATTTTGATGTCCATCGAGTAAAGAAACCTCGTGAGTAGTCATAGTAGGATATTTTCCTTCATACAAATGACTTAGATTACCCATAATATGAACCAAATGCGAAATATGAAGACCCCACTTTGGTAGACTTTTCCTTAGACGTGAAGTTATCATTTAAAGGCTTATCAACTACTTATAAATCTGGATATTCCAATTTAACAACTTTCTTCCATCCATCGCAACTCAAATTTGGACCACACTCTGGTCTCAAATGACTATGAGATTTTATAAAATTTAAACCCCGATTTATGATGATGCACCATTGAACGCTGAAGTCAGTTCCTTTATTTTGATGTAAAAGGTGATATTTTAGATCTAGGCCTTTTCCATCATCGATCAATCACCAAAATTTTTCTAACCATTTGCCTATCCTGACTACACATTTTCCTCAGAATTGGGCCATGATCATTAAGTGTGGACCGTTAATTGAGATTAAGTTTGTTTTGGCGCCTATTAGAGAAAATTTTAAGATTGGTCAATCTAAATTTTGGATCACCAAGAAAATCATATACCCTGACTCTATTCGACAACCTTGATATAATGGACAAATTAGATTTAAAGAAAGATTGTCAAAAAAGGAAAAATTGGATAAACCTAATCCAAGTGTGATGTGAAACACGCCCTTCTCATATGCCCACTTCCTTTTAAAAGGGGGCGTGCGTTCCCCTCTCCACTCACTCGCTCACCTCTAAAACATCAAAAGAGAGAGAGAGAAAGAAAGAGAGAGAGAGAGAGAGGGGGAAAGAGAAAGAGAGAAAGAAAGAGAAAGAGAAGCCTAGACGTCCATCATCCGTTTCCTTCTCCAAATCTGGTATCTCCCTCTTGCTCAAGTGAAGTCATGATTCATGTAGAAACCTTCCTACATGGATATCCACCAGGGTTTAGATCTAAGGCTAAGGTAAGAGATTCCTTTAAGCTTATATTAATTTGAGTTGGTATGACTTATTCTGTTCCCTCACATGCTTTGAATCCTCCTTGCAAATATTTAATTTACCACTACCAATTATTTATCCTTTAGTAATAATGGTTAAGGTGTTATATTAATTATACATGACATTTTTGAATTTATGTGAGGGATTTCTTTAAGCTTACCTTGATTTAAGATGATTTATCCTGTCTTTTATATGCTTTATTATAATGCTACTATGATTCTCTTCCAAAAATTGTTTCCTTTACCACCAACGATTATTTACCATTTGGGGATTATGGTATAAAGTAAATTACAGGTGATCTTTATTGTTTTTGGGATAATGGATACAAGCCTTGTCATTACCTTTACCAATTTTGTTGAGTTAGCCCTTTTTACTCTTCTCTTTATTGAGTTGGCCATTACCACTCTCCTCTTTGTTGAGTTAGCCATTATCACTCTCCTTTTTGTTGAGTTAGCCATTGCTACTCTCCTTTTATTGAGTTAGCCATTGCTACTCTCCTCTTTATTTAATTAGCCTTGTGCTATCTACCTTTATGGCTTGGGCATGTGTCTTGAAATTCCCTTTATTGCAAGTATGTGTTAAAGGTATCACAACTAGTGATTCAAATATTTCATCATTGACATAATGCACTCTAGGTAGAGACCCTCTTGGTCGATGCGTAATTCCATGGGTTTGGGTAGTGGTGCACAAATCGATGTAAGTAATTCGCAATGCGTGTTACATCACTTTTAGGGATTGGATGTCACAAATAGTCACTCCATGAACAAATCGTGTCACGTAATTCTCGACTCATGTGTTATTCCACCTCAAAATGTTCACGTAAATCCACTGTAGCGTTAGACATGTCGGTGAATCTCTGTAGTGTGAGAATGAGGGGCTAGTCGGGTTTTCTATGAATTACATTCCACATTATGATGATCACTATGTATGATGAGCCGCACATACTTCACTAGACATGCATCTCACGTAAGTTGTTTGTGCATCCTGATACCCCTCGTAGTAGTGGAGTATGAGGCGTATTAGAACCCTTACATTACTTTTATGAATCTCTTGAATTATTGTTAATCTTAGAGGATAACCATCACTATGAGTAGTCCGTTGACCCTCTCCAACCATACAGATGATGCAGGTGATATATAGATTGAAGACCTAGAGGAGCATCTCCCTGTGGAAGATTATACTAAAAGAATAAGAAGATAGTTTTATAAATTAATTTTATACTTCCACTGCGAACTCGATAAATGTAATAAGCTCCTATTGAGAGGGCATTTGATTATTTACTAAATTCTTTTACTCTGATGAAATAATCAATATAGTCGATTTTATTCTCGTGAATGTTACCTTCGTAAATGTATCTAGATGTGATCTAAAATAAAATAATAATATGGTGCGATTTTTAAAGCATCCGATTTATACATTATTAACACCCGATTTTCTCGGGCACGAGTATAAACTCTGGCCGTGAAAATTAAGAATGTTACAGATGATCATCCAAAAAGTTAGCTATAGCCTGACCTTTTATTAATTTTTAGAGAAAATAACATAGATCAAACTCGGATAAATCCATAACCCATTTTCCAATTCAGTCTTTCAAAATAGGCCGATTTAACATGTATTTTACTAAATCAATCAATGTTATTACATTTACTCTTTCGTCCAACAAATAATGCCTTAATTTGATAACTATAAAGTACAATGATAAATATTGAGAGTCAAATATTACATATTTTTCCTAGTTTATATCTTGGTTTTATGAACATGATAATGCTTAATGGGTATATTTTATATATATTTGTATTGCGAGGTGAATCTGAGAGCTTGGATTGAAAAGAATGTTAAAAGCATGGATTTGATGCTCAAGAATCACCAAGGCAAGGGATGGATCTTAGAAGACCAAGATTGAAGATTTCAAAACCCAAAGATTTAAGAAAACTAAGTGGAGAAGGAAGGAAGTCGAAAGTGCAAAGTGCAGAAATTCACAGAATCTGAACTTCATGTCTATGTCATCGACCATCGGTAGATGACATCGAAGCAAGTATTCGATGACATCGAACATGGGTCGATGAGATAGAAGAATTACATAAAAATTGAGTTTGGTTGCTAGACAAACTGGATGTATTTCTCGATGACATCGAAGCCCTGTTCGATTGCTCGAAGACCTGTTTGATGACATCGAGATTTTTGTAGATTTTTAAAGCAACTCGCTGGAATACTCTGGATACATTCTCGATTAATTAAACATCCTTCGATGACATCAAAGGACAATTCGATGGCATTGAAGATATGTTCGATGACATGAAAAGATACACTGTGAAAGGTGCGACTTCCAGATTCAATTTACGTTTGATGACATCGAAGGCGTTACGCGGAGTGCGTAAATTTGAGATGGTTTTCAAAGACCGTCAGACAAAGGCTATAAATATGGGTTCTTTAAGGAGTTCTAGACATGAATTAGGTTTCAAGGAGCAAAGCCAAAGGGTGGAGCATCTTCCCAATAGTTTTTCTTATTTCCTTAGTTATTTTTAATGTTTTCTTTAAGGATTTTAGTTTTAATCATGTCCATGGTTAACTAAATCTCTTAGTTAAGACTAAGAGGTAAAGCTTGTAGCGTGTTGGGATGATTATGTTGCTTTGATTCTTGGTTATTTTGAACCTCATTAATTTCTAATTTGAATTTAAGGAATATTTTCAGTTCCCTATGATTTATTATGACTCAAAATTGTAATAGATGCTGTGATAGCTTTGAATATCTTCTTTTCTATTTTGGTATGATGAAATTGGTAAAACTCATGATTCACCATCGTCTCCTGGGCATGGTGGATGCATGAATTCCCTTCCAATCATTACAATACTCCTTTATGTGTGGATTAGATCAATGAAAAGTTTAGAGATTTGATTTTCCAATTGGATAGGATAGGATTCCAATTCCAATTGTGTTTCTTAAATCAAGTAAGGTAGCATCTTGATAGCTACAAGTGGATCCTTGGTGCTCTAGTTTCCTTTTGAGTGTTGATACTTTATTCACGATTACTCTATTTTATTCCATATTTAAGTTTAGATCTTATTTTAGTTCTAGTTCTAGTTATTTTCAGAATATGTACAAGTTTAGTCCATGTGGATTCGACCTCAGTCTCATTGAATTATTACTAAATCACGACCTTGCACTTGGGGTTGTGAACAATAAACATAATTTTTCTATGGCAGAATAACGTCTTTCGGTATCGAGGAGCGTCTGACTTAGATAGTAGATTACACGCTCTTTCCGATCGTCATTGTCTTGGGCTATAAGGGCTCCAACTGACTTTGTCGATGCCGCTACATACAGCTTGAACGCTCGGCCTTGACTGGTAGCATTAACACTGGCGACTTCATCATATATTCTTTAATCCTTTTAAAAGCCTACTGATATTATGCCTCCCACTTGAATTCAATCCCCTGCTTTAATTTTATCAATGGATTAAATATATTAGTTTTTTCTGCACAATTAGATATAAATGTCCACATAAAATTAACCTAGCCAAGGAAATGCTATAATTCTGGCTTGTTCCTCGGCAAGTGAGCATTTATGATCTCTCGAGCCTTGTTCTGATCCACCTCGATCCCTTACTGATGTACCAAGAATCCAAAAAAATTACTGACCAACACCTAAAAGCACATTTAAGGGTGTTCATTTTCAACTTATAAAGCCTCATTCACTCAAATGACTTGCGTAAATGAGCAAAATGATCTCCCACATCGGCCAACTTCACTATTATGTCATCGATGTAAACTCCATAAACTAGCCGATCATATCATGGGATATGGCATTCATTACTCTCTAATATGTGGCCCCTATATTCTTGAGCCCGAATGGCATCACCGCTAAGTAATAGGTTCCCAATGGGCCAGGGCATCTGAATGCTATTTTCGGCACATCATCCAACACTATGTAGATCTGATTATACCTAGAATGGTCATCTATGAAGAGAAACCATGTGATGCTTGGTTGCTCTATTGATCAACTGATCAGCCACTGACATTGGATATTCATCCTTTAGTGTTACTAGATTTAAGTTTCTGAAATCAATATAAAGTCAGAACTTACCATTCTTTTTAATGACTGGAACCACATTCAAAATCCAATCGGCATATTTAATTGGCTTGATGAAATTGGCCTTTAATAGTCGTTCGATCTCTTCCTTTATTTTTCGTGTCACTTTTGTTGTCATCTACCTAGGCAGTTGCTTGTGCTATCAATATCCTTTCTTTATTGTTAATCTATGCTCGACCAGACTCTGATCTAGCCCTGACATCTCATGATAGTACCATGCAAAGTAATTGACGAACTCTCTAAGCATACTGGTAAGCTCAACCTTATCTTATGGCCTAAGCAACCCACTAATAACAGTCGAATTAGGATGTTGCTCGGTTCCTAGGTTCACCTTAACTAAAGGATCTTGAACTTGGGCCTTGAAGTCTTCCAACTTATCAGGTGCTTTCCTCAATTCTGTTTCTTCTTCATTGTTCAGGACATCTATGTCTACCAAATTCATGAAATAGTTATCGTCGACCTCCCTCAAGCTTTCTTCATGCCTTCTTATTCTAGCCTTAAAGTCGGCTGGTCGTCGTTCATCCTTCGATGTACTAATCATGGGATTTCTTCGATGGTGCAGTGTGGAACCGACCAAAAAGGAATAATATCCATCGGCAAGTTAGTGACTGGACGAATTATTTTCATAATATCTTGTACAATTTTGTCTGGATTCTTCTAGACTGATATGCTAGTCAAACGGCCGTGCTTATTTTTCCCGGTAAACCGAATCGGTCTTACTTCATACCCATTGTAGTAGGCCTCATTTGCGTTCAAAGTGGCCAGAAATGGTTTGTTATCAGCCAAGAATAATTGGACTTTATCTTGGTTTTAAAAAATTATGAACTGGTGTAGGGATGATGGGATACATGCAAATGACTGGATCCAATTCCTTCCAAGCGAAGCATTATAGTTGGATAAGGCGTCGACCACAAAGAACGGACTGAATACCCTTTTGGTTCAAACAGTCAAGTTAATTTGCAAGACCTCGTGTGTATTAGTAACGTGGCCAATGAAGTTGTTGACTGTTACCTCAAATGGAATTAGATCGGCCGTAGCCTTCCCCAAATTTGGCATCATTCTTAATGCAAGAAGATTGAAGATAACTCCATTGTCGACCAGAATCCTGGTGACTGGGCAGCCTTTGAGATGAGCTGATATATATAGCAGTTGGATATGTTGCGTCATGCCATGGGTGGGCTCTCTATGACAACCCTTTCAGATGTTGTTACTGATTTTACTATGATGGTATTTACATGTGGTGCTTGAGGTGCCCCTTTGATTGCTTCTTCTGAAGGAATTGAAGTGTACTGTATTACCACAGGAGGATTGAATTCTTCTACATCGCCCGTCATCTCACTTGGTTGGGCCGACTTGGCATGAAACTAGAGGATAAGTTAAGCATTATATTGCATTGGAAGATCACGCGTGGCAATATTCTAAACATAATCTTTGAACTTGGACAATGCCCCCATGTGTTTCTGAACTAGCTTGTGTATCAGAATCTATATTACTACACCTAATGTTCTCGTTGGCAGCAGTGTCCAGGTGCATGTTAGTAGGTGAAGACACTTGTAATGCTTCAGTCGTCGCTACCAATCCGTTTATCAATCATTCATCCTCTGAGAAGCATTCATTACTGAGATAATTGAACAGATTATCACATTCATCATTATCCACTAGTCTTATTGATCCATTGGGCTGGGTAGCATCCTCCATACCTTGATCGTACAGTATGGGCTGTAAAACTACATCAACCATGTTCATGGTCAGTTGTTCCTCCGACTAAGAAATTCTCTAAAAGGGTCATGGCCGCACTGTTTTGAACTGATATGCATCCTCGACTTTTGCAATTCCTTCTTCAGAGCTGCTTTGCATCACTGCTAGCGGAGTTTCTAACTTTTGGTCATCGGTTCAGGAATGGCTGAGAATTTAAGATGCGTGACCCATTTCCAAACTCCCTTCTGAGTTTATGGGGGTTTGATAATCCTTTGACTCAAAACTCTATCTTGAGGTTAGGTGGGAATGGATCAGTATTAATCAACATTGCTTCTTCACCCTTCTTAGGGAACTTCAGTAACCCACGATGATGTTATCCTGAATAATATTCCTGAACACAACACATTTGTTAGTTGAATGGGAAAGTTCTATGCCATTTATAATATTCAATCTTCTTCAATTCATTAGCCGAGGGTATCTTATGGTTAATAGGAACCTTGATGAACTTCCTGGCCAATAAAATTTTAAATATTTCACCGGCTCGAGTAATTATAAAAGTATATACTTTTTTGTCCTTTTGTGTGGCCAACGTGGTTGATTTTGCCTTGATTAGTGCCCAGCATATGAGTGCTTTTTTCGCTACTACTTCGGCAATTGCAGCCTCATAATTAGGGTCATGATAATATGCCTTAATTGATGAGTTCTTTTACGTAGCTCCCTCCTGAAGAAGTTCTTCATATCTGGAGACCTTCTTAGTTAGGTCATATAGGTCCATGAACTCCGTTCTGATAAATTTCTTATGGAGTTTATATTCCAGGCCGTCTTATACAAGTTGCACAAATTCGGCCTCGGTCATGATGACCTTATATTGGCTATTCGCTCTCTCGAATCAGGCAATGTAGCTTCACAAGTTTCTCCTAGCAACTATCGGAAACATGCGAGATTGTCCATGGTCATTTCCCTGTCCGTAGAAAAGAACTGAGCATGAAATTTCTCTTCCATCTCTTGCCAGGTTTGGATTGAGTTTGGCAATAAATTGGAATACCATATAAAGGTCACTGCCGTTAGTGAATGACATAATAATTGCAGCTTATGATAGTCATTATAGCTAGTTCACCACATGATTGTTTGTCTCCAAGTGCAGAGGTTCGTAAGTAATATCCTGTGAGTACAGGGTCGATCTCACAAGAAGATGATTTATGAGAATGAGAAAATCAAATGCAAAATTAATTAAGTAATTGAAACTAAACAAATGAAATTATTTTAATGGTTTTGAATGTATAGAATTCAATGAATTTGAAAACAATACCTAAGCTTCAAAGTTCCACACATAGGTTAATGTTCCATAAGTCATGATGACTTTGATGACACAACTAGATCTGAGCACTATGGTCAGCCTAATCGGAAAATTAAATAGTTTAAATATTTTAATAAATGATATAAAAGATTAGAGAATCATGGATTAGCATCATTAATATATATTCCCAAGTGCTAGTGATTTTAAGCATTCAATATCCATGAGATAATGAATCAAAGAAATGTAGCAGGTTGAGAACATCTCCCATCTAAGAAATCTAACTAATCTAGGTTAAGATTATCCATCAATATGGATCTCATATGATGGAAACATATAGATCTCACATGAGGATCAAAAACCTAAACTTAGATAATTGATAACATGTATACACCATTCTTCTCATCATTGAAAACAATCAATCATCATAATTTATAAAATCATTAAACCAATGTGCTTCCCTTCTAACTTGGGCTAGAGGGAACTAGAAAAACATAACTAAATTGTAAAATAGAAAAGCAACAAGAAAGAAATAAATACAAATAAAAAAGATCTAAAAGAAAAAAATTATAAAACTTTAATAAAATTGAAAACTATCTAGAAACCATAAATCTTGCTCTTGAATGCTTTGAATGATGCCTAGGAATGTCTTGAGAAGCCCTATTTATAAGTGAGGAACTCCCTTATTTAAATTGATTTGAAAAATCAAAAAACCGCCTCAAATTTATGCAGTTTGCTAAAATAGACTTCGCTCTGCGCAGTTTCCTAAAATACACTTAACTCTGCGCAATTTTACAAAATGACCCAGAGTTTTAGAATATGCTTTTTCAAGACGATTTCAGGATTCCTTTTATTCACTTCAAATATTTAATTATCTTCATTACTCACTTGGTTTTCTTGGATCTTTGGCATGTGAATTCTTCAATCTTGGTCTCTTAAGATCCATCCCTTACCTTGGTGATTCTTGAACATCAAATCCATGTTTTTAGCACCCTTTTCAATCTAAGCTCTTAAATTCACCTTGTAACACAAACATGAGTAAACTAGATCATTAACCATTATCATGTTCATAAAACCAAGATATAAATGGGGAATAATATGCAATATTTGACCCTCAACACATCCCCAACCAACATTTTGCTTGTCCCGAGTAAAATAAGGGAAGAAAAATAAAAATAAGAATAAAAACTAATTCTAGAAAAATTAAAACGAAAACAAAAATTCTAACTACACCACTTTCGTAGATAACCTCGATTGTATTTAGCATATGTAACAAGCCTTTAAACCCCTAGGTTTTCCTTAGTGGACGAGTTATAGTCTCATGAGGGTTTCTAGAAATGTTACCCACAAACATTGAAAACATGAAAAATAGTTCAAAATTCAGAAATTTATACAATTATGCCTCCATTCATCATATGAATTTCAAAACAAAGCAACACTTGTCCTAAGTCTGAAGTTAGTTAGAATCTCAATTTCCTAATCCATTAAATCCTTGAGTTCAAAGATCTAATCAAAATTTAAAATAGTTATGATCCAATATACTTAGGTTCTCAGTAACACTAGTCTAACTTTGAGAAATATGCATGTTCCTTATCTTAACTCCTTTCAATCAACCCAAGAATATGAAATCTCTAGTTATCTCATTTCCTTCATGCCATTTCTTCTTTTATCATCATATCCTCATTATTATTTACCACCCTTAGATAAAGATTTTTACCTGGTTTACTTCATAACCTAAGGTATCGTAATTGTAACGGTAACAACAATGGATACTTACGTATCCTTTTTTCGGATTACTGACACAATTGTTATGGTCATTACATTCATAAAATTTTCTTTTTCCAACACTTTTTTTTTTCTATTCTCTGTTTAAAGCATATGTTAATGGTACTAGTTCATTCAATCTTGTTTGAAACAAAATTTGTTATTCTAGTTCACATACATATTCCTCACTTAGTTAGCTAGGGTGTATTGTGAATTCAGTACATCAAATTACAACTCACTCTAAACTACTGATTAGATAATCGAACTTAAGTCTATAATTTTCAGTTATTAGAATTCTGACTACTATCAACCTAGAATAAGTATTAACTTTGCCTTTGGAATTTGCATAATATCATGTTCACGTTCTTGTATATAAAAATTTTATTTTGAAAATATTAAATTTTTTTTCCATAAACTTAAAAAAGAAACTCAAAACTTAAAAGAAAAACTCACATGGATGACTATCCACACCCCCTAACCTAAAATCTACATTGTCCCCAATGTAATGACACATGTAATGTAAAGAACAATAAAAATTAAAGAAAGGGTGGATAGTACCTGCCATGAAGGAAAGCACATGCTAAGTGTCACAAAAAATAAATATTATACAAATCCTACACAAATGCTCCGTCGGACTAGGAGCATCAATCCGAATATCTGGCTTATGAAGAGGGACAGACTTCTCTCTCAAATGAAAGTTTTCCACATAAAGATTCAATATCTGACCATTAACTTTGTACACATTGCCATTACGTGGATTTTAAATTTCAACAACTCCATGAGTATAAACATTCTTCATAATGAAGGGGCCTGTCCATCTCGATCTTAACTTTCCCGGAAAGAACTAGAGATGGGAATTGTACAATACGACCTTTTGCTAAGGTTCAAAATTCTTCCTCAGGATGTTTTGCTCATGAAAAGCTTTAGTCATATTTTTGTAGATTTTAGAATTTTCATTGGAGTCTCTCCTCAGCTATAATTCATTCAACTCTAATTTCCTTTGTCCACTTGCTTGGTCCATATCAAAGTTTAATTTTTTTATTGCCTAGTAGGCTCTATGTTCCAATTCCATAGACAAGTGGCAAGCCTTTCCTTACACCAATCTGTATGGGGACATTCCAATCAGGGTCTTATAAGCAGTCCTATAAGCCCATAAAGCGTCGGATAGTCTGAGGGACCAATCCTTTCTATCTGGCCTTATAGTTTTTTCTAAAATGTGTTTAATTTTCTGATTAGAAATTTCAGATTGCCCACTCGTTTGTATGTGGTATGGGGTGCTCACTTTATGCTCGATGCTATATTTCTTCATTAAAGTCTCAAATGTCCTATTACAAAAGTGAGACTCGCCATCACTAATGATGGCTTTTGGAGTTCCAAATCTAGAAAAAATATTTTTCTTGAGGAATCGAATGACCACTTTGTTGTCATTGGTCTTACTTGGAACTGCTTCAATCCACTTGAAAACATAGTCCACACCAACCGACATATAAAGAAATCTAAAAGAAGATAAAAATGAGACCATAAAATCCATACCCCAACAAAAAAAAATTCCAATGCTAAAATAGGGGATAAAGGCATCATGTTGCGCCGAGACACTCTTCCCAATCTTTGACATCTATCACAAGCAACACAGAAAGCGTGGGTGTCTTTAAACATGATGGACCAGTAAAAACCACACTGTAAGATTTTTGCAGTAGTTTTCTTAGCAGAAAAATAGCCACCACATGCTTCTATGTGGCAAAAGGAAATAACACTTTGAACTTCATCCTCTGGGACACAACATCTAAAAGTTCGATCAGTCCCATATTTATATAAATATGGGTCATTGCAGAAGAAGTTCCTAACCTCGGTTTCAAAATGCTTCTTATCTTGTGACTTCCAATGTATGAAATTTTTCCTGTTACGAGATAGTTCACTATACCCACATACCAAGCCAAATTGAAGATCATAAATAATCGTTCATTAGGAAAAGTGTCTTTGATATGCATATCTTTAAGGAATCATCTAATGCCAATCTGGAAAGGTGATCGGCCACTATGTTCTCTACTCCTTTCTTATCTTTTTATCTCTACATCAAATTCTTAGAGTAGGAGGATCCATCTCAAAAGTCTTGACTTTGCATTCTTCTTAGATAGCAAATATTTCAAAGCTAAGTGGTCCATGAAAATGACCAATTTGGATCCCAGCAAGTAGGACCTAAACTTATCTAAATAAAAACTACTGCAAGTAACTCATTTTCAGTTGTTGAGTAGTTCACTTCGTCAGAGTTTAGAGTTCTACTTGCATAATGAATAACATAGGGCCATTTACCTGTCCTTTGGCCCAAAACAGACTCTATGGCATAATCACTTACATCACACATTAGTTTAAAAGGAAGTGTCCAATCTGGTGGATGCATGATAGGTGCAATGGTAAGGGAAGATTTAATTTTATTAAAGGCACTTGCACACTCATCTATTCACTTAAATGGGACATCCTTTTGGAGAAGATTAGTCAAGGGTCTAGTAATAGCACTAAAGTCCTTGATGAATCTTCTATAGAAACTGACGTGCCCTAGAAGTGATCTAATATCTCTAACAATTTAGAAAATAGGGAGATTAGAAATAATGTCCAGTTTTGAGCGATCTACCTCGATTCCATTTTTAGAGTTAACATGGCCCAAAATAATTCCCTTTTGAACTATGAAATGACACTTCTCCCAATTTAAGACAAGGTGCTTCTCTTCACACATAGATAAGATGAGATAAATTGTTGAGGCATTCTTCAAAACTAATCCTAAATCATCCATGAAAACCTCAGGAAACTTCCCAACCATATTTGAAAAAATACTTAACATAAACCGTTGGAAAGTTGCTGGAGTGTTACACAATCTAAATGGCATCCGTTTGAAAGTAAATGTGCCATATGGACAAGTGAACATGCTTTTCTCTTGGTCTTCCAAGGCTATCTCTATTTGGTTATATCCGGAATATCCATTAAGAAAACTATAAAAGGAGTGACCTACTACCCTCTCTAAAACTTGATCAATGAATGATAGAGGGAAATAGTCCCTTTTAACCGTATTCAATTTTCTATAGTCAATGTAAACACACCAACCAGTGGTGACATGTGTTGGTGAGTTCGTTATTAGAATTTTGCATAATAGTTATTTTGAATTTCTTTGGGACTACTTAAGTTGGACTCACCCAAACACTATTAGATATTAGGTAGATGATTCCCACATCCAACAATTTAATTACCTCATTTTTTACAACTTCCATTATGTTTGGATTAAGACACCTTTGAAGTTATCTAATTGGTTTGACTTCCTCATCGAGGTGGATCCGATGGGTGCATATGGGAGGGCTTATACCCTTAATGTTAGAAATGGTCCAACCCAAGGCTCCTTTATGGTTTGTTAGAACATTCAATAATTTAATCTCTTAATCCTTATCTAAAAATGAAGAGATCACCACAGGATAAGTTTTATTTTCACATAAGTATACATACTTTAGCTCATTTGGTAGTGGTTTTAAATCAAGCTTTAGAATATTGGTTGGTGATGGCAGAGGTTGCAAGTCCTCGATGGATAGGATTTGAGTGCGCGGTCTCCATTGGTACATACCAATGTCGTGGGTGGTAGTGCTCTCATTATCATCATAAATTTTAGCAAGCATTTTTCTAAATCCGAATTTTTAAATCCCGAAAGACTTTAATCAATTCCTTAGATAGGCTAGGTTCCAATTGCTCTTCCTCTATCAAGTAGTCCATAAAATTCAGCTCATGGATCTCATTATTGTCTATGGGCTACTTACATAGATTGAAAGTATTTAGCTCTAAGGTCATTTACCAAAAGACAACTTCATCATTCCATTCTTGTAATTGATGATTGGATTAGGAATGGGTGGCCTAAAATAATGGGAACTTGAGCGCTAGCATTTACACATGATTCAGTGTCTAGTACAATAAAATTCACAGGGAAGTAAAATTGCTCTACTTGGACTAACATGTCCTCTAAGATTCCCCTTAGTACCTTAATAGATCGGTCAGGGAGTTAGAGTATAATCGTGGTTGGTTTAAGCTCACCTAACCTCATTTGTTGGTAAACCGAATAAGGTACTAATTTGACACTTGCACCCAAATCTAGCAAAGCATACTCAATTTGAAAATTTTCAATAATACAAGGAATAGTGGGACTTCCTGGGACTTTGTATTTGGGTACGAACCTTTTCTAAATGATAGTGCTTACTTTCTCAGTGAGGAAGGCCTTCTTGTTCACATTTAATTTCCTCTTTATAGTGCACAAGTCTTTGAGATATTTAGCATATGATGGAATTTGTCTAATGACATCAAGCAGAGGAATATTGACAGTAAGCTTTTGGAGTACCTCCAACACCTCTTGATATTTCATGGGGATAGTCGGGTTCCGAAGTCTAGATGGGAACGGAACTGGAGGCTCATGTGACTTAGTCTCTTTATCCTTTTGTTGTTGCGGCTCTTGAATTATAGTCGATTCATCATTCTTTTGAGACGATGGCTCATCGTCCAGTATTTCTACCGGTTGCATTATCTTATTATCTACCTCTTTTCCACTTCTCAAAGTAATGATGGCCTTGGCTTGTTCATGATGTAGCTCGCTTGGATTTGATTCTCCAATAAAATGTGTATTTTTAGGGTTTGACATAAGTTGAGAAGGAAGGGTGCCTTTTTCCCTAGCATTTAGTTAAGTCTCAATCTTAGCCACGACTATCTTTAATTCCTAATTTGATTGGATTAGAGACCAATTCATTTGAGCTTGAGAATTCATGAATGCGATCAATGCATCCTCCACAGATGATCGCTTTGGTGGGGGCACATATGGTGCATTGTTAGGTTCCCCAAAGAAGTTGTTTTGTGGAGGGCCTTAAGGTGCATTGGGCGCATTAATTTTTGGTCCATTCCTTCAACTAAAATTAGGATAGTTATGCCAATTTAGATTGTACGTGTTTTCCATTGGTTGCATAACTTACCTTTGGTAGTTATTTATAGCATTTGCTTGCCCATGCTCATGTGTGATATTTTGTACAACTGGAATTATTGGACAATCCTTTGTGTCATGGTCTGCACCACCACAAATGCTACAAAAATTACCTAAGAAAATGTTTTCTTTAACCATATCAACCTTCTTAATTTCCAAGGCTTTGACCTTTCTAGTTAATGCAATGAATTTTGCATTAAGGTCGTTTTCCTCTCTTAGGACATACATCTCCACTTTCTCTCTAGGAATGAGTCTAGTTTGATCTGGTTTAGCAGAGACATCCCATGTCTGAATATTCTCTGCTAACATGTCTAGAAAATCCCAAGTCTCATTATGATCTTTGTCAAGAAAGGTTCCACCACACATCATCTTTATCAATTGACGGGTACTCATAGTGAGCCCCTTTCGAAACGCGTTAATCAAGTGCCATGGTTCATAACCATGATGTGGGTAAGTGAGTAGAAGGTCTTTGAAGAGCTCCCAAGCTTGGAAAAATAGTTCATTCCCCTTTTGGGAGAATGACATGTGCTTAGGAAAGATATTTTTCAAAAACTCTCAACTTAAAGCTTGTCATGTAGTGATGGTATAAGGTCTTAGAGAGTTGAGTCATGCTTTGGCCCAATCCTTTAGAGAAAATGAGAATAACCTAAGTTTGACTACATCCCTATTGCCATTGTTTACTTGTAATGTTGCAATCACTTCCTCAAAATCCTTGAGGTTCAAGTAGGGGCTTTCAGAATCCAAGCCATGAAATTTAGGAATCAATTGAATCACGGCTGATTTAAAATCAATGTTCCCTATGTGAGCAGGGAACACTATGCAAGATGGTAAAGTTGATCTCTCAAGGTGTAGATGTTTACGTAAAGTCCGTGGTTGGTTTAACACATTCCTATGAACTTCATTCTCATCCTCAAGAGGAGGATTACATTGATTTTCTTGTTTATAGTTGGATCTGACAGATTTGGATTTACATTATCAATTGGGTCTGCCATGGAATCTAAGTGGTGTTGACTGCCTCTCCTAAATGACTGATCAAGGCCTGGGACTAGTGCACCTTCGGAGGAGAGTTGATTGTTTTGATCTCTACTCTAACAGGACATAAATCATCCACACCATAAAAAAACACTACAAATAGCAAGTATGATACTTAAAGTAAAAAGAAAAACTTATCCAACAACTCAAGTGGCAGAGCCGACCATGAGGGTTGAATCCATAAAACAAAATAAATCAACAACCCAAGTGGCAGAGCTGACCATAAGGGTTCAAACCACAAAGCAAAAATAAAAAATAAATCAACAAAAGTAAAACTAATGTATAAATTAAATTATGTTAATCTGGAAAATAGATTCAGCGGATGGTCTTTATGATTAAACAACAACTGTAGGACAACCATAGCACTTGGGTGATAAAATCCCAAGCAGGGCAACCTTATGTCACAGTTAGTGCTTGAAAGACCCAACTGAATTTACTTTTAAAGTAAAACATAAAATCTACAAAAATTTTGGAGGTCTTGGAAAAGAACTTACCTTAGCTACCTTGTACAAATCTAGTCAATCTTCGTCTCTCCCTAGCAACGGTGCCAAAAACTTGATTGCTTGCCTCCAAGTGCAAAGGTTCGTAAGTAATATCCTGTGAATACAAGGTCGATCCCACAGAGAGATGATTTATAAGAATAAGTCAAATGCAAAATTAACTAATTAATGGAAACTAAACAAATGAAATGTTTTGAAGGTTTTAAATGTATGGAATTCAATTAACTTGAAAAAAAACACCCAAGCCTCAAAGTTCCACACATAGGTTAATGTTCCATAAGTCATGATGACTTTGATAACACAACTAGGATCCGAGTACTATAGTCAGCCTAATCAGAAAATAAAACAGTTTAAATATTTTAATAAATGATATAAAAGATTAGAGAATCATGGATTAACATCATTAATATATATTCCCAAGCGCTAGTGATATTAAGCATTCAATATTTATGAGATAATGAATCAAAGAAATGTGGCAGGTTGAGAACATCTCCCATCTACGAAATCTAACTAATCTAGGTTAAGCCTATCCCTCAATATGGATCTCATATAATGGAAACATATGGATCTCATATGAGGATCAAAAACCTAAACCTACATAATTGATAACATACATACACCATTCTTCTCATTATTGAAAACAATCAATCATCATAATTTATAAAATCATTAAACCAATGTGCTTCCCTTCTAGCTTGGGCTAGAGGAAACTAGCAAAATATAACTAAATTACAAAATAGAAAAGCAACAAGAAAGAAATAAATGCAAATAGAAAAGATCTAAAAGAAAAAAAATAGTTTATAAAACTTTAATAAAATTGAAAACTCTCTAAACACCCTAAATCTTGCTCTTGAATACTTTGAATAATGCTTAGGAATGCCTTAAGGAGCCCTATTTATAAGTGGGGAACTCCCTCCTTCAAATTGATTTGAAAAATTCCGAAATCGCCTCAAATTTATGCAATATGCTAAAATAGACTTCACTATGCGCAGTTTTTCAAAATAGACTTACTCTGTGCAATTTCATAAAATGACCCAGAGTTTTAGAATATGCTTTTTCAGGATGATTTTAGGATTCCTTTTCTTCACTTCAAATCTTTATTTCTCTTTCTCTTCATTCCTCACTTGGTTTTCTTGGATCTTTGGCATGTAAATTCTTCAATCTTAGTCTCTTAAGATCCATCTCTTGCCTTGGTGATTCTTGAGCATCAAATCCATGCTTTTAGCACCCTTTTTAATTCAAGCTCTTAAATTCACCTTGCAACACAAACATGAGTAAAATAGATCATTAAGCATTATTATGTTCATAAAACTAAGATATAAATGGGGGATAATATGCAATATTTAACCCTCAATACCACACTGCATTGTGAATCGACTAACTTGCTCGATGGTCGATTGGCCATTATCACCTGAAAATTGGGCAAAGCCCGATCAATAATTCCTTGGCAATGAGTGTTATCAGTCAATCCATTTGGGATAAGGCTTATGATAAACTGGGATGGTATTGTGGCCAAGGACTTGACTTGCTACCTCTTAAACCATCTGCATGATTTGGTCGTGATCCACTCGCTGAGGTTCAGCCATCGGCGGTGGATCAGGACCTACTTAGTTTTGTCCCTCATAGAACAACAGGTTCCCAGGGAATTGCTAAAAAGACTGTCCTCTCGGTAATCCCTTGTTTCGAATCTCATTAACAAAATTCCTGGTCTCCCTCTCTTATCACCTGAACTCGGCAGGTAGTGGAACATTTCGTATTTCCTAAATTAGAATTAACAGTGGATTCCACTGCAAGGGAGACAGATGGTGGCTGTATTGCTTTACTGATAGAACTTCCCTCAGCAGATCATGGCCATCAACCGATACATGGCCTCGATTTGGCTAGTCATACATCTATAAGTGTTCTCATTTTAAATACGAAACTACTTAGCTTGGGTATGTGTTAACTCTGCCTGAGCTCTCCCATATTCTTGAATATGTTGAATACTCAGTTGTACATCTTGGAGTGTGACCATTATCTTGTCAGGAGAAACGATCTAAGAGGTCAAGGCCCCTTCCTAATTTCCAGTATTGAGTTTCGAACTACTATTCAATATTAATGTTTTAGGGCCCACTTGAACCGGCACGTCCTCAGTCGGAAGTAGTTCGGTCAATGTGGAGGATTTGACTCCAGTAATTCGATCACTCCTTATATTTATATTCCCAATTGGTAATGTTGCGTTAATAAGTTAGAGACAAGGTTCCACTAGGCGTTCCAAAAACCTATTATGGTTCGATTTACAATTTTCATCACGTGATAAGTGTGAGTATGCCAGATATGAATGTGTGGATCAATTCAAACTGAACAACTATAACCCCAAGCGCCAAGATAGGCAGAAACGCAATATGTGGCCAAGATCGAATAAGATCGGTCGCCTACTTAGCCGCTCACATAGTATGTTAAAATGATCAAGTGATAGTTAGAGGGTAGGGTTCATCCTCTGATAATAGGTTACACCTTTGCCTTCCATACGAAAGGACTTTTCAATATAAATAAAAGAGAAACGGGAAAGGAATCCTTACAGTCGGTCGTGAAGAACAGCTGCAAAACACCTTCCTGGATGGAAAGCTCTGATTGATGCTCGAACTGAATCCAACATTTGAGTGTAGATCTGAATTACAGCTAAAGTTAACAGCTACTTGATTAACGCTACGGATTACACTAAGCAATGTAAACAGTGAGCAAAAGTAAAAGATTACACTACAGAGTGTAATTGACTGGCAAAAAGTAAAAGGATTACACTAAGAAATGTAAATGACAGATAATTGAAAGGATAATTGAAAGATAGATTTAGTTTGATTGGGTTAGTATGAGATAATTTGCTTTGTTGAAATCCGTTGCTATTTATAGCCTTAATCCGGCCATCCATATTCTTCCTACATTTTGACGGTTGTTATAACTGTGTAGCACGACTTAACCTTCTTTGCTTTTAAACTTGTCATCTATCCTATAACCGCTTCTGCATGATCACTCTTCACTCAACCGCTTAGTGGATGACGTGGCATTGCTCGATGTGCTCCAGCTATATTACCATAGAATCCTCTTCGTATATTCCAAAAAATATCCAAATACATCATGCAAATCCATCCAGATTATATACAACCCATTTTGTTTGGCTTTCGTAGGAATTGGTGATTATAGGGATGAGCAATAGAAAGATACGAGAAAAGAGGAATCTTTGGTGAGAATTTTGGCTTGGAAGTTTGAGAACGAAGGGAAAGGTAAAGCTTCTTTGGTCATAGGGAGTGAAGGTTAGGGGTAGAAAGCTCTGCCTTTGGCCTTTGTTCCAGCCCTTCCTCACTTTTTGTCTGTCTCTAACTCTCTTTCTCTCCGTCTCAAGCTTCCTTCTAGTTTGATCTCACCTTTCTTTTTTCATTTTTGCTCTCTTTTTTCCTCCCCTCTCTCTAACTCAGTCTCTATGTGTCTCTTTTAAGAGTGAGCCTCCTTAAATAGGCGTTTGTAAAGGGACATTTAAGGGTGTTTTGGTAGGTTCAGTTTTGCCGAGCCTCCATTTGAAAGTTGCCGACTTGGCATGAAGTAAGGTTTGGAAAAACCAAAGCACAATTGAAATGCGGTGGGGCTGTAATTGGTCAAGCACAAGCACAACAAAACCTGCAACTGACCACACGGTAACGGGTTTTGATTAAAGCTAGCCACAAGTTGGCCATTCTTGATCAGTGATCGTTGGTTTGAGCTAGCTTCTCTTCACAACCCGATCTACTCCGTCAATTCTTTAATGGGCATGTTTTCAACCATTTACCTGTCCTAATCAGGGTCAAATGAAGTCAATAGCCAAACCTAACCATTGTTCAAAAGGGTGTATATAAGATCATGCCTGAAAATGAGCTATCGAAATGGATGGACGGTGTGGACGTAAAGAACATACGTGAAAGTGACCCCTCAGTTAGAGATCCACCATCCTCATGTGGATCTCCCGATGGGGGTGGATCCGAGGTGGGTGGGATCCCTAACCGTGGGCCCCATTGTGATGTATGTGCCTTATATCTAGGCCATCCATCCATTTTAAAAACTCATTTTAGGGCATGATCCAAAAATGAAGCTAATGTAGAGTGGGTCATGGACAGTTTCATGGCCAAGATGGATTAGAAAAGGTCCGGTCGACGACAGAAGTGATCCGGACCATCAGACCTTAGATTGGCCGTATTTAACAATCCGGAATGAGTTATCGGGCGTAAAATATATGATTTTGGGGTAGAACGAGCTACTTTAGCCAACACACTATCCCAGGTTATGTAAGCCGGATTTGCGAAATACCCCTGGATCAACGGTCGTTTCCCTGTTTTAATTTCATTTTTACTATAAATAATAAGTTTTAGTTTGATTATAACTCTTCATCTGTCAAGCTTTAGGAGTTATTTCCAACGTGAAAAGAGCTTAGAATAATTAGGAGAAAGGTTTGGTGAAGCCAAATAGGACACTTACTATTTTTGGCCGAAAACCTTGCACACTAGTAGACATCACGACCGTTTATAAATAGTAAGTTTACTATTTATAGTAAGTCACGAATTCTAGGAGTTTTAGTTGTAGTTTGCTTCTGATTTCTCTCCCATTGCTTGTATCCCTATTTAAAAGGTTGTGAACTCATTTATTGGAATTTATTAAATCAATTTCGAATTTATTGGAATTTATTTCTATTTTCTTCTTTCTTTCCTCATGGATTCGAGAAGTCTCTGTGAGGAGTCCAGAGAAGCTCCGTGGATTTGGAGTAGTTATCCTCTTGAGGAAGACGGTGATCAACCTCATCACGTTCATCCCTACGTCAATTGGTATCAAAGTGAGGATTCCCCTCGGACCGATGATAAACAATGAAGGTATGAATCAAAATCCTTTGGATGGTGATCCATGGATTCGTTATCTTTTAGAAAGAATGGAAGCTTTCCAACGGAAAAGTCAGCTGACCATGCAAGGGCTGCAGGTAACCCTCAACTGTCTTGTGGATGTGCTACTGCCACCCCGAGCCCTAGGCGGTGCTCCACCACCTATGGTTGCTCCACCACCCATGGTGGCTCCACCAACCGTGGTTGTTGTATGACATAACCCCGATTTTCGTAGAGCATTACCAATGGCAAACCGTAGGGATACACCAGATGATTCAAGTTCTAGCGACGAGGACCTTAATGAGGGTTTTGCTTGACGACCAATCCATAGAGGCGATCATCTACATCGTGCTGAAAGAGACTATCGAGGTAAGGCTGAACTTTTTATTTTAATGGTTTATTACGTATAAAAGTTTTCTCGATTGGCTAGCTGAAGTAGAGAGATATTTTGATTATATGGATGTACCAGATCATAAAAGGGTAAAATTGGTAGTGTTTAAATTAAAATCTTGTGCTTCTGCATGGTAGGAACAATTATAACTCTCACGAGCCTGGTAGAACAAGTCGCCCATCTCATCATGGCCACGGATGAGATGTCTTCTTCGATCACGATTTTTTCCCAGTGATTATAAACAGATATTATTCCAGTAATACCAAAATTACCGATAAGGAAATCGAACTGTCATAGATTACATTGAAGAATTCCAGCGGTTGGCTACACGAAACGATCTGTTAGAATCTGAGTCAAAGAATGTGGCACGATTTATTGATGGGTTGCAACCGACAATTCAGGACCGAGTTCAGATGTACCCAGTCGGGACCATTGTTGAAGCTGTTCAATTGGTGGGTAGGGTAGAGACACAACTTGTAAGAGCTCCTGCTTGTCCATATCCTTCAACTCGACCCTCCATGACGGGTCCCACGCAGGATCAGTGCTAGCACGAGGAAAAGATCCAGTAGGAGAACGTCCTCAACCTCCTACAACCGCAAACCGTGATACGGGGAGCGGCTCATCCAGACCTCAACGTGCAGCACCCACAATAGCAAGCCCGAGTAGGATTCCAAATCCTTATGCTCGGCCAAGGTTGAACAATTATTACCGCTGTGGCCAACCAGGCCACTTATCAAATACTTGTCCTTAATGTCCCGCAGCACACTTGACTATAAACGAAGGGGGCACTAAAGATGTGGCCACAGAAGAAGACCATGGCTTTGATGAACATGAACAAACCACTGAAGAAATAATAGGTGGCGATGAAGTGACGGGCGAGGATCATGGTGAATTTCTAGTTATGAGGTGATTACTATATACCCCACGAAAGGATCCATAGCGACACAATATATTTCGTACTCGGTGCACTATCAACAAAAAGGTTTGTGATGTGATCATAAACAATGGTAGTAGTGAGAACATCATCTTAAGAGTGATGGTGGATAAGTTGCAGCTACCAACGACGAAACATCCTTTCCCGTACTCAATTGGCTGGATAAAAAAATGTGAATGAGACCAAGGTAACTGAATAATGCACTATCTCATTTTCAATTGATAAAAATTATAAGGATTAAATACTTTGTGACGTGGTCGACATGAAAGCTTGCCATATGCTACTCGGTCGACCCTGGCAGTCAGACTGTGATGTAACCCATCAGGGACGAGACAATGTCTACATCTTTGTCAAGGATAGTCAAAAAATAATCCTTACCCCTATGACACTAGAGAACCACCCTGAAGCCTCTAAAGTGGAGGGTAGTTTCCTCTTGACCATTTGAAATTTCATGGAGGAATCCAAAGAAACCGGTGAGGTATACGCCGTAGTGGTGAAGGGAGAGGAAGAGGAACCCTCAAACATCCATCTAAGTTTAAGACTGTTGTTAAACAAATTCAAAGAAGTCTGGCCTGAAGATTTACCTGATGGATTGCCTCCCAGGAGGGACTAAGTCAAGTGTGTGTATCAGTTTTGGCCTCACACGTTGGGGGGCCTTGGCCTCGCAATCAGTTCAGGGCGTTGATGCGTGGGGTGTATTAGTTTCCCCAACCTGCTGGATGAACAGAATTAACTAAGAACTTGGCTAACATTATCATCGCATCGCACTAGCTAGCAGTCGAGGTCACTCTGAGGGAGTGTTGGTTATACGCGATCGTTAGATGGAGTCGCTCGAGGGAGTGTTGTGGCGAGGACATGCATCATATCATCTATCATGCATATACATTAATAAGACTAGTTAGGTATTTATGAATAAATACTTTTCATTAAGTTTATAATGAAATTGATGCCTGTTACAACTTAAGATTAATAGCACCAACTGAGTTGATCACTCACTCCCACTCTGGGACGGTGTTTTAAAATAGCAACTAGACTCGGGCGTAGATGTAGGTGATGTTGAGTATGAGGAGCCTGGTGACGCGAGCCTCGAGGAGAAAGATGAGTTCTCCTACTTTTAGTTGATGAGTGGGTCTTCATCGGCTCAGTAGATGAGACGTTGGATCGTTGAGTAGTAGACTCAGCTTTATTCTTTTGGATATACTATTCTTTTGTGATTTTGTTGGGCAACGCCTGGTGTGACCCATGTATATTTTTGGACCTGTATATATATACTTGATCTCTTTCATTTTAATAAACACGTGTGGTTGTGCTTCATGTTCCAAGAATTTCCAGGCTACGTATTTAAACCTGATTATTCATACTTTAATAAGAAAATCGGTTATAAGTGACACCCGAGAACTTGGGAGTCAAGTGTATGCACGACCCCTGATTTTCAGGGCATTATAAGATGGTATCAGAGCAATAATTTAGAATCAATTGGGCCATGGGTCATGAACTCACTAACGCGTCCGTTGACTTAAAAAGAAACGCAATAGAAAACATGAAATGCTAGGAACCATCCCAGTCCTTGAACCGATAGTCTTAGTCGTAAGGTGAGACTTCCAATGTATTAAGGTTTGGTAGCGAGAGAGAGTAGTAATGCTAGAGAAGGCGATCCGAGAGTCCTACAGTGCCTCAGCCCATTCTCGGACAAGAATTTAGGAACTTGATGGCAAGACTCGATTCGACTAACTAGGTAATTTAGCTATTCCAGTCCACCTAATCCCTAAGGGACTGTTGGGCCAACTGAAATAGGTGAGATTAATGTGAATGAAATGGTAAGAGTAACCATAGATGCATGTGTAAGGTATTATCCCTGGATAGAGTGTATCCCATGTTTTACAATACCCTATTTAGAATGTATTCAATTAAAGGTAAATCCCGGGATTTCCTTTCAAATTACACTTGGAAATTCATTATCATGGGATTTGGAAATCCCATATAACACCTTCTAATACAAGACTCATTTTACAAAGCCTATGAAATTAATTTTAGATCCCATCCCACCCTTATTCCAGACATGTCATTCCCAATCTTAAGTTGAGATTAGCATTAAAATAATGCCACTAGCCAAACAGGCCTAAGTCTAAATTGTTATTTCCAACCTATCTCCTTAAAATCTTCACCTGCCATCACTCTTTTCGTTAATTTTCTCAGTACATTGTTAGGAACGAGCCAGAAATCGATGGATTAGATGGTTAAAATTATCATCCTAGAACAAATGAGCTAATACTAGAGCGAACTTAATAGTTCTGACCCATTCAGGGATAGAGAATTAGGGGTAAACAAAAATTTACCGAAAATAGTGAAAACGTAGATAAAATAGATTTTTAACTACTAACCAAGAGAAATATCATAAAATAACTAGATCCATTGTGTATATCGGCTTCTCCTACCCCAAATTCATATATGGCACGTCCAATAACTCATCCCGGTTTGCGAGATATGGCCGTCGCAAGGTACACCTGCCTGGGAAAACGCCCACCGATGCCGCTAGCGCCCAACACTCCAGAGCGCTGGTGCCACAGTGCCCGAGCTGGCGCTGCCGGCACCCAACATGCCAGAGCCCTGGTGCCACAGCGCCTGAGCGGGCGCCGCCAGCGCCGGATGTCCAGCGGGCCGAGCGGCCCGTTTTCTGCAGTTTTCAGTACGACTTCAAAAATTCATATCTCCCTTGATATAACTCCGATTTAGGTGATTCAAAAGGCAGATTGAAGTTTAACAAGTCTAGTTTTATAAAAATGAGAAAAAAAATAAAATAAAAATTATAATATATTTAAAATTAATATGTTCTACCAACTATTCAAAAATTATTAATTTCAGACAGCTGTTGCTCTTAGAATTTTAATAATTTATTTACAACAACAAATGATATGAAATTTTGTGGGATGACTTGAAACTTAATGATAAACCATCACAATTTTTTTTAATAATTTAAATACTACAAGTTTAAGAAGTGTTATAATAAATACAGACATTTTTAAACTTAATGATAAATCATTAGTTTAAACAACTGTCACCTCTAGAATTTTAATAAATTTTCTGGTAATCGTGATGACTTTGCCTCATCTTACTACCTGTTGGTGCTACTCATAAGTTTGACAAATTCATTCATTCCGAATTATACCCTACCTCATCTTGCCACTCATCCACTTTCACATCCACATTTAGCTACACTCATTCTACTAATATGTTGTTTCTTGATTGCCAAACATACTATATGTAAAGCATCCATTTCTAAATCTATCCTTCCTTAGCTTGCCATGCGTCCACTTCAACATCCTCATTTTCGCTATACATCCTATGAATATATTGCTTCTTGACTACCTAACATTCTATCTATAAAGCGTAGCTGGTCTTATAGCCAATCACATGAAAACTCTAGATGCAAATCTCCACTATAGCTACCCAACTCAAATTCAATGAACAACATCCTTCTCAATATTTGGTTTTCACAAATTATAGGCCAACATATCAGACAGTCGCTATGGGGTAGTTGTCTATTAATCTTAACTAATTTCTCATTTCCACTCCTATTGTCATCAAAATTGCATTCCATATACTATGTTTGCTACAGTTAACACACAGTAAGCACATGTAAGCGAGGAAAGGTGACTTTTCTCAAAATTAGTCATAAAGAATATTTCATTTTCTATGGCACTCCACATTAAGGTACTAACTAACTTAGGTTAGGACAAGTATCCACACTTCTACTCATGGAGAAGAGGAGTCATACTTCTAGCCAGACTCATAAATATCCACCTCAACTCCATTCAAGAAGCTCGTCATATTCCAAAATCTTTCCCTTGAATTTGAGAAGGGAAGATTACTTTTAATGAAATTATGAACCGTATCCATAGCTTCCAATGAAGCTCAAAGACATCCCCATCAACCCCATTCAGGATGCTCATTAGATTCCCAAGGCTACTTATCTTGTGGTGCCTTTGGTTTTAATATGTAATGTTTCCAAACCACAATTCTCATGATGAGTACATGATGTGAGCGCCTCCTCTCATGAAATGAGATCATCCTCAGCCCAAATATCATTCCAAAATTGTGACCAAGATATGGATACCCCACTCATTAGTACTTCCCTTTTGAAATCCCATAATGAGGAACCTAACTTGCTTATATCCAAATGATAAACCCTCTACCTTGAGAAGCTATTTACAAAAACTAATTCATATCTGCTTAGACATATTTTCCAACATTAGCTGATGAGGAGTTTTCTTTTCTTCGTTTAACCTATGCCACCATTTGCTTAGAAGTCCCCAACCCTTTCCTCCCAATTACGACCCCTAATTCCCTTCCTCCTTGGTTTTCAATCATCCATGATTTAATAATCGAATTGCATGAGTAACTTACTCTGTGGTCTACAGGAAAGGGAAGGACAGAAATTAGCATCTATGATTGGGTTACTATAGAGAAATATCTAGACAGAGTAGGTAGGCTAAAGGAAATGTGTTGCATACAATGGTAATTCATATAAAATTTTGTGCCTATAGAAACTTTTTAGGGTGATCTTTGACCATAAGCATATTGAGAGATTTATTAACCCCCAATTTGGACATAAATCGAAACGAGGACTCTCTTAGACCAAGAACCAAAGGAAAACCTTATAAATAGGATATTTAAACTTTCTAATGATCGTCATTCCCTAAACATTTAGATTAATCAGACTACGGAATTACGGAAGTATACAGGTAAGAAGTATTTATGGCTTGACCCAATTCTCAATCCTGAGCAACTACCAATGGACTCACCGCTTTGACCGAGCAGAAGACCAGGATCCACTAGGATGAAGAAGGGATACAAGAGCCTTCTACCCTGGTCAGGTAGATGATCGACGTATCAGGTTCAAGCCCACTACAACCATCTCTCCGTATTGGTCTAACATTGAAAACAAATATTTTTACTCTAGATAGAGGGATATCGCTGTCATGAATTCAAATCTTTAAAAATAAATGGATAATTAAATAAATTGTAGTAAACCATCAGGGTGAAGACTTTTAAGGGTGTAGATCATGATAAGCTAGGTTAGCGTATTTATTATGTACCCTAAAACGTATATGAACCCGAAACTAATAAAACTTAAGCAAATGAAATGATGATATCTTTACTTATTACCCTTAGGCAATTTCGGGGATGAAATTATTTTTAAGGGGGGTAGATTTTAACATCCTGGATTTTCACTGTTTTGGACTTCCAAAAATTCTTAAAATTTTTTATTAATTAACTTATAATATCACTTAATGACCATTAGCACTCAATGTTAACTTATATAGTGGTGGTACCAGTAAAGAACCGCACAAGTCCGATTTATCAGCCGTAGGAAACCAACGAATCCGCCCGATCACTTGAACATCAAGTGTAGCCCCATGATTTACTCGTATAGGACCCAAATCTAATTGACCCATCGCTAACTAATCAAGATAAATATAACTAAATTAAAGATCTAACCGAAGCCAAGTCAGATAAGGCCCGGATCTTAGCTAATAGACCAAATCATCCGCGTTGCACTTTTAGCCTAAAACCTATAGTTTAGAGTAATCATGACCAAATATCCACTTTCACTAGTTATAAATAGGTCACATTATGAACATAGCTAATTCAAAACCTAATCATTGCCCACGAGAAATCTCACTAACAAATTCATTCCAGAAATGCCTCGATTTTCCGAACAAGCTCTAGACCACTCGTTGGCGGGCCACTAGTTTCAAAACTATAGAGAAATGTCCATGTTACTGGGCTCGACATCCATCGCGGAAGTTGGACCTAAGTGTTGTCTAGAACCGCTCAACTTGAGCTAAAGGACGAGTGCATGAGAAGTGCAAATACCCTAACAGAATGAATTGAAACTTAAGTGAATTGGGTCGTTCACTCTTATGCAAAGTTCAGGATTTCGGACCGTCGGTTTATGACCAAACTTTACTCGTGGAGTAAGGATATTTTCGTGCTCATATCCATATAGCCATGGCCTCGATTGACTATCGATGACCATTGAACAGACTTCTAGTCATATCTGTCGATCGGCACATCCAAATGGCGGGTTGATCATATACATACATAGATCATCATTAGGGCCAACTATCCAATGATGGGTGTCGACTCCTACGCTCCATAGTGGGCCCTAGAGCTTAGAAAGACCCTCCCATAGGTCTAGTATAGTAAAAACCTAACCCTTGGGGCCATTTACACCAAATCCGGCATTATAAAAGGGCCTCATTTGGGCACCCCCTCTCCCCATACGATTTTGCCCTAGAGAAAAGAAAGAGAGAAAGAGAGAAAGAGAGAAGAGAGAAAGGGGAGAAAGAAGAAAGGATGAAGAGAGGAAGGGAGAGTGAAGAAAGGAGAGAGTGTTTGTGTGGGTGAGGAAAATCTTGATGCTTGTAAGGTTGGTATTTCCTCAACCAAATCGGTGGCTACTACAAAACCTCCACCAAACCCACCCATGCCAAGAAGCGGAGGTAAGAATAGTATATTTTCCCTTCAATAGAGCAACCTAGTGTAGATTTCTAGGCATTAATGTTGTCTTTCTTGATTTGATTTAGGAATTGGTAGTTTTACCCAAATCTCCGAACCTTAAGATCTCAAAGAATGAAAATCTCCTCTTAAGGTGCGGACTACTTTTCTTAAGTGGCTTAGCACCAACTTCAATACGAATCTAATGATTTTGTTTATTGGATGATGTATTTGGGTAATCTATCAAAACCTAGACAAGACCTTACACTTTAGATCCCCCTAAATTAATGTGAAATGATGATGGAATGCTTGTTGTTTCTCAAACATGATTGGGTATGTTAATGATGATTGCTTGTACATTTCTTGCTCGTTCATGTATGATGTTTTCCCCATAACATGCTTGATGCACTAACCCTTGCGTATATTTTTATATTAGGAGATATATGAAATGCTTGCCTTCCACACTAACCCACACAACACTTGCACCTTTATTTCATGATATTGTTAGCATTTTCCTTGTAAAAATTTGGATTTTATGATGGGAAATATGAATGCATGCTATTGCCTATGCTAGTTGATAACCCATGTTAGTCAGCATACTACACATTACCACCAAACCCTTGGGTTGGTCAGGAATACGAAGAGAGTGAAGGTGGACCCATTGGTAGGACTATCCTGAGGTTAAACCCATGAATTTGGGTGGGTGTGCATGGGCGATAATAGTTAGACTACATGGGTCACTTGTATCCGATGTCATCTGTCACTTACTTGCCTAAACTCGTGCGGTCTAGCCTATTTACTGACTAACCTTGATTGTTACCCTTGTTTGCTTACATATGTATGGAACCTGGAACATCTTATAACTGTTGTAACCCATCAATAACCAGATTGAAACCGATCCACTGCTTCGTGAGCCGGGCATGGTGGAATGAGACACTATGTCTGAGCTATCGGCTTACGCTGGGGTGACGCACCTCCCCATAGTGACCGCGAGCGATCCCTTTTTCTTAGCACTCCCCATGTGCTTGAAGTCGGGGATGGGGAACTCGACGGGATCAAGGATCACGAGGTCTTGGCCTCACACGTTTTGGAGCCTTGGCTTCCCAACTAGTTCAGGGCATTGATGCATGGGGTATATTAGTTTCTCCAATGTGCTGGATGAATTGAATTAACTAAGAACTTGGCTAACATTATTATCGCATCGCACTAGCTAGGTTGACGACTCAGCAGTCGAGGTCGCTCTGAAGGAGTGTTGGTCATACGTGATTGTTAGATGGAGTCGCTTGAGGGAGTGTTGTGGCGAGGCCATGCATCATATCATCTATCATGCATATGCATTAATAAGACTAGTTAGGTATTTATGAATAAATGCTTTTCATTAAGTTCATAATGAAATTGATGCCTGTTATAACTTAAGATTAATAGCACCCACTGAATTGATCACTCACTCCCACTCTGGGACGGTGTTTTAAAACACCAACCAGACTCACCTGTAGATGCAGGTGATGCTAAGTATGAGGAGCCCGGTGATGTGAGCCTCGAGGAGGAGGACGAGTTCTCCTACTTCCAGTTGATGAGTGGGTCTTCATCGGCTCAGTAGATGAGACGTTGGATCGCTGAGTAGTAGACTCAGCTTTATTCTTTTGGACATACTATTCTTTTGTTATTTTATTGGGCAACGCCTAGTGTGACCTATGTATATTTTTGGGCTTGTATATATATACTTGATCTCTTTCATTTCAGTAGACACGTGAGGTTGTGCTTCATGTTCTAGGAAATTTCAGGTTGTGTTTTTAAACCTGATTATTCATACTTTAGTAAGAAAATCGGTTATAAGTGACACCTAGGAACTTGGGAGTCGAGTGTATGCATGACCCCCGATTTTCAGGGTGTTACAAAGTGGGAGACGCGGCCTCCTGGTATTCGTCCCTCATGCGCTCATATATATCCACTCCGTCTTGATGTTAGGGTGTTTCCTGGCCACGGAGGTTTAAGGATTTTCACCCAGGGACATATATGGCGCCTGTATGCTAGAACCAAACATTTCTGGTGTCCCATCTGGCCATCCATGATATGCCTGTGGAGGCTATGGCCTTAATATCGACAGGGCATACAGTAGTCACAACACACATTGTAAGATGCATGAGTCATACAATCCAGTCATGCATTAATCCTATGCATACCGTGCACTCATGTGAGATAACCTCCGCCTATCAAGGAGTCTCATAACAACCTACATAATGACATATGCTGTCACATACTCATAATCGGTATTAATAACCGGCATCAACAATCGGCCTTGACAATGTGAACATTTAACCAACATTGCCCCCAAGGAATGACCCACATAGAGCCTAACATATAGTGGACCCATGGCCTCGCACAAGGGCCTAATATATAACACCATGGGCCTTACTCAAGAGCTTAGTACACATCACGATGGGCCCCTCACATAGGCCTAATATACCTCACAATGGGCTTCATCGCCTGGTCCTCAAATGCATCACAATGAGCCTCATCACATAGACCTCATATTCATCACATTAGGCCTTAAACACGGGCTGAATACACATCCCAATGGGCCTTAAATACAAGCCGCATATACATCACATTGGGCCTCAAACATGGGCCGCATATATATCACATTGGGCCTCAAACATGGGCCGCATATACATCACATAAGTCTCCACAATTAGCCTCAACAATTGAAATCGGCCTCGACAATCGAAATCAGCCTCGATAATCAGAATCGGCCTCAACAATCGAAATCGAAATTGACAATCGACCTCGACAATCGGAATCGGTGAGGATGGGCCTAACAAGGCTTAAAGGAAGGTCACAATGTGGACATTCAACCATCATTGCCCATCAATGTGGACATTCAACTAACATTACTCCCAAGGAGTGGCCCACATAGGGCCAAACATATAGTGGGCCCATGGCCTCACACAAGGGCCTAATATACATCATCATGGGCCTCACTCAAGGGCCTAATACCCATCATATTGGGCCTTGTACCTGGGCCTCAAATACATCACAATGGGCCACATCCCATGGGCTTCAAATACATACTAGGTGAGCCCCACACATGGGCCTTATATACATCAAGTGGGCTACTTCAATGGGCTGCACTAATGGGCCTCATACACATCAAGTGGGCTGCATCTCATGACCCGCACCAGTGGACCTCATATACATCAAGTAGACTGTGTCCACGGGCCGCACCAATGGGCCATAAATATGTAACAGGTGGGCCTTACACATGAGCCTTATACATAATAACGGGCCCCATCACTTGGGCCTGATATACACCACATTGGGCCTCACATATGGGCCTCAAATAACAACACAGGTGGGCCTCAAATATACATCACAGGTGGGCCCTATCACATGGCCAGGTGGTGTGGACGAATCACAACCATCAAGGCGGGACTGGCAGAAGGACGGCGTAGACATAAAAAACAAACATCATGGTGGAGTCCTCATCACTGTCCAAACACGTCCATCACCATCCAGATCATCTGGACGGTGTGGATGAACAAATGCATCGCGATGGGGCTACACGACATCGTCCAAACTGCCTAGCACAGATGGACAGAGTAAATATAATACATACATCAAGTCAGGGCCCCACCGTCCCTGTGGATGGTGGTGGATGGAACACGTACATCACGTCCAACACCTGGATGGTGCGGATACAATGCATGTAGTAAGGTGGGTCCCACGTAAGGCCCACCACATAATTATATATATATATATATATATATATATATAATAGGTGGGTCACACCGTCCAGACGGACGGTGTGGAGATAAGATACATACATCATCGTGAGCATTGATGGACGGTTTTGGATATAACAATACCTCATGGTGGAGGCCCACATACTGAGCTAACGTCCAACCCATCAACTATATAGGTGGGACTTCCACTATCCAGATATTTGAACGATGTGGATTTAAATATAAATCATGGTGGGTCCACGTATAGATGACTGTCCACTTGAAATTTGAATCTGCTTATACCTTGGACGGCATGGATATACGTCACACCATCAAGGTGGGTCCCATCCCACACGTGTGGGGTGGGCCACGTCAACATGGATGGACGGATTGATAAAATACATAAGTCATGGTGCGTCCCACTGATCTAGGTAGATAGACGGATAGGATATGCAATAAATACATCAAGGTGGCCCTGCATGCTGCAGGCGGGCCTGGCACCATCCCTACAGATCCAGCATCGTCCAGATGGTCTAGATGGTGTGGATGAAACAAATACAACATGGTGCGGTCCACCATTCCAGCTAGTGGATGGCATGGGTACATACATCATTAAGGTGGGGTCCACACGTCCAGGGAATGGACGGTGTGGATAGGAACATTCATCAAGGTGGGTCCCACTGTATGTATGACGTGGATCAAGTGGGCCACACCCATCAAAAGAGAGAGAAATAGAGAAAAAGAGAGAAATAGGTGGAAATGGGAGGGACCCCACCACTATGGGCCCTCCTTATACAATGCATACATTAATATGGGCCCCACCATATGTGGGCCCTCTAATCATCAAAACCACAAAAAAATACCCACCTTAGATCTCTTCTTCCTTCTTCCGCCAATGCATGCTAGGGCTTCAAAGGAATAATTTTCACGATTGAGATGGACTTAGGATGGTGGGATTGGGTGGTGGGAAGGTGGGCCACACCTAGCTCTCTCATGGAGCTTGGACGGGAAATGAGGGAGAGAGAGATGAGAGAGAGGTTGTAAGGAGAGAGAGAGAGAGAGATGGGTGAGAGTGATGGGTTTGTACTTGACATGTAAGGGAGAGAGTTGACTTTAGGGATGGGTGTTTGTACTTGAGGATGAGATGTGATACTTGACATTTGATGTGATGTGATGGGATTGATTTGATTAGAGATTCTCTTGGGTTTTGCAACATGCGACGTTTTTCCTCAAACTGAACGCGAGCCCACATCTCCTGGCCCGGGTATCGCCTTAGTGCGTGAAACGCGGCGTCAGAACCGCGACGACGGCGCGATCCCAAGGGTACAAGTTTCGAGTCGAGCCGACTCTGATATAGTGGAAACGACTCGATAACAGATCGTGGGTTGCCGAAATTTGACTAGGAGGACCGGGAAAGCCTAAGGAACTGTACGGGCTAAGATACGAGTCTCACAGGTCTCTTGAGAGAGAGCATGAGCCCATGTGCCGTACCAGAATTATTAACACAAAAAAGATGGAAGATGGCGTATGTGTGTAGACAGCCGGGCAATCAACAAAATTACCATCAAATATTGGTTCCCAATACCATGGTTGGACGACATACTCGATATGCTAGAAGGGGCCAAGGTGTTCTCTAAACTAGATCTAAGGAGCGGGTACCATCAGATTTGTATCTGACTCGGTGATGAGTGGAAAACGGCATTCAAGACCAAGGAAGGGTTGTATGAGTGGCTGGTTATATCCTTCGACCTATCGAACGCACCAAGTACTTTTATGCGTTTGATGAATCAAGTTCTAAAACCGTTCACTGACGGATTTATGGTAGTATATTTTGATGACATATTGATATATAGCTAGGATGAGGCAGAGCACAGGAAACATTTCAGGCAGGTGATGCAGGTCCTATAAATTAATAAGTTGTAACTCAACTTGAAGAAGTATAGTTTTTTAACTGACAGTCTGTTGTTTATAGGATTTGTTATAACATCCACAAGCATCAGTGTGGATGATGAAAAGGTGTGAGCCATTAAGGAATGGCCAATCCCGACAAACATTCATGAGGTGAGGAGTTTTCATGGGTTGGCGACTTTCTATCATCAATTTATGCGAAATTTTAGCACTATAGTCGCGCCTATAATAGATTGCATGAAAAAAGGACCGTTCCAGTGGATCGATAAAGCTGACAAGAGCTTTCATGAGATCAAGCATGGTTTTTCTACAACACCGGTCTTAGTGCTTCCTAATTTCGACAAATTATTTGAGGTTAAGTGTGACACTTCATATGTCGGAATTGGAGGAGTATTATCATAGGAAGGTAGGCCGGTAGCCTTCTACAACGAGAAGCTTAGCGAAGCCCAAAAGAAGTGGCCGACTTATGAGCTTGAGTTGTACGTAGTTATTCAGGCGCTGCGACATTGACGTCATTATTTGATTCAAAGAGAGTTTGTTCTGTACACTGACCATCAAGTATTAAAGTTTATTAATAGTCAGACTAACGTGAATCGTGTACATGGTAAATGGGTTGTGTTTTTACAAGAATTCACGTTCGTTCTGAAGCACAGTCAGGGTAGCAGAACAAGGTGGCTGATGCACTTAGCCATCATGCATCACTACTTGTTACGATGAGCAACAAGGTGGTTGGCTTCAACTGTCTCAAGGAGCTGTATGTCGAGGATGAGGACTTCAAAGATTATTGGATGAAGTGCCAAGAAGGTTATCCCAGTGATCTTCATATATAGGATAATTTTCTCTTCAAAGGGAATCGATTGTGCATCCCCCAAAGTTCTCCGAGGGAGCAGACTATTCAAAAGCTACATGGAGGTGAACGCGATGGACACCTTGGGCGAGACAAGATGCGAGCTCTTGTCGAAGAGCATTATTATTGGTCGCAATTAGTATGTGATGTGGGAAAAGCCGTACAATGTTGTCATGTTTGTCAGACCTCCAATGGGCAATCTCAGAATACGAGCCTCTACACCCTGTTACCTGTGTCTGACGGTCCTTGGGAGGATTTATCAATGGACTTCGTGCTTGGTCTCCCACGAACACAACACGGCATGGATTCGGTGTTCGTGGTGGTAGGTCATTTCTCCAAGATGACGCACTTTATCCCATGCAAGAAGACCCTTGATGTAACACACGTGGCGAATATATTCTTCAGGGAGATCATATGGCTACACGGGGTCCCCAAGACCATTACTTCTGATCGTGACATGAAGTTCATTATCCACTTTTGGTGGACTTTGTGGACTCGATTCGATACACGACTTCAATTTAACAGTGCTTACCATCCACAGACTGATGGGCAGACCGAAGTTGTGAATTGCATGTTGGGAAACCTCATTCGCTGTATTTCAGGATAAAAACCGAAGCAGTGGGATTTGGCCTTGTCTCAAGTAGAGTTTGCATTCAACAACATGGTGAACCGCTCGACAGCGAAATTACCATCCAGATTATCTACGGACGAGTGTCTCGCCACGCACTTGACTTGGTCCCTCAGCCCAAGCACCCAGGCATGAGCATTGCAACAGAACATATGACAGACAAGATCATGGGCATTCATACGGAAGTGCAGACCAAGCTACATGCCTTGAACAAGAAGTATAAGGAACAAGCAGACAAGCACCGGTGACAAAAAGTGTTCGAGGTGGGCGACCGTGTTATGGTCCATCTGCGCAAAGAGAGATTTTCGACTGGGATGTACAACAAGTTGAAAAATAAGAAGATTGTACCTGTCCCAATCATTCGAAAGAACAATGATAACGTTTATGTTGTTGATCTTCCAAATGACATGACGATCTCACAGACTTTCAACGTTGCGGACCTGACCGAGTATCATGAACCAGAGCAGGATGAGAACTAGAGGACGAGTTCTTTTGAAGTGGAGGGGACTAATGTAGAGTGGGTCGCAGACAGTTTCATGGCCAAGATGGATCAAAAAAGGCCCGGTCGACGACAGAAGTGATCTGGACCGTCGGACCTTAGATCGGGCATATCTCACAATCTGGAATGAGTTATTGGGCGTAAAATATATGATTTTGGGGTAGAACGAGTTACTTTAGCCAACCAACCCTGCTATGCCGGGTTGCGCAAGCTGGATTTGCTAAATACCCCTGGATCGACGGTCATTTCCCTGTTTTAATTTCGTTCTTACTATAAATAGTAAGTTTTAGTTTAATTATAACTCTTCATCCGTCGGGCTTTAGGAGTTGTGTCCAACGTGAAAAGAGCTTAGAATAATTAGGAGAACGGTTTGGTGAAGCTAAATAGGACACTTACTATTTTTGGCCGAAAACCTTGCGCACTAGTAAACCTCACGATCGTCTATAAATAGTAAGTTTAGTATTTATAGTAAGTCACTATGTGGATATAACATATAGTTCATGCTGGTCCCACAGAGTTTTGCCACGTCAACACATCGTGTTGGGTTGTATACCACGAATCCTGGACGCAGATTAGATACCGACAAGGTCAGTAGCCAAATCGCTACTAAAGTGATGTCACCAAGCTTTGTGGACCCACCATGATGCATGTGTTGTATCCATACCATCCAACCATTTAGAGACATCGTTTCATGGCATGAGAAGAAGAAGTAGATAGATCTAAAGTTAAAGTGGACCCACCACAGAAAACCGTGGGAGCAGTCACACTCACAGTTGAAACATTTACAGGCTCTATCATGATGTATTTTTCAGATCCAACCTATTCATAAGTTAACATAGAGATAGATGAAGTGAAAACAAAAATATCAGCTTGATCGGAAACTTCCGTGGCCCCTGAGAAGTTTTGAACGGTGGATGTCACTGTACCCACTGTTTTCTATGGTGGGGTCCATTTGAACTTTAGATCTATCTCATTGTTTTTCTCATGTCATAAAACAATCTCTCCAAATTAATGGACGGTATGGATATAACATATGCATCATGGTGGGGTCCACATAGCTTGGTGATGTCACTTCAATAGCGAACTTCAGTAGCTATTTGGCTACTGAACTTGTCAGTATTTAATCCGCGTCCCTCAATCCTAGTCCTAGGAAAACTTCGGCATTACCGGTGAGTTTTTTCCCACTGTGAATCTTACCTTTTACTCACGATCTTTTATGTGCAACCCAAACTTTACTTTACCAAACAAAATTAATGCCTTTTTCTAGAACCAGGATACCCCTACAATACAAACCAATTTTCTCAAATCTTGATTCCCATTTCTATGAGAATACCTTGTCACCAACAACCCACATTCTGAAATATTCTCCCCCTTAAATCGAGAACCCCCTATCACCAAAAACTAATTTTCTGAAATCTTTTCTCCTCTTCATACGTGAATACCCTACCAACAAAAATCCATTTTATGAAATCTCTACTCTCATCTTATCATTTCTTTCTATTTCTTCTTTTGGATGAGTATACACTTGCTACCATAAACTATTACTTCATCTTCTTCATCTTCTTCATTCGAAGAAGCAATGGATCGCATGTATATTTTAACAATTTCCACTAAACCCAATGATACATGTAAATCCCGGTAAATAAATAATTATTACTGTTTGAAAATGTGAGAGTAATTCCACCTTAAAAATCAATACAAAAGTGTCGACTTAAATCAGTGGACCCCACCTTAATGTTTATGATATATCCACACCATCCATTTAGGGCATGAGCTGAAAAATGAAGCATATCCAATGCTCAAATGACCCACATGAAAGGAAACAATGGCCTTAATTTTTGGATCTGCCTACATTTGTTGCTTATGCCTTTAATTCAACTAACATAACAAATGTGCAATGTGGATAAGTCACATACATTATGATGGGCCCTACATTGATTTCATAAAATTCTGGATTTAACTATTAAAAATGTGATGCTTGGTCAATTTTATGTGACGCTCGTTCAATTTCATGTGTAGCTCGGTCAATTCATGTGATGCTCGGTCAATTTCATGTGAAGCTCGGTCAAGTTCATGTAATGCTCGGTCATTTTCATGTAAAACTTGCTCAATTTCATGAGATGGTTGGTCAATTTCATGTAATGATCGGTCAATTTCATGTGAGGCTCGGTCAATTTCATGTGAAGCTCGGTCATATTTTCATGACATCGAACCTAAATGCAACATGAGACTACTTACTTTCTCTTTGGCATCTCTCGTGTTTACGAATATTATTCAATTGCTTTGGTATACATTGGATCCCCTCTTTCAAAGTCGCATTCTTTGCCTCTTTGAAATTCCATAGTTCTGATACGACATATCGTCTACTAAGATTTTATTCATTCATATCCATCTAAGCTCTAGTTGTAAACTTGAAAACTTTAACGCCCCACTTATTCTTCAGTTTCTTTAGATGTACATCATCCTCATCTATTATTTCAGTGTATTCTCAGTCATCTATTATTCAACCAAGTTATATCTTATGGTATGCTCTATTGTTTGAGGATTCGTTGAGAATATGTCATTATGTTTGTTTTCAGATAATAGTTATGAGACTCATCGTATACTCTTATCTTGAGGAGTTAGTATGTGAATGGTCAGCAAATGAACAAGTTGCTTGCTATGAGTGAATTGTCAACAACTCACCCAGTGTAGAGTTAACGTCTCATTGCAAATGAATAAGTTACTCGATATAAGTGAATGGTCAGCAGCAACCCTAGGGTAGAGTCGGCATATCATTGCAAATGAACAAGTTGCTCTGTATAAGTGAATGGTCAGCATGTCACCCAGGGTAGAGTTGGCGCATCATTGCAAATGAACAAGTTGCTTAGTATGAGTGAATGGTTAGCAGTAACCCTAAGGTAAACCCATGGACACTTGAATAAGCCGTTGGATGTATGTTGACTAATAATCGAATATTAGATTGTATGCAAATGAGATAAAATTGATTAGGGTGAGGTTTGGGTCGATGGATGTATGTAGACTAATAATCAATCGTGTTACATCCATTGCTTCATCTTACCAGCGAAGCCATAGTGGAAGAGATGAGTGGTCGGCAGAAGAGGTGGAACGAGAAGATGCATCGCACGCTCAAATTCATATTATATTGCGTGCAAAAAGGAGCTCCACCCCCCCTCACTCAACTCGCCAAGGCAGTACGCTATAATGGTCTAGTGCCTTGACTCACCTATGACCCTTTTATATAGACCAGATGTAATTTTCTATTTATGAAATGATATTTCCAATTTCTTGATTTTGTTTGGTGATTTCTTCTATAGCGCTTGTCTGAATGATTGTTCAATTGAGAGCTGGTGGTGGAGACCATCTTATCAACGATTTGGATCACTAAAGCATGGGGCTCACTTGTAAAAACTAAAACACCAAGCTCCTAGTCGAATTCTCGGATTGATTGTTGTGCCACATCTCTTGCCCTTTGCGTCCTTGATCATGGTATTCCAAAATAGTTATGTAACAGCCATGCCAAGCTTTATGTAACAACAACAACTGTAACAACCGTTCTGCTTTATGGAGTCCTAATACCCTTAACAGCCATGACGGCTAGCTGGTTATTCTTAGCGTACCTGGAGGTAGCAACCATCCTTTACTCGCATTCCTTAACCATGATATGCATGTCCGCCTGCATGTCTGCTCACATGCACGCAATCACCCATACACGCTATCTTTTTTTTTTTTTTTTTGCAATTTCTATATGCTCAGAGTAATATTTAAAAAAATCTGCATCTTTTATTTTTGATTTATTTGCCACATATGATTCAAAACACGTTAAATCTCTGATTTCATGTATTGCTTGGTCAATTTCATGTGAGGCTTGGTTAATTTTCTGAGTGGTACGAATGATTCAAAGGAGATCACAGTTAAATGGACCCCAAAATGATGTATTTATTATATCCACACCGTTCATCCATTTTTAGAGATCATTTTAGAGCATGAGCTAAAAAATGAATCATATCCAAAGCTCAAATGGACTACACTAGAAATAGCAGTGGGGATAATATTTTAACGATTAAAACATTCATAGGTCCCTCCATAACATTTATTTCCCATCCAATCTGTTCATAAGGTCAAAAAGACCTTGATGAAGAGTAAAAACAAATATCATATTGATCCAAAATTTATGTGACTCCCAAAGAAGTTTCAATAGTGCCATCGTGACAGTCTGTCTATTGTTTTAAAAGAATCTAGTGGTGCTTCCATGATATCCACAATGCCACCGTGGACAAGACAAAGTCCTATGGTGGAACATGGATATCACGATGCCACTATGACCGTCTGTCTAATTTTTTAAAAGAATCTGATGGTGCCACCATGATATCCACGGTGCCACATTGGACAAGACAGTCCCATGGTGGCACCATGGATATCACGGTGCCACCTTGAAAGCAAGGGTATTTTCGTCTACAAAGAATTAATTCGTATGGCAGTGGTTTAATTAGGGAAAGTAAAGTTTAAGTTACTTATAAAAGCAAATGGGTAAAAGGTGAGATTTACCATGGAAAAAATCTCGTTACCCGTGTGTAGACAGGTATCCGAGGCAAACTGTCAATCTTCTTTTACGAGTAAGTTAATAAGATGGAGCCCAGCCGAAATAGGAAAACCCGAACCACTCAAAAAAGACGGGTTGGATCTTTTGGTGTTTTGTAGTTTCTTTTTGTCTACGAGTTCGTGATTAGCCCAGTGGCCGGACCCTAGCAAACGGGCCCAGTCCCATCAGTAGGGGTGGGGCTCATGCCATCACAATCCTTCAGCCTTTAGAAGAGACGAATTCAAAAGGAAACTTTTTAAAAATATTTTTATTACCTGGAACTTTCAGGTCCGTCACATCTGTAAAACAGAAGGAACGGTCTAAAAAGACACAAGTAGCCCTAGCCTCTACATTCACCTGATGTCTGATAGAGCGAGACGCGGATTGCCCGTCAAGGACTTCCTTACGTAAGCCAAGTGGGGCCCAACATGATGTTTGTGAGAAATCCATTCCGTCCATCCATTTTTCCAGATCATGTTAGTGGATGGGCTAAAAAATGAGCCGCATTCAAAAGTCAAGTGGGCTGCACAACAGGAAAAAGTGGATGGGGAAATGCCTACGGTTGAAGCCTCCCTAGGGTCCACCGTGATGTTTATATGCTATCCATATCATTCGTAAGGTCATTTGTACTGGGTTGAACTGAAAACATAAAAAATTATTAGCCTTATCCAAAACGTCAGTGGCCCATGAATGTTTCAAAAGTAAACCTTCAATACTCACTGTTCCCTGTCATGAGGCCCACTTGAGTTTTGGATCTGCCTCTTTTTTGTCCATATCACAACATGACCTGGAAGAAAGGATGGGCGGGAAGGATATCTCACAAACTTCACGGTGGACCCACCTGGCTTCCCTTTCAGGAAATTCCTTCTACAGGCTTTCGCACGCAATCCACGTTCGAAAGGTATTCCCTCCGGACGCGGATTGCGTCCAACCCCCGCTCCGACGGTAATCCATCCGGGCAGAGCTCCATGGGCCCACCGTAGGAACTTTCAGCGCTTAAGTGGACTAAGTCTGCATGACCTTATTAATAAGTTGGGTGGTAAAAAATAACATCGCAGTGGCCCTTAGAAAGGTTTCAATGGTGGGTGTCATTATCACTGCAGCTTCCTTTGATGTGGTCCACTGGAACTGTGTATCTGCTTCATTTTATTTTATTTTTAATAATATCTTTAAATGATCTAAGAAAAGTGATGAACAGTGTGGATAAAATACTTACATCGCGGTGGGCTGCACAGGGTAGGACGCAATCGGCGTCCGTTCCCTCCAGTATTCGTGAGTTGCCTAGGTTGAGGAGTTGACGACATGCAGCATCTGTGCGCTTTTGCTGAGAGACGTTTGCCATTGGATTTACGGTGTTGCCGAATGGTTTGTCGGCAATACAAAACCATCTCTTTTACAATACCGATTTCTGTCTCTCGTATGAGGTTTTGCTGGAGAGGCTCTTCCCCAGTCGGCTCGATGCTTCTGCCAACTTCTTGATGATCTAGACCGTTCATCAAGATACGTAAAGAATCTCACTGTTCACGTGTTTGTTGTTTCTAGATGAACAATAAGGATCGTCAATCACATGGAGTGCCACAAGGGTTGGACTTGGCAAGCATCCAGGCGAGACTAACAAACCTCATATATTATTTTGTTAATTAATAAAGTATTTATGGGTTATACGAATAAAAGAGATCGTTTGTTATGTAAACGGAGGAAAATGGAAAATGGATTCGCAGTTAAATGAATTGAGAGTAAATGGCTTATGCAGTAGTACTTGTTGTTGTTAGATGTCTTAAATCTAATTGTCATGGCTTGATGACATCGAGCAGGCTTCGATGTCATCAAAGCCAGCTCGATGACAACAAAGCCAACTTGATGACATCGAAGCCAGTCAATGTCATCGAGTATTTTTCGGATTTTCACCTCTGGTTGTTAGACAGATTTGATCATTCTTCGATGACATTGAAGCTTTTGCACAGAAATTTTACGGAAATGCAGATTTTGTGAAATTTCCTTCCAATTTTATTTAGAATTCTTTCTAAAACTATATATATGGGTGTAAACAGGATTGAGAGGTTTTTAAGGCTTCCTAAACTATTACAAAGGGTTTCTAAATAGTTCTAGGGTTTCAAAGGGTGTAGCAAGGGTGAGATTTGAGGATAGCTCGACTCGGGTAAGTTTTCTCTCTTTGTAATCTCTGCTTTCATAGTAGATTTCTGTCGCTTTATGTTGTGGTTTTTTCTCGAAAGGGTTTTCTATATTAAATTGTTGCATTCACTTTGTGTTTGCTTTGTGCTTTTGGATTGCAATCCTAGATTCATCTCTGTCTGATCCCGCCATTTTTTTCCCAACAAGTGGTATTAGAGAAATTGTTGAGGCACAGGCTTGAATTTACAGGATTAAAAATAATGGGAACCACTAGGTATGACATTAAAAAGTATTCAGGTAAAAATAATTTTGAGTTATGGAAGATCAAGATGATCAATTCCTTAACCAAGTAAGGTGAAGATGGTACTTTTGAAGAGCAAAAGTTGACTATGAGTGATAATTATTGGAATACTCTTGATAAAAAGACCTTATCCTTGATCCGTTTGTGTCTCACGGATGAGGTTCTCTATAATGTTTTGAAGGAGAAAACTACAATTGGATTATGAACGAAGTTAGAGGATATATATGCGAAAAAATCCACTAAAAATCGCCTACACTTAAAGTTCCAATTATTCACCTTAAGATAGCAAAAGGTGGAGATCTGAAGGCCCACATCAGTTACTTTAATAAATTGATTTGCAATTTGTTGGATATAGAGGAAGTGGTCAAAGATGAAGATCATGCATGCATGTTGTTGAATTCTCTTCCGGCATCATGCGAGTCATTTAGGGACTCATTGTACACATCAAATAAATCCCTAAGTGTAGACACTATTATCTCAGCCCTTCAAGGGAAAGCCATGAGAAAGATAAACGTTGGCATAGGGACATCTTCTGATGCACTGTTTATGAGAGGTAGGAATACTGAGCTAGGTACAGGATCTTTAAGACCTAGATCCAAATCAAAGAGCAAGGGCAAAGGCTAATTAAAGTGCTGGAACTGTGGGATGATTAGACACATGAACAAGGATTGTACAAATTCTAAAGCGAAGAAAGAAAACTCAGAGGCTTCTTCCAGGGAGGCCAACATTGTTACATCTGATGAAGAGACAAGTGGAGTTGATGTTCTGTCTGTGTCCATGGTCAGACGCTTATACGACAATCATAAAGATGAGTAGATCCTTGACACAAGAGTGTGATATCACATGACTCCTCATCGGAGTTGGTTCGCCAATTACAAAGAATGCAATGGTGGACAAGTCTTTATGGGTAATGACAATGCCTGTAATGTTGTGGATATTAGTACGATGAGCATCAAGATGGTTGATGGGATGAAGCGTTACCTTGAATGATGTCAGGCACGTTTCTGATATGAAGAAAAGTCTATTTTCCCTTGGTGCACTTGAGGCAATAGGGTATAAGTTCACTGGCTTTAATGGTGTCCTTAAAATTTCAAAATGGGCACTCGTGGTTATGAGAGTGCAAAGGCATGAAAACCTTTACAGATTAATTGAAAGCACTTCAACAGGTGGAGCGGCAACGACTGTTACAGATTTCACATCCGCACGTATGTGGCATGCCCGTCTGGGTCACATAAGTGAGCGGGGCATGAAGGTACTATCTGATTGTTGTTTGATTTCAACTTTTAAGAATTCCGATTTACATATATGCGTGCATTGTATTGTAACACCCTGTACTTTAAGTACTTGGGTGTTACCCTTAAATCGTAGGAAGTATCTAGGCGTGTGGGGATCCAGGATATCATCATCAGATAATTCACAAAGAGACCACCTTTGTAAACCACGAACAACTCTAGAAAAATTTCGTTAGTACAACTCTCATCAAGTCAGGTCTAAGATCATTCTGAGAATCCATGGAAACTCAAGACAAATCCTACTCACTAATCACTTTATAAAGTAAGAAAATATAAAAGGAACCAGTAATTCAATATCTACATCATAGTGTGCACATCTGCCTAGCAAGATCACAATCCAACCTTTAAACTTGACTAGTGCATTTCACGTTTGTATCATGTGAAGTCATGTGGACAATTAAATCACATTTAAAACAAATCTCAAAAACCTTGTACTCTAGTGGGAAACAGAATTGGAACATATCCGACCATTGAAAAACACTCAAAACACTTGATACGGCCCACCTGAGCTTTGAATATGCTTGATAATTGATCAAAGGCTCTGATTGAGCCTTCCAAAACAAATGGACGGTGTGGATTTGCTCTGATCACCACCTGGACCCCACTTTTAAACCTCGCGGGTACACGAATAGTGTGCTCCCGCAATGCATGAGACCACGCTCCTGGTCAAACCTGAGCTGACCCATTAGAAACAAAAAAAAAAAAAAGGGATTTCTACCCATTTTCCCGCCCGACAACAGGTTTAAACGGACAACCCCCATGTGTGGCTGATGTGGCCCACCATCATGATCATCGCGAATGATCCAAACTGTCCATCGCATTTAGGACGCGGCCTCGACCAAACCCTAAAAGGATTCACATGCCACTTCACATGTGCATACACACAATTACAGACACAAGGCAAGTTGCGTGCGGCAACTCTTTTAGAAATGAAACTTTCGCTTTTGTGAGGATGAGCTGGCATCTCAAGTGGGAATCACTCCCTCCATCTCGACCCTCCACCTCAATCAATCCCAACCCTCCAATCTCACCCCATACTCTAGGGCTTCCATCACTTAACAAGAGCCGCCCTGACTCATAGCTCGAGTCCCACCAAGTCTCCGTGGCTGTACATCCAAAAAGAGGGTCCCACAGTGTCCAGTGGACTCATCCACACCATTCATACGAATCGGATCAAAGGAATAGCGGAATGGCCATTGAGATGTAATCTGCCATCATCAACCACCTCATCTTCCTCAACCAATCAAGAAACCCATCACCAACGAGTGAGTCTCATCCTCTAATCTGAAGCCTTAATCTAGTGGCCCACAACACCTTATGACCATTCATTATAGCAGATTACGACCATAAAAACTAAGTCTATTAAGATTAACCGATAACCTGGTAAAGAAACCGATCATACGACTCGGATTAGAACTAATCTTAAAGAATTAGTGGCCGATGCTTCTAGGCTTCTATAAGGCTATAAATAGCCGGTTTTTAGGGCTTCCTTTCTAAAGATAGAAAGCCATAAGGATGGGAGTGAGCGCTGCTTACTCTACCGCACCAAATCTTCGAGTCGAGTAAATCCAACTCACTGATAATTGAGTCGGTCGGGTTTATTACAGCAACCCTACAAGAAAGTTCTGAGAATGAAAGAAGAAAAGAAGAAAAAGAAGGAGAAAAGCATAAAGAGAGAAAGAAAAGGAGAAAATTTGAGAGAGAGGGAGGCTGAGCTGTTGTTGTCGAGTCGGCTGCCTCAACCGACTGGGTCATGGACGCTGGTTGGGGTTGCCAGTTCGAATGGAGAAGAAAGAAAAGAAGACAGAGAGAAAGAGAAGGGAAGTAGGAAGGAAAGAAGAAGAAAATGATGGACAGAAAGAAAGGGATAAGAGAAGGGGAGAGAGAGAGAGCAGACTGGAACGAGTTTTCAGCCGTTGTTCCGCCTCAACCCTGCTAATCCCGACCGTCCCAGCACTTGGATCAGCTGTGAAGCAGCAAGATCAACCTGAAACACCCAGCTAATCCACATTCAAGTGACAAGCTCCTGTCCAAATTGAGTTTGAAGTCGAGTCGGTAACGAGTCATGTGCTTGTTAACTCAGCCAAAACTCGAAATTACAGGAAGTAGTTCTGAGTTTGAAGGACCGATCCGATTTAAACTTGCTGGGACCTGTCCCAATCAACTGGACAGAATTTTTGATCGAGTTTCCTTCGTAGCTGGACAAGTTGCGGAGCTGATTTCGGACTAAGTTAAGCCGTCTTTCCCGAAACCAGCCACATGCGAATGACTCAGTCGGTGTAACACCCTGGTTCTCAAAATCCGAGGATAGTTGCTCCTCATTAAGAACCCGAGTATTACGCTATGAAATGGACCATCATACAGCTAATTAATAGTAAATTTCATAGTATTAAGTAAAGCAATCACTACATAAGCCAGGGATATCAAGAGTAACAAAAAAGAAGTTTAATACATGTAAATGGAAGCCAAAATGAAATCCCATAGTAGGGGAAATATTATTACAATTTAAACAAGACATAAAGTCTAAAATACGAAATATGTAATTTATAAGATATTAATTGAGCTCCAACAGCTCAATCACATCGGCATAAAGGTCCTCATCACCAATCCCCTACTTAGCCGCCCCTAGGATCCCGTCATAGAGGTCTCCACCTGTCATCAAACCTACGTCTATTTGGTGCAACCCCACGATTGGGTGAGTGAAAACTCAGTGAGAATTTCCCACAAGGATTCATGCATACCATGTCATTCCGAAACAGTTTAAACCAGACATAATTAATCATATTGAAGATAATGTGAATTTAAATGTAAATGTATGGATGCATGAATGTATGCTCAAGTCACAGATCTAGGGATACACATCCAGTTGTCAAAATAAAGGGTCGCCCAAGACGAACTAGTCACCTTGAAAATACTCATAGGTACGCCCAAGGAGAACTAGCCACCCGGAAAAGACCATGTAGGTGAGTGTGCCCAAGGATATCTCCTGAAAAAATACACGGGGTACGACCGAGGAGTGTCTAATCCCAAAAAAGCCTCATGAAAAGAAAGAGCGCCCAAAGTGACACAAATGCACATGCTCTGGGAGTTTAACTGGAGTGATAGGACTCACAGTAAAATGAACCGAGTGTGGCTTACATTGAGCACTCGGAAAAGCTCATATGTCATGCATGGATGTCATGCACCCTGATGCTCATGCACATTCCATAGGATTAACAAGATTACTCTCATCAGCATGATCAAGACTTATGGTCTTTCAATATGATATCTAGCATTTAAATATGAGTTCAATATAAATCCAATTACTTTCTTTAGGCCCAAGTGAGGACTCACAAGTGTGACTGTCACGCCCCAAACTCGGAAATTAGGCTCACAAAATTCCCGATCGCCGAATCCGGCACCGACAGCCTCCGTAGAACCCCATTCTCAGCTCCCAGCGCCCATTCGCCAGGTTCCGATCCTGGGATGCTACAAGGAGAATTTTCAACATCAGTTTATTCGTGATAAGCATAACCAAAGGCATAACCCACAAACAACAACCAAAAACTCCATCACATTTCCACTATGATCAAAAACTTTACAAGTACAATGAGCATAAAGGGAAATACAATAAAGATAGACAAAAACTCCAAAAAGATCTGCCACGCGTCCAAGCCTCAGCACTGCTGCGATCCAACGTCACCTGCACGCAACGGTCGTGCATAAGCTTATAGAAAGCTTAGAGGGTGGTGAAAGTGTATGCTCAAGATGATAATGCAGTTATGTAGTATCAGAGTAATGCGGAACATGCTGATAAAAGCCAAGAATCCCATTAGCCGTACCAAGGCCATGCGATGCAAAGAATGATGTCGGCCATACCAAGGCCATACAATGCGAAATGCAACTCAAGCATGCAAATCCTCATCTAAGTCCACATATCAATACAGCTAAAAATCTGGAATATCACCGGGGTCTAGTACACTCTAAGCCAGATTGCCGCCCCATCGTGCGCAATAAGGTGAGTGGAAAAGACCTCACTATCCGTCTGCCAATATCGGGCTCGGCTCGTCAATAGCGGACCCATTCCTTGAGCTGGTCAGACTCAGCCTAGCATTGCCCCCTACTCTCGGGCGAGTAAGGCCGCACTCCCTTCCAACCGACCACGACACAGTGGAAAGCGCAACCGTCTGGTAATCGGCACTCATCGCTCATGCACCCACTCGGTCTAAACGTTGGAGCAACCTCTTGGTACCATAAGGGTTTAGGGACTCTCACCCAGGGATATCTATCGCACCCCATGTAGAACAGTATTTTCGGTATCCAATCATGCCAACCACGATACGTCTGTGGAGGCTACGGACCTGATGTCGCTAGGGCGTACAGTAACCATATCACACAATGCGAATGCATGAATCACACTATCCAGTCATACAGCAATCATGTGCGTATCGTGCGCTCATGTAGGGCAACACCCCCTGTATGGGAGCCCCTAACCAATCTGCCCAGAGACATATGCTATGATCAGTCATTTCTCATATCAAGCATACGTATGATGCATATGATCATGAATCATGGAATTAAACATGTTATATGGGATGGATGATGTTCATAACGAAGATGAGCCTAGACGGCCTACACATAACACGTACGGCCTATAATGAGCCCTAGGGTGAGTCATAATGCGGACATTTAACTAACACTATACTTGTAATGTGGACGTCAAACCACCATTGCTCCCAAGGCATAGCCTGATGTAAACATCATTACATAACCCATGTTGGGATCACACATTGCAATGGACCTTAGGTACATCCCATTGGGCCATAAATACATCAAATGGGCCAAATCACATGGGCCTGATATTCATTAAGTGGGCCACATCAATGGGCCGCACCAATGGGCCTTATGTACATCGCAATGGGCTATAACCCGTGGGCCTTAGAATGCATCAAATGGGCCTAATCTTATGGGCTGTATGTGTATCAAATGGGCCTCGCCAATTGGGCCCCATATGTACATCAAATGGGCCTAAACCCATAGGCCCCAAAACATTTTTAATGGGCCATAACCCATAGGCCCCAAAACATTTTTAATGGGCCATAACCCATGGGCCCCTAATACATCTACGGGCTTCGACCCATGGGCCTTACATCTATATCAAGGTGGGCCTCAATCACAGGCCACAAGCAAACTGAGGTGGGCCTCCCACCAATATTATATTAAATATGATATAATATATAATATATATATAATACATATGATATTATATATAATATAATATTATATATATATATATATATAAATATACACACACGCACACACCACACACGCACGCACGCACACACACACACACGCACCCACCCACACACGCACGCACACACATCACAGTGGGCTCCACCGTCCAGGCGGACGGTGGAAGTAAAATACTTACATCACTGTGGGCTCCATGTGGGGCCCACCACAATGTTTCTATGCCATCCAACCCGTTGATAAGGCCACGTGGGCCTAGAGGAAGGGTGAAAGTAAATTTCACCCTGATCCAAAACTTCTGTGGACCCCAAAAAGATTTCAAAGGTAGAGGTCTAATCCCACTGTTTCTTACGATGTGGGCCACCTGAGTCTCAGATCAGGCTGATTTTTGGGGTGGACCCACGTCAGGTAGTGGCCCACCCTATGAACGGTTTAGATGGTAGGTAAACCGCAGGCAGCGCCTGCTGTTGTCTGACACAGCAGCGGCAGCTGCTGCTGCTGGTTTTTTTTTTTAATTCTGTTTTTCCATGGTTTTCGTAGGTGGGGTCCACATCTAAACAATTTACTCCGTCCAACGGCCTTCCATAGCTCCTGACAAGCAAAACAAGCCCAATATTGGGCCTGTTTCGGCGCATAGAAACAACAGGGAATAATTCAATGGTAAACCCGTTATTTGCCGTGCTATGGCCCGCCTGAAAGTCGAATTGGTCCCATCTTTCGGCTTAACGCCTAAAACAAGCTTGGGAAAGGAATGGACGACATGGATTTAATACATACATCAAGGTGGGGTCTACATGAGTGGGCCATCCTCATTGACTTGAAACCAAGCAAATTTGGTTTCTTTGGTTTCTTTCCAGCAAACGTCCAGCGTCCCTGGACGCTGGACTTAACACATTTGTTGGAGGTGGGCCCTGCTCAGGTGGGCCACCACATGCTTGAGTGGAGTGGGTACCATACATAAAAGGTGGGCTCCACTTGAACATGGTTTGGATAAAATACCTACCTCATGGTGGGGTCCATTCAAGTGGGCCACATAACTTCATTATCATCATAAAAATAAAATAAAATAAAATAAAAGAGAGAGGGATAGAGAGTGAGACCTGCGTGATGGAGGGACCCCGGCACTATGGGCCCTCCCTTGCACTAAATCATACATCAAGTGGGTCCCATTACATGTGGGTCCATGAAATCGAAATCCAACGGTGGAGATCCCTTCTCCACTAAAAGAGACGGTCTATATGACCCTAAGCATGCAAAGAAATAAACATCATGATGGGGTCCATGGAGAATGGCCCCATCATGGAATGATCATGATGATCCAAGTGGGCCATCGGCCACATCTTAGGGTCTAAAGTGAGATCCAAACCATTGATCGGTTGGCCTCACTTGGCCCATCTTAAAAACATCAAAATCTACCCGATCAAAACACCCACCACTTGATCTTCTTGCTCCCTTGGCTTCCTTAGCTCCTTGTGCTTCTCTTAGATGGAGGAAGATGAGAAATGGATGGTTGAGATGAGAGATCTAAGGATGGAAAGGTGGGCCACACATGTAGCTTGGGAGGAATGAGAGAGGCTCATACGTATGAGATTTTGCTTATGGGAGAGTTTGAAATGAGAGAGAGACTTGTAAGGGAGAGAGAGAGAGAGAGAGAGGGAGTGATGGGTGATGGAGTGATGGATGGGAGAGAGGGATGGGAGCGTAAGAGATTTTTAACTTTTTTTGGCAAAAGTTGTAAGAAAGGGTATGGGTGGTGTAAGAACTTTTGACTTTGGGGCTTGCTTGGGAAAGGGTGAAAAGTGATGTGTACTTGACATGATGGGATTGATGGGATTGATTGATTGATGTGACACCTTGTAGAGATTTCTTCAGAATTCGCACGCGCGGTGTTTTCCTTGCATCGAACGCTGGCCCACATCTCCCAACCAGGGTATCGCCTCGGCGCGCAAGTCGCGGCATCGGAACCGCGGCGACGATGCGGTCGCTAAGGTATAAGTCCTGGGTTGAGTCGACTTGGGTTGACGGCACAAGAATCAGGGTCGCGCGCAAATACCGGATAAGGGTCGAAGGTTGCCGGAATTCGACCGGGAAGACCGCGGAAGCCTATGGAACGGTACAGTCTAAGATACGGGGCTTACAGCTCTCCCCTCCTAATAGAAATTTCGTCCTCGAAATTTACACAATCATCGCAACTAGGCAGAACTCAAGAGGGAGAAGAAACATAACATCACTATATAAAATCAGAGATAACATACAACATACAACACATGATCAATCATAAAAAAGATGGGGATAACGCTCTCGAATCTCAGCCTCGCCCTCCCAAGAAGCCTCCTCAACAGAATGGTGACCCCACTAAACCTTCACCAAAGGAATGACCTTAGTCCGGAGGACCTGCTCCTTCCGATCAAGGATACGGACTGGCTGCTCAATATAGGAAGTGTCCTCACGAACCTCTAACGGCTGCCAATCGATAACAGGAACGATGTCTGACCCACACTTCCTCAACATAGAGACATGAAAAACGTTGTGGACGTCAGACAACTGAGATGGCAAGGCAAGCCGATAGGCCACGGTGCCAACGCGCCCAGTGATCTCAAAAGGTCCTATGAATCTCGGGGCAAGCTTGTCCTTCGCTCCAAATCGAACTATGCCCTTCATGGGCGAGACCTTGAGATACACATGGTCCCCTATATCAAACTCCAAGGGACGACGCCGATGATCAGCAAAACTCTTCTGCCGGCTCTGAGCTGTGCGCATCCTCTGCCTGATGATATCAATAGCCTCTGACGTCTCCTGCACAAGCTCGGGACCTAGGAGACGACGCTCTCCAATCTCGGTCCAACAACTCGGTGATCTGCATGGTCTGCCATATAGTGCCTCAAAAGGAGCTATGCCGATGGTCGCCTGATAGCTGTTATTGTATGAGAAGTCAGCCAATCGCAGATGCTCATCCCAGCTACCCCCGAAATCAATCGCGCAGGCCCGAAGTATATCCTCAAGGATCTAGTTGACCCTCTCGATCTGGCCATCGGTCTGCGGGTGGTACGCGGTGCTGAGCTACAAATCAGAATCCATCGCTCTCTGGAAGCTCCCCCAAAACTGTGACGTGAACCTCGGGTCTCGGTCAGAAACGATCGAGACTGGAACTCCATGCAGTCTCACAATATCCTCAATGAATAATCTCGCAAGCCGGTCCAAAGGCCAAGTCGCACGTATCGCAATAAAATATGCCGACTTCGTCAGACGATCAACGACAACCCAGATGGCGTCATGACCGCGCTGAGTCCTAGGTAATAAAATCTGTCGACATGTGCTCCCACTTCCACATCGGGACACTCAACGACTGCAATAGACCAGGGGGTCTCTGATGATCGGCCTTGACACGCTGGCATGTGTCACACTCGGCCACAAAACTGGCGATCTGGCACTTCATCCCCGCCCAAAAATACTGTCGCCTCATATCGCGATACATCTTCATCGAGCCAGGGTGGATAGAAAATCGCGATCGATGTGCCTCGGTCATAAGATCTCTACGAAGCTCAGGAATATCCGGGACACATAATCGGCCTCTGAAGCGAAGTCCACCATCTGAACCAATCTGCCAATCTGTCTAACTCTCAGATGCTGCCTCTGCTCGGTAATCCTGCAACGACTCATCTGCCTGCTGAGCCTCGATCACCCTTGCGACAAGAGAGGGTTGAATCGACAGGCTCAATAACTGCACAATAGAAGACTGCAAGCCAAACTCAAAGTCGTACTCTGCTATATCCTCGAGCATCCGCCACTCCTGAATTATCATATGTGCCACCAGGCCTCGTGGCTGTCGGCTGAGGGCATCCGCCACCACGTTCGCCTTACCCGGGTGGTACTGGAGATCGAAATCATAGTCCTTCAAGAGTTCCATCCAGTGCCTCTGCCTCATATTCAACTCAGACTGCGAGAAGAGGTACTTCAAGCTCTTGTGGTCAGAAAGAGCTCGAACCTAACCCCATAGAGATAGTGTCTCCACACTTTCAGTGCGAAGACAACTGCAGCCAACTCTAAATCATGCGTAGGGTAGTTCAGCTCATGGACCTTGAGCTGACGAGACGCGAAGGCTACAGGCCTGCCGTGCTGCATCAGGACAGCACCCAAACCAATATGTGAGACGTCGGTAAATACAATAAATCTGTAACTCTCAGAGGGAAGAGTGAGGACAGGAACGGACGTCGACGGTCCTTTAACTCCGAAAATGCTCACTCACAGGAGTCACTCCAAATAAACTCTGCGCCCTTCCGGGTCAACCTGGTCAACAGGGCTGCAATACGAGAGAAGCCCTTAATAAAATGCCGGTAATAGCCCGCTAAACCAAGGAAACTGCGGATCTCGGATGCAGTCGTGGGCTGGCCCCACTGACGCACTGCCTCAACCTTCGAGGGGTCCACTGTAACACCCTCCCTCGTCACCACGTGACCGAGAAACTTCACCTCTTCCTGCCAAAACTCGCACTTCTCCAGCTTTGCATACAGCTGGTGTGCGCGGAGGGTCTGCAACGTAACCTCCAAATACTGCTCGTGCTCCTCACGGGTCCTCGAATAGATCAGAATGTCATCGATGAAGACTACAACAAACTGATCGAGATACGGACGGAAGACCTCGTTCATCAACTGCATGAACACTGCTGGCGCATTGGTTAGTCTGAAGGACTTGACCTGAAACTCGAAATGACCATAACGCGTCCTGAATGCTGTCTTCGGAATGTCCTCCTCTCGGTCCCGAATCTGATGATAACTGGAACGCAAGTCAATCTTCGAAAAGAACTGTGCACCCTGCAGCTGATCAAATAAATCATCAATCCTCGGGAGCGGGTACTTGTTCTTGATTGTGACCTTGTTGAGCTTGCGGTAATCTATGCAAAGCCTCAACGAGCCATCCTTCTTCTTCACGAAGAGTACCGGCGCTCCCCACGGCGAACTGCTCGGACGGATAAAGCCTAACTCACGCAACTCGTCCAACTGCTTCTGCAGTTCCCGCAACTCCAATGGTGCCATGCGATACGGGGCCTTCGAAATAGGCGCAGTATCGGGCACGAGATCAATCTAAAACTCGGTGAGTCGACGAGGCGATAATCCCGGAATCTCCTGAAACACATCGAGAAAATTGCAAACCACAGGCAACTGGTCGATGCTCACCGCTATGGGCTCCTCTATAGCACACGACATCAAACAAGACAACGGCTCTCCTTTGGGCTCAGCAATGAACTGGAACTGCGGTAAGCCAGGTATACAAAACGTGACTGTCCTCGTGAAGCAATCCAATATGGCGTGGTACTTGGCAAGCCAATCCATGCCCAGGATGACGTCGAACTCGGACATAGGCAAAACAAACAGGTCGGCAGGCAAAAACATATCCCCAACCAAAACGGGGCAAGACAAGCAAAATCGGCCCAACACTGCAGTCTTCCCCAAGGGAGTCGATACTGTCAACCCCTCATGAGCAGACTTCAATGGCAAACCAGTCGATTGGCAAAAACTCTCGGCCACAAAAGAATGAGATGCACCAGAATCAAACAACACACGTGCAATGCATGCAGATACTGGAAGTATACCCTCAACGACTCCTCCAGATGACTGAGGATCCTGCTGGGCCGCATAGAATCGAGCCTGAGCCGGCTGAGGAGGTGCCTGTCCCCTCTGAGCGTGCTGCGGCTACTGGGGTCGCTGAGGCGGTCGAAACTGCTGCCTCTGCTGCTGCGGCCTCGGAGGCTGGTGCTGATGCTGCTGCTGAGGTGGCCTCGGTGGTGGGGGCTGCTGTCGCTGCTGCTGTGGGGGTCTCTGCTGCTGTTGTAGGGGTCTCTGCTGCTGCTGCGGTGGTGGAGGCTGCTGTGGACCTCTCTGCTGCTGCTGCTGGGGGCGAGGACACTCCCACATACGGTGTCCTGCCACACCGCACCTAAAACAAGTGCCGGTGAACTGTCTCGGAGGTGGTGCTGGAGGTGCTGCTGGCGCTCGGAAGGCTGGGCGACCTGTGCTCCTCTGTTGTGGTCGACCCTGCTGCGTATCACTGGAAGAAGCTTGCCTCTTCCGGTCTCTCCTCTGACCGCAATCAGACTAAGAACCGTCCCACTCAGCCTTAAAAATCTAGGCCTTCCGCACCACTTCCTCGAAGGTCGGGAGCTCATGCCCAATAACACGGCTTCGAAGACCGTAACGTAAGCCGCCCTCAAATCAGCGGGCTCTTCGCTCCTCATCATCCACTAAGTAAGGTGCAAATCGGGACAGTGCTACAAAACGAGCGGCATACTGAGCCACTGTCATATCGCCTTGCACCAAGGCCTCAAACTCCAACGCTCGCTGTCGCCGGATGTGATCAGGAAAATACTATCAGTCAATCGATCTATAAAATCCTCCCAAGTCCATATAAAGTCAGCACCCGCTGCTCGGGAGACTGACGCCCACCAGTGCTCAGCCTCACCATGGAGGAGAAATATGGCTAATCGGACTCACCGCTCAGTCGCGCATCCCATCGTCTCAAATATCTTCTCTACGTCGGCGCGCCATCTCTCAGCCACTGTCGGGTCTGGCTCACCCTGAAAATGCGGGGGATCGAGGCGTCGGAACTCTCGAAGGAGGGCACTCGAGCGCTCCTGCTCTGCCTGTGCTGGAGAAACGACTGGGGGTCTGCCCTGCCCCTGAAGTGCGGCCGTCACAGCCTGCAGCATCTGCAGTAACTAGGAAGCACTCACAGATATGGTCGGCTCCGCACCGGTCTCTGGTGGAGGAGCTGCACCCATAGGCTGGGCAGCATGAATCCCTGGTAGAGGAGCGGCATCCTCAGGCTGGGCAGTAGGGATCTCGGGTGGTAGAGCAGGAATCGTAGGTGGTAGTGCGGGAGCCGCAGGTGGTGGAGCCGGAGTCTCAGGTGGTGGTACGGGAGTCGATCGGGTCACTCTCCTACGCGCCATGTCCTACAGGAAAGAGCGAAGGTGCCTAATCAACTTTGAAAACTCACGGAGGCACGCTCATTAAGGGTCGGTAATAAAAGATCGCTAGGCTATCCGAACTTAGGACTTAAATCATTCATAGCAGATATGTAATATTGTTTTTTGGTTATTCTCGAGTTATGCTCTGATACTAACTCCTGTCACGCCCCAAACTGAGAAATCGGGCTCACAAAATTCCCGATCGCCGAATTCGGCCCGACAGCCTCCGTAGAACCCCATTCTCAGCTCCCAGCACCCATTCGCCAGGTTCCGATCCTGGGATGCTACAAGGAGGATTTTCATCATCAGTTTAATTCGTGATAAGCATAACCAAAGGCATAACCCACAAACAACAACCAAAAACTCCATCACATTTCCACTATGATAAAAACTTTACAAGTACAATGAGCATAAACGGAAATACAATAAAGATAAACAAAAACTCCAAAAAGATCTGCCACGCGTCCAAGCCTCAGCCCTGCTGCGATTTAACGTCACCTGCACGCAACGGTCGTGCATAAGCTTATAGAAAGCTTAGAGGGTGGTGAAAGTGTATGCTCTAGGTGATAATGTAGTTATGCAGTATCAGAGTAATGCGGAACATGCTGATGAATGCCAAGAATCCCATTAGCCGTACTAAGGCCATGCGGTGCAAAGAATGATGTCGGCCATACCAAGGCCATACAATGCGAAATGCAACTCAAGCATGCAAATCCTCATCTAAGTCCACATATCAATATAGCTAAAAATCTGGAATATCACCGGGGTTTAATACACTCTAAGCCAGATTGCCGCCCCATCGCGTGCAATAAGGTGAGTGGAAAAGACCTCACTATCCGCCTGCCAATATCGGGCTCGGCTTGTCAATAGCGGACCCATTCCTCGAGCTGGTCAGACTCAGCCTAGCATTGCCCCCTACTCTCGGGCGGATAAGGCCGCACTCCCTTCCAACCGACCACGACACAGTGGAAAGCGCAACCGTCTGGTAATCGGCACTCAGCGCTCATGCACCCACTCGGTCTAGACGTTGGAGCAACCTCTTGGTACCATAAGGGTTTAGGGACTTTCACCCAGGGATATCTATCGCACCCTATGTAGAACAGTATTTTCGGTATCCAATCATGCCAACCACGATACGTCTGTGGAGGCTACGGCCCTGATGTCGCTAGGGCGTACAGTAACCATATCACACAATGCGAATGCATGAATCACACTATCCAGTCATATAGCAATCATGTGCGTATCGTGCGCTCATGTAGGGCAACACCCCCTGTACGGGAGCCCCTAACCAATCTGCCCAGAGACATATGCTATGATCAGTCATTTCTCATATCAAGCATACATATGATGCATATGATCATGAATCATGGAATTAAACATGTTATATGGGATGGATGATGTTCATAATGAAGATGAGCCTAGACAGCCTACACATAACACGTATGGCCTATAATGAGCCCTAGGGTGAGTCATAATGTGGACATTTAACTAACACTATACTTGCAATGTGGACGTCAAACCACCATTGCTCCCAAGGCATAGCTCAATGTAAACATCATTACATAACCCATGTTGGGATCACACATTGCAATGGACCTTAGGTACATCCCATGGGCCGTAAATACATCAAATGGGCCTTATATTCATTAAGTGGGCCACATCAATGGGCCGCACCAATGGGCCTTATGTACATCGCAATGGGCTATAACCCGTGGGCCTTAGAATGCATCAAATGGGCCTAATCTTATGGGCCGTATGTGTATCAAATGGGCCTCGCCAATTGGGCCCCATATGTACATCAAATGGGCCTAAACCCATAGGCCCCAAAACATTTTTAATGGGCCATAACCCATGGGCCCCTAATACATCTATGGGCCTCGACCCATGGGCCTTACATCTATATCAAGGTGGGCCTCAATCACAGGCCACAAGCAAACTGAGGTGGGCCTCCCACCAATATTATATTAAATATGATATAATATAATATATATATATATAATACATATGATATTATATATAATATAATATTATATATATATAAATATACACACACGCACACACACGCACGCACCCACCCACACACGCACGCACACACATCACAGTGGGCTCCACCGTCCAGGCGGACGGTGGAAGTAAAATACTTACATCACTGTGGGCTTCATGTGGGGCCCACCACAATGTTTCTATGCCATCCAACCCGTTGATAAGGCCACGTGGGCTTAGAGGAAGGGTGAAAGTAAATTTCACCCTGATCCAAAACTTCTGTGGACCCCAAAAAGATTTCAAAGGTAGAGGTCCAATCCCACTATTTCTTACGGTGTGGGCCACCTGAGTCTCGGATCAGGCTGATTTTTGGGGTGGACCCACGTCAGGTAGTGGCCCACCCTATGAACGGTTTAGATGGTAGGTAAACATCAAGGTGGGGCCCACAGCTATAGCCGTGGGTGGCTGCTCGACCGTCCGTCCGGATGCTGGGCGCAGGCAGCGCCTGCTGTTGTCTGACACAGCAGCGGCAGCTGCTGCTGCTGGTTTTTTTTTTTTAATTCTATTTTTCCATGGTTTTCGTAGGTGGGGTCCACATCTAAACAATCTACTCCGTCCAACGTCCTTCCATAGCTCCTGACAAGCAAAACAAGCCCAATATTGGGCCTGTTTCGGCGCATAGAAACAACAGGGAATAATTCAATGGTAAACCCGTTGTTTGCCGTGCCATGGCCCGCCTGAAAGTCGGATTGGTCCCATCTTTCGGCTTAACGCCTAAAACAAGCTTGGGAAAGGAATGGACGGCATGGATTTAATACATACATCAAGGTGGGGTCTACATGAGTGGGCCATCCTCATTGACTTGAAACCAAGCAAATTTGGTTTCTTTGGTTTCTTTCCAGCAAACGTCCAGCGTCCCTGGACGCTGGACTTAACACATTTGTTGGAGGTGGGCCCTGCTTAGGTGGGCCATCACATGCTTGAGTGGAGTGGGTACCATACATAAAAGGTGGGCTCCACTTGAATATGGTTTGGATAAAATACCTACCTCATGGTGGGGTCCATTCAAGTGGGCCACATAACCTCATTATCATCATAAAAATAAAATAAAATAAAATAAAAGAGAGAGGGATAGAGAGTGAGACCTGCGTGATGGAGGGACCCCGGCACTATGGGCCCTCCCTTGCACTAAATCATACATCAAGTGGGTCCCATTACATGTGGGTCCATGAAATCGAAATCCAACGGTGGAGATCCCTTCTCCACTAAAAGAGACGGTCTAGATGACCCTAAGTATGCAAAGAAATAAACATCATGATGGGGTCCATGGAGAATGGCCCCATCATGGAATGATCATGATGATCCAAGTGTGCCATCGGCCACATCTTAGGGTCCAAAGTAAGATCCAAACCATTGATCGGTTGGCCTCACTTGGCCCATCTTAAAAACATCAAAATCTACCCTATCAAAACACCCACCACTTGATCTTCTTGCTCCCTTGGCTTCCTTAGCTCCTTGTGCTTCTCTTAGATGGAGGAAGATGAGAAATGGATGGTTGAGATGAGAGATCTAAGGATGGAAAGGTGGGCCACACATGTAGCTTGGGAGGAATGGGAGAGGCTCATACGTATGAGATTTTGCTTATGGGAGAGTTTGAAATGAGAGAGACTTGTAAGGGAGAGAGAGAGAGAGAGAGGGAGTGATGGGTGATGGAGTGATGGATGGGAGAGAGGGATGGGAGTGTAAGAGATTTTTGACTTTTTTTTGGCAAAAGTTGTAAGAAAGGGTATGGGTGGTGTAAGAACTTTTGACTTTGGGGCTTGCTTGGGAAAGGGTGAAAAGTGATGTGTACTTGACATGATGGGATTGATGGGATTGATTGATTGATGTGACACCTTGTAGAGATTCCCTCGAAATTCGTACGCGCGGCGTTTTCCTCGCACCGAACGCTGGCCCACATCTCCCAACCAGGGTATCGCCTCAGCGCGCAAGTCGCGGCATCGGAACGGCGACGACGACGCGGTCGCTAAGGTATAAGTCCTGGGTTGAGTCGACTCGGGTTGACGGCACGAGAATCAGGGTCGCGCGCAAATATCGAATAAGGGTTGAAGGTTGCCGGAATTCGACCGAAAAGACCGCGGAAGCCTATGGAACGGTACGGTCTAGGATACGGGGCTTACAGTGACATTGCAAGTATCTAAACAAGTCAACTATCCTTCTTAAGTAAGGTGGTAGTCCACCCTTCACATTCTTTGTAAAGTAATGGAAGCATCATGTCACTTTTCTCCTCTAACAAGGCTAGGTACAAATCAAACCATTACTTAGGAAAACATAGAGAATGCAAGGCTACTCCTAAACAGATTGTTTTTAATTATAGGACAATCGTATGGCATGAATTATAGAAGTTAATATAATAGTTCACATATATTTCATCCAAATAAGAAACTAAGGACTAACTTAATATGTTTGATATTCTAAGACTATTCTAACATGGATATGGGTAATGCAGCAATTCATTTTTCAAATGAAAACAAAATATCTTACATCATGATGTAACTAGTGGGAGTGTACATGGATATAAGCAATTCTAAGTGTAGCATAATGTGTGTAACACAATTCTTATAAGATGGATTAGGGGCATGATCATTAATTAAAATTAGAAGAGACATAATTACTATTCACACAATCACAATGTTATTATACATTTAAGTTCAAACTATCTTAGAATTCCAGGAAATGAGGAAGCCAAGTGGCATATCCCTCACCTAGGTTGAAAGTTCCTCTTGTTTTGAGATGTCCTTATGAGGTGAATGTAAGGATCTTGTTGGGACTTGCTGCAAGAAGGTGTGTCCTTTAAGGTAGACAATTTCAGGTAATTCCTGGGTAGAAGATTACCAATACGAGTTGACTCGGTTGAGGGTTCTCAACTAACAACTAGTTGAGTTAAGAGATCTACTAATTACAAGATTAATTTAATGATCCATTGGATTCAATGCCTTCTGAATCCCCTCAGATGGTTCTGCTATTGGAGTCAACCTGACTTAGTTAGGAGACTGACCGAGTCAGCCCACAACCGAGTGTAGGGTTGACTCAGTAGGAAAACCGGCCGAGTCAAACCACAAATGAGAAAATTTTGAATCGCCACTGACTGGGCTTTAATCTCACTTCAATGAGCTGCTTCTCAGGCCCAACTAAGTCGGGTCTTACTTCTCTAATCCGAAACTGAGTTGTTGACTCAGTAGTGACTTGACTCAATCGAGTCTTTTCTCCTAGCAACGTGCAAAGCTAAGAAGGTGTCCGTGATCGGTCCCAGGCACTGGTCCCTGCTCAAGGCAGATCGATCACAACCATGGATTCAGATCCTGGCCTCCTTCATGAGATGTATAACCGAGTCACGCAACTCATGACCGAGTCGAGGGTGGCTGAGAACACATCATTCGAGTGGGTGTGAAGACTCCATACCCGAGGGAGGGATTGATTGAGATACCTGATCAGGGAGCTGTGTGGACACTACAAGGGGCTTGGGTGCATCAGAAGTCAAGACCACGCCTCCCAGACTCGTTTCCGGCCTTTGACTTGAGGCGATATGGGCCTGATATAGTAGAACACTGGGTCAGTTAATGGCTTACTTGCTAAGAGGATAACACATGGATGGGTTTGATCTCATCACCTGGACTGGGTTTGAAGATTTGAGTAATGCATTTATCAAGATGGGCCAGCTATGGATGGACGGCTGGAACTCACGCCGGTAGCACCACTACTCCCTTTCTCCCTTCTTCTTTTCCTCCTCTTCTTTCTCTCTAACTATCTTCTTCCTTTCTCTCAATCCTTTCTTAGCAAATGGATGACCATATCAAATTCTGGCCCGACTGTCGTTGGGACTGAGTTGGGTCACTGCTGGAACTCATTCCAGCGGCTGGCTCCTTCTCTCCCTCTCTATAGCTTTCCTCTTTCTTTCTTTAGTCTTCTTGAAAGGCGCCCTAATTCCTGGCTATTTATAGCCATACTGTTTCTAGACACTTCTTCAGCTAGTCACTGGGATTAGTGTGGAGTTAATGTGATATAGTTGAGAATGGCTACTGACAGGGACTCATCATTCCACTGATCCTGGGCATGGGACTCTAATCTAAGTTCTGATGAGCATTAAAGGGGGTGGGCCACACGATGGACATCTCGGATTAGAGATGGGGTCATCTTTAAAGAAGGTGGGTTCTCGATTGATTTGGAGAAGATGAGGACTTTGGCCATGGCAGTTTTATAGCGACCGAATGATCTATGATCTAGTCCGTATAGGTGGCTCAGATTCTTCCCAAAAGGCGTGTGGGGTCCATCTTATAGTGAAAGGTAGGCCGTAGTGTCACGCCCCGAACTTGAAAACTGGGCTCATAAAATTTTCGGTCACCGAATCCGGCACCGACAGCCTCCGTAGTACCCCATTCTCAGCTCCCGGCTCCCATACACCAGGTTCCGATCCTGGGATTCTACAAGGGGGATTTCAAACATGATTTTTGATTCATAATAAGCATAACCATAGGCATAACCCACAAATAACAACTAATAACATCATCATAAATCCACTATGATCAAAAGCTTTGAGTACAATGCGCATAAAGGGAAAATATAATCACAGAATCAGAAGCTCTAAAAGTCTGCTGCACGGCCCAATCTCAATGCTACTGCAGCGTCCTAGCATCACCTGCATGCCTCAATCGTGCATAAGCTTATAAAAAGCTTAGAGGGTGGTGTAAGTGTGTGTGCAATATGAGCATGCTCAGAATGCATTGTCAGAGTAATATGGAATCATGCTGATGAGTACATGAATGCAATCAGCCATACCAAGGCTATGCGGTGCAAGATATGAATGCTATCGGCCATATCAAGACCATGCGATGCAGGATGCAACTCAAGCATGCCAATCCTCATCCAAATCCACATATCAATGCAGCCCATCACTAGAGCATTAAATATCAGTACAGTTCTCACTCTAGATAATCACCGGGGTTTAGTACACTCCAAATGGCACTGCCCCTTTCTCAAGCACACAGTCCAAGTGAGCGTAAGAAAGCTCACTATCTATCTGGTCAATAGTCTGTCAATACCTATCCGGCACGTCAATAGCGGACCCATTCACGAGCTGGTCATACTCAGCCTAACAATGCCCCCTACCCTTGGGCGGGTAAGGCCACACTCCTTTCCAACCGACCACAACACAGTGGGAGACGCGGCCTCAGGGTATTCGGCCCTTGTGCGCTCATGTATCCTCTTAGTCTTGACATTGGAGTCATCCTCTGGTACCATTAGGTTTAGGGATTTTCACCCATGGACATCTATGACGCCCCAATGCTAGTAACAATATTTTCAGTTTTCGATCCTGCCATCCATGATGTGCCTGTGGAGGCAACAACCCTAATGTCACTGAGGCGTACAGTAGTCATGTCATACAAATGCGAAATGCATGAATCACACTATCAGTCATGCAACAATCCTATGCGTACCGTGCGCACATGTGGGGCAACTTCGCCTATCAGGGAGCCTATAAACAATCTGCCCGAAGGCATATGTTATGACCAGTCACTCCTCATATCAAGCATACATATGATGCATATGAGCATAAGTCATGGAGCTATACTAAACATGTTATATGGTGATGGACTTTATTCATAACGGCGATGGGCCTAGACGGCCTACACACTACAAGTATGGGCGTAACAATGGGCCCTAGGTAGAGTTACAATGTGGACATTTAACCATCATTACTCTTACAATGTGGACGTCAAACCATCATTGCTCCCAAGGCATGACTGCCAAAAACATCATTACATACATCATGGTGGAATCTCACGTTACAAATGGCCTCATATACATCACATTCAGCCCCTACAAAGGCCTCACATACGTCTCATTGGGTCTCACTCATTACATTAGGCCTTAACCCATGGGCCTCAAATACATCTCAATGGGCCTCATATACATCAAATGGGCCGTATCATGTGGGCTACTACAATGGGCCAACATGCATTAAATGGGCCACATCATTTGGGCCACACCAATGGGCCCATATACATCAAATGAACCGTATCATGTGGGCCTCAAATACATCAAATGGGCCGCATCATGTGGGCCTCATACACATCACAATGGGCCACGCTCCATGAGCTCCAAACACATCACAATGGGTCTCACCAAATGGGCCCAAAATACATCACATCGGGCCTTATCAAATGGGCCCAAAATACATCACATTGGGCCTTATCAAATGGGCCCCAAATACATCACATCAGGCCTCACCGAATGGGCCCCAAAATACATCACATGGGTTGCATTAACGGGACATACCACTACCCCATTCATCTATTATTAGAGATCTTTTTAGAGTATTGTGCAAAAATATGAATCATATCAAGAGATCATCTAGACCATACCACACATAACAATGGTGATAATAATTCCCACTGTTAAAAATTTAGAGGGCCCAACATAGCATTTATTTTCCATCCAGACAGTTCATAAGGTCATAAAGACCTGAACTTAGAGGAAAAACAAATATCATATTGATTCAAAACTTCTACAACCCAAAGGGTTTTAATGGTAGACGCTCCATCCCACTGTTTTCTGCAGTGTGGTCCACTTGATATTGGATCGGTCTTCTTTTTCTCCCCAAGCCTTAGGACTGGCTCACCAAATGGATGGACAATTTAAATGAACCATATACATCAGGGTGGGTCCACGTACGTGGCCCACCTTAAATGGGCTCACCAAATGGATGGGCGGTTTAAATGTAACACATATATCAGGGTGTAGGGCCCACCATCCACCCATCTGGATAGTGTGGCTAAGACCCATACATCATGGTGGTCCCTACGTATGGACGAGGCAGAAATGCAGTCCACATCCAGACCGCTGGACGATCTGGATTGGATGGATGGATGGTGTATATACATGGGGTCCACCTAACGGGCATCTCATCTCAAAACAGGTGGGTCCCCACGTGGGGCCCACCATATACTTATATTAATATATATATATATATATATATAGCATAGTTCGGTCCAGCGTCCAGGCCCTGGACGGCCTGGACATGGACGTAATACACGGTGGGGTACCCCCGTCCTTGATGGATGGTGTAGATATAACACATCATATAAGGTGGGGCCCACAAAGCACAACCACCAGCCAATCAGTTGATCAGGTGGGTCCCACATAGGGCCAAAAGGCTTAATAGCACTTCACACTCCACTGTTAGCCACCTCCAATAAGGTTCAATACCAAGACCTCTGTTGAAACGAGGTATCTTTCATCCAGTCTACCACTTGAGCTATGGATCAGGGTAGTCCAGTGGGTGGGATTTCCACTGTCCCAATGATGGACGGTGTGGATCATCACCTATAATATTGCGGACCACACCATCAGATGGACGGAGTAGATATAACACATATTGGTGGGGCCCACTCCATCATAAGGGTGAGAGAGAGAGCGAGAGAAATGTGAAGGGGAGGGACCCTGCCACTATTGGGCCCTCCCTATACATTGCACACATCAAGTGGGTCCCACAACAAGTGGCCTCTAAAATTCAAACTCAACGGTGAATCACCCACCTATCGGCCTTCTTCTTTAGCTCCTTGCACTCTAATGCTCCTTGTCTTTGATCTTGATGGAGATTGATGGAGAATGAAGGGTTGAGATGGGAGATGAGAGGGTAGAAAAGTGGGCCACACTTGGCTTTGGGAAGCTTGGGGAGTTTGGACGTTGGATGCTCTCTTGGGAGTTAGGAGATTGCTTAGAGAATGAGAGAGAGAAAGGAATGATGGATTGATAAAGAAGGGTGGAATGGGTGTTGTAAGGAATGGGGATGGGAAGGTAAGGGTTTGGTTGAAATTTAGATGAAAGAGGAATGGGCGGGGAGAGAGAGAGAGAGTTGACTTGGGGAAAATAGGGAATGGGTACTTGTACTTGTGATAGGATGAGGTGGCATGGGGTATGGGTGGTTACTTGACTTGATTTGATATGATGGGTTGTAGAAATTCTCTCGGAATTAGCAACGTGCGGCGTTTTCCTCAAGATGAACGTGGGCCCCTATCTTCTAGCTAGGGTATCGAATCGGTGCTCGAGTCACGGCGTTAGGACCGCGGGATGGCATGGTCGATAGGGTACAAGTTTTGAGTCGAGTCGACTCTGATGTGCAAGACTCGGCTTAGGATTACGTGCAAATGTTGGATACAGGTCGAGGGTTGTTGAAATTCGACCGAGAGGATCATAGAAGCCTAAGGAACAATACAGTCTAGGATACGAGTCTTACAGCTTTCCCCTCTAAATAAAAATTTTATCCTCAAAATTTACACAATTATCGCAACTAGAGATAACTAATAAAGAAAGATGAAACATAGCATCGCCATATAAAATCGAAGACAGCATACAAGATACAACATATAATCAATCATCAAAGAGATAGACATAGCTCTCTTGAATCTCAGCCTCACGCTCCCATGATGCCTCATCAATAGAATGGTGACCCCACTGAACCTTCACCAAGGGAATGACCTTGGTCCAGATGACCTGCTCCTTCCGATCAAGAATTCGAACTCGCTACTCAATGTAAGAAGCGTCCTCACGAACCTCCAACGGCTACCAATCAATAACAGGAATGATGTCTGACCCACACTTCCTTAGCATAGATACATGAAAAATGTTGTGGACGCTAGACAACTGAGATGGTAAGGTAAGCCGAGAGGCCATGGCGCCAATGCGCTCAGTGATCTCGAAAGGTCTAATGAATCTCGGGGCAAGCTTGTCCTTCGCTACAAATCGAACTACGCCCTTCATGGGTGAGACCTTGAGATACACTCTGTCCCTAACAGCAAACTCTAAAGGACGACACCGGTAATCAGCAAAACTCTTTTGCTGGCTATGAGGTGTATGCATCCTCTGCCTAATGATATCGATAGCCTCTGACGTCTGCTGCACAAGCTCGGTACCCAGGAGAAGCCAATCTCCGACCTCGGTCCAACAACTTGGAGATCTTCATGGTTTGCCATATAATGTTTTAAAAGGAGCTATGCCAATGGTCGCTTGATAGTTGTTGTTGTATGCAAACTTAGCCAATCGTAGATGCTCATCCCAGCTACCCCCGAAGTCAATCACGCAGGCCCGAAGCATATCCTTAAGGATCTGGTTGACCCTCTCAGTCTGGCCATCGGTCTGCAGATGTTACACGATGCTAAGTTACAAAACAGTCCCCATCGCTCTCTGAAAGCTCCCCCGAAACTGATACATGAACCTCGGGTCTCGGTCAGAAACAATCGAGACTGAAATGCTATGCAATCTCACAATCTCCCCGATGAATAACTTCACAAGCCGGTCTATAGACTAAATCGCACGAATTGTAAGAAAATATGCCGCCTTCGTCAGATGATCCATGACAACCTAGATGGTGTCATGACCGCGCTGAGTCCTCGACAAGCTCATAATAAAATCTGTCGATACATGCTCCCACTTCCACATCAGGATGCTCAATGGCTGCAATGGACCAGGGGGTCTCTAATGATCGGCCTTGACATGATGGCATGTGTCACACTCAGCCAAAAAATTGGCGATCTGACTCTTTATCCCCGCCCAAAAATACTGTCGCCTCATGTTATGGTACATCTTCATCGAGCCTGGGTGGATAGAAAACCGCGATCGATGTGCCTCGGCCATAAGATCTTTGCGCAACTCAAGAATATCTAGCACACATAATCGACCTTTGAAGGGAAGTCCACCATCAGAACTAATCTGCCAATCTGTTTGACTCTCAGATGCTTCCTCATTCATATAACTCTGCAATGACTCATCAGCCTGCTGAGCCTAGATCACCCTTGCAACAAGAGAGGGTTGAATCGATAGGCTCGATAAATGCAAGATAGAAGACTGCAGATCGAACTCAAAATCATGTGCTGCTATATCATGAAGCATCCTCCACTCCTGAATCATTATATGCACCACCAGGCCTCGTGGCTGATGGCTAAGGGCATCTACTACCATGTTTGCCTTGCCTAGGTGGTACTAGAGATCAAAATCATAGTCCTTCAAGAGCTCCATCCAACGCCTCTTTCTCATGTTCAACTCGGACCAAGAGAATAGGTATTTCAAGCTCTTGTGGTTAGAGAAGAGCTCGAACCTAACCCCATAGAGATAGTGCCTCTATACCTTCAGTGCGAAGATGACTGCAGCTAGCTCCAAATCATGCATGGGGTAGTTCAGCTCATGGACCTTGAGTTGGCAAGACGCATAAGGCACTAGTCTCCCGTGCTGCATCAGGACAGCACCTAAGCCAATACGTGAAGCATCGGTAAATACAATGAATCCATCACTCCCAGAGGGAAGAGTGAGGATAGGAGCGGATGTGAGGCAGTCCTTCAACTCCATAAATGCTTGCTCATAGGCGTCGCTCTAAACAAACTCTGCGCCCTTTCGAGTTAATCTAGTCAACGGGGCTATGATACGAGTGAAGCCCTTAATGAAACGCTGATAATAGCCTGCCAAACTAAGGAAACTGCGGATCTCGGACATGCTCGTGGGCTGGTCCCACTGACAGACTGCCTCAACCTTCAAGGGGTCCACTGCGATACCCTCCCTCATCACCACATGACCAAGGAACTTTACCTCATCCTGCCAAAACTCACACTTCTCCAGCTTCGTATACAGCTGGTGGGCACGGAGGGTCTGCAATGTAATCTCTAAATGTTGCGCATGCTCCTCACGAGTCTTAGAATATATCAAAATATCGTCGATGAATACCACAACAAACTGATCGAGATATGAACAGAAGACCCGTTTTCAACTGCATGAATATTGCAGGTGCATTAGTCAGTCCGAAAGACATGACTTGAAACTCAAAATGATCATAACGTATCCTGAAAGCCGTCTTCGGGATATCCTCCTCTCGGACCCAAATCTGATGATAACAAAAACACAGGTCAATCTTCGAAAAGAACTGTGTACCCTGTAGCTAATCAAATAAATCGTCTATCCCCTAGAGCGGGTACTTGTTCTTGATCGTGACCCAGTTGAGCTCGTGATAATCTATGCAGAGCCTCAACGAGCCATCCTTCTTCCTAACGAAGAGTACTGGCGCTCCCCAAGGTGAACTGCTTGGACGAATGAATCCCAACTTACGTAACTCGTCCAACTGTCGCTGTAGCTCCGTCAACTCCTTCGGTGCCATGCGATACAGGGCCTTCAATATGCCGGTGTGGCGACAATCCCGGAATCTCCTAGAATACATCAGAAAAATCATAAACCACTGGCAACTGGTTGATACACAAGGCAACGGGCTCCTCAATTGTGCAGGACATGAGACAAGACAACGACTCTCCTCTGGGCTCGGCAACAAACTGGAACTATAACAAGCCTGGTATACAGAATGTGACCATCCTCGCAGAGTAGTCCAAGATAGCATGATACTCGGCAAGCCAATCGATGCCCAGGATGACATTAAAATCTAACATCGGCAGCATAAATAAATCGGCGGGCAAAAAGATATCTTCGACCAGAACAGGGCAAGATAAATAGAAATGATCCAACATTATAGTCTTCCCCAAGGGCGTCGATACAGTCAACCCCTCACTAGCAAACTCTGTCGGTGATCTAGACGATCGATAAGAATCCTCAGACACGAATGAGTGCGAAGCACCGGAATCAAATAGTACTCGTGTGATACATGTAGAGATTGGAAGTATACCCTCAATGACTCCTCCAGAGGACTGTGGGTCCTACTGAGCCTTATAGAATCTAGCCTGAGCTGACTAGGGAGGTGCTTGTCCCCTCTAAGGTCCCTGGTGCTGCTGTTACCGCTGGGGCGGCCTATTCTACTGTCTTTGCTGCTGTTGGGGCCTTGGCGGCTGCTAATAGGATCATTGGTGCTGCGGTGGATGCTACTGTGGCCCTCTCGCCTGCTGCTGAGGGTAGGGGCACTCATACACGTGGTGCCCTATCCGACCACATCCATAATAAGTCCCTGTAAATGGCTGCTGGGGTGGCACTGGAGTTGCTGCTGGTGCTCTAGCAGATGGGTGGCTCCTTTGCCTTTTTGGCCATCAATGCTAATGCGAGCTATTAGAGGGGGCTTGCCTCTTTCGACATCTCCTCTGATCCCGATAACTCTGCGTGCTGGCCCACTTCGTCTCATAAATCTGAGCCCTCCGTACTACTGCGTGAAAAGTCGAGAGCTCATGCCCAATAACATGGCCTTGAAGACCGTAACGCAAGCCGTTCTCAAAATGGTGGGCCTTGCGCCCCTCATCATCAACTAAATATGGCGTGAACTTTGATAGCACCACGAAACAAGCCGCGTATTGTGCCACAGACATGTCTCCCTGCACCAAGGTCTCGAACTCTAATGCTCGCTGTCGACAAATGTGATCGGGGAAGTACTGCTACTCGAAATCGATCTACAAACTCCTCCCATGTCCAGACAAAATCACACCCTGCAACACGGGTAACAGAGATCCACCAGTGCTCAGCCTCACCCTGGAGAAGAAATACTGCTAACCGGACCTGCTGCTGGGTTATACATGCCATAGTATAAAAATCTTTTCCACATCGGAGCGCCACCTCTCAGCTGCAGTCGGATCTAGCTCGCCCTAGAAATGCGAGGGATCAAGCTGTTAGAACTCTCAAAGAAGGGCACTCGCGCGCTCCTGCTCTACGTGGGTTGGTGAAACAACTAGGTGCCTACCTTGCCCCTGAAGTGCAGCTATCACAGCTTGCAACATCTATTGTAACTGGGAGGCACTCACAGGTACGGTCAGATCTGCACCAGTCTCAGGTGAAGGAGCAACATCCTCAGGTTGGGGAGTAGGGATCTCTAGGTGTGAAATGGGGGTCGTAGGTGGTAAAGCGAGAGCCTCAGTTGGTAGAGCATAAGTCACTCGGGTGGCTCTCCTGGGCGGCATATCCTATAAGGAAGAATAAGGACGCCAATCAACCTTGAGAATCTCTCGAATGCACGCACGTTAGGGGATTAAATCGAGATGTTATGTATTTAGGACCTAATTATCCTAAACTCATAACAAATATGTGATGTTGTTCTCTATTATTTCTAAGTTATGCTCTGATACCAAGTTCTATCACGCCCCAAACTCAGAAATCGGGCTCACAAAATTTTTGGTCGCCGAATCTAACACCGACAGCCTCCGTAGTACCCCATTCTCTGCTCCCTGCTCCATAAACCAGGTTCTGATCTTGAGATTCTATAAGGAGGATTTTAAACATGATTTTTGATTCGTAATAAGCATAACCATAAGCATAACCCACAAACAACAACCAATAACATCTTCACAAATCCACTATGATCAAAAGCTTTGAGTACAATGCGCATAAAAGGAAAATACAATAACAAAATTGGAAGCTCCAAAAGTCTGCTGCATGCCCCAATCTCAATGCTGCTGCGGTGTCCTAACATCATTGGCACGCATCAATCATGCATAAGATTATAAAAAGCTTAGAGGGTGGTGTAAGTGTGTGCGCAATATGAGCATGCTCAGAAATGCAATGTCAGAGTAATGTGGAATCATGCTGATGAGTACATGAATGCAATCAGCTGTACCAAGGCTATACGGTGAAAGATATGAATGTTATCGGCCATATCAAGACCATGCGATGCGGGATGCAACTCAAGCATGCCAATCCTCATCCAAATCCACATATCTATGCAGCTCATCACTAGAGCATCAAATATCAGTACAGTTCTCACTTTGGATAATCAATGGGGTTTAGTATACTCCAAATGACACTGCCCCTTTCTCCGATGCATAGTCCAAGTGAGCATAAGAAACTTCACTATCCTCCTAGCTAATAGTCTACCAATACCTATCCAGCACGTCGATAACGGACCTATTCATGAGCTGGTCATACTCAGCCTAGCAATGCCCCCTACCCTCAGGTGGGTAAGGCCACACCCCTTTCCAACTGACCATGACATAGTGGGAGACGCGGCCTCCTAGTATTCTGCTATTGTGCACTCATGTATCCACTTAGTCTCGATGTTGGAGTCATCCTTTGGTACCATCGGATTTAGAAATTTTCATCCAGGAACATCTATGGTGCCCCGATGTTAGTAACAATATTTTCGATGTCCGATCCTGCCATCCACGATGGCCTATGGAGGCAATAGCCCTGATGTCGCTAGAGTGTACAGTAGTCATGTTATACAAATGCAAAGTGCATGAATCACACTATCAGTCATGCAGCAATCCTACGCGTACCGTGCACACATGTGGGGTAACTCCTTGTAATGATACCAAGTTTTATCACGCTATGATCAGTTACTCCTCATATAAAGCATACATATGATGTGTATGAGCATGAGTCATGGAGCTATACTAAACATGTTATATGGTGATGGACTCTATTCATAATGGCGATGGGCCTAGATGGCTTACACACTATAAGTATGGACCTAACAATGGGCCCTAAGAAGAGTTACAATGCAGATATTTAACCATTATTGCTCTTACAATGTGGACGTCAAACCATCATTACTCCCAAGGCATGACTGCTAAAAACATCATTACATACATCATGGTGGAATCTCACATCTCAATGGACCTCATATACATCACATTCGGCCCACACAAAGGCCTCACATATGTCTCATTAGGCCTCAACCCATGGGCTTCAAATACATCTCAATGGGCCTCATATACATCAAATGGGCCGCATCATGTGTACCGCTCCAATGGGCCACATCATTTGGGCCGCACCAATGGGCCCATATACATCAAATGGGCCGCATCATGTGAACCTCAAATACATCAAATGGGCCACATCATGTGCGCCTAATACACATCACAATGGGCCACGCTCCATGGGCTCCAAACACATCATAATGGGCCAAAATACATCACAGCGGGCCTTATCAAACGGGCCCAAAATACATCACAACGGGCCTCATCAAATGGGCCCAAAATACATCACATAGGGCCTTATTAAATGGGCCCCAAATACATCGCATCGGGCCTCACCAAATGGGCCCCAAAATACATAACATGGGCCGCATCAATGGGCCATACTGCTACCCCATTCATCTATTATTAGAGATCTTTTTAGAATATTATGCAAAAATATGAATCATATTAAGAGATCATCTGGACCATACCACACATAACAGTGGTGATAATAATTCCCACTGTTAAAAATTTAGAGGGCCCACCATAGCATGTATTTTCCATCTAGACAGTTCATATGGTCATAAAGACTTAAACTTAGAGGAAAAACAAATATCATATTAGTTCAAAACTGCTGCAACCCAAAGGGTTTCAATGGTAGACACTACATCCCACTGTTTTCTGCAGTGTGGTCCACTTGATACTGGATCTGTCTTATTTTTCTCCCTAAGCCTTAGGACTGGCTCACCAAATGGATGGACGGTTTAAATGAACCATATACATCAGGGTGGGTCCACGTACATGGCCCACCTTAGACGGGCTCACTAAATGGATGGACAGTTTAAATGTAACACATATATCAGGGTGTAGGGCTCACTGTCCAGCCATCTGGACAGTGTGGCTAAGACCCATACATCACGGTAGTCCTTATGTACGGACGGGGCAGAAATGTAGACCGCTGGATGGTCTTGATTGGATGGATGGACGGTGTATATACATGTGGTCCACCTAACGAGCATCTCATCTTAAAACAGGTGGGTCCCCACATGAGGCCCACCATATACTTATATTAATATAAATATATATATAGAGCATAGTTCGTTCCAGCGTCCAGGCCCTGGACATGGACGTAATACACAGTGGGATACCACTGTCCTTGATGGATGGTGTAGATATAACACATATATCATATAAGTGGGGCCCACAAAGTACGACCACTAACCAATTCATTGATCAGGTGGGTCCCACGTAAGGCCAAAAGGCTTAATAGCACTTCACACTTCACACTTCACTGTTAGCCACCTCCAGTAAGGTTCAATACCAAGACCTCTGTTGAAACGAGGTATCTTTCACCCAGTCTACTACTTAGCTATGGATCAGGGTAGTCCAGTGGGTGGGATTTCCACCGTCCCAACGGTGGATGGTGTGGATCATCACCTACAATATGGCGGACCACACCATCATATGGATGGAGTAGATATAACACATATTGGTGGGGCCCACTCCATCATAAGGGTGTGAGAGAGAGAGAAATGTGAAGGGGAGGGACCCTGCCACTATTGGGCCCTCCCTATAGATTGCATACATCAAGTGGGTCCCATAACAAGTGGCCCCTAAAATTCAAAATCAACGGTGAATCACCCACCTGTCGGCAACTTTCACTCCATTGCTCCTTGTGTTTGATCTTGATGGAGGTAGATGGAGAATGGAGGGTTGAGATAAGAGATGCGAGGGTAGGAAAGTGGGCCACACTTGGCTTTGGGAAGCTTGGAGAGTTTGGACATTGGAAGCTCTCTTGAGAGTTGGGAGATTGCTTAGAGAATGAGAGAGAGAAAGGAATGATGGATTGATAAAGAATGGTGGAATGGGTGTTGTAAGGAATGGGAATGGGAAGGTATGGGTTTGGTTGAAATTTGGATAAAAGAGGAATGGGCGGGGAGTTGACTTGGGGAAAATAGGGAATGGGTGCTTGTACTTGTGATAGGGTGCAGTGAAATGGGGTATGGGTGGTTACTTGACTTGATTTGATGTGACGGGTCGTAGAGATTCTCTCAGAATTCGCAATGCACGGCATTTTCCTCGAGATGAACGTGGGCCCATATCTTCTGACTCAGGTATTGAATCGATCCATGAGTCATGGCATTAGAACCAAGGCGACGGCGTGGTCGATAGGGTAAAAGTTTTGAGTCGAGTCGACTCCAATTTGTAGGACTAGGCTTAGGATCGCACGTAAACATTGGATACAGGTCGAGGGTTGCCAAAATTTGACTGGGAGGACCGCGGAAGCCTATAGAATGGTATGGTTTAGGATACGGGTCTTACACGTAGGTTAAGCTATTAGCTCCATAGGCGAGAACTCCCCACCGCTCCAATTTCTCCTCATTATCTCGTTCCTTAGGAGGAACGCTCGACAACCCTATTTTGGATGTCCCAGATGGCTCAGACGAATCTTCCAAAAGCCAGAGAAGGGTGGAGATCGTGCCAACTCGAAATGGAAGTTATTCTTCCACCTTTTTTTGTGTAGGTAGCCATCTTAGGAAACCATAGGGCTGACGCAGATTTTCTCTACGCGCGTGGATGGAGTCCGATGACTCCGGACGGCTAGATTCACTAGCCAGGCAGAAGAAATGGATTTCCCCCACACGTCAGCGTTTTTCTCAAGCAGTGCCTGATTGGTCTCTAACTGATCCTGTGTGGTTAACTTTTGACCACGAATCTAACCATAGTTAGGGTCAGTGAGACCCTATCTAAAGAATGGATGATTTGGATTTTAATGATGGGATTGGATGGAGGGTCACTTGCATCATCAGACGGACGGTCTCGTTTGAATGTGCGTCGGGCAGGAGAGACGCTGGAGTCTTTTGAAATTTTGGATTGTTAACGGGTCAAAGCCCATTTGACCCGATACTAAGTCCTATGCACGATGTGTGCACACCATCTGTGCACACGCACAGATCAGACGTGGGGTCCACTTCGTGATCTGGTCCAATTAGCAACGTTCATTTGTCTTGGAAGGTCCACCAATGGCCCTTGATTAGAAGTTGGTATGTTTTAAAGGTTAGCTGGGTCATAATTCTCCTTTTGTGAGCCTAACTATACATTTATTAACTGTTTAGCGGTCAGATCCTTTCCGATCTGACATCAATGGTTTGAATTATCCTATACTTCATTTTGGGTGAGAAATAAGTGGTGTATCATTAGGTTGAGGGTTCTAGGTTTTGTGAATGGTGGATGAAATGATTTAGTCCCAATTTTTGAATGTTTTAAAGTCTAATGGCACACTAGGGTGACGGTTTGGGTCATTACGAGATATCTATAACTTTCCGATCTTATTCGGGTGGTTTGGATTTGTTTTGAATATGATTTGATTGCCCACATAACTTCTTGACATGATACGGACATGAAATGCATTAGTCAAGTTTAATGGTTGGATTGTGATCTTGCTAGGTAGATGTGCACACTATGATGTAGATATCGGATTACTGGTTTGTTTTATATTTTCTTATTTTATAAAGTGGTTGGTAAGTAGGATTTGTCTTGAGTTTCAATGGATTTTTAGAATGATCTTAGGCCTGACTCGATGAGAGTTGTAACTAATGAAATTTTCTAGAGTTGTTCATGGTTTACAAAGGTGATCTCTTTGTGAAATTATCTGATGATGATATCTTGTATTCCCACATGCCTAAATAATTCCTACGGTTTAAGGGTAACACCCGAGTACTCAAAGTATGGGGTGTTAGAGTCAGACACCTAGTCGCACCCCTGGGATGCAACTCAAACCGGTCAGAACTCGACCTTCGTTCAGGTATCTTAACCAAACCCACCTCTGTCGTGGTTTTACATCAAGTTCGTTAATGAGTCGTTTGTCTAACTACCTAACTGAGTTAGCTCAGTGATAACCCTTAGATCGAACGACCAAGGCATATCTCTAATTGGAAGTCTGGAATATTAACTGCGCATTTAAGACCCCCAACAGCAGATTACTACAACAGTTGGAGTTCTTAAAATGAAAACTTAACTAGTTGTGGGTCGAAAAGTTCAACCGAGTCAACTCAGTAGTGACTCGCTGGGATCTTGCATTTACTTACTGGAACCTTGTAATACCCTATTCAGGTGCTATTTACAACCGCCATCTTTGAAGGACACTTCCCTTCAATCGATTTTAAACTAAGAACCCATAAACTCACCTCATAGGAAGAATCATATCAAGAAGAACATTCAATCAAGGTGAGGGATATCCCACATGGCTTCATCATGTTATTGAATTCTAAAATAGCTTAAGCTTAAAAGTATGAAGAACATATAATTGTGCAAAAGTTAATGTTGCTTCCTTAAATCTGAAATTGATGTTGATAATCATGTAGGATTGTCTTGAATCTTATTGCTTTATTCCATCTTATAAGAATTGTATTATGCTCATTATGCCCCATTTGAAATTGCTTATGTACATGTGTACTTCTATTAGTTGCACTAAGAGGTTAGATATATTGCTTCTATTTTAATGGTGAGTTGCTCCATTAACCCCTTGTATATATTAGATTAGTTATAAATTGAACCTAATATAGTATTAGAATGTTACAAATGGTAACTTGGTACTTCAGATTTCTATTTGGAATTGATGAATGTGGGATATTATATTAACTTTTACTACTCTAGCCATACAATTCATAATTATGTAATTTGGTTTAGTTTTGCATTCTCTATGCTATCCTAGCAATTGCCCAATTTTGGACATAGCTTTATTGTAGTAGAAAAGAGTCATATGATGTTTTCATTCCTTTTATCTCACAAGTTGAACAACGAATGCTAGGTGTGGAACATCACATTTCTTATGAAGTAGAATAAATCTGTCAGTAATTTAGTATGCTTGAAATGTCATGTTTATGGGCCCTCATTTGGACTTAGAAAAATGTAAATGAATCTATGATTGAAATCATGCTTGGATGCTTAATATCTTGTGATCTTTGATAACGTTTATGAAAGCGACCTTTGTAATCATATGGAGTGTACATGAGTATCATGATGCATGACATCCACGCATGACACATGAGCTTTTCCGGGTGCTCAATGTAAGCCACACTTGGTTTAATTTGCTGTAAGTCCTGTTACTTCAGTTAAACTCCCAGAGCATGTGCATTTGTGCCACTTTGGGCGCTCTTTCTTTACATGAGACTTTTTCGGGATTAGACTCTCCTCGGGTGTACCCCGTGTATTTTTTAGGAGATATACTTGGGGGCACTCACCTGTATGGTCTTTTTCGGGAGGCTAGTTCTCCTTGGGGGTATCTTTGAATATTTTTCAGGGTGACTAGTTCTCCTTGGGAGACCCTTTATTTTGACAGCTGGATGTGCATCCCCAGATCTGTGACTTGAGCATACATTCATACATCCATACATTTACATTCGAGTTAATATTATCCTCATTATGATTAAATATGTTTGGGTTAAACTGTTTTGGAATGACATGATATGCATGAATCTTTACGGGAAATCCCCACTGAGTTTTCACTCACCCAATCGTGCGGTTGCACCAAATAGATACAGTGATTATGACAGGTGGAGACCCTTATAATAGGATTCCAGGGACGATTGAGTAGGAGTTCGGCAAGGAGGACCTTTATGCCGATGTGGTTGAGCCATTGGAGCTCAATTAATATCTTAGGATTTACTCGCTTTCATATGTCAGGCTTTATGTTCTACTTGAATTATAATAATAGTTCCCTACTGTGGGATTTCATTTTGGTTTCCATTTATATGTATTAAACTTCCTATTTATTACTCTTGATATCCCTAGCTTATGTAGTGATTACTTTACTTTATACTATGAAATTTACTATTAATTAGATGTATGATGGTCCATTTATAACGTAATACTCGAGTTCTCAATGAGGAGCGACTATCTTCGGGTTTTGAGAACCAGGGTGTTACATGTATATATGGTAAATAATATAGATTATCTTTTAAATCTGAAAAATATGTATGTAAGGGATACTTGATTATGTGCACTCTGACGTATGGGGGCCATCGTTAGAAGTTTCCATTAGGTGATCTTCATGGTTTATTTCATTCATTGACGACTACTCTTGAAAAGTTTGGGTTTACTTCATGAAGTTTAAATCTGAGGTTTTCACCCTATTCAAACAATGGAAGGCAATATTGGAAAAACAGTCAAGGCGAAAAATAAAGGTTTTAAGAACTGACAATGGTGGAGAATTTACTTCCACTGAGTTTAATGAATATTACAAGGATGAAGGGATCATTAGGCACAACACAGTGTGACACACGCCTGAATAAAATGGTGTGGCTGAGTGGATGAATCAGATTTTCTTAGAGAGGTACAAATGTATGTCAAGTAATATTACGTTGGGCAAGGACCTATGGATAGAGGCCGCTAACATAGCTTGCTATTTGGTGAACTGGTCTCCTTCTACGACAATTGAATATAAAATCTCAGAGGAAGTATGGAGTGGTCATAAGATGGACTACTTAGATTTGCGCATATTTGGTTGTGAAGCTTACTCTTATGTACTGACAGTTGAGAGAGATAAGGTAGACCATAGAGCCAAAAAGTATATCTTTATTGGCTATAGTATTGGTGTGAAAGGTTACAGGTTATTCGACAAGGTCACTCACAAGGTCATCACTAGCCGTGACATTAGATTCGATGAAAGCTCCCTATTCCACAAGAATGATCAAGAGGAGTAAGAGGAATAAAAAAGGTTGATTGTAGGGGAAGTCTATATTGACGCAAATGATACTCAGGCAGAGACAGATATACAGACAGAGGTAAAGGATCAGGTGGAGTAGCCACCTGTGAGAAGAAACCCACGCGTGATCGGAGGTTACCAGTAAAATACAGGGATAACTCTAATATTGCATATGCCCTCATTATAGAAGAGGGGGACCCATCTACTATTCAGGGGGCTCTTAATGAGCCTGATATAGAAAAGTGAAAGGCGACTATAGATGATGAGATGAACTCGTTGCACAAAAACAACACACGGGAGCTAATGGAGCTTTCAATAGGCCAAAAAATGATCGGATGTAAGTGATTATTCAAAATGAAATAAGATAGATACAAAGCGAGGCTGGTAGCGAAGGGTATGCTCAAAGAGAAGGAATTGACTTCACAAAGATATTCACTCCGGATATTTAAGCAAGTATCTATCATATTCGTGTCGGCGCTGGTTGCCCAATACGATTTAGAGCTAGAACAGATGGATATCAAGACTGCATTCTTGCATGGAGAGTTGGAAGAGCAGATCTTCATGAAGTAACCAGAGAGCTATAAAGTTAAAAGGGTAGAGAAAAAGGTTTACAGGTTAATGAGGTCGTTGTACAGCCTGAAATAGTCGCCTAAGCAGTGGTATAAAAAAATTGATTATTTCATGTTGAGTCAAAAATTTATTCAGAGTGAATACGATCTCTGTGTCTATTACAAGACACTGAGTGATGATAAATTCATCATCTTAGTATTGTATGTTGATGATATGTTGATCGTCTGTCATGATATGTCTAAAATCAACGTACTGAAGACTCAATTATCGGAGATATTCGAGATAAAAGATCTAAGGGTTGCAAAAAGGGTTCTTGGCATAGATATTCATAGAGACAGGAAAAGGAGTGGCTTTGGTTATCACAGACAGAATACCTTGAAAAGATGTTGATCAAGCATGTGATGGACCAAGCAAAGCCAGTAAGTGTTCCCCACATGGCTCACTTCAAGCTTTCCTCAAAACAATGTCCTAAATTAAATGAGGAAAAATATGTTTTGTAATGTGCCTTATTCGAATGCGGTTGATAGTTTAATGTATGTTATTGTCTATACGAGACCAGATATTTTAAAGGCAGTTGGTGCTCTGAGTAGATACATGTCAAACCCCGGCAAGCAACATTGGGAGGCGGTGAAATGGCTACTTCGATACATTTGAGGTACGAAGGAGTATGTCTTAACTTTTGAGAAGACGGGAGTAAAGTTGGTAGGGTATGTGGATTCAGACCACATAGGCAGTGTGGATTCCAGAAAGTCAACTTCAAAATAGTCATTTATACTAGTGGGTGGAGCAATTAGTTGGATGTCGAAACTTCAGTCTATGGTGGCTCTTTCCACAACAGAAGCAGAGTATATGGTAGTGATGGAAGCGTTTAAGGAAGGTGTTTGGTTAAGAGGCATGATAAATTAGTTGAGGCTTCAGTAGGAGGTTGTGCCGATTAATTGTGATAGCGAGAGTATTATCAATTTGACTAAAAATTTTGTTCATCACTCACATACTAAACACATTGATGTCTCTCACCATTTTATCCGATAGGTGCTTGTGGAAGGAGGTGTAACACTTGAGAAGATTCACACTAACGTGAATCTGACAGACATGCTCACCAAGATCATTCCTATAGAGAAGTTCAAGTGTCGTACAACTTCTCTGGGCTTGGCGATGGTGTAAAAGAAGGACGAAGTGTACACGAGAAGCATTGATGAAGCTATGATGCGAGGCAGAGATAAGAGAAGAGGATGAGAAGCTACATGTTTGAAGATTGAAGACATGGTGGAGATTATTGTTGTCAAGTGTCTTAAATCTGATTGTCATGGCTCGATGGGAGTAAATGACATTTGCCAGTCGACGCCATTGAGTATTTTTTTGATTTTCACATCTGGTTGCTGGATAGATTTGGTTATTCTTTGATGACATCGAAGGGTGCTCGTGACATTGAAGGTTTTGCGTAGAAATTTTACGGAAACGAAGATTTTACAAAATTTCCTTTCGATTTTGTTTAGGATTCTTTCGAAAACTATATATATGGGTGTAAATGGGATTAGGAGGTATTGTAAGGCTTGTTATACTATTTCAAAGGGTTTCTAAATAGTTCTCGGGTTTCAAAGGGTGTAGTAAGGGTGAGATTTGAGGATTGCTCGACACGGGTAAGTCTTCTCTCTTTGTAATCTCTACTTTTATAATGGATTTCTGTCGCTTTGTGCCATGGTTTTTTCTCGAAAGGGTTTTTCATGTTAAATTGCTGCGTTCTCTTTTTGTTTTCTTGGTGCTTTTAGATTGTAATCCTAGATTCATCTCTATGTGATTCCGCCATTTTTTCCCAACAGTACTTGTATGAGAGTAAGGCCTTGTTTGGTACATTGAATTTGGAATACGTAGATTGAAAATCCCCTGGATTTAAAATACTCTGGATTTGAAAATATCTGGTTGTGTTCGTCATTCCCCCTTAATCCAAAAATAGACATGCAATTAAATTATGTAGCATATTTATGGGAGTTTGAATTTAATTACTAAATCAACTTTAATATTCATAATTAGTGTAAATATGTGATGTTTGACACAATTATTGTAATAAGCCCATTGAAATATATATACTTTGGTAAGAAATGATGAAATTATGAGCCTCGGATGGGCCACAAGCATAGGATTACAACCCAATGACTAAATAACATTTTCAACCAGTGATTTACATGACCAATGTTTGGAAAACTAAGATCATTCTATTGATGTAGTTTTAGTGATGCAATTGATATTTTGATTATTTTGGGATATCATCAACGGGTAGTATGCACAATAGATAAGTAGTCTAGTGACACATATGTTACACACGCAACTCTCCTGCCTTTAACAATGAGGGAAAAAAAGGAGAGGATTGGAATCTAAGCAAAAAGGGAGGGACTACCAAACTCACCAAAAGTGAGGATTTGAAATTCACTGGATTCCAAATACCCTTAATCCATCCCTCCAAACGACCAATGGATTTGGAATACCCTCAAGACCCCCTAAATCCATAGTGCCAAACAACCTCTAAATGAAATGCGTTTGAAATCCAAATATTCTATTTGGATGGAAGTAAATGGAAGGAATTGAAAAGCTATGGGAATTTTCAATATATTCATAGCAACATCTGTGATATTCCAAATCAGTTTTAATACCCAAATTAGTGTACATATGTAATATTTGGGTCCCTACTCAAACCTTAGTGGTAGACTCACAAGAGTTCCAACACTAACCTCATGGGTTCAAGTACCCATTGTGGATGTGTGTGTGTGTGTGTGTGTGTGTGTGTGTGTGTGTGTGTGTGTATGTGTGTGATATTTAGCAAATGATTGTAATAAGCCCATTGAAATATATACTTTAGAAAAAAATTAGGAAAATTTCAGCCTTAGATAGGCTATAAATGTTACGATCACAAATAAGTAACTTGCAAACATTTTTTTATTTGTCTAGTTAGATGGCCAACCTTTGGACAGCTTGGATCATTTTACAGGTGTGATTTTAGTGATGTAGCCAATAATTAGATTGTTTCGGATTATCATCATTGTGTGTTCGACTCTCCGAAGGAGCTCAAAAAGGTATTTCACCCCTCATTTACTTCCAAATCCTCTCTTGGAGAGGATTTCATTTATAGTCTCATTTACTCTCATTACATTTCATTTTCATGCATTTACTCCCATCCAAACACACCTCAAATGTCATTTACTCCCAACTCCCCTCATTTAGCTCCATTTACTCCCATCCAAATGACCCCTTTGGGGGTGTTTATTTGTCTAATTATAATGATAAATGGATAGAAATGGGTAAAGATTACTCGAACATCACGTGCATTTAACTGCAACAATGAGTTTCCTACACTATGTTTCGCAATGTAGGAAATAGGTAAAAAATAGTAGTTTTATAAGGTAAACATATAATGGTTACAATTTACTTTACTAATTTTCTTTATAAGCGTTTCCAAGCCTACTCGGGTTTAAATGATAATTATCACTCATTTATTTTACATTAGATAGGAAATTATAAACCCAAACACACACCCTTAAGTTATTATTACCATTAAGAAGTATTGTGAGATTTGATTGAACCGGTAAGTCAACACATGAAATTCAATGGCTTGCTCAAATTAACTGCATGCAGAAAAATAAGCATATTTACCTACCTAATCTGTTAGGAAAGATGATATATGCAGACAGCATGGTCTGAGCGAATGTAAATTGATTGGCTGCTTAATTTTCTTATCTTTTCTTTCTCCCACCTTTTCTTTAATGGCCTATTTGGATTTATAAAAAGCAAGGAAAGGAAATAGTGTTTCTTATGAAACTCACTTTATGTTGTTTGTTAAGCCTTTTTCTATGAGAAATTGCGGGAAACACCATTTCCCACTTTCTATTTTGTTGGGAAATAAATTTATATTTTCCCACCTCCACCCCTAAGAAATGCATTTTCCCATGGTGGAAGGAAAATGGGTTTCTTAAGGGTTAAAGTCCAATGCACCCTATCCATGTTCAATCGCCTCACATGTGCCACATGTGTCAAATAAGACACTATCCATCTCTGGTCATGCCCCACACGTGTCACTTTGACACATGTGCACCATCCATCTTATCATGTGCCCCACGTGTAAAGAGCCCCCAATGTGCTAATGTGCCACATGTACCCCCATCCATCTTATCATGTGCCCCACATGCGTAAAGAGCCCCCAATGTGCTAATGTGCCACATGTGTCACCATCCATAATCTCTTGTGCCCCACATGTGATATTGCCACCATTCATATTACTTGTGCCCCACATGCGTCAAAGTGCCACACATGTCGTTGTCTATCTTCAATCCTCCAAATATGGCATGTGCCATTGTCCATCTTCAATTCTCCAAATATGCACGTGATAATGTGTAACACCCCACACCTCTGGTACGCGGGTGTTACCATTTAAACCCGTATTAATGAGATTTCAAAATTCGACTAACAAACAACTTAAATTCAACGAATGCAGGAGGGGGCTTCCAATCATCATTGAAGCCATCCATCAGAGACTCTAGGAGCTGAGTAGGACCCTACATCAGCCATGAGGGTAAGTTTAACTAACCACCCCAAGCTAGAATAAGTTTCCAAATCATCTGACTGTAAAGAAACAAAGCAATGCACTGGTGATCGACCTTCGAGGGCTAGTGAATAGCCAACTAAGCAATCACTGCCTCTTAAGCCCCCATTTAACTGTCGAAACAAGTTCTCAAATTGATTCATCCATTGGATTGATGTACATTGGCCAAATAAGGCCTGGGATGTGTGATACGACCCACCTGGGCCTCACATCCACCCCATACTTGGCTAGGACCCCGAGGTGGGGCTCCCAAGACAAATGGATGGAGTAGATTTATCACAAACATCATGGTGGACCCCACACAAAGTGCGAGTGCACCAAAAATACTCGTGCACAAAGTGCATGGGACAAGACATCTGGTTGGACCAGCGCTGACCCGTGCCCTATGAGAAAAAGCGGAAAAAAAATCCCGCCAGCAGCATATTTCAAATGGACGGTATGAGATCTCATGTTGGCTCACTTCAAGCCACAGTTCGACAAATCCGAGCCGTCCATCAAACTTGTGGGGCCCGGATGACCAAACCCTGGTGGTCTGTCCGGACCCATGTAAAGAAGCACAGATCCTAGATTGGTACCGATCAAACACATGAGATTGGGTAGGATCATGGATGGTGGGCCAACCTGTGGCCACATGGGCAACCCACGATCGGCCTGATCATGCAATCCTAGCCATCCATTCATCCATTAGAGAGCGCGCTCTCCTATTACCAAGAATGGCCGAACAACAGCCTGCACCAAGGAAAAAGGAGACATTTTCCTTTCAAGAAATGGCTACTGGCATGATCCAGACCCTTCCCTGGGCCACGAGGATCGATCTCAGCCACTCCTTCTAGGGCGAAGCGAGTTGAATACAAGAGATATCTCATCTCACGAGAAGGTGGCGAGATAGGGAGTATCTCGTGAGATAAACTGAAACACACATGAATGGCCTACAAAATGGGCCCCGCAGTGATCGAAAGCTCCATCTGGTCTGTTCAAATGGACTAGATCTTAAGGAAATACCATAGAAGGAAGGTTTTCATTAATGGCCCTCTCATCTTCTCCGTTAGAATGTCCAACCCATTTCGACGAGATGGGCCCCACCAGGGATGAAACTTACTTTTCTGGTGGGCCATTGCAATGAGAATCCATCCCCAGGGTCGGATGGACCCCATGCACGATGATTATCCAAGTATGGCCATGGTAAGTGGCATTTTCATCCCAACCGTTGGCTGGGTCGTGCAAGCTATCTCTCTTGGCTATAAAAGCCATTAGCCTGCCTCGGGATCCTCACCAAGTCCAGAGAGAGAAGAGGGAGAAAGAGAGAGGAGAGAGTGGCTATGTGGACCCGGTGCCGCACTATACCAACTCAGCCCGCATAGCTTGGATCGAGTTGGGTCAGCAGGGATATGTAGCACCACCCCGGGAATGAGAGGGTGAGAAAGAAAAGAAAGACGCTATGTAATCACCAAGTTGGATCGGGTCAGCTCAGCTCACCATTTAGATCAGTAGCGAGTGCCACTATCCACATTCCTTTCCACTAGCAACCTTCAAACGGATGGCCCGAACCCAATCCAAGCACTCAGAAGACCCCTCATCAGGTCAGAGTTCATGCCGCTATAATATCCAGCCAATGTGCAAGCTGGCTTGGCTGTGTAGCTGCTGAGTCCAACACCTCAGGCACCAGCAATGTAATGGTCTAGTCGGACCGGGCTTTGACTCAGTGTGCCACCCAGCCACAGCTAGTGGGCTGCACCCAGTTCAAACTCAGTGGGCCGCACCTGAGTTAAGACTCAGTGGGTCGCACGTGAGTTAAAATTCAGTGGGCCGCACCCAGTTTAAACTCAGTGGGTGGCACCCAGTTCAAATTTGGTGGGTCGCACTAAGTTTAGACTCAGTAGGCCACACTCAGTTAAAACTCTGTGGGCCCCAAAGTCTTGAGACCGCTCAGATTCTAGGCCACGAATGAGCTTTAGCTCATTAGCCCGAACTAGGTCCAGCCTAACCTAGTTCCTAGGCCACCAGTGGCCAGCAACGGTTGAGCCAAAACTAGTCCAACCTAGACAGTCTCAGGTCGTCATTAAATAATGGAGACAGGCCAAACCAGGCTTAGCTCTGGCCCATGGTTAGGATAGTAGAGATTAGGCTAAACCTGGCCCAAATTTTGGGCCACCTTTGGAACCACCGAGCTGGGGGCCAAACCCAAATGCATTTGGGCCCAATTTTGAGCCATTAATGGGTAGATATTGCTGGGCCAAAATGAGTCTAGCCTAGTCTTTGGACTAGTAATGGGTGATCACATCTAGGCCAAAATCAGCCAGCCCTTGGGCTGTGATCACGTTGTTGTTACTGGGCCAAAACAGGCCAGTCTAGCTAGCCTTGACTGTGAGCAGATGGGTACGACTAGGCTAAAATTAGTCCAGCCCAACCCAGGGTGATGTTCGTGAGCGAACGCTGCTGGGCCAGAATCAGCCCAGCCAGCCCATCTCATGGCTGTGTTGCCGCAGGGCCAGAAACGGGTAGCCCAGCCCAACTTCTTATGATGTGTGGGAGTAAAAAACCTAGGCTGGAATCAATCCAGCCTAGCCCAAGCATTAATGGACAGCTAGCGCTGGGCCAGGATGAATCCAACCCAACCAGATCTTGAGCTACCAGTGAATGCTAGGCCGGGATAGCCCAACCTAGCCTGTGGATCATTTACATACTGTTGCTGGGCCAGGACGAGCTCAGCCCAGTTTTGGGCCCTAGTTGTAGATCGTAGGATTTTCTATCCATCCATCTGTGTATGATATTCATTGGATGGTCAGGATCATCCAAATGACGTGGTTTCCGCTCCTTAGGGATCTATTATAAGTGGGCTGGGCCTTGATTGTATAACACAGACTGGGCCAAAGCAAGCCCAGTTCGGGCCTCGAGTGTTGGGACAATTCAGGCCCAAAATACATGTTAATGGGTCATTACAACCTCACCTACTTGCGATGGCTTAGATAGCTAAGATCCTTGGAAATTGTTTATCTAATATAAGCCCTTAATTGGAAATGACCCTAGGTGATTAATCGTGTGGTATTGGACCATAAGTTAATCGCGAGATTGGAATTAAGGGAGGAACTTCAACCCAAAAGGTGATGATTTCTTCCCCTTAAGCTTTCCACTTCTAAATTAGTTCAAGTAATAGTCTTTGTTAGAATCACAACTGTTATCTCATAGCATGTGACCTCTTACACTAGTTATGAACTCTTAAGACATGCTTTTTATCTGATTTGTAGTTGATAGTTGTGAACTATGATTACATGTGATAGTTACTTACATGATAACTCTCATTTTAATCAATGGTTCACATCATGACCTATCATGATTATTATGCTTAACATATGTCTGCCATGCTATAAATATATGCTTTTGCATGATTTATTGTGAGTCACTTATGAATCCTTATTCACTATACTTACTAGTGGGCAACTCCCTCCTGTGTACGTGAACCCATACTTAAGATGTAACAAGATGGGTTGAGGTAAGAAATGGGCCCTCAATTTAGGGGTTATATGGAACATTAATGTGGGATTTACCATCCATAGGGCATACGGCTTGGGTGCTTAGAAATGATCTCTTTTAACCGCTCTGATTTAGCCTTGCTTGACCCTTTTTGCTATTTTGATTTGATGTTCCGTGTACCCTTTTGCCGCTGTAATTTGACATGTTCCCTGTTTTGAAGTTTGCCCGATGTGGCTTCGATGGTCTGTACCCATGCGATGATAATCGCTACTTATTAAGACGGGTATCCATTAAACATCCTAAGATGGAAAAATCTCATGAGCCGGGGATAGTGGGAATGAGACACTATGCCCGAGCTATCGGCCTATGCTGGGTGACAAGTCCCCCATAGTGACCTTGAGTTTTATTAAACTGGCTGATTGTAATTGGACTAATAATGCCTTGGTTAATCATGCATATGTGGCATATTGACGTTGACGGGTGGATATTTCTGGATGCTATAGCATATGCCTCTGAGTTATTAGGGTATCATTTTGCTAGCTATTAAACCACCAACTATCGATTTATGTACGTGATGTATGATAGGTAGTCATTATGCAGTATGTGATGTACGCACATGATGTGCTTCGCTAATGGATAGCCTTTGCATGGGTGACGAGCCCAACTGCTGACTGGATGAGCATCCTCAGGTCAATGATGCATTTAAGCATCCATGCATATAATAAGACTGCACTTTGTTATGTTTTGTTTGTCTATTTATTTTCATGTTATTTCTTGTCTAAGGCAGTGGTGTGTAATTTTGAGGGGAATTCACACTGAGTTAGCCACTCATTTATCAATGTTCAATCATACAGAGGATGTCAGTGTAGGTATGAATGACTATGGCACGGATCGCGGGACCGTTGCAGCCGCAGCGGATGAGGAGCTGTACGAAGAGGAGCCACATCAAGAAGCAGCGGAGTACTTTGGATTGAATCAGTAGATATAGATGTTGTTTGTTTACTTAGAACATTTGAACTTAAAGTCTTGTATTTGGGTCCCTAGCTGAGTGGACCAGGATATTATTATTTGGTTTACGGCTTATTTTACGCTTGATATCACTATTGCACTTTGATTCTTCTTGAATGCTACTTATCTAATCATTAACACCTAGGTTTTAGGGAAATGAGTTGTATACTAGGGTTCTGAAAACTGGGGCATTACACAATGGTACCAATGTGCACCAGTGCTATGATCATCTAGCTTTAGTGCCCGTATGTCAAATGTGTCAATGCATGTCTTGTACCACATATGCTGTTGTACAACTTCAAGCACCTCACATGTACCAGACGCCATAATTTAGCTTAAATTGCCCACATATGTCGTGTATGCCACATGTGCCACTATTTATCCCTAGGCATCCCTATGTGCCACATGCACAGGCTAGTAACTATAAAAAATCAAGAATATTTTTTGTTTTGCCAAATAATAAACTTGAAAATAGATTTTAAATTTCTACAAAAATCTTGTTGAAAAACAAACAAGGAAAATAATATTTCCTTTCCCATAGTTTCCTGGAAATAAGGTTTTCCAAGAAACACTATTTCCTTTCTCATGCTTTTCATAAATCCAAATAGGCCCTTAAGTGAAACTAAGGGGGGAAGTGCAAATGCTAAGGCCTAAAAGAGAGGACACCCAATGCATATCCTAGAAATGAGTATGAGAATGCATTCCACTAGAAGATGACATGCTTATCAGTCCAGGGGAGGACTTGTTCGAAGAAGAGTGTACATTGTCCAAGAGTAAGGGTGTGTGGCACAACCAGACATGGAGCATGCTTAACCAAGCCATTGCACTATAAGCACCAAGGAGCGGAAGAGTGAGTGTGAGAGAGTGGGGGAGGGGTATTTGGCTCAAATTTAGTCATACATGCTGTGCATGTGTCGAGCATTCCAGAGCTGAATATGGCTCGAATCAAACCTAATACATTCCACTAAAAGATGACATACTTACCGGTCTAAGGGAGGACTTTTCCAAAGAAGAGTGTGCATTGTCCAAGAGTAAGGGCATGTGGCACAACCAAAAATGGATTGTGCTTAACCTGGTCGATGCACTATAAGCACCAAGGAGCGGAAGAGTGAGTGCGAGAGAGCAAGGGAGGGGGTGTTTGGCTTAAATTTAGTCGTAAGTGTTGTGCATGTGTGTAGAGCATTCCAAAGTTGAATGTAGCTTGAATCAAACTGAATGCCTATGACCTCGGGTGCCAACATAGACCAAAAGACCAAGTTTCATATAGATCAACCATCAATTTAACCAGTAATCTTAAGAGACCGGGTGATTTATGAGTGGGAGGGTTCTTCTTTCCGATGAGTTCTTTTTGCCTTCCAGCTTAAAGGACTTTCAATTAAAAGTGTGATAGTAGCCATAGTGCAACGATAAAAATATGAGTAGTAAAGAATAACATGATAAAGTTGAAAGTATTTTATTAATATTAATAGTGAATACTTATAGTCAACTTCAATAGACATGATTATCTGTTCTTCTCTCAACAAAGAACCGAGCTTCATGGCGAGACAATCGTAGTTTGGAACGGCCATCTATTCGTCACTTGGCAAGAAATCGAGCTTTGTGGCGAGACAGTCGTCAAGTGAGGGATGGTCGTCTATTCATCACTTAATGAAAAAAGCTAAACTTCATGGTAAGATAGTCGATGAAAGCATGGATCTTCGATAGTCTTTTTGAGGACCTAGCTAAGGGACCAAGTACCTAGTGAGAAAGTCAGTGGGGTTGACAATCTGTTCAAGGACTTTATGAGAACCAAACACATAGTGAGATTATTGTGGTTCAATTATTTATTCATCACTTTAGTTGAGAGACATAGATTTCATGGTGAGATGGTCATGGAATCACCTAGCACGTTGTAGGAAAGCCCTATAGCCTTCTATATGAGACTGAGTGATTTTCCTACCGATCTAGCAGTGTGTTCATGGATGGATAAGTAATCTAATCAGTCCATGCATTCTGCAACATTATGTTGGCTATTAGTGGAAGAGTTGGACCAAACTAAACTAAGGGCGTCCATGAGGGATGAAGGATAAGCAGCATTGTGCTTTAAAGTAAAGTTGTGTTTGGTTGTCATGGGCCTAGAGCTCATCACTCTTTGCTTTATTATAAACATGTGAGAGGGTTGTTGATGTATGATCTTTGGAATCCCTTCCCATGACTTTCACATCAATCAATCAGCTAATTAGCAAACATAGCCGATTACATTCTATTATCTGGATTTGTCTCCATGATCTTTGCAAGATCGATTAGCCATTAAGAGAGCATGGTCAATTACATTCTGTCATGTGTGATGGAGGGAATCAATGCCAGCCAACCATGCGATTGTGCTTACTCTTACAAGCCACTATGTAAATGATGGCCTTACATGTTCTGCCACATGTTTCTATGACAGATGCTCATTCTAATTCATTTGATTGTGTGACACGTGTCCCATGGTGGTGGGCATCTTGGTTTCCTACGATCTTTCTTCTACCTATTGTATCAGCTATAAGGATCTCGTTATGATCTTCCGTATAATGGTGTTGCCATGTGTCATCTTTCTAGCTGTCTAATCTGGTGATGTCAGATCAGGTGTAAACATTTCCTCTCATGTCTCTTCGTATTCGAGGAATGCGAAGAGATATTGTATTTTATTGAGAAAAGTTGTGTTGGCGGTCTCCATGTGGCGTCACTCAGTTGCTTGATCAATTGTTGTGCACAACCTTTGCCTAAGAAATCACTTATAATGATTTCTTTCATTAAATGAAGATATGGTTATTGGTAATGAAACCCTTTATAAAGCATCGATTTCTCCATTCTTGTTATTTCTTCTCGACTTCGGTTTTACATTTCCAAAAATTTTCTTAGTTTCTAATCTCCTCTGTGTATTTTAACATGGGTTGTCTTCCAATTCTAGCAACAACTATGGGACATGATAAAACTTCAACCTCAACTGCCAGTTTCTCCATTTCTCCAGTCACTCCCATGCTCCACTTATTTAAAGACTCCAACTCTTACCAAGTTTTCTTTGAGCTTAAACCCTCTACTTTTGATTCAAATGTGGTTTTATGTAACACTCTAGATTTCTCTGTAGCTGGCAACACGACCATGCGCTCGTCTCAACTACCTACTCATGGAAGACCCTTATGCCTAGCTCGGCATTGGTACCCCACATTTCACTCCATGCGTAAGAATGCATTGTTCGACACCTCTGATGGGACCTGGATGGTCCGTGCATAGCACACACCCATGTTACTCGACCTAACAAATGTTGAAAGCTCCCATCATGTCGACCATGTTGCCTCCCTGGTCACTGTGGTGCCACCTGTGTGTTAATACGATGCACCGTTAGCGCACTATGGTGCAAAGAACCTGAGACCCATGTGTGCATGTTCTTGTGAGAGAAGTAGCCTTGGTGGGCTTAGGTCTATACCCACGTGTGTTAGGATCCCATGGAGTTATAATCCAAATACAAGAGTTCATTCATAAAAAATTTAAAATAGGATCTCTAAACCTATACGAAGATAAAAAATTTCATGCTTCTTACACCATCATAGCCATGCCACAACACCCCACCACCTAACCTTTAACCTATTAGCGCAATTATTTGTGCTTCTATTTTATCAATCACATGAGTGTTAGGCAATCCCAAGTGTAGGATTGTGTTGTAGTAATAAACTCAGTAAGACCAAGATCATTTCAAATGGAATTTGTGAAAACATAGTGAAAGCTAAGCAGTTTTCTAGATTTTTAATCTAGCTGAGAATTAAGTAAAGAGTTTAAACAAGTAATGAAAGCAACTAAGGATTCAAGAATCCCTAATTAATCGTAGTTGAACTTAGTTCATCTTCTCAAGTTGATAACTCAACTAGAACTGGATTCTAATCCGTTCTAGGCGGAAGATAACGCAATAATATCAATCATAAACATCCAAAATAGATTAGAATCACAATAGGTTTGATCTTTCATGAAGATCTATGTAATCAATCGTAGGGAATCAAAAGCATCTAATGTACCCAAAGGCGACAATAGACCAATCAATTTTATAGATTAATTTCTTCTCCAATCTAGGAATTCAATCATAATTCAACTTAAAAACTAAATTACTTTCAATGAAATTGAATTAAATATCAAATATCTATCAACAGGTTCATCCCTTAGCCTTAATTAAGAGATTAGCAAAGAATGACTAACATCTTAAACAAAAGAAAAAGAAAAATAAACTAGAGAGGATAGATTGAGGAAGAATGCCACCAAAAGATCTTCGCCTCACTTGAAATTAACTCATAAACCCTAACTTAATACCTAAACTTGTTCTAGGAACTCCTATTTATAAGATTTTCAAGCCATCTTACACACCGCCTTCGAAAAATCACAAACTGACATTGAATTTACACAATCACATGCATTGTTAATGGATCTTCGATGGCATCAAGCTTCCATCAAACCTTAGTCGATGTCATTGAAGATCTCCTCGAGGGATTGAGTAGAAACACAAAAATTGTCTAGCAACGGTTTTTTGAAATTTGAAAGTCTATTGATGGCATCGAAACTCCCTCGATGACATCGAGTAGAAACACAGAAACTTTCCAGTAAGATTTCTGAAAATTTTTAGAATTCCTTAATTTGTACTTGAGGAATCGAACTCTCATCGAAGTCTACTCGATGGCATCGAATAGAACTCAATGGGATCAAAAGCCTCTGAATTTCTTCTAATTGCAACTTCACTTTGAATCTTCAATTTTCTTACTTCCTCACTTGGTTTCTTCATTCCTCTAGCACTTCAATTATTTTTTCATTACCTTAGAATCTTCAATTCTTCATTGCGTCTTTTTTTTAGCTTTAATTCTACCAATTTGAGCATGTATTCTTCCTTGGTTCAAAAATCAACTTGCATGTATAGAGCGTAGCTTTGTGTACCAAATTACCACTTGAATGGATAAAAATTAGCATAAACTAGTACAATTAAGAGGATAAGTAAGCAATATTTGAGTCTCAACAAACACCCCAGCCAGCATTTTACTAGTCCCGAGCAAAAAATGTGAAAGACATTCAAATCCAAATGAATAGGTTCTTATAAACTCAAGTAATCTTTAAAAACAATCCTGACTATAAAATTTAAGACACGCCATTTTTGAACATGACATCTACCTAAACTCTGGCACTTAGTAAGTATCCCAATCAAGTTCAAAGCATCAATCTTATAGTCTAAAAATCTAAAACATTGAGTTTTATGAGTGCAAAGGTGAAATCTAGAATTAACACAATTAAAAGTTCATTTCTCTACATTCATGTTAATATTGACACTTTACCAAGATGTTCAGATCAACCAAAGCCTAAACCAGAACTTTCCTTTCAGTTTAACGCTCTACTTTCTCTCCAGCTTTTGATTTTTCCATCGACTGCTTTACTCTATTTTTCTATTTTTCTATTTTTTTTTTTCTGTCCATACATTCTTCTTCTTCTTTTTTAATAATAAATAGTCTTTTCATGGACAATTCAATAGATAGACCTTTTTGACAACTCTCTCTTTATTTATTTTTATTTTTATTTTTTGTAGTTGGGAATTACTTTCTCCTCTCTTTTTTTCATTAAACATGATGAAAGAATTACCCAGGCTTGTTTCCTATCATTCTCAATAATCATCAAGTCAACAATTCAATTTCAAAACTAAACTCTAATGTGTAAGCTAGATGCGACATGTGAATAAAGAACTCAATCAATGTTTAAAACTTTTTAATTATGAATTAATAAACTTTGAACTCAACTTTGAAAATTACTAAGCAACTAGACTTTAAAGCTTCAAAATTCCTCAACATTGCTGCCTTGTCATTCTAATCTTTGGATTATCTTCAAGATTACTTGAATTCAATGAAAAAAATAATTTTTTTAGCATAAAGCATAAATTGAAGATTTTCCATAGGAAACCCCACCCCTAACATAAATTTCACATTGTCCTCAAAAAAACTAAAAATAAAACATCATACTCTCTCTCTCTCTCTCTCTCTCTCTATATATATATATATATATATATATATATATATAATTCCTAAGAAAGTAAGGGAAATGATCTCTATCACAGTAGGAGATCAATCCTCACAGACAGGATCTTCTAGAGGTATGAACTCATCCGATAGAGAAAATTTTTTTACAAATGGTTTCAACCTTTGTCCATTTATCTTAAATACATTACCAATTGTGGAATTCTCAACTTCCATAGGCCCCGTTAGGATAAACATTCTTCACAATGAAATGGTCGGTCCACCTGGATCTCAATTTTCTATGAAAGAGATTGAGATGAGAGCTATATAATAGAACTTTCTATTTTGGCTCAAATGTCTTTCCAAAAATGTTATTGTGATAAAACAACTTCATGCGTTCTTTGTATATTTTAGCATTTTCATACGCATCTTTCCTGATTTCTTCCAATTCCACAAGATGGAGCTTGCGAAGCATGTTGGTTTTATCTAAATCAAAATTGAACTTCTTAATCACCCAATATGCCTTATGTTCCAACTCCACTGACAAGTGATAAGCTTTCCCATAGAAAAATCTGTAGAGTGACATACCAATGGGGCTATTGGATGTCGTCCTATAAGCCCACAATGCATTAGTTAGTATAGAGACCAATTCTTATGTTATGGATTTATAATTTTCTTTAAAATTTGTTTAATTTATTTATTTTCTCTCTCAACTTGCCCACTTGTTTATGGGAGATATATGCAGCCACTTTATGAGTTATGTCATATTTCTTCATAAGGTTTTCAGATGGCCTGTTACAGAAGTGGGAGGCACCATCACTTATGATGGTTCTAGGCATTCTGAATCTTGACAAAAATATTTTCTTTCAAAAATCATAAAACTATTTTGTAGTCATTAGTCTTACATGGAATCACTTCTACCCATGTTGAAACATAATCCACAACTATGAGGATATAGATGTGTCTAAAAGATTAAGAAAACGGTCCCATAAAATCAATACCCTAACAGTAAAAAAAATTCTACAATTAATATCGGGTTTAAGGGCATTGTGCCTCGACGGGGCATTCCTCCTAATTTCTGACATTGCACACATGCTTTACAAAACTCATGGGTATCTTTGAACATTGTTGGCTAATAGAAACCACATTGTAAATTTTTTGCAGTGTTTGTTTTACCGAAAAATAACCACCACAAGCTTGTGAGTGACAAAAGGAGATGACACTTGTTTGTTCATTGTTCGAGACACATCTCTTAATGATTTGATATGGTTAATATTTAAATAAAAATGGGCCATCCTAGAAAAAGCTACCTACCTTGGCTAAAATCTCTTCTTATCTTGTAATGTCCAATGGTTTGGCAATTTACCTATCATAAGGTAGTTAGCATGTTTGCATACCAAGGTAATTGCAAAACAAAAAATAATTGTTCATCCAAGAATTTATCTTTGAATGGTGAAATCTCAATGGAATCCAAGAGTACAAGTCAGGACAAATGGTCTGCCACTACATTCTTTACTCCTTTCTTGTTATGTATCTCTAAGTCAAACTTTTAGAGTAGGAGGATCCTTCTAAAAAGACGGGGCTTAGCACCCTTCTTTGAGAGAAGATACTTGAGTGCCACGTGGTCAGTGAAAATTATAATTTGGATCCAATCAAGTAAGACCTGAATTTATCCTGAGCAAAAACTATGGCAAGGAGTTGTTTTTCCGTGGTGGAATAATTTATCTGGGCATCATTCAATGTTCTTATTGCATACTAGATAACACATGGCCACAACTATATAGTCACTAGCATCACACATGATTTCAAAAGAAACACTCAAATCGGGTGGCTATACGATTGGTGCGGTTGTCAATATACCATTTATCTTTGTAAAAGCCTCCTAGCATAAGATCAGGAAAATCATTGAAACCTAAACAATCATACAACATATTGTAAGATTTAGAAGACTCAACTTAAAAGACTATATTAGAGAGTCAAATTCATTTCTAACCTCCAATCGTCGCCGAGAGAACTCTAACGAGGGATCCAGGATCGGGTAAGGTTGCAATAGACGGGATAAGAGGGTGAAGGTGCACAAGTCATCACACTTCCAATCACTCTCTCTTCTTCTTTCTCCACTTTATATCTCTCTCCCAAAGATAGGGCTCAAAATTTGTATGAGCGGAGGGGGTGTGAAATAAAAGGGTATTTATTATGTCAGAAAGTGCAAAAATGGCCCCAATGGCCTTTTTTTCATTATACTAACTTTAAGGGAGGTTTCTTCCAAGCAATGAGACCCAACAGGGGGTGTATGGGTTAATTTATGCCATTAGATGGGTGTCCCAATAAGAGATTTATGTTTGGACACAACCATCCGATGATCGAGCGTGCCAATCAAGCCAGAAGGCCCTAACTCAGATTGATGGTCACCGAGCGTCGATCGAGTCTATAGCTATACGGATGCGGGTAGGAAAATGATCTTGATCGGTGCCCTGAATTTGATCATCATCCAATGATTCGAAAGTTACAACTTTGTGAAAGAGCAAATGGGGCAAGTTTCACTTAAATTCCAAGTTATCACCCAAGGCATTCGTACATCCCAAGCACTCGACTTTCATCCCAAGTTAAGTGATCTTAAACAATATCCTGACTCAATATCCGTTGTTAATGCTTATGCTTAAGCACAACTAGGATTGTCATATTTCGTAGTCCTATGAGGAGAACAAGCACTTATGAAGATATTCTTCGACAACTCATGAAGATCTGTGAATCGACTCGATCAAGCATCTTAAGGAAGACTCAACATCTTAAAGCTTAAAAGTACATGGCTCGAAGATCAGAACACTTCGTATGAGTTAACCATCAGATGGTATAACCTTAGATTGACCTTAGGTTAGGTGTATTTCACATAGCGTCACAATGATCATCTTTTATGTAAAAATACACTCAAGTTAGGCCAGCCTGACATCTGGTCTAGCCAGCCTCACTCCTTCGACTAACCCTACATAATTCGGGCAAGTTTATAGATTAGCACAGATTTTTCGTTGTAGGTTCGGCCAGCCCAAATTAAGTTCGGTCAAGTTTCCAGCATGCAAATCTCTTCAGATCTTAAAGAGATTCAGCCAGCCGAACCCTATGCTTAGCCAGTCAAACTGGATGTTCGGCTAGACGAATCTGGACTTGGGCCAGTCGAATTTTTGAAAGATATTATCCCGCGAAATCCGAAGATCCTTTGGAATGCAATCATTGGAATTCGGCCAGTCGAACCTAAAATCGAGCCAACCGAATTTCCAATTCCTTTGGCTATAAATATCGGTCTTCTCTCATTCATTACTATAACAAAATTCAGTGAGAAATCTCCTATAAGAAAGAGAGAAAGTCAGGCTCTTCTTAAGTTATTGTGCGATAATTCTAATCTTCCATTTAAGCTTATTTTATTCTTTCTCAAGTTACTTTAATTGTTTTTAATAGAGCGATCTAAACTCTACTTGAGATCTAAAGAATAGAATTTACAACACCTAGGGTTTTATTTATATTGAATACACAATAGATCCCTATATTCTTTTAGGTTAAACTCATACACGACTTTATAAATAACTCAAGAAGAAGATCGCTACAATCAAGCTACATTTACATCTTCGACTCACCAATTAAAGATAAGTACTGTATTTTTATTTATTTCAATTTGGGTTTTTCTGAGATAGTCGGGAAATCTCAACAGGTTTGTTTGTGGTGATTCCGTGAAAATAACAAAGTGGGTTTTGTTGCGATAGCCCGTGAAAATCACAAGAACTATATAAGGTTGTTAAGGTGACCCTATGAAAATTTTTAAATAAGGAAAGCGAGAATTACGAGGGTAGTAATTTTGGAAGTGGAGTAGGTGTGTGTTTAAGCATCGAACCAGTATAATTCTTTATGCATTGTGGTGATTAATTTTAATCTTTATATGCTTAATTAGCTCTTGCTAAATTTTAATATTTTAATTTGAAAGACACCATGAAATAAGATTGTCTTACCTAAATCTTTTAGGTGAAGGTTGTCCTACGAACTATTTGATATCAAGAATCCAATACTCTAAGCAATTGAATATAATTGTTTTATTATTCTACATTGTATCAAAATATTTGGCATTGTCCTATTCCCCCCCCCCCCCTAGGACATTTATAGCTTGTCCTTTCAAGTGGTATTAGAGCGAGGTTGCTCTTTTTGGGATTAACATCTTAGAGCTAGATCCAAAGCTATTGGAATGTTAAATTTCAATAGTATATCCATTTCTAGGCCACCTTCTTTTAATGGCTCAAACTATTCTTATTGGAAAGCAAGAATGAGGATTTTTCTTAAGTCCATTGATGAAAGTGTGTGGCAAGCCACCATGACCTAATGAATCCCTCTATTGATGGAATTAGTGGCTGAAAATGGAACCATGTCCATGAAAGAAATCACTTATACTTTTTGGACGACAATTCAAAAAAGTGAAAGTAGTGGATATGTAAAAGCCCTTAATGCTATTACTTGTGCTCTATTACCAGATGAATTTAAAAGAATCATTTCTTATGATAAGCAAAATAAGCATGAGATATTCTCGAAATGACACATGAAGGGACTAACATTCTCATAAAGTATAAAATTCAAATCCTCACAATAAAGTTTAAAGAAATCCATATGGAAGAAAATGAATCATTTATGGACTTCTATACGAAACTAAATGGCATTTTTAACTCTATGTGGGGTTTTGGATGAAAAGTCTATGAAAGCAATGTGTGCGCAAAAATACTACGATCACTTTTTGACAGGTTTAATTCTAAAGTCACTGCGATTCAAGAATTGAGGGATACCGTTGTTATGAAGGTAGAGGAATTAGTTGGATCTCTACAAACCTATGAGCTGAATTTCAAAGTTCCTACAAATAAGTCCATAGCCCTTAAAACTTCTAAATCTAAATCTAAATCTAAAGATATAGATTTTGAAAATGATGAAAATGAGGATGATATGGCAATGTTGGCTAAAAAGTTTTACAGAATTTTTTAAAATAAAAATAAATCAAATTTTCAAAAACCAATTGACAAAAGAGAAGGAAATTCAAAATTTTGAAAATCAAAATCTAAAGACACCCAATGCTTCAACTGTTCTGAATATGGGTATCTAGCTTCAAAATGTCCTAAGAAGGATAAATCTAAAATAAGAGACATGACCGCCACTTGGGATGAATCATCAGAATCTGAATCCAATTCAAAAACCAATAAATTAGATCCAACTGAGAATATATTAGTCAAAGATCATCCAACAAATCAAATACTCAGTAACCCTCAACTGGTGTTCAAACCAGAATACAATTAGAAAACATATGCAATCATGTGTGCTTCACTTCCCAGAAAGAATTGACTAATGTAAATGAATCCCTTGCTGATGAAAATTGGATTTTGGCTATGTAAGATGAATTGAATCAGTTTATCAGAAACGATGTTTGGTATCTAGTTTATAGATCTTCTGACAAACATATGATTGAAACTAAATGGATCTTCAAAAATAAATCTGATGAATTTGGTAATATTATAAGAAATAAAGGTCGATTATTTGTATAAGGGTACACTTAAATTGAAGGAGTTAACTATGATGAGACCTTTGCTCCAGTTGCTCGACTTGAATCCATCATATTGTTTATTTCCATCACATGTCATAAAAATTTTAAAATATACCAAATGGATGTTAAAAGTGCCTTCTTGAACAGTGACTTAAATTAGAAGTTTATGTAGAACAACCTAAAGGTTTTGAAGATCTTAAACTTTCTAACAATGTATATCGCCTTAAAAAGGCTCTGTATGACTTAAAACAAGCTCCAAGAGCATGGTATGCAAAACTAACTAAATTTCTTCTTAGTCAAAACTTTAAAATGGGAAGTGTTGATAAAACCCTGTTTATCAATAAATATAATGAAGATATGTTGATTGTTCAAATATATGTAGATGATATTATCTATGGATCAACAAATACTAACCATTCGTCTAAGTTTGCAAATCTGATGAAATCAGAATTTGAAATGAGCATGGTTGGTGAGTTGAATTATTTCCTTGGTCTCCAAGTGAAATAACTTACGGATGAAATATTCATCTCTCAGACTAAGTATATAATGAATCTTATTAAGAAATTTGGTTTTGAGAATGGTAAAAAATTCCAAACACCCATGGTTACAACACTCAAATTGTCTAAAGATGATTCAGGTAAAAGTGTTGACCTACGTCTTTACCATAACATGATTGGTAGTCTATTATATTTAACTGCTAGCAGACCTGATATTTCTTTCAGCATTGGCATGTGTGATAGATATCAATCTAACCCTAAAGAATCTCATTTTTCTATGGTTAAAAGAATAATTAGATATGTTGCAAATTTGGCTAATTTGGGCTTATGGTATCCTCATGATACATTATTACAGATTGTTGGATATACTGATGCTGATTGGGGCTGGTAATGTCGATGATAGAAAATACACAAGTGGTGGATGCTTTTACATTGGAAATTTTCTTGCCTCTTAGATGAGCAAGAAGCAAAACTCAATATCATTATCCACTACTGAAGCTGAGTATATTGCTGCAGGGAATTCATGCACGCAATTAATGTGGATGAAATGTATGTTAGCAAACTATAGTATTGATCAAGATACCATGAGTTTATACTACGACAATACCAGTGTCATAAACATATCCAAAAATCCTATTCAACATTCTCAAATAAAACACATCGACATTCGATATCATTATATTTGAGAATTAGTTAAAAGCAAGACTATCATGCTTGAATACATCAATACTGAGAAACAGCTTGCAGACATTCTGACAAAACCATTAGATAATATCATATTTTCCAATTTGAAAAATGACATTGGATTACTGTATTACTTGATTAACCATACTTTATTGCATTTTATTTTATTAGGCATTAAAAAGAAAAATATAAAAGAAAATAACAAAATAAAATTTTTGGGGCTATTTCGGCCAACTCATAGCTGACCGACCGGTTTGGCTAGCCGAGCACCATACTCGGGCTAGCCGAACCAAGTGTGATTTGAGCTAAAAGGAGGAAAAAACCCCAAATGCCACATTTTCCACTTCATCTTCCTCGGCTCGCTAGTGCTTCCTTTGGCCAACCCATCATCCTAGCCTCCTTGTAAGTGGTTTATTTGTCATTTTCTTCTAGATTTAAGTTCTTAATAGTAATTTATTTAAGATTCCATCATTTTGCTTGAATCTAGATCTTTCGTTTTAGTGGGTTTTGCTCAAAAATCTAATTTAGTCAAACCCATCAAGTTCTTTGTTATTCCTCACTATTCTTTAGTCATTTCTTCCATGGAATATCGGACTGAGCATAATGCTCGTCGTCCTCAGTCCGGTTCCTCATCCCTCTCCACTACTCGAGTTGTGCGCACCATTCGCACATTGGAGGATGACTCGGAGAATGTACGGGATTTTCGTACTCGAAGTATAATCATTGAGCGAACTGTAAATGTCAATCATGTTGCTAAATTTGGTCTTCTTGAAATTCTCTCTGAGGTAGGATGGGAGAAAATTTTTAATTGGGGTAGAGCGACTTACCTGTCAATTGCTCAAGGGATGTACGCATCCATTATTGAAATTTCTTCCGAAGCATTAGCATTTAATGTTCAATTTTTGAAAGACATTGTCACCATCACACCATCCATCATATCGTCTGTTATAAGCATTGATGTGGCGGAATATGGAATTCCTATCCCTACTCTATTTAAAGACATGTATTCTTCGAAAAGAAATTCCATCACTCGGGTGTTATGTAGTTTTAATGCCCAATTGCGTACTGGTAACTCTCTCCTCACTTATAATTTACTTCCAAAATATTACGTTCTTCATCGCATCTTCACTTCTAACGTTTCTCCAAGGGCCGGGAATAAGACTGATCTTACTCCCTACATGATGCGTATTATGCACTCCATTGTATCTGGTATTCACATTTGTATTCCTTCGTTGATATCTTATTTGATCATTCAGTATTGTCTCCACCCTCGTCATAGGTCCATTCCATTTGCATTTCTTATGACTTCCCTTGCTTTGCGGTAAAATGTCCAAATTCCTGCAATTGAAGCACCGGAGTCCAAGCTTCCATTTGGGAATGCAAACTTGAATATGATGAAACTTGATTTAAGACCTAAGTAGTGAGACAATCAGGAAGAAGTTCCTGAGGGTGATGTCAACATGGATGATATATTTGTTGACCTAGAAGAATCTACTAATATAAATGATTCAGACTTCTAGCCATCGTAATTCACTAAGAGGTTGGAGAATTTAGAGAAGAAGGTGGATGCTATGCATGTATCTCAAGATTCATTACTTCAGACTCAAAAACAACAAATAAAGTACATGAAAAAGTACTTTCATCGATTTAGTCGAAGTCTGAAGATCAATGATCCTGATATGCCTGCACCGTCATCTTCTAGCTCTGATTGATAAACTTTTATTATGGTCTGTAATAACTATAATTCTCTATTTGGATTACTTGCACTATTGTGATAGCTTTCCCTTACCTACATTTGGAAGATTTTATATCTTATGTTTAAAAGACTTTCTATCCTTATGTTGTATGTTATTATCCTTGATTATCTGGTTAAATACTTCATTTATTTCTATCTTCCTTTGTCAACTTCTGACAAAAAGGGGGAGAAAAGCTATGGATAATACGAGCATGAGCAGAAGCACAACTCTCTCACATTGAATACTTATGAGCACCTACACTTGCACTTGCATGCATGAATTCTGTGGAATTAGATATATTTTTGTTATGTGTGCTATATGTGACTAAGTGCTCAGGGGGAGTTTCGTATGCATATTCTAAGGGGTAGTATCAAGATCCAAGATATCACTGGTGTTGTACAGATGTTCCTTTGAAACATATATCATATAAGTATGATGAGTCAATTGAGATGATGTAATATGTTGTGATGAGTTGTATGTTTGTATGAGTGTGTTTTATCATAAAATTGACAAAGGGAGAGATTATAAGTGCTTATACTTAAGCACAACTAGGATTGTCATATTTCATAGTCCTATGAGGAGAAAAAACACTCATGAAGATATTTTTGACAACTCATGAAGATCTATGAATCAACTCGATCAAGCATCTCAAGGAAGACTCAACATCTCAAAGCTTAAAAGTACATAGTTTGAAGATTGGAACACTTCGTATGAGTCAACCATCAGGTGGTATAACCTTAGATTGACCTTATGTTAGGTGTATTTCATATAGCATCATAATGATAATCTTTTATGTAAAAATACACTCAAGTTAGGCTAGTTCGACATCAAGTTCGGCCAGCCTAATTGCCTTTGGCTAACCCTACATAATTCGAGCAAGTTTACAGATTGACACAAATTTTTCGTGGTAGGTTCGGCCAGCCCAAATTAAGTTCGGTCAAGTTTCTAGCATGTAAATCTCTTCGGATCTCAAAGAGATTCAGCCAGATGAACTGGAGGTTCAACCAGCCGAATCCGAGCTTGGGCCAGTCGAATTTTTGAAAGATCTTATCCTGTAAAATCCAAAGATCCGTTGGAACACAATTATTGAAATTTGGCCATTCGAACCTAAAATTGGGTCAGCCAAATTTTCAATTACTTTGGCTATAAATAGAGGCCTTCTCTCATTCATTACTACAACGAAATTCAGTGAGAAATCTCCTATAAGAAAGAGAGACAGTCAGGCTCTTCTTAAGCTATTGTGTGATAATTCTAATATTTTATGTAAGCTTATTTTATTCTCTTTCTCAAGTTACTTTAATTGTTTTTAATAGAGTGATCTAAACTTTATTTGAGATCTAATGAATATAATTTGTAATGCCAAGGGTTTTATTTATATTGAATACACAATAGATCCCTATATTCTTTTGGGTTGAACTCATAAACGGCTTCATAAATATCACAAGAAAAAGATTGCTGCAATCAAGCTACAGTTATGTCTTCGACTCGCCAATTGAAGATAAGTACTATATTTTCAGTTATTTGAATTTGGGTTTTTCTAAGATAGCCGGGAAATCTCAGCGGGTTTGTTTGTGGTGATCTTGTGAAAATCACAAAGTGGGTTTTGTTGTAATAGCCCGTGAAAATCACAAGAACTGTATAACTTTGTTAAGGTGACCCTGTGAAAACCTTGAAATAGTGAAAGCTAAAATTACGAGGGTAGTAATTTTGGGAGTGGAGTAGGTGTGGGTTTAAGCACCGAACCATTATAATTCTTTGTGCATTGTGGTGATTGATTTTACTCTTTATATGCTTGATTAGCTCTTGTTAAAGTTTGATATTTTAATTTCAAAGATGTCGTGAAATAAGGTCATCCTACCTAAATCTTTTAGGTGTGGGTTGTCCTACGAACTATTTAATATCAAGAATTCAATACTCTAAGTAATTGAGTATAATTGTTTTATTATTCCGCATTGCATCGAAATATTTGGCATTGTCTAATTCACCCCCCTCTAGGACATCTATAGCTCATAGTTTGATCCATGATAACTATCAAGCTCTGCAAGACGGACGTTATTCTATAGCTCCAAGTCTAGTGGACCACCAACGTGCAGTCTACACCTAATCCGGCTAATTGGGGCATTTTCAGGATGAGTTAATCCTCAGAACTTATCAATTAGTGTCGGGATTAGTTAATTTCACGATGCTAACCATTCACGAATTATGGAAATGATATTTAACCCTAATTAACCTAATCCACTAATATCAGAGAGATTAGGGCGTTTAGTTGGGCTAGTATGGTCCTCGGACGGTTCCGCTTGTAGACGTACAATTATCCCAGTACAAAATTTATTTAGGATGCTACACTCACCCACTGACTATTAAATATAGGGTAGATGATACCAACATCCAATAGTTTCAACACTACTGCCTTAACTACGTCCCTCATGTTTGGATTTAATTGGCGTTGTGGTTATGTAGATGTTTTGGCATTCTTCTCTAGGTGTATTCAGTGAGTCTAAATCAGAGGATTAATTCCTTTGAGGTCCATAATGGTCCATCTTATGGGACTCTTGTGATTCTTAAGAGTATCAATCAGCTTGCTCTTGCTCATCATTCAAGTGGAAAGAAATCACCACTAGATACATTTCTCTCTGATCTAAACAAGCATATTTTTGCTCGAATGGCAATGGTTTTAGGTCAAGCTTCGGTGCCTTAATGCTAGATGGGCTTTGAGTCTGTGAGGGACAATTTTTCAAAACATGGCATCCATAGGTTAGTTTTGAGTACCAGCCTAGAATCTAATAATGTCCTCACTATGTCTAAAATCATGTGTTCATCCAAGTCCATAAAGTGAGAAAGATATGCTTCTAAGGGATCGGAGATTGTAGTCAATATAAGCTCATCATCCACGAGTGTGTCAATCATGTTTACCTCATGGATTTTATCTACATCGATCCCCTGGTTGTTTGCAAAGATTAAACACATTCATATCTAATGTCATGTTCCCAAAGGACAACTTCATCACTTCATTCCAGTAATTGATTATTGCATTTGAAGTAGCCAAGAATGGGCGTTCTAGGATGACTAGAATTTAAATATCAGCATTTATAATTGGTTGTGTATCCAAGAAAATAAAGTCTACCGGGTAGTAAAACTTATCAACTTAGACTAACATATTCTTAACTACCCCTCTTGGTATACAAATAGAGCAATCAACGAGTTGTAGGGTTGTCTTGTTATTTTCCAATTCACTAAGCCCCAATTGTTTGTACACTAAGTAGGGAATAAAGTTGACGCTTGACCCCAAGTCTAGTAAGGCTTGTTCAATCCAAAAATTTCCTATGATATATGAAATTGTAGGGCTACCTGGATCTTTGTATTTGGGGGGACTATTTTGCTAAATTATAGCTCTTACATATTCCATAAAAAAGGCCTTTTTTTACATATTCAACTTTCATTTAACCGTGTAAAGGTCCTTAAAAAACTTAGCATAAGACGAAATTTATTTTATCATATCCAACAAGGAATGTTGATTTTGACTTGTTAAAATTTTTCTAAGATGTCCTGGTTCTCAAATGGGCATTTTGATGAGAGAAGAAATGGAGTCACGAGCTTATACCCATGCACTGGCTCTTTGTCATGTGAAGCGATACTAGGTCCACCAGCATCCTTGAGTTTATCATAATCCTAATTAGGCATGTCAACCTTCATCGGGATGGTCATATCAATTTCATTTCCACTTCTAAGAGTGGTGATGGACTTGTCATGTTCCACATATAGGTTAGGAGGATTAAAATCATCCACCTCATATTGTCCTTTTAGGTTAGGCTGAGGTTAGGCCAGAAAGGTTCATTTCTCCCTAATAGTCAAGTGTGATTAAATCCTCAAAACTAATGTTTTAAGATTGTTTATGGCCAGAAAGGCCCTTGGAGAGAAGTTCTCACATTAGCAGTTGGCTCGTTTTTCCAACTGAAGTTGGTATGATTCTGTCAATTAGAATTGTATGTGTTAGAATTGGGCACATTGAACAGACGTTGATAACCATTCATGGCATTTACTTGAGCTTACAACACTTCCTGAAAATTCAAAATTGTAAGGCAATCCTTAGTAAGGTGTGCACAACTCTCGCATATGCCACAAACACTCTCAACAACCATAATGGTGAGTTAGAACGCTTCAACCTTCCTGAGTTCGATGGCCTCAACTTTTCGAGTAAGACCCACAATCTTAGTGTTAACATCATCCTCTTCGTTAATGATGTATATTCCCCATTTCTCTTTAGGCGCAAGCTTGGAATTACTTGATCGATTGGTGGTATCCCATGACTATGTGTTTTCAGCCAACCTATCAAAGTAATCACATGCCATTTTGAGATCTTTGGTCATCAACTCACTATTACACAACATCTCCAGAAATTATCACATATTCGAGTTCAGTCCATCGTAAAAGAAGCTAATTATTTGCCAAATTTCATAACCATAGTATGAGTGGGCGAGTAAAAGTTTCTTGAATATCTTCCAACATTAAAAAAAATGTCTCGTCATCTTTTTGGGAGAGATTCATGATGGCACACCTTAATGAGTTTATCTTATGAACCTAAAATAACTTTTTCAGGAACTCCCGGGTCATCTCAGACCATATGCTTATAGATCTTAGTCTTAAAGAATGGAGCCATGACTTGGCTCTCTTCTTTAGAGAGGAGGGAAATAACTTGAGTATAATGATGTCTTTAGAGACGTTGTTGTAATGCAAGGTTGCCACAACCTCATCGAATTCCTTAAGATGTAGATATAGCCTTTCTTAATCAAGTACATGGAATTTAGGAAGGAGTTGGGTCATTCCCAGTAAAAAGTCTATATTACCTACATTAACCGAGAAAATCATGCAAGATGATGTGGTTGTTCTTGCCAATTGTAGGTAGCCTCTTAAAGTTTTGACTGAAGGAATGTAATGTGCCTCATTCTCATCATGCACTATTATAGCTGGTGTCAAGTCAGGTTTAGCATCAACATTCTTATCAAAGTGTGTTTTTGTACAACCATGTTTGGAGCATTCGCAGCCATAGTTTGAGATAGCCTAAAAGTACTTAGATATTTTCTAACTCGACGGTGGACAGAGAGCCCATCAACTAAACCTCATTTGCTTAGAAGTCACTGTGTATGGTCCCTTACCAATTTGGGCATGAAACACGCACAGAAAACTAAGTTCTAAACTAAACCTAGGAAAATAAAATCCTAAAGAGAAAATAAAAATCCTACAACAAATATAAGTAATTAAGAGAAGAGAGGAACAGAGTTACCAGTATAGAAGAACTATGATTAAGGATGCTACAAAATATAAAACAAAACACTCTTAGTAGTCTTGAAAAAAAATTAAAATAGAACTAAAACGTCTAGAATTAAACCCTAAAAACAAAACCCTAGGTTAGAACTAGAAGATAACCCTAATCTATACCTAAATATTCTTAGCACAACTGCTCAACAACGCCGCCAAAAACTTGTTAGGAGATCCCAAGTGTAGGATATTGCACTATAGTAATCAAGTTGTTAAGACCAAGATCGTTCAATAGGGAATAAGTAAGAACACAGAGTAAGCTAAAACAAATTTTGGATTTTTAATCTAGTGGAGAATTAAGTAAAGAGTTTAAACAAGTAATAAAAGCAATTAAGTATCTAAGAATCCCTAATTAATAGAATTTGATCTTAATTCGGCTTCTCAAGTTGATAACTGAACTTGAACTGGATTCCAATCTTTTTTAGTTGGAAGTTAATGTAGTAATATCAATCATAAATATCCAACATAGATTAGAATCACATTAGGTTCGATCTCTCATGAAGATCTAGACAATCAATCGTAGGGAATAAAAAAACATCTAATGTACTTGGAGGTGACAATATATTAATAAATTTTACAGATTGATTCCTCTCTAATTTAGGAATTCAATCACATCTCATCACAATTCAACATAAAAAATCAAATAAATTTCATTGAAAATGAATTAAATATCAAATATCTATCAAAATGTTCATCCCTTAGTCACATTTAAGATATTAGCCAAGCATGACTAACATCTTAAAGAAAAGAAAAGGAAAAACAAACTAGGGAAGATGGATTGAGGAAGAACGATGTTGAAAGAGCTTCGCCTCACTTGAAATCACTTCCTAAACCCTAACTTGATACTTAAACATATTTTAGGAACTCCAATTTATAAGATTTGCAAGCCATCTTACGCACTACCTCAAAAAAATCACAAACCAACATTGAATTTACGTAACTGTGAGCTCCATCAATGGATCTTCGATGGCATCGAGCTTCCATTGAACTTCAATCGATGGCATCAACCTTCCATGAAACCTTAGTTAATGGCATCGAAGATCTCCTCAAGGGATCAAGTAAAAATACAAAAATTATCCAACAATGGTTTTTTAAAATTCGAAAGTCTATTGATGGCATCGAGTAGAAACACCAAAATTTTCTAACAAGCTTTTTGAAAAATTTCAAGTCCTCGATTAGTGCTCGAGGGATCGAAGTCCACTCAATGCATCGAATAGAACTCAATGGGATCGAAAGCCTCTGAATTTCTTCAACTTACAATGTCACGCCCCAAACTCAAAAATCAGGCTCACAAAATTCCTGATCACCGAATCTGTTGCCGACAGCCTCCGTAGTACCCCATTCTCGGCTTCCAGTGCCCATATGCTAGATTCTAATCGTAGGATCCTATAAGGAGGATTTTTAACATGAATTTCTTTATAGATAAGCATAACCACAAGTTTACCCAAATCATAAACGCAACATCATTATCAAATATCCACTAATATAAACATTTGAATACAATGCTGAAAGGAAATTACTTATATAAAAAAATCAAAGCTCCAGAAGATAGTTGCACGCTCCAAGCTCAACCCTATTACGATTGAATGCCATCTGCACGCAGCTATCGTGCATAAGCTTATAGAAAGCTTAGAGGGTGGTATAAGTGTGTGCGCATGATAAGTGTCAAACACACAGTATCAGAGTAATGCGGAAACATGCTGGTAAGTCCATAATATCATTAGCCTTATCCAGGCTATGCGATGCAAAAACATAATAAGCCAATATCATATACTGAGGAAGAAATGTAGATCAACTATGTAATGCAGAAACATAGTAAGCCAAATATCATATACTGGGGGTACAATGCAATATACAAATCCTAACGAGCCCATGAATACTATCAACTATCATCTAAGTCATATAAATGCAGAAACATAGCAACCCAAAATGCCATATGCCGCGGATGTAATGCAATATACGGTGCGAATGAAATGACCAAGCTAAAGTGTGAAGTCGGGATGATAGTACGTAGTATCATAGGCTATGGGGTCCATCACAAGGGACTTCTATCCAAATCAGTCTCATACCTAAATTTGGATAGCTAGACTTAATGTGGTAAACTCCTGATCTCAGGTTGGTCGCGCGCTCCAACCGAAATCCTAGCCCTTATGAAGGTACACATAACAATTAGTTGTGCACCACCAGCCTGAGTGGATAGTGAATGAATGAATGAATGAGTAAAATGTTGAGAATGCAACTCCTGCTCAATAAATCCACATATTAGTACTGTAAATCTTTGAGATCATCACTGGGGTCTAGTACACTCTACGCCACCTGCCGCCCCAGGGTAATTGGAAGAGACCTCACCATCCGCCTGCCAATATCGGCCCGGCTAGCGCACAGGATAATTGGAAGAGACCTCACCATCCGCCTGCCAATATCGGCCCGGCTAGCGCACAGGGTAATTGGAAGAGACCTCACCATCCGCCTGCCAATATCGGCCTGGCTCGTCGATATCGGACCCATTTCTCAAGCTGATCAGACTCAGCCTAACATTGCCTACTCCCTCAGGCAGATAAGGCCACACCCCTCCCAATCGACCACAACACAATGGGAAGCACGTCCTCCTAGTATTCGGCTCTCGGTGCTCATGTCTTCCACTCCGTCTAGACGTTAGAGCATCCCTTGGCCACGGGAGTTTAAGAACTTTCACCCATAGATATCCAAGTACCCATATGCTCAAACCAAATATTTTTTATATCCCATCTGGCCATCCACGATATACCTGTGGATGCCGCAGCCCTGATGTCGCTAGGGTACACAATGATCATGTTACAAAATGTGAGACGCATGAGCCATACCATCTAGTCATACATCAAACCTGCGCATACCGCATGCTCATGTGGGGCAACTCCATCTCTTAGGAAGTCCTATAAACAATCAGCCCAATGGAACCTGCTATGCTCAATCACTCCTCATAACAAGCATGCGAATGATGCGTATGGGCATGTATTATGAAATATTCTAAGCATGATTATAATCACATACATCGTAGTGGGCTTGTATAAGGCGGCTCATGACCTGTAATAATGAACGAGTGGCGTGCACACAATCACATACACATGGTGGGTCTCACACATCATAATTAGACCTCACACATATAAGGGGCTTCACACAATCGCGATGGGCCTCATATAAACACAATGGGCCCCGTACAATCACAATGGGCCTCATACAATCATAATGGGCATCATACAATCACACAATGGGCCCCATATAATCACGATGGGCCTCACAAAGTCACAATGGACCTCATATAATCTCAATGTTATGCTAACACATACTCAGTGTGTATACCAATCATAGTCGTAATCGATAATCGGCCTATATATATAGCGGGGTTCATAGAAGGACAGCAAATCTAATCCATAACCTAAGGATCGGTCCTCAACAGTAGATATATACGAAACCTGATACCACCGATCTTTCTACCTATGGTGACGATGTACTCTCCTCATATCAAGGATGGGCCTAGATGGCCTACTCATATTAAGAATGGGCCTAAGAACAAGGAGTGGGCTTCCTTTCCCATTTCATCACATAGCAATCTGGGCTTCTTAAAGGCCCAATAAGCATAAGGTGGGCCACATTCCCTATGAAAGGATTGGCACAAACACCAGATGAGCTCCAAGGCTTGTGTAACATCCCAGATTTTTTCCAACTTGGTAATGAACATCCTTGGACGTAGAACTGCCCTAGGACCTTATTCTGTTGTAATTAGGATGTAATTTAGTTAAGTATTAATAGCTTGGATCACTTTCTATACAAACTACAAAAGTCCCTCAGGCAGAAATCACCCAGGACAAAATCTTTAAGAATTAGGTCAATATTAGCAAGTGCTAAACTAGAGTACTTATGAAATTAGCACTAATCATTTTAAATATGATCTTTAAGACCTAAACCGTGCAGTATCATTAACACTACATTACCCTAAAATCTACAATCCATCCCTAAACCCGATTGCTCTCGAGAGCACACCGAAACTCCGTATCGGACTTGGACCGCACGTCGAAAGTCTGATAATCACAAAACTATACAGCTATGACAGCATTACTGGACTTGACAACCTCCTCAGAAATCAAGTCTTAATTGTGTCTAAAAATGCACAACATGAGCCTGGAGCAAAGTGTGTGAGGAACGTAGATATCTTTAGAAATAAAATTTCAATTTAAGTAATCTGAGTCGTGTCACTTGCGGGCCAAATATAAGGATTTAGACCATCAAAATCTGACCCAAATACACCCTCAGATCAGGGAAAATTTCCATACATGGCAATGCACTTATGGCCCTAATCGAGTGCCCGTGACTGTTGAACTGAAACTGGTCTGCCACGGTCGATCTGTAAACCCGATCGAAGCGAAAACTTAGCCTGACCTAGATCCATGGTCAGGGAGCTTAAGTCCGATCGCACATGGAAAAGGGGCCACCAGAAGTGCTCCATTGGGCTAAAACAGGTGCCCTTTTGATATAATCTAAGTATATCTTGGCCCTGGGGCCATTTCCATTAGTCCTGAGCCTATATAAGGACCTTAAACCCTCTCTCTCTCACCTCATACGAATTTGAGAAACCCTAGGGGAGAGAGGAGAGAAAAGAGAAGGGAAAAGAGAGAAGTGAGAGTGAGAGTCGGAGATTCTTCCTAGGATTCGATCCCACTATTCCACGCACTCAACCGTCATTCCTGTATCGCTATACAGGCGATTCCGATTCCGTTCTTAGGTAAGAAAACCTAACCCTAATCTGTTTTAGGATTTCAGATAGTGTAAGTTATGAAATAGCTAACCTAATTCATGCTATAAGTTGTCAATCCTCCGTTGACAAAGGCTAAGTGTCTAAAACGAGTCCGTTACGCGTTTACCGGCGAAATGTGCGGACTATAAACGTATAGGTTATGGTTTTCAAGCCTTTCAATGTTGGTTAATGATTTATTACTGATGTGGGTGCTATTTTACATGCCAAATGCGTCGTTTGTTTCGCGTTTTAGATATATATGAACTATATTGACTATAGTGTATTCTAGGTATTTGTTGAAATGATTGAATGCATGTAGAATTGGGATTCGTCTTTGCCATGATTATCTGTCATGGATAGGGGATAGTTGCATTTGTAACAACTCCTTGGCGAAAGGATCTGCCCAAATACATGTTATGACCAATGTACGTCATGTATGTTGAAGGGTTTAGTTTAAGTGTTTGTTGAAATGACTGAATGAATATGAAATCATGATTTGTGCCTACCGTGGCTATGGGATGTAAGTGCATGATGATGGTGTATGTGACAACTCCTTGTCGAAAGGATTTGTCCAAGTATATGTTAAAAATCAACATATGTCATGTATGTCGATAGGTGTAGGATAAGTGTTTGATAAATTGTCTGTATGAGTAAGTAATTGGTGAATTGTATTGTATATGGGCATTGAGATAAGGTTCTCAACTACCTTAACTATGTGTATAAATCCCTCTATGTACCTTATATTATATTGTCTGATTACTTATGAAATACATATGTGTGAATTCATGTTTATATTGTATTTCATAAAATGCTTAAATGGTTGTAGGATTTGAATTACTTACTGCTTGATTATCTCACATGAACTCTTGTTGGTACTGAGTGTGGTTGGGACTATGAAATAGTCTAGGCAATTGGTAACAGGTTCTGATTTGGTGGCTGAGGTTGTTTTCGCCTACAGGACGTGTTCGATGAGCCCGAGCCGTACTTCGGTTGTCGACAGTGGTTAGGCCACACGGAGTGCTCGTGCACTTCATGTCAATCAATTCGATTTGCGCTCGTGCTAATCGAGCTCGTCAAGTAACATGATTGACCCAATATATGTTCACCATGTATAGACACTACTGCTTGAACCTAAGGTACCAAACTTACCAGTGAAAACCCCTTTAACCTTAGTACCTCGATCCGCTAAGACTCATGAGCTGGGCATGGTGGTATGGGACACCGTGGTCGAGCTGTCAGCCTACGCTAGGGTGACGAGCCTCCCCGTAGTGACCAGTGAGCAACCCAAACTCGTGAGCCGAATACAGTAGTATGGGACACTGTATTCAAGCTGTCGGTCTACCCTTGTGAGCCGAATACGGTGGTATGAGACACTATATTCGAGCTGTCGGCCTACGTCTAGGTGACGAGCCATTCGTAGTGACCTCAAGCATACTCTAAAACTGTGCAGAGGTGACGAGTCTTTCTATAATAATTAGAGTATAAACTAGGCCTGCACTGATAAGGTGACGAGCCCTTTGCAGTAACATAGAACCGCAACATCATATGAGAGTTGTTAGGACCGACGACCCTAAAATGGATCATTGTTTGGGAATTGATATAAGGGAGGTACCTTAGCTTCCCAATCCTACTATATGAAAAGGACTAATAAGAACTTGGTAATCACGCTCGTGCACCGCATTACGTGTGTGTTTGGCGTAACAAGTCAAGCGCTGAGGAAGTGTTTCATGCGCGATCGTAAGATGAAGTCACTGAGGGAGCGTAGGCGAGGGCATGCATCATTATTTCATATCATTCTTGCATTAATCACAGTACTTAGGGATGTTTGCTTGTATTGCGTTATCATTACTGCTTGACTGAATTGATAACATGTTAACCTTTGCTTTATTGTTCCACCGAGTTGATAATTCACTCCCACGTCATGGGATGGTATTGTACATACCAACCAGACTCTGTTGTAGGTTCTGATGATGGCATAGCCTGCGAGGTGGAGCCGGACTTTGAGGATGGCGAGGAGGCATCGTCATATATGCAGTATTCAGGCGGAGTTACATAGACCGTTCTGAATCGACAGGGCTTTAGGGCTAATACTTTGTAGAGGACTACCACTCTTTTGACATTTTGTATTTTAAATCAATACTTGTAACTATTTAACCTAGCAATGTGTTCATACTTTGGGGACCTACGATGGTATATATATTGTATCTACTTATTACAGTCTTCCGCTTGCGTAAATTCAACTATCCCTGGAGTATGATCTGCTAATTTAGCTTAATCTCATTCATGTTTTATGCACTAACATGGACAACATCAAATCATCGTTATGTATGTTACATAAGTGATGCGTTGGAACTCGGGAGTTGGGTACCTACTCGACCCCTAATTTTCAGGGCGTTACAGCTTAGGTGGTCCTACAGGGTATGGTGGAAAGCATCATTATCAAATGGGGGCCCAACGGATTGGGATAGCCTAATCAAGGGAAAGATGGGCATCAATGGGGGGCAACAGTTTGGATTAGGCCATTAAGGGGAGATGAGAATGGGCCTAACAATGGGCCCTAGGGAGAGTTACAATGTGGACATCTAACCATCATTGCTTATACAACATGGACATTAAACCATCATTGCTCCCAAAACATGGCCCATTTAATATCAACTAGGAACATGGATGGGCATCATAAACATCATTACATACATCCTTGTGGAATTACACATCATAATGGGCCTCATATAGATCACCTTGGGCCTCACACAAGGGCTTTTTATTCATTGCATTAGGCCTCACTCATGGGCCTCATATAGATCACATTGGGCCTCATACTTGAGCCTTAAATACATCACAATGGGCCGCATCACATGGGCTTAATACACATCACAATGGGCCTATCATGTACATCACATTAGGCCATATCTCATGGGCCTCAAATACATCTCAAAGGGCCACATCCCATGGGCCCCAAATATGTCGCATCGAGCCTCGTCCATGGGCCATAAATACATCACATCGGGACTCACTCATGGGCCACATACACATCATAATGGGTGTCATCATATGGGCCATATATATACATCATATTGGGCCACGTCCCATGGGCCTCGAATACATCACAATGGGCCACAACCCATGGGCCGTACACATCGCAATGGGCCGCTTCTCATGGGCTTAAAACACATCACAATGGACCGCATCACATGGGCCTAATACAGATCACAATAAGCCTCAAATACAGGCCGCATATACATCACAATGGGCCACATCTCAGGGCCTCATATACATCAAGTGAGCTGCATCGCATGGGCCTCATCACATCACAATTGGGCCACATCACATGGGCCTCATCACATCACAATTGAGACACATCACATGGGCCTCATCACATCACAATGGGCCTCATCCCATAGGCCTTAAGTACATCACATTGGGTCGCATCACATGGGCCTACATTACATGCATTAGTGGGCCTAATACACCACAAAATGGGCTTAATGGGCAGCCCATAATCCAGGAAAAATGGATGGGCAGCCTGGATGTACAATGCATTCATCAGGGTGGGCCACTACCTTAGACGGTGTGAGTATACAACACAAATCACGGTGGCCCCACGTCTCATGGACGGTACGGATATACATCATGGCGGGGTCCACGTCCAAGGATGGATAGTCTAAATAAAATACCTACAACATGGTGAGCCCACGTCTAGCCCATCTGGACAGATGGTGCCGATATACAACACATACTACAAGGTGAGCCCCTCCCATCTAGCAAATGGATGGTGTGGATAAGACCCATACATCACGGCTGGGCTCCAAGGGCTGGATGGACAGCCTAGATCAACAAATACAACATGGTAGTGGGCCTCACACCTAGCAATGGGCCCCATCGGTTTGGACAACATGGATATGAAACACATGCAGCAAAGAGCCAGTGGCCAGCAGTTGCTGCATGCTGGCTGTTTTTGGTCCAGGCCCTAAGATGATCTAAAAGACTGGATGGACGGTGCTGATAAAATCCACACGTCATGTTGGGGTCCACACATCCCACATGTGGACGGTGAACATACAACACATCATCAAGGTGGCCACCTAAATCCCGTTCAGGGATGGACGGTTACATATGAAACACATACATCAATGGTAGGCCCCATGTGACACCGTACAAAATGGATAATGTAAATATACAATGCATACATCTAGTGGGCCCTACCTCCACACATGCAACACATGTGGAGTGGGTCCCACATGGACGGTGGGGATATAATACATACCTCATGTCAGACCACAGAACTTGCTGACATCAAAATAGCAGCAATCTGCTACTGGTAGCAGATGGATGGCCTAGATATACAGTATATACATTCAAGGTGGGTCCCACGTCGATGGACGGAGTGGATTAAAACCCATACATCATGGTGGTCCCCCGTCCCTGGACGGCGTGGATGAAATCATACATCAAGGTGGGTTTCCACCATCCAAATCACTGGACGGTGTGGATGCAAGGCATAAACATCACGGTCAGCCCCACACAGCCCGTCCATATGGAATGTGCTGATATAATACATACATTAGGGTGGGCCCCACCCCCGCATGTGCAGCACGTGTGCGGTGGGTCCCAACTCAGCAAATGGAACGACGGTGGGGATATACCCATACATCATGGTGCAGCCCATACAGCACCGTCCAGAAGTGGACAGTGTGGATACTAATACATATAGCAAGGTGAGTCCCACCCCCACACATGCCACAAGTGTGGGGTGGGCCCCATGTCCAAAGTAGATGGACGGTGTGTATAAGACACACATTACAGTGGGGTCCACCGTCCCAAAACATATGGTCGGTAGGGATATAACATATACCTCGTGGTGGGATCCACTGTCCATGTGGCTAGACGATGTGGACCTCACACGCCTCATGGTGGGCCACAAAACTTGCTGATGTCGTACATCAACTATATAGCTGGTGTGGGATACTCCAGCCAATGAGCTTTCCCCACCATCCAGAGATTAGACGGTGAGGATCTACAACATCAAGGTGGGTCTCACCGTCTGGACAAACTGTATGAATATACAATACATACATCTGGTGGGTCCACATGTGTGGGACCCACCAGCCATAGCAGTAAGCTCGTCCGCTAGACAGTGTAGCAAGATGGGCCCCACAGGTAGATGGCATGGATATAACACATCATGATAGGCCATACACACACACTAGGTGGGCCACACACCTTATCATCATCATCACCATACAAAGGAAGAGAGAGAGAGAGAGAGAGAGAGAGACGGTGTAGTTGAGGGACCCTGCCACTATGGGCCCCTCTTAGATCACAACTCATACATCAAGGTGGGTCCCATCATAAGTGGGCCCTAAATCAAAATCATGATCTAGAGCTACGAACACCCACCGATTTCGCTTCTTCTAGGCTCTATGGACTCCTTAGCTCCTAGGCTTTCCCTTTGATAATGAAAGATGAAGATTGAAGGGTGGAGATGGGAGATAAAGTAGGGAGTGGGCCACACATGGCTCTTCTCATGGAGAGCTTGGACATTTCCTCTCTTTGGTAGCTTAGAATGGAGTGAGAAATGAGAGAGAGAGAGAGAGGAGTGGTAAGGAGAGATGACATGGAGGGTATGGTACTTGTTGATTTTTGTGATGAGAGGAGTGGACTAAGCATGGGTTGTTTTGACTTAGTGAAGAGAGAGGTATGGGTGAGTGATGAGTTGTAATGGGATGTACTTGACTTGATTGATGTGATTGATTTGATAGATTCTCTTGAGTTTTACAAATGCACGGCATTTTTCTTGAAATGAACGCGGGCCCACAACTCCTGGCCTGGGTATCGCATCGGCGCGCGAGACGCACGTTGGAACCATGGTGACGGCACGGTCGCTAGGGTACAAGTTTTAACTCGAGTTAACTTGGGTTGACAGGGTGTGACTCAGGGTCATACACAAATACCGATAATAGATCACGGGTCGCCGAAATTCGACAGGGAGTACCGTGGGAGTCCACGGAATGGTACGGTCTAGGATACGGGTCTTACATGCAACTTCACTTTGAATCTTTGATTTTCTTCTTTCCTCACTTGATTTCTTCAGTCCTTTGGTGCTTCAATTCTTTTTCATTATCTTAGAATCTTTAATTCTTCATTGTGTCTTCTTTTGAGCATGCATTCTTCCTTAGTTTAAAAATCACCTTGCACGTATAAAGTATAAGTTAGTATATTAAATTAACACTTAAATGAATAGGAAACTAGTGTAATTAAGAGGATACTCATCCAATATTTGATTCTCAACAATGACTCCATGTGTCATTTAGTCGGTTGAGCTCTTAAAAGATGAATATCAAAGACACAAAAGGACATGAAGCATCAAGGAGTAAGAATAAGAAAATGAGGTGCCTTGGTGACCCTAACCTTAGACCAAAACAACCTTAGCCTATAAATATCTTAATCTTAATAGGTAAACCTTAATTGATCATCACATAGCCCTAGGAGCCAAAATTGGAACATGATAAGTCAGGGTAAAAGAGATGTAAAGCGGCTATAAAAATACCAGCTAAAAATAGCAGATTTTGAGTGAAGCTCGATCCCATCAACAAACTTTTGATACCTCTTAAGCGAACCTTCAATCAATTAAAGATCAGGGTTCAATCAATCGAACTTGGGGCTCGATCAATCGAAGGTGCCCATAAACATCTAACAATTAAATGCATATTTTATAGAATTTCTCAATGCCATCAAATTGGTCTTCAATCCCATCAAAGGGGAGTTCAATCGATCGAATGCATTGCTCAATCGATCAAGAGAGCCATTTTTTACCCCTTTTTTTATCATTGCAACTTGGTTCATTTATATAGAGCATTCAATTCTTGGGCTTATGGATGGAATTTTTTTAGCAATTAAAGCTTAGGTGATTCCCCACTCATATCCCTCATACTATGACTCTAAACCTATAAGATTCAAGTCATCTTCCTTGAGATTACCATTCTAATGACGATTCCAACCTCCCTTATGAAGATGCACTTGATCTCCACCTTGTTCTACAGATTAGATATAAACATATAGTTAAATCCTTGTCTAAATCCCTTATAACACCCATCTAGGTGAAGGAAAACAACGATCCCATTGGTTGTAGGAGATTCCACCATCCTCCCTTGCCTTGGTCAACTCATTGGCATATCACATGCAAGGTAAACATTCATAGGAGCTGAAGCATCAGCATCAACGATCAGGGGAGTAATTGAGAAGTTGATTCATGCATGAGAGAGTATTGAAGAAGCATCTCAAGTAAGGCACTACAAAGGGGCTCAATTCAACAAGTTGTCGAGTATGAGTCCATACAGTCTTTCCTTGTGTAAGATTGAGTGTAAGAGTTTGTGACCCAAACTCTAATAGGTTCTTGTGTAGGGCCAAATTCATCGGACACATGTTTGTACGTGTTAGTCTCTATGGGATCCTCTGGCAGGAGATAACATAGGTTCTTAGATTAGAACCGAGGTTATTGGTTAGCCGATATAAAACCAACTAAGTCTCTGAGGGAGCCTCCAATAGGAGTGTACGTTTAGGTCCTTGTGTGTGGAAGTAAAGGTTTAGGGTGAACCTATTGAAAACTCATGCACTTGAGGAGAGTGTATCCACTGGAAGTGGAGTAGGGAGACCAAATCACTATATATGTTTATGTTTGTGATTTGCATTTTAGCACAATTCTATTCATGCATAATTGTTTGATTAGTTAAATCATATGAATACTTGAATTAGATTTTATGTTCGGCACTTAACTTGTAACTACACACAAGCTCTCCATCTCTTATAGACTGGTTGCTTAATTGGCATCTCTTGTAGTCTATGTGATTGGACCCACTTTAACTTGGAAGCATAAGTGTTAATTGCCTGGTATATAAGTTTTAGTAGGTAATTGTGATTCTTAATTTTAAAATTTTTAATTGGTCCTAATCACCCCCTTTAGGACTTAACCATAATTCTATAGCTCCACTAAGCTTCTGCATGCACCGTGGTAGACTATTCCATGTGCAGTTTCATAAACAACATATGTTAAGTTTTTGTCCACCTTATTATCTCTCCACCAATAAAAACCCATCATCTTTCCAACTAAACATTCCACTACTATACCTTCTTCTAAACTAATCATGAGTTTGTAAGCATGCCTAGTCACCCCATCATTCATGTGGACCAATACATGCCCATTCTTCTTCCATATCATCCAATTCTAGCCAATGCACTCCCTTGCATGCATATCACCCTCCACCTAAGCAATACCCCAATGCATGTCTCACATCTTGCCATGTCACCTTTCCACTACCTACAATTCTATATGTAAGCCATATCTCTAAAGAACTCTCTCATTTTTCTTTCCCGGAGAAAATCTAGGGAGAGAGAGGGGAAGAAAAGAGAGAGGGGGGAGTGGAAGAGGTGAACTACTTAGAGAAAGATCCAAGCTATCCAAACAATAACTACATGGGCCTTGCTTGTCTTCCTTAATCTTCTTTCTTTATCTTTAATGAACTTTAAAATTAGACCTTGATCTTGGTAGGAAGTGGAGTTGGTGCCCTTTAGGTGGGCCATCATCTTAGTACAAGAATCCTAGGGAGTCAAGCCATCCAAGCCTCAAGTGAGTTATTCTTCTTCTTCTTGATCTTCTTGTTTTGTTTTTGTTTTTTTTTTTTTTGGTATGTGCATTAAAGTGGGCCTCGCCATGCAAATATGATGAAGTTTATGTAAGTGCCCTATTTTGTCAATTAGCGTGAGTTGTGAGTCATAGAGTCTGGAGAGTCCAAGGAAGATTCAAAACTGAATACTCGAAGATCGATGGTGTCTAAAGCATTGAAATGGTAAAGTACCATAACCTCTTCAAAAAACTATATACACCTTATAAAACTTGACCCTCCATCTACCCAAAACCCCATACAAAAAACTTATTCAATATGTGATAGTAAGTGGTCATGGGAAGAAATCTGTTAAAAAAGAAAATCATAAAAACAATTCAGTTTTGATCCTATTAAAGTGTCTTTGATAGCATCAAAGACAGCTCGATGGCATCGAATAGGAAGACAAAAATGTCTAGCAACTTCAAGTAAAAAATCTAATTTTTTACGATGGCATCGCAGTACCTTCAATGGCATCGAAGATCATTCGATGACATCGAGAAAGTGGCTCAAAATGTCCAGCAACTTCAGTTCAAAATTTTGGATTTTCTTAATGACATTGAAGGAACACTTCAATGGCATTGAAGGCAACTCGTTGACATCGATAGAGCTATCCAACAACTTATTAAGAAAAATCCTGCTTTTCTCCATGGCATTAAAGGTCCTTCGATGACATCGAAGACTAGTCGATGACATCGATTCTGATAGTTTTTTGCCCTTTTTTTTACCGTTGCAAATCTTCTCTACTTATATGAAAGAGGGTTTTTTTTTTTTTACAAAATGGTGAGAAATAGAAAGAGTCTTGTGTGTGTAACCCTAGTTAAAACCCTTCTTCCCAAGCTCTTTTTCCTTATTAGTTTATCATTCAATCTTTGTCTTAAAGATATTTATTGAGCATTCAAAGCTTGGATTGAAGAATGAACTCCAACATTCATTAATGCACTAGCAACCATATTTATTAGCAAATCCTTTATGCTAGATAACATTGAATGCTTAGCCTTGGGAATCCTAATCTTGACTATAAAGAAACATCATTCTTAAGTTACGATTCACCAAACCCTTGACCCAAACCTCAACATCGCCAAAGGTACATCATCATTACAGTTGCGGTACAAGGGAGCTGAAGATGCTTCACTATCCACTTTAGGTAAGAAAGTACATTTGAGTCCATTATGTCTGGAAAACCATTCCTTATGTAGGATTACGTTTCAAGGTTTGAAAAATCAAACTCGATAAGTCCTTGTGTAGGCCTCCAACGCGAGAGTACATTTGTCGTCCTTGTGTAGGACTTCATGTTAGAGTTTGAGATCTAAACTCCCTAAGACCTTATGTAGGCCATTAACAGATGAAAATCGTATAGACCTTATGTAGGTTGTGAATGTTTATGGTGAACCTTATTTAAAACCATCTGAATAGTAAAATCCGGCACACTTTAGGAGAGAGTGCGTCAGTTGAGAGGGGAGTAGGCATGTAGCTGAACAATTATACATCGTGTGCAATGGGCTGAATCCAAACTCGATAAGTCCTTGTGTAGGCCCCCGACGGGAGAGTATATTTGTTGTCCTTGTGTAGGACTTCGTGTTGGAGTTTGAGATCCAAACTCCCTAAGACCTTGTGTAGGGCATCGACAGATGAAAATCATGTAGACCTTATGTAGGTTGTGAAGGTTTATGGTGAACTTGATTTAAAACCATCTGAATAGTGAAATTCAGCACACTTTAGGAGAGAGTGCGTCAGTCGGGAGTGGAGTAGGCACATTGCCGAACCACTATACATTGTGTGCAATGGGCTAAATGTTTTATCTTTTATCTATTATATTTTGCTAAACAATATACATGATTTACTTTATGCAGTAAACAAATTTGACAAAATGCCTGAATAATCTTTTCACTTGAGTAGACTGAATAGTCGCATTTCTTCTTGTTTGTACTATGTTACATAAGTGTTTAAAAGTAAGTACATATAACATATCTAGTTAAAATTTAAAAGTCATATTCACCCCCCTCTAGGACATTAGTCATGTATTCAACTTTGCTTGTAGCGGTAAAATCACAATTTCAATTTAGGTGGCCCAAAAACCACACCTAAGTGGGCCACTCCTTTAAGAAAATAATGAGAATGGTCCCATCATTAAAAAAAATCCAAGGAGGGACCCATCTTAATTAGATGAGTTGTATATCAAATTTGTTCAATGCAGTGTTCAACATTAATACCCTTCTGAATGGCATTGCTGTATGAGGTCCACAGATATGTAATTAATTCTAATTTTTTTTAATAATATTGGACTTGATAGAGTATGCATGTGCTAAATTTTAGGTCAATCCGATCTACCTATCCACTTCATCTGATTTATGCAAATTGGACTAGGTTTGTTGTCCAATATAGTGGTCAACACTAACACCCTTCTGAATGGCCTCTATTTGTGGGATCGCATATATGTAATTGGTCTAAAATTGTGTGATTATATTACACTTGATAGAACATGTATATACCAAAATTTGGGTCAAACCTATCGGTATAACCCCTTCATCTGATTTATGCAATTTGGATTGGGTTTGTTGTCCAATGCAGTGGTTAACACTAACACCCTTCTAAATGACCCATATTTATGGGGTCCTCAGATATGTAATTGATCCTAAATTTTGTGTGATGATGTTAGACTTGATAGAACATGTATGTACCAAGTTTGGAGTCAATCCGATTTGTCTAAACCCTTTCATCTAATTAATGCAAATTTGACTAGTTTTGTTATCTAGTGCAGTAGTCAGCACTAACACCCTTCTAAATGTCCAAGATATTTTAGGGCCCACCTTGATGATGTGTTGTATATCCAGGTTGTCCATAGCCCTCAATGATGTTGATCTAGAGGGTAGACCGCACAACTAAAAATAGTGAGGATTAAGTGCTTATTGTTGAAAACATTTGGGCCCACCATGATGCATGGACTTTATTCACACCATCCATCCTTTTTCCCACATAATTGTCGGGCCTCGGCCCAAATGTGAGGCAGATTCAAGCCTCAAGTGGACCCCACTGTTCACACCCTAAGTATAAGGTTGCGATGTAGTAATGATCTCGGTAAGACCGAGGTTGAATCCACAGGGACTAAAACTTGTACGTAATCTAAACGTAACCAGAACTAGAACTAAGAGAAGATGAAATCTAATTCGAATGAATATGAGGGAATAATGGTGAAAGTACTAATCTAAAACTTATAAAATTCAAAGGTAGGAAACTAGGGATTCAGAGGATCCACTTGTAGAGATAAGGGAGATCTACGCTTGATTCATGAACTCAACTGGACTTCAAGTCTCATCTTCATCCAATTGGAAGATATATCATTAAAACTCAATCTGAACTTCCTTTGATCTAGTTTTCAAAAAGATGAGAGGTATAAGAATTAGAATGAATTTCATCACAACACCATACCCATGAGACAAAGTAAACAACATAATTAAACCAATCCATAAACAATCTGAAAGATGTATGAATGTTAGGAAGGATTCCCTCATCCAACCATGTCCAAGGGGCAATGGTGAACAACGGGGCTTCCTAACTTCACAATCAAAATAAGAGAAAGGAAATACTCAAAGCCATTGCAGATCTATTGTAATTTAAGTCACAACAAATCATTAAAAACTAAAGGCATTCCTAATAATCAAACTAAAATCAAAATCAGTTCATAACATGAATAAAGCCCATAGAACACTACCCATCATGCCACAAGCTTCGCCTCTTAGCCTTAGCTAAGTGGTTTAGCCTGACATGACTAGGCTAGCTCTCTCAAAAATCAACAGAAAAACAGTAAAAATAAACAAATTCTAAACTCTAACTCTCTCTCTCTCTCTCTCTCTCTATATATATATATATATATATATATATCTTCTCAGATGTCCAAGCCGTTGATGAATCACTCTCTCTCTCACGTCTCCTTTTATAAGAGAGGTGAGCCGGTGAAGAGCTTTCACGGACAGGAGGCAATGCTTGCTAAAGGCAGTGGCTGGAGTTGGTTAACGCAGCAAGAGGCGGTGAGGCTTTTACGCAGCTCTCCTGCACAGCGAAACCATCTGGCGCGCCCAGATTCATCATAAAAATGGCCTTGTTGTGGTATCTGTTCCGATCAGCCTTCTTGGGCTTGATCGGATGACCCTTGGGAGAAGTTTGAATGGCCAAGATCATTGGTCCAATCCTCGTCACGATTACATAACATCCCAGATCATTCGGGTTCCCTCCAGACGCACGTCTGTGTGTTGCATATGAAAGACAATTTTTTTACGTTAACTGTGAGGCCCATGATCAGCATTGTTTGATAAATCCACACCGTCCATTAGCTTCGTGGCAAAATTTCGGTAGGATAGAAGTTTTTTGGATGTTTTTGATACGACCCACTTGATCGATTGTACGGTGATGATTTCGTCATTCAGTGAGTAAGAGGACGGTTTCTAACGAGTCTCAAGCCCAAATCTCCTAAGTTACAGTTGTTTTGCCCCCTGGCTCGAATAGATGGTCTGGATTGCTTGTCCGAAATGAGATGGTGGCCCACTGAAGGCCGTCTGTGGAGCTCCGTTCGGGCGTTCGCAGCGGCGGGAGAACAGGAAGGAAGATTCCTTCGTTTTCTTGATTTCTTGCGGTCAAACTGATTTTGTCCGTTTACATTGGCTCAGTATAGTGCAGGTGCACATTTATGCGTGCACACCCCAGTTGATGTGGGGTCCACCTAGGGTGACTTCCCGAGAGATCTACTCCATTCATTTGCTTATCCATTTAACTTGAGGGGTTGAGACCAAAATTGGCACATATTAAGATATCAAGTGAGCCCCAAATCAGAGATTGATGGGCTTATCTGTCTATTGAGCCACTTTCACAGAGATCCAAGAGCTGAAATTTGATGTTTACAGTTAATTTATGGTCCTCAGGCCAGATATAAAGTTTCAAATTGAACGGATGGTGGGAACCCTGTGATCTTACATTCTGGACGAATTTCAGGCCTCTTTATCATGAAATACTGGATTTTCTCGAATCCCAAGCGTGTAAATTCTTAGATCTCGGTCCTTTAGGGTCTGTCCCTTGCCTTGGTGATTTGTGAGTGTTAAATCCATGCTTTTAGTACCCTTTTTCAGTCCAGGCTCCTAATTTCACTTGTAGCACAAAGACGATTAAATTAGGGCGTTAAACGGTACCATGTTCGTAAAATCAAATAATAATTGGGGTCTAATATGTAACATTTGACCCTCAACACCCACCACCAGAAATAGTGGGGGATAATGACGTCAACCGTGAAACCTTCTTAGGCCCCCATCATGTGAGACTTGCTGCCTAGGGCAACGTGCTTTATAGGTTGTTCAAGGATGACCACTAGGATCCACCATAGTGTGTGTTTTATCTACTCATCCATTTTTAAGCAGTCTGCATTATAGGGAATAGTGGGATTGATGCTCACCATCAAAAACATTTTAGGGCCCACTATGATGTTTGTTAAAGTCCATCATTTTGCCCAATTATTAGGGCTGAAAGTCGGGTGAGTTCAACTCGATCGACCTATGACCGACACGACATTCGGTTGGGCTCGGGCAGGATTTATTGGGTTCGGTCTCAGGCTTGGGTTATGTAAACACTAACTCGATAAAACTTAGGTTGGGCTTATGTAAGGCCCGTATCCTAGTCCGTACCGTTCCGTAAACTCCCGCAATCACTCCCATCGAATTTCGACAATCCGCAACCTATAATCAATGTTTGCGCACGACCCTAAGTCATATCCCGTAGATCTGAGTTACGTCAATCTGAGACTTATACCATTACGACCACGCCGTCGCCGCAGTTCCAACGCCACGTCTTGCATACCGATCCGATACCTTAGCTGGGAGATGTGGGCCTGCATTCAGTTCAAGAAAACACCACGCGTTTGCAATCCTAAGAGAATGTTTACATCATGTTTCATCAATCAATCACCTCATGTCAAGTACAAGAGTAACCCCAAAGTCAACTCTGTCCCTCTCTCTCTTTCTCTTACACACCCATACATGTCAAGTATATCTATCAACTCACATCCATCACTCACACCCATCACCTCTCTTACAACCACCCCTTCTCTCTCTCTTTTTCTACACATTTTCCAAGCAACAAAAAAGTGGTGGACGTCCAAGCATTTCCAAGGAGAGAAAAAGATGTTGTGTGTAGCCCACTTCCTATTCCAAGATCCATCATCCTAGCCCTTCATTTCTCATCATCTTTCATCAAAGTGAGACACAAGGAGATTGGTGTTCTATCGAACCAAGAAGATCGAAGGTGGGTGCTTTATAGGCCTAGATTTAATGCTTTGATGATGGCCAAGTGAGGCCTACCAATTGATGGTATGGATCTCACTTTGGACCCTAGATGTGGCCGATGGCCCACCTTGATTCTCATGATCATTCCATCATGGGGCCATTCTCCATGGACCCCATCATGATGTTTACTTTCTAGTTTGAAAGGGGTCATCTAGACCTTCAATTTTTTTGGTGGAGAAGGAATCTCCACCATTGGTTTTGATTTGGTGGGCCCGTACATGTTGGGACCCCTTGATGTATGTTGTGATGTATGGAAGGGAGGCCCCATAGTGCTAGGGTCCCTCCATCACTCGATCTCCCTCTCTTTCTCTCTCTCTCTCTTTTCCCTTGTTGTTGGCCCCATGATGTATGCATGATGTATGCAATTTATCCATGTCATCCACCTTTATGGGACCCACTTGATGGACATGTTGGATCTACACCGTCCAAGCCATGTGGGCCCTACCTTAATGGTAAGGAGAAAACACAAATATCGGATTGATCCAAATCAAGTAGGCCACGTCCATGTGGGACCCACCTTGATAATATATACATAGCATTCGTCCAGTGTCCCTGGATGTTGTACGTGGTCCAATGAAGCGTGAGCAGACAGTGGGGTGTACTGACAGCAACAGAAAAATAAAAAAAATATTAGTTTGGTTTAAGGGTTTTGGGTGGGCCGCTCATGCAGGCCCCACCTGGATTCATAAATCAAATCCACGCCGTCCATCCTATTTCCCAACTCATTTTAGGCGTTGAGCCCAAAAATGAAGCTAATCCGATTATCTGGTGGGCCATAGCGTTGGAAATGGTGATTCTTACCTTTAAAATTCGTTAAGGCCCACCTTGATGTTTCTACTCACCAAAACATACTGGATATTGGGCTCGTTTGGACAGTCTCGAGCCATGGAATCCAATGGGTGGGTTGGATTCTCTGGATGCGGGCCCCACCTAGGAAAATCCGTAAGAAAACAAAAAAAAGGGTGCAGCAAGCGCTGCTGCTGCTCGTCCAGAGGACGCTGAACAGCGTCTTGCTGCTGTGTTACTCAAAAGGCCAAGGACCATGGGTCCCAACCGTAGGCCCCACTGTGATGTGTGTGGACATAAACACCGTGCATTTGGTGGGCCCCCTTTAGGGCAGTGGGCCCCCTCCCAAAAATCAGTCGTAAGTGGAACTCAGGTGATCCACATCACAGGGACAGTGGGATTGAACGTCTACCATTAAGACCCTGTTTGGGTCACATAAGTTTTGGATCATTATAAAATTTATTTTTCCTTTTTATCTGGGTCCCTGTGATCTTATTAACAGATTGGGTGGAAAATAAACATTATGATGGGCCCCATGTGGGATCCACTGATGTATGTATTCCACTCCTTCCATCAATGTGGCCCCCACCTTGAGGTATGTGCTTTATCCATGTCGTCCATCTATATGGGGCCACTCTGATGGATGTGTTGCATCCAAACCATCCAACCATTTTGAAAGATAATTTTACGGCTTGAGAATAAAAGAAAAATGAGACAGATCTAGGATCAGGTGGACCACATTATAGAAAACAGTGGGTTTGAACGTCCACCATTAAATCCCTTGGGCTACCAAGTTCGGACCTATATGATAATTGTTTTTCCCTCTAAATCCAGGTCTTTGTGACCTTATGAATAGACTGGATGAGAAATAAACCCCATGGTGGGGCCCACTGGAATTTAACTGTAGAAATCATTATCACTATGGTTAAATATGGTATGGTCCAGTTGATCTTTTGATATGATTTAGTTTTATATAATACTTATATATTAATTTTTAAAAATAGATGAATTTGACTTGGCCCATTCAACTTGGCCCATTAGACTTGGCCCATTTGATTCGGCCCATTTGATTAAGCTTGATGTGACGTACTTGGGGCCCATTTGATAAGGCCCGATATGTTATATGAGGCCCATTGTTGAGGCCCACCTTGATATATATGAGACCCATTGATGCGGCCCATTTGATGTATTTAAGGCCCTTGGGTCGAGGCCCAATGGGATGTACATAAGGTCCATTGCAATGTGTGATTCTATCATGGTTTATGTGATGATGTTTATGGCGGGCTATGCCTTGGGAGCAATGATGGTTTAACGTCCACATTGTAAGAATAATGTTGGTTAAATGTCCGTATTGTATCTCTCCTTAGGGCCCAATGATAGGCCCGTACTTGTTGTGTGTAGGTCGTCTAGGCTCATCTTCGTTGTGAGAATAGTTCATCACCATTTAACATGCTTAATATAACTCCATGATTCATGCCTATACGCATCATATGTATGCTTGATATAAGGAGTGACTAATCATAGCATATGCCATTGGGCAGATTATTTATGGGACTCACTGATAGGAGTTACCCACATGAGCGCGCGTACACGCAGGATTGCTGCATGACTGGACGGTGTGACTCATGCATCTCGCATATGTGTGACATGATCATTGTATGCCCTAATGATATCAGGGCTATGGCCTCCATAGGCACATCGTGGATGACCGAATTGGATACTAAAAATATTGGCTCTAGTACTGTGAGCACTTAGGATGTCCTTGGGTGAAAATCCCATAACCTTTTTGGTACAGGAGATGCTCCAACGTCTAGACCAAGTGGATACACGAGCGCCCGAGTGCCGAATACCACTAGGCCGTGCCTCCCACTGTGTCATGGTCAGTTGGAAGGGGGTGTGGTGTTATCCGCCCGAGTGAGGGGGTTGTAAGCTAGGCTGAGTTTGACCAGCTCGCAAATGAGTCCGCTATCGACTAGTCAGATAGGTATTGGCAAACTACTAGTCAAGTGGATAGTGTGGTCTCTTTCACTTGCTAGGCTGTGTGGCTAGGGAAGCGGCAGTTAGTGGGGAGTGTACTAGACCCCGGTGATATCCAAGAGAGGAACTATACTGATATATGTACTTAATGAGGATTAGCATGCTTGCATTGCATCTCGCATATGACATTCGACTACGTAGGCCTTGCATCGCATGGCCTTGGTATGACCGATAACATTCATGCCTTGCATCACATAGCCTCGGTACGGCTGATAGTATTCATGGACTTACCAGCATATTTCTGCATTACTCTAATACTGCATACTTGGCACTTGCCTTGCGCACACACTTACACTACCCTCTAAGCTTTTGTAAGCTTATGCATGACCGTTGCGTGCAGGTGACGTTGGATCACAGCAGCGCTGAGGCAGGAGTGTGTATCAGATTATTTTGGAGCTTTTTGATCACCTTGCATTTCCTTTTCCTCATTGTACTTAAAGTTTTTGATATAGTGGATATGTGGTGATGTTGTTTTGTGACTTGGTTATGCTTGTGGTTATGCTCCATTACAAAATAAAATTATTTTAAAAATCCTCCTTGTAGGATCCCAAGATCGGAATCTGGCATATGAATGCCGGGAGCCGAGAGTGGGGCACTACGAAGGTTGTTGGTGCCGATTCTGCGATTGAAAATTTTGTGAGCCCATTTTCCAAGTTTGGAGCATGACAGCTTAGGTTAAGGTCTCAGGTTGCCCAACCCAACCCAACCCAACCCGAACCCAAACGATATATATAATTGAGTGTAGATTGTTAAAGGCACAGGTAATTCCAGTGCCATCGGGTCTCATTAGTCCACATTATTTTTGATGACCCAAGCTAACAAGATACACCAAGTTTCTCTCCCAAATAGATTGTGTGCTACACAACACGACTTTTAAAGGAGTAGTTGTCCTATATTTTAGCTTGTTTATTTAGAAAAAATAAAGTTCTTTATGATAAATAATTACATATATAATTAATAAAATCAAATGTACAACAAATAAGACATGTATAGAAATATAATAGACTAATGTAATAACAAAAATATTAGCATGTATCCGCCCGACCAACCCAATCAACCCGACCAAGACCGCTTGGGTTAGGCTTGGGTTGAGAATTCCCAACGCGAGGTTGGATTGGGTTGGGTTAGGGTTGAGGTATAGGAACCTTGAGTTGGGAGCATCACCCGACCCAACCCGCCCGATTTTCAACCCTACTAATCATGTTAGGACATTATTCCAAAAATGTGGCCGACCCAAACCTCTATGGGTGTAAGACCCGTATCCTAGTCCGTACTGTTCCATCGAGTCCCGCGATCCTTCCTGTCGAATTTTGACAACCTGCGACGTATAATCGACGTTGTGATCGACCCTAAGTCGTATGTTGTAGATTTGAGTTGGTTTAATTCGAGACTTGTACCTTTGCGACCGCACCGTCGTCGCGGTTCTAACGCCGCGTCTCTTGTACCGATCCGATACCCTGGCAGGAAGATGTGAGCCGGCGTTTATTTCGAAGAAAACGCCGCGCGTTTGCAATCCCAAGGGAATCTCTACAATGTGTCAAATCGATCCCATCAATCAATCCCATCCATCACCTCATGTCAAGTACACATCACCTTTCTCCACAAGTAAAGCAACCCATGCTTTTTCTCACCAAAGTCAAACCACCTCTCACTTCACCCATCCCTCACCTCACATCACTCACCCATCACACCCATCACCTCTCCTTATCTCTCTCTCTCTCTTTCTCTTTTCTCACACCAATTCCAAGCAACCCATAAGCCTCACACGTCCATTTTTTTTCCAAGGAGAGAAAAAAGAGAAGTGAGTAGTGTGGCCCACTTTCCATCCCAAAATCTTCCATCTTAGCCCTTGAATCTTCATCTCCCCCCATCAAAGTGAAGCTCAAGGAGGTCGGCTTTCCATCGGACCAAGAAGATCGGACGGTGGGTGCCTTATAGGATAGGTTTTTCATGTTTTGATGATGGACCAAGTGAGGCCTACCGATCAATGGTATGGATCTCACTTGGGACCTTAAGATGTGGTCGATGGCCCACCTTGATCTTCATGATCATTCCGTGATGGGGCCATTCTCTATGAACCCCATCATGATGTCTATTTTCTAGCTTGTAAAGGGTCATCTAGACCTTTCATTTTGGTGGAGAAGGGATCTCCACCGTTGATCCTTGATTTGGTGGGCCCACATGCAATGGGACCCACTCGATGTATGATTGCTTGTAAGGGAGGGCTCATAGTGGCGGAGCCCTCCATCATGCGTGTCCCATTTCTCTCTCTATTTCTCTCTCCCTCTCTTTTATTTATTTATTTATTTATCTTTGTGTGTGATGGGGTGGCCATGTGACCCACTTGGATGGGCCCCACCTTAATGTATGTTTTATCCTTACCATTCATCCATTTGGTGGCCCACAGGAGCAAGGCCCACCTTGTGCAGGCACTATGCATAGGCCGTCCCTGTCCAGGGACGTCCCTGGACTAAAATGAAAGCACAAATATCAGCTTGGTTCACACCCTATTGAGGTGGTCCACTTGTGGGGACCCCACATTGATGTATGAGATCAATCCATGCCGTCCATTCCATTCTTGAGTTCATTTTAGGCGTTGAGCCGAAAAATGAAGCAGATCCGAGTAACTGGTGGGCCATAGCATGAGAAACAGTGGTGGTTACCATTAAAAATCCAACTGCTGTGTTTATTCACCAAAATATATTGAATATTGGGCTCATCCTTCTTGTCTTGAGCTATGGGGATCGATGGCGAGCTCAGATCTCCCTGATGCGGGCCCCACGTATGCAAAACCTTGAGAACAAAGGTTTTTCAAAAAAAAAAAAAATAGATATAAGGGCAGCAGCTTTCGCTGCTGCCGCTGACAGCGCCAGAGGCGCAGGCGCGCGTGTAGGCGGGCGTCCGTGCAGGGACCCACGGCCCCTCATGTGGGCCCCACCATGATGTATATTTTGTATCCACACCGTCCCATCCATGTGACCACCCCTCGAGGTGGGTCCCCTCCAAAATCGATCCGATCCGACCTCGGGCACCCACACCACAAGAAAACAAGGTGATTGAACTCTACCATTGAAACCCTTTTATGGGCCACGAAAGTTTTAATATGAAATTCATTTTTCCTCTTCTTCCAGTGGCCCGTGCGACCTTGTGAACGGGTTGGATGGAAGATAACGTTATGGTGGGCCCCACATGGGACCCACAGGATGTATGTGTTCGCCACCGTCCCGCAGCGACGGTGGGGCCTACCTTTGTATGTGCTCGCCGCACCGTCCACCCGGACGGTGGTGGACCTGTGCGCGTGTGTGTGCGTGTGTGCATGCGTGTGGTGTGTGTGTATATACATATATATATATATATATATATATATTATATTATATATGTTATATTGTATATATTATATATTATATTATATAATATATATTTGTTGGTGGGCCTTAGGGATTTTAATGGTGGAAATCATCATCACCACTTGTATTTTGGTGTGGCCCACCTTGGTATAAATGTAAGGCCCATGTGATGGGGCCCATTCAATGTATTTGAGGCCCATGTTACAAGGCCCATTGTGATGCATTCAAAGGCCCATGGGTTATAGCCCATTGCAATGTACATAAGGCCCGTTGGTAAGGCCCATTAATGTGGCTCAATTGATGAATGTAAAGCCCATGTGATTAGGCCCATTCTGATATATTCTAAGGCACATGGGTTATAGCCCATTGCAATGTACATAAGGCCCGTTGGTAAGGCCCATTAATGAGGCTCATTTGATGAATGTACGGCCCATGTGATACGGCCCATTTGATGTACCTAAGGCCCATGGATCGAGGCTCAACGGGTTGTCCTTAGGGTCCATTGCAATGCATGATTTCTTCATGGTTTGTGGCAAGCTATGCCTTGGGAGCAATGTTGGTTTGACGTCCACATTGTAAGTATAATGTTGGTTAAATGTCCGCATTACGACTCTCCCTAGGGCCCATTGATAGGTCGTACTTGTGGTGTGTAGGCCTTCTAGGCCCATCTGCATTGTAGGGATAATTCATCACTTTATAACATGCTTAGTATAGGTCCATGATTCATGCCCATATGCATCATATGTATGCTTGATATGAGGAATGTTTGATTATAGCATAAGCCGTTGGGTTGAGACATTTACGGGACTCCTTATAAGACGGAGTGCCCCCACATGAGTGCGTGGTACGCGCAGAATTATTGCATGATTTGACGATGTGACTCATGCATTTCGCATATGTGTGACTTGATCACTACACGCCCTAGTGACATTAGGGTCATCGCCTCCACAGGCACATTATGGATGGTCGTATCGGATACCGAAAATATCGGCTCTAGCATTGTGGGCACTTTGGATGTCCTTGTGTGAAAATCCCAGAACCTTTTTGGTACCAGGAGATGCTCCAACGCCTAAACCGAGTGGATACACGAGAGCCCGAGTGCCGAATACCAGTAGGCCGCCTCTCCCACTGTGTCGTGGTCGGTTGGAAGGGGGTGTGGCCTTATCCGCCCTAGTGAGGGGGCTATAAGCTAGGCTGAGTTTGACCAGCTCGCAAATGAGTCCGCTATCGACGAGCCGGGTAGATATTGGCAGACTACTGGTCAGGCGGATAGTGTGGTCTCTTCCACTTACTTGACTGTGCAGCTAGGGAGGAGGCAGTCAGCGTGAGGTGTATTAGACCCCGGTGATATCCAGAGAGGAACTATACTGATATGTGTACTTGATGAGGACTGACATGCTTGCTTCGCATCTCGCATATGACATTTGGCTACATAGGCCTCGCATCGCATGGCCTTGATATGGCCGATAGCATTCATGTCTTGCATCATATAGCGTTGGTACAGCTGATAGCATTCATGGACTTATCGCATATTTCTGCATTACTCTGATATTGTACACTTGGCGCTGGCCTTGCACACATACTTACAGTACCCTCTAAGCTTTTGTAAGCTTATGCACGACCGTTGCGTGCAGGTAGTGTTGGACAGCAGCAGCGCTGAGGCAGGAGTGCATATCAGTTTATTCTGAAGCTTTTGATCACCCTGTATTTCCCTTTCTGCATTGTACTTAAAAGTTTTCGATATAGTGGATATGTGGTGATGTTGTTTTGTGATTTGGTTATGCTTATGGTTATGCTCTATTACAAAAAAAAATTTCTACTGAAAATCCTCCTTGTAGGATCCCAGGATTGGAATCTGGCATGAGAGTGCCGGAATCCGAGAATGGGACACTACGGAGGCTGTCGGCACTAGATTCGGCGATCGGAAATTTTGTGAGCCCGTTTTCCGAGTTTGGGACGTGACAATGGGGCCCATGATTTATGATGTGTATGTGCCATCTAAACCATTTATAAGGTCAATAGGAACTGTATGAAGGGATAACACAAATATCAGCTTGGTTCTGGCCCTAGGGCCCACCTTAGACCCAATATAACGTTAATACTTTGTCCATATATCGGATGAGACAATAGGCCCACTAGCCATGGACCCCACATTGATATATGTGGTTTATCTATGGCATCCACCATGACCTGATCACAATGTATGTTTTGGAATTAATTAATGTAAGGTGTGGATAACCCTATGATGTGTGGTTGATTGTGATGAATGGTTTTGATATATCTGATGGAATGTGTGGTTGTGTTGATGTGAATTTCATTCATATCATGTATGTTTTATTCGGCCCATTTGGCATGGTAATGTAATAAGGGTGTGGAGATAGTTATTATCTCTTGTAGTGACTGTGTTATGGCCCTTGTGAGAGCCCAATTATTCTATTTGGGCCTCGAGGGAGCCCACTCGGCCTATGAGCTATAAGATAGCCCACATGTTATGGAATTGGGCCTTTGGAAAGCTCACTTGGGTTATGGGCCTTCGTTAAGCCCACTTATTCATAAGCCTTGGTAAAGCTTGCTTGCTCATGGGATTTAAGACTTGAAGCTGGCCACAAAATGAATTGCTAAGGGGCTAGGTAGGCTGCTTCCATGATGAAGTGCGTTAAATGTGTAATGATGAATAATTTGGTGCATTTAAGTAATGCAAATTAAAACCCGAGGACTTGGGCACATGACCACTTGAATGTTGTATGTAGATGATTCAATGATAATCTGATACATGCATAAACAGTACATGATATTCATTTGGCATCAATATAGCATAGCATACCCATGTATACATCCTAAAAGGAGGAAGACCGATCTTTAGCCCTCGTGTTGATCAAAGGCAATATTGGGTCGTCATGATTGGCTCATATTGTATTGGAGGCACATGATGTAGTGTTGATGTCGTCTCTCATGATGGTTAAGTGTATGTTGGATTGCATGATTGTCGGGCAACCCATTTACGCGATGTGGTGACAGGACCCGAGGCATTAATATATGGTATGTTGTTGGGCGGCCCATCTATGTGACAAAGTGATAAGACCTGAGGGGGTGCTCCGCCCAGGATTGATTCTTAAAAGACCAGGCAACCCACTGTACATAGTGTGGTGATAGGACTCAATGACTATATATTGTATATGAATGGGCGGCCCATCATTTTCCCTTGATGTGGTGATGACACCTATGAGTAGTGTAGATGTTTGGTAACGTCCCTCATGTTGATCTAACTGAACTTGTCGAATGGTTCAATGTAGACTGGGAACCATACAGACCCCTCGAGAGATGTAGGAGTAATCTTCTTATGTATGAAGAAGCCCTAGTTTCCTATCTTAGGGAGGTTATTGGGTCCTTAGAGTACGATATCCAATAGTTACCCCAATTGGCCATTGGAAAGTCATCTGTTTTCATGTGTATACGTGCTCAGACCATGGGAGAGAGTGTCACAAACCTACCATAGGAATATAGTAAATTGCACCAATCCCCTGACCTTATTAGGAGGGATGTGAGGCTGTCCTTTTTATTATTATTTGGAGTATTTCGCAGACCCAGTGCACCATATACATCTATGCATTTCCACGCATCTTTGCATTCCATCCTCTTCCTGTCAGTAGCATATGTTCTATGTGGTTATTTATGCTACTCTATTAGTTGTAAATGCTACTTATTTATTATGTGATATGATTGCCTACGCTATACTCTGACTAGCAGTGTTATGCCACTTGATAAAAGTACTGAAAAAGGCGAGCTTAACAGTCTTAGAGGGGGGTTGAATAGGACTATGCCAAATAAAAACTTAAAGTACTAAAATAATAAATAAATCAGAATAAATAAGAAATATCAATAGCACTAGTATTGAAAAATTGATTCAAACTTAGTTTGTAGGACAATCTTCACCAAAAACAATGTTTTAGGTAGGACAACCTTATTTCACGGACGTTTGTAAGGATTAAGATTTCAAACCAAGCAGGAGATAATAAAGATATCTATTCAAACATTTACCACTAGTGCAGAAATAAAATTATAATCATTCAGCACTAGTGCAGAAATAAGATTACAATCATTCACCACAAATATACAACTTAAACATGCACCACAACACCAGGAGTTATAGTGGTTCGGTGTGTACACCAACTATCTCAAACAGCCACACCTACTTCACTCCCAATAATCACAACCCTAAAAATAAGGTTTTCACTGGTTCACCTTAAAACCATATACAGTTGTGATTTTAGAAGGGCTATTATAAACAAAAATCCCTTTATAAGATTTTCTAGCTATCTCAAACAAACCAACAATGAGATTTTCTATATATCTCAAAGAAACCTGTGAGGCCTGTATCCTAGTCCGTACTATTTCATAGACTCCCACGATCGTCCCTGTCAAATTTCAGCAAACCGCGACCTGTAACCGGCGTTTGCGCGTGACCCTGAGTCGTATCTCGTATACCTGAGTCGACTCAACCCAAAACTTGTACCATTACGACCGCACCGTCATTGTGGTTCTAACTCTGCATCTTGTGCACCGATGCAATACCCAGGCCATGAGTTGTGGGCTCGTGTTCATTTCGAAGAAATGCCGCGCATTTTGAATTTTGAGAGAATCTCTACAACTCATCAAATCAATCAATCAATGTACAAGTTAAGTACACATCCATCACTCACCCATCCCTCTCTCAACCAAAGTCAACTCTCAAGTCAAGTACACACATCACTCACATCCATCTCTCACCCATCGCACCCATCCCTCTCCCTTACAACCTCTGTTTCTCATCTCACTTCATTTTTCCAAGCAACCAATGAGGTTGGCCGTCCAAGCATTTTAAGGAGAGAAGAGCTTTATGTGTGGCCCACTTCCTACCCCAAGATCCTCACCATCTAACCCTTCAACTCTCATCATCTACCATCAAAGAAGAAGCCAAGGAGTTTATATTGCCATGGATCCAAGAAGAATTGTAAACGGTGGGTGATCCATTGTTAATTTTCATTTAAGGTCCCACTTGTGATGAGACCCACTTTAATGTATATGTTGTGATCAAAGAGGGGCCCATAGTGGCAGGGTGTAAGACTCGTATCCTATACTGTATCGTTCCATAGGCTTCCGCAATCTTTCCAGTCGAATTTCGGTGACCCGCGATCTGTTATCGGCATTTGCGCCCGATCTTGAGTCGTGTCCAGTATATCTGAGTCGGCTCAACTCGAAACTTATACCGTCATGACGGTATTGTCGTCGTGGTTCCAATGTCACGTCTCATGCGCCAATACGACACTTATATCATAAGTCGTGGCCCGCGCCTTATAATGGCTATGGACCACACATTACGGGGCCTACCTACCCCTATAGCACCATTCTCTAGGTGGGTGATGTCATATCCTTACACAAGTAATAATGACTCTTCTTCTTAAGTCAACACCTCCCCTTACCTAGGCATTTATGATGGCCTTACATCATTATGACAAGCCATAACTTCTCCCTCTCTCTTTCCTTCTTCTTTTTCTCATCTTCCCTAGCAACTAAGAAGCCATGGACGTCCCAACCCATCTCCATGGCCAGCCCTCTTTCACCTTAGGTCCCCTTCAATCCAGCCATTAGAAGCCCATCTCCACCATTAATAAGGATCCTAGAAGGCTTGAAGACCTGAGGGATTGATGAAGGAGTAGATCTAGAGGTGGGTGTTACTCTCTCTCTCTCTCATTTTTGTGTGATGTGTGGCCCACTCGGATGGACCCCACCTTGACGTATGTCTTATCCAAACCATCCAAGTCATGTGGACCCTACCTTATGGATGATGAGAAAACACAAATATTAGACCCATCAGGTGGGCCACGTTCATGTGGGACCCACCTTGATGAAAATGTGGGCCACGTACATGTGGGACCCACCATGATGCTGTGTTTATCCATGCCATCCCGCTTCCCTGGATGCTGGACGTGAAGCAAGGTATGGCTAACATGGAGTGTGTGTACTGACATGGGTGTGTACTAACAAGCTAACAAAATAAAAAATAATATATATAATGTTAGTTGGTTTTTAGATTTTTAGGTGGGCCACTCATACAGGCCCCACCTTGATGCATTAATTTAATCCACACCATCCATTCCATTCCCCAGCTTATTTTAGGCGTTGAGCCGAAAAATGAAGTGAATCCAATTTTTTGGCAGGCCATACCATAAAAAATAGTATTTTCTACCATTGAAATCTAACCTGATGTTTCTATACACCAAAATACCCCAAATATTGGGCTCGTTCGGACTGTCTCGAGCCATGGAATGCAATGGCTGGAGTGGATTCACCTGATGCGGGCCCCACATATGAAAAACCCCAAAAATATATAATTTTTAAAATATAGATATATAAGCAACAGCCGCGTCAGCTACTGCTGCCTACAGAGGATGTCAGCAGCGTCCTGCGCTACTGTGTGGGCAGACGACCAGGGACATGGGTCTCAACCGTGGGCCCCACCGTGATGAGTGTTGAACATCCATGCCGTGCATTTGGTGGCCCCCCTCCTGGCTATGGGCCATCCCAAAAATCAGCCGTAGGTGGAACTCAAGTGGCTCACGTCGCAGGAAATAGTGTTAATCGAGCATCTGCCATTGAAACCATTTTTGGGTTTCACAGAAGTTTTGAATCGATATGAAATTTATTTTTCCTCTTCATCTAGGTCTGTGTGGCCTTAATAACGGATTGGATGGCAAATAAGCGTTATGGTGGGCCCCATGTGGGACCCACCTCTGTCTAGTGGATTGGCTGGTGCACCACGCACCAGCTAGATATCTGTGTATTGACGTCAATAGGTCCGTGGGACCCTAATCATGATGTGTATATCCCTCCACCCATGGCATATGGTACCCACCTTGATGTATGTGTTTTGTCCTCACACTGTCCATCTGTTTTATATTCAGACCATCCATCTGATGGATGGTGGGCTAACACACTTAGCTAGCTAAATGTGAAGACATCAGCAAGTCCAACGGGTTCCATGCATGATGTATGTGTTGTTAAACCTGCACCGTCCAGTTGTTTAGACGGTGGATACCACCATGATATTTGTGTTTTATCCTTACCGTCCATCTGGATAGTGGGATTCATCCTATTATACGTGTTTTAACCATACCGTCCGTTTGGGATGTGGACCCACCATGATGCATGTGTTGTATTCAAACCATCCAACTATTTGTGAGATCATTTTCTGGCATGAGAAAAAGAATAAGACAAATCTAGCATCAAGTGGACCACCCTACAGAAAACAGTGATGTTGAACGCCCACCATTGAAATCCTTTAGGTTATAGAAGCTTTGATTCAATATAATAATTGTTTTCCTTCCCTATTCAGGTCCTTGTGACCATATGAATAGTATGGATGGAAAATAAATACTATGGTGGGGCCCACTAGAAATTTAACTGTGGAAATCATTATCATCCACTGCCATTTATGGTATGGTCCAGAGGATCCTTTGGATATTATTCATTTTAATTCGTTTTATATATATGTGCTCTATAATGATCTTTAACAATGGATGAATGGCCTATTGGAATCGGCCATTTGATCGGCTCATTCAACTCAGCCTATTCGACTCGGCCCATTTGAATCAGGCCATTGATTCGGCCCATCTGAATCGGCCCATTTGATTCGGCCCATTTGATTAACCTAATGATTCAGCCCATCTAAATCGGCCCATTTGATTGACCCATTGATTCGGCCCATTGAATCGGCCCATTGATTCGGCCCATCTGAATCGACCCATTTGATTCGACCCATTGATTGACTCATTTGATTCGGCCCATTTGATCAACCCATTTGATTTATATGAGGTCCAATTAGACATATGTGAGGCCTTTGTGTGGGCCAACTGTGATGTGTTCGAGGCCCGTGGGTGAGGCCCAATGTGATGTATTCGAGGCCCATGAGCGAGCCCCATTGTGATATATCTGAGGCCCATGGGCGTGGCCCATCGAGATGTATCTGAGGCCCATGGGTGTGGCCCATTGTGATACGTTTGAGGCCCTTGTAAGAAGCCCAACGTGATATATGAGAGGCCCATGAATGAGGCCCAACGTGATGTATGTGTGGCCATTACGTTGTGTATGAATCCCTTATGTAGGCCACTCTTTGGGAGCAATGTTAGTTAGATGTCCACATTGATGTGCAATGATGGTTAGATGTCCTCATTGTGACCTTCCTGTAGGCTTTGTTAGGCCCATTTGCACCATTCTCTAAGTGGGTTAACCCAAATAAGTGAGCCCCATTCGCCATAGACGAATGGTTCCGTGCCATCAGATTTGATATAACCACGGCCGTGAGCCGATCTTTATATTATGGTTGATCAGCTGTTTATCTATGGACCCCGCCTTGTTTATATGCTGATTGTTGCTGCCGATTATCGATGCTGATTATTAGTGCCGATTGTCTAGGCCGATTGTTGAGGCTGATTCCGATTGTCGAGGCCTATTATGATGTATTCGAGGCCCATGGGACGTGGTCCATTATGATATATTTCTGACCCATATGATGAGGCCCGACTTGATGTATATTAGGCCCATGTGAGCGGCCCATTGCGATGTATATTAGACCCATGAGATGCGACCCACTCAATGTATATGTGACCCATGAGTGAGGCCCATCGTGATGTGTATTAAGCTCTTAAGTGAGGCCCATGGTGTTGTATATTTAGCCCTTGTAGGAGGCCATGAGTCCACTGTATGTTAGGCTCTATATGGTCCATTTCTTGGGGGCAATGTTGGTTAAAGGTTCACATTGTCAAGGTTAATTGTCGATGCCAATTATTGATACCGATTATGAGTATGTGACAGCATAGCATCATGACACATGCCCATACGCATCATCCGCATGTTTGTTATGAGATGTGGTTGACCATTGCATATGTCATTGGGCAGGCTGTTATGAGACTCCCTGATAGGCAGAGGTCATCTCACATGAGTGCACGGAATGCGCAAGATTGATGCATAACTGGATTGTATGACTTATGCATCTTAAATTGTGTGATGTGATTAATGTACGCCCTAGCGACATCAGGGCCGTAGCCTCCACAGGTATATCATGGATGGCCAGATGGGACACTGAAAATATTTGGTTCGAGCATTGGGCTACCATAGATGGCCCTGGGTAAAAATCTCTAAAACCCTCTTGGTACTAGAGGATGCCCCAACGTTGAGACCGAGTGGATATAAATGAGTGCCCAAGTGCCGAATACCAGGAGGCCGCGTCTCCCACTGTGTCGTGGTCGGTTGGGAGGGGCTATGGCCTTACTCGCCCAAGGGAATAGGCATAGCTAGGCTAGTTTGACCAGCTCGAGGAATGGGTCCGCTATCGATGAACCAGGTAGGTATTGGCAGACTACTGAACAGGCAAATAGTGAGGTCTCTTCCACTTACCCAGTTGTGCGCTTGATGGGGCGGCAGGTCGTGTGGAGTGTACTAGACTCCGGTGATGATCCCAGAGAGGAACCGTACTGATATGTGGACTTATTGAGCAGGAATTGTATATTCATTCATTCATTCATTCACTATCCACTCGGGCTAGTGGTGCGCAACTATTTGTTATGTGTATCTTCGCATGGCCAAGATTTCGGTTGGGCGCGCGACTAACCTGAGATTAGGAGTCTACCACATTGAGTCTGACTATCCAAATTTAGGTATGTGACTAGTTTGGATAGAAGTCCCTTATGATGGACCCCATAGCCTGCGATACAACGTACTATCATCCCGACTTCACACTCTAGCATGGTCATTCCATTCACACCGCATATTGCATTACATCCCAATATATGGCATTTTGGGTTTCTATGTTTCTGCACTTATATGGTCTAAACGGACTTAGAAGGATTTACACATTGCATTACATCCTAGGTATCTGATATGACTCTCTATGACTCCTCATTTGCCTAGCTGATCTGTATTGTGTACTCTAATATTGTATGACTCATGAACTTGTCAGTATTTCTACTTACTCTGATAATTTATGATCTTGTCAGTATTTTTGTTTACTCTGATTATTCCTGATCTTGTCAGTATTTCTGCTTATTCCGATATTGTATAATTTATGGATTACCAGTATTTCCGGTATTGTATGATTATGACATTGTATTGAATACTTGGCACTTACCTTGTGCACACACTTACACCACTCTCTAAGTTTTCTATAAGCTTATGTACGATAGATGCGTGCAGGTGATGTTATGTTGCAGCAGCGTGGAGCTTAGAGCATGTATCTGGCTTCTGGAGCTTTAATTTTGACATATATATTTCTCTTTCAGTATTGTATTCAAATGTTTATATTAGTAGATATGTGATGATGATATTGTCTTTGTGATTTGGGTATACTTGTGGTTATGCTTATTGCGAGTTAAATGTATATTGAAAAAAAATCCTCCTTGTGGGATCCTAAGATCGGAATTTGGCGTATGGACGCTAGGAGCCCAGAATGGGGTACTACGGAGGCTGTTGGCACTGGATTCGGTGATCAGGATTCCTGTGAATCCGATTTCCAGGTTTGGGCGTGACACGGCGTCCCTCCACTACACCAATCTCTCTCTCTCTCTCTCTCTCTCTCTCTCTCTCTCTCTCTCTCTCTCTCTCTCTCTCTCTCTCTCGATGTGTGGCCCGCCTAATGATACAAGTATGTTATCCATGCCGTCCACCGTGTGGACCCACCTGGTGGTCCGTTTGGACGGACCTGATTGAAGGAAAAACATAAATATCAGCCTGCTTCAAGGCTGGTGGGCCATGCTGATGTGGACCCCACCTGATGTATATGGCTTCCATACCGTCATCCATCTTACTATCCAAGATGATGGAGCCCACTATGATGTTTACATGCCATCCCCATCGTCCAGTTGTTGAACGGTGGGATGCACCGTATTGTATTCATTTATCCATGCTGCCCGTCCATTTTTTTTGGATGTGGGACCCACCCCACACGTATGACATGTGTGGGTAGTGGGGCCGACCTTGATTTCTGATACAATCTACACTGTCCATTGCTTGGACGGTGGGAACTCATCCCACATATGGGGCCTATTTTGAATGGAAGTGGATTGGCTGGAGTACCTCGCCAGCAGCTATTGCTACTGCTATGTTTGACGTCAGCAAGGTCTGTGGGACCCTCATGACGTATGTGTTTCATCTATGCCACCACACCATCCACGTAGGGACGGTGGGGCCCTGATGCGGTGGACGTCCACACGTGGGACGTGACCCCACAACGATGTATGCATTGTATATCCTCCACCGTCCAAATGCTTGGGATGGTGGGGATTACCCTGATGTACGTGCCATCCACACGTGGGACGCACCTTAATGGAGGTGTTATATTTACACCGTCCACATGTGTGGACCCACCCCACAATAGCAAAATTGTTGATGTATTAACGTCAGCACGTTCTGAGGCTCACCATACTATATCTGTTTCATCCGCACCGTCCAGCAAAGGACGGTGCTGAATGCACCTGCCTGGCATGTGTGGGTAGGTGGGACCCACCTTGGTGTATGTATTGTATATCCACTTCATCCACCTGTCAAGATGGTGGTGTGGACCCCACTATGATGTTTGTGTCTTATACACACCGTCCATTCATTTCAGTTCGTGTGGGGCCCACCCCACACGTGTTGTACGTGTGTGATGGGACCCACCTTGATTTACATATTTTACACCCCTGCCGTCTGTCCGTTTTGGATGGGCGGGACCCACCTCGATGCATGTATGTGTGGGCTGATCGTGGTGTATGTGTTTTATATACACATCGTCTGTCCATTTGTGCTGCCTGCCGTGACGCATGTATTGTATATCTATGTAGGCCACTTGATGTATATGAGGCCCATTAGCACAGCCCATTGATGCGACCCACTTGATGTATATGAGGCCCATTAGCACGGCCCATTGATGTGACCCACTTGATGTATATGAGGCCCATTGGCGCGGCCCATTAACGTGACCCACTTGATGTTTATGAGGCCCATTGGCACGGCCCATTAAATGTATATTGGCCCATTGGTGCGGCCCGTTGATGCGGCCCATTTAATGTATATTGGCCCATTGGTGTGGCCTATTGATGCGACCTATTAGATGCATATTGGCTCATCGGTGGAGCCCGTTGATGCGGCCCATTTGATGTATGTTGGCCCATTGGTGCGGCCCATTAATGCAACCCACTTGATGTATATTGGCCCATTAGTGCGGTCCATTGATGCGGCCCACTTGATGTATATGATGCCCATATGATGAGGCCCGATGTGTTGTATATGAAGCCCATGTGATGCAGCCCATTGTGATATGTGAGGCCCATATGGCAAGGCCCATTATGATTGTACGAGACCCGTTGAGATTATATGTGGCCCATTATGTTGTGTATAAGGCCCTTGTGTGAGGTCATGGGCCCACTATATGTTTGGCCCTATGAAGGCCACTACTTGGGAGTAATGTTAGTTAAATGTCCATATCGATGGGCAATAATGGTTAAACGTCCACATTGTGACCTTCCCTTATGCCCTTTGTTAGGCTAATTATTGAGGCCGATTGTTAATGCTGATTATCGATGCCGGTTATCGATACCGATTATAAGTATGTGACATCATAGCATCATGATACAAGCACATATGCATCATCTGCATGTTTGTTATGAGATATGGATGACTATTGCATATGCGGCAGGGCAGGTTGTCTATGAAACTCCCTGATAGGCGGTGTCGTCCCATATGAGTGCACGGTATGTGCAGGATTGATGCATTATTGGACTATGTGACTCATGCATCTCGCATTTTGGGATATGACTACTTAACGCCCTAATGACATCAGGGTCGTGGCCTCCACGGGCATATCGTGGATGGCCAGATGGGACACCGAAAATCTTTTCTACATGGGGTGCCATAGATGTCCCTAGGTGAAAGTCCCTAAACCTCCGTGGCCAAGAGACGCTCAAACGTCTAGACTGAGTGGATACATGAGTGCCCGAGTGCTGAATACCAGTAAGTCGCATCTCCCACTGTGTCGTGGTTGGTTGGAGGGGGGTGTGGCCTTACCCACTCGAGAGTAGGGGACATAGCTAGGTTAAGTTTGACCAGCTCGTAAATAGGTCCGCTGTCGACGTGCTAGGTAGATATTGGTTGATTACTGGCCAGGCGGATAGTGAGGTCTCTTCCACTTACATGGTTGAGCGTCCAGTAGGCGGCGATCGCGTGTAGAGTATACTAGACCCTAGTGATGATCCTAGAGATGTATATTACTGATATGTGGACTTATTGAATAGGAGTTGCATACTCAACATTTTACGTATTCATTCATTCATTCACTATCCACTCGGGCTGGTGGTGTGCAACTAATTGTTATGTGTACCTTTGTAAAGGCCAGGATTTCGATTAGGGCGCGCATCTAACCTGAGATCAGGAGTTTACCACATTGAGTCTATCTATCCAAATTTAGGTATGAGACTAGTTTGGATAGAAGTCCCTTGTGATGGACCCCATAGACTACGATACTATGTACTATCATCCCAACTTCACACTCTAGCTTGGTCATTTCATTCGCATCGCATATTGCATTACATCCACGACATATGGCATTTTGGGTGTGTAACGCCTTGAATTTTGAGGGTCGAGCAAAGCTTGACTCCCAAGATTCTGAACATCACTTATGTCTTGTGGAAGATAGTTTACTGATTTCTTCCATGTTGATTGATTAAGCATGCATAGAATTTTACTAAACGACGTATCATACTCCAGATTTAATGAAGTTAAGCAAGTGCGTAAATCCAAGACATATCTACGTAAATATGACATTCCATAAAATTCCTTCCAGAGTATGAGTTTGCAACTTGGTTCAATATATACATGTATAAGTTCAAAATGAACAAAATGTGGTAATGTAAATGTATTCAACTAAGCCTAGATACCCAACGTTCCTTGCGTAATGGTACGTGGCCTACATCGGCCCGCTCGAGAGTTGGAAGTAGGAGAATTCCTCCTCCTCATCCAAGAAGTCCTGCTCTAATGAATAGACATTGTCCGTACCTGCATTTAAATCAATGTCTGGTTGGTATTTTAAAACACCGTCCCAGAGTAGGAGTGAGTGATCAACTCAGTGGTTCTATAAGGTAAAAGTTACACATGTTATCAAGTCCATCAAAGCAGTAATGATAAGGCAATCATACTAGTCACTTCCTAACTATTCTTTTTAATGCAGGAATGGAGTGTAAGTAATGATGCATGCCCTCACCCATTAACACTCCCTCAACACACGACTCCGACTGCCTGTTTCGCATATAACAACACTTTCTCAAATGTGTGACTCCAACGCCTTTTCGCAACATTCTAACTAATGCGGTGTGATGCCTGGTCATGTTAGCCAAGTGATTAATTATGCTTATTTATCCAGTAAATTTGGGAAGCTAGGGTACCTCCCTTTTTAATATTGACCCAAATCGAATATTAAGGATCAGATAACCGCAGTCTTCCTATGTTCTGGATCCATCTAGGTTCGTCACTCCTAGATAAACACATACGATAGGCAAGTTGTAAGAAGTGGTGCTCGAGGCCACTACGGGGAGGCTTGTCACCCCAGCGTATGCTGACAACATGAACATGATGTCCCATACCACCATGTCTGGCTCACGAGTCTTGAGGATTGTGGTACCATGGTTAAAGGTGGATCTCTACATTGGTGAGGGGTACCTTAGATTTAAACAGTCGCGTCCATACATGGTAAACACACAACAGGTCAACCGATTCATTAGGTAAGCTTGATTGGTACGGGCTTACGCTGACCTAATTGACATGGAGCACATAAGCGCCCCTCGTGGCCTAGCCATTGTCAATAGTCGTCGTACGAACCTATCTTTCAGGTTCACCCAAGGTGGTCAGACTAAATCGGCCAACCAAACATGGGCGTTTACCGATTGCCTGGACTACGATTGTAGCCCCATTCCTATCCAAATGCTGTTAACACCCACGTGTAATATCTATCTCAGTATTCAACAAACAATCCTAGTGAATTTCTTATTGGGGCATTTCATCAAACACATAGACCATGTTAACTACAACTTGCATTTTATCAATTGGTTATATAGAGAAAATAAATAGGCATAAGACAACAAAGAATCCTACCCTAATAATCATAGTAAGTACAAATCATCAACTACTTTTCATTTAAACAATCATGGCAAGCACTAATCATCATCTATTCTCATTTAGACATTTCATTAAAAACATAGCCTACGTTATCTATCATTTGCAATCCGTCAATTTATTTCATAGAGAAGTAGGCATGTTGAAGACAATACAAGTTCTTGCAGTCACAGTCATAGCATACATAAATCATTAGCTACAATGAAAGCATTGATGAACTGCAACCTAAGCGTTTATAGTCCGTACCTTTCGGTAGTACGCTCGACTCGAACTCGGTCCTAAGACTACGTTTCCAAAAATGAAACATCGGGCATCTAGATGATTAAACGGGTTAGCCAGGTTGGAGAAAAACCATCCAAGAGATCTATATCACTATTAGAGTTGGTATTTCTTACCCTAAGTTGTAGTTGGAAGCGTCTCGGTAGTGAAATGCGGCGGTGATTAGGCCCATGGATACGTAGGGGAAGGTCTCCCACAGTTACAATGATTTTCCCCAAGTTTTCTTCTTCTCTACTTTTCTCTTTTCTCTTCTCTCTCCCCTTAGGGTTTGCAAAAATCGTATGTGGGAGAGAGGGGGTGAAATGAGAGCTATTTATAGCCCCAGATGAGGTGCAAATGGCCCCAGGGCCACTTTGTACTATGTTTATACCCTGTGGGTGGCCATTTCTGACGAACAGGGCTCTCAGGGAGGCTCACTACTCATCTACGTCATGGGGTACACTCCCTGACAATGGATCCATGCTAAGACACGATTTTGGTGTGATCGACTATGGAGAGCCTGTGTCAGTTCAACGGTCATACGTGTCCAATCAGGGCCATAGTTATACGGATATGTGCAAAAAAAATTTCTTTCTCCATGTGTGAAGTTTAGACACAAACCAACGGTCTGAAATCCTTGACTTTGCGTAGGAGCGAACGGCCAAATTCACTTAAATTTTAGTTCATTTTCTTAGGATATTTGCATTTCTCACGTTCTTAACTCACGGCTCAAGTTGGCCATTTCTAGACACTATCTGGGCTTGATTCCCACAATGGTTGTCAAGCCCAGTAGGACGGACATCATCATATAATTTCAAGGTCATCGGACCCCCGACGTGCGGTCCAGGTCCGTTACGGAGTTTTAGTGTACTCTTGAGAGCGATAGGCCCTTGGGATTTCTCCTAGGTCTTCAGATGGCATTGAGCCAGTGGTACTCCTAATTCTAGGCCTTCCCATTTGTAAAAATGGTGGCCCAAACTTAACCCACCCATTGCTTAGCACTTAATTAAATCTCGTCTAAATTATACAACCTGTGTGGTCCTTGGGTTATTCAGCCTGAGGTAGTACTCAGGTCTTTGTATGGATTTTTTTAGGACATTACAGGGTGGCTATGCTTCTACATTTGTATGGCTTAGATACGACTAGCGATATTCATGAACTCGTCAAGATTTGCATATTGCATTGCATCCTCAGTATATGATATTTGTTTATTATATTTTTAGACTTACCAGTACATTTTTGCATTGCTTTGATATTACATACTTGGCACTTATCTTGTGCATACACTTACACCACCCTCTAAGTTTTTTATAAGCTTATGCACGATAGATGCGTGCAGGTGGCGTTAGGTTACAGCAGCGTTCAGCTTGGAGCGTGCAGCTGTCTTCTGGAGCTTTGATTTTTTTATATATGTATTTTCTCTTTTAGCACTGTATTCAGCTGTTTATATTAGTGGATATGTGATGATGATGTTACCTTTGTGATTTGGGTAAATTTGTGGTTATGCTTCTTACAAGATAAACGTATGTAAAAAAAAAACCTCATTATAGGATCCCAGGATTAGAATCTGGCATATGGGCGTTGGGAGCCGAGAATGGGGTACTACGGAGGTTGTCGGCACCAAATTCGGTGATCGAAAATTTTGTGAGTCCAGTTTCTGAGTTCGGGGAGTGAGAAAACCAAAATACAAAGATAGATTGTACTTATCTTTACCTTGAAGATGTATCTCTTGATGTAGCCTGTAGAACCGCTTCTCTTAAAGTAGATTGTTCAATGTCCAATTACATAAACAAGGGTTATAGGTTCTAGATAGATTTTAAATCAATTCAAACCAGAGGCTACTATATAAAAAAAAATTAATTAAAATACCATGCAATAGCTTCACTATAATAGAGGTTTTTTCTCAGCTTGAATTGGTAATTTCGAATTGAGAGAGAACATCTATTTATAGTTAAAAATGTTGTTGCTTTGACTCGTCTAAGGTTCAAATTTGGAGCACGATTAAATAAAACCATTCTTCGACTGGTCGAAGGCCTTGCTCGACTGGTCGATGGCCCTGTTCGACTGGTCGAGCATGGGCTTCAACTGGTCGAGGGTGCCAAAATTTAGTTGTTGAACTTCGAGTTGAGTAACCCTCAACTAGTCGAAGGCCTCTCTTCGATTGGTTGAGCAGTCTGCTCGACTGGTCGAGGATACAACAGAGAAATCCATTTTTTGAATTTAAACTTTAGACTGGTCGAAGATTTTCTTAGACTAGTCGAGCCACAGCTTAGACTAGTTGAATCTAAGCCTAGACTAGTCGAAAATCAGTCTATATTAAATATAAAAACCTATATATGATTATGTTTTAAAAAGACCTAAGCCTAAGGTCTTTCTAGGGTCAATTATACATGAAAAGACCGACATGAAGTAGTTTGAACTTTTTGGAGCTTAATCTTCTAGTTGAATCTTCAATAGGCCTTGAAGATGGAGCTTGATCTTGTACTAGAATTGAAGTAGAATTTATCTTGAAAGTGAACTTTCTGTCTTGATCTGCTTATTGACTTGAACTTCAGGAAGGTTTTGATCTTTAGTAAAAAAAACATGTCTTGAAGTTATGTCATGAACTTTCCATGTTGATCACTTGAAATTACTTCTTGAACTTACCATCTTGATTCACATTATGCGAACCACATCATAAGTTTTTTTTTCTCATCGAAATTTGACAAATGAAAGTGTGCTTTATACATTATAACACTTACAAGTACCCACTGAGTTTTCAAGAAAACCCATCCTATTATTTCCTCTTAAACTTTTTTAGAGTGAGGCAGTTAGTGAAGACACGTGGGTACAGTTCTTTTCGTTTATGTTTCAAGAGACATATATATTTTGTAATATGTTGCAAATGTAAGGAGAACAGTATACTAAGTGAAAGGCTCTATAGATATTCCATATTTAGATTGTCATGTTATATTCAAAAAAAAAAAATCATTATCGGCACCATATTCAGAGTTCGGGAAGTCAGAGAGCCCGTTTGTCGACTTTGGGGTAAGACATTTTAGGCCTGCCCTTTCTTCCTTCTTTCTCTAGTGAGCTCCTTTCTCCGTCTATACTTCCCATCTTATCGGAATGAGATTTCTTACTGTATTCAAACCATCTTGACTAGTCATCATAAATGATTGACAAACAAATCAAAACATGGTCAAAGCTACATCCTAACTGGTTAGATAAGCTCAATCGAGTACAAGATGCATATGGGGACCTCTAGAAAGAAGTCAGAATTTTTTAATGCTTTAGCTTTTCCGCCATGATTTTTTCATGAATTCTCCTATTCTTGTATCGGCCATTTCATTCTGGAGTCAATCAACCAATTCCTTCCATTTTCAATGTGGACCAATGAGTCCCACTATCTTTGACGTTTGTATTTTCACCTGCCTCCCTACTATTGGGGAGGTTGTTCATGCGGGTTATTTCTCTAAGGTTTCGCCAGAGTTCTTTGACAATCAAAACACATGCATGATGCTTGGGGTTTATATGAAAAATGACGCCAAAACAAGGGGCCAATCTCTTCACAGGAGCACTGTGTTTTCCTTTTAACGTGGATATGGCACTACTTGCTTTATGTTTAAGCCATGCAATTAAATAAAGAGTATACCACATTGGTTAAAGCATTAGTTTTTGGCTGTAAATTAGCCCTGACTCCTTTTGTCCTTCTTGTCTCTATTTTGCCCTTTATGACCTTACATCCAAGGGCCTTTATTCGGTCGGAGGGCCCTTATAGATCTTCCAACTTTGGTTGTATTTCTCCGTGACGAGATTTGTGAAAGAAGAAACCAAAGGCACATGAAGTTGCCTCTTGGTCAAACTGGTTATTAAGTCAGATCATTTTTCCTGATGTCGATTTGTGGTGGCATATTTTAGCCGGGTTGTTTGAACTAGCTAAGCATAGGTTGAGAATTAGCCAGTCTTTCTAATTCCGAAATTAGAGAATTATCATTATCAGGCCAATTATTAGGAATGGTATTCTTTCTAATAGAACTTCCATAAGTTTATTGATGTTTTTTTTTTTTTCTTGAGCTCCTTGTTCACAAATTTGTTATAGACTAACTCGCAAGTTACGCATGGTGCCTATAAGAATCTAACAAATTATTGTTGGATGAAGATCCAACCTTTAAATGTACCTATACTAGAGGTTTGACCTCTTTAGGTATGTTTTCCAGCACAATTTATGTCATGCCTTGAAATTTAGCACCTGGGTATCTTCAATCTTGAACCTAAGGGTATGACTTATATATTGTACGTTTACATTCCATAATTCACAGCACATAGCGGGAAAGCTCCATAGCCTTTCGTTTGAGACTGAGTGATCTTCCTACCAATCCAACATTGTGTTCGTAGATGTAGCATGGATAGATAAGTAATCAAATTAGTCCATAAGTTTTGCAACAGTGCACTAGGTAGCAGTGGAGGAGCTAAACCAAAACTAAACTAAGGGCAACCACAAGGGATGAAGGATAGGCAACGTTTGTTGTAGAGTAAAGTTGTGTTGGGTTGCCATGGGCATGGAAATCCTCACTCTTTTCTTTATTTATATACATGTGAGAAGGTTGTTAGCATATGATTTTAGGAATATATTTCCATGATTTTCACCTTAATTAATTGGTTAATCAGTGGATGTAGTCTATGACAATCTATCATCATGATTGCTTTCTACGATCCTTGCACAATCAACTAGCCATTCAGCCTACGTCCCATTTCATTTTACTATGTGTGATGAATGAATCAACACTAGCTAGCTATGTGATTATATGTACTCTTTCAAGTTATTACATAAACTATAGCTTTTTGATGTAGGGATGAATGTGATGAGGTTGATCACTTCCTCAAGGATAACTACTCCGAATTCATGGAGCTTCTCTGGACTCCTCACAGAGACTTCTCAAGTCCATGAGGAAAAAGCAAAGAAAATAGAAAATAAATTCTCTAAAATTCATAATTTGATTAATGAATATAATAAACTAGTTCACAACTCTTTAAATAGGGATACTAAGCAATGAGAGAGATTTTATAATCAAACTACAACTAAAACTCCTGGAATTCGCAACTTACAATAAATAGTAGATGGTCGTGATGTCTACTAGTGCGAAAGGTTTTCGGCCAAAAATTGTAAGTGTCCTAATTGGCTTCACTATATTGTTCTCCTAATTATTCTAAACACTTTTTTACGTTAGGCGCAACTCATAAAGCCTAACGGATGAAGATTTATAATCAAACTAAAACTAACTATTTATAGTAAAAATGGAATTAAAATAAGGAAACAATCACCAATCCGATAGTATTTCGCAAATCCGGCTTGTGTAACTCGGCGTACCAGGTTGGGTGACTAAAGTAGATCATTCTACTTAAAATAATATATTTTATTATTGATAACTCGTTCTAAATTACGGGATACGCCGGTTTAAGTTCTGACGGTCCAAATAGCCTTTTCTTATCCATCTCTACATCACTTTTCATGTGCCACTATGCATCCGTATGACATGCCGTGATACATATTTCACGTTAGTTTTTTACAACCCGTGATTTCTAACCATCACGGGATACACACTGCAAACGTGATGGTTAGAAATCACGTGTGCTTTCTAACCATCTGATCTAGTGACGTTAGTCAGGTGTAAACATGCGGTTAATTTGGAAGAAGAAGAGGCAGGGAATGAACTGGCCGATCAGTCTCTTGCGGAAAAAGTATACCAAACCACGTGGCAAGTGCACCATACTCAACACAAGTCCAACAAGGAAGCGGATTGGTTGGTCTACCACATAACAACTATCTACCTGGTATATTGACATCAGCAAGTTCTGTGGGTCCTATCGTGAGGTATGTGTTATATCTAAACCATCTATACATTTGACATCTGAAAAATAGGATAGATCTAAAGACCAAGTGGACCACACTGCAAAAAGCAGTGGGGGATTGAACGTCTACCATTGAAACCATTTTAAGGGTCACATAAGTTTTGGATTGATATGATATTTGTTTTTCCTCTTCATCCAGGTCTTTGTGACCTTATGAACGGATTAGATGGAAAATAAACGATATTGTGGACCCTACAAATGTTTTAACTATGAAAATCATTCTCCCGCTGCTATTTGTGGTGTGGTCCAGTTGAGCTTTGGATATGATTATTTTTTGGGTCATGGTGTAAAATGATCTAAAAAATGGATGGACGGTGTGGATATAATAAATACATCATTTTGAGGCCCATGTAACTTTGATCTCCTTTAAACCGTTCGTACAACTCGGAGCTCGAGGAGTGTCAGCTCTCTTCTTCGCACGACACGTGCTCACATCAGCTATATTGCTAGTGTGTGGTACACCAGCCAATCCGCTTGCGTCCAACACATGTGACTAAGGGCCCGTTTGGATGGGAGTAATAGATTGGATTCGGTCGTAGTAGGTTGGATATAAGCGTCATATCCAACAGAGTACGGGCGTCTACCTGTTTGGACGGGAGAGAGATGAGCAAGGCGACGTCGCCTGCTAGATTGACTGTTAGATTGCGTCTCAGTGTCGGATACGAACCTCTCTCTCTCTCTCTCTCTCTCTCTCTCTCTCTCTCTCTCTCTCTCTCTCTGGATTTCCCTCGGATATGCTCCTCTCTCTCTGGATTTGCCTCGAGCCCATCCCAGTCCTTCATACGGACTGAGGGATGGGATTGAAGGTTGCTGGATATGGTGGGAGCAGTGGCGGGAAGGATCATTTCCCTAATATGATTGTCTTATAAATATCAGGTATTTTCGACGACGGTGGCCATCACAGCCATCATCATTGCTATGCACAAGTACGTCTTCTTCCTCCTATGGCCTGATACAGTGGCATACAGTTGGGAATCTATCATGCATGTCATCCCACCACTCTGTGAGAGGGCCATTGGCTTCCGATCTGCATGTCCGATTTTACAGGCTCCTGGATTTTGGGGGTTTCTGTGCAATCTGATTTTTTATGTATTGTGCACTCCAGAAATCAGAGGTTTCGGGTTTTTAGAGTGTGACGACTTAATCTGAGATGGAATAGAGAATCCAGGAGGATTGTTTGTGGTTCAATCCTTCTGTATTCAATTGATTGCTTCCATTTTGAGAAACCAATGGCTTATGTTTTCTGGATATTGGGGGTTTTGCGAAATCAGATTTTTTTCGATGTCGTCTTCTCTAGATAACCCCCATGTAAGCTGATTGTGGGCGTTGTGGCTTATTCTGATTTGGATTTTCTTAAATTAGATAACTGATTCTTCTTCAAACAGTTTGTATTCAGTCCTATTGTTGATTTTCGGAAACCATTTTGATCATGGTATCTGAAAATTGGGAGTTTTGTGAAATCTTAATTTTACTCTTCAATCACACTCCAGATAACCCCCAATTTCTAGATTTTGGGCATTTTCGCGAAATCTGACATGGATTTCCGCATCCAGGAGGACTGATTCTACTTGAAACAATCTGTATTGAACTGAGAGATTTCAATTTTCGAAACCTGTTTGCTCCTGGTTTCTGGATATTTGGGGTTTTGTGAAATCTTAATTCTACTGTTGGAAGGGTTCTCCAGAAAATAGGGGTTTCAGGATTTTCGATTTTCAGTTAATCTAAAATCTAACAGTCTTCACATCCAACTGCTGATTTACTTCCATTTCCAACTCAGTGTTCTTTGATCTCTACCATTGGCTTAGATAAAGATCTCTGGTATGCTCCATATTATTTTTCTTACCTTTTCCCTCTCTCATTCTTAGCATTTTCTGCCTCCATAGCTAAAAGTGAAGAAATATTATTGTAGATCACTCTTTACTCTGTTTCACAGTTTGATAGACAGTGCAATATCCCTAGAATTATGATATATGTTATCCACTCTGCTATCTTCATGCAGAAATAATTTTTATTTTGCTTCTTAAGGAAAAGCTTATTATGAAACAAGTTACTCTGTCCATTTCTGTTTGGGACCCAGTTGTTGAGGCACATCGATCCACCCTTTATATGCAATTGGTGAACCATTTGACTGGACAGGTTTCGGTAATCATGAGTGTGATGATGAATGCTTGCCAAATCTGGTTTACCTTTGTTGCATCAGTGATTCAGATTATGAGATTCAAGGGTGCTATTAGTAATCCGAGGTACTGGACACCTTAATCTCATATTTTGTTGTTAATAACATGACCTTATGTGCATGTGTCATGTCCTTCAAAACCTACATACACCGACAGAGGAAGCTTGCTTATTTATCATATGCCACTGATCATTTAAATGAGTTTTAAATAGTTGATTCATGAGTTCTTCTTATTTAACATATCCCACCTTGTTCCCAAATGCATACACTCACACCTATTTTATATAACTCTCCAACTGTGAAATTTGGATGATTTTTTAGCATGTGAATATATACTTCTATTGTGAATTTATTCTAAGATTCAATCAAACTGGTTCACATGCTTGAAATTAGGTTTCAAGAGAGATTGCAGAAAAACCTCTACAGGGAACAATGTTAAACACAGGTCCCTTGAGAGTATATATTGAAATTTGGAGATTTCGAACTCCTTAAATATTGGGTTTTACTTTATCCATGTTTTTTTCAAGTTAATGGCATACCTAAAGTACAAAGTACTACAATAGGAATATCCAACTCATTGTTATGCATCCTAACCTCTATCCCTTGACTTCTGTTTTAGGTTTCTGGTGGCAATAGTGAAGTTGTCTCTCTTCTTTTTGGTCTTTGTCTTTACACAAATGAGGTATTCGCTTTTTTTGATGGTTTTTATCAATTTCTTTTCATTATTTTTGGGTAGTTCCTGTTTGGATTATGATTTCATTTATTTCAATGATAACTTTTTTATTTGTGGCCAACTATTGGGGGAATTTGAAGCTAGGGGTCTCTGATGTAAGCTGTCAAATATTGAGTTCTCTAGTTGTTTACTTTTCACCTGTTCTCTGCATATTGCTTGATATAAATGTTTCAATTACTCTCAGTATCTTGCAATTTTTTGCTACTCTGTACTTGTTTTTGTTTCAATTCAGGTTATTTATGGGAATGCGCCTATATGTCCTATTTACTTCAAAATTTCTTCTTTTAGACATGCAATAATTTAATGACTAAAAAAAATCTGCTTTCAAATCTTCATTTGATTATGCAGGAAAAACACTCAGAAGAGTCATATAATTTGGCTTGCATTCTCACTCTTCCCCCAAACCAGATAAAAGGATACGGAAAGTTTCTAATTGCATTCTGTAAGCTCTCTCCCATTTTTCATCTCTTTTTCTTTTTCCTATATGGGTAACTGATAAAGAATATTTAGGGCCTGTTTGCACAAGAGAAATCTTTTTATTGTGTGTAAGCAGGGCCCATGGTTCAATTATCTACACTGTTGATATGGCAGCCATCAGGGTGGATGACACATGCACCAAGTCTCCAGATTGAAAGATTCTAGACCATTGTAGTTGAAATTGAAGCACTCCTGTTTTTTCCTCTCTTGACCATTTCCGTTTATTTGTTGACCACTATTCAATCGTTACCAATTTTACAATCTGGAGGATTATTTGGTGCTTGGGCCATCCATAATGGAGGCCATAATATCAACTATCTGCCCATAGTATCAACGATTTAATCACTGAATCATGGGGACCACTTCCCCCTACTTTTACAAACTCAAAACCCAAAGGTCAGGGACAAGGTTCCACACCACCCTTTTTTTTGGATGGCGCCAAAAATCAAGCCCATCTTTCTAGGGGCTCCTCCCACATGGGAACATGACACGTTGGCACCCTTGCTAGAGATTAAGGGTCCGTTTGGATGCATTGAAAAGTTCAAATTGGAAAGTTTCATTTCTTTGAAACATTTGGGAGCTTCCATGGAAACAGAATTTCATGGATATTATTTTAGGTAGGCTCCATTCTAAATGTGGAGCCTTCAATCTCCTCTCTCCACATAAACACATTTCTACAAATACTCTTCAATGCATCCAAACGGGCACTTAGAAATCCACTAGGATTCCTATCCAAAAGGCCGTTGATTATCTCTTTGAATTTTCTCTTGGTTTTAATGTGTCCTAGGACCAGACAACATTGTTTCTTATAAAGCAAGCTATGTAGTTAGAAATCCTAGGTTTCTTTGTTAAGCACTCAAGTTAACTCTCTTTATACGGTCTTAGAATGATATTTCTAGGCCATATGTATGAAACAATGGGATGCTTATCTGTTTGAGGAGAAAATGCTTTATTTTTGAGTTCTTGAATGTGGGCTCCATTATTTAGTGGTTTTTTTCAACCCTAGTGGCAACACTCCCCTAAACTCCACATTTATCAATTTGGCTTCACATTCCTCTCTTTGTTTTCTCTATTTCCTACTGCTATCCTCATACTCTGCGTTTGGTGTATTGAGAAGTTTTAGTAATCAAGAGTTCCTATATTCTGTTGTTAGAGGAATTCTACAATAAGTCTGAATCTCTTTCCCTGTAGAATTCGGTATGAAGTTCATTTTTTATATTGATTTCTGTCAGGAAGAAAGCTTTTATCCATGTTGTTATTCATATTGTTATCCATGAAGTTATCCATGTTGTTATCCTGTTATCCATGATGTTATCCATGTTGTCATCCTTGTGGTTATTCATGCTGTTATGAATGGAGTTATCCTGTAATTTGCTACACCGTTTCACTGTGTATCATCAAGGGTCTAATTAGAATGGCCAATTGAACTGCTTTAATCTTATGTCCATGCTGTGAATGGAATTGCTATGAAGTTCATTTTTCATATTGATTTCTGCCAGGATGAAAGCTTTTATCCATGCTGTTATCCATGCTGTTATCCATGGAGTTATCTATGCTGTTATCCATGTTGTTATCCATGTTGTTATCGTTGCAGTTATCCATGCAATTATGAATGGAGTTGTCCTGTAATTTGCTACACCGTTACATTGCGTATCATCAAGGACCTGATTAGAATGGCCCATTGAACTGCTTTAATCTTATGTCCATGCTGTGAATGGAATTGTTATTATACATCTTGCTCATGTCCAAGGAATGGTTGTGTTGCTATATAATCTTCAGTTGCCGAGAGAGTGTTGTTGCAGCTGTCCACTTTTCATCCACTGGATAAGGTATTGTTGTTGTATAATATGCTCATCATATATTTACATCAATTGTTATCGGTATCGCTGATATGTGAATACAGATAATATCGGAGATATTTCGAAAATATCAGAGATAATTCGAATAGGAATGTTCGCTATGGGATAGTAGGCACTGCTGTTGATGACACTTTTCGATGCATGCCATTGATGGTTGCTCTAAACTCAGCAACCACTCACAAATAAGCATTATAGCCACTATTAGAGGCTGACCATGGAGGTCTAAGTAGTCATATACTATATATATATATATATATATATATATATATATATATATATATGTAAATACCTTCGTCCAACATTTATATTTGTACCCTGTAACGCCTCGAAAATCAAGGGTCAAGCAGAAGCTCAACTCCCGAGTTTCAACGCATCACTTATGCAACATAGATAATAATGATTAAATGTTATCTATATTAGTGCATTAAACATGAGTGAAATTATACCAAATCAACATATCATACTCCAGAGACAATTAGATTTCGCAAGCGAAAGACTGTGATAAATATATAAAACATATAAGTGATTGTAAATCCCCAGAGTATGAGCATGTCGCTAGGTTAAATAATTACATGTATAGTTCCAAAATATACAAAATGATAAAGTGTAATGTCATCTAATCCATATCCTTGTAGCCCCGATGATGCAATTTCATATCTACATAGACCCGCCAAAGAGTTGCAGATAGGAGAACTCCTCCCTGTCGTCATAGAAGGCAGGCTTCATCTTGTAAGCCTCGTCGTCATCTGAAACTACAATAAAGTCTGGCTGGTGTTTTAAAACACCGTCCCAGAGTGGGAGTGAGTGATCAACTCAGTGGAGCTATAAAGCAAAGGTTAACATGTTATCAATTCAGTCAAGCAGTAATGATAAAGCAATATAACAAGCATTCCTTAGTACTCTGGTTAATGCAATGATGATATGTATTAATGATGCATGCCCCTGCCTACACTCCCTCTATGACATCATCTCACGGTCATGCATGCAACACTCCCGCTGTGCCCAACTCCAACGCCAAAGGCACATACAATGCAGTGTATGTACGTGATTATCCAAGTTCTTAATTAAACATTCATACAGCAGGTTTGGGAAGCTAAGGTACCTCCCTTTATATCATTTACCCAAACAATGATCTATCTACAGTTGACAATCCTATTTAATCACATATGATAGGCAAGTTCACGAGTTTATACTATAGGTCACTACGGGAGGCTTGTGACCTCAGCGTAGGCTTAATTCATACTCGAGGTCACTACAAGAGGTTCGTCACCTAATCGTACGCCTATTTACTCGAGGTTACTACAGGAAAGGCTCGTCACCTTTGTGTAGGCTGACAGCTGAACACAGTATCCCATACCACCATATTTGGCTCACAAGTTTGGTTTGCTCACTGGTTACTACGGGGAGGCTCGTCACCCCAGTGTAGGCCGATAACTCGACCACGGTGTCCCATACCACTATGCCCAGCTCATGAGTCTTAGCGGATCGTGGTACCAAGGTTAAACGGGCTTTACACTGGTAATTGGTACCTTAGATTCAAACACTAGCATCCATATATGGTGAACATACATTAGGCCAATCGAGTTACTTGGACAAGCTCGACTGGTACGAGCGCACGTTGAATTAACCGACATGGAGTGTGTAAGCACTCCGTGTGGCCTAACCACTATCGACAAACAGCGTACGACTCGGATTTATCAAACGTGTCTTGTGTGGCGAAACGACCTCGGCCACTAATTTAGGAATCATTACCGATTGCCTGGACTACGCAGTAGTCCCAATCATATTCATACACAAGAGGCATTTATATGTGATAATCAAACAGCATGTGACAACCAACTTCAATATAAATCTCATTTGAGCATTTTAACAAACACATCGTACACATATTGTCATATATAGGCATTTCATCCATAAAGCACGTAGTAGTCAAATAGGTTACATGAAGGAAACTGTAACTATAGATAAGGTAATTGAGAATCCTATCTCAACACCCTCATTAAATCCATTTCAGCTAACATTTTCTCATTCAGGCATTTTATCAAACACCTAGACTACACATACCAACATACATGTAATAAATTAGCTATAACCTATATTATAGCAAATCCTTTCACAAGGGAGTTGCCACACATACAACAATCATGTATTCTCAAATAACAAACATGGCAAGCACAAATCATAATTCCATATTCATACAAACATTTCAACAAACACATGGAATGCATTATATTTAACATAGTTCATATATATGTATAATACACGGAAACCATCGTGTCTAAGTACATGTGATAGCAATCAAGTCAGTCATAAATCATTAACTAACATTAAAAGCCTTGAAAACTGTAACCTAAACATTTATAGTCCGCACCTTCCGTCAGTATAGTCATATCGTACTCAGTTTGAATCCTACGCCTTTGACTATGGCACAACGGCTACCTAAATCACGAAATAGGTTAACTATTTCGTCGATTCTTCTACTTGGATACCTAAAACAGATTAAGGTTAGGATTTCTTACCTAAAAAATGGATTTGGATTTGCCGGTGTAGCGATATAAGTAGGATGATTCGGCACGTGGAGTGGTGGGATCGAATCCTAGCAACGATCTCTCAATCTCTCTCTCTTCACCTCACTCTTTCTTTGTCTTTTCTCTCTTCTCTCTCCTAGGGTTAGAAAATTCGTATCGAATGAGAGAGGGATGGGTTAAGGCCCTTATATAAGCTCAAAACTGATGTCAATGGCCCCAGGGCCATGGTATACTTAAGATATAGCTAAAGGATGACTGTTTCGATCCAACAGAGCTCATCTGGAGGCCCATTTTCTGCATACGGTCCACAAAAAGTTTCCTGATAATGGATCTAGGTCAAGTTAAGGTTTCAGTCCGATCGGATTTACGGATCGACCGTGGAGGACCAGTTTCAGTTCAACAGTCCTCGTCACTCGATCAAGGCTATAAGTGCACTAACATGTGTAGGGAAATTTTCCTGATCCAAGGGTGTAGTTAGGTCAGAATCTGACGATCTGAACCCTTAAATTTGGCCTGCAAGTGAATGGCCCAAATCACTTAAGTTTGAGTTCATTTTTTAAAGATATTCGCATTTCTCACACACTTCGCTCCGGGCTCAAGTTGTGCGTTTCTGGATACTATTGGGACTTGATTTCCTAGATGGTTGTCAAGCCTAGTAAGGCGGTTATAACCTTATAGTTTCACGGTAATTGAACTTTCAACGCGCGGTCCAGGTCCGATACGGAGTTTCATGGTGCTCCCGAGAGCAACTGGGTTTTGAGATTGATCCTAAGTTTCTAGGTAATGTAGAGTTAGCGATTCTAATGGTTTTAGGTCTTGCAGTTCGTATAAAAAGTAGTTCAAGCTAACCTACCGATTAATTCAGTTTAGTACTTAATTAATTTTCATTTAATTTCTACATAATTTGATCCTTAGCGATTTCTGCCTGAGGTGGTACTCGGGTCTTTGTACGGATTTTTTCGAGACATTACAATCTACCCCCCTTGAAGAAAAAATTTTATCCTCGAAATTAGTACCTTTTCATACTCCTCGAGAATCTGAGGGTAGTTCTTACAGACCTCGACTTTTGTTTCCAAAGTAGCCTCTTCCTCTGTGTGATGTGTCCACAACACCTGCACAAGCGGAATAACCTTACTGCGCAACACCTGTTCCTTCCCATCTAGAATATGCGTCGGTCGCAGTACATAAGTAGCATCCTCACTCAACTGTACCTGCTCCCCTCTGATAATGGGGAAGGGTCAGGAACGTATTTCTTTAGCATCGATACATGAAATACGTTATGCACGCCCGCGAGTGGTGTGGGTAAAGCAAGGCGATAAGCCACCACACCCACTCGGTCTAGTATCTGGAATGACCAATGAATCTCGGTGTGAGTTTTCCCTTCCTGCCAAATCGAAGGATCCCTTCATGGGAAAATCTTGAGAAACACATGGTCCCCAACCTCAAACTCTAGCAGTCGCCGCCTCGTATCGACGTAACTCTTCTGTCTGCTCTGTGCTACAAGAAGTCGACGCCTGATAATGTCAATCTTCTCTGAGGTCGTCTGTACTAACTCTGGGTTAATCAAACTCTCCTCGCCAACCTCTATCCAGCAATGCAGTGCTCTACATAGACGCCCATACAATGCTTCATAGGGGGCCATAGCAATACTCGCCTGAAAACTGTTGTTATAGGCGAACTCAGCATAAGGAAGACAGTCGTCCCAACTGTCCTTGAAATCAAACACACAAGCTCACAACACATCCTCTAACACCTGATTTACCCGTTCCGTCTGCCCATCCGTCTGTGGGTGAAACGCGATACTGAACTTCAGTTTCACACCTATTGATGTCCTGGATATGAGTCCAGAAGATGGATGTGAATCGCGTGTCTCGATCCGACATGATCTCCATAGGCACTCCATGCAGACGTACTATCTCCTTGATGTACAGCCTAGCCAAATCATCTGCTGAGTTTGAGACTCTAATCGGGAGAAAATGAGATGATTTCGTCAACCGGTCCACAATCACCCAAATGGAGTCATGTCCCTTCCTCGTCTTCGACAACCCTGAGATGAAATCCATAGAAATGAAATCTCGTTTTCATTCAACTATGGGCATGGGCTAAAGTAGTCCAGGAGGTTGGCGATGCTCTACCTTGACCTGCTGGCATGTGAGACAACGAGATACATAATCTGCTATGTGGGCCTTCATGTTGTCCCACCAGTATGACCTCTTCATGTCTCGATACATCTTCGTACTACCAGGATGCATCACCATCTTCGAATTGTGAGCAGCTTCGAGAACTTCCCTTCTCAAGTCATGAAGGTTTGGGACGCATAGGCGACCATGATAACGTAAACCCCTATCCATACCAACTCTCCATTCCGAGTCTTCACTATCACTCACCTGTTCTCTCATCCTTGCCAATAGTTAATCATCTTTCTGAGCCGCAATAATCCTGTCATCAATGAGTGGCTGCATACAAACGTGTGCGACGCTCTCGAACGGTTCCTCTACAGTAAGCTTCTGCTCAAAGCCCCACACAAACTCTACTATGTTCTATTCATCGATCATCAGCGGAACCACAAATGCTATCATCTTCTTGCGGCTCAACGCATCTGCCACACGGTTAGCCTTACGGGGATGGTAGGAAACCTCAAACTTGAAGTCTTTCAAGGTTTCCATCCATCGTCGCTGCCTTATATTCAAGTCTCTCTATGTGAATATGTATTTGAGGCTCTTGTGGTCACAAAAGAGCTCGAACTCTTCTCCGTAGAGGTAATGTCTCCAGAGCTTCAATGCAAATATGACGACTGCCAACTCTAAGTCGTGTGCAGGGTAGTTTTTCTCGTGTTTCCTCAACTGTCGCGATGCATAGGCAATAACCCTGTCCTTCTGCATCAGAACACAACTCAAGCCAACACGAGAGGTGTCGGTGTATATCGTATACTTGACCCCATGCTCTGGCAATACTAGCACAGGGGCGGACGTCAACTTGTCCTTCAGTTCCTGAAAAGCTGCTTCTGCCCTCTCATTCCAGGCAAACTTAAGATCCTTCCAAGTTAGTTGTGACAACAGTTCTTAGAGTATCAATGACTACTCATAGGTGTTCCTCATGATCTTCCTGACTCTTAGAGTATATCAGGATGTCATCTATAAATACGATGACGAATCGGTACAGATACAGTCGAAACACCTAGTTCATTAGGTCCATGAACACGGCCGGTGCGTTTGTGAGTCCAAACGACATCACAAGGAACTCGTAGTGCCCAAAACTGGTTTTGAATGCTGTCTTCTGCACGTCCTCATCCCTGACGCGCAACTGATGATATCCTGACTATAAGTCGATCTTTGAAAAATATTGTGCCCCTTTCAACTGATCGAACAAATGATCTATCATGGGCAAAGGATACTTGTTCTTCACCATCACTTGGTTCAACCTGCGATAATCAATACACAATCGCAGTGATCTATCCTTCTTCTTCACAAACAACACAGGTGCTCCCCATGAGGATATACTTGGTTGTATGAAACCTACGTCTAACAGATCGTCAATCTGTTTCCTCAACTCCTCCATTTCACATGGAGGCATGCGATAAGTCGTTAGTGAAATGGGAGTCGCATCAGGCACAAGGTCAATGGTAAAATCGATCTCACGTGGAGGTGGTAGTCCAGGTATTGTCCTGAACACGTCCGTGAAATCCTGAACTACAGGCGTGCTCCCAAGTGCCGGACCATCAACATTCTCTAGCAAGGTGGCATAACAACTAACGTGGCAGGGCCAACTGACCAGAACTAGAAAAGTAAAGGTCGTGCCCTCAGGTGCGCAGGCTGTCACCACTCTGGTATCACAATCGATCTCAGCCTTCATCTCGGTGAGCCAATCCATACCGAGGATAACGTCGTAATGATGTAGTGGGGCAACGATCAGGTCAACGAGTACTATCTTACTTCCTAAGTCTATCGAGCAATCCTTACAAATCTTGGTAACGTCTGAAAAGGTCCCTGTGGTGGTAAAGATCCTCACCCCCTTCGTAGGAGCTGTTTCCAACACTAGTCGCTTAACTGTTGCGCATGAAATTATCAAGATAGTGGACCTGGTGTCCACTAATAGAAGGACTGGTATACCTTGAATATGTGTTATGACTTCAAAAGCCAAAGGTGTTGCAGTCCCTATATCGGATGCCTCAGCTGCAAGTGAGTGCACACAAGCCTGTTGAGAACGGTTTAGTTGTCGTGTCATAGGCCGTTGAGGCGACCTAAATCGAGGTGTAGGCGGCCTGTAAGAATGCTATGTAGGTAGTACAGAACGTAGAAGTGGAGCCGAGATAACTGATGACATTTAACGATTAATCTTCTGAGGGGGCATAAAGCTGTTATCCCTCATCCTGGTGAAACAATAGGTGTCAGCATGGCCTGACCTCTTGCAGTAGGTGCACCATATATCAGGTTGCCTTGACTGTGTCGATGGAGCCATTAGTCGAGGAGGAGAATCTGCACGCGGCCTCTTGTCGAGGAACGGCCTACTCGACAAATCTGGTCGAGGCCTAGGAACCATAAGTATACGTGTACGAGATAACCTATCCCCATCCTGCTCAGCTCGCAGGGACATGCTCACTTGCTCAACATAGTTATTAATGCTAGCGCAACACATCTTCGGGCAGATCTCATGCCACAAACCCTCAGAAAATCACCGCATCTTCATCGGCTCATTTGCTAGGATCAAAGGAGCATATCTGGCTAGCTTCATAAACCGATTCTCGTACTCTGCCACTTTCATTCCTCCCTGTCGGAGGCAAAGAAACTCTCCCTCTTTCTCATTATGGTAAGTGAGAGGGAAATACTTCTTGTGGAAGCACGTCTCAAAAGCCTCCCACGACCACACGTAACCAGGAGCAACGGTCTTAAGGACGCTGTCCCACCAGAGACTAGTCTCCTTCTCAAACATGTAGGTGACCAACTCTACCTGCTCTGCCTCAGTACAGCGCAGCGGCTTCAGCATCTTAGAAATGCGGTCAAGCCAATACTCAGCCTCCTCAAGTCTGTGAGTACCTGCAAATGTAGGAAATTGGAAGCGTTGAAATCGCTCAAACAAGCCACTAGCACCCACATTTCCAACAGGGTACACAGGTGGTGCAGGTGAAACCGCACTCATGTTCTGGGCAAGGGCCCCTGCAATGGTGGTCCATATCTGCTACTGCTGCTGCATAAGGAGCATTATCTGCTCCAACCTATCAGGAGGAGAAGCTACCTGAGGTATGTGAGGTGCCGAGTTAGACACACGGTTCTGCTTAGGAACCGGTGGTGCAAACAGAGTTAGCCCATTAGTGGGGCCAGTGGCCGGCTGAGAATCCGGCATAGTCTCATGACTCGGGCCCAAACTGGGGTCTGTATGACTATCGCTTAGGGGAGGTGCCCCGTCAATCGAATCGCCTAGTTTAAGACGTGCCATACTCCGAGTGCTCTTAGGTGGCATTCCCTATATACAACATAAGGTGCAACCCGTGTAAGATTTAACATAAGAACATATACTCATCCACACATCATTCACATTCCAACTCAAAAGAAACTTTATGCATTTCATTTACCAAAATTTGTCACAATACATGAGATATAGTTTTACATGAGTCATGACAAAGGATGCATGTAAACTAATTTAAATGAGCTTTAACCACTAAACATACTAACAACCAAACAAGCCTACTAAAGCTAGTACAAAGGAGGACTAATAGCAAAGCAAACTAAAAGAGGATTACCCATATGACTAGTTGTCCGAATCTAGTAATAGAGGAGGAACACCCTTGTCATGAATACAGCAAAGGATAACCTTCAAGGTGTGAGACACCTTAAATTGCTATTTCATAAAGGCCCTATTCTCTTCAAGCTTGGCCCGGGTCTCACTGACCTCTTGTCGCAAGGTGACCTAGCCCTCCTCGATCTGAGCCAAATGAGCTTCTAAAGCAGCCCAATCACTGTCGCACTCATGTGTAACAGGGGGAGAGCCCTCATCAGTGTCTTGGGCCTCCTCTTCTTCCTCTTCCTCGATTTCTTCCTCTATTTCATCTCTGCCTTCTTCATCACTCTCTTCCTCTTCATTTTCCGTCTCATCCTCATTCTCATCGAGTCGGGCTTAACACTGTTGTGGCTTAATATTCACGTTGTTGAGAGTAGTGTCATTGATGAAATAGATCGACACAAGCCTTTCTGAGCCAAGTCTGTATCCGAATTCACAAGCAAGCTTTCATATAAGTCGGCCAAAAGGAAGTGAAATATCTATCCTAGGAGAGCGTGCAGTCTAAACTATCTGTATTAGGACATAAGTAGGCAGACACAACTTGTCTCCTTGCCCAGCTCAGTATAGGAAGTCTACCATCAGACGCGTGCATTTACTGCGATTGCTCCACCTGGGATACACGTTGTGCGTGAAGATGTGGTGGAGCAGGCGGAAGTCGTGAGTCATCTTGGTCATTGAGAGGCAGTTACCTCGATTCCAATGGACCAGTCAGCCATAAAGAAATCGCGTACGTCGATTTCTTTTACGCACACTCTTGAGACTCTTCTCGCTAGCATAAACCTCCCCACGCAGCATCCCCATGATTCAGGCTATCAAATCCACATTGACAATGGCTTACCGCCTTCCCACGGGGATAAAGAACTGCAGAAGCTCCAGTAGTGGCTCTCGTATATGGGCGTAGAAGGCTCGGACAGTGCCCTCATTTGCACGAGACTTGCCCTCAAATATGGGACCCCACTTAGCATCCGATAGGAGATCCATCACCGGATAAAGCCTAAATAGTTTCTCGTCTACGTGTGCTTCAAAGAGAACCATATGGCCTTGAAATCTTCCATACGCCATATCCGTCGGTAGAGCTCTTTTGAGAGGAAGTTGGGGATCAAGTTACCACTTCGTCCTTAGCTCCTCGGCGCCTTTTTACCTCCTTGAACGGGTAGGGCGGCTAGGCTTGGCTTCATCCGTGGAAGCCCTCTTCTTCCCCATGATACCAACTTGTAACGCCCCGAAAATCGAGGGTCGAGCAGAAGCTCAACTCCCGAGTTCCAACGCATCACTTATGCAGCATAGATAGTGATGATTAAATGTTATCCGTATTAGTACACTAAACATGAGTGAGATTATACCAAATCAGCATATCATACTCCAGAGACAGTTAGATTTCGCAAGCAGAAGACTGTGATAAATATATAAAGCATATAAGTGATTGTAAGTCCCCAGAGTATGAACAAGTCACCAGGTTAAATAATTACATATATAGTTCCAAAATGTACAAAATGATAAAGTGTAATGTCATCTAATCTATATCCTTGTAGCCCCAGTGACGCAACTCCAGATCTACATAGACCTGCCAGAGAGTTGCAGATAGAAGAACTCCTCGTCGTTATAGAAGGCAGGCACCGTCTCGTAAGCCTTGTCGTCATCTGAAACTACAACAGAGTCTAGTTGGTATTTTAAAACACCGTCCCAAAGTGGGAGTGAGTGATCAACTCAGTGGAGCTATAAGGCAAAGGTTAACATGTTATTAATTCAGTCAAGCAGTAATAATAAAGCAATACAACAAGCATTCCTAAGTACTCTAGTTAATGCAAGGATGATATGTATTAATGATGCATGCCCTCACCTGCACTCCCTCTGCGACATCATCTTACAGTCGCGCATGCAACACTCCCGATGTACTCAACTCCAACGCTAAAGGCACATGCAATGCGGTGCATGTTCATGATTAGTCAAGTTCTTAATTAGACCTATTCATATAGCAGATTTGGGAAGCTAAGGTACCTCCCTTTATATCATTTACCCAAACAATGATCTATTTAGGGTCGTCAATCCTAGTTAATCACATACGATAGGCAAGTTCGCGAGTTTACACCATAGGTCGCTACGGGAGGCTCGTGACCTCAACATAGGCCTAATTCACACTCGAGGTCACTACAAGAGGCTCGTCACCTGATCGTAGGCCTATTTACTCGAGGTCATTACGGGAAAGGCTTATCACCTTAGCGTAGGCCGACAGCTCTAATACAGTGTCTTATGTCACGCCCCAAACCCGGGAATCGGATTCACAGGAATCCCGATCCCCGAATCCTGTGCCGACAGCCTCCCTAGTACCCCATTCTCGGCTCCCAACGCTGAATGCCAGGTTTCGATCCTGGGATCCTACAAGGAGGATTTTTCCAACGTACATTTATCTCGTAAGAAGCATAACCATAAGTTTACCCAAATCACAACAACAACATCATCATCACGTATCCACTAATATAATCATTTGAGTATAATACTGAAAGGGGAATACATATAAAAAAAATATAAATCAAAGCTCCAGAAGACCGCTGCACACTCCAGGTTTAATGCTGCTGCAACCTAACATCACCTGCACGCATCTATTGTGCATAAGCTTATAAAAAGCTTAGTAGGTAGTGTAAGTGTGCACAAGGTAAGTGTCAAGTAAGATATCAGAGTAAGCGGAATACTAATAAGCCCGTAATCATACAATATCATAAATACTGGCAAGATCATAAATCATACGATATCAGAGTAATGCAAAAATATGCTGATAGGCCCATAAATACCATCAGCCTTATCCAGGCTATACGATGCAAAAATATAATAAAAATAATATCATATACTGATGAAGCAATGTAGATCAGCTATACAAACAAGGAGTCATAGAGAGCCAAATATCAGATGTCGAGTGATGAGCCATGAATACCATCAACCTCATCTAGGCTATATAAGTGCAAAAATATAGTAACAAAAAATACTAAGTACCGCAGATGCAATGTAATATGCGGTGCGAATGAAATGACCATGTGGGAATGTGAAGTCGGGATGATAGTACGCAGTATTGCAGGTTACGGGGTCCACCACAAGGGACTTCTATCCAAACCAGTCCTATACCTAAATTTGGATAGTCAGACTCAATGTGGTAAACTCCTGATCTCATGTTAGTTGTGCGCCCAATCGAAATTCTGGCAATGCGAAAATACACAACAATTAGTTGCGCACCACCAACCCGAGTGGATAGTGAATGAAATGAATGAATGAGCATGCAACTCCTACTCAATAAGTCCACATATCAGTACAGTTCCTCTCTGAAAAATCACCGGGGTCTATTACACTCCAAACCAGGTTGCCGCCCCATCGCATGCAACAAGGTGAGTGGAAGAGACCTCACTATCCGCCTGCCAATATCGGGCCCGGCTTGTCAATAGTGGACCCATTCCTCGAGCTGGTCAGACTCAGCCTAGCATTGCCCCCTCCTCTTGGGCAGGTAAAGCTGCACCCCCTTCCAACCGACCACGACACAGTGGGAGATGCGGCCTAACGGTATACGGCCCTCATGCGCTCATACATCCACTTGATATAGACGTTGGAGCAACCTCTGTAACCAAGAGGGTTTAGGGACTTTCACCCAGGGATATCTATAGCACCCCGTGTAGAACAAATTTCTAGTGTCCCATCTGGCCATCCACAAAATACCAGTGGAGGCTACGACCCTGATGTCACTAGGGCGTACAGTAATCACAACACACAATGCAAGATGCATGAGTCATACAATCCGGTCATACATCAATCCTGCGCATACTGTGTACTCATGTGAGATAATCTCCGCCTATTAGGGAGTCTCATAACAATATGCCCAATTTCATATGCAATAGTCAACCACATCTCGTAACAAACATGCAGATGATGCATATGGGCATGTATCATGATGTTATGCTGTCACATACTCATAATCGGTATCAATAACTGACACCAACAATCAGCATCGATAATCGCCCTCGACAATGTAGACATTAAACCAACATTACCCTCAAGGAGTGACTCACATAAAGCCTCACATATAGTGGACCATGGCCTCACCAAGGGTCTGAATACAACACCATGGGCCTCACTCAAGAGCTTAATATACATTATAATGGGCCTTTTACAGGGGCCTAACATACATCACAATGGGCTCCATCGCCTGACCCTCAAATGCATCACAATGGGCCTCATCACATAAGCCTCGACAATCAGCCTCGGCAATTAAAATCGGCCTCGACAAATGAAATCGGCCCTCAACATTCGAAATCGACATTTGGTCTCGACAATCAGAATCAACCTATACAATCGGCCTCGAAAAATCAGAATCGGCCTCGATACTCAGCCTCGACAATCGGAATCGGCCTATACAATCAGCTTCGACCAATCAAAATTAGCCTCGATACTCAGCCTTAACAAATCGGAATCAGCCTCGACAATCAGAATTGGCCTGGATTATCGGAATCGATCGATAATCAGAATAGGCAAATCGGTCACGTCAATCGGAATTGGCAATCGGTTATGATAATCGGCCTCGATCGCTAATCGACAATTGGAATCGATCGATAATCAGAATCAGTAAATCGGTCACGTCAATCGGAATCGGTAATTGGTCACGATAATCAGAATCAATCGATAATCAGAATCAGTAAATCGGTCACGTCGATCATAATCAGCAATCGGTCATGACAATCAGAATTGGTAAGTCGGTCACGTTAGTCGAAATCGACAATTAGTCATGACAATCGGAATTAATCGATAATCAGAATTGACAAATCGGTCACATGAATCAGAATCGTCAATGGGTCATGACAATGGAATTGATCGATAATCAGAATCGACAAATCGCTCACGTCAATCGAAATTGATAATCGGTCATGACAATCGAAATTGATCGATAATCAGAATCAGTAAATCGTTCATGTCAATCGGGATCGACAATCGGTCATGACAATCGAAATCGATCGATAATCAGAATTGGCAAATTGGTCACGTCAATCGGAATCAGCAACTAGTCATGACAATCAGAATTGATAAATCGGTCACGTCATTTAGAATCGACAATTGGTCATAACAATTGAAATTGATCGATAATCAGAATCGGCGTCAATCGAAATCGATAATCGGTCATGACAATCGGAATCGATCGATAATCAGAATCAACAAATTGGTCACATCAATCGGAATAAAAAATTGGTCATGACAATCGGAATCGATCGATAATCAAAATCGGCAAATCAGTCACGTCAATCGGAATCGATAATCGAATTCGGAATGGGCCCAACAAGGCTTAAGGGAATGTGGACATTAAACCATCAATGCCCATTAATGTGGCCATTTAACCAATATTGCTCCCAAGGAGTGGCCCACATAGAGCCAGAGCCAAACATATAATGGGCCCATGGCCTCACACAAAGGTCTAATATACATCGTAATGAGCCATAAATTCATCACATCGAGCCTTGCCCATGGGCCTCGAATACATCAAATGGGTCGTATCAATGGGCGATAAATACGCAACAGGTGGGCCCCACTCATGGACCAAAGATACATCATGATGGGCCTCATGGATGGGCAACACCAAAGGTCATGAACACACCACAGTGGGCCTCCTCACATGGGTCATATATACAACAATGTGGCCTCGCCAAATGGGCCACAAATACATCATAATGGGCCTCATATCTATACCGCATATACATCATTATGGGCCTCATAGCTGGGCTTAATACACATCGCTATTAGCTACATCACATGGGCTTAATACACGTCACTATGGGCCGCTCAGATGAGCCATAACTATATCACATCAGGCCTCATTTATGACTTTATAAACATCACCATGTGGGGTCCACGGACTGGACAATGCTAATGAAACACGTACATTAGGCCGGGGCCACGAGGAAGGACGGTGTGAATACAACGCATCACAAGGTGGGCCCCTCCCATCCAGCAAACGGGCGGCATAGATATATATCATCTGGGTGGTCCCCCACCGTCCAGACCACTAGATGGTGTGCATGGATATAAAACACATGAATCAAGGCAGGCCACACCATCCCTCGTTTGGACAATGTGGATATATAACATATCAAGGTGGGACCCACCGTCCATGAGCTAGACGGTGGATGCAACACATAACACATATATATGGTGGGCCCTATGCCCCAGGACAATTGGAATGTAATACACATCACATGTAGGGACCCACGGAGCTTACAGACATCAATACAGCAGCAGTTGTAGCTGCTGGGTCCATATGGATGGTCAGTGTTTGATAAAAACACATGCATCTAGGTGCGTCCCACCTAGATAGCCTACACGTCAGTAGGTGGGCCCCACCCTTACACGTGTAGCACGTGTGAGGTGGGTCCCACACCCTACAAAAATAAATAAACGAAATGTATATAACACATACATTACGGTAGGGTCCACCGTTTTCAAACGGATGGACAGCAAGAATAATACACATATGTCATGGTTGGCCCATGGACGGTGGATGCAATCGCATCATCAAGGTGGTGCCACGTGGTGGCCCACTGATATATGTGTTTTCTCTTCATCCAGATGTACGGGCGGTATAAAATACATACATTAAGGGTGACCCTGCACGTTACAGTTGCAGGTGGGTCCCGTCCAGATGGACGGACGGTGTGAACAAAGTACACGCATTATGTGGGGTCTATACAAATGGACGGTGTGGATCAAACCCACAGAACTTGCTGACGCAAGTGCAGCAGCAGAGCTGCTGCAGTCCCCATCACATTGATTCCACGTGTGGGGCCAGCAGCGTAGATAAAACACTTAGATCACGGTGGATCCCACGTCCTCAGATGGATGGTGTGGATTACATCATCCACGTGGGGTCCACACACAGCGGGTGGGGTCCAGTCCACATCCAGGGACTGGACGGTTAGATAAAACACGTATATTAGGTGGGACCCATAGAACTTCTGACATCACACATCAGCTATATAGCTACTAAGGTACACTGGCCGATCGGCTTGGTGGGTCCCACGTATAGCCCACCAGATATACCTATATGGTATATAATATTATATTATATCTATTATTAATATTATATATTATTTATTTTTAAAAAAAAACAATGCCCACGCCCTAACTTCTGGACGTATGCAAGTGGGCCTTGCAGCTGCCGTCCAGCAGCACGCTGCAGATGGACGTTTAGGACGAGTCACATGCTCACGATGGGTCCCACTTAGTCGTGAGTCACCTAGGGAGTGGTTGACCCTCATCCTCTCCCAATCAGATGGGCTGTGAGGATAAAACAAATACATCAGGGTGGACCAGCAGCTGGGTAGACCCCTGCCCGCTGGATCTGACCCATTCTTAGGTTCATACCTTAAGTGAGCTCTCCATGGGTGGTGTGGATAAAAATACATGCATCATAGGTGGGCCACATGATCAAGAGAGAGAGAGAGAGAGAGATCGGTTGGTGGAGGGACCTGCCACTATGGGTCCCTCTTTGATACAATAAATATATCAAGATGGGTCCCACATATGTGGGCCCTTAAATCACAAATCAAATAAATGAAATCACCCACCTTCAAAACTACTCCTCCTTCTTCCGCATTAGGGTGATCTAGCTCCAAGGAGAAAGAATCAATGGTTGAGATTGGATTTTAGAGGTTGGATGATGAGGTATGAAGCTTCATGGTGGGTGGAAAAATGGAGAAAAACTTGGACGTTGGGAGTTCTTGGGATTGCTAGGAGAATGAGAGAGATGAGAGAGAGTGATATAAGAGAAGTGATGGGAGAGAGGGATGGTGAGGTAATGGGAAAGTTGACTTTTTGGGACTGCTTGGGGATGGGTGAAAGGTGATGTGTACTTGACATGAGATGTGATGTGGTACTTGATTGATGGGATGTGATGTGATTGATTTGAAAGATTGTTTTCGGTTTGTAAATGCGCGGCATTTTCCTCGAACTAATCACGGGCTCGCATCTTCTAGCCTGGGTATCACCTCAGTGCGTAATACGCAGCGTTGGAACCGTGGTGATGGCGCGGTCGCTAAGGTGTAAGTCTCAGGTCAAGCCGACTTCGGAATAGGAGACATGAATCAAGGTTACACGCAACTGCCGATAATAAATTGCAGGTCTTCAGAATTCAACCGGGAGAACTGTGGAAGTCTATGGAACAGTACGGGCTAAGGTATGGGTTTTACATTCCATACCATTGTATTTGGCTCACGAGTTTGGTTTGCTCACTAGTCACTACAAGGAGGCTTGTCACCCAAGTGTAGGCCGACAGCTTAACCACGGTGTCACATACCACCATGCTCGGCTCATAAGTCTTAACGGATCGTAGTACCAAGGTTAAACGGGCCTTACACTGGTAAGTAGTACCTTAGATTCATACAGTAGCATCCATATATGGTGAATATACATTAGGCCAATCGGGTTACTTGGACTAGCTCAACTGGTACGAGGGCACGTTGAATTAACCGACATGGAGCTCGTAAGCACTCCGCGTGTCCTAACCACTGTCGACAAATAGCGTACGACTTGAATTTATCGAACATATCTTGGTGGTGAAACGACCTCGGCCACTAATTCGGGAATCATTACCAATTGCCTGGACTACGCAGTAGTCCCAATCATATTTTTACACAAGAGGTATTCATATGTGATAGTCAAACAACATGTGACAACCAACTTCAGTATAAATCTCATTTGAGCATTTTAACAAACACATTGTACACATATTGTCATACATAGGCATTTCATCCATAAAGCACATAGTAGTAAGATAAGTTATATGAAGGAAACTGCAACTATAGATAAGGTAATCGAGAATCCTATCTTAACACCCTCATTAAATCCATTTCAGCAAACATTTTCTCATTCATGCATTTTATCAAACACTTAGACTACACATACCAACATACATATAATAAATTAGTTATAACCTATATTATAGCAAATCCTTTCACAAGGGAGTTGCCACACGTACAACAATCATGTATTCTCAAACAACAAACATGGCAAGCATAAATCATAATTCCATATTCATACAAACATTTCAACAAACACATGGAATGCACTATATTTAACATAGTTCATATATATGTATAATACACAGAAATCATCGTGTCTAAGCACATGTGACAGCAATCAAGTCATTCATAAATCATTAACTGATATTGAAAGCCTTGAAAACCATAACCTAAATGTTTATAGTCTGCACCTTTCGTCGGTATACTCGTATCGCACTCAGTTGGAATCCTACGCCTTTGTCTACGGCACAACGGTTACCTGAATCACGAAATAGGCCAGCTATTTCGTTGATTCTTCTACTTGGATACCTAAAACAGATTAGGGTTAGAATTTCTTACCCAAAAATGGATTCGGATTTGCCGGTGTAGCGATACAGGTAGGATGATTCGGCATGTGGAGTGGTGGAATCGAATCCCAGCAACGATCTCTCACTCTCTCTCTTCTCCTCACTCTTTCCTTCTCTTTTCTCTTCTCTCTCCTAGGGTTAAGAAATTCATATGGAATGAGAGAGGGGTGGGTTAAGGCCCTTATATAGGCTCAGAACTGATGTCAATGGCCTCATGGCCATGGTATGCTTAGGATATAGCCAAAGGGTGGCTGTTTCGATCCAACAGAGCTCATATGGAGGCCTATTTTCTGCATATGGTCCAAAGAAAGTTTTCTGATAATGGATTTAGGTCAGGTTAAGGTTTCGGTCCGATCGAATTTATAGATTGACCGTGGAGGACCAGTTTCAGTTCAACGGTCATCGTCACTCGATCAGGGCCACAAGTGCACTGACATGTGTAGAAAAATTTTCCTGATCTAAGGGTGTAGTTGGGTCAGAATCTGACGGTCTGAACCCTTAATTTGGCCTGTAAGTGAACAACCCAAATCACTTAAGTTTGAGTTCATTTTCTAAAGATATTCACGTTTCTCACACACTTCACTCCAGGCTCAAGTTGTACGTTTCTGGATACTATTGGGACTTAATTTCTAAGATGGTTGTCAAGCCCAATAAGGCGGTCATAACCGTATAGTTTTACGATAATCGAACTTTCGACGCGCGATACAGGTCCGATACGGAGTTTCATGGTGCTCCCGAGAGCAACTGGGTTTTGAGATTGATCCGAGGTTTCTAAGTAATGTAGAGTTAGCGATTCTAATGGTTTTAGGTCTTGCAGTTCGTATAGAAAGTAGTCCAACCTAACCTACCGATTAATTCAGTTTAGTACTTAATTAATTTTCAGCTAATTTCTACATAATTTGATCCTTAGCGATTTCTGCCTGAGGTGGTACTCGGGTCTTTGTAAGGATTTTTCTGAGACGTTACATACCCACTGTTATTTGCAATGTATATTTATTAGAAATACACACGTGAGAGTGTAAGTTATCAGTTGACGATGGATTCTTCAGATGAGGAATCCCCGGATAGTATAATTGTGTTTCAGGCGGTGGCAGCTTGTGTACAGGCTGTTGGGAATATTGTCGTACGTACATGTTCATGCAACCGGCGCATCATGAGGATGATGACCGAGCAAGGTTCATCAATTTTATTATTTGGGCTAGCGACGAAGGATGTGTAGATCAGCTTAGGATGAATCGAGATTCATTTTTTGAACTATGTACATTGCTACGCAAAAAGACATGACTCCGTGATACGCGTAATGTTAGTCTTGAAGAACAAGTAGTTATTTTCCTTCACACGTTGGGGCACAATGTTCGTAACCGGGTCATAGGTCACAGATTTATTCGATCGGGTGAGACAGTCAGTCGACACTTTCACCATGTGCTGGAGGCAATTATATCAATGTACCCTGATTTAGTTAAAGCAGCTGGCACAGAGACGCCATCAAAGATCCAAACAAATCTAAATTGGTCTGCTTACTTTCAGGTATATTTGTAATAGGTGTGTTTTCTAAGTCTGTCTTTTTTACTTCCCTCCAATGTACGGTCGCTTCATGGTTATTGATTCTTCACATTTAGGATTGCGTCGGTGCAATTGATGGTACACACATTCCAGCGCATGTGTTGGCAGTTGACCATGTGAGCTTCCACAATCGCAAAGGGGTGCTCTCCCAAAATGTAATGGCAACGTGTTCTTTCGATATGAAATTTACATATGTATTGGCCGGTTGGGAGGGTTCTGCTTCGAATGCGAGAGTGCTACACAACGCATTGACCCGATCAGATGATCCCTTGCTTATATCAAACGGTACTGTTTATCTATTATGAAAGTGTCAATCTAATTGTTAACTATGACTGTATCCAGTTTTTTAGTTAATAGAACGTTGATTCGAATGTATAGGAAAAGATTATGTTGTCGATGCTGGATACGCTCATTCACCTGGATTTATGGCTCCATACCTGGGCATTCGGTATCACTTATAAGAATATCGAACCGGGAGAGCTCCTGCAAACATGAAAGAGCTGTTTAATTACTGACATGCACAATTGCGTAATGCAATCGAGCGATGTTTCGGTTTATTGAAAGACAGATTTTCCATCTTGAAGAGCGCTATGCAGTATGAATTTTAAACATAAGTCCAGATTGTGATAGCCTGCTGTGTCCTACACAATTATATACGTAGCCAAAATGAGTCTCCACAGGATAGTGATTTCGCTGGTATATCTGCTGCCGATGTGGAGGGTATCCCAACGCCACAAGAGCTATCAAGTAATGATGAGTGGCAATGGTTGCTTCGAGTAACGCAACATGAAAAAGATGCTTAGAATCGAATGCACGATGACATTGCAGCCAGAATGTAGGCAGATGCTCAGCAGAATAGTAGGAGTAGATGATGATACTTTCTATTTAATTTTCATACATCAGTTGGTGATGCTATATTAAAGGTTTATTTAACTTCGAAAAACAGTAATTATGGTCACCGAGTTACACACTTGGTGGTTTGTTGGTTACTTATAAGGACCAGTGAATTTATGTTATATAAGTCTATCTTAATATTTGTTGTTTTAATGATTATAGTTGTCATTTGCAAAATAATCATACATACTTCATATTCAGGTGAAATGACAGACTCCTTTAATAAAACATCCACACCGACCTAGTCATCGGTAAAAACATTGCCGGTAGCCACCCAATGTTCACCATGTGCAAAAACCATGAAATCTCTCGTGGAGCCTTCATCTAGAGCGTCGAAGATCAAATGGACAAGTGCTATGGACTAGATATTATTCGATACATTCCTCGAACAGGTCGCACCAGGCCGTAACGCTGATAACAGATTCAAGTGGGAGGCGTACTAGATTGCGGCTGACGAAGTTACAAAGTACACTGAGGTAATTGTCACATGGCAAAACGTGTCCAATCGGTTAAGATATTACAAGCAAAAGTATACTTCAGTGAAAGACATGCTGGCAACGAGTGGCTTTGGTTGGGACTCTGAGAGGATGGTTGTGACAGCTCCTGATGAAGTCTGGGAGTAATATCTTAGGGTACATTTTATTGGTTTTGAATTTCCTATCATCCATCTCTATGTAATATTTACCCATTATTACATTTGTCTTATTCCTCTGGCAGTTTCACCCAAATACTGTAAGACTCCGCGGTAAACAAATCGACAGGATGGATGACCTCGCAGTCATATATGGATCCGACCAGGCCACGGGCCACTACGTACGAGGCAGCAGGAGTATGACCGCGTCGGCATCTTCTTCTCGTCTGCAGCGAGACCTTAATGAAGCATGAAATTCTGTTGATGACGATATGGATGATATGATAGATCTATCAGAGGATTACGTAACAGACTCCATAGGGACCATTCGATTACCATTGGACAGTCCTGCAATGGGACATCACGGGTCCCGTGGCACTCCCACTCGCACTCTTATTCCGATGGTACTCGTGGAGGGATAGTAACAAGGAAACAATCGTGCCCACCTCATCCATATGATGTACTCAAGGCCTCTTTAAATACCGTTGCCGAGTCAATGATGAAATTTGGGCTCGGCAAACAAGTTAATCGTACTAACAAAGTACTTGATGTGCTCTAAAAGGTGAAAGGCCTGACCATCAAAGAATTTATCGATGTTGGTGAGATCCTGAGTAAGGACAAGTTGTTGGAGTCGTTCTTTGTTAGTCTTCGACCCGAGCGCCGAGTGCAGTAGTTAAAGGAAAAACTCCGTAATCACTTCAGTGATGGAGGCAATGTCTCTGTCTGACAAGGTGTGGTCAATGGGTTTGTTATGCTGGTTTATATTATGGGCATGTAATAATTTATATTGTGATGTTTGTTTCCATATACTGATTTTTTTTTCTTCATAATTTTGGATTTTGCTGTGCTAGTATATATGCCTAATGTATACCATTGTGACTGTTGTTTTAATGACTAAATATGTTTTGGAAGCAATCCGGTATATCTACTCACATGCTTGCATTACGCACATTAACTCGGATTGGATTAGTCAGTTAATATAATGCAGGAAGGGTACGTACATACAACTTTCATATTCTTATTAAGGATTACTATGGGATATTTGAATTACAGATGTTCAGTTTTTGATATATCACAAAAATAATCCATGCGTGTCATTGCAGATGGGTAAAAAAAAGTTCTACATTGTCCTCGTCGGACGTCGCCTTGGGATATATGACACTTGGGATGAGGCGCAAGTAGAAGTTGAGGGATATAGTGGTGGCAGACACCGTGCGTTTTGGAACTGGAAGGAGGCCGTAGCATGCTGGGACAATTTTTTCCGTAAGGCTCGTGAGCCATCTAGACCACTGCCAGAGTTTCCGTGTCTTTAGGTTGCTGCTGCATCTGCTGAGATGGAGATCCAGCACACTACAACTTCGTCTACCCATTAGTCGACCCAGACGAGACAGGAGGTGGTGGAAAGGGCCACATCAACTGATGATCTTGCTCTCTTGGATAGCGAGAAAGTCGTTGCAATTTTCGTGGGTCTGCTGGTTCTTTTTTTTTTTACATTGCTTATTATTATTAAAATTTAAATATTATTATTGTAACTTTGATTAAAATTTTGACTTCCGTTTATGGTTTTTGTGGACTATAGTCATGTGATGGTTTAGTATATTATAGTCTGCGTGTAGGCACAAATGAGGATTTTCTTTGTGCTTTTGATATCTCTTGACATCTCTAGTTTTAATTTGACATGGATCTCCAACTCTATCGGTTACCACAATGAACGGAATGGATGGAACACATCCATGAATGTACGGCCCATATTTGAAATGGATAGTCCCATGGGGGTTATGTGAAATCGGTTTGCGTACTGAGATATGCTCTACAACTCCAGCATTTACACAGTGGGCCCCACCATAATGTATGTTTTTCATCCATTCTGTTCATCCACTTTTACTGAATTTGTTATGACTTCATCTAAAAAATTAGAGGTATATAAATCTCAGGTGAACCACACAAGCTGAAAATAATAGTGATTGGATATCCATCATTATGACTGTCCAATCCAACACTTTCATCCACAACTTCAGATCTCGCCTGCTGATTTTGTAGACAATGATGATTTTCTAGACTTAAGATCCATTTCTCATTGTTTAAGTTTCTGTACTGACCATCTGATAGGTCAATATATATATGGACGACGTGGATGAGACACAGGTTTGGACGATACCCATTGAACGGTGTGGATGAGACACAGACATCATGGTGTCCCGTGGAGTACCCAATCCGGTCCATGACACCCTTTCAAATACGAAGAGTGACTGCCAGTTTCAAATTCTACAACATACAAACACTTTCACTGTTGGATTGCATGAGATTGCATGCAATCCCATGCCCGGCCAAACATCCACCGCTTCTACCACGTTTGGATTTCCTGAACTGTCCAAACGTGCACACGAAGTGGCCGCTGGATTGTCTACTCCAATTGGATTGGAGACAATCCACTGACGGGCAATAAAGGACTTCGTTTTTTTGTGCACTCTACCCGTTACGACCTACTCCACTTGAATACTTTTGTCCAACTGGGCCCTAATATATTTCCTGCATATACTCTAGATAAATGCACACTAGTGCAATATCCGAGCCATCCACGCCCAATTATTAGTTGGGTTGGGACCCATTATTGAATGAGTCCAGTCCATAAAATAGGAGTGCCTCACATGTATTATAAAAATAGTCAATGGTCCCAACTCATCAACACGCAAATGTCCACTAGCCAAGGTGAAGTTAGGATTTAATGATTGATGTCCCATTCTTCGTGGGTTCACGACTTGGATGGTTATGATTCAATACTTTCCTTTCATTTGCCTTGTATGCTATGCCCAAGTGAATGTCATCGGACGCTATGAAAATTAGCAAACCATTTCAATTCGTTTAAGATAAGGTGCCCCTGTAATCACTGTTATTCCCGCGCAAACGTGTAAAAGATGAACATAGAGGACAGGAAACGCAGTTATATATATATATATTATTATTATTTTTAATTTTTACCGTTAAGATTTTGTAGGCAGTCACTTCCAGGATTCGTTTCTCTCAGTAAAAAAGAAAAGAAGAGAATTAAAAAAAAAAGCAAAAAAAGAAATGCAGCCTATCGCAATCGAGAAGAGAGAGAGAGAGCGAGAGAGAGGGAGGGAGAAAAACACGTCTCCAAACGTGGGCCGCGCAAAATGAAGGAGGAAGGGAAGAACACGAAGTGCCCGTGAGGTCAGACGACTTCTCTATGAAGAAGAATACCATTGATTTACCTCATCCTTTTCTTTTCTTAGCATTGTCTTCCTTCCTAGTTCCTATTCTTCATTTCATTCTTCGATGGCCGGTTCTGCTGCTTCTGCCGAGGGTTCAAATGCATTCGACGACATCGAAGAGTTCCTTTGGGTCGGTACCCTTTTGATCACTTCATCTTTTTGTTTATTTCATACGAAGATTTCCCTTTTTTTGGGGGGTTGTTTGAAGAAAGGGCCTTGTGTTGGCTTGCAGGCTGATGTTGCGACTGTGGATATTCCATTGGAGCGATTCAGCCAGGTGTTTGATTTAATGCACAAGGGAAACCAAGCTTTCCAAGAGAACAAGATTGAAGAGGTTTGATATGATTATTTGGATTTCTTCAAGGGATCAAACCCCCAACAATCTCAATTTTATTTTATTTTTCCTTATTTCCTAATAGCCTATATCATATGACGAGTACTATCTATAACTACTCGTGCTAACTCTATAAATTGTACGGGACCCATGTCACTCCTCTGATGTTTTTCATTATCCGTTGGTACCATGGGACCACACCTCCTGTTGGATTCATGGAGGCTAGTGCAACCATTGATTGTTAGGAGCTCCTTTAAACATGCACCCAACAGAGTTTCAGAACTTCTATTTTGATCATATGAGCCTCCGAAGTTTTGATTCTCCTTACCATCATGTCCTCTTGTTTGAATTCTATGGTACGGGCAGGTCCAACTGGCTGGACAATTGCTCCACCTTTAGTTATGCTTCCATCCACAATCTATGCCGTTGGTCCAAATTGGACTGTGTAATTGGGGGACAGCCTTTTGGATGATTGACCTTTTGTTGACTGGATGTATATCATCACCTTGGAAACCTGTCTCGGAGTGGCATCAGCTGATTTTGGGTCTCATTCATCTCCTTCAATTGATTGATTCTCTGTGCCAACATCCCACCTTTTGAGATAATTCTTCAACTCCATCTCCGTTGCCACTCTGGTTAGCATTACCATTCACAGTAATGGAAGATAGCTCTGCTACCTTGATGAGATCTCGGCTCGTATCTAGTGTTTCTAACTCTTCAAGTGTATCAAACCTTCAAAACTTCTATTGTTTTCGTTAATGCCTAATAGGTCGTTCCATGTCTATAATCCATAAGAAATCATGCTAGTCCCAACCCAGCACTTAACCATGCTTAACCTTGATTCTAACCATCCAGCTGAATTGTGGCCTTTATCTTAATAACTAAGTGGCAGTTGGGGTGACATTAGAAACCATTTTAGATCAACAAGCATGACAGAAGAGTCACCGCCTGTTGGTCTATAATTGTAGCACTAGCGTGGCCCACCTAAATGGATGAACCTGATTTTTGTGGCATTTTATGTTTCATGATGCTGCACCTCATGGACAGTTCGGATCATGCACATGCACACCAGTTGGCATGCATATGGGCTTGCTAAAAATAACTGCCTCATCTCATTTTCCAAAATACAGGCAATCAGTTTTTCAGATTTTGACAGTTATCCAGGCAGATTTGGAAAAACAATAAACTGGTGTCACTTAAACCTGAATACTAATAATTTAAAAGTCTAAATTCTAGAAAATATTAAACTATAGTATGCTAAATACAGAAACAATTAGTTGGGGCATCGGACATGACATTCCATCCAACGCATGGCTCAACAAAATTCCGACAATCACCCCTTGATCCTTTTTTTTTTTTTTTTTTTTTTTTAAAAAAAAAAAAAAAAAATTTAGAAAAAAGGTGCCATACAACCATGCCAATTACAAAACCAATTTTGATGGGTATTCTTTTGGAAACCTGGGGTCTGCTGGGTTGGGGATGTTGTTAGGGACAGCAATGGTGTAGTGTTGGCAAAAATTTCAAGCACTGTTTGGAATTAGGTACCGAACTATGTGGAGGTGTCTACTCTTCTTCAGGTCATTAAGGTGGTTAGAAGCCTTGATATTTTCCTATTTTCATCAAAGGAGACTACAGCAATGCGATCAAGTGGACAAAGTCCTGTGGTTGTTTGTGCGTGTGGTGGTTCGGTAGATGAAGCTTGGGATTTTTGTTCTCAGGTTGTGATCTCTCTCTGTTACCCTGAGAAGTGTTAATGAGATGGCTGACGGTCTTGCTATACTCGCGCTTTGAGAGATACTTGTTTCAGTCAGGAAATTAAGCTTTTTTTTTTAATAATTTTTTTTTATATGTTGTTTTGGTCTGGGCTATGTATCTATTTTTATTTTCTGCTCTGGGATATGCTCCATGTCTGGTTGTGGTTGGGTTAGGTGTTATTTTGGCGCTTACAGCAGAGCTTTCTCTTTTCCTTTTTTGTTTCGTCTCCTTTTCTTTTTGTAAAATATTAACGGCTAGGAGAATGTTTTGGGGTAGTAGGGTAAATGACCCAAAATCCTTTGCAATGGAGGAAATGAAGATTGCGAGGGTAAAAGTCCGTAATGCTTTGGGTGGGGACGGTTAGAGGACAAACTTCTGGTTGGCGATTATAGTTTCCTAGTTGCTTGGGAGATTAAACACAAGGGTGTGGGCTAGAAGTGCCATGTTCTGGTGATACTAAGGGCAAAGCTTGGGTTCAAGGTTCAACAATCGATTGAATGAAGACATGATCCAAGCGGCATTGACAGTTGCTGTTCGAGGGGAGGAGTTAAGGGATGTTGGAGTTCATGGTTGCCTGACCTAGTGCAAAAGGGAAGGAGATCTCATTGGCGCTTCTAGTGATCGTCGATGGCTTCAAAGGAAGTAATGGATTTTGCACTGAGGAAGAACTACGGAACTTGTTTGTCTGCGAGCTACTGATTAATGATGAGGACAGGCACTATAAACTGCAGCTGACAGGAGATAGTGGCTTGGATAAGGAGATGGGACAATTCACTGTTGTCTCTCGTTTTTCAATTTTCAAATGTCATAGGGTACCTTCAAGACACTTTTCTTTATTTTGGTGGCAGGGTGAAAAGGGTTAAATCCATGTGAGAAGGCCCAACTAGCTTGCCAATGTTGCAGTTGCCTTGTGTGAAAAATCCAAGTTGTCTTGGTTCCCAATGTTGGTAGGGGCATGTAATGATGATGGGCAAATATGTTGTCGTCAGGGAGTGGACAGCTCAAAAGTTGCCAGAGATGACTATGATGACCACATGTGTATTATTGTGATTTCTCCTTTGCTTCTGGAGAGGCATTTTTTGAACAGAGGGAAGGGTACTACTGAAATTTCATATGTAGAGGAGATGCATCCGATACTCGGAGTGGATGTCATCAACACATCATGGAGGAACGTATGTAGCTTACAATAACTTATAGTGCTTTGAGAACACTTATATATATCTGTATGTAGATATATATGTACATGCACATGTATGTATATATTGGTTCTGGGAAGATGTGGGGCCCACTTGATGAATTCACGACATATAACTTGTCTATCACATGTGTCGCAGGTCCCAAAATTAACCCAACTGGAAACTCAGGTGGGCCACAACACAAATATCGTGTAATGGAATCTAGGCTGCCCACACCTTTCATTTGCCCTGGACGAAGGGTCAGGACAAAAATCATGTTGTTTTGCGACTTAGGTGGGCTGCTTTGAGAATCAATGATGCACTTGGTTCCCTGTGCTGTAGCTCACCAGATTTTCTATTCAAGCTGATTTTCAGGCCCTAGGGGAATCTGAGAGGGCTCATCTAATGGATAGGTTGGATGTGATACATACAACATATGGGCCCACATCTATTGAGTACTTGGAATGCACTTCATATACATATACCATGGATATCATAATTAATGTGTAGGAAATTTTTATTATTAATGATTTTGAGGGTTACAGAGAGGAATTCCTTGATTACCCTTGGGGAAGATGAGATTGGACACAACGGTCACTGTTGATGGGAGGGTTCATTGATCTCAGTACTATAAATGTCCATGACCACTTTAGCAGGATTGGGTAGCCCATGATCATATTTCGTGGCCATCCTGTATGTTGAGAACCAATGACGAGTTGGGGTGGGCAATCTCTCTCATTGGGCCCCAAGTGGGCCTACCCCACATAGGAGTGTAAGTCATCATTAGTGTTGTCATGTGCGATTGCATATGCGAATATGCGATCACATATGCCATAACCAGGAGCGAATGCGATAACATACTTTTTTGCATGAACCCTTTAAAAAAAAGTTCATGTGAAGATGGCACACTCCATATCCGATCGCATATAGGTCCCACTCCCAAAGGTTTAAAAAAAAAACCATTGGGACCTTTTTTTTAAAGGCACTTTTACACCCTCCCCAGTTTTCCATATTCTAGACCTATATATCTCTCTCTCTTTCTCTTTTACTCTAATCTCTTTTCAATACACAATCTCTCCTCCTAATCTCTCTCTTTTACAATTTACTATTCATTTCCCATTTGCTCTTGAACTCTTCCAAGTTTCTCTATTCAACAACAACAATCAAGGTCCAAGGATTCAAGATTCATCATTCAAGTTTGAATTCAAAGTTCAAAGTTCAAAGTTCAACCATCGAAGTTCCAACTAAAATTGCGTGGATTGTCTACCACGACGCGCGTGGAAGCTTGCCGGAGCTTAGAATTACGGCTAAGTCCTTGGGGGGGGGGGGGATGGGATTGAATAGTAGAGTTGCACATGAATCGAATCGAGTTGAGCTTGGCACATCTCGACTTGGCTCGGCCAGTAGTTGACCCCAGCTCGAACTCGGCTCGGCTCGGTCCTTGAGCCTGACTTGCCCGCTTGACTCGGTTTGGTCCTCGAGCCTGACTTGCTAGCTCGACTTGGTTCGGTAGCAGCTCGGGCCAGTTCGAGTCGAGTTGGAGCCTGCGCGACATTTTCTCAAACACATGGAGTGCACCTTCAATTTCTCATAGTATGAAAAATAGTAGTAGCAATTTACAGGTATCTCATCAAACACTCGATAGGCAGCATCAAAATCAAAACATGAGGTTAGTTTTATCATGTAAAGTTTTTTTTTTTTTTTTTTTGTAGTGATTTATTTCATATCCATACCTTCCTTGCCACCAGCCGATCCCGCGGAGAATGTATGCACTCGAAATAACACTTCGTTGAGTCATTTCATCAAACACTTGGTGAGCAACGTCAATATCAAATAACCGAGTCACTGAACTGATTCGATCCGAGTTCGATTCAAGTTGATTTGTGCTCGGACAAGCTTGAACTCGGCTCAAAATTTTTTTGAGCCCAAAAATTAGCTCAACTTGGCTCAACTCAGTTTCGAACCGAGTCGAATTGAGCTTTTTCGAGTTGAGTCGAGTGAGTTAACCGAGCTAACTCGGTTCGTGTACAACTCTAGTGAATATGACCACTTTAAATTTTTTTTGCCTAATTAATACAATTTACCAATTAAAACTATTAAGACAAATTAACACTAAGGCTTTTAAGCCAAAGTGGGTCCAATCATATAGACTACAAATGATATAACAATTAAGCAACTAGTCTATGGGAGATAGTAATTGTGTGTGCTCAGTGTTCGAAGTATCGGTATCGCTACAAGTTTCGCTGGCCAGGGATATGGAAACAATATTGATATCGCCGATAATATCGCTGATAACTGGAAATGCAGGGAAACGTGGGAAAAACGGTGGAATTTTCAGTGAAACTTCAGGAGATGTTAAAATGTACATATTTGCATATTTAGAAATTAAAAAAAAAATAAATGAAAAAAGAATGCATACATAATAAGTTTCCATTTAATGGGGCCTTAAAAGCATGTGCTATTGAAATAAATTAGTCCACCCATTCCATCTGGCTTGTTTAACCATCCAACCTTCCATCCAAACATCCATCAATATTGAAAAATATCAACAACATATGATATTTCACCAAGAAATCATCAACAATTGGAAATGAAACAAAAGATTATGGTCTCAATATTGTGCATGTTGCGATATCAATAATATCGAGATATTATTAATGACAAATTGAACACTATATGCAACCATGTACCAATTAAAAAATTTGAAATAATTTTTTTCTAATAAACAAAATTTTGATGATTTCAATACGTTGGTGATATTATTGAAATATCGTTGATACACTTATGATACAAGCATTACCTATAATTTACATAGTCGAAAATATTGGCAATACATTGGTGATATTGATGCATTGGCAATACAAGCGACAACTAGAATTTACATGGTTGAAAATATTGGCGATTACATTAGTGATATTGAGACTTCGGCGATACTTAGCGATACATTGCTAATACTTGGAATTTTCGATACTACCAGCGTTATCAGTATTGCTACTAGTGTTATCGGTATCGCTGAGCTGGAGATAAAGATAATATCGGAGATATTTCGATAATATCGGAGATAATTCGAACATTGTGTGCGCTTACAAGTTAAGTGACTAGCATACAACCCAATTCAAGCATTCATATAATTTAACTAATCAAACCAATAAACATGAATAAAATTGTGCTCAAATGACAATACAAACACAAGCACGTATAGTGTTTCAGTTTCCCTACTCCACTCCCAACGGACGCACTCTCCTCGAGTGTACTGGTATTAACTATCTTAGGAGTTTTCAATAGGTTCACTCATAACCTTTACAAGCATACACTCTTGCCGGAGGCCTACATAAGGACTTGACGCACGTCCACTCCTGTATTGGAGAAACACGCTTTCACCCGTGTTGGTGGCTCCCACGAGATTTTAGTTGATTTTCTATCAGCTAACCAACAACCACTATCGGTCCTAATCTAAGGCCCTACGTATACTCCCGTTAGAGGCTCCCTAATGAGACTAACAGGTATACAACTATGTTTGGTGAATTTGGCCCTACACAAGATCTTAGGTCCTACACAAGAACCTATTCGAGTTTGGGTCACAAACTCTTACACTCAATCCTACACAAGGAAAGATTGTATGAACTCTAAAATTGACAACCTTACTTGTCGAATTGAGCTCCGTTGATGCGCATTGCTTGAGATACTTGATCGATGCTTTCTTGTGCTTCAACTAGCTTCTCTTGTTCTCCCCTAATCTTTGAAGTCGATCTTTTTATGCTTCCTTGTATTTGCTACTTTGCACTTGATGCTCCAGTGAAGCTACCAAGGTAATGGGAGGGGTTTGGTTGAATCTACTACAACTAAAGGCTTAGTTGGTTTCCAAATGAGGATTCACCTATATGGGCATTCTAAAGGTTTAAAAGACAGGATTTACCTATTGAATTGGTATCTATACTCTAAAAAATGCAAGGAAACAAGATCATCATCATAAGGAACTTGGAATACTCATGAGAGTGATTAATTACACGCAAGATGACTTGGATTGATTTGGATGAGAGCCCAAAAGTGTTGGGAAGTATTGGGGCACACTAGGGCTTCTAACTCACTAAAAAATCATCATTTTTGCCTAAGGTGACAAGGTCTGAGTGCCCTTTATAAAGGAGTAAGTTCCAACAGTAAAAAAATGACACATTCGATCGATTAACCGATGCCTTCCATCGATCGAGCGACCCTTCGATGGAATCGAGAAAGTCCAGAATTTCAGACAGTTACTGTTGGACGTTTTTGGCCAACTTCGATCGATTGATCGAAACTTCGCTCGAGACACATCGACGGTTTGTCAAAGGGATCGAACTCCACTCGAAAACTGCTATTTAGGCAATGCAATTTACAACAACTTTGCGCCTCTTCAAAGCATAACTAAACATGTTCATTAATGGTCTAACACTTAGATTAGATGAGTTAAATGTTTACTTATGGGATGATTCATCTAGAGGTGGGTTATTTTGGATTCTAAAAGGTTTGAGGCTAGGTTTACCAAGGCACCTCATGATTTACCTATTGTCTTCAACCTTGAGGCTTCAAGCCTTCATGTCTTTGGCAAGGTGTACCAAATCGATTACGTATCGGCCGTAACGGCCAATACATAACGGTAACAACCGAGTCCGTTACGCGTTATGGGGGTCGAAACAGTGACCCCCCCAGTTTTTTGCTCGGATCGGCCGTTACGGGGGTTGTAACAGCCGTTACGCCCCATAACAGTCATTACTGCCCTGTAATGGTCAAGGTCTAACGGTCATAAACAGCTCTCTCTCTCTCTCTCTTTTTTTTTTTTTTGGTCATTTTAAGTTGTGTTTTTTCTCATTTTTTGGCATTTTTCTCTTCCAAATTCTTTCTTAAATTGTTCTACTGCAAATTCCGACCACTCTTATATTGAATTTGAGGATCAAAACAAGTTATTTCAAGGATTTTGTTGAATTAAAGTTCCGTAGCCATTTTTCAAAAAATCTTCAAAAATAGGTATATATACCCTTTTTAAAAAAAAAAAAAAATCTCTGTTGTTATGGTTGAATATGATGCGTTATTCAAATTAGAACATATGAATATGCAGTTTACAGATAACGCAACTGATTTTTCATTTTTTTGTATTTTTTTGTATATATTTTTTTAAATTTCAAACTATTTTTGATCAATTTTTAAAAATTAGCAAACACCTACACATGTGAGATATCTTAATATTAAATTCATTCTAATATTCTATCATTGGTATTAGATAGTTAGTAAATTAAATCTGAGTTTTGTAGTCAATTTCAAGCTGTCAGGTTCATAAATTCATCAAGCCACCTAATACAACTTTCTCACCAAAGATTGCACCGTTACACCACCATAAGGCCATTCAAAATTATAAATGAATGCATATTTGGAATATTTAGAATTTTCTGTATTTAATGGATAATTTTCAGATTTTTTTTAGAACAAATTTTTTTTTTTTTTTTTAAAATAAAATGTTACAAGGGGTGTATCAGCCGTTACAGGGCCATAATGGCCGGTATGGCCTGTAACCATATTAGTGACGGTGGGCACCGTTACGTCCAACGGTACCGCAATGGTACACCTCAGTCTTTGGTCTTTAATATCTTCATATGGAGGCTCAATTGACTCAAGACACCCTAGCTCATGTCATTGACAAAACCGAGGCACTAACACCAACAACAACCAAGTTACATCCAAGATCATTTCTTCTTCTTTTTCTTTTATTTCTCCTACCCATTAGCTCATATTCATATTCTTATCATTCATTCTCTAACCCATTGGCTCATATTTGTTTCTTCTTCTTCTTCTTCTTCTTTTATTTCTCATTCATTCATTCTCATCTCGCTTTCTCTCTCTCTAATTCTCTAATCTTTTATTCTCTCTTTCTCGTACTCTTTCATTCATGCTCTCTTAGACTTAGATTCTTAATATTTCACATTCTCACTCATTTTCTCATGATCTCAATCATAAACTTAGATTCATTTATTCTTTCTTACTTTCTCTCATTCATTATTCGTTTCTGTAATTCCTTCATAGTCATAACTCATAGCCTAGATTCATAACTCATAGATCATAATTCATCCCTCTTTCTCTCTTTTGACTCTCTCTACTATCTATTTGTTTATTAATTGCAGTCATAACTTCATAATCTCTTTCAAGTTTGATTTTTTTTTTTTTTGGTTTCAAGAGAGGAGTCAAGTGAATTTACAAGTAACAAATTAGTGAGTTACGACTTATAAGTACAAGCAGTGTTGTCATGTGTGATTGCTCATTCGTATATGTGATCGCATATGCACATATATGTGCATTGATCGCATATGCGATAGTGGCATATGGCATATGCGATCACTACACATGCGATCGCATATGCCACATGTGCCATGATATGCGATCGCATATGCGATGTATGCGATTGCATACAGCATATGCGATTGCATATTGGCCAACAATCAGAAATCTGACCGTTTTCTGACTGTTGCAATTTTATAAAAAAAAAATTTTAAATCCAGTTTTTTTCCTCTATAAAAAGGCATTCTAAGCACTCTTACATGCACTCAAAGCTCAATCTCTCTCTCTCTCTCTCTCTCTCTCTCTCTATCTCTATTTTGCTCTCTTACACTCTCTTACACAATTCCAAGCCTCAAGCTCCACTCCTCCATCTATATTTCTTTCAAGAATCAAGATTGAGATTGAAGTTTCAATCAAGGGACAAGTACATACATCCACAAGGATTCAAGAATCAAGATTCAAGAGACATTCCAAGCCTCAAGCTCCACTCTCTCTCTCTCTCTCTCTCTCTCTCTCTCTCTCTTCCCCTATAACTACACGTCTACAAATGTAACTAAAGTGTTAACTCTCTCGTTCTCTCTTCTCAACTTCTCCTTCCCAATCTTTTTCTTTAAAAGCCAAGTCGACTGACTCCGTTTGGAATTACAAGCATTATCGTAATACTATTGAAAAGACTCACATACTGTGTGAGCTTTACGGGTTTGTAAGTGTAGGTGGCATTGCACAACATAAGCAACACCTTACACATACGCCGAGATCAAATGCAAGAGCATATCCCAACATTGCTCCGAAATCCGAAAGGAAGTCATGGAATACATGGACAAACATTCGAGAAAAAAGTACAATAGTGTCGTACTTCGAGAAGAGTTTATGGAACAAGAAGCTTATGAGACTATAGATATTAATGTTGTTGATAGGGATCAACTTACCCTTCCTACGTCGACCGAGCGCTCTAGACCACTGGCTGCCAAAAGAGCTCGTGGGGCCAATAGATAGGTGGTATAGATCATGTTCTGAGGATGTCGTTGATTAAAAGGGTAAAGGAAAAGAACCCACTCAAACAACTATAAAAAACTGATACAAGAATAAGGATAGGAAAATCACAATTCAGTATATTGCTTTTAACACTGTTAAAATGAAAAACTTCAAGGTTATGGTAGAAGCAATAAGTCAATTTGGACCTGGGGCTCAAGCTTCCTTCGCATTATGAAGTGAGGAAAACATGCCTCAAAATTGAGGTTGATTTTACTAGAAGCTTCATTGTTGAATATAAGGAGGTATTAAAAACATATGATTGTACTCTTATGGCCGAAGGATGGACTGATAGATTTGGTCGGACACTGATAAACCTTCTAGTGAATTGTCCAATTGGGACAATGTTTTTGAAGTCCATAGATGCTTTGGCTCATTCTCACATGGCTAACTATTTATTCAAATTGTTAAATAGTGTAGTTGCAATAGTAGGAGAGGAGCATGTTGTCCAAGTTATCACGGACAACGCAACCTCATATATAGCTATCGGTCGCCTTATCATGGAGAAGAGGCGTTGTTTATTTTGGAACCTATGCGCAACACATTGTATAGATCTAATGTTAGAAGATATAGGTAGGTTATACATTAAAGTGATTGCTAGGGCTAAAAGAATCACAATTTTTATGTATAATTATGCCTTTCTTCTCCATCACATGAGAAAACACATTGGGTGCAATTTGTCTTGTCTTGTAGTCACCTGATTCGCTACGACCTTCTTAAAACCATAAAGGTCGTAATCAAATAAAGTCGGGATTAGAAGCTTTGTAGTGTTGGCTGATTGGAATAATGGACCTTGGTCAAAGAGGATTAAAGGGAAGATAGTCCAACAAACCATCCTCTCATAATCCTTTTAGACACAAGTGCTAAAGGCACTAAAATCATTGGAACCCTTAGCAGGTGTGTTGCAATTGGTGGACGACGATGAGAAGATCAATGGGCTATGGAGATGGCTAAAAGCAAAATTATAGATTACTTCGACTAGAAAGAGCGTGATTACAGGCCCATCTTAGATATTATAAACAAGAGATGGGACAGCCAAATGTTATTTCCATTATATTTGGTTGCCTACATCCTTAATCCGGCCTTAATCTTTTGGCAATTGAATTGAGGCAAAAGCGACGCATATGGTTGGTTTTCTTGACGTCTTGGAGAGAATAGTTCTAGATAAAGAAAACCAGGATATGATTTTTGCTCTGCTGGACTTTTACACGAAGAGTGGGGGATTTTCTCAAGATTAATAGTAATAAGGTATATGACTATGAAAATTTCAAGTATGAACGTCTTAGTGAGTTGATCTAAGTAACTTAGAAATAGTTTTATACAATGTGCAAAGTCTAACTTAAACTTTTATTTGCAGCTGATTGGTTGGTTTTCTATGGAGTAGACCCGAACACGAAGGATCCAACATTAAAAAAACTGGCCATGAATATTCTTGGTTTGACATGTTCTGCTAGTGGTTGCAGTGCATCTGGAGTACGTTCGAGTCTGTCAGTTTGGTAATTCACTCCTTAGTGTTGATTTTAGTCTTAAATTTTAGAAAGTTAAAAGTAAACAGTCATTGCTAATATAAAGGAACCGTTTTAAAGAAAAGAAGCTCAATGACTTGGTCTTTGTCCAATACAACCAAAAGTTGTGAGAACAATTTCAGACTAGGTGAGAAAAGTCTGGTTTCTGTGATCCTATTTGCTTAGATGATTTGAAGGCAGATAGTGAGTGGCTTGTAGAGATAGAAGATCCGATTTTTGTAGGCGAGGACCTAACATGGGCTCAAGTCAAAGATGCCGCATTTGGATCTGCATCTGGAGAAAGTTCTTTCAGTTGAAGGCGGAGAGGAGTGGCGAGTGGTAGCAGTCAAGTGCAAACAGTAGATGGGGATTGATGAGATAGAAGAAGATGATCAAGATCAACTATTACATGTGGATGAAGTACTAGTACGAACCGATGATGAAGAAACAGACGAAGATGAAGTATACATCAAAGAAGGAGATGAATATGATGACGATGATGGTGATCCAATGCCACAATTGTAACTGGATCAATGTGTATAGTAGCCTATGTTAGTATGGTTATTTTATATATTTTAAATTTGCAGAGATAGAAGATCCGGTCTTTGCAAGCGAGGACCTAACATGGGCTCAAGTCAAAGATGCCGCATTTGGATCTGCATATAGAGAAAGTTCTCCCACTTGAAGGTGGAGAGGAAGGGCGAGTGGTAGCAGTCAAGTGCAAGCAATAGACGGGATCGATGAGATAGAAGAAGAAGATGATCAAAATCAACCATTAGATGTGGATGAAGTGCTAGTACGAACCGATGGTGAAGAAACAAATGAAGATGAAGTATACATCAAAGAAGGAGATGAATCTGATGACGATGATGGTGATCCAATGGCACAATTGTAACTGGATCAATGTGTATGTTGCCTTTGTTAGTATGCTTATTTTATATATTTTAAATTTATAGAGAGTTAATAAGTTGAAACTTGTAACTTTTTAAGTTGTTCTTTTTTCTTTTTTTCTTTTCTTCTCTCTCTCTCTCTCTCTCTCTCTCTCTCTCTCTCTTTGTAAATTGTAAATTTGTATTTGTAAATTAAGTTGTAATTTGTAACGCATAATTGTTTTTGAATATCTTGTTTGGCTCACCCTGCAAGATTACATTAGTGGCTCACATACGAGTATGGCTGGGCCAATGTTATAAAATCGCTTATGCGATCATAAGCAATCGATCAGGTGTGATCGCTTATGCGATCGCACATTGATTTTTTTTTGAAAAAAATAAAAATAAAAATAAAAAAATGAAAAAAGTCGAAAATATTGATAAATTTTCTGATGTTTTCCCCAATAAGACTATAATTACTCCAATTTTGTTTTGTTATATATTTCAATCTAATTTGTTTGTTACCTAAGCTATAATAAGTTAATAACCATTAACTAAGATGTAAAAAGCTAAAAATTAAAAACAAGTCAACAACTTATTAATAAAAATTTAATAATTTTATTGATAAATGAAATCTTAGTGGTGTTTCAGACTTTCAGTGAAGAGCGAAGACTACTATAGCATATACATAGTGCATTACGTACAAATTACAATTACAAGTTAGAAGTTACACCTATAAGTTGCAACTCAAAAATTACAAAATTTCATTACAAGTATACAAATATACAAACTACTATAACTATATACATTGATCCCTCTCCTATTGGGACACACCACCACCACCACCACCACCACCACCACCACCATCAGAATCATCTCCTTCTTCAATGTACACTTCATGTTTTTCTATTTTTTCATCATTTGTCTGCACAAGTTGCTCATCCACGTCTAATGATTGACATTATTCTTCTTGTACTTCTTCAATCTCAATATCATATTCTTCTCCTTGACGGCTACTAGCCCTCGTGCTGCTGCTCGCTCCTCTTCTCTGCCTTTGAGAACCTTCGCCGGGTGTCAATCCATAAGCGGCGTCTTCGACTTGGACCTATGTAAGGGTCTTTCCAGCAAAGATTGGATCATCTGTCTCCACAAGCCACTCACCATCCATCTTTAAATCATCTAGGCTGATAGGATCATAGAATCCAGGCTTTTCTCTCCTAGCCTGAAATCTTTCCTGTAGTTTCTCTTTATACTGGACGAAGACCAGGCCATTGAGTTTCTTTTGTTCAAGATGATTTTTTTCTTTTTTCATGTGAATCTGCATAGCATTTAAAATTTTCAATTAAAAGTGAATTAGCAATTTTCCATTTAGTCAATAACCTGAAACTAAAAGTGAATTATAGAACTTTTTAAGTCGTCAACTTAGCAAATTGAATGTACTCTAGTTGTGCTCGCAACCACTCGCAGAACATGTAATGCTATGAATTCTCATGGTTAGCTTCTGCAGTGCTGGATCCCTCCTGGTTGGGTCAACTCCATACATTGACCACCAGTCAACTATGCAAATAAGTTTAAGCTAGACACTCACTTAGATTTCTTACTTTGTAAGTTGTAACTTTGTGGAAGCGCATACTTAGCAATTTCATACTTCTATGCCCGATAACAATGTCTCTTGGGAAAATCCTTGCACTCTCCATGTAGAAGTTCAACTCTTGAGAAATTATATATATTTCTTGTTTATCTGGAATCATTCTTTCCAAAACGTCAAGAAATCCGACCATATGCATTGCCGATGCCACAGTTCGATTGGCGAATGCGAAGAATACGGTCGGATTATAGTTGAATACAATGGGATGGCATTTGACTGCCCTGTCTAGCATCTATAATAACTACGATGGGCTGGTAATTACGTACTTTATAGTTGAAGTGTTCTTTGATTTTGTTTCTAGCCCTCTCCATTGCATCATGGATATAACTCAGGGTGGCTTTTCATCATCGTTTACCAATCGCAATACACTTACTAAAGGTTCTGATGATTTTAAGGCTTTTATCACTTGCTTCTAAAATGATTGGGAAAGAATGGTTTGTTAGACTAGCTTCCTTTGACCTTCTTTAACTAGGGCCTATTATTCCAATTAGCCGGCATTACAAAGGTTTTAAGTTCGTGACCTTTGTAGTGTTAAAAAAATTGTTGCAAATCGAGTCGTGACTGGACGAAGCAAATTACACCCAAAGTTGGCTTCTCATGTGATGGAGAAGAAGGGCATGCTTGTACATAAAAACGGTGATTCTCTTAGCCCCAACAATTATCTTAAGATACAATGTGCCGCGCATGGAGTCCAAAATAAACGTCTCCTATTCTCCATAAGAAGGTGACCTGCAGGCTGCAGCTACATAACTAGTTGCGTTGTCCGTGATAACTTGGACAACATATTCCTCTCATACCTCTTCAACTACATTATCTAACAATTTGAATAAATAACCGGCCATGTAGGAATGGGCGGATGCATCCATGAACTTTAAAAACATTGTCCCAGTCAGACAATTGACAAGAGTTTATCAATGTCCAACCGGATCTATCGGTCCATCCATCGGCCATTAGCGTACAACTATAGATTTTTCAACTTTTTTTGTATTTAGAAATAAAGTTTCTAGTAAATTAAATCTCATTTTTTAGGCAACTCTCCCTCACTTCATGATAGGAAGGGAGTTTTAAGCCAGGTCTAAATTGACCTATAACTTAAACTAGTACCTTAAAACTCTTCATCTTTACTGTTTTAATAGCTACACCAGCTTGATACAACCACTTTACAATATATTGAATTGTGGTTTTTCTATCCTTCTGCTTATAATAGTGGTTTGGGTGGGTCATTTGTCCTTAATTCTCTGGTCAAACACATCTTTGGGATGTGGTCTACACCACCTATCGATAGGCCTATGCCCACGGGCTCTTTCGGTTGCCGGTCTAGATCGTGCTGTTAGGGTTGTAAATGGTTGATTTAGCCAAAACGAGACCCGCCCATTTACTAAATGCATATGGGTTCAAATTTTAGACCCAGACCCTTTTACTAAATGGGCGGGTCTAGGTCTAGGTCGGGTTTGAGTCAACCCCATCAAACTCATTTATAAATGGGTCTGGGTCTGGTAGAGGGAGATCCACCCAGACTCATTTATAAATGGGTTGGGTTTAACTGGCCTGGTTAAGGGATATCCAGACTCTGAACTAGACCCATTGATAAACCAACCTGGGTTACCTTTATTTAATATCAAAATTAATCAATTCACTAATCCCACCCTCTTCGACGCGTCGATTCGGATTCCGTGGTGCCTCGTATTCTTAGCCGAACATGGGGTGGATTTCTCATTTTCCCATGTTACTTGTCAAGGTATACAAAAGCATTTTTACTGGGTTTAAAACTGGGTCTGGACGGGTTCAGGTCTGGATGGGTCCCTTGCAACATAGACTAGATCCGGCCATTCACTAAATGGGTTTGAGTCAAGCCTAATATAAAGGAAACCAGATCCAGACTCATTTAGCAACTGGGTCTGTTCTTGGACCCAGACCCATACCCAATGTTCGAAATATCGGTATCGTGTTACGTATCACATCCTTGGGATATAAATACGTATTGGTTATCGCACGGGATATATTGTTTGTATTGGATAGTTTATTACACTTTTTGGAAAACATGAGGAAACATTGAGAAAATAATTGAATTTTTCAATGAAACTTCAGGGATTGTTAAAAAAGACCTTAATACACATTTTTAAATCATAACATCTCAAAAAAGAAGTGCACATAATACATTTCCTTTGTATAGGCTCCTAAGCTATGTGTTGTTTGATTGAACTAATGCAACTACATTCAAATTGAATGCATAACATTTATTGTATGTGATGATCATTTCATCAAACACTCCTAAATACTTCGAAATTAGTCTTAATTGACAAGCTGGTTGAAGGAAAATTTTGAAAAAAATAATAATAATTTTATATTTTTAAAATTAATTTTTAATTAAAAATGATTTTTATTTTCTGAAAATTGACAAGGACTTGACAAATCAGTAGATAAGCCATCATAGATGCTTGATTGCATGTTTGGAGTGCAACATTGCAAACAATTTGGGAGAAATTGGGTAAAATTTGAAATTTCTGCAAATCGGATCCCCTACACTCAAACTTCAAAAATAGAGTATTTGTGATGATCATTTCATCAAGTACTCCTAAATACTTCGAAATTAGTCTCAATTAATAGCCGGTTGAGGGAAATTTCAAAAAAAAAAAAAAAAAAAACATGGAGAACATGAAGAACCAATGAATATCGAAATCAAAGCTTCGACTCCATGATTTTTCATGCAAAACATGAAGAACCAATGGATTTGTAACCATTTGACATTGATTTAATATAATTTCAACAAAAAAAGGATTGGAAATTGAAAATACTTACCGGATCGAACATGTGGGATATATCGGCACTACATGTACGTTTCGTAGCGCACAGGTGGGATATATCGGCCGATATCATTGATATTTAAAACATTGGCCGTACCATTTGGCAAACAGGTCGGGTCTGGGTACCCTATCGGGTCCACTAACCCATTTACAAACCTACGCCTTGTGGATGTAGGTGGTGTAGAAACTTCCACATCTACAACTTCAATGTCCTTATAAGCTTCACTCTCCATACATTCTTCTTGAATAATAGTTGTGTCATGTCTTTTTCGATCATTCTTGTCCATGTACTCCATGATTTCCTTACGGATCTCCGGAGTAACATTGGAACATGCTCTTACATTTAATCATGGTGCATGCACAAGGTGTTGTTTATGCCGAACAATACCATCGCAACTTATGAATCCGCACATATCACACACTATCTGGGACTTTTCACCAGCACTTCGATAGTACCCGCACTTCCAACCCAGGTCATTTGACTTTGGTTTCAAAGAAGAAGATTGAGAAGAAGACATGATCACAAAGTATTGTACGAGTAACTAGTTACTAAACTTCCTAACTTCCTACTAATTAGTAAGTACTAAGTAGTGTATGAGTATATGAGTAAGTGTATTAGATAAACAATTGAAACAAATAAGCTATATGCTAACTACTAGCCAAGTCCTAACTACTAAGTAACTAGTAACTACTAAATACTAAATACATGTCTACTATTAGTATATTATTATTAGACTATTACTATATGAGTGAGTGATAGTGTCTCACTATAGTGGAGTTACAATTTACAACAATTGTAACACACACGCACACACATATATATAAGAAGTGAGTAAAGAACCTCTTCTGAATGTCTAATGTCTTGAATCTTGATAAAAGAAATGACTAATAATGATATTGATACACTAAACAATACAATTATACATTTACAATTTACAAATGAATACAATAGTTAATAAAACAAAATAATGCTGGGTGACTCTTGAGTCTTGAGTTGACTTGAGAGTTGAGTCTCTTGAGTCTTGAGTTTTTGAGTCTTGACTCTTTAGTCTTGACTATTGAAATGGAAAAAAAAAAAAAAAAAAAGACAACGAATGTTAGATAGAAGTTAGAACTTAAGAGATTAGAAATAAAATGCTAATGAATGAAAGATTAAGATTAGATTAGAGAATGAGAATGATAGATAAATCGAGTGAAAGCAAGAAGATAGAGAGGTGAGATGAGACTTGAGAGAAAGAAAGTAAAGAAGAGGAGACTAGAGAGAATGAGAGATATAGATAATAGATTACACAGAGAGAGAGAGAGAGAGAGAGAGAGAGAGAGAGAGAGAGAGAGAGATTGTGAGGATTACTTTAAGCCTTCGAGTGAGAAACTATGAAAGAGAGAATGAGAGTATTACTTTAGAAATATGTGATCGCATATGCCATTATGCGATCACATATTGTATACATGGCATATGCGACCATCACATATGCCATGTGTACAACACTCTCATGAGTTTCAACACCAATGTTTTAAATATCGACGATATTGGCCAATATATCCCACGATATATCTTGTATCCCACCCGTGCGATACGAAACGCAGAAGTAGCGGGATATATCCTACATGTTTGATCCAGTGAGCATTTTTTTTTTTAATATTTCCAATCATTTTTTTTTTTTTTGGTAACTTATATTAAATCAGTATCAAATTGTTACAAATCAATGATTTTTCATGTTTTGTATGAAAAATCATGGATTGGGAGCTTCGATTTCGAGAATTGGAGGAGAATGACCGAGTTGTGGAAAAGTGAAAAAAATAACAAATTTCTCAATTTCTCGCAAATCGGTTGCAATGTTGATGTCCAAACATAAAATCAAACACGTATGTAACTTGATCTAGTGATTCTTCTTTTGATTTTGAATGTATTGCTTCTATTTCCACACGTCTTCTTACATTTATAAATTATATGAGTAAACTTTGAATATACTTGAATCAATTCAGATAGCGCATAGATTAGGACCCTATACAAAGAAAACTTATTATGTGCATTTTTTTTTTGTAATGTTTTGATTTGTAAGTGTATATTGATGTCTTTTTTAACAATCACTGAAATTTCATTGAAAAATTCGACCAATTTTCAATGTTTCCCCATGTTTCAACAAGAGCGATACATTATGCGATACAACCAATATATCCCATGCGATAACCGATACGTATTTGTATCCCAAGGGTGCGATACATAGCACAATACCGATATTTCGAACACTATTCCACACTAGGGTCATGGGTTTGAGTACCCATTGTGGTGTGTGTGTTAAAAAAAATGCGATTATGCGATTGGTTTTGACAACACTGGGTTGGCCACATGCATTAAGATGTAGTCAGTGTTAGAAGTCTCGGTATCGCTATAAGTTTCGCTGGCCAGGGATACAAAAACAATATCGATATTGCCGATAATCTCGTTGATAACTGGAAATGCGAGGAAACATGGGAAAAATGGTGGAATTTTCAGCAAAACTTCAGGAGATGTTAAAATGTACATATTTGCATATTTAGAAATAAAAAAAAAAAAATAAATTGAAAAAAGAATGCATGTATAACAAGTTTCCATTTAATGGGGTGTCTTAAAAACATGTGTTGTTGTAAGAAATCAGTCCAACCATCCCATCGCGGCCTATTTAACCATCCGACATTCCATCCAGACATTCATCAATATTGCAAAATATCAACAACACATGATGTTTCACCAAGAAATCATCAACAATTAGAAATGAAACGAAAGATTGTGGGCTTAATATCATGCATGTTGCAATATCGATAATATCGAGATATTATCAATATTATTAATAACAAATTGAACACTACATACAACCTTGTGCCCATAAAAAAAAAAATTTTGAAACAAATTTTTTTCTAATAAACAAAATTTTGATGATATCAATACGTTGGCGATATTATTGAAAAATCGTCAATACACTTATGATATACGCATTACCTAGAATTTACATAGTCGAAAATATTGGCGATATCAATGTTCGAAATATTGGTATCGCGCAATGTGTCGCACCCTAGGGAATCCACGTCCCATTGAGTGGATTCCAGATTTCCTGTGAATGCCTTTAGCATGAAGTTCTTGCGCTGAGATGCTAGGTGGGGCCCACCATGATGTTTGTGAAAAATCCATGCTGTCCATCCGTTTTTCCAGATCATTTTAGGACAAGAGACCAAAAATCAGGTGGATATAAAACTCAAGTGGCCCGCACGAGAGGAAAGAGTGGAGATTCAGTGACCACTGTTTAAACATTTGTATGGCCACAAAAGTTTTGTATCAGGCTAAGTTTTTTATTTTTTTAACTTCATCCTAGTGGAAATGACCTTATAAATGGTTTGGATGGCATATAAACATCACGGTGGAGCCCAGAAAGGTTTCAACGGTATGAAACTCTGTCTAGTTTTCCTTCTCTTATGGTCGTCTTGAGTTTTGGATCCACCTAATTTTTGGTTTCATGTCCTAAAATAATTTGGACAAATGGATGGATGGTGTGGATTTTTCAGAAACATCATGGTGGGCCCCACCTAGCATCCCAGCATAGGAACTTCCTGCGAAAGGCATTCACAGGAAATCCGTGTCCCACCATTTTCATGCTCGGCGCTGCTACGGAACCAATGATGTGTGTGGGACCTTGACTGTGGCCCTCGTCATTATGTATGTGTTATATCCACATCGTCCATCCATTTGGAGAGATCATTGTAGGGCCTGAGACAAAGAATGAGGTCAATCCAAAGCTCAAGTGGACCCTAGTAAAACACAAACATCAGCTTGATCGAAAACTTTTGTGGCCCTCACAAAGTTTTTAATGGTAGGAGTTCAATCCCCCACTATTTTGTGTGGTGGGGTCCACTTGAGCTTTGGATTCAACCCATTCTTTGTCTCATGACCTAAAATAATCTCTCCAAATGGATGGACAGAATGGATATATAGTACATACATCTATGTGGGCCCACCGTAAGGGCTACACCATCTTTAGTTCAGCCAAGTCCCACCGAATCCACTTTCCCTTAACTTAAGGGGCGTGGATTAGGTGTTACGCGGGTAACTGCTTAGTGGTTGTTACCCTTACTGTTGGGCCCACCTTTGATGATATGTTGTATATCCACTCCGTCCATTTGTTTTTCCAGATCATTTTAGGATGTTGTCCCAAAAATTAAGTACATCCAAATCTCAGGTGGACCACACCACATGAAACAGTGATGATTAAACGTTCACCGTTAAAAACATATCAAGGCCTGCTTTAAGTAGATCCGTAATGTCTATTTGTCATCCAACCCGTTGATAAGGTCAATCAGAACTGGATGAAGGGAATATACAAAGATTAGCTTAAACAAAAACTTTCGTTGCCTACAAAATGCTTTTAATGGTCATTCATTCACCACTTTTTTTGGTGTGGTCCACCCTAGATTTGGATCTGCTTAAGTTTTGGATTAACGTCCTTAAATGATATGAAAAAGATGGATGGACGGTCTGGATAAAACATATACATCAAGGTGGACCCCACGAGCTCGTGACAGACTATCTGTCTGTACGTTGTCACTACCGCATTCATCAAAAAGGGCTTTTGAAGCCATTTTTGCAACAGAGATAGGGTTCCAGTCATTCTGCAACCCTAAAACCCTATAATTTCTCCAAAAAATCCCCCAAATCCCACGATTTTTGGCAGATTTGTTGCTGAAATCTCCCTTTCGTTGGAAATCTACCAATTCAACAAAAAACAAAAGGAATTTGAAGTTTTTTCGCACTTATGGTGCACCGCTAGCTCTCGATCGAGTGGACCACCAAATTCAGCTTCCGATCACCCAATCTTCCTCCACAGGTACCGAAATCCCCTCTTACATGGATTGAAAGATTTTCCCTCTTTGTTATTATTTTTTTTGATTTTTCGGTAAATCTGCAGATACAACATGATAATATTGCTAATATCAATGATTCTGCAAAAAAATCATGCGATATTGTGCGATATATCGCACGATAAAAATAATTTTGTTTATATATATATATTTATTTATTTATTTCTGAGGGTCTCAGATGGGTTTCGTATCGCTGGTCAGCGATAACGATAATATCGGCCAATATATCGGTCGATAGTATCGACATTAGGAACATTGGGCGATATTGATGCATTGGCGATACAAGCAATGTCTAGAATTTACATAGTTGAAAATATTGGCGATTACATTAGCGATATTGATACTTTAGCGATACATTGCTAATACCTGAAATTTCTGATACTACCAGTGTTATTGGTATCGCTTAGCTGGAGATAAAGATAATATCGGAGATATTTCGATAATATCGAAGATAATTTGAACACTAGATGCACTTGGGTCCACATGTTCCAACATCGGATCTATTGGTTCACTTAGGAACACTTTAGTGGGATAGATCTTGGTGATAGACCATCCATCAAGTGGTTTTTAGCTGGCTTGATAGTTAAGTGATTTTAGATGTTTTATCAAAGGTTTTTAACCATTGATCTTTTATTTTCATAGAAAAAAATGGTTTATCGAACTTGATGGATATCCAATACTTAAGATCTTATTATTCATTTCTTAAGCCGGCATGGAATTTATGGCCAAGGATGGATGCCACTTGGGTGCATGGATAGGCAGGATTACAGACTTTATATGTAGGTCATAATGAAGTCTGCAGTGATGAGGAGAACCATAATAGGTGCATCCCTTTGAAACGTTGATTCCTCCTTATGAATAAATCCTATCTCAAGGAGAGAGAGAGAGAGCCCCTTGGACACCCCCCTTCTTGGACATTTTTAGAAAAAAAGGAGAAAAGGAAGGACTGAACAAAAGAAAAGAAAATTGTCTCTCCTCCCTCCTTCACATGTGTATGAGTGGTCCACCTTGTGGATGACTTTGATGGTGTGTAGGCCAAGGTGTTCTGTATCCATTACGATATGCCCATAAAGGCTGATACGTATAGGTAATGGCCATGACCGTTACGCGATATGGGGGTGAAAAGGGGCAGTTAGTTTTTTGAGACCGTATCAATTGTTCCGTTGGCCATAAAAGCCGTTACAGGGCATAATGATCGTTGCTCCTGTGACGGCCAAAAAATGATCACTTTTTCTTCTTTTTTTTTCTATTTAAATTCATTTTTCTCCTCTTTTTTACTTTTCTCATTCCAAAAACTCTCCTATATCATTTTACAACAGATTTCGACTACTCTTACTACAACTTTTAAGATTGAAATTGTGGATTGAAGTGATTTGAGTGAATAGTTTATCCAAGGGCCTTTTTTTCAAAAAATTGAAAAAGTAGTTTTTATGCCTTTTTCTGATTTCTAGTTCTAATGCTTGATTGTGATGTGTAAACATTAGAGACATAATCATATTAAACAATTCACTAGACAACTCGATACAACACTTTCACCAAAGAGTAAACCGTTACACTACCATAAACATGTTCAAAACAAAAAACGAATACATATTTGAAATATTTACAATATTCTTGATTTTCTAGATATTTTTTCAAAATTTATTGGGCAAAAGAAAATTTTCAGCCGTTATGGGGGTTGTAACGGTCATTACGCCCCCGTATCGACCGTTATGACCAATACCCGTATCGGTAATGGTGGTGACCGTTACGGCCACCATTATTGATACAGAATACCTTCGTGCAGGCCTAGCCCCATAGTAGTTGAAGGGACATTGATTGAAGGAAAAATGTTCTCCCTTCTGCAGTTTTAGGAATTTGATTGTATCTTCATGAGGGCCTATAAAAATTTTAAATTAGTCATTTTTCAAAAGTTTATGCTTTGCCTCTTTTAAAAAAATTGCTAATGAAGGTGGTATCAGAGTGCTCCCATTGTAGATACAAATTGATTCCTTGTTTTGATTGTACCAATGAGTATATCCATTTGGGATGATAACCGGGCAGATTGAAGGGGCTTTCTTTGGGAATGCATTTTAAATTTCAATCCAAACAAACATATGGATTTTGAGATCTGGTTGATTCAATTCATCATATCACCAATAGTGGGAACTGAATCAATAGTTAATTAGGGCGTATGGAAGTCTTTTTTCTTGTTTTTCTTCTTGTAGACGATGGAAAATGGCATTTTATGAGTTCTTGATGGTTTGGATTGATTGATGGTGATGATTTATGGTTATTTTGAGAATTACATGTAATAAATGGTTGTAAAAAAAAGAAGTCACTAGAACACTATTCTATATTCGAACAAGTTGTACTTTTCTTCTTCTTTTAGATCTTGATATATCCATCTTCTTAGATGGCCTGGATTATCTGGGATATCCATGGAAGATCTAGGCGAAGAGGGCCCGTGCATAGCAGAGAAAGTTGTAGAATTCATGTTTGGGAGTGAGAGGAGGATGATGATCAGCTTGGATTGAGCTTATGTAACCCACATGTAAATGCCCATGGGAGAAGGGCGTGCACACCCACCCCCTTCGTATTTTCACTCTCCATTTTTCTTCTCTTCTCTCTCTCTCTCTCTCTCTCTCTCTCTCTCTCTCTCTCTCTCTCTCTCTCGTTCTCCTGGTGTGCTTCTTCCTCTCTCTCTCTCTCTCTCTGTCTCTCTCTTGTTCTCCTGGTGTGCTTCTTCCACAAGTTTTCCAATTTAGAAACTCTTTTCCCTCTTCCCTTTTGTGACAAGGTTTCTAACAAGAGATAATGAGAACCTTCCAATTCTGAAACTTTGCTAGAAATTAGCTTCCATGTGTTGCTAAATTAATCATATTTAGATATTTCTTAATGTGTTTGATTAGGGTGTTTCTTAATTTGGTAAGTGTACTTGCACTTGGATGCCCATGCGTTGGGATGTATGAGCCATCCTCCACACCCTTAATGGTGTGTACGTCCCATGTCCAACAACATACAAAATTTGTGGGGCCTGGTCACATGTGTGGCATCATAAGTACTGGCTCCTTCAGCAGGTTTCTCTGTGGTCATATATCTCAATTTTCCCTTAGCTTTGTGAAAAACTTGGATTGACTTAGACTACTTAAATAATTTGTCTTATTTAACTTAATAGAGGTTATCTGGACTCCTAAAAAATCAGATGGGTTTATAAATCAAGGTTCTGGGTCACTTTTTATCTCCATAACAAATAAAAGAAGAGTACCTCACCTGCACAAACATGGGCTGACATAGAACAATCGATGAGCACCACTCTTGAACACTTCACACGATGCACTCGTCACCTTGGATAGAAGAATCACCCCACATGTCCACTACTTCCAGCCGGTCATGGAGAAATATAATCACGAACACAACATCCAACATGGGCAAACAGCCCACACGTTTGCAACGATCACACATGAGGTGATATTATTCAAGAAGCTGATGTCTTCAGTCCTTCACGCACACATGGACCATTACAGAAGGCCCGACACACAAAAGAAATAGAAAATAATCCCTAGGTTTCTTAAGAAAATTCCAGCACAAGCATAATAAGGGACACCAAGGGTTAAAAGAAAAGAAGTAATAAGAAGATTTGGAGAAGAAGTAAAAGAATTAGAAACTACGAAGCTCTGATACCATATAAAATAGTGGAAAGAGAGATGGGATAGAGAGGAAGAAAGGGAGAAGAGGAGAATGTAGCGAGAATAAAATGGCCTGATGTTAGGTTTTGCAACCCCCTCTCCTTTTACATTATGAAAGTTTCATAATTATAGAAATGTAATTAATAACAAAAGCAAGAATCCCCTCTATGTCCTAGACCAAAATAACCCATCTAAGTAGGCCTATGTTGGCCCATATCACATTCATTAACACAGGTTATACCATGAAATAACCATCTTCAACATCATTTGTGGCCTAATATACCAGGAACTAACCTTATTCAGCATCGTCTATGGCCTTCCATGACAGGAACTAACCTTATTCAGCATCGTTTGTGGCCTACTTTTTGCATGCTCCATCATCTACCTTTTCTTCATATGTATACTGATAAATAGGAAAACATGTTTTAACCTTATGCAGTACTCATTTGGTAGCAGCTACCGTATCTTTCTTGTGTTTATCTTACTTATGCCCATAAAACCAAATATTACTTGGAATTTGAACGCGACAATTTAATATTTTATTCTACCAGTCATCCAATTGCTATTTAGTTGGCAATGTTAAGTTCATCATGTGTTCAGGTAAAAAAATAAGAAATATACTTCTTGATCAAGAAACACATATTGACTTGTAGACGATGGACATGATCCTGATGAGCAGTTTTTTTTTTTTTTTTTTTTTACATGCATTGATAACTATTTTAGGTTTTTAATGCAGGCAATCGCTTGTTACTCTAAAGCTCACAGCTTAAAACCGGGAGATCCTGTTATCTTGAGTAATAGAAGTGCTGCTTTTTGCAGGTCAGTGCTGCAATCATTTTGTGCTTTTTTTTTTTTTCATTCAAGACCACCTTCAGTTCATGGTCATGATTCTAACTATGCTACACTTTTCTAAATCTATTACGCCTGTCCCATATCTCTGGAAATGTACTTGATTCATCATCATCATCTTAGCATTTTCGAATTTTTTGGTTTTCTTTTGAATGGTGTATTGGCAACACTTCTATGATCAGCTGTCCCACAGACATTAACCTACCTCTTTTACTTGGCACTTGGAAGTTGGAACTGGCCATCGTAGATGCTCACATTGATGCCACTCGTGGAGATGTACTTGATTGTTGATAAAAACTAAAGTGATTAAATGTTCTTCCCTGCTTATATAACACCTTTCATGTTCCAGGATTAGCAAACGCCTAAGAAACCGATCTGCATCTGCTTCTGAATACCAACCGCTAAATGGATTGGATCCTACAACACATGCTGAAGTAAGGCTCCGCTTCATGGCTTGCATCCTTGAAACAGCACTTTCCAATTGCCACATATGCTTATGCTTCTTCAGTCATCATTTCAGCTTGCTTTGAAGGATGCTGAGAAGGTGATGAACATCCGAAGTAATTCAGCCAAATCATATTATCTCAAGGCCAATGCTCTCATTTTGGTAATAATTGTTTTTTTTTTTTTTGTCAAATTCATTCACTATATATATATATATATATATATATATATATATAGATATATATATATATATATATATATATATATATATATATATATATATATATATCCAGAAATGGCTACATTTTCAACCAAGATATTGGGTGCACCAGTCATACATGGACAACTCATCAAAGAAGAAAAGAACTTGCACAAGCCAAACATGCTGTCCTTTTTAATTTTTTTTTTAATTTTAATTTTTTTAATTTTTTTTAAAAAATTTGAGTCTGTAAATTGGGATTGAATCTACACCTTGAGTTTACCACATGGATGCCATCTGATTGAGCAAGGGTCTTGAACCTTCAACATGCAATCCCTTTTTAGCTATCGAAATTCTGCGATCTCAAACACTCGAGCAGTCCTATCTAGCGAAACTGAAACAAGGAACTCCCCATTGGCAGAGCAGCCAGCAACTGAATGGCATCAAAATGGCCATTGAATGTTTTCTTGCAATCCCCGGAGAGGGTGTCCCATACTTTCCCATCTACGCAGCCTGTAGCTATATACTGAGATGTACCCAACCAAGACAAACACGCCACTCCTTCCTAATGTTCACTGGTAATAATTGTTCTCACTTCTCACTGATATTTCCCTACAGAGGGGAGGTCAGTTTGTTCTGCTTACAGAAATCTATATAATTTCCTTATTTATTGTTTCCTATTGTAGACACATACCTGTAAAGCTCCACCTTTGACTGGCTGAATCTTCCTTGCCTTTCTTCACACTTTTTGTTCAAACTGATAGGATAAGACTTCGGCAATGCTTTGAGAGCTGACATTTATCACACTGAATGTTACTCATTAGAGGTAAACAGTAAAGGAAGAAGTAACTTCAGACTAGGAAGAGGAATATACCAATCTATGATGCAAGTACATGACACGGTCCATCTTTAAATTGTCACCAAGTGTGGACTAAAAAGCAAAAGCTTTAACATCATCAAGGATCAAATAAGTAGAGTTCCTCTCATTCATGGCCACCATTAATCTTTTGTCCAGTTTTCAGTTTTGAAATAAATGAAAAGAAGGAAAGAAGGTCACACTACTATTGAATGACTGGGTGAGCTTGCTAATAAAAAAAATATTAGTAGACAATTTTAGAACAAATGACAAAGACAATGGAGACAAGACTAACGGTACCTGTTCTTTCAACATGAGTACATGATCCATCAACAGTTTTTATGTGGCTAGAGTCTGAAGTGGATGAATATGACAAAAAAATGAAAATATATACCAGTCATATGATCGGATGCCCCAAAATTAGTGATCCATGATGAACTATTAGGATTATTGGACACTAGTTAGCAAAAACGAAGATACCTGACTGATCTACGAGAGACTGTAGAGATAAGCACCCTCAAGAAATACCACAAAAATCCCTAGAAATACAGTACACTAGAAAAAATGAAATCTATACTGTTTATTGAATTGTTTTATTTTTCATGATACAAAAATCATCATAAATCTTCTAAAATCAGGCTATTTCAGATCCATACCTTTTTCCTTCAAGAAGCCATCAAACTGTACACTGATGTTGTTGTCGATACATAGGATGACGTCACCAGTGTTTTAAATAGCGCTAGCGTGTTGTGTAGTGTTCAACCTTCTGTAGTGTGTAGCATAAATAGCATAAGATACATGAACATGATACTTCTATTTTTTAAATTTAAAAATAGGAAAAATATGAGAAATAGTAAGAAAAAAAGCAAAAAATAAAAATAAAAATGCCTAAAAGTTTCAAACAAGTTGTTAATTACCATTTATCAAAAGCCAATCCACATATATAACCAAATCAAATAATTATCACATCAACAACTTTCTAAGCAAACCACTTTGATTAATAATGTTTAACTGAAACAACAAGTCACAAGTATGAAAAGAAATAAAAACCCCATATGTTAAGAGTATTAAGTACAATACAAATGTCACAAGTGAAGTCGCAAACTCATAGATTAGTGAATCACAAAGGGGAACATTAAAAAGTAAAAAACCACCATTGTAGAATGGTGGCCCACATGATGGACTAGAAAACATTGGGGGACAATGGGCCCACTATGGCCCATAGAAAACACTGCACCACCCATACACACACCACAATGGGCCCCACATGGGCTCACCATAGAAAACAATGCACAACCACCCATACACACACCATAGTGGGCTCCACGTGGGCTATGCCATAGAAAAAAAATGCACAACCATCCATACAAACGCCACAATAGGCCACCTAAAAAAAGAAAATAAGGAAAAAATTGCATAACAACCCCTAACATGCCATGCACACATCACAGCTGGCCCTAAAACCAAAAAAGAAAAAAGAAGAAGAAAAAATTGGATAGCAACCCCTATCCTATAATATTGCACAGTAATCAACACCCTAAAATGAAAAAATCCCAAAAGAACCAATAAATCTGAATTCGAAATGAAAAGTAACTCATTAAAGGGCAAGAACATACCTCTAGCAGGCTTAAGAAGAGATTTAATCAATCAAAAATCTGAAAAGTGGAGCTTTGTAGTTGCACAGATGCGAAAAAGGGGTAAACCTGATTTTTCTTTTCTCCCCTTTGTTTCAGCTCCAGTGCTCTTGAAAAGACAGGAAATGGACCTCTTTGCAAGGTAGACTGATTGCTTGGAATCTCCCATTCAACGGCCTTTTGGATCGAGGGGGGGGGGGGGGCGGGTGGGGTGGTTGTTCAAAAGAGGGATTTTCAGAAACCCTCTTTTGAAACTCTTTTCTTTTAATATTAGTTTTAAAGATTATTTAGTATGTGAGTTTAACACCAAATTTAACAAAGAATCACCGCCATTTTAAATGAAAATCAACAAAGAAAGGTTACGTTTTAACTTTACATTTAAGGTTTTTTCAAAATGTGAATTCTAAACCATTTAATATAAACAAAACTTAGAAAAATACATTGTAGTGTATGCTACATATGCTACACGCTACATAGTTGTAGTGTATGCTACAGGAGATTTACGCTATTTATGTACGTTACATAGCACTACGGCTACGCTACGCTACATAGCATACACTACGAACGCTATTTGAAACACTTCATCACCAGTAGGTCCCACCAAAGCAACCTTCACTCTGGTTAGCCTAGGAAGAGTGCTTTGATACCAAGTGGAAAGTGGAGTGACTGAATAGAAGAGAAGGAAGAAAGGAGGAGGAAGGAGAAAGGAGAAAGGAGAAAGGAGAAAGGAGAGAGTGTTGGGATTTAATATTGTATCTTAGCCTTAATGATTAACACTCTCTTTAATATTTAACATATATACAGTAGTACACTATAGACCACAAAATACAAGGCACACACGTGAAGACATAAATACGTATATTACATTGTCAAGTCTACACAAGAATATTTTAGAAACTTCTCAATCTTTCTAGAGTGATCTTTGGGACATTCTCAAGTCTATGTAAAAGTTTAAATAGATTACAAGAATACCGTTATAGTGCAAATTATTGGAATACTCTCAAAGAAATCACCACTGGTAATTACCAGTATAATCAATCTAGAGCTCTGCCATCATGAAAGAAATTGAAAACCCTTGTGCTGAAGGAAGAGGATCTATTCTATCTTGTTGGTATCATCGTGGTCTTGTGCCTGCCATTTGGTGTAGGCTTTACAATCTTTGTTTCACCAATCAATCTTATTTTATGTCCTACGTGTGATAAGTGACTAGGACTTCATATCTAATTTGACAACCTCAATCCAAGTCCTTTTAGGTCTTCCTATCATTATGCTTTCAGGTCCTTATATCCTAATCTTGGTTCCTTTAAGAAGTGCGTAGAGAAGTAAGCTACCTTATGAAAACATTTAGGGCTCGTTGGGAGCTTGTAAATGGAGGTAAATGAAATCCATTTCACAATTACACTCAAATCAAGTGTAAATGGAATCGTCAATGTGTCTGGTAGCCTGTAAATGAAATGCACCGAAATCCAAATATTCTATTTGGACGGGAGTAAATGGGAGATATTCGAATGCATTGTAATTCTTCAATATATTCATAGGAACATGTGATATCCCAAATCAGCTTTAATATCGATAGAATGACTGTAATAAGCCCATTGAAATATATACTTTGGCCAAAAATGAGGAAATTCTGAGCCTTGGGTGGGCCACAAATGGAAGGATAACAAACAAGCAACTCGGCAACTTTTTCTAGTTGTCCATTTAGATATCCAACATTTGGGCAGTTTAGATCATTCCATTGGTGTTATTTTAGTGATGCAGCCTATAATTGGATTGCTGCGGAGTATCATCAGCGTGCCATGTGTACGGCGGATTAGGAGCATAGCGACCCCTTTGTTTACTCATGCGATTCTCCCAAGGAGCCAAAAAAGGCATTTCACACCAATTACTCCTAAATCTCTCCTCTTCCTTGGGATTTCAAATTAACCCCATTTACTCCTAATTCATTTACTCCCAATTCCATTTGCTGACATTTACTCCATCCAAACACACCTCTTACCCCATTTACTCCCATGTGCATCTATCTTTTTTATTTTGTGGAGAGATATGCATCTGTCTCTTAATAAATTGCTTTTCTCTGTCTTTCTTTCCTTCAAAATAGTGTGAAGGACAGAGTAAAAAGTTGCATTTACAAAAAGGCCTGGCAGTCGGAAGGGGAGTATAAGATCATTTCCACTAGATGATATCATGAGAGGGATTAGATGGTCCTTATCCTCCATAAATTTGGAGTTTGCTGATGGACAAGATTACGTGACTTAGGGCTCATGGTTAGGTGATCTAAACTAAACAGTCAATCTAATGGGCCCCACTGTGGATGGTTGACATCTGTAAATCTCCACAGATTGGAAGATCCTAACACATTAATTAAATGCAAATGTGTTGCTTCAATGTACTCATGTCCTTTTCTATGTCTCATGTTCCTGTAACTTTTTCCCCCCTAATTTGCTGGTTTTCTTTTCATTTTTCAACTTTCTTTTTTATTCTAATTTTAACTATTTAACAGACTGTTTCCTTCATAAGTGAGGATTACTCTCAATGTTACTTGGACACTTGGCATGCGTGTCTAGTGTCCAAATGTCCAAAAGCATCTGGCATGCCGAACTAAAAAAATCTAGACAGGAAGGCGCTTCCACATGCAAATAAATAATAATTTAGTTAAATAAATAAAATTGACAAATAGAATAAAATTTTGATTAGAACGATGAAAACACGAAAAACAATGGAAATTCGAAAAGAATATTGACATAGTTCCAATAAAAGGCAATTGCTAGTAATCTAAACTAACTACTAATTGATTTTATAGTCATCTCAAGAAATTGCAGTTTGTATCATCACACACAAACACTCTCTCTCTCTCTCTCTCTCTCTCTCTCTCTCATAAAATTAGAAAACCCCAACAATTGAACATCAAAGGTTATGTTTTTCTGTTATATGTGTCATGCGACAATGAAAAATGAACTTACATAGAGAGTGAGAGGAAGCATTATGAATAGTTTCTTCAAAAAACAACAGAATGAAGGCAAGCTTGGGGGATAAAGATGAGAGATGTCTGGTTTGAAAAAGAAATTTACATAACAAAAGATTTTAAGAAAGATGAAAAGGAAAGCTTTGTGGAGAATATGTTTGGAAATCTCCCTTGAAGTGTCCCACATGTGTTACTTATGGTGACATCACTAGGACATTTTGTCTGTTCAATTTTGAAGTGTCGTGTTGTTTCAAGGAGTGTCCCTAAGTGCCGACACGACAAAAATCCATAAAGCGTCCAGGTAACACTTTCTTTTTTGATTGCTTTTCCCCTTTGAAAACAATAAATGAAGATGCTGGTTGATTTTGAAGAAGTGAAGATATCTTATTAATAGAGTATAAAACTGCTTGATATGTACCGCTGCAAAGTCACCACTATGGACAATGTGACTTTCGGCATTGTAACTTGGTTTTTGATGTAGGGACATGTGATGACCTAATTCTAGATGCATATATAATCAGGTTAAAGAATGTTCAAATAAATACACCAATTAACTAACTGTTTCTAGTCAAAGGAGTTAGGTAAATTTCAAAACAAAGATGAGGTCATTCCGTCAGGGTCATGCCCCTTAGCATAAAATTGCGTAAACAGTAAAAAGGGAGGACCTAGGGATATGAGGAGATCCCAGATCTAGTATAAGTCAGTCCACAGTCAAGTTTGATCTGATTCTACTGACTAACCATCCCTCTTTTCCGTTCAAACTAGAAAGGGGATATCCAGAGAGGAACGAAAGGGGTGAAGAATGAAGGGTTCGAGATAAAGAAAGTACAGGTCATTTTGTCATCAAAAGAAAAGGAGGAGGATGACTCTTACCTCTTACTGCATCTCGAAGATCTAGAAAGAAGGAAACTTGAAATCAGGGTGGAATCCTCAACACCCAAGGGCCAATCTTGAAACCTTAATCTCTTGAATAAAGAGAAAGAAAAGAGACGAATTTCTATTCATTCAATAATAATGAAAATACGGTTTCTCACAACGTATATATAAGCTTTGGAAAAAGTAAAAGTGCGCTAAAGCCCCTGAAAACAAGAAAAATAACAAAAAAGACGAAAAATAAAGAAAGTGCAATAAAGCCCCTAAAATAAGAAAAAAGAACAAAAATGCCTAAAACTAAAACACCCGTGTGATAGGTTGTGAAATCCGACCCATGGATCTATGGTCAGGGTGCGGTCATGCCGCTCATGCACTCGTAGCGCGTCAGAAAATGGGTCCGATGGACCCACGTCTATCCGCATCAACTCCTTTGTTTCGGTACTTTGTCGGCGACGACTCCTTCTCTGGTACACTCTAAAGGGTGCACCACTAATGTTCGCATCAATTCTCCATGGGTAGGAAGAATTTGCCACTGACAAAAGCGAACTCTTATATCTCTCCAACAAATCGGGGTTGATGCATTGCAACTCTGCCTATGTGATCCAAGAGTTATCTGTAATGGGCCTGTTCCTCCATTTGACTAGGAATTTCTGGAAACCCCCAGAGCGAGTGGAAACCGCCTTAGGGTCCAAAATTTCCTCTATCTCGTTTCTTCTCGGTGCAGGTGGAAGAGAAGGTAAGATGGGTACAGGAAGATTAGGCTGTGTCCAAGGTCCATATATAGGGAGGGTCTGGGAAGAAACAGGTGAACTAGTGGATATAGGTAATGGCTTGTGAAAGGGAACTAGATCTTCCACATTAAATGTGGATCTGATGCCCATTGTAGCAGGGATATCAACAACATAAGCATTAGATCCCAACCTTCACAATTTTATGTGGGCTTATGCTACGGGCATGAAGCTTCTTCACGGATCCAAGTGGAAACCGATTAGACCTAATACGAACCATGACGTCATCTCTAGGTTGAAATTCCTTAAATCTCCTGTGAGTGGCAGCAGAAAATTTATAATGTTCATTACTTGAATTAATTTTCCTCTTGATCTCATTATGCAATGCATGTACATGCTGGGCGAAGGACTCTACCATCTCTGAAGGACGCTGTGAGGTAGCCATGGGGATTAAATCTATGGGGGCTCGGGGTCTAAGACCTTAAACAATTTCAAACGGGCTCATTCCTGTGGACCTGTTCACTGAAGAATTATACGCGTACTTTGCTGTGGGAAGAACAGTGTCCCAGGTCCTATGGTGGTCTCCAACTAGACATCTTAACAAATTCCCTAGGCTACGGTTTACTACCTTTGTTTGACCATCTGACTGGGGATGATATGCTGAAGAAAACTGGAGCCTTGTACCCAAAAGATGTCAGAGTCTTCCAAAAATAACTAGTGAACCTAGTATCTCTGTCAGACACGATGGATCTAGGTACTCTATGGAGTCGCACAACCTCCTGAAAGAATAACTTAGCAACATGGGAGGCATCTGAGGACTTATAACAAGGTAGGAAATGGGCCATCTTAGAAAATCGATCAACAACCATCAAGGGTGTACATGAACCGAGCTAGCCTGATTAGCTCGCTCGACTCGACTCGAAAAAGCTCGATTCGAAGCTAATTTCGAGCCGAGTCGAGCTGTTTTTTTTAGCTCGAAAATGAGTTCAAGCCGAGTTCGAGTAGGCCCTAGCTTGACTCGACTCGGATCGAACTAGTTCGGTGACACGTTTACTTTGCCATTGATGTTGCTTACCAACTGTTTGATAAAATGACTCAACGAAATGTGGCTGGTGGCAAGGAAGGTTTGGCTGGTGGCAAGGAAGGTATGTACATGAAACAAATACCTTTTTCTCTTTGTTTTTGTTTATTATTATTATTTTTTTTAAAAAATATTTTATTTTATTATTCTTATTTTTTTTTAATGTTATTTAGAAGGTGTTTGAGAAAATACCTGTAAAACCATTGCCTCTGTTTGTAAAACAGTGGGATTTTGAAGTTGTAGTTAAGGTGTTTGGGGAAATGCCTCAATGGTGAACTCGGCTCAATCTTGGCTCGAACTCGGCCTGAGCTGACCCGAACTGCTGACTAAACCGAGCCGAGCTGGCTGGTCAGGCTCGAGGACCGAGCCGAGCTGAGTTCGAGCTGAGGTCAGCCACTATTCGAGCCGAGTCGAGCTGAGGCCAGCTCGACTCAGTTCGACTCGATGTACACCCCTAACAACCATGAGTATGAAGTTGTGCTTACGAATAGTCTTAGGAAGCCCAAGCACGAAGGCCATACTGACATCTTGCCACCGGGTATGTGGAACTGGCAAAGGAGTATATAAACCTGTATTTTGCTTCCTCTGCTTTGCCAGTTGACATGTCTGACACTGCCCTACAATCTTAGCTATATCTCGCTGGAGATTAGGCCAATAGAAACGATCAGACACAAGGGCAATTATTTTATCTCGACCAAAGTGACTTGCCATCCCTCCAGCATGCAGCTCTCAAACTAGAAAATTGCGGAGGGATGTTCGTGGGATACAGAGCTTGTCCCCTATAAAAAAATATCCATCTGTAAGGACGAACTTCGCACTCCTCGAGGGCGGGTCACTAGACAATGACGCATAAATGATCCCAAAATCAGGACATTTTGAGTACTCACCCTTGAGTTGCTCAAAGCCTGTAACTTCAATACTCATGGACCGCAGTGTCATGATACGACGGCTAAGCGTGTCAACAACCTTATTCTCTTATCCGGCCTTGTGCTTAAGCATTACTCTTGAAGAAATTGTGCCCACTTGGCATGCCTAGGGCTCAACTTCTTTTAAGAGCTCAAATATTTCAAGGCCTCATGATCAGAGAACAGGACGAATTCTTGCGGTAATAAATAATGCCGCCAACGGCGCAATGATTGCACAACTGCATAGAACTCCTTGTCATAAGTGGAGTAGCGTTGTTTAGCCTCGTTCAGCTTCTCATTGAAAAAGGCCACAGGATGTCCCTCTTGGCTTAACACTCCGCCTATGACAATTCCAGATGCATCACACACTACCTCAAAAGGCTTTGGTAAAGTCAGGTAGACGCATGACTGACGCTTTCGTCATCTTCTTTTTAATTTCCGAGAAAGCCCGTGCCGCGACTTTAGTCCATTGAAACTCCCCTTTTTGTATACAATCTGTGATGGGAGCCATAATCGAGCTATATCCACGGATGAACCGCTGATGGAACATAGCTAGGCCGTGAAAGCTTTGCACATTGTTTATGGTATGCGGCTCAGGTCAATTGACAATGGCCTTGACTTTCTCAAGGTCTACAGACATACCCTCTGACAATACAACGTATCCCAGGAAGATAACACGGGAGGTTAAGAAGGAACACTTCTTGAGGTTCGCATAGAGCTTTTCTGCATGCAAGGCATTGCAGACCTACCTCAAGTGCTTGATGTGCTGGCTAGGGGACGTATTATAGATGAGGATGTCATCAAAGTACACGACTAAAAACTTGTCAATAAAGGGTCGCAGCACCTGGGTCATCACCCTTATAAACGTACTTGGGGCATTGGTTAACTTGAAGGGCATAACCAGCCACTCGTACGGCCTGTCCTTCATCTTGAAGACAGTCTTCCATTCATCTCCTAGGCGAACATGAATTTGGTGATAACCACTCTTGAGGTCAATTTTCGAAAAGATAGTAGAGGTGGCCATTATGTTAAGCATGTCATCAAGCCTCGGGATGGGAAACCGATACTTGACATTGATCTTGTTTATGACTTTACTATCAACACACATGCGCCACGTGCCGTCTTTCTTGGGTGTAAAAAGCGCGAGCACAGTGCACGAGCTCAAACTTTCGCGAATGAATCCTTTTTTAAGCAATTCATCCACCTGCCTCTTCAACTCGGAATGCTCGGTGGGGTTCATTCTGTAGTGAGGGAGGTTTGGTAAGGTCGCCTCTGGGACGAGATCTATTGTATGTTGAATCTCTTGCATTAGTGGAAGCTTGTCTGGATGTTCCTCAAGGAAGACATCCCGAAACTCCTCTAGGACCAGATGAACCACCTGGGGTATCCCCATAGCAACCTCAGGTGTACTCTCCTTAGCTAGTAGGCCGTACACCATAGTCCCCGCCTTAGTCTCTCTCTCAAACTCCTTATCATCTATGATGTGGAGGGACTTCGACTGAGGCGCCCTTTAACTTTTAGGACCGCCTTGGAACGCAACATCTTTCGCTCTTATTGACCATTTGGGAGGGAGTGGGTCCAATACAAGCTTCTTTCCTTCATGCTTAAATACACAATTATTTGTACGCCTAAATATAGTAACATCTTTGTCATAGAGCCATGGCCTTCCCAAGATGATATGACCAACGTCCATCGTGAACACATCACACTACAACTTGTCCTTGTATGGTCCAAACTCAATCAGAACAAGGCATCACTGGGTCACAGGGAGGGATGTCGCATCCACCCAAAAAAATCTGTATGGGTTGGGGTGAGGGATTGGCTTCAACCCTAGGCGACTCAAAGTAACTGGGGAAACTACATTCTCACAGCTCCCATTGTCCATGATTACTTTGCAGCTCTTTTCTCCGCACTTGGCATAGTGTGGAAAATGGTGGTTTTGCGCCAATCTTCGCTTTCCTTCATCTGGGTCAAGGTGCATCTCACCACCAAGGTGTTCTGTATCCGTTACGATACGCCCGTAAAGGCCGATACGTATAGGTAACGGCCATGACCGTTACGCGATACGGGGGTAAAAAGGAGCAGTTAATTTTTGGAGACTGTATTAGCCATTACGGTGGCCGTAAAGGCCGTTACAGGACATAATGACCGTTACTACCGTAACGGTCGAAAAACGATTACTTTTTTTTAAAAAAATCTATTTAAATTCATTTTTCTCCTCTTTTTCACTTTTCTCATTCCAAAAACTCTCTTATATCATTTTACAACAGATTTCGACCACTCTTACTATAGTTTTTAAGATTAAAACTGTGGATTGAAGTGATTTGTGTGAATAGAATTTTTGAGGGCCTTTTTTTCAAAAAATTGAAAAAGTAGTATTTGTGCTTTTTTTTTAGATTTCTAGTTCTAATGCTTGATTGTGATGTGTAAACATTAGAGACATAATCATATTAAACAATTCACTAGACAGCCCGATACAACACTCTCACCAAAGAGTGGACCGTTACACTACCATAAACATGTTCAAAATAAAAAATGAATACATATTTGAAATATTTACGTTATTCTTGATTTTCTAAATATTTTTTCAGAATTTTTTGGGCAAAAGAAAATTTTTAACCGTTACGGGGGTCATAACAATCGTTACGCCCCCGTATCGGCCGTTATGGCCGATACCTGTATCGGTAATGGTGGTGACTATTATGGCCACCGTTACTGATACGGAATACCTTACCACTACAAGTGGGATACTCTCCACAGTATCATCCTCGGCATCACTAGCTGGGTCAAGGGAGGGGATAATGATCTCCTCATCACCCTGGTCACCATCAACTTTATCTGCCACTTCTTCTGTGGGGTGTTCGGAAACAAAGGCAATGCGCCCACCCTTTATTTGAACACTCGACAGCGATGTGACCCATGCCACCACAGCGGTAGCACTACCCTGGCATCGCGGGCCTAGTACTTGGTCCAGCCATTGTCAAAGGAAATATCAATCTACACAGCAGATTTACAGCTTTACAGATTTACAGATTTATAGCTTTACAGATTTACAGATTTACAGATTTACAGCTTTGCAGATTTACAGATTTACAGCAGATTTACAGCTAATATCTACAGCAGATTTACAGCTAATATCTACAGCTTTGACTGATATGACAGTTATACAGATTTATTCCTTCCTTAATTAGGATATATTAGCTGTACAGTATATTTAGATAGATGTATATATGGTAGGGGCTGAAGATCAGCTTGTATTTTCTTCCCTAAATAGCTTGTAATCTACCTATATAATGGGCAATTGTCAATAAAGAAAGGCAGACTTTTTCAAAAGGACTCTAAACTGTCAGCCATATTATTACCTCGATTTCTGTTGAGTGGCTGGGTACCAGGTTGAGCTCTAGGTTGATTTCTGACCTGGGGTTCGCTCCCTGCAGAGCTACTCTAGGCATAACAGGTCGAAAATCAATCCCCCTCACATTGGACTGGCACAAACAGTGCTCCAGTTCCTGCACCACCTGGTAAGCAGGTTCCAAACTGGTGACCATGTGAAGCATGAGCTCCGCTGAAGCTCAGGCCTGAGGCCCATGCAGAAACGGGAGAACCACAACAGGGTCTTCATCCACATTGCGCCTTATCATATATTCATCAAACTTGGCGATGTATTCCGTCACCATCATGGATCCCTGGTGCAAAATGTGTCATTGATCCAACAGCCTTTGCCTGTAAGAAATGGGAACATACTTCTCTTCCAACAATTCTTTCATCTCAATCCAAAAGAGTACTGGCCCCTCTCCAGATCGCTCATGGCGATGCTCCACATTCCCCTAAGATAGTTTTGCACGGCCCACCAATTTCATCTTGGTGAACCCGACTCGTCGTGGGTCTGGCAGACCGTGCCATTCAAAGAAGTGGTTCATGTCTGATAACCAGTCAGAAAAAACTTTAGGATCCAATCTCCCATCAAAACCGAGGGTGTCAACCTTGATGCCCTTCATGACCCTAGAAACAGGGTCCTTGTGCTTATGATATCTCTGGGGGTGCTGATGATGCACCTCATCATGGCCATCCCATTGGGCGGGAAGAGCAGGATCACGATTGTGTGTGGGTGGTAATGGATACACCCCATCGTGTTTGTTGCCAGGCCCACGGGCCTAGTATGCTTCCAAACCATCCCTAGGCGGACAGGGCTCACAACTTGGGACTAATCGACAACCCCAGTGTCGGGGGTCGCTTGGGCTTCACCTATAGTGGCGGTTGGAATACTAGCCTTTAGACGCACAACTCTCCTCTAGACAGATGAACCTACCATCCTAACGCACAAATTGTTGCGCGATATAATCCCTCAAGGTTTGAAACTGTTGATCTATTTTCTTAGTTAGGCCCTCCATAGCCTTGGTAAATTGATCGGAGTCCATGGTGTAATGGAGACCGAACCCACGACCAGTGTGCGTGGGCATACACCAGGAATGACGAGTGAATGGTCCTAGATCTATGTTCGAGAAATGGTAAAAATAATGATACCAATGCAATACAACTACCCTATATGGCCTAGATCTATATGAGGACTCAACAAAACCTAGGAAAAAAGGGCTGACTAAACTCAACAAAATATGTCTCCCTTCGCAGAGCCGGTCACGCGGGTCGAGCTGGAAGAGACTGAACATGCATAAATTGCTGCTTGAAATCTTGTTGTTCATTTTTTAAAATTTTAATTTTTAATTTTTTTAATTTTGAGTATTAATGACTGAATATCTTGAGATTAAAGAGATTGAAATCACCAATTGAGGATCGATACTCACTTATTGAAATCTTCACGATCGTTTATAGGATTCACTGATATCAAGTATAGACATTTAGCTTTTATACCACTTGAAACCTAGACGATTATTTATTTATTTATTTAAATTTTGGATAAAAGGTTTCTTTAGAAAATTTTCACCACAATGACGGATTGACAATAAACTGACCTATGCTAAAACTGAGCTCTGATACCAAATTTGATGTAGGGACATGTGATGACCTAATCGTAGATGTATGTATAATCAGGTTAAAGAATGTTCAAATAAATACACCAATTAATTAACTGTTTCCAGTCAAAAGGATTAGGTAAATTTCAAAACAAAGATGGGGTCATTCCGTCATGCCCCTTAGCATAAAATCGCGTAAACAGTAAAAAAGGAGGACCTAGGGATATGAGGATATCCCAAATCTAGCATTAGTCAGTCCACAGTCAAGTTTGGATCTGATTCTACTAACTAACCATCCCTCTTTTCCGTTCAAACTAGAAAGAGGATATCTAGAGAGGAACGAAAGGAGTGAAGAATGAAGGGTTTGAGATGAAGAAAGTACAAGTCCTTTTATCGTCAAAAGAAAGGGAGGAGGATGACTCTTACCTTTTCCTTCACCTCGAAGATATAGAAAGAAGGAAACTTGAAATCGGGGTAGAATCTTCAACACCCAAGGGTCAATCCTGAAACCCTAATCTCTTGAATAAAGATGAAGAAAATAGACGATTTTCTATTCATTCAATAATAATGAAAATAGGGTTTTTCACAACGTACATATAAACTATGGAAAAAGTAAAAGTGCACTAAAGCCCCTGAAAACAAAAAAAATAACAAAAAAGATAAAAAATAAAGAAAGTGCAATAAAGCCCCTAAAATAAGAAAAAAGAACAAAAACGTCTAAAACTAAAACACTCGTGTGGTAGGGTGTGTAATCCGACCCATGGATCTATGGTCAGGGTGCGGTCATGCCGCTCCTGCACTTGTAGTGCGTCAAAAAATGGGTCTGATGGACCCAATGTTCATCCATATCAACTACTCCGCTCCGGTACTCTGTTGGTGACGCCTTCTCCTTTGGTACACTCTAAAGGGTGCACCACTGATGTCCGCATCAGTTTTATGCCTTGGAATAAATCCTTTTTTGTAGGTCTATCATCTTAGTTATCATGTACTAAGGAATTTCAGTGTTCATGAATATATTCTAAGAAAATTGCCCTATTTAGTTGCTGTCCAAACACTTTTGCTTTGGGTTACTCTATATACACTCCTTTGTTTAGAGCTTGAATGCTTGAATTTTAGTGGTTTTTTATTTTTTATTTTTATTTATTTATCACGGCCAGTCTGCTGATGTCTTGATTAACCTCCGATATATCTCTAGGTGCATCTATTGCATAACCAGAATGGTACTTACACATTTGTGTGCAATATCAATATCTACCTTTATGTGTGTGTGTGTGCGCGCACGTGTGTGCGTGCGTGCATGCGTGCGTGTGAGCGCGCGTATCTACCTTATCTTCAATAAAGGCTTAGAATTTAATACACTTACTTTCTTGATTCATTTTCTTTAGATGTTTTTAGGTGGAAATCCTCTAGTTTCATTAAACCTTCATTACTAATTGGCAGCTAGAGAAATACGAAGATGCTTGAGAAACACTTTTGTGTGTGTGTGTGTGCGCGCACGCGTGAGCGCGTATCTACCTTATCTTCAATAAAGGCTTGGAATTTAATACACTTACTTTCTTGATTCATTTTCTTTAGATGTTTTCAAGGTGGAAATCCTCTAGTTTCATTAAACCTTCATTACTAATTGGCAGCTAGAGAAATACGAAGATGCTCGGGAAACACTACTTTCAGGCCTTCAGGTTGATCCTCTTAGGTAATATTCTTGTTCATTTTTAATTTCGTATACTGTCTCCAATTAGTTGGTGTGAGGCTTAGATGACGATGTATTTATATTTATCATTTTTTATGGCTTACTTTGTTGTTTATTCACATCTGAGGTCATACAATGCGTACGTATAAATAACGTGAACTGTTAAGGTTTATCCTGACATTGTTGGTTTCTTCTTCTATGCAACTATTTCGGGGATTATGTAGCTCTTGCCTTCAGATCACTCTCCAGGATTTAGAGAGTATTTCAGTTTGTTCGTTTAAAAGGACATCACATGGGAAGCCACAGCGTACGGATGACTTTGAATGTACCCTCTGTTTGAAGTTGTTGTATGAACCTGTTACTACTCCTTGTGGGCATTCTTTTTGTCGCTCTTGTCTGTTTCAGTCTATGGACCATGGTGAGTACTCTCGATTAATTGAAAAGCTTTTTACTCTTCTAGATATTCCTACTCAATAACTCTATTCATCTAATCCTGAATGAATTGACAGGTAACAAGTGTCCAATGTGCCGGACAGTTCTATTTATCACTCCTACAACATGCTGTATAAGGTAAAGCATTCTTGTGTTAACACTTGGTTTCTTATGCATTGTGGTACTCATTGTTATAATTTGTTTTTCTCTACGTTGCCTTTCCTTATTAAATAGTCTTACCCTCATATTTAGTTTCTCATTTCTTGATCTTTCTTGGTTATCTTCAGTGTAACATTGAACAACATAATTCAAAAGAACTTTCCTGAAGAATATGCAGAGAGGAATTCAGAGCATGGCAATTTGACAAACTCAGGTGGTGATTTGGTTCCACTTTTTGTCATGGACGTTGTCCTCCCTTGTCAGAAGCTGCCACTCAATATATTTGAGCCACGTTATAGGCTTATGGTGAGATGATCTATTGCTTGCTGCTCTTGTCACTTAACATTAAGATTTTGTGAAGTAGAACTAAGTTGACAGTTCCTGAATTTCTTAATGTTTGGCTTTAGCTAATGCCCCTTTGAAACTTCTTGCAATAATTAGTCTCCGGACTTTCAAAGGTTCAGGTTGATATTGACGAGTGTCAAATATTCTCTTAACGCTATCTTCTTGTGATTCATATGCATTCTTTCTTCTCGAATCTAGGATTGAAGTGGAAGCATGGCATTACCTCCAACCACATGGTGAAAACCCAGTGGTGACACTTTCAAAAAGTCCACGTGGATGCTGGTTCTCCATGCAACCAAGAGAACTACAATTGATACCAAATATCTTTTTCTGCTTATCATTGTTTCTACACACTACAATAGATGAACTTCTTGTTACTGCAGTATGCTGAATACCTTTCTATTCCTTGTAACATGGGATCGGTGTCTAGAGCTCACAGTGAGCATGGTTTGTACTGTTCAAAGTTTAAATATTATTCAAGATTCTGTCATCAGATGTGTATTGTCGTTAAGCCCTAGCCATGCATTATTTAGGAAGGTTGTATCATAAAGGCCCCATAGTCCAAACCCACCTGTATCATCCAGGAGTGGATTTACACTGTTTAGGCTGTGTTTTGATGCACAAATGAATTGACTTCTGAGCATTAAGTTTATTGTGAACAAGAAATATGATGTTTCCTATCATGATGAGGTAGTTGCACTCAAAATGCAATTATGCTTCTAATGCCAACTTGACAGAAAAATCATTGTAGTTGGGAGTCTGGAACTGTTTAGGCTGTGTTTTGATGCACAAATGAATTGAATTCTGAGCATTAAGTTTGATGAATATGAACAAGAAAAAATGATGTTTCCTATCACGATGAGGAAGTTGCGCTCAAAATGCAATTATGCTTCTTCTAAGGCCAGCTTGAGAGTAAAATAATATAGTTAGGAGTCCAAACCTCAATAAGAATGCTAAGAAAGGAAACTATAATTTGGCTATTTCTACTATAAAAGAAAGACTAATAATTGCAATGCAGTTCTAGAGTGCATCCAAACACATCCTTAATAAAAGAGCTTTCTTTTTACGATAGGGAATGAACCTGATATGCACTACAAGTATTTATTGGTTTAAGAGCTAGCCAGTGTGCTCCATACTGATGTTCAATCTGTCTGAGAGACCATGAAGTAAACTCTATTTTTTTGTAAAATGATCAAACTCCCACATTTATAGTATGCTACATGATGATACTTGATACATGAAAAATTAGAAAAATCCCAACTGAATTGTATGACACAAAACTATACTTGATGTGTGGTGCAGCCTGCAGGAATGCATGCTGCCAGCTAGTATGTGCTCCTTGCTGATATTTAAATCTATTATTGAGAGGAGGTTTTGATTGGGACATCACGCGCACACGCACACCCCCCTACGCATGTACGCAAGGAGGCGGAGGGCTCCACCATCGATCTGGATTGATGACGATGTCTAGGGAGGGCCTCTGATGCAGGACATGAATTTAAATATGATATGCAAGATTTCAGGCTTAGATCATACCAGTTCAAAAACAATCACACAAATTCCACATCCCACGTGAAAATCCAAACATTCAATTAAAGGGGAATCTATGCGGGTCCAGGCCTACACACGTTAGGCTGGATCAATGAAAATTATGAACCAAACAATACTCAAAGGGAAATAGAAATCAATTATACATGCATAAGAATCAGTCCCTAATCCAAGGGATTCCCCAATCTCAATTCAAGGAACCCTAGGGTGAGAAAATTGGTAAATATCTTAGAGAAAACGTAATCTAAGGCTAGGATTCATAAAAAAACAGCTATGAGAGGATAAAAGAAGACAAAAACCTAAGCCAAAAGACGATCCCGCGTATGGGCAGGGGGCTCGGGGCACTCGCACGTGCGCAGGTACCCGGCCGCACGTGCGAGGGGGCGTCGTTTGCAGAAAAGCTCTCCTTGGCCCTGGTCGGCCACGGGGATGCTCCAAAATCCCGAAGTTTCGGGTCGATCTAAGCTATGACTTGTGCGTGGTGCTCCACCGAAGTTTCAGCTCGCCTGCGGGCCGAAATCTGGAAACTTACTATAATGAAGAAAACTGATGCAACAAAAGGACGAATTCGAAGTACGGATGGTGGTGGAAGATGAAAAAAAAAAAGATGGAGGATGGAGGTGAATCGGGATCGATGTGGCTTTGCACTACAGTAGTTAGCCCTTCGAAAAGGGAGGGTTTCGCACCCACTTTTGAATTCTTCCACAACTCATGAAGAGAGTAGAAAAATAAAGCAGAATTTTTTTTAATTAACTTGAATGAATCAAAAGAATTATAAGGGGTGCCTATTTATAGGGAAAATCCTATACCCCAAAAACTCGCACCATGGGCGCAACCTCTTACTTGGCGATGAAGTAAACTAAATTAAAAGCCAAACAAAGAAATCTAAAGCGTTCACGATATTCTAAATAATAACAATAAGCAAAACCTAAAATATGAAATCAATCCGACGAGTGGGCCATGATCATGAAATCCCATGATGGGCTTTTCTTGACTATCGGGCCCACTTTTCTGAAACAAAACTTGTCTTCTAACTAGGAGGCCCTCCTTGGACGTCGTCATCGAGCCAGATCGATGGTGGGGTCCTGCGTACGTACGTGCGTAGCGGTGGTGTGCGGGCGTGCATGTGCACGATATCCTCATCAACTCTCCCCGGCTGCGAAGATTTCGCCACTGGCGAAATAAAACTCCTGAACCGCTCTAGGATGTCAGGATCAAGTTGCTGAAGCTCCTCCTCAGTGAGCCACGTGCTGTCTGAAGCTGGGTGTGACTTCTATTTAACTAGGTATTTCTGAAACCCGCCATCCGATGTGAAAATTATCTCAGGGTCCAGGATATCCTCTATTTCCTCTCTGGGTGTGTGAAGGCTAGGTATGGGAGGTAGAGGCTGGGAGGAAAGGTCGGGAAGAGGCCATGGATCAAAGGGTAAGTTTGAGGAATCAGGATGGGTGGGCAAAGGGCAGGACAAAGTATCAGTGGGTCCCTGAAAAGCAACTAGATCCTCTACATTGAATGTAGAACTAATTCCCATAGATGGTGGAAGATCTACCTCATATGCATTGAGACCGTTTCGCTTTATAATTTTGAAGGGCCTAGCGCTACGCGCGTGTAACTTACGAACGGCCCTTGGAGGGTACCTCTCGAGCCTGATGCGGATCATCACAGAGTCCCCAATATTGAACTCTTTGAAACGTCTATGTTGGTCTGCAGAAAATTTGTAATGCTCATTACTAGTAGTGATCTTTTGCCTGATTTCTTGATGCAATGAATGTATGTGATGTGCAAAAGACTCTGCAGACTCTGATGGCTTATGAGACAATGACATGGGGATAAAATCAATAGGCTTCCTAGGCTTGTAACCTGTAACGATTTCAAAAGGACTTAGACCTGTGGACCAATTGACAGAACTATTGTATGCAAACTCGGCTATGGGTAGTACGGAATCCCATGTCCTGGTATGCTCCCCCACTAAACATCGAAGTAAACTCCCGAGGCTCCTATTAACCACCTCAGTCTGGCCATCAGTCTGAGGGTGGTAGGCAGAAGAAAATTGGAGCCTAGTATTCATCATGTGCCATAGTGTCTTCCAAAAGTAACTCATAAATCTCACGTCACGGTCAGACACTATGGTTTTTGGTAACCCATGTAGTTTGACGACCTCACTAAAGAATAGTTTGGCAACATGCGATGCGTCAGAGGTCTTAGAACAAGGAATGAAATGGGCCATTTTAGAGAAACCGTTCACAACAACAAATATGGAGTCATGCTTTTGAATAGTCTTGGGAAGTTCAAGCACGAAGTCCATACTGATGTCCTGCCAAGGGATGAATGGGATTGTCAAAGGTGTATATAATCTTATATTCTGTTTCCTCTGCTTTGCCAGTTGACAAGTACGACATTGCCCTATAATTTTGGTCACGTCCCGCTTAAGGCTTGGCCAATGAAATCTATCCTCCACTAAGGCAATAGTCTTGTCACGACTGAAATGACCCGCGACCCCTCTGAATGTAACTCCCAGACAAGAATATCGCGAAGGGAGGTGCGTGGTATGCACACGTGGTCACTCCTAAACAAATATCCGTCCAAAACCAGATACTCACTGTTAGCTACTGACGGACTCTCTAATAAAGACGTATACACAACCCCAAAATCTGGACCCTCAAAATACTCTTCTTTGATCCGTTCAAGGCCTGTAACTTCCACGCTCATGGAGTTGAGTAATGCGACTCGACGACTCAACGCGTCGGCAGGCTTATTCTCTACACCGGCCTTGTGCTTAAGCACAAAAGTGTACTCTTAAAGGAATTGAACTCACTTAGCGTGCCTGAGGCTTAATTTCTTCTGAGAGTTCAAGTATCTCAAGGCCCCGTGATCTGAGAACAAGACGAATTCTTGCGGTAACAGGTAATGTCGCCAATGGCGTAGTGATTTCACTACCACGTAGAATTCCTTGTCATAGGTGGAATATCTTTGCTTCGCCTCATTCAGTTTCTCATTAAAAAAGGTGACAGGGTGCCCTTCCTGGCTAAGTACTCCTATGCCGACTCCTGACGCGTCACATGCGACTTCAAAAGCTTATGAAAAATCTGGAAGTTGCGTGACTGGAGCTTTGGTCATCTTGACCTTTATCTCTTTGAAGGCTTTCGAGGCGGCCTTTGTCCATTGAAACTCTCCTTTTTTTATGCAGTCCGTGATGGGAGCTACAATGGAACTGAAGCCTCGAATGAACCGCCTATAAAAAGTGGTTAAACCATGAAAGCTGCGCACCTCATGAATATTATGGGGTTCAGGCCAATTAACGATGGCCTTGACCTTCTCGGGATCCGCCGATACGCCCTCAGTTGATACAATAAAACCTAAAAAGATCACACTACTAGACAAGAACGCGCACTTCTTTAGGTTGGCATACAACTTCTCGGCCCCAAGGATCCCACAAACTTGCCTCAAATGGTTGAGGTGTTGCTCCTTAGTCATGCTATAAATCAAGATATCATCAAAGTATACGACCAGAAACTTCCCCATGAAGGGTCTCAACACTTGGGTCATCACATGCATGAAAGTGCTTGGGGCGTTAGTTAACCCAAAAGGCATCACTAGCCACTCATATAGCCCATCCTTCGTCTTGAAGGTCGTCTTCCACTCATCACCAGGGTGTATACGGATTTGGTGATACCCACTTTTGAGGTCAATTTTTGAGAAGATAATAGCATTGGCCATCATATCTAGCATGTCATCAAGACGCGGTATAGGAAACCGACACTTGACTGTGATTTTATTGATGGCCCTACTATCAACACACATCCTCCATGTGCCATCCTTCTTAGGTGTAAGAAGGGCGGGCATGGCACACGGACTCATGCTCTCTCGAATGAAACCCTTCTATAGGAGTTCATCAATTTGCCTCTTCAACTCAACGTGCTCCTTTAGGTTCATTCTGTAATGCGGGAGGTTTGGTAGAGTTGCCTCGGGGATTAAATCAATGGCATGCTGTATATCCCTCATAGGGGTAAGTTCATTCGGTAGGTCATCAGGAAAGACATCACGAAACTCATGTACTACCTGAATGGCCTCAGTGGGTAACTCTACGCTAGTCTCTGGTACACTCTATCTAGCTACAAGGGCGTATGTCATCGAGTCCGCCTCTGTCTCTCGCTCAAAGTCTTTGGTATTCAAAATATGGAGCGGTTTGGACTCGGACTTCGACTCCTTCACTTCTTTTGGGCCGCTCACACCACTCTGTGGTGAACTCTTTTCCAGTTGTATTCTTGGGTGGCGGAAGATTTAGCTTGACTTTCTTGCCCTCAAACCAGAATGTACACACATTTGAACGACCAAATATGGTAACATCCCTGTCATAGAGCCACGGCCTACCCAAAATGATATGGCCCACATCCATAGGAACAACATCACACCAAATTATGTCTTTATATGATCCGAACTGAGTAGGGACAAGACAGCGGTGCGACACTGGAATGGATGTTTCATCAACCCAAGAGACTATAAGGCTGAGGATGGGCTTCCAGCTTCAAGCCCAAGCGACTCACAGTGCTAGTTGATGCCACGTTGGCACAATTACCACTATCCACGATCATCTTACAACTCTTTTCTCTACATTTTGCATAAGTGTAGAAGATCGTGTTGTGGCGCTAGTCATCAGTGTTCTTGGCTTAAGCCAGGCCGCAACGCACAATCGTGAGGGTCACAGACTCTTGTGCTCCCTCTTCCTCATCACTAGGGGTTCCGACTGGCTTATATTCCTCCTCCTCACTATCACTCTCTGGGGGCACTACTACTTGCCCATCAATAAGGAGTACTTTGGTGCCCTCTCTCGTGCCGCACTAGTGAGCAAAATGACCAAACCCCTGACACCTAAAACACCTAGTGGCCCCACTTCCACGTGAACTAGACCCGACAATCTCTTTACCCTTATTATCCCTAGGTCTGGGCTGAACATTAGGGGAAGGTTTGTTTTGGAATCCCGTGTTAGGTCTAGCCCTAGAGGGGTTGGCCTTAGCACCGGATTCGCGAAAGTCAAACCGCATTCCTACAGATGCTTTAAGGTATTGCTCGACATCTAACACTACTTGGTACAATTGTTCAATAGTGTCTATCTCTTTGGCGAGCACTTCTCTCCTGATGTCAGGATGGAGACCCGTTTTGAAATGAGCAAGGGCAAGTACTGGGTCCTCATCAACCTCACAGCAGGTCGAGTATTCTTCAAACTTCTCGATATAGTCCGCAACACTGATAGAATCCTGTCGAAGAGACTGCCATTCCTCAATCAATCGTAAGCGATAAGAGAAAGGGAGGTACTTTTCTTTAAGCATTTCTTTCATCTCTACCCAATGAACTATTGGGAGTTCCCTCGCTCTTTCTTTCTTTCGCTCAACCGTCGCCCAAAACCTCTTTGCTTGACCCACAAGCTTCATCTTGGCGAATCGGACTCATCGAGCATCCGACATATCATACCACTCAAAACAGTGGTCCATATCTGCCAGCCAATCTAGAAAGGCTTTAGGGTCCAAGTGGCCATCAAATGTAGGGGCATCTATCCTAACTCTATTGAGGAGTTGTGCATCTGGGTCATATTGATCATGGTGTCCTTCACGGGGTGGGTGCATTGGTACGCGCCCATGACCAGCTCCTTGACCGCCTCCATTCCTTAGTGTAACCTCCTAAGCAACTGCCTGAGATTGGGCATCTTCCCCAGTGGTGGGGTTTGCCCTGAAGGAGGCCTCTATTTCTTCTAGGCGTTTATCTATGCATTGTTCCAGGTGCTTATTCAAGGACTCAACCTCCCGGGCTAATTTGGCCACTATTTCTTGCAGTTGCTCCATGTTTAGTGTAGGGTGCAAACCGAAACCATGACCCGTATGTGTGGGCATACACTACTTGCTCAACCTAAGGACCTACTACGGCAACTATATGCGTCTAAAACTAAATGACCCTATGAGACTCTATATGAAGGAGACTACACACCATTACTAAAAATTCAGCTATATATGATGGACTGAATGCATGAAGGACTCAAACAAACTAAACCATAAATATGTGGTGAATTCCCCTACAAGAACCTTAGGCTCTGATACCAAATTTGATGCAGGACATAAATTTAAATATGATATGCAAGATTTCAGGCTTAGATCATACCAGTTTAGAAACAATCACACAAATTCCACATCCCACATGAAAATCCAAACATTCAATTAAAGGGGAATCTATGCAGGTCCAGGCCTACACACGTTAGGTTGGATCAATGAAAATTATGAACTAAACAATACTCAAAGAGAAATAGAAATCAATCACACATGCATAAGAATCAGTCCCTAATCCAAGGGATTCCCCAATCTCAATTCAAGGAACCCTAGGGTGAGAAAATTGGCAAATATCTTAGAGAAAACGTAATCTAGGGCTAGGATTCATAAAAAAACAGCCATGAGAGGATAAAAGAGGACAAAAACCTGAGCCAAAAGACGATCCCGCGTATGGGCAGTGGGCCTGTGGCGCTCGCACGTGCGTAGGTACCCGGCCGCACTTGCGAGGGGGCATCGTTTGCAGAAAAGCTCTCCTTGGCAGTCGGCCATGGGGATGCTCAAAAACCCCGAAGTTTCGGGTCGATCCAAGCTACGGCTTGTGCATGGTGCTCCGCCGAAGTTTCAGCTCGCCTGCGGTCCGAAATCTGGAAACCTGCTATAATGAAGAAAACTGATGCAACAAAAGGACGAATTCGAAGTACGGATGGTGGTGGAAGATGAAAAAAAAGAGATGATGGAGGATGGGGGTGAATCGGGATCGATGTGGCTTCGCACCACAGTAGTTAGCCCTTCGAAAAGGGAGGGCTTCGCACCCACATTTGAATTCTTCCACAACTCACGCAGAGAGCAGAATAATAAAGCAGGAATTTTTTTATTAACTTGAATGAATCAAAAGAACTACAAGAGGTGCCTATTTATAGGGAAAATCCTATACCTCAAAAACTCGCACCATGTACGCAACCTATTACTTGGCGATGAAGTAAACTAAATTAAAAACCAAACAAAGAGATTTAAAGCGTTCACGATATTCTAAATAATAACAATAAGCAAAACCTAAAATATGAAATCAATCCGACGAGTGGGCCACGATCATGAGATCCCATGATGGGCTTTTCTTTACTATCGGGCCCACTTTTCTATACCAAAACTTGTCTTCTAGCTAGGAGACCCTCCCTGGATGTCGTCATCGAGCCAGATCGATGGTGGGGTCCCTCTTCTGCGTACGTACGTGCGTAGGGGTGGTGGTGTGCGGACGTGTGTGTGCACGATGTCCTCATTAGCCTCATAGTTGAGGACTGTATTTTGGTTCATTAGAGTGGACCCGATAGTCATGTGAATCCCATCATGGGTTCTCATGATCGTGGCCCACTATTCTAATTAATCTACTTATTGTTATTAGGAATATCATGGACAGTTTAGATTACTTTGATTAGTGGTTATTTTTTATTACTTCGTCTCCAAGTAATAGGTTGTGCACATGATGCAAGTTTTTGGGTATAAGGTTTTATTATAAATAAGCACCCCTTATAGTCTTTTTTTCTTAATGAAGATCAATAAAAGTGATACGTTTTTCTGCTCTTTTAAATTTCTGAGTTGTGGAGATTCAATTGGGTGCGAAACCCTCCCTTTCTCGAAGGGCTGACTACTGTGGTGCGAAGCCACGCCTATCTCGATTCGCCCCCACCTTCTACCATCTATATTTCTCCTCCTACAATCATCTATGCTTCAAATCCATCCTCTATTGCAACCTTTTTTCTCTTTACAATAGATTTCCAGAATCTGGCCCTGCAGGAGGGTTAAAACTTCGGCGGAGCACCACGCACAAACTGTGCATCAGATTGAGCTGAAATTTGGAGGTTTTGGAATCCAGCCCTAGCCGATCAGGGCCAAGCTGGCCTTTTTCTGAATAGTGGGCCTCACACACGTGCGGCCGGGATCGCACGCACGTGCGTCTGGGCCATTGTTGTTGTCTACACGTGCGGTACTTCTTTGGTTCATCTCTCTCCTCTCTTTTACCTCTCTTTCACCCCAAATCCCTAACCCTAACCCTAAATTACTTGAATTCCCAATTTCATGCCCTTTCTTCAACCTTGAGGTTCCCCAAATTGAAATTCGTGAACCCCTTGGATTGGGGAATTATTTCCGTGCATGTGTGGATGAATTTACCCTCCTTTGATTCTTGTTTGGTCTATAATTTTGATTGATCCGGCCCTAGCATGTGTAGGCCTGGATCCGCATAAGATTCCCCTTGATTGAATGCTTGAATTTTTGTGTGGGATGTGGAATTTTGTGTAATTGTTTCTGAACTAGTGTGATCTAAAGCCTGAAAATCTTGCACATCATATTTGAATTTCATGTCCTGCATCAGGTTTATGAAGGCCACATGCATGTGGGGCACTGTCCATCTTCATGCAAACACACATGCCAATATGCTATATATGTGCGAGATCCAAGCTTTTCATCGAGTGGAATACACTGATGAAATATTCTTCCTCAAACATCAGGCTGCATCACTTCTCAGCTGGGCCACAATGTACAAAATAAATGGATGGTTAAAACATTTTTATGGCCATCCATTCCAATTCAAGGAGTGAAACAGTTTGCTTTAGGCCAGATAAAAGACTTGTGTTCCTCTTGATGGAAAGCTCGGATGTTTCACACATGCACCATATTTACACTTGTGTGGGAAGGGCTTCCACATGCATGTGGCCTTGGCAAACCTCAACGAAGAGACTATATAACAAACTCTATTTTCATAAAATTAGACAAAACGTTTCTACTCTACTGATGATGCTTAGAATCAACCAGGTCTTGTATGACCAAATACAATCAAGATTTTTTCTTCTAGCACGATTTATTTTTTGGAGGTATATTAAAATTTTCCCCGATTGTGCTTCTTTGGTCTGTGTTGGTTTTATGTTTCTTATCTCCATTATACTCTTCATCTAAGTTGAAGTGAATGGAAGATTTGATTTCCTCAAACTTTAATTTCTTCATGCCCTTAGATAGGAGATTGATTAAGTGGTTTAGGAATACTTATCTCCTAGAAGTTGAGCCTTTGGTTTTTATGGATTTGATGGAAGGCCAGAGTTCATTAATTCTATCATTCTACCATTGGTCTTAGTTAGGAAAAAGCCCTTTATGGTCACTGAAGAGGAGCATCAATTAAAGTCGTTTAGAGAAAATGGAAGTGGATGTGCTCCCATTTAGTGAATTATTTAGTTCTATATTCCTTTTAAGTGGTTTGGATTTTTGTTTAGTTTTGCTACCTTTTCATGATGATCCTTCATGTTAGAGTTTTTGTTTCACTTGTACTTGAAGTTCTTCAGTCCAACTCGAAATAGGTGTATATTTATTAGTATCTTGTACAACATTATATTCCATATGTTTCGAATACCAATTTGTCTCATGCTAACCCATCTAGTCACGAGGAAGCTTTTACTCGTAAGTGTAGATAAAAAGACAAAAAAGAAGAAGAAGAAGAGAAAGAGGCAGAAGAAGAAGAAGAAGAACTCAAGATCAGGCTTATCTAGAATACAAGCCACTCTCCTATGTGGTACTGGGATGGGTATTGGAAGTAGTAGGTTCATTCAAGTCATCCAGTATGTAGGACAATTACCATCACTTCACAATCGTTGGGTTATATGGTTGCTTTGGTGGGTCCTATTCAACATGTGTCTATGGCCAAATCCTTGCATCCTAATTTCGTTAGTCCAAGGATTTGTTCCAAATCCAATGTTTGGGGCCTCCAGGGATTCGCCAATCTCAAGATTAATGAATCCACTTACAACCCCAAGGCTCATAAGTAGGACTTGACAACTTGTACAAAAAAGGCGTTATAACACCCCTATCCTTGCCCCTAACATCTTGCCACTAGTGTTTTTAGTATCGGTATCAACGGATGTAATGCACCCTTGAGCATGGAAACATATCGAGTATCGCATGGGAAATATTGAATGTATTGCATAATGTATCGTTGTTTTTGTGAACATTGGTAAACATTGGGAAATTGGTCGAGTTCTTATGAAATGTCAGGAATTTTTTTATTTTTTATTTTTAAAAAAAGGTGCACATAATAAGTTTCCTTTGTATAAGGTCCTAGACTATGTGCTCTCTAATAAAAGCAATGCAACTATATTGAAAATTAGTTTAGCTAACGCTCGTAAACACTTGCAAATTAAGGCTAGATAATTGCTAATCAATTTTGATCTTTTAATTACTTATTGATATTTAAAATTTTTTTTTTTCAAAAAATCCAAAAACCTTCGTCAATCTATAAATCAATCTTCAACATGTCCAATGTGATTTTTCCATACTCTAATCGTAATTCAAATGGGTGAAATGGGGAAATTTCCAAAATTTCCCCAATTTCCCCAATTCGAAGGTTGAAATCTATGATCAACATGCAAAATCATAGATTTTGAAAATTGCAAAAGGACTAAAATCGAAAAGATCTCATTGTTTAAAAATTGGGCGAACTCATTGTTTGACTTGATTTCCATCGAAAAATCCCCTTGTTTTTTAGAAAAATGAAAGAGTGTTAGTTGAAATCAGGTTAGTAATAGATTACAAGCTAGAGATTTGGGGAAAATTTTCAATTTTCTATGGTTTTTGTTTTGTTTTGTTTTTAAAATGAGTTGGGTCTTATGGCTGGAATGGCATCACTGATACTTAATCTAATGTGTCGTCGATACCAACAAGTTTTTTACTACGATATCATCAAAATATTGAATTATATTGATATCTCGCCTATACAATGCGATATTTGGCAATATCTCATGCAATGCCTGGAATACCATTGACTTCCATGCTGTTTCGTATTGGGCCCACGAGATATCAATACTATTGGCTGATAGTATTGATATTGTAGACATTGCTTGCCACTACCTCCCCTCCCAATAAAATAGAATTAAAAAAAAACACTTTTGATCTTCACATTAACTGATTGTTGTCTAACCACACTTTGTTTTTTCCCTTTATAAATATATCAACCAAACAACAAATTTCCAATTTTTGGGCTTTATGGCTCCCAATCCAAGTTGTTGATGAAATAATCAATCTGTCAATCTCAGTTGAAACAAATTCAAGATGTATCCCCAAAGATTTGTAACTTGTCTAGGGCTCACCATCCCAACGACCTCCTAGTGGTATGTAGAATTTGTTGTCTTGTAAAGGTGAATGTGTTGTATGGATTTGTTTTCCTCTTTGGGAAAAGAGAGTTTTTTTTTTTTTTTTTTTCTCTCTTTTTAAATTGAAGAATGGGCCTTTGCCTTTTCTATGTTAGGGTTGTGGTGTACCCAGTGTTTTAAGTATCGACGATATCGGCCGATATATCCCACGATATATCTTGTGTCCCACCTGCGCGATACGAAACACACAAGTAGTGGGGTATATCCCACATGTTCGATATGGCGAGCATTTTCAGTTTTTGATCCTTTTTTTTTTTTTCTTCCTATAAATGATGTTAAATCGGTGTTAAATTGTTACAAATCAATGATCTTGCATGTTTTGCATGAAGAATCATGGATTGGGAGCTTTGATTTCAAGATTTGGAGATTGGCCGAGTTGCAGAAAATTGAAAAAAAAATCAAAATTTCTCAATTTCTTGCAAATCGGTTGCAACTTTTGTGTCTAAACATAAAATCAAACATGTGTATGTAATGTAATCTAGTGATTCTTCCATTGCTTTTGAATATATTGCTTGTGTTTCCACACGTCATCTTATATTTATAAATTATATGAATATAATTTGAATATACTTGCATCAATTCAATTAGACAACGAATAGATTAGGACCCCATACAAAGAAAACCTATTATGTGCACTTGTTTTTTGTAATGTTTTGATTTATAAGTGTGTATTGATGTCTTTTTTAACAATCAATGAAGTTTTATTGAAAAATTCGACCAATTTCCTGATATTTCCAACAACAGCGATACATTACACAATACAACCGATATATCCCATGCGATAATCGATATGTATCCGTATCCCAAGGGTGCGATATGTAACGCGATACTGATATTTTGAACATTGGGTGTACCTAGTTTTGGGACTTCCACTTCATTTAAACAAGAAAAATGTTTTTAGTGATTAATCTCAAAATAGACCCATGCCATGAATGGATCACACAATATTGTATATCGTTTACAATGAAGGGAAAGTTGTTGAATTTTTTCATAATCACAACTCACAAGCCACCATTTATTGTTTCTCCCGTATAAATCAGTAGAAAGATAAGAATATAAAATAGTTAAGAATGCAGATTGCAACTTTAGCTAATTTATGTGAAATTATTTTTTTCTTTTGTAGTTGCATGAAATGTGAAGGTAAGACGCAAAAGAATTCAGCCGAGGTAATAAGGAAGTGGTTGTTTCAAAATCTTAGCAAGTATAAACGGCTAGGAAGCGGGAGTTGGAGTGTGTGTGTGAATCACAATGCAAAGCGGTAGCAACACCTATGTGGAACAACAAATCTCGTCTTTAGCAAAGCTTGATATAATATGTCAAGGGTGTCATTCTTTGCTAGTTGGATATGGATGTTGGTATTGAGTTTTTCTACAAGAATTGAATAATGATCTACATGAGTTAATATTAGATTGATATTAACTCCATTGCGAGGATATATAGTTAAATCCGCCCTGTCGAAAGGCTTTCATTAATTTGGGAACAAAAATACATTTCAGTTTGTGTTATGGCACAAATCCTTAATTACAAGCGTCATGGAGAAACCCTTGATTAAAAAGTAAAAACCAAAGAGAACTAAATTATTACATGATACAGAGTAACAAGATGCAAATGATGCATAAAGTCCTAATATATGGTCTTTCGTATTCAAAGTATCTAGATTATGGATTCCAGTGATTCAAGGACTCAGGGCTCAAATAGCCTTAACATTCATATCTTCTATATCTCCAGGAAATTTAAAGGTTCTAGCGGCATGACTACTTTGAAAGAAACAACATTGTGCCATTCTTCTAGAGTGGACAAGGGGTTAGCGCCTGTACTGCCTAACAGTGGGTGCGGGACAACCTAGAGGTTCAATTTGACGGTCCAAAAAGTTAGCCAGGGATTGCAACTTGGGTTTTTGAACAATCAGCATGGGGCTGCTTCCAAGGTCTAGAGTAATGAGGATTGGGCCATTGTTCAATCATCTAAAACATCATCGTAGGGTCAGATTGTTGGTACTCAGACAGTTAGCATGTAGACACTACTAGGGGTCGAAAGCTATTGTGAAGTTATGATACATAAGAGAGAAGTCCGTAGACTCTCATTCTCACCTTGTCCCGTGCCTTGGTGCGGAGAGGAGGGAGCTTTGAGAAGGATCTAGAGAGCTTTTGAGTAAGTCGAGAAGCATGAATGGCATGCAGTTAAGTTCTGAAGTAAAAGTCCAAAGGGGTATTCATAGTGGGGAAGGAGGTTATTTCCCACTCATGAGGAGGTTACACAGTTATTTCCCGCCTAAAAGGTTGCACAATTACGGACACGTGTTGCACCGCCATTGAACGGCTCAGAATGCTTCCATTTGGCGCTCACTAAGTGAAAAACTATGATCCATGCTGACCTTGGCCATTGGTGGGGGATGAGTTCCCACTATGGCGATGGGTGTTGCATTGCCCTTTAGACAATCGATTGTGATTCTATTCTACCCTTGAGTAGTGAGGATTTGTGTTGGCATGTTGGCATGGAGTGTACAGAAGGTGTCGTGCTGACTTGGTTAATGCATATAATGAACTTGTGCTAGCTTGTCCATGAATGCAGATTGCCTCGTGCTAGCCAATGGTAGTTAGCGGCTTAGCGCGGACTATACTTGGTAGGATTTTGATGTCAATAGATGCCTCTCACCCACGTTGGTCAAACCCTTTGCACGTAACTCTCGGAGCATCAGGGTGGATTTTCGACGGAGGGGTCAGTGCAGTTTTCGACGGCGCAACGAAATGGTTTGCATGGGTGACATGTGGCACAATGTGTCAGCTGCCTAGTGCCTCTATAAATATTGGGCCACCTCTGCATTTCATTCTTCCAGCTTCCCTATCCAATCCCTGCTAGTTGTCTGAACACTAGTGCGACCTTGGAAATTTTGAGCTCATGCACTTAGCGCGAGGTAAGGAATCTCTAACATAATGGACCTTCTAGTTGATCTACACTAGCCTTGACTAGTGCATGTTGGCTCCAAGTTGGTCACGTGTTGGTTGCTAGAGTAGTCCCCGTTGGTAGACAGGGTCAAGTTACACACTACCTAAGGGAATTGTGTCTGCATGCCATAAGGGATTAACGCTATCTATAACTTTGAAAAGTGAGGAACCTTGATCCAACAAGCCCTCCCACTAATGATGTTGGCATTGCATGATTGTAGGTTGAGCCCTGCAGCTAGTGCCAGATGGACTTAGAAAATTTAGGAACCTTGATCCCTCAACACGAACTGGCCTTGGACAATTAAATCTTATTCAACGTTGAGATTATCAATGAGGATTAAACTTGTTCTTCACTATGAATTGACACTCACTCAATTTTGTCATGCAACCTTAGTTGACTTGTTGATTCGAGCAAATTTTAATATGATCTTTCATACCATCTTGCAAAAATGGCAAGAATCAATAAAATTGTACACTTGATTTGACCGAATGTAGTTATGTCCAACCCATTAGACACTTTCGTACACACACTGTAACATATGGTTCAACAAGCATTGCGTCCATACCCCAAGAAGAAGAAGATGATACTCACCATTGCAGAACCCATAGTCCTAACCTAGGAGGCCCGGGTAAGAGAAACTATTACTGCCGAAATGCCTAGAAGCATGAGGGGTGCGCAACAAAATAGGAAGATGTTGCCAACATCGTTCTTTAGGTTGATTGGGCAAATTGACTGTTCTGCTCATGCATTAACGCTCCCACACACAATCCGGACTACCATTGCTATGGTTCAGATTGAGCACCCTTCATCTTTGGGGACAAAGGAGGAATGGACAAAGAACTTGAATGACTTTGAAGCCACTGACACTACCATCCATTAGTCGCCTCGACTTTCTACTAGCTTCAAGTTGCAAGCACTAGCGGCTTGTTAGTAGACAAAGACTACCCAATAGAAGCTAAAAATGTTGATTCAAACAAGGCTAAGCATGCGGAGCAAGCTGGGAAGAGATGAGGGGCCAAAAACTAGGACTGGGCTAGCTAGAACAACATTAAATTATAGTATACTCATAATTCAATTTCCATTCTATGAGGAACATTGGATGTCTGAGTCAAGTCATCAACTCTAGTGCCAACTCCTTATGACCATAATCACCTCTCTCGATAAGTAGGATATCACATGCTATCGGATCGTGGACAATTGGTGCTTTCGAGAGCTGCACCTTTTGGTGGTGATCCTGTTCGGTCAAGACATGAAGCAATAGCCCGGGGAGATCTTGAAGATGATCCTACTACAGCCAATCTACAATCCCACTTACTCTTCCAAGCACATTTATTCGAGACGTTGCGATAGTGTTTTGGGAGCTTGGGGATGGATGGCATCTAGGTGGGTGAGTTTAGGCTTTGGGGGCTCACAAATCACCACCTTGGCTACTGGGAATGGGTTGAATGCATCTTCTAGAAGCACTATGGTGACATGGAGGTTGTTGGCTTAAATGATGCAATTCAGGTATGAGCCAGCGGTTTGAGCAGAACACAGACATCATCCGTGGTTTTGTGGATTTTTGGTGCCCAATCACCAAGTCCTTCCATCTTCCCTGCGGGAGATGAGTATAACGCTTTGGTACCTGTATGGGCCTCCCAATTACAGGAGCTTTCTATGAAGAGTATGTACAGAGTAACACAAAGCTTGGTTACACAGACACGAATCAAAGGCCACATCATCCGAAGGTTACCCACATGCTCTTTGAAGAGTTTGGGAAGATTCCCTACAGTGGAAAAGTCATGTTCCCAAGGTGGATCACATACTTCCACCGCCGGCTGTCAAAGTACTTAGCTTCTAGTGCAACTTGCTGATTTGTTTTTAATGATTCATATAACTGATGTACTGACCTTGTGAGATCTGATCTTGTTTACAGGCCTAACAAAGGCAAAAGAAGGCTATTAAAAATGGAGAATTCATGTTTCGACAAGTTGGAGCAGGAGTTCGAGCCTACTACCTACTTCGATGAATGTGAGTTGATTGTATATATGGCATTTTGGCCTAGCGTGGTGGCCATGCCTAGCTCCTATCATGCTAATACAGTATGCCCCTAGACATTTGTGATAGCGAGGTTGTTGGTGTATGGCGTGCATCTTCCTAGCCTTGACCATTTTGGCAATCATATACCTGGGCTTTGGGGATGTAACATGGCACTTTTGTGGATCATCATAGGCGTTGCCGTCTTCTTCTTGCACTACTTTTGTGGATGGTTGGGGATCTACTTCCCTTAGGTCTACGACGACAATGAAGGAGTGGTGCTTGAACAAGATAGATGCATCCTACTCGGCTTCTTCCCACAAAAGAGAATGAAGAGATTGAGCTACAATGATGTTGTCGACTGCATTTCTATGATGGAGTCAATTTTCTTTTTCTAGTTTTCGATATCTACTAGTGAGGAGGACAAAATTCTCTGACATTGTTGGGCTACCTAGTTGGAGAAACAACTCTTGATCTCAATATTCTTGTGTTTCTTGCCGATTAGAGAGGGAGCAGAGTTTTGGAGGGAGCCATGCTACTTGAGCTGCTTTGCTTGGCAATTCGGGTATGTCCAGTGTTTGAAGTATCGGTATCGCTACAAGTTTCGCTGGCTAGGGATATGGAAACAATATCGATATCGCTGATAATATCGCTGATAACCAGAAATGCGGGGAAACATAGGAAAAACGATGGAATTTTCATCGAAACCTCAGGAGATGTTAACATGTACACATTTGCATATTTAGAAATAAAACAAAATTGCAAAAAGAATGCATACATTATAAGTTTCCATTTAATGAGGCCTTAAAAGCATGTGTTGGTGTAAGAAATCAGTCCAACCATCCCCTTCGACCTATTTAACCATCCAACCTTCCATCCAAACATCCATTGATATTGCAAAATATCAACAACACATGATATTTCACCAAGAAATCATCAACAATTGGAAAGAAAAGGAAAGATTGTGGTCTCAATATCTTGCATGTTGTGATATCGATAATATCGAGATATTATCAATATTATCAATGACAAATTGAACACTATATACAACCATGTGCCCATAAAAAATAATAATAATAATAAATTATTTTTTCTAATAAACAAAATTTTGATGATATCAATACGTTGGCGATATTATTGAAATATTGTCACTACACTTATGATACAAGCATTACCTAGAATTTACATAGTCGAAAATATTGGCGATACATTGGCGATATTGATGTATTGGCAATACAAACGACACCTAGAATTTACATAGTTGAAAATATTGACTATTACATTAGCGATATTGATATGTTGGCGATACTTAGCGATACATTGCTAATACATGGAATTTCTTATACTACCAGCGTTATCGGTATCGCTACCAGTGTTATCGGTATTGCTAAGCTAGAGATAAAGATAATATCGGAGATAATTCGAACACTAGGTATGTCCGGGTCATGACAATGATAGTGGGCCTTCTAAAGAGATTCGTCTGACAGTGTGATACTGGACTTGTTCACTGGGGTTATATTTGGAGGCAAGTGCTGACTAAAAACATAAGTGCCTAGTTTGTCGTTCTTGGGCAAGGAAGGATGGACAAGGCATCCTATCAATGGATATGGTGGTGGGCTCACTGGTATAAGCTGGTTCGTCGCCTTGTGTCTTAAAAAGCGGAGATCTGGGTGCTGCCACCCAGAATCAGCCCGTCAAAACTTCCTCCCAAGGACGTGGGCTATGTCGAAGAGCTTGAAGAGCAAGCACCGTCCCAAGGGACCCTTTGTGTGCTGATTTCCTATGTCAAAGCCTTCCTTGCCAATCAAGACGATTGTCTCCTAGATAGTTGGGTAGCAGTCAAAGATAGGAAGCACTTAAAAGGCACACAGGGAAGAGGATGAGGAAGAAGAAGCTGAAGTTGAAACTAGATGTGCGAGATCAGTTTTCTTAATGGAAAGCCCCTAGCGCCAGGTGTAAATGTTGTAGTAAGTCTACGCTCTTGCTCTAGAGAGTCAAGCTAATGAGACTCATCTCTGGTGTTTGCCCCCATAGTCCTTTGGTGGGCTTAAGGAGAGTATTGTGTCTTGGTGTGAATGTTGTGACAAGTTTGCGCCTAGGCACAAGGCTTGAGTCCATGGTGCTGAAGCTTTATTCAGAAGGTACTAGCATATGGCACATGCCCCCTCTCCTCCACTAGGGTTTCTAGCACATGGTATGTGGTCAGTTTTCTTAAAGGTGCACCAAGAAGAGGATGAGGAAGAAGAAACTAAAGTTGAAGCTAGGTGCGAGGTCAATTTTCTTAATGACAAGCCCCTGGTGCTGGGTCTAGATACTACAACAGGTCTATGCTCTTACTCTTGAGAGTCAAGCTAATGGGACTCATCTCTGGTGTCTGCGTCCATAGTCCTTTAGTGGGCTTAAGGAGAGTTTTGTGTCTTGCTGTGAATGCTTTGACAGGTCTGCGCCCAGGCACAGAGCTCGAGTGCATGGTGCTAACGCTTGTATTCAGAAGGTCCTAGCATGTGGCACATGGTGTTCTAGCACATGGTGTGAGGTCATCTCAGTGAGGGGCGGAATGTTCAGCCAAGTGAGCCTCACCTTGGGAGTGTTTGCAACTAAAATTCCTTTTCTTTGAAATATTCAAAAGTCTTTCTCTACTTCTTTCTCGAAATAAGTGCCAAAGTGTTTATAGGTCAATGGGGGCCCGATTTTCCTGGCACCTTAAAATGGGAGCCTTTGTGCTTGCCTTAGCAGTTTGTGTAGTGTATAAGTCTTCTGCTTCTTCATCACAACAGGATGATGTCATCTTTCAGCACAAAGCAACTGGAGTTGAGCTAAAGGTGGCACAAAGTTGCCATCGGATGCATGGAGGCCCGTTTTGGCTAAGTACCAAAACATAAGGTTAATAGATAATATAAAAAATATGTTACATATATATAAAATACGGTTTTTCTAACATCCTCGCCTTTCTATGGACTTTAACAATATCCTTGAAGCTTCTAAATATCATGTGGGATGCCCAATCATCAATCCAGATGGTTCATTTACTAGTAGTCTTAGGAGCAAGCCATGAGAATCATGCCAATCAGATGACCATAACACTTTGAATGGGGCCAATTTGTTATAGCGATCCATTATTTACTAGTCATATATCACATGGCTAGGGTTGTCAAACCAAAGTGCTACTTTTGAATTAAAAACAATTTAAAGTGAGATATATCGAATAAATATTTCATGATGATGATTGGACCTATTTTGTTTCTTCGCTCAATCTTGACTACTCATCTTTCATTCTATTGATTGGATATTTTGGATCATCCAGTTGGTGTGATTTTTGTACCATGGCTTGTTCCTAGTTGTATAATTGAAAGAACAATTCAAATCAATGATAGGTCATCATCCTATGTGTCATTTTAAAAGCTTTGGGGACATTGGAAAGCGTGCACGATGTTGCTGATGTCCCCAAACCTCACAGGATGACCTATTGTTGGTCTGAATTGTTCATTCATTCATACAACTAGGAGCAAGCCATAGAGCAAAAATCATGCTAATTGGGTGATCTGAAGCTTCTAATTTATAGCATGAAAATAGATCCCACTATTTCTTACGAATCTAAAACAACACTTTGATTTGGTAACACTAAGCATGTGATTTTTGCCTCTTAGACAATGGATGGTTTTAATAAATTGGCCTCATTCAAAGGATTAGGATCATCCAATCGACATGATTCTTGCACCATGGCTTACTCCTATTTGTGTCAGTGAATCGTTCGTATCAATGATAGGTTACCCTATGTGCAAGTCAAAATGTTTGGGGACGTCGCTAACATTCCCATGAAGGTGAAGACATTAGCAAAACCTCACACGCACACACAAAAAATATGTTTATTTCTGCATGTGTATGTAGATGTTACAGTTTGTAAACAATCACACTCAATAATCTATCAATACTATGATCAAGGTCGTTGGGTTCTAGCTTATATTTTAATGGTGGCCATTGTTTGCTTCAACATTGAGGTTTGCTTTCAAGCCTATTTAACTTGTTAAATGAAAAGAAAAGGACACTTGTTTTAAAATTTTGCCATTTAGACATGTTGGAAACATCAAGATGCTTATTAAAACAATAATCCTCACTATACCTTTCTTCTATTATCTTTTAGTTTAACTTATATACTATTCACCCATCAACCATATACTTTTATTTAGATAGATAGGCTTTACTGTATTTTATCTTTCATTAACTAATATTTATATAATAAGATGTTCTTGTCTTGTATCAGTACTATGCGGCATGTTGGGTTTACAAGAGTTCATCATCATTATCATCATCTAAGCCTTATACCAAACAATTGGGGGTGGCTACATGAATCCTTTTCTGCCATTCTACTCAATCAAGGGCCATACCTTCAGTTAGACAATAGGTCACAAGTCTTGTGTTTACATGAGTTCATGGCTGATATTTTGTGTTTGTGTCTAACACACATGCACCTCTCTGTGTCTTAAGTTGCCTAACTATTACAGAACACCAATCTTCACTCCCTCTTTGACACAATACTGGGAGTCGAGCGTTTTCTTGGTTTAGGAGTGGGTAGTTTGAGAAAAAGCAAGTAATGTTCTTGTCATCAAATATGCATTTGGAACTCGTATGACCTTGTACAGTTTTATTGGGGGGCCTTTGTTTTTGTAGCGTAAGTTATTCACTTGGATCCTATTTCACTCTTTAATAATATTATTGTGCTGCAAGTTTAAGCCATGTTGACTTCTTTATTACATTTTATAACAGGTGAGGAGGATAATGGAAGGAAATCATCGCATGGGAATGGTAGAATACTGCTGTTATAATTTTTCATTTATTTATTTATTTTTTGTTATTTTATAGGCAGAAACATCTACAACATTTTTTTGGTGGTTTTTCCAATTCTTTTTTGTAGGTTGGCTTTGATTCAGCAACAGGTTCCATAGCTGATTATGCTTGCGAAGTGGAAATAACCGAGTTAGTATTGAAATTCTTTATTCTTGGGTTCATGGTTTTTCATAGTTACGTTTCATTATGGTCCCATTACACCTTTGAGGTATCTTTTCTATTGATGTAGGTGTGAGCCGCTACCAGATGGACGATTTTATTTAGAGGTAAAATGCAATTTTCAATGTTGCACAATGCTGTTTTTTGCTGAATGCCATACTCTTTTGATAGATAAAATATTTATCATAATCAAATCAAAAGAATCATATAAATGTAAGGCAGAGACTGCTTGAAATAGGAAGAAGATCTAAATCTAATTACTCCTTTTTCAAGACCAAGTTCTTTGTCGTCATGGAGTGCATGAAAAAGATAAATGTCTAAGCTTTTTCTTTCTATCCTTTTTCTTTTGTTTTTTTTTTAAAGTGAAACATATATGATTAAACGATTAGCAGCATCCTTGACTTCATGATTGTGGAGACTAATCTCAACAGATCCATAGTTGCTCTCATGCCATTAAGAAAACCTTTTTCCAAACTTATAAACCTGTTTGGCTGTATCTACTGGGCTTCTGCCATGGGGGTCATCCTAATGCCAGCTTAGGGGAATGGGCCCAGAACCGTAGAAGGTACTCTCCATTGGTTGAGGGCCCACCTGATTGGATATAGATGGAGATATAAACGTTTAAAATGAGATATCTCTATAGGTAGCCAGTCTTTACTTGATTCAGCCCAACCCCTGGAACTCCCTTGCCGTTCTTGGTTGGGCTAACCCAACTGCCAATTCTGAAGAGTCTCTTAGAACTGAATTTGGTGAGCAGAGCATAGATAACAATCTTCATCTTTCATTGTGCGTCTTTTCAAACGACCCCACCCTTCTCACTTCATCTTCCTACTTGTAAGTGAAAGCTCACTTCGACGTTTCCCTTTTTCGATAGAATCTCGGGGGCTTTACTGATTCTAATTTTCTTGTTCATTTTTATTTTATCTGTCAAAAAATTAGTGTTATTAGCTTCACCTGATGAATCTTTCTACTTCTCCTAAGCCCCTCCAATGAGTTCTTGAATTACCACAAACTGTCTAGCAATCCCTTTCTCAGCCTCATTTGAATCTTGTAGTTGAATGGACCTAAAAATGCTGAATTAATGTTGCTCATGTATCGTGAAAGCACTTAGCAAGGCCATTCCCTGATTACCAACTGAACTCCCACTGAATTGAGTTGGTTTTGACAAGTGAGATTTCCTTCTTGCCAATGTCCTCTGTTTCTAGTTCCCTTCAACAATTGGCTTCCAATTCCAGAGCTACTGGGAGGCTGATGTATCCTTTTTGGGGGATTGATGATCCCTTGTTTTCTATTCCCTATGGTTGCATTTTTGTGCCAGTTTTGCGAAGAGGAAGAAGAAGAAGAAGAAGAAGAAGTTTTGCTTAATATCATGAAAGGATAAACAGTAGTTTTGCTTGTCATGAAATGATGCAACCCCTAGTGGAAGGGCCAACACTGCATGAATTCCAATCGATCCCAAATACATTAACGGCTAGTTTGGATTAGAGAATTCCTTAGTAAAAGAAGTCACAACTGAAATGGTTATATTTTTGTTATGTCTGAATTGCAAGGAATCCAAGGTGTAAATATGGAAATTATAATGATTATGCATGATTATTTCTATTTATACTGTAGTCTCCCGCTCGTTGTATGAGCTGATAGAGACAATGTAGTGCGTGTGAGTGATACAGGGTTCAGTCCCCAGTAGTGTTACCTTTTTTTTTAAAAAAAATGTACTGTACAAAGTGGGACTCCAAATTTGGGGGTCCTATTTGGATAGCAAGCAGAAATGCTAGATTCTTCAGACAATGGTCACCTTGTCTCTTGCGCCAGAGAATCCTGATTGTGGATAAGCTGAATGATTACTTTGTAGAATCCATCTATCTTAACATCAACCGTTGTCTTATCAAGGAAATCCTAATAGAGGAATTCCAAGACATTTCCAACATGGTGGAAAAGGATTTTGTAATCAATGCAGAATTGATTTCTGCCATGGAATTCTCGTCCAAACTGGCCCTAAGGAAGATGCATCACATTCTTCTTTCCATCCCTTCAAAGGTTGACTTGTTGTTTACTGGTTCCTTTTGTACCCATGAAATAAATATCGCAAGATGTACTTTTAGTTCTTTTGATGGTCATAGGTTAGAAATTTACCTTCCAAAGGTGCAGGATAACTTTTCATGCCTTGGCTTTATTCAATAACCTACCACTAAAAGAAGTAAGATTCTGGGAAATGGATGCCTTTGTTGCTAATGGCGACACTGTTTCCATTTTTGGTGGTATATATTTTTGTGATATTGTTTCATGTGAATAAATAGCCAGTCTTCGATGGATGCCCAGATTCTTATATAAGATATGGTTGTGAATTATGACCAAGGGGGATGGACATATTTCTTCTCAGATGAATTATTTTAGTGAGTAACTTGAACCATGAAGAATGTTTTGAAAACATAGAATTCCTTCTTCTTTTCTTTTCTTTTCTTTTTTCTTTTTAATTTATTTTTTATTTTTTAGTTTCTTTTGATGTTGGATTCAAATTTGCTTTATGTATTTTATACCTAAAGAAACAACTTTTATTATGATGTTCTGGGCTATATGCATGTTTATATGGTTTGACATGCCAAGAAGGTACAGAAGATAGAGAGTTTGATATTTTTCGGAAGCGAATTGAAATTTGATAATTATAAAAAATCGTTTTGTGAAGCCATAATTAGCATACCAAAAAAACAACAACAAAAAACAAAAGCAACTATACAGGAAAAGTTTGGTTTTTATTCCTAAAAAGCAGTTGAAATTTTGACCAAAGAAACTGATGCATGCCCAAGGCCCAACATCTGCTGAATTTTAGGTTGTTTGCTGCTAGCTTTGGGGGATGAATTTCACATACTACCTTCACTATTTTTTGGAAGATTACAATTGTTGATTTGATGACTGTGGTTGCTGATTTTGAAGATTCTCTGAAGATTTTGGGATGATTTGCTAAATTTACTTTTACTCTTTTAGGCCACAACAATATTTCCAAATCTTTATAGATGGAACCATTGCTATTTAGTATCTTATTATGTTGGTTTGTAATCAATAGAAGAGTTGGAAATGTCCTAATTAGGGATACATAAGGATTCTAAGGTGCCTTTTAGAGTTGGAAATGTCCTAATTATGTAGCGTACATTACAATGTATTTTTTATCATTAATTTTTTTAATGTTTTCTTTGTATCTAATGTTGATGAATGTGACACTTTTATTATATTTAATACTGTTAACTTGTGAGATTTTTATTTCTTTTCATACTTATGACTTGTGGTTTCAATTAGACATTATTAATTAAAATAGTTTGCTTAGAAAGTTGTAGATGTGATAATAATTTGATTTGGTTTATCTATGTAGATTAGCTATTGATAAATGGTAATCAATAAGTTGTTTGAACATGCTTATACTTGAAAAAATGAATAATCTTTTAGGCATTTATATATATATAGTTTTTCTTTTCTTTTTTCCTTACTATTCATCATATTTTTCCTATTTATTTATTTATTTTTTTAAAATAGAAGTATCGTGCAACTACGTTACACGCTACACGCTACAGAGAGCTGAGTGCTACACAACACACTACTACTATTTAAAACATTGGTTGTGATTACTTGGGAACAATTTCAGCTTAGCTTTGATGGTTGGTTCAGTAAATTATAATTGTTCATCAAAATGGTAGTTGGAACTTGGAAGCAAAGTAGCTAAGAAGTTGTTTGCACATGTTTTGGTGAATTGGGGGATTTCTATAGACATTCACGGATCATTCACAGACATTGATGAGATATATACATAAAAAAGGAGGAAGAGCATGTATGGCCAAATAATTTTTTGTTTATTGTTAGGTTCTTTGCACATTCCAAGCTGTGGTATTGCACAGTCCCTTAATTACATTCCGGGGAATAACCCTTGATTCTAAGATAAAATCCAAGAAAAGTTGTAGCCTTGCATAAATGGAAAGGAAGTAATACATAAGACATTGCAAAGAAAGGATGTGATGCTATATTTGGAATGTTTGGGGGATATCCCGAGTGATCTAGAGGGTGATTGTGATCAATTAACGTATGCCCTATACCCTTCACATGGTTAGATGGCAGGCCTAGGCTCTCTTCTTAAGTAATGGTCTCCCCAGTATAAAATCCATGATGTTGCTAGGATGGGAAGGATGGAATGGACGGATATATGGATCTGATGTTATGTGTATTCCACCTAGGTATCTCCAAGAAAGGGAGCATAGAGTTCTATCTATGAAGAAGTGTGTTATTGCATAGTAAGAGTCATGCATATGCACCTCTGAGACAGGGAGTGTAGAGTTGTTTCTATTAGGGAGAATGCATTGCACACGTAATGGGGGGATGGACAATGTCCTGCGAATGTTGACATGTATGTTTGGGACATCATGGATACTATAGTGGAGAAAGGGTGCATCACATAGCGGTTTAGCACTCATGAAGGGTATTATAGTGGGCTTCGATCGCCACTTGAATGAATACAGGCCTTGGTTCAATCAATAAACATCACCCTTGGAAGGTGAGACTTAGGGTTCACCCTTTCTAAATAGAATGTCAACTTAGCTTGATTGATACAAGGGGCGATGCCACTGACGAAGGCATCGATGATCAACCCGGGCAAAGGCACGATTGATTGGCTTTGTTGATGATGTAGGCGATTCGTCTTATGGAAGGCATGGGTGGTCAACTTTAGTGAGGGCACGAATGAAGGGAAGAGCAAGCCTTTGGCAAAGGTTGGCGACCTGTTTTGGAGAGAGGAATGGCAAAAGCAAGGAAGGGGCACATGGTGCTGGACTTTTAGAGCATTGGCCATAAGAATGCCTTGCCTGGTGAGGGCATGAGCATTTGGGGCGACTAGCCACTAGAGGGTGTTGGCCTCCAATGCAGGGGAGCAAGCAAACCTTCTTTGGTGAAGTTGCAAGTGAAATGTCCTCTTATTAAAGGCGCGAGGCATACTTCAGGTGGCTTCAACTGGTCTTCAACACAACGTGAGTGTGGGGTCATGAGCATGGGGAGTGCGGGACATGGTTGGCTAGGAGCACGGGACACGTGTTGGCCTTGGATGTTATAAGAATACTAGTCGTGAGTTTGGGACAACAAGGTAGATGATTAGGACACCACAAGGATGTTCTAGGATGGCTTAAGACATCATAGGGGTGTTTTAAGATAACTTAGGACATCATGGAGATGTTTTAGGACGTCGCAGAGGTGTTTTATATTTTTCAAAAATCATTTTTTTAATCAATTTTTTGAAATAAAAAACATCAGTTTTATATTTTTCAAAAATCATTTTTTAAAAATCTGATCTCAAATATGTACTCTCCAAGCATTTTCGATCAGATCTATGTAGATCTTATCGAAAAATAAATTTTATTAAATCTATTAAATATATATATATATATATATATATATATATATATATTTTAGATTTTTTTAATATGATGTTTCCGATCACAGATCTGGAGGGGCCATGCATGTTTTAATAGATCTACATTAGATCTGAGAAAAAAAATGTAGTCTTTTTGGGAATTTTGAGATTTATGGAAATTTCAAATATATATATATATATATATATATATATATATATATATATATATATATATATATATATATATTTCAAATTTATTGCTTTGGGGGGTGGCTAAGTTTATTGTTTTGGGTTTTTAGTTGTTTTTTATCATATCCAAGTAGTTTGGTCACCATTTTTCAAATATTATGTCTAGGCTTCTTTTTTTTTTAAAAAAAATAAAAAATAAAAAAAAAATTTTAATTTTTTAATAATATGTTGATGTCTTGATGATGCAAATTGATAATACATTTTTTTATTGTTTGTGGTGTTTGATTGTGGCTTTGTGGCTTGTGCAGACTATAAAGTACTATTGTGACCATTGTTGTATAATTGTATGTTTTGAGATGGCTGGAACTGGAAATGATAATGAAGATGTAGGGTGGAAGTATGGTGTAAGGATAGGTGGGAGTAGAAAACAAATAATGTGCAAGTTTTGTAGTAAGAGTGTGAGCGGGGGGCATAACCCGATTAAAACAACACTTAGCCCATCAAAAGGGTCAAGTTTTAGGGTGTCCAAGTGTCCCTCAGGCAGTAAGGGAGGAGATAAAGAAGAACATAGAAAAAATTAAAGGTAAAAAGGTGATGAAGGAGAGAGAAGAAGGCTAGCAGAGGTGTTTGGGGATCCTACACTGTTGCCTGATAAGGACATTGAGTCAGGGGAGGATTCAGATAGGGAGATGACGATTGTGAGGAGGGAAAGCTTACGAGCTCACCACGAGGATGAGGAGCATCGTCGAATGTTTGGGAGGACCGGTTCAATTCGTGTTGTGGGTGGGGGGAGTGGTGGTGGTAGTGGGCATGATAGCAGAGAATTATTTGGGAGCGTTAGGGCAGGGTTACATCGTGCCTTTAGCATGCGACCACAAGAGCCACACCTTTCTCACCCTAACCCCTCTCCTCATATTCATAATCTTGATGACGAGAGGGAGCCACAGGCACCTCCTGGTGGTGAAATAGTGTTTAAAAAGGCCACCATCACGCGAAAGAAATTAAAATGTATGTGGACAAAGAAAATAGTGGATAATCTTGGAAAGGCAACTCTAAAGTTGTTCTTGCACAATAGTATTCCTCCATATGTTGCCGATTGCCCATGCTTACAGGTGTTTGTAGACGAAGCAACTGATGTGAGGCCTATGATTAGAGCCCCTAGTTCTTATGACATAGATTCAAAGTATTCAAATGAAGTGTACCAGGAAGTGTGGGCTTATGTGCAATCATTTAGAATCATATGGGCAAGTAGAGGATGCACAATCATTTGTGATGGTTAGATTGGCCCAACCAGATTGACTGTAATAAATTTCATGGTCTACTCCCACCTGCATACAAGTCTTTATTAGAGCCATCGATTCATCAGATGAAGTGAAGGATGCTAAGTATATAGTTGGCCTAATTGATAGAATTGTAGAAGAAATTAGGGAAAGTAATGTGGTGCCAATTGTCACTGATAATGAGGCAGCATATAAACTAGTAGGAACACAATGTATGGCGAAGAGGCCTCATCTACTTTGGTCACCTTGTGCAGCACACTGCATTGATCTCATCCTTGAGAATATTGGGAAGAAGCCTAATGTATCGATAGTGGTTGAAAAGGTAAGATTGATCACGACATATATTTACAATCACAATTGGATAATTGCTCTTATGAAAAAAATTCACAAGTGGGTGGGAGTTGTTGAGGCCTAGGGCGATTAGATTCGCCACAAATTTCATAGCCATGGATAGTTTGTACAATCATAGAGGGGCACTTTGTGAGATGGTTGCATCTCGGCAGTGGCTCAACTTGAAATATGGACAAAAGACAAGTGGCATGCCTATGGAGATGTGTGGGCATAAGAGACAACACATATTGGAAGAATCCTCCATAGATGTTTTAGGATGTTAGGACATCATGAAGAGAGAAGGAGATGGGGTGCGAATCCTCCTTAGATGTTTTAGGATGTTAGGACACCATGAAGAGAGGAGAGATGTAAGAGAGAGACTGTGGGGAGAGGCATGAAAGAGAGAGAGAGTATGGGATGTGAGAGAGATAGGAAGTAGGAGAGATTTAAGAGGGGAAAAGAGTATGAGAGAGAGAGAGAGAGAGAGAGAGAGAGAGAGAGAGAGAGCATGTGGCGAGAGAGAATGGGGCATGGGAGAGATAAAGTAGGGGAGATGTAAGAGAGGGAGAGAGGAGAGATGTGTGTGTGTGTGTGTGTGTGTGTGTGAGAGAGAGAGAGAGAGAGAGAGAGAGAGAGCATCGTAGGCTCTCTTGTTGTCCGAACAAAGGGTCGCGCCCTCTCCAAATTTCTTAGACATGTTGCCGCACCCTCTTCAAGTGTTAGGATAAGCGACCATGCCCCCTTCAAACATTAAGACAAGGGCTTGCGCCCTCTTCAAACATTAGGACAAGGGGAACATGGTGCCGAAAGCAAGAGCCTTGCCCCCTCCCGGGTGCTCCTCTTCGGGGAAGTTGATCCTCCTCCCTTGCAAATGAATCATTCAGCCATGTTTATAGGTGCAATATGGGACACGTGGCATGCTCCTATTGGTCAACTCAGGTCATTCTCATCATCTTGTGTCCAACGTTGTCCAACATTGCGCAATCACTTGAAAACGCTCATTACTTCCTCGTTATAAGTTGGATCGGGGCAATCTTGGGGCTCGTTGGAATGATAATTTGACAAGCTTTCCAATGAGGTAGGAGTCGTCTCATTTGGAGACCGTTTGACCACTAAAAAAGGAGCCCAAAGTCCTTGATGGTGTGACCAACTTTGCCCGCAAAGTTAGCCACGTACGTTTTCAATAAATGGACTAGATCTTGTTTGCTGCTCCTCCGATCTGAGCAAGGTATTCAAAATCAGTTACATAACGGCCGTTACGTAACGGTAACAGTTATAACCGTCATTGTTGTCAAATGCATTCACATATGGGCATATGCGATTCCATATGCGCATACTATTGATCAAATCGCATATGCCATAATGGCATATGTGATCCTGGCAAGTATGCCATGGCATACTTTTATATGTTATCGCATATGCGAGTATGCGATTTCCCAATAGCCAAGAGCAAAATTTTTATTTTTTATTTTTTTATTGTTTTTTCAATTTGGAGAACTTTTGCCTATAAATAGGCACTCATATCCCCTCATTTTCACTATTCTTTACTCCAAAGTTCTAAATCTCTTACTCTCTCTCATACACCTCTTTTTCTCTTTCTCTAATCTCTCTACAATTATTTCAATTATGTTTATTTTTTGTATTTTATAAGTTGTGCTTACTTTTTGTAAATTAAGTTGTAAGTTATAACTTGTAAGTTGTTTCAAGTTATCCATTTATCAGTAAAATTTCTTTGTTCGAAATTTATAATAATTAGTTATCTTTTAATGTAGCTTGTTGATTGTTTTGTTAAATTTTATATAATATAATATAAGTAATTAAATATATCACTTAATGGAACACTCAAACTATAATGAAATAAGTAAAATAACCCAATCCAATCATGTGTTCTAATTAGACAAGTTTTTCCTCTTTAAAAAAAAAAATAGAATTTTTTTTTATTTTTTCCTCTTTTTTTTTCAAATTTTTATTATTTTAAAAAAAAATGCCATGGCATATGCAATTGTGCGATCACATATGTGAACAGCATATGCTGATTGCATGCGATCGCATATTCGATTTGACAACATTGATAATTGTTACACGTTACAAGGTCGAAACGGCCGTAACGGTCTAGTAACAGTTGTTTCAAAAGATAAAAAAATAGCTGTAAAGGCCGATATGGGGTCTGTAACGACCGTTACAGCCCGTATCATAACAGTAACGGTGGTGGCTGTTACAGCCACCATTACTGTTTTGGAACACCTTGGATCTGAGTGATCTTGGGCTTGTTGGAAAGGTAACTTAACTAGCCTTCGAATGAGCCATGAAATATCTCAATTCGAAGCTATTTGGTCTGTCATGATCTAACTCGAAGTGTGCCTTCTATATTATTAGTTCTGCTTCGACTCTTGATTGTGTGTATGGGAACCCTCGTACTAATCTTGACCCAAGCACAACTCAGAAAGATGACTTTTCATGCCTCAATAGAAGCAAACTTGGTTCTCTTATTCTTTGGGATACTTGTCAACCATTTGCTTTTTGTGAAGAATTTCAACTCTCCTGAATATCTTGCCAGTTGAGTCATGGCATAGTTTTGATGCAAGTACTTTGAAAGGTTGTGATTCTATTATTCAATGCTATGGAATGGATGCAAGTTTTCAAGGACATACATTGATTTGGAATGACATCAAGATCTTTGTAAGAAGTTAAAATGTTATTCATGAAGGTGATGCTCTTTATGTCACCAAGGGAAATCATGTACAAAATGTTGGAAGAGGTAGATTTGGGCAATCAATCAGAATGGAGAAAAGGAGGATAGGCGAAAGAGAGATTTTCGAGCCCGATTCGCATCGCACTGCCGTATAAACAATGGATCCGCTAGACTGGATGAGCAACCTTCTTTGGAAAGGAATAATGAAAAGCCATGTCACTTGGAACAGAACTGTAAGCTTACTTACCTTTCAGTAAGGCCATTTTGGTAAGAAAAATTCGATTACGTAATATAGGCGTGGTTGCTTACAAGACAAGCTAGCTTCTAGATGTTATTCACTTGAACATATACAAAAGAAGCAACCTTCTATCTGGCCTCTGTACCAGCTTCAAAACGTTAGTGTGCTAGCACGTTGTCATTAGATAAGGCTAGTGACAGGCTTTGAAGCCAGCTTCAGCTTCAAAAAGCTTATTACATCAAATGTGCGTCGGCGCTTACGTTTTTCAGCTTCAAAACGACTATAAATTCAGGTGCACTAGTGTGTTTTACTAATAGGCTTGACTTTACTCCACCCAAGTGCTAGCTGGCTAGCTGAAAAAAGCCCCTACCCCTATTATGTAAGGCACATGTTGGCGCTTATGTTTGTCAGCTGCTTGCTGCTTGCTACTTTCAATCAGAAAAGGAATGGGAATTGAATATTCATTACTGATATGACAAGTTTCTGTCTTTGAATCGCTAGAAGTTATAATGGTGACAAGCAAGCAGACATAAACTTAGATAACATTCATATGCATGTCAGGTGTGTTTGTTTCTACATTTTATACGAGGCTTCATGACAGTAGAGCACATTGCTCATTGTTTTTAAAAGTCATGATACAGCCATATTGGCTCCACATCATTCACCCCAGTATGCGACAGGGGTGAATCGTAAGGTCATATCTGTTGATAAAAGGCTAATATGGCCATAGAGGCCCCAGTTTGAAATTTTTGTTTTCAGTTTTCTTGTCTTTCTTCATTGGCACCATGGGGAGTCGTAGTAACTCATTTTGGAGTAGATTTAGGCTAATTTGAGGATCAAAATACAAGATTTGAATGGGATCAGACTAATTGATGCTGAACAAAACATTTTAGGGAAAAAATGAAAGAAGAGAGATTAACCATTAATTTTTATTTTTATTTTTTTTCCATTTTTCATCTTCTTTTTTCTTTTTTGCTTTGTTTTTGTTTTTCTTTTATTTCAATGTAATAGATCCTAATCCACCAAATCACGCTTTATTTGTGGTTGATCAGGGCCTTTTGGTTAACTTTCTATAGGTCAAGCTGACAGAAAACGTTCTTGTCAAAGAATGGTGCAATACATCATTGAATAATTAAACACACGCCCATTTATGCACTTTCCTTTGTATTTTACTTATCACACGTATGTGTTGATATACGAGTATGATCATGTGGAGTCAACTCCGCCCCATTAGTTAGATAAATATTTATGTACTTCTATTTTGTGTACAGTGTTGTTAGAAGTCAGGAACAGCCAATCTTTCAGTCTGATCCTTTTCTAGCAGCAGCATCATCATCATCATCATCATCTAAACCTTTTCCCAATTAATTGGGGTCAGATCCATGAATCCTGTTCCGCTCTCTATCAAGGGACCAGGCCTTCAGTTAGACCATAGGTCTGACATGGATCCTATTCCTTTTCTGACATGATACGTACAAAGAGAACTTCCAATTTCCAAAAATTATTTACTGGTGATGTGATGTAGGTTGAAGGACGCCGGCGTTTTCGTATTCTACACTCCTGGGACCAAGACGGGTAAGCTCTTTATCAAAATGCTCATCATCATCTAGTTCTATTTGTTTTCATGGGTAATAATATGATATGCATGTTAACATTTGGCACTATTTCATGTTTATTTGCAGGTATCGCATTGGAAAAGTTGAATGGATTCAGGATATTTGTCCACCAGAAGGAACAAAAGAGAGAGATGATGTAAGCAGCTGTTCATGTTTTAAATCCCATCAACTATTCAATTTGCTGAATGACATTGGCAGGCCCAGAAGCAAAAAATGATGCTTAGGTTTCAATTAAGGACAATAAATTATCTCTATACTAGACAGGTTGTGCCACCGAGGTGACACATGACATGTTGGGCTATGGGAGGGCCCAAGTAATTTCTCCCATGAAATACGTAATGGTATCAGGATTTAGATAGGTTTTAATGTTAGATGCTTTTGGACGGTAGTCCAGTGAGCAAAGACAATCCTTGTCAATCTCGATGCTAATACATGAAGCTTTATAATGACTTCATTTTAGTTTTCTCATAAGACTGCCAGTGGTCTGATGAAACTGGGCCACCTCGTGGTGGGGAAGGCTTTAGCGTTGGTGTTTAGGACTTACAACTTGCAAACCAGAGCAATTTCCTTGTCTGTGATTGTTAGTGCTTGCAGTAGTTCTTATTATTGTTTTTTGTGCACACAACAGTTACAGCAAATGGCTATTGGAGCAGCAGAGCTGGCTCGCACATGGATAAGGCAGGTGAAAGACACAGCAAAAACAGGTAAATAGCTTAGTGGAGAGCAGGGAAACAGATTCTTTATTTTTTATTTGAATCTGCTCTTGCAAGATGTTTATTGAGAATTATATTATTATTTTCTTGCAACTGTTCATTCTATGATTCATTAAGATTGATGATAGAGAATCTGGTGGGTACTACACAGATAGAAGACCAAGGCGTTTAGAACTCCTCCAAGCTGAAGGAATGCCAGGACCTCAGGACCCTGAGCGTTTTAGCTTCTGGGTATTATATATGGATGTTCCTTTTTTCTGCTTTGTTTTCAGTAGACATATTTTACTTGTTTCTAATTGCTACCATTTATTTCTTTCACAGCTTGTGAATTTGTTGAAGCTGAGGCCATTAGAAAGGTTGGAAATGCTACGTTCGAGAGAGACACGTGAGGTACATGTATTTTCCCACCCACAAGTCACTGCTTGTCCATGTTCCTACAATGCTTACATTTTCTCTGTCTGTCTGCAGAGGATATCCCGTGGGCTTGTTCTTTTGAGAGCCGCAGAACAAGGCTGCTGACTCCGATGACGAGTATTGCAGTGGTGGGTTTTTGGCACCCCTTGATCGTCTACTCATAGATATGATTATTAAGAAGAAGAAGAAAAAGAAACAATTTATTTGTAAGAAATTTGTTATTATTCTTTGATCCAGCCAATTGAAAATGTGGATGGATATTGTTTTAGTTGTAATAATGCATTCAACTCTTTGATGTCATTCACAAACTTCCGTATTTGGCATCTCTCTCTCTCTCTCTCTCTCTCTCTCTCTCTCTCTCTCATGTGTGTATGGGTTTTGCTAATGTCCCCAAAGCTTTTAATTGACGCGTGAGATGCCTAATCATGAATCTAAGCCGTACACTCTTTTATGCAATTAGGGACAAGCCATGGTGCAAAAATCACACCAATCGGATAATCCTAAACATCCCCAATTAATAGCATGAAAAATGGATAGTCAAGATTAAGTGGTGAAACAAACTAGGTCCAATCATCATTTTGAAACATCTATCATATCCCACTTTGTATTGCTTATGATTCCAAAGTAGCGCTTTGGTTGGATGGTTCTAACCATGTGATCCATGGCTCTTAAATAATGGACGGTTCCAACAAATTGGCCTCATTATAGAAGTTAGGATCATCCGATTGTCATAACTCTTTTACCATGGTTTACTCCCAATGGTACTATTGAATGAATCATCCTAATTGATGAATAGGTGTCCCACGTGGCATTATGTGTGGGTATAAGGGTCCTCTGCAACACCTTAGCAACTTCACTTCAAATTTTGGTCTTTTTTTTTTTTGTTTTTTTGCCAGAAATTCATTACAAATTGTCGTTCCATCTGAGTTTGATGTTAGCAACTCTCTGTTTAGTGTAGTTGTGTCTAAAAAGCTACAGCTATGAATAAAAAAACCCCAAGTAAAATCAGTTACCACTTACCACTCAAAAGTTTTCTAATCACAGAACAAACGGCACCTGTTTTTACGCCCATATCAAGATTCTTAAATAATTTAAATTGACGAGGAAGCATACACATAGGTTCAATGTGGATCCCAACTGTTGATCTCAAGGAACAGACAATGAAGGTTGAATCCTGAAAAGGCTTGCCATCATTTTGTGGGACAGTTTAAACTTTTGATCAGTGTCCTAACAGTAAATGGATTGAGGGTATCCAAAATACGGATAGATTTTTGGGATATCCTTTATCAATTGAAAATATGGACGGATCCATCTCCCCACCACTTCAAAGCACAAGGATCTCCAAACTCCAAGTCACCATGAGCAAAATATAAGTAAAACAGAACAAGAAGAAAAATAAGAGGAAAGGGCTCTCTATAGATTGAAATAAACATAGAATAACCTAAGGTTCCAAGATAGTCTCCTCTTCGTCATTGGATCCACAGCATAGGTAAGATATATCCCTACTATGAAAAGAAAACGACAAAGAGTCCTACCGATGTCTACTTGCTAAAACTGGAAAAGGCAACTCTACTACCTTACTCCCTTAAATTAGACTTTTCAAAATTGGTTGTTTGACATTTTCTTCAATTGTCAAATGTGTCAGATTTCAATGGCTGGGGTGAAAATATATGCAACTTGACCACCCGACTACTAATACTCTAACTTGAGTTTATAATTCTTTACAAGCTCTCAAATGAAGTGACAATGAATATCTATATGCTTACTTCTCCTATCAAAACTAAGATTTTTTGTCAGAGATACCATGGAACTATTATAATGGGACCATTTTAAAGATTATGCATCTTCTTAGCCATATAGCTTGACTTGCACATGATATTGTTGGAATGTACCGTACTTTTGTCATTGAGAACTTGACCACATCTTACTTCTTTAAAGACTTTGTGAATGCACAACTTCTAGAATAGAACACCTAGCCCAATGTGTCGGTATCACCTGCCTAATAGTTATATGTGAACCCTTTAAGTCAAAACATTTTAGCACATGAATAAAAATATCTTCATTAAGTATACATTTTAAATAACTCAAATTTCTTTTTCCTTCATGTAGATGAATCTAACTTGAAGACTCCTTGTAGCATTGTAGTGACTAAGCAACCTCATACAATACACAATTTCCAACCTTGTTGCGATAAAATATTGAAGACTTCCAATTGATCACTTGAAGTATGTACGATCCATCATATCACTTTTCTTGTTCGTGTTCAATTTCAACTTAATTTGCATGGGTGTCAACATTAGCCCAAAATTCTCCATCTTCAACACTTTTAGAATTTCTCAAGAATATATTTTCTAAACAAATAACTCCCATTATCTATTTGATTGATGACTGGAATTTAATTTGTTGGACAAGTAAAATACAGGAAAGAAAGTAGATGACTAAAATTTAAAGTGCGGCACTAGTGGATATTGGAAAGAAAATAAATGGCTGGAATGTAAAGTGTGGGAGAAAAATAAATGAAAAAAGTAAAAGGACTATAACTAAAATCTCTTAAAATTCAGAGAATCCCACATTTCAATTCGGGTCTTGGTTAGTGAAACTATTTAAGACCCAATGGAGTTGTCGAATATGTGAACGCAACACACCTACAGGCCTACCCTCTCTCGGGCTCTTGGCTTAGTTGTTTCGCATGAGGTGTGGTGTTGACTCAAGGATGATGTGTGTTTGACTTGGAGCTGCCATTTAACCAATTTACTCAAAATTCTATGGTCAACTAGACCTTGCAGAGTTGTAAAAGATTAAGAAATCTAAAGATGCCCTATGGAAGAATAACTCCCTATGGATTCAACCTCGGTCTCACAAAATTATTATTACATCGTGACCCTGCACTTGGAATTATGAATAACCATTTTCGATTCAAACTGTTTTTTAATAAGTTTTTTTTTTTCTTTTTATATCAAGGTAGATACGGATCTTCAGACTTGATTCCTAACACTTTTAAGTAATTAACAGGTTAAACATTAAGAATTCAAGTTAACTTTTAAAAGAATAAGAGTCAGACGTAAAGTATTAACTAACTCAATTGATATTTAATTTTTCTATCAATTAAATCATTAAAAAGAACTTTGTTCAAAAATCTACTAATCAACTAGACTTTAGACTTTCAAAAATTATTTTATATCTTATCATCTTACACTCAAATATATTCAGATACACGGAATATCACTCCTCAAAGAGAGTTTTGAAATCTGAAAATTAAAAGATTTTTTAATTTTTTTGCTCAACTAAGAAAATACTTATTAGTTCCATCTAATCTCACCCCCAACTGAAAATTTACACCGTCCTCGATGTAAAAAAAATACGCAATGTATTATAACATGAGATAACGAAAATAAAAGAGGAATGAATGAGAGAGAGAGAGAGAGAGAGAGAGAGAGAGAGAGAGAGTACCTGAAGAAGATCAATATATTGACATGAATTCTTCACCATCTAAAAGGATTAGCAATAAATAGAACAAAATCTAACCTATTCTAACCCAATCCTAAGAAAGCAATAAATGGATAGATGAACCTCCATCTGATTAGAAGGTCAGTCCTGATAAACAGGATCTTTCAAACTACATTTATATGAACAATAAATTCCCAAAATCGTTATATATTGACATCTTACCACTCTCAGAATTTTAATTTTTAAACCATGTATTATAATGAACTTAAATTTAAAAGTTGGGTTCCAGACCTATTCTTGAGACTCTAGAAAAATTTTCAAAATAAAATTCTACAGTTTGGTTGATGTTTCATCCCCATAAGGTTTTTTTTTTTTTTTTTTCTTTTTTTTTTTTTAAAAATTTTTTATAAATAATTTATTTTTAAAGCTTGTTGTCTAGCAACATTTTTCAAAAAAGTTTTCTACTATTGGCTTTTCTAGAATTTTTGCAGCGTGTAGGGATGGTCCTCTCTCTCTCTCTCTCTCTCTCTCTCAAACAAGGTTAGATGTGTGGAGGGGGGTATTTCTAGAGTTTTTGCTCTATAGTTAGAAAAAAATAGCAATAATGACTATAGCAATAATGATATATATATATATATATATATATATATATATATATATATAAAAGAAGGGAAGCCTCGGGTTAGACATCCCATGCATGGGATGGCCTTGGACGGTCCACTTTGTGGGCTCCACCATGATGCTTTGTGAAATCCACTCAAAAATCCTGATTTGGGATGCAAAGGTGAGTCAGAATATGTAATTTAGTTAAGGGTCCACAACTCACAACGGTGGATATTGAATGGGGCTTGATGAACGTTCGTGGCATCATGATCGGGTTCATACTTTCCACAAAAACTTGTAGTCTTGTTAGATAAATCATCATTTAAGTTTTCATCATTGATGGATGGTGAGAACATAGTTAACTTAGGGCCCACTCCATTGAAATTTGGCTCTAATTAGAAAACTCTCTCCTTAATTTGAATTTGGAAACTAGTTTAATCTTTTGAGTAGGATGAACCTTGCATGATGAGATCTCTCAATTGGTCCATGATTCTTAAGATCTAAGACACTCATTAGATATAGAATCATTGATTATAAATAGTCGTTGAGTTTTTCCCCATGATGGCCACTAAAATCAAGGGTTTAGAGCATGTTTCACTGGATGGCCACTTCTACTATGATTTAAGGGCTGAAAATTGAGATTTATGGTTCATTTATGATAGATAAACATGAGATGAAATATTAGGTAGAATTGATCATTAGAACCCTGTGATCTAGAAATCAAGTGTCTAGGTTAATGGCAAAATCATAAATATTTATGATATTAGCCTTTTGGGAAAATTAATGGTTCTACATAGTTTTAGCCATGTTTATAAGAAAATCTTATGAATGAAACCCTATTCAAATCTCTATAGACAATTAGCTATTCACAAAACAAGTTAAGATTTATGTTAACTAAGGGAAAATACACATGTAAAGCAATATACTGAACATGAACTGGAACAGAAACGTATGGGATGATACAATCCACCCCCCTTAAAATAAAATTTCATCCTCGAAGTTTGCTTGAGGCATGATATTTAAAAGCTGATAGTATTTCTCTTTCATCTCATCCCCATGCTTACACATCGCTTCTTCTTCTCCATGGAATGACCAAATGACTTTTACCATGGGGATGACCTTGGTGTGAAGGATTTGCCCTCTCTTATCCAAAAGACGCACCAATTCTTCTATATATGATGCATAATCTCTCAAGTTGATCTTCTCCCACTGGATCACATGAGTATCATCTCACTCGTACTTCCACAACGTGGACACATGTAAGACATTATGCATATTTGACAAGTGCAGCAATAAAGAAATACGATATGCCACTTCTCCAATACGCTCCAAAAATTCAAATGGGCCAATATATCTCAGGGCTAGCTTCTTTTTCTTATTGAATCTCAACATTCCATTTATCGACGATACCTTAAAAAACACACGATCGCAACCCTGAACTCAAGATCTCAATTTCTTGTATTTGCAATTTTATTTTTTTCTGCTTTGCGGCGCTTATAGAAACTTCTAAATTATCTCTATTATCTTTAAAGTGACTTGCACAATCTTGGGCCCAATCAAACTATGCCCATGTACTTCTACCCAACAATGCAGTGTATGACATGGGTGGCCATATAAAGTTTCATAGGGTGTCATACTATACTTGCCTGAAAACTGTTGTTATAGGAAAACTCTGCGAGTGGTAGGTAGTCTTCTTAACTTCTCTTAAAATCAAGCACACACGTGCACAACATATCTTTGAGAATCTGATTCACTCTCTTGATTTGCCCATTTATCTAAAGGTGGAAAGTCGTGCTAAACTTGAGTGAAGTACCCATTGTTTGCTGTATTTTCAACCAAAATAAAGAAGTAAATTGTGCATCTCTGTTAAAAACAATCGCAACTAGTACACCATGCAATCGCACCACTTCCTTCACATACAACTCTGTTAAATCTGACACTGAGGCATTGACACGCGTCGAAATGAATTGCACTGACTTAGTAAGGTGGTCTACTATAACCCATATAACATCAAGATTTTTACGAGTCTATGGTAGACCGGTGATAAAGTTCATTAAAATCTATTCCCATTTCCAAGTGGCAATCTCTAATGGGTCTAACAATCCTCCTAGCTTCTTATGCTCGGTCTTTACTTATTGACACGTAAGGCATTTTGACATATACTCTGTAATCTCACACTTCATATTATTCCACCAATATTGACTCTTCACATCTTCGTATATCTTTGTACGTCTAGGTTGGATCATCAACTTTGACCTGTGAGCTTCATCCATCACTTCTCGCCTATTCAACCACTTGTACAACATTGCTTAAGATGATCAAGCAATAGTTAGATGGTGGGGTTTGTCTGATGAAAATGGGTAACACCTTTAACTTCCGTACGAAAGAACATTTTCTCTTCAATACAGACAAAATAAAAAAGAAAATTCTTACAATCAGCCATGGAAAATAATTGTAGAATGCTTCTCTGGATGGAGAACTTCGCTTGATACTCGAACTAAATCCAGCATATGAGTGTAGATTCGAATTACAGGTAAAGTTAACAACTACTTGATTACTGTTACGGATTATACTAAAGAATATAAATGGTAGGTAAAGGTAAAGATTATACTAAGGAATGTAAATGACTGAAAAAGATAAGGATTGTACTAATGAATATAAATGACTGATAATTGAAAGACAGATTTGGTTTGGTTTGGTTTGGTTTAGTATAAGACAACTCTTTTGCTAAATTCTCTTGCTATTTATAGTCTTAAATTGGTCATTTGGATACTTTTCATGTTCTAATAGTTTATATAATCGTTTCAACATTACTGACCTTTTGGATCCTTCCCATGTTCTGATGGTTGCTATAACCATTTTAGAGTACCGACCTTCTGGAGCTCTCTTAAGTCTACCACCTGATAATCGCTTTAGACTTCCTTACCGAGTCGACTATATCTTTTCATTTTGACTACTCGACAAAGCTTCTCAGCCGTATTCCATTTCCTGACTTTCATTGGCTACTTAGCATGCTTTTAGACACCTCTCGACCGCTTTGTTTGCTTCTGGACGCCTATCGGCCGCTTACTTCACTTTGTCAACCAATGTTTTGTCTTGAATACCCTCTCGGTCGACCTCCTATATGACTCTCGGCTACTTGGTTTGCTTTTAAATTCCTTTGATCTGCTCCATATCTTGTTATTTCGTTAGTTATGATTCCATAAAAAGTACTCCAAGCATTTTTTAAGATCTTTATCATACCATATTTTTTGCTTACTATGACACTATTCATTGAAATTGAGTTTCCCAATATCGACAAAAAATAGAGTAGAACAACCATAGGATTTCAAAATACAATAACTACTGGCAAATGAACAAGTTGCTCAGTATGAGTGAATGGTCAACAGGTCACCCATAATAGATTCGGGGCCTCATTGTAAATGAATAAGTTGCTCGGTATGAGTGAATGGTCAGCAGGTCACTCATGGTAGATCGATACATGCCTCATTGCAAATGAACAAGTTACTTGGTATGAGTGAATGGTCAGCAGCAAACCTAGGGTATAGTCGGTGCCACATTGCAAATGAACAAGTAGCTCGGTATAAGTGAATGGTTAGTAGGATACCTAGGGTAAACCCATAGAACACCGAGAATATTGAAATAGGCCAATTCGAGGTCAATCTAGCCTCAATTAGATCAACTAGCTTGAGTAACTCAAAAACATAACAAAATTGGCATTTGTTAGTTGAACGACCAGTCGTCCATTCCTGTCGGTCCAACCGACAACTTCCGAATTGATCGAGTACTTCTTGAAATTGACTAAGTACTTGTAATTGACCAAGTACTTCTTGAAATTGACCTATTACTTCTTCAAATTCACCGAGTACTTCATCAAATTGCCCAAGTACTTCTTGAAATTAACCGAATACTTCATGAAATTGACCGAGCACTTCATGAAATAGACCAAGCACTTTATGAAATTGACCGAGAATTTCATGAAATTGACTGAATACTAAATGAAATTGACTAAGCACTTCATGAAATTGATCGAGCACTTCATGAAATTGATTGAATACTATATGAAATTGACCAAGAACTTGATGAAATTGACTGAGTACTTCATGAAATTGACCGAGCACTTTATGAAATTCACTGAGCACTTCATGAAATTGACCGTTAACTCAGTGAAATTGACTAAGAACTCGTTGAAATTGACCGAGAACTTGCAATACGCGACTTCTTGGAAGAGGGAATTTAAACTTTCAAAGTCTCAATTGTAGTAGTAACTCTGCAATTTAAACAAAATTTACAAACGTTTTCGAATTAAATCATTCACCACCATATTACATTAAAACATAAAATACATTATAACATAAATCATTCGAACACAAAATAAATTACGAAGTACTTTATTCCTTAAGTATTGGAAACTTGCACCTCCAGCAGTTATGCCCTATTTATTTGCATCTTCCACACTTTATTGTTTTCTGTTCTTCTCCATGTGAAAAAATTCTTATTTTTTTCGATCTTCCATCTGTCATGGGGGTTTAATTCTTGCACAATACTCCCTAATTTCAAGCGATATTTTCCATTGGCTCTTGTCACGTACTGGGTACACGGATTCGTTATATGTGATCTGGTAATTTTACGCCATATAGAAAAGGGAGCAATATGTGTAATGAGGAAGATTATAGTTTATACATGCTGGAAGAACATGCAAACAAGGGAACTTTTTTTGTCAAACTTACCGCATATACACGAAAGCTCACTGAGCACAACCGTTTCATTATAATCTCTCACAACATAGTACTCATCGTGAGAAATTGCATGTAAACAGACATCTCGCACCTTCGGTACAAGATCCTTTAACTATTCATCGACCCACAGTGTCAACGGCCCTACAAATAATGATCCAGACTCTCCTCTTGTAGAATATTTCTTGAATCTTAAATCTTACTGCCTTTATCAATACAGTCACGGGTTATTCTCGTGCTTCTTTGAAGAGAGCATTTGTAACACCCCGTACTTTTTAGTACTCAGGTGTTACCATTATAATCTAAATAAGCATTGTTGTGTGAAGGTTCACACCTAACATATGTTGTCCACCACTGCTGATAATTCACAATCTGCCCACTTCAACCATCGATCTTTAGTGTAGATCATCATATTATCATGAAATCGATATAAGATACGATTTAACCATATAAACTCTTAATTTATGTGAGACCCGTATCCTAGCCCATACTGTTCCGTAGGCTTCTGCGGTCCTCCCGGTTGAATTCCAACGACTCGCGATGCGTAGATAGCAGTTGCGCACGACCTTGAGTCGTATCCCGTATTCCAAAGTTGGCTCGACTCGATACTTATACCCTTACGACTATGCTGTCGCCGCGGTTCCGATGCAGCGTCTCACGTGCTGAGGTGATACCCAGGCCAAGAGATATAGGCACGTGTTCAGTTCAAGAAAAACATCGTATGTTGCAATCCTAAGAGAATATATATCATCAATCAAGTACACATCACACATCAAATGTCAAATACAACACCATTTCCAAAGTCAACTCTCTCTTATAACCCTTACCTATCAAGTACACCCATCACTCACCCATCTCTCTCTCTCTTACAACCTCTCTCTCTCTCTCTCTCATTCTCCCAAGCAACCCAACATCAAAGCTCCATGGGAGAGAGCTAGTGTGGCCCACCTTCCTACCATCCAATCCCACCCTCCAAAAATCATCTCAACCATTGAAATTCATCCCTTGGAGCTCTAGAACACATCAATAGAAGGAGAAGTCCATGATCAAAGGTGGGTGACCTAGGATTTATACCTTTAATCTTGATGATTTGAGGGCCCACATGTGTTGGGACCCATTTGATGTATGCATTGTGAGAAAGGGAGCGCCCATAGTAGTGGGGTCCCTCCTCTCCATCATGTTTCTCTCTCTCTCTCTCTCTCTCTCTCTCTCTCTTTCTCCCTTGTATGATGGCCCACCTATGATGTGTGTATTTTATCCATGCCGTCCAATAAGTGGGCCACCTTGATCCCGATTTGGGGCCTACATGACCGGTCGGTCACACAGGCCCGGATGAAGGGGAAAAACACAAGTATTAACTTGATCTATGGGGTGGCCCACTGATGTGGACCCCACTATATATATGTGTTGTATGTGCGCTATCTAGTGCTGCTGGACGTAGGTAAGACACAAATATCTAGTGGATTTTCCAGCTGGTGGACTATACAGTGGAAATCCTCACCGTCCAGACAGATGGGACGGTGGGACCACGTAATGTACGTGTCTCATCTATACCGTCCATCTATGTTTTATCCACCGTCCATCTGTGGATGGTGGAATCTATTGCTGTATTGACAACAACAAATTATGTGGGTCTGATCCAAGGTATGGATCTCATCATCTGTGCATAGCATGTGGCACCCACGTTGATGAGGTACTACATCCAGCATGTACATCTCCACCGTGATGCATGTGTTTCATCATCGTCATCCATCTATGATGACCCACTGTGATTTATGTATTTTAGCTGCTGATTGGTCATCAGCAAGCTTTATGGGACCCATGCACATGTGGAGATCATGGAGGGAGCTCACATCCAGACCGCCCGTGGAACGAACGTGCAGGGGCTGGGTGTTTGATTATATATATATATATATCATGAGTGGTGGGCCTCACGTGGGACCCACCTGCTAAGATAGCAGGTTGGCTGGAGTACCCTACACCAGCTATACAACTGCTATATTGAAATAGCAAGTTCTGGGGGTCCCACCTACTATCCACACCGTCCATCTGAAGGACGGTGGGACCCCACCTCAATGCATATGTTGTATTCACACAGTCCAAACATCAGGACGGTGGAAATCCACCGTGATGCATGTATTCCTCCAAGCCATCCATCTGTTTTGCCAGCATGGGACCGCCATGATGTATTTATTTCATCCACACTATCCAAATTGTCCTGGACGACACTGGATGATGTTTGGACAGTGCTGATTTACATAGACAATGTTTGGACAGTGCCGTGTGCTCCATCGCGATGCATATTGTACCCACGCTGCCCATCTGGTGGGGCCCATTTGTTGTGTATGCGAGGCCCACTTGTTATGTATGTTAGGCACATGTGATGGGGCCCACCTTGGTGTACGTATTCTATATTCACACCGTCCAACTTTGGACGGTGCCATGTGGAGCCTACCATTGATGTATGTATTGTATATCTATACTGTTCATTTGTGCGGCCTACCATGATGTGTGTTGCATGCACACGATTCACCCACTTTTCTAGGCCCATTGGTGCGGCCCACTTGTTGTATATGGGGCCCATTGGTGTGGCCAATTGATATGACCCACTTAATGTATATAAGGCCCATTGGTGCGGCCCATTGGTGGGCCCACTTGATGTATATGAGACCCATTGGTGCGGCCCACTTGATGTATATGAGGCCCATTGATGCGGCCCTTTTGATGTATATGAGGTCCATATAGTGCGGCCCATTTGATGTATATGAGATCCATGTATTGTGGCCCATTTGATGTATGTGAGGCCGATATGACGAGGCCGATATGATGTATTTGAGGCCCATGAATAAGGCCCAATGTGATGTATATATGGCCCATGTGAGGAGGCCCATTCTCATGTATTCGCGACCTTTGATGAGGCCCGATGTGATGAATACGAGGCCCATGAGTGAGGCCCATGGTGATGTATATTAGGCCCTTGTGTGAGGCTATGGGCCCACTATATGTTTGGCTCTATGTGGGCCACTCCTTGGGAGCAATGTTGGTTAAATGTCCACATTGATGAGCAATGATGGTAAAATGTCCACATTGTGACCTTGCTTAGGCCGATTGTCGAGGCCAATTCCAATTGTCGAGGCCGATTTCAATTGTCGAGGCCGATTCCGTTTGTCGAGGCCGATTCCAATCGTCGAGGCCAATTTCGATTGTCGAGGCCGGTTCCAATTGTCGAGGTCGATTCCGATTGTCGAGGCCAATTGTGAGGCCATGGGCCCATTATACGCCCATGGTGATGTATATTACACCTTAACGACATTAGGGCCGTAGCCTCCACAGACATGTCATGGATGGCTAGATGGGACACCGAAAATGTTTGGTTCGAACATTTGGGGACTTTGGATATCCATGGGTGAAAGTCCCTAAACCTCCGTGGCCAGGAGACTCCCCATCGTCGAGACCTAGTGGATAGATGAGCGCCAGAGTGCCGAATACTAGGAGGCCGCATCTCCCACTGTGTCGTGGTCGATTGAGAGGGGGTGTGGCCTTACCCACTCGAGAGTAGGGGGTATAGTTAGGCTGAATTTGACCAGCTCGTGATTGGGTTCGTCATCGACGTGCCAGGTAGATATTGGCTGACTACTGGTCAGGCGGATGGTGAGGTCTCTTCCACTTGCATGGTCGCGTGTAAGTGGGCAGCGATTGCATGTAGAGTGTACTAGACCCTGGTGATGTTCTCATAGATGTACAGTACTGATTTGTAGACTGATTGTATAGGAGTTGTATACTCAGCATATACTCATTCATTCATTCATTCACTATCCACTCGGGTTGGTGGTGCGTAACTAATTGTTATGTGTACTTTCTCAATGGCCAGGATTTTGGTTGGGGCGTGCAACTAACCTGAGATCAGGCGCTTACCACATTGAGTCTATCTATCTAAATTTAGGTATGGGACTGGTTTGGATAGAAGTCCTTTGTGATAGGCCCCATAGCATGCGATACCACGTACTATGATCCCGAATTCACACTACAACTTGGTCATTTCATTCGCACCATATTTACATATTGCATTACATCCTTGGCATATGACATTCTGGGTTACTAAGTTTCTGCATTTATATGACATAGATGAGGCTGATGGTATTCGTAGTTCTTCCAAATTGCACATTGTATTGCATCCTCGATATCTGATATCTGGTTCATAATGTTTTCACATTATATAGTCGATTTACATTACTTTCTCAGTATATGATATTGGCTTGATATGTCTTTTCATCGTATATCTTGGATGAGGTTGATGATATTTTTATGGACTTATTAGTATTTTTGCTTACTCTGATATTGAATGGTACGTGGACTTACTAGTATATTTTCGCTTACTCTGATATTGTATGATTCATGACCTTTTTGGTATTTCTATTTATTCCGATATTGTATGATTTATGGCATTGTATTGCATATTTAACACTTACCTTGTGCACACACTTTCACCACCCTCTAAGCTTTCTATAAGCTTATGCACAACAGATGCATGTAGGTGGCGTTAGGTTGCAACAGAGTTGAGCTTGAAGCGTGCAACCATCTTTTGGAGCTTTGATTTTGACATATGTATTTTCCTTTCAGCATTGTATTTAAATGTTTATATTAATGGATATGTGATGATGTTGTTCTTGTGATTTGGGTATAATTGTTGTTATGCTTCTTGTGAGATAAATGTATGATGGAAAATCCTCCTCGTAGGATCCCAGGATCAGAATCTGGTGCATGCGCGCTGGGAGCCGAGAATGAGGTACTACGGAGGCTATCGGCACCAGATTCGGCAATCGAAAATTTTGTGAGCCCGGTTTCCGAGTTTGGGGCATGACATAGAGATTGTCTCACATGAGCGCACAGTAAACCTAGGATTAATGTATGACTGGATTATATGACTCATGCATCTTGCATTGTGTGATGTGATTACTGTACAATCTAGCGACATCAGGGCCGTAGCCTCTACAAGCATGTCGTGGATGGCCAGATGGGACACTGGAAATCTGTTATTAGCATCGGGGCGCCATAAATGTCCATGGGTAAAAATTCTTAAACCTTCGTAGCCAAGAGACGCTCCAATGTCTAGACCGAGTAGATACATGAGCGCCCGAGTGCCGAATACCAGTAGGCCGTGTCTCCCACTGTGTCGTGGTCGGTTGAAAAGGGATGTGGCCTTACCCGCTCAAGGGTAGAGGGCATAGCTAAGCTGAGTTTGACCAGCTCATAAATGGGTCCGCTATTGACGTGCCGGGTAGATATTGGCTGATTACTGGCCAGGTGGATAGTGAGATATTTTTCACTTGCATGGTTGCGCGTCCAGTGGGCGGCGATTGCATGTATAATATATTAGACCCCGGTGATGATCCCAGAGATGTACAATATTGATTGAGTAGGAGTTGCATACTCATTCATTCATTTATTCACTATCCACTCGGACTGGTGGTGCACAACTATTTGTTACGTGTATCTTCGCAATGACTAGGATTTCAGTTAAGGCGTGCGACTAACCTGAGATCAGGAGTTTACCACATTGAGTCTGACTATCCAAATTTAGGTATGGGACTGGTTTGGATCAAAGTCTCTTGTGGTGAACCCCTTAGCCTGCGATACTACGTACTATCATCCTAATTTCACACTCCTACATGATCATTTCATTCGCACCGCATATTGCATTACATACGCGGCATATGACATTTTGGGTTGCTATGTTTCTGCATTTATATGGCCTAGATGATTCTGACAGTATTTATGGATTCATCAGGATTTATATATTACATTGCTTCCTCAGTATACGATATTCACTTATTATGTTTTTGCATCGCTTAGCCTGGATAAGGCTGATAGTATTTATAGACTTACCAGCATATTTTCGCATTACTCTGATATCGTATAATTTATGGATTGCCAGTATTTTTGCTTACTGTAATATTTATATGCTTGGCACTTACCTTGTGCATACACTTACACCACCCTCTAAGCTTTCTATAAGCTTATGCACAATAGATGCGTGTAGGTGGCGTTAGGTCGCAGCAGCATTGAGCCTGGAGCATACAGCCATCTTTTGGAGCTTTGATTTTTTATATATGTATTTACCTTTCAGCAATGTATTCAAATGTTTATATTAGTGGATATGTGATGATGATGTTACCTTTGTGATTTGGGTAAACTTGTGGTTATGCTTATTACGAGTTAAATGTACATTGAAAAAATCCTCCTTATAGGATCCCAGGATCGGAATCTGGCGCATGGACGCTGAGAGCTGAGAATGGGCTACTACGGAGGCTATCGGCACCGGATTTGGCGATTGAAAATTTTGTGAGCCCGGTTTCCGAATTTAGGGCGTGACAATTGATGTTTTGAAAATTAATTAAACTAATAAACTCCAAATCTAACCCTGATTATTGCTCAATTACGAATAACAAACTTGAATCAATCTCTAATGGACCACAGCGATCAATGAATGCATAAGATTTGGGTTCTTTGACAGTTAAATTGACCATCAAAACCACTAATGTGGACTATGAAAGACCCTGATCTTAGAACCTCTTAAAACTAGGGCCCAAATTCATCAGAGTCCCCATTCATCGGGGTTGTAATGCTTAAATAGGAAAGTCTGTCATTTGATCACACCATCATGTCATTCAATTGCTTGAGGCCAGACAAAAGGATAGAATAGCCAATCAATGCCCTCCAAGCATTAGGGATCAGCTGCCCCGGAGCCAACTCCAGATGAGTAAGCACCGGTCTTACTATATATTGCAAAGGAAGCCTCAGGCTGCACTGAAGGGTGACCTGAAAAATGGTAACTGCTCCCTCTAGAGGATGAGTAGGGAGCTCGTCTGGTGAAGGCACTCGGAGGATTACCAACTCAAGTATATGTACCCCAATCTAATCCGAGTTAAGTTGGCCTCCTTGAGGGTTGATCTCACGGGACCTCTCTCCTCTTCCTCCTCCTCCCTTGGGGATTCGTCTAACTCCCCCTCAACAGGCAGATCATGCTTTGCCCCAATTAGCCACTCAGCCGGAGATGTCTCCAACACTCGTGACAATTGCGACACCCGAAATTCGACGTCGCTCATCATCACCAACGACGACGGTGGGTTCGACATCGGAAAAAGGCTACTTGCCCCACTATCGCCGCCGGAGGCCCCCTCCCACAAACTCAGCGAATCTGACATGGCAGTTAGTTAGAAAATGCCGAAAATCTATAATGAGGAAGAAGGGAAAGAAGGGACGAAGTAAGTTGAAAAGCAAGGCTCACCAGAAGAAGGATATCTCCCTATCGCCGAAAACTTCACAACACCAAGTCGCTGGAAATCACCTCTTTACGCAGCGGTTAAGGATACAAACACAAAGGGGGAAAACGCAGAGGGGAGATGCAAACAGACTTCACCAAGGGTTAGGTCTTTCCTTATATAGGGGAGCTACACGGTAGCGTTTAAATGTTCCCATTAAAGCAAACACGTACAGCATCCCCTCGACTACCCTGTCTCAACATGTGGCGCGACCCCACTTGTTGTTCGACCCCGTTATTGAGAAATGGCATGCGTCTCTCTCTCATTGGTCAGGTAGTGAAAAGATGGCCTGATAGGTCACATGGTCTTGAGCCACGACATGTCACCTCGACTACGTCGTACATGATTACTGACACGCCTCGACTCCCATGTTAGCGGCCATACTCAGTATTTATGGTGAAACAGTCTTACCTAGTAACTTTCGACCTACTTTCTGAGTCCGTACTACCTACTCGAAAGCAGGGGGGCTTACTATTATAGGAAAAATAGGTCGATCCATGAAAGGAAGTCAAACCAGTAATCAACACAAGCCAATGGGCCAAGCTACTTGAAGTATAACTACAGTCAGAGCAGGGCGTGACCATAGGTCGGCGTGACCTCCAATGGGCTTCCCCGAAGAACAACTTATTACGGTTGTCCAACCCGGTGAAGGAAACTAAGGGCCACTAAGGTTAATGATCACAAGGACATCACAAGCTTGCTTGGGCGGTATCATCCTTGGAATGACGCCAAACTTTTGATAGCTCAGTATCGTTCAAGGTACCGCTACCTCTACCGTCCGACCTTACCTATCGGTCGAACGGGTTCATTGGCTTCCAATTGATGTTCGATCTTATCTAAAGAAAGCGGCCCGAAGGTCTCTCTTGAGATCTCGGGGATAGGATTGGAATCCCGAAGATCACGGGCCCCGAAGATCTCTGATATATTAGGAATTCTAAATAGAAAAGATTTTCCGATAGTGTGATCTTCCCTCTAGCAGAAAAGATCTTCCAACTATGTGATCTTCCTTCTATTATAAATATGGAAAGCTCTTAAACAGTAAAAGGTAAAAGGTAAAAAAACTCATACTAAAACACAACTCCTTTTCTTAAAGATCACTCTATAAAGACCTAGATCCCTGACTTTGGCATTAGAGGGTCCCCTGCATTAGCCAGGGTCTTCCTTATATATTTCATGTGTAGGCACCTAAGGGTCTAAAAAGGGTCTATTGGAAACTGTATCAACCTAATGTATTAAAGTCTCTTGAAACTCATGAAACTCATTCTGAAATTCATAGGTTGACTCACGCTTAAATCATTCTGAAAAAGAAAGCTTAGATGCTTTTATTTTTATTTTTGTTTTTATTTTTATTTTATTTTTAAATTGAGTGAAAAAAATTCAAAGAGCACCATGTTTGGCCCATGCCATGATAAAAGGGTTGAAGGGAGGGAGGAACTTGACAAGACTATAATGACTATAATAGCGTAATATCTCCTGCTATCAATTATTGTTAATAAAAGGAAAATAAGGGTAGCTGTCATAGGTGTGAAAGAGGGAAAAAAACATGAGAGAATGGGAGAAATTAGATTTAGTAAAGCCCTAACAGGCCGGGTCAGGGTCGGGTTCAAGGGCTTTTAGGATGCTTAGGCCCAGTCTCGTCCCAATTTACAATCAGGCTCATATTTTAGGTCTGAGCTTGACCCTCAGGCTTGATACACCACCCCAAACCCGGTTTGATGGAGGCCAAGCTTGGAAGTCTATTAAGCTAGCTTGACCCATTGACAACTCCATTAAATAAGTATAAAAAATGATGAACACAGTTAATTTTACATCAACATCATGGTGGGGAGGGTGAGTGCCTATTAAGTAAACTTTGTAAGCCCTAAAAGGGATGCATGTGTCTTATCCATGCAATCTATTTATTTTATCAGCTCATTTTAGCATATGAGCTCAAAATTAAAGCACATCCAAAGCTCAAGTGGACCATAGGATATGGTGGAGGTAATGACATCCACCAATGAGACCTTTTCAAGGGCCCATATTGATGTTTATTTTGTCATCCAATGTATTCATAAAGGTCACATTGTTCATTATTGTGTGGGCCACAAACGCACACACCCTGCCACACACTCACGCCGTAGTGGGATTTTGAACCCTTGACCAGGTGTTGATACTCCTGACAGTCTACCACCCGAGCAAGAGCAAGGACACAGTTGTTTCAACAAGCATTAAGTGAAAACATAAGACGGATGGAGTGGATATAAAGATAGTCATAAGGATGGGCCTACATATATTTGGGTAAGAGGAAGTTAGGGTCCGGTACGGACAGTTGCACAGGGATATTCTGCAAAATCCTTTCACATAAAGTTCGTGCACATAAAGTTCATGCGCAAGGATGCTGGGTGTCGCATTATAGGTTAGAAATCCATTCCGCCCATGAGTTTCGTGCGGAAGGATGCGGGGTGAGGCCCACTGCAATGTATGTTAGAAATCTATTCTGTCCATCAGTTTTGCTAGTTTAATTTATAATGTGAAACAAAAAATGAGGTGATAAAAAACTCAAGTGGGTCACATGAAATGGAAAATTTGGAAAAGAAATTCCTACCTTTGAAAACTTCTTGGCTCCTCCTTGATGTTTATATGCTATCCAAACCGTTTATAAGTTCATTCCCAATGGGATGAAATGAACAGACCAAAAATATAACCTGATATAAAACTTTAATGAAAATAAGAATGCTTCAATCGGTGCTCACCGAATTCCCACTGTTACCTCTCTTGTGGCCCACTTTAATGTTGTATACGCCTAATTTTTGGTCACATATAATACAATGAGCTCGGAAAACAGATGAATGGGGTGGATTTCTATTTCCTCACCCAGCATCCATGCGCAGGAACTTCTTGCAGAAGCTTTAACAGGAAATCCGTGTCCGGATAGTTCCGTTTTTGAGCAGTACAGGGATGCAGAAGCGGATTGCGTACCGAGTAACTCAGTACAGAGTAAGCTCTGTGGGCCAAATGAGATTTATTTATTTTATCCCGTCTATCCAACCATTTTAACAGATAATTTTAGGCATTTAGGCAAAAAATGAAGCATATCCAAAACTCAAGTGGACTACACCACGGGAAACAGTGTGAATTGAAATTATACCATTGAAAAATTCTTGGGGGAAAACCGGAAGCTTGGATCAAGGTAATATTTGTTTTTTTACCTTCATCCATGTATTTTTTATCCTATGAAAGGTTGTATGAAAAATAAACATCACTTTGGGCCCTAGTAAGGTTTCAACGGTGGAAATCATTATTCCCACTATTTACTTTGGTGGGTCCACTTGACCTATGGATATAATTCGATTTTGGGTTAAACTCCTAAAATAATCTGTTAAATCTGATGGACGGCGTGGATAAACCACGTATATTCACAGTGGGCCTAATATAGTGTTGTCAATATGATAAAAACGTACTGAGTTACTCATATATGGGATGCTACGTGGAAATAGAAATACTGTGAGGTTGGGCAAAACATGGAAGAGACTTTGCTCGTAAGAGAAACCCCAAAAAATCATAAAAAGAATCGAGGTGATGGAGAATAATGATAAACTTACGTGGTATCAGCTTTCCACTGAGCTTCCCACTGAACTCCTCATCACTGTTTTAATGTGTTTATATCCAGTGCAGACATGATGAGGATGGCGGCCCGCAATCTCGACCTGTCACGTAAACTCTCATGGCTCATTCTTAAAAAAAAAATAGAAATAAAATAAAATCAATAAACCAAAATTCATAGAGTCCTCAATCCATCGATCAATAAGATTTACAAGCTCTACATCTTTCGCAGGCATATGGAGTAATCTAGCTAGGATGTTTCAATGAAAGGTTGATTTTGATGCATAAGAAAAGTAGTGAATGTTTTCTAGGGGTGTACATCGAATCGAACCGAGTCGAGCTGGCCTCAGCTTGACTCGGCTCAGCCACTAGCTGACCTCAGCTTGAACTCGGCTCGGTTTGGTCCTTGAGCTTGATTGGTCAACTCGGCTTAGTTCGGTCAGTAGCTCGGGCCAGTTCAAGCCAAGTTCGAGACAAGATCGGGTTGATTTCAACTGTGGAGCATTTCCACATACACCTGAACTGTACCTTCAGAATCTCACTGTATGTAAAACAGCAACAATGATTTTACAGGTATTTTATCAAACACCTTCTAAGCAACATAAAAACCAAGAAAAAAAAGGGTATTTGTTTTATGTACATACCTTCCTTGCCACCAGCCACACTTCGTTGAGTGATTTCATCAAACACTTGGTAAGCAACATCAATATCAAAGTAACCAAGTCAATGAACTGGTTCGATCCGAGTTTGATTCGAGATGGGTTTGATCCGAGTCAAGTTGAGCTGGGGTAGCTCGAACTCGGCTCGAACTCATTTTCGAGCTAAAAAAATCATCTCAACTTGGCTCGAACTCAGCTTCAAACTGAGTCGAATCAAGCTTTTTTGAGTTGAGTCAAGCGAGCTAACCGAGCTAGCTCGGTTCGTGTACACCTCTAATGTTTTCTATTGAACATAAACTCTAACTAACGAATTCAAACTCTAGATGGGCCACGATCCTGCAGAAGATGCTTCCACTAGCCGAGCCTAGATATCCTACATTGGGTGTGACTTTCGTCAGTAACATCCACATGGTTGAATCATGTCAAAATTTACTAATGGTTTTAAGGTTTTAACATTATCTTGGTGAACATGATGACAACAGGATTCCATGTTTTTAAGATGGACACTAATGGGGCTCATTGGAAAAGGTGAAAAGTTTGGAGGATCAAATGATTTTCTTGGGGTATTCTAAGTCTCTTTCAACCAAAGGATTATCGGAGTTCAAAAAGAATTGTATCTATTTTACTAATACTACTACTACTGACAATGAATTAGGTGTCTTCAACTTAATTAGAAGATGGTAGTATTAAGCAGTTTCATTCAAAAATTTGTTACTCAATTTCGCCTCCAGCAACGTGGATAATACCGTATACATTATAATAGTTTTTATTTTATTTGATTTATTATTTATTTTTAAATTTTATTATTTTAAATTAATCAATAAGCTTAATATTTTTTTACGTTAATTTGATATATAAGTATTTACCATTGGGTTCAGTTTCCTCCAATAACCCATGTGTATAAGAAAGTTTATACTGTTCAACAAAAAATTAAAGAAATATTTTAGTGATATATAAAATGCATAAGTACATAAACTACTTTTTAGTATTTTAAATGACCATTAGCTAGTATTGAATTCCATTAGAAAATAATAGTTCATTCCCCTCTCTTTTCAAACATGCCAAATTTTCAACGTGAGCTATTTGTTTTATTTAATTTAATACATTTTCATTCCATGTGTATTTTTTATTTTTATTTTTTGTTAACTTAATTACATGAAAACAAAGGTCTACCTATGCATAGAATAAATGTTTCAGAAAAACAAAATAATGCATCTTTTGCAAATAAAATTAGTTGTACCATTAAAAAAAGCACAAATTTTACTTTGTCGTTTTGTGGGTATGACTCATAATAGCATACGAAAGATTTATAATATTTGAAATCACACTAATTAAGTTTATGAGTTGCTTTGTTTAATGCCTCTTACTATCATGTAAAATCGGCTCTTTATAAAAATCACGATGAGAATTTTATTGAAAAAAAAATCAATAGAAAATAATGATAGCTTTTCATACATGTCAACTTGGCCAAAATGGATTTTCTAATCAAGGTTGACTTGGTATCCAATTCCAAATACTATCCCGTCCAACCCAATTAATTATCAAGCTTAAATCTTGCGTCGAGTCAAACCCACAAGCGTATTCCCGCCTAAAATAGGTTGAACTTAGATTGGGCCCATTTGCTACTCAGATAATATTGTTTGAAGGTGCAAATAAAGAAAGAAAGTTCAATTAGGTGAGTTCGAATAACAGCTTAGTGGGTGAGTGGCTGACTATGGGCCCACTTCGATATATGTGTTGTATGTCTAAACTGTCCATCCAATTTGCCAGCTCATTTTACATAAAGGTAAAAAAAACCAAGCAAATACACATCTTAGGTGGAGTACACCATAGTAAGCTTTTCTTAGGCCATAAAAGTTTTGGATTAATATAATATTTATGTTTTCCCTTCATCCAAGTTTGTTTAACTTTATGAATAGGTTGGATGTAAAATAAACATCACAGTGGACCTTAAGAAGTTTTTAATGGTGGGCGTTCAATAACCTTTATTTCCTATGGTGTGGTCCACCTGAGATTTGTATATGCTTCATTTTTGGGACCATGCCCTAAAATGAGTTGGTAAAATAAATGGACGACATGGATATACAACACATACACTCAGGTGGGTCAAATGGTCAGGGACTCACTATAATGCTTTGGTTTTCGAAATTGAAGTATACGACTCGTTTTTTGAAAATCCGAGTGTTAACCTTTCAAAATAGTCAAATTTCAACTAATTTTTTTTTTCTTTTTATTTTCAGAGTTAGCAGTTTTGCGGAAGAGGAATAGATCAAGCATAAAGGAAAGTCCAATTATATATATCAAGTGGATGCCCGAATGCTTATACAAACCAACGTCTTAATGCTACAAATACATAAAGGAAATAATTTCATACATGAAACAAAATAAAATTTCAACTAGTCTTGAACTGCAAGATCACGTAGATACTTTTTGACAAATACAACTATACATCCTTGGCATTTATATTGCGCTCTTCATCAACCTAAACATTATTATCATTTAAACTACTTGTACTACCTGTATGTTTATATATTCAAAGAATGAGTGGCCAGCTCAGCGTGAATTCCTTTCAAGATTACATACCATCGCATTAGTTAAGTATAGTTTAAACAAGGAACATACAAAACAATTCATGTTGCAATCTTATTTAAATGCATGAATGCGTGATATACATCAACTGGGGATGCTTATTCAGTTAAACAAATGAATGGACATTTCAAACTGTTAGTCCATTTATGCAAGAGAATGGGGCTTTCAAATAGTCATCTCATTCATGTAGGGGAATGGGTCTTTCAAATAGTCGACTCATTCACGATAAGAACATGGACCTTTTAAATAGTTAGTTCATTTAAACAATATAATGACTCTTTCAAACAGTCAACTTATTCAATTTGCGAGAGAATAGATCTTTCAAACAGTCAACCAGCTTGTGTAAGAGAATGGACTTTTCAAATAGTTAGTCCATTCATGCAAGAGAATGAGTCTTTCAAATAGTTAGCTCATTCGTACATGAGAATGAGTTTTCAAACAGTAGACCCATTCACGAAAAGAGGATTGACTTTTCAAACAGTCGGTCCATTTAAGTAAAAGAATGAGTCTTTCAAACGGTCGACCCATTCAAAATGCAAAAAGGGTCGTTCGAAGTGCACTGATCTTCCAAACAATTAACTAGGCACCCAATAACGTTATCACAAGATTATATGAAAACAATTCATCAAAGCTACAAAGGCAAATATTCAATCAAAACTATATAGGACAAATATCAAATCAAAGCCATAGAGGGCACAACGATCCACTGTATGGTAATCCCGCATCTATATTCCATTAAATCAATCAAAGTACTCATTAAGTTAAGGATACATCATGGTTAGACGTATAGAACTTGGTGACATCATGTCAGTAGCGAGTCTCACTAACAAACCCGTTCAGTCGCGAATCTCAGTTTTGAAGTTATGTCACCAAGTTCCTTAGGCCCATCATGATCTATGTGTTGTATCCACACCATTCATCCATTTAGAAAGAACATTTTAGGGCATGAGCCAAAGAGTGTGGCATATCCAAAGCTCAAGTGGACCCACATAGAAAATAATGGGGATTGAATGCCTACCATTAAAAAATTTATTGTACGTGAAATTCAAAAATGGCTAGAAAATCGATAAGCGAACTTCAGCTCCACCCGAAAATCATGGTACAAGTGAAATCCATAAGGTGAATAGAAAATCAACCTTTAAACCTCTACTTCACCTAGGAATCATATCGTACGTGAACTCCGCAAGATGACTAGAAAATCGATAAGCGAACTTCAACTCCACCCAGAAATCATGATATGACTGAACTCCGCAAATGAAGAGACAAACAACATACAAACATCTACTTCATTCGAAAATTATATCATATGTGAACACCGCAAGATGGTTAGAAAATCGCTAAGTGAACACTCGCTCCACCTGAAAATCATGGTACAATTGAACACCGAAAGATGAAGAGACAAACAACACAAACTCTAGACCACTCGAAAATTATATCGTATGTGAACACCGCAAGATGGCTAAGAAATCGCTAAGTGAACACCCGCTCCACCCGGAAATCATGGTACGACTGAACACCACAAGATGGCTAGGAAACCAACAAGATATGTAAATATTACCATTAAGCCACAAAAGGGCACTAACGACTCATCAAAGCTACGTAGGGTAAATATGCGGTCTATCGCGTAAGTCAAATATTGACTGCAAGATGGTATATCCAAGATAGATTCCATTCATTCCATCATTCAAGTGCAAGTGATGGCATATAGTTAATTAATACATGTACAACAAAAGATAGCATGTTATCATCAATTATTTATGCATGTCACAATTAAAGAGATATGTTCATCATTTACCATAGGAATCAGGTACGCAACATATTATCATATTCACATAATAAGTCAAGTAAGCCAATCAAGAACTTTAGGAGATATTTGATGGGAAAGATTAAGGCATCTTCTACGATTAATGAACTTAAGTGGGAAGCTCAAGGGTGAGTCCTTACCTTATGTTTGAACCGCCTGCACCATCGTTAAAATGCGTGCTTCATTGGAATCAATTCCTACCATCAATTGCAAAGTTGTACAATTAGACTCAAGCTTACACACTTTTTAGGGTTAGGGTCTTAACCTAAATTTTAGGTTATTTAGGTCTAGGATTTTATCCTAGAGTTTAGGTCTAGGCTAGGTTTTAGGGTTTGAATTCTAGCTAAGGTATAATTAATTGAAATGTTAACTTACTAAGTGTAACATAATTATTAACATTAATGATATAATTAATATTAGTGCATTATTGCAATAATAATCATTATGATGGTCGTACATGGCATGTCCTGCTATTAATGGAAATATTTCTGAGAAATGAATGGGATATAAATATCTAATAATTGTAACTTTGTTTATAATAACTAATATTAGCATAAATAGTCCATTAATGGATAATCATATCTATTTTAAAATTTATCATGCTAATAGCAGTAAGGATGATAATTGTAAATCGAATTACTTTAGTTTGGGAAAAACGTGTTGACTCACCATGGTCGACCTACTAGCCAAAGGTTTACAATTTACTTATAATTAGGACCAACGTTAGGATCTTGGTCATATCATCTAGAGGGCTTTGACCCATACTCTAACTAAGGTCAAGGTTAATAGATACAACATCTAATTAGATGATCAAATATGATTTACAACATAAGAGGATGGAGGGTTTTTATACCTCAATGGAGGTTGGATGTGGCCCAACTTGACTTGAGAGGTTGGGTTGACACGGCCACCGCACTTCTTCTCTCCTTTCCTCCTCATTTCTTTCTTCCTTTCTTATTGTCCTTTCCTACTGCTAGAAACACAACATGACCCGAACCAAGCCCAACTCGAGCCGAACTTGGCAGATTTTAGCCGAGTTGACTCGGCAACAACCTACAACTCAAACTCTCTCCCTTCTCACCTTCCCTCACTTCTTCTCTCTTCCTCTCCTTCCATTCTTCTTGCTTTCATAACCCAACAAATCAACGAGCTCAGAACTCAACCTGACCGAGTTCGAACGAGTCAGCGACTCGGTCCGGTTTGAGCTAGTGTGGCAAATGCGCTTTCTTCCCCATTGTTTCTTCCTCTTTCTTCTCTCCCTTTCCCTCTTCTCCTTTTTCTCAGACCCATCTGGCATATCCAGCGAGATTGCTGGACCAAAATCGCCAGCAACTCGCCCTGACTCAAGGGTAGCGAGTTAACTCTAACTCCTTGCTTCTCCTCTTCTCTTCCTCCCCGATTCTCTTCCTTCTTCTTTCCTCCTTTTATTTTTCTTCCCTTTCCTTACATCCAGACCGGACCCAAGCTCGGCCAACCACGTACCCAACTCAATGTTAAACCGAGTCGAGTTAGCACAGCGACTAGGTGCGGTCCAACAGCCCCTGTCTTGCACTCGGACGGGAATGCGGCTGCAGCACACCCCATCTCTCTGTCTTTCTTCTCCGTCTTCTTCTCCTTTCTTTCTTTCTGCTTTTCTTCTTCCCTTTCTGTTGCTTCTCTGACGGCCGGATAGGCTGTGCATTCGGCCCGAACTCAGTCCGAGCGACATTGGTGCGGCAGCGAGTTGGCAGAATCGACGTCTCTCTCTGTTTTCTTATTTTCTTTTCCTTTTCCTTTCTTTCGGATAGCTGCCCTAAAAGGGCGCTTATATAAGCCACATTAATTTCATCTTAGAGAGTCCAAAGAACTAATCAACGAGGTAGTAGAGTTATTAATTAATTCATTTTGAATTCGGTTGTGAAAGATCGGTCAATCAGAGGTTGTTCTGAATACATGGATAGCATATGTTGATATAGAGTGTCATCTGGAGCTAGGGGCCACCAGATGGACGCTTCTGATTTGAGAATGGGGCCCACAAGGGATGGTGGGTTGTTTTAGCCAACGGAGAAGATGACTCCATCGGTAATGGTATCTCATTGATGGATGGCTAATCTTCCAATCCATCACTCGTGGATGGCGTGGATACGATCAGAGAACACAGTGGGACCCACTAAACAGACGGTGATGGGTAGTTTCACGTAAAGAGTTCGAGTGCAACGTGCGGAATTGGCGGAAGGAAGTCTTCAAGCCATCGTTGGGAAAGCCACGGTTTGGAGGGCTCCGATTTCGCCAAGTGGAGGGCTGAGATGTTGTAAGAGCCATTGCACGCGGATCGCCAGCGTGGAAAGGCAAGAAACGCAGATTTTTCCGTTTTCAAAAACGACTGTGCTTGTTGCCTGATTTTCAGCTGATACTGTGTGCACACGTGTATGATCCAACGGGTGGATCAACCATCGTTGTGGTCGTCCATATCTCCAAGTGAAATGGACGGTTTGGATCGAGCACATGCCCAATCGTGGTGGGCCACAACGCTCACAAACGGCGTCCGTTGTTGGTTCGAATTCCCGTTCGGGCGGCAAAGATAAAGGAAGAAGAATTCTTCCTTTTTGTTTTGTGGGTTTCTGGCGGGTCAGAGCCAGCTTGACCGAAATTGATGTTCGGTGCACAGCGGTTGTGCACACGCAGTTCAAATGTGCAGTCCACAGGAGGTTCGGGGTAAATCTATCCCGTTCATTCGTTTTATCATCCCACATTAGGGCCCATTCCAAAGAATGAGGCAGATTCATGACTGAGGTGGGCCATATCACTTTATTATGGTCATTAAGTGCCAACCGCCATCGATTCATTGGCGATCCGTGGTCCACTCCCATGATCAAGACCATTCTCCTAAATAGTGAGCCAATCAAGGCCACTACTTATTTTTAAATTGATGTCCTATTACATGGATGAGCCACATGATCAATCCGGGTGCGGGTGGTGCTCACCGCTTAAAACCCTCACTCCTACTCACGCTCCAACTTACGTTAGATTATTCGAATTGCGTGGGTCCCCTTGTGATGGTTTCTCTAAGAATCCACTCCGTTTATCCGGTTTGTTACATCATTTTAGGACAGAGGGTCAAAATTGAAATAATTTCATTAATCAAGTCTCCAACAAAGTCCAACTGAGTCTCAAAGACATTCACCGTTGAAAACTTAATTGGAATTCTCGTATGCATAGTACCATGCACGTGGTATCCGCTTATTTACAACTTTACCCTTTATTTTGTCAAAACTTCTGTCGTCCGTAAATCACTACTCCACCATCCAAATGTGATCAAATTTGGCGGGTGTCCTTTATTTTTCGCGCTCTTTTTGTTGCCCAAATTTGAGCTTTGATTTCTCGAGGATGACTAAGATACTTTTTTAATGGTTAATATATTTCAAAATTCTAAAATAATATTTGTACTCCTCTGATTGACAAGTTATCGGGCAATTTGGACCTAAACCCTAAGATCTTCATGATGATCGGTTTGCCATGATGTTTACATTACCCGTTTGGTGGATCCAAACATGATGGATGGTCAAATGACTTTTTAATAATAAGTGGACTTGATGGTTAGCACTCTGGCCATGTATGTCAGTGGATGTACGGTCAGTTTCGTAAATGGATGGTCATAAGGTGTGTTTCTGGAGTGATTAGGGTATGACATGTATACTGTTAGATTCGAGTGACTTGTTCACATGTGTAAGTTCCTCAGATTGTAATTCTAATGGTGGGTTAAGCATATCATGTGGGGTGAATAAGATAAACGGGTCGGAATCTCGATTTGATAAGTGTATGGACGGATGTAGAGGCCAAGTAGCTGATTTACTATGATCTAAAGGCTAAAATTTGACTTGTATGGTTAATTTATGATAATTAGGCTTGATAAAAATTTCACATGAAACAGATCATGGGAACTATGTGATCTAGAATTCGGGGGTCTATGTTAATGCATTTTCATAATTATTGTTGATATAAGAGTTTTGTGAAATTTAATGGTTCTACATGGTCCTATGCCCATTTCTAAACAATTCTTACAAATGGACTTACATCTAACTCATTATAGATAAAGAGTTATTCACCAATTTAGTCAAGGAAAAGTATGCATATTAAACCACATGATCAACGATCGGATACTTGATTTATAGATGGAAATAATTTTTTATTGGTATGATTCATATTGGAGGATAGATGTAGGGTTACGTTGGCTACATAGTTGTCGTATATATGTATATAATAGGTTAAATTCATGGTAACACTCGAGTACTGAAAATGCGGGGTGTTACAGAGAGAGAGAGAGAGAGAGAGAGAGAGAGAGAGAGAGAGAGAGAGAGATGTACTTGTAAAGAATATAATGATTGTTGTTAATAGAGAGAGTGTGTTGGAGGTGAGAGAGATAGAGAGCGGGAAAATAAGAGTGACTGCCACATAAGGTGTATGAGAGTAAAAAATTGAGAGAGATTTGGTAAAGCCCTAATAGGTTAAGCCAGGTTCATAAGCTCTTGGGAAAGCTTGAATCCTTTCCAAATTTACAACCGGGTTCCTATTTTAAGCTTGAGCTCGACCCTCAGGCTTGATACACTAGCTCAAACCTAGCCCAATGTAGGCCAAACTTGGAAGTCTGTCGAGCTAACTTGGCTCATTGGCAATTGTAACGTCTTAGATTTTCACTATTTTAGATTTCTAAAAACCCTTAAAAAAATTTGCTATAATTAGCTCACGTTGTCACTTACTAACCTTTAATGTTCGATGTGAGCTTATACGCGAGTGATACCAGTAAAGAACTACATAAATCTTATTAATTAACCGGATGAAGCCAACGAATCTACCCAATCACTTAAACCTCGAGTCTAACCTTGTGATTTGTTCATCTATGATCCAAATCTAGCTGTCCTATCATTGATTAACCAAGACAGTCATAACTAAATAAAGACCTACCAAAAACCGAGACAACTAAGGTCAAATCTTAATTAACGAACCAAACTTACTTGGTTACTCTAATAACCTAAGAACTAACAGTTTAGAGTGATTATGATTGAATCGCCATTTTCCTTAATTATAAATAGGACATACTATGAACATAACTAATCCAAACTCTAATTATCACACATAAAAAAAACATCGCCACTCAATTCATTCCAAAAATGCCCTGATTATCCAAATAAGCTCTAAACCACTCATTAGTGGGTTACTAAACCTGAGACTATAGAAATATGTTCTTGATCTTAGCGGGCTTGACATCAATTGTGGAACATCCATCCATGGGATGTGGCCCCCACCATGGCAGCGTGTGGGGCCCACCTTGATTCAATGTAATGCATTCACACCATCCAGATCTTGGACGGTGGGAATGGATTGACTGGTGTACCTCATGCCAGTGGGATTTCTGCTGTACTTGCAATAGTGGCCAGCCCTATGGGCCCTACCTTGATGTATACACTAGATACTCACCGTCCAGGGAGCTGGACGGTGGGCCACTCGGTGATGGTTTGGTCTTATCCACACCGTCCAGATGGCTAGACGGTGGTACACCCCGTGATGCATGTGTTTCATCAGCACCGTCCATCTGGAAGGTGCCATGAACGGCCCCACCGTTATGTATGTGATGGTCCACACCGTCCAGATGGTTAGACGGTGGGCCATATTGTAATGTATATGTTTTATTTGCACCATCTAGATGGGACCGTGGGCCCTCCCATTGTATGTGTTCCATCCAAACCATCCATCCATTTAGCAAGCTCGTTTTAAGGCTTGAGACTAAAAATGAAGCAGATCTGATGGTCAGGTGGACCACACTGCAGAAAACAGTGTTGAGTGAATGTCCACCATTGAAACCCTTTTTGGGGTCATGGAAGTTTGGATCAATATGAAGTTTATTTTTTCTCTTAATCCAGGTCTTTGTGACCTTATGATCGGGTTGGACGGAAAATAGAGTGGTGGGCCCTACAATTTTAAACGGTGAAAATCATTATCTCCACTGTTATTTGTGGTATGGTCCAGATGATCTTTCGATCCGCCGCCATTTATGGTGCGGCCCATGTATTGCAACCCACTTGACGTGTATGAGGCCCATGTGCAGGGCTCACCTGTTATATATATTGGGCCCATGTGTAGGGCCCACCTGTTGTGTATTTATGACCCTTTTTGGCATGTCCCATTGAGTTGTATTCGTGGCCCATGGTGATGTACATTAGGCCCGTATGAGCAGCCCATTGTGATGTATTTTTGGCCCATTTGGTAAGGCCCAAGTGAGATGTATTTGAAGCCCATGAGTGAGGCGCATTGTTATACATTTGAGACCCATGGATAGAGGCCCATTGTGATATGTTTGAGGCCAATGGGATGTGGCCCATTGTGATGTACATGAGATCCATGAGCGAGGCCCAATGTGATGCATATGTAGCCCATAAGTGAGGGCCATCATGATGTGTATTAGGCCCTTGAGAGGCCCATGGTGATGTATATCGGGCCATTGTGTGAGGCCGTGGGCCCACTATATGTTCGGCCCTATGTGAGCCACTCCTTGGGAGCAATGTTGGTTAAATGTCCACATTGTGACCTTCTCTTAAGCCTGGTTAGGCCCATTCTCATCATTCTCTAGTGGGTTAACCCAAACAAATGAGCCCCATTAATATTGCTTGGACCATCATTGGTTGTCCATCTATGGACCCCGCCTTGCGTCGAGATCGATTACCGATTCTGATTCCGATTATCGAGGCCTATTGTTGAGGCCGATTCGATTCCGATTGTCGAGGCCGATTATCGAAGTCAATTCTGATTGTTGAGGCCAATTGTTGAGGCCGATTCTGATTTTGATTGTCGAGGTCGATTATCGAGGTCAATTCTGATTGTTGAGGCTAATTGTTGAGGCCGATTCTGATTTTGATTGCCAAGGCCGATTGTTGAGGCTGATTCTGATTTCGATTGTCGAGGCCGATTCCTATTGTCGATGCCGATTCCGATTGTCGAGGTTGATTATCGAGACCGATTCTGATTATCGAGGCCGATTCTGATTCCGATTGTTAAGGTTGATTGTTGAGGTCGATTTTGATTTCGATTGTCGAGGCCGATTCTGATTGTCGAGGTCGATTCTGATTATCGAGGCCGATTTTGATTGTCAAGGGCGATTATTGAGGTCGATTTCAATTCCGATTGTCGATGCTGGATATCGAGGCCGATTGTCGAGGCCCAATGTGATGTATATGCGGCTCGTATTTGAGGCCCATTGTGATGTGTATTCGGCCTGTGTTTGAGGCCCAATGTGATGTATATGTGGCCCATATTTGAGGCCCGTTGTGATGTGTATTCAGCCCGTGTTTAAGGCCCAATGTGATGTATATGAGGCCTATGAGATAAGGCCCATTGTGGTGCATGTGAGGGCCAGACGATCAAGCCCATCCTAATATATATTAGGCCCATATGAGAGGCCCATCGTGATGTGTATTAAGCTCTCGAGTGAGGCCCATGGTGTTGTATATTAAGCCCTTGTGTGAGGCCATGGGTCCACTATAAGTTAGGTTCTATGTGGGTCATTCCTTGGGGGCAATGTTGGTTAAATGTTTACATTGATGAGGCCGATTGTTGATGCCGGTTATTGATATCAATTATGAGTATGTGACAGCATAGCATCATGATATATGCCCATACGCATCATCTGCATGTTTATTATGAGATGTGATTGACCATTGCATATGCCATAGTATAGATGGTTTATGGGACTCCCTGATAGGTGAAGTTATCCCACATAAGCGCACGGCATGCACAGGATTGATGCATGATTGGACTACATGACTCATGCATCTTGCATTGTGTGATTGTGATTACTATACGCCCTAGTGACATCAAGGCTATTACCTCCATAGGCATGTCATGGATGTACCAGATGGGACACCGAAAATATTTGAGTTCGAGCATCTGGACACTTTAGATGTCCGTGGGTGAAAGTCCCTAAACCTCCGAGGCCAAGAGACGGCCTAACGTCAAGACCGAGTGGATACATAAGCACCCGAGTGCAGAATGCCAGGAGGCCGCGTCTCCCACTGTGTCGTGGTCGGTTGGAAGGGGGTGTGGCCTTATCCACTCGAGTGAGGGGGCTATAAGCTAGGCTGAGTTTGACCAGCTCCCAAATGGGTTTGCTATCGATGAGCTGGGCAGGCATTGGTATAGTACTAGCAGGCGGGTAGTGAGGTCTTTTCCACTCACTGGCTACTGGGCCGGCTTAGGCGGTAGCTAGCTTGGAATGTACTAGACCCCGATGATGATCCCAGAGATGTACAACATTAATTTATACTCATTCATTCATTCATTCACTACCCACTCAGGCTGGTGGTGTGCAACTAATTGTTACGTGTACTTTCGCAATGACTAAGATTTCGGTTGGGGCGCGTGACTAACCTGAGATTAGAAATTTACCACATTGAGTTTATATATCCAAATTTAGGTATGAGATTGGTTTGGATAGAAGTCCTTTGTGATAGGCCCCATAGCTTGTGATACCACGTACTATCATCCCGACTTCACACTGCAGCTTGATCATTTCATTCGCACCACATATTACATATTGCATTACATCCTCGACATATGGCATTTTAAGTTGTTATGTTTCTGCATTTATATGACCTAGATGAGGCTGATGATATTCGTAGCTCTTTCGAATTGCATATTGTATTATATCCTTGATATCTGATATCTGGTTCATTATGTTTCCATATTACATAGCTGATTTACATTACTTTCTCAGTATATGACATTGGCTTGCTATATCTTTTCATCGCATATCCTAAAAGAGGTTGATGATATTTTTATAGACTTGTCAGTATTTTCGCTTACTCTAATATTGTATGATTCATGATCTTGCCAGTATTTTCGATATTGTATGATTATGACATTGTATTGGATACTTGGCACTTACCTTGTGTACACACGTTCACCATCGTCTAAGCTTTCTATAAGCTTATGCACGATAGATGCATGCAGGTGGCGTTAGGTCGCAACAGCGTTGAGCTTGGAGCGTGCAGCGGATTTTTGGAGGTTTGATTTTTGACATATGTATTTCCCTTTCAGCATTGTATTCAAATGTTTACAATAGTGGATATGTGATGATGATGTTGCCTTTGTGATTTGGGTAAACTTGTGGTTATGCTTATTACGAGATAAAAGTATATTGGAAAATCCTCCTTGTAGGATCTCAGGATCGAAATCTGGCGTATGGACGCTGGGAGCCGAGAATGGGGTACTACGGAAGTTGTCGGCATCGGATTCGGCGATTGAAAATTCTGTGAGCCCGGTTTCTGAGTTTGGGGCGTGACATCTTCCTTAAAGTATATGCACGCCTCGTTCAGCGTGTTGTACTTTGTGATACCTACATATAAGATAGGGTTTGGTTGGTGTTTTAAAACATTGTCCCAGAGTGAGAGTCAGTGATCAACTCAGTGGTTCCATTAACATCAAGTTACTCAAGTTATCAAATCTATAAGCACAATTAATGAAAAATAATTTAAGAATACAATCCCTAGACACTTTTGTTAATGCACATGCATGCCATTATGATATGATGCATGCCCTCACTATCCAATACTCTCTCATAGTGACTCCATCTTACGTTCGCAAATGACCAACACTCCCTCATCACGCGACCTCAACTGCCGAGTCACCACACCTAACTAATGCAATGCACAATGGTCATGTTAGCCGAGTGTTTAGTTAAGTCTGTTCATCCAGCAAGATTGGGGAAACTAAGGCACTCCCATGAAATCGAAAGCCATAACTCAATCGCAAGGCCCAGAGCGGCCGTGGTGGCCCCGTGCTTGCTACCCTTGATCTGTCTGGGTTCGTCACTCATAGCTGAAATCATACGAAAGGCGAGATTATAGACTATATTGCTCGTGGTCACTACGGGGAGGCTTGTCACCCTCAGTTGAAATTATACGAAAGGCGAGATTATAAACTGAATTAATCGTGGTCACCACGGGGAGACTCGTCACTCAAACGTAGGCCGACAGCTAAAACACAGTGTCCTATACCACCATGCCCGACTCTCAAGACTTGTGGATCGTATCATTAACGGTTGTAAGTGGGCATTCTAGGGGCGTGGGGTGCCCCAAGTTTAAACAGGCATGAACATACATGGTGAACACACATGGATGACCAGTTACTGGACCGATTCGACTGACTCAGGCAAACTATGGTGCAACCGGCACTAGGTGCAAGCATCCCATGTAGTCTAACTATTGCCTATTGTCCATCTTCGGCCCGGATCGTTCGGATTTGCACCCTTGTAAGTTTTTCCAATTTACTAGCCAACCCAATTGACCAACAGGCTAGAATTTTATAGCACGCTACAAACACATTCTATTTCAGAAATAGGCGAACATATTTTTCAGAATTTCAGGATATTCCAGTTAATGTGGACAATCAGATGGACACACGAGTGCAATACACAATTATCGCAGAATTTACAACATTAAGATAAAAAATGCATGTATCAGGGGGCAATGTAGAATAAATGGGCTGGCATTTCAGTAAGCTCTATCGATTCAAGCATTGGTTCAAAGTTCAGCTACATTAGGCATGTTTCACAATTCATGGAGGACAATCAATCAAGGGGTGTTCACTGATTTGCATGCGACCATAGATTCACTTCACAATCATTATTTGTGGCATAGGTTCGATAATTGGCAACCTAAAGGTAATGGTCCACACCTAGGGGTGGTCCAATGATTTTCTAGCACCGCTCCTAGAATACCGATCGAGTAATTGATGAATTGATGCCCTGCGTCGAATAGGTTAGCTCATAAGGGTGCATACAATAGCCCAAAGGCTTAAATTTTTTAAGAGGGCTATAGAATTACCTTTCTATCATCGGTGGGTCATTCTTTATGGTGGGGCAGAGTTGCGGACTCTGACGTGGGCAGTGGCAATAAGAAAAACCCCCAAACCATCTCCCTAAAGAGATCCCACCTTCTCTTCTCCCCTCTCCCTCACTCCCTTGCAATTAAAAATTCAGATGGGAGTAAGAGAGTGGCCTTAAATAGTCTGGATTTTGTCTAAATGGCCCTAGGGGCCCTTTTCCTAACATGCATGCCCTAGTGGGCTGGATTTTGGTACATAGAGGTCCTTCAGGGGCCCATTGGCTCATCCGTGCCATGGGGCAGGTGCCCCATCGTAGGATGAGTGATCAGTTCAATTTTGATGGAGCTCGGATGTATTGATCAACTAAGGGGACCCTACTTGTGATCGACGTCTATTGGTACTCAATCGGGGTCACAGTTATACAAATATGAGTAGGGAAATATCCCTGACTCATAGTTCAAGTTTAGTCGCAATCTGACGGTCGAAAAGTCACAACTTTGTAAACAAGTGGAAAGTCTATTTCACTTAAGTTTTAAGCTTCAGCCTAGGGTATTTGTGTATTTTAAGCACTCGACCTTTGTCCCAAGTTGCGTAGTATTGGTTATTATCTTGATTCGCCACCCACGATGGATGTCAAGCCTAGTGAGACGAACATTATTATATAGTTTCGGAACTAGTGGCCCACTAACTAGCGGTCTGGAGCTTGTTCGGATAACCGGGGTATTTCTGAAATAAATTAGGTAACAAGATTTCTTGTGCGCAATTATTAGGGTTTAGATTAACTATGTTCTTAATGTGGTTTATTCATAATTAGCAAAAATGACAATTTAGTCATAATTACTCTAAACCGTTGGTTTGTAGGCTAAATGAGTAACTATGTTAATTTGGTTTATTAATTAAGATCTGACCCATAGTCGTCTCGGCTTTAAGTAGGTCATTATTTAGTTATGGTTGTCTCGATTGGTCAGTGATAAATTGTCTAGATTTGAGCCCTATATGAACAAATCATGGGGTTGAACTCGATGTTTAAGAGATCGGTCGAATTCGTTGGCTTTTAGGGTTGAGGGTCAAATATTGCATATTATCCCCCATTTATATCTTGGTTTTATTAACATGATAATGCTTAATGATCTATTTTACTCATGTTTGTGTTGCAAGGTGAATTTAAGAGCTTGAATTGAAAAGGGTGCTAAAAGCATGGATTTGATACTTAAAAATCACCAAGGTAAGATTTTAAGAGACCAAGATTGAAGAAATCACATACCAAAGATCCAAGAAAATCAAGTGAGAAATAAAGACAATTAAAGACTTGAAGTGAAGAAAAGGAATCCTGAAATCGTCCTAAAAAAGCATATTCTATCATTTTGTGAAATTGGGCAAAGAGAAGTCTATTTTAGCAAACTGCGTAAATTTGAGGCGGTTTTCGAATTTTTCAAATTAATATGAAGAAGGGAGTTCCCCACTTATAAATAGGGCTTCTCACGGCATTCGTATGATCACAAAAACAAGATTTAAGGTTTTTAGAGAGTTTTCAATTTTATTAAAGTTTTATAAATTATTAATTTTTTTATATCTTTTTTTTTCATTTATTTCTTTCTTTTTTACTTTTCTATTTTGCAATTTAGTTATGTTTTTCTAGTTCCCTCTAGCCCAAGTTAGAAGGGAAGCCTATTGGTTTAATGATTTAATAAATTATAATGATTGATTATTTTTAATAATGAGATGAATGGTGTATGCATGTTATCAATTATCTAAGTTTAGGTTTTTTATCCTCATGTGAGATCCACATGTTTCCATCATATGATATCGATATTGATGGATAGGCTTAACCTGGATTAGTTAGTTTCTTAGATGGGAGATGTTCTCAACCTGTTACATTTCTTTGATTAATTATCTCATGGATATTGAATGCCTAAAATGATTGGCGCTTGGGAATATATATTAACGATGTTTAATCTATGATTCCCTAATCTTTTATATTATTTATTAAAATATTTAAACTGTTTTATTTTCCAATTAGGCTAACTATAGTGCTTAGATTCTAGTTGTGTTATCAAAGTCATCATGACTTAGGGAACATTAATATATGTGTGGAACTTTGAAGCTTAGGTGTTGTTTTCAAATTAATTGAATTCCATACATTAAAAACCTTCAAAATCATTTCATTTGTTTAGTTTCCATTACTTAGTTAATTTTGTATTTAATTTTTTCGTTCTCATAAATCATCTCCCTGTGGGATCGACCCTGCATTTACTTAGTTAATTTTGCATTTAATTTTTTCCATTACTTACAAACCTCTACACTTGGAGGCAAGCAAACATTATGGTTGATAAATCTTATTTGTACGGTTCTTTATCGGTACCGCCGGCATATAGGCTCACTTCGAGCGTCAAGAGTCAGTAAGTGACGTCATAAGCTAGTTATATGGGGTCCTTACTCTTACTTCGGCGGTAGGCTCTCAGGAGTTTCAACACCTAGTTGAGGGTTCGAGTACCCATAGGTGGTGAAAATCCACTACGGTGTGAGTGTGTGGTAGTGTGTGTGCGTGTGGAAAAAAAGAAGAAGAGTTAGTTATATGAATCTCATTTGTACGGTTCTTTGAGTCATGTTTATAACCTTAGGTCTTATAGCTAATTTCTTCCATCTTACAAGCTTGTATGATTGCTTAGGTTCTCGGTGATTTTTCTTTAACATCCTCACCCTAGGAGCATCGCAAGTCAAGTAAATCATCACAAGATGCAGACCATTCTTCTAGGTTTCATTTTTATTAACTCTTGATAGTGAAAGACAGTGATTTTGGTTGTTTATAATATCTATATGTTATTTATACTTGAATTGCTTTATTGTTATAACTCTAATGTTACCTGTTGTTCGTAGTCAACATGTTCGATGAAATTCCTGAGCAATATAAAAATTTTACTATTAGGATTTTTTTATGCAATTTGATCAGTGTTATTGATATATGTGGTTTCATGTCGATATTTATTTGTTGATGTCAATTCATATATTTATTTTATTGATACACCACATTGTAGTATTAAGTGGTTGTGCGATTTGTTTATATATTTGATAATTTGATTTACAGTCGTGTCAATCGCGTGATGTAAAAGGTTAAGTAAGTGGATGACCTACTTTGGGTTGGCTATCCTAGACTTATATGGTCAACCAAGGTTGAATACGGACAATCGACAGTAGTTGGAGCTACACTAAATGCTTCACACCTAATGTTGGTTTTGCTCGGGGTTCCCTGTTGTCAATCGGATCGGTCCGATACATGGCCTAATCATTCTTATGTTTGGTGGTTATATTACATTCAAAGAAATCTAGGATATCACTATTATTATTAAATTAAGTTCATTCATAACTACTAGTGTATTAGAATCCCACGAATACTCGTGTGTAACACCCTGTGCTTTTCAGTTCTCGGTATTACCCTGCAATCTAACTTAGTATAAATACAAATTTAATTCATCTACATGGTCACACGTTCTAGCCCAAATCTGATCGTTGGGATAAATATTCATCTCTAGTTATCCATTCGTTGATTTTTAAGATGGATCACTACATCATTAAGTAACTCTATTATTAGGATTCCAATCACCCTAATAGACCAACTGCTTTGATAAATAGATCAAACTGTCTAGTATGAATCATGGAAGGCCCTAATCTTAGATCACCTTAAAGATTGAGACCTGAATAATCAGATTCATCATTCATCATATTCACACTATTCAATTTGGAAATCCATCACTTAACCATGACAACCAAGCAATCTAATCATTCATTGTGGACCATGGAATGTCTTGATCATTCATGTGATCATTCGTGGACAACCACTAGCATTAAAGTATATTTAAAGGCTAATCTACATCATTTAATCCACCATCTTGTAGCCCATGATGTCTGATCAGATAAAATCCCCACCCTAATGTAACAGACTGGCTATTCAAACCCATATTAACTATTAAAAATCTGTGTAATTAGTCTTGGAACCCTAAATCATCGATTCGTTTTATGGAACGATTCGACCATCAGATTTTCACAGATTGTGGGTTAACCATGAGTTTATGGATCGTGACCATCTAGCTCAAAAATCAATGGCTAAAAACTCACCCAGATAGACTTTAGAATCTCTGGGATTATTAATAATCACATGAAGCTAATCTGAACATTAGATCGATGGAAATTATCGCAGAAAGACCATAATCCCCTTGATATGGCCCGCCTGAGTTTCTGATTTTCCTCGTATTTGGTCAGACGTCATCTCTCGAACCGTTAAGCCTATTGGGCGAAGTAGATTTCTCAAAACATCCCATGTGGGCCCCACATTTAAAGGTGCATGTGCACAGTCGTGGTGCACTGATCAGGATTTTTGATCAAATCTGGTTTACTCGACTATAATGAGAAAAAGGAGATTTCTCTCCCTGCACTTCTCACCAAAGACGGACGACACTCGTTTGTTTGAATTTGGGCCCACCACCTGGTCATGGATTGATGATCCAAACCATCCATCGTGTGCGGACCTCAGTTTTAACTAAACCTCTAGTCTTTTCCATTGTTTCTACACATGTGTGCATGCACGAATTCAAGTGAAAACCATGCGTGCAGTGTAATGCATTTCAAAAATGGAAAAAAGATTCCGTTTCTTCAGTCTTAGGTGGCATTCACATGCATCCTCCCTATGCATCCTAGCCCTCCACCTCAACGGATCCCCGCCTTACAATCTAAGCCAACTTTAGGGCTTCCATCACAATGAAAAAGCCACCACAAATCTGATATTCGAAACCTAACAAGATTTGTGGATTGACGTTCAAAATATGGGTTCCACAATGATCATTGATCATATCCACACCATCCATACAAATCAAATCGAAGGAAAAACCATCCAATCACAATCTACCATTATCGGCCGACACATCTTCCTCATTTAGCAAGGAAAACCCATCATCACCGAGTGGGCCTTACTATTTGATCAGATACATCCTCCTAATGGGCCATGCGTTCAATAGATCATCCACATCATTAGATCCTAGCCATTCAAATCGGATCTTAAGTTATTGCCTATAACTCTCTTGATCAGAATAAATGCTCATAACTAATCCCTTGATTAGTTACATTCGGTCTCCTTAGAAGCTGATTAGGGTAGCTGTATATATAGCCTTTTCCAATTCGGGAAACATCCCAAAAGAAATCCTCAAAGTTAACGAAATGAGAGAAATTGGCAGAGGGTGCCGTTTATGGTGCTGCACATAGTTGAGTCGACTCGGTTCGAGTCATTGCAAGTCGAGCCAAGCTATGCTGAGTCCAGTTGTTGGACATGAATTGCAGAAAGGAGACAAAAAGGAGAGAGGAAGATCGAGAGGGAGAGATAGAGAAGTCTCTCTTCGCCATCGGTTCCCACAGCTGGGCCAGTGACTCACCATCCAACTCAATTCTGAGTTCATTTAGAAGCTCGCCTAGGTCTCAGCAATGCTTTGAGACCATTGGATTCTTAAAGAAGAGATGAAGAAGAAAGAAAGAATTGGAGAAAGAGAAGGCACCGTTTCTGAAGCCACACCATGCTGGGTCGACTCAGTTCGAGTCACGGTGAGTTTGGGTCAAATCCGAGAGTCTCTGAGAATCCTGGGAATGAAGGAAAGGAGGAGAAGAAAAGGATCCGAGAAAGAAGATAGGGATTGAAAGGAGGAAGAGAATGGGAAGCCGAACAGTAATTGCTCACCTAGTCCGGGTATTGAGTGGGGTTGGCTGATTAAAACCCGACTCGTTATCGAGTTTGGACTGAGTTCAGTCCCTGGATCGAGGCTCGGGCTAGCTAGGTCCGGGTCTGGCTTGAGTTCAAGACCTGTAAAAGGGCCAAATAAACTAGAGAGGGAGTGGAGTGGCTGTTGCACCGATGCAAAACCAGGTTGACACGTCGGAGTTGATGTTGAGTCAAACTCGTGACTCGCTGACAAGTCGGGCTCAAATCCAAGCTTGGGTTTGGTCCATGGGATACTGAAATCCTAGAAGAGAGAGAGAGAGAGAGAGAGAGAGAGAGAGAGAGAGAGAGGCAGAAGAAGAAGAAGAAGAAGAAGAAGAATGGGAAAGAAAGAAGAAGGAAGAGGTGGAGGAAGGAAGAGAAAGGGAAAGTGGAGTTTGGATTACTGCCGAGTCAAGTTGATTTGACTCTCTGAGACCAAGTCGAGTCAAGTTTACTAAGACTAGCGAAAGGACTAAATGTTGGAGAAAAGAAAGGGAGAAAAAGAAGAAAAAATGGGAAGAAGAAGAAAGGAAAGAGTTGATTTGTCGCGATTGTGCAACCTTGTATCGAATTTGGAGATATCAGTGTTGATCTATCATTTCTGAGTCGACTCGGTCAAGGTTAGATCAAGTGTTTTGAATCCCTTTGTGATCTCTAGCCTAGCAAGAAGAGAATCCACACTTCAAGGTGAGGAGTCCCCCTCTTTGCCTTATGCATTCGTTGAATTCCATGTTAGTTAAATTTCATAAGTAATGAAATGTAACGACCTGTCCAACCAGTACAGTGTCGTGGGGTGTCCATGTAGGATTTTTCGCAGGACCGATCACTTAAACCATGTGCGGTGAGGTACCACAAGCAAATCAACCTAAGATCAGCCCATTAGAATAAGCCGGTCGAGACATGACAGGACCCGGTGTGGGCCGTTTAGCCAGATGGCTCATTTGCCCTTATCGACAGCCTGTGTGGGCTACACCGTGACACAGGAAGGTCAGAAAATTTTAAAAATAAAGGGGACCATCAATCTCACTGGGCTTGTGGACTATCGCGGACCACAGACCCAGCGGATACCCAGGAGTGGGATCTGGCATTGACTAAATGCACCCCACCAATGCCAGGACCGAAATATGGCGCTTGCAAATGAAACTGAGATACCAGGCTAACCAACCGTCGGATCTCTTCCACATTCACGTGGAGGTCTAATGAATTTTCCTACACCCGTCCACTAACTCTGGGACCCGATCGTGGAACGGTGACCGTCGATTGCAAATTGGACCCGTACGACCAAACCTCAGATCCGATCGTCCCCAAATTTTGCATGGCCCTTTATCGGGCCATGAAGTTCATAACTAGAGGGCCACTAGAACCACTCCAATCACCAGAATGGACCCCTCAGGGCCGTTTAAAGGTCAGAACCATTGACTCAAACCCCACAACCGTCCATTCGGTTGTTCCCAAATTTTACATGGTCCCTAATCGGGCCATAGGGCACTTACCTACCACATTTGGTGGCCAAAGGAGTATTAGGGCCACACCAACCCCAAAAGTGAGTCCTAGTAGGCTATTTTGGGAATTTGAGGAAACTTAAGGCCAAAAGGCCCAAGTCTAGGGAATAAACCCTATCTCTCATAACTCTCTCTCTCATTTGCTACAACCACCAACAGAGAAGAAGAGTGAAGGAGCTAAGAGGAGAAGATAGTGTGAGAGGAGGAGATTCAAGGTGGACCCTTGATCGAAGTGGGGTCCAAGAGAGTTAACCCTTCCAACTCCCTACCTCTCTTACAAGGAGAAACTCTCCTCCTTGACTTCAACAACCATTCGTGGGTCGCTTAGGTAAGGTTTTCACCCATTCTTCTTGAAATCCATGTTGTAAGATGGGATTGGCTTGGAATTCTAATATGCAAGAGCTTGTTTTAGGGATTTCGGCCGATCGACCCGAAAGCCCTCTTTCCTAGGGCATTTTTCGAATCTCCAACGAACCATAGGTGTGGACTATTGATCTTAGGTGGCCTAGCACCAATTTCAATATGAGATTAATGATTTTGATTGCTTGGATGTTTTATTGGAGAGTCTAGGGAAGTCCTAGGAATTGTATGTTGGATGGAATGGTATGGATTTACATGTTTGGCTCTCTCATGATGTCGTTCATGTTTCTCACATGATTTGGTGTATGGATGATCATATGCTCATGCTGTGTTGACTTTTATAAGTTGTTGCTTCATATTACGTATGATTTCATTACTCTTGTGTACATGATTTCTCAACATGGAGGAAGTGTTAATTTTCTCACCAACCCACACCACACATATACACTTTATTCATGATATTAAGGATTTGCTTGTTAGAAAATTTTGATTTATATGTTGAGCAACATGAGAACAAGGTGTTGAATATGTTGGATGTTGCTTTGTTATTGGCATGCTATGAGTCACTATTCCTACCCTTGGGTTGGTCAGGAACTTGAGGAGAGACGGTAGTCCCATCGGTAGGACTACGCTATGGTTGGACTTGTGGGTTTGGGCGGGTGTGATCGGGTGGCTATAATTCGACTACATGGGACCTTCGTGCCGATGTCACACGCCTCACGCTTGCCTGACTCGTGAGGTCTAGCTTACTGTCTGACCAACCTTGATTGTTAACCCTGTTTGCTCACACATGTTTGGAACCTGAAATACCCTACAACCGTGGTATCCCATCAATAACCCACTTGAAAATTGGTCCACAGCCTCGTGAGCAGGGCATGGTGGAATGGGACACTGTGTCTTATCTGTCGGCCTATGCTGGGGTACTGCGCCTCCCCATAGTGATCGCGGGCGATCCCTTTCTCATGGCACTCCTCATGTGCTTGAAGTCGGGGATGAGGAACCAGACGGGATCACGGACCACGGGTTCTCGGCCTCACGCATTGGGGGGCCTTGGCCTCGCATCCTGTTTAGGGCGTTGATACGTAGGGTGTACCAGATTCTCAAATCTGCTGGATGAATGGACCTAACTAATAACTCGGCTAACACGATCGTATTGTATCACACTAGTTAGGGTGGCGACTCGGCAGTCGAGGTCGCACTGAGGGAGTGTTATCATTTACGATCGTTAGATGGTGTCACTTGAGAGAGCGTTGTGGCGAGGGCATGCATCATGTCATGCTGCATACATGCGCATTAACAAGATTACTTAAACGTATGGGATTGTCTGCTTTTCATTAAGATCATATTATAATTGATGCCTGTGATAACTTGAGATTAATAGCACTCACTGAGTTGATCACTCACTCCCACTCTGGGACGGTGTTTTAAAACACCAACCAGACCCATTCATAAATGCAGGTGACTCGGGACTGGAGGAGCCTGGTGAGGCGAGCTTGGATGAGGAGGACGAGCTATCATACTTCCAGCTGATGGAGGGTTCTCCGCCAGCTTGATTGGCGGGATTGGGTCACTGAGCAGGGGGCTCAGTCCTATTCTTTTGGACTCGCTGTTCTTTTGAGATATTGTTGGGTAGCGTCATATGCGCCCCTTTTGTACTTTTGGTCATGTATATGAATGTATGTTTGTTTTTCGCTCATTTCAGTGGGCTGGTGTGGTTATATTTCATGCTCCAGGAACTTCCAAGCTTCACAACTAAACCTGATTAAACGCATTAATAAAATCGGTTAAAAGTGGCTCTCGGAAACTCGGGAGTCGAGCGTATGCGCGACCCCCGATTTTCAGGGTGTTACATGAAATCTTTATAATATAACTATAATATGTAATGTCTTGTGAACTTAATTTCACTGCTACTAATCTTACTTTATTTAATGAATCTTGTGTGTTTATAATTATTTCTAATATTCATGATACAAATCTTGGAAACATGTTACATCCTTATATTACACCTTGTGAGAAAGATCATGTTAAAATATTCTTGTTTTAGTTGGAGAATTGAAATTACTACATGGAATAAATGCACATGTATGCTAGCATTCTATACTAGTGTGATCCTATCCAATCTAAAAATAGAAGAAGTACGAAGAATCATATCAAAGTGAGATCCAATTTATGATTCAAGGTTAAGGGTCTTGCCAAGGACCTTAAGATTGGGTAATGACCACAAGTCAAGGAACATTATTGCCAAATCTAAGAGATGTGCATGGGCATCATGGTGCATAACATCCATGCATAACATATGAGCTTTATCGGGTGCTTAATGTAAGCCACATCCTATTAGGTCTACTGAGAATATTTTCATTCTAGTATAACCTTCAAGTCGAGTTCATTCATACCACCATGGGCTGCTCTCTTTGCTTGAGGCTTTTTCAAGTTCTTAGGACCTCCTCGGGTGTATCCTGAATACTTTTCCAAGAGGCTAAATTACCTTGGACGCTCTCACTATATGGTCTTTTCCAGGTAGTAAGTCTACCACGGGTGACCCTTTCTTTTGACAGCTGGATGTGTATCCCCAGGTCTATGATTTTAGACATACATCTATACATCCATGCACATGTCCATATTATCTTACTCTCATTATGAATTGTTAAGTTGGTTAAAACTATATTGGAATACTATGATATGCATGAAATCTTTGAGGGAAATTCCCATTGAGTTATCACTCACCTTCTCGTGCGGTTACACCAAATAGATGCAGGTTTGGTGATGGAAGAAGACCCCTTAGTTGGAATCCCAGGGGTGATTGAAGAGGAGTTTGATAAGGAAGGATATTATGCTTGTGTAGTTGAGCCGTTGGAGCTCAATTAGTACTCTATGATTTATATGCTTTCGTTTTTTGAACTTTATGCTTTTAATTTCACAAATTGTAATTAAAAATCCCCCGCTGAGGGATTTCATTTTGCTTTCAATTACATGTATTAAACTTCTTTGTTATTACTCACGATATCCGTAGCTTATACAATAGTTGCCTTACTTTATGTCATGGGATTTGCTATTAATTAGATGTGTAGTGGTTAACTTCATAATAAAATACTCGGGTTCTCATTTGCGAGTGACTCTCCTCGGGTTATGAGAACCAGGGTGTTACATCGTGAGTCAGGCATAGTGGTATGAGACACCGTGTCTGAGCTGTCGACCTACGTTGGGGTGACGTACTTACCACATAGGCAAAACATTAGGTGACAAGCCTGCCATGTTAGTTAAATATTCGGTGACAGGCCTCCCCGTAGTAACCACCAAGAACTGATGAATGTCACGATCCTATCATATTGTTAATGGTTTGGGTGGCGTGCCTTCTCCACATTTGGGGTTTGGGTGATGACCTTTACCCTAGTTGTGAATGTTCTTGTGTGACAAGCCCTGATATTAACATGATTGAGATGTATGAACCGTTAGGTAATGAACCTAAATTTGAATTTAAGGACACTTGCAAGGGGCTTTTACGTGCCGCCATGAGTTATGTAAATCCATTTAGCGATAATTGATAAAATGGAGGTATCATAGCTTCGCCAACTTACTATGTGAACCGAAAATAATAACTACTTGGCTAATCATTCATATTATTAAATTATTGGGTTGTGCTGCGGGCCAACTATTGTGCATATGTTGATGTCCTCAATAGCAATAACATTGATGTGCTTCTATATTCTTATTATTGATCTAAGGTATTTATCATGCTGAACATTATTGGGTTGTGTTGCGGGCCAGCCATTGCACGTATTATCATGTCATACATACATTTAAATAATTAACTTAGAGATTATTTGTTTTGTAATGTTGTTATTACCTATGTTTGATTGTGTTGATAACATGTGTAACTTAGAAAAGTTTGCTACTCACTCCCACTTGGGATGTGTTTCAAAACACTAATCAGGCGATATTATTGATGCAGGTACTATCGAGATCTCAGACAGGTAGACTTAAATCAACTTGCACCCTCGCCGTATGTTTTGGAGGATTTGGTCAAAATTGAAAACTTTACACTTTAATAATTTTTTGTATGTATATTGTAACTTGTATAATCCTCATTTGGGTAGACACTACTCTTGAAATTGTATATTTTAAATATTAGCCATTTATTTTTTAGCTTAGTTATCTTTACTTAACTTTTGATGCCGCTGATTTAAAATTACTCTGATTGATGAACGTTAACCGGACTGCACGGGTATGTGGAAACTCGCACACGTGTATTTTTGTTAAGTTCACATCCAGAAACTCGGGATCGGAGTCTCTATACTCGGATGCCAGTTTTCGAGACGTGATAGCAACTCTACTAAGTTAGAAAAAATGATAAGCATAGTAGATTTTACATTAACATCATGGTGGGTAGGGTGATTGCCTACTAAGTAAACCGTGAGCCCCAACGAGATATATGTGTCTTAGCCATGTCATCTATCCATTTTATCAGCTTATTTTAATGCATGAGCTCAAAATTGAGGCACATCCAAAGCTCAAGTGGACCGCACCATAGAGTGGAGGTAAGACCTTTCTTTCCCTTATTTATGTTATTTGTCATCCAACATGTTTATAAAGGTCATACAATTCCTTGTTTTGTGGACCACTTGAGCTTTATATTGCATGCTCTACAATAAGCTATAGAGTAAATGAATGGTGTGTATAAGACATATATATGGTGTGACTGATCAAGTTTACTCCATACGCTTGGCCCTTATGGTTGGCACTAGATAGTTTTGTTGCAGGAAACTTAGGGGGCATTTGGGGCAGGGTATTAGATGGGATTAGGCAGGATAATTGTTTTTGGTCCCGTGCAAGTTCCATAGCATTTGGAGAGGATGGCAAAGGTTGAGATTAGGTGGGATGGAATTGCATTTGATTCCCATGGAGTTGCATTTGGTCTCATGTAGGATTTTATTGGATTTTGAAATCCACTACACATGTGGGCCCCACATTAATGCATGTGTTAATCCATGTCATCCATTCATATACACCATTTACATGTAACATACTGGTTATAAATGTGTACAAGTGAATAACATTTGTTGTGAATTTGGTCCATTGATTATAATTCCATGGTCCACCAAATAGGATTTTACTTAATTTAGTGTTTTCATGCAGTAAGAATTTTATCCCAAACATGGGAGTAGATGACTAAAATACCATGGTATTTCCAAACACGCAATCATTGTGCAATGATGATGTTAATTCGATCTAATACAATTCAATACCATTTAATTCCAAGTGGATGGAGGGTTTGGATATAACTCATACCTCATGATGGGACCCACAAAACTTGGTGACATTAACACACCAGCCACATCGGTGGTGGTGTGTGGTATACCAGCCAATCCACTTCCCTTCGGATCAAGGCTCTTAACGTCTGGGTTGACACATCAGGCTTAGGCCTAGCCTGCCAGAGCTGGATTTAGGCTGGTGTTTTATGCCCTTAGGCTAGGCTCAGGCTTAAAACTCATTCATGTTTGTCAGTCCGGCAACCTTGTCCACTAACAATGGCACATTAGACTCACTCATATGCGACTTAGGCCTACCTCTTAGAGGCAGAAGATTAGGCGAGACCTTAATTCAATGGTATCCCTTATATATATATATATATATATATATATATATATACACACACACACACACACACACACACACACACACACACACACACCCACACTATCCAACCATTTTGACAACTCATCCTAGGCATGATCTAAAAAATGAAGCTAACTCAAATCTTAGGTGGATTACACCACAGGGAATAGTCAATGATTAAATCTTTATGATTAAAATCTCCATGGATTCCAATGACATGTTTATTTTCCATCCAACTTTCTGGTAAGGTCAAAAACACTTAGATGAAGAGACCAAACAATTATCATCTTGATCTAAAGCTTTTGTGGCCCGCAAGAAGCTTTTAATATTCAATCACCATTATTTCTTGTATTATGGTCCATTTAAGATTTATATCTAATTCATTTTTGGATCATGCACTAAAATGAGCTTTCAATACAGATAGATGGCATGGATGTAATCAAATACATCACAGTGGGCCCCACAGTTAGGGGTCCCCCCACCTCGGTGGATCTGAGTCTCCCCTCCCCTGTCAGGGAAGCGGATTACATGCTGAGTAAGGCCCACCGTGATTCATGTATTTTATCCACTCTGTCTATCCATTTTAATGGATAATTTTAGGGCTCCTACTAAAAACTAAAGCAAATCAAAATTTCAAGCGGACCACATTATAGGAAACAGTGTGAATTTAATGGATACGGTTGAAAAAAATTTAAGCTACAAAATGTTTCTAATAAAGTTGATACTTGTTATTATTATTATTTTTTCCTTGATACATGTTGGATGACAAATAAACATCACTGTGGGCCTTTGGGAGGTTTCAACGGTGAAAATCAGTATTGTCCTATTTCCTTTGGTGGGCCACTCGAGCTTTGTATATTCTTCGAGTTTGGGTTCAGCTTTTTGAGAACTCATCGTGCATGATTTGAGTCCAAAATATGCATGTAAATGCATCAACCCATGAAACCTTCGTGGCCAAACTTTTACTTTATCTAAAACTTTGGTAGCTAAGGAAAAAGAAAATATTTTCCTCCCTTAATTTGCATCTCTCTTTTTTATGGCCCACCAGAGTTTTAGATCAGGGTGAAAATTGGTCCCATGGTGTTTCATGGGATGCCTCATCACATGGGCCGTTCAGATCAAACGTCCATGACATGTGTCCAAATGTGCGCACGTACGCAGGTGAGCATGCCTCATCGTGTATATATATACATAGAAAACAAACCGTACACGCCTCAATCCATCTCCTCCCTTTCTCATCCTCGAACCTACGCCTAATCTCTCACTTCCATCCCGCCGCCATTGCAGCAGGTTCTTCTCTCTATCTCTTCCCCTATGGGTCTCCGAAACCTCTCTCTCCCTTTGCTATGGACGGCTGGCTTATAAATTGTGACCGTACATCTAGTTGTCCCTAATCCAGAAAACTAAAATCGATAGTAGAAAATTAAAATCTTTAACCATTAAATATTCAGTGGTGAATATTTAAGAAAACTGATGGATAGGATTTTCCAATAGATGTTTCCATTTAAAGTGTAAGTAGTATCAGGTCCAGAAAGATGGACCCCATTTACTTGCCTTGTGTCCCGAATTGCATTCTTCGTTGCAGGACGTGATCATCTACATCCTTCATCTAAAAGTTTTCATAGTATATGGTTCACTTGGAACAATTGATCGGGGTACTTTTTAAGTTATTTTGTGTGGACCATAGGATGATCTCTAATGAGTTAGAGGTTTTTCTCATGGACCATCTCCATTTGGAACTTCTAGATGAATGGTTTGGATCATCTGTTGGTAGGGGCAGATGGGGTCAGTAGAGTAGATGGTGCAGTGGAGTCTGCTTCACCTCATACTTTTCAAGGAGATGATATGGTAGAGCAAGAAGATCCAGAATATGGTAGATCCATCTAGACACCGTGCACTTGATGGCAATGGATGAACCAGAACCGTCCATCTAATTTCTCATTTTACAGATCGAATACGATAAGAAAACCATCTCGATTTGACGATCATATTCGTTGTATTAGTGGCATTCAAATGAATCGCAATGAAAAGCTAATGCAAATCCAAAAGGGAAAGCAAATAAATCAATAAGAAAAGAAAGAGATTGTGGGAAAGATCCAACAATCCTCTAGCCAGATGCTAGAGATCACAAATATAAGACGGTAAGCAAGCTCAATAGTCTTTTAATCTAGAACAAGAGATCACTTTCCTTCCCTTCAACAGCTATCATAGAGGAAAGAAGAAAATTTCATAAAGAGAATATTGATCAACTTGTGTTATTCCATATGAGATATGTCCTATTTGTAATCAACCTTACAATCTGTAATAAAAAATATGAAATCTAAAAATTTATGAAATGGGAAATTACCTAAGTAACAAAGCATTCTATAATTAAGAAAATGCCTAAAATAAGAATATACTTAGAAAAGAAAATATTTAAAATTATTCTCTGCCTAAAAATAAATATATGAAAGAAATAGCAGATCTTCTAATTTAGAGATTTGAAAAATAAAATAAAAAATGGAAAGTGATGATGGCTAAAATAGGAAGGTGGTCCTTTTCTTGTACACACATGCAGAGTGTGCACGCGTGGGATGTGGGACGATTGCATCAAAAACCTTACCGGTGTTCCTATCGAATGAATTTGCACTAACCCTTCAATTCCTTGTACATATTGAAAATCAAAAAGTTACAAGTCAAATTCTTCCACAGCTTTAACTAGATGAGCATATCCAAGTTTACGTGGGGGATCGAGTCGGAGAAAATCTCACAGAAGGGATCTCGCTCGCTCTTGCTCAGTCTAAGTGGGTGTATCCATGGATCGCCTACCCTATCGCTGAAGAATTGCGATTATTGCCTGCAATATCTGCTAAAGCTGATCTGCGCTCACTGATATGATCGGCGCCGCACAGGTCTCAAACATGGGAACTACTCGACTTGCCCTCTCAGGTGTCATGTCTGTTGTGGGTTAAATATTGCATATTAGACCTCAGTTATTCCTTGGTTTTATGAACATGATAATGCTTAATGTTCTATTTTAATCATGTTTGTGTTACAAGGTGAATTTAAGAGCTTGGATTGAAAAGGATATTAAAAGCATGGATTTAACGCTCAAGAATCACCAAAGTCAAGATTGGATCTGATGAAACCAAGAATGAAGAATGCACACACCAAAGATCCAAGAAAATCAAGTCAAGAATGAAGAAAATCGGAGTTTTGAAGTGAAATTCGGCCATCTTCGACTAGTCCTGGCCTCGGCTCGACTAGTCCTGGCTACGCACGACCAGTCCTGAGCTCTGATCGACCGGTCGAAGGTGCTCGACTCAAATTCTAGCAACTAAAATAGCCAATTTTCCATCCTGCTCGACCAGTCGAGGGCATCCCACGACTGGTCAAGGATGGCTCAGGACCAATAGAGTACGTCCCACTACTAGTCGAGCATTATGCAAAACTTGCACGGACTGCGTAAATTTGAGATGATTTTTAAAAAATTTTCACTCAGTGCAAAAGTGCAAGGCCTAAAACTATAAATAAGGATCCCTAAGGCATCCCTAGGCACCATCTAAGCTTTGGGGAGTGGAGCAAAGGCAGGGAGAAGTCGTCGCTAAGAGTTTTTTCTTCCTTTTTCTTAGTAGTTTTTATGCTTTTGTTAAGAGATTATTGTTCAATCATGTCTATGGTTGGCTAAACCTCTTAGCTAGGGCTAAGATGTGAAGCTTGTAGCGTGATGGGATGTTTCTATTACGAACTATCTTTGATTCTAGTTTGATTATAAGGAATACTTTTAGTTTATAATGGTTTGTTGTGACTCAAATTACAATAGATCTACGATAGCTTTGAGTATGTTTTTTTCATGTATTGGGATTGTGAAATTAAGAAATCCTATTGTTCACCATTGTCCCTTAGGCATGGTTGGATGATGGAATCATCTTTAATTTTCACAATTCTCCTAGATTGGTTATGGGATTGGTAAATTCTGTTGTTTGCCTTATCTCATGGGCATGGTTTTGTGATGGAATCACTTCTAGTTCTTACACCTTTCATCCATTGAGAGCTAGGTCAGAAGAAGTTTAGATTTGATTTTACTGGGATATCTTCCAATTGGATAGGATGGGACTCCGATTCCAATCGTGTGACTTGAATCGAGCATAGATCTCCCTGATCTCTACAAGTAAATCCTTAGAAACCCTAGTTTCCCACCTTTGAATTTATTAAGTTTTTTTTTTTCTAAAAGCTCTCACAATTACTCTCAAAATTTTCAGATTTAGGTTTTCATCTTTTTATAGTTCTTCTTCTATTTATTTTTAGAAAACACACGAGATTAGTCCCTATGGATTCGACCTCGGTCTCACCGAGATTATTACTACATCGTGACCCTACACTTGGGGTTGTGAACAAGTTTTTGGCGCCATTGCCAAGGATTAACGGTTGCGTTTTTCTGAGATTAGCTAGTTTTAGAATTAGGTTAAGATTAGGTTTTTTTAATTTTTTATTTTTAGATTAGGGATTTTTTTCTATTTTTAGAAACTTTTTAATTTTAGGATTTCTTATATTTTTAGGAACTAACTTACTTTTTAATTCTAGATTTAGAACTTTCCTAATCAGGTTGTAAAAACTAGTTTACTTTCTATTTTTATTTTTAGGAACTTTCTAATTTTAGAATTTCTGTTTCTAGAAACTAACTTGTTTTGTTTTGTTTTGCAGGATTTTAATTAGGAAGTTCCAATTTGGCAACTTCTTCCCAATTCCCTCTCTCTTTCTATTTTTAGATTTCTATTTCCTTTCTCTCTTTGAGATTTAGGTTAGAATCTGAAATTGAGGGCTGAGAGTGTTTCATGCCCAAGTGGGTCCGTGATAACACTCGATGTCTTTTGAGTGAAGGAGGATTGGTTGAGAGGTCATCTATCCATGAAAGGATTAGACACCACTCAAAATCCTCAGAGTTAATTGAGGTTCTGACTGTAAATCAACTAGTCAATCAACTAGGAAGACAACCTCAACCTAGGGTTGAGGAAGTCCAGGATGAGAATGAGGTGCATCAAGCACCCCCGCCTCGTACTTTGTGAGACTATTTACAACCGGCGGGGGTGATCATGCCTTCATGCATGGTTTTTCCAGAAAATATGGGACACATGGATATCAAGCCAAGGGTGATCCAATTCCTTCCAAAATTCCATAGACTTGAATCTGAAAGTCCATATTTATACTTGAAAGAATTTGATGAGATCATAGCCACTTTATATTTTCCAAACGTGCCTGAGGACATAGTCAGACTGAAACTCTTTCCCTTTTTCTTTGAAAGAGAAAGCTAAGATGTGGTTGCATTCACTACGTCCCAGTCTATTGGTACATGAAATGACATGATAAGGGAGTTCATTAAAAAAAATTTTCCACATCATAAAACGAACACCCTTAGAAAGTCAATCATGAACTTCGCTCAAAAGGAGGATGAAACATTCTTCCAATGTTGGGAGAGGTTCAAGGATCTTGTCAGTTCATGCCCACAACACGGTTTTGAAACATGGTGCATTATACACTTTTTCTATGATGGTCTGACATCTTCCATGTGCCAATTAGTCGAGACCAAGTGCAATGGGAAATTCATGAATAAAAATGTCGATGATGTGTGGGATTATTTGGATAGACTTGCTGAAAACGCACAATCATGGGACACCTACCTAAAATCAAGTACCACTTCTAGGCCCACTCAATCAAAGGAAATGAGAGGATTATACCTTCTGAAAGAGGATGATGATATCAATACTAAAGTGGCTAATCTTATAAGGAAATTCGAGGCCATGGAACTAAAGAAAGATAAGGTTAAGGAAACTTTTGCAGTATTTGTGATTGCAACATTCACACAACTGAAAATTGCCCAACAATACCTGCCTTTCATGGGGTGGTGAATGAGGAATCTAATGCCGTGAACAATTACCAAAGACCTTTCAATGGACCTACCTCCAATACATACAATCTTGGTTGGAGAAATCATCCAAACTTCAGTTGGAAGAATGGATAAACTGCTACCCCTCAAGGTTTCTTCAATTAAAATCCAAATCAAGGAAAATTTCATGAAGATTTGGTTCTAAAACATATTCAAGATCAAGATCTACTTAATCAGAATTTAGCATAAGCAATCTAGGAAATTAGAACAGTAATTGGAATGCTTGCATCGTCTGTTCAAAGGATAGAGTTACAATTAGCCATTGGGTGAAAGGAGATGCTTCCTGCTCAACCTCTCCCCAATCCCAAACCGCAATATGGAATAAGTGACCCAAGTTCTTCAAATCAAATGGAGTAAGCTAAGTCTATCACCACTCTTATGAGTGGGAAGATAATTGACAAATCTATTCCGGTAAGGGCTGAAAAGCCTAAGGACCTAGAAGAGGACAATGATGATAGACCTAGCAATGCCCCACAAGAATTAGAACTGGAACCACAAGGGTAGCTGATTGCTCCATTTTCCCAACGGTTGGTTGCACCAAAATCTCTCTCTAACTCTCAGGACATTCTAGAGGTGTTGAAACAAGTGAAGGTCAATATTCCTCTACGTGATATCATAAAACAAACACCTTCATATGCGAAATTTCTAAAAGACTTGTGTACGACCAAAAGACGACAAAATATTCAAAAGAAAATCTTTTTAACTGAAAAGTGAGTGTCATCCTAAAGTAAAATATGCCACAGAAATTCAAAGATCCCGGTAGCCCAACCATCGCTTGTGTAATTGGAATTACCGCATTGAGCAGGCACTTCTTGATTTAGGAGCAAACGTAAATCTGATTCCTTACTCAGTCTACAAATAGCTAGGTTTGTGAGAATTAAAACCCACCCTAACCACATTACAACTTGCTGACTACTCAGTTCGTGTACCAAGAGGGGTAATTGAGGATGTGTTGGTTTAGGTTGACCGATACTACTACTCGGTAGATTTTATTGTCCTGGATACGTAACCCATCAGTAACATGAGCACTCAAATTACTAGCATTCTTGGTCATCCTTTCCTTGCCACTTCAAACGCAATCATTAATTACAGGTATGGAGTCATGAGTATGTCTTTTGAAAATATGACATTGGAGTTAAACATCTTTTTCAATATGGGTAAACAGTTAGAGGATGATGATGATTTCCATGACATTAACCTGATTGATTCTTTTGTGGAAGATAGAGCGCTTCTGACCTTATCCTCTGACCTTCTAGAGACGTGCCTGGCCCACTCCCATGATTTTGATGATGACATGATTAGGGAGATGGGGACCATGTTGGATATCATGCCGGTACTTGAAGTTAACCAATGGAGGCCACAATTCAAAGAATTGTTTTAAACTATGTAATGCCTCTACCGTCTAGCCTCAAGACACCGAAGTTTGACCTAAAACCTTTGCCCACTGATCTTGAACAGGTTTACTTAGGTCAATAAGAGACATGCCTAGTGGTGATTTCATCTCACCTTGAGAAAAAATAAGAGAGTATGCTCATTTCTACTCTCGAAGGAGATGGAGTTATTGGGCATATCATCACAGATCTTGATGTGGTGAATGAACTCCTTTCAAATGAATGTTTCAACTCTTTAAAAGATTACCCAGTACAATTTGTAGATATAAATAATCCCATTATACAAACATAGTGGATGCCTGACAAGGTAATACTTCGGTAGTTATTACTGACCGGGAGAACCCTTATTCTGTAGAACCTCCTCCCCAAATCCTGAATGTTTACCACTAAAGGGGGAGGAGCTGAAAATTAAACCGAAGACTGAAACTTCGGAGTGTGTTGAGACTACATCATCTGCTGATAATTTTTCTGAATTTTATCTACTTATAGTCTCTGATTCACCATGGGGTACTAACTTTGAAACTTTCTCTATCATAGGTGAATCATATATACTTTGGACACCTCAGGAGATTAAAAGGAAACCTTATGTTGAGGTCCATAAATTTCTCTGGGAATTCATGATCCAGGGCATCCAAGCCTATTGCAAAAAGGGCTTTTGGATGATCTTGTTGAGAAGCCTATTGAGAAATTTGTTATGATATTGGCTAGAGGAGGAACCTTGTGGCATGACTGAGTAGCTTTTTCCTTGCTTTCCTAGTTTAACATTAGTTTATTACATTCATGTTATGTCTAGGATAGTCGGCTTTATGCTGTTTAGGATAATTTATTTTTCGGTTGATTAACTCTTGTGCTAACCACCTTCACGCTGAGATCCTTTGGAAAAAGCCTCAAAATTTCTTCATTAGGTACTATCTTTCCATCCCTTCTCTTTCAATTACGTTGTTCTTTTGCAAATCATGCTTATTTCTTTTACATTGAAGACAATGTAGATTTTAGGTTGAAGGTGGGACATTAGGTAAACTAATCAGCGTTTTCTCAATTTTAAGCAAATTTTTCAAAGTTTTTGAAAACTTTTCAATGTTTATCTATTTAGAAGTAATAAGTTGTGTATTTAAGACTGTTTTGAGTATGAAGATAAGATAGAAATCAAATTTTGAATTGTTGGAGTTGGACCAACTAAGTGACCTATCACTTATGGTTCTTACATTCAACTGATTAAGAGTAAGTTTGAATATTATGTTATTTAAATTGTTTTTTTATGAATAGTACTATAATTTCTGATTGTTAGTATGGTGATTATTGAAAGATATTGAGAATCGAGTCTGGAGAATTTTATCCACCATAAAAGAAGAAAAAAAATAGTTAAAAAAATAGGAGATCGACAAAAAGGTCATAAAGAATGAAGAATGACAACATCTTTGAGGGGAATGAAAAATGTCTTTGAAAAGGATGCAATGTATGAAAGAAAGAAAAAAAGAAGAAGAAAGGATGAAAAAACTGAATGAATACAAATGACTATCGATATAAAATCAAAAACTGGAAAAAGAAGGAAAAGGGGATAAGTTTAGAATCAGTACTTATGTTTTCAATCAATCTTGAACTAATGACCATAGCTAACATTATGAAAAGCTAGTATTTTCACTGAGCATGTTGAAAAACTTGATATGCTAATTATGCTCTGACCTAATGGATAAGGGACCTATTTGATTGATTGCTTATGTGGTTCGTCTCCAGGTTTTCAAAAACTCACTTTCTCATCTTGAGTCTACTCATGCATACTTAATACACTAAAGATTGTTTTCTAAAAATGGATGAACATTGCACATTAAACTTAATTTTCGCATACTTTGCTCGGGACTAATAAAATGCTAGTTGGGAATTGTGTTGAGGGTCAAATATTACATATTGGACCTCGGTTATTCCTTAGTTTTATGAACATGATAATGCTTAATGTTCTATTTTAATCATGTTTGTGTTGCAAGGTGAATTTAAGAGCTTGGATTGAAAAGGATATTAAAAGCATGGATTTAACGCTCAAGAATTACCAAAGTTAAGATTGGATCCGATGAAACCAAGAATAAAGAATGCACACACCAAAGATCCAAGAAAATCAAGTCAAGAATGAGAAAATCGGAGTTTTGAAGTGAAATTCGGCCATCTTCGACTAGTCCTGGCCTCAACTCGAATAGTCCTGGCTACGCACGACTAGTCCTGAGCTCTGCTCGACTGGTCGAGGCTCGACTAGCCGAAGGTTCTCGACTCAAACTCCAACGACTAAAATAGCCAATTTTCTATTTTGCTCGACCAGTCGAGGGCGTCCCACAACCGGTCGAGGACGGTCTAGGACGGGTCAAGGACGTCCCACGACCAGTTGAGCGTTACACAAAACTTGCGCGGACTTTGTAAATTTGAGACGATTTCTAGAAATTTCCACTCAGTACAAAAGTGCAGGGCATAAAACAATACATAGGGGTCCCTAGGGCATCCCTAGGCATCATCTAAGCTTTAGGGAGTGGAACAAAGGCATGGAAAAGCCGTCACCAAGAGTTTTTTCTTCCTTTTTCTTAGTAGTTTTTATGCTTTTCTTAAGAGATGCTAGTTCAATCATGTCTATGGTTGGCTAAACTTCTTAGATAGGGCTAAGAGGTGAAGCTTATAGCGTGATGGGATGTTTCTATTGCTTTGATTCATATTTATATTGAACTATCTTTGATTCTAGTTTGATTATAAGGAATACTTTCAGTGTTTAATGGTTTGTTGTGACTCAAATTACAATAGATCTGCGATAACTTTGAGTATATTCTTTTCATGTATTAGGATTGTGAAATTAGGAGATCCTGTTATTCACCATCATCCCTTGGGCATGGTTGGATGATGGAATCATCCCTAACTTTCACATCCCAGATTGGTTTTGGGATTGGTAAATTCTGTTGTTTGCCTTGCCTCATAGGCATGGTTTTTTGATGGAATCACTTCTAGTTCTCACCTCTCATCCATTGAGAACTAGGTCGGTCAGAAGAAGTTCGGATTTGATTTTACTGAGATATCTTCCAATTGGATAGGATGGGACTTCGATTCTAATTGTGTGACTTTAATCAAGCATAGATCTCCTTGATCTCTACAAGTGGATCCTTGGAAACCCTAATTTCCCACCTTTAAATTTATTAAGTTTTTTCTATTAAATCTCTCACAATTACTCTCAAATATTTCAGATTTAGGTTTTCATCTTTTTCTAGTTCTTCTTTTAGTTGCTTTCAGAAAACACACGAGATTAGTCTCTGTGGATTTGACCCCGGTCTCACTGAGATTATTACTACATCACGACCCTACACTTGGGGTTGTGAACAATGTCCTCTAGGAACAAGGATCTATTAGCCTAGAGCACTCTCAAATGCACACACGATAGGGAGTTATATCAAAAGTTTCTAAGTTATTCAAACTCGGGGATTTAATCATTCTGAGTTCTCAACAATCATTCAGGGGGGAGAGGGGGGGGGGGGGGGGTAGTTATTGGTAGATATATGATGTTATCCTCTGGTATTCCCAAGTTATGCACTGATACTAACTCCTGTCACACCCCAAACTTGGAAACCGAGCTCACAAAATTCTCGTCCGACGAATTTGGAGCCGAAAGCCTCCATAGTACCCCATTCTCATCTCCCAGCACTCATATGTTCCGATCTTGGGATCCTACAAGGAGGATTTTCAACATGAATTTGTTTCATAATAAGCATAACCATAAGCATAACCCATAATAACAACAAGAAGCATTACCACATATCTACTAATATCAAAAGCTTTTGGGTACAAGGCATGAAAGGAATATACAATATAGATATCAGAAACTCCAGAAGTTTAGTCGCACACTCCTGCCTCAGCTCAATTGTGTCCTAGCATCACCTACACGCATCTATCATGCATAAGCTTATTGAAAGCTTAGAGGGTGGCGTAGGTGTGTACGCAATATAGGTGTCAGGCATACAATTCAAGTCCATAAATTATACAGTATCAGGGAAACAGAAATACTAACAAGTCCATGAATGTCATAAGCTTTATTCAAAATGCGAAATCACAGTAAGCTAAATGCCATATTGTAACGCCCCAAAAATTGAGGGTCGAACATAAGATCAACTTCCAAGTTCCAACGCATCACTTATGTAACATAGATAGCGATGATTAAATGTTGTCCATATTAGTGCATTAATATGAGTGGGATTATACTAAAACAATATATCATACTCTAAAAATGATTAAATTTAGCAAGCGGAAGATTGTGATAGATGTATAAAGTATATAAGCGGTTGCAAATCCCCAGAGTATGATCATGTCACCAGGTTGAATATATACATGTATAGTTTCAAAATTTACAAAATGGTAAAAAGTAATGGTTGTCTAATCCGTATCCCTGTAATCCCGGCGACGCAACTTCAGGTCTACGTAGACCTGCCAGAGAGTTGCATGTAGGAGAACTCCTCATTGTCATAAAAGTCAGGCTCTACTTCATAAGCATCGTCATCATCTACAGCTAAAACAAAGTCTGGTTGGTGTTTTAAAACAATTTCCCATAGTGGGAGGATTGATCAACTCAGTGGAGCTATAAGGTAAAGGTTAACATGTTATCAGTTCAGTCAAGCAGTAATGATAAAGTAATACAATAATCATATCCTAAGTACTCTTGTTAATGCAAGAATGGTATGCGATAATGATGCATGCCCTCGCCTGCACTCCCTCAGCGACATCATCTCACGATTGTGCATGCACCACTTCAGACATGTGCACTTCCTCGCCAAAGCACATGCAATGCGGTGCATGGTTGTGTTAGCTAATATTTAATTAAGCTTATTCATACAACAGATTCGGGAAGCTAAGGTACCTCCCTTTATATCATTTATCCAAATAATGATCCATCTAGGGTCGTCAATCCTAGTTAATCACATACGATAGGCAAGTTATAGGACAACATCACCCCTGATTGAAAAGCAACGGATAGGCAAGTTTAGGTCACTACGAAGAGGCTCGTCACCTCAGCGTAGGCCTATTTTGTACTCGAGGTCACTACGAAAAGGCTCGTCACCTTAGTGTAGGCCGACAGCTCGAATACAGTGTCCCATACCACCGTATTCGGCTCATGAGTTTGGTTTGCTCACTGAACACTATGAGGAGGCTCGTCACCTTAGTGTAGGCCGACAGCTCGACTATGGTGTCTGATACCACCATGCTTGGCTCATGAGTCTTAGCAGATCTTAGTACCAAGGTTAAACGGGCTTTTCACTAGTAAGTGGTACCTTAGATTCAAGCAGTAACGTCCATACATGGTGAATATATATTAGGCTAATCGGGTTACTTGATAAGCTTGACTGGTATGAGCGCATGTTAAATTAATCGACATGGAGTGCATACGCACTCCTCATGGCCTAACCACTATCAATAATCACTGTATGACTCAGATTCATCGAACGTATCCATTGTGGCGAACTAGTTCGGCCACTGATCATAAACCATTACCGATTGCTTGGACTATGTATTAGTCTCAATCATACTCAAACACAATAGGCATTCATATGTGATAGTCAAACATCATGTGACAACCAATTCAAATATAAATCTCATTTTTGCATTTTTAATAAACACATAGTACACATGTTGTCATACATAGGCATTTCATCCATAACTCACATAGTAGCAAGATAGGTTACATAAAGGAAACTGTAACCATAGATAAGGTAATTGAGAATCCTATCTCAACACCCTTATTAAATAGATTTCAATAAGCATTTTCTCATTCAAGCATTTTATCAAACACTTAGACTACACATATCAACATACATGTAATAAATTTGTTATATCATATATTATAGCAAATCCTTTCACAAGGAGTTGCCACACATATAACAATTATGTATTCTCAATCAATAATCATTGCAAGTACAAATCATGATTCCATATTCATTCAAACATTTCAACCAACACATGGAATGCATTATATTCAACATAGTTCATATATATGTGCAAATATGGGAATCATTGCATCTAAATACATGTGACAACAATCAAGTCATTCATAAATCATTAACTGACATTAAAAGCCTTAAAAACCATAACCTAAACATTTATAGTCCGCACCTTTCGTCGGTACGCTCGTTACGAACTCGGTTCGTACACCACGTCTTTATCTACGACACAACTGCTACCTAAACATTAAAATAAGTTAGCTATTTCACAAGTTTCTCTATTTGGATCCCTAAAATAGATTAGAGTTAGGATTTCTTACCCAAAAAATGGACTTGGATTCGACGGTGCAGCGATACAGGAGGGATGATTCGGCACGTGGAGTGGTGGGAGTGAATCCCAGCAACAAACCACTGATCTCACTATTTTCTCCTCTTTTCTCTCTTCTCTCTCCTAGGGTTTTAGGAAATTCGTATGGAATGAGAGAGGGGTGGGTTTAGGGCTTTAAATAGGCCCAGAAGTAATGTCAATGGCCCCAGGGCTATGGTATACTTAGGTTATAGCCAAGAGGTGGCTGTTTAGGACAACGGAGCTCATCTGGAGGTCCATTACTTACATACGGTCAGGAGAAAGTTTCCTGACAATGGATCTATGTCAGGTTAAGATTTTAGTCTGATAGGATTTGTGGATTGATCGTGAAGGACCAGTTTCAGTTTAACAGTTATCGTCACTCGATTGGGGGCACAAGTACACTGATATGTGTAGAGAAATTTTCTTGATCCAAGGGTGTAATTGGGTTAGAATCTGATAGTCTGAAACCTTAAATTTATCTTATAAATGAACAGCCCAAATCACTTAAGTTTGAGTTCATTTTCAAAAGATATTCGCGTTTCTCACACACTTCGCTCCAGGCTCAAATTATGCGTTTCTAGATACTATTTGGATGTGATTCCTGTGATGCTTGTCAAGCCCAGTAAGGCGGTCATAACCGTATAGTTTCGCGGTAATCGGACTTTCGAAGCATGGTTCGAGTCTGACATGGGGTTTCAATGTGCTCCCAAGAGCAACTGGGTTTTGAGATTTATCTTTGGTTTTTAGGTAATGTAGAGTTAGCGATTCTACTGGTTTTAGGTCTTGCAGTTCATATAAAAAGTAGTTCAAGCTAATTTACTAATCAATTCAGTTTCATATTTAATTAATTTTCATTTAATTTCTAAAGGATTCAGTCCTTAGTGATTTCTGCCTGAGGTGATACTCAGGTCTTTGTACGGATTTTTTCGAGACGTTACACATATGCGGGGGATACAATGCAACATGATGCCATATGTAGAGGATGTAATGCTATAAGACACTATATGCGGGAGATGTAATGCAATATATAGTGCTAGAGCGTGAAGTTGGGATGATAGTGCATAGTATCGCAAGCTATAGGATCCACCATAAGGGACTTCTATCTAAACTAGTCCCATACCTAAATTTCGATAGCTAGACTCAATGTGGTAAACTCCTAATCTCAGGTTGGTCACATACTTAACCGAAATCGTGGCTATTGTGAATGTACACATAATGGTATAATTGCGCACTACTAGCCCGAGTGGCTAGTGAATGGATGAATGAGTTAATATTGAATGTGCAACCTTCACTCAGTAGATGTACATATTAGTACCACACACCTCTGGGATAATATATATCAGTACAATCCCTCTCTGAACAATCATCAGGGTCTAATACACTCCATGCCAGCTTGCCGCCCCATCTAAGTGCACAACTGGGCGAGTGCAAGAGACCTCACTATCCACCTGCCAATATTGGGCCCTCGTCGATAGTAGACCCATTCCTCAAGCTGGGTCAGACTCAGCCTAGTCATTGCCCCCTCACTCGGGTGGGTAAGGCCACACCCCTTTCTAACCGACCACGAAATAGTGGAAGACGCGTCCAACTAGTATTCCATCCTCATGCACTCATGCATCCACTCGGTTTAGATATTAGAGCATCCCCTGGCCACAGGGGTTTAGGGACTTTCACCCACGGACATCCAATGTGCCCATATGCTAAAACCAAATATTTTCGGTGTCCCATCTGGCCATTCATGATATGCCTGTGGAGGCTACGACCTTGATGTCGCTAGGGTGTACGGTGGTCATATCACAAAATGCCATATGCATGAGTCATACAATCCAGTCATTAAACCTGCGCATACCGTGCACTCATGTAGGGAAACTCTGCCTCTCAGGGAGTCCCATCAATAATTAGCCCAATGGCACATGCTATGCTCAATCACTCCTCATAACAAGCATGCAGATGATGCATATAAGCATGTATTATGAAGTATACTAAGCATGGTTATAATCACATACATCATAGTGGGCCGGTATAAGGCGGCCCATGGCCCGCATAAGTGAATGGCTGGTGTGTACATAGTCACCCATACATGGTGGGCCTCACACATCATAATTAGGCCTCACACATACAATGGGCCTCACACATACAATGGGCCTCATACATCACAATTGGGTGTAACACAATCATAATGGGCCTAACACAATCACAATGGGCCTCATACAATCACAATGGATCTCATACAATCACAACGAGCCTTATACAATCACAATGGGCCTAATACAATCACAATGGGCCTCATATAATCACAATGGGCCTCATGCAATCACAATGGGTCTCATACAATCATAATCAGCCTCATATAATCACAATGGGCCTCATATAATCACAATGGGCCTCATGCAATCACAATGAGCCTCATACAATCACAATGGGCCTCATACAATCACAATGGGCCTCATGCAATCACAATGGGGTTCATATAATTATAATGGACCTAATACAATCATAATGGGCTAATACAATTACAATGGGCCTCATACCATCATAATGGGCCTGTATCATGATGTTATACTAGCACATACTCAGTGAGTCTTACTAGATAAAGTATATTAGCATGACTACAAATATTCAGCCTGTATACATGGTGGGGTCCATAGAAGGATAGCGGATATAATCCATAACATCAACAATGGATATGCCTAATCTGATACAACATATTCTTCCATCTATGGCAATGGGTGATGATGATGTACTAATGTCATGGGTGGGCCTTACACTCATCCAAAGAAGGTGGACTATGTAGACGATACATACATAACACGTGGTCCTAACAATTGATCACAAAGGTAGGACACCTCTTACGGGCTAAGTCAAGCGGGTTCATAACAAGTGGTCCTTCTCACTATCTTTATCATACAACGATCGGGCTTTTCCATAGGGCCTGATATGAATACAAGGTGGGCCTTGATATGATTCACATGTCCAAGACTGTGTGCCTTTACAAACAGATGGGGGTAGCTCACTCATCATCTGAGTGGGCCTCGGGTTTGGGTCACTAAACTCGGATAAACACATGTATCTAGATGGTCCACATTTACCATGGAAGGCCTGGTATGAACATAAGGAGGGCTCCAATACTTGGGTAGTCCTACAAGATGTGAGAGGCATCATTATCAATGGGGCATAGTGGTTTGGGGTAGCCTAATTATGGCAAGGTATATCTACCACTCATGTAGGATTTGAGTGAATGGGGGGAAGAACTTAACAATGGGCCCTAGGGAGACTTAATAGCGTGGTCTAGTTGGAATTGCATCCAACTCATGATGGGGCCCCTGGCCCTTAGGCTAGCTGGGAAGTTAGATGTTTAGCCTGTATAGAACACATATGTCAAGGTGGGTAGCCCAAAGCTTGGAAAATGGACAAATAGTGCGCATGTACGCACAATATGGTGGGCCGCACAGGGCAGCCCCATGGTCTAAAATGGACGAACTACGTGCATACGATACACCTATCAAGGTGGGCTTCAAGGTTTGGTCAATCCTTCTGGCATTAATGGGGGCCCAACGGTTTGGGTTAACCCACTAAGTAAGATCGGTAATACTTATGGGCCGCAATGATTTGGGTTAGCCCACTAAGAGGAAATGAGAATGGGCCTAACAACGGGCCTTAGGGAGGATTGCAATGTGGACATTTAACCACCATTGCTCCAAGAATGTGAACATTTAGCCACCATTGTCCCTAAGGCTTGGCCCATTAGAACCTATCCTATAATGGGGTCCATGGTCTTTATTTTATCTAGGGAAAATGGATGGACATCATCTCACACATCATGGTGGAATCACATGTCATAATGGTCTCACCACATAGGCCTCTCATATATCACATTGGACCTCACCATACAGGCCTCTCATACATCATAATGGACCTCACCAAATGGGCCACATATACATCACAATGGGCTTTACCAAATGGGCCACATACACATCCCATTGGGCCTCACACAAAGGCCTCATATTCATCACATTGGGCCTCATCATATGGGCCTCATGTACATCACATTGGGCCTCATCATATGGGCCTTAAGGGGCAGCCCATAATCCAGGAAAAATGAATGAGCAGCCTGGATACATCATACATCACGGTGGGCTGCACAAGAGATCGGCATAAATATACAATACATACATCACGGTAGGGCCCCGCCGCTGGACGGCCTGGATATACAACACACACATCATGGTGGCCTGCTAGATGTGCAACCCATAAATGGACGGCTTGGATCAAACACATTTAGCAGGGTGGGCCCACATCCAGCCCATCTAGATGGACGACAATGAAAAAAAAAACAGATACATCATGCGGGTTCCATGGATGGGTGGGGTGGATAAAACACATATATCACAGCGGGCCCCATCAACTAGGGTCTGGACGATGCTAATCCAACACATATCACATGGTGGGCCCCACCCCCACACGTGCAGCATGTGTGCATGGGGTGTGTCCCATGTCCAGTAAACGGACAAACAACATGGATAAAACACATACATTAAGGTGGAGTCCTACCATCCAGCGGGCTGGACGGTGTGGATGCAAAAATACATGTATCAAGGTGGACCCCACCCCCACATGTGCAGCACGTGTGGGGTGGGTCCCACATCCATCAAACAGACAGACGGCGTGGGTATAGAATACATACCTTCAAGGTGGGTCCACACGTGTGACCCACCATAGCTTTACATCAAAGCTGATATTTGCGTTCTCCTTTGTTTAGGGGCTGGACATCAGCAAGGTGGGCCCCACGGATGGTTAGGTTGGATAAAATACATACTTCATGCAAGGGGTCCACATGGGTGGGCCACCCATCTAGAAAATTAGGCTAGTTCTTATGATTTCCCTTATCCATATTGGCCCAAAAATGGGCAACAAGGTGTCCTAAAAATCTAGATGTGTGATCATCCCATGTATGGACAACAACATGCATCATCAGGTGGGCCATCATATAAGGAAAGAATAGAGAGAGAGAGAGAGAGAGAGAGAGAGAGAGAGAGAGAGAGAGAATGGGTGATGGAGGGGCTCCGCCACTATGGGTCCCTCAGTACATGCATCATACATCCTACCTTCATCAAGATGGGTCCCATGCATTGCATGGCCCTACATAAAAAAAATGAGGTGGGGATGTCATCAAGGGTTTAGATGACCGATCAATAGCATGGATTCAATAAAAACATGATGACGGGGTCCATGGAGAATGGCCCCATCATGGATCATGCATGCATCAAGGATGGACCATTGGCCACATCCAAAGGGTCAAGTAGGATCTCCACCATTGATTGGTGGGTCATACATGATCCTAAGGAATAAAAGATAAAGTTCAAAGAAAGGAAAACAAGATCTAGTCCTAAACAAACACCCACCTTGGATCTTGAACTTCTTCTTCCACCACTAGATTCTAGAGCTCCAAGGGAAGTGAAATCAATGGTTGAGATGGTGTTTGGAGGGTTAGATTAAGAGGACTAGAGAGTGGAAGTGGCTTGAAATTTGGAGATGGGTGGGACGTCCATGGCCATTACAATGGAAAAATGAGAAATGAAAGGGAGAGGGAGAGAGATAAGAGAGAGAGAAGGGGTAATGATTGCTAGCTCTCTTAGCTAGGCAATGATGATAGGTGTAAGAAAGCATGGCTAACAAGTCATCATATCTTGTAAGAGCATGGGGCTATGGGCTAGGGTAGCATGATGTCACCCTAGGGGTGACATCATCCTAATGATGGTTTTCTAGGGAAATGCAACAACTGGGATAGGTGAGTCCCATAATCAAGCGATCAATGGCCATAATAATGCGTGGACCATATCTTATGATCTAAGCATCGCATTGACGCATGAGACGTAGCGTCAGAATGACATAGACCTTAGGTTAACAGGTAACATCTTAGGTTCATGCGCAAATGCTAACTACAGGTCGCTGGTCGCCAAAATTCGACCGGGAGGACCGCGGGATCTGACGGAACGGAATGGTCACTAGGACAAGCCTGACACCCTAACTTAAAAATTGAAAGTAGAAAAATCTTAATCTTAACCTAATTCCAAAACTATTCAAATCTAGAAAACACAACCGTCAGTCCCCATAACGGTGCCAAAAACTTGTTCACAACCCCAAGTGTAGGGTCACAATGTAGTAATAATCTCGGTAGGACCGAGGTCAAATCCACAGGGACTGAAACTTGTACATTTATGAAATTAACTAGAAGTAGAACTAAAAGAACTTGTGAAACTAATTCTGAAGTATTTAAGAGAGTAATTGTGAATAGAGTAATTAAAACTAAGAATTTAAATGTGTGAACTAGGGTGGAAAGGATCCACTTGTAGTGACCAGGGAGTCCTCTTGCTTTATTCAAGTAATACAATTAAAATTGGAGTCTTATCCTATCCAATTAGAAAATATATCAATAAAACCAAATCTAAACTTCCATTGACCATTTCTCAATGAAGGGGAACTATAATAATTGGTAGGGATTCCATCACCAAACTATTCCCAGGAGACAATGGCAAGCAATAGGATTTATCAATCCCGTAATTTCAAAGCAGGGGAATTGTGAAAATTAGGAAGGATTTCATCACCTGACCATGCCGAAGGGGCGATGGTGAACAACAGGACTTACTAATTTCACAATCTCAAATCATGAAAAAAAGATACTCAAAGCTATTGCAGATCTACTGTAATTTGAGTCACAATAAATCATTAAAAACTGAAAGTATTCCTTAAATATCAAATTAGATTCCATGTAGTTCAACATAAACATGAATCAAAGCAATAGAAACATCCCATCATGTTATAAGCTTCACCTCTTAGCCTAGTTAAGAAGTTTAGCCAACCATAGACATGATTGGATCTAAAACCCTAGAAGAAAACATGAAAACAACTAAGGAATAAGAATAAAAACTCTTGGCGATGGCTTCTCCACCCTTTTGCTCCACTCCTTAAACTGTACAAGATGCCTAGGAACATCCTAGGGAGTTCTATTTATAATTGTGGAACTCTAATTTTCGCACTTAGTTGGAAAACTCTAGAAACCGCTCCAAATTTACACAGTTTGCTATACTAGACTTCACTCTGTGAAGTTTCTCAAAATAGACTTCACTCTGCGCAATTTCACAAAATGACCCAGAGTTTCAGAATATATTTTTTCAAGACGATTTTAGGATTCCTTTTCTTCACTTCAAATCTTTGATTCTCTTTGTTCCTCACTTGATTTTCTTAGATCTTTGGCATGGGAATTTTTCAATCTTGGTCTCATAAGATCCATTTCTTGCCTTCGTGATTATTGAGCATCAAATACATGCTTTTAGCACCCTTTTCAAACCAAGCTCTTAAATTCACCTTGCAACACAAACATGAGTAAATTAGAACTTTAAGCATTATCGTGTTCATAAAACCAATATATAAATTGAGGATAATATGCAATATTTGACCCTTAACACCCACGCACGTACTACCTTCATTCCCTCTCAGCTCTCTTTGAAGCTTAATTAAATTAGATTCATGGACGTGATGTATTTCTCTCAATCTCAACGCCGATTTAGGATTTGGGGATTTTGTAATTTGTTGATTTTCAATTTGAATTTGGGGATTTTAGGGCTTCCATATGTGAATGTGGACCCCAAATTTGAGTTTTTATGATTTTACAAATTGGGGATTTGGGGATTCTAGGATTTTGGCAATCTGAGGATTTTTAGAAGTAGGAATTTCACCTTCCAGATTCTAGAGAGTGATTTAGGTCTCAAATGTAGTTGGAATGAAGCTCGAGGTGTAGCTGCTTTGTGGCATTTGTTTGCTTCCTGTTTGTAATTATTGTTGATTGCACAGTGGTCCAAATGATTGGCAAGAAATGTGGATTGCATTTGGAGCTCAATCGTTGGTGAACTCCTTCAATAGCAACCCATCCATGTTCTACCAAGCATGAGGACTATATATAGGGCTATCATGAGATTTATGGGAAGGGATATGTGGGCATGGGAGTTCCTTCCTATCGGCCAGAGTTGTAGTCGTGTCCGTAGACTGAGAATGTTGTAATAGAGGCTATTACCTTCATGAACCAGCTGGTTGACGTTGGGGCTCCTTCTGCGGGGTCCAAAAATGTTTAGTGGCCGGGGATGCTGAATGTTGTAATGGGGGCAGTAGGTTTCTTTTCATTCTCTATTGTTTATAGCAGCTGAAAAGGTGGATTGTGGTGAAGTAGATTGCAGGAAATTGTAGTCAGCTGTACATGGAACTGAGGTGTGATTGCTTTTATTTGTGATAACTATCCTCAAACATATTGGAGTGCATTCTTTATTCTTTCTTTCTTTCTTTGTTTCTGTTTTTCCTTTTTTTCCTTTTTGAAAGATTCTTTTCTCATTATTTTTTTCTAAAATAAAATGATTTGATTCATTTGGTGTATTCTTGCTTTCGATGGAGAATTCATTATTTTATATGTATGGGTTGATATCGAATGTTCTAGTTTTAAATCATTAAGTTTTCCAAAAGACATTGAATTTGATGGGATTATGTAACTGATTTCCAAATAACATGCCCCAAGAAGCGGAAAAAGTATAATAGAGAATGTGCAGATGTTGTCATCAAATCTCTTGGTAAGTTTAATATTGTTTGATGAGTATGAAATAGATTCTATAGATATTGTTTCTCCCTTTTCACTTTTATGTATGTTATTTATGATTTGGAACTACTCTAATGGTATTTGTTGCATTTGGATAAGACTCAACAATAAGAAGATTGAAAAGTGTATGGGAGACCCAAGTGTTATATCTTGTTCTAAAAGAAGAGCAAGATGCCCAAGTAGGCGTCTCTTGTTATACATTTTCTTTTTCTTGGAATTTTATGATGTTTGACTGAGGATATGCTTTGTCGCTCTCTCTCTCTCTCTAACATGCAGGTTGGGTCTTAGTCTAACGTACATAATTGGATGCTCAATTCAATAGAATTGTTATGTTTCAATTTAATTATATGGAAGTGGCCTAACTCAAGGAGCAACTTGGAATATCGTTTCAAGTTCATGTTGAAAAAGTATACAATTGCAGTTAGGGACTAACTATCATCACAATTAATGAATTAAATTTGTAAACATTTATTTCAGTCATTTCTTTTGTGTTTAAATTTTTATTTTATGTTTTTTTTTTTTATTTTTGTTTAGAAATTCCGTCCAACTAAGCATCCAAATACACCCACAGCAAGAAACAACAGCTTTGTCGACACATTTTTGACGTGGTCAACATGCATAGCCGACAGTTCGTGTGTCCACCCGCGGTTGAAAGAAATGTGTGTCCTAAAAAATCCATCAAAGTAACATTTTCCAACCATAATAAAACCAACCACCCACGAATGTCCCAGTAAAAAAACCTTACCGCCCCCCTCTCTCTCCTATTCCCTCCTCTCCCAAAACCAATGGCCTCTCTCTCTACGTCTCCCCCATTCCCTCTCTCTCTCTCCCTCTCTCTCTCTCTAAAAAATGATAGCCTCTCTCTCTCTGTCAATTTAAATGCTGGAGGAGAGAGCTCCCCTTTAGATTCACAAATCTCAACGAGCTCATGTTTACAATGGCAGACCTGTTCGGTTCTCAAGCTCGCATCGGATCTAAGGTTTCTTCTAATTCCTCATTCCCCATTTTATCGATTTAGGGCAGACCTTTCAATCTCATCCTCATGCATTGTAAGGTTAGGGTTTCATCGAACTCCATTATTTTTGTAGCGCTTCTTGAGTCGCATGTGCTATCCAACGAATTTTGAGGGTTTCTGGAGCTGCATTTTTATGTCGAGATTGTTTCATGAGATTTTTATTTTTATTTTTCTGCTTTTTGTAACATCTCGGAAAAATTCATACAAAGACCCGAGTACCACCTCAGGCAGAAAGACTTAAGGACCATTTTCTGTAGAAATTTAGATGAAAATTAATTAAGTACTAAACTAATTAATCGGTGGAATTAGCTCAAACCACCATTTACACAAATGACAATACCTAAACTAGTAATACCGCTAACTCAACACCACTTAAAAACTTAGGCAAAATCCCGTGAGCTTGTCGCTCTTGGGAGTACATTGAAACTTCGTATCGGACCTGGACCACACGTCGAAAGTCCGATGACCATGAAACTATATGGTTATATCCATCCTACTGGGCTTAACAACCATCGCGGGAATCGAGCCCAGACTGTGTCCAAAAATGCATAACTTAAGCCCTGAGTATAGTGTGTGAGAAACGCGAATATCTTTAGAAAATGTATTGAAACTTATGTAAATTGGGCCTTTCGCTTACACGCAAAATTGAGAATTTTGGATCGTTAGTTTCTGACTAAACTTCACCCATAGAAAAGGAAAATTTCGCTGCACGTATTCGTATACTTCTGGCCTCGATCGAGCAAGTACGATAGTTAATCTTACATGGGTCCTCCACAGGTGATTGGCCTATCCAATCATACTGAAATCACATCCTGGTATAGATCCATTGTCAGAGAACTTGCCCCATGACGTAAGTGAGTAGTGGACCTCCAGATGAGCCCCGTTCTTTAAAAATAGGCCCCCTTTGGTTATAAACTAAGTATACCATGGCCCTGGGGCCATTTACATCAGTTCTGGGCCTATATAAAGCCCTTAAACCACCCCATCTCTCCCTCATACGAATTTTCTAAAAACCCTACGGGCGAGAGAGAGAGAGAGAGAGAGAGAGAGAGAGAGAGAGAGAGGAGGAAGGAAGGAAGAAGAATTCTTGGAGATCTTTGCTGGGATTCTTTCCCACAACTACATATACAGATTCACCTCCCCACTTTGCTACACAATCATTTCTAGTTATGATTTGGGTAAGAAATTCTAACCCTAATATTAATTTACAAATCCTGATTGAGTAATCGATAAACTAGCTAACCTATTTCATGGTTTAGGTACCCGTTATTCTGTATTCGGGAACGTAGTGTTTAAACCGAGTCCGAATTGAGTATTCCGATGAAAGGTGCGGACTACAAACGTTCAGGTTGTGGTTTTCAATACTTTCAATGTTAGCTAATGATTTATGTCTGACTTGATTGCTGCCATATGATCTTAGTTACGACGTTTTCAATATATTATGCATGTTTGAACTATATTGAATACAAGATGCATTCTATGTGTTTGTTGAAATGTTTGAATGAACATGAAATTGTGATTTGTGCTTGTCATGACTATAAACCTAGGATTCATGTTTGTCATATGTATGACGATCTCTTTGTGTAAGGAATTTCTATAGTTCATGTCGTAACTAATCTAGTCTATGTATTTAGTAATGTGTAGTCTAAGTGTTTGGTAAAATGTCTGAATGAGAAATTGTTGAGGAATTGTATTTAATAAGGGTATTGAGATAGGATCCTCAATTACCTTATCCATATGTATAGTTTCCTTTATGTAATCTTAATTTCATCTACGCGATTTATGGATGAAACGCAAATGTTTGGTAACGTGTTCAATGTGCTTAATGAAATGCCCAAATGAGAGATTTATTTGGAATTTTTGTTAAACGCTGATATGATTATCATATGTGTTTATCTATTGCATCTAAGTAAGATTGGGGCTACAATGTAGCCCAGGCAATTGGTAATAATACATGTATAGGTGACTGAATTAGTCTCGCCACATTGGGTAACTCGACGAATCTGAGTCGCACGACGATTGTCGACAGTGGTTAGGCCACAAGGGGTGCTTATGCGCTCCATGTTGATCAAGTCTACGTGTGCTCATACCAATCGAACTTGCTAAACAAACCGATTGGCTTATTGTCTGTTTACCATATATGGACGTCACTGCTTGAATCTAAGGTACCACTTACTAATGTAAAAGCCCATTTCAACCATGGTACTACGATCCGCTAAGACTCATGAGTCGGGCATGGTGGTATGGGACACTATGATCGAGCTATCGGCTACGCTGGGATAATGAGCCTCCCCGTAGTGACCAGTGAGCAACCCAAACTCGTGAGTCGGGCATGGTGGTATGGGACATCATGTTCGAGCTGTCAGCCTATAATGAGGTGAAGAGCCTCCCCGTAGTGACCGTGAGTATAAACTTTTAAATTTGCCTATCGACTGCTTTTCATTAAGGGTGATGCCCTAAAATTTGCCTATCGTATGTGGTTAACTAGGATTGAGGACCCTAGATGGATCCTTCGGTTTGGGTCAATGATATAAAAGGAGGTACCTTAGCTTCCCAAATTTGCTGTATGAATAAGCCTAAATTAATTACTCGGCTAACACGACCACGCACCGCATTGCATGTGCTTTGGCAAGGAAGGTGCACTGTAGGGAGGTTGTCATGCGCGAGCTTGGTTGTTGAAGTTGGTTATGAGGGAGCTTTGTGCGATGGCATACATCATTGCTGCATACCATCCCTGCATTAACAAGAGTAGTTAGGGAATGATTGTTGTACTCCTTTACCATTACTGCTTGATTGAATTGATAAATGTTAACCTTTGCCTTATACTACCACTGAGTTGATCACTCACTCCCACCTTGAGACAGTGTTTTAAAACACCAACCAGACTCTGTTGTAAATGCAGGTGGTGACGAAGCCTATGCATCGGAGTTGGACTTCATAGATGAGGAGGAAGAATTCTCGTACGTTCAACTCTCAGGTGGGTCTATGTAGACCTAGTACTGATTTGACGGGATTATAGGGACATATGGATTAAATAGATACTTTACATTTTGATTTTTGTTTCTTTTGGAACAATACATGTATATATTCTGCCCAGTTACATAATCATACTCTAGAGGTTGTGAAACACTTACCGTTCAAATATATATGTTTCAGTCTTCCACTTGCTTAATTAAATTATATCTGGAGTATGATATGTTGTTTTGATATAATCCCACTTATGTTTAACTCATTAATATGGACAAAATCTGAACATCATTATCCATGTTACATAATTGATGTGCTGGATCTTGGGAGTAGAGCTATGCTCGACCCTCAAAATCTAGGGCGTTACACTTTTTTTATGGTTTGATGATTTAGATCTTTTGAATATTAATTTATTTATTTATTCAATTTTCTTTAATTTCATAAATCTTTTTTAGTGTAGCTCTTGGATTAGGAGGAAAAACAGAGAAATTAAAATAAATAAATAAAAAAAAAAAAAAGAAAAGAGAGAAAAGATAATGCCTTCGGTACTTGGTAACATTTGTGAAATTCTCTCCTTTCAGGTTTAGTTGAGAAACTGATATTTTCAATTTTTATTTCCATTGCAGCTTAGGAAGTTTATTTCAGAGTTTTGGAGTTTCTTGAGATGATTTGAAGCCATAGGAGTATTGGGAAAAAAATATTTTTATTTTCCTTTATTATAAGCAATATTTTATTTTATTTTTTAATTTTCTATTGTTTATTTCAGAGATTTGGAGCATCTCAAGATGATTTTGAAGTTGTATTCAGATTGAGGGGGATTGAAAAAATCTGCGCCCCCCCCCTTTTTTTTTTGCTTTAGTAGAATAAATCTTCAACTTAATGTGATTTAGAAGGTGGTGAATATATAGAAAAAGCACAGATTACCTTTGTTATGGATTGAAAAAAATAAAAAAATAAAAAAATCTGACTTTTATTTATTTATTTATTTATATGCTTTCTCACCATTGATATTTTTTAACACGGAGAGTCTTTTTTTATGCTTTCTCTTCATTGATATTTCTCACTACTCGAGCCTCTAAATTGATACAATACCTTTCTACATTTCCTATACATTGTGACAATCTTTGCTTTCATACATTGCCCAAGATCACTGCAACTCTGTTAATGGTTTCGTTCCTATACCTTGATGTGCTATCGTGAATGAATATTGAAGCTTTGATCTGTGAACAAGTTCTTTTGTATCTTGCTCTCTATTGCAGATTTCCAGATGACCTATCAAAAAATCCATTGGATAATGTTGAACTTCTTCAGGATCAGTTGGAATGCTTTCCATACCTTTATAAATTCCAGGTTCTAATCTTTAGGACTAGTTGGGCTGCATTATCATAGTTGGGCTACCTTTCGATAATGCTTCTTTTAAAATTTGTGTTTTGCCATTTTGATACTATTTTGAAGAAACTTTGTTATATTGAAGCTTCTTTTAAAATTTATAATGCTTCTTTAAAATGTTGCATACTAAGTTTTTATTGGCTTCTATTGTGTTTGGTAATTACAGTTAATGACATGAGATACAAGTGGAACTGTAGGCATTGGGATTCCATCAATGCTTGAGTTTTCATTAGCTTCTCTATTGTATACTGAGTTTTCATTGCTTGAGTGAGTTGCTTGTTTTCTCCTGTTAGATTCTTGAGTTCCTTATGGTAATGGTGGTAATTGCCTCTAGCATGTTATTATCTTATTTTCTCCTTCTATTGTTTTTCTTTTACTACAACATCATGGTATAGAAGTTAGAACTTGGAAGTCAATCATATGATAAGAATGATAAGAATTTGAATCGTTTACATTTTGGAAGTTTTTGGTTGTTGCTTTTTATTTTTCTTGACTTATTAATTCTCTAAAAAATTATTTTAAAAAAAACTTTATTTTCTTTTGGAACTTTCTTAATGGGATGCTTTTCTGCAAGTCACAAGGAAAAAGGTGTTAATTTTTATGGTACAACTCGTCAGTTTGATTCTGCTAGCTGTCTCTAGTGAGAAACCTGCACGTATCGTTTTTATTTATCATTTGCCTTTGTAACTCTCCAGTACTATATCATTCTCTATGATAAAATTTATAGATGAAAAGTTAGTGGAGAGCAACATCGGTAGCTTGTTTTAGTACTTGATTGGCATCCTTGCTTGCTATAGGACGGTACTTCACAACAATGTTTCCATTTCACTAATTCTGCATGCCCACAACTTGCGAACTTATCTATGTGTGGACAGCCTTGTTTGATTTCTATTTTACATGCCTACAGATTTGTCACTGTGATGAAGCTATATGGACAGCCTTGTTTGATTTCTATTTTACATGTCTCTTCACACAACTCTGTGTTGATTTTGCTGAGATCATTGGACGATAAGTGGAGTAAAATTTATGAACAGAACTGGTGAAACAATCTTGAATGAGCATATGGAAACCCGCTACTGGCTGATAAAAAAAAAGTTAATTAGAATAAAAATATAACATGCTTGTTACTGTTTTACAAGATCTTTTTACCTAGGAAATGATGTGATAAAATATCCATATGTAATGTGGAAATTATGTTGTTTAAGGCAGATGAATTTTACGGATTGTTTCTTCTTGGTGGTTTGTATTAAGCAGGTTATGACTTAAAACTTCACTACTAACTTTTTATTCTCCATTGAAATGGTAAATTTATTTCAGAATTGAGCCTTTTCTCCTTGGAAAATTGTCAAAATATCCATATGTAATGTGGCAATTATGTTGTTTAAGGCAGATGAATTTTACGGATTGTTGCTTCTTGGTGGTTTGTATTAAGCAGGTTATAACTTTTTAACTTCACTACTAGCTTTTTATTCTCTGTTGAAATGGTAAATTTATTTTAGAATTGAGCCTTTTATCCTTAGAAAATTGTCAAAATGAGTGTTTATTGTTTCTTTTTTGGATGAATACTATGGTTATTGTGGAAAAAGATAGAAATACATGACATGATACATCCCCATCACAGGAAGCATCGACAACAGTAGCAAAAAAAAGAAATACATACTGTTTCTTTTTCAGAGAAGTTTGTACTTTGTAGGGTACAAGGAGCTTGTTTAATTTTTAATGTTGTTTTTTTTTTTTCTTTTTGTAGATGTAAAAGCTTATTGAAAGCTTGCTTGTGCTTGTGGTTGTGCCCTTTCAGGAAATTTCTTTTTAACTTATTAATTGTGTTGTTTATATCAGGTTCACCTGACAAAGTTGCGAAGGCTGTTGCCCTAAAAAAAACACTTCAAGTTAGCAATCTTAGTCCCCTTCTTATGGCAGACCAGCTGAAACAACTTTTTAGCTACTGTGGTACTGTTGTTGAATGCAGCATTACGGATTCAAAGCATTTTGCTTACATTGAATACTCAAAGCCGGAAGAAGCTACAACCGCTTTGGCTCTTGAAATTCATTTGAACGATCGTAAACTTTCTTGGCAAAAGACACAAGTCCTATAGGATTTTCATCCTCTATCACAAAAATTCGGTAGTTAGTCCCGCAAGACTCTTTCAGTAATTCAGTAGGGAGGAGAGAGATACATTCGGCCCGATACGCATCCCATCCGACAAGTTCGTCTCTCTCTCTCTCTCTCTCTCTCTCTCTCTCTATTGAAGTTTTCATATACTTTTTTAGAGCAATTATATGGCTATTGAGAGTATATTTAGTGATGTAGATCATTGGTGCATTGGGCCTCCATGTGGGTGGACCTTGAACTAGAGATCTCCCCCAATGGGATAATCCCAACCATTCAATTTTTGGCTCGAAAGTAAACCACCAAGGAGAAAAAAAAAAAAAAAAGGTCCAAGATTGATGGTTAGGATCTTCCAATTTCGTTGGGGGTGGAGGGTGGGGGAGTGGATTATGAGTCATGGTCCATCTATGGTGTGGTATAGCAAACTAATGGTTTGGATCATAGAACCATGGGCCTCACTTGTCAAAACTGAAAACACGAGTACTTCTTGCATATCCTTGCCTCAAGTATTTTGGTGTGCTCTAATTTCAGTATGCTCATGAGGTTTATATGTCCAGATAGAAAAAAAGGGGATTAGATGATTTTTATGCTGTTTGTGGATACTTGACAACATGAAATGCTTGGAATTGGATTAATCCCACATTATCCAGAGTGATTGACTGGAATCAAAGCATGATAACATTCTTTTAAGTTCGAGTAGAAAGAAAAGAAAACAAAAGAACAATTGCAATAATGTTGAGGGAGTGCAAATATTTCTCCTTGTGAAAAAAATAAAATAAAAATTCATGGGAGTTAGTTGGATATCCAAACACAACACTCCTAGAGTAGTTTTTTTCTTTCTTTCTTTCTTTCTTTCTTTCTTTCATGATGGGTTTGAAATGATTTCAGGCTATTGAGGTTAGTGAGAGTGGCAATCGGCCTCAAACACGCTCTTCAAGTTGCAGAGGTGTGCTTTTATCTAAAGTAATTTTTTTTCGTAGATTCAAGATTAATGATGAACAGAATAACCGAATTCCTTGTTCTTTTCTTTAAAATAAAATCTGGTCTTTCACAAGATCATCTTATTTTTTGGAGGTTGCATGAAATGACCATTTTCAAATTGTGTAATTGTTTCAGGCATCAGAAAAATCTTTGAATATATGAATGGATAAAAGCTTACTGGACAACCAAAGGTACTTAACAATTCCCAGTTTTGTCTTCTTCTCCAAAAAACAGATTTTCAAAAAAAAGTGCTTCTTCGAAGAGAAGGAAAACAAGAAGGATGGAGAGCAAGTTCCTTGCATTCGCCTGCTTGCACAGCAAGAGCTCGAGCTCTCGAGATCTCTCCCCCAGGCCTCATTACCCTTCCATGCCTAAATACCCCAAAGGATTTGAAGATTTGGAATGCTCCCAGGTGAAAAGGAATGACTTGTTCTGCTTGCATTGGATCCGTCGAGAAGACCATCAAATGACTCCCAGGCATCGACAACGCTGTCGTTGATGTCTTGAATAACCGCGCTCGCGTCCTCTTCTACCCAAATTTTGTTAATGTAAGTTTATTACTGAGATTGGGTCTCTTTCGTTTGGTTTCCTTTAAGTTAGATCGTCTAATGTTTCTCTTGTCCATAGACCATTTCCCATAAATCATACTGATGATCCTCACTGTCTGGTTTCAATCATTGAATATGGGCTGCAGACCATTTTCTCTTTCAAACAGTTAAGCCCACGATCTGGATGAGATGGCCCAGTTTCTGTTATTTCTTGAGTAAATGATTTATTATTATTTGATTAGCTTTTTTTATTGGATTTCTTCATTCAATGATTTGAATATATTTTCTCATAATTGATGAAACTAGAGGAAAATTCACTTGTAATTTTATTTAGATCTTGAAACATTTTAGAATTCAAACTTGATATTCAACTGTGATGATGATGTAATTTTGAATTTGTAGAAAACATCAAATATGGCCTGGTTTCAGCTGTGATGATCCTTCAACATTACTTTCTCATAAGGTGTTGCTGAAAAGTTTTCTGAATATGTAGAAAACATCAAATATGGCCTGGTTTCAGTTGTTAGAAGGTAGAGCGTCTTCTTTTATCAGGTAACTCATGCATTTTGAGTCTTCCCTTTAATATACTGACAGCTCGTGTTTTTTTTTTTTTTTTTTTTTTTTTTGTGTGTGTCATAATTATGATTGTTACAGACAAACCCTCTTGTGTGCCTTCAAGTCTTGTATCCTCCATCTCATGTTTTAGAACTTTTTAAATTGATATATTCTTAGCTTATAGATGTTAGTAAAATATTCTTGGCATGCATTACTATGGTAAATAGTGAAACATTGAAAGAGATGAAACTGAAGCACTTGAAGATCCTCCTACCTATGTGCACTAAAAAAAATGTTCTCCAGTAGTGTGCTGGAACTGGAAACAGCGTGAACCATGGTGCATCAATCAAATCATATAATAGTCACCTTTGAACCCAATTTGAATATTAAAGAAATAAGATTTTCAATGAACTGTCTATCGCAAGGGTGAAATAACATGGAACTATGCAAATATGGGGTAAAATGATTTCTCTGCTCATGTAATTGTCTATGGGCTGAACTTGTAGCCTGATAGTTTTGTTATTCTGTCAAAACATTGTTATAAAACTTTTGAATTTCTTCTCTTAATACTTTAACTTGAATGTCGGCTCAGGAAATATCCATGAGCCTTTTGCAGCCTTTGTCTTTACCTCTTGCATGCTCCATGATTTTCCTTATTCATCTTTCCTATTCATTTATAAAGGAATGCTTCACTCTACAATAGATGAGCTAGGACTCAAATCATTCACTTCTTCTTCTTATCCTACTTATTTTATCTTTGGACAGGTATCAAGAACTAGTATGCATGATGATTGTTTTCTTGAAGGAGCTGTGGCCAGATATAAAGGACTCAAATTTATTTTGGGATTGCAGCATTCCCTCTAAAAAAAATTTGTGTATTAAGCATTCATTTAAATGATCATGATGTGCTCCATTGCATTTTGAATTTGAACTTCATTGCATTCAAGAAGTCTAGATACTAAGTGTTCTTCCCATCCGCTTTGTGCAATTGTCATGATAATGTTTTTGTGAAGTGATCATCAGTCAAGTTTACATCAAGTGTCAATTGATCTATCATCTTTGAACATACTTGTAAAAAAAGGTCCTCTTGTAATGATGTTGAGTTTTCACAATAATGGTATAATGAAATGCCTCTAATATACAACGTTGTTTAGTATTAACATTTGCTTATGTAGGCCTGCTTTACTTTTCATATAGAATATATTGCCATCTTGTCTTTAGAATTTCATCAGTATGCTTTTACTTATGCCTTTGCAAGTGTAAGACCCGACCTGAGTTCATGTGTGTGCATGTGTGTGTGTGTAAGTATGCATTCCGTTTCTCTTGTTCCTGTGGTCCTACCGGTCGAATTTCGGCCACCCGCAACTTTCAATTAGTGTTTGCGATCATCCTCAAGTCCATCACGTAGACCCAACCCGGATTAACCCAAATTTATTACCATAGCGGCCGCATCATCGCTGCGTCTTGTGTGGCAATCTGAGTTGTAGATCATGAGTTGTGGGCCGCACTCATTCTAGGCTTTTGATGTGTGATTTGGTGGGACCCACCTAAGCATTGCACATTTTTCCATGATTGATGACATCATCCTATGCATAACTTTTTAAAAAGGCAACTCTATAGCCTACCCTATAACCTCCCTATACTAAGCATGGGTTGCTTCTCCTATGACTATGATTGGTTTATCTTCTCTAGACCATCATTGTTAGCCTCTTTCAGAAAAACTAATTATTGCTCTTGGTTACATCTCCCTAGCAATCCCATTTCCCTCTCATTTTCTCATTCCCTTCTCCTTGCTAGAGCCCAAACTGTCCCCACCTTCTCCCTTTCTCCAGCCCTCCTTCTCTCTAATCCCCTCCAATCTAACCATTCCCAACTCATCTCCACCATAGAAAGCTTTTCCTTGGAGCTAGAGGATTATTGTGGTGTAGGATTGAAGATAGATCTTAAGGTGGGTGTTCCTTAGATAGAAATTTTTGATTTCTTTAATTCCATAGATGTTCTTTTCCATTTCTTTTATTTTGAAGCTTGTGGGGCCCATCAAATGATGGTGGTGGCCCCCATGTCTTCATCGATGAGGCTTATAGCCCATCCTTTGTGCATGCATGATCCATGCAAGGGGTCATTCTCCATGGACCCCTGCATGGTTTTCTTTCTTTGATCAAGGATCCTTGGGTCATCTAGACCCTTGATCCTTGGTGGAGATGGCGTCTCCACCATAGATCTTGAGTAGGATGAGTTATGCTCATGTGGAACCATGTAAATCATGATATAATGGATGATTGTGATTGTGTGATGAAGGGAAGGGCCTTAATGTGGCGGAGCTCTTTCTCTTGTGGTTGGATTATTTTATTTTTCTTGTTTATATCTCTAAAATCAAGTTGTCTGTGGCCTACCTTGCATCCTAGAACCTTCCAGACAGTCTAAAGAGGGAGGACATCCTTGACAGTCCATCCTTAGGCGTTAGGGCCCTAAATATACACAAAAAAGGTACATGAAAATGGTATTTATTGATGGGAATGGTCTACATATTTATGAGGCCCACTAGAGTGGTCCATACCATAATTTCCATGGACTGATTTCCTCTTTTTATAGTGCTTATAATTATTTTATTTCAGTATTATGTTGCTGTCCAGAAACTATCTGGACAGATATTTGGGCTGTCTTGAGCTCAGTTTTTGGGATGATTGGTGGGGTGTTTGGTCCCATTTGATATATGCCTCTTGAAGGTGGGGACCCCACCTAGATGTCCCCCAAATTTCAGCCTTATCTGACCCCGATTGAGGTCCCAAATGTGTGGCCCACGTGAGGTGGACAATCTGGATTTTCTAGACTGTTTCCAGCAACATATCAGTGTGGAATTCCATAAATATTAAATAATTTTTCACTGGTGGGCTACATCCGTGGACCCCACCTTGTATTACATATATGAGGGGACCTAAAACCTATTTTTTCTATTTTGTTTGAGGCCATTCATCCACCCCATTGGAGGCTTAGATCCGGGTCTATCAAAATTCTGCACTTAGTAGATTTTCTGGACTATTTGAATTCCTTAAATTAATTAAAATATTTTTGTTAATCCAAAAATCATAAAATTTTACATAGAGGTGACCTACCCATGTTATGATCCACCTACCAATTTTTGGGGCCAATGGACCCCTGTTCACACCGTGGAAAGGGCTGGACCGGCCACCAGGTTACCTAGATTCAAGCAATAACGTCCATACATGGTGAACATACCGGACAATCGGGTTACTTGACGAACTAAACAGATTTTGAGCGACTAGAGTGCGCAATCTGGCCAAACCATACCGACAACTTTACGGCTCGGGTTTTAACGTCCTATTAATTAACCGAATATGCTTTACACTCTGGAATTTACTTAAATCATGGTACATCTGAGGAAATCAACTTAACATAAATTATAGTGATGGAAGGCATAAAGGGCCCACTTCTCAACGCCCAATTATGGTAGGCATACCAACACGTATGTTACATGCATTTAGTTTACCGTTGGGCATACATACATGACAACATGGCAACCACAGTGCCCGTATACGGTGCAAATCTCAATTAGCATAACAGAAAGCAACATTTAGCATGCGGCTGCATTGAAACCTTGGCCCACTAGAACACCGCTGATTTAGACGAGTTGGTCAATGGCACCCCAATGATAGAAATGAGATACAACAACACCAAGGCTCTAACACGATTAGGGTTAGTCCACCGTCGAATAACGATTCAAATATGGTTCAAAGATAGAAGAATCCGATTCACCAACTTATCTCTCTCACTTTCTCTCTCTTTTCCACTCCTTTCCAAGAAAATAAAGAAAAGGGCCTATAAATAGGCTTTACAAATAACCCCGGGGACAAGGTATACTTAGGTTATAACCAAAACATTTTTACCCCACCGGTGAGTTTATCCATCGGACAGCTCCTTCTGTGGTCCACATGGGACGACCACACTCAAATGGTCACGAGAATCTCCGGGTCCACAAGCACATCTCCCTAAGGGTGAATTGGGTTCCAACGGTCGGATAGTTATTAGGACTCCGAGCTAATTGACCCGAACATAATGACTTGTCGAGGTGATGGTTGGGCCAATTAAGCCCATGTTCATAGGACCCGGATTTAGCAATGGATCCCTTGGGCTAACTAATCTACGGGTTTAGAGCATGCAGATACAATTTAAAGTGATTGAGGCAAATTTCACAAGCAATCCATTGGACTGTTGATGGACTTCCAGTCTAGCAGCATAGTCCACTTGTTTTATGTGTGTAATCCAGTCCTCCCATCTAGTGGGACCCATAGAGATATATGTAGGCCACTAGTGAACATATACCTAATTTATATTAATTATTGTTGGGCCCCAGCAGGCCCAAAATATAGGCGGGCTGAAAATTCAGCAATGGGCCTAAAATGGCTGCCCCTAGTAGCTTATTATGGGGAAGCATGGCCCACCAAATTAAGGGTAGAAGTACATGAGATTGCCATGTTCTGAGGTGTCTTTGGGCTTCATTTATGTATGCTTGGAGACCCACCTCCATTGGATTTTATTTTGGATCTATGTTCATAGTTTTGATTGGCCTTGGTAGGCCCATTTATCTTGGAATCTTCTAGTTAGGTCCGTTAACCTTTGGGCCTGTATCTCGCCACTTATTATAATGAGTTTGTGGGTCGTAATGTACAAGTAGTTAGGCCCTTGGTTGCCCACCAAAATAACCTTGTACCTGGGCCAAGTTGTGAGGCCCAACTCACTTGGATAAAGCATAGAAATTGCCCACATGGTTGGATTGTCGGGCTACCCACTAGGCCTACCACAATATCTGTATTTGTGACCTTCATGATTGTGCCCAAACCTTGTTTAAGGGCTTACCATATTGCCTATGTGTTAGGCTTTGAGTATAGCCCACTAGGCCACGAATTTCCTTAGATATTGGGCCTTGTTTCATGCTCGCTTAGTAGTGGGCAGCCTTTTCGGGATCCAGTTGAGGTTGGATGTCTTCCTTGGTGACCCTAAGGTAGGCTCATAGGGTTGTTATATGTAGTTGAAGGCCCACCTTGGACCCTTGCTAGGACCGCTTAATCCTCTTAAGACTTATGTCTAGTCTTCTTAGCTTGTGGGCTACCCCAAAGTATCAGGCCCCACTAAAGGATTGCTCCTTAGAGTACCTGTCTATATATCTAGACCTAGTCACTCCTTGGGAGGGAGTGTATTTCACATCATCATCACCGTGTGGCGCACCCTTTTCACCCTCATGACCCATATGCATCATTCGCGTGATTGGATTGCGTTTGTGTGTGGTCATTGGGTTTATACAATAGAGGGGTGGAGTTTCCCCTCTCGTGCACATTGTGTGCTTGGAGCTAGTATATGATTGTTACACATGACTCATGCATCTGACATCGCATCTCATAGATATTGTTACCCTTAATTCATCAAGGCCCTTCCTCCACAGGGGTATTCGTGGATGGTCGTATATGGACACTGGAAATGTTACTTGAGCATATGGGGTGCATAGGATATCCCTGGGTGAAAGTCCCTAAACCTTCAAGGTACCTAGAAGACGCCTCAATGCCGTGAACGAGTGGAAATCATGAGCGCCCGAGTGCCTGACACCGTTAGGTCGCGTCTCCCACTATCATGTAGTCGGTTGAGATGGGATGTGGCCTTATCCGCTGAGTGAGGGGGCATGACTAGGCTGATTCTAACTAGTTCGTGAATGGGTCCGCTACCATCGAACCTTGCTGGTGGTTGGCTGTCCACAAGTGGACAGTGTGCTCTCTTACGCTCGTTGACTGTGCGGTCTTGATAGCGGTAGTCATCCTGTAGTGTATCAGACCCTGGTGATATTCCTTATGATGGAATTGTATGGGATATATGGACTAGTTATAAGCATTGACATCACTTCACATTGCATTGATATCGGCTGTATAGGCCTTGTTACATTGCATAGCCTTGGTATGGCTTCCTACATTCATGACTTAGCCTTGGTTAGGCTTGTGGCATTGGCATTGATCATGTTTCCCTTCTATATCTCCTATTATTCTTCTGCGCACCATTGTCACATACCTTCACCACCCTCTAAGGTTCTATAAGCATATGCATGATTGATGTGTGCAGGAGATCCTAGGTCGGCGTCATAGTAGCTGAGCTTGGATAGGAGTTGAGCCGAGGACCCCAATGTTGCAGATCTTTCCAACTTTCTTCTGTTATCATATGTATTTCCTTCAGCCATGTATCTAAAGTTCAAACTTATAGTGGACTTTGTGATGTGTGCCTTTGTTATTTCTCAGATATACTTGCTGTGATCTTGGGTATGCTCTTTTTGGAATGGATATATGAACTATGAAGATCCTCCTTGTAGGATCCCAGGATTGGAACTTGCTCCAGGAGCTGAGAATGGGGTACTACGTAAGCTGTTGCGGCCAGAACCAGTTATTGGGTTCCTTGTGAGTCGGGTTGCCGAGTTTGGGGCGTGACAACAAGGGACCAAATTGGCGCATCATTAGCTTTTTGATTCCATGTTCTTCACTGTCTTCATCTTCTAGAAACAGATTCATTTCCAACTGCTGATAAGTTATTCCGAAATAAAATTTGGGTTGGAACAGTTGAAGGTTAGCGATAGTTCCTCATTAATTCTTAGCTTCCATTTGCAAATGATGTTATGATTCATGTTAATTAGAATTGTTAATAGGTCTTCCTGTCTATGTCATTGATCCTCATCATCCAGCTAAATTCTTCTGGAGAGGACAGTTTTATGGAGAGAATGATGATTTCAAGCGTTTTTCATTCTTTAGTCCTGCAACACTTGAATTGCTTCTTCGAGCTGGCAAGAAACCAGATATAATCCATTGCCATGACTAGCAGATAGCTTTTGTTGTATGCACTGGCAACAGTTAGAATTTCACTAGTTCCTTTTCATAAATAATTTTTGATGTTTTCCCCCCTCCAATAAGTAAGCTTGGCTTCTCAGGCACCACTCTATTGGGATTTGTATGCTCCTAGAGGTTTGAATACGGTTAGAATTTACTTTACATGCCACAATTTTGAGTATCAGGGGACAACACCTTCTTCAGAGTTGGCATCCTGTGGCATTGATGTTCACCAGCCGAGTAGACATGATAGGATGCAGGACAATGCATCACATGATAGAGTCAATCCAATTAAGGTAATTGATTTAAATTGTTCATTTGAATTAAGAAAAGGCATTAAGGTGCGACGTGTTTTACATGTTCCCATTCTTTAGGGTGCGATTGTGTTCTCCAACATTGTAACAACAATATCTCCATCTTTCTCTCCCTGCCCCGACTCTCTCTCTATCTCTCCGCCCTGATTTCACTCAAAAATATGATAACATAGGGGCTGAAATGGCTGACCTTGTTCAGGTGATACCTCTTACCACTAACTCCATCTCCAACACATTTTGAACTTGCTCCTCTTTCTAAACTGCTAAAATGCCACACAGATTTTTGTACCTAGGTCCATCTCATAGCTAACTTCCTTTCTAAATGTTAGGTCTTCCTGTCCATCTTTTTAAAAGATTCACATACACACTAGACAATGCTGTGATATTGTTATTTTAAAATTGTCAGATAGAAATGCTGAATTTCTCTTACAAGAAGTTATGACGATGCCAATATTAGGGTAAGTGAATTGAGAATGTCAACCATACTCTAATTTAATTAAATGTGTCACTTGATTTATATGCTAGGAATGTAGTCGCTATGTTTTGAGTTAGCAATTTTAGCTGATCTTTCTAGAAGATTCTTATAATATTTGTTTAATGATTTGCATTTCAAACACAGTTTTGTTTATCATAAATCTAAACCACTAACATTCAGGTTTCCATCTCCTTTTATTGTCAAATGATCTAGCAACTGAAGTATAAAAGCCTCAGAAGAACCAGCTCCTACTACCAACATCACCCAGCTCCTAGTACAAAAGATAGACTCTATTGCAAGTTCTATTATCAATATTATTTTCACCTTTTAAGTTCTGAACATGAAGAACATCATTGTTGTTATTTGCTGCAAATTTATTTATTTATTTATTATATATTTTTGGATCTTTTTTTACTGGATTAAGTGGGCCTGGGTTGTATTATTAGAGTGGTTCTTTCACCCGCAACATTATAAATAAAGTGGTGTAGAGAGATCTTTCTACACTTTTTATTCTTCTTTAACACACTAGGTTCTAGCAGTTCATATGATGAAAAATAAGGATTGCTTACAATTATTCTATACAAAAAAAAAAAAAAAAAAGATTTTGAATTAAGTTCTTGTGTGCTTTATACATTTATATTTGTACACATTACTGATTTACTTGCAATCATTTTTTTTCCCAATGGTGAAAGTGGGCAGGAAAAACTGAAACAACAAAAATTGCAATGGCTACTGATTATCGATAACCATAGGTTTTATGGCTATAGATTTTATCCGTAGCCTTTTCTCGTTTTTGGCCAATGCAGTAAAAAATTGACGATTTAGGGGCATTCGGCAAAACCGCCGGTAAAAGCTAATGGCCACCTAACCGCCAATCGAACCTTTAGCGGCAGTTTTTTTTGAATCTTTGCCGGCGGTTTTGACCACCGGGAAAGGCCAACTTTGTTATAGTGACCCTAACTCTTATCTTGCAATGTGGTATTCTAATTTGCAAAACAAGTTTAATATAGGTATTTTCTTTGTCATACAGATATGGAGACATACCGATATGGATGGGTTTCCTATTCTGTCTCGTTAACACACACACACACACGTGTTTGTGTCCTATTTTGGAATTTGAAAATTCGAGGGGTTCCTTTCATTTCAAGGAGCCACAGGCGTTTTGCTTGCCACGCACACTCTCTTCTTTTGAGATTTGCAATTAAAGTGCAATTCATATTACTGTTCCAAAAAAAGTTATTAAAAAAGCGTCCATATCTTTATACTGTGTTTGTGATTAGTTTGAAGATCCATTTAGTTCTGCTGTTGAGTACAAGATGACATCCTTCTCATGCTTCCATGTTCTTTGATATTTTTTCTGTTCATGAAGTATATTAAACAGCATGATTTAGGTCTTCATCAAGTTGCTGATCATACAGTTACATCTGTTGCCAAGCTATTATCATTTTGCAGGAATATTTTAAACCAATGAAATTTTAATATGATTGAAATGGCCGGACAGCCGAAGGAAGCAGAAGAGTCCGAAGTGGAAGATGCTTCAAATATGAATAAAACGGAAGGACAACTAGAGGAAGAGGAAGATACTTCACATGTGACTAGAATGGAAGAACAACAGAAGGAATCTTGCATTTCTTCAAGTTATGTTTTCATAAGTGCTTCTTGTTCTTAACTTCTACCAATCCTTATGTGTTTTCACTGTACAATCTTCTTACAGATTCGATATCTGACAAATGGGATGGCATTGGGTTCGCCTCATTGCAAGAGAGTGTAAAAGGATGTGACGTCTATCTGGTTCAACCAACATGCCCTTCAGCAAATGAGAATCTCATGGAGCTCTTGATAATGATAGATGCCTGCTGGGAAGCTTCTACCAAAAACATTACTGTAGTCATTCCATATTTTAGATATGCCAGAGCTGATAGAAAGGTAACTTTCTAAATAAAATTAATTTAGTTCACAAACAAAACACTTGCTACTTAATATAAAATGTTAAAGAAACTGCTAAGCAACTTTATTATACATTCTTCATTTCCTCTGTGCTTATGAGTTAATTGACTTTACCGATTCTTGACTCCACTTTTTACCGTAAACTTTAAGAATAATCTTAAATTGATTTTATAGTTACCTTTGATCGAATATGCTCGATTCACTACAGTATTGCTGTTTAGTTTCTATATTCAACCTGTAAGTTGCTTCCATTTATGTTTAGTATCTAACTCTACATGCATGATATGATTTTTATTCTCGTGGTTGATTTTCTCTATTGCTATGGAAGCATGCTGTTTATTGATGAGTTGTAACAAATTCCTTTTACTATACCTATGCAGATTAAGAGGGAAATATCCATAATGAAGCTTGTTAGACATCCACATGTAGTTCATTTACACGAGGCATGTTCCATACCATTTTCTTTTGAGAGCTAGAGCTATAATTTGTATGCTACTGTTTCTTGAAAGTGGTCATGTTCTTCTCCAATTCAGGTAAGTGAATGGTTCCATCTAACTTGGAATAATTATTTTGTAGGTTCTGGCAAGCCACACAAAGATACATATAATTTTGGAGTTCATTACAGGTGGTGAATTGTTTGATAAAATTTTGGAGTTCATTTCGTAGATTATGAAATCCACTACACGTGGGCCACACGTTGATGCATGTGTTTATCCATCCCATCCATCCATACAAACCCTTTACATTTGATGTTCTGGTTATATGTGTACAAGTGACAAACATCATTTGTGAATTTGGTTTGTTGATTATAATTCCATGGTCCATCAAGCAGAATTTTGCTAAATCCAGTGTTTTTCCAATAGCAAGAATTTTATCTCAAACATGGGATTGGATTGCCAAAATACCATGGAATTTCCTGACATGCAACATCAATGGAAGCAACTTATAGGTTCTATATATCATCTTTACCATTTCTTTTTTGTCTCACTTGTGTTATGTTTTATTTGGATGCTCGTACAAATATTGAGAATAAAAGTATCTCTTGGATTTATATTTTAATTGATGGGACATAATTATGATGATCATTTGTTTAGTTTTCAGGGCAAATGATATTCTTTGCATTACCTTATTTCATCATTAGCTGACCTAATTTTGGCTATTTACTATATATTTAGTTCAGTTTCTTATTAAGGCTTACTAAGCATCCAAACACACATTGATATTTAGTCCAATTTCATATTCAGCCAATCTTTGGAAATTTGTGAATGTGATTCTTACTAAACAATCGTGTGAATTAATTTTTGAATGACTATCAAGTGTAAAATTAATATATATATATATACACACACACACACACACACACACACAAACAAATCTGATGATGTTTGTTTTTAATTCGCAGATATTTTAGCGACGGACCAAATCCGTCGCTAATTTTTGAACAAGTTAAAAATGGATGACGGATTTACAGGCGGGTTTTTTCGAATTTCAGCAATGGATTTTTAATTTTCGCAATGGATAAGATTCGTCAGAAACAAATTGCGGCCCAGAAAACAGCGACGAACCAAACGACAGACCAAGTGACGGACCAAATCCGTCGTTTATTTGGCGTAGTGTGCAACCCATCTTTAGAGGAAGAATTCCACCTTCGTATAATTGTATTTATTATTTTATAATTATTTCTCGAGTGGTTGAGTAGGCGACCGATCTTCTCAAGTCTATCCTGGTACTTTGGTCAACTTTGGTTTGAATCTAGCATGCCCGCACACATCACAAGTGACTATAAACCGAGAGCCAACAAGCCTTGCATACATATGATCCGGATTCATACATATGGGTTTAAAGATATTCGTTGGGTTAAAATCCATGTTCGTTGACATGAAGAAATCTGGCCAAAGAAAATCACTTTCATTGTTACGTGAAGCATTTGCTTCCCCGTGGATTCTAGAATCGCAGAGGTGGACGTAGGAGAAAGGGGACGGTCTTATTGAGTAACTCAATAAACTCTGTGGAGCCGTAATGTATCTTATCCATGCTGCCCATCCCTCTTTCAAGCCCATTTTAGGATATGATCACAAAATTGAAACATATCAAAAGCCGAAATCGGCCACACCACAAGAAACAGTGGGATAATGACGTCCACTATTGAAATCTTTTTTATACCCACAGTGATATTTACTTGTCATCCAAACTGTTCATAAGATCACACAAGCATGGATGAAAGGAAAACACAAATATAAACTTGATCCAGTACTTCTGCGGCTCCCAAGAAGTTTTCAACGGTAGGCATTCAATTCACACTAATGCTTGTGGTGTAGTCCACTTGAGAATTAGAGATGCTTTAAGTTTCATCTCATGCCTTGAAAATGAGATGATAAAACGTATGGACGGCGTGGATAAAACACATACACCAGGTGGACTACACAGAGTTTACTCAGACCGGTTACGCAATCTGCTTCCGACGTACCGGTGATATCCCATTCAATACGCATGTTGTGGAGCACGAAACAACAAAAAGTATGCCGTAGGATGTTGCGTCATATGCGGGACCTTCGGCGAAGGTGCACAGTAACACACCTTGACATTTACATTTCAACGCTAGTTCCAACCGACAGGCCTACCTCATTGACAGTCACACGTTACAAAAACCTCTCCGAGAGGTCCACATGCCAGGCGCATACTTCTCCTAAGGAAAGCAAGGGGCCACGTGTTTGGTTGCTTGTGTAGGTATGCGTTCCACGTCCGGACCGCTGACCATGGCCGACCTTGATTCTGTCTATTGGATGGTATTGGAAGGGATTGGAAGTCAAATCTCGAGATTGGCTTGGCGTGCCAAACAGAGTTGGTGATTTGATCCCAATCCCATGTATCTCAAGACAATCCGCTGACAACACCATTATTACATTTAAATCTCATCAAATTCACCGTAATCATTCAAATTTGTGGATGCTTCGTATCCTCCTAGGGGTGTTTGGGGCATGGTACTGGGAAGGATTAGGTGGAATGGGATTCAAAAAATATAATTAGTACATGTGGCAGGATTGTCCCCTAATACCATAGGATTAGCTTAATTCCATAATACAGTGGTACATTGAATTGATATACCCATCATCATTTGAAACTATTGAGAATAACACATGTATTATGTCCAAACCATTCAACTGTTTTGTAACCTCATTTTATGGCATGGGTCTAAAAATGAGGCAGATCCAAAACTTTATGGCCCTAAAGAAGTTTTCAACGGTAGGTATTCAATCCCCGTTGCTTTCTATGGTGGGGTCCACTTGAGCTTTAGATCTACCTGATTTTTTGGCCCATGCTCTAAAATGATCTCAAAAAATGGGTGGATGGTGTGGATATAGCCCACACACTACTAAATGAGGAGATTGCCTCTCTATAATACCACCCTCCTTACATAAATAGAAAGCGTCTTTAATGGTGAAAGCTATAAAAAAATCTCTCATTCAAAACCTCTCAATGCTATTAGACCCAAATTTCTAGCATAACTTTGGCATCGGAAGGTTCCCCGCTCTAGACTGGTTTCATTTGTCTTCTATCCTTGCAAGTACTCTAATATCTAAAAAGGTTGTACTGGATTTTTCATCAACATTCATTATCTACACTGTTTCATACGGTGCTATCCACTTGAATTTTAGTTATGCTTCAATTTTGGGATCATGCCTCAGAATGAGTCTATAAAATGAATGGACGGCAGCAATAATACACTCACATCACGCTGCGCCTCCAGAAGAGTTTACTCAGTACCCTAGCCAGGTGAGACGGTACACGGTCCGTGTGCCTTCGTTGTCGGGGGTCAACGTAAGACCTCGTAGTTCAAAAACCGGGCGTAGAACAACCACAGCCCGGCCCGGCCTGGCCCGTTTATAGCCTTCCGAGCGGGTTCCGGTTTTTGTTTCCAGAAGCCTTATCGCTGTAGGTTCCTGAACAATGCACTCCAGAGAAACCAAAGCCACCTCTTCGGATTGGCTGGAAAAACTAATAGTCTGGAATCCAAATCAAGCCAAAAAAGCCAACTCATCTTAAATAGTATGCACTCGGCTGGAAAAACCAAAGCGCAGCCATTCCAACACTCCTATCACTTCTTTTCCAGTCTCCCTTTGCGGATTAAGCATGGGTGTCGAAAGCCATCCACTTCATCTATTCTGCTTCCCTTTCCTCGCTCCAGGCCACATGATCCCCATGATAGACATGGCCAAGCTATTTGCAGAGCGTGAAGCGAGGGTTAGCATCATCGCCACAGCCAGCAATGCCTCCCTATTCGAAAAGACCATCTACCGAACCCGATGCTCCGGCCACCAGATCGAGATCCACTGCCTCGAATTCCCTTCCTCAGTTGCCGGCTTACCAGACGGGTGTGAAAATCTCAACGACATCCAATCCATTGACAACTTAATAGACTTCATGAAAGCAGTTGACATGTTCCAGGAACCATTCGAGCAACTCGTCGAGGAACACCAACCCGACTGCATCATCTCAGATTTGTTCTTGCCGCGGACACTTGATGTTGCAGACAAGTTCGAGACACCGAGGTTGGTCTTCAACGGGACTAGCTTTTTCTCGCTCTGTGTCACGGAGAGGATTCAGCGTTACGCGCCTCATAAAAACGTCGCCTCGGACATGGAGGCCTTTATAGTTCCGTGCCTCCCGCACTCCATAGAGCTCACCAAATCTCAGATTCCAGATTTCGCTAAAGCGCAAAGCGGTTTTGTTGAGTTCTTTGAGCGAGTCAAAGAGGCGAATGCCAGGAGCTTTGGAGTAGTCATGAACACCTTCTATGAGTTGGAGCCGGCCTACGTGGAGCATTACAAGATGGAGCTGGGTAAGAAGGCGTGGAACGTTGGACCAGTCTCTCTCTGCAATAGAAATACCGTCGATGTTGCCGAGAGAGGGAAGAAGGCCTGTATTGGCCCAGACGACTGTTTGAAGTGGCTTGACGGAAATACGTCAGCCTCCGTTGTGTATGTTTGTTTCGGGAGCCTAAGCCAGTTCACCGCTCCTCAGCTTCTGGAGATCGCACTGGCTCTGGAAGCATCCAACCGTCCTTTCCTCTGGGTGGTCGGGAATAGCGAGAAGTTATCTGAAAATGAATGGTTGCCTGATGGATTCGAGGAGAGGATGCAAGGGAAGGGCCTCATCATGAGGGGGTGGGCCCCACAGGTACTCATCCTCAACCATCCTGCCGTAGGAGTGTTTGTTACTCACTGCGGGTGGAATTCCACGCTCGAGGCCATAAGTGCTGGAGTGACGATGGTCACGTGGCCCATGTTTGCGGAGCAGTTCTATAACGAGAAGCTGATCACCCAGGTACTGAAGATCGGTGTTTCAGTAGGGTGCAGAGTATGGGTTTCATATGAAGAGATGAAGAGGCCGGTGATAAGGAGGGATCAGATCGAGAAGAAGATCACCTTGATGATGGACGGTGGAGAAGAAGCAGAAGGGATGAGAAAGAGGGCCAAGGAGTTGGGGGAGATGGCCAACAGAGCTGTAGAAGTGGGCGGATCTTCCTACGCCGACATGAGCCGTTTGATCGAAGAGCTGAAGACGTACAGCCTGAAAGCTAAATGAGAAATTACCTATGCTTGAAGAAAACGTTTGGCATCCTGTTGATTTTAGGGTTGTTTGGATACACTGTTTTTTTTTTTGTTTTGTTTTTTTTTAAAAAAAAAGAAGAAGAAGAAGAAGAAGAAGAAGAAGAAGAAGAAAGTGATTTTAGGGGTCGTTTGGATGCCCGGTAATTTTTGTTCGTAAGCCGTTTACAAGCTATCACGTTTGGATTTTAAGTGGTAACATGCTCACTGGTCAATAGATTGTGTGTTTGATTAACTTCTAAAGTGTTTAGGACAAATAAAGTAGGTATTCATACCAAAGAACTTAGGAAGTGAACCTTTGAAAATCTGCAAAAATCTTGTAAAAGGACTTAAAATTTTTAAAGCCCTAAGAAATCATTAAAGCATGCACACACTAAACAGATTGGATGTCTTTTACCCATCAAAATGAGCTCCAAATGTAATTTAGAAGTTTTTAATGGTGGACTTCTCATCTTTCCATTTCATGGTCCAGTCGATAATGGACAAGTTGTTTTGTTTTTAAGGGGCACTGTAGAGCATCAAGGGAAGTACTTAATGGATAGATTAGATGTACCATACACATTACGGTTGGCCCTATATATCATGAATATATATTAACCATTGTGTTCTAACATGAATAAGGTTCGCCCCATATATCATGAATATATATTAATCATTGTGTTCTAACATAAATAATGTCTTTTACCTGTAAAGGCTTTACCTGTGATTTGAAACATGACTTTTGATCAAGTTTTGTATTGCAACTAAAAGTTGTAATCTACTTGAAGCCCATAATACATGCATCCAAACAGCATGTGCAATTCCATTACATCTAATCCCTTTACAACTTAAGGACTTTACCGGCATGTAAACGACGGGTTGTATGGAATCCTATTGCCGTTTGGATTTCTTTTGAATTGGAATCACCTGTTCATTTGGCAGCCTTCAATAGGAATTCATAGGAATCTGGAAATTCGATGATGGGAACTATCAAATTGTCTTGACAGGTTGTTTTTGAAAGAGAGCAGTAATTAATTAGTAATCAAAATCCAAGTTAAATAAATCACAAGATTTTTATGTGATTTGAATTTGATTTTTTTTTTTTTTTGTCCATTCACAAACTCACACTAAGCCACACTCCCGTGCGGTTTTTATTTAATGCTACATTCAGCTTTGTGCCACTCATGCATATGTTGGAAGGAATGCATATAGCTCTCATGGGTCCTAGCTGCGTCGGCCCACAACGGTGTATTTGTGCCATTTAACCGGTTCGTCAGATGTGGCACCACAAGTTAGGCCACGAGCTATAAAAAAAAAAAAGCAGCCTAAGTCATAGCTAAGATTGACCAGACCACGGGCCAACGCGAGCGACGGGAACGGAGACACTGACTGTAGAAATCTACTCATTGATGCCATTCAATCTGGTCACCACATAGACGATATCAGGATGAAGGACAATTAAAACTTATAAAATTCCGGTGGGATACACCACATGAATTTGGAGGATTCGTTCATGATTTTATATGATTTACTGTCTTGCTGCCAACCTGTTTTTTGAGTTACAATGAACTTGAAAAGGCGCACTTGATACACCGTCTGAATTTCGAACACGCATAAGTATGAGCTTCACCGCAGCTTAGATCGCATGGGGGAATCATTTGCATCTGAGCGCGTTATCATCCATATTATATTCCCTGGTCTATATGGACAGTAGTTCATCACGCCTAGGGGTGTAGGCGAACCGAGCTAGCTCGGTTAGCTCGCTTGACTCGACTCAAAAAAGATCGATTCGACTCGGTTTGAAGCTGAGTTCGAGCAGAGTTGAGCTGATTTTTTTAGCTTGAAAATGAGTTCGAGCTGGCCTAAGCTCGGCTCAACTCGGATCGAACCCAGCTTGAATCGAACTTGGATCGAACCAGTTCGGTGACTCGGTTACTTTGATATTGGTGTTGCTTACCAAGTGTTTGATGAAACGACTCAACAAGTGTGGCGGGGAAGAAATACTTGTGTTATGATGTGCAGGATATGGGGATGCTTGTAGAAGAAAGGTAGGATATGGACGATGCAGGGAAGGTGGGATACGTACCTTGAATAACATGCGGTGCTTGGACGATGGTAGGGAAGTCAGAGATATGTAGGAGAAAGGTAGGATACGTACCCTGCCATTCTAGCACATCAATGAAACAAATACCCTTCTTTTCTTGATTTTTATGTTGCTCAGAAGGTGTTTGATAAAATGCTTGTAAAACTATTTCTGTTGTTTTACTAAAACAGTGGGATTTTGAACCTGTAGTCCAGGTGTTTGTGAAAATGCTGCACAGACAAACTCGGCTCGAACTGGCCTGAGCCATTGACCAAACCGAGCCAAGCTGGCTAGTCAGGCTCGAGGACTGAGCCGAGCCGAGTTCGAGCTAAGGTCAGCGAGTGGCTGAGCCGAGTCGAGCTGAGGCCAGCTCGACTCGGCTCGACTCGATGTACATCCCTAATCACACCGATTGAGGAAGGGAGACTTTGGGTGACGAGGAGGTGCATTCAATCCATCCATTTTCCTTGCTCTGTACATGGCCATATCAGACGGATTCGATGGTTTTTGCTTTGTTTGTATATGTGAATACACTTACATCAGTTATTTGGTGTGATAGTGACATGGAATGGGTTGCGGATTCCTTTGTGGATAAGATGGATCACTACAAGAAAGAGGGTTATTAGCGAAGAAACTATTTTTCGTCACTAAAAGTCACTTTTAGCGACGAAAGAAATTTTCATTGCTAAAAGTAAACTTTTAGCGACGAAATTACAAATTCGTACCTAAAGGTCACTTTTACTGACGAAAATTTTCATCGGTAAAGGTTGTTTTCAATTTTTCAAACAAATTTAAAAAGTTACTTTTAGCTACGAAAATTTTCGTAGCTAAAAGCTAAATTTTCATCACTAAGCCTCTAAACAATTTTTCCAAAAAATCGAGGTTTACTTTTAGCTACAAAAAGTTTCGTCGCTAAAGGCTGTAAACAATTTTTTTAAATATCGAAAGGTTTACTTTTATCTATGAAAATTTTTGTCGCTAAAAAACATGAATAAGACTTTTAGCTACGAAAAGTTTTGTCGCTAAAGGCAGTAAACAATTTTTTAAAAAATCGAAAGGTTTACTTTTATCTACGAAAATTTTCGTCACTAAAAAACGTGGATGAGACTTTTAGTTACGAAAAGTTTCGTCACTAAAGGCTGCAAACAATTTTAAAAAAAAAATTGAAAGGTTTACTTTTAGCTACGAAAATTTTCATCGCTGAAAGTTGTAAACAATTTTTCAAAAAAAATGAAAGGTTTACTTTTAGCTACGACAATATTCGTATCTAAAAAACGTGGATGAGACTTTTAGCTACGAAACGTTTCATCGCTAAAGGCTATAAACAATTTTTGAAAAAAATCGAAAGGTTTACTTTTAGCTACAAAAATTTTCATCGCTAAAAAAAGTGGATGAGACTTTTAGCTATGAAAAGTTTCATCGCTAAAGGATGTAAACAATTTTTGAAAAAAAATCGAAAGGTTTACTTTTAGCTACGAAAATTTTCATCGCTAAAAGACGTGGATGAGACTTTTAGTTACGAAAAGTTTCGTCGCTAAAAGTTGTAAACAATTTTTGAAAAAATTGAAAGGTTTACTTTTAGCTATGAAAATTTTCATCGCTAAAAGACGTGGATGAGACTTTTAGCTACGAAAAGTTTCGTCGCTAAAGGCTGTAAACAATTTGTGAAAAAAATCGAAAGGTTTACATTTAGCTATGAAATTTTTTGTCGCTAAAAAACGTGGATGAGACTTTTAGCTACGAAAATTTTTGTCACTAAAGGTTGTAAACAATTTTTCTAAAAAATTGAAAGGTTTACTTTTAGCTACGAAAATGTTCATAGCTAGAAAACGTGGATGAGACTTTTAGCTACGAACAGTTTCGTCGCTAAACGCTGCAAAAAATTTTTGAAAAAAATCGAAAGGTTTACTTTTAGCTACGAAAATTTTCATCGTGAATGAGACTTTTAGCTACGAAAAGTTTCATTGCTAAAGGCTGTAAACAATTTTTGAAAAAAAAAAATCGAAAGGTTTACTTTTAGCTACGAAAATTTTCATCGCTAAAAAACGTGGATGAGACTTTTGGCTATGAAAAGTTTCGTCGCTAAAGGCTGTAAACAATTTTTGAAAAAATCGAAAGGTTTATTTTTAGCTACGAAAATTTTCGTAGCTCAAAAACGTGGATGAGACGTTTAGCTACGAAAAGTTTCGTCGCTAAAGGCTGTAAACAATTTTTGAAAAAATCGAAAGGTTTACTTTTAGCTATGAAAATTTCCGTGGCTTGAAAACGTGGATGAGACTTTTTAGCTACGAAAGGTTTCATCGCTAAAGGCTGTAAACAATTTTTGAAAAAAATCGAAAGGTTTAGGTTATAGGTTTAGGTTAGGGAGTTGAGATTAGGATTAGGTGTAGGTTTAGGTTTAGGGATTTGAGAATACATTTAGGTTTTAGGTTTAGGTTTTGGTTTTAGTTTATAGGTTAAGGTTATAGGTTTAGGTTTAGGTTAAGGTTAGGTTATAGGTTATAAGTTTGGGTTATAGGTTAAAAGTTTAGGTTATAGGTTTTGGTTAAGGTTTAGGTTTAGGTTTAGGTTAAGATTATAGGTTTAGGTTATAGCTTTAGGGAATTGAGAATAGGTTAAGGTTTAGGTTTATGAAATTAGGTTCAAGTTCAGGATCGGGTTTAGGTTTGGGTTTTCATGTTTAGGTTTAGGTTAAGTAATTGAGATTAGGATTAGGTGTAGGTTGAGATTAGGATTAGGATTAGGTGTATGGGCCACACCACATACAAAAGTTGAGAGGGGTTACCCTCCATTAAAACATTCATAATTATTATTTGGGCCCACCGAGATGTGGTTCACAAATCCAGCCCATCCATTATGTGTATGTCTTATTTACCCTGTCCATCCATTTTGCCAACTTATTTTAGCCAATGAGGCCAAAAATAAGGCAAATATAAATCTCTGGAAAATTATGAAAACTTTTTGGGGCCACAAAAATTATGGATCATGCTGATATATGTGTTTTCCTTTCATCCATGCCTGTGATGTTATCAACAGGTTGGATGAGAAATAAACATTACAGTAGGCCATGGGAAGTTTTTAAATGTTGACGTTCGATCATCATTGTTTTCCTGCGGTGTGGTCTACTTGAGATTTTAATCTAGAGCTTATGCCCTAACTTTATATAGAAAAATGGATGGACGACATAGATAAAACACATACACAATTGTAACCTATAGAGCTTTGACTCGTGGACTGCTGGTGTTGGGGTCACTTGCCAAACCGCGTGCAAATCCTACACCTCCACTCTATCCATCTATTTTGACAGATCATTTTAGGTTATGATACTAAAAAGGAGGCAGATAAGAGACTTTGGTGGACCACACCACAGGAAACAGGGGTCACAACTGTAGTCATTTAGGTGGGGCCTATATAGTTCCACAATAATGTCCACCACAAAAATTCATCTATATAGATCATTTCAGGAGATGGGTCAAAGAATGAGGCAAATCAAAATCTCAAGTTGATCCACCACAAAAAAAATGTGGGGATTGAACGCTTACTAATAAAAAATTTCAGAGGGCTACAAAAGTCTTGGATCAAGCTGATATTTGATTTTTCTCTTCATCCATCTCTTTTTTTAACTTATTAACAGGTTAGATCTCAAATAAACATAATAGTGGCCCTAAGAAAGTCTCAACAGTGGGTGTCACTGTCCCCATTGTTTTCGGTGGTAGGGCCACTTAAGATTTGGATCTGACTCGTTCTTTTGATCATCCCATAAAATGATCTCTCCAAATGAATGGACGATGTTGATATAATACATACATCATGGTGGGGCACATAGATATTTAGTCATTCTTTTTCAAATACTTAGTCATTCCTTACACTGGGGCCGCCTTGATAATTTAATGTATATCCATGCCATCCATCCACTTTTCCAGCCTATTTTAGAATGTACTTCAAAAGACTAGATAGATTCAAATCTCAAATGGACCACACAATGTTAATTGAATGCCCACCATAACCTTTTTCATAGAAGTTTTGGATCTAGTTGAGTTTTGGATAGACTTCATTTTTGGCCGAGTGTTCTAAAATGACCTCCAAAAAGGAATGAACGGGGTGGATTTCTCTCATACATCACAGCGGGCCCCACATGACATTTAGGCACAAGAAGCAAACTCGCATCCCTTTCTTGTAGGTGAAACCAGACAAAGGGAAACAAAATCCCCAAAATTTCTCCCCCGCCCAAAACTCTATTGCCCAAAAGTCTGAGCTGGTGTTTGGCACACCAACCAATCAGCTTACATCCTCCGTGTGAAGGTAGGTCGCGGTCAATCTGTGCCCAATCCACTCGTTCTCTCTCTCGACCCTTCTCTCTCTATTTCTCCCTCTCCCTCTCCCTAGGGTTTTGCTCATTTTAGCACGTTGCTTGAATTAGGGGCAGCCATTCTAGTTGATTCCTCAGTTGGGAGGTGGTAGCAATGGTAATAGTAGAATGCTGTCTTTTGGGCCGTTGATTCGAAAGTGAAAGGTTGATAGATTTGGGGGTTTTTGAATTTGGAGGTTTTCGGATTTAGGGGATTTCAAATTTGGAGGTTTTGGATTTAGGGGTTTTCGGATTGATATTGGTGTGGAGATGGGCTGCAGCAAGTGGGTTAACGGATTTAATGGTGTGGGTTGTCAGAATTAATGGTGTTGGGGTCTTACAAGAGAATGGAGCAGAGGCTTCTCACGGCTGGAGACTCTTCATGTAATAGGTATACTTTTCTTTCCTTGATTTATCTTCACCTTGTATTATTCATGGGTTATGGTTATTTTGTATTGATTATTCAGAAATTTCAAGAGGCTTTCGAATGAGTTAACAGAGTGGCTTACAAGGGACGTTTGGGAAGAGATCTCGAATGTAATATGAGACAGAGATAAAGCATTGGGGTCTGACGATGTCACCATGGATTTCTTCTAAACTTGTTTGGATGTGATTTGTACGTAGCAACAGACATGCATCATGTTCCTTGTTTTTTTGTATAGATTTCAGAAGTTATATGGTGTATGGGGACCATTTATGGTGTTCCAGAGTGTTGATATGATGGGCATTCTTGTGGATGGACCATATGTGGAAAGCCTTGAAGATTGGTAGAGGATATTTCCTTATTTCATTGAGTTCTCTTTAATGATTTTTATTTTTATTTGGCTTCATGTCGACTTATTTGCATTATGTGAATTTGTTGATTTTTATTTTTTTATTTAGTACGTTGGTCAGTTGATTTCTATTTCTTGTTGGCTATAGCGGATGTTACTATCATTCTCTGTAAGTTGCTATGATTTGGTCAGCAAATGGGATTAGTGGGTTGGTTTTGAAGAGTCACATGAATCAGATGTGGCACGATCTTCAGGCTTTAATGGGAGACATTATTGCGCAAACAAGGTTTGGCAGCAGCTATAAAGAAGGAAGGTGGAATTTTCAACTCCGAACAGAACAATCTGAGGTTGTTATATATTTAGGCTCTTCAGAGGGCATACATACCTGGTTATGTTTGTGTTCTGAATTTCCTCTTGTTTCCTTTCTTTCATTTCCTTTTTTCCTTTGCTGCCTTCTTTCTATTTCGTGTTTGGATAAACAGAATCCAAAATATGGAAATGGAAAACCCCTAAAGAATCCTTAAGGAATGGAAAACTACAAAATCCAACCAAATCCAACCAACCTTAATTCCATTGTTTGGTTATGAGTGCTGTCTTTGTGTAAATGTGAAAAGGTCAATAGTTGAACAGTGAGACCTGTCTCTCACATGGGGGAGTATGGAATGGTTTTCCTCATTATGCGAGGAAAGGTTAGGAAAAGGAAACTAATTTCCCCCTCATTTTTTATTTTTCAAACAGAAGAAACCATCTCTTAAGTGGAGTTTGTATAACTTTTGCACAAATTTCCACTTAAACAAATAAGTGTGTTTGGAAGCTCAACTGAATTGAATCACAATGATTAAGATCATTCAAGTGGAACTACTCATTGTGAGGAAATAGCCCACAAATAGCCATTGCATTCCTTTCAAATCCAACTTCAATCTTACATGATTATGATTTTGAGCAAAGAACCTCAAGATGTAAAATGAGGAAGGGTGGCTAAATTTAACTGAGGAGCATTAATTTTCAGTACCCATTATGCTTATGGACCTACTTCTATGTATGATTCCAATTGTTAATTCCACCATCAGTTGAAATCCGTGTTTGGATGCACTAAGAAATTGCATTACAATAGTCAGTCCCATAAAGTGGAAATGCAATTATCTTGCCTGGCATACATATCAAGGAACTAGGCTCCTTATATGTAAGTGGCAAACTAATCATAGTTAAAAGTAACAAGCAAAGTTATCAAATAATGCTTATGCATGGATTCCTTTTATAGGGTAATCGTAAAATGCATTGTCCTTTTCTTGGAAATCATGTTTCAGATATTGGATACTCTTCAGTGCACATTCACTATTTTGATTTATTCAGAACAAAATGTTGCGAGATTGGATCTTTGATTTACCATTTATCTATTACAGTAGGCTTAATTTTTTGTTCATGACCTTCATCTAATGATTTGGCAAGTAATGCTAGTACGCAGAAAATGAAAGAAACTATTCTCTGTTTTTGAAGAAGTAATAGCAATTCTTTTGCACAACTGCATTGGTAGGTATTATGAAGGGGAGATTTCATCAGTATAAATGTGGGAAGAAAATGAAGACTTTGTGTGGCTTGCTACCTAATAATGAAAGGTCAGTTTTTCAGCTAAGAATGCATGTCTTTTGTTTAAAAAAAATTATATGATTGCACTGATTTGTGATGGTTGTTGGGGATGAAGATGGCTCAAAGTCAGGACATGGCCGAAGAAGTTATTTGCAAGAAGGTGCGTAGGATGCTATTCATGTTATTGAAGTAAGCTCTATTTGCTTTTTTCCTTGTCTATTCTAATTTCGAAGTTCTTATGCATGCATAGTACTTCCCTTTCCATGATTATCATGACAGATGATCTTCTTTAATTTTCTTGCAGTACATATGGACAAAAATAGATAAAACTCGGGTTCAACTTCCGAATTTAAAGTGTTGTGGCATATTTCTACATATGGTATTGTTCAAAAGTTAAGAGAACTTTTAATCATCACATGTGGCATATTTCTGCATATGGTATTGTCAGCTTTCTTAACTCAACTCCTTGTTGAATCTCGCAAATTTCTGTTACTAAGAATATTATACTCAGAAAGTTGTGTTGTTGTTTATTAAATAGGTATGAGATGAGTTGCACTAGTAGGAGCCTCACCTACTTTGAATTGGTTATGTATGGATGCTATCGAATTTGGTTGCAATTAAAAATATACTAAAGTGGAAATAAGCAAAAGTACCTGGCAATCATATTCAAGGACTTGGCTTCTAGTTGCAACTATGCCACTTTCAAGTCAGATTGGAAAGGAATATGGTTCCAGTTTGAGGCTTACTTCTTCATTACAATCATTAGGGAACACCATTGGCTTAATTATACATACAAACATGGGTTTTTTTTTCTTCTTAAATCTTATTTTCATAAATTTTGTAAACCAATTTCATGAATCCCTTTATATGCATCCCCAGTAATCACACTATGAGAAGAGAATCCTGATCCCTTCCTGATAAACAGTGTGCGCATCTTTTCAAGCCATGCCTTTGTAGAAGAATCATCAACCTCTTTAACAGCCCCATACTTCCCAGTAATGTCATGAGGTGCCTTGTAGGATGATAAATGAAAATAAGATCAGGAAATACCAAAAAATAAGAAGAAGAAGAAGAACTATAAGTGACAAAAAAGAAGCCATCCGACACCATCCATGTGTATATACTAAGTTTGTTTAAATAATTTCAACATGCAATACTATGTATACCTTTGTGGTGCCGTTGAGGTTCATATACTGTGCAATAGTTGACTGCAAGTCATTAGATTTTTTTATTTTTTTTTTTTTGGGGGGGGGGGGGGGGGGGTTCCCACACAATAGCAGTTTGGTAATTTTGGAGTCCTTGGTGAGGGTTTGGGCTGAAAGTACGAGTGCTGGAGCCGACGCTTTCGGAGTCTAAACTCATTCTTTTGAAAAATAGAAAAATGGTAATATTAATAAATATGGATTTTCTTGTTAAGAAGAAAATGGAAGATGGATTGAAAAAACATAAAAGAGATTTTTTTTTTTTGTTCTTTTTTGCTTCAAGAGAGAGAGAGAGAGAGACGGAGAAGTGAGAGTGGGGAAATCGAGGAAGAGAGTGGAGGAATGAAGTGGCCGCGTGAGATTTGAAAATAGCGAGTGTAGTTTGGTTTGAAAATGATGTTTCGCATGCATGGTGTGCGTGTCTATGAGAGGTGTCTACGAACGCGGATTAACTAATGAACGCGACAGTAGCGAGTTTGCAATAGATTTTTGTCTGACGAGTTCATCATTTGGGGTCCCACCAAGAGCCAAATCGGGTAGTGATATGATGAGGAAGGTTTCTAGTTTGGGCTTTGGCTTGGAGTTCTTGATATTTTCTAATCTAGAGTTCCAAGATCTGTTTAAATTAGTTTCTTTGTAAATTCAAGTCAAAGATAGCTTCTAAGTTTTGCTCGGTTTGCTAGTTACCTTATTGAGAAATTTTTTTTTTTAACAGCCAATCTAAGTTGATTTCTTTCTAATTTTAGATTGTGTTAATTTTTGGATAAAGGCGATCTCTGAATTTCCCTCGATCCAAGCTTTTTTTTTTTTTTTTTTGGTTTTCTTACCTTACCACTGGTTTGGATGGAAACTAAACATTACGGTGGGCCTTAGAAAGTTTTTAATTGTGGGCATTCAATCAACACTGTTTCCTATTGTATGGTCCACCTGAGATTTGGATATAACTAATTTTTGAGTCCAGATCGTAAATTTAAAAAAAACTAATTCGTGAGCGAGGGTACCATCATATATATGCTCCATCAGACACGGTGTCTACGCGACTAAGGCCTTGATCATTGACTCCTTTAACCATGACTTAGAAAAACTATCAAATCATGCAAACAGTGAGGCCCATCCAATGGAATGCTTGAATCTTGCTCACGTATGGCATGCGGATGGTCAGGGCTTCACATGCACTTTGGCTTAGTAAATTTCTGTGCGTAGTGTGCTTGGTTATTCAATTTGTAAAAGTGGAGCCAATGGTTATGTGATCCATTGCGGTGATCTGATGAGCTCCATTGTTCAGATGTTCAGTCTGGAAAGTTAATCCAGATGTTTAGTCTCCCATACGTACAAAGTTACAAGTTGTAATAACTCCATGACTTGGGGTGCTCAGATCATGCGTTAAGTAAGTCCTTTGAGCATATTAATGGCATTTCTCTACTTGGATGTACAATCCATGCTGCATGTATGGTGGCAACCCTGTTTTGATAAACATACCATCTCTGCACTGCATTTTAGGATTGGGCTAAAGAAGCAAGAGCAGGTTTCAAGCAATCCAAACTAGCAAATCAATGTAATTATCGGTGAGTCACTTTGCTAAGTTGTTATAATATATGTTAGAGAGTATGAGAAATGCATTTTCTGCACATGTCACTTCTTTGTGTTGACACTTGATTCACAATTCTGCAGGTATAAAATATACGCTGAAGGATATGCATGGTCAATGAGTTTAAAATATATAATCGCATGTGGTTCTCTTTCACTAATAATACATCCACAGTACAAGGATTTCCTCAGCCGGGAATTACTAGTTTATGTTTAGATGGATGTCAATGTGAATATGATGAAATATATTATATAACAGGTGTATATCAGGATGAATATTGTAATAGGCATATATCAGGAATTTTGTGCTGGAATAGTGCCTTTAAAAAAGAGACTTTTACCTACGAAAAATTTTGTAGGTACAAGTTTTGTAAATATTTTTACCTACAAAATTTTCATCAGCAAATGTTTTTTACTTATTTTTTAGCGACGAATATTTTCGTCGCTAAAAGTTTTGTAATTATTTTTCACGATTTGTTTAACATTTATTTTTTAGTGATGAAAATTTTTGTCGCTAAAAGTTTTGCAATTATTTTTAGCGACGAAAACTATTGTCGCTAAAAATTTAACATTTATTTTTTAGCGACGAAAATTTTCGTTGCTAAAAGTTTTGTAATTATTTTTAGCGACGAAAACTATCGTCGCTAAAAGTTTAACATTTATTTTTTAGCAACGAAAATATTCGTCGCTAAAAGCTTTTTTAGCGATGAAAAAATTCATCGCTAAAAAGTTTTCCTTTGCCGACGATTGAAATTTTTCGTTGATAAAAACCTTCTGCGTCAGTCTTTTAGCAACGAATTTAGCGATGAAAATTTTCGTCACTAAAAAGTTTTAGCTACAAAAATTTGGCTTTTAGTGACGAAAATTTTCATCGGTAAAGGTGAGATTTCTTATAATGGACTAAAGAAAAGAAGTTAGGAAGGATAAAACACACTCAGCACAGTTAAATTTTTTAGAATTTTACATTTTTCATTGGACATGTTTTGCCTATTTCAACAAGTCGATAGATCTGATCGATTGGTCAAAATCTAATTAGATAGGTTAACAAATCTGTTGAGCAGTCAAAATCTAGTTTGACGGATCGATAAATCAAAAATCACATAATTTTTTATTTAAATATTTTGACACTTTTTGGCTGTTTTTGACCTATTGACTCGACAGGTCAATAGATGTGGAAAATTTGTGTGATTTTTTAAATTTGTTTCCTAGTTTGATTAGAACTATTTGATCACATTTTTAGGGTTTGTTTAAGGTTATTTAAGGGTGTTAAACTCATTTTTTATGGGGATCTATCAATTAAAACTTCTTAGAAATTCTATCTCTTCTCGCGGATTCAAAATTTTCTGTTCTAGTTTCAAAAGTATCTTATGGATTCAAGTTGTTTATCACTAGAGGAAGACAATGATCGCCCTCATCACATCCTTCCCTGTGTCAATTGGTACCAGAGCTAGGTTTTACCCTTGAATCTATGGCTTTTAATGACGGGTCGAGCAACATTCACATGGACGATGCTTTAGGAATTTTTTTCTTTAATAGTGGTGGCTTTCGAATTGGTGCAATGAGAAAATCAGCAAGTCATACAAGGGATACAAGCTGTCATTGATCACATGATGGAGGCCCTAAGGCAGCTCCGTGTTCGTGGTGGTGATCCACCCCCGGTAGGCACTGGAATTCCTAAATGCATCGATCGTAGGGCAATGTCAGCAATGAACAACAAGATTAAGCATGAGGAGTTGGGATCCAATGATGAGGAAATCAACTACATGATCCTTCAATATCCCCAACAAGGCGGCTATAAGGTTAATTGAACGAATCGAGAATTCAGGTTGAAAGTCGACCTTCCTAATTTTAATGACGAACTACACATCGAGGACTTCCTCAATTGGCTACTATAAGTTGAATGCTTCTTCGACTACATGGAAATTCCTGAAGAGAAGAAAGTTAAGCTTGTAACTTACAAGTTAAAGGGTAGAGCTTCAGCTTGGTGGGAGTAACTTCATCTCACATGGATTAGACAAATGAAGGCACTAATCTTCACGTGGCCATGGATAAAGTAATTATTGTGTGCATGGTGTTAGTGCACTGATTTTTCCACCCTAATTGTCAATCATGTGAATCATTGTGTCATGTACTCGGTCGAGCCTTTGGAAAGTGAAGACCAAAGACACAAACGAAGACGGAGCATCAATAAACAAAGAACAGGTAAAACAGGTGCCTTGATGACCCTAACTCTTGACCCAAAACAATACATATACCTCTAGATGATCTTGACCTAATAGGAATACCTAATTAATCATCCCTTAACCTTAGGAGACTAAGAAAAACATGATAAATAAGGCTAGTAGAGGTTCGAAGCTGCTGTGTAAAAGATAGCCCAAAATAATAACTTTTTATGAGTTTTTAATGGCATCGAGCTGCCATCGAAGCACATTCGATGACATCAAAGGGCTGCTCGATGACATCGATAGAGAGCCAGAACTGTCCAGCAACCAATTGGATTTTTACCTGACTCTCTCGATGGCATTGAAACTTAAGTTTTGATGATATCGAAGGATGTTCGATGACAATGATTGAGAGTCAAAACTATCCATCAAGAAATTGGATATTTTTTGGACTTTCTCGATGGCATTAAAGTGATTAAAATTTAAGTTTCGATGACATTAAAGCATGTTTGATGACATCAATTGAGAGTTTAAATTGTCTAACAAGAAATTGGATTATTCCTTTGACTTTCTTGATGGCATCGAGGACACCTTCGATGACATCGAAGGTTAAAGTTCAATGATATAGAAGGGAATTTCGATGACATGGGAATCGATGACATGGGAAATGACCCAGATATGTCCAATAAGAAAACATCATATTTTGTTTGGAATGTTCAATGGTATCGAGGAAACCTTCGATAACATCGAAGGTATCTTTAATGACATCGAAGGACCTTCGACGATATTGACAGAGCTATTTTATGTATGTTTTTTTACTGTTGGAGCTTGAACTTTTTATAAAAGGCATTCATTTCTTGAGCTTTTTGATGAGTTTTTAGAGCAACAGAAGGTAGGGTGATTCCATATTCATATCCCTCATCCCTAGCCTTTATTCCATGGTGTTCTAAGCACTCTTCCTTGAGATTCACTCATGTGAGGATTCCAACCTCTAAATTGAAGATGTTCTTGAACACTTCTATTTTCTAAAGATTGGACTTAATTAAGCAATCTTAGCATATTATTGTCCAAATTGTCTAGAAGAACCATCTAGTTGAATCCCTTAGGAAAAACTACTTACCACTAGTTGTAGGAGATTCAACCAACCTCCCATCACTTTGGTCACCTCGGAGGAGCATCAAATGCATGGTGATTGATCTTGGAGTTGAAGCCTTGCCAAAGTAACAACATCATGATCAGAGGAGCATTGGGGAGCTGATTGAAGCATGAGAGAGCGGAGATCAAACAACCCAAGAAGGTGCTACAAAAGGGGTTCAATCCTATAAGTAAGTTGTCAAGTGTAGGAGTCAATTTTACTCTTTTATTTGTGTAGGATTAGGGGTAAGAATTTGTAAACCCAAAATCGAACTAGGTTCTTTCATAGGACCTTGGCCTTTGTGTAGGGCCTAAATCCCTAGGTTTTTATATAGGACTTTGACTTTTGTGTAGGGCTTAAACCTTTGGCTTCTTGTATAGGACCTTGACTCGGGAGTAGAGTCTAAATTCCAGGTTCTTATGTAGGACCTTGGCTCAGGAGTAAAGCCTAAATTTATAAGTTCTTGTCTAGGACTTTTGATCGAGAGAAGAGCCTAAATCTTAGAGTCCTTTTGTAGGGCTATAAAGGTTAGAGATGAACCTGATTTAAAACCTTCAATAGTAAAATCTAGTACACTCATGGATTGAGTGTGTCCGCTGAGAGTCGAGTAGGTAAGTAGCCGAACCACTATATATGATTGTTTTGGATTGTCATTTGCACAATTATTTAATTATGCTTGGGAGTTTGAATGTTTACATTATACATGTATAATTAGATGAATGCCTAAGTGTTATTAGGTAGCACATCCCACACACATATATAATATCTTCATATAAACTAGTTGCTTATTTACATATTATTTATATTCTATGTGATTGGATCATCTGTTGGCTTGAAAGCCCTAGAATTATATTGCATTACTTAGTTTCATTGTTAATTAGTTTAAGCTAGGAAATTATAATTTTAAATAGGCATAAATTTTAAATAGGTACTAATCACCCCCATCCTGTGGGACATAGCCTTCATTCCTTAGATCTTCCAAGCATCCACAATTATAGTCGTGGTAATCTCATCACACCACAAGCACACATTTTCACATAGTTCCTACCCAGCGACTATGATCCAGTATTACTCCAACAATACTAAAATTGTCAGCAAGGTAGTCAGTCGGTGAGAGATTACACAGAAGAATTATACCACTCAGCGACATGAAATGATTTGATTAAAATTGAATTACAGCAAGTTACCCGATTCAATAATAGATTGCATGTTGTAATCCAAGATTGGATTCAGATGTAACCCATTTAGATGATGAATGAAGTGATTAAGTTACCCACCCAAGCAGAAGTGCAGCTTAAGTACACTAACACACGGACCTATCCAACTACTAGAGTAGCCGCGAAAAGTCCTTCACAGGAAGCTCCATAAACAAGGGGAAAATAACCTGTAGGAGGATGACCTAAACCTCTTACACCTATGAACTGAGAGTTGGGAGGCAGACAAGTAAGATCCCAAATAGCATCAACCACTATTGTCAGTCTAAATAGGATCCTGAACTCCTATAATTAGGCAAGGCCTGACCACTGCTATCGATGTGGCCAACCAGGTTACCTATCAAAAACTTGCCCTCAGTGATAAGTGAAAAACCTCGCCATTAATAATGGTGGCGCTAAGAACACAGAAGAAGACCTAAAAGTTTATGAATTGGAGCACACTGAGGATGGCAAAGATGATGAATCGGATTGGGTTCCACAGGATCATGGTGAGTCGCTAGTCATGAGGTAGTTATTATATCCAGTAACGAAGGAAGTGCACCCACAATGACATAAGATCTTCTGAATGATGTGTACGGTGAATCGAAAAGTTTGTTGTAAGGCCCGTATCCTAAACCGTACCATTCGTGCACTGAGGTGATACCCGGGCCAAGAGATGTTAGCCCACGTTCGGTTCGAGGAAAATGCTGCGCATTTGCAAAATCCAAGAGAACATCACATCAATCCCATCAATCAAGTAGACATCACTTCACATGTCAAGTACAAGTAACCATCCTCTCTCTTACACAAGTACCCTAAAGTCAACTCTCACCATTACTCATCACTCACTCACCCATCACTCACCATCCCTCTCTCTCCTTACATCACATCTCTCTCTCTCTCTCTCTCTCTCTCTCTCTCTCTCTCTCTCTCATTTCCTCCCAAGCTCCCATGAGCAATTGTCCAAGCTAGCTCCATGAGAGAGAAGCTTTGTGTGGCTCACTCCCTACCACTCAATCCAACCCTTCAAAGCTGATCTCAACCATTAAAATCCACCCCTTGGAGCTCTAGATTGCATCGGTAGAAGGAGGAGACCAAGAATATCAAAGGTGGGTGATTTCATTTATTTGATTTGTGATTTTAGGGCCCACATATGTGAGACCCATCTTGATGTATTTGTTGTATCAAAGAGGGACCCATAGTGACGGGGTCCCTCCACCAACAGATTCTCTCTCTCTCTCTCTCTCTCTCTCTCTCTCTCTCTCTCTCTCTCTCTCTTATTGAGGCCCACCTTGAAGAATGAATTAGATCCACACCGTCCGGCCACATGCACGGTGGGAATTCCACTGTGATGTATCATCTACACCGTCCAGTGGATGGGCTTGGATGCAGTGAAAGTACAAATATCAGCTTATTCAAAAGCCATGGGCCACGCTAATGTGGACCAACCTAACGTGTGAACGATCCAGATATCTGGTGGGCCACATGTGTGGACCCACCAGATGGATGTATTTCAAACCATGCATCTGTGCACACTGGACGGCTTGGACGATGGACACATCCCAAAAATAATAAAAATAATATTTTAATGTAGTATATATATTGAGGTGGGCCACACGCATGGACCTACCACGTTTTATGCGTTAGATCCCCACTGTCCAGAACGTCTAGAGAGTTTGGACGGTGGGCATTTAATTATGATTATATTATTTTATAACATATCTAATCATATTATATTATATTATCTCATATTATATTATATATATGTATATATATTATATATATAATTATATATATATATATATGATAAGTATTAAATAGTAAGAAGTTGATGGATAGGGTCTTATTATTTTTAAGTTAATACAGGGACCTACCTGATGAGTGATTGGCTAGCGTACCTCACGCTGCTATGGCTGCTATGAGGACTGACGTCTGCAAGTTTTGGTGGGACCCACCACCATTATGTGTTTCATCTGCAGTCCATCTGGACGGTGCTACGTGCACCTCACCATGGTGGATTTTTTCATCCAAACCGTCCATCCAATCTCCTCGTGGGGATCGTTGTGATGTATGGGTCTTACCCACATCGCCCAAATGGCTGGATGATGGGTCCCACCCTCTGATGCATGTGTTGCATCCTACCGTCCATCCCATTTGGTGAGATCATTCAAAGGCTTGAGAAAAAAAATAAGATTGATCTAGTATCAAGTGGACCACACTGCCAAAACAGTGGAACTGAATGCCTACCGTTGAAACCTCTTTTGGGTTAAAAAAGTTTTGAACCAATATGATATTTGTTTTTCCTTACTGTTCAGGTCCTTGTGACCTTATGAACAGTCTGGATGGGAAATAAATGCTATGGTGGCCCCTCTAAATTTTTAACTGTGGAAATCATTATCTCTACTGCTAGTTGTAGTATGGTCCACATGATCTTTCGATATGGTTCATTCTTTTGGAAATGTTCTAGAATGATCTCTAAAAATAGGTGAATGGTGTAAATGATGCGGCCCATTTGATGTGGCCCACTTGATGTATTTGAGGCTCATTGGCACGACTCATTGATGCAGCCCACTTGATGTATTTTAGGCTCATTGGCGCAGCCCATTAATGCTGCCGATGTATTTGAGGCCCACGAGATAAGGCTCATTATGATGGGATTGTGGCCCAGATGGAGAGGCCCATTGTGATGTATATTGGGCCCATGAGTGAGGCCCGATGTGATGTATACAAGGCCCATATGATGGGGCCCACCTACTTGAATCTGAGGCCCATTGTGATGTAATCGTGGCCTATGGGCAAGGCCCATTGTGATATGTATTAGGCCCATTAGTGTGGCCCATTGATGTAGCCTACTTGATGTGTATGAGGCCCATTAGTGCGGCCCGTTGATGCAACCCACTTGATGTGTATGAGGCCCATGTACAGGGCCCACCTGTGATGTATATTACGCCCATGTGTAGGGCCCATCTATTGTGTATTTGAAGCCCATGGGTTGTGGCCCATTGTGATGTATTTGAGGCCCACGAGTAAGGCTTGATGTGATGCACCTATGGCCCATATGATGAGGCCCATAGTAATGTGCTTTAGGCCCATGTGATGCAGCCCATAGTGACGTGTATTAGGATCATGTGAAGCAGCCCATAGTGATGTGTATGTAGCCCTTGTATGAGGCTCATTGTGATGTATATTAGGCCTTTGTGTGAGGTCATCGGCCCTATGTGGTCCACTCCTTGGGAGCAATGATGGTTAAATGTACACATTGATGGCCAATGATGGTTGAATGTCCACATTGTGACCTTCCCTTAGGCCTTGTTAGGCCCATTCTCACCGATTCTGATTGCCGAAGCTGATTGTAATTGTCGAGGTCGATTGTCGAGGTCGATTCTGATTATTGAGGCCGATTCTGATTGTCGAGGCTGGTTCTGATTGTCAAGGCCAATTTCAATTGTCGAAGCCAATTGTCGAGGCCGATTGTGATTGTCGAGGCCGATTTCGATTGTTGAGGCCAATTGTATAAGCCGATTTCGATTATCGAGGCCGATTTTGATTATTTAGGCTGATTCTGATTGTTGAGGCTGATTCTGATTGTCGAGGCCAATTGTTGAGGCCGATTCTGATTATTGAGGCTGATTATCGAGGCCAATTCTGATTGTCAAGATGTTGTTTTGTGACTTGGTTATGCTTGTGGTTATGCTCCATACAAAAAAAAATCATACTGAAAATTCTCCTTGTAGGATCCCAAGATCGGAATCGGGCATGTGAGTGCCGGGATCCTAGAATGGAGCACTACGGAGGCTGTCAGCGCCAGATTCAATGATCGGGAATTTTATAAGCCCGTTTATCGAGTTTGGGGCATGACAGAAGTTGGTATCAGAGTATAACTTGGGAATACCTGAAGATAACATCACATATCTGCTGATAGCTACCTTATATTGTATGATTGTTATGAACTTAGAACGATTAGATTCTTGAATTTAAATAACTTAGAAACTTCCTGATATAGCTCCATATTGTGTATGCATTCGAGAGTGCCTAAGGATAATAGGCCCTTGTTCCTTCCTGTAGGACATGACACCCAAGCGAGTGACCCGAACGACTTCTGCTTCCACGCCTGAGATTCCTGTTACCCCACTAGAGACTTCTGCACCCCCATCCGAGTCTACTGCAACACCAAACGTCCGTAAGTGCGGACCAGCTACAGCAGATGTTGCAAGCAATGACCACCATTCTTCAGAGAGGAGGCCGGAATAGGAAGGCCCCCTCCGGTAGCTCCCAGCAGCAGCGATGTCGACGGCCCCAGAGGCATAGGAACCGTCCATCCCTCCGAGCATTTGCACCACCTATACGTCAGTCCTCCAGTGTATGCTTCGGATGTGGTGTGACAGGGCACCACATCTAGGAATGCCCCCACCCTCGGCAGCCCCTGCCACCCCGGGCGTTCTCAGGTGCTTGCTTTGGATGCGGTGGGATAGGGCATCGTAGGAGCGAGTGTCCCCGTCCTTAGCAGCAGCCTCTATAGCAGGAGCAGTAGGATCCTCAGTCATCAGGAGCAGTCATCGACGATTCGTGTGACTAGGCCCCTACACCATCTTGCTAGATTGCTCATAAATGATGCGTCTTGGGAGTCAGAGCTTGAGATTCATGGGCGTTATCCCTATCTATTAGGCGTTTGATGATATGTTGTGTTTTGATTATATATGATGTTATTTTTCCATATTCTCTTATGAGTTATGCTTAGTGTGATGGTAGTATAAATTTCAAGGATGAAATTTTTATTAGGTGGGGAGAGCTGTAAGACCCGTATCCTAATCAGTATTATTCCGACAACTCCCATGATCCTTCCCGATGAATTTCAGTAACCTGCGACTTATAATCGACATTTACGCGTGACCTCAAGTCGTATCCTATAAATTTGAGTCGACTTAATTCGAGACTTGTACCATTGCGACCGCACCGTCGCCATGGTTCCAACGTCACGTCTTGAATACTGATCCGATACCTTGGCCGAGAGATGTGGGCCCACGTTCAGTTTGAGAAAAAACACCGCGCGTTGCAAATCCCAAGAAAATCTCTACATCATGTCCCATCAATCAATCACTCAAATCAATCAATCAATCACCTAATGGCAAGTACAAGAGCAACCCATGTTTTCTTTCTACACAAGTCAAGCAAACCCCAAAAGTCAACAAGTCTCTCACCTCACCCATCACTCACCTCACATTCATCACCCATCACTCTCTCTCCCTTACAACCCTCTCTTTCTCTTCACATATTTTCCAAACTAGCAAGAGTGGTGGACATCCAACATTTTCAAGTGTGAGAAAAGGTGTTTTGTGTGGCTCACTTCCTCTCCAAAAAAAAACCTTCATCCTAGCCATTCATTTCTCATCTTCCACCATCAAAGTGAGACACAAGGAGATTGGGTTTCCATCGAACCAAGAAGATCGAACGGTGGGTGCTTTATAGGCTAGATTTTTCATGTTTTGATGATGGGCCAAGTGAGGCCTACCGATTGATGGTATGGATCTCACTTTAGACCTTAGATTTGGCCGATGGCCCACCTTGATTCTCAAGATCATTCCATGATGGGGCCATTCTCCATGGACCCCATCATGATGTTTATTTTCCATGCATGAAAAGAGGTCATCTAGACCATCCATTTTGGGTGGAGAAGGAATCTTCACCGTTGATCTTTGATTTGGTGGGCCGACATGTATTGGGACTCACTTGATGTATGATTGAATGCTTAAAAAGGAGGGCCCATAGTGCCGGGGTCCCTCCATCACACGTGTGTCCCACTTTCTCTCTCTCTCTCTCTCCCTCTCTTTTTCATTTGTTTTGTGTGTGATGATGTGATTGTGTGGCCTACTCGGATGGACCCCACCTTGGTGTATGTCTTATCCACACCAACCATGCATATGGTGGCCCACCTAAGCCAGTTCCACCTTGTACATGTGTTAGGCCCAAACCGTCCAGTGTCCAAGGACGCTGGACGTGGAATGAAAATACAAATATTAGCTAGATTCAAAACTTTTTGGGAAGGGCCACTCTTACAGGCCTCACCTTGATGCATGGATCAAATCCACTCCGTCCATCCTAATTCCCAACTCATTTTAGGCTTTGAGCCAAAAAATGAAGTTGATCCGACTAACTGGTGGGCCATAACATAGAAAATGGTATTGTAATCGTTCAAAGTCACTCCGATGTTTCTATACACCGAAACATGCCAAATATTGGGCTTGTTTAGTCGGTCTTGAGCCATGAAATTCAATGGTTGGAGTGGATTCTGCTAATGTGGGCCCCACGTACGAAAAACCACACGAAATATGGTTTTCAAAAAAAAATAATAAGCAAAAACAGCAGATGACACTGCTGCTGCTGCAAGGACGGCACAGCGTCCTCTGCACTGGGACCGTCCTTGGCTGAACGTGGGTCCCAAAACGTGGGCCCCAGCGTGATGTGTGTGGACATTAGCACCGTGTATTTCGTGGCCCCTTTAGGGCAGTGGGTCCCCTCAAAAAATTGGCCGTGTACATAACTCAGGTGGCCCACACCACAGGGATCAGTGTGATTGAACGTTTGCCATTGAAACCCCTTTTGGGTATCACAGAAGTTTTGGGTCAATATGAAATTTGTTTTTCCTCTACATCCAGGGTCCGTGTGACCTTATCAATGGTTTGGATGGCAGATAAACATCATGGTGGGCCACACATGTGGACCCCAACATGAGGTAAGTGTTTTATCTACACCTGCCGCCCCCTGTGTGCGGTTGCATCCGTGCAGCGTAGACCCCATGATGTATGTGTTCTATCCACACCGTCCACACCTGGACGGTGGGACCCACCATGATGTATGTGTTGCATCCAAACCATCCAACCATTTGGCCAACTTGTCTCACAGGCTTGAGACTAAAAATAAGACAGATCTAGGGTCAGGTGGACCACATTATAGAAAACAATGGGTTCAAACGTCGACCATTAAACCTTTGGGCTACCAAATTTGGACCAATATGATATTTATTTTTCCTCTTAATCCAGGTCTTTAAGACCTTATGATCAGATTAGATGAGGCATAAATGATACAGTGGGCCTTGAGAATTTTAATGGTGGAAATCATTATCACCACTTATCTTTGGGTATGGCCCATTTGATATGCATGGGGGCCCAATTGGTGTGGCCTATTTGATATACATATGGCCCATGTGATGTGGCCCATTTTCCATATGAGGGCCCATTGTGATGTATTCAAAGGCCCATGGGATATGGCCCATTGCAATGTACATAAGGCCCATTGATGCGGCTCATTTGATGTATCTGAGGCCCATGGGTTGAGGCCCATGTGTGATTTCTTCGTGGTATATATAATGATATTTATGGTGGGTCGTGCCTTGGGAACAATGGTGGTTTGACGTCCTCATTGTAAGAATAATATTGGTTAAATGTCCGCATTATAACTCTCACTATGGCCCATTGATAAGCCTGTACTTATTGTGTGTAGGCCGTCTAGGCCCATCTGTGTTGTAAGGATAGTTCATTACTTTATAACATGCTTAGTACAATTCCACGATTCATGCTCATACGCATCATATGTATGCTTGATATGAGGAATGTTTGATCATAACATAAGCCATTGGGCTGAGACATTTACGGGACTCCTTATGAGACGGAGTGCCCCACACGATCCCATGGTATGCGCCGAATTGCTGCATGATTTGACGGTTTGACTCATGCATCTCGCATATGTGTGACTTGATCATTGTACGCCCTAGCGACATCAGGGTCGTGGCTCCATAAGTACATCATGGATGGCCGTATCGGATACCAGAAATACTTGGTTCTAGCACTATGGACACTTAGGATGTCTTTGGGTGAAAAGCCCAGAACATTTTTGGTATTAGGAGCTGCTCCAACGTCTAGACCGAGTGGATACACGAGCGCCCGAGTGCCGAATACCAGTAGGTCGCATATCCCACTGTGTCGTGGTCGATTGGAAGGGGGTGTGGCCTTATCCGCCTAAGTGAGGGGGCTATAAGGTAGGCTAAGTTTGACTAGCTCGCAAATGAGTCCGCTATCGACGAGCCGGGTAAGTATTGGCAAAGTACTGGTCAAGCGGATAGTGAGGTCTATTCCGCTCGTTAGGCTATATGGCTAGGGAGGCGGCAGTCAGTGTGGAGTGTACTAGACCCTAGTAATATCCCAGAGAGGAACTCTACTGATATGTGTACTTGATGAGTACTAGCATGCTTGCTTTACATCTCGCATATGACATTTAGCTACATAGGCCTCGCATCGCATGGCCTTAGTATGGCCGATAACATTCATGGCTTGCATCACATAGCCTTGGTACAGCTGATTGCATTCATGGACTTACCGCATATTTTCGCATTACTCTGATATTATACACTTGGTGCTTTCCTTGCGCACACACTTACACCACCCTCTAAGCTTTTGTAAGCTTATTCACGACCGTTGCGTGCAGGTGGCCTTAGATCGCAGCAGCGCTGAGGCAGGAGCGCACATCAGATCATTTTAGAGTTTTTGATCATCCTGTATTTCCCTTTCCACATTGTACTTAAAGTTTTTGATATAGTGGATATGTGGTGATGTTGTTTTGTGACTTAGTTATGCATATGGTTATGCTCCATTACAAAAAAAAAAAATTCATACTGAAAATCCTCCTTGTAGGATCCCAGGATCGAAATCGGGCATGTGAGTGCCGAGATCCGAGAATGGGGCACTACGGAGGCTGTCAGCGCCAGATTTGGCAATCGAAAATTTTGTGAGCCCGTTTCCCGAGTTTGGGGCGTGACACATTTAGTGTTTTTGCATTGGCACTGCTCTCACTTTTCTGAAGAGTGATCTAAGAAAAATAAGGTGTTACTCTCATAGATTTGGATCCATCGATACCAGTTACTTCAGTGGTAGGAGGGGTCCATTCAGTCCCTGTAGCTTGCCACACGCTCTCATCCATAGATTTTAGAAAAATCCTCATTCTGGCTTTCCAATAGGCATAATTGGTGTCATCAAATGGTAGAGGCCTAGTGACTGAAAGGCTATCAAAATTTGACATCTTATAAATAGCTCAGATTAATTAGCTCAGGAAATAAATCTAAAAATACAACAATTAAAACGAGCAATTAGCCTTTGATACCACTTGAAAAGGCTGAGATAGAGTCTTAGAGGTTGAATAGGACTATGCTAAATTAAAATGATAACAGTGAAATTTAAACAATTAAAGCAAAGATAGCACTATAAACAATCCACAATACTGAAATTAAATATAACCTCAAATGTACGAGTATTGAGAGATTGATACAGATGTTATTCTAAGGACAATCTTACACCAAAAACCAATGGTTTATGGTAGGACAACCTGATTCCTAGAATGGTCTGTGTATCAAAAACTCAAACTTGATACAGAGGAATAAATAAATAGTAAGAAATGAAATTTACACTATTACAACATCCCCACAATGCTGAAATGTAAAGATTACAACATTCACATCCACAAATATATCCCACACACTTGAATGATAAAAGATATAGAAAATAAACCACACATCCACAAAACACAAAGAATTATAGCGGTTCGCCTATGTATACATCAACTGTTAAACAATAGCCACACAGCTACTCCACTCCCAATATCCTCACACAGTGGATATTAGCGTTCACTATCAAAATAGGTTTTTCCAGGTTCACTTAAAACCCTCACAATTGTGTCTTTCAAGTGGGCTTACACAATTCAAAAAACCCCTCACACCCTGAGTTTTCTGGATCACCTCAGATAACCAAAAGAATGAGATTTTTCTGGCTCAATCTCAAAAGAAATCAAAACTATAAGATTTACACAAATGTAAAATACCTGGATTTCTCCTTTTGTTGTAGCCCGGAAGAACTAAGTCGGAGTAGAAGTTCGAATATTGAAGTTCAATGTCCACACTCACTTATGAAATGGTTCTAGGTTCTAAATTGATTTTACATTTAACGTACCTTAGGCTAGCTCTATTTGATTTTGATTCCAAGAAGTGGGAATACCTCAATCCCTCTTTCAAATCAAATTGGAATGCAGAATACAAAATCAAATATAAAAAGCTAATAAAAGAGAATATTAAATATGCACAATATAGCTTAAAAAGTTTACAAACTTATCTCTCAGAGTAATGTCTTGATTGTACTTAAATTGAATGAATACTCTGAAAATCGTGCTCTATTTATTGTTGCAGAAATCACGTTCACGACTGGTCCTGAGAACACCACGAGTGGTCGTAGGACCAACGGATTTTTGAAATTTTGAGCACGATCGGATAAAGTCATTCCACGACTGGTCGTAAGCCATCCATGACTGGTCGAGGGACCTCCACGACTAGTTGTGACCCATCCACGACTGGTCGTGTGGAACCTGGAACAGTTGCTGGAGTTTGAGTCGTAGCTGAAGGACTGATCGTGAATAAGTCATGCACTGTTCACACGACCGGTCAAGCAGTCTCCAAGACTAGTCGTGGCTTAACAAAAAATTTTGAAAATTTCCAACAAACTTAGGACTAGTCGTGGAATTTCTTGGACTGGTCGAGCCAGTGCTAAGACTTGTCGAATAAAGTCCAGGACTAGTCAAAGAATAGACCAAACACTTATAAAATGATTCAAATTGAATTATGTATTCAAAATGACCTACCCTAAGGTCAATCTAAGGTCTTTCATACCTTAACCATGACATATGAACATTAAACCTTCTTTTCTTCAGATGATAGAAAATCTTTGAAGTCCATGAAGCTTGGGATTTCGACACGTGATGAAGCTTGTACTTGAGAACTTTCGACGATTGAATTTGTAGTACATGAGTTGTACTTCACCTTGAGTCTTGAGTATGAGCAGTTGACTTGTCTTTCGATGTCGCTTTAAAACATTGAACTTTGAAACTTAAAGTAGTGAGTAATGTACTTGATCTTGCATTTCTTGATGCAGATCTTTGTTCTTGACTTGAAGCATTATCCTTGTAAATGTGATGCATTGCCTTGAACAGATATATTAACGTGTTACACAAGACACAGATTGTGGTTTTGACACTACAAAATTTGACAATCAAAGAAGCAAGAAACCATGGCACTTACATAATCCTTAAGGGACTTAAGTTCAGTTCGCAAGTTCTAGGACTATCGAAACAAGTCTGCATGGAGCTTAGAATCTTAAGTTCAAATAGTTGCTCTAAAAATTTCCAAGGGGACCTAGGTTTTGAATTTCTACATTCTCAAAGTGTCCTTTGCTTAGATGGAATTTCATGTAAGTTTGGATTGCCATCCAAGTCACTTCTAAGGGAACCTAAGTTTGGGTTTCTACATTTCCAATCATCCTTCTATATTTAGGGGAAATTGTACCAAGTTCAATTTCTAATTTCAAACATCCTAACTTGAGACATTCAAAACTTATATAAGATCATTTCTCAAGGCCTAATTTGTCTAAACTATGCTCTAGTACCAACTGTAATGCCCTGAATTTTCAGGACCTGAGTATATGACCGGTTTCCCAAAAACTCAAGTGTTAACTTATAAAGAGCCGAAGTCCACATATATTTTTCTTCTTTCATCAAAGTAAGCAAATGAACGTAGTATGAACAAATCAGACATAAAGGAAAGTTGCATTATCATTTAAATATACAAGAAGCTGCCTATAATGACTTATACAAACCAATGTCTCCATTCTCACAATATAAATGAAATAACATTGCATGTGAAGCAAAGTAAATTGTAACAATTTTGAGCTGTGAAATCCTATAGCAGCCCTTAGCAAATACAATCCTGCACCCTAGTCAACCATAGCCTGCTCCTCACCAATATGAATGTGAACCCACTTTGCTACCTATACGGTTGTATATTTGATGGATGAGTGGCCAACTCAATATGAATTTCCCTCAAGATTACACACCACCGCATTAGGTAAGTACAGTTATAAAACAAGGCAATCAAAACAACACATGATGCAGTCTTTTTAAATGCATGGATGCGTGAATGCATATCGACCTAGGGATGCTCATCCAGTCGGAACTTGGGCTCGTCACGCATGTAATCATCGAACAGGGAATACTCATCCAGTAGGAACAAATCGATAGTCAGTAGTCTGAGAGCTAGCGAAACGATACCCCAAGGATCCTAGGGCACATGCTACAGCATTCAAAATTAGTCACCCGTCATCGCAATATATTATGGATGCATGATTAGCCAAACCATTATTAGTCCAGTCACAATCAGCCAATTAAAATAAGCTCAAGGTCACTACGGGGGCTCGTCACTAGCGTAGGCCGACAGCTCGGGCATAGGTCTCATACTATCATTCCCGACTCATGAGACTATCACCTTAGGATGTTTAATGGAAACCCATCGACTAGTGGCCAATCATATCACAGTATATGGGGCTTACCATCGCATGGTTGCACAAAATAAAATGTCAAGCCCATATAAACAAAGCCACATAGGGCGAATGTCAAAACTAAGCCGTATAGAGTAAATATTAAAAAAATATATGCGATAAAAGACCATCCTTAAAACCACTTGAACACAACAACCCCTAGATGGTAAACCCACATTAATATTTAAATTACTCCACCATTCAATAACCACTAAGTCGCAGGTCCATTATAACCACAATCAATCATGTTACATCCCAAGTATGGGTGTACATTTATAAGTGGGGGTTTCCCATTGATATACCAGTTTAAATTCTAGAAACAATCCACAAGTAATCCACAAACATAAGGGAGAATGCAGGATAAACATTAAGCATGTAATATTGCAATTCAATTCCAACAATTAACACATGTGATTATGAGATGGAGATATCAATTATAAATTAAAATACAAACTGTAACTTAAGCTAATGGGAAAATGGAAAGCTCAAGGGGAATAAATCATCACCTTATAGATCGGACCGCCACTAACGTTGCTAGGAAGTACGTATGCTCTTAGAATCAAATCCTACCACAAATTATGAACTTATACAATTAGATCCAAGTTCTATGTACTACCTAAATTTAAGGTTATAGCCTAGGGTTTGAATTATTTACCTTAGGATTTTGATGTAAAATTAGGATTTTATACTAGGGTTTGGTGCTAGGCATGTATTTGAGGATTCATACTCTGATTATAATTATTATTATTGTTTATCTTTGTACCATGAATATAGTAATAGTCATAATGGAAGTATTAAATAACCGGTATTAACAATTACGCTGACATTACCTAATACTCTTACAGTGACTTATAATCTCTTAAATAATTCAAGTAAAAATAATAAGATTTTTCTTTCTAACCATAATATAATAACAACTAACACTCAATAATCATATTAACCGAATTATACTTATCTCATGATAATATTATTTAATGATGATGATCATAATTATCAACGATAATTTTTAAGGGTGAGGACTAAAACACTTGTGTTTAACAGTTATAATTTGTATGTTCTAACTAACATTAGTGTAGGTAATTTGCTCATGGTTAACCATGTTTAGTATTAATGATACTAATGATGATAAATAGGCTAGCATTGATAATAGAATTCGAAACGAAACCAAATCAAGAAGGAGAAGGTGGACTTACATTGTTGACTCGGCTCAACGCACCACCATCTTCTTTCTTCTTTCTCTTTTCTTTCTCCCTTTCTTTTCTTTCTTTCCTTTCTTTTTCTCTTTATTTTGCTGGAAGGTCCAGCTACACCTGGAATAGAGTCAAGCCCAGCTGGACTCGGTCCCAGCCGAGTCGACTCGGTAGCGACTCGGGACTCGACTTCCTTTCCTCTTCTTTCTTTCTCCCTCCATTTTCTTTCTTCTATTTCTTCCTTCTCTCACAGCCATACACCAGCAGCTGTCGGGATGACCTAGCCCTGGCCTGTTGTGACCAGGCCCAACTCAGCAGAACCTGGTCCGATTTCGGCCTGAGTCGCGATCGCGACTCGGCCTGAACTTGGCCCGATTCGAGCTGTGCAACAGTGCACCCACCTTCCCTTTCACTCTCCATTTCCCCTTATTTCCTTCCTACTTCTTCCCTCCGAATGACCAGCAACACGCTGGTGGTTTTAATCAGCCTAGCCAGCCGGTGCACACCCAACGCGACTCGGTTCAAGCCACTGCCGTACAGGGCAGTCCTTCTCTCTCTGTCTTCTCTTCAGTTTTCTTATTTCTTTCTTCTTCTTTCCTCCTGCTGCTGCTAGAGACGTCCAGTAGTGGCGTCAATCTCGGTCAGACTTGGTGCGCTTAACCGAGGAAGATGATCCGCCATTAATGGCGGATCGCGAGCGGAGGTTCCCTCTTCCGATCTGTCTCTTGCAGGTGGTCCGTATGGGCCTTAGGGAACTCGTTGAAGCAAGCATTCGAAGCTTTGCTGTAGATTTTCTAGTGGGTTTGAAGGGAGGAAGAAACAGCCATTTTTCTTCAGCTTTTTCTTTTTATTTTTCTTTTACTCACACAGCTGGATCTGCTGGCATTGAACGAACGAGATTCTCCTCCAAGGGACGGCTAAGATGTAGGGAGGAAGAGTTCACATGGATCGCCGAGCTGGCGGTGGAGACAGTTTCCATTTTCGGAAACTTCGTGTTTCCATGACCTGTTTGCAGCGAAGATTGTGCCCACGCATGGTTGCGTGAATGCAGATGGAGAGCATGGTCTTGGTTAGGGCCATGATGGACACAAGATGGACGGTCTGGATTGTCTATATGGATCATGTGGGTGGGCCATTGATCGAAATCTATTGGACGGTGTCCGTCCGCTGCCAACACCTAAAGGAAAGGAGAAGGTTTCTCTTTTTGGAGAAACACGAATCAGCAGCTGCTGACCGAGCTGGCAGGTCCGGTGCATGGCGGGTACGGGTGCACTTTGTGTACTTCCATCTCATGTGGGGCCCACCGTACTGTTTGGGAAAAATCCACACCGTCCATTCCCTTTGTCGGCCCATATTAGGCCCAGCCCAAAGGATGAGGCAGATCTCGAACTCGGGCGAGCCATATTCTTAAGTTTCTACTTCTAATGATGAATTTTTGTTGATCTAATAGCTGGACCATCTTGAATTTGAGTATCAGCGAATAAAATGATCCTATGGGCCACTTAGTTGGAAATCCGTGGTCGAATTAGGGGATAGATGACTGATATATGTTTAAAACATTAAATATTATTATTACATTATTTTTTCTATCATATATATATATATATATATATATATATATATATATATATATATTATTTGTTTTATTTTCCCTTAAATTATTGTTGTGGTTTATGTCTATTTATTTGTCCACTCAGCTAGAGCTTAGATAGAAGTAAATAAATAAATAAGCCCCTTTAGTTTGTCAGTGGCATCTGTTAAGACTGTAAGTTCTCACTAGGCATCGGTCCCAAATTTAAGATGGATTACTCGTATTAGTGGACCTCATGGAATAAATTCCTATTATAGTTTTGAGTTATAAGTTTTTGAAAAGCAGGCTAAATTGATTATAATTCATTTCATGGGTGGATGGCTTCATCTGTGGTTAAAGGTTACTTCTATTCACTAGCTCATTTTTTTTATTGGGTAACACTTGAGTACTGGAAAGTAAGGGGCATTACAAGAAGTCCATGAAAGTTTCATTTTCTTCCATACGAATTTTTTCAAATCTAGTAGTGAGTATTTGAACTTTTGATTTCTTAACTATAGAAGTTCCTTCATGTATCATTTCAAGAATATCCCAAGCTTGTTTGGTTGTATCACATGAAATAATTCTCTTAAATTCATCAGGTGATAGAGCACAAGTTATGGCATTTAAGGCCTTAGCATTAGCACTACTTTCACTTTTCTGACCTACAGTCCATAAAAAGAATGTAGTTTCTCTCATAGATTTATTTCCATCACTACCTAATACTTCAGTCATAGGAGGTTTCCATTTGGTTACACGCTTTCATCTATTTTAGAAAAATTCTCATTCTGGATTTCTAGTGTGCATGGTTAGAGTCATCAAAGGATATTGGTCTGGTAATAGACAAGCTATTCAAATTTGATATAATGAAAGCTCTAGGTCTTTTAACTCAAGAAAATTAATCTTAATAAAAATGAGCAACTTAGCTCTGATACCACTTGAAAAGGCGAGATTAACAGTCCTAAAAGGGGGAGGGGGTGAATGGGACTATGCCAAATAAAAATTAAAGTGCTGAAATAATAAATAAATCAGAAAACTCAATCGCACTAGTATTGAAAAATTGATTCAAACTAGTTCGTAGGACAACCTACACCCAAAACAAAGTTTAGGTAGGACAACCTTATTTCACGAATGATTGTAATGATCAAGATCTTAAACCAAGCAAGAGAAAATAAAGCTATCTATTACGAACATTCATCACTTTTCCATAAATAAAATTACAGCCATTTTCCACAAATACAAAAAGTAAACATTCACCGCAACACCAAGAGTTATAATGGTTCGGTGTGTACAACAACTATTCTTAAACAGCCACACCTACTCCACTCCGAATAATCACTATCCGCATGATATTGGCTTTCACTATAAACAAGGTTTTCATACGGTTACCTTAAAACTTGATACAGTTGTGATTTTAAAGGGCTATCACAAACACAAAAACCCCTCACTGAGATTTTCTGGTTATCTCAGGAAAACCAACAAATGAGATTTTCTACCTACCTCAATAAAATCAAAATACAAAAGATAGAATATACTTATCTTCACCTTAAGACGTAGATCTTGATGTAGCCTGTAGAACCGCTTCTCTTGAAGTAGATTGTTCAATGTCCAGTCATATAAACAAGGGTTCTAGGTTCTAGATTGATTTTAAATCGATTCAAACCAAAGGCTACTTGTTTGAATTCCTCAAGAACTCAAAGAAGAGTATTTATTCTCTTTATAGAATAAGATTCATAAAACAAGAGATATAGGAATTGAAACAAAAAACTATTAAAGAAATATTAAAAATACCATTCAATAGCTTGACAATAATGGGGGCTTTTCTCTCTTGATGAAGGCTTTTATTAGATTGAATTGGTAATTTCAGATTGAGAGAATGCCTCTATTTATAGGCTGAAAAGTTGTTGCTTTGACTTGTCTAAGGTATTCTTCGACTCATCTAAGTACTAACAAATTTTCAAATTTTGAGCGCGATCGGATAAAACGGAACTTTGACCGGACGAAGGCCCTGCTCGACTGATCAAGCATGGGCTTCAACTGCTCGAGCATGGGCTTCGACTGGTCGAGGGTGCCAGATTTTAATTGTTGGATTTCAAGTCGAGCAACCCTCGACTGGTCGAAGGCCTCTCTTCGACTGGTCGAGCAGTCTGCTCGACTGGTCAAAGATTTCTTAGACTGGTCGAGCCACAGCTTAGACTAGTCGAACGTAAGCATAGACTAATCGAAGTATAGCCTAACATAAGTATAAAAACTCATATAAGTTTGTATCGTTAAAGAACCTAAGCCTAAGGTCTTTCTAGGGTTTGTTATACCTGAAAAGACTAAACATTAAAGTAGATGAGATGATTGAACTTCATGGAACTTGTTCTTCCACTTGATTCTCAAATAAAACTTGTAGTTAAAGATGGAGCTTGATCTTCTAGTCGAAGTGTAATAGAAATTGAACTCACTCATCTTGAACTTAGTAAAGCTTGAACTTTCCATCTTGATCTACTTCATGACTTGAACTTTAGTAGAGTCTTGAACTTAGTAGATTTTGAACTATCTTGACTTGAAGTAAGGTCTTAAACTTGAAGTAAGGTCTTGAACTTTCCATCTTAATCCACATTAGACGGGCCACTCCATAAGTTGTTTTGTCTATACGAAATTTGACAAACAAAGGTGTGCTTTATACAATATAGCACTTACAATGTCAACCTGAACATCCACAACCAACCTTTCTGGTTCCTTTTGCTCCTCTTAATCAGTTTTACGAAATAGGGAGTCTTCGTCGAACTTGATGTCATGGCTAGTGATGATCTTATGTGTGAATTGTCATATAACCTGTAACATTTTACACCAAAACCATAGATAACAAAGATATACTTTTTGGTTCTTTGGTCTAACTTAAGTTTCACAACTAAATATACGCAACCCTGAGTAGTCTAGCTTCTGACCACTCCATACTTCCTCTGTAATTTTACATTCAATAGTTGTTGAAGGAGAGCGATTCACCAAATAGCAAGCCATGTTAACGACATCAGTCCATAAGTCCTTACCCAACTCAGCATTACTAATCATACATCGGGCCCTCTCTAGCAAAGTTTGATTCATTCACTCAGCCACACCGTTTTACTCTGGTGTGTGGCACACAGTGTTGTGCCTCAAGATCACTTCATCTTTACAATGTTGATATTAAATTCACCTGAAGTAAACTCATCACCATTATCGGTCCTTAAAACTTTTACCTTTCGCCCTGTTTATTTTTCCACCATAGCCTTCCATTATTTGAAATTAGTGAAAACCTTGGATTTATGTTTCATGAAATAAACTCAAACTTTTTAGGAGTAGTCATCAATGAATGTGACAAACCATGTCGATCCTCCAGCGGAAACCACGGACAACTACCCCCATATATCAGAATGCACATAATCAAGCACTCATTTACATACATGTTTTCTGAATTTAAAAGGTAGCCTAGATTGTTTACCATATATACAATGCTCGCATATATTTAAATCAAGACTTTTAAAACTTGGAATTAAATATCGGTCAGAGAGTACCTTCATGCCCCGCTCGCTCATATGGCCCAGACGTGCATGCCACATACGTGTAGACGTGGAATCTGCTACAGCAACTGCAACTTTACCTGTTGAAGTGCTCCCGATCAACCTATAAAGATTACCGTGCCTCTATGCTTACATAACTACAAGCGCCCCTTTTGAAACTTTAAGGGCACCATTGAAACCAGTGAATTTACGCCCAATTGCCTTGAGTGCATGAAGAGATATCAAACTTTTCTTCATATCAGGAATGTGCCTCACCTCAGTCAAAGTACGTTCCATCCCATCAAATATCTTAATGTGCACTGTACCAAAAGCCACAACATTACAGGCATTATCATTGTCCATAAATACTTGTCCACCATTGCACTCCATGTAGCTGGCGAACCAACTCTGATGAGGATTCATGTGATATAAAGCCCACGTGTTTAAAATCCACTCGTCCTTATGACCATTGTGTAAGTTTCCAACCATAGAAACTAACAACATATCACTTTCGTTTGTTTCTTCATCAGATATAGTAGTATTGGCCTCCCTTGAAGAAGCCTTTTAATTCTTTCTTTTCTTTAAGATTTATATAATCCTTCTTCATGTATCCAATCATCCCACAATTTCATCACTTTAACTGTCCCTTGCCCTTGCCCTTGCCCTTTCCCATGGATTTGTATCTCGATCGAGAAGTTCATGTGTCCCGATCAGAATTTTGACCCCTCATAAACAATGCATCAGTAGAGGTTCCCATAGTATTGTTTATCTTTCTCATCGCTTTTCAACATTAAGGGACAAGTTACTGGTGCACGTGTCCTTAAAGGACTCATACAAAGCTGGGAGTGAATTCAGTAAGATACAAGCCAAATCTTCATCTTGTTAAAATTTCTAACGTAAGCTTCAACATCACATCCCTCTTCCATCTTAAAGTTGAACAAATGTAATTTCAAGTGTAGGCGATTTTTCAAGGACTTCTTTGCATAGATGTCCTTTAACTTTGCCCACAAATTTTTTTAAATTTTCTCCCTCATGACATTGTAGAGCATATCATTCATTAAGCATAATTAGATTAAGGATTTTACTTTCTTATTCAACTTCTTTCATTCGTCATCATCCATAGATTTTGGTCGCTTCTCAAGGACCTCATCTAATCCTTGCTAAATCAATAGGCCAATCATCTTCACCCTTCATAACTCAAAATTATTTTTCCCGGAGTACTTCTCAACATTGAACTTAGGATTAACAGTCATTGTTAATCACTTTCAGATTCAATCTTACGCCCTAACGTTAGCTTTAATACCACTTGTTGGGGGATCACGGAGCACACAGATGAATTAAGAGATGTAATCCAATCACACCAAGCAAGCATGAAAAGAACACAACAATTTTAACATGGAAAAAACCCTTAAGGGAAAAAACCACTACATGAAGCGACATGTAACACTATGAAAGCATAAAATTACAAGAGTAGAGAGATTACCCAATTCGAATAACCTCGAATCAACCCAAGCTACACCCTTGAAACCCTAGAATGAATTAGAAAGCCTTTAATACCTCCTAATCCCGATTACACCCAAATAAATAGCCTTTGGAAGAATCACAATCGAAATAGAAAATAAATCCCGTAAAATCATAACTCTGCAAAAATCTACGCGAATCCGTTCCATGACATCGAATAGACTTCCATGTCATCAAAACTTATCATTCGATGACCTCGAAGCCACTTCGATGGCATCAAACTAACACTAAAATTGTCCAGAGACAAGACATGAAAATCAGATTTTCTCCAATTGCATTGAGCCATCTTTGATGGCATTGAGCCTAACCTTTGATATCATCAAACACTCTTCAATGGCATTGAAAAAGCACCCAGTTAGTCCAGCGACCAACTGGAGAAAATACAGAAATTCTCGATGGGATTGAGCACTATTTGATGGCATCGAATGGTATGTCGATGGCATTGATAGACCTTGTTTCTGAATGATTTTAGACTTCAAAAACAATAAGGGCTTCCTAATCAAACATACGTTGCATGAATTCCCTTCAAGATTTTAGATAAAGATCCATGGACATTTCCAGGCAACTGGCTCTACTATTACTAGGACCGTTACTAGCAGTTGTTTATCTAATCATTCTGTATCAACATGATGTGATTACAGTGATCATTGCTAACCTATTATATATGTGAGAAATGTTTGGCCCAAGTTAAGGATGGTACACCTCCCAAACTCAAATAATGAGCTTTCTAAGAATGACCTGTAAATCCAAGATGAATTCATGACAAGCTATAAAATTTTATTTCATCTTTATCTATGTATGTAATGGTTGAGATACGAAAGCTTTTCTTTGGTGAATAATGATCAAGACCATTGGTCAGTTGGTTTGACGGACCTTGATCTAAAAATGGATGGTTTCACATTCAGCAAGAAAAAACCCAAATATTAGATAACTAGGGTCTTCTGTTCTTAGAGATTTTCGAGGGATTAGTGGAGAGTGGAACCTAGTGGAATTCAAAACCCAAGAAATTTATCCATATCTATGGTCCAATGATCATATGATTTGAGAGAGGGAGGGAGAGAGAGAGGGAGATTTAAATGAGTGGCGAAAAATAGTTAAATTAGTCCATTTGCCAAAGGATGGCTCAATGGTGCTATTTAGTGAAACCCTCCTTGAAATTCAATCTGCATCGTGGCCTTGTCCCGTGCTTCATTATAGGGGAGTTGTAGATGGGAAGAAATGCCCAGAAATTGGAGGTGAGGAACATCTCCTCGAAGGAATTATATTAAAATAATTAATGGCTATATCAAGGATGTAGAAAGTTGTCTTCCCAAGAGATAAAAAATCTTCTTATTTGGAAGAAATGAGCTTGAGACACTGGACGTGTTGATTGATGTCTTAAATCTTTAATTCAATAGGTCAGTCAATGACTACTCGATTGCATCAAGTAAACTTCGATGCCATTGAAAAAAATTAAAAAATTCATGTTTTATTGCTGGAACATTTCGGTGTTTAGTTTGATGACATCAAAGATGTTCGATGCCATCAACAGTCTATCAATGCCACGAAAGTGCCACTACAGGTGGCATCGAACGATCGCGCGGAGTTACATAAAGTTGTATAAGTGCGATATTTGTTTTCTATTTCGATTGTAATTCTCATATAGGCTATATATGTGGGTGTAATCAAGAATAGAGTGTATCTCAAGGCTTTCTAATTCGTTTCAAAGGAATTTCAAGGGCTTGTAAGAGAGATTTGAGGCTTGTTTAAATCAGGTAATCTCTATCTCTTGTAATTTTCTGCTTTCGTAATGCATTACTATTGCTTTGTGCCTTGGTTTTTTTCCCACAAGGGTTTTTTCACATTAAATTCGGAGTATTTGTGCCACATCTAAGTACACCAATGTAAGACTCGACCCGAGTGCGTGTGTGTGTACATGTGTGTGTATGAGTGTGCATTTCATTTCTCTTGTTCTCACGATCCTACCGGTCAAATCTTGGCGACCCGCGAGCCTCGGATAGTGTTTGTGGTCATTCTTAAGTCCGGTCATGTAAACCCGACTAGGATCGAGCTGAAACTTATGACATCTTGTTTGTATCGTCATTGCGGTTCCGACGTCGCATCTTGTGCATCCATCTGATGTGTGGATCATAAGTTGTGTCATCTCATTTCTAGCCTTTGATCATGATCATGTGGCCTGCCTAGTGTGGAGAGCACATTTTTCAAGGTGGCCACCCTCTTTTGTGCAAATTCCAACACACACCACCCATACACTACCCAAAATCCCATATCCTATACCACCCACCACCCACTACCCACACACTACCCATCCCTACTCTAGCCTAGCAACATAGTTTATATCACCATAGGCTATGATGATTTTTCATTTATCTAGGAGAGAGTGATGATTGCACTCCTACAACCTCTCTCTCTCTCTCTCTCTCCCTCTCATTTCTCCCTTTCCTATTCTCCTTCTTTCCCTTGCAAGAGGTGGGATGTCCACACTTTCTTCCATTTTCTAGCAATCTTTCTCTCTTCTCTCTCTCAATCCTGCCTTCTAATCCTCATCACCACCATTAGAAGTCTTCCTTTGGAGCTTAGGAGCTAACCCTTGAAGTTTGGAGGAAGATCTTGAAGGTGGGTGATGTATATGGAACTTCTCCCTTCTTTTCTTCTTGCATTACCTTCCTAGAACATTTGGAAGTATGTAGGACCCACCAATCAATGGTGGAGGTCCTACATCACTCCATGATGAGAGGCTAAAGGCCTATTTCATGCATGCACGTCTCCATGGTGGGTCATTCTCCATGGACCCACCATGATGGATTTCTTTGATCTAGAATTTTGTTTGGTCATCTAGACCATTATATGCATGTTTAGAATAGCATCAGCAACTTCTTTGGATTGTAAGATCATACCCATGCATGATCTATGAAGGATGTATGTGTGATTGTAATGGTGGAGGATTCATAGTACCGGAATCCTCCCCTATGGCCGTTGATCTCTCTCCCTCTCTCTTTCTTTATCTCTATTTATTTTCTCTATTTTTCTCCTGATGATTGGTGGCCTACTGATGTGCCACAAACGTCCCAGACCCTTACATTTTTGGAACGTCCAGGCCCACTAGGTTGGACATCCCTATGCATGTTGCATGCATGAGTTAGATGACCTCAAATGCTTGATTTTCTTGGAGATCTTTGATTAGGAATGGGTCTGAAAATTTTTGTGGTCCATCTATGTGGACGCCACTTATGTTATTTGAGCATTAATCCCCTTGGATATTTTTCTATGGTCTGGAAATGGACAGCATATGTTGCTGTCCAAATTTCAGACCCTTTGGTTATATGATTTTGGACCCGATTTTGGGACTATTTGGGGGACTATTCATAATTTTTTGAAAGGTGGGGATCTCATCTTTATGTCCCCCAAATTTCAGCCTCATCTGACCTTGATTGAGGTCCCAAAGGTGTGGCCCAAGTGAGGTGGACATTGCTGGATTTTCTACTGTAAATTCCAGCAACATTACAGTTTGGAAAACTTTAAATATAAAATAGTTTTTGAATAGGTGGGCTACTTTGGTGGACCCTACCTTGTACTATATATATGTGGAGATGTTAAAATCAATTTTTCTCAATTTTTAGAGACCTTGGACTCACCCCTTTGGGTGCTCAAAACAGGGTCAGCCATAGTTTCTACTCTGACCAGATTTTTGTGCAGGCAGTTTTCTTTTAATTAAATAAATACTTTCCTATTTCAATAAAATCTGAAATTTTGTAAGGAGCTGGTCCACCCATAATAGGACCTACCTACCAAATTTTGGGGCCAATGGACCCCTGAGTGACCTTCGGCGAGGGCTGGACCGGCCCACCAGGCTGGACGCCCAAGGCTAGGACGTCCAACCATGGGCTGGCCGTCCAACACCAATGGCCCACCTTGATGTGTGGTTTTATCCACACCGTCCCTCCTTCTATGTGTCCCATTGGACATGGCGTACCTCCCTATGGGACATTCACATGTGGGGCCCACTTTGATATATTTTGGGGTAGCCGTCCATGGCCACCATAACCATCCACCCAAGGACGCCCAGCCTATTGGGCTGCTGCTGGACCTCCAGTCCAGCAACATGGCCCACTTGATATATGTGTTATATCCACTCCCTTCCTCTAGTGGGACCCCTTATGACATGTATGGGTCACTAGGCAGCAAAAATATAATATAAATAAATTATTACTGGACTCTAGTAGGCCCAGAAAGTGGGTGGGATGTTCGTACACATATCTTACCCTATTTCCTATCATGCTTTGGGCTTAATTAGTGCACTCTTGAGGCCCACCCCAGTTGGATTTTATTGGGTCCATATTTCTAGTTAATTGTTGGACTTTTAGGCCCATTTATCCTGGAACTTTCTAAATGGGCCACTTGAACTTTGGGCTAATATTTTTCTACTTATTGTGATGGGTTTATGGGCTATAATATGCAAGTAGCTGAGCCCTTGGTTGCCCACCAAAATAACCAATGTACTTGGGCCAAGTTGTGAGGCCCAACTCACTTCAAGTATAAGGATTGCCCTTATAATTGGATTACCAGGCTGCCCATAAGGCCCACCACAATATGTGGGTTTATGACCTTTATTGTTGGGCCTAAACCTTGCTTGAGGGCCCACCATATTGCCTATGTGTTGGGCTTTGTGTATAGCCCACTAGACCATGGATTGCTTAGGCCTTGGGCCTTGTTTCTTATTCGAGTAGTGGCGGGCTACCTTTTGTGACCCAGTTGAGGTTGGATGTCCTCTTTGGTGGCCCTAAGGTAGGCTCATGGGTTGCTATGGGTGGTTTAAGGCCCACCATAGGCCCTCGTTAGGACCGCTTATTCCTTTAGGCTTATATATTGTCCTCATTAGCTTTATAGGCTACCCCAAAGTATTGGGTCCTCACTAGAGGATTGTTCCTTAGATTAATTGTCTAAGTACCTAGACTTGATTCCCTCCTTGGGAAGGAGTATGTTCTAAGTCATCATCACCATATGGCACACTCTCATGACTCATATGCATCACGGAGTGTTTCGATGGTATTTGTGTGTGGTCATTGGGTTGATATGATAAAGGGATAGAGTTCCCCTCTTGTCACATTGAGTGCTTGGAGCTAGTTCATGATTGGTATGTGTGACTCATGCATCTAGCATCGCATCTCATAAATATGATTTCCCTTGCTTCACTAGGGCCTTTCCTCCACAGATACATCGTGGAAGGCCATGATTGGACACCAAAAATATTACCTGAGCATATGGGGTGCATAGGATGCCCTTAGGTGAAAACACCAAAACTTCATGGTACCAAGGATCTGCCCCAACGTCGTGACCGAGTGGAAACTATGAGCGTACGAGGGCCTTACACCGTTAGGTCATGACTCCACTGTTGTGTAGTCGATTGGGATGGGGTGTGGCCTTACCTGCCTCTAAGAGGGGACAAAGTTAGGCTGAGTTTGACCAGCTCGTGAATGGGTCCGCTACCGTCGAGCCTTATTAGTGATTGGCTGACCATGGGCAGGTAGTGAGGTCTCTTATGCTTGTTTGATCGTGCGGATCTGGAGAGCGATAGTCACATGCAGTTTACTTGACCCCGGTAGATTCCTTATGATGAAACTATACTGATATGTGGATTAGAAATGAGGACTGACATCACTTCGCATTGCATTCGCACTGGTTATATAAGCCTTATATTGCATCGCCTTGGTATGGCACCCAGTACTCATTGCATTGCATAGCCTTGGTGTGGTTTCTTGCATTTATGGCTTAGCCTTGGTAAGGCTAGTGATATTGGTATTAATCATGTTTCCCTTCTGTATCTCCTATTATTCTTTTGTGTATTATTGTCGCACACTTTCACCACCCTCTAAGCTTTCTATAAGCTTATGCATGATTGATGCGTGCAGGAGATCCTAGGTCGGCGTCATAGTGGCAGAGCTTGGATAGGAGTTGAGTCGAAGACCCAGTGTTGCAGATCTTCTTTCCTTCTTCTTTTGTCATCAGATAATTTTCCTTTCAGCCTTGTATCTAAAGTTCAAATTTATAGTGGATTTTACGATGTATGCCTTTCTTATTTCTGAGATTTACTTGTTGCGATCTTGGGTATACTCTTATTGGAATGTATATATGGTTATGAGAATCCTCCTTGTAGGATCCTAAGATCAGAACCTGCCTCAGGAGCCGAGAATGGGGTACTACGGAGGCTGTTGCGGCCAGAACAACTATCAGGTTCCTTGTGAGTCAGGTTACCGAGTCTAGGGCATGACAACAAAGCACATCATTTAAAAGAAAAATGTGCCACATTTGTAAGCCCCGTATCCTAGACCTTACCGTTCTATAGACTTCCGCGGTCTTCCCGGTCGAATTCTGGCAACCTTCGATCCTTAATCAGCATTTGCGCGCGACCCTGCGTCACACGCCGTCAACCTGAGTCTACTCAACCTGAGACTTATACCCTAACGACGGCGCCGTCGCCGCGGTTCCGATGCCGTGACTCGCGCGGGATCCGATACTCTAGCCAGGAGATGTGGGCCGACGTTCGGTGCAAGGAAAACACCGTGCGTGCGAATTCTGAGAGAATCTCTACAATATGTCACATCAATCAATCAATCAATCCCATCATGACAAGTGCATGTCAAGTACACATCACCTTTCACCCATTCCCAAGCAACCCCCAAAGTAAAAAAAGTCTCTTACACACCCATGCCTTTCTTACACCAAGCAACCACAAAAGTCAAAAAGCTCTTACACACATCACCCACCACATCCATCATCCATCACCCACCTTTCACTCTCTCTCTCTTTACAACCCTCTCTCTCATCTTCACTTCTCAAACTCTCTTTCCCAAGCAAGAAAATACCATACGTCCAAGCCTCCCAAGCCCTCCAAGAGAGCCACAAGTGTGGCCCACCTTTCCTACCCTTTCATCTCCCATCTCAATGATCCAAACCTCATCTCCTCCGTTAAGATCGAAGCTAAGGAGCAAAGGAAGCCAAGGGAGCAAGAAGATTGAACGGTGGGTGCTTCATAGGCTTAGATTTGCATGTTTTTTTTAAGATGGGTCAAGTGAGGCCTACCGATTGATGGTATGGATCTCACTTTGGACCCTAGGTGTGGCCGATGGCCCACCTTGATCCACATGATCATTCCATGATGGGGCCATTCTCCATGGACCCCATCATGATGTTTATTTTCTTTGCATGGCTAGAGGTCATCTAGACCTTCCATTTTGGTGGAGAAGGGATCTCCACCGTTGATCTTTGATTTGTTGGGCCCACATGTTATGGGACCCACTTGATGTATGATTTAATGCAAGAGAGGGCTCATAGTGGCGGAGCCCTCCATCACGCGTGTCCCACTCTCTCTTTCTCTCTCTCTCCCTTTCTTTTTCATCTCTTTTCATGTGATGATGTGGCCGTGTGGCCCACTCGGATGAACCCCGCCATAAGGCATGTGTTTGATCAAAGTGATCTATAGGTGGGGGCCCACTTATATGTGTTGTATCCACACCATCTGTGCATTGGTGGCCCACCCGAGCAAGGCCCACCTTGAATGCTTGTGTCATGGCCAAGTCGTCCAGCGTCCAGAGACGCTGGACGTGAAGTGAACCAAAGATAAGCTTGATTCAACAAGCTTTTGTGTGGACCATGAGTGTAGGCTCCACCTTGATGAATAGTTCTAATCCAAGCCGTCCATTCCATTCTCCAGATTATTTTAGGCGTTGAGCCGAAAAATGGGGCCAATCTGACTTTCAGTTGGGCCATAGCATAGTAAACAGCGTATATATCGTTGAAACACCCTCCAATGTTTCTATACGCCGAAATATGCTTAATATTGGGCTTGATTTACTTGTCTTGAGCCAAGGAGGGCCATTGGACGGAGTGGATTCTCAAGATGTGGACCCCACCTATGAAAAACCACAAGAAAACTGGAAATCAAAAAAATAAAAAATAAATACATATCACAGCAGCGTCGGCTGCTGTGTCAGAGGCACAGGCAGCGCCTGTTACGAGCGGACGGCGGACGGGTAGCAGACCCACGGCCCCAACCGTGGGCCCCACCATGATGTGTATTGGAAATCCACACCATTCATTGGGTAGGCCACTCCCTAAATTGGGCCCACTCCAAAAAGCAGCTTAATCCAGCGCTCAGGTGGCCCACATCATAGGAAACAGTGGAATTAAACGTCTGCCCTTGGAACCCTTTTCTAGGCCACAGAAGTTTTGGATCTCATATGAAATTTGTTCTTCTCTATTCATTTGGGTCCATGGGACCTTATCAATGGATTGGATGGTATATAAACATTATGGTGGGCCCCATATGGGACCCACAAAGGTGTATGTGTGTTATTCACACCATCCGCCTGGACAGTGGAACCCACCATGCTATATGTGTTTTATACACGCCAACCACCCATTTCTGTAGGGGCAGTGGGTCCAACTGTTGTTGGCATCAGTAAGGTCCGTGGGACCACGTATGATGTATGTATACCACGCCGTCCATCCTTATGAAACCACCTCTACCCCTTTTTGTGCAACAGCTATGGAACTGCTCCTCTGGGCAGCAGCAAGCCTAGGCCCTATACATGATGTATGTGTCTTATCTACACCTACCACAGTTTGGATGGTGGGGCCACCATGATGCACGTGTTGCATCCATGACGTCTAACCATTTATGAGATCATTCTTTTGGCATGGGAAAATGGGTGTGATCCAAGGTTCAATTAGCCCCCACCATTTAAATAGGTGGACCATGACATCCACCGTTCAAACTCCTAAGGGCCACATGTAGTTTCCAGTTAAGTTGATATTTATTTTCACTTCAACAATCTCCATTTATGTTACGCCCTGAAATTTGGGGGTCGAGCATAACTCAACTCTCGAGTTTCAAAACATCACTTATGCAACATATGGAATGATGGATGTATGTTGTCTGTATGAGTGCATAAAACATGGAGTAGATTAAGCCAAACTGCAAACATAATCCAGGGATAAGTGAAAGACGCAAGCGGAAGACTTAAAGAAATATATGTGTATATGTGTAAGTCCCTGTGATATGTATGCTCTGCCAGGTCATAATTACAAGTGTTTGTTTTCAAAACATAAGTATCAAAATGAAATCATCTATTACAAAAGAAACCCAGAATCCCCGTAGCTTAGGACACGGCTCACATAAACCCGCCTGAGAACTGCATAAAAGAAAACGCGTCCTTATCATCCTCATACTCCTGCTCTGCCTCGGGGGTCGCATCATCATCTGCATCTAAGACAGAGTCTGGTTGGTGTTTAAATACCGTCCTAGAATGTGGGAGTGAGTGATCAACTCAGTGGAACTATACAGTAAAAGTTAACATGTTATCAAATCAATCAAGCAGTAATGATAAAGCAATACAATCAAACACGTCCTATTTCCTCTTGTTAATGCAAGGTTGTATGTAGAAATGATGCATGCTCTCGCCTGCACTCCCTCAGCGTCTTCATCTTACGGTACGCATGACAACCTCCCGCAGTGCCCACGACGCCAAAGCACATGCAATGCCGTACATGAACATGATTACCAAGTTATTATTAGTCCTTTTCATACAGCAGGATTGGGAAGCTAAGGTACCTTCCTCATATCAATTTCCAAACAGTGATCCATTCTAGGGTCGTTAGTCCTAGACAATCTCATACGATCATATGGTTCTAGGTCGCTGCAAATGGCTCATCACCAATCAATGCATGCCTATCATACCTTAGTTACTACCATAAGGCTCGTCGCCTTAATGCAGTATCAAGTTATGCTCGAGGTCACTACAAAGGGCTCGTCACCAATCAATGTAGGCCGACAGCACGAATATAGTATCCCATATGACCATAATCGGCTCACGAGTCTGGTGTTCTCACTGGTCCCTACGAGGAGGCTCGTCACCCCAGCGTAGGCCGATAGCTCGACCACGGTGTCCCATACCACCATGCCCAGCTCATGAGTCTTAGCGAATCGAAGTACCATAGTTAACGAGATTACATTGGTAAGTTTGGTACCCTATATTCAAACAATAGCATCCATACATGGTGCACATCTACCGGGACAATCAAGTTACTTGACGAACTCGACTAGCACGAGCGCACGTTGAGTTGAATGACATAGAGTGCGCAAATACTCCATGTGGCCAAACCACTGCCGTCAACCCTAATACGACTCGGGTTCATCAAACACGTCCTACGTGGCGAAAACAACCTCAGCCACGAACTCAAGGTTTATTACCGATTCCCTGGACTATTTTATAGTCCCAAACACATTCAAGTATAACAGATATTCATACCAGCAATTCAGAACAGTAACGGATCAACAATTTCTATCATACAATATGTGAGCATTTGATGGATATTAACTTAACATGGATATACACATAAGTAGTGCCTGAATTTAAACAACAAAGAATGTAAATTGCATGTAGGAAATCATACACATCAATAAGATAGTTGAGAATCTCTTCTCAACGCCCATAAATAGGATAATATATTACACACTTGACCATTCAGACATTTCTATAAACACTCAGACTACATATTCCAACATACATGACGTATGTCGGTGATAACACACATTTAGACAATTCCTTTCACGAAGGAGTTGATACACATACAACTAGCACAAATACATGACAATTAACCATGGGAAACACATGTTCGTATTTCATATGTATACGATACTTTCTACATATATATAGAATACACAAATCTCAATATAGCCCATATATATCAGGAACGCAATATAAACATCACATTTGGCATGTGAAATTGCACCCACAACAATAATAAACCATTATCCGACATTAAAAGCCTTGAAAACCATAACCTATACGAATATAGTCCGCACCTTAAACCAGGAAGTGCATAACAGATCTAATTCAGACAATAAGTCTTCGTCAACGGCGACTAGATAACCTAAGGCATGAATAAAAAGAGCTACATCAACACTTAGACTACTCTAAGCTCTAAAACAGGTTAGGGTTTGATTGACTTACTCAAGAATGAACTTAGAATCGCTGGAATAACGATTCAGAAGTGATGGTTTAGGTACGCAAAATAACAAGGAAGAATCTCAAGATGATTCACCAACTTCTCTCTCACTTTCTCTCTTTTCCTCTCTCTCTCTCTTAGCTAGGGTTTAGAAAATTCGTATGGAATTTGAGAGTGAGGGTTTAAGGTCTTTATATAGGCCTAAAATTGATGAAAATAGCCCCAGGGCCAAGGTATACTTAGGTTATAACCAAATCGAGTCAATATCGGTCCAACAGAGTACTTCTGGTGGTCCCTTTTCCACGTGCGGTCGAACTTAAGCTCACTGACCATGGATCTAGGTCAGGCTGAGTTTTTGTACCGATTAGATTTATAAATCGCTCATGGCGGACCAATCTCAATTCAACGGTCACCAAAACTCGATCAGGTCCATCGGCACTATGACATGCCCGAGCCATCCTCCCTGATCCGAGGGTAAATTTGGGTCAGAACCCAATGGTCAGATTGCTTAAAATCATTGCGCAAGCGACACGACTCAGATTTCATAAATTCATATTTAATTTCTCACCTTTCTCACACTCTTCACTCCGGACTCAAGCAAATCGACTCAGGACATCATCTGGACTTGATTTTTGAGGTGATGGTCAAGCCCAACAAGGTGATCATAAATGGTTAAGATCATCGCTATCGGACTTCCGACGTGGGGTCCAAGTCCGATACAAAGTTTCTAAGTACTCCCGAGAACAACTGGATTTAGCGCTGAATCCTAGATTTCAAGGTGACATAGCGCTAATGATTCTACAGGTTTTGAGTCGTGCAGATCAAATTTAAAGTGATTAGTGCTAATTTCACAAGCAATCGAGTTTAGCACTAATTAACCCACATATAACTTCTAAAGAATTTGAGGTAGTACTCGGGTCTTTGCACGAAATTTTTCAGGTCATTACAATCTACCCCCCTTAAAGAAAAATTTCATCCTCGAAATTTGTACCTTCTCATACTCCTCAAGGATCTGAGGGTAATTCTTTTTGACCTCAGCTTCAGTCTCCCAAGTAGCCTCTTCTTCACTGTGATGCGTCCACAGTACTTTCACAAGAGGGATGACCTTACTATGCAATACTTGCTCCTTCCTATCTAGGATACGCGTCGGTCGCAGTACATATGTGGCATCCTCGCTCAACTGCACCTGCTCCCAACTGATAATATGCGAAGGATCAGGAACGTACTTCCTCAGCATAGAAACATGAAATACGTTATGCACGCCCGCAAGTGATGTGGGCAAAGCAAGGCGGTACGTTACCACTCCCACTCGATCCAGTATTTGAAATGGACCAATAAATCTCGACGTGAGCTTCCCCTTCTTACCAAACCTCAGGACTCCCTTCATAGGGAAAACCTTAAGAAATACATGGTCTCCAACCTCAAACTCAAGTGGTCGCCGCCTCGTATCAGTGTAACTCTTTTGCCTGCTCTGGGCTGTCAGAAGTCGACGTCGAGTAATGTCAACTTTCTCTGAAGTCGCCTGAACTAACTCTGGGCCAATCAAACTACGCTCGCCAACTTCCGCCCAGCAATGCGGTGCTCTACATGGGCGACCATATAATGCCTCGTAGGGAGTCATGCCGATACTCTCCTGAAAGCTGTTGTTATACGCGAACTCTGCATAAGGGAGACAGTCATCCCAACCGTCCTTGAAATCCAAAACACAAGCTCATAACAAGTCTTCCAGAACCTGATTCACACGTTCCGTCTGCCCGTCTGTCTGCGGATGAAACGCGATGCTAAACTTTAATTTTACACCCATCGCTTCCTAGATACGAGTCCAGAAGATAGATGTGAATCGCGTGTCTCTGTCAGACACAATCTCCAAGGGAACTCCGTGCAGATGTACAATCTCCTTGATGTACAACCTAGCCAACTCGTCTGAAGAGTTTGTGACTCTGATCGGTAAGAAATGAGCCGACTTCATCAATCGGTCGACGATCACCCAAATAGAGTCATGTCCCTTCCTCGTTCTCGGTAGCCCTGAAATAAAATCCATAGAGATGAAGTCCCACTTCCATTCTGCTATGGGCATGGGCTGAAGCAGTACAGGAGGTCGGCGATGCTCTGCCTTGACCGCTAGCACGTGAGACAACGAGATACGAACTCAGCAATGTGAACCTTCATGTTGTTCCACCAATAGGATCTTCTCATATCTTGATACATCTTCGTGCTACCTGGATGCATCGCAAGCTTAGAATTATGGCCTGACTCGAGAACCTCCCATCTCAAGTCAGGAATGTCTGGGACACATAGCCGGCCACGATATCGTAGGCCCCCATCTGAACTAACACTCCACTCGAAGTCCTCATCTGTACCAACTCGCTCTCTCATCTTCACCAATAGCTCATCATCTGCCTAAGCTGCAATGATCCTCTCGTCAATGAGGGGCTGTACTCGAATGTGTGTGATAACCTCATACGGCTCTTCCACTGTGAGTTTCTGCTCAAAGTCTCACACAAACTCCATCATTTCTCATTCTGCTATCATTAGCGGAGCCGCAAACTCAACAGCCTTCTTGCGACTCAACGCATCTACGACAAGGTTTGCGTTGCCCAGATGATAAGAGACATCAAACTTAAAGTCTTCAATGTTTCCATCCATCGGCGTTGCCTCAAATTTAAGTCACGCTGCGTGAAGATATACTTAAGGCTCTTGTGATCGCAAAAGAGCTCGAACTCCTCTCCGTAGAGGTAATGTCTCCAGAGCTTTAATGCGAAAATGACAGCTATCAACTCCAGGACGTGTGTAAGGTAATTCTCATTGTGTTTCCTCAACTGTCTCGAGGCATATGCAATCACCCTATCCTTCTGCATAAGGACACAACCCAGACCAACGCGAGAGGCATTAGTATATATCATATACTTAACGCCTTGCTCTGGCAATACTAGCACAGGGGCGGACGTCAACTTGTCCTTCAGCTCCTGAAAAGTTATTTTCGCCTTTTCATTCCAAGCAAACTTTAAGTCCTTCCGTGTCAACTGAGACAACGGTCTGGCTATCTTCGAGAAGTCTCGTATGAAGCATCGATAATAGCCTGCTAGACCCAGAAAGCTTTTCACGTCAGTAACCGAACCAGGCTGCTTCCAGTCCTGAACTGCAGCTACCTTAGCGAGATCGACAGCTATCCATTCCTTAGACACCACATGTCCTAGGAACTTGACTTCCTCCTTCTAGAAGTCACATTTCTTGTACTGCGCAAAAAGTTGATTCTTCCTAAGAGTATCCAAGACCGCTCTTAAGTGCTCCTCGTGCTCTTCCCGACTCGTAGAGTATATCAAAATTTCATCGACAAAGACAATGACGAATCGAAACAAAAATGGCCGAAACACCCTGTTCATCAGATCCATGAACACGGCCGGTGCATTCGTAAGACCGAACGACATTACAAGGAACTCATAATGGCCAAAACTAGTCCTGAATGCGGTCTTCTGCACGTCCTCATCCTTGATGCGCAACTGATGATACCCTGACTGCAGATCAATCTTCGAAAAGTACCGTGCCCCCTTCAACTGATCAAATAGATCATCGATCCTGGGAAAAGGATACTTATTCTTCACTGTCACCTGATTTAACCTGCGATAATCTATACACAATCGCAAGGAACCATCCTTCTTTTTGGCAAATAGAACAGGTGCTCCCCAAGGGGACACACTAGGTCAAATAAAGCCTAAATTCAACAAGCCATCTATCTGCTTCCTCAATTCCTCCATTTCACTCGGAGGCATGCGATGGTGGGCAATGAAATAGGTGTCGCATTAAGCATGAGATCGATAGTAAAATCAATCTCGCGCCAAGGGGGTAATCCAGGAATCGACTCCAATACATCTTCAAGATCTCGAACTACTGGCGTGCTTTCAAGCGCCGAACCAGCAATACTCTCCAACAGAGAAGTATAATAACCAAAACGGAAAGGGTAACTAACCTGAACAGGGAAAGTAAATGTCTCGCCCTCAGGTCCATGGATTGTCACTAGCCTAGCTTCACAATCAATCTCTGCTCGCATCTTCGTGAGCCAATCCATACCCAAAATGACATCATAATGATATAGAGATGCGACAAACAGGTCAACAAGAATCGATCTGCTCCCTAGATCAATCAAACAACCCATACAAATCTTGGTAATATCAGAGGAAGTCCCTGTAGCGGTAATGAGTGTCATTCCCTTCATAGTAACAGTGCCCAAACTCAGGCGCTTAACTACCACATACGATATAATAGAGGTAGTGGATCCAGTATCCACCAACAAGGAGACGGGAATACCTTGGATGGTTGCTGTAACGTCAAAAGATCTCGGTGTCAAGTCAGTCCCAGGCGCTTCAGCTGTAAGCGCGTGAACTCGAGCCTGTTGTGGGCGATTCGGTGGTGGAACCAGGGGCTGTTGAGGTGGCCTGAAGCGAGGTACAAAAGGTCTAAAGGATGGGTGAGCTGGCATTGAACAAAGGGGTGGAGTTGATATGACCTAAGGCATTGGACTGCTGATCCTCTGTGGCGGAGCAAATCCACTGTCCCGCATTTGCGTAAAGCAATTACGATCCGAATGCCCAATCTTCCCACAGTACGAACAGCGCAAGTCAGAACGCATCGGTTGAGCCGGCGACGCTACACGTCTCGGAGGAGAATCTATCCGCGGCCTCTTGCCGAGAAATGGTGTACTCGGAAAGTCAAGTCACGGTCTAGGAACCATAGGTGCTCACATACGGGATGACCTGTCCCCATCCTGCTCAGCTCGCAGGGACATGCTCACCAACTCAACATAAGAAGATATGCTAGCACAGCACATCTTCGATCGAATCTCAGGCCTCAACCCCTCAGAAAAACGCCGCATCTGCATCGGCTGGTCACCTAGAAGCAATGGAGCATATCGACCCAGCTCAGTAAACCGGTTCTTATACTCAGTCACCGACATCCCTCCCTGACGGAGGCGAAGGAACTCACTCTCCTTCTCGTGTCGATAAGTGACCGGGAAATACTTCTCGTGGAAGCATGCCTCAAACGCCTGTCACATCCACTCAAAATCCTCCGCAACTGTGTAGAGAACACTGTCTCACCATAAACTGGCCTCCTTCTCAAACATCAAGGAGGCAAGCTCGACCTGCTCAGCCTCAGAACAGTGAAGCGGCCTCAGCATCTTAGAGATGTGATCAATCCAGTACTCGGCCTCCTCGGGTCTATGAGAACCCACAAATGTGGGAGGTCGTAAGTGTTGGAATCGCTCAAATATGCTGCTAGCACTAGTGTTCCCAGATGGGTGCATAGGTGAAGTAGGTGGAGTCGCCCCCATCGACTGAGCAAAGATGCCAGCCATGGAAGACAAAAACTACTGCTGCTAGATCTGCTGCTGCTAAATCAACAACATCATCTGCTCAAGCCTATCAGGAGGCAGAGCGGACGAAGATGCATGAGGTGTCGATGCAGATGCACGGTTCGGCTCAGGAACTGAAGGCATGACTGGTGGAGCCATGGGTGGTATCACAGGAGTCGGCCTAGCAGTGGGGCCAGTAGTTGGCTGAGAGTCCGGCCCAACACCAAAATGAGACGGGCCCGACTATGGATCCGTCTGGTTATCGCCTAGGGGGAAAATCCCGGCAAGCGACTCGCCCAATGAGAGACGGGCCGAAGTCTTCGAGCCCTTAGGAGGCATACCCTACATTCAACAGAGGATGCAACCTGTGAGATTCAACATCCACATAATTCACCCACACAGCATTTACATCACAACTCATGGAAAAACAACATGCATTTCATTTAACAACATTGTCACAATACAAGAAGTGCAGCATTACATGGATCGCGACAGAGAAAGCATGCGAGCTAATACATATTAAGTTTCAAACCACAAGATAACTTCCAAACTACTACGCCTATAATAGCTACACACAATAACAAGTAATAAAACAAAGCAAGGGACGACTACATCTGCAGCTACTCATCGGAATCAGGAGATGGAGGAGGGGCACCCTTATCCTGCAGACAATACAGGATAGACTTCAAAGTTCGAGACATCTTCTTGAACTTATGTTTCACGAGGCCTCGAAGATCCATAATATCCTGGCATTGGACAGCCTGACCCTCCTCAAGCTGAGCTATACGGGCATCCCTGGTGGCCTGATCTGCGCCCTGCTCCGTTGCCAGAGGAGGAGAACTCTCACTCGTGTCTTGGGCCTCCACTTCTTCCTAGTCCTGCTCTTCTTCTTCTTCTATCTCAGCTCCACCTTCTTCATAACTCTCTTCCTCATCGCTCTCAGTCTCATCCTCACTTTCTTCAAGTAAGGCTTGTTGTCGGTGAGGCCCGATATCTATCTGGTTAAGAGTCATCACATTAATGTAACGAACAGGTACCGGCTTTTTTGCCCCGAGTCTGTAGCCAAACTCATGTGCAAGCTTACAGATGAGTGGGCCAAATGGGACGATTCGGTCCTCCTATTCGAACGAGCGATAAGGACAATCTGAGCAAGATGTACGTTGGCACACATAGCTTCTCTCCTTGCCCCACCTGATACAGGAAATCTACCATCAGGCGCATACACTTGCTGCGATTACTCCACCTTGGATAAACATTGAATGTGCACATATGGTGAAGCAAGCGAAAGTCGTTTACCATGTTGGTTGCTAAAAGGCTTCTATTAGGCTGTCATTTGACTAGACGATCACACAGGAACCGCGTGCGGCAATCCCTCTCGTGTGCACTACTCAGATTCTTCTCACTTGCATGAACCTTGCCAAGTGGCAAGTTCAGAAGTCGGGATACCAAAGTGACGTTGATCGTGGCCTCCCGATCTCTTTCGCAAGGGATCTTGAACTGCAATAGCTTCAGCGAAGGTTCCCAAATGTGGGCATAGAAAGCTCGGACAGTACCCACATTGGCGCGGTATTCGCCCTCGAACAGTGGACACCAACCGGACCCTTCCAGGCGCTCCAATAAGAGATATTCTCCAAATAGCCGTGGATCTACATGAGCTTTAAAAAGGACCCTACGGCCCTCATAAACTCCATGAGATAGCTCCGCCAATAAGGTTCTTCCAACGGGAGACTGAGGATCGATATCCCGCTTTGTCTAAAACTCTTGAGTGGCGGTCATGCTCGCGGTGGCACCTCTCGGCCTTCATGCACGGGTTGGGCGGCTAGGCCCAGCTTCATCAACGGGAGCTCTCTTCTTCCCCATGAAAGAGAGAATGGAGAAAATGAAAAATATGGCCGTAACAAGCTCAATTAGGGCCATGGAAAATGAGAGAAAAAAGGGAAATGGGAAGAATGGTGGGGCTCCTACGAATTTGAGACTCAAAGGAAGGATTTAAGTACTCAAATGGAAAGAAAAGAGAGGGAAAACAACAATGGAGATGGGTTTTAAGATGGGTAGAATGGGGATGCACGAAAATGGAAGAAGAAAGGATTTGATGAGGAATTTTTATGGGGTTTTGAGAAAAATTTCAAGAAAAGGGAAGCTTGGAGGGTGGCTTTGTGAAGGAAGAAGGGTTTGGGAGGTGATAAAAATGAGCAACCATAGAAGAGTGGGCCATACTAGACCTCACATGTGTCGGCCAGAGCCGGCCCGCCCGACCTGGCCCGCTAGGCGGCAAGGGCTCGCCGAACCGGCGAGGTCATCGCCGGTCTCTGGATAGTCCGGCGATGACTCACCATTTGGGCGAGGTCCTCCTGCCCCCTAAACTCAAAAATGATGTGGGTCCCACCCTGGGTCCCCCTGAAATTGCCCCGATTGGGCCCCTAGTCCGATTCGACGCTTATCGGGCCACTATGAATAGAATTTGATACATATACACTATTATCGGCTTTCTAATGGCTGGAAATGGATGATACACCATCTAAACCCGTCAATGGACGGTCTAGAAGAGGTTTGGGGTCGCAATGTGTGATCAGGAGTGTGCACGGACTCGATCTCGGCGATCGTTTTCAGTCAACTTTCGCCGATAGGAGTAACGGGAAAACTTACACAAATTCCAGATTAATCTCGCACCCTCCTACACTAAGGTGGCGTCAATGTGCGTTGTGTGACCATAACCCAGGTCCGGTTTAATCCAAATTATGCTTTAATACCAACTTGTAACGCCCTGAAATTTGGGGGACGAGCATAACTCAGCTCCTGAGTTTCAAAACATCACTTATACAACATATGGAATGATGGATGTATGTTGTCTATATAAGTGCATAAAACATGGAGTAGATTAAGCCAAACTGCAAACATAATCCAGGGATAAGTGAAAGACGCAAGTGGAAGACTTAAAGAAATATATGTGTATATGTATAAGTCCCTGTGATATGTATGCTCTGCCAGGTCATAATTACAAGTGTTTGTTTTCAAAACATAAGTATCAAAATGAAATCATCTATTACAAAAGAAACCCAGAATCTCCATAGATCAGGACACAACTCATATAAACCCGCCTGAGAACTGCATAAAAGAAAATGCGCCCTCTTCATCCTCATACTCTTGCTCTGCCTCGAGGGTTGCATCATCATCTGCATCTAAGACAGAGTCTGGTTGGTGTTGAAACACCATCCCAGAATGTGGGAGTGAGTGATCAACTCGGTAGAACTATACAGCAAAAGTTAACATGTTATCAAATCAATCAAGCAGTAATGATAAGGCAATATAATCAAACACATCGTAATTACTCTTATTAATGCAAGGATGTATGTAGAAATGATGCATGTTCTCGCCTACACTCCCTCAGTGTCTTCATCTTACGATACGCATAACAACCTCCCGCAGTGCCCATGATGCCAAAGCACATGCAATGCGGTACATGAACATGATTACCAAGTTGTTATTAGTCCTTTTCATACAGCAGGATTGGGAAGCTAAGGTACTTTCCTCATATCAATTTTTAAACGGTGATCCATTCTAGGGTCGTTAGTCCTAGACAATCTCATACGATCATATGGTTCTAGGTCGCTGCAAAGGGCTCGTCACCAATTAATGCATGCCTATCATACCTTAGTTACTACCCTAAGGCTCGTCGCCTCAATGCAGTATCAAGGAATGCTCGAGGTCACTACAAAAGGCTCGTCACCAATCAATGTAGGCCGACAGCACGAATATAGTGTCTCATACTACCATAATCGGCTCACGAGTCTGGTGTGCTCACTAGTCACTACGGGGAGGCTCATCACCCTAGCGTAGGCCGACAGCTCGACCACGGTGTCCCATACCACCATGCCCGGCTCATGAGTCTTAGCGGATCAAAGTACCATAGTTAACGGGATTGCATTGGTAAGTTTGGTACCCTAGATTCAAACAATAGTGTCCATACATGGTGCACATCCACTGGGACAATCGGGTTACTTGACGAACTCGACTAGCACGAGCGCACGTTGAGTTGAACGACATAAAGTGCGCAACACTCCGTGTGGCCAAACCACTGCTGTCAACCCTAATACGACTCGGGTTCATCAAACACGTCCTACGTGGCGAAAACAACCTCGGCCATGAACTCAAGGTTTATTATCGATTCCCTGGACTATTTCATAGTCCTAAACACATTCAAGTATAACAGATATTCATACCAGCAATTCAGAACAGTAACAGATCAACAATTTCTATCATACAGTATGTGAGCATTTGATGGATATTAACTTAACATGGATATACACATAAGTAGTGCCTGAATTTAAACAACAAAGAATGTAAATTGCATGTAGGAAATCATACACATCAATAAGATAGTTAAGAATCTCTTCTCAACGCCCATAAATAGGATAATATATTACACACTTGACCATTCAGACATTTCTACAAACACTCAAACTACATGTTCCAACATACATGACGTATGTCGGTGATAACACACATTTGGACAATTCCTTTTGCCAAGGAGTTGATACACATACAACTAGCGCAAATACACGACAATTAATCATGGCAAACACATGTTCGTATTTCATACATATACGATACTTTCTACATATACATAGAATACACAAATCTCAATATAGCTCATATATATCAGGAACACAATATAAACATCGCATTTGGCATGTGAAATTGCACCCACAACAATAATAAACCATTATCCAACATTGAAAGCCTTGAAAACCATAACCTATACGAATATAGTCCGCACCTTAAACCAGGAGTGCGCAACAGATCCGATTCAGACGATAAGTCTTCGTCAACGGCGACTAGATAACCTAAGGCATGAATAAAAAGAGCTACATCAACACTTAGACTACTCTAAGCTCCAAAACAGTTTAGGGTTTGATTGACTTACCCAAGAATGAACTTAGAATCGCTGAAATAACGATTCAGAAGTGATGGTTTAGGTACGCAGAATAACAGGAAAGAATCTCAAGATGATTCACCAACTTCTCTCTCACTTTCTCTCTCTTTTCCTCTCTCTCTCTCTCGTAGCTAGGGTTTAGAAAATTCGTATGGAATTTGAGAGTGAGGGTTTTAGGCCTTTATATAGGCCTAAAATTGATGAAAATAGCCCCAGGGCCAAGGTATGCTTAGGTTATAACCATATCGGTCCAACGAAGAACTTCTGCTAGTCCATTTTTTCATGTGCAGTCGGACTTAAGCTCACTGACCATGGATCTAAGTTAGGCTGAGTTTTTGTACCGATCAGATTTACAGATCGCTCATGGCAGACCAATCTCAATTCAACGGTCACCGAAACTCGATCAGGTCCACCGACACTATGACATGCCTAGGCCATCTTCCCTGATTCAAGGGTAAATTTGGGTTAGAATCCAATGGTCAGATTGCTTAAAATCGTCGCACAAGCGACACTACTCAGATTTCATAAATTCATATTTAATTTCTCACCTTTCTCACACTCTTCACTCCGGACTCAAGCAAATCGACTCAGGATATCATCTGGACTTGATTTTTGAGGTGATGGTCAAGCCCAATAAGGTGATCATAATTGGCTAAGATCATCGCTATCGGACTTCCGACGCGCGGTCCAAGTCCGATACAAAGTTTCCAAGTACTCCCGAGAGCAACTGGATTTAGCGTTGAATCCTAGATTTCAGGGTGACATAGCGCTAACGATTCTACAGGTTTTGAGTCTTACAAATCAAATTTAAAGTGATTGGTGCTAATTTCATAAGCAATCGAGTTTAGCACTAATTAACCCACATATAACTTCTAAAGAATTTGAGGTAGTACTCGGGTCTTTGCACGAAATTTTTCGGGTCATTACAATTTAACCTATGAATAGTTCGGATCTCAAATACTTAAGGGTGGGCCCGATTGATATACATTTGGCCCACTTGGACAGCCCATTTTGACTTGGCCCATTTAATTCGGCCCACCTTAATATATATATATATATATATATATATATATATGAGGCCCATATGATTAGACCCATCTTGATATAGTTATGGCCCATCCATTAAGGCCCACCTGATATACATAAGGCCCATGTTATGCGGCCCATTTATTGTATCTAAGGCCCATGGACCGAGGCCCAATTGGATGTACCCAAGTCCATTACAATGTGTGACCTTACCATGGTTTGAGTAATGATGTTTATGGCGGTCGTACCTTAGGAGCAATGTTGGTTTGATGTCCACATTGTAAGAATAATGTTGGTTAAATGTCCACACTATAATTCTCCCTAAGGCCCATTGTTAGGCCCATACTTGTAGGCCATCTAGACCCATCTTCGTTATGAACAGCGTCCATCACCATATAACATGTTTAGTATAGTTCCATGATTCATGATCATACGCATCATATGTATACTTGATATGAGAAGTGACTGATCATAGCATATGCCTTCGGGCAGACTGTTTAGGGGCTCCCGGATAGGCGGTGTTGCCCTACATGAGCGCACGATACGTGCAGGATTGTTGTATGACTGGATAGTGTGATTCATGCATTCACATTGTGTGATATAGTTACTGAACGCCCTAGTGACGTCAGGGTCGTAGCCTTCACAGACGTATTGTGGTTGGCAGGATTGGATACCGAAAATCTTGTTCTACATGGGGTGCTATAGATATCCCTGGGTGAAAGTCCTTAAACCCTTATGGTACCAAGAGGTTGCTCCAACGTCTAGACCGAGTGGGTGCATGAGCGCCGAATGCCGATTACCTGACGGTCGCGCTTTCCACTATGTCGTGGTCAGTTGGAAAGGGGTGCAGCCTTACCCGCCTAAGAGGAGGGGGTGAAACTAGGCTGAGTTTGACCAGCTCGAGGAATGGGTCGGCTATCGACGAGCTGAGCCCGATATTGGCAGGGGAATAGTGAGGTCTTTTCCACTCACCTTATTGCGCGCGATGGGGCGACAATCTGGCTTGGAGTGTACTAGACCCTGGTGATATTCCAGAGTTGAGCTATATTGATATGTGGACTTAGATGAGGATTCGTATGCTTGAGTTGTATTTTACACCGCATGGCCTTGGTATGGCAGACATCATCCATGCCTCGCATCGCATAGCCTTGTTACGGCTAATAGCATTCATGGATTCATCAGCATATTCCACATTACTCTGATACTATATAATTGTATTACTACCTTGCGCACACACTTATACCACCCTCTAAACTTTCCATAAGCTTATGCACGACCGTTGCATGCAGGTGGCGTTGGTTCGCAGCAGCACTGAGGCAGGAGCGCTTAGCAGATCATTTTGGAGTTTTTGTTCATCATCATTGTATTTCCCTTTATGCTCATTGTACTTGTAAAGTTTTTTTATCATAGTGGAAATGTGATGGAGTTTTTGGTTGTTGTTTGTGGGTTATGCTTTTGGTTATGCTTATTACGAATCAAATTAACATTGGAAATCCTCCTCATTACATCCCAGGATCGAAACCTGACGAATGGGCGCCGGGAGCCGAGAATAGGGTTCTATGGAGGCTGTCGACGCCGGATTCGGCAATCGGGAATTTTGTGAGCCCGGTTTCCGAGTTTAGGGCGTGACAACATCTATATTTCTATAATATTTAGATTTATCTACACTTTTGGCAAGAGGGACATATCCATGGAGCTCTTTAGACACCTCATAAAGCTTTCTCGAATCTACGAGGGATAAAAGTAGAAATAATTTATAATAAATTTAAAATAAATTGATTGATGATAATAATAAATAAATAACATTACAATTCTTTAAATAATGAGCTCAAGCTTAGGACAGGGTTTTAGACTCAAACTCCAACTTAAATACCCTAAAAACGTGACTTACAATAAATATCAAACTTACTATTTATAGATGGTCTCCATTCCTACTATATTGTCATGGTTTCCCACCAAAAATAATAATTGTTCAATTTTGCCTAACCAGGTTGTTCTCCTAACTTCTAACTTTTCTAAGCTCTTTTCACGCATTGACTGCTACAATTATACTCAAACTAAAACTTACTATTTATATTAAAAACGAAGATAAAAGGGACTTAATTTCGACTATCGATCTGTTGGAATCATGCAAATCCGACGTAGGCAACCTGGCGTAGTGGGGTTGGTTGGCCTAATAAATGGTTCTTATATCCAATTTTGATGAAAGTGAATGATAGATAACATGGTAGTAAACGCATCTGGCTCCCCCTCAAACTAATGTTTGGAGCTCGGCTGATCAAAACAGGTACCATTATATTGTAGATTTTCTTGGGCAATTGATACTAAGTGTCTCTCAGCTAGTGGCTTATTGGGGTTTTGATGGTAACTCTATTTTACTAGTACTAGTAAGTGTTGAGTACGAAATATTCCATATTTTTTCCTATTTATACCTTGGTTTTATAAACATTGTAAGTGCTATATTGTTAAAAGCACACTCTTGTTTGTCAAATTTCGATAAGACAAAACAACTTATGATAAAGTTCACCTTCAAGTGAATCAAGAAAATGAAAAGTTCACCTTCAAGTACAAGTAATGAAGTTGGAAAGTGCAAGCTTAAGTACAAGTCATGAAGTTGGAAAGTTTAAGCTGAAATGAGTTCAAGTTCTACTACACTTATAGTAGAAGATCAAGCTCCACCTTCGACTCTACTTCAAGTATAAGATCAACTATGCTTTATTGAAGATTCAGGAAAAAGATTCAAGCTTTACACTTTAATGTCCAGTCTTCTCAGGTAAAATAGACCCTAGAAAGACCTTAGACTTGGGTGCTTTCAAAAGACAAACTTATATTATTTTATATATTTTGGTTAGGCTTAAGTTCGACTAGTCCAAGCCTTTGTTCGACTAGTCTAAGCTGTGGCTCGACCAGTCTAAGATAATCTTCGACCGGTCCAAATTTGAAATCAAAAAATGGATATTTCTAGTGCTTTCTCGACTAGTCGAATAGATTGCTCGACCAGTCGAAGAGGGACCTTCGACCAATCGAGGGTCGCTCGACTCGAAGTCCAGCAACCATATTTTGGCTCCCTCGACCAGTCGAAGCCCATGCTCAACCAGTCGAGTAGGGCGCTCAACTAGTCGAGCAGGGCGCTCAACCAGTCGAGCAGGGCATTTGACCAGTCGAAGAATAGTTTTATCCGATCGCACCCAAATTTTGAAATTTTATTAAATCCTGGATAAGTCAAAGGAGACCTTAGACGAGTCGAAGCAACATTATTTCTAACTATAAATAGAGGCCTTCTCTCATTCCGAAATTACTCATTCAAGTTAAGAAAAGCCTTCACCAAGAGAGAGAGAAGTCCCCACTATCTTCAAGCTATTACATGGTATTTTAATATTTTATTTATATAGCTTTTTTATTTTAATTTCTTGATCTCTTTTCATGAATCTTATTCTTTAAAGAGAGTAATTGCTCTTCTTTGAGATCTTGAGGAATTCAAACAAGTAGCTTTTGGTTTAAATTAATTTAAAATCAATCTAGAACCTAGAACACTGGTTTGTGTTACTGGACATTGAACATTCTACTTCAAGCGAAGCAGTTCTAAAGGCTACATCAAAAATGTCTTCAAAACAGATAAGTACAATTATATTCTTTGTATTTTGGTTTTGACTAAGATAGCCAGAAAATCTCGGTGTGGAGTTTTTATTTGTGATAGCCCTTCTAAAATCACAACTGTATAAGGTTTTAAGGTAAACATGTGAAAACCTTATTTTTAGTGAATGTCAAAATCATGTGGGTTGTGATTATTAGGAGTGGAGTAGGTGTGGCTGTTTGAGAACAGTTGGTGTACACACCGAACCACTATAACTCCTGGTATTGTGGTAAATGTTTAATTTTTGTATCCGTGGTGAATGGTTGTAAATTTATTTCTACACTGGTGAATGATTGTAATAGATAGGTTTATTATCTCTTGCTTGGTTTGAAGTCTTGATCCTTACAAACGTTCGTGAAATCAGGTTGTCTTACCTAAAAATTTGTTTTTAATACAAGGTTGTCCTACGAACTAAGTTTGAATCAATTTTTCAATACTAGTGCTATTGAAATTTGTGATTTATTCTGATTTATTTATTATTTCAATTCTTTAAGTTTTTATTTGGCATCTCCTCCCCTCCCCTCTCTAGGACTGTTAAGCTCGCCTTTTCAAACATGATAGTACTTAATCGATTTAATTTTCATGTTTTTATGTGCGAGGTGATTTCGAGAGCTTAAGGTGAAATTGATGTCAAAAGGAAGATTTATGCTCAAAAGATTACTAAATGAAGATTTAGATATTTGAAAGTCATTAATGAAGAATTCACATATCAAAGATCCAAGAAAACCAAGTGAGGAATGAAAAGAATCAAAGATTTGAAGTGAAAAAAAAGGAATCCTGAAATTGTCCTAAAAACAAACATTTCTTGAAATTTCCTGAAAAAGTATATTCTGAAACTCCGAGTCCATTTTGGAAAACTGTACATAGTAAAGTCTATTTTGGAAAACTGTGCATAGTGAAGTCTATTTTGGAAAACTACACAAAGTGCATAAATTCGAGGCGATTTTTAGATTTTTCTAACTCGGTGTGAAAGTTTTAATTCCACAACTATAAATAGGACTCCCTAGGATGCTCCAAAGCATCTTCTAGGGTTTGAAAAGGTCTCAAAGAGTATCGCACAAAGGTAGAGCAGCCGCCAAAGAGTTTTTCTTCTTCCCTAGTTTATTTTTCATGCTTTGCTTTAGAGATTTGGTTTCAATCATATTTATGGTTGGCTAAACCTCGTAGCTAATGCTAAGAGGTGAAGCTTGTAGCATGTTAGAATATTTATTTTGCTTTGATTCTTGTTCTTATTGAACTTCATTGATTTCCAGTTTGATATTAAGGAAATATTTTCAATTTTTTATGATTTATTGTGACTCAAATTACAATAGATGTTGTGATAGCTTTGGATATCTTCTTTTCCTGTTTTGAGATAGTGAGATTGGTAAATCCCGGTATTCACCATCATCTCCTGAGCATAATAGGGTGATGGAATCCCTTTCAATCTTCACAATTCTCCTCCGTTAAGAATTAGGTCAATGAAAAGTTCAGATTTGATTTAAATTGCTTTATCTTTCAATTGGATAGGATAAGACTCCAATTCCAATTATGTTTATTAAATCAAGTAAAGTAGCATCTTGATAGCTACAAGTGGATCCTTGGCACCCTAGTTCTCATCTTTAAATTCATGAGTTTTAATTAACATTATTCACTATTACTCTCAATTATTCAGGTTTCAATTTAGATCTTTTTCTAATTCTAGTTATTTTTAGAATACGTACAAGTTTAGTCCACGTGGATTCGACCTCAGTCATACCGAGTTATTACTACATCGCGACCCTACACTTGGGTTTGTGAACAGTAAGTTTCATGATTCAAGTGTGTTCTACTTAGAGGATGGTACTTCCAACGGATTTATTCCAAGCATTTTTCACTCACCTCAACCCATGTGTGGTTAACAGTACCATATTGCATCTAACATAGATTTATTTTTATTTATTTATTTAGTTATTTTCCTTAGTAATAGTATCGATATTCATATAATTTGGTTAGTTAAACTCAATTGTTAATTGAGCAATCAATTTTAAGATTTTGATCCATTAAGCTTCTGAATGTTATATTTGTTATTATATTAGGGGAAACGATCACATGCATCCAAATATACGTTAGTTCCATATATATACTGTATGGGGCCTAGCAGCAAAATGTATAGATAGTCGTGTGTTGGGATTTCCCTCCATGTGGAGGTGTCTCACGTGTGAGCCTTAGTAAGGGTACTTTGGTCTTTTGCTAGAGTCCTTTAGAAAAGAAGAAAGAGCAAAATGATCTTTTCCACACAGCAATCAGTAACAAATGGGTTTTTCTTTTACGCTCTTGGAGAAAAAAAACAGGGTTTTGGTGGTGAGAAATAAAGGCTATTCTCTCTGTACAAACTTGTTGGTTCTATTTTTTATTCATTGATGCTTGCATCCCACTTGTTGTATGGTGCAGTTTTGGTGAGAAAGAAGGGCTAATCTCTCTCTACAAACTTGTTGGTAAAAAACTCTATTTTTTCTTCATCGATGCTTGCATCCCACTTGATATGTGTATGGTGTATGATTTGGGTTATCCAAGGAAGACCGCTCTACTAACGATGTAGGTCAACATTCAACTGAAAAACTTCCTAATATTGGTTTCTTGGGATCTTTCAATCCATCCCCCACCCCCTTCTTTTTGGAGCACTCCAATAATAGGATCCAACAAATCAATGGCCCTAATTACCAAAAAATTGGCCTAGGAGTATAATTACTCTTGTCCCAGGAGTAGATCTCCTAACTGTCCATGCATTTTGTTGTGGGTTTAACAGGGATGGAAGAAGCATATAATGGTGGGTCCCACGACCATATATGAAACTAGCATACATTTGGATGTATGTGATTGCTTACCGTGGTATAATGATATAATATGAGAAAATCGATTAATCAATATTTAAAATCAAGCTATTAACAATTGAATATAATATGATATGTCAATCTAATCCCTTGTTTAAATAAATTACATGAGTACAAAAACAACTATCATTTAAAGAAATGTAAATATATAAATAAAAACTGTTACATTAGATATGTTGTTACCCATATTGGTAGAAATGGAATTAGGTAGGAAAATGATTGAAAGAAATGACTTGATAATACCATCCTCGAAAATGATTGAAGGAAATGACTTGATACTACCATCCTCTAAGTCAAACACACCCAAATCATGTATGTCACAACAATATCTTTTGTAAAATAGATAAAATTTTCTTTAAAGCCCGACAATCCTTTAGCTGAAATGGACTTGGATTTTGAGTAGCCTAAGAAAAGCATTTGATCACCCAAGCTTTCTACCTTGATCCAATGGAAAGCAATTGTGTCCATCTTAAAAATGCAGAATGTTATCTTAAATCTATTGTGGCCTATATTCATTCATGAGAATATCCTTACAAACATTAACAAATGCCGACATCATTAAATAGGTCAATCTCTGTGAATTATAGGAAAATGATGGGGAGAGTTTTAGAGTTATAATAAAGGAAATTAACCCGTCAATTTCAATTGTTTTGTATTAATCTGCATGAGAAACAACCTAAGTTAATAGGTGGTGAAATGAAAATTTCACCTTCCATACTTAAAAATAATAATAATAATAATAATAATAATAAATAAATAAATAAAAACCTCATTCATCATTAGTCTTAACTTTAGAAATTTGCTTGCCCACAGTGGGACCACAATTTTGGATGGTTTATATGGCTACAAGTCTTGCCACATGAAAGGAGGATGAGTCACCACCATTTTTAAATCATGTACGACTAACACAAGAACTTGGTAGAGAGCGAGAGCATATGTGTGGGATTTTCAAATCTTCATAAAACAAAAGCATTTTCTTGTTGGAAAGACAACATTTACTTCTTACAGTGATGGAGAGAGTTCATATCATGAAACTCAAAAGCATCAAGAACTCTATTTCAAATCTCAATCACATTTTTGCGATGGACGCAAAACAGTTTTCAAAGGTACAATTAAAATTATATTGTTTGTTTTTTTTTTCTTTCAAATCTATTATTTCAATCCCATCTTTTCCATGTTTTTGTATTCAAAACATCATCAGAAATTGCATCTTCATGTCAATTTATCTCTTAAATAACATGGCATTTGGGTACCATATTGTGCTTTTTGCATACAATGGGATTTTCATTTTTTATCAAATTTGAGCCCAATTTCAATTGCTTTGTATTCATCTATATGAGAAACAACCTATTTTAATAGGTGGTGAAATGAAGATTTCACCTGCCATACTTGTTTTAAAAAATCATTCATCATTAACTTTGGAGATTGCTCGTCCATAGTGGGACCCACAATTTTGGATGGTTTGTATAGATACAAGTCATGCCACGTGAAAGGAGGATGAGTCACCACTATTTTAAAATGGTGCACGACTAACACAAGAGCTTGGTAGAGGGTGAGAGCATATATATGTGGGATTTTCTAATCGTCATAAAACAAAAGCATTTTCTTATTGGAGAGACAAAATTTACTTCTTACAGGAGAGAGTGAGTTCACATAATCAAAAAACTCAAAAGCATCGAGAGATCTATTTCAAATCTCAATTGCATCTTTGCAATGGATGTAAACCAGTTTTCAAAGGTAGGATTAAAATGATATTGTGTTTTTTTTTACTCTCTCTCTCTCTTTCAAATATAATATTTCAATCCCACCTTTTCTATGTCTTTGTATTCAAACCATCATCTGAAATTTCATCTTTATGTCAATTCATCTCTTGAATAACATGGCACTTGGGTACCATATTGTTCTTCTTGCATACATTGGGATTTGCATTTTTTTTTTTCCTCCTGAGAAAACATGTGTTTTATCAAATTTAAGGCAAATTTCAAGTCCTTCGTATTCATCTGTATGAAAAACAACTTGGGTTAATAGGTGATGGAATGAAGATTTTACCTAGCATACTTTAAAAAAAAAAAATTCAATCATCATTAGTCTAACTTTGGAGATACGCTTGTCCACATTGGGACCCACAATTTTGGATGGTTTGTATGGCTACAAGTCATGCCATGTGAAAGAAGGATGAATCACCACCATTTTTAAATGGTGCACAACTAACACAAGAACTTGGTAGAGAGAGAGAGCATATGAGTGGGATTTTCAAATTGTTATAAAACAAAAGCATTTTCTAGTTGGAGGGACAACATTTACTTTTTACTGAGAGAGAGTTCACATCGTCATAAAACTCAAAAGCATCGAGAGCTGTATTTTAAATCTCAATCTTATCTCTGCGATAAATGCAAACCAATTTTCAAAGGTACGATTAAAATGCTATTGTTTGTTTTTTTTTTTCTCTCTTTCAAATCTCATATTTCAATTCTATCTTCCATATTTTTGTATTCAAACCATCATATGAAATTACATCTTCATTAAATTCATCTCTTGAATAACATGGCACTTGGGTACCATATTTTACCATATTTTGCACACATTGGGATTTGCATTTTTTTTTCCTCTTACTGATAAAACACATTTCATGTTTTATCAAATTTAAGCCATCAAAGAAGGTGTTGGCACTTTTAAATCATTTAATTGTCTTTTCTTTTTTAAAATTTGAATATTTTTAAATGTTTTTAAAATCATTAAAAAAAAATAGAGTGATTTCCAATGATGATCTTTTAATGTTTTTAAAATCATACATAATGTATTGTAAAAAATTTTGAACAAAAATAAGATTGGTTTTAACTCATTATTTGCTTTTAACCATCCATTTGATAGTCATTTGTTAGAAGGATAGTGATTGTTGATTAATGTGATATTAGAGATATGCTCCATCCACATTGTGAAACACAAATTGGATGGTCAAGGAGTTGTACTTGAGTGCTACATGATAAGAATAACCCGCTACCATTTCAAAATAATTGTGAAATATCACATGTGGCGAGTCAAATGGTGCATTGGGACATATCCTCGTTATGCAATAAAAAATATGGTAAAAAATCATTAATCAAAACATCACAAAGTTTATTTGTTCCTTTCCTGTTTATGCTAGTGGAAAAACTGGCAACCTATCTATTATTGATGGTTGGGTTAATATGAGAATGTAAGTATCATATTCTTACATTCAATAAGTGTAACTTTGTGTCAACATAGTTGTTTACATTTCTTATCATATGATTAAAATATTTATTTTGTTTTAAATATTTTATTCTAATAAAATACATTTACGTTTATTTATGTGAATAAAAAAATTTAATTAATGAGTTTATAAAATGTGAAATAACTTTAAAAAAATTAAATTAAACAACATTTAAAGACTTAACATGTTACCTTTTTCAATTTACCCCAATATCCCAATCATATATAAATATTTTGATCTACATCTCATACAAATAAACACAAGTATATAAAAGTTAAGATATCTAAAAATAGTGATAAAAGAATCCTAAAATAATAATGTTATTGTATGTTTATTTTAAAATCAATATAATGTAATTTTATGTAAAAATAAATTAGTAGTAGAAAATAAATGAGAGAAACACTTCTCAAAGAGAAGATAAAAATAAAAGAAAAATTATCAAACTCTCATCTCTTTAAAAGAACTTCTTAGTTCACATTTACGTTTTTTAAAGTCTTGTTTCTGTTACCTATTTATAGATTTCAAATGTATTCTAAAAGGTTTTTTTTTTTTTTTTTTTTTTTAAGTGTGAGGAAAAGTAGGTGTGAAACACAGGGTGTATGATGAGTATTTCCTATTTATTTATTATATTGGTATATGGCAAGTTTATTGTAAAAAATTAAGACAACACAACTTATGTAAAAATTTTGATAACATAAATGAATTATTATGATATTTAAAAATTCTCTGATAAAATTCAGATTATTAAATGTTAAATATTTGCAAATTCATGATTTCACCCCTTTGGCATTATGACTTTTACCACAATGTTGTTGTCCACATATCTGATCAGTTAATGAATTAGATTTCACTTAATTGCCTACTGTTTCATTGTGTTTGCTTAGGATAAAATTTTTGTATAAATATATCACCATATTGTTCGAGTATTTTGATGTAAGTACATCTCTCAATAAGAGTTAGAATAAAATAACTGATTTGAATAAAATGATTAGTGACTTTGGAATTTGACAAGAATTAATGTTTTCAATCTTCAGATGAAGGGTTAGTGCAATTTCATTCCATAGTGACACTAGTAAAGGTTTTTATTGTTACCCATTTAAATGCCGCTAATCTGACCAATATGATCATTTAATTGATGCGGTTTTCTTATTGTATTCAATCCGCAAAATGAGAACTAGATGGACAAGATAGATCTACTATATTTTCATCTCTACTGCACCATCTACTACACTCATGAACCCATCTGCCGGTACCTCCCGATGACCATTCATCCAAAAATTCTAAAAGAAGATGGTCCATGAGAAAAAGCTCTCACTCATTACACAAACTTAAAGTATCCAATCCATTTTTCCATGTGAGCCATATAATATAAGGCTTCTTAGATGAACGGTCTGGATGATCAGCATGGGAATATCATAGAGCCTTCATGGGACACGTGGCAAGTTGATGGGTCGATCAGGTCCATCTTTCTGGTCCTGATAGGACAACCCTTTTAAAGAATAATAAATATTTAAAAATCATATTCATCAGTTTTCTTAAATTTTAACCATTGAATATTTGATAGGTAAAGATTTTATTTATCTACCATTGATTTGAGGGCCATTGAGCAGATGGATAGTATCATCCAATCACTGTTGATTTTAAATCATTTCTCCATATGCGTTTGGGATAACTAGATGGACGGTTACAAATGATAAGTCAGCCTTACCAGATGGAATGCTCGTCCTGAGTCAGCATAGGCAGGGGGCTTTGAGGGGCCCACCATGATGTATGGGCTTTTTCACACCGTCCGTCCATTTTTGCCACATCATTTTAAGGTATAATCCCAAAAAAGAGGCGGATGCAAGGCTCAAGTGGACCATACCACAGGAAGCAACCGTAACAATGACACCACAACTAAAACATTTGTAGGGCCCACCATGATGTTTATTTTCCATCAACCGTTCAATAGATCACATAGATATGGATATGGATGAAGGGAAAACATAAATATTAGCTTGATACAAAAATTTTGTGGCCCTTAAAGAAGTTTTCAACCATAGGTGTTTATTCCCCACTTTGGTCTACTTGAGCCTTAGGATTTGCCTCATATTTGGGTTCATACAGTTAAATGCTGAAAAATGGATAAACGGTGTGTGTGTGTGTGTGTGTGTGTGTGTGTGTGTGTGTGTGTGTAGGGAAATGGTTCTATGCGGTCGAGCTCATGGGAACTACCCATGAGGTCGAGCTGTCACGCCCCCATACTCGAAAACTGAGCTCACAAAATTTTCGATCGCCGAATCCAGCGCCAACAGCCTCCGTAGTACCCTATTCTCAGCTCCCAGCACCCATATACAAGGTTCCGATCCTAGAATCATACAAAGAGAATTTTTCAGCATGAATTTATTCCGTAACAATAAGCATAACCTCAAACATAACCCACGAACAATAACCAGAACACCATCGCAAAATCCACTAAGACCAAAAACTTTGACATACAGTGCGCATAAAGGGAAATACAATGATAATAATAACACAACTCCAGAAGCTCTGCGGCACGCTCCAGCTCTTGCTCAGCTATGGCCTAGCGTCACCTGTACGCATCAATCATGCATAAGCTTATAGAAAGCTTAGAGAGTGGTGAAAGTGCGTGCGCAATATAAGCGTGCTCAGAATGCAATATCAGAGTAATACGGAATCATGCTGATAAGCCTATGAATGTTGTCTGTCATACCAAGGCTATGCGATGCAAGGTATGAATGTTAATGTCATGTGCAAGATGCAGCTCAAGCATACCAATCCACATATCAATCCAGCTCATCGCTGGAGCATCATATATCAATATAGTTCTCTCTGGATAATCATCGGGGTCTAATACACTATACGCCACATTGCTGCCCTACACTGGATGCACAACCGTGCAAGAGGAAGAGACCTCACTATCCGCCTGACCAATAGTCAATCAATATCTATCTGGCACGTCGATAGTGAACCCATTTACGAGCTGGTCATACTTGGCTCAGCAATTGTCCCCTCCCCTCAAGCGGGTAAGGCCACACCCCCTTCTAACTGACCACAACACAATGAGAGACGCGGCCTCCTGGTATTCGGCCCTCATGCGCTCATGCATCCACTCGGTCTCGACGTTGGAGCGTCTTCCGGTATCGTCAGGTTTAGAGACTTTCACCCAGGGACATCCTTCGCACCCCATGTAAAGAGAAGATTTTCAGTGTCCAAACCTGTCATCCACAATATGCCTGTGGAAGCTATGGCCCTGATGTCGCTAAGGCGTATAATAATCACAACACACAATGCAAGATGCATGAGTCACACAATCCAATCATATATCAATCTTGCGCATACTGTAGGCTCATGTGGGACAACTTTGCCTATCAGGGAGCCCATAAACAACCTGCCCTATGGCATATGCACGGTCAACCACATCTCATAACAAACATGCAGATAATGCATATGGACATATATCATGAAGCTATGTTGTCACATACTCATAATCGGTATCGATAACCGGCCTATATACAAGATGGGCTCCATAGATGAACAGATGATCTAAACCATAATATAAAGATCAGCCCTTAACTGGGGATATACCAAATCTGATAGCACGGATCCCTCCGTCTACGACAATGATGAACTCCCCTCATATCAAGGTTGGGCCTAGGTAACCTACCTATAATCCTAAGGATCCGGAACAGGTTTCCTTCACCATACTATCATATGGCCCACTAGATGCCCTAGGGGGCCCAAATAAGTCCTTAATGGACTCCAAGATTAAAATAACCTCACTAGCAACCAATGGAGGCCCAACATTTTGGGTTAGCCCAAGAAGAATAGATGGATCATGCAATATCAATGGGGCCCAATGATTTGGGCTAACCCACTTAGAGAATAATGAGAATGGGCCTAACAAAGGCCTAAGGGAAGGTCACAATGTGGACATTGAACCATCATTGCCCATCAATGTGGACATTTAACTAACATTACTCCCAAGGAGTGGCTCATATAGAGCCCAAAACATATAGTGGGGCCCATGGCCTCACACAAGGGCTTGATATACTTTACAATGGGCCTCACATAAGGGCCTGATATACTTTACAATGGGCCTCACACATGGGCCTAATATACATCACAATGGGCCTCACCAAATGGGCCACTAATATATCACAATGGGCCTCATACCTAGGCCTCAAATACATCTTAATGGGCCTCATCCAATGGGCCTTAAATACATCATATTGGGCCTCACATAAGGGCCTCACATACATCTCATTGGGCCTCAAACAAGGGCCACAAATATATCAAGGTAGGCCCCATGATTTGGACAATTTGGATATAACACATACATTGCATTGGTCCCATCGTCCATATCTGGACAGTGGACAGCATGGATGAACACATGCATCATGATAAGGCCCACCGTCTAGATCATGGTGGGCCACATCCAAAAAAATGGATGGAGGGCTTGGAATAAAACACATGTATTATGGTTGGCCTCAACGTCCAGCCCCTGGACGGATGGTCTAGATAAAGAATACATACAATCAAGGTGGCCCCACACGGCACCGTCCAGAGGTGGACGGTGTGGATATACAATACATACATTAAGGTGGGCCCCACCCCCACATGTGCAGCACATGTGGGGTGCGTCCCACATCCCAGCCAAAAGGGATGGACGGTTTAGATATAATGCACGCCTCATGGTCGGCCCACAGAACTTGCTGACATTAACTACAGCAGCTATATTGCTGCGTGAGGTACTCCAGCCAATCCACATCCACCGTCCATGGAATGGTCGGTGTGGATGCAACACATCAAATCAAGGTGGCCCCCACACACTGCCATGGTGGGGTCCAAGTCCAATGGATGGATGGTTGGGATATAACATATACCTCATGTTCAGAGCCACCGTCCAGAGGTCTGGACAGTGTTGATCTGAAGCACATACATCATGGTAATCCCCCACGTGGGACCCATGAATGGACAACATGGTTGAAACCCATACATAAGAGGTGGGTCCACACGTGTGGCCCACCTTAGATTAGAATGAAGCTGATATTTGTGGTTACCTTCATCCAGACCTGTCCAGCAGTGGACAGCAAGGTGGGCTCCACTAACTGGATGCTCAAAAAATTTAGACAGCCTGGATTTTTGCTATACACAATAGGTGGGCCACACACCTCATCATCACCATAAAATGAAAGAGAGAAAGAGAAAGAGAGAGGGAGAAATGGGTGATGGAGGGACCCCACCACTATGTATCCCTCATTACATGCATCATACACCATACATCAACACAGAAAACAAATCTGGACAGCAACATAACATAAAAATCTGAGGTGGGGACACCATCCCCACCATGCAAATCAGGGGTTTATATGACCCTTAAAGGCATGGATTAAAGAAAAACCCATCATGGTGGGGTCCACGGAGAATGGACCCTCCATGGCTCATGCATGCAAGAAGATGGGCCAAAGGCCACATCAAGGGGATCATGAAGGATCTCCACCATGGATTGGTGGGTCCTACATGATCCTAAGCAAGAAAATCAAAGAAAGAGTGGAAGATCTACCCTAAACATGGCACCCACCTTCAAATTTTCTTATCCTTCTTCCACCAATGGCTTCCAATGCTTCAAGGGAACAAGGTTCAATGGTTGAGATGAAGTCTTGATGCTTGGATTATGAGGGTTAGGGAGAGGAAGTTATTGAATTTTTTTGGGAATCCATGGCTCTTGTTAGAGAGAAATGAAGAAGAAAAAGGGAGGAAGAGAGAAATAAGAGGGAGAGAGAGATGATTGCTTTGTAAGGCAATCATAGCTAGTGTAAGGCATGCTCTCATGGGAAAGAAAAAAGTAATTATGGGCTAGGCACTAGGGTGGCTAGGGTAAGATAGGTAGGTAGGTTAGGTTGATAATTGCTTGCTAGGGAATAATCATATCTGGGATAGGTGGGTAGCACAATCATGCGATCAATGGCCGGAATCATGCGTGGCCCACATCTTATGACCTAGACGTCGGAGTAGCGCACGAGACACGGTCGCAATGACACAGGTCTCGGGCTGAGTCGACTTAGGTTTACAGGATATGACTTAGGGTCGCACGAGATCCTACGGAACTAAATGGACACTAGGACACGGGCTTGACACAAGCTGTGTAGGCCCCACCGTGATGCGTGTCGAACATCAACACCATGCATTTGATGGGACCCCTTTAAATTATGGGATATCCCAAAAAGCAGCCGTACATGGAACTCAGGTGGGCCATACCATCTAAAATCATATGAAGATATGCATAAAACATATAACAGCACTTGGTAGGGCCCACCTGAAATTTGGATGCATCTGAAACTTGTTCTGATCCCTCATCCATGTGGGACACACATAATGGATGGGCTGGATTTGTGAACAATATCTCGGTGGGCCCAAAAAATGATTATGAATGTTTTAATGGGAGGATAACCCCTCTCAACTTTTGTATGTGGTGTGGCCTACAAAAGTTATAGATTGACTTGATTTTTAAGCTCAAGGCCCACGATGGAATGGTGCATCTGACTAATGGGGTAGATGTTTGACACGCATCTCAGTGGGGCCCATACAACTTGACCTCATGGGAAGTTCCAATGAGCTTGACTGCATAGAACTATATATATATATATATATATATATATAAAGAGAGAGAGAGAGAAACGCTCAGCTGTGCACCAATTCAAATGTCATTATATGCGAACCTTGCTATCAACGGTCAGATAAGGTAGATGGTCTGCATGAAGTCACTCTTATGCACGAGTTTGAAAGTGTTCTCCCTATTCTCTAACTATCTGAAGGGCGCGGTGGAAGTCTTTCACAAGAAATTCTTCCGCAAGGATGCTAGGTGGGTCCCACCAAGATGTAAGTGATAAATCCACACCGTTCATCCATTTTGAAAGGTCATTTTAGGACATGCAACCAAAAAATGAGGTGTATCCAAAACTGAAGTGGTTCGTATGAGAGGAAACAGTGTATATTCAATGACAATCGTTTAAATATTCGTGGTGCAACAGAAGTTTTAAATCAGGCTAATATTTGTGTTCTCAGTTCACCCCAGTATAAATGACATTGTGAACGGTATGGATGGCATGTAAACATCATTGTTGAACCCGGGGAGGGTTAAACGGTAGGAATTTCCCTACCCACATCTTCCTTGAGTAAAGCCCACTTGAATCTTGGACCCTGATCAATTTTTCTCTCAAGTATTAGAATGATCTCACAAAACAGATGAATGTGATGGATTTCTCAAAAACATGACTATGGGCCCTACCTAGGTTTTCAGTGTAAGAACTTCCTGCTAAAGACTTTCGCATGAAAATCCACGTCCCATTCTCTGGATGAACTGGCATCTTAAGTGGATTGGCTACTCCACTGTCAGTGCTTTGTGGACCCCAAACATGATGTATGTGTCTCATCCATGCCGTCCATACATTTTAAAAATAATTTTATGGTATGAACCCAAAATCGAGGTAGATCAAAATCTCAAGTGGCCCACACAATGTTGATTGAACTCTCACCATTAAAAACTTCCTGGGGCTACCAAAGTTTTGAATCAAGCTAATATTTGTTTTTTACCATCATCCATGTCTGTATGACCTAATCTACAGGTTGGATGTCAAATAAACATTATGGTGGACCAAGGAGATTTTCAATGGTAAACGATCAATCACTACTATTTTCCTATGGTGTGGTCCACCTGAGATTTTGATCTACCTCATTTCTGACTTCAATTATTAAAATAATGTGTAAAAATGGATAGACGGTATGGATAAAACACATAGATCATGGTGGGCCCACATAGCACCGACCACTTGCCACCTGGCTAGCTACAGCGTCACTACCCAAAGTGCCTCGATTGCGTCCTACCCCGCCGGATGCAAATTTCCTACGAAAGCCTTTTTAGGAAGATCCTGCGCAAAATGTTGGGTGGGTCCCACCTAGATGTTTTTGAAAAATTCACCCCGTCCATACGTTTTGCGAGCTCATTTTAGGATGTGAGACCAAAAATTAAGTGTGTCCAACACTCAATTGGGACCGAGAGGAAACAATAGATATTCAATGAGCACTGTTGAAGCATTCTTATGGCCAGAAATTATTGTATGAGGACATTTTTGGCATTTTCACTTCATCCCATTGGGAATGACCTTATAAATGGTTAGGATAGCATATAAACATCAAGGTGGAGCCCATGAAGGTTTCAGTCGTAGGAATTTCTTTCTCCAGTTTTCCCTCTCATATGACCTGTACTTCCAGACGCGGATTGCATCCTGACCCCGCCCGTCTCTCGCCACGAACGGGCAGTTCCATGGGTGGACCCACCATGATGTATAGTTATATCCACACCGTCCATCCCTTTTCTCACATCATTTTAAGGTATGTCCACAAAAATAAGGTAGATCCAAGGACTTAAGTGGACCACACCAAATAATGAGCTTGATTGCATTTAATGCTTTGAGCAGCATTGAATGCAAGCTGAATTAATGCAACAATCATCTTTGGTGTGGTCCACTTGAGTGTTGGATCTACCACATTTTTATACACATACCTTAAAATGATTTGACATAAGGGATGAACCGTTTAGATAAACAGATACATCAAGGTGGGCCCACCCACAAAACTTCCCGCTCGTGGCCAGAGACGGGCGGGGGTAGGACGCATTCCATGTACGGAACTTCCTGCGTCCTACCGCGCCCATCTACAGCTAGGAATGGGCAGGAGCTTTGAGTGGTCACATGATGTATTGGTTTTATCCACACCGTCCATCCATTTTTTCTTATCATTTCAAGGCATTATCCCAAAACTACGGCAAATCAAAATCTCAAGTGGACCACACCACAAGAAGCAACCGTAATAATGATTCTCACTGTTAAAATTTTTTAAGGGCCCACTGTAATGTTTATTTGACATCCAACCTATAGATTAGGTCATAGAGACATGGATGATGGTAAAAAACAAATATCAGCTTGATCCAAAACTTTGGTAGCCCTAAGAAGTTTTTAATGGTGAGAGTTCAATCAACACTTTGTGGCCCACTTGAGATTTTGATCTACTTCAGTTTTGGGTTCATACCATAGAATTAATTTTTAAAATGTATGGACAGCATGGATGAGACACATACATCATGTTTGGGTCCACAAAGCATCGACAAGGGAGTAGCCAATCCGTTTAAGATGCCAGTTCATCGAGAGAATTGGACGCGGATTTTCATGCAAAAGTCTTTAACACGAAGTTCTTGCACTGGAAACCTAGGTGGGGCCCACCGTCATGTTTTTGAGAAATCCATCACATCCATCCGTTTTGTGAGATCATTCTAATACTGGAAAGAAAAATTGATCAGGATCCAAGATTCAAGTGGGCTTTAAAAAAGGAAGATGTGGGTAGGGAATTCTTACTGTTTATACCTCGCTGGGTTCGATAGTGATGCTTACAGGCCATCATACCGTTCATAACGTCATTCATACTGCAATGAACTGAGAATACAAATATTAGCCTGATTTAAAACTTATGTTGCACCATGAATATTTAAACGGTGGTCACTGAATATACATTGTTTCCTCTCATACAAACCACTTCGGTTTTGGATACACCTCATTTTTTGTTGCATATCCTAAAATGACCACTCAAAACAGATGAACAGTGTGGATTTATCACTAACTTCTTAGTGGGACATACCTAGCATCCCAGCATAAGAACTTTAGCAAGGTACGTACGTAATAACGTGCGAACCAGTGCATAGCTGAGCGTTTCTCTCTCTATGTGTGTGTATATATAGCCGAGTGCTTACCTGCGAACTTTTTTGAGAACTCATCATACGTGATATGACTCCAAAATCTAAGCGGTCCACATGAAGCAGCTCGCCATGAAACCCCTTGGGCCCAATATTTACTTCGTTCCAAAACTTTGGTGGGCCATGCAAAATAAAAATAGTTTCCTCCCTTGATTTGCATTTTTCTTTGCTATGGCCCACCGGAATTTTATATCGGGGTGAAAATTTGTCCCTTCAGGTTTCATGGAATTCTACATCACATAGAGCATTCAGATTAGACGCCCATGACATGTGCAGAGGTGCGCATGTGTATAGGTGCATAAGTGAGCATGACACTCTCTCTCTCTCTCTCTCTCTCTCTCTCTCTCTCTCTCTCTCTCTCTCTCTCTCTCTCTCTATATATATATATATATATATATATATATATATATATATATGCGGTCGACCTCATGGGAACTTCCCATGAGGTCAAGCTGTGTGGGCCCCACTATGATGCATGTCGAACATCTACCCCATCAGTCAGATGCACCATTCCATGATGGGCCTTGGGCTTAAAAATCAAGTCAATCCATGACTTGTGTGGGCCACACCATATGTAAAAGTTGAGAGGGGTTATCCTCCCATTAAAATATTCATAATCATTTGTTGGGCCACCAACATGTGGTTCACAAATCCAGCCCATCCATTATTTGTGTCTCACTTGGATGAGGGGTTAGACCAAGTTTCAAACGCATCCAAATTTCAGGTGGGCCCCACCAAGAGCTTTTATATGTTTTAAGCATGTCTTCACATGATTTTAGATGGTATGGCCCACCTGAGTTCTGTATACGGCTGATTTTTGGGATATCCCATTACTTAAAGGGGACCCATCAAATGCATGATGTTGATGTTCAAAACACATCACAATAGGGCCCACAGAGCTCAACCTTATAGGAAGCTCCCATGAGGTCGAGCTGTGTGGACCCCACCATGATGTGTGTCGAACATCAACACCATCCATTTGATGGGTCCCCTTTAAGTCATGGGATATCCCAAAAATCAACCATGAAGACATGCTTAAAACATATAAAATCTCTTGGTGGGGCCCACCTGAAATTTGGATGCAGTTGAAACTTGGTCTGACCTCTCATCCAAGTGGGACACTCACAATGGATGGGATGGATTTGTAAACCACATCTCGGTAAGCACAATAAATGATTATAAATGTTTTAATGGGAGGGTAACCCCTCTCAACTGTTGTATGTGGTTTGGCCCACCCAAGTCACGGATTGAGTTGATTTTTAAGCCTCTGGGCCACCATGAAATGATGCATCTGACTGATGGTGTTGATGTTCGACACACATCAGGGTGGGGCCCACACGACTCGACCTCCCATGAGATCGACTTCATAGTACCGTTCCCCCACAGACATATATACAAGGCCTTATTGCAGATCAGGGACCTTGAAAAAATAAATTTTCAAATTAGAATATTTCCTTCCCTTGAATACAGGCACTTTCCTCAATTGTTGTTTTGTGGCCATTGATTGACTGTTTAGGAACTTCATCCACGACTGTCAATCTCTTCTGATCAACAGTGAATTGAGGACATAACCCCAGATCCGATAGTTGTAGTTCTGACATATCCGGAACAACTCGTCTCGACGTGCCATAGCAAACTTATTTAAATACTTCACACATCAACAATATGAGAAATGACTAACTAATCAACTTGTGATTATGTGATTAAATTATTTCTTAATTTAATTAAATAATTTCTGAATTTTGTTTACAAAAATGAAACATACACCCCATGCTTTTGATTTTGATTTTTCTTTTTATTTTTTTAAAGGACTCATGCTTTTGATTTTATTTATTTTTATTAAAGGACCCTGTTTCTCTACTTTTGGTAGTATAGTGCTAAAATGTGCTGTATTGTTACCAAAATGTAGAAAAACGGGTGCATCTATGAAATTTTAAGTTTAGAGGAAAAAAATGCATGGTTTCCTAATGTTTTTCCCTCAAATATAATATCCTCATATCTCTTAAGGTTCAAATTTCATTTCCCGATCTTCACTTTTGAAGTTACATTTATTTAAATTTTGAAAGATGAAATGAAATTTATTAAGGCCAAAGCCAAAAAGGAGCAAGACAGAAACCCAAAAAACAAAAAAACAAAAAAGCTATACAAACCACCTGACCCAGGAACACTATACAAATCACTCAGCCCTGAACCTAAAAATAAGTATAGAGGAACCCAACAAATCCCAACCTCGCACCAGAAGCTGGCGAGAACAAATTGTTGGAATATATACAGAGAGTGGCCCATTTATGACTACAACCTTTGTATTAAAAAGAATAACTTCTCATATTCCACACCTTTTCATATTTTGAGAGGTGTCTCTCCACATTTCAAGAATGTCTTTTCACATTCTAAGGAGTGACTTTTCCCATTTCGTCAGATTCATTCCTTTGGTTAAAAATAAAAAACTCTTGGAATTCTGTAATGACATTGAATATTCTGATTAATTAGAGGAGATAAAGATTCATGTAATTACTTGGTTCCTTTGATGGGTTGGAACTAAATCATCTATAAATTCAAGGCTCCTGGTCCCTCTCTCCAACTCAGCATTTGCAGTTGATCTCCCATATCCATTCACGCATCAAAGAGAGCTGAGGAGAGAGAAGATCAAAGTTAGTCGTTATACCAAGTTGAGAAAACATAAACCATTGAAAGCAATGGCTCATCAACATCAAGTTTCTTCATCGTCTAATTCAATAGTGCAAGGTACACTCTCTAATTTATACAACTCTTTGGTTTTCATTTTGTCAAATGCATCAAGTCAAGATCCTATGGATTTTATGTTATTGTTAAACCGTATGTAGGTGTTAACATGTATTGGTCCAATGTTAACATGTGGTATCAAATCTTAGGTTCAAACTGATGTATTTGGCAAACAATCTTTATTAGCTATCCATGTGATGATTTGATTGTCATCTAACATAAGATTGCCTTCTTACATATCAAGTGCATATTTTCTTGAACCATAATGATAGATAGCCAATTTTCAAGATTAATGCAATTGTGTGATCTATTGGTAGAATCATGCCCTTTGGGATTCACCAATCAACAACATAAGATATTCAAATAGCTTAAATATGATGGTTCACCAGTTAATAAGAATCGATGGGCTCACATTCAATGACTAAATCTTGCACTCTTGATATGCATATGCATGTATATGATAGTCATCATATTATCACATGGAATCATATTTTTGGCCTTATTCATATTATGATTGTCATCTTATTAGGTCCATCATGTACATTTTTGGCTCACGAGCTAACATGCAGTAGTTTGCTCAAATCATTGATATTTGGCTAAAACAGATTAAGTGGGCCTTTAATGGCACAACAATCAAACAATCACTTAGGTTTCTCTCAGGCGACTTATGTAGATGCTGTTGACTCTAATTAGAAATTCATAACTTGGAATAGTTTGGTAGTTACCAAAGTGATCCAACTAGAAAGATTTATAGATATCCAATTGGAATTATTGATCTTTGAAATCATAATTTCAAAAATAATAACATCGTAATCGCGGTTTTGCTATTTAGATATCATGGATCGGTAGCCCAAAGGTAGGATCATCTTTAAGTAATTGCAAAACCAGTATAGGGTAATGAAATAAAACATTCTGATTGGATTTGGATTGAAATATCCAAAGGTATAAACCCATCTCCATTATAGCATGATTGATTAGTTAGCCCTATGGGTGATGTTGCTCATCCTAGAGTGGACCAATAGCAAGTTGTAGTCTCAACTCAAATGAGAGATTATAAAGATGCCGCACACCGACGTCGGCTCGAGCTGAAACTTATGTCTTGGCGATCGCGTCGTCGCCGCTGTTCCAACGCCGTGACTTGCGCACCGAACCGATACCCAGGCAAGAAGATGCCGATCTGCGTTTATTCGGAAGAAACACCGCGTGTTGCGAATTTCGAGGGAATCTCTACAATTAGTCCCATCAATCAACCATTAAATGCATCCCATACATCAAGTACTACACCCATTCCCTCTTTTTCTAAAAGTCCACCTTCTTTCCACCTCACCACTCCTCTTTTCCAAATTTCAACAACAACCATACACCTTTTACAATTTTTCAACCCAAACCATCACCCATCACTCCATCACCTTACCTCACCCATCCATATCTTCTCTCTCTCCCTCATTTCTCTAAAAAGAAAAATCTCTCCCAAGCAACTCAACCCCCCCACACGTCCAAGCTTTCTCTCCCTCTCAAGTGTGGTCCACCTTCCATCTTCCATCTATACCCTCTCATCTCCAATCTCAACCATTCATCTTTCATCAACCTCCATTAAGGAGCTAAGGAGTCCAAGGGAGCAAGGAAAAAGAAGATAAGGTGGGTGATTTGCCATTATTTTAAACTTTAGGGCCCACTTGTTGGTGGGACCCATTTGGATGTATGTGATCTAATCAAGAGGGCCCATAGTGGCGGGGTTCCTCTATCTCACCGTATATCTCTCTTTCTATCTCTCTCTTCCTTTGTGATGGTGTGGATCCCACCAATATGTGTTACATCTACCCGTCCATCTACATTAGACGGTGTGGCCCATCTTATTGTAGGTGATGATCCACACCATCCACCGTTTAAGTGGGCCAAATGCTTTATATATATAAATATATGTTATATTTTATATAATATATATAATATATATAATATAATATGTATTATATATATAATATAATATAATATATATATTATATGTATAAATGTTGGTGGGCCACATTTGCGTGGGACCCACCAATTGATGTGATTATGTATGCCGTCCAGCGTCCCTGGACGCTGGACGTTGGCGAGCAGTGCAGTGAAAATTGGCATGGAGTGTACTAGCGAGCTAGCAAAAGAGAAGTTTTTGGGGTAGGCCATTCAAGTAGGCCCCACCTTGATGTATCAGTTAGATCCAAGCTGTCCATCCTCTTCCTCAGATCATTCTAGGCGTTGAACCAGAAAATGAGATTGATTTGGTTTCCTGGTGGGCCATGGTATAGGAAACAGTGTTCCTACCTTTGATTTACTCCCTGATGCTCCTGTATATCTGAAAAAGCTCAATATTGGACCCTATGGGTTTGTATCGAGCCACAGGGACCAATGGATGGAGTGGATCTTCTTGATACGGGCCCCATCTACTAAAAACCGTACAAAATCATAAAATCAAAAAAAAAAACATTTTCATATTTTAGGGGTGTTTCTCTACATTCAAAGGATGACTTTTCACGTTCTAAAGAGTGACTTTTTCGTTTCATCTCTTGGAATTCTGTAATGACATTGAATATTCTGATTAATTAGAGGAGATAAAGATTCATGTAATTACTTGGTTCCTTTGATGGGTTGGAACTAAATCATCTATAAATTCAAGGCTCCTGGTCCCTCTCTCCAACTCAGCATTTGCAGTTGATCTCCCATATCCATTCACGCATCAAAGAGAGCTGAGGAGAGAGAAGATCAAAGTTAGTCGTTATACCAAGTTGAGAAAACATAAACCATTGAAAGCAATGGCTCATCAACATCAAGTTTCTTCATCGTCTAATTCAATAGTGTAAGGTACACTCAATAATTTGTACAACTCTTTGGTTTTCATTTTGCCAAATGCATCAAGTCAAGATCCTATGGATTTTATGTTATTGTTAAACCGTTTGTGGATGTTAACATGTATTGGTCCAATGTTAACATGTAGTATCAGATCTTAGGTTCAGACTGATGTATTTGGCAAACAATCTTTATTAGCTATTCATGTGATGATTTGATTGTCATCTAACATAAGATTGTCTTCTTACGTATCAAGTGCATATTTTCTTGAACCATAATGATAGATAGCCAATTTTCAAGATTAATGCAATTGTGTGGTCTATTGGTAGAATCATGCCGTTTGGGATTCACCAATCGACAACACAAGATATTCGAATGGCTTAAATATGATAGTTCACCAGTTAATAAGAATCGATGGGCTCACATTCAATGACTTAATCTTGCACTCTCGATATGCATATGCATGTATATGATAGTCATCATATTCTCAGATGGAATCATGTTTTTGGCCTTATTCATATTATGATTGTCATCTTATTAGGCCATGATGTTTTTGGCTCATGAGCCAACATGTAGCAGTTTGCTCAAATCATTGATATTTGGCCAAAACAAATTCAGTGGGCCTTTAATGGCACGACAATCAAACAATCACTTAGGCCACTGTAACGCCCTGAAATTCGGGGGTCGAGCATAACTCAGCTCTCGAGTTCCAAAACATCACTTATGCAACATATTTAATGATGGATGTATGTTGTATGTATTAGTGCATAAAACATAGAATAGATTAAGCCAAAGCACAGATATAATTCAGGGATAAGTGAAGAAAGCAAGCGGAAGACTTATAGAAATATATGTGTACAAGTGCAAATCCCTGAAGTACATATACAAACCAGGTCGTAATGAAAGTGTTACTATCAAAATTACAAGTATTAGATTACATCATTTAGTTTTCCAAAAGAAATCCCAGCATCCCACGCATCAGAACAAGGCTCGCTAGAACCCGTCTGAAAACTGCATATAAGAGAAAGCAGCCTCATCATCATCCATCTCCCGCTCTGCCTCAGAAGTCGCATCAACATCTGTAACATCAGAACCTAAGACAAAGTCTGGTGGTGTTTAACACCGCCCCAGAACGTGGGAGTGAGTGATCAACTCAGTGGAACAATAAGGCACTGGTTAACATGTTATCAGTTCAATCAAGCAGTAATGATAAAGCAGAACAATTAAACAAGTCCTAAGTACTCTTGTTAATGCAAGGATATATGCAAAATGATGCGTGCCCTCATGCGTACACCCTTAGCGTCTTCATCTTACGTTACGCATGACACCACCTCAAAGTGCGCCACGTCTACAAAGCACATGCAAATGCGGTGCATGAATATGATTACCAAGTTGTTATTAGTCCTTTTCATACAGCAGGATTGGGAAGCTAAGATACCTTCCTCATATCACCATCCAAACGGTGATCCATTTTAGGGTTGTCAATCCTAGGCATCTCATATGATCATATAATTTCAGGTCGTTGCAAAGGGCTCGTCACCAATCAATGCACGCCTATCATACCTTCGTTACTACACCAAGGCTCGTCACCTCAATGCGGTATCCAGGCATGCTCGAGGTCACTACAAAAGGCTCGTCACCAATCAATGTAGGCCGACAGCACGAATATAGTGTCCCATACCACCATAATCGGCTCACGAGTTTAGTTGCTCACTAGTCACTATGGGGAGGCTCGTCACCCCAGCGTAGGCCGACAGCTCGACCACGGTGTCCCATACCACCATGTCCGGCTCATGAGTCTTAGCGGATCAAGGTACCATGGTTAATAGGATTTTATTGGTAAGTTATGGTTTTCAAGTCCACACCTTAAGCCAGAAAAGAACACCGAATTGATTTCAGACGAGTTATCTTCGTCAACGGCGATAGAATAACCTAAGGCAAAAATAGAAATGAGATACAACAACACCAAGACTATTCTAAACTTTAACACAGATTAGGGTTAGGTTAACTTACCCAAAGATGATCTCAGAATTGTCAGAATAACGATTCAAAGTGAAGGTTCAAGGATGTAGAAGAACAGGAAAGAATCTAAGATGATTCACCAACTTATCTCTCACTTTCTCTCTCTTTTCCTTTCTCTTTCTAAGCTAGGGTTAGAGAAAATTCGTATGGAAAGGAGAGCTAGGGTTTCAAGGTCTATAAATAGGCCTATTATTGATGAAAATAACCCCAGGGCCAAGGTATACTTAGGGTATAACCAAAACTGGCATCTCACGATCCAACGAAGCACTTCCGGTGGGCCTATAACCACGAAAAGTCGGACTTAAGCTCACTGACCATGGATCTAGGTCGAGCTGAGTTTTTGTACCAACCAGATCTTCAGATCAGCCGTGGCGGACCACACTCAAATCAACGGTCAAAGAATCTCGATCAGGTCCACAAGCACAAGGACATGCCTGGGCTACCTTCCCTGATCAGATGATGAAATTGGGTCAGAATCCAACGGTCAGATAGCTTAAAATCATCGCGCAAGCAACACGACTCAGATTTCATAAAAGCTTAATAAATTTCCAACCGTTCTCACACTCTTCACTCCGAACTCAATCAAATCGACCCAGAACATCACATGGACTTGATTTTCGAGATGATGGTCAAGCCCAACATGGTGACCGCAACAGCCTAAGATCATCGCTATCGGACTTTCGACGCACGGTCCAGGTCCGATCCAGAACTTCCAAAAATTCCCAAGAACAACTGGATTTAGCGATGGATCCCAGATTTCAGAGTAACATAGCGCTAACTAATCTACAAGTTTTGAGTCATGCAGATACAATTTAAAGTGATTGATGCAGATTTCACAAGCAATCGAGTATAGCGCTAATTACCCCAAAAATAACTACTTAAGGAAAGATTAGCACAAAATTTCCAAGGTCATTACAGCCACTTATGTAGATGTTGTTGACTCTAATTAAAAATCCATAACTTGGAATAGTTTGGTAGTCACCAAAGTGATCCAACTAGAAAGATTTATAGATATCTAATTGGAATTATTGATCTTTGGAATCATAATTTCAAGAATAATAGCATCACAATCGCGGTTTTGCTATTTGGATATCATGAATTGGTGGCCCAAAGGTACGATCATCTTTAAGTAATTGTAAAACTGGTATAGGGTAATGAAATAAATCATTCTGATTAGGTTTGGGTTGGAATATCCAAAGGTTTACCCATCTCCATTGTAACATGATTGATTAGTTAGCCCTATAGGTGATGTTGCTCATCCTAGAGAGTGAACCAATAGCAAGTTGTAGTCTCAACCTAAATGAGGGATTATAATGATGCAGTGAGTCGCTCTTCAAAGTAAGTTTACAAACGCTTTTTTAGAATTACTCTGAATTACTGAATCAGCGTGAATCTCAAAGCATTTTAAGTAACAAGTGAGCTTGTTAATCTTTTCAAGCAGATCTCGCCTCAACTTCAATTCCTTATAACATCCCTATGCTTACTGGACCTAATTACTCGGATTGGCATGAGCGAATTTTTGTTTGTATTAGGCTCTATGGATTTGGACTTAGCCTTGCGCATTGATGAGCCAACTCAACCCACAACTGAAAGTTCTCCTGAAGATAAAATTTTATATGAAACGTGGGAGCGATCGAACCAATTGAGTCTTATGTACATGAAAGTGTCGATCGCCAAACATATCCGTGGATCCATACCATCATCCATGAAGGCACAAGAATATCTTACATATGTGGAAAAACGTTTCGTGTCGATGGACAAATCGTTGGCTGGAATACTCATGGCAAAGCTAACAACTATGAAGTATGATGGGCTGAGTGGTGTGTAAGAGCACATTCTTGAAATGACGCACATAGCAGCGCAACTTGAAGCCTTAAATATGAAAGTTAACGAGCTTTTCCTCGTACAGTTCATTCTAAGCTCACTTCCTCAGCATTTTGGACCGTTTAAGATTCATTATAACACCAATAAAGATAAATGGAATCTTAATGAACTACAAAACATGTGTGTGCAAGAGGAATCGTGACTTAAACAAGGGGGAGGACATATCATCCACTTTGTATCACAGGAGAATAAAGTAAAAAAGAGAAAATTTTAAAAAAGGGCAAGAGGGGTCCACCAAAGAAGAATAACCCCACACCTGATGTAGGCAAGGATAATAACAACCTTGACAAAGTGAGATGTTTCTTCTGTAAAAAGAAGGGACACCTCCAGAAAGATTGTCAAAAGTGAAAGAATTGGTTCGAATGAAGAGGTAATAATTTAACCTCTGTATGTTTTCAAACCAATCTTGTCGATGTTCCTTTAAATAGTTGGTGGATTGACTCACGTGCATCTGTCCATGTTTCAAATTTAATATAGGGATTCCTTTTAAGCCGAAATCCAAGTGATGGAGAGAAGAATATTTATATGATAGACATTTTAGGGATTTATCCCAAAAATGAGATGAATATAAATCTCAGGTGGACCACACCACAGGAAAACAATAATGATGGCATATCCACCATTAAAATCCTTGTAAAGAAGGCTTTAGCTTTCATTTTGCAAACAATTATTTTAGTTTATATAAGGATAATATTTTAGTTGGTACTGAATTTTTAAATGGTGGTCTTTATCAATTAAACTTAGATTCCATATTTGAGCAATCTCTCCTTACTCTACATGTGAATATTAGATCAAATCATGGCCCGCCTAATGATACTTCCTCATTATTGTGGCACCAATGTTTAGGTCACATATCTAAAGATAGAATTATGACGTTAGTAAGGGAAGGAGTACTGGCCACTCTTGACTTCATGGACTTCGGCGTCTGTATAGATTGTATAAAAGGAAAGCAACTTAAAATTAACAAGAAAGGTGTCACATACAGTAAAGAACTCCTTGAATTGATACATACTGATATTTGTGAACAATTTTCACCTTCTATTACTGGAAATAAATATTGTATCACCTTTATCGATGATTATTCACGATACAATTATGTCTATTTACTAAAAGAAAAGTCAGAGGCCATAAACGCTTTCACAAATTTCTGGTCTGAAGTGACAAATCAAATAGACGGAAACATTAAAGTTGTGAGGTCAGATAAAGGTGGTAAGTATTATGGTAGACATACTGACTTGGGTCAAAGTGAAGGCCCATTTGCCAGTTTCCTCAAATCGAAAGGAATAGTTCCTTAATATACGACACCGGGTACTCCTCAATAAAATGGTGTTACTGAGAGGCGTAATGGACACTTATGGATATGGTGCGTAGTATGATTAGTAATTCCTCTTTCCCTGAATCCATGTGGAGTGAAGCTCTGAAAACAGCAGTGTATATCTTAAATCGGGTTCCTAGTAAGGCTATCCCTAAGACTCCTTTCGAGTTATGGACAGGAAGGAAACCTAGTTTACGACACCTATACATTTAAGGTTGTCCTGCAGAGGGTAAATTATACAATCCACAAGAAAAGAAACTTGATTTCAAAACCGTGAGTTGTCTTTTTATCGGATATTGTGAGAGATCAAAGGGCTACGGGTTTTACTATCCTAACCATAGCACCAGGATCGTTGAGACTTGAACTACTAGATTCTTGGAAGATGGTAACGATAGTGGGAGTAATAAACCACACAATGTGGTATTATAAGAAAAATGGGTATCAATTACATTACCCGTACTTTATGACAATATTGTTATTTCGCAGGACATTGTTCATAACAATGAAGAACAACATCTCGAGAATGAACCACTCCATGAAGAAAATGTTATAGAACCGGTAAATGAAATGTCACAGCTGGAAGTACAGAGAAGATCTCATAAAGTAAGAAGATCTGCAATTCTGGATGATTATATTGTTTACATCCAGGAATCTGAATTTGATATAGGAGTCACAAATGATCCACTAACATTTTCGCAAGCCATGAATGATAAGGATTCTGATAAGTGGCTTGATGCAATGAAAGATGAGTTGAAATCCATGAACGACAACAAAGTTTGGGATCTCGTTCAATTACCCACAGATTTTAACGCAATTGGTTGTAAATGGATATATAAAACCAAGCGCGACTCAAATGGTAAGGTTGAACGATATAAAGCCAGATTAGTTGCCAAAGAATTCACTCAAAGAGAAGGTATCGATTATCACGAAACCTTCTCTCCACTATCTAAAAAGGATTCACTCAGAATCATTTTGGCACTAGTGGCTCATTAAGATCTCGAGTTACATCAGATGGATGTGAAAACGGCATTTTTAAATGGGAACTTAGATGAGGAAGTTTACATGAATCAACCAGAGGGCTTTATTGAACAAGGTAATAAACAACTAGTATGCAAATTAAAGAAATTCATATATGGACTTAAATAAGCTTCTAGACAATGGTATCTCAAGTTTAACCATATAATAGTTGCCTTCGGTTTTGAAGAAAATACTACAGATCAATGCATATATCTGAAAGTCAGTGGGAGTAAGTTTATCTTTCTGGTTATATGTGGATGATATTTTACTTGCTAGTAATGATCTAAGCATGTTATATGAAACTAAAAATTTTCTCTCTGAGAATTTTGAAATGAAAGATATGTGTGTAACTACCTTCGTAATCGACATTAAGATATATCGAGATAGATCACGTCGACTGCTTGGACTATCTCAGAGAGCCTACAATGATAGGATTCTCGAAAGATACAATATGAAGAACTGTAGAGCTGGTGATGCACCTATTGTTAAAGGAGACAAATTCAGTCAGGACCAATGCCCAAAGAATGATGTAGAGCGAGCACAAATGAAAAATATACCCTATGCTTCTGCAGTAGGGAGCCTTATGTATGCGCAAACATGCACTTGACCCGATATCAGCTTTGTTGTTGGAATGTTAGGCAGATATCAAAGTGACCCTGGAATGAATCACTGGAAAGCTGCAAAGAAAGTCATGTGCTACTTACAGGGAACCAAGGATTATATGCTCACATATAAAGGATCCAATCAGTTAGAAGTGATTGGATATTCGATTATGCCAGATGCATTGATAGCAGAAAGTCCACATCTGGTTATGTCTTTCTACTTGCTAATGGGGCTATTTCGTGGAAAAGTGTTAAGCAGACTTGTGTCTCTACTTCTACGATGGAAGCGGAGTTTGTGGCGTGCTTTGAGGCCACTACCCAGGCTATTTGGTTGTGGAACTTCATCTTAGGGCTTCGGGTTATTGACACTATTTCAAAGCCGCTGAGAATTTATTGCGATAATACTACAGCAGTATGTTACTCCAAAAATGACAAGCATTCTAGTCGAGCAAAGTATATTGGGGTTAAATATAATTTTGTCAAAGAAATGTTCAAAATCATTTAGTGTCTATTGAACATATAACGACAAACTAGATGATTGTGGATCCAATGACCAAAGGATTACCATCAAATACCTATAAGGGTCATGTAGCTAAAATGGGCCTAGTTAGGATATAATTACCTTGGTCATTAACTTGATGTAATAGACACTATCTATATGAAATCACATTTTCATGCATTCTTATTTATCCTTACGTATATACATTTATGGTGGATGTAAGTAAGATATAATCGTTGGACCATTATGTTTAACTGGCCTTATGGTTAGCCTGTTAATCTTCTCATTTAGCACCGGATTGAATTGCTAATGGTGTAATACATGGAAGGGAGTATGTCGCTAAATGATGTATGACGGCCATGATTCACATTAGTAGGTTCATTTAATCAAAGTATTATGTCTTTTTTAGTGTGGCATCATTGGAAGTATCTTTTCAAATGTCTAAATTCAAGAGAAGTCAATTTTTATAAAATCAATATATATATATATAATAAATTAAAATTCGAATCTAGGGAAAAGTCCTCATGCCTGATCTTCTCCTTTAACCACTTCCTTCATATCTAGTAACTTACAAATCAACTTATTAAAACTTCTGATGTGGGCCTCCACATCTCCACCTGTAACTTCTCGAAAAAATCCGTACAATGACCCAGGTACCATCTCAGGCAAAAATCGTTAAGGACTGAACCCTTTAGAAATTAAACGAAAATTAATTAAGTACTGAACTGAATTAATCGGTGAGTTAGTTCAAATCACTTTCTATACGAACTGCAAGACCCAAAACTAGCAGAATAGCTAGCTCTACGTTACCTAAAAACCTAGGATCAATCTCAAAACCCAGTTGCTCGTGGGAGCATCTTGAAACTCCATATCAGACCTGGACCGTGTGTCGAAAGTTCGATTACCGTGAAACTGTACGGTTATGACTGCCTTACTGGGCTTGGCAACCATCTCAGGAATCAAGTTCAAATGATATCCAGAAACGCACAACTTAAGCCTTGAGTGAAGTATGTGAGAAAAGCAAATATCTTTAGAAAATGAACTCAAACTTAAGTGAATTAGGTCGTTCGCTTGCAAGCCAAATTTAAGGTTTCAGACCATCAGAATCTGACCCAACTACACCCTTGGATCAGGAAAATTTCCCTACACAGGTCAGTGTACTTGTGCCCCTGATCGAGTGACGATAGCCGTTGAACTGAAACTGGTCCTCCACAGTCGATCCACAAATTTGATCGGACTGAAATCTTAACCTGGCATAAATCCATTAGCAGGGAACTTTCTTCAGACCGTATGCGAGCAATGGACCTCTAGATGAGCTCCGTTAGCCTGAAATAGACGACTGTTGGCTATAACCTAAGTATATCATGACCCTAGGGCCATTGACATCAGTTCTGGGCCTATATAAGGGCCTTAACCCACCCTTCTCTCTTTCCATACGAATTTCCTAAACCTTAGGAGAGAGAAGAGAGAAAAGAGAAGGAGAAGGTGAGGGGAAGTGAGAGAGAGTTGTGGTTGGTTGTTAGGATTCATTCCCGCCACTCTACGTGTTGAATCTCCTCTTCTGTGTCTCTATACTGGCGATTTCAACTCCATTTTTGAGTAAGGAATCATAACTCTAATCTATTTTAGGTATCCAAATAGGTAGATTGGTAAAATAGCTAACTTATTTCATGCTATAGGTAGTCATTGTGCCGTAAATAAAGGCGTAGTATACGAACCAAGTTCGTAATCGGCATACTGACGAAAGGTGTGGACTATAAACATTTAGGTTATGGTTTTCAAGGCGTTCAATGTCAGTTAATGATTTATGACTAACTTGATTACTGTCACATGTACTTAGATGCAATGCTTTTCGTACATTATACATATATATGAACTATGTTGGACATAAGGCATTTCATGTATTTGTTGAAATATTTGAATGAATATGGAATCATGATTTGTGCTTGCCATGATTATTGATTGAGAATACATGATCGTTGTATGTGTGACAACTCCTTAGTGAAAGGATATGCTACAATATATGTTATGACAAATTTATTACATGTATGTTAGTATGTATAGTCTAAGTGTTTGATAAAATGCCTAAATGAGAAAATACCAATTGAAATATATTTTATAAAGGTGTTGAGATAAGATTCTTAACTACCTTAGCTATAGGTATAGATTCCTTCTTGTAACCTAAATCCAATTACGTTATTTATGTATGAAATGCATATGTATGATATCATGTTCCCTATGTGTTATATAAAATGCTCAAATGGTTGAAATGCTTGGATTGTTTGTTCAATACAGTTATGACTACTATATGTGAATGCTATTGTTTTGGAGTGTGATTGGGGCTATGATGTAGTCCAGGCAATCGGTAATGACTACCGATTGAGTGGCTGAATCAGTTTCGCCACCACGGACACGTTCGATGAATCCGAGTCATACGGTGATTATCGACAGTGGTTAGGCCACAAGGAGTGCGTATGCGCTCCATGTCAATCAATTTAGCATGCGCTCGTACTAGTCGAGCTTGTCAAACAACCCGATTGGCCTCATGTATGTTTACCATGTATGGGCGTTACTGTTTGAATCTAAGGTACCACTTACCATTGAAAAGCCCGTTTAACCTTAGTACCACAATCCGCTAAGACTCATAAGCTGGGCATGGTGGTATGGGACACCGCGGTCGAGCTGTCGGCCCACGCTGGGGTGACGAGCCTCCCCGTAGTGTCCAGTGAGCAACTGAAACAAGTGAGCCGAATACGGTGGTATGGGACACTGTATTCGAACTGTCGGCCTACGCTAAGGTGACGAGCCTTTCCCGTAGTGACCTCAAGTATAAACTAGGCCTACGCCGAGGTGACGAGCCTCCCATAGCGACCTGAACTTGCCTATCCACTGTTTTAAATCAGGGGTGACGTTCCCTATAACTTGTCTAACGTATGTGATTAACTAGGATTGACGACCCTAGATAGATCATCGTTTGGGTAATGATATAGAGGGAGGTACCTTAGCTTCCTGAATATGCTGTATGAATATGCCTAATAAATTACTTGACTAAGACGATCATGCACCGCATTACATGTGTTTTGGCGATGAAGGCACAGTGGGAGTAGCATGTGCAATCGTGAGATGGTGTCGCTGAGGGAGTGTAGGCGAGGGCATGCATCATTAATACATGTCATCCTTGCATTAACAAGAGTACTTAGGACATGATTGTTGTACTACTTGACTGAATTGATAACATGTTAACCTTTGCCTTATAGCTCCATTGAGTTGATCACTCACTCCCACTCTGGGACGGTATTTTAAAACACTAATTAGACTCTATTGTAGTTTCAGATGATGGCGAGGCTTACGAGTTGGAGCCGACCTTCTACGACGATGAGGAGTTCTCCTACATGCAACTCTCTGGTGGGTCTATGTAGACCTGGAGTTGCGTCGACGGGGCTACAGGGATACGAATTAGTTGAATATCACACTTGTCATTTTGTATATTTTGAAACTATACAAGCAATTATATAACATGGTCAGCTTAATCCGAGCCATGTACCATTGCGACCGCACCGTCACCGCGGTTCCAACTCCGCGTCTCGTGCGCCAACCCGACGCTTAGATCATAAGATGTGGACCGTGCATTATAATGGTCATGGACCGCATATTGCGGGACCCACCCATCCCATGTGACACCAATCTCTAGGTAATCATGAGGGTGATTGTAACGACCTTGGAATTTTCTGTGCTAATCTTTCCTTAAGTAGTTGTTTTGAGGTAATTAGCGCTTTACTCGATTGCTTGTGAAATCCGCATCAATCACTTTAAATTGTATCTGCATGGCTCTAAACGTGTAGATTAGTGAGCGCTACGTTACTCTGAAATCTGGGATCCATCGCTAAATCCAGTTGTTATGGAGAATTTTGGAAGATCTGGATCGGACCTGGACCGCGCGTCGAAAGTCCGATGGCGATGATCTTAGGCTGTTGCGGTCACCGAGTTGGGCTTGGTCATCCCCTCGAAAATCAAGTCGATCTGATGTTCTGGGTCGATTTGCTTGAGCTCGGAGTGAAGAGTGTGAGAACGGTTGGAATTTATTAAGCTTTTATTGAAATTTGATGGTGCTTGCGCGACGATTTTAAGCATTCTCACCGTTGGATTCCGACCCAATTTCACCCTCTAATCGGGATAGTTGGCCCTGGCATATCCTAGTGCTTGTGGACCCGATCGAGATTCCGTGACCATTAAATTGAGTGTGGTCCGCCACGGCCGATTTGTAAATTGGTAGGTATGAAAACTCAGCTTGACCTAGATCCATGGTCAAGGAGCTTAAGTCCGACCTTTCGTGGTTATAGGCCCACCAGAAGTGCTTCGTTGGATCGAGAAAGGCTTACTTTGGTTATAACCTAAGTATACCTTGACCCTGGGGTTATTTTCGTCAAGTTTAGGCCTATTTATAGTCCTTAAACCCTAGCTCTCTTTTCCATACGAATTTTCTCTAACCCTAGCTTGGAAAGAGAGTGGAAAAGAGAGAGAAAGTGAGAGAGATAAGTTGGTGAATCATCTTGATTTCTTCCTTGTTCATCTTCATCTTTGAACCTTCACTTTGAATCGTTCTCCCGACGATTCTGAGTTCTTTTGGGGTAAGTTAACCTAACCCTAACCTGTGTTAGAGCTTAGACTAGACTTGGTGTTGTTGTATCTCATTTCTATCCTTATTTTAGGGTATTCTAACGCCGTTGACGAAGACAACTCGTCTAAATCAGTTCGGTGTTCCTTTCTTTGCTTAAGGTGAGGACTTTAAGTGTATAGGTTATGGTTTTCAAGGCTTTCAATCCCAGTTAGTGATTTATTCTTGTTATGGATGAGATTTCACATGCCAAATGTTATGTTTACATTGCTTTCCTGATATGCATGTGCTATATTGAGATTTGTGTATTCTAGGTGTATTTATAAAGTACCGTATACGTATAAATTATGCACTTATGTTTGCCATGATTATTTGTCATGTATGTATGCTAGATGCATGTATGACAACTCCTTGGTAAAAGGAATTGTCTAAGTGCATGTATTCCAACATACGTCATGTATGTTGTTCCATGTATGCTAAGTGTTTGTAGAAATGCATGAATGATCTAAGTGTAACTTATTACACTAATTGTGGGCGTTGAGAAGTGATTCTCAATACTCCTATTGATGCGCATGATTTCCTTTATGCAAGCTACTTTCCAAGTTATTTAAATTCAAGCATCTCCTATGCTTACATTTATGTTAAGTTGATATTCTTCGGATGTGCATGTACCATGATTTGAGTTGTTGATCCATGCTTTACATTCCATATGAATATCTGTAGTAGTGTAAGGTGTTTGGGACTATGCCTTAGTCCAGGAAATCGGTAATTGACCCTATATACGTGGTTGAGATTGCTTTCGCCATGTAGGACGTATTAGACGAACCCGAGTCGTATTAGAGTTGTCGGCAGTGGTTTGGCCACGCGGAGTGTTTGCGCACTCTATGTCGCTCAACTCAACGTGCGCTCGTGCTAGTCGAGTTCGTCAAGTAACCCGATTGTCCGATGTATGTTCAACATGTATGGACGCTACTGCTTGAATCTAGGGTACCGAACTTACCAGTGAAATCCTATTAACCATGGTACCTCGATCCGTTAAGACTCATGAGCCGGACATGGTGGTATGGGACACCATGGTCGAGCTGTTGACCTACGCTGGGGTGACGAGCCTCCCCGTAGTGACCAGTGAGCAACTAACCTCGTGAGCCGATTATGGTGGTATGGGACACTATATTCGTGCTGTCCGCCTACATTGATTGGTGACGAGCCCTTTGTAGTGACCTCGAGCATACCTGGATACTGCAAGGAGGTGACGAGCTGAATTGTGGTAATAAAGGTATGAAAGGCATGCATTGATTGGTGACGAGCCCTTTGCTACGACCTAAAACCATATGATCGTATGAGATGTCTAGGACTGACGACCCTAGAATGGATCATTGTTTGGATGGTGATATGAGGAAGGTATCTTAGCTTCCCAATCCTACTGTGTGAAATGGACTAATAACAACTTGGTAATCATATCCATGCACCGCATTTGCATGTGCTTTGTAGATGTGGCGCACTTTGAGGTGGTGTCATGCGTAACGTAAGATGAAGACGCTGAGGGTGTACGTGTGAGGGCACGCATCAGTTTGCATTAATACTTGCATTAACAAGAGTACTTAGGATTTATTTAATTGTTCTCCTTTATCATTACTGTTTGATTGAATCGATAACATGTTAACCCAAGGCCTTATTGTTCCACTGAGTCGATCACTCACTCCCACGTTTCGGGCGGTGTTACACACCCACCGGACGTCTTAGGCCCCGATGTTGCAGATGTGGATGCGACGCCCGAGGCAGAGCAGGAGCTGGATGACGACGAGGCCGCCTTCTCCTATATGCACCAGACGGGTTCTAGCGAGCCTCGGTCTGTTGCGCGGGATCTCTGGGATTATATTTTTGGAACTGAAACGATGTAATTGATACTTATAATTTTGTTACATAACACTTTCAAACGATCTGGCTTGTATATGTAATTCAGGGATTTACACTTGTACACATATTTTACTATAAGTCTTCCGCTTGCTTTATTCACTTGTCCCTGAATCATATCTGTGTTTTGGCTTAATCTATTCCATGTTTTATGCACTAATACAGTCAACATACATCTCTCATTAATTATGTTGCATAAGTGATGTTTTGGAACTCGGGAGCTGAGTTATGCTCGACCCCCGAATTTCAGGGCGTTACAGTGATGAACCCCTTGTACTCAGCCACCCTACCTTAGCTATAACCACCCTACCTTAGTTATAGCCACCCTACCCTAGCTATAGCCACCCTACCCCCTAGCCTTCTTATAAACATTTATTGCTAGCCACCCTCCCTTACAAGTAATCATGGCCTACCTAAGCTACTCTCTCTCTCTTTACAACTCTCTCTCTCTCTCTCTCTCTCTCTCTCTCTCTCTCTCTCTCATTTCTCAAACCCACATTCCCAAGCAAGGAAAATCCCACGTCCAAGCCTTCCCATGGAGAGAAAAATGTGATTTGGTGGCCCACTTTCCATCCCAAAAATCCTTCATCCAAGCCATCCACTTCTCATCTCCCTCCATCAAAGTGAAGCACAAGGAGATCGGCTTTCCAACGGACCAAGAAGATCGATGGTGGGTGCTCATTAGGCTAGATTTTTCATATTTTGATGATGGGCCAAGTGAGGCCTACCGATTGATGGTATGGATCTCACTTTGGACCCTAGGTGTGGCCGATAGCCCACGTTGATGCTCATGAACATTCAATGATGGGGCCATTCTCCATGGACCCCATCATGATATTTACTTTCCTTGCATGAAAAGAGGTCTTCTAGACCGTCCATTTTGAGTGGAGAAGGGATCTCCCCCGTTGATCCTTGATTTAGTAGGCCCACATGTATTGGGACCCACTTGATGTATGTTTTAAATTATGCAAAGGAGGGCCCATAGTGCCAGGGTCCCTCCATCACATGTGTCCCACTCTCTTTTTCTCTCTTTCTCCCTCTCTTTTTCGTTTGTTTTGGTGTATGAAGATGTGATTGTGTGGCCCACTTGCATGGACCCCACAATGAGACATGACTTTATCCAAGCCATTTATAAGTGGGGCCCACCTTATATGTGTTGCACCCACACCATCCTCCATGTGGTGGCCCACCTAAGCCGGGCCCACCTCGAATGTATGTGTTACGTCCAATCGTCCAGCTAGCCTCTGGATTATGGGAAAATACAAATATTAGCTTGGTTCACAAGATTTTGGAGTGGTCCACTTGTGTAGGCCCCACCTTGATGTAAGTATTCAATCCACTCTGTCCATTCCCTTCCACGGCTCATTTTAGGCGTTGAGCCGAAAAATGATGTTAATCCGATTTTTCTGGTGGGCCATAACATAAAAAATATTGATTTTTATCGTTAAAAATCAACTAGGACCCACCTTGAGCTAAAACACACTGGATATTGGACTCCTTTGGACGGTATCGGCCATGAAATCCAATGGTTGGGATGGATTCGTTTATGCGAGCCCCACGTATGAAAAACCGTGAAAATCACGATTTCAAAAACATAAACAAAACCAATAACCTATAGCCGACCGCTGCTGCGTGTAGCGGGCGGACGGCAGGGACCCACAGCCCCAGTTGTGCCCACACTGATGTATATTATGTATCCACCCCATTCATCCGGTGGTAACCTCCTGAAGTGGGACCCCTCCAAAGATCAGGCCGATCCGATGCTTAGGTGGCCCACATCATTGAAAACAACGGTGAATAACGGCTGCCTTTGAAACCATTTTTGTGGCCAAAGTTTTGGATCAAGATGAAATTTGTTTTCCCTTTTCACCCAGGTACGTGTGACCTTATGAAGCAGTGGATGGCATATAAGCATTATGGTGGGCCCCACGTGGGACCCACAAGATGTATGTGTTGCACACCGTCCACGCCGTGACGGTGGATCCCACCCGCAGGTATGTGTTTTACCAATGTCGCCAGGGAGCGGACGGCCAATGAGCCCCACCATGATTTATGCGTTCTATCCACACCGTCCACGCCTGGACGGTGGGACCTACCATGATGCATTTGCTGCATCCAAATCGTCCATCCATTTCTAAAGCTTATTTTTGGGCATGAGCTAAAGATTGAGTCAGATCCATAGCTCAAGTGGACCCCACCATTTAAGGTAGTGGACAATGACGTCCACCGTTCAAAATTTCTAAAGGCCATAGGAGTTTCCTATTAAGCTGATAGTTGTTTCCACTTCATCTATCACTATGTTAATGTATAAACAGGTGGGATGGGAAACATATGTTATGGTGGGCCTTAGGAATTTTAATGGTGGAAATCATTATCACCACTTATATTTGGTGTGACCTATTTGATATACATGGGGCCCAATTAGTGTGGTCCATTTGAGATACATAAGGCTCGTTGGTGAGGCCCATTAATGCGGCCCATTTGATATATGTAAGGCCCATGTTATGAGGCCCATTGTGATATATTCAAAGGCCAATGGGATATAACCCATTGTAATGTACATAAGGCCCATTGATGCGGCCCACTCGATTCAATGTTGGTTTGACGTCCACGTTGTAAGAATAATGTTGGTTAAATGTCCGCATTATAACTCTCCCTAGGGCCCATTGGTAGGCCCATACTTGTTGATGGTTCATCACTTTGTAACATGCTTAGTATATCTCCATGATTCATGCCCATACGCATCATATGTATGCTTGATATGAGGAATGTTTGATCATTGCATAAGCCGTTAGGCTGAGACATTTACGGGACTCCTTATGAGATGGAGTGCCCCACATGAGCGCGTGGTACGTGCGAGATTGCTGCATGACTGACGGTGTGACTCATGCATTTCGCATTGTGTGTCGTGATTCACTGCACGCCCTAGCGACATCAGGGCCGTGGCCTCCACAGGCACATCGTGGATGGTCGTATGGGATACCGAAAATATTGGCTCTAGCATTGTGGGCACTTAGGATGTCCTTAGGTGAAAATCCCAAAACCTTTTTGGTACCAGGAGATACTCCAACGTCTAGACCAAGTGGATACACGAGCGCCCGAGTGCCGAATACCAGTAGGTCGTGTCTCCCACTGTGTCGTGGTCGGTTGGAAGGGGGTGTGGCCTTATCCGCCCAAGTGAGGGGGCTATAAGCTAGGCTGAGTTTGACCAGCTCGCAAATAAGTCCACTATCGATGAGCCGAGTAGGTATTGGTAGACTACTGGTCAGGCGGATAGTGTGGTCTCTTCCACTTGCTTGACTATGCAGGTAGGGAGGAGGCAGTCAGTGTGAGGTGTATTAGACCCCAGTGATATCCAGAGAGGAACTGTACTGATATGTGTACTTAATGAGTACTGGCACACTTTCTTTGCATCTCGCATATGGCATTTGGCTATATAGGCCTCGCATCACATGGCCCTAGTATGGTCAATAGCATTCATGCCTTGCATTACATAGCTTTGGTACAGCTGATAGCATTCATGGACTTACCGCATATTTTTTCATTACTCTGATATTGCACACTTGGCGCTTACCTTACGCACACACTTACACCACCCTTTAAGCTTTTGTAAGCTTATGCATGACCGTTGCGTGCAGGTGTCGTTGGATAACAGTAGCGTTGAGGCAGGAGCGCGCATCTGATCATTTTAGAGCTTTTTGATCACCTTGTATTTCCTTTTCCGCATTGTACTTAAAAGTTTTTGATATAGTGGATATGTGGTGATGTTATTTTGTGACTTGGTTATGCTTGTGGTTATGCTCCATTACAAAAAAGATCATATTGAAAATCCTCCTTATAGGATCCCAGGATCGGAATCTGGCATGTGAGTGCCGGGATCCGAGAATGGGGCACTATGGAGGCTGTCGGATGAGGAGTTCTCCTACATGCAACTCTCTGGTGGGTCTATGTAGACCTGGAGTTGCGTCGACGGGGCTACAGGGATACGAATTAGTTGAATATCACACTTGTCATTTTGTATATTTTGAAACTATACAAGCAATTATTTAACCTGGTATCATGTTCATACTCTGGGGACTTACAACCACTTATGTGTTTTATATATTTAACTCAGTCTTCTGCTTGCATAATCAAATCATCTCTGGAGTATGATATGCTGATTTGGTGTAATCTCATTCATGTTTAATGCACTAATACGGACAACATTTAATCATCATTATCTATATTGCATAAGTGATGCGTTGGAACTCGAGAGCTGAGCTTCTGCTCGACTCCCGATTTTCAAAGCGTTAGACCACCTTCTACCATCCTGAAGTTGAACAACTGTAGCTTCAAGTGTGGGCAATTCTCAAATGACTTTTTAGCATAAAAGTCCTCTAACTTCGCCCACAACATGGATGAGGTTTTCTCCCTCAAAAAATTGTAGATATCCTCATTTGTGAGACACAATCGGATAGAGAATAAGGCCTTCTTATCAAGAATATTTCTATCATTAAAGGTGGGCATGTCAAGTCCAACCCGATCAGGCCCGATCTGACCCGTTTCGAACCGAACCGACAGTCTAGATTGGTGGAATTGAGTTCATCCATCTAGATCCGATTATATTTCGAGTCGGGTTCAAATAGTGGTCTATTTGGACCGATCCAATCCAAAAACCCAAACCAAAAGGATCTAGACCGATCCGACCTAACCCGATCTGAAGCGGGTAGTCGGGTAGTATAAATACCCTTTTTTTTAACCCTAAAACCTTTACCCTCTTTTCTTACCCTATCGAACAAATGATGCCGCCTGCCCAAATCCCGATCTTCTTCCTTTCCTATTCTTCTTGAAAGCTCGATCTAAAGATCCCTATTCCTGATCTTCTTCCTCTCCTATCCGATTTCCATCTCTTTTGTATGGAGAACGGTGCTTGTATAAGATTGATTGAGAGAAAAACATTTCTCGTGATAGTGGGTTTTTCGCTTTTAAAGGTGGGTTTTTGGTGGGAAGTGGTTTGGAGTGAGGGAGAAAAGAAATATAGGATTTGGAGATATGAATTCCATTTGTCTTTTCCTTTTTTTATCATTTTTATTTGGGGAAATGGAGATGGGTCCTGTTGTGCGGTAGAGAAGGGTGTTTTTAACTATTTACATAGATAAGCATGTCTTTTGTTCAAGAGAACTGCATTAAAAGCAGTCTCCTGAGAACTGGTGGAGCTCTTCTTGAGGAGATGAAGATCTTGGGGGAGCGTCATTCTCAGTTAGGTTAGTATTTACTTATTTATTTATTTATATATTTAAATTCAAATAGAGTTTGTGAAGTTTGTGTCTTTCAAAAAAAAAAAAAAAAAACAAGAAGAAGAAGAAGAAAGAAAAGAAGTTTCTGATTGCAATTGTTGATCTAGTAGAAGCATTTTCCATTGGACAGTGTAGATAAAAAACAAGCATCATGGTGTAGATGGGCGGTGTAGATAAAACACAAACATAATGGTGGGGGGCACATAGCTTTGACAGCAGCTAATTGGCTAGTGTTGGGGTCCTCAGCCAAAGCACGTCCTGGAACCTAGCATATCTGTTGAATATCGGTCGTTGCTAACTATCCAACTTTATTGTATGTTCGTGGCCCAATTGATGAGTGGATCTAACTGATTTGTGTCCTGGAATACTCGTCCGTGCATCACGTATGCTGCGATTCTCTCTCGTGCGAAGCGCAGTTGCATTCTCAATTGAGTTTGGATAAGTAGGGGCCATGCATCATTGATATAGGTTATTGGTGTGATGGACCCAACCATGGATGGAGATTTTTTTTAAAGGATTCTGATTTAAAAATCATGACCAATCAGTAGATGGCGTGTAAATTAAGAATAAAATATACCAACAGTCCACATTTTGCTTTAAAATTTCATGTATTTAATGGTTGTGAGCCTTCGAACTAGAAAATTTTCGGTATATAACCTATCTGTGACTATACTTGTTGGATCAACGGTCTGGATCAGCATATACGGGGCCTCCTTGCCTGTACGGGGCTAGAGGATATTATCGATGATACTCCAGTCGAGGTTCGTATGATCCATCGATGTAACAATGGATTAGAACGGCGAATTCGGTGCATCTCGAGGCACGGTATTTTTGGTGCCTCCATGTCATTCTGAACACATGGCAAACATGAATGAGATCTCAACCGTCAATTTCATGATTTGAATAGTTTTTGGTTCATGGTCTAAAAATAATAATGATTGGACGATTCTAGAACTTTACTTGGCTGAATACAAAAGAACAGTAAAAGACAAAAAACAGCAACGACACTCCTTTAATCATATAAGGACCGTTTATCATACGGTTATGATGTTTCAGTAAAATTAAAATTTACCAATATAGAAGAATAAATGATAGAATATTTTGAATGGTTCGGATCATCATAAACATGTGGCACGTGTGTGATATACGATCAGGCATGAAAATGATGTGCCTTCATATGCAGATAAGCAGCTGCCATGGATTTGATGGGGTGTTGAATGCTGATGGGCTAATAAAATTACATCCTGTTGACTGCGTATGAATGGATTTAATTGATAAAATAGAAACATAGATACTCTGGCAGAGTATGAATATCCGTACTCGTGCAAGACGGCACTGTACACATAGCATTCATACACATTAACGTTAAACCTCCAAAAATATGGGCCCTAGCATAGATTTATCTACACCGTCCAGAAATGAGTGAGGCCGGGAGCACAACCAATCTGAACCGGGCCAAATCCAATCCGACTCGGTTTTCCTGACCGAGTCGGACTTGGATTGGTTCAGGCCAGCATTTATTAGGATCGGATCGAGTCAGATGACCCTGACTCAGTCTCGGATCGGATCGAGTTCGGGTCAGGCCATGTAAAACTCGAACTGAGTCGGGTTAGACTCAATCCGATTCGACTCGGTCCGATGCCCAACTCTATCCATCATCATCACTCATAGACGGTTGAAGCTCCTCAAGAGCCCCATCTTCGCCTTGCTTAGTTAATAAGTTAATCATCTTAACCTTCCATAACTCCAAATTATTTTTGCCTAAATACTACTCAATATCATACTTAACGTTTCCCATTGATACTAATTATTAATATTTAAGCTTGCAACCTAACGTTAGCTCTGATACCACTTGGTAGGAGACCGCAGAAGAACACAGAGTCGGATCTAGGATAGCAATCCAATGGGAGCAAGCAAAAGGGAAAAGTACGTAGAGATTTTAACGTGGAAAAACTCTTGTGGGAAAAAACCATAGCATAAAGCGACAAATGAACACTATGAAAGCAGAATTACAAAGTATATAACTTACCCAATTCGAACAACCTCGAATCTCACCCTTTTCTACACCCCTTTGAAACCTTTGGATGATTGGAACCCTAGAATACCGTCTCAATTCCGATTGCACTCTAATATATAGCCTTTGGAGGAAACCCAATCAAAAAAGAAAACAAATCCCGCAAATTTGCAATTTCGCGAAAATCTACGCTTATCAGTTCGATGGCATCAAACGCCCTTCAATGTCATCAAAACTTATCCTTCAATGGCATCGAATCCGGGTCGATGACATCAAAATAACACCCAAACTGTCCAGAGACAAAACCAGGGAGTAGCCAATCCATTTCCATTGGACATGGATTAGGGAGGCCGTTTGGCTAGTGGCCCCAACACCAGCCACCTCGATCTGGTGATCCCCGGATTTTTCTCATCTTAAATCTTGCTACTGCTATAGGTCCTTGCTGCTCGTCTTTGCATGAATCTAAGGCTATGGCTCCAAAAGGCTTCCATTTCTTATCCATCCAAGTCGCCACTCTCGTGAGTGGTGCTGCTCCTATCAGCGCCTAGCGTCTAAGCTCTGTGGACCCTACCATGATGTATGTGTTTTATCCACACTTTGTATCCATTTTTCAGATTATTTAGTAGATGAGTCCAAAATGAATCAAATCCAAATCTTATTTGGAGGGTACGACTGAGAGATACCCTTCGAATCAAAGACCTCAATATCAAAGCATTGGCCCCACTTTGATAATGTGTTATATATCCATGTCATTCATCTGATTTTTCATCCCATTTTCGGACATGGCCTCAAAAATTAAGTAGATCCAAATCTCAGAATGATCACACCACGGGAAACAGTGGTGATTGAATGCCCACCATTAAAAACTTCCACTATAAGTAGATCCATACTGTTTATTTTCCATCTAACCTGTTGATAGGGTCAAACAAACCTGGATGAAGGGAAAATACAAATATCAGCTCAATCCAAAACATTTGTGGCCTATAAAAAGTTTCTGATGGTCATTCACCACTTTTTCAAGTGGTGTGGTCCACTGGATATTTGGATCTGCTTAAGTTTTGGAAGCACCTCTTAAAATGAGATTTAAAAAATGGATGAGTGGCATGGATATACAGAAAATTCATCAAGGTGGGCCCACATTGTAATAGTAACACCCACTAAGCATCCTGACCAGGACCATCTAAAAAACAAGGAATCATTAAATTGGCAAACCTTGAATCCATTCCTACAACTTGCTGAATGTATGAGGCCATTGCAGAATGTGATGTCAGATTGGAAGTTAAGATGATCATGTTCTCCTTGTAAGGTTGTCTATGTTGTATCTCCCAATCTACCCTATTCTTTAAATAGATGATCACATCCATACAATCACCTAAAATAGGGTCTGATGATAAAATGGTCATCCGTTTCTTCGTTCTATGTTAGGATGTGACGTCAAGAATAAGGTAGATTGATAACTCAAGTGAGCCACACCACAAGAAACCTTGTGGGGAATGAAAGGATACCATTGAAACTAGGGCTGTCAATGCACAGGGCTGGCCGATTAGGCTTTTAATTTGGTCTTGGGCTGGAGTATCAAGCCTAGGGGCAGGATTACGAGTAAAATTTAGGCTTGTTCCTGAGTCGGGTCAGATTCGGACCGTGTACAACAGCCCACTAGCCGTGGCCTAGCCCATTAGGGTTTGCAAGGAAATTTTATAATATACATAATATGTAAAATCTTAATTTACTCATTCCACTGCTCTAACTCATGCCTCCATCTCTCTATGTTCCAAACTTGACCAAGCCTCCAGCTCAGGTCCAACATAAGCATTTCGGGTCAGGGTCAGACTGCATGGGCTCAGTTCGGGCCTATGTTGAGTTGAATGGCAAAGAAACACTATGGTGGGTGTTTGGATTCTATTGCTTATTATGGTGTGGCATACATATTATGTTATAAAATATAATGTATATACACATACATATATACATATACACACCTACACAAGGCAAGTTAATAAAGATCAACGCCTTGTTGCACCTAAGAGCGGCTCTGTTTTTTGGCCTGTAGAAGAATGGTAATTTTGCACTCTAAAAAACAGCATCACCTTTAAAAGTAAATTTCAAGAACCATAGGTATTGAATTTCTTGGGAGCCCACAATATTCATAGAAGCTGAGAATCACAAAATGTAGAAGGGCACAGTATGGATGTAGACATGAATTTGGACATGAGTTATGAGAAAATCACGAAAATCACTCAGAAGTTCAGACCTAGCTATGAAGTTTCTAGAGAGAGTATGAGAAAAAATCTGAAGCTGCTAGGTAATTTTTTAAAGTAATGTTTGCTTGTGCTTTCATGCTCATGTTAAGCAGGAGTTTCCAAGCATACTTATGTGGAATCATTAACGAAAAAGAATGTCAACCAACATACTATATTTTCTTTAGAATGTCGGGGATGGTTTCAGCACTAGTTTTGGATTACAATCTTCTTTTTCCCTCATCTTCAATCTCAAAGTGATAACATGTAACTTTATTTATTTATAAATTTAGAGGTTTGCTAGAAGACGTCCTGATGTATTGCAATATGATACATCACAACCTTATCCTTCAAACATGGATCATGTTTCACTGATAAAAACTTTTTATATGGTGAGCTATGGGTTGGATAGGGGAATGGTTAAAATCAAAACTCTTATATAGGAATATTTCAACCTCAATATTGACTCTTTTCATTTGAATATGGACAGTCTTATAAACTTCTGAATAAGAGAGGGGTTGAAATATCTAAATCTGAATATTTTTTGGTGTGCGTGGTGAGTACCCCATCCATGGTGAGGCCCATCACATAAGTGGTTTAGCTAATTGAAAATGGGATGTATTATGGAGAAAACAGATCAACCTATGCGAAAAGGTCAAGTCGAAATTTTACACGCTCAACCAAGCAGATAATCAAGCCCTTCTGTTCTCCTCTCCAGCATGAGAAACTACCTTCGAATTCGATGCAACCAAGTCGCCATGGGAGTTCGCTTCCTACTCAGAGTTCATGGCCAAGGAACATTCCCGTAGTGCACCACCTTCGTTGATTCCAAGATCTCTAGAATTCGCCAGGAACGCTCCATTCCTTTGCCCGACAATGATGATGACGATGATAAGGAAGACGATAGTGACTGTGGTGATTCCACAACCAAAAAAATAGAGCAATGCCGACGGCTAAAAACTGTCGGTAATGACCTTCCCCGACGGCTCTTAGCCGTCGCAAGGTCCGTCAGTAAAGGGTGCGTCGGCGTTACTCAGCAACGGATTAAAACCGTTGCCGTTTTCGACGGCTAAAACCGTCGGTAAGGGTGACGATCAAAACCGTCATCGTTTTCAATGGCTAAAATAGTCGGTGCTTTCGACGGTAAGGGCGACAATCAAAACCGTTGGCGTTTTCAACGACTAAAACCGCCATCGTTTCCAACAACCAAGGTCAACAGCCAAAACCGTCGGTGTTTTCAATGGTTTTTAGCCGTTGGCGATTCTTATTAATTAAAACAAAATGAAAATTAATTGAATTTGGATGATATATTTGATTTCTTCCTCTTCTATTGAGTAGACTTTACCTTCTCAAATAGGTTGGTTCATTCAGGACTTTGGAGAAATTGGTATATATCTAGTTTTGGAAGTGTGCGTTAATCAACGCATACATCTAAAACTAGATATACCCATTTTTCCAAAGCCCTAAACGAACTAACCTATTTGAGAAGGTAAGTCTACACAATGGAAAAGGAAGAAATCAAAATCAAATATATCATCCAAATTCTAAATATTTGGATTGGATATATACTTTAATAAAAATAAATAAAAAATAAAAAAGAGATGTACATAAGCTTTAGATATCATAGAATCTGTGCAACCTCGCAGCATAATACATAAAATCTGTGCACTTGAAGGTCTACGTCCATGGAAGAGATTCTCTCATACTACCACTACACCCATCCAATGGGATAACGTAAACCCAAAAAGGCATTTCAAACAGAAGAAGAAAGATGGCCATGCACATTCTCTCCCACATTAATACAACATTGAGGCTTGAGCCTCAACAATACCACCTGGAACACATCGCAGCCCCAAAATAAACTCATTAAGCCTCAGATGCTTTCCAAGAAGATCCTGAATCCCTCAGGGCAGAGTTCGTATGCATAAAGTTGGAGAATTCACATGACCATGAAGGAAAAAACAAAACAATGGCTACCATTGGAAGCTAATTTTCTGTCAAAGTGTCGATGACAAAGTGAGGCCTATATAACAGAAAGCAGTCAAATAACATATGAGAAAATAAGTAAATCAACCAGTCTGAATGTTTCCTATCCTCTATGCTAACAATGGGATACGACCTTTAAGCACTAATCTCTTGAAAATTCTCAGACCTCAAAAATCTGATGGGGAGCAATGGAAAAAAAAATGAGTAAGCCCTAAAAGCAGCAAAAGATCTCAATACTGACCTACCAACTATGAATGAAACCCACACACCATGCCCTCCCAACATTCGAAGGACAAGCTAGGACGAGGACGGAAACAATCCTCTATTTTTATTTTATTTTGTTTTGTTCTTTCTTTTTGTACGGTGGAAACAAACCTCATATTGCTATGACACCAGGATAAAAGATCAAATTTGATAACAAAATTATGTCTAACCGTGTGTTGCAAGCAATTTATATGCCTTTCCTTCTCTCCTACCAATAACAAAAGCTCACATTGCCAACAAGAAAAAAGGTGTAAAACTATACACAACATTAGAGGGTTACCAGTGTTGATGGATCCATCGATGCTTTTCCATCCTTCCAGGCAGCATCCAAGTATGTCCTTAGTGACATGCTGACAAATACCTATCACATGATTGAAAATACTAATACTGTAAGAGAGCTAGGGAACTTGGTTCCGTTAAAACTTCTAAAGATGCAAAGTACCCTCTGTACAAATTTGGAAAACCATTAAATAACTCAAGGAAAACCTGTTAAGAACATACAAACTTTCTACCAGTTAAATCTGCTGCAACTTTCACGCTTCCAAGACGGTGTATGTTAGATGCAAACTATGTAGTTATTATTCTTCCTTTAACAGCTGAAATACGTTGCAACAACGCATCTGCTACAACAGTCTCACTACAAATAGATCTTCCAGGTGACAGCACATTTGTCGAGTCACTCATCATCCGAGAAAAACAACTACTAGTTAAGAATTTGCATATTCATAGAATCACAAGAAAGTCAGATTAAACAAAAAATGTTTTCAGGGGCCAGTTTTACTGTTCAAATTCCAAGGGAGCCTTTTGAACTACGGGTGTGCCTATGATATGCTAAGTTTAGCTCAAATCCAGCCTGTTTGTTTTTCGGGCCTGAAAATCAGTTCAAATCCAGACACTGGCAGCATGAGGTCCACTAGGCCTTGATAGAATAGTTCTAAAACTAGGGTCAGGCCTTTGATTGCTCGGGCCTGAAAATCAGGCGAGGTCCAGTCCACAAGCCTAAATTTAGGCTTAAGCCAGCCCATATAGGTCTATGCTGTAGGCCAAATTGGCCAGTTTTGTCAAGTGACAGCCCTATAACGCTAATGAACCCAAGATCCATTTGCCATCAGTCCAACCAGTATGTGGCTTTGATTCTCAGTTGTAGGCTTAACTCACACTATCTATAAATCTAATTTACCAATTACTCATGGTCATTTTCAATCTTATAGAAAGTCTAATGTTTTAAGTCTTCTCAAATTTTCAGCCCATCCCACTAATTCAATTCCATGCAATCTTTATAAAAAACAAATTCGGCAAATTTTCGCAGCAAGCAGTGAATCAACTCAGTTTATTAGGAGTGTACAGGGTTATTCAGCAAGCTGAGAAAATATGGTATGCCTGGAAAGAAGTACTAGAGAACATCATCATCATCATCATCACCTAAGCCTTATCCCAACTAACAAGGGTCTGCTACATGATTCTTTTTCTGCCATTCCACTCTATCAAGGACCAAAACGGCATAAACTATGTCCCACAGAAAGAACAACTCAAAATCTGTAGTTTCAATTTTAATCTCCAGCTGGGAAGCTGATAATTAGAGTACAAATTGATATCTGGAAACATGGGCGATCCAAGAGAAAAGAACGGGTGGTACTTACAAGACCATTGCACCCTGTGCATAAGTACCATTGCCTTGTTTAATGTTTAAAATGATTGGTTAGGAAACATTTGGAAGAACCTTAATGGGATTGGTTCTGTGACTTTAGTGGAACCTATCTACTTTGCCTTCAGCAGTAGAGCATAAAATGGAAACCACATATAAGTGGGATCCAATCTCAGTTGGGATAAGAATAGGAAGTTGTTATCCCAATTGGGATTTTGGCAGAGCATGTCCAGCAGTTCCCATCTGCCATCTGCCACTAAACGTCGGAGCTTCCAACGACATCTTGAATCTACAAACATCATCCTCATATTTACATTTGGGTTCAATCAACTGTTAATCTTATGACCATAACTTGAGAAAACAAGAGAAGAACATCACAATCACTCCAAAAGTTTGAAAACATACATTGAAGGGAGACAGTGGCATCAGCATTGGCATAGGCTTCCCCCCTTTAGCCAAATAGCGTGGTGAGCCGCATGAAGGCCTGCACAGAAGTTTAGAGAAAGAGTGGTCAATACAATAACTAGGTCATATATTGATGCTTTTATAATTCATCAATTCTGATCTACCATTCACTAACCAACCACTAGCAAATAGCATGAGCAGTATCTACTAGGACATGATCCGGACATTTGGTCTCTTCAAAACTCAGTGAAATTCAGATCTATTATATCTAACCAATATAACAAAACAAACATATTTAGAATGGCAGGATATATATATATACATATATATATAGGCACCTTTGTGTAAGCATTGCCAGATTCTTGGTGCAAAAGAGGACAAGAATTAGTCCCTACAGCAGCAATCCGCCTTGCCAAACGGTGATCCCTTGTTTCATATATCTCCTGGCAATTCCAAACCATGGGTGCTTGTTAATACAACTCAAAATTAGGTTGTGTTTGGTTGCACCAAATATCCTGAAGGGATCAGGGTTCTCTTCTCGTAGTGTGATTACTAGGGATGCATATAAAAGGATTCATGAAATTGGTTTACCATTAGAAATTGTTCAAAAGATCACATTTGAAGAGAAGGTCACGGCATATAACATGAATCATTTACAGAAACTAGTGGATGACAAATTATGTGTAACATACAGAGATGGTTCAGCCACTTATGCAATTAGGGAAGGTTCAAAAGGACACATATTTGAAAGTTGGTCAAATCATAAACAGGCGTATTATGGACGAAGACACTGTTTTCATTAATAGGCCACCTAGTACTCATAAACATTCATTGCAAGCATTTTCTATCTATATACATGACAACCATACTATTAAGATCAATCCTCTTATTTTCATTTACAGAAACTAGTGGATGACAAATTATGTGTAACATACAGAGATGGTTCAGCCACTAATGCAATTAGGGAAGGTTCAAAAGAACATACATATTTGAAAGTTGGTCAAATCATAAACAGGCGTATTATGGACGGAGACGTTGTTTTCATTAATAGGCCACCTAGTACTCATAAACATTTATTGCAAGCATTTTCTGTCTATGTTCATGACGACAATACTGTTAAGATCAATCCTCTTATTTTCATTTACAGAAACTAGAGGATGAAAAATTATGTGTAACATACAGAGATGGTTCAGCCACTTATGCAATTAAGGAAGGTTCAAAAGGTTCAAAAGGGCCAGATTTCCACATCAAGCATCAGTTGCATACATATAACACAGAAGGACAAAAGTATCACCTTCAACATGTGCGTGCATGTGGCCTCAATTGCTGTAGCAGACCACGACTGTTAAACAAGTTTCCTCACCAAAAATTCAGATCATAAACCATCATGGCATGTGTCAAATTTTTGTGGAAGCACAAAGTAAATGACTGATACACATTGTGCACAAGATGACCAACCTCGCATACAAATGTCATCTCTGTCCTCATACATGTTCTGCAACAGGTCATTTTCCCAGCTTAATCCAGGGATGCTAGAGACAACTGAGAAAGATCTCCAAGGAACCTCATGAGCCTCCCCACACCTCAGATTGTATATGGTCATGGTTCAAATGTAAAATGGTAACACAAACAAAAAATTAACATCACTATCATACATGGAATTTGAGAGAAGCAAATGCATTGCCATGAATTTGAGACCATCCAAGTGCTAAAGCAGGCTTCAACAGTAACCAAGTGTTTCAAATAAATGCAGTTTTTTCATATTAAGATGGGGAACATGTATACCATAGGAGATGAAATGAGAAGAATAGCTCCCTCAAACGCCACGACCCTGCGTTGCAGGTGATCTCCACCTAGTAGTCTCAGCAGGCTCCCTATTGCTAAGATTCTGCAAGAAAGAAGAAGAAGAAGAAGAAGAAGAAGAAGAAGATACTTGTTAATAATTTCAGTCACTGAAAAGGAAAAAATAAAATAGCCAAGCTAATATGATGCTTATGCATTTATCAACTTTAGGACTCAATGGCGAATGTCAATAGACTGAGACAATACAACATTATACAAGGTATTTCAATCTTACAAACGATGAACTCATAGGTAAAAAAGGGTCATCATCAAATACATTTAAGAGATGTCAATGCATGAAATGGAAATATGTTGTGCATTACATGGAACTCTAGCACCTAGGGGAGTGAGTTTATATACAATTAGTAAGAAAAGGATTCTAATGAACATATCCAATAAATGAGAACTGAGAAAATAAAAATCACCAAGAAAAAAAAAAAAAAAACAGAAGGCTAAATTAATACATTTTGGCATAGTTCCCATGGAGACAAGTCCTGTATAGGCCTAGCCCGGCAATCCAAACTTGGTCTGTTTTAAGCTTGCAGGTCAAACACAGGCCTATGTTTAAGTCCACCAAATGAATGGGACAAGACCAGTCTAAGTTTGATGGGGGGTGCTTGGTGCTTGGATGGGGGTGCTTGGTGCTTGTAAAATCTCTTCTTAGTGGTAGGGCTATCAATGGGACACACTCATGGTTGGTTTCAACTGGATTTTAACTGGTCAGGCTGAGCTTGTCGAGCCAGCCCTGTTCATGATTTTGAGTTTGCTTGGCCCAGGTCCGGCCCATCGACAGCCTAACTTTTGTATGGTCAGGCTTGATAGATGCCAATGACTAGCATCCATATCACAGGTGTGAGACTAATGCATTTCCTAGTTCTATCACTTCTTCCCATACTCCCACATGACCGTTATTAGTAACTGCTTCATACTTTTTACTGGTGCAACAATACCCAATTATGCTACATCCCAATGCCTAGTACATGCACAATTCCATGCATGAATAGGTATATAGACAACGTCCTGCATGCATGGGTGCATCTTGTGTGTGGAAGTGGGCGCATGCATATATGCATGTATGTATGTGCATCAAGGTTCACTGGATTGCGGGTGGTTTTGGTACATGGTATATAGTGTTGTGAGTAGTAATCATGTAGAATCTGCACAGATGCACTTGACTAAATATGTGCATTATGGGAAGGCATTGGTTAGGAGACCCAGATGATTATGAGACACAATTGAGTGATGGTTTGATGGTGCGTACTTTTATACATGGATGCGGTTGTCAAGGACAACCATATTTTCAGGAAAAAAAAAGAAAGAAAGAAAAGAGAAGAAACGCAATATATTTATTCTATAATTTTATAATTTCTTAACCAAATGTTATAAATTTAACCTACAATATCACCAGGCCAATGAATAGTAGCCTTCAATCATGTAGATACTAACAAGCAAGGACAAGGCTATGGTGAAGGCCGATGGAACCTGATGATGACAGTATTGTGTAATCATTTTATTGAATGTTCCCAATAGTATTATATAATGATCTAAAGAAGTAAAACTAGGTTCTTCATCATCATCATCTAAGCCTTATCCCAATTAATTGGGGTCAGCTAGATGTCCTGTTCCTCCATTCCACTCTATCGAGGGGCATATCTTCAGTTAGACCCTAGGTCATCAAGTAGAATTAAAGCGATGCTGATCTTCATAATTTTCCTGTGTAATCATTAGCATTGCTGTATTTTATACTTCCTGGAAACAATTTTGAGAATCAATCAGCAAAAAGAAAGCATCTTCGAGAATTCCAGATAGTTTACCTTAGTGTTTTAAAACCCAGAGTGGACCGGGCAATTGGACCAGTTTGGACCGGAACTGTTTGGTTTTATGGGTTGGCTCGCCATAATACTTACTTTTGGAATTGAACCACCTAGGTCAGGCTGGTTATCCAATCTCTTAACCAAACCGTTCAACCAGGAAGGCTGTAAGCAACATCCTAAGTCAAAATTGGTTTACTTCCAAAACATTGCCAAGCCCATACACATGTAAAGGAGCTCTTTCACAAGCCATCCCACGTGCAAACATGGCAGATATTTTTAAGATCCAATCCATCCATAAGATGGGATCAATTGCGCAGATGCCTTTACTTAAAAATCAAGCTAATCCACTCATCAGCATGAAGGAATGCAACATGAGCAGAACTAATTACATAAGATGGTGAAAACATACCTGTAAGGAGTTGAAGGCAAAATTAAGAAGTGGGTGAGTTGGCAGTGAGGAGGGAGGAATCTCTGAGATGCAGCCAGCACGAACCTGAGATTCAGCTAAGCTTTCAGATAGGTGGTAAGACAACTCTTGCAGTTGCACAAATCTTTCTTCTCTTCACTTCTCCCTTCCTGATTTTTGTTTTCTTTTTTCCCTTGCATAAGCTAACAGCCCATCCCACACACACATGCGAGCATGAGTGCATGCACACACACACATTACCTACATAGATATTACTTTCTGACATTGGAAAAAACAAAGTTGTTTAACTTGTCTTTATTCAATGTTCAAATGCAGACACACTAAACTGAGACGGGTCAACTCTCGTACTAGTTCAGACTAGAGCTTTGATGGTATCATCAAGAATTGTGCTCAATTAACCCATTAGAAAAGATGATAAATTTCTGCCCTTTTTTATGGTACTTTCTGCTAGTGATTGAAGGAGCAAAAAAGAAAAATAAATAGTACCAACCTAGATCAGAAAACATCATTGTAACAAAATAGCAAAGTCCTTCAAAAAATATCTTACCCAACTTAGCAAACATCTCAATATTTTCTGACTCTTCTCATGAAGCTGAACACCATCCTCAGATCATTGCTCAGATTGGTGCAGCAGGAATTCAAGAACGGTAGGAGTATGTGAAAGAAGCTGTTTGAGAATCAAAGGTTGCCTTTTAAGTAGAAGAAATACATCCATCTATGAAGAACAAAATAAATATAGCAAGATGATCATGCAGCATCAGAATAAATATAAATAAGATTATCATGCAGCATGCACAAAGGGAACAAAAAGGAACAGCCATGATTCTTCAAAAATAACTTGGAACAAAATCAAGAAAGAGTACAATAATAATGATTGTAAAAATTCTCAAAACTCTCAGCCATACTGGCATCTACGATCCGAATTGATGCTAAAATCAGTATTTTGATCCTCAATGACTTCCTCTGGAAGAACAGTAAGCATCTCTAAAACAGCAATATTACCATTATCCTGGGTTCGCAGTTGGTCAAGACTAGAAAATAGCTGCTCAATGGGCTTCTTGTGTTCTACTGCACGAATGACAAGTGCTGATAATGCGAGACAGACTTGCATTAAGAACTGTTACATGTGGAAAAGAAAAGCTCAATCAATACCTCAGGCACTTCATTCAGATTACACAAGAAGGAAATGCAAGTTAGGGGCCTGAACTAGAAATTAACAAGGTTATCAAACAATACTACAACAGAATTTTGTAAAAATGTGCTAGTAATTCTAGTAACCAAGATGGTTAAGAAGTCAATGTAATTTTATAAAACAGGGGCAATATTCAGTTAGCTCCTATCACTAACATAATAGGGGAAATATTAAGAACTGAAGTGAAAAATGAATATGCCTGATAGATGCAAAAGAAACCCTTGAAGGGATTTGGTGAACCACGGGACATGGAATATACATTAAATAGGAATTTCTTTTCCCTCTTTCTCTTCCCCAAATCACGAGCAGTTCCATTCTTTTTCTTAACCAAATACAAGGAATTGGGAAGAATTGAATTTGCCTCTATTGCGAGTAAGGGTCTAGCGTACGTGTGTGTTGCTCAATGGCCACCATCCATCTTCCAGAACTCCGATAATCTACAGATTAGACAATCTTAACCATTGAATCAACCTCCCTACAACCAATGGACCATCCACAACGGAACAGGCATTCAACTACACCAGTCTTCCCAACTCGGGTATGATCCTCAACCAGGACATGGGTAGCATCCCAGGCCCTAAGCACTAACAAGTGGGTCCCACGATAATAACCAAACCATTAATCCAACAGCCCAACGATATAAGGACCACGTCAGAAATAAATAAATAAAATAAAATAAAACCCAAGAGGGCTAAGCGGATTAAGTGCGACCGAGCCTCACCCAAGACAGTGGGGCCCACCTTGATGTATATATTTTATATCTACACCATCCATCTGTTTTTCCATATCATTTTATGGTATGAGCCCAAAAAACAAAGATCCAAATCTCAAGTGGACCATATCATCGGAAATAGTGGTGATTGAACACCCTACCATTAAAAACTTCCTACGGCCCACTGTAATGTTTCTGTAATTCTTATTTGCCATTAAACATGTTGATAAGGTGTAAGGCCCGACCCAAGTTCCTGTGTGTGCATGTGTGTGTGTAGATATGCATTTCGTTTCTCTTGGCCCCGCGGTCCTACCGGTCGAATCCCGGCGACCCGCGACACTAGAATAGTGTTTGCGGTTATCCCCAAGTCCGGTCACGTTGACCCAACTCAGATCAGCCTGAAACCTATGCCATCTTGTTCACATCATCATTGCGGTTCCGATGACGCGTCTTGTGCGTCCATCTGATATATAGATTATAAGTTATGTACGTCTCATTTTATAGCCCTTGATCATGATCATGTGGCCCACCTAGTAGTGCATGTGGCCCCCACTCCCTTTTTGCACAAGTTCCAACACACACTACACACACCACCTAAACCTCCATATCTTACACTACCATCACCACCCACACCACCCACACCTATCCTACCTTAGCAACATTGTTTGTATCACCGTAGGGTATGATGGTTTTCTCTAACCTAGGTGGAGAGAGCAATGATGACTCTCCTACAACTCTCTCTCCCTCTCTCTTTCTTCTCATTCTCTCTATCTCTCCCTCTCCTCTCCCTCTTACAAGCTTCCAACATCCCACCCCTTGCAACATTCCAGCCCCTCATCTCCCATCTCTCCCCATCCATCCATCAAAATCACATCTCACCCCTTCATCTTGCTTCCTTGGACCCTTAAAAGCTTGGAGTGGAGTTTTGATAGAGATCTTAAGGTGGGTGCATGTTCTTTAAATCATTAGACTTCTTTGCATTGTAGTTATTTTTCCCTTTCTTCTTTCATATTGGAGCATGTGGGGCCCATTAAGAGATAATGGTGGCCCCAAGACTCCATGGATGTGGTTTGAAACCCATCCTACATTGCATGCATGTGCATGCAAGGGACCATCCTCCATGGATCCCTTCATGCCTCATCCTTCCTTAGATCAGGGATCTTTGGGTCATCTAGACCCTTGATCCTTGGTGGAGATTGGATCTCCACCATAGATCTCTATTTGATAAGCTTGATCATGTAATATGTGCATCCTATGGTAATGAAATCTCCATATATGTGTGTGATGAAGGGAAGGGCCTCAATGAGGTAGAGACCCTTCTCTTGTGGCCGATTACGTTTCCCTTTCTTGCTGAGAGTACTGATCATGAGTGTGTGGCCCACCTTGTGGACCAACAAGATTCCAACCATCCATAGAGAGGGGACGTTTTCACAGTCCCTTCCATTGTATGTGTGGCCCCTAAATGCACAAAAAGGGGTGCATACAAGCTTGTTTTTGCTGATGGGATGGTTTGGATATTTGTGGGGCCCACTTGGGTGGACCATACCATGATTTCCAGGGGGTTAAATCCTCATTTAACTTATGTTTACAATTTATTTTTGTGATGTATATGTATGTTGTTGTCCAACTTGTCTGGACAGATTTTGGACCATATTGGGGCCTAATTTCTAGTCTTTCGATGGGGACTTTGATGTCATCCAATACATGATTCTTGAAGATCTATGTCCCACCTATAATCCTATCAAATTTCAACCCCACCTGACCCTGATTGAGGTCCCAAAGGTGTGGCTCAAGTGAGGTGGTTAGTCTGTAATTTCTGCACTGTTCCAACAACATATTAGTGTGAAATTCCTTAAATATAAAATAATTTTTCCACTGGTGGGCTACATCCGTGGACCTCACCTTGTATTAAATATATGAGGGGACCTAAAACCTATTTTTTCCAATTTTTTTGAGGCCTTTGATCCACCCCCTTGGAGGCTCAGCTCAGGGTCTATCAAAATTCTGTACTTAGCAGATTTGCTGAATGGTTTGAATTCCTTAAATTAATTAAAATACTTATACTAATTCAAAAATCATGAAATTTTACAGAGAGGTGGCCCACCAATGGTAGGACCCACCTACCAATGTTTGGGGCTAATGGACCCCTATGCACACCGTGGCAAGGGCTGGACTGGCCCACCAGGCTGGGACGCCCAGGTTAAACAGATTTTCTACACAGTCTATTTTCTTTAAATTAATTAAAATACTTCTGTTATTCTAAAAATTCTAAAATTTTATAGAGAGATGACCCACCCATGGTAGTACCCACCTACCAAGTGTCGGGGCCAACAGACCCCTGTGCATTTGGTGGCCAGGGCTGGCCCGCCCCCCCCCCCTTGTGGGCCCATCTTGATGTATTTGTTACTCCGCCATTCATCCATCTGTGGCCCACCTCCCTCAGAATTTTTCATTTTTGGGACCCAATTTAATGTGTTTTGAGCCAATTGTCTAGGCCCATAGGGCCCTTCACCTTGGGACGCCCAGGCCCATTGGACTATTGCTAGACTTCCAGTCCAGCAGCATGGTCCACTTGACTTATGTGTGTGATTCATTACTCCCATCTAGTGGGACCCATAAGGATAAATGTGGGCCACCAGTGATCATAAACTTAATTTATATTTATTATTGTTGGACTCCAAAAAACCAAGAAATGGGTGGGCTAGAAATTCCAGCGATAGACGCATATTGGTTGCCCCTAATGGTATGATTTTGAGCAGCATGCCCCACCAGATAAGATTGTCATTCTTTGAGAAGTCTTTGGGCTTCATTTGTGCACACTTGGAGGCCCACCTCCATTGGATTTTATTTTGGATCTATGCTCATAGTTTTGGTTGGCCTTGGTAGGCCCATTCGTGTTAGATCTTCTAGTTAGGTCCCTTGACCTTTGGGCCTATATTTCACTACTTATTGTGATGGGTTTGTGGGCCATAATGTGCAAGTAGTTGGGCCCTTTTTTGCCCACCAAAATAACCTTGTACTTGGCCCAAGTTGTGAGGACCAACTTGGATAAAGCATAGAAATTGCCCATATGGTTGGATTATCGGGCTGCCCACTAGGCCCACCACAATAAGTGAGTTTATGACATTTATGTTTGGGCTCAAACCTTGCTTAAGGGCCCACCATATTACTTATGAGTTGGGCTTTGTGTAATTGCCCAATAGGCCCATGATTGGTTTAGGCCTTGGGCCTTGATTTGTATTTGGTTAGAGGCGAGCTACCTCTTGGGTACTAATTGAGGTTGGATGTCCTCCTGGGTGATCCTAAGGTAGGCCCATGGGTTTCTCTATGGGTGGTTAAAGGCCCACCATACACCCTATGACATTTATTGGAGGCCCAATATGAATGTATGTTATGTGGAGCCTATCTTAATGTATGTTTGGTCCAGGCCGTCCAAGCCTTGGATCGCCCTGTCTTGGGCTGCTGCTGGACTCACAATCCAGTAGCGAGCCCACTTAATCTTTTATGATGTGTACACACCCTCCATCTGGTGGGGCCCCATGTGAGTATTGTTGGCCTTCATGAGATTATTCCCACATAGTTGACTAATTTCTGGGCTTTAGCAGGCCCAAGAAGTTGAGTGGGCCAAAAGTTTATCAAGAGGCCTTAAATGTACATTGTTATGGCTGCAACTTTATTGGATGTGGGGCCCACCACATTGAGAACTTGTGTATATGTTGCATGCTTATATTTTATAATCCTTGGGCTTAATTAGTGCATTCGTTTGGGTCACCTTTAGTGATCTTATGAGGACCCCATCTTCGATCAGATTTTTGGGACATCCAGTGGGCCTAGAGTGGTAGGGACGTTCCAGCTTAGCTCAGCCATACATTGGGCCGACTTCCACCATTTTGATGGACCTGTGGGCTGAGACAATGATGGTATTAGGCCCTTGATTGCCCACTTAAATTGCTAGTGTTGGGCTAATGTAGTGGGGCCCATTGTATCCAAACTTAAACTTGTTTTTGGGCCGTATATTGTGTACACGGGCTGCACACCAAGTCCAACTTAATGTATGGAATTTTATGGCCATTGGGAATTGGGCCTTGAGCCTTAATTCCCCTCTTGGGGCCCATGTTATTGAAGGTAGCATTAAACCCTTTTTCTTATGTTCCATTATGAGGGATATATGTATGTGGCCACCTATTTTTATCTTGATTGTGGGCCTTGGGCCTTCTATCCATATAGTTCATGGTTGATATGCTTTTTGGGGAATGGTGGTTAAATGTCCCCATAATGAACCCCTCTAGGCCCGGTGGTATCTAAGCGTGATTGGATGCCCATCTTAGACTCTTGTTAGGGTCATTTATGTATTATTTAGTCCTATAGCTTATATGCTTAGTCTCGTGGGCTACCCCAGGTAAATGGGCCTCCACTGGAGGTTGGTTCCTTATGGATATTGTCTAAATACCTAGTCTTAGTCCCTTCTTGGATAGGAGTGTACCACATTGTATATCGCCGCATAGCGCGTCTAGATTCATCTTCATGACCCATGTACATCATTGTATGCTTGGTTGGCACTGTATATGTGTGTGTGGTTATGGTTATGCCATTCGGCATTGCATGTTACTTTCTCCGAGGGACGTAGTATCCCCTCTTGAGCACGTTGGATGCTTGGAATTGATGCCTGATTGATTTAATAATTCATGCATCTGGCATTGCATAGCATGTGGATATTCATCCTTGCTTCATCAGGGCCGTAGCCTCCACAGGTATATCATGGATGGCTATGATTATACACCGAAAATGTTACCTAAGCATATGGAGTGCATAGGATGCCCTTGGGTGAAAACCCCAAAACTTCCATACTACCAAGGATCTACCCCAGCGCCACGACTAGGTGGAACCATGAGCGCACAAGGGCCTTACACCGTTGGGCCGCGACTCCCACTGTCGTGTAGTCGGTTGGGTTGGGTTGTGGCCTTACCCACCTGAGAGAAAGAGGGAAATAGCTAGGCTGAGTTTAACCAGCTCGTGAATGGGTCCGCTACCGTCAAGCCTTGCTGGTGATTGGCTGACCATGGGTGGGTAGTGAGGTCTCTTACGCTCATTTGACTATGCAGGTTTGGAGAGCGGCAGTCATTCTGCAATGTACTTGACCCTGGTGATTTCCTTATGATGGAAATGTACTTGATATGTGGATTAGATATGAGCACTGACATTACTTCGCATTACATTCGCATCGGCTATATAATCCTTATATTGCATCGCCTTGGCATGGTGCCCAATACTCATTGCATTATATAACCTTGGTATGGCTTCCTACATTATTGTACTGTCTTGGTATAGCTTCTTGCGTTCATGGCAACCTTGGTAAGGCTAGTGGAGTTGGCTTTGATTATATTTCCTTCCTTTATTATTCTTCTGCGCACTATTGTCACACACTTTCACCACCCTCTAAGCTTTCTATAAGCTTATGCACGATTGATGCGTGCAGGAGATCGTTGGTCGATATCGTAGCAACAAAGCTTGGATAGGAGTTGAGCCGAGGACCCCAGTGTTGCAGATCTTTCCCTCTTTCTTCTGTTATCTTATGTATTTCCTTCTGCCTTGTATTTAAAGTTCAAATTTATAGCGGATTTTGTTGTATGTTTCCTTTATTATTTCTGAGATTTACTTGCCGTGATCTTAGGTATGCTCTTATTGGAATGGTTGTATGATTTATGAAAATCCTCCTTGTAGGATCCCAGGATCGGAACCTGCTTCAGGAGCCGAGAATAGGGTACTACGGAGGCTGTTGCGTCCAGAACCGGTTATCGGGTTCCTTGTGAGTCCGGTTACCGAGTCTGGGGCGTGACATAAGGTCAAACAAACCTCCATGGATGGTGTGTGTGTGTGTGTGTGTGTGTGTGTGTGTATAAAGAACAAAAAAAAAAAAAATCAGCTTGGCCGATTAATGGTCAATCATCACCTTTTCCCATGCTATTGTCCACCTAAGAATTGGATCTACATACCTTAAAATGATCTAGAAAAATAGATAAAATAAATACATTAAGGTGGCCCCACGGTAAGGGCCGCACCTAATCTGCTTTGGTCAAGAGAAAATGGTTAGGCAAGATCTTTCAATCTAGGAGTGTTTTCGAATACGCAGTCAGGATGACATGAAGATGGACACCACATTCTGTGATAAAAAATCACATGACTCACCTTAGCATGAAATCTGTATACGAGCTTCTGGATGAACGGTCTGAATCATCACCTTTTCTTTTTTTTCAAAAGTCATCACCATCTGTAAATTCTTTTGATCCTAAATTCAACAAATTCAATTGTCCAAACTAACAAATATTAACCAAATATATCCAAACCAAATCATGAAGAAACACACTGAGAAATTCACTAGGAAAAGAAAAAAAGAAAAATTGCAGTCACAGCCACAAAACACGAAGACAGCAACAGAGAGAGAAACCTAAGAACCTAGATCTAGGGTTCAACTGTCGTCACCTGCTGCCACTCTCCATCTACCGCCTCCTTTCACAACGTCACATTGTTGTTCCCGTCTGCCACTGCCAATATATTCACATTCACGCCAAGGTTGAGAGCCCTGCGGATGGTTTCTGCACTATTATGCCTGGGGGGATTAAAGAGAGGCAATAGACCAACAAATTTCCATGGTGTTCCCAGACTCTCCTTTGTTCTCTTGGGTGCTTCCTGTCAGCCAAAGCATAGAACTGATGATAAGAGGAGGAGTTTATCACAAAGATAGAAACAAGACACTGAAAAACAACTATGACAAACCTGTCTTACAACAGCCAATGATCGAAGCCCACGTTCAGCAAACTTGTCTATCACAGAATGAACCTTGTTCCTAACATCATCCTTGCAGTTGCAAAGGTTCAAAATCTGTTCATGGAGACCAAACAAAACAAGTGAACAACAGCCCAATCCATATTGAAATACCTTCCATCTATATGAGAACTGGGAAAAATATAAGAAGAAAAATTAGTACCTGCTCAAGGGCGCCTTTGCTCGCACGATGCCAGCTGCCATCAGCCTTTTCTTCTAGTAAAGATTGTACATTCTTATAGAAACAAAAAATGCTATTGAGCATAGCATCACTAAGTTAAATGAGGATCAGACATTCTTAGTTCAAGACCCACTCTCACCAACCTCAATAGCCTAAAATCATTTCAAACCCATCATGAAATTGGTGAGCATGTTTCAACCGTGGGCATTCAATACCCACCATTCAAGCCGTGTGGCCATTTGAGTTTTGGATTTGCTTATTTTCCAGCCCCTAAAATCAAGGTGAGTTTAAAAAGCGATTGCAACTAGGGTGGGCAGGGCTGATCCAATGGTAGGCATTAAATAGTCATTGTTTCATGCGCCTGGCCTACTTAACTTTTGTATCCTTTATATATATATATATATATCATAGTTGCTAGCAATTACAATATTCAGGTATTACAATACTCTAATAATTGAAATATACAGGTTACTCAAATACCTCAATGCAGACAACCCCTGAATTTAACCATTGCAAAAGCATATAAATATAGATGGAGGATTGCTACAAATCATGCCTTGAGAGAGGTTAGACATGGAACATCAATGCGTGCCAGTTACAGACAACACATCAAACCATGTTTGCAAACCATTGGGTCTAGTCGGGCATTAGAGCATGATTGCCAATGGGTTGGGCTATTCCGTAGACCATTGGGCCTGGCACCAGGCCCATGTTTGTTTGTGTGTTAAGAGGAAAAAAAAAGTTTTTTTTTTTTTTTTTTGCTTTGAGGCCCAGCTGTGCGAGAGCTCATCCAGCTTTTTCTAAGGCGGATCATTCATATGGTGGCCTCCACGGTGAATAGGAGATACCCAAGTCTCTTTGGAGAAACCCTAAATTAGATTCTGCCATCAAATGACCCTTAGCCATCGATTGGGCCTCATCAAAATTAGACCATTGATTGTAATGGAACAATTTCTATTGGATGGCTAGGATTATCTGATAAGGCCCAAGGGAGATTTGAGGCAAGCAGTCAAAAAAGGTAGGCCCACTCATCCTACTGCTGGTTGAAAATAAAAATCAATATAAGTGTCATACAATACCTCATACAGAATTCATTAATAAAATACAAATCATACAACTTCATTAAAATTTCCCTATAATTTTATCATCTGCCGGAATCGTTAATAAAATACAAATCATACAACTTCATTAAAATTTCCCTATAATTTTATCCTCTGCCCGATTTCATGCTAACCAGCAACAAGAGGTTTCCCACATTCATAGAATACATCAATCCGAGCCATTGATTTGACAAGCTGGCAGCCTTGAAATCTTCCAAATTGGAAGATCCTAAACTTTTGATCAATGGCCATGAAACAGATATCCTAAACTCTAAATCAATGGCCCACAAAAAAATGGTTGAGATGGCCCAGCAGATCTAATATGAGAATTCTTTTCTATTTCTGGGTATTGCATCCGCTGTGGCCCACCATATAAACAGTTTGGATCACTGAATTATAAGCACCCCATCCAAAATTAAATCTCCAGCCTTTTATCAATCACCAAACAGATAAAAAACCAAAAAACCCATATGCGTCCAATGGCTAAAAATAAAATAAAATAAAATAAAACCAATGCAATGACATTAAAAAAATCAAGCACACAAAAGGAAGCTGCTCATGGATCCAGATCTCCTGTATTTCTGCTATAAACAAAACATGGGGTTCTTCCCTCTACAATCCAAAACAGATCATCTGCTCTTCCCATCTATCCTCTCCATCCATCCACCAGCAATGCCCCCAAATCCATACTATTCATAACGTAATTCCTATTTTTACAAGGAGATCCTCATCAAAGGGCTAACATGTTGGACGGTTCTTGTGGCATGCACACACAAAGGTTAGAAGTTACTAACTGATAGCCCAAGTAGTTGAACTTTAGACCACTTTTAACTGGGAATTACCTGTCCTTACAAAAACAGTACATAATCACTTCACACCTATATTAAAAAGGACAGATCCCCTCGAGATTTTTTATTTCCAACTTTCCCCTTGAGATAGCATACATTCTCTTAAACAATGGGTTGCATTGATAGGCATATGGATGGATACTATTTCAAACTCAGATGCAATAGGCAGCCCAAAACCCATTGTAGATCCAACTTTGAACCATGAAACAACCTATGCCATTGGCAGCATCTCAATAACCTGGACTAAAAATAATCAATACAATGGGCTGCGCCCACTCATCTCATCTGGACAACCTGCCAACCGTAACAAATCCACCTAAAAATTAAAATAATTATATAATATAAAAAAAAAAAAAAAAAAAAGCTAGACATGGACGGTGTTGTCAGGCGTTCTGTGGGGTCCACCATTTTAATGGAAATGCATGCAGGAGATTTTGTAAGGAAATTAAGGAGAAGAAAAGGAAGAGATGCATTAGAGAAATCTGCTGTAATACAATTCGAGGGGGGGGATGAAATGGGAAAGTAGAATATACCTCAGTGGAGGTGAAACGGAACGCAGGGCCTTCCATTTGAAGGTGATGCTTGATGGAAGATGACGCTCAAATGGCCCTGAGAGGATTTCTCGTTGATGGAAGATGAAGCTCAAACAACCCTGGGAGGATTTCACGTCGATGGAAGATGGAAGGAAAGAGGGAAAAGCGGAGTGGGCAGTAGATGGTTTTAGATTTAAAAAAATTCGAATCCGTATGTTGTGAGTTTACCATTATTTATAACACAAACTCTATTAACGGCTATACATACATTGGACCTTTGTATGGATGGTTAAGATTGTTTTATATAATAAAATGTATAAATATTTACTATTAACAACTAGACCAATTATTTGGATGGTCTGGATAACTCTATATCTTAGCCACTATTGTTATGGACAAGTCACCACCATTTTACATAAAATACAAGACTCACAATGCAAAACATAAAAATTCAAAATGGTAAGCCGATCTTTGGACCTGGTATCACTCTATAGGCCCCACCATGATAGATTTGTTTCATCCACGCCGTCCATCCATTTCACAAAATCATTTTGTATAAGATCCCAAAAAACTAGATTGAAATAAATCTTGGGTGGACCACACAATCAGAAAACATTATTGGTTGGACGTCCACTGTTAAAAATCATTCTTTGCCAATGAATTTTTCGACAATGGCTACGGCCAAAATCTGTCAGCATTTCCGATGGCTAAAAACCATCAGGGAAAGTAACTCTGGGCCATCGGCTTTGTCCTATTTTTTAGTAGTGTTCTCAACCAGACAAGTGACTCCGAAGCCGAGAAGGAGATGAGGTCGGGCTCAACGTCCCACCAACAGGCCAGAAGGACCACAGACCTCAAAGGAGCCCAACCGCTCGACTACGGAAATAGGTCAGTATGTCTCAGGTCAACATGTCCCAGGCCGGCATATTACCTCCAGGTCAGGTCGGCCAAGGCCACCTAAGTCTCCTACTGTACATCTTCGCTGGTTCCGAATAATCACATCTTATCTAAGAGAGATCCACTTAAATCTTCTCCAAAGATCTCGGAGGATATCCGCGACCCGCTAGGGATCCCGAGCTCTTCGCCAAGGATCTCAGGACAAAGATCTCGAGACAATCCCTCATGCGTTCGGGATCTGATTCCTTCTACAGTACGTCCCTACTAAATAGGGAGATCTCCTCTATAACACTGCCTCTCTTAAACAATAAATAGAGACGCCTCTAATGGTGAACGATATGCACAATTTTTAGCCCTAAACTCTCAATACTCAACTAGACCTAGCTTCTCTACCTGACTCAGGCAGAGGGTCCCCTACTCTAGTCAGAGTTTTCCTTGTCTGTTCCTTGTGCAGGTACATAGGTCTAAAGAGGGCTAACCAAATTTCTTCATTAATAGTTTGATGCCATTTATGAGAACGACATCGAAAGCCATTCTCATCTCACCATAGTTTAACAATGGCGAAAGGGAAGAAGAAAGCTTCGGTCTCCTCTGTTGCATCCAACCTCGCTCTGCCAGAACAATCCGTCAACCACCAGGATTCCTCTTCCCAGCTGCAGGCTAATTCTGTGCTCTTGGGGCCAATGCAACGATCCCGCAGTTGGGGAGGACAAATTGTCTCCCTCGAGCAATGAGTTGGTGTTAAACAACAATATGAACTCCGTGAGGTAGCTATTGGAACAATTACAGCCTCGTCCCGCACAAGGGGCTGGGCAAGTGGCAGGGTCAATGGTTCAAAAGCTCCCCAAACCATCCGACATGCTTGTCGTCTCCCGTAAGAGCCAACAACTCAGAACATTAAGGTTGACACCTTCTCACATCATCTTTGGCATCGCCACGCTGGCAGCTTCCGACCTACATCATGAATTGGACAGAAAGAAGCGCGACAAAACACACAAAGCAACCGTTGAAGCTATGGCTGAGAGCGGCAACCCCTGGGAGGTCAAGCTCAACGACCTGCAAGGTCAGATCGGTAACATATGGCAAGCCTACTGCTTGAACGCCCCGACTTCAGTGAAGGCGATACCGAAAGAGACCGAGCCTCCGTTCATTGCCGACATCATGCATGCACAACTCCCACCAAGGTTCAATATACCTCAGATCGCCCCATACTTCGAAACCACCAACTCGGCTAAGCACATGGAGTCCTTCAGGGCATTGATGGAGTTGCACAGCGCATCAACCGCAGTCATGTGCCGTGTATTTTTGCTAATCCTGGCAGGAGCAGCTCGAAAGTGGTTCTGGCAATAAAAGACGCAATCGATCAATTCTTTCACGCAGCTTAGCAAAGCCTTCATCACCAACTTCATTGGGGGAAAAGAAAGCCTCAAACCGGCTTCTCACCTCCTTAATATTGTTCAGAAAGAAGGCGAGCTGTTAAAGGATTATATCAAGCACTTCAACCTGAAAACAATGCAAGTACAAGCCCATTCCGAAGAAATTGCTCTGCCCGCTATGATGAGAGGCCTAAGAGAGGGAAGGTTCCTCTTTTTGCTCGACAAAAATCCTACGATGAAAATGGCTGATCTCCTTAATAGAGCCCAAAAATACTCTAACGTTGAGGAAATTGCTACTGTGCGGAAAGCTGTTCGGAACAAGGGAAGCTCGGCTAAAGAAAGACGACCTAAGGAGGAACCCGCCTCGACTAAAGATAGAAAAAGAAGGAAATATGACGAATCGCCAAGGGGCCAATGCCTGAACAAATGGCCTAGTAGTAGATTCAGTTCGTTCACCCCTCTCAACACAACGTCTGAGCAAGTCCCCATGGAGCTTCGAGACAAACGAATCCTCAAATGGCCAAATAAGATGAAATCTGATGTAGACAGGCGATATAAATGAAAATACTGTCACTTCCCCCAAGACCACGACCACTCAACTGGTGACATTTTCGACTTGAAAGAGGAAATTGAAGTCATCATCTGCAACGGGCACATGTGCAAATATGTCAACAAAAGGGAAGAACAAGCTGACCCAAAGAATGAGCAACCCATCAACAATGAACCATTCGGAGAAATTTGCACAATCTTCGGCGGGCCTGCCGGGGGAAGCAACTCGAACTGAGATCGGAAAGCTCACGCCAAAAGTATCAGTCATCCAGCTCGGAGCATCATGTCCTCGTCACCAGTAAGCCCCCGAAAGAGCAGAAGGTAACACCTTGCAAGCTGACTTTTACCAAAGAAAATGCCTGAGGAATTCACCATCCCCATGACGACGCACTTGTGGTTACTATGACTATAGCTAACCGCAAAGTATTTTAAATTTTGGTGGACACTGGAAGCTTGGCCAATATCCTCTTCGCCGAAGCATTCGACAAAATGGGAGTTGGACAGCCTTGACTTCGAGCAATCAAAACTCCCCTACTCGAATTCGCGGGAGATAAGGTCACATTAGAGGGGTCAATCCAACTCCCAGTCACCACTAAAGACGGGAAGAACCAGATAACAACCATAATTGACTTCCTAGTGTTAATTTGCCCCTCCGTCTACAACGTTATTCTCAAGCAACCTTTACTCAATGCTCTCCGGGCCGTCGTGTCGACGTACCATCTTGTCATGAAGTTCCCCACCGAACATGGTACAAGATTGGTCAAGGGAGACCAACAAGAAGCTCGACAGTGCTATTCTATGACACTGAGGACCTAGCACCAGACAATGACCATCACCTCTCTCGACCATTGAGAAGACTCAACTGAGAGAGGGCGCCTTATAGAAGACCTCATACTCGTCCCACTTGACGACTCCGACCCAACCCGAATAGTGCAATCGGGTCGTCCCTAACACCACCATTACGAGGTGAAGTCATGAGCCTCCTTCAATGATATGTCAATGTATTCGCATGGTCTCCCAACACCAACCTGAAGGTTATCGTCCATAGGTTGAATGTCGACCTCGACCATCGGCCAATCCGACAAAAGCGAAGAGCGTTTGAACCCGAATGGTACATCATTATAAGAGAAGAAGTCGAAAAACTCCTTAAGGCCAGTTTCATCGAAGAAATCTATCATCCAGACTGGATACCTAATGTCGTCTTAGTTAAAAAGTCTAATGGGAAGTGGTAGGTATGTGTTGACTACACGGACCTGAATAAAGCCTGCCCCGAAGACAACTTTCCTCTCCCCAGGATCAACCAGCTCATCAAAAGCATTATCGGACATGAACTCCTGACCTTCATGGACGCCTACTTAGGCTATAATCAAATCACTATGCATCCTTATGACAAGCATAAGACTTTCGTCACAGACAAAAGACTTTACTGCTACAAGGTCATGCCTTTTAGGCTGAAAAATGTTGGGGCTACATACCAAAGGCTCATCAACAAGATGTTTGCCAGCCAGATTGGGCGCTCCATAGAGGTTTACGTCGACAACATGCTCATTAAGAGCATTAAAGCTACGGATCACGCTTTCGACCTCGAAATAACGTTTGTAATCACGTGGGAATATTAGATGAAATTGAACCCGAGCAAGTGCGCCTTCGGCGTCAGCTTGGGAAAATTCCTCGAATTCTTGGTTAGATAGAGAGGAATCGAGGTGAACCCCAAGAAAATTCAAGCTCTACATGACATGAGCTCACCCAGGATGACAAAAGGAGTCCAATGCCTTACATGAATAGCCACCCTGAACCGTTTTATATCTCGAGTTACTAACAAATGTCTTCCCTTTTTCAAGCAAGTAAAAGGAAAGGAAAAGACAAAATGGATGGAAGAGTACGAGCTCACCTTTCAGCAACTCAAACAGTACTTGGGATCGCCACCATTGCTCTCTAAACCCGAGCAAGGAGAACCGTTACTGCTATACTTGGAAGTTTCGGCAGCGACAGTTAGATCGGCCCTCATTAGAGAGCAAGAAGGGAAACAACTACTAGTATACTACATTAGCAAGTCCCTGATATCTACCGAGACCAGATATCTAAACATAGAAAAGCTAGCCCTAGCCCTTGTCATCTCGTCACGACGCTTACGATCGTACTTCCAAGCCCATGCTATCATCGTCCCAATCAACCAACCTCTCCGCTAAGTACTCCAGAAACTTGAAGTATCAGGGAGACTTACAAAATGAGCAATCAAGCTTAGCGAGTTCCACATCAAGTATCAACCCTAGACAACGATCAAAGGTCAAGCGGTGGTCGACTTCATCAATAAGCTCATACCCGAGAACAACCTAAGTCCTGCCGAGATGGATCATGCAGAGATGGAGTCTAGCCATATCACCGAACTAGGCCATGCGAGTTGGAATCCAGTCCCAACGTCTAGCCTGAGTAGGCCGAACATCAGATGGCCGACCTAGATCAGCCGACATGGACATTGTATGTTGATGGCTCATCCAATTCCAAAGGCAGCGGGGCCGACATAATTCTGAAGGCTCCCGACCCGACATGCATGCAATATACCTTAAGATTTGGATTCTAAGCATCAAACAATGTAGCAGAATACGAAGCGCTATTAGCCATACTCAGGTTGGAAGCTACTATGGGAGCCCAACACTTGGAAGTTCACAGCGACTCACAACTCATCGTTAACTAGATAGCCAACGAGTACCAGGCCAAAAGGAAACAAATGAAAGCCTATTTGCAAAGAGCCCGAGAGTTGATCAGCAAATTCCCAAAGCGCAACATCAGCCTGATCCCCAGAGCGAAAAACTCTAAAGTAGACGTGCTGGCAAAGCTGGCCACAACAGTTGAGAACGATATCCCAAGACCGATCCTGATTGAGTTCCTAACCGAACCAAGTGTTAATGAACCCAATCCAGGCACATTTCTCTTGATAAATTCAGAACCGACCTGGATGGACCCAATAACTGACAACCTCAAGGAGAGAAAGTTACCCAAAAGCCATTCAGAGGCGCGCAGGCTCCGAGCCAGAGCAGCTCGCTACACCATAGTCCAAGATACCTTGCACAAAAAAATGATTCTTTCTCTCCTACCTCAGATGTCTCCAACCTAAAGAAGTCGAGTGCGTCCTCAAAGAAATTCACGAAGGCATTTGCGGAAACCACTCCGGTAGCCGAGCCCTCACGCACAAAGTCATTCAATAAGGGTACTTTTAGCTGACCATCTAAACGGATGCTCGACAATACACTCAGAAATATGACAAGCGTTAGCGATTCGCGACGATACCCCGATAGCCTCCCTAGCAATTAACCCCTATGACCAGACTATGACTGTTTGCCCAATGGGGAATCGACACCATTAGTCCCTTACCAACTGGCAAAGGGCGGACTAAATTTGTGGTTATTGCAGTCCACTATTTCACCAAATGGGTCGAGGCCGAGCCCCTAGCCAAGATCATCGAGTAAAAAATTACGGACTTCGTCTGGAAGACTATTATATACCGGTACAGAATCCCCCACATGATCATTTCGGACAACAGGAAATGGTTCGACAATAAGATATTTGAAGGTATGTGTGAAAATCTCGAGATCCGGAATGTCTATTCATCACCTCGGCACCCACAAGCTAACAGACAGGTCGAAGTAGTCAATAAGATTATCAAGAATCATCTCCGAATGAAGCTCGAGAAAGCCAAAGGATCTTGGATAGAAGAGCTTCCCCATGTCCTCTGGGCATATCGGAATACCGCCCATACGGCCACAGGAGAAACCCTTTTTTCCTTGGCCTTCGGCACTGAGGTCGTTATCCCAGTTCAGATCGGGCTACCGACTACTCTAACCCACTCCTATGATGAACAAGAAAACACCAAACAAATGGCACTGGATCTCGACCATATCAAAGAAAGAAGGGATCAAACCCGGGTCAAGGTCATAATTCGGCAACAGTAGGTTTCCCGTTTCTACAACTCCAAAGTGAAGGCGAGAAGGTTCCAAGTTGGAGACTTAGTCCTCCTCATAACCTTCCAGAACGCCAAGGAACCTAGCTTAGGAACCTTGGGCCCGAACTGGGAAGGACTCTACATAGTAATAAGCATGAACCGACCAAGATCGTATTCACTCAAAGACTTGGAAGGATGACTCTTACCACATCCATAGAATGCCAAGCATCTAAAAATCTACTACGCATAGGAGCCGACCTAGCCCGAGCACAAAGTCTACTTTCTCACTATTTTTAGTCTACATTGGAACTATTGCAATAAAAACTCCGAGGTCGGGACAAGTTTACTTCCTACTTTCATGTCTACAAACGATCCATCTACTAAGGGCTTCCTACAATACAAGGGAAGAACAACCCTCACTGATGGGCCGACCCTTCAAGAAGAGGTTAGGCCATAAGCTATCGCCACTACTTGGGTCGTGCGATTTGCAATAAGGACGATACTCTTAAAATACAGAAGTATCCGACCTATGAAAATGCTCAACCAAGAATCATAGATTCGCAAGGTAAAAATGACTAAGGGCTCAACCTCGTTACAAAACATTGACGTACCCATTGTAAAACCTACCTATCTACTCAAAATGATCATTGCAATGAATAAAAAGCATCTTTTCATTAAAAATAACTTGAAGAGGTACATTGCAAAAAGCCAAAACTTATAATAAAAAGGGGAGAGGAAAGAGTCACGATGCTGCGGGGGGCTGCTTGGAGGGTGAGTCCTCTGGAGGCACCTCGAAATCGGAGTCGACCTCCTCAAAGGCTAAGAGGTCAAACTCAAGATGCGCTCCTTTTATGTCCTCAAGGCACTTCTCGTACCTGAGGCCATATAGGGCGTCCCTATCCTCCGTATACTCCTTGGAGGACTTAAACTCATCCACAGCTGTTGCCCGAGCTGAAGAAATAGTTCCTTGGGCTTCCTTTATCTTTACATCGAAGGAGTGGCTCAGCCCATTCAGGTCTAACTTCCACCGAGCTCCTCTCTCTAAATCATTGGCAAGCAGCTTCTTCGACGCCTCCAGCTTGGTTGACGTACACTTCCATCGGAGGCTCCCACAAAAGACTTTAATTAGCTTTCTATAGGCTAACCAACAACTACTGTCTTAATCCAAGGACCTACGTTTACTCCTACCAGAGGCTCTTACAAATATTAACACGTACACACCCATGTCTGATGGCCTACAGAAGAACTTGATTTAAGCCCCACATAAGAGCCAATATTCTAAACAAGAACTTGGATTTAGGCCCTACACAAGATCCAATGTCCTACACAAGAACCTGGTCAAGTTTAGATCATAAATCTTATCCTCAATCTTACACAAGGAAAGAAAGTATACAGACTCTTACGCTTGATAACTTATTTGTCGGATTGAACCCCTTTTGTAGTGCTATCTTAGGTTGTTTGATTGATGTTCTCGTATGCTTCAATCATCTCCTCTTTGCTCCCCTGATTATGATGCCAATGTTTTGCCAAAGCTTTAGCTCTAAGATTAAACATCTTGCATGTAGTGCTCCTTTGAAGTGACCAAGGTGATGGGAGGTTGATTGAATCTCCTACAACTAATAGGAAGTTATAATTCCTAAGGGATTCACCTATACGGGTCTTCTAGAGGGTTTAAACAATGGCATGCCTATAAAGTGTGAGTTTAATCTTTAAAAAATGGAGGAGTTTAATCACATTCTCAAAGTGGAGGTTGGAATCCTCATTAGAGTGTTAATATCAAGAAAGATGACTTAAAACTCTTTGATTTAAAGGCTTGGGATGAGAAATATGATCATGAAATCACCTAAGCTTCTATTGCACAAAAAATTCATGAAAATGCCCAAGAACCGAACGCCCTTTATAAAAAGTTTAAGCTCCAATGGTCAGAAAATGGACAAATAATGGTTTTATCGATGCCATCAAACGGTCTTAGAAGCCATTGAATAGTCTTTAATGCTATCGAGTTGACATTCAATGCTATCGAGAAAATCAAATAATATGATTAATTCTTTTTAGACATATCTAAGTTACATATTCGAAGTCATCGAGTGGTCTTTGAGAAAATCAGATAAAATGATTTGTTCATGCTAGACATATCTAAATTTCCTAGTTGATGCCATCAAAGATCCCTCGAGATTTTCTCGAAGAAATCGAGCACCACTCGAAATCTACTGTTTTTGGCATATGTTTTCACAACAGCTTCGTACCCCTTCTAGCCTTACTTATCATATTCTAATTAGGTTCCTAAGACTAAAGGATGATTAATAAGGTTTACCTATTGAGCCAAGATGTAATGTCTCGGAAAAAACCATACAATGACCCGAGTATCACCTCAGGCAGAAATCGCTAAGGATCGAATCATGTAGAAATTAGATAAAAAATAATTAAGTACTAAACTGAATTAATCAGTGAATTAGCTCGAATCACTTTCTATACGAGCTGCAAGACCCAAAACCATTAGAATCGCTGACTCTACATTACCCAAAAACCTAGGATCCATCTCAAAACCCAGTTGCTCTCGGGAGCATCTTGAAACTCCGTAGTGGACCTGGATCGCCCGTCGAAAGTTCGATTAATGTGAAACTATGCGGTTATGACCGCCTTACTGGGCTTGACAACCATCTCGAAAATCAAGTCCAAATAGTATTCAGAAATGCACAACTTGAGCCCGGAGCGAAGTGTTTGAGAAACGTGAATATCTTTAGAAAACAAACTCAAACTTAAGTGAATTGTGTCATTCACTTGTAGGCCAAATTTAAGATTTCAAACCGTCAGATTTTGACCTAACTACACCCTTGGATCAAGGAAAATTTCTAACACATGTCAGTGTACCTGTGACCCTGATCGAGTGACAATAGTCGTTGAACTGAAACTGGTCCTCCGCGGTCGATCTACTAATTTGATCATACCAAAATCTTAACTTGACATAGATCCATTGTCAGGGAACTTTCTCCGGACCGTATATAGAAAATGGGCCTCCAGATGAGCTCCGTTGGCCCGAAACAGCCGCCCTTTGGATATATCCTAAGTATACCATGTCCCTGGGGCCATTGACATCAGTTTTGGGCTTATATAAGGGCCTTCACCCACCCCTCTCTCATTCCATACGAATTCCCTAAACCCTAGGAGAGAGAAGAGAGAAAAGAGAAGGAAAGAGTGAGGTGAAGTGAGAGAAAGTGAGAGAGAGTTGTTAGGATTCATTCCCACCGCTCCACGTGCCAAATCATCCTACCTGTATCGCTATACCGGCGATTTTGACTATGTTCTTGGGTAAAAAATCTTAACCCTAATCTATTTTAGGTAGCCAAATAGATAAATCGGTGAAATAGCTAACATATTTCATGGTATAGGTTGTCGTTGTGTCGTAGATAAAGGCATAGTGTTCGAACTGAATTCGATACGAGTTTACCAAAAGAAGGTGCGGATTATAAATATTTAGGTTATAGTTTTTAAGGCTTTCAATGTCAATTAATGATTTATGACTGACTTGATTGCTATCACATATGCTTAGATGCGATGTTTTCTGCGTATTACATATATATATGAACTATGTTGACATTAATGCGTTCCATGTGTTTGTTGAAATGTTTGTATGAATATGGAATTATGATTTGTACTTGCCATGATTTTGGTTTGAGAATACATGATTGTCGTACGTGTGGCAACTCCTCTGTGAAAGGATTTGCTATAATATACGTTATAACCAATTTATTACATGTATGTGATATGTATGGTCTAAGTGTTTGATAAAATACCTGAATGAGAAAATGCTTGTTGAAATGTATTTAACGAGGGCGTTGAGATAGGGTTCTCAATTACCTTATCTATAGTTACAGTTTTCTTCATATAAACTATATCGCTATTACGTGTTTTTTGGTTGAAATGCCTTTGTATGATAACATGTACACTATGTGTTTGTTAAAATGCTCAAATAAGGGTTATATTTGGATTGGTTGTCACATGCTGTCTTTGACTATCACATGTGAATACTATTGCTTTGGAGTGTGATTGGGGCTACGATGTATTCCAGGCAATCGGTAATGGTTTACGATCGGTGGCCGAACTGTTTTAGCCACGATGGATACGTTTAATGAATCCGAGTTGTACGATGATTATCGACAGTGGTTAGGCCACAAGGAGTGCGTATGCACTCCATATCGATGAATTCAACGCACGCTCGTACCAGTTGAGCTTGTCAAGTAACCCGATTGACCTAATGTATGTTCATCATGTATGGACGCTACTGTTTGAATCTAAGGTACCACTTACCAGCATAAAGCCTGTTTAACCTTGGTACCACGATCTGCTAAGACTCATGAGTCAGGCATGGTGGTATGGGATACCATGGTCGAGCTATCAGCCTACACTAGGGTGACGAGCCTCCCCGTAGTGTCAAGTGAGCAAACCAAACTCGTGAGCCGAATACAGTGGTATAAGACACTGTATTCGAGCTATCGGCTTACGATCATGTGACAAGCCTCTCGTAGTGACCTCGAGTATACATTAGGACTATGTTAAGGTGACGAGCCTTTCCGTAGTGACTTCGAGTATAAACTAGGCCTGCGCTGAGGTGATGAGCCTCTTCATAACGACCTGAAACTGTCATCGTATGCGACTAACTAGGATTGACGACCCTAGATGGATCATTATTTCGGTCAATGATATAAAGGGAGGTACCTTAGCTTCCCAAACCTCTTGTATGAATAGGTCTAATTAAGAACTTGGCTAATCATGCACATGCACCGCATTGCATGTGCCTTTGGTGTTAGAGTTGAGCATAGCGGGAGTGTTGCATGAGCGACCGTGAGATGATGTCGCAGAGGGAGTGCAAGCGAGGGCATATATCATTAATACATACCATCCTTGCATTAACCAGAGTACTTAGAAATACTTGTTGTATTGCTTTATCATTACTGCTTGACTGGATTGATAACATGTTAACCTTTATCTTATAGCTCCACTGAGTTGATCACTCACTCCCACTCTAGGAGGGTTTTTAAAAACACTAACCAGACTCTTATAGTTTTAGGTGATGTCGAGGCTTACGAGGCAGAGCCTGACTTCTACGACGACGAGAAGTTCTCCTGCCTGCAACTCTCTGGCGAGTCTATGTAGACCTGGAGTTACACCATCGGGGCTACAGGGATATGGATTAGATGACATTACACTATCATTTTGTAAATTTTAGAATTATACATGTAATTACTTAACCTGGTGACATTCATTCTTTGAGGACTTACAACCACTTATATGCTCTATATATTTATCACAGTCTTCCGATTGCATAATTAAACTGTTTTTAACAAAGTGGACCCCACATGTTTTTAACACCCTTGGGGGGATAGCATTGCCCCTAGGGCGAGCCATTGCCCACGTGTCCAGTGGAAGGCAATGGCATCACCCCAACGGCGAGGCCTCGCGGTCCATGGATGGCGGACCGGTCAGGCAGATTGGCGTACATGCTAGTGGGGCCCACGGAATCATGTGGGACCCCTTATATCCAACCCATTTACTTCATTTCCTTCTCCTACACCCCTCAAATCTTTTCAATCTCCCAAAAATCCCATTTTTCTCTCTCAAATCCTTCCTCCATTCTCATATTTTCTTCATTTTCTTCATTCCATACACACCTCCCACTATTCCTTTCAAACCCACCTCTTATCTCCCTCATTTCCTCCCATTTGAGCACACAAACCCTCATTTGTGTCTCAAAGATCTCAAGGCCCAACAATCCATCCTATCCCTCCATCTTGTTTCACTCAAATGGTTCTTTTCGAGCTCGTGGTAACGATTTTCTCCCTTTCCACAATCCTTTTCCTCATGGGGAAGAAGAGGGCTTTCACGGATGAAGCCGGGCCTAGCCGCTCTACCCGTTCAAGGAGGCAGAAAGGCTTTGAAGCAAGTTCAAGCATCAATCGAGAGATCAGGACGAAGCGGGATCTCGATCCCCAGCTTCCTCTCGAGAGAGCTCTACTAGCGGATATGGCATATGGAAGATTTCAAGGTCGTAAGGTCCTTTTTGAAGCACACGTGGACGAGAAAATATTTGGACTTTATCAGGCGATAAATCTCCTGTTGGACGCCAGTTGGGGTCCTATATTTGAGGGTAAGTCTCGTGTGAATGAGAGTACTATCCGAGCCTTCTACGCCCATATACAAGACCCACTGCTGGAGCCCCTACAGTTCTCTATCCTTGTGGAAGGTGGGAAGCCATTGCCAATGTGGACCTGATAGCCCGGATCATGGAGATGCCTCGTGGAGAGGTTCATGCTAACGAGAAGAACCTCAGGAGTGCGCATGAAAAAGATTGTTGCGCGCGATTTCTTTGTGGTCGACTGGTCCACTAGAATCCTGGCAATTGCCTCCTGGCGTCCAAGATGACTCCTGACTTCCGCCTGCTCCACCACATCTTCACACATAATGTGTATCTTAGGTAGAGCAATCACAGTGAATGCACGCATCTGATGGTAGATTTCCTATACCGAGTTGGGCAAGGAGACAAACTGTGCCTGCCTACGTATGTACTACTACAGATAGTTCAGACCGTGCGCCCTCCTAGGATAACCATTTCACTCCCATTCGGCCGACTTATATGTAAGCTTGCTCGTAAATTCGGCTACAAACTTGGCTCAGAAAGGCTTGCGCCGATCCATTTCATCAACGACACTACTCTCAACAACATGAATATTGGGCCACAACAACGTCAAGTCTGACTCGATGAGAGTGAGCATGAGACAGGAAGTGAAAAGGAAGATAGTGATGAAGAAGGTGGAGATGAGATAGAGGAAGAAAGTGAAGAAGAGGAAGAGCAGGAAGAGGAAGAAGAGGAGGCCCAAGACTCTGACAAGGGCTCTCCTCCTGCCACACATGAGCACCACCATGATCGGGCTGCTATAGAAGCCCGCTTGGCTCAGATTGAGAAGGGCTAAGTCGTCCTGCGACAGGAGGTCAGTGAGACTCGGGCCAAGCTTGAAGAGGGTCAGGCCTCCATGAAACAGGAATTCAAAAAGGTGTCTTGTACCTTGAAGGCTATCCTGTGTTGTCTGCAGGACAAGGGTGCTCCTCCTCCATCATCAGATTCTGACGGCTAGTCTTATGCTGTAGTCTTCTTTAGGTTTTTCTTGCTTTCCTGTTTCCTGTGTTATTGCCTTGATAGGCTTAATAGTAGTGTAGGTTTGATGGTGCGTTTGGTGTTTAAAGCTTTGATTAGGTTAGCTCACATGCGTTTCCTGTAATGATTCATGTAAAGTTATATCTCATGTATTGTGACAAATTTTGTTAAATGAAATGCATGCAACTCTTTTTATTATGGAATGTGTAAAATGCTTGACAAATTGAGTATTGCTATGCTGAATCTTCCACACATTGCACCCTATGTTGTATATAGGGGATGCCACCTAAGGCCACACGGAGTACGACACGTCTTACACTTAGCGACTCGATTGACGGGGCACCTCCCCTCAGCGATAGCCATACGGACCCCAGTTTGGGCCCGGATCGCTAGACTATGTCGGATTCTTAGCCGGCCACTGGCCCCACTAATGGGCCAACACCTTTTGCACCACCGGTTCCAGAGTAGAACCGTGCGTCTACTTCAACACCTCACATGCATCGGGCTTCTCCTCCTGATAGGATGGAGCAGATGATGCTCCTTATGCAGCAGCAACAACAAATTTGGACCACTATTGCTAGGGCCCTTGCCTAAAACATGAGTGTGGTTCCGCTTGCATCACCTATGCACCCTGCTGGGAATATGAGTGTCAGCGGCCTATTTGAGCGATTTTCAGCGCTTCTGCCCTCCTACATTTGTGGGTACTCACAGACCCGAGGAGGCCGATTATTGACTTGACCGCATTTCTAAGATGCTGAAGCCGCTGCACTGCACTGAGGTAGAGCAGGTCGAGTTGGTCACCTACATGTTCGAGAAGGAGGCCAGTCTCTGGTGGGATAGCGTCCTACGGACAGTGCCTACTACGTACGTATGGACATGGGAAGCCTTTGAGACTCATTTCCATGGGAAGTATTTTCCTCTCACCTACGCAATGAGAAGGAGGGAGAGTTCCTTCACCTCCGACAGGGAGGGATGACTGTAGCAGAGTATGAGAACTGATTCATGGAGTTGGCCAGATATGCTCCCTTGATATTGGCAGACCAGCCGATGCGAATGCGGCGATTTTCTAAGGGTCTGCGACTCGAGATACGCTCGAAGATGTATTGCGCTAGCATACTCAACTATGCTGAGCTAGTGGACATGTCTCTGCGAGCTGAGCGGGATGGGGACAAGCTATCCCGCACACGTGTACCTATAGTTCCTAGGCCTCGACCAGATTTGTCGAGCAGGTCGTTCCTCGTTAAGAGGCTGTGTGCAGATTCTCCTCCTCGGCTTACGGCTCCACAGACACAGCCGAGGCGACCTGATATATGGTGCACCTACTGCAAGAAGTTGGGTCATGCTAACACCTACTGTTTTACCAGGATGAGAGACAACGACTTTATGCCTCCTCAGAAGATCAACCGACAGATGTCACCAGCTATCTCAGCTCCACCTCTATGTTCTGTACTACTTGCACAGCCTTCCTACAGGCCACCTATACCTCGATTTAGGCCGCCTCAGCAACCTATGACACCACAGCCGAACCATTCTCAACAGGCACGAGTACATACCCTTGTAGCTAAAGTGTCTGAGTTAGCAACTACAGTGCCTTTAGCCTTCGAGGTCACTGTCACATCAAAGGTACACCCGTATTTCTATTAATGGACATTAGGTCCACTATTTCTATGATATCATGTTTTATGGTCAAGCGCTTAGGGCTGAATACGACCACTATGGTTGGGGTGAGAGTTATCGCGGCAGCAGGAACTTTTCAGATGCTATTAAGTTGTGTGAGGGTTGCTTGATAGATTTAGGGAGCAGAACGATATGCATTGACCTGATTGTCACCACAATATACCATTACGACGTCATCCTCGGTATGGATTGGCTTACTGAAATGAGGGCCGAGATCGACTGTGAGACCCGACTGGTAACGGCACACGGACCCAAAAACACGACCTTCATTTCCCCGTTCAGGTCAGTTGCCCCTTCCGAATTCTTTGTTATTCTGCCCTATCGAAAGATCATAATGGTCCGACACTTGAAAACACACCTGTAGTTCAAGATTTTGTGGACGTGTTCAGGAAGATACCTGGATTACCTCCTCAGCGCGAGATCGATTTTACCATTGATCTAGTGCCTGGTGCGACACCTATATCACTACCGACTTATCGCATTCCTTAATGTGAGATGGAGGAACTGAGGAGACAGATCGATGATTTGTTGGAGGTGGGCTTCATACGACCGAGTTTATTTCCTTGGGGAGCGCCCGTGTTGTTCGTGAAGAAGAAGGATGGATTTCTGCGATTGTGTATTGATTATCGCAGGCTGAACCAAGTAACGGTGAAGAACAAGTATCCTTTGCCCAGGATAGATGATATGTTCGATAAGTTGAAAGGGGCATAGTATTTTTCAAAGATTGATTTACAGTCAGGGTATCACTAATTACGCGTCAGGAATGAGGATGTGCAGAAGATAACATTTAGAACCAGTTTTGAGCACTACGAGTTCCTTGTGATGTCATTTGGACTAACGAATGCACCGACCGGGTTCATGGATCTAATGAACCGGGTGTTTCGGTCCTATTTGTACCGATTCGTTATCATATTCATAGATGACATTCTGATATACTCTAAGAGTCGGGAGGATCACAAGGAACACCTACGAGCAGTCTTTGATACTCGCAGGAAGAACCAGTTGTTTACCAAGTACAAGAAGTGCGACTTCTGGAAAGAAAAAGTCAAGTTCTTGGGACATGTGGTGTCCAAGGAAGGAATAGCAGTGGACCTCGCTAAGGTGACCACAGTTCAGGAGTGGGAGCAGCCCAGTTCGGTTACAGAAGTTAGGAGTTTTCTTGGCCTGGCAGGCTACTACTTTCAATTCATTAGAGACTTTTCCAAGATAGCCATACCGTTGTCACAACTGACTCGGAAGGATCTTAAGTTTGCCTGGAATGAGAAGGCAGAAACAACTATTCAAGAATTGAAGGACAAGCTGACATCCACCCCTGTGCTGGTATTGCCAGATCAAGGGGTCTAAGTATACGATATACACTGATGCGTCTCGTGTTGGTTTGGGTTGTGTACTTATGCAGAAGGACAAAGTGATTGCTTATGCCTTGCGGCAGTTGAGGAAGCACGAGGAAAACTACCCTACACAAGACGTAGAATTAGTGGCCGTCATCTTTGCATTAAAGCTCTGGAGACATTACCTCTACGGAGAGGAGTTCGAGCTCTTTTGCAACCACAAGAGTCTCAGATACATATTCACACAGAGAGACTTGAATATGAGGCAGCGGTAATGGATGGAAACTTTGAAAGACTTCAAGTTTGAGGTCTCCTACCATCCCAGCAAGGCCAACCTTGTGGCAGACGCGTTGAGCAGCAAGAAGATGATAGCATTTGCGGCTCCGCTAATGATAGACAAGTGGAACATGATAGAGTTTGTGCGAGACTTTAAGTAGAAGCTTACGGTAGAGGAACTGTTTGAGAGTGTCGCACATATTCGTGTTCGGCCACTTATCGAGGACCGAATTATTGTAGCTCAGAAAGACGATGAACTATTGACAAGGATGAGAGAGCAGGTAAGCGACAGTGAAGATTCCTAATGGAGAGCAGGTAAGCGACGATGGAGGTTTACGTTATCGTGGCCGCCTATGCATCCCAAATCTCCATGACTTGAGAAGGGAAGTTCTTGAAGCTACTCATAATTTGAAGATGGTGATGCACCCTGGTAGTATGAAGATGTACCGAGATATGAAGCGTTCATACTAGTGGGACAACATGAAGGCCTACATTGTAGACTATGTATCCCGTTGTCTCACGTGCCAGTAGGTCAAAGCCGAACATCGCCGACCTCTTGGTTTACTTCAGCCCATGCCCATAGCTGAATAGAAATGGAATTTCATCTCTATGGATTTCATTTCAGGGTTACCAAAGACGAGGAAGGGGCATGACTCCATTTGGGTGATTGTGGACCGACTGATAAAATTGGCTCACTTTCTCCCTATTAGAGCCTTAAACTCAGCAGACGATTTGGCCAGGCTTTACATTAAGAAGATAGTGCGTCTGTATGGAGTTCCTATGGAGATCGTGTTGGATCGAGACATGCGATTCACATCTATCTTCTGGACTCGTATCTAGGAAGCAATGGGTGTGAAACCGAAGTTCAGTACCGAGTTCTGCCCACAGACGGATGGGCAGATAGAACAGGTGAATCAGGTGTTGGAAGATATGCTATGAGCTTGTGTGCTTAATTTCAAGGACAGTTGAGATGACTGTCTTTTTTATGCTGAGTTCGCTTATAACAAAAGCTTCTATGCGAGTATTGGCATGGCTCCCCTACAAAACGTTATATGGGCGCCCCTGTAGAGCGCCGCATTGCTGGGCAGAGGTTGGCGAGAAGAGTTTGATTGGCCCAGAGATAGTACATGCAACCTTAGAGAAGATCAGCATTATCAGGCGTCGACTTCTTGCAGCACAGAGCAGACAAGAGCTACACCGATACGAGACAGCGACCGCTAGAGTTCAAGGTTGGGGTCCATGTATTTCTAAAAGTTTTCCCCATGAAGGGAGTCCTTCGGTTTGGCAAGAAGGGGAAGCTCAGGCTATGATTCATTGGCCCATTCCAAATACTAGATTGAGTGGGTGTGGTTACGTACGGCCTTACGTTGCTCAAACCACTTGTAGGCATGCACAACGTATTTCATATATTGATGCTGAAGAAATACGTTCCTGACCCTTCCCACATTATCAGATGAGAGCATGTACAGTTGAGTGAAGATGCTACTTATGTATTGCGACTGACGCGGATTCTATATAGGAAGGAACATGTGTTACGCAGTAAAGTGATTCTACTTGTGAAGGTATTGTGGACACATCACACTGAGGAAGAGGCTACTTAGGAAACAGAAGCCGAGGTTCACAAGAACTACCCTCAGATTCTCGAGGAGTACGAAAAGGTACTAATTTCGATGACGAAATTTTTCTTTAAGGGGGGCAGATTGTAATGTCTCGAAAAAATCCGTAGAAAGACCCGAGTATCACCTCAGACAGAAATCACTAAGGATCTAATCATGTAAAAATTAGATGAAAATTAATTAAGTATTAAACTGAATTAATCAACGAATTAGCTCAAATCGCTTTCTATACAATCTGCAAGACCCAAAACCATTAAAATCGCTGACTCTACATTACCCAAAAACCTAGGATCCATCTCAAAACCCAGTTACTCTCGGGAGCATCTTGAAACTCCGTATCGGACCTGGACCGCACGTCCAAAGTCTGATATAGCGAAACTATACAGTTATGACTGCCTTACTGGGCTTGATAACCATCTCGAAAATCAAGTCCAAATAGTATCCAGAAACGCACAACTTGAGCCTGGAGCGAAGTGTGTGAGAAATGTGAATATCTTTAAAAAACAAACTCAAACTTAAGTGAATTCGGCCGTTCGCTTGCAGGCCAAATTTAAGGATCAGACCGTCAGATTTTAACCTAATTACACCCTTGGATCAGGGAAAATTTTTAACGCATGTTAGTGTACCTGTGGCCCTGATCGAGTGACGATAGCAGTTGAATTGAAACTGGTTATCCGTGGTCGATCCACTAATCCGATCGGACCGAAATCTTAACCTGACATAGATCTATTGTCAAGGAACTTTCTCCGAACCGTATGCAGAAAATGGGACTCCAAATGAGCTCCGTTGGCCCGAAATAGCCGCCCTTTGGCTATATCTTAAGTATATCATGGCCTTGGGGCCATTGATATAAGTTCTAGGCCTATATAAGGGCCTTAACCCACCCCTCTCTCATTCCATACGAATTCCCTAAACCCTAGGAGAGAGAAGAGAGAAAAGAGAAGGAAAGAGTGAGCTGAAGTGAGAGAAAGTGAGAGAGAGTTATTGGGATTCATTCCCACCGCTTCACGTGCCGAATCATCCTACCTGTATCGCTATACCGGTGATTTTGACTCCATTCTCGGGTAAGAAATTCTAACCCTAATCTGTTTTAGGTAGCCAAATAGATAGATCGGTGAAATAGATAACCTATTTCATGCTATAGGTTGCCGTTGTGCCGTTGACAAAGGCATAATATTCGAACTGAGTTCGATACGAGTTTAACGATATAAGGTGCGAACTATAAATGTTTATGTTATGATTTTCAAGGCTTCAATGTCAGTTAATGATTTATGACTGACTTGATTGCTATCGCATATGCTTAGATGCGATGTTTTCCGCGTATTACATATATATATGAACTATGTTGAAATTAATGTGTTCCATGTGTTTGTTGAAATGTTTGTATGAATACGAAATTATGATTTACGCTTGCCATGATTATTGTTTGAGAATACATGATTGTCGTATGTGTGGCAACTCCCTTGTGAAAGGATTTGCTATAATATATGTTATAACCAATTAATTACATGTATGTGATGTGTAGTCTAAGTGTTTGATAAAATGCTTGAATAAGAAAATGTTTATTGAAATGTATTTAACGAGGGCGTTGAGATAGGGTTCTCAATTACCTTCTATAGTTACAGTTTCCTTCATGTAACCTGTATCACTACTACGTGTTTTATGGTTGAAAGGCCTTTGTATGATAACATGTACACTATGTGTTTGTTAAAATGCTCAAATAAGGGTTATATTTGGATTGGTTATCACATGTTGTCTTTGACTATCACATGTGAATGCTATTGCTTTGGAGTGTGATTGGGGCTATGATGTAGTCCAGGCAATCGGTAATGGTTTACGATCGGTGGCTGAACTGTTTTAGCCACGACGGATACATTTGATGAATTCGAGTCGTACGGTGATTATCGGCAGTGGTTAGGCCACGAGGAGTGCGTATACGCTCCATGTCGATTACTTCAACGTACGCTTGTACCAGTCGAGCTTGTCAAGTAACCCGATTGACCTAACGTATATTCACCATGCATGGACGCTACTGTTTGAATCTAAGGTACCACTTACCAACATAAAGCCTGTTTAACCTTGGTACCATGATCCGCTAAGACTCATGAGCCGGGCATGGTGGTATGGGAAACCGTGGTTGAACTGTCGGCCTTCGCTGGGGTGACGAGTCTCCTCCTTGTAGTGTCTAGTGAGCAAACCAAACTCGTGAGTCGAATACGGTGGTATGAAACACTGTATTCGAGCTGTCGGCCTACGATCAAGTGACGAGCCTCTCATAGTGACCTCGAGAATACACTAAGACTACACTAAGGTGACGAGTCTTTCCGTAGTGACTTCGACTATAAAGTAGGCCTGCGCTGAGGTGACGAGCCTCTCCGTAGCGACCTAGAACTGCCATTGTATGCGACTAACTAGGATTGACGACTCTAGATGGATCATTGTTTGGGTCAATGATATAAAGGGAGGTACCTTAGCTTCCTAAACCTGCTATATGAATAGATCTAATTAAGAACTTGGTTAATCATACACATGCACCGCATTGCATGTGCCTTTGGCGTTGGAGTTGAGCACAGTAGGAGTGTTGCATGCGTGACCATGAGATGATGTCACAGAGGGAGTACTGGTGAGGGCATACATCATTAGTATATACCATCATTGCACTAACTAGAGTACATAGGAATGCTTGTTGTATTGCTTTATCATTACTGCTTGACTAGATTGATAATATATTAACCTTTGCCTTATAGCTCTACTGAGTTGATCACTTACTCCCACTCTGGGACGGTGTTTTAAAACTCCAACCAGAATCTATTATAGTTTCAGGTGATGTCGAGGCTTACGAGGCGGAGCCTAACTTCTATGACGACGAGGAGGTGTTTTCCTACCTGCAACTTTCTGGCAGGTCTATGTAGACCTGGAGTTGCACCACCGGGGCTACAAGGATAGGATTAGATGACATTACACTTTATCATTTTGTAAATTTTAGAATTATACATGTAACTACTTAACCTGGTGACATTCATACTTTGGGGACTTACAACCACTTATATGCTTTATATACTTATTAAAGTCTTCCACTTGTGTAATTGAACTGTCTCTAAAGTATGATATGCTGATTTGGTACAATCCCACTCATGTTTAATGTACTAATACGGATAACATTTAATCATCATTATCTATGTTGCATAAGTGATGCATTGGAACTCAGAAGTTGAGCTTCTACTCGACCCCCGATTTTCAGGGCATTATACAAGATCATCTATAGGTTCAAGGGTTGTTTTAGGTCAAGGGTTAGGGTTACTAAGGCACCTCTTTTATCTATTCTTTGCTCCTTGATGCACTTGTCCTCTTATGTCTTTGGTCTTTAGCTTCAAAAGGCTCAACCGACTACATGACACAAGGACTTGCGTGATTGACAAACACGATGCATAAATCAGTACACTAACACTTACCACCCTACCTGCCCCTTTATAGGCTCCAAACTGTACCTTTTAATGGGCAACACTTTAAGTGTCACTTACCACATGACATAATTTTGGGTCAATTGTCTTTAATAAGCCTTTGGGTTGGAGAGGTTCCTACGAGGCTTTTAGGTTAGTTCTAGGCTTGGATTAGGGCTTTAGGGTTAGACGAATACGGGGCTTCGATAGTCATTCATGGCTTGAGTTTTAATGTGATCGATCGTCTCATGTTGGGTGAGGTGTTTACCCCAGGTTAGAGCAATCATACGTCTAGTTATGAAAATGTTTTATTACTATCGAAGTATCATAATTTAAAAATCAAGTGGAAAAAAAAAACTTTGGTGATTATAGTCCTATACACCTATCAATCTAATGCATTGTAGTGCAGTAGACTCATAAGGTCGTAGAAAGCACAAGGCAACTACTCAATTTAACGACTAGTCTTATAAGCAATCTTAGGAGATCGTACAACATCGGGAACTATTTTTTTTTAATATATCAAAGTGCATTAAGGGGATTCGCTGTAGAAAGTATAGGGGCACTAACCACTAAAAATCCAAACTTACAAACAAACCCAATGTTGGTTGTCGATCACAATGTGAAAGGTTGTGATTTTAATGTTTGTAATGCCATAGAAAGTGCGGGAATAAATTACAATGTTTTCCTCAACCTGTGAAGACATAGGAGTTACTCTTTAGCTAGTCAAGCTTTTCGACATGACAATTAGGTCAAAATAGACCAGACCACATCTAGACCTAACTATGATGGTGGGGTGTCCACTTGCTTTGGCATTCAATTGCATGCAATTTCTACTAAAGAAGGGCATTTGTAGACACACTACACAGAATGAGAGAGACTACTTTAAGAACTTCAGTCAGACTTTAGAAGCAACCTCTGACTGACCCAGAAAAACGCTGCGAATCTAAATGGGTTGGAAAAAAAGAATCTATGGAGCTTCCCAAAATTGATTACTGGCCCCAATTGGTAAAATTAGAATTGAAAAGGTTAGATCTCGATTGATTAACTGAACTCTTTAGACCTTCAGTTAACCTTTCACATGTTGAGTCAAACCAAGAAAAGGATAAAACAGACAGGTGTCTAAAGGGAATTTTAAAATTAAAACATTGCACTTATCACTTAATAAGTGTAAGAAACATAAAATAACATTCTCTTCTCCCCATCTATCATAATATTACTACCAGTGAATCTATAAAAAGGGCTTAGTTCATTCGATCTAGGAGAGAATGCAAAGAGTTTTGAGGCAGTGCTAAGAGTGTAAGGCATAGGGGAGGTTCAAAGAGGTTCCAGGGATGCCTAAAAATTGCAAAAGGAGCTGGGAGGCTACCCAATCTTAGCAAGAAAAGAGGGAGAAAAATAATTAGCAGAAAACACTAAAGTCCAGAGTAGGGTTAGGATCAGGGATATTTGACCATCTCTTTTGCAGAAAAAGGGTGTTTGACCTCCCAATTTTCTTCTCATATCTTGTTCCATTTCACGTTTCATCCCACACATTCCTTATGTGTCTACTCAATTTCTTATTTTCTTTCTTTTCTTTATAGATTACAGTTAGTCCACAGGCTTTATGGAGCCTTTTTAGATACAACTTCACTAAAATATATTTGAATCCCAAAAAACCCTAAAATCCCATAAAGTAAAGTCCATTAATCGATTTCTTTTCCAAATCTCTCCACATTTCATCTAAGAGGATGATAAACAGAATAACATAACATACCGGAACTACCATTGTTGAAAGCTCGAGATGATTGCAGAAGATATATATTGTTGGCGGCCTTCCGCTCCCTCTCATAGCTTGTGCAATTAGACTATTGACACAAAAACTCGGTGAGGGGGAGAGGGGACCAAGGCTACTCTCTTAGGGGTCATTTGGCACCGTGGATTGGAGGGGATAGGAGGGGATTTGAGGGGGCTTCAAATCCTTTGGTTGTTTGGCAGCATAAAGTAACTAGGGGTTTCAAATCTAGGGGGTTTCCAATCCCCTCTTTGAGGGGGTTTGTAATCCACGGTGAGAGCCTGGATTACACCTAAAATCATTTCAATATTTGCAAGTGTAACATGTGTGTGACTATACACTATCATTCCATTGGGCACATGACCCACTAATGATGATCAACACCGTCCAAACATTGTCCATGTAAATTAACAATTAAAAATCGGTGGTTAGTCACTCCAACATGAACTTGTGCTTGTGGTCCATCTGAGACTTGGAATTTCATCATTTTTGGGCAAAACATATATTTCAGCGGGCTTATCACAACCATTGTGTCTAAAATTACATATCTCACTAATTAGAGATATTAAAGTTGATTTAGTAATTAAATTCATACTTCTAATAATATACCATAATATACCATGGATAGGTACTTTTGGATTAAAGTTGATTCACACTCCAAGGTACCAAACACATTGGGAGGATTGCAAATCTAGGGGGTTTCTAATCCCGGGGGTTCCGAATCCACACTCCCAAATTGGTCCTTATAACATTGGATTGACGGTAGAGATGCATACCCATTGTCAAAATCCACCCTCGAAACCCTCGCCTCCACGAGAGAGGAAACCAATTCAAATTACACCTCTTTAACAAAAAAGGTATAATACTTTAGGGTACAAAGATAAAGTTGTATGCACTATATCTCTATGAGGTCCACCTGAATCCCATGCGGCCGATTCATTCCGTCTAATCCAATGCCCGACTAAGTAATGCTATGGGTGGCCCACAATTCTAATGGGAATCACATGTATTGCAGCTGAAAAAAAGTGTCTTACCCCTTCCTTTTTCATCATCGCCCTTTGAAATTTATGGTTGCAAACCTATAGCACGAGTCATTCAAATTGAGAAATCTTGCGATTTCTTGATACTTAAATAACTATGTAGTTTATAACTGATCATGGATTTTGGACTTTTATTAGTTAGCAGTGACTCTAAATTCATTTAACTTGAGTCAATGCACCCTCGTCTACGCAACTGAAAGAAAAGAAAGTGAGCCCACCCTCGCAGATAGAGTTCATAATAGTACATGATGAAGTCAATATCATCCATCATGATGTACATTCCGAATCAAAGTCTTGATGCGATATTCCAATGCAAGTGTGAATAGGACTTAAACACAATAACCCGAGAAGATAATGAACACCTATACATCTATATAAGGTAGGACAAAGGCACAAGTTACCCGGCAATGGAGGCTGTTCATCCTAACCCTGTTGTTGGTTCCCATTACACGAGATATCATAAAACGTAATCACACGTTGCCCAATTCAATAAATGGTTATGGATGTTTAGATACTTAAGAATCATTGGCTATAAGTCTCTCATTGCCCGAGGGTAATGTGTCCACCTTATATTCCCAATGGACACAAAAATCTCTCTATTGAACCCATATAATATCTATACAGTTAATTATACTCACCCTCTTTTTTCCAGTGGACACAGGAATTTCTCCCTTTTATCTCACATAATTTCAATTCCTTTAAAGCATTTCTCTCTCTTCAAATATGACAAAAAAAAATAAAATTATTTCAAAAAAAAAAGAAAAGAGACAAAACTCAAAAATTACAAATAAGAGGGAAAAGAAGATCCAAGGCAGGAAAAAAAAAAGAAGAGCACCTAGTGAGCCATCCTATATGAGCCAATGGCCAAGAAGCTCAGGAAACTAAGAAATCCATAGACCATAAAACCAAAAGCCAATAACCCATGCCTAACCTCTCAATGGCTGGATTAAACGCATACCCGAGTTTAACAAGGACAGGGACTGCGTACCGAGTACTTGTTACGGTATAGCGTGCTGAGTAAACTCTATAAGGCCCACCGTGATGTACGTGTCTTATTCAGTCCGGCCGTCCATTTTTTCAGCTCTTTTAGAGTATGAGCCTCAAATTGAAGCGTTTCTTATGAACAGGTTTGATGACAAATAACTATCAATGTGGACTCTAGGAAGGTTTCAACAGCGGACGTCTTTATACTCACAGTTTCCTGTGGTGTGGTCCAATTGAGAGTTGGAAATGCTTCAATATAGCCCTTACATGTTAAGATGAGCTGATAAAACGGATGGACGGCGTGGATAAGACCCATACATCATGGTGAGCCCCACAGAGTTTACTCGGTACGCTCTCCGCGTTGGTTTAAAAAGCGGTAAGTAACGAACGCACGGCCGAGCTTACGCGCGCGGTCTAGTACGAGGGCATGATGTCAGTTATATATCCATGGCCGATATTTGATTATCTATTTTATTATTGACAGAGGTGATATATGATAGGAAGGAAAGGAGAGGGAAGGAAATGGAGAGATGGGATGAAGGGTTGGAGTGGGAAGAGGTGGAGCCCCCACAGTGTCAGTCCCATGTCAACAAGGAATGGGAAATGATGGGCGGCGACGATTGCTCCATCTTCCCTCCCAGCTCTCACGAAGGCCTCCCCATCTCCAACACCCTTGATGTAGGAGGAGCACCACCAGCAGCAGAACCCCCTCCATCAGTCGTCATCGATAGAGGAAGAGATATTGGAGAGCTGCCGGTTCAGCCAACATCACGGCCCTCCACTTTCACTCTCCTCCGTTTCTCCAAGCACCAATTTCACCTCATTCGCTCTAAGCTTCTTCTTATTCTCCGTCCTTTAACACCATGTCCGGTTTGGTCATTCGCCCCCGCCGCCATCACTCTACTGGGAGCATTAATTTATAGGTGTCGTCGCCGGGCCTTGTCCATGGACAAGGAATCCTCTATGCTTCTCCTCATCCGCGACAAGGATGAGGTATGAATCCTTGCATCTATATCCATGCATCTATTGATGATTCCTTAATTTCCTGTGAAATTCATCTGCCAACAAGTCTTACATACTTTCCATCTCTGCTGTGGAGGCAGTTTTGGGCACTGAATTGAACTAAACTGCAATTTGATCAATCCATTATAGAAAATGAAATGCTTAGGGGCCTATTTTGATGCCTGCAAGTTATTTAAGTTGTGATTTACAGTAAGTCAATTACAGGTGAAAGTCACTTGCTGGTAATACCGTTTGGATGTAAGCTGTAAGTCAGGTAAGTTGGTTTTGGTTGTTGTGTTTGTGTAACTGTAGGTTAGTTACAGGTAAGAAGTTGTATATTCACACTAAGCAGAGCTTGGAGTAAGGAATTGTTCCAAAGATGTTATAATCACATAGGAAAGATTGTCACCAAATATGCCATTTTAAAAAAGTCTATCTAGAGAAATATTTGGGCCAATTCCTAGTCTAAACAAATTATCAGCTAGGCTATAAAAGTGGGCCCACAGATTTAAAATACCTATAATGTGGATTGGTAACTCAATATAAGCATTGGAAGAAACTAAAACCATTAACAGTAAATCCAACAAACAAAGTACATCAATAACATTCTCTTTAACTATACAAAACACATTAGTAAAAAACCATCACTCTCACAAGCAGAGAGGGGCTAACTCCACTTCGGTCATTTCCTCTTTATAATTGAGTTGTCAAATTATTGCAGTTTTGTTGCATGATCCTTCTCTCTCGCTTTGAACTCTCACTTCCTATTTGTTTATACTTGCTAACATTTTAAAATAGGCACTTACTCACTCTCATACCCAAACTTGTTGTCGCTTTGTGTCAGGCTGCCAAGTGTCATGAAGATATGCTCAAACAAGCATTCATAAAGATATGTTGTTTTAAATAGTGAATAGCGTGTAGTATAGTGTTCAACCGTTTGAAGTGCGAGGCTTATGCTACATTGTGTGTAGCTACATGCTACTTCTAGAATTTTAGTTAAGGTTGTGCTTGGTTGCACCAAATATCATGAATTTTTTTATTTTTTATTTTTATTTTATTTTATTTTATTTTATTTTTTGATATTTTGCACCAAATTAATCTAATTATAATGAAATTTAATAAAATTTAAAGATATTTGGTGCAACCAAACATGACCTAAAATAATAGGAAAAACATGCAAAGATCAAGTATAAAGGTAAAAGAGCGCAACTTAATTGATTTAATACTATTACTTGTATTATTTTTACTTAAATCATTGTAAGCATTGACTAATTTTTATTAAGAAAATGAAAAATGTAACAAATTATTGAAAACATTAATTAATTTTCATGTTTTAGTAAAAAATAACTTGTAGTGTAACATTGTAAGTTACATAGCATGTACCATAGGCTATGTAGCATATGCAAAATTAGCATGTTGTTTAGGCTACACGTGACTTAAGCTATTTTTATGAGTTACATGGGATTAAGGCTAAGCAACGCTACGTAGCGTAAGTTACAAGCTAACATAGCGGTCTTTTTGTTTTCATCCATTTATTCTCTACACATGTTCATATCAATTTTCTGACAGCCAGTATCTGAGTGAATTGTTTCCTGAGGTAAAGTAGTAGGCAGTGGACAGTGAACTAAGTCCGAAAGTTAGAATGCCCATTTTGAGGGCTAATTGGATCAAACAAAATGTCCACAGGCATCCCTCCTCTAGATAACAAATGTCTGAAAGTGTCTCTTGTACCACATCCTGTACCTGTTGGATTCCATATATGTTTAACAACCCATTGGCCCTAGATAACTTGTACACTAGCATTTTCAGAAGAGCGGGGATCAGATGAATATGAAAATTTACTGCCCACAAAAGTGACTTGTGTGTTGGTCAAAAGCTATATTTGTTTTGATAGGGAAGCAGATGCTCAACTGACTGAAGCGTGAGGGGAAGTTGAGGCTGATTGGGTGTGGGAGGGGGGAAGCATTCGTTTCATAATGTTGGCAGGTATAAACACCTATGAAGCAGGTGTAGGAGTAACACATTGGGTGGAAGTTCTTGTAATCAAGCGCGGACCTCTTTGAGAAGATACCATGGAATGCATCTGAGTGGTGTATTTTGAAAGTGAAGGTTTGTGGAATTGTTTATTGAAAAATAAATCAAGTGTGCGGATGTTGCCTGACTGCTTAATTGTTTGATGTTCAGTTACCATTGGTGGTAGATTAGGAAGTCGGCTGCTTGAGAACAAGTGGTGCAAAATACTTTTATGGCCAAAAGGGTTGGGCAGGAAATAAGCAAGAGCAGCAACAGAATTGTAAGAACTTAGTTTAGGAACTGAAGTGTCTCGAAATGACAATCCAAAGCATGAGTGGCACCTTAAGTTGAAGATTCATGCAGGTATGGTGTAATTTAAGTTGTTGTTGTGGAGATACATTAGGTTTCCACATGAAATACCTTTGCTTAATTAGGGTGTTCTATGATTGGTGGCATGTGACCACTTGACAATTATTTGGGATGAGTGTGTGTATTGCTATTATCCGTATTTCTTCTTGCTCAGCCTTAATATTTTCTGATATTGTTTCAGGATGCCTGCTAACAATCACAATCAGCTAGTTGCTTCTTTTGAGGTTTAAAATTTTTTTGGCATGGAATCTGTACACTAGTATACTTCCAGTTAAGTGGTGATCTTGGGATACTTAATAATATATAGGAGCTAGAGTTTCTAGAAAGTAAAAATTGAAAATGTAGCATGCCAACATCTATATTGCAAGTGAAGAAATTTGGATGTGAGGCATTGCAAGAGGTTTTATTGCAAATAGAGGATTCTCTTTTGTTTAATGCAAAAATAAGAGGTTTTGGATAGAAAGAGTTGTCATTACATTAGAATAAATGTTAAAGAGGACAAGGTGAAATTCCAAAGAATGCCCCATTCAGGGTACAAAAGTTGCCCGTAGTAACAGTGTAGGCATAGTAAGATGATTTGGGCGCAAGCAACATTTGGTCCATTTCTAAAATCTTAACATTTATGATTTGAATCTTCCAATGTTATGTGATATAATTTGAATCCCTTTCTCCAAAAATCCTTATTGCATCTTATGATTGTTGGTTCATTTCTTAGTATGATGATAATGATGTTCATGATGCTTGTTTGCACATGATTTTCATAATTATGAACTTGTGTTTTTGAAACAATGATCTCATTAGATCAACTTGATCACTGATCAGACATTATTAAGTTCATTAATTTTTATTTAAATTCTGGATGCAGATATCTCTCAAAAAGTTTTTTTTTCCCTGACATTTCTCGATTTTTCATAATATTTTGCAAGTATTCTAAAGTATGTTGAACAAATATTATGATTTACAATATGATTTGCTGTTCAATTTGATCTCTAATATCATTTATGATCTGAATTTGATTTTTAGAACATTGGTTTAAGTCAAAATCAGCCAAAAGGTGGGGTGTGTGTGTGTGTGTTGGGGGGGCGGGGGGGGATGCAAAACCGGCAAATGATTATTTAGCTGGGCAAAAAATTGTTCATAAGCAAAAGAATGACACAGATTATAGACACGTTGACTGTGGAGACCCTAAAGACTCATCTTAGTCCCCTTTGTTAATCAACTCTGCTTCTTTTTATTGCTAAAACCAGCCTACTTTCTGCCATGCAAAATTCCCCAATACATAGCTGGAATACTTCCTCTTGTTTACAGCATCTGCTCATAACCAAAACACATTCTACAGACTCATAAAAGGTAAAAAATAAATAGAAATCTCCGAGTTTTGTTTGAACTAGAGCTCAAGATATCCTCAATTAGTGTCAGTGTCACATCGAGGAGGGTCCTTTACTGCCTTTGTTACATCACTTTTTCCCCTTTTAGTCAAGGATTTGTGGGTGCCTGTTGGCTCATGTTGACCGAATTGGCCCCTCACCATTTGTATGATCTTGCCCTTGAGTTCTAATCATCATAGACCTTTGGCTTTTCATGTATCTTTGTATTGTTGCAAGTACATTCCTACTGTGGTTCCGCTGCCTTTAAGTGATACTGAATTTTAGAACTATTGGATGATTGGACCTCTCTTTTCTAAGCATGAATTCTACCTCTTCATTTAGCTAATTTGGCATGTCGTGGCCTCCTTGCTCCAAAACTTCGGTGTTGTTTTCACTTGCGATAGATGTTGGGATGGTTTTCTTAGAGTTTCTCGTAAGTGTTCTCTTTTAATTCGACATGTGACATGGTCAAATTTTTTCCTTCTGTAGTTGCTTGTGAACAAAAAAGTCTTCTTACCAACAATAAACCACTACTGTATTGTCTTGATTGAACACTTGGAAATGTTGATGGAGATCAATATCTACTTCGTATTTTGTTTTATTCACTTCCAACTTGTTTTGATATCTTCATGTATCACATGAAGTCATGTCACCATTACCTTCACATCTTCATTCACCGCATGAAGTCATTCTACCATTACATTTGCATCATTGATCATCTTCTCGATACTTGGAAAAGTGATGTAGGACCGATGCATGAACCAAATATCATTTGAGATCAAGTAGCAAAATTAAGATAATTAACAAAAAAACACAAACATTGCCACAATCATCACAAATACCATGAAGACCAAAAGAATATCATGCATAATCCTAGCCTAGGTTACCAACATCGTCACACGAGATCATTAAATAAAATGAAACTAGGATATAATGGACGTAAGGACATCCAATTAACATAGGGTATAGTCTATTTCAAAGTAGAAGGCCTAATACAAGCTAGGGTTAAATTAGGGTTAAGGGAATTGGGGAAATATAGGAATTAGGGTTTATGGGATCAAATTGGCTGAATGGATTAAAAGGTTCATAGGTTAGGATGTGGGAATTAGGGTTTTGGATAGAAGGGGTGTACGAATTTTGGGTGAATGGAAGAATGGGAAAAGTTAGGGTTAGGTAATTTGGGAAAGTAGGAAAGTTGGGGATTTTAGGTTTAGGGTTAGGGTTTTGGAAAAGAGAAAAAAGGGGTTTTGATTTCAAGGGTAATGGGAAAGTTAGGCTTAGGAGAAGATGAAGATTTAGGATGGGAGAATCGAAAAACTTTGAAGAAAATACCTTGATGGAGGAAAAATGGATGATGATGTCGGGATAGATGGAGACCTTGCACCTCAGTTGATGAAGATTAGCCTCACCCCAATCTCCTATCCAAATTATTTGGAAGTATCTTTAAATCTCATGAAGGCGGAAGAAGAATAAGAAAAAGAGCAAAGCTTTTTTTTTTTTTTTTACAAAATCCAATGGGAGAGGTCACACACCCCTCCTCTTTTTATAGCTCCAAGAAGTTTCAAAAATTACAAATATCACCGTCCTGTGAATTTTAACGAAAATAGCCGTAGTCTAAATAAAATAAACTAAATCACTCATGATGGTGTCCAAACTTAGCATAAACAAAACTGAATCCTATAAGTTGATACAGTTTAAGAAAAATTAGTGCGGACGATCCATGATCAATGGCCCGATCATGTGATCCAACGGCCCGATGGTCACATCCCTCCAATCCAATAGTCTGGATCACTTCATAAAGCAACCCATATGCATCTTCCCAGTATGGGGTCTTCCAGATGCTCATACATGCACATGGGGTCTTTAACATGATCAAGGATACTTGCCTAGCCACAAGGAAATTGATATGGCCCGCCTTCTCCTCTGATACGTATGCAAAGGTATGCCGTATACGTGACATGATGTCCTCATCAAAAAGTAAGCAACTGTAGAGTGTGTTTTATATACAACCATAAATAATATCCAATGAAGTATTTTGCATTTGTTGATTCTTGGAGGTACTCTGCTTGAGAGATGCATAGATCTTTCTATGGTGGTTTGTCACTAGCAAGAATCTATAATGAGTTTCACACATTATTTTCTATTTCTATATGTTTGTTGGTCTGTGGATGGGAGGCACTACATGTCTGTACTTCACATTGGGCTAAAGTTGCACGAATTGTGAAGTGATGCATCAACAAATTCGAGTGCGGGATGCGGGGACACATCTATTTTAAAATGTTATCAAGAATAAATAGTGCGGAAGATTTGTGCTGTCTGGCGAGTATTATCGAATGCAAGGTGGGGTCCTGTCCTTAAACATATCTCGGGTTGCCTCTTTGCATCAGAAAGCCGACCAAACATCTTTGGGATAAGGTGATTGAAAGGATTGAGAGGAAATTAGCCTATTCGAAGTGTAGATATTTATCTTTTAGTGGGCGTTTACACTTATTAAGGTGACTTTCTCCAATATGCTTGTTTATTTCATGTCCCTCTTTAGATGCCCCAAGTCGGTGTTGGATAGGCTTGAGAAGTTGAGAGATTTCTTTTGGAAAGGTGTCAAGGATGGTAGGAAATTTCACCTTCTTAAGTGGGAAGAGGTTTGTAAGCTGATGGAGGTGGGGGTGCTTCTCTTAGAATGTTGGGTGATATGAACCTTCCTCTTCTTGGGAAGTGGATTTGGAGATTTAGATCAGAGCTGCAATAGAGGGGGGGGGGGGGGGGTTGGTGGTGGTTACAATTGGTTTATGAAGAGATCTTCTCTTTATAAAGCTTCAAGCATTTGGAAGGTGGTGACAGAAACTGAACAGTTTGTTTGTAGGGGAATAGCGTTTTCACTTGGTAATGGACTTCACATTCGATTCTAGATGGATGTTTGGTGTGGTGATAACACGCTTCAATATTTATTCCCCATAATTACTTGTCTTGCACCGGTCGCTTCATCTTGGTGGTGGATTGCTTCTCTGTTTGCAGTGGCCATGTAGTTTGGAACCCGTGTTGTAGGAATATGATGGAGGAGATTATCGAGTTTGCCGTGCACTTGGATCTTTTGAAGGATATATCTCCCTTCGCTCATGTTGGCGACTCATTGCTTTGGTTGGTGGACTGCTCTAGAAAGTTTTCCATGCGATTGCTTTTCGGGTTGATTAGTTCGCAGCCTTGTTCTTCTGGTTCGCCGCATCCTTCCATATTTGGTTCTATGGAGCCCCTCGTGTGGTGATTTTCATTTGGCTAGCGAGATGGAAGTGTTCTCACAAATTATGACCTTCAAAGAAGATCTCTCATTCTCCCCAACATTTGCCTAATGTGCATGGAAGACGCGGAGTTGATTGATCACTTTTTCTTCATTGCCTGTTTGCTTGGAAAGCATTTCTTGTGCTTGCTCTGTATTGATTAGGTAATTCTGAAGTCGATGGATGGTTTCATGTGGGTGTGGCATTGCGGTGGAGCAACCAAGGTTGGAATAATTAAGTGGAGGTTGATCATCACGGTTGTGTTTTGGGCTATTTGAGGTGCTAGAAATGTTTTTTTTTTTTTTGTAACGAGTCAGGCGGGTTTTGAGTAGGTCATTGGGGAAGTTAAGTTTTTTGTCTCAAGTTGGGTTGTGTACTTGAAAGCCATGTCGGCAGATTCTTCTTCTTTAGGTTGTGTCTCTTGGGCAGTATTCTTTCTTGCTTTTGCGAGGTTTTCTTAATAAATTGTGCTATTATCTCTTTTAAAAAAAAAGTGAGGAAGCGCGACATGTAATCCCACTAGATAGACCTTAGTTTATTCCCACAACGCTTGATTGCTTAGTGTGATGCTTAGTCACTTTATGGTGTTGGGTACAACACTTGGTTGTGATGATACTACCAATGTTCGAAATATTGATATCGCGCTATGTATCGCACCCTTGGGATATAGATATGTATCGGTTATTGCACTAGATATATTGTTTGTATAAGATAATTTAGCGCACTTTTTGGGAAACATGGGGAAACATTGGGAAAATGGTTGAATTTTTCAATGAAAGTTCAGGGATTGTTAAAAAAGACCTTAATACACAATTTTAAATCATAACATCTCAAAAAAGAAGTGCACATAATAGGTTTCCTTTATATAGAGTCCTAAGCTATACGTTGTCTAACTGAACTAATATAATTATATTGAAATTGAATGCATAACATTTTTAAATGTATCTAATTCATTCAAAAGGAAAAAATTAGTAGAAATTGAAAAACATACCTATCAATGATATGACTAGCACTGGCCTAGACCCACAGAGTTGCGCGGTGGCAATGGTGCTATATGGGCCCCACGATAATGTATGGTTTTTATCCACTCTGTTCATCCATTTTCCTATATTATTTTAGACTGTAATTCAAAAAATTAGGCAGATTCAAATCTCATGTGGACCACACCACAAGAAAATAGTGGTAATTGAACGCCCACCATTAGAAACTTCTTGGGGCAATGAAAGTTTTGGATGAAGCTGATATTTGTGTTCTCACTTAATCTAAGTCTTTATGACTTAATCAATAGGTTAGATGGAAAATAAACATTGCCATGGGCCCTAGGAAAATTTTAATGGTGACCCTTCAATTGCAGTTGTTTTCTTATTGTGTGGTCCACTTGAGATTTGGATTTGCCTCATTTTTGGGATCATGCCTTGAAATAATATGGAAAAATAGGTTAATGGCATGGATCTAACACATACATCATGGTGGGGCCCACAAAGCACTGTCCAGTAGCGAGGTGCTGCTGGTAGCATCAGTGGGCAATCCACATCCATCATGGGGGGCAAATTAAGTGAGACCCCGTATCCATTTAGGTGGATGGGACCCTAACTTTGGGGCCCATTGTGATGTATGTGACTACATCTATGCTATCTATCTGTATTGAAAGCTCATTTTAGGGCATGATAAAAAAATGAAGCAATTCCAAATCCTAGATGGACCATAGAACATGAAACAATAATGATTGACTATTAAAAACTTCTTATGGGCCACAAAAGCTTTAGACCATTAAGATTTGATTCGTAATGCAGGGGCATTTTCACACTGGGCTCGAGTGGGGTCGCTTGTGGGATGTAGGGGCACACTCGGGGTGGGCGACCCATGCGATTTGGGGCTCACGGGGGAGGTCTTGTGTTCGAGACTCCTTATCAGGGGTGATTAATGCGCATTTCACATCGAGCTCAAGTGGGGTAGCCCATAGGATGCGGGGACACACTTGGGGTGGGCGGCCCATGTGATTTGGGGCCTACGAGGCCGAGGTCCTAACTCATCAGATGTGGGGCCCGAGCTATGAGATAAAGGGATTAATTTGCCATACTCTAACAGTTTGAGCTCTTAAAGCAAGTGGTTAATTGTCTTGCATCAAATTTAGTATCAGAGCTTAGGGTTCTTATAGGGGAATGCATTACATGATTATGGTTTAGTTGTTTATGTCCATTACGCATCAATTCTCACCATATATGGTTGTTTAGAGGTCCATAAACCCTGACATAAGCCACTGAAATTTTCTGTTATTCCCTTATTTGAATTATTTTAGAAATTAACTTAGCTTTCTATTTCTAGGTTTAGAAACTTTCTTAATCTGTTTTTAGAAACTAATTTCCTTTCCTTTTTCCTTTTTTAGAAACTAGTTTACTTTCCTTTTACTTTTTTTTTTTTTTAGAAACCAACTTACTTTCTATTTTTAGAAACTTTCTTTTTTTTTAGAACCTAGGTTGTTTTTTTTAGAAACTTTCGTTATTTTATTTATTTATTTATTTATTTTATAGAAACTTTCCTAATTTGTTTTTAGAAACTTTCCTTTTTCGTTTTTAAAAACTAGGTTGTTTCTTAAAATAAAAAATAAAAGATGGAACAATTGCAAGAGTCACTAAACAAGTTGTCCCAGCAGTTTGAGTCTTTGGGTAAGCGCTGGGAACAACATATAGACCAATGCTTTAAGCAATTTGATGTGCGCATTACCTAACTAGAGACATCTGCTGGGACAAACCCCACCATTAGGAAGAGTGCACTAGAGGCTAGTGTAGAGTTACTCACTGAGGCCATTCCAGTAGTGGATGAGTTTCATGATATCTTTCCTAATGATCTACCAGATGAGTTTTCCCCTATGAGGGATATACAACACACCAGGACGTGGGACACCATACTACCTATAGTTGATTTTGCGTTTAGTAGTTCTGTCAATAGGTCCATGGGTCTTAAGTCCTTTTGAAGTCGCTACTGGTTATAAACCTGGGAAACCTATTGATCTTGTCCTTATGTCATTGTCCCATAAGCCTTCAGAGTCTGCAGAGTCTTTTGCGCATCACATTCATTCATGGCATCAAGAAATCAGGCAGAAGATCATGACTAGTAATGAACATTACTCACTTTCTGCAGACCAAAATAAACGTTTCAAGGAGGTCAACATAAGGGACTTTGTGATGGTCTGCATCAGGCCAGAGCGGTACCCTCAGGGATCCGTTCGTAAATTACGCGCGCGTAGTGTTGGACCATTCAGAATTATCAAACGAAACGGTCTCAACCCGTATGAGGTAGATCTTCCACCTTTCATGGGAATTAGTATCACATTCAATGTGTAGGATCTAGTTGCATTTCAGGGAACCACTACTACATTGTCCGGCCTGTCACCTAACCATCTTGATTCCCCAAACCTTTCCCTTGATTCATGGCCCCCTTCCGACATATTTTCCCAGCCCCTACCTCCCATACTTACCCTTCCTGACCCATTTTCGTAGCCTCTTACCTCCCATACCTACCAGTCCTGACCCATCTTCCCAGCTACTACGTTCCATACCTGCCCTTCCCGAATCATTTTCTCAGCCTCTGCCTCCCATACCTACTCGTTCCGACCCATCTTCCCAGCCTCTACCTCGCTTTGAGCGCGAAGCGGCTTGCTGAGATCAAATGAGATATCCCAACCTTTGATTGTCAAACTTGCAGTTCCCATGAACCAAGCACAGGATAGGACATTTTTGAATTAGGGTGGCAACCCTAAGTGCCACCTTCATAATAATAAGCCAGCGAGTCTAGCTTGCAGAAAGAAAAACCGGCATTCCGGCCGATATTCAGATAGATGGGGTGGGAGCCGGAGTTGCCCCGAGACCGGCTGACAAAAAATAAGAAGTGGCTTAGCCGTTAGCTGGCTGGCGGAGGTTACTTATAATTCCCACACCTAGAGAGGAAATGGAGGATATTCTGTACCATCAGATAATATCCATATCGGACAGCGGGTTTCAGAAGTACCTGGTTAAGTGGAAGTCACGCCCAACTTTAGACAGCACGTGGCTCACTGAGGAGGAGCTTCAGAGACTTGATCCTAACATCTTGGAGCAGTTTAGGAGTCTTGTTTCGCCAGTGGCGAAATCTTCGCAGCCGGAGAGAGTTGATGGGGACATCACGTGCACACGCACACGCACGCCGCCCCCTACGCACGTATGCTAGGAGGAGGGCCCCACCATCGATCTGGATCGATGATGACGTCCAGGGAGGGCCTCCTAGTTAGAAGACGGAGTTTTGGTTCGTTGGAATGGGCTCGATGGTCAAGTAAAGCCCATCATGGGATCTCATGATCGTGGCCCACAAGTCTGATTAATCTCATATTTTAGGTTTTGCTTAATAATGTTATTTAGAATATCATGGACGGATTAGATTTCTTTAATTAGTTTTTATTTTAGTTTACTTCATCGCCAACTAATAGGTTGCGCACATAGCGCAAGATTAGGGTATATGTTTTTTCTTATAAATAGGTACACCTTGTAGCTTTTTTATTCCTTAAAGATTAATAAAAAAATTCTTGCGTTTTTTTTTTTTTTAAAAACTCCAAGTTCCTGAGTTATGGAAAAATCCAATTGGGTGTGAAGCCCTCCCTTCATCGAAGGACTAACTACCGTGGTGCGAAGCCACATCTATCCCAATCCCCCCATCGCCTATTATCCATACTTCTCACCTTCTACAGCCATCCTCGCTTCGAATCCATCAGTTTTTGCAGCAGATCTTCTCCCTACAGCCAGTTTCTAGAATCTGTGTCCGCAGGAGGGCAGAAACTTCGGCGGAGCACCACGCATAGCCCGTAGCTCAGATTGACCTGAAACTTGGGGGTTTTAGAGCCCACCCCTGGCCGACCAGAGCCAAGGAGTTGGTTTCCAGGTGTGGGACCCCCTCGCACGTCTGTCAGGCCTGGCCCGCTGTCCGCATGCGGGAACTGTCTTCCGGTTCAGGTTTTCTTCTTATTTTACTCTCTCATACTTGTTTTTCATAAACCCTAACCCTAGATTGCATTATCCTTAATTTATTTGCCCCCTTTCTTACCCTAGGGTTCCTTGAATTGAAATTGGTGAATCCCTTGGATTAAGGACTGATTGCTGTGCATGTGTGGATGATTATTACTTATCTTTGAGTATCGTTTGGTTTATAACTTTTACAGATCCAGCCCTAGCCCGTGTAGGCCTAGACCCGTGCAGATTTTTCTTGTTTGAATGCTTGAGCTTTCGTGTAGGATGTGGAATTATTATGTGATTGTTTTGAATTAGTATGATCTAAAGCCTGAGATCTTGCATATCATATTTAATTTTCATGTCCTACATCATTGTCCCTCTATCTCCTCTATCTGGGACGATTTCCTTGCCTGTTTTAGCGTCATTTTCACATTGGGCTTGAGTGGGGTCACCTGTGGGATGCAAGGGCACACTTGGGGTGGGTGACCCGTGCGATTTGGAGCCCACGAGGGAGGTCTCATGTTCGAGACTCCTTACCAAGGGTGATTAATGCGCATTTCATATCGGGCTCGAGTGGGGTAGCCCGTGGGATGCAGGGACACACTCGGGGTGGGCGGCCCATGTGATTTGGGACCCACGAAGGGGGTTCGGCCGAGGTCCTAACCCATGAAATGTAAGGCTTAGGTTATGAGATAAAGGGATTAATTCGCCAGACTCTAATAGTTCTAGCTTTTAGAGCAAGTGGTTAATTATCCTGCATCAAGTCGGCTTCATTTTTGGGCTAATGTCTCAAAATGAGCTTTCAAGATGTTTGGACAGTACGCATACATCACTATGAGCCCCACTGTCAGGGGTCCCACCTACCTGATATGGGGTCTCACCTAATTTTCTCCTGTCTTGGTGGGGTAGTACCCAATCCGCAGGCGACGGAACATCAATGTGGGTGGGACCCTAATTGTGTGCCCTAACATGATGTATGTGTTGTATCCACATCATCCATCCATTTGGAGAGAACATTTTACGGTATGAGTTGAAGAATGATGCCAATCCAAATCTCAAGTGGACCCCACCACAGAAAACAATGGGGACTGTGATGCCCACCGTCGAAACTTGAAATCATTTCTAAGGGGCCTTGATGCAGGACAGTTTAAACTAGAATACATGTGTGAGCCCAAAAATTATCTAGCGAAATGAACTAAGCAAATCAATTGAAATATTCACATTCTACATCATAGTAAAGATAATAATAAAGGAAACATGCAATGGTTGCAGACCATCATCACAATCCTGCGATACCGTATTCAAATCATGCGTGGATTGGATTTGGCGAGGGATGGGACCTCCCGATCTTGCATGGTTTCAATCCAACAATCAAAGCAGCTTCTCTAGTTCAGAAAAGCCAAAGATTTCTAGAATAGGGACGACTGGAAATTTTGAGAGAGGGTTGGGATCAATTCTTAGATTTTCAGGGTCAATAGCAATAAAAAATAAATAAAAATACTAGGCATAAAAGAGAAGAAGGTTGGAGGGCTCGGAATAGAATTTAAAAGAAGAGGATATTAAGGGAAGAGAAGAACTTACCACAGAGAGAAAGGGAAAGGAGGCACCAACCTTTCATTAAAAAAACATTATTAGGTTTAGGGTAGAAAGCATCCTATTTATAAAATTCGGATTTAAAAGAAATGACTAAACTAATCCTATAACAAAAGAAAAAAAAATGCGTAAAACAAAGCTATATATATATATATATATATAAAATAATAATAAAATCCTGCGTAACAGATCAATCTTCTAACTCATCTTACATGTGTCCTTCTAATGTGGGGCTTTCAATTGATTCAGGGACACTTGTAAGGTCTTCAAAATCCTCCTCGGTTGCGCCACGAACCATCATCGAGCTATAAAGATGTATTCGTTGGCCACCTTCATCTTTGATAAACTTTGAAGGGTATGATGTCCTCATCAACTCCCCTCGGGTGAGAAGAACTCGACTCCGACGAGTTAAAACTTCTGTGCATCTCGAGAAGGTCCGGATCAATTCGCTACAGTTGCGCTTCTGTAAGCCATATAGAATCGGATGGTGGCTTGTTCTTCTATTTGACGAGGTACCTTTGGAAGCCCTCATCTCGTGTGGAAACAATCTCCTCATCCACTATCCCTTCAATCTCTTCCTTATGGTCAATTGATGGTGGAAGGGGTGGAGTGGGTTGAGAAGTAAAGTCGGAAAGTGCCCAAGGGTGGGAAGAAGAAACAATGGAAGGATTAGGACAGAGGACTATATCTTCCACATTGATCATCGGATTTATTTCTATTTCAGGTGGAAAGTCTAACCCTGTATGCATTAGACCCAATTTTATGCAATATTTTGAATGTTTCAGTCCTGCGAGCTTGTAATTTCTTAGCGGAACTCGGAACAAACCGCTCTAGTCTAATCGTAACCATTACATAATCCCCTTTATTAAATTCTGTCCACCTACAATGTTGGTCAACTGAACATTTATAATTATCATTACTTGCATTTATTCGCTATCTAACATGTGCATGCAAATCTGTGTCATGCAAATGCATTGGCTGATTCAGAAGATCCTTGGGTAACTGACATGGGTAACAAGTCTTTGGGTATACTAGGTTTGTACCTACTAACAATTTCAAATGGACTCAACCCTGTGGATCTATTGACTGAACTGTTGCAGGCAAACTCGACTATCTGTAGAATCAAATCCCAAGTTTTCACATGCTCACCGACTAAACATCGTAAGAGGTTTCCAAGGCTGTGATTAACCATCTCAATTTGGCCATCAGTTTGGGGGTGGTATGCAATAGAAAACTGCAAACGTGTTTCCATAATGTGCCATAGTGTCTTCCAAAAATAGCTGGTAAATCTAACATCACGGTCAGACACTATGGACAGACCGCACCATCGAAAAATACCTTATCAATATTAGACGCATATGAAGTTTTATAACATGGGATGAAATGCGCCATCTTAGAAAAGCGGTCCACAACAATAAAAATGGAATCGTACTTTTTAATCGTCTCGGGAAGCCCAAGCACGAAATCTATGCTAATGTCTTGCAATGGAGCATGTGGCATAGGTAATGACGTATATAATCCAGAATTTTTCTTTTGCTGCTTTGCCATCTGACACGTTCTACACTGGCTTAAAATTTTGGCGACATCTCGCTTGAGACTTAGCCAGTACAAATGATCCTCTATGAAGGCAATAGTCTTATCGTAGCCAAAGTGGTCACCTATCCCTCCCGAATGAAGCTCCCAAACGAGGAATTCACGGAGGGACGTACGGGGAATACATAAACGATTTCCTTTAAAAAAGAATCCATCTCTCAACACGAAATTCCCCGCACTTTGCTAATCACTCGAGAGTGACGTATAGGTACCCTCAAAATCTTGACATGTGAGGTACTCTTCTCTTAGTTGCTCAAAGCCGACAACTCCAACACTCAAAGAATTGAGCAACGCCCACTTTACGGCTAAGGGCATTGGTTGGTTTATTCTCTTTGAAGACAAATGAATACTCTTGAAGGAACGCAACCCACTTAGCATGTCTTGGGTTAAGTTTCTTCTGGGAGTGAAGATAACACAAGGCCTCATGATAAGAGAATAAGACAAATTTTTGCGGTAGGAGGTAGTGGCGCCAACGTCTCAAAGATTGCACTACCGCATAGAATTCCTTATCATAGGTAGAGTATTTTTGTTTTGCCTCATTCAATTTTTCTCTGAAATAGGCAACAGGATGACCCTCTTGACTCAGGACTCCACCTATACCAACACCAGATGCATCACATGCAACTTCAAAGACTTTAGAAAAGTCAGGAAGGCGCATGACAAGAGCTTCGACCATATTGCCCTTAATTTCTTTGAAATCCTTAACTGTGGCTTTCGACCACACGAATTCTCCCTTCTTCATACACTCTGTAATGGGAGCCATAATCGTGCTAAAACTCCTAATGAATCGACGATAGAATGTGGCTAAGCCATGGAAGCTTCGCACTTCATGGATGTTCCTCGGTTCAGGCCAATTAACTATGACCTTTACTTTCTCTGGGTTTGCACGCATCTCTTCTGCTGACACTATAAACCCTAAGAATACAAACCGACTGGACATGAACGAACATTTTTTAAGGTTAGCGTATAATTTCTCCGCCCTAAGGACGCTACAGACCAACTTCAAATGTTCAAGGTGTGATTCTCTAGTGGTGCTATAGATCAAGATATCATCGAAGTACACCACTAAGAATTTCCCCATGAACGGTCTCAAGACCTGGGTCATCACCTGCATGAAAGTGCTGGGTGCGTTAGTGAAGCCAAAAGGCATGACCAACCACTCATATAGTCCATCCTTCGTCTTTAAGGCTGTTTTCCATTCATCACCAGGTTGTATACGAATTTGGTGATATCCACTCTTGAGATCTATTTTGGAGAAAATGGTGGACTTAGCCATCATGTCTAACATGTCATCAAGCCTAGGTATGGGAAACCTATACTTGATCGTGATTTTGTTGATGACTCTACTGTCTACACACATGCGCCAAGTGCCCTTTTTTTAGGTGTCAGTAAAGCGGGTATGACACACGAGCTCATGCTCTCCTGGATTAAACCCTTTCGCAGGAGCTCATCTACCTGCTTCCTCAACTCTGCATGCTCTATAGGGTTCAATCCTATAGTGAGAAAGGTTTGGTACAGTCGACCCAGGAACAAGATCAACAACATGCCGGATGTCCCTCATGGGTGGCAACTCATCTGGCAAATCCTCAGGGAATACATCTCTGTACTCCTCTAAGACCGGGGCTAACTCGTGGGGTAACTCTACTGGTACTTCTGGTGCAGCCTCTCTAGCCACTAAGGCATACACCGTCGAATCCTTCTCAGTCTCTCTTTCAAACTCTTTAGCTGTGATGATGTGGAGAGACTTGGGTGTGGATTTTCTCACTTCTTTAGGCTCACTAGCCTTCTCACCTTTCTTTTGTGCAGTGTTTTGTGGTGACATAGGATTAATTTTGATCTTCTCGCCGTTATGCATGAAGGTACATGTAATAGAACAGCCATAGATTGTGATGTCATTATCGAATAGCCACGGTCTACCTGGGATGATGTGACCTACATCCATGGGCTACAAATTACACCACAGGGACTCCTTATAAGACCTGAACTCGATTGGTACAGGACATTAATGGGTGATAGGAAGGGAAGTCGTCTACCCATGAGATTTTGTACGGGTCAGGATGAGGGGTGACCTCTAACTTTAGACGGGGTCGAAACGGCCGTTATGGAATTCTGTGACCGTAACGGCCGTTACGGGGACGTTACGGGCCATAACGGCCGTTACAGACCCGTAACGGCTGTTACGGGCCCTGAAAAAAAAAAAAAAACAAAAAACAAAAAAAAAAAACCTTACCTTTTTTTTCCTTTCTTTTCTTCTTCTTCTTCTTCTTCTTCTTCTCGAGCAGCTGCGGCTGCGGCTGCTTCCTGTTCTTCTTCTTCTTCTTCTTCCTCTCTCTCTCACTCTCTCTGTCTCTCTCTCAATCTCTTCTTTCCCGTTTCCCTCTTTTTTTCTTTTCTTTCTTTCCCTCTTTTTTTCTTTTCGTTTCCCTCTCTCCGTTTTTTTTTATTTGCCGCAGCTGACTGCGGTACGTGTCACGCAAAGACGAGCGCTGACACTCCTCGAGCTCCGAGTTGTACGAACGGTTCAAAGGAAATGACGTATATAATCCAGAATTTTTCTTTTGCTGCTTTGCCATCTGACACGTTCTACACTGGCTTAAAATTTTGGCGACATCTCGCTTGAGACTTAGCCAGTACAAATGATCCTCTATGAAGGCAATAGTCTTATCGTAGCCAAAGTGGTCACCTATCCCTCCCGAATGAAGCTCCCAAACGAGGAATTCACGGAGGGACGTACGGGGAATACATAAACGATTTCCTTTAAAAAAGAATCCATCTCTCAACACGAAATTCCCCGCACTTTGCTAATCACTCGAGAGTGACGTATAGGTACCCCCAAAATCTAGACATGTGGGGTACTCGTCTCTTAGTTGCTCAAAGCCGAGAACTCCTACGCTCAAAGAATTGAGCAACGCCACTTTATGGCTAAGGGCATCGGCCGGTTTATTCTCTACTCCGGCCTTGTGTTTCAAGACAAACGAATACTCTTGAAGGAACGCAACCCACTTTGCATGCCTTGGGTTAAGTTTCTTCTGGGAGAATAAGACAAATTCCTGCGGTAAGAGGTAATGGCACCGATATCTAAAAGACTGCACTACTGCATAGAATTCATTATCATAGGTAAAGTATTTTTGTTTTGCCTCATTCAGTTTCTCACTGAAATAGGCAACAGGATGACCGTCTTGACTCATGACTCCACCTATACCAACACCAGATGCATCACACGCAACTTCAAAGACTTTAGAAAAGTCGGGAAGGTGCATGACGGGAGCTTCGACCATCTTGCCCTTAATTTCTTTGAAAGCCTTAACTGCGGCTTTCGACCATACGAATTCTCTCTTCTTCATACACTCTGTAATGGGAGTCATAATTGTGCTAAAACTCCTAATGAACCGACGATATATTGTGGTTAAGCCATGGAAGCTTTACACTTCATGGATGTTCCTCGGTTCATGCCAATCAGCTATGACATTGACTTTCTCTATGTCTGCACGCATATCCTTCTGCTGACACTATAAAACCTAAGAACACAACCTGACTAGACATGAATGAACACTTCTTAAGGTTAGCGTACAATTTCTCCGCCCTAAGGACGCTACAGACCAACTTCAAATGTTCAAGTTGTGATTCTCTAGTAGTGCTATAGATCATGATATCATCAAAGTACACCACTAAGAATTTCCCCATGAATAGTCTCAAGACCTGGGTCATCATCTGCATGAAAGTGCTGGGTGTGTTAGTCAAACCAAAAGGCATGACCAACCACTCATATAGTCCATCCTTCGTCTTTAAGGCTGTTTTCCATTCATCACCAGGTTGTATACGAATTTGGTGATATCCACTCTTGAGATCTATTTTAGAGAAAATGGTGGACTTAGCCATCATGTCTAACATGTCATCAAGCCTAGGTATGGGAAACCTATACTTGATCGTGATTTTGTTGATGACTCTACTGTCTACACACATGCGCCAAGTGCCCTTTTTTTAGGTGTCAGTAAAGCGGGTATGACACACGAGCTCATGCTCTCCTGGATTAAACCCTTTCGCAGGAGCTCATCTACCTGCTTCCTCAACTCTGCATGCTCTATAGGGTTCAATCCTATAGTGAGAAAGGTTTGGTACAGTCGACCCAGGAACAAGATCAACAACATGCCGGATGTCCCTCATGGGTGGCAACTCATCTGGCAAATCCTCAGGGAATACATCTCTGTACTCCTCTAAGACCGGGGCTAACTCGTGGGGTAACTCTACTGGTACTTCTGGTGCAGCCTCTCTAGCCACTAAGGCATACACCGTCGAATCCTTCTCAGTCTCTCTTTCAAACTCTTTAGCTGTGATGATGTGGAGAGACTTGGGTGTGGATTTTCTCACTTCTTTAGGCTCACTAGCCTTCTCACCTTTCTTTTGTGCAGTGTTTTGTGGTGACATAGGATTAATTTTGATCTTCTCGCCGTTATGCATGAAGGTACATGTAATAGAACAGCCATAGATTGTGATGTCATTATCGAATAGCCACGGTCTACCTGGGATGATGTGACCTACATCCATGGGCTACAAATTACACCACAGGGACTCCTTATAAGACCTGAACTCGATTGGTACAGGACATTAATGGGTGATAGGAAGGGAAGTCGTCTACCCATGAGATTTTGTACGGGTCAGGATGAGGGGTGACCTCTAACTTTAGACGGCTTATACGCGATACGGGGTCGAAACAGCCGTTATGGAATTCTGTGACCGTAACGGCCGTTACGAGGACGTTACGGGCCATAACGGCCGTTACAGACCCGTAATGGCTGTTACGGGCCCTTAAAAAAAAAAAAAAACAAAAAACAAAAAAAAAAAACCTTACCTTTTTTTTCATTTCTTTTCTTCTTCTTCTTCTTCTTCTTCTTCTCGAGCAGCTGCGGCTGCGGCTGCTTCCTGTTCTTCTTCTTCTTCTTCTTCCTCTCTCTCACTCTCTCTCTGTCTCTCTCTCAATCTCTTCTTTCCCGTTTCCCTCTTTTTTTCTTTTCTTTCTTTTCCTCTTTTTTTCTTTTCGTTTCCCTCTCTCTGTTTTTTTTTATTTGCCGCAGCTGACTGCGGTACGTGTCACGCAAAGACGAGCGCTGACACTCCTCGAGCTCCGAGTTGTATGAACGGTTCAAAGGAGATCAAAGTTATATGGGCTCCACGGTGATGTATTTATTACATCTACACCGTTCACCTATTTTCAGAGATCATTTTAGAGCACCAGCCAAAAAATGAATTATATCCAGAGATCATCTGGACCACACCAAAAATAGCAGCAGGGATAATGATTTTCACGGTTAAATAATTTTTAGGGCGCACGTAACGTTTATTTTCCATCCAATCATATCAGACCCGAGTGGGCCTCACCATAATGTATATATTTTATCCATATCATCCATCCATTTTGCAACGTCATTTTAAGTCAGGATTCAAAAAATTAATAATATCCAAATCTCAGGTGGACCACACCATAGGAAATAGTGGTTATAGAATGCTCACCATTAAAAATTTCCTAAAGTCCACTGTAATGTTTATTTTCAATCTAACCTGTTAATTGGGTCACATTGACGTGGATGAAAGGAAAACACCCATGTCAGCTTGATCTAAAACTTTTCTAGCCCTCAATAAATTTTTAATGGTGAACGTTTAATTATTATTGTTTCTTACGGTGCAATCCACCCGAGCTTTGGATGTGCCTCATTTTTGGGCTCATGCCCTAAAATTATTTGGCAAAATGGATGAATGGTGTAGATATAACACATTCATCACGGGTGAGGCCCAAAAAACTTTGACACGTGTGCTGCACTTTACATCTGAATCCCTCCTAATTCAAACCTTAAAAAATTGTACACGAGACATATTAACTTGAAATTTGACAATTAAATTATGAACTGCAATTGCTAACTAACAATGCCAAAATCAAATTATTTGAATAGTTTTAATTGTTAATTTGTGAACTTTTATTTTTTAAAATAGGGCCTTTTGATTTTTTATTTTTTTTTAATGATTCACTATCCAATAAATGTCCACCAATTTATAAGTGGGACAATGACAATAAATGGCATGAATTTGAGGTTGATTTGGAGAATAAATTGGTCCTCCAAGTCAGCCCCAAATTGGCAACGCCATCTACCTGAATTTAATTTATTTTTTTTTAAGAACTATTGGGAGAAATGATATCAAGATGTTAAGTATATAAATTACATATTTAAAAAATTAAATATATGAATTTTGTAGTCAAATTCAAGTTACCTGGTTAAAAAATTAATCAGACAGTCCGATACAACTTCTCACCAAAGAGTGGACCGTTACACCACCATAAACATGTTCCAATTTATAAATGAATGCATATTTGGAATGCTTAGAATATTCTGGATTTAATCCATATTTTTTCATATTTTTTTGGCAAAAAAAAAAATTGCGCCGTTACGGGCCGTTACGCCCCCGTATCGCCGTTACGACCCCGTATCCGTATGAGATTTTGTACGGGTCAGGATGAGGGGTGACCTCTAACTTTAGACGGCTTAAGGTGCTAATGGAAATTACATTCTGGCAACTCCCATCGTCCACTATCACCTTACAATTTTGCTTGCCACACTTGGCGATTGTGTAGAAGATAATATTGTGACGCCAATCAACACTACTAGTCTGGGCTAGCACACACCTGACAACTGCTAGCGTGGCATCATCACTCACCTCATCCTCATCATTCAATGATCCTACGGGCTGATATTCTTCAAATTCAGAGTTGCCCTGACATACTTGCTATCTTGGGAATCGCCCATGACTAAGGCTTTTCCTTTGCTCTTAGTGGGGCACTGAGTTGCAAAATGGCCAATATTCCCACATTCGTATCATTGCATATTCTGTCCTCCACCTGGACCAGCACTAAGGACGCCTTTTCCTTTGTCATCTCTAGGCATAGATGGAACATTCGCCTACACCTTGGGTTGATTACCAATGTTGGGTCTCGTTCCCTGATAACCAGTCCTAATATTAGAGTCTCGGGAATCGAACCGTCTTGCGATAGGAGTCTTCAGCTACTGCTCTAATTCCTACATCACTTGGTACATCTCGTCCAAATCTGTCACGGGATGAGCCCAAAGCTCACGCTGAAGATCCGATCAAAGGCTCGTCTTGAAACGCATGACCCTATACTCGATGGCAAGCTACTTGATGATTAGCTTAAGAGTCCCTAAAAACAAAATACTCCGCCCCTTTATTCAAGTAGGCGACATCAAAGGTGAAGGAGTATTGTGAAGATCTCCTTGAGGACTGATGAAAATGATATGGGTGCCAACACTGTTTGCATGAGTAGCTCCATCGAAATCGTTGGTAAGGTTCTTTGCTTTGCATCGAATTGAACCACATGCTCTACCTCTTATGCGGGCTCTCGTCAATTACATTGAGTTTCATTCTTACAAACGTACTCCCCAAGTGGGATACTTGACGCGTTAGTTAAGTCACAACACGGGTCGATATGCACAACACCTAGCATTCATCGTTTACACCTGGGACTATTAGGGTATTCGATTCCATTCGTTCCCCTAAATTTCGTCTCTCAGTGTCAGTGTCAGTGTTGACCCAACAGAGTGCTCTTGTTGTTGGTGTTCTTTTTGATCTCTACGCATTTCACCGCTTTGTCGGAAATTCCCTATGCTCCTACGTAGTTTCGACCACCTGCATATGTCATGAGTGAGCATCTCGGCCAACCACACTTGCTCATCCAAGAGGTCATCTGAGAGAACCTCTGACACAGGGACCAGATGGGCTGCCAAGAAGTTAGCTAGGGCTTGCCCTTTAACCGCCCTCCAAGGTACATATATGATTGTGAACTTAAGAGTGCAACAATGACCATTTGATGAGGTGATTGGAGAGCATAGGCCGGGACATCAAGAACTTGATTGGGTCAACTCTTAATATTAATGATCTCATGGGCCATGAAATACTGGTGATGCTTTTAGGCCACGAAGACCAGTGTAGGCAGATCTTCTTGATCGAGAAGTAATACTTTGCTCCGACCAATGTTCAACTGAGATAGTACAAATAATTTTCTTTTCTTGCCTCATTGTTATGAGCCAAAAGAGCTCTGATGGAGTTCCCGCAGGCTGCGATATAGGGGTCATGGGCTTGCCCTTGATCCAAGCTGCTATGACTAGGGCCTATTTAAGTAGCTTCTTGATGGTGTCAAAGGCATTCTATCATGTCTTGTCCCATTGGAATGGGGCGTCCCTCTTCATTAGGTGCTAGAAAAGCTGATAGTGACCAACCAGATTGGAGATGAATCGACATGTACATGCGAGCTATCCTTGGAGGCTCTTGAGTTCTCTGAGCATCTTAGGTGGCGACATCTTTGATCTCTTAGATTGCTTTCATCTTCATGGGGTCAATCTTGATGCCATACGGATGATGAACTCGAGGAATTTCCCTGAGAAACCCTGAATGTTGCACTTAAGTGGGTTCATGTGTAGTTGCTTCTTGCGAAGCCTTAAGAAGACGAAATGGAGATATGATGATTGATGAGGACATCCGAGCACCATACTAGAGGAGGAGGGTTGAGCCAATCTCCTTATGGCGAGACGACTATTACATGGGGCCCACTTGGCCCAATTCGCATTCCTAGCCACCTTGAAGACCTAACGTGCATTTTTGTGCATCTTTGAGGACCCCACACCAGGAATATGCACGTATGCTGCATACAGGAGCTTGATGGACATATTGGACCGTTGCATTGAGTGGACATGATGATTGGACCGTTGGATTTTGACCGTGGGCCATTCTAACGGTTGGATCATCATCATTGAGCATCTTGATTGTGGACCCCATGGGCCACGAAATAGTTTAGTTGTTTACATGTTTCATTATTTTTGGTATGACTCATATTTGTGTTGAGAGGAGTTATGAACAACTTTTAATTCTTTAAGCATCTTTATGTTGAGAATCTTATCTGAGAGCGCCTTTTTGTAAAAGTCTTTTATGAGACTATAAAGGGTTGGACGTCCCCACCCTAGCCATTATGCATCTTATGAATGAAAGAGATATTTTCTCCTTTTGCTTTGAGACTGAGCAAAATAATTTTCTTCCTGTGATTGGATTGGTGGTGTGAAAACATGGGGAGTTATTCCCTAGTTATCTTTTCTACTTTTCTCTCTTTTCAACAAGGTATCAGCTTCTCTCATCTTTTTCTTTTCTTCCTTTATCTTTTTTTTCTTCTTCTTCTTTATTGGCATCCAAAACCTAAATCGATCCATCCTAAGCCCAAATCGACCACAACTGGCCATCCTTTGTTGTCCGCACAGACATACGGACACACATACGTACGACTATTTGTACAAACAACCTTGTACAGTTCCCCCCTTGTTTCGTTACGAATGCTCTTCCCTTCCCTTTGCTTCCCTCTTCAAAAATACCCTCAAACCAATTTCACCAAATCCTTGCCCTAAAATTCCCAAATTCCCAAATTTCAAAATTTTCCAAACCCAATTCCCAAAAATCTAAAAATCTCGTCTAAATCATAAATCCCTAATTTCCACAACTTGAAACCCATATTCCTAATTCTAGAAACCCCAAGTTCTAAAACCCTTAACTCAAAATCTGAAATCCCAATCCGAAACCTCTCAAAACCTCAACCCTAATGTTTATGTCAAGTTGGAGAACGTGAGAGAAATTGTCACGCCCCAAATCTGGGAATGGATAGCTTCTGTAGTGCCCCGAATCTGGCACCTGGCTCCCATACATTGAGTCCCCGAGTTCGGTGCACCACAAGGGAGATTTTGGAGTGATTTTTTTTTTTTGTTTTTTTTTGGTTTTAATAATAATACTTGAGCATAATGATCTATGATCACGATACCAAGCAAATAGCCTCCACTATAGATTTAGTCAATTACAAGTACAATGTTTCCAAAAGGTACAGAACATAAACATCGCCATAGCACAAAATAGATAGCATGCATCCAAAAAGTCCTCCAAGCTACTCCTGCGCTGAAAATTTGGAAAAAGGAAGACATGAGCTAAAAGCCCAGTGAGTACACTCGTGTATGCATAGTGTACAATCATGCAATAACAATCAAAATGTCAGAGTACACAAACTAAAGTATGGTGACAATGCAATGCCGCATGAAGTTGAGATGGCAGGACACAATTAGAAGGGATCTATTATGTGAATGTGCCTTTATTTAAGACTAGTTGCCAAGGTTCAACTCATTGTCATCATCAGTGAAATCTTCTACTTTTGGCTTCATAGGAGACTGGAGTGGTTGGCTTCTTTTTTGTTTCCTTTTTCTTGAGCGTGATATCACCATCATCAATCATCTTTTGGATAAGATTCTTGAGGACGCAATTGTTTACTTGTTTTTGGTTGATTTGGTTTTCTTCACGGACATTCAAATAACATTCACAAATATAAATAAATAAATAAAAATAAAAATAAAAAATGAAAAAAAAAGAAAAGGGAGAGAACGCAAATAGGTCAAAAGCTTTTTATTTCTCTAGATTCATGTACATTCCAAGATGTAGTCTGGCACAAGCCCTTAATTACATTCCAGGGGAATAACCCTTTATTCTAAAGCAAAGATTAGTGAGTTGTAAAACAGTGCATGATGCAGAGTGCATGTTATGCAGATGAGCCGTAGCTGATTAGACTGAATCACATAGCCCTTGGTGTCATGTCCACAGCATGGTTGTAGTAAACTCGCTGCTTATGCAAGAAGCATCGGGCGGTACCCCGAAGATCAATGATTACTCAGTGGGGATGTTCATGAGTTAGCTTAGTCTGGAGATTAGCTATTGTAATGTTGGCAGCGTGGTGCATCACCTAATTGCATGCATGTGACCGTGTCAGCACAGTAGACAGGGAGCTCATCTCAGTGTTGGTTCGGCTTAGGTTCATGGCTGTATGACAGGGAATCTAGGCTTGTGGCCGTAGTTATAGCTTTCTTGAGTGCTAAGCATTTTCAATATGCCACATGAGTAGACATATAAGTGAGATGATATAAATAGAGTGTTTTGAGTGAGCATTGACTTCTAGAGGTCTGTATGCTACTTGCCAAGCGGTGGGCAAAGTACCGCCAGTTGGGGCTATGAGAGCCTTCCGTCTTATAGAAGAGGCCAAGTGATCTCTTCTTCGACCAGCTTCGGGGTGAATAATGTTACTAAAGATATCTTATCAGCATGCATGGCCGTTAGATGTTGAGTCCCGGCTTAACGGTCTGGAAATAATTCCAATCGGGATGTAGCTGGAGCACTTTGGAGTGCCAGCTTCCATTGTCGGGTGTCTCATATGGTGGGGCATTGCTTCTCGAGTAGCCCCCCTCTGAGAAATGTACATGGCTGCAGAGTCATGCATCTCAAATAGTATCGACAAACACAGGGACGTTGCAACCCTTAATGAAATGGGTGCTCCGTGTACATTGGGACTCTAACAGGAAAAAATCCAGCCTCTGTGGTGGGCTGAGAGCATTGCCATGAGGAGCTGGCATACGCCACACACTTGCTCTTGGTGCATCCATAACTTTTTGTCGTAAGATTTGAGTGTTCTTTTGCTTGTTGCAATGGTAATTGGATAATCTTTCCAACAAGCTATGGATTTATTTGGAGATCATTTGCCTTGTCAAATGTTGGGAGAAAGTCACTAGTAGTGCATCCTGCACACCCTACACAATTCGGGTGTGCATACCTGTAGTAAAAAGCTTCTATCTCCCTTAATACTAAATGGATTGAGGTGAAATCAAGCTTGTTGAAAAGCTAATCCAAAATGCCATACAATTTGGGGGGGGGGGGGGGGCATCCCTCCTAGTCCAGCAAGCTGCAATGCGCTGGGTGTGTTGGCAAAATTGCATGACTTTAGTAGAAATTCCATAACTCTTGCGTTTGGAGTTGGTTTGAGCTGGCTTATGACTTGTTTGGAAAGGGAATTTCCTAAGCTTTCTAAGAAGCTATGGAACTTTCAATTTGCCCTGTCAAATCTCGGGCCAAAGTGGAGGCATGCAGACTGTACAGCACCATGGTGAGCCAACACCCTTCATTGGCAGGGCATCAGACCAGTGCGCCAGCACCCTTCATTGGCAAGGCAGCAGAGTCGTGTGCTAACACCCTTTGGTGCAGGAACTTGAGGTGCACCTGCATCTTTTGGACTGTTTGGACATTGGAGAGTGCCTGCACAAGCTCTGCTGTGCATATTATGGAGGGTGTGGCAGCACCATTTGTTACACTTGGAGATTAAGGCGTGTCTGTACCTTTCATTGATAGAGCAAAGGTGTGCCGGTTTCTGTTAGGCCCAAGTCATCCCACAAAGCAACAAATTGTGCCTACTACACTTAGGATAGAAACAAGGTGCACCAACACCCTTGGTAGCCTTAGAACTCAGGTGTGCCAGCATTTCCGGGGTGCAATAATTGAATGTCTTGATAGAGCAGGGTTCGCCTAGGGCACTGGTGCACCACTGATGTCTTGACTTAGGCAATGCATCATCTCCATTACTTACTTTTCATAGTGGATTGTATATGAAGTGTATTAAAAAAGGGGTGCGCCGGGAGCATCGATGCACAAGCAACATAATAATTTTGGCAACCTGTCCCCTTGGAGTTTATCAACTATTTAGGTGCAATCATCTCGCTAAATGCCCCTCTATGAAATTTGTATAAACTCTTTACGGTGATGAAATTGTAGGGAATCTAGTCACCCCTGGATTGAATAACGCCCATTTGTGAACATCTTCACGACAAAGATTATACAATTGTGATTGTAAATATATGTTGTGATCAACCTTGCTCTCTCAACCAGCTTACTATATTATTTTTCTTCCCAATATCCTTGAGGATAATGTCAATGTAGTGGTCTGTACAAAGTGACCAAAACAAAAGACACCTCTTCTCCATCAACATCTTTCAGGGGTAATAATCTACACAGCATTGCTTTTACAAACCTCATCCACTATTCTGTCTATCAGGGTAAATTTATATACCATATACTTCACCTGATTTGATGTATCAGTGGTTCTACTAAACGTTGTGCCAAGGTGGAGTAAACCATGGAATTTATCATGCTCAATTTGGATGGGTCTGTCCAACTATTGCATATAATTGTGTGTTATTTACTCGCCCATTCCTCTCAAAGGAGTACACATAAGTCCACACTTCTTGGTACACATCCCCTGAATACTTCTTTTTAATGTCACAGGAACTGGGTGCTTTAATCCTAGGTCCTACACTTATTGTTCTGTCTGAAAACACTTGTGTATGAAAATTGTCCCTTTTTGCATTACATTTCCGATATGGTTTGATTAGATTGATAATGAGAAAAATGCCTTGTCTAAATGCTTTTATCAGTTCTGGGAACAATACATTCCAGGCCTTGACATACCACAAGACCTTAATACAATCCTTGGGGAAAACCCTTGATTAAAAGGTAAGAACCAAGGCAGCTAACCTGTACATGATGTTGACAAATGCAAATGATCTTGCAAAAAGGTATAGATCTGGTAAAAAACAACCTTCAAACAATCCCTAAGCACCAAAAATATGAAACAAGAAGGAAAGCTTAGGAAAAAGGCAAACAGCGACATACAGGGCCCTTATATACATGTATCTGTCCACGACTGATATGCAGGCTTTGCTATGGTGTCTATATGACCTGTATTGGCCAATTCAGTTCAACACAGGACATTGTTTTCAAGAGGGACCGATACAGACCTGTTTCAGGTATCATATCGAGTTAATATGGATACAATAAACCCGCACGGCCAAATATGATATTGATTTTCTGAACCATGCCATCCTCCCCTCTTCCTCTTTTGTTTTGTATCCCCCCTTTCTGTTTAATTAATAATTTAAGTTGCCATTTATAAAAATGTCACTAGCTCATTCAAAATAAGCCATTCATTCATTAATGAGTTGAGCTGAGCATTTCTGTAGTATTTGTGTGTTTCAAGCTGTTTGCTTCTATTGTGTGTATCTTTATATTCAGTTTAGACACATGAGTTAAAGAAAAACAAAAGGGGAAAATAAAATATACCAATCACATATCATGTCGATGCAGACTTGCATGCTTACGCACGGTTCTACTATTAACGCATCAAGAATCACAAACATTGTGATGTTGATATATATATATATTTTTTTATCATTTGTCATTCTAACTTGGTCTTGTGCAATTTGCTAGCAATGGCACATATATTTATCTTTTAATGGATGAGGATTTCTAGTTGTGGTAGGGTTATTGTCAGTTGTCACCATTTTAACATGCCACAGACATTTGGTGAAGTTTGTTGCTTCTCGCTGCATTCTCTCCCTATTATCTTTTTCTTCTACTTCTCTTTTTGCTGATGGTAGTAGCATGACCAGTGTTGCTGCTTTGTATGGCTTTAATTTAATATATTTCTTTGTTTTTGTATGCATGTAATTGCTTTTCGCAGTTTCAAATGGCAATTATGTATCATTTTAACATTTTCTTAGCTATGATTCTGTCATAAGGTTTCAACTTTGTATAAGAAGCATTATGCAGTGCTCGGCCTGAGCAGTTGTATGATACACTTGCATAAGTTGCATTTTCACTTTGTACAAGTGGGGCCCATGGTTTAGTTTCCAGGTAGTTTATATGATGGGCCTGATATGGATGCTTCTTGTGCCAAAAGTTTCTCAGATTATAATATTCTTATGCACTGAACATTTTGGCCTTATGTGGTTGGATTTGGAACATTGGTGTATTTTCTTATTAAAACCATCTATTTTTCTGCATGCATACATATTGAAACCATCTACATGGGCCATTCAAAGTGCGTTCAGTTGTATCTCTGATTTGGACCACTGAACCATGGGGTCCACTGGTACAAACTGAAAAACCAAGTATATACTGTTGAAACCCTCCAGCCTGAGCATTGTATAATACCTTGGAATATAATTCTGAATGAGTCCCTTATTCTCTCTAATATCCCTAGTGTATCGACCGACTCCCATAACAAAATTTGATTTGCTTTCCATGCAGAAGATTAGTCAGCTCATGCATCAAATCACGGAAATGAATAAGGTAGTGTCTGCACGCCGTAGTGTTCCTGTACTGAGGAGTGCTTGATCCTAAAGGGCTTCTTGACCTGATATGTTTTTGGGAGCAATCTATTCATTTGCCAAGTGTATATCAGTGATTCATCTGGTTTCATTGTTAGAGGGTTGCAAGATTTTTGAGCTTTCATGACTGATTCTTAAAAATATATATATATATATATATATATATATATATATATATATATATATATATATATATATATATATATATATATATATATATATATATATAATTATTATATAGGTCTCTTCTAGTGCAAAGTCTCATGAGTTACAGATACACTAGCTAGGTAATAAATCCCATTAATGAGGGAAATGAGGTCCTAGTATAATCACTTCCCCATGAGTTTCTGATACGATATTTTCATCTATTATGTATATACACAGCTTCTTCGATATTCTGTCACAGTGATGGTTCATATGCATGTATGCAGACATTGGTGTATATATTCCGCAACTTTGATATTCTGTCACAATGATGGTTCATATGCAGGTATGCAGACATTGGGCACACGACAATCAATCATGTATCTAAATTAAAATGTCCATTCATAGTAGGGTCATCTGACGAATAATCTGGACCTTGCATACATGTGATACTATCCATGTAAACTTCCTTCACTTTTTTCTCAGGTCAATGATGGAAGACTAATCAAGGATTTTCAAGTTACCATATTTGCATGGAGCAGGGTTGTGCCCAATTTCTCTTTTGCAGCCTCAAGCTTTTTCACATAGAATCCTATTCACCTGAATGCTCTAACAGCTTTCATGCAGAAATATACAATGTGAAGAACTGGTAGTTCCTCTTCATATGAATATAGAGCAGAAAATAGTGGGTTAAAGGGGAAGGTGATTTGTCTTGTGCCAGTGGATTGTGCAATTTCTATTAATCTACCTCTTAGAAGGTTATAAGAATAGCTGCAACAAGGCTAAGACCATTATAACTATCATCGCTATAAATCTTCTTCCACAAGGCTTATTTTGTAACCCAAACAATCCATTGGCCACACAATGTCGAACAATGTAAATGGTGCAGATTCTCCACTATACCGTCTGTTCATCTTCATGAGGGGCACCTAATGAACGGGCTGGACGGAATATTTTAAAAAAAAATGGTGGGCCCCACACCATTCTGGCATCCAATCCCTATTTTTCCTCATGGTGTGGCCGATTTAACCTATAAATCGTGCTGATTTTGGCCCTACTGCGTGACATTGAGGGGCATGCCAGATGGACGAGGTGGAATTTAGACACAAAACACAACAATGGGGCCAATGTATTGCACAATTGGCAAAAGTTACTCGATAGGCTGTACCAATGTAAGTCACAGGGTTGTTCTTTAAATTATTATTATTATTATTATTATTATTATTATTAATTTTTTTTTTTTAGAAGTAAAAGAAAAAAAAAAAAAAAAAAACACCCTAATGGATGTTTAGAGGTGGGCAGAATCCGACCTGACTCGTCGGATCTGACTTGATTGAACCGGTCGGATCCGATCAAACCCGAACCGAAAGCTAGGGTTGTGTTGGATGAGTAGACCCACTCGGATTTGTCACCAAACCAAGTTGAGTTCGGGTCATGCAGCAACTCAATCCGATCCGATCCGTTCCGATCTAGATTGGAATTGGGTACTATAAAGTAAGATTTTACCTTTAAAAAAAAAAAAAAAAAAAACCTTTACCCTTCTTCTACCTGAACCTTAACCCTACCCGCGGCCCGAGTCAACTTCCTCTCCTTCCTTTCTCTCCTCCTCTCTCCCTCATTCTCTCCCAATTTCCCTCCTCTCCTCCTTTCTCTCCTGATTACCCTTATCTCTTTCTTTCTCTCCTCCTTTCTCTCCATCTCTCTCCCGATTTCCCTCCTGTTTCCTTCCTAACACCAGAGTCTCCGGCTTGACTTGACTCAGCCCAGTATGAATCGATCGGACAGACATAACTCGATTTGACTTGGTTTCCTTGACCAAGTTGGACTCGGTTCGTGTCAGGCCAGCAAGGAATCAGTTCGGATCGAGTTAGCCATGCTGGACTCGGTCCCAAATCGGGTCGAGTTCAGGTCAAGTACTTGCAAAAAGAGGATCGAGTCGAGTTGGACCTAATCCGGTCCTACTCGACTCGATGCCCACCGCTATAGATGATGCTCAGGCATTTAAAATTTTATACTAGTTCATAAAAGCAACTATAACTCTCTTAAAAAAATAAAAATAAATTTTTTTATAGGACTTCTACATCTCAAAGAGGTTGTTTGGATGCCCATAAAGTTTTAAATTGTAAACACTTAACACCTTAAAAGAGTTTCATGTGTAAATTGTTGACATGTTATTTTGTTTGGCTTTTAAGTGTTAATCTGTTTACAGGTAAATAGATTATATGTTTGGCCGATATTTACAATGTATAAAGTAGGTATTCACACCATATAGAACTTGGGGTAATAAATCCCGGTAAAATCGACGAATCAGACGAAAATGGCTTGATTTGGGCCCAACACATGCATTAGACACATTTGATGTTCTCCGCTCATCACAGGGCCCTAAATGCAATTTGAAAGTTTTTAATGGCGGATATCTCATCCTCTCCTCTTATGTAGTCCATTTGATGATCAATTAAGCTTCATTTTTTTTTTTTTAAAATGGCGGATAGCATTAAGGGAAGCACATGATGGATAGATTGGATGTACCATACACGTTAGCTCTAGTAGGTTGAAAAGTCTAAAAGAAATAAAAGAAAAACCTAGTACCTTGTGGGAGAAGTTGAATATTGAAATCACTTTGAGTGGTAGCACAATTTGGCTTCGTTTTGTGCTAAAATCAAGTGGGTGATTCTCCTACCTTGTGAATTCTTCTGAATTTCTATGATTTTTCAAATTACTATTATTTCCTCATGTTTTACAATGTTAAAATGGGAATTGTATGTTTACCATTGGTTTTGATAAGTTACAAATCACATTAATGTTATGAGCATGCTAAAATTGCACGTGGTGTAGGATACCATGGCTATGCGCAGCTTGGCGGAACTATAAAATGAAGGCTACATCGGGGGGTGATTAGGACCAAATGGAAATTTTGTCAATTAGACACACAATTGCTTACTTAAATTAATGTGTCGATTTAAACTAAGTAAGACAATTTAATGCTAAGGCTTTCAAGCTAATAGTGAGTCCAATCACATATACTACAATAAATGCAACATGCTAAGCAACTAGTCTATAAATGATAGTGTACATGTATGTATGAGATGTGCTAACTATCAAATCCTAGCATTCATCTAATCATGTATATATAATTTACTAATCAATCACATAAGCATAATTAAACAAGTGCTTAAATGATAATCCCAAACACAAGCATATATAGTGGTTCAGTTTCCATACTCTACTCTCGTTGGACGCATTCAACTCATGTGTGTACTAGATTTTACTATCGAAGGTTTAAATTAGGTTCACCTTTAACCTTTATAAGCGTACACTACACTCCCACTGGAAGCCTACACAAGGACTTACTTACATACTTACTTGTGTCGATGGCCTACGCAAGGACTTTCCACATATACACCTGTGTCAGTGGCCTACTCAATGACTTATTCACATACACACCTGTGTCAATGGTCTACATAAGGACTTACCACATACACGCCTGTGTCGGTGACGATACTATCTTACACAAGAACTTACCCGAGTTTGGGTCATAAACTCTACACTCAATCCTACACAAGGAGTGTATGACTCACTAAATGACACTTGTCGAATTGAGCCCATTTGATACGTCATGCTTAAGTTGCTTCTTCAAAGCTCTCCCATACTTGAATTAGCTCATCAATTGCTCACTCGATTGTTGATACCGATACGTTACCAATGCTTTAACTCTTATGGTCGTTTGCCTTGCATGTTAAGTGCTAAAGAGGTGACCAAGGCAAGGGAGGGTGTGTGAAACTCCTACAACTCATGTGAATGTTGTAATCTTAGGGGATTCACTTATAAGGGTCTTCTAGAGAGTTTAAACAAGGATTTGACTATAGACATATTGTCTAATCTCTATAGAAGTGAGAGTTCATCAACATCTTTGAATTAGATCGTCCCAAGAACAAACTAAAATGGATAGACTATAGCGCACAATATCTCTCTGTATACTCTCGGTTTATCATATGACTCAATGCTTTACACGAGATAATCGCATTCCTTTTTATAACAGAGGAAGGAGAGTTTGGGTGGGATTGGGATAAGGCCAAATAATCCGATCAAATCCCTATCTTCAATTAAAAATCAAATTCATATTTGAAATTGAAATTTAATTCAAAGGAAGAGACCGAAGAAAACATGGGACGTACCCACTAGTGATTGCTCACAAGTGGGCCCCACTGGCCTACGTCCAACATCTCCCACTCAATCACATTGTGGGATAGGCACATAAATTTGTCCATCTAACTTGCCTAATAACAATCAAAGAACCAAACATCGTGATCAAAAGAATCAGAGGCGTGGGACCAGCTGGATCACCATAATCTCCTCACAGGTGCTTAAGTACTAAGTGACCACCTGACTAGTACTCAATAACCTAAGCTTTGCAATGCTTGTCCTAGTCTGCATGACCACACCGGATGGAGTTGACTCCCGACCTAGAGTACTCGACCAACATATGCACTTATCCAACTAATCGAGTTATTCTAAAAACTTGATTTTTTACAAACTTCGATTGAAACCCATTTAAAGCAATACTTATATATATATATATATATATATATATATATATATATATATATATATATATATATATATATATATATAAATATTGTTTTACAAAAGTCTATTAAAATTAGCTCGATAATGCCGGCAGATAAGTCTTCAAGTGCGTATTTATAGTTTTAGAAACTTGGTATAGCTGTCACGGGATCTTCCTCATGCAGATGTGTAATTTGGAATCAATCAAGCCACTTTCCTAGTGTAACTAAGTTTGTCCAATTAAGGACCTTTTGTCATAGTACACTAAAGTAGTGATACTCAATCTCATCCTTATATACGCAAGAGGATAGTAGCTGAGGACACAAAGTGTCACCCACGAGACTGGTTACTTGCACGTTGCAATGATTAAATCGAATCAAAGCAATTGTAGGTAAGAGGTCCTAGCACGTGGCTACAATTCACGTCGTAAAGTAGACAATACTAGGTGTTTGCTGGGCAATACGCAGGTCATTCTACATGAGGTACGACTTATCTCATAACCTCATAACCTGACTATAAATTTAGGCTATAACATTGATCGCATAAAAAAAGAATGGTGCGATTATGTTATTCGACTTGATCAGTCTCATCTTCAATCTTAAAAGATTGTAGGCGGATACGACTCACTCATATCTTTATCCTTTATTATTCACAATAAAGAGAAGTTCATACCTCAATGTATAAATATAGTCCCAAATGTACCTCTCTTATATATTCAAGGTTGGTCAATCCGTGCGAGTGGGTGACCGACCTACCGACAAAAAATAGAAATCCTACATGATTTCAAGATAAATGCTGATGATCTACTTACGTAGTTTATATTAGTGTTCAATACTGAATAAAAGGAATATATTATTCATGAAAGATCGAATGTTTTACAAAACAAGTATATCATTCAAACTTTCCTCAATCCCATCTGCCTGACGTGAACCTGAAATAGATCTCTAGCTATAGGTTTCATCATGGAATCAACCATCATCTCCTTAGTAGGAATGTAGCTGAGGGCGACCTTTTTATCTCTCACTTGATCACGGACGTAATGATACTTGATTTCAATGTGTTTAGATTTCTGGTGGTGTTTAGGGTCTTTTGCCAAGTCAATGGCAGAAGTATTGTCTATCTTCAGCGATATAGGCTGACGAACACTCGGTACAACACCCAAACTCAATAGAAATCTGCAAACCCATACACACTCCTAAACTGCAGCACAACATGCAATGTACTCGGCCTCCATAGATGAAAGAGCTGTGGATGTTTGTTTCTTACTCGACCATGAGATAGCTCCTCTTCCGAGTAAGAATATATATCTTGAAGTACACTTTCTCTCGTCGGCATCATTATCCCAAGTAGCATTAGAATATCTTTTGAGCTTGAGGTTTGTGCCTTCATAACACAACATTAGGTCTTTTGTTCCTCTGAGATAGCGGAATATACGTTTGATGGCTTGCTAATGAGACTGTCCCGGGTTACTCTGATAACGGCTGATTATGCCAACTGCATAGCTAATATCCGGTCTGGTGCAAAGCATAACATATATTAAGCTCCCTACAGCATTTGCATAAGGTACTGAGGACATAGCCAATTTCTCGGTTTCAGTCTGGGGACACAATTTTCTATTTAGCTTGGTAGCTTCATCCATAGGGGTTTCAACAACTTTTGAATTTTCCATCCTAAACCGTTCTAAGATCTTTTGTATATAGGTTGCTTGAGACAAGTCTAAAAATTTCTTAGGGCGATCCCTGATGATTTTTACCCCAAGAATAAAGTTGGCTTCACCGAGATCTTTCATCTTAAAGTTCGAGAATAGCCAATTTTAGTCGATATCAACAACTGCATGTCATTACCAGCTAACAGGATATCGTCTACATATAGAGATAATATCAGAAAAGATCTTTCATATCGTTTCATGTATACACAATGATCTTCTTCACTCATCGTGAATCTAAAAGTGGTGATGACCAAGTGAAACCTCATGTACCATTGTTTTGAAGATTGCTTCAACTCATAGATAGATTTCAACAACTTGCAGACTTTCTTTGGATGCTTTTTGTTCACATAACCCATGGGCTGTAGCATGTATATCTCTTCATCCAAGTCACCATTGAAGAATGCGGTCTTTACATCCATCTGATATAACTCTAAGTTTAAACTTGCGACAATGGACAAGATCATGCGGATTGAGGAGAACTTTGCAACAGGTGAAAAGGTCTCCTCGTAATCAATGCCTTCTTGTTGTGTAAAACCTTTAGCAACTAATCGTGCTTTATACTTGTCCATTGTACCATCTGCCTTTCTTTTGATCTTAAGTACCCATTTATTACCTATCGCTTTGCGATTGGAAGGTAGATCAACAAGTTCCCAGACTTTATTTTTCTCCATGGAAGCGATCTCTTCGTCCATAGCATTTACCCAATCGGCCGAGTAAGAAGATAATAATGCATCCTGATACGAATCAGGTTCATCATCATCAACTGCAACGCAAGAGAATGTTTGCCCCTCAATATCGAAGTATCTTCGGGGAATCAATCCTCTTTCGCTTCGACGTAACTCAGGAGCCTGCTGAGATGTCCTCCCACTATCCTGGTGAACTATAGGAGCATCTTCATCTTGAGGAGCAGAACTCCCACTCTCCTGAGATACATCGGGTATTTCAAAAAGTTCTATTGGAACCTTTTGCTTCATTCGGCTTGGGTATCTATCTTCAACGAAGGTCACGTCTCGGGATTCTATCTCAATCCATCGTCCATGGTCCTCATAAACTAGAACGTATCCCTTTGAATGCATAGGGTACCTAATGAACACGCATTCAATGGTTTTACTATCAAGTTTACCTCTATGTTGAGTAGGTAGCAAAACATATCTCAAAGATCCCCAAGGGCGTAGGTTGGCTAAAGAAGGAGTCCTCCCAGACCACATCTCATATGAAGTCTTAGGAATGAATTTGGATAAGACTCTATTAAGGACGTAGACGGCTGTTAACAGTACGTCTCCCCAAAATGTGGTAGAGAGATTGGCTTGTGCCATCATCAATCTAACCATGTCCAATAGTGTCCTATTCCTTCTCTCTGCAACACTGTTTTGTTGTGGAGTGTAAGTCATTGTACTACCGAACAATTTCAACGTTTTCACAATATGATTTAAATGTTTCGATGTATACTCGCCACTTCTATCGGATCGAAGGATTTTAATATTTTTCTCAAGCCGATTTTCCACCTCAACTTTATATTTAAGAAAACAATCAAAAGCCTCGGATTTGTTTGAGATGAGATACACATATCCATAGCGCGAGTAATCGTCAATGAAAGTGATAAAATATTGACATCCGTTTCTGGCTTGTACATTAAAGGGTCCACAGATATCTGAATGGATTATCTCTAGTGTGCCCTTAGACCTAGCCGTTTTGGGAAATGGTTTCTTCGAAGTCTCCTGGACATATAATGTTCACAAAATGACAAATCAACTTTGGATAAGGAGTCTAACAGACCAGAATGTACTAGTCTTATCATACGATCCTTTCCTATATGACCTAACCTCACGTGCTATTTTTGATATTCAGATATTACAGTTTCATTCGACATAACAGATAAAGCAAGAGGAGCATTATCACAATTTACGTCCAGAATAAATAAATCTGAAATTAAATTTCTCCATGCAAAGATGAGGTTATTCAGTCTCAAAGAAACTCTTGTCCCGAAAAATCGAATATCAAAACCATCAAATAATAACTTAGAAACAGAAATTAAATTCCGACGTATCCCCGGTGCATAAAGAGTATCATGAAGGATTATTGTTCGCCCTATGCGTGTACGAAGATGGAAAACGCCAATCCCTATTACATCTTCAACAACGTTATTGCCCATGTATAGCTTGTAACTTCCTTTGGCTATAGGCCAGAATTCCTCGAGTCCTCGACGACTCTGTGTCACGTGCTTTGTTGCGCCTGAATCCAAAATTCACTCGTTAGATATAGTATCAACGGAAAGGATTTCAAAACAAACGCCTACATACAAAGTATCTAGTGACTGAGAAATTATCATCTTTTTATGGGCACACTGCCGAGCATAATGGCTGAAATTTTCACAGACAAAACAGACTATATTTATCTTTTTCTGCTTCTTCTTTCCATTCCCCTTCTTGAGATTTGGAGCAGGTGTTGTGGTCTTCTGTTCTTGATTATTCTTTTTCGCTTTCTTGCGAGCTTTATACCATTTATTGTTAGCTTTCCGTTTATGGGTCTCTACTACAAAGGCCTTGGCCGAACCTGGCTGAATTGCATTCATTTCAACCTCACATACTAAGTGGCCACAAAAGTCTCTGAACGTAGTGATAGAATCAGTATGGTTCAGAATTCTTTTGATTTGGGCCCAAGATTCAGGCAAGGAACGGTGCATGGCTATAATCTTCTGATTTTCAGTCAATTTACACCCAACATTCCTAAGGGCACCTATCATTTGCTCCATCTTACGAATATGATCTTTGATGGGGCAGCCGACAGGCATCCTGTACTCCTGGAATTCTAATTCCATTGCCCTAACTCTCGCATCTGACTTCTGCGCATAGGCATCTGTCAGTGCTTCCCAGATTCCCTTAGCGGTTTCATGCACTTCATACGTAGGTATGAGTTCTTTGTGCATAGTGCTAAGAAGGACATTACGGGCTGAACGATTTTATTTTCGCCACTTATTATAGCGAGTCATCGCAACCCTATGTTCTTGTAAATTCCCGTTTTCAGCCAAGATGGGTTCCTCTTGAACTACATCGAGTGTGTGAGATATGTTGTCCTCGTCCAGAAGGCATCACATTGCGCGGAACCAGTCTTCGTAGTTGTTGCCGTCGAAATGTTGTCCTTTCAGCTGTTCAGCGATTAACGCTTTGGTGGCCATCTCTACATTGCATGAGTATCACTACTTAGCTATGATCTAAGGTATTGACACTAATCATCAACATTTCTACGTGTTATATAAATTTTTAAAGTATAAAAGCAGTTAACACATCTTAATGAGATCTGAAAGTCCACATACCCGAATGAGCGGTGTAGAACAATCAAGTTCTCTAATTAAGATGGGTTTAATACTTTTATAAGAATAAATTTGTATAACATGCAACCTTCCATTACATGGTTGCATGCATCATTTGGTGGAGGAGAATAAACTCCCAATCAGGTTATGCACAACCTTTATTTATGTATAGGGAGTATCTAAGGACTAAGTTTTTCTTTATTTTTCAATGAAAAATAAGGGGGCCTAAATCTAAACACATCAAGCCGAATATTTTCATGCATATTAACATCATCATCAGAAAGGAAAAATCAAGTGCTTAGATATAAAGAGAATACAATCTTCACCTGTGATCATGACCATTAGTGATGGATCTGATCATCACCGTTAATGATCATTGTTGATGATGGATCCTTTCATCAACATTGATCATCATGGTCGATGATCATTTCGATCACTAATGATCTCTTGATCAACAGTGAAGAAAATGTTATAAAGGAAATAACATTTAGATGCATATACATGTACATGTCATAAAAAAATACGAAAAATATACATAATCACACGTATGTATATGTACATGTATATGAGTAGTATGCCAATCCTAGGGCCCATCATTATATCACAAGCATACATGTATTCATTACACACAGTACTTCACTTGTGCATCATTATTACCAGATGAGCGGCCCTTATCCTATGTACATGTGCCACATTGTTACAGGCCACATGGAAATCAAATTGCGTACTTAGTAAACTTCTTTGAGCCAACCTCAAAAGTATGTGGTTTATCCATGCCGTGCATCAGTGTGGCCCACTTGATAATTATATTTTTCATAAATTCAAGCTCACCAAATGGATGGACGGTTTGGATACAACACATATGTCGCCATCAGACGCACATGAATTGCTGACGTCAATTTAAAAGATATATAGTAATGCATTGAGAAGACTTCTTTTAGCACATGGATACAACACATGAATTGCTGATGCGCATGGATACATCACATGAATTTCTTATGCCATGTTTATACACATGTGATGTACATCAGCCAATCGACTTCCCAATACAGTATTACATCAGCAATATATTTGTGGTGTACTTCAAGACGATATCTATATTGCTGGTAGTTTATATCTTGCACATCATCCAACACATGTATACACGTGCACACGTTCACATTAGCCAACACGTGTACAACAGCTATACAGATAGCCAACACGTGTACAGATAGCCAACACTTGTGAAGCAGCCAATACGTGTACAACAGACCCACCATGAAACAATCAACATGTGTACAACCAACACGTGTGAAGCAGAGGCAGCCACACGTGTACATTGCATACGTGTACAACAACAAACATGGAACCATTAGAATAAAAATGGCATAGAAAACATCCCAGTATTCTTAAAAGGATTGACATCCATACGGCATAACCACTATGCATGCCTAGTTTACTACACTAGGATGGAGCCGTTCATCCTCAAGTTTACTTTCTTATCATATAATTGAGACAAACACTAGAAGACAGAAAATAAATTAACTGTCCACATGTTTTATACATGGTAGATGTGATGAAGGGTGGCATGAGATCTTTTGTTTGTAGTGGTCCACCTGATTTGTGGATCTGCCTCATTTTTAACCCCATATCATTACACGATACATAGAAAATAATGAACGGAGCAGATCCCCAAGAAAGCATCATAAGTGGATCCCACCTATCCAACCCAAATTGAAAATAATCCTTTCACGGAAATCAAGAATGGGTGTAGCGTTAATGGGTTTATATCCCATCTCTCTGCTCCATATGTGGGCTGTCCAATCCATATACCCATTTAAAATTCAGGCCCGTGGCCTAAAATTATTTTACAAAACTAATGGAGGGTGTGGATTTATCGACAATTGATCACGGTGGACCCCACTTTGACTTTTAAAATCCAACCAGAAGCTGCTGCACGCTGTAACAGCGCACGCCTATCTCGCCTTCAAGCGAACTTCTATTGAAATTCTCCACCAAAATTCATGGGGCTGAATAGCTGGTGTGTTGTACATTAGCTAATCATGTGTACAATACAGCAGCTTTGTAGCATGTATGATGTACACCAACCAATCACTCCTCACATTTTATGGATTCTGACTAGTGGGTCCCACCGTTAGTTAATGCCTAAGAATTCTAAGTCTGTGATTTATATCCATAACATTGGTTGTGATTTATATCCATAACTCACATCCTTAGAATTGATTTATATGACAAGCGATCCGTTGCACATTGTACTCACAATTATAAGTATGATTTAACTCACATACGTAGAATTGATTCTTGTCCAAAGAAAATTCTGAACCGTCCATTTCCCTCATATGATTTTAGGGGTTGGGCCATAATTCCATTCCTAAAGGAAAAGATGGGCCACTTACCTTTTTAAATGATAATAATCGGAGATCCGCCGTTGATTGCTCTGATACCACTGTTGGGAAGCGCGGAAGGTGAGCCCTCAAGATCTGACGGTCTACACGAAGTTTGGAACCCTCACAAAGCAGAAGAACGGTGCTTCAACGGCCCGCCTATCTACTACTGGAGCAGATGGAACTATTCACACCTCTGATCCTACGGTATATAGTGGCCCCGGATTGCGATCTATGGATCAGATCGTCCCAAGGACAAGCTAAAATGGACAGACTATAGCGCACACAATATCTCTCTGTATACTCTCGGTTTATCATATGACTCAATTGCTTTACACGAGAGAAGCGCATTCCTTTTTATAACTGAGGAAGGAGAGTTTGGGTAGGATTGGGATAAGGTCAAATAATCCGATCAAATTTCTATCTTCAATTAAAAATCAAATTCATATTTGAATTTGAAATTTAATTCAAAGGAAGAGATCGGAGAAAACATGGGACGTACCCACTAGTGATTGCTGTCGTTTGCCTTGCATGTTAAGTGCTAAAGAGGTGACCAAGGCAAGGGAGGGTGTGTGAAACTCCTACAACTCATGTGAATGTTGTAATCTTAGGGGATTCACTTATAAGGGTCTTCTAGAGAGTTTAAACAAGGATTTGACTATAGACATATTGTCTAATCTCTATAGAAGTGAGAGTTCATCAACATCTTTGAATATGAGCATGGAATGCTCGTTAGAGTGAAAGATCACAAGATTGGCATAAAACTCTTAGGATTGAGGTCTAGAATGTATGGTATGAGTGAAAAAACACCTAACCTCTATTTACACAAAAAACCTTTCAAAATGCCCAATGTTTGAGTGACCTATATAAAGGAACCAAGTTATAATGGTAAAAAAACAGGTAGAAAATGACCGGTTCAATCAATCGAGCAATGCATTCAATTGATCGAACTCTCATTCAATGGGATTGAAGGAAGGTTTGATGGCATCGAGAAATTTCAAAAAATATATAATTTGTTGCTGGACATTTCTGGGCACCTTCGATCCATCGAGGATTGTTCGATGGGATTGAGAACCATACATGAACTGTTGTTTTAGGCATATGATTTCACAACAGCTTCACACCTCTTCTAGTCTTATTTATCATGTTCTAATTAAACTTATAAGGCTAAGGGATGATCAACACGATATATTTACTAAGGTTAGATCATCTAGAGGTTATGGGGTTGTTTTGGGTCAATATTAGGTAGGGTCACCAAGGCACCTCATTTATATGTTCTTTGCTCTTTAATGCTTAACGTCCTCTTGTGTCTTCAGTCTTCAGCTTCCAAGGGATTAACTGACTACATGACACATGGACTCACGTGATTAAAAAATAAGGCGTACAAATTAGTGCACTAACACATACTTGCATTAATTCAAATTGAATATTATGATCGGGTGTGATACCTTGAGTTTCTTAAAAGTTCTTGCATCGGCGTACTGCCTGGGTTCCCTAGAGGGCTCGCTACCCTTGGGCTTTCTAAAATGTCACAAACTACCAAGGATTCCCTCAACGATCTGTGACACAAGTTCTTCAAAATATCATAGTTGGTGCACTGCTTTAGATTTCCTAAAATGTCAAGTGTGTATCAACTATTGTGTTATATTATCTATAATATCTTTTTACTAGTGAAAATTTTGCCTCAAATATGAAACATGAGTTTTTTCCATGTTTCAAATTACTACTAAAAGTTAACAGCCTGTAAAGCCTTTAAAGGCAAACACAGGTATCAAAACAGCCCCCACAATCTAATTACTTATAATCCATCTACAACTTAAGGATTTTACAAACATCCAAATGACCCTTAAAATATTCTCCATCAAAAGATAATTACCCTAAAACCCTCCATTCAAATGGTGTTTTCCAAAGTTTGGCTAAGGTGCAATTTATGAAACATTCCTATCCGGATTCAAATTGGTCTCATGTGTAATTTTCAGCAGTGGATTAAGGGGTTGCTAGGCTTAAATGGTAGAGGGAGGGGGCATATGGAGTGGATTGGGGAAGAGTGAGAGAGAAGAGGGAGGAGGCATGGTACACGTGTGGTGTGTGTGAAACGTGCACATATGTGATGTGAGCGTGTGAGATATACATGTAATGTAAAAGTATGATGCATGGATAAATAGATGGACATCCATAGATAGTCCTTTAGGTGAATGAATGGATTGATGATTAAACAAATGGTCCGATGATAAGTTAAATGGATGGATTATCAATTAAATGAATGAATGAATGGGCAAATAAATAAGTGAAAGGATGGGCAATTAGATGCATGGATGGATAGATAAATGGCCCAATAAATGGATGAATAGTTAAATAAATAGATGGATTAGTTAAATGAATAGATGGATAGATAGAGAAGTGCGTGAATAAATAAATGACTGGATGAATGAATAAATCAATGGTTGGATAGTTGGGTAGTTAGATTAATGCATGGGTGTATGGATGGATGTTTGGATTTCTAAGAAGAAAATTTTGACCCTTAAAATTTCTCGGGTTACTACATTGAAAGACCTCATGCCGGATTGGGAGAGCTTCATGGATTGTTCGAGTTCTCGCATGACGGATTTCAATTCTCCCATATCCGTCTTAATGATCACTGCCCTGTCTTCCATCTTGTACGCTTGGGCATACCTAAATCTTTCTCTAATGCCAGTTGATACAACCATATATACTTGAATGATTAAGATAACTAGTCCAAATTTAAGGATGGACCATACCTCTCAATCAAACAAAAGTTCGTTGGAAAAAAAAAATTCTCTTTTTTCATCAATGGCGATGAATTACATAAATAGTTGTGGCATTCCACAAAATTCAAATTCAAATTCAAACTCAAACTTGAGGCTGATCGACTCCCATACAACCAACTACTCCCTTAATTATCGGACTATTATTTCAAATTGAAATTCAAAGATAATGATAGACCTTAAGTGGAGCTATTAGGCCCTCTCTTTTGACCTGAATGATTTAACCCACCAGTTGAGCCATGGACTAGGCCCACTCTACTAACCCGAATGATTTGGCCTACTAGTTAATCAATGGACCCCACTTAACACCACGTACTTTTTGGTACTCGAGTGTTACCATGAGTACATAGCTTATTGAACTGTTCACCTCACTCTAATCTGAATCTGATCATTAGGGGTAACCTTCATCCATAGATTGAGCTATCCGACCCTCTTAGGTATAAAATCAATGATTAGATTTCCACTTATATGGTCTTTAGGACACCTAGAACTATCGAGGAATGAGTCTGAAACAATTGCGTTGTTGAATCACAAGATCCAATTGTTGAAATTGTAGATCAATTATGGGATTCGAGATCAATCATTGGATTTAGACCTCATATTATACAATGATGGGCTTGATCATCAAAACTAATTATTAGATTCATCTAAAGGACTCCTAGACCGTCGATAGGCTGTTCTAAAATAATTTAGTCATTCAAACTTACAATTGTTTGTTGAATTGAGATGTTGGATCAACTAATTATAGAAATAATTGCTAAACTTAGTCTAAATTGGACTACGAACCTTTATAGCTATTGATAATCAGATTTGAATGCAATCTGGCTGTCAAATCGATGAAAATCCCCAATTAAAAACCAAATCTACATGTATGGCCCACTTGAGTTTTAGATCAACCTCATTCTTAGAACCATGACCCCACATGGATAGAGCGGATCGAGTGGATGGTGCAGATTCTTCAAAACATCTCTATGGGCTCCACACTTGGGGTGCATCTGCATGGTCCGTGCATAGCCACGGTGCATTAAACCAGGAATCTTGGTCAAATTGGGTTGACCCAAGTATAACCCGAAAAAGAGTTGGGGGTCGCCGACAAATTGTGGGCCTGACTCTGTGCATTTGGTGAGTCAAGTGGGTCTAGTCTTATCCAGTCACCCTATTGGACATGGGTTGCAGAAAGAAGAGAGAGAGAGAGAGAGAGAGAGAGAGAGAGAGAGAGAGAGAGAGAGAGAGAGGGTGGTTGCTACACCACTACCGAATCAACTCGATTGAGTTGTTGGGCCGAGTTTGGATCTAGCTTGAGTTGGTTTAACTGAGAGAGAAGAGGGAAGAAAGAAAAAATGATGAAATGGGACAGAGAGAAAGAGACATAGAAGACAAAAGGAGAAAGGAAGAGGGGAAGATGATTGAGTGACTCAACTGAGTCGACTCACCGAGTCCATATCTGAATTGGGTTGAATCCTTGGGCTGTGTTGCTGATCATTTTGATGAGTTGGAGAGCAAGGAAAAGAAGTAGAGCAAGAGAAAGGAGAGATTGTATTTGGTCAGGATGTGGGACTCGGTCAGTTTTAGTTGAGTTGACTCGGTTGATGACTCGAGGCCGGATTTGTTGATTTGGCTTGATAGCCTTGTTGGTCAAACCGTGGTAAGTAAGATAACTTAATGAATCTCTTCTGGTGATTTCTGAAACAAATTTGATTTTAATTTAAATATTTTAATTATTTGATGATCTCGTTGTGTTCACTTGTATTGTGATTTCTACATGTTTTCCCTAATGGTGAAATTATGTTAATTGTTTATATTCCTCGTGTATATGATCATGAGTTTGAATTTCATTTATATATTGAATTTCATTTTTATATATATACACATCGTGTGAACTATACTGGATTATGAATGATGAGTGTGTAATCTTAGAGGGTATTCCTCGCTACAATAGTCATTGTGTAACACCCCGAACTTTTCAATACCCGAGTATTGAAAGTTCTCGAGTGTTATCATAAAATTTAACTTATTATGTATAAGTGTACGTAACCAATCTAGCTATTCTAACCTTACATCTATTCTCCAATACGAATTTGACCGTTGGGAATAATCTTCATCCATAGATCAAGCCATTTGATCGTTGATTTTGAGATAGGATTATCATATACCTAAGTATTCCCACTTGTCTATCATAACCAACCGTTTAGTTAACTATCCACCAATAGGTAAAGATATTTGACTATCTGCTTTGAGTTTGGACCACCCAATCATAGTAAAACTAATTACTTGATATTTGCATATACTCGTACACATATCAAATTGAAATTCTGATCCGTTCATCTTATTCAACACCTATGAATATGTTTAACCCACTATCAAAACTACAATATGAGAAATGTACACATGTGAACAAGTCACTTGAATCTAACGATATCATGTTTTACCTCTTGATCACTCCTAAAACCTACTTGTGATCATCCCTTTACAAAACTGACCGTATTACCACCTACATATATGACTAGATTACTAACCATCAAGTTTTCCTATTTTAAACATATCATCTAACCATTCATTATGTGGTTTGATACACACACACACATTCTCTAATTAATTTAGTGAATAAATCTTTATTCATAATGATTTAGATATAAGTCTTTTTGTAAGAATTACTTAGAAATGTGCCTATAACTATGTAGAATCATTAGATTTTCCAAAACTCTCATATTAGCAATAATTATGAAAATGCCATTAACCTAGACTCCTAAATTCTAGATCACATGGTTTCCACAATCCGTTTGATGTGTAAATTTATACCATGCCTATGCATCATAAATTAACCATACATGTCAAATTTCGGCCCTTATATCATTGTAAAAGTGAGCCAATTGACAAATCAATCCCTTAATCGTTGATTTCAGTGTCCATCGAGTGAAGAAACCTCGTGAGTAGTTGCAACAGGATATTTTCATTCATATGAATGACTTGGATTGCCCATAATATGGACCAAGTGTGAAATATGAAAACCTGACTTTGGTAGGCTTTTTCTTATGCACGAAGTTATCCTTTCAAGGCCTATCAACTCCTTATAAATCGAGATCTTCCGATTAAACCAATTCCTTCCGTCCATCGCAACTCAAATTTAGACCATACTCTGGTCTCATATGACTACAAGGTTATAAAAAATTTAGACCTCGATTTATGATCCTGCACCGTTGAATGCTGAAGCTAGTTCCTTTCTTTTGATGCAAAAAGTGATATTTTAGATCCAGGCTTTTTCCACCATCGATCAACTAACAACTTTTGTCCAACCGTTTTCCTATCTTGACTACACATTTTTCTAAAAACTGAGCCCTGATCATTAAGTCTGGACCATCAATTGAGATCAAGTTCATTTTGGCATCCGTTAGGAAAAATTTCAAGATTGGCCAATCTAAATTTTGGATCACCAAGAAAATCATATACTGTAACACCTCATACTTTTCAGTACTCGAATGTTACCATGAGAACCTGATTTAGTATAAATGCAAACCCGAATTATGGGAACATTCGCACACTCTAACTTAGATCTAACTATTATGCGTAATCTTCACCAATAAATTTAGCCATCCAACCGTCGTCTTTCAAGATGAACCATCACATCACCTAGAGAACCACATTGAACCTCATGAGGCTTAATCCTATGAACTTAATTAGGGTAAAACGTTAGACGACGTCCTGTTAGATTTAATTAAGCTGTGAAAAATTAGTTTCAAGACTTAAGTCACTAGATTTACCATTCCTTAGACTTACAACCAATATTTGGGTGATCCATCCCTACAAATCACCTCAATAGACAGATTAAATCTATCCGCTATCAATATCAAACTCCAGAGATCACTGATGGTCAGGTTTGGAATCGATTAGATCATCAAATGGATGGAAATCATAGTTTGAACCCAAAAACAAATGTCGTGTGACCCATCTGGTTAAAAATAACATCAGTTTAAAATAAATAGTGGCCCTATGTGGCTAACTAGTTATATGAACTGTTCTGATCACGGGACTAGATCACATACCGCCTCGAATTAATGATAACGAGCACTAAATGGTCATGCTCCTATTGATATGGTCCACCTAAGTCATGGATCTACCTCATTCTTTGGACTGGGCCGTAATGCGGGCTGACAAAATAGAGGAACAAAGTAGATTGAATCACAAACATCATGTTGGACCCCACACGAGAATGCGTATGCACGGTTGGAGCACACCCGAGGTGCACCGGACCGGGGAGCTCGGTCAAACTCGGGTCTGACCCGACGAAAATGGGAATGAAGAAGGAGGTTTCTCCTTGCCTCCCGCCTTCAACACCTTTAAACGAATAACGTCCATTTAGACGCGATGAGAACCACCATGATAATTCAAATGGTGGATCCAAATTGTCCATCTTGTAGAGGACCCATAGGCGAATAGAAGGATGGTTGATCCACCTGTTGGATTGCACACGTGCACACACAAGCTCGGACGTGAAATGATTTTGTGCAGCCGACTATTTCCGAAAATAGAAAAAGTTCCATTTTCCCTCTTTCCACACTGGCGATCCATGTGGGTTGCCTCTCCACCATCCCATCCCTCCACTTGGAGCCATCGGAGCCTTCCAAACTAGGGCTTTCATGATGGTTGTGCCTTGAGTTCTTCCACTGTCGCTGTAAGTGGAAATCAAACTCCATCTTAAGAACACTGATAACCGTCCATTTGGAGGGTTCCACGGTGATCAGGGGACGAATCCACACCATCCATGAGTGATGGATAGGCAGATTAGTCATCCACCAGTTCTTGCCATTAACGATGGAGTCATCTTTTTCGTTGACTGAAATAACCCACCATCCTTTAGTAGGTCCCATTTGCCAATCTAAAATGTCCATCTGGTGGCCCTTATCACCAGATGTCCCTCTATATCAATAGATCCCATTCGTGCACTTAAAACAACCCCTGATTATTCAATCTTTTCCAACTAAGTTCAAAATGCATTTGATTAATAACTCAACTAACTCCTTGTTTAGTTGCATCTGAAGATGATTAAAGAAAGCTATAAAGGGTACCCGTTAGGGCAACCCATTCGAAAAAAAGGGAGAAAAGAAAAGAAAAGAAAAGAAAAGAAAGAGAACGAGAGAGAGATAGAGCTGAGGCAAGCTCGCTGCCTCATCAACTCGACTAGCCAGGTTCGGGTGGAGCTTTCACGACCCACTGCTGGTTGCAGCATAGGAAGAAAATAGAGAGAGAAAAGGCAGGAGAAGAAAGAAAAAGAAAGATAGGCGAGAAAGAGAGAGAGAGGGTGGTAGTCGGATGCTATACTTTCGTTTAAGTTCAGGTCGAGTTGAGGCCAGGTCTGCTAAGTTTGGGCCATGGCTAAGTCGAGTCCAAATGTTGTTGGACTTGTCTAAGCGAGAGGAAGGGAGAGAGAGAGAGGAAATAAGGATGGCGCAGGGATGGTGCGGCAATAACGTTATTGTTGCAAGCGAGTTCGGGCTCGGTTTCGAGCCTGTCCGAGTTCGTCAACTTGCTGAACCATGCCCCAATGTGTTTGGAGTTGATTTGGGAGTCCAACAAGAAAGAGAAAGAAGAAAAATGGGAGAGAGAGAGAGAGAGAGAGAGAGAGAGAGAGAGAGAGAGAGAGAGCCTGGGGCTTGGTGGCTACCAAGTCAGCTTGGCCGAAGCCGAGTTTGGCTAGGATGAGTTGGGCTTAGACTAGTTTGGGTTTGGTCCATCTAGACCCATTGCTGGACATTCCACCAGGAAAGAAAGAAGAAGAGAGGAAGAGAAGAAGAGAGAGAAAGGAGAAAGCATAAGGGAGAGAGGAAGAGAAACGAGAAGAGAGAGAGAGAGAGAGGGCGGCTGTGGTCGTCACCGAGTCGACTCGGCTAGAACTCACGGAGTCCAGGAAAGTTTGGCTAAGTCCAAGATTGTCGGAGTCTAGCTAGGTTCATTTAGGCTTCGGTTTGGCCTAGGTCCGATTGAAGTTCCAGTTGGGAGAGAGAGGAGGTGCACCCGAGTCACGAACAAGTTGACTCGGTTGGTTCGGCTGAGTTAGTGTCAAATCACTAAGTTAAACTATCAAGTTAAGGTAAATCAAAGCCCATTTTATTTGTTTGCTACTGAGTTACTCAGCGAGTCTTAACTAAGTTTATTGACCGTATAAGCCATGCATTTACCATTTTCATTGATATTTTGATTTGGTCGTGGTTGCATGTTTATCGATTAGGTTTGACTCGATCGGGCTACATTCGTGCTACCTAGTGGGCCACACATAACTAGGTTGTTTGATCGAGATGAGGACTCACCCTTTGAGCTTCCCACTTAAATTCATTAATCTAGTCATAGACAATGCTTGATTTCTCTCATTGAGTTACTTACCTCACTATTGAATATGTTAATTTGTGGCACAATTATCTCTTGTGTTAGAAGATAGACATGTTATCTCTAGTTATACATTTGTTAATTAACTGTATGTTTGCTTATTGCGATTAAGTGATGGAATGAATGGAACCTGTCATGAACTTACCATCTTGCGGTCTATATTTGACTTACGTGGCTTAGACCGTACATCTACCTTCTATAGCTTGGATTGCACATTGCCTTATATGGCTTGTATCACATATATTTCCCTATGTGGCTTGGATCACTTATTTGCCTTTCATGGCTTTGATGGAACATTGACGCCCTTTTGTGGCTTATTGGTTATATTTACATGTCTTGTTGATTTTTGGGTAATTATGCAGAGTTTGATATGATTTTCAGGTGGAGCTAAAGTTTATATGTCGATTTTCTAGCTATCTTGCGGAGTTCATAAGATTTTCGAATGACGTCGGAGTTCCTATGTTGATTCTCTCTTCATCTTGCGGTGTTTAGTCATATGGTGATTTTTCAGTGGAGCTGAAGTTCACTTGTCGATTTTTTAGCTATCTAGCGGTGTTCACGTATGATATGATTTTCAGGTGAAGCAGAGTTTTATATGTTGGTTTTCTAGCCACCTTGCGGTGTTTAGTCGTACTATAATTTTTGGGTGGAGCGGGAGTTCGCTTATCGATTTTCTAGCCATCTTTCGGTGTTCACGTACGATATGATTTTCGGGTGAAGTAGATGTTTGTATGTTAATTTTCTTTTCATCTTGTGGTGTTTAGTTGTATTGTGATTTTTGGGTGGAGCTGAGGTTCGCCTATCAATTTTCTACCCATTTTGCGGTGTTCACATATGATATGATTTCTGGGTAAAGTAGAGGTTTAAAGCTTGATTTTCTATTCATTTTGAAGAGTTCACTTGTACTATGATTTTCGGGTGAAGTAGGAGTTCGCTTATTAATTTTCTAGCCATCTTGCGGAATTCACATATAAGGTGATTTCCGGTTGCAATAGAAGTTGTATGATTGATTATTTGACTATCTGGACACATATACTTGCATTGCAATTGATATTATATTTTGCTTATAATGAGATTGTGTGATTGACTTAATTTTTGAGTATATGATCATAATTATGCATTGTGTTGTTTAATATATCCATTCTTATGACTTACGATCTATCCTGTATTATGAATGATGAGTGTGTAATTTTAGAGGGTACTCCTCACTGCGATAGCCATTAATGCTATTAAACCATATTAGCTAATATAAGTGTAGAGCGAGCCAATGCTGTGCATTGGTTTGTTAGAGCAGATTGGGTGGCTAAGGAGCTAGATGGGGTCCCTGCAACCCATATTGAGCTCCATCACTAGATATATTTTTGTTTTTGTTTAATGAACTTTATTATTTGGGGTTGTATAAGTCCTATATGGGCATTACATTTGGATATTTATGGTGATTGAATTTTTTTTTTATACAATGCATAGTTTACTCCGCCAACATTTGCTGCTAACTCTGATATTTGATAAGTGGTTCAAATTTAGACTAAAATTTAAAATTAACACTCAAGTTTTTAGAAAATGAGTTATATACTTGGGTTTCAAAAATCAGGGTGTTACATACACCCCTGCTCTATTCGATGACCCTGACACAATGGACGAATTAGATTTAAAGAAAGATAATCAAAAATAAAAAAATTGGAGAAATTCAATCCAAGTGGGATATGAAATACACTCCTCTCACACGCTCACCCCTTTTAAAAGGGGCATGCACTCCCCTCTCCACTCACATGCCCACCTCTTAAATGTCCAATGAGAGAGAGAGAGAGAGAGAGAGAGAGAGAGAGAGAGAGAGAGGAAAAGAAAAAGAAAAGAAAAGAAAAACAAAACAAAACAAAAAGAAAATAAAATAAAAGAAAAGAAAGGAAAAAGAAAGAGAAAGAAAAGAAAAGAAAAGAAAGAGAGAGTGAGAGAGAAGAAGAAAATGTGAAGGCCAGGATAATTGCACGCCAAGTTATCAACGACGCCTGGTTCAACTCATAACCTTCTTTTCTTTCTATCCTCCTCTTCCCTTTCCAAATTTAATCTATCCCTCAACAATGGAATTCCGTTTTCGAGTCAATGATAAGAAGGGCCTAAGCACGATAAGTTGAAAACTTACAGCTTAGGCAACATGTAAACCTGTCTAAGGAATGGTTTAGGTCGAGTTTCCCTCAACTCTAATCTGACATCTAAATCAATTTAAAACAGGCGGATTATAGTAGAACCTGATCGTACACCTCTGATTATTTAACTTAGTAAGAGACTATGCCACCACTCGAGGTGAGGGTTTTTCCTTTAAAGCTTACCTTAATTTAAGTTGATATGAATTATCTTGCCTTTTACCTGTTTTGATGATTCTCTCTCTGCAATTGTTTAATTTACTACTAACTATTATTTACCCTTTGAGTTTATGGTATGATGTTAATTACGAATGATCTTCATTATTTTTATGTGGGGTGATGGAAACAAGCCTTGCCCTTGCCTTTATCAATTTTGTTGAATCAGCCCTTTCTACTCTCCTTTTATTGAGTTGGTCATTGCCACTCTCCTCTTTGTTGAGTTGGTCATTGCCACTCTCCACTTTATTGATTAGCCATTGTTACTCTCCTCTTTGTTGAGTTGGCTGAAAGGGGTGAGCTCTCAATCCTAAAAGGCACAAAATTTTCGATCGCCAAATCCGGTGCTGACAGCCTCCGTAGTACCCCATTCTCGGCTCCCAGCGTATATATACGCCAGATTTTAATCCTGGGATCCTACAAGGAGGATTTTTCAATGTACATTTATCTCATAATGAGCATAACCACAAGATTACCCAAATCACAAAGGCAACATCATCATCATATATCCACTAATATAATCGTTTGAGTACAATACTGAAAGGGAAATAGATAAATAAAATACATCAAAGCTCCAGGAGACCGCTGCACGCTTCAGGCTCAATGTTGCTATAACCTAACATCACCTGCACGCATCTATCGTGCATAAGCTTTATAGAAAGTTTAGTGGGTAGTAAAAGTGTGTGCATAAGGTAAGTGCCAAGTAAACAATATCGTAGTAATCGAGTAATCGAAATACCGATAAATGTATAATCATACAATATCAAAACACTAGTAAGATCATAAATCATACGAAATCGGAGTAAATGCAAAAACATACCGATAGGCCCATAAATACCATCGGTCTTATCCAGGCTATGCGATACGTAAATATAATAAAAAAATAATATCATATATCGATGAAGCAATGTAAATCAACTATGCAATGCGAGACAACAAGCCAAATATCGATGCCACCGGTGCAATGGAATATACAAATCCCGATGAGTCCACGAATACCGTCACCGTATATAGGCCATTAATGCAGAAACATAACAACCTAAAATGCTAAGTATGCGGATGCAATGTGGTATGCGATGCGAATGAAATGACCATGCCGGAGTGTGAAGTCCTGGGATGATAGTATGTAGTATCGCAGCTATGGGGTCCACCACCAAGGACTTCTATCCAAACCACCCATACCTAAATTTGGATAGTTAGACTCAATGTGGTAAACTCCGATCTCAAGTTAGTCGCGCGCCAACCGAAATCCTCGCCATGCGAAGGTACATGTAACAAATAGTTACGCACCACCACCCGAGTGGATAATGAATGAATGAATATGCAATTCCTTCTCAATAAGTCCACATATCAAGATCATATCGGGAAATCACCGGGTCTATTACACTCCAAACCATGTTGCCGCCCCATCGCGCGCAACAAGGTGAGTGAAAGAGACCTCACTTTCCGCCGCCAATATCGGGCCCATCGCCGATAGTGGACCCATTCCTCGAGCCGGTCGAATCACCTAGCATTGCCCCCTCCTCTCGGGCAGTAAGGCCGTACTCCCTTCCAACCGACCACGACACGGTGGGAGACGCGCCTAACGGTATACGACCCTCATGCGCTCGTATATACTCTGTCCAGACGTTGGAGCAACCTCTGGAACCAAGAGGGTTTAGAGACTTTCACCCAGGGATATCTATAGAACCCCATGTAGAATAATTTCCGGTATCCCATTTGGCCATCCACGATAAGCCGTGGAGGCTACGACCCGATGTTGGTAGGGCGTACAGAATCATAATGCAAGATGCACGAGTCATACAATCCAATCATGCATCAATCTCGCGCATGCCGTGTGCTCATGTGAGATTACCTCCGCCTATCGGGAGTCTCATAACAACATGCTCAATGAAATATGTAATGATCAACCTCATCTCATCACAAACATGCAGATGATGTATATGAGCATGTATCATGATGCTATGTTCACATACTCGTAATTGGCATCAACAATCAATCTCGACAATATAGACATTTAACCAAACATTGCCCTCGAGAAATGACCCACATAAAGCTTAATATATAGTGGACCCATGGACTCACAAAGGGCCTAATATACCATACCATGGGCCTCACTCAAAAGCTTAATACACATCACGATGAGCTTAACATACATCACAATGGGCTCCATCGCCTGACCCTCAAATGCATCATCACATAGGCCTCGACAATCGGCCTCGGCAATCAAAATTGGCCTCGATACTCAGCCTCAACAAATCGGAATCGGTTGATGATCAGAATCGGTAAATCGGTCACGTCAATCAGAATCAATCAATAATCAGAATGGCAAATCGGTCACGTCGATCAGAATTAGCAATCGGTCACGACAATCGGAATCAATCGATAATCAGAATGATTAATCGGTCACGTCGATCAGAATCGGCAATCAGTCACGACAATCGCAATCACTCGATAATCAGAATCGGCAAATCAGTCACATCAAATAGAATCGGCAATCGATCACGACAATCGGAATCAATCAATAATCAGAATGGCAAATCGGTCACGTTGATCAGAATCGGCAATCGGTCATGACAATCGCAATCAATCGATAATCAGAATTGGCAAATCGGTCACATTAATTGGAATCGAAAATCGATCACGACAATCGGAATCAATTGATAATCAGAATAGAAAATCGGTCACGTCGATCGGAATCGACAATCGGTCATGACAAACGGAATCGATCGATTATCAGAATCGTTAAATTGGTCACGACAATCAGAATCAATTGATAATCAGAATCGACAAATTGGTCACATCAATCGGAATCGGCAATCAGTCACGACAATCGGAATCAATCGATAATCAGAATGGCAACATCGATCGGAATTGGCAATCGGTCATGACAATCAGAATCAATCAATAATCAGAATGGCAAATCGGTCATGTCGATCGGAATCGGCAATCGGTCACGACAATCGCAATCAATCGATAATCAGAATCGACAAATCGGTCAGATCAATCAGAGTCAAAAATTGGTCACGTCAATCGGAATCGATCGATAATCAGAATCAGTAAATTGGTCACGTCAATCGGGGTCGGCAATCGATCACATCAATTAGAATCGATCGATAATCAGAATCAGCAAATCGGTCACGTCAATCGAAATCGGCAATCGGCCACAACAATTGGGATTGATCGATAATCAGAGTCGGCAAATCAGTCATAAATCGGTAAATCAGTAACGACAATCAATCGATCGATAATTGAAGTCGGCAAATCGGCCACGACAATCGGAATCGCAATCGGTCACGACAATCTAATCGATCGATAATCAAATCGGCAAATCAGTCACGACAATGGGAATCAATCGATAATCGAATCGGTGAATCGGCCACGCTAATCGAATCGCAATCGGCATGACAATCCTAATCAATCGATAATCGAATCGCAAATCGGCGCTTAATCGGAATCGCAATCACCATGACAATCTAATCAATCGATAATCGTAATCGGCAAATCAGCCAGTTAACCCATGAAGAAAATGGGCTTAACAATGCCCAAGGGAAGGTCACAATGAAGACATCTAACCATCATTACCTACCAATGTGGACATTCAACCAACATTACCCCTAAAGGGCGGCCCACATAAGGTTAAACATATAGGGGGCTCTCCCCTAATACACATCACGATGAGTCACATCCATGGGCCTCTCGTACATCAACTAGGCCGCATCATGTGGGCCTCAAATACATCAAATCAGGCCACATCATGTGGGACTCAAATACATCAAATCAGGCCGCATCGTGTGGGCCTCAAATACATTAAAAGGGGCTCATTAATGGGCCACACTAATGGGCCTCAACTATATCATAATGGGCCCCATTACTAGGGCCTAATATTCATCGCAATGGGCCGCATCGCGGTGGGGTCCACATCCAGAAAATGGATGAACGGCGCGATAGAAACACATACAACATGGTGAGCCCATGTCCAGAAAATGGACGGACAGTGGATATAGAATACATACATTTAACTGGGTCCCATGGACGGTGTCTATTCAACACATACAATAAGGTAGGGCCCACCGCTGCTGGATGATGTGGCAAGTGGATCTCACGGATGGACAGTGAGGATGAAATACTTACATCATAGCGGTCCGTCAAACAGACGGCGCAGATAAACATTCACATCTGTGGGTTCCACCGTCCCTATCTGGACGGTGGATTGCATGGATGAGCATATGCATCAAGTCAAGATAGGGCCCACCGTCTAGATCTGGTGGGCCACGTCAAAATAGATGGGCGGTGGGATATAAAACACGTGACAATGATGGGTCCCACGTGTCAGGGACGGACGGAGCGGATAAAACACTTGCATTATGGTGGAGGCCCACCAAGTGAACAGTCTGGACGCTAAGGTGGGGCCTACACAGCACCGTCCAGCAACCGGACGGTGCAGGTACAATCATGCACCATGGTGAGGTCCACATGTCCAAAGATTGGACGGTGGGGATATCTCACATGCATCACCAGAAACCCACATGTGTGGACAACACACTCATCAAGTGGGGTACATGGCCAAACTGCCTGGATGGTCAGATCCATCACGGTGGAGACCCACCGTCACTACCATGGACGGTGTGGTTAAGAACATATACATCAAGGTGGGTCCCATCCCCACACGTGTCACACTGTGGGGTGGGTCCACGCCAAAATAGATGGACGGTGTGATCAAACACATATATCACAGTGGACTACAACGTCCTCAGCTGGACGGGTGGAAAGTACGTACAATCAAGGTGGGTCCCACGCCCTAGCTGGACGTGGAGACTCCACACGTGCGGGGCAGGTGCCACACACCCAGGACGGTGTGTATTAAATATACACGTTATGGTGGGTCCATGTACACGTGGCCCACTCATCTGCATCGAGATGATATTTGTATTCTCTCTTCGTCTAGATGGACGGCTGGTCTACATCCAACGCCAAGGTGGGTCCCACATGGGGCCACCATCATAGATAATAAAATATATTATAATAATATTTATTATTATTATAATCATCAGTGCCCAACCAAGGAATGGTACGGATGCAACGCATTAACAAGGCAGGCCCCACACGTCCAACTGCTGGACGGTGTGGGCTAAACAGATACATCAGGGCGGGGCCTCTGATCTGAGCGGTCTGGATCATGCACGTGGCATATGGGCCCCACATGGATGAAACGCATACATAAGAGGTGGGTCCACACGTGTGGGACGCACCAGCTATATCATAAAGCTGATGTTTGTGTTATCCCTTACATGTAGTCCAGCAGGACATCTAATGACTGGATGGTGTGAATGTAACACCTGCATTAATGCGGGGTCCATGTACACGTGGTCCACCAACCATGCACATCGAGGTGGCCCCACGTCCAAGTGCTGGATAGCCTGGATGGCACACATACAATACATGGGGTCCATGAATCAGGCCGATAAGAGGGATCGGATGGTGATGGAGGGGCCCCGCCACTATGGGCCCCTCTTGATACGAAACATACATCATGATGGGTCCCACCATATGTGGGCCCTCAAATCATTAAAATCTCACAAATCGAATCATAAAATGCACCCACCTCAAGATCTCTTCGTCCTTTTTCCATCAACGCGTTCTATAGCTCCAAAGAACGTGATCCAACGGTTGAGATGAGGCTTTAATGGTGGAGATGGGAGGTAGGAAGGTGGGCCACACCAAGCTCTCTCATGGAAATTAGAGGAGCTTGGACGTTGGGTTGCTTGAAAAAAATATGGGGAAGAGAGAGAGAGAGAGAGGATGGGGTGTAAAGAGAGAGAGAGTGATGGGTGATGTGTACTTGACATGTAAGGGATGGGTTTGTAAGAGAGAGTTGACTTTAGGGGAGGGGTGGTTGTACTTGACATGATGTGGTGATTGATGGGATTGATGGGATTGATGTGATGGGTTCTCTTGGGATTTGCAACGAGCGGCGTTTTCTTCGAACTGAACGCGGGCCCACATCTCCTAACCAGGGTACTGCATCGGCGTGCAAGACGCGACATCAGAACCGCGGCGACGGCGCGGTCGCACTGGTACAAGTCTCGGGTCGCGCCGATTCTGATATATGGGACACGACTCAGGATCGCACGTAAATGTCGACAACAGATCGCGGGTCACTGGAATTCGACCGGGAGGACCGCGGAAGCCTACGGAATGGTACGGTCCAGGACACATTAAGTGGGAAGCTCAAAGGGTGAGTCCTCACCTTACATGTCGAGTCGCCCATTGTTGTCGCTAGGGAACGCATGTGTCATTAGAATCAAATCTTACCATACATTGTAAAATTCTACGGTTAGAACCAAGATTAACACACTATTTATAGTTTAAAGTCCCAACTTAAGATTTATATTACTTAGATTTAGGGTTTCATTCTTAGGGTTTATATTTAGGTTTAGATTTTTAGGGTTTGAACCCTAGTTGGTGTGCAATTGATTTTAATGTTAATTTAATAATTATAAAATATTTACTAATATTAGTGTTATGGTTAATATTAGTTAATAATCATTATGATGATAATTAATATTATGGTCTACTATTTATGATAAGACAGTATATTAGTATTTAATAATGATATCATTTTAATTTCTTGTATATAATAATTATTATTAGGATAGATAATTTACTAATGGCTATGCATCCTAAAATTTAACAATCCTAATAATGATGGAAATGGTAACAATGTTAATTTAATAATAATTGTCAATATTAGTGTTATAATTTATATTAGCTAATGTAGCAAAAATAATCATCATAATGATAATGAATGGTGTGAGCTATTATAAGTGATAATGTCTATGAATGATAGATAAATGCTAATATCTAACATCTAATGGTCGTAATTTGCTTATAAAAATTAATATTAGCATACATAACTTGTTAATGGCTAAACAAAATTAATAATCAAAATAGCTATAGTATCACTAATTATAATAATAAAGCAAATGATTAACTTTAGGAGAGAAAGCTGGCTTACAGCAATTGACTTGGTAGCTCGACTTGACGCATCTGAGTTGGAGCTCCCGCAAGGCCAGGAGCAGATCCGAACCCACAGACTCGGTCCGACTTGGTCTGAGCTCGAGTGAGTGTGTGGCAGCGTCACCCACCACGAGCAATGGCTGCCTGTTTCCCTCCAAAACTCTCCTGATCTGTTTCTTTTCTCTCCCTTCTTCTTTCTTTCACTTTCTTCCTTTCTTTTCCTCCTTTCTCTTGCAGATCCAACAGGACCGTTGAACAGTTTGATCCGGCCCAACTTGGACCAAACTCAGCGCAGGTTGGCCGAGGAAGACGATTGGGCGGTAATGGTGGATTACTCCCCATTGCTTCTTTCTTCAATCTGTTTCTTTCAGACAGTCTATATGGGCCCTAGGAAGCTTGCAGATAAGCTTCATCGAAGCTTTGAGGAGGATCGGCTGGTGGGTTCGAGCTTGAGAAGAAACAGCTCTTTTCTCTCTCTCATTCTCTTTCCTTTTCTAAAACCTGGCTAGGACGGTCAAGATCACTCCGGTTTGAACGGTTGAGATGCAAGAAGAGGAGCTTGCATGGATCGCCAGCTTGGCAGCAAGAATAGGTTCCATTTTCAGAATGTTTGTGTTTGTAGGGCCTATTCTCCGCTATGATTGTGTGCATGCGGGTGTATTTCAACGATCATCCAGATGGCTGATGATGGTGGGCCATGGATCAAAAATAGAGGACGCTAGCCCGTCCGCTGCCAATCTGGAGAGAGAGAGAGAGAGAGAGAGAGAGAGAGAGAAATCTCTCTTTTTTGAGAGAGACACAGTCAGAGGCGTCTGACCGAGCTCCCTTGGCTCAGTGTATAGCGGGTGCACACCCTGTTGTGCACGCCCACGATCTAGAGGTGGGGTCCACTCAGCCCTTTTGCCTAATCCACACCGTCCGTTCCCCTTGGTGGGCCCTGTCTTAGCCCCTGACCAAAAAAGATGGGGTAGATCCAAGGTCCAGGTGGGCCATACGAGCTGATTCTTAGCTCTAACGGTGGTTTCCTGTTGATCTGAGGGCTGGATCATCCCAAGATTGAATGTCAACGATTAAAAGACCTAAATGGGCCATTGTGAGGCTTCCATCATATATTACTCGCCAATTGATATACAATTTATTACTATTGTACATTACTTATAGTAACATTGATTAAACAATTTAAACTTATATAAATATAATTTTAATATTAACATACTACTATTTACATGCTATTGGCCACACATTTACTAGTGTATAATTCATAATATCTTTTATCATACTATACATATATATGAATTGGACATTGTACAATACTGTACTTAAAATTGCATTGTTAAATAATATACAACTTTATTAAAATATCTAATAATTTTTTGTATACGTATTTATAAAAGATATTTAATACTACACTAATATTTATAATTCAATTATATGTTGTAAAATTATTATTCATTATGTTTATTTATTATAATATTATTTTCATAATATTTTACATACATTAAGTACATACACATCACTCTATTTCAATACATTTTCATACATTATTTAATTGATAATTAAACTATCAAAATACATCCATAATCCTTTTGATCTGTGTTTGTGTAAAATTTATAATATAATAATTAATAAAAATTAATATATTTATTAAATATATTACTAGATGGTTCGATTCATCTATCGAGGTGATCAAAGTCCTAACGACGGGTTGTGCTGATGATGTGATGGTTCGTTTCGATAGTCAACGGTTGGATGAGTTAATATAAGGATGGGGGTTGTAATGTACGTGAATATTTAAGTAGGTTAGGTTTGCATTTATACTGAACTAGATTACATGGTAACACTCGAGCACTGGAAAGTTCGGGGTGTTACATATACGTCTCGTAGTTGTAGAGTATAGGACGTATTAGAACCCCTTATATTACTTTTATGAATCTTTTGAATTTTTGTTAATTTTAAAGGATAACCATTACTATGAGTAAGGCGTTGACCCTCTCCAACCGTACAAATGATGCAGGTGATGTACATATTGAAGACTTAAAAGACCATCTCCCTATGGAAGATTATATTGAAAGAATAAAAAGATAGTTTATGATTTAGTTTTGTACTTCCTCTATAAACTCGATAATGTAATAAGCTCCCATTGAGAGAGCATTTGATAATTTGTTGAATTCATTACTCTAATGAAATAATAAATACAAATGATTTTATTCTCATGAATGGTTACCTTAATTAATGTAACTAGATATGATCTAAATGAATGTGACCGGATGTGATCTACATGGAAAAAAAAAAATATATGGTGCAATTTTTAAAGCATCCAATTCATTCAATTATTAACACCCGGTTTTTCTCGAGCATGAGTATAAACTCTGGCCGTGAAAATTTGGGATGTTACACATTGCGCTATCAAAACATATCAGTTGATGTAGGTGTAAAGCGAGCTGACGCCATTCACCTATTTGCTGGAAATGATCAGGTAGTTGGGGAGTTATACGAGGTTCTAGTGGAGCATATTGAACTTTAGCAATAGTAGATAAATTTTCACTTGTAATAAAGTGTACTTTTGGTATTTGGATTATATGAGTTCTTTACGAGCATTGCATTTGGATTTTTGTTATGAATGAATTTTTTTATACTAAATGCACAGTTTACTCCACTAATAATTGTTGCTAACTCTTATTGTTGACAATGTTGTTTAAATATACTTGGGTTTCAAAAAACTGGGTGTTACTCCCCAACATTCCTCACCCCTTGAGTAATAAACTTTTTCTCAAGGTTGGCAGAATTATTATAATTTTTATTATAATTTTTTTTATAAGAGATGATATTAGCCTACCATGGAGCATCCGTCTTTTCCTATTCGAAAATGGCCTTGGTCTCCTCATCCCACTTTACCAAAAATAACTGTTGTGTTTTACATCGTATCCTGGTGATTTTTTTTTATTTATCATAATTATGACACAAGCCATTTTCACGCCTAACTTACATTTCATGCCAATTGAGGTACCTCACATGTAACAACCTAGATTTTTTGCTATTTTAAATTTTCAAAAAATCCTTGAAAATTTTTGATATGACTAGCCTACGTTGCCACTTATTGACCCTTGATGCTTGAAGTGATCCTATACATAGGTAGTACTGGTAAAGAACCGTCCAAATTCGATTAATCAATCGTAGAATGTCAACGAATCCACCCGATCACTTAAGCATGGAGTTTAACCTTGCGATTTGTTCCCATAGGGCCCAAATCTAGCCGACATATCATTGACTAATCAAGATGACCACAACTAAATTAAAGATCTACCTAAAGCTGAGACAACTAGGGGTCAGGTTGTAATTAACAAACCAAAGTGACCTGATTATCCATTTATCTTATAACCAACGGTTTATAGTGATTATGACCGAATCGCCATTTTTGCTAATTGCGAATAGGCCACACTATGAACATAGTTAATCAAAATCCTAATCATTACGCACAAGAAATCTTGATACCTAATTCATTCCAAAAATGCATTGATTATCCAAATGAGCTATGGACCACTTATTAGTGGGCCACTAGTTTCAAAACTATAAAATAATGTCCATCTCACTGGGCTTGACGCCCATCGCGGGTGGCGAATCAAAATAGTACCCAGAACTACGTAACTTAGGCCAGAGGTCAAGTGCTTGGATTGCGCAAATACCATAGGCTGAAGCCTAAAACTTAAGTGAAATAAACATTCCGCTATTTCGGTAAGTTGTGGCTTTCCGACCATTAGATCGCAACTAAAATTGAGCCATGAGTTAGAGATATTTCGCTACTCATATCCGTATAACTGTGGCCTCAATCGAACACCGATAGCTGTCGATCGCAAGTAGGGTCCTCGCGGCCGATCAAGGCATCCGATCTACACCAAAATTGGATGAATCGCTCATCCTACGATGGGGCACCTACCCCATGGCACAGATGACCCAATGGGCTCTTGAAGGAATCATGTGGGTCAAAACCAGCCAACTAGGGGCATGCATGTTAGGAAAAGGGCCCAAAAAGCCATTTAAACATAAAATTTAGACTATTTAAGCAAAAAATTTCACTCTCTCACTCTCATCCAAATTTCTAATTGCAAGGGAGTGAGGAAGAGGGGAGAAGAGAAGGTGGGAGCTCTTTAGGGAGCTGGTTTGGGAGTTTTCCTTACTGTCACTGCCCACGTTGGAGCCCGCAACTCCACCCCGCCATAAAGAATGACCCACTGACAATATAAAGACAATCCTCTAGCCCCTTTTGAAAATTGAGCCTTGCGGGTTGTCGCATATGCCCTTACGAGCTAACCTACTCCATGCAGGGCGTCAATCCGTCAAATGCTCGGTCGGTATCCTAAGAGCGGCGCTCGAGAATCGTCGAACCACCCCTAGGTACGGACCATTATCTTTAGGTTGTCAATTATTAAACCTATGTCACAAATAATGATTGTGTAGTGAAATTGTGAATTGTATGCTAACTAGTGACTAATCCTTAGGCCTATTGTCCTCCATGAAGTGCAAATTCTGTTTATTGCTGCATATTATTGATTACATGCTAGAATATATTGGATTCACTGAAATTCCATTCCCATATGCTCCACATTTTCCCCCTGATACGTGCACATAATTATCTCGTTGTTGTAAATTTCACGAAGATTGAATAATTAACTTGCATGCGTATTTGTTTGCCCATATTAGCTAGAATATCCTGAAATACTGATGAGTTTGTTTACCTATTCCTGAATAGAATTGTTGTGGTATGCTATAAAATTTTATTATATTGGTCAATTGGGTTAGCCAGTAAATCAAAAAAATTCACAAGGGCAGTCCTCCTGGGTCAGCTGCCCTGGGCCAATTCGACCGACTCCGATAGAAGATGGATAACTAACAGTAGTTGGACTACATGGGTTGCTTGCACCTAGTGCCGGTTGCACCGTAATTCACCTGAGTCAGCTGAATTAGTCCACTAGTTGGCCAACCATATGTGTCACCATGTATGATCACGCATGTTTGAACCTGAGAACTCGACGCCCCAAGAACGCCCACTTACAACCGCTATGATACGATTTATAAGTCTCGTGAGCCGGGCATGGTAGTATGAGACATTATGCTCGAGCTATCGGCCTATGTTGGGGTGACGAGCCTCCTTGTAGTGACTGCGAGCAATCCAGTTTACAAACTCGCCTTTTGTATGAGTTTAGCTGAGAGTGCCAAACCCAGACGGATCGAGGATTATAGGCACGAGGCCACTACGGCCGCCCTGGGCCTTGCGATAGGAGTATCCCCTTGATTTTGTGGGAGTGCCTTAGTTTCCCCAATCTTATTGGACAAACAAACATAACTAAATATTCAGCTAACACGATCATTACCACATTCCATTAGTTAGGTTGGTGACTCGGCAGTTGAGGTCGCATTGAGGGAGTGTTGGTCATATGCGAACGTGTAGATGTTATCGCTTTGAGGGAGTCTTGGATGGCGAGGGCATGCATCATATCATAATAACATACATGTGTATTAACAAAAGTATCTAGGGATTATATGCTTAAATTATTTTTCATTAATTGTGCATGTGGATTTGATGGCTTGTGTAACTTGATGTTAATGGAACCACTGAGTTGATCACTCACTCTCACTCTTGGATGGTGTTTTAAAACACTAACCAAACCCTATCTTAGATGCAGGTATCATAGAGTCTGATGCAGTGGACGAGGCATCCATAGACTCGGAGATGGAGCTCTCGTATTTCGAGCTCCTAAGCTGGCCACTGTAGTTGCCCTAGGGCCAACGATAGGATTGTAGGGCAGGGACATTTTTCCATATATTTTGGACTATATGTATTTTACTGGGATGCAGTCCCGTACACTATGTATTAGTTGAATACTAGGATTCGAATAGTTAACACATTTCACACACACATACACAACAGATTCGAATCTCTATCCTTTTTAACCAGAAGGGTGGGGTGTCCACTCGCTTTGACCTTCGGTTGCTTGCAACCTTGGTCAAAGAGGGGAATCTGCAGACACCCCACACAGGCAAGCATCTTGAGTAGGCTAAAGACAATTCGGGAGTCGTGATTATATCCTAAACCCTAATCCCAGCTTAAACCTAAACCTAACCCAAAACCCTAACCCAAACCTCAAATTTCCAATCCGCAACCTAAAACCCTAATCCAAACCGTTCAATCCACACACAACCCCCGCCTATACCCTATACCATGACTAGAGCCCTTTACCCAAACCCTAGAGCCGCCTATCCGAACCCCAAAACCTGAAAAAGAGAACTATTGGATGAACTAGTACACCAAACAAGCCCGCACACGTGAGCCTGACCCGAGCCCTTACCAGGCGGTAGTCCAACTACTGCTGGCGGTAGTTGGACTACTGCTGGTGGTACTTGGAGTGCCGCCGCTTGCGACTCGCGTGTGAATTTCTGAAGACAGCTATCCCAGCGTCCGAAAATCAACTTTCTTTAGAAATTACCCCCCATCCAACCTTTTTTACCATTTTACTAATCCCAATAGCCAATGAGAGTGTGCCACGTGGCGTCTCTCTCCCCTTAACCAATCACCACTTGCCACATCAGCATTTAACCCTCTCAAACCCAGAAATTACCACATTATCATTGAAGAAGGCTATAAATAGCCTTCTCCTCTTCACTTTTTACAACAACTACTCCTCATTTCCAAGCTTAAGTGAGAGGGAGAAAAAGAGAGAGGAAGAGAGTGAGGATAAGGGAGACCTCTCAAGCCTCCAAGATCAAATTTTTTTACCCATCTCTTAGCCTCATCCTAACCTTCTCAATCCCAAGTTCAGCCTAGGTTGGTCATGGCGGAACCCATATCTTAGCCTACTCAAGTTCTAGCCAAAGATTCTCTTACTTTATGCAAGCATTCATCATGACATCTATTCCCTTCTCAATCCTCCTGCTTCTCTAGATCTCTAGTGAACGAATGCTCTGTGGCTTGCCGTATATCGAATCCTGTTACATCAGAGATTCCTGGTGGTCTAGTCCACATTTCCTTATCTTTTTGCATAAGCATCATCATATCTGCTTTCAAGACATGCTGTTGGATGTATGCTCTGTGACTTACCGAAATCTCGGATCTTGTCGCATTAGAAATCCATATATGTGCATAGTCCTATCCCGACCACATCGTCTATTCCCTTGAGATTGTTTTACTACACAAAGTAGAGACCGTACGTTCGTACGGGCAGAGAGGGTGCCTAACACCTTCCCTCTTTGTAACCGAGGTCCCTTACCCGCAATCCCGGATTGTAGACCAGGAGTCAATCTAACGTAGGAGAGTTTTTGGATTTCTCCAACCTTACGTATTCTGAATTTAATTGGCTAGTGGCGACTCCAACATTCACAAATCAGCCTAATCACCCCCCTGTCACAATACCATAAAATACGCCAAATTTACATAGGTGTCGAATTTTGATGTCTATAGAATGACGACTCCACTGGGGAATTGTTAGCTCGCACTAGTTGAGACCCGACTTGAAAGTATGTGGTACTTTAATCTCAAGGGACGTCATCATTGCATTCATACAAAAAAACATCTTTAGCTTATACTTGCTTAGGCATCAATTCAAACCATGACCACTTGATCTCGAGCAGCCATGACTTCCCAGGTTACCCATGAAGAAGAGTCGGCGGCTCCGCTAGTTTCTGAACCATCTGCGTCAGAACCAACCCCTGTGCCAACACCGACACCAGTACCAGTGGTGCAAATAGATTTGCTGGTCACAGTAGCCTTAAATGAAATGTCACAGAACTTCAGGGCGTTATAAGAGTTACTGCTTCACCTGGTACCAAGTGTAGTACCAAACACATAGGTGGCACAGCCTAACATACAGAATAACTCAATCCCTCAGACCCCTTTTATCTTTTCCCTCATTCCTCCAGTAAATCCTATTCTCCCTCTCCTAGAAGAGTCAGCACAGGATCAATAGCAATCAGCAAATGTCATGCCCCAAACTTGAAAACCGGACTCACAAAATTTTCAATTGCCGAATCTGGTGCTGACAGCCTTCATAGTACCCCATTCTCGGCTCCTGACACCCATACACAAGGTTCCGATCCTTGGATTCTACAAGGAGGATTTTAAACATGATTTTGATTCGTAATATGTATAACCATAAGCATAACCCACGAACAATAACCACGAGAACACCATCACAAAATCCACTATGATCAGGTTGAGTCAATTCAAGTTGACGGTGTGTGACTTAGGGTCGCGCGTAAATACCGGTTAAGGGTTGAAGGTTTTCGACCGGGAAGACCGCGGAAGCCTACAGAATGGTACGATCTAGGATACGGGTCTTACACCGGGTACCTCCGAACTTTGAGGTACCCAAATTCAAAAGATATGACGGTAGTGGGTGCCCCACAACACATCTGAAAGCATTTTGTGGGGAACTCAATGCGATAGTAGGGAACGATGGAGCCTTGTTACGGCTCTTCCAGAAATCTCTTAAGGGTGATGCTTTAGATTTGTACACCTCACTAGACATCCATCACATCAGAACCTGGGAAAGACTTTTCCAGGCATTCATTAACAGGTTTTCCTATAATTTGAACATGGCTCCAGGAAGGGCAAATCTGGCTACCTTGAGACAAAAAAGCAACGAGTCCTTATCAGCATATGTAGGGCGATGACAAGCTATAATAGGCCAAATGAGAAACCCCATCGACGATGAATAGTAAATATCCATGATAGTGCATTTTGCAAATCCCAACATTTCAGGATATTTAATCTCGTATCCATACGTAAACTTCTCTTAGCTTATCCGAGCCGGAGAACAGGTGGAAGCCGGAATCAGAGCTGGGACCATTTCCCCATGGCCACACCAGGCCCCTTCAATCAAAAGAAACAAAGTCAAGGGGAAACCTGTTGGATATGGGAATGGAAACAACACTGCTCCTGCGCAACGCGCTACAGAAGTCAACAATATCGTCGTCAATACTCAAGGCAATAAGTACGCTCTGCAACCGGAGTCACATTAAGATAGGCAATATCAGCCACAACCAAATAGGCAGTACCAACCACAACAAGCCCAACAAGGATATCAGGCTCAACTATCTTAGCAACAATAGCCTAGGGGGAATTCACAAGGTCTATACAAACAGGTAATATTAGGCAGGAAGTTCACCCCTTTAGCACAAACATACAGTCAGGTTCTGGCAATGTTAATGCAAAAGCAACTGCTAACACCGCTCCAGCCTCGACTTCCACCTAATCCCTTGCCACTTGGTTATAATGAAAATTAGTATTGTGCATAACACCAAGCTCCTGACCATCTAACGAACCGTTGTTTCGCCTTGAAACATGTGGTCCAAGATCTAATCGAAAGCCAGAAGATTGCGATCACCCTGCAGGCTAACAATACGACTCAAGCCAACATTCTCCAAAATTCCCTGCCATCACATCAAATAGGACCCAACACATCCAGTACCTTTACTGTCAATCACATTGAGGGAGGACGTCCCACGTACTCCCCGCATCATTCTATACAAGCAATCATGCCCGATACAACGAATCGGATACGGGGATATTAATAGGCGCCATCACTCTGGCCACAGGTATTCCTTGAAGCAGCACCAACAACACAACCTCTCATATTCCTTAAAGCAGCACCAACAACATAGTCACTCATATTCCTTGAAGCAGCACCGACAGGTCTAACTCTCGGCCTCTCATCTTTCAAGGGGCATCCCCAGCATCCACTAAGTCTCGCCCTCAGCATCTCGCTCTCCAAAGGGCACATTCAGCTCCATCCTCGACAAATCCAAAAAGGTCAAATTCTGAACCCCTCATTATCCCAATAGGCCTCCCTGATCTAGCCTCACTAACCTTACAAGGGGCACCCCCAGTCCAAACACCAAGTTTTCTAATGCTTCACCAATTGGCACATGCCTGGAGGATCTCTCCCACACATCAAGAGGAGGAAGAAAACCCCATTGTCAAATCCCCGTAGGATTCAGTCACACTTCAAGAGAAATCATCAAGTCCACCACGAATAGTTCCGGCAACACCCTCTCAACCTCAAGAACCAATGATATACCTGGAAGGGAAGATAGTTCCCTCTTATAACACATACAGTGGGACAAGATCCTTAAGACATCAAAAGCACATCCAATGCTAGGGGCAGAACCCTCAGACCCATCACATGAGGCTAGGGGCATGGAAGCAGGGTCACCCATAGAGGACCCAAGACCAGGAGTGCCCATTACAAAGGACACAGGCAAGAAAGGGGAAGCACCCATCCTTACCCACGGTTAACGGGACACACCCCCACCATCAACTTAACAGCATAAGGGGCAGAAGGCATCCCATCCATTGGATCGATAAAGGGAAGTGGCCTTCCCTTGACTGGACGGACATCAGGATCTCACCATAATGTGGATCTAAGAAGCCCGAGGAACTCCAACTTCTGAGTGAAGAGATCGGATCAGATTCAGACTCTGAACCTGGTCCTGCAGACATCATGGTCATCGGGACGGATGACTCACAGCTACAAACAGGACAGAACTGTAGGATCAAAAGGGGAAAAGAACCAAGCTGGTCAGCCATCCCCCTGACGATCGAATCAGCCGGTAGGCCATCCACAGTTGCCGGTCCTAAAAAAAAGCCAATGCAAGTAGCAATTAGCATCTCGAACCAAGACAGTATCAATCATGGTTTGCAATACCGTCCTGTTCGGGATCCATGACGATACAAAAAAATCAAAAAAACCTCAAAACACAAAAGCAGCAAATATTTTAAAAAACATAAAAACATCAAATGTTTGGCGACACAAAAAAAATCGAAAAATCTTCAAAACACAAAAACATCACATATTCCAAAAACCACAAAAACATCAAATATTTCTCAAAATCACAAAATATCAGAAAATCTTCAAAATTAAAAAACAACAGAAAAACTCACAAAAACCACTGTGCCAAACACTTCACACGCAACGCACGAGTTTGAGATCGACTCATATGATTTCGATCTAGAGTTGGACTTCGAACTCATGGGTTTGGATGAAGCCCTATATGAGGGAAATGATGATACGGCTCTCGAACTCGAGGATTCCCTCAAAAGGTTCGAAACAAAGGCCAATGTTGTGGTAGACGACTTCGAAATTGTGAACTTGGGATCACCAGAACTCCCCAAAGAAGTGCGCATCGGTAGATCACTGTCTCTGGAACACAAGCAGAAAATGATGAAATTCCTGAGACCGAGGTTGTCCAACTTTGCTTTCTCTTACAAGGATATACCAGGGCTTGATGAAGATTTGCCAGACATGACGCCTATCAAGCAGAAGCTACAGAGAATGAAGCCAGAATGGGCCCTGAAGGTCCGTGATGAAGATATCAAGCAATACAATGCGGGATTCTTGGTAGTCTCTAACTATCCGGAATGGCTCGCAAACATCATACCAGTTCCAAAGAAGGATGGCAAAGTTAGAATGTGCATCGACTCTACGGACTTCTACAAAGCAAGTCCGAAAGACGATTTCCCTCTACCTCATATTGACACACTGGTAGATAATACTGATGGACACAAGATCTTCTCCTTCATGAACGGCTTCTTAGGCTACAATCAGATCAAGATGGCTAGTAAAGATCGAGAGAAGACTTCTTTCATCACACCATGGGGAACTTTCTGCTATCGGCTCATGCCTTTTGGATTGAAGAACGCAGGAGCTACATATCAGCGAGCCATGATTGCCTTATTTCACGACATGATAAACAAAGAAATGGAAGTCTATGTGGACGACATGATCGTCAAGTCTCGCACGATTGAAGGACATTTCAAAGACCTCGAGAAGCTTTTTAATAGGCTAGAAAAGTTCAAGCTCCGCCTCAACCCGCAAAAATGTGTCTTCAGCATAAGTAGGGGCAAACTGTTAGGCTTCATCGTCAACTAAGATGACAAACGGGTGGACGAGACCAAGACAAAGGCAATCATCGAAATACCACCGCCCAAGACTGAAAAGGAGATTCGGGGTTTCCTCAGACGGATCCAGTATAGCAGCAGATTTATCGCACAGTCACGCCCATCTGTGAGCCCATATTCAAGCTTCTCAGGAAGAACTCACCAAAAGAATGGAATGACGACTGTCAAGCGGCCTTCGACAAGATTAAAAAGTCCTGTTAAACCCTCTAGTACTCATGCCCCCTACTTCCGGTAGGCCACTACTGCTGTATATCTCCATCACAGCGGAAGCAATCAGATGCGTCCTAGGCCAACACGACGACACAGGAAGAAAGGAGTAAGCAATATACTATTTAAGCCAATGCTTCACAAGTTATGAAGCCGAGTACTCCAGCATAGAAAAAATGTGCCTTGCCTTAGTCTGGGTAACGCAACGGTTATGACAATACATGATCGCTCACCCAATCCTCCTGCTCACTCGCATGGACTCGTTGAAATACTTGTTCGAGAAACCAGCACTAACGGGTAGGATCGCCAAATGGCAACTGTTGCTTTCCGAGTTTGACATCACCTATGTCACTCAGAAGGCAATCAAGGGGCAAGCACTGGCCGTTCACTTTGCAGCACACTCGCTGCCTAATTAACAACCACTAAAGACCTTCTTCCCTGACGAAGATATCCTCCTGATTGAGGAAGAAGAAGAAAGAAAGGAAGGAAAGTGGACACTCTTTTTCGATGGAGCCGCAAACTCAAAAGGAAGTGGAGTAGGCGCCATACTCTACTCTCCCGATGACGTTCCAATCCCCATATCCAAGCGATTAGCATTCCAATGTACTAACAATGTAGCTGAATATGAAGCATGCATCACTGACCTAAGGGAAGCCATAATCCTCAACGTGAAGAAATTACGAGCCTTCGGAGATTCGCAACTCATCATCAATTAGACAAATGACGACTGGAAGACCAAGGATGAAAAGCTAATCCCGTATCATGTCTATCTGGAAAATCTAACCGAGGAATTCGAAGAAATCACATTCTCTTACATGCCCCGAGCTAGAAACCAGTTTGCGGATGCTCTGGCTACCCTCGCCTCAATGCTGGAGATCCCAAAAGGAGTTGTTGAGTGGCAACTCATCGTTGAGCTCCAGGAGGAACCAATGTTCTGTCTACAGATTGAAGAAGCCAAAACTTCTCCAAATGATCAGAATATCTTGTGCATCAGAAGTACCTGGAAGGAGCAACATCAACTGATCGCTGCACTATCCAGTGGCTAGCGGCCTAGTTTACAATCACCGGGAGCATCCTCTACAAGCGATCCTTCAACCAAGTCCTTCTCCATTGTGTGGATGAAACAGAAACAACATAGATTATGTCAGAAATTCACGAAGGACTATACGGCTCACACATGAATGGACATATGATGGAGAAGAAGATCCTACAACTCGGATACTATTAGCTTACGATAGAGACAGATTGCTACAAACATGTCAGAAAGTGCTTCAAGTGTAGGAACATGCAAACCAAATCCATGCACCTGCTTCCGAACTTTACAACCTGACAACACCATGGCCCTTCTCCATATGGGGACTTGACATCATCGGCAAGGTCAACCCTAAAGCTTTAAACAGGCATGAGTATATCCTACTGGCAGTAGATTGCTTCATCAAATGGATAGAGGGAGCTTCCTACACCACCATCGCAGCGTCACACGTGGTTAAGATTATGAAGAACAATATCATCAGCCGATATGGAATTCCTCAGGCCATCATTACAGACAACGGAACTCCGTTCGTCAATAAAAGGATGGGCAACTTCCTCGACAAATTCAAGATTCAACGCCATCGGTCAAGTCCCTACCGTCCTCAAATGAATGGTGGGGTCGAAGTTGCAAATAAAACTATCATTTGCATACTAGAGAAAATAGTCAGAACATATCGTGATTGGTCAGAAATGCTTCCTTATGCACTCTAGGCCTATCGGACGTCGGACCTTTTAGGTATGTAGATTCACCTAGATTGCCATCAGAATGTGAATTACTACTAACCTAAATTTTATTTCTCATTAATTTTAATTTGAATATATGGAATTCATTGTTCGTAAATCTTTTCTTAAACCTTCACACAATTGATCAGTTGCACAAGTCAGAATGAATTCAACTTGACAGGTGAGGATCACCCTTCAAGCTTTTTTACATCATGATAATTAGCTTAGTTCATTTGGTCTGTTGATTACTTAATATAGTACAATGTGAAAATAATGATGAATGTTAGTTCCATATGAGTAATCCTTTATAAATGCGACATGCTTTAAATTCAAATAATCTAACATGATATGAATCTCTAGTATCCCTATTCTGATGCGTACTTTACATGTGTGAGTGCTAATAACATTGTACGTGGCTTGTTCTACCACTTATGCTTACTCATTAGTGTGTTAGGGAAATCCTTAAACTAGTGGTTATCTGTGTAATGGATTAAATAAATTTATGTTGTAGACTTACCACCTTGTGGATCATTTGTGCCTATATGTCTTTCAGGAAATAATCCCTTTTTATCACACTACTAGGTGGAATATTTGGCCCTTGCAGCTTTTATGTAATAATTGCCCCATGATTCTTTAAATGGATTATTTTATATAACTTTACGGTGGTGAGTTTCACTTGTTGGACAATGTTTGGCCACTAGTTGGAGAGTCTACCTTTAAAACATTATATTAGTTAGACTCATGAGCCAAGGATGGTGGAATGGGATACTATGCCTAAGCTGTCGGCCTATGCTGAGTGACAAACCCCCCATAATGACCTTTGAGCTTTCTTAAATAGATTGTTTGAAATTGGAATAATAATGGTTGGGCTAATCATGCATTTTCATAGCATGCGGACTTCACTGGGTAGTCGATGTAAGACACGGGGGTTTTCTTAGATCACCATGAGTTGTATCATAGAGTATTTTACTAGGGGATTCTAAATAATTATTTCATGCATTTGTACTACTTGGGCGACCTTGTTGCATAGTTTTTTTTTCGGGTGACTAGTTCTCCTTGGGTGTACTTTTGAGTATTTTCTCGGGTGGCTAGTTCTCCTTGGGCGACTACATTAAATAGTCTTTTCCGAGTGACTAGTTCTCCTTGGGCGTACGTTGAGTATTTTTCCGGGTGGTTAGTTCTCCTTGAGTGACTTTTTGCCAGCTGGATATGCATCCCCAGGTCTATGAGCATGTGCATGCATCCATGCATTTAAACAAGATTATCTAGTATGATTTATTTGATAAATGTGTATCTGATGAACCATATCTGATTTCCATGATAATCATTGTGTAATCCTTGTTATCATTACCTTTGTTAATTGTGCTTAATTATCTTGATGATATGATAAATCTTGAGGGTTATACCTCACTGGATAGCCATTGACGCTATCGAACTGTACCCAGTGTGCAAGACACGCATATGGCGCGTATGCTGGTGTTCATGTGGAATGGGAGGAGCCAAATGATCTTGCGACTCTTCATTCCCGACTTTACTTGTATTTCAATTTATACTGTTATGTTTGTAAACGTTAAGACATTAGTTTATATAAGTTTATGGGTAACCACTTGAATATTTGATTTTATATATTCAAACTCCCTCTTATACTTAATTGTTTCCATCCTACTATATTACTTACTCTGATAAAAAAAAAATCTACATGGAATTTGGGTGTTTTCAAAAGTTAACGCTCGGGTTTTTGGAACACGAGTAGTGTACTCAGGTTTTAGGAATCGGGGTGTTACAATTGGATCCCACTCGAGCTGACCAAGACGGTGGACGAATTAGATCATCCACTTGGGGCCCACCTTAATATTATATGCAAAACATAAAACAAATAATAAAAAATTAATGAATGCCATGCACGTGGGTAGGAACCATTATTGGCAAATTTTGGATCTCACATGTGGGACCCATCTTGATGTATATAGTTAATTCGATCCATCCACTGACTTCTCCAGATCATTTTAGGCTATGGGCCAAAATATGAGGCAGATGTGAGTCTCTAGTGGACAGCACTAGGGAAATAAAATTCTCCTGTTGAAACCTTCCAAGGCCTGGTGTGGGGTCCCTGTTTATCCAAACCAGTCCTAGTCAGGGCCATTGGGCTCCGCTTGAGTTGACCTACGCGTTGAACGGAGTATATCATCCTTGTGGGAGGCCACCTTGACGGTGTGACCAAAACCAAATTATATATATATATATACCCACTTGGGGTGTGGAGTGGGGCCCACACATGGGATCCATTATATTGTATGTGTTTAATCCATACTTCCCATCTAGTAGCCAAAAATGAGATGGGGCCACACCACTAGAAACAGTGGGGACAATTATATCCACCGTTGTAACCTTTATGTGGCCCCACCGTGTGGACTATATGCCATTTAATGGTGGCATGGGCAACACATGACCTGTACCCTAGCCAAGTGTGGCCAAGATGAAGGGAACACAACTATCAGCTTTATTCAAAGCATTTGGGGGCTACAAAAGAGGACCCACTGTGCACACTGTCTAATAGGGCTTACCTTGTGGGGCCACCCTAATGTATCTATTTGATCCATGCCACCCATCCTCCAATTCATTTTAGGATGGGGCTAAAAAATGAGGCCAATCCACATCTCAGGTGGGTCACACCTCAAGGAAGAGAGGGACAATGGTGTCCACCGTTGAGACCTTCCCAGAACCCACCGTGATGTCTGTATTTTATCCACGACTCGCCATGATGTATCTATTTCATCCATACCGTACATATGTTTTCCATATCAGCGTAGGTCATAAGCCCATAGATGAGCTCGATCAGACCCTCAAGCGGGCCACAACAAAGAAAATATGGCCATTCAATGTCTCCATTGGAACCTTCCTAGGAACCACTATAAAGTTTAGTTGCGACCCACACCCATAGTGGGACCCATGGTGGACCCCGACCCGGTGCATGTATAACGTAATTGGGCTATCCATCCACTTGACCGCCCATGATAGGCATGACCCATGGTAGCCCCCACCTTGGTTTATGCATTTTACATCCACCAGGTTCTTTCATTGCTAGCCCATCTATAGGGCATGTTTGAGATTCAAATAGGCCACCTTGTGGGCCCGACTTTAGGGTGTTATACTCCCCACCTTAGTGTCATTTAAAGGACTTGCCACGATTGTCAGTGAACCCCATGTGTCGCGCCTTTCTAGGCTGTTACGAGCATGCTTACTGTTGTAATTAGAGGATACGACTGGCACCCATCTTGGATTCTTTATGTGCCTACATGGCTCGCTATGAGTGGGGCTTTCAACTATAGGCCCACCTATGTAGGAGCATGCAGGGCCCATTAGGGGTAGATTCGAGTGGATCCCACCTAGTCATATTCATATTAGATTTGTGAAGCCCATAGTGATTTTATTTCCAATCCAACTTAATCGACCTCCGTAGAACCCCATTCTCGGCTCCCGGCACCCATTCACCAGGTTCCGATCCTGGGATACTATAAGGAGGATTTATAATCATCAGTCTGATTCATAATGAGCATAACAAAAGCATAACCCATAAACAATAAACACAAGAACACCACCACAAAATCCACTATGATCAAAAACTTTTGAGTACAATGCGTCAGATAGGGAAAATACAATGTAACGAAAGAAACGAAACTCCAGAAGCTCGGCTGCACGCTCCAACTACGGCGAGACTAAGGCTGCGACTGCGTCCTGGCATCACCTGCACGCATCAATCGTGCATAAGCTTATAGAAAGCTTAGAGGGTGGTGTAAGTATGTGCGCAATATGAGCGTGCTCAGGATGCAAGGTCAGAGTAATGCGAAATCATGGTGATGAATACATAAATGCAATCAGCCATACCAAGGCTATGCGGTGCAAGATATGAATGCTATTGGTCATAACACAGCCATGCGATGCGAGATGCAACTCAAGTATGTCAATCCTTATCATATATCAGTACAGTTCTCATTCTGAATAATCATCGGGGTTCAATACACTCCAAATGGCATTGTCGCCCTCCTAGCCGTACAGTCCAAGTGAGCATAAGAAACCTCACTATCCGCCTGGCCAATAGTACCTATTCGACCAAGCACGTCGATAGCGGACCCATTTGCGAGCTGGTCAAACTCAGCCTAGTATTGCCCCTACCCTCGGGCGAGTAAGGCCACACTCCTTTCCAACCGACCATGGCACAGTGGGAGACGCTGCCTCCTGGTATTCGGCCCTCATGCGCTCGTATATCCACTCGGTCTCGACATTGGAGTCATCCTCTGGTACCATCGGGTTTAGGGATTTTCACCCGGGGACATCTATGGCGTCGCGATACTAGAAACAGTATTTTCGGTATCCAATCCAGCCACCCACGATGTGTCTGTAGAGGCTATGACGATGTCGCTAGGGCATACAAGTAACTACAATCACACAAATGCAAGTACATGAATCATACTATCGGTCATGCAGAGACCTGTATATACCATGCACTTATATGAGGCAACTCCGCCTATCAGGGAGCCCATAAACAGTCTATCCAAAGGTATATGCTATGATCGGTCATTCCTCACATCAAGCATACATATGGTGCGAAGGATCATGAATCATGCATCTATACTAAACAAGAAATAAGAGATGGGTTATAGGTATAATGGAGATGGGCCTAGACGGCCTACTTACCACAAGTATGGGCCTATCAGTGGGCCTTAGGGAGAGCTATAATGCAGACATTTAACCAACATTATCAATGTGGACGTCAAACCAACATCGCTCCCAAGGAATGACCTTCCATGAATCACATATTGTAATGGGCCTTTTGTACATCTAATTGGGCTTTGACCCAAGGACCCAAATACATCAAATGGGCTACAGAACATGAGCCCCATATCTATATCAAGGTGGGCCTCAATAAGGACCACTAATGCATGAATACAAATCAAGGTGGGCCTCAACAAGGACCACTAATGCATGAAGATGGGCCTTAAATTATCTCCATAATAGTTGGACAGTGGGATGAAACACATACATTATGATGGAGCCCACACTAATAGAGGGTGTGGTTTTCAATACTTACATAAGTGGGGCCCACAAAAATGCTCATTTTCCACCCAGCCTAAGGCCCAATATAATGTTTATTTTCCACCCAACTTAAGGCCCATTATAATGTTTATTTTCCACCCAACTTAAGGCCCATTATAATGTTTATTATCATCCAATCTATTCATAAAGTCACGTGGGCCTGAATAGGGCCCACTGTAATGTTTTATTTTATTTATTTATTTATTTATCTTATTTTATTTTTACTTTTATTTTTATTTTTTTATTTTTTTTCATCAAAATGGCCCACTGAAATGTTTATTTGTTCACCATCCAAACTATTCACGGGTTGTGAGGACCAGAGGAGGGCCCACTGAACTGGGGCCCACTGCATGTTTATTTGTCATTCAACTATTCATAAGGTCAAGTGGACCGTGGTAGGGCCCACCGTGAAACTTACCCATCATCCAATCTGTTGCAAGGTCACGTGGACCAGAGCCCACGGAAATGTTTATTTGCCATTCCAATGGCTGATGAGCCACCCAAACTTGGGACCCACCGAGATGTGGTCCATAGATCCAGCCCACCCATTGGGTGCGTCCCACTTGGCTGACCGTTCAGACCAAGTTTCAGATTCATCCAAATTTCATACGGGTCCCACCAAGTGTTTTTATATGTTTAGGAATGTCTTCACATGATTTTTGATGGTATGGCCCGCCTGAGTTTTGTTTATGGCTGATTTTTGGGGTGGACGGCTAGTCCATGGGGAACCATTAAATGCACGGTGTTGATGTCCGAAACACAGCCCGGTCGCCCGTCCGTCACCCGCTGGTAGGGCCTGCTGCATGCGCTGACAGCAGCAGCAGCTGCTAACTGTTTTTTTTTTTTTTTTTGAAAACCAATTTTTCCACGGTTTTCCTGGGGTAGGGCCCTCATCAGGTCGATCCGATCCTGCCACTGGTCCCTGTAAGTTAATACCATCACATAGAGTCCAATATTGGGATATTTCAGATATACGGGAGCTTCACGGAGTAAATCAAAGGTAAAAACACTTTTTCCTATACCATGGCCCGCCAGGAAGCCAGATCAACCTCATTTTTCGGTTCAACGCCTTAAATGACCTGAGGAAGAGAATGGACGGCTTGGATTGTATAAAAACATCAAGGTGGGGCCTGCATGAGTGGCCCACATCTCCCTTCCTTTTTTTTTTCTTTTTGTAGACAAAGGGGATCGCCCGTCCAGCGTCCACTGACGCTGGACGCTGTGGATAAAAACATGCCTTGTGGTGGGTCCCACGTGGACGTGGCCCACCAATATATGTACATATACACATAATATATATCTTATATTATATATATATATATAAATACATATTATATAAAATATAACATATATATATATATATATATATATACACATATATATTAAAAGATGCATTGGGCCCATCCAAACAGTGGATGGTGTGGATCATCACCTGTAATAGAGTGGGCCACACCGTCTGATGTAGATGGACGGGTAGATATAACACATATTGGTGGGATCTACACCATCACAAAGAAAGAAAGAGAGAGAGATATACGGTGAGATAGAGGAACCCGCCACTATGGGCCCTCTTGATTAAATCACATACATCTAATTGGGTCCCACCAACATATATGGGCCCTAAAGTTTAAAATAATGGCAAATCACCCACCTTATCTTCCTTCTCCTTGCTCCCTTGGACTCCTTAGCTCCTTACCTTCACTTTTAATGGAGGTTGATGAAAGATGAATGGTTGAGATTGGAGATGAGAGGGTGGGCCACACTTGAAGTTGAGAGAGTGTGTTGGATGTGTGAAATTTCTCATGGGATTTGGAAAAATTGCTAGAGAATGAGAGGGAGAGATAGAAATAATGGATGGAGGGATGGGTGGAGTGATGGTTGTAAGAAAGGAGTGATGAGAGGTATGGTTTAGTTTGAAATTGGTGGAGAAGAGAGATGGTTGTGGTTGAAAATGAGAAAAAGAAGAATGGTGAGGTGGAAAGATGGTAGACTTTTGGAAAAAGAGGGAATGGGTGAAGTACTTTGAGGTATGGTTGCATTTATGGTTAATTAATGGGACTAATTGTGTAGAGATTCCCTCGAAATTCGCAACGCGCGGTGTTTCTTCGGAATAAACGCTGATCGGCATCTTCTTGACTGGGTATCGGTTCGGTGCGCAAGTCATGGCGTTAGAACGCGATCGCCAAGACATAAGTTTCGGATTGAATGAGTGGGTGTTTCGACTATAGGCCATTTATGTAGGAGCATGCAGGGCCCATTAGGGGTAGATTCGAGTGGATCCCACCTAGTCATATTCATATTAGATTTGTGAAGCCCATAGTGATTTTATTTCCAATCCAACTTAATCGTGGGTCCTCTTTAGTAAATAAATGATGCCCACACCATGAGTTACCTTGTTGTTCATGTTGTGGCTACCCATTAGGCTTGCCTTGATTTATATGTATTGGTTGTACCATGGGCCAACCCTGTGATTTGTGTCATGTTTCCACTATTGAACGACTGTTTTGGTTCCACACATTGCATGAATTGAGCCCATCATAGGACTGTGTTTGGTTGGTTGTGAGCGGCCCTCTAGGGCCTTGCTTAAGGATAGTTGTAGGGCCGACTTTGATGACCATTTCGGGCCCACTATGATTGTTTGTGGATCCTACAATTTACTATCCCATCTAGATGCCGATAGTTGTATGTTTTGGCTGCTTAGGTATGGGCTTGCTGAGTGGGCCCATTTGCTTGTAAGACCACTTAAGTATAGCCTTATAAGCCTCGATAAACTTGGTTTCTAAGTAGGTTCCATCCGTTATGAATAATGAATTTCCATTATCATGTGGTACGATATTTTACATGTGTTGGTACAATCTTCCTTGATAATTTATGTAATTACCTTAGTGATTTATGCGACGTTTACGCTTATGATTGCTATAACACTTCTTTTATGTTGATATTTTGCTTTCTTTATATTAATGCGACATTATGTTATGTTAGATGTAGCATTGCTTTTTACATTCGAGTTAACATTGCTTTATATTGATTTAGCCTTGCTTTATGCTTGATATGGTATTACACATCTCATGTATAGTGGTTATGATTATATGTTATCATATCACATTTACATCATGTGTGTATGACTTAGACGATGGCTAATTCATGATTTTTGGCTTGCATGTGTGGCAAGGCCGCATTGATGACTTTACAACTTTGGGCATTTTCAGGGAACTCGTAAGAGATGGGGCCGCCTTTCGTGTATGCACGACTTGCATGACATGGTTGCATGACTCAGATGATGGTCTCATGCATTCACACATTGCCTGATGCATTTGCATTCACACCCCAGCGACATTAGGGTTGTGGCCACCACAGGATTATTGTGGTTGGCAGCTTGAGTATGGATATCGAAAATATGGTTATGTTTACAGGGCATGTAGGATGTCCCTGAGTGAAAGTCCCTAAATCCTATGAGCCAACAAGATACTCCGACGTTAGGACAAAGTGGATAACATAAGCACCCAAGTGCCAAATACCAGTGGCCGCCTCGTAGCCAGTCCCAATTAGTTGGGATATATGGCTCAGATGATGGTGATTTAATACATTGCACAAAGCCATAGGTTAACCTATGACTTGTTAGTGCACTGATTTGTGCACCTTGTTTGTCAATCATGTGAGTCATTTAGTCAGCAAGTCGATCGAGCCCTTGGAAGCTGAAGACCAAAGACACAAGTGGAGGTGGATAATCAAGGATCAAAGAACAGGTAAATGAGGTGCCTTGGTAACCCTAACCTTGACCCAAAACAACCCTTGAACCTCTAGATGATCCTAACCTAAATAGGTATACCTTGTCGATCATCCTGAAACCTTAGAAGCATTATTTGAACATACTTAAATTGGCCTTAGAGGTCCTGAGTTTTTAAAAAAAAAAACTAGCCACATCATTACTTACTGACCCTTGACACTCGAGATGGGCTTATACGCGGCTGGTACCGATAAAGAACCATACAAATAGGATTGATCGACCGTAGAAGACCAACGAATCCGCCCGATCACTTAAACATCGAGATTAGCCTTGGGATTTATTTACGTAGGGTCCAATTCTAGCCTACCTATCACTAACTAATTGAGATGACCGTAACTAAATAATCAATGGATTTAGCTCAGGCCACCATTTCTACAAATGAGAAGACCTAAAACTATTAATACCACTGATGCAATGTCCCTTAAAGACCTAGGTGAAATCCCAAGAGCCTGTCGCTCTCGGGAGTATATTGAAACCCCATATCAGACCTGGACTGCACGTCAAAAATCTGATGACCCCGAAACAATAGGATTATGTCCGTCCTACTGGGCTTGACAACCATCACCGGAATCGAGCTCAGATAGTATCCAGAAGCGCACAACTTGAGCCCTGAGAAAATGTGTGAGAAACGCGAATATCTTTAGAAAACGTAATGAAACTTAAGTAAATTGAGCCGTTCGCTTACACGCAAAATTGAAGATTTTGGACCGTCAGTTTCTGATCGAACTTCACCCATGAACCAGGAAAATTTCCCTGCACATATCTGTATACTTGTAGCCCTGATCGAGTGACAACGACCATTGATCTGATACAGGTCCTTCACGGTCGATCCGCTAATCCGATCGTACTAAAATCATAACCTGGCTTAGATCCATGGTTAGAGAACTTGCTCCACGCCGTAGGTGAGTAATGGACCTCCAGATGGGTCGCGTTTGTCCGAAACAGACACCCTTTGGCTGTAACCTAAGTTTACCATGGCCCTAGGGCCATTTACACCAGTTTTAGGCCTATATAATGCCCTTAAACCACCCCATTTCCATTTCATACGAATTTCTCTAACCCTAGGAGAGAGAAGAGAGAAAAGAGGAGAAAAGAGTGAGGAGAAAAGAGAGAGATAGGGAGATCGTTGCTGGGATTCTCTCCTACTACTCCACGCACTAAATCACCCTTCCACTTCACTACATAGTCATTTTCAACTTCAATTTGGGTAAGAAAACCTAACCCTAATCTTGATTTAGAGATCCAAATAGAGTAATTGATGAAATAGCTAATGGATTTCGTGATTTATGTACCCGTTATTCCATTTTCGGGAATGTAGAATTCGAACCGCGTCCGAATTGAGTATTCCGACGAAAGATGCGGACTATAAACGTTTAAGTTATGGTTTTTAAGGCTTTCAATGTCAGCTAATGATTTATGTCTGACTTGATTGCTGCCATATGATCTTAGTTACAACGTTTCGATAAATTATACATGTGTGAACTACGTTGAATATAAGATGCATTCCATGTGTTTGTTGAAATGTTTGAATGAATATGAAATTGTGATTTGTGCCTGTCATGACTACAAATCTAGGATTCATGCTTGTCATATGTATCACGACCTCTTTGTGTAACAAATTGCTATAGTTCATGTCGTAACTAATCTAGTCTATGTATTCAGTAATGTGTAGTCTAAGTGTTTGATAAAATGTCTGAATAAGAAATTGTTGATGGATTGTATTTAATAAGGGTATTGAGATAGGATTCTCGATCACCTTACCCATATGTATAGTTCCTTCACGAAATCTTAATTTTGTCTACACAATTTATGGATGAAATGCAATGTTTGGTAACATATTCAATATGTTTGATGAAATGCTCAAATGAGATATTGCTTTGAATTGTTTGTCAAATGCTGATAAGATTTTCACATGTAATTACATGCTACATCTGAGTAAGATTGGGACTACAATGTAGTCCAGGCAATCGGTAATGATTTTCATTGAGTAGCCGAATTAGTCTCACCACATTTGATACGTTCGGTGAATCTGGGTCGTACGACGATTGTCGACAGTGGTTAGGACACGGGGAGTACTTACGCGCTCCATATCGATTAATTCGGCATGCGCTCATACCAATCAAACTTGTCTAATAAACCGATTGACCTATTATCTGTTTGCCATGTATGGACATCACTGCTTGAATCTAAGGTACCACTTACCAATGTAAAGGCCCGTTTCAACCATGGTACCACGATCCGCTAAGACTCATGAGCCGGGCATGGTGGTATGGGACACCGTGGTCGAGCTGTCGGCCTACGCTGGGGTGACGAGCCTTCCCGTAGTGACCAGTGAGCAACACAAACTTGTGAGTTGAATATGGTAGTATGAGATACTGTATTTGAGCTGTCAGCCTACACTGAGGTGACGAGCCTCCCCGTAGTGACCTCGAGTATAAAGTCTTGAATTTACCTATCCACTGTTTTACACTAGGGGGTGATGCCCTATAACTTGCCTATCGTATATGAATAACTAGGACTGATGACCCAAGATGGATCTTCGGTTTGGGTTAATGATATAAAGGGAGGTACCTTAGCTTCTCAAATCTACTGTATGAATAAGCCTAATTAAGTACTTGGCTAACACGACCATGCACCGCATTGCATATGCTTTGGTGATGAAGTTGCACCTTTAGGGAGTTTGTTATGCATAAACTTGGTTGTCGAAGTCGCTTTTGAGGGAGCTTTATGCGAGGGCATGCATCATACTACATACCATCCCTACATTAACAAGAGTAGCTAGGAAGTGATCGTTGTATTGCTTTATCATTACTGCTTGATTGAATTGATAACATGTTAACCTTTGCTTTATAGTACTACTGAGTTGATCACTCACTCCCACCCAAACTCTGTTATAGATGCAGGTGATGATGGAGTCTATGTGGCTGAGTTGGACTTCATAGATGAGGAGGAGGAATTCTCCTATATTTAGCTATTAGGAGAGTCTATGTAGACCTCATGCTGATTCGACGGGATTACAAGCACACATGGATTAGTTGAACACTCATATTTTCATATTTTGTCTATTTTGAAACAATACATGTACATATTCAGCCCGGCTACATAATCATACTTTAGAGGTTGTAAAACATTTACCTATTCAGATACGTATATGTTTCTGTCTTCTACTTGCTAAATTTAATTATATCTGGAGTATGATATGCTATTTTAGTATAATCTCACTCATGTTTAATACATTGATATGGACAACATCTAAACATCACTATCCATGTTGCATAAGTGATGCGTTGAATCTCAGGAGTAGAGCTTTGCTCGACCCTCGAAATCCAGGGTGTTACACCTTAGAACCTCAATTGGAACATGATAAGGAATGATATAAGAGGTGCGGAGTTGCTGTGAAATCATATGCCTAAAACAATAGTTTTCAAGTTGTCCTCGATCTCATTGACAGGTTGTCGATAGGACTCGATGGTATCGAAGAACCAGTTGATCCAATTGAAGAATTAGGCCCCGTTTGTTAAATCTGAAGTCTAAAGCCTGAATCTGATATCTGAAGCTGAATCTGAAATCTGAAGCCTGAATCTGAAGTCTAAAGTCAAAAAACTTGTTTAGTAATTACAGCTGAAGTCTGAAAATTAAGTATTGAATTTGAAACAATCTGTTTGTTAGCAAACATCTGAAATTTCTAAAATATGTTAATTTGACACATTTGCCCCTATCTCCTGTTTGGAAATATTTTACATTATAAAGAAATTATTTTTTATTAAATGAAAATAAAATTATTCTATTTAATTCAAATAAACTACAGTATGGAGCCATAAATCCTCTTGTGTTAGTGTAGAAAGCATCAACCAGATAATATTTATCTACATAAAGACTTAGTAAATTTTCAAGATATAATTTTACCAAGTTATATGAAAAAAATATATTAAATATTACCAAGAGGGGGCAATGAAAATTTCTTTGTTGGATCAAGCACAGCATCCATAAGGACCCTTGAATCATGTGCCACCCCTTCCCATCCAGCTATGACATATGTAAAAATAATATTAAAGTCACAGATGGCTATAACGTTCTGAGCACATTCACCCCTTCCTCTTCCTTTGTAAGGTATTTGTTTATCTGTCGAGATACATGCAGGAAATAGTGTTGAACGAGCTTTGTCCATTGAAAACTTTTTAGGGGCCATAAAAGTTTTGGATCAAGCTGATTTTTGTTTTTTCACTTCATCTGGGCATGTAAGACCTAATTAACATATTGGATGTCAAATAAATAGTACAGTGGGCCCTAAGAGGATTTTAATGGTGGATATCCAATCACTATTGTTTTCCTGTGGTGTGGTCCACCTGAGATTTATATCCATCTTATTTTTGGGATAGAGAAATAAAATGATCTGTAAAAATGAATGAACGGAATGGATGAAACATATCCATCATGGGGCCACACAACACAGACCATCACCCACCAGACTGGTGGATGGGGGAGTAGCCAATCTGTTTCCGTATCACACACCAGCTATATAGCTGGTGTAGATATGTGTCGTGCGAAGACGCTCGTCGGGTCCGAGTTGTAGGAACGTTTCAAAGGAGATCAAAGTTACATGGACCCTACAATAATGTATTTATTATGTCCACACTGTTCATAAAATTTTCGAGATTATTTTAGAGCATTTTCCAAAAAATGAATCATATCCAAAACTCAAATGGACCACACCAAAAATAGCAGCGGGATAATGATTTTCACTATTAAAAAATTCGCAGGGCCCACTATAATGTTTATTTTCCATCTAATCTATTCATAAGATCAAAAATATCTGGATAAATAGGAAAAACAAATTTCATATTGATTCGAAACTTTTGTGACCCCAAAAGGGTTTCAATGGTAGGCGTTCAATCCCCTACCGCTTTTTGCAGTGTGGTCCAATTCATCTTTAGATCTGTTTTATTTTTCAGCTCAAGTCTTACGACGAGCTCGCAAAATGGATGGACGGTTTGGATATAACAAATAAGTCATGATGCTACCCACAGAACTTGCTGATGTCAATACACCAGCCAATCTGCTTCCAATCCCGTCCCTGACTCGGAGATGGATTGGCTACTCCCCCTGACACCAGCTGGCTGGTGGTCGATGCTCTGTGGGCCCCACTATGATGTACGTGTTTCATCCATTCCGCTCATCCATTTTTATAGATCATTTTAGGGTTTGATACAAAAAATGATAGGGATATAAATCTTAGGTGGGCTACACTACAGGAAAAAAAATGAATGGATATCCACCATTAAAATCCTTTTAAGGCCCACTTTACTGTTGATTTGACATCCAATATGTTGATTAGTTCATAAAGACCCAGATGAAGGGAAAAAATAAAGATCAACCTTATCCAAAACTTTTATGGCCCCTAAAACATTTTTAATGGTCAATGTTCATTCAACACTGTTTCTTATAATGTGTTCCACTTGAGATTGATATATAGTTCATTTTTTCTTTCATACCATAAAATGATATATAAAAATAGATAGACGGCATGGATGAAATACATACATCATGGTGGGGCCCACAGAGCATCAACCACTAGCCAATGGCTGGTGGCAGGGGAGTAGCCAATCCATTTCCCCCTCACTCCTAGCCCATCCGCTTCGATCGCGGATTGCGTCCTACCCTCCGTGGGGCCCATCATGATGTAAGTGTTTTATCTAAGCCTTTCATCGTTTTTCTCATATTAATTTAATATATGATCCTAAAGATGAAATAAGTCCACAGCTCCAGTGAACCACACCAAAGGATGCTGCGGTGATAATGACATCCACCGTTGAAACCTTTCTAAGGGCCATTGTGATGTTTTTTTTTACCATCCAACCTATTCATTAGGTCATGTAGACGTGGATGAAGTGAAAACACAAATATCAACTTGATTTGAAACTTCTCCAGCTCCCAAGAAGTTTTTAATGGTGGACGTTGGTCCAATTAATTCTTGGACCGGCATCTTTTTTTGGTTCACACCTTAAATGATTTGAAAAAGTTGATGGATGGTGTAGATCAAACACATAAATCATAATGGGGCATATAGAAGTTTTATATGTTAAAAGTTGGTTTTGTATTACGCAAACAATTTGAAGAGAAGAAAATTTCCGTAGTAACTTGAAAAGGGATAATTTTGGAAGCAATTTTTTTTTTTAATAGAAAAACTTATGGAGCGCATTCCGCGTTCACCATTAAGCCAGACTCCTATCACAAAAAGAATTCAGTGAAAAACCACTTAGCGCTTTGCTTCTTCCGCGTTAACAACGCATTAACAAACACCACTAAACACGGAATATTTTCCCAATTCCCCGTTAAGTGCAATAATTTAGCGTTAACAAACAGGCCCTTAGTCTACAAACATAACAGATAAATTCTAGAATTTTCTCAATGGGATCGATGGATTGTTCAATCATATCAAAGGACTTTCGGTCCCTTTGAAGGGCCTTTCGATTGGATCAACAGACCCTTTAAATAGCCTTTGCAAATCGGTTTCTTATAAAAGGGCATTCAGTTCTTGGGCAAAAGGATGCATTTTTTGTGCAATAAAAGCTTGAGTGATTCCCCACTCATATCTCACATTTCTAACCTCTAAATCCATGAGATATAAGTCATTTTTCTTATGCTTTATCACTTGAAAGAGGATTCCAACATTAATAAAGAAGATGATCTTGATCTCCACCTTGTTTTAGAGATTAGACTTAAACCAATAGTAAAATCCTTATCTAAATTCTCTAGAACACCTATTTAGGTGAATCCCTACTAGGTATCAACTTCAATACTTAGTTATAAGAGATTTAACCGAACTCTCATCACCTTGGTCGCCTTAATGGAGCTTGCATACAAGGTGTTTGATCTTAGGGTTGAAGCATTAGCAAGTACCGACATCAACAATCAGGGGAGCAAAAGGAGAACTGATTGACACACAAGAGAGCATCGATCAAGCAACTAAAAGGTGCGACAAATGGGCTTAATTCGACGAGTGTCATGTTTTAGTTCGTACTCTCTTTCCTTGTGTAGGATTGATGGTAAGAGTTTGTAACCCAAACTCGATAGGTTCTTGTGTAGGGCCGAATTCACCGGACACAGGTGCGTATATGTTAGTCTCTGTGGGAGCCTCTGGCAAGAGTAAACATAAGTCTTTGGTCTAGGATCGAGATTGTTGGTTAGCCGATAAAAAAAAAAAACTAAAGTCTCTTGTGGGAGCTTCCAGTAGGAGTGTACACCAAGTTCTTATGTAGGACCATGGTCGTTGTGTAGGGTTATAAAGGTTCTAGATGAACCTAATTTAAAACATATGATAATGAAATCTGATACACTCAGGGAGAGTGTGTCCACTGAGAGTGGAGTATGAAAATTGAACCATTATATATGCTTATGTTTGAGATTGTCATTTGAACATATTTCTAATTATGCTTGTGGACTTAATTTGCTTAATTATATGTACACATGATTAAATGAATGTTGGGATTCAAATAGTTAACACATCTCATACATACGTACAATCGTTTATAAACTAGTTGCTTGATTAGCATATCTATTGTAGTCTATGTGATTGGACCATCTATTGGCTTGGGAACCTTTGAGTTGATTGCTTTACTTAGTTTAAATTAGAATATTAATTTAACTAAGCAATTGAGTTTTAATTAGCATCCTCCCTCCTCTCCTTAGGACATAGTCTTTCATTCCATAGCTTCTATAAGCTTCCGTGCATAGTAATGGTATCCCACTAAGAATTTTCAGGGTCTAGGTATTCTATCGGGTCCGTGACCCATTTATAACTGTACTCAGACGGGTCACACCAATGGGAACAATAGAAAATGGTGCCTAAAACCTCCAAGTGTTGTGACCCACCTAAGTTTTGCATGTCTGATTTTTATATATTTTCTTCAATACGGTGAGTAAAACCTAATGAATGGTTTTAATGAAAGATATAGGAGATGGTGGCCTCACACAAACCTATGGATGATGGTGTGGACCACCCGAGTTTTGGATTTGGATTTTTTTTGCTCCAACCATTGCGTGTCTCACTTGGACAAGGGATTACACTAAATTTTAGGTTATTCCAAAACTCAGGTAGGCTAACAAAGTGCTTTTAGATTTGTAAGCATGATTTTACATGGTTTCAAATTACATGGCCCCAACTCAATCTCAGATACGGCTGATTTTTGGGACATCCCATAACGTAGAGGGACCCACCAAATACTCGGTATGAATGTCCAACACATATCATAGTAGGGCCCACAGAGCTCAACCTCATGAGAAGTTCCTATAAGGTCCTCAAAGAACCTCTTTACCATGTATCTACACACTGTGAGAAAGAAATGCTCACACAAAATTAGTTAGGGTTGACTAATTTCACGTTAGTTTGGAAAAGAGGTTAGCTTGAGTGAGCCCTATTGGAAGTGTTAATGTAAAATCAACCCCGACCATGTGTTACCCTATGTTTTACACAAGGCTCAAAATATATTCCCCATCTATAGTTCAGGTGGAATACATGGTAGGAAACATTGTACGTAGAAAGGTTCACCTTCAAACTGTCTTCCTTGATGTGACTTACTTGAATTACTTACGGGCCTAATTTTTGGGACCAAGGGTTACCTTTTGACATCTAATGGCTGGAGTGGATTTCACATATTTATCACGATGGGCCCTGAAAAAAAAATTAAGGGTGGACATCTCTCTCCCAATTATTCCCATTGGTGTGGTCCAGCTGAATCACGGGGTCAGTTTGATTTTTGGCTCTGGCTCCAGCATTGGATTAGACATCTAATGATCAGAGTAAATCTCGCATACACAACAGGGTGGACCCGTCAAAAATCGCGAGTAGGAGTCATCTGGCATCGGTTGGATAAAACTAGCTGCCGTGATTCAAGGGAGATTAATTCTCGTAAATGTTAAATCTACCCCAACCATCAAGTGCATCACCCCACGTTACACCTTGACTAAAAAAAAAATCAGGCCCATCCATGCTTTAGGTGGACTACACAATTGGAAATAATTGATAGGGAAAAGCACACCCTCCAAGCTGTTTCTATTGGTGTAGCCCACTTGAATAATACATGGACCTGAATTTTGGGTCCTAGGTCTGTTTTATGTGGCATCTAATGGTTGGAGTGGGTTTAATATAATCATCATGGTGGCTCCAGAAAAAATCAAGGGTGGACGTCTCTATTCCAACTATACCCTTGGTGTGCCCCACCTGAATCTCAGGTTCGCTTGAGTTTTCAACTCTAAGCATATGATTATACATATAATGGTTAGAGCGGACCTCACATACACATTACCGTGGGCTCTGTAAAAAGTAAGGTGGAACATTCGTTTGATTATTTATTTATTTATTATTATTATTTTTAAATATATTGAGACGGTACAAGTTAATGTCCAACCAGCAGATATCCTACAACCATTTATGTGAATATGACATCTAACCTGTCTAATAGGTTGGCCATCATAAGCATCAGTTACCGTAAAACTCCATAACAGGCATCATGAGCATACATGTCCATGGTGGGATTTCCTATCTTAACTATTTCCCATGGTGTATCCCAATGAGTGTTGAATCGACCTGATTTCTGAGCGCTTGTCCAAACACAAGGAGGCCCACAATGTGGACTGGGTGGATCTACTCCACATGGAACTCTTTCCTCTAGGTTTGTAATGCCATGCTTGTCCTTAGTAAGGCCATGCAACCGTTATTCTAAAAATATTTAGGAAGGAAAGATATGAACGGAGACTAAATGTAGGAAGGGCTACGCACCTGGATTAGATTTAGACCATACAACTAATGTATTAGAGATCAAATCCACTCATCAGATATATTACATTGTCAAGATGCTATGGGCCCAAAAAAAAAATGTCTTCTGATCAAGCGTGTCAAACACTTATGAAAAGAGTGGGTAGTTAGTAAAACAGCCCAATGAATTCAACATACATGGGTGCCTATCTGACTAAGATAAAGGTATATTTCGATACTCCCCTAAGAGCTTAAGTTTTTAGGTGGGTTGATCGGTCATTGTGCCCTAATCCTGACTGAGATAAGGTATACATCGGTACTGCCCCTAACAGCTTGAGCTTTTAGGCAGGTTGGTCAGTCATTGTGCCCTAATTGGTATCAGAGCCAGACATCACAAGTTCGAGCGAAGCCATTGCGTAAGGCCTAACTGGTGAATGATGGCCTTGGGGGCAAACCGCCGTGCAGTTTGTGGCCATTGCGTAAGGCCTAACCGGTGAACCAATCATTCATACTAGGAGCAACTCACGTGCAAAAATCATGCCAATCAAAGGACACTAAGCATCCATTCAATAGCATGGAAAATGAAAAGTCGATATTGAGCACATAAACATAATATGCTCAATCATCATTTTGAAACATCTACTAGAAAGATCCCACTATGTATTGCATATGATTCCGAAATAGCACTTTGGTTGGATGATTCTAACAATAATGTTGAAACATAATTTAAAATAAAAATAAAAATTATAACCATGTGATTTACAGCTTATAAACAAATGGATGACGGTTGTAACAAATTGGCCCCATTCAAAGGATTAGGATCATCCAACTGGTGTGATTCTTGCACCATGGCTTGCTCCCAATGGTAGTAGTATGGAATGAATTGTCCCGTCCCACATGTAATTCAAAAGGTCGGGTATGTTGCTAATTGTCCCCATGAAGGTGGGGACGTTACCAAACCCATACACATATCATATGAAAGGCAAAAAGGGAAACAGCTGGTTAGGTTGGGTGTACCGTACGACGATGGATGAAGTTAATTTCCATTTAAGCATATATGCCAACATTGACTAGAGGCGTATATTTTGGCTGTGCAGCAATTCAACAGCAGCAGCAACAACCCCCTTTCCCTCAGCAGGGATGTCCAGCTCAGGCTCCTCAATCTTCCTCCCAAGAAGCTTGGTCAGTTCCTCTCTCAATGTCTGCAAAACACAGTGATTTCCCATCTTCCTTAGTATCTATCTATCAATCTATCATCATCTAATCTAATACTCTATCAATTAACATTTCCTGTCAACTATCTGCTCATTTATCCTCATAAAGTGGGAAGCAAACAACACAAGATATTGGACCACTATTTACACTGAGCCCAATCACATAATACAGGAAAGTCAGATCTGTGCCACGTGTCAATGCAGCAGAAATGTGTGGGGATCCAGTCAGCTCTCAAGTGGGGATCACCATGAACATGCCCTGGTACAAAAATCAAGAAAAGCCATTGATTAAGCAGCCCATGCGTGTACATCGGAATTGGCTTTTTTTTTTTTTTTTGTCCAGTTTTTCTTATCACATCATGGCCCACCCAGGGTATGTTAATGGTGGCGCCAACCTGGTGAATGGCCTGGATCCTGCACGTGTACCATGTGCTTGCATTTAATGCAAATCACCTCTTCAATCTCAAGGATTGATGGATCCACCAATCCTTTCTCCTTTTTGTAACACAATAGTACATAGTTGTAGTATTTGTCTGCCATAAGTAGACTTAAGTGCATGCTTGCGTGTGTGTGTGAATCAAGGTGGCTCCAGAAGGAAATTAGAGAGAAGCTTAGATTACCTGAATCAGTAGCAACACACTCTTTGATGCTGAGAAATGAAGGTAACCATCGAGCATCTCGATGCCCTCTCCTGTTTTGCTTGGTGCGAGGTTGCCTCCAAAGAGAAGCAGAGAATAGTCTGATATGTTGGTTGAGTCTCTGATGTAAACGCTGGTGGTCTTTACCTTTTCGCTGTACACAATGTAAGGCAGAGGAAAGATGTGTACACCAGCATTGACAGAAGATGGATGGATATCAACTTTCCCTACTTCTTTACTGTAGAATGCAGTTCTCTTTCCTCTTTGTTTGCATTGCACAACGTTGGGGTAAAGCCCAGCACACAGGATAGCACATACCATCTCCAGATCATCACTGTATTGATTATAAGCCTGCAATTGGGGGGGGGGGGGGGGGGGGGAAGGAACGACAGACCCACACATGCGTAAGGCACCTAAAATCTGCATGGAAAACATAATAAGCCCCAGACGACCTCCTCAAGGAAGATGCCAACCTTCCTCAAGGATATGCATAATATCCATGGATATTCATTTGGAACAAGTGTGGCCAATGGTTCAATGATCCAGACTCAGGATTGGCACATCCATCAGATTTCTGGGACAGTCCATCCAGGGTGGGGGACACGAGTTATGTGAAACCCCTGTTACATGGGAGCATGTGTAACCCAAAGCTCAGTGGGGGCCATCGTGATGTTTGTTTGACATCCATTTTGTCCATCAATTTCACCGGTTCATGTTATGATGTTACCCCAAAAATGAGGGTATGTAAACGTGGACCATTGAAACCTTCCTGAGGCCCACCGCGATCTTTATATGCCATCCAACCCGTTCACAAGGGCCTGTTTAGATGGTAGGAAAAGAAAAGAAAAGAAAACTATAATGATTATCTAATGATGATTTCCCATGACCATGATTCCCATGGATTCCATTTTGGGGGTCTTGTTTGATAACAAGTGGAAATCAAAATAAAGCTCTCACAAAAGTCAACTCTGTATTTCATGTGAGAATTTTGGCAATGATGTTTCAGTGAATGATTGCATTTTCCTATCCAATGTTTCCTTTGCTTTTAAACATGGTGAAATGGGGAAAAGTCATTTACTTTCGTTTTGCAGTTATTTTCTTTTCTCACCATCCAAACAGGCCCTAAGGTTATTCCCAGCAAAATATACAGAAAACACAAATTTCATCCTGATCCAAAACTTTTTTGGGCCCCAAGAAGTTTTCAATGTGAGCATTCAATCTCCACTGTTTCCCGTGGTGTGGCCCACTTGATTATTGTATCTACCTCATTTTTGGGCTCACATGCTGATGTGATCCAGCAAAACTAATGTATGAAGTGGATGTCATACAGACATCGCAGTTGGCCCCATAGAGCTTAAGATTACATGCATGCCATGTAATAGGGGTTACATGCAACTTGCGTCCCATTGTGGGGCACGAAGAACACTATTCAAGATTTCTTAGCCATGCCCACTAGTAAAAACTCACAAAACGAGCATACTAAGTGTATACTTGGATTAAGGATCATATAATTCCTTGTCTCCTGAGATTTGCAATACTCAGAACCCTCTCAACAATAAACTAAAGCATGGAGTGTTGGTTGTCAAGTAAATATTGGATGAAGCTATATGAACAAACTAGATATGTCGAAAAGCCCAGGGCTTACCTTAGCTCCCCTAGTTTTATTAACAAAACCGATATCTGAGAGCAGATCGATGAATTGGTTCCTCATGTCATCCATCATCCGCAATGTTATGGGCGATAAAAAATTCTCCCAACAGAATGCTCGTTCTTGGCCATTGCGCTTAGCATCTTTCCATGCTTCAAATGCTTTGAGAAGCGCAATGTGATCGCTGCATTAATAAGATTGGGAGTCTCTGTCATTTTATAGAAATGCTTATAATATGCTACTGATGAATAGTCTAGTTATGCTAAGTAAGGTATTTAATAAGGGTAAAATCTCCACTACTATTACAATAGCCATTATGGTCTTCTTTTTTTTCTCAATTTTTTATTTGAAAAAATATTTTATCAGCCCATAACGGGGCCATTATGGACTCTCTTTTATTTATTTAAAAAAAAAAAAAAAAAAAAAAAAAAACTTAATGAACGTATTTTTTTTTTTTTATTTTTTCCGTTATGGCCGTTGTGGCCCCATAATGTGTAACGGTTTCTATTGTATGACAAAAATTCCTTGGTGCTAAGAAACTTCTCAATGCTATGACAGAAATACCAGATTCAGCAATGACTAAAATGGTCCAGTTAATGACAGTGTGTGCACTACTTTCTGGTAGCAGTGATTACAATATCGACGGTATTGGTCGATTGCATGTGGGGAGATACGAAACCGAGCGTAAGTTCACTTTCTTCCCTGCATCGTGCGATATTTCCCAAAATATCACAATATATCGATGATATATCGATACATTGCGATATTTTCAAAATATCACATTTACAAACTCCTTTGTATCGTTGATACCATTAATATACATCATTGATATCATTGTCAGCCCTCTTTGCAAAAAAATTGGAAATTTTTGCATAACCCAAAAGATTCGTTTTATTTTTATGTTTTTGCTTTGGTTATGTGGATTTGAGTGCAGAATATCAAAGAGCATGCAGTACTGGAAACGATATCAATGAGCTTATCTCTTGGAACCAGTGGAATGAAGTTCATAATCCATAATTTTGCATGTTTTACACGCATAAATCATGGATTTTGGCCTTATTCAAATTTGGGAAAATTGGGGTAAAATGGGAAAAATCCTTCTAAAAAAAATAAATTATTTTGGCCTCTGATTTTCAACTTTCATACATGTCTTCTATGATCTATAAATTATATATGAACTGATTTTGAATATGGTTGCATCACTTCTATGATCTATAAATTATATAAATCGAGATTGGAGAGTGTGCGGTACTAAAAATGAAATCAATTAGTTTTTTTTTTTTTTTTCAAATTTGAACGGTTTTTTCTTGTTTAAATCACTTGGAATCAGGGGAATGAAGTTCATAATCCATGATTTTGCTTATTTTGGATGCTCAACATAGATTTTGGCCTTTGATTGTTCATCATCCATGAATGTCTTCTATGATCGTCAAATTATATATGAACTAATTTTGAATATAATTGCATCACTTCTGCCAGAGAGAGCATGGTTTGGATCCCTATACAAAGGAAACTTATAGTGTACTTGTGTTTTCTGATCTTTTAAGTTCTAAGCATATAATAATGCCTTTTTTTAAAAACATCCCCTTAAGTTTCAATTAAAAAAAAATCGACCAATTTCCTAATGTTTCCCAAAAACAGTGATACATGCGATGTTTCCCATGCGATACCAGAAATGTTTCTGTATCCCAGGGGTGTGATACATGCGTCAATACTGATAGTGAAAATACTGTTTGGTAGTATGATTGAACAGTCCACTCCTTTCATGTAGGGTCTTCTACATGATACCTATAGAATAAGGACATGTAACATTTCTTGAAATTGTGCCTTGTCACTACAGACACATGCTTTCAGTCTTAGGTTTTGTTATGTTTTACTTTTGGGGTACCGCATGCAATTAATCAACAATTAGGTGGCCTGGGGGCATGGGCATGTATTTTTGTTTTTTGTTGTTTTTTTCCTTCCCTCCCTGGGAGGTTTGGAGCTGCTGTTTTTACCGTCTTGTTCATGTAGTTTACTCTTTTCTTCTTGTTAACAAAAATCACATGATCCACAAGAAAGAAAAAAACAGAGTCATTGTCCACGTCACTAATGAGGTCATAGAATTTTGGACCTCCAAGAAAGCAAGGGTATTTCTGCAATTCATTCAGATAGGGGCCTACAGGAGATAGTTTGTTGACCTGCAAGAGTCACCAGCAAAGGATCTTTTTGCAGCATCAGCTTCAGCTTTCCTATTTATTGGAAGGACGAACGGGTCACGATGTGCAAGAGCAGAAGCAATTGTTAGTGCAGGATCGAGGCACTGAAAGATACATCCCATGAGAAGCATTTTTCCAATGTTTGGATCCAACGGAAGGGTGCAAAGATGGCGACCTGTTCAGTTGAATCAATCGAGATTATTTGAGGACCTTAGCTCTAATAACCTCAGCAGGAAAGGAAATGAAAAAGAAAAAGAAAATAGGAAGCTACACAAGATGAAAGAGAAATGCCAAGGTGAATCATGCTATGTGATATTCAAGAGGTAATTCGAGGGACATGTGCCAATGTAGTAAATGTGTGCGAGATCTGGGTCCAGGTCTGGGTGGCATCTACATAAACATGTCCAGACAATGGTTTACTCAACAGGTCGGCCACACATGAATGAATATAGATCATTGATCATTGTTTGTCTATTTTTTCATGCATGTGTCCCTATTCCACGAGTGGCATGGAACAGAACTACCTGATGACTAGTGTGTATCCCTTGTACGCTTTCCACATTTACTCTCCTCTTTTGCCAATTAACTTGACATTTCTCAAGAGGAAGTCCTAATGTTCTTCTGTAAACAATTTAAAATGATATTTATGTAGTTACCTACCAAGTGGAGTGAGCTCCTCCATGTTACCGAGAGCTCCTATTGTTTTGAGAAGTTCAACAGCATTTTCAACGGAAAGAGGATCAGGTGGTTGAAGTGCCTTTGCTAAGAACGATGCAATGGTTCCAAGCTGTAAGCTTTTGATATGAAGGCATAGTTCTTGTAAAGGTGTCCGGAGGATTTCAGGTAACTGATATTCATGCATCGCATCATAAATTATCTTGGGGTATAGCCTGTAACATTTTCCGGGCTGCACACGCCCTGCACGTCCTCGTCTCTGAAAATTGTTCCACAACCAAAACATCAGGAAAAACCATTGATTAGACAATGATAAATTTCAAGTTCTAACAGGAATAGCCTCACCTGATGTGCTGAAGCTTTAGATATCCATGATGGTAACAGACATGCCAACTTATTTAGAGCATCATAACTGGTTTCCTTAGCCTTCCCACAATCTATAACATATACGACATCATCAATGGTAATACTGCTCTCTGCAATATTTGTTGCCAACACAATTTTCCTGCAAGCATCAACTGAAGTTGCTTAATAAAAAATCAAAATAATGCTGAACTTCTTCATTGTTTCAAGCAGTTATGTAAGGATGAAACATGCTCTTTCCAGCATATGGAACTTGCTCTGGCTTGCTCAGCCAGTTTCTTTTATTACCTGCACACTTCCAAAGAGGTATTGTATCTAATGTTGCACATTGGTAGTGAAAACAACTGATAGAACTCAACATTTCTCTACCTTTTATATTAGAAGAAAACTATATAAATATTTTATTGTTGTTCATGTGAGATATAGAGAAGACAAAAATCTACACATGGTTCTAAAAGATCTGGAGAAAATCTACACAAGTCATGCGTGCAGGATATCAGAACCATGCAAATGATGACCACAATGTGGAGATCATTGAGGCAAAAATTCATGCTGGTTAACCCACCGGGCACGTGATACTATAGAAGTCAATGGACTACCAATGTTCTCATCCAACATATAAGTGTGGCCCGTCTAATGAGTGAATTGGCCTGATATTTAGAACAGGCAATGTTCACAGTGTGCCATCTTTTGTACTGCTAGGATATCCTACACAAAATGTTTGTGGGAAATATAGGGCTGTATCTACAAGTTCATATAGAGTGCATCTACATGATCATTGCTCAAAATAAAAGTGAAATATATATATATATATATATATATATATATATATATATATATATATATATATATATATAATGGGAGAGTGCGCACGACCTCACGATAAGCTCCTGTGAGCTTCGAGCTGTGTGGGCCCCACCATGCATGATGTGTCGACCATAAACACCGTGCCTTCGATGATCCCACATGCATGTTTTGCTAAACTCCCATAAGCTCCTCCCAAAGGCACAAAATGGCATACATGTGGGAATGCAAGCCATCAATTGGGTGGACCTAGCGTGTCAATGCCGAACTCGAGAATTAGGCTGGCCCACCTATTAATTGGACCAAAATTTATGAAACAAATAGGCACTTAACACGAGTCTAGCTTCATTGTATGTGTGCCCTCCATTGGATTAACAAACTATAGTTGCACAAAGCATGAAGCGAGGAGGTAGAAGATCCAGGCCTGGGAGAAGGGAAGCATCTGTTTCAAAAAGTAATCAAGTATAAACGGCTACGAGTAGTAGTGGGAGGGAGCGTGATTTGTGGTGGGAGAGGCACACATTGATCCTTGGGTCACAACAAAGGAACAAAGGTGATCCTTGGGTCACAACAAAGGAACAAAGGTGATCCTTGGGTCACAACACCTATGCATTGCAGGCCACTTAATCAATGGCTCAAATCATGAATAAGCATGATTTGTGGTGGGATCGGCACATGTTGATCGTTGGGTCACAACTCACAACAAAGGCACAAAATGGCATACATGTGGGAATGCAAGCCATCAATTGGGTGGACCTAGCGTGTCAATGCCGAACTCGAGAATTAGGCTGGCCCACCTATTAATTGGACCAAAATTTATGAAACAAATAGGCACTTAACACGAGTCTAGCTTCATTGTATGTGTGCCCTCCATTGGATTAACAAACTATAGTTGCACAAAGCATGAAGCGAGGAGGTAGAAGATCCAGGCCTGGGAGAAGGGAAGCATCTGTTTCAAAAAGTAATCAAGTATAAACGGCTACGAGTAGTAGTGGGAGGGAGCGTGATTTGTGGTGGGAGAGGCACACATTGATCCTTGGGTCACAACAAAGGAACAAAGGTGATCCTTGGGTCACAACAAAGGAACAAAGGTGATCCTTGGGTCACAACACCTATGCATTGCAGGCCACTTAATCAATGGCTCAAATCATGAATAAGCATGATTTGTGGTGGGATCGGCACATGTTGATCGTTGGGTCACAACTCACAACAAAGGAACAAACCATGGTGATCCTTGGGTCACAACACCTATGTATTGCCGGGCCACTTAATCGACGGCTCAAATCATGAATAAGTGTGCCATGTTGGTATATGCAAAGGTTTGTATGGGGTTGGTGGGCTGTACATGTTGGAGTTGCGATGATAAATAACTTCGTCTCAACAATATTTTTAGGGTAAATTTTAGTTATGAGATAATAACATAGTTGTTACCTACTACATCAATATAGAAGGATTTTGATTGAACAATTTAAGCCTTTCGGTAGTTTTTATATTCATAAAGGTTTCTTCTGGTAAAAGTTAGCTTCTAAATTTCACTAGGAGATTCTTGCAATATTCTCCTATGTCACCAGGAGATTCTCGCTAGATATTTTTCAGCTTCTTTTTCCATCATTTACTTGTTCCAAAGGGGGAACTGGAGTTTAGGAGCTTTTGAGTATTACAGACTAGACCAACTTTAATGAATTAAAGCTCAATCAAAGCATCTTGAATAAACCAAAGTAATTAAACAAAAACAATAATTTTAAACCCAAGTTTGAGCTCATTCATTCGTTTCTTCTTTAGGCCATTTTTGGGTATAGTAAGGAAGACGTGGGAAAACATATCCACATAAAGAAGTAGATTCCAATTCTTTTCTCCACTTATCAAACCGCAAAAATTCCAGTAAACGCCTTACTCCAATATAAAAAGAAACACAACGTAATCTTCTTTTTTTATGGTCAAGCATTTCTTACTTTTTTTTTTTTTTTTTTTCACTCATGGTTGTTTCTTCATACATCATGTCTTATTCTTTTTAGAACAACAAGATTTATTGAGAACACAATGGACCAATTACACCAATTACTAAACATTCCCTATAAGGAGAGTAGAGTGCTAGGCCCGTTCTTTAGCTAGGAATATGATGCAATATGATGACAACAAAATGTTTCACTGAACAAAATAATCCAATCTTGACTTCGCACTTTCCTTCCAGACCTAAAAGACAAGACATTTAGAAGCACCTTTGATAGCGGCCAACCGACCAGCGTACAAAAAGCTCCAAAGCTGATGGGGAAGGACCAGTTTATCCCTATATACAGGCTCTTCCAAGTAAACTCAGGCGAGACCTCCCCGTGGGCAACCCCTACTTTCGTTGCTGGTCCCCCAATCGCACAGTCCCACAGTGGGCCTCACCTTGTAGCCATTTTGCATCTCACAGACCCCACCCCAGTGTGGAGATACAGTGCATCCTTGGAATCACACCAAGATGCCCCTGCATCAACCTTCCATAATAAGTTGGTCAAACAACAACAAACCATTGTACTGCAAAGACAACAAGTTTCTATTCAACAAGAAAATCAATATCTGAAAATAGCGTGTGAATGCAACTTTAACAGGTGATGCACATCCTTCAACAATTTCTCTATTATTTTATATGGTGGTCAGGGTGTTTTCTAGTATCTTAAGAAGAAAAATGAAGCAGACCAATGGTCTCCTTTGCACTCCAATGCCCAATGCAATGTGGTATATTTTGAGAGCAACTCTAGGCTATCTAATTAGGGGTTTGGAAGGAGATAGGAGCCTGAGATTGCCCACATACATTATGTTGATGATAAAATGGTTCTTCACAGAATCAATGATGCATGACAATTAACCACTTGCTCTAAAAGCTCGAACTGTTAGAGTATGGCGAATTAATCCCTTTATCTTATATAGCTCAGGCCCCACATCTCATGGGTTTAGGACCTCGGCTGAATCCCCTTTGTGGGCTCCAAATCACATGGGCCGCCCACCCCGAGTGTGTCCCCGCATCCCACGGGCTACCCCACTCGAGCCCAATGTGAAATGCGCATTAATCACCCCTGGTGAGGAGTCTCGAACATGAGACCTCCCTTATGGGCCCCAAATCACATGGGTCACCCACCCCGAGTGTGCCCCTGCATCCCACATGCGACCCCACTCGAGCCTAGTGTGAAAATGCCCATGCATTAATCACCCCCGGTGAGGAGATTCGAACACAAGACCTTCCGCTCTGATACCAATTTGATGCAGGACAATTAACCACTTGCTCTAAAAGCTCGAATTATTAGAGTATGACGAATTAATCCATTTATCTTATAGCCCAGGGCCTACATCTCATAGGTTTAGGACCTCGGCCGAACCCCTTTTGTGGGCTCCAAATCACATGGGCCACCCACCCCGAGTGTGCCCCCGCATCCCATGGGCTACCCCACTTGAGTCTGGTATGAAATGCGCATTAATAACCCCTGGTGAGGAGTCACGAACATGAGACCTCCCCTATGGGCCCCAAATCATATGGGTCACCCACCCCGAGTGTGCCCCTGCATCCCACAGGCAACCCCACTCGAGCCCAGTGTGAAAATGCCCCTGCATTAGTCAGAGTATGAAGAGTATTGTTCAACAGATCAATGTTGCTGGCCAGACATGATTATTGGTGCTTCAACTCTTGGGTTCAAAGGAAAGGATTTGTATGTAAAACAATTTGGTCTTTCTGTAAAATTGAGGCGCTTCATTAGCAATGTTTAAGCCCATAATATATCTTCTTTAACAGGCAGGATTAGTTAAATCAACTGTAGCTAATTTTCCAGATTGTTTTCAACTTCAGTTGTTCTTAAGCTAGGCAAAAATTCAGGCCGACTTTCCTTCCACTGGGGGTTTAATGCAACTACCAACTAGATTGTATGATCAAGGCCCAACTTTATTGTGTGATCTGGCCAATTTAAGGGTTCAGATTGCTCATCCAGCACATATCAGAACTATCTAAGGGTCCAAACTACATATTTTGACAATCCAACCCCTCTAGATCGATAATCCAAACCATCGAGATTGAAAATCTGAACCATCCAAATAATGTGGACCACATTAAGAGTCAATATTGACCTAATTAACCATCTGGATCAGATCAAACTAAATCAATTGCCCATTGGACTGTGGGACCTACAGGTCCAATTGGATGGAAAGATGAACAAGTGGTTGGACTATGGGGGGTATAAGTCCAACTGTATACATCTACAGGCCCTATACACAATGGTGTTCTTTTCGAGAGTTTGTACAATCCTCTTGATCCATATGTAAGTCAGGGTATTAAATAGTTGTTTTAGAGTGCGACTTGCCTGAAGATTAAAACCAGTACACCTCACCTGGTTTTGCTCCATTTTCAGTCATTTCGATCCCTGTTCGATCTGGTGACTCATCCCAGTTCTTACAGAAACACATGCAACTTGGACAGAATCTTCTTGTACAAAATCATATTTTGAAAAAGAATATAAGTAGCAAGTTTTAGTTTCTTGTAGGTGTGTGCATATATGGCCTTGTTGGGCCTGTGAGCTATGGGCCTTTAGTCCTTGGTCTTTTAGACTTTAGTAGTTTATTTCTTATTTCCTTATTTGCCATCTTTTCTCTCTTTAATCTCATTTTTGTCTTAAGGGCATATATGTAATTGTATCATTTATTATAAATAATGATAAGACGTCCAACCCTAGGTACTCTTCTTTCTTCTCTCATATTCTCTTCTTCTCTACAAAGCAAGGAAAGCTCTCTTCTTGATCTCTCTTCCTCTTTCTTCCTTCTTCTTTCTCTCCTCTCTTCTTCATTTTTTCCCCTCTTGGAGGTTTGGTTTGAGAGTCGATGTGGTCTATTTGGCAATGTGATTTGATTCTTTGAGGGATTTTGTGGATGCTTAAGATTTTGTGATGTGATAGCAAAGTTCCTACTTGTTCTTTTTTAGTTCATATTTCCAGTGCGTTTTTTGTGCCCGTTTTCTCCAAAATCAGGTTGCCACAGACAAGGTTTGTTGAAATTCAAGGTTTGGATGATTCTTCTTTGAAGTTTCCTCCAGTTTTCTCATAAAAAACTGATTTGTATCATCTAGGGTTTGAGACCTTTATATTTGGCATTGTTGGTTTGATCATCCCTCGATTCTAACCTTACAGTCTTTGTTACTTGCGTCAGTTGAATCTAGTGACATCAAGAACTTATAGTGTGAGCATATCTTAGTCAAACACCATAAGTCTGTTTATCCACCTACGGAAAACAGTTCAGCAGAATTCTTTCTTTGGTTCATTCGAATGTATGAGATCCAATTCCTATTGTTTCTAATAGATTTAAATATTTTGTCTCATTTATTGATGGTGCTTCTTGTATGACATGGATTTATTTGGTGAAAACTACAAATGGGGTTTGCTCCATTTTCAAAGTGTTTCATAATTGAGGTCAAAAAATTAATTTAATGTGAATATTGGTACTTTTTGTAAAGATAATGCAAAGGAATATCTTTCCCATAATATGATATCTTATCTCCAGGAGCATGGTATTAACTCTCAAACCATGTGAGCATATACCTCACAATAAAATGGAATTACTGAAAGGAAGAATAGACATCTTTTAGAAGTTACCCGTGCTCTTCTCATTGGTATGTCTGTCCCTAAGTCTTTTTTGTTAGATATGATTATTATAGCTTGTTATCTGATTAATCATCTGCCTACCAAGGTTATTATTGGGGAGTCATCCATTCAATATTTTTCAGCATTCAACCTTATCTCTTAAATTCATTGCGAGTCTTTTTGGGTGTCGATGATTTGTCGAACTGAGAATGAGTTTATATATTGACCAAGGAGAAGGTATCTTCATAGAAATAAACTGCCAAATCGAGTTGTTAAGAGTATTTCTTGGAATATTCATCTTCACAAAATGGTATAAATGTTTTGATCCAATTACTAAAAGACGTTATATCTCTATGAATGTTAAATTTGTTGAAGACGTTTCATACATTCCAATTAGACAGGAGAGCACAACTCTGTAGTTCTTCCTGTTCCTATCCTTGAGTTTGATCAGATAGTGTCCGTCTCCTCTAATGCTAAAGATAAGGTTGTTTCTGATTCCACTAATTCCAACTTAAAGATATATTAAAGGAATGTTTGTACTCCTATTATCTCTCATGACACCACGAAGCATACTCCTTTACCGACAGGTACTAACAATGTTCCTACTTATTTACCTATTTATATTGATCCATATTTAGCTTCTTCCTTGGATTTACTTGTTGCTATTAGAAAAATGAAAGGACAATATACTTCTTATCCCATTCAACGTTTTGTTTCCTATCACTCTGTCTTCATCACTGTTTCCTGAGCACAAGTCCTTTGTTTCTATTCTTGAATGTTATTCCTCCATCATTCCTAAAAAAACCTTAGGAAGATCTTATTTCTCTTATGTGACAACAAGCTATGAAGGAGGAGATGTTAACTCTTGAAAAGAATCATACATGGAAGATAGCTTAGTTACTAGTTGGGAAGAATCCCATAGGTTGTCGTTGGGTGAATGCTCTCAAGTACAATCCCATTGGCAATATACCTCGACATAAAGCCTACCTTTTAGCTAAAGGATTTATACAAACTTTTTTGCTACTATTGCTAAGATGAACTCTACACGGGTGATCATTTCTCTTGCTGCCAATGTTTGAAGTACCTCTGATATTATCTTTATCTCCAGCTCAGCGGAACCGATAACGTTGGTAGTATAAAAATTCTAGATATTAATAATGTACCGCTAAGTATCGTCAACATATCAATATTGCTAATATAATCGCCAATATTTTCAACTATGTAAATTCTAGGTGTCACTTGTATTGCCAATATTTTCAACTATGTAAATTCTAGGTAATGCTTGTATCATAAGTGTATCGACGATATTTCAATAATATCACCAACATATTGATATCATCAAAATTTTGTTTATTAGAATTATTATTATTATTTTTTTTCATTTTTTTTCATGGGCACATGGATATATGTAATGTTCAATTTTTCATTGATAATATCTCGAACTTATCGATATCGCAACATGCACAATATTGAGACTACAATCTTTCGTTTCCTTTCCAATTGTTGATGATTTCTTAGTGAAATATCATGTGTTGTTGATATTTTGCAATATCGATGGATATTTGGATAGAAGGTTGGATGGTTAAATAGGCCGGATGGGATGTTTGGACTGATTTCTTACAACAACACATGCTTTTAAGGCCCCATTAAATGGAAACTTGTTATGTATGCATTCTTTTTGCATTTTTTTTAAATTTAATTTATTTAAAATTTCTAAATATACAAATATGCACATTTTAACATCTCCCAAAGGTTCGCTGAAAATTCCACAAAATTTCCCATGTTTTCCAGCATATCCGGTTATCAGCGATATTATTGATGATATCGATATTGTTTCCATATCACTGGCCAGCGAAACTTGTAGCGATACCGATACTTCGAACACTGCTTGCTGCCAATCTACGTTGGCCCCTACATTAGTTAGATGTTATGAATACTTTTTTAAATGATGATTTGATTGAAGAGATCTATATGTTTTCTCTTGTATTTGATCAATAGGGGGAAGAAAGAAAGTATCGCCTTTAGAAGGCAATATATGGGTTGAAGAAGGCTCCTCGAGCCTAATTTTATAAGTTTAGTGGGGCCTTGATTTGCATTGAATTTACTCGTATTCACTCAGATCATTTTTCTGTTAAGGGGCATATGCAAGGGGCAATTATTGTGAGTGTCTATGTGGATGATATCCTTATTACAGGAGATGATTTTAATGGTATTTCTAAGTTAAAATTATATTTAAGCAAGGCGTTTGACATCAAAGATTTGGGACCGCTATAATATTTTCTTGAAATTAAAGTCTCTCGTTCTAAGAAGGGCACAGTTTTGTCTCGGCGAAAATATACCATTGATTTGTTAACTTCAACTAGTAATCTTGGTGTCAAACCTATTAATTCTCCACTGGAAGTCAATAAGAAGCTCAAGGAAGATGATGGGAAGTTCTTGATGATCCTCATATGTATGAATGCTTGGTTTGAAAATTGATATATTTGATGATCACTCACCCAAATCTATCTCATGCAGTGAGTTTGGTTAGTTCATGCATGCTACTCATTCTGGTCACTGTAAAGCAGTTCGTTGCATTTTACATTACATTAAATTCTCTTTAGGATGTGACATGTTATTTAGTTGTTATAATAATCTTGACATTGAAGGATAATCTAATGTAGATTGGGCAGGTTCACCAAATGATCGACAATCTACAACAGGCTACTGTAGTTTTTCGAGCAGTAATTTAGTTACCTGAAAGATTAAGAAGCAAACAATTATTATTTGATCTAGTGCTAAAATAGGGTATTGTGCTATGGCAAATACGTTATGTGAAATTATGTGGTTGAAAAGCTTTATTATTGAATCAAGATTTCCTATGAAGACTCGTGTGTTGATGTGTTGTGACAATCAAGCTGCCATTCACATAGCTTCTAATCTGATTATTCATGAGCAAACAAAACATATTGAAGCTAATTATCACTTTAATTCATGAGAAGGTTACTACTAGCGTTATTTCCACTCCTTTTGTTCCATCTTCTACGCAATTGGTGGATATCTTCATTAAGGCTTTTAATGTGGAAGTTGGACAACTTGTTTTAGGTAGGGGCTAATATTTATGCCTCGGCTTGTGGGGGAGTGTAGGTATGTGCATATGTGGGCCTGTGAGCTATGGGCCTTTAGTTCTTGGGTTTTTAGGCTTTAGTAGTTTATTTCTTATATCCTTAGTTTCCCTGTCATCTCTTTTTAGTCTCTTTCATCTCAAGGGCATATATGTAATTGCATCACTTGTTATAAATAAGGGTTGGACATTCAACCCTAGCTACTCGATTTTCCTCTCCATATTCTTTTCTTCTCTAACATTTCTAATGTAGCTTCCTTATTTGGTTTGGTCTTTGTTCTTTTATTGAAAAAGCTATACTTGGATTATTTAGGGAAAAATATGTGGGTCAATTGGAGGATAGAAGATTGTATCTTCTAGAAAGTTCTTTCTAGAAGCTACCTAGGCTATATTGAATCCATTATAAAGGCCTCTAAGGCCATATATATGAACCTAAACTTAATTATCTGAATATGGATTGAATGGAAGTGAATTTTTTCTAATGATGGGGCTGTAGCCTAGGATGGTATGCCTAAGGCTCAATTTGGTGTAAGGTATTCTGTATCAGTAATGGTGGCCATAACGGTCACCACAATTACCGATATGGTTATCGATTATAATGGCCGATACGGGGACGTAACGACTGTTATGACCACAGTAACGGTTGAAAATTTTCTTTTGCCCAAAAAATTCTGAAAAAATATTCAGAAAATCAAGAATAATGTAAATATTCCAAATATGTATTCATTTTTTGTTTTGAACATGTTTATGGTAATGTAATGGTCCACTCTTTGGTGAGAGTGCCCTATTAGGCTGTCTAGTGAATTTGTGAATATGATTATATGTATCTAATGTTTACACATCACAATCAAGCATTAAAACTAGAAATAAGAAAAATTGCATAAATACTACTCTTCCAATTTTTTGAAAACATAAGGCCATCGGAGCTTCTATTCGCTCAAATCACTTCAATCTACGATTTTAATATTAAAAACTATAGTAAGAGTGGTCGAAGTCTATTGTAAAATTATCTAAGAGAGTTTTTGGAATGAGAAAAGTTTTAAAAAGGGGGAGAAAAATGAATTTAAATAGAAAAAAAGTGGCCGTTTTTTGACCATTATCCCCCGTAACGGTCTTTACGGCCACCGTAACATCCGATACGGTCCCAAAAAATCAACTGCCCCATTTCAACCCCGTATCAGGTAATGGTCATGGCCGTTACCTATACGTATCGGCCTTTACGGGCGAATCGTAACAAATACGGAACACCTTGATTTGGTGTGACTCCTTATAGTTTTCGGCATGTGATCATTTATTTTCTATTGCAAGTAAAGAAGTTTTCAAATTTGTGGCATAAACTTGGAGGATTGTCCTCAAACTCATATGCATATTCACTTAGTTGTCTTTAAGTTGTGTTACATCAAAGTGCATGAAATAAAAAGAAGCTCATCATGTAAAATGGTTATAGGTGTGTTAGCCACAGGGGAATATAGGTCTTGGCAGACCTTAAGATTTCTAAATTATGCACTGTTTGGAAAAGGGCGGTGGTGTCCTCCATAAAAGATGTGTTCACTCAGATCTCGAAAGCGACATCTGAAAGAGGGCTTAGGTTCACAAAGTTTCCTTGGAACAGCTTGAAACCGGTCCTCTATCAATTTCAAAATTACATCAGATTTTTTTTTTTCAATGGATCACATTGAGAATTTTATGAAAACAAGAAAATATACAGCAATCCTAGCAGCACAAACAGATAACTACAGAACTCCAATGAAACAAACCAGCGAGCCCCTTCACTAATAAAACCCCATTTCCCATTAGAGACATTCAACACATTAATGAGGATAATCTCCCTAGAGACCCCCTCTTTTGCCAACCTATCCACATCAGTATTAGCATCTCTGAACCTCTATTCACATGGTAAAACACTACCATTCATATGATGCCAATGTGCTGAAATTTCTCCAACAGATTAATCCACTTCCCAAGCATTGCAAGCAGACTTGGCCAAATAGATCACATTTGCTGAGTCCCCTTCAATCAAAAGGGGCCAAAGTTAGAAATCTCAAGCAATTGTGATCCCCCAGAGCAATGCCGCTGCTTTTGCAACACTAGGAATGCAACCCTTGCAATGTTGACTTGTCATAGACAATGTAAAGTCAAAGGGCATAGGTATGCATCTCTTGTACATCACTGCTTGTCATTGCTTGGGAGAGAGATTAGACCATACTAAGATAAACCAAAATTAGTGCATTCGGGTAAACACGCAACTTGGTCTTAAAAATTGAATGAAGGCATGCATAGGAGATTTCCATAGGTAGTAATAGTGTCTAGGATAGAGCCCATGACAATTTATCCTAAAATAGCTCCCTGGATAAATCTACTCTTGACGCCACTAGCTACTTTCTATTAGTCTTCAATGAATTAGTAAAATTCTAACACTTGTGTTAAGCATTGAATGAAGCCATGCGTAGGAAATTTCCTTAGGTAGTATCTAGTGATAGAGCTCATGACAATTTATCCTAAAAATAGCTCCCTGGATAAATCTACTCTTGAGGCCGCTAGCTACTTTCTATTATCAAGTCTTTGATGAATTAGTAAAATTCTAACACTTGTGTCGACCTAGTGGTTGCAGTTTAGTCAAAGGCATTGGAGGACCCCGTCGAGGTGCACGCCTAGAATTGGGCCACAAGCACCTTGCCTGGGCCCCTGGTGAGGTGCCACCCCCACACATTCACCTAGGTGCACGAGGGTTCCACCTGCATAGTGTTGTGATTTACCCTTTTGAGTACCTCAAAGAATGGTCTTTTTGGTACGCTGATAACCATTAAGTGTAGAAAGACGTCTTGTAAAATCCCTTTGAGCACATTTTCCCCAATTCTTTTAGATCAAAACTTTGATTCATCAAAAACACTTATCCCAAATTTCTTAGATTTTTATACACCCATGAGATCTTCTTCTTTCTTCTATTCATGATTTAAGCACTACAATGGATGACTTAAAAGCAATTGAGTTTTCATTTGTGCCATACAAGAGATAGAAGATGAATCATGGACTTTAGGAGAATTGGAAAATTTAGATTACAAGATTTGAGGATATTGAAAATTTGGACTTCTAGGGTTTGGAAATTTTAGGGATTTTAGCAAAATTATGATTCCGGGTTGGCGAATTTGGAAGAGTTGGAGAGACTAGGAAAAGAGTTAGAATTTGGGGGAAGTTGGAACATTATGGTTTTGAAATAGGGAAATTTAGGAATATTTGGGGCTATTAGATTTTGAGCTCAAAGGAATTGGGAATTTTATGAAATTAGGGTTTCTAGGCTAGGAAACCGGGCAAACTTTGAAATTCCAGGGCTTTGTAGATTCATTGGAATGTAGGAGTAGATGTAAGTTTTAGAAGTAGCGTCTAACTATAACTCTATTTAAAATAGGTAATAACTCTACAATTAGTTTTATCTCATTATTTGAAAATTAATTTTAGAGCTAAAACTGTTTAAAAAATCAATATTTATTTATATGTCGGTATCATACAAGTTTCGATGGCCGGGAATATTATAATATTGTAGATAACCAGAAATGCTGAGAAACATGGAGAAAACAGTGGAATTTTTTAATGAAACTTCTGAAGATGCTAAAATACACATATTTGTAAATTTAGGAATCAAAAAGTTGCAAACACAATGCTTATATAGTAAGTTTCCATTTAAGAGGGGGCCTAAAAGCATGCGCTGTTGTAAGAAATTTGTCCAACCATCCCATCCATCTCATCTTTCCTTCCAACCATCCATCCACACATCCATTGATATTTCAAAATATCGACAAACACATGATATTTTGCCAAGAAATCATCGACAACTAGAAAGGAAATGAAAGATTGTGGTCTCGATATCGCTCGTGTTGTGATAACGATAACATCACGATATTATCAATAATATTATCTACAAATTAAACACCACATACAACTATGTGCCCATAAACCTTTTTTGAAATGTTAACTTTTTTAATAAACAAACTTTTGGTGATATCAATACATTGACAACATTATTGAAATATCGTTGATACATTGGTGATACAAGCGGCACTTGGAATTTATGTAGTTGAAAATGTTGATAATACATTGGCGATGTTGATACAATGGCAATACAAGTGACACCTGGAATTTACATAGTCGAAAATATTAGCAATACATTGGTGATATTGATATATTGGCGATACTTACCAATACATTGCCAATACTGCCAATTCCTGGAATTTCTAACACTACCAATGTTATCAGTATTGCTACCGGTGTTCTTGGTGCCGCCGACCTGGAGACAAATAATATTGGGGATATTTCGATAATATCAGGGATACTTCGAACAATGTATGTAACATATATGATATTAAAATAAATATATTAATAAATTGCACTTGGAATGTCCAAGCGTGTGGCTAGGCATTCCAAGGGAAGTTGTGCCGAGGAACGCTTAACAACCTTAACTACAATGAATAGTTGTTTGACTAGAGTTCTTACTTTGATGTTGCAACCGATTAATGACAATTTTGATTGGGGTTCAATTGGGGAAAAAAAAAAGAGTTTTGACCAACAATACTATGTAAAATGTGTGGTTGGTATCATAAGAAAAAAAAAAAAAAAAACGTGTAATCGAAGTCGAACAAAATTCAAATGAGCCACTTTGCACATTCCAAAATATTTGACAGTTATTTTGATACATCATTGTTTAGCTATGTTCCCTGTCCATAAAAACTTAAACTAATTTTGCCTTGACACAAAAAGTAACCAAATCATGGGCAGATTATAATTCTAGGGCTCAATTGGGGTCAAATATCCTAGCTAACCACTTGTGGTACCCACTGTGGGGCTTGCCTACCCTTGGGGAACTCCTTCGTTCTCCTGTTAGATCACAAGTAGAACCCACTGTAGTGGCTGTTAGCCCCCTTGGCTGATTTTGGGGCCACATCACACCCCATCAAATTATTTGATTAATGTTTTTGTTCAAATGAGTCCTGTACAAATATGGATAAGTTAGCCTACAAGAGTTAACACAGAATAGCAAATCAATAACCTACAAGTATCTTTTGCTTGGTCTAGATATTTTGAACATATCGACACAATGGGCTGTGCAGTTTAGAAATGTATGCTAGAAAAACTAAATAAGGATGCCCCAACATGGAAATGATTAAAAAATAAATTAAAGCAACAACCTTGATTGCATTGTAGAAGCAACTTCAGTAAATTCACAATTTCTATGTTGCCATCATCATATTCTCTTAGCATCTGCCACCGTGCAGAACTTAAAAAACGAGCACTATTTTAGAGGAAAAAATATCTTTTAGAATGACGTAGCATTTTTGTGAAAAACACACACAAGAACAGCGAGGGAATCATCAATTGGTCCAATGCACAAAGTCTATTATAAGAAAGACACAAAATAAAATAATAAATACCTGAAAATTTAAACATTCCATGCAAATCTTGAACATCACAAATATCAGCTATAAAAAGTTGTATAGGCAGTGCCAACAAAGATTGCTTACCGCATATTATTTGGTGGTCTATCAAATATTTCACGTTGATTGACAGTAGGCATTGAACCATGTAGTGGAAGAATCAGAAACTTGCTTGAAATTCCAAGAAGGCTGTTTGCTTTAATCTTTTCCAGTAGTTTCGATATGTCATCCCAACCTGTAAGGAACACAAGGATTGCCCCAACCCCTTCATTGCGACAAATATGCTCAATTGTTGATTCCACCTACAATTAAGAAAAATAGGGAGGATCAACTTATTTTGGCAATGATAGACATGAAGTGAACACCTCAACAACAGATAGTAGTGGTATGGGTAGGGAAATTATTGTGACAATGATAGACAAGTGTGAGAGAAAAACTGCAGTGACAGACGGTTGAAGCCAGGGGAGGCGAATTTCACATTAAAGAAATAACCAAGGAAAAATAACACTTCACAGTTGCTTTTTCCCCTTCTTATCATTGTACTAGAAGCCTTATTGCAAGGGACCTACAGGACAAAGTATGATGAAAACAACATGCTAATTTAACAAAAAAGATACATCAACAAAAGAAATCAGAAGATAAAATACAAACAAAAAGTTTAGCATGATTGAACTATTGAGCCCAAAAGAGTTCAACGCTATGTGCATATATATAATGAAACAAATACTACATATATTACAAGAAAATTCAGTATAAATTATTAGAATAGCTAGATTTTTGTAATGAAAACAATAAACTAACAACACATGGAGGAATATATCACAAATTTTGAGAACATAAATTCACATAAATAAAATAGCATGTGACTGTACACGTTGAAATTATTCATTTTACTTCTTTGAATTATTGCCAGTTTGCAACTGCATAAGAAAGTATCATCATCATCATTTAAGCCGTATCTCAACTAATTGGGGTTTTGCAACCACATATGAAAGTATCATCATCATCATCTAAGCCGTATCCCAAATGGGGTTGGTTACACGAATGCTGTTCCACAATTCCACTCTATGAAGGAGCCTATCCTCGGTTAAACCATGTTGAGAGACATTATGTTTTGGGTTGAAATGGGCCAATGGGCCTTGTAACGATTTAAGTGAAATTGGGCCCAGGTTGCACTGTGGGTCAGGGCCACTTATGTACAGAGTCCCCACACAGTTTGGGGCTTAATAAAAGGTGGAATGGAGATTAGGGTTTGTGCATTGCAAACCCTTCTACCTTGTTCCTCACATTCTCTTCTTCTACTCCTTTCTCTTTTATCTCTCCTCTCCTCTCCACTCCTTCCTCTCGTCTGCTCATCTATCTTTTTCTGCACTCTCTTTTCAGTTTTCTGCTGCTGAAGATGCTAGTGGACAGCACACACTGTACACTTTGGGCCACCACTAGGAGGATGCTGTCCACACCTTTGGGCCCACTGTTGAGCACATTTTTCTACGTGGTATCTGAGCACTGATCTAAACAAGGGACCGTTGCTTGATCAGATCTTCATCATCTCCACGTTGTTGTGATCAGATCAGAAGTTTTGATTGGTGGAATGTGATTCTCCTCTCCCTTCATTTCAGGACCAGTTGGGTTCTGTAAAGTCTGTGCAATGCTGTGTATGGTTTCCGTTGCTTGATTGGATCAGTTGGATTCAGGTGGGCCATTACTTGGTGGTATGTGGTTTCATTTTTCAGTTTTCTGCTAATAAGGATTTTTATAATTCCCCCACCCACATCCTCTTGAATATCATTGTTACTTGCTGAAATGTTTGCCCCAAAATCATTGGTGGGCCATCTCTCAGTGTTATCTGCTGCATAGTATTGCAGGATCCTGTAGCGCTGATTGTTGATTCCATTGCCGAGTACATTGATTTGGACCTGTGGGCCATTGCTGTGGGGCAGCCTGATTAAATTTCAGCTAATGGTGTTGGTTTGATTGTTTGCTGAATCTAATTGCTGGAATTAAACCATTATAATTCTGGGGAAAACAAAAAGGAAAAAGAAAACATGGACGAGCCAATGTTGATAGAGGCTCACCTCTGACTGTCGTCCATTTGAAAACGTTAAAGCTGGTCCAGTGTTTTGAACAGCGCCCGTAGCAAATAGCGTAAATCCCCTATAGGGGTCGTAGCATATGCGTAGCGTATGTAGCGAACGCTATGTTTTATTTTTATTTTTATTTTTATTTTAACAAAAGATAGTTTACTTAACAATCTCAAACTTTAGGATTTTAATTTCTTTTCATACTTGTGACTTGTGGTTTCAATTAATAATGCGTACACTACGACACTACGTTTTTTTTAATAAAAGATAGTTGTATTTTGTATTTTTTACTTACTACTCTCAACTTTTAGGATTTTGATTTCTTTTCATACTTGCAATTTCAATTAAACGTTATTAATTAAAGTAGTTTGCTTAGAAAGTTGTTGATGTGATAATGATTTGATTTGGTTTATATATGTGGATTGGCTTTTGATAAATGATAATTAATAACTTGTTTGAGTGTGCTTATACTTGAAAGATGAATCATCTTATATATATATATTTGCTTACCATATTACATTTTTCCTACTTTTTAATTAAAAAATAAAGTATCGTGATGCTTACGCTACTTATGCTAGATGCTACAGAGAGCTGAATGCTATGCAACACGCTACCACTACTTGAGTTGGCCAGTTGAGCCACCGTTGTGTATCAAATAAACTGATGGACAGGATGAATTTCTCAACACACATCACGGTAGGCCCTACGTACATGAGAGGGTCAAGCAAAGGTTTCAATGGTAGGCATTGCTATCAGCACTGTTTCATACCGTGTGGCCCACTTGGGTTTTGGATATGTCCCAAGTTCAGAGCCACCTCATAACAAGATCTAGCAAAATGGATGGACAAGGTAGATTTCTCAAAACAGTATGGTGGACCCTAGGCATTGTGTTGTGGTCACCATGCAATCCGCATCCAGAGAGAGATTCAGTTAAGGTAGGGGTAACAACTGTTGGGTCAGGCCATGATCATGGCCACCTTAATGTGTATTTTATATCCATGCCACCCATCTGTTTTTCCAGCTCATTTTAGGAAGCAGATCCAAATTTCTGGTGGACCACACCACGGGAAACAGTGCTGACCATTAAAAACTTCTTGTGGGCCACAAGTTTTGGATCAAGCTAATATTTGTGTTTTCCCTTCATCCGCGTCTGTGACATTACCAACAGGTTGGATGGCAAATAAACATTACAGTGAGCCCTAGGAGGTTTTTAATGGTGAGCTTCCAATCACTCCTATTTGTTATAGTATGGTCCACCTGAGATTTGGATTTGATTTTTTTTTTTTTTTTTTTGGACCATGCCCTAAAATGAGCCAGCAAAGCAGATGGATGGAGTGGATATAAAATAGATACATCGAGGTGGGCCCACAGTCAGACGGTCACGGCCTAACCAATTGGGTGTTTCATGACTCATCGACTAGCCTTTTCAGTTAGGTGTTTTAAAAACTCATGCAACTGATCTTGGCCACAACCACTTTCCAGGATCACCTATTTCTTAGAATGGCCCACTTGAATCGCTGAATGGGCTGATCTTTTGGCCCTATGGTTAAAATGGGGCAACTCACATGGTGACTGGGGTGGATTTAAATTAAACATCACGGTAAGGCCAAATTCAGCTGGCCACACTTTAAGACTGTAAATAAGTCTCCCGTGGGCTGGTGCAGAGGAGACTGAGACCAATAAAGTGAAATGCTCACTTGCGAACCAATTCTCACAAGTTCTCACGAGAACTTTTTGAGAACTCATCTCACCTGATATAAGCCCAAAATTTGTATCGGCTGATACGGCCCCGAAACGGGTAACGGTTCGCACCGTTACCGTAACCGATTTGGCACACCCTGGCCATGGCAAAAGGAAACAATTTCCTCCCTTGATTTGCATCTCTTTGCCATGGCCCACCAGAGTTTTGGATCATGTTGAAAACTGGGCCCTGGAGGATTCATAGGATGCCGCATCACATGGCTCTCTCTCTCTCTCTCTCTCTCTCTCTCTCTCTCTCTCTCTCTCTCTCTATATATATATATATATATATATATATATATATATATATATATATATATATATATATATATAGTGATGCTCACCTACGCACCTACGCACACTTGTCATGGGCATCTAATCCGAACGGTCCATGTGATGTGGAATCCCATGAAACCCCAAGGGATAAATTTTCACCTTGATCTAAAATTCTGGTGGACCATAGCAAAGAGAAATGCAAATCAAGGGAGGAATTTTTTTTCATTTTTCATGGCCCACCAAAGTTTCGGATCAAAGTAAAAATTGGGCTCAGGGGGTTTCATGAGGTGCTGCTTCATGTGGACCGTTCAGATTTTAGAGTCACATCATGTATGATATGTTCTCAAAAAAGTTCGCAAGAGTTCCGTGCGAACTGGTGTGCAGCTGAGCATTCGGCCACACACACACACACATGCAGAGTATATCAATACTTTCTTTATAGTAATAAGTGTGATTTACGGTACACTGGTGTACAATATTAATCATGTGACATTTTTCCAAGAATATCATTTTACTCCAAACAGGATTGAAAAATCAGACCGAAGAAAAGAAGCCCTGATACACTGAACTTTAAAGTTTCTTCCATTGGAGAATAGGTGATTCAAAAGAATTCATGCATGACTATCAGCATGACCAAGTAGAAATGATAATAATCCTAATACAAACTAGTGCTATGAATTTTCCTATTATTGTGGAAATAATGACATCATGGTTAATCAGTCAAAACTTCGACACTACTTCAGTAACATACAAAACATCAACTTAAATATGTTTTTGCACCACCCTGTTCCTACTCTTAAAATTCATAAATGTGTCATGGCTATCACAATATTCCACCACTTAATCTTAATAAGAAATTAAACATGCTCCATGAAGGTATGTCAAACAATTAACAAGAGCCGTTTAGAAAGTGACATGCACTCATGCATAAATGTGTAAATAACAACAATCTTTTCTATATTTTATCAAGGAGAGCTCCCAATTCAGCTACTTTGTAGGCATTCAACAATAGTTTACAAGCAGCTTGAAGTTACTTACAAGACCCAGATCAAGTTGGGAACCGGACCAGGCTTCAAGTGAATGTCTCGTAGCCGTGCTGTAGTTTCTGTAATGTGAATCAATATCAACCTCCTGCGACAACAAAGCAATTAGTATCAACTGGGAAGCATCTCAATTTGTGCAGTCCGCATGAAAACTGCACTTTCTGAAAACACACACACACAAAGCACTGTAGCATCATATTATGATTAACCACATGAGTTGTCACAAAGTCCCAACGGATGGACAATAATAATCGAATGAAACCAGGTCATCTTTTGAAGAGGTACAAACAATCATAAAGCATGTGTTATTTCTAATAGAATGATATAAATCCGGATGGACTAAACAGATATTAAGTGTCCAAAGGAACGCACTCTATAATTCTGTTAGTTGTATGTGGCCTTTAAAGCCAAACAAATGTCTGTTGATTTGAAGTGGGTCATCAGTGACCCTGTTGATGAATGGAACTTGGCCATTAGTAGCCTGGTTATTTCTTTTATTGTAAAATTTGTGAATGCATTCGACCTATATTGCTGATGGTTATCATGTGCTATGTTGAAGTTGAACCAATCACGAGTTGGGTTGAATTAATCTCCACCATGGCATATCTTGTAGCCTATGCCCTTCATCAGATGCAAGTGCGAATAACAACTAATTTACAAGTAACATGTTGTACTTTGGTTGGTTATGTTTGGCTGGGATCTTGGACCATTAATGAAGAGATTAGTTAGTTTTAATCAAGATTAATTGAGTTTGTCAGGTAGTTGTGGGAAAAGTATAAGTATTCTATTTTAGGGATATTGTATGGACTTTTTTTAATTGAACTTCACTAAAATCATATTTCTTGGAGTTAAAGAGGCTAGAGAGCCTCCTACTTGAATGTTGGGGTGCGTGTTTGGATTGCAAATTGCAAGCCAAATATTGATATTTCCCCTGAATTCCCCTTCTCCTTTCCTGTTTCTTATCGACCTGTCAGTCCCATATGCCACTTTTTCAAGATGTATTTTTCAACCTGTCCATACAATTATTAAAAAAAATAAAGTACTAAACATTGTAACCTAAATATGAATGGCATACATAAAAATATCCAAGAAAAAATGAAAGACTATGAATGAGCCATGTCCAATGGTAGGCACACGCCTGTCACTAGATGATTTAGAAAAAAGTTCCTTCTGTTTGTTATATAGATCCTAATCCCCTAATCTTTTGCCATTTTCCGTTCATGTGGATCTTTGCTGGATTACTTTTATTATCTATCTGTCTTCCACCAATTCAAGGATTAGGATCTTCAAATTTGGGCAAATTTGGAATATCCACAACCACAGTGGTGAGCAGCAGCTCAATGGCATGGATCAACGAACCACAGAACCCAGATCGATGAACAGAAAGCAGTAGAAAATTGTGTTAGTTCCAACAAAAAAGATGTTGAGATATATAAATTCATGTCACCACCAATACTAAATGATCGATATTATAAGCCTTCACATGATTAAATCACTAACATGTGTAACCGATAATCATCTTAGCAGATCAACTTCTTGAATTTAGAATGTTTTTTATTCCAAAGATTAAAACCAATGTAGGTCTATAGTTTAGCACAGGATGGAATATTGGAAGTGCATGTAAAAGAATGATAATCTGTACTCAAGCATGCCTCAAACAACTCAGTCAACAGGTCTTTTTTAAATTCCGTCTGTCTCCTTCTTCTCCTTGTATTTCCTTGGAAGCTGTCAAACTCTGATTTGATACTGTAGCGTGTTTTCTCAAGCACATCTTCTAGGAACACTTCTGCTACGGGAAAAGTACGTCCCTGCAAAACCATACAGTCAAAACAGATACAAAAGGCAACTGTACAGAGATGACAGGATTTCTGTCAGCGTATGGGAATAAAACCATTCAAATATTACCGGTATGTGTATGGTTGGTGCATTTCCAAAATATTTGGAGAAAAGATCTGCATTTATTGTGGCACTCATCAGAATAAGCCGCAAATCTGGGCGCCGGGGAAGAAGGTCACGCAAAATTATTATGAGAAAATCCTCATTTATGCCTCTTTCATGAATTTCATCCACTATTAAATGGCTAACACCAGCTAAATCTGGTTCTTGGACCTGTCATTATAACACAAATTAGGAAGGGAAAAAGAGATTTCAGAGCCAACTATTGTGTAATTATTATTCAATTAACATGCAATAGCAATTGCAAGAATGGAAAATGTTTGGAGCATTGGAAGAATTCTTTTAAGCCAAAACCAATACCATGCCTTTTCGCTTTTAGTAACTTCAACTCATTACCTACACAGCCAAGGTGCATGGCCTCAATTTGTTTTCCTTATCCCTAGCCCATATGTCAATTGTAAAAGCTCACGAACTAAACAATGAGGGCTACAGTACCCAGATATGACTGCTGATAGGATTGTGGCTACAGGAATGGATTCTCAAAGTCCAAAAGAAGGAACCAGATAAGAGTACCCATTTGAAAAATGCTACCGATATTCAGTTTTACAGATCTTAGTTGAAACATTAGAACAGTTGTATTAATTTTTAATTCAATTGAGCAAAGCAATGCTTTCTCGAGTATTAGTTTTTAGCGAGATTCATGATGGAAATGAGGATGTTGAGAAGGATGAGTGGCCAAATGAGGAAGGATAGAATTAGAAATAAATGCATTCGAGGGAACTTAGGAGTAGTACCAAGAGGTAATAAGATGAAGGAAAGTGGACTTGGATGGCTTGGCCATGTCAAATAGAGACCAAGAACTGTTCTGTTTAGACTGAGTGAGTTGGTACAAGTTAAAGGATCCAAAAGGGCAAGGGAAAGGCCTAAAAGGACATGGATGGAGGTAGAAAGAAAAAAACTTGATGACATATGGTCTTACTGAAGGTTTGAACCTTGATAGAGTGGAATGGCAGAACAGGATTCATGTTGCCAACCCCAATTAATTGGAATAAGGTTTAGATGATCATGAGAGTGTTTACCGAGATTGTACCATTAGACCTTTTATAACACAACAATAATAAGAGAGAATTGTTTAAAACTCAAAAACAAAGAAATGAACTACAATAGAATTTAAGGCAATGTTCCAAATTGTTACAAAAGGTCCACTCATTGTTTTGGATTGTTGACCTCACATTTGATTGCATTTGCCTTGAAAGAACTGCTTAGTTGCAGTTTCTTTATATCAAGTATCCGAAAAACCCACATCGCTTAAAATCTAACAAAATTGTAATTTAAGATAGGCTAGCCAAACAGTAAATGAAATATTAAAGCAGAAGAAATTTGCTAAATCAAAAAACTTGTTCAATTATACAAAACTTATGTAGGAAAAGTTTGCATGCCAAACAAAATCTGAAGTGGCTACTAAAATTAAGGGAGAAACACAGCTGATCTAATATTATCAGCTGCTAATGTTTAATGCTACAGCCTTTTCTTCTTTTCTTTTCTTTTACTTATTTACTTTTGGTGCCTTCAGAATTTTTTGTTTCCAGTTCTAACATTGAGAATACCATATATTTTCAAGGGAAAATTTGTTTCAAAAATGGATTTTTATTTTTATTTTTTTTTCAGCCTAGAACAAGTTTGTAGGTGATCAATTCTCATTCTTTATTATCTAACGTTTATATTAATACGAAGGGTTCGATTAAGAAGCGTTTGCTAAGAGGATTTTTTTGGTATCCAAGTGTGTGACTGGCTAGATTTTGCTGAGGATTTTGCAATTAAACATTTTCTGATTAGTTACAACTAAACATTGTTTAAAAATATCGGGTTCATCTGCATCAAAACTTGCTTTTTCATGTGAGAACCCATTTCATCCCTTCATCCATCCCTAGTGTCTCATAGACCATTCCACACTTTCACAAAATTTAGGGGGCATTTGGCATCTCTGCAAATAAGAGCTTATTGGCTTTTATATATATATATATATATATATATATATATATATAGAGAGAGAGAGAGAGAGAGAGAGAGTAGTGGTCTCCCGCGCACGTCCCGCAAGAGACTTCCGTGCGCACCAAGGTGGACTTGCTTAGAGGGTATAGCTATGGTGTGCTCCATCATATTGTATTCATGGAATCCACTCCACCCATTATTGCCGGACATGCTAAAATTAGCCCTGAGGCTCATCAATCAGTTATATTCATGATTTAGATGTGGCAAACAAAGGAAACAATGGAGAAGGGAGTAACTGCTATTGAATTTGTATCGGGCCTACCATGATGTTTATGTGAAATCCACTTCAACCAGTATCCACCCAGTGAAGATTCATACATTTGAACCAAATTTTATGATCGGAAGTGATTTATGTGGCCCACACTGAGTGAAACAGTTTAGATGGCAGGCATCCCTTTCACTATTTCCTCTATACATGTGGATGATGTTTGAGCCCTGTTACCAAATTGTCATCACAAGCCATATGTTTGGAGTGGATTTCACTTACACATCACATTAGGCCACCCCCACCCCTCCCTCATTTTTCTCACTCATCTTTGCATGTTGACCAAACAACCTGCCAGCATAAATTCTCTGTGGGTAGGTGCTGGAAGCATAATGTGGGCCCGACTATAATATATGTATATTTTATCCACCGTTCTTCACTTTTTTCATATCATTTTAGGGCATGACCTCAAACATGATAAAGATCCAATTCTCAAGTGGACCACACCACTGGAAAAGGCGGTAATTAAATGACCCCTATTAAAAATTTTGCTGGAGGCCTTACAAGTTTTCTATTAAGCTGATATTTGTGTTTTCTCTTCATCTAGGAATGTATAACTTAATCAATACAGTCCACCTAAGAAGTTTTTAATGCTGGGCGTTCAATCACCACTGTTTTCATGTGGTGTGGAACAGCTAACATTTGGATCTGGCTCAGTTTTTAGCTAATGCTGTAAAATGAGTATGATAGAATAGATGGACAACTTGGATAAAACAAATAGGTTATTTTGAGGCCATGACCACCAGCTAGCAATCCATGTCCATTAGTAGGCAATCCACGTCGAGGATTTAGTGATGAGTATGTGAAGTACCCAAATAGCTGATCCACTCGGTGATATGAGTAGAAATCGTTATATTGCACCCACCATCCAAATGTTATAGTTTGGTGTGGCATTAAAGTCACCCATGGGCCTAAATTTTTTCCCCCTCTGCATGCATTTTCATGAATCAACTATGGTTGGAGTGGATTTCATGTACACATCACGGTCTACTCTTTCTTGATTTACCAATAGGCATTCAAAATTCATATATTCAACAAAAAGAATAATTGATCTTTGAGCAAAGAAATTTGTGGTGGCCAAAGGAAGTAAATTCGATATCTGTTGGGGTGGATTTGACAAGTTTTGCTCCAAAATACTCGTAAAACCACATTTAGACAAGTCAGATAGGCCCTTACTGGGAATGACAACAATGTATGGAGCAGTCAGGAGACATGCAGAGATCTTTATGAATATACATATATGCACTTAAACTCATATATATATATGATAAAATCCCTGCAGCAACAAGTAGCATAAGGCATGTACGCAAGGCAAGGTTACAATTAGCATTTCCGTCTAGGTGCAAGGAAACATGGAGAACATAGTGGAATTTTTTAGTGAAACTCCAAGACATGCCTAAATGCACATATTTGCTTATTTAGGAATAAAAAAAATTACAAAAAGAATGCATTACACAATAAGTTTTCATTTAATGGAGCCCATTTTAATGTGTTGTATATCCATGTCCGTCCATCTATTTTTCTGGATCATTTTAATGCACAATCCCACAAATGAAGTTGGTCCCAATCTTATGTGGACCATACCATAGGAAACAGTGGTGATTGACCATTGAAAACTTATGGTGAGCCACATAAGTTTTGGTTCAAACTGAATTTTTTTTATTTTTTTATTTTTTTAAAGGTTTCTCTAAGTGTATGACACCTCGTTGACAGTTTGAAGGGTCAACAAAACAATACAGTGGATCCTAGCAAGTTTTTCAAGGATAGGGATGTGGGTGGGACCCTAACCATGGGCCCATCTCAATGTATGCGTTGTATATGTACATAGTCCATCCTTTTAGCCAACTCATTTGAGTGCACGACCAATAATGAAGCAGATCCAAATCTCAGGTGGACCACACCATGAGAAAAACATACACATGACCTTGATCCAAAACTTTTGTGGCCCGAGAGGTTTTCAGCACTAGGCAGTCAGTGCCCACTGTTTCCTATGGTGTGGTTCATGTGGGCATTCAATCTGTCCCATTTTTGGCTCATCACATAAAATGATTTTTCAAAATGGATGGACAGCGTGGATAAAAATCATACATTACGGTGGGCCCCACAGCCAGGTGTTGCCGGGGCTGTACCCAATCCGCTTGCCTTTGGCAATTCGTGGGGATGCAGATTGTACCGACATTGCCAGTAAAGAGCTGGCTGCTGGTCGATGCTCCCTGGGCCCACCATGATATATGTGTTATATCCAAACCGTACATCCATTTGGCGATATCGTCTTAAGGCTTGGGACAAAAAATAAGACAGATCTAACTATCAAGTGGACCACACAGCAAAAACTAGTGGGGGATTGAACGTCTACCATTATACCCCTTTTTGGGGTCATAGAAGTTTTGGAACAAGAAATTTGTTTTTCCTCTTCATTCAGGTATTTGTGACCTTATGAATGGATTGGATGTAAAATAAACGTTACGGTGGGCTCTAAAAATTGTTTAACGGTGAAAATCATTATCTACGCTGCTATTTATGGTGTGGTACAGATGATCTTTGGATATGATTCATCTTTTGAGATGTAAAATGATATCGCCAAATGGTTGAACGGTATGGATATGATAAATATATCATTGTGGGGCCATGTAACTTTGATCTCCTTTGAACCGTTCGTACAACTTTGAGCTCGAGGAGCATCGGCGTTCATCTTAGCACGACATGTACCTACTCCAGCTAGCTGGTGGTGTTTGATACACTGGCCAATCTGCTTCCCGATACTACGTTCGAGGCTCGAATTTTTTTGCGAGAGGATTTCTCGCCGAGGGGTTTTTGACCGAGGGTTTCAAAACCCTAAACTAGACCCAAATCGAGGGGAAATCCGACAAATTTTCATATTTTTCGCCGAAATTACGACATCGATATTCCAATCGGAAAAAAGGAGGGAATTTGTAGGTTTTTCTTACCTAACAGGGCTTTTGTTCTTCCGAGTTCCAATCAGGTACGAAAATCGTGAAATTGAAGTTTTTTTTTTTTTCTTTATTTCAGCCACACCATGCCGATATTCTCGGCAAGAACCCATTTTTATCGATGATATCGGCAAAAAATGGGTTTTCGCCGAAAATTTGGCCAATATTCTGTAGAGAAACGAAAACTTGGGGTTTCGGTGTCGCCAGTGTGGCGACACCAATATTATCGGCGATAATATCGACAAATCGTCGACAACACGAACACTGCATATATATATATATATATATATTGACGCTTTTAGACTATTTGGTAAAAGTATAATTAGAGTGCTTATTTGTTTAGAAAGTAGCAAATAAGCTCCAATTTTATAAGTTGGGGAAAGGTTACTTTTTGAAACGGAGCTTATTTGGCTTAAGCGAGTAGACATTTGAACTAATTTTTGGACAAGTTTATCCTTTAAACTTTTCAAGTAATTCCCATCCTACCCTATCTCTTCTCTTTACAATTTCTTTGACATAGGCCCACATGATGAACAACTCATATTGAAGGTGGGCCCCACATGATGAATGGTCCATATCAAAGGTGGACCCACATAATGCATAGTTCACATCAAAGGTGAGCCCCACATGATGGATGACCTACATCAAAGTGTGGCCTCACATGATGGACGATCCACATCAAGCAGGCCCTACTTGATGGATGGTACACATCAACGGTGGGACCCACATGATGGATAGTGGACATTCAATGTGGGACCACATGATGGAAGGTTGACATTAAAAGTGGGCCCACATGATGAATGACCCATTTTGAAGGTTGGGCCCCACATGATGGACGGTCCACAACAAAGGTGGGACCTACATGATGAATGGTGGACATCAAAGGTGGTTCCCACATGATGGACTAGCCACATCAAGTGGGCCCCACAAGATAGATGGTCCACAACAAAGGTGGGACCCACATGATGGACGATGGACATCAAAGGTGGACCCCTCATATTGAATGTGAGGCCCTACATCAAGGTGGGCCCACATAATGAACGGTTCAAACCAAAGGTGAGCCCCACATGATAGATGGATTGCATCAAAGTGTGGCTCAGCATGACGGACATGCACATCAAGTGGGCCCCATTTGATAGGCAGTCCACATCAAAGGCGGGACCCACATGATGGATGATGGTAATTGAAGGTGGGCCCACATGATGATCGGTTGACATCAAAGGTGGGCCCACATGATGAACAACCCATATTGAAGGTGGGGCCCTACACAATGAATGGTCCACATCAAGGTGGGCCCACATAATGGACAGATTGGGCTTCACATGATGGCTGGCCCACATTAAAGTGTAGCCCCTCATAATGGATGGTGGACGGTCCACATCCAAGGTCTCGCATGATGGATGACCCATATCCAAAGTAGGCCACATGATGAATGATCCACATAGAAGGTGTGCCCCACATTATAGATAATCCAATTCGAAGGTAGGGCCCACACTACGGACACATCAAATGTGGACTCCATGTGATGGGTGATGGGTAGTGAACATTGAGGGAACCCACATAAAGGACAATTAGCATTGATGGTGGGCCCCACATGATGGATGACCTATATCAAGGTGGGCCCCTAATGATGAATGGTCCACATTCAAGACAAGCCTTGTACAATGGATGGTCCACTTTGAAGGTTTGGCTCACACAATGGACGGTCTACATCAAAGGTGGGCTCCATATGATGGTTGATCCACATCTAATGTACGACATAATGGATGGCCCAAATGTCTGAAAATATGAACATTGTAGTCATCCATTCTTTTGTTATTTGGGGCATGGTTCATCTATGATGAGATCCACCAAAACAACCATTTGGATTGCTCTTATAATAGAGTTGGTGTAATCTTTAAAAATGACGTCAACTACCCCTAAAAAAGCTCTTATTTGAAAGTTTTACCAAACGCACTTATTTCAAATAAGAGCGTTTTTTGACTTGAAAAAGTGATTTTACCAAACAAGCTTATTTAAAACAAGAGCTAGAACAAAAAGAGCTAATTGGAGTAGCTCTTATTGAAAAAGCTCTTATTGAATTAGAGTAGAGATTACAAATGAGCCCTTGGTGTTAAATGTATTCAGTGAGCACGTTGCCCTTTTTGTCACTTAACAATGCTTTTTTTTAATAAAAACATGAAATATTTTTAGGCAAGATCCACGAATGAAAGAACCAAAAAGCTACATAAACAAAAAGAAGGAAAACAGAAAACAGAAAGAAACAAAAACTGAAAGAAATATTACAACTGCCCAGCCACAAAAATTGGGACAACCCCAAAGAAAAACCCCTACGGACCCCTGGGCCCCTAAGACTACAGGGCCCAATCTCTAAACAGAAGGATAGCCCTATTGAAAGCCCCTGACGAATCAACTTTTAAGTTCCTGAAGCATCTGCTATTCCTCTCAACCCAAACTGTCCACAGGACTTCCATTAAAAGGATCCTCCATCTCTTTTTTTCCCATCTCTTCCAATCTTTCCCACGGGACTGCCCCTGACTTAACAATGCTTCTCCAAGGACACTAGATAATTTCTTTCTATTTCACTATTTTGAGGTTTTCACATCTAGGATAATGCAATAATGCATCAATCAAGTCCACCTAGTTCATTTATAATCATTCAAGCAAATAATGCATCAAAGAGTTGGGGGGGGAGGGGGCGGGAAGGAAAGTAAATAAGCATATAGAAGAAATTGGCATGAAAAAAGTCAAATTAAAGAGATAATGGGAACAATAGAGATATCCAACAATATAAAAGAGATACAGCCAGAAAAGAAGAAGAAGAAGAAAGGATAAACAAGAGAATAACATCATATTACCAGCTGTCGTAGTAGTACTCCTGTTGTACAAAATAAAAGTCTTGTTTCCTTGGAACGTTTTGCTTCTAAACGAATCTGGTAACCCACAGTTTCTCCAAGATTTTCACCCCTTTCAGAAGAAACTCGAGCTGCAACAGATATAGCAGATATGCGACGGGGTTGTGTGCATATTATATTGCATTCTGCCCCACGAAGGCATGAGATCTCCTCATCTAATATAAATTGGGGTAACTGTGTCGTTTTTCCACAACCTGTCTCTCCTGAAACTACATGGACCTATTCGGTCAAACCAAACAAATGAGAATAGGCTACAACATTGCTTAAACTCATTTAAGATAGCTCTTCCACCAAAAAGTACATCATCATCTAAGCTTTATACCAACTAATAGGGGGTCCTTGCACCAAAAAAGTAAGAAGGATAAAAAGATAAATAAAATAAATAAAATAAAAATCATTATCAAGATAAACATTAGCTATTGCTGTTATATGGGCTGACAACATGGACATAAGATTATGTAGGAAGGTTAAACACATTTCCTCTACAGGGAAATTATTGAGCACAGAAGATGGAAAACAATGGTAAAATTCTCAGTTCATCATTGAGCAACTTCAACAAGCAAGAAACATATGTGATTAAATCAAACTAACATGATGGGGACATCACGCGCACATGCGCACGCACGCCGCCCCTACGCATGTACGTAAGGAGAAGGGGGGTCCCACCGTCGATCTGGCTCGATAACGACGTCCAGGGAGGGCCTCCTAGCTAGAAGACGAAGTTTCGATTTAAAGAGTGGGCCCGATGGTCACGAAAAGCCCATCATGAGATCTCATGATCGTGGTCCACTAGTTGGATTAAGTTCATACTTTAGGTTTTGCTTATTTATATTATTTAGAACATCATAAACGCTTTAGATTTCTTTGATTGGTTTTTATTTTAGTTTACTTCATCACCAAGTAATAGGTTGGACACATGGCGCTAGTTTTGGGGTATAAGGTTTTCTTATAAATAGGCACCCCTTACAGTTCTTTTGATTCAATGAAGATAAATAAAAATTGTTGTGTTTTCCTGCTCCTTTTCAAGTTATGAAAACCTAAATGGGTGCGAAGCCCTCCCTTCTTCGAAGGGCTAACTATCGTGGTGCGAAGCGACATTTATCCCGATTCGCCCCCACCTTCTTCCATCCATATTTCTCCTCCTACAAGCATTCCATTTGCAAATCCATCAATAGTTGCCGCCGTTTTTCTCTCTACAACAGATTTCCAGAATCTGGCCCTACAGGAGGGCTGAAACTTCAGCGGAGCACCACGCACAAACCGTGCATCGGATCGAGCTGAGATTTGGGGGTTTTGGAGTCCATCCTTGGCCAACTAGGGCCAAGGTGGCATTTTTCTGAATAGTGGGCCCCACACACGTGCGGCTGTGATCACACGCAGGTGCGTCTGGGCCATTGTTGCTGTCCGCACGCGAAAACTATCTTCCGGTTCAGGTTTTCTTCTTATTTTACCCTCTCATACCAGTTTTTCATAAACCCTAACCCTATATTGCATTATCCTTAATTTGTTTGCCCCTTTTCTCACCCTAGGGTTTCTTGAATTGAAATTAGTGAATCCCTTAGATTATGGACTGATTGTTGTGCATGTATGAATGATTACTGCTTATCTTTGAGCATTGTTTGTTTATAATTTTAACAGATCCAACCCTAACCTGTGTAGGTCTGGACCCGTGCGGATTCCCCTTTACTTGAATGTTTGAGCTTTTGTGTAGGATGTGGAATTAATATGGATTGTTTTGAATTAGTATGATCTAAAGCCTGAGATCTTGCATATCATATTTAATTTTTCATGTCCTGCATCAAATTTGGTATCAGAGCTTAGGGTTCTTATAGGGGAATATATCACATATTTAAGGTTTAGTTTGTTTGAGTCCTTCATGCATCCAGCTCATTACATATAGCTGCTAGAAGACCGTAGTCCCTGATATATGTTGCTGAATTTTAGTAACGGTGTGTAGTCTCCTTCATATAGTCTCATAGTGTCATTTAGTTCTTTTAGACCCATATAGTCGTCATAGAAAGTCCCTAAATGGAGTTAGCAAGTGTATGCCCATACGTACGAGTCATGGTTTTGGTTTGCACCCTACTCTAAACGTGGAGCAACTGCTAGAGTCACTAGATGAACTATCCTAGCAGATAGAGTCTGTGGGTAAGCGCTTGGAACAACATATAGACCAACGCTTTGATCAATTTAATGTACGCATTACCCAACTAAAGGCCTCCGCCAGGACAAACCCTCCTATTAGGGTAGATGTTCAATCTCAGGCAGGTGGCTAGGAGGATAGACCAATGAATGGAATTGGCCAAGGAATTAGTTATAGGCATGCACCCGTGCACCCACCCCATGAGGGACATCAAGACCACTATTTTGAGGGGTACAACATATACGGCCTTGTGGCTAGAGAGAGTGCACCAGAGGCTAGTGTAGAATTACCCACTGAGGCCATTCCGGTCGTGGATGAGTTTCGTGATGTCTTTCCTGATGATCTACCAGATGAGTCTCCTCCTAGGAGGGATATAGAACACACCGGAACATGAGACACCGTAATACCTACAGCCGAGTTTGCGTTTAATAGTTCTGTCAATAGGTCCACAAGTCTCAGTCCTTATGAAGTCATTACTGGTTATAAACCTAAGAAACCTATTGATCCTATCTCTATGTCACTGTCCTATAGACCGTCAGAGTCTGTAGAGTCTTTTGTGCATCACATTCATTCATGGCATCAAAAAACCAGGCAGAAGATCATTACTAGTAATGAACATTACAAATTTTCTGCAGACCAACATAAATTTTTCAAGGAATTCAATATAAGAGACTCTGTGATGGTCCGCATCAGGCCCAAGTAGTATCCTCCGGGGGCCGTTCGTAAGTTACACGCGCATAACTCTAGACCCTTCAAAATTATAAAACGAAACAGTCTTAATGAGTATGTGGCAAATCTTCCACCCTTCATGGGAATTAGTTTCACATTCAATATGGAGAATTTAGTTGCATTTTAAGGAGCCATTGATGCATTATCCAGCCTTTTGCCTAACCATCCTGAATCCCTAAACCTTTCCCTTGATCCATGGCCCCCTCCCGACTCATCTTCCCAGCCTCCACGTCCCATACCTACCCATCCCGACCCATTTTCCCAGCATCTACCTCCCATACCTACCTTTCATGACCCATTTTCCCAGCCTCTACGTGCCAAACCTACCCGTCCTAGCCCATTTTTCCAACCTCTACCTCTCATACCTACTCTTCCCGATCTTTTTTCTCAGCCTCTATCTTCCATACCTAGCCTTCACACACCCAGAGAGGAAATAGAGGATATCTTGAATCATCAGATAGTTTCTGCGTTGGATGGTGGGTTTCAGAAGTACCTAATTAAATGGAAGTCACGCCCAACTTCAGACAGCACATGGCTCACTAAGGAGGAGCTTCAGAGACTTGATCCTGACATCCTAAAGCGGTTCAGGAGTCTTATTTCGCCGGTGGCGAAATCTTCGCAGCTGGGGAGAATTGATGGGGACATCACGCGCGCGCACACGCACGCACGCTCCTACGCATGTACGCAAGGAGAGGGAGGATCCCACTGTCGATTTGGCTCGATGACGACGTCTAGAGAGGGCCTCCTAGTTAGAAGACGAAGTTTTGATTCAAAGAGTGGGCCCAATAGTCACGAAAGCCCATCATGAGATCTCATGATTGTGGCCCACTAGTCGGATTAAGTTCATATTTTAGGTTTTGCTTATTTATATTATTTAGAACATCATAAACACTTTAGAATTTTTTTGATTGGTTTTTATTTTAGTTTACTTCATCGTCAAATAATAGGTTGCGCACATGACACGAGTTTTGGGGTATAAGGTTTTCTTATAAATAGGCACTCCTTATAGTTCTTTTGATTCAATGAAGATGAATAAATATTGCTGCATTTTCCTACTCCTTTTTGAGTTATGAAAACCTAATTGGGTGCGAAACCCTCCCTTCTTCGAAGGGCTAACTACTGTGGTGCGAAGCCACATATATCCCGATTCACTCCCACCTTCTTCCATCTATATTTCTCTTCTCCTACAAGCATTCCATTTGCAAATCCATCAATAGTTGCAGCCGTTTTTCTCTCTATAGCAAATTTCCAGAATCTGGACCTACAGGAGGGCCGAAACTTCAATGGAGCACCATGCACAAAACGTGCATCGGATCAAGCTGAGATTTGGGGGTTTTAGAGTTCATCCCTGGCCGACCAGAGCCAATGTGACATTTTTCTGAATAGTGGGCCCCACACACGTGCGGCCGTGATCACACGCAGGTGCGTCTGAGCCGTTGTTGCTGTTCGCGCACGGGAACTGTCTTCCGGTTCAGGTTTTCTTTTTATTTTACCTTCTCATACCAGTTTTTCATAAACCCTAACCCTAGATTGCATTATCCTTAATTTGTTTGCCCCTTTTCTCACCCTACGGTTCCTTGAATTGAAATTGGTGAATCCCTTGGATTATGGACTGATTGCTGTGCATGTGTGGATGATTACTGCTTATCTTTGAGCATTGTTTGGTTTATAATTTTAACAGATCCAGCCCTAACCTGTGTAGGCCTGGACCCGTGCGGATTCCCCTTGAATGTTTAAGCTTTTGTGTAGGATGTGGAATTAACATGGATTGTTTTGAATTAGTATGACCTAAAGCCTAAGATCTTGCATATCATATTTAATTTTCCATGTCCTGCATCACAACACGGGGATTTTACCACTAACAAACATTAAGGCTATGGGTTGAGCCCATATCTCAAGTGAAGGATGTTTTGTGTTGCAACAGCGAGACCATGGGATCAAACTCAGCTTGCCTACCAAAACAAGACATAATTATATTGCATACACACATCATATTGCGCAAGGAAAAAATAATTTCCTAGTTTTGTGAAATGGGAATATGAGGACAAAAATAGTGAAAATCATACAACAAATTAATGAAGTAATCAACTATATATATATATATATATATATATATATATATATATATATATATATATATATATATATATATATATATAAGACAGGGTGTGGCCTACTTGTAGAGGCCAGAGAGGGATACGGGGTATACACAAGGAAACACACAACAAGAGAGGTGTGGGCTAAAATGCAGAGAGAGATTGGGTGAGGTCTACATGCAGAGAGATGTGGGTACCTGGGATTTTTGTGGGTAAAAGCTATTTGCTGACTTTTGCAGATGAAATCTGAACAGTTCAATATGCAAAATTCAGCACTCCAGAAAAACTAATTGTGGGGGTAAAATTGTCCCCCACAACTTGCATTATCTATAGTACAGTCTATATAGAATATTAAAGAGCCTAAGCCTTTCAATGAAAATACAGTCAAACCATGTGGAGAACATCAATTGTTCCAAAAGAAGAAGAGATATTGAACATCAAACATGGAGAAGCACAAGTTGCCTCAGATGTATATTGCTCAATGCCAAACTCAGATAATATCTTCTTGCATGATCAATGCCTAATGCAGACAAATTGAGTATTTTTAGTATAAAATCCATTCCATGGGAGTGGAAAATTCAATCCCGTGATTCTTAGAAATATTTTGAAAGATTGGGAAGGAAAATAGAATAACTGCAACAATAACAACAAGGTACGTGTACCCAGTGTTCGAGTTGTCGGTATTGCTACAGGTTTCGTTGGCCGGAGATAAAGATATAATATTGTTATCGCCGATAATATTGCCAATAACTGGAAATGCAGGGAAAAAGGGGGAAACATGGAGAAAATGGTGGAATTTTTCAGTGAAACTTCAGGACATGCCTAAATACACATATTTACATATTCAGGAATGAAAAAATTGCAAAAAGAATGCATTAAATTAGAAGTTTCCATTTAATGGGAGCCAAAAGGCATGCGTTGTCGTAAGAAATCACTCAAATAGTAACAGAAATGAGTTTATATAATACAAATGCAATGGACCCATGGGTAGATAAAAATCTGTAGTGGACCCCACCACAGAAAACAGTTGGAAGAGTGATTCCCACAGTTGAAACTATCCTAAGGCCCGCCATAATGTTTATTTGAAATCCAACCCGTTCAAAAGTTAAAAATGACACGAAAGAAGGGAAAACACAAATATCAGCTTGATCTAAAACTTTCGTGGCATTTAGAAGTTTTTAATGGTGGGCGTCACTGTCCCACTATTTTCTGTGCTGGGGTCCACTAGAGCTTTGGATTTAACTCGCTCTTTGGATATTGCCCTGAAATGATCTCTCCAAGTGGCTGATATATGTTGCTGAATTTTAGTAACGGTGTGTAGTCTCCTTCATATAGTCTCATAGTGACATATAGTTCTTTTAGACCCATATAGTCATCATAAAAAGTCCTTAGGTGGAGTTAGCAAGTGTATGCCCACACATACGAGTCATGGTTTTGGTTTGCACCCTAATCTAAACATGGAGCAACTACTAGAGTTACTAAACAAACTATCCCAGCAGATCGAGTCTGTGTGTAAGCGCTTGGAACAACATATAAACCAACACTTTGATCAATTTGATGTGCGCATTACCCAACTAAAGGCCTCTAATGGGACAGACCCCCTCATTGGGGTAGATATTCATTCTCAGGTAGGTGGCCAAGAGGATAGACCAATGAATGGAGTTGGCCAAGAAATCAATTATGGGCATACACCCGTGCACGCACCCCATGAGGGACATCAAGACCACTATTTTGAGGGGTACAACATGTGCGGCCTTGTGGCTGGATAGAGTGCACCAGAGGCAACTGTAGAGTTACCCACTGAGGTCATTCCGATAGTGGATGAGTTTCATGATGTCTTTCCTGATGATCTACTGGATGAGTCTCCCCCTAGGAGGGATATAGAGTACACCAAAACATGAGACACCGTAATACCTACAGCCGAGTTTGCGTTTAATAGTTCTGTCGATAGCTCCACAGGTCTCAATCCTTATGACGTCTTTATTGGTTATAAACCTGAGAAACCTATTGATCTTGTCCCTATGTCACTGTCTCATAGGCCATCAGAGCCTACGGAGTCTTTTGTGTATCACATTCATTCATGGCATCAAAAAATCAGGCAAAAGATCACTACTAGTAATGAACATCACAAATTTTCTGCAGACCAGCATAAATGTTTTAAGGAATTCAATGTAAGGGACTCTGTGATGGTCCACATTAGGCCCGAGTAGTATCCTCCGGGGCTCGTTCGTAAGTTACACGCGCGTAGCACTGGACCCTTCAAAATTATAAAATGAAACGGTCTCAATGCGTATGTGGCAAATCTTCCACCCTCTATGAGAATTAGTTCCACATTCAATGTGGAGAATTTAGTTGCATTTCAAGGGGCCATTGATGCATTGTCCAGCCTTTTGCCTAACCATCCCGATTCCCCAGACCTTTCCCTTGATCCATGGCCTCCTCCCTACCCATCTTCCCAGCCTCTACCTCTCATCCCTACCCTTCTCGGTCCATTTTCCCAGCCTCTACGTCCCCTACTTACCCATCCCGGCCCATTTCCCCAACCTCTACCTCCCATAACTACCCTTCCCGACCCATTTTTCCAGCCTCTACGTCCCATACCTACCGTACCGGCCCATTTTCCCAGCCTCTACCTCCATACCAGAGAGGAAATAGAGGATATCTTGAATCATCAGATAGTTTCTGCGTTGGATGGTGGGTTTCAGAAGTACCTAATTAAATGGAAGTCACGCCCAACTTCAAACAACACGTGGCTCACTAAGGAGGAGCTTTAGAGACTTGATCCTGACATCCTGGAGTGGTTCAGGAGTCTTATTTCGCCGGTGGCGAAATCTTCGCAGCTGGGGAGAATTGATGGGGACATCACGCGCGCGCACACGCACGCACGCTCCTACGCATGTACGCAAGGAGAGGGAGGATCCCACTGTCGATTTGGCTCGATGACGACGTCTAGAGAGGGCCTCCTAGTTAGAAGACGAAGTTTTGATTCAAAGAGTGGGCCCAATAGTCACGAAAGCCCATCATGAGATCTCATGATTGTGGCCCACTAGTCGGATTAAGTTCATATTTTAGGTTTTGCTTATTTATATTATTTAGAACATCATAAACACTTTAGAATTTTTTTGATTGGTTTTTATTTTAGTTTACTTCATCGCCAAGTAATAGGTTGCGCACATGGCGCGAGTTTTGGGGTATAGAGTTTTCTTATAAATAGGCACCCCTTGTAGTTCTTTTGATTCAATGAAGATTAATAAAAATTGTTGCATTTTTCTGCTCCTTTCTGAGTTAAGAAAACCTAATTGGGTGCGAAGCCCTCCCTTCTTCGAAGGGCTAACTACCGTGGTGCGAAGCCACATCTATCTCGATTCGCTCCCACTTTCTTTCATCCATATTTTTCTTCTCCTACAAGCATTCCATCTACAAATCCATCAATAGTTGCAGCCGTTTTTCTCTCTACAGCAGATTTCCAGAATTTGGCCCTGCATGAGGGCTGAAGCTTCGACAGAGCACCACGCACAAACCGTGCATCGGATCGAGCTGAGATTTGGGAGTTTTGAAGTCCATTCCTGGCTGACTAGGGCCAAGGTGGCCTTTTTCTGAATATTGGGCCCCACACACGTGCGGCCATGATCACACGCACGTGCATCTGGGCCATTGTTGCTGTCCGCGAGCAGGAACTGTCTTTCGGTTCAGGTTTTTTTCATATTTTACCCTCTCATACCAGTTTTTCATAAACCCTAACCCTAAATTGCATTATCATTAATTTATTTGCCCATTTTCTCACCCTAGGGTTCCTTAAATTGAAATTGGTGAATCCCTTGGATTAGGGACTGATTGCCGTGCTTGTGTGGATGAATACTGTTTATCTTTGAGTATCGTTTGGTTTATAATTTTAATAGATCCAGCCCTAACATGTGTAGGCCTGGACCCGTGCGGATTCCCCTTGAATGTTTAAGCTTTTGTGTAGGATGTGGAATTAACATGGATTGTTTTGAATTAGTATGACCTAAAGCCTAAGATCTTGCATATCATATTTAATTTTCCATGTCCTGCATCACAACACGGGGATTTTACCACTAACAAACATTAAGGCTATGGGTTGAGCCCATATCTCAAGTGAAGGATGTTTTGTGTTGCAACAGCGAGACCATGGGATCAAACTCAGCTTGCCTACCAAAACAAGACATAATTATATTGCATACACACATCATATTGCGCAAGGAAAAAATAATTTCCTAGTTTTGTGAAATGGGAATATGAGGACAAAAATAGTGAAAATCATACAACAAATTAATGAAGTAATCAACTATATATATATATATATAAGACAGGGTGTGGCCTACTTGTAGAGGCCAGAGAGGGATACGGGGTATACACAAGGAAACACACAACAAGAGAGGTGTGGGCTAAAATGCAGAGAGAGATTGGGTGAGGTCTACATGCAGAGAGATGTGGGTACCTGGGATTTTTGTGGGTAAAAGCTATTTGCTGACTTTTGCAGATGAAATCTGAACAGTTCAATATGCAAAATTCAGCACTCCAGAAAAACTAATTGTGGGGGTAAAATTGTCCCCCACAACTTGCATTATCTATAGTACAGTCTATATAGAATATTAAAGAGCCTAAGCCTTTCAATGAAAATACAGTCAAACCATGTGGAGAACATCAATTGTTCCAAAAGAAGAAGAGATATTGAACATCAAACATGGAGAAGCACAAGTTGCCTCAGATGTATATTGCTCAATGCCAAACTCAGATAATATCTTCTTGCATGATCAATGCCTAATGCAGACAAATTGAGTATTTTTAGTATAAAATCCATTCCATGGGAGTGGAAAATTCAATCCCGTGATTCTTAGAAATATTTTGAAAGATTGGGAAGGAAAATAGAATAACTGCAACAATAACAACACTGCGTGTACCCATTATAGCTTCCTATTCAAACAACAAAATAGTGCGAGAAATAGCATAAGGAGGCTTGACTTACATGACTAAACAAAAGACTGACATACTTGTGGTTTAATTAAGCAATCCAACACTGGAAAAAAAAAAAAAAGGGTTAGATAATCAAACACTGCGAGTGACTGGGAAAAGTGGAAATTCTACACAGACCTCTTTGAGACTTTCAGAGAGATTCACGACAAAATAAAAAAGCAACAATATAGCTGAGAAATAAATATACATATCCCACATAGCTTGCTGCCAAAAAGTAAATGAAAAAGAGCATAACGAAGTATGCATGGAGAACTGACGTGGATTCTAAACAAAGAACAAGATAGTCTTGGCTCACTTCAGCATAGAGAAACGATGGCAGAGCCAATCTGTGACAAGTTTGAAATTCTACGAATTGACTTGTTCTCTCTTTCATATTGTGAAATTCATTCCATGGTATGGAAAAGGTAGAGTTGAGCTTGAAACTTTCAGAAAGATATGGAAAAATAAATAAATAAATAACTGCTAGGTACAGTTAAAACCACAGGAACAATTCAATCTGGTGATTCTTTGAAAATTTTTGAGAGATGCACAAAACTAATTGCAACAATACTCAAGAAAGTACACAAGTACCCATCAAAGGCTCATAGTTTGCTAAACCTTAACCCCAAAAAAAAAAAAAGGACATAGCATAATGACATATGCTAGGCAATTGATTCATTTGACTGAAAATGAGATAGGATAGTCTTGGTTGTGGTATTCATGGACAAAAACTACATTGGTATAAGTTGGAACTCTATAGAGGAACATTTGCTCCCTCATCCCAAGATGAGAATTATCTTGTACTAAGTGGCAAGTTTAGAAGGACAAAGAGATAAATTCGGATTCATTAGGGTAAACAAATTAAAAGATAAGGATACGGGTGGTAGGAAGGGGTTGTTGAAGAAGACAATGGAAAGAGACTATGAATTTATAAAAGGAGGTTGGACACTATGATTGAAATTGGTGCTAGATGGTAACGGGTGTTGAGGGAATATGATGTTAAATCTCAGTATCTGAAAATGCATCATGATGATTACTCTACGCATAGCCTGGACTGTTGGAATCTTTTGCTGCTCAAAAAAACATGAAGCCTTCATCATAAAAATCAAGAAAATAGGAAAATCAGAAAAATACGGAGAAAAAAAAGTGTAAAATGCCGTTGGGGAACTCCTTTGAAGGACCGACAAAATACTGGTGGCTCTATTTTAGGATCTTTCAGTTGAAGGTGATACCATTAAACATCACTTTGGCGTTCAAGAAGCGACCAGCTCCATGGCAGTTGGCACATATTATCGAAGAATATTTAGATTTGTCATGGTGGAAATATGTTACCTCTGGTCATCTCATTCAGGAGGAAAACAAAGTAGTCAACACTCTTGCCAAGAAAAGGAAGTACAAGTGAACCTTCATATTATGAAGACGGGTCCTTTTATGAAGATCTGACCCTTTTTTTGAGCGGTAATAAAAAGAATTAAAAAGAAAGAGGAGAGAAAACAAGACTGATGATGAGGAATCATCAGAAAAATACAGATGCAAACCTCTGACTATCCACAAGAGATTCCTCCAAGAAGTTAGTGAAAATAGAAGATGATTTAGTCCATTCAAACAAGAGCTCATTTGATGCACTCGACTTGTCATGGAAAGTCCTACTATACTCAAACCATATCGATCAGATACCAGCAAGAAGAACAACCCACCGCATAATCTTCCTTGTTCTCCCATGACCTCTAGAGTGTCGGGACATTTATTTAAATTAAAATTTAAAAAATAATATAAAATAATATTAAAAAAAACACATGAATCAAGCAAGGCATCACCCTAACCAACCTTTTAAAAAAATAATAATAATAATAAAAAACAGAAAATCTTCTATGAGAATCAAGAAGGCATAAATAGGTAGCCCACAGATTTTGCATCACGAAGGCACAAAATGCACATATTCATAATGATCATTTTCCTATTCCTTAGGTGATCAATCGTGGGAACCTTGTCTATCCAACCAAGCACTCAAAAGCCAAACACAAAGTGAACCAAAGAACTTCCAAACGTGATGGATGTGGTCCAACACCCTAGACAAGGGCTCAATACATACAGTAGAATAAAATGACTAAATCGACCCGATTTCTCTATGTTTCACTTGCATTTGTTCCCGACTTCTAGAACACCACCTTGACCATGTAGGGCATCCATGAGACTCACAAATTCTTTAAAACTCACAACGAACAGATTTCAACGAAAGAGGTGGAAACAACACTCTATTCCCCAGCAAAGGAGGCAAATTGAGAGATGGTCAGATTCTTCTCCAAAGCCACTCTAAACAAGCTAGATTAACAAATTAATGTTTAGGGTTGGTTCCGTCTAGTCACAAATTCTTTAAAACTCACAACAAACAGATTTCGACGAAAGAGGTGGAAACAACACTATTCCCTAGCAAAGGAGGCAAACTGAGAGATAGTCGGATTCTTCTCCAAAGCCACTCCGAACAAGCTAGATTAACAAATTCTCACGAGCATATCGCCATTCCCACAACAAAATCCCTCCAGAGACAAACATGGGCACCATTCCCAAGAGAGAAGGAATCTCCCTTCTAGACGGAACCAACCCTAAACATTAATTTCCAAGAACCAGAAGCTCCATCTTGCAAAGATTGTAGTGTGCCACCACTACAATCCACACCGAATTTGGAGCAATAACTTTTTTCCACAGAATCCCCTCTTCCTCCCAAATAATCTCCATAGCCATTCTCCCAAGAGCACCATTTTAAAGGATTTCAGAGCTCTTATTCCAAGCTTGTTAACTCCTTTGGTTTGCACACCTCTTCCAATCCACAAGATGGAACTTGCGTTTGTCTAAGATAGAACTTGTGTTTGTATTCAACCCCATGCCATAGTCATTTGGATTCCATCCAATCTGTTTATAAGCTAGCGGACAATGGAACATAGACATGAAATAAACTGGTATATCCAATAAAGCAGTTTTGATTAATGTAATGTTGCCTCCAGGAAATAGATAACGACTTTCCCAACCAAATAATTTCCTTTCAAAACTTTCTACACTATTATCCGAAAGATGCGAAGTTGATTTACCAATGCAACGAGGAAGCCTCTAAGTAGAGGAAAGCTTAACCGACGTGCATCATAAAATATGGGCAAAGACATTTAAAACTCGTTCTTCCAATCAAATGCACAACATCACGTTTTGAATATTTGACTTTTTTCCAAAAAAGTCAAATATTCTTTAAAACACCGAACAACCTTCCACGGATTATCAACTTAAGATTGGTTGGCTGGCCTAGCAAAACAAGATGGTGTCGTCAACGAACAAGAGAATATGAAAGTCTCAATTTGCAACCGAGAAGCCACTGAACAAATCAACCTTCTAGCTCAGTCCAGCATCCTACTAAGAGCCTTGGCCACAACCAAAGTGAAAAGGGGAAAGAGGATCCGCATGCCAACCATTCACCAGAATCAAGAAGGTTGAACTCATGCATTGCATCATCCAGTTCATCCATCGAACCCTAAAAACCATTCTTCTTAACATGTAAGCAACAAAGTTCCATCGACATATCATAAGCTTTCTTCATATCAATCTTATAGATTATGCCATGTTTAAGTACCTATAGTTGATGCACTCATTTTTCCAAATTATTTGTAGTATCAACACCAAAATGCCCCTTCAACCTTCAAGATGATCCCCCCAAGAACCTCGCATAATTTGGTGCCAAGAATTTTAGCCAAGATTTTATGAAGACTACCAATTAAGCTAATAGGCAAAAATCTTTGAGCCGTTCAGCTCCCTCCTATAGGACTAAACCAATAAAAGACGCACCAATGTTCTTATATAATTTTCCCTTTTTAGAACTCTAAAATGATACCCATCACATGAACTTTTAGATCTTTCCAAAAAAATAGAAAGAATGTGATCGGATACCCATAGAAACCCAAACTTTACCACTACCATGGCATTTAATTACATTTAAAATTTCCTTCCTGAAAGATCTTTTGAACCAAGCTGCCTTAGCCTTGACCAATTCTAAGGAGAATGATGACTGGCATCGGACTACGATTTTTTACACCTATGCAAAATGTGGGGAGAAGAATTGCAAGGTGATCGTCGATAGTGGTAGATTGGTAGTTGTACAAATGTGGTCTCCGCTAGTACTTTATCTCGTTTGGGTTTGAAACCCAAACCGCACCCTCAGCCCTTTATAGTTTCATGGGTTGATGCATCTTTCATGCTTGTTACCCAATGATATCTTATGCCTGTTCATTTTGGATCCTATTCAGATTCGTTGTGGGTACAACGTTTTAACGTTTTGCCCATGGATGTTGGACACATCATTATTGGGCGGCATTGGTTATTTGACCACGATGTGACGATATATGGCCGCTTTAATGTGTGTTGATTTTAACAATGCCAAGGAGTTCAAGAGAGAGGCTAAGGTGGATTCGATGGCGTACACCTTAGTAGCTAGAGAAGTTCCACCCGAGGTTAGTGTAGAGGGACCCCCTGAGGTGATTCTAATTCTGTATGAATTTCACGATGTATTCCCAGAGGACTTACCAAATGAGCTTCCATCCATGAGGGACATCCAACATGCCATTGATCGTCCCTAGGGCAACTCTACCAAATCTTCCTCATTATTGAACGAACCCTACGGAGTATAAAATGTTGAAGAAGCAGGTAAATGAGCTTCTTAGGAAGGGTTTCATTCAAGAGAGTTTGAGTCAGTGTGCCGTGTCAGCGCTTCTCATGCCTAAGAAAGACGGCACGTGGCGCATGCGTGTGGGCAGTAGAGCCATCAATAAGATCACGGTCAAGTACCGGTTTCCCATACTGCGTCTTGATGTTATGTTAGACATGATGGAGGGTGCCACCATTTTTTCAAAGATTGACTTTAAGAGCAAGTTTCACCAAATACATATACGCCCAAGAGATGAATGGAAGACAACCTTTAAGACGAAGGATTGGCTATACGAGCGGCTAGTCATGTCCTTTGGCTTGACTAATGCCCCGATCACATTTATGAGGGTGATGACCCAGGTGTTGAGGCCCTTTATGGGTGAGTTTTTTGTAGTGTATTTCGATGACATTCTTATCTATAGCACGTCAAAGGAACATCTCTACCATCTGAGGCAAGCTTACGGGGTCCTCAGAACTGAAAAGCTTTATGCCAACCTTAAGAAGTGCACATTCATTTCAAAGAGTGTTATCTTCTTAGGGTTCATAGTATCATATGAGGGAATGAGAGCAGACCCCGAGAAGGTCAGGGCCATAATTGAGTGGCTTGAGCCACGCGATATTTACAAGGTACAAAGCTTTCACAGCTTAGCAACTTTCTCTAGGCAGTTCATTAGAGAGTTTAATTCCATCATTGATTGCATAAAGAAAGGGGATTTCATATGGACCAAAGCTGCCTCTAGAGCATTTAAGAAAATTAAGGGCAAGATGAGCGAAACTCCCGTTATGCACCTTCCAAACTTTTCTAAAGTCTTTGAAGTTGCGTGTGATGCATCTAGGGTAGGTATAGGTGGAGTGCTTAATTAAGAAGGGAACCCCATTGCTTACTTTAGTGAGAAGTTGAATGAGGCAAAGCAACGGTATTCTACTTATGACAAAGAGTACTATGCAGTCGTTCAATCCTTACGTCATTGGCGTCATTATCTATTATTGCAAGAATTTGTCTTGTTTTCTGACCATGAGACCTTACGTTACTTCAATTCCCAAAAAAAACTAAACCCTAGGCATGCTAAATGAGTTCAATTTCTTAAAGAATATTATTTTGTTCTTAAACATAAGGCCGTGGTTGAGAACAAACTTGTTGATGCCCTTAGTTGTCGTGTGGCGCTACTCTAAAGTATAAGTGTGGAAGTGACTGGGTTTGAGTGGCTGAGAAAAGAGTATCCTACAAGCCCAAACTTTTGTGAGTTGTACGCGTCACTACAAGATGGTCAGTTGAGTGACAGTCCCGAGTTTGTCAACATCGATGAGTTCCTATTTAAAGGTGACAAACTCAGCATTCCCCGTACTTCCCTCCGTGATTTCCTAGTTTGGGAACTTCATGTAGGAGGGGTAGTTGGTCCTTTGAGGAGGGACAAGACCATTGTCCTTGTTAAGGATAGGTTTTATTGAACAAATCTCAAGAGAGGTGTAGCCAAGATAGTTGGGCAGTGCAGGACTTGTCAACTAGCGAAGCAAAAAAAGCAAAATACAGGATTGTATACACCTTTGTCAATGCCCCATATACTCCATGGCAGGACATCACTATGAATTTCGTGTTGGGTTTACCTAAGACTATTAAGAAACATGATTCTATATTTGTGGTTGTAGACTTTTTCCAAAATGGCCCATTTCATTCCGTGCTCGAAATCATCAGATGCCTCCAATGAGGCTAAACTTTTCTTTGGAGAGGTAGTGTGTTTACATGGTCTACCAAAGACTATAGTGTTTGATCGTGATGTACGTTTTATAAGCTATTTTTAGAAGACCCTATGGCACACAATGGGGACAAGGCTTCAATTTTCATATGCCTATCATCCTCAAATAGACAGTCAGACTAAGATCATCAATAGGAGTCTTGGAAATCTACTTTGATGCCGTCTGGGTGATCACGTTAGAACTTGGGATATTGTTTTGCCTATAGCCGAGTAAACATATAATAGTTCCATTAATAGGCTCATGGGAATGAGTCCATTTGAGGTTGTGCATGGCTACAAACGTAGGAAACCCGTAGATCTCATACATATGTTTGTATCCCATAGGCCATCTAAGTCAACACATGAGTTTGCACATCACATACATGAGTTGCATAGAGAGATCAGGAAGCAGATTAACTCGAGTAATGAAAAATATAAAGCATTTGTTGATTCTCATTACAAATTTCAGGGACTTTAGGCGAGAGATTATGTCATGGTTCATATGAGGCCAAAACGGTTTCCACAGGGAGCTATTAAGAAATTGCAAGTGCATAGTGCTAGACCTACAAAATACTACAAAAACTAGGTCCTGATGCGTATGTAGTATACCGTCTACCTACCATGGGAATTAGCCCTACTTTTAATGTGGAAGATCTAGTACGATATGAGGGTCCTACTATTTCGCCTTCTGATCCATTTTCAAACCCTCCCACAGACCATGATCTAGTCCGTAACCTATGGCCTCTACCTGACCCATCAACCCAGCATTTGCCACCTTTACCCTCCTTGCCTACTCGAAGTGAACAAGTCGAAGATATACTGGATGCGCAAGTGGTTTCCACTCGCCTGGGGGATTTCAAAAATTTCTCATCAAGCGGAAGCACATGCCGGTTTCAGATAGCAAATAGATTATGGAGGCAGAGCTGCAGACTTTGGATCCCAAGATCCTGGAACTTTATAGGAATTTTAGTCTGCCATAGGCGAACTCTTCTCAATTGAGGAGAGTTGATGAGGACATCACATCACGTACGCCTTTGCATACGTATCACAGGAGGTGGGCCCCGGTTTCTCCGTGGCTAGGCGAGCATCCATATTAAAGACCCCATACATCTAGAAGACCCCACACTAGGAAGATGCGCATGGGTTGATTTAGAGAGCGATTTGGACCGTTGGATTTGAGGAACGTGACGATCAAGTTGTTGGATTGCATTGATTACATGATTGGGTCATTGATCGTGGACCATTCTTTTCATCATAGGATTATCTATATATATATATATATATATATATATATATATATAGTTTATGTTGGATTTATGCTTTGGACACTTTATGAGTGGTTTTATATATTTTTTCATTAGACTAGGGTTATTTTGGTTATAAGTCATTAAATGGGTATATAACTTCCTTTAAGATAACCACATTTGTTTTGCAATCTCATATGGCATGAGATAACAGGTATATAACTTCCATATCCACAGTCAGCAACCCATGTATACATCTGGGAGGCTGCAATTATCACTAGATGAATTCTTGCCCACGTATGGATCTGGCTTCCAAAAAGACCCATGTATCTAAATCGCACCACGTTTAGCCAAGAACTTTCATATGAAATTCCTGCATGCATAATTTTTCCCTGAATTTGATCAAAATTATGTTGGCCTGCTTGCTGATGCCAAACTGATAATATCTTCAAGATTGAAAACAAGGACCATCTTCAAAATAAGTCAAAACACAAGGAGGTAAGGAGTTTTTTTCTCATTCGATAGCAATAGATGAGCAACAAAAATAAAAAATACATGAACAAAAATGTTAATAAAAACCGCTGATTAACAAAATTAACAAACTGCAACCTATGGAAAATAGCTCTGTCAGGTCTTGATTCAGCGATGTCCTGAAAAATGAGAATATATATATATATATATATATCTATATATATATATATATATTCGGAAGGTTAACAGCACCAAGGATTGAACCCTGGATCACTCACACACTCTACACTGTCTATACCAGCTCAACAGAACAAACTCACCTACAATCACCTCCAAAATATTGAAAGATAAGCACACATCTTTGGAAATCAAAAGCCTGCAAGATCACTCCACCTCAAGAAGAATTCATCTTATCAGCAGTATGAATGCTAAAGTAGAAATATGAATTGCATGAGGGAGCAGAGTTGAATAAAAAAAATCAAAAAGGGAAAAACCTCAGATTAAAAAGATCCAGATTTGTATTCATCAGAAACACACGGATCTTGCAAATGCTACAAATTTCTGTAATGTAAATCAACTAAAGTCAAGGAGAAAGAAACATAAGCTCGGAAAATGTTTTGTGTATCCATTCTGCTTTCTATAAAACAGGCTGAAATAAAAGATAATACCAAAGGGTATGGTCACATTCCCTTATGTAAAAAACAAAACTAATATCAGTATTACAATGAACAAAATGGTAGAAAGAGTTCAGGTCCAACAACCCTCTAGAACAATAAAAATACATAAAATGATGCAAAGACAATAATTCATATAACCATTCAACATGCACATCATCAGAACCAAGTTTCAGCCTACAAGCAACCACCAGGTCCCCCAAAGTCTATGGCTGGCTGAGATCTCCAAAGTAGAAATTCCAGTGACATGAAAAGGTAATTCCAAAAAGTCACTTTAAAACAGTATTATTATCAAATAAAAAGGGGTAGAACATAACTAAATATCATCATCGTCATGGCATCACCATCTCATCATTATAATCATCGCCTTTAGCCTTTCTTCCAGCAATATGGAATGGGGTTTTAACTGGTAGACTGGGAAAATATTTACAGTTGGTTGCCCATCTGACATCAAGTTTCCTCTTTTTCCCTGCACTTTGGAAGTGGGCTCATATTGACAACACACATATGACAAAACAGTCCTACCCAGTAGTAACCCTATACCCAACTAATACACATGCCAAAGGGCAAGAAGCAGAGGATAATGGGCGGGCAGTTCCCAGACATACCACTCAGCTCAAGGAACAAATAATTACAATTGTTACATAAATGAAATGGTACAAGATAATAAGAAAAAAAAAAACTAGCATGGCATATTCTACTTGCTTCAAGTGGCACATAGCACCTGATTCTCTGCCACAGCTTTCAGAAATTCAGCTTTCACTTTGTAAGCTGGCAACTGTTCCCTGAAAGATTGCATTGCTTTTACACTCTGGGATGCCTGCAAGTAACTGGTAATCAGTCATGGCCATCATAATTTAGGAGTCCACAATATACATAAAATTTATGACAACAAATCAATTGATCTTAGATTTAATTCACACCTTCAATGTGTGCTGCCTGTTCCTAAGCTCAACACTATATTTTTCCTTCACAGAATCCTCCTCTGATATCAACCCACCTCTGGGTACTGCTGGGGCAAGTAAAGATTGTTTGCTTTCGTGACCTGATGGGCCAACAGAATCATGGACAGCTAATGCTCCTTTAGAGATTTCCAAAAGATTTCCTACTCTCTTCTCTGTCTCTATGGACATCTGAATCTGCAGAGGTTGGATGACAACATAAAATTAGTTTCTTGGTCCATAAAACCTGCAAAGGATTTGGATAGTGTACAGCATTTTGCACCTCTTTCTGTGTTGAACCATGTCGTTCATCAAGATCAGCCCGGTAATTTGGCAACGGAACCTTGCTGACAACAAGTGTCTTACCTTTGTTGTATGCATGGCTTACTTTCCATAAATACACAAATCAGCAGAAACAAACATCAGTCAGAATTTTGCTCATGGTTATTCTAAGCAAACAACCATCACAGCATCATTTATGCAACTCAAGTCCTTAACTTTAATGCAGCAACCTAACACATATATGGGGGCTGTTTGATTCAAGGAAATGAAAGAAATATTGTTTGCAAGGGGAAGGAGAGGAAAGAATACCAGTGGAAAGGAAACAAAATTTCTGATGTTTGTTTTTCAATAAGATTTTTCATGAAAATTGATCAATTTCAAATCCATTGCTTGGAAAAACAAAGTTTTCCATGGGAAAATGATTTCTTCGTAGCAACGGGCACAGTGGAGTGCTTGAAGATGGACAGTGGCACGTGTGGCACAAGTGCAACATTGGCAAATGTGGCATGTTGAGTGCTTGAAGATGGATGGTGGCACAGGTAGGGTACTTAAAGCTATATGGTAGCACATGTGATGCATGTAACACATTGGCACAATCAGTTTTTACAGTATTGATAGTATCGGTTGATACCATCAACATTGCATCAGCCCAATACAAAACACAGGGGAAACAGTAAAATTCCCCCGTATACATGAAAATATCGCGTGTATCATTCACTATATCGTCAATATTGAAATTGCGTGGATTTCTAACATAATACCACGATGTGGAAGCTTAGAAGAATTACTAAATCCTAGAGGGAGGGTGAATAGAATCACTTAAAATTATTTACCAATTATTTCAATTTAAGTCACAAGGTTAAATGGGTCCAAGATCCTAGATTATGAAATATACAACTAAATGTGCAAAGTAGTCCAACATGTGAGATAGGAATAAATAGTGTGTGCAATGTATTAAGCACCTAGCATACAATCTATTCATGCATCCATATGAAATAAACAAATCAAATCACAAGCATAAATAGAATAGCATACACAATCGACAATCGCAAACACAATCATATATAGTGGTTTGGCTAAATCCTTACTCCGCTCCTAGATGATGAACTCAAACACAAGTTTTCCATATTTCACTATCTCAATGGTTTTCTATATGTTCACAATTAACCTTTACAATGGTTTTCTATAAGTTCGCTGCTAACCTTTGCGATCCCACACAGAGACCAATGTACGCTCCCGTCGGAGGCTCACACGGACTACATACACTCCCGCCAGAGGCTCACACAGAGACTAACCAAGGTTTTTTATAGGCTAGCCAATAACCTACACGTACGCACCCGTGCCGGTGGCTCCCTCGGAGACTCACAAGGTTTTCTATATGCTAACCACGAACCGATGTGGTCCTACAAAAGGAACTATGTATACCCCTGTCAAAGGCGGTCCTACACAGGGACCTATTTGAGTTTGGGTTTCAAATTCTATGGACTTTAATTAAACTCTTACAAGTTTTGGATGAGCCCCATTGATAGCATTTTCTTAAGACGCTCGATCAATCTTGATGCGGCTTCCGATCTTTGATGCAAGTCTTCTTCAGCTCCAACGATCGGCTACCTTGCAATGATGCACCTATGAGGATGCTAAGGTAAGGAGAGAGGGTGGTTGAATCTCCTACAACTAATGAGATAGTTAGTTCCTATTTAGAGACACCTTGATGGGCATTCTAGAGGATGATAGACAAAGGATTTACCTATGGGATTGATGTCTAACCTCTAAAGAATACTTGAGAACATGTACATCTTTAAATGGAATTTGGAATGCTCGTTAGAGTGATGAATCACAAGGAAGAAGACATGTATCTCTTTAGATGGAAGCCTAGAAGAGAAGGAAAAGAGTTATGTACACTAAGGCTTCTAAAACGTCCAAAACCCATGACATTTTCAAAGGTCCGAGTGCCACTTTTATAGAGAAAAGGTTCCATCAGACATATAAAGGCTAAAGGCGAACTGTCGATTCAATTGATAGCTCTGTCGATTCAATCAACTTGACAAGACACTGTTAATTGGAGTCGATTGGAGTTTTGATTCGATCTAAAAACTCCTGATTTAACTGTATAGCTCATTGGACAGTTTTAGCAGTTGTTGATTCGATCGACAGGTCGAATCGATGGATTGTCAATTTGATCAATAGAGCTCTGATTTATGATGTTTCATTAGTAGCTTTGAACCTCTATTACCCTAGTTGAGCTTATGCATATTTAGGCTTTAGGCTAGAGATGATAAAGCAAAGGTTTTCCTAGTGAAGGTTTATCATATAGAGGAAGGTTTTTTTAGAACTTAAAAGGGATCCAAGGCTACTTTCACTAAGGCACCTCAATTTACCTGTCTTCATACCTTGATGTTGCAAGTCTTCAAGTATTCAGCTGTCTTCGTCTTCCAACGGGGGCTTAAACCATTCAAGACACACAGACTCACGTTATTGACAAACCGAGGCACTAACAAATATATGGCTATATCGCAAATATCCACACTGCCCTTTTACAAATATTCCATGATATCATCAAAACATCCAATATGTATCAATGATATTGAGGCAATGCAACCCTCTTTCTTTAAAAAAAAAAAAAAAAAAAACTCAATCATTTCCCGAATTTTTTTGTGGAATCCCTTAGTGACAAGATTTAGACAACTTCCAAGTTGTTTAGAGAGAAATCAAGGTTTGGGTGTAAAAAATATGATCGAAGAGTGATGACAATGGGCCAAAACCCATTCTGTAAAATATTTCTGATTTCGTTTGTTTTTACTTAATTCCTTTACTCCAATTCGATATAAAAAGTTACTAAATCATGATTATGCATGTTTTGTACAAAATTATGGATTTGAAGCTCCAATCTACGAATTTGAGGAAAACAAAAGAATTATGGGAAATTTTGAAAATATTTCGTTTTTTACCCATTTGAATTGCAAACGGGGTCTTAAAAAGTCAATGGACACGACTTGTAGGCCAATCTACAGATTGGGGATAGTTTCTTGAAGTTCTGTAAAAAGATAATTTTTAGTCTAAAATAGTGGAAAAAAATAGTGGAAAATATCGAAGTATCATTTTTAAAACTATTTTTGATTTATTTTTTCTTCTTTCTTTTGTTATTAGATGTTTTGTTTGTGTTTTCGTAATTGTATTGTATGACTTATGAATCATATGAACTCCTTTTGGATATTAAGTGCATGACTTCTGTCAGACGGTGCATAGTTTAGGACCATATACAGTGTTTTAAATAACGGTAGCGTGATGCGTAGCGCTCAACCCTCTATGGCGTGTAGTGTAAATACGTAGCGTGTAGCATAAGCTACACAATACTTCTATTTTTTAATTTAAAAATAGGACAAATATAATGAATGGTAAAAAAATAAAGGAAAAAAATAAAAAAAAAAATGCCTAAAAGATGATTCATTTTATCAATTATAAGCATGTTCAATGCACACAAGGGAAAAAAAAGTCAAAAAGTAGCATTTAGCAAATTGACGCATAAAAAATTCACATATATAAGCCAAATCAAATAATTATAACATCAACAACTTTCTAAGCAAACCACTTTAATTAATAATGTCTAATTGAAACCACGAGTCACAATTATGAAAAGAAATAAAAATCCCATAGGTTAAAAGTATCAAGTACAATACAAGTGTCACATTCCTCAACATTAGAAACAAAGAAAACGTGAAAAAATAATAAAAAACTAAAATAGTAAACCAATACATGGTAGCTTACACTACAAATGCTATGCACTATGTAGCTGTAGCGTACGCTACGACCCCTGTAGTGCATGACTTCTGTCAGACGGTGCATAGTTTAGGACCATATACAATGGAAACTTATGATGCGTACTTGGTTTTTCTAATGTTTTGAATTCTAAGTGTGTCATCATGTCTCTTTTAAAATCTCCTAAAGTTTCATTCAAAAACACCATCATTATCCCAATGTTTTCCTTGGGTACGATCAGTGTTTAAATTATCGACGACAATATCGAATTGTCGCCAATAATATCGGTATCGCTGGGTCATCGAAACCGAAAACCCCTTTTTCGTTTCTCTACCAGATATCGCCAAAATATCCTCGATAATATCGATTTTTCGATATTTTCTAAATATCGCCGATATTTCACTGTTCCTACCAACCACGGGTGGGAACTGTAGCCAACAACCCACCTTTATCGATAAAAGGGTGATGTTTTCGGCGATAAAATCGTCAAAATCAATAACCAAAAACAAAAAACACAAAAAAATACCTGTTTTTCGCCCGAATCTGTTTGAAGACACGAATTTTAAGAGCTTCACGGCTGTTGAGTGCAGATCGACAACCTTTCTGGTAAGATTCAACCCCAAAAAAAATCGGATTTTCTGTCTAAAAATCCTCCAGCAACTTCTCCAGAAAAGAATCGGCTTGCGGGCTATGAAAATCTCAAGATCTTGTTGTAAAATAGAGGTTTTTTTAAAAATTTGGGATGAGGGAGAGGGGGTTTTGAGTTGAAAATCCGGAGATATTGGTGGGAAAGAGAGGATTTTTTGAAATTTTGGGATGAGGGAGAGGGATTTTCGGGTTTATAAAAATTTGGGGATCCGATTTCAATTTTAAGGGCGGTGGTTTGGCTTTAGGGCGGTGGTTTGGCTTTGACGGTGCAGGTCGGTGCTCCGTGGGCCCCACCATGATGCATCTGTTTTATCAATGCTATCCATTCATTTTTAAAGATCATTTTAGAGCTTGATCCCAAAAAAGAGGTAGATCCAAAACTCAGGTGGACCACACCACAAGAAAACAGTAGTGATTAGATGTCCACCATTAAAAACCTCCTGGGCCCACTGTAATGTTTATTTGATATCCAAGTTGTTGATTAGGTCTTACATACCTGGGTGAAGAAATATTAGCTTGATCCAAAATTTTGTAGCCCGCAAGAAGTTTTAATGGTAGACCATAGACGTTCAATCAACATTGTGTGGTCCACTTGAGATTTTGATCTATCTCATTTTTGGACTGTTATCATAAAATGATCTAAAAAAAAAATGGACCAATGGCATGGATGAAATAGATGCATCATGGTGGGACCACAGAGCATGGACCACTAGCGACAGTACGCTTTTTATCATAAAATGATCTAGAAAAATCGGATTGCATACTGAGTTACTCAGTATGCTTTTATCGTACTGAGTAAACTCATTTGGGCCCATTGTTAATGTATGTGATTTATTCACACCTTTCATCCATTTTTTCTGCTAATTTTAATGGTTGATCCCAAAATTTAAGTAAATCCAAAGCTCAAATGGACCATACCACAAGAAACTGAGTGGAATAATGATTTCCATCGTTGAAACCTTCCTAGGGCCCACAGTTATGTTTATTTGTCATCCAACCTGTTCATAAGGTCGAATGGACCTTGATGAAGCGAAAACACAAATATTAGTTTGATGAAAAGCTTCTGTCGCCCCCAAAAAGTTTTCAACGGTAGGAGTTCATTTCACTCTATTTCCTATTTTGTGGTCTAATTAAGATTTTTATATACTTCAATTTTCGTTTCTTGTCCTATAATGAACTGATAAAACAGTTGGACGGCATGGATTAGACACATATATTACAGTAGGCTCCACAGAGTTTGCTCAGTACTCTATAGCATACTGAATTATTCGCTACGCAATCCGCTTCCTTTCTGGTGAAGGTGGAGGTATGGTAGTATACATTGAAATCGGGTTGCGTACTGAGTTACTCAGTACCCTCTTATCGTATTGAGTAAACTCAGTTGGGCCCACCGTGAATGTATTTGTCTTATCCACTCCGTCCATCCGTTTTTTCAGATCATTTTAGTGGTTGAGCCCAATTTTGAGGTATATCTAAAGCTCAAGTGGACCATACCACAGGAAACCATGGAAATAATGATTTCCACCGTTGAAACCTTTCTATGGACCATAGTGATATTTATTTGTCATCCAACCTGTTCATAATATCACAAAAACAAGGATGAAGTGAAAACAAAAATATCAAATTGATCAAAAACTTCTGTGGCCCCCACGAAATTTTCAATGGTAGATGTTCAATTCACACTGTTTTCGGTTGTGTGGTCCATTTGAGATTTGGATATGCTTCATTTTTGGGCTAACGACCTAAACTTATATGCAAAAATGTATGGATGGAGTGGATAAAATGCATGAATGTGGGACCCACAGAGTTTACTCAGTACGCTAATTGTACTGAGTTACTCAGTACGCAATCCACTTCCGTATACATCACGCTGCATGAAACTTATATGAAGTAATTTGCTCACGGTGTACACGTACTAGAAAAGTGTGATCGGAACCGTTCTTATGGGGGAACAGGACATAGATAGATCATATTTATAAGATCGATGGTATTGGATTGTCCTTTTCATCTAAATAACCTTAAAGTGATCGGTTTAAAGAAGCAGTCCAACTTAAACCATTAAAACAAAAATCAAAAGAATGGCCGGATTTTTCTGATAAATGAGATCTTTGGTCTGTATTTAGGCCTCCAGATCAACGGTCCCTATCATCACATGGACGAAGAGATAAGTGTATTTTTTTAATGGGGATGAAATATGGCCAAAAATGTGTATTTTTTTAATTCATTTACTTTTGCATGTGTTAATTGTTGTAAGCTTGCATTTGTATTATATAAACTCATTTTGGTTACTATTTGAGTGATTTCTTACGACAACGCATGCCTTTTGGCCCCCATTAAATGGAAATTTATTATTTAATGCATTCTTTTTGCAATTTTTTTATTCCTGAATATGTAAATATGTGTATTCAGGCATGTCCTGAAGTTTCACTGAAAAATTCCACCATTTTCTCCATGTTTCCCCCTTTTCCCTGCATTTCTAGTTATCGGCAATAATGATATTATATCTTTATCTCTGGCCAGTGAAACTTGTAGCGATACCAACAAATCGAACACTAGGTATGATCAATGTTTTAAATATCATTATCACATAATGTATCGCATCCTTGGGATAAAGATAAATATCGGTTATCACATGGGATATATCGGTTGTATCGCATAATGTATAGATGTTGTTAGGAAACATGGGAACATTGGGAAATTGGTTGAATGTTTCAATGGAACTTCAAGGATTGTTGAAATAGACATCAATACACACTTAGAAATCAAAACATTACAAAAAAAAAAAAAGTGCACATAATAGGGGATTCCTTTGTATGGGGTCCTAATATATGTGCTTTCCAACTGAACTAATGGAAGTATATTCAAAGTCTATTCATATAATTTACAAATTTAAGAAGACATGTATGGAAACACAAGCAACACATTCAAAAGAAAAAAAAAAGAATCACAAGATCAAGTTACATGCATGTTTAATTTTGTCTGGCTACAAAGATTGCAAGTGATTTGTTAGAAATTGAGAAATTTTGTTTTTTCTCAATTTTCTGCAACTAGACCCATCTCCCCCAAATCTCAAAATCAAAGTTCCGAATCCATAATTTTTCATGAAAAACACAACGAATCATAGATTTATAACCATTTGATACTAGTTTAACGTGAGTTACAACAAAAACATGGATCGAAAATTGAAAATGCTCACTAGATCAAATATGTGCGATATATCAGCACTACCTATGCATTTCGTATCGCACAAGTGGGATACAAGATATATCGTGGGATATATCGGCTGATATAGTCGATATTTAAAACACTGGGTACGATACATTCCTGATACATGCGATATTTCCCTTGCGATACCGATATGTTTCCATATCCCAAGGACGCGATACATGCATCGATACTAATACTGCAAACACTAGGCACAACTAGGGCATTCGAAGATCGACAGTGGAACATGTGATACATTGGGGGTGCTTGGAAATAGACAAACTCTTAGACTTCAGAAAAATGTACTATGCCTATGATTCGATATTACAAATCTAGATCACAACTTGAAGAAACATAGGCTTATTGTTAACCAATGTTGTCAAATGGCATATGTGGTCATATGCAGCCCAAGGTGGCTGTGCACATATGCCATCGGACAATGGCATGTGCCATTGCATAAGCCTTTTTCCTAATAAAAATAAAGGAAAATGGAAAAAAAATTATAAAAAATATGAAAATAATAATAATAATTTATATGTACAAATACTACCGTGTAGAGAATTGTTTTTTATAGTTAATTACCAATTTCATTTCTATTTATTACATATATTAGACTATTAGACTACAACAAGTCAACTAAGAGAAAGAAAATAGATAACTAGTGCTAGAATGAGAGATAGGAGAGTATTAGAGTGAGAGAGTAGAGAGAGTAAGAGAGTATAAGACTGAGAGAGGAAGAGAGTAGAGAGAGTATTAGAATAAGAGAGCACGAGAGCATTAGAGTGAGAGAGTATGAGAGTATGAGAGTATTAGAGTTGGATTGTGAGAGAGTAAGAGAATAAGAGAGTCTTAGCATTAGAAAGTAAAAGAGTAAGGAAAATGGAGGGGTCGGAGTGCCCATTTATTAGCAAAAAGAGAGAGAGAACAAAAAAATTATGACCATATAATCGCATACTATTGCATATGTAGTTGCATACTTCTGTATGTGACCGCATAATGCCCAACAGTCTTAAAACCACATGTCACTACGGCATATGCGATCAAAATAGCATACGCAATTGCATAGGTGCATATGTGATCGCATATGACAACATTGTTGTTCATAACAAGAAAATAAGTCTTCGTATATATAAACGCTATAAACTACATACATGAAATAATGAGTTTACAAACACAAAATGAAATGAAATTACACAGAAGCTTTCAACAAATAAATTTTACATTAAAGGCCAAAAGCAAATCATCATCATTATCTAAGCCTTATCCCAACTAATTGGGATCAGCTCCATGAATCCATTTCCACAATTCCACTTTATCAAAGGCCATAATCAGTTAGACCAAAGGTCATCAAGTCTTTTCTTACTGCCTCCACCCACATCCTTTAGGGTCTTCCATATTCCACTTGCCCTTTTAGAGCCTCCAATTTGCACTCACTCACTCCTCACTGGCACAGTTCTTGGTCTCCGTTGCACATGGCTACTTTCCCTCATCTTATTAAATATTGGTGCTGCTCCAAAGTTCCCCTGAATGCATATTCATTTCTAGTTCTATCTTTCCAAATCTTTGCACTCATCCATCTCAATCCTTATTTCAACCACACAAATCCTATGAACATGTTGTTCCTTAACAACCCAACATTCTATCCATAAAGCACAGCTGGTCTTATAGCTATCCTATAAAATTTCTCCTTCAATTTGATCGTACAGGGCAATCACATAAAACTCTAGAGGCATGTCTCCATTTCTTCCACCCAGCTAGAATTCTATAAGCAACGTCCTTCTCAATCTCTCCACTCTCATGAACTTATCGCCAAGATATTGGAAGTGGTCATTTAGGGAAACATCTTGGTCAACAATCTTAACTAATTCCTCGTTTCCACTCCTATCGTTACTAAAATTTCACTATACATACTCTGTTTTAGTCCAGACTAATCCATATCCCCATTTCTGCTATACTGTTACTAAAATTGCATTCCATATGCTCTCTTATAATCCGACTACTTTTAAATCCTTTACATTCTACAGCACCCCATAAATCTAGTTGTGTTCACACACTCCATCCTTTCAATCAAAACAATGTCATCTGCAAACAACATACACCATGTGATCTCACTCGTCTCTCCACTAGTGGTCCTCTCATTGATTACCACTCATACATATCTTTAATCATGTGATGTCAGTAAATTCTCTTGAAAACCTTTCTTTCCTAACACCCACCAAATTAACTCTCTAGGGATCCTATCATATACTTTCTATAAGTCAGTGAAAACCATATGGAGATCCTCCTCTCACTATTTTTCTATTCAATTGTCTAAGTAGGAAAATATCTTCAGTGGTAGACGTCCCTAGCATGAAACCAAACTAATTTTCCAATATATTCATCTCACACAACAAGGTCTTTGCCCACACACCTATAACCACAAGTGGCAATAAAGTACAAGCATGCTAACTATATAGGGCAAAGTTACAACCATTATTAATGGTGTAAAACTGACATTCGAATCTAGCTTTTATGAAACAAAAGCTATTCTAAAATTCCACTATAAGAAATCACAAAAATAAATAAATAAATAAATAAATAAAAATAAAAATAAGATAAAAAAATACTGATTCAATTCTCTTAATTTAGATATCCATTAAAGATGAAATTACAGGGGGGTTAATTGACCCTATGAGAAGATCATATGACTAAATTTTCATGGGCATTGGACTTCGGAGCCCAATCAAAGGAGAAGTTTGAGATCCCCCCATTTCACATCCATACAACTCTGGAGCTCAAGATTTAAACTTTTTGAATTATTTAAAAGCTAAAACGAAGTATGTTTCTTACTCTAAATCTCAGTTAATGAGTTTTATTTCATTTTGATTGATTTAGTGATTGATTTGGGATTTTTTTAAGGCATTTTTTCAATTTGTTTCTTTTTGGGATTTAGGTTCCCATGCAACATTGTAGAATAAGCTTGTTCTACAACTGTTTCTTCGTTGGGCCTACTATGGTATGTGTACGGCATGGCACCAAACCCATCCAATCGATCACTTGGGCCACCATGTTACAGTGGTGCTTTTTAAGTGGATATGCATTGCTTTTTATGGTGTAGCCCACATGATAATTGGAGGTCAGATTTCTTTTTCTAGTGGCAGTCCATTATTTCTATGTTGTGGCCCAAAGTCCAACAAGGTTTATCCAGACATCATGTGGGCCACCGTGCTTGCACACAAAGGGTTCCCAACTTCGATTTAAGGGTTTGGCTCCTGAGTGATCTTCTAATGATTTCCCCTTAGAAATGGGGCCTTCTATAGACAACGAGTAGAGGCGCCCCTCCCATGATCTGGACAGTTTTTGGGGGGGGGCTTGCACACAAATGGTTCCCAACTTCGATTTAACAAAAATTGGCTCCTAAGTGATCTTCCAATGATTTCCCCTTAGAAATGGGGCCTTCTTTTAACGATGAGTAGAGGCACCTGGGGGGGACTTAAATGTTCTGTGAATTGGTCATGCTAGATCTACGGTCTCAAGCCTTCGGATACATGATCCAATCCTTCCAACCGGTGTTCGAAATATCAGTATCGTGTTACGTATCGCATCCTTGGGATATAAATACTTATCGATTATCGCACGGGATATGTCATTTCCATTGGGTAATTTATCGCGCTATTTGGGAAACATCGGGAAACTTTGGGAAATTTGTTAAAATTTTCAATGAAACTTCGAGAATTGTTAAAAAGACCTTAATACACACTTTTAAATCATAACATCTCAAAAAAGAAGTGCAAATAATAGGTTTCCTTCATATGGAACCCTAAGTTATGCATTGTCTAACTGAACTAATACAACTATATTCAAATCAAATGCATAACATTTAGAGTTTATATGATGATCGTTTCATCAAACACTATTAAATACTTCGAAATTAGTTTCAATTAACAGCTGGTTGAAAGGGAAATTTCGGAAAAAATAATAATAATTTTTTATTGAAAATTTATTTTTATTTTTTGAAAATTGACAAGGACTTCACAAATCGGTATATCAGCCCTCATACATAATTGATTTTATGTTTGGAGTGCAACATTGCAAGCAATTTGGGAGATATTGGGTAAATTTCAAATTTTCCCGAATTTCACCCAAATCGGATCACCTACACTCAAATGTCAAAATTAGAGTGTATACGATGATCATTTCATCAAATACTCCTAAATACTTTGAAATTTGTCTCAATCGACAACTGGTTGAAGGAAATTTTCAAAAAAAAAAAATGGAGAATGTGAAGAACCAATAGATTTTGAAATCAAAGCTCCAACTCCATGATTTTTCATGCAAAACATAAAGAACCAATGAATTTGTAACCATTTGACATTGATTTAACATAATTTCAAGAAAAAAAAAAGGATTGAAATTTGAAATTGCACACCAGATCGAACATGTGGCATATACCGGCACCACCTATGTGTTTCGTATAACACAGGTGAGATACAAAATTATATCGTGGGATATATCGGCCGATATTGTCGATATTTAAAACATTGCTTCCACCATCCTCTAATTGTTCTAAAATTTTTAAACCATCAACAATCCTCAAATATGTCTCATGTATCAAGAGCTTTCATTCAGTTTGTTGAGCTGATCCAGCAGATGAGGTAATCAATTCCTTAATGGTGACTAAAGCCTTCTTAAAAGAAGCATCCCAATCTTATTGTTTTGAATCCAAAAGCAGACAATGATATTAGTCTGCATGTTACTTGCTTATTGCTTAATAGTATGCTTCTTAAATTATCGTGTAAACCCCTAATTCAACTTTTTGGAGCTCATTCTCAAGTATTATCCATTATCTATCCAAAAGTACATGGTTTCATGTTCTAAGCTGCAGTGTTAGCATTGTCGACGACAATATCAATATTATCGTGACATTGTTGTTATCAATGCACATGCAACATTGAAACCATAGTATATTGAATTGTTTCCTGATGTCGGCAAAATTTTGGTGATTTGTCAATGACCTAAAATATCGACAAGATGCCAATCAGCCACATACTCAACCTACAACTATTCCCACCAACCACCTGCAATTTCTTGATAAAATGGGAAGATGTTGGTGAAATATTGCACACGGCTATACAGAGACAGATACCGGGTGTGAATCAGTGAAAAATTGAGAAAATTTCTTTAAAATTTAAAAGAAAGAAAAATGCGAGGGGAATCCGAATTGTTTTGCATATCTAGGAGAGGGAGTGGATTTCAGCACCAACCCGGTTTTTCGTATTGAAACAAAGATTTGGTGGAGAAATCGCCAATCGAAGCACCTAAGAACCAGAATCTCGAGGTAACAAAAAATCCCCAAAACAACCCTTTTTTCTTGAATTTAAGCATGGATTTCACTTGAAATCCATGTTTATGTGAATCCATGTTTTATGCATGAGAATCATGCATAAACATGGATTTTAAGAATAAAACCAAGATATTTAAAGATCAATTTGGTACAATTTGGGGAAAATAAGGAAAATCCAATTTTCCCCAGTTTCTTCCCAAAAACAACAAATTGGGGCCCCATTTTTTTATATGATCATGAGGATGGTCGACCTATCAATTGCCCACACTCTTGATTTTTTTCGAAATTTTTTTATTTAGCATTATCCAAAAAAAAAAAAAAAATTTAAAAATTAATCTATTAAATGCTAAGAAAACTATTTAATCCTTTTGTTTTCTTTAAATGAGGCCCATTTTAAGAAGGAAAAAAAAAAAAAAAAAAAGGGTTAAATAATGTTTTTAAATATTCGGAAATTTTTAAATAATTTGGAAAATTAAAAGAAAATGTTGAATGAAAAAATTAATTTAAAATGTATCATATACAAGGTGTTCCGTAACGGTAATGGTGGCCGTAACAGCCACCACCGTTACCGTTATGATACGGGCCGTAACGGCCGTTTTTTACTTTTGGAAAAATGTTTTTCCTGGACCGTTACTGGACCGTTACAGGGCCATTACAGGACCGTTATGGGGCTGTTACGGCACGTTTTTCTATAACGGCCATTACGGCTGTTTTGACCCCGTAACGCATAACGGTTATGATCGTTACCATTACCTAATGGCCGTTATGGCCGTTACGTAACCAATTTTGAATACCATGATCATATATCATGTATATATGGTTGGCAGGATGTTTGTTTGTTTGGATGGATGGATGGATGGGATGGGTGGTTGGTTGGATGGATGGGTGAGATGGATGGATTGGTGGGATGGATGGATGGTTGGATGGATTGACGGTTCTTTGGACGGATGGGATGATCAGTTGGATGGTTGGATAGATGGGATGCATTGATGGTTTTTTTATTATGTATGGATGGATGGGATGGATGGGATGGGATGGTCGGATGGTTGGTTGGATGGATAGAGGGTTGGGAAATGGTTTGGTTGGCAACCCCAACACTAGCTAGCTAGCTAGTGTCAATGTGTGGGCCCCACCATGATGTATGTGTTTATCCAGGCCGTCCATCCATTTTCCAGCTCATTTCAAGGCATGAGCCCAAAAATGAGGTAGATCCAAATCTCAAGCGGACCACACCACATGAAACAGTGAGGATTGAAAGCTTACCATTGAAAATTTCTTAAGGCCACAAAAGTTTTAGATCAAGCTGATATTTGTGTTTTTCACTTCGTCCAATGAATAGGTTGGAAGGCAAATAAACTTCATGGTGGGCCATAGGAAGGTTTTAACAGTGGCCGCCAATATCCCCACTGTTTTGTAAGGTGTGGTCAACTTGAGATTTGGATCTGCCTTATTTTTGAGCTCATGACCTAAAATGAGCTGGAAAAAATGGATGGACGGTGTAGATAAAACACATACATCATGGTAGGGCCCACACAGCTTTGACACCAGACTACTAGCTAATGTTGAGGTCACCAGCCAAACTGCATCTAGAGGGTTGGATGGAGGGATTGTTAGTTCGATAGATGGGATGGTTAGAATTTGGGTGGTTGGATGGTTGGATGGATTGGTTGGATGGTTGGCTAGATTGGTTGAATGGATGGTGAGTTAGCAAGAGTACTGCCAATATATTGAGTAGCAGTACTATGGCAGACTGCAAAGGGATCTAGATGATGACTACGAGCCACCTCGTAACTCCTTGCAGTTATGAAGGATGGCCAGATAGGTATGTTATTTTAGTTATTTTACTTTCACGTCCTACTTATTGCATAGTCCCTGCATTGGTATAAAATAAACTCATTTTAGTTACTATTGAACTAATTTCTTATGACAACATATACTTTTAGGCCCCCATTAAATGGAAACTTATTATTTATGCCTTCTTTTTGTAATTTTTTTCAATTCCTAAATATGCAAATATATGTATTTTAGCATCTCTTGAAGTTTCACTAAAAAATTCCATTGTTTGCCCCATGTTTCCCCGCATCTCCGAATATCGGCAATAATGATATTGTTTCTATATCCCCCACCAACGAAACTTGTAGCAATACTGATAACTCGAACACTGTTGAGTTGATCCAACAGACGAAGGAATTGATAACTTACGTAAGACGTAGATGAAGGTACAATCCATGACTTCACGACTGAAAAGAAAATAAGGTGGAAAAAGTTCTAAACGAAAAAGAAAAAAGAAATACGTACAAGTAAAGGCCTAGTTGGTGAGCCATATCTGACAGGGTTTGCTGCCCCTCCCGCCCATAGTTGCGCTTAACTATCAATTCCTGCTGACCTCCTTCTTTAATTTGCTGCATTTTAGTCCACCACTCATTCTCATTAAGCCTTTCTACCTGAAAAAATAAAGTGGGCAAAATTTGTTAATATCCTTATAACGGAAAGGTGCAGATATGATGCACAGAAAAGCTGCACTAAACTAAAGTACTTGCCTATTTACTGGAAGAAAAGGATAGATAAAATAAAATAAAATATGGCTATCCTCCACAACAAGATATGATGCAAAAGCGAAAGAGATTTAGGTATAAAATTTGTCTTGTCAAGAGAATTCTCTAGTGTTTTTTTTTTTCTTTTTCTTTTTCTTTTTCATTTTCTTTTTCTTTTTTCCTTTTTAATGCTTTTGGAAAATGTCAATCATCTGGATTTTGTTTGGCAACATCAATAAAGAACGGCCTCCACTCTCGGCAGAACATGGTTCCCCACACTTTTGCGTGAGGGGGATGCCCATTGCCACTCGAGCAAAAGATCCAACAAAAGAGCATTGCTTTTTCCCAAATTCAGTGAACCTTTATCATCGAAGTTTGCAAGCTAATATGGTGTAAAGAAGAGAAACATCAAGCATCCCGCCCACCACTAATATCTTCACAAAAGCGCATTATTACTATCACCAAGACACACCAAGATGTCCCTACATTTTCATTCACCATCATTCCCATTTTCCTAATGGTCTTCCACACCTCTGAACCCTTGTTTGTAAAATCTAAGAACCATCCCAAATATGTCTCGCCATACTCTCTTTATAACCTCCCTCCACATGGCTTTGACACCTCCCTAATTGTCCACCACCACTTCACTATTGAGGCCCAATTCCTTTCCCTGATCATGCCTATCCCATTATCCACTTCTTCAACTTTGGTCATCCATCCATTTCATGAGATCAAGGCATTCAATAACAGCAACAGTGGTCGTACGAGCCACCCTTATGGCTGTTACAACTTATAATATGGGTCGTAATGGCCATTACAGCCCCACAACGACCATTATGGCCTTGTAATGGTCAAATTTTATTTTAGAGGAAGAAAACATATTGGCCATGTATCAAACTGTTATGGGTCCATATCAACCAGTTATGGCCATTATAGGAACTTTACAGGCCCCTTTTTTTTTTCCAGATTGGGTGTTACAGCCCCATATAGCGTAACATCCCACCAAGATATTCTGTAACGGTAACGGTGGCCATAACGACCACCATTGTTACCTTTACAATACGGGTTGTAACGGCCATTACAGCCTCTGTAATGGTTGTTATGGTCTCTTTTTTTTTCTTTTTTTTTCTTTTTCTATTGAAAAAAACTCAAAAAACCTGTATCGGCACCATAACGGGCCATTATGGGTCCATTACAGCCTTTACGGGTCATTTTATCCGTAACGGCCATTACAACCTTTACGACCCCATAACGTGTAACAGTTGCCACCGTTACCTTTACGTAATGGCCTTTACGGCCCCGTAACAGCCTTTACGGCACACCATGTGTCCAGTCAGTGTTTAAGTTATCGGCGAAAAGTCGATAATATCGACAATAATATCGGTGTCGCCAGCGTTGCGACACCGAAAACCCTTTTTTCGTTTCTCTACCAGTTTCAGCGAATTATCGGCGATTTTTTAGAGTTTTCGCAATAATCAGAGTTGTCGAGCGACAAATTCGTTGTAGCTACCAACTCCATTTCGCCGATAAAAAGGCAGTATCAGAAATTTTGGGGAGAGCATCGTAAATGCCAAAAAATAAAATATAAAATATAAAAAATTTGTAAGGTGATTTCGGTACTTGTAGAAGAGGTACGCCTGATCGGAAGAAGAATTCGGTGGGCCTTGATCGACAACAGTTGTGTTTCAATCTTCCGCAGGTATGAAAAATCCTCCCCTTTCTTTTTTTCTTCGAATGGATGAAAATTTTCAAAATCAACGAGAATTTCGGCGAATAATCTGCGATCTCTTGGGAATTTTGGTTCGATTTGGAGATTTGGGTTCGAAATGGAAACCCTCAGATTGGGATTTGGGTTCCAAATAGAAACAGGAAACCCTATTCCCCTTTCAAAAATGGCATCGGACGCCCTTTTTTCAATCGCGGATTAGCTACTGACAGGGTTAGTAGCTAGACTCGCTACTGAAGTGACGTCACCAAGTTCCGTGGGCCCCACCATGATGTATCTTTTGTATCCACACCTTCCATCCATTTGTACATATCATTTTAGGACAATATCCAAAGAATGAGTTAAATCTAAAGCTCCAGCGGACCCCAGCACAGAAAACAGTGGGGACAGTGACGCCCACCATTAAAAACTTTTGAAGGCCACAAAAGTTTTAGATCAACTGATATTTGTGTTTTCCCTTATTTCATGTTTTTTGGAACTTTTGAACAGGTTGGATTTCAAGTAAACATTATGGTGGGCCTTAGGATAGTTTCAACAATGGGAGTCACATTCCCTACTGTTTTCAGTGGTGGGGTCCACTACAACTTTTTATTTGTCTCATTCTTTGGTTCATGCCCTAGAATGATATCTCAAAATGGATGGACGGTGTGGATACAACACATAAATCATAGTGGGGCCCACAAAACTTGGTGACATCACTTCAGTAGCCCACTCGCTACTCAACCTGTCAGTATCTAATCCGCGTCCTTTTTTTTGGGGACGCTGATGATGCTCATGTTGCAGTCATGAGCTACTTATGGTATTATGGGCCCCACTATGATGTAACGTATTTTATCTGCTCCGTCCATCTATTTTGGACACTCATTTTATGGAATGAGCTAAAAAATGAGTTAGATCCACATTTCAGGTGGACCACACCATGGGAAACAATGTGATTGAACGCTTGCCATTAAAAAAATTTTAAGGCCCATTGTACTTTTTATTTGCCACCCAACCACTTCATTAGGTTCACATAGACCTGAATGAAGGGAAAACACAAATATCAGGCCGATGATCAAAACTTTTGGGCCCCAATAAGTTTTTAATGGTGGCCATTCAATGACCACTATTTTCTATGGTGTGGTCCACCTCAAAATTGGATCTGACTGATTTTGTGGCCCATGCCCTAAAATAATCTGCCAAAATGAATGGACGGTGTAGATATACATCTTATATTATTGATGTAGCCCCATGGCCAGGGTCCCACCCAATAATGGACCGTGAAGAAATCCCACCTTACTGGGTTACTCGTACGGTTTTAATGTACTGGGTAAACTATGTTGGGCCCACCATGAATGTATGTGCTTTATCCACGCCGTCCATCCATCTTTCGGGCTCATTTTAGGGGTTGAGCCAAAAATTGAAGCATATCCAAAGCTCAATTGGATCACGCAACAGGAAATTGTGAGAATGATGATTTCCAATGTTGAAACCTTTTTAGGGCCTACAGTGATGTTTATTTGTTATCCAACCTATTCATAAGATCACAAAGACACAGATGAATGGAAAATACAAATATCAGCTTCAATTAAAACTTCTATGACCATCAAGAATGTTTCAACGATAAACGTTCGATTCACACTGTTTCCTACGGTGTGGTCCACTTGAGCTTTGGATATGCTTCATTTTTGGAATAAAGCCCTAAAATTGTTTGGTAAAATGGATGGACGGAGTGGATAAAATACATAAATCACGGTGGACCCCATGGAGTTTACTCAGTACATTAAGAGTTGCTCGGTCTGCAATCCACTCCTACACAGCCTTCAAAGAAGGGCTTGCCATGAATGGTAGGTGGACCCATCGTGATATTTGTGAGAAACCCACTCCGCCCATCTATTTTTCTAGATCATGTTAGGACATGGGCCAAAAAATGAGGCATATCCAAAACTCAAGTGGGTCACATGACTGGAAATAATGCAAATTAAACCTCCATCATTAAAACATTCATGGGGCCACAGAAGTTTTGGATTAGTTTTTTTTTTTTTTTTCCTTTTTCTTGGTAGTGGCCCATTTGATGTTGGTTATTTAACAACAACAATTGTACGATCCAAGCCATCCGGACGAGGGAAGTGAAAAGCAGCATTGTCTCAAAGCTATCAAGAAACTTTTTTAATTCATTTACTTTTACCTGTTTTAATTATTATATTTTAGCTATACTTATATTATATAAACTCATTTTGGTTACTATTTTAGTGATTTCTTACGATAATGCATGACTTTTGGCCCCCATTAAATGGAAACTTATCATTCAATGCATTTTTTTTTGCAATTTTTTCATTCCTGAATATGTAAATATGTGTATTTAGGTATATCGTGAAGTTTCACTAAAAAATTCCACCATTTTCTCCATATTTCCCCCCCTTTCCCTGCATTTCCGGTTATCGGCAATATTATCGGTGATAACGATATTATATCTTTATCTCCGGCCAGCAAAACTTGTAGCGATACCGACAACTTGAACACTGGTCCCAGTACCATTGCGGCCAGTACTTAACCTTTTTTTTAATACCATGCATGAGATTGACTTCATCGCCATCATCTCAACCCTCAGAAACAATCACTTTGAATGTGCTTATTCTACACAGCAATAGAAGCTGGCATTTTTAACAACAATAAGAAATAAGTCAACAATTTGAAATAATGGATCAAATGGAAATGATTCTTCCTCCAACAGAAAGGCATTTACCCTCATCAAGCTTTTCTCCATTCATTCCACCACTAAATCCAGAAAAAAAAAAAAAAAAAAAAAAAAAGAAAGTTGCTACCTTGCCACCTAAAGGTACTAGCTCTTCGTCAACTGATTAACCCCATCGTTTCTGGTGGAGGTACATGATACTGGGCCAATGTACGGCGCTTGATACACAAACACTCAGAAATTATACAAGAGGCATACATTTACTCAAATTAAACCGTCTACATTGTGGAATCAACTGCAGCACAACCACAGTGATTTTATCAGATTGGTTGAATAATCCTATCTACTGATTCGTGGACAAGTTTGTCAAAATAGGACCATTTGTATTCTTAGTCTTCGAAGAAGTGCAAAACCTGTTTTAAACAGAAATTCAGGAAATGACACCTGACATAGAACTTAAGGTCAAAGAAGAGGTAGATAAGCTTATTAAAGATGTTATCAAAACTTGAGATTGCATTCCTCAGACTGGCTGGATTTATAACATTGATCCTGTTCCCAAGAAAGATGGTGACGGTTAGAGTTTGTATATAGATTTATGAAACCTTAATTCAAAATCCTAAGGATGACTTTCCTTTACCTAACATAGATGTCCTAGTAGATATCACTGCTGGTTTTGAATCTTTGCTAATGGGTGGATTTTCTGGAACCTATATATAGAACAACATATAAGTTATCATGCTTGCATATCCATCATCCAAGTCTCCAACAATTACTCCAATAATTACATATCCGATTTGACCCATGGATGAATATGCAAGCATATGTTTCATGCTTGTTTGAGTAATAGCAATGACATTCCTCAATATCATGCTAAGAATAGCTTACCTAACATAGATGTCCTGGTAGAAATCACTGCTGGTTTTGAATCTTTGCTTATGGATGGATTTTCCGGAACCTATATATAGAACAACATATAAGTTATCATGCTTGCATATCCATCATCTAAGTCTCCAACAATTACATATCTGATTTGACCTATGGATGAATATGAAAGCATATGTTTCATGCTTGTTTGAGTAATAGCAATGACATTCCTCAATATCATGCTAAGAATAGCTAGGATTTCCAAAAGAAGATGTCATTCGTTTGATGAGAAATAAAAAGGAATATCAAAAATTCGTCGCTGCTGGGAGCCATTACAACTAAAGACTAGGACCCTTCCCTTACGAGGAGGCGATAAACAACTATCAAAATGGAACGGAAGTACCACAGTCAAACTTAACAAGAGAGTCATATTCATATCTATCCCTGCTCAATAGCTACAGGAACACCAGGAGAAGGACATCAATTCCGACTTTGGTATTTTCCTTTCTTTAGTAGAGTAACAACATGAATTCTCATGTGCTCTTGCAGTATCCAAGCACAAGGAGATTCTGGAAGAGTACCTATAACGAACGACGTCGAGTTGGCGACGGAGGAAGACTCGGCATTTAGGCGAGTCGCTTGGTGGTGTGGTACATACTGGTAATAGTATGCCCCACCAAAATGGCTCCGAAACAAACAAAAAGGTGCATGCCAACTCACGAGGGACTGCCAATGATATACAGGAGGAAGGTGGGGATGATGTCATTTTTAGCCGTCCAATAAATGTCCACAAACCCATAGTTCGACAATCAAATAATCTTAATTTTTGTTTCATGACACAACCATTGTTCGAAGTATCCCCAATATTATCAATAATATCAGGATATTGTCAACAATATCCCCAATATTATGCGTATCTCCAGCTCGGCGATACCGGTAACACTGGTAGTATCAGCAATTCTAGGTAGAAGCAATATATCGCTAAGTATCGCCAATGTATCGATATTGCCAATGTATTGCCAATATTTTTTTACTATGTAAATTCCAGGTGTTGCTTGTATTGCCAATACTTTTTACTATGTAAATTCCAATTGTCACTTGCATAGCCAATGTATCGGCGATATCTCAATAATAAGGCTAATATATTGCTAACGTATCAATATTGTGAAAAATCTATTTATTAAAAAAAATCTCCTTTGTAATTTTTTTTTATGGGTGCAATGTTGTATGATGAAATGCATGTTTGTGTGTATATGTATGCATGCATGCATGGATGAATGGATGGATGGATATGTGTGTGTGTGTGTGGATGGATGGATGGATGAATCCACCATTGTCTCCATGTTTCCCTAAGTCAATGATACATGCATTTAGGCCCCATGAGGGGATAACTTATTATTTATTCCTAAATATGCTAAATATGCATCTTTTTCACTATTATTTGATTCTTAAATATGCAAATATGTATATTTTAGCAACTCTTGAAGTATCATTAAAAAATTCCACGATTTCCCCATGTTTCTCTAATGTTTCCCTGAGACAGCATCATGCTTTTTGGACCACCATTAAAGAGTAACTTATTATGTATCCTTTTCTTTTTCTTTTTCTTTTTTTTTTCTTTTTTTTTTTCTTTTTTCTTTTTTGCAATTATTTGATTTCTAAATATGGAAATATGTGTGTTTTAGCATCCCTGAAGTTTCATTGAGAAATTCCACCATTTCCTCTTGTTTCCCCAATGTTCCCCTCAGTCAGCGATACATTCTAAGTACCAATGATAATATTAGTGATATCAATACATGTTTCTATATTCCCAGCCAACGATGCATGTAATGATACTGATACTACGAGCACAAGATACATCTAAATTGGAACCCATAATTTGGACAGTTTAATTTGAATTACTTGTATGCCATGTATGCAAATTTTAAGTGCTTTGTGTATCATCTAGTTGACATAAAAAAATAAAAAAATAAAAAATAAAAATAATAATAATAATGACTAAGCGACAAGGTAATTGTGTCGTGACAAAGAAATGTTGCTTTAAGTGGTAAACCACAAACTCATGTCTTCATCTCACACACACCTCCAAGAGTTGGCGCAAGGCCATCTTCTAAAAGCAAAGATATCACTCAAGTCCACTTCGCGCACATTGTTGAGCATTGGCGTGAAGCCATCTCCCCATAGGCGCAAGATGACAAACGCAGTCTACAGGGAACCAATTTGCACACACTCTTACAGGATGGCGTAGAACTATACTCCTGTACGCAAGGCCTATCTACCGTTTGGCACGAGACGGAGTGCTATGAACTTTGGTTTGAAGGAACCTTTGCACCGCTCATCCAATGGCATCGTGACATATGTACAAAACCGTTTTGCACGGGAAATAATTGTCATTTTGGTTGGAAACCACTCCTCGATTATAAATACCCATTTGGGTGTTCATTTCAAAAATTAATGCTACCTTTTACATTCGCGAATTATGAGCACAAGAACCAGCTCTCGACTCCCTTATCATTGCTTTGTACACTAAGACAAGTTGAGCATGGAGTAATTCAAGGACTCCAATGCTTGATGGCATCCCTCTAAGCACCCACTTCCAAGGGAGAGTGACATGAGGTTGTTTGTCACCTTCACATGATACCACAAAAGTGGCTCCATAGTCAATAATACGAGACCCTGGTAGCACCAAGCAGTGAACAAAATATCGGTATCACATTACGTATTGCACCCTTGGGATATGAATATGTATCAGTTATCGCATGGGATATATCGGTTGTATCACGTAATATATCGTTGTTGTTGGAAACATGGGGAAACCTTGGAAATTGGTCGAATTTTTCAATGAAATTTCAATGATTGTTAAAAAAGACATCAATACATACTTACAAATCAAAGCATTACAAAAAACAAGTGCACATAATAGGTTTTCTTTGTATGGGGTCCTAATCTATGCGTTGTCTAACTGAATTGATGCAAGTATATTCAAACTTTATTCATATAATTTATAAATGTAAGAAGACATGTGAAAACACAAGCAATACATTCAAAAGCAAAAGAAGAATCACTAGATTAGGTTACATTACATGCTTATTTAATTTTATGTTTGGACACAGATTGCAACTGATTTGCGAGAAATAGGGACAATTTTGATTTTTTTTTTTTTTAAATTTTCCATAACTCGGTTATTCTCTTCAAAATCTCGAAATTGAAGCTCCCAAGCATGAAAAATCATGGATTTGTAACAATTTAACATAGATTTACAGAAAAAAAAAAAGCTCACCGGACCGAACATATGGGATATATCCCACTACTCGTGTGTTTCGTATCGCAGAGGTGGGATACAAGATATATCGTGGGATATATCGGCCAATATCATTGATATTTAAAATGCTGGTACCAAGTACATTAAGATCTCACACCAAACAAATCATACCGGATCCTAAGGTTCAAGTCACTTTGCGCTGACACTATTGTAGACAAGCATGTCACCCCGTGTTACATTTCCTCTCAATGGCAATACGTGTTGTGAGCAATGACAATTTAACATTCATTTCACTTCCCATTGGCATGTACACCCACGGCAATGTCGATATTCTAAGTCCAAGCTACGATAGCATAATAAGAAACTATACAGCAGGGAAATGGCATCCTGCCACTAAATAGGGCATGTGCACCACACAACTACATGGCAATCTGACACTTTGTTGGGTACATGGAGCCTATGCCTCTTTGGTTACATGAAATGCATAACATCTTGATGCCCGATTGGCTATATAAAATGTCTAAACATCAATGGCTATATAAGTAACATGACACCAAAAGGTTAACAAGATCCTTAAAGCTCCCGAAAGCTCTATCTTGATTGATGCTCTGGACAATCCAAAACGAGGGACACTAGATAAGGATATTATGCATCATTCGCATTTGCTTTCTTGAACCATGGACAGGTTAGTCTTCCTTGGTTTTTGCTTTTAATCAAGCATTTTCCCCCAAGAGTTGTAATTAAGGGCTTGTGATATGTCGCAGCGTGGAATGTATTTGTTCCCTAGAATGAATGAAGCCCACCACAAGGGATTTTTAGGTGCAAATATTGTCTCATTACTATACTATTCAAATTAATACAAAATAAAAACAAAAGAAAGGCAATTTTTGTAAGCAAATTCATCCCACCATCTAAAGAATCAAAGTTCTTCCTCTTATTTAAAATATAATGCCACAATGCATTATGTGAAGAAACAAGTAAGAAACGAATTCAGTTGTGCGAGTGGAGAAGTGTCTATTTCAAAATTTTAGCAACTGTAGCCAACTAGAAGCTGAAGCTGAAGCACGAGTCCGAAGTGTGATTCAAAGCAAGGAAATACCCACAACTACTTTAAAGGCACCCTCAGGATGGAGGTCTTAGCAACAATAACTCTTAAGCTAGATGTCATTTGAAGCAACAAAACATATATTTCAGAATATTGATGTGATCAACAAAAGAATTGCACAAAATGAGCATATCATCAGTGAATTGCAAGTGAGAAATCATCAACTCAATATTTCTTAATTGCAAACCCTTTCAAGAGATGAAGATCAAGCACCCTGCCAAGAATCATGCTCAAACTTTAAGATACCAAGGAGAACAAAATGGGAATAAAGGGTCGCCTGTCTCAACATTCTTCTACTCCTAAAAAATCCAAATGTAGATCCATTAACGAGAATAGGGGAAAAAATACCAATGAAATGCATTCTTTATCCACCCAATCAATCTATCACTGACCCCCTCTTTTCCCTCAACTAGAAAAGGAAATCCCAATCAATGTCATTGCAGACCTTCTCCACATCAACCTTGCAAATACCTTGCCACTCAATTTCCTTGTGATGATACTTTCATTAACAACAAGAATTTAGGATCTCTCTCTACCAAATGAATGCACCTGCAAAGGAGAAATGGCGAAGCTCGTGACTTTCGTAATTCTTAGAAATGGAAAAGCACATGACTTTCGTAATTCTCATCAAGGAGAAATGGCAAAGCTCGTGACTTCCGCAATTCTCATCAAGAGAGCCTTTGATCAATTTTTGTAAACACCTCCCACCAAACTAATAGTAAAAAATATTTTACTTCCGAACGACTATAGCCCCTTCAAACTTTGAATTTCTCCTTCATAAAACTCTCTTTTAAGCCAAGTTGACAAAAACCTACCTCCGGGTAACCTTCGAAAACAGACCGTCAATCGTTGGTTTGCATAAAACATCATTGATTTCTTTATTATCTGTTGGTCATTGATGACTGAGTTTTCAAGTTCCCCTAAACATTTGGCAACTTCATTTTTGAGTTTATAACTTTTAAGAAGAAACTTTTGAGCTTATAAAAAATTTTAAACAAAAAAATTGTGCTCCTGTTCTTGGAGCACAAAAAAATAAAAAATAAAAAAATAAAAATAAAAATAAAATAAAAAAGATCAATAACGCACTCGCGCAAAGAGACTTTGATGCGCAGTCGCGCAACAAAGGTGTTTTGCACGACCACGCAATTAAAGAAAACGGAAACGGGGTTTCTAATAGTAAAGGAGAAAGGAAGCAGGGCAAGAGCGGGAGACCAGTAGCACGATCGCACAAGGTTCATCTCGCATAAATGACTTACGCGACTATACAATAGAGAAGGATGATGCGCCCGCGCAACAACACCTTGTTGTGCGAATTTGGGATTTCATATGTGTGAATGCCCATGAATACCCCTCCACCCTTCTCATTTGGACGTTTAAAAAATTAAAATAAAAAATCGAGAGCTTTAGAAGTCAAAGAGTTGCAGAATTCAGGTATCAAGCGGGTCGTAGCATAGGAAGAAGGAAAGAAGAAGATGAAGGAAGCCTGTTGCGGGACCATCTGTAATGCGACTACACAACAGAGGACCGGCGAGGCTAATATGTTGCGCATCTTATGTGGTTTCATCACAGATGCTTGCATTTTTATGCTTATGGAGTACTAATTCAGTCTTTTAGCTTACACGTTGGCGCGAAGTACGGGTTCCAAAACCGCATAACCTTCCTGTCATTACGACGGACACTCTACAAGCCGAAATGTTGTGGGACTATTTTCAATCACATCATTTTAAAATCCCATAATTGTACTCTGTTTTAGAATCAAGGGCAATGTGAGGAATGTAATAAGAATACATATTAATGAATGTAATAAGAATACAGATTAATGGAATAATTGATGATGAGTATTCTTCGTTCAAACTTCTTTTGTTATTATCGAATGTAGATATTCCAATCTCCGCGGCACATTTCTGATCGAAACAAAATGGCGAATTTGTTGGGCATCGAACCTAGAATCTCTAATTGGAATATCTACATTCGATGATAATAAAGAAATGATCGAAGAATACTTGTCATCAAAACGTGATATAAAAAGCACCAAAATGGCAACTCTTGACAAGAACATTCCCCCATTCATCTCTAAACAAAGTGCAGTTCGACTCGATCTGAATAACTAATGACAACCTGTTTTAAAATTCGAGTACTTTGTTCTCGTACGATCGTAATGGCTTCTCCCAAATAACGTGATCGTTTACTTTACACCCAAGGGGTTCACCGTGGGTTATGCTAGCAATGCTCGAGCGTCGCCTAAAAAGGTATCGGGGAAAGCCAAGCTAGCTGCGACTAGGAATAGATGGCAACAAGCAATGTCAGGGGTGATTCCACCTCGCCTACAGCGGAGAAAGATGACAAGGGATGGACAATAGTGACATCCACGACAGTAGTGACGTCCAGGAGACGAAAGACTCAAATCTCCTCCAACGAGAGGCCCAATTCCGTTGAAAACAGTGAGAGGGTCGATCACGGACAATATTGCAAAACGCAATCCCGCCTTAGCTTCGCCCCCACTCTATCTTGGAGAGACCGAAATAGCTCTCTTTGCCCCGCAAGACTTCCCCGCCCTACCTGCCACAACCTCGCCAGAGGCCTAAAAAGAAAAGTGATGTCCGAACAGATAAGTCATCTTCCTCCAGGTCTGCTACGACGACCCCACCACAAACTTCGGTACCAAATATGTTCTGCTCAAAACCGATAAAATCTCCGAGACCACAGAAGGACAGTTTCGAGTCAAGCGGCAAGTCATTCTCTTTGAGGTACCTTATGACAACAAATTCCCTCTCCCCCTTGCCATCAGGACAATCGAGAAGTGAGGAGGCAATCGTTTTCATGGCAGGGACTAGCTAGACCCAGCCGTTATCCACAGACAAGCGCTTAGCCGAGATGGCATGTACGAAGATTGTATTAATGGAAGAGTGCAAAAACCTTAGAGAGATGTTAGTGACACTAACTCGAAACATAGCTCAGGCTACCACCCCTCCAATGATGGTTGCCGCAAATGGCAATGAATAGCAAGTGGGGAGGTCACAGCCGTAGAGGGCAAGGACACGTGGGTCAATACATGCCACCCGTACTATGACTGAAGATGAAATTTGACAAGTAGTGGCTGAAGTTGTTCGTATGGAAAGGGAACATAAACATAGAGGAAGATTTTGGTTTCAAACACCATATCCCCGCAAGATTGAAGGCATACAATTTCCTGCAAACTTCAAATATCTAGACTTCTAAAAGTTTAATAGAGATGGTTCACCGGAAAAGCACTTGATGCACTTCATCACGACTATGGGAAAATTCTCTACAGTCTTGCAGTATTGTTTGCAGTTGTTTGGCTCATCCTTGACAGGAAAGGCATTTACATGATACTCAGCCCTGGCTCCGGAATCCATACGTACGTGGGATCAGATGTAAGATGCCTTTATGGCAAACTTCTTTTCGTCGGATAGAGATGTCGACCTGACTGAGTTGGCTTCTATCTAGCAAAGAGAAAGTGAATCAGTTGAGAAGTTCACCAATCGATGGAAGACTCTAGGAGCATCGTCCAAGCATCTCCCAGGAGAGTCGAAACAAGTAAAGATGTGCTTGAATTATATGGAACTAAGGGTAGCATTCGGCCTAACGAGTGCTAATATACAAACTTTTCGTGATCTTTCCACCAAAGCCCATGCCCTCGAAATCATGACCAGAAAGTTGCCAGCCTTTCAAACAGAGATGCACGCCATGGCTCGGGCAAGATGTTAGCAAACGTCGCCGATAAGGGAAAAATGAGAGAAGATTCCTAAGACCAATGGAGAGATGGTAGGAAAGAGAGCATAAGTCTTTATGCAGGAAGGACAGGCAAATAAACGACCTAGGCAGTACGGCGATCATGAGGGATATGCATTTGAAAAGAAAGATGTACTCCCCATGATGAATCAAATGTTGGCAGTAGGGACAATCAAATTGCCTCAGCCGAAACGCCCAGAAGAAGTGAGAAAGACGAAAGTAGAGAACTATTACCATTACCATCACATGCTCGGTCATCCGACCGAAATCTGCTATACTATAAAGAATATACTCTAGAATTTGGTACAATACGCTAGGCAGAACAGTAGGCAAACCACCAACGAAAACTATTTGTTGGAACGGTTCAGTGAACTCTGTTAGACCGTGTGAAACTATGGTTCGAGTCAGGAGCACTGGAAGGAGTCGCTAGTTGGAAACAAGCCTGCAATTTATTTTTGCTCCGATTCTTTGTACCAAGAAGATTCATAACCTTGGAAAATTAGTGAGATGGGAAGCTGGTACAAACAAATGCCCGTACCGATATGTTTTGAAATGGAGGAACGTTGTTAGCAGTTCATGTAAACTGCTTGGATATCCGGAGGGTCCCATAGTTGAGTCATGCGCGAGGAGCATGGGATTACGCATGGGGGAAAGACACGAACCCCATACACCTTTTACTTTAATGAAAGAGGCGGCAACCGTAGAGTTAAATCCCTGTAACTAGCTGCTTGTCAGTCATTCCTTCAAGGAGACTCATGTGAGATAAGTCTAGCAGATATTGGCCACGACATTATCTAAGTCGTTCAAGGTGTTTCCGTCCACCAGAATTGGGCAAGAATTGGGCATATGCCAGAATTCCTGAAGTTCGCATTGTACGAAAAGGGAACACATATGATCACCGATAGAACATTTGATATCTTATAAGAAAGCGGCTTATTTTTGGGGAAATGTTTCGGAAGACAAGTTATTGAGAAATTTTGTATACTCACTGGTCGTACCTAGTGAGGCGATGGCATGGTATTTGGCTTTACCGACAAGAGTTTTTCGGTCTTGGAAAGATATGAAATAAGCTTTTGTCTTGCGATGTTATGAGTATAATACTCAGATACTCAGAACGCAACTAAAACGAACCATTCAGCACCTCGGAGAAGATGTGGTAGATTTCATCAGACGATGGTGGAAGATATGCTCCTACCATCTTTCACTACCTGTGTTTAAAGCAGCTATGGTAATAGAATGTATCCAAGCAACCACCCATCAAGCACGAACTGATCCTGGGATCTATAAAGTCGTCAGAGACTCTTCAGGAACTATTAATAGCATTGAGCAGTCAACCCCACGAAAATTGTTACGTAACCACTGTAGAGTCGGTGACAAAATTGGTTAGCTCTCCATCAGAAGGCAACAAAGAAACGGTTGCAGTTACACTACGCTCAGGAAAGCATGTGACGACTCCTCAGAGAAAGCATGACGTTGTAATATTACAAGGAGGTTCAGAAAGTTCACAAGAAAGAAAAACCCCATATAAAGAAAGAAATCAGGGAAATGAAAGATTATGTATCAAGACACCATTAACTAAGGGATGACTTACGATGTCATAAGTCACTTGAAAAAGATCCCCGCTCGGTTAAGCATATACGACGCGCTGTGCTTATCAAAAAATTCCCGTCAAATGTTAATTTAGGCATTGTCTGACAATGGAGTAAGAGAAGTACTAACTAAAATGGAAAATACAGAAGCAAAAAATGATGACGGTACAAATCAGGATGCCACATCTGAAAAGATGGACAATCGACTGTATGTCCGTTGTCACCTTTTGCGATGACAACTTGATGTTAGGCGAGAAAGAACACAACCGACCGTTCATGGTCATTGGCTATATTCATGAGAAACAAGTCAAACGTATACTGCTAGATAACAGCTCTACAACAAACCTCTTACAGCTAAGCATGCTTGCTAGATTGAGATATCACCACTCGCACTTGCGTACCAACAGGATGATGATTCAAGGCTTCAATCAAGATGGTCAAAACGCACTAGGAATGATTATACTAGTATTAGAAATTGAAAGTTTGGTTACGAAGGTTGTATGCCATGTAATTGACGCAATAACAACCAATAACTTGCTTTTAGAGCGATCTTAGAGGCACCAGTATGGTATCGTGCCATCCACGCTACATTAGTGTTTCAAATATTGTTGAAATGGCTATCAATACAAGGTTATGGCTAATACAAAACCATACACAGTAGCAGAATCATTTTTTGTAGATGCATGTTACTATGATGAAGTCGCTATGGAAAGAGAAGAAGGAATGGATGAGAAGAGTTCAAGGACGAAAGATCATTAGTCCAAAACACCAGAAAGAAAGGTCGCACAAGCTGAACTAGCCAAGGAAGAAAGCAGAAGACAATCAAAGGCCCCGAAATCGAATATGACAGAACAAAGTAGAAGAAATTTTACTTCATCCTAAAGCTTTTAAGGCAGCCGGGACATCCCCCTCTGATAATGATATCACCGAAACATATGAAAGTTTTGCAGACGAAAAATACAATAGGCGAATTATACAATACCTGCGCCACGACTAGAGAGGACAAACCATTCCCTGTTGTAACGGGCCGTTACGGGCCCATAACGGTAACTTTTTTTTTTTTCCATTTTTAGCTCATTTTTTGCTGTTTTTTTGAAACCTTTTGCTTCCAAACTGTTTTTCACTCCTTCTACTACTAATTTCGACCAACCTTAGCTAGGTATTTGAGATAAAAACACATTATATCACAGATTTTTTTGAATCAAAGCTCCGTGGGCCATTTTTCAGAAATTCGTCAAAAATAGGTATTTATACTTTTTTTAATATGTTTTGCTGTTTTAATCATGTCATATGATGTGTTAATCATAGTAGAACATGTTAATGTACATTTTACAGATTTGGGGTGCCATTTAATATTTTTTTCTATTTACGCATGAATTTTGGCCCCTTTTTTTAAAATTCGAAAAATCAAATTTTAATGGTTGTTTTGCTGTTTTAATTGTGCCATTTGATGTGTTAATCATAGTAGAACATGTTAATGTGCATTTTACAGATTTGGGGTGCCATTTTATATTTTTTTAATATTTTTTTCTATTTACGCATTTATTTTGGCCCTTTTTTTGAAAATTCGAAAAATCATTTTTTAATGATTCTTTTGCTGTTTTAATGACATCATATGATGTGTTAATCATAGTAGAACATGTTAATGTGCATTTTACAGATTTGGGGTACCATTTTATATTTTTTAATATTTTTTTCTATTTACGCATTTATTTTGGCCCTTTTTTGAAAATTCGAAAAATCATTTTTTAATGATTCTTTTGCTGTTTTAATGACATCATATGATGTGTTAATCATAGTAGAACATGTTAATGTGCATTTTACAGATTTGGGGTGCCATTTTATATATTTTTATATTTTTTTCTATTTACGCATTTATTTTGGCCCTTTTTTTGAAAATTCGAAAAATCATTTTTTAATGATTCTTTTGCTGTTTTAATGACATCATATGATGTGTTAATCATAGTAGAACATGTTAATGTGCATTTTACAGATTTGGGGTGCCATTTTATATTTTTTTCTATTTACGCATTTATTTCGGCCCTTTTTTTGAAAATTCGAAAAATCATTTTTTAATGATTCTTTTGCTGTTTTAATGATGTCATATGATGTGTTAATCATAGTAGAACATGTTAATGTGCAATTTACATATTTGGGGTGCCATTTTATATTTTTTTATATTTTTTCTATTTACGCATTTATTTCGGCCATTTTTTTGAAAATTCAAAAAATCATTTTTAATAATTCTTTTGCTGTTTTAATGATGTCATATGATGTGTTAATCATAGTAGAACATGTTAATGTGCATTTTACATATTTGGGGTGCCATTTTATATTTTTTTCTATTTACGCATGAATTTTGGCCCTCAAAAATAATTGCAAACACCTAAATGTAAGATATTTTCATATTACATTCATTCTAATATATCTATCATTGATAGTAGATAGTTAGAAAATTAAATATATGAATTTTGTAGTCAAATTCAGGTTATCTGGTTCATAAATTCATCAGATAGTCCGATACAACAAGTTATTGAGAAATTTTGTATACTCACTGGTCGTACCTAGTGAGGCGATGGCATGGTATTTGGCTTTACCGACAAGAGTTTTTCGGTCTTGGAAAGATATGAAATAAGCTTTTGTCTTGCGATGTTATGAGTATAATACTCAGATACTCAGAACGCAACTAAAACGAACCATTCAGCACCTCGGAGAAGATGTGGTAGATTTCATCAGACGATGGTGGAAGATATGCTCCTACCATCTTTCACTACCTGTGTTTAAAGCAGCTATGGTAATAGAATGTATCCAAGCAACCACCCATCAAGCACGAACTGATCCTGGGATCTATAAAGTCGTCAGAGACTCTTCAGGAACTATTAATAGCATTGAGCAGTCAACCCCACGAAAATTGTTACGTAACCACTGTAGAGTCGGTGACAAAATTGGTTAGCTCTCCATCAGAAGGCAACAAAGAAACGGTTGCAGTTACACTACGCTCAGGAAAGCATGTGACGACTCCTCAGAGAAAGCATGACGTTGTAATATTACAAGGAGGTTCAGAAAGTTCACAAGAAAGAAAAACCCCATATAAAGAAAGAAATCAGGGAAATGAAAGATTATGTATCAAGACACCATTAACTAAGGGATGACTTACGATGTCATAAGTCACTTGAAAAAGATCCCCGCTCGGTTAAGCATATACGACGCGCTGTGCTTATCAAAAAATTCCCGTCAAATGTTAATTTAGGCATTGTCTGACAATGGAGTAAGAGAAGTACTAACTAAAATGGAAAATACAGAAGCAAAAAATGATGACGGTACAAATCAGGATGCCACATCTGAAAAGATGGACAATCGACTGTATGTCCGTTGTCACCTTTTGCGATGACAACTTGATGTTAGGCGAGAAAGAACACAACCGACCGTTCATGGTCATTGGCTATATTCATGAGAAACAAGTCAAACGTATACTGCTAGATAACAGCTCTACAACAAACCTCTTACAGCTAAGCATGCTTGCTAGATTGAGATATCACCACTCGCACTTGCGTACCAACAGGATGATGATTCAAGGCTTCAATCAAGATGGTCAAAACGCACTAGGAATGATTATACTAGTATTAGAAATTGAAAGTTTGGTTACGAAGGTTGTATGCCATGTAATTGACGCAATAACAACCAATAACTTGCTTTTAGAGCGATCTTAGAGGCACCAGTATGGTATCGTGCCATCCACGCTACATTAGTGTTTCAAATATTGTTGAAATGGCTATCAATACAAGGTTATGGCTAATACAAAACCATACACAGTAGCAGAATCATTTTTTGTAGATGCATGTTACTATGATGAAGTCGCTATGGAAAGAGAAGAAGGAATGGATGAGAAGAGTTCAAGGACGAAAGATCATTAGTCCAAAACACCAGAAAGAAAGGTCGCACAAGCTGAACTAGCCAAGGAAGAAAGCAGAAGACAATCAAAGGCCCCGAAATCGAATATGACAGAACAAAGTAGAAGAAATTTTACTTCATCCTAAAGCTTTTAAGGCAGCCGGGACATCCCCCTCTGATAATGATATCACCGAAACATATGAAAGTTTTGCAGACGAAAAATACAATAGGCGAATTATACAATACCTGCGCCACGACTAGAGAGGACAAACCATTCCCTGTTGTGCCAAACAGATTTTGCGTGCAGCCGAATTCTACTAATCCGACCCGAATAATGTTTTATATTCCACCAAAGCAAGAAGCTATGGAAGAAATCAATAAGGTAATGACTAGTAAAAAGCTCTTGGCAGAAGATCTGAGAAGATACAACCCAGCGAGTCAAAAGATCATGCAAGCTATGGGATTTGATTGTGATGAACCAATGGGGTTAAATAATGGCAAAGGCATACAAGTTCCGATCGGTGTTCATGAAAAGAAGTCGTGGATTAGGGGCATCCCTCATGCGTGCACAAGTAAATATGATTAACGCAATTGAAATAGCTAGCACAGGGGAGTCCGTCCGAGAGACTGATAAAAGCATCGAAAAAGGGATAAACCAACCCGGCATAGCGCCCGTACAAATAGAGGATGGGGGATAGCCTACTATTGATGAATTGAAAGAAATAAATTTGAGGATAGATGACAAACTTTGGAATACGTACATAAGCGTCGGCCTACCATATGAGAAAATATGTTGGGCCCTACGCATTCCTTTTGGGTAGGAAAAAACTCATCTTTGACAAGTTGGGCACTGCATACAAGTAGTAGAGATTCGGATCCAATCTGTTCAATTCGTCACCTGTGATCCATGTGCATTCAGAATAAGGCTTATTGTTCCATTTCACCTAGTATTGCTTATATTGGCCCCGTCAAGTGTTAGTAGTTTTCATGCGCAAGCGCAACACTTGTTCAACTTCCTCTTTTTTCTTCAAGATATGTTTATCCATATTAATAATGACTTCGTCTTACACGCAAATGCAGCATGGTATCTAAAAGACTGGCGAGATATCTAAGTCATTTAGTAACTTGATCATATAGGCATTGTAACCCAACTTCATTTTGACTCCGCATGGACCAATTTTCTTAGACTTGAGCTTGTTGTACATTCCCCTCAAAAATCTCTTTGCTAAGATAAATCATAACTAAGTTACCTTCCTTATTTATCCATTTGCACTGATATTCATTCGTAGCTTGTTTGTGCCTAGTGTTACTCTCTTCAATCTTCTTCTTTATCTGACCTTGTCAATCTTGGATGTGCTTGGCGAAAGTGTTAGCATCTTCACTCACTTAATATTGTACTAGTCATGGTGTGCCATAAAGGCCGTTACGTAAAGGTAACGATGGCAACCGTTACACGTTATGGGGTCATAACGGCCGTAACAACTGTTATGAAAAAAATGACCTGTAATTGTCGTTAACAGCACATTACATCCCTTATAAAGGCCATAATAGCCCCGTAATGGTCTATTACAGGACATATACAGGTTTTTCATACTTTTTAATCAACTTTACAGGGCAAATATAGGTTTTTCGAGGGTTTTTTCAATTAAAAAAAAATTAAAAAATAGAGACCGTAATGGTTGTTATGGGGCCGTAACAGCCGTTATGCCCCATATTGTAAAGTTAACGGTTGTGCCTGTTACGGCCACCGTTACCATTACGGAACACCTTGGTACTATTAACAATACTAAGTCAAGCACATGATGCAGACTTCTCCCATTTACAATTTCAAATGGGGATTTTTTTTTATGGTACAATTTACAAAGCTATTGTAGGCAATCTCGGCTTGGGATTGAGCCAAGTCCCATTGAGATACGTTGTTGCCTATGATACTCCTCAGAAGGTTACCAAGGCTTTTGTTGACTACTTCAATTTGGCCTCTGTTTAATGATGACATGCGCTAGAGAATTGAAGCTTAGTCCCCAACCACTTTTGTAAAGTGCTCTAGAAGTGCCCCGCAAACTTCAAATCACGGTCCAAAGTTATTGTTTTCAATACCCCAAAAAGTCGCACAATTTTTGTGAAATATATGTCAACGATATGTGTAGCGTCCATTGTCCTTTTGCATGGAATGAAGTGGGCCATTTTTATATTTAAAAAAAATGGTCCACCACAACAAAAATCGAATACGCTTCCCTCTAATTCCTAGGAAAGCCTACAATTTAGTCCATAGAAATGTCCACCCTACTAAAATTAGAGGTGGCATATAAAGGCTAATATTCTACATGTGACTTTGAGAGACTTGGCATCGACAACATCGTGGTACGAATTGTTTAACATCACGACGCATATGGAACTAATGGTATTTTTCATTCACTATGGCTAATGTTTTATCTCTTTTCAAGTACTCACCCAGACCTCCTCCATGTAGTTCAGATAGGATCTTCTCTTGCAACGATCTTTCGGGAATGCATAAGCGAAAACAATTAAATAGAAATCCATCATGTGAGATGAATTTACACTTTAAATCTCATCCATCCACACATCTGTCAAGCACTTCGCTAAAGATGGGGCCACCCTCATATTGTTCTTTTAATGCTTCAAATCTCATAACCTCCATGGCAAGTCTTCCTGGTAAAGCCACCCTCCTACTCAAAGCATATGCCACTTTGTTCTGACTTAGCTTTGTAACGCAAAAGAAGTGTATTCTTACAAGAAAGCCATCCACTTCACATGATGAGCATTCAGCTTCCTTTGGGAGTTGAGATATCTCAACTCCTTATGGTCCAAGTATAGAATGAATTCTCGATGAATCAAATAATGCCTCCAATGTCATAACGCCTGGAAGTCGAAATCATACGTGTATTTCTGTCATGCATCATTCAGTTTCTCACTAAAGAAAGAGATCGGCTTTCCTTCTTGATGCAACACCACACCAATGTTGACATTTGATGCATTGTTTTCCACTTTAAAGACTTCATTGAAATCTGGAAGACAAGAACTGGAGCCTCTGAAGCTTCAATCCGCTGCCTTACTCCTTTTGAACTTGCCACCGCACATACAATCAGTGACAGGTGCAATAATTGTACTAAAATTATGGATAAATCTCCGATAAAATGTCGCCAAGCCACGGTAAGAATGGACCTCCAAAATGATTTGTAGGGTGAGCCACTCCACAATGGCCTTGACTTTCTCTCAGTTAACCTTAATCCCTCTACAAACACAATATGCCCTAAAAGCAAAATACTTTTAACAGGAATGAGCACTTTCTCAAGTTAATATATAGTGACTCCCTCTGTAGTACATCAAATATTTGTCATAAATGATCAAGGCAAACAGATGAATCAAGACTAAAAACAAGAACATCATCGAAATAAATAACTAAGAACTTTCCCATAAAGGAGCGAAGTTCCTCGGTCATCAATCTCACGAAAGTGCTCGGAGCAATTGAAAGGTCAAATGACATGACAAGCCACTCATACAGTCCATCTCGAGTCTTAAATGCGGTCTTTTACTCGTCCCCGGGCCATATACGTAGATGATGATATCCACTCCTCAGGTCAATCTTTGAAAAGACCTTCGCTCCATACAGCATATCCAACATATTGTCCAAGCGAGGAATAGGAACTCAGCACTTGATAGTAATCCAGTTGATCGCATAACTATCCACACACATCCTCCAATATCCATCTTCATTAGGGGGTTAATAATGTAAGAACAACACACGGTGACATGATTTCCCAAATTAAACCCATCTATAGCAATTTAGCAACATGTTTGTGGAGCTCGGCATGTTCAACTAGACTCAAAAGGTAATGCACAAGATTCAGTAGACTCGATACCGACACTAAATCAATGCGATGTTGAATGTTCCTCTTAGGAGGAAGTCCAACTAAAAGTTCTTCAAGCCCCAAGTCTTCATATTTATAAAGGAGCTCTTGCATAGAAGGCAAAACACCTAACTGTTTTGTGTCTTCTTTACCAAGACAAAAATGATGTCAGTCTCCTTTATGTCCCTCTTCAAACTTTTCTACACTGAGCGATTGTTTACCCTCGTCTTCATCAAATTTGGGAGTTGGAAGATGTTTCATTGGGTACAATGTGATATTAATACCATCCTTAAAGAAGGAATAGATGTTAGCCCGAGTCAAATGCACCATATCTTGGTCCCACAACCATGGTCTCCCTAACAAAATGTGGCATGGATCCATAGGGACCACGTTACACCACACCTCATCCTTGTAATTAACTCCAATAGAGGAAACTAAGCACCTAGAAGGGAAAAAAAAAAAATATGCACTAGAAATCATCTAAAAAACAAACAAGTAGCAACAACAACACATTACAAAATCTAAAGCACCCACAAGAACCTTCCACAAAGAATCCAATCACATTGCCAAATAGACCACACCGACTCTCAAACCAAATCTCCAAGAGGAAAAATAAAGGAAGAAGAGAGAAGAGAAAGAGAAGACGGAAGAAGAAAGGATAAACGAGGAAGAGAGATCAAGAAGAGAGCTTTTCTTGCTCTTATACTGGGTCAGAGAAGAAAATATTTGAGAGAGAAGAAAAGGGTGCCTAGGGTTGGACGCCCAACCCTTATTTATAATAAGTGATACAATTGAACTTGCCACAAATGTAAGAATCACAAACGTGCGACTCACCAACGTTTTTTAATCATCCATTTAAATGGCCCACGTTTGGAGAATTTGGATCATTCTATTGATGTGATTTTAGTGTTACAATTGAACTTGAGATTAGTAGCTTAGCAACACCTTTGTTTCGTGCGACTCTCCTACCTTTAAAAGGGAGCCAAAAAAGGCATTTCACTCAAATTACACCAAGTACAGAAAAAAGGTGAGATTTCAAAACAAACCAAAACTGTGTATTTCAAATACCTCTGATTCCATTTAACTCCAAATGCACAGCGCCTCAAATACAAGATGCCAAACAGCCACTAAAGCTGCGACTTCCTTCTTGTGGCCAAGTGGTCCAACTCTGATCATGGTGGACCATAGACTGAAGGGGTCCACTGAGGATTGAAAGTGACCCCAAAATCATAAATTAAGGTCCTGCAAAATGGACATTAAGGGCATCAGGATGCTCTTAGTTGGATCATCAGGACCATCGACTCACCAAGATTTCAGGACCACGTGCTACCAGCAGTGCACCCTCCTTGAGGATAGTCGGTCATAATCATCTGAATGAATTCGTATCATAATAGTAAGCAGAGCCATGTGTTTCTTTTCTTTTTCGTTTTTGTTTCCTTTTTGTTATTTTGGGAGAGAGAGAGAGAGAGAGGCAATACCTCAGCAGCCTTCTGCCTCAAACGTTCAGCCCGCCAGACAGGATCCCACCACCTCTGCTCACCACCACGCCCTCCTCCTCTACCACCACCCCTCCTGCCTCTCATGTTGGAGTTGGGATGATGATGATGATGGCCCTGGCCAGACATGATAGCTCGAAATCCAAATGGAAGACGAAGAACAGACGTCCCACTCCTACCGCACCAACACCACCTCACACTTGTGCTCCCACTACCTCCCAATCCCAGTAATAAAAGGGACATCAACTCAACATCCGCCCTGCTGCGTCTCTTCTTTCTCTTCTCTCGCTGACGCCGACGTTCACTGTGGAATTGGGCCTGATGCTTATTAGACCTATGCCGCAGCTTACCCTCTCTAGTAGTGCATCCGTATTTCGACCCTTGCTAGTCTTAGTTTTTTAGGTTATATTTAAGAACGAGAGCGGATCCGCTACTAACGTTTCTATGTTAAGCCCAGCGTACAAATTGAACGTGTGGAGCCCACTATGGTGTTTTAATGGCATCAAATCCGGACATCACCCCATCTATTTTATCCCCAAACTCAGGTTGATCCCAAGCTCAGGTCGGTTAAAACACATGATTTTAGAAATTTTACATATGATTTAACACGTTGTTGCCCACTGAATCCTTAAATGTCCTGGTTTTCTGTGCGTGCATTCGTCCTCATCAGATGCACCTTCTTAACGGATAAGATGGAACATGAAAAACACAATTGGCCCGACAGACAACATAGAAGGTTTTTAGTGGTTTAGCATATAAGACTTCTATTAAGTCAGTGGTCTGGATATCTGGCTGTTGGATATTTATAATGAGCATATTATTGACCCCCAGTACTTGTAAGGGGCGGCGTACTTGGACTCTTTTACGAATTAGAGCATTTCAAATAAACATGGATTCTAAAGTATTTCAACGAAATATGGTGTGCTAACTCTTGCACAATGGACACTTAAAACAGTCGTAGGAGGTTGAATTACTTCAGCTCTCTTTTCTATAAATAAATAATCTTCATATTTTGTTCTCAAATATTTATCATTGATATGTATAGATCAATCCATTATTTCACAATTTTAGTTTTACATTCAACATCAAACATCAGAGTGATGATTTGTACATTCGGTTTTATATGATTTGCGCATTCGGTTATATATATGCCTCGGCTAAGAGGGATGGACCAGCGCAAAGATCGTCCTCTTCCCATATTTCTGGCACCAGTAAGCATTAAGACAAACCCCATTCTCCAACTGATCCCAATCATATCCATCAAGCTCCTCTAGGTGCTATCGGAGGCAGTGCTCTCCAACACACTAGTGTCAGGGGAGGAGTAAATGTTTGGATTCACATATTAGACTGTATTGTATAGTATTAGAGGGCTTGATTTGACATTTACGGTGTTTGGCTTGGAGTTGAGATGCGTGGAAAACCATGCGCGCGAATACATCCTCTATCCAAAAATTCGAAATGACAGTAGAAGATTGTCAGACGACTCTGTTGTCGTCAGTACTCTATATTCAATGCACTGTATTCGCGTGCGAGAGGATTCTGAGAAATGCGGAGAGTTATCTCCAGGGGGAGAACGTTTGATGTCTACACCAGCAACTCCTTCGATCATCACTGACCTTCTACAATTCAGTTTAAAACCTTCCCTTCCGAAAGCTGATTTCAAGATACAGTGGGCAGGATAACCTTCTTACCACGTTGCGGGTTGCAAATCGGGCATTCGCACACTAGATCGTCTGGCGGAAGGGTGATCGTATATGTATGAATATCTCCCTTCCGAAAGGTATTGCGATACCCATCGACCTGTAACCATGAGCGGATTCAGGTTTGAACTTGTATCGCCTCTTGGTCTGCAAAAGCCCCCTGCTTGATGGCGTGTATACGGTCTAGCGTGTACAACACTATATGTCAACCCCCTATTCCCTATCCAGCTATGCCTATACCGCCGGTGGGGAGAAAATGAGAGAAATCTCAACACGTCGAATCCAACTTGGGATTTTGCAAAATTCGGCTGGTAGGTGTGGAGGATTGGAAAGGACGGGTGCATGCGACCCAGAATCAGGTAGACGATTCTGTCCGTGGGTTGCAGATTTTTTGAATTTTGGAATTGTAAGACCCGTATCTGTAACACCCCGTACTTTCAGTGCTTAGGTGTTACCATGGAAATCTAATTTAACTGACACATGTGTGGGAACACAAGTAACTTAGTCATACAGTGATTCTCGATCTATTCATCTGAACCGTCTTGTACAGCATTCATCTGTATAACAAGCCATCCATCCAACTTGGTAACTATCACCGAATTTCCTCTAGAATGGACCAGGAAGCTTAGGGATCGAATTTGGAAATAATCCAACTGTTGGGTAGGCAGAAATCACAATTTTAAACTCAAGAACAAACACTATGGTGGGCCATCTTTATCAATTTAAAATAGATGGTGGCCCTGATCGGCTCGTTAGTTAGATGAAAGACCCTAATTGCGAGAGTGGACCCCAAATCACCATCAAATCGAGGATAATTGACCCCTAATGGCCATATTTCAGTTGATATGGCCCACCTAGGCCATGGATCTACCTCATTCTTTGGATCGGGTTCCAAAATGAGCTGGCAAAATGAATGAACGGCCCGGATCCATCAGAATATCATTGTGGTCCCCACATTTACTGCATGAGTACAATTAGCGAGCTACCTTAAAAAAGAGAGTTTTTCTCTCCCCTTTCTCCTGCTTACAGCAACGTTTGAAAAGTGCCCCTAGTGGCATCGATCATGGCCCACCAATGGGTGATCCAAACCGTCCATCTGGTAGGGGTTTTGAATCTGTCCAAACCCCCAAAGGTTCACTCGATTACTCGTACATGCAGCTGCACAAACACGGGCGTAAGGAGGCTGTGTGCAACCACTATTCCAAAAATGGAAAGGATTCCGTCCTTTCTCGTCTCTCCATGCTGGCGATCCACGTGAAACCTCTTCACGTGATCCCAGCCCTCCACCTCAGCAAATCCCAGGCCTTCAGAGTAGGGCTTCCTCCACTTTTGCTTGTGCTTTAACCCGCCGCTGCTGTTGAAGCTAAATCTTTGAAATATGTTAATCACCATCCCATTTAGTGGATCCCACAAGTCTCTGGGGACCAATCCGATCCTTCCAGGAGCTTCAGATTGGATGATAATCCATCCAATGAAAAACTACCATGGACGGGTCCATCATCTTCTCCGTCTGTTTGAAAAACCCACCACTTGTGCGTGGATCCCACTTGCTGATCTAGACCATCCTTTAGGTAGCCAGGGTCTTAAAAACTAATCCCTAAGATCTAATAGAAGCCTTGTAAGGGTTTTGGTGGTGATCAACATCCAACGAACCTAACAAACTGAGTTTACGAGCAGATTAGAACTCGTTCTGTAGCTAATCCGAAAATTTGTTACAACTATTTTAGGGCAGAGAAAGGGCTATAAATATCATCCTTTTAGGGCAGCCATCCGAAGAAGAAAAAAAGAGAGAGAGAAGGAGTGAATAAAAAGCAAGAGGCACTGCTGCTACACCAAGTCGCAGACTCGGCCAAGCTACGATCTGAGCAGGATTTCTCCCCTGTCCAAATTGGAAAAAAAAAAGGAAGAAGAAGAGAGAAACAAGAAAGCGAAAGAGAGAAGGAGACGCTACCCTCCTTGTAGTTCATTGCCGCACTAGGCCACTACCCGAGCCCGCATCGAGTCTAAGGCCATTGCGATTGGTCCTCTTAACAGGAGGAAAGGAGAAGGAGGGAGTCTCGTCGTTACTGCTACACTGAGGGAAGCAACTCAGGCTGAGTTTCTGGTCGGCAGGGCTTACTCAAATGCTACCTGAGTCCAGACATTTATGGACATTCCAATGAAAATAAAATAAAGAAGATAGCAAGAAAGAAAAGGAGAAGGGCAATGAGAGGAAGAGAACGAAGAGAGAAAGAGAGTCATGGGGTTGTTGCCCTGTTGAAGCCGAGTCGACTCTGTCGAAACCGAGTTTGGGTCGGTCGAGTCAGACTTGGGCTTGGTCCAGGCCTAGTTGGATATCCTAGCAAAGGATGAGGTTGAGGGAGTGAAAGGAAGAAGAAGAGGAAGAAAGGGAGAAAGGAAGGAAGGAGAAGAAGAAGAGAGTTGGGAATCAAGACAACTCACAACCCTGACTTGCTGCCGAGTTGAGTCTGAGTTAACTCGGTCCAGACCTTTGCTAGACATTCCAGACTTCCAGCAAAGAGAAAGGAAAGAGGGAGCATGCGGCTACCTCAACTCGTTGGTTAACTCGCAAGGCCTGTTTGAGTCGACTCGGTGTTGAGTGGTGCTTGGACCCGAATCTGAGTTGGGTTGACTCGGTGGAATAGGTAAGTAGTGCCTCCATGTTCTAAGTTCTAAAGTCTTGATATTTAATTCTAAATTTCATTTGAATATATAGGAACCTTACACGTCTCTTGAATTCACCATGTTTGAGCTCTAGGCAAAAAGAAGAAAAATCAAGACAGTCAATGTAAGATCGAGCCGACCTCTTACAATTTCAAACTGGTAGGATTCAATCCTAAGAAGCACACACACTATCAGACAACGCAAACTAAATCCTAAAGTGAGGACTCACCCTTTGAGCTTCCCACTTAATTTCATCAATCTGGATATAGATGATGGCATGATTCCTCTAATTGAATTGCTTACCTTACTATTGAATAGGCTAAATTGTTATGTTAGATGGTAGACGTCTCTCTTAAATTATAACATGCATAAATGATTGATGATAACATGCTATGTTTAGTCGTACATAGTTAATTAACTGTATGCATGTCGTTTGTGATTGAGTGATGTAACAAATGAGACTTGTCATGAACTCACCATCTTGCGGTCCACATTTGACTTACGCGACATGGATCACGCATATGCCTTACATGTCTCGGACTGCATATTTACCCTACGTGGCTTGGATCATATATTTGCCCTACGTGGCTTTGATGGGTCGTTGGTGCCCTTTTGTGGCTTGATGGTTATATTCACATACCCTATTGTTTCCTAGCCATTTTGTGGTGTTCAGTCGTACCATGATTTTCGGGTGGAGCTGAAGTTCGTTTATCGATTTTCTAGTCATCTTGCGTTATTCACGTACAATATGATTTTCGGGTGGTCTAGAGTTGTATGTTTGTTTCCTAGCCATCTTGCGATGTTTAGTCGTACCATGATTTCTGGGTGGAGCTGAAGTTCGCTTATCAATTTTCTAGCCATCTTGTGGTGTTCACGTACGATATGAGTTTTGGGTAGTCTAGAGTTTGTGTGTTGTTTATCTCTTTATCTTATGGTGTTCAGTCATACCATGATTTTCTAGTGGAGCGGGTGTTCGCTTAGTATTTTCCTAGCCATCTTGTGGTGTTCACGTACGATATGATTTTCGGGTAAAGTATATGTTTGTATGTTGGTTTCCTAGTCATCTTACAGTGTTCACTTGTACCATGATTTCCGGGTTGAGTTGAAGTTCACTTATCGATTTTCTAGCCATCTTGTGGTGATCACTTATGATATGATTTTTGGGTGGTCTAGAGTTTGTATGTTGATTGTCTCTTCATCTTGTGGAGTTCAGTCGTACCATGATTTTCAGGTGGAGCTAAAGTTTGCTTATCGATTTTCTAGCCATCTTGCGAAGTTCACGTGCGATAGGCTTCTCGAGTGAAGTAGAGGTTTACAGGTTGGTTTTCTATTCACCTTACGAATTTCACTTATACCATGATTTTCGGGTAGAGCTGAAGTTTGCTTATCGATTTTCTAGCCACTTGCAGAGTTCACGTACAATGTGATTTTGGGTCTAATAGAAAGTCGTATGATTGAGTGTTTGATTTTTTGGATGTATTCCCTTATATTGCAATTGGTATTATATTCTGCTTATGAAGAGATTTTGTTGATTTGCTAAGTTTTTGAGTATATGTTTATGATTATAAAGTGCCCTGTTTAATATATCCATTTTCATGACTTGCGATCTATATTGGATTATGAATGATAAGTGTGCAATCTTAAATGGTGTTCCTTACAGCGATGGCCATTGACGCTAGTAGAGCGAGCTAATGACGTTCACTGGGTCGCTAGAGTAAATTGGTTATCTGGGAAGCTAGGCGGGGTCCCTGCAGCCCATATTGAGTTCCACCATTACATGATAGGTGTCTGGTTTTTGTTATTAATGAACTTTGTATTTGAGATTGTATAAGTCCTGTATAGGCACTACATTTGGAATTTTGTAATGATCAGAATATTTTTATACATGAATGGCTTATTCTAGCTTCATTGCTGTTAACTCTGATTAATGATAATGGTTCAAATTTACACTGGATTTTATAAGCTAACACTCGAGTTTTTGGGAAACGGATTATATACTCGGGTCCTGAAAACACGGGGCGTTACAGTATCCTAGCACGTACCGTTTCGTAGGCTTCCGGATCCTCATGGTCGAATTTCGGTGACCAGCGATATGATTTCGGTAATTGTGCGCAACCCTGAGTCATATCCCGTATTCTAAAGTCAGCTTGACTCGAGACTTGTATCCTTACGACCGCGCCGTCGTCGAGGTTCCAATGCCGCGTCTCGCGCGCCGAAGCGATACACAGGCCAAGAGATGTAGGCCCGCGTCTAATTCAAGAAAACACCGCGCATTTGCTAAACCCAAGATAACATGTCCCATCAATCACATCAATCTTGTCAAGTACCTATCCCATCCCCAAGTACAACCACCCTCCGCCAAGTCAACTCTCTCTTACAACTAAGTACACATCCATCACCCATCAGCCATCTCACCCCATCACTCACCCATCCCTCTCTCTTACAACCCCTTTCTCTCATCTCTCTCTCTCTTCACTCCCAAGCAACCCCATGAGAGGAGCAAACGTTCAAGCTCCAAGAGAAAGCTAGGTGTGGCCCACCTTCTTACCACTCAATCCCACCCTCCTAAATCAATCTCAATCGTTGAATCCCATCTATTGGAGCTCTAGAATGCATTGATGGAAGAAGGAAGAAGGGATCTTGAGGTGGGTGATGTTGAGGGTTAAATATTGCATATCAGACCCCAGTTATTGCCTGAATTTATGAACATAATACTGTTTAACGGCCTGTTGTAATCGTGCTTATGATGCAAGGTGCAATTACAAGCTTGAACTGGAAAGGATGCTAAAAGCATGGATTTAACGCTCCGAAGTCACCAGAGCAAGGAACAGACTCCAGAGGACTAAGATCAACGGATTTACAAGCAAGGGATCCGAGGAAATCAAGCCGTTCACATTAAAAAGGTTCGAAAATGGTCCAGAATGCAAGATCACAGGGTTTTCGCCATCCGATTGATACGAAACTTCATACATGTGATGGGGGCTATAAATTAACCGTACATATTAAATTTCAACCATTGAAGATCTCAGAAAGTAGCCTAACAGACAGATCATCCTATTAATCTTTAATTTGGGGCCCACCTGATGTCTGGAACTGTCTCAACTTTGGTCTCGACGGTTTAAATAAGATGAGAAAATGAATGAATGGATCAGATTTTTGAAACACATCACAGTGGGGCCTGTATATGGGGTGTGTACATTGCACGAGTACATGTACGCGAGCCGCACTGGACCAACGCCCACCCGTGCCAGTGGCAACCTTCACAGAAACGGAAGTTTCCGTTTTCAGCTACGCAACAAACGGCCGTTGGCCCTTTTTGTGGATGACTGTGGGACCCACACATCACCTGTACGATGGATCCGAGCCGTTCATCGTGTAGACGGCCTCGAATGCTACAAAACCATGCTGAAATTTTATACCCATGCGTGCACATGTGCGCGATACAGAGGCCACAAACAGACGGTCCTGCGACGTTCAAAACGATTTTTGGCGTGATTTCTTCTCTGGGCCGCGTCAATAGACGTTCAAAACCATCCATTCTTGATTGAAATTTTGTCCTGAATCCAATGGACGGTGTGGATTTTCCCAAAAATACCTCTGTGGGGTCCACCGATCACGACAGCGAAGAGGTGCGAAAGCTTTCGCACATCTGCAAAAATCCGAATTTCCAGGCGGTTGTGGCCCACCATCTATCATCATATGGTAAATCTGAACCGTCCATCATGTAGAGCACTCAAAAACGTCCTAAGGGACGGTGTTTCTTTGAAAATTGAGCGAGGAAAGTGGTAAGTTTTGAGACACTGAAACTTGGCTGCGAAAAGTTGCACTCCGTTTCTTATTGCGACTCTGCCACCGACTCCAGCCTTCCAGTAGCTATAAACGGAGGTTGTAAACATGAGAGAGGGGGAGGAGATGATCTAGGGCAGCCGTGGAGGCACCTTGCGAGCTTGGACGTGGGAAGAAAGAGAGAGAGAGAGAAAGAGGGTGGACGGCCATCAGCGTAGAGTTTCCCTTTTCCTTTTCCTCTTTAATTTCTTTCCTTCTTTTGATGTTTTAAGAGACTTTAGTTGATCATGTCTATGGTTGGCTGAACCTCTTAGCTAGGGCTAAGAGGTGAAGCTTGTAGCATGATTAGGATGGTTGTTTTGCTTTAATTAATGTTTTATGGATTCTTTTGGATTTTAGTTTGATTATGAAGGTATACTTTTAGTTTTTAATGGTTTGTTGTGACTTAAATTACAATGGATCTGTGATAGCTTTAAGTATGTTTTCCATTATTGAGATTGTGAAATTAGTAAGACCCGTTGTTCACCATCGTCCCATGGGCATGGTAGGGTGACGGAACCCTTCCTAACTTTCACAATTCTCTTATGATTGGCCATAAGATTAGTAAATCGTTGTTGTTTGCCATCGTCTCCTGGGCATGATTAGGTGACGGGATCACTTCCAAATCTTCACCAATCTTATCTGTTGATGATTAGATCCATAAGAAGTTCAGAGATCTGACAAATCTCTTCCTACTAGCTGGATAAGATAGGACTCTGATTCCAGCTGTGTCCTTGAATTATACATGGTAGCTTCCCAAATGCTACAAGTGAATCCTTGGCACCCTAGCTCTCACCTTTATTTTTATTAGTTTTTAATTAATTTATTTCACAATTATTCATCAAATTACACTCGATTTAGATTTCATCTCATTCTAGTTCTAGTTCTATTTAGTTTCAGATTACGTACAGGTTTCAGTCCCTTGGGATTCGACCTCGGTCTCACCGAGTTTATTACTACATCACAACCCTATACTTGGGGAGTAAACAAGTTTTTGGCGCCGTTGCCGGGGATTGACGGTTACGTTTTTCTGAGATTAATTAGTTTTAGAATTAGTTTAAGATTAGGATTTTACTAACTTTAGGTTAAAGTTTTTTCTTATTTTATTTTTTACAAACTAACCTGTTTTCCTATTTTGTAGGATCCTGACATAAGCTTCTAATTTGGTAATCCCTTTCTAAATTCTCTATTTTTCCTATTTTTAGAATTAGGGTTTTATTTTTTAAAAATTTTTTAATTCTAGGCTTTCTTTTTTTAGAAATTTTCTATTTTCTAACTTTAGATTTAGACTCTTCCTTTAAGTAACTTTCTACTTTAGACCTTCTATTTTAGAAACTAATCTCTTTTGTTTTCTTTTACAGGATCTTAACATAGGAACTTCTCATTTGGTACCTTCTTTCTAACTTCTCCTCCTCTTACTTTCCACATTACTTTAGGATCTTTTCTTCTATTTTTCTTAGGATTAAATTTAGATTAAGGGTTTCATCATGTATATGCACGAGTGGGAATGTCAGTATGCTGAGAAGAATAACCTATTTTGGGATGATGAAGATATATATCAACCTATGTCTCAAAACTTTTCTGAAACTATCAGTGAAAATTGATCAGAATATAAAGATCCACCGGCTAAGAAGTCCTTACGTGATTATATGCAGGAGAACAATTACACCCCACGGATTAACAAAATAATACGTGAGTGTTGGGGTTATCATAATTATGGTTGTGAGAATTATTATTACCCATCTGATAAAAAGAAAATAATGCGTGATTATATCATGAGTGATAATAAGTATTACCAACCAGCAGATTCTCCCACCTAGGATATTACCAACCAGCAGATTCTCCCATCTAGTTCTAGGATTTGGATTGTTTTTCAAAATCATTCGATTTTATAGAAATTATCCTGTAATTCTCAACTTATTTTTCGCATAATTTGCTCGGGACTAGCAAAATGCTGGTTGGGGGTTGTGTTGAGGGTCGAATATTGCATAGCAGACCCCGATTACTACCTGATTTTACGTACACGATAATGCTTAATATTATAATTTAACTGTGTTTTTGTTGCAGGATGTAACAAGGAGCTTTAATTGAGAAAGAGTATTAAAAGCATGGATTTAACGCTCAAGCATCACCAAGGCATTGGACGGGACTCTATGGGACCAAGATAGAGGATTTACACAATGGAGATCAGAGAAATTCCAGCCACTCACTTTAAACAGGGTTGAAAGACATCTATAATGCAAGATCACAGAGTTCCCACCATCTGATCGGCTCCCAACGTTATACATGGCCTGAGGACCATAAATGAACTGTACATGTCAAATTTGAACCCTTGGATCTTTATGGAAGTGGCCCAACTGATAGATCAACCCATAAACCATCGATTTTGGGCCCACCTAATCTCTGGATATACCTCAATTTCGGTATCAACCCCTTAAATTAAATGAAAAAGAGGATGGACGGATTAGATTTATCACATGCATCAAGCTGGAACCCACCGTGCATACGTGGGAGTGCACATGGGTTGTGCACTCGCAGTGCACCGAGCAAAGGAAAAGGTCCAACTTGCGTTTGACCGCAAGTTCCGCCCGCAACAGAGTCCACCTCTGTTTACAACAGACGAACGAGTTGTCCGTCCGTCATCTTAGTGTGGGCCACCAACAGGATGATCTGGACCGTCCATTTGTTTCAGAAGGTCAAACCGACCGTACACATGAGGTTTTTCCTGATCTATGCTCGCATACACAGGAGAATACCGTTCAAACGCAGGTTGAACGGCAATATGGAAAATCATGTGGACCACACCAAAACTCGACAAAAACTAGTCCATTCTGACCGAAAAATCGAGAGGAATCTGATGGATGGGGTGGATTTCATTAAAAACATCACTACGGGGCCCACCGAACACGTCAGCAAGTTCGCGTAGGCTTTACGCGCGTCCGGGAAAATCAAAAATTGTGGGTAGTTGCGGGCCGCCGTCCGTGATCGGATCAATGATCCACACCATTCAACCTCTTGAAAGGGTGGCCCTAACCCTGTCCATGACGTCGTTTTTGAGATATTTGGAAGAATAGCCGAGCAAACTCGATCCAAATGCAAGTCCTTTTGCGTTTTCTGTTGCTGCGCACGCTGCTGCACCGCCTGTGCTGCGTAAGAAGCTTTCTAGGAGCTTCTGCACCGACTCCAGCAGCCACAGCATTGGCCCTAATGCTTATATAAAGGAGGATCCAAGAGGAGAAAGGGCATTCAAGGACGGGAGCAGCTGAGGAATTGGAGCAGAGAAAGAAAGTGTAATTTCAGATTTTTTTTTTTTACTGCTTCTTTTTATAATATCTCTTGAGAGCTAGTCCAATCATGTTTGGCTGAACCTCTTAGCTAGGGTTAAGAGGTGAAGCTTGTAGTGAGATGAGAGACTCTATTTGTTGATTTAACTATTTAATTGTGAATTGAACTTGATTGTGGTTTGATTATTAAGGGAATGTTTTCAGTTTTTAATGGTCTGTTGTGACTGAAATTACAATGGGTCTGCGATAGCTTTGAACATGTTCCTTTCCTTTTATGTGCATGATGTCAGGAAGCCCTGTTGTTCATTATTATCTCATGGGCATGGTCGGATGACGGTACTCTTCCTAATCTTCATACATTGTTGGTTGGTTGGTAATTAGTTTAATTTTGTTGTTTACTGTGTCTCCTGGGCATGGTTTGGTGATGGAATCCATTCTAATTCATATACCTTTCATCTCATGAAAACTAGATCAAATAAGTTCAGTTTAATTTCCATGATTCTTGATGCAGGCATAAGATCTCCCTGATCTCTACAAGTGGATCCTCTGAATCCCTAGTTTCCTACCTCTAAACTTCTTAAGTTTACATTAATATTTCACCATTATTCATCACTTTATATTCGATTTAGATTTCATCTTAGGCTAGTTCTATTTTATACCTAGTTTTAGGTAACGTACAAGTATCAGTCCCTTGGGATTCGACCTCGGTCTCACTGAGTTTATTACTACATCACAACCCTATACTTGGGGTGTGAACAGGTAATTTTATCATTCCAATGAAAATAAAATAAAGAAGATAGCAAGAAAGAAAAGGAGAAGGGCAATGAGAGGAAGAGAACGAAGAGAGAAAGAGAGTCATGGGGTTGTTGCCCTGTTGAAGCCGAGTCGACTCTGTCGAAACCGAGTTTGGGTCGGTCGAGTCAGACTTGGGCTTGGTCCAGGCCTAGTTGGATATCCTAGCAAAGGATGAGGTTGAGGGAGTGAAAGGAAGAAGAAGAGGAAGAAAGGGAGAAAGGAAGGAAGGAGAAGAAGAAGAGAGTTGGGAATCAAGACAACTCACAACCCTGACTTGCTGCCGAGTTGAGTCTGAGTTAACTCGGTCCAGACCTTTGCTAGACATTCCAGACTTCCAGCAAAGAGAAAGGAAAGAGGGAGCATGCGGCTACCTCAACTCGTTGGTTAACTCGCAAGGCCTGTTTGAGTCGACTCGGTGTTGAGTGGTGCTTGGACCCGAATCTGAGTTGGGTTGACTCGGTGGAATAGGTAAGTAGTGCCTCCATGTTCTAAGTTCTAAAGTCTTGATATTTAATTCTAAATTTCATTTGAATATATAGGAACCTTACACGTCTCTTGAATTCACCATGTTTGAGCTCTAGGCAAAAAGAAGAAAAATCAAGACAGTCAATGTAAGATCGAGCCGACCTCTTACAATTTCAAACTGGTAGGATTCAATCCTAAGAAGCACACACACTATCAGACAACGCAAACTAAATCCTAAAGTGAGGACTCACCCTTTGAGCTTCCCACTTAATTTCATCAATCTGGATATAGATGATGGCATGATTCCTCTAATTGAATTGCTTACCTTACTATTGAATAGGCTAAATTGTTATGTTAGATGGTAGACGTCTCTCTTAAATTATAACATGCATAAATGATTGATGATAACATGCTATGTTTAGTCGTACATAGTTAATTAACTGTATGCATGTCGTTTGTGATTGAGTGATGTAACAAATGAGACTTGTCATGAACTCACCATCTTGCGGTCCACATTTGACTTACGCGACATGGATCACGCATATGCCTTACATGTCTCGGACTGCATATTTACCCTACGTGGCTTGGATCATATATTTGCCCTACGTGGCTTTGATGGGTCGTTGGTGCCCTTTTGTGGCTTGATGGTTATATTCACATACCCTATTGTTTCCTAGCCATTTTGTGGTGTTCAGTCGTACCATGATTTTCGGGTGGAGCTGAAGTTCGTTTATCGATTTTCTAGTCATCTTGCGTTATTCACGTACAATATGATTTTCGGGTGGTCTAGAGTTGTATGTTTGTTTCCTAGCCATCTTGCGATGTTTAGTCGTACCATGATTTCTGGGTGGAGCTGAAGTTCGCTTATCAATTTTCTAGCCATCTTGTGGTGTTCACGTACGATATGAGTTTTGGGTAGTCTAGAGTTTGTGTGTTGTTTATCTCTTTATCTTATGGTGTTCAGTCATACCATGATTTTCTAGTGGAGCGGGTGTTCGCTTAGTATTTTCCTAGCCATCTTGTGGTGTTCACGTACGATATGATTTTCGGGTAAAGTATATGTTTGTATGTTGGTTTCCTAGTCATCTTACAGTGTTCACTTGTACCATGATTTCCGGGTTGAGTTGAAGTTCACTTATCGATTTTCTAGCCATCTTGTGGTGATCACTTATGATATGATTTTTGGGTGGTCTAGAGTTTGTATGTTGATTGTCTCTTCATCTTGTGGAGTTCAGTCGTACCATGATTTTCAGGTGGAGCTAAAGTTTGCTTATCGATTTTCTAGCCATCTTGCGAAGTTCACGTGCGATAGGCTTCTCGAGTGAAGTAGAGGTTTACAGGTTGGTTTTCTATTCACCTTACGAATTTCACTTATACCATGATTTTCGGGTAGAGCTGAAGTTTGCTTATCGATTTTCTAGCCACTTGCAGAGTTCACGTACAATGTGATTTTGGGTCTAATAGAAAGTCGTATGATTGAGTGTTTGATTTTTTGGATGTATTCCCTTATATTGCAATTGGTATTATATTCTGCTTATGAAGAGATTTTGTTGATTTGCTAAGTTTTTGAGTATATGTTTATGATTATAAAGTGCCCTGTTTAATATATCCATTTTCATGACTTGCGATCTATATTGGATTATGAATGATAAGTGTGCAATCTTAAATGGTGTTCCTTACAGCGATGGCCATTGACGCTAGTAGAGCGAGCTAATGACGTTCACTGGGTCGCTAGAGTAAATTGGTTATCTGGGAAGCTAGGCGGGGTCCCTGCAGCCCATATTGAGTTCCACCATTACATGATAGGTGTCTGGTTTTTGTTATTAATGAACTTTGTATTTGAGATTGTATAAGTCCTGTATAGGCACTACATTTGGAATTTTGTAATGATCAGAATATTTTTATACATGAATGGCTTATTCTAGCTTCATTGCTGTTAACTCTGATTAATGATAATGGTTCAAATTTACACTGGATTTTATAAGCTAACACTCGAGTTTTTGGGAAACGGATTATATACTCGGGTCCTGAAAACACGGGGCGTTACAGTATCCTAGCACGTACCGTTTCGTAGGCTTCCGGATCCTCATGGTCGAATTTCGGTGACCAGCGATATGATTTCGGTAATTGTGCGCAACCCTGAGTCATATCCCGTATTCTAAAGTCAGCTTGACTCGAGACTTGTATCCTTACGACCGCGCCGTCGTCGAGGTTCCAATGCCGCGTCTCGCGCGCCGAAGCGATACACAGGCCAAGAGATGTAGGCCCGCGTCTAATTCAAGAAAACACCGCGCATTTGCTAAACCCAAGATAACATGTCCCATCAATCACATCAATCTTGTCAAGTACCTATCCCATCCCCAAGTACAACCACCCTCCGCCAAGTCAACTCTCTCTTACAACTAAGTACACATCCATCACCCATCAGCCATCTCACCCCATCACTCACCCATCCCTCTCTCTTACAACCCCTTTCTCTCATCTCTCTCTCTCTTCACTCCCAAGCAACCCCATGAGAGGAGCAAATGTCCAAGCTCCATGAGAAAGCTAGGTGTGGCCCACCTTCCTACCACCCAATCCCACCCTCCAAAATCAATCTCGACCGTTGAATCCCATCCACTGAGTTTATTACTACATCACAACCCTATACTTGGGGTGTGAACAGGTAATTTTATTACTTAATTCGTGATTTGAAGGCCCACATATGTGGGACCCATCTTGATGTATGTGTTGTATTAAAGAGGGACCCATAGTGGCGAGGTCCCTTCGCTACTCCGATCTCCATCTCTCTCTCCCTCTCTCGTTTTTTTTTTTCGTTGTTGTTTGATGGCCCACCTGATGCATGCATCCACGCCATCCATCATGGTGGAGCCCACCTTGGAGTATGTGAGAAATCCTCACCGTCCAGCAAATCTGGACAGTGAGACCCACCTGACGTATTGTTTCTCTAGGCCGTCCATCTGATGGTGGACCACCTGATGCATGTATTTTATCTAGCCATCCACTAACTAGGACGATGGACCCCACCATGAGGTATGTTTTTACCTAAACCGTCCGTCAGCAAGTCCGTGGGACCCCTGACCATGATGCATGTGCCTTCCATCCACACTGTCCAGTGTTCTGGATGGTGGGGACCACCAAGATGTATGCAAAAATCCACCCCGTTCGTCCATTGTGGATTCACCTTTGATGTGTTTAGATCCAAGCCGTCCATTTGGACAGCGGGTCCCATGCAGCGGGCAGCTGCTACTGCCCTGGACACCAGCAAGTTACGTGGACCCTACCACCATGATGCATGTGATTTATATCCACATCGTCCGTGTTGAGTGCAACACGTGGGACCCTCCTTGATGATGTTATCCACACCGTCATCTGCTGGTGGGCCACCCTAATATATTTAATAATCTGGACCGTCCAGATTGTGTGGATCCACCTTGATCCCCACGTGTGACTCCACCGTCCAGCACCTAGGACGGTGGGTCCCACATGGAGTCCAGTCCTAGACCATCCATCAAATGGATGTCCAGGGTTGGACGTTTGAATGCATGTTAATATAATATAAATATTATATATATATATATATATATAGAGAGAGAGAGAGAGAGAGAGAAGTGGGGTGGCCATGGCCCATACATGTGGGACCCATCTGACGTGTGGATTTCATCCACACCATCCGTCCATCTGGACAGGACCCACCTACGTGGAACCAGATTGGTTGGTGTACCTCACACCAGTTGTGTAGTTGCCGGTGTCAGCAACTCTGTAGGTCCCACCTACCTGCTGCATAGACGTCTGCAAGGTTTGTGAGTCCCTTCATGATGTATATTTTGATCCACACCGTCCAGAATGTCTGGATGGTGCTGGACCACCTTTGGACTGTGTTGCGGACCCCACCTAAATGTATGTTTCATTCCACACCGTCTAGAGTGTTTGGACGGTGCTGGACAATGTTTGGACAGTGTTAATTTACATGGACAAAGTTTGGACAGTACCATGGGCTCCACCGCAATGTATGTACCCACGCTGCCCATCTGGTGGGGCCCATTTGCTGCGTATGCAGACCCATCTGTTATGTATTTGAGGCCCATATGCAGGGCCCACCTATTGTGTATATAAGGCACACGAGTGAGGCCCATTATGATGTACTGAGGCCCATGGGTCGTAGCCCATTGAGATGTATTTCCGGCACATATGTTATGGCCCATTGTGACGTATTTTCAGCCTATATGAGGTGGCCCATTGTGATGTATTTGAGGGTCATGTGTAGGGCCCACTTCTTATGCATTTGTGGCCCATTGTAATTGTATAAGGCCCATTGAGATCGTATGTGACCCACCGTGATGCGGTCCATTGTGATGTATATAGGCCCATGTGATGCGGCCTATGAGATGTGTATTATGACCCATGTGCCTAGGCCCATTGTGATATATATACGGCCCATGAGGGAGGCCCAAAGTGATGTACATTAGGCCCTTGTGTGAGGCCATGGGCCCACTATATGTTTGGCCCTATGAGGGCCACCCCTTGGGAGCAATATTGGTTAAATGACCACATTGATGGGCGATGGTGGTTAAATGTCCACATTGTAACCTTCCCTTAGGCCGATTCCGATTGTTAAGGCTGATTTCGATTCTGATTGTCGAGACCGATTATTGAGGCCGATTTCGATTCTGATTGTCGAGGCCGATTGTTAAGGCCTATTCCAATTTCGATAATCGAGGCTCATTATCGAGGCTGATTCCAATTATCGAGGCTGATTGTTGAGGCCGATTCCGATTGTCGAGGCCGATTCCGATTGTCAAGGCCGATTGTTGAGGCCAATTCTGATTTCGATTGTTGAGGCCGATTTCGATTCCGATTATCGAGGTCGATTTCGATTGTAGAGGCCGATTATCGAGGCCAATTCCGATTGTCGAGGCCGATTGTTGAGGCCGATTCCAATTCCGATTATCGAGGCTGACTTCGATTGTCGAGGCCGATTGCCGAGGTCGATTCCGATTGTCAAGGCCCAATGTGATGTATATGCGGCCCGTATTTAAGGCCCATTGTGATGTGTATTCGGCCCGAGTTTGAGGCCCAATGTGATGTATATGCGGCCATATTCGAGGCCCATTGTGATGAGTATTCAGCCCGTGTTTAAGGCCCAATGTGATGTATATGAGGCCTATGTGATGAGGCCCATTGTGATGCATTTGAGGGCCAGGCGATGGAGCCCATTGTGATGTATGTGAGGCCCATATGAAAGACCCATCATAATGTGTATTAAGCTCTTGAGTGATGTTTGGTTCTTATGAGGCCATGAGTCCACTATATGTTAGGCCCTATGTAGGCCATTCCTTGGGGGCAATGTTGGTTAAATGTCCACATTGTCGAGGTCGATTGTCGATGCCGGTTATTGATACCGATTATGAGTATGTGACAGCATAGCATTATGATATATGCCCATACGCATCATCTGCATGTTGGTTATGAGATGTGGTTGACCATTGCATATGTCATTGGGCAAGTTGTTATGAGACTCCCTGATAGGTGGAGTTTATCTTACATGAGCGCATGGTATGCGCAAGATTGATGTATGAATGGATTGTATGACTCATGCATATTTCATTATGTTGTGATTACTGAGCCAGGAACCCTATAGCTGTTAATTTCTTTATCCATAGACTCATCTACATGTTGGTCCACTAATCAATCATTTTGATTGTCCGAAAGTGTAGCCAATACATGATGAATAGAAAACTATAAAATTGTGAATGAATTAATAAATGGATTATTAAAGTAAATTAAAATATAAAATATTGTTAATCTATCACAAATATAAAGAATTCAAGTACTCAACTATGCTCAAATTCAAGGCCACATCATAATTCTGTAGAATAATCTTAAAATTATCGATCGAAAATGGCCCAATGGAAGGTAGGACTTCTATCTAGTATATGATTCAATCTAAATTTGATGTTTCACTTGCGCTTTCTTAGGGTTTGAAAGAATTATAGTTTGGAGATTTAAGGTTTATGGAATTGGAAAAATTAGGCTTTGAAGTTTTAGGTTCTAGGGTTATGGTTTTTGGTTTTAGGTTTAGAGTTATGAAATTTTAAAGGAGAATGATCAAAGACTAACAAGAGGGAAAGAAGGGGGATGGGGCTGGCCATACAGACGGTCATACAGTTGCATCTATACAATTGTACGGGGCGGGGAGTGGTTTGTACAGTTATACGATTGGGTGGGGTTTAGGTCTAGAGAGTTTTTAAGATGGTGGGGGATAGAATTTAGGAGGAAATAAAAGAAAATTGAAGAAAATAGATAAAGAGAATTAGAAAAAGTTAAAAGAATACCTTGAAAAGAAAAAGTAATAGTTTAAAAAAAAAGAATTAGAAAAAGTTAAAAGAATACCTTGAAAAGAAAAATAATAGTAAAAAAAAAAAAAAAAAAGCTGGAATCACTCAATGGCTTCACACCAAAATTCAATCGTATGAGACTTTTCTTTACTCAAACCAACAAAGAATAAAATTTTATTTCCAATCAACCCTATGGCTTCACATGTCCAACCCTTTAATAGTGTTTTTGGAGTATTTTTATAAAAATACCCTTAGTACATATAAAATGTGTGAAACACCCTTATTTTAACTAAGTTATAAAATAAACTAAAATACCTCAAATAAATAAACACAATAACTAAACTAAGCCATCCCAATGGTACCATCATGTCCAATGAGTCCACGATCAAGATGGTCCATGGTCAATATCTAACGATTAAGATGGTTCGCAGTCACGATCCAATGGTCCAACACTCCCAACTAAGCAACCCACATGCATCTTCTTAATCTAGAGTTATCAAATATGTATGATCATAGATGTGTAGTCTTTAATGGGGCTAGAAACTTAAATTGGGCCCACTGGACCCCATGTAAGGATCATATATAGCCATAACGAAAGAGGAATAACTCTAATCTATTTCTGATAAATTCTAAAAGGAACTCGGATGTGCTCATCAATACTACTTGTAAGAAGACATGTACTATTGATTATTGATTGGCATGCCTTCATCTCCCTATTCAATTTCTCTATTTCTGTTTTAACATTGGAATTTGACTCATTTGTAGATTTGGAAATTTTAATGCTATGTAAAACGCGAGCGTCCTAATTTACTTTCAGTGAGAATTTCTAATACTATCCCTGAAAAAACTTCAAAATCTGAAAATATTCTGCCAAGCTCTCAAACCAAGAAACTGCCAAGAAGGAGATTTTGTCACCTAATACTTGCATTTATAAATTTCGCTTCAAAAATTAAGAATGTAATGACAACATGTTGGACTGCTATCATTTTATCCTTCCTAAATATGGATTTTGATCATACTAGCATTGTGTTATGGTTGAACTCTCGATATCGAAGGGAAGTTTCAAATATTCCCAAGGTAGTCATCTAACAAGTTTTGAAAAGTTTTTTTTAAATCAAATTGCTCTTGTTCTTGGATTAGTAGTTATCAAATATGTACGATTCTTTAGTGAAGAATAAGTTACGTGATATTCATTCATGAAAAAGTGACGTGGATGAAAGTTGTTATTAGGCCTATGGAATCTAGATCAAATCCATTAATTTTCTTTGTAGCCCTTTATTTATATGCAAAAATGCTAACTTCTTACTGACATGATCTCTTTGTGGCCCACAAAAATTGATAAATTATAACAATGTTCATTCGATACCAACTATTTTCTTGTGATGTGGTCAATGTGCCTGACGAATGTTGATAATGCTTCCAATCATAGCTTTCCATGAAAATTTGAAGTTAATGGATGGAGTAGATCCCGCACATATGTGATAGTGGACCCCACAAACGGTATCCTTATAGTGTTAAGGGTCAGAGTCGAGGTTGTCATGAGTTAAGGGTCGATGTTGTCAGGGTCAAGGTTGTCATATGTTAGGGGTTGAAGTTGTCATGTGTCGATGGCTGAGGTTATCAAGGTTGAGGTTGTCTTGTGTTAAGGGTCAAGATTGTCATGTGTTCACTACCTTCTCTACTAAAAAATGGATGAAAGGTATGAACTAAAACCGTAGCGAAAGAATCTTGGTACCATAGCCTAATGCCCACAATGGGGTGATCTGTTCCATCCACCTTGTCGGCCAGCTTGTTGTGGACCTAAAAAGTCATGGCTTTGGGCAAGGTCCACTTATAACAAACATCACAGTGAGTCTGGAAAGTTTTAACAGTGGGTGCTTCTGTCACCATTGTTTTCTATTATGTTCCCCACACGAGCTTTGGATTAGGCTGATATTTGGGCCATAGCCCTAAAATGACACAACAAAAAGGATGGGTAGCGTAGATTATACACATACATCAATGTGGGCCCCACGAGTTGGGCCTTGCTCTCTCTCAAGAAGGGCTTTCGCCCTCTGATGGTTACTGGGCATGCATGTAAAGCTTTATATATATATATATATATATATATATTATTTTTGTAATTTTTAGTTTATGTGGGGTGCATTTGCAAGATCCAAATCGTCCATTGGGTTTGCCAGCTCACGTGGGCCCGGAGAGCCCTACCTTTGATAGGTTATAATACACACATGTACCATAGTGGGCCTTAGAAAGTTTCAACAGTGGGTGCCATCACCGTCACTGTTTTCTATGGTGTTTCCCACCCAAGAGATGATTTTTGCTAGTACGGTCGAGGTTGTCATGTGTTAAGGGTCTGAGTTATGGTTATCATGTGTTACGAAGTTTTCATTTGTTAAGGGTTCGGGTCATGGTCGTCATGTGTTGAGGGTCGAGCTGGTTAAGGTATAGGTCATGGTTGTCATGTGAAGGGTCGACATTGTCATATGTTAAGGGTCGAGGTTGTTATGTTATAAGGGTCGAGGTCGTAGTTGTAATGTGTTAAGGGTCGAGGTTGTCATGTTGTAGGGTCAAGTTTGTGCTTATAATGTGTTAAGGGTCGAGGTTGTCATGTTGTACGGTCAAGTTCGTGGTTATAATGTGTTAAGGATTGAGGTTGTCATGTTAAAGGGTTGAGGTCATGGTTGTATGTTTTAAGGATCGAGGTCATGGTTGTAATGTGATAAGGGTCGAGGTTGTTATATTATAAGGGTCAAGGTCGTGGTTGTATATTATAAGGGTCGAGGTCATGGTTGTATTGTAGTAAGGGTCGAGGTTGTCATGTTATAATGGTATAGTTGTAACGTGGTAATGGTCCAAGTTGTCATGTGTCAAGGGTTGTGAGTCCTGCGGTGGGATAATGTGTTGAATCGACTCTGTCCATTGGATTTAGAATTTAATTTAATGTCATGGGCTAAAAAATGAGTTACATCCAAAAATTCTATAGCCCCCAATAAGTTTTCAATGGTAGGTTTTTAATCTCACTGCTTTATATGATGTGGTCCACATGAACCTTTGATATGCCTCATATTTGGGCTTATGCCTTCAAATGATCTTTCAAAATGGATAAATGGTGTGGATAAAATAAATACATCATAGTGGGCCCCACAGGACTATCCATATCTAGATAGGTCCGATTCCCGATCCGCGTCACATTACATTGAAGCGGTTTCTGAGAGAAGCTTCTCGAAGGCACTTTCTCATAGTACCATAAGCTATGTTGGGCCCATCCATGATGTTTGTAGGAAATCTACTCCATCAATTCATTTTGGAAGATCTTATTAAGACATGAGACAAAAAATTGGATAGATTTGAAACTCAGGTGGACCACACGACTAGAAATAGTGGAAAGGAATTCCCTATCATTCAAACTTTTCTAGGCTCCACTGTGATGTCTAAAGTGGCCCAAATGCTTATAAACACCTTAATATATGGATGGACTAAAAGAATAAAAATATTAGCCTGATGTAAAGCTTCTACAACCCCACGAATGTTTCAAACGTGGGTATACGATCTCCACTGTTTTATGTGGTGTGGCGATCTCCACTGTTTTATGTGGTGTGGCCCACTTGAGCTTTGGATCTACCTCGTTTCTGGGCTCATGTCATAAAATGTTTTGAAAAAACATGTGAATGGTGTGGATTTCACACAAACACCATGATGGGTTGTACTGTGTTTATCACATCTGAATCCGTCCACTTGTCACACGCTGGCAGCCTGGAGTAATTTCGTCCCAACCTCAAAAAATAAAAAAAATAAAAAAAATAAAAAAAAGAAAAAAAAAAGGAAAAAACAGGGGCGGTGGTGGGTGCGGGGCGGGTGACTATTGACTATTCGGGACATTTGTTTAATCCTTTTAATATTTAGGGCATTGTATGTCTTACATGTCCACGCATGTTTCAGTAGGCATGGATAACAGAAGAAGCATGCCATTTCTCTCTTTCCTCCTCTTCTTGATCTTCTCTCTTAAGGCCGACCTCTCCTATGGTTCAGATTCCATCACCTCAACTCAACATCTTAGTTGGCCCCATAACTTAACCTCCCAAGGTGGGACGTTTGAACTGGGTTTCTTCACACCAAGCAAATCCCAAAAATACTACATAGGGATCTGGTACAAACAACTCCCAGAACAAACAGTTGTCTGGGTAGCCAACAGAGAAGCACCCCTCTCAGACCCCTTCAATTCAATCCTAAAAATCACAGAAGACGGCAATCTAGTCCTCCTCAGCCCCTCAAATTTGCTAATCTGGTCCACCTATATAACATCCAAGACGTTGAATTCAACGGTTGCAGTCCTTCTAGACACTGGAAATCTTGTTCTAAGAGATTGGTCCGATCCGTTTGTCGTGCACTGGCAGAGCTTTGGTCACCCAACCCATACATTGCTGCCTGGAGGGTGGTTTGGATTGAACAAGGTTACAGGTGAAAGCCAACGTCTTACTTCGTGGAAGAACTCCGAGGATCCGGCCCCTGGGCCATTCTCTCTCTCCATAGACCCCGGCCGGATCACTCAGTATTATGTCAAGTTGAATGGGGAGATTTTTAAATTATCCTCCCAAATGGAATCAAATTATTTACACGATTTCAGCTTCAACGAAACCGAACGGGAGGAGTACATCACTTACACGGTGAAAAATGCTTCCACCCTTTCAAGAGTCGTGTTGAATCTTACAGGACAGATCAAGCATCTTTCATGGCGGAAAGACTACCAAGAATGGGATATGTTCTGGTTGCTGCCGGTATCTCAATGCCAGGTTTATAATCTTTGTGGGACCTTCGGTAGCTGCAATGAGAACAGCATGTCCTGTACGTGCTTGCCTGGCTTCGAGCCGAAGTGTCTGAAGGATTGGAATTTGGGGAGTTGGTCGGACGGATGCATGAGGAAAACCAATTTGGGACGTGGGAAGTTTGAGTCGTTTGATGGTGGGAAAGACAGTGAGAAAGACGGGTTTTGGGCTTTGTCTGACATGAATCTTACTGACGGATGGAGATCGTTGGCAGTTGGGAGCATCCAAGATTGCGAATTAGCTTGCTTGAATGACTGTTCTTGCACTGCGTATGCATTCAAGAGCGGGTGTTTGATATGGAATGGAGATTTGGTGAATCTCCAGCAGTTACCTGCTGGAAATGTTGAAGGTATGACTCTTCATGTCCGTCTTGCAAGCTCCGAACTGAAGATTTGGAACAGTCGGAAGGGGGCAATTACACGGACTGTTGTAGTCGCAGTTGCGGTGGCTGTTTTTCTATTGGGTATTGTTCTGTTGTTTATTTGGAGGCGCCAGCGGCAACAGGATATAGTACATCCAGATGCAGTTCAAGGCTCTTTGATCTCGTTTAGTTACCAAAGTCTACAGATTGCAACAAAGAATTTCTCAGAGAAATTGGGCGGCGGAGGTTTCGGTTCTGTTTTCAAAGGGACTCTGTCTGATCTAACGACGGTGGCAGTGAAGAAGCTTGAAGGGCTTCAACAAGGAGAGGAGTTCCGGACAGAGGTGAGTACGGTCGGGATGATCCAGCACGTTAATCTCATCCGCCTTCGTGGGTTTTGCTCGAAAATGGCTAAAAGGCTGCTCGTATATGATTACATGCCGAATGGGTCTTTGGATTCTCATCTGTTTGGTAAGAATTCCAACGTCCTGGATTGGCCAACGAGGTACAAGATAGCAATTGGGACGGCAAGAGGAATAGCTTATCTTCACGAGAAATGCCGAAACTGTATTATACATTGTGATATTAAGCCAGAAAACATACTTCTGGATTGTGAGTTCTGTCCGAAGGTGGTAGATTTTGGCCTTGCGAAGCTTTTCGGGCGGGAATTCAGACGGGTTTTAACAACGATGAGAGGAACAAGAGGCTACCTTGCACCTGAATGGATTTCAGGTCTGGCAATCACACTGAAAGCCGATGTCTACAGCTATGGGATGATGGTTTTTGAGATCATATTAGGGAGGAGGAATACCGAGCAGCTGGCAGTTGGGGAAACAGTGTTTTTCCCGATTTGGGCTGTGGGTAAAATCATGAAAGGTGAAATCCATTGCTTGTTGGATTACAGATTGGAGGGAAATGCGAATATGGAAGAGCTCAGTCAGGACAACGAGAACGACAGGCCGTCGATGGGGCAGATTATTCAAATGTTGGAGGGTGTTTTAGAGGTGAACGTGCCACCCGTGCCGAGATCACTTCAGATTCTTACAGAAAATGAGTCTTCGTCGTCTCAAGCGTGGAGCATTGCTTCGACGAATACGCGGTCCGAAAGCACGTCGTCAGGAAGATACAAGGAAACGGATCAGCTAGGGAGCCTGCCACTAGCCAGTGGCTAGTGTCAGTGCTCTGTGGGCCCCACCCTTATGTATGTGTTTCATCCATGCCGTCCACCAATTTTTTCAGATCATTTTATCGCATGAAACTAAAAAAAAGGTAGATCAAAATCTGAACTGGATCACACAGTGTTGATTGAACTCCCACCATTAAAAACTTCTTCGATGCTACAAAAGTTTTGGATCAAGTTTTTTTCTTTTCTTTTTTTCCATTAATCCAGGTCTTTATGACCTAATCAAAGGGTTGGATGTCATATAAACACTACAATCAACCCTAGGAGGTTTTAAATGGTGGACATTCAATTGCTACTGTTTTCCACCGGTGTGGTCCACATGAAGTTCATATCTGACTCATTTTCGGGATAAAACTCTAAAATGATCTTTAAAAATGGATGGACGGTGTGGATAAAATACATAAATCACAGTGGGCCTGCAGAACACCAACCACTAGCCAGCAGGCTAGTTCAACGCAATCTCTGTCGTCTTCTTCGTACACTGTAACAAAAGAGACGGAAAATCTCTAGAATTACGGTAATAAAAAGAGAAATCCTATCCCTACTAGTAAAACCGTGGTTGTTTATATTTGGATAGAAAATTCAGATGGTCAATATTATCGTCTCATTATATTTTTAAAAATCTTGATTAATGTATAAGTAATTAATGTTTATTTAAAAGGTCACCATCATTTAGAAAATGATAATGGTCTAGCCTAGACTTTGGTCATCCATGAGAAATTACGTATGCTTTGGGCTATATGATGTCAAAGATATATGGCCCATCATGATGTATGTGTTTTACCCATGCCATCTATCCATTTTGCTAGATCATTTTAAAGCCTATGTGGCCCATCATGATGTATGTGTTTTATTCTCGCCATTGTTCATTTTATTAGTTCATTTTAGAGCACTAGTCTTAAAATAACTCAAGAAACAGTGGAAATTAATCAGCATATTATTCAAAACATTTTGGGAAACTGAAGTTTTGGTTCAAGTTGGTATTTGTGTTTTCCATTCATCCATCGTGCCTACGTGACCTTATCAATAGGTTAGATGGACAATACACATCACAGCGGGCTCTAAAAATTTTTTAATGGCCGTCCTTTAAGTAATATGATTTTTTTTAAACAGCGTTGTCCTTATCCTAAGATTCATATCTGGGCTCATGCCCTAATGAGCTATCAAAATGAATGAATGGCCTAGATAAAATACATACGTCATTGGGGGGTCCCATAAAGCTTGGACACCAGCTAGCTCGCTGTCACTAGCTAAATGGAGGCTAGAAATTATGTGATACATGACACACCAATTGCCGGCTGCATGTATCACAAATTTATTTGGCTAAAGTCTTCCGTGAGTACGATGGCCGCGGTAAATGCGCCGGGATTCTCTCTTAGAAAAATAAAGATTCTTTTATGTGAAAATGGGACCCGGATTTCCTGCAAAGCCACTTTGCAATAAGTTCCCGCATTGGGAACCTAGATGGGTCTACCGTGATGTTTGTGCGAAATCCGCCTGGTCCATCTGTTTTATGAGATCACTTTAAGACATGAGGTCAAATTGAGCATTATATAGGACTTGAGTGGCTTGTAGTAAGGGAAAATGTGGGTAAGGAAATTCTTACCATTAAACCTCTCTAGGGTCCTATGTAAATATCTCTGGGTCGACAGTGATATATTTACATACCATCTATGCCGTTCATAATGCCATTTCTACTTGGATGAACTGAAAACATGAATATTAGCTTGATTCAACACTTCTGTGGCCCCACAACTATTTTGACTGTGGACGTTTAATCCCCACGTTTTTGGCCCACTTAATTATTAGATCTAACTCATTTTTAGCCTTGCTTCCTAAAACGATCTCACAAAACATATGGGTGGATTTCCCACAAACATCATAGTGGCCCCAACTAGGTTCCCATCGCAGGAACTTCCTGCTAAAGGCTTTTCAAGGAATCTGCTCCCCTTTTTATGTGGGCGTGAATATATATATATATATATATATATGGGAAATGGTTCTATGCGGTGGAGCTCATGGGAACTTCCCATGAGGTTGAGCTGTGTGGGCCCCACCATGATGCGTGCCGAACATCAACACCGTGCATTAATTGATGGGTCCCCTTTAAATGATGGGATATACCAAAAATCAGCCCAACCCAGGAGGGCTATACCATCTAAAATAATGTGAATACATGAGTAAAACATATAAAAGCACTTGGTGGGGCCCACCTAAAATTTGGATGTGTCTGAAACTTGGTTTGACCCCTCATACAAGTGGGACACACATAATGGATGGGCTGAATTTGTGAACCACACCTCAGTGGACCCAACAAATCATTATGAATGTTTTAATGGGAGGATAGCCCCTCTCAACTTTTGTATGTGATGTGGCCCAGACAAGTCATGGATTGACTTGATTTTTAATCACGAGGCCCATCAGGGAATGTTGTATCTAACTGATGGGGTAGAAGTTCAGCACGCATCATGGTGGGGTTCACACAACTCGACTCATGGGAAGTTCCCATGAGCTTGACCGCACGGAACCATTTCCCTACACACACTACTATGAGGTCGACCTCATGGGAACTTCCCATGAGGTTGAGCTATGTGGGCCCCATCGTGATGTGGGTCGAACATCAATGTCATGTATTTTGATGGGTCCCCTTTAGGTTATGGGATATCCCAAAAATCAGCCGTATACAAAACTCAGGTGGACCATCCCATCAAGAACCTTGTGAGGGCATGCCTAGAACATATAAAAGCACTTGGTAGGGCCTACCTGAGTTTTGGATGCTACTGAAACTTTGTCCGACCCCTCATCCAAGTACGACACATGTAAGACCCATATCCTAGTCCGTACCGTTCCGTTAGCTTCCGCGGTCTTTCCGGTCAAATTCTGGCAACCTTCGCACCGTATTCGACAATTGCATGCAATCCTAAACCAGGTCCCGCATACCGAAGTCGGCTCGAACCGAAACTTGTATCATAGCAACCGTGCCGTCGCCACTGTTCCAACGCCGCGACTCGCGCACTGAACCAATACCCAGGCTAGGAGATGTGGGCCTGCGTTCATTCCAAAGAAAACACCGCGCGTTACGGATTTCGAGGGAATCTCTACGAAATGTCCCATCAATCAATCAATCACTCATGTCAAGTACAAGTCAAGTCACACCTTACCCAATTATAACAACCCATCCCTCTTTCTCCACAAAGTCAACTCTCTCTTTCTCTTCACTTATTCCTCTTTTCTCAAAATTTCAACCCAACCCATACCTCTCCTTACATCACCCATCACCCATCACACCTCGCCCATCCATATCACTCCCATCACTTCTCTCTCTCTCATTTCTCAAATCTCCCAAACAACAAAAATTTCACACGTCCAACTCCTCTCTCCCAAACCACAAGTGTGGTCCACCTTCTCATCTTCCATCTACACCCTCTCATCTCTCATCCACACCATCAATCTCCCATCAACCTCCATCAAAAGGCAAGCTAAGGAGCATTGGAGTCTAAGGGACCAAGAAGAAGGAAGATAAGGTGGGTGATCTACTGTTGTTTTCAATTTTAAGGGCCACTTGTTGTGGGACCCACTTGATGTATGTGTTGTATCAATGGAGGGCCCATAGTGGCAGGGTCCCTCCTCTCTATCACCGTATGTCTCTCTCTCTCTCTCTCTCTCTCTCTCTCTTTCCCCTCCCTAGAATGAAGTGGGCCCTACCAAATCATGTTAAATCCACTCCATTCATCAATGGTGAGGCCCACCACATTTTAGGCAAAAATCCACAATCCGGTGGGAATATATATATATATGGTATATTATACTTATATTATACTAATATATAAATATATATATGTATATATATATATAGTTGGTGGGCCACGTCCATGTGGGACCCACTACAATGCATGTGTTTGCGATGCTAACATGGAGTGTGTATACTGACATGGGTGTGTACTTGTAAAAGAAAAAGAAGAAAAGAGAAAGAAGTGATGGGCCACTCATGTAGGCCCCACCTTGATGTATAAGTCAAATCCAAGCCGTTCATCCTCTTCCTCAGATCATTTTAGGTGTTGAGCCGGAGGATGAGATCAATCTGATAATCAAGCGGGCCATACCATGGGAAATAGTAATGTTTACCGTTAAAACCCGCTTTAATGTTTTTATTCGCTAAAAATATGCTACATATCGGGCTTGTTTGGATGGTCTTGGGATATGGAAGCCAATGAGCAGGGCGGATTTTTCTGATGAGGGCCTCACCTGTGAAAAACCGTGAGAAAACGGTTTATATATATATATATATATATATATATATATATATATATATATCAATGCAGCAGCGCTGCCGCTGTCAGCATGCAGCAGGCGCTGCCTGCGGCTGACGAGCGGGCAGACGGGCTGGGGCTCACGGCCCCAGCTATGGGCCCCACGTGATGCGTTTCAAACATCAACACCGTGCGTTTGGTGGGCCATCCTCCTGGCTACGGTCCACCCAAAAATCAGCCGTATATGAAACTCAGGTGGGCCATACCATCTAAAATCATGTGAAGACATGCCTAAACATATAAAATTACTCGGTGGGGCCTACCTGAAATTTGGATGCGGCTGAAACTTGGTCTGAACCGTCAATCTAGTGGGACACACATAATGGGTGGACTGGATTCGGGGACCACATTCTAGTGGCCCCCCCCTGGTCCACGTGACTTTATCAACAGTTGGATGGCAATAAACATTACCGTGGGCCCATGGTCCACGTGACCCGTGAACAGTTTGGATGGTAAACAAACATCACAGTGGGCCCTACCCAAGGTCCACGTGACCTTATGAATAGGTTGGATTGCAAATAAATATTACAGTGGGCCCTACCCAAGGTCCACGTGACCTTATGAATAGGTTGGATTGCAAATCAATATTACAGTGGGCCCTACCCAAGGTCCACGTGGCCTTATGATCAGTTGGGTGGAAAATAAATCTTATGTTGGGCCCTAGGTTGGGTGGAAAATAAACATCATCGTAGGCCTCACTTGGGACCAACTTAAGTATATATTGTGATCCACACCCTCTATTAGTGTGGGCCCTACCATGATGCATATGTTTCATCCAACTGTCCAATCATTTTGAAAAATATTTTAAGGCCGTGTGATAAGGCCCATCTTGGTGTGTTTGTGGGCGGTCCGCTGAGGCCCACCTTGATACATACTAGGCCCACCTTGATTTGTATAAGGCCCTTATTATGAGGCCCATTGTGATGTATGCAAGGCCCATGTGACTAGGCTCATCTTGATGCATTTGTGGCCCGTCGTTGAGGCCCACCTTGATATATATATATATATATATATGAGACCCATGTACGAGGCCATTTGATGTATTAGAGGCCATGGGTCGAGGCCCAATAAGATGTACATAATGTCCCTTGTAGTGTGACTCCACCATAGCATATGTATTGACATTCATAACAGGCCACGCCTTGGGAGCAATGCTGGTTTGACGTCCACATTGAATGGATAATGTTGGTTAAATGTCTGCATTATAACTCTCCCTAAGGCCCACTGATAGGCCCATACTTGTGGTAAGTAGGCCGTCTAGGCCCACCTCCGTTATACACAGAGCCCATCTCTTTATACATATTTAGTATAAATCCATGATCATACGCATCATATGTATGCCTGATATGAGGAGTGACCGATCATAACATATGCCTTCGGGCAAACTGTTTATGGGCTCCCTGATAGGCGGAGTTGCCCCATATAAGTGCATAGTATACGCAAGACTGTTGCATGACTGGTAGTGTGACTCATGCACTTGCATTTGTGTGATTGTAGTTACTGTATGCCCTAGTGACATCAAAGCCATAGCCTCCACAGACACATCGTGGATGACAGGATTGGATACTGAAAATATTTGGTTCTAATATACTGGCGCCATAGATGTCTCTGGGTGAAAATCCCTAAACTTGATGGTACTAGAGGATGACTCCAATGTTGAGACCGGGTGGATACACGAGCACACGAGGGCCGTATACCAGTAGATCGCATCTCCCACTGTGTCGTTGTCAGTTGAAAAGGAGTGTGACCTTACCCGCCTGAGTGAGGGGGCAATTTCTAGGTTGAGTTTGACCAGCTTGAGGAATCGGTCCGCTATCGACGAGCCGGGCCCGATATTGGCAGGCGGATAGTGAGGTCTCTTCCACCCTCCCAATTGTGCGTCCGGATAGGGGCGGCAAGCTGGTGTAGAGTGTACTTGACCCCGATGATTATCCATACTGAGAACCGCACTGATTTGATGCTCTAGTGAGGACTGCATTGATATGTGGATGAGGATTGACATGCTTGACTTGCATTCTGCATTGCATGGCTTTGATGTGGCCAATCGCATTCATGTTTTGCACCGCATGGCCTTAGTATGGCTGATTGCATACATGTGTCCATCAGCATGATCCCACATTTCTCTGACCTTGCATCCTGAGCACGCTCATATTGCGCACACACTTACACCACCCTCTAAGCTTTCTATAAGCTTATGCACGATTGATGCGTGCAGGTGACGCCAGGTCGTAGCCATAACGTAGCAGCAGCAGGAGTATGCGGTCGAGCCTTTGGAGTTTTTGTTACTTGCATTATCTTGTATTTCCCTTCAGACGCATTGTACTTAAAGTTTTTGATCATAGTGGATTTTGTGATGGTATTCTTGTGTTTATTGTTCGTGGGTTATGCTTTTGGTTATGCTCATTACGAATCAAATGATATTAGAAATCCTCCTTGTGGGATCCTAGGATCGGAACCTGGTAAATGGATACCGGGAGCCGAGAATGGGGTTCTACGGAGGCTGTCGGCGCTAGATTCGACGATCAAAAATTTTGTGAGCCCGGTTTCCGAGTTCGGGGCGTGACAATACACACAATGGATGGGTTGGATTTTTGAACCACATCTTAGTGGGCCCAATATTTTATTATGAATGTTTTAATGGGAGGGTAACCCCTATCATTGTTGTATGTGGTGTGGTCCACCTAAGTCATGGATTGATTTGATTTATAAGCCTGTGGCCCGTCATATAATGCTGTATCTAACTGATGGGGTAGATGCTTGACCACATCGTGGTGGGGCCCACACAGCTCAACCTCTGGTCAAGCTCATGGGAACTTCCCATGAGGTCGAGTTGTGTGGGCCCACTGTGATGCGTGTCAAACATCTACCCCATTAGTTAGATGCACCATTCCATGGTACGCTTAGGGTTTAAAAATCAAGTCAATCCATGACTTGTGTTGGCCACACCACATACAAAAGTTGAGAGGGGTTACCCTCCATTAAAACATTCATATTTATTTGTTGGGCCCACCAAGGTGTGGTTCACAAATCCAGCCCATAAAGTGCTTTTATATGTTTTAGGCATGTCTTCACATGATTTTAGATGGTATGGCCGTTCCGTATATGGCTGATTTTTGGGATATCCCATAATTTAAAACGGACCCATCAAATGCACGGCATTGATGTTACACATACATCATGGTGGCGCCCACACAGCTCAACCCCATGGGAAGTTCCCATGAGCTGGCGCGACCGCATAGAACTTTTTTCCTTTCCAGGGGTGAAACTAATTTTTGGAATCCCTGACACAAGCCATTGAGCATGGGAGAAGATGAGGGGTCCCACCATCATGGGCCCATCAAGTGGTGATGGGACCTATTATCAAGCGATGATTGGGTCTATTATAAGGGAGATCTAGTTTGTTTATTCGTTTTGTAGAGGTGTGGATGAATAAAAGGAAAAAAAAAAGAGCCTAATACAAGTTTTCTATGAGTCACAATAATTGATAATAATGTGTGGTCCATCGTTGCTGTTGATATGCTTCATTCTTGGGATTATGCCCTTAAATTAAGAATTGAATCCAATCGACTACCTGAATTTGCCACATATATATATCATACGGTTGGTGCACAAATGGTGTCTAAAGATTCTTTAGTAGGGCTAAGTCTATTGAGAGGATCTCATTTCAGCTTTTCATATTTTTTAGATACCTTCCTTTGTAAGACCAACCACTGGCCTCTTCCAATCACTGAGGTTTCATTCTCTTGCCTTATTTTCTTTGAAATCCTTCTTCGAAGCATCTTCTAAGATATCCACCACTTCTCTTCGACATTTTATTCTCCAAGAGATGATTCTCCTACGTTTTATTGTCCAACATTCTTTCCAAATTGAAGGAATGACCATGAAAGTCTTCTCTTTTGACTATTCATCAGCCTTCCATTTACAATATCAACATAAGAAGAAGAAGATAAATACTTGAAACCTATTTTATCAGAATATCTTTTTTATTTTTATTTTTAATAAATAGATCTTTATTGAGAAACAAAAGGAGCTATATAGGCCTTCGGGCAAGCTCCAACAAAAAGATTCGGAGCCCACCTATTATGTACCGGACTGCACACTGAACAAGACACAAACAGAAATGGAAAAAAAAGCACGAAGGAAAACTAGACTCAAACTCTGATGGTCCCCAAGCCTCCCTTGTCAAGGAGGAGGGAGCCCCTAATGCACCTTGGGAGGTGCGAGGAGAGGCTGAAGAAAGAGTTTGGGCAGCCATCACTAGCCTCTCTAGCAAGCGCATCTGCCACTGCGTTTCCTTCACGAAAAATGTGCCGGGAGGAGATGTTAAGGGAACGGCTAAGGTAGTGGATAGCCTCCATTTGGTACCAAATATTCCAATGACAATGCCCTGAAGGGGCCGTTGCAGTGTCTACTACTGTCTTCGAGTCAGATTCTACTTCAACGTTAGAGAAGCCCAATTTGCTACAAAGAAGGATGCCGTCAAGCATCGCCTGCGCTTCTGTAGACGTGTTCGTTGAAATCCCATAATATCTATGAAAAGCAAAAATGAGATGACCCTGAGAATCCCTACAAACCCCTCACCACTACTCTCACCTGGGTTCCCTCGAGAGGAGCCATTGACGTTCAATTTAACCCACCCGGGGCGCGGTCTTTGCCAAATAACTAGCAGAGGCCAGGCAGATGAGTCGGTAGGGACGGGATCGTGCACATGGGAGCCCGAACCAAAAGGCACAAAAAGGGAAGAAGAGACGCTGGTTGGCAGAGGGTTACCTAGCTCCTGTAACCACAATGAAACATGGGCGATAATCCTACGAGCAGACATTCTTATGCCTTCATAGCGTGATGCGTTCCGACTTAGCCATAGCTCCTAACAAATAAGAGCAGAGTCAAACCAAGAAGAATCTTCAGTTGAGATGAGAAAGAGGCCCCTGAGGCCTAGTATGTGATGCGTTGAGGAATGGTGTGGGTGGGGATGAGGGGAACATCGAAGATTCGGTGAAAATGGGCCCAGGTTAAGGAGGCGGCGGATCCCCGGCAAAGCAGGTGGTCCAAGGTCTCCTTATGAAAATCAAGGAGATTTGCAGTTGGGCTAGCGCCTATGACCAGGTGGATCGGAGCAGGGGGGAGGGAACACAGATGTGGTTGGATGACGCCGCATCATGTGGCTCGAGGGAGGGAGGTGACCAACAGCCATAGCGTTGGGAGGGCTCCGATTATCTGGGCTACCCTGACTAGGAGACATGTTCTGAGAGGAGTGGGGGCTCCGATTTCCCTGAAGCAAAACGAGTGAGGGGAGCTGAGCTGCAGAGGAGGACGGGTGATAGCTGCCGACGCTGGACTCAGGGTAGCCATTGCAGCACTCACACCTTGATACAGTAGGCACACCAGACAATCTGACTGCGTCATCAACAGGAACAACTTTGTGCATAATTTTCCAGATAAACAATCTGATTTTAGGGGGGAGAAACTTGTTCCAGGCCCACTTAGTCCACTGGAGTTTTTGACGTCGATTACGGATCCCATGCTAGGCTGAGCTTACAGAGAAGTTGCCGCTGGCGGTGAGATCCCAAGCCAGCGTATCCTCCCTACTAGACATCGGGACAGGGCTGTCCCTCAGGCTCTGAAAAACAGGAGCAGGAAGGATGTGTCTGAGTCTTGCAAGTTGTGACGAGGAGGCTGGGAGAAGAAATCCCTGACCGAGGCTTGTCTGAGATGCATTGGGATGGGACCCATTGCAATGCCTGCAAGGAAACCGCTCCCAAGCCCTCTCTTATAAGCCATTTAGTGTGCGATAGGGTGAAAGGGAGAGTCTTCAACATGTCCTTATAAACTGTAGAGTTGCCAGCTGAATGCAGACCTGTGGAGTTGATGAGTTTGTGGATGTATTTAACTGACATAACCCACGCCCAAAGGGATCTCCCTTCTAGAAAACTTCTACTCGTTTTGGTCCTGAAAGCACACATGATATCCTCCATGGTTTGAAAACCCAACCCCCCTTCTTGTTGAGGAAAACAAAGCTCAACGCAATGAACCCAATGCTGCTTTTTCTTTCCCTCCACAATCCCCCAGAAGAAGTTAGAGAGGCTGGAGTCGAGGAGCCTGCTAATTGCTTTTGGGATATTTACTGCTGACATAACGTGATAGGAATGCTGGACAGGACATGCTTTATGAGGACCATTCTAGCCGCAGGATTGAGAATCCGAGCTTTCCAGCCTTCAATCCTCCCCAAAATTTTGTGAATCAGAGGGAGCAAAGGAGCAGATCTGATTTTTCCTTTCATCAAAGGGACACCCAGGTATGTACACGGAAAAGAAGCCTGCTTGAAGTCCGTTACATCCCGAATTTTGTGAGCTTTGGCCAGAGATGCTTTCTTTGGAAGGATGAATGAAGATTTGCTGAAGTTCACTTTCTGGCCAGATGCTTGCTCGTAGGCAGCTATGAACCGAAGAAGGGCACGCACCGTCTTTAGCTTGCCATTCATAAACAGGATAGCATCATGTGCCAAAAATAAATGTGCTAGTAAAGGGCAGTGCTGAGGGAGCTTGAAGGGGTGGCAGGCTCCAGATGTGAAAAGGTTTCGGATGCCCCTGCCGAGAACCTTTGCAGTAAGAATGAAGAGCGATGGGGATAAGGGGTTGCCTTGTCTTAGGCCTCTCGATGACGGGAAGAAGCCGAAGGGTCTGCCATTGATGAGGATGGAGAATTAAGTACCCGTTCAACACCACTGAGCTTGGAGATCCATCTTTGTTCAAACCCAAATTTCTGGAGAAGCTGAGCAAGGAACGACCACTCCACCCGGTCGTAAGCGTTCTCCATGTCAAGCTTAACAATCATGTTGCCACCAAATACCTTTCGATCCAACTTGTGGGTCATTTCCCTTGCAATGGAAATGTTTTCCACGATGGATCGCCCTTTTACAAAAGCCCCTTGCTCCTCTGAAATGATGGAAGGAAGGATAGAAGCTAGCTGAGAAGCGAGGATCTTGGAGAAAATCTTCATGATAGCATTGCACAAGCTTATTGGCCGATGGTTAGATAGGGACTCTGGGTTCCTCTTCTTTGGGATGAGACAAATGTGGGTGCATTGGAATGATCTGGGATGTTTTATCAAAATATATATTAACAAAACTATAAATGTTGGTGCCAACTTTAAGCCAACTGTGACCCGTGACAACCACAACCATTACCGCTTGACAATTGCAATCTGTTACACATGACAACCTGTTATACGGGACAACTGTGACCCGTTCCACATGACAACCGTAACCCATTCTGAATGACAACCCGTTACACTTTACAACCATGAACCCTTCCAATTAAGAACTTTAACCATTTACACTTGACAATATTGACTTTTTACAGTTGACAACAATGACTCCCTCAACGTGACAACCATGACCCATTCCACATGTGTAAGAACTTGAATTCATGTAGATGGAAATACACACGTGTGTGCATACAAACATATGACTCGTGGAACATAACGAATACTTAGACAGACCGTAGAGTAGCATCTTTATCCGTTAATAGATGTGATTGGATTTCAAGGATAAAATTCTTATAAGGGTGGTCGAATATAATATCCTAAATTTTTTCCTCAAGAATAAGTACATGAGTGCTTTCCCACGTTAGTAAACATGCGTAACTTAACACAGTTTTTAAGAGTAGAGTTATGTAGATGAATGCACATGTACAATTCTTATACCACATGCACACTATATTGAACTTCAAGACCTCATATACATTTGTATACTCGATAATTCATTATACCAACTGTTGAATAAATTATCATCACTAGATAAAGATGTTTGATCATCCACTTCAATTATAAACCGCCCAATCCTACTAATCCAACTTCAAGATCTTCATATCCACTTGTACATGCATCCATACGATGATAGGGCCATCTTACCCATTATCCTAGTAAAAGCTTAAACTACCATTGAATTTAAGATCTAATGATCCCACTTTCAAGCACATGAACATACACATCCTTTATACATCTCGAGCCAACCTATCCTCACTGTGAACGCCGTCTACCATGCGGCCACGATCACTTTCACTTTTACTTATTAATTGTGCAGATGGGGGGTATGGAATTAACACAGATGTAGAGAATGCAATTGATTTTTTTTATAGTTGCCATTAGTTAAATGAAGTTTGGAATCTACGGCTAGTGAGAAACTTTAGAATCACTTAACTTGGCCCTCCAATACTTGGATATTGCTCATGCACGGGTGTTACCTATCAATTTTTTTAATAAAATATTTGCGTGAGCATACCCTTCCATTGCTTTGCTTGGAGACTCTTAGGTTGCTAGCAGAACCTTATTATCGTGGCACCCGAACCCTTAGGCTGACTTGAACCACTTAGTAGGTTAGCTCTAGGACCCTCAAAAGAGAAAGGTAGCCTTTTCAAGTAATTTCATGTTTTTGTCGGTTCGACTGGTGGTGATGTCCATTCGATCGACTTATGAGAACCTGGAATTGGAAATGCATGTTTGGTCGACCCGATCGACCAGATTATCAGTTCTTGACGGTCCAATCGAAACCATCATCAGTCTGATCGATAGAGCATGTTTAGTTATGAAACGTTTCACCATCGGACTACATAACCCGATTCTTGAAGCTATAAAAATCGACCCGATCGAACCTTCCTTCCATTTCTAGCACCTTTCAGCCCTTGAGAGAGAGAGAGAGAGAGAGAGAGAGAGAGAGAGAGAGAGAGAGAGAGAGAGAGAGAGAGACTGAAGGATTATGGGCAAACCCTAGCCGTTTTTCCCCTCAACCCATCGATTGGAGTCACTTGGTGCTTCCTTGTCATCGTCCTCGCATCTGTGAGTTCTTCTGTGTTCGAATTCACTAGGTGAGATCCTCCTCCAGCCTTGCATGTGTTTATTTAGTGTATTCCTTAAGTTTAGGCATGGAATGGGGAGAAAGCCTCTCTCAATTTTTTATGTCCACAGTCCTAATAACCCCCCTTGCTCACCATGCATGTCAAGTTTCAAGACCCTAACAAGTGTCCGATGCACCTTAACCTTGCCTGGCGGTTGAGCATCAATGCAACATCATCAGGATCCTTACTAGGTAGGTCGAATCGCAGATTTGGGAAGTTTGGGTGGCTAGGAATTGGGTTTTCCCTAAATTAAATGCACCGGTGGGCTTGATTCCTCAAAACCCAAACTCGGAAGAGGTGAAGATCTACCTCCGAGTTTTTTCTTGACATTTTAACTTAGTAATTTCTTTTGTATTTGTTACCGGCTAGTGATCCAAGCTATGATTAGTTTTAGGTTGCAATAAATTGCGAAATTATGATCAATTTCTTCTTTCTTTTTCTTTTTTTATCTAGGGCTATGACATGATAGATCAATCATCATATAAAGTAATGTCGGGTTGAAAACAGTTAGAAGCATACCTGCACTCATGGGCCTGCCCGTGGAAATCTCTACAACGTATGGTGGATTGCAATAGAAGCATGGGCCATGGTGGCATTTCTTGGAGGCTATCCTAGTTACTATCCTTTCTTGGGCCTTTTGGTAGACACAACTTGGGGCAAGCCACTAGTCTCGGGGATGATCAACAATTTGATTTATTATAAAACTTGTTGCCTAAAAATTGGAATGCTTATTGAATATTTATGTCTAAATTGGATTAATAATAGTTGGACTAATCATGCATTCATAAAATGTGGACTTTACCAGGTCGGTTGTGTAAGACACGGGATTTCTAAGTTACTATGGGTGTACCTTAGAGTATTTTACCACCTGACTTTGCATTATCAGCATGTGCTATTGTTCACTATGGGTATCCTTTCATATTAATTTTACCGGGTGATTGATCACTATGGGTCTACTAGAGTGTATTTTACTGGGTGGTTATTTTAATATGGGTGTCATTTTGCATGGATTTTACTAGATGGCTACTCAGTGTATGTGTATCTGAGTGTATTTTTCCAGGTAGCTAGTTCACCATGGGTATCCTTTTCATCTGGATCACTACGCTAAAATGACGAATTTGTGACGTATTTGGTCCGTTGAAAAATGGCTTGGTTTAACGACGGACTTAATCGGTTGCTAATGGAAAATGGTCCATCGCCAAATCTGTTTTTCGCAAAAAACCATAGGTGAAAAGTCGCGAAATTTAGCGATGGACCAAAATCTGTTGCTAAAATCATGTTTATAACGGATTGTGATCCGTCGCTAAATTCCACCTAAAATAATACTTAGCAACGGATTTTAGTTCTTTTGCGACAGATTAGGGTTCATCGTAAAATGACTTTTGCTCTACAACATTTGTTTTTTTTCATGTTTTTTTTTTTTTTTTAGAATATGGTGAAAAATTATTATTATTATTATTATTATTATTTTTTTTTTGTAGTCTAAGAATTATTTTTTAAAAGAATTTCGGTGCTTTAATTGTACATATTTATATCTAAGATTATTTTTTAACAATTGATTGAATGCAAAGAACTTTTTATTTTGTTTTTATATCAAATGAGAGGAAATTATTACTAATTTTTATTATTTAAAACTAATATTTAAATGATTTGTAATATCATATGAAAAAAGAATATTGAGAAGTTTAAAAAATTTAACAATGTTTAAGAAAAATTGAGATTTTGAAAAAGAAAAACCGTGATTTAATAAAAATCTATTTTTTGGGGAAAAAAAGAATATGGAATAAAGATGATAATTTTGAAAAAAATAATTTGATTTCGAGAAAAAAATGATATCTTGAAAATGAAGATTAAAAATATTTTTAAAAAATGTTAAAATTTCTAGTAAAAACTAAAAAGCCCATTGTGTAATACATCCTGTATTTCATGCAAGCAAACTGTTTGATGAAATGGCTCAACAAGGAGTTTTTGTGTATTGTGTTTTACTTGCACCCAATTTCTCCTTTTCTTTTTATTTACTTATTTAATTTTGGTGGATATTTTAGATTGACAGGTGAATGGTTAACCTTGCTTGATAAATCAAGAAACTTAGGTTGATGAACTTCTCTTCGATTCCAAGTTTATTGTCAATTCTCAGACAGTTGGCTTAATAGCTTGTAGATTAAAATTTTTATGGCTCATATTACACTGATGGCATTGATCTTTTAATGCATTATGCTTTGCCTTCTTAAAAGTTGAAGTTTAAGTACTATTCTTTTCAGAGATTCTCAAAATATTCATCATAGTTTTTCATAATTATCTTGGAATCCAGAAAATGACACTGATGGACTAGAACACTAACAAAAGTGAATTGGTGTTGCTAGGAGAACTGATTAATTGGATGGGGATTGGGTAGTATGAGAAATAGATGGTAGTACTTATAAATGAAAATGGTCCAGCATCTGAGATAATGACACTTATTTTTAAGTTCATTGTCATTCATTTCATCTATAAATATTTGTGGCATATGTATGGGATATCGACTAGTCATACATTGTGCTCTCCAGTCAAGCATTCACCCCAAAAATTGTAGAAGTTTGATGATTTCAGCTGCCAATTCATAGTTGTTTTGCCTGTTGATTGATAATAAGTGGCTTGGATAACTTGGATACAGGCAACATCAGATGAGTCACCATTCTCACAGCTCCACAAGTGTGGTGATAGCATGCCTGATAACTTAGATTCATGCACTATACCCTAATACTTTCATAGTTTAAATCCTAAAGGCCTGTTTATTTTTTATTTTCACTGTAAATGAAATGCAATGAGCATTTATTATTTACACTGTAAATGTCAGACTTCATCAAATGAAGTTTAGGGCACAACTTTGTTAAATTATAGGATCTAATGAAGTGGGTTTATCGCATCTCTTTGGGCCCATTGTCGTTTTTGTATCATAAATCCACACTGTTCATCTGTCTTCATAGCTAATCTGATGACATGAATCCGATTATGTAGTCCACCTGAGATCGATCAAAGGACCACAACAAATGAAAGTTGATGTGGATCTGCTTGGTTTTTTGATTTTGCTTTAAAATAATAAACGGTGCGGATCCGTCACATGGGCCTTAGATCCGGTATATATCTTAACATGATCTGGAAAATTAGATTGATGGTGTGAATCTTCCTCATACATCAAGATGAGGAGGCCCACAGACATTTTACATGTCAACACTGCAGTTTATATTTTATCCCAGAATATGTTTATAAAACTGACGCTTTGCAATTATTTGTGAACAAATGCAGTGGGTCTCTTGGAACTGAAAAGGCCAAGCTATATGTCCTAGAGGGGGGGTGAATAGGACAATGCCAAATAAAACTAATAACAGCGGAAATAAAAAGAAAATGATAGCCAAAGTAAATCACAAAGCAGTAAATTAAAATAACCTCAAAATTCAGATCTTGAGAGGTTGATACAAACATTGTTCTAAGGACAACCTTACACCAAAAACCAGAGTTTATGGTAGGACAACCTTATTTCTAGAAAGATCTTTGTATCAAATCTCAAATCGAAGAGGAATACAGAATTAAATACAAACTGAATAAATTGTAATTAAAAATGTATTGTTCTAGGGACAGCCATACACCATAAAAATGGCAGGGCAACCTTGCTGGAACAACTTTCAAATGAAATTGAAAATCAAGCTGATAAAGGAATAGAAGAAAATAAATTCTAAACTATTACAACATTCTCACAAAGCTTGAATTAAATAATTACAACATTCACCACCATACATACATCCCACAAAAATTAATTAAAGATTAGAAGAATAAATCAATCAACCACAACACAAGGGTTTATAGTGGTTCGCCTGTGTGTTCACCAACTGTTATACAACAGCCACACAAAATGCTACTCCACTCCTAATATCCTCACACAGGGGATATTAGCGTTCACTAAAAATAGGTTTTCCCAGGTTCACCCAAAACCTTTACAATTGTGTCTTTGTCGTGGGCTTACACAATTAAAAACCCCACTTCTGAGTTTTCCTGGCTCTCCTCAGAAAACCAATACAACAAGATTTTTCTGGCAAATCTTGAAAGAAACCAAAATAGAAAGGGATTTACAATTAAATGTAAAATACCTGATTATCTCCTTCGTTGTAGCAGCCCGGTAGAACCAAATCAAAGTAGATGATTAAATGTCCAAGTTCAATGTCCAGTACTCGATTACAATGGTTCTAATTCTAATAGATTTTAAATTAAACTAAATAGGGCTTGCCTTAATTGATTTTGATTCCAAAGAAAGGGAATAACAATTCCTCTTATCAAATCAGATTGGAATAGCAGAAACAAAATCAATTAAATAAAGCTAAGGAAAGAGAATATTAAATAAGCACACTTAGCTTAGATGGAGCACAGAATTATCTCTCAGAAGTTCGACGAAGATTGGCTTGAATGAATTGATTAAATCGATGATTTCTTCTGAGATTCGTGCACTATTTATAGGTGAGAAGATCGTGTCTTCGACTGGTCTAGGGAGCTCTTCGACTAGTCGAAGCAACAACAGATATTTGAAAAATTCGGCGGGATATGCTCTGACCGTTCTACAACTGGTCGAAGGTCTCCTACGACTGGTCGTAGGTCACTTACGACTGGTCGTAGCTCTCCTTCGACTGGTCATAGGTCCTACAAAACTTCACTGGAATTCGAGTCGAAGATGTTCGACTGGTCGTAGATGCAGTCGACACTGTTCCTACGACTGGTCGAACAGATTCCTGGACTAGTCGAAGCCTAACAGATTTCATCCGAAATTTGTAACAAACTCACGACTGATCGAGGAATTTCTTAGACTGGTCGAAGCAAGTCTAGGACTAGTCGAAGAAGGCCTAGGACTAGTCGAAGAATAGACCAATCACATGTAAAATAACATTCGACTTATGTATCCGAAATGACCTACTTCTAAGGTCAACCTATGGTCAGTCAAACCTCAATCATGAAGTATGGACATTGAAACATTAGGAACAAGTGACCTTGAAGTATGAGTCTTGAAGTCTTGATGTAGATCAATCTTGAAATCTTGATGTAGCTCAATCTTGAAAGGGTCTTGAGTTCTGCCTTGTACTCTTCTTGAAGTCTTGCAGCTTGAGTCTTATCTTGTGAGCTTTGCTTGTTGTGAGCTTAGCTTGTTCATGAATGTTGATCCTTGAGAGAGCTTCACTTATGCAAGTTATATATAACATAACAGTGATTTTGGCACCACAAATTTGACAACAGACAGAGATATAAACTATAGCACTTACAATCTCCCCCTTTGTCAAATTAGTGACAAAACACATAACCAAGATAAACAAAAGTAAAACAACTGGTTAATACATGCAAATCAATATTCAATATTCAACATTCAACCATTTTCAACCAGTTTCAACATTTAACCAGTTTCATTCAACAAGATCAAACATATACTCCCCTACTCTTCAGCTTGGTGACTGGGCTGGTAATCTAGATGATAGAAAATCAACCAATGGTGGTTGTTTTTTTATTGGAAATTGTCTAGTTTCCTGGTTTAGTAAGAAACAAAATTCAATCAATATTCAATATTCAACATTCAACCAGTTTCAACCAGTTTCAACATTCAACCAGTTTCATTCAACAAGATCAAACATATACTCCCCCTGACTCCCCCTGAGTAACATAACCAATGCTACTCCTCTCATAATCACATTAAGAACAAACCATTCTCCCCCTTTTTGTCACAATATGACAAAGGAGAACTAAATAAAGGAATTCATGAGAGTAAACATGAGGAGATAAACATAAAACATGAGTATAGCAAAAGAGTGATAGCATCACATAGAATAAATATCCAGCATAAAATATAAATAGAATCCAACTCTAAATCAGCCAAGTGCAAAGTTATAAAGTTATTACAGACCAGAAGTCTCATAAAAACTACTCAGAACTAGAACTTGATGACGGAGCAGGAATAGAGGGATCAAGTTGGTGCATGCCTTTGTTCAAGCGCCTAAGATATTTGCGCATGTACTTGAATTGCAAATCATGAGCAACAGACATGTTTTCCCACTTTACATTTATATTCTCAACTTTACACTCTAATGCACTCAGACATGCATCAACATCAGATGGTACAAAATCTGGATCATTAGCTGAGTCAGAATCCAGTTCCTCAAAAATGTCATCCATATTAATGTCAACACGAGCTTCTTCAGGACCACCACCACCACCACCACCTTGTTTAGGAAGCAGATCCAACTTCATCTTATTGATATTAGTATTGTTGAAGATCAGATGATGGATTGGTGCCTCATCAACAGGCATATCGACTAACATATGAGTAGCCAATACAGTCATTAAATAGGCAAAAGGAATGTCACTATGACCAGGATGGAGTCGAAACTGAAGAATGAAATGACAGATTAAGGATGGCAAACAAATCTGAGTACCATTGGAAATAGCATGGATAACACGAACCATAAACGAAGTCAAGTCAGATTTATTACTCGAACGAGGATATAGATTAGACACAAAAATTCTTTGGAGAATTCTGTATTTGGGTAACAAATACCTTGCGGGAAGCGCATTCCCTTTTTGGGTCCATTGAACATCCATATTGCACAAGTCTCTAGTGAGTATGCGTTTTTCAGACATTGAGGGTTTATCAGTTAAGTTATGGATAGGAATACCCTCATCATTCACAGGAATTTCCATAAGGGCTGAAATTAAATGACGATCAACGTCAAAAGGCCCTTCTCTAGTAGAAATTTGAAAAGTTAAATTATCCTGTGAAAAAGCACTAATACATGTAAACATGGATTGGGCAATGGACCGGTATGCAAGCCCACCCCAATGCAATAAGTTAACCCAACCTACAGCTTCAAGCATAGGAAGGATGTCAAAAGGTGCAATATGATTAACATCAATAGGATGTTCAACAATAACATTACGTGATCTAATGTCCCTAACATATGATGGATCATCATTGGGAACAAGAAGATGACGTTTAGAGATAGCGGTCGATCTGGAGGAAGAAGAAGGACCACAGGAAGTAGTTTTTTTACCTCTAGAAGCCATTTGCAACAAGGATTTCAAGAAAATAGGAAGTTGCAAAGGATTGAGAAGTGGGTTTATACAAAACAGATTTTTCAAAATCCAAACCCCAAATATCAATGATTTTCAAAATAGAAAGCTTCAAGAGAGAAAAGGAAACAATCTAGACACAAATCTGCAAGAAAAATGGGATTTGGAACACTAACCTTGAAGAACTTGAAGGATGGGTTCGACAAGTCGAAGTTCAGCTCCAAGGAGAAGAAAGAAGAAATGAGGAAGAAAGGAAAAAATCCTCAATTTGAAGTGAAACCCGTGTTCCACGACTGGTCGTGGGTATCTACGACCGGTCGTAGGACGACTGGTCGTGTATACTCACAACTGGTTGAAGAAACCCCAAAAATTCAAATTTCTTGCAAATTCTACAAAAATTGGAATTTAATCTAGCAAATATATACACTATAATACAAGAAGGCAAAAATTATCAATTTAAAATACACATGCCAAGATCAAATTTCATCTTTTTGAACCTGCTTTTATCGAGAGGCTTTGTGAAAATGTCAGCTCGTTGATCTTCAGTAGGAATATATTCTAGAGATATAACTTTGTCTTCTACTAATTCCCTTATATAATGAAATCTAATGTCAATGTGCTTAGTATGAGAATGCTGAATAGGATTTTTTGAAATATTTATCGCACTGGAATTATCACAATGTAATAACATAGAATCCTGTTTAATTCCATAATCACTTAGCATTCGTTGCATCCAAACAAGCTGTGTACATGCATTACCAGCTGCGATAGCTTCAGCTTTTGAAAGTGATATAGAATTTTATTTCTTACTAAACCAGAAACTAGACAATTTCCAATAAAAAACAACCACCACCGGTTGATTTTCTATCATCTAGATTACCAGCCAAGTCAGAGTACCCAACTAATTAAACATTGGTTTCATGAGGACACCAGAGACCAAGATTTACAATACTTGTGACATATCTAATAATTCACTTGACAAAGAATCAAGTGAGATTCTTTTGGATCGATTGATATCTTGCGCAAATACCAACACTTAGAGAAATATCGGGTCTTCGTACTTAAATATAACAAACTACCAATCATACTCCGATAAAGTTTTGAGTCAACATTTTTACCATTAGAGTCTTTTGATAGTTTCAGGGTAGTACTCATAGGAGTGTCGAAATTCTTGCCATTCTCAAATCCAAATCCCTTGATTAGATTCAAAGCATACTTAGATTGAGAAATGAATATTCCTTCAGGTTGTTGCTTTACTTGCAATCCAAGGAAATAAGTCAATTCCCCAACCATGCTCATTTCGAACTGTGATTTCATCAAATCTGCAAACTCAGTAGTCAAGTCAGTACAAGTTGATCCATAAATGATATCATCAACATAAATCTGTACCATTAAGATATGATCATTATGTTTTTTAACAAACAGAGTTTTATCGACAAATCCCATGTGAAAAATATGACTTAAAAGAAATTTCGTTAGTTTCTCATACCATGCGCTAGGTGCTTGTTTTAATCCATAAAGTGCCTTTTTAAGCCGATATACATGATCAGTATTTTTGGAATCTTCAAATCCCATTGGCTGTTCAACATAGACTTCTTCATGTAAATCGCCATTTAGAAAAATACTTTTTACATCCATCTGATAGATCTTTATCTTTCTAAAACATGCAATGGATATAAATAGTCTGATAGATTCAAGACGTGCTACTGGTGCAAAGGTTTCATCGAAATCAATCCCTTCAATTTGAGTATAACCTTGTACCACCAGTCTAGCCTTGTTTCTAATTATATTTCCACATTCGTCAGACTTATTTTTGAAAATCCATTTTGTTCCAATGATGTGTTTATCTTTAGGTCTTGGTACGAGATACCAAACATCATTTCTTACGAATTGGTTGAGTTCATCTTGCATCACAACAATCCAGTTCTCATCAGCCAGAGCTTCTTTTACGTTAGATGGTTCAATTTGGGATGTAAAACATACATAATTACATATATCCTCAAGTTGTCTACGGGTGCGAACACCGGTGAGAGGGTTTCGAAGAATTTGTGTGGTTGGATGATCTTTAATAGTCCTCAACTCAGAATCAGTCTGATTCGATGAAGTATCGGGTTTATCAATGATTAGTACTCCATCATTATCTGAATTAGAAATTGGTGTGTTTAAGTGATCATCAATGACAACATTAATGGATTCCTGAATCACACCAGTCCTTTTGTTCAGAACTCTATAAGCTCGACTGTTTAAAGAATATCCTAGAAAAATACCTTCATCACTCTTCGTATCGAATTTTTTCAAATTTTCATGATCACGTAAAATATAGCACTTGCTGCAAAAAACTCGAAAGTATTTAACAGTAGGCTTTTTATTGAACCACAATTCGTAAGCCGTTTTATTATTATCTTTGCTAGTGTGTACTCGGTTAATAATATAGCAAGCTGTGTTGACTACTTCAGCACAAAGATTTTTAGAGAGCTTCATGCTATTCAACATGACATTAGCCATTTCTTGAAGCACCCTATTCTTTCTTTCTACAATTCCATTTTGTTGTGGAGTTTTGGGAGCAGAGAATTCATGTAATATTCCTTGGTCGGTATAGAACTTCTCAAAATTGCTATTCTCAAATTCAGATCCATGATCACTACGAATTTTACTGATTTGAGAAGATTTTTCAATTTGAATCCTTTTGAGAACTTTTCTCACTTCTTCAAGGGTTTCAGATTTTTCTCTTAAGAAGACTATCCAAGTAAATCTGGTAAAGTCATCAACTATTACCAAGATATACTTTTTACCACCACGACTTTTCGTTCTGGTAGGTCCTATCAGATCCATGTGGAGAAGTTCGAGTGGTTTTGATGTGGTATTTGAATTCACCTTTTTGTGTGAGTTCTTTGTTTGTTTGCCTATCTGGCACTCACCACATATTTTATCTAATTTCTGAAGTTTGGGTAAACCTCTTACAAGTTCTCGTTTGCTCAATCGATATAAATTTCAATAATGTACATGTCCAAGACGTTTGTGCCATAAATCAGTCTCGTCTGTATGGACCATGTAACATGTTTGATTAGATGAGCTGGATTCACTAATAATATAGCAATTTTCAGACGTTCTACGTCCAGTTAATATTACAGAACCCTTATTGTTTAGTATTTCACAGCTTTGATTAGAAAACTGAACATTATGGTTATTATCACATATTTGTGATATACTAAGCAAGTTATGTTTTAAGCCTTCAACGTATAAAACATTTTTAAACACAGGAAGATTAAAAAGTTGAACCATACCTTGGCCTATAATCTTGCAGTTGCTACCATCACCAAATGTGACTGAACCATCAGTCATATCTTTCAGATCGGTGAATAAAGCTTTGTCACCTGTCATATGCCTGGAGCATCCACTGTCTAGGTACCACTTTGAATGACTTGTTGCTTTGAAAGCAGTGTGAACAACCAAGCAGGTGACTTTAGGAACCCATTTCATAACAGTTTTGGGTTTAGAAACATAGTTGGTCTTCTTTTGTGTATATTTGTAGGAATGACCTATAGAGTTAGATTTTAAGAGCTCCTTGAGTAAATCAACTATCTTTTCAGTTAGTGGATTTCGTTTCTGATTAAAGTTGACATGGTTGCTTCTAGATTTTTGAAAAGTTTTTGAATTTCTAGAAAAATTTTGATAAGTACTTTTCCCTTTTGAGTTTGAGGACTCTCCTTTAACAAACATAGGAGGAGTATACTTTTGTTTAGGAGGTAAATTTTTATCATAGCCCAAGCCGGATTGATCGCCACATTTTCTTGATTCGGATAAAAGTTTCTCTAACTTTGGATTACCTTGGGCATATTTCCATGTATCCTTTAAACTCAGAAGAGAAGATACTTCAGTTTTAAGTTTCTCAATTTCAGATTTTAAATCAATAATTAGGGAATTTTTGAATTCCAAATCGCATTTTGATTTTTCAAAACAATCTGAAATTTGTGATTTTTCTACGACAAGTGAATCAAAACAATTTTTGAGTTTAGAAAACTTTTCTTTTTGAAGTTTAAGTTTGACAGCAATTTTACAACTTTCCTTATATAGGGCATTGTAAGCGTCTTGAAGATCATCTTCATTTTCACATTCACTATTCAGATTTTCTTCACTTGTAGAGTCATTATCTGAAAATGTGAATTTAGTTAGAGTCATAAGAGCTTTGACCTCATTGCCCGACTCAGTTTCAGAATATTCTGATTCAGAAGTACCTTCAGAATCAGATGATTCATCCCATGTAGCCAACATACCCTTCTTCTTGGGTTTGTCCTTTTTAGGACATCTATTTGCTAAGTGCCCATAATCTTGACAGTTGTAAAATTGACTATCTTTCAAAGATTTTTGAAATTTGGGTCTAAACTTCTTTTTATCATTTGATTTTTGAAAATCAACACTTTTCTTGCTTTTGAAAATCTTGTAAAATTTTTTAGCTAAAAGAGCCATATCATCTTCTGAATCAGAATTTTCTTCTGAATTACATTTAGAAGATTTTAGTGCGATAGATTTACCTTTAGGAGCTTTAAAGTTTAACTCGTAGGTTTGTAGTGAACCAACTAGTTCTTTTACCCTCATATTATCTGTATCACGAAGTTCCGGGATCGCGGTTACTTTAGAATTGAACCGTTCAGGAAGTGAGCGTAATATTTTTGCACACACTTTACTTTCTGGGATTTTATCGCCAAGACCCCACATTGAGTTTACAATGTCATTCAATCTAGTGTAAAAGTCTATAAACATTTCATTTTCCTCCATATGAATTTCTTCAAATCTGGTTGTGAGGAGTTGGACTTTAGATTTTTTGACTTTAGATTTTTTGACAATTGTAGTACCCTCGTGTGTCATTCCTAATATATCTCAAGCTTGCTTTGCAGTATCACAGGAAATGATTCTTTTGAACTCATCCAATGATAGTGCGCAAGTAATTGCATTTAGTGCTTTAGCATTTGCACTACTCTCACTTTTTTGAAGAGTGGTCCATTGGTAATATGGTGTGACTTTCATTGATTTTGAACCATCAACCCCAGTAACTTCCATGATAGGAGGATTCCATTCAGTCACTGTAGCTTGCCACACATTTTCATCCATTGATTTGAGGAAGATCCTCATTCTGGCTTTCCAATAGGCATAGTTGGAGCCATCAAAGGGTGGAGGCCTGGTGACTGAAAGGCTATCAAAATTTGACATCTTAAATAGCTTAAATCGTTAGCTCAGGAATTAAATCCAAAAAAAGAGCTATTAGGCTTTGATACCACTTGAAAAGGCCAAGCTATATGTCCTAGAGGGGGGGTGAATAGGACAATGCCAAATAAAACTAATAACAGCGGAAATAAAAAGAAAATGATAGCCAAAGTAAATCACAAAGCAGTAAATTAAAATAACCTCAAAATTCAGATCTTGAGAGGTTGATACAAACGTTGTTCTAAGGACAACCTTACACCAAAAACCAGAGTTTATGGTAGGACAACCTTATTTCTAGAAAGATCTTTGTATCAAATCTCAAATCGAAGAGGAATACAGAATTAAATACAAACTGAATAAATTGTAATTAAAAATGTATTGTTCTAGGGACAGCCATACACCATAAAAATGGCAGGGCAACCTTGCTGGAACAATTTTCAAATGAAATTGAAAATCAAGCTGATAAAGGAATTGCAGAAAATAAATTCTAAACTATTACAACATTCTCACAAAGCTTGAATTAAATAATTACAACATTCACCACCATACATACATCCCACAAATATTAATTAAAGATTAGAAGAATAAATCAATCAACCACAACACAAGGGTTTATAGTGGTTCGCCTGTGTGTTCACCAACTGTTATACAACAGCCACACAAAATGCTACTCCACTCCTAATATCCTCACACAGGGGATATTAGCGTTCACTAAAAATAGGTTTTCCCAGGTTCACCCAAAACCTTTACAATTGTGTCTTTGTCTGTGGGCTTACACAATTAAAAAACCCCACTTCTGAGTTTTCCTGGCTCTCCTCAGAAAACCAATACAACAAGATTTTTCTGGCAAATCTTGAAAGAAACCAAAATAGAAAGGGATTTACAATTAAATATAAAATACCTGATTATCTCCTTCGTTGTAGCAGCCCGGTAGAACTAAATCAAAGTAGATGATTGAATGTCCAAGTTCAATGTCCAGCGCTCGATTACAATGGTTCTAATTCTAATAGATTTTAAATTAAACTAAATAGGGTTTGCCTTAATTGATTTTGATTCCAAAGAAAGGGAATAACAATTCCTCTTATCAAATCAGATTGAAATAGTAGAAACAAAATCAATTAAATAAAGCTAAGGAAAGAGAATATTAAATAAGCACACTTAACTTAGATGGAGTACAGAATTATCTCTCAGAAGTTCGACGAAGATTGACTTGAATGAATTAATTAAATCGATGATTTCTTCTGAGATTCGTGCACTATTTATAGGTGAGAAGATCGTGTCTTCGACTGGTCTAGGGAGCTCTTCGACTAGTCGAAGCAACAATAGATATTTGAAAAATTCGGCAGGATATGCTCTGACCGTTCTACGACTGGTCGAAGGTCTCTTACGACTGGTCGAAGGTCTCCTACGACTGGTCGTAGGTCACCTACGACCGGTCGTAGCTCTCCTTCGACTGGTCGTAGGTCCTACAAAGCTTCACTGGAATTCGAGTCGAAGATGTTCGACTGGTCGTAAATGCAGTCGACACTGTTCCTACGACTGGTCGAACAGATTCCTGGACTAGTCGAAGCCAACAGATTTCATCCGAAATTTGTAACAAACTCACGACTGATCGAGGAATTTCTTAGACTGGTCGAAGCAAGTCTAGGACTAGTCGAAGAAGGCCTAGGACTAGTCGAAGAACAGACCAATCACATGTAAAATAACATTCGACTTATGTATCCGAAATGACCTACTTCTAAGGTCAACCTATGGTCAGTCAAACCTCAATCATGAAGTATGGACATTGAAACATTAGGAACAAGTGACCTTGAAGTATGAGTCTTGAAGTCTTGATGTAGATCAATCTTGAAATCTTGATGTAGCTCAATCTTGAAAGGGTCTTGAGTTCTGCCTTGTACTCTTCTTGAAGTCTTGCAGCTTGAGTCTTGTCTTGTGAGCTTTGCTTGTTGTGAGCTTAGCTTGTTCATGAATGTTGATCCTTGAGAGAGCTTCACTTATGCAAGTTATATATAACATAACAGTGATTTTGGCACCACAAATTTGACAACAGACAGGGATATAAACTATAGCACTTACAGGAACATGTAACAAACCTGGAGCCCTTCTTTCTAGTTATATGTATATTGATTTTCGTTGCTTTATTTTCTAGCGTTGGCATCTGAATTGACTTCCAGCAGGCAGTAAAAGGTAATAACTATGATGCTGATCCATTGTTACAGACGTGTGGTGTTACAATCAACACACACTTCAATTAAGTAGTAGGACGTGTACTAACTGCACCAAAGGTCTTTTTATTTGTTTGTTTGTGAAAATTTCTTGCATATATAGAGTCTTTATCGCGATCTTAGCAGATGTGGTGAGCAAAAAGGAATTGTATGTTCTTTCATACCCTGTATTCTTCTTACTATGAATTTAGTTGTTTCGGCTGTTTTGTTTAGACCCTTACAATTTGTTATATTTCAGTTCATTGATCAGCCATTTGATGACTTTGAAGAGAGTCCTCAGTGGAGGTGTTCTCCACCTACTGTTAGAGTGGAGCGGATGTAATGAATATTGTTATTTTTGTTCTATTTTACATTTAATGTATGAGTTTGTGCCATTTCTGAAGGTCCATGGAAGAAAAAGAACCTACCAGAATTTGGTATTGTCACTCAATGCATTGCGCTTCAAAGAGTCCATGACCAATACCTAACAAATGTTCTTTTGAAGATAAATGCCAAGGTGAGATGTCACTGAAATATCATGTCCCTTCCCTATGGTTCCCCAAGCCAGCCTGACATGCTGTCAATTGCGGCGGTAAGATAAGATGCATGATTTTCCTTTTCAACTATTAGTCATAGAGTGACATTACTTGCTTCAATTTTCTTGGATGGATGATGAATGTATTTGCAAATGTAAATGAAAATAAAGAACTTTATATATATATATATATATGTTATCAATGGAGGATACCTTGTTTAGGGGGACATGAAATTCTTGTAGCTTATGGTAAGGTGTCCCAATATTAGTTGTATGTTACTAGTATGTAGTAGATAATACTAGGTTCAATAGTAGATAATACTAGAGAATACCTAAACCCGATCCGAACCCGAAACCGAACCTAATTCCCTAAACCTATAACCTAAACCTATAGCTTAAACCTAAACCTATGACCTAAACATATAACCTAAGCCTAAAACTTAAACCTACACCTTAACATAAACCCGATCATAAACCCGAACCCGATTTCCTGAACCTAAACCTTAATGTATTCTCAAATCCCTAAACCTACACCTACACCTAATTCTAATCTCAAATCCCTAAACCTACACCTACACCTAGTCTCAATCTCAACTCCCTAACCTAAACCTAAACCTAAACTTGAAAACTAAAACCTAAACCCAAACCCGAACCCGAACCTGATTTCCTAAACCTAAACCTTAACCTATTCTCAATTCCCTAAAGCTATAACCTATAACTTATAACCTATAACCTAAACCTAAACCTAAACCTAACCTATAACCTAACTTAAACCTAAACCTATAACCTACACTTATAACCTAAACCTAAACCTAAAACTAAAACCTAAACCTAAACCTAAAACCTAAATGTATTCTCAAATCCCTAAACCTAAACCTGCACCTAATCCTAATCTCAACTCCTTAACCTAAACCTAAACTTGAAAACCCAAACCTAAACTCAAACCTGAACCCGAACCTGATTTCCTAAATCTAAACCTTAACCTATTCTCAATTCCCTAAACCTTAACCTATATCCTAACCTTAACCTAAACCTATAACCTACACTTATAACCTAAACCTAAACCTATAACCTAAACCTGTAACGTTAACCTAAACGTAAAACCTAAACCTAAACCTAAAACCTAAATGTAATCTCAAACCCCTAAACCTAAACCTAAACCTAAACCTATAACCTACAACATTAACATAAACTTATAACCTACAACATTAACCTAAACCTATACTTATAACCTAAACCTATGCTCAAATCCCAAAACCTATACTTATAACCTAAACCTAAACCTTAACCTAAACCTAAACCTATACTTATAACTTATAACCTATAACCTAAACCTAAACCTTAACCTTAACCTATAACCTATAACCTAAAACCTAAACCCAAACCTAAACCCGATCCCGAACCCAAACCCAATTTCCTAAACCTAAACCTTAACCTATTCTCAATTCCCTAAAGCTATAACCTATAACCTAAACCTAAACCTATAACGTAAACCTATAACCTTATCCTAAACCTATAACCTAAACCTAAACCTCAAACCTAAATGTATTCTCAAATCCCTAAATGTATAACCTTAACCTAAACCTATTCTCAAATCTCAAAATATATACTTATAACCTAAACCTAAACCTATACTTATAACCTTAACCTAAACTTATAACCTTAACCTAAACCTATTCTCAAATTCCAAAACCTATACTTATAACCTAAACCTAAACCATAACCTAAACCTATAACCTATACTTACAACCTTAACCTAAACTTATAACCTTAACCTAAACCTTAACCCATAACCTAAACCTATACTTATAACCTTAACCTAAACTTATTCTCAAATCCCAAAACCTATACTTATAACCTAAACCTAAACCTTAACCTATAACCTAAACCTATACTTATAACCTTAACCTAAACCTATTCTCAAATCCTAAAACCTATACTTATAACCTAAACCTAAACCTTAACCTAAACTTAAACCTATACTTATAACCTATAACCCAAACATTAACCTATAACCTAAAACCTAAACCTGATCCCGAACCTGAACTTGATTTCCTAAACCTAAACCTTAACCTATTCTTAATTCCTTAAAGCTATAACCTATAACCTACATGTATTCTCAAATCCCTAAACCTATAACCTAAACTCAATTCCCTAAACTCTAACCTACATCCTAACCTAAACCTATTCTCAAATCCCAAAACCCATAACTACAACCTAAACGTATAACATATAACTTAAACTCAATTCCCTAAACTCTAACCTACAACCTAACCTAAACCTATACTTATAACCTAAGCCTATTCTCAAATCCTAAAACCTATAACTACAACCCAAACCTTAACCTAACCTATAACCTACAACCTAAACCTATAACCTAAACCGAAACCTATAGCCTAAACCCGAACATAAACCCGAACCCGAACCTGAACCGAACCCAAATTCCTAAACCTAAACCTATACTTATAACCTAAACTTATTCTCAAATCCCAAAACCTATAACTATAACCTAAACCTTAACCAAAAACCTATAACCTATAACCTAAACCTATAACCTAAACTCAATTCCCTAAACCTTAACTTACACCCTAACCTAAACCTATACTTATAACCTAAATCTATTCTCAAATCCTAAAACCTATAAACTAAACCTAAACCCGAACCCAAACTCGATTTCCTAAACCTAAACCTACACCTATTCTCAATTCCCTAAACCTAACTTATAACCTAACCTAAACTTAAACCTATAACCTACACTTATAACCTAAACCTATAACCTTAACCTAAACTTAAAACCTAACCTAAACCTTAACCTATAACCTATAACCTATAACCTAAACCTAAACCTAAACCTTAACCTATAACCTAAACTTATAACCTTAACCTAAACCTATTCTCAAATCTCAAAACCTATACTTATAACCTAAACCTAAACTTTAACCTATAACCTAAACCTATACTTATAACCTTAACCTAAACCTATTCTTAAATCCCAAAACCTATAACCTAAACCTAAAACTTAACCTATAACCTAAACTCAAGTTGCTAAACCTTAACCTATAACCTATAACATAAACTCAATTCCCTAAACCTTAACCTATAACCTATAACCTATAACCTATAACCTAAACTCAATTCCCTAAACCTTAGCCCATAACCTAACCTAAACCTAAACCTAAACCTATAACCTACACTTATAACCTAACTATAATCTAAACCTAAAACCTAAGCCTAAAACCCAAACGTAAACCCGATCCCGAGCCCGTACTCGATTTCCTAAACCTAAACCTTAACGTATTCTCAAATCCCTAAACTTAAACCTAAACTTGAAAACCCAAACCTAAACCTGATCCCGAACCTGATTTCTTAAACCTAAACTTTAACCTATTTTCAATTCCCTAAAGCTATAACCTACAAGCTATAACCTAAACCTAACCTAAACTACCTTAACCTAAACCTAAAATCTAAATGTATTCTCAAATCCTTAAACCTAAACCTACACCTAATCCTAATCTCAACTCCCTAACCTAAACTTGAAAACCCAAACCTAAACCCGATCTCGAACCCAAATCTGAATCCCCAAACCCTTAGCCTAAACCTAAACCTAAACCTATAACCTATAACCTAAACTTAATTCACTTAACTTGAACCTACACCTTAACCCAAACATATAACCCGAACCCGAACCCGAACCCGAACCAGAACCCGAATTCCTAAACCTAAACCTAAACATATAGCCTAACTTAAATCTAAACCTATAACCTTAACCTTAACCTATAACCTTAACCTAAACCTATAACCTATAACCTAACCTATAACTAAACCTAAACCTAAACCTATTCTCAAATCCCTAAACCTATAACCTAAACCTAAACCTAAACTTATAACCTCTAACCTAAACTCAAACCTAAACCTAAACCTATAACCTATAACCTAAAACCTAAAACCTAAAACCTAAACGTATTCTCAAATCCCTAAACCTAAACCTACACCTAATCCTAATCTTAAATCCCTAAACCTAAATGTTCACACCTCAAGTATAGGGTTGTGATGTAGTAATAAACTCGGTGAGACCGAGGTCGAATCTACAGGGACTGAAACCTGTACGTAATCTGAAAATAATCAGAACTAGAACTAGAATAAGATGAAATCTAAATCAACTGAATATGAGGGAATAAAGGTGAAATAGTAATCTAAAACTTAGAGAATTCAAAGGTATGAAACTAGGGTGCCAAGGATCCACTTGTAGCAATTAGGAAGCTACCTTGCATTGATTCAAAGGCACAACTGGAATCAGAGTCCTATCTTATCTAATTGGTAAGAAGAGATTTGTCAAATCTTTGAATGTCTCATGGATCTAATTATCAACAGATACGATTGGTGCATATTTGGAAGTGATTCCGTCACCTAACCATGCCCAAGAGACTATGGCAAACAATAGCAATTTACCAATCTCACAGCCAATCATGAGAGAATTGTGAAAGTTAGGAAGGGTTCCGTCACCCAACCATGCCTAGGAGACGATGGTGAACAACAGGGTTCCCAAGTTCATAATCTCAATACACGAAAAGAGAATATCTCAAGCTATTGCAGATCCATTGTAATTAGAGTCACAACAAACTATAAAAAAAACTAAAAATATTCCTTATAATTAAACTAGAATTCAAATGCAGTTTAATGGTATTTAAAGGATTACAGTGGGCAGTTCAAGAGAAGATGACAATTGGTAATTGGGAAAAAAAAGATGATCCCTTGTTTTTCCCCTCCGGTCCCCCCTTGGCCCACGCCCCCTTTCCCTTCCTCTTAACCGGGCGGAGGTTTTTGTTTAAAATGTTGATCAAAGCCAAACTGGTGTTTTAAAAGCCGACGAAACAGGTTTGTGCTTTTCATTGTGCCCCATAATCTCACCGTGGGGTTCAAATCCCCTCTACAAACGAGAATGAGATTGATTGAATCAATTCCCGGCGGGCTGGCCCGGTTTGCAGGGCAAGTGGCGGGTGGGGTGCACCCAATAGGCACCCGCCCACAAACCCTCGGTTGGGAAGGGCTTTTGGATGGTTTTGGGAAAATCCGCCTCCTCCCGTTTCCTCCCTCATTAATCCGGGAAATCAAAAGCGGGCAATCCCTTTTGGATGGGAAACAATGGATGGCTTAATTTTCCAATCGGTCCCCTCCAGAGTACCCAATTGGGTCATTTAACAGAATGGGGTTTTTTGTTCCCCGGAAATTGTATAAATCCTAATTTGTGGTTTTACTGATCGCATTGCCCAATGGTGGCCCCTTTTCCAAAACCGATCTTCTCCTCCCGGAAGAAAATAAATTTTGATTTTGTTCCCCATGGATCCGGGTTTGGGCCCCTGGTGATTTGAGCCAATTATCCATGATTGGATCCTCCCCCTCCTGTTTTCCTCCTCATAAACGGGATTAAAAATAAATTGTTAAGAAGGGGTCCATGTTACCCATTTGAGAAACTGGGTTTTAATTATGGTTAATTTTGGCCCTCCATTTAAATTTCTAATTTATCAAACCCTAACTTATTCTACCAATTTGGCCCAACTAACCGATCCCGACCCGGATTAAATCCTTAAACCCCCTTCCTTTAAACTTAACCTATTTAACCTTTAACCTTAATTACTTACTAAACCAAAAAAATTTTAACCCAAAACCATTATAACCGAAATTTGACCCTCAATATTAAACTTACACCTAATCCTAATCCCAACTCCCTAACCTAAATCTAAACCTAAACTTGAAAACCCAAACCTAAACCCGATCCCGAACCCGAATCTGAATCCTTAAACCCTTAGCCTAAACCTAAACCTAAACCTATAACCTAAACTTAATTTACTTAACTTAAACCAACACCTTAACCCAAACATATAACCCGAACTCGAACCTAAACCCGAATTCCTAAATCTAAACCTAAACCTATAACCTATAACCTTAAACTAAACCTATAACCTATAACCTAACCTAAACCTAAACCTATTCTCAAATCCCTAAACCTATAACCTAAACCTATTCTTAAATCCCTAAACCTATAACCTAAACCTAAACCTTTAACCTATAACCTAAACCTATAACCTATAACCTTAACCTAAACCTAAACCTAAACCTTAACCTATAACCTAAACCTACAACCTAAAACCTATAACCTAAACCCAAACCTAAACCCGATCCCAAACCTGAACCTGATTTCCAAAACCTAACCCTTAAACTATTCTCAATTCCCTAAAGCTATAACCTATAACTTAAACCTAAACCTAAACCTGAACCTATAACCTTAATTTAAACCTAAAACCTTGATGTATTGACAAGTCCCTAAACCTAAACCTACACCTATTCCTAATCACAACTCCTTAACCTAAACCTAAACTTGAAAACCCAAACTTAAACCCGAACTCGAACCCAAACTTGATTTTCTAAACTTAAACCTCAACTTATTCACAATTCCCTAAACCTTAACCTATAACCTAATCTGAACCTTAACCTATAACCTACACTTATAACCTAAACCTAAACCTATAACCTAAATGTAAAACCTAAACCTAAACCTAAAACCTAAATGTAGTCTCAAATCCCTAAACCTAAACCTAAACCTAAAACCTAAATGTAGTCTCAAATCCCTAAACCTAAACCTAAACCTATAACCTAAACCTATAACCTACAACATTAACATCAACTTATAACCTACAACATTAACCCAAACCTATTCTCAAATTGCAAAACCTATAACCTAAACCTAAACCTAAACATATAACCTTAACCTATAACCTAAACCTTAACCTATAACATATAACCTATAACCTATAACCTAAACTCAATTCCCTAAACCTTAACCTATAACCTAACCTAAACATAAACCTATAATCTACACTTATAACCTAAACCTACAACCTAAATGTAAACCTATAACCTAAATGTATTCTCAAATCCCTAAAAATAAACCTACACCTAATCCTAATCTCAACTCCTTAACCTAAACTTAAACCTAAACGTAAAAACCCAAACCTAAACCCAATCCTGAACCCGAACCCGATTTCCTAAACCTAAACCTTAACCTATTCTCAATTCCCAAAAGCTATAACCTATAACCTATAACCTAAACCTAAACCTTAACCTAAACCTATAACCTAAACCTAAACCTTAACCTAAACCAAAACCTATAACCTAAACCTTTAACCTATAACCTATAACCTATAACCTATAACCTAAACCTCTAACCTATAACCTAAACCTAACATTAACCTATTGTTGTTTCTATATTTTTTTAAACTCTCTTTTAATTCATTGCTTAGTTAGAATAAGATTGTACATAATTTGTTGCAACGGAAAAGAAAAGGGCTTAGTTTTTGAGTTCTTTTAAGCTTCCTTATCATCCATGCATAACACTGCAAACCTTTACTAAACTGTAACTCTAATCGGAACTTTATGTGCAATCTAATCAAGTGCATTAACATCTAATACTATCATATTCCTTTGCAGGATAACATTGCCTTATTTATGGGCCCTTGTGAAGCGATTCTTGTTCTCATCATCATTGGACTCTCATGCATGAGAATCAAGGATGTATCCCTTTAACACATGCCCCTTTTTATAAAGCTTTAATTTTTGTTGTTGTTTCTATTAACTTGAATTGAAACACTTTTTTACATTATTTGCTTGCATTAGTTTTATTTTAATGATCAGTTTTATTTTAAAAAAGTGTGCCCACTTTTTTTAGAAAAAAAAAAAAGCGAATGAAGTTTCTGCAATTGTTCATGATTCTGAATTATAATGTTTTGTTGGTTGAATATTTTTTTTATTAGATGAAAGACACAAAAAGAAAATTGTTGCTGATTTTTTTCTTTTTTTTTAAAGTTTTAATGCAAGAAATTTTCTGACGGCTTTAGGCCGTCCATATTTTTCTAAATATTCAAATCTGAGACGGTTCATAACTGTCCTTTTAAGGTTCGTCAGAGACTGCTCATAACAGCCCTTTTTCAGGACAGTACATGACTGTCCTTTTAAGGTTCATCAGAGACTACTCATAAAAGTCATTTTTAAGGATGGTCCATGACCGTCCTTTTTAAGGACAGTCCAGGACTATCCTTTTAAGGTTCATTAAAGACCTTATAATGTCTATACTTATTGATGGTCCATGACCGTCCTTCTTTATAGACGGTCCACAATCGTCCTTTAAATGTCCATAGAAATGATAGTTCATGACTGTCCTTTAAGTAATACGATGCCCCAAAATAGGACGGCCCTTGCGACAGTCCAAAACTGTCCTTTATTGTCTTTTGAGATAGTTTTCAACTATTCTTTTTTCCCAGTTTTGGCAGTGTCTTAAAGATGAGAATGCTGCACTATGGGCGCATATGAAGCAGGAGATGAACTTGTTAAAGGATGAAGTTAATAAGAAAATTGTACGTGAAATTGCATTTGGATCGTGGTTTTAATTAGACATTATGTTATGAATTCCATAAATAATATGTCATTTTATTACAGCTCAACATCGGTACTTCGTAATTGAGTGAGAAAGGGAGACCACACCGTGATACAGTGGATCTCAACCGAGCTCTAACTATAAAAGAGACTCGTCAGGGGCACGTGGATCCCCACCAAACTCCAACTGATGCGGAAGAGGACGAGTTGAGAGTTGTCAGAGATTCAAGTTCACATATATGGTTGAAAAGTATCTATGACTTAAATTCATGGGTCGACCCTGGGATATGTTTCTATCCTTTCTCTTTCTTTATTTAATATCAATGTATGAACATTATATCTCACATTTTCCTCATTACGTAGGTCATGGATATATACTTAAGCTACCTATCAGCGCGTCAGGAAACTCGACCGCGAGGTAGATAGAAATGCGCATTCGTCCCATCAATATTTACGATAATGTGAATTTGAGGACCATAGTTATCTTTAAAACATTATTAATTATTTATATTTCTAACACTATCCAATATATCAATAACACTTCATAGAACATCAACTTAGCAAGTTGTGAACTTATGGAGCTGGGAACCATAAGGATCGATAAGCCATGAAGTCTGATAAGTTGAATGAAATTCTTATACAAATAGTCAACTGTAAACCGAAGCCTCTATGCAAGTATGAAGTGGTAAGATCTTAGTTACTTGCACATGTATATGGACTTAAATGATTATATTCATTTTGGAAAGCCAAGGCTTTAACCACTATCATATTTCTTATGTTTGATAGTAATACATCCCTCTCAACGAGAGGCAGTAGCACTGGTTGATGGCTGTTGTTTCTCCGAAGAAGAGAGATGCCACTTTGTACGACAGTTTGAGTACCAAATGGAAAGTGAAAAACGAGCTGGTCATCGCGCAAATAACAAACAGACTGAGGTGGTTATTCCATATTCTTGATGGTGGAGCTAAGATTTGGGAGAAGCCATGGAATGTGAAGATAATCACTGACAGGCCTGTGCAACACAAATCGGACGATTGTGGCGTATTCATGCTAAAATATATAGACTTCTTGTGCAGCATGCATTCAATTGACTTTATGCTTGTAAGTATATATTTATTTGTTTACATTCAATCTTGATTACTTTGTCCTTTGTTTTAATATTAGTTCATTCTTTTTTTGTAGGAGGAAATTTCTAAATTTAGAAAGACAATTCATATGACTGTCTGCAGCACGTGAAAGAAAATGATGTTGCGTTTCGCAAAAAAAATAACAAGAAGAGGCATCAGATAGACCAACAAAGGAGTCAAAAACTGATTTGATGTCGAATGCTGAATGGATTAGTGTATTTGATGTTTCTTTTTATTATTATCTATAATAGGTTGGTGAATGAGATGAGTCGTAATTGTCTGTGAACAAGTCGTAGTAGTCTTGCACTTAGGCTTGTGGTTGTAATGTTATATGGGTCATGGTTCAGATGTACATTAGATCACAGTTGTCAGCCACGTTGGTTGACATCCATAATGGATCGTTGTTGTATATGGGTTGTTGAACGTGGATGCCAAACACAATCCATATATCTTAACAACCACGACCCCTGTAACATTAGAACCATGATACATATCAGCTGACAACCACGATCCATCTAACATCAACACCACAACCTGTTTGACATGAAAACCACGATCCATAACAGCAACGACCCATATAACCTAAAAACCACGAAACAAGGTCATGGGCAAAATGAGTTGGGCATTGCACAGGACAGTGGAAGGAATGATCCTTTTAACTTTACGACCACGACCCATCTGGCATGAAAACCAAGACCCCTAACAACAGCCAACCACGACCCACTCGATAGGTCGTGGATATGACGAACAATGGGTCGTGGTTGATATCCAAAATGGATTGTGCTTGGGAACAACCACCCAATGTGTATGATAACCACGACACTGTCGTGTGATCGGATCATGTGGTTCGCATGTATATTAGATTGTGGTTGTCATCGAAATTAGATCATGGTTGTCATCCACATTGGTTCCTGGTTCACAACCACGACCCTAATCCGCTTCCCTAAAAAGCCTACATGATATATGTACCATACGGCAAGTCATGGGAGTTTAGTACCATGACCCGTGTAGCATGAAAACCACGACCCATATAACATGAAAACCATGATCTGTAGCAGTCTTCAACTCACGATCCATATACCGTCACAACCACGACCCTTGTAACTAGACGAACTACGATACATGGTTATTGGCCAAACGAGTTGGGCCTTGCACAGGGCAGTACACGGCATGGTACTAATGGTTTGGTAGAAAAGGAAGTGAACATGTTGAAAACAATAACCACGATACAGGTAACATGACAATCACGATCCATATAACATGACAACTACAACCCATACAACATTACAATCATGACCCATATAACATGACAACCACGGCCTATGCAACATGGGACTACGACCCATGCACACCACGACCCATATAACATGAAAATCACGACCCTTATTGTACGGGCCATATCCTAGTCCGTACCGTTCCGTTGGCTTCCACAGTCCTTCCGGTCAAATTTCGGCAATCTTCGACCTATATTAGACATTTACGCACGATCCTAAGCTAGGTCCCGCATACTAAATTCAGCTTGAACCAGAACTTGTATCATAACGACCGCACCGTCGTCGCAGTTCCAATGCCGCGACTCGCGCACCGAACCGATGCCCAGGCCAGGAGATGTGGGCTAGCGTTCGTTCCGAAGAAACGCCGTGCATTGTAAATTTTGAGGGAATCTCTACAACATGTCCCATCAATCAATCTCAAGTATAACCATACCTTAAGTACAACAACCTATTCCTCTTTTTTCACAAGTCAACCCTCTCTCTCCCCACCCATTCCTCTTTTTTCAAAATTCAAACTCACCCATACCCCTTTATTACAACCACCACTCTATCCATCCCTCTTATTATTCTCTTTCTTTCATTTTCTTAAACACTCTCCCAAGCAAGAATTTCATACGTCCAAGCTCTTCTCTCCCAAGCCAAGTGTGGCCCACCCTCTCATCTCTCATCCCCACCATCGAAACTCCATCCACCGTTGGAGGTTGATCATAGGAGCTAAGGAGGCTAAGGAAGCAAGGAGAAGGCCGATAGGTGGGTGATCCACCGTTAATTCTCTCTTTAAGGGACCTACTTGATGTATGTGTTTGTGATTAAAGAGGGGCTCATAGTGGCGGGGTCCCTCCACTCCACCGATCTCTCTCTATTTCTCTCACTCTCTCTCTCTCTCTCTCTCTCTCTCTCTCCCTCTTTTCATTGTGATGGTGTGGATCCCACTAATATGTGTTATATCTACCCCATCCATCAACATCAGAAGGTGTGGCTCACCCTATTGCAGGTGATGATCGACACCATCCACTGTTTAGATGGACCCAATACACCCTTCTTTCTATATATTATATTTTATATAATATATATATATATGGTATATATAATATAATATATATATATTATATATATATAATATAAGATATATATTATATATGTATATACATGCAGGTGGGCCACGTGCATGTGGGACCCACCATGATGTCCCTATTTATCCAAGTCTCTGGACGCTGGACGTGATAAGGTTAGTTAACATGGAGTGCGTGTACTGACATGGGAGTGTACTAACGAGCTAACAAAAAAAAAGGGAAGGGAAGGAAATGGCGGGCCGCTTATGCAGGCCCCACCTTGATGTATGTATATAATCCACGCCATCCATTTCATTACTCAGCCTATTTTAGGCGTTGAGCCGAAAAATGAAGTTGATCCCGTTTTCTGGTGGGCCATACCATAGGAAATAGCGGTATTACCATTGAAACCCACTTTGATCCTTCTATTCGCAAAAAACACGTTGCATATTGGTCTCATTTCGTCGATCATGGGCCGTAGAATCCAATGGCTAGGTCGGATCAATCTGATGTGGGCCCTACCATGGAAAAACCGTGAGAAAATGGTTTTTTTAAAAAAGAAGCAGCCGCTGCTGCTGCTGCTAAGGACGCAGCAGCGTCCTGCGCTGGCGGGCGGACAGACGGGCTGGACCCACGGTCCATGATGTGTGTTTTGTACATCCACGCCGTCCATTTGTTGGCCCCCCTCCCTGGCTGTGGGCCACCCAAAAATAAGCCATATCTAATGCTTAGGTGGCCCACGACAGAGGAAGCAGTGGGATTGAATGTATACCATTGAAACCCCTTTTTGGGGTCAAAAGTTTTGAATCAAGATGATATTTGTTTTTCCTCTTCATACGGGTCAGTGTGACCTTATCAACCGTTTGGATGGCATATAAACATTACAGTGGGCCCCATGTTTATGTGGCCTTGTCAACAGATTGGATGAGAAATAAATATTACAGTGGGCCCCCAGGTCCACGTGACCTTATCAACAGGTTGGATGCAAACAAACATTACTGTGGGCCCCAGGTCCACGTGACCTCATCAACAAGTTGGGAGGAAAATAAACATTACAGTGGGCCCACATTTCTGTGACCTTGTCAATGGGCCGGGTGGAAAATAAAGGTCATGGTGGGCCCCACATGGGACCCACTGATGTATGTATTGTGATCCACACCTTCCATTAGTGTGGGCCCCACCATGAGGTATGTATCTCATATATGCCGTCCATCCTTCCCACCCCTATGGGATCTGAAAAGGCCAAGCTATATGTCCTAGAGGGGGGGTGAATAGGACAATGCCAAATAAAACTTATAACAGCAGAATTAAATAGAATATGATAGCCAAAGTAAATCACAATGCAGGAAAGAAAAACTGTCATGCCCCAAACTCGGAAATCAGATTCACAGGAATCCCGATCGCCAAATCCGGTGTCGACAGCCTCCGTAGTACCCCATTCTCGGCTCCTAGTGTGCAGACGCTAGATTCCGATCCTGGGATCCTACAAGGAGGATTTTTTTTTTTAACATACATTTAACTCATAATAAGCATAACCACAAGATTACCCAATTCACAAAGGCAACATCATCATCACATATCCACTAATATAATCATTTGAGTACAATGGCAAAAGGAAATAGACAAATCGAAAATCAAACTCCAGAAGGTCGCTGCACGCTCCAAGCTCAACACTGCTGCAACCTAACATCACCTGCACGCATCTATCATGCATAAGCTTATAGAAAGCTTAGAGGGTGGTGTAAGTGTGTGCATAAGATAAGTGCCAAGTAAGCAATATCAGAGTAATCAGAGTAAGCGAAAATACTGATGAACCCATAATCATACAATATCAGAAACACTAGCAAGATCATAAATCATACGAAATCAGAGTAATACGAAAACATACTGATAGGCCCAAAAATACCATGAGTCTTATCCAGGCTATGCGACGCAGAAATATAATAAAAACAATATCATAAACTGATGAAGTAATGTAGATCAACTATGCAATGCGGAGACAACAAGTCAAATATCAGATGCCGCTGATGCAATGCAATATACAAATCCTGATGAGTCCACGAATACTGTTAGTTGTACCTAGGTCATATAAATGCATAAACATAGTAACCTGAAACGTCATACGCGGCGGATGCAATGCGATATGTGGTGCGAATGGAATGACCATGCTGGAGTGTGAAGTCGGGATGGTAGTACGTAGTATCGCAGGTCACGGGGTCCATCACAAGGGACTTCTATCCAAACCAGTCCCATACCTAAATTTGGATAGTCAGACTCAATGTGGTAAACTCCTGATCTCAGGTTAGTCGCGCGCCCAACCGAAATCCTAATCATGCAAATGAACACGTAACAAATAGTTGTGCACCACCAGCCCGAGTGGATAGTGAATGAATGAATGAATGATTATGCAACGCCTGCTCAATAAGTCCACACATCAGTACGGTTCCTCTCTGGGAAATCACCGGGGTCTATTACACTCCAAACCAGATTGCCGCCCCATCGCGCGCAATAAGGTGAGTGGAAGAGACCTCACTATCCGCCTGCCAATATTGGGCCCGGCTCGTCGACAGCGGACCCATTCCTCGAGCTGGTCGAACCAACCTAGCATTGCCCCTCCTCTGGGTAAGGCCGCACCCCTTCCAACCGACCACGACACGGTGGGAGACGCCTAACGGTATACGGCCCTCATGCGCTCATGTATCCACTGGCCTAGACGTTGGAGCAACCTCTGAACCAAGAGGGTTTAGGGACTTTCACCCAGGATATCTATAGCACCCCATGTAGAATGAATTTCGTGTCCCGTCTGGCCATCCACGATATGCCTGTGGAGGCTACAGCCCTGATGTCGCTAGGGCACACAATGCAAGATGCATGAGTCATACAATCCAGACATGCATCAACCCTACGCATACCATGTGCTCCTGTGAGATAACCTTCACCTATCAGGGAGTTATAACAATCTGCCTAATGAAATATGCAATGGTCAACCACATCTCATAACAAACATGCAGATGATGCGTATGGGCATGTATCATGATGCTATGCAGTCACATACTCATAATCGGTATCAATGACCGGCATCGACAATTGACCTCGACAATGTGGACATTTAACCAACATTGCCCCCGAGGAATGACCCTTATAGATCCTAACATATAATGGATCCATGACCTCACACAAGGGCCAAATATACAACACCATGGGCCTCACTTAATAGCTTAATACACATCACGATGGGCCTTTCACATGGGCCTAACATACATCACAAAGGGCCTCAACTACGAGTCGCATATACACCTTATAGGTCTCGATAATCCGCCTTGACAATTGAAACCGGTCAATAATCAGAATCAGTAAATCGGTCGAGTCAATCGGAATGAACAATCGGTCATGATAAACGGCCTCGATCGCTAATCGGCAATCGGTCCAGATAAACGGCCTCGATCGCTAATCAGCAATCGGTCAAGATAAACGGCATTGATCGCTAATCAGCAATCGGTCAAGATAAACGGCCTCGATGGCTAATCAGCAATCGGTCAAGATAAACAGCCTCGATCGCTAATCGGCAATCGGTCAAGATAAACAGCCTCGATCGCTAATCAGCAATCGGTCAAGATAAACGGCCTCGATCTCTATTCAGCAATCGGTCAAGATAAACGGCCTCGATCGCAAATCGGCAATCGGTCAAGATAAACGGCCTCGACCGCTAATCAGCAATCGGTCAAGATAAACAGCCTCGATGGCTAATCAGCAATCGGTCAAGATAAACAGCCTCGATCGCTAATCGGCAATCGGTCAAGATAAACGGCCTCGATCGCTAATCGGCAATCGGTCAAGATAAACGGCCTCGATGGCTAATCAGCAATCGGTCAAGATAAACAGCCTCGATCGCTAATCGGCAATCGGTCAAGATAAACAGCCTCGATCGCTAATCAGCAATCGGTCAAGATAAACGGCCTCGATCTCTATTCAGCAATCGGTCAAGATAAACGGCCTCGATCGCAAATCGGCAATCGGTCAAGATAAACGGCCTCGACCGCTAATCAGCAATCGGTTAAGATAAACGGCATATAAATAAGGCGGGATCCATAGATGAACAGCCGATCAACCCTAATATATAAAGATCGGCCCTCGGCCGCGGCTATATCAAATTCGATAGCACAAAACCATCGGTCTATGGCGAATGGGGCCTACTTATTTGGGTTAACCCACTAAGGGAATGATGAGAATGGGCCTAACAAGGCCTAAGGGAAGGTCACAATGAGGACATCTAACCATCATTGTCCGTCAATGTGGTCATTTAACCAACATTGTTCCCAAGCAGTGGCCCACATCACGGATTTATACACAACGTAACGGCCACACATACATCTCATTAGGCCTCGCCCAAGGCCTTGAATACATCTTATTGGGCCTCGTCTATGGGCCGAAATACATCCTGATGGGCCTCATGGTTGGGCCATACCAATGGCCCTAAAGTGGTTTGGACCATATCAAAATCATTCTAATACTTGTAGGTGTAACATGTGTATCACGGCACACTATCAATCTATGAGGCTCGTGGCCCATCAATGAGGACCAGCACTGCTCAAACATTGTCCATATAAATCAGCACCTTCCAAACTTTGTCCAGCAGCGGGTCCCACTATCAGGATGGTTGGGATACACATATACATCACATGGGACCCATGGAATGTGTTGACATCAACAGCGGGTGGGTCCCCCAACAAAACAGTTGGATGGCATAGATAATACACGTGCATTAAGATGAAGATCCACCATCCATGAGCTAGACGGTGGATACAACACACCATCAAGGTGGGCGCCAGGTGATGGCCCACCGCAAATACAACAGTCGCATGGTTGGCTGCTGATCAACGCATGCCAGCCATCCAAATCCTCCAAAAAGGTGGGTCCCACATGGGGCCCACACATACAGACAACCACCTCAACATATATAAATATATAATATTTTATATATTTATTATTATTATCATTTTAAAACAAGTCCCAACAGCGTCCAGATAGATGGACCGTTGAATGAAATACATACATTGGTGTGGCCCACGGAACTTGTTGCTGTGAGGCCAGCTGTCCCACCGTCCAGATGGACGGTCTAGATATTACCAACCCATGTTAGACCCATAGAACTCACTGATGTCCAGACACAGCAGCTGCATAGCCGGATAATCCCCACCGTCCAATGGACGATGGGATATAACACATATCTGGGTGGTCCCCACAAATGCTGGACATCTGTCCAACACGTCCTCTGATGGACGGTCAGGTAAAACATATCAGGGGTGGGTCCCACCGTCTATGAACGGTGTGGATTAAACACATGCGTCACGGTGGTCCCACGTGTTGAAACGCAGCATGGACGAATCACATTTCTCGTGTGTGGGGTCCTTGGGACTCGCTGCTGCAATACAACTATAAACTGGTGTGAAACGCACCAGCTAAACCGTCCTCGTCAAATGGGTTCACAAGCACCGTCCATGTGAACGGTGCAGATATACAACAAATACATCAACGTGGGTCCCACTTACCACACGTGTCACACTACGATTCAAGTGGATGGACAGTGTGTGGAAGGCACGCATCAAGGTGGATCTCACCGTCCAGGCCTTTGCACTGGACGGTGCAGATAGAGCACATACATCAATATGTCCACACGTGTGACAGGTGGATGGGCTGGATCAAAACACACAGCATGTGGCCCCACACGTGCGGACCGGGTGAATGAAATGCGTACATCCTGGTGGTGTCCCATGTCCAGGAACTGGACGTGAGGTATTCCACGTGGACGGTCAGGATTGCGTGGATATAAAACATACCTCATGTTAGGGCCCAGAACTGTCCAGGCATGGACGGCCTGATCATGAAACCCATGGTATGTTGTGGTCCCCACCAACTGCAGACGTCAGCAGCAGCTGCTGCTGCTGCTGCCAAAATAAATGCACGGCATGGATGGAACCTCCAAATGGACGGACGGTTTAGATAAAATATCTATCCAGGTGGGTCCCACACCACCGTCCACATGCTGCCAGAGTAGATGGACGGTGAGGGGGGGGGGGGTATACACGTGCAGCAAGGTGGGGCCCACGCGAGTGGTCCACCATATGCAGCGTTAAGCTGCTACCTGTGTTTACCCTGCACAGTCCAGCAGCACCTGGACGTCCACTAACTGGACGGTCTGGATGAAGCCAATACATCATGGCGTGGGTGGATCTCCACCGTACAGAGCTGCTAGACGGTGTAAGTATAATAAATACATCAGGGTGGACCCACATCGACGTGGCCCACCACTGGGTCAAACTGATACTAGTGATTCCCTTAAATCCCGGGCCTGCCAAAGATTTAGCAGCAAGGTGGGCCACATTCCAACAGCAAAAGAGAAGGAGAGAGAGAGTTAGAGAAAAGAGAGAGGGACTGGATGGTGATGGAGGGACCCTGCCACTATGGGCCCCTCCTTGATACAATACACATATCAAGATGGGTCCCACCACATGTGGGCCCTCAAATCACGAAATCAACAGTGGAAAACCATAAAATCACCCACCGTTAGATCTTGGACTCTTCCTTCCACCGATGTGATCTAAAGCTCCAAGGATGCATTTTTTAACGGTTGAGATGATCTTTAGGTGGTGGAGATGGGAGCTAGGAGGTGGGCCACACCAAGCTTTCTCTCATGGAGGGGTTGAAACGTTGGAGTCGCTTGGAGAATGAGAGAGAATAAGAGAGAGATGAATAGGTGAGTGATGGGGTGATGGGTGAAGTGAGTGATGGGTGTACTTTATGTAAGAGAGAGTTTGACTTTGGGGGTTGCTTGGGGATGGGGTTGTACTTTGACATGTGAGGTGATGTGTACTTGAGTGATGGGATTGATGGGATTTGATGTGATGTTCTCTTGGGTTTTGCAAATGCGCGGTGTTTTCTCTCGAACTGAATGCAGACCCACATCTCCTGGTCAGGGTATCGCCTTGGTGCGCGAGACACGGCATTGAAACCGCGGCGACGGCGCGGTCGCACGGGTATAAGTCTCGGGTCAAGCAGACTCTGAAATATGGGACATGACTTAGGGTTGTGCGCAAACCTCGATAACAGAACGCAGGTCGCCGGAATTCGATCTGGAGAATCGCGGAAGCCTACGGAACGGTACGGCGTAGGATACGGGTCTTACAAAAACAGCCTCAAAATTCAGATCTTGAGAGGTTGATACAAATGTTGTTCTAAGGACAACCTTACACCAAAAACCAGAGTTTATGGTAGGACAACCTTATTTCTAGAAAGATCTTTGTATCAAATCTCAAATCGAAGAGGAATACAGAAATAAATACAAACTGAATTAAAATAAATTGAATCACAAATGTATTGTTCTAGGGACAGCCATACACCATAAAAATGGCAGGGCAACCTTGCTGGAACAACTTTCAAAACAAATTAAATATCAAGCTGATAAAGGAATAGCAGAAAATAAATTCTAAACTATTACAACATTCTCACAATGCTTGAATTAAATGATTACAACATTCACCACCATACATGCATCCCACAAAATAATTAAAGATTAGCAAAATAAATCATTCAACCACAACACAAGGGTTTATAGTGGTTCGCCTGTGTGTTCACCAACTGTTAAACAACAGCCACACAAAATGCTACTCCACTCCTAATATCCTCACACAGGGGATATTAGCGTTCATTAAAAATAGGTTTTCCCAGGTTCACCCAAAACCTTTACAATTGTGTCTTTGTATGTGGGCTTACACAATTAAAAAAACTCCACTTCTGAGTTTTCCTGGTTCTCCTCAGATAACTAATACAACAAGATTTTTCTGGCAAATCTTGAAAGAAATCAAAACAAAAAGGAATTTACAATTAAATGTAAAATACCTGATTATCTCTTTCGCTGTAGCAGCTCGATAGAACCAAATCAGAGTAGATGATTGAATGTCCAAGTTCAATGTCCAGTACTCAATTACAATGGTTCTAATTCTAATAGATTTTAAATTAAACCAAATAGGGCTTGCCTTAATTGATTTTGATTCCAAAGAAAGGGAATACCAATTCCTCTTATCAAATCAGATTGGAATAGCAGAAACAAAATCAATTAAACAAAGCTAAGGAAAGAGAATATTAAATAAGCACACTTAGCTTAGATGGAGCACAGAATTATCTCTCAGAAGTTCGACGAAGATTGGTTTGAATGGATTAATTAATTCGATGATTTCTTCTGAGATTCGTGCACTATTTATAGGTGAGAAGATCGTGTCTTCGACTGGTCTAGAGAGCTCTTCGACTAGTCAAAGCAATAGCAGATATTTGAAAAATCCGGCGGGATATACTTTGACCGTTCTACGACTGGTCGTAGGTCACCTACGACTAGTCGTAGGTCTCCTTCGACTGGTCGTAGGTCCTGAAAAGCTTCGCTAGATTTCGAGTCGAAGATTTTCGACTGGTCGTAGATGCAGTCGACACTGTTCCTACGACTGGTCGAACAGATTCCTGGACTAGTCGAAGCCTAACAGATTTCATCCGGAATTTGTAACAAACTCACGACTGATCGAGAAATTTCTTAGACTGGTCGAAGCAAGTCTAGGACTAGTCGAAGAAGGCCTAGGACTAGTCGAAGAACAGACCAATCACATGTAAAATAAACATTCGGTTTATGTATCCGAAATGACCTACTTCTAAGGTCAACCTATGGTTAGTCAAACCTCAACCCTGAAGTACGGACATTGAAACATTAGGAACAAGTGACCTTGAAGTATGAGCCTTGAAGCCTTGATGTAGTTGAAACCTTGAAATCTTGATGAAGCTCAATCTTGAAAATGTACAAACTGCCTTGAACTCTTCAGCTTGAGTCTTGTCTTATGAGCTTTGCTTGTTGTGAGCTTAGCTTGTTCATGAATGTTGATCCTTGAGAGAGCTTCACTTATGCAAGTTATATATAACATAACAGTGATTTTGGCATCACAAATTTGACAACAGACAGGGATATAAACTATAGCACTTATAATCTCCCCCTTTGTCAAATTAGTGATAAAACACATAATAAAGATAAACAAAAGTAAAACAACTGGTTAATACCTGCAAATCAATATTCAATATTCAATATTCAACTTTCAACCAGTTTCAACATTCAACCAGTTTCATTCAACAAGATCAAACATATACTCCCCCTGACTCCCCCTAAGTAACATAACCAATTCTACTCTTCTCACAATCACATTAAGAACAAACCATTCTCCCCCTTTTTGTCACAATATGACAAAGGAGAACTAAATAAAGGAATTCATAAGAGTAAACATGAGGAGGTAAGAGAGTATAGCAAAAGAGTGATAGCATGACATAAAATAAATATCCAGCATAAAACATAGATAGTATCCAAATCAAAATCAGTCAACCAAGTGATAAGTTATAAAGTTATTACAGACCAGAAGTCTCATAAAAACTACTCAGAATTAGAACTTGAAGACGGAGCAGGAATAGAGGGATCAAGTTGGTGCATGCCTTTGTTCAAGCACCTAAGATATTTGCGCATGTACTTGAATTGCAAATCATGAGCAACAGACATGTTTTTCATCTTTACATTTATATTCTCAACTTTATCCTCTAATGCTCTCAGACGAGCATCAACATCAGATGGTTCAAAATCTGGATCATTTGCTGAGTCAGAATCCAGTTCCTCAAAAATGTCATCCATATTAATGTCAACACTAGCTTCTTCATGACCACCACCACCACCACCACCTTGTTCAGGAAGCAGATCCAACTTCATCTTATTGATATTAGTATTGTTGAAAATCAGATGATGGATAGGTGCCTCATCAACTGGCATATCGACTAACATATGTGTAGCCAATACAGTCATTAAATAGGCAAAAGGAATGTCACTATGACCAGGATGGAGTCTAAACTGAAGAATGAAATGACAGATTAAGGATGGTAAACAAATCTAAGTACCATTGAAAATAGCATGGATAACACGAACCATAAATGAAGTCAAGTCAGATTTATTACCCGAACGAGGATACAGATTAGACATAAAGATTCTGTGAAGAATTCTGTATTTGGGTAACAAATACCTTGCGGGAAGCGCATTCCCTTTTTGAGTCCATTGAACATCCATGTTGCACAAGTCTCTAGTGAGCATGCGTTTTTTAGCCATTGAGGGTTTATAAGTTAAGTTATGGATAGGAATACCCTCATCATTCACAGGAATTTTCATAAGGGCTGAAATTAAATGACGATCAACGTCAAAAGGCCCTTCTCTAGTAGAAATTTGAAAAGTTAAATTATCCTGTGAAAAAGTACTAATACATGTAAACATGGATTGGGCAATGGACCGGTTTGCAGGCCCACCCCAATGTAATAAGTTAACCCAACCTACAGCTTCAAGCATAGGAAGGATGTCAAAAGGTGCAATATGATTAACATCAACAGGATGCTCAATAATAACATTACGAGATCTAATGTCCCTAACATATGATGGATCATCATTAGGAACAAGAAGATGATGCTTAGAGATAGCGGTCGATCTAGAGGAAGAAGAAGGACCACGGGAAGTAGTTTTTCTACCTCTAGAAGCCATTTGCAACAAGGATTTCAATAAATTAAGAAGTTGCAAAGGATTGAGAAGTGGGTTTATTCAAAACAGATTTTTCAAAATTCAAACCCCAAATCTCAATGATTTTGAAAATAGAAAGCTTCAAGAGAGAAAAGGAAATAATCTAGACACAAATCTGCAAGAAAAAGTGATTTGGAACACTAACCATGAAGAACTTGAAGGATGGGTTCGACAAGTCGAAGCTCGGCTCCAAGGAGAAGAAAGATGAAATGAGGAAGAAAGCAAAAAATCTCCAATTTAAGTGAAACCCGAGTTCTACGACTGGTCGTAGGTATCTACGACCGGTCGTAGGACGACTGGTCGTGTATACTCACGACTGGTCGAAGAAACCCCAAAAATTCAAATTTCTTGCAAATTCTACAAAAATTGGTATTCAATCTAGCAAATATATACACTATAATACAAGTAGGCATAAATAATCAATTTAAAATGCACATGCCAAGATCAAATTTCATCTTTTTGAACCTGCTTTTATCGAGAGGTTTTGTGAAAATGTCAGCTCGTTGATCTTCAGTAGGAATATATTCTAGAGATATAACTTTTTCTTCTACTAATTCCCTTATATAATGAAATCTAATGTCAATGTGCTTAGTACGAGAATGCTGAATAGGATTTTTTGAAATATTTATCGCACTGAAATTATCATAATGTAATAACATAGAATCCTGTTTAATTCCATAATCACTTAACATTCGTTGCATCCAAACAAGCTGTGTACATGCATTACCAGCTGCGATATACTCAGCTTCAGCTGTTGAAAGTGATATAGAATTTTGTTTCTTACTAAACCAGGAAACTAGATAATTTCCAATAAAAAATAACCACCACTGGTTGATTTTCTATCATCTAGATTACCAGCCCAGTCAGCATCCGAGTACCCAGCTAAATGGACATTAGTCTCATGAGGATACCAGAGACCGAGATTTACAGTACTTGCAACATATCTAATAATTCGCTTGACAGCAATCAAGTGAGATTCTTTTGGATCAGATTGATATCTTGCGCAAATACCAACACTTAGAGAAATATCAGGTCTACTAGCAGTTAAATATAACAAACTACCAATCATACTTCGATAAAGTTTTGAGTCAACATTTTTACCATTAGAGTCCTTTGATAGTTTCAGGATGGTACTCATAGGAGTATTGAAATTCTTGCCATTCTCAAATCCAAATCTCTTGATTAGATTCAAGGCATACTTAGATTGAGAAATGAATATTCCTTCAGATTGTTGCTTTACTTGCAATCCAAGGAAATAAGTCAATTCCCCAACCATGCTCATTTCGAACTGTGATTTCATCAAATCTGCAAACTCAGTAGTCAAGTCAGTACAAGTTGATCCATAAATGATATCATCAACATAAATCTGTACCATTAAGATATGATCATTATGTTTTTTAACAAACAGGGTTTCCCATTTGAAAATTATGACTTAAAAGAAATTTCGTTAGTTTCTCATACCATGCCCTAGGTGCTTGTTTTAATCCATAAAGTGCCTTTTTAAGCCGATATACATGATCAGTATTTTTGGAATCTTCAAAACCCATTGGCTGTTCAACATAGACTTCTTCATGTAAATCGCCATTTAGAAAAGCACTTTTCACATCCATCTGATAGATCTTTATCTTTTTAAAACATGCAATGGATATAAATAGTCTGATAGATTCAAGACGTGCTACTAGTGCAAAAGTTTCATCAAAATCAATCCCTTCAATTTGAGTATAACCTTGTACCACTAGTCTAGCCTTGTTTCTAATTATATTTCCACACTCGTCAGACTTATTTTTAAAAATCCATTTAGTTCCAATGATGTGTTTATCTTTAGGTCTTGGTACGAGATACCAAACATCATTTCTTACGAATTGGTTGAGTTCATCTTGCATCGCAACAATCCAGTTCTCATCAGCAAGAGCTTCTTTTACGTTAGATGGTTCAATTTGGGATGAAAAACATACATAATTACATATATCCTCAGGTTGTTTACGGGTGCGAACACCGGTGAGAGGATTTCTAAGAATTTGTGTGGTTGGATGATCTTTAACAGTCCTCAACTCAGAATCAGTCTGATTCGATGAAGTATCGGGTTTATCAATGATTAGTACTTCATCATTATCTGAATTAGGAATTAGCGTGTTTAAGTGATCATCAATGACAACATTAATGGATTCTTGAATCACACCAGTCCTTTTGTTCAAAACCCTATAAGCTCGACTGTTTAAGGAATATCCTAGAAAAATCCCTTCATCACTCTTTGTATTGAATTTTCCCAAATTTTCACGATCACGTAAAATATAACACTTGCTGCCAAAAACTCGAAAGTATTTAACAGTAGGCTTTTTATTGAACCACAATTCGTAAGCCGTTTTATTTTTATCTTTGCTAGTGTAGACACGGTTAATAATATAGCAAGCTGTGTTGACTGCTTCAGCCCAAAGATTTTTAGAGAGCTTCATGCTATTCAACATGACATTAGCCATTTCTTGAAGCACCCTATTCTTTCTTTCAACAATTCCATTTTGTTGTGGAGTTTTGGGAGCAAAGAATTCATGTAATATTCCTTGGTCAGTACAGAACTTCTCAAAATTGCTATTCTCAAACTCAGATCCATGATCACTACGAATTTTACTGATTTGAGAAGATTTTCAGTTTGAATCCTTTTGAGAACTTTTCTTACTTCTTCAAGGGTTTCAGATTTATCCCTTAAGAAGACTACCCAAGTATATCTGGTAAAGTCATCAACTATTACCAGGTTATACTTTTTCCCACTACGACTTTCTGTTCTGGTAGGTCCTATCAGATCCATGTGGAGAAGTTCGAGTGGTCTTGATGTGGTATTTGAATTCACCTTTTTGTGTGAATTCTTTGTTTGTTTGCCTATCTGGCACTCACCACATATTTTATCTAATTTCTGAAGTTTGGGTAAACCTCTTACAAGTTCTCGTTTGCTCAATCGATATAAATTTCGATAATGTACATGTCTAAGACGTTTATGCCATAAATCAGTCTCGTCTGTATGGACCATGTAACAAGTTTGATTAGATGAGCTGAATTCGCTAATAATATAGCAATTTTCAGACATTCTACGTCCAGTTAATATTACGGAACCCTTATTATTCATTATCTCACAGCTTTGATTAGAAAACCGAACATTATGGTTATTATCACATATTTGAGATATACTAAGCAAGTTATGTTTTAAGGCTTCAACGTATAAAATATTTTTAAACACAGGAAGATTAAAAAGTTGAACCGTACCTTGGCCTAAAATCTTGCAGTTGCTTCCATCACCAAATGTGACTGAACCATCAATCATATCTTTTAGATCCGTGAATAAAGCTTTGTCACCTGTCATATGCCTGGAGCATCCACTGTCTAGGTACCACTTTGAATGACTTGTTGCTTTGAAAGCAGTGTGAACAACTAAGCAGGTGTCTTTAGGAACCCATTTCATAACTGTTTTGGGTTTAGGAACATAGTTGGTCTTCTTTTGTGTATATTTGTAGGAATGACCTATAGAGTTAGATTTTAAGAGCTCCTTGAGTAAATCAACTATCTTTTCAGCTAGTGGATTTCGTTTCTGATTAAAGTTGACATGGCTGCTTCTAGGTTTTTGAAAAGTTTTTGAATTTCTAGAAAAATCTTGATAAGTACTTTTCCCTTTTGAGTTTGAGGACTCTCCTTTAACAAACATAGGAGGAGTATACTTTTGTTTAGGAGGTAGATTTTTATCATAGCCCAACCTGGATCGATCGCCACTTTTTCTTGATCCGGATAAAAGTTTTTCTAACTTTGATCACCTTGGGCATATTTCCATGTGTCCTTTAGACTCAGAAGAGAAGATACTTCAGTTTTAAGATTCTCAATTTCAGATTTTAAATCAATAATTAGGGAGTTTTTGAATTCCAAATCGCATTTTGATTTTTCAAAACAATCAGAAATTTGTGATTTTTCTAAGACAAGTGATTCAAAATAATTTTTGAGTTTAGAAAACTTTTCTTTTTGTAAGCGTCTTGAATAACAATTTTACAACTTTCCTTATATAGGGCATTGTAAGCGTCTTGAAGATCATCTTCATTTTCACATTCACTATTCATATTTTCTTCACTTGTTGAGTCATTATCTGAAAATGTGAATTTGGCTAGAGTCATAAGAGCTTTAACCTCATTGCCCGACTCAGTTTCAGAATCTTCTGATTCAGAAGAACCTTCAGAATCAGTGATTCATCCCATGTAGCCAACATACCCTTCTTCTTGGGTTTGTCCCTTTTAGGACATCTATTTGCTAAGTGCCCATATTCTTGACAGTTGTAACATTGACTATCTTTCAAAGATTTTCGAGATTTGGGTCTAAACTTCTTTTTATCATTTGATTTTTGAAAATCAACCCTTTTCTTGCTTTTGAAAATCTTGTAAAATTTCTTAGCTAAAAGAGCCATATCATCTTCCGAATCAGAATTTTCTTCTGAATTACATTTAGAAGATTTTAGTGCGATAGATTTACCTTTAGGAGCTTTAAAGTTTAACTCGTAGGTTTGTAGAGAACCAACTAGTTCTTCTACCCTCATATTATCCGTATCACGAAGTTCCTGGATCGCGGTTACTTTAGAATTGAACTGTTCAGGAAGTGAGCGTAATATTTTTGCACACACTTTACTTTCTGGGATTTTATCGCCAAGACCCCACATTGAGTTTACAATGTCATTTAATCTAGTGTAAAAGTCCATAAATATTTCATTTTCCTCCATATGAATTTCTTCAAATCTAGTTGTGAGGAGTTGGACCTTAGATTTTTTGACAATTGTAGTACCCACGTGTGTCATTTCTAATATATCCCAAGCTTGCTTTGCAGTATCACAGGAAATGATTCTTTTGAACTCATCCGGTGATAGTGCGCAAGTAATTGCATTTAGTGCTTTAGCATTTGCACTACTCTCACTTTTCTGAAGAGTGGTCCATTGGTAATATGGTGTGACTTTCATAGATTTTGAACCATCAACCCCAGTAACTTCCATGATAGGAGGTTTCCATTCAGTTGCTGTGGCTTGCCACACATTTTCATCCATTGATTTGAGGAAGATCCTCATTCTGGCTTTCCAATAGGCATAGTTGGAGCCATCAAAGGGTAGAGGCCTTGTGACTGAAAGGCTATCAAAATTTGACATCTTAAATAGCTTAAATCATTAGCTCAGGAATTAAATCCAAGAATTAAAAAAAGAGCTATTAGGCTCTAATACCACTTGAAAAGGCCAAGCTATATGTCCTAGAGGGGGGGGGGGTGAATAGGACAATGCCAAATAAAACTTATAACAGCGGAATTAAATAGAATATGATAGCCAAAGTAAATCACAATGCAGGAAAGAAAAACAGCCTCAAAATTCAGATCTTGAGAGGTTGATACAAATGTTGTTCTAAGGACAACCTTACACCAAAAATCAGAGTTTATGGTAGGGCAACCTTATTTCTAGAAAGATCTTTGTATCAAATCTCAAATCGAAGAGGAATACAGAAATAAATACAAACTGAATTAAAATAAATTGAATCACAAATGTATTGTTCTAGGGACAGCCATACACCATAAAAATGGAAGGGCAACCTTGCTAGAACAACTTTCAAAACAAATTAAATATCAAGCTGATAAAGGAATAGTAGAAAATAAATTCTAAACTATTACAACATTCTCACAATGCTTGAATTAAATGATTACAACATTCACCACCATACATGCATCCCACAAAATAATTAAAGATTAGAAAAATAAATCATTCAACCACAACACAAGGGTTTATAGTGGTTCACCTGTGTGTTCACCAACTGTTAAACAACAGCCACACAAAATGCTACTCCACTCCTAATATCCTCACACAGGGGATATTAGCGTTCACTAAAAATAGGTTTTCTCAGGTTCACCCAAAACCTTTACAATTGTGTCTTTGTATATGGGCTTACACAATTAAAAAAACTCCACTTCTGAGTTTTCCTGGCTCTCCTCAGATAACCAATACAACAAGATTTTTCTGGCAAATCTTGAAAGAAACCAAAATAAAAAGGAATTTACAATTAAATGTAAAATACCTGATTATCTCTTTCAATGTAGCAGCTCGGTAGAACCAAATCAGAGTAGATGATTGAATGTCCAAGTTCAATGTCCAGTACTCAATTACAATGGTTCTAATTCTAATAGATTTTAAATTAAACCAAATAGGGCTTGCCTTAATTGGTTTTGATTCCAAAGAAAGGGAATAACAATTCCTCTTATCAAATCAGATTGGAATAGCAGAAACAAAATCAATTAAATAAAGCTAAGGAAAGAGAATATTAAATAAGCACACTTAGCTTAGATGGAGCACAGAATTATCTCTCAGAAGTTCGACGAAGATTGGCTTGAATGGATTAATTAATTCGATGATTTCTTCTGAGATTTGTGCACTATTTATAGGTGAGAAGATCGTGTCTTCGACTGGTCTAGAGAGCTCTTCGACTAGTCGAAGCAATAGCAGATATTTGAAAAATCCGGTGGGATATGCTTTGACCGTTCTACGACTGGTCGAAGGTCTCCTACGACTGGTCGTAGGTCACCTATGACTGGTCGTAGGTCTCCTTCGACTAGTCGTAGGTCCTGAAAAGCTTCGCTGGATTTCGAGTCGAAGATTTTCGACTGGTCGTAGATGCAGTCGACACTGTTCCTACGACTGGTCGAACAGATTCCTGGACTAGTCGAAGCCTAACAGATTTCATCCGGAAGTTGTAACAAACTCACGACTGATCGAGGAATTTCTTAGATTGGTCGAAGCAACTCTAGGACTAGTCGAAGAAGGCCTAGGACTAGTCGAAGAACAGACTAATCACATGTAAAATAAACATTCGGTTTATGTATCCGAAATGACCTACTTCTAAGGTCAACCTATGGTTAGTCAAACCTCAACCATGAAGTATGGACATTGAAACATTAGGAACATGTGACCTTGAAGTATGAGCCTTGAAGCCTTGATGTAGTTAAAACCTTGAAATCTTGATGAAGCTCAATCTTGAAAATGTACAAACTGCCTTGAACTCTTCAGCTTGAGTCTTGTCTTGTGAGCTTTGCTTGTTGTGAGCTTAGCTTGTTCATGAATGTTGATCCTTGAGAGAGCTTCACTTATGCAAGTTATATATAACATAACAGTGATTTTGGCACCACAAATTTGACAATAGACAGGGATATAAACTATAGCACTTACAGGATCCACCATGATGCATGTGTTGCATCTAAACCATCCAACCATTTTTGAAAAAAATAATTTTAAGGCTTGATATAAAAATAAGATAGATCTAATTATCATGTGGACCACGATGCATGGTGAGGATTGAACGGCTACCATTGAAGTCCCTTGGGACCTTACGATCAGAATGAATGGGAAATAATTGTTATGGTGGGCCTTGGGGATTTTAATGGTAGGAATCATTATCACCACTTAGATTTGGGCGTGGCCCATGAGATGTGGCCCATTTACCATGTTTATGGCCCAGGTTATGAGGCCCATTGTGATGCATGCAAAGCCCATGGATTATGGCCATTGCATGTATGTAAGGCCCAATTGGTGTGGCCTATTCGATATATATATATATATATATATGAGGCCCATGTGATTAAGCCCAACTTGATGTATTTATGACCCGCCCATTGAGGCTCACCTTAATATAGATATGGGGCCCATGCTATGCGGCCCACTTGATGTATTTGGGTCCTTGGGTCGAGGCCCAACAGGATGTACATAAGGCCCATTGCAATGTATGCTTCATGGTAGGCCGTGCCTTGGGAGCAATGTTGATTTAACGTCCACATTGTAAGGATAATGTTGGTTAAATGTCCGCATTATGACTCTCTCTAGGGCCCATTGATAGGCTCATACTTGTAGCATGTAGGCCGTCTAGGCCCGTCTTCGTTATGACAGAGCTCATCACCACATAACATGTTTAGTATAGATTCATGATTGATGATTATATGCATCATATGTATGCTTGATATGAGGAGTGACTAATCATAGCATATGCCTTTGGGCAGATTGTTTATGGGCTCCCTGATAGGCAGAGTTACCCTTCATGAGTGCGCGGTACGTGCAAGATTGATGCATGACTAGTAGTGTGATTCCTGCACTTTACATTTGTATGGCATGATTCTATACACCCTAGCGACATCATGGTTATGACCTCCACAGACACATCGTGGATGGGAAGATCGGATACCGAAAATATTATTACTAAGCATCGGGGCGCCATAGATGTCCCTAGGTGAAAATCCCTAAACCCGATGGTACCAAAGGATGACTCCAACGTCATGACCAAGTGGATATATGAGCGCACGAGGGCCGAATACCAGGAGGCCGCATCTCGCACTGTGTCATGGTTGGTTGGAAAGGAGGGTGGCCTTACTCGCCCGAGGGTAGGGGGCAATACTAGGCTGAGTTTGACCAGCTCGTGAATGAGTCCACTATCAACGTGCCGGATAGGTATTGGCAGACTATCGGCCAGGCGGATAGTAAGGTTTCTTACGCTCACTTAGACTGTGCGGCTAAAAGAGCGGCAATGCCATTTGGAGTGTACTAAACCCCAGTGAATATCCAGAATGAGAACTATATTGATATATGATGAGGATTGACATGCTTGAGTTGCATCTCGCATTGCGTGGCCGTGTTATGGCCAATAGCATTCATATCCTGCACCGCATAGCCTTGGTACGACTGCTTGCATTCATGTACTCATCAGCATGATTCCGCATTACTCTGACCTTGCATTCTGAGCACGCTTATATTGTGTACACACTTACACCACCTTCTAAGCTTTTTATAAGCTTATGCATGATTGATGCATGCAGGTGATGCTAGGATACAGCCGTAGCCTCGTCAGAGTTGGAGTGTGCAGTCGAGCTTTTGGAGTTTCCATTATTTGCATTATCTTGTATTTCCTTTCTGACGCATTATACTTAAAAGTTTTTTATCATAGTGGATTTTGTGATAGTGTTCTTGTGGTTATTGTTAGTGGGTTATGCTTATGGTTACGCTCACTATGAATCAGACTGATGATTATAAATCCTCCTTGTAGCATCCTAGGATCGGAACCTAGTGTATGGGTGCCGGGAGCTGAGAATGGGGTACTACGGAGGCTTTCGGCGCTAGATTCGGCAATCGAAAATTTTATGAGCACGGTTTCTAAGTTCGGGGCATGACACTTATAACATTAAAACCACAATCCATGGCAACTACAATTCATATAACATGACAACTATGACCCATATAACATAGTCACTGCCAGAAGAGAAGCTCAGTGATGCACAAGACTCTACAAGTTTCTTCCACTCAAGTTTTCAAATGGAGATATTATCATCCTCCTCACTCTCATCATCACTAGGTAATAACTATGACCCTTCCCTTCAGAATCAGCGCGCCACATGATAGTAACTACGATCTATGACAACCACGACCCATATAACATGACAACCACAACCTATGCAACATGGGACACTTCCCATACAACATGACAACCATGACCGCTATAACATGACAACCACGACCATAATAACATTTACAATACTAAGAATACTTCTCTTCAAGGGCCAACTAGCCAGAAGAAAAACTCTGTCGAGAATGTCTTGTTTTAGCTTAATCAAAAACTCTATTAAGAAGGTCAGGCTTCAACAAGACATTCTTACCAGTATTTTTCAGCTCATTAGGTCCCGTTGAAGAGATCTGTTCTTCTTATTGTGTTGTGATTATGGTCGTGGTTGTCATGTTATAGCGGTCGTGGTTGTCATATTGTATAGGAAGTAGTCACTACGTGAAAAATGGAAAAAAAGGACGGATTTAGAGATGGTTCTAGACCGTCTCTAAAATCGCTTGATTTAAAGACGCTTTAGAGACGGCCGTAAACCGTCTCTAAAATTTTAGACGGCCCCTGACCGTCCTTAATATTGTCTTAAAAATTTGAACGTCCACAAATCATTTACAACGGTCATTGACCGTCTTATATGGGTCATCTGAGACGGTCATTGGCCGTCCGCATTAGAGACGGTCCTTGACCGTCTTATATGCAGTCATCTGAGACGGTCATTAGCCGTCTGCATTAGAGACGGTCATTGGCCATCTTTTACTTCCAATCTGAGACTGTCAAAGACTGTCTCTATTAGAGACGGTCCTTAGCCATCTTAAAGCCCTGTTAAAGACTATCTCTGTTAGAGACCGTTAAAGACCATCTCTATTAGAGATGGTCCTAAACCGTCTTCTAGCCCTGTCAAAGACTGTCTCTAATGCTCAGGTCAAAAATGAAAAAGCTTAAAAAAATTATGAATTTCGAAAAAAATAATAGTTGAGAAGCTTAGAAAATTAATTAACAATGTTTAAGAAAATTTTGAATTTTGAAAAAAGAAAACTGTAATTTTATAAAAATCTAGACTTTGAAAAAAAAAATCGATAAAAATATGATATTTTGAAAACGAAAATTTAAAAAATTAAACAAAATTGTGAAAAAATTGATAAAATGTAAAAAAATATATTTTTTAAAAAAGAAAACTAGATTTTGTATTTTGACAACAAAAATTGAAAAGTTATATAAAAAAAGTGAGATTAAAAAATGATATTTTGAAAAAGAAAATTTAAGAAATTAAACAAATTTGTGAAAAATTGACAAATTGTAAAAAAATATATATTTTAAAAAAGAAAATTAGATTTTGTATTTTGACAAGAAAAATTAAAAAGTTATATAACAAAAGTGAGATTAAAAAAATGATATTTTGAAAAAGAAAATTTTAAAAATTAAACAAAATTGTGAAAAAATTGATAAATTGTAAAAAAAAATATATTTTTTAAAAAAGAAAACTAAATTTTGTAAAAAAAAATGTTAAATTTATTTAGTTAAAAGAGTTTTGGAAGCGGTTGAAACTTGGTCTGACCCCTCATCCAAGTGGGACACAAATAATGAGTGGGTTGGATATGTGAATCACATTTAGGCAAGCCCAATATATGATTATGAATGTTTTAAGGAAACCTTTCTCCACTACATTTAAGTGAGTTACTCGTTACCTTTACCAGAGTAAACTCTGTGGGGTTCACCGTTATTTATTTATTTTATCCACTCCATTCATCCATGTTAACAGATAATTTGAGGTCTAAAGAACAAAAAGGAAGCATATCCAAAGCTCAAGTGGACCACACCATAGGAAATAGTGTGATTGAACCTCTACCATTTAAAATTTCTTGGCGGCCATAGAAGTTTTGGATCAAGCTGATGTTTGTGTTTTCTATTCATTTATATATTTTTGATATTATGAACAACCTTTAACTGTTTTTGGACAATCTGATCAGTCCGGACATGAAGAGTAAATAACTTCAGATGTTAAAATCAAAATTCACTCAAATTGTTGATCAATCTTACTTGCCCAATATATTTCTCATGTGTAGTATGATCAAGGTGAGTAACTAGTCAAATTGAGGGTAATGATCAGTAAAATAGAGTGAATGGACTAGACATGTAAAATGGGCCCATCATGATGTGTGTTGAACATCAACTCCGTGCATTTGATGTCTCCCCTTTAGCGTATGAGATATCTCAAAAATCATTCGTATACGAAACTCAGGTGTTGATTACCATCTAAAACTATGTGAAGACATCTAAAAAAATATAAACAGTACAATATTGGATGTCATACCATTTTGGGGCCATAAAAGTTTTGGATCAGTTTTTTCCCTTCATTTGGCCCTGTATGACCTAATCAACATATTGGATGTCAAATAAACAGTACAGTAAGCCTTAGGAAGATTTTAATGATGGATATCCAATTACTATTGATTTCATGTGGTGGGGTCCACTACAGATTTTTATCTACCTCATTCTTTGGCTCATGACGTAAAATGATATCTCAAAATGGATGGACGGTGTGGATATAACAAATACATCATAGTGGGACCTACAAAACTTGGTGGACGCTGGTCGATGCTTTATGGGTCCCACCATGATGTATGTGTTTCATCCAAGTGGAACACACATAATGAATGTGCTGGATCTATGAACCACATCTAGGTGGGCCCAATAAATGATTATTTTTAAGGTCGTGGCCCACCATGAAATGGTGCATCTGATTGACGGGGCAAATCCAAAGTTCAAGTGAACCCACCATAAAAAAGAGTGGGATAGTGACACCCACTATTGAAACCTTCTTAGGGCCCGCCGCGATGTTTATTTGAGATCCAACCTGTTTATAAGTTAATATAGACATGGATGCAGTTGAAAATTGGTCTGACCCCTCATCCAAGTGGGACACACGTAATGATTGGGTTGGATATGTGAATCACATTTAGACAGGCCCAATATATGATCATGAATGTTCTAAGGAAACACCTCCATTATATTATGTGGTGTGACCCACATTTAGGATGATGTGTTGTATATCCTTGCCGCCCCTATGTTTCTCCAACCCATTTTTGGACCGGGTAATAATGTAAAAATGTTTTAATTTTTAAAAATTTTTGTCAGTAAAAGTGTGTGTGTGTGTGTGTGTGTGTGTGTGTGTGTGTGTGTATAGTTTCTATATCATATGAATGGATTTTTTTATATATATATAATTAAAAGGTAATATTTAAATGATTTGTAATATCACATGAAAATGAATTTTGAAAAGTTTAGAAATTTTAACTATGTTTAAGAAAAATTTTGAGAACAAAATAATGCTTTTGAAGAAAAAAAATTGGCATTTTGAAATTTTTGAGAAAGAATTAAAAATATGAGAAATTTTTTGAGATTTTGAAAATAAAAATTCAAAATTTGTATTTTAAATATTTTTGAAATATTTTATAATAAAAATGATATTTAGTTAAAAGAGAAAAAAAATGTTAAATTTATTTGTGAAAAATAAAATTACTAAATTATCATGCACATCCACTAATTGAACCTTTAACTGTTTTTGGACAATATAATCAGTTCAAATTGAAGAGTAAATAACTTCAGATGTTTAAATCAAATTTCACTAAAATTGTTGATCAATCTTGTATGCCCAATATCTTTCTCATATGTAGCCTGATTGAGGCGAGTAACTAGTCAAATTGAGAGTATTGATTAGTAAAATAGAGTGAATGGACTAGACATGTAAAATGGGCCAAATATTCTGGTTAAAATTGTGACCCAACTTACTGACCTCGTGAGATCCTAAGAATTGATGTTAGTAAGTTTTATGGGCCCCATCATGATGTGTGTCGAACATTCAACACCGTGGATTTGATGTGTCCCCTTTAGGTTATGAGATATCTCAAAAATCATCGGTAAACAAAACTCAAGTGGGCCATACCATTTAAAACTATGAGAAGACATCCTAAAAAATATAAAAGCACTTGGTGGGGCCCACATGAGTTTTGGATGCGGTTGAAACTTGATATGACCCCTCATCCAAGTGGGACACACATAATAAGTGGGTTAGATATGTGAATCACATTTAGGCAGGCCTAATATATGATTATGAATTTTTTAAGGAAACCTTTCTCCACTACATTTAAGTGAGTTACTCGTTACCTTTACAAATTGTGAAAAAATTGATCAAAATTGTGAAAAAATTGACAAATTGTAAAAAAATATATTTCTTTAAAAAGAAAACTAGTGTTTGCATTCTGACAAGAAAAATTGAAAAGTTATATAACAAAAGTGAGATTAAAAAATTGATATTTTGAAAAAGAAAATTATGGTGGGTCCACTTCAGATTTTTATAGGCTTCATTTTTGAGCTTATGTAATAAAATTATATGTTAAAATAGATGGATGGAGTGGATAAAATGAATAAATCATGGTGGGCCCCACGGGATTGACTCGGTACACTTGGGAACGGATTGGTTACTCCCCCTGACACCAGCCAATGGCTGGCGGTCAATGCTCTGTGGCCCCGACCATGATGTATGTGTTTCATCCATGCCGTCCATATATTTTTACAGATAATTTTACAATATGAGACCAAAAATGAGATATATCCAAATCTCAAGTGGACCACATTACACGAAACAGTGTTTAATGAGCGTCAACCATTAAAAACATTTGGGTAGCCATAAAAGTTTTGGATCAAGCTGATTTTTGTTTTTTCCCTTCATTTGGTCCCGTATGACCAAATCAACAGATTGGATGTCAAATAAACAGTACAGTGGGCCATAGGAGGATTTTAATGGTGGATATCCAACCACTATTATTCTCATTTGGTGTGGACCACCTGAGATTTATATCCCTCTAATTTTTGCCATAAAGCTCTAAAATGATCTTTAAAAATGGATGAATGGAATGGTTGAAACACATACATCATTGTAGTGCCCACGGAGCACCGTCCATGGTCTTGCCCAAAATTGGGCCCGGTCTCGCCCAAAATTGGGCGCCCAATCCCTCTGCCCTCTCTCTCTCTCTCTCTCTCTCTCACACACACACACACACACACACACACACACACACACACCCATGCCCTCTGCCCTTTTTCCTTCATTTCCTCCATTTTTCCGGCCCCATTTTTTCCTCCATCTACAGATGCGAAAAGCATCATCCGCTCTCTCTGTCCGATATGTCCGATCTTTCCAAACCCTCCTTCCCTTTTTCCACCGGGGCCACATCCCCTCCACTTCTGACCCCCCCTCACCACCCCATGTGCAAGATAGCACCGACGGCGCAGTGGAGCGCCGGATCCGAGAGGCGGAAGACCGGCTTCGGGAGGCGATCGAGGAGCTGCAGCGCCATCCCCGCGACCGTCACCCACCTTACGAGCATGCCGATGAGTCATGCGTCTCCGTTTCCATTTCTCTCTGGGTGTTTGATCCAAAGAAGGGAGGGAGTCAAGACGATGCTCTCCCTACCTACGTACGCCCTCCTCAAGATCCAAAGAGGTATCTATCTCTCTCAATCTCTCTCAATCTCTATGCTGATTTATGAATTTGGGGGATTTAGTAATTTGTGGATTCCCGATTCGATGTGGACCCCCATTTAGGGATTTGGGGATTTTAGGGCTTACAGATTTGAATGTGGACCGCGATTCGGGGATTTTCTGATATTACAAATTAGGGATTTGGAGATTTTAGAATTTTAGGGATCTTAAGGATTTTAATGTCTCTTCTTGTCAATCTATTGGGTCCCAATGTGGAGGAAATATGGATATATGATGTGGGTCCATCTGATGGATGGTTTTTATTGCTTAATGGTGGGTGCCTTAAAACTTAGGTTAACTTCCATGTTATATGCTACATGGGGTGGCATTGTCCATTTTGTATTTGATAAAATGCTTCATTATCTGGTCATTGTGGATATGTAAATTCCCATTGGACTCGTTCCCTTGAAGCAATATTGATTGTGCGTCTTCTCCTCTCTGTTAATAGCCTTCCCATTGGACGCATTGTTGCAGGCCATTTTTTTTTATCCTAGAACGGGCATTACAGCCCTGTAACGCGCAACTCTTCCCACTGTTATCGTTATGTAACGGCCTTTATGACCATTCCAGTACAGTTTTTGAATACCTTGATCCCAATTGTATGCATATGCTCCATCAACTCTCTATATGCTAGCATGTGCATCTCCATCTTCTATTGAAAGGCTTTAGCCTGTGCTAGTTGGAAATACAGCCATGAAACTGTCCCTTGCACATGAGAAAAAAGTAGGTACGCGAAAGTAACAATATTAGCATCCTTTGAACATTCTCTTTGATTAATACTTCTGGCACCACATTTTTTGGTGTACCTAGAACAAATACTTATCCGGTGCATATGATATGGCTTGCAAGTTGCAATATAAGTGTCTATATCAATAGCCCAACAAGTGCTCCTCACAACTTGAAGCTTATTCAGTGCCTGGCATTACTCATGTGGGTTAGACTTATGAACTATTTTTCATGTTATGTTTTCTGTGTTTGGTATATGTGGACCCAAAAGTGGTTTCTAGATGTGCCCCTTCATGGTCACAATTAATATATTTTCAGTCCAAAGAAAATGATGGCCATGTAATTGATGGTATCTTCTCTTCAACTCTAGAATGTAAGGCTTACAAAGGTAGCACTTAGGCCTGGTGCGGGTAACATGGTGAACAGAATTCTGTGGAAGCTACTTTTACTGAAGATTTGTCATTTTCTGTAACATTCACTATACTCAAATTAAGGGGTCAGTAGAAACTAGGTTCATTTGAATGCCTTAGCCCTTTCGTATATATTGATTTAGGGAAAAAAACTCACTTCCACTACCCAAACTGGAGGGTGATGAACGTGCAAAAGTACGCTCTCTGGCAACTATGTATTCACATCCGGTGGTATGTTTGTCATTGCACCTTCCCTTATTATTATTATTTTTTTTCTAGAAATTTTACTTCAGGAAGAAGGGTTTTCACATTTTCATTTGCTAATATTTATTATTGAGGAATTCTACCATGGTAGCATGCTTCATTGAGTTCTGTGAAGTGTACATCGGAATATGTCCAATTTACATGTGGTGCCTATGCATGGTGATCAGCTCATCGATTTTGTGGACCTGAAAAGCAATGGTATTTGACTGTTCTAGCCAAGCATCTGCTAAGTGGTCTGAAGTGGACAATTAACCCAAAAAAAGCAACTGTACGTACATGTTCAGTGGGCAAAACTTGTAATAATTTGGTGGTCAAACTCTAGCCCACATGCGATAGATGTGCCGAGAATATAGGACATACACCTCACACACTGCCTGAAAGTGACCTTGTCAAATGACACCTTGCCAAAAGGGTATTGCTACTACCTATTTCCTTTTCATAGGACTTAATATTTTGTCCGTTTAAGGGTCTGGATGGTTATTCAATTCAAACTAAATTGATCTTCATCACAAAGAATACCAAGTACATGGTTAATGCATGGGACTGGGGGCATTGTGGTACAATTTCAGCTTACTCAGATCATAGGGCTATTTGCACTTTGATACATGTCCAAAAACCATTGGCCCCTTGCCATCAATGTTTCCATTGTTGTTTGAGTCAGTTATTCTTTACTTAGTGTCTATCAGAAAAGGAATTGTAGCTTTCCAAGTGAAGGAAATTTGAGTTCGCAATTCCTCATGTTACGCTAATAGCTTTTCTTAAGAATGAAATGCAACATTCTTTAAACAGCTGATCATAAGTCTTCGTGATTGTTATTGACCGCTTTTTGCTTCAATTGTTTTATCAAGTTTACTAATGAGTTCAACATTTTATTTTATTTTATTTTTTCTGCTTCTCAGACTTTCATACAAGCGGGGTTATTGAAAGACAGTCTATGTTCAGTTCAGGATGAGAGTGCAGGTCAGTTCTTTTTCCAGACCCTACCCCAGCCATTTTTCTAAAATAGGGTTTGAAAGCTATGCCTATTACATATAATTTTATTATTATATAATCTTATTCCTTATATTGTTTCCCAGTTATATTTGTGTTGGTTTCAGAGTACAAGTAGCAAATAGAAATTGTTGGTCGATTGTGGTTTGTAGACAAAGGGATGAGTAATCAACAATACAAATATGGGAGGCCTTCCCCAGGTCTCCAGATGCTTTTAGATATATTTATGTTATTTTTAAATGTATTGGCTCGAAATTGATGGAGCAGACCCGAATGTACGTCAGAGCTATCCAGATGTTGAACGGGAGTCCTTGGAAGGTGGGAACCGCTGTTATGACCATGATGAAGCTGTCAATTTCCTATGGACAACATTGGAGTGCCCTAGCCATTTGGACAGGCCATGTTTATGTATTTACTTGAAATTGATGGAGCAGACCCGGATGTGCGTCGGAGCTATCCGGATGTTGAACGGGGGTCCCCGAAAGATGGGAACCACTTTATGACTATGATGAAGCTGTCCATTTCCTATGGACAACATTGGAAGGGCCTGACCAATTGGAGCAGGCCGTGTTTATATCTTTATTTGCAGGGACCACACCCTTAACCTATAACCTAAACCTATTCTCAAATCCCAAAACCTATAACTACAACCTAAACCTATAACCTAAACCTATAAACTATAACCTAAACCTATAACCTAAACTCAATTTCCTAAACTTTAACCTATAACCTAACCTAAACCTATACTTATTCCCTAAACCTATTCTCAAATCCCAAAACCTATAACCTAAACCATATCTTAAACCTATAACCTATAACCTAAACTCAATTCCCTAAACCCTAACCTATAACCTAACCTAAACCTATACTTATAACCTAAACCTATTCCCAAATCCCAAAACCTATAACTTATAACCTGAACCTATAACCTATACTCAATTCCCTAAACCTTAACCTATAACCTAACTTAAACCTATACTTATAACCTAAACCTATTCTCAAATCCCAAAACCTATAACTATAACCTAAACCTATAACCTAACCTAAACCTAAACCTATAACCTTAACCTAAACCTAAACCTATAACCTTAGCCTTAACATATAACCTTAACCTAAACGTAAACCTAAACCTAAACTTATAACCGAAACCTATTCTCAAATCCCTAAACCTAAACCTAAACCTATAACCTAAACATATTCTTAAATCCCTAAACCTTAATGTATTCTCAAATCCCTAAACCTAAACCTACACCTAATCCTAATCTAAACTCCCTAACTTAAACCTAAACCTAAACTTGAAAACGAAAACCTAAACCCGATCCCGAACCCGAACGCAATTTCCTAAACCTAAACCTTAACCTATTCTCAATTCCCTAAACCTATAGCTTATAACCTAAACCTAAGCCTAAACCTAAACCTTAACCTAAACCTAAACTTAAACCTAAACCTGTAACCTATAACCTAAACCTAAACCTAAAACCTAAATGTATTCTCAAATCCTTAAACCTAAACCTAAACCTAAACCTAAACCTAAACCTGTAACCTATAACCTAAACCTAAACCTAAACCTAAAACCGAAATGTATTCTCAAATCCCAAAACCTAAACTACACCTAATCTTAATCTCAACTCCCTAACCTAAACCTAAACTTAAACTTGAAAACCAAAACCTAAACCCGATCCCGAACCCGAACCCGATTTCCTAAACCTAAACCTTAACCTATTCTCAATTCCCTAAACCTATACCTTATAACCTAAACATAAACTTAAACCTAAACCTATAATATATAACCTAAACCTAAACCTAAAACATAATGTATTCTCAAATCCCTAAACCTAAACCTACACCTAATCCTAATCTCAACTCCCTAACCTAAACCTAAACCTAAACTTGAAAACCAAAACCTAAACCCGATCCCGAACTCGAACCTGATTTCCTAAACCTAAACCTTAACCTATGCTCAATTCCCTAAACCTATAGCTTATAACCTAAACCTAAACCTAAACCTAAACCTGTAACCTATAACCTAAACCTAAACCTAAACCTAAAACCTAAATGTATTCTCAAATCCCTAAACCTATACCTACACTTAATCCTAATCTCAACTCCCTAACCTAAACCTAAACCTAAACTTGAAAACCAAAACTTAAACCCGATCCCGAACCTGAACCCGATTTCCTAAACCTAAACCTTAACCTATTCTCAATTCCCTAAACCTATTGCTATAACCTAAACCGAAATCGAAACCTATACCTTAACTTAAACCTAAACCTAAACCTATAACCTATAACCTATAACCTAAACATAAACCTAAAACCTAAATGTATTCTCAAATCCCTAAACCTAAACCTACACCTAATCCTAATCTTAACTCCCTAACCTAAACCTAAACCTAAACTTGAAAACTCAAACCTAAACCTGATCCCGAACCCGAACCCGATTTCCTAAACCTAAACCTTAATGTATTCTCAAATCCCTAAACCTAAACCTACACCTGATCCTAATCTTAACTCCCTAATCTAAACCTAAACCTAAACTTGAAAACCCAAACCTAAACCCGATCCTGAACCCAAACCCAATTTCCTAAAACTAAACCTTACCTATTCTCAATTCCCTAAGCATATAGCTTATAACCTAAACCTAAACCTTAACCTAAACCTAAACCTAAACCTAAACCAATAACCTATAACCTAAACCTAAACGTAAAACCTAAATGTATTCTCAAATCCCTAAACCTAAACCTACACCTAATCCTAATCTCAACTCCCTAACCTAAACCTAAACCTAAACTTGAAAACCTAAACCCGATCCCAAACCCGAACCCGATTTCCTAAACTAAACCAATTCTCAATTCCCTAAATGCTTAAGCCTAAACCTATTGCTTATAACCTAAACCTATACCTGTAACCTATAACCTAAACCTAATCCTAAAACCTAAATGTATTCTCAAATCCCTAAACATATACCTACACCTAATCCTAATCTCAACTCCCTAACCTAAACCTAAACCTAAACTTGAAAACCCAAACCTAAACCCGATCCCAAACCTGAACCCGATTTCCTAAACCTAAACCTTAACCTATTCTCAATTCCCTAAACCTATTGCTTATAACCTAAACCTATACCTGTAACCTATAACCTAAACCTAATCCTAAAACCTAAATGTATTCTCAAATCCCTAAACCTAAACCTACACCTAATCCTAATCTCAACTCCCTAACATAAACCTAAACCTAAACCTGAAAACCCAAACCTAAACCGATTTCCTAAACCTAAACCTTAACCTATTCTCAATTCCCTAAACCTATAGCTTATAACGTAAACCTTAACTTAAACCTAAACCTAAACCAATAAGCTATAACCTAAACCTAAACCTAAAACCTAAATGTATTCCCAAATCCCTAAACCTAAACCTACACTTCATCCTAATCTCAACTCCCAAACCTAAACCTAAACCTAAACTTGAAAACCCAAACCTAAACCCGATCCCGAACCCGAACCCGATTTCCTAAACCTAAACCTTAACCTATTCTCAATTCCCTAAACCTATAGCTTATAACCTAAACCTAAACCTTAACCTAAACCTAAACCAAAACCTGTAACCTATAACCTAAACCTAAACTTAAACCTAAAAACCTAAATGTATTCTCAAATCCCTAAACCTAAACCTACACCTAATCCTAATTTCAACTCCCTAACCTAAACCTAAACCTAAACTTGAAAACCCAAACCTAAACCCGATCTCGAACCTGAACCCGATTTCTTAAACCTAAACCTTAACCTATTCTCAATTCCCTAAACCTATAGCTTATAACCTAAACCTAAACCTAAACCTAAACCTAAACCTAAACCTAAACTTATATAACATATACCCTAAACCTAAACTTAAACCTTAATGTATTCTCAAATCGCTAAACCTAAACCTACACCTAATCCTAATCTAAACACCCTAACCTAAACCTAAACCTAAACTTGAAAACCCAAACCTAAACCCGATCCCGAACCCGAACCTGATTTCCTAAATCTAAACCTATACCTATTCTCAATTCCTTAAACCTATATCTTATAACTTAAACTTAAACCTAAACCTAAACCAAAAACCTATAACCTAAACCTTAACCTAAACCTAAAACCTAAAACCTAAACCTAAACCTATAACCTATAACCTAAACTTATAAGTTTAAGTTTAAGAAATCAGGTTCGGGTTTAGGATCGAGTTTAGGTTTGGGTTTTCAAGTTTAGGTTTAGGTTTAGGTTATAGGTTTTGGAATTTGAGAATAGGTTTAGATTAAGGTTATAAGTTTAGGGTTTAACCTTTTCTCAATTCCCTAACCTATATCTTATAACCAAAACCTAAACCTAAACTGAAACCTTAACCTAAACCTAAACCTAAACCTATAACCTAAACCTAAAACCTAAATGTATTCTCAAATTCCCTAAACCTAAACCTACACCTAATCTTAATCTAAACTCCCTAACCTAAACCTAAATCTAAAATTGTAAACCCAAACCTAAACTTGATCCCGAACCCGATTCCGATTTCCTAAACCTAAACCTAAACCTAAACCTAAACCTTAACCTAAACCGGCAACCTAAAACCTAAACGTAAACCTAAAACCAACATGTATTCTCAGATCCCTAAACCTAAACCTACACCCAATCCTAATCTCAGCTCCCTAACCAAAACCTAAGCCTAAACTTGAAAACCAAAACCTAAACCCGATCCCGAACCCGAACCCGATTTCCTAAACCTAAACCTTAACCTATTCTCAATTCCCTAAACCTATAGCTTATAACCTAAACCTTAACCTAAACCTAAACCTGTAACCTATAACCTAAACTTAATCTTAAAACCTAAATGTATTCTCAAATCCCTAAACCTATACCTACACTTAATCCTAATCTCAACTCTGTAACCTAAACCTAAACCTAAACTTGAAAACCAAAACCTAAACCCGATCCCGAACCTGAACCCAATTTCCTAAACCTAAACCTTAACCTATTCTCAATTCCTTAAACCTATAGCTTATAACATAAACATAAACCTAAACTAAACCCTAACCTAAACCTAAACTTAATCTAAACTAAATGATTCTCAAATCCCTAAACTTAACTACCTAACCTAAACCTCAACCGTAACCTAAACCTAAACCTAAACTTGAAAACCAAAACCTAAACCCGATCCCGAACCTGAACCCAATTTCCTAAACCTAAACCTTAACCTATTCTCAATTCCTTAAACCTATTGCTCATAACCTAAACTGAAACCTAAACCTATACCTTTACCTAAACCTAAACCTAAACCTATAACCTATAACCTAAACATAAACCTAAAACCTAAATGTATTTTCAAATCCCTAAACCTAAACCTACACCTAATCTTAATTTCAACTCCCTAACCTAAACTTAAACCTAAACTTGAAAACCAAAACCTAAACCCGATCCCGAACCTGAACCCGATTTCCTAAACCTAAACCTTAACCTATTCTCAATTCCCTAAACCTATAGCTTATAACATAAACCTAAGCCTAAACCTAAACCTTAACCTAAACCTAAACCTGTAACCTGTAACCTATAACCTAAACCTATACCTAAAACCTAAATGTATTCTCAAATCCTTAAACCTAAACCTACACCTAATCCTAACCTCAACTCCCTAACCTAAACCTAAACTTAAACTTAAACTTGAAAATCCAAACCTAAACTCGATCCTGAACCTGAACCCGATTTCCTAAACATAAACCTTAACCTATTCTCAATTTCCTAAACCTATAGCTTATAACCTAAACCTAAACCTAAACCTAAACCTAAACCTAAACCAATAACCTATAACCTAAACCTAAACCTAAAACCTAAATGTATTCTCAAATCCCTAAACCTAAACCTACACCTAATCCTAATCTCAACTCCCTAACCTAAACCTAAACTTAAACTTGAAAACCCAAACCTAAACCCGATCTCGAACCTGAACCCAATTTCCTAAACCGAAACCTTAACCTATTCTCAATTTCCTAAACCTATAGCTTATAACCTAAACCTAAACCTAAACCTAAACATTAATGTATTCTCAAATCCCTAAACCTAAACCTACACTTAATCCTAATCGAAACTCCCTAACCTAAACCTAAACCTAAACTTCAAAACCCAAACCTAAACCTGATCTCGAACCAGAACCCGATTTCCTAAACCTAAACCTATACCTATTCTCAATTCCCTAAACTTATATCTTATAACCTAAACCTAAACCTAAACCTAGACTTAAACCAATAACCTATAACCTAAACCTAAACCTTAACCTTCACCTAAACCTAAACCTAAGCCTAAACCTAAACCTAAACCTAAACCAATAACCTATAACCTAAACCTAAACTTAAAACCTAAATGTATTCTCAAATCCCTAAACCTAAACCTACACCTAATCCTAATCTCAACTCCCTAACCTAAACCTAAACTTAAACTTGAAAACCCAAACCGAAACCCGATCTCGAACCTGAACCCAATTTCCTAAACCTAAACCTTAACCTATTCTCAATTCCCTAAACTTATAGCTTATAACCTAAACCTAAACCTAAACCTAAACCTAAACCTATATAACATATACCCTAAACCAAAACCAAAACCTTAATGTATTCTCAAATCCCTAAACTTAAACCTACACCTAATCTTAATCTAAACTCCCTAACCCAAACCTAAACCCGATCTCGAACCCGAACCCGATTTCCTAAACCTAAACCTATACCTATTCTCAATTCCCTAAACCTATATCTTATAACCTAAACCTAAACCTAAACCTACACCTAAACCAATAACCTATAACCTAAACCTTAACCTAAACCTAAACCTATAACCTATAACCTAAACCTAAACCTAAACCTAAACATGTAACCTATAACCTAAACCTAAACCTAAAACATAAATATATTCTCAAATCCTTAAACCTAAACCTACACCTAATCCTAATCTCAACTCCTTAACCTAAACCTAAACTTAAACTTGAAAACCCAAACCTAAACCCGATCTCGAACTGTACCCGATTTCCTAAACCTAAACCTTAATCTATTCTCAATTCCCTAAACCTATATCTTATAACCTAAACCTAAGCCTAAACCTAAACCTAAACCTAAACCTAAACCTAAAACCTAAATGTATTCTCAAATCCCTAAACCTAAACCTAATCTCAACTCCTTAACCTGAACCTAAACTTAAACTTGAAAACCAAAACCTAAACCCGAACCCGATTTCCTAAACCTAAACCTTAACCTATTCTCAATTCCCTAAACCTATAGCTTGTAACCTAAACCTAAACCTAAACCTAAATGTATAACATATAACCTAAACCTATACCTAAAACCTAATGTATTCCCAAATCCCTAAACCTAAACTTACACCTAATCCTAATCTCAACTCCCTAACCTAAACCTAAACCTAAACTTGAAAACCAAAACCTATACCTGATCCCGAACCCAAACCCGATTTCCTAAACCTATAGCTTATAACCTAAACCTAAGCTTAAACCTAAACCTTAACGTAAACCTAAACCTAAACCTAAACCTATAACCTATAACCTAAATCTAATCCTAAAACATAAATGTATTCTCAAATCCCTAAACCTATACCTACAATTAATCCTAATCTCAACTCTCTAACCTAAACCTAAACCTAAACTTGAAAACCAAAACCTAAACCCGATCCCGAACCTGAACCCGATTTCCTAAACCTAAACCTTAACCTATTCTCAATTCCCTAAACCTATTGCTTATAACCTAAACCGAAACCTAAACCTATACCTTAACCTAAACCTAAACCTAAACCTATAACCTATAACTTAAACATAAACTTAAAACCTTAATGTATTCTCAAATCCCTAAACCTAAACCTACACCTAATCATAATCTCAACTTACTAACCCTAAGCTAAACCTAAACTTGAAAACTCAAACCTAAACCCGATCCCGAACCCGAGCCCGATTTCCTAAACCTAAACCTTAATGTATTCTCAAATCCCTAAACCTAAACCTACACCTAATCCTAATCTCAACTCCCTAACCTAAACCTAAACCTAAACTTGAAAACCCAAACCTAAACCCGATCCCGAACCCGAACCCGATTTCCTAAACCTAAACCTTAACCTATTCTCAATTCCCTAAACCTATAGCTTATAACCTAAACCTAAACCTAAACCTAAACCTAAACCAATAATCTATAACCTAAACCTATTCTTAGTTTTATTTTAATGATCAGTTTTATTTTAAAAAAGTGCCCACTTTTTTGGAAGAAGTTTATGCAATTCTTCATAATTCTGAATTATAATGTTTTGTTGGTTTAATATTTTTTTTTTCAGATAAAAGACACAAAAAGAAAATTGTTGTTGATTTTTTTTCTTTTTTTATTTATGATGTTAAACTTATATGTATTTATGTGTGAATGAATGTAATGTGGATGAGATTGTTTGTGTTTAGATGGATGTAGTTTATGTTTGGATGAATGTAGTTTAGGTTAGATTTACGTAGTTTGGGTTTAGATGGATATGAATTTGAATATGATGAAATATATTATATAACAGGTGTATATTAGGAAGAATACGATGAAATATATTGTAACAGGTGTATATACGGTCTGTGGCCATCCTTTGAAGGCTCATAAGAGACGGTCCATGACAGTCCTTTTTAAGGACGGTCCATTACCATCCTTTTAAAGGACGGTCTATAGCCGTCCTTTCAAGGGCCATAAGAGATGGTTCATGACAGTCCTTTTTAAGGACGATCCATGACCGTCCTTTTAAAGGATGGTCTATGACAGTCCTTTTTAAGGACGGTCCATGACAGTCCTTTTTAAGGACGGTCGATAGCCGTCCTTTGAAGGCTCATAAGAGACGGTCCATGACCGTCCTTTTTTCATCAATAAGAACGACGGTTTTCGACTGTCCTTTAAGTAATACGACACATCAAAATTTGACGGCCCATGTGACGGTCCATAACCATCCTTTTTGGTCATTTGAGACGGTTTTGGACTGTCTTTTTTTCACAGTTTTGGCGTAGTGAGTTATTATCATGTGGCGCACTGATTCTGAAGGGTTACACTAAATCCATAGAGAAGGTAAGTTGTCCCATGTCATTTTAGCAAACTTTTCCTCAACAACGTTTTTCTGCTGGCTGGGTGCCCGTTGAAATTATCGAGTTTTCAGATTTCAGAAAATGTCTTCAGAACTTCCAGTGGAAGTCATTGAGCGTCAGGAAGATTATCAACATCCCTGAGGAAAGAGAAGGAATAACTAATAAAGAACACGAGAGGAAGTCGATGACTTCTTCGAATATCTCCTCCATTATTTTGATTGAAAGAGCAAAGAAATCCATGAATGCGTAAGGTGTTGTAATAAATGAGGATTCTGGTTCGGATTGGCTTGTAGAAGTAATTTGAAACCCAAGTACCACTTTTATAGGCTAGTCATTCAATGGTCAAGGCGATGATTCCGAAGGGTCGCAATGATTTTTAAGGGTCACGATGATTCTGAAGGGTCGCGAGGATTCTGAAGGGTCACGTTGATTCCCAACGGATTACATGGAAGAAACGACATTAATGTGATTTCTTGAAAAAGAATAAGAATGTGGCATTGATTTCGAAGGGTCCGTTGAATCCGAAGGGAATGGCCGTGGATATGACGAACAATGGGTCATGGTTATCGTCCACAATGGATCGTGGTTGGGAACCAGGACCCAGTGTGTATGACAACGACCATGTCGAGTGATCATGGTTCACATGCACATTGAATCGTGGTTTTTATCCACGTTGGATCGTGGTTGTCATTCAACACTGGATCGGAGATTAGAGGAAAACGGAATGGCAACCACAACCCATATAACATGAGAACCACGACCCATTTAACACGAGAACCACGACCCATTTAACACGAGAACCACGACCCATATAATATGACAACCGTTCATCTATTTTTTACAGATCATTTTAAGGCTTGACCCAGGCTGCACTCTCACTTCTCTGGTCATGCAATGGTCAAGGCACTAATTCCGAAGCGTTGCACTGATTCTGAAGGGTCGCGTGGATTTCATAAGGTCGCACTGATTCCCAACGGATTACGTGGAAGAAGCGACATTAATGTGATTTCCTGAAAAAGAAGAAGAATGTGGTGCTGATTTCGAAGGGTCGCTCTGAATCCGAAGGGAATGGTTGTGGATATGACGAATAATTGGTCATTGTTGTCTTCCACAATGGATCGTAGTTAGTAACCACGACCTAATGTGTATGACAACAATGACCCTGTCGGGTGATCGTGGTTCACATGCACATTGGATCGTGGTTTTTATCCACATTAGATCGTGGTTGCCATCCAACACTGGATCATGAATTGGAGGAAAATGGAATGGCAACCACGACCCATATAACACAAGAACCACGACCCATATAACATGACAACCACGACCTATGTTATATGGACCTTCGCAACAGAGTTTTTCACCTCCTTGGGTGCCCGCTGAAGAAAATTGTTCCTCATATTATATTATAATTATGGTCGTGGTTGTCATTTTATATGGGTCGTGGTCGTTACGTTACATCGGTCGTGGTTGCCATTCTATTTTACTTCGATCCACGATCCAGTGTTGGATGACAACCACGATCCAACGGGGATAAAAACCACGATCCAATGTGTATGTGAACCATGATCACCCGACAGGGTCATTGTTGTCATACACACTGGGTCGTGGTTCCCAACCATGAACCATTGTGGAAGACAAACACGACCCATTGTTCGTCATATCCATGATCATTCCCTTCAGATGCAATGCGACCCTTTGAAATCAACACCACATTCTTCGTCTTTTTCAAAAAATTACATTAATGTAACTTCTTCTAAGTAATCCATTGGGAATCAGCGCGACCCTTAAGAATCAGTGCAACCCTTCAGAATCAATGCCTTGACCATTGAATGACCAGAGAAGTGAGAGTGCATCCTTGGTCAAGCCTTAAAATGATTTGCAAAAAATAGATGAACGGTTATCATGTTATATGGGTCGTGGTTCTCGTGTTATATGAGTCGTGGTTGCCATTCTGTTTTCCTTCGATCCACGATCTAGCGTTGGATGACAACCACGATCCAACGTGGTTAAAAACCATGATCCAATGTGCATGTGAACCACGATCACCCGACAGGGTCGTTGTTGTCATACACACTGGTTCGTGGTTTCCAACCACGATCCATTGTGGAAGATAACCACGACCCATTGTTCATCATATCCACGACCATTCCCTTCGGATTCAGCGGACCCTTCGGAATCAACGTCATAGACTGTTTCAGGAAATTGCATTAATGTCGCTACTTCCCCGTAATCCCTCGGGAAACAGCGCGACCATTCGGAATCCGTGCGACCATTCAAAACCAGCGCAACCCTTCGAAATCAGTGCCTTAACCATTGAATGACCAGCCTATAAAAGTGGTACTCGAGTTTCAAATTACTTCCACAAGCCAATCCGAACCAGAATCCTTATTTATTGTAACACCTTACACATTCATGGATTTGTTTGCTCTTTCAATCAAAATATTGAAGGAGATATTCGAAGAAGCCATCAAGCCCCTCTCGCGTTCTTCTTTTATTAGTGATCCCTTCTCTTTCCTCAGGGATGTTGACGATCTTCCTAAAGCTCAAAGACCTCCACTAGAAGTTCTAAAGACATTTTCCAAACTCCGCCAACTCGATAATTTTAACGAGCACCCAACCAGCAAAAAAACTATTGCTTATGGGTCGTGGTTGACCTGATTTCCTACTCCCAGATTGCACAACCACAACCCATTTAATATTACAAGTATGACCCTTATAACATGACAACCACAACTCATATAACATGACAATCACGACTATAATTACAGCACAATGTGAAGAGTAGCTCGGTTCAAGGGGCACCCAGCAAGTGGGTGGAGAATGTCTTGCTTAAGCTTGACCTTCTCAACAGAGTTTTTAATCAGGCTAAAACAGGACATTCTCCACGGACTCGCTGGGTGCCCCTTGAACCGAGATGCTCTTCATATTGTACTTTATTATGGTCGTGATTGTCATGTTATATGGGTTGTGGTTGTCATGTTATAAGGGGCAGATACTGGACGTGGTTTGTGAAGTGTGAGCAGATAGTGAGTGTATTAAAAAAAATGTACCTTATTTTTTTTTTTTAAGCTTTTAGGTGGACCGCCCATACAGGCCCCACCTTGATGCATTGAGCCCATCCAAGCCGTCCATTCCATTCCTAAGATCATTTTAGGCGTTAAGCCGAAAAATGGGGCCAATCCAACCTTCTGGTAGGCCATCCTTTGGAAAACTGTGGTTTTCACCATTGAAAACCCATCCTGATGGTGCTATACACTGAAGTATATCCAATACTGGACTCGTTCGGTCCATCTTGATCAGTAGAAACCAATGGATGGAGTGGATTCATTAGATGCGGGCTCCACATGTGAAGTACTGTAAAAAAAAAAAAATTTAAATGCAGCGGCAACTAGCGCTGCCACTATCAGAAGGCAACAACACTGCCTGCACACTGGCGGTCGGACTGATAGCAGCAGCACCCACGGCTCTAGCCATGGGCCCCACCATGATGTGTGTATGACGTCTAAACCGTTCATGAGGTGGGTCCCTGCTTGACGTGGGCCCCCTCCAAAACTCAGGCCCATCCAAAGCTCAGATGGCCCACATCACAGGAAACAGTGTGAATTGAACCGTCTACCATTGAAACCCTTGTTGGGTCCACAGGAGTTTTGGATCAAAATGAAACTTGTTTTTCCCTTTCATCCAGGTACGGGTGACCTTATGAATGGCTTGGATGGAAGATAAACGTTATGGTGGGCCCCACGTGGGACCCACACTGATGTATGTGTTTCTTTTGCACCATCCACTGACGGTGGACGGTGGCAACCCACCATGCTTTATGTGTTCTATCCGCACTGTCCATTGCATTGGACGGTGGGACCCACCCTACGTGTGTGGCTGCACCATTATGTGTGTACGTGTACATATATACATATATATATATATATATATCATATATTAAATATATATATTATATTGTATATTATATATATATATATATATTATATATTATATTATATAATATATACCTGATGGTGGGCCTTTCGTTGAACCCACCTGTTTCACCCTTGCCGTCCATCTATGAGGCCTACCTTAATATATCTATTTTAATTCTGCATCGTCCATTTGGACGGTGCCGTGTGGAACGCCACCATAATATATGTGTTTTTCCTTCACTATCCACTTGGGCTGGTGGTGCGTAACTATTTGTTATGTGTACCTTCGCATGACCAGGATTTCAGTTAGGCGCGCGACTAACTTGAGATTAGGAGTTTACCACATTGAGTCTGACTATCCAAATTTAGGTATGAGACTGGTTTGGATAGAAGTCCTTTGTGGTGGACCCCGTAGTCTGCAATACTACGTACTATCATCCCGACTTCACACTCCAGCATGGTCATTACATTCGCACCGTATATTACATTGCATCCGCAGTACTTAGCATTTTGGGTTACTATGTTTTTGCATTTATATGGCCTAGACGAACTTAGCAGGATTTACATCTTGCTTTGTACCCTCGGTATTTGATATTTGACCCTCTTTGACTCATTTATATGGCTAATCTGAATTGCGTACTCTGATATCATATGACTCATGGGCATACCAGTATAATTCTGCTTACTCTGATTTCGTATGATTTATGATCTTGCTTACTCTGATATCGTATGATTTATGATCTTGTCTGTATTTTCGATATTATATGATTATGGCATTTTATTGCTTACTTGACACTTACCTTATGCACACACTTTCACCACCCTCTAAGCTTTCTATAAGCTTATGCACGATAGATGCGTGCAGGTGTTATTAGGTTGCAACAACGTTGAGCTTGGAGCGTGCAGTTGTCTTCTGGAGCTTTGATTTCGATTTATGTATTTCCCTTTCAACATTGTACTCAAATGATTATATTAGTGGATATGTGATGATGATGTTGCCTTTGTGAATTGGGTAATCTTGTGGTTATGCTTATTATGAGTTAAATGTACAAAAAAAATCCTCCTTGTAGGATCCCAAGATCGAAATCTAGCGTATGGACGTTAGGAGCCAAGAATGGGGTACTACGGAGGCTGTTGGCACCGGACTCGGCGATCGTGATTCCTGTGAATCCGATTTCCGGGTTTGAGGCATGACAGTGGTTGTATGGGTCTTGGTTGTCATGTTATATAGCTCATGGTTGTGCAGTTATATGGGTCGCAGTTGTGATGTTAAACAACCTAACAAAGTTAGGACATGGCATATGTAGATATCGAAAATCCCATGTATATATATGTGTCGTAGTTATTAACATGTGGAGAATATGTTCGTCGGTGAATTTATTGGTGTCGTGAGAGTAGAGTTTGAGAGATTTACAAAAAGAACACTTGGAATTAAGCATAAGGTAATGTGGGATGGAAATGTTTATCTTGAGTATCAATGAGCGAGGCAACATAGAAATTGAGAGGGGCAAACTTGAGAGATTTGCAAAAAGAATATATGAGTCGTGGTTGTCATGTTATATGGGTTGTAGTTGTCATGGATCGTTGTTGTCATGTTATAGGGGTCGTGGTTGTCATGTTTTATGGGTCATGGTTGTCAGCTGGTTTCCTGCGTTACTGTCATATGGATGAGCACGTTACTTTTGCTGATTTGTATAGTATGGATTCCTGTGCATAAGATCTATTATATTTAAGTGAATTTAGAGTTTTTATAAGTGATTTCACTCATTTATGTGGTTCGAGTCACGCCACCATTGTGTGTATGATATATGTACCATATGGTAAGTCACAAGAGTACAGTACCATGATATATGTACCATCTGGACGCTAGAGCAGTCAAACGCATCAATGCTATAGAGGGAGGCCAATTGACTGTGCACATAGATATTCCTGTACCCCTTGTTGCACAAAGTTATTGGGGCCCACAGATATGACCGTAACAAATTCAATCCATCTGGCTAACAACCGCAATCCACTATGCATGTAAACCACGAACCATTGTCTGGGTCGTGGTTTTACAATATGAGGGGTCGTGGTGGTCACTGTTAATGGTCGAGGTTTGATTTCTTGAAGGGTGGACTATGCATCGAGGCCAGTACGAAGGGTCGTTGTTATGAAGTACAAATGGTCCTGGTTGTCATGGACAATGGGGCATGGTTCAAATGCACAATGGATTGTGGTTGTCATAAACATGGGTCGTGATTATGATGAACAATGGAACATTGTTGCATCCTGTGTAGAACGTGGTTGCCAACGACGATCCATGTACCGTGACAACCACGACCTACATCAGCTGACAACAATGACCCGTGTAGCATGAAAACCACGATGCATATAACATGAAAACAACAATCCATAATAGCCTTCAAGCCATGAACCATATATTGTCACAACCACGACCCATGTAACTAGACAACCACGATACAAGGTTATTGGTCAAACAAGTTAGGCCTTGCATAGGGCAGTACATGGCATGGATTATGGACGGCTCGGTGCTTATGTGTTTCAATCATGCCGTCCATAATCCATGCATTGCCCTGTCATTCTGGTGTAAGGCATTCATGCTGTCCATAATCCATGCCGTGACATCTTAATAGCAAGGCATCCACGCCGTTCATAATCCATGCCTTTCATAATCCACGCCGGCCATCCTTTTTGCCATGTTATTTTAGGGATAAGACCCAAATATCAGCCGACAAGGTAAATAGAAGTGTATACTGCCCAAGTTAGGACTTTTTAGGCCCACAGCAAGCTAGCTGACAGGGTGGATGGATCGGATCACCCCATTGTGGGACTTAAGTTAGTTTGGTAGAAAAGGAAGTGAACATGTTAAAAACAACAATCACGATCCAAGTAACATGACAACCAAGATCCATATAACATGACAACTACAACTCATATAACATTACAATCATGACCCATATAACATGACAATCACGACCTATGCAACATGGGACTATGACAAATGCAAACCATGACCCATATAACATGAAAATTTCAACCCTTATAACATTAAAACCATAATCCATGACAACTACAATCCATATAACATGACAACCACGACCCATATAACACAGTCACTGCAGGAAGAGAAGCTCAGTGATACACAAGACTCTGCAAGTTTCTTTCACTTAAGTTTGCAAATGGGGATATTATCATCATCATCACTGAGTAATAACTACGACCCTTCCCTTCGGATTCAACGCGACCCATCGAAATCAGCGAGCCATATGATAATAACTACAATCCATATAACATGACAACCATGACCTATGCGACACGGGACTACTTCCCTTCCAACATGACAACCACGACTGATTTAACATGATAACCATGACTATAATCACATTTACAATATGAAGAACATTTCTCTTTAATGGGCAACTAGCTAACAGAAAAACTCTGTCAAGAATGTCTTGTTTTAGCCTAATCAAAAACTCTGTTGAGAAGGTCAGGCTTAGACATTCTCGCCAGTGTTTTTCAGCTCGCTGGGTCCCGTTGAAGAGATTTGTTCTTCCTATTGTGTTGTTGTACAATCTCTTTGTGGAGAGGGGGCAGTCCAAGAAGTGGATTGTGCGCAGGGTCACAGGCAATCCGCTTTTGGTGTGGAGAGTCGCAGTCAACATAGTGTAGCAGGTTTGTGACCCGAGCACAGAGATATTTCTATGCCCGGGGCCATGTGGGTCCCACAAGGGATATCCTTGGCAAATCTACTATCCTATCTATTTTTAATGGCCATGATAGGACAAAAATAAAAAATAAGGCATATATAAAGATGATATTTATGCCTACAATTTATTTGATGGTAATAACCTTGGGAATGGTTTACATGGCATATAAAAATAACGGTCACCTTTAGGAAGGTTTGCATTATGGACGCTTTTTTTTCTAATGTTTTGTTTGAGATGGCCCACCTGAGTTTTGGATCTGGCTGATTTTTAGATTCATATTCTATTGTGGTCATTAAAAATAGATGGAGGGAGTACATTTGTAAAGGACACATCTGTGGGCCCACACAGCACTGAGCATAGGTATATCTCCGTGCCCAAGGTCACAGGTAGGGGTGTACACGAACCGAGCTAGCTCGGTTAGCTCCCTCGACTCGACTCGAAAAAGCTCGTTTCGACTCGGTTCGAAGTTGAGTTTGAGCCGAGTTGAGCTGATTTTTTGAGTTCGAAAATGAGCTCAAGCTGAGTTTGAGCTGGCCCCAGCTCGACTCGACTTGGATCTCAAACCTAGCTCGAATCGAACTCGGATCACACTAGTTCGGTGACTTGGTTACTTTGATATTGATGTTGCTTACCAAGTGTTTATTGAAATGACTCAAAGAAGTGTGGCTGGTGGCAAGGAATGTATGTATATGAAACTAACACCCTTTTTTTAAAAAAAATTATGCTTCTTAGAAGGTGTTTGATAAAATACCTGTAAACTCATCGGCGCTATCTCAAATACAGTGAGATTTTAAAGGTGCAGTCCACGTGTTTGTGAAAATACCTCAATTGCAAACTAGGCTCGATATTGGCTCGAACTCGGCCAGAGCTGCTGACCAAACTGAGCCGAGCTGGCCAGTCAGGCCTCAAGAATGAGCCAAGCCGAGTTCGAGCTGAGGTCAGTTAGTGGCCGAGCTGAGTTGAGCTGAGGCCAGCTCGACTCATGTACACCTCCAGTCACAGGCAATCCTTACGTCAAAGAGGCTCTTCAGAAGACAATATATACGGTAGGAAGCGCGGGTGTTTCCGTGGTATTGGTGGGTTTTTAGTTTAGATTAGTGAGACCACTGATTAGTTAATCTAGGCTACAGAAAGCTTGAGAATAACACTGGCTTGAGTATCGTCTACTGAAATTCTCAATAAAACAATCTAAACCGTTCAAATAATGGCACAAGGTTATAAGAGAAAACAGCAACAGTCAATATTCAGTGAAAATGTCTCCCAGTTTTGAATGTTTCAATTCTTTTTCCAGCAACACGTATTGGAAATATTCCATCCACGTTGTTGCACTTAAAACCATCCGTGTAGATTATTTAACCATGGCCCTAGTTGTAAGAATAAGAAAAGTAATGCATATAGAAAAATAAGCCCTCAGCTCATCATATAATTTCTCACTTAAGGAAGATAGGATGCGGATTACATGACAATCCCAACGCCACGTAGCTAAAGTAAGGTGATAGTGACCCCACCATTGAAACCTTTCAAGGGGCTCACAGTTGAAACCTTCATAGGGCTCCCCGTGTTGTTTATTTTATCCAACTGGTTCATAAAGTCAGATAGACCTGGATGAAGGGAAAACACAAATATCAGCTTGATCCAAAACTTTTGTGGCTCCCAAGAGTTTTATGATGGTAGGCATTCAATCCTCATTGTTTTCTGTAATGTGGTCCACTTAAGATTTTGATCTGCTTCATTATTGGGCTCATGCCCTAAAATAATTTGTCAAACTCAATGGACTGTCTAGATTAATTAAACACATAGATCATGGTGGGTCCCATAGATCCCCTGATAGGACCAATTGTCTCTAACAATGGCAATTGATCCCAACCGTTAATTTGGTGCCCCACCATTATGCGTGCTTCATTCAGATGGTTCATCAAGTTTAGAAGCTCATTTTAGGCCATTATACAAAATACCGGGGTCATCTCAGCCAAATGTGGACCCCAACAAACAAAGCTACGATTTAGATTTACCTCATTGTTTCAACTCATGGCTTGGAATTATCGTACCAAACATATGGCGGTTTTAATCACTCGGTCGGGTGACGATAGGCCCCACATACTACCCACTCGTCCCAGACATTGGGGTTATATTTGTGAAAACGTGTGCCATTAATGGCAAAAAAGTCATTTTCAAGCCTTAATGGTGATTTTCCATCCACCACCCACAGTGTCTTTTGAAAGAGTCGGGATCCTCTGTTATCAGGTTAACAGAGAAATCCTGTTACCCTAATTCCTTTTGACATGGTGGGCTAGTTACTTTAAATAACTTGAAAGTAGGCGAGTTTCGCAATATCTACTAAAACTCCTGAGAATCTATTTCATTGATATGCTGCAAACAATTTCATCATCAACAGAAACCAGATGAATCCATTGCGTTGCTCCTAAATTTCAATGAACTTGCCTGAAGTGGCTGCAGGGAGATGCCAAAGTTTCTGGAAGATAAAGGCACACACTTTGATTTCTTTGTCCCTGCCGCAACCATAGATGGCTCTACAACCATACCAGTCATAGAGGCTGATCTGATTCAACCATGAGGCGTCACCTGAAGTCAGGGATTTTGAAGGTCTTGACTGATGTGCAAGTAATCCACGTCCGTGTTTCAAAAGTCATCACTGATTTCTAAATGGCACGTGCGTCTGACCCTATCTTGGACTTGGATTGCAATGTGACCCAAATGCCATACAGCTACGTGTGGTGACAGGACTCCATGGGGCCTACCATGGTGTATGAATTTATACACCATATTAAGGGCATGACATGAGACGCCGGCCAATTATGGAATGAGGAGTTCACCACTCTACAGCATTACGTGAATTTACCATGGAGCCCACCATGATGTGTATGTTTTATTCACACTGTTCATCTGCCCAAGTAGACCACACCATAGGAAAACGTGGGGATTGAATGCCTGCCCTTTGCAAGCATCTGTACGCCGATTAGCTACGGATAGGTTGAGTAGCGACACTCGCTACTGAAGTGACGTAAGTCACCTGATTCTGTGGATCTTACCATGATGTATGTTTTGTATCCACACCATCCATCCATTTGGAGATATCATTTTAAGGCATAAAACAAAGAATGAATTAGATGCAAAGCTGGAGTGGACCACACCACAGAAAAACAGTGGAGGGAGTGACCCGCACCATTAAAAACTTCTAAAGGCTAAAAAAGTTTCGATCAAGCTTATATTTGTGTTTTCTCTTCTTTAATGCCTTTATTAACTTATGAATAGGTTGGATCTCAAACAAACATCACGTTGAACCTTAGGAACGTTTCAATGGTGGGTGTTACTCTTCCCACGGTTTTCTATGGTGGGCTCTACTTCAGCTTTCTATCTACCTCATTCTTTGGATCATACACTAAAATGATCTCCCCAATTGGATGGACGGTGTGGATACAACACATAAATTATAGTGGGACCCACAGAACTAGAAAAAGCAAAAAAGAAAAATATTGCATTCCCTTCTATTCAGGGCTTTATCACCAGGTTGAATGACAAATGAACATCACCGTGTACCCTTGAAAGGTTTCAATGGTGGGTCACTATCACCCTACTTTAGCTACGTGGTGCTGGGATTGGACGAGGATTGCGTCCTACTCCGTCCGACCGGGCAAGGCTCTGTGGGGCTCATCCTGATGTAAGTGTTTTATCCATGCCGTTCATCGTTTTTATCAGATCATTTAAAGTACGAGAAAGAAATTTACGACTGTGGACCCCACCTTTTATCCAGCAGTTTTTTTGAAGCAATACAAACTTAGAATACGCAGTTGGACCTCCTCGTACAGAGTCGGAATATCAGGACGAAAATAACCCTCCTCCTGATGGAAACGGGTCTTCCTCTCCATTTCCTCTCTCTGCTTTTCCTCTCCCTTTCTACTGCGACTTTCCCTGCCGTTGCTTTCACCCCCCATTTCCTCACTGCATTTCCGGTAGAAAGACCAAAAGAAACACCCTTTTTGTCAGCCCCATATCAGTATTTTGTCTTTTCTTCTCGAAATGGTGGGTCCAGCGAAGAAAGCACACAAGACAGTTATATATATATATATATATATATTATTTAATTATTATTACACACAGACACACACCGCACACACTCACGCTGCACACACACCCCCACACACTCACGCTGGTGGAATTTCACCACCTATGGCACTCGAACTCTTGACCGGGAGTTGAAACTCCTGAGAGTTTACCACCCGAGCAAGAGTAAGGACCCCACCTTTTATATTTTAAACTCAGTTGGGCCCACATTGAATTTACTATCCACGCCGTCCATCCGTTTTTCCATCTATTTTAAGGGGTTGAGCCCCAAATTGAAGCATATCAAAAGATCAGATGGATCATACCACGGGAAACAGTGGGCATAATGATTTCCACCGCCGAAACCATAGTCGGCCCAACAGTGATGTTTGTTTGTTATCAAACTTATTCATAAGATCATACATATATGGATTAATAGAAAACACAATTATAAGCTTGATCCAAAACTTCTGTGGCCCTTAAGAAATGATCAACATTAGAAGTTCAATTCAAAATTTCATGTGGTGTGGTCCATTTCAACATTGGATATGTTTAGATTTTTCAGCTCAAGCCACGAAATTATTTGTTAAGTTTGCCCCGCTGATTTTCATGTTTGTCCCGCTGATTTTTCAGTTTGCCCCGCTGATTTTCTAATTTCCCCCGCTGATTTTTCAGTTTGCCCCGCTGATTTTCTAGTTTTCCCCGTTGATTTTCTAGTTTGCCCCGCTGATTTTCCAGTTTGCCCCGCTGATTTCCTAGTTTGCCCCGTTGATCTTCTAGTTTCCCCCGCTGATTTTTCAGTTTGCCCCGTTGAATTTAATGATTTGCCCTGCCGAATCTCATGTTTCCCTCGCTGAATATCAAGTTTGCCCCGATCAATTTCATGTTTTCCCCACAGAATTTCATGTTTTCCCCGCTGACTTTAATGTCTCCCCCGCTGAGTTTACTTATTTGTTAAGTTTGCCCTACTGATTTTCATGTTTGCCCCGCTGATTTTTCAGTTTCCCCCGCTGATTTTCCAGTTTCCCCCGCTGTTTTTCTAGTTTGCCCCGCTGATCTTCTACTTTCCCCCGCTGATTTTCCAGTTTGCCCCGTTGATTTTAATGATTTGTCCTGCTGAATCTGTAGTTTGCCCCGCTGATTATCTAGTTTGCCCTCCTCAATTTCATGTTTTCCCCACTGAATTTCATGTTTTCCCCGCTGACTTTAATGTCTCCCCCGCTGAATTTCATGTTTGTTCCGTTCAATTTCATGTTTGTCCCGCTGAATGTCTAGGTTTCCTCCCTCAATGTCTAGGTTCCCTTCCACATATGGGGTTTTGGTGTATACATATTGCGATGAAAACGGATGGGTATTGCATAATCCAATGAACATGATGTATTACAAATAAAACACCATTATGGGGCGTAGCAAGCGTAATCGGATTGCGTACTGAGTTAGTCAGTACGTTCCCATTGTACTATGTAAACTCAGCTGGGCCCACAATGAATGTATGTAATATATCCACACCGTCCATCCGTTTTTTCATTTATTTTAAGGGGTTTAGCCCCCAAATTGAAGCACATCAAAAGATCAAGTGGATCATACCACGGGAAACAGTGGGCATAATGATTTCCACCGCCGAAACCATAGTCGGCCCAACAGTGATGTTTGTTTGTTATCAAACCTATTAATAAGATCATACAGATATGGATTAATAGAAAACACAATTATTAAGCTTGATCCAAAACTTCTGTGGCCCCCAAGAAATGATCAACATTAGAACTTCAATTCAAAATTTCATATGGTGTGGTCCATTTCAACATTGGATATGTTTAAATTTTTCAGCTCAAGCTAGGAAATTATTTGTTAAGTTTGCCCCGCTCATTTTCAAGTTTGCCCCGCTGATTTCCTAGTTTTCCCTGCTGATCTTCTAATTTTCCCCGCTGATTTTCCAGTTTGCCCCGCCGATTTTAATGATTTGTCCTGCTGAATCTGTAGTTTGCCCCACTGATTATCTAGTTTTCCCTCCTCAATTTCATGTTTTCCCCATTGAATTTCATGTTTTCCCCACTGACCATTATGTTTTTATAAAAGGGTTTAGGCATGCCTCTTTAAAGATGACAACTCTCTTGAAGAAGAAAATATGACCAATTCACCAACTATAAAACTAGTTGCAAATACCATCTTCTTGTTGATACTACCACTATAAATGTTCACTAATTTGGCCAACGTTGAACTTGGTAAAATGTCCAGCTTGCCCTGTTCAATTTTCAATTTCTTGTTAGCTCCGATCAATGTATAGCTTATGTTGATGGTTTGTCTCTGTACAATTTTTGGTATTTCCTTGCTCATTTTCTATTTATATTTCATATGAAGCCTGTTCAAATTAATGAAATGCTACATTGTTTTCAGAAATGATTCTAATTTTGTATACTATGTTTATCTTGTGAAATTTATGTTGATATGTTTTTCAATTCATTTTTACAGGCGACGAATATTCTGCCGTAATCTCCAACCCAACATCTAGGTGTATACTGACATGGTGGTTTGACAAGGTGAAGGCTGGAGTGGAAAAGCACAATAGTCGCCTAAATCTGTTTAGGCAATCCCCCTTCTCATTTCTATTGCATGTTACATCCTTTAGATTTATAGGGGCTATATTTCACGTTCTTTTATTAAGATACAAAGGTGATTCAGTATTTGAGATCAGGGGGAGGCGATTGCAGTTTTCGGAGATGGACTTCGCCCTCATTACCGGTCTTAAGATTGGAGATCTTACTGAACCGAAGAATCGTTGCACTAAGAGTACACTAAGAGATTAATACTTCAAAGAATATCCAGTCTCAAAGAAGCACCTAATGGATGTGTTTGAGAGATTAGTTGACACCAAAAAACATGAGGACGTCATGAAGGTTGCCCTACTTCTAGTTGTAGAGTGCTTTCTTAGGGGAACCGAACCGAAAACCATGTGCAACTTGGATTATATTCACCTGGTGGACTCGTTAGATGATTTCTATATGTATCCCTGGGGTAGTTTGGGATACTATACAATATTGTAAGGAATCGAATCTGCCGTTGCCGCATCAAGGTCCCCTCGGTACACTGTATGTGGTTGCGTCCTTCCCCTACAAGTAAAAACACCTTTTATTTTCTATATGTTTTCCTTCTATATTAAATTATGAATTTTTAACCATATACAATTTCATTCTAACAGGTATGGGCAGTAGAGACATTTCTGGCCCTATAAGTGTGTATTGTTTCATATGTTCCCCATCAAATTCCATGGTTCATTCAATACCGAGGCTGGAAATGTTGGAGGTACAACAGAATAAATGATATTTTCGATAGTAAAGTTGTAAGTTTATATATCTCCAGCATTTACTTTGCTTAAGTTGACGTATACGCTTAATTATTTAACATTACTCTTTGTTCTTTTCCAGACATTAGCAGTAATGAAATTAGAGCCAACTCTACGAGAATGGGAAACGGATGCCGTTTGCTCTGTGCGTGACAGTTTCCAAGTGAGATGTCATGAAAAATGAACTATAATTTTCTGTCATTGTAAAGTTATCCTTACTCTTACATATCCATCTATACATCTTGTAGCTTACCGAGACCCAGGAAAATAATGATGATGAGGGTAATGAGACTGATCATGAGGAGGATGAGTCAGATGATAACGATGAGAAAGGCGTGGAGAGAGAGGGACCGAGGGGGGGTGTGGAGGGAGAGGGACCGAGGGGGGGGTATTATGAAGAATGTTGTTTTTATGGAGGAATTTCGAATTGAGAGGGAAGAATTGAAGAAAGAGAGAGAGGAATTGAAGAAGGAGAGGGACGAATTGAGAAAAGAGAGGGAAGAGATGAGAAGGAAAGAAGCAATGTTTGCTGAGAGGGAGAGGTTGTTGAATGAGAAAGAACAATTGAAGAGGGAGAAGGGTTTGTTTTTTGAGGACAAGGAAAAGTTAGTGAATGAGAGGGAGGAGTTTATTAAGGAGAAGGAGTGTAGTCGAACACGGAGGGGATGTTTTGTGATGGAGGAGGGTGAGGAGTTGAGGAAGAGAGGGAAAGTAAATGATATTGAAGATAAAGAACTTGGACATGAGGACCTAGATGTGCAATTGTATAGTAAAGTCAAAGCTAATGTATTGAATGCATCCACTTCTTATCCTGTTTATGAAAGGAGAACCAAAAGGATACCAAAGCCATCATATTATAAGATTTCTCCGTACTTGTCCCTGTCTGCATTCGATACAACCCCTGCGGCGGTTTCCGAACCCGAGCAAGTAACAGCTTCTGCAACTTCTCCGATACCATTTCCGCTACAGATGGATCCTTTCAGGATACTATCCGCACATGAGGTAGAAGAGGCAAAGGACTGGGACGAAGCAAACAAGGCCATGGCAGCGGGAAAATGGTTCAGTACAATATGGCTGAAGGATGCGTGGGTTGATAGCGAGGTAAGCATTACTAATTTATTTTCGATATGCATTGATTGACATATAATTATGTGTTATATTAATCTATGACTAAATCGTACTATCCTATTGATTAGGCTATCGACACATACATCGAGTTTCTTGAGAAAAGGCATAACGACCTTTCAATAGCATATCCTCAAGATTGCAAGTTCTGTCCTACGTATTTTACGGTAACTGTTTATTGCTCTAATCTGTAATCTATTTGAAAATTTAATTTTCTTACATGACGTGAACTTTCATCATGTTTGTAACAGCAAAGCCTTGAGGGATGTTTGCCTATTTTGATTGCATACCAGGCCTCCAAATCGACGTCAGAACAGGCCGAGCTATTAGGTCAGATGGGTATGGCCTACGCAATTGCCAAGCAGCGAGATAAACCATACGCCAAAGCAATTTGGTGTTATGAACGGGTAATGCACTTGTCACAGAACATCATCTCTTACTGTTATGTCTTCTATCATGTTTGACTAATATATTATTTTGTGAATCATGAACAGGTCACGCACCCATAAATCACGAAAATTCACATTGGTTTCTGCTAGTCATCTATCCTAGAATAAGAGAAATTGTTGTTGTGGATAGCTTGTGCACCAATTTATTGCCAAAGTACAAGCAAAAGATGAAGAAGATGACTGATGCACTCCCCATCCTCTTCCATGCCACTGGAGACAGCACTATGCTTGAAGGGAAGAAGTGGACCGTCAGAGTCGATGAATATGCGCCGAAGCAGGACAATGGTTATGACTGTGGCATATTCGTAATGAAATACATCGATATTTTGTGTAGTGGTCTCACCTTGGCGGGAATAGACATGCAAAAATTCACTGCCGTTTGGAGGAAGTCAATAGCATATGATTGCTTATCTCTAGTTTGTAGATGATATTTGTTTAGGGCATGGGATGAATTTTGAAAATATGTTGTATACATTGTATTATATACATCGTTGAATGTGCATTGTAAGCTATGATGTATAGCATACTTTGTAAGTTTTGATGTATAGCATACTTTGTAATTTTGGTGGATAGCATACTTTGAAAAAATTTGGCATATTCGCTGGAATTGTAAGTTATGATGTATAGCATACTTTGTAATTTTGGTGGATGATGAAATGAACTTTATACTTTGTCCCACTATATTTTTCGTTTGCCTCGCTATGCTTATCGATCAAGTATGCTGTTGCTGTGACTCAGTGCTTGAGATTGGCCGGCTCATTTTCATGCTTGCCCCGCTCATTTTCATGCTTGCCTCGTTGATTTTCTAGTTTGCCCCGCTGATTTTCATGTTTCCCCCACTAATTTTCTAGTTTGCCCCGCTGATTTTCTAGTTTGTCCCGCTGATTTTCATGTTTCCCTCGCTGATTTTCTAGTTTCCCCCGCTGATTTTCATGTTTGCCCCGCTGATTTTTCTGTTTGCCCAGCTGATTTTCTAGTTTGCCCCGCTGATTTTACAGTTTCCCCCGCTGATTTTGTACTTTGCCCCACTGATTTTCTAGTTTGCCCTGCTGATTTTCTAGTTTCCCTCGCTGATTTTCTAGTATCCCTCACTGATTTTCTACTTTGCCCCGCTCATTTCCTAGTTTCCCCTGCTGATATTTGAAAGTGATGATGGATGAATGGGATGGAAGGATTGGGGCTAAAGCATAAACGTAGGTAAGAGCCACAATGATTGGTTGAGTTTATTAGAGATTAGGCAATGGAGAGACACTGGAGTTGACTCAACTCTGTTAGCTCCATTAAACCAAAACTGTAAATAACATCCATTTTATCACTTGATTAGTACTCCATGGAGTATGGAGGTCCAATTGGGTAATGTTGGACAATGAAGTTTCCATAAGTGTCAGGCTAGCACATCACGAGATTGCTGCTTCAAATGATAAAGAAGGATTTCTGACTTATGAGGAAGGTTTTAAATAATGATGTGACTGTATCAGCCAGGCCCTAAAATGATACGATACTGGGCGTATCAGATTATAGGATCCATATCGGCCGAAATTGTCTCTTTGCACACACACACACATCAAGAAAATAAGAAATTAATACAATGGAACATGCACAACAAAAAATAGAAAAAGTTAGTGAATGAGAGAGAAGAGTTTATTAAGGAGAAGGAATGTAGTCATACACGGAGGGGACGTTTTGTGATGAAGGAGGAGGGTGAGGAGTTGAGGAAGCGAGGGGAAGTAAATGATATTGAAGATAAAGAACTTGGACATGGGCACCTAGACGTGCAATCATATAGTAATGTCAAAGCTAATGTATATCAAATTGGCCACACCAATGGGCCAAATGTTTATCAAATTGGGCCCACCCTTATGTATTTTGAGACCCAACCTATTCATAAGATAACATAGAGATAGATGATATGAAAACAATTATTAGCTTTATTGGAAACTACCGTGGCCCTTAGAAGTTCGAACGGTGGATGTCACTGTCCACTATTTAAATGGTGGAGTTCACTTGAACTTTAGATTTGACCCGTTCTTTTGCTCACGCCATAAAATGATAGACATGCAAAAATTCTAGATTTTGTAATTTGCCCCGCTGATTTTACAGTTTCCCCATTGATTTTGTAGTTTGCCCCGCTGATTTTCTAGTATCTCCCACTGATTTTGTAGTTTGCCCCGCTGAGTTTATAGTTTGCCCCGCTGATTTTTCAGTTTCCCCCGCTGATTTTGTAGTTTGCCCCGCTGATTTTGTAGTTTGCCCCACTTATTTTTCAGTTTCCCCCGCTGATTTTGTAGTTTGTCCCGCTGATTTTGCAGTTTCCCCCGCTGATTTTGTAGTTTGCCCTGCTGATTTTCCAGTTTCCCCCACTTATTTTGTAGTTTGCCTGGCTGATTTTTCAGTTTCCCCAGCTGATTTTGTAGTTTGCCCCACTGTTTTTCTAGTGTCCCCCGCTGATATTCTAGTTTGCCCCGCTGATTTTATAGTTTCCCTCGCTGATTTCCAGTTTCCTCCGCTGATTTTGTAGTTTGCCCCGCTGATTTTTCAGTTTTCCCCGCTGATTTTGTAGTTTGCCCCGCTGATTTTCCAGTTTTTCCCACTGATTTTGTAGTTTGCCCCGCTGATTTTCCAGTTTCCCCCGCTTATTTTGTAGTTTGCCCCGCTGATTTTCCAGTTTCCTCTACTGATTTTGTAGTTTGCCCCGCTGTTTTTGTAGTGTCCCCCGCTGATATTCTAGTTTGCCCCGCTGATTTTATAGTTTCCCCCGCTGATTTTCCAGTTTCCTCCGCTGATTTTGTAGTTTGCCTCACTGATTTTCCAGTTTCCCCCGCTGATTTTGTAGTTTGCCCCGCTGATTTTTCAGTTTTCCCCGCTGATTTTGTAGTTTGTCCCGCTGATTTTATAGTGTCCCCCGCTGATATTCTAGTTTGCCCCGCTAATTTTCATGCTTGCCCCGTTGATTTGAATGATATGATCGTTGAAAAGATAATATGAATAGTACTCTGGGGTCTTCAGTTTATTCAACTGTTACACATGGTTTGGTGATTCAGTTGAACCTACAACATCTAATAAGTCTTATTTTGGGACACATACCCATCAATGCAATGTGCTTATTGGAATGAACTTTTCGAGTATGATCCAAAGCATTTCTTAGAAGATCCATAAAGTATTCTTTTAAGACACCTCCATAGTTTAATAGTGAAATTAAAGTCTTATTTAGATACGTTTTCCTTGGCTGGTTGCTAAAAAAGGAAGATAACAAGCCATCTATACATCTTCAAAGATAAAGGATAGCACGCATTTAACTGTCATGCGCAAAGACAACAGGCCATTTATACATCTATACAACTTTGAAAATAAATATGAAAATTAAAGACCCGCTGATTTTTTGATTTCCCCCGCTGATTTTCTAGTTTGCCCCGCTCATTTATATGTTTCCCCCGCTGATTTTCTATTATCCCCCACTGATTTTCTAGTTTGCCCCGCTGTGGTTCTAGTTTGCCCCGCTCAATTTCATACTTGCCCCGTCCAACTTTCACTTTGCCCCATAAAACACGGGCCATAGAGCCGATCTGTGCAAATTATACTTGGCAACTGTCTTATCAGGCTATGCATCGCCCAATGAAGGGCAAAAAAATCTGACTGAATGGGAGGTCTTTGGGCTCACTGGGCTTGTGGTACATCACGGACGATAGATCCGGACCGCACCCGTAAATAAACGAATCGCATCGACCAATGGGCACTTGTAAAGTGCAAATCGCTATAGTCCTGAAATAAAATCTTGTGTTTTTTAAACAAATGGCCCTGCCAATTGGGACAGTCAACTGGGGCATTTCGGCCTTCAGATTTCACCTAAATTTACGCTTTGAATATTGAAGATATGTCCTTGCAGCGGGGCAGTCAAATCTGACCCTTGATTGAGAAATGGTGACCGGAATAAAGTCCAACAAGGCCATTTGGGTGAATTAGCGAAAGCCGGGGCCAACTGACCTAAAACCAGGGTATAAAACCCTTTAACCCCTCTCTCTTTCACTCACTCCTACAACAATTCCAGCAACATGGACGAAGTGTGTGTGGGTGTATTCGCCGGGGACCTCGGTCCTACCATAGTAGATGCGAAGTGTGGCTGATAAAAGGTAACAAATTCGAGCTCTCTTCCAATTTTCGTAGCTATGGCCGCATGCATGTGTCCTGACATAACTAACACAAAGAGAACCGGAAGACAAACCGTTCGGGGAATTTCAGCACTAAAGTCTTATGCTATGATTCATGCATGTGCCTCGCTAGAATCATAGCCTAAGAACTCCTTTGTTGTTCGCTAGAATCAACTAAAAGGTGAGATCCGACCCTTGACCCAAATCCTAGGTTAATTGGATTTTCTCTTTCCAACTATCCTTATAAATTTTGTGTGTTGGATAGGTTCTGACGACCCTTAACCCAAACCCTAGGTTGAAGCATTTAATCGAGTTTTCTTTTTCTAAATATCCGTAAAAATACTATACATATGTTATATTTGAGGATTATATAAATATGCAAACCCACCGATGTGTATTGTGTTCGACGAAATGCCTGTGTGGGCCTGATAATAACATTACTTGGTAAGTATGGTTGACAAAATGAGTTGAAACCTGGTTTTGCTGAGTGAGGTTGACAAAAAAGAAAAATGCCATCAGGATTATCAGTCAGGCCCTAAAATGAAGGAAAAAAGAAGAAGCAAATATCAGCTTGATCCAAAACTTCTGTGGCCCACAAAAAGTTTTTAATATATGGTCAATCACCATTGTTTCCCATGGCATGTTCCACCTGAGATTTGGATCTATTTCATTTTTTTTTAATTTTATGGAATATGCCTTAAATGATCTAGAAAATTACCAGATGGACGGCATAGATATAAAATATTTACATCAAGATCGGCCCCACGGTGAGGGTCGCATCATCTTGGGGAGGCCAGGCTACACCTAATCCCCTCCCAATTATCAAACATTTACAGTAATCCTTTGAATGAAATATTTTTCTTTGAATTCAATATCTCGTATCATTATCACATACCCCTAGTTAGTATATAAGGGGCCAACTTTTCCAAGGAATAAGGAACGTCTATTTTGTACATCAAATCTGCACATGTAAGGCCCATGTTTGTTTTATCCACACCGTTGATTTAATGGCACCCTTCTTGGATGGACCCTGCTCAAAAACTTCCAAATAGTAAGATTCTATTTTTGGTCTTTTCACCGTTGAATATGAATTGTTGGTGCATTTCTTCTTAACTACGTATTTGTGTGCTAACACTAGAAGGGGCATGGTCCATCTACAATAGTGATAATTATACTTGTTGTTGCTCGAATTTGGATGGAAAAGGACTACCCTGTCCATCTACAGTGTGACCTTACCCGGTCGATCGAGTGGACCCAGTCGACCCCATCTGGCTCTAATAGCCCTTTACCTGGTCAACCGGGTCTACCCAGTGGACCCCAAATAGCCGTTTACCCAGTCGACCCCATCTTGCTGTGTAAATGGTGACCCGGTCGACCCCATCTCGCTGTCCTCTATGTGTGGCCGGTCGACGGTTTCGACCATTAATCTGCCTAACAACAGGCCCGAAGCCTGAAGCCCGGTCGAAATGTAAGTTATATCATCCTAAACCCATTGCCTAAAACCCACTTCCTCTTCTTCCACATACCTTCTCATCTTCTAGTCACGTTCCCTTCTTCCACAATCCTAAACCCATCTTCATCTTCATTCCATTCTCTAAAATCTTTCCTACTATTTTCTACACCCTTTCTCAAATCCTCCACAAATCCAACAAACCTTCCCTATTTTCTAAATCTTTTATCAAATCCTTCTTTACTCCCTTCTTTACTCCCATACAAATCCCATAACCCACTTTCATTTCCTTCATTTTCTCCATTTTTCTATCTTATTCCACCGAAATCTACAAAATTTCAAACAAAACCCATTGATAATTTCCAATGGGGGCTTCTATTGCTCCCATTAATAGTGAGCCTTATGGCTAAGAAGCGTGGTGCACAGGAAACAGAAGAAGAACAATACAATCGTCGCTCCAAGCGAAGGGAGGACATTGGAGCGCCAACCTCAACGGTCGCAGCTACCCGGGAGAAGAGAGTTAGCTCGGGACCTCAAAAGGGTCCATCCACGTCTCGGGCGAGTCCGTCAACGTCTCGCGGCCGGGGAGTCGGGGCAGAACAAGCAGTGGATTTTGGAAGATTCGCCAAATGCAAGATATGCTTTGAGCGGTACGTGCATAAGGACTTGTTCGCCGATACCCAAGAGCGCAAGTGGCTTGCCTCACTTGGGTGGAATCCCATCTTCACACCCTACAACAATGCCGACGCCGATACTGTGTGACATTTCTATGCTTCAATTAAAAATCCAAGTCTACAGTCAATGACCTTCGACGTGTTAATTGGTAATTCCTTGAGAACTTTTAGTATTACTGACATTGAGAGGATTTCTGGGGTGCCATGTGGGACAGTGGTTGTTCCATATAAGGATTCGAAGAGGTCTAGGTACAAGGAGGAGAGGACTGTTCTTGTTTGTGGTGAAAATAAGCCTTGGATACAGGATGATAATTGTTTGAAGGTAACAAAGATGCTTCCAGTTTATAGGTTCCTCCACCTTGTTTTCACGTACAATGTGTATCCTAGATCGGGTAATCATACACAACTAACACAGTATATGTTGGAGGTTCTATACTTAGTAGGTACCCACAAAAAGGTTTGCTACCCATCTATTGTAATGCGGCATATATTGATGGCGGCCACCAATTCCAATCTGTCCTTACCCTTTGGACGGTTGGTCTGTAAGATGGCGAAGGACTGTGGGTTTAGTTTCATCTGCAATGCGAGGCTTGAGCCGCAGCATTTTATTGACGCTAATTCTATTAAAAGGATGAAATTGAACAAGGAACAAGAGGTTGAAAGAGGAGAAGGATATGAGAAAGGAGAAGGAGAGGAGGAGGAAGAAGAAGAGGAGGAAGAGGAAGACGATGACAAAGACATCGACGAAGATTTTGTGGCCCCCCCGCTTATACATGAGCGCTTCAATCGGGTGGAAGAGGAGTTGACATCGGTTCGGTCTGAATTAACTGATTTTAGGACTGAAATGAAGGCCAAAGTGACCGAACAAGAGCAATGGAACAAGAAGATCTTACGCACCTTGAAGGAAGTGTTATGCTGCGTCCAAAAGGATGGAGCAGCGCCACATCCGACTGATTCACAGGACCATTAGGTCTCGGGTGAAGCCATGGTTGTGGTTATGTGTTTTGTGTCTTGTGGGTTGTAAGAAATGGAGAATTTCCACCTAATAGTTTAATAGTTTGTAGTTGGGTTCTTTATGTTTTTTCTACTGGTTAGGTATATAGGGGAAGAATGTATGGATGTAGTTATGTTTCGGGTGATATTTGCTGGGAATTCTTGAATCTATGGTTTGTTTTTAATGTTCTCTGCTAATATGTATACTAGCAATATCTGAAAATCCCCCCAACAAAAAGTTTGCTCACAATTCGTAGCCACCCTTCCTAGGCAAAGCACCCTAACATTTTGATGGGCTAGATTTTGATGTGAAATTGTCATTATGGCAACTCATCCATGTTACCTATTTGGCAACTCATCCATGTTACCCTTCATAGCTCCGCCCATGTTTGTGAAGGAAAAATGCCATCAGTTGTTTACATCAGATATGCAAGAAAAATGAATAAAGCTATCAGTGCCTTGGTGGCTCAGAAGGGGGGTTGCTCAAAAGGGTGTTTATGCATCAAATGCCCCTTTTGAGGGTGCGTCCAAATGGGCCCAGGAAAACTATTATATTCTACCAGTGCCTTATCATGTTCTAAAATGCAAGGGGCACATCTTCAGGATAATTAATCTGCATTGCTCCAGTAGTGCCTTAGCTATATATTTTTCATGGAAAATTTGAATGCTTCGGTTGATGTTTTCAAAATTTGCATACACCTGTTTTCAGAAATTGCATACACCTGTTTTCAACCAATGCATGGTTCTCCTAAAGGGCATGTGAGGGCATGTGAGAGTGGGGAAGTACTTATTTCAAAATGTAAACAAGTATAAATAGTTAGGAAGGGGGAGAGAGAGTCCTGCAACTATGCCTTGATGTCAAAATCCTCATTTCAGCTACACTTATTCCATGAACACGTAGTTCCACTGTGCTTTCTATGACGTGCAAATGGTCATCTGATTCTTTACACTGCTACTTCCATGGAGAAAGCAGTATCATCAATTAGCCAAACTATTAAAGATAGAATGGAAATCCTTGAAATATCACTAATAAACAACCCCACACCTGTGGACTTTGATCTACTCTTCAGTTAAATGTATGATATATCATGGACATAGTACTCAGTTTCAATTATCATCCAGATTAGTTCTCTATGGATGGCTTGGATACAACATCAACATGCTTCTTCTTTTTGGAGCAGTCATGACAAATCAAGAAGAATTAGTGTTAGCACCATATACAACCTGAGGAGAAGAATGGAAAGATAACGTTTAAATTGTGAACAACAGGTACACCTCTGACATTGGTGGCTTGAATATCACGCGATGTATCTACCTTTCATTTCAACAAATCCAAACATGCCCTTTAGGATAACTATGCATTGGTTGATCCTTTGATATTTCTCTTGCGAGGCTTTTTTGTGGTCCAGTACATTGAACAAGACTTTTACAATTGATATCATTCGAAAGTGTCATCGGTTAACGGGTGTTTGATGTGTAAAAAGGAATCACAATATGCAACCATCTTTTCATTCAGTGCAAGACAGGGTGGTACATTTAGTCATTTTTAGGAGATACTTTGAGGTTGATTGGGTTATTCCAGGATTCATGTGGGGCTTGTGGATGGACAGCACAGTGGTCCCTTTAAAACCAGTTGGTGGATTTCACTACAAATTCTAGGTAGGTACTGTCTTAAAAGTTCAAAGCCTCTAGTTCTGCAATTGAAGTCTTGAGGTCCAGTTGTGTATGCAGCCTCTATTGACAGGGTTCCAGCAAAAGCCCAATGAGTGGAACACTGTGAATGTTAAGGTTTGTCTCCTATAATGGATTTTAGGCATGGATGCACAGTGTTTTGAGAAGGGTGTCGAATGCCCCAACGCAATTCATTATTGAATGCTTAGAAAATCTGGTGACAGAATAATTGGTTCATTACTCTTTCACAGCTGGGCAATACAAACTTAGAATACGCACTTGGACAGTAATTCCTTAGATGGAATGTGTTGTTTGGAATTGGATTGAGTCCACTATCTAAATCAGTAATTCACTGCATGCATAATTTCATTTTAAAATTACATTGATTCATGAGGTGTAGTGGGTTTTTACTTTACATCGTATCCTACACTATTGCTATTGAAATGATGTCTTAGGTTTGTTGCAATTTTGAAAATAAATTGAGGACTTTTACTCTTTCATAGCAAGTGATTTCTCTTAGGTGGCCATGATTGTTAGCTATGAAAAAGATGGACCCGATGGAATCTTGAAAAATAACTTGGTTGGTTGGCTAAAGTAGCTACTCCTACCCCCAAAATCTTATGTGGTAAGTTAAGTAAATCATTCTAATTTAGGAGATATGCATGTTAAATAAATAGACAAAGAAATGAATTAAAAGATAGAAAAATATTTTTATATACTTATATATATATATATATATATATATATATATATACTTATATATATATATATATATATATATATATATATATATATATTTATATAATTATGTATTATAGAAAAATGTAAGGGGGAAAATTTTCTCCATGTAAAAAATAAAAATAAATAAAGATAAAAATAAAAAAGAGAAAAAAGTATATAGCACTACAGTTATGGCTACGGTTATAATCCGTAGCCATAGGCCAAGCTCTGACCCGGTCGACCCCAACTCGCTGGTTCTATTTTAAGTAGGGCAACCTATGGCTACGGATTTATAGGCCTCTATAGCTGCGGTTTATCACCGTAGCCATAGGTAACGAGAATCCGTAGTGATAGGTACCTTGATCCAGGGACCTAATAAACTCAATCAGCTAGATGGGGTCGACCGGGTTGGGACCCGGTCGACCGGGTATGTTGTCCTGCCCACTTATTTTTTTAGATTTGTCTAATTTTTTGTCTTATCTCATAATGAGAGTAGTCAATTCATTTTTTTAGATTTATCTCATTTTTTATATTTATTTATGTTTTTTTTTTATTTTTTATATGGAGAACTTCTTCCCCCTTACATTTCTCTCTAATACATAATTATGTAAATATGTATCTACAAGTATATAAAAATATTTTTCTAACTTTTAATTCATTTCTTTGTCTATTTGATTATAGGATCCATATCTCATAAATTAGAATGATTTACTTACCACATATGATTTTGGTGTAGGAGAAGCTAATTTAGCCAACCAACCTTGTTATTTTCCAATATTTCATTGGATTGGAAAATCTCTTTTGACTCTTCTTTTCAACTATAAACGATGGAATTCTCTATTGCGATATATAAAAAACGATCACTTTGAGAAAACATTGAATGGGGCAAATTAGAAATTTGATCGAGGGAAACATGAAATTTAGTAGGGAAAACATGAACACATACCCCCACACACTCACACTAGTAGAATTTCACCACCTACGGATACTCGAACGCTTGACCGGGTGTTGAAACTCCTAAGAGCCTACCACCCGAGCGGGGCAAACTGAAATATGAGCGGGGCAAACTAGAAAAATAGCGGGGCAAATTAGAAAAGCAGCGGGGCAAACTAAAATATGAGCTAGGCAAACTTAAAAAACAACGGGGCAAACTGAAATATGAGCGGGGCAAACTAGAAAAACAGCGGGGCAAACTGAATTATGAGCGGGGCAAATTAGAAAAACAGTGGGGCAAACTTAAGTATGAGCGGGGCAAACTAGAAAAACAATGGGACAATCTGAATTATGAGCGGGGTAAGCATGAAAAAGTACGGGGAAAATATGAAAAAGAGTGGGGCAAGCATGAAAAAGAGGGAGGCAAACATGAAAATGAGCGGGGCAAATATGAAAATGAACGTGGCAGACATGAAAATGAGCGGGGTAGGCATTAAAATAAGTGGGGCAAACATGAAAAAGAGCGGGGCAAGCATGAAAAAGAGCGGGGCAAACATGAAAATGAGCGGGGCAAACATGAAAATGAGTGTCGTCCATTTGAACATTGGATACGTTTAGATTTATCGGCTTAAGCCATAAAATTATCTGTTAAGTTTGCCCCGCTGAATTTCATGTTTGCCCCGCCGATCTCCTAGTTTGCCCAGGTGATTTTCGGGTTGGGCTATACAAACACCAACCCGATAAAACTTAGGCTGGGCTTAGGTTGAGGTCTCAGGTTGCCCGACCCAACTCAAACCCGATTGTTATATTAGTTACTTATAAATTATAATTGAGTGTGGATTGTTTATGTAGAAGGTACACTAATGATGTCGGGTCCCATTTGTCCACGTCATTTCCAAGGACTCACGTGTGTTCTCCCATCGTCTATGAAATGTTTACAACTCATCCACCGTGCATGTAATTTAAGTCAATTTAGGCAATTGCAGTCATGTGGCCCATTTTGGATGGAGAATCAAAAGTCACTCCTCATTGGATTATCTTAATCATCTAGTTGGTGGCCACTAGAGGCTGGTTTGCAGTCCAAATTTTGTAGCAGATCTCAGGTGGATGTAATTCACCTTATTGGTGTGACTTTTTGCATGTGCTCCAATCCTTAGTTGCATAATCCTTCTATTCCCGGTGCCACTTCGACCTCCGATCGTGCTTTGGAACTGTGATCCAGCCCTGCTTTGTAGCCATTTAAACTTGAGCGGGCCAAACTAGAAACGCAGTGGGGGAAACATGAAATTGAGGGGGGCAAACAAGGAATTCAGTGAATTTCTCATGAAAATGAGCGGGCCAAGGGGTTTCCCTTCTATGCCTATGAAGTTCTTGTCTATCAGCCATCAGTTTTTGGTTTTGCTCATTCTAGTATCTTGGCAATTGCCTTGCATTGAGTTCCATGTGCATTTTCCTTTTCGACGAGCTTAGCGGGACAAATTGAAAATACGGTGGGACAAAGTAGAAAGTTCATTTATCATCCACCAAGATTACAAAGTATGCTATACATCAAAACACTAAAGAATTTACAAAGTATGCTATTTTTCAGATATGGGAAACTCGCACCTCCGGCGATTATGCCCAGTTTGTTTGCATCGCCCACACTTTGTTGTTTTCGATTCTTCTCCACGCGATGGAATTCTAAGTTTTTGGGTCTTCCAGCTGACCTCCTTTATCCTGGGGGTTTAATTTGCGCACAATACTCCTTGAAGCCCAACGAAATTTCTTCCCACTCACTCTGGTCACGTACTGGGTACACCGATTCGCTATACGTGGCTCTGTAATTTTGCACCGTGTAGAATGGGGAACAGTATGAGTAATGAGGGAGATTGTAGTTTATATATGCTGACAAGACATGCATATAAGGATACCCCTTCACGCTAAACTCGCGACATGTACATGAAAACTTACTGAGCTTGACTGTATCATTATAATCTCCCACAACATAGTACTCGTCTCGAGAAATAGGATGACAGCGAACATCTCGCGCCTTCTGCACAAGATCCTTTAACTGCTGCTCCGCCCATGGTGTCAATGGTCCTATAAACGATGCCGCCGATTCTCTTCTCTTATAAAATAATTCCTGTATCTTCAATATAACCCCTTCTATCAATTTCGTAATGGGGTATTTGCATGCTTCTTTGAAGAGGGCATTGACACACTCGGAAATGTTTGTAGTAACCAAGTTGAATCTTTTTCCTGAAAAGTGTGAAGATGCCCATCTCTCATATCTGATTTCTGTCAGCCATGCATGTACTGCGGGGTTGGCCATTTCGATATCATGCATTAATTTTTCGAATTCAGCCACCCTACATGTCTTCACCGCCCGCTAGAAGTACATCTCCAATGACTTGTCTTTAAAGGTGTCCACCAAGTTTCTGTAGATATGATAGGCGCAGTAGCCATGAATTGCACGTGGGAAGACATGGGGTACCTCTTTCAGTAAACCTTTATGTCTATCGGATATAATCACAAGATCCTCCAGAGACCCTATCGCATCGCTAAGGTAAGTAAGGAACCAATTCCAACTGCTACCATTCTCCGATTCCCCGATGCCAAACGCAACTAGAAATATATGATTGTCCCCATCTAAGGCCGTGGCGATGAATAAAACACCCTTTTATTTTCCCTTTAAGTGTGTCCCGTCAATGGCTAATACCCTCCGCAATGATTTTTGAAAACTTCTAATGCATTGTCCGAGCGCAACAAAACATCTTTCGAACCTGAAAGTCTCTTTGTTAACATGCAGGGCAGTCACTGTCCCTGGGTTGACCGTCCTCAATTCATGTAAATACAAGGGGAGTTGATTGTAGGAGTCTTCATAAGACCCCATCACCTGATTCATTGCAAGCTCCTTGGCTGCCCATGCCTTCCTATAACTGATAACAATATTATACTTCTCTTGCATGGCGAAGATAATATCACGTGGCCTCAACCCTAGGCGTTGCTCTATGCGGCTAACAATCAAATCACATGCTAACTTACTGCTTGCTTGCCGGTGATCACTCCTCATCCATGACATGCCACACGTGTGATTTGGCGTATAAGTCTGTATCTTGAAAATTCCTGAATCACCCACGCGTGCTGCATGAACCCTCCATTCGCATCTTTCTTCGAAGCATACAACCGTAAATCTCCTAGAATTTGAGTACAGTACCATGTATTGAAATTTATTTTGAAGGGCAAATTGGCTCAAAACATGCTGACACCGACTCTTGTCCTTAAATGTTTGCTCAACGGCTATCTCGATCGATTCACTCAACGAATCCGTATATTCCAGCATTGCTGCATTAGTGAATGCAGCATCATCAAACGGCACAGGAACTTGACGGGTGTTGAAGTTTGATGTTTTGGGAAGGTTTGGATGTGGGATGTTGCTTTCAGGACTGATGTATCTTCGGGCTGTGGATGATGACGGCAGATCTGCTGTTGTTGCTAGAGGCGGTGTCATGTAATCACAAATGAGGTCAACGTCACGTGCACCGCAGGCTTGGGTACTCACAAATTTTGATGTTTGGGGCGGCTCGGACAATTGATCATTTGTTCCTACTACTTGTAATGGATTTGGCTTATATTCAAATTCCACGCCATGCTCTTCTACCACACTGTCAACGTGTGTTGTCATATTAATGTGTTCGATTGTCTCGATGACTAAAGGGATGAACTTTTTCGAATGCTCCAACTGTGTTGCCAGGAACACTTTGACATCATTGTCGTCCTCAAGTACGGTTGGAGGGATTGATTTATTGGAGCAGGGATACAAAACTTTCATCTGAATATCACAATCTATTGGTGTTCTCTTAATAATCCTATACATTCTGGATAGAAGTTCCTCGTACGTAGTATCAACATCTAGCGAAATAGTTTTCGTACTTCCACTCGTGTACGTCTATTGCTTGTTTTCACATTCTAACTCCCCGCCATAGCAACAGATGATTCTCGTAGCCATTATCTGCAAAATCCAATACAATGACAAATTATCAATAAATCGTTAAACAACGGAAGCTTCCCATAAGACAAAACTCAATTAAATAATAGAAGACCAAAAACTCGCTTTCCCTTATAGATAAGAATGATACAAAGCTTAAGGAAATAAAGAGTAAGCAACGCGTTAAATTTTTATGTAATCAACCAGAGCTTATATGGATTAGGCCTTCTACGAATGATTTCGTATCGTATTTTATTAAATTGAGTAAGGCAATCTAACATGACATTGAGCGGGGCAAACTGGAAAAATGAGCGAGACAACGTACAAATTGAGCAGGGCAAATATGAAATTCAGCGGGGGGGTAAGCATGAGATTCAACAGGGCAAACATGAAATTGAGCGAAATGGAATTCAATGAGCATAGCATGGAATTAAGTAGGGCAAACTATTAATTAAGCTATGCAAGCAAACATTAAACGAGTGTATGTAATCCCCATCAACGCATAAAATTCAATAAGCCTAACGCATAAAATTGATTAAGCCTAACACATGCGCATCAACTTGCATTAAATTGACCGTAGCTAGCATCAAATAAGTACATCAATAAATTCATTGAGGTAGCATCAAATAAACAACCAAAGCTCATACATTGAAAATATGAGCGGGGCAAACTAGAAATTGAGCTGGGGAAACATGGAATTGAGCGGGGCAAACATGAAACTCAGCAGGGTAAACTAGAAAATCAGCGGGGCAAACTAAAATTGAGCGGAGCAAACATGAAAATTGAGCGGGACAAACTAGAAATGGAGGGGGGCAAACTACAAAATTCAACAGGAAAATCTAAAAAATCACCCGGGCAAACTAGAAATTGAACAAGGCAAACAGAAAATTGAGCGAGACAAACTATAAATTCAGTTATGCAAGCAAACATTAAATCGAGCGAGCGTCGCATGATATTGAGCTGGGCAAATGATATTTTGAGCGAGCATAGCATGATATTGAGCTGGGCAAACATTAAATCGAGTGAGCATAGTATGATATTCAGTGGGGCAAACATTAAATCGAGCGAGCATAACATCATATTCAGCGGGGCAAACATTAAATCGAGCTGGCATAGCATGATATTGAGCGGGGCAAAAATTAAATCAAGCGAGCATAGCATGATATTGAGCTAGGCAAACATTAAATTGAGCAATCCTAGCATAAAATTTATCGAGGCAAACATTAAATTGACCTTATCTATCATGAAATTGAGCTAGGCAAATATTAAATTGAGCGATACTAGCATGAAATTTATCGAGGCAAACATTAAATTGAACTTATCTTATCTAGGCATGAAATTAAGCTGGGCAAACATTAAATTGACTGATCCTGGCATGAAATTTATCGAGGCAAACATTAAATTGACTTTATTTTACCTACCATGAAATTAAGTTGGGCTAACATTAAATTGAGCGATCCTAGCATGAAATTGAGCAGGGTAAACATGAAATTCAGCGAGCATAGCATGAGATCAAGTGAGCTCTAACATGGAATTGAGTGAGCTTCAAATGGAATTGAGCGAGCTCCACATGGATTGGACCGATCAACACATAAAATTAACTAAGCCTAACACATGAAATTGAGTAAGCCTAATACATGGAATTGACCGAACTTCGCATGCAATGCAATTGTACGAGCCGAGCATTTTTTTTAAATATTTGTACCACCGACTACCATAGTACAGGTCAAATGTAGGTTGAAGAGAGGTGCTTTGGAGTGAGGGAATATTTTCAACCTTCTCAAGGATTGCAAATGCAGCCACTTCATGGGATTTCACGTAACCCTAGCCAAGAAGAAAATGACAAATGTAGAATGATGATATCTACATGATTCACTAAGATTCGATGAGGAAAATGAGAAGAATAACCTCCATGCGTCAGTTTATTGTTGAAAAGGAGTGAAAGACTGTTATTTTGAGAAGGGAGTGAAAGCAACAGGGGTGACAGAATGGAGTAAGATATTAAGGAAAGGAAACGGATTGGCTACTCACCCTGCCACCACCCAATGGCTATGGTCGGTGGTCTGTGAGCCCCACCATGATGTATGTGTTTCATCCATTCCGTTCATCCATTTTTTCAGTTCATTTTAGTCCTTCTTCCAAAAAATGAGAGGGATATAAATCTCAGGTGGACCACACAACAAGAAGATAATATTGATTGGATATTGATAATTAAATTTCTCCTAAGGCCCAATAAATTGTTTAATTGACATCTAATCTGTTGATTAGTTCATACAGGCATAGATGAAGGGAAAAAATAAAAATCAAGTTCATCCAAAATTTTTATGGCCCTCTAATGGTTTCTAGTGGTTGACGCTCATTCAACACTGTTTCCTGTAACGTGGTACACTTGAGATTTGGATATACCTCATTTTTGGTCTCACACCATAAAATGATGTGGAAAAATATATGGACGGCATGGATGAAAAGCATACATCATGGTGGGGCTCACAGAACGCCGACCGTATGCCATTAGCTGGTGGCAAGGAGAGTACCGAATCCGTTTCCGTCAGGAGGAGAGGTATTTTCATCCTGTTATTCCGACTCCATACCAGGAGGTCCAGCTGCGTATTCTAAGTTTGTATTGCTTCAAAAAAACCGCTGGATAAAAGGTGGGGTCCACAGTCATAAATTTCTCTTTAAAGTACAATACAAAAAGTGAGGCAGGTCTAGAGATTAAGTGGACCACAAAGTGAGGATTGAACGTCCACCATTAAAAACTTGTTGGGAGCTGGAGAAGTTTCGGATAAAGCCGATATATGTGTTTTCAATTCATCCACGTCTACGTGACCTTATGAATGGGTTGGAAGGTAAAAAAAAAAACATCACATTAGCCCTTAGAAAGGTTTCAATGGTGGGTGTCATTATTTCTGCAGCTTCCTTTGGTGCAGTCTACTGGTGCTGTGGACCTGCTTAATTTTTAGGATAACCTTAAAATGATATGAGAAAATCGATGAACGGAGTGGATAAAACACTTACATTACAGTAGACCCCGCAGACCCCTGCCTGAACGGGGTGGGACGCAAACCGCGTCCGCGGGTGCAATCCGCATCCTATCTTCCTTAAACGAGAAATTATATGATGCTCTAAGGGTTTATACTTCTATATGCATTACTTTTCTTGTTCTTACAACTGAGGCTATGGTTAAATAATCTAGACCGATGGTTTTATGTGAAACAAGCTGGATGGAATATTTCCAAAATTCGTTGCTCATAAATGAATTGAAACCTCCAAAACTGGGATACATTTTCACTGAATACTGACAGTTACTGTTTTCTCTTATAGCCTTGTGCAATGATTTGAATGGTTCCGATTATTTTATTGATTTCATTAGATGATATTCAAACCAGTGTTATTGTCAGCTTTCAGTGGCCTGGATTAACTAATCAGTGGTCTCACTTGTCTGAACTGAAAATCCACCGATACAGTGAAAACACTGGCTTTTCTTACTGTATATAGTCTTCTGAAGGGACGCGGATTAGGTAATGACAGGTCTTCCGAAGGGACGTGGATTAGGCAGGGACAGGTTGAGTAGGGAGACTCCTACCGAAGTGACCTCGCTCTCCCATTCTTTTTCGTGGTGTGTCCTTTGGATCTGCCTCATTCTTTAATTCATGACATGATATCTCCAAATGGATGGACAGCACATGCACCATGGTAGGACTCATATAATTAACGGCGTCACTTCAGAAGCGAGTCTAGCTGCTTAACCTGTCAATAGTTATTCCGACTTAACCTGCCGTTAGCTAATATGTGACGGGGATTAACTAGTGGCAAGTTGAGTGGTGAGACCCACTACTGAAGTAACATAACCAAGTTCCATGGCCCCTCATGAGCAAGTTCGATCTCAAATAAGCATCACGGTAGACCTGGGGGAGGTTGAGTAGCAAGAGTCGGTATTGAAGCGCTGTCACTAAGTTCTTTGGGCCATCGTGATATATGTTTTATACCCACACCTTCTGTTGATTTGGAGAGATCATTTTAGGGCATGATCCCATTAACGAGTCAAATCCAACCCTCAAGTGTAATCCACCATAGAAAATAGGAGAGAGTGACGCCTACCATTAAAAACTTACATGGGCCACAAAAGTTTTTGATCAAGCTGATATTTGCGTTTTTTATTCTTTAATGTATGTATTAACTTATGAACAATCATTGATGGAGGTGGGTCTGGTTTTTCTTCTTTGCTTTGATATGCGTTTTTTGAACTTGTTTTTGGAGCAATCGTGCTTTGATGTAGAGGGAAGGAAAGATTTTTTTTTTGTTTAGAGATTGAAATCCATTCTCACTCTCTCTCTCCTTATATGCGTATATGGTTTTATTAATGGATTAGGGTTTTTTTTTTTTGCTTTTAAAAAAAAAAAAAAAAGAACTTATGAACAGATTGGATCTCAAAAAAGCATAAGGGTGGACAACAATAGGCATCGCTCTCTCCTCCGTTTCCATGGTGACGCTCACTATAGCTTTAAATGTCTCTCATTCTTTGAATCATGACCTAAAATGATCTCTCTAAATGGATGGACAATATGGATACAACACATATACTATGGCGGGGCTCACAAAACTTAGTGGCGTAACTTCAGTAATAGCCAATCTGGCTACTCAACCGGTCAGTAGCTAATCCGCGTCCCTTCCAAAAAGCCACCAAAGTGGATTGCCTGCACTGGGTAAGTTGATATTCCTGTATTTAGTGCTGCATGGGCCCACAGAGATGTACTTAACAATAAATAAATAAATAAATAAAGATATACTTGACCAGTCTATTCAGTTCATCTGTTTTTAATGACCTAAGTAGGATAGGAACGTAAAAATCTAACTGATCCAAAACTCAAGTAGACCATCCCAAATGAAACAGTCGGAACAAAAGCGTCCACTGTGGGAACCTTATTGGAGGTGACCATAATATTTATATGCCGTAGAAATCATTCATAGAGTTATTACCCTCAAATAAATTGTAGACACAAATATCATCCTGATACTGACACCCCAGCCGTTCAACCTCTCTGATTTGCTGTGGTATTGTATGGCATGGCCCACATGTGTGTGTGTATATATATATATGTCCTATTTTGGCTCGGTGAAAAATCTACTCCATCCATCCATTTTGAAAGATCACAGTAAAATAGTATTCTAAAAATCAGGAAAATCCAAAGATTATGTGGGCCATATTGTACGAAACAGTGGGGGTTGAACGCCTTAGGGTGAGAAGTTTTGTATCAGGATAATATTTTTTTTCTTACAGTTTATCTGAGTGGTAATAATCCTATGAACGGTTTGGATGGCATATAAACATCATCGTCAGCTCGAGGAAGAAGGCTACAACCTCAACATTTCTCTTCAACTATTTCATTGGTGTGGCCCACTTGAGTTTTGGATGTGCCTTATTTTTAAATCCTGTCTTATAGTTATCTTCTAAAACTGATAAACAGAGTAGATTTTTAAAGACATCTCTATGGGCCTCGAGGACAAGTAAGTTACTCCACTTCCCTCTCCACCGCTCATTATCTTACGGAAGAGAATTTCAATGGTAATATTACTAGCACCTTGGCTATGTATACACGAGGTTCTAGATTGGTGAAGTTGGGTCCTTTTTTAGTAATCCAAACCATTGGTATGCTGAAACACATTGTGGATGAATAAATTAAAACAGTTTTGATTGAAATGTCCTATTTATAAATAAATTTCCCTCATATGAAAATAGACCGTTACTAAATTTCTCTTGTAAAATGTCATTAATAGAAAGAGTAATATTTTCAAATTAAATATTTTTTAAAATCAAAGTTTCATTAAAAACACAGCCAAAACCAGATGAATGGTGTGGATTTCTGAAAAATGAACCCCACCTATTATAATTTAAAACCCATGTATAGTGGACAAACATGAGCCCCACTTGTTATAATTTAGGGAGAAAATGACCACTGTAGACAAAACCTTTTATCCAGCGGTTTTTATGAAGGAATACAAACTTTAGTTACCAACTTAGACTACCACGTGCGGACAGCAACTTTGAGGACGAAACTACCCCTCCTTTTCACTGCGAAGACGAGCGCTGACGCTCCTCCAACTGAGCGTTGTACGAACGGCTTAAAAGAGATCAAAGTTCCGCAGCTATATATTTATTATATCCACAACGTTCATCCATATTTCGAGATCATTTGGGAGCATTGTCCAAAAAAAAAAAAAATCATATCCAAAGATCAACTGGACCACACCACAAAGAGCAGCAGGGAAATTGATTTTCACCCTTAAAATTTTTGTAGGGCCCACTATAACATTTATTTTCCATCCAATCTATTCATAAGGTCACAAAGGCCTGGATGAAGAGGGAAAACAAAATTTCATAATGATCCAAAACTTCCGGAACCCCTAAAAGGGTTTCAATGGTAGACGTTCAATTCCCCACTGCCTTTTACAGTGTGGTCCACTTGATAGTTAGATCTGTCTTATTTTTCATCTCAAGACTTAATATGAGCTCGCCAAATAGATGGACAGTTTGGATATAACACAGACCTCATGGTGGGGCCCAGAAAAGCAACAAAAATTTCAAAAAAAAAAAAAAAAAATCGGCGATGAATCGCGGATTCCGCGATTCCACCGCAGCTCGCTGTAGGATTTGGGGATGGATCAGGGAATCAGTGATTGATCCGCGATTCAAACAAAAGGCTATGGTTACAGATTATAACCATAGCTATAGCCGTATCCTGTGTACTTTTCTTTTTATTTTTTATTATTTTATTATTTTATTTTTTTTACATTTAGAATTTTATTCTACCTATATTTTTCTCTAACACATGTTTATATAAATATGTATATATAAGCATATAAAAAAAAATTTGTCTCCTTTTTTCTTCTAAACCAAAATTAGTTACTTGACATACCATATATGATTTTAGGGCTGAAAGTTGGGCGGGTTCAACTCGACCAACCTATGACCCACCCGACATTGGGTTGGGCTTGGGCAGGATGTATCGGGTTTGGTCTTGGGGTTGGGCCATACAAACACTAACCTGATAAAATTTGGAAACGGAATCACCAGGATTGACCAACAAATGCATGGAAATGATCGTGAAGTGAAGGGAATTGACTGTAAAGTGCATCCAAATGACCGTGAATCTAAACGGAATCATCGGAATTGACCGTGAAATGCATGGAAATGACCATGAAGTTAAGCAAATTGACCATAAAATGCGTGGAAATGACCGTGAAGTGAAGGGAATTGACCATGAAGTGCATCGAAATGACTATGAATCTAAATGGAATCACTGGAAATGACCGTGAAATGCATGGAAATGACCGTGAAATGAAGCGAAATGACCATGAAATGCATGGAAATGACCGTGAAGTGAAGGAATTGACCGTGAAGTGCATGGAAATGACCGTGAATCTAAATGGAATCGCCGGAATTGACCGTGAAATGCATGAAAATGACAGTGAAGTGAAGCGAATTGAACGTGAAATGAGTGGAAATGACCGTGAAGTGAAGGGAATTGACTGTGAAGTGCATCGAAATGACCGTGAATCTAAACGGAATCGCTAGAAATGACCGTGAAATGTATGGAAATGACCATGAAGTTAAGTCAATTGACCGTGAAATGCATGGAAATGACCGTGAAGTGAAGGGAATTTACTGGAAATTGAGCGGGACAAACTAAAAATTGAGCAAGACAAACTGGAAATTGAGCAGGCTAAACTAGAAATTGAGCGGGCCAAACTGAAAATTGAGCAAGACAAACTAGAAATTGAGCGAGACAAACTGAAAATTGAGCGGACCAAACTAGAAATTGAGCGGACCAAACTGAAAATTGAGCGGGACAAACTGGATATTGAGCGGGACAAACTGAAAATTGAGTAGGACAAACTGAAAATTGAGTAAGACAAACTGAAAATTGAGCGGGCCAAACTAGAAATTGAGCTGGCCAAACTAGAAATTGAGCGGGACAAACTGGACTACGTGTTAAAATTCTACGTAATAGGACAATATTAGCTTTTCCGTTTTGGTTTACCATAGACAGTTCACATTCAACTGAAAAAAATAAAGGTCTAGATATTGAAACTGGGAGGTTCAAATGACAGGTTTTCTAGGACCTGCTTTATCCACCGTTGGACACAACAAACCAACAGTCTGGATTAACGAACTATGTGCTTCATTTATTTGAGATGAAAGACGGTTTATACCGTCGAAAGATGTGTGCTAATCATAACATGATTCCTCCTCCACTGTGATGAAACATGTGGGAGATGCCAACCATTCATCAGATGGGTCTAAAACATATGCCTCACCTACTCCAGAAAGCCATCTCTATCTCCTTATGTGGCGACCCACGCATACAAAGATTAACTATAAGGGTCAGGTCTATTTCATGACCCAACCAGTCTGATTTGTGAAGATGTAATACCCAATCTTAAAACGGCCTAGATCTAAGCATGTCAGCATCCCAATATTAAAACGAGGTCAGCTACAACGGGTCATTGATATATTGTAACAGGACAAGTAGGATTATAGCTGTTGGATTTGGGTCATATTGGAACGATATCAGTTTGGCCCACTTAATTTCCAGTTTGGCCCGCTTAATTTTCAGTTTGTCCCGCTCAATTTTCAGTTTGTCCCGCTCAATTTTCAGTTTAGCTCACTCAATTTCCAATTTGTCCCGCTCAATTTCCAGTTTGTCCCGCTCAATTTTCAGTTTGGCCCGCTCAATTTCTAGTTTGTCTCGCTCAATTTCCAGTTTAGCCCGCTCAATTTTCAGTTTGTCCCGCTCAATTTTCAGTTTGAAAATTGAGCGGGCCAAACTGGAAATTGAGCGGGCCAAACTGATATCGTTCCAATATGACCCAAATCCAACAGCTATAATCCTACTTGTCCTACTGCAATACATCAATGACCCATTGTAGCTGACCCCATTTTAAGATTGGGATGCTAACATGCTTAGATATAGGTCGTTTTAAGATTAGGTATTATATCTTCCCAAATCAGATTGGTTGGGTCATGAAATAAACCTGACCCTTATGGTTAATCTTTGTATGCGTGGGTCGCCATGTAAGGAGATAGAGATGGCTTTCTAGGGTAAGTGAGGCATATGTTTTAGACCCATCTGATGAATGGTTGGTATCTCCCACGTGTTTCATCACAGTGGAGGAGGAATCAAGTGATGATTAGCACACATCTTTCGACGGTATAAATCGTCTTTCATCTTAAATAAATGAAGCACATAGTTCGTTAATCCAGACTGTAGGTTTGTTGTGTCTAACGGTGGATAGAGCAGGTCCTAGAAAACCTATCATTTGAACCTCCCAGCTACCAATATCTAGACCTTTATTTTTTTTCAGTTGAATGTGAACCATCTATGGTAAACCAAAATGGAAAAGCTAATATTGTCCTATCACGTAGAATTTTGACATGTAGTCCAGTTTGTCCCGCTCAATTTTCAGTTTGGCCCACTCAATTTCAAGTTTGTCCTGCTTAATTTTCAGTTTTTCCAGTTTGGCCCGCTCAATTTTCAGTTTGTCTTGCTAAATTTTCAGTTTGTCCCGCTCAATTTCCAGTTTGGTCCGCTCAATTTCTAGTTTGGTCCGCTAATTTCCAGTTTGTCCCGCTCAATTTCCAGTTTGTCCCGCTCAATTTTCAGTTTGGTCCGCTCAATTTCCAGTTTGGCCCGCTCAATTTCGAGTTTGCCCCACTCAATTTCCAGTTTGTCTCGCTCATTTTTCAGTTTGTCCCGCTCAATTTCTAGTAAATTTCCTTCACTTCACGGTCATTTCCATGCATTTCACGGTCAATTCACTTAACTTCATGGTCATTTCCACACATTTAACGGTCATTTCTAGCGATTCTGTTTAGATTCACGGTCATTTCGATACACTTCACAGTCAATTCCCTTCACTTCACGGTCATTTCCACACTTTTCACGTTCAATTCGCTTCACTTCACAGTCATTTTTATGCATTTCACAGTCAATTCCGGCGATTCCGTTTTGATTCACGGTCATTTCGATGCACTTCGCGGTCATTTCCATGCATTTGACGGTCAATCCCGACGATTCCGTTTCCAAGTTTTATCGAGTTGGTATTTGTATGATGACATATTGAGGGTTTAGAACATATGGAAGCCTAATGGACAATAGGGTATTTTCTCGTATTCCTCTTGGTTTTTCTTCTCTATAGTTTTGGGATGCCTCTACACTGAGAGAGTTCTTCTTTTTATAAAGAGAATCCGAGAGGATTAGGAAGAGTTGGTTTACAATAGGGATAAGGTCTTTGTATCCAACTTCATCTTTATCCCCTCTCAATTAGATCCCAATTTGAGAGAGAGGCATGCACATAGCTAAAAGGATATCTACTCGGAGATATTCCATGGGAAAACCATGTAGGACCCACCCACTAGTGGCTGTCCACAAGTGGGCCTCTAGGGCCCATATCCAACACAAATGGGTCAGCTTGACTCAAAGACTCAAATGAATCTTTACATGACTTTGCTCAATATCTACTAATTAAATAAATAAAATTTTGTTAACTCGTTGATTATAATCAAACTATGTAATACTCTATTGCATGCGTCTGTGGGAGTTTTTGTGCTCTTTTTGCCAGTCTCATGCCTATATAAAGGAGGGTTGCATTAGGTTGACAGCCAGAGCGTGGTTGCATGAAGCAAAGTAGCATATATATGTTAGCAAGTATAAATGGCTAGGAAGCGGGAGCGAGAGCGTGATTCTGAAACTTGATTTGAGGTGGGAGTTTGCAATAATTTTCATCACAAATCTGCACAATAGGACATTCCAAAGCCCTTGTTAGAGTGGACTGGTAGAACAGGATTCATGTCTCCAATCCCAATTAATTGGGATAAGTCTTAGATGCTGCTGATGAAATAAATAGTTGTTTTAATTAGTAAAATAGTCATCTTTGCATAATATATATACAAGCAAGTAAACATGTTCACGAGCAATAAAGTGCCGGTGGTATATGTATCCTGCAATTTGGGAGGTTGCTAGTTCAAATTTCTTTGTATGCTTATTGTGAAAAAGAATTGTTCTTAGGCTAGTGACTTGGTTTGGGACGTTGTGAGTCAACGAGTCAACTCAAAGAGTCACACTGAATCACATTTGAAATCAAATTCGCCACTGACTTCGCTTGCAATCTCGTCAAGTCGAGTCAATTCTGTCGAGTTTCAAGATGATTCACTGAGTTCTATAACTGTGGCAGAAATAGAAACTTTAGTCTCCTCAGCATTCAGATTGATGGTGTCTCCTAATTGCAATTAGTTACTTTCAAGTTAGACTTGAAAGGAACACAATTGGAATTTGAGGGTACTTCCTCATTATGAATGCTAGGAAACATATTAATTTTTGTCATTTCCTCTTGATTAAACTCGACTATTGAAAATCCAATCAAGTTGTGCTTCCAAACATTCCAAACACAACACAACATGCATACCTTCCTAGCCATTAGCTTTTGTACATTACTTACATAGAGTTTCAGGTCTTCTTTCTCTTGCTTTGAAGGGTAGTAGATGGGCAGGTAGGTCACCTCCATATAATTCACAAATTGACAAAGAAGCAAAATTACATGGCGGACTTGTAAATATGTATAAATATTGGATCTTGTAGATAGTTGAACAAAGACGAGGGAATCAGACATAGTTTTGGAAGATAGAGAATTTGGTGCTAAACACAAATGCTGAAGCTAGTCATCAAGCACTCAATTCCATGCACGTGGCGTGAATGTAAGAAATCCAGACTGTTCATCCATGGGCCCTAGCTACTGTAGACAACTTTTGAGGATTACGATTGGGCAGGTAAGAACGGCACGACCATGGTTAACATTTAATGGAAAAAAGTGTCCTACATGTTAGCTAGCATCATTTGACTGGTGGGTCCAACAAAATAAATGGCCCACATCTCATACGCAGACACTGTGTGCATAGAGATTGATTTGCTTTAGCACTAGACTTTCCCCCTTCAAATACGTATCTTTGCTTTCAAGGATAGATTTCAATACAATCTTTGAAGCCTCTGGTGAGGAAACTCATTAAGCGATGGACTCGCAAGCTTCCAAGAAACTTCAGAAGCCATGCAGATTAAGTAATGAAAGATAAGCTTCATTACCCCAGTCTTTCACACCTAAATGTAAAATCTTGTTGAAGTTATGAATAAACCAAGGGCTTCTCACTCCAAATATAGTGTCCCATGCCGGACTAAATCTTTCGTAAGGATATCTCAGGATCACTGGAAGGACTGGCGTTTTGGATAAAAAAGCACATGTCTTAAATGAAAGGAGGAAATCTCCATTTGTAGTTGTGCCCTTTGCAGTTGGAAATGGAAATAATCAACCATAGTCCATAATGATGCAAAGAAGCACACTGGCGTTCAATTCGCTTCACTTCACAGTCATTTCCATGCATTTCACGGTCAATTCTGACAATTCCGTTTAGATTCACAGTCATTTCGATGCACTTCACGGTCAATTCCCTTCACTTCATGGTCATTTCTATGCATTTGATGGTCAATCCCGGCGATTCGGTTTTCAAGTTTTATTGGGTTGGTGTTTGTATGGCCCAACCCCAAGACCAAACCCGATACATCCTGCCCAAGCCCAACCCAATGTCGGGTGGGTCATAGGTTGGTCGGGTTGAACCCACCCAACTTTCAGCCCTAAAATCATATATGGTACGTCAAGTAACTAATTTTGGTTTAGAAGATATTCTTATTATATGAATAAAGAAATAAATGAAAAAAGGGGATAAATTTTTTTTATATGCTTATATATACATATTTATATAAATATGTGTTAGAGAAAATTGTAGGTAGAATAAAATTCTAAATGTAAAAAAATAAAAAAATAAAAAAATAAAAAAATAAAAAATAAAAAGAAAAGTACACAGGATACGGCTATAGCTACGGTTATAATCCGTAGCCATAGCCTTTTGTTTGAATCGAGGATCAATCGCGGATTCGACGATCCATCCCCAAATCCTACAGCGAGTCTGCGGTGGAATCGCGGAATTCGTGATTCATCACCGATTCTGTTTTTTTCTTTTTTTTTTTTCCCTGTGAAAATTTCGTTGCTTCTGTGGGCCCCACCATGAGGTCTGTGTTATATCCAAACCGTCCATCTATTTGGCGAGCTCATATTAAGGCTTGAGATGAAAAATAAGATAGATCTAACTATCAAGTGGACCACACTATAAAAGGCAGTGGGGAATTGAACGTCTACCATTGAAACCCTTTTAGGGGTTACAGAAGTTTTGGATCATTATGAAATTTGTTTTTCCTCTTCATCCAGGCCTTTGTGACCTAATGAATAGATTGGATGGAAAATAAATGTTATGGTGGGCCCTACAAAATTTTTAACGGTGAAAATCAATTTCTCCGCTGGTCTTTGTGGTGTGGTCCAGTTGATCTTTGGATATGATTTTTTTTTTTTTTTGAAAAATGCTCCGAAATGATCTCGAAATATGGATGAACGCTGTGGATATAATAAATATATAGCTGTGGGGCCATGTAACCTTGATCTCTTTTAAGCCGTTCGTACAAGTCTCAGTTGGAGGAGCGTCAGCGCTCGTCTTCGCAGTGAAAAGGAGGGGTAGTCTCGTCCTCAAAGTCGCTGTCCGCAAGTGCTAGTCTAAGTTGGTAACTTAAGTTTGTATTCCTTCATAAAAACCGCTGGATAAAAGGTTTGTCTACAGTAGTCATTTTCTCTAATTTAGGAGAGCGTTTCATTGTTTCGGGTTGTCGAGGCGTATAGACCTCAGGTTTCAGCCAGCCGCAAAGATACCTTAATGGTGAAACTAAGCCTAGGGTTGTACGGATGAACCCAAAAAGACCAAAAAACCTTTCCTTCTACAGCTGCTTACCCTAACAGTCAAGGGTCTTTTGGTCAAAATGGCATCTTTCAAAACCTAAAAACTCGCTTTTTGTAAAATAAGTTTCCGGCCAGCGAAAATATCTAACTAGTCCATGCATGTTTCAATAGGCATGGATACCGGAAGAAGCATGCCATCTCTCTCTCTCCTCCTCTTCTTCATCTTGTCTCTCAAGGCCTACTTCTCCAATGGTTCAGATTCTATCACCCCAACTCAACATCTTAGTTGGCCCCATAACCTAACCTCCCAAGGTGGGGCATTTGAACTGGGTTTCTTCACACCAGGCAACTCCCAAAAATACTACATAGGCATCTGGTACAAACGAGTCCCACAACAAACAGTTGTCTGGGTAGGCAACAGAGAAAAACCCCTCCCAAACCCCTCCAATTCAATCCTAAAAATTGCAGAAGACGGCAATCTAGTCCTCCTCAGCCCCTCAAATTTGCCAATCTGGTCCACCAATCTAATATCGAAGCCATTGAATTTGACTGTAGCGGTCCTCCTAGACACTGGAAATCTTGTTCTGAGAGACAGATCCAATTCCTCTGTGGTGCACTGGCAGAGCTTCGATCACCCAACTGATACATGGCTGCCTGGAGGGTGGCTTGGATTGAACAAGGTAACGGGTGAAAACCAACGGCTTACTTCATGGAAGAACTCGGAAGATCCAGCCCCTGGGCTGTTCTCTATAGAGATCGACCCGGGCCCGAGCACACAGTATTTTATTATGTGGAATGGGACTAAAAGTTACTGGAGTAGTCGAAATTGGGATGGGGCAATTTTCAGCAATGTCTCCGAAATGCGATTGAACGATTTCGATTTCATTCAAGGCGAACGGAGGAAATACGGTTTCAACTTCATCAATGATGAACAGAGGAAGTTTTTCAATTACTCAGTGAAAAATACTTCCTCCCTTTCCAGATTCGTGATTGATCATTCTGGTCAGATCAAGATGATTTCATGGCTGGAATACTCCTCTCAATGGAATCTGTTCTGGGCGCAGCCAATATCTCAATGCGATGTTTATGCTCTTTGTGGTTCCTTCGGAAGCTGCGACGAGAAGAGCTCGTCCTGTACGTGCTTGCCTGGTTTTGAACCCAAGTCTCAGAAAGACTGGAATTTGAGGAGTTGGTCGGGCGGGTGCACGAGGAAAACCCATCTGGAGTGTGGTCAGAACGGGTCATTCGCTAGTCAGAAAAACGGGTTTTGGGTGTTGCCTGAATTGGAGCTGCCGGACGGCTCACGCTCTTTGGCGGTTGGGAGCACCAGAGAGTGTGAATTGGCCTGCTTAAATGACTGTTCTTGCACTGCTTATGCTTTTCAGAGCAGGTGTTTGATACGGAACGGAGAATTGTTGAATCTGAAGCAGCTGTCTGATGGAAATAGTGAAGGCCGGACGCTTCATCTCCGTCTTGCGGCCTCTGAACTGAAGATTTCGGATTGTAGTAAGGGGACCAGTACATGGGCTGTTATAGGTGTGGTTGCAGGGGCTGTTCTTCTTTTGGGTATTGCTCTGTTTTTTATTTGTAGGTGGCACCGACAACGGAATATGGTTAGTTCAGAGGCAGTTCAAGGCTCTTTTATTGCATTTAGCTACCGAAGCCTGCAGATCGCAACGAAGAATTTCTAAGAGACATTGGGCAGCGGAGGTTTCGGTTCTGTTTTCAAAGGGACTCTCCCTGATCAAGCAATGGTGGCGGTGAAGAAGCTTCAAGGGCTTCGGCAAGGAGAGAAGCAGTTCCGGACAGAGGTGAGCACAATCGGGATGATCCAGCACGTTAATCTCATCCGCCTTCGTGGGTTTTGCTCGGAAAAGGCTAAAAGACTGCTCGTCTATGATTGCATGCCAAACGGGTCTTTGGATTCTCATCTGTTTGGTGAGATTTCCAACATCCTGGATTGGCCGACGAGGTACAAGATTGCAATTGGGACGGCGAGAGGAATAGCTTATCTACACGAGAAATGCCGAGACTGTATCATACATTGCGACATTAACCCAGGAAACATACTTCTAGATGGTGGGTTCTGTCCAAAGGTGGCGGATTTTGGCCTGGCAAAGCTCATTGGGCGGGATTTCAGCCGGGTTTTAACAACCATGAGAGGAACAAGAGGCTATCTTGCACCTGAATGGATTTCAGGGCTGGCAATCACGTCAAAAGCTGATGTCTACAGCTATGGGATGATGGTTTTCGAGATCATATCAGGAAGGAGGAATTCTGAGCACTTGGAAGTAGGGGAAATGGTGTTTTTCCCTATTTGGGCTATGAGGAAAATCACAAGCGGTGAAATCCATTGCTTGTTGGATTACAGATTGGAGGGAAATGCAAATATGGAAGAGCTCGGTCGAGCTTGCAGAGTCGCCGGCTGGTGCATTCAGGACGACGAGAATGACAGGCCGTCAATGGGGCAGATTGTTCAAATCTTGGAGGGTGTTTTGGAGGTGAGCGTGCCGCCGGTACCAAGATCACTTCAGATTCTCGCGGAAAATCAGAACATGGTTTTCCGCTCTGAGTCTTCGTAGTATCATGGGCCGAGCAATGAATCAACAAATTCGCGGTGCAAGACCACTTAGCAGGTTCCAGCGAGTGAAGATTGTCATGGTGAGATCTCAACCGTCCAAACGTTCCAATATAATTCATGGCCCATAAATTAAAGTTTGTTATAGTCGTTCTGGTTTGTTTATTTTCTTTGTATAAGCTGCATTTGGATGTTTAATTGAGTTAAATTGTGATATTTCAGTCTAATATAGTTGAAATGGCCGTGCTTATTGAAAGGTTGCTACCTATCTGTGGTTTAAATTGTTTCGTATGCAACTTGAAACCGTGGAATTTAGCCTCCCCAACGAAGTTAATTGTTTTGTATAAGCCTGATTATCGCATTTCAGTTGAATTGAGGATCTAAACTGGCAAAGGTAAAGTTGATCACCGCCTTCTAGATCGATACTTACCTTAAATCCATGAGGCTCTCTCGAATTCACAAAAGTTTTTTCCATACACGAGAGATAATTTTTTAAAGGAATTGATTCACTGAATTGATTATTGTCATAAAAATTAGTTTAACCACTTTAAATAATCCTACACAAACCTTGAAAATGTAATTAAAGTGTTTTAGTCAAATTAGAAAATAAATTCAGAAAATTGTGTAAATTTTGCATGTTCATGGACCGGTTGAGTCAACAGGTGGAAATAACAAAAAGTGTCCAGAGATTTAAACTAGAAATTTTGTGATTTTCGACTTGTTGAATTGGATTTCGACTTGTCTAAACCAGTAGAAATCAGGCCCCAAGAAATTTGGAATTTCATGTAGAATTTCGACCGGTCAATCAATCTATTGACTGTTCAAACTAGTCGACTTTGGTCGATCGATTGTATGACAGAACCTAGCCGACTTCAGTCGATCGATCGAAGTTTATGTTCGATCAATCGAAAGTGCAAATTTTTGTTCAGCAAACAAAGTAAAAAAATCGTATCGTGGTCCGATTGATGGAAGTCCAAGTTCGATGGATCGAGGGTCTCCTTGGGTGGTCCTGATCTATCCAGGGTACCAATTGAGAATTACCAAAACTGTCCGGCAAATAAATTGAATTAACCTGGCCCGTTTTGATTTCTTTGGCGCCGTCGTAATCATACATGGCTCTACAACCATACCGGTCATGGAGGCTAAACTGATTCAACCCCAGGGCGTTCCCTGAAGTCAGGGATTTTGAAAGTCTTACTGATGTGCAAGTAATCCACGTCCGCGTTTCAAATGTCATCACCGTTTTCTAAATGGTGCCCAACTGACACATGCGTCTGCCCCCTGCTTGGACTTGGATTGCATGGTGACCCAAATGCCATACAACTACATGTGGTGACAGGACTTCGTGGGGCCTACCATGGTGTATGAATTTATACACCCTATTAAGGGCATGACCTGGGACGTCCTTTGTGTAATTGTTTAATGAGGAGGTCACCCCTCTATAGCTTCATGCGAATTTACCGGGAGCCCACCATGATGTATATGTTTTATCCACGCCGTTCATTTGTTTACCATGCTCATTTTAGGAAATGAACCCAACATTAAAGCATATCCAAAGCTCAAATAGACCACACCTTAGGAGAAAGTGGGAATTGAATGCTAGTATTTTGCCGCTCATTTTAGAAAATGAGCCCAAATTAAAGCATATCCAAAGCTCACCCGAACCATATCATCGGAAAAAGTGGGGATTGAATGCTTGCCTTTTCTACGCTCATTTTAGAAAATTGGCCCAAAATTAAAGCACATCCAAAGCTCAAGTAAACCACATCCCATGAAAAAGTAGGGATTAGATACCTTCAGTTTGCCCGCTCATTTTGAGATATGAGCTTAAAATTAAAGCATATCCAAAGCTCAAGTAGTCCACTTCATTAGGAAAAAGTGATGATTGAATATGTCATTGAAAACTATGTGAGAAAAAAAAGTTTTGGATCAAATTAATATTTATGTTGTCCCTTGGGTAGGCTCCATAGCTCAGTGGTAAACAGACTCCTGCTCTACGGACACCGGGATCAAATGATCATGTAATGTGGATGTGGGTGTGTGTGTGTGTGTGAGTGTGTGGGGGTGTGTAAAAAGTAAAAAAGAAAAACAAAATAAAAATAAAAATAAAAATTGCATTCCCTTCAATTCAGGGCATTATCATCAAGTTGAATGACAAATGAACATCAATGTGGGCCCCTTAAAGTCTGGGATGGAATCTCATTGCCTCAATTTTTGGCATCACCATTCCACATGCATTGTCTGTCGAGCAACGACTTCTTCAATGGTGGTCTACGCTGGTTTCTAATGGACAAAAATCTGCTGCCCACAAACTGGCTCCCTGCGTCCTTCTCTGGGAAGTGTGGAAAGCGCGGAACGCAATAATTTTCTCCGACACAAAGCCTCAACCACGCACGTTGCTGACTCGCATTAGCTGGTGGATTAATTTTCTCAGGGAAAAGACCGGCTCGTCAAATCCTCCATCTCCCTATCAGCATGTCACCCATATTTTGGGACCTCCCCACCAATCCTCAGTGGCTCACTCTCGTAGCTCACTTTCAGTTGTAACCTGGTTTTGGCCACATGTCGGGTGGATAAAAATAAATGTCGATGGGTCTGCAATTGGAAACTTGGGACCTACTGGAGGTAGGGGTCTCTGTAGGGGCAACTCTGGAGGTTTCATCTTTGCTTTTGCGGAAGGCTACGGGACAGCTTCTAACACTCACGCGGAGCTTAGAGCCATTCATGACGGTCTACGGTTGGGCCTTTCGAAAGGGTATCGTAAGATAATTATTGAATCGGACTCTGAACTAGTCATCAGTCTACTGTCTGGCTATGCTTCCCCTGGCTGGAAATGGTTCTCTTGGCTTGCCAGAATTCGTGATTTGGTATCGTCTGTTGAAGTGATCTACTCACATATCCTTAGGGAAGGAAACGCTCCTGCAGACACCATGGCTAGGCAGGGTAGCGGGTCGCAGTCCTCTTTTTTCTCGTGCACCTTGGTGGATCTTCCCTCTCACACTAGAGGTCTCATCTTTTTAGACAAGGTGGGACTAGGCTCGATGAGAAATCGTTAGCTTCTTTTGTGCAGATTTTCTTTTCCACATGATAGGTTGCCCTAGGTTCTTTTTATTCTGGCCAATCCGAAGCCTTTGTAGAGTTTTGTATTCTTTTTTTTTTTTGTATGCAATGAAAGAGTGGTTTTCGATTAAAATAATAATAATAAAAAAAAAAATAAATAAATAAAAAGTGGGCCCCTTAAAAGGTTTCAATCGTGGGTTCACTATCACCCCACTTTAGCGGTTTTGGGATTGCCATGTAATTGGCATCCTATCTTCCTTAAATGAGAAATTATATGATGCACTGAGTGCTTATTTTTATATATGCATTACTTTTCTTATTCTTACAACTGGAGCCACTGTTAAATAATCTACACCGATGGTTTTATGCGCAACAACGTGGATGGAATATTTCCAAAACGTGTTGCTGATAAAGAATTGAAACCTCTAAAACTGGGATACATTTTCAATGAATGTTGATGGCTACTGTTTTCTCTTATAACCTTTTTTTTTTTTTGGGGGGGGGGGGGGGGGACACACTCCATGTTAGCCACCCCCGCTAGGGATCGATACCAAAGACCTCAAGTGTTAAAACGAGGTATCTTCACTCAGTCTGCCAATTGAGCTATGGATCTGGGTGTTTTTCTCTTATAACCTTATGCCACTATTTGAAAGATTGTTTTATTAAGAATTGTTAGGGATTTGCTCTGCGGAATCACACAGATCTCGATCTAGGATAGAAATTCAATAGTAACAAGCAATCACAGAAGAACACAAAGTTTTTACGTGGAAAACCCTTGCGGGAAAAAAAACCACGGCACAAAGCGACAGAGCTCCACTATGAAAAGAAAGTTACAAGAGAGGACTTACCTGATTCAAACAACCTTGAATCTCACCCTTGCTACACCCTTTGATAACCCTAGAACCCCTTTAGAAAGCTTTAGAATAATTTTTCCTACTCTAGAAAAGCCCTAGGAACACCTATTTATAGTTTAGGCAACTTTCCTTTCGCATCCTAGTTGCGAAAGGACTCAGATTTCCGCAATCTGCAAAAACATAGAATAAATCTACGTAACTACGACTAGTTGAAGGGGAGCTACGACTAGTCAAGATATGACTAGTTGAACAATCCCTACGACTAGTCGAAGGGCCCGGACATAAAAAACAGGGCTTGCCAGACTTTGAGTCAAACGGGCTACAACTAGTCGAGCCGCTCCCACGACCAGTCGTGGCTGGCCCACGACCGGTCGAACAACTCAAACAATTTCAGATTAAAGACTTCTAACAACAATCTCCACCAAGTCTTCAATCTTCAACCGTGTAGCTTCTTGACCTTTTCTCTTATCTCTTCATTGCATCATAGCTTCAATCAACGCTTCTCGTGCATACTCCGTCCTTCTTTTACGCTATCGCCAAGCCTAGAAAAGTTGCACAGAACTTGAACTTCTTTGTAGGAACGACCTTGGTGAGCATGTCTGCTGGATTCACACTGGTGTGAATCTTTTTCTGTGACGCCTCCTTCCTCGAGCACCTGTCGGATAAAGTGGTGACGAACATCAATGTGTTTAGTACGTGAGTGATAAACAGAATTTTTAGCCAAATTGATAGCGCTCTCGCTATCACAGTTAACTGGCACGGCCTCCTGCTGAAGTCTCAACTGATTTATCATGCCTCTGAGCCAAACACCTTCTTTAAACGCTTCCGTCACTGCCATATATTCTGCTTCGGTCGTGGAAAGAGCCACCATGGACTGAAGCTTCAATATCCAATTGATTGCTCCACCCGATAGTACAAACAAGTATCCTAAAGTAGACTACCTGGAATCTATACTCCTGCGTAGTCAGAATCCACATGCCCTACCAACTTTGTCCCTGTTTTTTGAAAAGTTAAGACGTAGTCTTTCGTACTTCGAATGTATCGAAATAGCCATTTCACCACCTCCCAATGTTGCTTGTCGGGGTTTGACATGTATCTGCTCACAACACCAACTGCCTGTGAAATATCCGGTCTCGTACAGACCATGGCATACATTAAACTGCCAACCGCATTCGAATAGGGCACATGAGACATATCCTGCTTTTCCTCATTGGATTTAGGACATTGTTCTGAGGAAAGCTTGAAGTGAGCCGCGTGGGGAACGCCTACCGACTTTGCCTGGTCCATCCCATACTTGATCAATACATTTTCAAGGTATTCTGCCTGTTATAACGAAAGCCTATTCCTCTTCTTGTCTCTATGAATATCTATGCCGAGAACCCTCTTTATAGTCCCCAGATCTTTTATCTCGAATGTCCCTGATAATTGAGTCTTTAGTACGTTGATTTTAGACATATCATGACAGGCGATCAACATATCATCAACATACGGTACTAGGATAATGAATTTTCCATCACTCAGTATTTTGTAATAGACATAGTGATCGTATTCACTCCGAGTAAATTTCTGACTCACCATGAAAGAATTAAATTTTTTATACCACCGCCTAGGCAACTTTTCAGGTCGTACAACAACCTTATTAACCTGCAAACCTTTTTCTTTGCCCCTTTAACTTCGTAGCCCTCTGGTTGCTTCATGTACATCTGCTCTTCCAAATCACCATGCAAGAATGCAGTCTTCACGTCCATCTATTCTAACTCGAGATCGTATTGGGCAACCAGTGCCAACACGAATCTGATAGATACCTGCTTAACCACCGGCGGGAATATCTCTATGAAGTCGATTCCTTCTCTCTGAGCATAACCCTTTGCTACCAACCATGCTTTGTATCTATCCTGTTTCCTTTTGAATAACCCCTTGCATCCGATCGCTTTTCGGCCCACAGGAAGCTCCACCAGCTCCCATGTGTGATTTTTGTGCAACGAATTCATCTCATCATCCATCGCCGCCTTCCACTTTTCTACATCAGGCTCATCAAGAGCCTCTTGAATAGTAGACGGGTCTCTCTCATCTATAATGAGGGCATATACAATATTAGAGTCGTCCCTGTATCTTACCGGTAACCTGTGATTACGCGGTGGGTTCCTTCCCACAGGTGGCTGATCCACCTGATCTTGTACCTCTGTCTTCGCATCTGTCTTTGCCTGATATCATCTGCGTCAATCTGGACATCTACGATCACCCTTCCTGGTTCATTTTTCTCCTCCTGATCATTCTTACGAAATAGAGAGCTTTCATCGAATTTGACGTCACGGCTAGTGATGACTTTGCGTGTGACCTTATTGAATAACCTGTAACCTTTCACACCAATACCATAGCCAATAAAGATATATCTTTTGGCTCTATGGTCTAGCTTATCTCTCTCAACTGATGGTACATGAGAGTAAGCCTCACAACCAAATATGCATAGATCTGAGTAGTCAAGTTTCTGACCACTCCATACTTCCTCTAGGATTTTACATTCAATTGCCATTGAAGGAGAACGGTTCACCAAATAACAAGCCGTGTCAACGGCCTCAGTCCATAGGTCCTTGCCCAACGTAGCATTATTTAACATGCATCTGGCCCTCTCCAAGAGAGTTCGATTCATTCGCTCAGCCACACCGTTTTACTCGAGCGTATGGTGCACTGTGTTGTGCCTGATGATCCCTTCATCCTTGCAATAATCATTAAACTCAGTGGAAGTAAATTCTCCACCATTGTCGTCCTTAAAACTTTTATTTTTCGTCCTGAATGTTTTTCACCATTGCCTTCCATTGCTTGAATATGGTAAAAACTTTTGATTTATGTTTCATGAAGTAAACCCAAACATTCCTGGAGTAATCATCAATGAATGAAACAAACCATAACGACCCCTCAATGGAAACTTCTGGCAATGGCCCCTATATGTCAGAGTGCATATAATCAAGCACTCCCTTACAAACATGTTTTTCAGATTTAAAAGACGGTCTAGATTGTTTACCATATATACAATGCTCGCATATATCTAAATCAGAATTTTTCAAAGCTGGAATCAAACACTGATCAGAAAGTACCTTCATTCCCTGCTCGCTCATGTGGCCCAGACGAGCATGCCACATACGTAGAGACGTGGAGTCTGCAATAGCTGTTGCTGCTCCACTTGCCGAAGTGCTCCCAATCAACCTATAAAGGTTTTCATGCCTCTACGCTCTCATAACCACGCGTGCCCCTTTTAAAACTTTAAGGACACCATCAATTCCAATGAATTTGCACCCTATAGCCTCGAGTGCACCGAGAGAAATCAGACTTTTCTTCATATCAGGATTATGCTTGACGTCAGTCAAGGTACGTTCCATCCCATTAAACATCTTGATACTCACTATGCCAGTAGCCACAACATTACAAGCATTGTCATTGCCCATAAAAACCTGTCCACCATCACATTCCTTGTAACTGGCGAACCAACTCCGATGAGGAGTCATGTGATAAGATGCTCCTGTGTCAAGTATCCACTCATCTTTATGATTGTCGTGTAAGTGACCAATCATGGACACAGACAGAACATCACCACCACTTGAATCTTCATCAGATGTGACCACATTGGCCTCCTTGGAAGAAGTCGCTGAATTTTTTTTCTTCGTTTTAGGATTTCTACAATCCTTCTTCATGTGTCCAGACAACCCACAATTCCAACACTTTAATTTTCTTTTGCCCTTACCCTTGGATTAGGATCTAGGTCTTGAGGACCCCGTACCTCGCTCAGAATCTCTGCCCCTCGTAATCAATGCATCGGAAGATGCCCCTATGTCACCGTTTAACTTTCTCATAGCCTTCCCTTGAAGGGCTGAGATAACGGTCTCAACACTAAGGGTTTTATTTGCTGTGCACATCGTGTCCCTGAAAGACTCATATGATGCAGGAAGAGAATTCAACAATATACATGCCTGTTCCTCGTCTTTGACCACTTCCTCCATATCCAGCAATTTGCACATCAATTTATTAAAGTTGCTGATATGGGCTTCTAGATCTCCACCCTCTGCCATCTTGAAGGAATAACAATATAGCTTCAAGTGTAAGCGATTTTCAGAGGACTTCTTTGTATAGATGCTCTCTAACTTCACCCACAAACTAGCCGTAGTTTTCTTCCTCAAAACATTATAGAGAACCTCATCTGTGAGACATAAACGGATAGAGGGTAAAGCATTACTATCAAGGTTTTCTCATTCATCATCTTTCATGGTAGATTTCTGCTCCTCAAGAGCCTTAATCTCGCCTTGCTTGGTTAATAGGCTAATCATCTTAACCTTCCATAACTCAAAATTATTTTTGCCTAAGTACTTCTCAATATCAAACTTGCCATTTTCTATTATTACTAATCCTGCAGATTCAGATCTGTGCTCCAACGATTTCTCTGATACCACTTGTTGAGGATTTGCTCTGCGGAATCACACAGATCTAGATCTAGGATAGAAATTCAATAGTAACAAGCAATCACAGAAGAACACAAAGTTTTTACGTGAAAAACCCTTGTGGGAAAGAAAACTACGGCACAAAGCGACAGAGCTCCACTATGAAAAGAAAGTTACAAGAGAGAGGACTTACCCGATTCAAACAACCATGAATCTCACCCTTGCTACACCCTTTGATAACCCTAGAACCCCTTTAGAAAGCTTTAGAATAATTTTTCCTACTCTAGAAAAGCCCTAGGAACACCTATTTATAGTTTAGGCAACTTCCCTTTCGCATCCTAGTTGCGAAAGGACTCAGATTTCCGCAATCCGTAAAAACGCGGAACGAATCTGCATAACTACGACTAGTCGAAGGGGAGCTACAACTAGTCGAACAATCCCTACGACTAGTCGAAGGGCCCGGACATGAAAAACAGGGCTCTTTGGACTTTGAGTCGAACGGGCTACGACTAGTCGAGCCACTCCCACGACCAGTCGTGGCTGGCCCACGACCGGTCGAACAACCCAAACAATTTCAGATTAAAGACTTCTGACAACAAGAATTCCATTCGAGGATACTAAAACCAGTGTTATTCTCAAGCATTCAGTGCCCTAGATTAACTAATAAGTGGTCTCACTAATCTGAACTGGAAACCCACCAGTACTGTGTAAATAGGCTTTTGAAAGATATACCTGTGCTTAGTGCTGTGTGAGCCCACAGAGATGTACTTATCAAATCTACTCCGTCCATCTGTTTTTAATTACCACGAAACATAAACTCATGCAAATCCAAAACTCAGGTGGGTCGTCCCAAACGAAACAGTTGGAACAAAAGCATCCATCATGGAAACTTTTTGGAAAGTGACGGTTATGTTTATATGCCATATAAACCACTCCTGTATTATTACCATCAAATTAATTGTACGCACAAATATCATCCTAATATAAAACTTCTAGCACCCCCAGCCATTCAACCTCCACGGTTTCGTACAATATGGTATGGCATGATCCACGTGAGTTTTGGATGTGCCTTATTTTTTAATTCTTGTTTTAAAAATAAATGAACAGAGTCAATTTGTCAAGGACATCCCCTGTGAGACCCACACAGCCCCGGGCACACAAATATCTGAATGCCGATTAGCTACTGATAGGTTGAATAACGAGACTCGTTACTGAAGTGATGTCGCCATATTATGTAGGCCCTACCATGATGTATGTGGTATATCCACACCGTTCATCCATTTTGGAGAGATCATTTTAAGGCATTATCCAAAGAATGAGTAAGATCCAAAGCTCGAGTGGATCCCACCACAAAAAACAGTGGAGATTGAATGCCTACCATTAAAAATTTCTAAGGGCCACAGAAGTTTTTGATCAAGCTAATATTTGTGTTTTCCATTTGTTCTATGTTAACTTATGAACAAGTTGGATCTCAAATAAATGTCATGGTGGACCCTCGAAAGGTTTCAACCGTGGGCGTCACTCTCCCCACTGTTTTCTGTGGTGGGGTCTACTTGAGCTCTACATTTGACTCATTCTGTCTTATGTCCTAAAATGATCTCTCCAAATGGATGGACGGTATGGATACAATACATACGTCATGGTGAGGCCCAAAACATAGGGTGAGGTCACTTCAGTAGCCAGTCTTGCTACTCAACCTGTTAGTAGCTAATCCGCATCGGAAGTATCTTTGTGCTCCAGTAACAAGCAATTCGCTTCACTTCGTTGTTTGCCACTCTCCACCAAAAGCGGATTGCCTGTGACCTTCGAGACAATCCACTTCTTTAACTGCCCCCTTTACAACCGGAGAGGATGGCTCGTGGCAGATATATTCCTATGCCTCGGCTGCATGGGTCGACAACGATATTTGTGAAAAATTCATTCCATCTGTTGTTGATGCAAAAATCTGGTTCACCCTCTCTGAGCTCCTAGATCCGAGCACCTGCACGGATGAACGATAATGGAGACCCTGGCTAGATCAGGGGACCCTTCGATGACCCTTCAATGCCAAAGTTAGGCCTGAAATTTGGGTCCAAGTTATGTGGATGGGATTCTGGGGTGAGAGATTTTGCGTACCTATCTCAATGGTATAACTCTGTATTTATAGTGTGTGGTAGGACGTGGGAGTTCATCAATCTCGGCATGATCGTAGCCATTAGGCTAGACGTGCGTGAACGATGACGCTGGCGGTTATGCTAAGATTGCACGCTGGATGTTACTCCTATCGTGTGTTACTGGAGTTGGTTTCTGGGCGTGACTCTAGGTTATCTATCGTCCGAGCCGAGCTTATCAAGTTCAAGCCGAGCTTATCAAGTCCGAGCCTGATGGCTCTTTTGACAAGGACCTAATCTGAGCTGACGTCGAAATAGATGGTTGGTGTTGATTCCTTATCTAATCTACTTGGTTTTAGAATCGGTTTATATCTGAAGTTGGTTTGGTAGAGAGTGACTTTCGCAAGTTACCCCATGATCGGCCACGCCGACATTGTTATAACTTCGCCGAGCTGCAGGACCATATTTCCTCTAACAGAAGTCCCCTACTCTTTGAGTCCGAGTTCGGACTCAAGGAGTAAATGCCTGGGAAGGTGGTTCATCGCACCTCTCATGATGGTGAAGTCAATAGAATCGAAGCAAATCTTGCAATCATGACTCACTGCCATCGAGACGTCGTACTGTGGTGGCAGCTTTTCGGTTGCTGACCAAAGGGAGGTAAGCATGTGGCTACATTCGAGGATTTGTATCGCCAAGGTGAACAAGAAGCCGCCGCGTGGACATTGGCAAATGGAGGGATGACTCTTTGCGTGCAGCATTAACTACCACTTACTGCGGCTGGCGCGGGGCTCTGAAGATATACTGCCAGGGCTAATAGGGTACTGCCACGTGCGATCCTTTGCTCAGTGAGTCAACTCTTCGCATACTGCAATCAATGTTTGTCATGATTGATCTTCGGCTGAGAACAATATAAAAGCCCTTATGACATTCATTCGTCTTATCATTTTCTTGTTGTTATTCTGCTATTGTAACTTCTTGAGTGAGTGAATTCTTGTGAGTCTCCCCATACTCTTCTCTTTACTTTCTCAATTTTTCACTTTTCCATCATTCTCAATGCTGAACGATTTGGATGACATCCGTGAGGGATATGCTTTCGAGGGCGATAGTGAGCCAGAGAGTGTGGATTCTAGGCTTGGGGGATCAACAGAGATCTTGACTGTAATACCTCTGATTCCGCGGGCTAAGAAAACTAAGGGTTCGAAGGTTACCACTCGGGCTAAGGGAAAAAAGAGGATTCCCTGAGCCCCCGCCTTAAGGACGGATGTTGGACCTGTGGATGGGCGACTTGCTGAGCTTGTCCCAGGGGGTTTAGTTTTAATCGACTACCAAATGGCTAGTATCCGAGTAGTATACCAGATCCCAGACTCTGTGAGTATCCGGGCCCTTGCTCCGTTTGACGCTCTCGGGAATCCGGCCAAGGGCGAAATAGCTATCTTCATCTGTGCTCTTCAGTGTGGGCAATAGTTCCCGGTTCATTCGTTCGTGCGGGAGATGATGGCACATTTGAAGTTGGCCCCTGGTAAGCTTGCCCAAATGCTTGGAGGTCGCTACTCGCCGCCTACATCATCTAGCATCAGCTCGGGGACAAGGATCTGACGCCAGATGAATTTATGTACCTCTACCAAGTTAAACAAGACTAGTAAGAGCTGTGCTATTATTACTTCTCGACGATGCCTCATCGCGGTAAAGGCCTTGTCGTCAGGCTCCCAACCTCCAATAAGGACTAGAAAAATATGTGGTTTTGGGCCTCGGGGGAGTGGGAGGCGCCCACCTCCAAGCTTAGGAATCTTGGGGCTAAGGTTCCCACTAAATTCTCCACTCCAAGTCAGACATTTTGGAGGAATTTGTACTTATTTCCATGCACAAGCTTTTGCAGGATAATAAACTGAATTATGTCTTTCCTTGCAGTTTATGCAAAGGGCCGGCCAGAGATCTCCTCCTTTCTCCAAGCCCAGGTTGACAGAGCACGGGTGTAAAAAGAGGAGTTCCGTGTTTGGCACGAGCTAATCACCCTCGAGAATCTCCATAAATCTGGCCTTTGTAGATTATTCCTCTTCCTTCTTCTCTCGATAAGCGTTCGTCTGCATTTCGATTCTTAATACTTGAAGTTTTTCTAAGCGGAACTACGTTATGCAGGTAGGGTCGATCCTTCAAGAACCAAGAAGAGAAGGCAACCCCCACCCCTTAACGAAATGTTTCGGGTGAAAGTTAATGCTTGGAAGAAAGGAACGTCTTTCTTCCCCTGAGCGGTCCCTGATCAAGCCTTAGCTGAGCCCATGCCCAGCCCAGCTCCCGCCAGTGTTACTAGGGAACCTATAGTCATCTCGTCCCAACTTGAGATGCGGGGGGACGAGCTTCCAGAGCTCGCTACCCCTACTCTGTCAGAGGCCAGGAGGGAGGTTGAGAGGATGGACGAGAATACACCCATATATCTCACACCCGCGGAAGTTGACTATCTGATTAACAAATGGGTTCACCGATCAGGAGGGTAGAGGCGCCTGCAGCCGAGCCTCAGGCATCGGTTGCCAGTAGTGTCGGCAGTGCCACTGAGTCCGCTCCTCCCTCTGGCATGGAAGCTCTTCCTCCAGACCATTATATGTCTTGCTTAGTCGACTGGGCGGCCAAGCATGTTCCAGAGGTCAAGATCACTAACCTCCTCGCCCGCCAACCTGAAGCTTTTCTGATCGACCTCGCCTCAGTTTGCTACAGGGTAGGTGCTTTGTTTCATCCGAGCAATTTCCCTTGATTTCAAACTGTCCTCCTTCATTCTGATCCATTCCGCATTTTATCGGTCCAGACGGTCCCTATGCTCCTATCTACTTGGGAGAAATTGAGGGAGATGACCAAAAAGGCAGAGGCGACCCTCCAAGAGAATGAAGTTCTTCGGAGGGGGAAGGCAGAGATTGAAGTGCTCCTAGTAGCCGTTGGTGAGGAGCGAGACGCTCTGAAGGGCCAGCTAGGGGAGTGCCTGGTTATGGAGAGGTTGGTGATGGAGGAGCTTGGCGGGACCAAGTTTCACTTGGACACGACTCAAACCGAGCTTATGAGGGTGAAAGCCTGCCTTGGTTCCATTGAGGATGATGCTTCCAGATTGGCGGCTGATCTGAAGCATTCGAAGGCCGATGCTGCTGCTAAGATGGAGAAGGCTCTTGCTACCCAATGGGCTAAGTTTGATGCCTCGGCTGCGTCCATTACCACTGCTACTGTTGAAGAGTTCAAATCCTCGACAGAAAGAGTTGCCGAGGCCGAGAGTGCCTATCATTACGGCTATGACGCATGCCTTGGGGATGTCAAGGATCTTTATCCCGACCTCAACCTCGACGCTCTTGCCGCCGAAGAAGCTTGAAAGGAACCTGCCGAGCAAACTCCTCCTACAGACCAACCTTCTACCCAGGCTGATTGATTCACCCCTTGTTATGTTAAATTCTTTTTTTTGTTTGATCGGATATTGTGGAAACTTAATGCCACCCTTTTGGAGAATACTTGGATTATTTTGACACTTTTATTTTATGGCCATGCTTTATTTCATTTTTGATTGTAGTCGTAACTTTGCCGCTTAGATTGTCCTTTATAATTGACGAACTGGCCACTTCTTCAAGGGTCAAGTCATCGGAGGTTCATTTTCCTGCACTTGAGGAAAAGTTCTCGGTAGTGGGCAATTTTTGATGAACTGACCTTTTCTTTAAGGATCAGATCATTGGAGGCTCAATTCCCTGCATTTGAGGGAAAGACCTCGGTAGTTTAAAATGGTTAACGAGCTGACCACTTCTTTAAGGGTCATCCCATCAGTAGGGCCCCTTATGTGTTGGAGGCCTTATGTAGAGCGAATAGTGGTATGAAACGTAGGATTGGACGAGCTCGTGCTGAAGAATACATCTTTATATTAAGGAGTAGATTCATCAAAACAAGCGAATAGTAGACTTTTAAATGCTCGACGTTCCATGGGTGTGGTAGTGGTCGACCTTTGGAATGTCCCCGTCAGTTGCTGAGGCTACCTTCATAAGAGCGTCAACCCATGAATTGTCAGCCCTCAGAATTTGGCTGATTTTTCAGCTCTGAAATTTGCTAATCATCTTTCGAGCTTCATCTAAATATGCAATCATTTGAACTTCCTTCGCCTAATATTCCAATGATACTTAGTTAACGACGAGCTGTGAATCGCATCGAACCTTGAGTCTCTGGACTCTTACAGAGGCTGCTAGCTTGAGCCCGGCTAATAATGCTTCATACTCGGCTTCATTATTCGAGGCGCGAAAATTGACCCTTACAACATACTGGATGGTCGTCTGCTTGGGGGCTTGAAAGACGATCCCTGCTCCCCCACGCCTCGAATTAGACGACCTATCTACGTAGAGTATCCAGCTGTTAGAGTCATTCCTTGTCCCAGGATCTTCGATCAGATGGTCGAGCTTGCTCGGATGTGACTTCTAAGCTAGATGGCTCTCCCGAACTGCCTGTAGTGGACTCATCGTCTTGGTTGGAAAGTTCTGCGATGAAATCAACCACCGCTAGACCTTTAATAGCCATCCTGGGCTGGTACCGAATGTCGAATTCTCTGAGCTCGACCGCCCATTTCGTCAGTGTCACACCCCAAACTCAGAAACTAGGCTCATAAAATTTTCGATTGCTGAATCTGGTGCCGACAGCCTTCGTAGTACCCCATTCTCGGCTCCCAGCGTGCATGTGCTAAATTCAATCCTGAGATCTTACAAGGAGGATTTTCCAACGTACATTTATCTCGTAAGAAGCATAACCACAAGTATACCCAAATCACAAGAACAATATTATCATCACATATCCACTAATATAATCATTCGTGTACAATGTTGAAAGAGAAATATAAGATAAATGTCAAAAGCTCCAGAAGCTCTGCCGCATACTCCTGTCTCAGCTCAGCTGCATCATAACGTCACCTACACGCATCTATCGTGTATAAGCTTATAAAAAGCTTAGAGGGTGGTGTAAGTGTGTGAGTAGTATATGCGTGCTCAGAATATAATATCAGAGTAAGCGAAAATACTAACAAGTCCATAAAATATCATCAATCTCATCCAGCATATGCGATGAAAAGACATAGTAAGATGGTGTCATAAACTGAGAAAGTAATGTGGGTTAGTTATGCAATGCAAAGACAGAATGAGTCAAATATCAGATACTGATGATGCAATACCATACGCAATTCTGAAGAGCTACGAATACCATTAGCCTCATCTAAGTCATATGATTGCAGAAATATAGCAGCTCAAAATGTCATATGCCGAGGATGTAATGCAATATGTAATATGTAGTGTGAATGAAATGACCAAACTGCAATGTAAACTCAGGATGATAGTACGTGGTATCGCAGGCTATGGGGCCTATCACAAAGGACTTCTATCTAAACCAGTCTCATACCTAAATTTGGATAGATAGACTCAATGTGGGAAGCTCCTGATCTCAAGTTAGTCGCGCGCCCCAATCAAAATCCTGGTCATTGCGAAAGTACACATAACAATTAGTTGCGCACCACCAGCCCGAGTGGATAGTGAATAAATGAATAAATGAGTATAATCATGAGAATATAACTCCTGCCCAATCAGTTCACAAATCAGTACTGTACATCTATGGGATCATGACCAGGGTCTAGTACACTCTACATGCAATCGCCGCTCACTGACGCGCCACCATGCAAGTGGAAGAGACCTCACCATCTGCCTGACCAGTAGTCAGCTAATATCTACTCGGCATGTTGATGGCGGACCCAATCACGAGCTGGTCAAACTCAGCCTAGCATGCCCCATACTCTCGAGTGGGTAAGGCCACACCCCCTCCCAAACGACCACGACACAGTAGAAGATGTGGCCTACTGGTATTTTGCACTCAAGCGCTCGTGTATCCACTCGGTCTCGACATGGGGGCGTCTGCTGGCCACGGAGGTTTAAGGACTTTCACCTACGGACATCTAAAGTATCCAGATGCTCGAACCAAACATTTTCAGTGTCCCATCTAGCCATCCACGACATACCTGTGGAGGCTACGACCCTGATGTCGCTAGGGCGTACAATAATCCTAACACACAATGCAAGATGCATGAGTCATACAAACCATTCATGCATTAATCCTGCGCATACCATGCACTCTTGTGAGACAATCTCTGCCTATTAGGGAGTCTCATAACAACCTGCCCAATGACATATGCAATGGTCAACCATATCTCATAACAAACATGTAGATGGTGCATATGGGCATGTATCATGATGATATGCTGTCAGATACTCATAATCAGCATCGATAATCGGTCTCGATATCACATACTTATAATCGATATCGATAACTAGCATCGATAATCGGCCTCGACAATCGGAATCAGCCTCAACAATCGGAATCGGCTTCGACAAACAGAATCGGTCTCGTCAATCAGACTTGGTCTTGACAATTGGAATCGACAATCAAGATCGATAATTGGAATCGACAATCTAAATCGGCCTCGACAAACAGAAATCAGCTTCGTCAATTAGACTCGGCCTTGACAATCGGAATTGGCCTCGACAAATAAAATCGGCCCCGACAATCGGACCCGGCCTCGACAATCGAAATTGACAATCGGGATCAATAATCAGAATTGAAAATCGAAATCGGTCTCGACATTTGGCCTCGATAAACGGAATCGGCCTCGTTAATTGAACTCGGCCTCTATAATCGGAATCGACAATCGAAATCGGCCTCAACAAACAGAAACCGGCCTCGACAATCGGAATTGGCCTTGACAATCAGCCTCGACAAATGGAATTGACCTTGTCAATCGGACTCGGTCTCGACAATCGGAATCGACAATCGAAATTGACGATCGAAAACGGCCTCGATAATCGGCCTCGATAAACGGAATCGGCTTCGGCCTCGACAATTGGCCTCGACAATCAGAATCGGCCTCGACAAATGGAATCGCCCTCGTCAATCGGACTCGAGCTCAACAATTGGAATCGACAATCGAGATTGACAATCGAAATCGGCTTCGACAATCGGCCTCAACAAATAGAAATCGGCCTCGTTAATGGGACTTGGCCTCGACAATCGGCCTCGACAATCGGAATTGGCCTCGACAATCGGCCTCGACAAATAGAAATCGGCCTCGTTAATGGGACTTGGCCTCGACAATCAGAATCGGCCTCGACAATCGGAATCGGCCTTGACAATTGGCCTCGACAAACGGAATCGGCCTTATCAATCGGACTCGGCCTCGACAATCAGAATTGATGATCGAAATCGGCGTCAACAATCAAAATCAGCCTAACAAATGGCCTAAGGGAAGGTCATAATGTGGACATTTAACCATCATCGCTCATCAATGTGGACATTCAACCAACAATGCTCCCAAGCAGTGGCCCACATAGAGGCAAACATAAAGTGGGCCCATACCCTCACACAAAGGCCTAATATACATCGCAATGGGCCTTATATAAGGGCTACATACATATCACTATGGGCCGCAACACATGGTCCTAATACACGTCAGGTGGGCCGCATCACATGGGCCTAATACGCATCATGATGGGCAGCAACCCATGGGCCTCATATTCAAGCAGGTGGGCCCCATCATATGGGCCTTAAATAGAAGGCAGGTGGGCCCTATCACATGGGCCTCAAATATACACATGATGAGCCTCATGGATGGGCCGCATCAATGGGCCTCAAGTGGGCTTGGACCACACCAAAAATCATTTCAATAGTTGTAGGTATAACATGTATATCATTGTACACTGTCATTCCATGAGGCACATGGCTCACTAATGATGATCAACACTGTCCAAACTTTGTCCAAGTAAATCAATCCAAACATTGTCTATGTAAATCAGCACCATCCAAACATTGTTGACAGTGTGGATATGGAACATACATCGAGGTGAGGTCTACAACACTGTCCAAACATTGTCCAGCACCGTCAAAATGTCTGGACGGTGTGGATGAAACAAATACATCACTGGTGGTGTCCACGAGACTTGCTAACGTCCCACATATGCATAGTTGGTGTGAAATACACCAGCCAGTCCTCATCCACATGAATGGGTCCCACGTAGGGCCCACCATCATATGAGATAATATATTATCATTATTATTATTATTATTATATATATATATATATATATATATATATATATATATATATATATATATATGAAAAACAAACGACCAGCACTGGACAATCATTGATGGACGGCTAGGATAAAATATATAAATCAGGGTGGTCCAGGGCTGTCAAAATGGACCGATGGTGTAGATATAAACATACATCATGGTGGCCCATACAACAGTGGACGGTGTGATCTCACACACTATGAAAGGTGGGTCCCACAAACTGCTGTCGTCAGCAGCAAAATAGATGCATGGCGTGGATGAAACCCACATCACGGTGGGTCACGTCCAGACGGATGGACGGACGGTTGATACAACACATTCATCGTGGTGGGGCCACATACATGATGACGTTGGATAACAGTGGGCCCCGCCATTTCCAACGGACAGATGGTTTGGAATACAACAAATACTTCTAGGTGGGTCCCATGCTGGAAAACAGAAGAACGGCCTGGATATATCTAGTGGGTCCCACCGTCCCATGATGTTGGACGGTGTGGATAAAACACATACGTCATGCCCATGGCACCGTCCAGACCCACCTGGACGGTGCTGATCTTCACATATATTAAAGGTGGGTCCCACGTGGGAGTGGCCCACCATAGTATTCTTTTAATATAATATATATTATATAATATTATATATTATATACTTAATATAACATATTATATTATAACTTTAATGCACCAGCGTCCAGAGAGTCTGGACGCCGGATGGAAGGTTGCCTGCACGATGTGGGCCCATCTCCACACGTGTAGCACGTGTGGAGTGGTCCCCACTCCTTGCTGTTGTATGATAGAGACGTACATCATGGTGGGGTCCACGCGTGTGGCCCACATCAGCTCTAAATCAAACTGATACTTGTGTTTCCTTCATTTGGGCCCGTCCAAACGGACTACCATGTGGGCCACTCGGTGGACGGCACAGATCAAACTGATACTTGTGTTTCCTTCATGGTGGGCCACACACCTCACCATCATCATCACTATTCAAAAAGAAAAGAGAGAGAGAGAGAGAGAGAGAGAGAGAGAGAGATCGGATGGTGGAGGGACCCCGCCACTATGGGCCCTTCATATAATCACAACACATACATGAAATGGGTCCCATTTGTCCCAAACATCAAAGGTCAAGATCTACTCTAGAACACCCACCTTTGATCTCCTCTTTCTTCTTCCACCTATAGCCTCTAGAGCTCCAATAGAACGATCCCAACGGTCGAGATGAACTTTGGATGGTGGGGATGGGAGGTAGGAAAGTGGTAAGGAGTGGGCCACACTTGACTCTCTAGTAGGAGGCTTAGACGTTGGCTCTCCTTTGGTGATTGGGATGGAGTGAGAAATGAAAGAGATGATGGGTTGTTGTAAGGAAGAAGGGATGGAGGGAATGGTTTCTTTTGACTTTTAGTAAGAAGGGAATGGTTAGGTATGGGTGTTGTTGACTCGGTAAAGAGAGAGGTATAGGTGAGTGATGGCTTGTGTAAGCCCCGTATCCTACACCGTACCGTTCTGTAGGCTTCCGCGGTCGAATTTCGACAACCTTCGACCCTTAACCGTTATTTGCGCGCGACCCTGCATCACACACCGTCAACCTGAATCGACTCAAACCGAAACTTGAACCCTTGCGACCGCGCCGTCGCCGCGGTTTCGATGCTGCGTCTCGCGCACTAATCCGATACTCTGGCCAGGAGATGTGGGTCAGCATTCGGTGCAAGGAAAATGACGCGCGTACGAATTTTGAGAGAATCTCTACAATATGTTACATCAATCAATCAACCAATCAATCCTATCATGTCAAGTACACATCACCTGTCACCCTTCCCTAAGCAACCTCTAAAGTCAAAAGTTTGTTACAAGCCCATACCCTTTCTTACACAATCTACTACAAAAGTCAAAAAGTCTCTTACACATCCATCACTCATCTCTCTCTCCCTTTACAACCCTCTCTCTCTCATTCCTCAAATCACTTTTCCAAGCAACAAAAAAAATCCCACGTATGAGCTGCCCAAGCTCTCATGGAGGAACTCTAGCGTGGCCCACTTCCTACCCTCTCATCACCCATCTCAACCATCAAAACTCCATCATCCTCCATTGGGATCGAAGCTAAGGAGCCAAGGTAGCCAAGGGAGCAAAAAGAAGGCGGTGGCTGATTTGGATTTTTGTCTTTCATTCATTTGTTTGATTTAAGGGTCCATCTATGTGGGACCCACCTTGATATATGCCTTGTAACAAGAGGGACCCATAGTGGTGGGGCCCCTCCATCTTTGCCGATCTCTCTCTCTCTCTCTCTCTCTCTCTCTCTCTCTCTCTTTCTATGACTATGGCCCACCTATAATGTGTGTATATCATCCATGCCATCTACCGGTGGACTCCATCTATGTGGGACACACCATGATGCTTATATGCCATCCCAACCGTCCATAGGGGGTCCACCTTGAGGTGGCTAACAGTGGGGGTGGCTGCCAGTGAAGTGTGATTTGACGTGGGCCCACCTAGCTCCATAGCTCAGGTGGCAGACCGAGTGAAAGATGCCTCGTTTCAACACTGGAGGTCTTAGTATTGATCCCTGTGGAGGTGGCTAACATGGAGTGTGTACTGACATGGGTGTGGACTGACGGTGGGGTCCATAGGACCCACCCACGTCATCCATTCATTTTGGTGGGCCACACCATACTGTATGTGTTTTATCCAAACCGTCCACCACCCCTGGATAGTGGGACCACGTCCGTGTGGGCCCTCTTTGGTGCGTATGCACACTCAGATCCATGGCTCAACTGGTAGACTGAATGAAGGTACCTCGTTTCAACACTTGAGGTCTCGGTATCAATCCCTGTGAGGGTGGCTAACAGAGAAGTGTGAGTGACGGTGGGGTCCATGAGACCCACCCCCTGTCCTCCATCCATCCAGATGGGCCACGCCATCATGTATGTGTTGAATCTGAACCCTCCACCGTCTCCAGACGATGGAATTACGGCCGTGTGGGGCCCAAACCCTAGCTCACGTGGTGGCTGTGTGAAAGATACCTCATTCCAACGTTGAGGTCTTGGTGCGATTCCCTAGTGCGGTTAGCTATCTGTGAAGTGTGATTGACGGTGGGGTCCATGGGACCCATCCTAGCCATGTAGTCCACCCATTTGTTGGGCCACACCGTGGTGCATGTGGAGTGTCCACCGTCCGAGGACGGTGGGACCCACCCCACATGTGGGGCAACACCGTGATGTATGTTGCTGTCCTGGCCTTAGACGGCCTGGACGTTAGGTATATATATATTATATTATATTATATTATATATATTAAATATTATATTAGATTATATATATGATATATTATATTATATAATATATATATATATATATTATAAGATAAATGTTATTGTGGTGAACCCTACGTGGGACCCACCTTTGTTTTGTTGCAGAGCAGGAAAAAAATAAAAAAATAGAAAAAGAAAAGTAAAAGCAGCTATGCTGCTCGCACAAGCAGCACGTGGCTGCTCTCTCTCTCTCTCCCCCTCTCTCTCTCTCTCAACGTCAGTAGCTAATTCCGTGGGTCCCATACCCACCATGGTGCATGTGTTGTATCCAAACTGTCCAACCATCGGTGCGATCATTTTAGGACATGGGGTAAATGAGTGAGATCCAAAGTTCAAGTAGACCCCACCAATTGCAATAAATAGTGGGGTACAGTGACATCCACCGTTTAAAACTTCTTAGGAGTGACGGTGGTTCCCACTCAAGTTGATATTTGTTTTCACTTCATCTATCCCTATGTTAAGTTATGAATAGGTCAGGTCTCAAATTACATAAGGGTGGGCCCAATTTGACGTACATTCGGCCCATCCAATTCAGCCCAACTGATTTGACCCATTTTATCGACTCATTTGAATTGGCCCATTTGACTCGGCCCATTTAATGTATATGAGACCCAATGAGACGTATTTTAGGCCTTTGTGTGGGTCGAATGCGATGTATATAAGGCCCATTCGATGTGAGAGCCTACAACGATGTATGTGATGATGTTTTTGGCGGTCATGCCTTGGGAACAATGATGGTTTGATGTCCACATTGTAGAGCAATGATGGTTAAATGTCCGCATTGTAACTCTCCCAAGGGCCCATTGTTAGGCCCATACTTGTAGTGTGTAGGCCGTCTAGGCCCATCTTCGTTACTAATAAGAATTCATCACCATATAACATGTTTAGAATAATTCCATGATTCATGATCATACGCATCATATGTATGCTTGATATGAGAAGTGACTGATTATAGCATATATCTTCAGGCAGATTGTTTATGGACTCCCGGATAGGCGGTGTTGCCCTACATGTGCGCACGATACGCGTAGGATTTATTGCATGATTGGATAGTATGATTCATGCATTTCGCATTATGTGACATGGATATTGTACGCCCTAGCAACATCAGGGTCGTAGCCTCCACAAGCGTATCGTGGTTGGTAGGATTAGATATCAGAAATCTTGTTCTACATGGGGTGCTATAGATATCCTTGGATAAAAGTTCCTAAACCCTTATGGAACCAGGAGGTTGCTCCAACTTCTAGACCGAGTAGGTGCATGAGCGCCGAGTGTCGATTACGAGAAGGCCGCGCTTTCTACTGTGTCGTGGTCGGTTAGAAGGGGGTGCGGCCTTACCCGCCCGAGAGGAGGGGGCAAAGGTAGGCTGAGTTTGACCAGCTCGAAGAATGGGTCCGCTATTGATAAGCCGAGCCCGATATTGGCAGGCGGATGTGAGGTCTCTTCCACTCACCTTATTGCGCGGGATGAGGCAGCAATTTGGTTTAGAGTGTACTAGACCCCGATTATATTCTAGAGTTGAGCCATATTGATATGTGGACTTAGATGAGGGTTCACACGTTTGAGTTATATTTCACACCGCATGGCCTTGGTATGGCCGACATCATTCATGCCTTACACCGCATGGCCTTGGTATGACCGACATCATTCATGCCTTGCATGCATGGCCTTGGTACGACTAATAGCATTCATGGATTCATCAGCACATTCCGCATTACTCTGATACTGCATAATTGTATTACTACCTTATGCACACACTTACACCACCCTCTAAGCTTTCCATAAGCTTATGCATGACCGTTGTGTGCAGGTGACGTTGGACCACAGCAGCGCTGAGGCAGGAGCACATAGCAGATCATCTTAGAGCTTCTTGTCTATTATCATTGTATTTCCCTTTATGCTCATTGTACTCATAAAGTTTTTGATCATAGTGGAAATGTGATGAAGTTTTTGGTTGTTGTTTGTGGGTTATGCCTTTGGTTATGCTTATTACGAATCAAAATGATGTTGAAAATTCTCCTCGTAGCATCCCAGGATTGAAACCTAGCGAATGGGCACTGGGAGCCGAGATTGGGGTTCTATGGAGGCTGTCGGCGCCGGATTTGGCGATCGAAAATTTTGTGAGCCCAGTTTCCGAGTTTGGGGCGTGACAGAAGTTAGTATCAGAGCATAACTTGGGGATAACTGAGAACAACATTATATGTCTACTATGAGTTTAGAATGACTAAGTCCCAAAGTTTAGATAGCTTAGTGATCTTCCGTTTTAGGCATTTAACGTGCGTGCCTTCGAGAGTTTTCAAAGTTGATAGGCGCCTTCGCTCTTTCCTATAAGACATGCTGCGCAGGAGAGTGACCCGATCGACTCCCGCTTCACCACCTATGACTCTCGCCCTACCACCTACGATCCCTACTCCACCACCAGACATTCTTACTGCCCAGCCTGAGGATGACGCTCCTATACTAGAGACCGATGCAGATCCGACTGTATCTATGAGTGCCTTCTAGTTACAGCAGATGTTGCAGGCTGTGACGGCCGTACTTCAGGGGCAGGGCAGGCACCCCGTTGTTTCACCGGCCCAGGCAGAGCAGGAGCGCGCGAGTGCCCTCCTTCGAGAGTTTCGACGGCTCGATCCCCCGCGTTTTCAGGGCTAGCCAGACCCAACAGTAGCTGAGAGCTGGCGCTCCGATTAGCAGTATTTCTCCTCCATGGTGAGGCTGAGCACTGGTGGACATCAGTCTCTTGAGCAGCAGGCACCGATTTTGTATGGACCTGGGAGGATTTTGTGGATCAGTTTGATCGACAGTATTTTCCTAATTACATCCGATGACAGCGGGCGTTGGAGTTCGAGGCCTTGGTGCAGGGTGATATAACAATGGCTCAGTATGCGGCTCATTTTGTAGCGCTGTCCAGATTTGCACCATATCTGGTAGATGATGAGAAGCGGAGAGCCCGCCAATTCGAGGACGGCTTGCGTTACGGTCTTCGAGGTCGTGTTATTGGGCATGAGCTTCCGACTTTCGAGGGAGTGGTACGGAAGGCCCAGATTAATGAGGCTGAGTGTGCCGGTTCTCAGTCTGATCGCGGTCAGAGGAGAGACCGGAAGAGGCAAGCTCCTTCTATTAACTCCTAGCAGCGTCGACCACAGCAGTAGAGGCGCACAGGTCGCCCAGCCTTCCGAGCGCCAACAACACCTCCAGCACCACCTCCGAGGCAGTTCACCGGCACCTGTTTTGGGTGCGATGCAATAAAACACCGTATATAGCAGTGTCCTCGCCCCTAGCAGCAGCAGTAGAGAGGTCCATAACAGCCTCCACCATAGCAGCAGCAGAGACCCCCACAACAGTAGTGATAGAAGCCCCCACCACCGAGGCCACCTCTGCAACAACATCAGTACCAGCCTCCGATGCCGCAATAGCAGAGGCAGCAGTTTCAACCACCTCAGCGACAGTAGCAGCAGTACGCTCAGAGAGGACCGACTCCTCCCTATCCGGCTCAGGCTAGGTTCTATGTGGCTCAGTAGGACCCGCAGTTATCCGGAGGAGTCGTCAAGGGTATACTTTTAGTATCTGCATGCATTGTACGTGTGTTGTTTGATTCTGTTGCATCGCATTCTTTTGTGGCTGAGAATTTTTACCGATCGACTAGTTTACCGTTGGAGTTTGCTTGTGAGGGCTTGTCAGTATCGACTCCCTTGGGAAAGATATAGTGTTTGGCCGATTTTGCTCGTCTTGCCCCGTTCTAGTTGGGGATACCTTTTTGCCTGTCGATCTGTTTGCATTGCCGATGTCCGAGTTCGACATTATCTTGGGCATGGATTGACTTGCTAAGTACCACGCCATCTTGGACTGCTCCGCGAGGATAGTCACGTTCTGTATACCAGGCTTGCCGCAGTTTCAGTTCGTTGCAAAGCCCCGAGGAGAGCCATTGTCATGCTTGATGTCCTGCGCTGTTGAGGAGCCTGTTGCCGCTTGTATCAACCAGTTGCCCGTGGTTTGCAATTTTTTTGATGTGTTCCAGGAGATTCCGGGATACCGCCTCGCCGACACAACAAGTTTGAGATTGATCTCATGCTCGGTAGCGCACCTATTTTGAAGGCCCCATACCGTATGGCACCGTTGGAGTTGCGGGAACTGCAGAAGCAGTTGGACGAGTTGCATGAGTTGGGCTTTATCCGTCCAAGCAGTTCGCCATGGGGAGCGCCGGTACTCTTCGTGAAGAAGAAGGATGGCTCTTTGAGGCTCTGCATAGACTACCGCGAGCTCAACAAAGTCACGATCAAGAATAAGTACCCGCTCCCGAGGATTGATGATTTATTTGATCAGATGCAGGGTGCACAGTTCTTTTTGAAGATTGACTTACGTTCCGGTTACCATTAGATTCGGGTCCGAGAGGAGGACATTCCGAAGATGGCTTTCAGGACACGCTACAGTCATTTCGAGTTCCAGGTCATATCCTTCGGACTGACCAATGCACCCGCGGTCTTCATGCAGTTGATGAACAAGGTCTTACGCCCTTATCTTGATCAGTTTGTTGTAGTCTTCATCGACGACATTCTAATTTATTCGAGGACTCGTAAGGAGCACGAGCAGTATCTGGAGGTTACGTTGCAGACCCTCCGCGCACACCAGCTCTATGCGAAGCTGGAGAAGTGAGAGTTTTGACAGGAGAAGGTGAAGTTCCTCGGTCACATGGTGATGAGGGAGGGTGTTGCAGTAGACCCCTCAAAGGTTGAGGTAGTGCGTCAGTGGGGTCAGCCCACAAACGCGTCCAAGATCCGCAGTTTCCTTGGTTTGGCGGGCTACTACCGGCATTTCATTGAGGGTTTCTCTCGTATTGCAGCTCCGTTGACCAGGTTGACTTGGAAGGGCACAGAGTTTATTTGGAGCGACGCCTGCAAGCGAACATTTATGGAGTTGAAGGACCGCCTCACGTCCGCTCCTGTCCTCACTCTTCCCTTAGGAATGATGGATTTATTGTATTCACCAATGCCTCGCATATTGGTTTGGGTCTGTCCTGATGCAGCACGGGAGACAAGTGGCCTTCGCGTCTCGCCAGCTCAAGATCCATGAGCTGAAATACCCCACGCATGATTTAGAGCTGGCTGCAGTTGTCTTCTCACTGAAGGTGTGGAGGCACTATCTCTAGGGGTTAGGTTCGAGCTCTTCTCTGACCACAAAAGTTTGAAGTACCTCTTCTCGCAGTCTGAGCTGAACATGAGGCAGAAGCACTGGATGGAGCTCCTAAAGGACTATGACTTCGATCTTCAGTACCACCCGGGCAAGGCGAACGTGGTGGCGGATGCCCTCAGCCGTCAGCCACGAGGTCTGGTGGTGCATATGATGATTCAAGAATGGCAGATGCTTGAGGATATAACAGAGTATGATTTTGAGTTTGGCTTGCAGTCTTCTATCGTGCAGTTATCGAGCCTGTCGATTTAACCCTCTCTTGTCACAAGGGTGATCAAGGCTCAACAGGCTGATGAGTCGTTGTAGAGTTATATGGCTGAGGCGGCATCCGAGAGTCAGACAGATTGGCAGATTGGTTCAGACGGTGGACTTCGCTTCAGAGGCCGATTATGTGTCCCGGATATTCTTGAGTTACGTAGAGATCTTATGATCGAGGCACATCGATCGTGATTTTCTATCCACTCTGGCTCGACGAAGATGTACCGTGATATGAGGCGATAATATTTTTAGGAGGGGATGAAGCGCCAGATCGCCAGTTTTGTGGCCAAGTGTGACGCATGTCAGCGTGTCAAGGCCTATCATCAAAGACCCCCTAGTCTATTGCAGCCATTGAGCATCCCGATGTGGAAGTGGGAGCATGTGTTGACAGATTTTATTATGGGCTTGCCGAGGACTCAGCGTGGTCATGACGCCATATGAGTTGTTGTGGATCGTCTGACGAAGTCAGCGCATTTTCTTCCGATTCGTGCGACTTGGCCTTTGGATCGGCTTGTGAGGTTATTCGTTGAGGAGATTATGAGGTTGCACGGCATTCCAGTCTCGATCATTTCTGACCGAGACCTGAGGTTCACATCTCAGTTTTGGGGGAGCTTTCAAAGAGCAATGGGGACTGAGTTATAGCTCTGCACGGCATACCATCCGCAGACCGATGGCCAGACCAAGAGGGTAAACCAGATCCTTGAGGATATGCTTAGGGCCTGTGCGATTGATTTCGGGGATAGCTGGGATGAGTATTTGTGATTGGTTGAGTTCGCTTACAAAAACAGCTATCAGGCGACCATCGGCATGACTCCTTTTGAGGCACTATATGGCAAACCATGCAGATTACCAAGTTGTTGGACCGAGGTTGGAGAGCGCCGTCTCCTAAATCCCGAGCTTGTGTAGGAGATATCAAAGGCTATCAATATCATCAGGCAGAGGATGCGCACAGCTCAGAGCCGACAGAAGAGTTTTGCTGATCGTTGGCGTCATCCCTTAGAGTTTGATGTGGGGGACCATGTATATCTCAAGGTCTCACCCATGAAGGGTGTAGTTCGATTTGGAGCGAAGGGCAAGCTTGCTTCAAGATTCATAGGACCTTTTGAGATCACTGGGCGCATTAGCGTCGTGGCCTATCGGCTTGCCTTGCCATCTCAGTTGTCTAGTGTCCATAACATTTTTCATGTCTCCATGTTGAGGAAGTGTGGGTTAGACATCATTCCTGTTGTTGATTGGCAGTCGTTAGAGGTTCGTGAGGACACTTCCTATATTGAGCAACCAGTTCGTATCCTTGATCGGAAGGAGCAGGTCCTCCGGACCAAGGTCATTCTATTGGTGAAGGTTCAGTGGGGTCACCATTCTGTTGAGGAGGCTTCTTGGGAGCGCCAGGTGGAGATTCGAGAGTGCTATCCCCATCCCTTTGATGATTGATATGTGTTGTATTTTGTATACTGTCTTTGGTTTTATATGATGATGATTATGTTTCTTATTCCTCAAGAATTATGCCTAGTTGCGATGATTATGTAAATTTTGAGGACGAAATTTTTATTGAGAGGGGAGAGCTGTAAGCCCCGTATCCTAGACCGTACCATTCTGTAGGCTTCCGCGATCTTTCCGGTCGAATTCCTGCAACCTTTGACCCTTAACTAGCATTTGCTTGTGACCTAGCGTCACATACCGTCAACCTGAATCGACTCAAACCGAGACTTGTACCCTTGCGACCGCTCCATTACCGCGGTTCCGATGCCGCGTCTCGCGCGCCTATCTGAGACTCCGGCCAGGAGATGTGGGCCAGCGTTCGGTGTGAGGAAAACGTTGTGCATGCGAATTTCGAGAGAATCTCTACAATATGTCACATCAATCAATCAACTAATCAATCCCATCATGTCAAGTACACATCACCTCTCACCCTTCCCCAAGCAACCCCAAAAGTCAAAAGTTTCTTACAAGCCCATACCCCTTCTTACACAATCTACCACAAAAGTCAAAAAGTCTCTTACACATCCATCACCACCACATCCATTACCCATCTCTCTCTCCCTTTATAACCCTCTCTCTCTCATTCCTCAAATCACTTTTCCAAGCAACAAAAAAATCCCACGTATGAGCTTCCCAAGCTCTCATGGAGGAACTCTAGTGTGGCCCACTTCCTACCCCCTCATCTCCCATCTCAACCATCAAAACTCCATCATCCTCCATTGGGATCGAAGCTAAGGAGCCAAGGAAGCCAAGGGAGCAAGAAGAAGGCAGTGGGTGATTTGGATTTTTGTCTTTTATTCATTTGTTTAATTTAAGGGTCCATTTATGTGGGACCCACCTTGATGTACGCCTTGTAACAAGAGGGACCCATAGTGGTGGGGCCCCTCCATCTTCACCGATGTCTCTCTCTCTCTCTCTTTCTATGACTATGGCCCACCTATAATGTGTGTATATCATCCATGCCATCTACCAGTGGACCCCATCTATGTGGGACACACCATGATGCTTATATGCCATCCCAACCGTCCATAGGGGGCCCACCTTGAGGTGGCTAACAGTGGGGGTGGCTGCCAGTGAAGTGTGATCTGACGTGGGCCCACCTAGCTCCATAGCTCAGGTGGCAGACCGAGTGAAAGATGCCTTGTTTCAACATTGGAGGTCTTGGTATTGATCCCTGTGGAGGTGGCTAACATGGAGTGTGTACTGACATGGGTGTGGACTGACGGTGGGGTCCATAGGACCCACCCATATCATCCATCCATTTTGGTGGGCCACACCATACTGTATGTGTTTTATCCAAACCGTCCACCACCCCTGGATGGTGGGGCCACGTCCGTGTGGGCCCTCCTTGGTGCGTGTGCACACTCAGGTCCATGGCTCAACCGGCAGACTGATTGGAGGTACCTCGTTTCAACACTTGAGGTCTTGGTATTGATCCCTGTGAGGGTGGCTAACAGAGAAGTGTGAGTGATGGTGGGGTCCATAGGACCCACCCCCCGTCCTCCATCCATCCAGATGGGCCACGCCATCATGTATGTGTTTAATCCGAACCGTCCACCATCTCCGGACGGTGGAATTACGCCCGTGTGGGGCTCAGACCCTAGCTCATGTGGTAGGCTGTGTGAAAGATACCTCATTCCAACGCTGAGGTCTTGGTGCGATTCCCTAGTGCAGGTGGCTATCTGTGAAGTGTGATTAACAGTGGGGTCCATGGGACCCATCCTAGCCACGCAGTCCACCCATTGGTTGGGCCACACCGTGGTGCATGTGGAGTGTCCACCATCCAAGGACGGTGGGACCCACCCCACGTGTGGGGCAACACCGTGATGTATGTTGCTGTCTAGGCCTTGGACGGCCTGGACATTCGGTATATATATTATATTATATTATATATATTATATATTATATTAGATTATATATATGATATATTATATTATATAATATATATATTATATAATATAGATGCTATTATGGGACATCCACCGTTTAAAACTTCTTAGGAGCCACAGTGGTTCTCACTCAAGTTGATATTTGTTTTCACTTCATCTATCCCTATGTTAACTTATGAATAGGTCGGGTCTCAAATTACATAAGGGTGGGCCCAATTTGACGTACATTCGACCCATCTTTGGGCCATTTTATCGGCCCAACTGATTTGACCCATTTTATCGGCCCATTTGAATCGGCCCATTTGACTCGGCCCATTCGATTGGCCCAATGAGACGTATGTTAGGCCTTTGTGTGGGCCGAATGCGATGTATATGAGGCCCATTCGATGTGAGATCCTACAATGATGTATGTGATGATGTTTTTGGCGGTCATGCCTTGGGAACAATGATGGTTTGATGTCCACATTGTAAAGCAATGATGGTTAAATGTCCGCATTGTAACTCTCCCGAGAGCCCATTATTAGGCCCATAATTGTAGTGTGTAGGCCGTTTAGGCCCATCTTCATTACGAACAAGAATTCATCACCATATAACATGTTTAAAATAGTTCCATGATTCGTGATCATACGCATCATATGTATGCTTGATATGAGAAGTGATTGATTATAGCATATGTCTTCAGCCAGATTGTTTATGGGCTCCCAGATAGGCGGTGTTGCCCAACATGTGCGCACGATACGCGCAGGATTTGTTGCATCACTGGATAGTGTGATTCATGCATTTCATATTGTGTGACATGGATACTGTACGCCCTAGCGACATCAGGGTCGTAGCCTCCACAGGCGTATCGTGGTTGGCAGAATTAGATACCGAAAATCTTCTTCTACATGGGGTGCTATAGATATCCTCGGGTGAAAGTCCTTAAACCCTTATGGTACCAGGAGGTTGCTCCAACGTCTAGACTGAGTGGGTGCATGAGCACCGAGTGTCGATTACCAGAAGGCCGCGCTTTTCACTATGTCGTGGTCAGTTGGAAGGGGATGCGGCCTTACCCGCCCGAGAGGAGGGGGCAAAGTTAGGTTGAATTTGACCAGCTCGAGGAATGGGTCCGCTATTGACGAGCCGAGCTCGATATTGGTAAGCGGATAGTGAGGTCTCTTCCACTCGCCTTATTGCGCGCGATGGGGTAGCAATCTGGTTTGGAGTATACTAGACTCCGGTTATATCCCAGAGTTGAGCCGTATTGATATGTGGACTTAGATGAGGGTTCGCATGCTTGAGTTGCATTTCGCACCGCATGGCCTTAGTATGGCCGACATCATTCATGCCTTACATCGCATGGCCTTGGTATGGCCGACATCATTCATGCCTTGCACCGCATGGCCTTGGTACTGCTAATAGCATTCATGGATTCATCAACATATTCTGCATTACTCTAATACTACATAATTGTATTACTACCTTATGCACACACTTACACCACCCTCTAAGCTTTCCATAAGCTTATGCACGACCGTTGTGTGCAAGTGACGTTGGACTGTAGCAACGCTGAGGCAGGAGTGCATAGCAGATCATCTTGGAGCTTCTTGTCCATTATCATTGTATTTCCTTTTATGCTCATTGTACTTATAAAGTTTTTTATTATACTGAAAATGTGATGGAGTTTTTAGTTGTTGTTTGTGGGTTATGTCTTTGGTTATGCTTATTACGAATCAAACTGATGTTGAAAATCCTCCTCGTAGCATCCCAGGATCGGAACCTGGCGAATGGGCGCTGGGAGCTGAGAATGGGGTTCTACAGAGGTTGTCGGCGCCGGATTCGGCGATCGAAAATTTTGTGAGCCCGGTTTTCGAGTTTGGGGTGTGACAACTTGTGATGGAATGTACTTGACTTATGATTGATGTGATTGATGGGACATGTCGTAGAGATTCTCTCAAAATTTATGTTGAACATGTGATTGCCATGATTATTTGTCGTGTACTTATGCTAGATGTATGTGCGACAACTCCTTGGTAAGAGGAATTGTCCAAATGTATGTATTTCAACATACGTCATGTATGTTGAACTATGTATTCTAAGTGTTTGTAGAAATGTCTAAATGATCTAAAGTGTTACTTCTTAACCTAATCGCGGGCGTTGAGAAGCGATTCTCAACTCTCTCACTAGTGTGTATGATTTCCTTCTTGCAAGTTACATTTCTTGTTATTAAATTTCAAGTCTTACTTATGCTTAAATCCATGTTAAGTTGATATTCTTCAGATGCTTACATACCATATGATTTGAGTTGTTGTTCCATTACTATTCTATATTGTTGATATCAATACCTGTTATAGTGGAATGTGTTTGGGACTATGAATAGTCCAGGAAATCGGTAATCGGCCTTAAGTTCGTGGCTAAGGTTGCTTTCGCCACGTAGGACGTAATTAGACGAACCTGAGTCGTATTAGAGTTGTCGGCAGTGGTTTGGCCACACGGAGTGTTTGCCACTCTATGTCGTTCAACATAACGTGCGCTCGTGCTAGTCGAGTTTGTCAAGTAACCCGATTGTCCGATGTATGTTCACCATGTATGGACGCTATTGTTTGAATCTAGGGTACCGAACTTACCTGTGGAATCCTATTAACCTTGGTACTTTGATCCGCTAAGACTCATGAGCCGGACATGGTGGTATGGGACACCGTGGTCGAGCTGTCGGCCTACGCTGGGGTGACGAGCCTCCCCGTAGTGACCAGTGAGCAACCAAACTCGTGACCCGATTATGGTGGTATGGGACACTATATTCGTACTGTCGGCCTACATTGATTGGTGACGAGCCCCTTGTAGTGACCTCGAACATGCCTGGATACCGCATTGAGGTGACGAGCCTTAGTGTAGTAACAAAGGTATGACAGGCGTGCATTGATTGGTGACGAGCCCTTTGCAACGACCTCAAACCATATGATCGTATGAGATGATCTAAGACTGACGACCCTAGAATGGATCACTGTTTGGATGGTGATATGAGGAAGGTACCTTAGCTTCCCAATCCTGCTGTATGAAAAGGTCTAATAACAACTTGGTAATCATGCTCATGCACCGCATTTGCATGTGCTTTGTAGACGTGACACACTTTGAGGTGGTGTCATGCGTAACGTAAGATGAAGACGCTAAGGGTGTACGCGTGAGGGCACGCATCATTCTGCATACATCCTTGCATTAACAAGAGTACTTAGGACATGTTTGATTATTCTGGTTTATCATTACTGCTTGATTGAATTGATAACATGTTAACATGTGCTTTATTGTTCCACTGAGTTGATCACTCACTCCCACGTTCTGGGCGGTGTTAAACACCCACCAGACTCTGTCTTAGTTGCTGATGTTGCAGATGTTGATGCAACCTTTGAGGCAGAGCCGGAGATCGATGATGATGAGGCTGCTTTCTCTTTTATGCAGTTTTCAGATGGGTTCTAGTGAGCCTAGTGCTGATGCGCGGGATACTGGGATTTCTTTTGGGAATTAAATGATGTAATTTGATACTTGTAATTTTGATAGCAACACTTACATTTCAACCTGGTATGTGTATGTATTTCAGGGATTTGCACATGTACACACTTATATTTCTTTAAGTCTTCCGCTTGCTTTCTTCACTTATCCCTGAATTATATCTGCACTTTGGCTTAATCTATTCCATGTTTTACTCGCTAATACAGACAACATACATCCATCATTCAATATGTTGCATAAGTGATGTTTTGGAACTCAGGAGCTGAGTTATGCTCCACCCCCGAATTTCAGGGCGTTACACCCGGGTATCGCCTTGGTGCATGAGATGCAGCATCAGAACTACGGTGACGGCGCGGTCGCTAAGGTATAAGTCTCGGGTCGAGCCGACTCTGGTTTATAGGACTTGGTTTAGGATCACGTACAAATGTCGGATACAGGTCGATGGTTGCCGAAATTCGATCAGAAGGATCGCGAAAACCTATGGAATGGTACGGACTAAGATACGGGTCTTATAGTCAGTCACCCCGACACCTCGGGTTTCTGGAGAACTTGGCGAAGAGGTTGATTGGTGAGGACCACTATGGTGTGTGCTTGGAAGTAGGGGTGGAGTTATCCAGATGAAATTACTAGGGCCAGAGTGAGCTTCTCTATACTCGGATATCGGGTCTCGGCGGGGACCAATGCCTTGTTGACATAATAAACAAGGTATTATTTTCCTTCCATTTCCCAAACAAGGGTTGAGCTTATGACTAAAGGGGACACGACCAAGTAGAGTTGTAATGATTCTCCTTACACCGGCTTTGACAGTAACAGGGGTGATCCCAGATACCCCTTTAATTGTTGGAATGCTTGATCATAGTCCGAGGTCTACTCTGCCTTCTTATTGCCTTTTAGTTGTTGAAAGAACGGGAGACATTTATCTGTGGCCCGTAAGACGAATTGACTGAGGGCCGCCACCCTTCCAGTGAGACATTGGATCTCTTTCAGTGTTCGGAGAGACCCCATGTCTAGTAGAGCTTTGATCTTATATGGATTCACCTCCATCCCCCTCTAGCTAACATGGAAACCGAGGAACTTACCTGAGTTGACCCCAAATGGGCACTTGGTCAGATTCAGTTTCATCCGGTACTTCCTCGAGATAGAGAATGTTTCTCCGAGCTCATTTAAATGGTCGGCCGCCATGACACTTTTTACTAACATGTCATCGACGTACACTTTCAGTGTGTGACTGATCTGCCGAGCAAACATCTTGTTCACTAATTGTTGGTACGTCGCCCATGCATTCTTTAGACCAAACGACATGCCCTTATAACTGTAAAGGCCTTTGTCAGTGACAAAAGTAGTCTTTTGTTTGTCCGAGGGATGCATTGCTATTTGATTGAACCTCGAGTACGCATCCATGAATGTCAGGAGCTCATGCCCGGCCGTACTGTCGACCAGTTGGTCGATTCTGGGAAGATGGAAGCTATCTTTCGGGCATGCATTGTTCAGGTCGGAGTAATCGACACAGACGTGCCATTTCCTATTGGACTTCTTAACAAGCATGATGTTGGAAATCCACTCAGGATAATATACTTCCTCGATGAAGCCCGCGTCAAGTAGTTTCTCGACCTCCTTGGCTATTGCCACATATCGTTCAGGCTCAAACATCCTTCTCTTTTGCTTGATCGGTTTGAAACTCGGATCCACATTTAGTTTGTGGACCATCACCTCGGGATCAATACCTGATATATCCTGATGAGACCAGGCAAATACATCCTTGTTTTCCCTAAGAATACTCATCATCCGAGCACAGTGGTTAGGGTCTAGAGACGTTCTGACTTGTATAGTGTTGCTCGGGTCACTTTCGTTGAGTGGAATGGTTATGAGTTCCTCCATCAAGTGAATTGATCATCAGAGCTTACTTGGGTATACCTTTCCTTACCGAAACCGACTAGCAATGCCGAGCCTCACGCTGGTCTCCTTAGAGGTAGCCGACCCCATTTACAGTGGGGAACTTCATCATTAAGTGGTATGTAGATACCACTGCCCTCATGGAGTTGAGTGAAGGTCGTCTGAGGATAACGCTGTAGGTCGACGGGCAGTTCACCACTATGAAGTCTACCATCAAGGTGACCTGGTTCTGTCCCTCTCTGGTTGTGACGGGTAGAAGAATCGCACCCTCAAAGATGACCTTATCTCCTGCGAAGCCGTGCAGCGGGGTTTGGATGGGTCAGAGGCGCGATCTGTCGATTCACATTTATCGAAGGCCTTGAAGTATAGTATATCAGCCGAGCTACCTGTGTCGACCAGGATACGGTATACCTTCCTATTCGCTATGGTCATAGTCATCGCCAAGGCATCGTCATGGGAATGCTGAATGCCTCGCACGTCATCTTTGGTGAAAGTCAAGCTGCACAGATTCATACATGGTTCTTTGCTAATGCTCAGGATCATGCTCCTTACATGTTCTTTGCATGCCCGGTTTGAATCTCTGCCCCCCGATGGTCCTCCGTGAATAGTTTGGATCTTGACCTTATCGTCTACCATTTTGCTCGGCTACTCGTCTCTCTGAATTTTTTTATCCTCCTTGACATACTCTTGCAAGTGTCCCTTGCGGATCAGGGTTTCAATCTTTTCCTTAAGATCAACATAGTCACTGGTGTTGTGGCCATGGTCGTGGTGAAATCGGCATTATTTGCGCTTATCTTGTTAGCTTGCGTTGGTCTTCATACAGCTCGGCCGCCTCAAAAGCTTCTTGTCTCGGATCTCCAAGAGAACTTGCTCTGGAGATGTGTTGAGAGGAGCGTATGAGCTGAACCTGCTTTCAGGCCTTTTGCTCGGCCTCTGGCCACTTGAGGTGTCTTCATCCGACCTCCTTTTGTTTGATTGCTGCAGAGCTTCTTCTTTGTGCTTCTTATCCCATGGGGGATTTCCTGAGTTTTGAGAATTTTTTCGGGAATTGAAGAACTCTTCGGCATTTGAATACTTCTGAGCTCAATTTATAAGTTCTCCTAGTGTGGTTGGAGGATTCTTTCCTATAAAGAAGAGGAACTTTCCTTCCTTGAGTCTGGCAATCATTGCGACTAGTGCAATCTTATCGGAGTAGTCGTCGATTTGCATCGCCTCTTTGTTGAATCGGATGATGTAGTCTTTCAATGCTTCTCCCTCCTTTTGTTTGATGGTCAGCAGGTGGGTAGATGACTTTCAACACTATTTTCCGACGATGAACTGTGTCAGGAATGCTTTGCTGAGCTTGGCAAACGAGCTGATCGACTTTGGCTTCAATTGTCTATACTAACCTCGTGCGACTCCCGTGAGAGTTATGGAGAAAGCGCGACACATGATCGGTCCAGAGGTTGATTGAAGCTCCATCCATGACCGATAGGATTCTATGTGCTTAGTTGGATCCTTAGAACCCGAATGCGGCGCGATGGGAGGCATTCGAAACCTCAGAGGCATTGTTGCACTCATTATCTTGTTAGTGAATGGGGGCTCCGTTTCTTCCATCATTGCTTCTATAATGGTCAGAGCCTGTGCTTGATAAGCTCGACGCATGGTGTTAATCTAACCTCGTAGTTCATTGATTTGTGCTTCCCAAGGGCTCTTGTTCTCAACAACTGTTTCGCGAAGTGACTCTGCTTTGGGAGTCTTCCCGCATCTCCTTTTCTCCAATTCATGTCGGAGATAGGAGCTAGCAGCAAGGTTCCCGAGACATGGGTTGGTGCTTGTGCCGGTAGGCTCCGAGATGCTCCCCTTTGGGAGCCAACAGGGGCGGAGCTTTCCACTGCTACTGGGGCAACTACTTCCTAAGCGGGAGGGGGGAGTTGCCTTGCCATCTGTTGCCTCATAAGAACGAGCACATTTGTCAAGGAGTGATATCAGCTTGTTTGTGCAATGAGCACTTGGTTTTGCAATGAGTGATATCGGCTTCCTCGATTCCGAGGCCATTGTGTTGGACCCATTGGAGCTGATTCAGCATGCAACTGAGAAGACGAGTTTCGCTGCCCAGCTTGATCGAAGTCTGCGACAACGGTAGGAGGGAGTGTTTTCTTCTTTCCTTTTACCATTTTCTCTGGTAGAGTAGGAACGGTCTTTTATTTCACTTCCCATAGACGACGCCAAAATGTTGATGCAAAAATCTGGTTCACCCTTTCAGAGCTCCTAAAGCCGAGCACCTGCACAGATGAACGATAATGGAGACCCTGGCTAGAGTTGGGGACCCTCCGATGCCAAAGTCAGGCCTGGAATCTGGGTCTAAGTTATGTGGATGGGATTTTGGGGTGAGAGATTTTGTGTACCTGTCTCAATAGTATAACTCTGTATTCATAGTGTAGGGTAGGATGTGGGAGTCCATCGATCTCGGCACGATCTTAGCCATTAGGCTAGCCGTGCTTGAACGGTGACACAGGCAGTTACGCTAAGATTGTGTGTAGGATGTTACTCCTATCGTGCGCTACTGAAGTTAGTTTCTGGGCGTGACTCTAGGTCATCTATCATCTGAGCCAAGCTTATCAAGTCCGAGCCGAGCTTATCAAGTTTGAGCCTGATGGCTCTTTTGGCAAGGACCTAATCTAAGCTGACATCGGAATAGATAGTCAGTGTTGATTCCTTATCTAATTTGCTTGGCTCTAAAATCGGTTTATATTTGAAATTGGTTCGGTAGAGAGCGACTTTCACAAGTTACCTCATGATCGGCCACGCCGACGTTGTTATAACTTCGCCGAGCTGCATGAGATGAGCAGGACCATATTTCCTATAACACCATCTATCCATTTTGAAAAGGTAGAATAGAATAGGATTCTAAAAATAGGAAAGACCCAAAGCTTATGTGGGCCCAGTTATGCGAAACAGTGTGGATTGAAAGCATTAGGGTGATGGAAGCTTTGTATCAGGATGATATTTCTTCTTACAGTTTATCTTACTGGTAACAATCCTATGAACCGGTTGGATGGCTTATAAACATCATCGTCAGCTTCAGAAGGCTTCATCGTCAACATTTCTCCTCCCACTGTTTCGTTGGTGTGACCGACTTGAATTTTTGGATCTACCTCGGGTACAAGTAAATTACTCCCCTTCCCTCTCCACCGCTCCCTAGCTTAAGGAAGAGAAATTCTATGTAATGTTGCTAGCACTTTGGCTGTGCATACACGAACTTCTAGTTTGGTGTAGTTAGGTCCTTTTTCATACCCCAATCCATTGGTATGCTGAAACACAATGTGGATGGATTAGTAAAGAAAATAGTTTTGATTGCAATGTCCTAATTATAAAGGAATTTCTTCAAATGAATGTAGACCGTTGCTAAATTTCTCTTGTAAGCAGTCATTAATAGTAAACTAATGTTTTCAAATTAAAGATATTGTTTTAATCAAAGTTTCATTTAAAACGCAGCCAAAACCAGATGAATGGTGTGGATTTCTGAAACATGAGCCCCACCTATTATAATTTAAAACCCATGTATAGTGCACAAACATGAGCCGCACCCCCACCTATCATAATTTAGGAGGGCATTTCAGTCACGGTAACTTCTCCTTCTTACATCCAAGTATGTTTCAGTAGGCATGGATACCAGAAGAAGAATACCATTTCTCTCTCTCTCTCTCCTCCTCTTCTTCTTCATCTTCTCTCTCAAGGCCTACCTCTCCAATGCTTCAGATTCTATCACCCCAACTCAACATCTTACTTAGCCCCATAACCTAACCTCCAAAGGTGCATTTGAACTGGGTTTCTTCACGCCAGGCAACTCCCTAAAATACTACAGAGGCATCTGGTACAAACGGGTCCCGCAAGGGTAGCCAACGGAGAAAAACCACTCCCAAACCCCTCCAATTCAATCATAAAAATTGCGGAAGACAGCAATCAGATCCTCCTCAGCCCCTCGAATTTTCTACTCTGGTCTACCAATCAAATATCTAAGCTCTTCAACGCGACTGTAGCGGTCCTCCTAGACACTGGAAATCTTGTTCTGAGAGACAGATCCAACTCCTCTGTGGTGCACTGGCAGAGCTTTGATCACCCAACTCATACATGGCTTCCTGGAGGGTGGCTTGGATTGAACAAGGTAACGGATGAAAACCAACGGCTTAGTTCGTGAAAGAACTCGGAAGATCCAGCCCCTGGGCTGTTCTCTATAGAGATCGACCCGGGCCCTAGCACATAGTATTTTATTATGTGGAATGGGACTAAAAGTTACTGGAGTAGTGGAAATTGGGATGGGGCAATTTTCAGCAATGTCCCTGAAATGCGATTGAATGATTTCGATTTCATTCAAGGCGAATGGAGGAATTACGGTTTCAACTTCATCAATGACGAACTGAGGAAGTTTTTCAATTACTCACTGAAAAATACTTCCTTCCTTTCCAGATTCGTGATTGATCATTCCGGTCAGATCGAGATGATTTCATGGCTGGAATCCTCCTCTCAATGGTATCTGTTCTGGGCGCAGCCAATATCTCATTGCGATGTTTATGCTCTTTGTGGTTCCTTCGGAAGCTGCGACGAGAAGAGCTTGTCCTGTACGTGCTTGCCTGGTTTTGAGCCTAAGTCTCAGAACGACTGGGATTTGAGGAGTTGGTCGGGTGGGTGTATGAGGAAAACCCATTTGGAGTGTGGGCAGAACGGGTCATTCGATAGTGAGAAAAATGGGTTTTGGGCTTTGTCCGACATGAAACTGCCCAACGGCTCACGATCTTTGGCGGTTGGGAGCATCAGAGATTGTGAATTGGCCTGCTTAAATGACTGTTCTTGCACTGCTTATGCTTTCGAGAGCAGGTGTTTGATATGGAATGGAGAATTGTTGAATCTGAAACAGCTGTCTGATGGAAATAGTGAAGGCCAGACACTTCATCTACGTCTTGCGGCCTCTGAAATGAAGATTTCGGACCGTAGTAAGGGGACCAGTACATGGGCTGTTGTAGGTGTGGTTGCAGGGGCTGTTCTTCTATTGGGTATTGCTCTGTTTTTTATTTGTAGGTGGCAGCGACAACGGAATATGGTTAGTTCAGAGGCAGTTCAAGGCTCTTTTATTGCATTTAGCTACCGAAGCCTGCAGATTGCAACGCAGAATTTCTCAGAGACATTGGGCTGCGGAGGTTTCGGTTCTGTTTTCAAAGGTACTCTGCCTGATCAAACAATGGTGGCGGTGAAGAAGCTTGAAGGGTTTCGGCAAGGAGAGAAGCAGTTCAGGACAGAGGTGAGCACGATAGGGATGATCCAGCACGTTAATCTCATCCGTCTTCGTGGGTTTTGCTAGGAAAGGGCTAAAAGGCTGCTCGTCTATGATTACATGCCAAATGGTTCTTTGGATTCTCAACTGTTTGGTGAGATTTCCAACATCCTGGATTGGCCGACGAGGTACAAGATAGCAATTGGGACGGCGAGAGGAATAGCTTATCTTCACGAGAAATGCCGAGACTGTATCATACATTGCGACATTAAGCCGGGAAACATACTTCTAGATGGTGGGTTTTGTCCAAAGGTGGCGGATTTTGGCCTGGCAAAGCTCATTGGGCGGGATTTCAGTCGGGTTTTAACAACCATGAGAGGAACAAGAGGCTATCTTGCTCCTGAATGGATTTCAGGGCTGGCAATCACATCAAAAGCTGATGTCTACAGCTATGGCATGATGCTTTTCGAGATCATATCAGGAAGGAGGAATTCTGAGCACTTGGAAATAGGGGAAACGGTGTTTTTCCCTATTTGGGCTGTGAGGAAAATCACGAGCAGTGAAATCCATTGCTTGTTGGATTACAGATTGAAGGGAAATGCGAATATGGAAGAGCTCGGTCGAGCTTGCAGAGTTGCCAGCTGGTGCATTCAGGACGACGAGAATGACAGGCCGTCAATGGGGAAGATTGTTCAAATCTTGGAGGGTGTTTTGGAGGTGAGCGTGCCGCCGGTACCAAGATCACTTCAGATTCTAGCGGAAAATCGGACGGAAAATCAGAACATGGTTTTCTTCTATGAGTCTTCGTTGTACCAGGGGCCGAGCAATGAATTAAAGGATTCGCGTTACAAGATCACTTCGTCAGCAGGTTCCAACAAGTGAAGATTGTCAGGGTGAGATTCAACTGTCCAAATGTTCCAATATAATTCATTGCGCGGAAATTACAGTTTGCTATAGTAGCTCCGGTTTGTTTATTTTCTTTGTATAAGCTGCATTAATTTGGATATTTAATTGAGTTAAATTGTGATATTTCAGTCTAATATAGTTGAAATGGCCACGATTAATTAAGGGTTGCTCCCTATTTGTGGTTTAATTTGTTTCATATACAGCTGGAAACAGTGGAATTTAGCCTCCCGAACTAGGTTAATTGTTTTGTATCAGCCTGATTACCGCATTTCAGTTGAATTGAGGATCTAAACCAGCAAAGGTAATGTCGTGAAGAAGTTGATCACCATCTTCTAGATCCATAATTACCTTGAATCCATGGGGGTCTCTTGAAATCACAAAAGTTTTTTTGCAATTCCATGAGAGATAATTTTTTTAAGGAATTGATTTATTGAATGAGTCATTCTCATAAAAACTATTTTAACTACTTTAAATAATCCTACACAAACCTTTAAAATGTAATTAAAGAGTTTTAATCAAATTAGTAAATAAATTAAGAAAATTGTGTAAATTTTCCACGTCCGTGGACCGGTTGAGTTGACAAGTAGAAATAATCAAAAAGTGTCAAGAGATTTAAATTCGAAATTTTGTGATTTTCGACCTTTCGACCTGTGTAAACTAGTAGAAATCAACCCGCAAGCAATTTGGAATTTTAGGTTGAATTTCGACTTGTCGATCAAATCAATCGACCGTTTAAACTGGCCAACTTCGGCCGATCAAATGTATAACAGAACCTAGCCGACTTTGGTTCATTGATCGAAGTTGATGTTCGATCGATCAAAAGTGTCAATTTTTGTCCAACAAACAAAGTCGAAAAATCGTATCGTGGTCCGATTTATCAAAGTCCAAGTTCGATCGATCAAGGGTCTCCTCGATCGGTTCCAATCTATCCAGGGTATTGATTAAGAATTATCAAAACTATCCAGCAAATGAATTGAATTAACCCGACCCATTTTGATGGATCGACAGGCAGGATCGATCGATCGAAGGTGACAAAAAATGTCTAGACACTTGAAATGTTAAATTCTAAATTTCACTAATCTATAGCCGATCAATTAGAAGTCAATAAAGGGCCATCGAGTTAGCTTGATCGATCTACTGCATTGATCAATAGTTCCTTTTTTGTTTTTAAATTTAACTTAAAAGAATAATGGTGGGTTATCTTAGTTTGATCAAAGGTGGACCCCACTTGATGGGATAACTTAATTGAATTCATGAATTGTTAAATCATCTTAATAGGGATTTGAATTCTAGATTATAAAGCATTCGACTACTCGGTGGATTTGATTCTAATGGGAATAGGTGAGTGGATCCTATGAGTACTATTGTAATTGTTATGATTGTCATAACGGATGTAATTGATAATGATTTTATTTGCTTATAATTCATGTTGTATGATTTACATTCTGAATACTTAATATGAATTCTATATGTGACATGCAAAGCATTGATGACATAAACCCATGTTTTCCTCTTAATGAGATTTATATGTTGGTCACTTATGACAAATCATAGATATGAGCGTACATGCATTCATAGCATTCTTATGCTGACTCCTAGAGGTATGCTATAGATGCCTGCATGCACTCCTCGTGCTTAGGCTCTAGAGGGATCTCCCTGGATGGTTCTTCTGGTAGGTTCATTGTAGATGCCCACATTAGTGAAAGCCTACCCACAGAGTAGATGTGTACACTACCTATGCCTAATTAGGTGGATGTCTGATGGGTACAAATTGCCCATGCCTACCTACGGTGGAGTCAAATGGGTACAAATTGCTCATGCCTACCTACAGTGGATGTCTGAAGGGTAAAGATTTGGGTTGACGAATATTCAACCCAAGCAAGTGGACAATTATCCCACTTAACATATATCCCATGACATCTCAACATCGATACTCATGTTTGCATGTATACATACCATTCCATGTTTGTTGTGTTATATTATATATTTTGTTATGTTTGAACCGTGCAAGGTTCACTCACTAGTTTGGCCAGTTAACATTGTGGATCGACAACCGTACAGATGAACAAGACAGGTAAACCGCATCAATTGCCGAAGAATGAGGTTGGGTTATTGGATGAAACCCAAGACCAATGGTCGTATATGATGGAAGATGAACTTACCGCACTGGATGGATGATCTATTTATGTAGTTGATTTATAAAAGATTTAGCTTCCGTTCATTGTAGTAATTGATGATTATATTAAATCTATAACTATGCTTTTATTGTACAATATTTAATATTCCAGTTAAATAAAGTCCTAAATGGGTGGTCATAGTTTGATTCTTTTGAGTTTTATTTTGTGGTTGTGGATGTGATGGAATAAGTATCAATTCAAGACATGTAGTTGTGTGGATGTATCAATGTTAATGTGTGGAGACTTATAATAAATCAAATTGTGCCCCTTAACAATTGTTTGATGATAGGAATGATGTACACTTGGTGTACGAGTCTTGAACCATAACTCGGTTATAAGGGTGCGCACTCTATATCCAATTTTTGGGGCATGACACATATAGTCATGACCCTAACCTTCACACATCTTGGAGTCTAAGGATTAATCAAGTTCCAATGTATTATCAAACTTATTCATAGTATAGATAAATATGCCGCCCTTGGAGTGACTTCATGATCATCAACAAATGAAAGTGCCCAAAAGGTCCAACAGATATTTTGTTCATGACATACTTACACTCCCATGTGGGGTAGAGTGAAGGCATACTAACAAGAAGTTGAGCCTGATGGTGGAGACAGTCCAACCTAACCTAAGTTGGCTCTCTCATACAAGATGACTATTCCTTTCATCAAAGCATGATCACAAGCTTCTACTAAAATGACACGGTATACAATGTATAATGGTCTACTTAACTCACAAATTTTCCTTGCCTAATGAAGACCATTGAAGTCTTGTTAAAGTCTGTCAAAGTGAGACGAATTATATTTAGGTGCTTGTAAATCCCATCAAAGTCCAACTAAGTCTCTTTAATTAAAAGGACATTGAAGATAAACTTGTTGATTAGGTCGATATTGGAGTTGAATGGTTGGATTTGGTTGATATTTATTAAAAAAAATGGTAGGATGAGGCTAGTACTAAAGACCAAAGGTTTGATTGCAATTATAATGAAATGATGGGTCCAAACAAACTTATAATGAAGATTAATGATTTGATTAGGTTGGTGTTTAAGAGAAACATCCTCATTATGTTAATATTGATTACAAAATTTCAGATGAAGTATGGAGTGGTCAGGTAGCTGATTACTCAGGATTGGGATATTTGGTTTTGATGCTTACTCTCATGTACTACCAGTTGAAAGAGATAAGTTAGACCAAAAGGGCGAAGAAGTATACTTTTGTCGGCTATGATAAGAAGTGAAAGGTTACGAATTGTATGATCGGGTTTCACAGAAAATCATATTTAGTCTGTATGTTAATTTTGATGAAGGGCCCTTGTTTCGGAAGGATAAGCACAAGGAAACAGAAAAATCAATTATTAATGTTGAAACAGACAAGGGTGAAGCACTTAAAGAACTTGAGTTGTAGGTAGAGATATAAGAAGATGTGAAGCAATCACCTATCAAGAAAAATCCACCAAGGGATTGCAAATTACTATTGAGATACAGGAATGATTCAAACGTTGCATTCGTTCTCATTACAGATGAGAGAGATCCGTTTACTTTTTAAGAAGCACAAGAAGACAGAGATGCAGAGAAGTAGATGGCAGCAATGCATGATAAGATATACTCTCTATACAAAAATGAAACATAGAAGCTGATGGAGTTGTCCGTTGCATAGAAAGCAATCAGTTGCAAGTGAATTTACAAGAAGAACTAGATAAGTACAAGTCCTGATTAGTAGTCCTTGTGTTGCTTTTGTTGACGTTTTTTGGAGTCTTGGATCTAGTACCTGTGTTTGCATCACACCTGGTGCATTGAATTAGAGTATGATGGCTGCAGTAACAAAAATCATCTGACACGATTTACATGAGTTTCGAGCTTGGCTTGCTTGAGCAAGTGTGCTGGTTGACTTGAGGATCTGTGTTTTGCTCCTATACATGGAGCTCTAATGAGCCCAAACACACCTCTACATTCAGTTACAGGTGCCAACCTTGCACATGATCAGGGTATCATAACTGTGCATCAGGTGGATCCCACCATGTAAATGACCTTGTTCAAAAAACAATGGAAGTCTTAATTTTCCAATCTACTATGGATTTGGCTCCACATCTGCATCCAAGGCCTAGACAATGTCTGTATCCATGCTAAATAAATTTTCTTCAGAGAACACATTTCCAAATTATTCCAGTATTTCCCACATGAGAGTAAAATAAAGTTAAGAAACCATGTTGTACATCCTTGATCAGCGTTGTTGCCTATGCTCCTAAATTTGTTGCTATGCTATGTATTCTTATTCTGTTGTTTTAGTTTTAGTGAAAGTGGTGAATTGTGTGCAATGAAGGAGGTTACACCCTTCTCTTATGATGCCCAGTCAAAAGAAAGTGCAAAGCAATTGATGCAGGTAAGTTCCTTTTCTAACGGAATTATTTGAAACTTGTCATCCAAAGCTCTTGCGGATATTCTTACCTTTGTAACTTCTTTTACCGTGGCTTCTTGATTATTTCAATATGCAATTTCTTATTTTCATTTTTTTGATAAGTTTTATTATTCTACTCTGCTTCAAATATTGTTTTCGTCCTTTAATCATGTGCATTGGCTCCACAATTCTTTGTGGTGTGATATTTCTCTCATATTTTTTTAAAGGTGTCTAAATTCCTTACGGAAGAACAAAGTGTTATCCTCACTCTTTTAGCACGCTACTTATCATCATGTTCATTATTATTATTATTTTCTTTTTCTCTATGTGCTACCATATATGTATTATGATTTCTACTTAGCAACATACTCCCTTATCGAATTTGATATGTTGCATTGACTTTGACATGGTATCCTTCAGTATAGTTGGATATATTTGTTTTTAGCAATTCTTGGAAATGCTAAATTCTTGAAAAGGCCTCGTATCAATATATGTTGATTGATTATGTGGTTTATGGTTTGGTTTCTGACATTCTTGAACTGTTTGGTGTTGCTTATCAATTCCAAAGTCATTGTGGCTCTTGTGGAGGCTTTGGCAATAGTACCCATTCACTAGGTTGCATTTGGATGAACATTTTTAACTGAATTGCAGTGAATGGTTCAACAAATTAAGAGGAAATGGCCAGATTGTAGTGAAGAATTGTAAGGTCCTTGTTTGGTGATGCAAAGGACTCCTTACATGTGGGGAGTTGGTTTAGTGATCCAAACCGTTAATCTGATGGGTTCCTACGTGGGTGGGAAATGTACCTATAAGATCTGATATCAGATGATCATAACCCCCAATATCTGGCCTTTTCCATTGAATGTGGACCCCTGTTGTAATTTTCATCTTCACCATCTGTTTTTTGGGAGCTAATTGAAGCGCTTGATCTTCTATATTTAGGAGATTTCCAATGGATTCTGATGTAGAGCAGGTCGTGGACAGTTACATGGCCAAGATGGATCAGAAAAGGCCCGGTCGACGACAGAAGTGATCCAGACCATCAAACCTTAAATCGGGCATATCTTGCAATCCGGAAGGAGTTATCTGACGTAAAATATATGATTTTGGGGTAGAACGAGCTACTGAAGCCAACCAACCCGCTACGCCGGGTTGCGCAGCCCGGAATTGCGAAAAACCCCTGGATCGATGGTCGTTTCCCCGTTTTAATTTTGCTTTTACTATAAATAGTAAGTTTTAGTTTGATTATAACTCTTCATCCGTCGGGCTTTAGGAGTTGCGCCCAACGTGAAAAGAGCTTAGAATAATTAGGAGAACGGTTTAGTGAAGCCAAATAGGACACTTACTATTTTTGGCTGAAAACCTTGCGCACTAGTAGACATCAGAACCGTCTATAAATAGTAAGTTTACTATTTATAGTAAGTCGCGGATTCTAAGAGTTTGAGTTGTAGTTTGATTCTGATTTCTTTCCTATTGCTTGGTACCCCTATTTAAAGGGTTGTGAACTCGTTTTTATTCATCAATTAATCAATTTCGAATTTATTAGAATTTATTTCTATTTTCTGCTTTCTTTCCTCGTGGATTCGAGAAGTCTCTGTGAGGAGTCCAGAGAAGCTCCGTGGATTCGGAGTAGTTATCCTCATCACGTTCATCCCTGCGTCAGATTCCCATTCATGGAGGGCCCCCTCAGATTAACAGCTTGGATCACTGAATCATGTGCACTAGATGTCAGAGATCTTTATCTTTGCGGATGAGCTAGAACTTGTTATTTCTCACTTGTAATTAACTTGGAATTCATAATAAGAATGGAACCAAAAACTACAGTCATATTCCTCGTAAGTCCAACTGTGTAGTTTCTCAAGGTGAGAACTACGTTAGTTGCAATTTGTGGGAAATTTTTTATATGCTTTCTATTCATTGATATTTTCTTTTTTAACAGGGAAATGACTCGGTAGTGCTGGAAGATGGTATAGCCATCTTTGGATAACACATTTGGCAGGATTATGTTTCAATTGCTAACTTCCATACACTAGCAGTTTTTTTATTTTTTCCTGAGAAACCTATATTGGGTTAATGGGATATAATTCAAGGGGTCATGTGGTTCAAATGGGAGGTGATTTCTGTTGATGCACTTAATCCAGTGCAATTTATATTTGTGTTGATATAAGTGCAAAATTCTACGGTCGCTCTTTGAAGAGGAAGAAGAATTAAAATAAAATAAAATCTTTCTAGATGTCTGTGATTGCATGGAGCCACCCATAGAATATCAACTATTTTGGTTACTCCCGGTTGGCCTCACTTTATGTCCCTAATACAAAGCATCTGCAGTTTTTTTTTTTTTTTGCCAGCACCTTGCATCATTTCCTTCGTATGTTTGTCTGCAGTTAGTTTATCTGATTGTGAGTTGTGGGTGTTTGCTCAAATTAGATATCAACGTTGTCCTGCTGTTAATTTATGCTGCAATGGGGAGTTCGACGAGGGAGATAGCCATCGCTCCGGTTGCAGTAGTTTCGTTGCTGCTGTACGTCTTCCATGCTTCAGAAAGTGGTAAATCCTTCTGCTAATCCACTCACATACAGAAAGTTGGCTTTCACTGCAACTTTCTTCGCTGGTATCTTCCAATCGACATTTGGATTGTGCAAGATCGAGTCCATTAATCTGACTGGGTCACTAATCAGTCAGGCAACATATGTATGTTGAATATAAAAAATGTAGTTATTTTTGCTCTAGTTGTCTATGAGTGGACCTGCCTGATTTTGGGTATGTGCCCTGATTGATGGATATTTCAGATCTTTTGCATGTGTTTCAATTTAGACGTGTGGCGAGAACATCACAGGGACAATTTGATGACCTGATGGTCTTGATTTCTGTTTTTGTTGGGTCCTTGCAGGCTTGGTTTTCTCGTAGACTTCCTCTCACATGCTGCAATATGGAAATATTCAATTGAACACACTGAATGATAGGATGCTTGATTGGGGTGCAAAAGGGTTATGCAGGTCAATGAATGTTTTCGACCCAACCTGTCTAATTTTATTGGGTCTAAATATCAGCCCCAAAACAAACTATGTTGGTTGGATTCAACTCAATATAAGCTAGATCTGGTTGGGTCAGGATTGTTTTAGGTGAAATCTGGACCAAAGATGATCTGTATCTGGACATAGGTAAGGTCTAGATTAAGTTTTCCTAATTTTGAACCCCAATTTAATCTGGACACAGGAGGCTTTTGGATAGTGTGAGCAGCAATTTATGCATGTGTTTTGCATATGAATATGTACAAAAATTTTTGTGTAAAAAAGAATGCAGATTTTAATCAAATATAAATAGTGACCATCACGGTTACGATCCCGGCACTTTGGCAAACCTTTACCAGTGCTTCGAAATACAAAACAATTAGCTCAGCGGGGAGGCTAAATTCCATGGTTTCAAGTTGAATCTGAAACAATTTAAACCACGGATAGGGAGCAATCCTTCATTAAGCATGGCCATTTCAACTATATCAGACTGAAATATTGCAATTTAACTCAATTAAACATCCAAATGCAGCTTATACAAAGACAATAAACAAACCAGAGCTACTATAACAAATCGTAATTTCTGAGCCATAAATTATATTGGAACATTTGAACGGTTGAGATCTCACCATGACAATCTTCACTCGTTGGAACCTGCTGACGAAGTCGTCTTGGATCGTGAATTTTTTAATTCATTGCTTAGCCCCTGATACACGAAGACTCAGAGAAGATAACCATGGTCTGATTTTCCGACTGATTTTCAGCAAGAATCTGAAGTGATCTTGGTACCGGCAGCACATTCACCTCCAAAACACCCTCCAAGATTTGAACAATCTGCCCCATCGATAGCCCGTCATTCTCGTTGTCCTGAATGCACCAGCCTGCCACTCTGCAAGCTCGACCAAGCTCTTCCATGTTTGCATTTCCCTCCAATCTGTAATCCAACAAGCAATGGATTTCACTGCTCATGATTTTCCTCACAGCCCAAATAGGGAAAAACACCGTTTCCCCAACTTCCAAGTTCACAGAATTTCTCCTTCCTGACATGATCTCGAAAACCATCATCCCATAGCTGTAGACATCAGCTTTTGACGGGATTGCCACCCCTGAAATCCATTCAGGAGCAAGATAGCCTCTTGTTCCTCTCATGGTTGTTTAAACCCGGCTGAATTCCCGGCCCATGAGCTTTGGGCAGAACCCACCATCTAGAAGTATGTTTTCTGGCTTAATGTCGCAATGTATGATACAGTCTCAGCATTTATCATGGAGATAAGCTATTCCTCTTGCCGTCCCAATTGCTATCTTGTACCTCATCGGCCAATCCAGGGTGTTGGAAATCTCACCAAACAGATGAGAATCCAAAGACCCATTTGGCATGTAATCATAGACGAGCAGCCTTTTAGCCCTTTCCAAGCAAAAACCCACGAAGGCGGATGAGATTAACGTGATGGATCATCCCAATCGTGCTCGCCTCTGTTCGGAACTGCTTCTCTCCTTGCCGAAACCCTTCAAGCTTCTTCATCGCCACCATTGTTAGATCAGGCAGAGTCCCTTTGAAAACAGAACTGAAACCTCCGCAGCCCAATGTCTCTGAGAAATTCTTCGTTGCAATCTGCAGGCTTCCATAGCTAAATGCAATAAAAGAGCCCTGAACTGCCTCTGAACTAACTATATTCCGTAGCCTCTGCCACCTACAAATAAAAACAGAGCAATACCCAATCGAAGAACAGACCCTGCACCACACCTACAACAGCCAATGTACTGGTCCCCTTGCTACTGTCCGAAATCTTCAGTTCAGAGGCTGCAAGACGGAGATGTAGTGTCCGGCCTTCACTATTTCCATCAGACAGCTGATTCAGATTCAACAATTCTCCGTTCCACATCGAACACCTGCTCTCAAAAGCATAAGCACTGCAAGAACAGTCATTTAAGCAGGCCAACTCACACTCTCTGATGCTCCCAACCACCAAAGTTCGTGAGCCGTCCAGCAGCTTCAGTCAGGCAAGGCCCGAAACCCGTTTTTCTCACTATCAAATGAGCTGTTCTGCCCACACTCCAAATGGATTTTCCTCATACACCCACCCGACGAACTCTTCAAATTCCAGTCGTTCTGAGACTTGGGCTCAAAACCAGGCAAGCACGTACAGGATGAGCTCTTCTCGTTGCAGCTTCCGAAGGAACAGCAAAGAGCATAAACATCGCATTGAGATATTGGCTGCGCCCAGAACAGATTCCATTGAGAGGAGTATTCCAGACATGAAATCATCTTGATCTGACCAGAATCATCAATCACGAATCTGGAAAGAGAGGAAGCATTTTTCACGGAGTAATTGAAATACTTCCTCTGTTTGTCATTGGTGAAATTGAAACCGTAATTCCCCCGTTGGTCTTGAATGAAGTCGAAATCGTTCAATCTCATTTCAGGGACATTGCTGAAAATTGCCCCATCCCAATTTCCACTAGTCCAGTAGCTTTTAGTCCCATTCCACATCATAAAATACTGTGTGCTCGGGCGGGGTTGATCTCTAGAGAGAACAGCCCCGGGGCTGGATCTTCCGAGTTCTTCCATGAAGTAAGCCGTTGTTTTTCCCCGTTGCCTTGTTCAATCCCAGCCACCCTCCAGGCAGTCATGTATGAGTTGGGTGATCAAAGTTCTGCCAGTACATGACAGACGAATTGGACCTGTCTCTCAGAACGAAATTTCCAGTGTCGAGGAGGACTGCAACAGTCGCATTCAAGGGCTTAGATGTTAGATTGGTAGACCATATTGGAAAATTCGAGGGGCTGAAGAGGATCAGATTGCTATCTTCTGCTATTTTTAGGATTGAATTGGAGGTGTTTGGGAGGGGTTTTTCTCTGTTGGCTACCCAGACAACTGTTTGTTGTGGGACTCGTTTGTACCAGATGCCTATGTAGTATTTTTAGGAGTTGCCTGGTGTGAAGAAACCCAGTTCAAATGCCCCACCTTGGGAGGTTAGGTTATGAGGCCAACAAAGATGTTGAGTTGGGGTGATAGAATCTGAACTATTGGAGAGGTAGGCCTTGAGAGACAAGATGAAGAAGAGGAGGAGATAGAGAAATTGCACGCTGCTTCCGGTATCCATGCCTACTGAAACATGCATGGACTAGTCAGATATATGTAAGAAGGAGAAGTTATTGTGACTGAAACGCCCTCCTAAATTATGATAGGTGGGGCTCATGTTTGTGCACTATACATGGCTTTTAAATTAGGGTAATTTGCGAATGTACGACCCATTTATGGCCCATTTAGGAGACCAAGCCCACCTTATTTTCCCTCGCGAGAATACGCCCCAGCTGTACGGATGGGTTGCCAAAGGTCGAAAATGCCCCTGCTTGTTCCTTCAAGCGGATCAGCCGCTGCTCGAAGACGAGCGCTGACGCTCCTCGAACTCCGGGTTATACGAACGGTTCAAAAGAGATCAACGTGACATGGGCCCCACAGTTATGTATTTATTATATCCACAACGTTCATCCATATTTCGAGATCATTTCCGAGCATTATCCAAGCAAAGCAAATCATATCCAAAGAGCAACTGGACCACACCACAAAGAGCAGCAGAAAATTGATTTTCACCGTCGAAACTTTTGTAGGGCCCACCATAACATTTATTTTCCATCCAATCTATTCATAATGTCACAAAGGCCTGGATGAAGAGGAAAAACAAATTTTGTAATGATCCAAAACTTCTGGGACCCCTAAAAGGGTTTCAATGGTAGACGTTCAATCTTCCACTGCCTTTTACAGTGTGGTCCACTTGATAGCTAAATCTATCTTATTTTTCTTCCCAAGCATTAGTACGAGTTTGCCAAATAGATGGACGGTTTGGATATAACACATACCTCATAAAAGGACCCACAAAAGCAGTGGGGATTACAAATGGAAAAAAAAAATGCATGGTATCTATGGCTACGGGTTATAACAACTGCAGCCAAATGCTCTTTCAACATGTCTTCTACTATGCATCGAAGGTCTTTCGATATCTACTTCGATATATCGAATGTCTTTCGATTAATCAAAAAAGGTCCAAAACTGTCCAGCAACTTTGCATAAAAAATCCTGGAATTTTCAATTAATCGAAGTGTATTTGATATGTATCGAAGATATAGCTACAGATTATAGCCGTAGCCATAACTGCAATTCGTAAAAGTCTATGCAAATTTTTTTATTTTTTTATTTTTATTTTTTACATGGAGAACTTTATTCTACCTACAATTTTCTCTAATACATATTTATATAAATATGTATATATAAGCATATATAAAAAATTCTCTCTTTTTTTCATTTATTTCTCTATTCATTTAATAAGAATATCTTCTAAACCAAAATTAGTTACTTAATGTACCCTATATGATTTTGGGGTAGGAGAAGCTACTTTAGCCAACTAACCTAGTTATTTTCCAAGATTCCATCAGGTCGATGGTCGAAAATCCATTTCATTCACTTTGAGTTCAATTTCAATCAGTTCGTGGTCATTTCCATTCATTTCATTGTCAATTCCCTCCACTTCACGGACAATTCCATGCATTTCACGGTCATCCCAAGCTATTCTGTGTCAATTCATGGTCATTTCGAGGCATTTCACGGTCAATTCCCTTCACTTCACGGTCATTTGCATACATTTCACGGTCAATTCGAACCATAATCATTCCCATGCACTTCACGGTCATCCCAAACTATTCCGTGTTGATTCACGGTCGTTTCGAGGCATTTCGCGGTCAATTCCCTTCACTTCACGGTTAGTTACATGCAACTAACCCTGAAGTGAAGGGAATTGACCGCGAAATGCCTCGAAACGACCGTGAATCAACACGGAATTGTTTGGGATGACCGTGAAGTGCATGGGAATGATCATGGTTTAAAGTGAATTGACCGCGAAATGCATGCAAATGACCGTAAAGTGAAGGGAATTAACTGCGAAATGCCTCGAAACGACCGTGAATCAACATGGAATTGTTTGGGACGACCGTGAAGTGCAAGGCAATAATCATGGTTTGAAGCGAATTGACCGCGAAATGCATGCAACTGATCATGAAGTGAAGCGAATTGACCGCGAAATGTCTCGAAATGACCGTGAATCAACACGGAATTGTTTGGGATGACTGTGAAATGCATGGGAATGATCATGGTTTGAAGCAATTTGACCGCGAAATGCATGCAACTGACCGTGAAGTGAAGGGAATTGACCGCGAAATGCCTCGAAACAACCATGAATCAACACGAAATTGTTTGGGACAACCGTGAAGCATGGGAATGATCATGGTTTGAAGCGAATTGACCGCAAAATGCATGCAACTGACCGTGAAGTGAAGGGAATTGACCGCGAAATGCCTTGAAACGACCGTGAATCAACACGGAATTATTTTGGAGGACCGTGAAATGCATGGGAATGATCATGGTTTGAAGCGAATTGACCGCAAAATGCATGTAACTGACCGTGAAGTGAAGGGAATTGACCGCGAAATGCCTCGAAACAACCGTGAATCAACACGGAATTGTTTGGGACGACCGTGAAATGCATGGGAATGATCATGGTTTGAAGTGAATTGACCGCAAAATGCATGCAACTGACCGTGAAGTGAAGGGAATTGACCACGAAATGCCTCGAAACGACTGTGAATCAACACGGAATTGTTTGGGACGACCGTGAAATGCACGGGATGATCATGGTTTGAAGTGAATTGACCACAAAATGCATGCAACTGACCGTGAAGTGAAGGGAATTGACCGCGAAATGCCTCGAAATGACCGTGAATCAACACAGAATTGTTTGAGATGACCGTGAAATGCATGGAAATGATCATGGTTTGAAGTGAATTGACCGCAAAATGCATGCAACTGATCGTGAAGTGAGCGGAATTGACCGTGAAATGCCTCGAAATGACCGTGAATCAACACGGAATAGTTTGGGATGACCGTGAAATGCATGGGAATGATCATGAATTGAAGCGAATTGATCGCGAAATGCATGCAACTGACCGTGAAGTGAAAGGAATTGACCGCGAAATGCCTCGAAACGACCGTGAATCAACACGGAATTGTTTGGGACGACCGTGAAATGCATGGGAATGATTATGGTTTGAAGCGAATTGACCGCGAAATGCATGCAACTGACCGTGAAGTGAAGGGAATTGACCGCGAAATACCTCGAAACGACCGTGAATCAACACAGAATAGTTTGGGATGACCGTGAAATGCATGGAATGATCATGAATTGAAGCGAATTGACCGTGAAATGCATGCAAATGACCATGAAGTGAAGGGAATTGACCGTGAAATGCATGGAAATGACCGTGAATCAAAACAGAATCGCTGAGATTGACCATGAAATGCATGGAATTGATCGCGAAGTAAATGAAATGAATGAAATTGACGGCAAACTGATTGAAATTGACCGCGAAGTGAATGAAATGGATTTTCGACCATAGATCTAATGAAATCTTGAAAAATAACCAGGTTGGTTAAAGTAGCTTCTCCTACCCCAAAATCATATAGGGTATGTGAAGTAACTAATTTTGGTTTAGGAGATATTCTCGTTAAATTAATAAAGAAATAAATGAAAAAAAAAAAGAGAGAGAAATTTTTTTTATATGCTTATATATGCATATTTATATAAATATGTATTAGAGAAAATTGTAGGTAGAATAAATTTATCCATGTAAAAATATAAAAAAATAAAAAAATAAAAAAATTTTCATAAACCGGCACAGACTACAGTTATTGCTACGGTTATAATCCGTAGCTATTGGTCATATCACCTTCGATACATATCGAATACTCTTCGATATGAATCGAAAATTGTAGGATTTTTGAGGCAAACTCGCTGGACAGTTCTGGACCTTTTTCGATTAATCGAAAGACCTTCGATACATATAAAAGGACATATCGAAACGGTAGGGGCTACGGCTATGTCTACGGTTATAATCCGTAGCTATAGAAAACACTGTAGCCATAAGTTCCTGGCCTATTTATTTATTATTATTTTATTTTTTTACTATTGTAATCCCCATCGCTTTTTGTGGGTCCTATTATAAGGTATGTGTTATATCCAAACTGTCCATATATTCGACGAACTTGTATTAAGCCTTGAGGCGAAAAATAAGACAGATCTAGCTATCAAGTGGACCACACTGTAAAAGGATGTGGAGGATTGAACGTCTACCATTGAAACCCTTTCAGGGGTCACAGAAGTTTTGGATCATTATGAAAAAAAATTTTCCCTCTTCATCCAGGCTTTTGTGACCTCATAAATAGATTGGATGGAAAATAAATGTAATGGTGGGCCCTACAAAATTTTTAACGGTGAAAATCAATTTTCCCGTTGCTCTTGGTGGTGTGGTCCAGTTGATCTTTGGATATGATTTTTTTTTTGATAATGCTCCCAAATGATCTCGAAATATGGATGAACGTTGTGGATATAATAAATACGTAACTGTGGGGCCCATGTAACTTTGATATCTTTTGAACCGTTCGTACAATTCGGAGTTCGAGGAGTGTCAGCCTCGTCTTTGAGCACCACCTATCCTCTTGAAGGAACAAGCAGGGGCATTTTCGACCTTTGGCAAGCCATCCGTACACCTGGGGCGTATTCTCGCAAGGGAAAATAAGGCGGGCTTGGTCTCGTAAATAGGGCCATAAATGGGTCGTACAGTCGCAAATTTCCCTTTAAATTGTGATAGGTATCCACACCATTCACGTGGTTTTGTCTGCATTTTTAATGAACATTTGATTAAAAAATCTTCAATTTGAAAATCTTCAAAGTGAAAAAATTATTCCTTTTATTAATGACTGCTTACAAGAGAAAGTTAGCAACGGTCAACATTCATAAGAGAAATTCCTTAATAAATAGGACACTGCAATCAAAAATATTTTCTTTAGTTATCCATCCTCATGTGTTTCAGCACACCTATGGTTAGATTACCCAAAAAGACCCCATTCACCAAAAGGGAAGCTCGTGTGTACACAGCCAAAATGTTAGCGGAAACGGATTGGCCACTCCTCCGCCACCGTCTCTGTGGCTGATGGTCGGTGCTTTTTGGGCCCCACCATGATGTATGTGTTTCATCCATTCTGTTCATCCATTTTTATAGATCGTTTTATGGCTTAATCCCAAAAATGAGAGGGAAATAAATCTCAAGTACACCACACCACATGAAAACAATAGTGATCAGATGTTCACCATTAAAATCCCCCTAAGACCCAATATACTGTTTATTTGACATCCAATCTGTTGAGTAAGTCATACAGGCCCAGATGAAGATAAAAACAAAGATCAACTTGATCCAAAACTTTTATGGCCCCCAAAATGTTTCTAATGGTCAACCCTCATTCAACACTGTTTCTGTAACGTGGTCCAATTAAGATTTGCATATACCTCATTTTTGGAATTATACATAAAATAATATGTAAAAATAGATGAATGGCATGGATGAAACACATACATCATGGTAGGGCTCACATAGCACCGACCACCAGCCATTGGCCGGTGTCAGGGGGAGTAGCCAATCCGTTTCCAATGTTTGCAACATTACCGTAGATTTTCTCATACGTAAGCCGGTGTAGCGGAAGCCGAATAATTTGCTTGTCACCTGGAACTGAACTCGAACTCAAACTCAAAAACTTGTCTCAAAATTTTAAACTCGATCTCAGCTCGAACTGGCCGAAACTGCTAACTGAGCTAAGACAAGCTGGATGAATGACTCGGTCACCGAAATAAGTCAAACTCGTGATGGGGTAGCAACTGATCGAGTTGAACTGAGTTGAGCTGCTCAACTCAGTGTCCAGCTCCACTTGCCTCTGAGGCCATAAATGTCTTTGAAAAATCCACCCTATTTATCTGTTTTACAAGATCATAATATGAAAGGATTCTAAAAAATGAGGCAAATCCAAAACTCAAGTGGGCCACACCAACGAAACAGTATGAACAGAAATGTTGACGTTGTAGCCTTCCTGGAGCCAACAATGATATTTATATACCATCCAAACCATTCATAAGATTATTACAACTCAGATAAAGTGTAAAAAAAAAATATCATTCTGATACAAAACTTCTGGCACCCTTAGGCATTCACTCCCCACTGTTTGGTACACTATTGGCCACATAAGCTTTGGATCTTCTTGATGTTTTAGAATCCTACCATAGTAGTCTTTCAAAGTGGATGGATGGAGTGGATTTTTTTCACGAACATTCTTGTACAATCCAAGCATATGAATATATTTGTCACGAGCAATCCTCTCTTGGTGGTAGGGGTGTACATGAACCGAGCTAGCTTAGTTGGCTTGCTCGACTCAACTTGAAAAAGCTTGACTTGACTCAGTTCGAAGCTGAGTTCGAACTGAGAAGAGTTGATTTTTGGAGCTTGAAAACGAGTTCGAGCTTGCCCCAGCTCGACTCAACTTGGATCGAATCTACCTCGAACTTGGCTCGACTCGGTGCAGGGTTATATATACCCGTCAATGCCTCGTCTTTTCAAAAGAGCATCGACAGGGCTGCTCCCACCGGCCATTTTATCAAGCTCCATCTCGTCCATTCCCTTGTTCTGAGGCTGACTTACCTCCCCTGTCATGCTCCCAGGTTTCTGGAAAGCCGTCACCATGCTCCAGATCCCAGTAGAGTGACTCATTGAAGAACACCGCCCAGACTGCATCGTCACCGACATGTGCTTGCCATGGACAGTCGACATTGCTCGCAAGCACGACATAGTGAGGCTTGGTTTTAGTGCAAGCAGCTTCTTCTCCATTGTTATTTGGAACTGCATAAGACGTTACAGGCCCCATGATTATGTTGATAGTGACTTGGAGAATTTTGTTGTGACTGGTCTCCCACATTGAATAGAGATGACAAGGTCTCAATTGCCTGACTTCTTAAGAGTCCAAAGCGGTTTCACGGACTTCATAGATCGTATTCACAAAGCTAACGACATGAGCTATGGCATCGTGGTGGCGAACTCGGCTCAAATTGGCCCGAGCTACTGGCCAAACCGAGTCAAGCTGGCCAGTTAAGCTCGAGGACCGAGGTGAGCCGAGTTCAAGCTGAGGTCAGCTAGTTATGTACACCCCTACTTGGTGGAGAGCGGGCAGTCAAAGAAGTGGATTGTGTCCAGGGTCACATGTTATCCGCTCTTGGTGGAGAGTGGCAGCCAACAGCGTGAAGCTGAAGCTGATTGGTGAATGCTGGTGACTGGAGCACAGAGATATTTCTCTGCCTGGGCCTGTGTGGGTCCCCCAAGGGATGTTCTTGACAAATCTACTCTGTACATTTATTTTTAATGGCTACAATAGTGACGCCATATCACACAAAACTGTGGAGGTTGAACGGCTGCAGTTGCCAGAAATTTTGTATTAGGATGATATTTGTGTCTATAATTTATTTGATGGTAATAACCCTAGGAATGGTTTATATGGCGTATAAACATAATGGTCACCTTCAAGAAGGTTTCCATGGTGGACGCTTTTGTTCCAACTGTTTCGTTTGGGATGGCGCACCTGCGTTTTGGATCTGCTGGGTTTTAGGTTACCATCCTATCGTGGTAATTAAAAACAGATGGACGGAGTAGATTTGTCAAAGACATCTCCACGGCCCACACAGCACTGAGGACAGGTATATCTCTCTATCCAGGGTCACCGGCAATCCGCTTCCCTCATGGACGCCCTTCGGAGGACTATTATACGGTAGGAAATGCCGGTGTTTTCGTTTTATTGGTGGATTTTCAGTTCAGATTAGTGAAACCACTGATTAGTTAATCCAGGCCACTGAAAGCTTGAGAATAACATTGGTTTGAGTATCATGTAACGAAATTCTCAATAAAACAATCTGAACCATTCAAAACGTGGCACAAATAGCAACCGTCAATATTTACTGAAAATGTATCCCAGTTTTGGAGGTTTCAATTCTTTCATGAGCAGAAAATTTCGGAAATGTTCCATCCACATTGTTCCACATAAAAACATCGGTGTAGATTATTTAACCATGGCCTCAGTTGTAAGATTAAGAAAAGTTATGCATATAGAAAAATAAGCCGTTAGGCATCACATAAATTTTCATTTAAGGAACGATAGGACGCCGATTGCATGGCAATTTCTGCACCACGTAGCTAAAGCAGGGTGACAGTGACCTCATTTAACCTGATGATAAGGTCCTGAATTGAAGGTTCCGTTTTACTTTTTACTTTTTACCAACACCCACACACCACCCACGCTACATGGACATTCGATCCCCGGTGTTATTGTAACAAGAGTATCCACTACGCGCGTGGATTAGTTACTTTCAGGTTAAGTAGCGAGACTCGCTAACGAAGTGACGTCACCAAGTTCCATCGGCATCACAATGATGTATGTTTTGTATAGATGCCTTCCATCCATTTGGAGAGATTATTTGGGAGCAATATCTAGAGGATGAAATAAAACAAAAGTTTCAGTGGACCCCGCACAGGAAAAAGTGGGGACAGTGACGCTCACCATTAAAAACTTCTAAAAGCCATGGAAGTTTTAAATCAAGCAGGTATTTGTCTTTTCCTTTTTTTCATATCTTTTTAACTTTTGAATAGGTTGAATTTCAAATAAACATTATGGCGGGCCTTAGGATAGTTTCATCGGTGGGAATCACTCTCCCCACTTTTTTTTGTGGTGGGGTCTACTACAGATTTTTATCTGCTTATTTTTTGAATAATACCTTAAAATGATATCTCAAAATGGATGAATGGTGTGGATACAACACATACATTATAGTAGAGCCCACAAAACTTGATGATGTCAGGGGACTTGCTACTCAACTTGTCAGTACCTAATCTGCCTCCATCTGCGACTGTGCTATGGAGCCCGCCCCAACGGACAACATAACTATAGATTACTGTTTTTTTGCCCCTCATGGTGTGGTTTACCTGAGCTTCATACGTGCTATAATTTTGAGCTCATTTTCTAAAAGGAGGGGACAAAAGGCTGCCATTCAAGCCTCACTTTTACCGATGGTATAGTTTACTTGGTTTTTGGAAATCCTTTAATGTGGCTCATTTTCTAAAATAAGCTAGCAAAATAGACGGACGGTTGGGAGAAAACATATATATCATGGTAGGCTCCACTGATATTCCATATGCTACTATAGCGTGGTGAGCTCCTTATTGCACAATCGGCGTCACAGGTCATGCTTGAGTGGTATAAATTCATACACCATGGTAGGCCCATGGAGTCCGGTCGCCACGTAGCTGTATGGCATTTGGATCACCATGCAGTCTAAGTCCAAGATGGGCCAGACGCATGTGTTAATTGGGTGCCATTTAGAAAGCGGTGATGACTTTTCAAACGTGCACGTGGATTACTTGCACATCATTAAAGACCTTCAAAATCCCTGACTTCAGGTTACGCCCCTGGTTTGAATCGGATTAGCCTCTATAACCGGTATGGTTGTAGAGCCATCTATGATTGCGGCAGGGGCAAAGAGATCAAAGTATGTGCCTTTATATTTCAGAAAATTTGGCATCTCCCTGCAGCCACTTCAGGCAAGTTCATTGAAATTTAAGAGGAATGCAGTAGATTCATCCAGTCTTTGTTGACGATGAAATTGTTTGGAGCATATATTTTGCTTATGCCGTGGTGGTCTTTGTTGTTGATTTCTTAAATCTGTAAACAATAGGATCTTTTGATGCCATCGAGTAGTGGTCAATGCCATAGATAGGTACACGATATCATCAGAAAAATCTAAAAAATTCATGTTCTACTGCTGGAACATGTTGGTGTTTTTCTTGATTTCATGGAAAGTGTTTTGATGCCATCAAAGTCCCATCAAAAGTGCCATCGAGCACACGGGCAGAATTGCGTAAGTGTGGAATTTGTTTCCTCATCTGATTGTAATACTATATATATCGGGTGTAATCGGGATTTGGGAGAGAGAAGAAGAGTTAAGGCTTTCTAAATTCATTTCTAAAGGTTTCAAGGGCATAACTTGGGCTTGTGGAGTAGATTTGAGGTTTGATTGAATCAGTAATATCTCTCTTGTAATTTTCGCTTTCATAGTGCATTATTCATCGCTTTGTTCCGTGGTTTTTTCTCGAAAGGGTTTTTCCACGTAAAATTTGGATTATTTATATTTGGACTTGGTTGTGCGATTGGTATTATCTTTGCTTAATTCATTTCTAGGTGCTTCCACGTAAAATTTAGATTGTTTATGTGCATTCTGATGTATGGGGGCCGACGCCTGTGGTTTCGGGTGGAGGGTCAACATAGTTTGTTATATGAATTGATGATTATTATAGGAAAGTATGAGTTTATTTTATTAAAAATAAATCCGAAGTTTTCACCAACTTCAAGCAATGGAAGGTGATGATGAAAAAATAGACAGGACGAAAGGTAAAAGTGTTGACGATAAATAATGGTGGAGAATTCACTTTTAGAGAATTCAATATATACTGCAAATACGAAGGGATCATGAAGCACAACACAGTGTGCTATACATAAGAGCAGAACGGTGTGACTGAGAGGATGAATCAGACTCTCTTGGAGAGGGCCCAATGCATGATCAATAATACTGGGTTGGGTAAGAAACTGTAGACTGTGGTCATTAATACCGCTTATTACTCGGTAAATCAGTCTCCTTCTATGATCATTGAATGTAAAATTCCAAAAATAAGTGTAGAGTGGTCATCAGGTAGACTACTCAGGATTGTGTGTATTTGGTTGTGATGCTCACTCTCATATACTCTCAGTTGAGAGATATAAGCCAGACAAAAGAATTAAAAAAGTATATCTTTGTTGGATATGGTGGTGGTGTGAAAGGGTACAAGCCGTATGACTGGGTCACACAGAAAATAATCCTTAATTGTGATGTCAAATTCGACGAAGGATTCTTATTCTGTAAGGATGAATGCAAGGAAGTGAAAAAGCTGATTGTGGACGTTCAGGTAGATAGAGATGAGACACAAACTGATACAAAGATGCTTGTAGAGGTACAAGAGAGGGTGGAGCAGCCACTTGTGAGAATAAAGTCGCCTCGAGATCGCAAGTTACCGACAAGATATAAGGATGACTCAAATGTTATATTTTTCCTCATTATAGATGAGGGGGATCCGTCTACTCTTCAAGAGAATCTTGATAAATCAAATGTTAAAAAGTGGATAACAGCGATAGATGATGAGATGAAGTCCTTGTACAAGAATTAAATGTGGGAGCTAGTGGAGCTTTCCATCGACCAAAAAGTAGTCGAGTATAAATGGATCTTCAAGAAGAAATATGATAGGTACAAGGCAAGGTTGGAAGCAAAAGTATGTACTGTAAGACCCGTATTCTAGCCTATACTGTTCCGACGACTCCCGCGATCCTTCTCGCCGAATTCCGGCAGCCTGCGACGTATAATCGATGTTTGTGCACGATCCTAAGTCGTATCCCGTAAATTTGAGTCGGCTTAATCCGAGACTTGTATCATTGCAACCACACCGTCGCCGCGGTTCCAATGCTGTGTCTTGCACACCGATGCGATACCCTGGTAGGAAGATATGGGCCGGCGTTTATTTAGAAAAAACGCCGCGCTTTTGCGATCCTACGAGAATCTCTACAACATGTCCCATCAATCAATCAATCCTCCATCAATCAATCACATCATATCATGTCAAGTACAAGAGTAACTCATGCTTCCTTTCTCCACAAGTCAAGCAAACCCCAAAGTCAACCAATCACTCACCTCACATCCATCACTCTCTCTCCTTACATCTCATCTCTCCCTCTCTTTTCCTTCACATTTTCCAAGCAAAAATCCAAGCAAGAGAGTGGACATCCATGGTTTTCCAAAAGAGGAAGTGCATGTGTGTGGCCCACCTTCCCATTCCAAACCCATCATCCTAACCATTCAAACCTCATCTTCCACCATCAAAGTGAGGCACAAGGAGGTTGGCTTTCCAACGGATCAAGAAGATCAAATGGTGGGTACTTCTATAGGCTAGTTTTCATGTTTTTACGATGGGCCAAGTGAGGCCTACCGATCGATGGTATGGATCTCACTTTGGACCCTAAGAGGTGGCCGATGGCCCACCTTGATTATCAATATCATTCCATGATGGGGCTATTCTCTATCATGATTTTTACTTTCTAGTTTGAAAAGGGGTCATCTAGACCCTCTATTTCGGTGGAGAAAGGATCTCCACCGTTGATTTGGATCGGCGGGCCCATATGAAATGAGACCTACTTGATGTATGCTTTAAATTATGGAAGGGAGGGCCCATAGTGCCGGGGCCAGTCCATCACTCGATCTCTCTCTCTCTCTCTCTCTTTCTTTCTCTCTCCTCCTCTCTTTTTCCTTTTGTTGAGTATGATGATGTGGCCATGTGGCCCACTTGGATGGACCCACCTTGATGTTTGTCTTATCCGCACCATCCAACCATTTTGTGGCCCACCTGAGAAGGGCCCACCCCTCCTTAGCACATCTACATGTGGGACCACCTTGAACTTGTGTTGTATGCAAACCGTCTAGCGTCTAGAGAAGCTGGACGTTGCTGCACCGTGAAATGTGAACTCGGTGTGGTGTGTGGACGGCCAGACAAAACAAAAATATAATATAAATATTAGCTTGGTTTAAGCTTTTAGAGTGAGCTGTCCATGTAGGCCCCACCTTGATGTATGTGTTTAATCAACACTGTCCATGCCATTCTCCAAGTCTTTTTAGGCGTTGAGATGAAAAATGAAGCTGATCTGAATTTCTGATCGGCCATAGCATGGCAAATGATGTTTTATACTGTTGAAATCCACCTGTCTTTTCCACGCATCAAAACACATTGAATATTGGACTCATTGGGTTGGTCCCAAACTGTAGAATCCAATGGCCAAGGTGGATCCCACTGATGCGGGTCCAACATATGAAAAACCTTGGAAATTCATGTTTCTTTGAAAAAATAAATAGTTAAGCAGCAGACGCAGCGTCTGCTGCTGCTGACAAGAAAGGATGCCCAACAACGTCCTAGGCGCTGGAAACAGGGGTGCCATGCGTGGGCCCCATCGTGATGTGCATTGAATATCCACACCGTCCATTAGGTAGCCCCCTTGGGTACAGTGGGTCACCCCCAAAAATAAGCCTCATCCGGAACTCAGGTGGCCCACACAGCAGGAAACAGTGGTGATTGACAACTGCCATTGAAACTCCTTTCTGGATCACAGAAGTTTTGGAACATTATGAAATTTACTTTTCCTATTAGTCTGGGCCCGCGTAACCTTATCAACGGTTTGGATGGAAAGTAAACGCTATGGTGGGCCCCACATGGGACCCAAGGATGTATGTTTTACACACACCGTCCACGGATGGTGGAACCACTGTGGTGTATGTGTTTTTCCCACGCCGTCCACACCATTGGACGGTGGGACCATTACGAAGTATGTGTTTTATCTGTGCACGCCCACCCCTGCACGTGCACGTGTGCTGCGTCCGTGCAGCGTGGGACCCACGTGATGTATTCATTTATATATGCTGTCCACTGTGTGGACGGTGGAACCCACCAAGCATGTGTTTTATAAATGTCGTCCAGACACTTGCTGGACGGCCAGTATAGGCCCCACCATGTGGGTTACATCCACACCGTCCATCCATCCGTAATGACCCCACCATGATGCAACATCCAGGCCGTCCAGGGCCTGGAGGCTGCTGTCCTCTTAAAAAAAAAAGGGGATACGTATCATTATTATAATGATATAATATATGTTATATACGTAGTGGCTCGTTAATGTATATATAAATATCCACATATTTATATATAGTGTACATTGTGGTGGGTCCCACATGGGACCCACATTGATGTATTTTATCTGCACCGTCCCTCTGGACGATGCTTGTGTGAAACCCAACATGATGTACATGTTTTCAACCGTCCATCTATTTTTACATACCATCTATGTCGTCCATAGCTGATGTGGGCCCTGATCACGAGGTATGTGCTATACCTAAACCGTCCATATCTGTGGGACCCACTCCCATGTATGTATTGTACATCCAATCCGTTCATCCCTGAACAGTACCGTTTGGGGCCCACTTTAAATCACATTTGCACCATCCATGGGACGCACAGTGGTGTACGTGTTTCATCCTTGCCATTCAGCCCACATGCATGGGTCCCACCATAATGTAAGTGTTGTATCTCCCTCGCCCACCTTGCACGTGAGCTACATCTAGCATGTGGGGCCATGATGTGTGTTAGCCATGCATCTGCAATGGTGCAGATCAACACCAACCATGAAGTATGTGTTATATACATATTGTTCATCCGTTTAGAGTCTTGGGTTGTCCATGAGGCCCACCATGATATCTATGTTTTATCCTTGCCATCCATCAGTTTTCTGGCCCATGCAATGTGGCCCAATGCGACATATATGAGGCCCGTTGTTAAGGCCCACCTTGATATGCATGAGGGCCCGTTATTGAGGCCCACCTTGATGTGTATAAGGGCTCGTTATTGAGGCCCACCTTGATGTGTATGAGGTCTCGTTATTGAGGCCCACTGTCATGTGTATGAGGCCCGTTGTTGAGACCACCTTGACATATATGAGGACCATGTGATTAGGCCCATTTTGATGTATTCTAGGGCCTATGGGTTGAGGCCCATTATGATGTATTAAGGCCCATGGTTTGAGACCCATTGTGATGTATAAAGGCCCGTGGGTTGAGACCCACTGTGTGTATATAGGGCCCATGGGTTGAGGCCCATTGTGATGTATTTGGAGCCCATGGGTTAGGGCCCATTATAATGTGATTCCACCATGGGTTATGTAATGACATTTATGGCGGGTCATGCCTTGGGAGCAATGTTGGTTTGACGTCCACATTGTAAGAATAATGTTGGTTAAATGTCCGCATTATAACTCTCCCTAGAGCCCATTAATAGGCCCATACTTGTTGTGTGTAGGCCATCAAGGCCCATCTTCTTCGTGAGGATTGTTCATCACCATATAAAATGCTTAGTATAACTCCATGATTCATACCCATACGCATCATATGTATGCCTGATATGACGAATGTTTGATAATAACATACGCCATTAGACAGACTATTTAAGGGACTCCTTATGAGACGGTGTGCCCACATTATCGCGCCATACGCGCAGGATTGCTGCATGACTGGATAGTGTGACTCATGCATCTTGCATATATATGAGTTGATTATTGTACGCCCTAGCGACATTAGGGCCGTGGCCTCCACAGGTACATCGTGGATGGCCAGATGGGACATTGAAAATATTTGGTTCTAGCACTATGGGCACTTAGGATGTCCTTGGGTGAAAATCCTAGAACCTCCGAGGCCAGGAGTAGCCCCAACGTCTAGACCGAGTGGAACATGAGCGCCCGAGTGCCGAATACCAGTAGGTCGCATCTCCCACTGTGTCATGGTCAGTTGGGAGGGGGTATGGCCTTTTCCGCCGAAGTGAGGGGGCTATAAGCTAGGCTGAGTATGACCAGCTCATAAATGGGTCCGCTATCGATGAGACGGGTAGGTGTTGGCAGACTACTGGTCAGGCGGATAGTGAGGTCTATTCCGCTCGCTGGGCTGTGCCGCTGGGAGGAGACAGTCGGTGTCGAGTGTAATAGACCCCGGTAATTTTTTCAGAGAGTAACCATACTGATATGAGGACTTATTGAGCAGAAATTGCATATCCATCCATTCATTCATTCACTATCCACTCGGGCTGCTGGTGCGTAACTATTTGTTACGTGTACCATCGCATGGCCAGGATTTCGGTTGGGCGCACGACTAACCTGAGATCAGGAGTTTACCACATTGTGTCTGACTATCCAAATTTAGGTATGAGACTGGTTTGGATAGAAGTCCCTTGTGATGGACCCCATAGCCTGTGATACTTCGTACTATCATCCCGACTTCACACTCCATCATGGTCATTTCATTCGCACCGCATATCATATTGTATCCGCAGTACTGCACATTTTGGGTTACTATATTTTTCCACTTATAGCCTAGATGAGGTTAATGGTATTCATGGCTCATCAGGATTTGCATATTGCATTGCATCATCAGCATCTGTTATTGTCTTTTTATGTTTCATATCGCATGGCCTTGGTATGGCCAATAGCATTCATGCCTTGCATCACACAACTTTGGTACAGCTGATAGCATTCATGGACTTACCCCATATTTTTGCATTACTCAGATATTGTATGATTCATGATCTTGCAGTATTTCCGCTTATTCCGATGATGTATGATTTATGGGTTTTATGGTGTACTTGACACTTACCTTGGCCACACACTTTCACCACCCTCTAAGCTTTTGTAAGCTTATGCACGATAGATGCATGCAGGTGGCATTGGGTTGTAGCAGCGTTGAGCTTGGGGCGTGCAACGGTCTTTTGGAGTTTTGATTTTCGACATACGTATTTTCCTTTCAACATTGTATTCAAATATTTATATTAGTGGATATGTGATGATGATGTTGCCTTTGTGATTTGGGTAAACTTGTGGTTATGCTCCATACAAAAAAAATCATACTGAAAATCCTCCTTGTAGGATCCTAGGATCGAAATCTGGCGCATGCGCGCTGGGAGCCGAGAATGGGGTACTACGGAGGCTGTCAGCACCAGATCCGGCGATTGAAAATTTTGTGAGCCCAGTTTCTGAGTTTGGGGCGTGACATGTACTTAGAGAGAAATGTTGAGTGTGAAATATCGCATATTTCTCCCTATTTATACCTTAGTTTTATAAATATGATAGTACTTAATTGATCTAATTATACATGTTTTCATGTGCGAGGTGATTTCGAGAGCTTAAGGTGAAATTGATGCTAAAAGGAAGATTTATGCTAAAAAAATTACTAAATGAATATTTAAAGATTTGGAAGTCATTGATGAAGAATTCACATGCGAAAGATCCAAGAAAACCAAGTGAAAAATGAAGAGAATTAAAGATTTGAAGTGAAGAAAAGAAATCTTGAATTTGTCCTGAAAGAAAATATATTCCTAAAATTGTCATGAAAAAACATATTCCGGAATTCTGAGTCTGAAACAAAAATGTCCTGAAACACCCTTCGGTCCAACTGAAATTCAATTCGGTCTGACCAAAATCGGGTAAAACAGTCCAACGAGAAATAAAATTTTTAGCCATAATTCAGTCCGACTGAAGTTAACTTCAATCCGACCGAAATCGCGCAGAATTGTTCAGCGAGAGAGTGGGATTTTCAGCATTAATTCGGTTCGACCGAACCCAACTTCGATCCGATAGAAGCGTAACTTTTTACGTAAATTTGTGCGGTTTCAAAGTCGGTCTAAGCAAATACTATAAATATGAGTCTCTTAATTATTTCTAAGCACAAATTAGGGTTCAAGAAGCAGATTCAAAGGGTGGAGCAGCCTTCCAAGAGTTTTTATTAATCTTCCTTAGTTTATTTTCATGTTTTGTTTAAGAGTTTTTAGTTCAATCATGTTTATGGTTAACTAAACCTCTTAGTTAGAGCTAAGAGGTGAAATTGGAAGTATGTTGGGATGTTTATTTTTCTTTGATTCTTATTTACGTTGAACTTCATTGATTTCTAGTTTGATTATTAAGGAATATTTTCAGTTTTTTATGATTTATTATGACTCAAATTACAATAGATGCTGCAATATCTTTGAATATCTTCTTTCCCATTCTGAGATTATGAGATTGGAAAATTCTGTTGCTCACCATTGTCTCCTGGGCATGGTAGAATGATGGAATCCCTTCCAATCATCACGATACTCCTTCATGTGAGAACTAGTTCAATGAGAAGTTCAAATTGTGCTTTAAATCTTTTATCTTCTAATTGAATAAGATAAGTGTAACACGCTCGTTCTCGGAACCCGAGTACACTAATCGTTTTCCAAAAATCCGAGTGTTAACTTATAATAGTGGCTCAAATATCACGTACATTTTTTTTCTTCCTTATCAGATTTAATGAATTAGCAGAATATGAGCAATCAAGTATAAGTGGGAGTCTAAATATACATAGCCAAATATTCTTGTGGTTACCCAAAAAACTTGTACAAACCAATGTCTTAACTTATTACAAAACAAGACAGTACAAATTTAAACACAAATGAAATTAAGAATAGAAGGTCGCAAGATCATCTAGCTCCTCCTATTCCACATAATCACTGGCATGCACATCCTTTGCATGTCCTGTACACTGGATACGGTTTGATAGCGTCAATGGATATCCCAGTGAGGTATAACCCCCAAGATTTATCGTATCATCAAGATAATTTAGCCGCGATTATTGGAGCTTGTGCTTTCTTCTTTTCTCTTGCCATTTTCTCTGGTAGGGTAGGAGAAGTTTTTATGTCACTTCCCATAGACGACGCCAAAATCTTGATACAGAAATCCGGCTAATCCTCACCGAGCTTTGAGCACTCGCGCCGAGCCTTGTAAACCTACACAGGAAGAGGATAAAGGAGACCTTAGCTTAAGCAGGGGACCCTCCGATGCTAAGGTCAGGCTAGGAATCTGGCTCTAAGTAGTGTTGGTAGGTTTCGGGTGAGAGATTTTGCATACTTGTTCCTGTGGGTGAATCTCTTATTTATACTATTTGGTTGGAGTGAACATGTCCGTCAATCTCGGCATGATCTCTGTCATTAGGCGAGAACTATACGTACGCTGATGTCATCGGTTATTCCATGATCATGGTGCATCAGTTAATACCATCGTGCATGACTTGATTAAGCCCGGTTCAGCCGCAGTATCTTGACTGATCATCTGGATTCAAACAGAATAGACGAATCAGGCACAACTATCCCTGACTGGGCTCGGATCACGTCAAATCAATTGTAAATAGGTATGTCCCGATCACTTGCAATTGGTTCGGCATAAATCGTCTGAGCCCATATCACGTCACAGGTCAAACTTACCTAGCTTTGTGATCTTGCCTAATGAAGTATCTGATGCGGCTGCTCGTCTAGTCGAGCAGACCTTGAACAAAGCTCTGTTGAACCATCCGAGGATGTGGCCGAGCCGAGCTGACTTCAATTGGGGTCAGCTCAGATTCTCCCATAACATACACTACTCAATAAAATACCGAAATTTTCTCTCCTATTTTCTTATGGACCCAAGAACTTTCCTTGTGGATTAAGGTTTTAACCTCTTGATAGGAAGATAGTGATATTTCTGTTATTGTTTTAATCTCTCTCCTGCATCACTTTGATAGAGGTTGCATGTAACAGAATGTCAAAGCTTAAAATACCCTAACATTCTAGTCAGGCTTAAAAGTGGCTTGGTTCGTTATGACTCAAGTATCTACATTAGTTGTTTGTTTAAGAAAGTTCAACTTAATTGCATCCAAGGGTGAAGGAATGAGGTAACTACCCTGCATATATTCTATGGCTTTATAGGGATCCAACCACTACACTGATAAAAAAGACATGAAAGGTATCCCCTGATTCATGGTTGCTCTAGAATTTTCTTTGAGTTTGATTTTGAAATGACTAGTTGATACTCATCTTAATTTTGCTATTTGAACTGTGATTTTGACACTTATGTGACAATGGGCTTTCCATTAATGACAAGTGATTGCCCTGACCATAATGCGAATCAAATATTACTTTTATTCACTAATCGGACTGACATTGATACTCTAAACCGACAGTTGCATTGCCTATAAAAATTTGAAAAATCAAAAGTTAGAAATACCAAATCCAAGTTGTTGTTCAACTTGTGACTACTGAAGAGTAGGAAGAAACAAAAGGCGAGGAAAGTAAAAACCCTTCACAAAAGGCTAACCTTAGGAGAAAGAAAAAGCTCATGTCTAAGGCTAGGAAAGAATAGAAAATAACCCACACCTTAGGTCAGGGAAAGGAATGCCCACGACCAGACCCAGCAAGAAACAACCAAAGCTTCTGACAAAATAGAGGAGGGCTAGCTTAAGAGAAGAAAAGAGGTGAAGCAAGGGAGAAGGATAAGGGACAAAATAGAGCTTCACAATCAGCTTTCTCTTTCTCAAATTCAATGGAAATAAGGTCGATCTTTACGCACTTAACTTTAGAATTCAGAAATCGAGCATACAAACGCATACCCCACGAGGAGCAGGCCGAATCTTACATTGGATTGATTCCTTATTGTAGAGGTCAAAGGAAATATATGAAATGAAACTTGAAACCAACATCCTTAAGTTGTAGAAAATAATTTTAAGGCATTGATCTTCAGGGCAATGCCACTATATTGTAAAGATGCACCCTAATAGATATGTCCTGTGAAGGAAAAGCAGAAAAGCTGCACAAGACAAGTTCCAGCATCTGGCAGAAATACTATTATGGCATTGTATAAAGGGTCTAGGATGGGTTTCATTAATGGAAGTGGGAAAATTCCAGGCAACAAGGGGATTTGCAGATGTATTACTTGCAATGTTAGGACTAAGATAAAGCATGGCATTACTTCCTACATTCTTCAAAATGCATCTTAAGATACTTTCCTTTCCCTCCAAGCATGTCAAACAATACCAAGAAGCAAAGCCTACAATTTGACGCTGTTTATAGGAATTTTTCCAGTATTATCAGGAGAGAATCACAGTCTGTCTCTTATGGAAGATCCTAATAATGGAATGAGATTAAATTTATAGTGAATTTTCCTCCAAAGCAAAAAAGGAAAGGGAATTGAAAGAAAATATACTTAACAGATTTAGTCCCGCAAACGAAAAGTACAATTTTCATCCGGTATATTATTAAATCCTTTTAATCTATTTTTTGTTTTAAGTCAACCAAGAAAGTTTAACCTAGTGATAAAAGAGTGCTTTGGAATAAGCACTGTTATGGGAGAATTTGAGCCAACTCCTGTTGAGATAAGCCCGGCTCGGCCAGTTGGGCGATCGCGTCAGGGAGAAGGGATGGTTGAGCAAGTCAAGCTGACCTGTGGCCCAGAGCAAGCTATATTATATTGTCCAAATTCTTTTGTAGAGCTTTCACATCAACCTGGAACCCAAAAGAAGCCATTACACACCTCATTTGTCGACTCTGACTAAGTGCTCATCAACAACACAACCAAATTGTCATAGGAAGGACTCAGATTATAGGGTCGGCTCAGATGGAGATATGCCTTACAATCACACACGAGGCTTAACTCCAGTTACGCACATATGGAGCAATATCCGGCACGCGATCTCAAGGCAACTGTCAATTTCAGCGCATGCATCATTCTCGCTAAATGGCATAAGTTGTGCCGAGAATGATGGGCACGTGGTCATTCTATGCAAAAGGTATAAATATGGGACTCATTTTCATAGACAGGTACACAAAATCTCTCACCCGAAACCTACCCAGATTCCTAGCTTGACTTTGGCATCGAAGGTTTCCTTTTTCTAGTCAGGGTCTCCTTTGTCCTTCTCCTGTGCAGGCTTACAGGTCTCGGCGCGAGTGCTCAGAGATCGGCGAGGGTAAACCAAATTTTTACATCAACATTTTGGCACCGTCTGAGGGAACTTGAACAAAAAACTGCTTTTACTACAATGAGAGAGAATGCCAAGAGGAAAGAAGAAAATGCATACGCCAATTGTTCCTGTTGATCCCGAGCTATCCAGGGCACGAAATTCAACCTCTGGACTACAGATGGAATCTGTGCCAACAGAACCTACTCAGTGATCCAGGAACCGAGGAGGCAGATACTAAGCATTATAGCACTAGATGGAAATGCTGGTCAATAAGGTTAGCTAGATGAGGTAGTAAATGAAGAGGCAACATCCACCTCTAGACCAGGAGGTAAATGCTCTGACAATTGCAGAACGTCAGGCCCCCTTAGTGTCTCGAGATGCCTCGCAAGGAGCGTCTGCTCGAGTCCCGATACGACCACGAGTGTCACGCCCCAAACCCGGTGACGGACAGCTTCCATGATGCCCCGAATTCGGCACTCGACTTCCATACACCAAGTCCCGAGTTCGGCACACCACAAGGAAGATTTTTGACTGAATTTTTTTTTTTTTAATATATACATAGTAATACCTGAGCATGAAGATCCATGATCAAACTACCAAGCAACACTCTCCATCATAAGTCCCGATGGTTATAAGTATAATGCTTTACAAAAGATACGTAACGTCAACATTGCCTAAATCGAAGAATAGATGCAATGCATCAAGAAAGCTAAGTCTTCCAAGCTACTCCAACCCTGAAAAAAATGGGAAATAGGAGGCTTAGGCAAAAAGCCTAGTGAGTACACACGTATGTGCAGTGTATCCTACATGCAGGCAAGATAAATATGCTACAAGGAAATCATACCACAGCCATAACCATATTACATGCATCCGTAATCACATCATCATCTTCATATTGTCATGCCATAATTATACAATATCGGAAATACTGACAAGTCCATGAGTCATACAATATCAGAGTACGCAATATAAATCAGTATGTAAATGAGGAGTTATAAAGAGCCAAATATCAGATGTCGAGGATGCAATGCAATATGTGGTGCGAATGAAATGACTATGCTGGAGTGAAGTCGGGATGGTGGTACGTAGTATCGCAGACTATGAGGTCTATCACAAGGGACTTTTATCCAAAATAGTCCCATACCTAATTTGGATAGTCAGACTCAATGTGGTAAACTCCTGATCTCAGGTTAGTCGCGCGCCCCAATCGAAATCCTGGCCATTGCGAAGGTACACACAACAAATAGTTGCACACTACCAGCCCGAGTGAATAGTGAATGAATGAATGAATGAGTATGCAACTCCTGCTCAATAAGTCCACATATCAGTACAGTTCATCTCTGGGATCATCACCGGGGTTTAGTACACTCCAAATGGCACTGTCTCTCTCCCAGCAGCACAGTCCAAGTGAGCGTAAGAAACCTCACTATCCGCCTGGCCAATAGTCTGCCAATACCTATTCGGCACGTCGATAGCAGACCCATTTACGAGCTGATCAAACTCAGTCTAGTAATGCCCCCTACTCTCGGGCGGGTAAGGCCACACCCCCTCCCAACCGACCACGACACAGTGGGAGACGCGGCCTCCTAGTATTCGGCACTCGGGCGCTCATGTATCCACTCGGTCTTGACATTGGGGCATCTCCTGGCCTCGGAGGTTTAGAGATTTTCACCCAGGGACATCTATGGCGCCCGTATGCTAGAACTATATATTTCCGGTGTCCCATCTGGCCATCCATGATATGCCTGTGGAGGCTACGGCCCTGACGTCGCTAGGGCACACAATGCAAGATGCATGAGTCAAACAATACAGTCATGCATCAATCCTGCGCATACCGTGCACTTATGTGAGATAACCTCCGCCTATCAGGGAGTCTCATAACAATCTGTCTAACGACATATGCAATGGTCAACCACATCTCATAACAAACATGCAGATGATGCGTATGGGCATGTATGATAATGTTGTGCTGTCACATACTCATAATCAGTATCAATAACCGACCTCAACAATCGGCTTCGACAATGTAGATATTTAACCAACATTGTTCCCAAGGAATGGCCCACATAAATATCAATACATATATCATGGTGAAATCACACCACATCGGCCCTCAGATACATCGCTTCGGGTCTCATGTAAGGGTCGCACATTCATCGCATTGGGCTTCACTCATGGGCCGCATATACATCACATTGGGCCGTATCATATGTGCACTACACATTGCAATATGCCTTGGCTCATGGGCCATGAATACACCACATCAGGCTTCACGACCTATGGGCTTCAAATACTCAAGAGGTGAGCCCTACACATGGGCCTCAAATACATCACAATGAGCTTCATCATATGGACCGGAAATATATCTCAATGGGCCTTGCCTATAGGCCACGAATACATGGCTACACTAATTATGATAAGTCTTATACCACAACCGATTCACACGTCACATAGTTAATGACTCATATTTAGTGTCGCATGGTTAAAGGCCAAGAGCCACATTTCATCGTACCATTTACGGTTTAGAGATCACAGTGTATAGAATCCAAGACCTTGATAGCATTAGCTTGGGTAACATAACCCTACATCACATTCGGTTTAGTGTACAACTTAGTTATATGTGATTCAAGCGGCGGTATCTATATCGATAAGCACAAACCTACGCTATTGGATGACCATCAATGCCACTTGATTTCATACGGTTAGGTGGCCTTGTATGTATCTCTCATTCATATAATTAAATGACTACATATACTACATATACTCCACCATTGCCTATGATTAGGTGGCTATATATATGTCAAATACCTACATCATTAATGGTCCAAACAGGGATATCACACCCTCACACCACTAGAGTCTACATATTTGTTATAATTAAACATGTTTAAGGGTTTAAACACAAGTCACATGATCCTATTACTTAGGACCATACTCTAACCAAAGTGCCAAGTGATCAAGGGCTGTCCACAACCAGCCCATTAAAGGGATTATTCATCATTACTCCAAAAATTATGATACTAGTTCGTCATATGTTCAACACATGGAGATTACCAACCCTTGTCGAAGAGGCCCAATAGTTGGCCCAAACAAGGCTACCACTGATGGGCCCATATAGCATTCACTTAAAATGGGCCTTAACATTCTTGGACCCACAAATAAATGGAATTTACAATGAGTTCTATATGGTGGAGCTCATAGGGCTTTCCCATGAGGTTAAGTCGTATGTGACTCACTTAAGACTTAGGTCTACTTTGATTTTAGCACAAATTCTAAAATGATATGAGGAAGTGGATGGTCCGCATGGATTAAATAGATACCCCATGGTGGCCTTAGGTTGGATTCAATAGTTAGGTCCTTATTCTCGCAACCTTGTATTATATGGTCCAATTCAGGTTAGATTGACTGATCTTTGGGACAATGGGGACCCGGTACATGGGCTAGATGGGTTGAATATGTAATACATCATTAGGATGACCCATAATAAATTTTTTTTTTTTTTAGTGATGAGAGTTCAATTTATATTATTTCATAATGTACGGCTGTCTAATCATTAGATGGGCTTGCTTCATGGTAACATACCGTTAAAAGGGTTAATAAAATAGATAAATGATGAGGATCTTAAATATATATCGTGTCATAGCCATGGTAGATTAAGTGGCATAACACCTGCATCAAAGTGGGCCATACCACACACAAGTTGAGAGGTTTACCCTCCATTAAATATTCATAATCGGGTCTACAGAGATGTGTTTCATAAATCCGGCCCATCCATTATGTGTGTCCCATTTGGTTGAGGGGTCAGACCAAGTTTTAGATATATCCATATTTCAGGTGGACCTAACAAGTGATTTTACATGCTCGAGCTTCGAGTTGTACGAATGGTTCAAGGAGATCAAAGTTACATGGGTCATAAAGTGATGTATTTATTATACCTACACCTTTCATTTACTTTTAGAGATCATTTTAGAAAATTATCTAAAAATGAATCATAACCAAAGATTATCTGGACCTCACCTCAATTAGCAGTGAGGATAATGATTTCACCGTTAAATCATTCATAGGGCCCTCCATAATGTTTACTTTCCATTCGATATGTTCATGAGGTCACCAGGACCTGAATTAAGGGGAAATACAAATTTCATATTGGTCCAGAACTTCTTACCCAAAAGGGTTCCAATGGTAGATATTTAATCCTTGCTACTTTCGTAGTGTGGCCCACTTGATAGTTAGATCTATCTTATTTTTCTTCTCAAACCTTAAGACAAGCCCACCAAATGGATGGATGGTTTAGATATAACATATACCACATGATCAGACCCATGAAAATTGCTGATTTATTCAGCTTCATGAATTTATTTTTATTTTCATTTTTTTGATGGTGTGGGCCACATGAGTTCCGTGTACGGCTGAATTTTGAGGGTGACCCATTTTTAAAGGGGACCCATCAAATGCACGGTGCTGATGTTCGACATACATCAAGGTAGGGCCTGTGGTGGGGCCCATCTTCTTCCAGCATGAACAGCAGACGCTGCTTGCTGCAGCGTCAGGCTGTTTTGCATTCTTTTTTTTTTTCTTTTTTTTTTGTTTCTCATATATAGGGCCCACAACAAGACGATCCAATCCATCTGCTGTATGTGTCCCTCGTGGTTGACGGGTCAGTCGAAGTTTCAAATGCATCCAAATTTCAGGTGGGGCCCAGCAAGTGCTTTTATATGTTTTAGCCATGTCTGCATATTATTTTAGATGGTGTGGGCCACCTAAGTTCTTTGTACAGTTGATTTTTTGGCATGACCCATTTTTAAGAGGGGGCCCATCAAATTCACGGTGCTGATGTTCGACATACATCAAGCTAAGGCCTGTGGTGGGGCCACCTCTTTCCAGCGTCAAAAGAGACGTTGCATGCTGCAGCGTCAACAGAGACGCTGTGTGGTTATGTTTTTTTATTTTTGTGTTTTTTTTTTGTTTCTCATATATGGGGCCCACAACAGGATGATCTAGTCCATCTGTTGTATGTGTCCCACATGGTGGAGCGTCCAATCCAAGTTTCAAATGCATAAAAATTTCAATTGGGCCCCAGCAAGTACTTTTATATGTTTTAGTATATCTTCACATGATTTTTGATGGTGTGGCCTACCAAAGAAATGGATTGACTTCATTTTTTTGGCTCAACGCCTAAAATGATCTGAAAAATTGAATGGACGGCGTGGATTTAATACATACATCATGGGTGGGGCCCATTGTGGACCCACACCTCTTCCCTTCTTTTTCTTTCAAACGGCGGCAGCCGTCCAAACGCCTGCCCTTTTTTTTTTTGGTGTGTATGCACGTGTGCATGTGTGAGCGTGTGGCTAACCAAATTGCCATACTTGAACAGTTTGGATGGTTACAACATTTTGGTGGGGCCCACTATCAATGGGTCCCACATAAAGCCTATAATAAATTATTTTATTATTATTTTTTTTTCCATGCATCCATACCATTAATCACATCCTTATCATCATATCATCACAAGTATTAATTATTATTATTTATATGTACTCTCTTATGTATCCACACCATTGATCACATCATTATTCTCAAATCATTTCCACTAATAATCATACAAATAATTAAAAGAAAACAAATAAACCAAGAGTGGAGTGGGTGTACTCACATTGATGAATTAGATAGATGGTTGCGATGGATGGAAGGGATGAAATTGATGGTTGAGATGGATGGAAGGTATGGGATTGATGGAGTTGATGGCCCACCAAGATCACTCCTCTCTCTCTCTCTCTCTTATGGAAAAATGGTGAAATGCTAAAGGATGGAGGGGTATTTATAAAGAAATGGATAAAATTTTGGTTAAGCTAATGTGATTAATATTAGTTTAGACTAGGATTATGGTACTTAATTCATGCTTTGTAATTAATGGTGGATTAAAGGAGCATAGGATGACATGGTGTGGTGATGTCATGCATAGTGTATGGCATGGAAAAAGGTTGACTTTTCATGCACATGAGAGAGAAGAGGTATGGGTATGTGACATCACACACATGGGTAGAGATTCTCTCACCCATGTGTGGCATGTACATGTGTGATGGCATGTGTTGTGCACATGTGTGGAATAAAATACATGGTGCCATGCGCACATGATATATTTATTATTCTTCACGGCGTATCTCACTAATGGAGTATCATACCGATGCACGGGTGGTACCTCCACGATCGCGGCGATGGGGCGGTCAATATGAGATAAGTTTCGAGGTCTTAGGGTTCCGGTCAGTTGGATGTGTACTATGAATGATCAATCCATGTCTAGCTAAGGGCTTCAATCATCATAAGCATGGAAAATAGTACCGAATGGACCAGGTGTTACAACGAGAGCCATCGAACCGAGCCTTGATGCATGACTTTGAAATATCATCACTGGCCTCGACTGACCTTTGTCACGAATTGTAACGGAGAAGACGTGAAAGGACTCCCGAACCCAATTGGGATCAGGAAGCAGTGGCTAAAAACAGAGATACCTGGGAGACCCAGCTCGAAGAATTGCGAGGCCAGATCGACATGATGCATCGGACATATCAAACTTAAGTCCCGACCGCCGTGGACGCGATGATGGAGGAAACTAAACCCCCGTTCACTAGAGAAATAATGGACGCAGTGATGCCTCTAAGGTTCCGAATGCCTCCTATCACGCCCTACTCGGGCTCCGGGGATCCTACCAAGCACATGGAATCGTATCTTTCGTGGATGGAGCTCTAGTCAGCCTTCGGACCAATTATGTGTCGAGCATTCTCAATAACGCTTACTGGAGCTACGTGTGGCTGGTATTGACAACTAAAACCGAGGTCGATCGGCTCGTTCGCTAAGCTAAGTAAGGCATTCCTCACTCAGTACATCGTAGGGAAGCAGTGCAGGAAACCCTCCCCACACCTACTCACCATCAAGCAGAAAGATAGGGAGGCTCTGAAAGACTACATTCTCTGATTTAATGAAGAAGCAATGCAAGTCAATGATTACTCGAACAAGATGGCTTTGGCTGCAATAATGTCTGGGCTCAATGAAGGAAAATTCTTATTCTCGATAGGGAAAAACCATCCGACTATGATGGGAGACTTTATGAACCGAACAAAAAAATATTCGAATGCTGAAGACTTCTTCAGCTCTCAAAAAGGAACCCATTATGTAGGAAGCTCCTCCAGAGACAAAAAGCACAAGGACGGACCTTTTCCCACTAAGCACAAACAAAAAGAGGTCGGATGAGGATGGATCCCACCGCCAAAGACTGAGTAGGAAACCCGAAAGCCAATTTAACTCGCACACTCCTGTCAACACATCTCTAGAGTAGATTCTCTTGGATATCCGAGACAAAAGGCTATTGCATTGGCCGAGCTGCATGAAGACAGAAGCGAGCTAGCGAGACAAGCACATATATTGTCACTTTCATCGTGATCATGGCATAACACTAGTGATTGTGTCAACTTGAAAGAGGAGATCGAGACCCTCATTTGCAAGGGTCACTTGCATCAATATATAAAAGAAGAGAAATAGGCTCGAAAGGACGAATAGTCAAGCAGAGCAACAGATGATGGTATCGAGATTCGGACGATATACGGAGGATCGTCCAAAGGTGGAGACTCAAACTAAGCCCTAAAAGCTCATGCTCAGAATACTGACCCCGAGCACTACACCTACTTAGCTGACAGGCTGAGGAAGGAACTCCGGGTGAGTCCGTGTAGTCTTACGTTTACAGAGGATGACGCACATGGAATTTAACATCTTCATGATGATGCCTTAGTAGTCACAATGACGATAAGCAATCGTAAGGTGTACCACATCTTGGTCGATACGGGAAGCTCAGTCGACATCTTGTACTACGAAGCGTTCGACAAGATGGGTATTGATAGGTCACGCCTTCGACCTGTTCGGACCCCGTTGCACGGCATCGCAGGCGATAAGGTTATTTCGCAAGGGTCGATCTCTCTCCCAATCACAGCAGGAGAGGGACAGAACCAAGTCACCCTATTGGTAGACTTTCTGGTAGTAAACACATCGTTAACATACAATGTCATTCTCGGACAACCATCTCTTAATGCCATGAGAGCGGTAATATCCACATACTATTTGATGATGAAGTTTCCCGTGACCAGAGGGATTGACTACCTCCAAGAAGATCAGAGAGAGGCTCAATGTTGTTACACCATAGCAGTTAGAAAGGGCTCGACATGACAAGCCCTCACAGTTAACACCCTCGACCCTAGAGAAGATCCTTCAGAGAGGGGTTCCTCCATGGAGGAGCTTTTGACCATTCGGCTTGATGATACCGACCCGACTAGAATGGTCCAGCTTGGATCGTCATTAACCACTGATCAGCAAATACAGATGTTGGAGTTTCTATGATAGGACAGGGACATTTTCTCTTAGTCTCATCATAATATGCCAAGTATCGCTCCTGAGGTAATGGTCCACAGGCTGAATGTAGACACGGAGCACAAGCCAGTCAAATAGAAGAAAAAGAGCATTTGAGCCCGAGAGATATGCCGCAATCGTCGACAAGGTCATTGAGCTCCTCGATGCAGGTTTCATTGGAGAAGTTCATTATCCAGACTGAATTGCAAATGTTGTGCTCGTAAAGAAGGCCAATGGAAAATGGAGAGTCTGCGTGGATTACTCGGATCTGAACAAAGCCTGTCCTAAGGATAGCTTTCCCCTTCCCAGGATCGATCGGCTAGTCGACAGTACAACCGGGCACGAGCTCCTCACTTTCATGGATGTGTACTCTGGTTATAATTAGATCGCGTTGCATCCTTCAGACAAGTAAAAGATGACATTTGTCACAAAGGACTTTACAGTTATTGAGTAATGTCCTTCGGCCTAAAGAATACGGGTGCTACATATCAAAGGCTAGTAAACAAGATGTTTGCTCAACATATCGGCCGAACCACTGAACTGTAAATTAATACTGACCTAAAGCGAGAGGAGTAGGTTTAAATCAACAAAAACCAGACTGATAAAGGTCGTCCAGATTGATGACGTGGTGTCAAACGCGTTGCTCGACGTTAAGCAATCTCACCCTGGCAACCTGAGTTCGAAGAAGAGAAGAGAGATCTATAGGACCCTTCGGGTATCCTTCCAAAGAACAGCTAAGATCAGATAAGAACAACACGAGTTAAAATTCAGCGGTAGAAAAGGCACATCAAGAAATCAAACATAGATTAGAGAATTTGGCGGGCACTCTGACCCACAGACCACTGAGTTAGGTCGCCAAAACCACTTGTTCTTCCAATCTTTATTGGAAGAAGGAAGCATAATGATGAGGCTAGGACCTTGTTGAGTCCTTGTCGAGAAATAATACCAGCATGGCTCGCAGTGGTTGTACTTAACCTGATAGATGGTCATAAACTCGTCAGGTGTCAGCTCTTGGTTCTTGATCCGGCGCTAGATCAGGTAAGCGGCTACCAGCGTCCTCCAAGCATTTGGAACGAGCTGACTTAGAGCCAACTTTAGGTGTGCGGTCATAGCGCGTACAAAGGGATGAATGGGGAATTGAGCTCTCATTAGAGGGCACATATGAACACCGCTACCTCACCTTCATCCGGATCCCCTAGAGCATCCAAAGGGCCCGAAGTACAGATATGCACCGAGCTTGAAATTTGATAATCCGCTCGGATCTCGACCATCTAGGATTCTACCAAAACCGAGCCCCCAGGGATGAGCTTGGCAGGTCAGCCACCTGATGGCCTAGCGATCGCCCTTCCCATCAGATCTCAAGTTATCCTTTTCGTGCCTTTAGAGCGAGCACCGGCTTTAGCGCCCTTATCTTTTCTAGCACGAGTTCAGAGGGGTATCGCTTCTAGTGGGCCTTCCGAAGCCTCACACCTAGAGTCTGCATTCTTTGGCTCTGAATCACCCTTAAATGCATAAACTTCTCGAGCTTCGCCCGATCCATTCGACATCGTAGACTGAACGGGAAAAGACAAGATGAAAGAAAAAGGGGACCAGAAAGAGAAAAGACTCACCGAAAATCGCTTACTCTAGGGATTTGCTAACGGCAAGCGTCCTCTAAGAGAAGTAGAGGAGAGAATTCAAATGAGGGGAATAGCCGCTTTTATAACCTCAATCGACCATCTGTAATCATGATGAACAGTTGTATCCAAAGCTGGAATGTTGTAGAGTCGAACCCTACGGGGTACGTGGCAGTACACCATTGGTTCAGGCTTAAATCCACAGAGCCACGTGTTGCTTGCATTTAATGGCAATCAGTGAGCAGACGTCTTTCCACCTCCTGAAGTCCATGCGGCAGCACTCCGTTCGTTTCAACGATTCGAATCCTTAACCGTCGCCACGTATTCGCCAACCATAGGTTCATAATAAAAAAGCTATTGCCGTAGTATGACACCTTAGTAACGGAGAACCATGATTACGATTATATGCCTCGATTTTGCTGACTCATCATAATGGAGGGCGCAGCGGACCATCTCCCCAGGCATTTACTCCCCGAGTCCGAACTCGAACTCAGAGAGTAGGGGGCTTCTGTTATGAGAGAATTTGAGTTGACTTCTATTGAGATAAGCTCGACTCAGCTAGTTGGGCAACCGCATCAGGAAGAAGGGATGGCCGAGCAAGTTAAGTCAACCTGTGGCCCAGAGAAAGCTGTATTATGTTGTCTAAGTTCTTTTGTAGAACTTTCACATCAGCTTGAAACTCAGAAGAAGTCATTACACACCTTGTCCGTCGACTCCAACCAAGTGCTCATCGACAACATGGCCAAATTGTCATAGGAAGGACTCAGATTATAAGGTGGGCTCGGATGGAGATATGCCCTACAATCACGCTCGAGGCTTAACTCCAGTAACGCACGTATGGAGCAATATCCGGTGCACGATCTCAGGGTAACTGCCAATTTCAGCGCATGCGTCGTTCCTACAAAATGGCATAAGTTGTGCCGAGAATGACGAGCCTGGTCACTCTATCCAAAAGGTATAAATAGGGGACTCATTTGCATAGACAGGTACGTAAAATCTCTCACCCAAAACTTACCCACATTACTTAGACCCAGATTCCTAGCCTGACTTTGACATCGGAGGGTCCCCTGCTCTAACCAGGGTCTCCTTTGTTATTCTCCTATGCAGGCTTACAAGGCTCGGCAAGGGTGAACCAAATTTTTTACATCAACAAGCCCTTTGCTCCATATAAGATCAGGCCAGCTTACTACAGGTGCTACATATCACCTTGATAGATGCAAAAGATATGCAATTGCGGTGGTCTGGGTCCAGTCAATTTCATCATCAAAATAGGCCATGCGGATCTTTGGGGTTGTCCTAAAAGCTTCAATGAGCTAGGCCGAAGTGGTCGCAGGGAGATGCCAACATTTCTCAAAGATAAAAACAACTAGTTTGATGTCTTTGCCATGTCCAAATCATAGATAGCTCTGCTAATGTGCTTGTCATAGAGGTTATCTGATTCAATCTAGGGTCTAATCAGAAGTTAATGGAATTTCAAAGGTCATGGTTTTTTCTTCTTCTTCTTCTTTTTTAAAAAATAAAATAAAATAAAATTTGAAAGGTCATGGTTCTTGTGCAATTAATCCATGCAAACATTTGAAATGTCGTCACCATTTTGTAAATGGTCGGTACTATCACAGGAGTCTAGTCTCGTCTTCAGTGGACCAGATTCCATCCTGAGTACCCCAACAGCCACTGGATGTCGGCACGCTGTGATTTATGTCCAGTTCATTTTAGATTACTAGCTTAAAAATGAAGCGATGATAAGCTCAAAATTAGAGTATATCCAAAGCTCAAATGGACTACACCATGAGAAATATCGGAGATTAATTGATTGGCTACCTTAGAAACTTATTGTTGCCACTGACGTTTTAGATCAAGCTGATATATGTGATTTCCCTCCGCTAGGTTGGATTACAAATAAACAACACTTATACCAGAGGAAGGTTTCAATAGTGTACGTCATTATCACCCCAAGGTTGCGGACTCGGATTAGATACTTACAAGGTAAGTAGCCAATTCGGACTGAAGTGACGTCACCAAGCTCTGTGGACCCCACCGTGATGCATGTGTTGTATCCATACCGTCCATTTATTTTTAGAGATCATTTTATGGCATGAAAAAAACAATGAGATAGATCTAAAGTTCAAGTAGGCCCACCACAGAAAACCGTGGGATCAGTCACACTCACACTCACCGTTGAAACATTTATAGGGCCCACCATGATGTATTTTTTAGATCCAGCCTATTCATAAGTTAAAATAGAGATAAATGAAGTGAAAAAAATATAAGCTTGATCGGGAAACTTCTGTAGCCCCTAAGAAGTTTTGAACGATGGATGTCACTGTTCACACTGTTTTCTATGATGGGGTCCACTTGAACTTTAGATCTATCACATTCTTTTTCTCATGCCATAAAACTATATCTCTAAATGAATGGACGGTATAGATGCAACAAATGCATCGTCGTGACATCACTTCAGTAGCCTAGTTAACTACTGACGTTGTCAGTATGTGATCCGCGCTAAGGTAGCTGGGCGCGGATTAGCTACCGACAGGACACGTTGAGTAGTGAAACTGGCTACTGAAGTGACCTTACCAAGTTCTGTTGGCCCTACCATGATGTATGTTTTGTATCCACACCTTTTACCATTTTGGAGAGACCATTTTAGAAAAATATCCAAAAGCATGAGTTAAATCCAAAGCTGCAATGGACCCAGCACAGAAAACAGTAGGACAATAACTTCTAAAGGTCACAAAGGTTTCCCATCAAGCTTATAGTATTTGCGTTTTCCCTTCTTTCATGTCTTTTTTTAACTTTTGAGCAGGTTGGATTTTAAATAAACATTACGGTGTGGCTTAAGATAGTTTCAACGGTGGTGGGAATCACTCTCCCCACTGTTTTTTGTGATGGGGTCCACTATGGATTTTAATCTACCTAATTCTTTGAAATCGGATTGCCTGCCGAGTTACTCAGTACATGAGTAAACTCAGTTGGGCCTACCGTGAATGTGTGTGGATTATCCACACCGTACATCCATTTTTCCAACTAATTTTAGTGGTTGAGCCGAAAATTGAAGCATGCCCAAAGATCAAGTGGAGCACACCACAGGAAACAGTGGGAATAATGACTTCCACCGTTGAAACCTTGGTAGGCCTCATAGTGATGTTTATTTGTCATCCAACCTATTCATAAGATCACATAGACATGGATGAAAGGAAAACACAAATGGCATATTGATTCAAAACTTCCGTGGCCCCCAAGAAATTTTCAACGGTATAATTTCAATTCACACTATTTCCCATGGTGACGTCCACTTCAGATTTTTATATACTTAGTTTTTGGTCTAGAGATCTCAAATTATCTTTTAAAATGGATGGACGGAGTGGATAAAATATGTAAATTATGATGGACCCCATAGAGTTTACTCAGTACGCTTAGCGTGCTGAGTTACTCAGTACGCAATCCACGTCCTAATTCCTTGGCTAATACCCTAAAATAATATCTCAAAATGGATGGACGGTGTGGATATAAAACATACATCATAGTGGGCCCACATAACATGGTGACGTCACTTCAGCAGCGTACTCGCTACTCAACCTGTTAGTATCTAATCCGCGTCTAAGGTAACTACGCCTACGGGTGTCAGGTAGACCATACAACCAGAGTCTTCTCCGGTTCTTCCTTGAATGAGAAGCTATGGTGTTGGGTCACCATGCAGTATGCGGAGTAGCTACTGACCCTCACAGTAGCGAGTCTCCCCACTGAAGTGACGTCCTTACGTTGGACCCGCTATAGGCTGTCCATCAATTTGGAAAGATCTTTTTGGACTTGAGCCAAAGAACGAGGCAGATTCGATGTTCAAGTGGACCACAGAAAATAGTAGGACAGCATGATGTTTACTCGAGATCCAACCTGTTTATAAGTTAACACATACATGGAACAAGGGAAAAAAAATACAAATATCAGCTTAATCGAAAACTTTCAGGGCTCAAAGAAGTTTTTAATGGTAGGTGTTCAATCCTCATTGTTTTCTATGGCAGGGTTCACTTTAGCTTTTGATCTGGCTCATTCTTTGACTCATGCCCTAAAATAATCTCTACAAATGGATGGACGGTGCTGATACAACATTTACATCATGGTGGGGCTTACAGGAGTTGGTGACGTCACCTCAGTAGTTAGACTTGCTACTGTCGAGTTCAGTAGCTAATCCACGTCCCACCATGCAATCCCGTCCATCTTCTATCTGTGTTCTCCATGCATGACTTATTTTCTCATATGCGTTCCCCGAGGAATGGAGTTTTCCCTTCTTAAGCACGATGGATGCTTGTGATTGATGCATGAGTGATTGTATGATTCATGCATATGGCATTGCATAGCATGTGGATATTCGCACTTGCTTCATCAGGGCCGTAGCCTCCACAGATATATTGTGGATGGTCGTGTGTGGACACCGAAAATGATACTTGAGCATTTAGGGTGCATAGGATGTCCCTGGGTGAAAGCCCCTAAACCTTCACGGTATTGAGGAGATGCCTCAACGCTGAGACCGAGTGGAAATCATGAGCGCTCGAGTGCTTTATACCGTTAGGCTGCGACTCCCACTGTTGCGAGGTCGGTTGAGATGGGGTTTGACCTTACCCGCCTGAGTGAGGGGGCATAGCTAAGCTGAGTCTGACCAGCTCGTAAATGGGTCCGCTACCGTCGAGCCTCACTGGTGATCGGCTGTCCACAGACAGGTAGTGAGGTCTCCTACGCTCGTTTGACTGTATGGGTCTTGGAGAGCGGCATTCATCCTGCAGTGTACTTGACCCCAGTGGATTCCTTATGATGAAATTGTACTTGATGTGTGGATTGGATATGAGGACTGACATTATTTCGCATTGCATTGGAATCGACTGTATAAGCCTTATGTTGCATTGCCTTGGTATGACGCTCAATACTCATGTATTGCTTTGCATAGTCCTGATTACGGCTTACTGTATTCATAGCTTAGCCTCGGTACGGCTAGTATCATTCATGTTTCCTTCTGCATTCTCATTTATCTTCTTCTGAGCACCATTGTCACACACCTTCACCACCTTCTAAGCTTTCTATAAGCTTATGCATGATTGATGCGTGCAGGTGATCCTAGGTCGGCACAGTAACAGTGGGGCATTGGATTGGAGCGTGCTGAGGACCCGTTGTAGACTTTTCTCTTCCTTTCTTATCTTATGTACTTCCTTTTGAGCCTTATGTACCTGTAAAAGTTTAAATTTCTAGTGGATTTTGCAATGCGTTCCTATGGTTACTTTCCGAGATTTACTTGCTACGATCTTGGGTATGCTCGATTGAATCGGATTTATGATATAAAAATCCTCCTTGTGGGATCCTAGGATCGGAACCTGAGCTAGGAACCGAGAATGGGATACTACGGAGGCTATTGCGACCGGAATTAGCTATCGGGTTCATTATCACAACATAATGAAATATACATGTTGGTCCACTAATCAATCATTTTCAATCTATGGATAAAGAAATTGACAACTAATATTTAAATGATTTGTAATATCACATGAAAAAGAATATTGAGTAAGTTTAAAAAATTTAACAATGTTTGAGAAAAAAATTAGATTTTGAAAAAATAAAAATTGTGGTTTAATAAAAATCTATTTTGTGGGAACAAAAAAGAATATTGAATAAAGTTGACAAATTTGAAAAAAAAAAAAAGCATTTGATTTTGAGAAAAAAATAATATCCTGAAAAAGAAAATTAAAAATATTTTAAAAAATGTGAAAATTTTCACAATGTTCAAAAATGAAAATATTTTAAAAAAGAAAATGAGAGTTTGAAATTTGAAAAATAAAATAAAATTGAGAAGTTCAATAAAAATTAACAAGTTCGAATAAAATTCTTTTAAAAAAAATGGAGAAGTGAAAAGGAACTGAAAATTTTAAAATAAAACAATATTAAAAAATCAATACTTTATCAAAAAACAAATATTTTGAAACGAAAAATAAATAAGTCGAAAAATTTTGTGATTTTGAAAAATAATTGAAAATGTTCAAAATTCGAAATTAAAAGAAAAAGTTATTTATAAAAACACTACGATTTTGAAAAAATATATATAATTTAAAAAAAAAATTGAAAAGTTGAAAACAACATAATGCTTTTGAAGAAAAAAAATCGGCATTTTGGAATTTTTGGGGAAAAAAATTAAAATTTGTGAAATTTTTTGATATTTTGAAAATAAAAATTCAGAATTTGTATTTTAATTTATTTTTTGAAATATTTTATAATAAAAATGATATTTTATTAAAAGTTTTCAAAGAAAAATTAAGAGTAAAAAAATATCTATTTTGAAAAAAAATGTTATTTTTAAATGGAAATTGAAATTTATCTGTGAAAAAAAATTATATTTTTTAATAAATTATTAAGCACATCCACTAATTGAACATTTAATCGTTTTTGGACAATCTAACCAGTCTAGATTTAGATTGAAGAATAAAAAACTTCAAATGTTTAAATCAAATTTCACTCAAATTGTTGATTAATCTTGTATGCCCAATATTTTTCTCATATGTAGCTTCATTGGGACGAGTAACTAGTCAAATTGAGGGTATTGATCAGTAAAATAGAGTAAATGGACCGGATATGTAAAATGGGCCAACCGAACTTATTGACCTCGTGAGAACCTAAGAATTGATGTTTGTAAGTTTTGTGGGCCCCATCATGATGTGTGTCAAACATCAACATTGCGCATTTGATGTGTCCCCTTTAGGTTATGAGATATCTCAAAAATCATCTGTATACGAAACTTAGGTGGACCATACCATCTAAAACTATGTGAAGACATTCTAAAAAATATAAAAGCACTTGGTGGGGCCTACATGAGTTTTTGATGCAGCTGAAACTTGATCTGACCCCTCATGCAAGTGGGACACACATAATGAGTGGGTTGGATGTGTGAATCACATTTAGGCAGGCTCAATATATGATTATGAATGTTTTAAGGAAACTCGTCTCTACTCCATTTAGGTGAGTTACTCATTACCCTTAGCATACTGAGTAAACTTTGTGGGGTCCATCATTATTTATTTATTTTATCCACTCCGTTCATCCATGTTAACAAATAATTTGAGGTCTAAAGAACAAAAAGGAAGCATATCCAAAGCTCAAGTGGACCACACCACAAGAAATAATGTGATTGAACCTCTACCATTGAAAACATTTTGGAGGCCATAGAAGTTTTGGATCAAATAGATGTTCGTGTTTTCTCTTCATTCACATCTTTTTGATATTATGAACAGGTTGGATGGCAAATAAACATTACTCTGGGCCCAAGGAAGGTATCAACTGTGGAAATCATTATTCCACATTGTTTAGTGTGGCATGGTCCACTTGAGCTTTGGATTTATTGGAAATTTGGGATCAACCCAAGCTGTTCATCCATTTTTCAAGATTATTTTAGAGAATTATCCAAAAAATGAATTATATCCAAAGATTAAATGGACCACACCACAAATAGCAGCAGGGGTGATAATTTTCACCGTTAAAAAATTTGTAGGGCCCACCATAACGTTTATTTTCCATCCGATCGGTTCATAAGGTCACAAAGACCTGGATGAAGAGGAAAAACAAATTTCATATTGATCCAAAACTTCCATAACCTCCAAAAGGGTTTCAATGGTAGACGTTCAATCCCCCACATGCTTTGGATCATGTGGTCCCCTTGATAGTTAGATCTGCCTTATTTTTTATCTCAAGCCTTACGACGAGCTCGCCCTATGGAAGGACTCGCCATATGGAAGGACGGTCTGGATATAACACATACCTCATGAAAGGAACCACAGAAATTGCTGACGTCATCCGCCCCCTCTTAAGGGCGCGGATTGGCCACTGACAAGTTGAGTAGGGAGACTGCTACTGAAGTGACGTCACTAAGTTCCGTGGACCCCACCATGATGTATGTTCTGTATCCATGCCGTCCATCCATATGGAGAGATCATTTTAGGGTAAGTTCCAAAGAATGAGTCACGAGAAAACAGTGGGCAGAGTGATACCACCGTTAAAAACTTCTAAGTTTTAACTGGTTAAGGCGCCGGCCCTAACCAACCCCTCTCTCATCCGCGTCTCTCTCTCTCTGCGCCTCTCCCTCTCCCTCTCCCTCCATCTCTCCTCTCTCTCTCTGCGCCTGCGTTTAGAGAAGTCGCTGGATCTAAGACTGTTGTGGGTGAAAGTAATTGCAGTGGCGAATCTGTGTTGTTGTTTCCTGTCAGCAATAGTAGCAGGTATGCCGGATCTGAATGGAAAGGGTGCCTGGTGGTGTGCTCACAAGGGTTCCGATGGAGATGGGATTCAGCAAAGGCGGCGATGGCTGAAAAAAAATGCAGAGAGCGAGATTGTGGGCTGCGAATGGGATCTCAGAGACGGAAATGATGGCGGATCTGAGTGTTGGTCTAGCAGGGCAGTGTCTGAGACAGGGTTTGGCCGGATTTGCAGGTGACGGTTGTTGTGGCTGCGGTGGTGATGTGGCAACGTGGTGGTGCTTGTGATGAGAATGATGGAGATGAATGGTGTGGATCAAAGGCCCCAAATCAGGTGCTGTAATACCTTGACACACCTAATTCCTTTTTTGAATGTTTTCTAATATGGAACATCCACTTCGTTGTCAGGCATTCTGACTCGAAAGTGCAGGCTTCTTTCTTTTGCTTTGCATTACTAACTGTTGCTGGAGAGTCTATAAAATTTGTTGAAGCTGATATTAGTTTGTGCTTGCAACTGTTCCGAAGTATATTTTATTTTGTACTCCAGTTGCTGTGTATCTGCCTTTCTTTTGTTAATCTTATGCATATATTGTATCTTCAGGCCACGGGGGTGCTCGAGCTGCAGAGTATGTTAAACAACATTATCTTACGCCACACATGCATGAAAGTGGTGGTATGGATACAGAGAATAGCACTTTACCAAGCATGAGTTTTCTCAAGCAAGGTAGGAGTAGCCGCCACGTGGACCAGTCACTCCACCATCTCTCAAGTTCGAGGTTGAAGGAGCAAGGTGCACCATCTTCTCCAACATGTATTTATGGTCCAATCCATGAATTTTCAGGTCACCCTCATGCTGAAGTTGTGTTGATATGTTCCATTGAATTGAACTGCAATAATACTAATTTAATAAGATAGCCCCAGTCAGCTCTGTTCATGATGAGGGACTAGCCCCCAAATTGCAACTACTATCGAGTCCAACATGAAACGCACAAAATTGAAATTTTGATTGTCATTGCAGGTTAAAAAAAGCACTAGCCCACTTCAATAATTTCCTCTGATAATGAATTGAATGAATTATAATTCAATTCAATCAAGCATCCAAAACACTTTTGAGTGAAACCAACCTATCATACGGTTGGCATTAATGCCTGATCTTGATAAACAAAGTGCATGAGATCAGTGTACAAAACTGCATGGAACAAATATGATAAGAAAATGGAAAAAAGAAAAGGACAGAAAGGGCCAAATGATACCAATTCACTTGTATGTTTACCGGAAATTCAAAGGTGTGATGCATATGTTTTCACAGTCCAGTCACTCAACTGGTGGTCACTAATCACTATGTTTTTGTCATTCCTAAATATGATAAAATCATCTCTGATCTGGTCAATATATTGTTGAACCAAAGAGCAGGGAAACAAACTTTAGATATCCACAAGGACATCTTGCCTTAAAGATGAAAAGGATGGCATCAGTAGCTCATATTCGTTGAAATAATTGCACCCAGCCAACGGATGCATTACACGGGTTCCCAACTGAAAACGGGAGAAAACCCGTGCAGCACACCAGCACCTGATTCTGTGCATGCCCATGAAGTACCAAACCAAATCAGACATCTAACATGAATATCAAGAGTCTTGGATTACCAGAGTGACCAGAAATTCACCATCACCACCTACACTTCCAGTTGTGTTGTAAGCTCTCTCTCTCTCTCTCTCTCTCTCTCTCTCTCTCTCATTATGGAATTTGTACGGGTGGGACCCATGGTTTTGTGATCCCTTTCTAATTCAGGAACTGTTGAGTTTTATTAAGTCTGGATATCCACTGAAGCTCATTTGGGATTGAATGGTATCTTCTGTGATGCCTTAGATTGGTTGATAGTGTTATTGGATTTTGCTCCAGCTTTTTACAACGATTACAGTCAATGAACCTGCGCCCGGGCTCAAGACAATTTTTAGCTTCACTGTTCCTGATCAAAAGTCTGGCAAGGTAAGGGACTTTCTTTGCACTTTTCCTTTCATTTGTAAGTTCTAATTTCAGTGTTGTAAACTTGTAAGGAGTTATTGGTTTTTGTTGTTTTTATGAACCAGAAGAACGCCTCATTTTATTTTATTTTATTTTGAAGGTTTAGCTTATGTAAGGTTGTTAATTGTTAATTTGAATAGAAGTCTCCATTCATATATGTGGCTGATATGAACATTCCTAAGAAGTCAGAATTTTTTCCATGAATTGCAGTGTAATGTGGCTAGTCCGGTCCTTTGCAACCTTCTATTTACACTTATTTAGTATGTTTGCTTATTTTTGGGTTACTAGAATGATATGCTTTTATATTTTTGTTATTGCATGGTTAACGTTTTCCCATTTACTATACTGGAAAAAGTAGAGCATATCACATTTTCTCCTCGTGTTCCTTGTCAAATGTGAAATGATTCACAATTTCTTTCTTGGAGGGTTGCAATATCTATCATATTATTTATTGTGCATTTGCTGGTACCTTTTCTTTCAGTTGCTTCAGATGCATTTGTGTTTTTGTTGCTCAGATGACTTTCCCATGTTCATGTCTACTTCATACTCTCTCAATTCCAAGAATGGTTACCATCTCCAAATGACATTCTTATAAAATGTCAGGTTTTTTTAGCATTCATGCTCAGTATTCCTCAAACTAAGTTGAATGTTTTGATTTGTAATGGTTGCAAACGGACACCTTTATGCTCATAGACTTGTCACACTTCATCATGTTTGCATCTAACTTCATATTGATCTGCTTGTATGTTCTATGTCAAACCAGATCTTGGACTTATACTGCACTTTGCACTCTGACTAATGCATCTATCTTTCTCCCTTATGGAAGCCCTCTATATGATTTCATATGCATTCCACAATGTTTCTGTCGAAGATATCAAAATTACGAGAGTGTGCATGGGTGTGGGTGACATGTTGTTTCAATTATATTCCATTATATTAGATTTGCTGTTTCTGAAGTAACAGTGATTAAAAAAGTAAAAAAGAAAAGTTGGCCATGGGGCAAGCCTATTGTGAGTGACCCACTAGCCATTTCCTCAGCCACTTCCTCAAACAAGTCTGTCACCATCGTGAATCCACATGCAACAACACAAACAAACGGAATGGTCTCCATTCGAGCATGATGTCCTCACAAGAGCACCACTGAATATCAAGCATAGAGAGCTACTAGCGTGCAATAGTTAAGGTATGCATGCCTGAGCTTGTTTTTGGCCTAGAAGAAAAAGAAAAAAGAAAAGTAAAAAACTCTCTTATATGCTGAGGTTTGCTAATTTCGCATGCCTGTGGATTCATGCATATTCACACGTGGACACAAGTGCAAATATGCATCGCATGTGTGAGATTTACACTTTTGATAAGATTGGAAATAATGCTTAGATCTTCTGCCTTAAAAAATAAGAGAATTTACTTCTAGATGGGCTAAAATGTAAAAAGTTATTTGTCAGTTTTTATTTTTATTTTTATTCTCTTGCAATTCATTTGTTTTGATATGCTGTGGTACAAATGAGCTATGAAATAGCTAAAATGTAAAAAATTCATGTGGATGATGAAACATGTAATGCATGTATGTGAGTAATTAATACTGTTCATCTTTGAATGCAAGTGTGGATGCGTGTTAAAAGGCACATCGGTTGGATCACCCTACTCCATGTCTCACTGAATCTTGACCGTTCACCGGATGTGGAGTTTGTAGAAGTCATCCATTCTGCCGTAAGACATTACGGTGCATGACGGTTCCCAGTAGGTTAAATTGCAAATTATTATTAAGAGTTGGTTGGATATCTTTTATTTTTTATAAATGTTGTTAATAGTTGGATGGATGATGAATGTATTTGCGAATGTAAATAAAAATAAAGAACTTATAATATAATATATATATATATATATATATATATATATATATATATATATATATATATATATATATATGTTATCAATGGAGGATACCTTGTTTAGGGGGACATGAAATTTTGTAGCTTATGGTATGGTGCCCCAATATTGGTTGTATGTTACTAGTATGTAGTAGATAATACTAGGTTCAATAGTAGATCATACTAGGTTCATCTTGGTGTGAAGACTCCTTTGAATGAATTAGATATAATAGTAACTTCATCCTATTAAGTTTCATTATCTACTCTAAATATACATATAGTCATCTCACCATATATAATGATTATTTAACTTTTTCTATTTCTATGCAATTACATAGGTGATCCATCAATTATTGCATGCATTGTGAACAAACATGGATTCTTGCAAGTAAAAAAAAAAGCCAATGCCACTTCTTTGGGGCAAGCGTGAATTGTTATTAGTGGATTAGGTACAAGGAGTTTAGATTTTAAAAAGAAAAAAAGTAATACTAATTGCTGCATCTCATATTTGTGCAAACTTACAATGAATGGGTATATTCACACCCAAACAATCACCTAGACAAAGTTTCTCATGCAATTCTCATTCTAGTGGGCATAAAGGAAAATACTAATCGCTGAATTTCATAGGGGAACTCTTCTTCTTCTTCTTTCTTATAATAATTATTAAAGGAATTCTGTTTTGAAAATGTAATTCCTGCTTTCATCATCATCATCTAAGCCTTAACCCAACACTCTTAGATTAGGCAAGAATTGAAAATGACAAATCCAACAATCTTAGATTAGGCATGAATTGAAAAAATTCATTGTTGATCTTTGCCAAAGGCTGATTCCACTTAAAAATGAGTTCGTCTCATTTCATTTAATAAAGATTGCTGGCTATTGAAATTATAGAAACACGTGATTTCTGATACACAATTACGGTTAATCAAAATGAGATGAACTCATTTGTAAGTGACACCCAAACAGGCCTTAAGATTTAGAACCAAGAGAACAAACGGTATGCCGATGAACTGGCACATTTCTTTCCCTTTCCCTTGCAGATACAAGATTCAAACAGAGACAAGCAGGTTTTATGGAAAAAAAAAAAAAACAAGCCCATTCAATCCACTATGCACATGGTGGCAGCAAATTTTTCGAATTCATCATCTTAACGCTTTGAAAAGAGGAAGCAAATTAGACTTGATTCCATCTTCTTCCCACTCCAAACCATCCCACCATTCTTTCTCACCTATGATCTCCTTTAGAGGATTAATGGCTCTTTGGAGACTAAGAGAGAGCTTCTTTAGCTTTGGGCATCTTACCACCAGTAAGTTCTTTGAGGAAGGGAAAGCCAATGCCTGATTACAAATGCTTGTTAATTCTGGTAGGTCAATTGGACTCAAGACTTTTGAACAATCTTAGGCATGCCTCCCTAACCAAAAAAAAAAAGGCGTGCCTCCCTAACTGGAATCCTGATATCACATGTACCTATTACTTCTAGTCTTCTGCTGTCCTATATCACAATTTCTTCGAGATTTTGAAGCTGTAGAATCCATGTAACACTCTTTCAGTTTGTGGCAAGAATAACATTTCTTTTACTATAGCTTGGTTTTGAGTTGAGGACAAAATGCCATGACTGCATTAGGTCCATCCTTTCTTATGACCTTCATTTCACCAACCCATCAATTGCCAAACCAAGCATACAATGAAGCTGAGGAGTAGTTTGCAAGCATGAGAATTCTTTGGTTATTGTGGTTTTATTATTTAAGTTACCTCATGAATGTCATAGGCTTGTAGCCGAAGCATGTGAGAGCTCAGAAACAAGATTTAATGCATATACAACCTCGAAAAAACAAATGCATGTTGCTTGGGAAGTGAGATTGTTTCCAAAACAACAAGATCAGAAATCTACTGTAGCAAATTCCCTTCTAAGTTCTTGGTGGGCAAGGGACTTCAATTAGGTTCCTATCATGTAGGATGACATTCTTGTCCCTCATAGAGCTATGTATTCTCCAAGTGCTACATTCTATGCACTATTTGGGTTTTCTAGTTTGTAAATCTTTTGCCGGATCTGTGCACATTCTTCTAATCACATGGGAGGTGCATTTGGTCTCTCAAAATGTTTATATTGATTTGACCATGGTAGATTCCTTCTGCATTTTAGTCACTTAATCTTAGTACTAATGTGTGTACAATTGCCATTGATGGCTACAGGTATTAGGATATTGCATCTAGGCTCATAGATCTCTCCATTATCACTTGCATGCAACTTGCAGATAAGCTTTAGTATTAGAACTAATAGACTATATTTGCATTTTGCAACTTTCAGGTATCGAATCTGTTTATTTGTGGGAGGGTGAGGTAAGAATACCATGCATACTGAGTTATATCATTAACTGATATTTTATGACCAATTCAACTGTCAGATTAATGCGAATGAGCCTCAATGACATATCATATGTGCATCAGAATAGATTAATCGCACATATGGTATGCTGTAAAGCTCGTTAATCTGGCTATCAAGTTTGTTTTTCCTTCTTTTTTTTATGTTCAACTTCTCTTTTATATAGATTTTTTATTTTAAAAAGCTCTGATTTTTCATTGTCTTTATATGAAGGATGAGTTGTTGTGGGGAGCTGCTTAGCTGCACAAAGCCACTAAAAACCCAGCTTTTCTGGACTACATTCAAGCGAATGGTCAGACACTTGGAGCTGATGAGACTGACAATACCTTTGGTTGGGATAACAAACATGTTGGGGCAAGAATCTTAATTTCCAAGATCTGATTTTTTCTTTTTCTTTCTAATTTCTATCCTTTTTTTTTTCTTTATATATATATATATATATTTCATACAAAACTTCACTCTTTAACTTCTTAGTAGCTACTAGCTACCATTCAAAAAAAAAAAAACCTTAGAATCTGACTTCATGGTACACTAAAGCGGTTGCACTGATCTGAATTTATTTTGCTTGTACAGTTGTATGTGCCAAGATAAAGTTCAAAATGTGAATATACAACTCATTTCTAAGGTTTCAATGGTTGATATTTTTATAAACATTTGCTCCACGGACGGTTATGTCAAATTGTGCTTTAAAAATACGGCCGATTCAAGTTTGGGTCATTGAGTTTTGCTTGATTGATTTATGCATCAAGGCTACAAAGAAGTTAGTTCTCAGTCACTATCTGCGTCTAGTGCTGCAGACTCAAAGAGGTAACAGTGAAGCTGGAAAAGAAGCTAGAGGATTTGCATTTCTCAGACAAACACGTCATCATTCCAAACCATCTTCATGTCCCTGAAGCTGAGAGAAGTAGATTTGAAGCTGAGAGAAGTGGATTGAGTTTCAGAAGCTTTGATGCTAGTTTTGGGCTTAATGCAATCTTCATAAATGGCCCAGATACTGACAAGAGCTCTACACCTTTGTCTGAGTCATCTTAGGTGATCGAAGAGTCAGCTACGGAGCCTTCTTCAAGGTCTGAAACTTTTTCCCGCCTGTTATCACTTTTCCTATCATGTGTAGAAGAGTAGTTTTGAGCTCTTTTGGCGGATGTTTGTTCCTCTTACATGGACAGTTGCAAATGCATCCCTTATCTGCATATTTCAGTGATAAATGATCTTTAACTTCTGGTGACTTTTGAGAAGTGGTATTCTGAAAGAGAGAACGCCCTGAGAATTGTAGGTTGATCATGGGTTTTGAAAGACCTGCTCAATGTCAATGTAGATGTAACCTATAATATAGGTCTTGCCGCAATTCCAATGCAAAGTATGACTATTTTCCTCTGTTTCTGAAGTACAACAGTTAAACTCACATTCATTTAATCTTGCTTGTTTAGGTTGCCGCCAACCATTCCACATAAGAGGTCAAAGGAGAGACTCCTTCGAGGGTAGTAAGGTCTATCATTGTCATGACAGGTAACTTTTTTGTTGGTTTTGTGCTTTTATAAATGGATTAAAATGAGTGATTGTATTTGATTGAATGAATGAATGATTATGCACAGGTTTATGAATGAATTAAATTGAATGACTTAGCCTCAATTGTTGAGAACTGAGGTAAAAAATTGAATTTGGACTCAGTTGATGCTAACAGAGGCTAAATCCATCTTTACCTCAGTTAACTAAACCGAGACTGCAACTCCTATGGCTAAAGGCTTTAGCTTCAGTTGTTGAGAACTGAGGTTAAAAATAAATAGAATTCTTATTAAACAATCGTGTAAATTATTTTTTGAATGACTATCAGGTGTAATGTTCAAAATAAATAAATAAATAAACAAATAATCTGGTGATATTTATTTAACTCACAGATATTTTAGCGACGGACTAATTTTTGAACAAGCCTCCTCATATTAGCGACGGACCTTATTTGTCGCCAATATTATTAATGACGAATAATTTGGGTGGTTTTTTCTGAAATGCAGCAACGGAATTTTTATTTTTGCGACGGATCTTATCCATCGGTACTTACGATGGACCTTATCCGTCGCAGAATAAACGACGGTTTTTATCCGTCGGGAAAAAGTGACCAAGTAAATAGTGACGGACCAAGTGACGGACGAAATTCGTCGTTTATTTGGTTTTACGGCGACTATGGTCCGTCACAAATCCACAATTTTGGCGTAGTGTATCTAAATTAGGTATGAGACTGGTTTGGATAGAAGTCCCTTGTGATGGACCCCATAGCCTGCGATACTACGTACTATCATCCCGACTTCACACTCCAGCATAGTCATTCCATTCGCACCGCATATTGCATTACATCTGCGGCATATGACATTTTGGGTTATTGTGTTTCTGCATTTATATGGTCTAGATACGGCTGACGGCATTCGTGAACTTATCAGGAATTGTATATTGCATTGCATCCTCGACATTTGATAATTGACTCTTTATGGCTTCTTATTTGTATAACTGATCTGTATTGCGTACTCTGATATTGTTTGATTCTTGGACTTATTAGTATTTCCACTTACTTTGATATCGTATGATTCATAATCTTACCAGTATTTCCGATATTGTATGATTATGACATTGTATTGAATACTTGACACTTATCTTGTGCACACACTTACACCACCCTCTAAGCTTTATATAAGCTTATGCACGATAGATGTGTGCAGGTGATATTAGGTTGCAGCAGCGTGGAGTTTGGAGCATATAGCTGACTTATAGAGCTTTGATTTTAACATATGTATTTTCCTTTCAGCATTGTATTCAAATGTTTATATTAGTGGATATGTGATGATGATGTTGCCTTCGTGATTTGGATAAACTTGTAGTTATACTTCTTATGAGATAAATGTACGTTGGAAAATCCTTCTTGTAGGATCCCAGGATCGGAACCCGGTATATGGGCGCTAGGAGCAGAGAATGGGGTACTACGGAGGCTGTCGGCACCGGATTCGGCAATCGGGATTCCTGGGAATCCGATTTTCAGGTTTGGGGCGCGTGACAGGAATGCTTCTGTTTATAAAACAAAACCCTCATTCGTATAATCTCTTCAAAACCTTCTGTATTTGGAAAGTTTTATGTTCTTGTAAGGCTTTGCATCTTCTGGGTTGATCTGTCCTTGAGGTATTACTCTTCTAAAATCCATTTTCTTATAAAATGCACTCTTTCTTTTTGCATTTTATCGATTTATGATGGCCCTTTTAAGATGAATCTCTCTTGATAATATTTTTTCATTTTCAGTAACATATTCCTTGTTAACTGTCGGATTGATCAGTGTATGATGTTCCCCGATAACATTGTTATATGCACAGTTACAAGTGCGGCGGCTGCAAGGTTATATGTGGCTATCCTGAGAGAATTAATGGTAGCTTCATGCCTTTCCAGTTTTGAACTTATTAGCTGTTAAAATAACTTCATCCCTATTCATCGGTGTGTGGTAACAGAGACATGATTCGGAAGGGCGATTAAATAGATGAAAGGTCCTCTGAGAATATGTTTTCCTTATTCACCATTGTTTACATTTCTATATCAAGGCATGCATGCTATGAGAGCACGCATTTTTAACTGTCATCTCCTTAATCAAATGTTTTAATCGCTGAATCAAACCCTAACCCCTAAAACTAATCATGCGTTGATGCAGACATTAGAAGTCTTATAGCTCTCAGTGCAAAATTTTCAACTCTCTACAATCTCCATTCTAGAGAACAGGTATATGATTATTGATTTTGATATTCCCGTGTTTATTAGAATGTATGATTTTCATTGACAGGCACTTAAAACAAAATAATTATATGTAAATCAAAAACTTTAAAAGATACATGTAGACAGTAGATTAGATGCTTCAAGTAATCAATGACGATTAGCTGGTGGTAACAGATTAAATTGTTATTCATGTAGTCATAAATTACTGTAAATATATATATTCATGTATGCTTAAATAATTGTAAGCAGATATTGATATGATAGCTTAAATAACTATGGATAAAATATACATGCATGTATAAACTGTAAGCAGAGTTTTTAAGGTTGAAGTCCCTGAAAACCGACATTCATGGTTGGATAACTAACTGTAACCAAATATTCATGTATGCTTAAATTACCGTAAATAGATATTCATGGTTGAATAAATAATTGTAAATCGATATTCATATATGCTTAAATAACTGTAAACAAATCTTCATGTATGCTTACATAACTATAAACAGTAGTCACATGAAAGCTTAAATATTTGTAAACAAATATTCATGCTTCAGTAAATTGTAAACGGAGATTCATGTTAGTAGATCATGAAAATCGAGCTTCATGATTGGATGTGTAACTGTAAACAGATTCATTTATGCTTATGTAACTGTAAACAAATATTCATGATTGAATAAAAAACTGTAAAAAGAGATTCATGCTTCATTCAACTGTAATCAGAGATTCATGCTTCATTCAATTGAATAAAAAACTATAAACAGATATTATGATGGTTTGCATAAAAACAGATGCATGAAATACTTTGAATTCTTCTCTGTAGTGACTGTTACACATCATTTTCATACATGAATATAAATTTTATTATTCATTGTAATTCCCATTCAGATAAATTTCTTCTCCAATAATCTTATGGCTTTCGATAGTGTCGAAAATAGCGATGAAAGGTCCTCTGCTAGTGAATGGACTGTAAGTGAAGTAGCTGTTACATTAACAACCATTGCAGCCTTTGCATGTATAATGGTTGCTGCTGAATATTATCGCTGTTACTGCATTAAGACAAAGCATATGGATTGTCACAATGAGAGGGATAGATTTGTCAATGGCATAATAAGCAAAAGCGATGCTGATTGTCTTGCGCAGCTGAGAATGGGCAGGGACAATTTCTTCGAATTATGTTCATTGTTGAGAGATCGGAAACTCTTATCCGATACTAGGAGGTGTAGTATGGAAGAGCAGGTTGTAGTGTTCTTACATACTATCGGACACAATGTACGTAATCGGGTAATTGGTCATCAATCTACAAGATCTGGTGAGACTGTAAGCAGACACTTTACTAGGGTGTTGGATGCAATTATCGGTTTATATCCAGAATATGTGAAGTTTCCTGAGTTACACATACCCAAAGAAATATCTAACAATCTTTTATGAAGTGCATACTTTCAGGTAATATTATACAAGTGTTGGATGTCATTGGTAAGAGTTTTACTTCGTAAAAGGAAGGAACTGATCATGTGGCACAAGTTTGATTGTAAGACTGCATTGGGGCCCTAGATGACACCCAAATCCCTACTTATTTGCCAAAAGAAATGAGCTCAACGTTCAGAAATGGAAAAAGATTTCTGTCTCAAAATGTTCTTACTGCATGTACCTTTAATATGAAATTTGTGTACGTGCTTACTAGTTGGGATTGCTTTGCATCCGATGCACGTGTCTTACAAAATGCATTAACCCGTCGCCCTGACTATTTTCTTATTCCTCATGGTAATAATATATAGGGGGTGTTTCTTTACATTTTGATATTTTATGTATGAAATATAACTGAAACATATCTTACAATGTGTAGGAAAATATTATGTCGTTGATGCTGGATATGCACATTCGCCTAGGTTTATGGTCCCCTATCGAGGTGTGCGATATCATTTGAATGAGTTCCGTATTAGAAGAAAGCCTGCCAATAAAAAAGAACTTTTCAATTATTGCCACGCCCAATTGTGAAATGTCATAGAACGGTCTTTTGGGCTATTAAAGGGATACTTTCCTATTCTATGTACTCCTCCTCAGTTCAAGTTTAAAACTCAAGTAAAAATTGTCATAGCTTGTTGTGTCATTCATAATTTCATCCGTGTTAGTGGTGACGACGGACTAGCTGAGGTAGTAGAGGACAGTAGAGACGGTACAGAGGATGTTTCACCATCTCCTATAGAGATAATGACAATGAAGAAAGGACGAGCTTTATCTCAGGTGACGGACTGCGGTCGGGAAGAGTGGGCGAGGAAGAGAGACGAGATAGCTGAGAGAATATGCAATGACAGTCCTATACACACCAGACAACGTATTTAGTTTTCATTGATTATTTATTGATCTGCTATGTCTATACCCAGAATATTTTAACACATATTTACTTTTTGTGTGGATACTATGATTAGATAACGTGCAATCTTTTCATATTCCGTTATGAATTATTACTTTCGTAGATCAACAGAATACTCCTGTCATATTGCAATTAATATTTTATGGTTGTAGGTTAAATGAATTTCCTGAGGAGCACCACGAAGGATCCGAGGGATAAAAACGTCGAGTCATCACCTTCAAATAGGAGTGGTCATCTAGTCCTAAGTCCAAGATCACCAACACAACCTCTTTCAACTCAAAAAAAAAGTGTTACGCCCTCAAGGAAAGGGCCCTCACCAAAGGGTATATCTACCCTTAGGCGTAGGATAACCTCCACTAGTAAAATAAGTAGAGTACAATGGTCTGACTATATAGATAATTCGTTGGTAGATGCCTTGGTTGAATATGTCAATCTCGGCCTTAAGAGTGATATTGGGTTTAAACTCGAGGCCCACAAGGCAACCATCAAAGAAATCCATGATAGTTGTGGCATTTTACTTGAAAATTGTCACATATCTAATAGCCTGCGGACCTTGAAGAGGTTGTATTGGGCTATCAAGGACTTGCTCAATGCCTCTGGTTTTAGGTGGGACGAAGACAAAAAGATGGTTGTCGCTACCGATGATGTCTGGGATGGATATATCACGGTAGGATTTATGAAATTTTTTACAGTTCCAATAAAAATTTCTGATTTTCAGTATATGATGTTTAATATATTGTCTTTGTGTGTACAGTCACACCCTTATGCTAAACGAGGGCAAGGAAAGCACATTGACAAATGGGACGACTTGGCGTTTATATTCGGCAATGATTGTGCACATAGTTCATTTGCAAGCACGGCTTACTCTTCACTTATTTCAGGGAAGCAGCGCAGCCGTAACGAAATGAATTCTGATGACGGCTTTGATGAGCAGGCTTCTGATACTGTATGACTCTCATCCGATGATGAGGATGATCGAAGGCCTACTCCTCGCACTATCGGTTGCGATGGATCCACAAATAGGGCTAAGAGATATAACAAAAGCCCAATGGAGGCAGTGTCAGGATTTCGTCACAGTCGTGCAGTTGCGAGTGACATAAGCCGTCATAGGAAGGGTAAGCCAAGCGAACAAATAGGGGACAAGATGGGGGAAGTGATAGAAGCTGTAAAGACCCTAACCATAACTATGGCACAGGGCAAGAGCATGATGCGTGTGTAGAGGCTATTGGGAATACTTGAGGACCAGATTCAGGCTGTAAGGGTGCTGCAGTTCGATTTAGTCAGTGCTGGTTATTTATGAAGATGGGACATGAAAGTGGAAAGGAATGGATAGAAAAGGTTATCCTTCCTCGGACTGGGCAGGAGTGAATTTAGGTCACTTATAATATATATGTTGACAATGGTATTTTGAACATTACTTTCTTTTTGCTAGATGGGTGTGGGTACTGTTTTATCCGGGCCCTACTTAGCTCGGTTGGGGGATTTAACTTTAATACTGTGGATGTTTAAATTGCTTTTGGATCAGCAATTCTTATGACAATCTTGACCTGCATATATTGATTGTGCTGTATATATGAGAATATTGCATGTTTTTATGCAGGTCGAATGGTTCATGCTTGACTTGAACTGGTGGATAGTGTCCCCTAGGTTCCAATTCATACAGGAAATTGATCATGCAATTCGTGCATGTTTCATGTGGGTTAGTAAGATTGTGATAGTTATGTATGGCCATTGAACAATTCCAAAGTCTACTTATAATGTTGCAGGTTTAACATTCTTATTGCTACACTTCTGGCCTGGATCATCCTGCTAGTCAGGGAGTTTTGGTTCCTAGATTTGTTCTGGTAGACAGATAATCTTCACATATTTTTACTAATATAGTTCTGCTAATCAGGGAGTTTTGGTTCCCAGATTTGTTCTGGTAGACAGATAATCTTCACATATTTTTACTAATATAGTTCTGCTAGTCAGGGAGTTTTGGTTCCTAGATTTATTCTGCTAGGCAGATACCCCTCACAGATTTTTACTGATACAGTTCTGTTAGTCAGGGAGTTTTGGTTCCCAGATTTGATATGCTGGACAAATAACCTTCACAGATTGCTACTGATACAGTTCTGCTAGTCAGGGAGTTTTGGTTCCTAGATTTATTATGCTAAACAGATAACTTTGACAGGTTTTTAGTGATACAGTTCTGCTAGACAGGAAGTTCTGGTTCCCAGATTTGTATAATTGGTTCAGTTGTCTACTACTACTAATAGTTGGTTTGGATAATATTGGCAGGTTAATGTTGAATTACTATTTCTGATTCCTGAGACTTTTAATAAACTCTTGTTTTGAATTTTTCGATAGGTAATATTGACATAATATCACTGAATCAGAGCTATTTGAATCAGTTTCATACTGATATACTTCTGACCTCGTTAATTTAATATACCAACACTTTTATTTTGCGTACTTCTTATTCGAATTGTCAAGATATTTGCTTGACATCAATCTCTTTTTGCGCTGAAAAACTGTGTACCAATTGCAGGGAAAATGAAAAAGAAGTTTTCGTGGTGTTCGTGGGAAGAAAACCCGGAATATATGAGACATGGGTAGATTGCAGTGCACAAGTTCACCGATTCAGTGGGTGCAAACATAAGTCCTTCACGAGTTATGAAGATGCCATGATTGCATGGAATCAACACAAGGTTGGTTGATACGGGAAAAAAATCGTACGTTTTAAGATTTGATATTTAAAGCACTAATTATTAAATCTTACTAGTATCATATTAACAGAGATTATGCTTTGTTTACTATATCATTTAGGCTACTGTCATCGATAGAGCAGCTGAAGAAACACCTAGAGGTTGTCCTGTTCATGCATTAACTCATCCTGTGATGATGGACAATGGGACATGTGTAGCTACACCCATAGAACGAACTGAACAAGCGACATTGGTTCAGAAGATGACAGGCATGAAAGAGTGGCAGCTGATGGTGTAGGAAACGAACCAGTCTTGGATCATTCGCTTATTGGTTTGTTGCTTGGTCTATTCATATTGTTTGCAGCTGGTAGGGAGTTTATTTTGTCTTTGTTTACGTGACTGTCCAGAGAAGTCGATTTTCATTTGAATCTGAATATTTTTAAGTTTTGAAAGACTGTTTGAAAGTAGTTAGTTAAGGATCGGTAATTACATTTTTTTTTAAAAATTTTTTGGAAACATACTATATCAACGACTTTTCAAGTGATATACATTGGGGTATGAAAATTCTAATCAGATGTGCGATGTGCATTTTTTTTTCCTTGGGAAATATTCTGTGGTTTTTAAAAAAAAAACATTTTCTCACAATTTCTTCCTTATTGTACGACACAAAGGTGGCCCAGATCATGGTCCGTCATCTCCTAAAAAACTGATGGACGGTGTGGATGAGCTTTGACCTCATCGTGGGGTTCATAGTTGAGCTATTTGCAATCTCCTTTTCGGGTTGTAATCGTTTCCCTTTTTTGGACGGACGTTTCTCGCAGGATGTTCTTGCTCTGGTAACCTAGGTGGGCCTCACTATCATGTTGCTTCGTAGATCAGAGCCCTCCATCGGTTTTGTGATTTTGTCTTACTCAATATCGCCATGTTAGATGCCCTCCATACCGTTATTAACATGAATCCTATGGATGGATGGATAGGATTACCCAATGACGAACATGTTGGACGGGTAGGATTAATCATATCAATTGACAGTGGGCACCAGCTCTTATGAAATGGACGAGAAATTAAAAAAAAAAATCAATCCATACAAATGCTATTGTATGTTGTATGATTGTACAATATGCATGCCTATAACCTCGTATCCAAACATTGATCTGTACACGAAATTATATACTTGCCTGAACAATACCTCCAATCCAAACATGGATTAATGGCATGTTGATTTGGATGTATTCTGAAAACCATCGAAAGTATACATGAACAATACCCGAATACAATACAACACAATACACCCTAATACATGAATCCAAATAGGCCCCAAGCTAACGCAACATGAGCTCTCCAAGATACCAAAGAGTGATGTTTAGGGCCACCAAAATCATGTACTGAGCTGACTAACGAAAAGCCTCCACAGAATTTTGATCACCATTAATATTTGCAAGTTAGTTAGGGCAGATCGCAAGTCGCAAAGCAAGAACTTTCATAAAGAGAATGGCTAAGGAAAACCAATCTTCATTGCAGTTAACGGATTGCGAGATGATAAATCAGATTTACTTTTAAAACATCCTAAAATTTTCAAAAATACAAAATGTACGTCTCTAAGGCATTGGCAGTCTTCCATGCTTCTTGGTGAGTGCCGGTGCAACATCAATATTTGATTTTGGTTTTTGCTAAATTTTTTATTTTATCCAAATTCGTGAGTAGATGAAGGGACAGCTAGCTTGAACTCCCAGTGTAAGTCTAATGTCTTGGAATGTAAAATGTACATATTTGAGTTAGTGCAACCGTATCTCAAAGTCATAGAAAAATGTCTATTATGATTGAGAATTCGAGTGGCAAAAAGATAACTTGGGTGATTCTAGTCTAAGACACGTATCATCCTAACACATTATAGTGTCGTAGATCCCACTACGCCAAAACTGTGAAAAAAGGACAGTCCAAAACCGTCTCAAATGACCAAAAAGGACGGTCATGGACTGTCGCAAGGGCCGTCAAATTTTGACGTGTCGTATTACTTAAAGGACGGTCGAAAACCGTCATTTTTATTGACGAAAAAAAGACGCTCATGGACCGTCCTAAAAAAGGACGGTCGTGAACGGTCCTTAAAAAGGACGGTCTCAGACCGTCTCTTATAAGCCTTTAAAGGATAGCCATCGACTGTCCTTTAAAAGGACGGTCATGGACCGTCCTTAAAAAAGACTGTTGTAGACCATCTCTGATAAGCCTTTAAAGGACGGCTATAGACCGTCCTTTAAAAGGACGGTTATGGGCCGTCCTTAAAAAGGACTGTCATGGACCGTCTCTTATGGGCATTCAAAGGATGGCCATAGATCGTCCTTTAAAAGGACGACCATGGACCATCCTTAAAAAGGACTGTCACGGACCGTCCTTTATAAGAGGGTCACTATACCTGTTACAATATATTTCATCGTATTCTTCCTGATATACACCTGTTATATAATATATTTCATCATATTTACATTCACATCCATCTAAACAACCCAAACTACGTAAATCTAACATAAACTACATTCATCCAAATATAAACTACATCCATCCAAACACAAGCAATCTTATGCACATTACATTCATCCACACATAAATACATATAGGTTTAACATCATAAATAAAAAAAGGAAAAAAATCAGCAACAATTTTCTTTTTGTGTCTTTCACCTGAAAAATATATTAAACCAACAAAACATTATAATTCAGAATCATGAAGAATTGCATAAACTTCTTTAAAAAAAGTGGGCACTTTTTAAAAATAAAACTAATCATTAAAATAGGTTTACGTTTAGGTTTTAGGTTTTAGGTTTAGGTTTAGGTTTAGGATTAGGTTTTAGGTTTTAGGTTATAAGTTTAGGTTATAGGTTATAGGTTATAGGTTAAGGTTTAGGTTATAGGTTTTGGTTTAGATTTAAGTTAAGGTTTAGGCTTAGGTTTTAGGTTTAAGTTAAGGTTTAGGTTTTAGTTATAGGTTATAGTATATAGGTTATAGTTTTAGAGAATTGAGAATATGTTAAGGTTAAGGTTTAGGAAATCGGGTCTGAGTTCGGGATCAGGTTTAGGTTTGGGTTATCAAGTTTAGGTTTAAGTTTAGGTTAGGGAGTTGAGATTAGGATTAGGTGTAGGTTTTGGTTTAAGGATTTGAGAATACATTTCAATTTTATGTTTAGGTTTAGGTTTTAGGTTTATGTTTAGGTTATAGGTTTAGGTTATAAGTGCAGGTAATAGGTTTAGGTTTATGTTAGGTTATAGGTTAAGGTTTAGGTTTAGGAAATCGGGTTCGGGTTCGGGATCGGGTTTATGTTTGAGTTTTTAAGTTTAGGTTTAGGTTTAGGTTAGGGAGTTGAGATTAGGATTAGGTGTAGGTTTAGGTTTAGAGATTTGAGAATACATTTCGATTTTAGGTTTAGGTTTAGGTTTTAGGCATATGTTTAGGTTATTGGTTTAGGTTATAGGTTTAGGTTTAGGTTAGGTTATAGGTTAAGGTTTAGGTTTAGGAAATCGGGTTCGGGTTCGGGATCGGTTTTAGGTTTGGATTTTCAAGTTTAGGTTTAGGTTTAGGTTAGGGAGTTGAGATTATGATTAGATATAGGTTTAGGTTTAGGGATTTGAGAATACATTTAGGTTATAGGTTTAGGTTTAGGTTAAGCTTTAGGTTTAGGTCATAAGCTATAGGTTTAGGGAATTGAGAATATGTTAATGTTTAGGTTTAGGAAATTGGGTACGGGTTCGGGATCGGGTTTAGGTTTGGGTTTTCAAGTTTAGGTTTAGGTTTAGTTTAAGGAGTTGAGATTAGGATTAGGTGTAGGTTTAGGTTTAGGGATTTGAGAATACATTTAGGTTTTAGGTTTAGGTTTAGGTTTAGGTCATACGTTATTGGTTTAGGTTAAAGTTTAAGTTTAGGTTTAGGTTTAGGTTTAGGTTATAAGCTATAGGTTTAGGGAATTGAGAATAGGTTAAGGTTTAGGATTAGGAAATCGGGTTCGGGTTCGGGATCGGGTTTTGGTTTGGGTTTGCAAGTTTAAGTTTAGGTTTAGGTTAGGGAGTTGAGATTAGGATTAGGTGTTGGTTTAGGTTTAGGGATTTGAGAATACATTTAGGTTTACGTTTAAGAAATCGGGTTCGGGTTCGGGATCGAGTTTAGGTTTGGGTTTTCAAGTTTAGGTTTAGGTTCAGGTTAGGGAGTTGAGATTAGGATTATGTGTAGGTTTAGGTTTAGGGATTTGAGAATACATTTAAGTTTTAGGTCTATGTTTAAGTTATATGTTATAGGTTAAGGTATAGGTTTAGGTTAAGGTATAGGTTTAGGTTTCGGTTTAGGTTATAAGCAATAGGTTTAGGGAATTGAGAATATGTTAAGGTTTAGGTTTAGGAAATCGGGTTCGGGTTCGGGATCGGGTTTACGTTTAGGTTAGGGAGTTGAGATTAGGATTACGTGTAGGTTTAGGTTTAGGGATTTAAGAATACATTTAGGTTTTAGGTTTAGGTTATAGGTTTAGGTTTAGGTTTAGGTTATAAGCTATAGGTTTAGGGAATTGAGAATAGGTTAAGGTTTAGGTTTAGGAAATTGGGTTCGGGTTCAGGATTGAGTTTAGGTTTGGGTTATCAAGTTTAGGTTAGGGAGTTGAGATTAGGATTAGGTGTAGGTTTAACTTTAGGGATTTGAGAATACATTTAGGTTTTAGATTTATGTTTAGGTTATAGGTTATAGGTTTAGGTTTAGGTTTAAGTATAGGTTTAGGTTATAAGCTATAAGTTTAGAGAAATGAGAATAGGTTAAGGTTTAGGTTTAGGAAATCGGGTTCGGGATTGGGTTTTCAAGTTTAGGTTTAGGTTTAGGTTAGGGAATTGAGGTTAGGATTAGGTGTAGGTTTAGGTTTAGGGATTTGAGAATACATTTAGGTTTTAGGTTTAGGTTTAGGTTATAGGTTACAGGTTTAAGTTTAGGTTTAGGTTAAGGTTATAGGTTATAGGTTTAGGTTTAGGTTATAAGATATAGGTTTAGGGAATTGAGAATAGGTTAATGTTTAGGTTTACGAAATCGGGATCGGGTTCGGGATCGGGTTTAGGTTTAGGTTAAGGAGTTGAGATTAGGATTAGGTGTAGGTTTAGGTTTAAGGATTTGAGAATACACTTAGGTTATAGGTTTAGGTTTAGGTTATCGATTTAGGTTTAGGTTAGGTTATAGGTTAAGGTTTAGGGAATTGAGAATAGGTTGAGGTTTAGGTTTAGGAAATCGGGTTCGGGTTCAGGATCAGGTTTAGGTTTGGGTTTTCAAGTTTAGGTTTAGGTTTAGGTTAGGGAGTTGAGATTAGGATTAGGTGTAGGTTTAGGTTTAGGAATTTGAGAATACATTTAGGTTTTAGGTTTATGTTTAGGTTATAGGTTATAGGTTTAGGTTTAGGTATAGGTTTAGGTTTCGGTTTAGGTTATAAGCTATAGGTTTAGGGAATTGAGAATAGGTTAAGGTTTAGGTTTAGGAAATCGGGTTCGGGTTCGGGATTGGGTTTACGTTTGGGTTTTCAAGTTTAGGTTTAGGTTTAGGTTAGAGAGTTGAGATTAGGATTAGGTGTAGCTATAGGTTTAGGGATTTGAGAATACATTTAGGTTTTAGGTTTAGGTTTAGGTTATAGGTTACAGGTTTAGGTTTAGGTTTAGGTCAAGGTTATAGGTTATAGGTTTAGGTTTAGGTGATGGTTTAGATGTAGGTTTAGGTTATAAGATATAGGTTTAGGGAATTGAGAATAGGTTAATGTTTAGGTTTAGAAAATCGGGTTCGGGTTTGGAATCGGGTTTAGGTTTTGGTTTTTAAGTTTAGGTTTAGGTTTAGGTTAGGGAGTTGAGATTAAGATTAGGTGTAGGTTTAGGTTTAGGGATTTGAGAATACATTTAGGTGTTAGGTTTAGGTTTAGGTTATAGGTTAAGGGTTTAGGTTTAGGTTTAGGTCAAGGTTATAGGTTATAGGTTTAGGTTAAGATTTAGGTTTAGGTATAGGTTATAAGATATAGGTTTAGGGAATTGAGAATAAGTTAATGTTTAGGTTTAGGAAATCGGGTTCGGGTTTGGGATCGAGTTTAGGTTTGGGTTTTCAAATTTAGGTTTAAGTTTAGGTTAAGGAGTTGAGATTAGGATTAGGTGTAGGTTTAGGTTTAAGGATTTGAGAATACCCTTAGGTTTTCGGTTTAGGTTTAGGTTATAGATTTAGGTTTAGGTTAGGTTATAGGTTAAGGTTTAGAGAATTGAGAATAGGTTAAGGTTTAGGTTTAGGAAATCGGGTTCGGGTTCAGGATCGGGTTTAGGTTTGGGTTATAAAGTTTAGGTTTAGGTTTAGGTTAGGGAGTTGAGATTAGGTTTAACTTTAGGGATTCGAGAATACATTTAGGTTTTAGGTTTATGTTTAGGTTATACGTTATAGATTTAGGTTTAGGTTTAGGTATAGGTTTAGGTTTCGATTTAGGTTATAAGTTATAGGTTTAGGGAATTGAGAATAGGTTAAGGTTTAGGTTTAGGAAATCGGGTTCGGGTTCGGGATCGGGTTTAGGTTTGGGTTTTCAAGTTTAGGTTTAGGTTTAGGTTAGGGAGTTGAGATTAGGATTAGGTTTAGGTTTAGGTTTGGGATTTGAGAATACATTTAGGTTTTAGATTTATGTTTAGGTTATAGGTAACAGGTTTAAGTTTAGGTTTAGGTTAAGGTTATAGGTTATAGGTTATAGGTTTAGGTTTAAGTTTAGGTTATAAGCTATAGGTTTAGGGAATTGAGAATAGGTTAATGTTTAGGTTTAGGAAATTGGGATCGGGTTCGGGATCGGGTTTAGGTTTAGGTTAAGGAGTTGAGATTAGGATTAAGTGTAGGTTTAGGTTTAAGGATTTGAGAATACACTTAGGTTATAGGTTTAGGTTTAGGTTATCGATTTAGGTTTAGGTTAGGTTATAGGTTAAGGTTTAGAGAATTGAGAATAGGTTGAGGTTTAGGTTTAGGTTTAGGAAATCGGGTTCGGGTTCAGGATCAGTTTTAGGTTTGGGTTTTCAAGTTTAGGTTTAGGTTTAGGTTAGGGAGTTAAGATTAGGATTAGGTGTATGTTTAGGTTTAGGGATTTGAGAATACATTTAGGTTTTAGGTTTATGTTTAGGTTATAGGTTATGAGTTTAGGTTTAGGTATAGGTTTTGGTTTCGGTTTAGGTTATAAGCTATAGGTTTAGGGAATTGAGAATAGGTTAGGGTTTAGGTTTAGGAAATCGGGTTCGGGTTCGGGATCGGGTTTAGGCTTGGGTTTTCAAGTTTAGGTTTAGGTTTAGGTTAGGGAGTTGAGATTAGGATTAGGTGTAGCTTTAGGTTTAGGGATTTGAGAATACATTTAGGTTTTAGGTTTAGGTTTAGGTTATAGGTTACAGGTTTAAGTTTAGGTTTAGGTCAAGGTTTTAGGTTATAGGTTTAGGTTAAGGTTTATGTTTAGGTTATAGGTTTTGGGATTTGAGAATAGTTTTAAGTTATAAGTATAGGTTTAGGTTAGGTTATAGGTTAAGGTTTAGGGATTTGAGTTTAGGCTATAGGTTTAGGTTTAGGTCTAGGTTTAGGTTTAGGGAATTGAGTTTAGGTTATAGGTTTAGGAAAAGGGTAGGTTTAAGTTATAGGTTTTAGGATTTGAGAATAGTTCTAGGTTATAAGTATAGGTTTAGGTTAGGTTATAAGTTAAGGTTTAGGGATTTGAGTTTAGGTTATAGGATTAGGTTTAGGGATTTGAGTTTAGGTTATAGGTTTAGGTTTAGGTTTAGGTTTGGGTTTTGGGATTTGGTTTTGAGTATATGTTTTGATTTAGGTTATAGATTATAGGTTTAGGTTTTAGGTTTTGGTTTTAGGTTTAGGTTATAGGTTTTGATTTAGGTTATAGGTTAACGGTTTAGGTTATAGGTTTTTGGATTTGAGAATGGGTTCGGGTTTAGGTTATAGGTTTTGGCTTTGGTTTAGGTTATAGGTTTTGGTTTTGGTTATAGGTTATAGGTTTAGGTTTAGGTTTAGGTTTAGATTATGGGTTATAGGATTTGAGAATGCATTTGGGTTTAGGATATAGGTTTTGGTTTTGGTTATATGTTTTGATTTAGGTTTAGGTTAAGGTTATAGGTTTAGGTTAAGGTTTAGGTTTAGGTTAAGGTTATAGGTATAAGTTAAGGTTTAGGTTTGGGTTTAGGTTTAGGTTATAAGATATAGGTTTAGGGAATTAAGAATAGGTTAAGGTTAAGGTTTAGGTTCGGGTTTGGGATTGGGTTTATGTTTGGGTTTTGAAGTTTAGGTATAGGTTTAGGTTAGAGAGTTAAGATTAGGATTAAGTGTAGGTTTAGGTTTAGGGATTTGAGAATACATTTAGGTTTTAGGTTTAGGTTTAGGTTTAGGTTTTACGTTAAGGTTTAGGTTTAGGTTAAGGTTGAGGTTTAGGTTATAGGTTAAGGTTTTAGGTCATAGGTTTTGGTTTAGGTTAAGGGTATGGTCCCTGCAAATACAGATATAAACACGGCCATCCGGTGCAAATGGCCAGGCCCTTCTAATGCTGTCCATAAAAAATGAACAGCTTCATCATGGTCATAATAGCGGTTCCCTCTTTCAAGGGAACCCTGCTCTTCTGAATAGCTCCGACGCACATCCGGGTCTGCTCTATTAATTTCGATCAAATACATAAACACGGCATGTCCAAATGGCCAGGCCCCTCCAATGTTGTCCATAGGAAATGGACAGGTTCATCATGGTCATAACAGCGGTTGTCACCTTCCAAGGACCCCCGCTCAACATCCGGATAGCTCCGACCCACATCCGGGTCTGCTCAATCAATTTCGAGTTAATACATAAACATGGCCTGTCCAAATGGTCAGGCCACTCCAATGTTGTCCATAGGAAATGGATAGCTTCATCATGGTCAAAACCGCGGTTCCCACCTTCCAAGGACCCCCGCTCAACATCCGGATAGCTTCGACGCACATCCAGGTCTGCTCCATCAATTTCGATTTAATACATTTAAAAACAACATAATTGTATCTAAAAGCATTTGAATACCTGGGGAAGGCCTCCCATATTCGTATTGTTGGTTACTCATCCCTTTATCTATAAGCCACAATCGACCAACACTTTCTATTGCTACCTGTACTCTGAAACCAACCCAAATATAACTGGGAAACAATATAAGGAATAAAAAAATGAATTTACCTGTACACATCATTAAATGTTTCCCTATAAGGAGGTGATATTATATCTTTGATAGCCACAACCTGTATGACACATCATTAAATGTTTCCCTATAATGCAACCTATATATAGATCCATGCAACCGATACATGGATCTATATATATCCGCAAATATATGCACATGATTAGGTGTAGGTTATAGGTTATAGGTTATAGCTTTAGGGAATTGAGGATGAGTTAAGGTTTAGGTTTAGGAAATCGGGTTCGGGTTTGGGGTCGGGTTTAGGTTTGGGATCATGCATACATACATGCATGATGATACATCCATCCATCCATGCATGCATACATACATAAACACATGCATGATGATTCATCCATCCATGATCTAACAATCCATCCATCTATCCATGCATGCATACACACATACACACACATGCGTGATGATCCATCCATCCAGTCTTCCATCCATGCATGCATACATACATACACACACACACACACATAAATCCATCCATGCATGTATGCATGCATACACACATGCATAATCTGTCCATCCATGCATGCATGCATACGTTTCATCCATCCATGTGTGCATGCATACATATACACACACACATACATGTGTTTTATCATAAAACCATGCATGATGCATCCATACAAAAAAAATCAAATGAAATTATTTTTTTTACAAAAAGATTTTTGACACGTAACTACATACAAGAAAGATAAAAGATATACATATCTGGAGTGTTGTTATTCTCACATTGCTGTGAGAGACTAGGGTTTCATCATATATATTGATCAACCTATGAAATTTTATGATCATATGAAGCTGAGGCATGCATGCAAACCAAAAAAGGCACTCCATAATCTAAAACAAGCATCTAAAGTTTGGTTACAAAGGTTAGAGAATACTTTCTTCAAATGATTTTATTCTCCCTTTTACTAATACATGCACTTTTGTGAAGAAATATATAAATGAAACTTTGTGTTGTTGACATAGATAATTTGATCATCATAAGTGGTGTTGTAGGATATGTGAAAATTTTGAAAAATCTCTCTCAAAATTTTAAGATAAAGGACTTTAAAGACCTTCAATACTTTTTAGGTAAGATTGCTATCAATTTTGATCCTTTGAAAGAAGCTCATTGATAGCTTAGTTGTAAAGTTTGGTTTATTGTGAAACAAAACTAATTGCAACCCCACTGGAAGGGTTTAAAAGCTAAGGATAATAGATAGCTACTAATGGATGCAAGTGCTTTGAGAAATGGTTGATAGGATAGTATATTAATCATTAATCATCCAAATTTGGCATGTCCAATTGAAGTCATCAATTAGTTCATGTAAGACCTGAGGACGCCACATATAAATACAATATAGCAGATCTTCAAATATGTGACAACAACTATCAACAAAATCATATATTACAAGTAGCTACTATTGTTTAACAAACAAAGCAGTTTCTCTCAAACAAGCATAATAGGATGCCTCACAACTAAAACATTAATAAATAAATTAATGAATGACAATGGTCATAGTACATACCACGGAGTTCCATCTCTACAAGTTCCATTAGATCTGGATTATCAACAGCATCAACCTTATTAAGAAAGCACACAAGTGATGGCACCCCTACCTGAATCAATGCAAAAAACAATAGTAATTAGGGATTTCGAATCCCAAATCCCACATAAAGTTCAATAAAGAGGAGATAGCCGAGCTGTGCTCACCTTCCTTTGCATTCATAATGTGGAAGTAGCCCTCAAACCGATGTTCTGTTCTTTTGGACCTTAATTGCAAAATTTGAAATGTTATTGAAGACAATTGCAATATGGCCCTTTTCACATTTTTGAAGTAGTTATTGCAATTCAATTCATTAGTGCATTCAAATGCAACCTCAGCTATATCTTGTCTTGCATTAAAAAGAAAAGAAAATCATTATCGATGGTTCTCACTTTATCTTGTAGCTAGAAAGAAAAAATTCTAAGTTGTCACTAAATACATCGAAGTGCTTGTGTAATGCTTGAAGATGGTTACGAATGTTTTGCAGGTCAACCTTGTTCCGACTGTATTTGAGTGAGCTGGGGAAGCAGGTTAAAGGCGATTCTTCCACTGTCAGTTTAGAGCATCTTATCTTTTTGTCAGTTATTTGATTCTTCCATTGTCAGGTTGAAGCATCTTATCTTTTTGTCAGTTATTCCATATGAAAGTTTTCATAGTGCACTTGTGTTTTCAGTTTGTTCAGGTGGGGTCCGTGCTTTAGTGATCCAAACAGAGGTATGATGTGCATCACGAAGGATGGACCTTGCACCAGAAGTCCCTAAGATTGGAAGATCCCATCCACTGAGTCAATTGAGTCAAAAAACCTAATCCCTTCTAATCCCACTGCCCAAACAAGCCCAATATCCCCAAATCCCCAAATTAAGAAAATTAGGGATTTAAATCCTAGATACAGCAATTAGGGATTTCGAATCCCAAATCCCAAATTGGGAAGTTTAGATCCCCATTCCCAATTCCAGATTCTGATTAGGGATTTCGAAACCCAGATCCCTAATCCAGTTGCAATTAGGATTTCAGATCCTCAATCCCCTATATTCGTTCATGGATTAGGGATTTAAATCACTCAATTAGGGATTTCGGAATCCATAATCCCTGAATCAGGTATTAGGGATTTGAATCCCCATATCAAGAATTAGGGATTTCCATCCGAAATCAGCTGTTAGGGATTTCGGATTCGAATCCCATAATGTGAAATCAGGGATTTTGAATTCAGATCCCCAAATCCAGATGCCAATTAGGGATCTTCAAACCCCAAATCCAAAGATTAGGGGTTTCGAAATCGGTATATTCAGCTTGCCCTTACCTACGATTGTGGGAGCCGACTGCCATTATCAAACTCCAATCTCAGCATTAGGGATTCCAGATCTTACTCGAACCTGCATCCTCTGTTGCTACTGATATTCGACTGCGATAGAGGAAACAGGAGCTCGATCTTAGGCCTGACCACCCTCTTCTCGATCTTCCCTCTCTTCCATTAATCGGCGTCCTACTGGAGATTCCGGCCAATCAGCAAGTCGCGTATCACCAGAAAATATGGAGATGTTGTCCTTCATCTTCCATCTTCCAGCGTCCGCACGGGTAGGGCGTGCGTGGGTAGGGCGTTCGGCAACCGACTGCAAGAGACGAAGAGGGAGGGACAGATTGGGGAATAGAGAGAGAGAGAAAGAGAGAGAGAGGAGAGCGCTGGAGCAAGATCGGGAGAGAGAGAGAGAGAGAGAGAGAGAGAGAGAGAGAGAGAGAGAGAGAGAGAGAGAGAGAGAGAGAGAAATGGAGGGATTTTTGGGCGCGGCTCTGTTTTGAGAGTGCGCCCGATTTTAGGAAACGGTGGTCGGTGTTCTGTGGGACCCACCATGATGTATGTGTTTCATCCATGCTGTCCATCTATTTTTACAAATGATTTTATGGCATGAGACGAAAAATGGGGTAGATCCCAATCTCAAGTGGACCACATTACAAGAAACAGTGTTGAATGAGTGTCGACCATTAAAAATATTTTGGGAGCCATAAAAGTTTTGGATCAAGCTAATTTTTGTTTTTTCCCTTCATCTGGGCCTCTATGACCTAATCAACATGTTGGATGTCAAATAAACAATACAGTGGGCCTTATGAGGATTTTAATGGTGGATATCCAATCACTATTGTTTTCAAATGGTGTAGTCCACCTGAGATTTATATCCCTCTCATTTTTAGGATCAAGCCACAAAATGATATGTAAAAATAGATGAAACAGAATGGATGAAACACATACATCATGGTGGGTCCCAACAAATGATTATGAATATTTTAATGGACGGTAACCCCTCTCAACTTTTGTATGTGGTGTGACCCAAAAATGTCATGGATTGACTTGATTTTTAAGCCCCGGGCCCACCATGGAATGGTGCATCTGACTGATTAGGTAGATGTTCGACACCCATCATGGTAGACCCCACAGAATTTACTCTGGCAAGGGTAACGAGTAACTCACCTAAACTTAGTGGAGAAGGGTTTCCTTAAAACATTTATAATCATACCATAAGATGATCTTTCAACACTGTTTCCACACTGTTTAGGTGAAATGTGGCCACTCTTTTCTATGGTGGGTCCACTTGAGCTTTGGATCTGCCCCGTCAGTCAGATGCACCATTCCATGGTGGGCCACGAGCTTAAAAATAAAGTCAATCCATGACTTGGGTGGGCCACACTACATACTATAGTTGAGAGGGTTACCCTCCCATTAAAACATTCATAATCATTTATTGGGCCCACCTAGATGTGGTTCATAGATCTAGCCCATTCATTATGTGTGTCCCACTTGGATGAGGAGTCAGACCAAGTTTCATACACATCCAAAACTCATGTGGGCCCCACCAAATGCTTTTAGTCAGCCATTGGATGGTGTAGGGGGAGTAACAATCTGTTCCTCTTATTTGTGGCGTGGTCCACTTAAATTTTGAATATGATTCATTTTTTAGATAATTTTGTAAAATGATCTTGAAAAATGGATGAACGATGTGTGTTGATCCCAAATTTTGGGTAAATCCAAAACTCAAGTGGACCATGTCACACAAAACAATGTGGAATAATGATTTCCACCGTTGATACCTTCCTTGGGTCCACAGTAATGTTTGCCATCTAACATGTTCATAATATCAAAAAGATATGAATGAAGGGAAAACATAAACATCAGCTTGATCCAAAACTTCTTTCAAATGCACGGTGTTGATGTTCGACACACATCATGATGGGCCCTACAAAACTTACTAACATTAATTCTTAGTCTCAGGGTGTCAATAAGTTGGGTTACAATTTTGACTAGAATATTTAATCCATTTTACATGTCTGGTCCATTCACTCTATTTTACTGATCATTACCCTCAAATTGACTAGTTACTCGCCCTGATCATGTTACATATGAGAAAGATATTGGGCAAACAAGATTGATCAACAATTTGAGTGAATTTTGATTTAAACATCTGAAGTTATTACTCTTCAATCTGGACTAACCAGATTGTCTAAAAATGGTTAAAGGTTGTTCATAATATCAAAAATATATGAATGAATAAAAAAACACAAACTTCAGCTTGATCCAAAACTTCTATGGCCTCCAAGAAATTTTAAATGGTAGAGGTTCAATCACACTATTTCCTGTGGTGTGGTCCACTTGAGTTTTGGATATGCTTCCTTTTTGTTCTTTATACCTCAAATTATCTGTTAACATGGATGAATGGAGTGGATAAAATAAATAAATAACAGTGGACCCCATAGAGTTTACTCTAGTAAGGGTAACGAGTAACTCACCTAAATGTAGTAGAGAAGGGTTTCTTCAAAACATTTATAATCATATATTGGGCTTGTCTAAATGTGATTCACATATCCAATCCACTCATTATGTGTGTCCCACTTGGATGAGGGATCAGACCAAGTTTCAACCACATCCATGTCTGTATTAACTTATAAACAGATTTGATCTCAAATAAACATCACGGTGGGCCCTAAGAAGGTTTCAATAGTGGGTGTCACTGTCCCACTCTTTTCTATGGTGGGTCCACTTGAACTTTAGATCTGCCCTGTCAATCAGATGCACCATTCCATGGTAGGCCACAAGCTTAAAAATAAAGTCAATCCATGACTTGGGTGGGCCACACCACATACTATAGTTGAGAGGGTTACCCTCCCATTAAAACATTCATAATCATTTATTGGGCCCATCTAGATGTGGTTCATAGATCCAGCCCATTAATTCATTATGTGTGTCCCACTTGGATGAGGAGTCAGACCAAGTTTCATACACATCTAAAACTCATGTGGGCCCCACCAAATGCTTTTATATGTTTTAGGGATGTCTTCACATAGTTTTAGATGCTATGGCCCACCTAAGTACTCTCGTAGATGACTGATTTTTGGACTTAAAGGGGACACATCAAATGCATGGTGTTGATGTTCTACACACATCATGGTGGGGTCTACACAGATTAACCTCATGAGAAGTTCCCATGAGGTGACCTTATAGTACCATTTCACTATTTAGGTAACTCCTTCATGGGTGTTACTCTAACTGTATAGGGCCCACCTTGATATATTTTATGTATATCGACACTGTCCATATATTTTTTCATCATATTTTAGGATGTGATTTCAAATCACAAGAACTCAATAATCTCAGGTGGGCCATACCAATCAAAACAATGATGAATAACCATTAAAAATCTTTTGAAGGCCACAAAAGTTTTGGATCAATTTGATCTTTGTAGTTTACCTTCATCTAGATCTCCTTTACATTATCAACAAGTTGGATTGCAAATAAATATTACTAAAACCTTACGATGGGCTCTTTATAATTTTTAATGGCGAGGTACTATATTATCATTATTTCCAATGGTGTGGTCTACTTAAGATTTAAATCTACACAATTTTTTATACCTGGCCCAAAAATGAGTTGGAGAAACGTATGGGTGCTAAGGATATACAACAAATCATCAAAATCTCATTTTTCTTATCTAACTTTTAAAATTTTATTGTCAAAATACAAAATCTAGTTTTCTTTTTTAAAAAATATATATTTTTACAATTTGTCAATTTTTTTCACAATTTTGTTTTATTTCTTAAATTTCCTTTTTCAAAATATCATTTTTTTCATCTCACTTTTGTTATATAACTTTTCAATTTTTGTTGTCAAAATACAAAATCTACTTTTCTTTTTTAAAAAATATATATTTTTTTTACATTTTATCAATTTTTTCCCAATTTTGTTTAATTTTTTAAATTTTCTTTTTCAAAATATCATATTTTTATCGATTTTTTTTTCAAAATTATCAACATTATTCAAAGTTTTTAATTTTTTTTTTTCAAAATCTAGATTTTTATAAAATTATAGTTTTTTTTTTCAAAATTTAAATTTTTCTTAAACATTTTTAATTATTTTTCCAAGCTTCTCAACTATTTTTTTTTCAAAATTCATAAATTTTTTGAGTTTTTTCATTTTTGACCTGAACATCTAATAGAGACAGTCTTTGACAGTCTCTAGTAGAGACGGTCTTTGACAGGGTTATAAGACAGTTTAGGACCATCTCTAATAGAGATGGTCCTTGACAGTCTCTAATAGAGATGGTCTAGGGCCGTCTTTAATAAAGACGGTCCTTAACCGTCTCCAATAGAGACGGTCTTTGACAGTCTCTAATAGAAACGGTATTTGACAGGTCTGTAAGACGGCTAAGGACCGTCTCTAATAGAGACGGTCTTTGACAGTCTCAGATTACAAGTAAAAGACGAACAATGACCGTCTCTAATAGAGACGGCCAATGACAGTCTCGGATGACCGTATATAAGACGGTCAAGGATCGTCTCTAATGCGGACGGCCAATGACCATCTCAGATGACCCATATAAGACGGTCAACGACTGTCTTAAATGATTTGTGGACATTCAAATTTTTAAGACAATATTAAGGACGGTCTACGGCCGTCTTTAAGGCGTCTTTAAACCAAGCAATTTTAGAGACGGTCCAAAACCGTCTCTAAATCCGTCATTTTTTTTTCCATTTTTCACGTAGTGCCCATGAGGTCATAAAAAGTGTAGGGCAACTACTCATTACAATGACTAATCTTACAAACCGTCCTAGGGGATCGTGTAGCATTGAGAACTACTCTTCTGGACCATGCATTAGGTGGATCCCTATAAGGCCACAAAAGTTGTAGGGATATTAACCACCCAAAATATAGACTTATAGACAAACTTGATGCATGTTGACAACTACAACCTGAAGGGGTTGTGATTTGGTAACCTATAATGCCACAAAAAAGCATAGGGACAAATTATAATGTTTTCCTCAACCATTGGGAGATACCCGAGTTACACTTTAACCAGGCAAACTTTTTGACAATGTTTCCCTAGTTAAAATAGGTCAAACCTCACCTATGTCTAACCTGAAGGATGAGATCTTTACTCGCTTTAGCATTCAATGTAACACTCGGTACTTTTCAGTACCCGGGGTTACCATGGAGATTTAAGTTAATTTACATGTGTGTGGTAACACACGTAACTTACCTTACATGTCATCATTCAGTAACTCTCGATCTATCCATCTCGATTGTCTAGTGTAATGTTTATTCATATATTAAGTCCTCTGGCCGTCAATTCTCAAGATGGACCATCACATCATCATAGAAGCCTGTTTTTATGATTTTAAACCTTTAAGATAGATGAACCTAACCACCTATGATTTAACTTCAAGGCGTGGATCATCGGATTTGCACCATCCCGTTGGATGAACCATCTTTTGAAGACACAAATCAAATTATTCAATTCTAGGTCAACCCCTATATCGCATCTTAACATTCTTTAGGATCCCTAGGACCCTTTTCAACCGTTAATGTTCAAATGTGGAATGATTCGACCATCAGATCAACATAAATCCACAATTAGAACTTAAAGTTTAGAGGTATGGACTCCATTCTAGGGCAATACATGCGCACAATGTATGAACACCCACTGTACACTGGACCACAACCCTGGCCAAGCGAGCGCTAACCTGAAAACTTCTAGAGGGGGAAGTTTTCTTCTTTCCCTTCTTACATTCCCGCTCGTGTGCCATTAAATGGATAGAGTCCATTGTGTGATTAGTGTTCCACCTGCATTAATCACGTAGAAGATTTGATCCGTCCATCAGGTCCATAACATGTCATGGGACAATATCACACTAAGCGACAACCTAATTCGGAAAACTAATCGCTAAAAAGCCATTGATAATCAAAAGAAAGAGGATCTAGTCATCAGACCGAAGTAAGTCAACATTTTTGGTTCTACCTCATCCTTTATTAGAGGCCCCATTTGGACCTGAGGGAGCTGATGGTCAAAGTAGATTTCTCACGAACTTCATATGGATGCCATTTTTGGGTGCGTGTGTACACAATCCATGCGCACTCGCTGTGCACCGAGTCACCCTGGTCAAATTAGGTTTAACCTAGTAAAAATAGCAAAGGAGAAGAAAGCTTTCCCCGCCTGAACCTGTTTAAAACAGGAAGGTTCTGTACGTTGAAGTGTGGCCCACCATTTTCGATCGATTGATCAGAGCCGTCCATCTTGACTGGATGCCAAAACTGACCAGAATCACATCATTCTTACAAATCCATGCGCACATGCATGCTCACAGCGACGGGTGTAAGTGGTCAAGCGTGTAAGCAGAGGTGTGCTTCCAGCCCCTCCAAAAGTAAACCACTATGATCAAGGCGGGCCACCTTGAGCCAATCCAAACTGTCCATCTGATAGAGCACCCACGTTCGAACAAACCCCAACTAGCTTCTCACCTTGGTGAACGTGTGCATGCACATGATTCCTAGCGTGGTAGATGAGTGCATGTGACTTTTTTTCGAAAATAAAAATCTATTGTGCTGCCAAGCTAGCAATCCGTGTAGTAGCCCTTACTGAAATCGCAGCCCTCCACAACTAGTATTTTTACAATAGAAAGAGATGGAGAGAGAGAGAGAGAGATAGAGAGAGCAACCACGGGAGGATTCGTTGGTGCGCTAGCATGATCTCAGCCACCCACCAAGGCTAAAAACTCCTCCAAATATAACTAGACCATCCATTCTAACATCGTTATATGCAGGAAGCCCTAAAAGGCATGTTAGAAAATGTTACCACTTATTGTTTCTTGTGGTTGCAGGAGAAAAACCCACCACAAGCTTCCAACTTCGAACCCACCACCTAAACCCGGATGAAGGTTCGAAAATCCACTTCCATAAGCTCTCATGAAGCTATCCAGACCATCCACAACGATTGTAACTCTAAGATCCATACCGGAATTGAAAACACCATTGGAGCTGGTCATCTTCCTCGGTAAATTTCGATTGCTGACCTACTGCTAGCTGCATTCTGCGTGCATCCAGGAGGAAAGGAATGGAAGAGAGGAGGAGAAGAAGAAATAAAAAAATGACAGGTGAGAAAGAGAATGGAGAAGAAGAGTGAGAGTTTGGGAGAGAAGCAGGTAGTTGCTGCTCGTGGTAGGTGTCGCACCACATTGACCCGCCCGTGTCACTAGTTCAAGTTGTACAGGTCAGGTCGGGTCTGGTTTAGTCTAGTAACTTGCTGATGTAGGGTTCTGAGTGAAAAGAGAGAGTTGGGGTGGTTCAGTTGCACCACATTACTGTTTAACCAATAGAGTCACTGACTCGGTTCAGGTTTGGGGCAGCCTGGTTTGGTCCAGTTCACCCTAGGGAAGAAAGAGAGAAAAAAAGAAAAATTAGGAAGAAGGAGAGAGAGAGAGAGAGAGAGAGAGAGAGAGAGAGAGAGAGAGAGAGAGAGAGAGAGAAGGAAGGAAAGATGAAGAAAAACAAGAAGAGAAGGAGAAGAATAAAAGAGAGAGAGAGAGAGAGAGAGAGAGAGAGAGAGAGAGAGAGAGAGAGAGAGAGGAAGAGCAAGAACGGTCGGTGGGTTTGCATGGCTGTCCAGTCGACTCAACTCACCTGAGCTGAGGCAACGTCTGGTTGATCTCGAGTTGAGTTCTGATCATCGACCTTTCAGCCGGGAGTGTTGGGTTCAGCAAAGTCCCTACTCGTTAACTCAAGGAAGAGAGACTTTGAAAGAGTGTCGGGTTATCGACTGAGTTGCAAAACCAAGACATCTCTAATTGGTTATCCTGGAGCGTTGAGTCAAGCTTGAGGCATTGTTGTTGTTTGATCTGATGCCGAACCAGGATGGAGAGCATGTGGTTGCTACGAGTTAACTCAGTAGAAACGTCGAGGCAGCAGCTGGGCTGACTCAGCCATTTGTCCCACTAGGTTCAATAGGTGATGGAGGTTGGATTTGGCCTCTCCAAGCTACTGGCCCCCATTGGGTTAGTTTAAGCTCGTTCTTAAGCTAGTTTTTAGGACAACTAAGTTGAGTTGGATTCTTTTCTTACACCAATGGGTCATTGAGTCATCGAATTAGTTTTTGATTTATCTTTTCAGGGATTGATCTAAATCCATAGCCGTAAGTAGGTCGTGCTTCTCTTTGACTAAGAGAGATTCATATTTTTAAGGTGAGTTGAGCCCCAACCACTCATTTGATTAAAGTTTGGTGATAGATTAGAGTTAATCTTAATTTCTTAAGAAATTAATTGTAGAAAATATATTTCCTTCAAATGGGAGCTTGCCTCTTAAAACAGGCCTAGTTGATGGGATTCGAGGCCGATCGTAGCCAACTACTTCAGAAAGTGGACCTTGGCGTAACATCGCTTTGAGTTTAGGCAAGGGGAAACTAGTTACCTTTGTCAAGTTGGTCCAGATGAGTTAGCTAGGTGAGTCTTAGTTACTATTTTTAAAATTAACCCAATGTTGGTCCTTAGTAGTTTTTATCGTGTTGTGATCATGTCACGCCCCAAACTCGGAAACCAGGCTCACAAAATTCCCGATCACCGAATCTGGTGCCAACAGCCTCCGTAGTACCCCATTCTCGGCTCTCAGCGTAGCACGTGGCAGATTTCGATCCTGGGATCCTATAAGGAGGATTTTCAGAATGAATTTTTTTTATCATGGAGCATAACCACAAGTATACCCAATTCACAAAGGCAACATCATCATCACATATCCACTAATATAATCAATTGAATATAATGCTGAAAGAGAAATACATATCTATCGAAATCAAAGCTCCAGAGGACAGCTGCACGCTCTAAGCCCAACGCTGCTGCAACCTAACGCCACCTGCACGCATTTATCGTGCATAAGCTTACAAAAGCTTAGAGGGTGGTGAAAGTGTATGCACAAGATAAGTGCTAAGTATACCCTAAAGCCCATAAATCATACATCATCGGAATAAGCAGAAATACTAACAAGACATGAATCATATGATATCAGAGTAAGTGAAAATATACTAGTAAGTCCATGAATGCTATCAGTCGTACCAAGGCTATGCGATGCAAAATATAATAAGACAATAACAGATGCTGAGGATGCAATGCAATATGTAAATCTTGACGAGCCACGAACACATCAACCTCATACAAAAACATAGTAACCCAAAATGCTAAGTACTGCGGATGCAATGTAATATGCGGTGCGAATGAAATAGCCATGCTAAAATGTGAAGTCGGGATGATAGTACGTAGTATTGCAGGCTACGAGGTTCACCACAAGGGACTTTTATCCAAACCAGTCTCATGCCTAATTTTAGATAGTCCGACTCAATGTGGTAAACTCTTGATCTCAGGTTAGTTGCGCACCCAACCGAAATCCTGGCCATGCGAAGGTACATGTGACAAATAGTTACGCACCACTAGCCCAAGTGGATAGTGAATGAATGAATGAATGAATATGCAATTCCTGCTCAATAAGTCCACATATCAGTATGGTTGCTCTCTGGAGAAATCACCGGGGTCTATTACACTCAACACCGACTACCTCCTCCCTAGCTGCACAGCCCAGCGAGTGGAATAGACCTCACTATCCGCCTGACCAGTAGTCTGTCAATACCTACCCGGCTCATCGATAGCGGACCCATTTACGAGCTGGTCATACTCAGCCTAGCTTATAGCCCCCTCATTTGGGCAGATAAGGCCACACCCCCTCCCAACCAACCACGACACAGTGGGAGATACGGCCTACTAGTATTCGGCACTCAGGCGCTCACGTTCCACTTGGTCTAGACATTGGTGCTACTGATGGCCTTGGAGGTTCTGAAATTTTCACCCAAGGACATCCTAAGTGCCCATAGTGCTAGAACAAATATTTTTGATATCCCATTTGGCCATCCACGATGTGTTTGTGGAGGCTATGACCCTGATGTTGCTAGGGCGTACTATGATCAAGTCACATATATGCGAGATGCATTAGTGACACTATCTAGTCATACAGCAATCCTACGCGTATGGTGCGATAATGTGGGCACTCCATCTCATAAGGAGTTCCGTAAATAGTCTGCCTAATGGCGTATGCAATGATCAGTCACTACTCATATCAAGCATACATATGATGCGTATGACATGAGTCATGAAATTATACTAAGCATGTTATAAAGTAATGAACTATCCTTACAATACAAATGGGCCTAGACGGCCAACACATAACAAGTATGGGCCTATCAATGGGCGCTAGGGAGAGTTATAATGTGGACATTTAACCAACATTAATCTTATAATGTGGACATCAAACCAACATTGCTCCCAAGGCATGGCCCACCATAAATGTCATTACATAACCCATGGTGGAATCACACAATGCAATAGACCTTGTATACATCCCAATGGGCCTCGACCCATGGGCCTCAAATACATCAAATGAGCCTCATCATATGGTCCTCATATATGTCAAGGTGGGCCTCAACAACGGGCCTCATACACATCACAGTGGGCCTCAATAACGGGCCTTGAATACATCACAATGGGCCTCAACCCATGGGCCCCAAATACATTACAATGGGCCTCAACCCATGGGCTCTGAATACATCACAATGGGCCTCAACCCATGGGCCCTTATACATCACAATGGGCCTCAACCCATGGGCTCCAAATACATCACAATGTGCCTCATCAAATGTACGACATAGATATTCAATACGTACATCATGGTGTGTCTCAGTGCACGTCTTGATGGGTAGTGCTGATGCACAATGCATACATTAAGGTGGACCACACCCCAAAAGAATTAGATTGACGACATGGTTGAAACACATTCTTCATGGTGCGCCCAACATGTTGGTGGACGGCATGTATTAAACATATACACAATAGGGGGCCCCACCATCCAAGGGCATATGGACGGTATATAGATTACATACATCAAGGTGGGCCTTAGAATACGTTAAAATGGGCCTACTCGCATGGGCCATATGCATATCATATGGGCCTCATACACATCAAGTGGGCCTCAATGGATGGCCATAAATAAATCAAAATGGGCCCCATACATATACCAAGGTGGGCCTCAATGGACGGCCATAAATAAATCAAAATGGGCCCCATACATATACCAAGGTGGGCCTAATCACTTGGGCCTTATATATACCAAGTTGGGGTCCACTTGAACTATAGATCTGTCTTATTTCTTTTCAAGCCTTAAAATGAGCTTGCCCAAAAGGTCGGATGGCTTGGATGTAACACATGCAACATGGTGGGTCCCATATAGACGGATGGCATAGATGAAACAGGTGGGTTTTACGAAGGGCCCACCATCAGGTATATATTATATATAATATATAATATATACAATATAAAAAATATATGTATATATATACACACACACACAACACACCAGGTGCAGGCCCCACACGTGGGGTGGGTCCCACCGTCCAGTACTATGGACGGTGCGGATAGAACACATAAATCATGGTGAGTCCCACCGTCCACGGTCAGTGGACGGTGTGAATGAAACATATACATTACTGTGGGTTCCACGTGGGGCCCACCATAATGTTTATTTGCAATCCGACCCGATGATCAGGTCACACGGTCCCTGAATACAGAGGGAAAATAAATTTCATAAAAATTTTAAACTTTTGTGATACCCAAAACAGGTTCAATGGTAGACTTTCAATCTCACTGTTTCCTGCTGTGTGGGCCACGCGAGCTCCACATGTAGCTGATTTTTGGGGGGCACACTGTCCCAAAGGGGACCCAGAAAATGCATGGTGTTGATGCACAACACACATCATGGTGGGGCCCATGGCTGGGACCATAGGTCCTTGCCTACTCATTCGCCCGTGGCACAGGACGCCTGCGCGACCTCAGCACTGACTGCAGCAGCGCCTGTTGCTGCTGCTTATGTATATTTTTTTTAAAAGCATTTCCCTATGGTTTTTCATATGTGGGGCTCGCATCAAAAAAATCCAACCCAGCCATTGGTTTCTGCAACTCAAGACAGACCCATTAAGCCCAATATTCAACAATTTTCGGTGTATAAAACCATCAGAGTGGGTTTCAATGGTAGAGAACACTGTTTGCTATACCATGGCCCACCAGAAATTTGGATCAGCTTCATTTTTCGGCTCAACGCCTAAAATGAGCTGGAAAATGGAATGGACGGCGTGAATTAAATTCATACATCAAGGAGGGGCCTGCATGGGCAGCCCTCCCCAAAAGCTTGGAATGAAGCTAATATTTTTGTTTCTAGATAACATCCAGCGTCCCTGGACGTTGGACAGTTTGGCACCCCACGTATGTAAGGTGGGCCATGCTCAGGTGGGCCACCAAATGGTGGATGTGTGAGTACATCACATATATAAAGTGGGCCCCCACCTACAAATGGCTTGGATAGAATTCATGTTCCATGGTGAGGTCCATCCAGGTGGGCCACATGGCCATATCATCGCATAAAAAGAAAAAGAGAGAGAGAAAGAGAGAAAAAGGGACACGCGTGATGGAGGGACCCTAGCACTATGGGCCCTCTCTTGCATAATTTAAAACATACATCAAGTGGGTCTCAATACATATGGGTCCACCAAATTAAGGATCAACGGTGGAGATCACTTCTCCACCAAAATGAAAGGTCTAGATGACCCTATTTATATAAGGAAAATAAACATCATGATGGGGTCCATAGAGGATGGCCCCATCATGGAATGATCATGGAATTTAAAGTGAGCAATCGGCCACATCTAGGGTCCAAAGTGAGATCCATACCATCAATCGGTAGGCCTCACTTGACCCATTATCAAAACAATGAAATCTAGCCTAAGGAAGCACCCACCGTTCGATCTTCTCGGTCCGTTGGAACGTCGGTCTCCTTATGCTTCACTTTGATGGAAAGGATGAGAAATGAAGGGCTAGGATGATGGATTTTTGGGATGGAAAGTGGGCCACACACATGCACTTTTCTCTCATGGAAGAGCTTGGACGTGTGATGCTGTTGCTTTCTTGGGAAATGTGATGAGAAATGAGAGGGAGAGAGGGTTGTAAGGAGAGAGAGTGATGGATGTGAGGTGAGTGATGGGTGAGGTGATGGTGTACTTGACTTGAGAGTTGACTTGGTGGTTGCTTGACTTGTGGAGAAAGAAAGCATGGGTGGGTGTACTTGACATAAGGTGATTGATTGATTGATTGATGGGACATGATGTAGAGATTCTCTTGGGATTTGCAACACGCGGTGTTTTTCCTGGAATTGAACTCGGGTCCACATTTCCCTGCAGGGTATCTGATCGGTTCGCGAGTCGCGGCATTGGAACTGTGGCGATGGTATGGTCGCAATGGTATAAGTCTTGAGTCAAGTCGACTCAAATCTACAGGATACGACTTAGGGTCATGCGCAAACGTCGATCATAGGTCGCAGGTTGCCGGACTTCGACGGGAAGGATTGCGGGAGTCGACGGAACAATATGGGCTAGGATACGGGTCTTATAGATCATGTGTGGACTGAGCCAATTGAGAGTATTAAGACATGATCGTATCGACATCAAGTTCCCCCTAACATACGGATTGCACAAGGTTGAGGATTCAATTATAGAGGCATGCGCTTCTTAGCATCATTAGTTGGTGATTTGATTTACAAGGTTATGATTTCTTCCCCTTAAGCTTTCTGCTTTCCCATTAGCTTAAGTGATAGTTTTTGATTTAATTTTGGTTGATAATTGATATCTCTATCTCATAATAACATGTGCTAGTTGTTGAAATTGAAATCTAAATTATGCGTTCAATATTTATCCTACATGAACATCTATATATTGCACTTGTATATTTTCTCATTCTTGTGGATTGCTTGTGGAACTTGAATTGGTACATCTAGTAGCGGATAACCTCACATATGTACATCCAGACTTGGGATGTAACTTGATTGATTGTGATTATAATGGACCTTCGACTTAGTGTCTACTTGAATGATGGGTTAAATGGAATATTAACATGGGCCTACCATCAATGGGTTATTGTGTCTACGTGACTTTTGAGGATGATCCTTTTATCACATCGATTTGGTATTAGCCCTATGTGGCATTTAATTTGATATTTGCATTACGTGGCTTTGATTTGATATTTGTCCTATGTCGTTTAGTTTTGGTATTTGCCATATATGGGTTCGATATATTATTTTTGTGCAACCATGCGATGGTAAGTTACATGTTGAACTATGATTGGCCACTAGTCGATAAGGTTCTATTAAACATCCCAATGTTGCAGTCTCATAAGCCGGTGATGGTGGTATGGGACCTATGCTATAATTGTCGGCCTATGCTAGGTGATAAGTCCCCCGTAGTGACCTTTAAGCTTTCTTAAATTGGCTAGTTGTAATCGAAATAATAATGGTTCGGCTAATCATACATTCATAGCATATGGGAGATGACAAGTGACTAATTCTGGATGCTATAGCACATGCCTTTAGGCCATAGTTGTGGTATCATTTCGCTAGCTCTTAGACCACCGACTAGCGGCCCACTTTTGGTAAGTTTGACACTATGCTTGTATGAGATGTTCTTTTGCTAGTGACAGGCCACATGCATGGGTTTTGCCCAAAAGCCAACTAGATGAGTATCCCCAGTTGATGTGCATTCACACATCCATACATTTAATAAGACTACATCGTGTATTGTTTTGAATGCCTTTTTGTTTATAACTATGCTTAACTAATGCGGTGGTGTGTAATCTTGAGGAAAATTCACACCGACCTGGCCACTCATTCATTAAATATATAACCGTACAGGTAGTACATATGGCTTAAATGATATCATGTTCAGACTGATAAGGAGCATGGTACAATTATCAAAGATGCATAGCCGTATCTACCAAGAGAAGCTGCGCGATTTTACGACTTAAGTTTATATGCATTTTATTATTTCTTATGTGTTAAATTTTATATTTCTAATATTTGTTAACATAGAGACATTGGTTTGTATAAGTCATTTGGGCAGCCGCTAGTATATTCTGAATGTAAATACAAATGCAAAATTTCCTTTATGTTTGATTTATCCATCTTCTGCTAAACTGCTAACTCTGAGAAAAGAATGAGAAAAAGAAAATTATACATGAAATTTGGCTATCTCTAAAGTTAAACACTCGGGTTTTTGAAAAATGAGTCATATACTCGGGTTCTGAAAACCCGGGATGTTACATTCAACTACACGTAACCTCTACTAAAGAGGGGCATTTGTAGACACCCTACCCAGAACGAGAAAAAAATACCTTTGGTACTGTATTTTGATAGAACTGTTTTTGGTCAACTAAAAAGTGTTGAAAATTTAAATGGTTTGAATGGGAAAGATCCCCAACACATCTCAAGAACAACTAACAGACCTGACTGGCAGATTCAAAACTTGATGAATCAAATTCTAGCCAATCATCTGAACTCTTTAAAAACCCTAATTGTGCCTTTGTTATGTAAAACTTTCTCTAGTGGACCAAGAAAGCATCAAAACTGAACAAGTTAAATGGAAAGGGTCCCCATCGACTCCCATAATTAATCAATAGACCCAATTGACAAATCTAAAACCTAAAAAATAAGATTTTAATCAATCATTTGAGCTTTTAAAAACTTTGAATACTCATTGTATATGATGGAATGTATGAAAAAAGGGACAAAATAGACCATCGGTCATGCAAGGACCAACGGCCTAAAAAGGTATTTTCAACTTTAGCTTCTTATCACTTATTTAATAAGAGTAGAGAACATAAAAGATGGCTTGCCATCCTGACTGTCGATCATGAGATGGTTGACAATGTAGTTTATAAAGTTAGCTCAGGCAAGAGAATTTAAGGGATAAATTTGAGAGTTCAAGAGGGGAGGAGTGTCCAGAGAAAGTGCAAAGGAAGAGAGGAGAGAATTCCTAACAAGCGTCATCAGGTCGTCTAATCCAATAGAGCAAAATAATTGCAGAAGCTATTGAAGTCCAGAGTAGGGTTAAGATTGGGGATATGCAACCATTCCTTTTATAGAAAAAATGGTATCAGGTTTCCCCCTTTTCCTTTTCACATCTCAATTCAAATTGCATTCTACTCCACACTCCTGAATTGCATCTGCAACATTTACTTTCCTTTCACTTTTATTTTGTAATATTCCCCTCTTTTAATTTATCATCTACCTTGAGCCATCAACTATGTGAAGCAAGACTAGGTTTATTTCCTTTTTTTTTCTTGCCTTGAGCTATTGGTTTTGTGAAGATAGCTAGGTTACATTTCCTTTTTTTCCTACTCTTAATTGTTAATTCTATAAAGCAAGGCTAAATTTTCTCTTTATTAGTTGCCCTTAACCTCTCATGGGTTGAGAGCAGATTAGGTGAGATCTATGACTCACCTAAGATGGTGCAAGCCTTAACGTGGGGTCCACCTTGATGTATGTATTTTGTATACACCCTGACAATTTGTTTTTCCTTATCATTTTAGGGTGTTATCCTAAAAATGAAGGAGATCCAATTATCAGGTGGACCATACCATAGGAAACAGTGGTGATTGACCATTAATGGGCCATAAAAGTTCTAGATCAAGCTAATATTTTGTTTTTGTCCTTCATTTAGGCTTATGTGACCTTATCAACAAATTGGATGACAAATGAACCACTACAAAAGCATTAAGGTGTGCCCTAAGAAGTTTTTAATGATAGGTTGTTCAATCACTACTATTTCATGTGGTATGGTCCACCTGATAATTGGATATGCTTCATTTTTTTATAATGCCCTAAAATGATATGGAAAAATAGATGGATGATGTGGATATGAAATACTTCATCAAGGTGTGTGCCATGGTAAGGGTCGCATTGAGGGTAGGGTCTTATCTAATTTGCTTCCTCATGGTATGCAAAGCATGGCCAAATGTTGCAGTGCCAGAGTTCTACCAAATCCCTAACAAACCATAAAATCCTGCAAGTAAAGATCTTAAGTCGTGTAAGTGGTAAAGGATGTTTAACCCCTTCCTTTTTTGTCACCAAGACCCTTACTTGGAATTTATGGTTGCATACTAATTGTAGGAGTCACTTGAATTAAGCAAACATAAGCTCCAACCCTTAAGAGATTCTATAAGTTTTAACCGATTGTAGGTTCTATGGTTCATTTGGCTAGTGAAAACTCTGAAATTGTATGTACTTTTATATCCAATCGAGTATCAAACCTTAACTACACCCTTATAAATGAAGGAATAGCTAGAAGAAGTGAAAAGACGGCCGCTCTCGTGGGGGGCATTCACACCACTCAAAATCCAAACTCATAGAAAAACTCAATGCACATTGCCGATTATGATGTGAAAGGGTTGTGATTTGGTAACCTACATGTTAGTGCACTGATTTGTGCACCTTATTTATTACTTAAGTAAGTCCATATGTTTTGTAGTCAGTTAAGCCCTTGGAAGCTGAAGACCAAAGACATAAGTGGAGGTGGAACATCAAGGAGCAAAGAATAAGTTTATGAGGTGCCTTAGTAACCCTAACCCTTGACCCAAAATAACATATGCCTCTTATAATCTTATCCATAATAGGTAAACTTTTTATTGATAATCCATTAAGACATAAGAGCATAAATTAATCATCCTTAAATTGGCTTTTGAGGTCCCGAGTTGCTGGAAAATTTGCACAATTTCACCAACCTATAGTCCCACCAAACCCATCTTCAGTTCGATCAAAATCAACTAAAATAGGATAATATGTTGTGGCAAAATTCTAAGTAATTTGGTTGCAACTGAATGTTGCATTTAGTCCCACCGATGGCCATCTTTGGTGTGATTAAAGACCACCTTTAGTGCGACCGAAAGTGCCCAAGTCTGTCCAGTGGCTTTCTTGTTTAATTCAGTGCGACTGAACCCTAATTCAGTGCAATCGAACACTAATTCGGTGCGACTGAAGATTAGTTGTTTCTGCTCATTTTATGACCATTGGAACTCTATTCCTTTATAAAGAAAAATCTGGTCTTTGGACATTTGAGAGGGTTTTTGGTGCAATTGAACCTTAGGTGAACCCCTAATAATATCCCACATCATAAGCCTCACATTTCATGAGATTTAATTCATCTTCTTAAGATTTATCACTTTAATGAGGATTCCAACCTTGATGTGGAAGATGAACTCCATTTCCAAGAGATTTGACCCATACTTATTAGAGTATCCTTTGCCTAAATTCTACAAGAGACCATTCTAGAAGAATCCCCTAGGCATTACAACTTCCCATTAGTTGTATTAGATTCTCCATAAATATAAGACCCAGAACTTTATGGAAAAAGTGGATCTAGGCATTTTCAGAGTCCCTAGTGTATCCCAAGCTTATCCAACTCATCCTAGACTTTATCCACCCGAGATTCATGTTTCTTCATTGTGATTCCTTACTTCAATGAGCATTCAAAACTCCTATTAATGAAGAACTTGATTTCTAGCTTGTTATAGAGTATAGAGACCAAACCCATTAGAAAATCCTTCATCTCCATGATACTTGTTTGTTTGCCTCCAAGTGCAGAGGTTCATAAAGTAGTATCTTGTGAATACAGGGTCGATCCCACAGAGAGATGGTTTAGAAGAATGACAAATCAAATGCAAAACTAAGGGAAACTAACCTATAAGAATTCTAATTAATGGATGCAATGATTTTGAAGGTTTTATTTTTAATTAGAATTTAATTAAATTAAAAACAATACGTAAGCTTCAAAGTTCCACACATAGGTTAATAACCCATAAATCATGACGATTTTGATAACACAATTAGGATCCGAGCACTATGGTTAGCCTAATAAAAAAATAAAACAGTTCAAGTCTTTTTTAATAAATGACATGAGAGGTTAGAGAATCATGGATTTGCACCATTAACATATATTCTCAAGCGCCAGTGTTTGTAAGCATTCAATATCCATGAGATAATGAATCAAACAATGTAACAGGTTGAGAACATCTCCCATCTAGAAAATCTAAAGATCTAAGCCGATCCATTAATATAGATCTCACGTGATAGAAACATATGGATCTCACATGAGGATAAAAAACCTAAACCTATATAATTGATAACATGCATACACCATTCATCTCATTATTAAAAACAAATCAATCAATCATAACTTATGAATCATTAAACCCATGTGTCTCCCTTCTAGCTTGACTAGAGAGAATTACAAAGACATAATTAAAACAAAGAAAATAAAAATCAAGTACATAAACAAATAAAGATCTAAAAAAACTTGTATAGAAAAACAAAAACAAAAAAAAAAACAAAAACTATGAAACTTGAAACTTTTCTTAAAAAAATAGAAAGCTCTCCAAAAACCCTAAATCTGCTTAAAAAAACCCTAGGTATGCTTTAAAATCCCGTAGGAAACCTCTATTTATATCTTAGCTCGGTTACTTTTGAAAAACAAACTCTACTTATGCAATCTGAGTAGACACCGCGTTACACTTTGCGCTATTTCGGTAGCATTGAAATTAGTTCGGTAGCACCGAAGTTGTATCTGAATTGCTAAAATTGTATGTGCAGAGTACTTAGGTAGCAGTAGGTAGTACCAAAGTTGCTACTGAAGTTGACTTCGATGGCACCGAATTAAGCTTATGTAGCACCGAATTAAGCTGTTTTCTTGCTAGATTGTTTTGTGCACTTTAGGTAGCTACCGAAGTTGCCTTAGGTAGTACCAAAATTGCTTATTTTTCTGTTATTTAACTCATGCTTTTGCCAATCTTTTCTCCATCCTTTGTACTTGGTTTCTTTGGATATTTGGCATGAGAATTCTCTGTTCTTGGTCTCCTAAGATCTCTCTTCTGCCTTGGTGATTCTTGAGCATTAAATCCATGCTTTTAACATTCTTTTCAATCTAAGCTCTCAGATTCTCCTTGCAACACAAACATGCATAAAACATAACATTAAGTAGTATCATGTTCTTAAAACCAAGATATAAATGGGGAAAAATATGCAATATTTGAGTCTCAACAATACTCTAAAGTATCCATTAGTTGAATCTCTTAGGAAATCCATTCATAATCTTTGATAGGAGATTCAACCCACTCCCATTACCTTAGTTATCTTAATAGGAACAATATATGTAAGGTACTTGATCATGAAGCTGAAACAACAGGAAAACCACAACATCATGATTGGGGAGCATTAGGGAGCTGATTCAAGCACGAGAGAGAAGATCAAACAACCCAAGACAAGCTACAAAAGAGCACTCATTCTGACAAGTAAGTGTCATTGTTAAGAGTTCACAAGTTAGTCTCTATCCTCGTGTCGGATTGAGGCTAGGAGTTTGCTATCCATAAACTCGATTAGGTGCCTTGTGTGGGACCTTGGCCGGTGTGGCCTAAATGTAGGTGCCTAGTGTGGGACCTTGGCTGGTATGACCTAAACATATGTGCCTAGTGTGGGACCATGGCTGGCGTGGCCTAAATGCAGGTGCCTAGTGTGGGACCTTGGCCGTAGGGCCTAAACATAGGTTCTTAATGTAGGACCTTTGCTCATATGTAGAGCATAAATTGCAGAGTCCTTTGTATAGGGCTTTAAAGGTTTATGGTGAACCCAATTTAAAACCATTGATAGTGAAATCCGGCACATTCTAGGAGAGAGGGCGGTTGTCGGGAGTGGAGTAGGCACATAGCCAAACCAATAAACATCCCTGTGTTTGGAATTGTCATTTATACATTTATTTAATCATAATTATATAAGTTTGAATGCTTGATTATTTATGCATGATTGGATGAATGTTTAAGATTGATAGGTAACACATTCCACACACAAGTTCACAATGCTATAGGCTAATTGCTTTATTTGCATATCTTGAGTAGCCTACATGATTGGACCCTCTATTGGCTTGAAAGCCTTTAGAGTTACATTACCTAGCTTAGTTTAATTACAAATCAGTTTAGGTTAGGCAATAAAGTTTTAAATTGGTATCGAAGCGAGGTTCCTATTGAAAGGTTTAACAACCTAGAGGGGATCTTAACAAAATTAGTAATTATGGATAACGAGGAGATAAATGAACATCAAATTAATGAGAAAGAAGAAGAAGAAAAAGAGAGTATACACTATGCCTATGATCAACTCTACATTCATAGCATTAGTATTCCCTAAAAATTTGGCATTTCAGAAAACAAAAATAAACAATTGCAAAAAGATCTAGATGAAACATCAGGAATAAATATACAAATGATAAATGATCTTCAACAATATCATATTGAAAGAACCTCAACATCCCTTAAGTCTGAAAATCAGAAACTAAATAAACAGATTGAACTCTTAGAATCAAAAAATGAAGAACTCAAAAATGAAAACCACAAATTGAGATTCGATTTAGAAAAGTCAAAACGGTTTGTTGAACTTAGTTACAAATTTTCACAAAGTAGTGAAAAACTGGATAAGCTTCTTAGAATGGGAAGAAGCCATAAGGACAGAAGAGGTTTGGGCTATGAAATTGGCAAATCAAGCCCCATTCCTGCATCGCCTGTAATTAAGAAAACTGTTGCATTTGGAAGCAACATAAAAATTACTCCAATCTATCATTCCTATGGAGATTTGGGACATTACAAATTTGAATGTCTTGCATCTAGTAGGTCTCACTGCATTTCCAGGTTGAACCATATAGGAAAATTCAAATCAACCAGAAACATCATGAAAACAAAGAATTCTCCAAAGCATAAACCAAATGAAGGAAGAAAATACCCTACACCACCTAAAGTGACTAAGCGGATGGTGGAATTGATAAATCAAGTAGCTCGATTAAATCGGAAAACCCAAGATTTGATAAATCAAGGAAATTTGGTTCAGATACCTGAGAAATACAAGAAACCCCAAAGTGAAACCACATTTCCAAAGAAGACTGTCACTAAACGGGTTGTAAAGAATAAGAACAACTGCCTTGTGATCCACACTGAACTTAAAGTAGGCAACAGTTCTAAGTGGTATCTTGATAGCAGGTGCTCCAGACATATGACAGGTGATCGGACCCAATTCTATGATTATTCATAATTTGACAGTGGGTCAGTCACATTTGGCGATGGGAGCTCCGCCAAGATTGTTGGAAGATGGACAATAGTTGGGCCCGACCTGCCCATAATTGAGGATGTTCTTTGCGTAGAAGGATTAAAACATAATCTCCTAAGCATTTCCTAAATCTGTGACAAAGAACACTCGGTCATATTCTCCAAAAATATGTGCAAGATCTCAGACCTTGTAGGGAAGCTTATTATGAAAGGTCTTCGCACAAGTGACAACTGCTATGTAATTGAAAGCAGTGAAGAAAGTATCCCATCCACAAAATGCCACATGGCACTAAACAATGAATCTAAGTTATGGCACCAAAGACTTGGACATGTCCACTACCGAAATTTGGCTAAACTAAGCTCAAAAAATTTGGAGAGAGGTCTCCCTGAGATCAGGAAGAAGGAGAAGATTGTGTGCAGTGATTGTTTTAAAAGCAAACAAATAAAGATTGGACATAAAAAGACAACTACCGTAGAAACTTCCAAACCACTTGACCTATTGCACATGGATCTAGTGGGACCCACCAAAGTTGAGAGCCATAGGAAAAAGAGATATTTTTTGGTAGTAGGGGATGATTAATCCAGATTTACTTAGGTCTCCTTTCTTCAAAAAAAATCTGATGCTTTTGAAGAATTACAGAAGACGGCAAAATGACTTCAAAATGAAAAAGGCTATTGTATAAGTCGTATTAGGAGTGATCATGGTGGGGAGTTTGAGAATGATCGATTTGAATGGTATTGTGATAAAAATGGAATCAGACATGAATTCTCAGCTCTAAAAACACCTCATTAGAATGGAGTGGTTGAAAGAAAGAACCAGGTATTGTAGGAAATAGGCTCAGTTATGCTCAATAGTAAAAACATGGCTAAAAGTTTCTGGGCCGAAGTCGTCAATACCATCTGCTATATGATTAATATGGTATATCTTAGAGCAGGATTGAATAAGACTCCATGTGAGGCCTGTATCCTAGCCCGTACTGTTCTATAGGCTTTCGTGGTCCTCCCGGTTGAATTCCAGTGACTTGCGATCTGTAATCGACAGTTGCATGCAACCCTGACTCATATTCCATTTTTCAGAGTCGGCTCGACCCGAAACTTGTCCCCTTGCGACCGTGCCGTTGCCGCGATTTTGATGCCGCATCTCGTGTGCCGAGGCGATACCCAAGCCAGGAGATGTGGCCCCGCATTTAGTTCGAGGAAAACGCCACGCTTTGTAAAATTCAAGATAATCTTTCAAATCAATCACATCACATCCCATCCTATCAATCAAGTACCACATCACCTCACATGTCAAGTACATGCCCCATCCCCAAGTAACCCCAAAGTCAACTCTCTTTCTCTCTCTCCACCCATCACTCCCCATCACTCACCCATCACTCACCCAGCTCTCTCTCTTACAACCCTCTCTCTCTCATCTCTCTCCCTCATTCTCCAAGCAACCCATGTCCAACATTTCCATGGGAGAGAGGAGAAGCTAGTGTGACCCACCTCCATACCACTCAATCCCACCATCCAAAAACCATCTCCACCATTGAAATGCATCCCTTGGAGCTCTAGGATGCATTGATGGAAGAAGAAGTCCAAGAAGATCAAAGGTGGGTGTTTTCTATAGTCGATTTGTGTGATTTTGATGGATTAAGGGCCCACATATGGTGGGCCCATGTTGATGTATGCGTTGTATAGAGAGGCCCATGTTCACTCCCCAAGAATAGGGTTGTGATGTAGTAATAAACTCGGTGAGACCGAGACCGAGGTCGAATCCACAGGGACTGAAACCTGTACGTAATCTGAAAGTAACTAGAACTAGAACTAGAATAAGATGAAATTTAAATCAAGTGAATATGAGGAATGGTGAAATATTAATCTAAAACTTAATGAATTCAGATGTAAGAAACTAGGGTGCCAAGGATCCACTTGTAGAGATCAGGGAGATCTACGTTTGATTCACGAACTCAACTGGACTTCGAGTCCCATCTTCATCCAGTTGGAAGATATATCACTAAAACACAATCTGAACTTCCTTTGATCTAGTTTTCACAAGATAAGACGGATGTAAATGAGAATGAATTCCATCACCAAACCATGCCCATGAGACAAGATAAACAACATAATTAAACCAATCCACAACCAATCTGAGAGATGTATGAATGTTAGGAAGGATTCCATCATCCAACCATGCCCAGGAGACGATGGTGAACAACAGGGTTCCCAAATTCATAAACCCTATAATACTAAGAACATGCTCAAAGCTATCGCAGATCTATTGTAATTTCAGTCACAACAAACCATTAAAAACTGAAAGCATTCCATATAATTAAACTAGAATTAAACAGAAGGTTCATCAACATGAATCAGGGCTGTAGAATTAGTCCCATCACTCCACAAGCTTCTCCTCTTAGCCCTAACTAAGAAGTTCAGCCCAACATGAATGGGCTAGATCCCTTAAACAAAGTAAAATAAAATAAAAAGAAAAAGAAAATAAAAAAGAAACCAAACTCCAACTACTGTCTCTTGTGCAGGCATGTCCCAAAACTTGGATGATCCCCTCACGTCTTCTCTTTCCCTTTCTTATAGGCAATGTAGGCGGTGCATGGAGAATGCGGACAGAAGCTGGAGTTTACGCACTCCTTTTGCAGAAAAACACAGTAGAACATAGCCAATCTGCGTTTGGAAATGAAGTTCCGGCTACAGGGGCTCCCAGTGCAAAATTCGAGCCATTCAGCCTTCATATCTCTGGTCGGTTGGCCCAGGGAAGAATTTTGAACAGCCAGGATCATCGGATCGATCCTGGCCACGTCTGCAAAATAGCCTGTAGCGTCCAGGTCTCGGACGCGCTGTAAACAGAGCATGTGCAAGCCTTGCGCTGTGCCGATGGTGGGACCCATGATTTTGGTCGAACAAGAAATCCACTCCGTTCATTAGCTGCCTCGTGGAATCTTGGTCAGAAAAAAACAAGTTTTTGATCCAAAATTGGTGTGGCCCAAAGAATCACATATGTTGTACTGCTTTGAACGTGGCGGAATGGCCTTCTTGTGACTGCTGTAGCGGGCATGTGCGTGTGCATGGTTGCACATGGTCGACTTGGGTTTGACTTGCTCGAGCTCATCTTCATGATGGATGGATTGGATTGTCCATGTGGGCTATGATGGTGGCCCACCGACTTTCAAACGGCGCCCCTGTTTCACACAAAAGAAACGGAAGTTTCCGTTTTTGGCAGTTGCTGCGGGTCAAAGTCAGTTTGACCCAACTTTGAGTTGCAGTGCACAGCTAGTGCACATGTGCACTATGCACACTCCACTCAAGGTGGGGTCCATGTGATGTTAATGAGAGATCCAATCCGTCCACACATTTCTCATCTTATTTAAGCTGTTGAGACCAAAGCATATCCAGAGATCAGATGGGCCTCAGATCGCTGATATGTGGGCTGATCTGTCCGTTGGGCCACTTCTAGAGGGATCTAAGAGTGAGATTTTTATGTGTACGGTTAATTTCTGGTCCTCAGACCATATCTAAAGTTTCAAGCCGAACGGATGGTGAGAAGCCTGTGATCTTGCATTCAGGCTGACTTTCAGGCTTCTTTAATGTGAGACACGTGGTTTTCTCGAATCTCGGCCTTGTAAATTCTTCGATCTCGGTCCCCTAGGGTTCGTCCCTTGCCTTGGTGATTCCTAAGCATTAAATCCATGCTTTTACCATTATTTTCAATCCATGCTCGTAAATCCACCTTGCAACACAAACATGATTAAAATATGGCATTAAACAGTATCATGTTCGTAAAAGCAGGCAATAACTGGGGTCTACTATGCAATATTCGACCCTCAACAGCCCATAGTGGCGGGGCCCCTCCTCCATTTCTCTTTCTCTCTCTTTCATTTTTTTTGGTGATGATGAGGTGTGTGTGGCCCACCATGAATGTATTTTGTCCATATTGTTCATCGAGTGGGCCCACCTTGCTACCATCATAGGGCCTGCCATGCATGGCTGTCTAATGGGAAAAATACAAATATCAGCTTGATCTCGGGTGTGTGGCCCACTGGACGTGGAACCACCATGAAGTATGTGATTTATCTACACCGTCCATCTGGATAGGTGGTGGGACGCCACTATGATGTGCATGGTTTAAATCCACACCGTTCGTCCAAGTGTCCAGAGGGTCTGGATGCTTGGCTCTTTGAAGATATTATAACATATTATATTATATTATATCATACATACATACATACATATATATATATATATATATTGGCTCTTTTGAGGATATTATAATATAATATATTATATTATACCATAGTGTATATACATGCATATATATGTGGGCCACGTGTGTGGGACCCACCTGATTTGTGGCTGGATGGAATCCAGCAGACGTGTGGATTTCATCCACACCGTCCATCCAAGGTGAGGACCCACCATAGTGTATGTGTTCCATCCCCACTGTCCAGCCATTTCTGGACGTGGGACCCATCCACACATACTACACGTGTGGGGTGGGGGCCCACCTTGATATATGTATTCTATACCTACAGACGGTCCCATGTGGAGATCCACCATGTTGCATGTGTTTCATCAACGCCGTCCATCTTTTGGTAATCCAGATCGTCCATCTGGACGGTGGGATCCCTGTGATGTATGTGCTTTATTCACGCTATCCATCGAGGTCGTCCATCTGGACGGTGGCCTAACCATTCACACCTACTGTATAGCTATCGCCCCTTGGTCGTCAGCAAGTTTTTGTGGGACCCACCCCTGATGTACTTTCCATCCATGCCTTTCATCTGTATTCCATCAGCATGTTCTGTGGGCCAATCATGAGGCATGTGTATGTTCAGACCGTCCATCCATTGGACGTGGACCCCACCATGGCAGCGAGTGGGGACCTCCTTGAGTTGATGTGTTTTGTATCCACACCATTTGTACATGGACGGTGCTGTGGGACGCACCCTGATTATATGAAGCCTGCCTTGATGAATTGTTGTATTCACACCGTCTGTCCATTTTGATGGATGTATGGCCCACCTTGATGTATTTTGTGGCCCATCAGTCAGGCCCACTTTGATATACTTGTGACCCATCTATGAGGCCTACCTTGATATATTTGTGGCTCATGCATGAGGCCCATTATGATGTACATTTGAGGCCCATGTGATAAGGGGCCACCTGCCTTGTATTTAAGGCCCATATGATGGGGCCCACTTGCTTGAATCTGAGGCCCAGGGGCAAGGCCCATATGATGTATTTGAGGCCCATTAATGCGGTCCATAATGATGTGTATTAGGCCCTTGTGTGAGGCCATGGGCCCACGATACGTTTGGCATTATGTGGGCCACTCTTTGGGTGCATTGATGGTTAAATGTCCACATTGATGGGCGATGATGGTTAAATGTCCACATTGTAACCTTTCCTTAGGCCCTTTGTTAAGCCGAGTCAGATTGTCGAGACCGATTTTGATTCTGATTGTCGAGGTTGAGTTGAATTTTTGAGGCCGATTCCGATTCCAATTGTCGAGGCCGAGTCAGATTGTCAAGGCTAATTCCGATTATGATTTGCCGATTCTAATTTCGATTGTCGAGGCCAATTGTATAGGCCGATTTTGATTGTATAGGCCGATTTCAATTTGCTGAGGCCAATTGTATAGGCTGATTTTGATTATCAAGGTCGTTTTCGATTCCAATTTGCCGAGGCGAATTCTGATTGTCGAGGCCGATTCTAATTGTTGAGGCTGTTCTGATTGTTGAGGCCGATTTCGATTATTGAGGCCAATTCTAATTGTTGAGGCCGATTCCGATTGTATAGACCGATTCCGATTATCGAGGCCGATTGTCGAGGCCGATTCCAAGTATCGAGGTTGATTGTCAAGGGTGAATATTGAGGCCGATTGTCGAGGCCTAATGTGATGTATATGCGGCCCGTATTTAAGGCCCATTGTGATGTGTATTCAGCCCATGTTTAAGGCCCAATGTGATGTATATGAGGCTTATGTAATAAGGCCTATTGTGGTGCATTTGAGGGCTAGGCGATGGAGCCTATTGTGATGCATATTAGGCCCATGTGAGAGGCCCATCATGATGTGTATTAAGCTCTTGAGTATGGCCCATGGTGTGGTATACTAGGCCCTTGTGTGAGGCCATGGGTCCACTATATGTTAGGCTCTATGTGGGCCATTCCTTGGTGGTAACGTTGGTTAAATATCCATATTGTCGAGGCCGATTGTAGATGTCGGTTATTGATACCGATTATGAGTATGTGACAGCATAGCGTCATGATACATGCCCATACGCATCATCTGCATGTTTGTTATGAGATATGGTTGGCCATTGCATATGCCATAGGACAGGTTGTTCATAGGACTCCCTGATAGATGGAGTTGTCCTACATGAGCACGCAATATGCGCTGGATTAATGCATGACTGGATTGTATGACTCATGCACCTTACATTGTGTGTTGTGATTACTGTATGCCCTAGCGACATCAGGATCGTAACCTCCATAAGCATATCATGAATGGCCAGATGGGACACCAAAAATCTATTATTAGCATCGGGCTGTTATAGATGGCCCTAGGTGAAAATTCTCAAACCCTCTTGGTACCAGAGGATGCCTCAACGTCGAGATTGAGTGGATATACATGAGCGCCTGAGTGCCGCATACCAGGAGGCCACGTCTCCCACTATGTCGTAGTCGGTTGGGAGGGGGTGTGGCCTTACCCGCCTGAGGGATTAGGTGTAGTTAGGCTGAGTTTAACCAGCTCGAGGAATGGGTCAACTATCGACGAGTCGGGTAGGTATTGGCAGACTACTGGTCAAGTGGATAGTGAGGTCTCTTCCACTTACCCAGTTGAGGTGATGATTCCAAAGAAGAACTGTACTGATTTGTAGAGCAGGAGTTGCATACTCATTTATTCACTATCCACTTGGGCTAGTGGTGCGCAACTATTTGTTACATGTACTTTCGCAATGGCTAGGATTTCTGTTAGGGTGCGCGACTAACCTGAGATCAGGAGTTTACCACATTGAGTCTGACTATCCAAATTTAGGTATGAGACTGGTTTGGATAGAAGTCCCTTATGATGGACCCCATAGCGTGCGATATTATGTACTATCATCTCGACTTTACACCGTAGCTTGGTCATTTCATTTACACCACATATTGCATATTGCATTACAACCTCGACATATGGCATTTTGAGTTGCTACGTTTCTGCATTTATATGGCCTAGATACAGCTGACGGTATTCGTGGACTCATCAGGATTTGCATATTGCATTGCATCATCGGCATTGATATTTGGCTTGCTGTCTCCACATTGCATAGCTGATCTACATTGCTTCATCAGTATATGATATTATTTTTATTATATTTCTGCATCGCATAGCCTGGATAAGGCTGATGGTATTTATGGGCCTAGCGGTATGTTTTCCTATTACTCTGATATCGTATGATTTATGAACTTGCCAGTATTTCAGATATTGTATGATTTATGAGCTTGTCAGTATTTCCCTTTACTCTAATTATTCTAATATTGCTTACTTAACACTTATCTTGTGCACACTTTTTCACCACCCACTAAGCTTTCTATGAGCTCATGCACGATAGATGCGTGCAGGTGGCGTTAGGTTGTAGCAGTATTGAGTTTAGAGCATGTAACAGACCTCTGGAGCTTTGATTTTCGATTTATGTGTTTCCCTTTCATCACTGTATTCAAGTGTATTATATTAATGGATATGTGATGATGATATTGCCTTTGTGATTTGGGTAAACTTGTAGTTATGCTTGTTACGAGTTAAATGTACATAGGAAAAATCCTCCTTATAGGATCCCAGGATCGAAATCTGGCGTATGGATGCTGGGAGCTGAGAATGGGGTATTACGGAGGTTGTCAGCATCGGATTCGGTGATCGAGAATTTTGCGAGCCCAGTTTCCTAGTTTGGGGCGTGACACTCCATATGAACGGTGGAGTGGAAAACAGCCTAGTGTAAAATATTTTTGTGTCTTTTGTAGTAAATGCTATATTTTTAAAGACAGAGAACATCTAGGAAAATTTGACTCTAAGAGCAATGAAGGTATTTTTCTAGGATATTCTGCAAACAATTGTGCTTATAGAGTGTAAAATTTAAGGACACTAACTATTTAAGAATCTGTCAATGTAATTGTTGATGACCAACCACATGATGAGAATAGTCCTAAAATTGATATAGAGGATGAAGTAGACATGCTCACAAAAGGTAAATCAGATAACAAAGTCACTTCACCTCATGAACCTCAATCGTCGAACAACTTGCCATTCATTAAGGATCAGCCCATCAATCAAATCATTGAAGATCCTAATGATGGTGTGAAAACTCGATGCCAACTTAAAGGTATTTTTAGTAATCTGTGCTTCACTTCTAAAATCGAGCCCGAAAAGGTTACAGAAACTCTCCAAGATGAATTTTGAATTGCAGCTATGCAAGATGAACTCCAACAATTTGAAAGGAATGAGGTGTGGCAGCTAGTTCCCAGGCCACTTGATACTAACATCATCTAATCAAAGTGGATCTTCAAAAACAAGTTCGATGAATCTAGGATTGTAGTAAGAAATAAAGTAAGACTCGTGGCACAAGGCTACTCACAAATTGAGAGCATTGATTTTGATGAGACATTTGCCCCCGTTGCTCGCCTTAAGTCCATAAGAATTCTCATGTCTGTTGCATGTGCGTTCAAATTTAAATTATTCCAAGAGGATGTCAAAAGTGCCTTCCTCAATGGTGTACTTGAGGAAGAAGTATACGTCGAACAACGAAAAGGATTTCTGGATCCTAAGTATCCTTAACACATATACAAATTGAGCAAAGTGCTTTATGGATTAAAGCAAGCACCCTAAGCTTGGTATGAATGCTTGACACAATTTTTGCTAAATCACCATTTTGTAGGGGGAGTGTTTTTTTTTTTTTTGTTAGCTTATTAATACACCCCACTATCAATTCACACATCACTGTTAGCCACCCCCACTAGGGAATCGATACTAAGACCTTAGTGTTAAAACGAGGTATCTTTAGGGGGAGTGTTGATAAAACACTATTTACGCAAAAGACGGGGAATATCTTGCTCATTGCCCAAATTTACGTGGATGACATATTCTTTAGATCCACTTATGAAGATGCTGCTCATGAATTCGCTGAATTAATAAAATTTGAATTCGAGATGAACATGGTTGGTGAGCTGAATTTCTTTTGACATAGTCTTTGGATCCACTTGTGAAGATGCTGCTCATGAATTCGCCGAATTGATGAAATTTGAATTCGAGATGAACATGGTTGGTGAGCTAAATTTCTTTCTGGGATTACAAGTGAAATAATTAGCAAATGGGATATTTGTATGTCAGTCCAAATATGCAAGAGATTTGGACTTGACTCTTGTCGCACTCAAAATACTCCCATGAGCACCACTCTCAAACTTTCTAAAGATGTCAATGAGAAGAGTGTGGATCAACACTTGTATCGCAGTATGATAGGCAACTTACTCTACCTAACCGCAAGTCGGCGTGACATTACTTTCACCGTTGGTGCTTGCACTAGATTTTAGGCCGATCCTAAAGAATCACACATATCCGTGGTAAAGAAAATTATACGATTTGCGGTTGGGGCTAATGACTTTGGCTTATGGTACCCATTTGACACATCTACCATCATTGCTGGGTATTCAGATGCTGATTGGGCTGGGAACATTGATGATCGTGAGTCCACTAGTGGAGGTTGTTTCTATATCAAAAATTGTCTTGTATCATTGCACAACAAAATGCAAAACTCAATCTCATTGTCTACTACTGAAGCCGAATACATTGTAGCCAGTAGTTGTTGACACAGCTTCTATGGATGAAGTAAATGTTGATGGATTATAGCATTAATCAATCTACAATGACACTATTTTGTGACAATACAAGTGGCATTAAGATCTCAAAATATCCATTTCAACATTCTTGAATAAAGCACATAGATATCTGACATCACTTTATACGTGAACTTGTCGAGGAAAACATTATCATGCTAGAACATGTGCCTATCGAGTAACAATTGGCCGATATATATATTGACAAAACAACTAGATGCCAATAGATTTAGGGATCTCCAAAAATCTGTTGGAGTTTGTGCGATTTAACATTACTTAGAGGTCCACCATTTTTTAACTATCATATTTGAGGAATCTTAGCCTCAGTATTATTATTATTATTATTTTTGAACATATATGTATATTCAATTTTGATCCATGAGTTTTATTCATATTTTTAGACATATACGTTATCCATTTTGTTGTCTTTTGGATGTACAAAATACTTATGAGAAATATATACTTGTACATCATTTGGAAATTCTTGATAATTTCTTTTTGAGGACCTTCAGTGGCACCGAATTGTCTATCGGTGACACTGAAATCGCGAGGCATTGCCTATAAAAGCTGATTCTCTAAACAGACCCTTTTTGCCCTAATTTTTGGTCTATTTTTCCTGAACATCGGCTGGAGGTTTTTGCTACCAAACTCAACTAATTTAATGGTATTTCTTAGTTATTTTCCTCCATCTCTTCACATTTCTTAATAGTTTCTTCTTCCCTTTGGTTCGTTCTTGTCCTTTTGACCCCTATTTTCTTCAAATGGAAGATTAAGAATATACTCCTCTAAGGGAGGGCCATAGCAAAAGGAAACACGATAGGGGCAAATCTTCTGGAACCAAGTCTAAACTATGCGCCCCAAAACGTGGTCGCACTATTTGTTAAAACACTCGACCTTCCAGTTCCCAAGACACTCCCTCTCCTCCTTCAAGTCCTATCGCAGCTCGTTTCGCTTCAAGGAAAATTATCTGTGAAAGGAATGTCGATGCTTCATGTCTTGCAGCCTATAATGTCTGTGATATTCTTCACCGCTGTGGGTGGGTCCCCATTCTGTCTCTTGGAGGTGAAGTAGACATAAACCTGGTTAAATCTTTTTTGTCTCACTACACCCAACTTGAAGACCATGACTCCCTTGCCTTTGAGGTCAACTATTATGGGAGAATTTTTCATGTTACCCCTACCAGGAATGCTTCCCTAATCAAAGTCCTTATCTGCTTGGAACAATCCACTGAATTCTATATGTCCGCTGTTGCCAAAGACATTGTTTGACAAGAATTCCTTTGCAACGGTCGGAACATTGAGTGGAGCAAAGGTAATGCTCTCCGAGCAACAGCAATGTCCAACAATTATCGCATCCTCCACATTATTTTCATCTCAAATGTGTATCTTAGGTTGGGTAACTACACTGAACTTACCTCATTCATGGTTGAGACTTTATATAAACATGGAACGGGGGAACCAATGTGTCTTCCTACAATTATCTTCCATCAAATTGTGTCTGCCTTCGAGTTCAATTCTTGTGGACTACCATTCAGACAGTTGCTATGTCGGTTAGCTAACCAATTTGGCCTAAAGGGAAACAAAGGTGAAATACTCATCAGCCCCAGATTCATAGCTATCAGCATTACGAGAATGCAACTTTCATTTGGGCATGGGATGAGAACTCAAGCTAAGGATGATGAACCCCCAGAAGATGTTCCTGCACCTACTGAAGGTGATGCAACTCCAGAACCTTCACATCTTGCACCTATGGCCTCTCTGGACAAAACTCTCACCTCTATCAGAGAGCAGCAAAAGGAGATACTTAAATGCCAGTCCTGGTTAGAGCGAATAGTTCATTCTATACAACGGACTGTGAAACGAATTAAGGCTCATTTGTGCTGCCGCCAGGATGATTCTGTGGATGGTCGGTCTCCCAGCCCTTCTTTGTCTAATGTTTTCTATGCATGTGTACTGGTGTTCTCTGTCTGATATTTGTTTTCATACAGTGGCTTATAGACTAACCTAACACCTAAAGCCTGAGATTTTGTTGCTCTTTAGGCTTTGTTTATTGATACACTGTATTATGGATCCTTATGCCCTTAAGGGCTTGGTTTCCTTTTGGATGATGGGTGATTCTACCCAAGCTTGGGGCAGTAATTTTGATGAATTCATGATGATATCTTTATGCTCATATCATTTATTCTGCTTCATGGTTATATTTTTTAATAAGCTTGTCCCATAATGTTTATATATTCCATGTTATTCTAACTTTATGTGTTTGCATGTCCTCCCTTCTCTAAACTAAGTTTTATCATATATTTGTTATTGGCTTACTTCTTGGTAAACCCTTTGCCAGTGACTGACAAAAAGGGGGAGAAGAAACACCTACCCACCAAAACAATCTGTTGTTTTCTGCAAAGTTTGTTCCTTCTTGTTACAGGTAGATCATGGAAGAAACTACGGGGGAGCAACATTATTGTGCTACATGTCGAAATTGTTTTAAGTTATAAATTGGTATAATATTGATATGTAATCTTTCATTGTTTCGGTATGTCATTGGTATGGGCCATGACAATGTCTTAGGTTAGGTTGTTTTGTCGCGTAATTGACAAAGGGGGAGATTGTTAGTACACTCACCTTGCACACATGTTTGTCAATCACGTGACTAGTTGTGTCAAGTAGTTGAATGAGTCCTTGGCAAATGAAGACAGACGACGTAACTGGAGTAGATGCCTAAACTACAAGTTCAAAGTAAAGAGAAGCTTCTACGATCTTGATCTTACCTATAGATGACCTTGACCCATAATAGGAAAACTCACTTAGATCATCTATTCAAGCCATTCTAAGTCTATATTTTCCATCATTCTAGTGTTGGCTTTAGAAAGTTCAAAGTGGTTGAATGAATTGCTAGACAAAAACTTAAACAGGAAAAACCGTCTCATATTTGGTTGGAGAAGGTGCCATCGAAAGTGACCAAAACAGTCCAGCAACATTCAAAGTTAATTCGGTACCACCGACACCCACCGAAGAATTATATTTGGTGCCACCGAAAGTAACAAATTTTATCCAGCAACTTCAGGATCTAATTTGGTACCACCGAGAGATATTTCGGTGCCACCGATTGCAGTTCGATGCCACCGAAGGTTTACTCAGTAGAACCAAAAAGTAGTCGTTATAGATTCATTGGAACTTTTTCTTCATAAATATAGGACCCAAAACTTTATGGAAAAAGTGGATCTAGGCATTTTCAAAGTCCCTAGTGTATCCCAGGCTTATCTCACTCATCCTAGACTTTATCCACACGAGATTCATGTTTCTTCATTGTGATTCCTCACTTCAATGAGCATTGAAAGCTACTATTAATGAAGAACATGATCTCTAGCCTATTCTAGAGTATAGAGACCAAACCCATTAGCAAATCCTTAGTCTCCATGATACTTGTTTATTTGCCTCCAAGTGCAGAGGTTCATAAGTAGTATCTTGTGAATATAGGGTTGATCCCACAGGGAAATGGTTTAGGAGAATGACAAATCAAATGCAAAATTAACTAAGGGAAACTAACCTATAAGAATTCTAATTAATAGATGCAATGATTTTGAGGGTTTTGTTTTTAAATGGAATTTAATTAAATTAAAAACAACACCTAAGCTTCAAAGTTTCACACATAGGTTAGTAACCCATAAATCATGACGATTTTGATAGCACAATTAGGATCCGAGCACTATGGTCGGCTTAATAGGAAAATAAAATAGTTCAAATATTTTTAATAAATGACATGAGAGGTTAGAGAATCATGAATTTGCACCATTAGCATATATTCTCAAGCGCCAGTGATTGTAAGCATTCAATATTCATGAGATAATAAATCAAACAATGTAACAGGTTGAGAACACCTCCCATCTAGGAAATCTAAAGATCCAGGTTAAGCCTATCCATCAATATGGATCTCACATAATAGAAACATATGGATCTCATATGAGGATTAAAAACCTAAAACTAGATAATTGATAACATAGATACACCATTCATCTCATCTTTAAAAGAAAATCAATCAATCATAACTTATGAATCATTAAAACCATGTGTTTCCCTTCTAGCTTGGGCTAGAAAGAACTAGAAAGGCATAATTAAAACAAAGAAAATAAAAAGCAAGTACATAAACAAATAAAGATCTAAAAAAAAACTCGTAAAGAAAAATAAAAACAAAAACTATGAAACTTGAAACTTAAAAAAAAAAAAACTAGAAAGCTTTCTAAAAACCCTAGATTTGCTTCCAAAAACCATAGGTATGCTTTAGAAGTCCGTAGGAAACCTCTATTTATATCCTAGCTCGGTTACTTTTGAAAAACAAACTCTATTTACACAATCCATGTAGACACTGTGTTACACTCTGCATGATTTCGGTAGCACTGAAATTGGTTCAGTAACACCAAAGTTGTATCTAAAATTGCTGAAATTATATGTGCAGAGTACTTAGTAGTAGTAGGTGGCACCAAAGTTGCTACCAAAGTTAACTTCGGTGGCACCGAGTTAAGCTTAGGTAGCACCGAATTAAGCTATTTTTTTGTTGGACTGTTTTGTGCACTTTAGGTAGCTACCGAAGTTGACTTAGGTAGTACCGAAATTGCCTGTTTTTCTGCTATTTAACTTGTGCTTTTGCCAATCTGTTCTCCATCCTTTGTGCATGGTTTCCTTAGATCTTTGGCATGAGAATTCTTCGTTCTTGGTCTCCTAAGATCCTTCCTCTGCCTTGGTGATTCTTAAGCACTAAATCCATGCTTTTAGCATTCTTTTAAATCTAAGCTCTTAGATTCTCCTTGCGACATAAACATACATAAAACACAACATTAAGTAGTATCATGTTCATAAAACCAAGATATAAATGGGGGAAAATATGTAATATTTGAGTCTCAACAATACTCTAGAGCATCCATTAGTTGAATCTCTTAGGAAATCCATTCATAACCTTTGATAGGAGATTCAACCCACTCCCATTACCTTGGTTACCTTAATAGGAACATCATATGCAAGGTACTTAATCGTGAAGTTGAAACAACAGGAAAACCACAACATCGTGATCGGGGGAGCATTAGGGAGCTGATTCAAGCACGAGAGAGCGAAGATCAAGTAACCCAAAACAAGCTACAAAAGAAGACTCATTCCGATAAGTAAGTGTCATTGTTAAGAGTCCACAAGTTAGTCTCTATCCTCGTGTAGGATTGAGGCTAAGAGTTTGCTATCCACAAACTCGAGTAGGTGCCTTGTGTAAGACCTTGGCCGGTGTGGCCTAAACATAGGTGCCTAGTGTGGAACATTGGCTGGTGTGGCCTAAACATAGGTGCCGAGTGTGGGACCATGGCAGGTGTGGCCTAAATGTAGGTGCCTAGTGTGGGACCTTGGCCATGGGGCCTAAACGTAGGTTCTTAGTGTAGGACCCTTGCTCGTGTGTAGAGCGTAAATTGCAGAGTCCTTTGTGTAGGGTTGTAAAGGTTTATGGTGAACTCGATTTAAAACTATTGATAGTGAAATTCGGCACACTCTACAAGAGAGTACGGTTGTCGGGAGTGGAGTAGGCACATATCCAAACCACGATACATCCTTGTATTTGGAATTGTCATTCGCGCATCTATTTAATCATGATTATATAAGTTTGAATGCTTGATTATTTATGCATGATTAGATGAATGCTTAAGATTGATAGGTAGCACATTCTACACAAAAGTTCACAATGCTATAAGCTAGTTGCTTTATTTGCATATCTTGAGTAGCCTATGTGATCGGACCCTCTATTAGCTTGGAAGCCTTTAGAGTTACATTGCCTAGCTTAGTTTAATTACAAATCAGTTTAGGTTAGGTAATAAAGTTTTAAATTGGTATAATGATTGAAAAGTCCTATTCACCCCTGCTCTAGGACTCTTGGACTATTCCATACTTGTACTATAGCGGTCTAAACCGTAATTTCACCAACTACATCCATGCTTGAGCAAAATGGTGGGGCGTCCACTTGCTTTAGCATTCGATTGCCTATAACCGTAGCTAAATAAGGCATTTATAGATGCCCCTCCTAAAATTGGCTGACCAATCGTATGAGAAATGGACCAAGATCGAAGGCTCAAAGTTGAGAGTCCCAAAAACTTGAACCTTAGGAACCCTATAACCAAAATTTCATAAAAACCTTAAAACTTAAGCCTTAGGAAGCCTTATAACATTAACCTTGAACCCTAGGAATCTCGACTAAGAAAATCCATAAAAAAACTCCCCCTAAAACCTTCTCTCCTTACTACTTAGTGTTCTCCATATAGTGGAGTGTTGAGGTGTGAAAAATCACCTTTCCAAGCTATGTCAAGATCAAGATTAGTATGGTGGTTCTAGTATACTTGATCAAGAGTCAAATTGGTACTGATGTTATAGAAGACAAACTTCGAGTCAAATGATGACAGACCAAATGATCTCCAAACAAGGTGATTTATGATTCATTGTAAATGGGGTCAAATTGTCTCTCCAACAAGCCTAATTTTTCTTTAATCCTAGTTATGATGAGGAAGATCCAACCCGTTCACTAAAACTATGCATTATTGATTTCGTCAACTGAGTGAGTAGCGCTATAACGATTTTTGGTCAACTTTTAATGAGTTGAATGGTATCCAATTAAATTGATTCTAGTATCATTAGAAAGCTTATTGAATTATCTTTCCAATGAACATAAGATCGATCATAAAAAATGGGCATGTAATAACAAGGGACATAAATGCTTTTTGTAAGAACGTATTGTAAAAATACAAAAAACCAATGGTCATAAAATGACCATCGGTCTCATAAAGTACTTTTAATATAAAAAAATCCTACCACCCAAATTAGCAGTCATAAAATGATTGTCAATAAAAAAACATAAAATAATTTGTCATTCGAAAACACAAAAGTAACTTGTCACCTAAAAATATAAAAATAACACATCGTTGATCATAAAATGACCACGGATTGAGTCTATTTATAAGGATTAGTGCATTTGGCCTTGGTGAGAGTTGTCATACCTCAAAATCTGGGTACTCAAGTACGGCTAACATGATCTATTTTGTGTACTTTTCATTACATAACATACATCTATTCAAACCAGGTAAACACCCACATATAAGTTAAATGAAAATTCATCACCATAGCATAATTAACTTAAATCCAACCAATTAAATATCTAATCCACACCATTATCTACTTGAGTCATCACTACTTAAATGAATATTCAATTACACCATTAATCTTAAATTTTCAACTAAGTTCTAATAAATGAAAGAAAAATCTAATAATAATATCCCGCCTGCTCATAATACTCCAGCTTCGAACCTAAAACAATACCTAAGGTGGGGTGAGCTTACTATTCGTGCATCTTATTTGTCAATCAGATTAGTCCGTGTGTCATGTAGTTGGTTGAGCCCTTGAAAGTTGAAGACCAAAGACACAATAAGATGTGGAGAATTAAGGATTAAAGAATAAGTATATGAGGTGCCTTAGTGGCCCTAACCTTGACCCAAAACAACCCTTGAACCTCTATATGATCATGGCCTAATAGGTAAACCTTTGATTGATCATCCCTTAGCCTTAGGAGCTAATTTGGAACATGATAAAAGTGTCGTAAGAGGTTCTGAACTGCTAGAAACTACACTGCTCAAAACCAACAATTTTTGAGTGAGTTTAATCAATCAGTCGAGCGATCGAGCAATCCTTGATTGATCTCAATTGATCAAACATGGCCAAAATAGTCTAGCAAGTTCACTAGACAATTTTGTCCTAGCTCGATACATCAAGGGCTAGGCTCGATTGATCAACCCTAGTCGTTAGAGATCCATTAAGCCTTTTTGTTATAAATATTACGTTCAGATATTTGGGTGTATTGTGGATTTTGGCATTTTAGAGACCCTAGCATATCCCCAGCTCTACCAAACCTCCTACACTCTATCCTAATGAGATCCATGTTCTCTTCTTATTGATTCTCCACTCTAATGAGCATTCCAAACTCCTATATAAGAATATCATGATCTCAAGCCCTCTCTAGAGTTTAGACATCGATTCAATTGTCAAACCATAGTGTATATTAACCTCTAGATTATCCATCAAGATGAATTCCCTAAGAGCTCAACTTTCTATTAATTGTACGTAGGAGATTATACTAAAACTCCTATCACCTTGGTCACCTTAATGGAACATTGCATGTAAGGACTTTAATTATTGGAGCTGAACCATTGGCATCAATGATCAGGAGACTAAAAGGAGAGATGATTAAAGTATGGGAGAACATCGATCAAGCAACCTGGGAAGGTGCTATAAAAGGGCCTTAATCTAACAAGTTGTCAATTGTAAGAGTTCACACACCCCTTCCTTGTGTAGGGTTGAGTGTAGAGTTTGTAACCCAAACTCACTTAAGTTCTTGTGTAAGACTACATTGTGATTGACAATGGTGAGTACATGTGTAATTACTTGTGTAGCCACTGACATGGGTGTGTACATGGTAAATCCTTACATAGGCCACCGACATGGGGTGAGTGTACGACCTGTACCTCGATTAATCGACCGTATGCTTCAACTTCGGCACTGACATGTTCCTAATGAACCAAATCGATGAGTTTTGATCATAGCCCTATTTTAGCACCGCAACACCCTGAGACATGTACCACAGTAACGGCATGGGCACTACGATTCCAATGCCGTGTGGCATGACTCATTGCAACCCCCATATTAGAAACTAGAGTTTTGGCATAATCTTAGGTGGGCCACACAACCTACGTGGGTCCCACTTGCATAAATCGCTAGGTTGTCTAATCAATCAGTCTATCCATCAATCAACCCATCACCTCTCTCTCCCCATTACTAAAAGAAGCCCATACCCTTACCCATGATTTGCCCATGCTAAGTAATTCCTCTCTCCTTTTACCTCTCCCCATTCTATGCCTCAATCTTTTCCTAATCTCCTCTCTATTCTAAAGTTCCACTCCAAATTTCCTATCCTCTATCATTTCTAACACATTTTCTAGCAAGAGAGTAGAGAGAGATTACGAGAAATAAAAAGATTAGAGAGATTATGGAGAGTTAAGAGAGAGAGAGAGAGAGAGAGAGAGAGAGAGAGAGAGAGAGAGAGAGAGAGAGAGAGAGAGAGAAGAAATGAAGATTAGAGAGAAAGTTAGAGAGATGGTTTGAGAAAAAAAAGAGTGCTTGGGAGAGATTTAGGGAGAGATCTAGAGGTTAAGAGGAAGAGAGAAGAGAAAAGAGAGATTAGAAGAGATTATTAATGAAGAAGAGCTTGGTTAACCGTCCGATCGCCGATCTGAACCGATCCAACCATTCATTACGTTGTGAGTGCATGTGAGGATAAAAACTGTCCCTTTTCTTTATGTCATCCCATCTTTGGTGGGCCCACGAGGGTGAGACTCACATTGATATGTCAGACCCAATAGCGGCAACCACCCCGATAGCCAGATCTTCTTCCCTTAGCTTTCTTCTTTCCCTTTACTCCCCCATTCTCTTTCTTACTTTGATGATGTTGTGGGCCATGCTGTTAGAGAGCGTGCCACACATGCTATCATGGCGTGGACCACCTTGTGTGGCCCACTATGATGTTTATTTTCCATTTAACCTATTGTTTAGATCACGCAGATTTGGAGGGTGGAAAACCTCCAAAATTGGGTTGATCCCATGCTCTTTGGCCCACCATGAGTTGGCTGATCTAACGGACAGAGTGGATTTCTTAGGTGGGCCCCACCACCACTTAAACAAGAAAGAGAGAGAAGGGCGGCAAGGGTAGCGATTGTTACCACTGGATGCAACAGCGTCCAGAGCGCTGCTACCCAACAACGTGCACCTTCCAAGGGCCACCATGTGGGCCCATTCGTGGATCCCACCATGATGCATATGTTTCATCCTCGCCGTCTATCTTCTCCCCCAACTCCTTTTAGCCTTTGAGCCCAAAAATGAAGGTGATCTAACTTTCGGTAGACCACACCACAGGGACGTGGGGCTAGGAACCGCCCCACGTCAGCGTCTGCACACGCAAATGTGGGGAGTGACATCCCACTCGTGGGCCCCTTCATGATGTATTTGTTGAATCCACGCCATCCATCTGATTCTCCAAATCATTTTAGACCATGGAATGAAAAGTGAGGCAGATCCAAATCTTAAGTGGGTCGCACTGCAAGGATTAAAACTCTACTATTGAAACCTTCCAAGGCCAATGGTGGGGTCCCCGTTCGTCCAAACCAGCCCAAGTCAGGGCTTATTGGACCCTGCTTGAGCTGGCCAATCAGGCGGACAGATCAGATAATCCAAATGGGTCCCAACTTGAAGGTAAAACATAAAAAGTAAAAAAAAAAAACAAAAAGCCAACAACAACGCTAACGTTACTTCCAACGTCAAGTGTGGGGGCGGATGCCCACCAGGGGCCCACTCATGGGACCCATCATAATGTATATGTTTCATTCACTCTGTTCATCTGGTTTGTTAAATTATTTTAGGTCAGGGTCCTAAAAATCAGGTCGATCCGATTCTTACGAGGACCACACCGAGGAAAACCGTTGGGCCCAAAAGCGTTGGGCCAGGGGGGCTACCCCTATTTAACAGTAGTTGGTGTCCCACTCATGGGGCCCACCTTGATGGATATGTTCCATCCGCGCCATCCATCCTTTCCTACAGGTCGTCTTAGGCTATGGGCCCAAGGTTTAGGCCAATCCAAACCTCGGTTGGGCTGCACCACAGGGAGCTATGAGGGTGGAAGTCCCCGGATTTGGGAATCCGTGGATTTGAGATCCCTTGGATTTAGAGTTCTCTTAGACTTGGGATACTTAGATTTTCAGAATCCCTTGGCTATGTTTGACATCCTAAATTTAGAATTCCTATAATCTTAAGGTATTTATGCATAGTATAATTTCAGGGGTTTGAATTTAATTAATTAAATCGACTTAAAAATTTATAATTAGTATACATATGTAATGTTGATAATATGGTTGTAAGAAATCCATTGAAGTATATACTTTGCCTGAATATGTTCTTTAAAACATAGATTTGGAAAAGCAATCCAAATCATCTAAATTACACTACATAGATCCTTGAATCCCATTTGAACTGCAAGGATCGAAAGAAACAATTCCATTAAGATTTGGATTCCCCATTTTAACGGTGGTTTGCGGCACGAATCGAGAAGGTTTCTACATAACCCATCACCTAAACTCATCCGGACCTTGAGTTTTTAGGACCCATAAGCTTCCTAAGGTCCATCTAGACCATTTAATAGAAGCATGATGAAGAAATAAGTCACAGATCAAGATGAGCCATTAACGGTTGAATCATCTCGCTCATTAAGAACCTAATATTATCTTGCGATCAATAATCATTTTAAGATCCAAAGCACATGAGAAATGGACCTCCTAATCACCATTTAATCACATCTACCAGCTAATTATTTTTTATACTTCTTTTTCCTTTCTTATGATCTATATTTAAAATATAACGAAAAAAGGATAGTGATGATCATCTTTGAGGGGATCTCCTCCTATTTCTCTATGTAAGAGAGTGATTTGTAGAATAAAGTCTAATCGCTGTTTATTCCTCTCTGCATTTTATACATCAGAAAAAGAAAAAGCTACATAACTGACCCATGATCTATTGTATCTGAAACAAAAAAATGAGACATAATTGACCCACTAATCTAGATAATAATTGAAACAATAATCCAGATAACCGACCCATGATCCATTGTAATTAAAATAGAAAATGTTACATAACTGACCCACTAATCCAGATAACTTATTTTTGGTAAATGTTGCGTGCACATAAGGTCCTTATCAATCCTTCCCCACTAGTTTCGCCTTGTCCTCAAAATGGAAGTTAGTTGCAACATTATCTTTCTCATACACTCTCTGCTTGTCTTTTCTTTACTTTTATTGGTCTTTCTGATTTATGCTTTGTGTCTTGCCAATTAATCAGAACTTGACACAATAGAAACTGAGAAACCATTTTCCTTTTAGTCTCTTACATAAATTACATCTGGTTGGTTAGGTTGATGTTGATTACTTAGTCTCCACAGTCTGATCCTGGATATAAATTTTCTAAAACATAGTCAAATCCTAAAAAAAAAAAAATTAAAATCCTTAAACTAGAGATTGCACATTGTGCGGCCAGGAAAGAGTGCCTAACCCCTTAATTCCTTTTACGTTATCGAGGCCCTTAATTAGAATCTCTAACTACAAGCCAATTGCAGGAGTCACTTGGGTTAGAGAATCTTTCAATTCCAAACTCACATGTGATTCTATAGTGTGTAGTCAACCATAGATTTGACTAGTGGCAACTCTAAGCCAAACATATCATTATATTTGAGTCAACACCACTCCCCATCCATGCAACAATAGAGAAAGAAGGATACTGGTCAATAATAGAGAAATAAGGAAAGAGTGCCTAACTCCTTACTTTCATATCACCGTGGCCCTTACTCATAATCTTTAACCATAAGTGAATTGTAGGAGTCACTCAGGTTGAGGAATATTTCGATTCCAAACTCACATGTGACTTTACAGTGTGCAGTTGACCATAGATTCAACGCTTTATCTGACTAGTGGCTACTCTAAGTCGAACATATCAGTATATTTGAGTCAACACTACTCCCCATTTGTGCAACAATAGAAAAAGAAGGATAGTGCACGCACAATCCACGACATTCACATGCCTACTAGAGTGATCCCCCACTCATCGAATGGAATATGGAATGTATGTGTTGATAACACCTAAATATTGCATATTTGTCATCTCAATTGCATTAACTCTCCTAGCATTTAAGTGAAAAATTGATTCATTAATATATGTTTTATAGATGTGAGGTAATTCAGAAGACAAAGATAAATACATACTTAAATGATAAATTTAAAGCTAAAAAAGAGATCAAGTTGAAGGTGATGAAGAATTGGAGATTTGGAGGAAATTAATAAAGAATTTACGTGCCAAAGATCCAAGAAAACCAAGGATGGAGGATGAAGAAAAGACTAAAAAATCACATAGTGTAATAACTGAAATAACAAATTATTCAGTCGCATCTAAGATTGCTTCAATCTGATTGGAAGTGCAAAGAATAGTCCAGCAAGAAATTATGTTTTTTAGAGTTAATTTGGTTCGACAGTCAGGGGCAACTGAATGTGCATTCAGTGCCATCAAAGGAGAGTTAAGTTCAACCTGAGAGAGACAAAGACTTCAGATGGATTTTCAGGAAATTTAGTTATAACTAAGAGACTAATTCAGTGTGACTTAAGTGATGTTCAGTACAACTAAAGGCTATAGTTGGTGCGACCAAAGCGTAACAAAAGCGTATAATTAAGGTGTGCCGATTAGATCCGATTGTTCTGATTTATCAAAAATGTAAGGCCATCCTCTATATCTAGTTGATTAGAATTTTGTTAGCAACAAAACATGTCTACATGAGTCATAAGTTGGCCCAACAGAGTAGATCAGTACGAGTACGCTTCACATTAGAATTGACCATTAAGCACATTTCAAAAGCATGCCACACAATATTTGACCTGTTCAAGACGTCTCAGGCATCCATTTACAATGGAAGGGTGTACACTTGATCATGCGCAAATGAACAAGCTGCACATCCAATGGATCAAATCAATCATCTTGGCCTCGATCACCACGAGGTGGGTGCCACTCCCAAAAAAGCTAACACCATCATCTACAACGAAGATCAAGACCATTCAATGATCGAGATCACCCATGGCGGACCCCACATCGTGATCATCATCATCAAAATGGTGTAAAGGGGCCCAATCAAGGCCGAAGTCCTACACATACACTTGTTGGGCCCCTTCATTTTAATGGTCCAAATCATTTGAATTGGGCATGAGAAAATCATGTAAGGTCCACTTTAAAAAGGGGTGCAATGTAAAGAATGGCAAGGGGAGTTGTGGTTGACGCTTGCGTTCTAATCTAATTATTCACTAATTTTTTGTTCTATTTTCACTATGGCGATACCAAATGGGGGAGGGAACTAGTTGCCTGACAAACCCTAGAAGGTGAATTAAGGTGAATCTTATAATTGTGGGTGAATTCTTATTATTAAAGTGAGTCTCTTCCATTCGGCTCGGTTTGGTTCATTAAGAAAATGTGAAAATGCCCGCAAAACAGACATCTATTATCTAATTTACCCAATCTGATAGTAGCATTTTGGGAATGTCCAATGCCAAAGTCATTGAATGGGGAAGTCGCCTATCCCTAAAATATACTATGTAATGTACTTTATCTATTGGCTTAAGGGCAGGCATTTTACCAGAGGTTTTTATTGTACTAATTTTCCCTTATGTGATTTTTGTTGAAGCATATACTCGGGGGGAATCCCAATAATGGGATGGATTGATCGTCTTAATTGTGCGGGCTACTAGCTTCCTTATCAAATTCTTTAACTTTATTAGGACTGCCGAGCTTGAAAATTCACTCAAAATCTTTTTGAAATCATTCTTTTTAAAAAACTCCTTTTTTTTTCTTTTTTCTTTTTCATTTTTTCTACTGCCCCTCCGTCATTCTTTACATGCACTACATTAGCAATTCAATTTGAGTAGTCGACTGCTTCGTGAATCTTGCCTCAATCAATTTATTAAGTTCCTCTTTGACTTTCAATTCAAGGGATGCAATCTTCCTAACTTTTGTTTGATAGGCTTAACTCCTTTAGATAGTACAAAACAATGCTCGGCAAGAGACAAGTCGATTATAAGCATGTCATTGTAAGACCATGTACATTCGTAATCAATCATGTTGCGATCCTTCAATCTCTTCATTGACGACAAGCCATGAGAGTGTATGTCATTGATCGAACAACTATAAAAGGCTCATGCTAAAATGCTTAAGACTGCTTTTTCTATTATTTAAGGGCAGGGATTCGATCGTTGGATAGAATGACTGCGGAAAAAAGGGCACCAATGGGGGTATGTAACTTTTGTTCGGGGAAAGTACTACGTCAATTGCTTCATCGAAATATGAGGAAAACGCAACCATCACTTTGATCACCCAAATGAAAAAATAGATTAGGTGATATTCCTTTCATAGAGGAGCCAAATTGTCACATTCAATTATTTAGCTAAGGGCACATTTATCTTTTTTTTTTTTTCTAGTTATATTGTATTTAGCGTAAGTTTGGTGATACTCTTTTTCCTTTTGAATGGTGTATGATTTTTTCTTCATTCTGACGTTCTATGATATGTTATCAGAGCAATAGATCCTTTGCTTTGAGAAACATGACACTTTAAAGGTGCTTGTTATAGAGGCTATGAACCTTACAATGGGCTAAATGCTTTATTGGAATGGATTCCGATCGAGGTAGTGTATGGGATGCATATAAATCCGCGTATGGAACCACAATCTCTGTTGCTAACTTTGCACTTAGAGGATAAAAAAATGACACTGAATTCTTGACATTATTTGGTGGAGCCGAGTGAAGGGGAGTTGGAACAATGACGTAGGGATGGACGTGATGTGGTTGATTACCATCTTCCTTAAGGGTATAACTACTCCGAATCCATGGAACTTCTTTGGACTCATCATAGAGATTCCTTGAATCCACGAGGGAAGATAGAAATAAATTCTAATAATTTCAAAAATAGATTGATTGATGATAAAAATAAAATTACAACCCTTTAAAGAGTAATCTCAAACCTAGGAAGAAGTTTCAGAATCAAACTCCAACTCAAACTCCCTAAAAACATGACTTATTATAAATAGTAAATCATTTACTATTTATAGACGGTCATGATTTCTACTAGACTTCATGGTTTTCAGCATAAAATAGTAAGTATCCAATTTTGCCTAACCACACTACTCTCCTAAATTTTCTAAGCCCTTTTCATGTTGGGCACAACTCCTAAAGCTCAAAGGATTAAGAGTTATGAACGAATTAAAACTTAGTATAAATAGTAAAAATGAAATTAAAAAGGATTTCGACCGTCGATTTAATAGAATCTCGTAAAGCCGGCTTGGGCAACCCGACGTAGTAGGTTGGTTGGCTAAATTAGCTTCTCCTACCCCAAAATCATATATGGTACGTCAAATAACTATTTTGATTTGTGAGATATGTATGTTTTAGGGTTCTAACGGTCCTGATCACTTCCGCCACCAATTGAGCCTTCTCTGGTCCATCTTAGACATGAAAGTATTTGCAACCCACTCTACATCAAACAAGAAGGTGGATGGGTGCTTGTCAATGCTTGCTTCATTCCTACTCATACACAACCTGTTCTCCTAAATTTTCTAAGCCCTTTTCATGTTGGGTACAACTCCTAAAGCTCAAAGGATCAAGAGGTATGTTCGAATTAAAACTTACTATAAATAATAAAAATGAAATTAAAAAGGATTTTCGACCATCAATTTGATGGAATCTCGCAAATACAGCTTGGGAAACCCGGCATAGCAGGTTGGTTGGCTAAATTAGCTTCTCCTACCCCAAAATCATATAGGGTACATCAAATAACTCATTCCGGTCTGCGAGATATGCATGTTTTAGATTTCTAATGGTCCTGTTCACTTCCGCGCCCAATTGAGCCTTCTCTTGTCCATCTTGGACATGAAAGTATCCGTGACCCACACTACATCAGACAAGAAGGTGCATGGGTGCTTGTCAATGCTTCTTCATTCCCACCCATACGAGAGTCTTAGCAGTGGCAGGTATAAAGGATGTAGACCATTCCCAATCAAATCAATAAATGTTAGGGTTGCTTGAACAAAGTATTCTCCCTTCCTTCCTCCATAACCTTGCATGAACTCCAGCCACGAGCTATTGGTCAATAATTTTATATCAGCAGTAGTGCATTCCTCCTTTCCTATTACAATATAGGTAACAATCTGCATGCAAAGTCAAAATCAGATTTGTCCAATGATCAAGATCATCATTAATGGGTCCCACAACAAAATTGCCTCGATCAGGAACTACACAATAAATGCAAAATAATCCCCACACGTGCACAAGAGCATCCTCTAGCACTCCGGTTAATATCATCAATAGTGGGTCACACAACAAGATTGCTTTGACTGGAGGTTACGCGAATCCCTTTTGAGGCAAAGTCCATGCCTGAGCAAGCATGGGAAGGTCCTCTTTCATTTCAATGACCCAGATCATCTAAGAGGACCACTAGGGAAGAAGTTATGGTCCACTTTATAAATGGGCAATGATGCAACAAGAGAGGAAAAGAGAATGAAAGATCAAGATCGGGATCGTCAAACAGCCGATATCATCCACAGTGTGCCTCACGACAAGATCACTTCGATTAGATGCTATAGGAGTTCGATCGAGATGAATCAGCATGCACAAGTCCTTTTTCACTTGTAGTTCGGATTACTCAAATAGGCCACAGATGATCACGCTGGGATCCATTTTCAAAATGGACAACCATGCAGCAAGAAATTCAAAATTTTACATCTTTACCTTCCTTGAGTGATGATGAACACAAATTTAGCAATGAAAACGTGAAATCACGACCACAAAATGAGGCAAAAAAATGTCGCTTCAATGCATTACGCTTTGATATCATATAATTCCTGCTATATGGTCATTATAAGGTACTATGGTGTACGGACCACCCACTACAACAAAAGTTGGCTTAGCCGACGATGCGCGTCACTGGTTTACCGACGCTAATTAAAATTAGGCGTCGGTCCGTGATTGGGTATAAATACCGTACGTACCAAAAACCTAATCCTTTTTTCTCCCCTCCCGACGCGTTCTCTCTCTCTCTCTCTCACTCCCCCTTTAGATGCAGTGACAGCCATCGCCATCTCCACCTCTACTATACCTTTCTCAATCGACCCTCTCTCTCTATTTCCCCTTTTCCCTATCTCAATCGACCATCTCTCTTCGTTTCCCCTTTCTAAATCCACTTCTACTCCTCTAGGGTTTCTCTCTCTCTCTCTCTCTCTCTCTCTCTCTCTCTCTCTCAGGGGTTTTTAATCTCTATCTCTCTTTTAACATGTCTAAGGATGAGATATGAGGATCTTTGCAATCCGATGTATGATATGGACATCAAGGAAGCCTTGGCCACTTGCATCTCAAGCATTCAATGGATCCCTCCATAAAGCACGAATATCTCCCCGAAGATCTACAGGTCATCTCTCTGTATATATCTGTCATCCATCTGTTAGATTGATTTTTTATTATTATTTAATTTTGTTATGTTATGCTTTGGCACCTTACATGCTCGATTAAATGCCAAATGGCCCAAACTTGCTGTATTGTCAAGAACTCTGCTGTAATCGTGCAATTGATCTGGGTTTCTTGTTTCCTGAGGAAAAGATTTTAGCACTGAAATTCGCTCCTATGTGATCCATTCACTGAAGATGGGGTTAAATGATCTGTTTGCTAAATCTCAGTGTCCACTTCCCATTTCAACTTTCTTAAAGAGATTTGTATGGTTTTCTTACCTGAATGTGTATGGCAGGTTGGTGGATGGTAACATTCTTACGCTGATATAATTGAATCTTGTTTGGCTTCCATTCATCAAGTAAGCTTATGATTGTTACAAAATTGCAAATAACATTGGATTTTTACACACACACACACACACACACACACACACACACAAAATTGCAAATAACCTTGTTTGGATGCACACTTGAATTGAATGGCGAATGTTCAGTACAACCAAGACACAATGACAAAAGCTAACGGAACTTCGAACCGATAGGGATCTTGCTGGCCGAAACTGGTCTGCTTCTATGATCTGCTCATTTGGTGAAGCCTCTCCTTCACCTATGGTGAAACCGAATTGCAGATTGAACTGATGAGAGTGAAAGGTGGCAAATGACAGGTTGAACTAGACGGTCTATATTAAGGTAGTTCAGACATCTGTTCATTAGCATTTAAAAAGTACATCTATTGATATATATGATAAAGATCAGGCCATTAATGACACTACCTTTCCCTTCTGAACTTCTAGTCATCACCAATCTTCTGTCAGGGTTTAATTTTGTTTCATGAAAGAATCGTATTTATAAGATAGATTTATATATCTATATCATGTTCTCTTATGCTAGATCATGCTGTCTTGGTCAACCATGCCATGCTATAAATAACCAACCCAACATCATACGATCTACAGTCATGCCATCAGCAACGTTAAATTTGAAGCACTTGTGGTGCAGTCAAATTATTCATGGGTGTGCCACTGAACATCATATACACATTATGCATTCGCATGCTTTCAAATCACTTATATGATGGGACAAGTGCCATTAGCTTCTGAGTGTGGATGTTAAATAGGCATTAAAGGAATTAGATGTTGTCCAAACATTTGAAATAACATCTATGCAGTCATTTGATGAATGATGTGGAAAACTGGAACTCTGTCATCCAGCAGCTGCTGCATATAGCTATGAACTTGCTCTGTATTGAATCATTGATAAGACTCTTAAGAAACGAAGAACTGCCTCATGAAGGTACACATGTCATGAGCATCTTTCTAGTTGATGATGGTTGTGTCTAATAAAAGAAAGTGGGCTCTGAGAAGGAATTTGACATCTGCAGAAGAGTATTTTGAATTGTGGATGAAAAATAAATTACACTGAGTGACAGTGACTACTTAAAAAAATGTACACCGAGTGAAAAGTAGTCATATTTGAATGGTTTTCCATTCTCTTTATTGAAATTGATAGTTCATTAGAACACAAGAAAGGCCTAGAATGGCAGAGAAAATATAGCCCACAATGGAAACCACAGACCCTTACACCCCCATCACATTAGAACACTTGCTCAATTTTTAAAAAGTCATCCCTACTATGCCTAGAGATCTCCTATAAGGACCTGGCCCAGGAAGTAATTAGGTCCACTATCACCAATTAGAAGTCCTGTTATTTCTTTCTTTCCAAGCTGGCCATAGAATTGCTAGCAGAGTAGGTTCCAAAGCACATGTTTCAATGGTTCCTCTTGGATGTGCTAAATGCTGATCCGTGGACATGACGAACTTGATGCCTTCCCAAACATGGCTTGGTAAATGGCAGTGAACATAATATGCTTGAGTCTAGCTGCTGAAATTTCAATTTACATTGCATGGATGTAGCCTTGCACACATAGTGGTTACCTTTCGGTATTGTGTTGTTTTATATGTTACTATGAGCAACTGTTTTTTTTTTTTTTTTTTTTTTAAATTTTAAATTTAAATTTTTTTTTATGTTGTTGTTGTTATTGGCTCGTTAAAATGAAAAATATCCAACAGTCCTATTTCAACGAACGAGTCTCTACAAATCAGAGGTTAGGATTGTTCAAACAGCCTGATTTTGAGATTGTGATTTAGCGACAGTGGATTCCACAGTCTAGTTGGTCTAATTTTAGTTAGTTTATGCCTGACTTTCATACAACCCCCAAGAACACAACGTGTAATAGCATAAAACAGCAAATCCAAAAAGACCCACATCAGAAATCTGCATGAAAAGAGGCTAAACAGTAAATTTAAAAAGACCCACATCAGAAATCTACATGAACAGAGGCTAAAACAGAATTTAAAAAAAATAAAAATAAAAATGTCAAGACCATCTAATCAGCAAACACAAAGAGACTGTTAATGTTTATCTTAAACTTAAACTGACTGCTAAAACAGAAAACATTTTTGTCGCTTCATTTATATGCTTTCCTAGAGGCCCAACTTGTAACTGAGTGCTTATGTTTGTCCTGCCTCTTTATGGTTATTGAGTGCTTTGTGATGCAGCATGTTACTGCTGAAGGAACCACCCTGGTTAAACAAGCAGAAGATGTAGCAAGTAACAAGAATTAGTTTGAAACATTTTGCATCCTGTCTCCTGTCATGGCCACAGGCTGTTAAAAGACTGCTAAAAGAACATGTAAATCTCATAATAGGTGCCTTGTTTCAAGTCTGATAGAATATTCTGGGACTCATATCTCTAGAAGAAATAAATTTGTTTTTTTCCAAGCTGGCATGTTTTCACTGGTGAAAGATATATGTGATTTTTTTCCCCCCTTAAAAGTCTTGACTAATGATAGTCCATTTGGTTTAAAAAAATATGGCCCACCGAATAGAAGTGGCGTTGTACCTAAGATCATGTCTCCCATTCTTTTATAATCTTCCCTGTTTATTGATTTATTATTTATTATTTTTTGAAACTCATGAATTGTTTATTGGTCGGCATAAAAATCGTGGCATTATCATGTAAATCCACTCCATTTTATTTTAATTTCATGATGCTGTCAGATAATGATTTTCATGGGAGACTTTCTTGTTGGGAACTATTCAACAGGTGAGGAAACATCTCTTAAATCTATGTTTGTTTTCTATATTCCATCGCATTCACCACGTGGTGGAATTTTAAGACATTGTCATGTTTCTTTCAGGTTTTCGTGCTGATGGTTGTGCTGCCATGCTGATTCTGGAACTTCCTTACTCACAGGCCCAACGGTATGTGTTGTACCTTTTATTAACTAGTTAAATGAACATCTCAGGGTGCGTTTGGGCTCTCAAGGTAGACAAAATGCAGTAGCATCAGGACATGGTTTGAATTCTCATTGCTCCTGTTTCTATTATTTCTATATTTTCTTTCTTTCTTGATTTTCGTAGGCATTTTTTTTGGTTTTCTCATAAAGTTGCTTTCTATTATGCACAACTCCAATAATAACTTTGTGCTCGAGCTGGACTTTTCGCCCTTCACTGATTCTCTTTTCCTCAGCGTACTCTGTCAAAATCCATTGGCAATGGTGTAGAGTTCTTAAATCAGCACATTTCTTTGAAAATGTTTCATGACAGAGAGAGCTTGTGTTGTTTTCTATGACATATATACAAGGAATAGATTATAAATTGGTAAAATGGGAGCCTTCATATCAAGATTGACACTCTTTATTCATTTGCTAGGCTTTTTATTATGTTTTCATTTTTATTTTATTGTTTTGTTTGTTGTTGTTGTTGTCTTAACTCTCTCTTAGTATTGGAAAAAAATGCATAGGAGTTGTTTGTTAAAACCTCAAAGAAATGTGATTTTGTGGAGAATGGTATGCTTTTAGTTTGGTTCTACTCTCTCTCCAACTTCTTGAAATGTGGAAAAAGCAATGGATGATGATCTGTCTTGGTTGAATGGTTTAAGCCATGAAACCAATGAATGATGTTCAGGAACCCATAAATAGTTGGTTATGGACATTGATTCTATTTTTCATTGGGTAGGAATACTTGCTAATGTTTCAGAGGCTTGTAAGCAAGATCTTGACTTTATGTGTCCCAATCATTGCAGTAATTCGGTGAATTTCTACATAGGAGATAAATTACAATTGTTATCTCTAGCTAACTCCAATTCTAACATGTTTCCAAGTTCAAGTGATTGCATTTATTTCATAATCTTGGAATTAGTTTCTAATACAAGGTGACTGTCCAAACAGAGGACATGCAGTTGGCACAGGCTGCATTTTTACATTGGCACATGACTATCGGGGTTATATTTTCATGAATGAGGTGATTAAAATCACAAAGGGTGCATTTGGATGTGTAATTGAATTGAATTACAATAACTATTGAATATGTTCTTTCATGACCAAATTGTAATTACATTTTTTTTAAAGTCACTGCAATTGCAATTTGGAGCCTAGTTATCAATACTTGGGAAGGTATATGCAATTCAGAAGTTAGAAAATAACTTAAGTTTAATTTTCATATCTGCTTTCAATATACCATGGCCATGCTGAAGTTTGGATTGAATTGCAATTGCCAGTATAATAATTTGTTACTGGTTTCCATTGAACAGATTGTCCCAAGGTTAATCTGTGTATGTTGATTGCTCTCTGTGCCCAGAAATGGATCCATCCACACATGAGTGAACCATTGTTCTGTCCATTGGATGGTTTACATGTCAAAAATCCAGCTCATTCATCAGGTAGTGTACACTTTGCACATGCCCTGGGCCAAAAACTGATGTTGGTCTGCTACATGTCAAAAATCCAGTTCTGTGTTCTTGGTTGGTGCAGTTTGGCACAACAGATTTAAGGTTTTCAAAGGTAAAATGTTTCCAAAAATTGTTTGTTGGAGAAAAAATTCTCAAATTTTTGGTGATTAGCTATCGCCATCTGGAACAACGTCATATACTTTTGATATATAATTCTTTAAGTGGAACTTTTGATAGGGTGATACTAAAGGACCTGCCAAGGCTAGCGATGGATTCTCAGGTAAACATTTTTTCTCAATATCACTTGCTTACTGAAAATATAAATCTTGAAATTGGATATTATAATGCTATTTAGTGGCATTTTTGTATGGATGCAAACCTTTTTTTCTTCAAAGGGCATAATTTGTATGTCAGACTGCGAATGGGACACTACGTTTTCTATTGCAATCAGTTGAAGCTATAGGTAGAATTTGTATGTCAAAATCCATGGAAATAGGGGAATTGTTAGGGAAAAATTCAAGTATAACTTGCCACCCAAATCAATGGTACTTGTGTAATTTCTGCTTGCATATTTAATTCAATTTTTCACCTTTTCATTGGTTTGTCTAGAGATTCAGTTTTTGAACCTTGTTTCTTTGTCTATGCAAAGAAATAAGGCGTGGGTTTTCATTTACCCCAACAATATATGAGGTAATGCTTCGATCTTTTGGAATGGTTTTCTTTGATTATTATTATTATTATTATTTTTAAATATTAGAGTGTAATTAAATTGAGAGTTGTTGTAGATGCTAATAGATTCACAACTTTCTAAATCTGTTCCTTTACTACTATTATTGTGATCATTATGTAGATACTTCCTGTTAGTTTATTTGTGATGGGTGAACTGCTAAACTTTAATTTTCTGAATTTGATCTTTGTATACAAAGGTGCATGTGACTCCCGTTGATCTGTTATTATTTTTAACAATGCCACCATCTTTTATAGGTGCCCAGCATGCTTGGCTAAGGGATGATTTACTTCGAGTGGACTGCAAAGTGACCCCATGGCTGGTGGCTGCATGGCATCCTCCTTGGTACAATAGCTATTCATCACACTATCAGGAATTTGAATGCATGAGGCAGGAAATGGAAGCACTCTTGTATCAACATGGTGTCGATATTGTCTTCTCGGGTCATGTAAGTGCCTTTTCAGATTTCTTCTTGTGGACCAAAGAAAGCTTTTATCCTAATGAAACAAATGATATTGTTTTCTTCTTTCTTTCCTCTTCACTTGTACATGTGCATAAGTTTGCATGTGTGGATAATATTATAAAGGACTCTGGAGGCCTCTTGGGTGGGGAGAGGAAGGGTAGAAGGAGCAGATCAGTGTATGGTCTAAGAGGGGGGTTGTGGTGGAGTGAGACTCTAATGTTTGGGTGAAGGAGAATTGGTGGGGAGGGGAGTTGTCTCAGTGGAGTTAAAGGATATGTTGACGGGATTCCAGTGGATGTTTACAGCAGCATATGGGCCAAACCAAGTAGTGTAGAGACGAGATGTTTGGAACATTGTTGGGATAGAATAAAATGGTGGGACAGATTCATGTAGGCGACCCCAATTAATTGTTATCTCCTGCTACCAAGCAAATTGTTAATTCTAATGTTTTATTTCTCAATTCAAGTGCTTCAAATGTGAGGAAATCGCTTCCTGCTTTTCTGGGCACTAGTATATAAATAAAAATGGCAGTAGTTAGCGTGTTGGTACACACACACCCCACTGTTAGCCACACCCCACTTGGGAATTGATAGCTATGTGCATGCACACTTATCCTAGTTAATAAAATTTCCTTTTTAGTTTTGACCAAGAAAAAAGAGATGTCCAAATGAGCGGAATTCACCCAACTATGGTTCTTGTGAAAGTACATGATCACTAGAAATGTGCATTGTTTATGGGTTAGATTTTTTCTCTGGTAGTTGGGAGTTTTTGTTCTGTTTTTACTTGGTTTCATTCCAAATGCTATTGCTTTTTCTTTCCAGTTTCTTATTCCATTTTCAGTTCATTGATTGATGGTTCATGTCATTCAATTGTTACATTATTTGGTTGTGACCCTCTAAGGTGGGTCCCACAAAATAAGCAGTGCCAAAATTGTGGTGTTTGTGGGGGGCATGGTATAGGTTGCTTTGGGTGTGCATGTGTCAGATTCTACTATGCATTTATTTATTATTTTGAACATTATTTTGGTAATCTAAATTTGTAAAATTTTCAAGCCCAGAAAGTGGAATTGAAGACAAGACCAGATACTCCGGATGTCAGTAACCTACAGAAGTGTGCGGATTTTGCCCTTGTCTTCATGCTTGGATTTGATGTCATCGATGCAGTTGTGCTTTTGTGTCTGAGAAGCTTCTTTGCCGGTTTCACTTGGCTAATAATCTTTAGCAAATCTTTATGTGCAGGCGAAAGAAGCAAGCCAACTTATAGCAGTGACAACAAGGACAACAATTGTGCACGGCAATAAACTCATTGTCACCACAACAAGCCCCTATGAGCAAGCAGCATTTGGTTCTAAAACTGATTGGCGTGTGAGAGCAATCTCAGCGACGAATCTATATCTTAGAGTCAATCATATTTATGTGAACACTGAGGACATTAAGGTAAATAATTATGGCTATTTTCCATTGTATGCACTTTTTAACTTTCAAGGTTCTGGAAACTGAACTTATGTGAGTAATTCCTGATTACAGGAGACAGGCTGCACATACATCATGCCCAAGAACATTTTGAAGAAGTTTATTTGCATAACAGATCTTCGGACTCAAATTGCAGGATATTTGTATGGCATAAGGCCCCCAGATAACCCTCAAGTGAAGGAAATCCACTGTATTAGTTATCAATTAACATTAATATTATTTAGCCAACTCATCAAATTGAAGATGTGTATTGTAATAAATACTATATATATTTTTTATTGTCTAGTAATATAAAATTTGTTTAATATTCAGTTTTATTTGTATGGCATTATTTTTATGTTTCAAATATTTTAAAAATACAGGTTTCGATTGAATTATATATAATAATAAAAAATTACTGGCATGCTAGGGCCTTTCAAATCTATACAAAAGCTTTAGCGGCGCTTGAGTAGAAATTTGACGGCGCTTTTTCATGAGAAAAAGTGTTCAGACACCATTTATAGCGGCGCTCGGAGTGATTTTTACCGGCGCTTATTCGCATCGCGAAAAACTACAATTTTTGAACTCACCTAGCGCCGCTAATACTTTTCTCGACATACCCATTTATCAGCGCTTGGTTAGCGCCACTATAACAATTGCCGACGCTTTTAGGGGATTTTAGCGGCGCTTTCGAGCACCGGTAAAAGTCCCAGTTGTTGTAGTGACCCTGCAATAGATAATCCCTTCTCTTCATTAGCTATTGTGGTGCACGGCTTGCCCCGCCATAGGTAATCTTCGTAGCATTGATCATGGCACGTGACTTTGCCCAACCATGATTAAAGACTTGGGACAATGGCACACAACCTTGCTTAACCATGGATAAACAGGTTCAAGGCCCTTGCCTTAGCGGTAGACTCCGAGGAGTTTCAACATGAGGTTTGGGTTCAAGGCCCATAGGTGGGGAAATCCCACTATGTGTGTGGGTGTGTGTCGGGTGCATGTGTAAAAGAAAAAAAAACACCATGGATAAACCCAATTCACAAGTGTTGAGGCACACGACCTCGCCTAGCTGAAGGTAATCCCTACCTACTCTTAGGCATTGTGGGGTACAATGTTGCCTCTCAAAGATTAATTAAGCCCTACCTACTCTTGGGCACTGTGGGGTACGAAATTGCCTCTCAAAGATTAATGTAGCCCTACCTACGTTTACAGGCACTACTGCACATGTCACAACCTAACCACAACATAAGCCCTTATAGTGATAGGTACTGTGGCACACAACCCTTCTTAACCATAGGTAATTCCTACTATAAAGTCATATAAGATTCTAGTCTATTGCACACCGTGATGCAAGTCCAAGCCACTCTTGTATGGTAGGTAGCTAAAAAGACTCCCGATCCCTCTCATATGTGTCACCTTTAATCTCACCTATGGATTGGACATAGCTCCATCCATCATGGTTGCATTGTGATTCGACCACAGAGTCATCTCCATTTAGGGCCAAAGAGTAAGTTGACTCCTACTCCAATTGCTTATGAGTAAGTAAACTGTGTTTTACTAACACCACTCCAAAGCCCAGTATGAGTGTGTAAATTGCTGGGGCATCTTAATAAAAGCTTTGAAAAAAAAACACCTAGTAAATACTACTATCTATATATTGTTATATTTGATCTCTTAAATCTAGTCAAATACAGGGCCTGTCGATGCCATCGACAGACTGTTCGATGTCACCTTCAATGGCATCGAACAGTGCTCGATCCCATCAAGATTTTCTAGATTTTCTCCAGTTGGTCACTAGACTATCAGGGAGTTTTTTCGATGCCATCGGAGGGTGTTCGATGACATCGATGGTAAGGTTCGATGACATCGAACATAGCTTGATGCAATCGAGGATTTCTGAAAAATCATGTCTTGTCTTTGGACAGTTGAGGTGTTATTTTGATGCCATCAATGTGGCTTCGAAGCCATCGAAGGATCAGTTTTGATGACATTGAAGATTGTTCGATGCCATTGACAGTTTCTATGAAATTTTATGCAGAGTTACAATTTTGCGGGATTTTTTTCTTGAGATCCTTTTATAGGCTATATATATGGGTGTAAGAGGGATTGGGAGGTACTATTATGGCTTCTAATTCGTCTAAGGGTTTTAAAGGGTGAGATTCGAGGTTGTTCGAATCGGATTTGCTCTCTCTCTCTCTCTCTCTCTCTCTCTCTCTTTGTAACTCGCTTTCATAGTGATCATCTATCGCTTTGTGCCGTGGTTTTTTCTTGCAAGGGTTTTTCCATGTTAAATTGCTATGTTCTTGTTGTGCTTGATTTGTGTGATTGGATTACTCCTCTTGATTCTACTCTGTATGCTTCCATAGTCCCCCAACAAGTGCTATCAGAGCTAACGTTGGGGCGCAGACTTGAATATGTAAGGAGAAGAATCAATGGCTGGAAATCCGAAGTATGACATTGAGAAGTACTCAGGAAAAAACATAACTTTGAGTTATGGAAGATTATGATGATTAGTCTATTAAATCAGTAAGCACTAGATGAGGCTCTTGAGGAGCGACGCGAGTCTATGAATGATGATGATTGGAAGACTCTAGATAAGAAAGTTAAATCCTCAATCCAATTGTGTCTAACGAATGAGGTTCTCTACAATGTCGTGAGGGAGAAAATCATAGTAGAGTTGTTGGCGAAATTAGAGGACGCTTATGCTAAAAAGTCCTTAAAAAATTGCTTACACTTGAAGTTGCAGTTGTTTAACTTCAAGATAGCAGTGGGTGGAGATGTAGATGCCCTCATCAATAATTTTAACAAGTTAATTTACAAGTTGCTAGAGATAGAAGAAGTGGTCAAAGATGAAGATCAGACATGTATTTTGCTGAATTCTCTACCGGCATCATATGAGTCTTTTAGGGACTCTTTGTGTAATGGTAATACGTCCCTGAATGTGGACATCGTTATCTCAGCCCTTCAAGGAAAGCCCATGAGAATGAAAAATGGTAGCATTGGGGCTTCTTTTGATGCTCTGTTTACGAGAGGCATGAATACCAAGTGAAATACAGAATCTTCTCGGTCGAGATCCAAATGCAAAGGCGAGGGCAAGGGCAAGTTGAAGTGCAGGAACTATGGGATGGCTGGGCACATGAAAAGGGATTGTACAAATCTTAAAATGATGAAAGAGAACTTAAAGGCTTCTTCCAGGGAAGCTAACACTACCACATCTGATGAAGAGATAAGTGGGGGTGATGTGTTGTCAGTGTCTATGATTGGACACTTGTACGATAATCGTAGAGACGAGTGGATCCTTGCCACAGGAGCTTCGTATCACATGACTCCTCATCAGAGTTGGTACGCTAATTACAGGGAGCGCAATGGTGGACAGGTGTTTATGAGCAATGATAAGGCCTGTAATATTGTGGCTATTTGTACGGTGAACATCACGATGTTTGATGGGATGGAGCGTACCTGTTCACTCCTCAAGTATAGGGTTGTGATGTAGTAATAAACTCGGTGAGACCGAGGTCGAATCCCAAGGGACTGAAACCTGTACGTTTATTTGAAACTAACTAAAATTAGAATTAGACTAAGATGAAATCGAAATCAGGTGAATATGAGTGAATAATGGTGAAATAGGAAACTAAAATTTGTAGAAATCAAAGACGAGAAACTAGGGATTTAGAGGATCCAATTGTAGAGATCAGGGAGATTTATGCTTGATTCATGAACTCAACTAGACTTCTAGTCCCATCTTCAGCCAGTTGGAAGATATACCACTAAAACACAATCTGAACTTCTTTTGATCTAGTTTTCAAAGAGATGAAAGGTATGAGAATTAGAGTCGATTCTATCACAAAACCATGCCCATGAGACAAAGTAAACAACAGAACTAAACTAATTCACAACCAATCAAAAGATGTATGAATGTTAAGAAGGATTCCGTCATCCAACTATGTCCAAGGGGCAATGGTGAACAACAGGGCTTCCTAATTTCACAACAAAAAAATAAGGAAAAGAAAATACTCAAAGCCATTGCAAATCCATTGTAATTTAAGTCATAACAAACCATTAAAAACTGAAAGCATTCCTATTAATCAACTAGAATCAAACGTCAGTTCATAAACATGAATCCAAGATGTAAAATGGCCCATCACGCTACAAGCTTCACCTCTTAGCCCTAGCTAAGAGGTTTAGCCAACCATGATTGGGCTAATTCTCAAACAATTCATAAATAAAAAAAACTAATCAAACCAGCAACTGAAAAACTCTCCCTTTTACTGCCGTCCAAACATCCCAGCCGCAGGTTGAATGCAACTTCCCCAAGCTCCCCACGTCCAAAGACTTGGATCCCTCCCTCTCTCTTCTCTCTTGTATTTTATACATCTAGGGGTGGTGGAACTTTCGCACCACGAAGACGGTGAGAGGATTCGTTGGAGCTTTTACGTAGCTGTCTCGCAAAACAACATGGACAGCATCCAGTTTTCACGAGCAGAGCGCCATCCTCGGCGTTGCTACAGTCGTTGGGGCTCACGTCGATGTTTTATGAAAAATCCAGTCCGTCCATTAGATTGATCTTGAAAAACCATCCAGGTATGGATGTTTTTGGATTGAATTTGGTGTGGCCCACCAGAGTTCTTCTTGCACCATTCGTTTTCCTTTTAGACGGTTGAAAACCGATCTCCATTTCTTCCTTCAATTCCATCATCTAAGCTTGGATGATAGGGAGTGTGGGCTTCTGATGGACAGCCCAGATCTGACTGATGAAGCACGGTGGTGGCCCACAAAATTCGTCCGCAGGCTCTGTTTGCGAAACAGAGTTAACGGTGCTGTGATGATCGGTGGGCCCCACCTTGATGTCTAGGGAGAAATCCACCATGTCCATTGAAATCCTGATGAAAATCCAGTTAGGAAAGAGTAGTTTTGGTAGGTTCTTGTGTGGCCCACTGTACTAACTCAATTCGCCGTTCATCTTACGTCTTTTGACGATCCACGTGCATACACGTGTATGGGTCCAAAAGTCCACCTAGGTGAGGGTATTCCCTACCCCAAAGACATAATGGACGGCTCTAATCATCATAATGGATGATGGATGGGCCCCACAGCGATCAACCGGTGGACGTGCGTCCGACCACTGGCGTGGAAGATGATTTTGAGTCGATCAGCACACGCTGACCGACTTCATAGGATGCGGTGTACGTTGAGTGCACCTACGCACTGTGCACTGGCATTGCTAGTGGGATCCACTCGTGATGTTCATGATAAATTCGCTCCGTTCATCTGAATTTTCAGCTTATTTAACCTGTTGAGATCATAATTGAAGCATATCCGGATGCCAGGTGGGCCCTAAATCAGGATTTAAAGGGGCTGATCTGTCCGTTGGGCCACTTCCACAGGGATCCGGGAGCTGATATTCAATGTGTACGGTTAATTTATGGTCTTCAGGCCATGTATGAAGTTTGGAGCCGATCGGATGGTGGGAACCCTGTGATCTTGCATTATGGATGTCTTTCAGGCCTGTTTAAAGTGAGTGGCTGGAATTTCTTTGATCTCCGGCATGTAAATCCTCTATCTTGGTCCCATGGAGTCCCATCCAATGCCTTGGTGATGCTTGAGCGTTAAATCCATGCCTTTATCCTCCTTTTCAATCCATGCTCGTCAATTCTCCTTGCATCACAAACACGGTTAAAATAACCCGTTAAAACATTATCATGTTCATAATTCAGGTAACAACTGGGGTCTAATATACAATATTTAACCCTCAACACAACCCTCAACCAGCATTTTGCTAGTCCCGAGCAAAGTATATGAAAAATAAATTGAGAATTATAGGACAATTTCTATAAACTCGAGTGATTTTTGAAGCAATCCAGAACTAGAAGTCTAAGATTCATAATTGTTGGCATTACCTTCTCCTGGAATCAAGCTCATGGTAAACTTCATAATCAAGTTCAAATATTAATCCATTAATTAAAACAATTCTAAACATTGAGCTCCATGAGTGTGTAGTGTAATCTCGGCTTAACACTATTAAGATTCACTTCTCTATTTCAGGATATCATTGGTAACCACAAGAGAATTCATGATAACCTAAACCAAAACTTGATCCATTCTTCCAGCTTTTGATGATTTTCACACTATGTCAACTTTTTAAGAGTAAAGCCAAGGAGGGAAATCAAATCCTCACCTATAGGGAGCAAACCTATGGTGAAGACTGTACACCCAACTTTTTCACATATCATCCATGGGAGATTAAATCTACACCTATAGGGAGCAAACCTATGGTGTAGACCATTCGCCCAATCCTTTCAATTTCTTAGGTTGGTTCCTTTCAAGATTAGTGATCACCAAGTTAATCCTTTAATATCGAACTGAACCCTTAATGGGCAAGCGAGATGTGTTTTGTGAACTCATGACTCAATCAATATTTAAAACCTCTAACCATGGATTAATAGTTCGAACTTAACTGTGAATTCTAACAAATAGCTGAATCCAAGAGTCATAAATTTCCAACATCACTTATCTTGTAATTCTAAATCTAAGATGGCCGTCAAAATCACTTCGAATTCATACAAAATTTCAGAAAAATTTAAAAATTTTCACAATTTTCGCGCTTAAGACTAAGAAAACACTGATTAGGAGGCCTAATCTCCCACCCCCAACCTAAAATCTACATTGTCCTCAATGTAAAAGATATGCTCGCAATGTACATGAGACAATGAAAATAAATGAGAAGTGATGGGAAGATTGTACCTGGATGAAGGGCTCAAGAAGATTTTTCCAAAGATATATCAGCATGAGAGCGGGTCAGCACAAGAGAGAAATCACATAAGTAAAATAACAAAAATAACATCACAAAAAGAAGATCTTACCTATACCATTTTCGCAGGTGCTCTTGATTGCATTTAGCTTATGCAACAGGCTTTTAAACCCCTAGGTTGCCCCTAGTGGACGAGTTATAGTCTCGTGAGGGTTTGCAGCAATGTTACCCACAAACATTGAACTAGGAAAATGAAATGGAATAAAAATAAAAAAATAAAAAAAACAGCATAAAGCAAACTACCCTAGTCCTATAAAAACAGGAAACCTACCTATACCTCCATCAGACTAGGAGATCAATCCTGGTAAACAGGATCAGTCAGAGGTATGGACATGTCCTCTGAATCAAATTTCTTGACAAATGGCTTTATGTGATGTCCATTTACTTTAAACTCCTTACCATTGTCAGGATCTCTTATCTCAACGGCCCCATGAGGATATGCAGTGACCACAATGTAAGGGCCAGTCCAACGAGATCGAAGCTTACCTGGAAAGAGATGTAATCAAGAATTATACAAAAGGACTTTCTGACCAGGTGTGAATGATTTTCGTAGAATACATTGGTCATGAAACGCCTTCATTCTGTCCTTATAAATTCTCGAGTTCTCATATGCATCGTTTCGGATTTCTTCGAGTTCATTCAACTGAAGTTTGCGTAGCGAGCCAACGTTGTCCAGATTGAAATTTAATTTTTTGATTGCCCAGTAGGCTCTATGTTCTAACTCTACAGGCAAGTGGCAAGCCTTCCCATATACAAGTCTAAAGGGAGACATTCCAATAGGGGTTTTAAACACAGTACGGTAAGCCCATAAGGCATCAGTCAATCGGATTGACCAATCCTTACGGTCAGGGTTAACCATTTTCTCCAAAATGTGTTTGATCTCCCTATTGGAAATCTCAACTTGCCCATTTGTCTGTGGGTGATATGGGGTGCTCACCTTATGAGAGATATCGTATTTCTTCATTAAACTCTCGAATGACCTATTACAAAAGTGTGAGCCCCCATCACTAATGATAGCTCGAGGCATTCCGAATCAGGAAAGGATGTTCTCTTTTAGGAATTTAATGACCGTGCGATGGTCATTATTTCGACACGGAATCGCTTCAACCCATTTAACGACATAGTCTATAGTGAGCAAAATATATAGATTTCTAAAAGATTGGGGGAATGGTCCCATGAAATCAATGCCCCAGCAATTAAATGCCTTGATGATAAGAATGAGATTCATGGGCATCATATTTCGACATGACAACGCTCCCAATTTCTGACAACGCTTACAAGCTTTGCAAAACTCATGAGTGTCCCTGAACATAGTGGGCCAGTAAAAACCACACTGCAGAATCTTGGCCATGGTCTTTTTAGCAGAAAAGTGACCACCACAGGCCTGTGAGTGACAAAAAGAGATGACACTCTGATGCTCATCGTCTGGCACACATCTCCTCAGGATTTGGTCTGGGCAATATTTAAACAAATATGGATCGTTCCAGAAAAAGTTACGTACCTTAGTAAAGAATTTCTTCTTATCTTGTGCAGTCCAATGTGTCGGTATGGAACCTGTGGCAAGATAATTAGCGATATCAACAAACCAAGGTGAATGGGAGACTCTGAACAGTTATTCATCAGGGAACATATCATTGATATGGGTCCCCTCAAGGGAATCAGAGGTATTGAGGCGAGAAAGGTGATCGGCCACTACGTTCTTTGCTCCTTTTTTATCTTTAATTTCCAAATCAAATTCTTGGAGTAGAAGGATCCATCTTATCAGGCGGGGCTTAGAATCATTCTTAGAAAGAATATACTTGAGTGCCGCATGATCTGTGTAGATAATGATCTTGGATCCGATCAGGTAGGACTTAAATTTGTCCAAGGCGAACACTACGGCTAAGAGTTCCTTTTTCGTAGTCGAGTAGTTCACTTGGGCAGGATTTAGAGTCCTACTCACATAATGAATGACGTAAGGCCTCTTATCTTTTCTCTGACCTAGAACTGCTCCAAGAGCATAATCAGAAGCGCCGCACATAAGCTCAAAAGGAAGGCTCCAGTCGGGTGGTTGTATGATGGGTGCACTAGTTAACATGCCCGTAAGCTTAGTGAAAGCTTCCTGACATGGCTCAGTCCATTTGTTTGGTGCATCCTTTTGAAGTAGATTACATAATGGACGAGAGATGAGACTAAAGTCCTTTATGAATGTTCTGTAAAACCCAACATGTCCTAAGAAGGATCGCACATCCCGTGTGTTCTTGGGTGGAGGTAGGTTAGCGATAAGATCAATTTTTACCTTATCCACCTTGATTCCTTTGGACGAGATAATATGTCTAAGGACAATTCACTTATGAACCATGAAATGACACTTCGCCCAATTAAGTACCAAATTTTTTTCTTCACATCTTTTCAGCACACATTTAAGACTCTCTAAGCACTTGCTGAAAGATGAACCGAAAACAGAGAAATCGTCCATGAAGACCTCTAGATAATTCCCCACCATGTCAGAAAAGATACTCATCATACATCGCTGAAAGGTGGCAGGGGCATTACATAATCCGAATGACATCCTTCTGTAGGCAAAGGTGCTGTAAGGACATGTAAATGTGGTCCTTTCCTGGTCCTCAGGGGCGATTTCAATATGATTGTAGCCCGAATACCCGTTAAGAAAATGGTAATAGGAATGACCAGCTAGCCTTTCTAAGATTTGATCAATGAAGGGCAAAGGAAAGTGGTCCTTTCTCATGACGATATTCAGCTTCCTGTAGTCAATGCACATTCTCCAACCAGTAGTAACTCTAGTCGGCATGAGTTAATTATTAGCATTGGCTATGATGGTGATCCCAGACTTCTTAGGAACTACCTGAGTTGGACTCACCCATTGACTATCGGATATGGGGTATATGATACCCACATCCAATAGTTTAAGAACCTCGGCCTTAACCACTTCCCTCATGTTTGGATTTAGTCTACGTTGTGATTGCCGAGCGGTCTTCGTATTATCCTGAAGATATATGTGGTGAGTACAAATCGAGGGGTCGATTCCCTTGAGGTCCGCTATCGTCCATCTAAGGGCTCCCTTATGCTTAATGAGAATAGATATGAGCATACTCTCTTGTTCTTTCTCCAGGTGGGCAGAGATCACCACCGGGTATGTCTCATCTTGACCTAAATAGACATATTTCAAATTAGAGGGCAAAGGTTTTAGGTCAAGCTTCGGCGGCTTGAGGTTAGACGGTAGAGGCACTACATCAGTTTGGGGCAACTCTTCAAATTGTGGCCTCCACCGGTTAACTTCAAGTACCGGTGCAGTATCAAGCAAGGCACACGTCTCCCTAATCATGTCATTATCAAAATCATGGGAGTAGGCAAGACACATCTCTAGAGGGTCAGAGGATAAGGTCAGAGGTGTCGCATCTTCCACTAAAGAGTCAATCATGTTAATGTCGTGGAAATTGTCATCATCCTCTAAGTTCATGCCGTTATTGAAAAAGATGTTTGACTCTAATCTCATATTTTCAAAAGACATAGTCATGACACCATTCCTACAATTGATAATTACATTTGAAGTGGCAAGGAATGGGCGACCAAGAATGACAGGAATCTGAGTGTTCATGTTATTGATGGGTTCGGTGTCCAGGATGATAAAGTCTACAGGGTAGTAAAATCTATCAACTTGGACCAACACATCCTCAATTATCCCTCTTGGTACACGAACAGAGTGATCAACAAGTTGTAGTGTGGTTAGGGTGGGTTTTAATTCACCAAAACCTAATTGTTTGTATACCGAGTAGGGAATCAGATTGATGCTCGCTCTTAAGTCAAGAAGTGCATGATCAATTCGATGGTCCCCGATTACACATGATATGGTTGGGCTACCGGGATCTTTGAATTTCTATGGCACATCTTGCTTTAAGATGACACTCACTTTCTTGGTCAAGAAAATCTTCTTTTGAATACTCTGCCGTCGTTTGGTCGTGCATAAGTCTTTCAGGAATTTGGCATATGAAGGTATCTGTTTTACGACATCAAGTAGAGGAATGTTGACTTTCACTTGTTTCAACACCTCTAGGATATCCTGAGAGTTAGAGAGAGGTTTTGGTGCGGCCAACCGTTGGAGAAATGGAGCAACTGGCTTTTCTAGAAGTTTCGGTTCTAAGTTTTGTGGGGCCTTACTAGATCCATCATTGTTGTCCTCTTCTGGTTCTTGAGGCTTTTTGGGCCTAACCAGAAGGGTTTTATCAATGAACTTCCCACTCCTAAGAGTGTTGATGGATTTAACGTGCTCCATTTGATTTGAAGAGCTGAGATTACTTATCTCGTATTGTGGTTTAGGATTGGGGAGCGGTTGTGCAGGAAGCATCCCCTTTTCTATAACTGTCATACGTGAATCCATCTTTTGCATAAAATCTCGCATTGCTTGGGTCAGCTCTTGCATGAAATTTTAAATCGGTTCTTCTTGAGGTTTCCCCTGATTTGAATTTTGATTGAAGAAACTTTGAGGAGTAGCAGTTTGTCCATTTCTCTAACTAAAGTTTGGATGATTTTTCCAACCAGGATTGTACGTATTAGAGGTCGGTCCATTGAAAGGTCTTTGATAAGTATTTACGGCATTGGATTGTTCATTCAACACTTCTCGAAAGGTGGGTATCGTAAGACAATTTTCAGTTGTATGAATGTTGCAATCACAGATGCCGTAAACACTTTTATTAACCTTATCCTTCTTTCCTTCCATGACCTCAACTTTTCTTATGAGCGTAGTCACTTTATACTTGAGATCATCCTCTTCTTTCAAGAGATACAATCCACCTTTCTCCTTAGATTGAGTTGGCCTAGACGTGGTGTTCGATTTTGGGTAATAGTTCTATGATTATGTTTTTTCAGCAAGACTATCGAGGTAATCCCATACCTCGTCAACATTTTTATTAATGAATTCTCCATTACAAATTGTCTCGACCATTTGGCGCATGGAAGATGTCAGTCCATCATAGAAAAAAATTATAATGCACCATGTTTCAAAGTCGTGTTGTGGGCATGAACTGACCAAATCCTTGAACCTTTCCCAACATTGGTAAAATGTTTCATCCTCCTTTTGGGTGAAGTTCATGATTGCTTTTCTAAGGGTAATTGTTTTATGATGTGAAAAAAATTTCTTTATAAATTCCCTTTGCATATCATTCCATGTGCCAATGGATCTAGGACGCAGTGAATGTAACCACGTCCTAGCCTTCTCCTTTAAGAAAAAAGGAAAGAGTCTCAGCCTTACTGTGTCCTCAGACACATTTTGAAAATATAATGTGGCTATGATTTCATCAAACTCTTTCAAATGTAGATATGGTTCTTCAGATTCAAGCCCATGGAACTTAAGAAGGAGTTGGATAACCCCTGGCTTGATGTCCATATGTCCTGTATTTTCAGGAAAAATCATGCATGAGGGCATACTCACCCCCGCTGGTTATAAATAATTTCGTAAAGTACGAGGTGGGGGTGCTTGATGCACCTCATTCTCATCCTGAATGTCTTCCACCCTAGGTTGGGGTAGAAGAGGTTGGTTTTCAGCCATCACTTCAATTAACTCAGGGGATTTCGAGTGGTGTCTAGTCCTGCGATGGATAGTTAACCCCTCAACCAATCCTCCTTCAGTCAGGAGACGTCGAGTGTTGTCACGGGCCCACTTGGGCATGAAACACTCGCAGCCCTCAATCAAATTCGAAACCTAATCCTAAGAAAGGAAAAGAAAATCTAGAAAGAAAGAGAGGGTTGGAAAGAAGTTACCAAATTGGAGTCCTTAAGTTAAAAACCTGCAAAAGAAAACAAAATAAGTCAGTTTCTAAAAATAAGGTCTAAAATTAGAAAATCCTTAAAAAGAAAGATAGAAGTACTAGTTTCTAAAAGAAGAAATTCCTAAAGGAAAGTGGAAATTTCTAAAATAAATTAGAAAAGTCCTAAACTAGAAAGTAAGTTACTAAAAGAGATCTGAAAAATTAAAAGTAGAGAAAGAGCTTACCGAATTAAAAATTTCTATCTTAAAAGCCTACAAAATAAGAAAGTTAGTTTCTAAACAAAAAGTCTACAAGTAGAAAATTTCTAAAAATAAATTAGGAAACAAAGTTAGATTCTAAAAGGGTTAGAATTAGAAAGTTACTAAAAATCAAAATAGAAAGTTAGTTTCTAAAAAGAAGACCCAGAATTAGAAAGTTTCTAAAATAGAAAATCCAAACCTATAATTAGAAAGAATTTCTAAAAAGAGAAATAACTAACCTAGTTTCTAAAACTCAAACCCTAATTCTAAAAATAGAAAAAGTAGAGGAATTAGAAAGGAATTACCAATTTAGAAGTTTATGTCAGGATCCTACAAAACAGGAAAACAGGTTAGTTTCTAGAAATCAGAAAAACTTAAACCTCAAGTTAGAAAAATTCTAATCTTAAACTAATCCTAAAACTAGTTAATTTCAGAAAACGAAACCGTCAATCCCCGGCAACGGCGCCAAAAACTTGTTCACTCCCCAAGTATAGGGTTGTGATGTAGTAATAAACTCGGTGAGACTGAGGTCGAATCCCAAGGGACTGAAACCTGTACGTTTATCTGAAACTAACTAAAATTAGAACTAAACTAAGATGAAATCTAAATCAGGTGAATATGAGTGAATAATGGTGAAATAGGAAACTAAAATTTGTAGAAATCAAAGGCGAGAAACTAGGGATTCAGAAGATCTAATTGTAGAGATCAGGGAGATTTATGCTTGATTCATGAACTCAACTAGACTTCGAGTCCCATCTTCAGCTAGTTGGAAGATATACCACTAAAACACAATCTGAACTTCTTTTGATTTAGTTTTCAAAGAGATGAAAGGTATGAGAATTAGAGTCGATTCTATCACAAAACCATGCCCATGAGACAAATTTAACAACAGAACTAAACTAATTCACAACCAATCAAAAGATGTATGAATGTTAAGAAGGATTCCGTCATCCAACCATGTCCAAGGGGCAATGGTGAACAATAGGGCATCCTAATTTCATAACAAAAAAATAAGGGAAAGAAAATACTCAAAGCTATCGCAAATCCATTATAATTTAAGTCATAACAAACCATTAAAAACTGAAAGCATTCCGATTAATCAACTAGAATCGAACGTCAGTTCATAAACATGAATCCAAAATGTAAAACGCCCCATCACGCTACAAGCTTCACCTCTTAGCCCTAACTAAGAGGTTTAGCCAACCATGATTGGACTAATTCTCAAACAATTCATAAATAAAAAAAACTAATCAAACCAGCAACTGAAAAACTCTCCCTTTTACTGCCATCCAAACGTCCCAGCCGCAGGTTGAATGCAACTTCCCCAAGCTCCCCACGTCCAAAGACTTGGATCCCTCCCTCTCTCTTCTCTCTTGTATTTTATACATCCAGGGGTGGTGGAACTTTTGCACCACGAAGATGGTGAGAGGATCCGTTGGAGCTTTTACGCAGCTGTCTCGCAAAACAACATGGACAGCGTCCAGTTTTCACGAGCAGAGCGCTATCCTCGGCGTTGCTACAGTCATTGGGGCTCACATCGATGTTTTATGAAAAATCCAGTCCGTCCATTAGATTGATCTTGAAAAACCATCCAGGTATGGATTTTTTGGATTGGATTTGGTGTGGCCCACCAGAGTTCTTCTTGCACCGTTCGTCTTCCTTTTAGACGGTTGAAAACCAATCTCCATTCCTTCAATTCCATCATCTAAGCTTGGATGATAGGGAGTGTGGGCTTCTGATGGACAGCCCAGATCCGACCGATGAAGCACGGTGGTGGCCCACAAAATTTGTCCGCAGGCTCTGTTTGCGAAACAGAGTTTACGATGCTGTGATGATCGGTGGGCCCCACCTTGATGTCTAGGGAGAAATCCACCACGTCCATTGAAATCCTAGCGAAAATCCAGTCAGGAAAGAGTAGTTTTGGTAGGTTCTTGTGTGGCCCACTGTACTAACTCAATTCGCCGTTCATCTTACGTCTTTTGACGATCCACGTGCATACACGTGTATGGGTCCAAAAGTCCACCTAGGTGAGGGTATTCCCTACCCCAGAGACACAATGGACGGCTCTGATCATCATAATGGATGATGGATGGGCCCCACAGCGATCAACCGGTGGACATGCGTCCGACCGTTGGCGTGGAAGATGATTTTGAGTCGGTCAGCACACGCTGACCGACTTCATAGGATGCGGTGTACGTTGAGTGCACCTACGCACTGTGCACTGGCATTGCTAGTGGGATCCACTCGTGATGTTCATGATAAATTCGCTCCGTTCATCTGAATTTTCAGCTTATTTAACTTGTTGAGATCATAATTGAAGCATATCCGGATGCCAGGTGGGCCCTAAATCAGGATTTAAAGGGACTGATCTGTCCGTTGGGCCACTTTCACAGGGATCCAGGAGCTGATATTCAACGTGTACGGTTAATTTATGGTCTTCAAGCCATGTATGAAGTTTGGAGCCGATCGGATGGTGGGAACCCTGTGATCTTGCATTATGGACGTCTTTCAGGCCTGTTTAAAGTGAGTGGTTGGAATTTCTCTGATCTCTGGCATGTAAATCCTCTATCTTGGTCCCATGGAGTCCCATCCAATGCCTTGGTGATGCTTGAGCGTTAAATCCATACCTTTAGCCTCATTTTCAATCCATGCTCATCAATTTTCCTTGTAGCACAAACACGGTTAAAATAGCCCGTTCAAACATTATCATGTTCATAATTCAGGTAACAAATGGGGTCTAATATGTAATATTTGACCCTCAACAGTAGCTTGATTGAGGTCAGGCACATTCCTGACATGAAGAATAACTTGGTTTCTCTAGGTGCACTTGAGATAATAGGGTGCAAGTGTCACGCCCCAAACTCGGAAACTAGGCTCACAAAATTTCTGATCACCGAATCCAGTGCCGACAGCCTCCGTAATACCCCATTTTAGACTCCTAACGCCCATACGCCAGATTCCGATCCTGGGATCCTATAAGGAGGATTTTCAGTAGATAAGCATAACCACAAGTTCACCCAAATCACAAATGCAACATCATCATCATATATCTACTAAAATAAAAAACTTGAGTACAATACATGAAGGGAAAATACAAGATAAATGCTAAAAGCTCCAGAAGCTCTGCCGCACGCTCTTGCCTCGTCACCTGCACGCATCTATCGTGCATAAGCTTATAGAAAGCTTAGAGGGCAGTGTACATGTGTGTGTAAGATAAGTGTCAAGCACACAAAATCAATGTAAGCAGAATACTGGCAAGGCTATAAGTCATTTAATATTAGAGTATGCAATACAGATCATAGTGAGCTAAATATCAGATACTAATGATTCAATACAATATGCATTCTTAAGGGCCAAGAAATATCATCAGCCTCATCTAGGCCATATAAATGCAGAAACACCGCAACCCAAATACCATATGCCACAGATATAATGCAATATGCTGATCCTAGTGAGTCCATAATACTATCAACCTTATTCAGGCTATGCAAAACAGAAGCATAGTAAACTAAATGCTATATGCTGAGGATGCAATGCAATATGCATTCTTAAGGGCCAAGAAATATCATCGGCCTCATCTAGGCCATATAAATGCGAAAACAATAGCAACCCAAATACCATATGCCACGGATGTAATATAATGCAATATGTAGATCCTAGTGAGTCCATAATACTCGAAGAACAGACCAATCATGTAAAATAAACCTTATTATTGACCAAAGGCTATGCAAGTATGGACGAAGCAGCCTTAGTCTTATGTAACTACCTTGAATGCTATGAAATCTTGAGGATGCAATGTACTTTCTTTTTCTTTTCAACTTGAGTCGCTTGAGTATTGTCTTGTGAGCAGTTCTTTCAATCAAGATCTTGAGTCTTGTATTGTGAGCAGTAGAGCTTCACTTAAGATCCTTGAGAGAGCTTCACTTGTGAGCTTTAACATAACAGTGATTTTGGCATCACAAATTTGACAACAAACAGGGATATAAAGTATAGCACTTACAAGTACGTAGTGTCGTAGGGTATGGGGTCCATCACAAGGGACTTCTATCCAAACCAGTCCCATACCTAAATTTGGATAGCAAGACTCAATGTGGTAAACTCTCGATCTCTGGTTGGTCTCGTGCCCCAACCAAAATCCTGGCCATTGTGAGGGTACACATAACAAATTAGTTACGCACAACCAGCCCGAGTGGATAGTGAATGAATGTAACACCGCGGATTTCGAGGGCCAAGTAAAGCTTAACTCTCGAGATCCAACACATCACTTATGCAACATGGATAATGATGTTTAAATGTTGTCCATATTAACATCTTAAACATGAGTAGGATTATACTAAAACAGCATATCATACTCCAGATGTAATTAAACTAAGCAGCGGAAGACGGAAATATAGGTATCTCAGAACGGTAAATGTTATGCAACCTCCAGAGTATGATGATGTAATAGGTTTAATATATACAAAGGTTGTCTCAAAATATACAAAATTCTAAAATATAAGTGTCCGATAAATCCATATAACCCTGTGATCCCGTCAAATCAGCACGAGGTCTACATAGACCCGCCTGACAGCTGAACGTAGGAGAATTCCTCCTTCTCGTCTATGAAATCTAAATCAGCGGCATAGACTCTGTTGTCACTTGCATTTACAACAGAGTTTGGTTGGTGTTTTAAAACACCGTCCTAGAGTGGGAGTGAGTGATCAACTCAATGGTACTATAAGGCGAAGGTTAACATGTTATCGATTCAATCAAGCAGTAATGATAAAGCAATACAACAATCATATCCTAAGTACTCTTGTTAATACAGGGATGGTATGCTGTAATGGTGCATGCCCTAGCACAAAGCTCCCTCACAAGTGACTCCGTTAACCATTCGCGCATGACAAATTCCCTAAACCTGCCCTTTCACGCCAAAGCACATGCAATGTGGTGCATGGTCGTGTTAGTCAAGTACTTAATTAGGCTTATTCATAGAATAGATTTGGGAAGCTAAGGTACCTCATTTTACATCATTGACCCAAACGAGGATCCATCTAGGGTCGTCAATCCTAGTTAATCACATACGATAGGTAAGTTGTAGGGCATCACCCCTAATGAAAGCAGTGGATAGGTAAATTCGAGAGTTTATACTCGAGGTTACTACGGGGAGGCTCGTCACCTCAAAGTAAGCCGACAGCTCGAATACAGTGTCCCATACCACCATATTCAGCTCACGAGTCTGGGTTGCTTACTGGTCACTATGGGGAGGCTCGTCACCTCAGCGTAGGCCGACAACTCGACCATGGTGTCCCATACCACCATGCCCGGCTCATACAATGGTTGAAACGGGTCTTTACATTGGTAAGTGGTACCTTTGATTCAAGTAGTAGTGTCCATACATGGTAAACACATAATGGGCCAATCGGTTTATTAGATAAATTCAATTGGTACGAGCGCATGCTGAATTAATCGACATGGAGCACATAAGCAATCCACGTGGCCTAACCACTGTCGACAATCATCGTATGACCTAGATTCACTGAACATATCAAATGTGGTGAGACTAATTCGGCCACCCAAATGGGAATTGTTACCGATTGCCTGGACTACGTTGTAGTCCCAATCTTACTCAGATGAAATACATAGATACATGTGACAAGCATATTAGCATTTATCAAACATTCTAAATACAACTCTTGTTTGAGCATTTCGTCGAACACATTGAACATATTACCAAATATTTGCATTTCATCCATTAATTGCATAGTCAAAATTAAGATTTCATAAAGGAAACTGTACATATAGATGAGGTAATTGAGAATCCCATCTTAATACTCTTATTACATACAATTCATCAACAATTTCACATTCAGACATATTATTAAACACTTAGACTACACATTACTAAATATAAAGACTAGGTTAGTTACGACATGAACTATAGCAATCCATCACATAAAGAGATTGTAATACATACTACAAACATGATTCCTAGATTTTATAGTCATGACAGGCACAAATCACAATTTCATATTCATTCAAACATTTCAACAAACACATGAAATGCATCTCATATTCAACATAGTTCACACATGTATGATTTATCGAAAACGTTGTAACTAAGATCATATGGCAGCAATCAAGTCAGACATAAATCATTGCTGACATTGAAAGCCTTGAAAACCATAACCTAAATGTTTATAATCCGCACCTTTCGTTGGAGTACTCGCTTCAAACTCGGTTCGAATCCTACGTTCCTGAATATAGAACAACGGTTACCTAAACATTGAAATAGGTTAGGTATTTCATCGAGTACTCGATTTTGATTCCTAAATCGAGATTAGGGTTAGGATTTCTTACCCAAATCATAGTTGAAATTGGTGTAGTGAAATGGGAGAGCTGATTCAGCTCGTGGAGTAGTGGGAGTTAATCCCAGCAATGATCTCCCTATCTCACTCTCTTCTCCTCACTCTTTTCTCCTCTTTTCTCTCTTCTCTCTCCTAAGGTTAGAGAAATTCGTGTGAAATGGGAATGGGGTGGTTTAAGGGCATTATATAGGCCCAGAACTGGTGTAAATGGCCCCAGCGCCATGGTATACTTAGGTTACAGCCAAAGGGTGCCTGTTTTGGGCAAAGGAGACTCATCTGGAGGTCCATTACTCAACTACAGGATGGAACAAGTTCTCTGACCATGGATCTAAGCTAGGTTATGATTTTGGTACGATCGGATTAGTGGATCGACCGTGGAGGATCCGTGTCAGATCAACGGTCGTTGTCGCTCGATCAGGGCCACACATATATAGATATGTGCAGAAAAATTTCCCTGATCCGTGGGTGAAGTTCGGTCAGAAACTGATGGTCTAAAATCTTCAATTTCTCCCATAAGCCAATGGCCCAATTTACATAAGTTTCAATGCATTTTCCGAAGGTATTCGCGTTTCTCACACACTCTGCTCAGGGCTCAAGTTATGCATTTTGGACATTATCCGGGCTCGATTCCCGCGATAGTTGTCAAGCCTAATAAGACGGTCATAACCTTATAGTTTCATGGTCATCGAACTTTCGACGTGCGGTCCAGGTCCGATACGGAGTTTCAACGCGCTCCTGAGAGCAACTGGCTTTTGAGATTTCTCCTAGGTTTTTAAGTAGCGTTGATTTAGTGATTTTGACAGGTTTGGGTCTTACCATTTATATTGATAGTGGTTCAAGCTAATCCACCAATTAATTCAGTTTAGTACTTAATTAATTTTCATCTAATTTCTACAGAATACGGTCCTTAGGGATTTCTGCCTGAGGTGGTACTCGGGCCTTTATACGGATTTTTTCGAGACGTTACAATGAATGAATGAATGGGTAAAATGCTGAGTATGTAACTCCTACTCAATAAGTCCATATATTAGTACTGTATATCTCTAGGATCATCACTGGGGTCTAGTACACTCTAAGCTGGCTTGCCACCTCATCAAGCGCACAACTGGGTAAGTGGAAGAGACCTCACTATATGCCTATCCATAACGGCCAGGCCCGTCGATAGCAGACCCATTTATGAGCTGGTCATACTCAGCTTAACATTACCTACTCCCTTAGACGAGTAAGGCCACACCCCCTCCCAACCGACCACGACACAGTGGGAGACACGACCTACTGGTATACGGCCCTCATGTGCTCATAAATATCCACTCGATCTATACGTTAGGGCATCCCTTGACCTCGGGAGTTTAAGAATTTTCTTTTAGGGACATCTATCGCGCCCATATGCTAGAATTAAACATTTTTGGTGTCTCATCTAGCCATCCACAACATGCCTGTAGAGGCCACAACATTGATGTCGCTAGGGCGTACGATGGTCATATCACAAAATGCGAGATACATGAGTCATACCATCCAGTCATGCATCAAACCTACGCATATCATGCGCTCATGTGGGGCAACTTCATCTCTCAGAGAGTCCCATAGACAATCAGCCCAATGGTTCAATCACTCCTCATGACAAGCATGCGGATGATGCGTATGGGCATGTATCATGAAGTATACTAGGCATGATTATAATCACATACATCATAGTGGGCTGGTATAAGATGGTCTATGGCCCGTATAGGTGAATGGGTGGTGTGCAATAATCACCTACACTTGGTGGATCTCACACATATAATAGGCCTCATGCATATAATGGTCCTCACGCATATAATAGGCCTCTTACATCACAATTGGGCCTCATACAATCGTAATGAGCCTCATACAATCACAACGAGCCTCGTACCATCACAATGGATCTCATACAATCATAATGAGTCTCATATAATCACAATGGGTCTCATACAATCACAACGGGCCTCACATGGTCATAATGGGCCTCATATAACAACTAACCTTGCAATGACCTTATACAGTCATAATGTTTTACTAACACATACTTAATCTGTATACTAACATAGTCGTAATCAATAATTAACTTATATATAGCCGGGTCCATAGAAGGACAGTAGATCTAATCCATAACATAAGGATCAGTCCTGAACAGCGGATACACCAAATCTAATACCACAAAATTTTCTACCTATGGCCAGAGGTGATGATCATCCTCCTCATAACAAGGATGGGTCTAGGTGGCCTACTCATGAGCCTAAGAGTGGGCTTCCAGGTTTGGGTACTTCTACTAGCATCAATGGGGACCCAAAGAATTGGGATAGCCCAATAAGGCGAGAAGGATCATACTAATAATAATAGGGGCCCATCAATTTGGGTTAGCCCACTAAGGGGAAATAAGAATGAGCCTAATACAATCATAATGGGACTCATATAATCTTAATGGCTTATATCATGATGTTGCATTAGCACGTACTCATAGTCGGCATCGATAATCGGCCTATACACAAGGCGGGGTCCATAAATGAAAAGCAGATCTATAACATGAGGGTCAATCCTCAACTGTGGATATACTAAATCTGATAACACGGATCGTTTCATCTACGCGATGATGAACTCTCCTCATATCAAGGTTGGGCTTAGGTGGCCTACCTATAATCCTAAGGATCTGGAATGGGCTTCCTTCACCATATTATCATATGGCCCGCTAGATGCCACAGGGGGCCCAAATAAGTCTTGGATGGACTCCAAGATTAAAAAAATCCTACTAGTAACCAATGGAGGCCCAACATTTTGGGTTAGCCCAAAAGAATAAATGGATCATGCAATATCAGTGGGGCCCAACGATTTGGGTCAACTCACTTAGAGAAGGATGAGAATGGGCCTAACAAAGGCCTAAGGGAAGGTCATAATGTGGATGTTTAACCATCATTACCCATCAATGTGGACATTTAACCAACATTGCTCCAAGGAGTGACCCACATAGAGCCAAACATATAGTGGGGCCCATAGGCCTCTCAAAAGGGCCTCACATATATCACAAAGGGCCTCACTTATAGGCCTAATATACTTCACAATGGGCCTCACTCATGGGCCTAATATACATCCCATTGGGCCTCACTTAAAGGCCTCATATACATCTCAATGGGCCTCACACAAGGGCCTCCTACAACACTTTGGGCCTCATTATATGGGTCACATATACATCACATCGGGCCTCATCAAATGAGCCACAAATATATTACAACGGGCCTCATCAATGGGCCATAAATACATCATATTGGGCCTCACTAAATGGACAACTTGGATCAAACACGTACATCATGTGGGGGCCACGTGGATGGACGGTGGGGTGAAAAAAATACATCATGGTGTGGTCCGCATCTAGGGATGGACGGACTGGATATAAAACACATCTCAAGGTGGGCCACACCCGTCCAGCAATATGGACGACGTGGATAAAATAGATACATTATGGTGCATCCCACAACACGTCTAGATGGACGATGCTAATATATAATGCATACGTTAAGGTAGGCCCCACACGAGAAAAATAGATGGATGGCATGGTTGCAAAGCATATACATCACCCACATAGCACCATCCAGATGGACGGTGTGGCTATAAAACACATGCATCATGGTGGCATCCCACCATCCCAATCAAGTGGACGGTAGGGATATAAAATACATACATCATGGTGGCCTCATGTGGGACCCATGGATGCACAAAGTGGATACAACACTACATCAAGGTGGGCCCCACCAGGAATGGGCAGACGGTGTGTATGTAATACATACATCGAAGGTGAGGTCCACCGTCCTGCCCAATGGACGGACGGTATAGATAAAACACATACATCATGTGGGATCCACGTCCATATATAGGACGACACGTACACCATAGGTGGGGTCCACCATCAAATGGACGGTGTTGATAAAACACTTGCATCACGGTGTAACCCATCGTCCAGCAATCTGGATGGTGGAGATAAAACACATATATCAGTGTGGTCCACAGTCCAGTATGGATGGACGGCGTGGATCCACACGTGTGGGCCCCATGCCCAGATGAATGATTTGGATATAACACATCCATCATATGGCTCCACCGTCCATTGCTGGATGGTGGACAATGTGGATATGAACACATACATTATATGGCTCCACCGTCCAATGCTGACGGTGGTGGATGTAACACATCACCAAAGTGGGGTCTACATCCCACATGGTGGACAGTGGACCCAGCACGTCATCAAGGTGGGGTCCACGTCCCACATGCTGGACGGTGGACCCAACACATCAGGTGGGTCCTAAGTGAGTGGGCCACCCCATGATCAAGCTGATATTTATATTTTCCCTTCATCCAGGCTAGTCAATAGCAAGGTGGGCCGCCGCTGCTAGACAGTGGGTGGCCCACAACTTGATAATGTGGATACATACATTTTAGTGGGGTCCACAACACATGGGGGGGGGGGGAGAGAGAGAGAGAGAGAGAGAGAGAGAGAGAGTGCGATGGAGGGCTCCGCCATTATGAGCCAAATAACATTGTCTTCAAAAGGAGGAGCTCTCAAATCTGCAGACATTCATCATCTCCTTTTCCGGGTTCTTCTTTCCAATTCTCGTTTACATAGCTTTCTTCTGTTTTTTTTGGAATTCATAATTTTTTTCTTTAGTTTTATTCATCTTAGGTTGCATCTTAGTTTAGTTTTCTTTCTTATATTAATAACATAGTTTATGCTAGGACGTAGATCTCTAAACATAGAACTAGCACCGTTTGATCCTGAGATTGAAAGAACAATTCGTGAAAGATTGAGAAATACTCCTGTTGAAATGGCGAATGAGACTGAAGTTAAAGCTCTCAAAGATTATTCAGCTCCTGTCCAATTTAATGCGCCTTCATGCATAGTGTTGCCAACCACTACGGCAGCACACTTTGAACTTAAACCTGGAGTCATACAATTGTTGCCATCCTTTTATGGATTGGACAAGGAGGACCCATATCATCATGTGAAAGAATTCTTAAACATTTGCTCCACCTTTAAGTTCCAAAACTTTTCAGACGATTCGATCCGCCTACGCCTGTTTCCATACATCACGTGGGTCCCAATACATGTGGGCCCACCAATAAAATCAACGATGGAGATCCCTTTTCCATAAAAAACATAAGGTCTGATGACCTTTCTCAATAGGAAAAATAACATCATGGGTCCATGGAGAATGGCCCCATCATGGGAGGAACATAGGAATTATAGTGGGCCATTGGCCACAACTAGGGTCTGAAGTGAGATCCATACCATCAATCAGTAGGCTCCACTTGGCCCATCAATAAAACACAAATCTAGTCCTATAAACACCCACCAATTGCTAATCTTCTAGGCTCCTTGGAATGCTAAGCTCTTTGGCTTCGATTTTAATGGAGGATGATGAAGACTGAAGGGCTAGGATGAAAGATTTGGGGGTAGGAAGTGGGCCACACACTTGGGTCTCCTTGGAGCTTCTCTTTGGTTGCTTTGAAAAAATGGTGGAGAAAATGAGAGAGAGAGAGAGAGGAGATGTAAGGAGAGAGGGATGGGTGTGTGTAAGGAAGGGATGGGTGAGAGTTGACTTTTGGGTGAGAGAGGGATGGGTGCCATGCTTTATTGGTAAGAGAGGTATAGGCTAGGTATGAGTTGTGATGGGAAGTACTTGACTTGTGATTGATTGATTGATGTGATAGATTGGGTAGAGATTCTCTCGGGACTCGCAACATGCAGTATTTTTTCAATATAAACATGGGCCCACAACTCCTAGCCTGGGTATCGCATCAGTACGCAAGACACGGCGTTGGAACCACGACGACGGTGCGGTCGCTAGGGTATAAGTCTTGGGTTGAGTCGACTCAAGTCTATGGGATGCGACTTAGGGTCGTGTGCAAACACCAGTTATAGGTTGCAGGTTGCCAGAATTTCGACAGGGAGGATCGCGGGAGTCTAAGGAACAGTACGGACTAGGATACGTGCCTTACAGCAAGTTTACCGGTATTAATGGTGTCCTTAAAGTATCAAAGGAGGCACTCATAGTTATTATAGTGCAGAGGCATGGTAACTGTAATGCCTCAGTTTTCAGAACCTGAGTATACAACTCATTTCCTGAAATCGCGGGAGTTAGTGAATCAATAAGTGACAATCAAAATAGAATCAAAGTGCAAATAGCGAAATCAAGCGTAGATAAGCCATAAACCAAAAGACAACAATATCTTGGTCCACTCAGCTGGGGACCCAAATACAAAACCCTCAAGTTTAAATGTTCTAAACAAGCCAACAATATCTATATCTACTGATTCAATCCAAAGTATTCTGCCGCTTCCTGATGTAGCTCCTCGTATAGCCCCTCGTCTTCTCCAGCTGCAACAGTCCTGAGATCCGTGCTATAATCGCTCATACCTGCACCTGCGTCCTCTGTACGGTTGAACATTGATGAATGAGTGGCCAGCTCAGTGTGAATTCTCCTCAAGATTACACATCGTCGTCATAGACAAGAATAGCATGAAAGAAAACAGGCCAAAAAAACATAACTATATGCAGTCTTATTATATGCATGGATCGTGAATGCATCATCGACCTGGGCATGCTTATCCAGTTGACAGTTGGGCTCATCACCCATATAAAGATAGGCCATTAACGAAGCACATCACATGCGTACATCACGTATTGCATAATGGCTGCCCATCGCGCATCACGTACGTAAATCGATAGTTGATGGTTCGACAACTAGCGAAACGATACCCCAATAACTCAGAGGCACGTGCTACATCATCAAGAAATATCCACTCATCATCATCAATATGTTATGTATGCATGATCAGCCAGGCCATTATTAGTCAAATTACAATCAACCAGTTTAAATAAGCTTAAGGTCACTACGGGGGGCTCGTCACCCAGCGTAGGCTGACGACTCGGGTATAGTGTCCCATTCCACCATCCCCGACTCATGATTTTACCGCCTTAGGGTGTGGATAGAACCCATCAACATGTGGCCAATCAACTCTCAATGTATGAGAAACTACCATCGTATGCTGAATATGAATGAAGTGTTAAAGATATTGAATACATCGATTAAATGAGTCGGTATGTATGATTCAAATGTGAATAAACAACGGTAATAAAAATGTTGAAAGGTTCATTCCATAGTCAGGTAGGTGGAATCACTCCATAGATGGTAAATCCCATGAATTTAAACTGCCACTAACATAACCTCCATGTTGAGGGTCTAGTCTTATCCCAATCAATCTCATTACACCCTAAGTACAGACTTTCTTTAAATAAAATTTTTCCTAGAGAGATTTTGATTCATATGTCTTGCAAACAATATAATAATATGAGAGGATGACATGGAGATTAAGTAGTGAATTATCTGAAGTGACTAAGGCATGATTCAATAATCAAAGTAAAACTCATGTATCCATATAATTCAAGAGTCACTTAAGTAGTCAAGTTCTAACATTCAAATTGGATATGTATGAACATAACTTATCAATTCTAAGGCATGCATTCAAGTAAGCTAATCAAATGATTGAATCAATGTATTCAAGTCATCTAATCAAGTGATTTAATCAATTATAAGATAGGTATTCAAGTAAACTGATCAAGTGATTTAATCAATTCTAAGACATGTATTCAAGTAAACTAATCAAGTGATTTAATCAATTATAAGACATGTATTCAAGTGAACTAATCGAGTAATTAACTAATTCTAGGATATCGTTTGTAGTTATTATAAAAACTATATTTGGTCTAGTTTAGAGATGGAAAGCTCAAGGGGAGAAATCATCACCTGTAGGGTTGTATTCCCGTCCTCCATCTAAGTTCCCGTGAGTACCTTGCGGCCCAAAATCACATAAGTAATCTCCTAAAGTCATAGTTTGTATTAGTCAAAGTCCTCAAAGTTTTATCTAACAAACACATTGAAGTTGTGTTGGTTTGAAAGGTCCCATGAATAAGGTTATTTGGGCTGCATTAGAGTGACCAAGCCCTCCAGATTTTGTCCAACAAGTGGCCCAGATTGGGCCTGGAATCATCCCATAATTAAGGCCTGAACTAGGCCTGACTGGGCCCAACTTGTTAGACTTAATAGATACCCAGCAATTGGGCTGGGCTGGGCCGTTCCTTGGCACAGTAGTGATAAAGTCCACCCACCATGGTTGGTTGGGCCGGACAGTTGTTGGTCTAGCAACAATGAAATCCATGGGCACGCCTAATTGGGCCGTTTTCTAGCCCGGTACATTAAAATCCCAATGTGGGCTGACTGGTTTTCGGCCCACGAGACATTTTTTAATTAAATACCAACGTCTGCTGGGCTGGGCTCGTCCTGGCCAAGCACCCGAATATACTCTCTATGGACTAGGTAGCCCATTATTATCCCCACCTCAGGCCCATTCTTATGGCCCCATATGAGCTACTGGGCTGGGCTCGCCCTGGCCCAACAGCCACTTGAAATATCTTTAGGCTAGGCCATTTTCTGGCTTAACAGCATGTCTACAAAGGAGGCTAGGCCCACTGCAGGGTTTCAAGGCTAGCCCAACCACACGTCCGAGGGGGTAGTGCAGCCAACCTGCATCATGCAGGGGCGTCCTACCTGTCGTATGTAGGATGCATTCTAAGGTAAATGTGTTGTGGCCCACTGCTTGGTTTCAGAGGACCTGGGCCCACTACATGCTCCCAAAGGTTGGGCCATCACATGATTTCACAAGCTAGCCCGACACTACTTGGTGCAGCCCACTGAGATTCACGGTGGGGCCCACAAGGCATGCACTCGGTGAGGCCCATTATGATGTGTGTGGTGTGGCCCATTGTGATGTGTGTGGTTTGGCCCACTGAGATCTCGACTCAGTGAGGCCCATAGAGATTCACCTCCATCATCTGGTTTGAAGGCAGGGACCCTCCCTTGCTGGGCCCACATGCAGTGTGAGAAACACTCATCTCATTACCGGCCTGTTGAGTTGGGAAGGGTGCCGAAGCTCGGCCCATCATTTGCAATGAGCTAGGGCTTGCTCGTCTCAAGCCTTGTCTATGGTTGGCTTTAACTAGACGAGACAACCACCTCACATGGCGTGGAGCTGGCCTGTAATCACTTCGGCTGCTAGCTCCGACAATCGAATGTTGTTGGCTACAAAATGGAAGGAACTGACCGTTACCCGATCCATTCTTCGCCTGCCGAGTCAACTCACACACAGCTAACGCAGCTTGTATAATGCCCCACCTGTGATGTTCATTTCGGGTTAATGGGTTCTATGGTCGTTAGAAAAAACCTAACCGAGGCAACTCAAGGTCATGCCTGATGGAAGATCCTGGTCTCAGGACTCAATGGGGTAGCAACTCGACCTACCTGAGTGGTTAAAAGCGGACGAGTCGAGCTGACTTGCAACTGCCTCTCTCCCTCTCACTCTCTCCTATCTTCTCTCCTCCTCTCTCTCCTATTTCCTCTCCTTCTCTCTCTCCTATTTCTTCTCTAGTGTGGATTCCAATGTGGGCTAACAACCTTTATAGTCGAGAGAGCAAGCTTGCATGACTCAACCAATGGCTGAGATGAAAATGCCCCTTGTCATGGCCATTCCTGACAAACCATTATGCATGAGGTCCATTCGACCCTAGGGATGGATTCCTATTGAGATGACCCACCAGAAAAGCATTCTTTCATCCATGGTGGGGCCCATCTCGTTATCATGGGTCAGACGCTCCAACGGGGAAGATGAGAGGGTAGTTAATGACAACCTTCCATCTACGGTATTTCCTTGAGATCTGGTCTGTTTGAACAGAACAGATGGAGCTTGTGATCACTACGGGGCCCACTGTTTGGGCCATTCATGTGCATTTTGGAATATCCCATGAGATACTCCATATCTCACCATTTTCTCGTGAGACGAGATGTCTCGCGCTTCCAACTCGCATCGCCCTAGCAGGAGTAGCTGGGATCGATCCACGTGGCCCGGGGAAAGGCCCGGATCGTGCCATCACCCATTTCTTGAAAGGGAAATGTATACTTTTCTTTTCCTTAGTATAGGCTATTGTTCAACCATTTTTGGTAATAGGAGAACACGCTCTCTAAAGGACGAATTTGAGTGTTTGGATGATCTTTAACGGTCCTTAGTTCAGAGTTAGTTTGATTTGATGAAGTATCTGGCTTGTTAATTAAAAGAACTTCATCATTATCTGAACTTGAGGTAGGTGTATTCAAGTGATCATTGATGACCACATTAATGGACTTTTGAATCACACCGGTCCTCTTGTTCAGTACTCGATATGCACGACTATTCAAAGAATACCTTAAAAAGATCCCTTCATCACTTTTAGTGTCAAACTTACACAGATTTTCATGGTCACGTAAAATATAACACTTGCTGTCAAAAACTCAAAAGTATTTGACAGTAGGCTTCTTATCGAACCATAATTCATAAGCTGTCTTACAGTTTCATTTTCTCATATAGACCCGGTTGATTATATAGCATGCAGTATTTACAGCTTCAGCCCAAAGATTTTTAGGGAGCTTCATACTATTTAACATTACATTAACCATTTCTTGAAGCACTCTATTGTTTCTTTCAACAATTCCATTTTGTTGTGGTGTTTTAGGTGTAAAAAATTCATGCGATTTTCCTTGATTGCAACAAAATTTCTCAAAACTACTATTTTCGAATTCTGATCCATGATCACTACGGATTTTACTAACTTGAGAACCTTTTTCAGTTTAGATCTGTTTGAGAATCCTTTTTACTTCATCAAGGGTTCCTGATTTATCCCTTAAGAAAAGGCTATCCAAGTGAATCTGATAAAATCATCCATGATTACTAGTATGTACTTCTTGCCACCTCGACTCTCCGTCCTGGTTGGTCCTATAAGATCCATATGGAGAAGCTCAAGTAGTTTTGATGTGACATTGGAGTTCACCTTTTTGTGAGTGCTCCTAGTTTGCTTGCTAATCTGGCATTCGCCACATATTTTGGCTACTTTTTATAGTTTAGGTAGACCTCTTATTAGTTCTCTTTTGCTCAATCTATATAGATTGTGGTAGTATACATGTCTAAGGCGTTTATGCCATAATTCAGTCTCATCAGTATGGACCATGTAACACGATTGAATAGATGAGCTAGAATCATTTACGATGTAGCAGTTTTCAGAAGTTCTACGACCAGTTAATATTACTAAACTATTTTTGTTTAAAATTTCACACCCTAGGTTAGAAAATTTAACACTATGATTTTTATCGCATAATTGAAATATGCTTAATAGATTGTGTTTTAACCCTTCAACGTATAAAACATTCTCAAATAAAGGGAGGTTAGAGAGTTGAACCATACCTTGGCCAATAATCCTGCAGTTGCTACCATCACCAAATGTGATTGAACCATTAGTCATGTCTTTAAGAGTGGTGAACAGACCTTTGTCACCAGTCATGTTCCTTGAGCATCCACTGTCTAAGTACCACTTTGAATGGCTTAAAGCTTTGAAAACCGTGTGGGCAACCAACCAAGTAACCTTAGGAATCCATTTCATAATTGTTTTGGGTTTAGGAATATAGTTAGTCTTCTTATGTTTGTAGTTGTTGTAAGAATAACCCACTGAGTTAGATTTTAAGACCTCCTTAAGCAAATCAGCTATCTCTTCAGTCAAAGGGTTTTGATTCTGATTTTTATAGTTGATATGGATACTTTTACGGTTGAACGGTTGTAAAGTTCTAGCATTTTTAGAAACCTTTTGATTTGGGCTATTTCCCTTTGAGTTTGAAGACTCTCCTTTCACAAACTTAGGAGGTGTATTCTTCTGCTTGGGAGGAACATTTTTATCGTAGCCCAAACTAGATTGGTCACCACATTTTCTTGATCCAGACAAAAGGTTTTCTAACTTTGGATCACTTTGGGCATACCTCCATGTATCCTTTAAACTCAAAAGAGAAGAGACTTCAAGTTTAAGTTTTTCATTTTCAGATTTTAGATTTTCAATCAGGGAAGTTTTGAAATCTAAATCGCATTGTGATTTTTCAAAATAATATGAAATGTGGGACTTTTCTAAAACAAGTGAATCAAAATTTTCTTTAAGTTTTGAAAAATTTTCTTTTTGAAGTTTAAGTTTGACAGCAATTTTACAACTTTCCTTGTATAGGACATTATAAGCATCTTGAAGATCTTCTTCATTTTCATGATCACTATTCATATTTTCTTCACTAGTAGAATCATCATGATCTGAAAAAGTGAACTTCGCTAAAGTCATAAGAGCTTTGACTTCATTGCCCAACTCGGTTTCAGAATCTTCTGATTCAAAAGAGGCTTCAATGCCAGAAGATTCATTCCAAGTAGCCAACATTCCTTTCTTTTTACGTTCGTCCTTTTTAGGACACTTGTTTGCTAAATGCCCATATTTTTGGCAGTTGTAACATTGACTATCTTTTAAAGATTTTCAAGTTTTAGATTTAGATCTTTTCTTATCATTTGATTTTTGAAAGTCAACCCTCTTTTCACTTTTGAAAATCTTGTAACACTTGGCCATATCATCTTCAGAATTTTCAAAATCAGAATTTTCTTGAGAAATACATTTAAAAGATTTAAGGGCAATAGATTTACTTTTAGGAGCTTTAAAATTTAACTCATAGGTTTGTAAAGAACCAAGTAATTCTTCAACCCTCATATTGTCCGTATCACGAAGTTCCTGGATCGTAGTCACCTTTGAGTTGAACCGTTCAGGTAGTAAGCGTAGTATCTTTGCACACACTTTACTTTCTAGGTTTTTATCGCCAAGACCCCACATAGAGTTCACAATATCATTCAATCTTGTATAAAAGTCCATGAACATTTCATTTTCCTCCATATGTATTTCCTCAAATTTGGTTGTGAGGAGTTGGACTTTAGATTTTTTTAACAATTGACGTTCCCTTGTGTGTTATTTCTAAAATATCCAAAGCTTGCTTTGTAGTATCACAGGATATAATTCTTTTGAATTCATCCGGTGATGGTGCGCAAGTGATTGCGTTTAGTACTTTTGCATTGGCATTACTCTCACTTTTCTAAAGTGTGGTCCAAGAAAAATAAGGTGAGATTTTCATAGATTTGGATCCATCGATACTAGTTACTTTAATGGTAGGAGGGATCCATTCAGTCACTGTGGCTTGCCACATACTCTCATCCATGAATTTAAGGAAAATTTTCATCTTGGCTTTCTAATAGGCATAATTGGAGCCATCAAATGGTGGAGGCCTAATGACTAAAAGGCTATCAAAACTTGACATCTTATAAATAACTTAGATCGATTAGCTCAGGAAATAAATCTAAAAATATAATAACTAAAACGAGCTATTAGGTTTTGATACCACTTGAAAAGGCATAGCTATATGTCCTAGAGGGGAGGTGAATAGGACTATGCCAAATTAAAACTTTAACAACGGAATTTAAATGAATAAAGTAAAGATAACACTATATACCAATCACTGTATGAAAATGTAAAGCAACCTTCGAATACTAGAACAGGGAGGTTAATACCAATGTTGTTCTAAGGACAACCTTGCACCATAAAAACCAAGGGTTTATGGCAGGACAACCTTACTAAAACAATTTGAATATCAAAAACTCAAACTGAAGGAAATAAAGGAAATAGTAAGAAATAAATTCTAAACTATTATAACATTCCCCACAATGCTTGAAATGTAAATATTACAACATTCACATCCACACATACATCCCACAAACTTGAATGATAAAAGATATAGAAATTACATAAACATTCAAATCACAAGACACAAAGAATTATAGTGGTTCGCCTGTGTGTACACCAATTGTTAAACAACAGCCACACAGATTGCTACTCCACTCCTAATATCCTCACATAGGGGATATTAGCATTCACTATCAAAAATAGGTTTTTCTCAGATTCACCCAAAACCTTCACAATTGTGTCTTTCAAATGGGCTTACACAATTCAAAAACCCCACTTCTGAGTTTTCTGGCTCTCCTTAGATAACCGACAAATTGAGATTTTTCTGGCTTAATCTCAAATAAAACCAAAAGAAGGAAATTTACAATAATGTAAAATACCTGGATTTCTCCTTTTTTAGTAGCCTGGAAGAACAAATCGGAGTAGAAGTTTGAATATAGAAGTTCAATTGTCCAATACTCACTTTAAAATGGTTCTAAGTTCTAATTGATTTTAAATTAATTCAAGTTGGGTTAGCTCTATTTGATTTTGATTCTAAGAAGTGGAATATCCCAATTCTTCTTTCAAATTAGATTGGAATGTAGAAATAAAATCAAATAAGAAAAGCTAATAAAAGAGAATTTTAAATATGCACAATGTAGCTTAACGAAGATCACAAACTTATCTCTTAGAGTGATGCCTTGATTTTACTTGAATTGGATTATCAAACTCTAAAATTCGTGCTCTATTTATAGTTACAGAAATCGCATCTATGACTGGTCCTGTGGACACTACGACTGGTCGTAGGATGAACTGTATTTTGAAATTTTGATCGCGATCGGATAAAATCGTTCCACAACTGGTCATAGGCCTTGCACGACCGGTCGTAACACCTCCACGACTAGTCGTGACCATCCTATGACTGGTCGTGAGGCACCGGGTTTGTTCACTGTAGTTTGAGTCGTAGATCCTGAACTGGTCATAGGACGCGTCGTGCACTGTTCACATGACCGGTTGAACATAGTCTAGGATTGGTCGTAGTTCAACCAAAAAATTCAAAAAATTTACAACAAACTTAAGACTGGTCTTGGAATTTCTTGGACTAGTCGAGGCAGTTCTAGGACTAGTTGAACAAGGTCCAAGACTAGTCTTAGAATAGACCAAACATCTATAAAATGATTCAATTTGAATTATGTATACAAAATGACCTACCCTAAGGTCAATCTAAGGTCATTCATACCTTAAATGTGAAGTATGGACATTGAAACTTCATTTCTTCGGATGATGGTTGACTTTGAAGAATATGAAACTTTGAGATCTCTACAAGATGTAGCTTGAACTTAAGATCTTCTAAAGCTTGAATTATACTTCATCTTGTACTTTATATTGAGTTGTACTTTAGTCTTGAGTTGTACTTGAGTCTTGAACAAGAACTTGCCTTTTGATGTAGCTCTTGGAAGACTCTGAACTTTGAAGCATACAGTACATGACCTTGCATTTCTTGAAGTAGATCACCATTCTTAACTTAAAGCATTGTGATGCAGTGTCTTGAACATATAAATCAACATGCTACATAAGACACAGATTGTGTTTTTGGCACCACAAAATTTTACAACTAAAGGAGCAGAAAACCATAGCACTTACAATCTCCCCCTTTGTCAAATTTGTGACAAAACACACTCCAAAAAAAAAGAGAAGCACAACATGCACCAGTTATATAAGAGAACCAGTTATAGCCTAGTTAAAGAATCATGCACCAGTTATTATCAACTAGCACACTTTATTATGAACTAGGCAAAATAAGTCAAAATCCTTACTTATTTACTCCCCTTGAGTAGCACACATGTATATCCATAAAAATTAATGCTATTACCCCACAATCCATATCCATTCCAATCAATCCAAACTACTTGAAATCTTCTCCCCCCTTTTGTCACAATATGACAAAGGAAGCAAATAAGAAATGGAAAAGAAGGATTAACAAGAGAGTAATAAAGGAAATAACTAGACAAGGTATGAGAAAAAATATAATCAAATTCAAAGCTCACATCTCATTACCTAACATAAACAAACGTCAGTTTCACAAACTGAAGGAAAATCAAAGGTCACACACCAACAAAAGCAAAATAGTATTAGAGTTAATACAGACCAAATTATAAAACACTTAATCAGATCCTGGAGAAGGAGCAGGTATGGTAGGATCAAGTTGATGAAGACCCTTGTTTAAATGCCTAAGATATTTACGCATATATTTAAATTGTAAATCATGGGCAACATTCATGTTCTCTACCTTCTCCTCAAGTGCATGAAGACGAGCATCAAAATCAGATGGCTCATAGTCAGGATCATTTGCAGAGTCTGATTCAATTTCATCAAAAATGTCATCCATATTAATATCATCAGGAGGAAGATCACCAGCCTCATCCACATTCCCTGCTTCAGCTCCACAACCACCAACATCCACTTGGCTAGGAGCCAATTCTAATTTCATCTTGTTAATATTAGAGTTGTTAAAAATAAGATGATGGATAGGAGCCTCTCCAACAGGCATAGCAACTAGCATGTGAGTATCTAAAACAGTCATAAGATAGGTAAATGGAATATTACTATGACCTGGATGGAGACGAAATTGAATGATGGAATGACATATTAACGAAGGCAGACAAACATTTACACCAGAGATAACAGAATGCAAAATCTGAACCATAAAGGAAGTCAGTTCTATTTTATTACCAGAATGTGGATATAGATTTGAAATAAAGATTCAGTGTAGAACCCTGTATCTGGGTAACAAGTACTTTGAGGGGAGTGCATTCCCCTTATGAGTCCATTGCACATCCATATTGCATAATGCTCTAGTGAGCATGATTTTTTCTGATTCTGAGGGTTTCTCAACTAGAGTATGAATAGGAATACCCTCATCATTGACAAGTATGTCCATAAGGCCCGAAATCAGATGGCAGTCAATATCAAATGGACCTTCTCTAGCATCAATTTTGAACGTTAAATTATTAGATGAAAAATTAGAAATGCATGCAAACACAGCTTGAGAAATAGATTAGTATGCAGGCCCACCCCAATGTAAGATGTTAGCCCATCCTACAGCTTAGAGAAGAGGAAGGATACAAAAAGGAGCAATGTGGTCTAGATCAACAGGTCATTTAACAATAACATTGTGCATTCGTAAATCCTGTATATATGAAGGATCATCTTCAGGTGACTGAAGATGGTGCCGAGAGATAGGAGTTGATCTAGAAGATGATGGTCCATGGGAAGTTTTGTTTTTACCTTTAGCATCCATTTGCAATTAAGAGTATAAAAATTAAGAGATTACAAAGGATGTAGAGTGGGGTTTGGCTAGAACAGATTTTTTAAAAGAAAACTCCAAAATTGCAATGAATCACAAAATAAATTACTCAAAGAGTGAAAATGAAGTAATATTGACTAGAATCTATAAGAAAAACGTAAATGACGCACTAACCTTAAAGATCTAGGAAGGTGGGTACAACCGGTCGAGTGTCGGCTCGTTGGAGAGGAAATATGAAATGAGGAAGATGAGTTTTTTCCAAATTTTAATAGGTCCAGCATGCTACATGACTGGTCGTGGGTCGTCCTCGACCAGTCATGCCACGACTGGTAAAGGACGTCCACGATTGGTCGTGTACCGACTAAAATATGCAATTTTCATAAAAATTTAAAATTTAAACCAATAAATTATCAAATATATATACATTATGATATAAGCATGCATGAATATTCAATTTAGATTTCACATACCAAGTTCAAATTTTAATTTATTAAACCTGCTTTTGTCGATCGACTTAGTAAAAATGTCGGCAAGTTGAGTCTCGGTCGGGATATATTCCAAAGATATTATCTTTTCTTCCACTAATTTACGAATGTAATGATACCTAATGTCAATGTGCTTGGTACGTGAATGTTGAATTGGATTTTTAGAAATATTTATTACACTGGAATTATCACAATATAAAACCATTGACTCCTGTGCAATTCTGTAATCATTTAACATTCTATTCATCCAAATAAGCTGAGTACATGCATTTACAGCTGCGATGTATTTAGCCTCAGCAGTTGAGAGCAATACAGAACTTTTCTTCTTGTTAAACCAAGAAACTAAACAATTTTCAATGTAGAAACAGCCACCACTGGTTGATTTCCTATCATCGATATTACCAGACCAATCAGCATCAGTGTACCTAGCCAACTGAACACTAGTATCATGTGATACCAGAGACCCAAATTAACAGTACTTGCGACATATCGAATAATCTGCTTAACAACAGTTAGATGTGACTCTTTAGGGTCAGATTGATATCTAGCACAAATACCAACATTTAAAGCAATATCAAGTCTACTTACAGTTAGATAAAGTAAACTGCCAATCATACTACGATATAATTTAGGATCCACACATTTACCTATAGAGTCTTTTGAGAGTCTTAAAGTTGTACTCATGGGAGTATCAAAATTTTTCTCATTTTCAAATCTGAACTTTTTAATCAAGTTCAAAACATATTTGGTTTGAGAAATAAAAATACCATCAGGTTGTTGTTTTACTTGCAACCCTAGGAAATAATTTAATTCCCCAACCATGCTCATTTCAAACTTAGATTTCATTAAATTTGCAAACTCAATAGTCATGTTAGTACAGGTAGATCCATAAATAATATCATCAACATAGATATGAATCATTAAGATATCATCATTATGTTTTTTAACAAAAAGAGTCTTATCAACACTATCCATTTGAAAATTATGACTCAGGAAAAACTTAGTCAATTTTTCGTACCATGCCCTGGGAGCTTGTTTCAAACCGTAGAGAGCCTTTTTTAAGCGATAGACATGATTAGCATTCTTAGGGTCTTCAAAACCCGTTGGTTGTTCAACATAAACTTCTTCATGCAGATCGCCATTTAAGAAGTTACTCTTTACATCCATTTAATAAATTTTGAATTTTCTAAAGCAAGCAATGGATATGAATAGTCTGATTGATTCAAGATGAGTTACTGGGGTAAAGGTTTCATCATAGTCGATGCCTTCAATTTGAGTGTACCCTTGTACAACCAGTCTAGCCTTGTTTCGAATTATATTACCAAGTTCATCAAACTTATTTTTTGAAAATCCACTTAGTTCTTATAATGTTTTTATCTTTAGGTCTAAGAATAAGATACCAAACATCATTTCTCACAAATTGGTTAAGCTCTTCTTGCATTGCTACTATCCAGTTTTCGTCAGTAAGAGCTTCTTTTATGTTAGCCGGTTCTATCTAGGATGTAAAGCACACGTAATTACATGTCTTCTAGTTGTCTATGAGTGTGCACACTAGTGAGAGGGTTTCTAAGAATTTGAGTGGTTGGATGATCTTTAACAGTCCTTAGTTCAGAGTTAGTTTCATTTGATGAAGTATCTAGCTTGTCAATTAAAAGAACTTCATCGTTATCTGAACTTGAGGTAGGTGTATTTAAGTGATCATCGATTACCACATTAATGGACTCTTGGATCACACCAGTCCTCTTGTTCAGTACTCGATATGCACGACTGTTCAAAGAATACCCTAAAAAGATCCCTTCATCACTTTTAGTGTCAAACTTACCTAAATTTTCATGGTCACATAAAATATAGCACTTGCTACCAAAAACTTAAAAGTATTTGACAGTAAGCTTCTTATCAAACCATATTTCATAAGCTGTCTTATAGTTTGATTTTCTCGTGTAGACCGGGTTGATTATATAGCATGCAGTATTTACAGCTTCAGCCTAAAGATTTTTAGGGAGCTTCATACTATTTAATATTACATTAGCCATTTCTTGAAGCACTCTATTTTTTCTTTCAACAATTCCATTTTGTTGTGGTGTTTTAGGTGTAGAGAATTCATGCGATATTCCCTGATCGCAACAGAATTTCTCAAAACTACTATTTTCGAATTCTGATCCATGATTACTACGGATTTTACTAACTTGAGAACCTTTTTCAGTTTGGATCCGTTTGAGAATCCTTTTTACTTCATCAAGGTTTTTTGATTTATCTCTTAAGAAGGCTACCCAAGTCAATCTGATAAAATTATCTATGATTACCAGTATGTATTTTTTGCCACCTCGACTCTCCATCCTGGTTGGTCCTATAAGATCCATATGGAGAAGCTTGAGTGGTTTTGATGTGACATTGGAGTTCACCTTTTTGTGAGTGCTCCTAGTTTGCTTGCCAATCTGACATTCACCACATATTTTGTCTACTTTTTGTAGTTTAGGTAGACCTCTTATTAGTTCTCTTTTACTCAATCTATATAGATTGCAGTAGTGTATATGTCCAAGGCATTTATGCCATAATTCAGTCTCATCAGTATGGACCATTGGACACGATTGAATAGATGAGCTAGAATCACTTACGATGTAGTAGTTTTCAGAAGTTCTACGACCAGTTAATATTACTGAGCCATTTTCGTTTAAAATTTCATACCCTATGTTAGAAAATTTAACACTATGATTTTTATCGCATATTTGAGATATGCTCAACAGATTGTGTTTTAGCCCTTCAATGTATAAAGCATTCTCAAATAAAGGGAGGTTAGAGAGTTGAACCGTACCTTGGCCAATAATCCTGCAGTTGCTACCATCACCAAATGTGATTAAACCATTAGTCATGTCTTTAAGAGTGGTGAACGAACCTTTATCACCAGTCATGTGCCTTGAGCATCCACTGCCTAAGTACCACTTTGAATGTCTTGAAGCTTTAAAAGCCGTGTAGGCAACCAAGCAAGTAACCTTAGGAACCCATTTCATAACTGTTTTGAGTTTAAGAATATAGTTGGTCTTCTTATGTTTGTAGTTGTTGTAAGAATGACCCACTGAGTTAGATTTGAAGAACTCCTTAAGAAAATCAACTATTTTTTCAGCCAAAGGATTTTGATTTTGATTTTTATTGTTGATATGGTTACTTTTAGGTTTGAACGATTGTTAAGTTTTAGCATTTTTAGAAACCTTTTGATTTGGGCTATTTCCTTTTGAGTTTGAAGACTCTCCTTTCACAAACATAGGAGGTGTATTGTTCTGCTTAGGAGGAACATTTTTCGTAGCCCAAACCAGATCTGTTGCCACATTTTCTTGATCCAGACAAAAGTTTTTCTAACTTTGGATCACTTTGGGCATACCTCCATGTATCCTTTAAACTCAAAAGAGAAGAGACTTCAAGTTTAAGTTTTTCATTTTCAGATTTTAGATTTTTAATTAGGGAAGTTTTGAAATCTAAATTGTATTTTGATTTTTCAAAACAATCTGAAATGTGGAATTTTTCCAAAACAAGTGAATCAAAATTTTCTTTAAGTTTTGAAAAATTTTCTTTTGGAAGTTTAAGTTTGACAGCAATTTTAAAACTTTCCTTGTATAGGGCATTATAAGCATCTTGAAGATCTTCTTCATTTTCATGATCACTATTCAAATTTTCTTCACTACTAGAATCATCGTGATCTGAAAAAGTGAACTTGGCTAGAGTCATAAGAGCTTTGACTTCATTGTCTGACTCAGTTTCAGAATCTTCTGATTCAGAAGAGGCTTCAGTGCTAGAAAATTCATCCCAAGTAGCCAACATTTTTTTCTTTTTAAGTTTGTCCTTTTTAAGAACTTATTTGCTAAATGCCCATATTCTTGGCAATTATAACATTGACTATCTTTTAAAGATTTTCAAGTTTTAGATTTAGATCTTTTCTTATCATTTGATTTTTGAAAGTTAACCCTCTTTTCACTATTGAAAATCTTGTAAATTTTTTTCGCAAAATGGGCCATATCATCTTCAGAATTTTTCAAATCAGAATTTTCTTGAGAAATATATTTAGAAGATTTAAGGGCAATAGAGTTACCTTTAGGAGCTTTAAAATTTAACTCATAGGTTTCTCAAGAACCAACTAATTCTTTAACCCTCATATTGTCCGTATCACGAAGTTCCTGGATTGTAGTCACCTTTGAGTTAAACCGTTCAGGTAGTGAGCGTAGTATCTTTGCACACACTTTACTTTCTGGGATTTTATTGCCAAGACCCCACATAGAGTTCACAATGTCATTCAATCTTATATAAAAGTCCATGAACATTTCATTTTCCTCCATATGTATTTCCTCAAATTTGGTTGTGAGGAGTTAAACTTTAGATTTTTTTGACAATTGATGTTCCCTCATGTGTCATTTCTAAAATATCCCAAGTTTGCTTTGCAGTATCATAGGATATAATTCTTTGAATTCATCCTGTGATAGTGCACAAGTGATTGCATTTAGTGCTTTTGCATTAGCACTACTCTCACTTTTTTGAAGTGTGCTCCAAGAAAAATAAGGTGAGATTTTCATAGATTTGGATCTATCGATACCAGTTACTTCAATGGTAGGAGGGGTTCATTCAGTCACTGTGTCTTTCCACACGCTATCATCCATGGATTTAAGGAAAATTCTCATCCTGGCTTTCCAATAGGCATAATTAGAGCCATCAAATGGTAGAGGCCTAGTGACTGAAAGGCTATCAAAATTTGACATCTTATAAATAGCTTAGATCGATTAGCTCAGGAAATAAATCCTAAAATATAACAATTAAAACAAGCTATTAGACTTTGATACCACTTGAAAAGGCCTAGCTATATGTCTTGGGGGGGGGGGGGGGGGGGGGCGTGAATAGGACTATGCCAAATTAAAACTTTAACAGCAGAATTTAAATGAATAAAGTAAAGATAGCACTATAAACCAATCACTGTATGAAAATGTAAAGCAACCTTCAAATATTAGAACAGAGAGGTTGATACCAATGTTGTTCTAAGGACAACCTTGCACCATAAAAACCAAGGGTTTATGGCAGGACAACCTTACTAAAACAATTTGAATATCAAAAACTCAAACTGAAAAGAAATAAAGGAAATAGCAAGAAATAAATTCTAAACTATTACAACATTCCCCACAATGCTTGAAATGTAAATATTACAACATTCACATCCACACATACATCCCACAAACTTGAATGATAAAAGATATAGAAATTACACAAACATTCAAATCACAAGACACAAAGAATTATAGTGGTTCTCCTGTGTGTACACTAATTGTTAAACAACAGCCACACAGTTTGCTACTCCACTCCTAATATCCTCACACAGGGGATATCAGCGTTCATTATCAAAAATAGGTTTTTCTCAGGTTCAATCAAAACCTTCACAATTGTGTCTTTCAAATGGGCTTACACAATCCAAAAACCCCACTTCTGAGTTTTCTGGCTCTCCTCAGATAACCAACAAATTGAGATTTTTCTAGCTTAATCTCAAATAAAACTAAAAGAAGGAAATTTACAATAATGTAAAATACTTGGATTTCTCCTTTTGTAGCAGCCCGGAAGAACCAATTGGAGTAGAAGTTCAAATATAGAAGTTCAATTGTCCAATACTCACTTTGAAATGGTTCCAAGTTCTAATTGATTTTAAATTAAATCAAGTTAGGCTAGCTCTATTTGATTTTGATTCTAAGAAGTGGAATATCCCAATTCTTCTTTCAAATTAGATTAGAATGTAGAAACAAAATCAAATAAGAAAAGCTAACAAAAGAGAATTTTAAGCATGCACAATGTAGCTTAAAGAAGAACTCAAACTTATCTCTCAGGGTGATGCCTTGATTTTACTTGAATTGGATTATCAAACTCTGAAATTCATGCTCTATTTATAGTTGTAGAAATCACATCTACGTCTGGTCCTGTGGACACTAGATTGGTCATAGGATGAACTGCATTTTGAAATTTTGAACGCGATCGGATAAAACCGTTCCATGACTGGTCGTAGTCCTTACACGACTGGTCATGACCATCCTACGATTGGTCGTGAGGCACTAGGTTTGTTTGTTGTAGTTTGAGTCGTAGATCCTGAACTAGTCGTAGGGCGCGTCGTGCACTGTTCACACGACCGGTCGAAGAGAGTCCAGGACTAGTCATAGCTCAACCAAAAAGTTCTAAAAATTTGCAACAAACTTAGGATTGGTCTTGGAATTTCTTGTACTGGTCGAGTTAGTTCTAGGACTAGTCGAATAAGGTCCAGGACTAGTCTTAGAACAAACCAAACATCTATAAAATGATTTAATTTGAATTATGTATACAAAATGACCTATAAGGTCAATCTAAGGTCATTCATACCTTAAATGTAAAGTATGGACATTGAAACTTCATTTCTTCAAATGATGGTTGACCTTTGAAGAATATGAAACTTTGAGATCTCTACAAGATGTAGCTTGAACTTGAGATCTTCTAAAGCTTATACTTCATCTTGTACTTTAGTCTTGAGTTGTACTTGAGTCTTGAATAAGAACTTGCCTTTTGATATAGCTCTTGGAAGACTCTGAACTTTGAAGCTTACAGTACATGACCTTGCATTTCTTGAAGTAGATCACCATTCCTAACTTGAAGCATTGTGATGCAGTGTCTTGAACATATAAATCAACATGCTACACAAGACACAGATTGAGTTTTTGGCACCACAAAATTTAACAACTAAAGGAGCAGGAAACCATAACACTTATAATGAATATGTACTTTAGGCTCTTGTGGTCATAGAACAACTTGAATTATTCTATGGGAACAACTGGAATTCTTCCCCATAGAGATAGTGTCTCCATATCTTCAGGGCGAAGACCACTGCTGCCAATTCATGATCATGTGTCGGGTAATTCTCCTCGTGCTTCTTCAATTGCCTCGAAGCGTAAACAATCACCCTATCATTTTACATCAACACACATCCTAGCCCCAACTTCGACGCATCGCTATATACCACGAACGTCACTCCCTCTTGTGGAAGAGTGAGTACTGGTGCGGAAGTCAGTCTCATCTTTAGCTCTTGGAAGGCCGCTTTCGTGTTCTCGTCCCACGTAAACCAGTTGTTCTTCCTTATTAATTGGGTGAGCGGCCGCGCGATCCTGGAGAATTCCTTAATAAAGCGTTTGTAATACCCTGCCATGGCCAGAAAACTTCGAACCTTAGTGACTGTGGTGGGCAACTCCCACTTAGTTATTGCTTCCACCTTAGCCGGATCAATTGCTATCCCCTCTACTTTCACTACATGTCCCAGGAATTTCACTTCCTCTTCCCAGAACTTGCAGTTGGTCAGCTTAGCGTACAGCTGATTCTCCTTCAGAGTGTTCAAGATTGTGTGCAGTGTTGTTAGTGCACTTTTCGACTCTTTGAGTAAACCAGGATATCGTCAATGAACACAATTACGAACCAGTCTAGGTATGAAATGAATACCTAGTTCCTCAGGTCCATAAATAAGGTTGGGGCATTGGTGAGGCCAGAGGACATAGCCAAGAACTCGTAGTGCCCATAGCGAGTTCTAAACGCCGTCTTCGGTATATCATCATCCCTGATCCTCAATTGATGCTACCCTGATCATAGATCTATCTTGGAGAAGTATCTGGCATCCTTAAGCTGATCAAATAGGTCATCGATGTGCGGAAGGGGGTATCTGTTCTTTATTGTCACATCATTCAGTCTTCTGTAATATATATAGAGACGCATCGACCCGTCCTTCTTTTTCATGAAAAGGACTGGCGCTCCCCATGGAGAAATGCTTGGGTGGATGAAGCCTTGGGCTAGCAACTCATCAATCTGGCTCCTCTGCTCCTCCATCTCGCAAGGAGGCATGCAAAATGGAGGCAATCATATGGGGGTGGTCCCTGGCTTGAGGTCAATACAAAAATCCACCATTTACCTAGTGGGCAGCCCTGATATTTCTTGAAACACCTAGGGAAAATCTCGCACTACTGGTATTTGATTGATGGTGGCTTTTACTATTTTGAATTTGTCTAGAGCCTGCAAGCTCTTGAACATCTCGCGCCTACCCCTCCCTTTCAAGGTGAAGGAGGCCTGCCCGGGGATGGATATAGTAACTGTCTTGTTGCGACAGTCCATAACCGCTCTTACCAATGTAAGCCAATCCATCCCAAGGATGACGTCAAACTCTCTGACGGGCATGATGATCAAGTCCACGGTTACTTCATGATTTGTGAGAGTTATGGGATATGCTCTGCATACTTTGTTTGTTTCTACGAATTTACCCATAGGGGATACTACGACTAAGGGAGCATGCATTCGAGTTGTATTCAGTTCTAGTTTAGATGCGATAGTAAAATTAATGAAAGACAAAGTTGCACCAGAATCAAATAGAGTAAGTACAGGGGTACCGTTGATGTGAGCGGTACCGTGAATGGTCTGAAGGGGGTCCTCTTCAGCCTTCATAGTGGTAACTGCATACATTCGAGCTGGGGGAACCCTCTGCTGAGCTGGGGGTCCCTGTTTGGGCTGTTGGGGCCTGGGTGTTGCCCTAACTACTACCTGGTTCTGCTCAGGCGGTTTGACAGTAGTGGAATGCCCTCATCTCTCATCCTTTTGTAACAGTTTCGGGAGATGTGATTCCCTCTGCCACAGTAGTCGCAGTTCATGCTGGGGGGCATGGGCGGAGCTCTTGCAGGTAGTAACCTGAACCTCCTCTCTAGGATAGGCGGAGTAGGAGGAACCTATCTCGGTCTGACCGGGGCGTCTCGGACTAGGGGGCATGACTTGATAGTGCAATCGAAGTCCTTCTCGACCCTCATCACCTTATCTACCAATTTTGGGAAGTCCCTGAAATCCCATGAACATAATTACGACTGTATCCCGGGCTTGAGTCCCTCCTTAAACTTTTGTATCTTATACTCTATTTCCTCGAGGGCCTTGGGCACATATCTGGAGAGCTCGTCGAACCACGCCTCATCTGGGTGACAGTCATGCTTCCCTGCTCCAGCTTTAGAAACTGCGCGATCTTCTCATTCCTGCACGATCGAGGGAAATATTTCTCCAACAGCTTCATCCTAAAGCCTGCCCACGTCTAAGAGTACCCAGATGGCACTCTTCACTATACACGCTACCACCAATTTTTGACTTCTCCTTCCAGCAGATACGTGGCCAGTTTAACCATCTGGGCATTCTGATCACTCTAATGGCCTCATCATCTAGGCGATCCTCGCCAACCAATGCTCTGCTTGTACTGGATTGGGTGCTCCTTCGAATGTCGGTGGCCGAAGCCTCTGGAACCGCTTAAAAATGTCTATGCCTCTGATATCTCTATCTTGCGATGCCGCCCTACAATTCCTATCTCGAAGAGTCTCCATCATAAGTGCATACACATCCTGTTGCTGCTGCATGAATGTATCATGCTGCTATTGCATGGCTGCGACCATCTGTGTGAAGGCTGCAAAAGCCATGACCCTTGTATTTGAGTCTGCATGTGCATCAACTGAAGGCATCCTCTGCTCGAAGTATTGTGGGGGCAACCCTGACGGAATAACCTGAGGGGGAGGAGAGTCTTTACAGCTTCAGACCCCGTATTTAGATTTACCACTCCAGGTAGAAGGCCTGGCCTATATAGGGGATTGCGCTCTCGCTGGCACTCTATCGGTGGAAGGGGCTGTATATCGACTGTATGGGCCCGCTACGATCGTAACATGGGCGACATGGCTTCCTGTGATGTCAGAATTTCATGGTTCAGGCATTTGGGAAAAGTGATTTTCTTTTTTTATCAAATAATGAAACAACACAAGGGCTAGAGATCTGTTATCCTGCTTGCTGCATTCACCTCATGGTGAGCACTCACCCTGCCATGGCGCACGAGTTTAGTTTCTAAGTATAACCACTACTCCTGGTCATAATTTAAGGGGACTAAGGTTTCTGTTTCTAGATTCAACGAGTATCCTAATATTTTTTGAGGGATTCTAAGTTCTTTTTTAGGGAACCTAAGAATTCAATTCATACTCTAAATTCCTCCTAGATATTGGGAATTTCTTCGCAGGTTCAAGTGTTTATTCTACTAATATCAGAGGGGCCTAAGTGTTTTTGTTTCTACATTCATTCATCCTAGCTACTTCCTAAGGTAAATTTCCTAAGTTCCACCCAAGTTAATCCCTTAAGAATTTTGTATGTCGATCCCACAGCCTGGCTATCTCAGACTTCGCTTTGATACTAACTTGTAACGCCTCATTTTTCAAAACCCGAGTATACAACTCGTTTCCTGAAAATTCGGGAGTTATTGAATCAATAAGTGGCAATCGAAATATAATCAAAATGTAAACAGTGAAATCAAGCATAGATAATCCATAAACCAAAAGACAACAATATCCTGGTTCACTCAGCTAGGGACCCAAATACAAAACTCTCAAGTTTAAATGTTCTAAACAAGCCAACAATATCTATATCTACCGATTTGATCCAAAGTATTTTGCCGCTTCCTGATGCAGCTCCTCCTCGTACAGCTCCTTGTCTGCTCCAGCTGCAACATTCCCGAGATCCGCACCATAATTACTCATACCTGCACCTGCGTCCTTTGTATGGTTGAACATTAATGAATGAGTGGCCAGCTCAGTGTGAATTTCCCTAAAGATTACACACCGCCGCCTTAGACATGAATAGCAGAAAGAAAATAACTAAACAAAATATAACAATATCCAGTCTTATTATATGCATGGATGCGTGAATGTATCATCGACCTGGGGATGCTCATCCAGTCGGCAGTTGGGTTCGTCACCCATGCAAAGGCTAGCCATTAGCGAAGCACATCACGTGCGTACATCACATACCACATAATGGTTGCCCATCGCACATCATGTACGTAAATCGATAGTTGATGGTCTGATAGCTAGCAAAACGATACCCCAATAACTTAGAGGCACGTGCTATAGCATCCAAAAATATCCACCCGTCATTGTCAATATGTTATGTATGCATGATTAGGCCGGCCATTATTAGTCCAATTACAATCAACCGGTTTAAATAAGCTCAAGGTCACTACGAGGGGCTCGTCACCCAGCGTAAGCCGACGGCTCAGGCATAGTGTCCCATTCCACCATCCCCGGCTCATCAGTCTATTGCCTTAGGGTGTGGATAGAACCCATCAACACGTGGCCAATCAACTCTCCATGTATGGGAAACTACCATCGTATGCTGAATATGAATGAAGTGTTGAAGATATTAAATACATCGATTAAATGAGTCAATATGTATGATTCAAATGCAAATAAACAATGACGATAAAAATGTTGAAAGGTTCATTCCATAGGTCAGGTAGGTGGAATCACTCCATACCATGAATTAAACTGCCACTAATATAACCTCCATGTTGAGGGTCTAGTCTTATCACAATCAATCTTGTTACACCCTAAGTACAGACTCTCTTTAAATAAAAGTTTCCCTAAAGAGATTTTGATTCATATGTGTCTTGCAAACAATACAATAATATGAGAGGATGACGTGGAGATTAAGTAGCGAACTATCTGAAGTAACTAAGGCATGATTTAATAATCAAATTAAAACTCATGTATCCATATAATTCAAAAGTCACTTAAGTAGTTAAGTTCTAACATTCATATTGGATATGTATGAACATAACTTATCAATTCTAAGGTATGCATTCAAGTAAGCTAATCAAATGATTAAATCAATGTATTCAAGTAATCTAATCAAGTATTTTAATCAATTCTAAGACAGGTATTCAAGTAAATTGATCAAGTGATTTAATCAAATCTAATATATGTATTCAAGTAAACTAATCAAATGATTTAATTAATTATAAGACATGTATTCAAGTGAATTAACCGAGTGATTAATCAATTCTAAGATATCGTTCGTAGTTACTATAAAAACTATCCTTGGTCTAGTTTAGAGATGGAAAGCTCAAGGGGAGAAATCATCACCTGTAAGGTCGTATTCCCGTCCTTGATCCAAGTTCCCATGAGTACCTTATAGCTTAAAGTCATACAAGTAATCTCCTAAAGTCATAGTTTGTATTAGTCAAATGTTCCCAAGGTTTTATCCAACTAACACATTGAAGTTATGTGGGTTTGAAAGGTTCCGTGAATAAGGTTATTTGGGCCTACATTAGAGTGACCAGGCCCTCCAGATTTTATCCAACAAGTGGCCCAGTGTAACGCCCAGAAAATCGGGGGTCGAGCAAAGCTCAACTCCCGAGTTCCAACGCATCACTTATGCAACATAGATAATGATGTTTAAATGTTGTCCATATTAGTGCATTAAACATGAGTGGAATTACACTAAAATAGTATATCATACTCCAAAATTAATATAATTAAGCAAGCAAAAGACTGAGAGAGGTATATAAAGTATATGTACGAGTTTCATAACCTCCAGAGTATGATCATGTAGCTGGGTTGAATATATACATAATTTGTTTCAAAATACACAAAATATCAAAATGTAAATATTCAACTAATTTAATATCCCTATAATCCTAACGATGCAGCTCTAGGTCTACACAGACCCGCCTGAGAGTTGTACGTAGGAGAACTCCTCCTCGTCAATGAAATCTGGGTCCATTGCGTAAGCCTCATTGGAACCTGCATTTAAATCAGAGTCTGGTTGGTGTTTTAAAACACCGTCCCAAAGTGGGAGTGAGTGATCAACTCAGTGGTACTATAAGGCAAAGGTTAACATGTTATCAATTCAATCAAGCAGTAATGATAAATCAATACAACAATCACTTCCTAATTACTCTTGTTAATGCCGAAATGATATGTTGTGATGATGCATGCCCTCTCCTGCACTCTCTTAGTGACTTCATCTAATGATCGCGTATGACAAACTCCCTAGACGTGCGCTTCCTCACCAAAGTACATGCAATGCAGTGCATGGTCGTGTTAGCCAAGTAGTTTATTAGGCTTATTCATACAGTAAATTCGGGAAGCCAAGGTACCTCCCTTTATATCACTTACCCAAACAATGATCCATCTAGGGTCATCAATCCTAGTTAATCACATATGATAGGCAAGTTGTAGGGCATCACCCCTGATGAAAGCAGTGGATAGGCAAGTTCACGAGTTTATACTTGAGGTTGCTACAGGGAGGCTCGTCACCTCAGTGTAGGCCTAGTTTATATTTGAGGTCACTAAGGGAGGCTCGTCACTTGAATGTAGGCCGACAGCTCGAATACAGTGTCCCATACCACCGTATTCGGCTCACGAGATTGGGTTGCTCACTGGTCACTACGGGGAGGCTCGTCACCCCAGTGTAGGCCAACAACTCGACCATAGTGTCCCATACCACCCTGCCCAACTCGAGTCTTAGCGGATGATGGTACCATGGTTGAGACGGGTTTTACATTGGTAAGCAGTACCTTAGATGCAAGCAGTAGCGTCCATACATGGTAAACACACAATAGGCCAATCGAGTTATTTAACAAGTACGATTGGTACAAGCACACATTGAATTGATCGACATGGAGCGCATAAGCACTCCACGTGGCCTAAGCACTATCGACAATCAGCGTATTGCTTGGATTCATCAAACGTATTTAATGTGGTGAAACTAGTTTGACCACTCAATTAGGAACCGTTACCGATTGCCTGGACTACGTAGTAGTCCCAATCATACTCAAATGCAATAGGTAGTCACATGTGATAATCATAACAACATTTAACAAACAATTCAAATATAATTCTCATTTGAGCATTTTATCAAACACATTGAACATATTATTATACATATGCATTTCTTCCATAAATCATGTAGTAGCAATTTAGATTACATGAAAAAAACTATAAATATGAATAAGGTAGTTGAGAATCCTATCTCATCACCCTTATTTAATACAATTCATCAAGCAATTTCTCATTCAGACATTTTATCAAACACTTAGACTACACATTACTACATACATGAACTAAATTAGTTATAGCATATATTATGGCAAATCCTTTCATAAAGGAGTTATCATACATATGAAAAACATGTATTCTAGTTTAATAGTCATGGAAAACACAAAACATAATTGCAATTTCATTCAAACATTTCAATAAACACATGGTATGCATTATATATTCACATAGTTCACATACATGTATAATTTATCGAATACATCATAACTAGGATCATATGGCAGCAATCAAGTCAGACATAAGTCATTGCTGACATTGAAAGCCTTGACAACCCTAACCTATACGTTTATAGTCCGCACCTTCCGTCGGATTCCTTGTTTCAAACTTAGTTCGAATCCTACGTCCCTGTATACAGAACAATGGTACCTAAACATCTAAATAGGTTAGCAATTTCGTCGATTCCTCTACTTGAATTCCTAAAAAAAGATTAGGGTTAGGATTTCTTACCCAAATCAAAGTTGGAATCGATGGTGTAGCGAAACGAGAGAGGTGATTAAGCCCGTAAAGTGGTGGGAGTGAATCCAAGCAACGATCTCTCTATCTCTCTCTCTCTCTTCTCCTCACCCTTTTCTCCTCTTTTCTCTCTTCTCTCACCTAGGGTTTGAGAAATTCGTATGAAATGAGAGAGGAGTGGTTTATGGTCCTTAACTAGGCCCAAAAGTGATGTCAATGGCCGCAGGGCCATGGTATACTTGAGTTATAGCCAAAGGGCGACTATTTCTGATGAATGAGGCTCATCTAGAAGTCCATTACTTGTTTATGTCACATAGTAAGTTTCCTGGCAATGGATCTAGGCCAGGTTATGATTTCGATACGAACGGATCAGTGGATCGACCGTGGAGGACCCCTATTAGATCAACGGTTGTTGTTACTCGATCAGGGCCACAAGTATACCAATAGGTGCAGGGAAATTTTCTTGATCCATGGGTTTAGTTGGGTCAAAATCTGATGGTCCAAAGTCTTCAATTTTGCCTGCAAGCGAACGGTCCAATTCACTTAAGTTTTGGTTCATTTTCTAAAGATATTCGCGTTTCTCACACACTTTGCTCAAGGCTCAAGTTGTGCGTTTCTGGATACTATTTGGGCTCGATTCCTGCGATGGTTGTAAGCCCAATAAGGCAGTCATAACCTCATAGTTTTGTGATAAACGGACTTTCAACGCGCGGTCCAGGTCTGATGCGGAGTTTCAATGTGCTCCCGAGGGCAACTGGGTTTTGGGATTTCTCTTAGGCTTTCAAGTAATGTTGAGTTAGCAATTTTAATAGTTTTGGGTCTTGCAATTTATATAGATAGTGGTTCAAGCTAATCCACCAATTAATTCAGTTTAGTACTTAATTGATTTTCGTCTAATTTTCACATTATACGGTCTTTAGGGATTTTTGCCTAAGGTGGTACTTGGGTCTTTGTACGGATTTTTCTGAGATGTTACACCCAGATTAGGCCTAGAATCATCCTATAATTAAGGCCTGAACTGGGCCTGACTGGGCCCAGCTTGTTAGACCTAATAGATACCCAACAATTGGGCTGGGATGAGCTGGGCTGTTCCTTAGCCTAGTAGTGATAAAGTCCACCCACCATGGTTGGGTGGGCCAGACAGTTGCTGGCCTAGCAACAATGAAATCCATGGGTATGCTTGGCTGAGCCGTTTTCTGGCCCTGTACATTAAAATCCCATGGTGAGCCAACTGGTTTTTGGCCCACGAGACATTTTTTAATAAAATACCAACGGTTGTTGGGCCACGCTCGTGCTAGCCTAGCACCCGAATATACTCTCCATGGACTGGGTATCCCATTGTTATCCCCACCTCAGGCCCATTCATATGGCCCCCATATGAGCTCCGGGGCTGGGCTTGCCCTAGCCCAATGGCCACTTGAAATATCTTTAGGCTAGGCCATTTTTTGGCCTGGCAGCATGTTTGCAAAGGACGCTGGGCCCACTGCAGGGTTTCAAGGCTAGCAACCACACGTACGAGGGGGTAGTGCGGCCCACCTGCATCATACAGGGTGCGGCCTACCTACCTTACGTAGGATGTAACCCAATGTAAATGTGTTGTGGCCCACTGCCTAGTTTCAAAGGACCTGGGTCCACTACATGGTCCCAAAGGTTAGGCCATCACATGATTTCACCAGTTGGCTCGACACCACTTGGTGCGGCCCACTGAGATTCATGGTGAGGCCCACAGGGCGTGCACTTGGTGAGGCCCACTGTGATGTGTGTGGTGCAGTCCACTGAGATGTTTCTCAGGTGTGGCCCACTGTGATGTGTGTGGTGTGTCCCACTAAGATCTCGACCCAGTGAGGTCGACAGAGATTCACATGCATCATTTGGTTTCAAGGCAGGAACCCTCCCTTACAGGGCCCACCAGCAGTGTGAGAAACACTCATCTCTCTACCGACTTGTTAAGTTGGGAAGGGTGCCGAAGCTCAGCCTATCATTTGCAACAAGCCAGGGCCTGCCCATCTCGAGCCTTCTCTATGGTTGGCTTTCACTGGACGAGTTGGCCACCCCACATAGAGTGGAGCTGGCCTGCAATCACTCCAGCTACTAGCTCCAACAATCGAATGTTGTTGGATGTAAAACAGAAGGAACTGAGCATTACCTGATCCGTTCTTCGCCTGCCGAGTCGACTCAAACACAGCTACTGAAGCTTGGATAATGCCCCACCTGTGACGTTCATTCCAGGTTAATAGGGTGCTATGGTCATTAGAAAAAAAACTAACTGAGGCAACTCAAGGTCATACCTGATGGAAGATCCTAGTCTCAGGACTCAGTGGGGCAGCAACTCAACCTACCTGAGTGGTTGAAAATGGGCTGAGTCGAGCTGACTCGCAGTTACCTCTCTCTCTCTATCACTCTCTCTTATCTTCTCTCCTTCTCTCTCTTATTTCCTCTCCTTCTCTCTCTCTCTCCTATTTCTTCTCTGGTATGAATTTCGAGGTGGGCTAACAGCATTTATAGTCGAGAGAGCTAGCTTGCACGACTTAGCCAATGGCTGAGATGAAAATGGCCCTTGTCATAGCCATTCCTGACAAACCGTTATGCATGGGGTCCATTCGACCCTGGGGATGGATTCCTACTAAGATGGCCCACCAGAAAAGCACTCTTTCGTCCATGGTGGGGCCATCTCGTTATCATGGGTTGGATGCTCCAACGGGGAAGATGAGAGGGCCGTTAATGGCAACCTTCCATCTACGGTATTTCCTTGTGATCTGTTCCATTTGAACGAACCAAATGGAGCTTCTAATCACCATAGGGCCCACTGTTTGGGCCATTAATGTGTGTTTTGGAATATCCCACGAGATACTCCGTATCTCACCATTTTCTCATGAGATGAGATGTCTCGTGCTTCCAACTTGCGTTGCCCTAGCAGGAGTGGCTGGGATCGCTCCACATGGCCCGGGGAAAGAACCGGATCGCGCCAGCACCCATTTCTCGAAAGGGAAATGTATACTTTTCCTTTCCTTGGTGCAGGCTATTGTTCGACTGTTTTTGGCAACAAGAGAACGCGCTCTCTAAAGGATGAATGAATGGCTGGGATTGCATGATCGGGCCGATCGTGGATCGCCCATGTGGCCATAGGTTGGCCCACCATCCATGATCCTAGCCAATTTCATGTGTTTGATTGGTACCGATCAGAATTTGTGTCTCTTTGCATGCGTCTGGACAGACCACTAGGGTTTGGATGTCCGGGCCCCACAAGTCTAATGGACGGCTTGGATTTGCTGAATAGTGGGGCGAATTGGGCCACAGTGAGATCTGGCTTCGTCTGTTTGAAATACGCTGCAGGTGGGAGTTTCCTCCACTTTTTCTCATGAAGCACGGGTCAACGCTGGTCAAACTAGCCATCCCGTCTCGTGCACTTTGTGCACGGGTGTATTTGGTGCACTCACACTTTGTGTGGGGTCCACCGTGATGTTTATGATAAATCCACTGTCCATTCATCTTGGGAGTCCCACCTAGGGGTCCTGGCCAAGTATGGGGTGGATGCGAGACCCAGGTGGGCCGTATTGCACATCCCAGGCCCTATTTAGCCAATGTACATTGATCCATTGGTTGGATTGGCTTGATGATTTGTTTTGACGGTTAAATAGGGGTTTAAAAGGCAGTGATTGTTTAGTTGGCTATTTACTTGCCCTCGAAGGACGATTACTAGTGCATTGTCCTGTTATTTTTCGATCAGATGATTTGAAAACTTATTCTAACTTGAAGTGGTTAGTTAAACTTACCCTCATGACTGATGTAGGATCTAACTCAACTCTTAGAGTCCCTGATGGATGGCTTCAATGATGATTGGAAGCCCCACCTTGCATTCGTTGAATTATAGTTGTTTGTTTATGTAAGACCCGTATCTTAGCCCGTACCATTCCGTAAGCTTCCGCGGTCCTCCCGATCGAATTCCGACGACCCGCGAACTTTTATCGGCAGTTGCGCGTGACCCCAAGTTGTATCCCGTATTCCAGAGTCGGCTCGACCCGATACTTGTACCTTAGCGACCGCACCGTTGTCGCGGTTCCAACGCCGTGACTCGCGCGCCGATCCGATACCCAAGCTAAGAGATGTGGGCCCGCGTTCAGTTCGAGGAAAACGCCGCGCGTTGTGAATTCTGAGAGAATTCCTACGACACATCACATCAATCTATAAATCAAATCAATCAAGTACAAAGCAACTCAACCCATACCCCTCTTACACAACCTTACCCAAAGTCAACTCTCTCTCTCTCCACCCATCCCTCTCTCACCCAAAATTCAACCAAGCCCATACCATCCATATCCTTTTCTTACAACAACCATTCCACCCACTCATTTTCATCCCATCACTCTCTCTCCATCTCATTCCATTCCAAGCTTCCATGAGAGGAAATCTCTAAGGAGAGAAGAATGCAAGAGAGGGCCCATTTTCCTAAACCCTCATCCAACCATCCAACCCTTCAAAATTCATCTCACTCCCTTAAAGAATGAGCTTAGGAGCTAAGGAGTCCAAGGAGCTAAAGAATGAGGCCATAGGTGGGCATTCATTATCTCGATTTTTGATGATTTGAGGGCCCACATGTGGTGGGACCCATCTTGATGTAGGCATTATATAGGGAGGGCCCATAGTGGCGGGGTCCCTCCCCTTCACACGTTTCTTCCTCTCTCTTTCTCTCTCTCTTTCTTTCATTTTTTTTTATGTTGATGTTGAGGTGTGTGGCCCACTTGGTGTGTGTGTGTGTGTGATGGCCCACCTTGGTGGATGATCCACACGTTGTCCAAATGGTGGGATCCACCGTGATGTATGCACTGTATTCATGCTGTCCAGGCACCTTGGCGCCGTGCAATATACCTGGATGAAGGGAAACTACAAATATCAACTTATCCACTCTAATGGGCCACCACGTGGACCCACCTTGCTAAGTGTGCTGGACGCACAGTTGTGTGTGTGTCCCACATCCACCGCACCCATCCATTTTGGCCAGCTCCACGGCCCACCTTGATGACGGTCATCCTAACCGTCCAGCAGCAGTAGCTGCTGGACCGTGTGTAGTAAAATAATAATAATAATAATAATAATATATGTGTAGAATATATCTGATGGTGGGCCCTACGTGGGACCCTCCTCTTTGAACCGACTGGCTGTGCGTCACCAGCTGTGGGCCCATCATGCAGTATGTGTTTTATCCCAGTCGTCCATCCGTTTGGACAGTGGTGGGTGAATCCACCGTGGTTTATGTATTTTATCCCCTTTTCCCATCCATTTTCTGGGTGTAAGACCCACCTCACACGTGTTACACGTGTGAGGGTGGGGCCCACCTTGAGTCATGTATGATGTAGACATTTTAAATCTACACCGTCCAGCTATTCACTGCCGTGCTGACGGTCAGCAAGTTCTGTGGTCCCACGGCTACACAGCAGCATGTAGCTGCTGTGGTATTGACGTCAGTAATTGTTGTGGGCCCACGCAGTTCTCAGACGTCAACAAGTGCGGCCCTGATCACGAGGTGTGTGTTACATCAACACCGTCCATCTATTTCTCCATATCATTGTATAGCCTGGGTGAAAAGATCCAGACCTCAGGTGGACCACACAGCAGGAAACATTGGAGATGATGACGTCCACGGTTGAACCCCCCCTTTTTTGCAGGTACCACTCTGATACGTGTGTTTTACTTGAGACCGTCCATCCATTGAATATGGACCCCACCATGGCAGCGTGTGGGGCCCACCTTGTATGATGTATGTGTTACATCTATACTATCCATCTAGTTTAGCTAGATCTCGGGCCCACTTGATCATGACCGTCCAGGGTCAGGCATCCAGCAGCAACAACTGCTGGACCGTTGAAAGGAAAATAAATATCAGCTTAGTTTTCAGCTGAGGTGGCCCACACGTGTGGACCCACCTCTTATGTATGTATACAACCGTCTGTCGGGGGGTGGCCCATCACAAAGGTGTTGGTGGGCCACCTTGACGTATTTATTAGATCTGTACCATCCAGAAGATGTGGACGGTGGCCACACGGTTGATGTATTTATTCTCTACCCATGTGATTTATGGGTTTAATGCGAACCGTCCATCCACCAGCCTTCCAGCTGCTGGATTGATGTCAGCTAAGTTCTGTGGGCCACCACGTTTTATGTGAAATCCAGACCGTTTACGTGGACCCATGATGATGTGTCTTACATCCAGGCGCTATTGGTGCTCTTCAAAATAAATAAAATATATATGCATTAAAATATATAATACTATATGGTGGGCCCTACGTGGGACCCACCTATGTGGGAAGACGATGGACTGGTGTACATTTACACCAGCTATATGATTGCTGGAATGACGTTAGCTATGATATATGGATTATATTCCAACCGTCCCATGGTGGGACGCACCCTGATGTATACACACCGTCCAACCATTTTGAGGTGTGGCCCACCCCACGCGTGTGACACGTGTGGGGATGGAACCCCCCTTTGCTGTATGTATTCTCTATCCTCACCACCCATATGGTTTGAACGGTGGGATGGCACTGTGGTGTATGGACCAAATCCACACCGTTCGTCCTCAACGGTGCAGTACGGGACCCACCAGGACGTATTTATTTCAAATCCACACCATTCACTGGATTGAGATGGTTGGATGCCAGCTAGATGCATGTGTTTTAACTACAGTCGTCTATCTGTCCAGGGTGGTGTGGAAACCCGCCTTGATGTATGTATTCACCACGCCGCCCATCAGTATGTGGGGCACACCACCATGAAGGTGTTTCAACCACGCTATCCATATGTTTTGTTAAACCTAGGGCTGCCCCATTAGCCCACTTGATATATATGAAGCCTATTGGTGCGGCCCGTGGACACAGTTCACTTGATGTATATAAGGCCTACAGGTGCGGCCCATGTGATAAGGCCGATTCGATATATATGAGGCCCATTGGTGTGGCCTGTGGATGCGATCCACTTGATGTATTTGATGGCCCATGGGCGAGGCCCGATGTGATGTATGTGTGGCTGTTTCGTTGCGCATGAATCCCTTATGTGGGCCACTCCTTGGGAGCAATGTTGGTTAGATGTCCACGTTGATGGGCAATGATGGTTAGACGTCCACATTGTGACCTTCCCTTAGGCCCGGATAGGCCCATTCTCATCGTTCTCTAGTGGGTTAACCCAAACGCTTAGGCCCCATTGACATTGCTTGATCCATCATCGGCCGTCCATCTATGGACCCTGCCTTATGTCGAGACCGATTCCGATTGCCGATTATCGATTTCGATTATCGAGGTCGAGACCGATTCCGATTGCCGATTACTGATTTCGATTATCGAGGTCGAGACCGATTTCGATGTGATCGATTTGCCGATTCTAATTATCGATTGATTCCGATGGTCGTGACCGATTGCTGATTTCGATTGACTTGACCGATTTGCCTATTCTAATCATCGATTGACTCCGATTGTCATGACCGATTGTCGATTCTGATCGACGTGACCGATTTGTCGATTCTAATTATCGATTGATTCCGATGGTCGTGACCGATTGCTGATTTCGATTGACTTGACCGATTTGCCTATTCTAATCATCGATTGACTCCGATTGTCATGACCGATTGTCGATTCCGATCGACGTGACCGATTTGTCAATTCTGATTATCGATTGATTTCGTGACCGATTGCCGATTCCGATCGACGTGACCGATTTGCCGATTCTGATTATCGATTGATTGTCGTGACTAATTGTCGATTCCGATCGACGTGATCGATTTGCCAATTCTGATTATCTATCGATTCTGATTTGTCGAGGCCGATTGTATAGGCCGATTCCGATTGTTAGGACTGAGTGTCGAGGCCGATTTTGATCATTAGGCCGGCCGATTGTCGAGGCCTATGTGATAAGGCCCATTGTGATACATTTGAGGGTCAGGCAATGGAGCCCATTGTGATGTATGTTAGGCCCATGTGAAAGGCTCATCGTGATGTGTATTAAGCTCTTGATTGAGCCACACGGTGTTGTATATTAGGCTCTTTGTGGGGCCATGGGTCCACTATATGTTAGGATCCATGAGGGCCATCCCTTGGGGGCAATGTTAGTTAAATGTCCACATTGTCGAGGTCGATTGTCGATGCCGGTTGCTGATACCGATTATGAGTATGTGACAGCATAGCATCATGATACATGCCCATACGCATCATCTGCATGTTTGTTATGAGATGTGGTTGATCATTGCATATGTCATTGAACATGTTGTTATGAGACTCCCTGATAGGCGGAGGTTATCTCACATGAGCACGCGGTGTGCGCAGGATTGATGCGTGACTGGATTGTATGACTCATGCATCTCGCATTATGATTACTGTACGCCCTAGCAACATCAGGGTCATAGCCTCCACAGGCATATCGTGGATGGTCAAATGGGACACCGAAAATGTTTTGTTCTATCATACGGGCGCCATAAATGTCCCTGGGTGAAAATCCCTAAACCTCCGTGGCCAAGAGACGCCCCAACATCGAGACCGAGTGGATACATGAGTGCCCGAGTGCCGAATACCAGGAGGCCGCGTCTCCCACTGTGTCATGATCGGTTGAGAGGGGGTGTAGCCTTACCCGCCCGAGGGTAGGGGGCAATACTAGGCTGAGTTTGACCAGCTCGTGAATGGGTCCGCTATCGACATGCCAGATAGGTATTGGCAGACTATTGGTCAGGCGGATAGTGAGGTTTCTTACGCTCACTTGGACTGTGCGGCTAGGAGAGCGACAGTGCCATTTGGAGTGTACTAAACCCCGGTGATGATCCCAGAGATGAACCGTACTGATATGTGAATTTAGTGGGCAGGAGTTGCATACTCATTCATGCATTCATTCATTCACTATCTACTCGGGTTGGTGGTACGCAACTAGTTGTTACATGTGCCCTCGCAATGGCCAGGATTTCGGTTGGGGCGCGCGACTAACCTGAGATCAGGAGTCTACCACATTGAGTCTGACTATCCAAATTTAGGTATGGGACTGGTTTGGATAGAAGTCTCTTGTGATGGACCCCATAGCCTGCGATACTACGTACTACCATCCCGACTTCACACTCCAGCATGGTCATTCCATCCGCACCGCATATTGCATTACATCCGCGACATACGACATCTTGGGTTACTCTGCTTCTGCATTTATATGGTCTAGATATGGCTGACGTATTTGTGAACACATAAGGAATTATATACCCCATTGCATTCTCGGCATTTGATATTTGGCTCTTTATGACTCCTCGTTTGCGTAGCTGTTATATCTTGCGTATTCTGATATTGATTGGCTCATAGACTCGTTCATATTTCCGCTTACTCTGTTATAGTATGATCTATGATCTTGTGAGTATTTTTTTGTTTACTTCGATAATTCCTGCTCTTGTCAGTATTTCTGCTTACTCAGATAATTCATGATCTTGCTAGTATCTTTGCTTATTCCGATATTGTACGATTTATGGATTACCAGTACTTCCAGTTTGTATAATAATGACATTGTATTGAATACTTGGCACTTACCTTGTGCACACACTTACACCACCCTCTAAGCTTTCTATAAGCTTATGCACGATAGATGCGTGCAGGTGTTTTTTTGGTTGCAGCAGCGTTAAGCTTGGAGCGTGCAGTTGTATTTTGGAGCTTTGATTTCAATATATGTATTTTCTCTTTCAGCATTGTAATCAAATGATTATATTAGTGGATATGTGATGATGATGTTGCCTTTGTGAATTGGGTAATCTTGTGGTTATGCTTATTATAAGTTAAATGTACAAAAAAAATCCTCCTTGTAGGATCCCAGGATCGGAATCTGGCGTATGGACGCTAGGACCCGAGAATGGGGTACTACGGAGGCTGTCGGCACCGGATTCGGTGATCGGGATTCCTGCGAATCCGATTTCTGTGTTTGGGGCGTGACAGTTTATAAATTTTGAAATCTCATTGATACGAGGTTTAAATGGTAACACCCACGTGCTAGAAGTGCGGGGTGTTACAGTAACTTTTATAGGTTAATTGGGAGCACTTCAATAGGTGAAGTGGTAGCGGCCGTTACGGACTCCACATCTACAAATATGTGGCATGCTTGCCTGGGTCACATGAGTGAGTGGGGCATGAAGTTACTTTCTGATTGTTGTTTAATTCCAATTTTTAAGAATTCAGATTTAAATATATGCGAGAATTGTATATATGGTAAACAATCTAGGCAATCCTTTAAGACTGGTAAATATGTATGTAAGGGAGTACTTGATTATGTGCACTCTGACGTATAAGGACTATCTCCTGTGGTTTCTGTTGAGGGTCATCATGTTTGTCATATTCATTGACGACTACTCTCAGAAAGTTTGGGTTTATTCCATGAAACATAAATCCAAAGTTTTCACCAAATTCAAACAATGGAAGGCCATGGTGGAAAAATATTTAGGGCGAAAAATAAAAGTTTGAAGGACTAATAATGGTGGTGAATTTACTTACACTGACTTTAATGAATATTGCAAAGATGAAAGGATCATTAGGCATAACGCAGTTCGCCTGTAATACCTCAAACTTTTCAATACCCAAGTATTGAAAGTTTTCGAGTATTACCATGAAATCTAACTTAGTATATACATGTGTACGTTACACATTTAACTATCCTAACCTTACGCCTATTCTCCAACATGAATTTGACCATTGGGAATGATCTTCATTCATGGATCAAGCCATCCGACCATTGATTTTAAGATAAGACCATCGTATATTTAAGTATCCTCACCTGTTCATCATAACCAACTGCTTAGTCAAATATGCACTGATAGATAGAGACATCTGACCGTCCACTTTGATTTTGGACCTCCCAATCATAGTAAACTAGCTACTTGATCTCTACATCTGTTCGTACACATATTAAGTTGAGATTCTGATCCATTCATCTTGTTCATCACCTATGAATATACTTGACCCACCATCAGGACTATAATTCGAAGAACTTACACATGTGAACAAGTCACTTAAATCCAACGGTATACATGTTCTACCTCTTGATCACTCTAAAAACCTACTTGTGTTCATTCATTTACAAAACCGATCATACAACCACTTACATACATGATCAGAGTACTAATCATCAAGTTTTTCTATTTTTAACATATCATCTGACCATCCATTATGTTGGTTGATATATCTACATTCCCTTAATTAATTTGGTGAATAATTATTTTTTCATAATGATTTAGATATAAGTTCTTTTGTAAGAATTACTTAGGAACGTGCCTATAATCATATAGAACTATTAAATTTCCTAAAACTATCATATCAGAAATAATTAAGAAAATGTCATCAACAGAGACCCTTAAATTCTAGATCACATGGTTCTTACGATCCGTTTGATGCGAAATTTTATATCATGCCTATGTATCATAAATTAAACATACTTGTCAAATTTCAAGCCTTAGATCATTATAAAAGTAACCCAATTGATAAATTAGCCCCTTAACCATTGATTTTACTTTCTATCGAGTGAAGAAACTCTATGGGTAGTTGTAGTAGGATATTTTCCTTCATATGAACGACTTGGATTGCCCATCATATGAACCAAGTGTGAAATATGAAGACATCACTTTGTAAGCTTTTCCTTATGTGCGAAGTTATCATTTTCGAGGCTTACCAACTCCTTATAAATCTAGATCTTCCGATTTAATCACTTCCTGTCGTCTATCGCAACTCAAATTTGGACCAAACTTTAGTCTCATATGACTACGAGATTATACTAAATTTAAACCCCAATTTATGATCCTACACTGTTGAATGTTGAAGTTAGTTCCTTCTTTTTGGTGCATAAGGTGAAATTTTAGATCAAGGCCTTTTCCACCGTTAATCAACCACCAACTTTTGTTTAACCGTTTTCCTATCCTAACTACATATTTCTCCCAAAATTGGGCCCTGATCATTAAGGTTGGACCCTTAATTAAGATTAAGTTTGTTTTTGAATCTGTTAGGATAATTTTCAAGATAGATCAATCTAAATTTCAGATTACAAAGAAAATCATAAACCTTGGCCCTATTCGACGACTCCGACACACTGGACGAATTTGATTTAAAGAAAGATTGCTAGAAAAGGTTAAATTGGAGAAACCCAATCCAAGTAGGATGTGAAACACACTACCTCTGACACGCCCACTCCTTTATAAAGGAGTGTGTGTTCCCCTCTCCACTCACACACCCAATCTCTCAACGCCCAGGGAGAGAAAGAAAAAGGAAAAGAGAAAGCCTGGACGCCATCATCATTTTCCTTCTCCACACATGTGGTGTCTCCCTCTTGTTCAAGCGATGTTGTGATTCATGTAAAAGCTTTCCTACATCGAGATCTATCTAAGAATTAGATCTAAATCTAAGGTGAGGGATTCCATTAAAGTTTACACTAATTTGAGTTGATATGATTTATCTTTTTTTTGCATACTTTCATATTCTTGTGATTTTTCATGTAATTGATTGATTTACCACTATCAATTATTTATCCTTTTGGTAATTATGGTAAATGTATGATTTTAATTATGTGTGATCTTTATGAATTTATATGGGGTGATGGATACAAGCCTTTGCCTTTTGTCAATTTTGAGAGCGACGCGTACTTCCACTTTATATTAAGTTGGCCTTTTACTCCTCTCCCTTTCTTCTTGTTGAGTTCGCCTATTTGCTACTTTCTTTTTTATTGAGATACATTAATGCTACTTTTCTCCTTTATTAGGTTAGTCTTGTGTTGCCTCCCTTTATGGCTTGGGCATGTGTCTTGGAATTGCAAAACTCTCATGGTTCAATTTATTTCCCCTTTGGTGCAAGTGATGTGTTAGAAGTCTTACAACTAGTGATTCAAATATTTTATTATTGACAGAATGCTCTCTGGGCAGTGACCCTCTTAGTCGACGTGTAATTCCATTGATTTTGGATAGTGGTGCACAAATCAATGTAAGTAATCTACAATTCGTGTTACATCACTTCCGGGATTGGATGTCGCAAATAGTCGCTCTATGAACAAATCGTGTCATGTAATTTATTCGATCTGTGTGTTGTGCCATCTTGAGGTGTTCACATAAATCCACAGTAGGTTGGATATGCCGATGAATCTCCGCAGTTATGGGATGCGTGGCAAGCCGGGTTTTCTATAAATTACATTCCACATTGTTATGATCAGTACGTATGATGAACCACATATACTTTGTTATGCATGCATTCATATATATTGGTTGCGCATGCCGATACCACTTGTAGTGGTGGAGTATGAGACGTATTGAAACCCTTACATTACTCTTATAAATCTCTTGAATTATTATTAATCTTAAAGGATAACCATCACTATGAGTAGGTCATTTGTCGCGTCCCAAAATTGGAAACCGGGCTCATAAAATTACCGATCGCCAAATCTAGTGCCGACAGCCTCCGTAGTACCTCATTCTCGGCTAGTGCGCATGCACCAGATTCTGATCCTAGGATCCTAGAAGGAGGATTTTTCAATATACATTTATCTCATAAGAAGCATAACCACAAGTATACCCAAATCACAAGAACAACATCATCATCATATATCCACTAATATAAAAATTTGAATACAGTGCTGAAAGGAAATACATATGTCAAAGTCAAAGCTCCAGAAGTTAGCTACATGCTCCAAGCTCCATGCTGCTACAACCTAACATCACCTGTATGCATCTATCGTGTATAAGCTTATAGAAAGCTTAGAAGGTGGTGTAAGTGTGTGCACAAGGTAAGTGCCAAGTATTCAATATAATGCCATAATCATATAACATCAAAAACACTGGTAAGATCATGAATCATATGATATCAGAGGAAATGGAAATACTAACAAGTCCATGAGTCAAACAATATCAAAGTATGCAATATAGATCAGCTATGCAAATGAGGAGTCATAAAGAGCCAAATATCAGATGTCGAGGATGTAAGGTAATATACAATTCTTTATGAGTTCACAAATACCGTCAATCATATCTATACCATATAAATGTAGAAACACAATAACCCAAAATGCCATATGCTGTGGATGTAATACAATATGTGATGCGAATGGAATGACCATGCTAGAGTGTGAAGTCGGGATGATAGTACGTAGTATCGTAGGCTATGGGGTCCATCACAAGGGACTTCTATCTAAACCAGTCTCATACCTAATTTGGATAGTCAGACTCGATGTAATAAACTCCTGATCTCAGGTTAGTCACAAGCCCCAACCGAAATCGTGGCCATTGCGGAGCTACACGTAACAAATAGTTATGCACCACCACCCCAAGTGAATAGTGAATGAATGAATGAATGAATGAGTATGCAACTCCTGCTCAATAAGTCCACATATCAGTACTGTTCATCTCTGGGATCATCACCGGGGTCTAGTACACTCTACACCGGCTTGCCACCCCATTAAGAGCACAACTGGGTAAAAGGAAGAGACCTCACTATCCGCCTGGCCACTAGTCAGCCAATATCTACTCGGCACGTCGATAAAAAACCATTTATGAGCTGGTCAAACTCAGCCTAGCTATGCCTACTCCCTCAGGCCGGTAAGGCCCACACCCCATCCCAACCGACCACGACATAGTGGGAGACGCGGCCTACAGGTATATGACCCTCATGAGCTCATATATATCCACTCGGTCTCGACATTGGGGCTTCCTCTGGTACCAAGAGGGTTTAGGAATTTTCACCCATGGCTATTTATGGCAGCCCGATGCTCGAACCAAACATTTTTAGTGTCCCATCTGGCCATCCACGATATGCCTGTGGAGGCCATGGCCCTGATGTCGCTAGGGTGTACAGTAATCACAACACACAATGCAAGATGCATGAGTCATATAATCCAATTATGCATCAATCCTGTGCATACTGTGCGCTTAGTGAGATAACCTCCGCCTATAAGGGAGTCTCATAACAACCTGCCTAATACATATGTAATGGCCAACCACATCTCATAACAAACATGCAGATGATGCATATGGGCATGTATCATAATGCTATGTTGTCATATACCCATAATCGATATCAATAATCGACCTTGACAATGTGGACATTCAACCAATATTGCCCCAAGGAATGGCCCACATAGAGCCTAACATATAGTGGACCCATGGCTTCGCACAAGGGCCTAATATACAACACCATGGGCCTTACTCAAGAGCTCAATACACATCATGATGGGCCTCTCACATGGGTCTAAGAAACATCACAATGGGCTCCATTGCTTGACCCTCAAATGCATCACAATAGGCCTCAAACATTGGTTGAATACACATCACAATGGGCCTCAAATACGGATCGCATATACATCACATCAGGCTTCGACAATTGGAATTAGCCTCGACATACGGAATCGGCCTCGACAATCGAAATCGGCCTCGACAAATGGAATCGGCCTCGACAATCAGAATCGACGATCAGAATCGACAATCGGAATCGGCCTCGACTAATGGAATCAGCCTCGTCAATTGGAGTCGACCTCAACAATCGGAATTGACAATTGAAATCAGTCTCGACAATCGGCTTCAACAAATGGAATCGACCTCGTCAATTGGACAATCGGCCTCGACAATCGGCCTCGACATTCAAAATCGGCCTCATCGATCGGACTCGGCCTCGACAATCGGCCTCAACTAACGGAATCGACCTCGTCAATCGAACTCGGCCTCGACAATTGGAATAGGCTTCGACATACGGAATCAGCCTCGTCGATCGGACTCCACCTCGACAATTCGAATCAGCCTCGACAAATGGAATCGACCTCATTAATCGGACTCAGCCTCGACAATCGAAATCGTTCTGGACAATCGGCCTCGTCGATCAGACTCGGCCTCGACAATCAGCCTTGACATACGGAATCGGCCTCATCGATTGGACTCGGCCTCGACAATCGACCTCGACATTGATCGATGAGAATGGGACTAATAAAGCCTAAGGGAAGGTCATAATGTGGACATTCAACCATCATTGCCCATCAATGTGGACATTTAATCAACATTGCTCCCAAGGAGTGGCCCACATAGAGCCAAACGTATAGTCGGCTCATGGCCCCACACAAGGGCCTGATATACTTCACTATGGGCCTTACTCAAGGGTCTCATACATCAAATGGGCCACATCACATGACCCGAAGATACATCTCAATGGGCCCCATCATATGGGCTATAAACACATCACATCAGGACTTACCCATGAGCCTCAAATACATCACAATGGGCCACAACCCATGGGCTTCAAATACACAATAGGTGGGCCCTACACATGGGCCTCATACACTTCGAGTGGGCTGTATCAATGGGCCGCACTAATAGGCCTCATAGATGGGCTACAAAAATATCAAGGTGGGCCTCACAAATGGGCCACAAGTATATCAAAGTGGGCCTCTCGAATGGGCCACAAAATACATCAAAGTGGGCCTGATGGATGGGCCACAAACACATCAAAGGTGGGCCTCATGTATAGTCCATAAACACATCAAAGGTGGGTTTCCACCGTCTAGTTCATAGGGAAGGTGCGTATACAACACATCTACAAGGTAGGGCCCATCATAACGTTATTTTCTATCCAACCTGCTCATACGGTCACAAAGACCTGAATCCAGAGGAAAAACAAGTACTGTATTGTCCAGAGCTTCTATTCTCTTAAAAGAATTTCAACGGTGGACGCTCAATCTCTACTGTTTCTGCAATGTGGTCCACTTGATAACTAGATCTATTTGATTTTTTTATTCTCAAGCATGGAGACAGACTCACCAAATGGATAGAAGGTAGGGATACATCACATGCATCATGGTGGGGCCAATCGTCAATGGATGGACGGTAGGGATACAGCACATGCATCATGGTGGGACTGTGCATGGCTTACATCACAGTGGACTCCACCCTCAAAATGGATGGACGACATGGATGTTAGGCTTGCTGCACCGTCCAGTAACTGGACGGTACTGGACGGTGTAGATATATACATCATGGTGAAGTCCACGTAGTGGCCCACCAATATGTTCTTAATAATATAAGTATATTATATAATATAATATTATTTATTATGTATATGTGTGCAGGTGGCAGCACTGCCCATACTCACCATCCAGATTCATCTAGACGGTGTAGATCCCATGTTTAAAGGTGGGTCCCATGTAGGAGTGCCCACCCATTTTAATATTATCAATATATATTATATATTATATATTATAATATCATATTATATATATATATATATATATATATGATTCGGTGGTAGGAGGCTGCCCATTTTCACCATCCAAATCCATCTGGACGATGTGGATGCCAAGATAAAGGTGGGTCCCACGTAGCAGTGGCCCACCACAACATATATTACATAATATAATATAATATAACGTAATATCATATATTATAATATAACATGATGTATAAAAAAAAGGCCACCGTCCAGAGACCCCTGGATGCTCTGGACAGTGCTGATTTAACGTACGAGATCATGGTGGGTCCACACGTGTGGCCCACCTCTCATACACATATGCTATATAATATATTATATTAATATATATATGCTATATAATATATTATATTAATATATATATATATATATATATTATTAATACATATTATACTATCTCTCTATTTTTTCAGTTAGCTGGTTAGTCCACTCCAGCATCAGATCACACTACACTGTTAGCCACACCCCACTGCCTCCACTGTCTATATGGATTTAACACAGGCATCATGGTGGGTCCCACATGGACATGTCCCACTTGATTTGGATCGCTCTAATATTTGTGTTTTTCCTTTCCGTCCAGGCCCGATAACGGGCTTAACGGTGTAGATCTAACACATCCATTAGGTGGGTCCCACAAAGGTGGATGACATGGATAAGATACCAATCTATAGAGGTGTACACGAACTGAGCTAGCTTGGTTAGCTCGCTCAACTCGACTCGAAAAAGCTCGATTCAACTCATTTTGAAGCTGAGTTCAAGTCAAGCCGAGTCAAGTTGATTTTTTGAGCTCGAAAATGATTTCGAACCGAGTTTGAGCTGGCCCCAGCTCAACTCGACTCAGATTGAACCCAGGTCGAATCGAACTCGGATCGAACTAGTTCGGTGACTCGGTTACTTGGATATAGACGTTGCTTACCAAGTGTTTGATGAAATGACCCAACGAAGTGTGTCTAGTGGCAAGGAAGGTATGTTTATGAAACCAATATCCTTTTTTTCTTGATTTTTATGTTGCTTAGAAGGTGTTTGATAAAATATGTGTAAAAACCATTGTTGTTATCTTCAATACAGTGAGATTTTGAAGGTGCAGTCCAGGTGTTTGTGAAAATGTTGCACAAGTGAACTCGACTCAATCTTGGATCGAACTCAACTTGAACTGGCCCGAGCTGCTGACCGAACTAAGCCAAGCTAGCCAGTCAAGCTCGAGGACCGAGCCGAGCCCAGTTCAAGCTGAGGTCAGCTAGTGGCCGAGTCGAGTTAAGCTGAGGCCAGCTCGACTTAGTTCAACTCAATGTACACTCCTACCAATCTATGCCATGAACCACACATGTGCATGCTCCGTGCTAGGCCGTGGCCGTAAATGTGGCGTGCCACGGCGCGATGCGGTGTGGTGTGCGAGTGTGTGTGTGCGTGTGCGCGTGCATGAGCATGAGTATACTTCCAAGCTTAAAAGTTTTTTTTTTGCCCTTTTGAAATTCTAATTTGAAACGGTTAACTGTTTTGTATTTTTGAACAGAGCCAAAAAAATGAAAAGGTTTCTACTTCAAAAAACCCAACAACTATGTTTGTTGGCAGGGGTGCATACACACCCATTCGAGGCAACCTTTGAATCTATATAATGGACTTCTCTAGTTTCATATTTTGAATGAAATTTAATCTTTCAACTCTCTCTCTCTCTCTCTTACTTCAAATCTATGCAACGATTTCATTTGGTTCTGTCTTCGGGTTAGACGTACAGTGACGGTTTGGGTCTTTGTACATCGAGTGCGCCGGTGTGAGAAGATAACATTCAAGGGTATCTTGGAAATTGATTGTCCAGTATTCCTATTGCACTATGGACATCGTCCAAAGGAGGATAAAACAATTTCAAGCTGAAAGACTTTTTTTGCGCCTCAAATCAAAAAAGTTTCATAAATTCCTCCTTATTCAAATTTCTAATTTTCTTTTAATTTTTTAATTTTGAGTTTCCATAATTATAGATTTATAGATCAAAAAATTCCTACATATATACCCTACCAATGTGAGATTTAAATCCCATTCGAATCATCCATCAGAAAATAAGAGAAAATGAGAGAGAGAGAGAGAGAGAAGATTGAGTCAGTGACTCACCGAGTTGTTGTGAGTTAAGATGACTTATGTTGAGCCAAATTTTTGGACATGGGTTTAAAAGAAGAAAGAAGGAGAAAGAAAGAAAGACAAGGAGAGAGAGAAAAGAAGAACAACAAGAAGAGAGAAATAGTTGATTTGACTTAATCGAGTCAACTTGATGATTTAGGTTAAATCCAGGTTGATTCTGAATTCATCTAAGGGAAACTCCTTGAAGAACCAAGGACCATACTAGACATTGAATTCGGTAGCCGAGTTGTGCCTATTTAACATTGAGTCACGCTGAGTCACACTAAGTTGACTTGACTCAAGGTCAAAACTGAGTCTAGACTTGCTATTCTTGGAGAAGATGTTGAAACAACCTGAGTTTGATTTGGGTTAAGTTTGTTTGTATATAACGTCACCTACTCGCCACAAGTGCAACCAAGTCACAATGAGTTGAGGTGAATCTATATTTTGTTCCCGTCATAAATGTGAGTGATTCATTGCATGAAGTTTCAATGATTACTTTCTGTCACCTAGTGTTAGAATCTCATATAAATTACGTCTTCCAAGTCTTTCATTACGTGATCTATCTCATATAAATTACATCTTCCAAGTCTTTCATTACGTGATCTTAGGTAAGGGATCCTCTCTCTCTCTCTCTCTCTCTCTCTCTCTCTCTCTCTCTCACTCTCACTCTCTCGGAATCGATAATTAGGACAACTTAACAAAACCTTTAATTCAAAACTAACTCTTCATAGCGCAGCTAATGTAATATCCCAAAATTTTTAATACTCAAGCATTGAAAGTTCTCGAGTGTTACCATGAAATTTAATTTAGTATATAGATATGTATGTTACCAATTTAGCCTATCATAACCTTACATCTATTCTCTAACTTAAATCTGACCATGGGGAATAATCTTCATCTATAGATCAAGTCATTCGATCGTTGATTTTTAAGACAAGATCATCATATATCCAAGTATTCTCATGTGTCCATCATAACCAACCGTTCAGTCAATTATTCACCGCTAGATAAAGTTATCTGACCATCCATTTTAAGTTTGGACCACCAGATCATAGTAAATTAACTACCTGATCTTTACATCCGCTCGTACACGTATCGAATCAAGATGTTGATATGTTCATCTTATTCACCACCTAGGAATATGCTTAACATACCATCAAAACTACAATTGGAAGAACTTACATATGTGAACAAGTCACTTGAATATAATGGTATACATATTCTACCTTATGATTACTCTAAAAACCCACTTTATGTTCATCCGTTTACGAAACTGACTATACATCTCCTTACATACATGGTCAGAGTAGTAACCATCATGTCTTTCTATTTTTGACATGTCATCTGACCATCTATCATGTTGTTATATATATATATCACTTTAATTAATGAAAATTTTAACTTATTTGGTGAATAACTCTTTATCTATAATGATTTAGATGTGAGTTCTTTTGTAAGAACTGCTTAGAAATGTGCCTATAACCATGTAGAATTAATAGGTTTTCCAAAACTCTCATATTAACAATAATTACGAAAGTGTCATTAACTTACACCATTGAATTCTAGATCACATGATTCTCATGATTCGTTGGATGCGAAATTTTATACCATGACTATGTATCATAAATTAACGATACACGTCAAATTTTAGCCCTTAAATCATTGTAAAAGTGGCCTAATTGACAAATCAGGCACATAATAGTTGATTTTGGTTCCATTGAGTAAAGCTCATGAGTAGTCGTAGTAGGATATTTTTCTTCATATGAATGACTTGGATTTTTCATTATATGGACCGAGTGTGACATTTGAGAACCCTACCTAAGTAGGCTTTTCCTTATGCGTGAAATTATGCATTTTAGGCTTACCAACTGTAAGGCCCGTATCATTGTCTGTACCGTTCCGTAGGCTTCCGCGGTCCTCCTGGTCGAATTTCAGCAACCCGTGACCTGTAATCGGCATTTATGCATGACCCTAAGTCGTATCCTGTATATGTATTTCGACTCGACTTGAAACTTGTACCCTAGCGACTGCACCATCGTCGCGGTTCCAACGGTGCGTCTCACGCGCCGATGCGATACCCAGGCCAGGAGTTGTGGGCTCGCATGTATTTCGAGGAGAACGCCACGCGTGCGAATCTCGAGAGAATCTCTACATTCTATCCAATCAATCAAGTCAAGTACACACCCTATCACAAGTATAAGCAACCCATCCCCTCTTTCCCTAAGTCAACTCTCATGTCACTCACACCCATCCCTCTCTCCTTACATCACCCATCACCCATCACTCCATCTCTTTTCATCCCATCACTTTTCTCTCTCTCATTTCTCTCTTCACTCTCAAGCTCCCAATCTTCCCAAGCTAAATCCAAGTGTGGCCCACTTCCCTACCCCAATCTCCTATCTTAGCCGTCCAATCTTCATCATCCTCCATCAAGATCAAAGTCAAGGAGCCTATGAGTTCAAGGGACCAAGAAAAAGGCCAATAGGTGGGTGATCCATTGTTGATTTTTATTTTAAGGGCCCACTTGTTGTGAGACCCACTTGATGTATGCATTATATAAGGGAGGGTCCAATAGTGGTAGGGTCCCTCTCCTTCACGTCTCTCTCTCTCTCTCCCTTTTTCCCTTCTATGGCCCACCATGATGAATGGATTAGGTCCATATCGTTCGGCCACGTGGACGATGGAAATCCCACTGTAATGTATCATCCACACCATCTAATGGACGAGCCTGGATGCAGGGAAGGCACAAATATCAGCCCTATCCATTGGGTCTGGACAGTGGGAAAACACAAATATCAGTTTAATCCGACACTTGTGGCCCACCCATGTGGAACCACCATATATATATATATATATCATATCCAGACCGTCTAGGGCATCCAGCAGCCCTGGATGGCTATTCAGCTGCTGATGTGACGTCATCTAGGTCTGTGGGTCCCACATATGATGTATGTATATCCTCACCATCGGTCCATCTAGTGGGAACCACCTTTGATAATCAGACCATCCATCTAGACGTTCAGGGGCTAGATGATGGACTCTGGACGTTATAAGGGTCTGTCCTTTTAAATAATATATATATATATATGATATGTATATATATGTGGTGGGCCCCACGTGGGACCCACCTGTCTAGTAATAAATTGGCTGGGGTAGCTTCACTAGCAGCAATACATCTGTTGTATTGAAGGACCGATCATGACATATGTGTCATATCCTAACCGTCCGTCCACCCATCTGATGGTGGACCCCACCATGATGTCAATGTTTTATCTAGACTATCCATCAGGGACGGTGCGACCTGACGCATGTGGGTCTTGATCCACACCGTCCACCCTTATAAAAAAATCAAGCAGATTCAAATGTCAGGTGGGGCCTACCGTGCTGTATCTAGCACGTGGGACCACCATGGTGTATGTGTTTCCTTCACATCGTCTAGCTGAGGATGGTGTGTCCCATTGTGACATATGTGTTTCATCCTTACCGTCCATCAGTGGGCCCCATGACGTCAGTGGTTTTGTGGGGCCTGCTAATGTATGTGTTACATCCAAGCCATCCATCCATTTGGCAAGCTCATGTTAAGGCTTGGGACAAAAAAAATGAAGTAGATCTGATGATCAGGTGGACTACACCGTAGAAAACAGTGTAGAGTGAACGTCCACCATTGAAACCCTTTTTGGGGTCACGGAAGTTTGGATCAATATGAAATTTATTTTTCCTCTTTATCCAGGTCTTTGTGACCTTATGATCAGGTCGGACAGAAAATAAAATGATGGGCCCCATGAATTTAAATGGTGAAAATCATTATCTCCACTGTTGTTTGTGGTATGGTCCAGATGATCTTTCGATGGGATTCATTTTTGGAAATACTCCAAAATGACCTCTAATTGATGTATGGGCCCTACCTTGATGTGATGAATATTGGGCTCATATGAGAGGCCCTTTATAATGTATTTGAGGCCCAGATATGAGGTCCATTGTGGCATGCTTTGAGGCCCGTGTTTGAGTCCCACTATGATGTGTTTTGAGGCCCATGTGAGGAGGCCCATTGTGATGTAATTGTGGCCCACGTCGTGTATGCGAGCCATGTGTGAGGCCCAAAATGATTTATATATGGCCCATTGGCGAGGCCCATTGCGATGTATTTGTGACCTTTGAGTTAGGCCTATCGTGATGCATGTTGGGCCCTTGTGTGAGGCCATGGGCCCACTATATGTTAGGTTCTATGTGGACCACTCCTTGGGAGCGATGTTGGTTAAATGTCCACATTGACGGGCAATAGTGATTAAATGTCTACACTATGACCTTCCCTTAGGCCCTTATTAGGCTCATTCTTATCCTTCTCTAAATGGGTTGACCCTAATTATTGGGCCCCATTGATATGTGCATGACCCATCTATTCATATTGGGGTAACCCTTAATGTTGGGCCCCCATCGGTCGTCAGTAGGATTGTTCTAATTTGGAGTCCATCTATGGACCCCACCTTGCTTATAGGCTAATTATCGATGCCAATTATTAATGTCGATTATTGATACCGATTGTGAGAATGTGATATCATAGTATCATGATACATGCTCATATGCATCAGTATGCTTGTGATAAGATGTGGGTTGATCATTGCATATGTCATTGGGCAGGTTGTTCGTGGGACTCTCTAATAGGCGAAGTTGTCCCACATAAGCGCACGATATGCACAGGATTGATACATGATTGGACTGTGTGACTCATGCATCTTGCATTGTGTGATATGATTGTTGTACGCCCTAACGACATCAGGGCCGTAACCTCCACAGGCATATCGTGGATGGTAAGATTGGACACCGAAAATACTGTTCTAACATCGGGGCACTATAGATGTCCTTGGGTGAAAATTCCTAAACCTGATGGTACCAGAGGATGACTCCAACGTCGAGACCGAGTGGATACATGAGCGCACAAGGGTCGTATACCATTAGACCGCGTCTCTCACTGTGTCGTGGTCGGTTGGAAAGGGGTGTAGCCTTATCCGCTTGAGGGTAGGGGCAATACTAGGCTAAGTCTGACCAGCTTGTAAATGGGTCTGCTATCGACAGGCCAGGCTGATATTGGTAGGTAGATAGTGAGGTCTCTTCCACTTGCATAGTTGTGCGTCCAGTGGGCGATGATGTGGTGTAGAGTGTACTAGACCCCGGTGATTATGCAGAGGAATCGTACTGATATATGGTGCAAATTGGTATGCTTGAGCTGCATTTTATTCATGACATTGGCTATGTAGGCATTGCATCATATAGCCTTGGTATGGCCGATAGCATTCATGCCTTGCATTGTATAACCTTGGTACGACTGATGACATTCATGGACTTACCGATATTTCTGCATTACTCTGATATTGCAAACTTATATTTCTACCATATGCACAATCTTTCACCACCTTCTAAGTTTTATATAAGCTTATGCATGACCGTTGCGTGCAGGTGACGCTAGACAGTAGCTGTTTAGGAGCAGGAGCGTGTTGCAGAGCTTCTAGAATTTTAGCTTTATTATCATTATATTTCCCTTTATACACATTGTACCTTAAAGTTCTTGATTATAATGGATATGTAGTGATGTTTCTTGTGGTTGTTATTGTGAGTTATACTTATAGTTATGCTTATTACGAGTCAAATTTATGTTAAAAATCCTCCTTGTAGGATCCCAAGATCGGAACCTGTTGTATGGGTGCTGGGAGCCGAGAATGGGGTACTACGGAGGCTGTCAGTGTCGGATTCTGCAATCGAAAATTTTGCAATCCCGGTTTCCGAGTTTGGGGCGTGACACCAACTCTTTCTAAATCTGGACCTTCTGATTGACCCACTTTACACCGTCAATCGTAAATCAAATTTTGACCACACTTTGACCTCATATAAATACAAAATCATACAAAATTTAGACCCTAATCTATGATCCTACACCATTGAATAATGATCACCATTAGTCAATTTCGAGAGCGACATGTGTTTTCACTCTGTATGAGTTGGCTTTTGATCATTTCTTTTTATTTTTATTGAGTTAGCCTAATGCAAATATTCTATTTTATTAAATTAGTTTGTTCCTACTTTTCTCTTTTATTAGGTTAGCCTTGTGCTACTTCCCTTATTTTATGGCTTTGACATATGTCTTGGAATTCAAAACTCTCATGTTTTGACCTATTTTCCTATTGATGCAAGTGATGTATTAAAGGTTTTACAACTAGTGACTTATATGTATTTATCGTGGACGTAATGCACTCTGGTTAGTGACCATCTTGGTTTATGCATAAATCATCGGATTTGATTAGTGGTGCACAAATCGATATAAGTAATTTACAATGCATGTTACATCACTTTTCTGGGATTGTATGTCGTAAATAGTCGCTCCATGAACAAATCGTATTATGTAATTCATCCGATCCATGTGTTGTACTGTCTCGAGGTGTTCATGTAAATCCCCAATAGTGTCGGACACACCGATGAATCTTTGTAGTTATGAGATACGGAGAAAGTTAGATTTTTATGAATTATATTTCACAATGTGGTGGTCACTATATATGATGAGCCACACACACTATGCTAGGCATGCATTCATGTAGGTTGGTTATGTATACTATACTCTTCGTAGAGGTGTAGTACGGAAAGTATTGAAACTTTTATATTATCTTACTTTAACAAATTACTTGAATTATGTTAATCTTGAAGGATAACCATCACTATGAATAAGGCGTTGATCCTCTCCAACCATATAGATGATGAAGGTGATGCACAGGTTGAAGATATGGGCAATGCATGTTCTCTCTGTGAAAGACTACGAGTGACGTGGGATTATGTTGTTGATGTTTTTATTTTAATTTAGCTTTATTTACGTTTCATGCTGCGAATTTGAATATTTGTAATAAGCTCCCACCTAAGTGAGTATTAAATGATTAGTTAAACTTTTATGTTTAAAGGGAATAAGAATTATAATATAGTTGGTTCTATTCTCGTGAATTGGGGTACCTTCATAAATGTGATATGAATTAAAAAGAAAAAATGTGTAATTATGAATTATTCATTCATTCATTTCACTAACACTCAAAATTCTTAGGCATGAGTATATACTCGGGCCATGAAAACTTGAGGCGTTACAACTAGAGCCTTGAACGTTCACTTTTGTGACTTTTCATAGCAATGGGAAGACCATTCTTGATCCACAACAAATTTAAGTATTAGATGTTGAATTGTATAAACATACACATTACATACCTCATGTGCATGGTGTGCTTGGATTTGAACTATTGAATTCATTGAGATTGCTTGAGATCCGCTTTTATTTTCATAACATTCATCCATTACTTTATTTGGAATTATTTTTAGATGAATGACCGATTGGTGATGCATGGTTGATTTGTTCACTGGCATGCATGGTTGATTTTCCACTTTGTTGTACTAGTTAGTTAAGCATAGTTGATTTAAGATAGGTTCCCAATATTTTTTATTGAGCATGGTTGATTTGTTCGGTTGGATTGGTGATGCATGGTTTATTTACTCACCAGTGTTCATGATCGATTTATCGCCTCATCGGACTGGTCAAGTAAGCACGATTGATTTGCGACAAGTTCCTAATATCTAGAGCCATACAAGATCCTTTATTATACACATCGTCCCGAACTGATTAAGTGACAATGGTTGATTTGCGACATGATCCTAATGTCTAGAGTCATGCAATATCATGGACATGTGAAATTATGTACACACCTCTCTCTACCGGTTAGGTGAGCATGCTTGATTTGCAATAAATTTTTTATGTTCTAGGGTATGCAAGTTCGTGGACATCTGTTAATTTAATTTTACCATACATTCATTATAGCATACATGACATCATGATAATCATGTTTCATTTATGATAACTCTGTAAGTAATCCAATTCATGACATTACACTATTAGTACAAGGTCAACTTCACCTAATGTGGAATAGGATCATATTGTATATCAACTAAAATTTTCATTGTGATGAATATGATCTTACTGGGCATCTAACTCACCTAATTAAACACTACATGCAAGTTTCTAGAAAGAAGGAGACGGAGACAAAGCAGAGTACGTAGACGATTAATTTTACTAAAGCATTGTCAATAAATTAAGATGATTTATTTTATTTTGTGAATTCGATGTTATAAAATACTTAGTGAAGTTTTTCTTTCGGTAGAGAACCTAGTAGAAATAGCTAGACTCGAATTATAAATTTAAATTTAAGTTGAGTGAAATTAAAGTTAACGAAGATTTATTTGACTTTAGTATAAATATGTGATGTGTGGATTGAGTTACAAGGAATCAATGCTCAAATATTAATTCACAGCTTAAAATTCAGAATTAAGATCACTGTACTCAGGTTTTTAATTTCAGCGCATGACAGCTGGGACACCGAAAATACTACAAGTGGTAAATACAGGAAGACTCCAGATTGATTGAAAGTGGACGCATGCATAGACAAGAACTCAATGGCCCCTTAATAGACATTTCTCTCACCCCTTTTGCGGGTCGCAAGTGAAGATGCGACTTTTATTTATATGTGTTTCCATCGTCAAGGTAAAGCATCCTTGTTAAAGGGAGAGGACAAAAACAAAAGTTGGGCCACAGCTTCTTACTTTGTTATAGGAAGTTGATAGCCATGTGCACATCGCTTTCGTTAGGCAGCCCCAACTCAATTAAATATCAAACCAAAGTTTTATCATGTAGTTAAAAAATAAAAAATAATAATAAAAAGAAAGAAAAGAAAAAGAAGGAAAGAAAAAATAAGGCAAGGAACCCAATGCTTTGGACGACCCTACTTCAACTTTCGAATTGTCATCGGCCGCCCACATCTTGATTGGCGAAGGGACGTCATCCTATTTCCTAGCTGAGCGTGTTTCTGCAACACTCTACCATACTATAGCAAAAAAGTGAAAAGAGGTGCGGTATGCATCTAACAGAGTAGGTGACGGTCTTTATCTGGAGGAATCATGCGCCACCGTACTACAAATAAAGTTTTAATAGGTTTGCTACCTCCACACTCGTGGAGAGTCAGACTTACAATCCACATGCATGCAACTGTATAAATATGAAATACGTGTGAGATCTGAGCTCTCTGTAATATTCAAGATAATGCTTTCATCATTTGACTAAAAAAATAGGTCAATTTTACTGGTCGGATGCGTCACAACTTAAAGGTAAATTGACAGTTACCTGCCCTACATTTTTAGATTTTATGGCCCACGTGATGTGTTAAATGACCTGAGTTTTTACGCCAGGATATCTGAACGGTGTAGCTTACCTAATAAATTGATCTAAATACACAAATGTATCACGCACTGGCAAAATGTGTACGATCCCCGCGCACACTACAAGAATAAAGAGCAAAGATGGCACAAAGGAACGAAAAGAAAAAGCAAAAGAGACCGAGGGAGAAGGGAATCGATACAGTCGCTGTATGCTATGCTCCAATACAAGAGACGACCGAGTAATATGGACCTCAAACGGAAGATAATCATCTATAAGAGTATCGTTGGGTCTATGATTTGCACATGTTGATGATGTACGATGGAATCACATGTTGTCCTAATATTGTAGAATTAAGACATCCTATATGAATTAATAATGAATATTTAATGCTTTAATTTTAAAGGCATAATTGATTGGGAAGATATTTTCATTGCCATAATTTTAATGAGAATGAATTTTAGTCTTCCGCACCTTGTATCTTTAAGAGAATATTTAATGATACTAGGATTTTTTTTCTTATTTAGGTGAGGGAACCAAGACATTTATATACAAAGAGAGCCACGCAAGCTTACCTATCATACTTTTCTCCTCTTAAGTCTCCACACCGTAGATTTAATAACTGTGTATTGGGACTACTGTTCAAGTATCTCACCCCAAACATATCTGTAATGATTACAACTGTAGTGGAGCCCATTATATCGCTCAATCTAAATAATTCAATGGTTAGAACAAAACTGATTATTATGTGTGGCTTACCTATTAAGAGTCTTATATTCTCCCACTGGGGCTACACTGACCTCTAAAAGAAAACAAAATATTTTATTTTATTTTATGAAAAGCATTTCATAAAACACATTTGCTTGAAAGCTCTTAATGAGCGTCCTACTGAATTTCAAAATAAAACTATTGAATAATTATGAGCAACGCTTGTCAGATATGGTCCATTGAGACCACTGATGTTGGATCATGGTAGTCAAAACAATATTTAATTTTTTCGAAGTGCAACAAATCACGGTCGTGAATAACAATAGCCTTAATGACCTAGATTAAGGATATGGGTTGTGGTATGAAGATTACACGTCCAATGTGATCACATGTGCCTATCTTCAAGTGGTCTTACTAAATGTATATTCTAGATACAAATCAAATCTTGTTTACTCAAAACTGAATGTACACACTGAAGGAGAAGCAAGATATAAACTGAATAACAAAATCATCAATGCATGTAAAGGAGATCTCTAAAATATCTATATATAATCAGATCAAAACTGAAAATTTCCCATTACCCAAATACTTCATTGGGATATAAAATGCCCATAAATGTCACATGTTCTTTAAAGAGCGTGATAGGAAGGCTATCATTTGCCTTGTGCCAACAAGTTATACAGATACTTGACGATTTTAAACTCTCTCATTCACAACAAGGTACTTAATGTCAATATGCTTTGACTTCGATGAATGCTTGCTATTGTTGGAAAAGTTAATTGCAACTGAACTATAACAATAGATTTTTAATGGTTTCAAGATCATCTACACGATTCGTAAACTAGAGAAAAAACTCTAAAGTCAAATCGTCTGACTCATGGCTTCATGATAAGCTACATACTCTGCTTCAATTGTGGAAGATGTCGTAATCGACTGTTTCACACTCTTCTATGATAGGGCTCCACCAACCATCATGAATACGTAGCCCGATGTGAACTTCTTACTATCAAGATAGCGTGCAAAATCTGCATCTGTAAATCCAACCAGCTCCAAATAGTTAGATCTCATATACATGAGTGTGAAGTCCTTTGTCGTTTGTAGGTAGCGCGATACTTTCTTAACAACTATCCAATATTTCATCCCTGTATTGCTAAGGTACCTACACAACATTCCAATCACAAAAGCAATATCCGGGCACATACAAGCCTGAGTATACATGATACTCCCCACTACTGACGCATATGAAATATCTTTTATCTTGTCCTTTTCTAGGTCATTCTTAAGATACTGAAATTGGCCAAACTCATCAACTTGTATAATAGGTGTTTGTTCAGGAGCACAACCTTGCATGTTAAACATTTCGAGAACCTTACTAAGATAGGCCCTCTACGATAGGCCAAGTAGTCCACGTGATTTGTTTCGGCTAATCTAAATGTCGATGACAAAGGATGCATAACTAAGATATTTCATCTCAAAGTTTTGATATTGAAATTTCTTAGTCTCGCACAACAATTCAATATTACCACTGGCCAACAAAATGTCATCAACATACAAGACTACAATAACAAACTTACTCCCACTGACTTTCACATACACACTCATCTACAATGTTTTCAATGAAATCATATGACAAAACAACTTCATGAAACTTTAGGTAGTATTGCCGTGATACTTGTTTTAATACATAAATAGACTTCTTAAACTTGTAGAGCAGATGTTCTGATCATTTAACTTTGAAATTTTCTAACTACAATCTATATATATATATATATATATATATATATATATATATATATATATATATATATATATATATATTATGAAGTAATATAAATTAAGAAACACAATTTTCACGTCCATTTGATGTAGTGCTAGATCCATATGACCACAAGAGATATAATGATCCGAAATGAGTCTTTCTTAGACACGGGGGAAAAGATCTCCTTAAATTCAATGCCCTCACGTTGACTAAAATCCTTTGCAATTAGTCTGGCTTTATACCTTTTGATATTTCCCTTAAAGTTTTGTTTACTTTTGAACACCCACTTACAACCAATCAGCATAGTCTCTTCAGTCAATTCAATAAGATCTCAGGTTTTGTTATCCATCATATATTTCAATTCATCCTTTATGACATCGAATTAATGAGAAGAATTTGCACTTTATTTGACTTGTGAAAAAGATATAGGATTTTTTTCAACCCCAATATTAAATTCATGGTCCTGCAAATAGATGTTATAATTGAATCGCAATCTTTTCTCTTTACATGATCGTCTTAAGGGCTCATTATTCTGAATTGAATTTTCTATTTCCTCATCAGTGGGTTGTATTTGAGGCTGTACATAGTCATTAGAGCTATACACGAATCGAGTAGCTTGGTTAGCTTGCTTGACTCGACTCGAAAAAGCTCGATTCGACTCGGTTTGAAGCTGAGTTTGAGCACAGTCAAGCTGATTTTTTGAGCTCGAAAAAATTCTAAGGTGAGTTCAAGCTTTCCCGAGCTCAACTCGACTTGGATCGAACCCCAACTCGAATCGAACTAAGATTGAACCAGTTCAGTGACTTGGTTATTTTGATATTGATGTTGCTCAATAAGTGTTTGATGAAAGATTCAATGAAGTGTCGACTGATGGCGAGGAAGGTATGGATATGAAACAAATACCGTTGTATCTTGATTTTTATGTTTCCTACTGAGTGTTTGATGAAATACCTGTAAACCGATGCTGCTGTTTTACATTCCGTGAGAAATTGAAGTTGCACTCTATGTGTCTAAGAAAATGCCGCAAAGGCTCGATCTTGGCTCAAATTGGCTCGAGCTGCTGACCAAACTGAGCCGAACCGGCTAGTCAGGCTCAAGGATCGAGCCGAACTGAGTTTGAGCTAGGGTTAGCTAGTGGCTAAGCCGAGTCGAGCTGTGCCAAGCTCGACTCAATTTAACTTGTGTACACCTCTAATGGTCATCCATAGGGATCTCAGGATTTGCTGCTGGACGGATGACCATACTAGTTTAAATGATTGTGGTAGGATCTCGGGATCTTCCTCAAACACAACATTTCTTAAGTTCATGCTCCTACTACCCTTAGCATTATTAATAAATGTATCATTCGCAGTCTCAAAAAATCTCATGGAATAGATTGGAGAATAAAATCTAAAGCCTTTTGATCTTTCTAAGTATCCTATAAAAAAAAAGAAACTAAACATTATAAGGTCAAGCTTTCTTTCGTGCGGGCTATACGGTCTGGCTTCTACAAGACAACCTCATATATGAAAGTATCGTAATTTTGGCTTTTGCCTTGTCCACAATTCATACAGAGTTTTTAGTATAGCCTTACTTCAGACTCTATTTAAGATATGCACAACTGTTTTCAATGCATCATCCCATAAAAATTCTAACAATATTGAATTATTAATCATAAACCGCACCACGTCCTTTAGGGTGCGATTATGCCTTTCCATTATACCATTCTGCTCTGGGGTAATTGGCATGGTGTACTAGGTGATGATGCCACAATCTTGTAGGTATCTAGCGAACGGCCCTGGATCACGCCTAGATTCGTCATACCTTTTGTAGTACTCACCACACTTCAGTCTTCTTCGGCATCTCATAAAGATCAGCTCAAGATCGACTTAACATCTCAAGAGACGTTGACTATTTTCACGAACCCACTTAGGCATGAAACACGCACAAGCCTCAAGCACCAAACAACTAAAACCTTGAAGAAAGAAAACTAAAGCAAATAAGAAATTTAGAAAAGAAAGAGAGAATTGGAAAGATGTTACCGGATTAGAGTTGCTATGTTAAGATTCTACAAAACAGAAAACAATGTTAGTTTCTTAAAACAATTTTAGAAAAATCATAACCTAAAAAAAGAAAAAAGTTAACCCTAATCTTAACATAATTCTAATACTAATTAATTTTAGAAAAATGAAACCGTAGTCCCCGGCAACGGCGCTAAAAACTTGTTCACAACCCCAAGTGTATGGTCGTGATGTAGTAATAATTCGTGAGAACAAGGTCAAATCCATAAGAACTAAACTTGTATGTATTCTGAAAAGAACTAGAACTAAAAGTAGAAGAAGATCTAAATTTGAATTTTAGAATAAAAGAAAGTAATTGTGAATAATGTTAGGTGTTTTTTAATCATGGTCGTAAATATAATATGTATAATGTAAAATCACTGAGATTAGGCTAGCTAAACCAAATTCAGCCAACCTGAAAAAATTCGGCTAAGTATACAGCAACATTCGGAAAATTTGTTGCAAGTTCAGCCAGCCCAACTTCGGGTTCGGGAAACCCAACTTAACATTAGGCTAGCGCGAAGGATTTTTAGGCAAGTTTCCAGCAAGGAATTCAATGGGATTCAGCCAACCAAACCCTGTTGTTGGTCATCCAATTTTTTTTTTTATTTATCTTATCCTGCGAAATCCGAGAGCCATTGGAACACAATCATTAGAATCCAGCCTGCTGTTCACAACCCCAAGTATAGGGTCGCAATGTAGTAATAACTCGTGAGAACGAGGTTGAATCCATAGGGACTAAACTTGTATATATTCTGAAAAGAACCAGAACTAGAAATAGAAGAAGATCTAAATCTGAATTTTAGAATAAAAGAGAGTAATTGTGAATAATGTTTAAACTATCAATTAAATGTGGGAACTAAGGTGCCAAGGATCCATTTGTAGCTATCAAGATACTACTTTACTTGATTCAAAGAACACAATTGGAATTGAAGTCTTATCTTATCTAATTGGAAGATAAAGCAACTTTTCATAGATTAATTCTCAATGGAGGAGAATTATGAAGATTGGAAGGGATTCCATCACCCTACCATGCCTAGGAGATGATGATGAATAACAGGATTTACGTATCTCATAATCTCCAAACAGGAAAAGAAGATATCCAAAGCTATCACAGCATCTATTGTAATTTGAGTCACAATAAATCATAAAAAACTGAAAATATTCCTTTAATATCAAACTAGAAATCAATGAACTTCAATAAGAACAAGAATAAAAGCAAGATAATGATTCAAACATGCTATAGGCTTCACCTCTTAGCCCTACCTATGAGGTTTAGCCAACCATAGACATGATTGAAACCAAATCCCTTAAACAAATCATGAAAAATAAACTAGGGAAGAAGAAAAACTCTTTAGCGGCTGCTCCACTCTTGTGTATACTCCTTGAGACCTTTCTAAACCCCTAGAAGATGTTTTGGAGCATCCTAGGGAGTCCTAATTATAGTTATGGAGCTCCAACTTTAGCACTAAGTTGGAAAAATCTAGAAACCACCTTAAATTTATGCACTCTGCGCAGCTTTCCAAAATATGCTTGGAGTTTAAACCGCCTCAAATTTTCGCACTCCACGCAGTTTTTCAAAATAGACTTGGAGTTTCAGAATATGATTTTTTAGGACAATTTCGAGAATATGTGTGTTTTCAAGACAATTTCAAGATTCCTTTTCTTCACTTTAAATATTGGATTCTCTTCATTCCTCACTTAGTTTTCTTGAATCTTTGGCATGTGAATTATTCATTAATGGCTTCCAAATCTCCAAATCTTCATTTAGTAATCTTTTGAGCATAAATCTTCCATTTGACATCAATTTTACCTTTAAGCTTTCGAAATCACCTCTCACATGAAAACATGCATAATTAAAACGATTAAGCACTATCATGTTTATAAAACCAACGTATAATTAGGAAAAAATATGCAATATTTCACACTCAACACACTCCCTAATTAGCATTTTGTTAGTCTCGTGCAAAACATGCGTGAAGTGATCTTCAATCTTTAGTGTTCAAATTACTTTTAGAAAATAATCTTTTTTACAATCAAGTATGAATGTGTACAATTTAAAGAAGCGAGAGTACAATTTTAAAAACTTAGAGCCAAATTACTCGAGCAATCAATCAAAAAATTTCTTTATCAATCAATTAAGAGCATAAGTTCATATATCAAAAATTTTCAATGTGCTTAGTGAATTCTATTTACTTTCCATAACATACTACTATTTCATAATGTTAGCCATGCTCATCACCTCAAGTTTTATTAAATAATTAAGTACTGATTCCGAACTTATCACTTTTTTCTTCTTTTTCCATTTTTTGACCATTTTATTTATTCATTCTTTTCATACTTTTCATTCCTTTTCAGTCTTTTCATTATACACGACCTTTTTGTCGATCTATCTATTTTTTAACTGGTTCTTTTCATCTTTTTAAGGTGGATAAAATCTTTCAGACTTAATTCTCAATATCTTTTATTGATAAACATACTAACATTCAAAAAATCTAGTACTATTCATAGAAAGCAAATTAAACGTGTCTTGTGACTTAGATTAGCATGATATTTAAACTTCCTCATAATCAATTAAATACAAGAATTTAGACAATAGTCTACACGGTTGATCAAAGTTCAATCTCCATCTTATCATCATACTCAAAGCATTCTTAATTCCACAAATTATCATTTCTCAAACATGTTTTTAATTTGAAAAATTAAAAAATTTTCCAAATTTTGTTCAAAACTAAGAAAACACTGATTAGTTTACCTAATCCACACACCTCAACCTAAAACCTATATTGTCCTCAATGTAAAAGATATGAGTATGCAATGTACATGAGATAACAAAAAACAATGGGAAGATAATACCTGAAGATGAAAAATTGAAGCTTTTCCAAAGTTCTTAACATGTAAATGGGTTAGCACAAATACTAAGCAAACTAAAATCAAACTATCCTAATCTAAAATTCTATGAAAGCAATAAACCTAACTACACCTCTATTAGACTAGGAGGTCAAACCTGGTACACAGGATTAGTTAGAGATATGGACATATCCTTTGAATCAAACTTCTCAACAAATGGCTTAAGATGATGTCCATTCACTTTGAAAACATTGTCATTTGTCAGATTCTTTATCTCGATAGCCCTATGAGGATAGATATTAGTAACAGTGAAAGGACCGGTCTAACGAGATCGAAGTTTTCTTGAAAATAATCGAGAATTGCACATAAGGACTTTTTGACCGGTTATGAATGATTTTAGAACGATTTTCCTTTCATGAAACACCTTTATCCTGTCCTTGTAAATTCTTGAGTTCTCACAAGCTTTATTCCGGATTTTCTCAAGTTCATTTAGTTGGAGCTTGCGCAACGAGACAGCATTGTCCAAGTTAAAGTTACAGATTTTTAATAGCCCAGTAGAATCTATGCTCCAGCTCCACAGGCAAGTGGCAAGCTTTCCCATAGATGAGTTTAAAGGGAAACATTCTAATGGGGTTTTAAAAGCTGTACGGTAAGCTCATAAAGCATCGATCAAACGGATTGACCAATCTTTACAATAAGGGTTAACCAGTTTTTCTAAAATTTGTTTAATTTTCCTTTTGAAAATCTCAGCTTGCCAACTTATCTGCGGGTGGTATGGAGTGCTCACTTTAAGAGATATGCCATATTTCTTCATTAATTTCTCAAACGACCTATTACAAAAGTGTGAACCTCTATCACTAATGATGGCTTGAGGCGTTTCGAATCGGGAAAGGATATTTTCTTTTAAGAATCGAATAACCATTTTATGATCATTATTCCGGCACGGGATAGCTTTGACCCACTTAGTGACATAGTCTACTACTAGGAAAATGTAAATATTCCCAAAGGATTGAGGGAATGGTCCCATAAAATCGATACGCCAGCAATCAAATGCTTCTATGATAAGAATGGGGTTCAGAGGCATCATATTTCAAAGGGACAACGCTCCCAATTTCTGATAACGCTCATAAGCTTTGCAAAACTCATGAGTATCTCTGAACATCGTGAGCTAGTAAAAGCCATACTACAGAATTTTGACCGTGGTCTTTTTAGTAGAAAAGTGACTACCATAGGCCTGAGAATGACAAAAGGAGATGACACTCTGATGTTCATTGTCTGGCACATATCTCCTTAAAATTTGGTCTAGGTAATATTTAAACAAATAAGGATCATCCTAGAAAAACTTACGTACTTCGGCGAAGAATTTTTTCTTATCTTACGTAGTCCAATATGTTAGTATGAAACCTGTAGCAAGATAATTTGTAATGTCAACAAACCAAGGTAGTTGGGAGAGTTTATACAATTGTTCATCAGGGAACATATCATTTATCAGTGGTTAACTACTACATTTTTTACTTTTTTGTCTCATATTTCAATATCAAATTCTTAGAGTAAAATGATCCATCTTATTAAGTGGGGCTTGACATCCGTCTTAGAAAGAAGATACTTTAGCGCCGCATAGACCGTGTAGATGATGATCTTAGATCCAATCAGGTAGGACCTAATTTATCCAAAGAAAACACTACAGCTAAAAGTTCCTTCTTTGTAGTAGAGTAGTTCACTTGGGCAGAATGTAGAGGTATACTTACACAATGAATAATGTACGGCTTCTTTTCTTTTCTCTGACCTAACACCACCCCAATAGCAATGTCAGATGCATTTCACATAATCTCAAAAGGGATGCTCCAATCGGGTGGCTACATGATAGGTGAGGTAGTTAACATGCCCTTGAGCTTAGTGAAAGATTGTAACGCCCTGAAATTCGGGGGTCGAGCATAACTCAGCTCCCGAGTTTCAAGACATCACTTATGCAATATATGTAATGATGGATGCATGTTGTCTGTATGAGTGCATAAAACATGGAGTAGATTAAGCCAAACTGCAAACATAATCCAAGGATAGGTAGAATCTGTAAGCGGAAGACCTAAAGAAATATATATGTATATCTATGTAAGTCCCTGAGATATGTATGCTCTGCCAGGTCATAATTACAAGTGTTTGTTTCAAACTATAAGTATCAAAATGAAATCATCTATTACAAGGAAAATCCAGAATCCCCGTAGATCAGGACACGACTCACATGAACCCGCCTGAGAATTACATAAAAGAAAACGCGTCATCATCATCCTCATACTCCTGCTCTACCTCAGGGTTGCATCATCATCTGCATCTAAGACAGAGTCTGGTTAGTGTTGAAACACCATCCTAGAATGTGAGAGTGAGTGATCAACTCAGTGGAACTATACAGTAAAAGTTAACATGTTATCAAATCAATCAAGCAGTAATGATAAGGCAATACAATCAAACACATCCTAATTACTCTTGTTAATGCAAGGATGTATGTAGAAATGATGCATGCTCTCTCCTACACTCCCTCAGCGTCTTCATTTTACGGTATGCATGACAACCTCCTACAGTGCCCACGATGCCAAAGCACATGCAATGCGGTGCATGAACATGATTACCAAGTTGCTATTAGTCCTTTTCATACAGTAGGATTGGGAAGCTAAGGTACCTTCCTCATATCAATTTCCAAACGGTCATCCATTCTAGGGTCGTTAGTCCAAGACAATCTCATACGATCATATGGTTCTAGGTCGCTGCAAAGGGCTCGTCACCAATCAATGCATGCCTATCATACCTTAGTTACTACCCTAAGGTTCGTCGCCTCAATACAGTATCAAGGTATGCTGGAGGTCACTACAAAGGGCTCGTCACCAATCAATGTAGGCCGACAGCACGAATATAGTGTCCCATACCACCATAATCGGTTCACGAGTCTGGTGTGCTCACTGGTCACTACGGGGAGGCTCGTCACCCCAGCGTAGGCCGACAGCTCAACCACGGTGTCCCATACCACCATGCCCGGCTCATGAGTCTTAGCGGATCAAGGTACAATGGTTAACGAGATTGCATTGGTAAGTTTGGTACCCTAGATTCAAACAATAACGTCCATACATGATGCACATCCAGTGGGACAATCGGGTTACTTGACGAGCTCGACTAGCACGAGCACATGTTGAGTTGAACGACATAGAGTGCGCAAACACTCCGTATGGCCAAACCCTTGCTGACAACCCTAATACGACTCGGGTTCGTCAAACACGTCCTACGTGGCAAAAATAACCTCAGCCACGAACTCAAGGTTTATTATCGATTCCCTGGACTATTTCATAGTCCCAAACACATTCAGGTATAACAGATATTCATACTAGCAATTTAAAACAGTAATGGATCAACAATTCTAATCATACAGTATGTGAGCATTTGATGAATATCAGCTTAACATGGATTTACACATAAGTAGTGCCTGAATTTAAACAACAAAGAATGTAAATTACATGTAGGAAATCATACACATTAATAAGATAGTTGAGAATCTCTTCTCAATGCCCATAAATAGGATAATATATTACACACTAGATCATTTAGACATTTCTACAAACACTTAGACTACATATTCCAACATACATGACGTATGTTGGTGATAACACACACTTGGACAATTTCTTTCGTCAAGAAGTTGATACACATACAACTAGTACGAATACACGACAATTAATCATGGCAAACACATGTTCATATTTCATACGTATATGATACTTTCTACATTACAAGGAATACACAAATCTCAATATAGCTCATATATATCAAGAACGCAACATAAACATTGCATTTGGCATGTGAAATTGCACCCACAACGGTAACAAACCATTAACCAACATTTAAAGCCTTGAAAACCATAACCTATACAAATATAGTCTGCACCTTAAACCAGGAAGTGAGCAACAGATCTGATTCAGACGATAAGTCTTCGTCAACGGCGACTAGACAACCTAAGGCATGAATAAAAGAGCTACATCAACACTTAGACTACTCTAAGCTCCAAAACAGGTTAGGGTTTGATTGAGTTACCCAAGAATGAACTTAGAATCGCCGAAATAACGATTCAGAAGTGATGATTTAGGTACACAGAATAACAGGGAAGAATCTCAAGATGATTCACCAACTTCTCTCTCACTTTCTCTCTTTTCCTCTCTCTCTCTCTCTTAGCTAGGATTTAGGAAATTCATATGGAATTTGAGAGTGAGGGTTTAAGTCTTTATATAGGCCTAAAATTGATGAAAATAGCCCCAGGGCCAAGGTATACTTAGGTTATAACCAAATCGGGTCTATTTCGATCCAACGGAGCGCTTCTGGTGGTCCCTTTTCCACGTGCGGTCGGACTTAAGCTCACTGACCATAGATCTAGGTCAGGCTGAGTTTTAGTACCGATCGAATTTACAGATCACTCATGGCGGATCAATCTCAATTCAACGGTCACCGAAACTCAATCAGGTCCACCGGCACTATGACATGCCTGCGCCATCTTCCCTGATCTGAGGGTAAATTTGGGTCAGAATCCAATAGTCAGATTGCTTAAAATCGTCGTGCAAGCGACACGACTCAGATTCCATAAATTCATATTTAATTTCTCACCTTTCTCACCCTCTTTACTCCGGACTCAAGAAAATCGACTCAGGACATCATCTGGACTTAATTTTTGAGGTGATGGTCAAGCCCAACAAGGTGATCATAAATGTCTAAGATCATCGCTATCGGACTTTTGACGTGCGGTCCAGGTCCGATACAAAGTTTCCACGTACTCCCGAGAGCAACTGGATTTAGCGTTGAATCCTAGATTTCAAGGTGACATAGCGCTAACGATTCTACAGGTTTTGAGTCTTGCATATCAAATTTAAAGTGATTGGTGCTAATTTAACAAGCAATCGAGTTTAGTGTTAATTAACCCACATATAACTTCTAAAGAATTTGAGGTAGTACTCCGGTCTTTGCACGAAATTTTTTGGGTTATTACAAAGATTCTTGGCATTGTTCAGTCCACTCATATGGTGCATCCTTTAGAAGTAGATTGCATAAAGGATGAGAAAGATGACTAAAGTTCTTTATGAATCGCCTATAGAATCTGCAATGTCCTACGAAGGATCTCACATCATGTATGCTCTTGGGTGGAGGTAGGTTAGAGATAAGATTAATTTTTGTCTTGTCTACCTTAATTCCCTTCGACAAAATTATATGTTTAAGCACAATTCCCTTGGAAACCATGAAATGACATTTCTCCCAATTCAGAACAAAATTCTTTTCCTCACATCCCTTCATCACACATTTAAGATTTTCCAAACACTTGATGAAGGATGGACTAGAGATAGAGAAGCTGTCCATGAAGACCTCTAAATGTTGCCCCACCATGTTAGAAAAAATACTTAACATGCATCGCTGAAAAGTGGCGAGGGCATTACATAGTCCGAATGACATATGGCATCCTTCGGTAAGCAAAGGTGCCAAATGGACATGTGAATATTATCTTCTCTTGATCTTTAAGGGCTATCTCTATCTGATTGTAGCCTAAATATCTATCAAGGAAGCAATTGTAAGAGTGACCGGTTAGCCTTTCTAAAATTTGATCCATGAAGGATAAAGGAAAGTGGTCCTTTCTTGTGATGTTATTCAACTTCCTGTAGTCAATGCACATTCTCCAACTAGTAGTAACTCTAGTTGGCACGAGTTCATTGTCGGCATTGGATACAATGGTGATTCTGTACTTTCTAGAAACTGCTTGAGTTGGACTCACCCATTGATTGTCGGATATAAGGTATATGATACCCACATCCAACAACTTAATTACCTCAGCCTTAACCACTTCTTTCATATTTGGATTAATTCGACATTGTGGTTGTTGGGAGGTTTTTTCATTATCTTTAAGATGGATGCGGTGAGTACAAATCAAAGGGTCAATTCCCTTGAGGTTCGCAATCGACTATCCAAGAGCTCCTTTATGCTCAATGAGAGTGGAAATGAGCACACTCTCTTGTTCTTTCTTAAGGTGAGAAGAAATTACCATCGGATATGTCTCATCTTAACCTAAGTAGACATATTTAAGATCAGTGGGCAAAGGTTTTAAGTCAAGCTTCGGTGCTTTGAGGTTGGACGGTAGAGACACTAATCGGTTTGGGGCAATTTCTCAAATTATGGCCTCCACCGTTTAACTTCAAGTACTGGTGTAGCATCAACCAAGGCATCCATCTCCCTAATCAGGTCATCATCTAAATCAGGGGAGTGGGCCAAGCATATCTCTAGAGTGTTAGAGTATAGAGTCAAAAGTACTCTATCTTTCATGAAAGAATCGATTATGTTAATGTCGTGAGTATCGTCATCATCCTCTAATTGTTCGTTCATATTGAAAAAGATGTTGAGCTCCAATGTCATATTTTCGAAAGATAAATTCATAATTCCATTCCCACAATTAATGATAGCATTTGATGTAGCAAGGAATGGGCAACTAAAAATGACGGGTATTAGAGTACTCATATATATGATGGGTTGAGTATCCAGGACAATAAAATCTACTGGATAATAGAATTTATCAACTTGGACCAACACATCCTCAAACAACCCTTTCGGTACATGAATTGAGTGATCGGCAAGTTGTAATGTGGTCCAGGTGGGTTTTAATTCACCTGGACCCAATTGTTCGTAAACCAAGTAAGGAATCAGATTTACGCTCGCCCCCAAGTCAAGAAGTACATGCTCAATCCGGTGGTTCCCAATTACACCAGTGATAGTTGGTCTACCAGGATATTTGTATTTTTGTGGTACATCTTGCTTGAGGATGGAACTCACCTTTTCTGTCAAAAGATTTTCTTTTGTATATTTTGCCGTCTTTTGGTCGTACATAAATCTTTCTAAAATTTGGCATGTGAAGGGATTTATTTAACGGCATCCAGTAGAGGGATGTTGACCTTTACTTACTTAAGCACCTTTAGAATATCCTGAGAGTTAGAGAGTGGTTTTGGTGCAAACAACCGTTGAGGGAATGACGCAATCGGCTTACTTCGAGGTTTCGGTTCTAACTTATTTGGAGCATTGCTAGGTATATCATTCTCATCTATTTTCAGGTCCTTAGGCTTTTCATCCCTCACCAGAATAGATTTGTCAATTGTCTTCTCACTCCTAAGAGTGATGATAGACTTAGCCTACTCCATCTATTTTGAAGAGCTTGGGGTCACTGATTTCATATTGCTGTTTTGGATTGGGGAGAGGTTGAGCCGGAAGGATCCCTTTATTCCCCAATCGAATTTTTTGTTTCAAGCCCTTGTATGGCCTTTGTAAGGTCTTAAAAGGCTTGCAACATACCCTGATTAGAAAACTCTTGGTTTTGTATATGTTTTAAGACCGGATCCTCTTGATGTTTCCTTTGATTAGAAATTGGTTAAGGACACCTTGAGGAGTAGCCGTTTGTCCATTTCTCCAACTGAAGTTTGGATGGTCCCTCCAGCTTGAGTTATATATATTTGAGGTGGATTCACTAAAAGGTTTTTGGTAGTTATTTACGGCATTTGATTTCTCATTCAATATCTCTTGAAAATCAGGAATTGTTGAGTAATTTTCAGTTGTACGTATGTTACAAGCACAAATACCACAAACAACTTTCACAACTTTTTCGAGTTCTACCTTCTTAAGTTCCATGACTTCGACTTTTCTTATGAGTTTGGCCACTTTTGTATTTATATCATCTTCCTCTTTTAGAACATAAATTCCTCGCATTTCCTTTGATTGAGTAAGCTTAGAAGTGGTAATTCTTGAAGAGGTATCCCATGATTGTGCATTTTCAGCAAGTTTATCAAAATAATCTCACACATCATCAACTTCTTTATTCATGAATTCCCCATTACACATCATCTCTACAAATTGGCCATGGGAGAGGTCAATCCCTCATAGAAAAATCTTGTTATATACCATGTTTTGTAGCCATGTTATGGACATGAGTTTATGAGATCCTTAAATCGCTCACAACATTGGAAGAAGGTCTCATCCCCTTTTTGCGCAAAATTCATGATTGCTTTCCTTAAGGTATTTGTTTTATTATAGGGGAAGAACTTTTTAAGGAACTCCCTTGTCATCTCAGCTCATGTGTCAATGGACCTTAGCCTTAAGGAATGTAACCACAACTTAGCCTTTTCTTTCAAAGAGAAAGGAAATAATTTCAGTCTAACTGTGTCCTCAGTCACGTTTGGGAAGTGTAATATAGATATGATTTCATCGAACTCTTTCATATGCAAGTATGGACTTTCAGATTCTAGTCCATGAAACTTAGAGAGGAGTTGAATTACCCCTGGTTTAATATCCACAATTCTTGCGTTCAATGGAAATATCATGCAGGAAGGTGTACTCACCCCTGCCGGTTGTAAATAATCATGTAGAGTATGAGGTGGGGGTATATTGTGCACCTCGTTTTCATCTTCAACTTCCTCAACTGGTGGTTGAGGTTGATTTGTAGCCATTACTTCAATTAACTGAGAGGATCTCAAGTGGTGTCTAATCCTTTGATGGATAGGCAACCCTTCGACTAATCCTCCTTCACTCAAGAGATGTTGAGTGTTTTCACGAACCCACTTGGACATAAAACATGCACAACCCTTAAGCACCAAACAACTAAAACCTAGAAGAAAGAAAACTAAAGTAAATAAGAAATCTAGAAAAGAAAGAGAGAATTGAAAAGAGGTTATCGGATTGGAGTTGCTATGCTAAGATCCTACAAAACAGAAAACAGTGTTAGTTTCTAAAAACAATTTTAGAAAAAATCATTACCTAAAAAAAAGTAAAAAGTTAACCATAATCTTAACCTAATTCTAATACCAATTAATTCCAGAAAAAGGTAGCCATAGTCCCTGGCAACGGCGCCAAAAACTTGTTCACAATCCCAAGTATAGGGTCGCGATGTAGTAATAACACGTGAGAACGGGGTTGAATCCACATGAACTAAACTTATATGTATTCTGAAAAGAACTAGAACTAGAAGTAGAAGAAGATCTAAATCTGAATTTTTGAATAAAAGAGAGTAATTGTGAATAATGTTTAAACTATCAATTAAAGGTGGGAACCAAGGTGCCAAGGATCCACTTATAGCTATCAAGATACTACTTTACTTGATTAAAGGAATACAATTGGAATTGGAGTCTTATCATATCCAATTAGAAGATAAAGTAACTTTTCATTGACCTAATTCTCAATGGATGAGAATTATGAAGATTGGAAGGGATTCCATCACCCTACCATGCCCAGGACACGATGGTGAGTAACATGATTTACGAATCTCACAATCTTAAAACAGGAAAAGAAGATATCCAAAGGTATCACAACAAATCATAAAAAACTGAAAACATTCCTTTAATATCAAACTAGAAATCAATGAGGTTCAATAAAAATAAGAATTAAAGCAAGATAATCATCCAAACACGCTACAAGCTTCACCTCTTAGCCCTAGCTATAAGGTTTAGCCAACCATTGACATGATTGAAACCAAATCTCTTTTAAAAATCATGAAAATAAACTAGGGAAGAAGAAAAACTCTTTGGCGGCTGCTCCACCCTTGTGTATGCTCCTTGAGACCTCTCCAAATCCTAAAAGATGCTTTAGAACATCTTAGGGAGTTCGATTTATAGTTATGAAACTCCAACTTTCGCACCGAGTTGAAAAAATCTAGAAACTACCTTAGATTTACACACTCTGTGCAGTTTTCAAAAATATGCTCGGAGTTTAAACTGCCTCAAATTTACACACTCCGCGCAATTTTCTAAAATAAACTCGGAGTTTCAGAATATGATTTTTTAGGACAATTTCAGGAATATGTTTATTTTGAGGACAATTTCAAGATTCATTTTCTTTACTTCAAATCTTTGATTCTTTTCATTCCTCACTTGGTTTTATTGGATCTTTGGCATGCGAATTCTTCATTAATGACTTCCAAATCTCCAAATCTTTATTTAGTAATCTTTTGAGCATAAATCTTCCTTTTGGCATCAATTTCACCTTTAAGATCTCGAAATCACTTCGAACATGAAAACATGTATAATTAAAACGATTAAGCATTTCATGTTTATAAAACCAAGGTATAAATAGGGAAAAATATGCAATATTACATACTCAACACTAGTCGAACCGATTTTTAGACTGACTAAATTTCCAAATGAATCTGCAATAGTTAGGGTTTCTTTTATTCTTTGAAAATACATTAGATCCCTAAATTCTTTCTAGTTGACCATATATTGCTTTATCAAATCTGAAGAAAGAAGATAGTTGCACTAAGCTTCGGTTACATCTTCGAATTAACATTTGAAGACAAGTACATTGTAATTATTATTATTATTGATTTATTCGGGTTTTTCAAAGATAGCCCGTAAGTATTTGTGGGTTGATTTGTGATAAGCACATGAAAATCACAAAAATAAGTTTTGTTGTGATAGCCTGTGAAAATCACAAGAACTGCGTAAGGTTTTTAAGGTAACCTTTGAAAACCTTGAAATTGTGAAAGCCAAAATTACGAGTGTAGTAATTTTAGGAGTGGAGTAGGTGTGGGTTTAAGCATTGAACCACTATAACCCCTTGTGCATTAGTTGTGATTGTTTTATTTGATCATTTCTCTCTTTATGTAACACTCCAAAAATCGGTACTCGAGTACATAGACTCTGGTCCCGAGTTCTTGGGTGTTAATCAAATGAAAATGCATATGTGGCCTCGTTCAGATTCACATCAATTCCACACACGAGTAATCAAAGTAGTGTAATTTAAATTAGTGGATCCAAAGCGAGGTAGAGATAACAACAATCAATGAATATAGAACTAAGAGTAAAAATATAATTCTAATAGTATTGATTGCCCAAGATGGAGATTATACAAGCCACAATATGCATACTTAAAATAATTAAAGTGTAAATTTTTTAGTTTGGTCTAATCCTCTGAAACGCAATGTCGGCGGTGCAAGCCACTCTAAGCTTACCCATCTAAGAACTCAATAGTAACTGTATCGATAATATCATTTGGTTGGTGTTTTAAAACATCATCCCAGAGTGGGAGTGAGTGATCAACTCAGTGGTTCCATTAATACTAAGTTACCGATGTTATCAATTCTACTAGCACAAGTAATGATAAAGCAGCTTAAACACCCAGTTCCTAAATACTCTTATTAATACACATGCATGTTGTATGAGATGATGCATGCTCTCACAATCTAACACTCCCTCATAAGCAACTCCAACACCACATTCGTAAATGCTAACACTCCCTCAACACGTGACCACAATGCCTAAGTCGCCACAACCATGCTAATGTAATGCTATGAATGTTCATGTTAGCCGAGTATTTAATTAAGTCCATTCATTTAGCAAATTTGAAAAAGCTGAAACAGCTCCATTTAATCAAGGGCCTTATCCAGATCACTTGACCTAGGGCGGGTCTGAGCCTACGATTCGTGATCCAAATTTAGGTATCACCCATTTAACTCACAAATCAATAATTCCAAAGGTATGGTATGATACCCAAATGCATGAGGATCAACTCAGTATGAGTCATCACCTAAAATCGAGTATGATCACTCAATTTCAAGGTGCGGGCTTATCACATAAAACTAAATCACCACAAGGAAAATGGCTCGTCACCTTATTACATTAATTCCTGGGTCGTTCGAATAGTACTCTAGCATGGAACCATTGGCTGGATAATTTGATAGGAGCCGTTCGAACAAGAATCTATCATCTTATGTGCTCGCTGGTCACTATGGGGAGGCTCATCACCCCAACGTAGGCCAACAACACAGGCATAGTGTCCCATACTACCATGCCCAGCTCCCGAGACTTGGGAATTGTATCATTAATGATTAATAGTAGACCTCTCAAAGGTATGGGGTGCTTCAGATTTAGGCAGTCTTGATCATACATGGTGAACACACGGTAGGTCAGTTGTTAGGCTAATTTAGTTGACTCGGACAAACTCCGGAATAACCGGTATTAGGTGCAAGCATCCCGTGTAGTCCGACTACTGCCGATTATTTGTGTTTAGCCTGAATCAATCGGACTAGTCTTGGGCGGGCAACCCAATCAGGGCCACCCTCGTGAATTGGCAGTTTGCCAGCCAACCCAACTACTGAGGTAGTCCTGGTTAGTTAATTGCACTAATAAATTGACTACCATGACTAACAGGGAGGGATATAAATAGTAAATTTAGACTATCATACTTATAGTGCATTTCATCATCCATTGCTAGTTAGCATGCATTCATCTACATATTATATCAATTATAATCAACACTAATTATTATGCATTGGCCCATACATTAACCAAATCAATAATCGACACTAGTTAGCATGCATTCATGTATGCATTATACAAATCATTAATCGATACTAATTAGAATGCATTAGTCCTTGCATTACCCAAATCAATAATTGGCATTGGTTAGCATGTATTCATCTGCGTATTACATAAATCATCATTCAGCATAAGTTAGCATGCATTCATCCATTTATAGCATAAATCATTAATTGTGACATATAGTTCGATAAACGGAAACCTAGGGGTAATGGTCCACACCTTTAAAAAGGAATTTTCGATTTTGGGTTCCTAGGGTTAGGGATTTGAAAAAAAATGATTCCTACATCAAATTCAAAGGAATTGGGTGAGAATCATGCAATTAATTCCAAAAACCTTAAGTTAGGAAGCATGGTTCATTTCCTACCTCTCAATCAAGAGTGTGATGGATTTGGAGAAGGAGAATGGTCGAGGCTACAGCTCGATCGAAAGAAATCCATTAGGAATGCTCTAAGGTCTCCCTCACAGGACCTCCCTCATCCTCTCTTTCTCTTTTTTTCTCTTTATCCCTCTCTGTTGCAATGAAAATTCGTATGGGAGTGAGAGGGTGTAAACGGGGGGCTATTTATAGTGCAAGAATGTGCACAAATAGCCCCGATGATCCTTTTTCCATTAAGGTTTCCTTGGGGAGGTTGTTTTCGACTTACAAGGCCTCATCGGAGGCCCACTGGCTTATCTACACCATGGGGCAGGTGCCCCGCTATAAGATTTATATTTCATCACAATCAGGGGCAATCAGACACTCCGATTAGCCATGGAGACCCCAGTTGCGATGGACGGTCACTGATGATCAATCGGGGCTAGGGCTATACGGATATGTAAATGGAAATATCATTAACTCACACCTCGAGTTTGGTTAAAACCCAATTGTCGAAAAGTTACAACTTTGCAAAAGAACAGAGAGTCTAATTCACTTAAATTTTCATGTTTCTGCTTAGGGCATTTGCATGTCACATGCACCAGGCCTTCGGCCCAAGTTGAATGATTTTAGACACTATCCCAGCTCGACATCTGCAATGGATGTCAAGCCTGGTAAGAATGTCGTTATTTTATAATTTCGAATTTAGCAGGCCACTAACATATGATCTATATCTAATTCGGTAAACTTGAGCATTTTCGGGACGAATTGGGCAGCGAGATTTATCATGTACGATGATTGGGGTTCGGATTAGCTAAATTCATAGTATGGCATACTCGCAATTAGTGGAAACGGTAACTCAGCTCTAATCACCTTAGTTAAGGACAATAATTCAACTAAACTCGAAGCTATCCGAATTAGTAAAATATGCTTAAAAAATAGAAAATATTAATTTAATTAAATATAATGATTTCTATTATGATTAAAATCAATTCTTAAAAAGACATCGAATATAAAAACTCTAAGATGAGAAAGATATGTGCTGTTCATCGGCAATGGGGAGTTACAGAAATTTTCATTTTCAATATGTCTATTTCATATAACAATTTCAGTACTTTTAATTATTATATTATTTTTATTATTTTTCTAATAGTTCATCATCAATTCTACTTTATCTCTACCAAAATTCACTACATTTCGATTATAGAAAAATTCTAAAAATTCTGGGAGTACTAGCTGCCTGAAATTAATGATTTTGGTATAGTTTCTAAAACTCCATAAAATTAATATCCTTTTAGTTTTGTATTTATTTTTAATTTATTTTTTCATGAAAATATATTCATCAAGCTTCAATCTGGTTTTTGAATCATCTCAATAGAAGTTGTAGAAAAATAGATATGACTTTTTGAAGTCAATACATTGAAGCTATCAAAATCTAAAAATGCAGAAAATTGCTGAACAGAGTTACTCGATGCAACCGAGCCCTGCTGTCCATATTTGCTCAGTTGCTCAAGGTTTACTCGGTGTAAACGAGCAAGGCTGCCCTAGTTGCCCTAGTTTTTTGGGTACAACCGAGTTCCACTCAGTGCAACCGAACCTTACTATCCATGTTCTTCAAAATTCTTAAATTTCAATTAGTCGGGCGGTTTTGGTGGATCTTATGTCACTCCTTTTGGTCCTAAACACATGCGAATACACATATGAACATGCACTCATGGCGATAAATTAAAAGTACTGCCCAAGGACATCCAATTCCCAACCAGCAAAAATCAGGGCGTTATACTTTCTTGTTTGGAAGTTTGATTTCAAAGACGTCGTGAAATAATGTTGTCTTGCCTAAAATTCTAGGCGAAGGTTATCCTACGAATTATTTAGAATCAGAGTTTCAATTCTTTGTATAATTGAGATTATTTGTTGATTTATTCCGCATTATCTCGAAGTATTGGGTATTATCTTATTCACCACCCCCTTTTAGGACATCAATAGTTCATCTTTCATATTGACCATCCCCTACCGTGTAAAAATAGCTCTACGTAAACTATAAACATTCCAAAATTACTCCAAATATCTTGAGTATCTTTTCGTTCATTTCCTATTTCTTATGTCTTTCAACCTAAAATATAAAATACAATTACCAGGAAAAATACACAATGGATCATGTCAACCCACCAAGGGCCCTATAGTGGTGGCCATGATTTCTAATCTATTCAAGAAATGGTTGCAACTTTGTCCATCCAGAGTGGGTGGCATCAAAACAACAGGATGGATCATTAAACCATGGGCCCACTTGTTTTAATATGAAAATCGAAACAAGGTTATGGGAATCGGATGCGGTAGTCATCCCCCTAAAGCCGAGCTCGGTACTGGTCGGTGCTCTGTGGCCCCCACCATAATGTACGTGTTTCATCCACTTTGTCCATTCAATTTTCCAACTTATTTTAATGCACGAGCCCAAAAATGATGAAAATCTAAATCTCAGGTCATCCACACCACAGGAAAACAGTGATGATTGAACACTTACCGTTAAAAACTTCACCCAGGTCACGGAAGCAAAAGTTTTGGATTAAGTTCCCCTTCATCCAGGTCTGCGTGACCTTATCAAACGGTTGTTTAGAAAATAAACATTACAGTGGGCCATTGCATTCAATCATCATTGTTTTCCTCTGGTGTGGTCCATCTGAGATTTTGATCTGCTTATTTTTGGGCTCGGCGTGGATATAATACATGCAAAGTGGTGGGGCCCAAATAGCAGTGTCCAGCAGCTACATGGCTAATGGCAGTGTCGGTGGACAATCCGCGTCCATGTCATCGAAGCGACGTATTCTCATCTCCAGTTTCCAGTACTCACTGGCCGAGAAAAGTCAATGGGGTCCTGCTCTTCCGAGAGAAATGCAATTTGCGTACATGTAGAGTTCTTTAGAGACGGTGCCGTGCTCTTGTAATCCAAATAATTAGATCATTTATGAACCCCCATCTTGTATATGGATAGTTCAAAAATCTATTAGATTCAAAGATACTAAACTTCCGTATTCTCTAAATATCTATTTACATAGGAAATACAGCAACAGTCCAAGAAAATAGTCCAATAAAAAGTTTTGAATATTCCAATATAGTAACACTTTCGGGACATGACATATCTCAATGGGGTGCTTCAGATCAACGGTTTTGATCAAGTTCAACCGCGAACCCCATGGCACCATGTACATAATCCTACGTTTCGAGAAAATGACAACTAGCGTGACAAAAGAAAATTAGCTGGTCCCGAAGAATCGAATGACAAAGTAAGAAAAGGTGAAAACGTCTCTCACACAAAAACAAAGAGGACAAGGACCCGAATTAAGTATAGACATGATTCCCTGTTTGCTCGTGACGCCTTACCTTGTATTTATTCTTCCTCTAGTCTTCACTTGTATCGGCAGAAGAAAACCCTCTGTTTCCATCCATTCCTGTTTATGTAAGCATCCCCTCTCTTTTCCATCCCCAGATCTTCTTCTGCTTCTATTGTTCATTTTCCTATATAAATTTCTCTTGTCATTCATTCAGAACAAAAAATGGTAACCAAATTCCTACTACTGCACTTCTGTCTTCTACTTTCCAACTTAATCCAAACCTCCGGCAGAGAAACGCTGGAAGTCGGCATCGGAATCGGAATCGGCATTGGCGGCGGCGGCGGTGGTGGTAGTGGAAACAATGGCAGTGGGTGTCCTGTACCTGCGCCTCCCCCGCCGCCAGCTAAAGTCCCGTGCCCCCCACCGCCATCCCCACCGCCTCCACATCGAAATCCGCCTCCACCTCCATCCCCACCGCCTCCACATCGAAATCCGCCTCCACCTCCGTCCCCACCTCCTCCATCTCCGCCGCCACCTCCACCTCGAAATCCGCCCCCACCACCTCCCCCAGAGCCCGAAATCCTAAAACCATCTGATTTCTTGAACACAAGGATTTATAATTCTTACCTGGTTATCCAAAAGTTCAGGAAAACAATCACGGAAGACCGCATGGGCATAACCAACACGTGGAATGGCCCTGACCTCTGCCGTGACAAATCCAAGTACAAGGGCTTCTACTGCGACAATGCACCTGACACCCCGGCCAACAACAAGAACGCCCGCGCGGTAGCTGCCGTCGACTTCAATGGCTACCGGCTTGGAGCACCATCTGTCGCCGAGTTTATCGAAGGGCTCAAAGACCTCGCATTCTTCCACGCCAATTCCAATAAATTCAGGGGCACCATAACCCCCGGCATCGCCAATCTCCCGTTCTTCTACGAGTTGGATGTCAGCAACAACCTCTTGTCAGGAGAGTTCCCAATGCCAGTCCTGGGCATAAAAAACATCACGTTCTTCGACCTTCGATTCAACTCTTTTTCCGGACAGGTTCCGCCTCAGCTCTTCTTGAATTTCAAGCTGGTAGAAGTTATCTTCATCAATAATAACGGATTCAACCAGAATATCCCGGCTAACATTGGAAGATCTCCCGTGAAATATCTCACTCTTGCAAACAACCAATTCACGGGGAGCATCCCGCGCAGCATTCGCCTTGCTTCCAACACTCTCCTCGAAGTTCTCTTCCTAAACAACCAGTTATCCGGTTGCATCCCGTACGAGGTTGGCTTCTTGGAGAAGGCGACGGTGTTTGATGCGGGCTATAACAAGTTAACAGGTCCCATACCCTACTCATTGGGATGCCTAAAGAAGATTGAGCAGCTTAATTTCGCAGGCAACAAGCTCTACGGTCAGATACCGGAGGTGATCTGCAAGCTGGGGAGCCTGCAGAATCTGTCCCTCTCGGATAACTACTTCACATCGGTGGGGCCCATTTGCAGGAAGCTCATAAAGAAGGGAGTGCTTGATGACAGGAAGAACTGCATTTTGGGTCGTCCTAAGCAGAGGTCCCCAGACGAGTGCACTGCCTTCTTTTCCAAACCCTTGCTCTGCCCTTTCCCGTCTTCCTATGTTACCATCCCTTGTAAGCAAACCATCTCTTCCGTCGAGGATGTACCTCTTCCGCCGTCGTTTACAGATGCAACAAAGGCTACGATCTCACCGTCACCTTCCCCACCGCCTTCCTACGCGGCCCTCACAAAGCCTGAATGGTGACCACACAACCACCCCCAAATCTGTCCCCTTGTCTTTAGTTTATGCGGAAGTGCTGTGTTCTCTCTCTTAATAAGTTAATACTACATCGGGCCGTCCATAGCATAGCATCATTCTCAACGGTTTGGATGAAAAGTAGTATCAAAACCAGCTACTTGCAGGTCCAACGCTGCAAAAGGCCATCCCGGAGCCTGACGCGTCTCGGTCATCCTATTTCTCGATTAAAAGATTTGTTACGTAAAAGACGTATTACTTCTTTTTTTTTTTTTTCTTTTTTTTTCGCGCAATAATTGAAAATTTGCTTTCGTCACTGTAAGTAAAGTCATTTTCGTATGTTTTTGTATCCATGGTAGACTGAACCGTACAGGCACGCGAAGCTGTCGGTGGAAGGTGCTGTGTGATCTTTTATTTATTTAATGCAACTCTTTTGTCGTATTTTCTATTTTATCAAAATATAATACTTTTAGCGAAGTTTACGATTGTGTTTTCCTACTTGATGTAACGTCCCAGTCAGCCCATAAATCCAATTATATATATATATGGTGAGGAAAATAAGATTTAAATTTATTGGGACTTTTAACACGACACGATTGAGATACCCTGACATTTCTTTTGAAAAATTTAGAACATTATATGCTCGGTTAACATTATATGCCCAGTTACCTAATGCGTTTGATAGTATATTGTAAGTGTAAGTGCTGTAATGTCAAGCACACATAGATTGTCAAATTCCATAAGACAAAAGTATTTCGGGATCAGATCATAAGTATGAAATCACAACTAATTTACACAGCTTATGATCAACTTCAGATCGGCTTAGGATCAATTAAAGATGGACTTATGATTAAGTCAAGATTGACACAATGCAGGTGGTATAACCCTACAAAGACCTTAGGATTAGGTACTTTAAAAAAATTTCTATCTTAAGTTTCTATAAGTGTTTTTGTTATGGAATTTGGTCAGCCTAAATTCTAGTTCGCCCAGTCTAACTTCCTCGGCCAGTCTAACTTTAAGCCCGAGCAAAATAATAACTTTTGTTGAAAATTCGGCTAGTCAAAGCTTGAAATTCGGCTAGCCCGAGAAAGTTCGGGTGAAATTTCAGCAATGTAATCTTTTGAAATTTGTGGAAATTCGGCCAGCCGAATTGTAATGTTCGGCCAACCGAATTTGTCCTCGGGCCAGCTAAATTTTGGATAAATCTTATCTCGCGCAATCCGAGTGTCGTTGGAATGAATTTGGTGAACTCTAGCCAGTCAAAGTTAATCTTAGGCTAGCCGAAGATTTTTGTGTATAAATTGAAGCTTTCTCTCATTCCAAATTACAACAAAAATTACTATAATTCTTCTATAAGAAAGAGAGAGAAGCTCAAGTCCTTGACAGGCTATCTATTAGTATTTATAAATTTAATTTATAGCTTATTCAATTTCCTTATTTCTAGATCGTTTTAATCTTATTATAAGAAGGTAAACTATACTCTTCTTTGAGATAAAAAAAAATTGAATCAAGTAGCATCCGGGTTTTTTATTTATAAAATCTATAAAACCCTATACTCTTTTTATTTGATTGAACACTACGACATCTACATTTAAGAAAGAAGTCTTGCTACAAGCTTCTGCCACATCTTCAAATCTCCATTTGAAGATAAGTACATTTACTGTATTTCTTTTTTAAGTTTTTCTGAGATTGCCTGTGAAAATTTTAGTGAGGTTTTGTTAGGCCCGTATCCTAGTGACCATTCCGTTCATTAGGATCCCGGGGTTCTCCCGGTTGAATTCCGGCAACCCGGGACCTGTAGATAACATTTGCGCGCAATCTTAAATTGTATCTTATGATTTCCAGCTGACTCAACCCGAGACCTGTGTCATTGCAACCACGCTGTCGCCATGGTTCTAACGCCACGTCTCGTGCACCAATCCAAGCTTAGATTGAGAGATCCGGCCCACGCATTGTCTCGGCCGTTAATCACTTGTTTCGGGACCCAAGGTGTCCGGGTAGAGAAATATCTCTACAAGTAATCATGATGGTGACATCACCTTAGCATAATTCCTGTCACGCTCCAGACTCGGTAACTGAACTCATAAGGAACCCGATAGCCGGTTCTGGCCACAACAACCTCCGTAGTACCCCATCTCGGCTCCTCAGGTAGGTTTTGATCCTGGGATCCCATAAGGAGGATTTTCATAACCGTATAATCATTTCCAATATGAGCATACCCAAGATCACAACAAGTATATCTGAGAATAACAAAGACACACATCACAAAATCCACTATGAATTTGAACTTTTACAAGTACAAAGCATAAAAGGAATACATCTGATAGCAAAAAAAGTAGGAAGAAGATCTGCAACACTAGGGAGTCTTCAGCTCAACTCTAATCCAAACTTTGTAGCTACGATGCTGATCTAGGATCACCTGCACACATCAATCGTGCATAAGCTTATAAAAGCTGAAAAGGTGGTGAAGGTGTGTGACAATGGTGTATAGAAGAATAATAAGAGATACAGAGGGGGAAACATGATCAATGATAATATCACTAGCCTTGCCGAGGCTTAACATAAATACAATGTAATGAGTACTGGGCGCCTTACTAAGGTGATGCATAAGGGGGGCTTATCCAGCCGATGCGAATGCAATGTGATGCGAGGTGATGCCAGTACTCTTATCCAATCCACATATCAAGTATATTTCCAATCATAAGGAAATCATTGGGGTCTATTATACTGCTGGATGATTGCCGCTCTCTAGACCCGCACAGTTAAATAAGCATAAGAGACCTCACTACCTGCCTGTGACAGTCAATCACCAACAAGGCTTGACGGCAGCGGACCCATTTACGAGCTGGTCAAACTCAGCCTAGTAATACTTTCTTACATCAGGAGGGTAAGGCCACACCCCTACCCAACCGACTACACGACGGTGGGAGTCGCGGCCTAACGGTATAAGCCCCTTGTGCACTCGTAGTTTCCACTCAGTCACGACGTTGGGGTAGATCCTTGGTACCATGGAAATTTTGAGAATTTCACCCATGGGCATTCTATGTACCCTGTATGCTCAAGTAACATTTTCGGTGTCCACACATACAACCATCTAATGTCTCTGTGGAGGCAAGACCCTGATGAAGCAAGGGCGGATCATCATGAAATGCAATGCCAATGCATGAGTTACGCACATATATCATGCACTAGCTTCAAGCACTCGATGTGCAAAAGGGGAAAAACTCCATCCCTCTATCAAGTCAACCAACAACCACACACAATGCAATTTATTCACGCATATGATGCATATGGGTCATAATGTGTAGGTGTGCTACTCGGTGATGATGACGAGAATCATACTTCTCCTTCCCAAGGAGGGACAAGGCCTATATACATAGACATGTGTTCTAAAGAGAAGTCCTCTAGTGGGGGCCCAATATTTTGGGGTAGCGCACAAACTAAGATAGTTATAAAGTCCAAGGTGGACCTTTAACCACCTATAGGAATCCTATGGGCCTACTTTAGGGTCACCAAGGAGGACATCCAACCTCAACTGGGTCCCAAAAGGTAGCCCGTTACGCATATAAAGTAAAGTCCAAGGCCCAAGCAATCCATCACCTAGTGGGCCATACACTAAGCCTAATACATAGGCAACATGGTAGGCCCTCAAGTAAGGTTTGTGCCCAACCATAAAGATCATGAGTCCACTAATTGTGGTGGGCCTAATGGGCAGCCCATTATTTCAGCATATGTGTGATCCTTATATTTAAAACAAGTAAGTTGGGCCTCACATCTTAGCCCAAGTATGGGTTTATTTTAATGGGCAAGTAAAGGCCCAACTACTTAAGTATTTTGGCCTATAAAACCCATCACAATGGTATGATAAATATAGGCCCCAAGGGTCCAATGGGCCTATCAAAAGTTTTAAGATAATGGGCATAGGAAAACCTAACAAATAATTAAGAAGACTAATCCAATAAAAATCTAATTGAAATGGGCCTTAAATATGCACTAATTAAGCCCGAAAATCTAACTAAAATGGGGCAATATATGTGTAATAATGTCTCTAAAATTTGTGGACCATGCTACCCCAATTATGGGCAGCAACCATGGGCCTATTGCTGAAATTCCAGCCCACCTACAATCTGGCTTGCTGAAAATTGAAAAATTAATTAATTTATATATTCATTTTAGTTCCTGGTGACCCATATATATCACAGAGGGTCTACCAAATGAAGGGGGTAGATTAAACAAATAAATCAGATAGGCCATGCTGTTGGACTGGACGTCCAGCAGCAGCTCAATGGGCTGGGCTTCCCATGTGTAGGCAGTTCTATAGGCCTGGGTATTTGGCCTAACAACTCATCCAATGAGCCCCAATTGGACGCTACTGAAGGGGAGGATGATTACGGCCCCTATGGACCCCACATGGAGGAACGGTGGGATATAAAATACATTAAGGTGGCCCCACAAAGTGGCCTGGACAGCCAACCAAGGTTGGATGCTCCAGCCTGATGAGCCACTCCAGGCCGTACCACAAGCGGTACAGCGGCCCGATGGCGCTGAAAATTTGCAGGTTGGTCCTTCCATGGGTGGGCCACACCTCCACAAAATTTCACAAATTTTGGACAATTAGAAGTATTAAAAATCTGTTTGACCTGGGCGTCTCAGCCTAGTGGGCTGGTCCAGCACTTGCCACGGTGTGCACAGGGGTCCGTTGGCCCCAAAAATTGGTAGGTGGGTCCTAGCATGGGTGGTCTACACCTCAACAAAATTTTAAAATTTTTGGATACTCAGAAATATTTTAATTAAATTTGGAATTACAATCTGTCCAGAGTGAAATGTTGCTGACCATGCAATGTTTATCCAATAAGGTGGGCCCAAACTTCATCTAGGAGGGGGAAAATGGATGTTTAGTATTTTTTTCATAAAATGCTGCAAGGTGGGGTCCATAAAAGTAGCCCACCCCTCAGAGAAGCCAAGCTGAAATTTGTGTTTTTCCTCCATACATGTGGGCTGGACGGTCCAACAAGGTGGACCACCCACCCCTATGGGCTTCCCTTTTTGGGTACCATTTCATGGGCCATCTGAGGTGTGATCTATCACACCTCAAGGTGGGGTCTATACCTTCATATTACACAACACAATCATAAAGAAAATAGTGGAAATCATGATCCAAAATCCATGCTAAACATTGACCATGATAGTCCATGCAATAGTCCAGATTTATTTATTTTTTTGGACAGCAATACATGGCTGGATATATCAGCCTATATCTCAATAATATCAGCAATTAAAAGGGTGTATGACCTTCCTTAGTGGGCCCCACATATGTCCAGATCATGAACTAAGGTCATAACACTTGCATGCATTAATTTATGGTATCCAAAAACCATGGAATAAGGTGGTAGGGGCGTCCCACCCTTGTTGAATTTTGGGACGTCCTAGGCCCACCAAGTGGGCCACACACATCATCATCCACAACAATAAGAGAAATGAGAAGAAGAAATACAACCCGGCCATGGGGATAGGGCCCCGCCACTAATGGGTCCTCCCAAGATTTAATCTCATCCATACAACTATGTAGATTGTACATGTAACAATAAACCAATGCATGCATGATCTATAACTAAAATAGGTGGCTGGGATGCCATCCCAACATGACTTCTAGGGTCTAGATGCCCTTGGAATGAAGTAGATAATACAATACATCATGATGGGGTCCATGGAGAATGGCCTCATCATGTATCATGACATGCATGTAGGATGGGCCAAAGGGCCACATCCATGGGGTCAAATGGGATCCCTACCATGGATTGGTGGGTCCCATATGATCCATTTATAAAGAAAAGAGGAGATTAAAGGTCAGGAAAGAAATCAGAAATTTATATTCACCCACATACAAAGCAAGCCTTCAAACTTCCACACTAAGGAGATCTTGAGCCCAAGAAGAGGTTTTAATGGTGGAGATCTATTTCTAATGGTGGGATTAGAAATACGTTGGGGATTAGAGGGCTGGAGAAAAGAGGGAGAAATGGACGTTGGGAGAGGGAGAAGTTGCTAGAAAATGGAGGGAAATGAGAAAGATAAAGAGAGAGAAAGGGGTCATGATGAGTTTGTAAGAGAGGTCATCATTGCATAGGGAGGACTTTATAATGCTTAAGCTTTAAGCTAGGCTTGTGTAGTGTGTATTGAGGTGGGTGGTGTTTTCCATAGAATTTGTGTGGTGTGTGTGTATTGTGTATAGGGACTTGTGCCAAGGAAGTGGTCCGCATGCATTGCACAAAAGTGGGCCACATGATTAAGGGTCATACTATGTAATGTTCATAACTTTTGATCCATATATTGGATGGACGCATGAGACACGTTGTTGGAACCACAACAACGATGCGAATAAGATGACACAGGTCTCGGGTCGATCCGAGTTGGGTCTATGTGACCAAACTCAAGGATGACCACAAACACAATCCGAGGGTCATGGGTCACCGGAATTCGACTGGTAGGACCGCGGGACCACAAGAAATGAAATGCATACTCACACACACACATGCACATGCAGGAACTCGGGTCGAGTCTTACAACCTAGGGTAGGATGATGTCACTCTAGCCCCATGCTTCTTACAAGTTATGATTGCTAGCCCCATGCATCTCTTACATCTCATGATGACTCAAGCCATTCTCTCATGATTACCTCTCTCTTATCCCTCTCTCCCTCCCTCTTTCTTTTTCATTCTCTCATTGCTAGAGGAGCTTGGATGTCCCACCATTTGAGAGAACCCATCTCCATTTTCAGCTACTTTCTAGCTTGATCTCTGCCAATCTAACCATCCCAAACCCATCTCAATCATTAGAATAACCCTCTTGGAGCTCTAAAACCTATATGAGGAAGAAGAAGGAGAAGATCATAGGTGGGTGCTTCCTAGTACTTGTTTCTTTCATTTTCTAGCATGTATCTTCTCTTTTTTTTTAGCAGAGCAAGAGGGACCCACCAATCAATGGTGGAGATCCTATCTTGGTCCCTTAGGTGTGGCCAATGGCCCACCATACCTTGCATGTATGTATCCATGGTGGGACCATTCTCCATATATCTCACCATAAAGTTTCTATGTTATGCAAATTATTATGACCACCTAGGCATGATTTATGTGGAAGAAATAGGATTTCTCCATCAGATTTTTGATGTATGGCCCATCTATGTGAGGCCTATTGAGGGTCAAATATTGCATATCAGGCCCAGTTATTGCCTAGATTTATGCACAGGATACTATTTAACAGCCCGATTTACTTGTGTTTGTGTTGTAAGATGACTCTGAGAGCCTGGACTGCACAAAAGTGTTAAATGCATGGATTTGATGCTCCGAATTCACCAAAGTATGAGACAGACTCCATGAGACTGAGATGGACGGATTTACATGCCAGAGATCCGCAAAAATCAAGAAACTGAAACTCAAGTGGCCCGAAATTGGTCCAGAATGCAAGGTCACAGGGTTCCCACCATCCGTTCTGCTCGAAACTTCATACATGGCCAAGAGACTGCAAATTAACCATACATGGTGAATTTCAGCTCTCAGATCCTTATGGAAAAGTCCTAATAGCCAGATCAGCCACAAATTGTTAAATTGGGACCCAACTGATCTTTGAATATGCTTAAATTTTGGTCTCAATCTTTAAAATGAGGTGGAAAAACGGATGGACGGAGCGAATTTCTCGTGATCATCACAGCGGACCCCACGTGCGACATGCATGTACATAGCATGTTCGCATGCGAGTTGCACCGGACTGGGACTCCCAGTCAAAGTCGGCTGGCCCAACTTCTTTCCGCACCAGAACAGTGGACGTACTAGCGTCCGCCGGTCTTTCTTAGTGGGGCCCACTACTTATTCAAATCATCAATCTAACTGTTCATTCATCCCGTGGGGTAGCTACAACCCTCGCCAAGGTGGAATTTTGGTCCCATGCACACACACAGGCAGATTGCATGTAAATGCAGGAATAGACGGTGGGAACAAAGATCGCATGGGCCACACCGAATCTAACATGAAGCCAGCCATTTCTTACTATTTTTTCGATGTGATTACAATGGACAGAGTGGATTTTGTAGAAACTGAAAGAAGTGGCTCCCACCGACAGCCAGCGCAGCTCTGTTTTGCAGTCCGTAAAATTCAGACGCTGTGGGCCCCTGTGTTCTTCTGATCACCATCGGATTGATGATCCAGACCATCCATATGCTTCAACAGATGGCCATAGCCCTAGCCAAGGTGTCAGAATCAACAAATATGTTGATTTCGCGCCGCAAAATTAAATCAAACGGAGGCTGTTTTGCTGCGAAATACGGAGATCGCGTGTCCGGTTTCTGCTGCATAAAACTTCCGCATGGAGTGCGAAAACTCCAGCCACCGCCTCTGGCATCTCCAGCCTACCAACTTCCCTGCATATAAAAGAACGAGAATAGAGAGAGAAAAAAAGGAGATTCAATTTGCAGGGATCCAAGCTGGGAAGTTTCCAACGAGATAGAGAAAAAGGAAAGAAAGATTTGTTTTATGTTTTTATTTGTTTGTTTTTCTGAATTTTGGAGGATTACCTGAATCATGTCTGGCTAAACCTCTTAGCTAGGGCTAAGAGGTGAAGCTTGTAGCGTGATGGGAGAATTTATGCGTGTGCCCTTTTGTTTAGATTGAATGGATTTTGATTTAATTTTATTATGGTAATATTTTTAGTTTTTAATGATCTGTTGTGACTGAAATTACAATGGGTTTGCGATGGCTTTGAGTATTTCTTTTTTCTTATTTTGATTATGACGTCAGGAAGCCCTGTTGTTCGCCATCCTCTCCTGGGCATGGTTAGATGTCGGTACCCTTCCTAACCTTCATATCATGTTGTTGGTTGGTAATTAGTTTAATTCTGTTGTTTACTTTGTTTTCTGGGCATGGTTTGGTGATGAAATCCATTCTAATTCATATAACTTTCATCTCTTTAAAAACAATATCAAAGGAAATTTCGTCTAATTCTCATGGTTGATGAGACTCTAAGTCCAGTTGAGTTCTTGAAACAGGCATAAGATCTCCCTGATCTCTACAAGTAGATCCTCTGAATCCCTAGTTCCTTTCCCTAATTGTTTAAGTTTAGATAATTATTTCATCATTATTCCTCAAATTACACTCGATTTAAATTTCATCTAATTCTAGTTCTAGTTCTAGTTAGTTTCAGATTACGTAAAGGTTTCAGTCCCTTGGGATTCGACCTCGGTCTCACCGAGTTTATTACTACATCACAACCCTATACTTGGGGAGTGAACAAGTTTTTGACGCCGTTGCCGGCGATTGACGGTTACATTTTCTGAGATTAATTAGTTTTAGAATTAGGTTAAGATTAGGATTTTACTAACTTTAGGTTAAAGGTTTTTTTTTTTGTTTTATTTTTAGAAATTAACTTGTTTTCCTGTTTTGTAGGATCCTGAAATAACTTCTAAATTGGTAATCTCTTTCTAATTCCTCTACTTTTTCTATTTTTAGAATTAGGGTTTGAGTTTTAGATATTTTCTAATTCTAGGTCTTCTTTTTAGAAACTAGTTTAACTTCTAGGTTTAGGGAACTTTCCTTTTTAAAAACTTTCTATTTCAATTGTAGGAACTTTCTAACTTTAGACTTTCTATTTTAGAAACTAATCTCTTTTGTTTTCTTTTACAGGATCTTAACATAGGAACTTCTCATTTGGTACCATCTTTCTAACTTCTCCTCTTGCTTTTTGTACTTTTGTAATTTTAGATTTAGATTCTTCTTTTAAGTAACTTTCTATTTTCTAGTTTTAGAAAATTTTTCCTTTTTTAAAAACTAACTTTCTATTTTTATTTTTAGTAACTTTCTAATTCTAACTCTTTTAGAATCTAACTTCAGTTCCTAATTTATTTTTAGAAATCTCCACCTTCCTTTAGGAATTTCTTCTAGAAACTAGTTTACTTCTATCTTTCTTTTTAAGGATTTTCTAATTTTAGACCTTCTCTTTGGAAACTGACTTGTTTTGTTTTCTTTTGTAGGTTTTTAACTTAGGGACTCCAATTTGGCAACTTCTTTCCAATCCTCTCTTTCTTTCTAGATTTTCTTTTTCTTTCTTAGGATTAGGGTTAGAATTTGATTGAGGGCTGCGAGTGTTTCATAACCAAGTGGGCCCGTGACAACACTCGATGTCTCTTAACTGAAGGAGGATTGGTGGAGGGGTTGACTATCCATCGTAGGACTAGACACCACTTGAAATCCCCTGAGTTAATTGAAGTGATGGCTGAGAACCAACCTCTTCTACCCCAACCTAGGCTGGATGACATTCACGATGAGAATGAGGTGCATCAAGCACCCCCGCCTCGTACTTTACAAGATTATTTATAACCAGCGGGGCTAAGTACGCCCTATGCATGATTTTTTCCAAAAATACAGGACATATGGACATCAAGCCAGAGGTTATCCAACTCCTTCATAAGTTCCATAGGCTTGAATCTAAAGAACCATATCTACATTTGAAAGAGTTTGATGAGATCATAGCCACTTTATATTTTCAAAATGTGTCTGAGGACATAGTCAGGCTGAAACTCTTTCCTTTTTCCTTGAAGGAGAAGGCTAAGACGTGGTTACATTCACTGCGTCCTAGATCCATTGGCACATGGAATGATATGCAGAGGGAATTTATAAAGAAATGTTTTCCACATCATAAAACAATTACCCTTAGAAAAGCAGTCATGAGCTTCACCTAAAAGGAGGATGAAACATTTTACCAATGTTGGGAAAGGTTCAAGGATTTGGTCAGTTCATGCCCACAACACGGCTTTGAAACGTGACGCATTACAAATTTTTTCTATGATGGACTTACATCTTCCATGCGCCAAATGGTCGAGAAAATGTGTAATGGAGAATTCATTAATAAAAATGTTGACGAGGTATGGGATTACCTCGATAGTCTTGCTGAAAAAATATAATCATGGGACTATTACCCAAAATCGAACACCACGCCTAGGCTGACTCAATCTAAGGAGAAAGGTGGATTGTATCTCTTGAAAGAAGAGGATGATCTTAAGTATAAAGTGACTATGCTCATAAGAAAAGTTGAGGTCATGGAAGGAAAGAAGGATAAGGTTAATGAAAAGTGTTTGCGGCATCTGTGATTACAACATTCATACAACTGAAAATTGTCCTATGATACCCGCCTTTCGGGAAGTGTTGAATGAACAATCCAATGCCATAAATACTTATCAAAGACCTTTCAATGGACCGACCTCTAATACGTACAATCCTGGTTGGAAAAATCATCTAAACTTTAGTTGGAGAAATGGATAAATTGCTACCCCTCAAAGTTTCTTCAATCAAAATCCAAATCAGGGGAAACCTCAAGAAGAACCGGTTCAAAATTCCATTCAAGAGCTGACCCAGGCAATGCGAGATTTTATGCAAAAGATAGATTCATGTATGACGGTTATAGAAAAGGGGATGCTTCCTGCACAACCGCTCCCCAAGCCTAAACCACAATACGAGATAAGTAATCCCAGCTCTTCAAATCAAATGGAGCATGTTAAATCCATCACCACTCTTAGGAGTGGGAAGATCATTGATAAAACCCTTTCGGTTAGGCCCGAAAAGCCTCAAGAACTAGAAGAGGACAACAATGATGGATCTAGTGAGGCCCTATAAAAATTAGAACCGGAACTTCTAGAAAAGCCAGTTGCTCCATTTCCCCAATGGTTGGTCACACCAAAACCTCTCTCTAACTCTCTGGATATCCTAGAGGTGTTGAAACAAGTGAAAGTCAACATTCCTCTACTTGATGTCGTAAAACAGATACCTTCATATGCCAAATTCCTGAAAGACTTATGCACGAACAAACGACGGTAGAGTATTCAAAAGAAGATCTTCTTGACCGAGAAAGTGAGTGCCATCCTAAAGTAAAACGTGCCACAGAAATTCAAAGATCCCGGTAGCCTAACCATATCATGTGTAATCGGGGACCATCGAATTGATCATGCACTTCTTGACTTAGGAACGAGCGTCAATCTGATTCCCTACTCGGTATACAAACAGTTAAGTTTGGGTAAATTAAAACCCACTCTAACCACACTACAACTTGTTGATTGCTCTGTTCGTGTACCAAGAGAGATAATTAGGATGTGTTGGTCCAAGTTAATAGATTTTACTACCCTGTAGATTTTATCATCCTGGACATCAAATTCATCAATAACATGAGCACTCAGATTCCCGTCATTCTTGGTCGCCCATTCCTTGCCACTTCAAACGCAATTATCAATTGCAGGAATGGTGTCATGACTATGTCCTTTGGGAATATGACATTGGAGTCAAATATCTTTTTTAATAACGGCAGAAACTTAGAGGATGATGACGATTTCTATGACATTAATATGATTGACTCTTTAGTGGAAGATACGACATCTCTGACCTTATCCTCTAACCCTCTAGAGACGTGCTTAGCCCACTCCCATGATTTTGATGATGACATGATTAGGGAGGCGTGTGCCTTGCTTGATACTACACCGGTACTTGAAGTTAACCGGTGGAGGCCACAATTTAAAGAGTTGCCCCAAACTAATGTAGTGCCTCTACCATCTAACCTCAAGCCGCTGAAGCTTGACCTAAAACCTTTGCCCTCTGATTTGAAATATGTTTATTTAGGTCAAGATGAGACATACCCGGTGGTGATCTTTACCCACTTGGAGAAAGAACAGGAGAGTATGCTCATATCTACTCTCATTGAGCATAAGGGAGCCCTTTGATGGACGATAGCGGACCTCAAGGGAATCGACCCCTTGATTTGTACTCACCGCATATATCTTGAGGATAATGCGAAGACTGCTCGGCAATCATAACGTAGACTAAATCCAAACATGAGGGAAGTAGTTAAGGCCGAGGTTCTTAAACTATTAGTTGTGGGTATCATATACCCCATATCCGATAGTCAATGGGTGAGTCCAACTCAGGTGGTTCTTAAGAAGTCTGGGATCACCATCGTAGCCAATGCCAATAATGAACTCGTGCCAACTAGAGTTACTACTGGTTGGAGAATGTGCATTGACTACAGGAAGCTGAATATCGTCACGAGGAAGGACCACTTTCCTTTGCCCTTCATTGATCAAATCTTGGAAAGGCTAGCTAGTCATTCTTATTACTGTTCCCTTGACGGGTATTCGGGCTACAATCAGATTAAAATCGCCCCTGAGGACCAGGAAAAGACTACATTTACATATTTCTACGGCACCTTTGTTTACAAAAGGATGCCATTCGGATTATGTAATGCCCCTGCCACCTTTCAGCGATGTATGATAAGCATCTTTTCTGACATGGTGGGAAAATATCTAGAGGTCTTCATAGACGATTTCTCTGTTTTCGGTTCATCTTTCAGCGAGTGCTTAGAGAGTCTTAAATGTGCGCTGAAAAGATGTGAAGAAAAGAGCTTGGTACTTAATTGGGAGAAGTTCCATTTCATGGTTCATAAGGAAATTGTCCTTGGACATATTATCTCATCCAAAGGAATCGAGGTGGATAAGGCAAAAATCGATCTTATCTCTAACTTACCTCCACCCAAGAACATTAGAGTCGTGCAATCCTTCTTACGACACGCAGGATTTTACAGGCGATTTATAAAGGACTTTAGTCTCCTCTCTCGTCCTTTATGTAATCTACTTCAAAAGGATGCACCATACGAGTGGACTGAGCCATGTCAGGAAGCTTTCACTAAGCTTAAGGGCATGTTGACTAGTGCACTCATCATACAACCACCCGACTGGGGCATTCCTTTTGAACTTATGTGCGATGTGTCTGATTATGCTCTTGGGGAGGTTCTAGGCTAGAGAAAAGATAAGAAACCCTACGTTATTCTTTATGCGAGTAAGACTCTAAATCCTGCCCAAGTGAACTACTCGACTACGGAAAAGGAACTCTTAGGCGTAGTGTTCGCTTTGGACAAATTTTGGTCCTACTTGATTGGATCCAAGATCATTATTTACGCTGATCATGCGGCGCTCAAGTATCTTCTGTCTAAGAATGATGTTAAGCCCCGCCTGATATGATGGATCCTCATACTCCAGGAATTTGATCTAAAAATAAAAGATAAAAAGGGAGTAGAGAACGTAGTGGCTGACCATCTTTCTCACCTTAATCCCTTTGATTCCCTTGAAACAACACATATCAATGACATGTTCCCCGATGAACAATTGTTCAGAGTCTCCCATTCACCTTGGTTCGCTGATATTGCTAATTATCTTACCACAGGTTCCATACCGACACATTGGACTGCGCAAGATAAGAAGAAAATTTTCACCGAGGTGCACAACTTTTTCTGGGATGATCCATATTTATTTAAATATTGCCCAGACCAAATTTTAAGGAGATGTGTGCCAGATGTTAAGCATCAGAGTGTCATCTCTTTCTGTCATTCACAGGCCTGTGGTGGTCAACTTTCTGCCAAAAAGACCATAGCCAAGATTTTGCAGTGTGGCTTTTACTGGCCCACTATGTTCAGGGACACTCATGAATTTTGCAGAGCTTGTGAGCATTGTCAGAAATTGGGAGCGTTGTCCCATCGAAATATGATGCCTTTGAATCCTATTCTTATCATCAAGGCATTTGATTGCTGAGGCATTGATTTCATGGGACCATTCCCCCAATCTTTTGGAAATCTATATATTTTGCTCGCTGTAGACTATGTCACTAAATGGGTTGAAGCGATTTCATGTCGGAATAATGACCATCGCACGGTCATTAAATTCCTAAAAGAGAACATCCTTTCCCGATTCGGAACGCCTCAAGCTATCATTAGTGATGGGGGCTCACACTTTTGTAATAGGCCATTCTAGAGTTTAATGAAGAAATATGATATCTCTCATAAGGTGAGCACCCCATATCACCTACAGACAAGTGGGCAAGTTAAGATTTTCAATAGGGAGATCAAACACATTTTGGAGAAAACGGTTAACCCTGACCATAAGGATTAGTTAATCTGATTAACTGATGCCTTATGGGCTTACCGTACTGCGTTTAAAACCCCTATTGGAATGTCTCCCTTTAGACTTGTCTATGGGAAGACTTGCCACTTGCCTGTGGAGTTAGAACATAGAGCCTACTGGGCAATCAAAAATTGAATTTCAATCTCGACAACGCCGGCTCGCTACGCAAACTTCAGTTGAATAAACTCGAAGAAATTCAGAACGATGCATGCGAGAACTCGAGAATTTATAAGGACAGAATGAAGGCGTTTCATGACCAACGTATTCTGCGGAAATCATTCACACCTAGTCAGAAAGTCCTTTTTTATCATTCTCGATTACATCTCTTTCCAAGTAAGCTTCGATCTCGTTGGACTGGCACTTACATTGTGGTCACTGCGTATCCTCATGGGGCCGTTGAGATAAGAGATCCTGATAATGGCAAGGAGTTTAAAGTAAATGGACATCGCTTAAAGCCATTTGTTAAGAAATTTGATTCAGAGGACATGTCCATGCCTCTAACTGCTCCTGTTTACCAGGATTGATCTCCTAGACTGATGGAGGTATAGGTAGGTTTATCGCTTTCATAGGACTAGGGTAGTTTGCTTTATTTGTCTAGCTGAAGATGGTAAACTTAGAGCTCTTGGGAGGCAACCCATCTTTTCATTCCATTTCATTTTCCTAGTTAGTTAGTTCAATGTTTGTGGGTAACATTGCTGCAAACCCTCACAAGACTACAACTCGTCCACTAGGGGCAACCTAGGGTTTTAAAGGCTTGTTGCATACGCTAAATGCAATCGAGAACACCAGCGGAAGTGGTGTAGGTAGGATTTTATTTTTGTTATTTTTGTTTTACTTCTGTTGGTTTCTCTCTTGTGCTAACCCGCCCTTACGTAGATATCTTTGGAAAGTCTCGTGATTTCTTCATCAGGTACCATCTTTCCCCCATTATTGGCTCCTAAAGCAAGATTCCAATCCAGGGATCCTACAAGGAGGATTTCCATATCATAATTCTAATCTAATAGAGCACACCCAAGATCATAGCAAGTAAATCTCAAAAATGAACCAAGAAACACACTGCAAAATCCACTAAGAATTTAAACTTTACAAGGTTCAAAAGGAAATACATAATGTGGAGAGAGGGAAGGAAGGTTCTGCAACAGGTCCTCAGCTCGTGCCAACCAAATCCACGGCTCCTGCGCTACTGCACTGACCTAGGATCTCCTACACGCATTAATCATGCATAAGCTTATAGAAAGTTTAGAGGGTGGTGAAGGTGTGTGACAATGGTATGCAGAAGAATAATAGGGGATGCAGAAGGGAAACACGATCCATGCCAATATCACTAGCCTTACCCAAGCTAAGCCATGAATGTAGGAAGTCATACCAAGGCTATGCAATGCAATAAGGCTTATACAGCCGATACCAATGCAATGCGAAGTAATGTTAATGCTCATAACCAATCCACATATCAAGTACACTTCCATCATAAGGAATCCACTGGGGTCAAGTACACTGCAGGACGACTGTCGCTTTATAGACTCGCATAGTCAAACGAGCGTATGAGACCTTACTACCCGCCCGTGGACAGCCAACAACCAGCAAGGCTCGATGGTAGCGGACCCATTCACGAACTGGTTAGACTCAGCCTAGCAATGTCCTCTCACTTAGGTGGATAAGGCCACATCCTATCTCAACCGACTACACGACAGAGGGACACGCGGCCTAACGGTGTAAGGCACTCAGGCACTCATAATTTTCACTCGGTCACGACATTGAGGCGTCTTTTAGGTACCTTGAAGGTTTAGGGGCTTTCATCCAGGGATATCCTATGCACCCTAAATGCTCAAATAATATATTTTCGATGTCTACATACAGCCATCCACGAATATACTATGGAGGCAAGGCCCTGGTGAAGTAAGGACAATAATATCAATGAGATGTGATGCCAAATGCATGAATCACACAAACCAATCATACACTAGCTCCAAGCAATCAATGTGCAAAAGAAGGGAAAACTCCATTCCTCTATCATATCAACCAATGACCACACACAAATGTGATCTAACCACTTAATGATGCATATGGGTCATGAGGGTGAAATAGGTGCGACATATGGTGGTGGCGACATGGAATACACTCCTCCTTCCCAAGGAGGTATCAAGTCTAGGCACTTAGATAGATCATCTAAGGGGACATCCCCAAGTGGGGGCCCAATAGATTGGGGTAGCTCACAAGCTAAGTAATACAATATATGAGCCTAGAAGGATAAGAGGTCCTAATAAGAGTCTATGGTGGGCCTTTAAGCACCTATAGATCCTAAGAGGTAGCCCACCTCTAACCAAATACGAATCAAGGCCCAAGGCCTATGCCAATCATGGGCCTAGAGGGCAATAATACAAAGCCCAACTCATAGGTAATGTTGTGGGCCCACAAGCAAGGTTTGGGCCTCATCATAAAGGTCATAAACCCACATATTATGGTGGGCCTAATGGGCAGCCGGTTATTCCAACTATATGGGCAAATCCTTAAGCTTAAATCAAGTGAATTGGGTCTTACAACTTGGCCTAAGTATAAGGTTAATTTGGTGGGCAACCAAAGTCCTATCTACTTGTGTAATTTGGCCCACAAACCCATCACAATAATATGGTAAATATAGGCCCAAAGGTCCAATGGGCCTATTTAAAAAGTTCCAGCCCAATAAGGCCTAAAGAGTCCAACAATTAACTAAAAAATATGGACTCAAATAAAATTCAATTGGGTGGGCTTCAAATGTGCACTAATTAAGCCCAAAAAAATCTATAAGGGAATAGAGAGATATGTGTATGAAATATTCTTAAATCTGGTGGGTCATTCTGTCCCAAAACAAATGAATATGGGCAGCAACTTTGGGCCTATTACAGAAATTTCAGCCCACCCACTTTCTGGGCCTGCTGGAGTCCAACAATAATTTAATTTATGTAAAATTCTTATTCCCTAATGACCCATACATGTCACAATGCGTCCCACTAGAGGAAGGGAGTGGATATAACACATATATCAAATGGGCCATGCTGCTAGACTAGACATCCAGTAGTAGCCCAATATGGTTGGGCGTCCTAGCTTACACGGTCAATGGGGGCCATGGACAGCTGCCCCAAAAGACATCAAGGTGGTCCCCACATGTGGACGTCCCACAGGGAGGTGGGCCACTTCCATGTGGGCCACATGAGAGGGGGGCTAACTTGGATAAAACCATACATCAGGGTGGGCCAAATGGGGTGGACGGCCAGCCCATGGCTGGAAATCAGCCCAGCTAAAACGTCCAGTTGTGGGCTGCCAATCTAGCTACAAACACCCCAATTTTAGGCGGAAAAAGGGTGGCCCACATACCTGAGATGGGTCCTTACATGATGGGCTAAAAGATGGGCCAATTAGAAAGGCATAAACCCAAGCAAAACATGAAGAAAACACATGGACAATAGTGCAAGAAATTAAAATCTGCTACACAAAATATGTTACTGTCCATACAATGTTCACCCATTAAAGTAGGCCCAATCTTGTCTAAAAAGGGGAGGGATGAGTGGCCATAAATTTTATTTGAAGGTTCAGCAAGGTGGGGTCCATAAAAGTGACCCACTAACTCAAAAGGTCAAGCTGATATTAGTGTTTCCCCTTCATTGAAAAGGGTCGGATGGTCCAGCAAGGTGGACCGTCCAGCCCTATGGGCCTCCCCTTTTTGGGTGTTTTGGGATGGACATGTGGAGGAGGGATTTAACATAGTTCAAGGTGGGGTCCACTCCTTCAAAGGACACCTCACATCAGAGAGAAAAGGGATTAAAATCATGGGTAAACCCCAATCTAAAAATTAGATTCAACATTTCATGCAAACAGTCCAGAATTTCTGGACAGCCATATATGGCTAGATATACTAGCCCATACCTAGATAAATACATCAAATAAAGAGAGGTGTGGCCTTCATTAGTTGGCCCCACAAATGCCTAGATCATAACTCAAGTCTACACACCTTGCATGCATCATTTGGGCAGCAAATGGGACACCCAAAATTAGGGAAATAGTTGGCATGGGCGTCGCACCATTGCTGAATTTTCTGGATGTCCCAAGGCCCACCAAATGGGCCACACACACATCAGGGAAAATCAAGGAAAAAGGAGAGAGAGAGAGAGAGAGAGAGAGAGAGAGAGAGAGAGAGAGAGAGAGAGAGAGAGAGAGAGAGAAAGAGAGAGAGAAACAATCCAGCCATAGGGAAAGGGCTCCACCACTAATGAGCCCTCCCAAGGACAATCACACCCACACATCTTCATTGATTTATAATTACAACATGAATCTAGCACATGCATGCCCTATAATCAAATTGGACGGTTGGGATGTCATCTCCACCATGATGCTAAGGTCTAGATGACCCATCATGCTATGAAATCAAATGATACCACCATGATGGGGTCCATAGAGGAAAACCCCATGCATGGGACATGCATGCATAAGGTAGGCCCTTTGGCCACACCTATGGGAATGTGTGGGATCTCTACCATTGATTGGTAGGTCCTACACTTTCCTCATGAAAGAAATAAGAGATCTAAGCTATGGAAATGAAATTCTACATTTTAAAGGAACACCCACCTTTTGATCTCCACTAAAACTCCAACTCCTAGCTCCTAATGCTCCAAGGAATCAAGATCAATGTGTAGGATGGGATATGGATGGATGGATGAAGAGAATATGGAGGAAAAGAGGGCTGGAAGGGTGAGACATCCAAGGTCTCTCTCTAGCTTGGCAGAATGAAATGAGAAGGGAGAAATGAGGGAGAGAAGAGAGAGGAGAGAGCTTATAAGAAAATGATCATTGCAAATGATTAGAAAAGAGCAACCATGATGATTTCTCTCTAGGGAGGGTGGCTTGGATAGAGAGCTCATCATGCGCTAGCAAAAGAAGGGCTAAATGGTGGTTATAGACTAGGGATGTGTAGTGTTGGTGGTGTGGGTAGTGTTGGTGGTGTGGGTAGTGTAGAAGATAGAGGTTTGGGTAGTGTTGGTTGAAAATTGTGCAAATGGGAAGGGCCATCTTGGAAAAGCGTGTACACCACTTTAAGTGGGCCACACAAACATGATCAAAGGGCTAAAATGATGAAATGCCTACTACCTATGATCTACACATTGGATGGACGCACAATGTCACGCCCCAAATCCGGGGACGGACAACTTCTGTGATGCCCCGAATTCGGTACTCGACTTCCATACACCAAGTCCCGAGTTCGGCGCACCACAAGGAAGATTTTTTTGATTGAATTTTTTTCAATTTATATACATAGTAATACCTAAGCATAAAGATTCATGATCAAATTACTAAGCAACACTCTCCAATAGAAATCTTGATTGTTACATGTACAATGCTTTCCAAAGGTACACAACGACAACATTGCCAAATCAAAAAATAGATACAATGCATCGAGAAAGCAAAGTCTTCCAAGCTACTCCAGCCCTGAAAAAAAAATGAGAAATAGGAGGCTTAGGCAAAGAGCCTAGTGAGTACACACGTGTGTGCGCTGTGTCCTACATGCAGACAAGATAAATATGCTACAAGAAAATCATACCATAGCCATTACCATATTACATGCATCCATAATCACATCATCATCATCATATTGTCATGCCATAATTATACAATATCAAAAATACTAACAAGTCCATGAGTCATACAATATCAAAGTACGCAATATAAATCAGCTATGCAAATTAAGAGTTATAAAGAGCCAAATATCAGATGTCGAGGATGCAATGCAATATACAGTTCCGGATGAGTTCACAAATACCGTCAGCCGTATCTAAATACTGAAACATAGTAACTTAAAATGCTAAATGTTCCTAATATAATGCAATATGTGGTGCGAATGAAATGACTATACTGGAGTGAAGTCGGGATGATAGTACGTAGTATCGTAGACTATGGGGTCTATCACAAAGGACTTCTATCCAAACTAGTCTCATTCCTAATTTAGATAGTCAGACTCAATGTGGTAAATTCCTGATCTCAGGTTAGTCGCACGCCCCAACCGAAATCCTGGCCATTGCGAAGGTACACGTAATAAATAGTTATGCACCACTAGCCCGAGTGGATCATGAATGAATGAATGAATGAGTATGCAACCTTGCTCAATAAGTCCACATATCAGTACAGTTCATCTTTGGAATCATCACCGGGGTCTATTACACTCTACACCAGCTTGCCGCTCCTATCCGAGCGCACAACTAGGTAAGTGGAAGAGACCTCACTATCCGCCTGCCAATATCAGGCCCGACTCGTCAATAGCTGACCCATTCCTCAAGCTGGTCAAACTCAACCTACACATTGCCCCCTCACTCAGGCGGGTAAGGTCACACCCCTTCCCAACCGACCACGACACAGTGGGAGATGCGGCCTACTAGTATACGGCCCTCATGCGCTCATATATCCACTCGGTCTCGACGTTGGGGGCTCTCCTGGCCACGGAGGTTTAGGAATTTTCACCCAGGGACATCTATAACGCCCATATGCTAGAACCAAACATTTCCGGTGTCCCATTTAGCCATCCACGATATGCCTGTGGAGGCTACAGCCCTGATATTGTTAGGGCACACAATGCAAGATGCATGAGTCATACAATACAATCATGCATCAATCCTGCGCATACCGTACACTCATGTGAGATAACCTCCGCCTATCAGGGAGTCTCATAATAATCTGCCCAACGACATATGCAATGGCCAACCACATCTCATAACAAACATGCAGATGATGTGTATGGGCATGTATAATGATGCTATGCTGTCACATACTCATAATCAGTATTAATAATCGGCCTCAACAATCGGCTTCGCCAATGTGGACATTTAACCAACATTGCCCCCAAGGAATGGCCCACATAAACATCAATACATACATCATGATGAAATTACACATCACATCGATCATCAGATACATCGCTTTAGGTCTCACACAAGGGTCGCACATTTATCGCATTGGGACTCACTCATGGGCCGCATATACATCACATTGGGCCGTATCATATGGGCTTTACACATCGCAATGAGCCTTGTCACATGGACCATGAATACACCACATTAAGCTTCATGACCCATGAGCTTCAAACACACAAGAGGTGAGCCCTACACATGGGCCTCAAATACATTACAATGACCCACAACCCATGGGCCTAAAATACATCACATTGGGCCTCGCCCATGGGCCTCGAATACATTGCAAGTGGCCTTAAATCTATTTCACAAGTAGGCCACATACCTGAGCCTAATTCACATCACTATGGGCCACATCACATGGGTAGGAAATACATCAGAATGAGCCTCATTATATGGGTCGAAAATATATCTCAATGGGCCTATGATTAATCTGTCACAAGCCCTAAGTTCATGTACCCAGGAAATTACACCATCGGCATAGTCCATGAGTCTTAGTAATCACACAATTTCTCATATGCCCACATGGTCTTATGGCCACTCCATTATCAGAAGTCCGTATGGTTGAGTGGCCACACAAATGTCACTCTACTTGTCATAATAAGGGACTTAAGGTGAGATGGTTACTTATTATTATTATTATTATACCATATTTCGTATAATGGGGCAACCGCTTTACTAACTTTTCACGTAGTAGGGTGGCCAGTACCACAATTTCACATAGTTTAGTAGTCACCAAAGCACTACTTGATCATATGGTTGGGCTACACATTCCCCACATACCCACATGATTTATGGCTATCCACATCACGCATGATCACAAGATTTATGAGATACATATTTAGCACCATTTTGTCAAATCTAGTTATCACTCATCCCGTCAGTGATCATATGGTTAATGGCCACAATAATCATAAATCTACTTAAACAAGTAGTCACACGATTGCCCTAATTTTCATACAGTTAGGTGGGCTATAAAAATCAAACACTCACATGTGGTGGTCCACACAACTTCCACCAATCCACACTACTAGTTAGGCCACCCAAAATCCCAAATTCCTATAGTGTAGTGATCCACATGATTCCTACCAATTGGCAGACTAAATGAGGAATAACTATTACAATAGGCACCATGAAAATGACTTAGATTGCTGTAAATACATAGGCAGCCCCACACTCTAAAATGATCTAATCAAAATAGATGAATGGTTGGTAAAACATGTATATTAGGTGGTCCATGATCGATTAAAAGGAATAGATGGATAGATTTCTCACAAACATTACTGTAACTCTAGGAAATATTTAACAGTGGACAAGTGATCAATATTGCTCCCGTGGCATGAGATTTGGATCTGACTAGTCTATGGAACCATACCCTAAAATGATGAGGATAAACTGATAAAAGGCATAGATCTACATCATACTACAAAGTGGAGTCCATGGCCAAGGAAGCATCCCAACATATAAGGGCACATTAGAGCCTAAGAATTTCCAATGGTTATTACACTGTTTCTACTTGTGGCATGGCCTGGCCCACCTAAAATTGAGTTCTACTTCATCTTGTGTCCACGGGCAAGAGGTGGGCTCACTTCCTAAGTGACTGGAAAATATATAGGCAGTGTGGGTATACAACACATGCACCTAGGTGGGCTTCACATGCATCACATTATGTCCAGGGAAGCTTTCATTGGTAAGCATGCAATTCCCTTTCCTTATTATTGTTATTATTATTATATTTTGTATAATTGTGGGTCTCATTGACATGGTGGGGTTCACCCCATGAATAGTTCATATGACAAACAACATCATAGCTGATACCACCCACTAGATGAATGATATGGATATAAGGTACATACGTCGAGTGGGATTTATGACACATGGATGGTCTAAATGATGGTCGACTAGGATGTAAAATACATGTAACGAGTTGGCTCCATGATCTAATGGCTGACTCAACTTTGGTGGTAGTCACACATCACAGTAGAACTCAAATGATTTAATAGTAGGGATTTTTATTCACACTATTTCTTATAATGTGGTCCACCTAAAGTGTGGATCTGCCTCATTCTTTTACTCATGACTTAAAATGGTCTGAAGGAGTGAATGAATGGCCCAAATATACTTTTTATCACCATGGTGGCCTCAGAAAAATCTAAGTATTTTAAGTACAATTTCCACTGTCCAAGTGGCATGACCTACCTGAACTTCTAATCGGCCTGATTTCTGGGACTATGCAATAAATGGGGCTAGAAAGATGAATGAATGGTGTTGATCTAGCACATACATCATGGTGTGGCCATGATCGGCCCACAAAATTTTACCCCAAATGTGGGTGTCCGGGGATGATGCCACCGCCTTCACACCCATTATTTTATTTTAATATTAATATTATTATTATTAGTATTTGTATATTTCTAATCAAGGTGTGTCACTTGAGAGATCTAGTCCATTCATTGTATGTGTCCCACTTGATGGAGGGGTCAGTCCAAGTTTCAGATTCATCCCAAATTTCAGGTGGGGCCCAGCAAGTGCTTTTATATGTTTTAGCCATGTCTGCACATTATTTTAGATGGTGTGGGCCACCTAAGTTCTTTGTACGGTTGATTTTTAGCGTGACCCATTTTTGAGAGGGGACCCATCAAATGCACGGTGCTGATGTTCGACATACATCAAGGTAGGGCTTGTGGTGGGGCCCACTTCTTTCCAGCGTCAACAGAGACGCTGCTTGCTACAGCGTCTGACGCTGGCAGCAACAACGTCATTGTTGTTTTGCAAATTTTTTTTTTTTTTTGTTTTTCATATTTGGGGCCCATAACAGGATGATCCAGTCGTCTATTGCGTGTGTCCCACTAGGTTAAGGGGTCATTCCAAGTTTCAGATACATCAAAATTTTAGGTGGGCTCCCCAAAAAGTACTTTTATATGTTTTAGCATGTTTTCACATGATTTTTGATGGTGTGGCCTACCAGAGAGATGTATTGGCTTCATTTTTTTGGCTCAACGCCTAAAATGATCTGAAAAATTGAATGGACGGCGTGGATTTAATACATACATCATGGGTGGGGCCCATTGGGGACCCACACTTCTTTCCTTCTTTTTCTTTCAAGCGGCAAGGGTGTCTGGACGCTGCTTGCTGCAGTGTCCAGCCTTCCTCTCTTCTTTTTTTTTGTTTTATTTATTTATTTATTGGGTGTGTGTGAACATGTGTGCACATGTATGTTTGGCCAGCACAATGGCCTCACTTTGGGATGGTTTGGATGGCCTACAAAATTCTAGTGGGGCCCACAATCAATGGGTCCCACATAAAGTCTATAAAAACATCATCATCATCATCATCATCATCATCATCATCATTATTATTATTATTATTATTATTATGTATTCTCCCATGAATCCACACCATTAAACACATCATTATCACATCATTATGATCAACATCATCTCCACCATACAAAAAAAAACAACAAAAAACAAAATAACAATGAATAGGGTGGGTGTACTCACCTTGATGAATTAGATGGATGGTTGAGATGGATGGAATGGATGGAATTGATGGTTGAGATGGATGGGAGGGATGAAATTGATGGAGTTGATGGCCCACCAAGATCACTCCTCTCTCTCTCTCTCATGGAAAAATGGTGAAATGCTAAGGGATGGAGGGGTATTTATAAAGAAATGGATAAAATTTTGGTTAAGTTAAGCTAATATGATTAATATTAGCTTAGGTTAGGATTATGGTACTTTATTCATGCTTTGTAATTAATGGTGGATTAAAGGAGCATGGGATGGCATGGTGTGGTGATGTCATGCATAGTGTATGGCATGGAGAAAGGTTGACTTTTCATGCACATGAGAGAGAAGAGGTATGAGTATGTGACATCACACACATGGGTAGAGATTCTCTCACCCATGTGTGGCATGTACATGTGTGCATGACATGTGTTGTGCACATGTATGGAATGAAATATATGGTGTTATGCGCACATGATACACTTATTATTCTTCATGGCGTATCTCACTAACGGAGTATCATAACGACGCACGGGTGGTGCCTCCATGATCGCGGCGACGGGGCGGTCAATATGAGATAGGTTTCGAGGTCTTGGGGTTCCGGTCAGTTGGGTGTGTACTATGAACGACAATCTAGGTCTAGCTAAGGGTGTCGATTATCGTGCATATATGCATAGAAACTGGTACGGAATGGACTGGGTATTACACACAAGACGCATCATCAGTACCGTAATGACAATACGGACAAGATGGCATAGGTTTTGGGTCGATCCAGGTCTGGTCAACGTGACTAGACTTAAGGATGACCGCAAATACTATCCGTGGGTCGCAGGTTGCTGGAATTCAATAGGTAGGATGGCAGGACCAAGAGAAACGAAATGCACATGCACATGCACTCGGGTCGGGTCTTATAACTTTCCATCTATCAAAACAAGTTAACCATACTGAAGTGTTTTGGCACTACAAAATTTGACAACTTAGGGTGCTACATATACAACTTAGCACTTACAACATACACTTGGATGAATGGAAAATACAAATATCACCTTGATCCAAAACTTTTGCTACTGTGAGAAGTTTTCGATAATAGGTGTTCAATTTCTATAATCCTATGGTAAGTTTCACTCTAGCTATGGCAATTCTTGAATGCTGGGCTCATACCCTTAGATGAGTTGGGGAAATGTATTAACAGTGTGGATAAAACACGTGGATTACAGTGCCCCTTAGACTCTTCACACAACCTTAAAGTGTGTCATTGCCTCATTGCACAATCCAGGTTCACATAAATTGTTACTGGTTATATAGTTGGCATTGGCTCCATTATGCATTTTCAAAATCCATCAAACGAATAGGTCGATGATCCAATTTTAAACATGTGGATGAAAAAATAGCCTCACTCATGATTCATATGGACCACACAATTAGAAACAGTGTGCAGACAACATTCACCCTAAACTGTCTCTTAGTATGGCCCACTCAAATCACAAAAAAGATTAATATTTGGGCCTAGCAGCTAACATAGGATGTCGCACTTGGTGGTCGGTGTGGATATTGAATAAACGTACAGAGACCATTGCAAGAGAGAGAGAGAGAGAGAGAGAGAGAGAGAGAGAGAGAGAGAGAGTTCAGTTGTGATAAGGATTGATTATGACACCGGTTTAATTCAACTTGGAAGCCAAGGGGAGTTATTTGATACTCTAGTTGATGTAAGGACATGTCACACATACATTCCTAGCATGGCTGACCAAAAGAAGACGAACTATAAATTGGCTGTAATTTTTTATTTGGGTTATGTTCTGGGGCGCGCAACCTATTAATATTTATTGTAACGTTCTATTTAAAGTGAACCGAGTCACATACTCGGTCATGTCTGTCCGTTTCTTCATAAAATGAGTACTTTTAGCCCAAAAATGAAAATTTGAAAAAAAATACTATTTTTAGTAATTCTAATTTTTTTAATAATATTTTATTTTTAGATTTTCTTCTTTTAAAAAAAATAATAATAATAATAACTTTTAATCATGACTCATTTAGCAAAATTTTATTTAGAAATTAGGATTTAGAAGAATTTTATTAGAATTAGAATTTTTATTAGAGTTAGAATTTTACTATTTTTGGTAATTATGAATTTTAGTTTAATTTTTTCTTTATTAATGGTGTAATAGGGATACACATTAGACAATTATTAATCAAGTTATTTCTGATTTTATTATAACTATTTTTATTTTCTCTCTCCCTGTGGATTCGAGAAATCTCTATAAAAAGTCCAGAGAAGCTCCATATATTTGAAGTGATTATCCTGAGAAAGACGGTGCTCAACCTCATTATGTCCATCCCTGCATCACTGGTGGAGTGTGAATTTTGATACACAATGCACGTCACTTTGATGAACTAAAACTAAGCTAAGCTGTGATAAGGATCGATCACGGCACCGGTTTGATTCAACTCCATAGCCAGGGGAGTTATGTGATACCGTGGTTGAGTGTGAATTTTGATCCCAGGCACTCAGGCACAATGCACGCATGTCATGTGAATTAACTAAAACTAAGCTACCTACCTAAATGGTAGGGCTAGGTCATCAACCAAAATGCAATTTAATCGAACGTTCCTAATCAATGGGAATAAATTCATTGGATTAATTAGGACCATTAACTATTTATCACCTGACCGTCCACAAATTTCAACCAACAAGCCGGTTAAGATATCAAATCAATGTAATTTTGATTCACAAGCTATCCATGTCAGCACCCAAATTCCAGATCTTCGATTCCTTAGTACATGCGTATCAATCATCACATTCAAAGTATTTTTCTCAAAGTCGAAACCATCCATAGGGGCTGAAATTTACTGCTATAGGCGATTGAATTTTACTTTGATGTTGATAGCCAAAGATCGTTTGATTCATACAAGCTTTTCACTTGAATGATTGGACCCTTCCCTGTACACTTGGAGAGGAGGCCACCGCTCAGATACGAGGGAGATCAGTGGACCCCCTAGCCTCTGTCTATCTAATTGCATCCTCATCCACATCCCCATCGACGGTCCAATGGAGGGTTCACGAACGAGCAGGACCAGCCATATTGTGATAATTCACAAAACACCATCTTGAATTAAAATCGACAGCTCCTTGATGTGACCCTTCATCAAAGTGGGGAAGACTTCGATGGACGCGGTTTGGCCAGTCACGCTGCTAGTAGCCACCTAAATACTGATAGGTGCTCTGTGGCCCCAACATCATGTATCTGTTTTATCTACGCAGTCCGTCCATTTTTTCAATATCATTTTAGAGCTTTATCTCAAAAATTTAGCAGATCGAAATCTCAGGTGGACCACCCATAGGAAAACAGTAATGATTGAATGTTGACGCAAGGACGAACGTGATAAGGTTGATCACAATTTTCCTCAAGGATAACTACTTCGAATCCATGAAGCATCTTGTAATCCACATAGAGACTTCTCGAATCCACGAGGAAAAAAAATAAGAATATAGAAATAATATTCTACAAAATTAGTAAATTGATTGATGAATGAATAAAAGAGTTTACACCCCATTAAATAGGGATACTAAGCCATGAAAAAGTTTCAGAAACAACAACTCCTACAAATCGCAACTTATTATAAATAGTAAACTTACTATTTATAGACGGTTGTGATGTCTACTTGTGTGCATGGTTTTCAGCCAAAATAGTAAGTGTCGTATTTGGCTGCACCATAATGTTCCCCTAACTTTTCTAAGAACTTTTCATGTTGGGCGCTACTCCTAAAGCCTAATGGATGAAGAATTAAAATCAAACTAAAATTTACTATAAATAGTAAAAACATAATTAAAACAAGGATTCGTCCATCGATCTAGTGGTATTTCACAAATCTGGCATGCATAACCTGGTTTAGTGGGGTTGGGTGGCTAAAGTAGCTCGTCCTATCCCAAAATCATATATGGTACGTCCGATAGCTCATTCTGGTTTACGAGATATATCTGCTTGAAGTTCTAACGGTCCGAATCACCTCGGTCTTTGATCGAACTTTTTCTGGTCCATCTGGGCCATGAAACTATCCACGACCCACTCTACATCGATCCACTCTGCTTTAAAAGAACTCTTCCTTGAGATCTCATCCTGCTTTGGTTTATGATACTTGGTCAAGTCCGCGGAGTTGAAAGTATGCAAATCATCATGTCATCTGGAAGATCAACAATGTAACCATCGTCATTGATCTTTCGGAGGATCGGTAAGGGTCTAATCTTTTTATTCCTCGATTTGTTGTATGTCCCAGTCAGAAACCTCTTATTGTGTAGATGGACTATAATGTGGTCATCCACCTCGAACACCTTTTGTCGTCAATGCTTGTCGGCTTGCTCATTGTACTTTTCATTCGAGGCATGTAACTTAGTTTGTACCTTCACATGAATGCTCATGATCCTGTCTGCCATATATTCTTCTCTAATGCTCATACTTGGGAGCTTGGGTAGAAGGACCAAGTCAAGTGTGCGGCGAGACACTCGACCATAAATAATCTAGAACGGAGATTTCCCTGTTAAGCGGTTTACCATGTTGTTGAATGCAAACTCTGCCTGACACAAGGCCAAATCCACTACTTAAAATTTTCACCTGAAATACATCGAAGGAGGTTTTCCAATATGCTATTCACAACTTCGATATGCCCATTAGTCTGTGGGTGGTAGGCATTTCTGAATTGAAGTTGGGTATCAAATCGAGTCTATAAAATCCACTAAAAGTGACTAATGAACTTCATATCACAGCCAGAAGTGATAGTCTTGGGAACCTCACATAGCCGTATGACCTCTTTGAAGAATAAGTTCGCCACATGTGTCCCATCGAGGGTCTTTTTACATGGGATAAAGTAAGTCATCTTTGAGAAATGATCACAAAGTCAATAGATAAATCCTCCCAGGGGCCGTCAAGCACTAGTAACAAGATATATAGGCCTATATTATGAGACTGTCCCTTAGAGGTTTGACAAACATGACAATGTTGTACTGTTTTTCCCACATCACGTACCAACTATGGCCAGTAATACCGTTCCTCCACAAGATCTTGTGACTTGTCTCGCCCAAGGTGTCCTTCAAGGCTACTTTCATGTAGCTTTTGAATAATCTGCTTCCTCAGAGAACTTTTGGAGATGGACAATCAATTCCCTTTGAAGAAGGAACTATATTATATGTGAAGGTCATTAGGATGACCTTCTTGGCACTTCAACCATACATCCTTGAAGTCCGCATTCTCAGCATACAACTCCTTAAGACAGTCGAAGCCGACTACCTCATTGTTCGTTGTAATAAGTAGTGATGCACGGAGGCTAAGTGCATCAACCACCTTGTTCTGCTACCCTGACTTGTGCTTCAAAATGAATGTGAATTCCTATAAAAATGAAACCCATCTACCATCCATACGATTCATGTTAGCCTGACTATTAATAAATTTTAATGCTTGATGGTTAGTATACAGAATAAACTCTCTTTGAATCAGATAATGCTGCCAATGTCGCAATGTCTGAACAACTATGTATAGCTTAAGCTCATATGTTGAGCACTTCTTTCGGGCTTCACTGAGCTTCTCTCTGTAGAAGGCTACTGGTCTGTTTTCCTGTCATAATACCGCTCTAATTTCGACAAATGAGGCGTCATACTCAACCTCAAATAGATTGTTGAAACTAGGAAGAACCAAGACTGGTTTTGTGGACAACCGAGGCTTGATTTTAACAAAGCATTTATCAGCCTCATCAGTCCACTGAAACAGCCCCTTTTTCATGCAATCCATGATTGGTGACTGGATGGTGCTAAAATTCTTCATGAACTGACAATAAAATGTCACCAATCCGTGAAAACTCCGTACCTCATGGATGTTTGTTGGAACTGGTCATTCCCTGATAGCTTTCACTTTTTCGTCATCCACTGGGATGCCCGTGGACGTCACCACAAAGCCCAAAAACAAAAGGTTATCGTCAGAAAGCTATGCTTTTTTAAATTGATATACAACTTGCTTTCGATGAGCACTTGAAGGACTTCCCTAAGATGTTCAATATGGCTTTCTTTGTCCTGACTCTATATCAGGATGCCATCAAAGTAGACTATAATGAACCGCCCAATGAATGGCTTCATAACTTAGTTCATCAACCTCATTAATGTATTAGGCGTGTTCGAAAGACCGAAAGGCATGACCATCCATTCATACAACCCTTCTTTGGTCTTAAAGTTGCTTTCCACTCATCACCCGACCATACTTGAATTTGATGGTAGTCGCTCCTTAAGTCTAATTTAGAAAATAATTTTGTACCCTTAAGTATATCTAACATGCCGTCCAGTCGTGGTATGGGAAATCTATATTTTATAGTAATCTTATTGATAGCTCAGCTGTCGACACACATGCGATAACTCCCAGCTTTTTTTTTGGTTAATAGGGCTAGTACAGTGCATGGACTCATGCTTTCTTGAATAAGACCCTTACGAATTAGTTCCTCCACTTGTCCATACAGAATATCGTGCTCCTTCGAACTCATCTGATAGTGAGGACGATTGGGTAAATTGGACTTAAGGATAAGGTTGATATGGTGTTGAATATCTCACATGAGAGGCAACCCATCATGAAGTTCATTAGGTCAAATTTCTTTGAATTCATATAATAAGGGCTTTAGTTTCTCAGGGATAAGGGTAGGCTTAGGTCCTTCTCCTTTTACGATTAATGCATAGGCCTATCCGTTTCTTTAGATTCTTCTATGAAGTCTCGTATGGTTAAGAGAGAATGACCCTCCACTTTAGAAGTCTCGGGAGGTTCCTCTGGATCCATAGGGGCTAATATGGTTTTTTTTACTATCCATAATGAAATTATACATGTTAACTCGCCCTCTATGAGTGACGTTACAATCGGATTGCCATAGTCGACCAAGTAGTATGTGACAGGCTTCCATGTCAACTATATCGCATACTACTTCATCTTTATGATATTTACCAATCGAGAAAGATATATTGCACTATTCAGTTACCTTTATCTCGTTGACCTTCTTATTCCAACCGATCATATGTATGGAGGGATGATGCTCTATCTTTAATTATAATTTTTTCACCATGACCTTGGAGATGATGTTCTCACTACTCCCATTGTCGATGATCATATTACTAATCTTTCGATTCACCGTACACCTAGTTCAGAATATGTTATGTCATTATGGGTGTACTTCTCTCCTTGGCAAATATAACATTCACCTCACAACGAGCGACTCAACATGATCTTGTAGAACCCAACCTGTCTCATCTGTCTCGTCCTTTGTAGCGTGCTCCATTTCCTCAACATATGGGTCTTCATTGGCATTTTCAGAACTACCTTCATTGATGGCGAGGTTTGCCACTTGTCGCTGTGAACGAGTATTTGATAGGTGACCTAGTTGGCCACAATAATAGCAATTGTTCGGCCTTAGCCGAACATAAGGATTATGAATCCTACTCGGGCCCGCTGTTGTAGGTGCTACACGTTGAGACTTAGATGGACCACTCCCCGTGTCATGATTTACGGTTGCAGGAGGTTGATGACATCCTCCTATTGGTTCTTTTCATTATGCCAGCACTATATCCAATGTGGGACTCGTTATGGGGCGTCAAGTTGAAGGATAAGGCCGATTAGGGATTCTTGAAAGATGTGTTTCTGCCCTACCTACCGAATAAACCGTTTCATCCACGGTCCAGACTGGGTGCATCTGAACTCGGTCCTGAATCGCTGATAGCAACCCACCTATAAATTGTGCCACCTTCTGTGATTCAGTTTCTGACAGATCGTTCATGTTGCCAACAACTGGAATTCGTCGATGTAATTTATGACAATTCAATTCTCCTCTCGGCAATTTTGGTATTGCTGGAACAATACCTACTCATAATCATTAGGGAGGAATCGTGATTGAAGAAGGTGTCTCATTCATGGCCATGATGAGATGGGCGCCTTGTTCTATCGGACACGTGAGAGTTGTAATTGCTCCCACTATGAAGAAGCGTCAAATTTTAACTTAAACGCTACTAATTTCACATTTTTATGCTCTGACACGTCCATGTAATCAAAATATCTTTCTACTTCGGCTAACTAGTCGAGGAAATCTTCTATACGTAATAAACTATTGAAACTAGGAAGTTCGACCTTACCTCGATAGTCTCTTTCAGCATGATCTAGACGATCACCTCCATGGATTGGTCATCGAGCAAACCCTTCATCAAGGTCCTCAATGCTAGAGCTCGAATTATATAGTGTAGCCCTATGATTCACCACTGGTAGTGCTCTACAAAAATTGGGCATAACTGTAGTGCTTTACGAAGTTAGGGTTGTGCAGCACAGCAACCACAACTAGTTGAGCATCGCCTTGAGCTCTGAGTGGAATCAGCTTATCTGCAAGATGGTTGAGGGTATCCTGCAGCCCTTACATGGTCAACTAACTCTCTTGGTGGAAAGCTTCCATCCTTTTCGAAAGATAATGTACCCCTGGATCACCGTCCACAGGATTTTAATCCATACCTTCGTTATTTGTCATCGGTCTAAAGGGAGTCCTTGCTTTGATACCAATTGACGTAGGGATGAATGTGATGAGGTCGGTCACTATCTTCCTCAAGTATAACTACTTTGAATCCACGAAGCTTCTTTGGACTCCTCAAATCCAAGAGGAAAAAGCAAGAAAATAGAAATAATATTCTAGAAAACTCAAAAATTAATTGATGAATGAATAAACAAGTTTAGACCCCTTTAAATAGGGATACTAAGCCATGAAAGAAGTTTTGGAATTAAACTACGACCGAAACTCTTAGAAATCGTGACTTACTATAAATAATAAACTTAGTATTTATATACGGTCGTATATAAATACAGAAGTGCTGTGTTTTCTCTCTTAATAAGTTAATACTACATCGGGCCGTCCATAGCATAGCATCATTCTGAACGGTTTGGATGAAAAGTAGTATCAAAACTAGCTATTTGCAGTCCAACGCTGCAAAAGGCCATGTCGGAGCCTGACGTGTCTCTGTCATCCTATTTCTCGATTAAAAGATTTGTTATGAAAAAGACATATTACCTTCTTTTTTTTCGCGCAGTAATTGAAAATTTGCTTTTGTCACTGTAAGTTAAGTCATTTTCATTTGTTTATGTATCCATGGTAAGGGAGGAGACTGAATAGTACAGGCACGTGAAGCTGTCGATGGAAGGTGCTGTGTGATCTTTTATTTATTTAATGCAAATCTTTTGTCGTATTTTCTATTTTATCAAACTGTAATACTTTTGTCAAGTTTACGATTGTGTTTTCCCACTCGTTGTAACGTCCTAGTCAGCCCATAAATCCAATTATATATATATATGGTGAGGAAAATAAAATTTAAATTTATTGGGACTTTTAACATGACACGATTGAGATACCCTGACATTTCAGAAAATTTAGAACATTATATGCTCGGTTAACATTATATGCCCAGTTACCTGACACGAGCGATAGTATATTGTAAGTGTAAGTGCTATTATATTAAGTACACATAGGTTGTAAAATTTTATAAGACAAAAGTACTTCGGGGTCATCATAAGTATGAAATCACAACTAATTTACATGGTTTATGATCAACTCAAGATTGGCTTAAGATCAATTAAAGATGGACTTATGATTAAGTCAAGATTGACACAATGCAGGTGGTATAACCTTACAAAGACCTTAGGATTAGGTACTTTAAAAAAATTTCTATCTTAGGTTTCTATAAGTGTTTTTGTTATGGAATTCAGTCAGCCTAAATTCTAGTTCGCCCAATCTAACTTCCTCGGCCAGTCCAACTCCAAGCCTGAGCAAAATAATAACTTTTGTTGAAAATTCGGCTAGTCTAAGCTTGAAATTCGGCTAGCCCGAGAAAGTTCAGGTGAAATTTCAGTAATTTAATCTTTTGAAATTTGTGGAAATTTGGCCAGCCAAATTGTAATGTTCGGCCAACCGAATTTGTCCTTGGGCCAGCCAAAATTTGGATAAATCTTATCTCGCGCAATCTGAGTGTCGTTGGAATGAATTTGGTGAACTCTGGCTAGTCAAAGTCAATCTTAGGCTAGCCGAAGATTTTTGTGTATAAATTGAAGCTTTCTCTCATTTCAAATTACAACAAAAATTACTATAATTCTTCTATAAGAAAGAGAGAGAAGCTTAAGTCCTTGGCAAGCTATCTATTGGTATTTATAAATTTAATTTATAGCTTATTCAATTCCCTTATTTTTAGATCATTTTTATCTTATTATAAGAAGGTAAACTATACTCTTCTTTGAAATATAAAAGAATTGAATCAAGTAACATCCAGGTTTTTTATTTATAAAATCTATAAAACCCTATACTCTTTTTATTTGATTGAACACTATGACATCTACGTTTAAGAAAGAAGTCTTACTACAAGCTTCTGCCACATCTCCAAATCTCCATTTGAAGATAAGTACATTTACTGTATTTCTTTTTAATTTTTTCTAAGATTGCCTGTGAAAATTTTAGTGAGGTTTTGTTAGGCCTGTGTCCTAGTGACCATTCCGTTCATTAGGATCCCGCAGTTCTCCCGGTTGAATTCCGGTAACCCGGGACCTGTAGATAGCATTTGTGCACGATCTTAAATTGTATCTTATGATTTTCAGCTGACTCAACCCGAGACCTGTGCCATTGCGACCACACTGTCGTCATGGTTCTAACGCCACGTCTCTTATGCCAATCCAATGCTTAGATTGAGAGATTCGGCCCATGCATTGTCTCAGCCATTAATCACTTATTGCGGGACCTGTGGTGTCTCGGTAGAGAAATATCTCTACAAGTAATCATGATGGTGAAATCACCCTAGCCTAACTCCTGTTATGCCCCGAACTCGGTAACCGAATTCACAAGGAACCCGATATCCGGTTCTGGCCACAACAACCTCCGTAGTACCCTATCTCAGCTCCTCAGGCAGGTTCCAATCCTGGGATCCCATAAGGCAGATTTTCAAAACCAAATAATCATTTCCAATATGAGCATACCCAAGATTACAACAAGTATATTTGAGAATAACTAAGACACACATCACAAAATCCACTATGAATTTGAACTTTTACAAGTACAAAGCATAAAAACAATACATTTGATAGCAAAAGAAGTAGGAGGAAGATCTACAACACTGGGGAGTCCTCAGCTCAACTCTAATCTAAGCTTTGCCGCTACGATGCTGATCTAGGATCACCTGCACACATAAATCGTGTATAAGCTTATAGAAGCTTAGAAGAAGGTGAAGGTGTGTGACAATGGTGCATAGAAGAATAATCAGAGATACAGGAGGGGAAACATGATCAATGATAATATCATTAGCCTTACTGAGGCTTAACATAAATACAATGCAATGAGTACTGGGCGCCTTACCAAGGCGATGCATAAGGGGGGCTTATATAGCCGATGCGAATGCAATATGATGTGAGGTGATGCCAGTACTCTTATCCAATCCACATATCAAGTATATTTACAATCATAATGAAATCACTGGGGTCCATTATACTGCTGGATGATTGCCACTCTTTAGACCCACATAGTCAAACAAGCGTAAGAGACCTCACTACCCGCCTATGACAACCAATCATCAACAAGGCTTGACGGTAGTAGACCCATTTACGAGCTGGTCAAACTCAGCCTAGCAACACCTTCTTACACCAGGCGGGTAATGCCACACCCCTACCCAACTGAGTACCCGACAGTAGGAGTCGCGGCTTAACGGTATAAGCCCCTCGTGTACTCGTAGTTTCCACTCGGTCATGACGTTGGGGCAGATCCTTGGTACCATGAAAGTTTTGAAAAATTTGCCCATGGGTATCCTATGCACCCTATATGCTCAAGTAACATTTTCGGTGTCCACACATACGGCCATCTACAAATGTCCCTATGGAGGTAAGGCCCGTGGATCATCATGAAATGCGATGCCAATGTATGAGTTACACACATAGATCATGCACTAGCTTTAAGCACTCGATGTGCAAAAGGGGAGAAACTCCATCCCTCTATCAAGTCAACCAATGACCACACATAATGCAATTCATTCACGCAAATGATGCATATGGGTCATAATGGTATAGATGTGCTACTCGGTGATGATGATGTGAATCATACTCCTCCTTCCCAAGGAGGGACAAGGCCTCGAAACATAGACATGTGTTCTAAAGATAAGTCCTCTAGTGGGGGCCTAATATTTTAGGGTAGCTCACAAACTAAGATAGTTATAAAGCCCAAGGTGGACCTTTAACCACCTATAGGAATCCTATGGGCTTACTTTAGGATCACCAAGGAGGACATCCAACCTCAACTGGGTCCCAAAAGATAGCCCGTTACGCATATAAAGTAAAGTCCAAGGCCCAAGCAATCCATCGCCTAGTGGGCCATACACTAAGCCCAATACATAGGCAACATGGTGGGCCCTTAAGCAAGGTTTGGACCCAACCATAAAGATCATGAGTCCAGTAATTGTGGTGGGCCTAATGGGCAGCCCATTATTTCAACATATGGGTGATCCTTATATTTAAAACAAGTATGTTGGGCCTCACATCTCAGCCTAAGTATGAGATTATTTTAATGGACAAGCAAAGGCCCAACTACTTGAGTATTTTGGCCCATAACACCCATTACAATGATATGATAAATATAGGCCCCAAGGGTCCAATGGGCCTATCAAAAATTTCAAGATAATGGAACTAGGAAAACCCAATAAATAACTAATAAGACTAATCCAATAAAAATCCAATTGGAATGGACCTTAAATATGCACTAATTAAGTCCAAAAATCTAACTATAATGGGACAATATATGTGTAATATTCTCCCCAAATTTTGTGGACCATGCTGCCCCAATTATGGGCAGCAACCATAGGCCTATTGCTGAAATTCCAGCCCACCCACAATCTGGCTTGCTGAAAATTTAAAAATTAATTAATTTATATATTCATTTTAGTTCCTAGTGACCCATATATATCACAGAGGGTCCACCAAATGAAGGGGGGTAGATTAAACAAATAAATTAGATGGGCCATGCTGCTGGACTGGACGTCCAGCAACAGCTCAATGGGCTAGGCGTCCCATGTGTAGGTAGCTCTATAAGCCTGGGTATTTGGCCCAAAAACTCATCCAGTGGGCCCCGTTTGGATGCTACTAAAGGGAAGGATGATTACGTCCCCTATGGACCTGTAAGTGCTATAGTTTATATCCCTGTTTGTTGTCAAATTTGTGGTGCCAAAATCACTGTTATGTTATATATAACCTGCTTAAGTGAAGCTCTCTCAAGGATCAACATACATGAACAAGCTAAGCTCACATCAAGCAAAGCTCTCAAGTACAAGACTCAGGATCTTGAATGAAAGAACTGATCACAAGACAAGACTCTTGAATGCAAGAACTGCTCACAAGACTCAAGCTGAAAAGAAAAAGAAAGTACAAGGCAAGACTCAAGCTGAACTCAAGACTCAAGCTGAAACTCAAGCCACTTTCAAGATTGAGCTACTTCAAGGTTTAATCTACATCAAGACTTCAAGGCTCATTCTTCATGGTCTCTTGTTTCAATGTCCATACTTCATGATTGAGGTTTGTTTGACCATAGGATGACCTTAGAAGTAGGTCATTTCGGATACATAAGCCGAATGTTATTTTACATGTGATTGGTCTGTTCTTCGACCAGTCTTAGGTTTGCTTCGACTAGTCCTAGACTTGCTTCGACCAGTCTAAACATTTCCTGGATCGATCGTAAGTTTGTTACAAATTAGGATAAAATCATTAGCCTTCGACTAGTCACGGAATGCATTCGACCGATCGTAGGAACATTGTTTCTGCATCTTCGACCAGTCGTAGAATCTACGACTCGAAGTCCAGCGAAGATATTCAGGACCTACGACCAGTCGAAGACCAGTCGTAGGAGGGCTACGACCAGTCGTAGAACGGTCTGAGCTTATCCCGCCTAATCTTTCAAATATCTGTTATGGCTTCGACTAGTCGAAGAGCACTCTAGACCAGTCGAAGACACGATCTTCTCACCTATAAATAGTGCACGAATCTCAGAAGAAATCATCGATTTAATTATAGTATTCAAGCTAATCTTCATCGAACTTCTGAGAGATAATTCTGTGCTCCATCTAAGCTAAGTGTGCTTATTTAATATCTTCTTTCCTTAGCTTTATTTTAATTAATTTTGTTTCTGATATTCCAATCTGATTTGAAAAGAGGAATTGTTATTCCCTTTCTTTGGAATCAAAATCAATTAAGGCAAGCCCTATTTGGTTTAATTTAAAATCTATTAGAACTAGAACCATTGTAATCAAGTACTGGACATTGAACTTGGACATTCAATCATCTACTTTGATTTGGTTCTACCGGGCTGCTACAACGAAGAAGATATTCAGGTATTTTACATATTGTAAATTCCTTTCTATTATTTTGGTTTCTTTCAAGATTTGCCAGAAAAATCTTGTTATATTGGTTATCTGAGGAAAGCCAGGAAAACTCAGAAGTGGGGGTTTTTTTAATTGTGTAAGCCCACATACAAAGACACAATTGTAAGGGTTTTTGGGTGAACCTGGGAAAACCTATTTTTAGTGAACGCTAATATCCCCTGTGTGAGGATATTAGGAGTGGAGTAGCTTTTTGTGTGGCTGTTGGATAACAGTTGGTGAACACACAGGCGAACCACTATAAATCCTTTGAGTTGTGGTTGATTGATTTATTCTTTTAATTTTTTTTATTCTTTTTGTGGGATGTATGTATGGTGGTGAATGTTGTAATTATTTCAAGCTTTGTGAGAATGTTGTAATAGCTTAGAATTTACTTTCTGCTATTCCTTTATAAGCTTGATTTTCAATTTCATTTTGAAAGTTGTTCCAGAAGGTTGCCCCGCCATTTTTATGGTGTATGGCTGTCCCTAGAACAATACATCTTTAATTACAAGTTATTTCATTTCAGTTTATATTTATTTTCGTATTCCTCTTCGATTTGAGACTTGATACAAAGACCTTTCTAGAAATAAGGTTGTCCTACCATAAACTCTATTTTTGGTGTAAGGTTGTCCTTAGAATAACGTTTGTATCAACCTCTCAAGATCTGAATTTTGAGGTTGTTTTACTTTCCTGCATTGTTATTTAATTTGGCTATCATTTTCTTTATTATTCCGCTGTTATAAGTTTTTATTTGGCATTGTCCTATTCACCCCCCCTCTAGGACATATAGCTTGGCCTTTTCAAGTGGTATCAAAGCCTAATAGCTCCTTTTTAATTCTTGGATTTAATTCCTGAGCTAACGATTTAAGCTATTCAGATGTCAAATTTTGATAGCCTTTCAGTCACTAGGCCTCCACCCTTTGATAGCTCCAACTATGCTTATTGGAAAGCCAGAATGAGGATCTTCCTCAAATCAATGGATGAAAATGTGTGGCAAGCCACAGTGACTGAATGGAATCCTCCTATCATGGAAGTTACTGGGGTTGATGGTTCAAAGTCTATGAAAACCACACCATATTACCAATGGACCACCCTTCAGAAAAGTGAGAGTAGTGCAAATGCTAAAGCACTAAATGCAATTACTTGCGCACTATCACCGGATGAGTTCAACAGAATCATCTCTTGTGATACTGCAAAGCAAGCTTGGGATATATTAGAAATGACACACGAGGGTACTACAACTGTCAAAAAATCTAAAGTCCAACTCCTCACAACCAGATTTGAAGAAATTCATATGGAGGAAAATGAGATGTTTATGGACTTTTACACTAGATTGAATGACATTGTAAACTCAATGTGGGGTCTTGGCGATAAAATCCCAGAAAGTAAAGTATGTGCAAAAATATTACGCTCACTTCCTGAACGGTTCAATTCTAAAGTAACCGCAATCCAGGAACTTCGTGATACGGATAATATGAGGGTTGAAGAACTAGTTGGTTCTCTACAAACCTACGAGTTAAACTTTAAAGCTCCTAAAGGTAAATCTATCGCGCTAAAATCTTCTAAATGTAATTCAGAAGAAAATTCTGATCCAGAAGATGATATGACTCTTTTGGCTAAAAAATTTTATAAGATTTTCAAAAGCAAGAAAAGGGTTGATTTTCAAAAATCAAATGACAAAAAGAAGTTTAGACCCAAATCTCGAAAATCTTTGAAAGATAGTCAATGTTACAACTGTCTAGAATATGGGCACTTAGCAAATAGATGTCTTAAAAGGGACAAACCCAAGAAGAAGGGTATGTTGGCTACATGGGATGAATCATCTGATTCTGAAGGTTCTTCTGAATCAGAAGATTCTGAAACCGAGTCGGGCAATGAGGTCAAAGCTCTTATGACTCTAGCCAAATTCACATTTTCAGATAATGACTCTACAAGTGAAGAAAATCTGAATAGTGAATGTGAAAATGAAGATGATCTTCAAGATGCTTACAATGCCCTATATAAGGAAAGTTGTAAAATTGTTACAAACTTAAACTTCAAAAAGAAAAGTTTTCTAAACTCAAAAATTGTTTTGAATCGCTTGTCTTAGAAAAATTACAAATTTCAGATAATTTTGAAAAATCAAAATACGATTTGGAATTTAAAAACTCTCAAATTGTTGATTTAAAATCTGAAATTGAGAAACTTAAAACTGAAGTTTCCTCTCTTCTGAGTTTAAAGGACACATGGAAATATGCCCAAGGTGATCCAAAGTTAGAAAAATTGTTATCCGGATCAAGAAAATGTGGCGATCGATCCGGGTTGGGCTATGATAAAAATCAACCTCCTAAACAAAAGTATACTCCTCCTATGTTTGTTAAAGGAGAGTCCTCAAACTCAAAAGGGAAAAGTACTTATCAAGATTTTTCTAGAAATTCAAAAACTTTTCAAAAACCTAGAAGCAGCCATGTCAACTTTAATCAGAATCGAAATCCACTAGCTGAAAAGATAGTTGATTTACTCAAGGAGCTATTAAAATCTAACTCTATAGGTCATTCCTACAAGTATACACAAAAGAAGACCAACTATGTTCCTAAACCCAAAAAAATTATGAAATGTGTTCCTAAATTCACCTGTTTGGTTGCTCACACTGCTTTCAAAGCAACAAGTCATTCAAAGTGGTACCTAGACAGTGGATGCTCCAGGCATATGACAGGTGACAAAGCCTTATTCACCGATCTGAAAGATATGACTGATGGTTCAGTCACATTTGGTGATGGAAGCAACTGCAAGATTTTAGGCCAAGGTACGGTTCAACTTTTTAATCTTCCAGTGTTTAAAAATGTTTTATATGTTGAAGGCCTAAAGCACAACTTGCTTAGTATATCACAAATATGTGATAATAACCATAATGTTCGGTTTTCTAATCAAAGTTATGAAATACTAAATAATAAGGGTTCTGTAATATTAACTGGACGTAGAACGTCTGAAAATTGCTATATTATTAGCGAATCCAGCTCATCTAATCAAACATGTTACATGGTCCATACAGACGAGACTGATTTATGGCACAAACGTCTTGGACATGTACATTATCGAAATCTATATCGATTGAGCAAACGAGAACTTGTAAGAGATTTACCCAAACTTCAGAAATTAGATAAAATATGTGGTGAGTGCCAGATAGGCAAACAAACAAAGAACTCACACAAAATGGTGAATGCAAATACCACATCAAGACCACTCGAACTTCTCCACATGGATCTGATAGGACCTACCAGAACAGAAAGTCGAGGTGGGAAAAAGTACATCTTGGTAATAGTTGATGACTTTACCAGATTCACTTGGGTAGTCTTCTTAAGGGATAAATCAAACCCTTGAAGAAGTAAGAAAAGTTCTCAAAAGGATTCAAACTGAAAAATCCTCTCAAATCAATAAAATTCGTAGTGATCATGGATCTGAATTTGAGAATAGCAATTTTGAGAAGTTCTATTCCGACCAAGGAATATTACATGAATTCTCTGCTCCCAAAACTCCACAACAAAATGGAATTGTAGAAAGGAAGAATAGGGTGCTTCAAGAAATGGCTAATGTCATGTTGAATAGCATGAAGCTCTCTAAAAATCTTTGGGTCAAAGCAGTCAACACAGCTTGCTATATTATTAACCGAGTCTACACAAAAAAGATAATAATAAGACGGCTTACGAATTGTGGTTCAATAAAAAGCCTACCGTTAAATACTTTCGAGTTTTTGGCAGGAAGTGCTATATTTTACGTGATCGTGAAAATTTGGGAAAGTTCGATACGAAGAGTGATGAAGGTATTTTTCTAGGATACTCTTTAAACAATCGAGCTTATAGGGTCCTGAACAAAAGGATCGGTGTGATTCAAGAATCCATTAATGTTGTCATTGATGATCATTTAAACACACCAACTTCTAATTCAGATAATGATGAAGTACTAATCATTGATAAACTGATACTTCATCGAATCAGACTGATTCTGAGCTGAGGACTGTTAAAGATCATCCAACCACACAAATTCTTGGAAACCCTCTCACCGGTGTTCGCACACGTAGACAACTTGAGGATATATGTAATTATGTATGTTTTACATCCCAAATTGAACCATCTAACGTAAAAGAAGCGCTCACTGATAAACCGGATTGTTGCGATGCAAGATGAACTCAACCAATTCGTAAGAAATGATGTTTGGTATCTCGTACCAAGACCTAAAGATAAACACATCATTGGAACAAAATGGATTTTTAAAAATAAGTCTGATGAATGTGGAAATATAATTAGAAACAAGGCTAGACTGGTGGTACAAGGTTATACTCAAATTGAAGGGATTGATTTCGATGAAACCTTTGCACCAGTAGCACGTCTTGAATCTATTAGACTATTTATATCCATTGCATGTTTTAGAAATATAAAGATCTATCAGATGGATGTGAAAAGTGCTTTTCTAAATGGCGATTTACATGAAGAAGTCTATGTTGAACAGCCAATGAGATTTAAAGATTCCAAAAATATTGATCATGTATATCGGCTTAAAAAGGCACTTTATGGATTAAAACAAGCACCTAGGGCATGGTATGAGAAACTAACAAAATTTCTTTTAACTCATAATTTTCAAATGGGATCTGTTGATAAAACTCTGTTTGTTAAAAAACAAAATGATCATATCTTAATGGTACAGATTTATGTTGATGATATCATTTATGGATCAACTTGTACTGACTTGACTACTGAGTTTGCAGATTTGATGAAATCACAGTTTGAAATGAGCATGGTTGGGGAATTGACTTATTTCCTTGGATTGCAAGTAAAGCAACAATCTGAAGGAATATTCATTTCTCAATCTAAGTATGCCTTGAATCTAATTAAGAGATTTGGATTTGAAAATGGCAAGAATTTCGATACTCCTATGAGTACTACCCTGAAACTATCAAAAGACTCTAATGGTAAAAATGTTGACTCAAAACTTTATCGGAGTATGATTGGTAGTTTGTTATATCTAACTGCTAGTAGACCTGATATTTCTCTAAGTGTTGGTATTTGCGCAAGATATCAATCTGATCCAAAAGAATCTCACTTGATTGCTGTCAAGCGAATTATTAGATATGTCGCAAGTACTGTAAATCTCGGTCTCTGATATCCTCATGAAACCAATGTTCAATTAGCTGGGTACTCGGATGCTGACTGGGCTGGTAATCTAGATGATAGAAAATCAACCGGTGGTGGTTGTTTTTCATTGGAAATTGTCTAGTTTCTGGTTTAGTAAGAAACAAAATTCTATATCACTTTCAACAACTGGTAATGCAGCTGGTAATGCGTGTACACGACTTGTTTGGATGCAACGAATGCTAAGTGATTATGGAATTAAACAGATTCTATGTTATTACATTGTGATAATTCCAGTGCGATAGCCAAATAAAACTTATAACAGCATTCTCGTACTAAGCATATTGACATTAGATTTCATTATATAAGGGAATTAGTAGAAGAAAAGTTATATCTCTAGAATATATTCCTACCGAAGATCAACGAGCTGACATTTTCACAAAACCTCTTGATAAAAGCAGGTTCAAAAAGATGAAATTTGATCTTGGCATGTGCATTTTAAATTGATAATTTATGCCTTCTTGTATATTATTGTATATATTTGCTAGATTAAATTTCAATTTTTGTGTAAATTGCAAGATATTGAATTTTTGGGGTTTGTACGACCAGTCGTGAGTATACACGACCAGTCGTACTACGACCGGTCGTAGATACCCACGACCAGTCGTGGAGCACGGATTTCACTTCATCTTGAGGATTTTTCACTTTCTTCCTCATTTCTTCTTTCTTTTCCTTGGAGCCGAACTTCGACTCGTCGAACCCATCCTTCAAGTTCTTCAAGGTTAGTGTTCCAAATCCGTTTTTCTTGCATATTTGTGTCAAGATTGCTTCCTTTTCTCTCTTGAAGCTTTCTATCTTGAAAATCATTGAGATTTGGGGTTGAGATTTTGAAAAATCTGTTTTGAGCAAACCCTCTTCTCAATCCTTTGCAACTTCTTTATTTCTTTAAATCCTTGTTGCAAATGGCTTCTAGAGGTAAGAAAACTACTTCACGTGGTCCTTCTTCTTCCTCCAGATCTACCCCTATATCTAAACGTCATCTTCTTGTTCCCAACGATGATCCATCATTTGTTAAGGACATTAGATCTCGTAAGGTTATCGTTGAACATCCTGTTGATGTCAATCATATTGCTCCATTTGACATCCTTCCTATGCTTGAAGCTGTAGGTTGGACTAACTTATTGCATTGGGGTGGGCCTGCATACCGGTCCATTGCCCAATCCATGTTTTCATGTATTAGTGCATTTTCACAGGATAATTTAACTTTTCAAATTTCTACTAGAGAAGGGCCATTTGACGTTGATCGTCATTTAATTTCAGCCCTTATTAAAATTCTTGTGAATGATGAGGGTATTCCAATTCATAATTTAACTGATAAACCCTCAATGGCTGAAAAACGCATGCTCACTAGAGACTTGTGTAATATGGATGTTCAATGGACTCAAAAAGGGAATGCGCTCCCTGCAAGGTATTTGTTACCCAAATACAGAATTCTTCACAGAATCTTTGTGTCTAATCTGTATCCTCGATCGGGTAATAAATCTGATTTAACTTCATTTATGGTTCATGTTATCCATGCTATCTCAAATGGTACTCAGATTTGTTTGCCTTCCTTAATCTGTCATTTCATTCTTCAGTTTCGCCTCCATCCTGGTCATAGTGACATTCCATTTGCATACTTTATGACTGTATTGGCTACTCATATGTTAGTCGATATGCCTGTTGATGAAGCACCTATCCATCATCTGATCTTCAACAATACAAATATTAATAAGATGAAGTTGGATCTGCTTCCTGAACAAGGTGGTGGTGGTGGTCCTGAAGAAGCTGGTGTTGATATTAATATGGATGATATTTTTGAGGAACTGGATTCTGACTCAGCTAATGATCCAGATTTTGTACCATCTGATGTTAATGCACGTCTGAGTGCATTAGAAGGTAGAGTTGAGAATATTAATGTTAAGTTGGAGAACATGTCTGTTGCTCATGATTTGCAATTCAAGTATATGCGCAAATATCTTAGGCGCTTGAACAAAGGCATGCACCAACTTAATCCTTCTATTCCTGCTCCATCTTCAAGTTCTAATTCTGACTAGTTTCTATGAGACTTTTGGTATGTAATAACTTTATTACTTTGCTCTTGTTTGATTGAGTTTGAGTTGGATTCTATGCTGGATATTTGTTTTTCATGTAATATTTATGCTGGATATCTGTGATGCTATCTTGAGTATCTCTATGACTCTTTTGCTATACTCTATTTCCTCCTCATGTTTACTCTCATTCCTTTATTTAGTTCTCCTTTGTCATCTTGTGACAAAAAGGGGGAGAATGGAATGGTTTGTTGTTAATGTGATTGTGAGTGGAGTAGCATTGGTTATGTTACTCAGGGGGAGTGGGGTGTCAAGAAGAATATATGTTTGATCTTGTTGAATGTTGAAACTGGTTGAATGTTAAGAATATATGTTTGATCTTGTTGAATGTTGAAACTGGTTGAATGTTAAATGTTGATTATTGATTTGCATGTATTAACCAGTTGTTTTACTTTTGTTTGGTTATGTGTTTTGTCACTAATTTGACAAAGGGGGAGATTGTAAGTGCTATAGTTTATATCCCTGTTTGTTGTCAAATTTGTGGTGCCAAAATCACTGTTATGTTATATATAACCTGCTTAAGTGAAGCTCTCTCAAGGATCAACATACATGAACAAGCTAAGCTCACATCAAGCAAAGCTCTCAAGTACAAGACTCAGGATCTTGAATGAAAGAACTGATCACAAGACAAGACTCTTGAATGCAAGAACTGCTCACAAGACTCAAGCTGAAAAGAAAAAGAAAGTACAAGGCAAGACTCAAGCTGAACTCAAGACTCAAGCTGAAACTCAAGCCACTTTCAAGATTGAGCTACTTCAAGGTTTAATCTACATCAAGACTTCAAGGCTCATTCTTCATGGTCTCTTGTTTCAATGTCCATACTTCATGATTGAGGTTTGTTTGACCATAGGATGACCTTAGAAGTAGGTCATTTCGGATACATAAGCCGAATGTTATTTTACATGTGATTGGTCTGTTCTTCGACCAGTCTTAGGTCTGCTTCGACTAGTCCTAGACTTGCTTCGACCAGTCTAAGAAAATCCTCGACCAGTCGTAAGTTTGTTACAAATTCCGGATAAAATCTGTTAGCCTTCGACTAGTCCTGGAATCTGTTCGACCAGTCGTAGGAACAGTGTTTCTGCATCTTCGACCAGTCGTAGAATCTACGACTCGAAGTCCAGCGAAGATATTCAGGACCTACGACCAGTCGAAGACCAGTCGTAGGAGGGCTACGACCAGTCGTAGAACGGTCTGAGCTTATCCCGCCTAATCTTTCAAATATCTGTTATGGCTTCGACTAGTCGAAGAGCACTCTAGACCAGTCGAAGACACGATCTTCTCACCTATAAATAGTGCACGAATCTCAGAAGAAATCATCGATTTAATTATAGTATTCAAGCTAATCTTCGTCGAACTTCTGAGAGATAATTCTGTGCTCCATCTAAGCTAAGTGTGCTTATTTAATATCTTCTTTCCTTAGCTTTATTTTAATTGATTTTGTTTCTGATATTCCAATCTGATTTGAAAAGAGGAATTGTTATTCCCTTTCTTTGGAATCAAAATCAATTAAGGCAAGCCCTATTTGGTTTAATTTAAAATCTATTAGAACTAGAACCATTGTAATCAAGTACTGGACATTGAACTTGGACATTCAATCATCTACTTTGATTTGGTTCTACCGGGCTGCTACAAAGAAGAAGTTATTCTGTTATTTTATATATTTTAAATTCCTTTCTATTATTTTGGTTTCTTTCAAGATTTGCCGAAAAATCTTGTTATATTGGTTATCCGAGGAAAGCCAGGAAAACTCAGAAGTGGGGTTTTTAATTGTGTAAGCCCACATACAAAGACACAATTGTAAAGGTTTTGGGTGAACTGGGAAAACCTATTTTTAGTGAACGCTAATATCCCTGTGTGAGGATATTAGGAGTGGAGTAACATTTTGTGTGGCTGTTGTTTAACAGTTGGTGTACACACAGGCGAACCACTAAAAATCCTTTGAGTTGTGGTTGATTGATTTATTCTTTTAATTTTTTTATTCTTTTTGTGGGATGTATGTATGGTGGTGAATGTTGTAATTATTTCAAGCTTTGTGAGAATGTTGTAATAGCTTAGAATTTACTTTCTGCTATTCCTTTATAAGCTTGATTTTCAATTTCATTTTGAAAGTTGTTCCAGCAAGGTTGCCCTGCCATTTTTATGGTGTATGGCTGTCCCTAGAACAATACATCTTTAATTACAAGTTATTTCATTTCAGTTTATATTTAATTCTGTATTCCTCTTCGATTTGAGACTTGATACAAAGACCTTTCTAGAAATAAGGTTGTCCTACCATAAACTCTGTTTTTGGTGTAAGGTTGTCCTTAGAATAACGTTTGTATCAACCTCTCAAGATCTGAATTTTGAGGTTGTTTTACTTTCCTGCATTGTTATTTAATTTGGCTATCATTTTCTTTATTATTCCGCTGTTATAAGTTTTTATTTGGCATTGTCCTATTCACCCCCCCTCTAGGACATATAGCTTGGCCTTTTCAGGACCCCACATGGGTGAACGGTGAGATATAAAATACATTAAGGTGGGCCCACAAAGTGGCCTGGACGGCCAGCCAAGGTTGGATGCCCTAGCCTGGTGGGCCACTCCAGGTCGTACCACAGGCGGTATAGCGGCCTGATGGCGCTGAAAATTTGTAGGTTGGTCCTTCCATGGGTGGGGCACACCTCCACAAAATTTCATGATTTTTGGACAATCAGAAGTATTAAAAATCTATTTGACCTGGACGTCTCAGCCTAGTGGGCCGGTCCAGCGCTTGCCACGGTGTGCACAGGGGTCCGTTGGCGCTAAAATTGGTAGGTGCGTCCTACCATGGGTGGTCTACACCTCAACAAAATTTTAGAATTTTTGGATACTCAGAAATATTTTAATTAAATTTGGAATTACAATCTGTCCAGAGTGAAATGTTGCTGTCCATGCAATGTTTATCCAATAAGGTGGACCCAAACTTCATATAGGAGGGGGAAAATGGATGTTTAGTATTTTTTTCCATAAAATACAGCAAGGTGGGGTCCATAAAAGTAGCCCACCCCTCAGAGAAACCAAGCTCAAATTTATGTTTTTCCTCCATACATGTGGGCTGGACGGTCTAACAAGGTGGACCACCCACCCCTATGGGCTTCCCTTTTTGGGTACCATTTCATGGGTCATCTGAGGTGTGATCCATCACACCTCAAGGTGGGGTCCACACCTTCATATTACACCACACAATCATAAAGAAAATAGTGGAAATCATGATTCAAAATCCTTGCCAAACATTGACCATGACAGTCCATGCAACAGTCTAGATTTTGTTTTTTGGACAGCAATACATGGCTGGATATATCAGTCTATATCTTAATAATCTCAGCAATTAAAAGGGTGTATGACCTTCCTTAGTGGGCCCCACACATGTCCAGATCATGAACTAAGGTCATGACACTTGCATGCATTAATTTAGGGTATCCAAAAACCATGGAATAAGGTGGTAGGGGCGTCCCACCCTTGTTGAATTTTGGGACATCCTAGGCCCACCAAGTGGGCCACACACATCATCATTCACAATAATAAGAGAAAGGAGAAGAAGAAATACAACCCGACCATGGGGATAGGGCCCCGCCACTAATGGGCCCTCCCAAAATTTAATCTCATCCATACAACTATATAGATTGTACATGTAACAATAAACCAATGAATGTATAATCTATAACTAAAATGGGTGGCTGGGATGCCATCCCAACATGACTTCTAGGGTCTATATGCCCTTGGAATGAAGTAGATAATACAATACATCATGATGGGGTCCATGGAGAATGGCCTCATCATGTATTATGACATGCATGTAGGATGGGCTAAAGGGCCACATCCATGGGGTCAAATGGGATCCCAACCTTAGATTGGTGGGTCCCATATGATCCATTTATAAAGAAAAGAGAAGATTAAAGGTTAGAAAAGAAATCAAAAATTTATATTCACCCACATGCAAAGCAAGCCTTCAAACTTCCACACTGAGGAGATCTTGAGCCTAAGAAGAGGTTTTAATAGTGGAGATCTATTTCTAATGGTGGGATTGGAAGTACGTTGGGGATTAGAGGGCTGGAGAAAAGAGGGAGAAATGGACGTTGGGAGAGGGAGAAGTTGCTAGAAAATGGAGGGAAATGGAGGGAAATGAGAAAGATAAAGAGAGAGAAAGGGGTCATGATGAGTTTGTAAGAGAGGTCATCATTGCATAAGGAGGAGTTTACAATGTTTAGGCTTTAGGCTAGGCTTGTGTATTGTGTATTGAGGTGGGTGGTGTTTTCCACAGAATTTGTGTGGTGTGTGTGTATTGTGTATAGGGACTTGTGCTAAGGAAGTGGTTCACATGCATTGCACAAAAGTGGGTCACATGATTAAGGTTCATACTATGTAATGTTCATAACTTTTGATTCATATATCAGATGGACGCACGAGACACGTTGTTGGAACCACAACGACGATGCGAACAAGGTGACATAGGTCTTGGGTCGATCCGAGTCGGGTCCATGTAACTGAACTCAAGGATGACCGCAAACACAATCTGAGGGTCGTGAGTCGCCGAAATTTGATTGGTAGGACCGCGAGACCACAAGAAATGAAATGCATACTCACACACACACATGCACATGCAGGAACTTGGGTCGGGTCTTACAACCTTGGGTAGGATGATGTCACTCTAGCCCCATGCTTCTTATAAGTTATGATTGCTAGCCCCATGCATCTCTTACATCTCATGATGACTCAAGCCATTCTCTCATGATTACCTCTCTCTTATCCCTCTCTCCCTCCCTCTTTCTTCTTCATTATCCCATTGTTAGAGGAGCTTGGATGTCCCACCATTTGAGAGCACCCACCTCCATTTTCAGCTACTTTCTAGCTTGATCTCTCCCAATCCAACCATCCCAAACCCATCTCAATCATTAGAACAACCCTCTTGGAGCTCTAAAACCTATATGAGGAAGAAGGAGGAGAAGATCATAGGTGGGTGCTTCCTAATACTTGTTTCTTTCATTTTCTAGCATGTATCTTCTCTTTTCTTTTTAGTAGGGCAAGAGGGACCCACCAATCAATGGTGGAGATCCTATCTTGGTCCCTTAGGTGTGGCCAATGGCCTACCATACCTGGCATGTATGTATCCATAGTGGGACCATTCTCCATATATCTCACCATGAAGTTTCTATGTTATGCAAATTTTTATGACCACCTAGGCATGATTTATGTGGAAGAAATAGGATTTCCCCATTAGATTTTTGATGCATGGGCCATCTATGTGAGGCTCACTTAATGTACATGTGCATGCATGAGAGGAGCTCATTGTGGCGGAGCTCCTCCCACCACCATCGTTTTTTCTCTCTCTTTCTCTCTCTTTCCCTTCTTTCTTGATGATGTGTGTGGCCCACCTGATAATGATGAATGTTATCCATGTTGGCCAATTGGTGGACCACATGGCTATCCAAGAAGTGGGACTGGCCCATCTTACTGTCCACTGTCTAGTAACCTTTGTTGCCCATTTTTCAGGCCAACCTGGATAAAGGAAAACATTAATATCAGCTTGATGTTGGGCCGTGTGGCCCACCACACGGACACCATCATGATTTATGAATTATATCCATGTCATCCACATGTGGGGCCCACCTTGCTGACGTCCAGCGGTATGCCCACTTGCCTGACCGTCTGGACTGGCCTAAATGTAGAGAAAATACAAATATCAGTGTGATCCAAGCCCTGGTGGGCCACATACATGTGGGACCCACCGATGCAAGTGTTTTATCCAGGCCGTCCGTCCAGTCCTTGGACGTGAGGCCACCTTGATGACGTGTTCCATCCAGGCTGTCCGTCCGCGGGACGTCCAGCGCGCCTAGATGGGTAAGAGAAAACACAAATATCAACTTTATCCAAAGCTGGTGGGCCACATGTGTAGACCCACCTGATGTATGCGTTTCATCCATGCCATCCACCGTCCCTTGACGGTGGAGCCTACCTTGATGAATGTGTTATGTATCCACACCGTCTACTCCCTGGATGCTGGGACCCACATGATGTATCTGTTTTATCCACGTTGTCCGTCCTTAGGATGTGGACCCCACATGAGGTAGTTGTCCACACCGTCCGTCCAGATGGGTTGGATGTGGAGCCCACCACGATGTAAGTGTTGTATTCACACTGTCCACACGTGGGACGGTGGGACCCACTTGCTGCATGGTGTCCAGCACCGTCCACAAGTGGACAGTGAGACCTACATGATGTATGTGTTTTATTCACGCCGTCTGTCCGTTTGCTGGATGTGCAGGGTCCACCTGCTGTACATGTAGGGTCCACCCTGCTGCATGTATTCCATCCACACTGTCCGTTTGGTGGGGCCCATCTGCACTGTTGTTACACCCCAGACTTGATAACCGGACTCACAAGGAACCCGATGGCCGGTTCTGACCGCAACAGCCTCCGTAGTACCCCATTCTCAGCTCCTGAGGTAGGTTCCGATCCTAGAATCCTACAAGGAGGATTTCCATAACAATATAATCATTTCCAATATGAGCATACCCAAGATCACAATAAGTATATCTGAGAAAAACACGACACATACTACAAAATCCACTAAGAATTTGAACTTTTATAAGTTTCATAAGGTCTAAAAGGACATACATAGGATAATAGAAAAAGGAGAGAAAAGTCAGCAACACTAGAGTCCTCAAGCTCAACTCTACTCCAAGCCTCCGCCGCTACGACGCCTGCCTAGGATCACCTGCATGCATCAATCATGCATAAGCTTATGGAAGCTTAGGGGGTGGTAAAAGTGTGTGACAATGGTGCACAGAAGAATAGAAGGAGGTACAAGAAGGGAAACATGCTTAATCACAATATCACTAGCCTTACCAAGGCTTATCATGAATATGATGCAATGAGTACTGGGCGTTATACTATGGCAATGCATGAAAGGGCTTATGTAGCCGGTGCGAATGCGATGCAAAGTAATGCCAATGCTCATAACCAATCCACATATCAAGTATATTTTCAATCATAAGGAAATCACCGTGGTCCATTACACTACGGAACGACTGCCGCTCTACAGACCCGCACAGTCAAATGAGCATAAGAGACCTCACTATCCGCCTGTGGACAGCCAATTACCAACAAGGCTCGATGGCAGCGTACCCATTTCACGAGCTGGTCAGACTCAACCTAATAATGTCCTCCCTCACAAGCGGATAAGGCCACATCCCTACCTAACCGACTACACGACAGTGGGAGTCACGACCTAACAGTATAAGGTTCTTGTGCGCTCATAGTTTTCACTTAGTCACGGCGGTGGGCCAGTCCTTTGGTACCATGGAAGTTTTGAAAATTTTACCCATGGGCATCCTATGCACCCGGTATGCTTAGGTATCATTGACGGTGTTCACACATCCATCCATCCACGAATATCCCTGTGGAGGGGATGCCCTGATAAAGCAAATGTGGTATCATCATGAAATGCGATGCCAATGCATGAGTCACACATACAATCATGCACAAGTTTCAGGCACATAATGTGCACGAGGTGAGAAACTCCATCCCTTTAAGACCACCATACAATGCAATCAATTCATACAAATGATGCATATGAGTCATATGATGGAAGTGCGCTACCTGTAGAATACATTCCTCCTTCCCAAGGAGAGACAGGGTCTAGATACATATACAAATACTCTAAGGAGAAGTGAAGTCATCTAGTGGGGGCCCAACACTTTGGGGTGGCCTCCAAGCTAAGGAAGTCATAAAGTCTAAATGGAGGAACAGTCCTAACCAGGTCCAAGGTGGGCCTTCAACCACCTATAAGGGCCCTATGGGCCTACCTTAGGGCCAGCAAGGAGGACATCTAACCTTAACTCGGTCCCAAAAGGTAGCCCACTACACATAAAAAGTAGGGTCCAAGGGTCAAGTAATCCATGGCCTAATGGGCTATACACAAAGCCCAACTCCTAGGCAATATGGTGGGCCCTCAAACAAGGTTTGGGCCCAACCATGAAGGTCATAAACCTACATATTGTGGTGGGCCTTATGGGCAGCCCAGTAGCTCAACCACATGGGCAATTTTACACTTAGTACAAGTGAGTTGGGCCTCACATCATAGCCTAAGTATAGGGTTAATTTGGTGGGTAGCCATGGTACCAACTACTTATATATTATAGTCCATAAACCCATCACAATATGTAGAAGAGTATAGGCCCAAAAGTCAATGTGCCTACTTAGAAGGTTTTAGTCCAAAAGCCTAAGGAACTAGTCAATTAACCACATACCATGATCCAATAAAATCCCAACTTGGGTAGGCCTCAGATGAGCACTAATTACACCCAAAAATACTAAAGGAAAGAGGGAAGATAATTGATTAAATCAACCTCAAATCTAGTGGCCATGCTGCCCCAAAAACAACATTTATGGGCAGCAACATTGGGCCCATTACTGAATTTCCAACCTACTCGCCTTCTGGGTTTGTTGGATTTCAGCAAATAATTTAATTTATAGTACATTTAATTTTTGATGGCCCACACACATCACTGTGGGTCTCACTAGATGAGAAGGGGAAATGTATAACACATATATCCAGCGGGCCATGTCATTGGAAAGCATGCCCATCAGCCTAAGCAAAGACATCCCAAGGGTGGGACGTCCAAGGCTATGGACAGCCTGGACCATACACTAAAGTGGGCTCCTCACATCCCAAGTGGGCCCCACACATGGGACGTCCACCTAGGGTTGACCATACACATATGGGCCCCACAAAATGGGAGGACGGTATGAAGGAACAACATACATCATGGTGGGCTTGACCAGGGGCGGTCAACCCATGATGGGCGTCCACCAGCTGGACATCCATCATGGCCTGCTGGTCCAGTTACATGGGCCCACAATCTAGGCCCCATGGCCCTCTAGAACATCTTGAGATGGGCCCCACAAACATGCATAAAGGTTCCAATGGGCCGGGCCCAATAAATTCCACATTTGCAAAGAAGGCAGCAAGGTTAGAAAAATTTCTACAACATACATGTTGCTGTCCTGAATTTGGGCCATCCAAATGGGTAGGTTCTGGACCTCCAAAATTCTTAAAATTTGGGCCTAAGGTCCCTCATCAAGCCTACAACAAGGTGGAACCCAGAAAGATGGCCCACCATCAGTAAAAGTATTTTTAAAATTTAGTTTTTAAGGGACTATGCTGCTGGATTGTACAACAGAAATTTCTGGCAGTCCACTATGTTGGCCCACCCTTTTGGATGCCCAAATGGGGTCCATTGGGGATGAAATTTGGTGTGGTTGTAGGTGAGTCATGCAGATACAATAATCATACATTAATATGTATCAATATTCCCACCAAATTACCAGAAATCAGGCCCCAAGGTGGCTCAAAAATCTGTCCAGACAGTTTCTAGACAGCAACAATACATTGGAATAAAATAATTTTAAACAGTAATTAAAATGGGATTTAATCCCAAGAAATTAGAGGATGGACCACAATAGTGGGCCACACAAATATCCAACCCATCCCATCATCCAAAATGCCTTTGCATGTTCCCTAATTAGTTGGATTTTGGGGTCACATGTCATAGGGTGGGATGCCATGGGCGTCCTCCCGTGTTTGGGTGGCTGGATTTTTGTTAGCCCACAAGGTGGACCACACACCATGATTAGGGATCAAATAAGGGAAAAGAAGAGAAATAAGGGCAATCCGGCTGTAAGGAAGGGCTCCTCCACTATTGAGCCCTCCCAAGAGTAATCCAACCACACATCATACATTAATATACATCTACCATATGAATCTCACACATGCATGGCTAAAAAAAATAAAATGGATGGTGGGGATACCATTCCCACCATGATCCTAAGGTCTAGATGACCTCATCATGCAAGGAAATCAAAGGATCAACCATGATGGGGTCCATAAAGGAAAGCCCCATGCATGGGGCATGCATGCATAGGGTGGGCCATTTGGCCGCACCTATGGGGACGTGTGGGATCTCCACCATTGATTGGTGGGTCCTACACTCCCCTCATAAAGGAAAAAAGGGATCTACACTATAGAAATAAGATTTATATCATGAGGAAGCACCCACCTCTTGGATCTTCAAGCTTCTTCCATCACTAGGAACCTCGATCTCTAAGGGTTATGATCCTATGGTCAAGATGGAGTTATGATGGTGAGATGGAGTGGAAATGGGGAAGAAAATGGGCTGGAAAAGAGGGGAGAAGGGGCTGGATGTCTCAAGCTAGGAAGGAGAAAAGAAGAGAAAATGAGAAAGAAGAGAGAGAGAGAGAGGAGTTGTAGGGAGGTAATGATGGGTTTGTAAGGTGTTGGGAAGAAAAGCCATAATGAGTTTTCTTATTTAGAGGAGGAAATGATGACTTTATGGAAGAAATCTCATCATAGGTAGCTAAGCCTAGGTAGGCTAGTAGCTAAGTAGGGTAGCTTTATGAGAGAGAGTGCACATACGGTGGGCCCCATGGGAAAATATGCACACCTTACAAGTGGGGTCCACAATCATGATCAAAGGTCAAGAATGCTTAGGTCAATATCACGAGATGCACATGTCGGAATCATGCATGAGACGCAGCGTTGGAACCGCGGCAACGATGCGGATGCAATGGCATAGGTCTCAGGTCGATCCAAGTCAGGTCTATGTGACCGAACTTAAGGATGACCGCAAACACTACCCAAAGGTCGCAAGTCACTGGAATTTGACCAGTAGGACCGCGGGACCAAAATGAACGAGATGCATACTCACACACACACATGCACACATGCGAACTCAGGTCAAGTCTCACAACTGTACAGGCCTACCATGATGTGTGTGTTGGATCTAGGCATTCCAGATTTCTAGGCGTCCATCAAGGCCCAGATGGGCTGGACGTCCAGTATAGGGGCTCACCATGTTGTATGTGTTTTATATTCACGCTGCCCATTTATTTTTTGGATCATATGGGCTGTCCCTTGAGGCCTAATATGATGTGTGTGAGGCCTTTATATGAGGCCCAATGTAATGGATGTAAGGCCCATGTGATGAGGCCCAATATGATGTGTGTGAGGCCCTTGTATGAGGCCTATTGTGATATACATGAGACCCTTGTGTAAGGCCCATTGTGATGTGTATGAGACCCTTGTGATGAGGCCCATTGTAGTGCATATGAGGCCTATGAACGAGGCCCAATTGTGATATGTGATTCCATGTTTATAATGACCATCCATTTTCCTAGTTAGTATAAGACCATGGACCCCATTATAAGATAGATTCTAAATGGGCCACCCCTTGGGGAGCAATGGTGGTTAAATGTCCACATTGTAAGAGCAATGGTGATTAAATGTCCACATTGTAATCCTCCTTAGGGCCCGTTGTTAAGTCCATTCTCATCTCTTCTTAGCGGGCTAACCCAAATTATTGGGCCCCTGTTAGTATTAGTATGACCCATCTATTTATATTGGGCTAACCCCAAAATATTGGGCCCCCCATTGATGCTAGCCCACTTTGAGCTTGTTGGGCCCCATTGGAAGCCCAGCCGACTATATGTTAAGGTGTAACACCCTGAATTTTCGATACTCGGGCATCGAAAGTCCTCGAGCATTATAATAAGATTCAAGTAATATATGCATGTATACGATACCAATCCAATGATCTCGGCCTTACATCCTCATATTGACATAAATCTAACTATTAAGAATTACCTCCATTCAATGAATCCAACCATCTGACCATTAATTTCAAGATAGGACCCTCCATCAGGTGACTTGACGTAAGTACCTTCCCATGAAGAACATGACGGATAACTCCCTATCTGTAAGGATTTAGATGTAAGTCCTTTCATAAGAATTACTTATAAAAGTGCCTAAAACCAGGTAAACCCATTAGATTTCATGAAACTCCTTAGATCAGGGATAATTACAAAATTACCACTAACCTAGGCCCTCAATTTCAGATCACATGGTTCCCATGATCCGATTGATGTGAAATTTTATACCATGCCTAGAAATCCTAATTTAACCATACACGTCGAATTGCAGCCCTCAGATCATTGTAAAAATAACCCCATGGATAGAACAACCACTAAACATGGAGTTTGAGGCCCACCTGATCCTTACATATGTTTCAAATTTTGGATTCAACCCCTTTAATTAGGTGGAGAAGAGGATGGATGGTGTAGATATTTAAAAAGGAGATCACCGTGGGCTCCACAACTGATAGAAAGAGTACACATGTGTGTACACCAGCGGTGCACCACACCTGGAATTAGGTCAAACCAAGTTTGATCCGATGAAATCCCACTCGCAATGGGATTCCTCCCCTTCTGCACAGGCCGAATGGACAACGTCCGTTTGATGGATTATGACCCACCAGCTGTGATCGGATGGTCAATCCAGACCGTCCATCTCAAATCTAGGACAAACTCGACCAAGATCTAACCTCTTTCACACCGAATCTGACTGAGCAACCGGATGGATTTTCATCACAAAACCTTTCGCAAACAACGTTAGGGGAACCCATCACCCCATGAACCGTGCCACCGGATCCCGATCTAAGAAGGATCTTAACCGTCCTATCTCTACTGAAGGGAGATCCAACCACGACCAAGGAGACAGAAACGTCCAGAAAACCTCCACGCTCCAGGAAATCCCTCTGTAAGATGGCTTTCCAGCGAAAAACTAGCCGCTGTTCCAACACCTTCCCCGTAAACCATCAAGCAAGGCCATCTGAACCTTCGATTCTATTGGCCAGTGAGCATCGGTTGGCAAATCCGGACCGTCCATAAGAAGCGATTGAAGATAAGAAGCGATTAAAGAAAGATGGGCTGAGATAGAATCTGCCATTAAAACGGCAGTCCTCCTCTTCGTTTGAAGGCTCACCGTCGATCATTAAGGCTTTTCCATCCCAAGATTAAATCCATTCACTAGGTGGCCCACTTGATCAGCTACCATCTCTTAAAATATGGATAAAAACCAATGGCCTGTTTGGACTGTGAGTTGAATCACACGGTTACCATACCCCATGCGAAACTTGTGTTTACATAAGCATACAACACGACAAGGTTTTCCTCTGCACTAAGCCCGTTAGAAGCACTATAAAACTCCTCCTATAAGAGGAAGATGTCATACCAACTTGAAGCAGAAAGGTGAGAGAGAAAAGAAACGTGGGAGAAAGGGAGAAATAAGGAAAAAAAGAAACGACAAGAGAGAGAGAGAGATAGAGAGAGAGGGAAATCTAACAGCCGTCGCTAGACCTGCTGCCATCTAGTAAAGAAAGAAAGAAAAGAAAAGAAAAGAAAAGGAAAGAAAGAGAGAGAAAGGAAGAAAGGAAAGGAAAAGAAAAGAGAAGAAAAGAGAAAGGGAAGAAGAAAGAAAAGAAAAGGAAAGAAAGAGAGCAGAAGAAAGAAAGGAAAGAAGAAGGAAAGAAGGAAAAGGAAAGTTAGGTTCTGAGTCGAGCCGAGTCAACTCACCAAGTTTGAGTCAAAGTCGTGTGAGGGTTTTATCCTTTATGCTTATATGAATTTAAGTTATTATATTTATTCTACCTTTTATGCCTTCATGCAACTTTATCGTGCATTTTATTTCGTCTTTATACTTGATATATTCCTACCTTTACCTGCTCTCAAAATTTCATTACTTTCCCTCTATTTTCATTTTAAATGGATATCACCAATTATTGGCCCTTTTGAGATTCTTACACGATATCCATTATAAGAAGCTTTCCTGAGTTTATGTGAGGCTATGGGTATAAGCCTTGCTCTTCCCTTTAATCATCCTGAGTTGGCCTTCACCACTCTCCTCAGTTCGAGTTAACCTTCGTCACTCGCCTCTTATTCGAGCTGGTTATTGTCACTCGTCTCTTTATACCTTAAGGGCTTGACAAGTGTCTTGATATTCTTAACTGACCATGGATAAATGAATTCTCTCTTGATGTAAGTAATATGTTGGAATCACTTCTCTAGCAATCAATTAAATATCATGGATGTAATGCGTTTTCGTTAGCAACCCTGAGGCGACATGTAATTCCATGTTTCTCAGGTCGGTGGTGTCCTGGTTGGTGTACGTGAGACGTTCTATATACATAGTACATCAATTTTGAGTTAGGGGGAGTTGGTTGTTGCAAATAGTCACTCCAATCTCTGGGGGCGTATTCACCCGGTTCATGTGTTGTGGACGTCTTAGGACAACCGCGTAAAGCCATGTTAAGCGTGGGACATGTCGGCAAATATCCGTTGTATGAGATGCAGGTCGAGTCGGATAACTCTAATCATATTCTACATTGTGGAGATCGCTAAGAGTGATACACCACATATACTTTGCTAGGCATGCATCTCATATAGATTGCTTGCGCATTGATACCTCTTGTAGTGTGGATTACTTGACGTATCAGAACATTTATCTTGCTGTCATGAATATCTTGAATTACTGTTAATCTTAAAGGATAACCATCACTATGAGTAGGGCATTGATCCTCTCCCAACCGCACAGATTATGTAGGTGACACACAAATTAAAGACCTAATGAACATTCTCCCTAAGGAAGATCACGTTGAAAGAATGAGAAGACAATTTAGGACTTAGTTTCATATTTACGTTGTGAACTTATTAAATGTAATGAGCTTCCATTAAAAAGGCCTCTGATTATTCTTTTACTCTGATGAAATATAATCAATACAATTAATTTTATTCTTGTGATTGCACCTTCGTGAATGTATCTGGATGTAAACCAAATAAAAAAAATAGGGTGCGATTTCAGAGCATCCAATTTGTATATTATTAACACCCGGTTTTCTCAGGTACGAATATATAATCTGGCCGTGAAATCTCGGGATGTTACATAGGGTGGGTGAGGAAGCCCACTTATTGTGTGATTTATCCCTTGCTATAAATGGATGAATATGTGGTATTAGATTTGGTATATTTACTGTCGAGGATTGATCTTGATTTTATAAATTAGATCCACCATCCTTATGTGGACACCGCCATATATATAGGCTGATTATTTGTTTATAGCCATGCTAGTATGCTTTATCTAGTAGGACTCACTGAGTATGTGCTAGCATAACATCATGACACATGCCCATATGCATCATTTGTATGCTTATTATGAGGAGTGATTGATCATAGCATATGCCATTGGGCAGATTGATTATGGGACTCCTCGAGAGATGGAGTTACCCTTACGTTAACACGCGGTACGCCCAGGATTGTTGTATGACTGGATAATGTGACTCATACATCTCGCATTTATGTGACATGATTACTGTACACCATAGTGACATCAGGGCTGTAACCTCCATAGGTATAGCGTGGATGGCATAATTGGATATAGGAAATACTTGTTAAGCATGGGGGCACCATAGATGTCCTAGGGTGAAAGTCTCCAAACCCTTATAGTACCAGATGATGTTCTAATGTCTAGACCGAGTGGATACATGAGCGCATGAGAGCGAATACTAGTTAGCCGTGTCTCCCACTGTGTCGTGGTCAATTGGAAGGGGACTTGGCCTTACCCACTCGATTGAGGGGGCAATGACTAGGTTGAGTCTGACCCAACTTGAGGAATGGGTTCGCTATCGACGAGCCAGGCCCGATATTGGCAGGTGGATAGTGAGGCTATTCCACTTACCAAGTTGTGTGTTTAGATGGGACGACAAGCTGGTGTTGAGTGTACTAAACCCCAGTGATATTCTATAGATAAACTGTACTGATATGTGGATTCAGATGAGGACTGGCATGCTTGTGTTGCATCTTGCATTGATATTCAGCTAGGTAGGCCTTACATCGCATAGCCTTGGTATGGCTGATAGCATTCATGGACTTGCCGGCAGTTCCGCATAACATCATGGACTTGCTAGCATTTTCCCATAGCATTCATGGATTTACTAGCATATTTTCACATTAATCTGATTTTACATTCTAAGCACACTTATATTGCTCACACACTTACACCACCCTCTAAGCTTTCTATAAGCTTATGCACGATAGATGCGTGCAGGTGACGCTAGGATGCAGTTGAGCTGAGGCAGGAGCATGCGGTAGAGCTTCTGAAGTTTTTTTGATATCTCTATATTGTATTTCCCCTTATGCCTTATACTCAAAAGTTTTTTATTATAGTGGATATGTGATGATATTTTCGGTTATGGTCTGTGGGTTATGGTTATGGTTATGCTACTTTTATGAGAACATTTCATGCTAAAAATCATCCTTGTAGGATCTTAGGATCAGAATCCAGTATATGGGTGCTAGGAGTCAAGAATGGGATACTATGGAGGCTGTTGGCACTGGATTTGGTGATTGGAAATGTTGTAAGCCTGATTTTCGAGTCAGGGGCGTGACAAGTTTTGTCTAAGATAGCCTGTGAAAATCTCAGAGGGGTTTCTATTTGTGATATCCCATGAAAATCACAAAAGGGTTTTTATTGTGATAGCTCGTGAAAATCACAAGGAATTGTATTAGGTTGTTAAGGTGACCCTGTGAAAACCTTATTATAGTGAAAGCCAAAATTATGAGAGTAGTAATTTTGGGAGTGGAGTAGGTATGGTTGTTTTTAAGCACCGAATCACTGTAACTCCTTGTGCCGTGTGGTGAATGCTTTATTCTTTTTGGTGATTAAATGTTATTTACTATTTTATTCTTGCGGTGAATGTCGTAATCAATTTTATATTCTCTTGCTAGTTTAAAAGATTGATTTTAAAGAAATTCGTGAAATAAGGTTGTTGATGTAGAGCGGGTCGTAGACAGTTTCATGGCCAGGATGGATCAGAAAAGGCTCGGTCGACGACAGAAGTGATTTGGACTGTCGGACCTTAGATCGGGCGTATCTCACAATCCAGAATGAGTTTTCATGCACAAAATATATGATTTTGGGGTAGGATGAGCTACTTTAACTAACCAAGATGGCAAGAGCTGGGTTGCCCATATGCAGGATTTGCGAAATTCCATCATATCGACGGTCGAAATCCATATTTAATTCCCTTTTTATTATAAATAGCAAGTTTTAGTTGGATTATAACTCTTCATCCGCTGGGCTTTAGGAGTTGTGTCCAACATGAAAAGTGCTTAGAATAATTAGGAGAATAATGTGGTTAAGCCACATACGAAACTTGCCATAAAAAAGTAAATTTACTATTTATAGTAAGTTACGAATTCTAAGAGTTTTAGTTGTAGTTTGCTTCTAATTTCTCTCCCATTGCTTGGTATCCCTATTTAAAGAGGTGTGAACTCGTTTATTTTATTCATCAATTAAATTTCAAATTTATTAGAATTTATTTCTATTTTCTTGCTTTCTTTTCTCGTGGATTTGAGAAGTCTTTCTGAGGAGTCCAGAGAAGCTCCGTGGATTCGGAGTAGTTATCTTTGAGGAGTCCAGAGAAGCTCCATGGATTTGGAGTAGTTATCCTTGAGAACTCCTCATAAATAGTACTCCGAATACACGAAGCTTCTCTGGACTCCTCATGACCTCATTTCGTTCATCCCTGCGTCACTTGTCTTAAATAATATTTTAGGTGAAGGTTGTCCTACGTGTTAGGTTTCAATAGTCAAGCGATTGAGATATTTTGTAATCTTTACATATTCTGTATTTATTTTGATTATTTGGCATTGTCCTATTCACCCCCCATCTAAGACATCTCTAGCTCTCCTTTTTCAAGTGGTATTAGAGAAAGTTGCTCTTTTTATTTTTCGGATATACCTCCTTGAAATAGATCTAGAGCTACAATATGTCAAATTTTAAAAGCTTATCCATTACCAGGCCACATCCCTTTAGTAGCTCTAACTATTCATATTGGAAAGCCAGAATGAGAATTTTCCTCAAATCCACGGTTGAAAGTGTGTGACAAACTACTGTAACTAAATGGATCCCTCCTATGATTGAAATAGTAGCCAATGATGGAACGATATCAATGAAAGAAACTGCATACAATTTTCAGCCTACTATTCAGAAAAGTGAAAGCAATGTAAATGCAAAAGCTTTAAATGCAATAACTTGTGCTCTATCGCTATATGAATTCGAAAGAATCATTTCGTGTGATACAACTCAACAAGCATGGAATATTCTCGAAATGACACATGAATGAACTAATATTGTCAAAAAAAATCTAAAATCCAAATATTCACAACCAAATTTGAGGAAATTCATATGGAAGAAAATGAGTCTTTTATGGACTTATATATGAAACTGAATAACATATTAAATTTCATGTGGGGTCTTGGAGATAAAATCCCTGAAAGCAAGGTTTGTGCAAAAATAATGTGATCACTTCCTGATAGGTTTAATTCACAGGTTAATGCTATATAGTAATTAAGGGATACATATATTATGAAAGTTAAGGAGTTTGTTGGTTCTTTTCAAACTTATGAGCTGAATTTCAAAGCTCCTAAAATCAAGTCTATTGCTCTTAAATCTTCTAAATCTATTTCAAAGGATTTTAATGTAAATTCTGATTTTGAAGAAAACAAAGATGATATGGCTATGTTGGCAAATTTATTTATTTATTTTTATAGAATTTTGAAAAATAAGAAAAGAACGAATTTTCAAAAACCATTTGATAAAAGAAAAGGAAATTAAAATTTTTAAAAATCTAAAATAAATGACACTCAATGTTTCAACTATTATGAATATGGGCATTTGGCTTCTAAATGTCCTAAAAAAGATAAATCTAAAAGAAAAGGCATGATAGCTACTTGAGAAGAATCATCAGAGTTTAAAACTAATTCTAAAACTAATGAATTAGACCATGAAAATGAAAACGATTTGAAAGCCTTTATTACTATAGATAGAATCACTTTTTCAGATAACTGTAATATATCTGATTACGAAACTCCAAGAAATGATTTGAAAAATGAAGATGATCTTCAAGATGCATATAATGCCCTATATAGAGAAAGTTGTAAAATTGTGGCTAAATTGAAAATTCAAAAAGAAAATCATGCTAAACTACAATTAGAACCTGAAAAAGTTGTTTTAGAAAAATCTCATTTTTTTTTATTGTTTTGAAAAGGCTTAAATTAGATTTGAGTTTTAAGACTTCTGAACTGCAAAAACTTAAGTCTGAAAATAAGAAACTAAAAATTGAAGTTTCCTCTCTTCAGAGTTCAAGGGACACTTGGAAATATAGCCTTGGTGACTAGAAACTTGAAAAACTACTAACCACATCTAGCTGATGTGGTGACAAGTCTGGACTAGGTTATATTAAAAATAACTCTTTGAAATCTAAGGATTTTGCTCCTACCTTTATAAAAGGAGAATCCTTAAACTTTAAAGTAGAGACTCTAAAAGATTCAAACTATAAGAGGAATGACTTAGAAAATCAAAACCTTTTCAAGCCTTTAATATGAAAAATAGTGTCAACTACTATAAACATAAAATGAATAATAACAAAAATCCTTCTTTAGCTGAAAAAATTGTGGACTTACTTAAAGAGCTATTAAAATCTAACTCTCGTAAGATTGGAGTATATAGAAAAATGAGAAATCCTAACTCCCAAACATAGTGTAAAGCAAGAGATCCTTTTAAACTTGGAACTGTAATGAAATGGGTTCTAAAGGTTAAGTGTCTTGTAATCCACATAACTTTTAAAGCAAGTAGCCATTCAAGATGGTATTTGGATAGTGAATGTTCGAGAAACATGACAGGTGATAAGGCTATACTCTTAAACATCAACAAAGTAAATGGTGGCATAATTACATTCGAAGATGGAAGCAATTCCAAGATTATTGGACAAGGTAATGTATAACTTCCTAACTTACCTCTCTTTGAAAATGTTCTATATGTTGAATGATTAAAACATAATCTTCTCAGCATATCTCAGATTTGTGATAATAATCATAGCGTCAAATATTAAGATCACGGATGTGAGATAATAAATGAGAAAGGAAATGTAATATTAAATGGTCGTAGAACTTTTGAAAATTGCTATATAATTAATGACTATTGCTCAATAAACCATTTGTGTTACATGGTTCAAACAAACGAGACTGAACTATGACATCAATGTCTTGGACATGTAAATTATAAAGATTTATATAAATTAAGCAAAAGAGATCACTTACGTGGTCTACCCAAATTGAAAAATATAGAAAAAATTTGTGGCACTGTCAAATAAGCAAACAAATTAGAAGTAGTCACAAGAAAATGAGTTCCTTAGCCACAACATGACCTCTTGAACTTCTTCATATGGATTTAATCGGACCAACTAGAACAGAGAGTAGAGGTGGAAATAAATATTTTCTAGTGGTAGTTGATGACTACACTAGATACTCTTAGGTAGCCTTTATAAGAGAAAAATCAGATACTCTCGTTGAAGTCAAAAAACTTATAAAACACATCCAGACTGAAACAGATTTATCTATAATCAAAATTAGAAGTGATCACAGTACCGAATTTGAAAATAATAATTTTGAGAAATACTGTAATGATCATGGTATATTGCATGAATTTTTTGCTCCAAAAACACCTCAGCAAAATGGGGTTGCTGAAAGAAAAATAAATTCTACAAGAAATAGCAAGTATAATGCTAAATAGCATGAACTTACCTAAAAGTTTATAGGATGAAGCTGTTAGTACTGAGTGCTATATAATTAATCATACTTATATTAGAAAAGCTAAAAACAAAACAACTTATGAACTATGGTTTAACAAAAAGCCCATGGTTAAATATTTTCAAACTTTTGGAAGCAAATGCTTTATTTTATGTGACCGTAAAAACTTAAAAAATTTTGAAGCTAAAAACGATGAGGGAATATTTCTAGGTTACGCTCTAAATAGTCGGGCATATTGTGTTCTTAACAAAAGAATTGAGGTTATACAAGAATATATAAATGTTGTAATAGGTGATCAATCGATCACACCCAATCTTGATCAAGATGATGATGTTATGAATTTGGTTAATATACCCGAATCTTCATCTAAATATGACAATACTAAGTTAAGGTTAGTCAAAGACCATCTGACTAATTAAATTGGTAACCCTCACATTGGCGTTCAGACAAGAAGAAAACTTGAAAATATATGTAATCATGTTTTCTTTACTTCCCAAATTGAATCGAGTAATGTAAATGAAGCGCTCACTGATAAAAGTTGGGTGAATACCATGCAAGATGAATTAAATCAATTTAATAGAAATGATGTATGATATTTGGTTTTCTGACTTACTAACAAACACGTGATTGAAACCAAGTGGATTTTTTTTAAAAAAAACTAATGAAACGGGGAACATTATCAGAAATAAGACATGACTAGTTGTACAAGGTTATACTTAGATTGAAGGTATTGATTACGATGAAACCTTTGCACCAGTTGTGTGTCTTAAATCAATCAGATTATTTATTTCAATTGTATGCCATAAAAAATTTAAAATTTATCAAATGGATGTAAAAAGTAATTTTTCTAAACGGTGATCTAAATGAGGAAGTCTATGTTGAACAAGCAAAGGGTTTGGAAGATCTCAAATTCTCCGATCATGTTTACCGTCTTAAAAAGGTTCTTTATGGTTTAAAACAAGCGCCTAGAGCGTGGTATGAAAAATTGACTAAATTCTTACTTAGTCATAATTTTGTTATGGGTAGTGTTAACAAAACCCTATTTGTCAAAAAATATAATGATAATATTCTAATTATTCAAATCTATGTTGATGAAATTATTAATGGATCTATGTGTGCTAATCTATCTATTGAGTTTGCAGATCTCATGAAATCTAAGTTTGAAATGAGTATGTTCGGTGAACTTAACTATTTCTGGATTACAAGTCAAACAACTTGAAGATGGAATATTCATCTCTCAGACCAAATATACATTGAACCTTGTAAAAAGGTTTGGCTTTAAGAATGTAAGAATTTTAATACTCCGATGAGTACAATTCTTAAATTCTCAAAAGATGAATCAAGTAAAAGTGTAGACTCTCAACTATATTGCAGTTTAATAGGTAGTCTTTTGTACTTAAGTGTAACATCTCGAATTTTCGTGGCCTAAGTACATACTTATGCCCGAGAATTTTGGGTGTTAATAATGTAATGCTTTAAAATCGCACCTTATTTTTTTCTTTTTTTCGTTAGATAAATTACATCCAGTTACATTCACGAAGGTAACCATTCATGAGAATAAAATCAACTGTATTTATTATTCCTTTAGAATTAAAAAATGTACAAATAATTCTTTAATGCCCTCTTAATGAGAGCATATTACATTATCAAAGTTTGTAGCAGAAAATAAATAAAACAATTCGTGTTGTTATTCTTCTTCTTTCTTTTTGAAAGAATCTTCAATAAAATGGTTATCGGCCGTATCATCAACCTGTAATTTACTTACAATATCTGTATAGTTAGAGAGGGTCAATGCCCTACTTATAGTGATGGTTATCTTTTACGATTAACAATAATTCAAGAGATTAATAGGAATAATGTGAGGTTTCTTATGTCTTGTATTCCACCACTACAAGTGATATCAGTATGCGCAACCAATATATTTATGAGTGCATGCTTAGGAAAGTGTGTGCGGTTTATCATACGTAGTGATCATCACAATGTGGAATATAATTCATAGAAAATCCGGCTTGCCTTGCATTCTCACACTACGGAGATTCACTAGCATGTCCAACATTAACGTGGATTTATGCGAACATCTTAATGCGACATAACAATGCGATTGGGGGATTTATGTGACATGATGTGGTCATGGAGTGACTATTTGCAACATCCAATACCAAGAAGTGATGTAACATGCATGACGATTTACTTTCATCGATTGTGAACCACTCACCAACCCACTGGATTACGTGTTTACTAAGAGTGCCGCTATCCAAAATGCATTACGTCCACAATAATATATATGAACCACTATATATGAGGCCTATAACATATTACTTACATTAATAGAGAAATAAGTTGAACTATGAGAGATACATGCCCAAGCCATAAAGGGAGGTAGCATAAGGTTGACCTAATAAAGGAGAAGAGTAATAATAAGCTAACTTAATAAAAGAGAAGAGTAGCAAATAGGCTAACTTAACAAAAATAATGGGAGAGGAGTAAAACGTCATCTCAATATAGAGTGGAAGCACACGCCGCTCTCAAAATTGGCAAAGGGTAAGGCTTGTATTCATCACTCCACATAAATTAATTAAAATCACGTATAATTAAAATTATGCCTTAACTATAATTCCTAAAAGGATAAATAATTAATGATGGTAAATCAATCAATTGCATGAAAAATCACGGTAATATGAAAGTATGCAAAAATAAGATAAATCATATCAACTCAAATTAGTGTAAGTTTGAAGGAATCTCTCACCTTAGCCTTAGATCTAAACCCTAGGTAGATATCTATGTAGGACCCGCATGAATCATGACATCGCTTGAGCAAGAGGGAGACACGACACATGTGGAGAAGGAATGTGATGATGGTGTTTAGGCTCTCTCTCTCTCTCTTTCTCTCTCTCTCTTCTCCTTGGGCATTAGGAAGATTAGGTGTGTGAGTGGAGAAGGGACACACACCCCTTTTTAAAAGGAGTGGGCGATGTGAGAGGGGTGTGTTTCACATCTCACTTGGATTGAGTTTCTCTAATTTTACCTTTTTTAGCGATCTTTCTTAAAATCTAATTCGTCCATTATGTCAGAGTCGTTGAATAGAGGTGGGGTGCCAAAATTTAGATTGGCCTATCTTGAAATTTCTCCTAAAAGGTGCCAAAATGAACTTGATCTCAATTAACGGTCCACACTTAATGATCAGAGTCCAATTCTGGGAGGACTATGTAATCAAGATAGGTAAACGATTGGATAAAAGTTGGTGGTTGATTGATGGTGGAAAAAATCTAAATATAAAATTTCACCTTTTGTACCAAAAGGAAGGAACCACCTTCAACATTCAATAGTGTAAGATCATAGATCGGGATCTAAATTTTGTATAACTTTATAGTCATATGAGACTAAAGTGTAACACCCTGAGTTTTTGTCAACTTGGAGTTAAACGTACTTAGGCAATGGGTCGATCTTAACACCTTAATTACTTCTCAAAAACTCAATCTCAAAGTCTCAAATCCCCTTTCAACCCTGTAACGCCCTGAAATTGGGGGTCGAGCATAACTCAACTCCCGAGTTCCAAAACATCACTTATGAACATATGTAATGATGGATGTATATTGTCTGTATGAGTGCATAAAACATGAAATAGATTAAGCCAAACTGTAAACATAATCTAGGGATAAGTGAAAAACGCAAGCGGAAGACTTAAAGAAATATATGTGTACATGTGCAAGTCCCTGCGATATGTATGCTCTGCCAGGTCATAATTATAAGTGTTTATCTTCAAAGTACAAGTATCAAAATGAAATTCATCTATTCCAAAGAAAACTCAGAATCCCTGTCGATCAGGACATGGCTCACATGAACCCGCCTAAGAACTGCATAATGAAAAACACAGCCTCATCATCTTCGAACTCCTGCTCTGCCTCAGGAGTCGCGTCATCATCTGCATCTAAGACAGAGTCTGGTTGGTGTTGAAACACCATCCCAGAATGTGAGAGTGAGTGATCAACTCAGTGAAACTATACAGTAAAAGTTAACATGATATCAAATCAATCAAGCGGTAATGATAAGGCAATACAATTAAACACGTCTAAAGTACTTTTGTTAATGCAAGGATGTATATATAAATGATGCATGCCCTCGCCTGCACTCCCTCAGCGTCTTCATCATATGTTACGCATGACAACCTCTCGCAGTGCCAACAACTCCTACGCACATGCAATGCGGTGCATGAATATGATTACCAAGTTGTTATTAGTCCTTTTCATACAGCAGGATTGGGAAGCTAAAGTACCTTCCTCATATCAATTCCCAAACAGTGATCCATTCTAGGGTCGTCAGTCCTAGGCGATCTCATACGATCATATGGTTCTAGGTCACTTCAAAGGGCTTATCACCAATCATTGCACGCCTATCATTCCTTCGTTACTACTCTAAGGCTCGTCGCCTTAATACAGTATCAAGGTACGATCATATGGTTCTAGGTCACTACAAAGGGCTCATCACCAATCAATGTAGGCCGACAGCGCAAATATAGTGTCCCATACCACCATAATCGGCTCACGAGTCTGGTGTGCTCACTGGTCACTACGGGGAGGCTCGTCACCCCAGCGTATGCCAACTGCTCGACCACGGTGTCCCATACCACCATGTCCGGCTCATGAGTCTTAGTGGATCAAGGTACAATGGTTAACGGGATTTCATCGGTAAGTTTGGTACCCTAGATTCAAGCAATAGCATCCATACATGGTTAACATACATCGGGACAATCGGGTTACTTGACGAACTCGACTAGCATGAGCGCACGTTGAGTTGAACGATGTAGAGTGCACAAACACCCCGTGTGGCCAAACCACTGCCAACAACCCTAATATGAATCGGGTTCGTCAAATACGTCCCTCGTGGCGAAAGCAACCTCAGCCACGAGCTCAAAGTCTATTACCGATTTCCTGGACTATTCCATAGTCCCAAACACCTTCAATTATAACAGATATTCATATTAACAATTTAGAACAATAATGGAACAACAATTCAACTCATACAGTATGTGAGCATTTGAAGAATATCAACTTAACATGGATTTACACATAAGTAATACTTGAAGTTAAACAACAAAGAATCTAAATTGCATGTAGGAAATCTTACACACCAATAGGAGAGTTGAGAATCTCTTCTCAACGCCCGTAAATAGGATAATATATTACACTTAATCATTCAGACATTTCTACAAACACTTAGACTACATATTCCAACATATATGACATATGTTGGTGATAATGCACATCGGACAATTCCTTTTGCCAAGGAGTTGACACACATACAACTAGCACGAGTACACGATAAATAATCATGGCAAACACAAGTTTGTATTTTATGCGTATACGATACTTTCTGCATATATATAGAATACACAAATCTCAACATAACTCATATATATCAGGAACGTAATATAAACATCACATTTGGCATGTGAAATTACACTCACAATAATAATAAATCATTATCTGACATTGAAAGCCTTGAAAACCATAACCTATACGAATATAGTTCGCACCTTAAACCAAAAAGAACGCACCAAACTGATTCAGACGATATGTCTTCGTCAACGGTGACTAGATAACCTAAGGCATGAATAGAAATGAGCTACATCAACACTTAGACTATTCTAAGCTCTAAAACAAACTAGGGTTTGATTAACTTACCAATAATGAACTTAGAATCGCCGGAATGACGATTCAAAAGTGACGGTTTAGGGATGCAGAGAAACAAGAAAGAATCTCGAATGATTCACCAACTTCCCTCTCACTTTCTCTCTCTTTTCCTTCTCTCTCTTAGCTAGGGTTTAGGAAATTCGTATGGAAAAGAGAGTGAGGGTTTTAAGGTCTTTATATGGCCTAACATTGATGAAAATAGCCCCAGGGCCAAGGTCTACTTAGGTTATAACCAAATCAGGCCTCTCTTGATCCAACGGAGCGCTTCCGGTGGTCCTTTTTCCACGTACGGTCGGACTTAAGCTCACTGACCATGGATCTAGGTCAGGCTGAGTTTTCGTACTGATTGGATCTACAGATCAGTCATGGCGGACCAATCTCAATTCAACGGTCACCGAAACTCGATCAGGTCCACAAGCACTACGACATGCCTCGGCCACTTTCCCTAATCCGAGGGTGAAATTAGGTCAGAATCCAATGGTCAGATTGCTTATAATCATCGCGCAAGCGACACGACTCAGATTTCATAAAATCATATTTAATTTCTCACCGTTCTCACACTCTTTACTCCGGACTCAAATAAATCGACTCAGGATATTATCTGGACTTGATTTCTGAGGTGATGGTCAAGCCCAACAAGGTGACCATAACTATCTAAGATCATCGCTATCGGACTTTCGACGCGCGGTCTAGGTCCGATCCAAAGATTCCAAATATTCCCGAGAGCAACTGGATTTAGCGTTGAATCCCAAATTTCAGAGTAACATAGCGCTAACGATTCTATAGGTTTTGAGTCCTGCAGATCAAATTTAAAGTGATTGATGCTAATTTCACAAGCAATTGAGTTTAGCGCTAACTAACCCACAATAAAACTTCTCAAGATTTTGAGGTAGTACTCGGGTCTTAACACGAAATTTTTCGGGTCATTACAATCTACCCCCTTTAAAGAAAAATTTCATCCTCGAAATTTGTACCTTCTAGTACTCCTCAAGGATCTGACGGTAACTCTTTCTGACCTCAGCTTCAGTCTCCCAAGTAGCCTCTTCTTCACTATGATGTGTCCATAGTACTTTCACAAGAGGGATGACCTTGCTACGCAATACCTGCTCCTTCCTGTAACACCCTGGATTTTTACCAACCTAGAGTTAGACGTCCCAAGGCATGGGTCAACCATAACACTCTCAAAGCTCAAACCTAAAGCGTAAAGTCCCCTTTTTAACCCTTTTCCTTCAAAATTTCACCTTTCACTATCTTATCCTTTAAATTTTTCTAAGAACATTCATAATACATACCAATCCTAGGGTATAAATGATGAAGAACAATACTAAAAGTAAAACTTACCATAAATAGTAAATAAATGGATGAAATGGGTTTTTGACCCTTAAAATTTTGAAGTCTAACAAAATAGATAGGTTATTTGGATAGATTAGCATCTCCTACCCCAAAATCATATATTACATGTCCAATAAACTCATTTCAGTTTGTAAATTGGACCTGAAAATGTCTCACATGGACTCGTGGGCCCAAACGACTTAATTCGGGGGGACCCGGGCTGGGTCCCACATGTTTTCGGCAACCCCAGGGGGAGGACATCACCCCTGGGGCAAGCCCTCGCCCATATGTCCAGTGACTGGCGAGGGGCTCGCCGTTTTGGCGAGGCCCCCTCCGTACAGCGGTTTGGGCAGCCCATTTTCTGCATTTCTCTACACGTTTTGTCCAATTTTGAAAAATCATATATCCCTCGTTATAACTCCGATTTAGGTGATTTAAAAACTAGATTGAAGATAAATGAGTCTAATTTTATATAAAAATATGTGAAAAATATAATAAAATATTTAATTTAGTTTAAAGTAGGTTATTGTGACAACTATCCGAAAATCACTTGTTGGACAGCTGCTGCTTCTGGAATTTTGAGAATTTTTATACAACACAAAATCTCATGAAATTTGGTGAAGATAGGATAAACTTAATGATGAACTACTAAAAAAATAATTAAAATAATATAATAACTAGAAGTGCCAAAAGTGGGGCATAGAATGGCCCTAGGACTGTATTCTGCCATAATTAGGGTAGAATTTGGTTAAGTACTAAACTGAACAATCAGTAAAATTAGCTTGAACCACTTTAAATATGAACTACAAGACCCAAAATGAGTAGGACCGCTAATGCTACATTACCTAGAAATCTAGGATCAATTTCTAAACCCAGTTGCTCTTGGGAGCATCGTGAAACTTTGTTTCGAACCTGGACCGCACGTTGAAAGTCCGATAGCGATAAACTTAGAAAATTATGACTGCATACTTGGACTTGACAATCACCTCAAAAATCAAGTCCAGATGATGTCCTGAGATGATTTCCTTGAGTCCGGAGTAAAGAGTGTGAGAAAGGTGAATCTATTTAGAAATTAAATATAATTTATGAAATCTGAGTCGCGTCGTTGGAGCGCCGATTTTAAGCATTCTGACTATTGGATTCTGACCCCATTTCACCCTCGAATCAGGGAAGATGGCCCAAACATGTCCAAGTGCCGGTGGACCTGATCGAGTTTCGGTGACCGTTGAATTGAGTGTGGTCCACCACGGCTGATCTGTAAATCCGATCGGTACAAAAACTCAACCTGACCTAGATCCATGGTCAGTGAGCTTAAGTTCGACCGCACGCGGAGAAAAGACCACCGGAAGTGCTCCGTTGGATAAGAATAGGCCCGATTTGGTTATAACCTAAGTATACCTTAGCCCTGGGGCTTTTTTCATCAATGTTAGGCCTATATAAAGACCTTATATCCCTCACTCTCTATTCCATATGAATTTTCTAACCCTAGCTAAGAAAGAGAGAAGGAAAGAGAGAGAAAGTGAGAGAGAGAGTAGGCGCTTCTTCCCGGGATTCCATCCCATCGCTCCACGCACTTGTTTACCATGTCCGTATCGCAAATCCGGCGTTTCTGACAACATACTTGGGTAAGGAATCCTAACCCTAACCTATTGTAGCAACTCAAACAGAACAGATGATAGAATAGCTAACCTATTCCCTGTTATAGGTTATTCTGGTGCCGTAGATGGGGACTTAGTGTCTAAACTGAACCGGTTACGTGTCTAACGGCGTAAGGTATGGACTATAAACGTATAGGTTATGGTTTTCAAGGCTTTCAATATTGGTTAATGATTTATAACTAACGTGGGTGCTATTTCACATGCAAAATGAGTCGTCTGTTTCGCTTTACAATCATATATGAACTATGTTGAATATAGTATATTCTATGAATATGTTGAGATTTTTGAATATGTATGGAATTTGGATCTGTGCCTAACATGAGTATTTGTCGTGGATATATGCTTGTTATATACATGACAACTCCTTAGCGAAAGGACTTGCCCTAAATCACATCACAGCCAATATACGTTATATATGTTAAAGTGTGTAGCCCAAGTGTTTGTAAAAATGATTAAATGAATATGGAACCCGGATTCATGCATGCCATGATTATCCGTCGTGGGTACATGCGTGTGGTATACGGGGCAACTCCCTAGTGAAAGGATTTAGTCTAATACATGTGTAATCAACATACAACATATATGATGACGTATGTAGTCTAAGTGTTTGTAGAAATGTCTGAATGAGCTAGTTGTTACTAAGGAGTGCTTGTATGAGGATTGAGATACGAATCTCGGTTACCTTAATTATGTGTATGATTTCCTCCATGTACGTTATATTATGGTGTTTGTTTTATTTATGAAATGAATGTGTGTGAAATCATGTTTGTGTTGCACTTCAAAACATGCTCATATGATTGTATGATTTGAAATATGGATCCATTACTTCTTTGATTGTCTCATATAAATATTCATCATGATTGAATGTGGTTGGGACTATGATATAGTCCAGGCAATCGGTAACAGATCCCGATTTGGTGGCTGACGTTGTTTCGCCACACGGGACGTGCCTGACAAATCCGAGCCGTACTTCGGTTATCGACAGTGGTTTGGCCACACGGAGTGTTTATGCACTTCATGTCGATCAACTTGATGTGCGCTCGTACTAGTCGAGCTCGTCAAGTAACCCGATTAGCCCTATTGTATGTTCATCATGTTTGGAGGCTACTGCTTGAACCTAAGGTACCAAACTTACCAGTGCAAATCTCGTTAACCATGATACCTCGATCCGCTAAGACTCATGAGCCGGGCATGGTGGTATGGGACACCGTGGTCGAGATGTCGGCCTACGCTGGGGTGACGAGCCTCCCCGTAGTGACCAGTGAGCAACCAAACTCGTGAGCCGATTATGGTGGTATGGGACACTATATTCATGCTGTCGGCCTACATTGATTGGTGACGAGCCCTTTGTAGTGACCTCGAGCATACCTGGATACTGCATTAGGGCGATGAGCCTTAGAGTAGTAACGAGGGTATGATAGGCGTGCATTGATTGGTGACGAGCCGTTTGCAGTGACTTAAAACCATATGATCGTTTGAGATTGTCTAGGACTGACAACCCTAGAATGGATCACTGTGTGGAAATTGATATGAGGAAGGTACCTTAGCTTCCCAATCCTGCTATATGAAAAGGACTAATAACAACTTGGTAATCATGTTCATGCACCGCATTGCATGTGCCTGGAAGAGGTGGAGCACTTGAGGTGATGTCATGCGTATCGTAAGATGAGGACGCTGAGGGTGTACAGGCAAGGGCATGCATCATTCTACATACATCCTTGCAATAACAAGAGTAATTAGGACATGTTTGATTGTTCTGCTTTATCATTACTGCTTGACTGAATTGATAACATGTTAACCTTTGCCTTATTGTTCCACTGAGTTAATCACTCACTCCCACGTTATGGGATAGTGTTGTACACACCAACCAGACTCTGTCTTAGCTGCAGGTGATGACGATGCTTTTGAGGTAGAGCCGGTCTATTGCGATGATGAGGAGGCATTCTCCTTCATGCAGTCTCAAGCGGGTTCTAGTGAGCCGTGTTCTGAGCTTCGGGGATTCAGGGCTATTTTTGTAATGGTTTTTGTCATTTTGATACTTGTATTTTGAGGCAAACACTTGTAAATTGACCTGGCAGAGCATACATATCTCAGGGACTTATATTGATATATATATATATATATATATATATATGTGTGTCTTTAGTCTTCCGCTTGCATATTTGACCTGTCCTTGGGTTATGTTTGCAGTTTTGGCTTAATCTACCTCATGTTTTATGCACTAATGTAGACAACATACATTCATCATTACATATGTTGCATAATTGATGTTTTGAAACTCGAGAGTTGAGTTATGCTCGACCCCCGATTTTCAGGGCGTTACACTTCCTATCTAGGATACGCGTCGGTCGCAGTACATATGTGGCATCCTCGCTCAACTGCCCCTGCTCCCAACTGATAATATGCAAAGGATCAGGAACGTACTTATTCAGTATAGAAACATGAAATACGTTATGCACGCCCATAAGAGGTGTAGGCAAAGCAAGGCGGTAGGCTACCGTTCCCACTCGATATAGAATTTGAAATGGACCAATAAATCTCGGTGAGAGCTTTCCCTTCTTACCGAACCGCAGAACTCCCTTCATAAGGGAAACCTTAAGAAATACATGGTCTTCAACCTCAAACTCAAGCGGTCGCCGCCTCGTATCAGCGTAACTCTTCTGCTTGCTCTGTGCTGTCAGAAGTCGACGTCGAATAATGTCAACTTACTCTGAAGTCGCCTACACCAACTCTGGGCTAATTGAACTACGCTCGCCAACTTCTGCCCAGCAATGCGGTGCTCTACACGGGATACCATACAATGTGTCGTAGGGAGCCATGTCGATACTCGTCTGGAAACTGTTGTTATACGCGAACTCTGCTTAGGGGAGATAATCATCCCAACTATCCTTGAAATCCAAAACACAAGCTTGCAACATGTCTTCCAGAACCTGATTCACACGTTCCGTCTACCCATCTGTCTGCGGATGAAACGCGGTGCTGAACTTCAATTTCACACCCATCACTTCCTAGATACGAGTCCAGAAGATAGATGTGAATCGCATGTCTCTGTCAGACACAATCTCCAAGGGAACTCTGTGCAGACGTACAATCTCCTTGATGTACAACCTAGCCAACTCGTCTGCAGAGTTTGTAACTCTGATCGGTAAGAAATGAGTCAACTTCGTTAATCGGTCGACGATCACCCAAATAGAGTCATGTCCCTTCTTCATTCTCGGCAGCCTTGAAATAAAATCCATAGAGATGAAGTCCCACTTCCATTCTGCTATGGGCATGGGCTGAAGCAGTCCAGGAGGTCGGCGATGCTCTGCCTTGACCTGCTGGCACGTGAGACAACGAGATACAAACTCAGCAATGTGAATCTTCATTTTGTCCCACTAATAAGATCTTCTTATATCTTGATACATCTTCGTGCTACCTGGATGCATCGCAAGCTTAGAATTATGGGCTAACTCGAGAACCTCCCGTCTCAAGTCAGGAATGTCTGGGACACATAACCGACCACGAAATCGTAGGCCCCCATCTGAACCAACACTCCACTCGAAGTCCTTATCTGTACCAACCCACTCTCTCATCTTCTCCAAAAGGTTATCATCTGCCTGAGCTGCAATGATCCTCTCGTCAATGAGGGGCTGTACTCGAATGTGTGCGATAACCTCATACAGCTCTTCCACCGTAAGTTTCTGCTCAAAGTCTCGCACAAACTCCATCATGTCCCATTATGCTATCATTAGCGAAGCCACAAACTCTATAGCCTTCTTGCGACTCAACGCGTCTGCCACAAGGTTTGCTTTGTCAGGATGGTAAGAGACATCGAATTTAAAGTCTTTCAATGTTTCCATCCATTGGCGTTGTCTCATATTCAAGTCACGCTACGTGAAAATATACTTAAGGCTCTTGTGGTCGTAAAAGAGCTCGAACTCCTCTCCATAGAGGTAATGTCTCCAGAGCTTTAGTGCGAAAATGACAGCTGCTAACTCCAGGCGTGCGTAGGGTAATTCTCTTTATGTTTCCTCAACTGTCTCGAGGCATATGCAATCACCCTATCCTTCTGCATAAGGACACAACCCAGACCATTGCGAGAGGCGTCAGTATATATCGTATACCTAATCCCTTGCTTTGGCAACACTAGCACAAGGGCGGACGTCAACTTGTCCTTCAGCTCCTGAAAAGCTATATCCGCTTTTTCAGTCCAAGAAAACTTCAAGTCTTTCCGTGTCAACTGAGACAACGGTCTGGCTATCTTCAAGAAGTTGCGTATGAAACGATGATAATAGCCTACTAGACTTTAAAAGCTTTTCATCTCAGTAACTGACCAGGCTGCTTCCAGTCCTGCACTGTAGCTACCTTAGCGAGATCAACAACAATCTCTTCTTTGGACACCACATGTCTTAGGAACTTGACTTCCTCCTTCCAGAATCACATTTCTTGAACTGCGCAAAAAGATGATTCTTCCTAAGAGTATCCAAAGCTGCTCTTAAGTGCTCCTCGTGCTCTTCCCGACTCGTAGAGTATATCAAAATGTCATTGATAAAAACAATGATGAATCGAAACAAGAATGGCTGAAACACCTTGTTCATTAGATTTATGAATACGGCCGGTGCATTCGTAAGACCGAACGACATCACAAGGAACTCATATGGCCGAAGCTAGTCCTGAAAGCGGTCTTCTGCACGTCCTCCTTCTTGACGCGCAACTGATGATACCCTGACTGCAGATCAACCTTCGAAAAGTACCGTGCCCCCTTCAACTGATCAAATAGATCATCGATCCTGGGCAGGGGATACTTATTCTTCACAGTCACCTAATTCAACCTGCGATAATCTATATATAATTGCAAGGAACCATCCTTCTTCTTCACAAACAGAATAGGTGTTCCCCAAGGAGATACACTAGGTCGAATAAAACCCAAATTCAACAAGCCATCTTTCTGCTTCCTCAATTCCTCCATTTCACTCGGAGGCATGTGATAGGTGGGCAAAGAAATGGGTGCCGCACCAGGATGAGATCGATAGTAAAATCAATCTCGCGCTGAGGAGGGTAATCCAGGAATTGACTCGAACACATCTTCAAACTCCCGAACTACTGGCGTACTTTCAAACACCGAACCAGCAATACTCTCCAATAGAGAAGTATAATAACAAAGACGAAAAGGGTAACTGACCTGAACTGGGAAAGTAACTATCTCGCCCTCAGGTCCATGGATTGTCACCAACCTAGCTTCACAATCAATCTCTGCTCGCATCTTCGTGAGCCAATCCATACCCAAAATAATATCGTAATGGTATAGAGGTGCGACAAAAAGGTCAACCAGAATCGATCTACTCCCAAGATCAATCAAACAACCCATACAACACTTGTTCATATCGGAGGAGATCCCTATAGCGGTAGTGAGCGTCACTCCCTTCATAGTAACTATGCCCAAACTTGGGCGCCTAACTACCGCATACAATATAAGAGAGGTAGTGGACCCTGTATCCACCAATAAAGAAATGGGAATACCTTGGATGTGAGCTGTAACCTCAAAGGATCTCGGTACCAAGTCAGCCACAGGCGCTTCAGCTGAAAGCGCATGAACTCGAGCCTGCTGTGGACGATTCGACGGATGAACCATAGGCCGCTGAGGTGGCTTGAAGCGAGGTACAGAAGGTCTGAAGGATGGGTGAGCTGGCGCTGACCGAAGAGGTGGAGGTGATATAACCTGAGGCATCAGACGGCTAATCCTCTGCGGTGGAGTAAATCCACTGTTCTGCATTTGTGAAAAGTAATTGCGATCTAAATACCCCATCTTCCCACAGTACGAACGGCGAAAGTCAGATCGCACCTACTGAACGAGCGGTGCTGGACGCCTCGGAGGAGAATCTGCCCGCGACTTCTTGCCGAGGAATGGTGCACTCTGAAAGTCAGGTCGCAGTCTGGGAACCATAGGTGCTCGCATACGGGACAACCTGTCCCCGTCCTGCTCAGCTCGCAGGGACATGCTCACCAACTCAGCATAAGAAGATATGCTAGCACAACACATCTTCGATCAGATCTCAGGCCTCAACCCCTCAGAAAAACACCGCATCCGCATCGGTTGATCACTCAGAAGCAAAGGAGCTTACCGACCCAGCTCAGTAAACTGGTTCTCATACTCAGTCACTGACATCCCTCCCTGACAGAGGTGAAGGAACTCACTCTCCTTCTCTTGTCGGTAAGTGACCGGAAAATACTTCTCTTGGAAGTGTGCCTCAAACGCCTGCCACGTCCATTCAAACCCCTCCGCAACAGTGCGGAGAACACTATCCCACCATAAACTGGCCTCCTTCTCAAACATGAAGGAGGTAAGCTCTACTTGCTCAATCTCAGAACAGTGAAGCGGCCTCAGCATCTTAGAGATGCAGTCAATCCAGTACTCGGCCTCCTCGGGTCTATGAGAACCCGTAAATGTGGGAGGTCGTAAGCGCTGGAATCGCTTGAATGTGCTGCTAGAACTAGCATTCCCAGATGGGTGCATAGGTGAAGTAAGTGGAGTCGCTCCCATCGACTGAGCAAAGATGCCAGCTATAGAAGACAGAAATTGCTGCTGCTGCTGCTAGTATTGCTGCTGCTACTGCTGCTGCATCAATAGCATTATCTGCTCAAACCTATTAGGAGGCGGAGCGGATGAAGATGCATACGGCATCGACGCAGATGCACGGTTCGGCTCAGGAACCGAAGGCGTGACTGGAGGAGCCATAGGTGGAATCACAGGAGTTGGCCCAGCAGCGGGGCCAGTAGCTAGCTGAGAGTCTGGCCCAGCACCAAACTGAAAGGGGCCCGACTGTGGATTCGTCTGGCTATCGCCTAGGGGAGAAACCCTGGCAAGCGACTCGCCCAAAGAGAGACGGGCTGAAGTCTTCGAACCCTTAGGAGGCATACCCTACATTCAACAGAGGATGCAACCTGTAAGATTCAACATCCACATAATCCACCCACACAGCATTTTCATCACAACTTCAAAGATAAACAACATGTATTCATTTAATAAAATTATCGCAATACAAGATGTACAGCAGAACATGAATCGCGACAGAGAAAGCATGTGAGCTAAAACATCTAAAACTTCAACAACAAACAACTTCCAACTACTATGCCAACAACGGCTACATCCAAAAACAAACAACAAACAGAGCAAAGGACGACTACAACTGTGACTACTCGACGGAATCAGGAGATGGAGGCGGGGCACCCTTATCCTGCAGACAACACATGATAGACTTCAGAGTTCGAGACATCTTCTTAAACTTATACTTCACGATGCCTCGAAGATCTATGATATCCTGGCGTAGGATAGCCTAACCCTCCTCAAGCCGAGCTATACGAGCATCTCTGACGGCCTGATCTGTGCCCTGCTCTGGTGCCACAGGAGGAGAACTCTCACTCGTGTCCTGGGACTCGTCTTCTTCCTCGTCCCGCTCTGCTTCTTCTTCGTCTATCTCTACTCCACCTTCGCCATAACTCTCTTCCTCATCACGCTCAGTTTCATCCTCACTTTCTGAGGCTTGTTGTCGACGAGGCCCAATGTCCATCTGATTAAGGGTCGTCTCATTAATGTAACGAATAGGTACTGGCTTTTTCACCCCAAGCCTGAAGCCAAACTCATGTGCAAGCTTACAAATGAGTCGGCCAAATGGGAGAGATTCGGTTCTCCTATTCGAACGAGCGATAATGACAATTTGACGCAAGATGTACATTGACACACAAAGCTTCTCTCCTTGCCCCACCTGATATAGAAAATCCACCATCAGGTGCGTACACTCGCTGAGGTTGCTCCACCTTGGATAAACATTGAATGTGCACATGTGGTGAAGCAAGCGAAAGTTGTCCGTCATGTTGGTAGCTAAAAGGCTTCTGTTAGGCTGCCATTCGAGCAGACGACCACACAGGAACCGCTTGCGGCGATCCCTCTCGCGCGTACTACTCAGATTCTTCTCACTTGCATGAACCTCGCCAAGCGGCACGTTCAGAAGTCAGGATATCAAAGCGACGTTGATCGTGGCCTCCCGATCTCTCCCACAAGGAATCTTGAACTGCAAAGGCTCCAGCGAGGGATCACGAATGAGGGTATAAAAAGCTCAAACAGTATTCACATTGGTGCGATATTCGCCCTCAAATAAGGGACACCAACCGGCCCCTTCCAGGTGCTCCAATAAGAGAAATTCGCCAAATAGCCACAGATCTACATGAGCTTCAAAAAGGACCCTATGCCCTTCATAAACTCCATGAGATAGCTCCGTTAACAAAGTTCTTCCAACGGGAGCTTGAGGATCGAGGTCCCGCTTGGTCTGAAACTCTCGTGTGGCGGCCGTGCTCGCGACGGCACCTCTCGGCTTCCGTGCACGGGTTGGGCGGCTAGGCCCGGATTCATCAACGAGCGCTCTCTTCTTCCCCATCAAAGAGAGAATAGAGGAGATGGAAAATATGGCCATCACAAACTCAAATAGGGCCATGGAAAATGAGAGAAAAGAGAGAAATGGGAAGAATGGTGAGGCTTCCACAAACTTGAGATCCCAAAGAGGGATTTGAGTGCTTGAATGAAAAGGAAAGAGAGGGAAAACAGCAATGAAGATGGGGTTTTGAGATGGTGAGATGGGGATGTACGAAAATGAAGAACGGAAAGATTTGAAAAGTGGTTTTTGTGGGGTTTTGAGGGAGATTTCAAGAAAAGGAAAGCTTGAAGGGTGAGTTTATGAAGGAATGAAGACTTAGGAAAGGTTAAAATCGTGCAACCCTAGACAAGTGGGCCAAACAAGACCCCATGAGCTTCGGCCCGAGCTGGCCCGCTGGCGACGAGGGCTCGCCGAACCGGTGAGGTCATCGCCGATCTCTGGACCTTCCAGCAATGACTCGCCATTTGGGCGAGGTCCTCCTGGCCCCTATGCTCTAAAATGATGTGGGTCCACCCTGGGTCCCCCTGGAATTGTCCCGATTGGGCCCTCAATCCGATTCGACGCATATCGGGTCACTGGGAGAAGAAACTGATACAGACTCAAGTTTACAGACATTTTACGGGCTGGGATGGGATGATACACCATCTAAACATGTCAATGGATAGTCTAGAAGAGATTTAAGGTCGCTGTGTGTGATCAGGAGTGTGCACAGACGCGATCTCGGTGATCATTTTCAATAAACTTTGGTTGATAGAAGCAACGGAAAAAACTACACAGATTCTAGATTAATCTCGCACCCTCCTACACTAAGGTGGCTACAACGTGCGGTGTGTGACCATAACCCAGGTCTGGTTTAATCCAAATCATGCTTTGATACCAACTTGTAACGCCCTAAAATTCGGGAGTCGAGCATAACTCAGCTCCCGAGTTCCAAAACATCACTTATGCAACATATGTAATGATGGATTTATGTTGTCTATATGAGTGCATAAAACATGGAATAGATTAAGCCAAACTGCAAACATAATTCAGGGATAAGTGAAAAATGCAAGCGAAAGACTTAAAGAAATATATGTGTACATGTGTAAGTCCCTGTGATATGTATGCTCTGCTAGGTCATAATTACAAGTGTTTATCTTCAAAATACAAGTATCAAAATGAAATTCATCTATTCCAAAGAAAACCCAGAATCCTCGTCGATCAGGACACGGCTCATATGAACCCGCCTGAGAACTGCATAATGGAAAACGCAGCCTCATCATCTTCGAACTCCTACTTTGCCTCAGGGGTCGCGTCATCATCTGCATCTAAGACAGAGTCTGGTTGGTGTTGAAACACCATCCCAGAATGTGAGAGTGAGTGATCAACTCAGTGGAACTATATAGTAAAAGTTAACATGATGTTAAATCAATCAAGCTGTAATGATAAGGCAATACAATTAAACACGTCTAAAGTACTCTTGTTAATGCAAGGATGTATGTATAAATGATGCATGCCCTCGCCTGCACTCCCTCAGCGTCTTCATCATACGTTACGCATGACAACCTCCCACAGTGCCAATAACTCCTACGCACATGCAATGCGGTGCATGAACATGATTACCAAGTTGTTATTAGTCCTTTTCATACAGCAGGATTGGGAAGCTAAAGTACCTTCCTCATATCAATTCCCAAACAGTGATCCATTCTAGGGTCGTCAGTCCTAGGCGATCTCATACGATTATATGGTTATAGGTCGCTGCAAAGGGCTCGTCACCAATCAATGCACGCCTATCATACCTTCATTACTACTCTAAGGCTCGTCGCCTTAATGGAGTATCAAGGTATGCTCGAGGTCACTACAAAGGGCTTGTCACCAATCAATGTAGGCCGACAACGCGAATATAGTGTCCCATACCACCATAATCGGCTCACGAGTCTGGTGTGCTCACTGGTCACTACAGGGAGGCTCGTCACCCCAGCGTAGGCCGACAGCTCGACCATGGTGTCACATACCACCATGTCTGGCTCATGAGTCGTAGTGGATCAAGGTACAACGGTTAACGAGATTTCATCGGTAAGTTTGGTACCTTAGATTCAAGCAATAGCATCCATACATGGTTAACATACATCGGGACAATCAGGTTACTTGACGAACTCGACTAGCACGAGCGCACGTTGAGTTGAACGACGTAGAGTGCGCAAACACTCTGTGTGGCCAAACCACTGCCGATAACCCTAATACGACTCGGGTTTGCCAAATACGTCCCTCGTGGTGAAAGCAACCTTGGCCACGAGCTCAAAGTCTGTTACCGATTTCCTGGACTATTCCATAGTCCCAAACACCTTCAATTATAACATATATTCATATTAACAATTTAGAACAATAATGGAACAACAATTCAACTCATACAGTGTGTGAGCATTTGAAGAATATCAACTTAACATGGATTTACACATAAGTAATACTTGAAGTTAAACAACAAAGAATGTAAATTGCATGTAGGAAATCTTACACACCAATAGGAGAGTTAAGAATCTCTTCTTAACGCCCGCAAATAGGATAATATATTACACTTAATCATTCAGACATTTCTACAAACACTTAGACTACATATTCCAACATATATGACATATGTTGGTGATTACACACATCTGGACAATTCCTTTTGCCAAGGAGTTGACAAACTTACAACTAGCACGAGTACACGACAAATAATCATGGCAAACATAGGTTCGTATTTTATACGTATACGATACTTTCTACATACACATAAAATACACAAATCTCAACATAACTCATATATATCAGGAACGCAATATAAACATCGCATTTGGCATGTGAAATTACACCCACAATAATAATAAATCATTATCTAACATTGAAAGCCTTGAAAACCATAACCTATACGAATATAGTCCGCACCTTAAACCAGAAAGAAGGCACCGAACTGATTCAGACGATATGTCTTCGTCAACGGCAACTAGATAACCTAAGGCATGAATAGAAATGAGCTACATTAACACTTAGACTATTCTAAGCTCTAAAATAAACTAGGGTTTGATTAACTTACCCAAGAATGAACTTAGAATCGCCGGAATGACGATTCAGAAGTGACGGTTTAGGGATGCAGAGAAACAAGAAAGAATCTCGAATGATTCACCAACTTCTCTCTCACTTTCTCTCTCTTTTCCTTCTCTCTCTTAGCTAGGGTTTAGGAAATTCGTATGGAAAAGAGAGTGAGGGTTTTAAGGTCTTTATATAGGCCTAACATTGATGAAAATAGTCCCAGGGCCAAGGTCTAGTTAGGTTATAACCAAATCAGGCCTCTCTCGATCCAACGGAATGCTTCCGGTGGTCCTTTTTCCACGTGCGATCGGACTTAAGCTCACTGACCATGGATCTAGGTCAGGCTGAGTTTTTGTACCGATCGGATCTACAGATCAGTCGTGGCGGACCAATCTCAATTCAACGGTCACCGAAACTCGATCAGGTCCACAAGCACTACGACATGCCTAGGCCACCTTCCCTGATCTGAGGGTGAAATTGGGTCAGAATCCAACGGTCAGATTGCTTAAAATCATCGCGTAAGCGACACGACTCAGATTTCATAAAATCATATTTAATTTCTCACCGTTCTCACACTCTTTACTCCGGACTCAAATAAATCGACTCAGGACATTATCTGGACTTAATTTCTGAGGCGATGGTCAAGCCCAATAAGGTGACCATAACTGTCTAAGATCAACGCTATCGGACTTTTGACGTGCGGTCCAGGTCCGATCCAAAGATTCCAAATATTCCCGAGAGCAACTGGATTTAGCGTTGAATCCCAAATTTTAGAGTAACATAGCGCTAATGATTCTACAGGTTTTGAGTCCTGCAGATTAAATTTAAAGTGATTGATGCTAAGTTCACAAGCAATCGAGTTTAGCGCTAACTAACCCACAATAAAACTTTTCAAGAATTTGAGGTAGTACTCGGGTCTTAACACGAAAATTTTCAGGTCATTACAAACCCATTTCCTTCAAAATCTCCCATTTCCTTTAAAAATCTCACCTTTCACCACCTTATTCTTCAAATTTTTCTAAGTACTTTCATATTAGATGCTAATCCTAAAGTTTAAATGATGAAGAACAATACTTAAACTAAAACTTACTATGAATGGTAAATACGTAAATAAAATATGCTTTTGACTATTAACCCTTTGGAATATTATGAAATAAATATATTATTTAGATAGATTAGATTCTTCTACCCCAAAATCATATATTACATGTCAAATAACTCATTCTGGTTTACAAATGAGACCCAATAATGCCTCGACGGACTCGGGGGCCTAAACGACACAATTCGGGGGGACCCGAGGTGGGTCCCGCATGTATCCAGCACCGCTGGGGGGGGGGGGGGGGGGGGGGGTGGGGGGACATTGCCCCTGGGCTGAGCCATCACCCCAGAGTCCAGCTACCAGCGAGGGGCTCACCGGTTCGGTGAGGCCTCATCCGTACAGCGGGCCGGGCGGCCCGCTTTTCACAAATTTCTACAACTTTCGTCCAACTTTGAAAAGTCATATCTCCCTCGTTACAATTCCTATTTAGGTGATTCAAAAGCTAGATTGAAGATTGATAACTATAGTTTTATATAAAAATAAGTAAAAAAATATAATAAAATACTTAATATAGTTAAATATAGGTCGTTGTGACAACTATCTGAAAATTATTAGTTTGGACAGTTGCTGCTTCTGGAATTTTTAGAATTTTTATACAACACAAAATATAATGAAATTTGGTAGGAATGAAGTGGAATTGATGAAGAACTATTAAAAAAATAATTAAAATAATATACCAACTAAAAGTGCCAGAAAGGGGCGTAGAACTGCCCTAGGACCTTATTCTATCGTAATTAGGGCACGATTTAGTTAAGTGCTAAACTGAACAATCAATAGAATTAGCTTGAACTACTTTAAATAAGAACTGTAAGACTCAAAATATGTAGAATCATTAATGCTACATTATCTTGAAACTCAGGATCCATCTCAAAACCCAGTTGCTCTTGGGAGCACCTTGAAACTCCATATCGGACCTGGACCGCACGTCGAAAGTCCGATTACCCCGAAACCATATGTTTATGACCGCCTTGCTAGACTTAATAACCCCCTCAAAAATCAAGTCCTACTAGTGTCTAGAAACGCACAACTTGAGCCCGGAGCAAAGTGTGTGAGAAACGTGAATGTTTTAGAAATAAAAATTCAAATTTAGGTAATCTGAGTCGTGTTACTTGCGGACCAAATATAAGGATTTAGACTATTAGAATTTGACCTAAATACACCCTCAGATCAGGAGAAATGTCCCACACATGTCGATGAACTTGTGGCCCTGATCGAGTGCCGTGATTGTTGAACTAAAATTGGTCCGCCACGGCTGATCTGTAAACCCGATTGGAACGAAAACTCAGCCTGACCTATATCCATGGTCAGAAAACTTAAGTCCGAGCGCACGTGGAAAAGGGGCCACCAGAAGTGCTCCATTGGATCGGAACAGTACGTATTTGGATATAACCTAAGTATACCTTGGCCCTGGGGTCATTCCCATCAAACCTGGGCCTATATAAGGACCTTAAACACTCCCTCTCAAATGCCATACGAATTTTAAAAACCCTAAGGGAAAGAAGAGAGAAGAGAAGAAGAAAGTGAGGAAGAGAGAGAGTGAGAGTGAGAGATAGATGTTGGGATCTTTCCCTGACGCTCCACGTGCTTAGCCACCACTCCTGTGTCGCTATACAGGCGATACCAATCCTGTTCTTAGGTAAGAAAACCTAACCCTAATCTGTTTTAGGGTTTCAAATAGTGTAAGTTATGAAATAACTAACCTAATTTATGTTATAGGATGCTAATCTGCCGCAGACAAAGACTTAGCTTTAAAACTGAGTTCGTTACGGGTCTACCGACGAAAGGTGCAGATTATAAACATATAGGTTATGGTTTTCAAGGCTTTTAATGCCTGTTAATGGTTTATTATTGATGTGGGTGCTATTTCACATGCCAAATGCGATGTTTGTTTTGCGTTTCAGATATATATGAACTATATGGAGTTTAGTGTATTCCATGTATTTGTAGAAGGGGTCGTATACGTATGGATTTTGAACGTGTGTTTGCCATGATTAATTGTCATGTGGTTATGCTAGTTGTATGTGTAACAACTCCCTAGTTGTAAGACCCGTGTCCTAGTCCGTACCGTTCCGTTGGATTCCACGGTCCTTTCGGTTAAATTTCGACAACCTTCGCACCGTATCTGACGATTGCACGCAATCCTAAGCCGAGTCCTGCATATTGAAGATGACTCGACCCGAAACTTGTATCTTAGTGACCCCGTCATCGCTGCGGTTCCAATGCCGTGACTCGTGCACCGAACCGATACCCAGGCCAGGAGATGTAGGCCAGCATTTTGTAAGTGCTATAGTTTTTATCCCTCTCTGTTGTCAAATTTGTGGTGCCAAAATCACTGTTATGTTATATATAACTTGCATAAGTGAAGCTCTCTCAAGGATCAACATTCATGAACAAGCTAAGCTCACAACAAGCAAAGCTCACAAGACAAGACTCAAGCTGCAAGACTTCAAGAATAGTACAAAGCAGTTGGTAAAGATCTCAAGACCCTTTCAAGATTAAGCTACATCAAGGTTGATCTACATCAAGACTTCAAGACTGATACTTCAAGGTCGCTTGTTCCTAATGTTTCAATGTCCATACTTCATGATTGAGGTTTGATTGACCATAGGTTGACCTTAGAAGTAGGTCATTTCGGATACATAAACTGAATGTTTATTTTTCATGTGATTGGTCTATTCTTCGACTAGTCCTAGGTCTTCTTCGACTAGTCCTAGACTTGCTTCGACCAATCTAAGAAATTCTTCGATCAGTCATGAGTTTTACAAATTCCGGATGAAATCTGTTAGGCTTCGACCAGTCTAGGAATTTGTTCGACCAGTCGTAGGAACAGTGTCGACAGCATCTTCGACCAGTCGAACATCTTCGACTCGAATTCTAGCGAAGTTTTTCAGGTCCTACGACCGGTCGTAGGTGACCTACGACCAGTCGTAGGAAAGCTTCGACTAGTCGTAGAATGGTCAGAGCATATCCCGCCAGATTTTTCAAATATCTGTTGTTGTTTTGACTAGTCGAAGAGCACTCTAGACCAGTCGAAGACCCGATCTTCTCACCTATAAATAGTGCACGAATCTCAAAAGAAATCATCGAATTAATTAATCTATTCAAGCCAATCTTCGTCGAACTTCTGAGAGATAATTCTGTGCTCCATCTAAGCTAAGTGTGCTTATTTAATATTCTCTTTCCTTAGCTTTATTTTAATTGATTTTGTTTTTGTTATTCCAATCTGATTTGATAAGAGGAATCGTTATTCCCTTTCTTTGGAATCAAAATCAATTAAGGCAAGCCCTATTCGGTTTAATTTAAAATCTATTAGAATTAGAACCATTGTAATTGAGTACTAGACATTGAACTTGGACATTCAATCATCTACTCTGATTTGGTTCTACCAGGCTGCTACAACGAAGGAGATAATCAGGTATTTTACATTTAATTGTAAATCCCTTTCTATTTTGGTTTCTTTCAAGATTTGCCAGAAAAATCTTGTTGTATTGGTTATCTAAGGAGAGCCAGGAAAACTCAGAAGTGGGGTTTTTTTTAATTATGTAAGCCCACATACAAAGACACAATTGTAAAGGTTTTGGGTGAACCTAGGAAAACCTATTTTTAGTGAACGCTAATATCCCCTGTGTGAGGATATTAGGAGTGGAGTAGCTCTTTGTGTGGCTGTTGTTTAACAGTTGGTAAACACATAGGCGAACCACTATAAACCCTTGTGTTTGATTGATTTATTCTTCTAATTTTTAATTATTCTTTTGTGGGATGTATGTATGGTGGTGAATGTTGTAATCATTTAATTCAAGCATTGTGAGAATGTTGTAATAGTTTAGAATTTATTTTCAGCTATTCCTTTATCAGCTTGATTTTCAATTCATTTGAAAGTTGTTCCAGCAAGGTTGCCCTGCCATTTTTATGGTGTATGGCTGTCCCTAGAACAATACATTTTTTATTACAATTCATTTCAATTCAGTTTGTATTTAATTCTGTATTCCTCTTCGATTTGAGATTTGATACAAAGACCTTTTTAGAAATAAGGTTGTCCTACCATAAACTCTGGTTTTTGGTGTAAGGTTGTCCTTAGAATAGCATTTGTATCAACCTCTCAAGATCTAAAATTTGAGGTTATTTTACTTTCCTGCATTGTGATTTACTTTAGCTATCATTTTCTTTTAAATTCCGCTGTTATAAGTTTTATTTGGCATCGTCCTATTCACCCCCCCCTCTAGGACATATAGCTTGGCCTTTTCACGTTTGTTTCAAAGAAATGCCGTGTGTTGCAAATATCGAGGGAATCTTTACGATATGTCCCATCAATCAATCAATCAATCAATGTCAAGTACAACCATACTTCAAGTACAACACCCATCCCTCCTTTTCCATAAGTCAACTCTCTCTCTCCCCTCACCATTCCTCCTTTACCAAAATTTCAACCCAACCCATACCTCTCCTTACAACCACCACTCCACCCATCCCTTTATCCATTAATTCTTCATTTCTCTTATATCTTAAAAACTCTCCCAAGTATCAAAATTTCACATGTCCAAGCATTCCCAAGTTTTCCCAAAAATCACAAGTGTGGCCCCCCCTCTCATCTCTCATCCACACCATCAAAATCCCATCAACCACCATCAAAAGTGAAGGCAAGGAGCATAGAAGGCTAAGAGAGCAAGGAGGAGGCCTAGAGGTGGGTGATCTACCGTTGTTTTCAATTTTAAGGGCCACTTGTTGTGAGACCCACTTGATATATGTGTTGTATCAATGGAGGGCCCATAGTGGCAGGGTCCCTCCTCTCTATCACCGTATCTCTCTCTCTCTATCCATTTTGATGCAGTGGACCCCACTAATTCATGTTCCATCTGCACCGTCCATCGTGGACGGTGGGACTCCACCGTGCAATACACACACCCAGATTCATAGTTCAACTGGCAGACTGAGTGGAGATAGCTCATTTCAGCACTTGAGGTCTTGGTGTCGATCCCTAGCAAGGGCAGTTAGCTGGTATGTGCACCATGTGGGCCCCACCGCATGATGCTTGTGTTTCATCAAACCATCCATGCATGTGAGGCCCACCGTCATTCGTTTGTCCAGCGTCTCTGGATGTTGGACGCTGGGCATGGCTATATGAAGTGTGTACTAACAATAAAATAAAATAAAATATTTTCCTTTGATGTGGGCTACACATGTAGGCCCCACCTTAATGCAGGTACTTAATCTAAGCCGTCCATCCTCTTCCTCAGATCATTTTAGGCGTTGAGCTGAAAAATGAACTTAATTTGGTTTCCTGGCAGGCCATGGTATAGGAAACAGTGTTCCTACCATTGATACACTCCCTGACGCTCCTGTACATCAAAAACCATCCAATATTAGACTCGATAGGTTTGTATCGAGCCACAGAGACCAATGGCTGGAGTGGATCTTGCTGATGCAGGCCCCATCTACTAAAAACCACAGAAAAACATTAAAAAAAAACAATAGACAGCAGCAGCTGCTGCTATCAGAGCATGCGCAGGTGCTGCTTGCGGCGCTGGTGGACTGGCCGATAGGCTGGGCCTCATGGCCCCAGCTATGGGCCCCACCGTGATGCATTTCGAACATCAAGTCCATGCATTTGATGGGTCCCCTCGGACTAGTAGGCCGCCCCAAAAATTAGCTGTATACGGAACTCAGGTGGGCCACACCATTTAAAATCATGTAAAGACATGCCTAAACATATAAAAGCACTTGGTGGGGGCTACCTGAAATTTGGATGCGACTGAAACTTGGTTTGGACCCTCAGTCAAGTGGGACACACATAATGGGTGGACTGGATTTGTGAACCATATCACGGTGGGCCCCTGACCGTGACCTTATGAAAAGTTTGGATGGCAATAAACATCACTGTGGGCCCCTGTATGTTTGGATGGCAAATAAATATTATAGTGGGCCCCCTAGTCCACGTGTCCCTATCAACAGGTTGGATGCAAATAAACAGTACAGTGGGCCCCATGTCCTCGTGACCTTATGGACATATTGGATGCAAATAAATATTTTGGTGGGCCCAGGTCCGTGTGACCTTACCCACAAGTTAGGTGGAAAAATAAACATTTTGGTGGGCCCAGGTCTGCATGGCCTTATCAACAGGATTGGTGGAAAATAAATATTATGGTAGGCCCCATGCGGGACCCACTTAGGTGTGTGCGCCACACTTCCCATCAGTGTGGTCCCCAACATGAGGTATGTGTATTATCTATGCTATCCATCCCTATCGGACCCACCATGATGCATGTGTCGCATCCAAACTGTCCAATCAATTTTTAAAGGGCTTAAGGCAAAAAAAAAAAACAAAAACAAGACAAAACTATTTATCATGTGGACCACACTGTACTGTGGGAATTAAATGGCTACCATTGAAATCCCTTGGGACCTTATGATTAGATTGGATGGGAAATAAAGGTTATGGTGGGCCTTGGGAATTTTAATGGTGGAAATCGTTATCACCGCTTATAATTTGGGTGTGACCCATTCGATATACCTGAGGCCCATTTGTGTGGCCGTTATTGAGGCCCACCTTGATATATATATACAAGGCCCATGTTATGAGGCCATTTGATGTATTAGAGGCCCATGGGTCGAAGCCCATTAGGACGTACATGAGGCCCATTATAGTGTGATTCCACCATGGTGTATGTGATAATCCTTATAACGAGCTATGCTTTGGGAGCAATGATGGTTAGATGCCCACATTATAAGGATGATGTCGGTTAAATGTCTGCATTGTCACTCTCCCTAGGGCCCATTGGCAGGCCCATACCTATAGCATATAGGCCGTCTAGGCCCATCTTCGTTTTGATCAGAGGCCATCACCACATAACATGTATAGTATAGATCCACGATTCATGATCATATGCATCATATGTATGCCTGATATGAGAAGTGACTGATCATAGCATATGCCTTCGGACAGATAGTTTATGGGCTCCGTAACAAGCGGAGTTGCCCCACATGAGCGCTTGGTACGTGCAGGATTGTTGCATGTCTGATAGTATGATTCATGCACTTGCATTTATGTGATTGTGATCATTGTATGCCCTAGTGACACCAGGGCCGTAGTCTCCACAGACACATCGTGAGTGGCTGAATTGGATACCGAAAATATTATTACTAAGCATCAGGGCGCCATAGATGTCCCTGGGTGAAATTTTCTAAACCTGATGGTACCAGAGGATGACTTCAACGTCGAGATCGAGTGGATATATGAGCGCACGAGGGCCGAATACCAGCAGGCCGCATCTCCCACTGTGTCGTGGTCGGTTGGAAAGGGGTGTGGCCTTACTCGCTCGAGGGTAATCGCAATACTAGGCTGAGTTTGACCAGCTCCTAAATGGGTCCGTTATTGACATGCCGAATAGGTATTGGCAGATTATTGGTTAGGCAGATAGTGGGGTTTCTTACGCTCACTTGGACTGTGCGGCTAGGAGAGCGGCAGTGCCACTTAGAGTGTACTAAGCCCCGGTGATTATCCTGAATGAGAACTGTACTGATATATAATGAGAATTAGCATGCTTGAGCTGCATCTTACATCGCATGGTCTTGACATGACCGATAACATTCATATCTTACATCACATAGCCTTGGTACGGTTGATTGCATCTAAGTACTTATCGGCATGATTCCGCATTCCTCTGACCTTGCATTCTGAGTACACTTATATTGCGTACACACTTACACCACCCTCTAAGCTTTCTTTAAGCTTATGCATAATTGATGTGTGCAGGTGACGCCAAGACACAGCCGTAGCATAGTAGCAGCAGGAGCGTGCAGTCGAGCTTTTGGAGTTTCCGTTATTTGCATTATCTTGTATTTCCCTTCAGACGCATTGTACTCAAAAGTTTTTTATCATAGTGGATTTTTTGATGGTGTTTTTGTGGTTATTGTTCGTGGGTTATGCTTATAGTTGTGCTCATTATTAATCAGACTGATGACTATAAATCCTCCTTGTAGTATCTCAGGATCAGAATCTGGTGTATGGGTGTCGGGAACCGAGAATGGGGTTTTATGGAGGCTGTCGGCGCCGGATTCGGCGATCGAGAATTTTGTAAGCCCGGTTTCCGAGTTCGGGGCGTGACACTAGTGTAACGATTTGCCCTAAGACATGCTATCACCAACATACGTCATGTATGTTGGAACGTGTAGTCTAAGTGTTTGTAGAAATGTCTAAATGAATAAGTGTGTAATAAGTTGTACTTTATATGGGCGTTGAGAAGAGATTCTCAACTATCTAAACGATGTGTATGATTTCCTCCATGTAACTTATATTCTTTGTCTGTTTTACTTAGACACTACTTATGTGTGAATTCATGTTTAAGTTGAAATCCATCAAATGCTCACATGCTTATATGATTAAAATTGTTGATCCATTACTGTTCTTATTAGCTTGTATGATTATCTGTTATAATTGAATGTGTTTGGGACTATGAAATAGTCCAGGCAATCGATAACAGGTTCTGAGTTGGTGGCTGAGGTTGTCTCGCCACATAGGACGTGATCGATGAATCCGAGCCATACTTGGGATGTCGGCAGTGGTTAGTTCACACGGAGTGCTTACGCACTTTATGTCGATCAACTCAATGTGCGCTCGTACTAATCGAGCTCATCAAGTAACCCGATTGACCCGATGTATGTTCACCATGTATGGACGCTACTGCTTGAATCTAAGGTACCAAACACACCAGTGAAAATCCTTTTAAACTTAGGTAGCTCGATCCGCTAAGACTCATGAGCCGTGCATGGTGGTATGGGACACCATGGTCGAGCTGTCAGCCTACGCTAGGGTGACGAGCTTCCCCATAGTGACCAGTGAGCAACCTAGACTCGTGAGCCGAATATAGTGGTATGGGACACTGTATTCGAGCTGTCGGCCTACACTAATAAGGTGACGAGCCCTTTGTAGTGACCTTGAGCGTACACTAAGACTGCGTAGAGGCGACGAACCCTTACGTAGCAACAAGAGTACACTAGGCCTGCACTGATAAGGTGACGAGACCTTTGCAGCGACCTAGAACCGTATCATCGTATGAGATTTACTAGGACTGACGACCCTAGAATGGATCATTGTTTGGGAATTGATATAAGGGAGGTACCTTAGCTTTCCAATCCTGTTGTATGAAAGGGACTAATAATAACTCGGTAATCATGCTCATTTCATTGCACTGCATGTGCCCCGGGTTGAAGAGCACAGAGGGAAGAAAGCATGCCGTGACCGTAAGATGGTGTCGGACGAGGGAGTGTTGGCGAGGGCATGCATCATGCTTACATTTCATCCTTGCATTAATAAGAGTATCTATGAATGTCTGATATGTCTGCTTTATCATTACTGCTTGATTGAATTGATAACATGTTAACCTTTGCTCTATGGTTCCACTGAGTTGATCACTCACTCCCACGTTACGGGACAGTGTTGTACACATCAACTAGACCCTGTTGTAGGTTCAGATGATGGCGAAGCGTATGACGCGGAGCCGGACTTTTATGATGATGAGGAGAGTATCTCCTAGATGCAGCTATCAGGCGGGTCTATGTAGACCATGTTCTAATCGACGGGGTTACAGGGATGCTGATTAGATACCATTACACTTATTATTTTGCAATTTTGGAACACCATGTATATTCATTTTGTCCATTTTGGAGTATACATGTATATATTTAGCCTGGTAACATGTTCACACTCTGTAAACTTGCGACAGTTTATATATTTTATATATCTATTACAGTCTTCCGCTTGTGAAATTTAACTATCTCTGGAGTATGATATGTTGTTTTGTTATAATCACACTCATGTTTAATGCACTAATATGAACAACATTCAATCATCATTATCTATGTTGCATAAGTGATGCGTTGGAACTCAGGAGTTGAGTTGGTGCTCAACCCCCGATTTTCTGGGCGTTACAAGATGGTATCACAGCATGATTTGGATTAAACCGGACCTGGGTTATGGTCACACGATGTACGTTGACATTTTTTAACATAGTTGGGTGCGAGAGAAATGTAGAAACAAACTTAGGTTTCCCCGATTTCGCCAATTGGCAAAGTTCACCGAAAACGATCGCTTTGCTCGGGTTTGTACTCATCCATGATTGCATGAGTCGATCCTGAATCACCCCTAGACCATCAATTGATGGGATTAGACCAGGATTTACCCAATCCCAGCCTTCAACAATCGAGAGAAGATGAGGTTGCATCAGAATTTATTTGGAATGACCCGAAACGAGTCAAAACGGAGTCGGGGCCCTAATAGCATATCTCCAGGGGGACTCAGGGTGGGACCCACACCTTTTTGGGACCCAGGGGGTAGGAGGACCTCATCCAAAGGGCGAACCCTCCCCGGATAGTCCAGCGACCGGCGAGGACCTCGCCGCCAAACGGGCCTGGCCGGGCGGGCCGGCTCGGGCCGATAGGTCCTGGGTGCTGTGTGGCCCACGGACGTAGGTGGGGTCGATTAAAACCCCTCTTACGCCACCTCTCCTTCACAAACCACCACCCCAAGCTCTCCTTTTCTCCAAAAAATCCCAGATTTTCCATTCAAACCCCTCCTCCAAACGCTCTTTTTTTTTTCATTTTCGTGCAACCCTTGCACCACCCCTTCAAAAACATCTACCACAACTGCCAACCCTTTCCATTCTCTCTCATTCGAGTTCTTAAACCCTCACTCCCTCATTCCATACGATTTTTTTAACCTAGGTGAGATTAGGGTGGATGGAATTGTAAAAGTAACAATAAATGCATGTGTAAGGTAGTGTCCCTAGATTGGGTGTATCCCATGGGTTCTAACACCATATTCGGAATGTATGCAATTAAAAGTAAATCCTGGGATTTCCTTTCAAATTACACTTGGAAATTTATCATCGTGGGATTTGGAAATCCCATCTCACACTTTCCAACACAAGGCTTATTTTCCAAAGCCTATGAAATTGATTTTTTTTTTTCATCCCACCCTCCTTCCAAACATGTTATTTCCACATCCGGAGGTGGGATTAGCAACGAAATCCATTTAATACAAATTAATACCTCTGGCCAAATAGGCTCTTAGAGTTTTAGACCTAAGGTTGGTACTCTTAGATTTCAAAGGAGTTAACAGTGTGGGAAATTCAATAAATTAATAACGTGAACCTTAGGACCTTCTTAGCTGGTATGGTCATGTGTGAATGCACGAGCGCAATTACATTCAAGTTTGGGCAACTCAATTCCATTCAGACAATGTTTGACCCTAAGCGATAAAATAATTTCTTGTATTAGAGATGGTATGAAATCAACTAGCATATGAGTGTAGACTTTGGATTCCAACGATTGGATTACCGCTACTCCTAAATTATGACTAGGCAACTAGTTATACTAAGGAATGTAAAACACTGATTATGTTAAGACAATTGAATGATAGACTTAGTTGGTCGGCTTGATTAGGTTGGAGTGAAACCTTATTCTTTCATTAAATCCTCTTGGTACTTATAGGCTTCTTTAGTAACTCTTAGGAAGCTTGTTTGACTTAGAAACTATTCATGCTCAGAGGAAACTTATATATCCCTTGGATTGAATGTTAGATCAAAACAACACACCCCTTATAATTGCCTTCTCAAGGACTTATTTTAATCGGGAACACGGAGTAGAGAAATGATATATAAGTGAAGTATTCGCATTTTGAATCGAATTCTCAGTCCTGGTAGTTACCAATGAACTTAATGCTCTGATCAAGCAGAAGCTTGGGATCAACTAGGATTAAGAACTAATATGACAATTTTCTGTCCTAGCTAGGCAGAAGGTCTATGTATCTGGCTCAGACCCACTACACAACTTTCTTTCCGTGTTGGCCCTACCACTTACAACCAAAAGTTTATTACTTCGTCTTTGAGAAGTGTTAAAAGTATATAGCCAATAGATATATTTTTTTTTTCTTTTTAGGCCCAAGAAATTGCTCAAATAGGCAATAGACAGTTAGGGATTAGGTCTCGAATCACAGACCATTCTGGCATACATAATTGTGCATATGAACTTAGAAGGATAGTCTGCCCGTTAACCTGTTTTGTCCAACTTCCTTATGTACTAATAATATATAGATTATCTTATCGTATTAAACTGGGCATGATTAAAGGGGGTAAGTTGGGACCGTAGTAAAAGTTTCTTCTTGGGTAGAATTAGGCATCTTGCCACAAACTCACACTTGTCCATGGAATCACCTACAATACCCATCATTTTAGCTCCTTTCTATAACCATAGGTATCAATGCCATAGCACAGATCATCGATGGAAGGAAGACCAATGTATTAGGAGATCGTATCCCGTTTCATTTCAAGGATAGGTCCTAAATTACACCTTGTTCCGACATACGGATCAGGACGTAGATCCTTGAGCCTTGAGAGTAAAAATAATTTTTAAGGGGGGTAGAACATTATGAGCCCAATCTAGTTAAGTCAGTCTATACATCCATTGGATCAGAGTGACGCAGCGGAAGCATGGTGGGCCCCTGCCCTACTGGCCCAGGATCGAAGGAAATTAATCTAGGCTGTGTGAAGGGATAGGTCACTAAATATGATCTGAATCTTCCTTAGAATGTCTATAATGAAGTCTTTGAAGGAAAGCAATTAGGGTTCAAGTGTTAAACCAATTCATGTTAAAGAATAGGCTTAACAATGGGTACGAGCTGAATTATAATAGCTGAGGTTAGTGTATCTACAATGTGCTCGTTGAATATGAACTTAATAGGAGCCTTAACCAATTTTAGGGCGAAATAATTTTAAGGAGGGTAAACTAAAATGAGCCAGACTAACATAGATAGTGCACACCCTGCCACACATATAAACTTGAAGCCAATAAAGTTTAGGCAAAAGAAAGAATCGAATCCTTACTTATTACCCTTAGCCAATTTCGGGGATGAAATTATTTTTAAGGGGGGTAGATTGTAACACTCTGAATTTTTGCCAACTTGGAGTTAAACGTACATAGGCAATGGGTCGATCCTAACACCTTAATTACTTGTCAAAAACTCAATCCCAAAGTCTTAAATCCCCTTTCAACCCATTTCCTTCAAAATCTCCCATTTCCTTCAAAAATCTCACCTTTCACCACCTTATTCTTCAAATTTTTCTAAGTACTTTCATATTAGATACTAATCTTAAAGTTTAAATGATGAAGAACAATACTTAAACTAAAACTTACTGTGAATGGTAAATACATAAATAAAATGGGATTTTAACTATTAACCTTTTGGAATCTTATGAAATAAATAAATTATTTAGATAGATTAGCTTCTCTTACCCAAAAATCATATATTACACGTCAAATAACTCATTCTGGTTTACAAATGAGACCCGATAATGCCTCGACGGACTCGGGGCCTAAACGACACAATTCAGGGGGACCTGAGGTGGGTCCCGCATGTATCCAGTACCCTCGGGGGGACATTGCCCAGTGACCGGCGAGGGGTTCGCTAGTTTGGCATGGCCTCGTCCGTTCAGCGGGCCGGGCGGTCCGCTTTTCGCAAATTTCTACGACTTTCATCCAACTTTGAAAAGTCATATCTCGCTCGTTATAACTCTGATTTAGGTGATTCAAAAGCCAAATTGAAACTTGATAAGTCTAGTTTTATATAAAAATAAGTAAAAAATATAATAAAATAATTAATATAATTAAAGATAGGTCTTTATGACAACTATCTGAAAATTATTAGTTTGGATAGTTGCTGCTTCTGGAATTTTTAGAATTTTTCTACAACACTAAATCTAATGAAATTTTATAGAAATGAAGTAGAATTGATGAAGAACTATTAAAAAAATAATTAAAATAATATACTAACTAAAAGTGCCAGAAAGGGGCGTAGAACTGCCCTAGGACCTTATTCTATCATAATTAGGGCATGATTTAGTTAAGTGCTAAACTGAACAATCAATAGAATTAGCTCAAACTACTTTAAATATGAATTGAAAGACTCAAAATATGTAGAATCATTAACTCTACATTATCTTGAAACTTAGGATCCATCTCAAAACTTAGTTGCTCTCGGGAGCACCTTGAAACTCCGTATCGGACCTAGACTGCACGTCGAAAGTCCGATTACCCCGAAACCATATGTTTATGATTGCCTTGCTGGACTTGATAACCCCCTCAAAAATCAAGTCCTACTAGTGTCTAGAAATGCACAACTTGAGCCCGGAGCAACGTGTGTGAGAAACATGAATGTTTTAGAAATAAAAATTTAAATTTAAGTAATCTGAGTCGTGTCGCTTGCGGGCCAAATATAAAGATTCAGACTATTAGAATTCGACCCAAATACACCCTTGGATCAGGAGAAATGTCCCACACATGTCGATGAACTTGTGGCCCTGATCAAGTGCCTGTGACCGTTGAACTGAAATTGGTCTGCCACGGATGATCTGTAAACCCGATCGGAATGAAAACTCAGCCTGACCTAGATCCATGGTCAAGGAGCTTAAGTCTGACCGCACATGGAAAACGGGCCACTAGAAGTGCTCCGTTGGACCGGAACAGTTCGTATTTGGATATAACCCAACTATACCTTGGCCCTGGGGCCATTCCCATCAAACCTGGGCCTATATAAGGACCTTAAACACTCCCTCTCATATGCCATACGAATTTTACAGATCCTAAGGGAAAGAAGAGAGAAAAGAGAGGAAGAAAGTGAGGAAGAGAGAGAGAGTGAGAGATAGATGTTGGGATCTTTCCCTGACGCTCCACGTGCTTAGCCACCACTCCTGTGTCGCTATACGGGCGATACCAATCCCGTTCTTAGGTAAGAAAAACTAACCCTAATCTATTTTAGGGTTTCAGATAGTGTAAGTTATGAAATAGCTAACCTAATTTATGCTATAAGTTGCCAATCTGCCGTAGACAAAGACTTAACTTTAAAACTGAGTTCGTTACGGGTCTACCGGTGAAAGGTGCGGACTATAAACGTATAGGTTATGGTTTTCAGGCCTTTCAATGCCTGTTAATGGTTTATTACTGATATGGGTGCTATTTCACATGCCAAATGCGATGATTGTTTCGTGTTTCAGATATATATGAACTATATCGAGTTTAGTGTATTCCATGTATTTGTAGAAGGGGTCGTATACGTATGAAATTTGAACGTGTGTTTGCTATGATTAATTGTCATATGCTTATGCTAGTTGTATGTGTAACAACTCCCTAGTGTAAGGATTTGCTTTAAGACGTGCTATCACCAACATACGTCATGTATGTTGGAATGTGTAGTCTAAGTGTTTGTAGAAATGCCTGAATGAACAAGTGTGTAATAAGTTGTACTTTATATGGGCGTTGAGAAGAGATTCTCAACTATCTTAACGATGTGTATGATTTTCTCCATGTAACTTACATTCTTTGTCTGTTTTACTTAGACACTGCTAATGTGTGAATTCATGTTTAAGTTGAAATCCATTAAATGCTCACATGCTTGTAGGATTGGAATTGTTGATCCATTACTGTTTTGATTAGCTTGTATGATTATCCGTTATAATTGAATGTGTTTGGGACTATGAAATAGTCCAGGCAATCAGTAACAGGTTCTGAGTTGGTGGCTGAGGTTGTCTCGCCACATAGGACGTGATCGATAAATTCGAGCCGTACTTGGGATGTCGGTAGTGGTTAGGCCACACGGAGTGCTTACGCACTTCATGTCGATCAATTCAACGTGCGCTCATACTAATTTAGCTCATTAAGTAACCCAATTGAGCCGATGTATGTTCACCATGTATGGACGCTACTGCTTGAATCTAAGGTACCAAACTCACCAGTGAAAACCCTTTTAAACCTAGGTACCTCAATCCGCTAAGACTCATGAGCCGGGCATGGTGGTATGGGACACGGTGGTCGAGCTTTCGGCCTACGCTGGGGTGATGAGCCTCCCGTAGTGATCAGTGAGCAACCTAGACTCGTGAGCCAAATACGGTGGTATGAGACACTGTATTCGAGATGTCGGCCTACACTGATAAGGTGACGAGCCCTTTATAGTGACCTCAAGTGTACACTAAGACTGCGTAGAGGCGATGAGTCTTTCCATAGTGATTAGAGTATAAACTAGGCCTGCACTGATAAGGTGACGAGCCCTTTGCAGCGACCTCGAACCATATCATCATATGAGATTTACTAGGACTGATGACCCTAGAATGGATCATTGTTTGGGAATTGATATAAGGGAGGTACCTTAGCTTTCCAATCCTGCTGTATGAAAGGGACTAATAATAACTCGGTAATCATGCTCATTTCATCGCACTACATGTGCCCCGGGTTGAAGAGCACAGAGGGAAGAAAGCATGCCACGACCGTAAGATGGTGTTGCATGAGGGAGTGTCAGCGAGGGCATGCATCATACTTACATTTCATCATTGCATTAATAAGAGTATCTATGAATGTCTGATATGTTTGCTTTATCATTACCGCTTGATTGAATTGATAACATGTTAACCTTTGCTCTGTGGTTCCACTGAGTTGATCACTCACTCCCACGTTACGGGACAGTGTTGTACACACTAACCAGACCCTGTTGTAGGTTCAGATGATGGCAATGCATATGAGGCGGAGCCGGACTTTTATGATGAGGAGGGTATCTCCTAGATGCAGCTATCAGGCGGGTCTATGTAGACCATGTTCTAATCGACGGGGTTACAGGGATGCTGATTAGATACCATTACACTTGTTATTTTGCACTTTTGGAACACCATGTATATTCATTTTATCCATTTTTGGAGTATACATGTATATATTTAACCTGGTAACATGTTCACACTCTGAAAACTTACGACAGTTTATATATTTTATATATCTATTACAGTCTTCCGCTTGCAAAATTTAACTATTTGGGGAGTATGATATGTTGTTTTGGTATAATCCCACTCTTATTTAATGCATTAATATAAACAACATTCAATCATCATTATCTATGTTGCATAAGTGATGCGTTGGAACTCGGGAGTCGAGTTAGCGCTCGACCCCCGATTTTTAGGCCGTTACATAAAGTGTGGTCCAAATTTGGGTTGCGATGGATGACAGAAAGTGGTTAAATCGGAAGATCCAGATTTATAAGGAGTTAGTAAGCCTTAAAAGGATAACTTTGTGCCTAAGGAAAAACATACCAAAGTGGGGTTTTCATATTTCAGACTTGGTCCATATGATGGAAAATCCAAGTCGTTCATATGAAGGAAAATATCCTACTACGACTACCCACGAGGTTTCTTCACTCGATGGACACCAAAATCAATAGATAAGGGTTGATTTGTCAATTGGGTCACTTTTGCAATGATTTAAGGGCCGAAATTTGACATGTATGGCTAATTTATGATACATAAGCATGTTATATAATTTCACATCAAATGGATCATGGGAACCCATGTGATCTAGAGTTTAGGGGTATAGGTTAATTGCATTTTCATAATTATTGTTGATATGAGAGTTTTTGGAAATTTAATGGTTCTACATGGTTATAGGAGCATTTCTAAGTAATTCTTACACAAGAACTTATATCTAAATCATTATGAATAAAGAATTATTCACCAAACTAATTTAAGGGAATGTACATATATTAACTAACATAATGGATGGTCCGATGACATGTTAAAAATAGAAAAAATTGATGGTTAGTACTCTGATCATGTATGTAAGTGGGTGTACGGTCAGTTTTGTAAACAGATGATCACAAGTGAGTTTTTGGAGTGATAAAGAGGTAGAACATGTATACTGTTAGATTTAAGCAACTTGTTTACATTTATAAGTTTCTTAGATTATAGTTTTGATGGTGGGTTAAGTATATTCATAGGTGGTGAACAAGATGAACGGATCATAATCTAAATTTCATGTGTACAAGTGGATTCGCAGATCAAGTAGCTAGTTTATTATGATCAGGTAGTCCAAACTTAAAGTGTACGGTCAGATATCTTTACCTAGTGGTGAATAGTTGACTGAACAATTGGTTATGATTGACAAGTGAAAATAGTTAGGTATATGATGATCCTATCTTAAAATCAATGGTCAAATGACTTCATCTATAAATGAAGATTATTCCCAATGGTCAGATTCGTGTCGGAGAATGGATGTAAGGTTTGGATAGCTAGATTGGTATCATACACATATACATAGTAAGTGAAATTTCATGGTAACACTCGAGAACTTTTAATACTCGGGTATTGACAAGTTTGGGGTGTTACATTAACTGCTAGTAGACCTGATATTGCATTTAGTGTTGGAATTTGTGCTAGATATTAATTTGATCCTAAAGAATCTCACTTATCTATTGTTAAATGGATAATCAGATATGTCACAAGTTTTGCGAACTTAGGTTTATGGTATCCACATGATACATTTATACAAATTGCTAGTTATACAGATGCAGACTGGGCAGGAAATGTTGATGATAGAAAATCTATCAGCAGTAGATGTTTATATGTTGGAAACTGCTTAGTAAGAAACAAAATTCTGTATCGCTATCCACTGCAAAGGCTAAATATATTATGGTAGGGAATGCTTGCACTCAACTAATGTGGATGAAAAGAATGTTAGCTGATTATGGAATTACACAAGATACAATGACATTATATTGCAATAATTCTAGTACAATAAATATCTCCAAAAATTCAATTCAACATTCCCGTACAAAGTATATTGACATACGATATTACTATATTCGAGAATTAATTGAAGATAAAACTATCATGTTGGAATACATTCAAACTGAGAAGCAGCTTGCAGATATACTAAGCCGATTGACCATGTTAAATTTTCAACTATGAAGTATGATATTGGACTGTGTATTGTTAAATAATTATTATTTTATTTGCATTTAGGTTTATGTTTATTATGAAATGCATGAAAAGAAAAATGGAAAATAAAATAAATATAAAAGATGAAAAAAAATAAAAAGTCAAAATTGTTGGGATTTTTTGGCTAGCAGAGCACATGCTCGGATTAGCTGAAGATCGAGTGGATTGCTCAAAAAATGGGAAAAACCTCAAATTTCTTTTCGCTCCTCTTCTTCTTCTTTAGCTAGCCGGTGCCCCATTCAACCAACCATCAACCAAACTCTCTTGTAAGTTATTTTATTTCAATTTCTTTCTAGATTTTGGTTGTTCTTTACTAGATTTGCAAGTTTGAGTAGTTCTTCATCAATTTGAAACCCTTTTCTTGGTGGGTTTTTCTTAAAAGTTGATCTACCTTCTTCATTGCATTTTCTTTTATAAATTTTTTTGGTGCATTTACAATGGAATCACGAGTAAAGCATTCTGTACGCAAATCTCACGCTAGTTCATCTTCTAGATCCATTCCTTTAGGTGTACAATCATTACGCACACCAGAGTAAGATTCAAAAAATGTCCATGATTTCTGCACTAGAAACATTATTATAGAAAAATCTGTGAATTTAGACCATATTGCTCGCTTTGGTCTTGTTGATATTCTATCTGTGGTTGGATGGGAATGTATTTTGAATTAGGGTGGGACGACTTACCTCTCCATTGTACAAAGCATGTATGCCTCTATTTGTAATGTTTCTTTAGAGGATTTGTCATTTTCTATTAAATTTGTAGAAGAAACAATCACCATTACACCTTCCATCATATCTGCATTAATGGATATAGATGTTGCAAATGATGGAATTCCAATCGCCACTCTTTCAGAGAAAGTGTGTAACTCTGAAAAGAAAATGATTACAAGAGCATTGTGTGGTTTCAATGTTGAATGGCGATCCGGTAATGCCTTACCCTGAAACAAACTATTTCCTAAATACCATGTCTTACATTGGATCTTTACATCTAATGTATATCCTAGAGTTGGGAATAAGTCTGATCTTACTCCTTTTATGCTTCGAGTCTTCCATGTCGTGGTTACAGGTATTCACGTTTATTTACTTTCTTTGATTTGCTATGTCATTATTCAATTTCACTTGCACCCTAAGTATGGGTCGATTCCATTTGGACATCTTATGTCTAGTCTGGCCTTTCATTATAATGTCCAAGTCCCCATAGTTGAGGCACCAAAATCTGAACTCCTTTTCAACAACTCTAATTTGAATATAATAAATCTCACTCCCCTACTTGAGTAAAGAAGGATGAGAAGAACCGCAAGCAGGTGGAGACACAACCACGGATAACATATTTAATAAGTTAGAAGATTCCGACAATCCAGTTGATTCTCACTATCATCCCTCTCAATTTAATGAGTGGTTATCTGTGTCAGAAATGAAGGTTGATGCACTGCATGTTTCTCAGGCATCATTAGCCTAAACCCAATAATATACAATGAAGTACATGAAAAAGTATTTCCATTGCAACAACCAGAGTTTGCGGATTAATGATCCTTCGATGCCTGTACCATCTTCCTCCAGGTCAGATTGAGTCAGATTTAGTTTGATTCATTTGCTTACTTATGTTGGATCGATTTGATGGTTTGTTTATTTTGGATATTTTGGTTTGGTTGAATATTCTGGATATTTTCGATGATTTCCTTATATTATAGTTGCATGAGTTGATTTGCTTGATACTTCATACACTGTTTTAAACAGTGTTACTCTCCCTGATATTCTTGATTACTGATATTCATCGCTTATCTTATCTACTTTGTCTTGATATTTATTTCTCATGTCATTTGATTCTTCCTTTGTCAACTTGTGACAAAAAGGGGGAGAAATTAGTGTTTGGTGGTGTGTGAGTAAATGGGGGCATATGGAATGAATGAATGGAATGTTTGTATACATTTTTTTTGCATACTATATGTTGTATTTCGTAGGAGGAGTACCACTTGAGCATCATAGATGGATACGAAGATTACAAGGATACTCACATTAACTTCAAGGTTGTTACATCTTGCGTTGGGTTGATCTTGTAAATGAATTAATGGATGTATAGCGTAATGTTGTGTGCTTTGTCACGAATTTGACAAAAAAGGAGACTGTAAGTTCTATTATGTTAAGCACACATAGGTTGTCAAATTTCGTAAGACAAAAGTGCTTCTAGGTGAGATCACAAGTATGGAATCACAACTACTCTACACGGCTTACGATCAACTCATGATCAAGTCAAGATCGGAACATCTTCTCAAGAAATTGACACCCGTATTCAAGACAAGATTAAATCAAAGATCAAGTTAAAGTTCAAGACAAGGTGACTCATGTATTTGCTAAAACACATGTGGTATAACCCTATAAAGACCTTATGATTAGGTACTTTAAAAAATTCTCTATCTTCAGTTTTTATAAGTATTTTTTCCATAGAATTCGGCTAGCTTAACTTCTAGTTCGGCTAGCCCAACTTTAAGACTAAGTCAAATAACAACTTCTGTTGAAAATTCGGCTAACCTAAGTTTTGTTTCGACCAACCCAAGCTTGAAATTCGGCTAGCCCAAGAAAGTTCGGTTGAAATTTTAATAATGTAACCTTTTGAAATTTATGGGAATTTGGCCAACCGAATTGTGATGTTTGGCCAGCCAAATTTGTCCTTGGGCCAGCTGAATTTTGAATAAATCTTATCCCGTGCAATTCGAGTGCCGTTGGAATGAATCTGGTGAACTCCGGCCAGTCGAAGCCAATCTTAGGCAAGTCAAAGATTCGATCTCCTTGTTTATAAATTAAAGCTTTCTCTCATTCCAAATTATAATGAAAATTACTATAATTCTTCTGCAAGAAAGAGAGAGAAGCTTAAGTTCTCGACAAGCTATCTGTTAGTATTTATAAATTTAATTTATCACTTATTCAATTCCCTTATCTCTGGATCGTTTTAATCTTATTATAAGAGGGTAAATTATACTCTTCTTTGAGATATAAGAGAATTGAATCAAGTAGCATTTGAGTTTTTCATTTATAAAATTTATAAAACCCTAGACTCTTCAATTTGATTGAACACCGCGACATCTACATTTTAAGAAAGAAATCTTCTAATACAAGTTCTGTCACGTCTTCAAATCTCCATTTGAAGATAAGTACATTTACTGTATTTCTTTTTAGGTTTTTCTGAGATAGCCTATGAAAATCTCAGTGAGGTTTTGTCTGAGATAGCCTGTGAAAGTCTCTGTAACATCCCAAAATTTTTACAGCCCGAGTACATACTCGTGCCCGAGAATTTCAGGTGTTAATAATGTAAAAATTAGATGCTTTAAAATCACACATTGCTTTTTTTTTTTCCATTTAGATCACATCCAGTTACATTCATAAAGGTAACCATTAACGAGAATAAAATTGACTATATTTATTATTTCATTAGAGTGAAAAAATAGAACTTTCTAATGCTCTCCCAAATGGGAGCGTATAACATTATTCAAAGTTTGCAGCAGAAAAGAATTAAAAATAAACACAAAGCTAGCTCATCCTTTATTCAGAATAATCTTCCTTAGGGAGATCATCATTCGTATTTTCAATCTGTACATCACCTGCATCATTTGTATTGTTGGAGAGGGTTAATGCCCTACTCATAGTGATGATTATCCTTTAAGATTAACAATAATTTAAGAAATTTATAAGAATAATGTAAGGGTTCTGATACATCTCATACTCCACCACGACGAGGGGTATTAGTATGCACAATTAATATATATATAAATGCATGCCTAGAAAAGTGTATGTGGTTCATCATATGTAATGATCATCATAATGTGGAATATAATTCATACAAAACCCAGCTTGCCCCGTATTCTCATAGTATGGAGATTCGCCGGGTTCAACGCTACCATGGATTTACATGAACACTTCGAAGCGGCTCAACACATGAATCAAATGAATTATGTGACACGATTTGTTCATGGAGCGACTATTTGCGACATCCAATCTTGGTAATGATGTAACATACATTGCTAATTACTTACATCGATTTGTGTACCACTACTAAAAAATCATGAATTACGTGTCGACCAAGAAGGTCATTACTTAGATCGCATTACGTCTATGATAAAATATTTGAATCACTAGTTGTTAGATCTCTAACACATCACTTACATTAAAAGGGAATAAATTGAATAATGAGAGTTTTGAAATTCCAAGACACATGACTAAGCCATAAAGGGAGGTAGCACAAGGCTAACCTAATAAAGGAGAAAAGTAGCATTAAATTATCTCGATAAAAAAGAAGGGTAACAAATAGGCTAACTCAAAAAAATAAGAGGAGAGGAGCCAAAGGCCAACTCAACATATAGTAGAAGCACACGTCGCTCTCAAATGTAGTAAAAGGCAGGGCTTGTATCCATCACCCCACATAAATTCATAAAGATCACGCAGAATTAAAATCATACTTTAACCATAATTTCTAAAGGATAAATAATTGATAATGGTAAATTAATTAATTGCATGGAGGATTCATAGTAATATGAAAGCATGTAAAAACAAGATAAATCATATCAACTCAAATTAATGTAAGCTTAAGTGAATCCCTCACCATAGCCTTAGATCTAAACCGTAGGTAGATATCCACGTAGGGAAGCTTTTACATGAATCACAACATCGCTTAAGCAAGAGAGAGACACCATGCATGTGGAGAAGGAAGAGGACGATGGCGTCTAGGCTCTCTTTCTCTATCTCCTTCTCTCTTTCTCTTTCGCTCTTTCTCTTTCTCTCTCTCTCTCTCTCTCTCTCTCTCTCTCTCTTTCCCTCCCTCTTTTGGGAGATTGGGTGTGGGAGTGGAGAGGGGAATGCACACCCCATTTATAAAAAGGAGTGGGCATGTGAGAGGGGTGTGTTTTATATCCCACTTGGATTGAGTTTCTCTAATTTGACCTTTTTTTAATAATCTTTCTTTAAATCTAATTCACCTATTGTGTCAGGGTCATTGAATAGAGCCAAGTTATATGATTCTCTTGGTGATTTGAAATTTAGATTGACCTATCTAGAAATTTCTCCTAATAGGTACCAAAATGAACTCGATCACAATTAATTGCTCACACTTAATGATCAGGGCCTAATTTTGGGAGGACTGTGTAGTCAGGGTAGGTAAATGGTTGGATAAAAGTTGGTTGTTGATCGATGGTGGAAAAAGCTTAAATCTAAAATTTCACCTTTTGTACTAAAAGGAAGGAACCACCTTCAATATTCAACGATGTATGATCATAGATCGAACTCTAAATTTTGTATAATCTCGTAGTCATATGAGACTAAAGTATGGTACAAATTTGTGTTGCGATGGATGACATAAAGTGGTTAATTGAAAGATTTAGATTTATCAGGAGTTGAAGAGCCTCGAAAAGATAACTTTGCACCTAAAGAAAAACCTACCAAAGCGGGGTCTTCATATTTCATACTTGGTCCATATGATGGAAAATTCAAGTTATTCATATGAAGGAAAATATCTTACTATGACTACCCACGAGATTTCTTTACTCGATGGACACCAAAATCAACGGTTAAGGGGCTGATTTATCAATTGGGTCACTTTTACAATGATCTAAGGGCCGAAATTTGACATGTATGGTTAATTTATGATACATAGGCATGGAATACAATTTCACATCAAACGGATCGTGGGAACCCATGTGATCTAGAGTTCAGGAGTCTAGGTTAATAGCATTTTCATAATTATTATTGATATGAGAGTTTTGGGAAATCTAATGATCCTACATGGTTATAGGCACGTTTCTAAGTAATTCTTATAAAAGAACTTATATCTAAATCATTATGAATAATGAATTATTCACCAAACTAATTTAAGGAAATGTACATATATCAACCAACATAATGGATGGTCAAATGACATAATAAAAATAGAAAAACTTGATGGTTAGTACTCTGATCATGTATATAAGTGGGTGCATGGTCAGTTTTGTAAACGGATGATCACAAGTGAGTTTTTGGAGTGATCAAGAGGTAGAACATATATACCGTTAGATTCAAGCGACTTGTTCATATTTGTAAGTTTCTTAGATTGTAGTTTTGATGGTGGGTTAAGCATATTTATAGGTAGTGAATAAGATGAATAGATCAGAATTTAATTTCATATGTATATGAGTGGATGTTGAAATCAAGTAGCTAGTTTACTATGATCAGGTGGTCCATGTCACACCCCAAAATTAAAAATCGGGCTCACAAAATTCCCGATTGCCAAATCCAGCTCTGACAGCTTCTATAGTGCCCCATTCTCGGCTCCCAGTGCTCGTTCACTGGATTTCGATCCTGAGACCCTATAAGGAGGATTTTCAACGTATATTTATCTTGTAATAAGCATAACCAAAGGCATAACCTACAAACAATAACCAGAACTCCATCACAAAATCCACTATGATAAAAAAACTTTAAACTATAATGTGTATAAAGGAAAATACAATGATAATAATAACAAATCTCCAAAAACTCGACGGCAGTCTCTTGCTTCTACTAAGCTACAGCTGCCTCCTGGCGTCACCTGCACGTATCAATCGTGCATCAGCTTATAGAAAGCTTAAAGGGTGGTGAGGGTGTGTGTGCGATATAAGCGTGCTCAGAATGCAACATAAGAGTAATGCGGAATATACTAGTAAGTCCATGAATGCTATCAGTCACACCAAGGCTATGCGATGCAAGGCATGAATGCTATCAGCCACATCAAGGCCATGCGATACAAGGCATGAATGCTATCCACTACATTAAGGCCATGCGATGTAAGGCCTATATATCCATTTTCATGTGCAAGATACAGCTCAAGCATACCAATCCACATATCAATCCAACTCATCTCTAAAGCATCATATATCAGTACAGTTCTCTCTGAATAATCACCGGGGTCTAATACACTATACAACACATTACCGCCCTACACTGGATGTATAATCGTGTAAGTGGAAGAGACCTCACTATTTGCCTAGCTAATAGTCAGCCAATATCTATCTAGCACGTCGATAGCGGACCCATTTACAAGCTGGTCATACTCAGCTTAACAATTGCCCTCTCCCCTTGGGTGGGTAAGGCCACACCCCCTTCTAACAGACCACGATACAATGGGAGACGTGGCCTCCTGGTATTCGGCCCTCGTGCACTCATATATCCACTCGGTCTAGGCATTGGAGCATCTTCTGGTACCGTCAGGTTTAGGAACTTTCACCCAAGGACATCCTTCGCGCCCTATGTAAAGAGAAGATTTTCGTGTGTCCAAACCTACCATCCACGATATGCCTGTAGAGGCTATGGCCCTGATGTCGCTAGGGCCTACAACAATCACAACACACATTGCAAGATGCATGAGTCACATGGTCCAATCATGTATCAATCTTGCGTATATCGTACGCTCATGTGGGACAACTCCACCTATCAGGGAGTCTCATAGACAACCTGCCCTATGACATATGTAATGGTCAATCACATCTCATAACAATCATGTAAATGATGCGTGTGGGCATGAATCATAATGCTACACTGTCACATACTCATAATTGGCATCGATAATCAGCTAATATGCAAGGCGGGGTCCATAGGTGAGCAACCGATCTAAAGCTCAATATAAAGATCGTCTTTTAACCATGGATATACTAATTTCGATAGCACGGAGCCATCCGTCTATGGTGATGATGGACCATGCAACATCAATGAGGCCCAATGATTTGAGTTAACCCACTAGAGAATGATGAGAACAGGCCTAACAAGGCCTAAGGGAAGGTCACAATGTGGACACTTAACCATCATTGCCCATCAATGTGGACATTTAACCAACATTACTCCCAAGGAGTGACCCATATAAAGCCAAACATATAGTGGGCCCATGGCCTCACACAAGGGCCTCATACACAATATAATGGGCCTCACACAAGGGCTTAATATATATCTCAATGGGCCTCTCTCAAGGGCGTAATATACATCACCATGAACCTCATACAAGGGCCTCACATACATCATATCGGGCCTGACCATATGGGCCTCATATTCAACATATTGGGCCTCATCAATGGGCCATAAATACATCATATTGGGCCACACAAAAGGGCCTCATACACATCCCATTGGGCCTCATGTACATCATAATGGGCCTTACCAAAGGGCCACAAATACATCATATTAGGCCACTCACAAGGGCCCATGGGTTAAGCACAAGAGATGGGTAGTGAGTGCATCACATACATCATAGTGGGCCTGATGGAGCAGCCCATATAGTCCAGAAAATGAATGGACAACAAGGTCAATATACACATCAAGGTGGGCCTCATAGGTTAGCCCTATGGTCTAGAAAATTAGGTGGATAGATTGTCTACAATGCATACCTTAAGGTGGGCCTGCAGCACCACCAAAATGGGCCCAATGGGGCAGCCTATAATCTAGGAAAAATGGATGGGCAGCCTAGATATACAGCACATTCATCAGGGTGGGCCACTGCCCTAGATGGCGTGGAGAAACACACATCATTGTCAGCCCCTCATAGATGGACAGCGTGGAGAAAACATACATCATGGTGCGCCTCACATCAGGAAACAGATGGATGGCATGGAGAAAAACATACACCATGGTGCGCCCCACATCAGGAAACAAATGGACAGCGTGGAGAAAAACATACATCATGGTGCGCCCCACATTAGGAAATAGATGGACGGCGTGGAGAAAAATATATACATCTAGGTGGGTCCCATCCCACATGTGCAGCACTTGTGGGGTGGGCCCCACACGTGTTGAAATGAATGGATGGTGTGTATAAAACACATATATTATAGTGGGGTCCACCGTCCTGGACAGATGGACGGAGTGGATATAGAATAAATACATCAAGGTGGGTCATGCCCATCAAGAACGGATGGACGGCTGGATACAGAATACATATGTCATGGTGGGTCCCATTCCACACATGTGGGTTGGGCCAACACGAGCTGAAATGGATGGACGATTTTGATATAACACATACATCATGATGGGGCTACATAACTTGCTGATGTCGGATAGCAGTGGGACTCACCATCCCTGGTAGATGGACAGTGTGGGTACACCATGTCTTCAAGGTGGGCCGCACGTGTAGTCCATGATTTTGGATAGAGCTGATATCTATGTTTTCTCCTTGTCCAGGTTTGCTGGACGGTACTAGCAGTGCTGGATCATCCAGTCACCTACTGAACATTAGGAAGGTGGGCCCCATGGATGGCCGGTATGGATATAAAATACACAAATCACAGGGGTCAATAAGGGTGGGCCACACACATATCATCATCAACATAAGAAGAAGAAGGAGAGAGAGAGAGAGAGAGAGACAGAGAGAGAGAGAGAACGCTGGCGGTGGGAGGAGCTCCGCCACTATGAGCTCCCCTCATGCATGCACATGAACATTAGGTGAACCTTACATAGATGCTCATACATCAGAATTTTAATGGGGAAATGCTATTTCCTCGACATAAATCAGGGCCTAAGTGGCTATTGCATAGCATAGAAACTTCATGGTGGGATCCATGGAGAATAGTCCCACCATGGATAGATAAATGCATGATGTGATGGACCTTAGGCCACATTTAGGGACCAAGATGGGATCTCCACCATTGATTGGTGGGTCCCACTTGCCCCATGCTAAAGAAAATAAGGATCCATGGAGAATATGAAAGAAATAGATCCTAAGAAGTACCCACCTTCAAATCTTCTTGTCCTTCTTCCACCAATGGCTCCTAGAGCCCTAAGGGGAGTTGATTCAATGGTTGGGATGAAGTTTTGATGGTTGGATATGGGGATTAGGGAGAAAGAGTTGTTGGATTTTTTTGGGACTTCTTGGCTCTTGCTAGAGAGAAATGAAGAAGAAAGAGGGAGGAAGAGAGAAATAAGAGGGAGAGAGAGATGATTGCTTTGTAATACAATCATAGCTAATGTAAGGCATGCTCTCATGGGGAAGAAAAAAGTAATTATGGACTAGGGTGGCTAGGGTAGGGCAGGTAGGGTGGCTAGGTGTCGGGGTGACGTCACCTTATAATAACCTAGGGAAATGTGTCATGGGTTAGGTGGGTCCCGCAATGTGGGGTCCATAACCATGATCATGTGCAGCCCATATCTCATGATCTAGAAGTCGGATCAGCGCACGAGATGCGGCGCCGGAATCGTGGTGACGGCGCGGTTACAATGGCTTAGGTCTCGAGATGTGTCAACTCGAGTTTGTAGGATGGGATTTAAGGTCACGCGCCAATGAAATATAGGAGTCGCGGGTCGTTGAAATTCGTCCAGGAGGACCACGAGATCTTATAGAACCGTACGATCATTAGGACATGAGCCTAACAGATCTCCCCTCTTAATAAAAATTTCATCCTCAAAATTTACTATCATGCAGGACAAGGCAAGAAGTAGAAGAGAAAGCATCATCACACACACACACACATATATATAAAACAATCAATGCAATACAAGGCATAATACAAGCACAATCAATTTACAAACAAATGGGGATAACACTCTCTAATCTCAGCTTTGCACTCCCAAGATGCCTCCTCAACAGAATGATGACCCCACTGAACCTTCACTAAAGGAATGACCTTTGTTTGGAGGACATGTTCCTTCCGATCAAGGATGCGAATCGGTTGCTTAATATAGGAAGCATCCTCATGGACCTCAAGAGGCTACCAATCAATCAAGGGAGTGATGTCTGACCCACATTTCCACAACATCAAAACATGGAAATTGTTGTGGATGCCAGACAACTCAGAAGGTAAGGTAAGCCTATAGGCCATGGCGCCAACGCGCCTAGTGATCTCGAAAGGTCTAATAAATCTCGGGATGAGCTTGCCCTTCTCTCCAAATTGAACCACGCCCTTCATGGAAGAGACCTTGAGATACACTCTATCCCAAATAGTGAACTCCAAGGGACAATGCTGATGATTAGCAAAACTCTTTTGCAGGCTCTGAGCTATGCGCATCCTCTGCCCGATAATGTTAATAACCTCTGACGTCTGTTGCACAAGCTTGGGGCCTAGGAGACGGTGCTCTCCAACCTCGGCCCAACAATTAGGGAATCTACATGGCTTGCCATACAAGGCCTCAAAAGGAGTATACCAATAGTCGCCTGATAGCTATTATTGTATGCAAACTTGGCTAGGCGCAAATGCTCATCCCAGCTACCCGAGAAGTCAATCTCGCAAGCTCTAAGCATATCCTTAAGAATCTGGTTAACCCTCTCAGTCTGACCATCGGTCTGTGGATGATACATGGTGGTGAACTGCAAGGCAGACCCCATAGCCTTTTGGAAGCTCCTCCAAAACTGAGATGTGAACCTCGGGTCTCGGTCGGAAACGATTGAGACTAGAACACCATGCAGTCTTACGATCTCATTAACAAACAGCTTGGCAAGCCGGTCCAAATGCCAAGTCGCATGAATTGTAAGAAAATGTGCCAACTTTGTCAGATGATTCACGACAACACAGATGGTGTCATGACTGCGCTGAGCCCTTGGCAAGCCCATGATAAAATTGGTGGACACGTGCTCTCACTTCCATGTCGGGATGCTCAACGGTTGCAATGGACCTGGGGGTCTCTGATAATCAGCCTTGGCACACTGGCATGTGTCACATTTGGCCACAAAATTAGCTATATAGCACTTTATCCTTGCCTAAAAATATTGACGCCTCATATCACGATACATCTTCGTCAAGTCAGGGTGGATAGAAACGTGATCGATGTGCCACAGTCATAAGATCTTTACACAACTCTGAAACATCCGGGACACATAACCGACCTTTAAAGTGAAGTCCACCAACAGGACTAATTTGCCAATCTGACTGACTCTCAGATGCTACCTCTGCCCAATAACTCTAAAACGACTCATCTTCCTGCTGAGCCTCGATTACCCTTGCGACAAGAGAGGGTAGAATCGACAAGTTCGATAACTGCACAATAGAAGATTGTAAGCCAAACTTGAAGTCGAATGCTGACACATCCTCAAACATCTTCCACTCTTGAATTATCATGTGTGCCACTAGGCCTCGTGGCTGACAACTAAGGGCATTTGCTACCACATTCGCCTTGCCCAGGTGGTACTGAAGATCAAAATCATAATTCTTTAGGAATTTCATCCAACATCTTTGCCTCATGTTCAGCTTGGACTGAGAGAATAGATACTTCAAGCTTTTATGGTTGGAGAAGAGCTCGAACCTGACCCGAGAGAGATTGTCACACCTCAGACTCGGTGCCAGACTCACAAAGAACCTAATAGCCGGTTCTGGTTGCAATAGCCTCCCTAATACCCCATTCTCGGTTCCTGGCCCAAGTTCCGATCCTGGGATCCCACAAGAAGGATTTCTATATCATAAATCTAATCTGATAGAGCATACCTAAGATCATAACACAGTACATCTCAGAAAGTAACTATAGGAACGTATTACAAAATCCACTAGAAATTTGAACTTTTACAGGTACATGAGGTTTAAAATGAAATACATAAGGTAAGAAAGGAAGAGAAAAGTCTACAACGGGTCCTCAGCACACTCCAATCTAATGCCCCACTACTATTGTGCCGACCTAGGATCACCTGCACGCATCAATCGTGTATAAGCTTATAGAAAGCTTAGACGGTGGTGTAAGTATATGACAATGGTGCTCAGAAGAAATAGGATGATGCAAAGGGAACCATTAATGATACCAACACCACTAGCCATACCGAGGCTAAGTTATGAATGCAGTAAGTCGTACCTAGGCTATACAATGCGATACATGAGTACTGGACGCCATACCGAGACAATGCAAAAGAAGGATTATACAGCCGATGCAAATGCACTGTGAAGTAATGCCAGTCCTCATATCCAATCCACATATCAAGTATAGTTCCATCATAAGGAATCCACCGGGGTCAAGTACACTGTAGGATGACTGTCGCTTTCCAAGAATTGCATAGTCAAACGAGCGTAGGAGACCTCACAACCCGCCTTTGGAGAACCAATCACCAGCGAGGCTCGAAGATAGCGGACCCATTTACGAGCTAGTCAGACTCAGCTTAGCTATGCCCCCTCACTCAAGCGGGTAAGGCCAAACCCTATCCCAACCGACCTCGTAATAGTGGGAGTCACGGCATAATAGTATAAGGCACTCAGACGCTCATAGTTTCCACTCGGTCTCAGCATTGAGGTATCTCCTCGGTACCGTGAAGGTTTAGGGGCTTTCACCTAGGGACATCCTATACACCCGAAATATCAAGTATCATTTTCGATATCCATACATGGCCATCCATGATATACCTGTGGAGGCTACGGCCCTGATGAAGTAAGGGCGGATATCCACATGCTATGCAATACTAGATGCATCACACAATCACCCATGCATCAATCCCAAGCATCCATCGTGCTCAAGAGGGGAAAACTCCAACCCACATGGAGATACCAACATGTCCTAACAATGGCACAACCATGGCCAATCATACCTCAACCAAGCATGCATATGATGCGTATGGGATTGGGCCATGAAGATGAGTAGGGGTGCCAATGAGGTGAATGAGAAGATGTATTCTCTACCTAACCAAACAGGGTCCATACACTTAGACAATCCCTCATAAGGAATATATAACCTCTAGTGGGGGCCCATTTTCCTGGGGTAGTCCAGGAGATTAAGCATACAAGCTACGGGCCAAAATAATATAGAGATGGGCCTAGCAAGAGTCTAAGGTAGGCATTCAACCACACTTATATACAAACGGGCCTAGAGGGGTCCATAATGGGGACATTCAACCACCATTTTCCAAAAGGCATAACCAACCATAATCCATATAGCTACAAGGCCCAAGGCCCACATCCAAACCGTATATATAAGCCCCACATAAAGGCATAAGAAAAAGGGTCCAATACTATCTTCAACAAAATGGGCCTAAAGAGGGGAATCAAGACCCAAGGCCCAAGTCCCAATGGCCATAGAATCCATGCATTAACTTGGACTTGGTGGGCAGCCCATGTACACAAATACATGGTAAAAAAAAAGTCTAAGTTGGGTGAAATGGGCCTCATAACATTAGCCTAATAACTGGTAATTTAAGTAGGCACTCAAGGGCCCAACTCCACCCTTACCTCAACCCAGAAGTCCAGCAAAATGGTGGAAGCATCCCTTACATATTGCTGGGCCAAGATGGGATGTTCCAGCCCAATCTGGGCCCAATAAGAAGTCCCAAAATCTAATCTATACTTGGGTCCCACAAACGATCATCAATGAAGGCCCAACTATGCATCAATTAAGCCCAAGAATATCTAGAATGAAAGCGTGCAACATGTACCCAAATCTCACAATGTGGTGTGCCCCACAACCAACAAAAATTCAACCATAACCATGTACTTTTGGGCCCCCTTGCTGGACTTTCAGCCCACCCAACTTCTTGGGCCTGCTGAAGTCCAGAAATGTGCCAAACTATATGTAAATTTAAGTCACGAGGGCCAGCAACACTTAGAGGGAGGCTCCACCAAATTAGAGAATGGGATTTGTCACAAAATCAAGTGGGCCTGCTGCTGGACTGCAAGTCCAGCAGCAACCCACTAGCAATGGGCGTCCCATGAGGCCTGCGCAGTCCAAGGCTTGGACAGCCCAACCCAAGGCATACATCAAGGTGGGCCCCACACATCCCAAGGTGGACTCCACAGGGATCGTCCACCCCAGTGGGTCCCACAAACATCCAGACCCTTCCCATTACAAAATACCCTTTACCTGTGCCCCTTATCGGTGGCTTAGGGGGCTCCAACGTCCAAGGGTGGACTGTCATGGATGTCCACCCTCCATGGACGGTTTGGATATTTTTGGCCCACAAGGTGGGCCACACACTCATAATCAGAAGGTTATTAACGAAGGAAAATAGGGATTCAGCCACAAGGGAAGGGTCTCCGCCACATTGAAGCCCTTCCCCTCACCACACAAACATACACAATCCACTATAGCAAAACATGCAAGGATCTGCATGGTCAAAGGCTTTCTTCTTAGGATCTATGGTGGAGATGCAATCTCTACCAAGGATCAATGGTCTAGATGACCTAAAGATCCCTGATCAAAGGAAGAAAAGGCCACGAAGGGGTACATAGAGAATGACCCCTTGCATGGAACATGCATGCAATGTAGGATGAACTACAAGCCACATCCATGGAGTCTTGGGGGCCCCACCATCATTTGATGGGCCCTATAAGCTCCAACATGGAAGAAAGATGAAGAACAACTAAGGGACTAAAGAATCTGAAATTGTAAATACATGCACACCCACCTGAGGAGCAAGCTTCAAAACTACACCACCTTGATCTAGAAGCTCCAATGAAGATGATTCTAAGGGTGAGATGAGTTAGGAAGGGTTAGATTGGAGGGTGTTTAGGAGAGAAGGGGCTGGAGGATATGGAAGGGTGGGATGTCCTAGCTCTATAGCAAGGGAGAGAATGAAAAGAGAAAGAAAGAAATGAGAGAGAAAGAGAGAGTTAGGAGGGTTGTAGGAAAGTAATCATTGCTCTCTTTAAAAGAGGCTCTTAGGTTAAAGAAATACAATCATGAGGGATAGGGAGATACAACCAAAGCTCATAGGGTTGTAAGCTCTAGCTATAGGGTTTTCTAGAAATCTACACCTAGGCATGACATCACCACATGGGAAAACGTACATGGCCATGGTGGGGTCCACCAATCACACATCAATGGTCCATATCAAGCGTGACCCATAACTTATGATGTACACACCAGTTTCACGCACAGGACTCTGTGTTGGAACCGCGGCACTGATGCGAACGTAATGGCATAGGTTTCAGGTCGATCCAAGTCGGGTTGACGTACCGAACTTAAGGATGACCGTCACTATCCGTAGGTCGCGAGTCACCGGGATTCGACCGGTAGGACCGCGAGACCTAAAGGAATGGCGTGCATGCATGGGTTAGGGTCTTACAGGTCTACCTACCAATAAAGTAATTTTGTCCTTAAAATTTACCAAATCATGGACAAAATGGAAATGCAAAAACACCATCATATATAACAATCAGCAATCATAAGAGAAGGCAATATATAAAATCATATAACAATCAAGCATTAAATAGATGGGGATAACACTATCCAATCTCGGCTTCGTATTTCCAAGACGCCTTAGCCTTCGAATGATGACCCCACTGCACCTTCACTAGTGAAATGACATTGGTCCTGAGAACCTGCTCCTTCTGAGTAAGGATACGAATCGGCTGCTCGCTATAGGAAGCATCCTCATGGACCTCAAGGGGCTACCAATCAATTACTGGAATGATGTTTGACCCACACTTCCTCAACATAGATACATGAAACACATCGTGGATCCCGGACAACTCTGAAGGTACAGCAAGCCTGTAGGCCATAGTGCCCAGGCGCTTGGTAATCTCGAAAGGTCCAATGAATCTCAGAGTAAGCTTGCCCTTTACTCCAAATCGAACCATGCCCTTCATTGGTGAGACCTTGAGATATACCATATCCCAAACTGCAAACTTGAGGGTTTAACGCGAACGATCAGCAAAACTCTTCTACCGGCTCTGAGTTGTGTGCATCCTCTACCTGCTAATTTCTACAACCGTGATGTCTTCTGCACAAGCTTGGGACCTAGGAGATAACGCTCTCTAAACTCGGTCCAATAGCTAGGAGATCTGCACGGTCTACCATATAATGTCTCAAAAGGAGCCATGCCGATAGTCGCCTGATAACTTTGTTAATGCAAACTCGGTACGGCGCAAATGCTTTTCCCAATTGCCCGCAAAGTCAATCACACAGGCTCTATGCATATCCTCAAGGATTTCGTTGACCCTTTCGGTCTGCCCATCCATCTGTGGATGATAAGTAGTGCTGAGATGCAAAGTAGACCCCATCGCTTGCTGGAAACTCCTCCAAAACTAAGATGTAAATTTAGGGTCTCGGTCAGATACGATCGAAACTGGAATGTCGTGCAGTCTCACTATCTCCTCGATGAATACCTTCACAAGATAGTCCAAAGTCTAGGATGCACACATCGGAATGAAGTGTGTTGACTTCGTCAGTCGATCGACGACAACCCAGATGGCATCGTGACTGCGTTGAGTCCTTGGCAAACCCATAATGAAATTTATCGACACATGCTCCCACTTCCAAACTGGAACGCTCAATGGTTGCAAGGGACTAGGGGGTCTCTAGTGATTGGCCTTGACACGCTAACAAGTGTCACACTCGGCCACAAAGCTAGCAATCTGGCGTTTTATCCCTGACCAAAAATTCTGCCTCCTCATATCTCTGTACATCTTCGTGGAGCCCAGGTGGATGGTAAGTCTCGATCAGTGTGCCTCGATCATCAGATCACGATGCAACTCTGGCACGTTCGGGACACACAATCAGCCTTTAAAGCATAATCCACTGTAGGAACCAATTTACCAGTCTGATTGCTCCATGGATGCTGCCTCTGCTCGGTACTCTTGAAGTGACTCATCCATCTACTGAGCCTCGATCACCCTGACAACTAAAGAGGGTTGAATCGACAAGCTCAAAAGTTAAACCGTGGAAGAATGCAGACTGAACTCAAAGTCGAACTCCAAAATATCCTCGAGCATCTGCCACTCTCGAATCATCATCTGTGCCACCAGGCCTTGTGGCTGACGGCTGAGCGTGTTCGTCACCACGTTCACCTTACCCGGGTGGTACTGAAGGTCGAAGTCATAATCCTTCAACAATTCCATCCATCACCTCTGTCGCATATTCAACTTGGACTATGAAAACAAATACTTCAAGCTCTTATGGTCCGAGAAGAGCTTGAACCTAACCCCATAAAGATAATGCCTCCACAGGTTCAGTATGAAGACAACTGTTGCTAACTCCAGATCATGGGTGGGGTAGTTAGCTCGTGGACCTTGAGCTAGCATGAGGCTTATGCCACAGGCTTCCCGTGCGGCATCAGAACAACACCCAAGCCAACTCTGGAGGCATTGGTAAACACAACAAAACCATCACTCCCATCAGGAAGAGTGAGGATAGGAGCAGGTGTGAGGTAGACATTTAACTCCATAAATGCCTCCTCACAGGTGTCACTCCAGACAAATTTAGCACCCTTCCACATCAACTGGGTCAACGGTGTTGCAATACGAGAGAAACCCTCGATAAATCGTCGATAATATCCTGCCAGACCAAGGAAGCTATAAATCTCGGACATGTTCATGGGCTGGCCCCACTGACGTACTGCATCAACCTTCAAGGGGTCCACAGCTACACCCTTGCTCATCACCATGTGGTCCAGGAACTTCTCCTCCTCCTACCAGAACTCTCACTTCTCCAGCTTTGCATACAGCTGGTGGGCACGGAGGGTCTTAAGCATAACCTACAAATGCATCACATGGTCCTCCTGGGTCCTCGAATACACCAGAATATCATCAATGAATACCATAAAAAATTGGTCAAGGTAAGGCTGAAAGACCTCATTCATCAGCTGTATAAACACGGCGGGCGCATTGGTCAGTCTGAACGACATGACCAAAAATGCAAAGTGACCGTAGCACATCCGGAATGCTGTCTTCAAAAGGTCCACCTCTCGGACCCAAATCTGATGGTAATCGGAGTGCAAGTTTATCATGGAAAAGAACCGAGCACCCTGCAGTTGGTCGAACAAATCATCAATCCTGGGAAGTGGGGATCGGTTCTTGATAGTGACCCTGTTGAGCTCGTGGTAATCCACACAGAGCCTCAACGAGCCATCCTTCTTCTTCACGAACAATACTGGGGCTCCCCATGACAAACTGCTAGGATGAATAAAACCTAACTCCTGGAGCTCATCCAACTGCTCCTGCAGTTCCCTCAACTCCATCAGTGCCATTCGGTAGGGGGCCTTTGAGATAGGCATGGTACCGGGCACCAAATCAATCTGAAACTCAATCTGCCGATGCGACTACAAACCCAGGATCTCCTGGAACACATCCGAGTAATCGCAGACTACTGGAAGCCACTCAATACACCCTGCCACAGACTCCTCGGCAATATAAGCTAATAAACTGGACAACGACTCTTCTCTGGGCTTAGCAATGAACTAGAACACTGACAAGCCAGGAATATGAAACGTGACTGTCCTCGTGGCACAGTTCAAGATAGCATGGTACTCAGGAAGCCAGTCCATACCCAAGATAACTCGAACTTCATCATTGGCAACACAAATAAGTCGGCAGGTAAGAACATATCGCCAACTAAAACTGGGCAAGAAGGGCAACGACGGCACAAAACAACGGACTTCCCTAAGGGAGTCGAAATGGCCAAAGAATTAAACGCGAACTCTGATAGAATACCAATCGATCGGCAAAACTCCTTGGCCATGAAAGAATGGGAAGCACCAGAATCAAATAGAACAAAAGCAACACAAGTAGTAATAAGGAGAATACTCTCGACGACTCCACCGGAAGAAGACTACATGTCCTGGCCCTACGCCTATTGCGCGAAATAGAATTTGCCCTGAGCTAGTAAAGGAAGCAAGCCTGAAGACCATGGATCCTGACTTTGCACCTACTGTGCGGTAATATATACTCGACCCAAGGCCTGTGGGGGAGGTATATGTCCCACTGCTGCTATTGTCTCTATTGCTGCTATGACCGTTGTGGAGGCTTGCTTGGCTACCTTTGCTGCTGAGGAGGAGGCCTAAGAGTGGGAGCCTGACGCTGCGCTCGCTATTGATACTGCTGCTGCTGAGGAGGAGACAATTGCGGTGGCCTCTACTGCTGCAAGGGGAGATGAAAATCACGCCTCTGATGGCTTGTTTGCCCACATCCATAGCAAACACCAAAAAATGGCCTGGGGGAAGGAGTAGCTGGTTGTGCTAATGATGATGTTGCTGACTACACTGCAGACTGCCTAGACTCAGATCGGCCTCTCTGTCTTTGCTGACGGTGCTGTCTAGAGCTATCGAAAGGTACCCTCCTCTTTCGGTCTCTGCCGAAACTCTGATCTCGGGTCCTCTGGGACATGACCCAGTCCTCCTCATATACCAATGCTCTGTGAATGACCTGATTAAACGTCATTAAGCAATGCCCCACCAAACGACTACAGAGAGAGGGATGCAAGCTGTTTTGGAAACGGCGAGCCATCCTCTTCTCATCGACGGCGAGATAGGGAGCAAATCTAGAAAGTGCTACAAAATGGGCCTCATACTGAGACACCATCATGTCTCCCTGGATTAGAGTCTCGAACTCCATAGCCCGATGATCATGAATGTGCTCGGGGAAGAACTTCTGGTCGAAGCGGACCACGAATTCCTCTTAAGTCCAAACAAAATTGGGCCCAACCATCCTCGATACTGATGACCACCAATACCGGCCCTCGCCTTGTAGAAAGAAGGTGGCCAATGAGACTCTTTACTCACTGGTACATTGAATAGCAACTGCTGAGACTGCACAGGGGCCTCAGGGACAGGCTGATGGGACTGAAGGGTAGCAGTGTTGACCTGCATCATCTGCTGAAAATGCTCAATCCCTACAAGAACTGTCGAGAAAACAGGGGTGACACGAGCCTCAGGTGGAGGCACAGGAGTAGTAAGAGCCTTAGAAACTGGAATAGCAGGCTCAGGTAAGGGAACAGGTGCCACTAGGGGTAGAATCACAACCTTAGGTATAGGATCGGGACTAGGGTCCACAATAGGTGGAGCATGATGTGCTCGGGTCGATCGGGTCGCTGGAGTAAAATGAGAACAGGTGCCACAGGCGCCTCGCTTAGGCGACATCGCCTACAAAACAGCAAGGACGATGGGTGTAAAGGGATCAAAATCTTGCAGGCTCAACGGAATGAAGGGAACGCTCTCGAGACACGACTTGTCCAAAGATCACAGTAGATATGAAATGTTATCCCAATTCATTCTGAGAAACTTGTTATGCTCTGATACCAACTCCTGTCACGCCCCAAACTCGGTGATCGGACTCACAAGGAACCCGATAGCCGGTTCTTGCTACAACAGTCTCCTTAGTACCCCATTCTCGGTTCCTAGCTCAGGTTCCGATCCTGGGATCCCACAAGGAGGATTTCCATACCATAAATCTAATCTGATAGAGCATACCCAAGATCATAACACAGTGAATCTCATAAAGCAACTATAGGAACGCATTATAAAATCCATTAGAAATTTGAACTTTTACAGGTACATAAGGCTAAAAAAATACATATGGTAAGAAAGGAAGAGAAAAGTCTATAACTGGTCCTTAGCACGCTCCAATCCAATGCTCTACTGCTACTACGCCGACCTAGGATCACCTGCACGCATCAATCATGCAAAAGCTTATAGAAAGCTTAGAGGGTGGTGTAAGTGTGTGACAATGGTGCTCAGAAGAAATAGGAAGATGTAGAGGGAACCATGAATGATACCAATGCCACTAGCCATACCAAGGCTAAGCTATGAATGCAGTAAGCTATACCGAGGCTATGTAATTCGATACATGAGTACTAGACACCATACCGAGGTGATGCAATAAAAGGCTTATACAGCCAATGCCAATGCAATGCAAGGTAATGCTAGTCCTCATATCCAATCCACATATCAAGTACAATTCCATCATAAGGAATCCACTGGGTCAAGTACACTATAGGATGATTGCCGCTCTCCAAGACTTGCATAGTCAAACGAGCGTAGGAGACCTCATTACCCACCTGTGGATAGCCAATCACCAGTGAGACTCGATGGTAGCGGACCCATTTACGAGCTGGTTAGACTCAGCCTAGCTATGCCCCCTCATTCAGGTGGGTAAGCCAAACTGTATCTCAATCGACCTTGCAACAGTGGGAGTCACAGCCTAACGGTATAAGGCACTCGGGCGCTCATGATTTTCACTCGGTCTCCTCGTTGAGGTGTCTCCTTAGTACCGTGAAGGTTTAGGGCTTTCACCCGGGGACATCCTATGCACCCCAAATGCTCAAGTATCACTTTCGGTGTCCACACATGGCCATCCACGATATACCTGTGTAAGTTATGGCCCTGATGAAGCAAGGGCGGATATCCACATGCCATGCAATACCAGATGCATGAATCACACAATCACTAATGCATCAATCCTAAGCATCCATCGTGCTCAAGAGGGGAAAATTCCATCCCTCGGGGAGATACCAACATGTCCTACACAATGGCACAAGCATGGCCAATTATACCTCAACCAAGTATGCATATGATGCATATGGGAGTGAGCCATGAAGATGAGTAGGGGTGCCAATGAGGTGAATAAGAAGATGTACTCTCCACCTAACTAAATAGGGTCTAGGCAGTTAGACAATCCCTCATAACTAATATATAACCTCTAGTGGGGGCCCATTAACCTGGGGTAGCCCGCGAGACTAAGCATACAAGCTACAGGCCTAAATAATATATAGATTAGCCTAGCAAGAGTCTAACGTGGCCATTCAACCACACTTAGATACAAATGGGCCTAGAGGAGTCCATAATGGGGATATTCAACCACCATTTCCCAAAAGGCATAACCAACCATAATCCATATAGCTACAAGGCCCAAGGCCCACATCCAAACCACATACATAAGCCCCACATAAAGGCATAAGAAAAAGGGTCCAATACTACCTTCAACAACATGGGCCCAAAGAGGGGAATTAAGGCCCAAGGCCCAAGTCCCAATGGCCATAGAATCCATGCATTAAGTTGGACTTAGTGGGCAGCCCATGTACACAAATACATGGCCCAAAAACAAGTCTAAGTTGGGTGAAATGGGCCTCACAACATCAGCCTAATAATTGGTAATTTAAGTAGGAACTCAAGGGTCCAACTCCACCCTCACCTCAGCCCACAAGTCCAGCAAAATGGTGGAAGCAACCCTTACATATTGCTGGGCTAAGCTGGGACGTTCCGGCTTAATCTGGGCCTACTTGGAAGCCCCAAAATCTTGTCTATATTTGGGTCCCACAAATAATCATCAATGGAGGCCCAACTATACATTAATTAAGCCCAAGAATATCTAGAATGAAGGCATGCAACATGTACCCAAATCTCGCAATGTGGTGTGCCCCACAACCAACACAAATTCAACAACCATGTACTTTTGGGTCCCCTTGCTGGACTTTCAGCCCACCCAACTTCTTGGGCCCGCTGAAGTCCAGAAATGTGCCAAATTATATGGAAATTTATGTCATGAGGGCCAGAAACACTTAGAGGGAGGCCCCACTAAATTGGAGAATAGGATTTGTCATAAAATCAAGTGGGCCTGCTGCTGGACTACAAGTCCAGCAGCAGCCCACTAGCAATGGGCATCCCATGAGGCCTGGGCGAACCATGGCCTGGACGGCCCAACCCAAGACTTACATCAAGGTGGGCCCCACACGTACGAAGGTGGAATCCACAAGGGATGTCCACTTAGGGTGGACCCTCTCACGTGGGCCATCCATCAAGAGGAATGGCTAGATGAAACACATAAACATGGTGGGCCTGCACGCTGGACGGCCAACCCCACACTGGATGTTCCTAGCTGGACGTCCAGTATGGACTGTTGGTCAAGCTCAATGGGCCTCACAATCATGGCCCCAATGGGCCTTAGAATATAAGAGAGGGGTCCCTAATAATCATACATAAAGCCCAATGGGTTGGGGCCCAAAAGTTCTACAATAACAAAGGGAACAACAATGTACAGTAAAATTTTATAATGCATGTTGCTGTCCTAAATTTGGGCACTCCATTGGAGTGGGTCTAGTGCCTCTAAAATTTTGAAAATTGAGGGCCAAGGTCCCTCGTCATGTATATAATAAGAGAGAGTCTAGAAAGATGGTCCACATATGCCAAAAAAATTTAAGAATTAAGGTTTTCATGAAACAATGTTGCTGGACTACACAGTAGAAAATCTGGTAGTCCAACCATGTTGCCCCACCCATTTGGAGGCCTAAATGAGGTCAGTTGAGGCTGAAATTTGACAAGCTTATAGGTGAGGTCCACACCTTCAAGAAATATATATTTCATGGGACCAAACACCCCACCAAATGTCCAAAAATCTGGCCTCATGATGACCTAAAAATCTGTCCAGACAGTTTTGGACAACAACATATAACTGAAAATAAATAAATATAAATACTATTCAAAAGGAGATTTAATCTAAGAAAATCATGGTATGGACCACCCCAATGGGCCTCACAAACATCCAGACCCTTCCCATTATAAAATACCCTTTGGATGTGCCCCTTATAGGTGGATTAGGGGGCTCTAATGTCCAAGGTGGACTGTCATGGACGTCCACCCTCCATGGATGGTCTGGATATTTTTGGTCCACAAGGTGGATCACACACTCATGATTAGAAGGTTATCACCAAAGGAAAATAAGGATTCAACCATAAGTGAAGGGTCTCCTCCACATTAAGGCCCTTCCCCTCATCATAAAAACATGCACAATCCACTATAACAAAACATGCAAGGATCTACATGGTCAAAGGGTTTCTACTTAGGATCTATGTTGGAGTTGTAATCTCCACCAAGGATCAAGAGTCTGGATGACCCAAAGATCCCTAATCAAAGGAAGAAAAAGCCATGAAGGGGTCCATAGAGAATGGCCCCTTGCATGGAACATGCATGCAATATAGGATGGGCTACAAGCCACATCCATGGAGTCTTGGGGGCCACCACCATCATTTGATGGGCCCCACAAGCTCCAACATGGAAGAAAGATGAAGAACAAGTAAGAGACTAATGAATCTGAAATTGTAAAATACATGCACACCCACCTAAGGATCAAGCTTCAAAACTATACCACTTTGATCTAAAAGCTCTAATGAAGATGATTCTAAGGGTGAGATGAGTTAGGAAGGGTTAGATTGAAGGGTTATTGGGAGAGAAGGGACTGGAGGATGTGGAGGGGTGGGACATCCTAGCTATCTAGCAAGGGAGAGAATGAAAAGAGAAAGAGAGAAATGAGAGAGAAAGAGAGAGTTAGGAGGGTTGTAGGAAAGTAATCATTGCTCTCTCTAAAAGAGGCTCCTAGGTTAGAGAAATACAATTATGAGGGCTAGGGAGATACAACTAAAGCTCATAGGGTTGTAGGTTCAAGCTATAGGGTTTTCTAGAAACCTACACCTAGGCATGACATCACCACATGGGAAAACATGCATGGCCATGGTGGGGTCCACTAATCACACATCAATGGTCCATATCGAGCGTGGCCCATGACTTGTGATGTACACATTGGATTCACACACGGGACACAACGTTGTAACCGCAGTGCCGATGCAGATGCAATGACATAGGTTTCAGGTCGATTTGAGTCGGGTCGATATGACCGAACTTTAAGATGACTGCAAACACTATCCATAGGTTGCGAGTCACCAAGATTCGACTGGTAGGACCGCGAGGCCTAAAGGAATGGCGTACACACTTGGGTTAGGGTCTTACAGAGATAGTGCCTCCACACCTTTAATGCGAAGATAACTGTTGCCAGTTCCAAATCAAGCGTGGGGTAGTTCAGCTCATGGACCTTGAGTTGGCTAGACGCATAAGCTACCGGCTTCCCGTGCTCCATTAGGACAACACCCAAACCAATACGCGAAGCATCGAAAAATACAACAAAGCCATCACTCCTAGAGGGAAGAGTGTGGATAAGAGCGAATCTGAGATGGTCCTTCAGCTCCATAAATGCTTGCTCACATGCGTCACTCCACACATACTCTGCACCCTTCTGGGTCAACCTGGTTAGCAGTGCTGCAATACGGAAGAATCCCTTGATAAACCGTCGATAATATCCCGCCAAGCCAAGAAAACTATGGATCTCGGATGCATTTGTGGGCTGGCCCCACTGACGCAATGCATCATCCTTCGAGGGGTCCAAAGTGACACCCTCCCTCGTCACCACGTGACTAAGGAACTTCATCTCCTCCTGCCAAAACTCGCATTTCTCCAACTTCGCATATAGCTGGTGGGCATGGAGGGTTTGCAATGCAATCTTCAAATACTGCTCGTGGTCCTCGCTGTTCCTCGAATATATCAGAATGTCATCGATGAGGCCACAATAAATTGATCAAGATAAGGCCGAAAAACCCCGTTCATTAACTGCATGAAGACTGTGGACGTATTGGTTAGTCTGAAGGACATGACATGAAACTCAAAGTGACCATAGCGTGTCCTAAAATCTGTCTTCGGGATGTCTTCCTCTCGGACTCGAATTTAATGTAACCAGAATGCAGGTCAATCTTCCAGAAGAACTGTGCACCCTATAGTTGATCAAACAAATCATCAATCCTAGGGAGCAGATACTTGTTCTTGATCGTGACCTGATTGAGCTCATGGTAATCCACGCAAAGCCTCAACAAGCCATCCTACTTCCTAACGAATAGTACCAATGCTCCCCATGGTGAACTGTTGGGATGGATGAAGCCCAACTCTCACAACTTGTCCAACTGCTACTACAGCTCCCGCAACTCCATCGATGCCATAAGATATGGGGCCTTTGAAATAGGCACGGTACTGGGCACAAGATCAATCTGGAACTTAATATGCCAGTGCGGTGGCAATCCAGGAATCTCCTGGAATACATCCGGGAAATCGCAAATCACAGGTAACTGCTCAACACTCACTATGATAGGCTTCTCTACTGCACATGACATCAAACAAGATAACGACTCTCCTCTAGGCTCAACAACGAACTGGAACTGCAGCAAGCTAGGTATATAGAATGTAACTATCCTCGTGGTGCAGTCCAATACGACGTGGTACTTGGTAAGCCAATCCATACCCATGATGACGTCGAAATTTGACATCGGTAGCACAAAGAAGTTGGCAGGCAAGAAAATCTCTCTCACTAACATGGGACAAGACGAACAGAAGCGGCTTAGCACTGTTGTCTTCCCCAAGGGCGTCGATATGGTAAATTCCTCATAGGCAGACTCTGTCGGCAATCTAGTTGAATGATAGAAATCCTCAGATATGAAAGAATGAAATGCACCGAAATCAAATAGAACTCGAGCAATGCATGCAGAGATAGGAAGAATACCCTCAACGACTCCTCTAAAGGACTACAGATCCTGCTGAGCTGCATAGAATCTAACTTGAGCTGGCTAGGGAGGTGTTTATCCCCTCTTAGGGTGTTGCTTATGCTGATACCACTGTGACGGCCCATACTACTGTCTCGGCTATGGTTGGGGCTTCTGTGGCGGAGGTGGTTGCGATTGCTGTTGCTGAGGTTGCTGCCGATGTGGAGGCTGATGAGGTGTTCTTGGCTATTGCTACTATTGAGGGTGGGTGCACTCCTACATACAGTGCCCTATTCCACTGCACCTAAAACATGTTCCTGCAAACGGCCTCTGGGGTGGTGCTGGAGGTGTCGTTGGTGCTCAGCGGGTCATTTACCTCTGTCGCTGTTAACGCTGCTACTGGTGGTGGGAGCTACTGGAGGGGCTTGTCTCTTCCAGTCTCTCCTATGAACGTGATTGCTTTATGTATTGGCCCAGTTATCATCGTAAATTTGAGCCCTCCATACTACCTCCTCGAAGGTCAGGAGCTCGTGTCCAATAACATGGCCTTAGAGGCCATAATACAAGCTGTTCTCGAAACGATGGGCCTTCCACTCCTTATCATCAACCAAGTACGGCCGAACCTTGATAGCACCACGAAATGGGCTGCGTACTGAGCCACAATCATGTCTCCTTGCACTAAGGTCTCAAACTCCCATGCTCGTTGCCAACGAATGTGGTTGGGGTAGTACTATCGGTCGAATCGGTCAATGAAGTCCTCCCATGTCTAGATGAAGTCAGCTCCTGCTGCACGGGTGACGGAGGTCCACCAGTGCTCGACTTCACCCTCGAATAAATATGCAGCCAAAGGGACCCGTTATTGGGTCGTGCACCTCAAAATCTTAAACATCTTCTTCACTCGGGAGTGCCATCTATCTACTGCGGTCAGATCGGGCTCTCCCTAGAATTACGGGGGATTGAGCCAAAGGAACTCTCTCAACAAGGCGCTCGTGTGCACCAGCTCTATTGTCTCCGGGGTCTTCGTGAGGTGCCTGCCTTGCCCCTAGAGGGCAGGTGTTACAACCTGAAGCATCTGTTGTAACTACTCTGCACCAACTAGTATGGTAGGGTCTGCAATGCCCTCATGCAGGGGTACAGGATCTGCATGGGTCTCGGGCGTGGGAATAGGAGGCTCCGGCAGGGGAACGGGAATTGCGGGTGGTGGAATAAGAACCTCAGGTGGAGGGAAGGGATCCTCAGGCGGTGTAATGGGAACCGCTCAGGTCGCTCGGGTACCTCAGGCTCCTCGAGTGCCTCTAGTGCCTCGCTGCCTTGTGTGCCTCGTCTAGGCAGCAAAGTCTATAACAAAGAACAAAGGTGTCCATTATCCTTAAGAACCCTCGAAGGCTCAGACCTTAGGGAACCAAATTAGAAAGATCATGCACTTGGGACCTACTCGTCCTAAGCTTGTAGCAGACATGTGATGTTGCCCTGAGTTATTCCCAAGTTATACTCTGATACCAACTCCTATCAAGCCCTAAAGTCAAAAATCGGGAACACAAAATTTCCGATTGCCAAATCTAGCGCCAACAACCTCTGTAGTGCCCCATTCTTAGCTCCCATTGCCCATATACTGGATTCCGATCCTAGGACCCTACAAGGAGGATTTTCAACATATATTAGTCTCGTAATAAGCAAAACCAAAGGCATAACTCACGAACAATAACTAGAAATCTATTACAAAATCCACCATGATAAAAAAATTTAAAGTACAATACGTATAAAGGGAAATATAATGATAATAATAACAAATCTTGAGAAGCTCGACTGCACACTTCTGCTCTTGCTAAGTTACAGTTGCGTCCTGGCATCACCTGTATACATCAATCGTGCATAAGCTTATAGAAAGCTTAGAAGGTGGTGAGGGTATGTGCATAATATAAGCGTGCTTAGAATGCAACATCAGAGCAATGCCGAATATATTGGCAAGTCCATGAATGCTATCAGCCGTACCAAGGCTATACAATGCAAGGCATGAATGCTATCGGCCACATCAAGGCCATGCAATGCAAGGCATGAATGCTATCCGCCCCATCAAGGCCATGTGATGCAAGACCTATATAGCCAATGTCATGTGTAAGATGTAGCTCAAGCATACCAATCCACATATCAATCCAACTCATCTCTGAAGTATCATATATCAATACAATTCTCTCTGAATAATCACAGGGGTCTAATACACTATACACCACATTGTGGCCCTACATTGGACATACAATCGTGTAAGCAGAAGAGACCTCACTATCCGCCTGGCTAATAGTCAGCCAATATCTATTTGGCACATTGATAGTGGCCCCATTTATGAGCTGGTCATACTCAGCCTAGAAATTGCCCTCTCCCCTTGGGCGGGTAAGGCCACACCCCTTCCAACCGACCACAAAATAGTGGGAGATACGGCCTCTTGATATCCGGCCCTCTTGTTCTCATGCATCTACTCAGCCTAGGCATTGGAGCATCTTCCGGTACCATCAGGTTTAGGGACTTTCACCCAGGGACATCCTTTATGCCTCATGTAAAGAAAAGATTTTTGGTGTCAAAACCTGTTGTCCACGATATGCATGTGGAGGTTATGGCCTTAATATTGCTAGGGCATACAATGATCACAACACACAATGCAAGATGCATGAGTCATACAGTCCAATCATGCATCAATCCCACGCATAATGTGTGCTCATGTGGGATGACTCCACCTATCAGGGAGTCCCATAGACAACCTGTCTTATAGCATATGTAATGGTCAATCACATCTCATAATAGTCATGTAAATGATGCGTATGGCATAAATCATGATGCTATGCTATCACATACTCATAATCGGCATCGATAATTGACATCGATAATCAGCCTATATGCAAGGCGGGGTCCATAGGTGAGCAATCGATCTAAACCTCAATATAAAGATTGGCCCTTGGCCGTGGATATACCAATTTCGATAGCACGGACCCATTCATCTTTAGCGATGATGGACCATGCAACATCAATGGGGCCCAATGATTTGGGTTAACCCACTAGAGAATGATGAGAACGGGCCTAACAAGGCCTAAGGGAAGGTCACAATGTGGACATTTAACCATCATTGCCCATCAATGTTGACAATTAACCAACATTGCTCCCAAGGAGTGACACACATAGAGCCAAACATATAGTGGGTCCATGACCTCACGCAAGAGCCTCAAACACAACATAATGGGCCTCACACAAGGGCTTAATATACATCTCAACGAGCCTTCCTCAAGGGCGTTATATACATCACCATGGGCCTTATACAAGGGCCTCATATACATCATATCGGGCCTCATGATATGGGCTTCATCAATGGGCCATAAATACATCATATTGGGCCACACCCAAGGGCCTCACATACATCATATCGGGCCTCATGATATGGGCTTCATCAATGGGCCATAAATACATCATATTGGGCCACACCCAAGGGCCTCATACACTTCCCATTGGGCCTCACTCATAGGCCTCATGTACATCATAATGGGCATCACTAAAGGGCCGCAAATACATCATATTGGGTCACTCACAAGGGCCCATCGGTTAAACACAAGGGATGGGTAGTGAGTGCATCACATACATTATAGTGGGCCTGATGGAGCAGCCCATATAGTCTAGAAAATTAATGGACAATAAGGTCAATGTACACATCAAGGTGGGCCTTATAGGTTAGTCCTATGGTCTAGAAAATTAGGTGGAGAGATTGTCTACAATGCATACCTTAAGGTGGGCTTGTTGCACCACTAAAAGGGACCCAGTGGTGCAGCCTATAATCCAAGAAGAATGGATGGGCGGCCTGGATATATAGCGCATTCATCGGGGTGGGCCACTACCCTGGACGGCGTGGAGAAACACACACATCATCGTCGGCCCCTCATAGATGGACGACGTGGAGAAAAACATACATCATGGTGCTCCCCACATCAGGAAACAGATGGATGGCGTGGAGAAAAACATACATCGTGGCATGCCCCACATCAGGAAATAGATGGACGACGTGGAGAAAAACATATACATCTAGGTGGGTCCTGCCCCACACGTGCAGCACGTGTGGGGTGTGCCCTACAAGTGTTGAAATGAATGGAAGGTGTATATAAACACATATATTATAGTGGGGTCCACCGTCATGGACAAATGGACGGAGTGGATATAGAATAAATACATTAAGGTGGGTCCCGCTGACCAAAATGGATGGACGGTTGGATAAAGAATGTATATGTCAAGGTGGGTCCCATTCCACACATGCAACATGTGTGGGATGGGCACCACATGAGCTGAAATGGACGAACGATTTTGATATAACACATACATCGTGATGGGGCCACATAACTTGCTGATGTCGGATAGCAGTGGGACCCACCGTCCCTGGTAGATGGACGGTGTGAGTACACCACGTCTTCAAGGTGGGCCTCACGTGTGGTCCACAATTTTGGATTGAGCTGATATTTGCGTTTTCTCCTTGTCCAGGTCTGCTGAACGGTACCAGCAATGCTGGACCGTCTAGCCACCTACTAAACATCAGCAAGGTGGGCCCCACGGATGGCCGGTATGGATATAAAATACACACATCATGGGGGTCCATCAGGGTGGGCCACACACATATCATCATCAACATAAGAAGAAGAAGAAGGAGAGAGAGAGAGAGAGAGAGAGAGAGAGAGAGAGAGAGAGAGAGCGGTGGTGGTGGGAGGAGCTCCGCCACTATGAGCTCCCCTCATGCATGCACATGAACATTACGTGGGCCTTACATAGATGGCCATACATCAGAAATTTTGATGGGAAAAAGTTATTTCCTCCACATAAATCAGGGCCTAAGTGGCCATACCCTATTGCAAAGTATAGAAACTTCATGGTGGGATCCATGGAGAATGGTTCCACCATGGATAGATACATGCATGATGTGATGAACCTTAGGCCACATATAGGGACCAAGATGGGATCCCCACCTTTGATTGGTGGGTCCCACTTGCCCTATGCTAAAGAAAATAAGGATCCATGGAGAATATGAAAGAAATAGATCCTAGGAAGCACCCACCTTCAAATCTTCTTCTCCTTTTTCCACCAATGGCTCCTAGAGCCCCAAGGGGTTCGATTCAATGGTTGGGATGAAGTTTTGATGTTTGGATATGGGGGATTAGGGAGAAAGAGTTGCTAGATTTTTTTAGGAATCCATGGCTCTTGCTAGAGAGAAATGAAGAAGAAAGAGGGAGGAAGAGAGAAATAAGAGGGAGAGAGAGATGATTGCTTTTTCAGGCAATCATAACTAGTGTAAGGCATGCTCTTATGAGGAAGAAAAAAGCAGTTATGGGCTAGGGACTAGGGTGGCTAGGTGTAGGGGTGATGTTATCCTCATAATGACCTAGGAAAATATGTCATGGGTTAGGTGGGTCCCGCAACATGCGGTCCACGACCATGATCATGTGCGGCCCATATCTCATGATCTAGATGTCGGATCGGCTCATGAGATGTGGTGTCGAAATCTCGGCGACGATGCGGTCGCAATGGCGTAGGTCTCGGGTTGAGTTGAATCGTGTTTATAGGATGGGACTTAGGGTCACACACAAATGAAATCTACGGGTCGCGGATTGACGGAATTTGTTTGGGAGGATCATGGGATCTTGTGGAATGGAATGGTCATTAGGACATGGGCCTGATAGTCCAAACTCAGAGTGGATGGTCAAATATTTTTATCCAGTGGTGAATAGTTGACTGAACGGTTGGTTATGATGGACAAGTGAGAATACTTGGGTATATGATGATCATATCTTAAAATCAACGGTTAGATGACTTGATCTATGGATCCCAACAGTCAGATTTGTGTTGGAGAATAGATATAAGGTTAGGATAGGTAGATTGGTATGGTACACATGTACATAATAAGTTAAATTTCATGGTAACATTCGAGAACTTTCAATACTCGAGTATTGAAAAGTTCAGAGTGTTACAATCTCAAAGGGGTTATATTCGTGATAGCCTATGAAAATCACATAAGAGTTTTTATTGCGATAGCCCATGAAAATCACAATGAACTGTATCAAGTTGTTAAGTTGACCCTATGAAAACCTTATTATCGTGAAAGCCAAAATTACGAGAGTAGTAATTTTGGGAGTGGAGTAAGTGTGGTTGTTTTTAAGCATCGAACCACCAAAATGATTATGCCGTGTGGTGAATGTTACATTCTTTTTGGTGATTGAATGTTATTTATTATTTCATTCTTGTGGTGAATGTTATAATCATTTTTTATTCTCTTTCTAGTTTGAAAGGTTAATTTTAAAGACATTCGTGAAATAAGGTTGTCCTGCTTAATATTTTTTTGTAAAGGTTGTCGTACAAATTATTTAGAATCAAGGTTTCAATACTCAAGCGATTAAGATAATTTATAATATTTACATATTCCTCATTTATTTTGATTACTTGACATTGTCCTATTTTCCCCCCTAAGACATCTCTAGCTCATCTTTTTCATATAAAAATGCCAAAGTTTGAAATTTATCCAAATTTAATGAAATCTATAATTAAGACCTTATACCCAAACCTTGTGTGGGGGTTGAGAAAGAGGGTTAATGATTTTAGGTGTTTGGTTGATGTAGGAAGTAACATTTGAAGACCTAGACACGAATTCTATATAGGCCTAGTGAAACCCATAACTAAGACCTCCATACCTAAACTTTGCAGAGGGGTTGAGAAAAGATGACAATAATTATACTTTTATAATTCATAATACGTCATGGAACATACTTATATCATCGGATGTTGAGCCCCAATGGAATGTGCACTTGGTTTGCAATAACCCACTATGGTTCTGCGTTATATGCTACCGTTCACAAGATTGATAGAATAACTCAACTAAGCACTGTTGTAAAGTCGCCATTAGCTGAAAATAGCTCTAAAATCCACAGTTGTCTAAAATCTGTGAAATTGCTTAGAGATTGAAAAAATTAAAGAATTTTTTGCTCGAGTGACTCCTGTTTTGATCTACATCATGGATTCTGGGTAAGGCCTTTAGTTATGGAAAAAGAAAGAGATTAAATACCCTTTTATCACTCGCGTGAAACACGATTTCTACTTTGCTGGGTTGTACACTTTCAAATGGGATTTTAAAAACTTTCAGTAAAATATTAAGCTTTATATGTCTAAACTATAAAAGATAAACTAAAAATGAAATAGCAATTATAGAAAAATGAGTTTTTCATTTTAATTTAAAACTTATGTGACCCCCAAAAAGTGTTTCAATGGTAGACGTTCAATCCCCCATTGCTTTCTGTAGTGTGGTCTAGTTGATCTTTGGATATGTCTTTTTTTTAGCCCAAGCCTTACGACAAGCTCGCTAAATGAGAGGACGGTTGGGAACACATACCTTGTGATGGGACCCACAACTTATTGACGTCAACACACCACCTAGATTGGTGGTGTGTGGTGCATTAGCCAATCCGCTTCCTCTATTCATGCTGTCCATCCACTTTTTCATATCATTTTAGAGTATAACCCAAAAATTTGGGCACATCTGAATCTTAGGTGGACCACACCACATGAAACAATGGTGATTGAATGGCCATCTTTAAAAACTTCTTAGGGGCTACAAACGTTTTATATTGAGCTTATATTTATTGTTCCCTTCATTTATGTATGTGAAAAGTTATTAGTAAGTCGGGTTCAAATAAACATTTCAGTAGACCTCTTGCTTAGGAAGTTTTTAATGGTGGGATTCAATAAACAACACTCTCCTTTGGTGTGGGCCGTGTGGCTCATGACCTAAAATGATTTGAAAGAAATGAATGGATGGAATATATAAAATATACATCATGGTGGGCCACGGAGTACTGACAAGTAGACACTTATGTACTGGTAGGTTGAGTATGGGAGAGTGGATGAGTGTTACCCGGTGTTACCCTTACCGTGGTGGCCACCTTGATGATTCGTTGTATATCCACGCCTTCTATTCATTTTTCCAACTCATTGTAGGACGTGGTCCTAAAACTTAAGTAGATCCAACTCTCATACGGATCACACTACATGAAACAATGCTGATTGAACGCTGACCATTAAAAACTTCCCAAAGCCCATGATAAGTAGATTCATAATGTTTTTTTTTTTTCCATCCAACCCGTTGATAAGTTCAACCAGACATGGATGAAAGAAGAACGGAAAGATCAACTTGATCCAAACTTCTGTGGCCTACAAAAACTTTTTAATGCTCATTTACCACTTTTTCTAGTAGTGTGGTACACCGGATATTTGGATCTACTTAAATTTTTGGTTCCTAGCCTAAAATTAACTGCAAGAACTGATGGGCAGTGTGGATATACAATGATTTTTCTAGCTAATTTTCAATATTCCTTTTCTTCACTTCAAATCTTCAATTCTCTTCATTCCTCGTTTGGTTTCCTTGGATATTTGACATGAGAATTCTTCATTAGTGACTTCCAAATCTCCAAATCTTCATTTACTAATATTTTGAGCATAAATCTTCTCTTTAAGTGTTCTTTTCTCCTTAGCTCTCAAAATCACCTCGCAAGAGAAAACATGTGGAAATAGATCAATTAAGCATATTTATGTTTCCTAAACTAATGAATAACAAGGGAAAATATGAAATATTTGATACTCAACACTTACACCTTAGTGGGTGTTACCTAGGTAACATCTAATCCCCTCCTAGAGCGAGAGTATGCAATATGCATCCCTTGATAGGTAGGGGCGTCAATGGGCGAGGATGGGGCCTGTAAAATTAGAATTTTAAATAGGGCAAGCCTGATGGCCCAGCCCGTACAATTCAAAATCAGGGCCAAGACCATCCCAAGCCTAACTCATTGACAACCCTATTGATAGGCAGCTATTAGGAAACTGTAGATATGACATATATTTGTTGTGGTTTGATTTCAAAATTGGTCACCTGATTAGTGCGGGCGTGCTAGAATTGAATGTGCGGCTCAATTCAAACCAAACAGATATGATCCCAAGCACTAAGACAAGCAAATATGTCGAAAATCAACCATATATGACCAGATCCTATTCAACCACTTATACAAGATTGCTTAAGATGATCAAGTGATAGTCAGAAGATGGGTTTTGTCTTCTGAAAATGGGTCACACCTTCTCCTTTCATAAGAAATGACTTTTTCTCTTTAATACAGACAAAACGAAAAGGAAATTCTTATAGTTGGCCACAAAGAACAACTGCAGATCGCCTATTTAGATTGAGAACATTCCTCAATAATCGAAATTAATCTAACATATGAGTGCCTCGGTGGAGAACCACTATGTCTTCTAGATGTGGATTTATGAATATTTTCACTCTACTCTTATACATTCTTATATCCCCTTAGACATTATTTATACTTCTTATGGTCACCATGCTATTCATTTTCCTTAGGAGATTCGCACATTCTATGGTTATATGGACTCCTTATTCTTTCCTCTCATTAAAGGTAAACGTAATCGAACTTTTATCCATTTCTACCTTAAAGAATTCGACCCAACTTTGTTCACAAGCCATTATGAAGATAATGATGGACAATCAATGTCTCAGATGCTTCTCACTTATGAAAGTTACCTTAACTGCAGGGATCTTACTTATGGAGGTACTATAGATACTATAAAAAATGCCAAGGTTGGAATCGAGCAGTATTATCCAAATTTTCTTGGTTGACAATTCGGTCTCGTCCAATGCATTCATTGCCCATTCATTCAACAAAATTGCAATAAGCCCCCTTACTCTTGGTCAAGTGTTGATCAAATCAATATTTATCGCTCCATTCATTATGCTTTCCAGTCTACTATTATGCCTTTTGAGCTTCCCAGCTTCACAAACCAACCCCAAATAATGGATACTTTCTCTGACTGGTGGGAAGCCATTACAAGCAATTAGCTAATAAATCTCCTAAGCTCATCACTGCTAAGTTCTATTCCTCAATGCAGTTGCAAGGAAAGAAGAGAGTGGCATCCCAATCAGCCACAACTTCTACCTAAAAAGTAAATAAACCAAAGAATATACCAACTGATGCAACTACTACAACAACTCCTTCGATTGAGACAGGTCCAAAACCAAAACGCCAAAAAGTTATAGTGAAAGGACCTATTCTCCAAAATCCTCTAACTCAGCCATCTTCAACTGCCCTTGAAAGGGATTCTCAATTTGGGAACTCCTCTCAATCCATGTCCATAACCTCTTACTCTAGTCATTGCTTGAATTCACTACCCCAAAATCCCTTCTAAATAGGGTGTCGGAAAAAATTAGGGACAGTTTAAAAACATTCCTAAATTTTCAATTTTGGAATGGTTCTAAACCATTGCTAAATTAGGGCATCGCAAAAAACTTAGGGACGGTTGAAAACCGTCACAAAATTTCAATTTCAAGCCCTACTCAAATCCTACTTAATTTTTGGGAATGGTATTTTTTTCTTAGTAAAGAACGGTTTTAAATGAAAAAACCTATACATGATTATAGAAACAACAAAAGGAACTTCAAAATAATGAAATAATAGGATATAATAGAACAAGGAACTCTTGAGGAAGATGAGAAAAAGATGTAAGATATGATATTCTAAACTAGAACATCAGTAGCCAATTCTAAAGCTTCTTCCCTGGTGAGAATAAGCCACAATATGGTCCTAGTTTTCTAAATTCAGCACAAACTGGCGTAAAAGATGCAGTCTATGCTCCAAAAAATAATAACTGCATAAACTACAAATATGTATGCATGTATGAATTAATTACAAAATAATGCATTAATCAGAGTATAACACTCACAAGATATCAGTAAATAAGGTCTGAGTCTATCCATGCAAGGTTTTACTCAAGGAAAAACAAAATGAGGAAAAAGAATGTACTGAATAAATGAACATGCCAAAGTAATGAAGGAACTGAATAAAAAAAAAAATTGTTGAATTCTAAACCCTGTGCATCCATTTATTGTCTGCCAAGACAAAGCAATGGCTACTGGTAGCCAGCCCCTCCAGCTCATCCACTGACATTTAACAAAGGACCAATGAATTCCAGAGAGCTAGAAAGAGTCCCTAGAATATTACCGACTTGCTGTGCGGAACTGCAGACAGATTCTCGTAACAGATACAACAGTAAAACCCATAACAGACAAGAAAATATTCATGACAGATGCACCAATAGATTCACTATTTTTCACAACAATGGTCCTGAACCATGGACCCCACATGTTGAGAACGGGCGGTCTACTATTCAGGTGGGCCACAGTTTAGAAAACAAATGAACTGCTGTGGAGAACTAGAGTGAAATTTTCTAACCACCCACCTGCTGGGCAGACCAGATTAATTTTTAGCCAAAAATCTTGTCTTTCTTGTGACACATGTGATGGGGCCCACCCATGATGTATATGTAGAATCCAAATCGTGCATTGCATCCTCAATATATACAATGAATCATTCCGATCAAAAATCGCATTAGACACACACCACAAGGGAGCTATATAACATTATGCCTAAGACCTATATACATTCAATTGTTGTGGCCCACCTAGGTTTTTGAATGGCATGCTTCTTGTTGTGTCCTTTCAGCATGATGTGGCTCACCTGATGAATGGTTTGGATGACAAATATACAACCCGTTGGAATCCATGTTCCATCTGGAAGTTTCTACGATCAGCTTCTACCTGCCAATTTCGCCATTGTTTCCTTTGGTGTGTCCTACCTGAGTTATGGACCAAGCTGGATTTTGACACCTACACACATCACAGTGGGCCCCAAATAGCTCTAACGTATCATTCCACATGTATGTATGCATGTACAAATATACAAAGTTACCTGCCAAAGATCCCTTGCTTGGACCACTGTATTCGCAGCGAGAGCTATGTCATCCCAATAAGCTGTAACACGTGCAACATGGAAACTCCGATTCACTAAGAGGGCAACCGTCCAATTTCCCGTGAGTGGGCCCGCCCAAATCTGTAACCATTACATGATTTAGTGGCAATTTCTACTTCAAAGACAGCGAAAGCTAAAACATGTTATTTAGGACCAACCGTCCTATTGCCCGTGAGTGGGCTTGCCCAAATATATTCATGACAGATGCACCAACAGATTTACATCCCAGTATACAAATACAAGACAAATGTATATGAATGACAACTAATTAGAAATAAAGAATGGATGCATACCAAAGTGAAGCCGTCTTAGAACTATATCGACAACTCCTTTCCCTACTACCAAACAAATAAGACAGTATTAAAGCATATGCGTGATAAAGCCAAATCAATCCAAGAGAATGTAATATGTCGAGTTCGGTGAACCTTCAGTTTCTCTTTTAAAAACTTCTCGCCAAAAGCAGTTACATTCCCTGTAGAGTCAAATACAATAGTTTGATCAGGCCAAATCAAAATTCCCTTTTGGGCTATGCTATGGACAGCAAGTTACTCAGTTCAAGTGAGTCAATAAACCGACTTAATGAGTATTATGGACTCTGGACCAAGTCACACTCAAGAAATGAGTTACCAATGACTAGGAGTCAGCTGAGTTTCAAGTCCAGTCACCAAGTTCCACCTTTGATTGGGGCTGGAATTAGGGATTTGTATTGGTTCTGAAACGGTTTAAAACAGTTGCACATTCGGCATGGTTTAATTTTTAATTTTTAATTTTTTTAAAAATGAAGCGTAAGGCGGCTTCTGCCCTATACAGAAAGTAGCAACGGTTTAATTTTTTTCCAAAAAAATAAAACATTTTGATAATTGAACATACATATGGGAGACAGTATTGTTAGTTGACTCACCTGGTTTTTGGATATGCTCGATACACTCCTAACCCGAGGGAGCTCGTTCCAGAACAAGCGGGGCTACGAATGCTAAGGGAGACGTAATCAACTCAATCTAGAGAAAGATTCTGAGGTTAAGATAGGCTGGCTCCTCCTCTCCTTTTTGTTGCAGAGGTCTTACCCATGATAACATTGTTCTGTTTCTTTTATCAAGGAAAAAAAAAGGTCAATGGAAAGCAAAGCTTAGTTGTGATAGTAAAAGAAATTCGGTTGCTTCTACATCCTTATTCCGTTTCAAATAAGATTTTTTTTTTTTTTTTTTTTTTTTTTTTTTTTTGGAGAAAGGTGCAAGCATACCACCTGTAACTTTGTTGATATAGAAAGATTTATACATGGATTCAGGTGAATCGTACAAAAGGAAAAGGGCCTCACCTATCATATAATCGCTAAAGTAGAAGAAGATGAAAACTTGAAAAATAGAGACAAACTGATATACTGACATACCGATCTCTCAAAATAGACCAGATTTAGGCCATGACTATGTTTCGAATAAGAAATAAATGCATTTGATTTGGAAAATTATCTTATTAGAACATAATAAAGAGAGAATACATAGAACAATCATTGTATTAACAATATTTAGTTCATTTGCATAATCTAATATCCCTTTATTCTAAGATAGATTATTTGAAATACACAAATTGACAAAGTTTGAATGTCGAATCTTGATTTCAACTTGTGCTTCGGTCATCTCCTTAGGAGTGTTGTGTGGGTTTGATCATTCAATCTTTCCCCTTGTCGAGTTTGTCCCTTATGCGAAAGGAGAGCTTGGAGCTAAAAAGATCAAACTTGGCGATTTCGGCAGCACCTTGGCCCATTTCATTATTGACCATACAACAGCCTGGTTGTGCGGCCCGCACAACCAATCACATTGTTCTCCCTCTCACCTTCAGTCTTCCTCCACAGCTCTGCTCTTCTTTCGAAATTCTTCTCTCTCAAATGAGAGGGGGAGTAGGGTATTCATACGCCTTCACACGTGTGAACCATCGATCTTTGAGCCACAGGACCCACCTTGCACCAGATCTGACTATCCATAACAATCTGCCCTTGATCTTGGTTGCGCGACCTGCGGAATGAAGGAAATCGATTGCGCGGCCCACGCAACCAATTACTGGTTGCGCGACCCATGCAACCACTGAACATAATACTTGATTTTCTTCTTTCTTTCTCATTTCTTCAATTCCCTTTTGATCTTTTGCCATTTCAATTTTTATTCATTATTTTTATGCTCCAACAGATGCTCCCTTAATCCTTTCTTTATTTATTGGAATCAAAGAATTAGGATCAATCATTTTTAATTTTTGATCCCTGAACGCATTGCGCGACCCGCACAACGGCCACCCGAGCACCGTACTCGGCCCAATTTCCTATTAATAGCCGGTCCCAACTCATTTCTTCACTTCCATTCCCTACAGCGCAGCTCTGTTTTGCTTTTTCCTCCTCGTGCAACGAACATCGGTTGCGTGACCCACGCAACGACCACCTGTTCGTGCAACCCATAATCACATTGTGCTGTCTGTGCAACGGGATATTGATTGCATAAACTATGCAACTGATCCTGTCCAGACTTAGCTAGTTTTCCAAACTTAGCCAAGTTTCCAGACTCTTGCATTTTTTCCACTATGGTCCGCACGAAAAGAACCTACATTCCCGTTGATCCTCCCACTGAACATCCTTCTCACTAGGAATTGCCAAACCCTACACCTTTTCAAGCCTCATAATCTCCATCGTCCCCTGTCCAGCCTTCACGCAAGTGCTTTAAGACAACCGCTAAGTGTCCTGCCTACATCAAGGAGCCAGTGATCCCTACTTTTAACTTCACCGAATGCATCAACATGCTTCCATCCCCCATCTATAGAGCCATCACCATGGGCGATCTTGAAAGACCTCCCAAACATGGTCGTGAATATGATTGGGAACAATGGTTAAAATAAACAGTGCACGATCTGACCAATAGCCAGAAACTTGCTTCTAGGGAAGACACTTCACCCCCTTCCCGACCGAGGAAGACTCGCTGGAATAAGGCTCAAGAATTCCAAGAGAAAATTAAGGAGCATAACCGGAAGAAGCTGCAGAACTCTTGGGAGTCAATTCGCGAGATCGAGGGTGTCATAAAATTTGATAATCCTTATAAGCAAGGTATCGTGGTGATTCCGATCAGCCTTCATCGTCACTAGTCCATTTTGAACTATGAGCCTAGTGATCATGTAGATGGAGAAAGGCTAGCTTATACAGAGTCTTGGTCGTTCAGAGAATCAAGATTACTGGAAGACATTCTGTAGCTGACGAAATCGAGATATAAAATCAGCAATATTCATTCTATGATCTTTCTCACCCCATCTTACGACCCCACAACCTGTATCCAACTTGTTTTTACGAGATGCTCCAATAGCGTTTTAGTGAACATTGACTCATCCGGATTCCTGAAGAAGTCAGAACAAGAGGCCTCTTGACTCCCCGCAATTATTATTCTGAATAGGCCATGACAGTTCTGGCGAAGAATGTGAAGATCTTATCCAAGATAGATATCTATACCGCGATTGAAGCAACATTATATCCTTTCTATAAGGAGTCTTTTGTTCTAAAGGCCTTTCTCAATTATTGGTGCTCTTCCACCAATTCTTTCCATCTACCTGAAGGCGAAATGAGCATTACGCTCTGGGATATTCATAGGAATACCGGTCTGTCGATAACCGAAAAATTCTTCGATGAATTTGTCCCCACCAACGATGAATTAGCCTTTGTCTCTTCGCCTGACCGTATCGCCTCTATTTCAGAAACAACCACTGAACTCTTCAAAGAGATGTCCAAGTTTCCAAATATCCACAAAATTCACCCTATGTAATGGCTAGCCCATTTTAGCAGAGCTCTTCGGTAACTTTTCTTCTTTTCAAATTAGCATTTTTATTGCATCGTAATACATATTAATCTTGATTTCACCTACTTCTCCTTTTACTTCCAGGTTTAATGGTAACCACTCGCGAGAGTTGGAAGGCCTTCGTAAGAACATAAAAGAGTGCGCCAAATATTCTCTTTATGTAATGACCCAGAAAATTTCGTGCAAAGACCCGAGTACTACCTCAAATTCTTTAGAGGTTTAATGTGGGTTATTTAGCGTTAAACTTGATTACTTATGAAATTAGCATTAATCACTTTAAATTTGATCTGTAGGACTCAAAACCTGTAGAATCATTAGCGCTATGTTACCCTGAAATCTGGGATTCAACGCTAAATCCAGTTACTTTCGGGAGTACTTGGAAACTTTGTATCGGACCTGGACAGCGCGTCGAAAGTCCGATAGCGATGATCTTAGACAATTATGATCTCCTGGTTGGGCTTGACCATTACCTGAAAAATCAAGTCCAAATGATGTCCTAGGTCGATTTGCTTGAGTCCGGAATAAAGAGTGTGAGAAAGCTGAGAAATTAAATATGAATTTATGAAATCTGAGTCGTGTCGCTTACGCGCCGATTCTAAGCTTTCTGACCATTGGAATCTGACCCAATTTCACCCTCGGATCAAGGAAGATGGCCCTGACATATCATACTGCCGATGGACCTGATCGAGTTTCGGTGACCTTTGAATTGAGATTGGTCCGCCACGGCTGATCTGTAAATCTGATCGGTATGAAAACTTAGACTGACCTAGATCTGTGGTCAGTGAGCTTAAGTCCGACTGCACGTGAAAAAAGGACCACTAGAAGTGCTCCATTGGATCAATATAGACCTGATTTGGTTATAACCTAAGTATACCTTGGCCCTGGGGCTATTTTCATCCATATTTGGCCTATATAAAGACCTTAAAACCCTCACTCTCAATTCCATACAAATTTTCTAACCCTAGATAAGAGAGAGAGAGGAAAAGAGAGAGAAAGTGAGAGAGAAGTTGGTGAATCATCTTGAGATTCTTCCTTGTTACTCTGCATCCCTAAACTGTCACTTCTGAATCGTTATTCCGGCGATTCTAAGTTCATTCTTGGGTAAGTCAATCAAACCCTAGTCTGTTTTGGAGCTTAGAATAGTATAAGTGTTGATGTAGCTCATTTCTATTCATGTCTTAGGTTATCTAGTCACCGTTGACGAAGACTTATCGTCTGAATCAGATCTGTGCACATTTTCTGGTTTAAGGTGCGGACTATATTCATATAGGTTATGGTTTTTAAGGCTTTCAACGTTGGTTAATGATTTATTATTGTTGTGGATGTAATTTCATATGCCAAATGTGATGTTTATATTGCATTCCTGATATATATGAGATATATTGAGATGTGTGTATTCCTAGTATATGTAGAAAGTATCGTATATGTATGAAATACGAACATGTGTTTGCCATGATTAATTGTCGTGTATTTGTGATAGTTGTATGTGTGTCAACTCCTTGGCGAAAGGAATTGTCCAAATGTGTGTTATCACCAACATACATCATGTATGTTGGAATATGTAGTCTAAGTGTTTGTAGAAATGTCTAAATGATCTAATGTGTAATATATTATCCTATTTACGGGCGTTGAGGAGAGATTCTCAACTATCTTATTGATGTGTATGATTTCCTACATGCAATTTACATTCTTTGTTGTTTAACTTCAGACTCTACTTATGTGTAAATCTATGTTAAGTTGATATTCATCAAATGCTCATATACTGTATGATTAGAATTGTTGATTCATTACCGTTTGAATTGCTAGTATGAATATCTGTTATACCTGAATGTGTTTGGGACTATGAAATAGTCCAGGAAATCGGTAACGAACCTTGAATTCGTGGCCGAGGTTATTTTCGCCATGTAGGACGTGTTTGACAAACCCGAGTCGTATTAGGATTGTCGGTAGTGGTTTGGCCACACGGAGTGTTTGCGTACTCTATGTCATTCAACTCAACGTGCGCTCATGCTAGTCGAGTTCGTCAAGTAACCCGATTGTCCCGGTGGATGTACACCATGTATGGACGCTATTGTTTGAATCTAGGATACGAAACTTATGAATGCAATCCCGTTAACCATTATACCTTGATCTGCTAAGACTCATGAGCCAGGCATGGTAGTATGGGACACCATGGTCGAGCTGTCGGCCTACGCTGGGGTGACGAGCCTCCCCGCAGTGACCAGTGAGCATACCAGACTCGTGAGCTGATTATGGTGGTATGAGACACTATATTCGTGCTATCGGCCTACATTGATTGGTGACGAGCCCTTTGTAGTGACCTCGAGTATACTTTGATACTACATTGAGGCGACGAACCTTAGGGTAGTAACTAAGGTATGATAGGCATGCATTGATTGGTGACGAGCCCTTTGCAGCGACCTAGAAGCATATGATCATATGAGATTGTCTAGGACTGACGACCCTAGAATGGATCACTGTATGAGAGTTGATATGAGGAAGGTACCTTAGCTTCCCAATCCTGCTGTATGAAAATGATTATAACAACTTGATAATCATGTTCATGCACCGCATTGCATGTGCGTTGGCGTCGTTGGCACTGCGGGAGTTTGTCATGCGTACCGTAAGATGAAGACGCTGAGGGAGTGCAGGCGAGGGCATGCATCATTTCTACATACATCCTTGCATTAATAAGAGTAATTAGGACATGTTTGATTGTATTTCCTTATCATTACTGCTTGATTGATTTGATAACATGTTAACTTTTACTGTATAGTTCTACTGAGTTGATCACTCACTCCCACATTCTGGGACGGTGTTTCAACACCAACCAGACTCTGTCTTAGATGCAGATGATGACGCGACTCCTGAGGCAGAGCAGGAGTATGAGGATGATAAGGACGCATTTTCTTTTATGCAGTTCTCAGGCGGGTTCATGTGAGCCGTGTCCTGATCTACGGCGATATAAGGTTTATTTTGTAATGGTTTATTTTATTGGATACTTATATTTTAAAAACAACACTTGTAATTACAACCTGGCAGAGTATACATATTACAGGGACTTGCACATGTACACATATATTTCTTTAAGTCTTCCGCTTGCGACTTTCACTTATCCCTGAATTATGTTACAGTTTGGCTTAATCTATTCCATGTTTTATGCACTCATACAAACAACATACATCTATCATTGCATATGTTGCATAAGTGATGCTTTGGAACTCGGGAGCTGAGTTATGCTCGACCCTCGAATTTCAGGGCATTACACTTTATAGGGAGCTCGCAGCATTTATTGCTTAGTGGCTAAGCATAGTGGTTTTTCCTAGCTCCAAGTCAGCAGATGCCATCAGCCCCTCACTGTTTGTCGTAGCCGGTGCTATGGCCGAAGGGGTCAAATACTCCCTTGCTCCTTCTGCTTTATGTTCAATTTATAGAGCTTTTGGAGATATCGCTTCTCATAAAAAAAGTCCCTCTGTCGGCTCTGCTTCTTCCTACATGCCATGGCACTACTTCATCGGCTAGCTCGCGTATATTTCCCTTGGACCTTCAAAGTTCCAGAGAAAGCTTATGTTCATCCTTCTCATATTCCCCTCTAGTTCTTTTAAAAGAGAGTCATGCCAAAGAGGTCCTATGACTGAGTGAAAGATGTCATCTCCTCCGATGCCAAGATTAATTATTTTCATTTCTACTTACCCCGTTACACAACAGACAGACAAGTCAGACACAGAATCACTTACTCTGGGAGAAAGGGCATTTTTTTTGTCAATTAGATCGTGCAGTCTCCCGTTGAGGGAGGGAACAAAATTCTGGAGAGAACCGTACTATCCCAGTCGTTTTGCTCATCAATTCCGCTTTGATCAGGCAGTTCTCGAAGATTGTGGACTAGAGACCTGAAAGATGTCAAGTTACGATATCGGTCCATTTAACTAGGCGATGGTATGGAAACAATTACTAGGCCGAGCTAATTCTTCCTTCATTATCCCGGGCTGCGACCATATTCCTTGGGCTTCATATAATCACATGAGATGGTGGGTTCATTAGTATTATCTGGTAAGGAAAGGTCTGCTAGTAGCTAAGCCCATCTGGCTTCCACCACTAAGGCTTAGGGGTCGCACAATTGAAGAAGGAGTAAGCTTCATAGCGGAGACCAGTCACGTTCCTTTTGCCGGTCATCTTTGCATCAAAATATCCGTAAATGAACCTATTCATGAGAAGAAGCTTGACAATACCCTAGAAGGGTGGATAGCTTACTGTGTCATTTAGGAATTTAAAAAAGTTCCCCAATACCGCTCGAAAAAAGAGGAAATCACAGAGGCTACTTCCCCTATGCCAGAGAACATTGCCAATCTTCAAGACCAGCCAACCTCTTCTACTCATCTTCAACATCAGTCGATCTCTTCTCCTGCCCCCAGGACTGTCCACCCTAGTCCTTCTTCACCAATGACAAGAACTCAAATGCATACCCAAGCTTCTCCCCTTTCACCTCAAGAAGGGACCATTGCTTCTGTTTCTCCAGCTTTAGTTGGCGCAGATTCTTAACCGGGAAGTAGCCGATCTCTTCCTTCTAAAGGGAAACAGGTTGTAATTGAAGAAGTCAGTGAAAGAGATTCAGAGAGTGAAAGTTCAACTCCCTCGTTTGGAAATACTATTTCTAATGAATATGAGGTGGAAAGAAAAGATCAAGATGATGACTATGAGGAGGGGGAAGTTGATATTAGTGGCGAAGAAAACATTATTGTAGAAGATGTTCCTGCTGATGAAGAACATTTCCTTCCGACCTCTGAGGCTGTTCCTGCAAAAACTTCACCCATAGTGGGGGAAGAAGAAGATGAACCCCTAGACTGTGGGGAATATGGTTATTCACCATGTAAGAAAATCTTGCTATTTTGTTTACTTTCAATCTTTTCTCCTTCCTTATCTTACGTATTTTTATTTTAGGTGATTATGTTGTTAATATTGGGGCAGATAATATTTCCCCATAGATTTACTTCCTGTCATACTAGCGGCTTCACAGAGATTCTCTCTGCCCCCATGGGTAGTGGCACGCGAAATTATTTTTCTGGTAGAATCAACTGATCTACCAACTCCCACCACCATTGATTCTAGTACTAAAGCTAAGGCTCCATCTTTTGTTGAGATGGTGAGACCTGATCCCCTTCTTATTAGAGAGATGTAACCTCCCACTGTTTCGGTACCAGCAGAAGGTACATCCTTTTCCTCATTTACACTTTCCATATTATCTGCACTTATAGTTTTGCTATTACTTTATATCTTCTATTTCTTAATAGGGAACTACCCTAAAGTGGCACGGCGAGTTCTGGTTCTATTGAGACTTCATCAAATGTGCTATCTTTCGAGAAGATTTTTGTGTACAAAATAGCTTTGATTAGGAACTCCATATTTATAACGCCCCGACTTTTCAGGACCCGAGTATATGACCCGATTTCCAAAAACCTGAGTGTTAACCTTAAAGGATGGTCAAATTGGAGTACACATTTTTTTTCATCCATTCAGAGTAAGCAGATGAGTGTAGAGTGGACAAATCAGCATAAAGGAAAATTTCATTTACATTTGGAATATACAAAAAGTTGTCCATAATGACTTATATAAACTAATGCCCCCATTCTTACAATTACAAAATGAAATAATATTACATGCGAAATAAGGTAAATTACAATAATCTTGGGATGTGAAATCCTGTAGCAACGCTGTGAATACAATCGGCTTGCTCTACACCTACATCAACTGTTACGGATTGGTAGCGTCAATGGCTATCGCAGTGAGGAGCACCCTCTAAGATTGCACACTCATCATTCATAATCCAATACAGCTCGCAAGTCATGAAAATGAATATATTAAACAAGGTATTTCATAATCGTGATCATATACTCAAAAATCAAGCCAGTCAATAGAATCTCATCATAAGCAAAACATAATAGTAATCGCAATATAAGGAAATATGTTCAGGTAATCAAATAATCAACCATACGACTTTCTATTACACTCGAAAATCACATTGCACGTGAACTCTACAAAATGGCTAGAAAATCGATAAGTGAACTTCAGCTCCACCCAAAAATCATGATACAAGTAAAATCTGTAAGGTGAATAGAAAATTAACCTTTAAACCTTTACTTCACCCGGGAATCACATAGTACATGAACCCAGCAAGATGGATAGAAAATTAATAAGCAAACTTCAGCTCCACTCAAAAATCATGGTACGACTGAACTCCACATATGAAGAGAATCAACATACAAACTTTAGACCACTCGAAAATCATATCGTACGTGAATACCGCAAGATGGCTAGAAAATCGATAAGCGAACTTCAGCTCCACCCAAAAATCATGGTATGACTGAACACCGCAAGATGGCTGGGAAACAAACATACAACTCTAGACCACCCGAGAATCATATTGTACATGAACAACGCAAGATGACTAGAAAATCGATAAGCGAACTTCAGCTCCACCCAGAAATCATGGTACGACTGAACACTCTAAGATGGCTAGGAACCAACAGGTTATACAAACATAACCAACAAGACACAAAAGGGAACCAATAGATTATCACAGCCATGAAGGGTAAATAAATGAACTAAGCCACATAGGGTAAATATGCGGTCTAAGCCATGTAAGGTATATGTGCGATCCAAGTCGCGTAACTCAAATATGGACCACGATGTGGTGAGTTTATGACAGGTTTCATTCATTACATCACTCAATCACAAACGGCAACCATACATTTAATTAACAATATACAGCTCAAGAGAACATGTTATCATTAATCATCTATGCTTGTTGTAATTAAAGAGATATATTCATTATCTAACACAGGAATCAGGTGTGCAACATATTAACATATTCACATATTCACATAATAAGTTAAGCAGCTCAAATAAGTAACTTAAGAGATACTAGATGGAAAGGATTAAGGCAACATCTATGATTAAATTGATAAATTTAAGTGAGAAGCTCAAAGGGTGAGTCCTCACCTGATGAACCGAATCATCTTCTAGTGTCACTAACTGCTTGCACCCTTAGGATTGTATCTTACCGCAAATCATGAACTTGTACAATTAGATCCAGGTTCTAAGCACTACCTAGGGTTTAAGATCATAGCCTAGGGCTATCCTTTAGGGTTTTAGTATAGAATTAGAGTTTTCATCTTAGGGTTTAGTGCCAGGCTTGTATTTTAGGATTCGTACTCTGATTATAATTATTATTGTTTATCTTTGTACGATGAATGTAGTAATAGTAATAATGGGAGTACTAAATAGCCGGTATTAACAATTATACCGACATTACCTAATACTCTTATAGTGACTTATAATCTCTTAAATAATTCAAGTAATAATAATAAAATTTTTCTTACTAACCATAATATAATAACAACTAACACTCAATAATCATATTAACCGAATTATACAAACCCCATGATAATATTATTTAATGATGATGATCATAGTTATCAATGATAATTTTTAAGGGTGAGGACTAAACACTTGTGTTTAACAGTTGTAATTTGTATGTAATAACTAACATTAGTGTAGGTAATTTGCACATGGTTAACCATGTTGGGTATTAACGATACTAATGATGATAATTAGGCTAGCATTAATAATAGAATTCGAAACAAATCCCAATCAGGAAGGAGAAGGTGGACTTACCTTGTTGATTCGGTTCACCACTATCTTCTTTTATCTTTCTTGTTTCTTTCTTTCCTTTCTTTTTCTCTTTATTTTGCTAGAAGGTCCAACCACACTTAGACCAGACCCAAGCCTAGCTGGACTCGGTCCCAGCCGAGTTGACTCGGTAGCGACTCGGGACTCATCTTCCTCTCCTCTTCTTTCTTTCTCCCCTCTTTCTTTCTCCCTCCATTTTCTTTCTTCTATTGATGGAATATCTAGCCATACCTGGACCAGCCCAAGTTCAACCTAACCTACCTAGACTCATTTTTCCAGCAAGTTGACTCGATGATAACCACAGTTGGCTTCCACTCTCTCTCCTTTTCTCTTCTCGGCGATAACCACAGCCGGCTTCCACTCTCTCTCCTTTTGTCTTCCTCTCCCTATTCCCCCCCCCCTTTTTTTTCTTTTGTTGTTGTTGGAAATGTCCAGCCATGGCCGTCCAACTCGGCCCGACTCAGCAGTGGACCAAAACTCAGTCAAATCAGAGAGTCGCTGAGTTACTCACGCCCAATCTCGTACTTCCCTCTCTCCCTCTCTTCTTCTCTCTTATTTCTTCTCCTTTTTTTTCCTTTTCTTCCTGCTCCCATTCTTCTCCTTCTCTTCACATGCTGGAACGTCCAGCAGTGGACGTTGAGCTCAGACAGGCTCGGTTCGAGCTGTTGCAGCAGTTGGATGACGTTCTCCCTCTCTCTGATTCTTTCTTCTTTCTTTCTTTTTCCTTTCATCTTTTCTTTCACCTGCTGTAGGTCTAGTGGAATCACTGGACCCTGGATTCGACCCGAATCGACTCGGTTTGGTGTGGCTCAAATGAGGAAGAAGCTCCACCGTTAATGGCGATTTTCAAGCGGTGGGGTTTCTCTCCAATCCGGTTTCCCTGGATAGTCTGGATTAGCTCCTAGAAGCTTCTGGAATGGAGAAATTAGTGCTTGAAGTGGGTTTATTTCGTGGTTTTAGAGAAAGATGAAAACGGCCTATTCTGTCTCTCTCAGTCCCTTTTCTTTTCTAAAGACCTAGCTAGGCCGGCTAGGATCTCTTCGATTTGAACGGTGGAGATGCAAGAAGAGGAGCCTCCATGGATCACCAGCTTGGCAGCAAGAACAGGTTCCATTTTCATAATGTTTGTGTTTGTAGGGCCTATTCTCCGCAATGATTGTGTGCATGCAGGTGCATTTCAACCGGTGAAACCACCCAGGGTTTGGTCAGAACTAAGTGGATGACCCGATGGATGGCTCTGATCATCCAGGTAGCTGATGATGGTGGGCCATGGATAAAAAATGGAGGACGCCTGCTCGTCCGCTGCCATTCCGAAGAGAGAGAGAGAGAGAGAGAGAGAGAGAGAGAGAGAGAAATCTCTCTTTTTTTAGAGTGACGTGGTCAGAGGCATTTGACCGAGCCTCCTTGGATTGGTGCACAATGAGTGCACCATTCTTGGTGCACATGCAACATATGTGTGGGGTCCATCGTGACTTTTATGGGAAATCCACTCCAATTCTTCTAGGGAGCTCTACCAAAGGATTTTAGGCCATTGATCGGACTGACCTAAGGTCTAGGTGGGGCCCACAACTCGAAATTGAACGTCAACAGCTAAAATGGTCCCCGAAATTTATCAGACGATTGGGTCCACCTATATTTTGATCTTTAGATATTAAATGTTTTTTTAGAATAAGTTTTAATATTTTCTATTATCATTATTATTATTATTTTTATTATTATTATTTCCATGCGTGTGCACTGTTAATCATGTTGTGGATCTTGCTCCATAGGTTGTTAGGACTACCTATCTCATGATTTTACATTATAATTATAATAATAATAATAATAATAATTATTATTATTATTATCATTTTTATTACCATCCTTGTAGATTTTTGTTATGCTCTTCCTTAAGTTGTTTACGTGGGTCCTATCTTAATCAGCACCATCTATTTACTCACTCAGCCTTGTAGGGCTTTGATCATCATAAGTGGGCCATTCTTGTGATCTCACAGACAACTAATGATTCCCGCTAATCCGATGGTCAGATCATCTTCAGGTCTGACCCTCAGGGTTTCTAGTGGCTCTTAGTTGGACCTAAAAGGAATCTAATGGTCTCTACTACCATCAAATTGTTGGATTGCCTAATTGTGTCATGGGTTTCAACATTAAGTGACGTGACATGGAGGACCTAGCAGTCTGAGATTCAATACAAGATAATATAAGTTCATTTTATAACCCGATGGTTGGATTAGGGAAATTACGTGTTGGAGTGATTGACAACACATTATGGATCTACTAAATGGTAGGTCTCGTGGTTCAGGCTTCAAATTCTAAGATGGAAGGTTGGATTTTAACTATTAAGGGCACTATTGTCCTAAAGTAAGTTCTTGAAATCACATGATGGTCCATCTCAAGGATCCATCGAACGAAAAGCTCGATTTACGGGTGAATTCTACCCCCAACGGTCAGATGACTTAATATATCGATGAAGATTATACTAAACGGCCGAGATGGATAGATTGTGGGTCACTAGATGATGATGTGTAAGGTAAGTCATGTGTGTTGGATTTAGATATTTATAGTAGCACCCGAGTATTGAAAAGTATGGGGTGTTACAATCTACCCCCCTTAAAGAGAATTTCGTCCCTGAAATTCAGTACTTGTACTGTGGATAGGAACGATGACAATCTAATTTACAATGCTTCTAAGAATTCACTATTTTCCCTTAAAGAATGTGTGTTTGTACAATTTTATACAACTAATTATAAAAATTGGGGTTACTACAATCTACCCCCCTTAAAGAAAAATTTTACCCTTGAGATGTGATGATGTACACACAACTACTAACGTTATCGTGTTTACTAGGATTAGAAGTTCATTTTTGTGGTTAATAATAATATCACATCCTTCTCTTCCCTTACCTTAATGATAGTTCCCTGTTGTCTATGGTACGGTATAATTTTTCATTTTCAACGTTCGAGCTAACACGGTTAGATGGTTGTAGTAAGTTTGAGCCCGATACTTCAATCATCTGTTTGTGCAGGACAGAGGATTTTGGTATCCATTGATAGTCCTATTAGATCTCGATCCTTTACTTGATCAGGGCATCAAGATCGTTGAGATTTGTTAGGACTTAGAATTTGAGTCAAATAGCGCAACGTCGCTTAAGTATGGTTCCCTCAACTCGTGATCCCGATTATTCTAGACTCATGGGAAATATCATGTGATCTTCAAATTTTTCAATGAGAGCGCCCAAAATTTACATGAATAGACACGGACGACCATCACACTTTCAGTGCGCACCCTAGTCACCTAGTGTACTACCAAAGAGTTTCATGACCAAAATTTCTACATGAAAATTTTGAGTTTGAAATTTGTCGAATTCACCTAGGGTTTCAAATCTAGTCTCGACATGCTCAGACTATGGTTGAAAATTTACCTAAGATTTTATAAGTTCACCTCTAATTATTCTTTAGGTACTGAAACTTATGGGAATGTTATATCTAAGGATGTGTATTAGAGGATTTCAACTATAATTTCTAGTGCGATTCTTAAGTTTGGAGAGCACTTGTGTCTATTCAAATGCACAATCTAGTGCTCAAGGGAGTTCCTACGAAGCGTAAGTTCATTTCATTCATGAAGTGTTGTGATAATGTTATCTCTAACCAAGGAAAATTATAGCAAGAGTTTGAATCCTAAATTCCTAAAATGTTCTTTGAGAGTCACGTCTAAGGAATGTTTTTATTCGACCTCAAATACGTCATAGTGGGTATTTGTTCTTCCACGGTACATGAATTTAATTTCTAAGTTCAAACAACAATTCTGGTAGTTTTCAAGGGTACTAAAGTTATATTTCTAAGTCCTAAGGTTATCCAAACAATGTGCTAGGGAACCTAAAATATTGGGTATCTATATTTTTAACTTTCTTAAATTCTAAGGTAAATGCATCTGATTTCAAATGGCCATCCTAATCATCTCTAAGGAATTTCTACATGAGTCTAAGGTCCAGGGTCTAACTTAGAATTCTTAAGGGAATCCTTACGTACATCACAATGGGTATTCGGTACACCTTTAATTCCTAAGTCCAAACGACTACCCTGGTAGTTTAGAAGAGGACTAAAGCCTTGTTTCTAAGTTCAAATGTCTAAACTTACAAGGTTCAAAGGATTTAAGTTGGTCCATAATTTCTAAGGTTATCCAAACACCTCTCATAGGGACCTAATATTTGAATTTTTATATCCTCATTTCCTCCCCATTCTAAGTGATTTCCTCGTAAGTTGAAGTCCAAGGTCTAACCAAAGCTTTCAAGGGAGCCTACAGTTGAAGTTTCTATGTTCTCAAATTGTCCCTAGTTCAGATGGATATCATGTAAGTTTGGATTGCCATCCAAATAACTTATAAGGGAACCTAAGTTTGGGTTTCTACATTCTCATTCATTCTCCTAAGTCTAAGGGAGATTTACCTAAGTTCAAGTTTCTAATTTCAAATATCCTAACTGTGACATTTAAGGCTTGTATAAGATCATTTCCCAAGGCCAAGTTTGTCCAAACTATGCTCTGATACCAACTGTAATGCCCCAACTTTTCAGGACCCGAGTATATGACCCGATTCCCAAAAATCCGAGTGTTAACCTTAAAGGATGGTCAAATTCGAGTACACATTTTTTTTCATCCATTCAGAGTAAGCAAATGAGCGTAGAGTGGACAAATCAGCATAAAGGAAAATTTCATTTTCATTTGGAATATACAAAAAGTTGTCCATAGTGACTTATACAAACCAATGCCCCCATTCTTACAATTACAAAATGAAATAATAATACATGTGAAATAAGGTAAATTACAACAATCTTGGGATGTGAAATCCTGTAGCAACCCTATGAACAGCATCGACTTGCTCTACACCTGCATCAACTGTTACGGATTGGTAGCGTCAATGGCTATCGCAGTGAGGAGCACCATCTAAGATTGCACACTCATCATTCATAATCCAATACAGCTCGCAAGTCATGAAATTGGATATATTAAACAGGGCATTTCATAATCATGATCATATACTCAAAAATCAAGCTAATCAATAGAATCTCATCATAAACAAAATATAATAGCAATTGCAATATATGGAAATATGTTCAGGTAATCAAATAATCAACCATACGACTTTCTATTACACCCGAAAATCACATTGTACGTGAACTCTATAAGATGGCTAGAAAATCGATAAGTGAACTTCAGCTCCACTCGAAAATCATGGTACAAGTAAAATCCATAAGGTGAATAGAAAATCAACCTTTAAACCTCTACTTCACCTGGGAATCATATAGTACATGAACTCAGCAAGATGGCAAGAAAATTAATAAGCAAACTTCAGCTCCACTCGAAAATCATGTTACGACTGAATTCTGCATATAAAGAGACAATCAACATACAAACTCTAGACCACCCGAAAATTATATCGTACGTGAACACCACAAGATGGCTAGAAAATCGATAAGCGAACTTCAGCTCCACCCAGAAATCATGGTATGACTAAACACCGTAAGATGGCTAGGAAACAAACATACAACTCTAGACCACCTGAAAATCATATTGTACATGAACACCGTAAGAAAATCGATAAGCAAACTTCAGCTCCACCTAGAAATCATGGCACGACTGAACACTGTAAGATGGCTAGGAAACAACAGGGCATACGAACATAACCAATAAGCCACAAAAGGGAACTAATAGACTATCAAAACTATGGAGGGTAAATAAATGAACTAAGCCACGTAGGGTAAATATGCGGTCTAAGCCATGTAAGGCATATGTGCAATCCAAGTCGCGTAAGTCAAATATGGACCACAAGGTGGTGAGGTTATGACAGGTTTCATTTATTACATCACTCAATCACAAACGGCAACCATGTAGTTAATTAACAATAAACAGCTTAAGAGAACATGTTATCATCAATCATCTATGCTTGTTGTAATTAAAGAGATATATTCATTATCTAACACAAGAATCAGGTGTGCAACAATTAACATATTCACATATTCACATAATAAGTTAAGCAACTCAATCAAGTAACTTTAGAGATACTAGATGGAAAGGATTAAGGCAAACATCTATGATTAAATCGATGAATTTAAGTGGGAAACTCAAAGGGTGACTCCTCACTTGATGAACTGAATCACCTTTTAGTGTCACTAAGTGCTTGCACCCTTGGGACTGTATCCTATCACAAATCATGAACATGTATAATTAGATCCAGGTTCTAAGCACTACCTAGGGTTTAAGATCATAGCTTAGGGCTATCCTTTAGGGTTTTAGTGTAGAATTAGGGTTTTCATCTTAGGGTTTAGTGCTAGGCTTGTATTTTATGATTCATACTCTGATTATAATTATTATTGTTTATCTTTGTACCATGAATGTACTAAAAGTCATAATGGAAGTATTAAATAGCTAGTATTAAATACTCTTATTGTGACTTACAATCTCATAAATAATTCAAGTAATAATTATAAGATTTTTCTTACTAACCATAATATAATAACAACTAACACTTAATAATCATATTAACTGAATTATACAAACCCCATGATAATATTATTTAATGATGATGATCATAGTTATTAATGATAATTTTTAATGGTGAGGACTAAACACTTGTGTTTAACAGTTGTAATTTGTATGTAATAACTGACATTAGTGTAGGTAATTTGCTCATGGTTAACCATGTTTAGTATTGATGATACTAATGATGATAATTCGGCTAGCATTGATAATAGAATTCGAAATGAATCCAAATCAGGAAGGAGAAGGTAGACTTACCTTGTTGATTCGGTTCACCACTATCTTCTTTCTTTTTTCTTTCTCCCTTTCTTTTCTTTATTTCCTTTCTTTTCTCTTTATTTTGCTGGAAGGTCTAGCCACACCTGGACGAGACTAAGCCCAACTGGACTCGGTCCCAACCGAGTCAACTCGGTATTGACTCGGGACTCAACTTCCTCTCCTCTTCTTTCTTTCTCCCTCCATTTTCTTTCTTCTATTGCTGGAATATCCATCCATACCTGGACCAGCCCAAGTTCAACCTGACCTAGCCAGACTCGATTTTCGACCAAGTTGACTCAGTGATAACCACAACTTGCTTCCACTGTCTCTCCTCTTCTCTTCCTCTCCCTCTTCCCCCCCCCCCCCCCCGGCGCCTTTTTTCTTCTTTTGTTGTTGCTGTGGCCGCCCAACTCAGCCCGACTCGGCAATGGACCAAAACTCAGTCAAATTAGTAAGTTATTGAGTCAACCCATGACTCACGCCCAAGCTCTCTCTTCCCTCTCTCCCTCTCTTCTTCTCTCTTATTTCTTCTCCTTTTTTTTTCCTTTTCTTCCTGCTCCCATTCTCCTCCTTCTCTTCACATGCTGGAACGTTTAGCAGTGGACGTTGAGCTCGGACAGGCTCAGTTCGAGTTACTGTTGCAGCTGGCTAATGTTCTCCCTCTCTTTAATTCTTTCTTCTTTCTTTCTTTTTTCCTTTCTTCTTTTCTTTCACATACTGCAGGTCCAATGGAATCACTGGACCCTGGTTCGACCCGAATTGACTTGGTTTGGTGTGGCTCAAACGAGGAAGAAGCTCCGCCGTTAATGGCGGTTTCCAAGCAGTGGGGTTTCTCTCTAATCCGGTTTCCCTAGACAGTTTGGATTAGCTCCAAGAAGCTTTTGGAATGGAGAAATCGGTGCTTGAAGTGGGTTTAGTTCGTGATTTCAGAGAAAGAGGAAAACGGCCGGTTCTGTCTCTCTCAGCCCCTTTTCTTTTATAAAGACCTAGCTAGGACGGCTAGGATCTCTCCGGTTTGAACAGTGGAGATGCAAGAAGAGGAGCCTACATGGATCGCCAGCTTGGCAGCAAGAACAGGTTCCATTTTTGGAATGTTTGTGTTTGTAGGGCCTATTCTCCGTAATGATTGTGTGCACGCAGGTGCATTTTAATAGGTGAAACCACTCGGGGTTTGGTCAAAACTAAGTGGCTCACCCAATGGATGGCTCTGATCATCCAGGTAGTTGATGATGGTGGGCCATGGATAAAAAATGGAGGATGTCTGCTCATCCGCTGCCATTCCGAAGAGAGAGGGAGAGAGAGAGAGAGAGAGAGAGAGAGAGAGAGAGAGAGAGAGAGAGAATATCTCCTTTTGTTAGAGAGATGCAGTCATAGGCATCTGACTGAGCCTTCTTGGACTGGTGTACAGTGAGTTCACCATTCCTGGTGCACATGCAACATTTGTATGGGGTCCATCGTGACGTTTGTGGGAAATCCACTCCGTCAATTCTTATAGGGAGTTCTACCAAAGGATTTTAGGCCATTGATTGGGCTGATCTATGGTCTAGGTGGGGCTCACAACATGATTTGTGTCATATTGGTGGATTCTCGTCGATCTTGGGTCCACCTATATTTTGATCTTAAGATGTTAATTGTTATTATTAGAATAAGTTTTAATATTTTCTATTATCATTATTATTATTATTTCCATGTGTGTGCACTGTTAATCATGTTATGGGTCCTACTTTATAGGTTGTTAGGACTACCTATCTCATGATTTTACAGTATTATTATATTATAATAATTATTATTACTATTATTATTATTATTATTATTATCATCATTATTATTACCGTCCTTGTAGATTTTTATTCTGCTCTTCCTTAAGTTGTTTATGTGGGTCACATCTTAATCAACACCATCTATTTACTTACTCAGCCCTGAAGGGCTTTGATCATCATAAGTGGGCCATACTTGTGATCTCACGGACAACTAATGATTCCCACTAATTTGACGGTCAGATCATCTTCAGGTCAGACCCTCAGGGTTTCTTGTGGCTCATAGTTAGACCTAGAAGGAATCTAATGGTCTCTACTACCATCAAAAGGGTGGATTGTCTAATTGTGTCGTGGATTTCAACATTAAGTGACGTGCCGCGAAGGACCTAGCAGTGTGGGATTCAATACAAGATAATATAAGTTCATTTTATAACCCGGTGGTTGGATTAGGGAAATTACGTGTTGGAGTGATTGACGACACATTGTGGATTTACTGAATGGTAGGTCTCGTGGTTCAGGCTTCAAAGTCTAAGATGGATGGTTGGATTTTAACTATCAAGGGCACTGGTGTCCTAAAGTAACTTCTTGAAATCATGTGATGGTCCATCTCAAGGATCCATCGAATGGAAATCTCGATTTATGGGTGAATTTTACCCCCAATGGTTAGATGACTTAATAGATCGATGGAGATTATACTAGACGACCGAGATAGATAGATTGTGGGTCACTAGATGATGATGTGTAAGGTAATTCACGTGTGTGAGATTTATATATTTATAGTAGCCCCCGAGTGCTGAAAAGTACGGGGTGTTATAATACTAGCTATTATCGAGATGTTTAAAGATCCTGATCAATGGCCAAATCTGGCTGTTGCTTTAGATATTCTGGACAGTGCTGCACGGATGGCTAAAGTCAATGTTTCTTTCATACGTGATGCTCTCCTAAGATTTCATAATTCAATAATTGCTCTGACATCAGCTAAAACTGCGATTATCCCGCCTGAGATTTTGGAGTATAAGAAGCAACTTGCATACTCTAGGGTGAAGGTTTCTTAGATTGCTCCCATCATTTCTCGTCCCGACCAAGAATAGCTATCTTTGCAAGAGCAACTAAAGACTTTTACTGATAACAAGATGACTATTTAGAATCGTATTGCCCTTTTGAAGAAAGAAATCGCTCAGCTGGAGAAGCAGGATCTGGCAGAAGATCTGAACATTAGAAGAGTACAGGAAAAGATATAATGTATCCTTCATTCCATGGACGCCAAAAGATCTGAATTGGCTAAGAATGAAGAATTAATTGCCTCCTTAGAAGAAAAGCTAACGGGTATCTCGGATCCTACCAGAATTATTTCAAATGCCAGATTGGAACACGCAGTTACTCAAGTTAATCTTCAAGAAAATTTGCAACAATACTTAGCAGCATTAAGCATGACAGGAAAACTGTCATGCCCCAGCCTCCATAGTACCGACAGCCTCCGTAGTACCCCATTTTTAGCTCCCGACACTCATACATCAGGTTCCTATCCTGGGATCCTACAAGGAGGATTTTCAACATAAATTTGATTCGCAGTAAGCATAACCATAAGCATAACCCATAAACAACAATCGACAACATCATCACAAATCTACTATGATAAAAGAACTTTAAGTACAACACGTATAAAGGGAAATACAATAACAGAATCGGAAGCTCCAGAAGTCTGTTGCAGGCCCCAATCTCAATGCTGCTGCGGCGTCCTAGCGTCACCTGCACACATCAATCATGCATAAGCTTATAGAAAGCTTAGAGGGTGGTGTAAGTGTGTGCACAATCTGAGCGTGCTCAGAATGCAATATTAGAGCAATGCAGAATCATGCTGATAAGTACATGAATGTGATCAGCCATACTAAGGCTATGTGGTGCAAGACATGAATGCTATCGGTCATATAATGACCATGCAATGTGAGATGCAATTCAAGCATGCCAATCTTCATTCGAATCCACAAATCAATGCAGCTCATCATTAAAACATCAAATATCAGTACAGTTCTTACTTTAGATAATCATCAGGGTTTAGTACACTCCAAATGACACTGCCCCTTTCTCATGCACGCAGTCCAAGTGAGCGAAAGAAACCTCATTATCCACCTAGCCAATAGCCTACTAATACCTATTCGGCATGTCGATAGCGGACCCATTTACGAGCTAGTCATACTCAGCCTAGTAATGCCCTTACCCTCAGGCGGGTAAGGCCAGACCCCTTCCAATCGACCATGACACGGTGGGAGACACAGCTTCCTAATATTTGACCCTCGTGCACTCATGTATCCACTTAGTCTCGACATTAGAGTCATCCTCTGGTACCATTAAGTTTAGAGATTTTCACCCAAAGACATTTATGGCGCCTCGATACTAGTAACGGTATTTCTAGTGTCCGATCCTGCCATCCATGATATGCCTATAGAGGCCACAGCCCTAATGTTGCTAGGGCGTATAGCAATCTTGTCATGCAAATGCGAGGTGTATGAATCACACTATCAATCATGTAGTAATCCTGCACATACCGCGCTCTTATGCGGGGCAACTCCGCCTATCAGGGAGCCCCATAAGCAATCTGCCCGAAGGCATATGCTATGATCAGTCACTCATTTTGAGCATACATATGATGCATATGAGCATGAATCATGGAGTTATACTAAGCATGTTATATAGTAATGAACTATCTTCATAACGAAGGTAAGCCTAGACGGCCTATATACAACAAGTATGGACCTAACAATGGGCCTTAGGGAGAGTTACAAAGCAAACATTTAACCATCATTACCCTTACATGTGGACGTCAAACCATCATTGCTCCAAAGACATGGCTATCATAAACATCATTACATACTTCATGGTGGAATCTCACATCGCAATGGGCCTCATATACAACACATTCGCCCCCACACAAAGGCCTCACATACGTTTTATCAGGCCTCACTCATGATCCTTATATACATTACATTGGTCCTCAACCCATGGGCCTCAGATACATCTTAATGGGCCTCATATACATCAAGTGGGCCACATCACATGGCCGACACCAATGGGCCTCACATACATTATGTGGGCCGCATCCACGGGCCGCACCAATGGGCCAATATACATGAAGTGGGCCGCATTATATGGGCTGCACCAATGGACTAATATGCATCAAGTGGGCCGCATTATATGAGCTACACCAATGGGCCAATATACATCAAGTTGGTTGCATTATATGGGCCACACCAATGGGCCAACATACATTAAGTGAGCCGCTCCAATAGGTCAATATACATCAAGTGGGCCACATCATATGGGCTGCACTAATGGGCCAATATACATCAAATGGGCCACATTATATGGGCTGCACCAGTGGGCCAATATACATCAACTGGGCCGCATCACATGCGCCACATCATCTACACCATTCATCTATTTTTAAAGATCATTTTAGTGCATTAAGCAAAAAAAATGGATCAAATTGGACGATCATCTGGACCATACCACAAATAACAGTGGAGACAATGATTTCCACTGTTTAAACCTCACAGGGCCACCATAACATTTATTTTCCATCCAATCTGTTCATAAGGTCACAAAGACCTGAATTGAGAGGAAAAACAAATTTCATACTGATCCAAAACCTCTGTGCTCCGAAAAGGGTTTCAATGTAGGCGTTCACTCCTCCGCTGTTTTCTTCAGCGTGGTCCCCCTGATAGATCTGTCTTATTTTTAATCTCAAGCCTTAAGAAGGGCTCACCAATTGGATGGACGATTTGGATGTAACACATACATCATGTTGGACCTGAGAACTTGCTGACATCTTTCCAGCATAGCAGCTACGCTGCTGGGGCCCACCATCTAAATGATGGACAGCTGGGATACAACATATACATCACGAGGGGCCCACAGGGCTAGCTAACATCACCAGCTATATAGCTGGTGTGTGGCTAGGCCACCATCCAGATGGACTCAGAGGTTGGTGATGTCAATACACTAGCTATACAGCTAGTGTGGTAGACCAGCCAATTAACTTCTCCAGTGGGTGGGATCCCACGTGGGGCCCACCATCACATATATATGATATATATATCACATACATTATATTATTATATATATTATAGTATATATATGATATATACTCTTTTTTTAAAAATGACTGTTGTGTTTTCTCTTTACACAGTCTAACACGTCCCATGTATGGGTGTAATACATTTATCAATGTGGGGTCCACGTACACGTGGCCCACCAGCCACATACACCGAGGTGGCCCCATGTACATGTGGCCCACTGATGGACGGTGTGGATCTAGTCCATTCATCATGGTGGGGTCCATACATCTTAAAGTGGATAATATGGATATAATACATACACTATAGGTGGGCCACTCACATCATCATCACCACCTAAAAGAAAAAGAGAGAGAGGGAGAGAGAGACGGTGTAGCGGAGGGACCCCACCACTATGGGCCCCTCTTTGATCACGTACATACATCAAAATGGGTCCCAACATAAGTGGGCCCTTAAACGGAAATCAATGGTGGATCACCCACCAATCGACCTTCTTCTTTAGTTCCTTAAACTCCCAAGCTCCTTAGTTTCGATCTTAATGGAGGATGATGAAGATTGGATGACTAAGTTGAGAGATTGGGGTAGGGAAGTGGGCCACACTTGGGTTTGGCTTGGGAAGCTTGGACGTTGGATGCTCTCCTTGGGAGCTTGAGAGTGAAGAGAGAAATGAGAGAGAGAGAAGTGATGGGATGAAAAGAGATGGAGTGATGGGTGATGGGTGATGTAAGGAGAGAGGGATGGGTGTGAGTGACATGAGAGTTGACTTAGGGAACGAGGGGATGGGTTGCTTGTAATTGTGATAAGGTGTGTACTTGACTTGATTAATTGATTGATGGATTGATGGGATAGGTTGTACAGATTTTCTCTGAATTTGTACACATGGCATTTTCCTCGAAATGATTGCGAGCCCACATCTTCTGGCCTGGATATCACATCGGCGCGTGAGACGCGGCATTGGAACCGCGATGACGGCGTAGTCGCTAGGATATAAGTTTCGAGTCGAGCTGATATAGATCTTCGGGATGCGAATTAGGGTCATGCACAAACATCGATTACAGGTCACGGGTCACCAAAATTCGACTGAGAGGACCGCGGGAGTTCACGGAACGGTATAGTTTAGGATATGGGCCTTACAAGAAATATGAGATATAAAACTTTGACATTTTTTATTGTTATTACAATACTCTTGGAATTGTAAGTTATACAAGTATTTTATGATTATTCTATGTATTCTCTCTTTATTATGTTCTAATAAGAGATTATGGGTTCGATCCCCAGCAGAGTCGCCATTTTGTTTTGAACAAGAAACAGATGCATTTGCTTTGGGGAATTATCTTATTAGAACATAATAAAGAGAGAATACACAGAACAATCATTGTATTAATAATATTGAGTTCATTTACATCCTCTAATATCCCTTGATTCTAAGATAGATTATTTGAAATATACAAATTGACAAAGTTTGAATGTCAAATCTTGAAGTTGGCAGCATTTCGACTTGTGCTTCGGTCATCTCCTTAGGAGGAATGTTGTGTGAGTTTGATCATTCGATCTTTTCCCTTTTCGAGCTTGTCCCTTATGCAAATGGAGAGCTTGGAGCGACGAAGATCGAACTTGGCGATTTCGGCAGCACTTTGGCTCCTTTCATTACTGACCATACAACAGCCTGGTTGTGCAGCCTGCGCAACCAATCACACTGCTCTTCCTCTCACCTTCAGTCTTCCTCCAGAGCTCCGCTCTTCTTCCGAAATTCTTTTCTCTCAAATGAGAGGGGGAGTGGGGTATTTATAGGCCTTCACACATGTGAACCCTTGATCTTTGAGCCATGGGACCCACTTTCCACCAGATCTGACTATCCATAACAATCTGTCCCTGATCTTGGTTGCGTGACCCGCGTAATGGAGGAAATCGATTGCGTGGCCGGCATAACCAATTACTGGTTGCGCAACCCACGTAACCACTGAATATAGTACTTGATTTTCTTCTTTCTTTCTCATTTCTTCTATTCCCTTTTGATCATTTACCATTTCAATCTTTCTTCAATATTTTTAAGCTCCAACAGACTGTAAGGTTCGTATCCTAGTCTGTACCATTCCGTAGACTTCCGCGATCCTCCTAGTTGAATTTTGACAAGGTGTGACCCGTAATCGGCGTTTGCGCTCGACCTTAAGTTACATCCTATATATCTGAGTCAACTTGACCCGAGACTTGTACCCTAGCGACTGCGCCGTTGCCACGGTTCCAACGCTGCGCCTCACATGCCGATATGATACCTGGGCCAGGAGTTGTGGGACCACGCATATTTCGAGAAAACACCACACATTGTAATCTTGAGAAGTGAATCTCTACCAAATATCAAATCAATTAATCAATGTACAAGTCAAGTACATATCCCATCATACCCATCCCTCTCTCACCCAAAGTCAACACAACCCATACCACCCATCACCCATCACTCCACCCATCACAGCCATCTCACTCTCCTTACATCTCCTCTCTCTCTCTCTCATACCCTCTACCATTTCTCTAAGCAACCAATGGGTGTGTGGAAGTCCAAGCTTCCCAAGAGAGAGCTAAGAGTGTGGCCCACCTTCCCACCCCCCTCATCTTTCATCCTAACCCTTTAATCTTCATCATCCTCCATCAAAATCGAAGCCTAAGAGCTTAGAAGTCCAACAAGCTAAAGAAGAAAGTAATCGGTGGGTAATCATAACGCTAGATTTTGATTTTGATTTAGGGTCCACACGATTTTTAGGACCCATTTTGATGTATGTATTTGCATGGCCCACTTAGAGAGGGCTCATAGTGGTAGAGCCCCTCCCCTCCATCATCATTTTTCTCTCCTTCTCTCTATCTCTTTCTTCCTCGATTGATGGCCCACTTGATGCGTGTATGTGACATCCAACCATTCATCCAGTGGGGCCACATGCTAACCATATAGTGGAACGCCCACTGTCAAGCAAACAAGGCCACCGGCTGCCCGTTTTGGTCTTGTGTGACCTGCCGGTCACACAAGTTCTATCGAAGGGTAAAGTACCCGTATCAACATGATTTTTAGCCACGTGGCCCACCTGTGTGGACCCTACCATGATGTAAGCATTATATATCCACCCCGTCCATCACCTGCTCATCCAGACCATGGGCCGAGTGGCCCATCTTCACTGGCCTGCTGCTGTCCAGCAACAGGCGCTAATGGAGGGGAAAACAAATATCAGTTTAATCTAATAGTGGGCCATGTTGACGTGGACCCACCATGATTTATTTATTATATCACCACCATCCAGTTGCTAGACGATGGGTTACACCATGATGTTGGTGTTTTATTAACACCGTCCATCTGTGGCCCCAACAACAGAACAACTATTGTATATGACGTTGAAAAGTTCTATGGGCCCTAATGTATATGATGTATACTCACACTATCTATGCTACCTCTAGCATGTGGGGCCCACTTGATGATGCGTACATCCACACCGTCCATCCGTTGGGTCGGATGGTGGGTCCCAACAGCCTTAGCTACCCATTGATGTTAGCAAGTTCTATGGTCCCAACACGAGGTATGTGTATATCCCAAATGTCCATCCAGGATGTGGCCCACCCACATGTGTGGGTGGGACCCTCCTTGATGCATGTAGTCTATATTCACACCATCTCAATGGACGGTGTATGAGGCCTGCCATGATGATTGTGGTGTCCTCACCGTCCAGACCTTGGATGGTGGGACCCACCATGATGTATGAAATATCCATCGTCCGTTCATTCTACTAAACTGGTGGGCCACATGTGTGGAGGTGATATGGGTTTTATCATAGCCGTCTGTCCATTCTGGATGGGCGGGACCCACCTTGATGTATTTTTTCTATATCCACTCCATCCATGCTATTCATTTTGCTAGACAAGTATGACCCCCACCTTGAATGTATATGCTTCACCCACACTGTCCACACGTGATGTGGGGCCCACACTCGATGTATATATTGTATATCTAGACCGTCCAGAGGTTTGGGATGGTGGGGCCTGATGTATGTGTGTCTGTCCACACTGTCCACATGTCGATAGTGGGACTTACATGATGTAGGTATTGTATCCACACCATCCACCCTATTTCCAGATCATTTCAAGGCCCACTATGATATGTATGTTTTATCCTTGTCGTCTATTAGTTTTTAGGCCCACTTGCTAATTGGTGTGGCCCAAATGTGATGTATTCGAGGCCCATTGTGATACATTTGAGGCCCATGGGATGTGGCCCATTGTGATGTATTTGAAGCCCAAGTGATGAGGCCCATAATTGCGGCCCATTTGATGTAGACGAGGTCCATGTATTGTGGCCCATTTGATGTATTTAAGACCCAGATATGAGGTCCATTGTGATATGTTGGAGGCACATTATTGCAGCCCATGTGTTGTGCCCCATTTGATGTATTTGAGGCCCAGGTGGTGAGGCCCAAGTAATGTATATGTGGCCCATGTGTAAGGCCCATATGATACGGCCCATGTGATGTATTTATGGCCCATGTGCTGAGGCCCATTATGATGTATATGAGGCCCATGCGATGTGGCCCATTGGTGTATATGAGGCCCATTGTGATATGTATTAGGCCCATGTGATGCGGTCCATTGTGATGTATTTGAGGCCCATGTGATACGGCCCAATGTGACATATATTAGGCCCTTGTGTGAGGCCATGGGCCCCACCATATTTTAGGCTTTATGTAGGCCACTGCTCAGGAGCAATGTTGGTTAAATGTCCACATTGATGGGCAGTGATGGTGAAATGTCCACATTGTGACCTTCCCTTAGGCCCTTTGTTAGGCCGATTATCGATGCCAGTTATCGATACCGATTATGAGTATGTGACAGCATAGCATCATGATACATGCCCATACACATTATTTGTATGTTTGTTATAAGATGTGGTTGACCATTGCACATGCCATTAGGTGAATTATTATGGGACTCCATGAAAGACGAGTTGCCCCACATGAGTGAGTGGTACGTGTAGGTTTGATACATGACTGGATGGTATGGCTCATGCGTCTCACATTTTGTGACATAATCATTTGGCGCCCTAGCAAAATCTGGTCTGCGGCCTCCACAGGCATATCATGGATGACCAGATGGGACATCAGAAATGTTTGGTTTGAGCATATGGGCACTTTGGATGTATGTGGGTCAAAGTCCCTAAACTCTCGTGGCTAGGGGATGCTCCAACGTTTAGACCAGGAGTCTGTGCTTCCCACTGTGTCATGATCGGTTGGGAGGGGGTGTGGCCTTGTCTGCCTAAGGGAGTAGGCAATGTTAGGCTGAGTCTAACTAGCTTGAGGAATAGGTCCGCTATCGACGAGCCAGGCCCGATATTGGTAAGCGGATGTGAGGTCTCTTACACTTACCCAGTTGCACGCTTAGATAGGGGTGACAAGCTGGCTTAGAGTGTACTAGACCCCAGTGATGATCTCAGAGATGTACAATACTGATATGTGGACTTACTGAGCAGGAGTTGCGCACTCAGCATTTCACTCATTCATTCATTCATTCACTAATTGTTATGTGTACCTTCGCAATGGCCAAGATTTTAGTTGGGGCGCGCGACTAACCTGAGATCAGGAGTTTACCACATTGAGTCTAGCTATCTAAATTTAGGTATGAGACTGGTTTGGATAGAAGTCCCTTGTGATGAACCCCACAGCTTGCGATACTATGTGTTATCATCCTGACTTCACACTACAGCTTGGTCATTTCATTCTCACCACATATTACATTGCATTTATGGCATATGACATTTTAGGTTATTATGTTTCTACATTTATATGGCCTTAATGAGGTTGACGGTATTCATGGACTCGTAAGGATTTCTATATTGCATTGAATCCTCGTTTGGCTTACTATGTCTCCGCATTGCATAGCTAATCTTCATTGCTTCCTCAGTATATGTATTGTCTTATTATGCTTTTACATCACATAGCCTGGATAAGGTTGATGGCATTTATGGACTTACTAGCATGTTTCCTCATGCTCTGATATTATATGACTTATTGATTTGCCAGTATTTCTACTTACTCTGATATTGCATACTTGGCACTTACCTTGCGCACATACTTTCACCACCCTTTAAGCTTTTTATAAGCTTATGCATGATAGATGTGTGCAGGTGGCGTTAGGTCACAGTAGTGTTGAGCTTGGAGCGTGCAGCTATCTTTTGGAGCTTTAATTTTCGATATATGTATTTCTCTTTTAGCATTGTATTCAAATGTTTATATTAGTGGATATGTGATGATGATGTTGCCTTAATGATTTGGGTAAACTTGTGGTTATGCTTCTTATGAGATAAATGTACATTGGAAAATCCTCCTTATAGGATCCTAGGATCGGAATCTGGCGTATGGGTGCTGGGAGCCGATAATGGGGGTACTACAGAGGCTGTTGGCACTAGATTCGGCAATCGATAATTTTGTGAGCCCAGTTTTTGAGTTTGGGGCGTGACAATGACCTCCCTAGAAGCCCGGGAGACATCTGGTAGAAGAAGCTATATAGAAAGTTTTGTTCTAGTAAAGTACTCGAGGTCCTTTGATTGGCCTATGAATGGATGAGCCCCACATGCTTGCATATTTGGATCATCCAAACAGTCCTTTCACCAACCCTACTATAAATGACCACTGCCTCTAAATTCAAATTGACAAGATGATAAGGACCATATGATCAATGGCCTTGAAAAGAAAACCTACACTCCACATTTAACAAGGAAAAGTCGCTGATCAAACATTTGGATTTGTCAAATCAACATGAATTTATACAAGGGAAATTGACCATACTCACCTCGAAGTTTGGGCAAATTACCTCAAATGCTACGACACTCCATATATTCCCTAAAGGGCCTTCTGACAGCTTTTGGACTTTGTTTCAGATGAAAATGCCCCTAACCTTGGTGCAGGAATTGTATGGTGCTGGAGTGAAGTAGAAGTCACCCGCTGTTATAACCCCCGAGAAATGGACGGATCGACTACTCCCTGGGACATCGGCAAATGGTTGGTGCTCGATGCTCTATGGGCCCCACCACCACATATGTGTTTCATCCCTGCCGTCCATATATTTCTCCAGATCATTTATGGTAGGAGACGGTAAATGAGCATAATCCAATCATGGTGAGCTCTAGGAGGATTTTAATGGTGGATATCCAATAATTATAATTTCCCCACAGTGTGATCCACCAGAGAGTTATATCACTCTCATTTTTTGGTTCAAGCCATAAAATGATATTTTAAACTAGATGAATGGCTTGAATGAAACACATACATCATGGTGGGGCCCATAGACCACCGATATCAGGTTGGGTCTACCATCTTGAGTCCGGTTAAAATCAGGTCAGTTCTAGCTAATTTTACAATTGATGTAGGTTATCAATGGGTGTAGGTTATCATTTGGTTTTCCTTTTTCAACATTCTCCATTTTAATGACCTTTTGTGAAATCATGTGCTTCAAGAATCTGGCTGTTGTACTTTGTTATTACTTTCTTTATATCTCCTTTTTCCCATATGATAATCACATGCAATGGCACTTCATTTTAAGAGAAGTGTGTCAGCCATAGAGGTGTGTAAAATGGACCCAATACGGCGGATCCGACCCGATCCGACCCGATCTGCTCAGATTCGAACAGAACCGATGGCCTGGATCGGTTAGGTTCGGGTATGACCAGGCAGATCCAAACGGTATTGGGATCAGATTCAAGGAAACAGCAAATTCGATTGAACTAAACCGAACGAATCTGATTCGGACCTATCCGGACTGATCTGGAGTGATTGTTATGCATCTTTAACACATATATTTATCTTATACTTTTTGTTGTGGTATGGTCTACTTGAGCTTTGGATAGCCATCAATTTTGAGTTCAACCACTAAAATGATATGAAAAAAATGAATGGACGGCGTGGATAAACCACATGCATTTATGGTGGGCCCTAACAGAATTTACTCAGTACGATAACTCGATAAGATATACCGTAGTTTGGAAGCGGATTGCGTATTGAGTAACTGAATACGCTGAGCGTACTAAGTAAACACTATGGAGTCCACCGTGATTTATATATTTTATCTACTCCTTCCATTCATTTTATAAGATAATTTTAAGGCTTAAGCCCAAAAATGAAGCATATCCAAATCTTAAATGAACCACACCATGGGAAACAGTGTGAATTGAAATTCTACCATTGAAAATTTCTTGGGGGCCATAGAAGTTTTGGATCAAGCTTATATTTTTATTTTCTCATCATCCATGTCGGTATGATCTTATGAACAGGTTAGATTTCAAATAAAAATCACTATGGGGCCTAGCAGGGTTTCAACGGTGGAAATCATTATTCCCATTGTTTCTTGTGCTATGATACACTTGAGCCTTTTATATGTTTCAATTTTGGGCCCAACCCCTTAAATGAGGTGTAAAAACGGATAGATGGCGTGGATAGACCACATACATTCAATGCGGCCGAACTGAGTTTACTTGGTATGATATGTATCTACAGTCATGGACCACAGTGTGTAGATATAGCTGTAGTCTGTCGTGCACGGTACGTCAATAGATAACACAGCGGGCTACTCCGCTTGACACCATGGCTGGTGGTCAGTGCTCTATGGACCCCACCATGATGTATGTGTTTCATCCATGCCATCCATCTATTTTTACAAATAATTTTACAGTGTGAGACCAAAAATGAGATATACCCTAATCTCAAATGAACCACATTCCAGGAAACAGTGTTGAATAAGCGTCGACCATTAAAAACATTTTGGTGGCCATAAAAGTTTTGGATCAAGCTGATTTTTATTTTTCCCCTTCATTTGGGCCTGTATGACCTATTCAACAGATTGGATGTCAAATAATTAAATAAACAGTACAGTGGGCCTTGGGAGGATTTTAATGGTGAATTTCCAATCACTATTATGTTCATGTAGTGTGGACCACCTGAGATTTTTATACCTCTAATTTTTGGGATAAAGCCCTAAAGTGATGTTTAAAAATAGATGAACGGAATGGATAAAACACATACATCATGGTAGGGCCCACAGAGCACTGACCATCGGTCACGGGGTTGATGGTGGGGGAGTAGCGAGTAGCCAATCCGTTTCCCAACACAGCACTTACAGCTGTAGATACATGTCAGCAAAGAGGAGTAGAGATGCACCTCAAGTTCCGAGTTGTACGAATGGCTCAAATGAGGTCAAGATTATATGGGCCCTACAATAATGTACTTATTATATCCACACCATTTATCCATTTTTTGCGAACATTTTAGAGCATCTAAAAAAAATGACCCATAAATTCAATTCAACTCGAACTATACCTAATCCGATCCAACTCAGTTTTCTTGACCAAGTCGGACTCGATTCGGGTCAAGCCAACTGCACATCGGATCGGTTCGGGTCAGATGGCCTAGACCTAGTCCCGGATCGGATCGAGTTCGAATAAGCCCATATATATTTCAAACCGAATCGAGTTGGACCCAATCCGGTCTAACTCGGTCTGATGCCTTGCTCTAGTCAGGCATGGTTACCTGACATGCATGTTCAGTTGCTTAATTGGGGAAAACCTAATTAGGTAATGCAAAGATTTATTCATTAACATGGTAAGTTATAAAGAAACTGACAGTTTTTTCTCTCCACTTGCTGGATTGTATTATGCTTCTTTTTAGCTAATTATAGTTGTTGCATTTGCCTCTATTCCAAAAACTGTTGAATACTATTTGAATTTAGTTATTTGGAAAACTCTTATGTACCTTGTTTGGGTGGGTAATGCCTAAACATGGGGAAATGACCTACCTTGCAGGAAACCGATACTGTCCATCATGTACATGTCCCATTGCTTGGCTTTTTATCTCAAAATTAAGGATGATTCAACACTCAGGTGGGTCAAAACCCCATAAATTATACCCAAAAAGTCTATTGACCTGACCTTTCTTTATAGACCATTGTATAAAGGGAAATTGACTGTACTCGCCTCGAAGTTTGGGCAAATTACCTCGAACGCTACGACACTCCATATATTCCCTAAAGGGCCTTCTGACAGCTTTTGGACTTTGTTTTGGATGAAAATGCCCCTGACCTTAGTTCAGGACTTGTACTGTCCTGGAGTGAAGCAGAAATCACTTACTGTTGCAACCCCCGAGAAACGGACGAATCAGCTACTCCTCGGGACACCAGCCAATGGCTGGTGCTCGGCGATCTATGGGCCCCACCACCACGTACGTGTTTCATCCATGCCGTCCATATATTTCTCTAGATCATTTTATGGTAGAGATGAAAAACGAGCATAATCCAATCACGGTGGGCTCTAGGAGGATTTTAATGGTGGATATCCAATAATTATAATTTCCATGCAGTGTGGTCCACTGGAGAGTTATATCACTCTCATTTTTCAGTTCAAGCCATAAAATGATATTTTAAACTTGATGAATGGCCTGGACGAAGCACATACATCATGGTGGGGCCCACAGACCATCGATCACCTGCACCACGAGCTTCGGAAGGGGCAAATGTCGCACTTATGTACATTTGAAAGACCCTATCCTTCCTCTTCTTTTGTTTTCCTACAAAAGCCAAGATCCAGGGACCAACAGCCAGAGAGTGACATTGTTTCTCCTTGTCGTTTTGCTCGTCTAAAAGCCTCTTCCACTACGAGGTTTGTATTTTATTTTGTTTCAACTGTAGCTAGGCATTTGCCAAGGTAAAGGAAGGACATTGTCAAGAAGCCGAGGTACTTTGGTGGTCACGTGAAACAAGCTAACCTGCATTCATGCATTTATTTGCTCTTTCATTCAAAATAATAGAGTAGATATTCGAAGAAACCATAGAGCCCCTATCACATTCTTCCATTATTCGTGATCCCTTCTATTTACTCAAAGATGTTCACGATCTTCCTGAAGCTCAACGGCCTCCACTAGAAGTTCTGAAGACAACTTCCTAAGTTCGCCAAATCGACAATTTCAACGGGCGCCCAGCCAGTGGAAAAACATTAGCTACTTCCATTTTCTTCTGCCCTGTCCTTCGTAGCTCTTGTATTTCTTCAGAATTATCGTTGTTGAGCTGCAATACTTCCCATACAACATGACAACCGTGACTGCTGTAACATGACATCCAATACCATAATCACAACACAATAGGAAGAATAGTCGCTTTAACCATCGTCGGTTACCGGTTGAAGGGAGATCTTCTTCCTACTGTAAATGTCATTATGGTCATAGTTGTCATGTTAAATCAGTCGTGGCTGTCTTGCTGGAAAGGAGGCCAAGATGCATTTATGGTATTTATCATGTTAAATGGGTTGTGGCTTGCATACTGCATGTGACGCTTATTCCGTATGGTCGCTCTGAATCCGAAGGAAAGGGTCATAGTTTTTAACCATTGAAGATGAGAGTGAGGAGGATGATAATATCCCGATTTGCAAACTTAGGTGGAGAAAACTTGTAGAGTCTTGGCTTGCATGCCGAGCTTCTCTTTTGAAAGTCACTGTATTATATGGGTTGTGGTTGTCATGTTGTATAGATTGTAGTTGTCATGGATCATTTGTTTAACTTTACAATGGATCGTGATGTTCAGGTTATATGGGTCAAGCGTAGCTTGCCCCAGTTTAGCCGCCCACGTATTTTCCTCCTCCGCCTATTCAAGATGAGCCTTTGTGGTTGTTAGTTCGGGCTCAGCCGAGTCCAAACGAGACTGAATTGGCATTCTCCTGGAGCATCATATCCCTTAGTTGGCCTTCTCCTACCAGACCCTTTAGCTTCTCCTGTTCCTCGTTAGAATTCTTCAGGAGCTCTTCCAGCCTGGCCTTCTCCTTTCAATCTTAGTCATCACCTTTAGCCTCTCTCGAATCAACAGAAACATCGGCTACGCCTGAGAAAGAAAAGAGTTAGAAAGTATAAATCGACAATTAGAGCCAATAAATCGAGTAAGCTTGAGAGCTTACCACATAACAGACCGAGCCGTAGTCGTTGATGAACGACTCGGGAAGGCAAGTAAGAGTATTGGCGATTGATTTGCCGCCTAGTCAACTAGGAGAGACATATGATAGCCGAGTGAGAGTATCTCCGATCCCAAGGGGGGTCGTGGTTTGTAACGTAATATGGGATGTATTTGTCATGTCATATGAATAACAACAATATTCTTGAACGGGCCCCAGCAAGGTTTGGTTGTGGTTTGCATGGCAGGTTGGTTGTAAAGATGACATGGGTCGTGGTTCACATGAACAATGGGTCATGTATGTCATGGCATATGGGTTGTGGTTGTAATTTAACATCAACGATCCACTATTCATAATAACCATGACACAATGCAATGCATAATCACCACCCACTATTGATCAATGTTTCATGGGTCGTTGTATCCTTTGATATAGGTCGTGGTTGTAATGTTGTATAGGTCTTGGCTGTGAAGAAATTTGGATCCTTCATGTAATTATTAAAGGTTCGTTGTTATCCTGTTATATGGATCGTGATTTTCATGAAACATGGTTCGTAGTTGATGTGAAGCATTGATCATAGTTGTCATTATGAAATGGGTTCGTGTTAATCGTTTTGCATGGTCATTGTTGCCTTGTTTCATGTGTCGTTGTTGACAACCACGGCACTATTTTTTTGCACTAGTCATTTACATGACAACCGCGATCATTATATCATGAAAACCATGATCTATTGTATGTACACGATTGCCATCTATGTTCGTGACTTTGATGCATAAAGGCTTGTTCTTATCATCTACCTTGGGTCACGATTATCATGAAACATGGGTCATGAATGATATTGGATAGGTATTGGTTGTCATGATACATGGAACCGGCAATGGATTGATACGTAGGTCGTTGTTGTCATTTTAAAATATACGTGAAACATTGGTTGTAGTTGATCTGGGTCGTGTTTGTCGTGTTAAAATGGTCATGCTTAATAGTTATAATCATTCGTGGTTGTAGCAAACATGATGATCTTATGAGAAACACGACCCAGGCAATATGAGATCCACGATCCACCTGTCATAGGTGCCACGACTAGTCGCTAAGCTCATCATTTCCTTTATGGGTCATGGTTCAAATGCACAAGAATTTGTGGTTATCATCCACATGGCATCGTGGTAAACACGCACCAAGGTTCATGAATCAATAAGTATATATATTACAGTTCAAATTACATTATCTCAAACATTAAAAAAAATAAATCACGACCCAATCATCGCGACAACCACGACCCATATAACATGACAACCACGAACCCATATCGAAAGACAACTACGACCAATGCTACGTCAACCACAAACCATATAAGACATCAACCACGAATTTTATTAGATAACAATCCCGACCCATATATCATTACATTCAGGATCCATATTTCATGACAACCACGACCTATGCAACATTACAACCACAATCCATATACAATAACAGTCACGACCCATGTATCACCTCGCGAGCGCGATCATAGGGCTAGTCTCTATCTGAGCACAACCTTATAATCTGAATCCTTCCATCCCAGCTTTTCTAAGTTCCATGCTAATTTAAAGGCCCTACAAAAGAACTTGATATTTTGTCGATGAGCACTTACTCAGAGTTGGCGGACCTAGTGTGTAATGGCTTCTTTGGGATTCCAGGCTAATGTAATCTGTCTTCTGCCGGGTTCCAGCCTAAAGTGAAAGCTCTACAAAAGAACTCATTATTTTGTAGCGTGACAACAACGATCCGTATAATACTAGAACAACTATCCATAAAACATGAAAATCACGACCCATAACAACTAACACCATGACATATGTAACGTTGACAACCACGATCCATATATCATAACAACCACAATCCATTTTACATGAAAAACACGATAAAAAAATAGAGAGTCAACAACGATCCTGTGCTTGGGTCGTTTCTTGCCCACGTGAAGGATGGTGGTTGTCATCTACCAAGGGTCATGTTTGTCATTGTATAAGGTAGAGATGACTTTGAGAATGTTGTTACAACTAAAGCCCTCACCATATCCTGTTTGAAGCCCAAGTCCTTGGCCCACATCTCTGTATCATGGTTATTATGTTATACAGGTTGTTGTGTTAATGTTCGATGTGTCTTAGTTGACATGATGATATATATCATGATTTTCATTGTATATGGATCGTTGTATTTAAATTTTATGGACCAATATGTCCTCGACACATAAACAGAGGTAACGATGAAAGGTGAGATCGGCGCCGTATTTGTGTTGTGCTTGTATGTCTCATAAGATTTTGGTTATCTCTCGGCTGTGGGACAGATCTTATGTAAATTTTCAATCTACACTGATTGTTAGTTGTTAGAGTATGTACTAATCTTTATCAAACCTTATAGGCGTAGTTGATCACACCGAAATAAACGGTTATAAGGCGTTGAGAACTACATGGCCGTACATCCGCCTGATCAAACTTATTTTTATGTTATGCCATTATACACGTTCATTACATACGATGGTCAGTTTAGATGACATATATATCACTGTGGACCCCATATATCTTAGTTCATACCGAATATGTCGCATGTACATACGTTATGCGTGCTAAAGGCGGGAAGTTTGCTTACGGTTCGAAATGCAGAAGATCAATCGTCGATCATCTGGTTCAAGTCTATGGGCCCATCATAAATCAAATCTAATCCGTTGAAATTGTTCATGGATGATGGATTTTTTTAGAAATTTTTTTAGTGACATGTATCGAGCCATCAGTGGCCCACACTCCGTAAAGATGACAAATTATTGGAAACTATTGCTTAAACTGTTGCGGTCCATTGGATTCAAATATTTTATCCATTGTTTGAGTTTCTTGATGTTATAAATTAAATGGATGGTACAGATCAGAGAATATCTATAGTTTGATGTGACTTACGGAACACCGACTATATCTTGGACGCTTACGGACACTTTTATAGACACTTATGTTTCCAAACATAAAACATCAGCAAGCTGTCCCCATATGGATCACCGATTATATCTTGGAGCTTCTTCTCTTGGACCCCTTCACTTTACCCCATTCAGTTTTTACCCCTAGTCCTTGTTTTCTGTTTTTACTAGTTTTGAATCTTCTTCGCTGGGCCCCTCCATCGCCACTCAGCGAGCACATCTACAAGTTCAGTGCATCTCAGTGCAAAGCAAGGTAATGGTTGACAGGGTCGGTATATGGTAGTTATTATGTTATGTGGGTTGTGACTGTGAACCCGACCCAATGCATATGATTATAACGAAATGTATAGCATGTCAATCAACACCCAATGGATCGTGGTTGACATGGTCAGTGGTCAGTGTGTCGTGGCCCACATGTTATATAGGTCGTGGCTATGAATCACGCCTTATGTAGATGATGTCAACGATATGTATGGTCTAATAACCACAATCATGGTCATGATCATGGTTTGTTACATAATGGATTGTGGTTGACAAAAGAGGCATCAGGTACACCAGCGAAGAAAGATAAAACTGATTTGACATTGAATGATGAATGGATTGGTGCATTCGATGTTTCTTCTGCTTATTATCATCTATAATTGGTTGGTGAATGAGATGGGTCGTAATTGTTCGTGAACAATTCGAAGTTGGTTGACATTCACAATGGATCATTGTTGTATATGGGTGGTTGAACGTGGATGTCAAACAAGATCCATATATCATGACAACCACAATCCCTGTAACATCAGAACCATGACACATATCATCTTACAACAACAATCCGTCTAACATCATAACTACGACCCGTCTAAAACGAAAACCACGGTCCATAACAATAACGGCACTGTTTGTATGACAACTACGAAATTGTCACGTGATTTGATCCCGTCGTTCACATGCATGTTAGATCGTGGTTATTATCCACATTGGATCATGGATATTGTCCACATTGGTTATTGGTTCACAACTATGGCCCTAGTTCGATCCCTTGAAAAGCCTGCATAATATGTGTCATGACATGGCTCATGGACAGCTCGGTGCTTATCTGTTTTGCCCATGACGTACATAATTGATGCCCTACCGTACATGTTGAAATAGCAATAGTAATCCAGGCAACATGACAAACACGATTCGTATAACATGGCAAATACAACCCATGTAACATTACAATCACGACCCACATAACATGACAAACACGTTTCATGCAACATGGGACTACAACCCAAGCAATCCATGTTTCCTTTTTTGGTCGTGGTTCAAATGCACAATAATTCATGGATCGTGGTTAACACGCTCTAAGGTTCATGTACCATAAAGTATATATATTACAGTTCAAATGACATTATCGCAAACAATTCAAAATATAAACCAACATATTAAGTCATCATCAGCCTCGAAATCAGCCAGCAGGGACGAAACATCATCAACGCCGGTTGTGACCTATTCATTTGCATCTAGAGCATTTAGGTGTTGTCCCATCTTCTGTGGGGCGTGGTTGTGAATCATGGTAGTAGTGCTATATGGGTCATAGTTATGCTAACATAGATCACAATAACAACCACAATATCATTGCTATAATTATTTATCAATATTCTAATTTTTTTACTGTTAAAAACTGAGTGTAATATGTTGTCATCTCACCCATCGTCAGACATTTGGGACTACGCTTCCCTTGTTGAATCCCCACAAAGGTCTGAAAAAATAAAGATTAAGTGTGGTTTGTGTGGCGGAAAGTTTGTAAATAATACTAATTGGTTTCGATTACACTTATCATGTCGAGGTGGTGATGTAAAACCATGCCCCAATGCCCCCAACGATGTCCAAAATCTTTTTCAAGCCTTGTTAGATTCGAATAGAAAACCTTCTACTCCATCCAAACCATGTGCTTCTGGATCTAGTACACGAATGACATCCACAAAAGATGTAGAGGAGGATGCCAAATTAAAAGCTTTGGAGGAATAACAATTCCAACTCTCCTTAAAATGTAGTATGGAAGAAGTTTCTAGACCTCAGCGATATTCGAGTAAAAGACAACACGATATTGAAGCTGGATTGAGTGCGACGAATAAGAAGAAGAAAAAGAGTAACAAATTCAAATTCCTGACCCGTCTCGGTGAATTTTATAGGGCATTGGGTAGTACATACAATTCTTCACATAAAGAAAGTTTGAAAAATCTAGTTTAAAGTGTAAAAGAGCACGAAGGAAATATCTCTTCACCTTCTGAGTTAGAGGAAGTGAACCAATATGTAAATGAGAAAATAAATAGCAGTTCTGATGGATCAGATGACAATACAGGAAGCACTCCTCCTATGGAGGTTATTAGTTGTAAATTGTCATTTTGAACAATGTAAATATGTAATTATGGAGGTTTTTTAATAATAAATTATGCATTATATATATATATATATTATCGCTTTGTTCAACTTCGAATTTGATAATCGAGTGGTTAATGTCAGTAAGATGTCATGTGACTATTGGTTTTTCAATGTTAGAAATACCATTTTTAACATTGCAACTACAAAACACATAGCATTACAATCACGATCCATATAACCTGAAAACCGCGACCCTTATGGATCTTTGTTGTCCATACATGACATTCTATTGCACCCCAAAGTCACATTATTCGTGAACTCCGCAAGATGACTATAAATTCAACTAGTGAACTTTTATTTAATTACAAGAATAACAGGACAAGGAAGAAGAATAGTGATTGGATGGGAGCTACAGGTGGGCCAATTTGAGCTCTTCAAATCTTATAGCGGCCCTAGCTTTCACTTTCTATGCCGCGTCATACCTCTCGATCGAGTGCAGCCTTTTCTTGTTAAAGTCCTGATCGCGAGACCAAGCAAAATGACACCGCTCGATTTCTATGTCCACCGTAAAAAAATTCTCTGCGAGTTGCCAGAGTTCTGAAATTGTCTTCACAATTTACTGTGGAGGTCGTTGATCTCCAGGAAGATCGTGAACGTCCCTGAGGAAACGGAAGGGATCCCTTATAAAGGATGAACGTGAGAAGGACTCGATGCCTTCTTCGAATATCTCCTCCACTATTTTGATTGAAAGAGCAACGAAATCCATGAATGCTTAAGGTGTTGCAATAAGGATTCTAGTACGGATTGTCTTGTGAAAATTTGAAACCCAAGTACCACTTTTATAGGTTGGTCAAACATTCCAAAGAGTCGTGCTGATTCCAAAGGGATTAAGGGGAAGTAACGACATTAAAGAAAGTAATTGAACATAAGTACCACTTTTACAGGCTTGTGAACGAGGGTTAATGTGAGTAGGATGTCATGCAACTATTGGTTTTCCAAGGCTCGTGGCTGTCAACCACGTTTGTTGACATGCACAATGGATCGTTGTTGTATATGTGTAGTTGAACGTGGATGGAAAACATGATTGATATATAGTGACAACCACGACCCCTGTAACATGATAGCAACAATATATATCTCTTACAACCATGATCCATCGAACATCATAACCACGACCCGGCTGAGACAAAAACCACGGTCCATAACAACAATGTCACAATCTATATGACAACCACGAAACTGTCATGTGATCTGATCCCGTGGTTCGCGTGCATGTTAGATCATGGTTATTGTCCACGTAGGTTCTTGGTTCACAACCACGACCCTAATCCGGTCCCCTGAGAGCCTGCATGATATGTGTACATGACATGTCTCATATGGATCGTGCTTATATGTTTTGTCTATGACGTACATAATCTATAGAACATTACAATCATGACCCATATAATATGATAAACACATTCCATGCAACATGGGACTATGACCCAAACAACCCACGACCCATATAACATGGAAAATCACGAGGCATATAACATAAAACCCACGACCCACCTCTTAGTGACAAGTGTTCTTCTTACAATCATGATCCATGTCACACAATCACAATCACATGGAACAATCATTGTCATACACATTTGGTTGTGATTCCTAACCACTATCGATGTGGAAGACAACCACGACTCTTTGTTCGTCCCATCCACGACCATTCCGTTGGAATTAAGCGCGACCCTCCGAAAACAGTGCCACATTCTTTTTCTTCACAAAATCACACTAAAGTCGCTACATCTCTATAATCTATTGGGCACTAAGCGCGACCCTTCGTTATCTGTGCGATCGTACCAAATCACAGGGACCCTTCGGAATTGGCGCCTTGACCATTGAATGGCAAGCCTATAAGAGTGTTACTTTGGTGATACTTTCACAAGCCAATTCATGCATTTCTTCACCCTCTCATTCAAAAAAATGGAGTAGATATTCAGAGAAACAATAGAGCCCCTATTGCATTCTTCCTTTATTCGTGATCCATTCTCCTTCCTCAGGGACGTTCATGATCTTCCTGAAGCTCAACGCCCTCCACAGGAAGTTCTAAAGACAATTTCAGAACTCCGCCAACTCAACAATTTCAACTGGCACCCAGCCAACAGAAAAACATTAACTAGTTCGTGGCTTTTGTTCATGTAGTAGAAATTAGAACAGTTGCGTTATGTTCCCCATTGTATGTTAAATGGCTCGTGGCTTGCATGCTATATGTGGTGCTTACTTCGGACGCTCGCTCTGAATCTGAATGAAAGGGTCGTAGTTTTTAACCACCAAAGATGGGAGTGATTGTCAGCGAAATTGGTCGTGGCTATCTTACAATGGATTGTGATTTTCAGTTTATATGGTTCGTAGTTTGTCATGTAATATGGGATGTATTTGTCGTGTTAGATCGGTTGTGACTGTCTTACCATAAACAATTCTCTTCAACGGGCATCCAGTGAGGTTTGGTCGTGGTTTGCATGACAGATTGGTCGTGAAGATGACATGGGTCATGTTTCACATAAATAGTGGGTCGTGACTATTAAGGCAAATGGGTCGTCGTTCTCATTTGACAACAGCGATCCACTATTCATCATAACCATGACACAACATAAGGGACAATCACGACCCACTATTTATCAAAGTTTCATGGGTCGTGGTATAGTTTGATATGAGTCGTTGTAACATTGTATATTTCTTGGTTCTGATGAAATTTGGATCCTAAATGAAAGTATCAGAGGGTCGTGGTTGTCTTCTTATTCCAATCGTGGTTTTCGTGTAATATATTTCGTAATTGATGTGAAGCATTGTTTGTAGTTGTCATTTGATATGGTAAGATCTTAGTTTCTTGCACTGATTTTTTGCACTACCCATTTACAACCATGATCATTATATCATGAAAACCATGACTGTGTACACTATTTTCATCGTTCTGTTCGTGGCTCAGATGCATAAAGGCCCATGATTATCATCCACGTTGGGTCGTGGTTGACAGAAAACATGGGTCGTGACTGTTAGTGGACAGGTTTTGGTTTTCATGATACATGGATCCTGAAATGGATTGATACATAGGTCGCTGTTGTCGTTTTATTTTAGTCGTGTTATACGTGAAGTAATGGTCGTAGTTTATCTGGATCATGGTTGTCATGTTAAATCGGTCGTGGTTCGTAGTTGTAATTGTTCGTGGTAGCTGTCCATGTTAGATCGTCGCAAACAACCATGATCTTATGAGAAACACGACCCATAGAAAATGACAACCATGGTCCACCTGTCATGAGCGTCACGACCCGTTCTTAAGCTCACTATTTCCTCTATTGGTCATGGTTCAAATGCACAAGAGTTCGTGGATCATGGTTAACATGCAGTAAGGTTCGTGAATCAATAAGTATATATATTACAGTTCAAATTACATTATCGCAGATAATAAAAATATAAACTAACATATTAAGTCATGATTGTGGTATTTATGCAAATATGGTTCGTGGTAGTTATGCAAATATGGTTCAGGGTTAACATGCACAGTATATCATTGCTCACATCTCACATGGGTCGTGGCTGTGAATCATGGTAGTAATGCTATATGGGTCGTGGTTATACAAACGTATATCAAAATAACGAACCATATAGCATGACGACCATGATAGTGGTTGCTTCTCTTAAGGTTGTGGTTGTCAACAACGACCCAACATGGATGACAACCACAATCCATTACAACTATGAACTACGACAATTTTACCATGATAACCACAACCCATATTGACCACGACCAATGCTTCACGTTACCCCCCCCCCCCCCCGGGAACCATACTATACAAATCAGCAAATGTAACTTGCACATACATACGACAGTAACAGAGGTAAATTTAGTATATATTACACTACTCATTCATAGGATAGTAATGTAGGAAATCAGGTGAGAACCACAACCCCTATAACATGATAACCACGATACATGAGAACTACACCACATACAACATGAAACCACGACCCATACGTTCTAGGTTGCCTCGCTCACTTTCCAAATCCAATGTCCATTTCTGGTACAATTTCCTCCCCCGACTTGTATTTACAGAAAGCTTGGCTGAGAAATTATCTCAAGAGCAAGAAGTGTATGAAAGCTCCACTTTTAGTTGCTCACTTTTTAAATCCAATGTCAATTTTTATACAGTGAAGCTTTCTTTTCCTTCTTCGCATATCTCCAAAGGAAATGGTTTCTTTTTTGCTGGCAGGGTGCCCGTTGATATTGTTGAGATGCTGGAGTTTGGAAGATGTCTTTAGAACTTCTTGTCGAGGCCGTTAAGTGTCAAGAAGATCGTAAACATCCTTGAAGAAAGGGAAGGGATCACATGTAAATGAAGAACATCAGAAAGACTAGATGCGTTCTTTGAATATCTCTTTCATGTTTTTTTAAAAGATTCTTGAAAACCAAGTACCACTTTTATAGGATGATCAGATAGATGAATCAACATGCCGATTCCGAAGGGTCGCACATTTTCTAAACGGTCATAGGGATTCCGAAGGGTCGCGCTCAGTTCCCAATGAATTGCGTGGAGGAAGCGACATTAATACGACTTCCTGAAATGACTTTGGCGCTTGTGGCTACTTTGTTACAAGGTCATTGTTGTTATGTTATATGGATCGGGGTTGTTACGTTATATGAGTTAGGGATGTCATAACATAAAACACGATACATATAAAGTAACAACCATGATCCATAAAACATGGTTCATGGTTCTCGTGTTATATTGGTTATTGTTATAATGTTATATGGGTTGTAGTTGACATTCTCTTTTCAACGATCCATGATCAAGCGTTGGAAGACAACGATGATGCAACATGGATAAAAACCACGATCTAGTGTGCATGTGAACCTCGATCGGTTCTGTTTTTGGTCCGAATTGGCTCAAAACCCAATTACCACATCTATGTCTTGTCATTCAATGGTCAAGGCTCTGATTCCAAAGGGTTGCACATGATTCTAAACGATCACTGGTTCCCAACGGATTGCGTGGAGAAAGCAACATCAATACAATTTCTTGAAAAAACTGTGACAGTTGTGGCTGTTGCATTGTAGGGGTTGTGGTTGTTATGTTATATGAATCGCAGTTGTTACACTATATGGGTCGATTGTGTCATAACATAAAACCATGATACATATAAAATAACAACCACTACCCATATAACATGACAACCATGTCCATTATTACGATATAATATGAATAATGGGTCGCTTCAATGGGAACGCATCGAGCTGACAAACACTGTTGAGAAGGTCCATATAACAAGGGTCGTGGTTCTCGTGTTATATTGGTCATTGTTAGAATGTTATATGGGTCATGGTTGCCACAACTTCTCCCAACGGTCCATGATCTTGTGTTGGATCACAACAACGATGCAACATGGATAAAAATCATGATCCAGTGTGCATGTGAACCATGTTCCACTATGTAACCACGACAAATTCTCATTCATATCCATGACCCATCCCTTAAGATTGAGCGTGATCCTCTGGCAATAGTGCTAAACACTTTACTTTATTAGGAGAGGACATTAAAACTCACTACTTCTAGTAATCCCTTGGGCATCAATGTAACGTGGATAAAAAAATGATCCGGTGTGCATGTGAACCACGATCGGTACGGTTTTTAGTTCGAAATGACTTGAAACCTAATTACCACATCTATGTCTTGTCGTTCAATGGTTTAAGGGTTGCGCATGATTCTGAACGGTCGCTGGTTCCCAACGGATTGCGTGGAAGAAGAGACATTAATGCGATTTCCTAAGAAGACTTTGGCGGGTGTGGTTGTCATGTTACAGGGGTCATGGTTTTTTTTGTTATATGGATCGCGGTTCTTACGCCATATGGGTCGATAGTGTCATAACATAAACCCACGACACACATGAAGTAAAAATCATGCCCCATATAACATGACGACCATGACCATTATTACAATACATATGAATAATGGGTCGCTTCAATGGGAACCCAGGGAGCTGACAAACACTGCTGAGAAGGTCCATATAACATGGTTTGTGGTTATTGTGTTATATTGATCACTGTTAGAATGTTATATGGGTCATGGTTGCCAGTCCTCTTTCCAACGGTCCATGATCTACCGGTGGATGACAACCACGACGTAAAGCACATAAAAACCGTGATCCATTATGTATGTGAAACATGATCCAATGTGTAGATTGAGCGAACACAACATTAAAAACCACAAGGTGGATGAATCGGTACGAATGGTTTAATAGAAAAAGGAAGAGAACACATTAAAAACCACAACCATGATCAATAAAACATTTCAACCACGATCCATATAACATGGCAATTATAAACCATATAGCATTACAATCACAACTCATATAACATGAAAACAATGACCCTTATAGAATTGCAACCACGACCTATTTAACACAGTAACTGCCAGAAGCGAAGCTCAGTGATGCGCAAGACTCTGCAAGTTTCTTCCACTTAAGTTTGCAAATGGGGATATTATCATATTTTATTCCTTCCGCTTCGAATTCAGTGCGACCCTTCGAAATCGGCGCCACATGAAGCATGCAAGCGACGACCTTCTCAATGTTCAGGGCACCATGAAAAAATTTATCATGTGGCGTGCTAATTCTAAAGTGTAGTGCTGCTGCCACGCTGAAGGTAAGTAGAAGAAAGGTAAGTAGTTCCATGTCATTGCAGAGAACTATTCTTCAAAAATGTTTTTTCGCTGGCTAGGTGCCCATTAAAATTGTTGAGTAGCCGGAGTTCTGAAATTTTCTTTGGAGCTGTCTGTGAAGGCTGTTGAGCTTCTGGAAGATCGTCAACATCCTTGAGGAAAGAGATGGGATCACTAATAAACGAAGAACGAGAGCGGGACTCAATGGCTTCTTCAAATATCTCTTCCATTATTTTGAATAAAAGAGCAAAGAAATCCATGAATGCGTAAGGTGATGCAATAAATAAGGATTCTGATTCGGATTGGCTTGTGAAAGTAATATGAAGCCCAAGTACCACTTTTATAGGCTGGTCATTCAATGGTCCTCCTCCATTATTTTGAATGAAAGAGCAAAGAAATCCATGAACGCGTAAGGTGATGCAATCTATAAGGATTCTGGTTCGGATTGGCTTGTAGAAGTAATATGAAGCCCAAGTACCACTTTTATAGGCTGGTCATTCAATGGTCCTCCTCCATTATTTTGAATGAAAGAGTAAAGAAATTCATGAACGTGTAAGGTGATGCAATAAATAAGGATTCTGGTTCAGATTGGCTTGTGGAAGTAATATGAAGCCCAAGTACCACTTTTATAGGCTGGTCATTCAATAGTCAAATCTCTGATTTCGAAGGGTCGCGTTGAATCTGAACGGTCGGCCATTCCGAATGGTCGCATTGTGTTATCAACGGATTGCGTGAGGATGTCATAACATAAAACCACGACACATATAAAGTAATAACCATGACCCATATAACATGGTTCGTGGTTCTCGTGTTATATTGGTTGTGGTTAGAATATCATATGGGTCGTTATTGCCATTCCTTTTTTAACGATCCACAACCGAGTGTTGGATGACAACCACGATCCAACGTGGATAAAAAACATGATCCCACGTACATGTGAATCACGATCCATCATAGAAGATAACCACGACCAATTTTTAGTCACATCCCCGACCATTCCCTTCAGATTGAGCATGATCCTCCACAAACAGCGCCACATTCTACCTTTTCAGGAGACGACATTAACTCGCTACTTCCCCACAATTTGTTGGAGAACGAGCGCGAGCCTTCCAAATCCACGCGAACATTCAAAATTAGCGCGACCCTTAGGAATCAGCGCCTTGACCATTGAATGACTTGTTACCTCCCCGTAATCCATTAGGCACCGAGCGTGATCCTTTGGAATCCGTGCAACCGTTCAGAATCAGCGTGACCCTTAGGAATTGTTGCCTTGACCATTAAATGACTCGCTACTTCTCCGCAATCCGTTGGGCACCAAGCGCAATCCTTCAGAATCCGTGCACCGTTCAGAATCACCGTGACCCTTTGGAATCGGTGCCTTGACCATTGAATGACTCACTACTTCCTCGCAATCCATTGGGCAACGAGCGCGATCCTTCTGAATTCGCGTGACCGTTCAAAATCAGCCGACCCTTCAGATTCGGTGCCTTGACCATTGAATGACTCGCTACTTCTCTGTAATCTGTTGGGCACTAAGCGCAATCCTTTAGAATCCGCGCGACCATTCAGAATTAACACAACCCTTTAGAATTAGTGCCTTGACCATTGAATGACCAACCTATAAGAGCAGTACTTCATTCACAAAACAATCCGAACCCTATTGCAACACCTTTCTCATTAATATATTTTCTTCTCTCTTTCATTCAAAATAATAGAGGAGAAAGTTGAAGAAGCCATCAATTCCCTATCGCCTCCTTCCTTTAATGGTGATTTCGTCTCTTTCTACAGGGATTTGATGATTTTCCTACAGCTCAACCACCTTCACAGGAAGTTCTGAAAATGATCTTCGCAGCTCTTAGTAATCAGTGCGCCCCATGATAATAAGTGCTTCCCTTATAACATGACAACCATGACCGCTATAACATGACAATCAGGACCATAATCACAACACAATAAGAAGGAGAGTCTCTTCAACGGGACCCAGCAAGCTGGAAAAACACTGGTGATAATGTCTTATTTAAGACTAACCTTCTTAACAGAGTTTTATATCAGGATAAAACAAGACATTCTTGACAGAGTTTTTTCTTCTGGCTGAGTACCCATTAAAGAGATTTGCTCTTCGGATTGTCACTGTGAATATGATCATGGTTGTCATGTTAAATCTGTCGTGGTTGTCATACTAGAAAGGAAGTAGTCCGATGATTCATTTACCATGGTTATCATGTTAAATGGGTCGTGGCTTGCATGTTACATGTGGCGTTTATTGCGAAGGGTCGTAGTGAATACGAAGGGAGTGGTTACGCTGAATCCGAAGGGAAGGTCGTAGTTATTAACTAGTGATGATGAGAGTGAGGAGGATGATAATATCCCCATTTGCAAGGTTAAGTGGAAGAGTCTTATACATCACTAAGCTCCTTTTCTGGTAGTAACCGTGTTATATGGATTGTACTTGTCATGGATTGTTGTTTTAATGCTATACTAGCCGTGATTTTCATGTTATATTGGTCCTTGTTTGTAACTTTAGATGGCAGTATACACTAACAATGTTATGAAATTGTAAGGATCGTGGTTGTCAATCGATATTGGTCATGGTTTGAATGACAGAAGTGTCGTGAAGATGACATGGGTCGTGGTTGTCTACTTATTTCGTGTGGTGCGACTAACCTATATGGGTCGTGGTTGATGTGTTATATTGGTCATGCTTATCATGTTATGTGGGTCGGGTTTGTTACCCTACATGGGTCGTCGTTGTTTGCTGATTTCAATTTGGTGTGTTACACCTTATATGCTAGTCAAACCACAGGAAATCTGCCGACAACCAAGGAAATGTAATGTAACAACCACCACCCACATAACATGACAACATCTACCATATAACACTAGAAAACAACCCATATAACTTAGTAAATATGACCCATTTAAATGGGTCGTGGTTCTCGTCTTATATGCATCGTGGTTGCCTTGCCTCTTTACTCAGATCCACAATCCTGTGTTGGATGACAACCACGATCCAACTGGATAAAACCACGATCCACTATGTATAAAACCACTATTAAAACCTTATCTTATTGCAATACCTAACGCAATTTTTTCGGACTGCTTTGCTCGATATTCAAAGAAGGCAACGAGTCCATCTGGCTTTCTTCCTTCACGGGTGATCCCTTCCCTTTCGGTAACGATATCCAAGAAGATCAACTGCCTCCATAGGAAGTTCTGAAGATAAATTCTGAGCTTCGGCAACACTACAATTTCAACTGGCACCCAGCCAACAGAAAAAGGTTGCTGAAGAATAAGACTATCTACCTTCTATTTGGTAGCTCGCCACGTGATAATAACTACTTCCCATATATATTCACAACAACGATCCATTGTGCTCGTCAACCACGAGATCCGACTACATGGTCGTAATTGTTCTTGTCTACCACGCGATCCAATGAAAGGGTCATGGTTGACATACACAATGGATTGTGTATTCCAACAACTATCCATCATGCATTACATCACCATCCAATGTTCGTCACATCCACGAACGTTCGAGTTTGTCGTGGTTGGGATGGGTCGCGGTTCTAATGCTACGTGGGTCGTGGCTGTCACGATATATGGATTGTGCTTGCATCCACGTTCAACCACCCATATACAACACCGATCCATTATGGATGTCAACCAACCTGGCTGACAAGCACGATCCATTATTCATCTGAGTCACGATCACAACACGAGGTCGTTATTGTCATACAAACTTGGTGATGGTTTCCAATCATGATCCATTGTAGATGTTAATCACGATACATTGGTCGTCATATCCACGACCCATCTTATTTACTAAACCATAATAGAAAATATGTAGAATAAACATCAAGTACACCAATCCATTCAACATTTAATTACTAATTAATATTTAACCCTCTTCGGTGGTCTACACATCTTCTCATCCTATTTTTTAGGTTAGTAGCATCATCTTCTGACTTCTTGAGCTACAGACAGTTGTATGCAATTGTCTTTCGAAATTTAGTAATGTCCTCTTACGGAAAAAGAGTGAAGTAATATTAAATCAAATGATAGAGCAATCAAGATTTAATGTAGATGAATATATAAATATACACTAACATTCGTGAAGTCAATTTTGCGAATGCTGCTCAAGAAGTCTATATATTTCAGTATGAATATGCCACAATCATCTGAGTTGTCTTGCCCAGGTCTATCACTGATTGTCTTCAAACTCCATGGCTTCTCCTAGTTCTTAGATCCATTATCAAGAATATCGAATAGCCATCTCAGTCTGTCCGTTACCTGCTCGACAATCAACTCGTTGTTCTCTTTCAACTCGGTACTCAGGCTGTCGTACAAAGTGACATCTCTCTTCTTCGGATTAACAATAGCCAAGAACCAGTGCTGGGCCCTCGCGTTGAGTGGGATGTATAACTGTCAAACACAAGAAATATGACAATAGTTAAAAGACTTGCCTTTCGAAAATGAATAATATCATTTAAGTTTATGTATATGTGCAAGTAAATAAGCTCTTACCACTTCATACCTCCATAGGGGCTTCGATCTACCTCGACTGTCGACTATTTCTATAAGCATTTCATTTAATTTGCCACTCTTGATGATGGTCTATCGATCCTTATGGTTGTTTGCTAGCTCCATAAGTTTCCAAATCACTAAGTTGGACTTCCATGATTTGTTGCTGATATATTGTAAAGGATCAGATATAAATTATTAATGATGTTTTAAAGATAAATATGGTCCTCAAATTCACATTACCGTAAATATCGATGGGATGAATGCACAATCCTGTATACCTCGTGGTCTCTTTTCCTGACGCACTGATAGGTAGCGTAGGTAATTATTGATGGCCTACATAATGAGGAAGTCGTGTGATATAATTTTCATACATTGATATTAAATAAATAAATAAAGAATGTCAATATTTAGAAACTTACCTCAGAGTTGACCCATGATTTTAGGTCATAGATGCTCTTCAGCGAAACAGGTGAATCTGATGATACCCTGACAACTCTCAACTCATTGTCTTCAGCTTTAGTTAGAGATCAATGTAGATCTACGTACCCCTGACGACTCTCCTTTACAGGTAGAACTCGGTGGGGTTCTGCTGTATCGCGGTGTGGTCTCCCTTCCTCACACACTTGTGAAGTACCGATGTTGAGCTATAATAAAATGATATATTATCTATACAATTCACAACATAATGCCCATTGAAAACCATGATCCAAATGCAATTTCACGTACAGTTGTCTTATTAGCTTTATCTTTTAGTAGATTCATACCCTGGCTCAGCGCAACATGGAGCTCCTTCGGATTTAGAATTTCTTCTTCATTGCTTTACACCGAAGTGATTTTCTCTTATAACACATGCATATTATTTGATTTTTACGTATTTCAACATGTCATGTAGTAAAGTCATGCTATCATCCATGCAATGATGTGGATCGTGGTTGTTGTCCACGTAAGGTCGAGCTTCACATTTAACCTGGTTTGTGAATCGTGTCTGTCATCCATACTGTGTCACTGTTCATACACGATCTACACTGGGCGATATCCACAACTAATTATTACACGATAACCATGACCAATAGATGATAACAACGACCCAAAATGTGGCCATAACAAAACGATCCTCATTGGATTGTGTTTGTCATCCAAATTGGGTCGTGCACCAACCACCCACGACCCACTGTGGCTAGAAACCACGGTCTACTACTGAGCTGGCTCATCCTAGCCTCAACAGTGGAGTTGTTGAGCTGTTATAAACCTGTATAGTATAAGACATTAGACTTATAGTGACCTGTTAAATATTAATAATCCAAAGGCAAACCACATACATATTATCCTACATCGTCAACATTGGGTTGTAACGTCAACCATGACCCATATGGATGGTAAACACGACCAATCACACATGGTAACAATGATCTGACCTTCATAATGATCACGATCAAACATGGAACACAACTACAACCAAAATTCAATTTCATATACCTTTATTGCTTGTATCTATGCTTCATCTGCTCATTTATATACGCATTCTCCCCCATGAGATCGCCCACTGAATGGACATAAGCCTGTCACAATGACCCGCACTTTATCATAACCACGACTCAAAGAGGGACATAACAACGACCACTAAGATTTAGGAAAAATTCAACTTCATGTACCTTCATCCCGTGCATCTCCGTTTCAAACTGCTTCATCTGCTCTAGCAGCGAAGCATTCTACACGATCGGAGGGCTGGTTGAAGGGACATTGTCCTGTAATAAAATCATACACCAGAAATGAGCCAAAATGGGACATAACAATGACCAAATCAGATTTAGGATAAATTGATAAATTCAATTTCATGTACCCTCAATGCCTAGATCTCCTTTCTAAGTTGCTTCACGTGCTCCTATAGTGAAGCACTCTCCCACGAGAGGGCTGATCGAAGCAACAAATTCCTGTGATGGAGTACTATATTATTGTGTATTTCCCATGAATAATAACCACGACCCATAGTTCATAGAAACCACGACCCATTTTACATGAAACCACGACTCTCGGTTGAATTGTGGTTGCCACCAATGTTGGGTTGTGTATCAACCACAACCCGATGTGCATGGTAGCCATGACCTTTACTAGATGGTAACAATGATCATATGTGGATGATAACCATAATCCATTTTTTGTTTACCTACGTTGACTGAAACTCAACTATTAGCTGATTCATCTACCCCCGCGGTGAAGTAATGTCATCTTTGAGATGGTTCATCCAATCTTCAAAATGTTTGAGATGGTCCATCCAATCATCAACAATTGTTGTTGTTGTTGTGTTGTTGACCTATATTAAAATCATTATATAAGACAGTACATTCACAGAGACCTATTAACGAATAGTAAAATAGGGCAATTTCATGTATGTATTTTTTATTAATATCGTCTCTCAATGACTTCACTTCTTCGCACAAAGAAGCATTATCCACCTTGAGGTTCTTTATTTCTTCGCCAAACTCTTCCTTTATTCATTCCACTTCTTCACATAAAGAAGTATTATCTGCCTTGAGGTTCTGTATTTCTCCATCGAACTCTTCTTTTATTCCTTCCACTTCAGTGATAAGGAACTTAATCTGCTTATTAAATTTCTTTATTGTGGATCTTGATTTTTTATTATCTCTCAATATGTTGCTAATATCTTCATGGATGGAAGTTCTAACCTTAGCCCCAAATTCATTTCTCATTTCCAAGAGGGAGGCTGTAAGATCAGCCTTCACTTTATTTCTTATTTCATCCTCCTCTACCATCGTTGTCACTACCGTGGGTGCTTCCCACCGAGCCTTGTCATTCATATGAGTCTCGTTGGTTATACTCCTGACAACCTCGGTCTCTGCTTCTTCGACCGTCGGTTGAAGCTCCGAAGCTAGCATCACCTGCATGGGTAAAATTGATTTATTTATTAATTATAAACACACTACATAATTAAAATACACTACTATTTAAATAACTCTTACCGGTACAGTTGTGAAGATGGCGGATATGGGGTGGTATCTGCCTGATTTCTTCAGATTCTAGTTTAGGATTTGAGGAATCATTGTAGGCAGTCTTCCATCTGCCCACCCATTGTCACCAGTGAGTTTTAGGAATCGTTCATAGGCCCAGATCTACTTAAGATCAATTAACATGCATTACATATTGATTGACATATATGGAGTAAAAATTCAAACTTAGATTATGAACTAGGAGAAGAATAATGTACTTGCAGGGCAAACGCGCATCCTCATATCTTATATGATTTGGGGTACTAGCCAATCACCCGAATAATGCCAGACGCAACGTTAATCCATTTCTTCAAATAATCATACCCCACACTACCCCAGGGTTAGTTATTAAAATAATCTAAGTCATCGACCATGTCGATAAACGTATCAACACAGTTATTCTTTTGCAGAGATCCAACTAATAGATTCTCAATGGAAATTATTAGAGCCAGCCGCATCCATATGTTCGTCTTTCTTGGCGAGTGACAGATAGGCTTGTTTCAGTCATTTTTTACTAACACTACCTGCTCTCAGGTAGGTCTCCCTAACACCTCTTCCTCCCTCTACTCTTCCGGCCTCGGCACGGCCGTCACCATATATCCTAACTAGTCTAAACTTAAGACCCATTATTAAAGCAAAGTCGAGCTTAGTAAATTTTATCTTGGTGCCTTGAACATCGAATTTTAGATCACCAACATGCCTTTGCATTAGGCAATACAAGATCTGGGAGTGTGCCCTAAATCCGGTTAATGGAAAGTGAAGAAGAAATCCAAAACAGTTGTCCCTAACTATATTGTGTCTATCAGGATTTTTCTCCATATCTACAATCATATGCTTCAAAAAATTGACAGAGCACTTGGTAGAGACCTGTGCCTCTTCGAAGTCTAAGCATGTAGTCATCATTGGTTTCCCTCGACCTGCATTCCAATATGGTCATTGACTATTAATCAATCAATAATAAGGTCCTACAAAATCTAACACGATCGTAAATGAACTACATAGTTGATCGCTGATGTGACCAACAAATGGTCATGGTTATCACGTGTTCTAAAGGATCGGGGTTATCATGCAGCACGGTTTGTTGTTTTCATCTACTCTTGGTCGAGGTCGACGGTCAAGACTACCCACCCACAATGTGATCCACGATCCACCGTGCTGTCAACCACAATCCAATAGGCAAACTAACCACCCACCCACCATCGTGTCAACACAATCCATTGGGCATATTAACCACGATCACAACTCACCATGATCGTGATTGTTATGCTATACATATCGTTGTAGTCATATACAATAGGTCGTGGTTCACATCCACTTCAGACATAAACTGTCCCTATCAACCACGATCCATTGAGTTGTGGTTCACATCTACGACGCACATAACATTTGAGCCATGATCTACTGGGCACATCAACAACGATCACAACCACGATCGTGATTGTCATGGTATACAGATCGATGTTGTTGTTTACAATGAATCGCAACCACGATCATGGTTGTCATGTTATACGGTTCATTGTTGTCATCTATGTGGGCATAACCACTACCCATATAGCATGATTACCATGACCCACTGCCCCGACCCAAATAACATGTGAGCAATGATCCACTATGCTTGTTAACCACGATCCATTGAGTTGTGGTTCACATCTGTGACCCACATAACATGTGAGCCACGATCCACTAGGTACATCAACAACGATCACAACCACGATCATGCTTGTCAGGCTATACAGATCGTTGTTGTCATTTACAATGAATCACAACCACGATCGTGGTTGTCATGCTATAGGGTTCGTTGTTGTCATCTAAGTGGGCATAACCACTACCCATATAGCATGACTACCATGAATCATAGCCCCGACCCAAATAACATGTGTGCAACGATTCACTATGCTTGTCAACCACGATCCATTTGGCATATCAACTGCGATCACAACCACGATCATTGTTGTCATGCTATACAAATCGTTGCAGTCATATACACTGGGTCATGGTTGACAACACTGCGCAAGTAACATGTGAACAATGACATACTGTCCCTGCTAACCATTACCTTACTTTGCCATTTATAAGAACTAAGTTACACTCAAATTGTATAGATGTACTCGCTGAGTGGCGATGGAGGGGCCCAGTGAAGAAGATTCAAAACCAGTAAAAAATAAAAGGGTAGGAATAAGAAGTGAATGGGTCCTAGAGAAAAAGCTCTAAATATATAATTATATAAAGAAAATATAAAAAATCGGTGTTCCATATAGGGAGAAGCGGTTGCTTTCACCATACACATTCCAAGCTCGGTCGTTTCTAAGTCACACCGAACTACCTTTTCTCTTATCCGCACTGACCATTCTATTTGTAACAATAAGAAACAGAATTACCCAATGAATGATCAGAATATTTAAATCCAATAGACCACAACAGCTCAAACCAACAGGTTCCGTAAAATCCCATAATTTGTTATCTTTACGCAGTGTGGGCCATGATGGCTCGATATGTGTCGCTAGTAAACTTATCGAAGGAATCCATCAGCCATGAACTATTCCAACTGATTAGATCCAATTTATGATGAGCCCATGCACTTGACCAAGATGATTGACAATTGATGTTATGCATTGGGAATTGTAACTGAACCTGACACCTTTTACATGCCATTTTAATGTAATGTATGTACATGCGACATATTTTTTCAGTATAAAGTAAGATTGTGGATTGTGGCCCACCATGATGTTTGTTAGAAATCAACTCCATCCATCCGCTTCTTAAGCTCAGTTTAGGGCTTTGAACCATAAATAAACCGAATCTAAGACTCAAATGTGCTGAAAACGTGAGGATTGAACTTCCACGGTTGAAATATTTATGGGGCAGCCGAAGTGTTGAGTCAGGACAATATTTCTGTTTTCAATTCATCCCATTAGGAAATACATTATGAACGGTATGGATGACATGTAAACATAACTGTCTACCCCAGGCAAGTTTCAACGGTTAGAATTTCCCTACTCACATTTTCCTTTAATGTTGTCCACCTGAGCCATGGATCCTGCTCACTTTCTGTCTCATGCCCTAAATTGATCTCAAAAAATGGATGAACAGGATAGATTTCTCACAAACATCGGGGTGGGGCCCACTCGGGATTCCAGCGAAGGAACTTCCTATTAAAGGCATTCGCAGGGAAAGCGCGCTTGCACCGACCTTACATTTTCATCATTACATCATTTTGCATGTCAACGGCGTATTGGTCCGTAAAATTCGAATACATGATCCATATATCATGACTACAACGAGCCATATACAATGAAAACATGATATAAATCGTCATGTCAACTACGACCCATCGAACATTAACACCACGAACATATAACATAGTTATAAAGTTGTGGGCCAAAGAATTGGGCTTCAGCACACCCCCCTGAACATGGGTCGTTGTTATGACGGAATATGGTTTGTGGGTTCTAGTAGATATGGCTCATTCATATCATGTTATATGAGTCATGGTTTGCATGTTGGAAGGGTCATGATTGTGAGATGACAACCATGACCCATTATCAAGACAACCACGAACCCATTAACATAATAACCACGACCCATTAACACGACAACCATGAATCCATTCACATGACAACCATGACCCAAACTCCATCATACAACGACCGTTTCCCCATACCTGGAATGTTCTGGGAAAAGGAAAACTACCGTTCCCCATACAGGGAATGTAATGTAGTGGATTTACCAGTGGAAAAGGACCGTTTCCCTATACAGGGGTGTATCTATTTATCGGACCTTCTTGCAGATACTTGATATAGATCGCGAAGATCAAACATGGTATGGTGAGGGCTTTCGTGGTCAAGTGAAGGGAGCTTACTGTAGGGCTCCCCTTGATCAAAGTCATCTCAACCTTCCACGCTGATAAACACGACCCTTCGTATATCACTACAACGATCCTTCACTTTGGTAAAACACGACTCATACAAAGGCAAAGAATTGTTTGTACAGTTTTTATTTATCATGCTTTTCATGTAAATTTAATGGTGGTTGTTATGATATATGGATCGTGGTTTTCAAAGTAACATGGGTAGTGGAGTCGGTTGCTAAGGGTCATGGTTTTCATGTTTTATGGATCGTTGTTATGGTATTGTACGGATCGTTGTTGGATTGCTATAAAATAACGAGTTCTTTTGTAGAGCTTTGATGTCAGCTTGGAACTCGAAAGAAGCCAGGTTACATCAGCCTCGAATATCGAAGAAGCCATTACACACCGGGTCCCCCAACTGTGAGTAGGTGCTCATCAATAAAATTTTAACATCTTTTATAGGACTTTTACATCAGCCTGGAACTCAGAAAAGCGGAGAGGGAACGATTCAGATTATAAGGTCAGGCTCGGACAAAGACAAGCTCTATGATCGCACTCAAAACACAATATATGGGTCACAACTATCATTGAATATGGGTCATGGTAATAATTTTATATAGGTTGTGGTTGTTATGAATTATGGATCATGAATGTAATGAGAAATGGGTCGTGGTTGTCACCTAATAAAAATTGTAGTTGTCGTGTCATATGGTTTGTGGTTGATGTGACGCATTGATCACAGATGTCATTCGATATGGTTGTCATGTTATACGGATTGTGGTTGTCTTGTTGCATGGGTCGTAGTTAACATTTAGAATGTGTCGTCATTGTCATTGTTTGGGTCATGTTTATTATAAGATCGTGGTTGTCAGCAATGATCCATACAACAGGACAACCACGATCATGCAAACAATCATCATTGACATAAAAGAGGTCCATTTACATCAAAAATAAAAAATCAATAAAAAATTAAAAATTAAAAAAATAACATAAACTTATTATCCCCTCCGAGCAGATGGACCGGCTACTGAACTGCGGGGCTGAGCATCGATGATAGCCTCGGCGACAAGGGCATCTTGGGCAATCTCCATAGCAGGAAGGGCGCTCTCGAGCACATTTGCCATGATAGGCTCGGCGTCACCGGCGGTGTTTACCGTGAGGGCGTCGAAGTTGAGGGTTGGGTAAAGCTTCCTAACTTTGACCGGGCAAGCATCGAAGCCAGTGTCATAGCTAAAATAGTATAATTTATCCAGCTCCTTAGCCCTCTCAGTAGAGTCATTGTATTCCTCCACTGCCTCGACCACCTGTGAGACAACTTGAGCCTCGAGCTTTGCTTATAAGGAAGCATTCTCCATGGACGCAGCAGACTCAAGGATCTTTCGCTATTGGAATAGACGGTTTGCTGCCATCAGTCACTCCGAATCGAGCTCCTCTTTTGCTGCTTCTATCCCCAACTCGGCTTCCAAGGCCTTGAACTCCGGGTCCTCGTTAGCCCAGCGCAAAGTCTTGACTTCGAGCTCAGCCACGTCCAAGAGAGCTTAAAGTTGGTTGACTTCACCTTGGAGCATAAGCTCTCTCACTCGGCCTTCCACAACAGCCTTCCTAAGCTCCTCCAGCCTCTTCTCGAGCTTGACTCATTGAGCGTCTTGCTCGGCCTTCTTCACCACAAACTTAGCCCGTGCTACGTATTGCTTAGCCTTTTTGGCCACAAATTTAACCTGCTCAGCTTTGAGCTGATCCATCTCCTTTAGCCTCTCCTTCACCTCCAACATCTTCGGCAGCGACTTGTAACATATAGCTGCAAAATCATCCATGAAGCTAACATGGCGGCGGGAAAGGGTGTCCGCAATCTGCGCCTCCGGTGCGTGCTTAGCTGCCCAAGGATTCAGCTGAGCCATGTGAAAACTGAGTGGTAGGACCATTAAAGAGGGTGCGAAAGCTCCCCCATTTAGAGAGGATGCGGAAGCTTCCCCCCTTGGAGAGGATGTGGAAGCGCCTCTGATCCCGCTAGTTGTAGAAGCATGGACAGCTGCCTCAGGTGCATCTGTATGGCCGACCATGGGCTCAGCATTAGCATAGGGACTCACAGATCGTGAAGAGGCTACTGCGCTGAGGGTCTCCTCGACTACCTTCCTTCACAACCTAGAAGGACCCGCCTTAGGGGCTTGCTCCTCCGTAGAATGTGATGAAATGGTGATGGCCTCCACTTGGGCAGGAGCTCCAACCTCCTTGACTTAGGCAGGAGCTCCAACCTCTAAAGCATCAGGAACAGGGGTCTGAGTAGTAGTAGGAGCAACCTCTAGAAGGGTTGTAACAGGCACGTTCCTAGCCAGGTCTACAACTAGAGCGGCCTCGACCTCTTCCTCAGATGCCTTCCTCTTCTTCGACGGCATTGTCATCCTTGGTTCAGAGGAGAGGACGACGTCCATCCGAGGGTGCAGAGGCCACCTCCTTTTTGAGCTACCTGCCACCATCCCTATAAAAAAGAAGCATCAGCGCCACGTGTCACGTGGAATGGTGCAATATACCCGAGCCCATGCTTCATGGTCAGAATCTTCCTAGCATTTAATGCCATTTAAAAGCGTCGGGGTCTCTTCGATCCTCTGCTACACGTGGTGTCATTCCTTCGTCCTGCCATCTGTAAAGCGTAACCGTCGCCATGTGTCCTTTCCCGAGAGCATGGAAGTCGAAGGGATTCAGCCGTTGCACCGCACAAGAGGTCAGAGAAGCAAATCGCATTAATTATGTCCCGATCATCCCGGACGTAGATTGCATCCTACCCCCGCCCAGACGGTAATCCGTCCGGGCAGGGATTTGTGGCGCCCACCATGACGTGAGTGTTTTAGCAACTCCATTAATCATTTTTTAGACCATTATAAGGTGAGATACAAAAAATGAGGTAGGTCCAGGGCTTAAATGGACCACAAAGTGGGGATTTGACGTTCACCGTTAAAAGCTTCTTGGGATATGGAGAAGTTTTGGATCAAGCTGATATTTGTGTTTTCACTTCATCCACGTCTGCATGACCTTATTAATATGTTTGATGGTAAAAAAACATCATAGTGGCCCTTAGGGCCTGTTTGTTTTTTGAATTTGTTAGTAAATGCATTTTCCCTGAGCATTTATTACTTGCTCAGGGAAATGTAGTGAAGTGTCAGAAGTTATCATAGCCAATGTCACTCATTTGAATATTTTGCAAAAAGTAGAGAAGATGTTATTCCTATTTTTGGAAATGACAGAAAATGCACGGGTGGAAATTAACAGATAGATGAAATTCTGGTGGTGTACCGTCCATTCATTGACGTCAGCAAATTCTGTGGGTCTGATCACGAGATATGTGTTATATCCAAATTGTCCATTCATTTGCCGAGCGCATCATAGGCTTGAGATGAAAAATTAGAGAGATCTACCTATCAAGTCGACCACACTACAAAAGCCAGTGGGGGATTGAATGTTATGGTGGGCCCTACAAACTTTTCCCCAGTGAAAATCAATATCACCGCAACTATTTATGGTGTGGTCCAGATGATTTAAGGATATGATTCACTTTTTCAATAATGCTATATAGAAGGTGGTGTACTCCATCAAATACTTTCGTGGACTACCGAGAGCTACATCAATCTTGTCTAGTCTTCCAGCCGTACACAGAGATCCCCATAGATTTCCCTTGGAAATCTCCTCTGCAGTTGGGATTTCACATTTTCCATCCGGCTGCCATTTCACAGCATCCGTCAAACGTGCGAATGGGTCATCATAACCCATTTCGCTATGAATTCACCGAACACTACCAAAAAAAAGGGCAAAGGCTACGGATAAAATCTGTAGCCATAGACCTATGCCTACGGATTTAGTCCGTAGCTGCCATAACGATAGGTCTGGAACCTATGGCTACGGATTTAATCCGTAGCTATAGGTTCAATAGCTACAAATATAATCCGTAGCAATTAGATCTGTAGCAAAAACTTAAAACAGCTACGGATATTATTTGTAGCTGAAAGTCCATAACAATAGGCCAAAATTTAAAAGGCTACACCAGTTTGATTAGTGGCTACGGATTTAATCCGTAGCTATATGTTAAATAGCTATAGATATAATCCATAGCAATTATATCTGTAGTAAAAACTTCAAACAGCTATGGATATTATTTGTAGCTGAAGGTCCATAGCAATATGCCAAAATTAAAAAGGCTACACCTGTCTAACTACTGGCTACGGTGAATATCCGTAGCTATTTTATACAATGAAAAATTAAATCATTTGTTCATTCAATTACCACCTGTTCATTCAATTACCACCTATACAATTATTCATTCATTCAATTACAATCATTCATTCATTTAATTACAATTACAATCCTTCATTCAATTAATTACAATTACAATCAATTACAGTTACAATTACAATAATGCTGAAAATACAAATCTTTGGCTTCATTAGAGAAATGTGCTCGACTTCACCCTAAAATTTCAACAGCTTCGTATATTCCATCATTCTACAAACAATCATGTCATTCATAAATTAGAATGCCCATTGGGGAAAAGAAAGACAGTGAATGAAGTGCATCACGTATAACCACTTTTTTTTCTTAATGAATTAAAAAAACTCAAAGAGGAATGAAATTGATACAAAAGAAATGGTCTCACCATATGATTATACGTTTAGGATTTGGTTTATGTTTAGGTTATAGGTTTAGGTTAAGGTTAGGCTATAGGTTATAATTAAGTTTAGGTTATAGGTTAAGGTTTATGTTATAGGTTTTGGTTTAGGTTTAGGTTATAGGTTATAGCTTTTGGGAACTTGATTATAGGTTAAGGTTTAGGTTTATGAAATCAGGTTCGGGTTCGGGATCGGGTTTAGGTTTGGGTTTTCAAGTTTAGGTTTAGGTTAGGGAGTTGAGATTAGGATTAGGTGTAGGTTTGGGTTTAAGGATTTGAGAATACATTTAGGTTTTAAGTTTAGGTTTAAGTTAAAGGTTTAAGGAAAGGTTATAAGTTTAGGTTAGGTTTAGGTTTAGGTTTAGGTTTAGGTTATAGGTTATAGCTTTAGGGAATTCATAATGGGTTATGGTTTATGGAAAGGTTAGGTTTAGGTAATAGGTTTTGAGATTTGGGAATAGTTTTAGGTTATAAATATAGGTTTAGGTTAGGTTATAGGTTAAGGTTTAGGGATTTGAGTTCAGGCTATAGGTTTAGGTTTATGTCTAGGTTTAGGTTTAGGGATTTGAGTTTAGGTTATAGGTTTAGGGAAAGGTTAGGTTTAGGTTATAGGTTTTGGGATTTAAGAATAGTTATAGGTTATAAGTATAGGTTTAGGTTAGGTTATAAGTTAAGGTTTAGGGATTTGAGTTTAGGTTATAGGATTAGGTTTAGGTTTAGGTTTAGGGATTTGAGTTTAGGTTATAGGTTTAGGTTTGGGTTTTGGGATTTGAGAATGGGTTCAGGTTTAGGTTTCGGTTTAGGTTATAGGTTTTAGGATTTGATAATGGGTGCAGTTTAGGTTATAGGTTATACGTTTTGGTTTTGGTTTAGGTTATAGGTTTTGATTTAGGTTATAGGTTAATGGTTTAGTTTAAGGTTTAGGTTTAGGTTATAGGTTTTTTGGATTTGAGAATGGGTTCGGGTTTATGCTATAGGTTTTGGTTTTGGTTTAGGTTATAGGTTTTGGTTTTGGTTTTGATTATATGTTTTGATTTAGGTTATAGGTTATAGGTTTAGGTTTTAGGTTTTGGTTTTGGTTTTGATTTAGGTTATAGGATATAGGTTTAGGTTAAGGTTTAGGGAAAGGTAATAGGTTTTGATTTAGGTTATAGGTTATAGGTTTGGGTTTTAGGTTTAGGGTTAGGTTTAAGTTATAGGTTATAGCTTTAGGGAATTGAGAATGGGTTATGGTTTAGGTTTAGGAAATCGGGTTCAACTTCGGGATTGGGTTTAAGTTTGGGTTTTCAAGTTTAGGTTTAGGTTTAGGTTAGGGAGTTGAGATTAGGATTAGGTGTAGGTTTAGGTTTAGGGAATTAAGTTTATGTTATAGGTTTAGGTAATGGGTTTTGGGATTTAGGAATAGTTTTAGGTTATAAGTATAGGTTTAGGTTAGGTTATAGGTTAAGGTTTAGGGACTTGAGTTTAGGTTACAGGATTAGGTTACGGTTTAGGTTTAGGTTATAGGTTTTGGGATTTGAGAATGGGTTCGGGTTTAGGTTATAGGTTTTGGTTTTGGTTTTGGTTATAGGTTTTGGTTTAGGTTATAGGTTTTTGAATAAGAGAATGGGTTCGAGTTTAGGTTATAGGTTTTGGTTTTGGTTTAGGTTATAGGTTTTGATTTAGGTTATAGGTTATAGGTTTATGTTAAGGTTTAGGTTTAGGTTAAAGGTTTTGGGATTTGAGAATGAGTTCAAGTTTAGGTTGTAGGTTTTGGTTTTGGTTTAGGTTATAGGTTTTGGGATTTGGGAATAGTTTTAGGTTATAAGTATAGGTTTAGGTTAGGTTATAGGTTAAGGTTTAAGGATTTGAGTTTAGGTTACGGTTTAGGTTTAGGTTATAGGTTTGGGGATTTGAGAATGGGTTCGGGTTTAGGTTATAGGTTTTTGTTTTGGTTTTGGTTATAGGTTTTGGTTTATGTTATATGTTTTTGAATTTGAGAATGGGTTCGAGTTTAGGTTATAGGTTTTGGTTTTGGTTTAGGTTATAGGTTTTGATTTAGGTTATAGGTTATAGGTTTATGTTAAGGTTTAGGTTTAAGTTAAAGGTTTTAGGATTTGAGAATGAGTTCAAGTTTAGGTTATAGGTTTTGGGATTTGGGAATAGTTTTAGGTTATAAGTATAAGTTTAGGTTAGGTTATAGGTTAAGGTTTAGGGATTTGAGTTTAGGTTATAGGATTAGGTTACGGTTTAGGTTTAGGTTATAGGTTTTGGGATTTGAGAATAGGTTCGGGTTTAGGTTATAGGTTTTGGTTTTGGTTTAGGTTATAGGTTTTTGAATTTGAGAATGGGTTCAAGTTTAGGTTATAGGTTTTGGTTTTGGTTTAGGTTATAGGTTTTGATTTAGGTTATAAGTTATAGGTTTATGTTAAGGTTTAGGTTTAGGTTAAAGGTTTTGAGATTTGAGAGTGAGTTCAAGTTTAGGTTATAGGCTTTGGTTTTGGTTTAAGTTATAGGTTTTGGTTTAAGTTATAGGTTTTGGGATTTGGTAATAGTTTTAGGTTATAAGTATAGGATTAGGTTAGGTTATAGGTTAAGGTTTAGGGATTTTAGTTTAGGTTATAGGATTAGGTGTAGGTTTTGGGATTTGAGAATGGGTTTGGGTTTAGGCTATAGGTTTTGGTTTTGATTTTGGTTATAGGTTTTGGGATTTGAGAATGGGTTCGGGTTTAGGTTATAAGTTTTAGTTTTGGTTTAGGTTTAGGTTATATGTTTTTAGATTTGAGGATGGGTTATGGTTTAGGTTTAGGAAATCGGGTTCAGGTTCGGGATTGGGTTTAAGTTTGGGTTTTCAAGTTTAGGTTTAGGTTTAGGTTAGGGAGTTGAGATTAGGATTAGGTGTAGGTTTTACTATAGGGAATTGAGTTTAGGTTATAGGTTTAGAGAAAGGTTAGGTTTAGGTTATAGGTTTTGGGATTTGGGAATAGTTTTAGGCTATAAGGATAGGTTTATGTTAGGTTATAGGTTAAGGTTTAAGGATTTGAGTTTAGGTTATAGGATTAGGTTACGGTTTAGGTTTAGGTTATAGGTTTTGGGATTTGAGAATAGGTTCGAGTTAAGGTTATAGGTTTTGCTTTTGGTTTTGGTTATAGGTGTTGGTTTAGGTTATAGCTTTTTGAATTTGAGAATGGGTTCGAGTTTAGGTTATAGGTTTTGGTTTAGGTTTAGGTTAAAGGTTTTGGGATTTGAGAATGAGTTCAAGTAGGTTATAGGTTTTGGTTTTGGTTTAGGTTATAGGTTTTGGTTTAGGTTATAGGTTTTGGGATTTGAGAATGGGTTCGGGCTTGGGTTATAGGTTTTGGTTTTGGTTTAGGTTATAGGTTTTGATTTAGGTTATAGGTTATAGGTTTAGGTTAAGGTTTAGGTTTAGGTTATAGGCTTTGGGATTTGAGAATGGGTTCGGGTTTAGGTTATAGGTTTTGGTTTTGGTTTAGGGGTTTAGGTTATAGGTTTTGGTTTTAGTTTAGGTTATAGGTTTTAGGATTTGAGAATGGGTTCGGGTTTAGGTTATAAGTTTTGGTTTTGGTTTAGGTTTTGGTTATATGGTTTTAGATTTGAGGATGGGATATGGTTTAGGTTTAGGAAATCGGGTTCAGGTTTGGGTTTGGGTTTTCAAGTTTAGGTTTAGGTTAGGGAGTTGAGATTAGGATTAGGTGTAGGTTTTGCTTTAGGGAATTGAGTTTAGGTTATAGGTTTAGGGAAAAGTTAGGTTTAGGTAATAGGTTTTGGGATTTGGGAATAGTTTTAGGTTATAAGTATAGGTTTAGGTTAGGTTATAGGTTAAGGTTTAGGGATTTGAGTTTGGGCTATAGGTTTAGGTTTAGATCTAGGTTTAGGTTTAGGGAATTGAGTTTAGGTTATAGGTTTAGGGAAAGATTAGGTTTAGGTTATAGGTTTTGGGATTTGAGAATAGTTTTAGGTTATAAGTATTGGTTTAGGTTAGGTTATAAGTTAAGGTTTAGGGATTTGAGTGTAGGTTATAGGATTAGGTTTAGGTTTAGGTTTAGGGATTTGAGTTTAGTTTATAGGTTTAGGTTTAGGTTAGGTTTGGGTTTTGGGATTTGAGAATGGGTTCGGGTTTAGGTTATAGGTTTTGGTTTTGGTTTAGGTTATAGGTTTTGATTTAGGTTATATGTTTTTTGGATTTGAGAATGGGTTGGGGTTTAGGCTATAGGTTTTGGTTTTGGTTTAGGTTATAGGTTTTGGTTTTAGTTTTGTTAATTTAGGTTATAGGTTATAGGTTTAGGTTTTAGGTTTTGGTTGTGGTTTTGATTTAGGTTATAGGTTATAGGTTTAGGTTAAGGTTTTAGGGAAAGGTAATAGGTTTTGATTTAGGTTATAGGTTATAGGTTATAGGTTTAGGTTTTAGGTTTAGGTTTAGGTTTTGATTTATGTTATAGGTTATAGGTTTAGGTTTAGGTTTAGGCTTAGGTTATAAGTTTTAGGATTTGAGAATGGGTTCGGGTTTAGGTTATAGGTTTTGGTTTAGGTTATATGTTTAGGTTTAGGTTATAGGTTTTGGGATTTGAGAAGGGGTTCGGGCTTAGGTTATAGGTTTTGGTTTTGGTTTTAGTTATAGGTTTTGGGATTTGAGAATGGGTTCGGGTTTAGGTTATAAGTTTTGGTTTTGGTTTAGGTTTAGTTTATAGGTTTTTGGATTTGAGAATGGGTTATGGTTTAGGTTTAGGAAATTGGGTTCAGGTTCGGGATTGGGTTTAAGTTTGGGTTTTCAAGTTTAGGTTTAGGTTTAGGTTAGGGAGTTAAGATTAAGATTAGGTGTAGGTTTAGGTTTAGGGAATTGAGTTTAGGTTATAGGTTTAGGGAAAGGTTAGGTTTAGGTAATAGGTTTTGGGATTTGGGAATAGTTTTAGGTTATAAGTATAGGTTTAGGTTAGGTTATAGGTTAAGGTTTAGGGATTTGAGTTTAGGCTATAGGTTTAGGTTTAGGGAATTGAGTTTAGGTTATAGGTTTATGGAAAAGTTAGGTTTAGGTTATAGGTTTAGGTTTTAGGTCATAGGTTTAGGGATTTGAGTTTAGGTTATAGGTTTAGTTTTAGGTTTTATGTTTAGGTTTAGGTTTAGGTTTGGGTTTAGGGATTTGAGAATGGGTTCGGGTTTAAGTTATAGGTTTTGGTTTCGGTTTAGGTTTAGGTTATAGGTTTTTTGGATTTGAGAATGGGTTCGGGTTTAGGCTATAGGTTTTAGTTTTGGTTTAGGTTATAGGTTTTGGTTTTGGTTGTAGGTTATATGTTTTGATTTAGGTTATAGGTTATAGGTTTAGGTTTTAGGTTTTGGTTGTGGTTTTGATTTAGGTTATGGGTTATAGGTTTAGGTTAAGGTTTTAGGGAAAGGTAATAGGTTTTGATTTAGGTTATAGGTTATAGGTTTAGGCTTTAGGTTTAGGTTTAGGTTTTGATTTATGTTATAGGTTATAGGTTTAGGTTTAGGTTTAGGTTTAGGTTATAAGTTTTGGGATTTGAGAATGGGTTCGGGCTTAGGTTATAGGTTTTGATTTTGGTTTAGGTTATAAGTTTCGGGATTTGAGAATGGGTTCGGGTTTAGGTTATAAGTTTTGGTTTTGGTTTAGGTTTAGGTTATATGTTTTTGGATTTGAGGATGGGTTATGGTTTAGGTTTAGGAAATCGGGTTCAGGTTCGGGATTGGGTTTAAGTTTGGGTTTTCAAGTTTAGGTTTGGGTTTAGGTTAGGGAGTTGAGATTAGGATTAGTTGTAAGTTTTGGTTTAGGGAATTGAGTTTAGGTTATAGGTTTAGGGAAAGGTTACGTTTAGGTAATAGGTTTTTGGATTTGGGAATAGTTTTAGGTTATAAGTATAGGTTTAGGTTAGGTTATAGGTTAAGGTTTAGGGATTTGAGTTTAGGCTATAGGTTTAGGATTAGGTCTAGGTTTAGGTTTAGGGAATTGATTTTAGGTTATAGATTTATGGAAAGGTTAGATTTAGGTTATAGGTTTTGGGATTTGAGAATAGTTTTAGGTTATAAGTATAGGTTTTGGTTAAGTTTTAAGTTAAGATTTAGGGATTTGAGTTTAGGTTATAGGATTAGCTTTAGGTTTAGGTTTAGGGATTTGAGTTTAGATTATATGTTTAAGTTTAGGTTTTATGTTTAGGTTTAGGTTTAGGTTTGGGTTTTGGGATTTGAGAATGGGTTCGGGTTTAGGTTATAGGTTTTGGTTTTAGTTTAGGTTATAGGTTTAGGTTTAGGTTATAGGTTTTTGGATTTGAGAATGGGTTTGGGTTTAGGCTATAGGTTTTGGCTTTAGTTTAGGTTATAGGTTTGGTTTAGGTTATAGGTTTTAGGTTTAGGTTTAGGTTTAGGTTATAGGATTTGAGAATGGGTTCGGGTTTAGGATATAGGTTTTGGTTTTGGTTTAGGTTATATGTTTTGATTTAGGTTATAGGTTATAGGTTATAGGTTTAGGTTTTAGGTTTTGGTTTTGGTTTTGATTTAGGTTATAGTTTATAGGTTTAGGTTAAGGTTTAGGGAAACGTAATAGATTTTGATTTAGGTTTTAGGTTATAGGTTTAGGTTTTGGTTTTGATTTAGGTTATAGGTTATGGGTTTAGGTTAAGGTTTGGGTTTAGGTTTAGGTTTAGGTAATAGGTTTTGGGATTTGAGAATGGGTTCAGGTTTAGGTTATAGGTTTTGCTTATAGGTTAAGGTTTAGGTTTAGGTTTAGGTTTAGGTTTAGGTTATAGGTTTAGGGATATGAGAATGGGTTCGGGTTTAGGTTATATGTTTTGGTTATAGGTTATAGGTTTATGTTAAGGTTTAGGTTATAGGTTATAGGTTTAGGTTATAGGTTTTTGGATTTGAGAATGGGTTATGGTTTAGGTTTAGGAAATTGGGTTCAGGTTCGGGATTGGGTTTAAGTTTGGGTTTTCAAGTTTAGGTTTAGGTTTAGGTTAGAGAGTTAAGATTAAGATTAGGTGTAGGTTTAGGTTTAGGGAATTGAGTTTAGGTTATGGGTTTAGGGAAAGGTTAGGTTTAGGTTATAGGTTTTGGGATTTGGGAATAGTTTTAGGTTATAAGTATAGGTTTAGGTTAGGTTATAGGTTAAGGTTTAGGGATTTGAGTTTAGGCTATAGGTTTAGGTTTAGGTCTAGGTTGAGGTTTAGGTTATAGGTTAAGGTTTTAGGTCATAGGTTTTGGTTTAGGTTAAGGTTTAGGTTTAGGTTATAAGATATAGGTTTAGGGAATTGAGAATAGGTTACACGGTTTAGGTTTAGGAAATTGGGTTCGGCTTCGAGATCGGGTTTATGTTTCGGTTTTCAAGTTTAGGTATAGGTTTAGGTTAGGGAGTTAAGATTAGGATTAGGTGTAGGTTTAGGTTTAGGGATTTGAGAATACATTTAGGTTATTGGTTTAGGTTTAGGTTTTAGGTTTTAGGTTAAGGTTATATGTTTAGGTTAAGGTTTAGGTTTAAGTTAAGGTTGAGGTTTAGGTTATAGGTTAAGGTTTTAGGTCATAGGTTTTGGTTTTGGTTAAGGTTATAGGTATAGGTTAAGGTTTAGGTTTAGGTTATACGATATAGGTTTAGGGAATTGAGAATAGGTTAAGGTTTAGGTTTAGGAAATCGGGTTTGGGTTCGGGATCGGGTTTATGTTTGGGTTTTCAAGTTTAGGTATAGGTTTAGGTTAGGGAGTTAAGATTAGGATTAGGTGTAGGTTTAGGTTTAGGGATTTGAGAATAAATTTACATTATAGGTTTAAGTTTAGGTATTAGGTTTTAGGTTAAGGTTATATGTTTAGGTTGAGGTTTAGGTTTAAGTTAAGGTTGAGGTTTAGGTTATAGGTTAAGGTTTTAGGTCATAGGTTTTGGTTTAGGTTAAGGTTATAGGTATAGGTTAAGGTTTAGGTTTAGGTTTAGGTTTAGGTTATAAGATATAGGTTTAGGGAATTGAGAATAGGTTAAGGTTTAGGTTTAGGTTTTGGGTTTAGGTTTAGGTTTTAGGTTTTAAGTTAAGGTTTAGGTTTAGGTTAAGGTTGAGGTTTAAGTTATAGGTTAAGGTTTTAGGTCATAGGTTTTGGTTTAGGTTAAGGGTATGGTCCCTGCAAATACAGATATAAACACGGCCATCCGACACAAATGCCAGGCCCTTCCAATGCTGTCCATAAAAAATGGACAGCTTCATCATGGTCATAATAGCGGTTCCCTCTTTCCAGGGAACCTCGCTCTTCCGAATAGCTCCAACGCACATTCGGGTCTACTCCATTAATTTTGATCAAATACATAAATACGGCATGTCCAAATGGTCAGGCCCCTCCAATGCTATCCATAGGAAATGGACAACTTCATCATGGTCATAACAGTGGTTCCCACCTTCCAGGGACCCCCACTCATCCGGATAGCTCCGACGCACATCTGGGTCTGCTCCATTAATTTTAAGCAAATTTAATAGAGCAAATACATAACCACTTGGTTCCAAATACTTACTTTATAAAAGAAAATCTCTCCTGTTTTCTCAAATTTTCCATTTCGATCTTTTTTAGCCCAAATCCATGTCAATGCATGAGAATCATGCATAAACATGGATTTTGAGCAAAATACATGAGGGAAATTACAACATAGATATCATGCACACGATATCACATAATGTATTGTTTAATGAACTACACATGTGCATTCTTGACAAGAGACATACCAGATGCTTGAATCTGAAATATGCAGCTCCAACCCTCCCACATGCAACATCCACCTGAAAGAATGCACATAACCGTCATGCTTGAGTAATCAATATAGGAATGTACAAGTAAAACTATAAAACCAGAGATACTCACTGCATTTTCAAGATCTCCTCCATAGTTGACGATTCATTCTAAAGCCTTCTCCCTCCTCCTTTACCCGGGCTTGGGACCAATGATCGAGCATGGATGACAACCACAATCTATTACATATATGAACCACGAAAATATTAACACACAACACTGACATATATTAACACGACCAATGATCAAGTTGTTCTTTTTACAAATATCTCAAAAACTACTCTCGCGGCAACAATAAATTCACCAACGAACATGTTCTCCACATGTTCATAACTACCACACATATATATACATGGGATATTCGATATTTATGTATGCCATGTCCTAACTTTGATGGGCAGTTTTCCATACACTTCAACGAGAACAGATCAAAATACGTGGATGGGCACATTTCCATACAATTCTAGCCCATTAGATTATTTCTCTCAACCATACCTCTCTATAAATAAACACGACAGTGGTAGAAAACTATCCACCCCTTCAGAGGGAGAGGGAGAGTAACCTTGTTATGTTTTTCATGGTGCTCCATCCTCAGCCGACCATTCAATGACCAATGTGTTGAATGACAATATAAATGGTTGTGGATTGTTAATTAATAATAAGAATTTCTTACAAAATCTAACATGATCATGATTGTACTACATAGTTGATTGCTAATGTAACCGACAAAGGGTCGAGGTTATAACGAGTTCTATAGGGTCATGGTTGTCATGCTACATGGTTCGTTGTTGTCGACTATGCTGGGTCGAAGTCAAAAATCAAGACCATCCATTATCTGATCCACGAGTTTCCATGCTGTCAACCATGAACATGGTTGTCATGCTATAGAGATCATTGTTGTTATCTATGCTGAGTTGTGGTTCACATCCACGACCCAATGTTCGTTCTATCAACGACCCTTTCCTTCGGAATCAGTGCCACATTCAAATGCAGGAAATCGCATTAATGCCGATACCTACTCGGAATTCGTCAGAGTCAAAGTGACCCTTTGGAACCACCACCCCCACATTAACCACTGGTTGAACAACCTATAAAAATGGTACTTTGGTTATATTTGTTCAGAATCCAATCCGAACCACAAGTCCTTCTTGCGTTCTTCCTTCATGGGTGATCCCATCCCTTTCTTCAAGAATGTTGACGATCTTCCTGAAGATCAATGGCCTCTACATGAAATTCCGAAGACCGTTCGGTGCCTGTGGAAGATCAACGACTCCTTCTCAACAAATGTCTTTGGCTCCCTGGGTCTCATTTGAAGAGAACTGTTCTTCATAATCGTGGCTTATAGTTGTCGTCAGCGATTTTTGAGATAAACGTCTCCCTCCCATACTATCTCCCGCTTAATTCCGGGTTCTTTTTGGAGATCTCTCAAACTCTATTCTCACGGCAACAATAAGTTCATGATCCAACTTTCTGACCAAAGAAGTGAGAGTGCAGTTGTCATGGGTTGTGGTTGTCGTGTAACATGGGTTGTGCTTATCATGTAATATGGTCGTGGTTGTCATGTTACATGGGTTTCCTTTATTGCATGTTCACCACAACCCATAACATGGGATTTTCAATATCTACATATGCCATGTCCTATCTTTGATGGGCAGATTTCCATTCTTTTCCCATTTCCATTCTTTTTAATGAGAACAGATCAAAATATGTGGATGGGTAGACGTCCTGACACTTATAACTGATAAGATCATTTCTTGACCACACCTCTCCTATATAAACACGACGGTGGGAAGAAAACTCTCTACCCCTTCAGAGAGAGAGAGAGGGAGAGTAACCTTGCTATGTTTTTCATGGTGCTCCATCCTCAGCCGTCTGTGTGATCAACTCGTTGACTATTGAATGACCAGAGCGTTGAATGACCATTGAAACACCACGACCCATATTTCATGATAACCATGACCCATAAAACATGACAAGCACAACCATAATTAAAATACAATGTGAAGAACTGTTCTCTTCAAAGGGCACCCAGCGAGATGAAAAACTCTTTTGGGAGTGTCTTTTTTTAGCCTGACCAATAACTCTATTCAGAAGGTGAGGCTTAAACAAGACACTCCCAAAAGTGCTTTGCAGCTTGCTGGGTGGCTGGTCAAAGAGAACTGTTCTTCACATTGTATTTTAATTACGGTCATGGTTGTCATGTTTTATGGGTCATAGTTATCATGAAATATGGGTTGTGGTGTTTCAGTGGTCATTCAACGCTCCAGTCATTCAATGGTCAACGAGTTGATCACACTGACAGCTGAGGATGGAGCACCATGAAAAACATAGCAAGGTTACTCTCCCTCTCCCTCTAAAGGGGTAGAGAGTTTTCTTCCCGCCGTCTTGTTTATATAGGAGAGGTGTGGCTAAGAAATGATGTTATAAGCTATAAGTGCATGGAAATCTACCCATCCAAATATCTTGATCTGTTCTCGTTGAAAAGAATGGTAATCTACCCATCAAAGTTAGGACATGGCATTTGAGATATCAAAAATCCCATGTTATGGGTCGTGGTGAACATGCAATTGTTTTTCATGGTGCTTATTGGTCGTAGTTATCACGTTATTTGGGTCGTGGTGAACATCGGTCGTGGTTATAATGTAGTATGGGTCGTTGTTATCATGTAATATTGGTCATGGCAGTAATTTAACATGCATCATTGTTGTCAATGTAATATGGGTCGTGATCGTAATGCAATATGCATCGTGGTTTTCATGTAATATGGATCGTGATTGTCATGTTAAATGGATCGTGGTTCTAATGTGAAATGGGTCGTAGCCCTAAAATCACAAGACAAATATATGGGCGACATGGACACTAATCATACTTCAATCCGGGCCCATATGGGTCATGGTTGTCATTTTATATGGTTCACGGTTGTTACATGTCCACTTCTAACAGTGGGTTCCATTGTCCCCATTGTTTTCTATTATGGCCCCTGTCACTAGCCACCGGCCCAACCATGACGTCTGTGTTACATCCATTCTATTCATCTGCATCTACACTGAAAGACATGATCGTTCGTCAGCTTTTACACATCATTTGTGGGCTTGATCCAAAAAATGAGAGGGATCATTTTAATGGTCTACGACGGTCAATCATCACTGTTTCATGTAATGTCCACCGCCTGTGATTAGAGTATCGTTCATTTTTGGACTCCTACCATTAAATCATCTGGAGAAACGTATGGACGGCATGGATGAAACACATACGTGGTGGTGGGCCCACAGCGCCGAGCACCAGCCATTGGCGGGTATCCCAGAGAGTAGTCGATCTGTCCGTGGCTCAAAGGCTACAACAGCAGGTGACCTTTGCTTCACTCCAGGTCCGTGCATCTCCTAAACCGAGGTCAGGGGCATTTTCATCAGGCACGATCATTCATTTATTCTGACAGAACATTTTAGGGCTTGATCCAAAAAGTAAGAGGGATCATCGACGACGCTCATTCACCACTGTTTCCTGTGATTTGGTCCACTTTCTATTGGGATATAACTCATTTTTAAGGTTACTATAAAATGATCTTGAAATATATATGGACGACGTGGATGAAATACATACATGATGGACAAGGAATGAGAACAAAAATGCGGCAGATCCAATGCTCAAGTGGACCACACCAAATAATAAGCTTGATTGCTTTAAAATGCACAAAGCATTAAATGTCAGTTGTATTAATTGTAAGAGTCATCTATGGTGTGATCCAGTTGACCGTTGGATCTACTCCATTTTCATTTTGATACCTTAAAATAATCTGAGAAAAGGTATAGATGGCTTGGATGTACAGATACATCACGGTGGGCCCGCCTACAAAACTGCCTGTTCGGAGCTAGGGTCTTATGGGAGTAGTACACAATCCACATCCATACATGAAGGCCTCCTGACACCATACTATGATTGGTTCGGACGAAAATGCCCCTGACCTTAGTTTAGGAGATGTATGGACCTGGAATGAAGCAGAGGTCACCTACTGTTGCAACCCCTGAGAAACGGACGGATTGACTAGTCCCTGGGACACCGACCAATGGCTGGTGCTTGGCGCTCTGTGGGCCCCACCACCATGTATGTGTTTCATCCATGCCGTCCATATGTTTCTCCAAATGATTTATTGGTAGGAGTCCAAAAATGAACGATACTCCAATCACAGGCTGTGGACATTACATGGAACAATGATGATTGACCTTCCTAGACCATTAAAATGATCCCTCTCATTTTTGGGATCAAGCCCACAAATGATTTGTAAAAGCTGACGAACGATCGTTGAAATGGCCTAGCTAAATGTCCTTGGAGGGGGGGGGGGGGGGTACGGGGGGTGAATAGGACTATGCCAAGTTAAAATAATAGCAGCGGATTAAAAGAGTATGATAGCCAAATGAAGGAAATCAATTCACAATGCTGAAATAAAAAGCAGCCTTAATAATCATGTATTGAGACGTTAATACAAATGTTGTTCTAAGGACAACCTTACACCATAAAAATTAAGGTTTATGGCAGGACAACCTTATTTCTAGAACGTTCTTTGTATCAAAAACTCAAACTGAAAAGGAAATAAAAGAAATAGCTAGAAATAAATTCTAAACTATTACAACATTCCCACAATGCTAGAAATGAAAATATTACAACATTCACATCCACACATACATCCCCCAAATCTGAATGATAAAAGATATAGAAATTAAACAAACATTCAAATCATACGACATAAGAAATTATAATGGTTCGCCTGTATGTACACCAACTGTTAAACAACAGCCACATAGCTACTCCACTCCTAATATCCTCACACAGGGGATATTAGCATTCACCATCAAATAGGTTTCACAGGTTCACCCAAAACCTTCACAATTATGTCTTTTAAATGGGCTTACACAATTCAAAAACCCCTCTTTCTAAGTTTTCTGGCCTTCCTCAAATAACTAGTACAATGAGATTTTTCTGGCGAATCCCAAAAGAAACCAAAAAGAATGTAAATTATAATAATGTAAAATACTTGGATTTCTCCTTTTCTTTGAAGCAGCCCGGAAGAACCAATCGGAGTAGAAGTTCGAATATAGAAGTTCAATGTCCAATACTCACTTTAAAATAGTTCTAGGTTCTAATTGATTTTAAATTAAACTAGTTGGGCTTAGCTTTATTTGATTTTGATTCCAAGAAGAAGGAATACAGAAATTCCTCTTTCAAATCATATTGGAATGTAGAAACAAAATCAAATGCATAAGCTAACAAAAAGAGAATATTAAATATGCACAAAGTAGCTTAAAATGAACACAAACTTATATTAGAGTGAAGCCTTGAATTTTCTTGAATTGAGTTATTAATCTCTGAAATTCGTTCTCTATTTATAGATGCAAAAACCTCGTTTACGACTGGTATTGAAAACACTTCGACTGGTCGTAAATCTAACGACAATTTGAAATTTTGAGCGCTATTTGAAAAAACCGTTCTACAACTAGTCTTAAGATGTCCACGACTGGTCTTAGACCATCTATAACCGGTCGTAGCAGACTCAGGACTGGTCGTAGGAAACCAAGATTGGTTGCTGTAGTTCAAGTCATAGAACCAGGACTGGTCGTGGGACGAGTCGTGCACTGTTCACACGACCGGTTGACCAGGTCTCAGGACAGGTCATAGCATAACCAAAAAATTCCAAAAAATTACAACAACTTAGGACTAGTCGTGGTATTTCTTGGACTGGTCGAACCAGTGCTAGGACTAGTCGAACAAGGTCCAAGACTAGTCTCAGAACAGACCAAAATTATATAAAAAGATTCAACTTGAATTATGTATACAAAATGGCCTACCCTAAGGTCAAACTAAGGTCTATCATACATGGGACATGAAGTATGAACATTGAAACTTCATTCAATCAGAAGATGGTTGACCTTTGAACCTTATAAAGCTTGAGATCTTTACTTGATGTAGCTTGATCTTGAGATCTTCTAAAGCTTGGATTTACTTCTTAGGTTGTACTTCATTTTGAGTTGAACATCCTCTTTAAACTTGAACATACACTCTTCTTATCGATGTAGTTCTGAATATTGAAGCTTACAGAAGAGGACCAAGTACATGACCTTGCATTTCTTAAAGTAGATCACCGTACTTGACTTGAAGCATTGATGTAGTGTCTTGAACATTCATATAACAACAAACTACACAAGACACATATAGAGGTTTTAGCATAATAGAATTTAACAACCAAAGGAGCATGAGACCATAACACTTACAATCTCCACCTTTGTCAAATTTGTGACAAAACACACTCAAATAAAAATAAGAGAAGCACAACACATACTTAACAAAGAATCATACACCAGTTATAGCAGAAAACTAGTTACAGCCTGGTTAAAGAATCATGCACCAATTGTCATAAACTAACACACAACATTCATCTAGAGGCACTCCTCTATACTTACTCCCCCCTGAGTAGCATACATAAAAAATTATAAATCTGCTAATGCTATTACTAATCCATGCTGCTACTAATCCATATCCATCTCCATTTCATAACCATAAGCAATCAAACTAAAAGTTTCTCCCCCTTTTTGTCACAAAATGACAAAGGCAGAATAAATGGACAAGAATAATAAATAGGAGAGTAATAGATGAAATAACTAGGCAAGATATAAGAAAAAGATAAGCACAAGTAAAATCCACATATCATAATCCAGTTCAATCTAGAGATAGATAAAAACAGTCTTACAAACTGAGAGAGAGCAAAGAAGTATTAAAGTTATTACAGACCATCAGAATAAAACATTTAGTCAGATCAAGAAGAGGGAACATGAATAGATGGATCAATTTTGTATAAACCCTTAATAACGCGCCTCATATACCTACGCAGATAAGCAAATTGAGATGATTGTGTTACATGTAATTGAGCTATCTCTTCCTTAAGAGAATTTAACCTCTCATCAACATCAGAAGACTAAAAATCCAGATCATTTCTAGAGTCTGATCCCAATTCATCAAAAATATCATTCATATCAACATCGTCAGGAGGAAGATTCCTAACTTCTGCTTCATTCCCTGCTTCAGCACCACTACCACCAACATCCACTTGGCCAGGAGCCAATTTCAGTTTCATCTTGTTAATATTTATATTGTTGAATATAAGATGATGGATAGGTGCCTCTCCAACAGGCGTAGCCACAAGCATGTGAGTGGCTAAAACAGTTATAAGATAGGCAAATGGAATATCACTATGACCTGGATGAAGACAAAACTGAATGATGGAATGATAGATTAAAGAAGGCAGACAGATGTTTACACCAGAGATGACAGAATGCAAAACACAAACCATAAAAGCAGTTAGTTCTATTTTGTTACCAGAATGTGGGTATAGATTTGAAATAAAGATTATGTGAAGAACCTTATATCTGGGTAACAAATACTTTGAGGGGTGCGCATTCCCTTTATGAGTCCATTGCACATCCATATTACACAGTTCTCTAGTGAGCATGCACTTTTCTGATTCTGAGGGTTTTTCAGCTAAAGTATGAATGGGAATACCCTCATCATTAGCAGGAATGTCCGTAAGGTCAGCAATTAGATGACGATCTACATCAAATGGACCTTCTCTAACATCAATTTTAAATGATAAATTCTCACTAGAAAAATAAGAAATGCATGCAAACATGGATTGAGCAATAAATTGGTATGCAGGCCCACCCCAATGTAAGATGTTATCCCATCCTACAGATTGGAGTAGAGGTAGGATACTAAAATGAGCAATATGGTTAAGATCAACAGGACGTTCAACAATGACTTTACGCATACGCAAATCCCATACATCAGAGGGATCATTTTCGGGTGACCGAAGATGGCGTTGAGTGATAGAAGTTGATCTAGAAGATGATGGACCACGGGAAGTTTTCTTTTTCCCCCTAGCATCCATTTGCAATACAAGACTCAAAGAAATAAATAGATACAAAAGATTTGAAGTGGGGTTTTAATAGATTAGATTTTTCAAAAGAAAACCCCAAAATTGTAATGAAAGATCAAATAGATTACTCCAAGAGTGAAAATGAAGTAATATTAACTAGAATCTATAAGAAAAATGCATAAAACCCACTAACCTTGAAGAACAAAGAAGGTGGGTATGACTGGTCGGGCGTCGGCTTGTTAGAGAGAAAAATGGAAATGAAGAAGAAAAGGTTTTTCCCAAATTTAAAAGATCCACTGAGTTTTACAATGGGTCGTGGATGTGCTCGACCAGTCATGATACAGCTGGTCGAGTACACACACGACTGGTCTTGTACCGACAAAAATAAGCATTTTTCATAAAAATTTAAAATTTAAGCAATTAAATTATCATATATACACACACACACACACTATGATACACGTGTGCAAGAATATTCAATTTTAATTGCACATACCAAGATCAAATTTTAATTTACTAAACCTGCTTTTGTCGAGCGGTTTGGTGAAAATGTCAGTAAGTTGAGTCTCGGTCTGAATGTATTCCAAAGATATTATTTTATCTTCCACTAATTCATGAATGTAATGATACCTAATGTCAATGTGCTTGGTACGTGAATGCTAGATTGAATTTTTAGAAATATTTATTGCACTGGAATTATCACAATATATGACCATAGAATCTTGTGCTATTCCGTAATCACTTAACATACGTTTCATCCACACAAGCTGAGTACATGCATTTCCAGCTGCAATGTATTTAGCCTCAGCAGTTGAGAGTGATACGGAACTTTGCTTCTTGCTAAACCAAGAGACTAAACAATTTTCCATATAAAAACAACCATCACTGGTTGATTTCCTATCATCGATATCCCCAACCTAATCAGCATCAGTGTACCCAGCCAACTGAACACTAGTATCATATAGATACCAAAGACCCAAATTTATAGAATTTGCGACATATCGAATAATCCACTTAACCGTAGTTAGATGTGACTCTTTAAGGTTAGACTGATATCTAGCACAAATACCAACACTTAAAGCAATATCAGGTCTACTAATTGTTAAATAAAGTAAACTACCAATAATACTTCTATACAATTTAGGATCCACATCTTTAACTGTAAAGTCCTTTGAGAGCCTTAGAGTTGTACTCATAGAAATATCAAAATTCTTACATTCTCAAATCTAAACTTTTTAATCAAGTTCAAGGCATATTTGGTTTGAGAAATAAAAATACCATCAGGTTGTTGTTTTACTTGCAACCCTAGAAAATAATTTAATTCCCCAACCATGCTCATTTTGAACTTAGATTTCATTAAATCTGCAAACTCAATAGTCATGTTAGTACATGTTGATCTATAAATAATATCATCAACATAGATCTGAACCATTAAGATATCATCGTTATGTTTCTTAACAAAGAGCGTCTTATCAATACTACCCATTTGAAAATTATGACTTAGTAAAAACTTAGTCAATTTTTCGTACCATGCCCTGGGAGCTTGTTTTAGACCATATAGAGTTTTTTTAAAGACGGTATACATAATCAGTAAACTTAGGGTCTTCAAACCCTGTAGGTTGTTCAACATATACTTCTTCATGTAAATCGTCATTCAAAAAGGCACTCTTTACATCCATTTGATAAATTTTAAACTTTCTAAAGCATGCAATGGATATAAAAAGTCTAATTGATTCAAGGCGAGCAGCTGGGGCAAAGGTTTCATCGTAATCAATCACTTCTATTTGAGTGTATCCTTGTACAACCAGTCTTCCCTTGTTTCGAATAATATTCCCAAGTTCATCAGACTTATTTTTGAAAATCCACTTTATTCAATAATATGTTTTTCTACAGGTCTAGGAACAAGGTACCAGACATCATTTTGAACAAACTGATTAAGTTCTTCCTGTATAGCTACTATCCATTTTTCGTCAAAAAGAGCTTCTTTTACGTTTACTGGTTCAATCTAGGATGTAAAACATACGTAGTTACATATGTCTTCTAATTGTCTACGAGTGCACACACCAGTGAGAGGGTTTTCAAGAATTTGAGTGGTTGGATGATCTTTGACAGTCCTTAATTCAGAATTATTTTGACTTGATGAAGTATCTGGTTTGTCAATCAAAAGAACTTCATCATTATCTGAACTAGGGGCAGGTGTATTCAAGTGATCATCAATGACCACACTAATGGACTCTTGAATCACACCAGTCCATTGTTCAGAACATGATATGCACGACTCTTTAAAGAATATCCTAAAAAGATCCCATCATCACTTTTTATGTCAAACTTTTCTAAATTTTCATGGTCACGCAAAATATAGCACTTGCTGTCAAAAACTCGAAAGCATTTGACAGTAGGCTTCTCATCAAACTAAAGTTCATAAGAAGTTTTATTATTAGATTTACATGTATAATCTCGGTTGATAATATAGCACACAGTATTTACGGATTTAGCCCAAAGATTTCTAGGGAGCTTCATACTATTTAACATTACATTTCCCATTTCTTGAAGCACTCTATTTTTCCTCTCCATAATTCCATTTTGTTGTGGTGTTTTGGGCGCAAAGAATTCATGCGATATTCCCTGATCGTTATAGAATTTCTCAAAACTGCTTTTCTCGAACTCAGATCCATGATCACTACGGATCTTACAAACTTGAGAACCTTTTTCAGTTTGGATCCCTTTGAGAATCCTTTTTACTTCATCAAAGGTTTCTGATTTATCCCTTAAAAAGGCTACCCAAGTGAATCTGGTAAAATCATCCACGATTACCAGTTTATATTTTTTGCCACCTCGACTCTCCATCCTGGTAGGTCCTATAAGGTCCATATGGAGAAGCTCGAGTGGTCTGGATGTAGCATTGGAGTTCACCTTTTTGTGAGAGCTCCTTGTTTGCTTGTCATACTGGCATTCACCACATATTTTGTCTACTTTTTGTAATTTAGGTAGATCTCTTATTAGTCCTCTCTTGCTCAGTCTGTACAAATTACGGTAGTGTACATGTCCAAAGCGTTTATGTTATAATTCTGTTTCATCAGTATGGACTATGTAGCATGATTGATTAGATGAGCTACCATCGCTTACAATATAGAAGTTTTCAGAAGTCCTGTGACCAGTTAATATTACAGAACCCTTTTTGTTTAATATTTCATAACCTTTATTAGAAAATTTCACGCTATGATTGTTATCACATATTTGAGATATGCTTAACAGGTTGTGTTTTAGCCCATCAACATATAAAACATTCCTAAATAAGGGGATATTATAGAGTTGAACCGTACCTTGGCCAATAATCTTGCAGTTGCTACCATCACCAAATGTGATTGACCCATCATTCATATCTTAAGATCGGTGAATAAAGCCTTGTCGCCTGTCATATGCCTGAAACACCCAATATCAAGGTACCACTTTGAATGGCTTGTAGCTTTGAAAGCAATGTGGGCAACCAAGCAAGTAACCATAAGAACCCATTTCATAACTGTTTTGGGTTTAGAAGTATACTTGGTCTTTTTCTGTTGTTGTATGAATGACCTACTGAGTTAGATTTTAAGAGCTCCTTAAACAAATCAACTATTTTTTCAGCTAAAGGGTTTTGGTTTTGAGTTTTATAGTTAACATAATTGCTTTTAGGTTTTTGAAAAGTTTTAGTATTTTTAGAAAAACTTTGATTAATACTTTTCCCTTTTGAGTTAGAGGTTTCTCCTTTCATAAACTTAGGAGGAGAATTTTTCTATTTAGAAGGTATATTCTTATCATAACCCAACCTGAATCTGTCGCCACATTTTCTAGATTCGAATAGAAGTTTTTTAAACTTTGGATCTCCTTGGGCATACCTCCATGTATCCTTTAAACTCAAAAGTAAAGAGTTTTCAAGCTTAAGTTTATCATTTTCAGATTTAAGTTTTTTAATTAGGGAGGTTTTAAATTCTAAATCACTTTTAGTCTTTTTAAAACAATCTGAAATATGGGATTTTTCTAAAACAAGATACTCAAAATCTTCTTTAAGTTTTAAAAACTTTTCTTTTTGAAGTTTTAGTTTTACGGCAATTTTACAACTTTCCTTGTATAGGGCATTATAAGCATCTTGTAGATCTTCTTCATTTTCATGATCACTATTCAAATCTTCTTCACTAGTTAAATCATCATGATCTGAAAAAGTGAACTCAGGTAGAGTCATAAGAGCTTTAACTTCATTGCCCAACTCAGTTCCAGAATCTTCTGATTCAGAAGAGGCTTCAGTGCTAGAAGATTCATCCCATGTAGCCAACATTCATTTCTTTTTAGATTTATCCTTTTTATGACATTTGTTTGTTAAATGCCCATATTCTTAGCAGTTGTAACATTGACTATGTTTCAAAGATTTCCAAGTTTTAGATTTAGGTTTAGATCTTTTCTTATCATTTGATTTTTGAAAATCAACCCTCTTCTTACTTTTGAAAATCTTGTAAAAGTTTTTTGCTAAAAGAGTCATATCGTCTTTAGAATTTTCTAAATTAGAATTTTCTTAAGAAATATATTTAAAAGATTTAAGAGTGATAGATTTACCTTTATGAGCTTTAAAGTTTAACTCATAGGTTTGTAAAGAACCAACTAGTTCTTCTACCCTCATATTGTCGGTATCATGAAGTTTTTGGATCGCGGTTACCTTAGAGTGAATTGTTCAGGAAGTGAGCATAGTATCTTTGTACACACTTTACTTTCTAGGATTTTATTGCCAAGACCCCACATAGAGTTTACAATGTCATTCAATCTTGTATCAAGTCCACAAACATTTCATTTTTTTTCCATATGAATTTCCTCAAATTTGGTTGTGAGGAGTTGGACTTTAGATTTCTTGACAATTGATGTACCCTCATGTGTTATTTCTAAAATATCCCAAGCTTGCTTTGCAGTATCACAGGATATAGTTCTTTTGAACTCATCCGGTGATAGTGCGCAAGTGATTGCATTTAGTGCTTCTGCATTGGCACTACTCTCATTTTTCTGAAGAGTGGTCCATGAGAAATACGGTGTTACTCTCATCGATTTTGAACCATCGATACCAGTCACTTCAATGGTAGGTGGGATCCATTCAGTCACTATGGCTTGTCACACACTCTCATCCATTGATTTGAGGAAAATCCTCATCCTGGCTTTCCAATAGGCATAGTTGGAGCCATCAAATGGTGGAGGCCTAGTGATTGAAAGGCTATCAAAATTTGACACCTTATATATAGCTTAGATCGTTAGCTCAGGAAATGAATCCAAGAATAAAGAATTAAAAAAGAGCTATTAGGCTCTGATACCACTTGAAACGGCCTAGCTATATGTCCTAGAGGGGGGGGGGGGGGGGGGGATGGTGAATAGGACTATGCCAAGTTAAAATAATGACAGCAGAGTAAAAGAGTATGATAGCTAAATAAAGGAAATCAATTCACAATGCTGAAATAAAAAGTAGCCTTAATAATCAAGTATTGAAACATTGATACAAATGTTGTTCTAAGGACAACCTTACACCATAAAAACTAACGGTTTATGGTAGGACAACCTTATTTCTAGAATGTTCTTTATATCAAAAACTCAAACTGAAAAGGAAATAAAAGAAATAGCAAGAAATAAATTCTAAACTATTATAACATTCCCACATTGTTAGAAATGTAAATATTACAACATTCACATCCACACATACATCCCCCAAATCTGAATGATAAAAGATATAGAAATTAAACAAACATTCAAATCACACGACATAAGAAATTATAATGGTTCGCCTGTGTGTACACCAACTATTAAACAACAGCGACACAGCTACTCCACTCCTAATATCCTCACATAGGGGATATTAGCGTTCACTATCAAAATAGGTTTCATAGGTTCACCTAAAACATTCACAATTGTGTCTTTTAAATGGGCTTACAAAATTAAAAAACCCCTCTTTCTGAGTTTTCTAGCCTTCCTCAAATAACCATTACAATGAGATTTTTTCTGGCGAATCCCAAAAGAAACCAAAAAGAATGTAAATTACAATAATGTAAAATACCTGGATTTCTCCTTTTCTTTGAAGTAGCCCGGAAGAACCAATCGAAGCAGAAGTTCGAATATAGAAGTTCAATGTCTAATACTCACTTTAAAATGGTTCTAGGTTCTAATTGATTTTAAATTAAACTAGTTGGGCTTAGCTTTATTTGATTTTGATTCCAAGAAGACGAAATACAGAAATTCCTCTTTCAAATCATATTGGAATGTAGAAACAAAATCAAACGCATAAGCTAACAAAAAAAGAATATTAAATATGTACAAAGTAGCTTAAAATGAAAACAAACTTATCTTAGAGTGAAGCCTTGAATTTTCTTGAATTGAGTTATCAATCTCTGAAATTCGTGCTCTATTTATAGATGCAAAAACCTCATCTGCGACTGGTCTTGAAAACACTTCGACTGCTTATAGAACCAATGACATTTTGAAAATTGGAGTGCTATCTGAAAAAACCGTTCTACGACTAGTCTTAGGATGTCTACGACTGGTCTTAGACCATCCACTACCAGCAGTAGCAGAACCACGACTAGTCGTCGGAAACTAAGATTAGTTGCTGTAGTTCAAGTCGTAGAACCAAGATTGGTCATGGGATGGGTCGTGCACTGTTCACATGACTGGTCGACCAGGTCTCAGGACAGGTCGTATCATAACTAAAAAATTTTAAAAATTTGCAACAACTTAGGACTGGTCGTGGAATTTCTTGGACTGGTCGAACCAGTGCTAGGAATAGTCGAACAAGGTCTAGGACTAGTCTTAGAACAAACCAAAATTATATAAAAAGATTCAACTTGAATTATGTATACAAAATGTCCTACCCTAAGATCAAACTAAGGTCTATCATACCTGGGACATGAAGTATGAATATTGAAACTACATTCAATCAGAAGATGGTTGACCTTTAAACCTTACGAAGCTTGAGATCTTTACTTGATGTAGCTTGATCTTGAGATCTTCTAAAGCTTGGATTTATCTTCTTAGGTTGTACTTCAGTTTGAGTTGAACATCCACTTTAGACTTGAACAAGCACTCTTCTTATCGATGTAGTTCTGAATATTGAAGCTTACAGAAGAGGACTAAGTACATGACCTTGCATTTCTTGAAGTAGATCACCGTACTTGACTTGAAGCATTGATGCAGTGTCTTGAACATTCATATAACAACAAACTACACAAGACACATATAAAGGTTTTGACACAACAAAATTTGACAATTAAAGGAGCATAAGACCATAGCACTTACAATCGTGGCTTTCACTGTAGATGCAGATGAACGGAATGGATGTAACATAGGCGTCATGGTTGGGCCCATGGCCGGTGACAGGAGAGTAGCCAATCTGTTATCCCGCGGACTAAACGGAAGAATATATGAGCATTGGAAGGGCCAAATATAGCATTTCACATGTAACTTTTACAGACCCTCTTCTTCTTTCATGTTTTTTTATAGAAGAAGAAGAAATGAGGAGATCCATGGGTCCCAATTAACAGAGAGGCACGTTGTTTGTCCTTATATGTAATCCTCTTCCACTAGGAGGTCAGTTTGCTATGGTCAAGGTAGAGTCGAGAAGGTTCACATGCGAAGGATCGTGGTACCGGATTCCCATGCACATTAGATCTTGGTTGTCACGTTACAGTGATCTTGGTTGTCACGCGGTAAAGATTGGATTCCCATGCACATTAGATCATGATACATGGGTTGTGGTTGGTAAATATTATGGGTCGTGGTTGTCATGTCAGGTGGGTGGTGGTCATCATGTTATAAGGGTCGTGCTTTTCACTGCCCTGTGAGCCACGACCCATTTTGGTTGAAAACCACAACTCTTTGAGTGATTCCTAAGTGTAAATCACGAAACCTATATAACTGTGAACCACGGCCCATATAACATGTCAACCTCGACCCATATAACATCTGTGAAAACTACGACCGATGTAACATAAGAACCACGACCCCTCTAACTTGTGATCGTGGTTCACATACACAATTAACCATTGTTGCTATCAAATGAGGATTGTGATTATGATAAACAATGGATTGTAGTTGTATATCGGTCATTAAATGTAGTTGCTATAAAGGAAGAACACGGGGAGGACTCGAACCCTTCATCGAATATCTTCCCCATTATTTTGACTATAAGAGCAACGAAATCTATGAATGATTAAGATGTTGTAATGGGGCGTTGAAAGTGGTTGACAACCACGATCCATATACCGTGATAGCCACGATCCATGTAACGTGAGAATCACGATCCTCATCAGCTGACAACCACGACCCCTCTAGCTTAAAAATCGTGAGCCATATAACATGACGACCACGCCCCAACAATTTGGGCATTGCATAGTCTAGTGAATGGGACGATCCTTATAAAAACACAACCTCGACCCATTGTGGGTCAAAACCACGACCCCTCGAGTGGTTTGTTGTTGTCATTGGGTCAAAACCATGACCCTTCAAGTGGTTCATTGTTATCATTCACAGTGGGCCATTGTCGTCAACCACGACCCATTGTGGATTACAAGTACGAACCAATGTGGATGATAACCACGACCCATTTAATTGACAACCAGTATCCTGCATTACTCATAAGTTGGACCCATTCATTTTTTTAACAGAATAACCAATATTGGAGTGAGTATGGGTCACTGGGCTATTTTATGCTATTATGATGGAGAGAGTGTGTCTGACAAGGGAATGTTTACCTACGATTGTGGAGACTCAAAGGGATTTATTGTGAGTGATGATATCACTTATCGATAGTTTCTTAATAAAATGCATCAGATTATGAAGACTACGTCGGATGAATTCGATTTGATAATTAACGTTGTGTACGGTGATGCAATTCGTGGATTCCTACGCCCACATACAATCAAAGACGATGAAGATCTTGAAGCATACATGTTATTCTGTGGACAGACTATTTCAACACAAATACCATTGTATGTGGAGAAAGTGAGGCGTTGTCTTGTCGTTGAGGATTACAATAGAGATTATACCTTACATTTGAACCCATCGTCCCTTCATTCGCAACCTTCAGGCAATGATCAGATAATCGATGATTCCGATATACCTGACCCTTCTGTTAGATATCAAGACCAAGGAGTCAACGACTGCGATATAAGCGGCCCTTCGTATAATGATATACATCATGATTTGGGGAATGATTACGACTGCAATATACCTGGCCCATCAAGTAGTAATAGATATCACTATCGGGAACTCGACGATTGCAATATAGGTGGCCCTTCAGCCAACGATACACAACATGGTTTAGGGAATGATGATTGTGACATACCTAGCCCATCCAGTAGTGATAGATATCATGATAGGATCCTCGACGACCGTGATATAGGTGGCCCTTCAGCCAATGATACACATCATGATTTGGGAAATGATGACTGCGACATACCTGGCCCATCAACTAGTGATAGATATAATGACTGAGGAATAGCTGACCAGTGCGATCTGCAAACCCCACCCATTAATAATACGTCAGTTGATCCATCTGATTATGCTTTTGTCAATTTAGATCGTCAAGGATACCCGAATTTTGTGGATGATCCAAACGAAATATCAGTCGGGCAAGTGTTCAAGGACAAAGGTCGAATACAATATTGTCTATGTAAATATGTGATGCACCGCAAGTTCCAGTATAAGGTCTTGAAGTCTAACAAGCTGATATATATGATTGGCTGCATTGTAGAAAATTATAGTTGGAGGATGCATGCTTCAAAACTTAACGGCACAAGGATGTTCAAGATCAACACTTACAACTCGAAGCATACCTGTACCATGTCGTTTGAGGCGATACGTCAATCTGAGACCACGATCACAGATGACCAAACTAATATAGTGAGCTTGAGGAGGAAGGGGAGAGATCATCGCCAAGCCACCAGTTTGATAAGTAGTGAATTTAGCATCGGTCATATGAGTTCGGGGCTGACCTGCACGGCAAAGGAAATTCAATATCGTATGAGTGAGATGTACGGTGTTAAGATTAGTTACAAGAAAGTGTGGAAGGGTAAAGAGATGGCAACCAAACAAGTCATGGGATCCTACAAGGGTTCTTATAATGAGCTCCCGACGTACCTTCACGAGTTGAAAAAGGCCAATTCAGGGACTGTGATGGAGTTGTAGGTGAATGAGGGGACAAATAGTTACGAATGATGCTTTATTGCGATTGGACAGTGCATCAGAAGCCTAATTTTACATGTTCGGAGGGTGTTGTGTGTTGATGCTTCACATTTAACAGGAAGGTACAAGGGCGTACTCTTCATGGCTACTACATTGGATGAAAACAATCACATCCTCCCTGTGGCGTATGGGATCGGAGAATCTGAGAACAATAGTAGCTGTAGGTGGTTCCTTGGGATTTTATCTAAGTCAATTAGGAATCTTCCAGGACTAGTGATAGTGTCAGATCCTCACAAAGGGTTGGTTAGTGAAGTACCTAACATGTTCCTGCATGTGATCCATGGATATTGTGCTCATCATATACTTGGAAACATGAAGAAGGCATGTTGGGATGATTCTATGAGGGAATACTTATGGGGTGCTGTTAAGACATACCGGACATCAACATTTTGGGAGATGATGTGATGCATTCAAATGTTGAATCCCATGACATATCAGTTCCTCAATGGTATAGAAAAAGAAAGATGGGCAGCCACTTTCTTTCCTAGCATGCGATATAACATCGTCACCACCAACATCATAGAAAGCATGAATGCATTGTTCGTATATGCATAAGAGTACCCTATCACTAAACTTCTTGAATCAATAAGGAGTAAAATCCAATACTTCTTCCTCCGCCGATGGGATGAGGCCTTGGCTTATAACGAAATTTTGACTTCTTGGGCATTAAAAAGATTATCCGAACTTTATCAATCGGTCGTGCGAAAGACACAATGCATTGCGATTTCAGTGGATGAGTTCCAAGTGACCACACAGGGAATGACTGATGTAGTGAATCTAAGAGAAATGAAGTGTACGTGCAATAAGTTTGAAAAATGTTGCTGCCTTGTGTTCATGTGATAGCGTTATGTGATAAGTATCAGCTTGATATGTATAAATACTGCTCTCCATTCTACTTCAATGAAATATATCGTAAAACATACCAAGAGTCATTTTACCCAGTGCTTGACAGAACACAATGGAACACTCCGGAGGAAGTGAAGGTTTTATGCCAGAATATGAAGCCTCTAGAAACGAGAATATCTGCTGGGAGACTAAAAAAGGTTCACATTACATCCCAGGGAGAAGATAGGACAGCACCAAGATGCTCTAGATGCAAGCAAATAGGTCACAATTGGCATCGATGCACTTTCGTCCCTGCTGACTGAGGCCGAGGCTTAATGTGTTGGTTTATTTTAAAAATTTATTGCCCACGATAATATAATTTGACTTGTTATATATATACTTATTGATTCATGAATCCTAGTGCATGTTAACCATGATCCAATGTGGAGAATAACCACGAATTATTGTGCTTTTAAACTACGACCCATAGAGGAAATGGTGAACGTAATTGATCATGGCACTGTAATATATATACCTATTGATTCATGAACCTTAGTGCATGTTAACCACGATCCACAAATTCTTGAGCATTTTAACCACGACTCATAGAGGACATGGTGAGCTTAACAACGGGTGGTGGCACTCATGATGTAATGACCCGAAAAATTTCGTGCAAAGACCCGAGTACTACCTCAAATTCCTTAGAAGTTAAATGTGGGTTAATTAGCTCTAAACTCGATTGTTTGTGAAATTAGCACCAATCACTTTAAATTTGATCTGCAAGACTCAAAACCTATAGAATCATTAACACTATGTTGCCCTGAAATCTAGGATTCAACACTAAATCCAATTGCTCTCGGGAGTACCTGAAAACTTTGTATCGGACCTGGATCGCGCGTCGAAAGTCCGATAGCGATGATCTTAGGCAATTATGATCACCTTGTTGGGCTTGACCATCACCTCAAAAATCAAGTCCAGATGATGTCCTGAGTCGATTTGCTCGAGTCCGGAGTAAAGAGGGTGAGAAAGGTGAGAAATTAAATGTGAATTTATGAAATCTTAGTCGTGTCGCTTGTGCGACGATTTTAAGCAATTTGACCGTTAGATTCTGACCCAAATTTACCCTCGGATCAGGGAAGATGGCCCAGGCATGTCATAGTGCCGGTGGACCTGATCGAGTTTCGGTGACCGTTGAATTGAGATTGGTCTGCCATGGCTGATCTGTAAATCTGATTGGTAGAAAAACTCAGCCTGACCTAGATCCATAGTTAGTGAGCTTAAGTCGGACCGCACGTGGAAAAGGGACCACTAGAAGTGCTTCGTTGGACCGATATAAACCTGATTTGGTTGTAACCTAAGTATACCTTGGCCCTGGGGCTATTTTCATCAATTTTAGGGCTATATAAAGACCTTAAAACCCTCACTCTCAATTCCATACGAATTTTCTAACCCTAGCTAAAAGAGAGAGAGGAAAAGAGAGAAAGTGAGAGAGAAGTTGGTGAATTATCTTGAGATTCTTCCCTACCACTCTGCGTCTCTAAACCATCACTTCTGAATCGTTATTCCGGCGATTCTAAGTTCATTCTTGGGTAATTTAATCAAACCCTAGTCTGTTTTGGAGCTTAGAATAGTCCAAGTGTTGATGTAGTTCATTTTATTCATGCCTTAGGTTTTCTAGTCACCATTGACGAAGGCTTATCGTCTGAATCAGATCTGTTGCGTTTTTTCTGGTTTAAGGTGCGGACTATATTCATATAGGTTATGGTTTTCAAGGCTTTCAATGTCAGATAATGGTTTATTATTGTTGTGGGTGTAATTTCACATGCCAAATGCGATGTTCGTTTTACGTTCCTGATATATATGAGCTATATTGAGATTTGTGTATTCTATGTATATTTAGAAAGTATCGTATATGTATGAAATATGAACATGTATTTGCCATGATTCATTGTCGTGTATTTGTGCTAGTTGTATGTGTGTCAACTCCTTGGCAAAAGGAATTGTCCAAATGTGTGTTATCACCAACAGACGTCATGTATGTTGGAATATGTAGTCTAAGTATTTGTAGAAATGTCTGAATGATCAAGTGTGTAATATATTATCCTATTTACGGACGTTGAGAAGAGATTCTCAACTATCCTATTGGTGTGTATGATTTTCTACATGCAATTTACATTCTTTGTTGTTTAAATTCAAGCACTACTTATGTGTAAATCCATGTTAAGTTGATATTCATTAAATGCTTACATACTGTATGATTAGAATTGTTGATCCATTACTGTTTTAAATTATTAGTATGAATATCTGTTATGATTGAAGATGTTTGGGACTATGAAATAGTCCAGGGAATCGGTAACAAACCTTGAGGTCGTGGCCGAGGTTGTTTTCACCATGAAGGACGTGTTTGATGAACCCGAGTCGTATTAAGGTTGACAGCAGTGGTTTGGCCACACGGAGTGTTTGCGCACTCTATGTCGTTCAACTTAATGTGCGCTCGTGCTAGTCGAATTCGTCAAGTAATCCGATTGTCCCGGTGGATGTGCACCATGTATGGACGCTTTTATTTGAATCTAGGGTACCAAACTTACCAATGTATTCCCGTTAACCATTGTACCTTGATCCGCTAAGACTCATGAGTCGGGCATGGTGGTATGGGACACCGTGGTCAAGCTGTCGGCCTACACTGGAGTGACAAACCTCCCCGTAGTGACCAATGAGCACACCAGACTCGTGAGCCGATTATGGTGGTATGGGACACTATATTCATGTTGTCGGCCTACATTGATTGGTGACGAGCCCTCTGTAGTGACCTCGAGCATACCTTGATACTACATTGAGGCGACGAGCCTTAGGGTAGTAACTAAGGTATGATAGGCATGCATTGATTGGTGACGAGCCTTTTGCAGCGACCTAGAACCATATGATCGTATGAGATTGTCTAGGAATGACGACCCTAAAATGGATCACTGTATGGGAGTTGATATGAGGAAGGTACCTTAGCTTCCCAATCCTGCTGTATGAAAAGGACTAATAATAACTTGATAATCATATTCATACACCGCATTGCATGTGCGTTGGTGTCATTGGCACTGCGGGAGGCTGTTATGCGTACCGTAAGATAAATACGTTGAGGGAGTGCAGGCGAGAGCATGCATCATTTCTACATATATCCTTGCATTAACAAGAGTAATTAGGACGTGTTTGATTGTATTGTCTTATCATTACTGCTTGATTGATTTGATAACATGTTAACTTTTACTCTATAGTTCCACTAAGTTGATCACTCACTCCCACATTTTGGGACGATGTTTCAACACCAACCAGACTTTGTCTTAGATGCAGATGATGATGCGACCTCTGAGGTAGAGCAGGAGTATGAGGATGACGAGGACGCATTTTCTTTCATGCAGTTCTCAGGCGAGTTCATGTGAGCCGTGTCCTGATCTACGGGGATTCTGGGTTTCCTTTGTGATAGATAATTTCATTTCGATACTTGTATTTTGAAGACAAACACTTGTAATTATGACCTGGCAAAACATACATATCACAAGGACTTGCACATGTACACATATATTTCTTTAAGTCTTCCGCTTGTGACTTTCACTTATCCCTGAATAATGTTTGCAGTTTACCTTAATCTATTCCATGTTTTATGCACTCATACAGACAACATACATCCATCATTGCATATGTTGCATATAAACTGAAAATCATGATCCATTGTAAGACAGCCACAACCGATTTAACATGACAACTACGAGCATTATAAGACAGCCACGACCGATTTAACTAAAAATCACTCTCATCTTCGGTGGTTAAAAACTACGACCCTTTCCTTCAGATTAAGAGCGAGCGTCCGGAATGAGCGCCACATGTAGCATGCAAGCCACAACCCATTTAACATACAATAGAGAACATAACTCCACTGTTCTTATTTCTACTATATAAACAAACACTCTATTGTTCTAATTTATGTTATATAAACAAAAGCCACGACCGATTTACCATGACAACTGGGACCATGATGACATTTACAGTAGGAAGAAGATCTCTATTCAGTGGCAACTAGCAATGCAGAAAAACTCTGTAGACAATGACTTGTTTTGCCCAAAGAAAACTATATTGAGAAGGTCAGGCTTAAACAAGACATACTCATAAGTGTTCTTTAGCAGATCTCCTTGGGTCCCGTTGAAGAGAATGGTCATGGTCTTATGGTCATGTCACGGGGTCGTGGTTGTCATGCTGTATGGGGCATGATAGGAGTCACGCGATGATTTGAAAGAAAAACAAGAGCTACCAAAGACGAGTCAGAAGGAAATTGAAGTAGCTAACATTTTTCTGCTGGCTGGGTGCCCGTTGAAATTGTTAACTTGCCGAACTTCGAAAGTTGTCTTCAGAACTTCCAGTGGAGGCCTTAGAGCTTCAGGAAGATTATGAACATCCCTCAGGAAAGAGAAGGGATCACGAATAAAGGAAGAATGCGATAAGGGCTCTATCGTTTCTTCGGATATCTGCTCCATGATTTTGAATGAAAGGGCAAAGAAATGCATGAATTTGATTGTGAAAGTATCACCAAAATACCACTCTCATAAGCTGGCTATTCCATGGTCAAGCCGCCGATTCCAAAAGGTCACTCTGATTCGGTGCGTTTGCACGGATAACGAAGGCTGGCTCACGGTGCCCAATGGATTACGAGGAAGTAGCGACTTTACTGTGATTTCGTGAAGAAGAAGTATGTGGCATTGTTTTCAGAGGGTTGCGTCGAATTCTAAGGGAATGGTCGTGGATGGGACGAATAAAGGGTGGTGGTTGTCTTCCACATTGATAGTGGTTAGGAATCACAACCCAATGCGTACGACAACAACGATCGTTCCAATGTGATCGTGGTTCTCTTGCACATTAGGTTATGATTATGTTACATGGATCGTGATTGTAAGACGAACAACTGGAATTAAGAGAAAGATAATGAGGGAACATGTTTATACAGGATCCATTGCATCCATCTGGCAAGGAATCATATTTTCACCATGTATCATAAATTTCATTGAGTACTTCAAAGAGAAGTACAAAGTTGTCATCCACGACCATAATTATAATACATTGAGGCTTAATATGTTGGTCTGCTATAATTTAATTTGATTCATGAACCTTGGTGCATGTTAACCATGATCCAATGTGGAGAATAACCACGAATTCTTGTGCTTTTGAACCACAACCCATAGAGGAAATGGCGAATGTAACCGGTCGTGGCACACAATATATATACTTATTGATTCATGAACCTTTGTGCATGTTAACCACGATCCATGAATTCTTGTGCATTTGAACCACGACCCATAGAGGAAATGGTGAGCTTAAGAACGAGTCGTGACACTCGTGTTAGGTGGACCGTGGTTGATATGTTGTATGGGTCATATTTTTCATTGTATCGTGGTTGTTTGCAATGATCCAACATGGAAGGAAACCATGAACTATTACAACTGTGAACCACGACCAATTTAAAATGATAACCACGGCCCAGATCAACTACGACCAATGCTTCATGTAAATCACGACCAAAATAAAATGACAACAATGACCTATGTATCAATCCATTCAGGGTCTATGTATCATGACAAACAGGACCTATCTAATGACAGTCACGACCCATGTTTCATGTTAACATGGGTCGTGATTGTTCCTTCGAATATCAGTGATAAAGGCTATATGGTTTCTTCGAATATCTACTCCATTATTTTGAATGAGGTAGTAAAGAAATGCATGATTTGCCTTATGGAAGTATCACCAAAGTACCACTCTTATAGGCTGGCCATTCAATGGTCAAGGCACTGATTCCAAAGGGTCTTGCTAATTCAGTGTAGTCGCACGGATAACGAAGGGTCGTGCTCGGTGCTCAATGGATTATGGAGAAGTAGCGACTTTGTTGTGATTGCATGAAGAAGAAGAATGTGGCATTGTTTCCGGAGGGTCACGTTGAATTCCAAGGGAATGGTTATAGATGGTACGAACAAAGGGTCGTGGTTGTCTTCCACATTGATAGTGGTTGGAAATCACAACCCAATGTGTATGAAAACAACGATCATTCCGTGTGATCGTGGCTTGCTTGAACATTAGGTCATGATTGTGTTACATGGAGAGTGATTGTAAGAAGGACACCTAGAATTAAGTGGAAGATAATGAGGGAACATGTTTATGTAGGATCCATTCCATCCATCTGATAAGGAATCATATTTTCACCATGTATCATAAATTTCATTGAGTACTTCAGAGAGAAGTACAGAGTTGCCCTCCACGACAATAATTACAATACAATATGGGTCGTGGTGAACACGCAACAACCGTGACCCATATTACATTACAAGAACGACACAAATTACATGACAACCATGACCCATTACAACCACGACCTATGAACATGAAGTTGCACTCCCACTTCTGTCATTGCCAGAAGAGACATGGCAGCTGCTGACAGACACGACCATATAATGTAATAACCACGACCTGTTTAACCTGACAACTACGAACATTGTAACAGCCACGACTGATTTAACTGAAAATCGCTCTCATCTTTAATGGTTAAAAACTGCGACCCTTCCTTCAGATTCAGAGTGAGCGTCCAGAATAAGCGTCACATGTAGCATGCAAGCCACGACCCATTTAACATTCAATAGAGAACATAACTCCATTGTTCTAATTTCTACTATATGAATAAAAGCCACGACTAATTTAACATGACAACTATGCCCATGATGAGATTTACAGTAAGAAGAAGATCTCCCTTCCGCCAGCAATCTTGCGTCAAACCTCCGTTTATAGATATTGCTTTGATTCGCCTTGATGATGCTTCTCTTTTGTGCTTCTCAGCCAAAACTAATCTCTCTGCTTCATCATTCCAATGCTGACATGCCAAAAGATCAGAGCACAAGGACATATAATAAGGCCTAGGCCAAAACTGCTGGCTTATCTGAAAATGACCAATTCTTACCTATTGGAAGGTCTTTAATCTGTAGAGGTTACGACCCTTCATGATTAAAGGAAATAATGGTGGCAGTGTCTTGACTCCTTTGCTTCACATTATTTCTACCTTCTCAATCACAGAAACAATGATAACTAAATGAATATGGGTTTAAGACAATATCTTTGGCTCAGTGCAATCAGTCTTACAGTGAAAGTGTGTTGTGCTTAGCTGCACCATAGCTTTCTTTCATAGCCCTCCCAGCAATTGCCCGATTTCCTATTAGATTACTGCCCCTTGTAATGATAAATCCACTCCGTTCAGTCAGTTTGAAAGACATGTCTACCATTTATTTGATCGGAATAACCTTATGAACGGTTCAGATTTCCTATAAACATCATTGTCAGCTTTAAGAAGCTTTCAACGGTGGATGTTTCTATTCCAAGTATTTCATTTTATGTGGCCCACCTGAGTTTTATGCCACCTTGAATGGTTTTACATTGAGTTCCCCCATTCTTTTGATCCCAATTGATGCATGGCTAATGAACATCTCTTCAAAAACCTATAAGGCAAGGAAAGGTTCACCATGAGTTTTTTTCTTTTCTCTTCTCTCCTCTATTTTTTTCTATTAAATTTGAATAAGTTGTCCTCTGTTAAAGACACATAACAAATTACATAATTACTTGCTTGTCGTTTTTAAAACTAAATTTATGCACAGCTATATATATACATGGGATTTTCGATATCCACATATGCCACGTCCTAACCTTTTTCCCCTGGTTGGGTGCCCGTTGAAATTGTCGAGTTGGCGGAGTTCAGAAGTTGTCTTTAGAACTTCGAGTGGAGGCCGTTGAGCTTCAGGCAGATCGTGAATGTTCCTGAGGAAGGAGAAGGGATCACGAATAAAGGAAGAACGCGATAGGGGCTCTATTATTTCTTCGAATATCTACTCCATTATTTTGAATGAGGTAGCAAAGAAATGCATGAATTGCCTTGTGGAAGTATCACTAAAGTACCACTCTTATAGGCTGGCCATTCAATGGTCAAGGCACCGATTCCGAAGGGTCGCGCTGATTCGGTACGGTCGCACGGATAACGAAGGTCGCGTTCAGTGCCCAATGGATTACGGGGAAGTAGCGACTTTGGTGTGATTACGTGAAGAAGAAGAATGTGGCGCTGTTTCTGGAGGGTCGAATTGAATTCCAAGGGAATGGTCGTGGACGGTACGAACAAAGGGTCGTGGTTGTCTTCCACATTGATAGTGGTTGGAAATCACAACCCAATGTGTATCACAACAACGATCGTTTCATGTGATCGTGGTTTGCTTGAACGTTAGGTCGTGATTGTGTTACATGGATAGTGATTGTAAGAAGGACACTTGAAATTAAGCAGAAGATAATGAGGGTGTAGGATCCATTCCATCCATCTGACAAGGAATCATATTTTCACCATGTATCATAAATTTCATTGAGTACTTCAATGAGAAATACGGAGTTGTCCTCCATTACCATAATTACAGTACAGTATGGGTCATGGTGAATATGCAACAACCGCGACCAATATTACATTACAACAATGACACATATTACATGACAACCACGACCCATTACAACCATGACCATATAACGTAACAACAACAATTGATATAACATGACAACTACGACCCATGCAAACCATGACCCATAAAACACAGTCAGTGCCAGATGAGAAGCTAATGTTGTAATCTCACTTTTGTCATTGCCAGAAGAAAAAGTTGAAGCTGCTAACAAACACGGCCATATATCGTAACAACCACGACCCATGAAACATGAAAGCTACGACCCATTTAAACCACAACCCATATAACGTAGTCACTGCCAGTAGAGAAGTTAAAGTTGCACTCTCACTTCTTTCACTGCCAGAAGAGAAGCTAAAGTTGCACTCTCACTTATTTCACTGCCAGAAGAGAAGCTAAAGCTGCTGATAAACATGACCATAATTACAATACAGTATGAAGAACAGTTCTCTTCAACGGGCACCCAGCGAGCTGAAAAACTTGGTTGAGAAGGTGTCTTCAGAATTTGCTGTGGAGGCCATTGATCTTGAGGAAGATCGTCAACATCCCTGAGGAAAGGGAAGGGATCACCCATAAAGGAAGAACGGGAGAAGAACTCGATGGCTCCTTCGAGTATCTGCTCCATTACTTTAACTGAAAGAGTAAAGAAATCCATCAATGCTTAAGGTGTTGCAATAGGATTTTGCTTCAGATTGTCTTGTGAAAATAATTTCAAACCCAAGTACCACTTTTATAGGCTACTCAAACATCCCAAAGGGTTGTGCTGATTCCGAAGGGATTACGGGGAAGTAGTGTAATACGATTTCCTGAAAAAGAGTGCGGCACTAGTTACGACGGGTCGCTCTGATTCCGACGGGAAGGGTCATGGATAGGAGGACCCATATAACATGACCCAGTGTGTATGATAACCACAACATTGTCGTGTGATCGTGGTTAACATGCACAGTGGATCGTGGTTACAATCCACATTAGAACGTGAATAAAAACATGAGAACCACGATCCATATACCTATTATAACACCTTGAATAACAATATACTTGTTAAATTTGTCATGCCTCACAGTTGTCGTGGATCGTGGTTCTCATCCTTATTGGATCATACTCAACAACCACGACCTTATGAGGAACACGACCCATACAACATGGAAACCACTCCAGGTGTCATGAGAACCACGACCCATATAAAATAAAGAATCTTGCACACCACAACCACGATCAAGGCAACATGACAACCACGATCCGTATAACATGGCAACTACAATGCATAACATTACAATCACGGCAGTATAACATGAAAGCATTGACCCTTATAACATTACAACCACGACCCATATAACACAGTAACTACCAAAAGTGAAGCTCAGTTATGCACAAGACTTTGCTAGTTTCTTCCACTTAAGTTTACAATATAACAAGAAAATGCGGCCCTTGTAACCACTTTAATGGGTCGTGGTTTCCATGACATGGGGATCATAGTTGCCATGACGTATTGATCGTGGTTTCCATGACATATGGATCGTGTTTCTCTTAGTTTCGTGGTTGTCAACGACGATCCAACATGGATGATAACCACGAACGATTACATGTATGAACCACGAAAATATTAACATGACAACGACAACCAATATTAACATGACTAGCGATCCATTTGTTCCTTCTGCAAATTTCTCAAACGACCAATAAATAAATAAATAAATATATATATATATATATATATATATATATATAAATGGTCATGTCAACTACGACCCATCGAACATTAACACCACGACCATATATCATAACAACCACAATACAAAGTTGTGGGTCGAAGAATTGGGCTTTAACACGGCCCCTTGAACATGGGTCATGGTTGTGATTGAATATGGTTTGTGGGTTCTAGTAGATATCGCTCGTTCATGTCATGTTATATGTGTCGTGGTTTCCATGTTAGAAGGGTCATGATTGTAAGATGACATGGGTTGTGTAACAACCACGAACCCATTAAATGACAACCAAGACCCATTATCATGACAACCACGAACCCATTAACATGACAACCACAACCCAAACATTATCGTAAAATGACCATTTCCCCATACCTGGAATGTTCTGGGAAAAGGAAAACTACTGTTCCCCATACAGAGAATGTAAATGTAATGGATTTACCAGTGGAAAAGGACCATTTCCCTATACAAGGGTGTATCTATTTATCCGACTTTCTTGTAGACACTTGCTACGGATCGTAAAGATCAAACATAGTATGGTGAGGGCTGTCGCGGTCAAGTGAAGGGAGCTTACTGTAGGGCACACCTTGATCAAAGTCATCTCAACCTTCCACGACGATAAACACGACCCCTTGTATATGACAACCACGATCCTTCACGTTGTTAACAAACGACCCAGACAAAGGATCGTTGTTGGCAATTTTCCTTTATTATGGCTTTCATGTAAATTTAACCGTGGTTGTTATAATATATGGAACGTGGTTGTCAAAGTTACATGGATCATGGTGTTGGTTGCTATGGGTCGTGGTTTTCATGTTTTATGGATCGTTGTTGTCATATTATATGGTGCGTTGTTGTCATGCTACAAAATAACGAGTTCTTTTGTAGATCTTTAACGTCAGCCTAGAACCCGGAAGAAGCCAAGTTATATCAGCCTAGAATCCTGAAGAAGCCATTACACACCAGGTCCGCTAACTTCGAGTAGCTGCTCATCCATAAAATATCAATTTCTTCTAAAGGGATTTTACATCAGCCTAGAACTCAACAAAGATAAGACGGAAGGATTCATGTAATTTTATCCATGGTTGTTATGATATATGGATCGTGGGTGTCAAAGTTACATGGGTCGTGGTGTCGGTTGCTATGGGTCGTGTACATAATCTATGGTTGTCAGGTAATATATGAGATGGTTGTGATGGTATATGGATCATGGCTTGAAGGCTGTTATGGATTGTCGTTCTCGTGTTATATGAGTCGTGGTTTTCATGCTTAGGGTTCGTGGTACTGCACTCACTTCTATGACTTCCCATAATGTACATATATCATGCAGGCTTTTCAGGGGATCAGATTAGGGTCGTGGTTGTGAACCATGAACCAATATGCATGACAACCATGATCTAACGTGGATAATAATCATGATCTAACATGCGTGTGAACCACGGGATCATATCACATAACAGTTTTGGGGTTGTCATAGAGACTGTGTCGTTGTTCTTTGGACCATGGTTATTGTTTTAGAAGGGTCATGGTTATGGTGTTGGACGGATTGTGGTTATAAGATGATATGGATCGTGTTTGGCATGCACATTCAACCACACATATACAACAACGATCCATTGTGCAGGTCAACTAACGTGGTTGACAGCCAAAGTGTAATACAACTTCGAATTGTTCATGGACAATTACAACCCATCTCATTCACCAACCCATCATAGATATCATTAAGAAGAAGAAACATCAAATACACCAATCCATTCATCATTCAACATCAAATCAGTGTTTGGCTTTCTTCACTGGTCTACTGACACCTCTTCTCCTTGTTTTTTTGGGAACATAGCACCATCTGCTCTTGTTTGCAGCAGACAGTCATATGCAATCGTCTTTCTAAGTTTTAGAATTTCTTCCTACAAAATCAGAATAAACTAATATTAATACAAGGTATAAAGAAATCAAGATTGAATGCAGACAAATAAATATATACTTATATGCGTAAAGTCAATTGCACTTATACTCTATAAGAAGTCTATATATTTTAGCATGAATACGCCACAATCGTCTGAGTTCTGATGTGTAGGCCTGTCAGTGGATGACTTCAAAATTCATGGATTCTCCCACCTAACTAATCCATCATCAAGAACATGGAATAACCACCTCAGTCCGTCCATTACCTGCGTGACGACCAGCTCATTTTTCTCTTCCAATTTGGTACTCAAGTTGTCGTACAAAGTGACCTCTTTCTTACTCGGATAAACAGCAACCATCAGCCAGTATTGCCCCCTCGCATGAAGTTGGATGTACAACTATGAAGCACAAGAAATACGATAATAGTTAAAGCATTGCCCTTCCAAAAATGGATCTAATCATTTAAGTCTATGTACATGTACAAGAAACTAAGATTTTACCATATCATACTTCCATAGAGGTTTTTGTTTACATTCGACTATTTCTATAAGCACTTCACACAACGTTTCAGACTTCATGGTCCCACGATCCTTATGGTTCCCAGCGCCATAAGTTCGCAGTAAGTTAAGTTATTGTTACATGCATTGCTATTGATATATTGAATATTGTTAGAAATAGAAATGATTAATGACCTTTTAAAGATAACTATGGTCCTCAAATTCACATTACCGAAAATAGCGACAAGACGAATGCGCAGTCCTATTTACCTCGTGGTCGATCATCCTGACGCGCTGATAGGTATCTTAGGTATAGGTCTATGGCCTATGTAACGAGGAAAATGTGTGATGTAACTATAATATTCATACTTTAATATGAAACAATGAAGGAGAAAGGGTAGAAACTTACCTCAAAGTCGACCGATGAATTTAGGTCATAAACGCTTTTCAACCAGATGAGTGAACCTGACTCTCTAACAACTCTTAACTCATCCTTTTCGGCATCGGTTAGAGCTCTGTGGAGTTCATTGAGCCCCTAACGAGGCTCTTTTACATTTAGAGCTCTGTTGGGATCTTTTGTATCGCGACGTGATCTCCCTTCCCCACTCAGTTGCGGGGCAACGATGTTGAGCTGTAATAAAATGACATATTATCTATGAAGATCATAATATAATGTCCGATTTAAACCACGACCCAAATGTAATTTCACATACAATTGTCTTATTAACTTCATCCTTTAGCAGGTTCATCTCCTGCTTCATTTACGCTCGTAGAACAACATTCTCATATTTAAGATGGGTCATCCCAGCTTCAAAACTAGAGAGCTGGTTGATCCCAGCCTCGAAACTGGAACTGTTGACCTGATATAAAATCGTATTAGAAGACATTACATACATAATGACTTGTTAGCTATTAAACCAAAGACAAACACACACATATTTTGTATGTATATCCTATCTCGTCCACATTGGGTCGTACGTTAACTCGACCCATGGTGGATGATAACCACAACCAAGCACACATGATAACAACGATTCAGCATTGACATTAACCGTTGTCCAAGGTGGAACATAACAACAACCAAATTTCCATTTCATATACATTTATTGTTTCTACCTCCTCTCTAAGATGCGTCATCTCCTCATTCAAGTAAGCATTCTCATGCCTGAGAGGACTCGTTAAATGGGCAAGGGCATGTAACAGCGACCCTCACTGGATCATAACCAGGACAAAAAAAGGAACACAACAATGACCAAATATGACAAGGGAAACATTCAATTTTATATACATTAATTCCTTGTATTTCCTCCCCAAGCTGCCTCATCTGGTCCAACAGTGAAGCATTCTCTACGATCAGAGGGCTGATCCAAGGAACATTATCCTATAATGAAATTGTATATCAAAAATGGTTATTACGGCCACTGGAGCCTGGTTGTCATCCATAGTGGGTCGTGGTTCACATCCATGGAGGTTCGTGGATGTCAACAATGATCCACTATGTATGATAATCACAATCCACATTGGATGAGATTAATGATCACGACGGATGATAATAACAATCCACACTGAATGATAATCACGATCCACATTTTGTAGAAACCATGTCACTTGTGTCGATAGATCGCGACTCATTCACGATCCAATGTGCATGTCAACCACAATCCCTGGTGTACAATAACAATGATTCAGGATAGATTCAACTTCGTATACCTTCATTACCTAAATCTCCTCTCTGAGTTGCATCACCTGCTCCTACAGTGAAGAATTGATCTCCTCTCTGAGTTGCCACACCTACTCCTGCAGTGAAGCATTGATATCCTCTCTGAGTTGATTTAGAGACCTGATTGAAGAGAAAATGTCCTGTAATAAAATCACTATTATTATGTATTTCAATATGTCTTTCTACAAGGAACCCAACAACGATATCGTGTATGTGAACCACGACACACTGTGGATGACAACAACGATGAACTAAGTGTCGTGGCCATTACAAACAGTGGATCGTGTTTCTCGACTGTATTGGGTCGTGGTTGAAATAGAGGTGGGTGACAGCTATGATCAAGATTAGGGTCGTGGTTATTACGACCAATGGGGCGTTCTTGTCGTCCATGTTAAGTCGTGGTTCATCCACACGAACCATCGTGGATGAAAACCACCACAATCGACTATGTATGATAACAACGATCCATATTTCATTTATACCACGAACCACGTTACATGGAAACCACGACCCCAGGCCATCAATATTGGGTCGTGGACCCTAGGTGCATTAAAAGGACAACCCTTCCTGTATGGTAACAATGATCCTGTGTGGACGATAACCACGATCCATTTTCCTTTTTCCTTCATAGTGAACTATTAATAAATATGTTAGATAAAACAAGGCGATTTCACGTACCTAGTTTGTATTAATATTATCTCTCATCGATGTCACTTCTCATAAAGAAGCATAATCCTCCTTAAGGTGCTTTATTTCTACTCCAAACTCATCAATCCACTTCAATTCACCCTTTATTCCTTGCAATTCAGTGGCGAGTAAATCATTTCGCTTATTAAATTTCCTTATTACGAATCTTATTTTTTTATTATCTTTCAATACATTCCCAAGATGGGCAGATTTCCCATCAAGCTCAATTGTATTTTTCTGTAACGACCTTGGAATTTTTGTGCTAATCTTTCCTTAAGTAGTTGTTTTGGGGTAATTAGCGCTTTACTCGATTGCTTGTGAAATTCACATCAATCACTTTAAATTGTATCTGCATGGCTCTAAACGTGTAGATTAGTGAGCGCTACGTTACTCTGAAATCTGGGATCCATCGCTAAATCCAGTTGTTCTGGGGAATTTTTGGAAGATCTGGATCGGACCTAGACCGCGCGTCGAAAGTCCGATGGCGATGATCTTAGGCTGTTGCGGTCACTGAGTTGGGCTTGGTCTTCACCTCAAAAATCAAGTCGATCTGATGTTCTGGGTCGATTTGGTTGAGTTCGGAGTGAAGAGTGTGAGAACGGTTGGAATTTAATAAGCTTTTATGAAATTGAGTCGTGGCGCTTGCGCGACGATTTTAAGCATTCGACCGTTGGATTCGACCCAATTTCACCCTCCGATCAGGATGGTTGGCCTGCATATCCTAGTGCTTGTGGACTCGATCGAGTTTCCGTGACCGCTGAATTGAGTGTGGTCCGCCGTGGCTGATCTGTAAACCGGGCGTTACACTGACCTAGATCCATGGTCGGTGAGCTTAAGTCCGACCTTTCGTGGTTATAGGCCCACCAAGTGCTTCGTTGGATCGAGAAAGGCGTACTTTGGTTATAATCTAAGTATACCTTGACCGGGGTTATTTCCATCATTTTAAGGCCTATATATAGTCCTTAAACCCTAGCTCTCATTTCCATACGAATTTTCTCTAACCCTAGCTTGGAAAGAGAGTGGAAAAGAGAGAGTTAGTGAGAGAGATTGGTTGGTGAATCATCTTGATTCTTCCTTGTTCTTCTTCACCTTTGAACCTTTACTTCGAATCGTTCCTCTGACGATTCTGAGTTCTTTTGGGGTAAGTTAACCTAACCCTAACCCGTGTTAGAGCTTAGATTAGACTTGGTGTTGTTGTATCTCATTTCTATCCTTATTTTAGGGTATTCTTGCGCCGTTGACGAAGACAACTCGTCTAAATCAGTTCGGCTATTCTTTCTTCGCTTAAGGTGCGGACTTTAAGTGTATAGGTTATGGTTTTCAAGGCTTTCAATCCCAGTTAGTGATTTATTCTTGTTATGGATGAGATTTCACATGTCAAATGTTATGTTTACATTGCTTTCCGATATGCATGTGCTATATTGAGATTTGTGTATTCTAAGTGTATTTATAAAGTACCGTATACGTATAAAATACGCACCTATGTTTGCCATGATTTTTGGTCATGTATGTATGCTAGATGCATGTATGACAACTCCTTGGAAGAAGGAATTGTCTAAGTGCACGTATTTCAACATGCATCATGTATGTTGTTCCATGGATGCTAAGTGTTTGTAGAAATGCATGAATGATCTACGTGTAATTGATTACACTAAATGCGGGCGTTGAGAAGTGATTCTCAATACTTCTATGGATGCGCATGATTTCCTTATGCATTTACATTCCAAGTTATTTAAATTCAAGCATTCCTATGCTTACATTTATGTTAAATTGATATTCTTCAGATGTGTATGCACCATGATTTGAGTGGTTGTTCCATTCCTGTTTTACATTCCATATGAATATCTGTCGTAGTGTAGGATGTTTGGGACTATGCCTTAGTCCAAGAAATCGGTAATTGACCCTTTGGTCGTGGTTGAGAGTGCTTTCGCCACGTGAGACGCATTAGACGAACCCGAGTCGTATTAGAGTTGGCGGCAGTGGTTTGGCCACGCGGAGTGTTTGCGCACTCCATGTCGTTCATTTCGACGTGCGCTCGTGCTAGTCGAGTTCGTCAACTAACCCGATTGTCCAGTGTATGTTAACCATGTATGGACGCTCGCTTGAATCTAGGGTACCGAACTTACCAGTGAAATCCTAATAACCATGGTACGATCCGCTAAGACTCATGAGCCGGACATGGTGGTATGGGACACCGTGGTCGAGCCGCCGGCCTACGCTGGGTGACGAGCCTCCCGTAGTGACCAAAGTGAGCAACTAAACTCGTGAGCCGATTATGGTGGTATGGGACACTATATTCGTCTTTGTCGGCCTACATTGATTGGTGACGAGCCCTTTGTAGTGACCTCGAGCATACCGGATACCGCAAGGAGGTGACGAGCCGATCTGTGGTAGTAAAGGCATGAAAGGCGTGCATTGATTGGTGACGAGCCCTTTGCTACGACCTCAACTATATGATCGTATGAGATGTCTAGGAATGACGACCCTAGTATGGATCACTGTTGGATGGTGATATGAGGAAGGTATCTTAGCTTCCCAATCCGTATGAATTGGACTAATAACAACTTGGTAATCATATCCATGCACCGCATTTGCATGTGCTTTGTAGATGTGGCGCACTTTGAGGCGATGTCATGCGTAACGTAAGATGAAGACGCCGAGGGTGTACGCGTGAGGGCACGCATCATATTGCATTCATACCGCATTAACAAGAGTACTTAGGATTTATTTAATTGTCCCGCTTTATCATTCTTGTTTGATTGAACGATAAGCATGTTAACCGGCCTTATTGTTCCACCGAGTTGATCACTCACTCCCACGCTTCGGGCGGTGTTTCACACCCACCAGACTGTCTTAGGCCCTGATGTTGCGGATGTGGATGCGACGTCTGAGGCGGCGGGAGCCGGATGACGACGAGGCCGCCTTCTCCTATATGCAGTTTGAGACGGGTTCTAGCGAGCCTCGGTCAGTGCGGGATCTATGGGATGATTATTTTGGGAACTGAAATGATGTAACTTGTACTTATAATTTTGATAAATAACACTTTTACACGATCTGGTTGTATATGTAATTCATGGACTTACACTTGTACACATATTTTACTATAAGTCTTCCGCTTGCTTTATTCACTTACCCTGAATCATATCTGCGTTTTGGCTTAATCTATCCCATGTTTATGTGCTAATACAGTCAACATACATCATTCATTAATTATGTTGCATAAGTGATGTTTTGGAACTCGGGAGCTGAGTTATGCTCGACCCCCGAATTTCAGGGCGTTACAAGTTGGTATCAAAGCATGATCTGGATTAAACCGGACCTGGGTTATGGTCACACACCGCACGTTGTCACCACTATAGTGTAATTGGGTGCGGGTCTATCATCGCTTTGTGTTTGTGCTCCGTAGTTTCTATCGGCGAAAGTTTCCTGAAAACCTTTGCCGAGATCGAGTCTGTACCCTTACCTGATCACACACAGCGACCTGAAACCTGTTCTAGACCCTCTATTAATGAGTGTAGATGGTCTATCTTCCCATTATTCATCTTTAAACCTTCCAGAAATCGCCGGTTGAACCAGATTTCTGTCAGAATGACCCGATAGGCTTCAAACTACACAAGGGGCCAATCGGGGCATTTTCTGTGGGACCCAGGGGGGGAACCACATCATTTGGACCAAGGAGGACCAGGAGGACCTCGCCAAATCGGCGAGGCATCGCCGATATGTCCAGAGACCGGCGATGCCATCGCCGGTTCGGCGAGGGATCGCCGGTCGCCGGGCCAGGCGGGCCGGGCCGACGCGGGCCGATCGTCCATGAGGCTTGTGTGGCCCACCCCTCCACGGTTTTCACTTTAAAACCACTCCTTTTACCTATTTCCTTTACAAAACCCTCTTCCAAGCTCTCCTTTTCTTCAACAACCTCTCCAAACTCTCTCAAATCTCTCCCAAATCTTCATCTTCCTTCCATTTTCGTGCAAACCCATCACCCCATTCTCAAATCTTCCATTCCATCGCTGATTTCTCCATCTTTCCCTCTCATTTGAGCCATTTCATTCCCTTTTTGGCTCATAGTTGTGTGGAAGCTTCACCATCTTCCTATTTCTCTCTTTCTCTCATTTCTCATGGCCCTCTTTGAGATTGTGACGGCCATCTTTTCCATTTCTTCCCTTCTTTCCTTGATGGGGAAGAAGAGAGCGCCCGTGGATGAAGCCGGGCCGAGCCGCCCAACCCGTGCACGGAGGCCGAGAGGTGCCGCTGCTAGCACGTCCGCCACGCGCGAGTTCCAGACAAAGCGGGACCTCGATCCTCGAGCTCCTGTCAGTAGGACCTTGTTGGCGAAATTATCGCATGGAGTCTATGAGGGGCGTAGAGTCCTTTTTGAGGCTCATGTTGATCCGCGGCTCTTTGGTGAGTTCTTTTTGTTGGAGCGCCTAGAAGGGGCTGGTTGGGGTCCCTTGTTCGAAGGCGAGTATCGCGCGAATGCTAGCACTGTTCGGGCCTTCTATGCCAACATTCTGGAGCCTTCGCTGGATCCTCTGCAGTTCAAGATTCCCTGTGGTAGCGGTCGAGTTGGAATTATCAATGTTGCTTTGATATCCCGACTCTTGAAGGTGCCACTTGGGGAAGTGCATGCCAGCGAGAGGAATGTGGACAGTGTGCGGGAGAGGGATCGTCGCACCCGATCCTTGTGTGGTCGTCTGGTCGAATGGCAGCCGAATAGGAGTCTTTTGGCTTCTCACATGACGGACGACTTCCGTTTGCTTCACCACATCTTTACGTTCAATGTGTATCCCAGGTGGAGCAACCGCAGCGAGTGTACGCGCCTGATGGTAGATTTTCTATATCAGGTGGGGCAGGATGCGAAGTTGTGTATGCCGACGTACGTCCTGCGTCAGATTATTCTCATCGCTCGTTCGAGTAAACGGACCGAGTCTCTTCCCTTTGGCCGCCTCGTTTGCAAGATCGCACATGAGTTTGGCTATAGGCTTGGAGCTGAGAAGCCGGTCCCTGTTCGCTATATCAACTTGAGGACCCTTAAGCTGATGGAGGTTGGTTCTGGTCGGCTTGCCTCTGAGGGTGAGGCCGGGTCTGAGAGTGATGATGAGAGTTATGCTGAAGGTGGTGCGGAGTCTGAGGAAGAAGCAGAGCAAGACGAGGAAGAGTTTGGGGCACAGGATTCGAGTGATCGCTCTCCTCCTGTGGTGCCAGAGCAGGGCGCAGAGCAAGTTGCCAGAGATGCCCGTCTTACACGGCTTGAAGAAGGGCAAGCTGCTTTACGCCAGGAGATGGTGGATCTTCGAGGCTTGGTTAAGCACAAGTTCAAGAAGATGTCCCGGACTTTGAAGTCTATCCTGTGTTGCTTGCAGGATAAGGGTGCTCCGCCTCCGTCTCCTGACTCCGACGAGTAGCATCGTCGTGGCCGTCTTTGCTTTGTTTGGTGTTTCTTTCTGTGTGTAGCCGTTGTTGGCTTGTAGTTGGAGTTGTTGTAGTGTGGTAGCTGTTAGTGGTTGTAGTAGTTGTGGTTGTTTGTAGTGTTAGATGTTGTTGTTTTCATGCTTTCCTAGTCGTGATTCATGTATTGCTGCACTACTTGTATTGTGACGAGTTTGGTTAATGGAATGCATGTTGTTTGTTTTTGGTGTTGTGCTGTGATTGATCATGGAAGTGGATCGATCCGTGTTGATTTGCTAGTCGCACCGCTTTATCACTACGATGTTATTATGGGTATGGATTGGCTCACGAGGATGCGAGCTGAGATTGATTGTGAAGCGAGATCAGTGATGATCCATGGACCTGAGGGCGAGATTGTTACTTTCCCAGTTCAGCCAGTCACCCTATTCGTATTGATTTTTATTCTTCTCTCGTTGGAGAGTTCGGCCGAGTCGGCGTTGGTTAGTACGCCGTAGTTCAGGAGTTTGAAGATGTGTTTGAGTCGATTCTGGATTACCTCCTCGGCGTGAGATTGATTTTGCTATCGATCTTATGCTCGGTGCGGCGCCCATTTCTTTACCCACCTATCTGATGCCTCCGAGTGAAATGGAGGAGTTGAGGAAGCAGATAGATGGTTTGCTAGAATTGGGTTTTATTCGGCCCAGTGTGTCTCCTTGGGGAGCACCTGTTTTGTTTGTGAAGAAGAAGGATGGTTCCTTGCGATTGTGTATTGATTATCGCAGTTGAACTTCTGGTAATCGTGAAGAATAAGTACCCCTTGCCCGTGATTGATGATCTGTTTGATCTTGAAGGGGGCACGGTACTTTTCAAAGGATTGATCTGCGATCAGGGTATCATCAGCTGCGCGTCAAGGATGGGGACGTGCGGAAGACCGCTTAGGACCAGCTCCGGTCATTATGAGTTCCTTGTGATGTCGTTGGTCCTGACGAACGCACCGGCCGTGTTCATGGATCGATGAACAGGGTGTTTCGGCCATTTCTGTTCCGATTCGTCATTGTATTTATTGATGACATCTTGATTTATTCTGAGACGGGCAGAGCACGTGGAGCACTTTTGAGCGGTTTTGGGTACTCTTAGGGAGCATCAGCTTTTCTCACAGTTCAAGAAGTGTGATTTCTGGAAAGAGGAAGTCAAGTTCCTGGGACATGTGGTGTCCAATGTCGGTATATCCGTCGACCTTGCCAAGGTAGCTGCAGAGCAGGACGGTTCGATTTTCGAGGTGAGGAGTTTTCTTGGCCTTGCAGGATATTATCGACGCTTTATTCAGACTTCTCGAAGATTGCCGGACCGTTGTCGCAACTGACACGGAAGGATTTGAAGTTTGCTTGGAGTGAGCAGCGGAGTTAGCTTTTCAGGCTCAAGGACAAGTTGACGTCCGCCCCTGTGCTAGTATTGCCGAGCAAGGGGTTAAGTATATTATTTATACCGACGCCTCTCGCGTTGGTCCAGGTTGTGTCCTTATGTAAATGACAGGGTGATTGCTTATGCTTCGCGTCGCTTAAGGAAACACGAAGAGAATTACCCTACGCACGACTTGAAACACATGTCATCTTCGCATTAAAGCTTTGGAGACATTACCTCTATGGTGAGGAGTTCGAGCTCTTTTGCGACCATAAGAGCCTTAAGTATATTTTCACGCAGCGTGATTTGAATATGAGCAGCGCAGATGGATGGAAACATTGAAGGACTTCAAGTTCGATGTTTCTTACCATCCCGGTAAGGCGAACCTTGTGGCGGTATGCGTTGAGTCGCAAGAAGGCTTTGAAGTTTGCGCTCCTCCGATGATAGCAGAGTGGGAGATGTTGGAGTTCGTGCGCGATTTTGAGCGAGAAGCTTACGGTGGTTGAGCCGTATGAGGTTATCGCACACATTCGTGTACGGCCCGCTATCGACGAGAGGATCGTTGCGGCTGCAGATGATGAGCTTTTGGTGAAGATGAGGCGGCGGGTTGGTACAGATGGGAACTCCGACCGGAGTGTTAGTTCGATGGGGGCCTACGTTTTCGTGGCCGGTTATGTCTTCCTGACACCCCTGACTTGAGACGTGAGGTTCTCGAGTTAGCCCATAGTTCTAAGCTTGCGATGCATCCAGTAGCACGAAGATGTATCAGAGGATATGAAGAGGTCTTATTGGTGGGACAATATGAAGGTCCAGATTGCTGAATTTGTTTCTCGTTGTCTCACGTGCCAGGTCAAGGCAGAGCATCGCCGACCTCCTGGGTTGTTGCAGCCCATGCCCATAGCCGAATGGAAGTGGGATTTCATCTCTATGGATTTTATTTCGGGTTGCCGAGGACGAGAAAGGGATTTGACTCTATTTGGGTGATCGTCGATCGATTAACGAAGTCGGCGCATTTCTTACCGATCGAGTCACTTACTCTGCAGACGAGTTGGCTAGGTTGTATATCAAGGAGATAGTGCGTCTGCATGGAGTTCCCCTGGAGATTGTGTCCGATAGAGACACGCGTTTTACATCTATCTTCCGGACTCGTATCCAGGAAGCAATGGGTGTGAAACTGAAGTTCAGCACTGCGTTTCATCCGCAAACAGATGGGCAGACGGAGCGCGTGAATCAAGTCCTGGAGGATATGTTGCGAGCTTGTGTTTTGGATTTCAAAGACAGTTGGGATTTGTCTCCCTGATGCAGAGTTCGCGTATAATAATAGTTTCGGGCGAGTATCGGCATGGCTCCCTTCGAGGCGTTGTATGGTCGCCGTGCGAGCACCACATTGTTGGGCGTAAATTGGTGAGCGTAGTTTGCTTGGCCCGAAGTTGGGCAGGTGACTTGAGAGAAGGTTGACATCATTCGACGTCGACTTCTAGCAGCACAGCAGCAGAAGAGTTATGCCGATACGAGGCGTCGACCGCTTGAGTTCGTAGTGGGAGATCATGTTTTTCTCGAAGGTCTCTCCTATGAAGGGAGTTTTGCGGTTCGGTAAGAAGGGGAAGCCGACGCCGAGATTTATTGGTCCATTTCAAGTTCGATCGAGTGGGAGCGGTAGCATACCGCCTTGCTTTGCCCACACCTCTTGCGGGCGTGCATAACGTATTTCACGTTTCTATGCTGAAGAAGTACGTTCCTGATCCTTCGCATATTATTAGTTGGGAGCAAGTGCAGTTAAGTGAGGATGCCACTTATGTACTGCGACCGACGCGTATTCTCGGATAGGAAGGAGCAGGTACTGCGTAGCAAGGTTATCCCTCTCGTGAAGGTGTTATGGTCGCATCATGGCGTAGAAGAGGCTACTTGGGAATCTGACTGAGGTCAGGAAGACCTACCCTCCGATCCTCGAGGATTATATGAAGGTATGAATTTCGAGGACGAAATTTTCTTTAAGGGGGTAGATTGTAACGACCTTGGAATTTTGTGCTAATCTTTCCTTAAGTAGTTGTTTTGGGGTAATTAGCGCTTTACTCGATTGCTTGTGAAATTCGCATCAATCACTTTAAATTGTATCTGCATGGCTCTAAACGTGTAGATTAGTGAGCGCTACGTTACTGCGAAATCTGGGATCCATCGCTAAATCCGGTTGTTCGGGGAATTTTGGAAGATCTGGATCGGACTGACCGCGCGTCGAAAGTCCGATGGCGATGATCTTAGGGCGGCCACCGAGTTGGGCTTGGTCTTCACCTCAAAATCAAGTCGATCTGATTCTAGGTCGATTTGGTTGAGTTCGAGTGAAGAGTGTGAGAACGGTTGGAATTTAATAAGCTTTTATGAAATTGAGTCGTGGCCGCTTGCGCGACGATTTTAAGCATTCTCACCGTTGGATTCTGACCCAATTTCACCCTCCGATCGGGATGGTTGGCCCAGGCATATCCTAGTGCTTGTGGACTCGATCGAGTTTCCGTGACCGTTGAATTGAGTGTGGTCCGCCACGGTGATCTCAAGAGCCGGTCGGTACGAAAACTCAGCCTGACCTAGATCCATGGTCAGTGAGCTTAAGTCCGACCTTTCGTGGTTATAGGCCCACCAGAAGTGCTTCGTTGGATCGAGAAAGGCGTACTTTGGTTATAACCTAAGTATACCTTGACCCTGGGGTTATTTCCATCATTTTAAGGCCTATATATAGTCCTTAAACCCTAGCTCTCATTTCCATACGAATTTTCTCTAACCCTAGCTTGGAAAGAGAGTGGAAAAGAGAGAGTTAGTGAGAGAGATTGGTTGGTGAATCATCTTGATTCTTCCTTGTTCTTCTTCACCTTTGAACCTTTACTTTGAATCGTTCCTCTGACGATTCTGAGTTCTTTTAGGGTAAGTTAACCCAACCCTAACCTGTGTTAGAGCTTAGATTAGACTTGGTGTTGTTGTATCTCATTTCTATCCTTATTTTACGGTATTCTTGCGCCGTTGACGAAGACAACTCGTCTAAATCAGTTCGGCTATTCTTTCTTCGCTTAAGGTGCGGACTTTAAGTGTATAGGTTATGGTTTTCAAGGCTTTCAATCCCAGTTAGTGATTTATTCTTGTTATGGATGAGATTTCACATGTCAAATGTTATGTTTACATTGCTTTCCTGATATGCATGTGCTATATTGAGATTTGTGTATTCTAAGTGTATTTATAAAGTACCGTATACGTATAAAATACGCACCTATGTTTGCCATGATTTTTGGTCATGTATGTATGCTAGATGCATGTATGACAACTCTTTGGAAGAAGGAATTGTCTAAGTGCACGTATTTCAACATGCGTCATGTATGTTGTTCCATGGATGCTAAGTGTTTGTAGAAATGCATGAATGATCTACGTGTAACTGATTACACTAAATGTGGGCGTTGAGAAGTGATTCTCAATACTCCTATGGATGCGCATGATTTCCTTATGCATTTACATTCCAAGTTATTTAAATTCAAGCATTCCTATGCTTACATTTATGTTAAATTGATATTCTTCAGATGTGTATGCACCATGATTTGAGTGGTTGTTCCATTACTGTTTTATATTCCATATGAATATCTGTCGTATGTAGGATGTTTGGGACTATGCCTTAGTCCAGGAAATCGGTAATTGACCCTTTGGTCGTGGTTGAGATTGCTTTCGCCACGTGAGACGCATTAGACGAACCCGAGTCGTATTAGAGTTGGCGGCAGTGGTTTGGCCACGCGGAGTGTTTGCGCACTCCATGTCGTTCATTTCGACGTGCGCTCGTGCTAGTCGAGTTCGTCAACTAACCCGATTGTCCAGTGTATGTTAACCATGTATGGACGCTACTGCTTGAATCTAGGGTACCGAACTTACCAGTGAAATCCTAATAACCATGGTACCTGATCCGCTAAGACTCATGAGCCGGACATGGTGGTATGGGACACCGTGGTCGAGCTGTTGGCCTACGCTGGGGTGACGAGCCTCTCCGTAGTGACAGGTGAGCAACTAAACTCGTGAGCCGATTATGGTGGTATGGGACACTATATTCGTGCTGTCGGCCTACATTGATTGGTGACGAGCCCTTTGTAGTGACCTCGAGCATACCTGGATACCGCAAGGAGGTGACGAGCCGATCTGTGGTAGTAAAGGCATGAAAGGCGTGCATTGATTGGTGACGAGCCCTTTGCTACGACCTCAACTATATGATCGTATGAGATGTCTAGGATTGACGACCCTAGTATGGATCACTGTTGGATGGTGATATGAGGAAGGTATCTTAGCTTCCCAATCCTGCTGTATGAATTGGACTAATAACAACTTGGTAATCATATCCATGCACCGCATTTGCATGTGCTTTGTAGATGTGGCGCACTTTGAGGCGATGTCATGCGTAACGTAAGATGAAGACGCTGAGGGTGTACGCGTGAGGGCACGCATCATATTGCATTCATACCTGCATTAACAAGAGTACTTAGGATTTATTTAATTGTCCTGCTTTATCATTACTGTTTGATTGAACTGATAGCATGTTAACCAGTGCCTTATTGTTCCACTGAGTTGATCACTCACTCCCACGTTTCTGGGGCGGTGTTTCACACCCACCAGACTCTGTCTTAGGCCCTGATGTTGCAGATGTGGATGCGACGTCTGAGGCAGAGCGGGAGCTGGATGACGACGAGGCTGCCTTCTCCTATATGCAGTTTTCAGACGGGTTCTAGCGAGCCTCGGTCTGTTGCGCGGGATCTATGGGATGATTATTTTGGGAACTGAAATGATGTAACTTGTACTTATAATTTTGATAAATAACACTTTTACACGATCTGGTTGTATATGTAATTCAGGGACTTACACTTGTACACATATTTTACTATAAGTCTTCCGCTTGCTTTATTCACTTACCCCTGAATCATATCTGCGTTTTGGCTTAATCTATCCCATGTTTATGTGCTAATACAGTCAACATACATCATTCATTAATTATGTTGCATAAGTGATGTTTTGGAACTCGGGAGCTGAGTTATGCTCGACCCCCGAATTTCAGGGCGTTACATTTTCATTTCCAAGAGAGAGGCTATAAGATCAACCTCAATGTTATTTCTTCCATCATCCTCCGTTGTCTCTGTCATGGGTGCTGATCACAGAGCCTTGTCCTTCACATGAAATTTGTCGTCAGTTATACTCCTGACAGCCTCAGTCTCTGCTTCTTCGACTGTTGGTTGAAGCTGTGGAGCTACCACCACCTGTAGGAGGAAAATTGATATATTAATTATAAACATACTGCATGTTCAAATTACACTACTAACTGAATAAACCTTACCGGCATAGCTGTGAAGATGACGGATATGGTTTCATATCTGCCTTTTTTCTTGTTATCCCAATTTAGTATTCGAGGAATCCTTGTAAGCAGTCTTTTAATGGCCCACCTACGGTCACCGGTGAGTTGAGGGAACCGTTCGTAGGCCCAAATCTATTTAAGAACAATTATAATATATTACATATTGGTTGACATTTATGGAGGAAAAAGGAAAAAATTCGAACTCAAAGTATGAATCAGGACTAGAATAACATACTTGTAGGGCAAATGCGCATCCCCATATGTTGTATGATTTTGGGTACTGGTCAGACGCCCTTTCCCTCCGAATAATGCTTGACGTAACGTTAACCCCTTTCTTCAAATAATCATACCCCACACTGCCCCAAGGGTAGTTATTAAAATAATCCACGTCATCGACCATGTCGATAAACTTCTCAACACAGTTATTCTTTTATGGAGATCCAACTAATAGACTCTCAATAGAAATTAATAGAGCCAGCTTCACCATGTCCATATGTTCGTCTATAACGGTGAGTGACAAATAGGCTTCTTTTAGGTTTTGTTTACTAACACCCCCTGCTCTAAAGTAGGTCTCCCCAATGCTTTTTCCTGTCTCTGCTCTTCTGGCCTCGGCACGACCGCCGCCATCTATCCAAAGTGGTCCAAACTTAAGACCCATTATTAACGCAAAATTGAGATTTATAAATTTTATCTTAGTACCCTGAACATCGAATTTCAGATCACCAACATGCCTTTGCATCAGGCAATGCATGATCTGAGACTGTGTCGTCCACTCGGCCACTAGCTAGTCAAGCAAAAATCCAAAACAAGTGTCTTTAAATAGTTTCTTTCTATCAAGTTTCTTCTCCATGTCGTCAACCAAGACTTTTAGAAAAATGACAGAGCACTTGGGAGAGACATGTACCTTTTCAAAGTCTAAGCATGTAATCATGATTGGCTTCTTTCGACCTACATTCCAATATGGTCGTGGATTGTTAATTAATAATAAGATGGTCTTGTAAAATCTAACATGGGTCGTAATTGTAATACACAGTGGATCGGGGTTGTAATCCACAAAGGGTCGTGCTCATCATGACTTCTAAAGGAACGTGGCTATCATGCTACACCCACATAACAGGTGGGCCATGATACACTGGCCCTATCAACCACTATCCATTCGGCATATCGACACTGATCACAACAATGTTCATGATTGTCATGCTATACATATCATTATAGTCATATATATTGGGTCATGGTTCACAGCCATGACCCACATAACATAATAACCACCATACATTGTCCTTGTCAACCATTACCTTACTTTGTCATTTATATTGACTGAGTTGCACTAAACTGAACTTATAGATGTACTCATTGAGTGGCGATGGAGGGGCCCAGTGAAGAAGATTGAAAACTCGTAAAAAGAATAGGATTAGGGATAAAAAGTGAAGGGGTCCCAGAGAAGAAGCTCCAATATATAGTCGGCATTCCGTACGAGCACAAGTGGTTAATGTTTTGTGTCTGGAATGGTAAGCATCCGTAAAAGCATCCATTGATGTTTTACGTTTGGAATCATAAGTGTCCGTAAAGCATTCATTGATGTTCTGCGATTGGAATCGTAAGCGTCAATAAAAGCTTCTGTTGATGTTCTGTGTTTAGAATCGTAAGTGTCCGTAAAAGCGTGCGTTGCTGTTCTGCGATTAGAATCATAAGCATCCGTAAAAGCATCCGTAAGCGTCCAAGATATAGTCAGTGTTCCGTAAGTCACATCGAACTGTGGATATTCTCTGATCTGCACTGTCCATTTATTTGTAACATCTAGAAACCCAAATAATGAACAAAATATTCGAATCCAATAGACTACAATAGTTCAACTAATAGTTTCCATAAAAGCCCATAATTTGTCATCTTTACGTGATGTGGGCCACTGATGGCTCTATACGTGTCACTAAATTTTTTTTTGAAGAAATTCATCATCCATGAATAATTCAAATTGATTAGATTTGGTTTATGATGGGCCATAGACTTGAACCAAATGATTGACGATTGATATTCTGCGTTTGGAATCGTAAGTGAACTTCCCGCCTTTAGCACACCATCTTTAGTGTATGTACACGCGACATATTAATTCAGTGCAAACTAAGATATATGGGGTCCACAGTAATACAAATGTCATCTAAAGTAACCATCGTGTGTAATGTACGTGTATAAAGGCATATCATAAAAGTAAGTTTTATTGGGTGGATGTACGGCCCACATAGTTCTCAACACCTTCTAACTGTTTATTTCGGTGTGATTAACTACGTGATATATACAATAAAAACCATGATATATATCGTCATCTCAACTACAACCCATCGAACATTAACATCACAACCGATATAACATAATAACCACGATACAGAGTTGTGGGCCAGAGACTTGGGCTTCAAACTGGATATGGTGAGGGCTTTCGTTGTCACAACTTTATCAAAGTCATCTCTACCTTGCATAATGACAAACACGACCCTTCGTAGATGACAAGCATGATCCTTCATGTTAGCAATAGATCATTGTTGACTGTCTGTTTTTATTTTTTATTTTTTTAGTGGTTTTCATGTAAAATGGATTGTGGTTGTTATGATATATGGATCATGGTTGTCAAAGTTACATGGGTCGTGGTGTCGGTTTCTATGGGTCGTGATGTTCATGTTTTATAGATCGTTGTTGTCGTATTATGTGGATCATTGTTGTCATGTCATATGGATCGTGGATTTCATGTATTATGGATCAGGGATGTCGTGTTGCATGGATCGTTGTTGTTATTTTACAATATATCGAGTTCATTTGCCTGGAAGCCAGAATAGGCCATTTCACATCAGCTTGGAATATGGATCGTGGTTGTAATGTTCTAAAGGTCATAATTGTCATGAAATATAGATCTTGTATGTCATGTTATACGGGTCATGGTTATCGTGTTGCATGGAACGTGGTTGATGATTCACATGCATCGTGGTTGTCATATTTGTAATGGATCGTGGTTATCATCTGTACTAGATCGATGTTAACAACCACGACACCGAGTAAACCATGACCAATTAACATGACAACCACGATCCATATATCACGAAAAGCATGACCTATATTATGTACACTATTCCGATCTTTGGGTTTGTGGTTCATATGCATAAAGGCTCTTGATTATCGTCCGCATTGGGTCGTGTTTGTCATGATACATGGGTCACCACTGTCATTATATATGGGTCAAGGTTGTGAGGTTGTGTAGGTCATGGTTGTCATGATACATGGACCCTGGATGATATGTGGGCCGCTATTGTCATGTTATATGGGTCATGGTATACATTAATCATTGGTCGCAGTTGATATGGGTTGTGGCTGTAATGTTAAATAGGTCGTGGTCACAGTTCTAATGGATCGTGGTTGTCGTCCTTGTTGATCTGGCGTTGACAACCACGACCCTAATGAAAAACACAACCCATATAATATTTCAATCATGATCCTTTTGTCATGATAGCCACGACCTATTGTTAAGTTCACGTTTTCCTATATGGGTCATGGTTCAAACGTACAATGGATCGTGGTTAGCATCACATTGGAAAGTGGTTAACATGCGGCAAAGTTCATGAGTCAATAAGTATATCATAGTTCACATTAATTTATCACAAGCAATAAAAACAATAAGTCATCATCAGCCTCTGCCTCCTCCTCGGCCAGCAGGGACGAAAGTGCATCGAGGCCAGTTGTCACCTATTCGTTTGCATCTCTAGCATCTGGGTGTTGGCCTATCTTCTCGTTGAGATGTAATAAAAACCTTTTTGGTTCTCCCATCAGATCTTCTACTTTCTGGAGGCTCATATTCTCAAATAAAACCTTCACTTCGGTTGAAATGTCCCTTTATGTCTTCCCAAGCACTGTATAAACTGATCGCACATACACTTCATTTCTCTTAGATTCACTACAGCGGTCATTCCCCGTGTGTGGTGACTTGCAACTCATCCACTGAAATTGCAACACATTGTGTCTTTCGTACTTTCGAGTTGCATCACCGTACTCAACTTTAATTATCAAATCGAATTCAACCGATGCAGTCTTCGTAATCTTATGGTAATGAAGCACACTGGGTCGTAATCTTATGATAATGAAGCACACTGGATCATGGTTCTCATACACGTTGGATGAAGAAAACTGGGTCATAGTTATATTTAGTGCCATATCCTTGACGATCACGATCCATATAACATTACAATCGCGGTAGTGACAAGTGGCAGCCACGATCCAAATACCGTCACAAACATGATGCGGTGGTTGTCTACCATCTAATGGTGGAGGTTTGATTAAGGTGTGCCCTACGTTACACTCCCTTTCACGTGACCACCAAAGTACCTCGGCTTCTCGACTCTGTCCTTCCTTTACCTTGGCAAATGCCTACATACAGTTGAAACAAAATAAAATACAAATCTCATAGTGGAAGAGGCTTTCAGACAAGCGAAATGACGAGGAGAAACAACGTCACTCTCTGGCTGTTAGTCCCTGGATCTTGGCTTTGTAGGAAAACAAAAGAAGAGGAAGGAGAGGGTCTTTCAAATGTACATAAGTGTGACATTTGCCCCTTCCGAAGCTCGTATTGCAGGTGATCGGTGCTCTGTGGGCCCCACCATGATGTATGTGCTTCGTCCAGGCCGTTCATCTAGTTTAAAATATCATTTTATGGCTTGAATCGAAAAATGAGAGTGATATAACTCTCCGGTGGACCACACTGCGGGGAAATTATAATTATTGGATATCCACCATTAAAATCCTCCTAGAGCCCACCGTGATTGGATTATGCTCATTTTTCATCTCCTACCATAAAATGATCTGGAGAAATATATGGACGGCATGGAAGAAACACGTACATGGTGGTGGGGCCCATAGAGCGCCGAGCACCAGCCATTGGCCGGTGTCCAGGGGAGTAGCCGATCCGTCCGTTTCTCGGGGGTTGTAACAGCGGGTGACTTCTGCTTCACTCCAGGACCGTACAAGTCCTGAACTAAGGTCAAGGGCATTTTTGTCCAAAACAAAGTCCAAAAGCTGTCAGAAGGCCCTTTAGGGAATATATGGAGTGTCATAGCGTTCGAGGTAATTTGCCCAAACTTCGAGGGAGTATGGTCAATTTCCCTTTATACAATGGTCTATAAAGACGGGTCTGGTCAATTGACTTTTTATGTATAATTTATGGGGTTTTGACCCACCTGAGTGTTGAATCATCCTGAATTTTGGGATAAAAAGCCAAGCAATGGGACATGTATCGGATGGACAGTATGAGTTTCCTGTAAGGTAGGTCATTTCCCCATGTTTAGGCATTACCCACCCAACCAAGGTACGTAAGAGTTTTCCAAATAACTAAATTCACATAGTATTCAACAGTTTTTGGAATAGAGGCAAATGCAACAACTATAATAAGCTAAAAAGAAGCCTAATACAATCAAGCAAGTGGAGGGAAAAAAACTATCAGTTTCTTTATAACTTACCATGTTAATGAATAAATCTTTGCATTGCCTAATTGGGTTTTCCCCAATTAAGCAACCGAACATGCATGTTAGGTAACCATGCCTGACTAGAGCTGGGCATCAGACCGAGTCAGATCGGATTAGGTCCAACTCGATTCGGTCCGAAATATATATGGTTTTATCCGAACTCGATCCGATCCGGGACTGGGTCTAGGCCATCTGACCCGAACCGATCCGATGTGTGGTTGGCTTGACCCGAATCGAGTCCGACTCAGTCAGGGAAACTGAGTCGGATCGGATTAAGTATAGTTCGGGTTGAATTGAATTTGTGGGTCATTTTTCTTCAGATGCTCTAAAATGTTCGGGAAAAATGGATAAACGGTGTGGATATAATAAATACATTATTGTGGGGCCCATATAATCTTGATCTCATTTGAGCCGTTCGTAGAACTCGGAGCTCGAGGCGCGTCTCCACTCCTCTTTGCACAACACATATCTATAGTTGCAAGTGCTGTGTTAGGAAACAGATTGGCTACTCACTACTCCCCCGCCACTAACCCCGCGGTTGATGGTCGGTGCTCTCTGGGCCTTACCATGATGTATGTGTTTTGTCCATTCCGTTCATCCATTTTTAAACATCACTTTAGGGCTTTATCCCAAAAATTAGAGGTATAAAAATCTCAGGTGGTCCACACTACATGAAAACAATAGTGACTGGAAATTCACCATTTAAATCCTCCCAAGGCTGATTGTACTATTTCTTTAATTATTTGACATCCAATCTGTTGATTAGGTCATACAGGCCCAAATGAAGGGAAAAAACGAAAATTAGCTTGATCCAAAACTTTTATGGCCACCAAAATGTTTTTAATGGTCGACGCTCATTCAACATTGTTTCCTATAATGTGGTTCATTTGAGATTAGGATATATCTCATTTTTGGTCTCACACTGTAAAATTATCTGTAAAAATAGATGGACGGCATGGATGAAACACATACATCATGGTGGGGTCCATAGAGCACTGACCACCAACCATGGTGTCAGGCGGAGTAGCCTCCTGTGTTATCTATTGACATACTGTGCACAGCACGACAGACTACAGTTGTATCTACATACCGTAGTCCATGAATGTAGATACATATCGTACCGAGTAAACTCAGTTGGGTCACATTGAATGTATGTGGTCTATCCACACCGTCCATCTGTTTTTACACCTCATTTTAGGGGTTGGGCCCAAAATTGAAACATATAAAAGACTCAAGTGTATCATAGAATAAGAAACAATGGGAATAATGATTTCCACTGTTTAAACCCTGCTAGGCCCCACAGTGATTTTTATTTGAAATTTAACCTGTTCATAAGATCATACCGACATGGATGATGGGAAAATAAAAATATTAGCTTGATCCAAAACTTCTATGGCCCCCTAGAATTTTTCAATGGTAGAATTTCAATTCACATTGTTTCCCACGGTGTGGTTCATTTAAGATGTGGATATGCTTCATTTTTGGGCTTAAGCCCTAAAATTATCTTATAAAATGAATGGAAGGAGTGGATAAAATATATAAATTATGGTGGACCCCACAGTGTTTACTCAGTACGCTCAGAGTATTCAGTTACTCAGTACGCAATCTGCTTCCAAACTACGGTATATCTTATCGAGTTATCGTACTGAGTAAATTCTATTAGGGGCCACCATGAATGCATGTTGTTTATCAACGCAGTCCATTCGTTTTTTCATATCATTTTAGTGGTTGAACTCAAAATTGATGGATATCTAAAGCTCAAGTAGACCATACCACAGCAAAAAGTATAAGATAAATATATGTGTTAAAGATGCATAAAAATCACTCCAGATTAGTCCGGATAGGTCCGGATCGGATTTGTTCGGTTCGGATTTCGGTTCGGTTCGGTCGGATTTGTTGTTTCCCCGAATCCGATCTGAATACTGTTCGGATCTGCCCGGTCATACCCGAACCTAACTGATCCAGGCCATCGGTTCTGTTCAAATCGGGGTGGATCGGGTCGGATCCGCCGGATCAAGTCCATTTTGCACACCTCTATGCCTGACACACAATTCTCTTAAAATGAAGTGCCATTGCATGTGATTATCATATGGGAAAAAGGAGATATAAAGAAAGTAATAACAAAATACAACAGCCAGATTCTTGAAGCACATGACTTCACATAAGGTCGTTAAAATGGAGAATATTGAAAAAGGAAAACCAAATGATAACCTACACCCATGGAAAATGAGAACCTACACCCATTGATAACCTACATCAATTGTAAAATTAGCTAGAACTGACCTGATTTTAACCGGGCTCAAGATGGTATAGACCCAACCTGATATCTAAACGGGTCCAAAAAAATTGGACCTGGACCCATTGCAATCGGTCGGGTCCATTGGGTAGCCATTGACAGCCCCATTCGAAACAATATCTGCAGTTCATGTTCTTGAACTTTATTTTCTGAAACGTTAATTATAGAGCTTGAATCTGATGCAAGGGAGGACGAAGATTTGCAAGCTTTGTATTTTGCTGCCAAATCCCTGGTTTCCTCAGGAGAAGTTTTTCCACTTCAGAGGTTTCCTCATCATAAGTATCTCCCGGTTTCTCAGGGAAGAGATTTTCAGTAGCATTCCTTTCGAGTTTCACATGGAACCAATGAATACACAAATTGACAAGGCGTTCTGCTACAATCCCCGAGTCAACTTCTTCAGAATTAAGACTCAGCTGAATCTTTTGCGATATACTTCGAAGGAAAGATTCTGAAGTTTCCTAGCAAGAAACTGTTGGAGCCTCACTGTTTGTAGATCCACTGAGAGAAGTATCCCCAACTGAAGGTGAGGATGAAATGGGCAGTTCACTTTCTTGCTGTGAACCAATGGCATTTTCTTCCACTTCTTCTTTAACATCCAGCCGTGCCTTGGGTCATCAGGTTTGATTCTTCGGCGAGAACTTGATCTCTTCATCTGTTTCATCCAACATTTCAAAAACCGCAACTTCTTCAAATTATTACTTTCCCTAGCAAAGTACACCTCATCCAAATTCATTTCAGAGCCAATATCATTAGTTGTCCCCTTATTGGAGGGGATAAGGACTGCTTCACAGAAGAAGCTCCGCGTGAAGTCTAGAAGCAAATTAGATTGCTTTTTTATGTCTTCTTCTCTTACAATCAGCAGGTCTAGGGCCCTCGCTATAGCTAGAACCCACACCTTGAGAATTAATAAACACGTCTGATCGGTTCAAATTCCCATTAGCTTCAGACAAGTCATCATTTGTCTTATTAACAGACTTGCAAAAATCAAAAGAGAAAATGGCATTGGAATCATAGCCAACTCCTACATCTATTATATAGAGAACAGCAGAGTGCATCGTCAAGGGCCTTAGGATTCCCAAGACGGAATCCCTGCTGCCACCGCCACTGGAAATAGACACGAGTCCCCAATACCTTTCTCTATACACAAAATTCAGAAGAAGCTACCAAGCAGGCTTCCTTGCTGTAAATTCACTTGCCTCTGTCTGAAGAATTTCAAGCACCTTGTCAGCAAAAAATCTACTCGATATATCTATCTTTTGATCCTTACCACATTCTCTGGAGGACCCATGTAGAAGAACAATGTCAGACACACCATTGTCAATCTTTGCCACCTCAACATCCCCTTTCCACACATCCTTAGCACGGATCACCGTGAGACCATCAACCCCATCTCTCTAAAAGAGCTTCCTTTCATCACAACCTTCAGCACATGAGTTTGTGCCTTCCAAAATACGAGAAAGATCGGCAGATCTTCCGCTTGGAAGCTTCAAATCAAACAATTCAAGATCACAACACTTGCACTTAAGGGTCTCCCATTCACATCTGAGATCTGAAGACTCAATTCAGAACAGCCAACTTTCCGATAATTATTGGAGGCTGTCGAACTCTCAATTTTGGGATAAATCAATCCAAAAGGAAGGAGAGCACAACCCAAAATGATGGCATCCGTAGAACAAAACACCCAGCCCAGGTCCTTAATTCCCCTTTCAAGAAACCCACACCCTCCCACACAATCTTCATGGAAAATAACATCCACCCAACATAAATGGATATCCCTACTGACAAATACCTCTTTCACAGCCCTAAAAACCCGAAAGAAATCCTGACAGAACACATCCGCGTTGCCAATTCCACACCCATAAACTCAGACACGCATTCCAAAGACCAGGCGAGCAGCGAAAAGAGAATGACCAGATTCGAACGAATGACAAAGACCTCTAGACGAGATGTACCTTTCGGATCTCAAATCCAAGGCTCCCAGGCATAGTCATGGGTGATCTGGCGTAGCGATCCAGCGGTGAATGACGCATGGGACGGAGAGAGGCGATCGTCGGCGACGTTGGGGCAAGGGAAGAGATAGGGGAGAGAGAGAGAGAGAGAGAGAGAGAGAGAGAGAGAGAGAGAGAGAGAGAGAGAGATCAGTGCCTGGGAAAGAGAGATTAGTGTTTAGGATGGGGAATCGAAGGAGATGAAAGCAACAGATTTGCCGAGAACGTGGTGGATTTTGGATGTGGAAAGGAGAGGAGAGAGAGAAGAGAAGAAGAACTTGAAAGCAAAGAGAGAGGAGGAGAGAGGAGAGAAGGAGAGTAGGGTTTTGGAGCAGGAGAGAATGGAGGAGATGTAAGGGTTAGGGTTTTGAAGGTGGAGGAGAGGATGGATATCGATGAGGAAGACGATGCGTTGTGTCTAATGTGAGGGGTCTGACACTTCCATCAGTTAGATGCGGACGGAGAGGAAGAAGGAGAGATTTTAGCATTGAAATTTCTGTATAAGAGAAGAGACGATTTTGAGAGGAAGGGTTGTAAAAAGAATATTTACGTTAGGGTTTGGGTTTGTGGGATTCATTCATTAAAACAATGGGAAATCAAAGTTTTAGAATGGCTGAAAATCGCTCCAAATTATAAACAGCCTAAATCCATTCTTGAACCAAAGGAGTAGCGGTTCCTAAACAGAAATTTTGGTGTAGTGATTGGCTCTACTCAATCAACATCAACGAGTCAACCAATGTCAATCACAACATGTGGGTGAAAGCAATCAGGTACTTCCTTGGCTGACGTCGTGGTTTCTTTTGAAACATATTTCAAAACCAAATACTGGCTAGGGCTCTCAATTGAAGACTATGCTAAGAAAATTGAGGAAGGCCTCAAACTTTATAAAGACACTCATTATAATCAATGTTGGAATAAATGATGGTAGGGTCAGAAGAGATTGAATGATCATAATCTTCCTTTTAATGACAAATATCTTACTCCATATTACCAAAATCTACCACCATTCCCTACTTCTACTCGAGTGATGGCAACATTTTAAAGAAATTTCCAATCCTTAGACAATCGATTCATCACTGTTGCTGTCCATTTTGATTTAGGGTGGATGTTATTTCATTTTCTTACCCATTCACGTCTTTCTTATTATTTTCTTTCTAACTCCACTCTTATTGTAGTTACTTAGGAGGTGTTGACCATAGAGAAGCAAGTTGTTTAAGAACTAATGTTTTAGTAAGTCGAATAAACAACCGACATCATCGAGGCAACATAGGTGTAAGCCATCGATTTCGAAGGGACAATAAGCAATGAACCCCTTCATCTTGGCTTGGAGACCGCAATCATCGACACAAAACTTGCATACATAGTCAATCATCCTCATATGTCGACCATTGTTATCCTCTAAGAAGATGAAGAAAATGAATGCCCTCTGACTGTGACTCCCCAGAGTTCTAGAAGAGAATCTGAAATTACAGTTTATGGAATGATATGAGTTTAATGTGGAAGTATGGTAGTGGTGATTATGACCAATTAAAAATTATATTCCTATTAAAAAATGACAATGCCTAACTTAAACTAAGTGAGGCAATGTAACTCTAAGGCTTCCATGCCAATAGAGGGTTCAATCACATAGGCTACAAAAGATGTGCAAACTAAGCAACTAGCCTATAAAGAGATAGTGAACATGTATGTGTGGGATGTGCTACCTATCAGCTTAAGATTTTATCTAATCATGCATACATAATTAAGCATTCAACACATTAGCATAATTAAACAAGATGCACAAATGACAATTCCAAACACAAGCATGTATAGTAGTTTGGCTACCTGCCTACTCCACTCCCGACAGACACACTCAACTCATGAGTGTACCAAATTTTACTATCGGAGGTTTTAAATTAGGTTCACCTCAAACCTTTACAGCCCTACACATGGACTCTAAACTTTATGTCTTACACAAGAAGAAGGGTCGTACTCCCAAACTCGACAATTTAAGCCCTATACAAGAGCCAAGGTCCTACTCCCAAACCTACGATTTATGCCTTACACAAGTGTAAGGGTCCTAATCCCGAACCCGACACGTACTCTCCTGTTGGAGGCCTACACAAGGACTTCAGTTGGTTTTTCCTTCGGTTAACCAACAACCTAGGTCCTACACAAATGTAAGGGCTGTAACCTAGTCCGTATTGTTCATTAGGATACCGCGACCCTCCCGGTCGAATTTCAGCGACTTGTGACCTGTAATCAATGTTTGCACGTGACCCTAAGTCGCATCTTGTAGATCTATGTCGACTTGACTCGAAACTTGTACTCCAGCGACCGCGTCGTTGACGCGGTTCTAATGCCGCATCTCACACTCTAATGCGATACGGGCCCACATTTATTTCGAAAAAAATAGCACGATTTACAAATTCTAAGAGAATCTCTACAACTCATCACATCAATCAATCAAGTGCAAGCAAGTACTCAACCCATCCGCAAAGTCAACTCTCTCTCTCTCTCTCTTCACCCATACCTTTCCATCCCACCTCTTACACGACACCACTCTACCCATCACTCACACATCACTCACCCATCCCTTTTCATCCCATCATCTCTCTCTCTCTCCTTCTCATTCTCTCTTCCATTTCTAAGCAACCTAAGGGAGTCGACATCCAAGCAATTCTAAGGAGAGAAAAGAGATCAAGGCCCACTCCTACCCCACATCTCACCATCCAACCCTTCAATTTTCATCATCCACCATCAAAGAGAGAGCTAAGGAGTTTAGCATTCCAAGGAGCTAAGAAGGAGCTAAATCGGTGGGTGTTCATAGCATTAGATCTTGTTTTTTAATGTAAGGCCCACTTGTGATGAGACCCATTTTGATGTATGTGTTGTAACAAAGAGGGGCCCATAGTGGCGGGGTCCCTCCACTACACATACACACACACACTCTCTCTCTCTCCCTTTTCTTTTGGTGATGATGTGGCAATGTGGCCCACCCGGATGGATCCCACCATGATGAATGTCATTGATCCACGTCATCCACTTAGTGGGCCCACCTGGTAGTCTGTTTGGACGGGCCTGATTGGTGAAAAACACAAACATCAGTTTGATCCTTAGTCGGGTGGCCCACATGCGTGGACCCCACCTTGATGTGCATATACTGTTTCCACACCATCCATCTGGAGATATCACTTTAGGACGGTGCAGATAAACAGATACAAACCACCATCCAATGCTTGGATGGAGGGCCACCTTAAATGTATGTATTCTATCCTAACCATCCATTCATCTGGACGTGGCCCCCCACTCCAGCTACTAGCTGATGTATTGACGTCAACAGTGGGTCCGACCATGAGATGTGTACTACATCTGGGCTGTCCATCTGCTGGACGTTGGGCCAGCAGCCCAGCAGTCTAGCAGCTAGACAACTACTATATTAATGTTAACAAGTGTTGTGGGCCCTAATCACGAGGTATGTTTTATACCCAAACTGTTCATTCGTGTGGGACCCACACGTGATGCATATCCACACCGTCCAGTGGTCTAGATGGTGGGGACCACCATAAATTTTATGTGTTTTTCATCCAGGCTATCCAAGGCCTAGATGCTGGAATTCGGGGACCACCATAAATTTTATGTGTTTTTCATCCAGGCTGTCCAAGGCCTAGATGCTGGAATTCGCCAATATATATATATATATATATATATATAATAATAATAATAATAATACTTATATATTATATATATAATACTATGGTGGGCCTAACGTGGGACCCACCTACTAGGAAGCGTGTTGGCTGGAATACCCCAAACAAGCACCACTTGGCTGTTGTTGACGTCAGCAAGTGTTGTGGTCCCATCATGAGTTATGGTTATATCCATACCATCTGTCCATTTTGCTGGTGGGCCACATGTGTGGACCCCACCATGAGGTATGGGTTTTATCCAAGCCATTCCACTACGAGACTCTACCGTAATGTATTTGTTGTATCCAAACCGTCCATCTATGGACTGATCATGAGGCATGTGTTATATCCCACTGTTCATCTATGGGGCCAACGTGGTGTATGGGTCGTATCCACACCATCCAGATGGCTGGATAGTGGGACCCACCGCTGATGTATATGTTTTATATCCACATTGTCTATCAAGTGGTCTGCACTATAAAAATAGTGGAGGATTAAACATCTATCATTGAAACCCATTTTGGGTCACAGAAGTTCTGGATCAATATGGAATTTATTTTTCCTCTTAATCTAGGTCCTTGTGACCTTATGATCAGATTGGATGGGAAATAAACGTTATGGTGGGCCCTGTGACTTGTTTAACAGTGAAAATCATTATCTCCACTGTTATTTGTGCTATGGTCTAAATGATCTTTTAATATAATTCATTTTTGGGTAATGCTCTATAATAATCTCTAAAAATAGATGTATGGTGTAGATATAATAAAATAAAAATATAGTGTGTGGGTCCCACCTTAATGTAATGTATATGAGGCTCGTTGTGATGTGTTGGAGACCCATGGGTTGTGGCCCATTGTGATGTATTTGAGGCCTAGATAGCGAGGCCCAATGTGATATATATGAGGCCCTTATATGAGGCCCAATGTGATGCATGTGAGGCCCATGACTGAGGCCCAATACAATGTATGTGAGGTCCTATGTGAGGCCCAAAGCGATGTGTATGAAGACTGATGTGATGTGTGATTCCACCATGATGTATGTAATAATATTTATGATAGGACATGCCTTGGGAGCAATGATGGTTTGACGTCCACAATGTAAGAGCAATGATGGTTAAATGTCCACATTGTAACTCTCCCTAGGGCCCATTGTTAGGCCCATTCTCACCTCCCCTTAGTAGACTGACCCAAACGATTGGGGCCCCATGATTGTTAGGCCCATTATTGATATGAGTAGGCCGTCTAGGCCCATCCTTAATATGAGGAGAGCACATCATTATCATATAATATACTTAGTATAGCTTCACGATCCATGCCCATGCGCATCATATGTATGCTTGATTTGAGAAGTGATTGATCATAGCACATGCCATTGGGCAGATTATTATAGGACTTCGTGATAGGTGGAGTTGCCCACATGAGCACGCGGTACGCGTAGGATTGCTGCATGACTGGATAGTATGATTTATGCATCTCGCATTTGTGTGATATGATTTCTATATGCCCTAGCGACATCAGGGCCATAACCTCTACAAGCATATCGTGGATGATAGAATTGGACACCAAAAATACTGTTACTAACATCGGGGCACCATAGATGTCCCTGGGTGAAAATCCCTAAATCTTATGGTACTAAAGGATGACTCCAACATCGAGACCGAGTGGATAAATGAGTGCACGAGGGCCATATACTAGTAGGCCGTGTCTCTCAATGTGTTGTGGTCGGTTGGAAGGGGGTGTGGCCTTATCCGCCTGAGGGTAGAGGACAATGCTAGGCTAAGTTTGACCAGCTCGTAAATGGGTCCACTATCGATGGGCCGGACTGATTTTGGTAGGCAGATAGTGAGGTCTTTTCCACTTTTATGGTTGCGCGTCTAGTGGGCGGCAATATGGCGTATACTTTATTCGACCCTGGTGATATATATATATATATATATATATATATATATATATATATTCCAGAGATAAACTGCATTGATATGAAATTCAGATAAGATTTTATATGCTTGAGTTGCACTCACATATGACATTGGCCCTGTAGGCCTCGCATCACATGGCCTTGGTATGGCCGATAGTATTTATGCCTTGCCTCGCATAGCCTTGGTACAATTGATCGCATTCATGGACTTACCAACATTTCCACATTACTCTGATATTGCATACTTACATTTCTACCAAGCGTACACACCTTCACCACCCTCTAAGCTTTCTATAAGCTCATACACGATTGATGCATACAGGTGACACCAGGACGTTACAGCAGCATTGAGCGTATAGCCGACTTATGGAAGTTTTGATTATCGATATTGTATTTTCCTTTTGCATTGTACTCAAAGTTTTTGATCTTAGTGGATTTGTGATGATGTTGTTGGTTGTTGTTTGTGGGTTATGCTTATTATGAATCAAATTCATGTTGAAAATCCTCCTTGTTGGATCCCAGGATCGAAACTCGGTATATGGGTGCAAGGAGCCGAGAATGGGGTACTACGGAGGCTGTCGTCGCTGAATTCGATGATCAAGAATTTTGTGAGCCCGGTTTTTGAGTTTAGGGCATGAAAAAAGTTGGTATCAAAGCATAATTTGGGAATAACTAAGAACAACATCACATGTCTGCTATGAGTTTAGAATGATTAGGTCCCGAGTTCAGATAGCTTATAGATCTTCTATTATAGACCATTAAACGTGCATGCCTTTGAGAGTTTTAAGGTTGATAGGCACCTTTGTTCTTCTTTATAGGATATGCTGCTTAGGAGAGCGACCCAAACGACTCCCCCTCTACCACCTGCGACTCCCCCTCCAACACCGGAGATTCCTACTTCCCAGCCTGAGGATGTCACTCCTCTACTCGAGACTAGTGCAGATCTGTCTGTACTCGTGAGTGCCTCTCAGTTACAACAGATGTTGTAGGCTATGACAGCCACCCTCCATGGGCAGGCCTGTAGGCACCCCACTATTACGCCAACCCAGGCAGAGCAGGAGCACCCGAGCACCCTTCTTTGAGACTTCCAACAGCTCAATCCCCCGTGCTTCCAAGGTGAGCTAGACCTATCTGTAGGAGAGAGATCGTGCTCCGATGTGGAGAAGATTTTTGACACGATGGGATGTAAGACCCAACAGCGGGTTCGATTAGATGTATTTCTTCTCAAGGGTGAGGCCGAGCACTGGTGGACCTCCGTTACCTGTGCTGCAGGGCCTGATTTCATCTGTACATGGGAGGATTTCATAGACCAATTTGACCAGTAGTATTTTCCTGACCACATTCGACGATAGCATGCACTAGAGTTCGAGACTTTGTGCGGGGGGATATGACGGTGGCCCAGTATGCGGCTCGTTTTGTAGCGCTGTCCAGATTTACGCTGACCTGATTGATGAGGAGGAGCGAAAGGCATTTTATTTCGAGAACGGATTACGTTACGGTCTCCGAGGTCGTGTTGTTAGGCATGAGCTTCTGACTTTCGAGGCGGTAGTATGGAGGGCCCAGATTTATGAGGCTGAGTGAGCTAGCACGCAAAGCAATCGAGATCAGAGGAGAGACTGGAAGAAGCAAGCCCCCTCTCATAACTCCCTGTAGCATCGGTGGCTGGAGAGGCACAAGAGCCACCCATCCACCATAGCACCAGCAGCAATAGCGGCACCTCTGGCGCCACCCCAGAGGCCATTTATAGGGACCTGTTTTAGATGTGGTGGGACAGGGCACCACAGGCATTACTACCCCCATCCTCAGCAATAGCAGTTGAGAGTACCTCAGCAGCCTTCATAGCAGCATCAATGACTATAGCCACTTCTGTCACAGAGGCCTTAACCGTAGCCGAGACAGCAGTATGGGCCGCCATAGTAGCGATAACAGCAGCAGCACCCTCAGAGGGGACAGGCACCTCCCTAGCCACCTCAGGCTAGGTTCTATGTGGCTCAGCAGGACCTGTAGTCCTCTGGACAAGTCATTGAGGGTATACTTCTAGTCTCTGCATACATCGCTCAAGTTTTATTTCATTCCGGTGCTTTGCGCCCCTTTATATCTGAGGATTTTTACCGATTGTCTGGATTGCCGGTAGAGTCTACTAATGAGGGGTTGACCATATCGACACCCTTGGGGAAGATTATTGTGTTAGGCTGCTTCTGTTCATCTTACCCCGTGTTGGTGGGAGAGATTTTCTTGCCTGCCAACTTGTTTGTGCTGCTGATGTCAGATTTTGACATTATCCTGGGCATGGATTAGCTTGCCAAGTACCACACCGTCTTGGACTGCTCCACAAGGACATTCACGTTTTGTATACCACGTTTGCTACAGTTCCAGTTAATTATCGAGCCTAGAGGAGAGTCATTGTCTTATTTGATATCTTGCGTAGTTGATTAGCTCGTTACCTTGTGTATCGACCTGCTACTGGTCATTTGTGATTTTCTCGATGTGTTTCAGTAGATTCTGGGGTTGCCGCCGCACCGGTATATTAAGTGTAAGATTGATATTTTGCTTGGTACCACGCCTATCTTGAAGGCCCAGTATCGTATGACACCGATGGAGTTGTAAGACCTACAGCAGTAGTTGGACCAGTTATGTGAGTTGGGATTCATCCATCCGAGTAGTTCACCATGGGAGCACTAGTACTCTTCGTCAGGAAGAAGGATGGCTCGTTGAGGCTCTGCATGGATTACCGCGAGCTCAACCGGGTCACGATCAAGAACAAGTATCCTCTCCCGAGGATAGATAATTTATTTGAACAGTTACAAGGTGTACAGTTCTTTTCAAAGATTGACCTGCATTTTGGTTATCATCAGATTCATGTCCAAGAGGAGGACATCCCAAAGACGGCTTTCAGGACGCGCTATGGTCAATTTGAGTTTCAGGTCATGCCCTTCGGACCGACCAATGCACCCCTGTCTTCATGCAGTTGATAAACGAGGTCTTTCATCCGTATCTTGATTAGTTTGTTGTGGTCTTCATCGACGACATTCTAATATATTCGAGGACCCATGAGGAGCATGTGCAGCATCTGAAGATTGTAATACAAACCCTTTGTTTCCACTAGCTGTATGCGAAGTTAGAGAAGTGTGAGTTTTGGCAGGAAGAAGTGAAGTTCCTCAGTCATGTGGTGACGAGGAAGGGTGTCGTAGTAGACCACTCAAAGATAGATGCAGTGCATTAGTGGGGTCAGCCCATGAATACGTCTGAGATCTGCACTTTTCTTAGGTTGGCAGGATATTATCAACGATTTATCAAGGGATTCTCTTGTATCGTAGCACCGCTGACCAGGTTGACTAGGAAGGGCACAGATTTTATGTGGAGTGACGCCTATGAGCGAGCATTTGTGGAGCTGAAGGATTGCCTTATATCCGCTCCTGTCTCACTCTTCCCTCTGGGAGTGAAGGATTTGTTATATTTACCGATACTTCACATGTGGGTTTGGGTGCTGTCCTGATGCAGCATGGGAGGCCATGGTTTATCCGTCTTGCCAGCTTAAGGGCCATGAGTTGAACTACCCCACGCATGATTTGGAACTAGTAGCAGTCATCTTCGTATTGAAGGTGTGGAGGCACTATCTCTATGGAGTCAGGTTCGAGCTCTTCTCCGACCACAAGAGCTTGAAGTATTTATTCTCTTAGTCCAAGCTGAACATTAGGCAGTGACATTGGTTAGAGCTCCTGAAGGACTATGATTTTAATCTCCAGTACCACCCAGGTAAGGCAGACGTAGTGGCGGATGCTTTCAGCTATCAGCCACGGGGCCTGGTGGTGCATATGATGATTCAGGAGTGAAAGATGCTTGAAGATGTAGCAACATATGACTTCGAGATCAGTTTATAGTCTTCTATCATGCAGTTATCAAGCTTATCGATTCAACCTTCTCTTGCCGCAAGGGTGATCGAGGCTCAGCAGACATATGAGTCATTGCGGAGTTATAGAGCAGAGGCGACATTTGAGAGTCATTCAGATTGGCAAATTGGTTCTGATGGTGGACTTTGCTTCAGAGGCCGATTATGTGTCCTAGATATTCTTGAGTTGCGTAAAGATCTTATGATCGAGGCACATCGATCACAGTTTTCTATCCACCCTAACTTGACGAAGATGTACCATGATATGAGGCGACGATATTTTTGGGTGGAGATAAAGCACCAAATCACCAGTTTTGTGGCTGAGTGCGACACATGCCAGCGTGTCAAGGCAATCATTAGAGACCCCCTTGTCCATTACAGCCGTTGAGCATCTCTCTGTGGAAGTGGGAGTACTTATCCACCAATTTTATCATGGGTTTGCGGAAGACTCAGCACGATCATGATGCATTCTGGGTTGTCGTTAATCGTCTGAAGAAGTCGATACATTTTCTTGCGATTCGTGTGGCCTAGCCTTTGGACCGGCTTGCCAGATTGTTCATCAAGGAGATTGTGAGACTGCATGACATTCCAGTCTCTATCGTTTCTTACTGAGACCTGAGGTTCTTGCCTCAGTTTTAGAGGAGCTTGCAGAGAGCGATGGAGACTGTTTTGCAGATTAGCACCGCGTATCATCCGCAAACCAATGGGCAGACCGAGAGGGTCAACTAGATCCTTGAGGATATGCTTCAGGCTTGCGTGATTGACTTCGGGGGTAGCTGGGATGAACATCTGTGATTGGCTGAGTTCACATACAGCAAAAGCTATCAGGCGACCATTGGCATGACTCCTTTTGAGGCATTATATGGCAGACCATGCAGATCTTTGAGTTGTTAGACTGAGGTTAGAGAGCGGCTTCTCCTACGTCCCGAGCTTGTGTAGGAGACATCAGAGGTCGTCGATGTCATCAGGCAGAGGATGTGCACAACGCAGAGCCGACAGAAGAGTTTTATTGATCGCTGGCATCGTCCCTTAGAATTCGTTGTTAGGGACAAAGTGGATCTCAAGGTCTCGCCCATGAAGGGTGTGGTTCATTTTGGAGAGAAGGGCAAGCTTGCCCTGAGATTCATTGGACCTTTCGAGATCAATGAGCACGTTGGCACCATGTCTTATTGGCTTGCCTTGCCATCTCAGCTGTCTGGCGTCCATAACATTTTCCATGTCTCTATGTTAGGGAAGTATGGGGTCAAACATCGTTTCTGTTATTGATTGGTAGCCGCTAGAGGTCCATGAGGATGCTTCCTATATTGAGCAGCCAGTTCGTATCCTTGATCGGAAGGAACTAGTCCTCCAGACCAAGGTCATTCCCTTGGTGAAGGAGTGGTGGGGTCACCATTCTATTGATGAGGTGCCTTGGAAGTGCGAGGCTGAGATTCGAGAGCACTATCTCCATCTCTTTGATGATTGATTATATGTTGTATCTTATATGATGTCTCTGATTTTATATGATGATGCTATGTTTTCATTTTCCTTATGAGTCTTGTCTAATTATGTTATTAGTGTAAATTTCGAGGATGAAAATTTTGTTAGGAGGGAGACCTGTAAGGCCCGTAACCTAGTCCATACCATTCCTTAGGATCCCGCTATTCTCCCGGTCGAATTTTTGCTACCCGTGACCTGTAATCGGCATTTATACGTGACCCTAAGTCACATCCTGTAGATCTATGCCGACTCGACTCGAAACTTGTACTCTAGTGACCGCGTCATTGATGCAGTTTTAACATTGCATCTCACACTCCAATGTGATACCCAGGCCAGGAGTTATGGGCCCGTATTTATTTCGAGGAAAACACCACGTGTTGCAAATCGCAAGAGAATCTTTACAACTCATCACATTAATCAATCAAGTATAAGCAAGTACTCAACCCATCCCCAAAGTCAACTCTCTCTCTCTCCACCCATACCTTCCATCCCACCTCTTACACTACACCGCTCCACCCATCACTCACACATCACTCACACATCCCTTTTCATCCCATCATCTCTCTCTCCCTCTCATTCTCTCTTCCATTTCCAAGTAACTTAAGGGAGTGGACATCCAAGCAATTCTAAGGAGAGAAAAGAGATCAAGGCCCACTTCCTACCCCACATCTCACCATCCGACCTTTCAATTTTCATCGTCTACCATCAAAGAGAGAGCTTAGGAGCTTCTCTTTTCAAGGAGCCAAGAAGGAGCGAAATTGGTGGGTGTTCATAGCATTAGATCTTGATTTTTGATGTAAGGCCCACTTGTGATGGGACCCATTTTGATGTATGTGTTGTAACAAAGAGGGCTCTATAGTGGCGGAGTCCCTCCACTACACCGTCTCTCTCTCTCTCTCTCTCTCTCTCTCTTCCTTTTCTTTTGGTGATGATGTGGCCGTGTGGCCCACCCGGATGGATCCCACCATGATGAATGTAATTTATCCAAGCCATCCACCGAGTGGGCCCACTTGGCAATCCATTTAGACGGGCCTGATTGGTGAAAAACACAAACATCCGTTTGATCCTTAGTGGGGTGGCCCACATGCGTGGACCCCAACTTGATGTGCATATACTGTTTCCACATTGTTCATCCGGAGATATCACTTTCGGGCGGTGTAGATAAGCAGATACATTACAATGGGCCTGGCTGACTGCCAAGATCGAAACCACCGTCCATTGCTTAGATGGTGGGCCACCTTAAATGTATGTATTCTATCCTAACCATCCATTCATCTAGACGTGGCCCCCCACTCCAGCTACTAGCTGATGTATTGATGTCAGCAGTGGATCCGACCATGAGATGTGTATTACATCTGGGCTAGCAGTCCAACAACTAGATAGCTACTATATTGATGTTAACAAGTTCTGTGGGCCCTGATCATGAGGTATGTTTTATACCTAAACTGTTCATCCATGTGGGACCCACACATGATGCAATCCACACCGTCAAGTGGTCTGGACAGTGGGGACCACCATGATTTATGTGTTTTTCATCCAAGCCGTCCAGGGCCTAGACGCTAGAATTCTTCATATATATATAATACTTTTATTATATATATTAATACTATGGTGGGCCCCACGTAGGACCCACCTGCTGGGAAGCGTATTGGTTGGAATACCCCAAACCAGCAGCACTTAGTTGCTGTTGACATGAGCAAATGCAGTGGTCCCACCATGAGGTACGGTTATATCCATACCGTCTGTCCATTTTTCTGGTGGGCCACACGTGTGGACCCCACCATGAGGTATGGGTTTTATCCAAGCCATCCCACAATGGGAATCCACCGTGATGTATCTGTTGTATCTAAACCGTCCATCTGTGGACTGATCATGAGGTATGTGTTATATCCCACCGTCCATCTGTGGGGCCAACATGGTGTATGGGTCTTATCCATACCATCCAGATGGCTGGACAGTGAGACCCACCGCTGATGCATATGTTTTATATCCCCATCGTCTATCAAGTGGACCGCACTATAAAAATAGTGGAGGGATTGAACGTCTATCATTGAAACCCGTTTTGGGTCACATAAGTTCTGGATCAATATGGAATTTTTTTTCCTCTTAATCCAGGTCTTTGTGACCTTATGATTAGGTTGGATGGGAAATAAATGTTATGGTGGGCCCTGTGACTTGTTTAACAATGAAAATCATTATCTCCACTATTATTTGTGCTATGGTCCAGATGATCTTTCAATCTAATTCATTTGTGGGTAATGCTTTATAATAAGCTCTAAAAATAGATGTATGGTGTAGATATAATAAAATAAAAATATAGTGTGTGGGTCCCACCTTGATGTAATGTATATGAGGCCCATTGTGATGTGTTGGAGGCCCATGGGTTGTGGCCCATTATGATGTATTTGAGGCCTAGATAGCAAGGCTCAATGTGATATATATGAGGCCCTTGTATGAGGCCCAATGTGATGCATGTGAGGCCCATGACTGAGGCCCAATGCGATGTATGTGAGGCCCTTGTGTGAGGCCCAAAGCGATGTATTTGAGGACTGATGTGATGTGTGATTCCACCATGATGTATATAATAATGTTTATGATAGGTCATGCCTTGGGAGTAATGATGGTTTGATGTCCACGTTGTAAGAGCAATGATGGTTAAATGTCCGCATTGTAACTCTCCATAGGGCCCATTGTTAGGCCCATTGTCACCTCGCCTTAGTGGGCTAACCCAAACCGTTAGGCCCCCATGATCGTTAGGCCCATTATTGATATGAGTAGACCATTTAGGCCCATCCTTGATATGAGGAGAGTACATCATCATTGTATAACATATTTAGTATAGCTTCACGATCCATGCCCATGCGCATCACATGTATACTTGATTTAAGGAGTGATTGATCATAGCACATGCCATTGGGCAGATTATTATGGGACTACGTGATAGGAGGAGTTATCTACATGAGTGCGCGGTATTGTAGGATTACTGCATGACCGGATAGTATGATTCATGAATCGCGCATTTGTGTGATATGACTTTTGTACGCCCTAGCGACATCTGGGCCATAGCCTCCACAAGCATATTGTGGATGATAGGATTTGAAACCGAAAATACTGTTACTAACATTGAGGTGCCATAGATGTCCCTGGGTGAAAATTTATAAACTCGATGGTACCAGAGGATAACTCCAACGTCGAGACTGAGTGAATATATGAGGGCACGGGGGCCGTATACCAGTAGGCCCCATCTCCCACTGTGTTGTGGTCGGTTGGAAGGGGGTGTGGCCTTATCCGCTAGAGGGTAGGGTGCAATGTAGGCTGAGTCTGACTAGCTCGTAAATGGGTCCGCTAACGATGGGCCTGTAAGTGCCATAGTTTATAACCCTGTGTGTTATCAAATTTGTGATACCAAAGACACTACTATGAAGCTTCCAAATATGAAGAACAATGCTCTATCAAGATCAATTTCGATTAACAATCACTGTTCACAAGTCAAGACTCTAGAAAGTGAGATTGTTATCAAGACCTCAAGATGCATTCAAGTTCTACCTCAAGATCTCAAGAAGCTTTCAAGATTGAGCTCCATCAAGACTTCAAACTCCATTACTTTCAAAGGTCACTCGTCTCTAAAGTTTCAATGTCCTTACTTCACTCTTGAGGTATGACTGACCTTAGGTTAACCTTTAGAGTAGGTCATTTTGGATACATAATTCATATGTTTTCCATAAGTGAGTTTGATCTGTTCTAAGACTTGTCTTGGACTTTGTTGGACTAGTCCTAGCACTGCTTCGACTTGTCTAAGAAATTCCTGGATCAGTCGTAAGTTTGTTACAAAAATCAGAAACTTTCTATTAGGCTTCGACTAGTCCTGGAGATTGTTCGGCCAGTCATAGGAACAGTGTCCACTGCATCTTCAATCTGTCATAGAGCTACGACTCAATGTACAGCGTTGAAAATCGATCTGCTTCGACCAGTCGTGTGAATCTACGACCTGTCGTAGGAGACCCACAACCAGTCGTAGACCACGTATGACCAGTCGTAAAACTGCCAAATCTTATCGCGCCCGAATTTTTCAAATATCTGTTGGTTCTACAATCAGTCGTAGAGGTTCTTAGACTAGTCAAAGGTGTGATTTGCTCACCTATAAATAGAGCACGAATCTCAAAATAAAACCTGAACTTTAAGCTAAATTAATTCGGTCTTCTGAGAGATAAGTTGGTGCTCCATATAAGCTAAGTGTGCATATTTAATATTCTCTTTCTTTAGCTTTATTAATTGATTTTGTTTCTTGCATTCCAATCTAATCTGAAAAGAGGAATTGTTATTTTTCTTATTCTGAAATCAAAATCAATTGGAGCTAGCCCTTTTGTTTTAATTTAAAATCTATTAGAACCTAGAATCATTATAAAGTGAGTATTGGACATTGAACTTTGACATTCAAATCTCTACTCCCACTTGGTTCTTCTGGGCTGCTACAACAAAGGAGAAAATCAGATATTTTATAATTTGTGTAATTTACATTATTTGGTTTTGTTTGAGGTTGAGCCAAAAAAATCTCAAAGTTGTTAGTTATCTGAGGAGAGCCAGAAAACTCAGAAGTGAGGGTTTTTGAATTGTGTAAGCCCTTTGAAAAAGACACAATTGTGAAGGTTTTGGGTGAACCTGTGAAAACCTATTTGATAGTGAATGCTAATATCCCCTGTGTGAGGATATTAGGAGTGGAGTAGCATTCTGTGTGGCAGTTGTTTAACAGTTAGTGAACACATAGGCGAACCACTATAATTCTTTGTGTTGTAGATGTGTGATTTATATTTCCTATCTTTTATCATTCATAATTGTGAAATGTATGTGTGGGTGTGAATGTTGTAAATTTTACATTTCAAGCACAATGGGGAACATTGTAATAATTTAGATTTACATTTCAGCATTATATTTTTGCTATCTCTTTATTATTACATTGAGCTTCAGTTTCTCTATTTGTTCTAAAAATAAGGTTGTCCTACCATAAACTTTGGTTTTTGGTGTAAGGTTGTCCTTAGAACAGTTTGTGTTTCTATTTCTCTATTTTAGGTTGCTTTCCATTCCTATTATGTGATTGCTATTTATTCTTTATTTCGTATTCCGCTGTATTTATTTTTAATTTGGCATAGTCCTATTCACCCCCCCTCTAGGACATATCGCTTGGCCATTTCAAGTGGTATCAGAGTCTAATAGCTTGCTCTTATTGCTTTTTATTTGGATTTAATTCCTGAGCTAACGATCTAAGCTATATATAAGATGTCAAATTTTGATAGCCTATCAGTCACTAGGCCTCCACCCTTTGATGGCTCCAATTATGCCTATTGGAAAGCCAAGATAAGGATCTTCTGCAAATCAATGGATGAGAGTGTGTGGTAAGCCACAATGACTGAATGGAACCCACCTACCACTGAAGTGACTGGTATTGATGGTTTAAAATCAATGAAAGTAACACCATATTTCTCATGGACCACCCTTCAGAAAAATGAAAGTAGTGCCAATGCAAAAGCACTAAATGTAATCACTTGCGCACTATCATCGGCTGAGTTCAAAAGAATCATATCCTATAATACTGCAAAGCAAGCCTGGGATATATTAGAAATAACACATGAGGGTACTACAATTGTCAAAAAATCTAAGGTCCAACTCCTCACAACTAAATTTGAAGAAATTCATATGAAGGAAAATGAAATGTTTATGGACTTTTACACAAGATTAAATGACATTGTAAACTCATTGTGGGGTCTTGGCAATAAAATCCTAGACAATAAAGTGTGTGCAAAGATACTACGCTCACTTCCTGAACGGTTCAACTCTAAGGTAACCACAATCCAGGAACTTCGTGATACGGATAATATGAGGGTAGAAGAACTAGTTGGTTCTTTACAAACCTATGAGTTAAAATTTAAAGATCCTAAAAGTAAATCCATTGCTCTCAAATCTTCTAAAGTTATTTCTCACGAAAACTTGGATTTAGATAATTTTGAAGACGATATGGCTCTTTTAACGAAGAAATTTTACAAGATTTTCAAAAATCAAATGATAAGAAAAGATCTAAACCTAGATCTAAAAGTTGGAAGTCTTTGAAAGATAGTCAATGTTACAACTGCCAAGGGTATGGGCACTTAGCAAACAAATGTCCTAAAAAGGACAAAACAAAAAGAAACGGTATGTTGGCTACTTGGGATGAATCATCTGATTCTGAAGCTTCTTCTGAATCAGAAGATTCTGAGACCGAGTCGGGCAGTGAAGTTAAAGCCCTTATGACTCTAGCCAAATTCACTTTTTCAGATCATGATGATTCGACTGGCGAAGAAAATCTGAACAGTGATTATGAAAATGAAGATGATCTTCAAGATGCTTACAATGCCCTATACAAGGAAAGTTGTAAAATTGCTGTCAAACTTAAACTTCATAAAGAAAAGTTTTTTAAACTCAAAGAATGTTTTGAATCACTTGTTTTAGAAAAATCCTAAATTTTAGATTGTTTTGAAAAATCAAAATGCGATTTAGAATTCAAAACCTCGCTGATTGAAAATCTGAAATCTGAAAATGAGATACTTAAAAATGAAGTATCTTCTCTTCTGAGTTTAAAGGATACATGGAGGTATGCCCAAGGAGATACAAAGTTAAAAAACTATTATCTGGATCAAGAAAAAGTGGCGATTGATCCAGATTGGGCTATGATAAGAATACAACTCCTAATCAAAAGTATACTCCTCCCAAGTTTGTGAAAGGAGAGTCCTCAAACTCAAGAGGGAAAAGTACTTATCAAAGTTTTTCTAAAAATATAAAAACTTTTCAAAAACCTAAAAGCATCCATTTTAACTTTAAAAATCAGAACCGAAACCCTCTTGTTGAAAAGATAGTAAATTTACTCAAGGAGCTCTTAAAATCCAACTCAGTAGGTCTTTCTTACAACATCAGTCAGAAGAAGCCAACTATACTCTTAAACCCAAAACAGTTCTAAAATGGGTTCCTAAAGTTGCCTGCTTAGTTGCTCACACCGCTTTCAAAACAACAAGCCATTCAAAGTGGTACTTAGATAGTGGATGCTCAAGGCATATGACTGGTGATAAAGGTTTATTCACCGATCTCAAAGACATGACTGATGGTTCAGTCACATTTGGTGATGGCAACAACTGCAGGATTATGGGCCAAGGTACTATTCAACTCTATAACCTTCCTTTGTTTAAAAATGTTTTATATGTTGAAGGTCTAAAACATAACTTGCTTAGCATATCTCAATTATGCGACAATAACCATAGTGTATGGTTTTCTAATCAAAGCTGTGAGATTCTAAACAACAAGGGTTCAGTAATACTAACTGGACGTAGAACGTCTGAAAACTGCTATATTGTTAGCGAATCCAGCTCATCTAATCAATTGTGTTACATGGTCCATACAGACAAGACTGACTTATGGCACAAACATCTTGGACATGTACACTACCGAAATCTATATAGATTGAGCAAATGGGAACTTATAAGAGGTCTACCCAAACTACAAAAATTAGATAAAATATGTGGTGAATGCCAGATTGGCAAACAAACAAGGATCTCACACAAAAAGGTGAATTTCAATACCACATCAAGACCACTCGAGCTTCTCCATATGGATCTAGTAGGACCTACCAGGACGTAAAGTCAAGGTGGCAAAAGATATATTTTGGTAATAGTAGTTAACTTTACCAGATATACATGGGTTGTCTTCTTAAGGGACAAATTAGAAACCCTTGAAGAAGTAAAAAAAGTTCTCAAAAGGATTCAAACTGAAAAAGGTTCTAAAGTCAGTAAGATTCGTAGTGATCATGGATCTGAATTCGAGAATAGCGATTTTGAGAAGTTCTGTAGCAACTAGGGAATATTAAATGAATTCTCGGCGCCCAAAACTCCACAACAAAATAGTATAGTTGAAAGGAAAAATAGAGTGCTTTAAGAAATGGCTAATGTCATGTTGAATAGTATGAAGCTCTCTAAGAATCTTTGGGCTGAAGCAGTCAATACAGCTTGCTATATTATTAACCGGGTTTACACTAGTAAAGGTAATAATAAAACGGCTTACGAAATGTGGTTCGATAAAAAGTCTAATGTCAAATACTTTCGAGTTTTTGGCAGCAAGTGCTATATTTTACAAGATAGTGAAAATCTGGGAAAGTTTGTTATGAAGAGTGATGAAGGGATCTTTCTAAGATATTCTGTAAACAGTCGAGCTTATAGGGTTCTGAACAAAAGGACCAGTGTGATACAAGAGTCCATCAATGTGGTCATTGATGATCACTTAAGCACGCCTGTCTCAAGTTCAGATAATGATGAAGTTCTTATAATTGATAAACCTGATACTTCATCTAATCAGACTGATTTTGAACTAATGATTATTAAAGATCATCCAACCACACAGATTCTTGAAAACCCTCTCACTGGTGTTCGTACCCGTAGACAACTTGAGGATATATGTAATTATGTATGTTTTACATCCCAGATAGAACCATTTAACGTAAAAGAGGCTCTTGTTGATGAAAATTGGATTGTTGCGATGCAAGAAGAACTTAACCAATTTGTGAGAAATGATGTTGGTATCTTGTACCTAGACCTAAAGACAAACACATCATTGGAACCAAATGGATTTTCAAAAATAAGTCTGACGAACTTGGCAATATAATTAGAAACAAGGCTAGGCTAGTGGTACAAGGTTACACTCAAATTGAAGGTATTGATTATGATGAAACCTTTGCACCAGTAGCACGTCTTGAATCAATCAGACTCTTTATATCCATTGCATGTTTTAGAAAGTTTAAGATTTACAAAATGGATGTGAAAAGTGCATTTTTAAATGGCGATCTGCATGAGGAAGTTTATGTTGAACAACCAATGGGTTTTGAAGACCCCAAAAATGCTGATCATGTATATCGTCTTAAAAAAGCACTTTACGGTTTAAAACAAGCTCCTGAGGCATGGTACGAGAAACTAACAAAGTTTCTATTAAGCCATAATTTTCAAATGGGATGTGATGATAAAACTCTGTTTATTAAAAAACATAAGGATCACATCTTATTAGTACAAATCTATGTTGATGATATTATTTATGGATCTACCTGTACTGACATGACTATTGAGCTTGCAGATTTGATGAAATCTCAGTTTGAAATGAGCTTGGTTGGGGAATTGAATTATTTCCTCGGGTTGCAAGTAAAACAAAAACCTAATGGAATGTTCATTTCTCAATCTAAATATGCTATGAATTTGATTAAGAGATTTGGATTTGAGAATGGTAAGAACTTTGATACTCCTATGAGTTCAACCTTGAAACTCTCAAAAGATTCTGCAGGTAAAAATGTGGTCTCAAATTATATCAGAGTATGATTGGTAGTCTATTATATTTAATTGTTAGTAGACCAGATATCACTCTAAGTGTTAGTATTTGCACTAGATATCAATCTGAACCGAAAGAGTCGCACTTAACTATTGTCAAGCGGATTATATGATATGTCGTAAGTACTGTTAATCTCGGTCTCTGGTATCCTCATGAAACTAGTGTTCAATTAGCTGGGTACTCGGATGCTGACTGGGCTGGTAATCTTAATGATTGAAAATCAACCAGTGATGGTTGTTTTTATATCGGAAACTATTTAGTTTCTTGGTTTAGCAAGAAACAAAGTTTTATATCACTTTCAATAGCTGAAGCTGAATATATCGCAGCTAGTAATGCGTGTACATAGCTTGTTTAGATGAAATGTATGTTAAGTGATTATAGAATTAAACAGGATTCTATGTTATTATATTGTGATAATTCCAGTGCCATAAATATTTCAAAGAATCCAATTCAGCATTCTCGTACTAAGCACATTGACATTAGATTTCATTATATTCAGGAATTAGTAGAAGAAAAAGTTATATCTTTGGAATATATCCCTATCGAGAATCAATGTGCTGATATTTTCACTAAACCACTCGACAAAAGCAGGTTTAACAAAATAAAATTTGATCTCGGCATGTGCATTTTAAAATGATTAATTATGCCTATTTGTTTCTTAGTATATATATTTGCTAGTTTAGTTTTCAAATCTTGAAAAATATGCAAAAATCAGATTTTTTAGCCTGTACTCGACTAGCCGTGAGTATCCACGACCAGTCGTGATATGACCGGTCGTGTATATCCATGACCAGTCATGAATCGCGTGGATTCACTTAAAATTTGGGGAAAACATCTTCTTCTTCATTCAACTTCTCTCTCCAACGAGCCGACACACGACTAGTCGAACCCATCTTCCAAAATCTTCACGGTATTTGTATTTTACTTGCAGATTTATGTCTAGATTGCTTCTATTTCTCTCTTGGAGTTGTCTATTTCAAATTTAGTTGAGATTTGGAAATTTCTTTTGAAAAATCTTACTTGAGAAAACCCATTTCTCAATTCTTTGTAACTCTTTATATTTTTGAAATCTTTGTTGCATATGGCTTCTAAAGGAAGAAAATCTATGTCCCGTGGTCCGTCTTCTTCTTCTAGGTCAGCCCCTATCACTGAGCGTCATCTTAGGGCTCCTGAGGAGGATCCATCTTATGTTCGGGATATCCGATTGCGTAATGTTATTGTTGAGCATCCAGTTGATATTAATTATGTTGCTCCTTTTGATATTTTTTCTATGCTCCAATCTGTAGGTTGGAATAACTTATTGCTTTGGGGTGGGCCTGCATACCGGTCCATTGTCCAATCCATGTTTGCATGCATATGTGCTTTCTCTCTGAAAAATTTAACTTTTTCTATCTCCACAAGAGAAGGGCCATTTGAAATTGATCGTCATTTGATTTCAGCCCTTATGGATATTCCAATGAATGATGAGGGTATTCTTATCTATACTTTATATGATAAACCCTCTATCACTGAAAAACGTATGCTGACTAAGGACTTATGCAATTTGGATGTACAATGGACGCATAAAGGGAATGCGCTTCCCTCAAGGTATTTGTTACCCAAATATAGAATTCTTCACAAAATCTTTGTGTCTGATTTGTATCCTTGGTCGGGTAACAAATCTGAATTGACATCCTTCATGGTTCGTATTCTTTATTCTGTTGTTAGAGGTGTTAACATTTGTTTACCATCATTGATTTGTCATTTCGTCATTCAGTTTCGTCTCCATCCTGGTCATAGTGACATTCCTTTTGTATATTTGATGACTGTGTTAGCTACACATATGTTAGTCGACATGCCGGTTGGAGATGCCCCTATCCATCATTTGATATTTAACAATTCCAATATTAATAAGATGAAACTGGATTACCTTCCTGGCCAAGGTGATGGTGTTGGCGGTGCAGAAGCTATACATGAGGAAGAAGCTGGTGATCTTCCTCCTGATGATATTAACATAGATGATATTTTTGAAGGGCTTGAGTCTGATTCTATAAATGATCCAGATTATGAGCCTTCTTCATTTGATGCACGTCTAAGTGCATTGAAAGATAAAGTTGAGGGTCTAAATGCTAAAATGGAAAACATGTCTGTTGTCCATGATTTACAGTTCAAATATATGCGCAAATATCTTAGGCGCTTGAACAAAGGCATGCATCAACTTGATCCTTCCATTCCTGCTCCTTCATCTGGGTCAGATTAGTATTTTTATGATTACCGGTCTGTAATAACGTTATTACTCCTAACTATTTTTGCGTCTGTCACTCTCTTTAACTTAACTCAGTCTATGAATTATGTGTGTTGCTTATGCTATGTTAACTCTCATATTTCTCATTGATTATTTCTCCTCAGCCATCTATTTTGTGCTTCTTTTGTCCTATTGTGACAAAAAGGGGGAGTATGGATATGTTATAGACATGTATATATGGATGTTGTCATGAGGAGGGAGTAGCATTGTTTTATATGATGTTTTATGAGTATGTTACTCAGGGGGAGTATGTGCATTAGTGTGCAGAGGTGGACTGAATATTGATTTACAAGTCTACAGGATACTGGTTGATAATAACTGGTGCATGATTCTTTAATTAGATATTTTGTGTTATGAAACATATCTTGAAAGTGTGTTTTGTCACTAATTTGACAAAGGGGGAGATTGTAAGTGCCATAGTTTATAGCCCTGTGTGTTGTCTAATTTGTGGTGCCAAAGACACTACTATGAAGCTTGCATATATGAAGAACAATGCTCTATCAAGATCAATTTCGATTAACAATCACTGTTCACAAGTCAAGACTCGAGAAAGTGAGATTGTTATCAAGATCTCAAGATGCATTCAAGTTCTAGCTCAAGATCTCAAGAAGCTTTCAAGATTAAGCTCCATCAAGACTTCAAACTCCATTACTTTCAAAGGTCACTCGTCTCTAAAGTTTCAATGTCCTTACTTCACTATTGAGGTATGACTGACCTTAGGTTGACCTTTAGAGTAGGTCATTTTGGATACATAATTCATATGTTTTCTATAAGTGAGTTTGGTTTGTTCTAAGACTAATCTTGGACTTTATTCGACTAGTCCTAGCACTGCTTGGACCTATCTAAGAAATTCCTGGATCAGTCATAAGTTTGTTACAAAAATTAGAAATTTTTTGTTAGGCTTCGACTAGTCCTGGGGACTGTTCAACCAGTCGTAGGAACAGTGTCGACTACATCTTCGATCTGTCATAGAGCTACGACTCAATGTACAGCGCTAAAAATTGACGTGCTTCGACCAATCGTGTGAATCTATGACCTGTCGTAGGAGACCCACGACTAGTCGTAGACCACCTACGACCAGTCGTAAAACTGCCAAATCTTATCGCGCCTGAATTTTTCAAATATCTGTTGGTTCTACGATCAGTCGTAAAGGCCTTTAGACCAGTCGAAGGTGTGATTTGCTCACCTATAAATAGAGCACGAATCTCAGAATAAAATATGGACTTTAAGCTAAATTAATTCAGTCTTCTAAGAGATAAGTTGGTGCTCCATATTAGCTAAGTATGCATATTTAATATTCTCTTTCTTTAGCTTTGTTAATTGATTTTATTTCTTGCATTCCAATCTGATCTGAAAAGAGGAATTGTTATTTTTTTTTTTCTGAAATCAAAATCAATTGGAGCTAGCCCTTTTGTTTTAATTTAAAATCTATTAGAACCTAAAGTCATTATAAAGTGAGTATTGGACATTGAACTTTGACATTCAAATCTCTACTCCCACTTGGTTCTTCTGGGTTGCTACAACAAAGGAGAAAATCAGATATTTTACAATTTGTGTAATTTACATTGTTTGGTTTTGTTTGAGGTTGAGCCAAAAAAATCTCAAAGTTGTTGGTTATCTGAGGAGAGCCAGAAAACTCAAAAGTGAGGGTTTTTGAATTGTGTAAGCCCTTTGAAAAAGACACAATTGTGAAGGTTTTGGGTGAACTTGTGAAAACCTATTTGATAGTGAACGCTAATATCCCCTGTGTGAGGATATTAAGAGTGGAGTAGCATTCTGTGTGGCAGTTGTTTAACAGTTGGTGAACACACAGGCGAACCACTATAATTCTTTATGTTGTGGATGTGTGATTTATATTTCCTATCTTTTATCATTCAGAATTGTGGAATGTATGTGTGGGTGTGAATGTTGTAAATTTTACATTTCAAGCATAGTGGGGAATGTTGTAATAATTTAGATTTACATTTCAGCATTATATGTTTGCTATCTCTTTATTATTACATTGAGCTTCAGTTTCTCTATTTGTTCTAGAAATTAGGTTGTCCTACCATAAACTTTGGTTTTTAGTGTAAGGTTGTCCTTGGAACTATTTGTGTTTCTATTTCTCTATTTTAGGTTGCTTTCCATTCCTATTCTGTGATTGTTATCTATTCTTTATTTTATATTCCACCGTATTTATTTTTAATTTGGCATAGTCCTATTCACCCCCCTCTAAGACATATAGCTTGGCCATTTCAGGGCCGGGTCGATATTGGTAGGCGGATAGTGAGGTCTCTTCCACTTACATGGTTGTGCGTCCAGTGGGCGGCGATATGGTGTATAGTGTACTAGACCTCGGTGATATATATATATATATATATATTCTAGAGATAAACTGTATTGATATGAGGATTCAGATGAGATTTTGTATGCTTGAGTTGCACCTCACATATGACATTAGCCCTGTAGGCCTCGCATCGCATGGCCTTGGTATAGCCGATAGTAGTCATGCCTTGCATCGTATAGCCTTGGTATGACTAATCACATTCATGGACTTACCAGCTTTTTCGCATTACTCTGATATTACGTACTTGCATTTCTACCGAATGCACACACCTTCACCACCCTTTAAGCTCTCTATAAGCTTATGCATGATTGATGCGTGCAGGTGATGCCAGGACGCCGCAGCATCATTGAGCTTAAAGCGTACAATCGACTTCTGGAGCTTTTTATTATCGATATTGTATTTCCCTTTCGTATTATACTCAAAAAAATTTATCTTAGTGGATTTGTGATGATGTTGTTGATTGTTATTTGTGGGTTATGCTTATGGTTATGCTTATTGCAAATCAAATTCATGTTGAAAAATCCTTCTTGTAGGATCCTAAGATCGAAACTTGGTATATAGGTGTCGGGAGCTGAGAATGGGGTACTACAGAGGTTTTCGGTGTCAGATTTGGCAATTGGGAATTTTGTGAGCCTGTTTTCCGAGTTTGGGGTGTGACAACAAGAATCATGAAATTTAAGCCCTACGGAAGAGCCAAGGTCCTATAAACACAAACTCTTGCACTCCAACCTATACAAGGAAGGAGACAAATATGGACTCCCACACATGACACTTACTTGTCGGATTGAGTCCATTTTGATGCTCCTCTTGGGTTGCTTGATCTTCGCTCTCCCATGCTTTAATCAGCTCTTGGATAATCCCCTGATCATATTGCTGCAGCTTCGCCAAGGCTTCAACTCCATGATTAATGTCCTTACATTTGATGCTTTTTCAAGATGAACAAGGTGATGGGAGTGAGTTGAATCTCCTATAACTAATGGGTAGTTGTTTATCATAGGGGATTCAACTAAATGGGTCTCTTAGAAAATTTGGACAAAGGTCTACTAAGATTGTTCAAGTCCAATCTCTAGGAAATGGAGGAGTTTAAGTACATCTTAATATTGAGGTTGGAATCTCAAAGGAGATGGCTTAGAACTCAATAGAATAGAGGTTTAGGATGAGGGGTTTGCATATGAAATCACCATACCTTCTATTGCTCTAAAAATCCATTAAAATGGAATAGAGGTTTAGGATGAGGTTTAAGCCAATTATCGTTTATAAAAAGTTCGAGCTCCAACGGTTAAAAAATGGGCGCAAAAAATGGCTCTGTCAATGCCTTCGAATGAGTGTTCGATGCCATCGAGAATTCTTTCGAAGTAATCGAAGGGCTCCCTGATGCATCAAGATTTCTAAATAAAAATGATTTTACTTGCTGGACAAATCTAGATCCATTTTGATTGCATTAACATGACATGACTTTCGACTTTCGAGAGAATCAGGGAAAAAATCCTAAAACCTTGTTGGACAATTTGGATCTCAAGTCAATGCCATTGAGGTAACTTTAATGCCACCAGAACTTAAGTTTTAATGCCATTGAATGGACCTTGATGCCATTGAGAATTCCAGCAAAAAATCCAATTTGGTTGTTGGACATTCCTAACTCTCAATCGGTGTCATCGGCCAAGTCTTCGATGATATCGAAGACTGTTCGATGGCAGCTCGATGTCATCGAATGTGGCCTGAAATCTGTTGTTTTGGGCTATCTTCTACACAATAGATTTGCACCTCTTCTAGCCTTCTTTATTATGTTTTTCTTGGTCTCTTAAGGCCGAGGGATGATTAATTTTATATTCCTCATCCAAAGGTTATAAGGTTGTTTTGAGTCAAGGGATAGGGTCACCAAGGCATCTCTTTTACCTGTTGTAGCTCCTTGATGCTCCAGCGTCACTTGTGTTTTCGGTCTTCACTTTTCAAAGATTCAATCGACTACGAACACAACGACTCACGTGATTGACAAGCTAGGGTGCAAAAATAAGTACACTAACAGAATTATCTTCATGATCCACTCCAAAATCTGCTCAAAATCTCTCTTATCATGGAACCTCTTCCTGATGACGAAGAACCACTCCGACTGAGTGCAGTATGCAGGTTACCATCTCTAGTCAGACTGAGACAATAGAAATTCAGGCGGCTAATGTATTTGTTTCTTAATTGGAACCAATGCCTGATCAAGCGCTGTAATTGATCTTGATAATCCAACATCTCTTGATAATATTAAAGGCATCTCTTTTACCTGTTGCAAGCTCTTAGCAGCAATATCTCCATAGCCGAGTCTCTTATGCCCTTCATCAAGATACACCAACTTCAAGATGAAATCCACACACTCGTACACTTGGGGGTACAAGAAGCTATGTTGTCCGAGCTGATTGAGAGGCTTTCCAAACTTATCGACCACTTCCAAATCCTCTCTCTAACGAAGGTCTCATGGCTAAAATGCCACCACTTGGAGAATTTTTTTTCTCTCATGAAAGAGCATTGCGAGCTTCACATGATGATTGAGCACCTTGAGTCCAAGCAAGCAAGTGCAACTTCTCAAGTGGCTATAGTTAGTGACACTGTAAAGAAGCTAATTGCTGAGCATGAAGAACTAAAGAAATTAGAGGCTAGCTAAAGGATTCAAGTGTACAAATTGTTACTTTAGAAGCTCACTTAGAGATACTGAAAGGTCTTTCAATGAGATGATCGAAGCAAGAGATCAGAAGAGAAAAACCATAAAGGAACTGGCTGATTTTACTCGATAAAAAATGAAAACAATAAGCCAAATTAGACGCATGACCTTGAAACATCAGGTAACTCTAGCCAAGGGAAATGATCAACAGGAGAAAGTAAAAGGCGCATTCGTAAGATTCTCTTCCTTTGAATTCTAAATTGATCAATGGAATTGGCCTTTGAGCCACTTTTCCGTCTTACTTTCTCAGCCACCTTTTACTTACCTTTTCCTTTAATTTCATAATTTATAATTACCTCGGTGATGTGGCACACAAAAAATGAGGAATTGCATGTTGTTTCAGTTGACATAAACTTCATTATGGTTACATGTCCCTATTCTTCAGGAACATAAAGCATCACTGTGCCATAACTACCTATGATCCACCAAACGTGGGGGAGGTGTAATTGCCTATATAAATAACGCTCCACCTACCACTGCAACTTACCAAAACTATACACTTCTCCATCAATTTCACCTATTTTTAACTCACGGCCATAACTTCCTTTTCCCTCAATCAAGCCAAGGCTTACTTAAAGGATATCTTTGACTATGACCTTGTCGATTATGGTCAATGCTCCCTACTATTTGACATAAACCTCTTCATCAAGGATGCTTCTAACACTACTGAATTTGACGCTTCTCTAAGGGATATTCTAGAAGTGCTAAGAAAACTTCACTACCTCAGGGACTGATACTTTTAACTTGAATTCGAGTTCCAGAGAATTGCTGAATACCTGAGATAGCAAGACACTTCTCAGGAAGAGTCTCATCCCATGGGCAATGTGTATGACATAGTGTGGAATGATTGTCTTCGATGAAAAATGGTGCATCCATTCAACCACACCTTAATTCAAGTCCTTTAAGCACAATGCCCTGATCTTATGGAGGACTTCAAAGAAAAGGAACGTGTTTATGCTGCGAAGGATCCTACTGCTCTAGAGGATCTCCTCTCCTTTTCAGATTCACAGATTGCTGATTACCAGGCTCAATCCCGGGTGAGCCTTGCTATTAAGAGGGAGGCTGAGGGCAGAGTCTCCTCAACCGGCATTCGCATCGATCAACTCTTGCACTTACTACCCATGTTCATGGAGGAGGGGTTTGATTGGAAACTGCAGAAGTAGGCCATGGAGGCCAAGAAGCCACACATCATCTAAGATTTTGAGGAAATAAAGGCAGCCTATGACTAAATTGCCTCTCTCGGCCGATGGCCATTTATCTCCTTTCTTATTTCGTGTAAATTCGTCAATAGCCCACATTACTTTTCAATAAACTTGTTTTTCATTATGCTTCTCACACCACTCACATATTACTATTTAATTGTGTTGTCCTCAACATTGAACAACATCATTCCCATTAGGATATCATTATTTAAGAACATAAGACATCAAATAATGGTATTAACACTGCAATTAGATATATTCAACATGAGATACTTGGTCAATGAGGATCGTTTGGTCGCATGCACAATTAAATGTAAAGGAAAATAACCCAGATCATTGTATTTATTGAGACTTAGCTCAGTGGCTGACCATATGCAAAGGAATTCTGTCGATTGAGTCGTTAATGATTCCCACTCAATCACATTGACCGATGCCATCTTCTAAGCTCGACCACGGTCAACACTTAGCATTTTTTATTTGTGTAATAACTGCCTACTTGACGGAGCGTGTGAAAGTAGGGAGACATATGTGTCATTTTCCAAGGAACCGACATTTATTATGGTGGCCTGTTTCAACTTCCTTGGAATATGAATCGGCATCGCAATCCTTACTTTAGTTATCCCAACTGCCACATCTCATCACACGTGACCATCAAATTCCTCTGATGATGTTTATAAAAACATCACTCTCTTGTATTCTTCAACCTACATCTTCTCTGCCTCTACTTCTGTTGACAGACTTCGAGCCTTCATGTCTTCTTCAATCTTCTATTCGCAATCACTGGCCCTCTTAAAGGAGATTCTCACCGCTAGGATTGAGTATTTCTCCCAATCCCCTCTCCTTAATAACATTTTCCCTTTCGTTAGAGATGCTACAGAAGCATCTTAGACTAATGAACCTCTCAAAGAACTTTTGGAGGTCCCGATGAAGCTACAACGCCTCGGAGATGCTTACTCCAAAGCCGGTGTGGAGATACAAAAATATGTTGGCATGATGAGGAAACGGTCTGCCATTCATGCAGAATCTAAAGCTCTCTTGGTTTGTTATGATGCTTCATGGAGCTATCATTTGCACTGGACCCGTCAACACCATTTCAACGAGGCCATGCTGCAAAAGCTCGAAGCCTAATGTAAAGATAGGGCCGAAGATCTCTCTGAGACTGAATGTCTCCATCCAGAGAGGGATCAACTTGACTCTTAAGAGTTCATGGCCTTCATTGAATCTTAGATAAGCCTTTACTTGGCTGGATCACAAGAGAGTGACGCTTATAAGGAAGAAGCCAACAACAATGTTGTCGTAGTTAGTCACTGCATTAATGAAGTGATAAGCTTCCTCGACGAGATTATGGTCGAGCGATTGGTACGGAGGAGTAAGCAGGCACTGACCGAGAAGGCACTCAAGGAGTTCGAAGAGATCCAAGTGGCCTATGTCTAAACTGCTTGATCAACGGATTACGCCTCTTTATTATACACATTTTTTTGTAGATGTATTTTTCATACTGGATGATGGCCTAAGTCGCTTCCTACAATAATAAAATCTTTCTTTTTAAGATCAACGGTAGGGAGCTCATCAATTCCCTTTATGTTACTCGGCTTGACACTACACTATCTCCCATAAGGAAGGATAGTAGGCCTTTACAAATTGGTCTTTAATTGGAGCTTTCGTAATCTTTCTTTCTTTATCGCACAAGAGATTGGCTTTACCTTTAAGGACTTGGACTACAATATAGGGCCCATCCCAAGTGGGCGACCATTTCTTGCCCAAGGCTTGGTCCCTGCGCCCTATCGGTAGGATTGCTTCCCAAACCTTATCTCCTTCTCTGAAGGATTTTCCTTTCACCCTATTCTTATATGCCTAAGCAATAATGGACTTATTAGTGATTATAGAATTTAAGGCCCTCATCCGGGTTTCGCCGAACCTTTTAAACTTGACTAGTATGGCTTTTGTGAACTTAGGAGGGGGTAGTTCAGCTTGATGCGTGATCCTTCATAATCACACAATGATTTTTAAAGGCATTATTACTGCATCATGTCCTTATGTTAATGCAAACGAACTCATTCTAGTACTAGTGCAGGATAAATTCCTATATGTTCAAAGTGCCTCAGACAATTTTGTATGCTACTCGCGGGAATTCTCTTCAATCATTTTTCTTAATATGTTCTTTATTAATTTGTTGATGGCCTTGGCTTGCACATAGTATGGCATTAAGTGCAAAATCTTAATTTTGTATCAGTCGGTCATGGCTTTAACATCTTTTGTTAAGAATGTTGTGCCTTAATCCATAATATTCGATTTGGGATGATATGAGTTTCAAAGAAATCGATAATATCCTTGTACCCGACTCCTTTCATAAGCCTTGCCTCCACCCACTTGGCGAAATAATTAGTGGCCACAATGATGAAAGAATCTATGCGCAATGGGGGTGAATGAATTTGGCCTATTAAATTGATCGTTCATCCCCAAAAAGGACATGGCTTGATAATTGGACGAATCTTGGCCATAAGAAAATGTTGTATTGGCCCATTTTTCTGGCATGCTTCACATCCTTTAGCAAGACGAATGCAATCGACCATCATTGTTGGTCAGAAATATCCATAACATCTGAGTGTAAGCCTCAGTTTCCTCTCAGCCTGATGAGCTTCACATAACCCTTCGTGAACCTCACCCATTGCTGACATAGCTTCTCTTTTAGCTAAGCACCTCAGCAGCATACCATCAGCCCCTTTTCGATATAACTCGTTGTTAATCATGACATAATTGATGCCCAATCTCCTCAGATCATAGCTAGTTTTGATCCGTGAGCTTTGAAGATAATCTATGAGGGAAGCTCATTAGTCGTCCCCCTCTAACTTGACATATTTTTAGGATTACTTCTCTCTCAAAGACTAAGGGTAAAGACCTCCTTTGCATAGTGACCATCCTTTCAGCCAATCCTTTCAGGATATCCAACCATACGACTAGATGTGCCATTTAATTGGCGTCTATGTTGTGATCTCAGGTTATATGCATTAATTCTACATCATCGAAGCTATCCAACATCTGGGATGTCAAGGCATAGTAAGCTAACAGTGTTAGGCTGTGCATTTGAACAATCCTACCATCTGATTTATCATTAATTGTGAATCACCCATCACTATCACATTTCACGCACTAAATTTCATTAGTAATTCTAGATCCATTATAACAACCTTATACTTGGCCTGATTGTTGTTGCATTCGAATTCCAACTGGAACATGAATTCTTATATGTTCCCATTTTGTGTAATTAGAATGATCCCAGCCCTTGACACTATACCAAATTTGTTGATGAACGACCATGTCTTTGGTTTAGGAACGGCTTTAGGCCATTCTTAATTTAAATGGTTTTAAACCGTTCCTAAACCAAACAAGGGAACGGCTTAGGGCAAACGTTTTTCTTCTATTCCCTTTTCTTCTCATTTATTAGGGTTTATTCGTGCTATTTCTTTCCCTCCTTTTCTTCCATCTCTCTCATCCCTCTCTCTCTCTCTCTCTCTCTCTCTCTCTCTATATATATATATATATATATATATATATATATATATATATCTTCCCTCATGTCTCTCTCAGTTTTCTTCTCTTCCTTTATCTTCTCATTTCTTTAAAGAGGGAGGAGATTTTCATGTTTCAAAATCTACAACTCTCGGAATCGACAAAGAAAAGATTTGATCTCATTCCACCTCTCGTTTCAAAGATAGTTGTAATCTTGTATTTGATTATGCTCTATTTCTTCCACCAAATTTGAGATTTGCTTCCTTTTTTTGTACCTTTTTATGGTTTGGATGGACTTCAAATTTTGGTTTTCCATAAAAATTGTGGGTTTGGATACAAATTAGAATACATATTGCATTTTTGTAGGCAACCGAGATTGCTTTCAAAGTTAAATTCATGCAAGTTTTGGGTTTTTCATAGTTTTTAAATTTTTAAAATTTTAAATTTTATTATAGTTCAGACTCAGTGATTTTGCGCTCCAAACATTGCCTTTTAGAGATATTGTGGTTTTAAATGCAAATTAGAGCACATATTGCAGTTTTGTAGATAATTATGATTGCTTTCAAAGTTGAATGCATGCCATTTTAGAGCGCGGACATGATTTTCTCATTTGTCACAACTTAATTTCTTATTGTAGAAGCAAAGAACATTGGGGAAAAATTATAGGAAGAGAGAAAACCTTTTACAAAAAACAAAAGGTAACCTCGTAACAACTGTTTATGCCTATGTGATTGAAGTAAAATCAAGTGTCAATGCTGCAATTGTTTGTAATTCCTTATACTTTGCCTAGATAATTGTATTACAAATTATCACAATACAAGAAAACTGGCTACTCAAAAAATTGCCGGTAATGGCTTTATCGGCGGTCAGGTAAGAGCTGGTAAAGGTGGTGTCAGTAAAGGCATTACCGGTGGTTAGGGACCTTTACCGGTAGTTGAGCTGGATGTCCCTACAGGTTCAAAGGCTATGAATAAAAGTCGTAGCTAAAGGTCAAGATCATAGCCATTAGTACTGTAGCCATTACTTTTGAAGTTAGAAATATCTACGATTGCAAGATAAAGGGTCACGGTCAATAATCGCAGCCACTGCCTATTTCAGTTTTTTTTTTTTTTTTTTTTTTTTTTTTGTTTTGTTTTGCAAACAACTTACATTTCAGTAGGAGTATTTGTCCACTTAGAGAGTTCAAAATTTTCTTCTACAGGAGGACCGAATGCTTGTATCGCATTCCCAAAAATAATACATTAACAAGACTCATGGTTACTATCATATCCATGTTTCAGGCCTAAAGCAGGCTACAAAATGCTTAGTACAACGGGCTAGAGATGGTGTTAAAATCAATGCAAAAAGCATCCTAATTCCCTAATGATATCACAAAGAATAAAAATATGAAGAAAACAAATATGAAAGGGTTCAGGCCTTGTGCTTGTTGCTCTTGCTTAGACTCTTAAGGATATGACAAGTTTCATTTTACTTAGAAGGGAGTCTGGACACTGGAAGGTGAAGTCATTACAATAAGAATGTCTGTAACAGAAGCCATGGCACAAAGGGCTACTTTCAGTACATCTTGTGAACAACCTGGTTTCACAATGCATTTCACCTTGTCAAGGTACTCGTGGAGCTTCTTGATCCATCCCATGTAGTCCTGATCTTCAACACACAGGGTCAAGGTCTTTTCACCTGGGCCATCAAATTGAAGAGGCCCTAGGTTTCAGTAGATGTCATACATTAAAAGTTTTCGGCATTTTGTCTTAGCATCTCATATGCTTTGGCTTTCAAGTCAATAGTAGCAGGGTGAGCAGCAGGTTTGCTTATTGAGATGGCCTTAGGACCCCACAACCATCACTTTACAGTCATCGTTGTTGTAATTGGAGCAGCACTACATCACCACTTATTCATAGGATTTTTCAGGTTGGTCGCGGTTGCCATGTATCCATTCAAACCGGTAGATAGAATGTGATAGCAGATTTGCCTAAGAACATAGGCATAGTCACAGTCAAACTTTGATGCTAAAGAATCCTGGGCCTGATAGCCAAAGAAGTGGCAGATAGCACTTTCCTTTGTACATCCCTTCTCTCAATCTCTTGTTCATCTCATTCTATACCAACTGGGCTAGAAGTTTCTCCATCTCAATCTGAGATAACTGTGCAGAGTCAAACAAGGTAGATGCCCAAGGAGACGGTTGAGCAGATATGTTATCAATGGAAACACCTTGAAAAATGGTATCCACTCTCCTCCATGCAGTATTCATGTATGGCTATTCAAACCATACAAATTGTAGTGCACATTTTGGATAAAGCGCATAACTTGAAATGGTAAGTGGCTCAAATCATAGAGAAATTTTAGGATAATTTTTTTGTGTATGCTCCATCCACAAATGAGACAGCAATTTAGAAGGTCTAGATTAACATAAATTAAGCATGTGTATGGTGGGACACCACCATTTTCAAAATGGCAGTGAAAGCTTGCTAGACTATCAGGGAGTCCACTCATTAGGGAGACCACCCTTCAACAAAAATAGATAAACCATTCAGTATAGAAAATTGATTAAAAAATCATGCCAGTCCACTCGTCAGATAGGCCATCCCCTATAACACGAGATTTATATGGATGGTCTCATCCCCACATCCACTTTCCTCATAGTTAGGCACATGCAGGATAAATTGCATTTTGTGCAGGATGTCCAAATAGTGCTATAAGAAAAAATAAGAATTATAAACTGTCATCAAAATAACATTTGAGATAAAATGAGTCTTTGAAAACTGCATGGCCATAAAATGAAATTTTCATAAAGTTGTCAACTAGACGGGGCCTTATCTATCCCTTTATAGTTACCACCCTGAAAATTAAATTTTATTACTCATGAAACCAAAACAGCAATGTATACGCCAATAGATTTCACAAGCCAATGATATAAGGAAAACTTTTATGATTGGATGAAGCAAATTCACAACATAGTTTGATATATGAAGCAAATCAGTTACACCAGACCTTAATCCTCCTGGAAGACAAAATGCAGTTAAATTCTTCAACCAAATGGCAAAGCTCTTCCTAGGAGGATATTTGAAAAGAATCTACAATGACAAAAGGTTTGAGTCTTGAATGCTAAGCTTCAGTAATATCTAACATCTAAAATATAATAATTTAAAGAGGTAGCCTCACACGACTAGTTAGAAAATAATTTACCGTCCACCTTGAGCATAAATTCCAAAGTGTCAAGTGTGTACATCATCCCACTATTCCAAAAGGTTTGGCCCCCACCACGAAGAATGCTCAACATAAAAATTAGGCTCATCCACTCACCATGTGGCCTACACTAAAGAAAACAATTGGCAGATAACTGCCAATTTGATAATCCTAACAAGATTCATGTGTTGAAGTTTTGCAATCAACAAAACCTCAATTTTGAATTCTTCATTCCCTTGCCCAAAATTCTTGGAAATCCCTTTCCCTGCTATTTCCTAACCATTCATCAACTTACCCTGAAAGTAACCATCCAAAAAATTTGGGTTTTGATTACAATCAAGAAGCACATAAATCTAACCATTCTTAAAATGATCATGTACTAGCAAATTTAACAGTGAAAGTGGCAAAAAAAAATCTAGTTCAAAATGTTTGCTAGTGTCAACACCAAGAATCAGAAATGAGAGCAGGAGCAGAAGCAGCACAGTGTGTGGAAAATTCCTCCAACTAAGGATCATATCCATTTCAAGTTCCAATATAATAGTATGATATGCCAAAGCATACTTAACTCTACAAATAGAACTTGGTACCACCAAAAACTGAAGGTAGATAAGAGTTATAGCATTTACAAGAGAGTTTATTAATAGTTAACTGGAAATTTCATAGCGCAAGATAACTGATGTTAATTGCCAATTCTCTAATTGCCCAACATGCATTGTTTGCCACTGAAATAGTCTCCTTTAACTCAGGAGTATCATAGAAGGGCAATGTGTTAAAAATTAGACTAAAAAACAAGTATCATGTTGAATTTTGGAAATGACCTTTGCTCACTAGATGTTTGCTCAACTCTGCTAGAAGCTTCCGACATTTCAAACAATAAACAAACCGTACTTTAATGATTTTCCTAGCCATGTTTCTTAAAACACACTCCAAGTATGAAGCTCCTCTTGAGTGAAGTCATCCTAGTGCATTTAAAAATGGGGGCAGAATTATCAGTTTTGTAATCCAAACCCAATGCCATAAAGTTCTTATGGAGCCTTACATTTTCATCAAAATAAGACCAAGTTAATAAAACGAAAAGGAAAAACTAGAATGAAATTAGAGCTTCTTAAAGGGTTTCATCTTAAGCAATTTGAAACAAGCCTATTATGAAAAGAGAGATTGCATTTCTCCAGTTCAAATGGATGGAATTCCTCAAAGGCCCATTATGAAAAGAACAACTATCTATGGATGTTACCATATTTTCTTGGCATAACTTTTGCAAGTTTCCTTGTTTTATTGTTGTAAGGAATATAGATTCTCCTTTGAGCCCTGACAATACCAACACAAGCCCCATGAAAATTCTAGAAAGAAAATAGAAATCAAAGAAATGATGCTCATAATAGAGCTCCAAACTTTTCAGCTGCATCTGTCAATGCATATATAGGATAAAGGTCTACAACCTGATTGCTATCAACACCGCTAGGCATCTAGGTGGCATTATTTTTCTACATTAAAGGAAATCAATGAAAAACATACATACCCAAGAGCATGGCATCCACCATTAAAAACTGTATGAGAAATTACACCCATTGGCCTACACTTCCTTCCACCACCATAAACTGAATTGATTTTTCTCTTAACCTAGAAAGCTAGCATATACATAAGAGAGATGAAGCCAGACAATAAAAAACACCAACTTAAAATGCTACTAGCAAAGCAGAATGGTAAATGTACCAATCACTTTCATAAAGAATGACAACATTTGCAATGGCAAGGTTGATACCCAGACTAATGTATCAAGTAAATGTATAAATTGAAAAGACCATCCATAAGAAAATGTATAAATTGAAGAGATGTGTGTTTTGTATGCTATCAAATGAAACTAATATAAAAATAAATGAAACTTGCATGAAGATTTTGAGAAAGAAATTACATATTCTTCTGCTGCAGCAAGACATGTAACATAAGAGTGCTGGCGGAGTGTATTAGTGCATGTCCCATTAGACAAATGATAGGAAAATATATTTTGGAGCTTTGGGGACCTCAAACTTCCTCAGCTTCTCAATTGGTCATTCTTTTCTTTTAGCCTGAGATAGGAACATAAAGGAAAGTTTGGTGGGGGATTAGTACTCAATTAAAGGAAATTTTGGTGGAGAAGATGATTCAAAAAACCATGTTAAACAATAATACTTATCAAAAAAATGAAAATAAGAAATTGCATATGTAAGTAATAAAGAAGCCAAATGTTTGTATGGTCTTTTATACAACAAATGCAGTTCCTTGGTGCTTAATCAAAGATATAAAAATAAATTTCTGCAAGTCAGAGCCTAACTAACAAAAAATCAGCCTTTAGCAGCATAGGTTATTTCCATTTATAATGATAAAGATAGTTGTCGAATTGGTGAAAATGGAAGAAATATTGTCTGCAAAAATTCTTTGTAAAAGGAACACCACAATCACACAGGATTGGGTTTTGCCTGCATGGACATTTCCTTGTTCACTTTGTTGGATTAATTTACTCCATTAGGATTGCTTTGGTTAGTCAAACCAACTACACTAATAAGTCTATCAGAATAAATCCAATGAACTTCATTTTGATCCTGTACTCCTGTCACTCCCCAAACTCAAAAACCGGGCTCATAAAATTCTCGATCGCCGAATCTAGTGCTGACAGCCTCCGTAGTATCCCATTCTCAGCTCCCGACACCCTTATGCCAGATTTTGATCCTGAGGTCCTACAAGGAGGATTTTTATTGTGAATTTTTTGAACAGTTAATCTTTTTAGGTGGTTACACATTTTGTACATGGTATCAACGCATATCGAAGAGACGACCCTGTTTGACATATCACACATAATATGATGCACAACTCAACAGTAATGAAGGAAACAATAGCAAACTCCAACAACTCTTGTATGCATCCTAAAAAGGTGTAAGCCATACATATGAGCAAACCAAAGCTTGGGAGTATACTACGTGCCGGGAGTAAAACCCATCTTATCAGGGCACTCCCGTAGAGACATCCAAAACAACCATAGGCATGTTATCAACGAGCCATGTTATCATAGGTGAGTAGGTTATCAATCAATCATGTCATACAACTACACAGGTTATCATGAACATGACATCAATAATAGGCATGTCACTAAACAAACGACCATGAATCATTAAAATAGCCAATCATCATGAACAAGATAATCAAATTCCATTTTCTACTATATGACATATGATGGAAGGGCAATGGTAGAACTAGCGTGTGGAGTCAAGATGATAGTACGTGGTATTGCAAGCTGTGGTGCCCATCATAAGGGACTTCTATCCAAACCAGGTCCATACCTAAATTTGGATAGCTAGACTCACTGTGGTAAACTCCTGATCTCAGGTTGGTCGTGTACCCAACCGAAATCATAACCATAACAAAGGTTCACATAATGATTTAGTTGTGCACCAGCAGCCTGAGTGGATAGTGAATGAATCAGATGCTGAGTACGCAACTCTTACTTAGTAAGTCCACATATAACCACCACAACGCTTCCGATGTGGGACAAGGTTCCGTCCCACTATATGCATAGTAGGCTGCCAACCATTGGTAGCTTACTAAGGCCCTTAGGCCTCGCCCACATTAGCCTCCGCCCAGGTGTGCCCGCCAACGTTGCAATAGTGATGGGGCGTCACAATATCAGTACTGTACATCTCAGGGATATCACCAGGGTCTAGTATAATACTGTCAGCCATACCAAGGCTATGCGATATAAGTCCTATGTGGCCGATGTCATATGCAAGATGCAATACAAGCATGCCAGTCCTCATCAAGATCCACATATTAGTACAATTCATCTTTGGAATATCATCAGGGTTTAATAAACTCTACACCAGATTGTCGCCCCAACTGGACGTGCAACCATGCAAGTGGAAGAGACCTCACTACCTGCTTGGCCAGTAGTCTGCCAATATCTACCTGGCACATCGATAGCGGACCCATTTACGAGCTAGTCAAACTCAACCTAACTATACCCCCTTCTAACTGACCATGACATAGTGGGAGATGCGGCCTCCTCGTATTCGGCACACGAGCGCTCGTGTATCCATTCGGTCTCGACATTAGAGCATCCTTTGGTGCCAAGAAGGTTCGAGGACTTTCGCCCTAGGACATCTATGGCACCCCCGTGCTAAAACAAGTATTTTCAGTGTCCAATCCTGCCGTCCACTACAACTCTGATGTCGCTAGGGTGTATAGTAATCATGTCACACAAATGCGAGATGCATGAGCCACACTATCAAGTCATGTAGCAATCTTGCGCATACCACGTGCTCATGTGGGACAACTCCATCTCTCAAGGAGTCCCAAAAACAACCAGCCCAATGACATGTTATGATTTATCACTCCTCATAAAAAGCATGCAAATAATACGTATGAGTATGTATCATGATGCTATACTAAGCATATTCTCAGTGTGTCCTACTAGACTAGGTACACTACATGACTATCAGATATAAACAATAATCAACCTAAACACAAGAATAACCAATGTGACGTGAGGGTCCATATATTTAAGTGTCTTCAATAGAACACTGAGGCCCTATACCTCTTGTGAATACTTAACAAATGGCTACTGGGGCTCCTATAACATGCACATACATAAGGTACATAGGTTATGGTGGTACACAAGTTCTAACATGTATCATCATTATCATAGACATCATTCGACATCAGATTTATCCTCATAACATGTATCATGCAATCATGTGCATAAAGTACATAACATATAGGGATTCACATGCATCGTCAATATCATGGCCATTATCCATCACTATCATACATGCCCTAGGCATTAGTTGCCTGTCATGCATGAGGTTATCCTTACGTTCACCAACATCATATATTTATCATCATCCATACATCAAGCAAAACATGGTTATCTTATTCACAATATCATCACGACAGTCAATACGTGCATTATTATCACTTGATATCAAGCATGGTAGTCAACTAGCATGTTTTGTCATCATGCATATATATATATATATAATCATCATCATTACCATGAGGATCATTTTTACTTCATGATTAACATAAACAATGTCATAAGTACTATAAATAATTACTCATCCTCATCAATGCATATGTTATAATTCACCATCCATTAAATCATATCTATTATTTCAACCAACAACTCATAATCATCATTATCATGTTACTATACATGTATCATCATCTCACCCATCACTAGGTGCATCCTACCTAGTGTGACTTCCTCACTAGACTTGAACTACATGCAATGCATGGGGTCGTATAGGTCGAGTGTGAGTCCCACTTACTGAATCAATAAGCCAACCCAAGGGCATAAATGTCTAACCACAACGCTTTCAATGGTATGGATTTAACTCCACAACTAAGTGAGCACCACACATATTCCACCAACTAGAAATAATGCAAAATCCCAAACATAAAGGATATCATGCTAACATCTTTCATGTCATATATCATATCGGGCCCACTAGCCACGTACAGAACAAACTAAGAAAAGCCCAATTATCTAGTTTATGCATTGTAAAATAGGTCTCTCTGAGCATGGTCCACTTGACTAGAGGCAGTATGAAAGACACGTTACCCCAGTAGGCAATGGGCCTGCCCAACAGGCTCAAGGAAGGTTACCATTGTGGGTTTCTCATTCTCTAACGATTTCTCTTAGTGTTGGGCCCGCTTGGGCCTTAGGATTGCATCATTTAGATGGGCCCAATGTCACGCCCCAAACTCGAAAATCAAGCTCACAAAATTCCCAGTCACCGAATTCAACGCTGACAGCCTCCGTAGTATCCCATTCTCGGCTCCCAACACCCATATGCCAGATTCCGATCCTGGGATCCTACAAGGAAGATTTTTTAGTGTGATTTTTTTAAACAATTAATCTATTTAGGCAATAACACATTTTGTACATGGTATCAACGCATATCAAAGAGATGAACCTGTTCGACATGTCACACATAATATGGTGCACGGCTCAACAATAATGGAGGAAACAATAGCAAACTCCAACAGCTCTTCTATACATCTTGAAAAAGTGTAAGTCATATGTATGAGCAAACTACAGCTTGTGAGTCTACTGCATGCCGGGATAAAACCTGTCTTATCAGGGCACTCCCGTGAAGACATTTAAAACAACCATAGGCATGTTATCAACCAGTCATTTTATCATAGGTGAGTAGGTTATCAATCAATTATGTCATACAACTATATAGGTTATCATGAACATGACATCAATAATAGGCATGTCACTAAACAAGCGACCATGAATCATTAAAATAGCCAATCATCATGAACAAGATAATCAAATTCTATTTTTTACTATATGACATATAATGGAAAGGTAATGACAAGGCTGACGTGTAATCGTTCGAGTACGAGGACATAATAAACCAAATGTTATATGCTGAGGATGAAATACAATATGTAAATCTTGACGAATCCATGAATATGTGGGACAAGGTCCTGCCTACACTGTGTGCACAATATCCTGCCAACCACATGTAGCTCGCCCTAACCCGTTAAGCCCAACCCACATCGGCATCTGCCTACGTGTGCCCGCCCAAATGTGACCACAGTGATAGGGCGTCACAATATGTCATATGCAGAGGATGTAATGTAGTATGCAATGTAAAAAAAATGACAAGGCTGGAATATGTAGTTGGGATGATAGTACGTGGTATCGCAAGCTGTGAGGTTCATCACAAGGGACTTCTATCCAAATCAGTCCCATACCTAAATTTAGATAGCTCAACTCAATGTGGTAAACTCCTGATCTTAGGTTGGTCGCGCGCCCTAACCGAAATCCTAGCCATTGTGAAGGTATACATAATGATTTGGTTACACACCACCAGCTCGAGTGGATAGTGAATAAATGAATAAATGAGTCAAATGCTCAGTTTGCAACTCCTACTCAGTAATCCACATATCAGTACCGTACATCTCTAGCATTATCACCAGGGTTTAGTACAATGCTGTCAGCCATACTAAGGCTACGCGATGCAAGGCCTATGTGGCCAATGTAAAATATAAGGTGCAATCATAAGTCATGCCAGTCCTCATCTGAATCCACATATCAATACAGTTCCTCTCTGAACAATCATCAGGGTATAGTACGCTGCAAATGGCACTATCCCTCTCCCAAGCGCGTAATCCAAGTGAGCGTAAGAGACCTCACTATTTGCCTGACTAATAGTCTGCCAATACTTATCTAGCACATCGATAATGGACCCATTTACGAGTTGGTCAGAATCAGCCTAGCATTACCCCCAACTGTAAGGCACATATCCTGGTCTGTACCATTCCTTAGACTTCCATGATCCTCCTCATAGAATTACGGTGACCCGCGACCTATAGTCAGTGTTTACGTGTGACCCTAAGTCACATCTCGTATATCTAAGTCAACTCAATTCGAGACTTGTACCATTGTGACCGCGCCGTTGCCACAGTTCCAATGTCGTGTCTCGCGCGTTGAAGCGATACCCAGGCCAGGAGTTGTGGGCCTGTGTATATTTTGAAAAATGTAATGCATTACAAATCCCGAGAAGATAATCTCTACAATATATCAAATCAATTACATCAATCAATCAAAGAACACCCAGCTATATAGTTATTGCATAGACATCAGCAAGCTCTGTGGGCACCATGATGTATGTGCATCTCCAAGCCGTCCAGGGCTAGGATTTTAGGGGACGTGGGGCCTATATGTTGTGTATCCACACCGTCCATCCATTGGGTGTGGACCCCACCATGACAGTGTGTGGGGCCCACCTTGACTTCTTGTGTTACATCCACACTGTCCAATTTATGGACAGTGGATGTGGATTGGCTGGAGTACCCCCACGCAGCAGCTACTGCTGCCCACTTACGCCAGCAAGTTCCAGGGGTTTGATCACGAGGTAGTGTTATATCCGAACCGTCTGTCCAGGACATGAGACCCACTCAACATGTGTTACACGTGTGGAGGCAACATGTGTGGAGGTGGGACCCACCTTGATGTATGTATTCAGTGCCCACACCATCCATCTGGATGGTGCAGGTGTGGGGTGCACCGTGATGTATGGGTTTAATCCCCACCGTCCGTCCGCTTGAGGATGTGGGCTACACCAAGATGCATGTGTTTCTCCATACCATACATCAGTTATAAGGGTGGGCCCACCCCACATGTGTGATATGCGTGGGCAGGCGAGACCCACCTAGATTTATGTATTTTGTACCCACACTGTCCATCTGGACAATGTGTTGAGTGGGGCGCGCCCTGATATATGTGTTTGTATGCTCACCGTCCTTCTGAATGGGCCGTGTGTGTGTGTGTGGGGGGGGGGGGGGGAGTCCACCATGATTTATATGATCCATACTGTCTAGCGGCTGTGGACCCCACTGTGGTGTATTTGGCCCACCTTGATGTATATTTTGTATATTCAAACCATCCGTCCAGGAGCTGGACGTTGAGGCCAACCATAATATATGTGTTTTATTCTAAGCCATCCATCCTTTTTTTATGGACGTGGCCCACCATGATCTGGATGATGGGCCCTATCAGGATGAATGTGTTCATCCACGCCGTCTACCATCTAGATATGGACGGTGGGACCCATGTAATGAGTGTGTTATATCCAAACCGTCCAGATGATAAGGCTTACCTTGATATATAAGTGGCCATTGTTTGAGGCCCAATTCGATGTATATATGGCCCATGTAATGAGGCCCATTGTGATGCATTTAGGGGCCAGGTGATACGGCCCATTATGATGTGCATTAGGCCCATGTGATGTATTTGAGGCCAAATGGTCAGTCCCATTATGATGTATGTAAGGCCCAAATATGAGGCCCACTGTGATTTATTTGAGGCCCATGAGTGAGGCCCATTGTGATATATGAAACCCTTGTATAAGGCCCATTTTGATGTATGAAACCCTTGTATGAGGCCCATTGTGATTGAATAAGTCCCATTGTGATTGTATGTGGCCCATTGTGATTGTATGTGGCCGTTGTGATTTTATGAGGCCCAATGTGATGTATATTGGTCCATACAATGTGGCCCAATGTGGTGTATGTGAGGCCCTTGTGTATGGCCTAAAGTGATGTATGTGAGGCCATGGGCGCCACTATATGTTTGGCCCTATGAGGGCCACTCCTTGGGAGCAATGTTGGTTGAATGTCCACATTGATGGGCAATGATGGTTAAATGTCCACATTGTGACCTTCCCTTAAGCTCTTTATTAGACTGATTATCAATACCGATTGTGAGTACGTGATAGTATAGCATCATGACACACGCCATACGCATGCTTGATATGAGATGTGGTTGACCATTGCATATGCCATTGGACAGGTTGTTATGGGGCTCCCTGATAGGCGGAGTTGTCCCACATGAGCACTGGGTACGCGCAGGTTTGATGCATGATTAGATGGTATGACTCATGTATCTCATATTTTATGGTATGACCACCATACTCCCTAGCGACATCCGAGCCATAGCCTCCATAGGCATATCGTGGATGACTAGATGGGACACCGAAAACCTTGTTCTACATGAGGTGCCATAGATATCCCTGGGTGAAAGTCCCTAAAGCCTCTAGGTACCAGAGGATGCTCCAACGTCTAGACCGAGTGAATATACATGAGCGCCTGATTGCCAAATAGTAGTAGGCCGCATCTCCCACTGTGTTGTTATCGGTTGGAAGGGGGTGTGGCCTTACCCACCCAAGGGAGTAGTCATAGCTAGGCTAAGTTTGACCAGCTCATAAATAGGTCCGCTATCGATGTGTCAGGTAGATATTGGCTGACTACTGACCAGGCGGATAGTGAGGTCTCTTCCACTTACATAGTTGTGCGCTTGCTAGGGAGGTAGGTGGCATAGAGTGTACTAAACCTCAGTGATGATCTCAGAGATGTAAGGTACTGATATGTGGACTTATTGAGTAGGAGTTGTATACTCATCATTTTACTCATTCATTCATTCATTCATTTACTATCCAATCGTGTTGGTGGTGCGCAACTAATTGTTATGTGTACCTTCGAAATGGCCTAGATTTCGGTTGGGGCGCACGACCAACCTGAGATCAAGAGTTTAGCACATTAATTCTGGCTATCCAAATTTAGGTATGAGACTAGTTTGGATAGAAGTCTCTTGTGATGGACCCCATAGCCTATGATACTACATATTATCATCCCGATTTCACACTCTAACTTGGTCACTTCATTCGCGCTGCATATTGCATTACATCTGCAGCATATGGCATTTTGAGTTGCTATGTTTATGCATTTATATGGCCTAGATGAGGCTGACGGTGTTTGTGGACTCGTTAGGATTTGCATATTGCACTGTATCCTCGAGTATGTGATTTTTAGCTTATTACGTCTCTGCATTGCATAGCTGATCTATATTGCTCCCTCAGTATATGATATTGGTTTATTATATTTTTGCATCGCATAGCTTGTATACGGGTGATGGTATTTATATACTTACCAGCATGTTTCTGCATTGCTCTGATATTGCTTACTTGACATTTACCTTGAGCACACACTTACACCACCCTCTAAGCTTTTTATAAGCTTATGCATGATAGATGCATGCAGGTGGCGTTAGGTCACAGTAGTGTTGAGCTTGGAGCATGCAACTATTTTTTGGAGCTTCGATTTTTGATATATGTATTTCCCTTTCAGCACTGTATTTAACTGTTTATATTAGTGGGCATGTGATGATGATGTTTCCTTGTGATTGGGGTAAACTTGTGGTTATGTTTCTTACGAGATAAATGTACATTGAAAAATCTTCCTTGTAGGATCCCAGGATCAGAATTTGGTGTATGGGTGCTGGGAGCCGAGAATGGGGTACTATGGAGGCTGTCGGCACCAGATTCGGCTATCGAGAATTCTGTGAACTTAGTTTCTAAGTTTGGGGCGTGATAGAAGTTAGTATCAGAGCATAACTTGGGAATACCTGAGGATAACATCACATATCTACTAATAGCTACCCTATACTCTATGATTGTTGAGAACTTAGAATGATTAGGTCCACAAGTTCGAATAACTTAAAAACTTCCTAATATAGCTCCCCATCGTGTGTGTATTCGAGAGTGCTCAGAATAATAGGCCCCTGTTCCTTCTTGCAGGACATGACACCTAAGCGAGTGACCCGAGTGACTTCCACTTCCCCGCCTGAGATTCCTGTTCCCCCACCTAAGACTTCTGCACCCCTGTCTGAGTCTAGCGCAGCACCGACCATGTCAGTAAGTGCGGACTAGCTATAGTAGATGTTACAAGCGATGACCGCCATTCTTCAGAGAAAAGGCCGGAAGAGGTGGGCCCCCTCCGGTATCTCCCAGCAGCATCGATGGCCGTAGAGACGCAGGAGCCACCCATCCGCTAGAGCACCAGTAAAACCAGCAGCCCCCCTCAGCACCACCTCAGAGGCAGCTTCCCAGTGCCTGTTATGGATGCAGTTGGATAAGACACCGTAGGTGAGAGTGTCCCCGATCGCAGTAGTAGTAGCAGCTGAGAGAACCAGTAGTACCTCCAACTCTCCTCTAAATCAGTTCACAGGTGCTTGGTTTGGATGCGGTGGGATAGGGCATCGTAGGAGCGAGTTCCCTGTCCTCAGCAGCAGCAACGATGACAGTATCTACCACCGAGACCCCAGCAGCGGCATTGATAACAACAGCAGCAGGATCCTCATGCATCAGGAGGAGTCATCGATGATTTTTGTGACTTGGCCCCTGCATTGTCTTGCTAGATTGCTCATGAATGAGGCATTTTGGGAGCGAGATGCTGAGATTCGTGAATGCTATCCCCATCCCCTTGTTGATACGTGATTTCATGTGCGTATTGTGCTTTTAATTTTGCATAGTGAAATGGTTTCCCTCTTTTATGAGCTCCAGTTAGTTGTGTGATAGTGTAAATTTTGAGGGTGAAATTTTTATTGGGAGAGGAGAGCTTAAGGCCCGTATCCTGGTCCGTACCATTCCTTAGACTTTCGCAACCGTCCCCATCGAATTCTGGCCACCCGCGACTTATAGTCAGTGTTTGCGTGCGACCCTAAGTTGCATCCCATATATTTGAGTCGACTCAACCCGAGACCTGTACCATTGCAACTGCGCCATCGCTATGGTTCCAACGCCGTGTCTCATGCACCGATGTGATACCCAGGCCAAGAGTTGTGGGCCTGCACATATTTTGGAAAAATGCTACGTGTTACAAATCTCAAGAAGAGAATCTCTACAATTTATTAAATTAATCACAATAATCAATCAAAGTACAACCCATGCCTCTCCCATCCCTTTCTTACCAATAAAGTCTAACAACCCATACCCCATGCCATGTCACCCCCCAAAAGTCAACTAAAAACCATACCTCTCATCACATCTCTCCTTACACAACCATTCTCCCATCCATCACTCTCTCTCTGTCTCATTTCTCTCTTCACTCCCAAGCAACCCAAGGGAGGTGACCGTTCAAGCATTCCAAGGGAGGTTAAGCTAGGTGTGGACCACTTCCTACCCCTTAATCTCCCATCTCCACCCTTCAATCTTCATCTTCCACCATTAAAGGGAAAAGCCTAGGAGCTAAGGATTCCAAGGAGCTAAAGAAGAAGATCCAATGGTGGGTGTTTATAAGTTTAAGTTGTGCTTTTTGTGATGGACCAAGTGGGGTCTACAGATTGATGGTGTGGATCCTATTTGGGACCCCCTTTGATATATGTTTTGTAACCTAGAGGGGGCCTTAGTGGTGGGGTCCCTCCATCTTACCGATCTCTCTTTCTTTCTCTTTTTCCATGAATGATGGCCCACCTTGATGGATGATCCACACTATTCATTTTGTGGGTCACATCGCTGTCCAAGTGGGCCCACCTTGCCGATGTCCAGCAGGTGGCTGGACGATCCAGTGCTACTGGCGCCACCCAGTAGACCTGAATGGAGAGGAAAACACAAATAGCAGCTTGATCCAGCGTGGGGCCCACCATGATGACGTGCTGCATCAGCACGTGTGGACTCACATAGAAGTGGATTGGCCGGAGCTCCACACCTAACTATATAGTTGCTGCAGAGACATCAGTAAGCTCTGTGGGCACCATGATGTATGTGCATCTCTAAGCCGTCAAGGGCTGGGAGTTTTGGGGATGTGGGGCCCATATGTTGTGTATCCACACCATCCATCCATTGGTCGTGGACCTCACCATGGCAATGTGCAGAGCCCACCTTAACTTCATGTGCTGCATCCACACCGTCCAATCCATGGACGGTGGATGTGGATTGGCTGGAGTACCCCTACGCAGTAGCTGTTGCTGCCCATTGATGCCAGCAAGTTCTAAAGGTCTGATTACGGGGTAGTGTTATATCCAAACTGATCGTCCAAGACATGGGACCCACTCCACACATGTTGCACGTGTGGACGTGGGACCCACCTTGATGTATGTATTCAGTCCCCACACCGTCCATCTAGACGGTGCAGGTGTGGGGCGCATTGTGATGTATGGATTTAATCCTCACCGTCCGTCCATTTGAGGACGTGGGCCACACCAAGATGCATGTGTTTCTCCATACCCCCATCTGTTTTAAGGGTGGGCCCACCCCACATGTGTGACACGTGTGGGCAGGTGGGACCCACCTTGATTCATGTATTTTGTACCCACACTGTCCGTTGAGTGGGGCGCACCCTGATATATGTGTTTGTATGCTCACCATCCTTCTTGACGGGCCTTGCAGAAGGGGGGGGTCCACCATGATGTATCTGATCCATGCCGTCCAGCAGATGTGGACCCCACTACGGTGTATTTGGCCCACCTTGATGTATATTTTGTATATCCAGACCATCTGTCCAGGGGCTAGACGTTGAGGCCAACCATAATATATGTGTTTTATTCCAAGTCCTCCATCCATTTTTTTTGATGTGCCTACCATGATCTGGACAGTGGGCCCTATCATGATGAATGTGTTCATCCACGCTGTCCACCGTCCAGATATGGACGGTGGGACCCATGCAATGAATGTGTTATATCCAAACTGTCCAGATCATGAAGCTTACCTTGATATATATGTAGCCATTTTTTGAGGGCCAATTCGATGTATATGTGGCCCATGTAATGAGGCCCATTGTGATGCATTTGAGGGTCAAGCGATGCGGCCCATTGTGATGTGTATTAGGCCCAATTGATGTGGCCCATGTGATGTATTTGAGGTCATATGGTGAGCCCATTATGATGTATATAAGGCCCAAGTATATGGCCCATTGTGATTTATTTGAGGCCCATGAGTGAGGCCCATTGTGATGTATGAAACCCTTGTATAAGGCCCATTGTGATGTATGAAACCCTTGTATAAGGCCCATTGGATTGAATAAGGCCCATTGAGATTGTATGTGGCCCATTGTGATTGTATGTGGCCGTTGTGATTGTATGAGGCCCGATGTGATGTATATTGGTCTATACAATGTGGCCCAATGTGATGTGAGGCCCTTGTGTATGGCCCAAAGTGATGTATGTGAGGCCATGGGCCCCACTATATGTTTGGCCGTATGAGGGCCACTCCTTGGAAGTAATGTTGGTTAAATGTCCACATTAATGGGTAATGATGGTTAAATGTCCACATTGTGACCTTCCCTTAGGCCCTTTGTTAGGCCGATTATTAATACCGATTGTGAGTATGTGATAATATAGCATCATAACATACGCCCATATGTATCATCTGCATGTTTGATATGAGATGTGGTTGACCATTGCATATGCCATTGGGTAGCTTGTTATGGGGCTCCCTGATAGGCAAAGTTATCCCACATGAGCGTTCTGTACGCGTAGGCTTGATGCATGACTGGATGGTATGACTCATGCATCTCGCATTTTGTGATATGACCACCATACTCCCTAGCGACATTAGGGCCATAGTCTCCACAGGCATATCATGGATGACTAGATGGGACACCGAAAACCTTTTTCTGCATGAGGTGTTATAGATATTCCTGGGTTAAAGTCCCTAAACCCTCTAGGTACCAGAGGATGCTCTAACGTCTAAACCGATTGGATATACATGAGTGCCTGAGTGCCGAATACCAGTAAGTCGCCTCTCCTACTGTGTTATTGTCGATTGGAAGGGGATGTGGCCTTACTTACTTGAGGGAGTAGGCATAGCTAGGCTGAGTTTGACACAACTCATAAATGGGTCCGCTATTGATGTGCCGTGTAGATATTAGCTGAATACTGGCCAGGCGGATAGTGAAGTCTCTTCCACTTACCCAGTTGTACACTTGATGGGGCGACAAGTGGCGTAGAGTGTACTAGACCCCGGTGATGATCCCAGAGATGTATGGTATTAATATATGAACTTATTAAGCAGGAGTTGTATACTCATCATTTGATTCAATCACTATCTACTTGGGCTGGTAGTGCGTAACTAATTGTTATGTGTGCCTTCGAAATGGCCATGATTTCATTTGGGGCGTGTGACTAACCTAAGATCAGGAGTTTAACACATTGAGTCTGGCTATCCTAATTCAGGTATGAGACTAGTTTGGATAGAAGTCTCTTGTGATGGACCCCATAGCCTGCGATACTACGTATTATCATCTCGACTTCACACTCTAGCTTGGTCATTTCATTTGCACTGCATATTGCATTACATCTATAGGATATGACATTTTGAGTTGCTATGTTTTTGCATTTATATGGCCTAAATGAGGTTGACGGTGTTCGTGGACTCGTTAGGATTTGCATATTGCATTGTATCCTCAAGTATGTGATTTTTGGCTTATTATGTCTCCGCATTGCATAACTGATCTATATTGTTTCCTTAGTATATGATATTGGATTATTATATATCGCATAGCCTAGATAAGGTTGATTGTATTTATGGACTTACCAGCATGTTTCCTCATTCCTCTAATATTGCATACTTGGCATTTACCTTGAGCACACACTTACACCACCCTTTGAGCTTTTTATAAGCTTATGCATGATAGATGCATGCAGGTGGCATTAGGTCGCAGCAGCGTTGAGCTTGGAGTATGCAACCGTCTTTTGGATCTTCGATTTTTTATATATGTATTTCCCTTTCAGCGCAATATTCAACTGTTTATATTAGTGAACATGTGACGATGATGTTGCCTTGTGATTTGGGTAAACTCGTGGTTATGCTTCTTATGAGATAAATGTACATTGCAAAATCCTCCTTATAGGAAACCAGGATCGGAATCTGGCGTATGGTTGCTGGGAGCCGAGAATGGGGTACTTGAAAAGGCCAAGTGATATGTCCTAAAGGACGGGGCGGGGGGGGGGGGGGGGGGGTTGAATAAGACTATGTTAAATTTAAACTTTAACAGCGGAATAAAAAAATATGATAGTCAAATAAAGGAAATCAATTCACAAGCATAAATGAAAAGCAGCCTCAATAATCAAGTATTGAGAGATTGATACAAATGTTGTTCTAAGGACAACCTTACACCATAAAAACCAAGGGTTTGTGGCAAGACAACCTTATTTCTAAAAAGTTTTTTGTATCAAAAACTCAAACTGAAGAGGAATAAATAAATAGCAAGGAATATAAATATTAAACTATTACAACATTCCCCACAATGCTTGAAATGTAAATATTACAACATTCACATTCAAACATACATCCCACAAACTTTGAACGATAAAAGATAGAAAATAAAACACACATCCACAAAACACAAAGAGTTATAGTGGTTCACCTGTGTGTTCACCAACTGTTAAATAACAGCCACACAGCTTGCTACTCCACTCTTAATATCCTCACTCAGTGGATATCAGCGTTCACTATGAAAATAGGTTTCTCAGGTTCACCTAAAACCTTCACAATCGTGCCTTTCAAATGGGCATACACAATTCAAAAAACCCCACTTCTGAGTTTTCTGGCTCTCCTCAGATAACCAATAGATTGAGATTTTTCTGGTTTAATCTCAAATAAAACTAAAAGAATGAAATTTACAATAAAGTAAAATACCTGAATTTCTCCTTTTGTTGTAGCCCGGAAGAACCAAATGGGAGTAGAAGTTCGAATAAAATTTCAATGTCCAATACTCACTTAATAAATGGTTCTAAGTTCTAGATTGATTTTAAATTAAACTAGTTGGGCTAGCTATATTTGATTTTGATTCCAAGAAGAAGGAATATCATAATTCCTCTTTTCAATTCAGATTGGAATATGGAAACAAAATCAAATTAATAAAGCCAACAAAAGAGAATATTAAATACACACAAATTAGCTTAAAAATGAACACAAACTTATCTTAGAGTGATGCCTTGATTTTACTTGAATTGGGTTATTAAACTCTGAAATTTGTCATCTATTTATAATTTTAGAAATTGCATCTATGAGTAGTCCTGTGGACACTACGACTGGTCGTAGGACCAACAACATTTTGAAATTTTGAGCACAATCGAATCGAACCATTCCACGACTGGTCGTGAGCCCTCCACGACTGGTCGTGACATACCCACGACTGGTTGTGAGAAACCAGGAATGGTTGCTGGAGTTTGAGTCGTAAAACTAAGACTGGTCGTAGGACGAGTCGTGTACTATTCACACGACCAATCGAGAAGACTTCAGGACTAGTCGTAGCTCAACCAAAAAATTCTGAAAATTTGTAACAACTTATGACTTGTCTTGGAATTTCTTAGACTGGTCGAACCAGTGCTAAGACTAGTCGAATAGGGTTCAGGACTATCTTAGAACAGTCCAAACACTTATAAAAAGATTCAATTGGAATTATGTATACAAAATGACCTACCCTAAGGTCAATCTAAGGTCATTCATACCTTAAATGTGAAGAATGGACATTGAATCTTCATGAGATAGTTGACCTTTGAAGATTATAAAACTTGGGATTTCTATACTTGATGTAGCATTGAACTTGAGATCTTCTAGAGCTTGAATTACACTTTATTTAGAGTTGTACACGAACTTGAGTCTTTGAACAAGATCACTTCTTTCGTTGTAGCTTGTACTTGCATTTCTTGAAATGGTTTGACGTAAATCTTCATTCTTGACTTGAAGCAACGTGTTTAGAGAGGTGATGCAATGTCTTGATCATATATAACAATGAGCTACACAAGACATAGATTACACAAGACATAGATTGATGTTTTGACACAATAAAATTTAACAACCAAAGGAGCATAAAACCATAACACTTAAAATCTCCCCCTTTGTCAAATTTGTGACAAAACATACTCAAACAATAATATCACCAATACACATTTAAAGAATCATGTATGCACTAGTTATAAGAGAAAACCAGTTATAACCTGGTTAAAGAATCATGCACCAGTTACCATCAACCAGCACATAACATTATGAACTAGGCACAACATAGGCAAAACATCTCCTCACATACTCCCCCTTAGTAGCACACATAGATATCCAAAAAAAAATTATATGCTACCCACAATATCCATGCCATAAGCAATCAATCCAAATATTTCTCTCCCTTTTTGGTACAATATAACACAGGAAGAAGAAGAAAAAATGGAATAGGATAAGAAACGTGAGTAATAAAGGATTAACTAGACAAGATATAAGCAAATCAACGTCCACATACCATTAACTTGTTTAAACAAAAGTCAGTAAACAAAATAAAGTGCACAAACCAACACAAGTAGACTTAAAGTTATTACATACCAAAGAGTAAAGCACTTAATCAGATCCTGAAGAAGGCATAAGAATGGTAGGATCAAGTTGATGAAGCCCCTTGTTTAAGTGCCTAAGATATTTGCGCATATATGTAAACCGTAAATCATGGGCAACATTCATATTCTCTACCTTCTCCTCTAGAGCACAAAGATGAGCATCAAAATCAGATGGCTCATAGTCAGGATCATTAGCAGAATCAGAATCAATTTTATTAAAAATATCATCCATATTTATATCATCAGGAGGAAGATCACCAGCTTCTTCTTCATTCCCTACTTCTGGTCCACCACCACCCACATCCACTTGGCCAGGAACCAATTCTAATTTCATCTTGTTAATATTTGAATTGTTAAAAATATGATGATGGATAGGAGCCTCTCGAATAGGCATAACAACTAGCATGTGAGTAGATAAAATAGTCATAAGATAGGCAAACGGAATATCACTATGACTTGGATGGAGATGAAACTGAATGATGGATGGCATATCAAAGAAGGAAGACAAACTTTAGTACTAGAGATGATAAAGTGTAAAACCTGAACCATAAAGGATGTAAGCTCTATTTTATTACCAGAACGCGGATACAGATTTGAAATAAAGATTCTGTGGAGAACCCTGTATCTGGGTAACAAGTACTTTGAGGCGAGTGCATGCCCTTTATGGGTCCATTGCACATTCATATTACATAGATCTCTAGTGAGCATGCGTTTTTCTGATTCTGAGGGTTTCTCAGCTAGAGTATGAATAGGAATACCCTTGTCATTAACAGGTATGTCTATTAGCCCTGAAATCAGATAGCGGTCTATTTCAAATGGACCTTCTCTAGCATCAATTTTAAACGTTAAATTCTCAGTTAAAAACTTAGAGATACATGCAAACATGGACTAAGTAATAGACTGTTATGCAGGCCCACCCCAATGTAAGATTTTAGCCCATCCTACAGCTTGAAGAAGTGGGAGAATACCAAAAGGAGCAATGTGTTCAAGATCGACAGATCGCTCAACAATAACATTGCGCAAACACAAATCCTGCACATATGAGGGATCATCTTCAGGTGATCGAAGGTGACGCCGTACTATTGGAGTAGATCTAGAAGAAGATGGACCACGGGAAGCTTTCTTTTTCCCTCTAGCATCCATTAGCAACAAGAAAATCAATGTACTTAGGAGTTGCAAAAGATGAGGAATGAGTTTTCTCAAAAATAGAAATTTGAGAAGAAAACCCCAAATAACTCAACAAAGCTTGAAATCAAGCACTCCAATGAAGAAATTGAAGAAAATAGACCATGAATCTTCAAAAAAAAAATTGAAAAAATGCACTAACCTTGACGAATCAAATAGTAGGGGTTCGACTAGTCATGCCACGACTTATTGGAGGGAAAAGAAGAAATGAGGAAGATGATGATTTTTCTCAATTTAAAGAGACCAGCGCTACACGACCTATCTTCGGCCATCCTCAACCAGTCATACCACGACCGGTCAAGCACATCCTCGACTGGTCGTGTACCAGCATAAACATGCATTTTGCATACAAATTTGAAATTTAAATCAATAATTTATCAAATATATATACATTATGATACAACTATGCATGAATAATCAATTTAAAATGCATATACCAAGATCAAATTTTAATTTATTAAACCTACTTTTGTCGAGCGGTTTAGAGAAAATGTCAGTAAGTTGAGTCTCGGTAGAAATGTATTCCGAAGATATCAGTTTTTCTTCCACTAATTCACGAATGTAATGATACCTAATGTCAATGTGCTTGGTAGTGAATGCTGGATTGAATTTTTTGAAATATTTATAGCACTACAATTATCACAATATAATATCATTGATTCCTGTGCAATTCCATAATTGCTTAACATATGTTTCATCCAAATAAACTAAGTACATGCATTTCCTGCTGCAATGTATTCAGCCTCAGCAGTTGAGAGCGATATAGAACTTTTCTTCTTGTTAAACCAAGAAACTAAAAATTTCCAATGTAGAAACAACCACCACTGGTTGATTTCCTATCATCAATATTACCAGCCCAATCAGCATCTGAGTACTCAGCCAGTTGAACACTAGTATCATATGGATACCAGAGACCCAATTTAGCAGTTTTGCGACATATCGCATAATCATCTTAACAATAGTTAAATGTGACTCTTTAGGATCAGATTGATATCTAGCGCAAATACCAATACTTAAAGAAACATTAGGTCTACTAGCAGTTAAATAAAATAAACTTCCAATCATACAACGATATAATTTAGGATTCACATTTTTACCAGTAGAGTCCTTTGAGAGTCTTAAAGTTGTACTCATAGGAGTATCAAAATTCTTACCGTTCTCAAATCTAAACTTTTTGATGAAGTTCAGAGCATATTTGGTTTGAGAAATAAAAATGTCATCAGATTGTTGTTTCACTTGCAATCCTAGGAAACAATTTAATTCCCTAACCATGCTCATTTCAAACTTAGATTTCATTAAATCTGCAAACTGAATAGTTAGTACAGGTAGATTCATAAATAATATCATCAACATAGATCTGCACTATTAAGATGTAATCATAAAGTTTCTTATCAAAGAGAGTCTTATCTACACTTCCCATTTGAAAATCATGACTTAGTAAAAACTTAGTCAATTTCTCGTACCATGCTCTGGGAGCTTGTTTTTAGCTGTAGAGAGCCTTTTTAAGGCGATAGACATGATTAGTGTTCTTAGGGTCTTCAAAACCCATTGGTTGTTCAACATATACTTCTTCATACAGATCACTATTTAAGAAGGCACTCTTCACATGCATTTGATAAATTTTGAATTTTCTAAAGCAAGCAATGGATATAAATAGTCTGATTGACTCAAGACAAGCTACTGGGGCAAAGATTTCATCATAATCAATACCCTCAATTTGAGTGTACCCTTGTACAACCAGTCTAGCCTTGTTTCGAATTATATTACCAAGTTCATCAGACTTATTTTTGAAAATCCACTTCGTTCCAATAATATGTTTATCTTTAGGTCTAGGAACAGGATACCAAACATCATTTCTCACAAATTGGTTAAACTCTTCTTGTATCGCAACAATCTAGTTTTTGTCAGTAAGAGCTTCTTTTATGTTTGTCAATACAATCTGGGATGCAAAATATAGGTAATTAAATATGTCTTCAAGTTGTTTACGAGTGTAAACACCAGTGAGAGGGTTTCCAAGAATCTGAGTGGTTGGATGATCTTTAACAGTCCTCAGTTCTGAATTGTTTTGACTTGATGAAGTATCTAGTTTGTCAATTAAAAGAACTTCATCATTATCTGAACTTGGTGTAGGTGTATTCAAGTGACTGTCTATGACCACATTAATATATTCTTAAATAACACTGGTCCTTTTGTTCGGTACACGATATACGCGACTGTTTAAAGAATATCCTAAAAAGATTCCTTCATCGCTTTTAGTGTCAAACTTTTCCAAATTTTCACGGTCACGTAAAATATAACACTTATTGCCAAAAAATATAAAGTATTTGACAGTAGGTTTTTTATCAAACCACATTTCATAAGCAGTTTTATTATTAGATTTTCTCGTATAAACCTGGTTGATTATATAATAGGCAGTATTTACGTCTTCAGCCCAAAGATTTTTAGATAGCTTCATATTATTTAACATTACATTAGCCATTTCTTAAAGCACTATATTTTTCCTTTCTACAGTTCTATTTTGTTATGGTGTTTTGGGTACAGAAAATTCATGTGATATTCCCTGATTGCTACAGAATTTCTCAAAACTGCTTTCTCAAATTCAGATCTATGATCACTACGAATCTTACAGACTTGAGAACATTTTTCCATTTGAATCCGTTTGAGAACTCTTTTTACTTCATCAAGGGTTTCTGATTTATTCCTTAAGAAAGCTACCTAAGTGAATCTGGTAAAATCATCCATAATTACCAAAATGTATTTTTTGCCACCTCAACTCTCCGTCCTGGTAGGTCCTATAAGATCCATATGGAGAAGCTCGAGTGGTCTTAATGTGGCATTGGAGTTCACCTTCTTGTGAGAGCTCCTTAATTGCTTGTCAATCTGGCATTCACCACATATTTTGTCTATTTTTGTAATTTAGGTAGACCTCTTATTAGTTCTCTTTTGCTCAGTCTATACAAATTACGGTAGTGTACATGTCCAAGACGTTTATGCCACAAATCAGTCTCATTTGTATGGACGATGTAACACACTTGACTAGATGAGCTGGATTCACTAACAATATATCAGTTTTCAAAAGTTTTGCGACCAGTTAATATTACTGAACTCTTATTATTTAGAATTTCACAACCTTGTTTAGAAATTTTTACACTATGATTGTTATTGCATATTTGAGATATGCTTAACAGAATGTGTTTTAACCCTTCAACTTATAAGACAATTTTAAACAAAGGGAGGTCATAGAGTTGAACCGCACCTTGGCCAATAATCTTGCAATTGCTTCCATCACCGAATGTGACTGACCCATCAGCCATGTCTTTAAGATTGGTGAATAGACCTTTATCACCAGTCATATGCCTTGAGCATCCACTGTCTAGGTACCACTTTGAATGGCTTGTAACTTTGAAAGTAGTATGAGCAACCATGTAGGTAATCTTAGGAACCCATTTTATAACTGTTTTGGGTTTAGGAGTATAGTGGGTCTTCTTTTGTTTGTAGTTATTGTAAGAGTGACCCACTAAGTTAGATTTTAAAAGCTCCTTAAGCAGATCAACTATTTTTTCAGCTAAAGGGTTTTGATTCTAATTTTTATAGTTGATATAGATGTTCTTAGGTTTTTAAAAGTTTTAGTATTTTTAGAAAAATTTTGATTAGTACTTGTCCCTTTTGAGTTTGAAGTCTCTCCTTTCACAAACTTGGGAGGAGTATTCTTTTGTTTAGGAGGAATATTTTTATCGTAGCCCAAACCGGATCGATCGCCATATTTTCTTAATCTAGATAAAAGTTTTTCTAACTTTGGATCACCTTGGGCATATCTCCATGTATCCTTTAAACTCAAAAGAGAAGAAACTTCAAGTTTAAGTTTATCAATTTTAGATTTAAGATTTTCAATTTGGGAAGTTTTGTATTCTAAATCGCATTTTGATTTTTCAATACAATCTGAAATGTGGAATTTTTCTAAGACAAGATAATCAAAGTTTTCTTTAAGTTTTAAATACTTTTCTTTTTGAAGTTTTAGTTTTACGTCAATTTTACAACTTTCCTTGCATAGGGCATTGTAAGCATCTTGAAGATCTTCTTCATTTTCGTGATCACTATTCAAATTTTCTTCACTAGTTAAATCATCATGATCTGAAAAAACTGAACTTGGCTAGAGTCATAAGGGCTTTAACTTCATTACCCGACTCGGTTTCAGAGTCTTCTGATTTAGAAGAGGCTTCAGAATCAGAAGATTCATCCCAAGTAGCCAACATACTAGGTTTGTCTTTTTTAGGACACTTGTTTGCTAAATGCCCATATTCTTGGCAGTTGAACATCGACTATCTTTCAAAGATTTCCAAGTTTTAGATTTAGATTTATATCTCTTCTTATCATTTGATTTTTGAAAATCAACCCTCTTTTTACTTTTGAAAATCTTGTAAAACTTTTTTTCTAAAAGAGTCATATCGTCTTCAGAATTTTCTAAATCAGAATTTTCTTGTGAAACATTCTTATAAGACTTAAGGGCAATAGATTTACCTTTAAGAGTTTTAAAATTTAACTCGTATGTTTGTAAAGACCCAACTGATTCTTCAACCCTCATAGTATCCGTATCACGAAGTTCTTGGATCGCAGTTACCTTAGAATTGAACTGTTCCGGGAGTGAGCGCAGTATCTTTGCACAAACTTTACTTTTAGAGATTTTGTCACCAAGACCCCACATAGAGTTCACAATGTCATTTTCTTTCATATGTATTTCCTCAATTTTGGTTGTGAGGATTTGGACTTTAGATTTCTTGACAATTGTTGTACCCTCGTGTGTCATTTCTAATAAATCCCAAGCTTGCTTTGCAGTATCGCAAGATATAATTATTTTGAATTCATCTGGTGATAGTGCACAAGTGATTGCATTTAGTGCTTTTGCATTGGCACTACTCTCACCTTTCTGAAGTGTGGTCCAAGAAAAATAAGGTAAGATTTTCATAGATTTGGATCCATCAATACCAGTTACTTCAGTGGTAGGAGGGGTCCATTCAATCACTATGGCTTGCCACATGCTTTCATCCATGGATTTAAGGAAAATCCTCATCCTGGCTTTCCAATAGGCATAATTGGAGCCATCAAATGGTGGAGGCCTAGTGACTGAAAGGCTATCAAAATTTGACATCTTATAAATAGCTTAGATGGATTAGCTCAGGAAATAAATCCAAATAACAAGACATAAAATGAGTCATTAGGCTCTAATGTCACTTGAAAAGGCCAAGCTATATGTCCTTGGGGGGGGGGGGGGGGGAGGGGGGGGAGGGTGAATAGGACTATGCCAAATTTAAGCTTTACAGCGAAATAAAAGAATATGATAGCCAAATAAAGGAAATTAATTCACAAAGTAGAAATGAAAAGCAACCCCAATAATCAAGTATCGAGAGATTGATGCAAATGTTGTTCTAAGGACAACCTTACACCATAAAAACCAAGGGTTTATGGCAGGACAACCTTATTTCTAGAAAGTTCTTTATATCAAAAACTCAAACTAAAGAGGAATAAATAAATAACAATGAATAGAAATATTAAACTATTACAACATTCCGCATAATACTTGAAATGTAAATATTACAACATTCACATCCACACATACATCCCACAAACTTTGAATGATAAAAGATAGAAAATAAATCACACATCTACAAAACACAAAGAGTTATAGTGGTTCGCCAGTGTATTCACCAACTGTTAAACAATAGCCACACAGCTTGCTACTCCACTCCTAATATCCTTACTCAGTGGATATCAGTGTTCACTATGAAAATAGGTTTCTCAAGTTCACCTAAAACCTTCACAATTGTGTCTTTCAAATTGGCTTACACAATTCAAAAAACCCCACGTTCAAGTTTTCTAGCTCTCCTCAGATAACCAACAGATTGAGATTTTTTGGCTTAATCTCAAATAAAACTAAACGAATGAAATTTACAATAAAGTAAAATACCTGAATTTCTCCTTTTGTTGTAGCCCGGAAGAACCAAATCGGAGTAGAAGTTCGAATAGAAGTTTAATGTCCAATACTCACTTAAGAAATGGTTCTAGGTTCTAGATTGATTTTAAATTAAACTACTTGGGCTAGTTATATTTGATTTTGATTCCAAGAAGAAGGAATATCACAATTCCTCTTTTCAATTCAGATTGGAATATAGAAACAAAATCAGGTCAATAAAGCTAACAAAAGAGAATATTAAATATGCACAAATTAGCTTAAAAATGAACACAAACTTATCTCAGAGTAATGCCTAGATTTTACTTGAATTGGGTTATCAAACTTTGAAATTCGTCGTCTATTTATGGTTTCAGAAATTGCATCTACGACTGGTCCTGTGGACACTACGACTGGTTGTAGGACCAACAACATTTTAAAATTTTGAGTGCGATTGGATCAGACCATTCCACAACTGGTCGTAGGGTGTCCATGACTAGTCGTGAGCCCTCCACGACTGGTCGTGACATACCCACGACTGGTCGTGAGAAACCACGAATGGTTGCTGGAGTTTGAGTCATAGAACTAGGACTGGTCGTAGGACGAGTCGTGTACTGTTCACACGACCAGTCGAGAAGACTCCAGGACTGGTCGTAGCTCAACCAAAAAATTCTGAAAAATTGCAACAACTTATGACTGGTCTTGGAATTTCTTGGACTGGTCGAACTAGTGCTAGGACTAGTCGAATAGGGTTCAGGACTAGTCTTAGAACAGTCCAAACACTTATAAAAAGATTTAATTTGAATTATGTATATAAAATGACCTACCCTAAGGTCAATATAAGGTCATTTATCCCTTAAATGTGAAGAATGGACATTGAATCTTCATGAGATAGTTGACCTTTGAAGATTGTAAAACTTGGGATCTCTATACTTGATGTATCATTGAACTTGAGATCTTATAGAGCTTGAATTATACTTCATTTCAAGTTATACACGAACTTGAGTCTTTGAACAAGATCACTTCTTTCATTGTAGCTTGTACTTACATTTCTTGAAATGGTTTGAAGTAAATCTTCATTCCTGACTTGAAGCAACGTGTTTAGAGAGGTGATGCAATGTCTTGATCATATATACCAATGAGCTACACAAGACTTAAATTATACAAGACATAGATTGATGTTTTGGCACTACAAAATTTGACAACCAAAAGAGTATAAAACCATAACACTTACAGTACTACAGAGGCTGTCGACACCAGATTCGGCGTTCGGGAATTCTGTGAGCCTGGTTTCCGAGTTTGGGGCGTGACACCTACCCTCAGCAGGTAAGGCCACACCCCCATGCAACCGAGCACGACACAGTGGGAGACGCAGCCTAATGGTGGTTGGCACTCGTGCGCTCATACATCCACTTAGTCTCGACGTTGAAGCATCCTCTTCGTACCATAAGGGTTTAAGGACTTTCACCCAGGGACATCTATGGCGCCCCATGTAGACCCAAAACATTTTCGGTGTCCAATCCTTTCATCCATGATACGCCTGTGGAGCCCTCAGTCCTGATGTCACTAGGGTGATCAGAAATCATATCGCACAATTGCAAGATGCACGAGTCTTACAATCCAGTCATGCATCAATCCTGCGCTCATGTAGGGCAACTCGTCTCTCAGGGAGTTCCAAAAACAACCAGCCCAATGACATATGTTATGGCCAATCACTCCTCATAACAAGCATGCAAATGATGCGTATGGGCATGAATTATGGTGTATGTCATGCATGATTATCAATCATAATAATGATCGGCCTCACACAATCACAATGGGCCTCACACAATCGCAATGGGCCTCATACAGTCATAATAGGCCTCATACAATCACAACAAGTGTGAGACCCGTATCTTAGTCCGTACCATTCCATAGGCTTCCGCGGTCTTCCCGGTCGAATTTCGGCAACCATCGACCTTTATCCGACATTTGTGCATGACCTTAAGATGCACGTCGTCAACCTGAGTTGACTCGACCCGAGACTTGTAACCTAGCGATCGTGAGACTTGTAACCTGAGTTGACTCGAATTTCTCAAACTCACCTTTCCCAAGCAAGAAAAATCACACGTCCAAAGCTCTCCCAAACCTCCATGAGTGAGAGCTTTGTGTGTGGCCCACTTCCTACCCCTCATCTCCCATCTCAACCATCAAAACTCCATCTCTTCCGTTAGGATCGAAGCTAAAGAGCAAAGGAAGCCAAGGGAGCAAGAAGAGTGGATTGTGGGTGATCTTGGACCCACATTTTTCTTCTTTTGTAAATTGTCTTTTTGAGATCTAAGGGCCCACATATGGTGGGACCCACTTTGATGTATGCTTGTATCCAAGAGGGGCCCTTAGTGGCGGGGCCCCTCCGTTATCTCTGATCTCTCTTCCCTCTCTCTTTCTCTCTCTCTCCTTCTCATGTATTATGGACCCCACTATGATGTATGGTCCACATCGTCCCATCCGTAGGACCCACCTTACTGATCGTCTTTGGGTGGGCCTGGATGTAGGAGAAACACAAATATCAGCTTGGGCCATGGGACCCTGGGCCACCCCACGGACCCACGTGATGTATGGGTTTTATCATCACTGTCCATCAGGGACAGTGAGACCCAGATCCATACCTCAAGAGGTAGACTAGATGAAAGATACATCCTTTCAATGTTGAGGTCTTGGCATGGATTCCCTATTGGGAGTGGCTAACGGTGAAGTGTAACTGATAGTGTAGTGTGGGCCAGCGGTGGAGGTCCATGGGACCCATCCACACAGTCCATCCTTTGGGGTGGGCCACACCATCATGTATGTGTAATGTCCACCGTCCTTGGACGGTGGGACCCACCCCACGTGTGGGGCCCTCCTTGATGTATGTGACTGTCTAGGCCATCCAACGGCTTGAACGTCAGCACCATATATAGTATATATTTTATATATTATATATATTATATATTTTATATCATATATATATGAGGTGGTGGGCCCTACGTGGGACCCACCCACATGTGATGTATGAATGTCCAGGCCGTCCAGGGCCTGGATGGGCTGATATATTGTATATAATATCAATATATTATATTATATTATATTATATTAACATATAATATAATATATTATATATTACTTTACAATTTAAATATTGTGGTGGGCCCTACGTGGGACCCACCTCTCCCTTTAATGCCTAAAAGCTGCACAGTAGCAGCTGTTATATAATATAATATATATATATATATATTATATACTGTATGTATATATAACGATGGGCCCTACATGGGACCCACCTCTACCTTTTTTAGGTAGTAGCAGCTGCCCTATTGTTGCTGTGTACAGCAACAAGTGGACCCCACCGCCAGCTGCTGAACACAGCATCAAGTTTCATGGGTCCCATCTGTTCTATCCACGCCTTCTATCTATGGGACCCACCATGAGGCATGTGTTGTATACAAACCATCTAACCATTTGAGATATCATTTTATGGCGTGAGCAAAAGAATGGGTTAGATCTAAAGTTTAAGTGGACCCCACCATTTAAATAGTGGACCGTGACATCCACCGTTCAAACTTCTAAGGGCCATGGTAGTCTCCAATTAAGCTGATATTATTTTCACTTCATTTATCTCTATGTTAACTTATGAATAGGTCGGCTCTCAAATATACATAAGGGTGGTCCCAATTGGATACACATGAGGCCCATCTGTGTGGCCTTTTTGATGTACATGAAGCCCGTTGGTGCGGCCCATATAATGAGGCCCATGTGATGTGGCCTGCTTGACATAAGAGGCCCATTGAGATGTATTCGAGGCCCTGGTGCGAGGCCAACTTGTTGTGTGCATTCGAGGCCCGATGTGATGTATGTTGGCTCGTATGATGAGGCATATGTAATGTAAATGAGGCCCATCATGATTATACATGAGGCCACAGGCCCACTATATGTTTGGCCCTATGTAGGCCACTCCTTGGGAGCAATGTTGGTTAAATGTCCATATTGATGGGCAATGATGGTTGGATGTCCACATTGTGACCTTCCCTTAGGCCTTGTTAGGCCCATTCTCATCATTCCCTTAGTGGGTTAACCCAAATAAGTGGGCCCCATTCACCGTGGATGAATGACTCCGTGCTGTCGGATTTGATATAACCACGGTTGAGTGTCGATCCTTATTCTATGGTTGATTAGTTGATCATCTATGGATCCCGCTTGTTTATCTACTGATTATCGATGCCGATTATCGATGCTGATTATCAGTGCCGATTGTCGAGGCCGACACCGATTATCGACCCTGATTATCATTGCTGACTATCGGTGCCGATTATCGAGGCCGACGTCGGTTATTGATATCGATTATGAGTATGTGACAACATAACATTATAATGCATGCCCATATGCATCATCTGCATGCTTGTGATGAGATGAGTGATTGATTAAATAATATGCCATTGGGTAGATTATTATGGGACTCTCTAAAAAGTGGAGATGCCAACATGAGCGCATAGTACGCGCATGATTGTTGTGTGACTGGATTGCGTGACTCATGCATCTCGTATTTATATGCCATGTATACTGTATGCCCTAGCGACATCAAGGCCATAGCCTCCACAGGCATATCGTGGTTTTCAGGATTGGATACTGAAAATCTTGTTCTACATGGGATACTATAGATATCCCTAGGTGAAAGTCCTTCAACTCTTATGGTACCAAGAGGTTGCTCCAACGTCTAAACTGAGTGGGTGCATGAGTGCCGAGTGCTGATTACCAGAAGGCCGCGCTATCCACCATGTCATGGTCAGTTGGAAGGGGGTGTGACCTTACCCGCCCGAGAGGAGGGGGCAAAGCTAGGCTGAGTTTGACTAGCTCAATGAATGGGTCAGCTATTGACGAGCCGAGCCCGATATTGGTAGGCAGATAGTGAGGTCTCTTCCACTCGCCTTATTACGCGCGATGGGGTAGCAATCTAGTTTGGAGTGTACTAGACCTCGGTGATATTCCAGAGTTGAGCTATATTGGTATGTGGACTTAGATGAGGATTCGTATGCATGAATTACATCTCACATCGCATGGCCTTGCTACGGCCGACATCATTCATGCCTTGCATCGCATAGCCTTGGTAGAGCTAATGGTATTCATGGGTTCATTAGCATTTTCCACATTACTCTAATACTGCATATCTGTATTACTACCTTGCGCACACACTTTCACCGCCCTCTAAGCTTTCTATAAGCTTATGTACGATCGTTGCGTGCAGGTGACGTTGGACCGTAGCAGCGCTGAGGTAGGAGCACATAGCAGATCATCTTGGAGCTTTTTATCCATTATCATTGTATTTCCCTTTATACTTATTGTACTTATAAAGTTTTTTATCATAGTGGAGATTTGATGGAGTTCTTGGTTATTGTTTGTGGGTTATGCCTTTGGTTATGCTTATTACGAATCAAAATGATGTTGAAAATCTTCCTCGTAGCATCTCAGGATCGGAACCTGTTGAATGGGTGCTGGGAGCTTAGAATGGGGTACTACGGAGGCTGTCGGTGCCAGATTTAGCGATCGAAAATTTTATGAGCCCAGTTTTCGAGTTTAGGGCGTGATAATGGGCCTCGCACAATGGGCCTCATACAATCATAATGGGCCTCATACCATCATAATAGGCCTCCTACAATCAAAACGGGCCTCGCACAATGGGCCTCATACAATCACAATGGGCCTCATACCATCACAATTGGCCTCCTACAATCATAATGGGCCTTATACAATCACAATGGGCCTCATACAATCACAATGGGCCTAGCACAATGGCCCTCAGACAATCATAATCAGCCTACATATCACAACGGTCCTACATATCACAACAGACCTACATATCACAACAGTCCTATATATCACAACAGGCCTACATATCACAACGATCCTACATTCATGGCCACGAGATGGGTTCCATGGTTTGAGTAGTACTACAGGGTATGGTGGAAAGCATTATTCTCAATGAGGGCCTAATAAGGGGAAAATAGAAATGGCTTAATAATGGGCTCTAGAGAGTTTACAACATGGACATTTAACCATCATTGCTCCTAAAGTGCGGCCTGCCTTAGATTCTAACTTACAATGGGGAATGGGCTTAGCAATAGGCCCTAGAGAGTTTTTAATGTGGACATTTAACCACCATTATCTCCTAGAATGCAACCCGCTATAGAGACTATCTCACAATGGGGCCCATGACCCTTAAACTAGCTATAAAAATGGATGGGCATCATAAACATTATCATATACATCATGGTGGAATCAACATCATAATTGGGCCTTGCACAAGGGTCTCATATATTACAATGGGTCTCATCACATGGACCTCACATACATCACAATGGGCCTCATCACATGGGCCTCATCACATCATAATGAGCCTCATATACATCACAATGGGCCTCATCATATAAGCCTTATATACATCATAATGGACCTCATCACATAGGCCTCATATACATTACAATGGGTCTCATCACAGGGGACTTATATACATCGCAATGGCCCTCACCACATAGGCCTTATACACATCACAATGGGCCTCATACAAGGGCCTCATATACATCACATTGGGCCTCATTACATGAAACTTATATGCATCACAGTAGGCCTCATACAAGGGCCTCACATACATCTCATTGGGCCTCATCACATGGAAGGTAAGACCCATACAAGATAGCCCATACTAGATGGCCAACTTAAGGTTTTGAGCCCAACAACACCTGACAGCTATTTGTCCAAATTTAGATATTGCATGAAATGCTTTGGGAAGGTGGTGGACCCCACTGACGTGGCCCCATATAAATTTTACATCAAATAGATTTTTGTGCAATGTTGGTTTTGGGCCATTTTAGAGTCAGATTCATGATCACGCGGGGCCTACATATGGTGAAAGAGAATAACCACCTAGTAGCTCTATGCATGGGATTTACAAATTATAAGGCAAGCCTCATTAGTTGGGTGAGTACAATTTACGGTGATGGCCCGAATATGGGTACTTGGAGAAACTGTGTAGGAAATATAGTGCAGAATTAGTTTTGGCCCAATTTTAAGTATATCCCATGATCACAAGGGACCACATTTTAGTGTGTCATTAGGTGACCTTGGTTGTACTATATATGCACTTTAAAAATTATAAGTTGGGACCAACTGGTTGTGCACATGTAATAGTTGGTATAGGGCCAAACATAAGCACTTTGATTTTCTGCATATAATTTTTCTGCACAACCATGCCTGACCACATTTTGGGATCCACTCCCTGATCATGTGGGGTCTGATTTGGCCCAATTAAAATATTATTTATCTATTCATTAGTGTAGGTTAGAGGTTCCAAGTGGTGGCCTACTCAAACCTCCAACGTGTGGTCCACTATAGAGGCCCAAAGTTGGTACAAAACACAAATAATCAGACAGTTTTCAGAAATGGGGTCTGTCACAACTTAGGGCCCAATTTTCAAACACTTAGGGATCATTCCTAACAAAGAGGTGGGACATCCCAGCTCACTTATATAAGGATTAAACATCCCCGAAAGTGGGACCCTTAACTGCAAAGTGTGGCGCCCACTACAAGGTGTCAAAGAGGCCTACATGCAATACAGTTAAGTACTTAGAAAATTTTCAACAAGCAGAAAGTGTAAAGGGAATGAAATAGATCTAATGGTAAGTGGAGCCCACATACTAGCAAACCATAGATAAGAGACACACAAAAATATACATGGGTTCTCAGATTGGATGAACTAATAAAATGCATATATCAGAAGTGATCCCACACCCAAGTGGGTCAATGAGAGGATAATTGTTATGTAGAACATAGATCCAACATATTCATCAAGTAACACATGAAATATATATTGATGAAATCTCTATGATCAGATTCTCTATTGAAAGATCTGATCCAATGGATGGTTTGGGAACAAGTCATTCAGGCCGTTTATAGGTTTCCAACCATACAGAGCCTTGGATCCATCTGAACCACACAGAAATTCAAGATTTGTCCTTACATAAGTAACTATTGGTCCAGAATTTTCTAAATTTATCATGAAAAATGTGACCATAGGGACCATAAATATGATTATTAACTCTCTCACGTAAGTTAAGAGCAAATATCAAATACATCTGAATGTTGGAATCACGGATATGGCCCAAACAAAAATGGTCACAATAAGCTCCTAAATACATCATTCGTATAAGGCCAAGATCTCAACCGTCTGAACTCCAATTGAGGATTATTATATACTGTTAAAAATCTAGTTCAATTTTCTATGCATCCAATGGAACATATATTTTTAATGCATTCACTAAAAGAGTTAAAAATGGGTCCATTTAGGCAAATCGGAATCCTACATGTGCTGCTGGACAGTAGCCAAGTAAACTTGATGTTACGGATGATGGAATCGTTGGATGACAACGAAATTTGGTCCAAAGTTAGTTCATATTGTGATTCATAATACCCCAAAGTTTCAACTCTGATCTTAGCATGATTGGTTTTTTATGTTTTTTAGAACTTATTGTCCAGAAACAAAAATGGGATTACAAATGATGGGTGTAGATATGATGTTCATCTTGGTGGACCATACTGACATGGGCCACTTTGTTAACTACCATAGATATAAATACATATACACAAGAACTCCACACTAGTGGGGCCCACACATATCAAGAAAATAAAAAGGGGAAGACAGAGGAGGTTGAGGAAGATGGAAGGAGGGGTGTCGACTCACTTCAATGGATAGATAGTTGGATGATGATATGTGGTCCACTCCCTCTTGATCAATGGTGGGACACACCTTGGCTCCACTCTCTTTAATGTCTGTTAAAATTTTAGAATTTTTATAAGTATAGGAAAAGAATAAGTATAAGAGAGCTCCTACTCTTATATAGGTAATTGGGGCTTGAGGTGGCAAAATGATGTGGCAAGTTCATGGGATCTCATTAGTGCTGAAAGTAAGGTGGAATGTGATGTATGGTATATGTAGTGGATGAATAAGGTGGATGGTGCTAAGTATACATTGGCCGAGGTGGAAGAAATATAAACATGCATTGGCTAATGGATGGATAAGGGTTATGGGTTGTAGGTGATGCATAGTGGATGATGAAGTGGAGTGTTGCAATGTGACACAAATCAAGACATGCATTAGTTGCATGTATAAGTTGAGGTGGACAGGAGCCATGATTAGTTTCTAATACATGGGAAGAGAGCTAATGATGAGTTTTTGGATAGAATCTAATTTTGTCTTATAGTGCTTGTCTTATATGTGCTAGGCTCTTATTTTGTCATGTAGCAATTGTTCTATTTATTGGTAATTTTCATGTTATAAAAGTGGAATTTAAGCCCACATGGGTTCAAGTCCAATGGGCCAAACATAATAAAGGTTGCTTGTGTCACTGGATACATAATTTGGGTCATAAATTCGATGGGTCATATTTCACTAACGGAGCGTGGATTAACACACGGTTTTCACCATTGTGATCGCAACGACGACGCGGTCCACATGATAGAGGTCTCAAGGTCATTCAGAATAAATCACTTTGGTGAGTTTTCTAGGTGCACTAGGGTGCAGTGTATAGTCTATAAATGGTGCGAGTTGGGACACGTGCACACAAGTGATATTGCAAAAGACCGGGATCCCACACCCAAGGCCTCTTATGTCTTAAGAGAACATTTGGATAGCAAGATCTGTCCACTAAATATTTTACAAGTTATACAACACCCATTTACAAAACATGCCAGGCGGACCTCATTACATAAAAGGTAAGGAACATACAAGATAGCCCATACTAGATGACCCACTTAAGGTTTAAGCCCAAAAATATCTGAGAGTTATTTTTCAGAGTTTAAATGTTGCATTAAATGCTTTGGGTGGTGGTGGACCCCACTTATGCGACCCCCCATAAATTCGATGTAAAACAGACTTTTGATGCAGGGTTAGTTCTGAGTTATTTTAGAGTCAGATTCATGATCACGTGGGGCCTACATATGGTGAAAGAAAATAACCACCTAGTAGCTCTATGTATGGGCTTTACAAATTACAAGGCAGGCCTCATTGGTTGGGTGAGTACAATTTACGGTGATGGCCTAAACATGGGTTCTTGGAGAAACTATGTAGAAACTGTAGTGCAGAATTAGTTTTGGCCCAATCTTGAGTACGTCCCATGATCACAGGGGACCACCATTTAGTGTCTCATTAGGTGCCCTTGGTTGTACTATATATTTACTTTAAAAACTATAATCTGGGTCCAACTGGTTGTGCACATGTAATATTTGGTATAGGGCCAAACATAGGTACTTTGATTTTATGCACATAATTTTCTGCACAACCATGCTTTACCACGTTTTGGGATCCACTCCCTAATCATGTGAAGTCTGATTTAGCCTGATTAAAATATTATTTATCTATTCATTGGTATATGTTAAAGGTTCTAAGTGGTGGCCTACTCATATCTCCAGCGTATGGTCCACTATAAAGACCCAAAGTTGGTACAAAACACAAATAATTAGACAATTTTTAGAAATGGGGTCTGTCACAACTTAGGGCCCAATTTCCAAACACTTATAGAAGAATTAAACATCCCTCGTAGTGGTACCCTTAACTATAGAGTGTGGAGCCCACCACAAGGTGTCAAAGAGGCCTACATGCAATACAGTCAAGTACTTGGAAAATTTCAGCAAACAGAAAGTGCAAAGGAAATGAAATAGATCCCACACAAAAATATGCATGGGTTTTCAGATTGGATGAACTCATAAAATGCATAAATCACAAGTGATCCCACACCCAAGTGGCTCAATAAGAGGATGAATGTTATATGCAACATATATCCAACATACACATTTAGTAGCACATGAAATATATTGATCAAATCTCTATGATCAGATTCTCTATTGGAAAATCTGATCCAATGGATGGTTTAGTAATACATCATTTAGCTGTATATAGGTTTCCAACCATACAGAGCCTTAGATCCATCTAGACCATACAAAATAATTTAAGATTTATCCTTACGAAAGAATCTACCGGTTTAGAATTTTCTAAATTCTATCATGAAAGAATCTAATCATAGGGATCGTACATATGATCAATAATTATCTTAAGTAAGTTAAGAGCAAACATCAAATACATCTGAGCGTTGGAATTATGGATATGGCCCACACAAGAATGGTTATAACAAGTATATCTTTCGTATAAGGCATTCATATAAGGGCAAGATCTCAGTCGTCCAAACTTCGATTGAGGCTTATTACATACCATTGGAAAGCTAGTTTGATTTTCTATGAATCCAACAGAACAGATATTTTAATACATTCATTAAAAGAGTTAAAAATGGGTTTGTTTTAGGAAAATTGGAATCCTGCATGTGCTGCTGGATAGCAGTCAAGTAAACTTGATGTTACGAATGATTGGACTGTTGAATGGCTACGAAATTTGGTCAAGAGTTAGTTCATATTGTGGTTCATATTATTCCCAAGTTTCAACTCCAATCTTGTCACGATTGATTTTATATGATTTTTAAAGCTTTCTATCTAGATACAAAAACAGGATTACATGAGAAGGGTGTGGATATGAAGTTCATCATGGTGGACCATACTGACATAGGTCACTTTGCTGACCATCATAGCCATAAATACATGCACAAAAGAACTCCACACTATTGGGGCCCACACATATCAAGAAAATAAAAAGAGGAAGCAAGAAGAGGATGAGGAGGATGGTAGGAGGGGTGTAGACTTACCTCAAGGGATGGATAGTTGGATGATGATGTGTGGTCCACTCCCTATTGGTTTGATTATGGGCCACACCTTGGCCCCACTCTCTCTTAAAATCCTAAAATTTTTCAAAGTATATGAAAAGAATAAGTGCAAGAGAGCTCCTACTCTTATATAGGGAATTGGGGGTTAAGGTGGCAAGATGATGTGACAAGTTTATGGGATTTTATTGGTGCTAAAAGTGAGGTGGAAGGTGATATATGGTATGGGTAGTGGATGGATGAGGTGGATTATCCTAAGCATGCATTAACCAAAGTAGAAGAAATCTAAACATGCATTGGGTAATGAATGGATAAGGGTTATGGGTTATAGGTGATGCATAGTGGATGATGAAGTGGAGCGTCTTAATTGGTTGTTTGAAGTGATGTGGCACAAATCAAGACATACATTGGATGCATATATAGGATGAGATGGACATGAGCCATGATTAGTTTCTAAGGCATGGGGAGAGCTAATGATGAGTTTTGGGATAGAATCCAATTTTGTCTTATAGTGTTTGTCTTATATGTGCTGGCTTCTTATTTTGTCATGTAGCAATTGTCCTATTTGTTTGTAATTTCCATGTTCTAAAGGTGGGCTTTAGACCCACATGTGCTCAAGTCCAATGGGCCTAGCATAATAAAGGTTACTTGTGTTACTGGATATATAATTTGGGCCTTATATTCAATGGGTCATATCTCACTAACGGAGTGTTGGATTGATGCGCGGTTTTCACCATTGCGATCGCAGCGACGACGCGGTCCACATGATAGAGGTCTCAAGATTATCCAGAAAAAATCACTTGGCTGAATTTTTTAGGTGCACTAGGGTGCAATGTGTGGTCTATCAATGGTGCGAGTTGGGACACATGTGCACACGAGTGATGTTGTAAAAGACTGGGATCCCACATGTACTAATACAGAATCTCGAACAAAACATACACTCTCCTATAAATGGCCGATATATATATATATATATATATATATATAGACCTGATTAATTTTCAGAAAAAAAAAAGTTCTTCATCTTTAACTTGGAAATTTTCAAGGTAGCCATGTTTGCCTGAATGTCAATCATTTTAGGGGAAACTATCAAGTAGAATCTTTGAACACCAATGCATTCATGTATAATCCTGCATAAATGACTATGTACTATGAGGTCAGTATACACTTTAGCCATAAGTTAACATCTGTCATCTCCAGATCTCCAAATGTTTGGATTTAATTTAAAGAGGCACTCAATTAGCATGTGTGAACACAATCTAAAGACATTTACAATAACAAAAATGCAAAGATGAGCATGCCGGTAATAAATCAGAAAGTGGCAACAAGAGAAAATGAGATGTGGAACAAATCCCAATTAAAGAAATGCAGGGGACTCTACCCATAGATCTCTTTTACAGGGAACTCTTATTAATTGCCTTGGTGGATTGTAGTTTCCTTCGTCCATTGGGGTTTTGAAAAGAAGTTTTATCACTGATGAAAAAGTAAAAAGAAGGAATATATATATATATATATATATATATATATATATATATAGAGAGAGAGAGAGAGAGAGAGAGAGGAAATGTAGGGGAAAGAAAATAGTTTTGTATTATCTCCAAAACATCCATAGGCATCTTATCAATATAAGTAAGAACCCCAACATCAAAACCAGTACTCAAAACAACAAAAGAAGGTTTTTTTTATTAGCATTTGATGAACACTTTCTTAGAGCTTAGGAGCTACCAATTTAATAGTTGAATTTTATGAGGAATGTTCAAAATTGTGATGACACAATTTATGAGCAAAAGTCACATGTTAAGCAACTACTCTGTGCTTGAAATTCCCATATCAGTGTCCATGGTTCCTAAGAAACATGACTTCTACCTATATCAGTACAATGGATTTCTCAAAATATGAGCAGTTGGAGTAGAATAGCTCAGATACTGTCACTTGAAAGGAGTGTTGAACCAAACCATGCAATTGATGCCGAAAAAACATGCAAATTAAAATATGGAAACTTTTGTCGTATAATGGTAATACTTTTCAATTGGGTTTATATCTTCCTTTCATAAGTCAATACAATAGGTTTGAAGCTACTGTCCCAATTTCAATTACAGGATGTCAAATCTTGTTATACAAAATAGATGAGAGTTCTGGAGAGAATGCATAATTTAATGAGATTCGAGCCTGCAAAAACCAAATACATGTATTTAACAAATTAAAAGGGGAAAAAAAGGAAAATAGAGAAGCATTTCGGTGGTGATGCAGAATTTAATGAGATGCCTTCCAAGGAATAACTTATGGCTAATAACCATTGGATGGTCATGATCAGTCCACGATCCCAACATCAATTATATGATAACATTTTTTTTTTCTTTTTAAAGGATGATTATATGATAACATATAAACGACAATACGACAATATTTACAAATTTAGATCTTACCTTATGTGCAGATTGCATCAAGATTAGCATCAAACAAATCAAATACAAAGCATCACACCTTGTATTGAGCATCAATGAACTTTTGCCAAGCAATCGCGAATATTTCTATTTCAAATTGGCTTAACATGATTTGTAAAATCGACCATAAATAGTAGTGACAAGGCTATGATAATTGATGATAAGGATTGAATAAGATGGGCAATTAGAGGGGAATCAAGTGAGAGTGACAGAGGGCTAGTGTTTTAAGAGAGAGAGAGAGAGAGAGGGAGAAGGGGGGAGGGGGGGGGGGGAGAGAGAGAGAGAGAGAGAGAGAGAGAGAGAGAGAGAGAGAGAGTCGATGCATGGTGGGGGGAGGGAAATGGCAAAATGGGATCGAGCAGATTAGGGATTTTTATTTTTGCTTTTATAAGCACCCTTTGCCGACGGTCGGTTTTACTTCGCACAGGCAAAGGGTTCCCCCAACTGACGGCTAATCACTACTTTCTTGTAGTGTTAATTATTATATACTGATTTTCTTCTTAATTCTCTATTTTATGGTAATCCAAGAAGTAAAAATATCTTGCTTTACCATACAAATTTTCTGGCTTCATAGGTTTCTTTTGTATTTTGTCATTCATATTCCTCTACTTAATATTTGGAAGTATAGGTGCACTTTAGGAATGTATAAATGGAATAAGGAATGGTTTTAATAATATATATATATATATATATATATATATGTATATGTATATGTATATGTATATATATAGGTAGATTTATAGGATAAACATTAAACCAACCATGCTCAGTAGGATAGAATGTTGGATGAGTTGGGGGTCGTTGCACAAAACCTTAGGATCTAGCCTCCCAAAAAAAACCAGAATTATGGGATAATAAAGCAATAAAATAAATCAAAGCACAAACCACACGACACAAGAGATTTTTATGTGGAAAACCCTCAAAGAGGTAAAAACCACGAGACCTAGTCCAGAGCAACAATACACGATGAAGTAGAACGTTACAACCGATCACAAGCACACACTGCTTAGATCAAACCTTCTTCACTCATGCAGGAGTGGATAAATAATAAGAGAATAAAAAAATGGAGAGATCTCACTAATCACGAGGACGTAAAAGTGCTGAGATGTTGAGTGCACAGTAGATCACCTCTACGAACAGAACTTCTCATCCACAAGCTTCCTCTCACTCTTTCTTTCACTCTCTCACCCCTTTGATAGCCCTAAACCCTTTACCAAACCCTTGTAAATCTTTAAGAAACTCCATTGCATTTCCTAGAAAAGCCCTAAGAACCCCTATTTATATTTTATGCAATTCCCTTTCGCACCTCTTGCGAAACTACCTCAAAATTTCGCACTTCGTACAAAATCCGGACTCAAATCTGCATAACCTCGACTGGTCGAGCGGCCCACTTGACCGGTCAAGCACCTTGAAATTTTTAATATAATCGGTCGCTGGACTTTGAGTCGAGTGTCACTCGAATAGTCGAGCACCACCCTCGACCGGTCGAGCAAGGCACTCGACCGGTCGGTGACGAGGAGAAAATCTCCATCAAATCTCCCCCTTTTCGACTCAGGAGGAATTCACCTTCTTCAAGCAAGCATGGTTTCTACAACCCTCAAACTTGCCGTTGAGAAAAGCCTTAGTCATCATATCTGACATATTATCGTCCGTGTGGACCTTCTCAAGCTATAACACCTTCTGTTCCAAAGTATCCCTGATCTAGTGGTACCGAATCTCTATGTGCTTCAACTTGGAGTTCTGACTTGGATCTTGCTCAAGTGTATAACACTTTGACTATCGCAATAGACTATGTGCTGCTCCTGCTTCAGGTTAAGTTCATATAGGAACCTCTTCATCCAAAACATCTCTTTACATGCCTCTGTGACCACAATGTACTTGGCCTCTGTCATAGACAATGCTATGACCTTCTATAACTTGCTCTGCTAGGAGACTGCTCCCCTTACAAACGTGAACATGAACCCTAATGTATACTTCCTGGAGTCTATGTCACCTGCCACATCTGCATTTATGTAAGCCCTTTAACAGAGGTTTTCTTTCACCATAGCATAGGCTCAACCTGGATGAGCCTCTTAGATACCGCAGTATCCATTTCATCGCTGCCCAATGTTCTTTGCAGGGATTGGTAAGATACCAGCTGACAACACCAACTGCATATGCTATGTCTGGGCATGTACACACCATAGCATAGATAAAACTTCCTACTGCTGACGCGTAAGGTATCTTCTACATCTCATCTACCTCTGCCTTCGTCTTGGGACACTGCCTACCGCTCAATTTGAAGTGACTATCTAGTGGAGTACTGACTGACTTCATTGCATTCATATTGAACCGCTCTAGGACTTTCTCAATTTACCGCTCTTGTGACAACCAAAGCTTCCTGTTACTTTTGTCATGGGTTATCTCCATTCCTAGGATCTGCTTAGTTGGGCCCAAGTCTTTCATCACGAACGACTTGTCCAACTCATGTTTCAGCCTATCAATCTTCTTGATGCCTTTTCCCATGATGAGCATGTCATCAACATGTAACAGCAGAACTAAGAAATCACCATCTGAGAACTTGCGCATGAACACACAGTGGTCCAACTCTGTTCTGTCATACCCATGCTTTAATATGAATGAGTTAAACTTCTTATACCATTACCTTGAAGCTTGTTTCATCTTAGACAAGCTCTTCCTCAGCCTACACACTATATGCTCTTTGCCCTTGACTTTGAACCCCTATAGTTGATGCATATAAATCTCTTCTTCCAGGTCACCATGGAGAAAGGCAGTTTTAACATCTAACTGCTCTATCTCCAGATCCATACTAGCCACCAACTCAAGCAACACCCGTTTAGATGTCATCTTCACCACTGGTGAAAATATCTCCTCAAAGTCTATACCTTTCCTCTGACCGAACCCTTTCACTACAAGTCTGGCCTTGAACCTTGTTTGTGAATTCTTCTGCTCAATTTTCTTTCTAAACACCCACTTGTTGCTTAGAACTTTCTTGCCCTTAGGCAATTTCACCATATCATAGGTGTGGTTCTTTTGTAAGGATTTCATCTCCTCTTGCATAGCTTTCAACCACCCCCCTTATGCTCGTCGGCTAGGGCCTCAGAATAATCTTCTGGCTCTCCCCCATCAATGAGCATAATGTACTCATGCGGCGAGTACCTCTTGGAAGGGTGTCTATCCCTAGATGACCTTCTCACCTATGGCTCAACAAGTGGATCAAGTGGGGGCTGCTCCCCTAATCCATCTTCTGTAGGAACTCTCTCGTCCTCTGCACCTTACTGTACTCCCTCGTCATCAGGCACCACAGGAGGAGTAATTGGATCCATCTCCTCTAGCTCTCTTGAACTAGGTTGGTTCTTCTCTAGCTTACGAATGTCTTCTATACATTGATCTTCAAAGAATACCACATTTCTGCTCCCGACAAGCTTCTTCTCGGTCAGATCTCACAATTTATAACTGAACTTTTCATCACCGTACCCCAAGAACACACACTGCTTCATATCGAGCTTGGACCTCTCATCCTTTGGTACGTGAATGGATGCCCTGCATCCAAACTCCCTTGCTAAAAAGTTTTATAAGATTTTTAAAAGTAAGAAAAGAGTAGATTTTCAAAAACCCTTTGAGAAGAAAAAAGGGTAAATCTAAAAACTGAAAATATCTAAAAGATAGTCAGTGTTTCAACTACCATGAATATGGGCATTTGGCAAATAAGTATCCAAAAAGAGACAAGCCAAAGAGAAAAGGCATGTTAGCCACATGGGATGAATCATCCAGCTTCGAAGCTTCTTCTAAGTCGGATGAATCAGAACCTGAAACTTCAAATGAAGTCAAGGCTTTAATACCTCTATCCAGAGTCACTTCCACAGATTGTTGTGATTCAATTGAATATGAAAATCTAAGTGACCTTGAAAATAAAGATGATCTTTAGGATACCTATAATGCCTTATACAGGGAATGTGTAAGATTTCTATCAAGCTAAATCTTCAAAAAGAAAATTTTCTGAAATTAAAAGAGGAATTTGAAAATTCTGTTTTAGAAAAATCTCAAATTTCTAATTGTTTTGAAAAAGCAAAATACGATTTGAGTTTCGAAACTTCTGAACTTGAAAAATTAAGAACAGAAAATGAGAAACTAAAACTTGAAGTTTCTTCCCTATCGAGTTCAAAGGATACATGGAGGTATGCCCATGAAGACCTTAAACTTGAAAAGTTGTTAACCACATCTAGAAAATGTGGAGATAGATCAGGTCTGGGTTATGTCAAAGACATACATCAGGAAAAAAAAAGAAAGAAGAGTGTATCTCCGACATTTATCAAAGGAGAATCCTCTAACTCAAAAGGAAAAGGCTTGAAATATAATAATCAAAACAACTTTAAAAATGTAAAAATTTTTCAAGCATCTAAAGTGAATACTAATAATGTCAGCTTTAGAAAACAATGATATAATGTAACACCCCATACTTTTGCGTATTCGGGTGTTACCATTATAAACTATAATTGTATATTTGTATGAGGGTACACAAAACTTAAGTTATTAACCATTATTTAATAAGTCATAATACTCACAACCCACCATTAAAACTTGACAGTTAGAATATCAAATTCACAAATTTAATCGCTAATTTAAAATAAATCGATAATCGTAAGTTGAGACCCTTGTATTGTGACCCACATAAACAATTAGAGAAAAGTATAAGAAATTGAACATACTATTAACACTAATAATAATAATAATAATAATAATAATAATAATGGTAATGGTAATTAATATTATAAATATGTATTGAGTCATCTAATCCCTAATCCAGTAGTTGATTACTAGTTAAGTGTTCCCTTAGACCCTTTTTAACCGTTGATATACAAATTGGGTATGATCCGACCATCAGACCAACAGAAATCCACAATTAGAGTTAAAAGCTAGAAGTATGGCCCACCTAATCTAGAAATTTTCCTCATCTATGGTCTGGAGAGCTAATAAGACTAGTAGGAACCATCAGACCATATAGATCTCACAACACCTAACAGTGGAGCCCACACTCATTGAGTGAGTGTACACCAGTGGGTGCACACGCTGTGCATCGATCTGTAGATTTGGTCAAATGAGCTTTGACTCGATAAAAGTTTGAAATTTCCACGATTTCAGCCAAATATTTCCCGCCCGTCTCAAGTTTGAATAAACTACACCATCTGATGATGCAAGTGATCATGCATCTAATCTCATCATTGAAATCCAAACCGTCCATTTTCCAGATAGGGTCCCACCGACCCTAACCATGGCGAGATCCACTGTCGGAAGTCAACCGCACAAGCCCGGTCAGTGACCGATCAGACGTTGCAAAGGGAGAGCGCTGATGAGGAGAGAAGATCCACATCTGCAGGTGTGTTGACAAATCCAGTCGTAGGAAAGCGTCGGACAACTACCACGCATGCAGTAGCAACCTCATCACCCCTACCATTTTCGATTATAGCTCTCTGCCCGACAAAAGGTAGAGAGAATCTTACCGTTTTAGGAAACTGATCATTCAAGCCATTCTCCCTCTTCTAGAAGCCTCCTACGAGCGATCTGGATCATAGGAATTAGGGCGACTCGAAAATATCATAAGCACAACGATATTTTAGCGAGAACTTCGCTGCAGTGCGAGTTATTGCCATTTGAATGAGTGTATGTTTAACGGTCCCTGTTTCTTCGTAGAATGGGACCCACGAGCCTTCTGGACAACATCTAGACCGTCTAAATGCATTAGATCATCAGATCAGCCAACCCATTCGAAAATGTCATGATTAAATGACGATCTTCTCCAAAATAGCTATGAGACCCACTTTCTGTGATAGCAATCCTAACGCTAATCTAAAACGTCCATCGTGTGGCCCACCCCATCTAATATCCATGATAATTTAGATTTGAGGCCCATGCACAAGATCAGATGCAAGGGGAGACCCTAATGACGATCATTCTCGGTTGCTGTGTTAACTAACCCGCTAATCTTCGTTAGTAGCTGTAGAACCATCCAGAAATGAAGAGGCTATAAATAGCCATTCTGTTAGGGCAAATCCCAAGAAAAAAAGGAAAGAAATAGTAAGAGAGAGAGTGAGAGAGATTGGGTGCCGTTAGAGTGAGTTGCATGCCCTGAAGAAGATAGAGAAAGAGAAAGAAGATTGAGAGAGAGGAAGAAGATAGTGAGAGAGAAAGAAGAAGGAAGAAAGAGAGAGAAGGAGCTGCCGGATGAGTTTCCAGGAACCGGCCATCACAGGCCCAGCTCGTCGTGCTCAAATCCTCAGCTCAGTCAGGTATCGAAACTGAAATAACCCCTGTCACAGCCTTACATCAGATTCATTATTAACCCAACCCAACATTCTGCTGAATAAGGCCAATATCACCCCATGTCAAACCCCAAACTCGAAAACCGAGCTCATAAAATTTTCGATCGCCGAATCTGGCCCCAATAGCCTCCATAATACCCCATTCTTGGCTCCTGGCACCCACATACCATGTTCCGATCCTGGGATCCTACAAGGAGGATTTACAACATGAATTTATTTCATAATAAGCATAACCATAAGCATAACCCACAAACAACAACCAACAACATCATCACAAATTCCACTATGATAAAAAAAAACTTTGAGTACAATGCATAAAGGGAAATATAATGGATAACAAAAGGCTCTGGAAGCTCAGTTGCATGCTCCTGCTCCTATTCAGCTAATTTCTAGCGTCACCTGCATGTAACGGTCATGCATAAGCTTATAGAAAGCTTAGAGGGTTGTGTAAGTGTGTGCGCAAGGTAGAAATGCAAGTATGCAATATCAAAGTAATGCGAAAGTTATGTTGGTAAGTTCGTGAATGCTATCAGTTGTACCAAGGCTATGCGATGCAAGGCATGAATGTTATCGGCCATATCAAGGCTATGATGCGATGCAATGCCTAAATGGCTAATGTCATATGCAATATGCAATGCAAGCATACCAATCCTCATCTAAATCCATATAACAATACAGCTCATCACTGGAGTATCAAATATCAATATAGTTGTTACTCTGGATAATATCATCAGGGTCTAGTACACTCTATGCCAGCTTGCCGCCCATATCCGAGCGCAGAATTGGATAAGTGGAAGAGACATCACTATCCTCATGCCAATATCGAGCTCAATTTATCAATAGCGAACCCATTCCTCAAGCTGGTCAAACTCAACCTAGACATTGCCCCCTCACTCAAGCGGGTAACGTCACACCCCCTTCTAGCCGATCACGACACAATGGGAGATGTGGCCTACTAGTATATGGCCCTGGTGCGCTCATACATCCATTCGGTCTCAACGTTGGAGCATCTTCCTAGTACCATAAGAGTTCAGGGACTTTCACCCAAGGACATCATTGCGCCCTAGTGGTTAGAAGTATTTCCGGTATCCAATCCTGCCATCCACAATATGCTTGTATCCACTCGGGCGGGTAAGGTTGCACCCCCTTCCAATAGACCATGACACTATGGGAAGCGTTGCCTCCTGGTATTTGGCACTTGACGCTCATGTATCCACTCGGTCTAGACATTAGAGCAACCTCCTTGTACATAAGGGTTTAGGAAATTTCACCCAGGGACATCTATCGCACCCCATTTAGAGAAAAGATTTTTGGTGTCCAATCCTGCCATCCATGATATGCCAGTGGAGGCTATGGCCTTGATGTCGCTAGTGCGTACAATAGTCATGCAACACAATGTGAGATGTATGAATCACACTATCCAGTCATGCAGCGATCATGCAAGTACCGTGCGCTCATGTGGGGCAACTCCGCCTATAAGGAAGTCCCATAAACAATCTGCCCAATTGCATATGCTATGATCAGTCACGCCCATATCAAGCATACATATGATGCGTATGGGCATGTATCATGAAGTCATACTAAGCATATTATACTATGATGAACACTCCTTAAAACAAGGATAGGCCTAGACATCTTACACATATTAAGAATGAGCCTAACAATTATGGGAGCCCTATGATTTGGGTTAGTCCACTAAGGGAAGATGAGAATGGGCCTAACAACGGGCCTTAGGGAGGGTTACAATGTGGACATTTGACCACCATTACCCTTACAATGTGGACTTTTAACCATCATTGCTCCCAAGGTATGGCCCATTATAATACCAACCTGGAAGATGAATGGGCATCATAAACATCATGGTGGAATCACATATCACAATTGGGCCTCATATACATCATATTGGGCCTCACACAAGGGCCTTACATACATCTCAATGGGCCTTGTTCAAGGGCCTCATACACATCAAAATGGGCCTCACATATACATCACATTGGGCCATATCTTATGGGCCTCAAGTACATCACAATGGGCCACATCCATGGGCCTTAAATAAATCACAATGGGCCTTATATCTGAGCCTCAATTACATCACATTTGGGCCTCAAACATGGGTCTCAAATGCATCACATTTGGGCCTCAAATACATCACATTTGGGCCACACCAATCAGCAAGTGGGCCTGAACATTGATGGACGGTAAGGATAAAACTTACATATCATGGTGGGCCTTGAAATGATCTGGAAATAGGGTGGACGGTGTGGATATAACGCCTACATCATGTGGGTCCCACTATCCACGTGTAGAAGGTGTGGACAGATACACCACCATCAGGCCCTACTATCTCAAACCTCTGGACGGAAGGGATAAAACACATATATAACGGTGGTCCCCACCGTCTAGAGATGGATGGTGGATATAACACATACACCAAAAGTGGGTCCCACCGTCAATGGATGATGTGGATATACACTACCTCATGATCAGACCCACAGAGCTTGCTGATGTTAATATAGCAGCTATATATCTGGTGTAAGCGTACTCCAGCCAAACCTCTTCTACATCGACAGAGGTGGGTCCCACGTGGGACCCACTAGATACACACACACACATATGTGTGTGTGTGTTATGTATATATTATTATATATTATATATTTATTTATTTATTATTATTATTATTTTTATGACTGCCATAGTCCAGTAACCACCATCCAGTGGACTGGACGGTGTGGACTACCACACGTGCAGCAGGCCCACCGTCCACGATTCCACGAATGGTGTGGATGTAAGACACATGCATCATGTGTGGGTCCCATGTGGTTGGGCCACACGCATTGGATCAACCTGATACTTGTGATTTCCCTCACCCAGGGCAGCAGCAAGGTGGGCCTCACGATCGGACGGTGGTTAAAATACTTGCATCATGGGTGGGCCATACCATCAAGAGAGAGAGAGAGAGAGGGAGAGAGAGAGAGAGACGTGGGATGGAGGGGAGGGGCTTCGCCACTATGAGCTCTCCCTAGGTGGGCTATGTACATACAATACATACATCAAAATGGGTCCTAAATCATGGGGGCCCTAAATCATAAAAATCAATGGTGGAGATCCCTTTCCACCAAAAGATGCAAGGTCTAGATGACCTTTCCATAAATGGGAAAATAAACATCATGATGGGGTCTATGGAGAATGGCCCCATCATGGGATGAACATATGAATCATGGTGGGCCATCGGCTACACCTAGGGTCCAAGGTAGGATCCATATCATCAATCGGTAAGCCCACTTGCCCCATCACTAAAATTACTATCTAATCCTACAAAACACCCACCGATTGCTAATCTTCTTGGTTATATTTCTTCCATAGCTCCTTAGCTTCAACTTAAACGGAGGATGATGAAGATTGAAGGGTTGGGATGAGAGATGAGGGGGTAGGAAGTGGGCCACACTTGGCTCTCTTCTTGGAAAGCTTGGACATCCACTCTCTTTGGTGCTTGGAAAATAGTGGAGAAAATGAGAGAGAGATGAGATGTAAGGAGAGAGGGATGGGTTTTTGTAAGGAAGAGTTGACTTTGGGGATGGCTTGTGTAAGAGAGGGATGGGTGTGATGGGTGGAGTGATGGGTTGTGTGCTTGACTAGTGATTAATTGATTGATGTGATGTTTGGGTAGAGATTCTCTCAGGATTCGCACTACGCAACGTTTTCTTAAAAATAGACGTGGGCCCACAACTCCTGGCCTGAGTATCGCATCGGTGCTCAAGATGCGGCATTGGAACCGCGGCGACGGCGCAGTCGCAATGATACAAGTCTCGGGTCGAGTTGACTCATATATATAGGATACGACTAAGGGTCATGCGTAAATACTGATTACAAGTTGTGGGTTGCCAGAATTCGACAGGGAGGATTGCGGGAGTCTATGGAATAGTACGGTCTAGGATATGGGCTTTACTGCTCTCCCCTCTAAATAAAAATTTTATCCTCGAAATTTATACTATCATCGCAACTAAACATAACTCACATAAGGAGAGAAATTATTGCATCATATATAATCAAAACATAATACAACATACAATCAAACCTCGAAGAGATAGGGATAGTGCTTATAAATCTCAGCCTTGCGCTCCCAAGACGCCTTGTCCACATTATGATGACCCCACTGAACCTTCATTAAGGGAATTAACAGGGTTCAGAGGACCTGCTCCTTCTAATCAATGATACGAACTGGTTGCTCAATGTAAGAAGCGTCCTCACGAACCTCCAATGGTTGCCAATCAATAAAGGAATGATGTCTGACATACACTTCCTTAACATAGAGACATTGAAAACGTTGTGGACGTTAGACAACTGAAATGGGAAGGCAAGCTTATAGGTCATGGCGCCAATGCACCCAGTGATCTCGAAAGGTCTTATGAATCTCAGGGCAAGCTTGCCCTTTCCTCCAAACTGAACCACACCCTTCATGGGTGAGACCTTGAGGTACACATGGTCCCTAACGGTAAACTCCAAGGGACAACGCTGACGATCAGCAAAACTCTTCTGCCAGCTCTGAGCTGTGGGCATCCTCTACCTGATGATATCGATACTGTCACACCCCAAACTCAAAAATCGGGCTCATAGAATTCCCGATCACTGAAATCGGTGTCGACAACCTCCGTAGTACCCCATTCTCAGCTCTCTGTGCCTATACACTAAATTCCGATCCTGGGATCCTACAAGGAGGATTTTTCAACGTACATAACCACAAGTTTACCCAAATCACAAAGGCAACATTATCATCACATATCAACTAATATAAACAGTTGAATACAGTGCTGAAAGGGAAACACAAGGTAAATGTCAAAAGCTCCAGAAGCTCTGCTGCACACTCCTGCCTCAGCTCGATTACGTCTTCTCATTACCTGCATGCATCCATTATGCATAAGCTTATAGAAAGCTTAGAGGGTGTTGTACGTGTGTGCACAAGATAAGTGTCAAGCACACAAATATCAGCATAAGTGGAATACTGGCAAGGCTATAAGTCATTTAATATCAAAGTAATACAGAAACATGCCGATAAGTCCATAGTACTATCAGCCTTATCCAGGCTATGCGATGCAAAAACATAATAAGCCAATATCATATACTGAGGAAGTAATGTAGATCAGTTATGCAATGCGGAGACATAGTAAGCCAAATATCATATACTGAGAATGCAATGCAATATGCAAATCCTAACGAGTCCATGAATACTATCAGTCTTATCTTGGCCATTTAATGCAGAAACATAGCGACCCAAATGCCATATGCCGCATATGTAATGCAATATGTTGATGTTAGCGAGTCCATAATACCATCAACCTCATTCAGAATATGCAATACATGAGCATAGTAAACCAACTGCTATGTGCTGAGAATGCATTGCAATATGCGGTGCGAATGAAATGACCAAGCTAAAGCGTGAAGTCGGGATGATAATATGTAGTATCGCAAGCCGTGGGGTCCATCATAAGGGACTTCTATCCAAACTAGTCTCATACCTAAATTTAAATAGGTAGACTCAATGTGGTAAACTCCTGATCTCAGGCTAGTCGCGCGCCTAACCAAAATCCTAGACATTTCGAAGGTACACATTTCAAATTAGTTGTGCACCACCAGCACATTTCAGATTAGTTGTGCACCACCGGCCCGAGTAGATAGTGAATGAATGAGTAAAATTCTGAGTACGCAATTCCTATTCAATAAGTCCACATATCAGTACCGTACATCTCTGGGATCATCACCGGGGTCTAGTATACTCTACGCAACCTACCGCCCAATCAAGCGCCCAAAGGAGTAAGTGAAAGAGACCTCACTATCCACCGACCAATATCGAGCTCGACTCATCGATAGTAGACCCATTTATGAGCTAGTCAGACTTAGCCTAACATTACCTACTCCCTCAGGCGGGTAAGGCTACACCCACTCCCAACCGACTATGACACAGTGGAAGATGCGGCCTACTAGTATACGGCCTTCATGTGCTTATATATATCCACTCGGTCTATACGTTGGGGCGTCCTCTGGGACCAAGAAGGTTTAGGGACTTTCACACAGGGACATCTATGACACCCCATGTAGAAAAGATTTTCGATGTCCCATCTGGCCATCCATGATATGCCTATGGAGGCTACGGCCCTGATGTCGCTAGGGCGTATGGTGGTCATATCACAAAATGTGAGATGTATGAGTCATACCATCTAGTCATGCATCAAACTTGTGCAACCGCACACTCATATGGCGCAACTCCACCTATCAGGGAGTCTCATAAATAACCTGCCTAATGGCATATGCAATAGTCAACCGCATCTCATATCAAACATGCAGATGATGCGTATGGGCATGTAACATAATGATATATATGATTATCTAACATAATAATGATTGATCTCACATAATCACAACGGGCCTCTCACATCGCAATGGGCCTCATACATTCATAATAAGCTACATACCATCACAACACAATGGTCCTCAGACATCATAATGGGCCTCGTACATACACAGTAGGCCTCATACCATCACATTGGGCCTTATATAGTCACGATGGGCTTCATACAATCACAATGGGCCTCACATGGTTAAAATGGGCCTTATGTAATCGCAATGGGCCTCACATGGTCACGATGGGCCTCATATAATCACAATGTTGTGCTAACACATACTCAGTGCGTATACCAACATAGTCGTATCGATGATCGGCCTATATATATGGCAGGGTCCATAGAAGGACAATAGATCTAAACCATAATATGAGGATCGGTCCTCGACAGTGAATATACTAAATTAGATAACACGAATCCCTCCATCTACAGTGATGTTGTACTCTCCTCAATCAAGGTTGGGCCGAGGTGGCCTACCTATATCCCTAAGGATCCGAAGTGGGCTTCTTCCGTCATACTATCATATGACCACTAAATGCCCTAGGGGGCCCAAATAAGTCCTAGATGGATTCTAAGATTAAATGGAAATAATCTTACGAGCAACCAATGTGTGCCCAACGTTATGGGTTAACCTAATGCGAATAGGTGGGTCATGCAAACATCAATGGGGCTCAATGATTAGGGTCAACCCACTTAGAGAATGATGGGAGTAGGCCTAACAAAGGCCTAAGGGAAGGTCACAATGTTGACATTTAACCATCATTGCCCATCAATGTGGACATTTAACCAACATTGCTCCCAAGGAGTGGCCCACATGGAGCATAACGTATAATGGGTCCATGGCCTCATATAAGGGCCCAATACACATTATAATGGGCCTCTCATGGGCCTCAAATACATCACAATGGGCTGCATCACATGGGCCTAATACATATCACAATGGGCCTCATACAAGGACCTCATGTACATCACATTGGGCCACACTCATGAGCCTCTAATACATCACGATGGGCCTCATTACATGGGCTGTATCTACATCATAATGGGCTTCAAATATGGGCTGCATATACATCATAATGAGACTCAAGTATGGGTCACATATATATCACAATGGGCCACATCTCATGCGCCTTATGTACATCACAATGGACCAGAACAATGGGCCTCTTATACATCAAGTGGGCCACATCACATGGGCTGCAACAATGGGCCTCACATACATGAAGTGGGCCACATCACATGGGCCTCGTATACATCAAGTGGGCCATAATATATGGGCCTCATACATATCAAATGGGTCGTAATACATGGGCCTCAACAATGGGCCTCCAACATATCACAATGGGCCTCATATCTGGGCCTCAAATACATCACGTGGACCTCGTACACATTAAGTGGGCCGCACCATCTACACCATTCATCTATTTTAAAGATCATCTTAGAGCATTTTCAAAAAAAGAATCATATCGACGGATCATCTAGACTATACTCCAAATAACGACGGAGATGATGGTTGGAAGATCATCTGGACCAAGATCATCTTAGAGCATTTTGAAGAAAAAAAATCATATCGCTGGATCATCTGGACCATACTCTAAATAGCGGCAGAGATGATGATTGGAAGATCATCTGGACCATACCACAAATAACAGTGGAGATAATGATTTCCACCCTTAAAATTACCAAGGCCCACCATAACGTTTATTTTCCATCCAATCTATTCATATGGTCACAAATACCTAAATGAAGAGGAAAATAAATTCCATATTGGTCCAAAACTTCTGAGGTCATGGTAGACGTTCAATCCCTCACTGGTTTTGCAGTGTGGTCCACTTGGTAGTTGGTTTGGATATAACACATCCCACATGATTAAGGCCACAGAACTTGTTGGTGGGGCCCACACAAATGGACAGCAATGGTGAAATAGATGGACGGTATGGAATGAAACACATATATCATGTGGGACCCACGGAGCTACTGACGTCATACAACAGCTATATAGCTGGCATGCAGTAGACCAGCCAGTTTGCTCCCACCATCTAGGGATTGGATGGTGTGAATACAACACATCCATTGAGGTGGGTCCCACCATCTAAGGTCTGGATGGTGTGGATCCCACACTTGTGGCCTGTGTACACCGTCTAGGATGTTATGGATATAATATATACATTGATTTGGGGTCCACGGAACTTATTGACATCACACATCAACTATATAGCTAGTGTGAGATACACCAACCAATCTGCTTTCCAGCAGGTGGGTCCCACGTGGGGCCCACCATAGTATTATATAATATATATGTATTATTATATTATTAGTGTATATTATATTATTATTATTTTATATACATTGAAGTACACCAGTGTCCAACGTCCAGACCTGGACAGACGGCTGGATGTACACATTCATCACGAAGTGGTCTCACCGTCCCTGATGGATGGTGAGGCAAAACACATACATCAGGTTGGTGCCACGTCAGTGTGGCCCACCTGTTTTAGGACCACGCTAATATTTGTAGATTCTCTTCGTCCATGTCAGGCCGATCCAGGCAGGGGGCTTGCCCGCTAGAAGATCTGTCAGGCAACAAGGCGGGCCCCGCCTGCTAGACGGACGGTGTGGATAATACATCGAGGTGGATCCACGTGGTGGCCCACCAGCTTGCATTTAAACTGATATTTGTGGTTTTTCCTACATCAAGGTCTGTCCAAATGGACTAGCAGCAAGGTTGGACAACATGGATAAAATATGTAAATCATCAGGTGGGCCGTCAACGGTGAAGGAGAGATAGATAGACAGAGAGAGAGAGAGAGTTAGAGAGAAAGAGAGAGAGATCGGTGTTGGAGCTATTGTGCTGCTGCTAGTGCTGAAGGTGGGGACACTCCTGCCAATAGTGTCTCATCCCACCGCACCCATGACAGACACCGGTGAACTGCCTTAGAGGTGGTACTAGGGGTGCTATTAAAGCTCAGATGGTTGGACGGTTCTTATACCTCTACGGCTGTCGACGTTGCTGCTGCTGGGAATTACAAGAAGGGGCCTACCTCTTCCGTTCTCTTCTCTAGTCTCGATCGCTCTGTGTGCCGGCCCACTCGGTCTCATAAATCTGAGCCCTCCATTCTACCACCTGAAAAATCAGGAGCTCATACCCAACAACATGGCCTCGAAGACCATAACACAAGTTGTTCTTGAAATAGCGGGCCTTCCGCTCCTCATCATAACTAAATGCAGCGCGAACCATGATAGCGCCACGAAATGAGCTACATACCGTGCCACAGATATGTCCACCTTCACTAAGGTCTCGAACTCTAATGCTTAGTACCGATGAATGTGGTCAGGGAAGTACTGCTGGTGTCATGCCCCAAATTCAGAAACCGAGCTCACAAAATTCTCAATCGCTGAATCTGGTGCCGATAGCTTCCGTAGTACCCCATTCTCAGCTCTCAGCATGCATGCACCAGATTCCGATCCCGGGATCCTACAAGGAGAATTTTTAGTATGATTTTTTTTTTGTAATGGAGCATGAAAGTGCCCTGGTTTGTCAATTAGCGTGAATGTTGAGTTAGCTAGATAGCAGAGCCTTATAAGAAGATTAATCAAAGTGACTGCCTCAACCGGATGTGTGCACGAACTAGTCATAAGTAAATCTAAGCCTCACATCCCATGTCCAAAACACTAGGTATATAAAAATCCTTAAAACAAATTAGAACATCATAGGGTTTTTAAGGTTAGAAAAGTTTTTTTTACAAAATTCGAAAATCTCTAAGTTTTCTAGCTCTGTCAATTTATCGATATCAGGTTCGATAAAATCGAGATGTGCTGTCGATGTCCTCGAAAACTTAATCGATAAAATCGAATGAGGACATAAAGTGTCCAATAACTGCATATACATCTGGATGGAATTATCGATGTATTGATTCCCATATCGATATCATTGATATTTGAATCTCAAGTTTATCGAAGTAGACTCAATATAATCGACAGCAGAGTATTTGTGTCCCTATTTTTTATAGGAAAATCATGAAGACCTTCGATATATCGAAGTACACTTGATATCCCCGAAATTTAAATACCGATGATATCAGAATGCCTTCGATGATATCAATCTTGGACACAGTCTTTTCAGAAACATTTTTCAGGTGGTTTTTATTTCTAATTGAGGGTCACTCGATAGAATCGATATTCAAATATTGATGATATCAAGGCAGGATCGATGGCATCGAGAGTAGACATAAACCTGTCCAACAAGCTCACTGGAAAATCCATTAGATTTATCAATGCATCGACACTACCTTCGATATCATCGGTATTCAAATTCTGATGATATCGAGTGTACCTTAATCGTATCTTTTGGCCTGAAAAATTTCGAAGCCAGTCTCTCTCATTTTTTAAATATCAAGGAATTAATCCTCGTATCGATAAAATCGGAATTCAAAATCCGATGATATCGACAAGTGTTTCGATGCCCTCGATTAGTTGGCAAAAAATTTCAATAACGTATGACATTTGAGTTTGTGTCATTGAGTGGCAAGTCGATACAATTGAGAGAATATGCTCGATGATATCGACCTTGCTCGATGTATCGAGCTCTGTCATAAATGTGAATGTTTTTTATCCGTTGGAACTTTTTGCCTATATATAGAGAGCTTGTCTTTAGTTGCTAACAAAGAAAGAAGAGAGTACTTTTGACTATTTAACCTTAGATCATTTACCCAAAGCTCTTTCTCTCGGGAGTTCATCCTCCAATCCACCCTCATCATTGATATTCAATAGAGTTAATTGGGGAATGAACTTCCGCATTCAAGGATCCTCCAGCTACTACCTTAATGGCAAATCATTAAGCGAGGATGCCTTGAATGCATAGATGACTGGAATCACTCTATTTTCCTTATAGGAAAATATTTTATAAAGTAGGATTCCGTCTTCACCTTAACCCAATCCGAAGCCTTGTATTGGTGCATCATCTGTGTTGCGGATCAAGGAAGCAGAAGATTCTTCGTCAACAAAGGAGGAGATCTTCGACAACATGCTAAATGGGACTCATCCACTTATCTGTAAGTTATTAGAGTCCCGAGGACACTTGTGATCATTCCTTTTTAAGATTGGATCTAAGGTGTTTATCACCCCTTCCAGCCCTTGTAGGAGGCCTCCGATAGGAGTGTATGTAGTGGGTGTGTTGTGTTGACCCTTGTTTTGTGGAGAGCATAAATAGTTAGGGTCTTGTGGAAGATCCTTGGCCAGTGTGCCTAAAAGTGGGTGCGTTGTGTTGACCCTTGCTCATGAGAGCATAAACGGTGAGTTTCTTTGTGTGGATCTTTGGCCAGTGTGCCTAAAATTGGGTGCTATGTGTTGACCCTTGCTTAGGGAGCATAAACAGTCAACCTAGGTGTAGGTTGTAAAGGTTGAAGGTGAACCTGATTTAAAACCTTAGGTTTGTGGTGAACCGTTGTGAAACCTCCTTAGTCAAATCCAGTACACTCAAGGGTTGAGTGCGGTTACTGGGAGTGAAGTAGACAAGTAGTCAAACCACTATAAAAATGACTGTGTTTGAGATTGTTGTTGTCTTTCATTTGACTATGTGATTTTCTTAATTACTTTCATACCTAATTATCTGAGATCACACCTCACACACTCACAGTCATATCCATCATAGACTAGTTTGCATTTTGTTCATCTCTCAAATAGTTTGTGATTGGATCCTCTACCAAGCTGGGAAGCCAGTAGAGTTACTCTTGAGTAATCCTAATATATGCTTGTTGTTAAGATTAGTTTGATAGGATTTTAAAATATCATAAAATTATTAAAAGTCCTATTCACCCCCTATAAGACATATTGGCATATTCCTACTTCAACTAAAGCGGTCTTTACGCCTGCCAAGCTGGAGTGTGAAGTCGGGATGATAGTACGTATTGGCATATTCCTACTTCAATGAAATGACCAAGCTGGAGTGTGAAGTTAGGATGATAGTATATAGTATCGCAGGCTACGAGGTCCACCACGAGGGACTTCTATCCAAACTAGTCCCATACCTAAATTTGGATAGTCAGACTCAATGTGGTAAACTCCTGATCTCAGGTTAGTCGCACGCCCAACCGAAATCCTGGCCATGCGAAGGTACACAATAATTAATTACACACCACCAGCCTAAGTGGATAGTGAATGAAATGAATGCATGAGTATGCAACTCCTACTAAATAAGTCACATATCAGTACGGTTCCTCTCTGGGAAATCACTGGGGTCTATTACACTTCAAACTAGATTGTCGCTCCATCATGAGTAATAAGATGAGTGGAAGAAACCTCACTATCTGCCTACCAATATCGGGCTTGGCTCATCAATCGCGGACCCATTCCTGGATCTGGTCAAACTCAGGCTAGCATTGCCCCCTCCTCTAGGGCAGGTAAGGTCGTACCCCCTTCCAACCGACCACGATACAGTGGGATATGTGGCCTAACGGTATACAACCCTCATGCGCATATGCATCCACTCAGTCTAAATGTTGGAGCAACCTCTAGAACTAAGAGGGTTTAGGGACTTTCACCCATGGTATCTATAGCACCCCATGTAGAATAGATTTTCGGTGTCCCATCTGGCCATCCATGAAATACCTGTGGAGGCTACGACCCTGATGTCGCTAGGGCATACAGTAATCACAACACACAATGTAAGATGCGTGAGTCATACAATCCAGTCATGCATCAATCCTGCGCATACCGTGTACTCATGTGAGACAATCTCCGCCTATCAGGGAGTCTCATAACAACATGCCCAATGACATATGCAATGGTCAACCTCATCTCATAACAAACATGCAGATGATGAATATGGGCATGTATCATGATGCTATGTTGTCACATACTCATAATCGGTATCAATAACTGGCATCGACAATCAACATCGACAATCAACCTTGACAATGTGAACATTTAACCAACATTACCCCTAAGGAGTGGCCCACATAGAGCCTAACATATAGTGGACACATGACCTCACACAAGGGCCTAATACACACCATGATGGGCCTCAAGTATAAGCGGCATATATGCATCATATAGGTCTCGACAATCGGCCTCGGCAATCAAAATTAGCCTCAACAATCAGAATCGACAATAGGAATCGGCCTATACAATCGGCCTCGACAAATCAGAATCGGCCTCGATACTCGGCCTTGACAAATTAAAATCAGCCTATATAATCAGCCTCGACAAATTGGAATTGGCACCGATACTCGGCCTCGACAATCGGAATCGGCCTATACAATCGGCTTCGATAATTGGAATCAGTCTCGATACTCGGGCTCGACAATCTGAATTGGCCTCGACAATCAGAATCGACCTATACAATCAGCCTCGACAAATAGGAATTGGTCTATATAATCGGCCTCAACAAATTAGAATCGGCCTATACAATCGGCCTTGACAAATCAGAATTGGCCAAACAAGGCCTAAGGGAAGGTCACAATGTGGACATTAAACCATCATTGCCCAATAATGTGGCCATTTAACCAACATTGCTCCCAAGGAGTGGCCCATATAAGGAATTCATACACAACTTAACAGGTCATATATACATCACATTGGGCCTCAACCATGGGCCTTAAATACATTACAATGGGCCTTGCCAAATGGGCCAGAATATATCACAATGGGCCTAATCAAATGTGCTAGAAATATATCACAATGAGCCACATCCCATAAGCCTCAAATATATCACAATGGGCCTCTACCCATGAGGTCCAAATGCATCACAATGGGCCTTAACACATGGGCGCTAAATACATTACCTCAGGCCTCATGAAATGAGCCCCATAACGCTACATCGGGCCTTACCAAATGGGCCTCAAATACATCACAGGGGGGCCTCGCCAAATGGGCCTCTCATACATCATAATGGGCCTCATACACAACAGGCAGGCCCTGCACATGGGTCCCATATGCATCAAATGGGCTACATATCTAAGCTTCGAATACATCAAATGGGCCATATTAATGGGCTATAAACACGCAACAGGTGGGCCCTGCTCATGGGCCAAAGATACATCAAAATGGGCCGCATAACGTGGGCCTCATGTATATCAAGATGGGCCTCAACGAATGGGCCATAAATACATCCAGATGGGCCTTAATAGTGGGCCTTATATATATCAAGGTGGGCCTCAACAACAAGCCTTATACACATCAAGGTGGGCCTCAACAACGGGCCTCATATATATCAAGTTGGGCCTAATCACATGGGCCTCATGTATATATCAAATGGGCCACATCAATGGACGACATAGATATACAATACATTTATCACAGTGGGCCGCACAAATGGACGGTCATGGATGAAAAACAGGTGAGCGGGGTGGAATACACGACATAAATCAAGTGGGCCCCACGAAACTGGCTGGCATCAAAACCTCAGCTATCCAGCTGGTGTGAGGTACTCCAGTCAATCCGCATCCATCGTCCATGGATTGGACAGTGCGGATGTAATATATTAAATCAAGGTAGGCCGCACATGATGCTATGGTGGGGCCACGTCCAATGAATGGTCGGGGTGGAGAAACACATACATCATAGTGGAATCCCACCGTCCTTGCACTGGGCGATGAGGATACAACACTTACATCATGGTGTGGTCCACGAATGACGTGAATAAAGCACTTACATCAGGGTAGGGTCCACTCACGTGGCCCACCAGAGAATTGATTCTGCTTCATTTTGTCTCAAGCCTAAAGAAGAGCCCGCCAACGGGTGGACGGCTTAGGTCAAAACACATCAAAGGTGGGTTCACCACACGAATCGTCCAGATGGATGACTAAATACATAAATCAAGGTGGGGCCTCACACGTGTGGATGCAAGGAATCCATCAAGTTGGGCCCCACGTCCGTGCACATGGATGGACAACATAGATGGAACTCATACATCATGGAGTCCCATGTGGGACCCATTATCTGGACGGTCCGATGACCCACTGAACTTGCTAGCGTAAATACAACAGCTATATAGCTGTTGTACAATACTCCAGCCAATCCACTTCATAGAGGTGAGTCCAACGTGGGGCCCACTATAACGTTTATTCTCCATCCAATCCGTTCATAGGGTCACAAAGACCTGAATTAAGGGGAAAAAAATCATAATAATCCGAAACCTCTGAGAAAAACCCAAATGGGTTTCAAAGGCAGATGTTTAATATTACATTGTTTGCTGTGATGTGGGCCACCTGAGTTTCGTATATGGTTGATTTTTAGGGTGGCCCACTAGTCAGAGGGGACCCAACAAATGCACGGTGTTGATGATCAACACATATCATGGCGGGGCCCACGGTTGGGACCGTGGTCCCTGCCCGTCCACCCACAGCGCAGGACACTGCTGCTCGTCCTTAGCAATGCCGGCTGCCGTGGCTTGTATTTTTTTTGAAAAATCTTAAATTTCATGGTTTTTCGCAGGTGGGGCCTGCATCGGAAGAATCCACTCCAACCGTTGCATTCCATGGCTCAAGACAGACCAAACAAGCCCAATATGTAGTATGTTTTGGCGCAAGGTGGGTCCTAGTCGATTTTAACAGTAAACATCAATATTTTCTATGCTAATCGATTGGGTCCATTTTTTAGCTCAACGTCTAAAACGAGCTAGGCAATGGAATGGATGGTGTGGATTGGGTTCATACATCAAGGTGGGGCTTACATAAGTGGCCCACCCCAAGGCTTAAATCAAACTGATATATTTTTATTTTATTCAGCACATCCAGCATCTGTTCACACTTCACAGACCACGTTCAGCGTCCCTAGACGCTGAACGGTTTGAATACAACACATTTCCAAGGTGGGCCCCACCTACAGACGTGCTACAGATGGGTCACCAAATGGCTGGATGGTGTAGATAAGACACACATCAAGGTGGGGTCCATCCGAGTGGGCCACACAACTACATCATCACATAAAAAGATAAAGAGAGAGAGAGAGAAAGAGAGATGGACACGTGTGATGGAGGGACCTCGGCACTATGGGCCCTCCCTTCCATACATCACAACATAAATCAGGTGGGTCTCATTACATGTGGGCCCACCAAATCAAAAATCAACGGTGGAGATTACTTCTACACCAAAATGAAAGGTCTAGATGACCTCTTTAAATCTAAAAAAGTAAACATCATGATGGGGTCCATGGAGAATGGCCCCATCATGGAATGATCATGATAATCAAGGTGGGCTATCAGTCACATCCAGGGTCCAAAGTGAGATCCATACCATCAATCGGTAGGCTCCACTTGGCTCATCATAAAAACATGAAATCTATGCCTATAAAACACCCACCATTCGATCTTCTTGGTCTGATGGAATGCCGATCTCCTTGTGCTTCACTTTGATGGAAGATGATGAGAGATGAATGGCTAGGATGAAGGATTTTGGGGTGAGAAGTGGGCTACACACATGCACTTTTCTCTCTTAGGATGGTTGGACATCCACCACTTTTTGCTTTAGATTTTTTTATGTTTGAGAAATGAGAGAGAGAGGGTTGTAAGGAGAGAGAGTGATGGGTGATGGATGTGAGGTGAGTGATTTGTTGACTTTTGGAGTAGATTGCTTGACTCGTGGAGAAAGAAAGCATGAGTTGCTCTTGTACTTGACATGAGGTGATTGATTGATTGATTGAGTGATTGATTGATGGGACATATTGTAGAGATTCACTTGGGATTGCAAACGTGCGGCGTTTTATTCGAAATAAATGTGGGCCCACATCTCCTAGCCAGGGTATCGGATCGATATGCAAGATGTGGCGTTAAAACCGCGGCGACGGTGCGGTCACAATGGTACAAGTCTCGGATTAAGCCGACTCAAATCTATAGGATATGACTTAGGATCACACACAAATGTCGATTATAGGTTGTAGGTTACCGAAATTCATCGGGAAGGATCGCAAAAACCTACGGAACAGTATAGGCTAGGATACGGGTCTTACAGCTAGTCGAATTGGTCAATGAAATCCTCCTATGTCTAGACGAAATCAGGCCCTGCAACACGGGTAAAGGAGGTCCACCAGTGCTCGGCCTCATCCTGGAGAAGAAATATGGGTAACCGAACTCGCTACTGGGTCGTACATGTCATCGTATAAAAAATCTTCTCCAACTTGAAGCGTCATCTCTTGACTGCTGTCGGGTCTGGCTCACCCTAAAAACACGGGGGATCGGGCCATCAGAACTCTCAAAGAAGGGCGCTCATGTACTCATGCTCTACTTGGGCTGGCGTAATAGCGGGACGCCTGCCCTGCCCTTAGAGTGCGGCCGTCACAGTCTACAACATCTGCTGTAACTGAGAGGCACTCATGGGTATGGTTAGATCCGCATCGGTCTCGGGTAGAGGAACAATATCCTCAGGCTGGGGAACAGGGATCTCTAGTGGTGGAGTGGGAGTCTTAGGTGGTAGAGCGGGAGTCTCAGGTGGTGGAGCGGGAGTCTCAGGTGGTGGAGCGGGAATAGCTCGAGTCGCTCTCCTGGGTGGCATGTCCTATAGGATGGAACAAAGGCACCTATTATCCTTAAACACTCAAATATACATAGGATAGTGAGCTCTAAGTTATTCAAACTCGGGGACCTAATCATTCTAAGTTCTCAACAATCATAGAGTGTAGGGTAGCTATCAGCAGATATGTGATGTTATCCTCGGGTATTCCCAAGTTATGCTCTGATACCAACTTCTGTCACGCCCCAAACTCGAAAAATGGTCTCCTAAAATTTTCAATCGCTGAAACCGATGCCGATAGCCTCCGTAGTACCCCATTCTCGGCTCCCAGCTCCTATACGCCAGATTCTGATCCTGGGATCCTATAAGGAGGATTTTCCAATGTACATTTATCAAGTAAGAAGTATAACCACAAGTTTACCTAAATCACAAAGGCAACATCATCATAACATATCCACTAATATAAACAGTTGAATACAATACTGAAAGGGAAATACAAGGTAAATGTTAAAAGCTCCAGAAGCTCTGCTGCACGCTCCTGGCTTAGCTCGATCACGTCTTATCGTCACCTGCACACATCTATCATGCATAAGCTTATAGAAAGCTTAGAGGGTGGTGTACATGTGTGTGTAAGATAAGTGCCAAGCATACAAATATCAGCGTAAAGCGGAATACTTGTAAGGCTATAAGTCATTCAATATCAAAATAATGTGGAAACATGCCGTTAAGTCCATAAGTACTATCAACCTTATCCAGGCCATGTGATGAAAAAATATAATAAGTCAATATCATATACTAAGGAAGCAATGTAGATCGACTATGCAATGTGGAGACATAGTAAGCCAAATATCATATATTGAGAATGCAATAAAATATGCAAATCCTGATGAGTCCATGAATACTACCAGTCCCATCTAGGCAATATAAATTCAGAAGCATAGTGACCCAAATGCCATCTACCGTGGATGTATTGCAATATGCAGATCCTGGAGAGTCCATAATACCATCAACCTCATTCAAAATATGTAATACATGAGCATAGTAAACTAAATACTATGTGGTGAGAATGCAATGCAATATGCGGTGCGAATGAAATGACCAAGCTAGAGCGTGAAGTCGGGATGATAGTACATAGTATCGCAAGCCGTGGGGTCCATCACAAGGGACATCTATCCAAACCAGTCTTATACCTAAATTTGGATAGCTAGACTCACTGTGGTAAGCTCTTAATCTCAGGTTAGTCGCGCGCCTAACTGAAATCCTGGCAATTTTGAAGGTACACATCAATTTAATTATGCACCACCAGCTCGAGTGGATAGTGAATGAATGATTGAATGAGTAAAATGTTGAGTATGTAACTCCCACTCAATAAATCCACATGTCAGTACCGTACATCTTTGGTATCATCACAGGGGTCTAGTACACTCTATGCCACCTGCCACCCCATCAAGTGCACAAATGGGTAAGTGGAAGAGTCCTCACTATCTGCCTACCAATATCAGGCCCAGCTCGTTAATAGTGGACCCATTTATGAGCTGGTCAGACTCAGCCTAACATTACCTACTCCTTTAGGTGGGTAAGGCCACACCCCCTCTTAACCAACCACGACAAAGTGGGAGATGCGGCCTACTAGTATACGGCCCTCATGCACTCATATATATTAACTCAATCTAGATGTTAGGGCGTTCTCTGGTACCAAAAGGGTTTAGGGACTTTCACTCAGGGACATCTATGACACCCCATGTAGAAAAGATTTTTAGGGTCCCATCTAGCCATCCATGATATGCCTGTGGAGGTAACGACCCTGATGTCGCTAGGCCATATGGTGGTCATATCACAAAATGTAAGATGTATGAGTCATACCATCCAGTCATGCATCAAGTAACTCCACCTATCAAGGAGTCCCATAAATAACCTGCCTAATGATATATGCAATGGTCAACCACATCTCATATCAAGCATGCAGATGATACGTATGGGCATGTAACATGATGCTATGTATGATTATCGAACATAATAATGTTTAATCTCACACAATCATAATGGGCCTCTCACATCGCAATGTGCCTTATACATTCATAATAAGCCTCATACCATCATAACACAATGGTTCTCACACATCATAATGGGCCTCATACATACGCAATAGGCCTCATACCATCAGAATGGTCCTTACATGGTCACGATGGGCTTCATATAATCACAATGGGCCTCACACGGTTACAATGGGCCTTAGGTAATAATAATGGGCCTCACATGGTCACGATGGGCCTCATATAATCACAATGTTATACTAACACATACTTAGTGCGTATACCTACATAGTCGTAATCGATGATCTGCCTATATATATGGCTGGGTCCATAGAAGGATAACAAATCTAATCCATAATATGAGGATCGGTCCTCGACAGTGAATATGCCAAATCAGATAACATGGATCCCTCCGTCTACGGTGATGTTATACTCTCCTCGTATCAAGGTTGGGCCTAAGTGGCCTACCTATATCCCTAAGGATCCGTAGTGGGCTTCTTTTGTCATACTATCATATGGCCACTAGATGCCGTAGGGGGCCCAAATAAGTCTTGGATGGACTCCAAGATTAAAAGGAAATAATCCTATGAGCAACCAATATGGGCCCAACGTTATGGGTTAACCCAATATAAATAGGTGGGTCATGCAAACATCAATGAGATCGAATGATTAGGGTCAACCCACTTAGAGAATGTTGGGAATAGGCCTAACAAAGGCCTAAGGGAAGGTCACAATGTAGACATTTAACCATCATTGCCCATCAATGTGGACATTTAACCAACATTGCTCCCAAGGAGTGGCCCACATGGAGCCTAATGTATAATGGGTCCATGGCCTCACATAAGGGCCTATACACATCATAATGGGCCTCTCATGGGCCTCAAATACATCATAATAGGCTGCATCACATGGGCCTAATACATATCACAATGGGCCCCATACAAGGACCTCATATACATCGCATTGGGCCACACTCATGGGCCTTGAATACATCACGTTGGGCCTTATTACACAGGCCGTATATACATCATAATGGGCTTCAAATATGGGCCACATTTACATCACAATGAGCCTCAAGTATGAGCCGCATATACATCACAATGGGCCACATCTCATGGGCCTTATATACATCATAATGGGCCAGAACAATAGGCCACTTATACATTAAGTGGGCCACATCACATGGGCCGCAACAATGGGCCTCATATACATCAAGTGGGCCGCATCACATGGACCTCGTATACATCAAGTGGGCAGTAATATATGGGCCTTATATATATCAAATGGGCCACAATGCACGGGCCTCGACAATGGGCCTCCAACATATCACAATGAGACTCATATCTGGGCCTCAAATACTTCAAGTGGGCCACATCATCTACACTATTCATCTATTTTAAAGATCATCTTAGAGCATTTCTAAAAAAGAATCATATCAACGGATCATCTGGACCATACTCCAAATAGCGGTGGAGATGATGATTGGAAGATCATCTGGACTAAGATCATGTTAGAGCATTTCCAAAAAAAAAAAAAATCATGTCGACGGATCATTTGGACCATACTCCAAATAGCAGCGGAGATGATGATTGGAAGATCATCTGCACCATACCACAAATAATAGTGGAGATAATGATTTCCACCCTTAAAATTACCAAGGCCCACCATAACGTTTATTTTGAAAGTGCCCTAGTTTGCCAATTAGCATGAGTGTTGAGTTAGCTAGACTACAGAGCTCATAGGAAGATCAATTCAAAGCGTCTACCTCATCTAGATGTGTACATAAGCTCGCCACAGGTATATATAAGCCTCACATCCCATGTCCCATAACACTAGGTATTTAAATCCTTAAAATAAGTTAGAATATCATAGGGTTTTTAAGTTAAGAAAATTTTTTCAAAATAAGAAAATCTCTAAGTTTTCTTGCTTTATCAATTTTATCGATACACTGCTCGATATGATCGACATGTGCTGTCGATGTCCTCGATGCCTAAACGATATCATTAATATGAGGACAAAATATGTCCAGCAACCACATATATCTCTGGATGGATTTTTTGATGTATCAATATACCTATCGATATCATTGATATTTGAATCTTGAGTCCATTAAAGGTGACTCGAAAATATCAACAGGCAGATCTCCGGTGCCCTTGTTTTCACTTAAAAATATCATATGTGCATCGATATATCAAATCCCTCCTCGATACCATCGAAGTTCAAATCTCGATGACATTGGAAGGCTCTCGATGTTATCGGTCATGGGCATGAAGATTTCTAGCAAAATATTTTAGGATAGTTTATCTATGATTGAGGGTCACTCGATAGAATCTATATTCAAATATTGATAATATCAGAACAATTTCGATGGCATCGAACAAGGACAGAAACTGTGCAGCAAGCTTAAACAAAAATCCCTTGGATTTATCGATGCCTCGACACAGCTATCGATATCATCGACATTCAAATTTCGATGATATCGAAGGTCCCTCGATCATTCTTGTAAACCTAAAATATTTTAAAATAAGTCTCTCTCATTTTTAAATGTCTATGAATCGATCCTCGTCTCGATAAAATCAGAGTTCAAAATTCGATGGCATTGACGTGTGTTTCGATTTCCTCGACTAGCTGGCAGAAAGTTTCAAAAGCGTATGGCATTTGAGTTTATGTCATCAAATGGCCAGTCGATGCAATTGAGAGCATACCCTCGATGATATCGACCCTGCTCGATGATATCGAACTCTATCATAAATGCGACCATTTTATATCCGTTGGAACTTTTGGCCTATATATAGAGAGCTTGTCTTTAGTTGCTGGTAGAGAAAGAAGAAAATGCTTTTGAGTGATTAACCTTAGATCATTTACCTGTCCTTTCTCTCAAGGGAGTTCATCCTCTAATCCACCTCATCATTGATATTCAATAGAGTGGATTGGGGAATGAACTTTCACATTCAAGGATCCTCCAGCTACCACCTTAATGGCAAATCATTAAGCTGAGATGCCTTGAATGCATAGATGACTGGAATCACTCTATCTTCCTTATAGGAAAATATTTAATAAAGTAGGATTCTGTCTTAACCTTGACCCAACCTGTCGCCATGTATTGGTACATCAACTGAGTTGCAGATTAAGGAAGTAGAAGATTCTTCATCAATAAAGGAAGAGATCTTCGTCAATGCGCTGAAAGGGACTCATCTGCTTATCTGTATGTTATTACAGTCCAGAGGACCCTTGTGATCATTCCTTTGTAAGCTTAGGTCTAAGGTGTTTCTCGCCCCTTGTAAGTCCTCTAGGAGGCCTCCGGCGGGGGTGTACGTAGTGGGTGTGTTGTGTTGACCCTTGCTCTGTGGAGAGCATAAACAGTTAAGGTCTTGCGGAAGATCCTTGGCCACTGTGCCTAAAAGTGGGTGCATTGTGATGACCCTTGCTCTATGGAGAGCATAAATAGTTAGGGTCTTATGGAAGATCCTTGACCAGTGTGCCTAAAAGTGGGTGCATTATGTTGATCCTTGCTCGTGAGAGCATAAACAGTTGGGGTCTTATAGAAGATCCTTGGCGAGTGTGCCTACAATCGGGTGCTATGTATTGACCCTTGCTCAGGGAGCATAAACAGTCAGCCTAGGTGTAGGTTGTAAAGGTTAAAGGTGAACCTAATTTAAAACCTTGGGTTTGGGGTGAACCGTGTGAAACCTCCTTAGTGAAATCCGGTACACTCAAGGGTTGAGTGCGGTTACTGTGAGTGGAGTAGACAAGTAGTCGAACCACTATAAAAATGACTATATTTGGGATTGCTATTATGTTATATATACATGTGTGATTTCCTTAAATACTCTTCATATTTGATTATCTGAGATCACACCTCACACACCCAGTCATAATTATCATAAACTAGCTTACATATTATTCATCTCTTAAGTAAGTTTGTAATTGGATCCTCTACTGGGCTTGGAAGCCGGTATGGTTAATTTTGAGTAGTCCTAATATATGCTTGTTGTTAGGATTAGAGTGATAGGATTTTAAATCAACCATAAAACATTTAAAAAGTCTTATTCACCCCCTTCTAAGACATATTGGCATATTCCTACTTCAACTAAGGCGGTCTTCACCACAATTTCAATTGGTATCAGAGCGAGTCTCTCTTTAAGGGCTTCACCACCTAGAGAGTGATCTTGACTAATGTTGTGAATATGGCCAAAGGAGAGGGCACATCGGTCACTAGGCCTCTAGTATTTGATGGCTCAAATTACGCATACTGGAAGGCTAGAATGCACTACTTTCTAAGATCTCTAGATCATGATGTTTGGGATATAGTTGAAAGTGGATATGTGCCACCATCTGAACAAATTGTACTTGATAATGGCACAACCATCACAAAACCCAAACCCAAAGAGAAGTGGACGACGTTCTATAAAGAAAAATGAACTGCTAAAGCTAAAGCTATGAACGCCATCTACTGTGCCGTGTCCCAAGACATTTTTAATCAAATAAGTATGTGTGGGACATCTAAAGAAGCATGGGATCTATTGAAAACAACCCATGAAGGCATAAGCACTATGAAGAGATCCAAACTACAACTACTGACCTCATAGTTCAAAAGTCTCAGAATGGAAGAGCATGAGACCTTTATGGAGTTTTTCACAAAGTTGAATATCATTTGCAACTCCATGGGTGGATTAGGAGAGAAAGTTCTGGTACTAAAAATCTGTAGGAAAATTCTAAAATCCCTACCAGAACGGTTCAATCCTAAAGTAACAACCATTGAAGAATGTAGAAACATAAACGAAATGAAAGTAGAAGAACTGGTAGGTTCCCTACAAACATTTGAACTACACTTCAGACAAACCCCTAAATCCAAAACTACTGCCCTCAAAACTTCAAAGAAAGCAGCATATGAGGACATTGAAAGTGAAAGAGAAGATAAAGATGAGGAAGTGGCTTTGTTGGCTCAACGATTCAAAAAGTTCTTTCAGAAAAATCGTGGTCATTCGCTTAAAGGAAGAAAGATGGGTAATAGATAGTCTACAGGTAAATTTGGTAAAAAGACCAAAGAACCACAATGTTATGCCTGACAGAAGTTTGGACACCTATCTACTGAATGCCCAAACAGAAAAACTAAGGCAAGGCAATGGCTGCCAGATGGGATGATACGGAAGAGTCAAACTCAGAATCTAGCGACTCTTAGAGCGATGGAGAACAGAAATCCTTAAAAATTCTTATGGTCTCCACAACCTCAATTATTCTCACCGAAACTGAGAACGAGTTTGAACCGTAAGCATTGAATCATTTCCATCAGACAATGAAGAAACTGAAAAGGAAGAAGAAGAAGAACGGAATAAACTACAAGATGCTTACAATCAACTTTACATCCATAGCATCAACATTGTTAGAAGACTTGGAATATCTGAAAACAAAAGAGAATTGTTGCAAAAAGATTTGGATAAAACTCTGGAAATTCATACACATCTAATCAATGATTTGCAACAATATTATTCAAATAATGATAGACTTGAATGAATTAATACCTTCTTTAAATCTGAGTCTGAAAAACTAAACAAATAGGTTGAGCAATTAAAAGATAAAAATATGCTTCTCCAAAATGAAAATCACACACTCCTGTTTGATCTAGAAGAATCCAGAAAAATAGCTAAGCTAAACTATAAGTTTTTCAGAGTGGTGAGAAGCTAGAAAAACTCTTAGGTATGGGGAGACCTGAAAAGGACAAGAGCGGCTTAAGATATGAAAAATCTAAAACAAAATCTGGCCAAACAGCACAAAAGATTGAAAAATCTGCTGCTTCAGGAAGTAATACTAAAGCTAATCTAGTTTGTCATTTATGTGGTGATTCAAGTCACTATAAATTCAAATGCATGTCTACTGGGAAGACTCATCATAACTCTAGTCAGAATCATATTGGAAAACTCAAACCAACCAGAGAAATGCAAAATGTCTGGAGTCAACCTAGGAGTATGGATAAAAGAGATTCACCACCTAAAATGACCAACAAGTAGTTAATAAATCAAGCGGTTGAATTAAACAAGAAAACTGAATCTACCAAAGTAAAAAATCCTGTCAGAAAATGGGTCCCAAAAGAAAAGAAGAATTGTCTGGTTACTCATTCAAACAATATACCAGGCAACGAAACTAAGTGGTACCTGGATAGCGGATGTTCAAGACATGTCACAGGTGACAAATCTCTCCTTATAAATTATTTAGATCTTAATGATGGGATAGTCACCTATGGTGACAGAAGCACCGCTAAGGTAATTGGACAGGGCATTATTAAAGGAATAGACTTGCTTAAAAATGAGAATCCTTTTTGCATAAAAGGATTAACTCACAATCTTCTAAGCATTTCTCAAATATGTGACAATGAGCATGTAGTTACATTCAACAAAGAAAAATGTGAAATCTTAGACCTCTCAGGAAAATCAGTAATGAAGGGTTCTCGCAAAAATAACCAATGTTATGTCATTAAAAGGAAAGGAAAGGATGATTCATATGCTTAGAAATGTTGAGCATAAAAGAGCATGTCCAGGTCATGCATCGAGATCTGGATATTTGCTGAAATGATGTGATTTTTGGTAAGCTATTAATGATACATCTGAGGTCTCTCACCTCAATCTTTTGTATATAAACATCTTGATGTTTATAATTTTTGGTTATACAATACTTGTACAAAATTTTACTATGTATACTGGTGATTTAAAGATATACTATTCAATACATGAAATTCTGTTGAAATGCTCACCTTTGATATGTCTGTCAATAGATCATGTGGATTCTCGATTAATCGATAATGGGTCGATATCATCGACGCCTCTTTGGAATGTGAAGAGTCTTATGATCGAGAATGATATTGAGGATAGGCCCGATAATATCGATCAGGTTATCTCGATATCATTGAAACACTGGTCAAAGATATCGAAGATTGCCGTCCGACAAAAGGTGGACGAGCGGGAAAAATTACTTGTGATTGTTCCTGTTCTTTTCCTTGCTCATTTTTCTAGGTTTCGCCTGCTCGAAGCCTCGTTGGTAAGATCTCAAACGCTGTCTGTGGTGTACCAAATGAGTAAGGAAAAAGGGAAGTCTCCAGCCATTGGAGAATCATCTCGGCCTAGTAGAAGGAAGATCGTGGCATCAAAAGGAAAGGGCAGGACGCAGTCTCAACATAAAGAAGCTCCTGCCACAGCGCCAGCATCGCCAGAAACTGTTGTAAATCCTCCTCCACACATTCTTGAAAAATATTCTGGGAGGCGTCTAGTGTGTGGGTGTAGGGTTGACAGGAACTGTATAAAACCCAACAACATAGAAGCTCTGTTAGAGGCAATCGACTGGCTTCCTCTTCTTGATTTTGGGGGAGCATGCCACAACGAGCGGACTTATCGGTTCTTTGCATATTGTCATTCTCCAACACTAGAATTACCACGTTTACTATCACAATTGGAGATGACAGTGTTGAGATTACTGTAGAATCCATTGCTTGCATTCTTGAATTAACCTTGTCTCCAATTGGATTGTTTGACCTTAATCTCGAAAATCCTATCACTCGGTCTTCAATTACTAAATTCCTGTGTCAAGGTCGAGATATCCCATGGTATCAGGGAAATGCCCTAAAAGCAAAATATTCGCACCCTCAATACCACATCTTGCATAAGATACGTCGTTCAAATGCTTATCCTTGTGGACCAAATCGCTCCAATCTTGACCATGATCATATACTGTGTCGCCACTGAAGTCAAACTTTGTCTGCCTACCTTGATACTCCACCAAATAGCAAGCGTCATTCATCAGTCCAGAGCAGTATACTTACCGTTTCCTCACATCATCCATGAAATCTATGATAAAATTGGTATCTCTCAAACTAGTGATCCTATACGTCCTCTTCAACACTTTAATAAGGTCAATATACGAAAATCGGACCTTAAGTTTCACGAGTATAAGGATGAGGATTCTGAGGAGGCTATTCATGAAGATGAAGAAATGGGGGAAGGCACTGCTCCAACTGGTGTAGATCCGGTAAAGCCACAGTATGCTCCTGAACCAAGTGGTTCGGTTCTAAATCAACATGTCAAGTTCCACCAAGACAAAGTTGGTGCGATGCACCGTGGTTTAGCTCAGATAGGAGACAAGTTAAGGGGACATGATGTGAGATTTTTCGCACTTGAAAAGATGATGTATAACGTCCAACAATCTGTCTAGCAATTGATCGACTTGTTTACCTGTCGCAAAGATGATGCAGCACCCTCATCATCAGCCCCGTAGTATCAATGGTCTTCATGCCATCTTAACCCACTGATTCTCAGCGCAACATTGGGCATGGATATCTTTTTGATTGCCCTACATTTTTATGTGTGTATGAGATGGCTATTCAACTGACAAATCTGATAGTTTTTTTTTTGTTGTTACCATGATGTGGACTTGTTTTCTTTTGATTTTGACATTATACTACTGCCAACCTTGGGCAATATTTTTTTTTTATATTGTGGGCCGTGGCTAATTATAATTCTCACATCTTGACTGCCCTATTTTATCTCATGATCTTTGCAAAAGGTATATGATGCATTTGATGTTGTGTTGATCTCACTACCTTACTTGGTCTGCTCTACATATATTGGATCCAAATATGAGATGTCTAAATTTTCTGTCTTAATCGTTATGCATCTATTTTTGTTATGTATGCTTTCTGAATAGTGGTTCTCCCTAAAGCTTCAATCTTTACTTAATATCTACTCTTATGCTATCCCTTGTCAAATGACTGACAAAAAGGGGGAGAACGATTCAAACACCTCGATAGGAAATGTGTCCTTGCTTGTGTATGATGTTGCAGGTGTTAGGGGGAGCAGCTGCACCAAGATAGGGGGAGTTTGTAGATAGGGGGAGCAACTTCTGAATGTGTTGTGTATATGACATTGTTATCATTATACAATAGTGTAAAGAACATGTACACAATTTAGGATGTTAGTATAGAAGCTGTTTCTAGGGTGTTTTGGTATGTTGTCACGTAATTGACAAAGGGAGAGATTGAAAGTGCCCTGATTTGTCAATTAGCTTGACTGTTGAGCCAGCTAGACTGCAGAGCCTCATAGGAAGATTAATTCAAACTGTCTGCCTCATCCGGATGTATACACAAGCTCGTCATAGGTAAATCTAAGCCTCACATCCCATGTCCCATAACACCAGATATTTAAACCCTTAAAACAAGTTAGAACATCATAGGGTTTTTAAGTTAAGAAAACTTTTTCGAAATCAGAAAATCTCTAAGTCTTCTTGCTTTATCGATTTTATTGATAAACTACTCGATATGATCGACCTGTGCTGTCGATGTCCTCGATGCCTAAACGATATCATCAATATGAGGACAAAATATGTCCAACAACCACATATATCTCTGGACGAATTTATCGATGTATCGATATACCTATCAATATCATCGATATTTGAATCTCGAGTCCATTAAAGGTGACTCGATAATATCGATAGGCAGATCTCCGGTGCCCCTATTTTCACTTAAGAATATCATATGTGCATCAATATATCAAAGCCCTCCTCGATACTATTAAAGTTCAAATCTCGATGACATTAGAAGGCTCTCGATGTTATCGGTCATGGGCAAGAAGATTTCTAGCAAAATATTTTAGGATAGTTTATCTATGATCGAGGGTCACTCGATAGAATCGATATTCAAATATCGATGATATCAGCATGGTTTCGATGGCAACAAATAAGGATAGAAACTGTCTAGCGAGCTTAAATGAAAATTCCTTGGATTTATCGATGCCTCGACACAGCTATCGATATCATCGACATTCAAATTTTGATGATATCGAAGGTCCCTCGATCATTCTTGTAAACCTTAAATATTTCAAAGCAAGTCTCTCTCATTTTCAAATGTCGAGGAGTCGATCCTCATCTCAATAAAATTGGAGTTCGAAATCCGATGGCATCGACGCGTGTTTCGATTTCCTCGACCAGCTGGCAGAAAGTTTCAAAAGTGTAGGACATTTGAGTTTGTGTCATTAAGCGGCCAGTCGATGCAATCGAGAGTATACCCTCGATGATATCGACTTGCTCAATGATATCGAACTCTGTCATAAATGCGACCGTTTTATATCCGTTAGAACTTTTTACCTATATATAGAGAACTTGTCTTTGGTTGCTAGTAGAGAAAGAAGAGAGTGCTTTTGGGTGTTTAACCTTAGATCATTTTCCCAAAGCCCTTTCTCTCAAAGGAGTTCATCCTCCAATCCACCCTTATCATTGATATTCAATAGAGTGGATTGGGGAATGAACTTTCGCATTCAAGGATGCTCCAGTTACCACCTTAATGGCAAATCATTAAGCTGGAATGCCTTAAATGCATAGATGACTGAAATCACTCTATCTTCCTTATAAGAAAATATTTAATAGAGTAGGATTCCAACTTAACCTTGACCCAACCCGTCGACATCTATTGGTACATCATCTAAGTTACGAATCAAGGAAGAAGAAGATTCTTTGTTAATAAAGGAGGAGATCTTCGTCAATGTGTTAAGAGGGACTCATCTGCTTATCTGTAAGTTATTAGAGTCTAAAAGACCCTTGTGATCATTCCTTTATAGGATTGGGTCTAAGGTGTTTCTCACCCCTTGCAAGTCCTCTAGGAGGCCTCCACCGAGTGTGTATGTAGTGGGTGTATTGTGTTAACCCTTGCACTATGGAGAGCATAAACAGTTAGGGTCTTGTGGAAGATCCTTGGCCAGTGTGCCTAAAAGTGGGTGCATTGTGTTGACCCTTGCTCTATTGAGAGCATAAATAGTTAGGGTCTTGTAGAAGATCCTTGGCCACTGTGCCTAAAAGTGGGTGCATTGTGTTGACCCTTACTCGTGAGAGCATAAACAGTTAGTGTCTTGTGGAAGATCCTAGGCCAGTGTGCCTAAAAGTGGGTGCGTTGTGTTGACCCTTGCTTGTGAGAGCATAAACAGTTAGGTTCCTTATGTGGATCCTTTACCAGTGTGCCTAAAACCGGATGGTATGTGTTGACCCTTGCTCAGGGAGCATAAACAGTCAGCCTAGGTGTACGTTGTAAAGGTTAAAGGTGAACCTAATTTAAAACCTTGGGTTTGGGGTGAACCGTGTGAAACCTCCTTAGTGAAATCCATCACACTCAAGGGTTAAGTGCTGTTACCGAGAGTGGAGTAGACAAGTAGTCGAACCACTATAAAAATGACTATGTTTAGGATTGCTATTGTGCTTTATTTGCTTGTGTGATTTCCTTAAATACTCTTTATATTTGATTATCTGAGATCACACCTCACACATACAGTTATAACCATCATAAACTACCTTACATATTATTCATCTCTTAAGTTTGTGATTGGATCCTCTACTGGGCTTAGAAGCCGGTAGGGTTAATTTTGAGTAATCCTAAAATATGCTTACTGTTAGGATTAGAGTGATAGGATTTTAAATAAACCATAAAACATTTAAAAAGTCTTATTCACCCCCATCTAGGACATATTGGCATATTCCTACTTCAACTAAGGCGGTCTTCACTGCAATTTCATATTTTCCATACAATCTGCTCATATGGTTACAAATACCTAAATTAAGAGGAAAACAAATTCCATATTGGTGCAAAACTTCTGAGGTTCCAAATGGGATTTTAGTCGTAGAAGTTCAATCCCTCACTGGTTTTGCAGTGTGGTCCACTTGATAGTCGGTTTGGATATAAAACATCCCACATGATCGGGGCCACAAAACTTGCTAGTGGGGCCTACACATATGGACGGGAGGGGTGAAATAGATGGACGGTATAGAATGAAACACATTATTATGCGGGACCCACAGAGTCGTTGATGTCATAAAGCAGCTATATAGATGGTGTACGGTAGACCAGCCATTCCGCTTCCACTGTCCAGGATTTGGATAGTGTGGATACAACACATCCATCATAGTGGGTCCCACCATCCAAGGTCTGGACGGTGTGGATCCCACACGTGTGGCCTGTCTACACCGTCTAAGACGGTATGGATATTATACATACATTGATTTGGGGTCACGGAACTTGTTGACATCACACATCATCTATATAGCTAGTGTGAGATACACCAACCAATCTGCTTTCCAGCAGCTGGGTCCCACGTAGGGCCCACCATAGTATTATATAATATATATGTATTATTATTTTATTAATGTATATTATATTATTAAATTATTATTATTATTATTATTATTATTATTATTATTATATACATTGAAGTACACCAGCGTCCAGTGTCCAGACCTGGACGGATGGCTGGATGTACACATTCATCACGGAGTGGTCCCACCGTCCCTGATGGACAGTGAGGCAAAACACATACATTAGGTTGGTGCCACGTTAGTGTAGCCCACCTGTTTTAGGACCAAGCTGATATTTGTAGTTTCCCTTCGTCCATGTCAGGCCGATCTAGGCAACAGGCCTGCCCGCTGGAAGATCTGTGCAGTATCAAGGCGGGCCCCGCCTGCTGGACGGACGGCGTGGATAATACATCAAGGTGGATCCCAGCTTGCATATAAACTGATATTTGTGGTTTTTCCTACATTAAGGTCTGTTTAAATGGACAGGCAGCAAGGTGGGCCCCACAAGTGGACTGTGGTGTGGTCCACTAAATGGACAACATGGATAAAATATGTAAATCATTAGGTGGGCTGTCAACGATGAAGGAGATAGATAGAGAGAGAGATAGAGAGAAAGAGAGAGAGAGATCGGTGTAGTGGAGGGACCCCACCACTATGGGCCCCTCTTTGATCACAACACATACATCGAAGTGGGTCCCATTGAAAGTGCCTTGGTTTGTCAATTAGTGTGAGTGTTGAGTTGGCTAAACAGAGAAGCTCCATAGGAAGATCAATTAATCGTCTGCCTCAACCGGATGTGGGCCCGAACTCACCACAGGTAAATCTAACCCTTACATCCCATGTCCCAAAATACCAAGTAAATAAAACCCTTAAAACTGATTAGAATATCATAGGGTTTTTGCGTTAGAAAACTTTTTTCAAAATTCAGAAAAATCTCTAAGTTTTTTACTTTTGTCGATTTATCGATAGTCTGAACGATATAATCGAGAAATGTTATCGATGTCCTCGAAACTCACTCAATATAATTGAATGAGGACATATGTTGTCCAGCAACCGCATATACTTCTTGACGAAATTATTGATGTATCGATAGCAGTATCGATAATCATTGAAACTTGAATCTCGAGTCTATCGAAGTTGACTCGATAAAATCGACAGCAAAGATTTTGTGTCCCTATTTTTCTATGAAAAATCATAAAGACCTTTGATATATCGAAGTATCCCTCGATATCCTCAGAATTCAACTTTCGATGATATTGGAAGGCCTTCGATGATATCGGTCTTGGACACAGTTTACCAGTAATATTTCCAGGTGGTTTTTATCTTAGATCGAGGGTCACTCGATAGAATTGATATTCAAGTATCGATGGTATCAAGGCTGGATCAATTGCATCGAGAATGGACATAAACTGTCCAACAAGCTTAACTGAAAAATCCTTTTGGATTTATCGATGCATCAACCCAACCACCGATATCATCGAATTCAAATTCCGATGAAATCGAGTGTACCTCGATTATATCCTTGACCTGAAATATTTTTAAGGAAAGTCTCTCTCATTTTCAAGTGTCGAGAAATCGATCCTCGTATCGATGAAATCAGAGTTCGAAATCTGAGGAAATCAATGCATGTTTCGATTTCCTCGACCAGCTAACAAAATATTTCAAAAGCATATGACATTTGAGTTTGTGTCATCGTGCAGCCAGTCGATGCAATCGAGAGTATACGCTCGATGATATCGACACTGCTTGATGATATCAAACTCTGTCATAAATGTGACCGTTTTATATCCGTTGGAACCTTTTGCTTATTTATTAAGAGCTTGGCCTTAACAGCCGGTAGAGAAAGAAGAGAGTGCTTTTGAGTGTTTAACCTTATATCATATACCCAAAGCTCTTTCTCTCATAGAAGTTCATCCTCCAATCCACCCTCATCATTGACATTCAATAAAGTGGATTGGGGAATGAACTTCCACATTCAAGTATCCTCCAGCTACCATCTTAATGGTAAATAATTGAGCTGGGATGCCTTGAATGCATGAATGATTGGAATCGCTCTATTTCCCTAATAGGAAAACCTTCAATAGAGTAGGATTCCATTACAACCATGACCTAACTTGTCATCATGCATTGGTACATCTTCTGAGTTGTGGTTCAAGGAAGCAGAAGTTTCTTCGTCAAGAAAGGAGGAAGATCTTCGACAATGTGCTGAAAGGGACTCATCTGCTTATCTATAAGTTACTAGAGTCTAGAGGACCCTTATGATCATTCCTTTGTAGGATTGAGTCTAAGGTGTTTTTTACCCCTTGTAAGTCCTTTAGGAGGCCTCCGGCGGGAGTGTACATGGTGGGTGTGTTGTATTGACCCTTGCTCCTTGGAGAGCCTAAACAGTTAGGTTCCTAGTGTGGATCCTTCCCCAATGTGCCTAAAATCGGGTGCTATGTGTTAACCCTTGCTCGTGGGAGCATAAACTGTTAGCCTAGGTGTAGGTTGTATTGGTTAAAGGTGAACCTGATTTAAAACTTTGGGTTTGAGGTAAACCATGTGAAACTTCCTTAGTGAAATCTGGTACACTCAAGGATTGAGTGCGGTTGCCATGAGTGGAGTAGACTAGCTGAACCACTATAAAAATTATTGTGTTTGAGATTGCTATTGTCTTCCATTACTTATGTGATTTCCTTAAGTACTTTCATATTTGATTATTTGAGATCACACCTCACACACACACACAATCATATCCATCATAAACTAATTTGTACATTGTTCATTTCTCTAATAGTTTGTGATTGGATCTTGTATCGGGCTTGGAAGCCAGTAGAGTTACTTTTGAGTAATCCTAATGTATGCTTGCTATTAGGATTAGAGTAATAGGATTTTAAATTGTTATAAAATTTTGTAAAAGTCCTATTCACCTCCTCTAAGACATATTGGCATATTCCTACTTCAACTAAAGTGGTCATTACCACAATTTCAATTGGTATTAAAGACAAGTCTCTCTTAAGGGCTTCACTGCATAGAGAGTGATCTTGACTGAAGTTGGAATCATGACCAAAAATGTCTCAGAGGATGTGACAGAGCGGAACAACTGCCTAGTAATCCATACTGCTCTAAAAGTTGGCAATAGTTCAAAATGGTACCTTGATAGTGGATGCCCCAGACACATGACTGGTGATCAAACTCACTTTTGTGAATATTCAGACTTTGATGGTGGATCAGTCACATTTGGAGATGGTAGCTCTGCCAGAATTATTGGATAAGGAACGATAGCTATACCAGGCCTTCCAAAAATCAAACATGTTCTTTGCGTAGAAGTTCTGAAACATAATCTCCTTAGTATCTCCCAAATCTGTGATAAAGAACATCTGGTCACTTTCTCAAAGGATGTGTGTAGGATCTTAGATCATACAGGTAAATCTCTCATAAAAGGTTTACATACTAGTAATAACTGTTACGTTATTGAAAGTACAAATGAGAGTGTGTTATCCAAAAAATGTAATATGGTTGTAAAGGATGAATCCAAATTGTGGCATCAAAGGTTGGGACATGTTCACTATCGAAACTTAGCTAATCTCAGTTCTAAAAATTTGGTTAGAGGACTACCCAAAATTAGAAAAGAAGAAAAAGTTGTCTATGGAGAATGTCTTAAAGGAAAATAGATAAAAGTAGGTCACAAAAAGACAACCACCATATCAACAACAAAATCTTTAGATCTGCTGCATATGGATCTAGTTGGCCCAACCAAAGTGGAAAGCCACGGTAAGAAAAGATACTTCCTGGTTGTAGTAGATGACTACACTAGATTTACTTGGGTCGCATTTCTTCAAGAGAAATCGGATGCCTTTGAGGAATTTGTGATTTTGGCAAAGTGACTTCAAAATGAAAAAGGATATTGCATCAATCGCATTAGAAGTGATCATGGTGGGGATTTTGAAAATGAGCGATTTGAAAAATATTGTAATGAGAAAGGAATTCGTTATGAATTCTTAGCCCCAAAAACCCCACAACAAAATGGAGTTGTTGAGAGAAAAAATCAAGTATTGCAGGAAATGTGGTCAGTGATGCTGAATGGGAAAGATATAACAAAAAGTTTCTAGGTGGAAGCTGTCAATACTACCTGTTACATAATAAATAGAGTATATCTTAGAGCAGGTTTGAACAAAACTCCATACAAACTATGCTATGGGAAACAACCTAGTGTGAAATATTTTCTGATTTTTGGAAGTAAATGTTATATCCTAAGAGACAGAGATCACCTAGGGAAATTTGAGTCTAAAAGTGATGAAGGTATCTTTATGGGGTATGCCTTGAATAGTTGTGCTTATAGAGTGTACAATCTAAGGACCCTCACCATTCAAGAATCAGTCAATGTGGTAGTCGATGACCAACCTCATGAAGAAGATACCCCTGTGAATGAATTAGAAGATGATGTAGATTCATGCATACTAGATAAATCTGATAACAAATCTCCATCATCCAATGAACCCCAACCATCATCTAACATACCCATCATCAAGGATCACCATCGAGAACAAATTATTGGGGATCATAATGATGGTGTAAGAACTCGACGACAGATAAAAAAATATATATAGTCACTTCTGCTTTACCTCAAAGATTGAACCTAAGAATATTGTAGAAGCTCTTTAAGATGAACACTGGATTAATGCTATGCAAGAAGAACTTCAACAATTTCAGAGAAATGAGGTATAACAATTGGTTTCCAGGCCACTCGATATTAATATCATTGGAACTAAATGGGACTTCTAGAATAAATTCGATGAATCAGGAAATGTGATTAGGAACAAAGCAAGACTTGTAGCTCAAGGGTACTCACAAATAGAAGGCATTGATTTTGATGAGACATTTGCCCCTATAGCTCGCCTTGAGTCTATTAGAATTCTTATGTCCGTGGTATGTGCATTAAAGTTTAAATTATTTCAAATGGACGTAAAAGGTGCTTTTCTTAATGGGGATCTTGCTGAAGAAGTTTATGTGGAACAACCGAAGGGATTCTCAGATCTTAAGTATCCCCGTTATGTTTATTGTCTGAACAAAGCTCTTTATGGTCTCAAATAAGCACCACGTGCTTGGTATGAACGATTGTCAAAATTTCTTTTAGACCATAAATTCTATAGAGGAAGTGTAGATAAAACATTGTTTACTCAAACAACAAAGGACTCACTACTTATTGCACAAATTTATGTGGATGATATAGTCTTTGGTTCAACATGTGAAATGCTACTTACAAATTTTCCAACCTCATGAAATCCGAATTTGAAATGAGTATGGTTGGCGAATTAAACTTCTTCCTAGGATTATAAGTCAAGCAGCTAAATGATGGAATCTTCAATTGTCAAACCAAGTATGCAAACGATTTGGTGAAAGGGTTTGGTCTTGAATTTAGTTGTACTTATCATACTCCCATGAGCACTACACTCAAACTTTTTAAAGATGTTAATGGTAAGAGTATGGATCAACATCTCTATCGGAGTATGATAGGAAGCCTACTATATCTCACAACCAGTTGTCCTGATTTATCTTTTAGTGTGGGAGTGTGCGCTCGGTATCAGGCAGATCCTAAGGAATCTTACCTGGCGGTAGTTAAGAGGATCATTAAATACACAGTAGGAACTACCTCTTTTGGACTGTGGTATCCTTTTGAAACATCTACCATCATTGCTAGATATTCTAATGCTGATTGGGTAGGAAATTTGGATGATCGAAAATCAACAAGTAGAAGATGCTTTTATGTTGGAAACTGTCTAGTCTCCTAGCAGAGTAAGAAGCAAAACTCAATATCATTATCTACTACCAAGGCTGAATACATTGCCTCTAGAAGTTGCTGTGCACAACTCCTTTAGATGAAACAGATGTTGTTGGACTACAGGATTGAACAACCCACAATGAGCCTTTTCTGTGATAACACAAGCTCTATCAACATTTCAAAAAATCTTATTCAACATTCTCGCACCAAGCATATTGACATCCGTCATCATTTTATCCGAGAACTTGTTGTAGACAAGATTATTGTGTTAGATTCTGTATCCACAGAAAGGCAACTCGCAGACATCCTCACTAAACCTCTTGATTCAAATAGGTTTAGTGATCTTCAAAAATCCATTGGAGTATGCACTCATTTATGATATCCCAGTGATCATGATCCTCATAGGTAAATCTTCACATTGGGACATTCATGGTTAAGTTTCAGCCGTAAATCTAAACCTCATAAATTAACCATGTTAGTTTCAGGATGCTAGATTATGACATTATCGATGAAATCTAGACCATGTCGATATCATCGATATTCAAAGTTCGATGATATCGATATTCAGTATCGATGTGGTCAACGGCTCTCAGAAAGGTAAGCTTGTGTTCATTGGAATTTTCAAGTTACTGCTGGTTCTTCCCAATAGTCATTGACATGGTCTTCAACACATTTATGAGCGTTTGTCTGATATCATCAAAACTATATCGATAATATCGACAAACTTGTTATAAAAGCCAACCAACAACGAGAAAGAGATTCACTTGGCTTCCTTCCCTCTAGTTTCCTCCATTACCTTGTTGGCTCCCAAACATCAAGTGGAGCAAAGAAGATGGTTAAAGGGAAAGGTAAGGACCTCTTGTCCTCAAAATCTTCTAAGGCTAAGAAAGGGAGAAATGTTAGATCACCTTAAAACCAATCCGATTGGGAATAACTTACGATTGTCGATCATATTGTTCTCAATAGTGCCATTGAGCCCTATGAGGTAGATCTCCTATTAGAGACTGTTGGCTGGAAGAATGTGCTTAATATGGGTGGTCTGTACTAGTTTGACATGATTCAACAATTTTTCAATTGTTGCTACGCTGTGCGGGTTTATCCACCATGTATTCATCTAGAATTTATGCAACACTCCAAACTGATTACCCTAATGGTTCTTAGCCGTATTCTAGACATTGGTGTGACTCAGATCCCAATCACTGGTAAAAGTCTAAATGAATTAGGAAGGTGGGGGAAAATCACTCGAGCACTATGCCAGGGTGCTATAATTCCTAGAAACGATGACAATATACTTCCTATAAAACATCTAGGAACCTTGTTTAAAATCCTCCACAATATCTTCAGTACGAATGTATATCCATGTGATGCCAAAGACACCGGCTTGAATCCCTTTATACTCAATTTCTTATATGATGTATATCAAGAAGTTCCTGTGTATTTGCTAACTCTTATTATAGAACAACTAATTCAGGTAGTCAAGGGGGACCATCTTGATACCGTTCCATTTCCGTCCCTTATCTACAAACTCGCACACTGGGTAGGACTGCCAGCAACATCAGACAAAGTATATCCTGAAGTGTGGTTTAATCATGATGCAGTTCAACAGGTGTATGTCTTAGCCTCTTCTCATGCAAAGAGTCCTCCACCCATTGGTGTAAGCAGCCAGTAGCCAGATGAAGAAACTCCTTAGGGATCTAATTGGACACCCCTCGATAGTCCTGCATCTGTCGCAAATCGTCGACGTCATGTACTTGAACGTCACCTGCTGAACACTCTAGCTGGAATTGACGAGCGGCTCCATAACTGCGATCGATGATTGTCAGGGATAGAGGACAAGATAAAAGCTCTCCAACCCTTTGTGTAACAGATTCTTGACCTACTAACAACTGACAGATCTAAAATTGTGGTAATGACTGCTTAAGTTGAAGTAGGAATATGCCAATATGTCCTAGAGGGGGGTGAATAGGACTTTTTAATAAATTTATAACAATTTGAAATCCTATCACTCTAATCCTAACAGCAAGCATAAATTAGGATTACTCAAGAGTAACTCTACTGGCTTCCAAGCCTGGTAGAGTATCCAATCACAAACTATTTGAGAGATGAACAGTATACAAACTAGTTTATGATGGATATGACTCTTTGTGTGTGAGGTGTGATCTCTGTAAGTGCTATAGTTTTTATCCCTCTCTGTTGTCAAATTTGTGGTGACAAAATCACTGTTATGTTATATATAACTTGCATAAGTGAAGCTCTCTCAAGGATCAACATTCATGAACAAGCTAAGCTCACAACAAGCAAAGCTCACATGACAAGACTCAAGCTGCAACACTTCAAGAATAGTACAAAGCAGTTGGTAAAGATCTCAAGACCCTTTCAAGATTAAGCTACATCAAGGTTGATCTACATCAAGACTTCAAGACTGATACTTCAAGGTCACTTGTTCCTAATGTTTCAATGTCCATACTTCATGATTGAGGTTTGATTGACCATAGGTTGACCTTAGAAGTAGGTCATTTCGGATACATAAACCGAATGTTTATTTTTCATGTGATTGGTCTGTTCTTCGACTAGTCCTAGGTCTTCTTCGACTAGTCCTAGACTTGCTTCAACCAGTCTAAGAAATTCCTCGATCAGTCGTGAGTTTGTTACAAATTCTGGATGAAATCTATTAGGCTTTGACCAGTCTAAGAATTTGTTCGACCAGTCATAGGAACAGTGTCGACTGCATCTTCGACCAGTCGAACATCTTCGACTCGAATTCCAGCGAAGTTTTTCAGGTCCTACGACCAGTCGTAGGTGACCTACGACCAGTCGTAGGAAAGCTTCGACCAGTCGTAGAACGGTCAGAGCATATCCCGCCGGATTTTTCAAATATCTATTGTTGCTTCAACTAGTCGAAGAGCACTCTAGACCAGTCGAAGACCCGATCTTCTCACCTATAAATATTGCACGAATCTCAGAAGAAATTATCGAATTAATTAATCTATTCAAGCCAATCTTCGTCGAACTTCTAAGAGATAATTCTGTGCTCCATCTAAGCTAAGTGTGCTTATTTAATATTCTCTTTCCTTAGCTTTATTTTAATTAATTTTGTTTCTGCTATTCCAATCTGATTTGATAAGAGGAATCGTTATTCCCTTTCTTTAGAATCAAAATCAATTAAGGCAAGCCCTATTCGGTTTAATTTAAAATCTATTAGAATTAGAACCATTGTAATTGAGTACTGGACATTGAACTTGGACATTCAATCATCTACTCTGATTTAGTTCTACCGGGCTACTACAACGAAGGAGATAATCAGGTATTTTATATTTAACTGTAAATCCCTTTCTATTTTGGTTTCTTTCAAGATTTGCTAGAAAAATCTTGTTGTATTGGTTATCTGAGGAGAGCCAGGAAAACTCAGAAGTGGGGTTTTTTTAATTGTGTAAGCCCACATACAAAGACACAATTGTAAAGGTTTTGGGTGAATCTGGGAAAACCTATTTTAGTGAACGCTAATATCCCCTGTGTGAGGATATTAGGAGTGGAGTAGCTCTTTGTGTGGCTGTTGTTTAACAGTTGGTGAACACACAGGCGAACCAGTATAAACCCTTGTGTTTGATTGATTTATTCTTCTAATTTTTAATTATTCTTTTGTGGGATGTATGTATGGTGGTGAATGTTGTAATCATTTAATTCAAGCAGTGTGAGAATGTTGTAATAGTTTAGAATTTATTTTCAGTTATTCCTTTATCAGCTTGATTTTCAATTTCATTTGAAAGTTGTTCCAGTAAGGTTGCCCTGCCATTTTTATGGTGTATGGCTGTCCCTAGAACAATACATTTTTTATTACAATTCATTTCAATTCAGTTTGTATTTAATTCTGTATTCCTCTTCGATTTGAGATTTGATACAAAGACCTTTCTAGAAATAAGGTTGTCCTACCATAAACTCTGGTTTTTGGTGTAAGGTTGTCCTTAGAATAACATTTGTATCAACCTCTCAAGATCTGAATTTTGAGGTTATTTTACTTTCCTGCATTGTGATTTACTTTGGCTATCATTTTCTTTTAAATTTCGCTATTATAAGTTTTATTTGGCATCGTCCTATTCACCCCCCCCCCCCCCCCTCTAGGATATATAGCTTGGCCTTTTCAAGTGGTATCAGAGCCTAATAGCTCTTTTTATTCTTGGATTTAATTCCTGAGCTAACGATTTAAGCTATTTAAGATGCCAAATTTTGATAGCCTTTCAGTCACTAGGCCTCCACCCTTTGATGGCTCCAACTATGCCTATTGGAAAGCTAGAATGAGGATCTTCCTCAAATCAATGGATGAAAATGTGTGGCAAGCCACAGTGACTGAATGGAAACCTCTTGTCATGGAAGTTACTGGGGTTGATGGTTCAAAATCTATGAAAGTCACACCATATTACCAATGGACCACTCTTCAAAAAAGTGAGAGTAGTGCAAATGCTAAAGCACTAAATGCAATTACTTGCGCACTATCACCGGATGAGTTCAAAAGAATCATTTCCTGTGATACTGCAAAGCAAGCTTGGGATATATTAGAAATGACACACGAGGGTACTACAATTGTCAAAAAATCTAAAGTCCAACTCCTCACAACCAGATTTGAAGAAATTCATATGGAGGAAAATGAAATGTTTATGGACTTTTACACTAGATTGAATAACATTGTAAACTCAATGTGGGGTCTTGGCGATAAAATCCCAGAAAGTAAAGTGTGTGCAAAAATATTACGCTCACTTCCTGAACGGTTCAATTCTAAAGTAACCGCGATCCAGGAACTTCGTGATACGGATAATATGAGGGTAGAAGAACTAGTTGGTTCACTACAAACCTACGAGTTAAACTTTAAAGCTCCTAAAGGAAAATCTATCGCACCAAAATCTTCTAAATGTAATTCAGAAGAAAATTCTGATTCAGAAGATGATATGGCTCTTTTAGCTAAAAAATTTTACAAGATTTTCAAAAGCAAGAAAAGGGTTGATTTTCAAAAATCAAATGATAAAAAGAAGTTTAGACCCAAATCTCAAAAATCTTTGAAAGATAATCAATCTTACAACTGTCAAGAATATGGGCACTTAGCAAATAAATGTCCTAAAAGGGACAAACCCAAGAAGAAGGGTATGTTGGCTACATGGGATGAATCATCTGATTCTGAAGGTTCTTCTGAATCAGAAGATTCTCAAACTGAGTCGGGCAATGAGGTTAAAGCTCTTATGACTCTAACCAAATTCACATTTTCAGATAATGACTCAACAAGTGAAGAAAATCTGAATAGTGAATGTGAAAATGAAGATGATCTTCAAGACGCTTACAATGCCCTATATAAGGAAAGTTGTAAAATTGCTGTCAAACTTAAACTTCAAAAAGAAAAGTTTTCTAAACTCAAAAATTGTTTTGAATCACTTGTCTTAGAAAAATCATAAATTTCAGACTGTTTTGAAAAATCAAAATGCGATTTGGAATTCAAAAAATCACTAATTGTTGATTTAAAATCTGAAATTGACAAACTTAAAATTGAAGTATCTTCTCTTCTGAGTCTAAAGGACACATGGAAATATGCCCAAGGTGATCCAAAGTTAGAAAAACTGTTATCCGGATCTAGAAAATGTGGCGATCGATCCGGGTTGGGCTATGATAAAAATTTATCTCCTAAACAAATGTATACTCCTCCTATGTTTGTTAAAGGAGAGTCCTCAAACTCAAAAGGGAAAAGTACTTATCAAGATTTTTCTAGAAATTCAAAAACTTTTCAAAAAACTAGAAGCAGCCATGTCAACTTTAATCAGAAACGAAATCCTCTAGCTGAAAAGATAGTTGATTTACTCAAGGAGCTCTTAAAATCTAACTCTATAGGTCATTCCTACAAATGTACACAAAAGAAGACCAACTATGTTCCTAAACCCAAAACAGTTATGAAATGGGTTCCTAAAGTCACCTGCTTAGTTGCTCACACTGCTTTCAAAGCAACAAGTCATTCAAAGTGGTACCTACACAGTGGATGCTCTAGGCATATGACAGGTGACAAAGCTTTATTCACCGATCTGAAAGATATGACTGATGGTTCAGTCACATTTGGTGATGGTAGCAACTGCAAGATTATAGGCCAAGGTACGGTTCAACTTTTTAATCTTCCGGTGTTTAAAAATGTTTTATACGTTGAAGGCCTAAAGCACAACTTGCTTAGTATATCACAAATATGTGATAATAACCATAATATTCAGTTTTCTAATCAAAGATGTGAGATTCTAAACAATAAGGGTTCTGTAATATTAACTGGACGTAGAACGTCTGAAAATTACTATATTATTAGTGAATCCAGCTCATCTAATCAAACATGTTACATGGTCCATATAGACGAGACTGATTTATGGCACAAACGTCTTGGACATGTACATTATCGAAAATTATATCGATTGAGCAAACAAGAACTTATAAGAGGTTTACCCAAACTTCAGAAATTAGATAAAATATGTGGTGAGTGCCAGATAGGCAAACAAACAAAGAACTCACACAAAAAGGTGAATTCAAATACTACATCAAGACCACTCGAACTTCTCCACATGGATCTGATAGGACCTACCAGAATGGAAAGTCGTGGTGGGAAAAAGTATATCCTGCTAATAGTTGATAACTTTACCAGATATACGTGGGTAGTCTTCTTAAGGGACAAATCTGAAACTCTTAAAGAAGTAAGAAAAGTTCTCAAAAGGATTCAAACTAAAAAATCTTCTCAAATCAGTAAAATTCGTAGTGATCATGGATCTGAATTTGAGAATGGCAATTTTGAGAAGTTCTGTACCGACCAAGGAATATTACATGAATTTTCTGCTCCCAAAACTCCATAACAAAATGGAATTATTGAAAGAAAGAATAGGGTGCTTCAAGAAATGGCTAATGTCATGTTGAATAGCATGAAGCTCTCTAAAAATCTTTGGGCTGAAGCAGTCAACACAGCTTGCTATATTATTAACCGAGTCTACACTAGAAAACATAATAATAAAACGGCTTATGAATTGTGGTTCAATAAAAAGCCTACTGTTAAATACTTTCGAGTTTTTGGCAGCAAGTGCTATATTTTACGTGATCGTGAAAATTTGGGAAAGTTCGATACGAAGAGTGATGAAGGTATTTTTCTAGGATATTCTTTAAACAGTCAAGCTTATAGGGTTCTGAACAAAAGGACTGGTGTGATTCAAGAATCCATTAATGTTGTCATTGATGATCACTTAAACACACCAATTTCTAATTCAGATAATGATGAAGTACTAATCATTGATAAACCCGATACTTCATCGAATCAGATTGATTCTGAGTTGAGGACTGTTAAAGATCATCCAACCACTCAAATTCTTGAAAACCCTCTCACCGGTGTTTGCACCCATAGACAACTTGAGGATATATGTAATTATGTATGTTTTACATCCCAAATTGAACCTTCTAACGTAAAAGAAGCTCTGGCTGATGAGAACTGGATTGTTGCGATGCAAAATGAACTCAACCAATTCGTAAGAAATGATGTTTGGTATCTCATACCAAGACCTAAAGATAAACACATCATTGGAACAAAATGGATTTTCAAAAATAAGTCTGACGAGTGTAGAAATATAATTAGAAACAAGGCTAGACTAGTGGTACAAGGTTATACTCAAATTGAAGGGATTGATTTTGATGAAACCTTTGCACCAGTAGCACGCCTTGAATCTATCAGACTATTTATATCCATTGCATGTTTTAAAAAGATAAAGATCTATCAGATGGATGTGAAAAGTGCTTTTCTAAATGGTGATTTACATGAAGAAGTCTATGTTGAACAACCAATGGGATTTGAAGATTCCAAAAATACTAATCATGTATATCAGCTTAAAAAGGCACTTTATGGATTAAAACAAGCACCTAGGGCATGGTATGAGAAACTAACGAAATTTCTTCTAAGTCATAATTTTCAAATGGGATCTGTTGATAAAACTCTGTTTGTTAAAAAACATAATGATCATATCTTAATGGTACGGATTTATGTTGATGATATCATTTATGGATTAACTTGTACTGACTTGACTACTGAGTTTGCAGATTTGATGAAATCACAGTTCGAAATGAGCATGGTTGGGGAATTGACTTATTTCCTTGGATTGCAAGTAAAGCAACAATCTGAAGGAGTATTCATTTCTCAATCTAAGTATGCTTTGAATCTAATCAAGAGATTTGGATTTGAAAATGGCAAGAATTTTGATACTCCTATGAGTACTACCCTGAAACTATCAAAGGACTCTAATGGTAAAAATGTTGACTCAAAACTTTATCGGAGTATGATTGGTAGTTTGTTATATTTAACTGCTAGTAGACCTGATATTTCTCTAAGTGTTGGTATTTGCGCAAGATATCAATCTGATCCAAAAGAATCTCACTTGACTGCTGTCAAGCGAATTATTAGATATGTCACAAGTACTGTAAATCTTGGTCTCTGGTATCCTCATAAAACTAATGTCCAATTAGCTGGGTACTCGGATGCTGACTGGGCTGGTAATCTAGATGATAGAAAATCAACCAGTGGTGGTTGTTTTTACATTAGAAATTGTCTAGTTTCCTGGTTTAGTAAGAAACAAAATTCTATATCACTTTCAACAGCTGAAGCTGAGTATATCGCAGCTGGTAATGCATGTACACAGCTTGTTTGGATGCAACGAATGCTAAGTGATTATGGAATTAAACAGGATTCTATGTTATTACATTGTGATAATTCCAGTGCGATAAATATTTCAAAAAATCCTATTCAGCATTCTCGTACTAAGCACATTGGCATTAGATTTCATTATATAAGGGAATTAGTAGAAGAAAAAGTTATATCTCTAGAATATATTCCTACTGAAGATCAACGTGCTGACATTTTTACAAAACCTCTCGATAAAAGCAGGTTCAAAAAGATAAAATTTGATCTTGGCATGTGCATTTTAAATTGATTATTTATGCCTTCTTATATTATAGTGTATATATTTGCTAGATTAAATTCCATATTTTGTATAATTTGCAAGTAATTTGAATTTTTGGGGTTTATACGACCAGTCGTGAGTATACACGACCAGTCGTCCTACGACCGGTCGTAGATACCCACGACCAGTCGTGGAGCACGGGTTTTACTTCAAATTGGGGATTTTTCACTTTCTTCCTCATTTCTTCTTTCTTCTCCTTGGAGCCGAACTTCGACTTGTCGAACCCATCCTTCAAGTTCTTCAAGGTTAGTGATCCAAATCCCATTTTTCTTGCATATTTGTGTCTAGATTGTTTCCTTTTCTCTCTTGTAGCTTTCTATTTTGAAAATCATTGAGATTTGGGGTTTGGATTGTGAAAAATCTTTTTTGATTAAACCCAATTCTCAATCCTTTGCAACTTCCTTATTCTTTGAAATCCTTGTTGCAAATGGCTTCTAGAGGTAGAAAAACTACTTCGCGTGGTCCTTCTTCTTCCTCCAGATCGACCGCTATCTCTAAACGTCATCTTCTTGTTCCCAATGATGATCCATCATATGTTAGGGACATTAGATCACGTAATGTTATCGTTGAACATCCTGTTGATGTCAATCATATTGCACCTTTTGACATCCTTCCTATGCTTGAAGCTGTAGGTTAGGTTAACTTATTGCATTGGGGTGGGCTTGCATACCGGTCCATTGCCCAATCCATGTTTACATGTATTAATGCTTTTTCATAGGATAATTTAACTTTTCAAATTTCTACTAGAGAAGGGCCTTTTGACGTTGATCGTCATTTAATTTCAGCCCTTATGAAAATTCCTGTGAATGATGAGGGTATTCCTATCCATAATTTAACTGATAAACCCTCAATGGCTGAAAAACGCATGCTCACTAGAGACTTGTGCAACATGGATGTTCAATGGACTCAAAAAGGGAATGCGCACCCTGCAAGGTATTTGTTACCCAAATACAGAATTCTCCACAGAATCTTTGTGTCTAATCTGTTTCCTCGTTCGGGTAATAAATCTGACTTGACTTCGTTTATGGTTCGTGTTATCCATGCTATTTACAATGGTACTCAGATTTGTTTGCCTTCCTTAATCTGTCATTTCATTATTTAGTTTCGACTCCATCCTGGTCATAGTGACATTCCTTTTGCCTATTTAATGACTGTATTGGCTACACATATGTTAGTCAATATGCCGGTTGATGAGGCACCTATCCATCATCTGATCTTCAACAATACAAATATTAATAAGATGAAGTTGGATCTGCTTCCTGAACAAGGTGGTGGTGGTGGTGGTGGTCCTAAAGAAGCTGGTGTTGACATTAATATGGATGACATTTTTGAGGAACTGGATTCTGACTCAGCAAATGATCCAGATTTTATACCATCTGATGTTGATCACGTCTGAGTGCATTAGAGGATAAAGTTGAGAATATAAATGTTAAGTTGGAAAGCATGTCTGTTGCTCATGATTTGCAATTCAAGTACATGCGCAAATATCTTAGGCGCTTGAACAAAGGCATGCACCAACTTGATCCCTCTATTCCTGCTCCTTCATCAAGTTCTAGTTCTGAGTAGTTTTTATGAGACTTTTGGTCTGTAATAACTTTATTACTTAGCACTTGTTTGCTTGATTTTGAGTTGGATTTTATTTATGTTTTATGCTGGATATGTGTTCTTGATGTAATATTTATGCTGGATATATGTGATGCTATCTTAAGTATCTCTATGACTCTTTTGCTATACTCTCTTACTTCCTCATGTTTCCTCTCATGACTTCCTTTATTTAGTTCTCCTTTGTTATATTGTGACAAAAAGGGGGAGAATGGTTTGTGCTTAATGTGATTGTGAGAGGAGTAGCATTGGTTATGTTACTCAGGGGGAGTCAGGGGGAGTATATGTTTGATCTTGTTGAATGAAAATGGTTGACTGTTGAAACTGGTTGAATGTTGAATATTGAATATTGATTTGCAGGTATTAACCAGTTGTTTTACTTTTGTTTATCTTGGTTATGTGTTTTGTCACTAATTTGACAAAGGGGGAGATTGTAAGTGCTATAGTTTTTATCCCTCTCTGTTGTCAAATTTGTGGTGCCAAAATCACTGTTATGTTATATATAACTTGCATAAGTAAAGCTCTCTCAAGGATCAACATTCATGAACAAGCTAAGCTCACAACAAGCAAAGCTCACATGACAAGACTTAAGCTACAAGACTTCAAGAATAGTACAAAGCAGTTGGTAAAGATCTCAAGACCCTTTCAAGATTAAGCTACATCAAGGTTAATCTACATCAAGACTTCAAGACTGATACTTCAAGGTCACTTGTTCCTAATGTTTCAATGTCCATACTCGATGATTGAGGTTTGATTGACCATAGGTTGACCTTAGAAGTAGGTCATTTCGGATACATAAACCGAATGTTTATTTTTCATGTGATTGGTCTGTTCTTCGACTAGTCCTAGGTCTTCTTCGACTAGTCCTAGACTTGCTTCGACCAGTCTAAGAAATTCCTCGATCAGTCGTGAGTTTGTTACAAATTCCGGATGAAATCTGTTAGGCTTCGACCAGTCTAGGAATTTGTTCGACCAGTCGTAGGAACAGTGTCGACTGCATCTTCGACCAGTCGAACATCTTCGACTCGAATTCCAGCGAAGTTTTTTAGGTCCTACGACCAGTCGTAGGTGACCTACGACCAGTCGTAGGAAAGCTTCGACCAGTCGTAAAACGGTCAGAGCATATCTCGCCGGATTTTTCAAATATCTATTGTTGCTTTAACTAGTCGAAGAGCACTCTAGACCAGTCGAAGACCCGATCTTCTCACCTATAAATAGTGCACGAATCTTAGAAGAAATTATCGAATTAATTAATCTATTCAAGCCAATCTTCGTCGAACTTCTGAGAGATAATTCTGTGCTCCATCTAAGCTAAGTGTGCTTATTTAATATTCTCTTTCCTTAGCTTTATTTTAATTGATTTTGTTTCTGCTATTCTAATCTGATTTGATAAGAGGAATCGTTATTCCCTTTCTTTGGAATCAAAATCAATTAAGGCAAGCCCTATTCGGTTTAATTTAAAATCTATTAGAATTAGAACCATTGTAATTGAGTACTGGACATTGAACTTGGACATTCAATCATCTACTCTGATTTGGTTCTACCGGGCTGCTACAACGAAGGAGATAATCAGGTATTTTACATTTAACTATAAATCCCTTTCTATTTTGGTTTCTTTCAAGATTTGCCAAAAAAATCTTGTTGTATTGGTTATCTGAGGAGAGCCAGGAAAACTCAGAAGTGGGGTTTTTTTAATTGTGTAAGCCCACATATAAAGACACAATTGTAAAGGTTTTGGGTGAACCTGGGAAAACCTATTTTTAGTGAACGCTAATATCCCCTGTGTGAGGATATTAGGAGTGGAGTAGCTCTTTGTGTGGCTGTTGTTTAACAGTTGGTGAACACACAAGCGAACCACTATAAACCCTTGTGTTTAATTGATTTATTCTTCTAATTTTTAATTATTCTTTTGTGGGATGTATGTATGGTGGTGAATGTTGTAATCATTTAATTCAAGCATTGTGAGAATGTTGTAATAGTTTAGAATTTATTTTCAGTTATTCCTTTATCAGCTTGATTTTCAATTTCATTTGAAAGTGGTTCCAGCAAGGTTGCCCTGCCATTTTTATGGTGTATGGCTATCCCTAGAACAATACATTTTTTATTACAATTCATTTCAATTCAGTTTGTATTTAATTCTGTATTCCTCTTCGATTTGAGATTTGATACAAGGACCTTTCTAGAAATAAGGTTGTCCTACCATAAACTCTGGTTTTTGGTGTAAGGTTGTCCTTAGAATAACATTTGTATCAACCTCTCAAGATCTGAATTTTGAGGTTATTTTACTTTCCTGCATTGTGATTTACTTTGGCTATCATTTTCTTTTAAATTCCGCTGTTATAAGTTTTATTTGGCATCGTCCTATTCACCCCCCCCCCCCCCTCTAGGACATATAGCTTGGCCTTTTCAATCTCAAATAGTCAAATATGAAAGTATTTAAGGAAATCACATAAGCAAATTTAAGACAATAGCAACCTCAAATATAGTCATTTTTATAGTGGTTTGACTACTTACTCCACTCCCGGCAGACGCACTCAACCCTTGAGTGTCCCGAATTTCACTAAGGAGGTTTCACATGGTTCACCTCAAACCCAAGGTTTTAAATTAGGTTCACCTTTAACCATTACAACCTACATCTAGGCTATCAGTTTATGCTCCAATGAGTAAGGGTTAACACATAGCACCTAATTTTAGGCACACTGGCCAAGCATCCACACAAGAAACCTCTCTTGTTTATGCTCTCACGAGCAAGGGTCAACACACGGCACCCACTTTTAGGCACACTGGCTAAGGATCTTCTACAAGACCCTAACTATTTATGCTCTCCATAAAGCAAGGGTCAACATAACGCACCCACCACGTACACTCCCGTAGGAGGCCTCCTAAAGGTCTTGCAAAGGGTGAGAAACACCTTAGACCCAATCCTACAAAGGAATGATCACAAGGGTCCTCTGGACTCTAATAACTTACAGATAAGCAGATGAGTCCCTTTAAGCGCATTATTGAAGATCTCTTCCTTTGATGAAGAACTTCAGCTTCCTTGATCCACAACTCAGAAGATATACTAATATATGGCGACGGGTTGGGTCAAGGTTATGATGGATTCCTACTCTCCTAAATGTTTTCCTATAAGGGAGATAGAGTGATTCCAATCATTTATGCATTCAAGGCATCCCAGCTCAATGATTTTCCATTAAGATGGTGGCTGGAGGATCCTTGAATGCGGAAGTTCATTCCCCAATCCACTATATTGAATGTCAATGATGAGGGTGGATTGGAGGATGAACTTCCATGAGAGAAAGGGCCTTGGGTATATGATCTAAGGTTAGACACTCAAAAGCACTCTCTTCTTTCTCTACCAGCAACTAAAGACAAGTTCTCTCTATATATATATAGGTAAAAAGTTTTAACGGATATAAAATGGTCACATTTATGATAGAGTTCGATGTCATCGAGCAGGGTCGATATCATCGAGCGTATACTTTCGATTGTATCGACTGGCCACTCGATGACACAAACTCAGATGTCATACGCTTTTGAAATATTTTGCCAACTAGTCGAGGGAATCGAAACACGTGTCGATGTCATCGAATTTCGAACTCCAATTTCATCGATACGAGGATCGATTCCTCGACATTTGAAAATGAGAGAGACAAGCCTTAAAAATATTTCAGGACAAGGATATGATCGAGGTACACTCGATATCATCGGAATTTGAATGTCAATGATATCGATAGTCATGTCGATGCATCGATAAATCAAAAGGATTTTTCAGTTAAGCTTGCTGGACAGTTTATGTTCATTCTCGATGTAATTAACACGGCCTCGATATCATCGATATTTGAATATTGATTCTATCGAGTGACCCTCGATCCAAGATAAAAATCACCTAAAAATATTGTGGTAAACAGTGTCCAAGATCGATATCATCGAAGGCCTTCTAATATCATTAGTTTTTGAATTCCGAGGATATCGAGGAGTATTTTGATATATCGAAGGTCTTCATGATTTTCTTTAGAAAAATAGGGAGACAAACTCTCTGATGTTGATTTTATCGAGTCAACTTCGATAGACTCGAGTTTCAAATTTTGATGATATCGATAGTACTATCGATAAATTGATAATTTCATCCAGAAGAATATGTGGTTGCTAGACATCTTTTGTCCTCATTTCGATAGTATGAATTGAGCATCGAGGACATCGATAGCACTTCTCGATAATATCGATCAGTCTATCGATAAATCGACAGAGGTAGAAAACTTAGAGATTTTTTGTATTTTGAAAAAAGTTTTCTAACTCAAAAACCTTATGATATTCTAATAAGTTTTAAGGGTTTTAATCACCTGGTGTTTTGAGAAATGGGATGTGAGGCTTAGATTTACCTATGACGAGTTCGGGCCCACATCCGGTTGAGGTAGATGGTTGATTGATCTTCCTATGGGGCTTCTCTGTCTAGCCGACTCAACATTCACACTAATTGACAAACCAAGGCACTTTCATGATCTAGTATGCTTTAGAAGGAGGCAGTATTAGCGGATAAAGTGTGGACACTGTAATTACTTTTTGAAATGTCCTCACGTTTCTTTAAACTGGCATACTTTGGTTTCTGATCATTTCTTTTTTATGATAAAATTTTTTTGGGGTGCCCATGCATGGGCTTGGTTTTTGGACGACTGTTATATTACTATCAATCTTGGGTGGTATATATATATATATATATATATATATATATATATATTTGGATATTAGGGGCTTTGGCTGATTATAATCTCACCTCTTTACTGTCCTATTTTATCTTGTTATCTTTGCAAATGGTGTGTGATACATGGTGTGCTTAATCTTTATATTAGCTGCTTGACATTCTTCTCTCCTTGATTTCCCAATGCATACATATTTCTGAAAGGAAATGTTATTTATCTATTATATGTATGTTCTCTGAATGATGGTCCTCCCATATTATCTAAACTTCAGTCAATATCAACTACTATATTTACCATTGTTAATGACCGACAAAAAGGGGGAGAACCATTCAAACACCTCGAAAGGAATTGGAAAATTGTATATCTACTTTAATGGTGATGCAAGTGTTAGAGGGAGCAGCTGCACCAAGATAGGTGGAGAATGTTGTTGGGGGAAGCAGCTACCGATTGTGTGTATAGTTTCACTAGACATTGTAAAATTGTGTAAAATACATGTACACACAATTTAAGATGTGTTTGTCGAGATGCTATTCTAGGGTGTTTTGGTATTTTGTCATGTAATTGACAAAGGGGGAGATTGAGAGTGCCCTGGTTTGTCAATTAGCATGAGTGTTGAGTCGGCTAGACAGAGAAGCTCTATAGGAAGATCAATCAATCGTTTGCCTCAATCGGATGTGGGCCTGAACTTGCCACAGGTAAATCTAAGCCTCACATCCCATGTCCTAAAACACCAGGTAAATAAAACTCTTAAAACTAATTAGAATATCATAGGGTTTTTGAGTTAGAAAACTTTTTTCAAAATTCAGAAAAATCTCAAAGTTTTCTACCTTTGTTGATTTATCGATAGTCTGATCGATATAACTGAGAAAGTGTTGTTGATGTCCTCGGAACTTGCTCGATATTATCAAATGAGGACATATGTTGTCTAGCAACTGCATATACTTCTGGATGGAATTATCGATGTATCTATAGCAGTATCGATATCATCGAAACTTAAATCTCGAGTTTATCAAAGTTGACTCGATAAAATTGACAGCAGAGATTTTATGTCCCTGTTTTTCTATGGAAAATCATAAAGACCTTCGATATATTGAAGTAACCCTCGATATCCTTGAAATTCAACTTTCGATGATATCGGTCTTAGATACAGTTTACCAACAATATTTTCAGGTGGTTTTTATCTTGGATCAAGGGTCACTCGATAGAATCGATATTCAAGTATCGATGGTATCAAGGTTGGATCGATTGCATCAAGAATGACATAAACTATCCAGCAAGCTTAACTGGAAAATCCTTTGGATTTATCGATGTATCGACCCAACTACCGATATCATTGACATTCAAATTCTGATGATATCAAGTGTACCTTAATCATATCCTTGACCTGAAATATTTCTAAGACAAGTCCCTCTCATTTTCAAGTGTCGATAAATCGATCCTTGTATCGAGGAAATCGGAGTTCAAAATTCGAGGACATCGACATGTGTTTCGATTCCCTCAATCAGCTGGCAAAATATTTCAAAAGCATATGACATTTGAGTTTGTGTCATCGAGCGGCCAGTCGATGCAATCGAGAGTATACGCTTGATGATATTGACACTGTTCGATGATATCGAACTCTGTCATAAATATGACTATTTTATATCCGTTCGAACCTTTTGCCTATTTATAGAGAGCTTGGCCTTACCTGCTGGTAGAAAAAGAAGAGAGTGCTTTTGAGTGTCTAACCTTAGATCATATACCCATAACCCTTTCTCTCATGGAAGTTCATCCTCCAATCCACCCTCATCATTGACATTCAATAGAGTGGATTGGGGAATGAACTTCTGCATTCAAGGATCCTCTAGCTACCATCTTAATGGAAAATCATTGAGCTGGGATGCCTTGAATGCATGAATGATTGGAATCGCTCTATTTCCCTAATAGGAAAACCTTCAATAGAGTAGGATTCCTTTATAACCTTGACCCAACCTGTCGCCATATATTGGTACATCTTCTGAGTTGTGGTTCAAGGAAGCAGGAGATTCTTCATCAACAAAGGAGGAAGATCTTTGACAATGTGTTGAAAGGGACTCATCTGCTTATATGTAAGTTACTAAAGTCCAGAGGACCCTTGTGATCATTCCTTTATAGGATTGGGTCTAAGGTGTTTCTCACCCCTTACAAGTCCTCTAGGAGGCCTCTGGTGGGAGTGTACATGGTGGGTGCATTGTGTTGACCCTTGCTCCGTAGAGAGCATAAACAGTTAGGTTCCTAATGTGGATCCTTGGCCAGTGTGCCTAAAATCGAGTGCTATGTGTTGACCCTTGCTCGTGGGAGCATAAATTGTCAGCCTAGGTGTAGGTATTGGTTAAAGGTGAACCTGATTTAAAACCTTGGGTTTGAGGTAAACCGTGTGAAACCTCCTTAGTGAAATCTGGTACACTCAAGGGTTGAGTGCGGTTGCCAGGAGTGGAGTAGACAAGTAGTCGAACCACTATAAAAATGATGGTGTTTGAGATTGCTATTGTCTTCCATTACTTATGTGATTTATTTAGGTACTTTCATATTTGATTATTTGAGATCACACCTCACACACACATAGTCATATCCATCATAACCTAATTTGCACATTGTTTATTTCTCTAATAGTTTGTGATTGGATCCTCTACCGGGCTTGGAAGCCAGTAGAGTTACTTTTGAGTAATCCTAATGTATGCTTGTTGTTATGATTAGAGTAATAGGATTTTAAATTGTTATAAAATTTTATAAAAGTCCTATTCACCCCCCTCTAGGACAAATTGGCATATTCCTACTTCAATTAAAGTAGTCATTACTGTAATTTCACCCATCATAAGTGGGCCTTGCATAAAAAAATAATATCCTATAATACGATCACCTACCGATTGACCTTCTTCTTTAGCTCCGTGGAATGCTAATCTCCTAAGCTCCTTCTTTAATGGAAGATGATGAAGATTGAAGGGTGGAGATGAGGATTTAGGGGTAGGGAGTGGGCCACACACTAGGCTTTCTCTCCTTAGAATTTTTCTCTCATAGAGGCTTGGAAATGGTGGAGAGAATGAGACAGGAGAGGGTGTTTTAAAAGAGATAGAATGGGAGGAATGGATGTTGTATGAAAGGGATGGGTGGAGAGAGAGAGAGAGAGTTGACTTTGGGAATGGGAGAGAGATGGGAGCCATGCCTTATTGGTAAGAGAGAGATGGGTTGTGTACTTAACTTGTGATTGATTAATTAATGTGATTAGTTGTAAATATTCTATCAGAATTCACAACACACGACATTTTTCATGAAATGAATGCGTGCCCACAACTCTCGGCATGGGTATCGCATCGGTGTGTGAGACGCGGCATGGAATCGCGGTGACGGCGTGGTCGTTAGGGTACAAGTCTCGAGTCGAACTGACTCTGATATATGGTATGTGACTTAGGGTCGCGCGTAAATGCTATCTACCAGTCGCGGGTCACCAAAATTTGACCAGGAGGACCGTGGAAACTGACAAAATGGTACGGTCTAGGCTACGGGCCTTACGGATAGCCTCTGACGTCTGCTGCATAACCTAGGGACCTAGGAGACGCTGCTCCCCAACCTCGGTCCAACAACTCAGAGATCTGCACGGTGTGCGATATAGTGCATCAATAGGAGTCATGCCAATGGTCACTTAATGGTTGTTGTTATATGCGAACTTAGCCAATTGTAGAAGCCCATTCCAGCTCCTCGAGAAATTAATCCCGTAAGCTCTAACCATATCCTCAAGGATCTAGTTGACCCTCTCAGTATGCCCATTGGTCTGCGGATTATACGCAGTGTTGAGTTGTAAAACAGACCCCATCGCCTTCTGAAAGCTCCTCCAAAACTGAGACATGAACCTTGGGTCTCGGTCAGAAATGATCGAAACTGGAACACTGTGCAATCTCACAATCTCCTCAATGAATAATCTGACAAGCCGATCGAAAGGCCAGGTTGCACGAATCACAAGAAAATGTGCCGACTTCATCAGACGAACAAAGACAACTCAGATGGCATCATAACCACGCTGAGTCCTCGGCAAACCCATAATCAAATTTGTAGATACGTGCTCTCACTTCCGCGTCGGGACGCTCAACGACTGCAATGGACCTGGGATTCTCTGATGATCGGCCATGACACGCTGGTACGTGTCACACTTGGCTACAAAACTGGCAATCTGACGCCACATCCCCCCTAAAAATATTACCTCCTCATGTCGTGGTACATCTTCATGGAGCCTGGGTGGATAGTAAACCTCGATCGGTGTGGCTCGGCCATCAGATCTTTGCGTAACTCTGGAACATCCGGGACACACAATTGGCCTCTAAAACGAAGTCCACCATCAGAACCAATTTGCCAATCCGACTGCCCCTCAGATGTGGCCTTTGCTCAGTAACCCTATAACGACTGTCTGTCTGTTGAGCCTCGATCACCCTTGTGACAAGAGAGGGTTGAATCGACAGGCTCGATAGCTAAACTATAGTAGACTGCAGACCAAACTCGAAGTCATACTCTGCTATATCCTCGACCGTCCTCCACTCTTGGACTATCATAGTGCCACCAGGCCCCATGGCTGATGGCTAAGAGCATCCGCCACCACGTTAGCCTTGCCAGGGTGGTACTGAAGATCGAAATCGCAGTCCTTCAAGAGCTTCATCCAGTGTCTCTACCTCATATTTAACTTGAACTATGAGAAGAGATATTTCAAGGCTCGAACCTAACCCCATAGACATTGTGCCTCCACACTTTCAGTGCAAAGATAACGACAACCAACTCTAAATCATGCATAGGGTAGTTCTACTCATGGACCTTGAGCTAGCGAGATGTGAAGGCCATTGGTTTCCCATGCTGCATCAGGACAACACCCAAACCAATATGCGAGGCATTGGTAAAAACCACAAATCCGTCACTCCCAGAGGGAAGAGTGAAGATAGCTGCGGATGTCAAACGGTCCTTCAACTCTATGAATGCCTACTCACATGCATCACTCCACACAAACTCAGCGCCCTTCCGGGTCAACCTAGTTAACGAGGCTGTAATACGGGAGAAGCCCTTGATAAAGCGTCGATAATAGCCCCCCAAACCATGAAAACTACGGATTTCGGATGTGCTCGTGGGCTGGCCCCACTGACGCACTGCATCTATTTTCGAGGGGTCCACTATGACGCCCTCCCTCATCACCAAGTGACCGAAGAACTTCACATCCTCCTGCCAGAACTTGCACTTTTCTAGCTTAGTATAAAGGTGATGTGCGCGGAGGGTTTGCAAAGTAATCTCCAGATGCTGCTCATGCTCCTCACGGGTCCTCGAATATATCAGAATGTCATCGATGAATACAGCAACAAACTGATTGAGATACGGACGAATGACCTCGTTCATCAACTGCATAAATATTGCGGGTACATTGGTCAGTCCAAAGGACATGACTTGGAACTTAAAATGACCATAGTGAGTCATGAATGCTCTCTTCGGGATGTCTTCCTCTCAAACCTAAATCTGATGATAGTCAGACCACAAGTCAATCTTCGAAAAGAATTATGCATCTTGTAGCTGATCAAATAAATCATCTATCCTTAGGAGTGGGTACTTGTTCTTGAGTATGACCTTGTTGAGCTCGCGGAAATCCATGGAGAGCCTCAACGAGCCATCATTCTTCTTCACAAAGAGTACATGCTCTCCCCATGGTGAACTGTTCGGACAGATAAAGCCTAACTCACGCAACTCATCTAATTGTTTCTGTAGTTCCTGCAACTCTAACGGTGCCATACGATATGGGGCCTTCAAAATAGGCATGGTACTGGGCACAAGATCAATCTAAAACTCAATGTGCTGGCTAGGCTATAATCCCGAAATCTCCTAGAACACATCAGGAAAACCACAAATGACCGGTAGTTGTTCAATAGATAAGGCAATGGGCTCCTCAACGACACATGACATAATATAAGAAAGCTGCTCTCCTCTGGGTTCTGTTACAAACTAGAACTGCGCACGCCGAGTATACAAAACATGACTGTCCTCGTGGAGCACTCTAATATGGCGTGATACTTGACAAGCCAATCCATGCCCAGGATGATATCAAACTCAGACATCTGCAACACGAATTGATCAGCAGACAAAAAGATATCCCTAACCAGAATAGGGCAAGATGAGCAAAATTGGCCCAACACTGCAGTCTTCCCTAAGTACGTCAATACTGACAAACCCTTACGAGGAGACTCTAATAGCAAATCGGTCAATCAACAGAAATCCTCGGCCACAAAGGAATGTGATGCACCAGAATCAAACAATACACGTGCTATGCATGCAGAAATAGGGAGGGTACCCTCGACAACTACTCCGGATGACTGCGGGTCCTGCTAAGTCCCATAGAATCTGGCCCGAGTTGGCTGGGAGGTGCCTGTCCCCTCTGAGGTCTTTGTTACTGATGTTGTTGCTGCCATTGTGGTGCCTATACTGTTGCCTCGGTTGCTACTGGGGCCTTGGTATCTGAAGTGGCTGCGGTCATTGCTGATGCAATGGAGGCTGTTATGGTGCTCTCGGTTATGTTACTGAGGACGGGGACACTCTCAGATATGGTGCCCCATCTCACCACACTCAAAACAGACACTGGTGAACTGCCTCAGAGGTGGTGTTGGAGGTGCTGCTAGTGCTTGCAAGGCTAGGCAGCCTGTGAGTCTCTACTATGGTCGACACTATTGGGAGCCACCGGAGGGGGCCTGTCTCTTCCGGTCTCTCCTCTGATCATGGTCACTCCATAAGCTGGGCCCACTCATCCAAGTAGATCTGGGCCCTTCGTACTAACTCCTCGAAAATCGGGAGCTCATGCCCAACAACACGGCCTCGGAGACCATAACATAGGCCGTTCTCAAAACGGCAGGCCTTCCTCCCCTCATCATTTATCAAGTACGACGTAAATCTAGACAGTACAACAAAATGAGCCACATACTGAGCCACTGTCACATCCCCCTGCACCAGAGTCTCGAACTCTAGCACACGCCGCCGTTGAATGTGGTCAGGGAAATACTACCGGTGAAACCAGTCCATGAAATTCGGCCATGTCTGGACGAAATCAGGCCCTATAACACGGGCGAAGGAGGTCCACCAATGCTTGGCCTTAGCCTCGAGTATATACACTGCCAATGGGACTCACTGTTGGGTCATACATCTCATGGTCTCGAACGTCTTCTCCACTTGGGATCGCTACCTCTCTGCTACGGTCGGATTGGGCTCTCCCTGAAATCGCGGGGGATTAAACCAAAGAAAATCTCACAATAGGGCACCGTGCACTTTTACTTTGCTTAATCTTGGGTTTCAGCGGGCCGCCTGCCCTGCCCATGGAGGGTGATCATCATAGCCTGGAGCATCTGCTACAACTGATCAACACTAACTAGTACAGTAGGGGTTACGCTGGTCTTAGACGGGGGCATAGGATCTACAAGAGTTACAGGTGGTGGAATGGGAAGTACAGGTGGTGGAGTGGGAACTACAGGTGGTGGAGTGGGAATCTCCGGCAGTAGAGCGGGGGCTGCTCAGGTTGCTCGGGAGCCTCGGCTAAGCGGCATGGTCTATAAAAAAGAACAAAGGTGCCTATCAGCCTTGAGAACTCTCGAAGGCATATACGTTAAGGGTCTATATCAGAAAATTGCTACGTTATTCGGCCTCGAGACCTATTCATTCTAAGTTCATAGCAGATATGTGATGTGATCCTCAGGTATTCCCAAGTTATGCTCTGATACCAACTTCTGTCACGCCCCAAACTTGAAAACCGGGCTCACAGAATTTTCAATCGCTGAATTCGGCGTCGATAGCCTCCGTAGTGCCCCATTCTTGACTCTCGGTACCCATATGCCAGATTCCAATCTTGGGACCCTATAAGGAGGATTTTCAATATGATTTATTTTTGTAATGGAGCATAACAACAATCATAACCAAGTTACAAAACAACATCACCACATATCCACTATAATAAATCATTTGAGTATAATGTGGAAAGGGAAATACAGAGACAGACAAAAGCCCCAAGATGATCTGTCACACGCTCCTGTCTCAACACTGTTGCGATCCAACGTCACTTATACGCAACGGTCATGCATAAGCTTATAGAAATCTTAGAGGGTGGTGTAAGTGTCTGCGTAAGGCAAGTGCCAAGTATGCAATATCAGAGTAATGCGAAAATATGCTGGTAAGTCCATGAATGTTATCAGCCATACCAAGATTATGTGATGCAAGGCATGAATGCTATCGGCCATACCAAGGCCATGCAATGCAAGGCCTACGTAGCTAAATGTCATATGCGAGATGTAACGCAAGCATGCCAGTCCTCATCTAAATCCACATATTAATATAGCTCATCTTTGAGATATCACCGGGGTCTAATACACTCTAAACCAGACTACCGCCCCATCGCGGGGAACAAGGTGAGTGGAAGAGACTTCACTATCTGCCTCGCCAATAGTCTACCAATACCTACTCAGTAAGTTGATAGCGGACCCATTCTTCTAGTTGGTCAAACTCAGCCTAGCTTTGCCCCCTCCTCTCAGGCGGGTAAGGCTGCACCCCCTTCTAACCAAACACGACACATTAGGAAGCGCTGCCTCTTGGTATTTGGCACATGACACTCATGTATCCACTCGATCTTGACATTGGAGCAACCTCCTAGTACTATAAGGGTTTAAAAAATTTCACCCAGGGACATCCATCGCATCCCATGTAGAGAAAAGATTTTCGGTGTCCAATCCTGCCATCCACGATATGCCTGTGGAGGCTACGGCCCTGATGTCGCTAGGGCGTACAATAGTCATGTCACATAATGCAAGATGCATGAATCACACTATCTAGTCATGCAGTAATCCTACGCATATCGCGCGCTTATGTGGGGCAACTTCGCCTATCAGGGAGTCTCATAAACAATCTGCCCAATGACATATACTATGATCAGTCACTCCGTGTATCAATTATACATATGATGCATATGGGCATGTATCATGAAGTCATACTAAGCATATTATACAATGATGAACTCTCCTTATAACAAGGATGGGCCTAGACGGCCTACTCATATCAAGAATGAGCCTAGTAATTATGGAGGCCCTATGATTTGGGTTAGCCCACTAAGGGAAGATGAGAAGGGGCTTAACAACAGGCCTTAGGGAGGATTACAATGTAGACATTTAACTACCATTACCCTTACAATGTGGACTTTTAACCATCATTGCTCCCAAGGCATGGCCCATTACAATACCAACCAAGCAGATGAATGGGCATAAAAAACATCATGGTGGAATCACATATCACAATTGGACCTCATATACATCACATTGGGCCTCATACAAGGGCCTCACATACATCTTAATGGGCCTCACTAAAGGGCCTCATACACATCGCAATGGGCCACACATGTACATCACATTGGGCCATATCTCATGGGCCTCAAGTACATCACAATGGGCCACATCCATGGGCCTCAAATACATCACAATGGGCCTCATATCTAGGCCTCAAATACATCACATTTGGGCCTCAAACATGGGCCTCAAATACATCACATTTGGGTCTCAAACATGGGCCTTAAATGCATCACATTTGGGCCTCAAATACATCACATTTAGGCCACGCCAATCAGCAAGTGGGCCTGAACAATGATGGACGACAAGGATAAAACATACATATCATGGTGGGCCTCGAAATAATTTGGAAATAAGGTGGACAGTGTGGATACAACACCTACATCATGTGGGTCCCACTGTCCATGTGTAGACAGCATGGACAGACACACAACCATCAGGCCCTACCATGTCAAACCTCTGGACGGCAGGGATAAAACACATATATAATGGTGGTCCCCACCATCCAAAGATGGACGGTGGATATAACACATACACCAAAGGTGGGCCCCACCATCAATGGATGGTGTGAATATACACATACCTCACGATCAGACCCACAGAATTTGCTGACGTTAATGCAGCATCTATATAGCTAGTGTAAGCGTACACTAGCCAATCCTCTTCTATAAAGGTGGGTCCCACATGGGGCCCACTAAATACACACGCACACGAAGACACACACACACATATATACATATGTTATGTATATATTATATTATATATTATTATATATTGTATATTTTATTGATTTATTGTTATTATTTTTTTATGGCTGCCATAGTCCAGCAACCACTGTCCAGTGGACTAGATGGTGTGGACTGCCACACATGCAACAGGCCCCACCGTCCAAGATTCCACGGATGGTGTGAATGTAACACACATGCATCATGTGTGGGTCCCACGTGGTTGGGCCACACGCATTGGATCAACCTGATATTTGTGATTTCCCTCACCCATGGCCTGTCAAACAAAAGGGTAGCAGTAAGGTGGGCCTCACGATCGGACGGTGGTTAAAATACTTGCATCATGGGTGCGCCATACCATTAGGGGAGAGAGAGAGAGAGAGAGAGAGAGAGAGAGAGAGAGAAACGTGCGATGGAGAGGAGGGGCTCTGCCACTATCAGCCCTCCCTAAGTGGGACATGTATATACATTACATACATTAAAATGGGTCCCAAATCATGTGGGCCCTAAATCATAAAAATCAATGGTGGAGATCCCTTTTCACCAAAAGATGCAAGGTCTAGATGACCTTTCCATAAATGGAAAAATAAATATCATGATGGGGTCCATGGAGAATGGCCCCATATGAGATGAACATATGAATCATGGTGGGCCATCGGCCACACCTAAGGTTCAAAGTAGGATCCATACCATCAATCAGTATGCCCCACTTGGCCCATCACTAAAATTACCATCTAATCTTACAAAACACCCACTGATTGCTAATCTTCTTGGTTCTATGGCTTCCTTAGCTCCTTGGCTTCAACTTAAATAGAGGATGACGAAGATTGAAGGGTTGGGATGAGAGATGATGGGGTAGGAAGTGGGCCACACTTGGCTCTCTTCTTGGGAAGCTTGGACGTCCACTCTCTTTGGTGCTTAGAAAATGGTGGAGAAAATGAGAGAGAGAGATGAGATGTAAGGAGAGAGGGATGGGTTGTCGTAAGGAAAAGTTAACTTTGGGGATGGCTTATGTTAGAGAGGGATCGGTGTGATTGGTGGAATGATGGGTTGTGTACTTGACTAGTGATTGATTGATTGATGTGATGTTTGGGTAGAGATTCTCTCGAGATTCGTAATGTGCGGCATTTTCCTCAAAATAGATGTGGGCCCACAACTCCTAGCATGGGTATTGCATCTGTGCGTAAGATGCGGCATTGGAACCACGACGAAGGCGTGGTCGCAATGGTAAAAGACTCAAGTCAAGTTGACTCTGATATATGGGATGTGACTTAGGGTCATATGCAAATGCCGATTACAGGTCGAGGGAGTCTACAGAACAGTACGGTCTAGGATACGGGCCTTACAACTTGTCTAGACTTAGCTATATTAGAGATATCAGTCTAAAATATAAGAATTGTACTCCTACCTTTGTGAAAGGAGAATCATCGGACTCTACAGTAGAAACTCTAAATGAGTTTAATTGCAAAAAGAATATTTTCAAAAATTCAAAATCCTTTCAAAAATTTTCTTAAGAAAAAACATTTTCCAACAACCACAAATATCAAAAGGAAAGAAATAAAAATCCTCATCTTACTGATAAAAATTTGGACTTACTTAAAGAGATATTGAAATCCAACTCAGGTAAGAGAGGAGTAAACAAGAATATGAGAAATTGTAACTCCCAAAAACAAAAAAAGGAAAGAGACCATCAAAAGCTTAAAACTGCCATGAAGTGGGTTCTAAAGGTAAAGTGTCTTGTTATCCACAAAGATTTTAAAGTAACTATCCAAGATGGTACTTAGACAGCAGATGTTCTAGAGATATGACAGGTGATAAAACCATTCTTTCAAATACCAACCAAATTGATGGCAGCTTAGTTACATTTGAAAATCATAGCAGCTACAAGATCATCAGTAAAGGTAATGTACATCTTCCAAACTTACCTATGTTTGAAAATGTATTGTACATTGAAGGATTAAAACATAACCTTTTTAGTATATCTCAAATTTGTGATAATAATTATAGTGTAATTTTTTTAAAAAATCATGGATATGAGATAATAAATAAAGAAGGACATCTAATATTAAATGGTCACAAAACTTCTAAAAATTGTTGTATCATTGATGACACTTACTCAACAAATCATTCCTGTTACATGGTCCAAATAGACGAGACTAAATTATGACACCAACGTCTTGGACATATAAACTATAGAGATCTTTACAAATTGAGCAAAAGAACTTGCGAGGCTTACCCAAGCTGAGAAAGAAAGAAAATAAAGTATATGGTTCTTGTCAGATTGGCAAGCAAATTAGGAGTTTTCATAAGAAAGTGAACTCCCTAGCCACGACTAGACCTCTTGAACTTCTCCACATGGACTTAGTTGGACCAACAAGAACGGAGAGTAGAGAAGGAAAGAAATACTTCCTAGTCATAGTTGATGACTACACTAGATACTCTTGGGTAGCATTCTTGAGAGAAAAGTCGAATGCTTTTAATAATGTCAAAAAGCTTATTAAACGCATCCAAACTGAAAAAGAACTGTTTGTAGTTAAAATAAGAAGTGATCATGGAATAGAATTTGAAAATAGAAAAATTGATAATTACTGCAATGATCATGGCATATTATATGAATTTTCAGCTCCTAAAATACCTCAACAAAATGGAGTTGTTAAAAGGAAGAATAAAGTGTTACAGCAAATGGTAAGTGTAATGCTGAACAATATGAAATTGCCTAAATATTTATGGGTTGAAGCTGTGAATACTGTCTGCTATATAACTAATTGTATTTACATTAGAGCTGGAAAAAATAAAACAATATTTGAAATGTGGTTTGAGAAAAAACCCAATGTAAAATATTTTCGTGCCGTTAGAGGCAAGTGTTACATTTTACGTGACTGTAAAAATTTGAGAAATTTTGATGTAAAAAGTGATAATAGAATATTTTTGTGATATACATTAAATAGTTGTGCATATCGTGTTTTAAACAAAAGAACTAAGGTAATTCAAGAATCGATAAATGTTGTAATTGATGATAAATCGATTAATCCCAGTCATCACTAAGATGATGGTGATGGTGACATTATTATGATTAATCAAAATGAACCATCATCCAAAGAAGATTTATTTTTAAAAATCCAATTGGTTCTAATAACATATTTATCAGATATTTTAGGAATAAGATACCAAATATCATTTCTTAAAAATTGATTTAGTTCATCTTGCATAGCCAAAATCCAACTTTCATCAGCCAGTGCTTCATTTACGTTGGCTGGTTCAATTTGGGAATCAAGTGAAACCTCAAGAAGAACTGGTTCAAAATTCCACACAAACTGAAGAGCTTACTCAAGCAATACGAGAACTTATGAAATATATATAAAAGATGGATTCACGTGTTATAATTATAGAAAGGGGGATGCTTCCTACTCAACCTCTCCCTGATCCTAAACTGCAATATAAGATAAGTGATCCAAGCTCTTCAAATTAGATGAAGCAAGCCAAATCTATCACCACTCTTAGGAGTGTGAAGACCATTGACAAAACTATTCCGGTTAGGGCTGAAAAGTCTATGGACCCGGAAGAGGACAACGATGATAGACCTAACACTGCTCCACATGAATTGGAATCACAACTTTAAGGCAAGCCAATTGCCCCATTCCCCCAACAGTTAGTTGCACCAAAACCTCTCTCTAACTCTAAGGACATTCTAGAGGACTTGAAACAAGTGAAGGTCAATATTCCTCTATTTGATGCCATAAAAAAAATACCTTCATATGCTAAATTTCTGAAAGACTTGTGTACGACCAAAAGACGGAAAAATATTTAAAAGAAAATCTTTTTAACTGAAAAAGTGAGTGTTATTCTAAAGTAAGATGTGCCATAGAAATTCAAAGATCCCGGTAGCCCAACCATCACTTGTGTAATTGGGAATTACGACATTAAGCATGCACTTCTTGATTTAGGAGCGAGCCTAAATCTGATTCCTTACTCGGTTTACAAACAGTTAGGTTTGGATGAATTGAAACCCAACCTAACCACATTACAATTTGTCGATCGCTCAGTTTGTGTACCGAGAGGGATAATTGAGGATGTGTTGGTCTAGGTTGATAGATTCTACCATCCTAGATACGGAATCCATCAGTAACATGAGCACTCAAATTCCCATCATTATCGGTCGCCCATTCCTTGCTACTTCAAATGCAATCATTAATTGCAGGAATGGAGTCATGAGTATGTCTTTTAGAAATATGATATTGGAGTTAAATATCTTTTTCAACACAGGTAAACGGATAGAGGATGATGACAATTTCTACAACATTAACATGATTGACTCTTTCATTGAAGATAGAACACTTTTGACATTATCTTTTAACTCTCTAAAGACACGTTTGGCCCACTCCCATGATTTAGATGATGATATGATTAGGGAGATGGGTGTTATGCTTGATATTGTGCCGGTACTTGAAGTTAACTGATAGAGGCCACAATTTGAAGAATTGCCCCAAACCAAAGTAGTGCCTCTACCATCTAGCCTCGAGGTGCCGGAGCTTGACCTAAAACCTTTGCCCGTAGATTTGAAATATGTCTATTTTGGTTAAGATGAGACATATTCGGTGGTGATTTCGTCCCAACTTGAGCAAGAACAGGCGAGTATACTCATCTCTTCTCTCATTGAGCATAAGGGAGCCCTTGGATGGTTGATTGCGAACCTCAAGGGAATTGACCCTTCGATTCGTATTCACCACATTTATCTTCAGGATAATCTGAAGGCCTCTCAGCAATCAAAACGTAGACTAAATCCAAACATGAAAGAAGTGGATAAGGCCAAGGTTCTTAAGCTGTTGGATGTGGGTATCATATACGTATATCCGATAGCCAATGGGTAAGTCCAACTCAGGTGCCTAAGAAGTCTAGAATCACCATCGTAGCCAATGCCAACAATGAACTCATGCCAAGTAGAGTTACTATTGGTTGGAGAATGTGCAATGACTACAAGAAGTTGAATACTGTCACGAGGAAGGACCACTTTCCTTTCCCCTTCATCGATCAAATTTTGGAAAGGCTACCTGGTCATTCCTATTACTGTTTCCTTGACGAGTATTCGGGCTACTACCAGTTAGAGATAGCCGTTGAAGATCAGGAAAAGACCACGTTTACATGTCCCTACAACACCTTTGCTTACCGACGGATGCCATTAGGACTATGTAATGCCCCTACCACTTTTCAGCGATGTATAATGAGTATTTTTCTGATATGGTGGGGCAATATCTAAATGTCTTCATGGATGACTTCTCTGTCTTTGGTCCATCTTTTAGCGATTAGTTAAAGAATCTTAAATGTGTGCTAAAAAGATATGAAGAAAAGAATTTGGTACTCAATTGGGAGAAGTGTCATTTCATGGTTCGTAAGGGAATTGTCCTTGGACATATCATCTCATCTCAAGGAATCGAGGTAGATAAGGTAAAAATTGATCTTATCTCTAACCTACCTCCACCTAAGAACAAACGAGACGTGTGATCCTTCTTAGGACACCGATTTTTTCAGAAAATTCATAAAGGACTTTAGTCTCCTCTCTCATCCTCTATGTAATCTACTTCAAAAGGATGCACCATATGAGTAGACTGAGCAATGCCAAGAAGCTTTCACTAAGCTTAAGGGCATGTTAACCACTACACTTATAATACAGCCACCCGACTGGAGCTTTCCTATTGAACTTATATGCGACGCGTCTGACTATGCTCTTGGGGCAGTTTTAGGCCAAAGAAAAGAAAAGAAGCCTTATGTTATTCATTACACAAGTAGAACTCTAAATCCTGCCTAAGTGAACTACTCGACTACAAAAAAAGAACTCTTAGCCATAGTGTTTGCTTTGGACAAATTTAGGTCCTACTTGATCGAATCCAAGATCATCGTTTACACAGATCATGCGGTGCTCAAGTATCTTCTTTCTAAGAATGATGTTAAGCCCCACCTGATAAGATGGATCCTCCTACTCTAAGAATTCGATTTAGAAATAAAAGATAAAAAGGGAGTAGAGAACATAGTGGTTGACCATCTTTCTCGCATTGATCTCTCTGATTCCCTTGAGATGACACACATAATTGACATGTTCCTTGATGAATTATTGTTCAAAGTCTCCCATTCAACATGGTTTGCTGATATTGCTAATTATCTTGCTACAGGTTTCACATCGACACATTGGACTGTGCAAAATAAGAAGAAATTTTTTACTAAGGTGTGCAAATTCTTTTGGGATGATCCATATTTGTTTAAATATTGCCCAAACCAAATCTTAAGGAGATGTGTTCCAGATAATGAACATCAAAGTGTCATCTCCTCCTGTCACTCTCAGGCATATGGTGGTCACTTTTCTGCTAAAAAGACCATGACCAAGATTCTGCAGTGTAGGTTTTACTAGCCCACTATGTTTAAGGACACTCAAAATAAGAAGAAATTTTTTACTAAGGTGTGCAAATTCTTTTGGGATAATCCATATTTGTTTAAATATTGCCCTGACCAAATCTTAAGGAGATGTGTTCCAGATAATGAACATCAAAGTGTCATCTCCTTCTGTCACTCTCAGGCCTGTGGTGGTCACTTTTCTGCTAAAAAGACAATGATCAAGATTCTGCAGTGTGGGTTTTAGTAGCCCACTATGTTTAAGGACACTCATGAGTTTTGCAAGGCTTGTGAGCATTGTCAGAAATTGGGAGCATTGTCCCGTCAAAATATGATGCCATTGAACCCCATCCTTATCATAGAAGCATTTGATTGTTGGGGCATCGATTTCATGGGACCATTCCCCCTATCCTTTAGACATTTATATATTTTGCTCATAGTAGACTATGTTACTAAATGGGTCGAAGCGATTCCATACCGGAATAATGACCATCAAACGGTTATTAAATGCTAAAAAGAGAACATCCTTTCCCAGTTCAGAACGCCTTGAGCCATCATTAGTGATGGGGGCTCACATTTTTGTAATAGGCCATTCACAAATTTAATGAAGAAATATGGCGTCTCTCATAAGGTGAGCACTCCATACCACATACAAACAAGTGGGTAAGCTGAGATTTCCAATAAGGAGATCAAACACATTTTGGAGAAAATGGTTAACCCTGACCATAAGGATTGGTCAATCCGATTGACTAATGCCTCATCGGCTTACCGTACTACATTCAAGACCCCTATTGGAATGTCACCCTTTAGACTTGTCTATGGGAAAGCTTGCCACTTACCTTTAGAGTTGGAGCATAGAGCCTACTGGGCAATTAAAAATCTGAAATTTAATTTGGACAATGCTGGCTCGCTACGCAAACTTTAGTTGAATGAACTCAAAGAAATCCGGAATGATGCGTATGATAACTCGAGAATTTACAAGGACAGGATGAAGGCGTTTCATGACCAACATATTCTTAAAAAATCATTCATGCCAGGTTAAAAGCTCCTCTTGTATAATTCTCAATTATATCTCTTTTCGGGCAAACTCTGATCTCGTTGGACCAGCCCTTTCACTGTTATCAATGTTTATCTTTATGGAGCTGTCGAGATTCGGAATCCAAACAATGGCAATGAATTTAAAGTGAATGGACATCGATTAAAGCCATTGGTTGAGAAATTTGATTCAGAAGACATGTTCATGCCTCTGAATGATCCTGTTTATCAGGATTGATCTACTAGTCTGACGGAGGTGTAATTAGGTTTTCTATTTTCTGTTCTAGGATAGTTTGCTTTATGCCATTTTAGGATAGTCAGCTTTATGTTGTTTAGGGTAGGTTGTTTTCTGCTATGTTAAGATAGTTTGTTTTAGGTTGATAAAATCTTGTGCTAAACCACTTTCATGCTGAGATCCTTTGGGAAAAGCCTCTTGATTCCTTCCTCATGTACTACCTTTCCATCACTTCTCCTTTACTTTCGTTGTCTCATGTGCATTACATACTTATATCTTTTACATTGAGGACAATGTAGATTTTAGGTTGGGGATGGGAGATTAGGTTACCTAATCAGTATTTTCTTAGTCTTGAGCAAAAATTGTGAAAAAATTTTCAACTTTTTTCTGGAAATTCTTGTGAATTCGAGTGATTTTGAAGAGATAGTCTTGATTTAAAAAGTATAAGGTACTTAATTGTGGTGATTGACGACTCTTGGATTCAGTTACCTGTTAGATTTCACAGTTAAGTTCAAATTATTAATCCATGATTAGAACTTTTAAACATTGATTGAGTCATGATTTCACATGTCACATCTAGCTTACACATTAAGGTTTCAGTTCGATATTGAAGGGTTAACCTGGTAATCACTAAGCATGGAAGGAACCAGCTAGAGGAATTTGTCCATCATGTTCTTTGAAAAAAAATGAGAAGAATATCCAACTCAAAAACAGTTATCATAAAAAATGGCTACCTGTTAAGGATCTTTAAAAAGGTTGACACAATGTGAAGCCACAGATGGAAAAATTAAAAGCTAGAAAAAATAAAAAGGTTGAACTGTAAGGCAAGTTTCGGTTCAGGTCTGGTTATCCAGAATGCTCTTTTTTTTTAAATTATCAATGTTATCATGAAAATTGATGATTGAACCTTTAATTGTGATAAGTCAAGATTGCACTATGCACCCATGGAACTCAATATTTAAAATTGTTCTAATTGATGGATTAATACTTTGAACTTGACCATGAAATTTACTGAGCACTCGAGTTTGGGAGCAAATAAGACTCAACATTAATGTATCTTACAATTCTAATTTTTGGATCGATGTTCAAAAATCACGTGAACTTATAAAAAATTGTCCTATAATTCTCGAAATATTTTTCGCATACTTTGCTCGGAACTAGCAAAATGCTAGCTGGGGATTGTGTTGAGGGTCAAATATTGTATATTAGACCCCAATTATTACTTAGTTTTACGTACATGATAATGCTTAAATGTTCTATTTTAATCATGTTCTTGTTGCAAGGTGAATTTAAGAGCTTAGACTGAAAAGAGTACTAAAAGCATGGATTTGATGCTCAAAAATCACCAAGGCAAGGGACAGATCTTAGGAGATCGAGATCGAAGAATTTACACTCCAAAGATTTGAGAAAATCAAATGACTGAAGATAAAGAAGCCTGAAAATCATCCTGAAAGCAAGATCACAGGGTTTCCACCATCCGTTTAGTACGAAACTTCATGCCTAGCCTGAGGATCATAAAGTAACTATACACATAAAATTTTAGCCCTCGGATCTTTGTGAAAGTGGTTTAATGGGAAAGAGCAGAAATAAAATCACCAATTTGGGGCCCACCTGATCTCTGGATATGCCTCAATTTTAGACTCAACCCTTTAAATAAGATGGGAAGGCAGATGGACGGTGTGGATTCATCAGAAGCATCACAGTGGGCCCCACTGGCAGTTGCTAGTGCACAATGCACAAGTGCACTCGCGGTGCACCAGACCAAAATTCCTGGTCAAAGTCGGTTTGACCAACTAAAAGAGAAAATTTTCTCTTCTCTTTCGCTAGCATCTGCACGTATTGTGGCCCACCACTGTTGATCAGATAAGTGATCCGAACCATCCTTTTGAACTAGACAGCGGGGCCGACCAGAACAATGATGTCCATCTACCCCCATGCACATGCTCGTAAGAATACCACTTCAAACGCACGATGAACGATAGGAAGATTTGATCCCTTGGGCAATACCAAACTCGAGCAAAAGTGTCTATTCCTAACTAAAATTCCACCATGAGTCTAATGGATGGAGTGGATTTTGCTGCTGACGTCGATCAGGGGCCCCACTGACGCCTCCGACTCCAAATCCGCATGAGTTATGCATAGACGTGTGTCCGGACGCTGCTGGCCAAGGTGGGCTATTGTATGATCTCTATCTTAGTCGGATGAGTGATTAAGACCGTCCAAACTACTCCCAAGTGGCGTCTGACCAATGCCAAGAAGACTGAATGGAACAGATCCCATAACAGGATCTTCCTCATCACAAAACTCGTTCCAACGCAAGGTGTTCCCTTTTCCACTGTGCAAAGCGGCCCGACTTCACTGTTGCTACAAAAGATTTACGCACTCCACTCGATTGACCTCCTTGCTGGTAAAAAGGAGAGGAAGATAGCGTGGAGAGGCATCATCAGACGTGTGGAGGAAGAGAGAAAGAGAGAGAGAGAGAGAGAGAGAGAAAGAGAGAGAGAGAGAGAGCATGGACAACTGGCGGTAACAAGTTCATCTTCTCCTTCTTCCTTATTTTTCCTTTGATGTTTTTCTGAGATTTTAGTTCAATCATGTTTGTGATTGGCTAAACCTCTTAGCTAGGGCTAAGAGTTGAAGCTTGTAGCATGATGGGATTGTTTCTATGGCCTTGATTCATGTTAAATTGAACTCTCTTTGATTTTGGTTTGAATATAAGGAATATTCTTAGTTTTTAATGGTTTGTTGTGACTTAAATTACAATAGATCTGCAATAGCTTTAAGTATGTTCTTTTGATTTTAGAGATTAGGAACTTGGGAACCCTGTTGTTCACCATCGTCTCATGGACATGGTTGGATGATGGAATCCTTCTTAGCATTCATAATTCTCTTAGATTGGTTGAGGATTGGTGAAATTCTGTTGTTTACTTTGTCTCATGGGCATAGTTTAGTGATGGAGTCACTTCTAGTTCTCATACCTATCATTCATTGAAAATCAGATCAAAGGAAGTTCAGAATTGAATTTTAATGAATTATCTTCCAATTGGATGAAGATGGGACTCTGATTCCAGTTACGTTCTTGAATCAAGCATAGATCTCCCTGATCTCTACAAGTGGATCCTTAGAAACCCTAGTTTCCCACCATTAAATTCATTAGTTTTAATTACTTTCTCAAATTCTCCAGACTTAGATTACATCTTCTTCTAATTCTAGTTCTAGTTACTTTCAGAATACGTACAAGGTTCAGTCCTTGTGGATTCGACCTCGGTCTTACCAAGATTATTACTACATCGGGTGTAAGACCCTACCTGAGTATACATTTCATTCCTTTAGGTCCCGCGGTCCTATTGGTCGAATCCCTGTGACCCGTGATCTGTGGATTTCGTTTGCGGTCATCCTTAAGTCCGGTCACGTAGACCCGACCCGGATCAACTTGAAACCTATGCCATTGTGACCGCATCGACGCTATGGTTCCAATGCCACGTCTCGTGCATCTATCTGATATGTACATCTTAAGTTATGGGTCATGCATTATATAGGCCATTGATCATGCTTGTGGGACCCACCTAGACCCTTGCACGTTTCCCCATATGGGCCCCTCCCTAGTGCACTATCTCCCATGCAAGCTACCTATAGCTTAGCTATGATTGGCTCTCTTTTCTTGAGAGCAATCATGAGATCTTGGTTGCTTCTCCCATGTGCCATGATGAGTTCCTCTTCCTTAGCTAGCACCATCTCTCAAACTCATCATTTCATTGCTAGAAACTCTCCTCTCTCTTCTCTTCTCTCTCATTTCTCTCTTTCTCCTTTCCTTACTATGTGGAATGTCCACCCCTCCATCCAAAATCCAGAAAATTCTCCCTCTTCTCTCTCCCTATCCCACCTTCTAACCTCTATCTCCACCATCTAAACATCTTCCCTTGAAGCCTAGGTGATAGTCTTGGAGGTTTGAAGCTTTCCTTGGAGGTAGATGCTCCATCAAGATCCTTCTCTCCACCTTCTTTCCTTCTCTTTCTTGCATGAATGGAAGCATGTTGGACCCACCAATCCATGGTGGAGGTCCTACATGACTCATAGGATTAAGGCCATGGGCCTAGATGCATGCATTTCATCTTCCATGGTGGGCCATTTTCCATGGACCCACCATGAGGCATTTCTCTTAGATCTAACCTATCATATGTCACTTAGACCTTTGCATGCAATGGTAGGGATGGTATCTCTTAGACCATAGCTTGCATGTATGCTACAAATGTGTTGCACGGTGTGGATTGAAGGTGGAAGGTTCATTAGTGGCGGAACCTTCCACCAATGGCCGAATCTCTCTTCCTCTCTCTCTCTCTCTCTCTCTCTCTCTCTCTCTCCCTATTTTCTTTCCATTGTTGCTGGAGATATTGTGGCCCATTGAGATGGTCAGCAACATCTCAGATCCATCAGGGAGATGGGACGTACAGGCCCACCTAGCTCGACGTCCAGGCCAACCATGACATGCATGGCTTGGGTGGCCTCTAAACATGGTTTTTCTTGAGGTTTTCGGTGTACTAATGGATCTTAAATGTTGATAACCCATTTAGGTGGACCCCACTTGATGGATCAGGGCATAAAACCCTTTGAATAATTTATATGGACTAAAATATGTGTTGTCTAGATTTCAGGTCCATCTAGAACATGATTTTGAGCTAATGTTTGGGATAGTTTATATGCCTCTTTTTCCAAAATTTCGTTGGGGATTTTCTAGAGTGTGGACCCCACTTTGATGTGGAATGGGGTCCACATCATTTTCCCCCATGATTGAGGCCCATGAGATGGGCCAAAGTAGGCTAATTGTCTAGAAATTTCTTGACAGTTCAACAACATTGCATGTTAGAAATGAGCACTTTCACCTTGATTTATGGAGTAAGTGGGCCACCCCAGTGGATCCCACTTGTTGTCCATATGTGGGACCAACCTTCCCACTTATTTTCTAGAGGTTTGGACAAGCTTAGGCCCACCCCATGTGGTGTCAAACATGGGGACAACGGAATTTTTTGCACCAGCAAATTTTTGGATGTATTGCTGCCCATATTCTTTTAAAATGCTTAACATGTGTTATAAATTTTGAAATTTATTCCTATGGTGGCCCACCCTTGCTGGGACCCACCTAGTTTGAATTTAGGCCAATTGGGCCATTGAAATTTTGGGGCAAGTGGCTGGACCTGCCACCTTGCTGGACGTCCCAAGTGGTTGACGCCCAGCAAGGCTAGCCGTCCCACCCTTACAAGGCCCACCATGATGTAGTATTTCATCCATGTGTCCATCCATCTAGTGGCCCACTTGGACGTGGCCCACCTTGGTGTGGAACATCTAGGGTGTGGCCCACTTTGAGCTTTTGAGTGGGCTGGGCGTCAGGCCCATGGATCGCCCACCCCATATGTGGGATGCCCAATGATGGGCTGCCACTGGACTTCCGGTCCAGCGGTATGGACCACCTAATTTATGTGTTTTATATAGGATCCCTATGTGGTAGGACCCCTTGTACATGGTGTTGAACCATCTGAACTTATGTCCCAGTCAGAGTTTATTTTTACTGGGCTCTAGCAGGCCTAGAATGGCTGGTGGACAAAATCCAACAAGGTATTTATAAATATACATTGTTTTGTGGCTGGAGTGCAAGGATGTGGGGCCCACCATATTGTGAGGATTTTATAGGGATAATTCATGCCTTTACTCCCTTAATTTTGAGCTTAATTAATGCATCATTGAGGCCCACTTTGGTTGGGCTATATGGGCACTTATATGTTACTAGATTTTTGGACTCCTTGTGGGCCCAAATGTGCTGGAACTTTCTAGATAGGCCCAATGGATTCTTGGGTTGTATTCTCCATGATATTGTGTTGGGCTAGTGGGCTGGAATGTATGAGTGGTTGATCCCTTGGTTGTCCACCAAATCAACTAGATTTTTGGGCTAAGGTTGTAAGGCCCAATTGGCTTAACTTAAATGTGATTCTTGCCCATGTGTTTGGGATAATGGGCTGCCCACTAGGCCCACCATATTATATGGACTTGGTGACTTATTCTTGGGCCATAACCTTCCCTTTGGGCCCATGATATTGGGCATGGATTAGGCCATGTATTGCCCTTTTGACCCTTATTATGTATGTAGGCCTTGGGCCATTTATTTGAGGTCCAACATGTGATGTTTGTGGTATGTATGTAGCTGCCCATTTCCTTTGTGTGATTGTACTCGAGTCACAGGCCTTGGTTCTTGGTAAAATGTTACTCGGCTACCTTCTTGGGATAAATGGTGGTTGAATGTCCACATTTGTGGCCCCATGGTAGGCCCACTCCCATCTATGAGTGGTTAAAGGTCCACCATAGACTCTTGTTAGGCCCGTTCTTATCATTTAGGCCCATGTCATTGTCTATCTTAGACTTATGGGCTACCCCAAGCTATTGGGCCCCCACTAGAGGTTGTATTCCTTTTGGAAAACTATCTAAGCACCTAGACCCTGCTAGTTAGGAAGAGGATACATCTTCACCGCATTGGCATCTTTGTTTATCTTCATGACCCACTCCCATACGCATCATATGCATGCTTGGTTGAGATGTGATTGGTCATAGTTATGCCATTGGGCAGGATATTGTGTGGGATGGAGTTTCCCCTCTTGAGCACGTTGGATGCTTGGGATTGATGCATGGTTGATATGTGTGATTCATGCATCTGGTATTGCATAGCATGATTGACATTCGCCCTTGCATCATTAGGGCCATAGCCTCCACAGGTATATCATAGATGACTGGATTTGGACACCGAAAATGTTACTTGAGCATTTAGGGCACATATGATGTCCTTGGGTGAAAGCCCCTAAACCTTCATGGTACCAGGAGACACCTCAACTCCGAGACCGAGTGGAAAACACGAGCGCCCAAGTGCCTTATACCATTAGGCCACATCTCCCACTGTTACGCGGTCGGTTGAGATGAGGTGTGGCCTTACCCACTTGAGTGAGGGGGCAATAGCTAGGCTGAGTTTGACTAGCTCGTGAATGGGTCCGCTACCGTCAAGCCTTGCTAGTGATTAGTTGTCCACAGACAGGTAGTGAGGTCTCTTACGCTCGTTAGACTATGTGGCTAGGAGAGCGGCAGTTGGCTGGTAGTGTATTTGACCCCGATAGTTTCCCTATAGTGAAACTGTATGGATATGTGGACTGGATATGAGGACTAGTATGATCGCATTTGCACTTGCATATGGCATTAGCTATGTAGGCCTCGTGTGCATCACCTTAGTATGGCACATAATACTCACATGTTGCATAGCATAACCTTGTTACGGCTTACTGCATTCATGCTTAGTATAACATGACCTTGGTATGGCTGTTGGCATTGATGGTATTCATGGTTCATGTCGCATTTCCGCATTCTCTGATATTGCTTTCCCGGCACTGGTATTACACACACTTACACCGCCCTCTAAGCTTTCTATAAGCTTATGTACGATTGATGCGTGCAGGAGATTCTAGTCAGTAGCCGTAACTAAGGAGGAGCATTGGAGTGTGTTGAGGACCTTTTTGGAGATTTCCTTTATATAGACTTATATTTCCCTTTGCGCCTTATATCTTGTAAAAGTTTTTAATTCTTAGTGGATTTTGGAATGTCTTCCTGTAGTTCTTTTCTGTGGTCACATTGTTATGATCTTGGGTATGCTCTCTATGTTATGAAAATTTTCTTGTAGGATCCCACGATCGGAACCTGATGAATGAGTGTCAGGAGCCGAGAATGGGGTACTATGGAGGCTATTGCAGCCGAAATCGACTATCAGGAGTCTTGTGAGTTCCGGTCACCGAATCTGGGGCGTAACATCGCGACCTTACACTTAGAGTTTTGAACAGAGGCAAGAAAGATGCTCTCCTCTAGGCTCAACTATGAACTGGAACTGCGGCATGTCGAGTATACAAAATGTGACTGTCCTCACGGAGCAGTCGAATATGGCGTGATACTCGATGAGCTAATCCATACCCAAGATGATATCAAACTCAGACATCGGCAAAACAAATAGATCAGTAGGAAAAAAGGTCTCCCCTACAAGAAAGGGGCAAGACGAACAAAACTGGCCTAACACTGCGGTCTTCCCCAAGGGCATTGATACTGACAAATCCTCACAAGCAGACTCCAATGGAAAACCGATCAATTGGCGAAAATCCTCGGCCACAAAGGAATGCGATGCACCAGAATCAAACAATACATGAGTTATGCATGATGAAATGAGGAGTGTACCCTCGACAACCCCTCCTGATGACTGAGGGTCCCACTGGGCTGCATAAAATCTGAAAGTGCCCTAGTTTGTCAATTAGAGTGAGTGTTGAGTCAACAAGACAAGTGAGCCCCATAGGAAGATCATTTAAGTGTCTATCTCAACAGGATGTGTGCCCAAACTCAGAAAAGGTAAACTTAGCCTCACATCCCATCTCCGAAAAACACCAGGTATATAAAACCCTTAAAAATGGATAAAACAACTTAGGGTTCAAGGTGAGAAAAACTATTTTGTAAAATCAAGAAAATCTCTAAGTTTTCTGCCTTTGTCGATTTATCAATAAGTGGTTCGATGAAATCGAACCCTGTTATCGATGTCCTCAAAACTCACTCGATATTATCGAATTGAGGACTTCAGATGTCCAGTAACCACAATGAATCCTGGACTTAATTATCAATAAATCGATGGAATGTATGATATCATCGACTTTTAAATCTCGAGTTCATCGAAAATGCTCGATAAAATTGACATCTGGTCAGTTGCGTCCAGAAAGCAGTTAAGGAAAATCATGTGATTTTTGAATACTCGAAGAGATCCTCAATACCATCAAAATTAAAACCTCTATGATCTCGGATTTAGACAAAAATCTGACCAGCAAGCTTTCAGGTAAATTGATTTAAGTATCGAGGAGACCTCGAGGATATCGGTATTCAAATATCGAGGCCAAGTCGAATTCATCGAAATAGGACATAAACTGTCCAACAAGCTTATAGGAAAATTTCTTGAAAAATATCGATAAATCGACACTGGTGTCGATATCATTGACATTCAAATTTAGATGATATCGAGGGATACTTGATCATATCAATACCTGTTAAGTTTCAAAGGCAAGTTTGCTCTCACATTTTTCAAATGTTGAGGAATCAAACCATGTGTCGATGGCATCAGAGTTTGAAATCCGATGACAACGAAGAATGTTCGATTTCCTCGACTAGTTGGCAAAAAGGTTCAAAAGCGTTTCACAGATTGAGTTCGTGTCATCGAGCGGCAATTCGATGCTATCAAGAGTATACACTCGATGATATTGAAGCCTGCTCGATGATATCGAACTCTGTAAAAAATATGACTATTTTATTTCCAGTGGAAATTTTTGCCTATTTAATGAGAGCTTGCCTGAGCTTATTCGTAGAGAAAATAGATAGAGCTTTTGAGTGTTTAATCCAGATCATATACCCTAAGCCTTTTTCTCTCTTGGGAGTTCATCCTCCAATCCACCCTCATCATTGATATTCAATAGAGTGGATTAGGGAATGAACTTTTGAATTCAAGGATCCTCCAGCTACCACCTTAATGGCAAATCATTAAGCTGTGATACCTTGAATCCATAGATGATTGGAATCACTCTGTTTCTAAAATAGGAAAATAATTAATAGAGTAGGATTCCAACATAACCTTAACCCAACTTGTCGTTATACATTGGAGCATCATTTATGTTGCGGATCAAGGGAGTTGAAGATTCTTCATCATCAAAGGAGGAGATCTTCATCAATGTACTAAATTGGGCTTATCTGCTTATTTGTAAGTCATTGGAGTCCAAAGACCCTACTGATCATTCCTTTGTGTAGGATTGAGTCATAAGTGATTCTCACCCCTTTCAAGTCCTCATAGGAGGCCTCTGACGGGAGAGTACGTGGGGGTGCTGTGTTGACCCTTCCTCTATGGAGAGTATAAACTTAGGTCCTTTGTGTAGGTCCTTGACCTGTGTGGTCTAAAACCTAGGTTTTATGTGTTGACCTTTTCTCTTGTGCAGGGCATAAACAGTTAGGTTCCTTGTGTGGATCCTTAGCCTGTGTGGCCTAAACTCTAGGTGTTGTGTGTTGACCCTTGCTCCTATGTGGGGGTATAAACTTGTGTCTCGTGGAGACATGTTAGGTACCTTACATAGGTCCTAGAGTCAGCCTTGTTTAGGTCAAACTGGTTTGAGGTGAACCTGATTTGAAACCTCTGCTAGTGAGCTTCGGTACACTCAAGGGTTGAGTGTGTCCGCCAGCGGTGGAGTAGACACGTAGTCAAATCGCTATAAAAATGACTGCGTTTGGGATTGCTCTTTACTTTACTACTAGTGTGAATTCTATGAATGTTCTTAGAATGCATGTGTACATGATTACCTATAACTAATTAGAATCACATCTCACACACAGTCACATCTATCATGAATTTTGCTATACATCTTGTTTATGTTTTGAATAGTCTTATGATTAGATCCTCTATTTGGCTTGGAAGCCATTAGAGTTACATTGAAGCAATCCTATTATCTATATATTAGTTCAGGATAGTGTTGATAGGTTTTAAATCCTCATAAAACTTTAAAAGGTCCTATTCACCCCCTCTCGGACACCTTGGCGTATTCCCACTTCGAATAAAGCGGTCATTACCTTAATTTCAAAATTTTCCTTGAGCCTGCTGGGGAGGTGTATGTCCCCTCTATGGTCACCCCTACTGCTATTGCTGTTGTGGTGGCCTGAACTGCTACCTCTGCTACTGCGGTGGAGGTCTCGCTGGCTATTGTGGCTGCTGCTGCTGGGGCCTTGGCGACAAGTTTTACTGTTGCTACTGCTGCGGATGGGGACACTCGTGCCTACAATGTCCTGTCATACCACATCCAAAGCAAGTACGTGGGAACTATCCCGGCAGTGGTGTTGGAGGTGCTGCCAGTGCTCGGAAAGCTATGTAGGCCACGTGCCTCTGTTGTGGTTGGTGCTGCTGCTGTTGGGAGCTATTAGAGGGGGCCTTCCTCTTCCGATCTCCTCTCTGCTCACAGACCCTCTACGAATTGACCCAATCCGCCTCATATATCTGGGCTCGCTGCACGACCTGCTCAAATGTTGTGAGCATCTGTCTAATTACATGGCTTCGGAGGCTAAAACGCAAGCCGTTCTCAAAACAGTGAGCCTTCCTCCCCTCATCATCAAACAAGATAAGTTGTAGATCTCGATAGTGCGACTAAATAGGCCTCATACTGGGACACCGACATGTCCCCCTGCACAAGAGTATCGAACTTAAGAGCACGCTACTGACGGACGTGGTCGGGAAGAACTTGTAAGTGCTATAGTTTAGATCTAACACCCTATATTATCAAATTTTGTAGTGACAAACCAATTTGGAGTGATTGACTTGTTTGATAGATGGAAAGTTCACCTTCAAGATCAATAGATGAAAAGTTCACCTTCATATGAAGATGAGTTTCAAGTCATGTACATCAACATCAAATGTTACTACAACTTCAAATCAAAGTGCATGTTCAACTGCAAATACAAGATCAAGTTCATACACAAGACCGAGTGCAAGTGCGATTTCAAAATACTAGTTCAACTCCAAATGCATTACATGATCAAGTTCAAGTATACAAGTGTTCACAATCCCAAGTGTAAGGGTGCGATGTAGTAATAATCTCGGTGAGACCAAGGTCGAACCCACAGGGACTAATCTAGTATGTTTTCTGAAAGCAACTAGAACTAGAACTAGAAGAAGATGAAAACCTAAGTCTAGAAGTATAGAGAGTAATTGTGAGAGATTTAATGAAAAACTTAAGAAATTTAAAGGTGAGAAACTAGGGTTTCTAAGGATCCACTTGTAGAGATCAGGGAGATCTATGCTTGATTCAATGACATAACTGGAATCAGAGTCTCATCTTATCTAATTGGAAGATATCTCAGTAAAACCAAATTTGAACTTTCTTTGACCTAATTCTCAATGGATGAGAGGTGTGAGAACTGTAAGTGATTCCATCACAAAATCATGCCCATGAGACAAGGCAAACAACATGATTTACCAATCCCACAACCAATCATAAGAGAATCATGAAGATTAGAAGGATTCCATCACCTAACCATGCCCATGGGACGATGGTGAACAACGGGATTTCCTAATTTCACAATCTTAATACATGAAAAGAACATACTCAAAGCTATCGCAGATGTATTGTAATTTAAGTCACAATAAACCATTAAAAACTAAAAGTATTTCTTATAATCAAACTAGAATCAAAGTTAGTTCAACTTAAACATGAATCAAAGAAATAAAAAAAATATCTCATCATGCTACAAGCTTCACCTCTTAGCCCTAGCTAAGAGGTTTAGCCAACCATAGACACGATTGAACTAGAATCTCTTAAGAAAAGCATAAAAACAACTAAGGGGAAGAAAAACTCTTAGCGACGACTTCTCTACGCATTTGCTCCACTCCACAAACCCTAAAAGATGCCCAAGAACATCATAGGGAGTCCTATTTATAGTTGTGGAACTCCAACTTTCGCACCTAGTTGGAAAACTCTAAAAATCGCCTCAAATTTGCGCACTTTTTCAAAATAGGCTTCACTCTGCACAATTTCACAGAATGACCCAGAGTTTCAGAATATGCTTCTTCAGGACACTTTCAGGAATATGTTTATTTTCAGGACAATTTCAGGATTCCTTTTCTTCACTTCAAATATTTGATTCTCTTCAGTCCTCACTTGGTTTTCTTGGATTTTTAGGACGTCAATTCTTTAATCTTAGCCTTCTAAGATCCATCCCTTGCCTTGGTGATTCTTGAGCATCAAATCCATGCTTTAGCACCCTTTTCAATCCTAGCTCTTAGATTCACCTTGTAACATAAACATGAGTAAAATAAAACATTAAGCATTATCATGTTCATAAAAGCCAGTAATAAATGAGGTCCAATATGCAATATTTGACCCTCAACAACAAGTCCAAGTTTTAAGTTTTAAAGGGTACAAGATCAAGCTTCAAGTACTTCAAGAATACTATCTACCAAAGCGACCAAAGTTTACAAGTTCAATACCCACATTTAAGGTATATGTGACCCTAGAAAGACCTTAGGGTTAGGTCATTCATATTGCATATTGAATTTGGATCATTGTACTTATTTTAAGCTTTGCTTCGACTAGCCCTAGTCATACTTTGACTAGTCCAGACACTGGCTCGACCAGTCCAGGATTTTTCTTGACCAGTCCAGAAATTAACTCAAAATTTTGGATATGTCTGGTAGGTCTTCAACCAGTCGAGCACCCTGCGCGACCGGTCGTGGAGACTGGCTCGACCAGTCGAGTTTGAGCAGGTCTTGACTCAAAGTCTAGCAAGGTTTTTGAGCCCCACTCGACCAATCGAGTGCCTTGCTTGACTAATCGAGCAGGCCACTTGACTAATCAAGTCTCAGGTTTACCCGATTGCGCCAGAATTTTTAAAAATTGGTTACTGTCAGGACCAGTCAAGGTAGTCCTTAGGCTAGTGAGTGAAGCGAATTTCACCCTATAAATAGAGAACTTTTCTCACCATTTCATACTCATTCCAAGCTAATTCAAGCCTCCTCTCTGAGAACTAAGTCTTCGCTATTATGAAGCTATTGTACAGTAATTTAAGATTCTTTTATACCTTTTTGATGTTGAATTTCTTGATCTCTTGCTATTCAATCTTACCCGTTAAAAAGGGAATTCTATTTTACCCTTTTAAGATCCAAGAAATTGAATCAAAGTAGCCCAAGGTTGGATTTAAATTAAAATTCATTTAGACCTAAAACCCCGTCATTTGTGAGATTGAATAATGAACATCTACATCTTCAAAAAGACAATTCTACTAGGCTACATCTAAAAAGAAGAATCTTCATATAAGTACTATCATTTCAATTATTATATTTTGGTCTGTGAGATTACCAGAAAATCTCCTTTGTGGTTTTGACTGAAATAGGCAGAAAATCTTAGTGTGTGGGGTTTTTAATTGTGGTAGACCATTGAAAACACATTTATAAATGTTTTAAGGTGAAGCTTGAAAAACCTTCTTTCATAGTGAAAGCCAATATCCTACGGGTTGTGGATATTGGGAGTGGAGTTGGTGTTACTATTTGAGAATAGTTGGTGTACACATCGAACCACTATAATTCTTGGAGTTTGGATGATGATGATGATGATGATGTATGTGATGTGGTGAATGTTGTATTTTATTTTCGTGTACATGTGGTGAATGTTGTAATAGCTAGATTTAATTCATTTATCCTTTGTATTAGTTTGAGTTTTTGTTCCTTACTAAGTTCAAGACATCAGGTTGTCCTACCATAAACCTTAATTTTTGGTGTAAGGTTGTCCTTTGAATGAAGTTTGTATCAACCTCTCAAGACTAGTGCATTTAAGGTTGCTATTTATTTCACTTATCTGTATTTATATTCCACTTTTATTTTTTATTTGGCATAGTCCTATTCAACCCCCCCCCCCCCCCCTCTAGGACTGATGGCTCACCCTTTTCAAGTGGTATTAAAGATGAGTGGCTTATATTTTTTGGATTCATTTCCTGTTATCGATCCAGAGCTTTTCAGGATGTTAAATTTTGATAGCCTATCTATTACTAGGCCACCACCATTTGATGGCACCAACTATGCATATTGGAAAGCCCAAAGAGGATCTTTTTAAGGTCCATTGATGAAAGCATGTGGCAAGCCACAGTGACTAGATGGAAACCACCAATGTCTGAAGTTCTAAGCAGTGATGGAACCAAGTCCATGAGAGAAACACCATTTTATAGTTGGACTACTCTTCAGAAAAATGAGAGCAGTGCAAATGCAAAGGCTTTAAATGTAATCACTTGTGCACTATCACTTGATGAATTTAAAAGAATTATATCTTGCGATACTGCTAAACAAGCCTGAGACATTCTTGAAATTACACACGAGGGTACATCTATTGTCAAAAACTCAAAAGTTCAAAAAATTACACACGAGGGAAATACATATGGAAGAAAATGAGTCATTCATGGACTTCTATACAAAACTAAATGACATAGTGAACTCTATGTGGGGTCTTAGAGATAGCATCCCAGAAAGCAAAGTCTGTGCAAAAATTCTGCGATCACTTCCTGAGAGATTCAATTCCAAGGTTACTGCCATTCAGGAACTTAGAGACACAGATAACATAAAGGTTGAGGAACTTGTTGGTTCTCTTCAAACATACGAGTTAAATTTTAAAGCTCCAAAAGGTAAGTTTATCTCTCTTAAATCATCCAAATCAACTTCACATGATATCAATGATAATTCTCATTGTAAAAACTTAGAGGATGATATGGGTTTACTTGCGAAAAAATTTTATAAAATTTTCAAAAGTAAAAAGAGAGTTGATTTTTAAAAACCCTCTTAGAAAAAAAAAAGAAGGTAAATTTAAAACATGAAAATCTCTAAAAGATAGCCAATGTTTTAATCGCCATGAATACGGGCATTTAGCAAATAAGTGTCCAAAGAGGGACAAGCCAAAGAGAAAAGGCATGTTAGCCACATGGGATGAATCATCCAGCTCTGAAGCTTCTTTTGAGTTGGATGAATCAGAACCTGAAACTTCAAATGAAGTCAAGGCTTTAATGACTGTGATTCAACCGGATATGATAATCTGTGGAATGACCCTGAGAATGATAATGAAGATGATCTTCAAGATGCCTATAATGCCCTATACAGGGAGAGTTGTAAGATTGCTGTCAAACTTAAACTTCAAAAAGAGAAATTTATGAAATTAAAAGAGGATTTTGAAAATACTGTTTTAGAAAAATCTCATATTTATGATTGTTTTGAGAAAGCTAAATGTGATTTGAATTTCAAAACATCCTAATTGGAAAAATTAAGAATAGAAAATGAGAAACTAAAATGTGAAGTTTCTTCCCTATTGAGTTCAAAGGATACATGGAAGTATGCCTAGGGAGACCCTAAACTTGAAAAGTTATTAACCGCATCAAGAACATGTGGAGATAGATCGGGTCTGGGCTATGATAAATACATGCCTCTGAAAAATAAGAGTATAGCTCCTATATTTGTCAAAGGAGAATCCTCTAACTCAAAAGGAAAAGGCTTGAAATTTAATAACCAAAACAACTCTAGAAATAGAATGAATTTTCAAGCACATGTCAGCTTTAGAAAACATTCCTATAATCCTTTAGCTGAAAAAATTATGGATTTACTCAAGGCGCTCCTCAAATCTAACTCTAATGTGAGAGTTAATAATTATAATAAGCGAAGAAAAACCAACAATGTTCCAAAACCCAAAACTACTATGAAATGGGTTCCTAAGGTTACTTGTTTGGTTGCGCACTCTGCCTTCAAGGCTTTGAGTCAATTAAAGTGGTACCTAGATAGTGGTTGCTCAAGGCGCATGACAGGTGACAGAGATTTGTTCACCAACTACAAAGATATGACTAATGGTTCAGTCACTTTTGGTGATGGAAGCAACTGTAAAATTATTAGCCAAGGTATAGTTCATATCTCTAACCTCCATCCTTTTGAAAAAAAAAATATTCGTAGAAGGGCTTAAGCACAATCTTTTGAGTATTTCCCAAATTTGTGATAATAAGCATAGTGTAAAATTCACTAATCAAGGATGCGAGATCTCAAATCAGAAAGGTTGTGTGATATTAAATGGTTGTATGATGTCTGTGAATTGTTATATCATAAGTGAATCTTGCTCATCTAAAGTATCTTGTTACATGGTCCAAACCAATGATAGCGAATTATGGCACAAGTGCCTTAGACATGTAAACTACCGAAATTTGTATAGATTGAGCAAAGCCGATCTTATTAGAGGTCTACCTAAATTAAAGAAAATGGACAAAATATGTGGCAAATGTCAAATTGAAAAACAAACAAGGAGTAGTCACAAGAAAGTGAACTCCACCGCCACAACTAAACCTCTTGAACTTCTCCACATGGATCTAGTAGGACCAACTAGAATAGAGATTAGAGGTGGTAAGAAGCATTTTTTGGTAATTATAGATGACTTTACCAGATTTACTTAGGTTACATTCATGAGAGAAAAAACTGAAACTCTCAATGAAGTCAAAAGAATACTTAAGCATATTCAAATGGAAAAAGAAATGAATGTAGTTATGATCCAAAGCAATCATGGATCGTAATTCAAAAATAGTAATTTTGAGAAGTTCTGTAGCGATCATGGTATGTCATACGAGTTTTTTGCTCCTGAATTGCCTCAACAAAATGGGGTTGTTGAAAGGAAGAACAGAGTGCTACAAGAGATGGCCAATGTAATGTTAAATAGCATGAAGTTACCTAAGAACTTATGGGCGAAAGCTGTTAATACTGCTTGTTATATAATAAATCGTATTTATATCAGAAAATTAAAAGATAAAACTGCTGATGAATTGTGGTTTAATAAGAAACCCACAGTTAAATACTTTTGAATTTTTGGAAGTAAGTGTTATATTTTACGTGACCGGAAAAATTTAGGGATGTTCGACACTAAAAGTGACAAAGGGATTTTTCTAGGTTATGCTTTGAATAGTCGAGCATACCAGGTTCTTAACAAGAGAACTGGTGTTATTCAGGAGTCCATTAATGTGGTTATTAACGATCACCTGAACATACCAATATCTAGTTCAGAAGATGCTGAAGTCATTGTATTGTGATAATTCTAGTGAAATTATTATTTCTAAGAATCCCATCCAACATTCCCATACCAAATATATTGACATTAGGTATCATTACATTCGGGAATTAGTGGAAGATAAAATCATTGCATTGGAATATGTACAAACTAAAAAATAGCTTGTGGATATATTTACTAAACCACTTGATAGAAATAGGTTTTCTAAGTTAAAAATGGATATTGGTATGTGTAATTCAAACTAAGTTTATCATGTTTGCACGCTTTATTTTTGTATATTTTTATGCAAATTATTTGGAACTAAAAAATAATAAAATGTACATTTTTTTGTGCTTGCTCAACTGGTCAAGTAAGTACTCGACTAGTCGAGGAGTGCGGTTGGAGGGCCTTTAAGTGTGAAAAAAAACACTTTTTTCTCTATTTCTTTCATCTTCCTCTCTTGCCCCTTCTCCGACCGGTCGAACCCACCTTCGATTACTACTTGGTAAGTGCTCCATTTTCGATTTGCTTTCGTATTTGGGTTCCTTGAGTCTCACATTGTTGGATTCTTGCATTTATTTCATCTTTCCTAGTGATTTTTAGGTTGTATTTGCATAAAATTTGTTGGGTTTGAAACCCTTGATTTCTTTGTTGCATTTCTTTGTTTATCCTTACAATGGAAGGAAGAACGAAGAGGAAACCTTCTGGAGCATCCTCTTCTCATTCCACACCTAAGGTTATGCCAGAAAATGTCATTTTGGTTTTGTCTAAGGTAATCTAAAAAACCTTAGAGTGTGGAGTTTTTGTAATTGTGTAAGCCCAACTAAAGACACAATTGTGAAGGTTTTAAGGTGAACCTTGGAAAACCTTTTTCATAGTGAACGCTAATATCCTGAGGGAGTGGATATTAGGAGCGGAGTAGTTGTGTGGCTATTTTCTAACAGTTGGTGTACACATAAGCGAACCACTATAATTCCTCGAGTTGTGGTGATTGATTGAATGTGCTTATGTGTGTGAATGTTGTAAGTTATTTTGAGCATTTGTGGTGAATGGTGTAATTTATTTATGCTCTTGTGGGAATGTTGTAATAATTTAGTTTATTTTCTTTACATCTTTATTGGTTTAAGTTTTTTATACTTATAAACGTTCTAGTAAGGTTGTCCTGCCATAAACCTTTAGTTTTTAGTGTTAGGTTGTCCTTAGAACTAAGTTTGTATCAACCTCTCAAGACTAGCACTTTTGAGGTTGCTATTTACTTGTGCTTCTTTATTATTTAATTGTAGTATCTTTCCTTCAATTCTACATTTTTTTTTTAATTGGCATAGTCCTATTCACCGCTTCCCTCCCCCCTCCCCCCCCTCTCAAGGACATGCTAAAGATACAGTCGGGGCCACACTCGTCTCGGAGGTGGGAGCTCCTTTGGTCGCCCTCTTAGGTGTCATGTCCTAAAGGAAGGAACAAGGGACCTAATCATTCTAAGTTCATAGTAGATATGTGATGTTATCTTCAGGTATTCCCATGTTATGCTTTGATACCAACTTCTGTCACACCCCTAACTCAAAAACTGGGCTTACAGAATTCTCAATTGCTGAATTCGGTGCCGACAGCCTCTGTAGTACCCCATTCTCGGCTCCCGGCACCCCTATGCCAGATTCCGATCCTGAGATCCTACAAGGAGGATTTTCAATATGATTTTTTTTTTGTAAAGGAGTATAACCACAAGCATAACCAAGTCACAAAACTGTAAATGCTATATTGTAAATCTAGCACCCAAAGTTGTCAAAATTCCTTGTGGTAAATCATTTAGAATTTATATCATGTATTGATGAGTAGTATAGATCAACTTCGTGTCTTTTAAAGATTGTCCAAGTCTCCATCGAACTTCTCTGGTATTCAAGTTGGAAAACCGTTGTCGAAGTTTAAGATTTTAGGCTCAAGTTCAAGTTTAATCTTTAAGTTCAGTACTTTCAAGACTCAAGAACTGAAGTCTTTACTTAAGCTGAAGTTCAAGATTTGAAAACAAGCTTAAAGTATTTCAAGTGTATGAATTGGCAGAGCAAACGATGTTTCAATTGTTCAAATTCACAAATAAGGTATGGATGACCCTAGATTGACCATAGGTTAGGTCATATTTATTGCATTATATTTGGGTCATTTCATATGTTTATAGGTCATTTCCTCGACTAGTCCTAGTCTATGTTCGACTAGTTTAAGCTTTGTCTTGACCAGTCCAAGATTTATTTTAAATTTTTAGAATTTTCTTTTGGACCTCGACTAGTTGTGGGGACTGCTCGACCAGTTGAGTGAACAGTGCTCGACTAGTCGTGCAGGCTCGACTCAAAGTCCAGCAAGGTTTTTTGGTCCCACTTGACTAGTCGAGTGTATTACTCGACCAGTCGAGTAACAACCTTATCTTATCACACCAGAATTTTTAAAATTTGGTTAGTCCTTCGACTAGTCGAGTGAACAGTATTTTCACCTATAAATAGAGGTCGAATCTTAGAGTTTTTCATTCATTCTAAGCGATATCAAACCATCACTCTGAGAGATAAGTTCCTGCACTTCTTAAGATATATTGTGTTCATTTTAAATTCTCTTAAATAGCTTTTTACATTTGATTTTGTGATCTTCATTCAACTCAATTTCATTAAAGAAGGGAATTGTGATTTTACCATCTTTGAGATCAAAATCAAATCAAGCTAGCCCAGGCTGAATTAATCTAAAAATCATTTAAATATAGAACCTTTCATTTGTGAGACTGGACATTGAACATTTTCGTCTACATCGGATTGGTTCTACCGAGCTTCTTCAGAAGGAGAATTTTACAGATAAGTACCAATTTATTCTTTGTGTATCTTTTGTGGTTTGTGAGGATATGCCAGAAAATCTCATTTTGGTATTGTCTGAGGTAATTCAGAAAATCTCAAAGTGTGGGGTTTTGTAATTGCGTAAGCCCATCTAAAGACACAATTGTGAAGGTTTTAAGGTGAACCTTGGAAAACATTTTTCACAGTGAAAGCCAATATCTCATGGGTGTGGATATTGGGAGTGAAGTAGTTGTGTGGCTATTTTTCAAACAGTTGGTGTACACACAAACGAACCACTATAATTCCTGGAGTTGTGGTGGATGATTGAATTTGCTTATGTCTGTGAATGTTGTAATTTACTTTATACATTTGTGGTGAGTGGTGTAATTTACTTTATGCACTTGTGATGAATGTTGTAATAACTTAGTTTATTTCCTTTGCCTCTTTATTAGTTTAGGTTTTTGATACTTATAAATGTTCTAGTAAGGTTGTCCTACCATAAGCCTTTGGTTTTTAGTGTTAGGTTGTCCTTAGAACTAAGTTTGTATCAACCTCTCAAAACTAGTATATTTGAGGTTGCTATTTACTTGTGTTATTTCATTATTTGATTGTGCTATCTATCTTTGTATTCCACATTTATTTTAATTCGACATAGTCCTATTTCACCCCCCCCCCCTCCAGGATTTTTAGCTCGGCCTTTTTTTTTTAAAACACACCACTACATATCCACTATAATAAATCATTAGATTATAGAGCTGAAAGGAAAATACATAAATAAAAAAATCTCCAAAATGATCTGCCACAAACTCCTGCCTCAACACTGCTATGACCTAACGTCACCTGCACGCAACAGTTGTGCATAAGCTCACAACAAAGCTTAGAGAGTGTGTGCGTGTATGCACAATGCATGTACAAAGTATGCGATATCAGAATAAGTGAAAAATACTGGCAAGTCCATACAAGCTATCAGCTATACCAAGGCTATGCGATGCAAGGCCTACGTAACCAAATCTCATATGTAAGATATAATGCATGCATGTCAGTCCTCATCGAGTTCATATGTCAATACAATTCATCTCTGAAACATCACTGAGGTCTAGCACACTCCACACTGGCTGCCGCCTACCTAGCCACGTAACCAGCAAGTGGAAAGACCTCACTATCTGCCTAGAAAGTAATCTGTCAATACCTACCCGCTCATCGATAGCAGACCCATTTACGAGCTGGTCAGACTCAGCCTAGCTTACAACCCCCTCACTTATGCAGATAAGGCCACACCCCCTTCACAACTGACCATGACACAGTGAGAGACGCGGCCTACTGGTATTCGGCACTCGTGCGCTCATATATCCACTCCGTCTAGACATTGGAGCATCTCCTGGTACCAAAAGGGTTCTGGGACTTTCACCCAAGGACATCCTAAGCTCCCACAGTACTAGAACCAAATGTTTTTGGTGTCCAATCTGATCACCATGATATGCCTATGGAGGCCATAGCCCTGATATCGCTAGGGCGCTAAGTGATCATGTCACACAAAATGCGAGATGCATGAGTCATACTATCCAGTCATGCATCAAAACTGCGTGTACCACGCGATTATGTGAGGAAACTCCATCTCACAAGGAGTCCGCTAAATAACTTAGTCCAACGATAAATGTTATAATTAATCATTCCTTACAACAGGCATACAAATGATGCGTATGGGCATGTATCATGATGTAATACTAAGGATGTTCTCAGTGTGTCCTACTAGATTAAGTACACTAGCATGATTATCAGATATAAACAACAATTGACACAAATACTTGGTGGGTCCACAGAGGGACGGCGGATTTAGCCCAAATATCCAGATAGGCTCTAAACAGTGGATATACCAAATCTGATACGACATATTCTTCCAAGGGGTCATGATGTACTAAATAGTGGATATACAAACCCGATACCACATATTCTTCCATCTACGGTAAGGGGTGATGGTTTACTAAACTGTGGATGGCCTAAGCATCATACTTACATCAAGAATGGGTCTTATGGGTGAGTCTAATGAAACTATGTACAACAAGTGGGCATCCTCACCCCCTATTATTATGCAGTAACTAGGCCTTCCTATGGGGCCCGATCCGTACACAAGGTGGGCTCCAAGGTTTGGATAGTTCCTATAAGGCATGGTGGAAAGCACCATCATCAATGGGGAGCCCAACGGTTTGGGTTAGCTGTTAATCCCCAAACTTGGAAAATGGGCTCACAAAATTTCCATTCGCCGAATCCGGGGCCGACGGCCTCCGTAGTACCCCATTATCGGCTCTTAGCACCCATACACCAGGTTCCGATCCTGGGATCCTACAAGGAAAATTTTTAACATAAATTTATTTTAAAAGATGCATAACCATAAGTATAACCCATAATAACAACAAGAAACATCACCACATATCCACTAATATCAAAAACTTTTAGAGTACAATACGTAAAGAGGAAATACAAGTTAGATATCAAAACTCCAGAAGCTCAGCCACACGCTCCTGCCTCAGCTTGGCTACGTCCTATCATCACCTGCATGCATCTATCATGCATAAGCTTACAAGAAGCTTAGAGAGTGGTGTAAGTGTGTGTGTAATACAGGTGCGTATACAATACAAGTCCATAATGTCGGAAATATTGGCAAGTCCATGAGTCATATGATATCAGAGTAAGTAGAAATACTGGCAAGTCCATGAGTCATACAATATCAGAGTAAGTAAAAATACTGGCAAGTCCATGAATACTATCAGCCTTATACAAGCTATGTGATGCAAAGACATAATAAGCCAATGTCATATACAACGCATGCAATGCAAAGACACAATACAGTTCCATGAATATGTCAGCCATATCTAAGTCATGCAATATAGAAACATAATAAAATAAATGTCTTATGCTGAGGGTGCAATGCAATATACAATGTAAAAGAAATGACAAAGTTGGAGTGTGTAGTCAGGATGATAGTGCGTGGTATTACAAGCTGTGGGGTTCATTACAAGGGACTTCTATCCAAACCAATCTCATACCTAAATTTCGATGGCTAGACTCAATGTGGTAAACTCCTAATCTTAGGCTGGTCGTGCGCCCAACCAAAATCCTGGCCATTATGAAGGTCCACATAATGATTTGGTTGTGCACCACTAGCCCGAGTGGATAGTGAATGAATGAATGAATGAGTCAAGGTTCTGCCCCACTGTATGCATAGTAGCCTGCCAGCATAGTAGCCTACCAACTACTGGTAGCTCGTTCAGGCACTTAGGCCTCGCCCACATTAGTGTCCACCCACGTGTGCCCCTCCACATGTGCAACCGTGACGGGGCATCACAATATCAGTACTGTACATCTCTGGGATCATCACCAGGGTCTAGTACACTCTACGCCAGCTTACCGCCCCATCTAAGTGCACGACTGGGAGAGTGGAAGAGACCTTACTAGCTTCCTGCTAATATCAGCCCGTCTCGTCGATAGCGGACCCATTCTTCAAGGTGGTCAAACTCAGCCTAGTCATTACCCCCCTCACTTAGGCGGGTAAGGCCACACCCCCTTCTAACCGACCCCGACACAGTGGGAGATGCAACGAACTGGTATTCGGCCCTTATGTGCTTATGCATCCACTCGGTCTAGACATTAGAGCATCCTCTGGCCTCGAGGGTTTGAGGACTTTCACCCACGGACATCGAACATGCCCATATGCTAGAACCAAATATTTTTGATGTCCCATCTGACCATCCACGATATGCCTATGGAGGCTGCAGCCCTGATGTCGCTAGGGCGAGTAGTGATCATACCACACAAAGTGAGATACATGAATCATACCATCCAAGCATGCATCAAATCCACACATAACATGCGATCATGTAGGGCAACTCCATCTCACAAGGAGTCCTATAACCAACTAGCCCAATGACATATGCTATGGTCAATCACTCCTCACAACAAGCATACATATGATGCGTATGGGCATGTATCATGATGCAATAAAGTACATAAGCATGATTATCTGACAAGGCAGAGAACAATAATCCACAATCGACCTTCTCCGGCATATCACATATGAAAAGTATAAACCAAGCGACATACTCCCTTTACAACTATAGGGGTCTATGCGGCATGTTTAACATTAGCCTTCCAAGGCTTTACATAATCCAAGACAGGGACGGTGGGTCCAGCCCATACGCCGAGATAAGTTCTATACACTTGATATCACATATTCTTCCATCTACAGCAAGGAGGTGAGGATGATGTACTAATGTCAAGGATGGGCCTTACACTCATCCAAAGAAGGCGGACTATGTGGATGATACATACATAACACATGGTCCTAGCAGTCGATCACAGAGGTAAGATACATCCTATGGGGTAAGTCAAGCTAGTACACAACAAGTGGTCATTCTCAATATCTTTATCATACAACGATCGAGCTTTTCTATGGGGCCCGATATGAATACAAGGCGGGCCTTGATATGATTCACGCATCTAAGACTGTGTGTCTTTACAAACGGATGGGGGTAGCTCGCTCATCATCTAAGTGGGCCTCGGGTTTGGGGTCACTAAACTTAGACAAACACATGTATCTAGGTGGTCCACATTTACCATGGAAGGTCCGGTACGAACACAAAGAGGGCTCCAATACTTGGGTAGTCCTACAAGATGTGAGAGGCATCATTATCAATGGGGCCTAGTGGTTTAGGGTAGCCCAACAAGGGAGGGTGGGTATCATAAGAGCTCAACGGTTTGGGATAGCCTAATCATGGTAAGGTATATCTACCACTAATGTAGGATTTGAGTGAAGTGAGGAAGAACGAGGAATGGAGTTACAATGGGCCCTAGGGAGACTTAATAGTGTGGTCCACTTGGGATTACATCTGACTCATGATGGGGCCCCTGACCCTGAGGCTAGCTGGGAAGGTGGATAGTTAGCCTGTGTAGAACACATATGTCAAGGTGGGCAGCCCAAAGCCTAAAAAATGGATAAATAGAGCACATATATACAAAATATGGTGGGCCGCATAGGGCAGCCCCATGGTCTAAAATGGATGAACTACATGCATATGATACACCCATCAAGGTGGGCTTCAAGGTCTGGTCAATCCTTCTAGCATCAATGGGGCCTAACGGTTTGGGTTAGCCCACTAAGAGAAGATGAGAATGGGCCTAACAATGGGCCTTAGGGAGATTACAATGTGGACATTTAACCACCATTGCCCTTACAATGTGGACATTTAACCATCATTGCTCCCAAGGCATGGCCCAATTAGAACCTATCCTATAATGGGGGCCTATGGGCCTTATTCTCGTTAGGAGATTGATGGGCATCATAATCATTATCACATACATTATGGTGGAATCACACATCACAATTAGGCCTCATCACATCGGCCTCGTATGCACCACAATGGGCCTCACACAAGGGCCTCATATACATCACAATGGGCCTCACACAAGGGCCTCATATACATCACATTGGGCCTCACACAAGGGCCTTACACAAGGGCCTCACACACATCAGATTGGGCCTCACACAAGGGCCTCATATGCATCACATTGGGCCTCACACAAGGGCCTCACACACATCATATTGGGCCTCACACAAGGGCCTTATATACATCACATTGGGCCTCACACACATCATATTGGGCCTCACACAAGGACATCATATACATCACATTAGGCCTTATCACATGGGCCTCACATACGTCATATTAGGCCTCATCACATGGGCCCACATACATCACATTGGGCCTCATGAAACAGCCCATGATCTAGGCAAATGGAAGGATGGGATGTGTAACACATACATCATAGTGGGCCTTATGGGGCAGCCCATGATCCAGAAAAGAGGTGGACAATGTGCTTGCAACACACACATCAAGGTGGGCCTTATGCATCATAAAATACGTCTCATTATCTAGACAGGGAGGATAACAATGTGGGCCGTCTTGCTGAATGGTCAACCCATGGCTACTGGCCCTATTGGGCATTAAACGGATGGATGGTCTGGATGAGACACATACATATGGTGGGCCTCACACACATCACCAATGGACCCCACCAATTGATGGCCAGCAGGGATATACAACGCATACATTATGGTGGATCCCACCATCCCAGGCTGCTAGATGATGTGAATCAAATACATCACGGTGGGGTCCAAAGCCACTGGACAGCTTAGATAAAATACATCATGGTGGACCCCCACACGTATAACAGGTGGGTCCCACATCCAGACAGCGAGGAAAAAACACTTACATCATGGTGCGTCCAGCGTCGTCCCATGTTGGACGGTGTGGACAACACACGCACAGGTGGGTCCCATCATCTAGAATGCTGGACAGTGCTGATAAAATACTTACATCATGGCAGGCCCCACCGCCTACACGTGCAACACATGCAGGGTGGGTCCCACCATCCAGGGATTGGTCAATATGGACGAAAACACTTACATTATGGTAGGCACCACCGTCCAACCTATCTAGATGGTGGGCGGCATGGATGAAACATATACATCAGGTGGGTCCACATGTGTGGCCCACCAGCTTTGGATAAAGCTGATATTTTTATTTTCTCTTCATCTGGGCCTGTCCAGACGAACAGGCAGGTGGGCCTGCCGCTGGACGTCAGCAAGGTGGGCCCCACGAGTGGACGACATGGATATAATACATACATCACAGTGGGGTCCATTAGGGTGGGCCACACGGCCCTAGGATCAAGCCATTATTTGTGTTTTCCCCCATCCAGGCTGGCTCGAAATGGACAACAAAGTGGGCTCCACCAACTGGACCTCCAATCCATTTGAAACTTGCTGGACGTCGAGAAAATTCTGTTCGGTGGATGTCCCATACATGCATCATCAGGTGGGCCACACGTCACCATGAATGGAGGGAGAGAGAGAGAGAGAGAGAGAGAGAGAGAGAGAGAGAGAGAGAAAATGGTGGTGGTGGGAGGAGCTCCGCCATTATGAGATCCTCTCATGCATGCACATGTACATTAAGCGGGCCTCACATAGATGGGCCATACATCAGAAATTCTGGTGGGGAAATCCCATTTCCACCACATAAATCAGGGCCTAGGTGGCCATAACAAGTTTCATAACATAGAAACTTCATTGCCTAGGTGGCCATAACAAGTTGCATAACATAGCAACTTCATGTATTTACTAGTATGATTCGGACCGAAATTAGATTGAGTCCACCTTGGAGCAACACATTCAAATTTGAAATGGTCAGAGTCTCCACATGGATGACAAATAGAGGTAGATTTTGTTTTACTTCCTGATGCAATAGCTTTTTCAAACATTGGTGCTACATTTTTCGATTTTGATTTAATTTTGTCATATCCTAATCCAGTCTTGTCTTTCCTAAGTCTTCCCATCCCTAAGAGTTTTTCTAATTTTTCACTACTCTGGGAGAATTTATAATTTAGTTCAACAGATTTTCTGGATTTCTCTACATCAATCATAAGTGTGTGATTTTTATTCTGAAGATGCATATTTTTATCTTTCAATAATTCAATCTGTTTGTTCAGTTTTTCAGACTCAAATTTGAGAAAAGTAGTGATTCTTTCGAGCCTATCATTTTTTGAGTGGTATTGCTGTAGATCATTGATCAAGTGTGCATTGATTTCCAATGTTTTGTCTAGATCCATTTGTAGCAACTTATTTTTGTTTTCATTTATCCCAAGCCTTTTGAGGATATAGATGTTATGGATATAAAGTTGATTGTATGCATCCTGCAGTTTGTCCTTCTCTTCTTCTTTTTCTTCTTTCTATGTTTCCTCATCATCAGATGAAAATGATTCAGTGACTTAGGGTTCTTTTGAATTTGACTCTTCAGTAACATCCCATGTCGCTGCCAACGCCTTTCTTTTGGTTTTCCTATTTGGGCATTCGATGGACAGGTGCCCAAACTTTCGACAAGTGTAGCATTGTGGTTCTTTGGACTTTATACCATATTTACTTGTACAATGTTTGTTGTCCAACTGCCTTCATTTAAATGGTCAACCATGATTTTTATGAAAGAATTTTTTGAACCATTGAGCCAATAAGGCCACTTCTTCATCTTCATTTTCCCTTTCACTTCCATCTTCCCCGTTAGTAGTGTTCTTTGAAGTTTTGAGGATAATATTTTTGTGTTTAGGAGTTTTCTTGAAGTGTAGTTCAAATGTTTGTAGGGATGTAAGTGCTATAGTTTATAGCCCTGTTTGTTGTCAAATTTGTGGTGCCAAAGACATTGTTATGAAGCTTGCATCTGTGAAGAACAATGCTCTACTCAAGATCAACTTAGGTTGACAGGCACTGTTCACAAGTTAAGAATCTCAAGAAGCTTTCAAGTTCAACCTCAAAATCTCAAGAAGCTTTCAAGTTCAATCTCAAGATCTCAAAAAGCTCTCAAGTTTAAACGACATCAAGACTTCAAGCTCTATTACTTTCAAAGGTCACTCATCTCTAAAGTTTCAATGTCTTTACTTCACTATTGAGGTATGACTGACCTTAGGTTGACCTTTAGAGTAGGCCATTTTGGATACATAATTCATATGTTTTATATAAGTGGGTTTGCTCTGTTCTATGACTAGTCCTAGACTTTGTTCGACTAGTCCTAGCACTGCTTCGACCTATCTAAACATTTCCTGGATTAGTCATAAGTTTGTTACAAAAATCACAAATTTTCTCTTAGGCTTCAACTAGTCCTAGGGACTGTTCGACTAGTTGTAGGAACAGTTGTAACGCCCTGAAATTCGGGGGTCGAGCATAACTTAGCTCCCGAGTTTCAAAACATCACTTATGCAACATATTGAATGATGGATGTATGTTTCTGTATGAGTGCATAAAACATGGAATGGATTAAGCCAAAATGCAAATATAATTCAGGGATAAGTGAAGAATGCAAGCGAAAGACTTAAAGAAATATAAGTGTACATGTGCAGATCCCTGAAATACATATACATACCAGGTCATATTACAAGTGTTGTTATCAAAATTACAAGTATCAAATTACATCATTTAATCCCAAAAGAAATCCCAGAATCCCATGCATCAGAACAAGGCTCACTAGAACCCGCCTGAAAACTGCATGAAAGAAAATGCAGCCTCATTATCCTCGATCTCCTGCTCTGCCTCAGAGGTCTCATCAACATCTGCAACTAAGACAGAGTCTGGTGGGTGTTGAACACCGCCCCAGAATGTGGGAGTGAGTGATCAACTCAGTGGAGCAATAAAGCAAAGGTTAACATGTTGTCAATTCAATCAAGCAGTAATGATAAAGCAAAACAATCAAACATGTCCTAAGTACTCTTGTTAATGCAAGGATGTATGTAGAATGATGCGTGCCCTCGCGTGTACACCCTCAGCGTCTTCATCTTATGTTATGCATGACATCGCCTCAAAGTGCGCCACGTCTTCCAGGCACATGCAAATGCGGTGCATGAACATGATTACCAAGTTGTTATTAGTCCTTTTCATTCAGCAGGATTGGGAAGCTAAGGTACCTTCCTCATATCAATGTCCAAACAGTGATCCATTTTAGGGTTGTCAGTCCTAAATCATCTCATACGATCATATGGTTTTAGGTCGTTGCAAAGGGCTCGTCACCAATCAATGCACGCCTATCATACCTTCGTTACTACAATAAGGCTCGTCACCTCAATGCGGTATCCAGGCATGCTCGAGGTCACTACAAAGGGCTCGTCACCAATCAATATAGGCCGACAGCACGAATATAGTGTCCCATACCACCATAATCGGCTCATGAGTTTGTTTGCTCACTGGTCACTACGGGGAGGCTCGTCACCCCAGCGTAGGCTGATAGCTCGACCACAGTGTCCCATACCACCATGTCCGGCTGATGAGTCTTAGCAGATCAAGGTACAATGGTTAATAGGATTTCATCGGTAAGTTTGGTACCCTAGATTCAAACAATAGTGTCCATACATGGTGAACATACATCGGACAATCGGGTTACTTGACGAACTCGACTAGCACGAGCGCACGTTGGGTTGAACGACATAGAGTGCGCAAACACTCTGCGTGGCCAAACCACTGCCGACAACTCTAATACAACTCGGGTTTGTCAAATCATGTCCTATGTGGTGAAAGCAACCTCAGCCACAATCTCAAGGCCGATTATCGATTTTCTGGACTATTCCATAGTCCCAAACACATTCCACTATAACAGATATTCATATCAACAATTTAGCATAGTAATGGAACAACAACTCAAATCATATGGTACGTAAGCAATTGAAGAATAGGAAATCATACACACTAATAGGAGAGTTGAGAATTGCTTCGCAACGCCCATACCAGGTTGATATATTACACATCAGATCATTCAGACATTTCTACAAACACTTAGAATACATAGGTCAACATACATGATGTATGTTGGAAATACATGCATTTAGACAATTCCTTTTTCCAAGGAGTCATCACACATACAATTAGCACAAGTATACGACGATTAATCATGGTAAACACAAGTTCATATTTTATACGTATACGGTACTTCCTACATATACATAGAATACCCAAATCGTAATATAACACATGCATATCAGGAACACAAGATAAACATAGCATTTGACATGTGAAATCTCATCCATAACAAGAATAAACCATTAGCTAACATTGAAAGCCTTGAAAACCATAACCTATACAATTAAAGTCTACACCTTAAACCAGAAATAGAACACCGAACTGATTCAGACGATATGTCTTCATCAACGGCGACTAGATAACCTAATACAAGAATAGAAATGAGCTACAACAACACATAAACTATTCTAAGCTCTAAAATAGATTAGGGTTAAGCTAACTTACCCAAAGAAGGAATTTAGAATCGCCGAAATAACGATTCTAAAGTGATGGTTTAAGGATGAAGAAGAACAGGAAAGAATCTAAGATGATTTACCAACTTCTCTCTCACTTTCTCTCTCTTTTCCTCTCTCTTTCTTAGCTAGGGTTGGGAAATTCGTATGGAAAAGAGAGTTAGGGTTTTAAGGTCTATATATAGGCCTAACATTGATGAAAATAACCCCAGGGCCAAGGTATACTTAGGTTATAACCAAAACAGGCTTCTCTCGATCCAACGGAGCACTTCCGATGGGCCTTTTTTCATGAGAGGTCAAACTTAAGCTCACTGTCCCTGGATCTAAGTCAAGCTAAGTTTTCATACCGACCGGATCTTCAGATCAGTCGTGGCGGACCACACTCAATTCAACGGTCACCAAAACTCGATCAGGACCACAAGCACTATGACCTGCCTGGGCCATCTTCCCTGATCAGAGGGTGAAATTGGGTCAGAATCCAACGATCAGATTGCTTAAAATCGTTGCGCAAGAGACACGACTCAGATTTCATAAAAGCATATTTAATTTCTCACCGTTCTCACACGCTTCATTCCGGACTCAATCAAATCGACCCAGAACATCATCTGGACTTGATTTTTGAGGTGATGGCCAAGTCCAACATGGTGACCAATACAGCCTAAGATCATCACTATTGGACTTACGACGCGCGGTCCAGGTCCGATCCAAAGTTTTTAAAAATTTCCAAGAGCAACTTGATTTAGCGATGAATCCCAGATTTTAGAGTAACCTAGCGCTAATGATTCTACAGGTTTTGAGTCATGCAGATCAGATTTAAAGTGATTGATGCAAATTTCACAAGCAATCGAGTTTAGCGCTAATTACCCCAATTAACTACTAAGTAGAGGTGGTACTCGGGTCTTAGCACAAAATTTTCTGAGTCATTACAACAGTGTCGACTGCATCTTCGACCAATCATAGACCTACGACTCAAAGAGCAACGTTGAAATTCGGCCACCTACGACCAGTCGAAGGAAACCTACGACTAGTCGTGAAACTGTCAAATCTTATTACGCCCAAATTTTCAAATATCTATTGGTTCTATGACCAGTCGTAGAGGTCCTTAGACCAGTCGAAGGCGTGATTTGCTCACCTATAAATAGAGCACAAATCTTAGAATAAAATAAGAACTTCAAGCTAAATTAATTTGGCCTCCTAAGAGATAAGTCGGTGCTCCATATAAGCTAAGTGTGCATATTTAATATTCTCTTTCTTTAGGTTTCTTAATTGATTTTGTTTCTTGTATTCCAATCTATTCTGAAAAGAGGAATTGTTGTTTTCCTTTTTCTGGAATCAAAATCAATTAGAGCTAGCCCTTTTGTTTTAATTTAAAATCTATTAAAACCTAGAACCATTATAAAGTGAGTATTGGACATTGAACTTTGACATTCAAATCTCTACTCCGACTTGGTTCTTCTGGGCTGCTACAACGAAGGAGAAAATCAGGTATTTTACAATTTGTGTAATTTATATTATTTAGTTTTATTTGAGGTTAAGCCAGAAATATTTCAAAGTTGTTAGTTATCTGAGGAGTGCCAAAAAACTTAGAAGTGAGGGTTTTTGAATGTGTAAGCCCTTTGAAAAAGACACAATTGTGAAGGTTTTAGGTGAACCTGTGAAAACCTATTTAATAGTGAATGCTATATTCCCTGTGTGAGGATACTAGGAGTGGAGTAGCATTCTGTGTGGCTGTTGTTTAATAGTTGGTGAACACACAGGCGAACCACTATAATTCTTTGTGTTATGGATGTGTGATTTATATTACCTATCTTTTATCATTCAGAATTGTGGAATGTATGTGTGGATGTGAATCTTATAAATTTTACATTTCAAACACAGTGGGGAATGTTGTAATAATTTAGATTTACATTTCAACATTATATTTTTTCTATCTCTTTATTACTTTGAGCTTCAGTTTCTCTATTTGTTCTAGTAAGGTTGCCCCGCCATTTTTATGGTACATGGTTGTCCTTAGAACTATCAATATTTTGAGCTAGCATTCAGCAGTGTGAATTGATTTATTTATTCAGTTCTATCTTTCTATATTTTCACTGTATTTATCTTAAAATTTGGCATAGTCCTATTCACCCCCCCAAGACATATAGCTTGGCCATTTCAAGTGGTATCAGAGCCTAATAGCTCGCTCTTATTGCTTTTTATTTGGATTTAATTCCTGAGTTAACAATCTCAGCTATATAAGAAATGTCAAATTTTGATAGCCTATCAGTCACTAGGCCTCCACCCTTTGATGGCTCCAACTATGCCTATTGGAAAGCCAGGATGAGGATCTTCCTCAAATCCATGGATGAAAGTGTGTGGCTATCCACAGTGAATGAATGGACCCCTCCTACCACTGAAGTAACTGGGATTGATGGTTCAAAATCTATGAAAATTACACTGTATTTCTCTTGGACCACACTTTAGAAAACTAAGAGTGGTGCAAATGTTAAAGCACTAAATGCAATTACTTGTGCACTATCACTGGATGAATTTAAAAGAATTATATCTTGTGATTCTACAAAACATGCTTGGGATATATTGAAAATGACACATGAGGGTACAACTAAATTTAAGGAAATACGTATGGAAGAAAATGAAATGTTCATGGACTTCTATACCAGATTAAATGACATTGTAAACTCTATGTGGGGTCTAGGCGATAAAATTCCTGAAAGCAAGATATGTGCTAAAATACTCATTTCCTGAACGGTTCAATTCTAAAGTAACCGCAATCCAGGAACTTCGTGATACGGACAATATGAGGGTTGAGGAATTAGTTGGCTCATTATAGACTTATGAGTTAACCTTTAAAGCTCTAAAAGGTAAACTATTGCTTTAAAAACTTCTAAAAATGGTTTTCATGGAAATGATTTAAACTCTGATTTAGAAAACTCTGAGGATGATATGGCTCTTTTGGCAAAGAGATTTTATAAAAATTTTAAAAGTAAAAGATGGTTGATTTTTAAAAATCATTTGATAAAAATAAACCTAAACCTAAAACTAGATAATCATTAAAAGACAGTCAATGTTACAATTGCCATGAGTATGGGCATTTAGCTAACAAATATCCTAATAAGGGCAAGTTAAAAAAGAAAAGTATGATGGCTACTTAGGATGAGTCCTCTGATTCTGAAGTCTCTTCTGAATTAGAAGATTCTGAAACTGAGTCAGGGTGTGATGTTAAGGCCCTTATGACTCTAGTCAAATTCACTTTTTCAAATAATGATGACTCGACTAATGAAGAAAATCTGAATAGTGAATATGAAAATGAAGATGATATTCAAGATGCTTACAATGCCCTATATAAGGAAAGTTGTAAAATTGCTGTGAAAGTAAAACTTCAAAAAGAGAAATTTTCTAAACTTAAAGACATTTATGAATCTCTTGTTTTAGAAAAGTCTCATATTTCAGACTGTTTTGAAAAGACAAAATGCGATTTAGATTTTAAAACCTCCCAGTTTGAAAATCTTAAATCTGAAATTGAACAACTAAAACATGAAGTCTCTTCTCTCTTGAGTTTAAAGGAAACCTAGAAATATGCCCAAGGTGATCCTAAATTAGAAAAACTCTTATCTGGATCGAGAAAATGTGGCGATCGATCCGATTTGGGCTATGACAAGAGTGTTCCTCCTAAACCGAAGAATACTTCTCCCACGTTTGTAAAGGGAAAGATCTTAAAATCAAAAGGGAAAGATCAAATGTTTTCTAAAAACTTTAAATCTTTTCAAAAACGTAAAAGATATATCAACTATAAAAAGCAAAACCAAAGTCCTTTGGTAAAAAAGATAGTTGATTTACTTAAGGAGCTTCTAAAGTCTAACTCACTAGGTCATACTTATAACTCTTATAATCGAAAGAAGACCTGCTATCCTCCTAAAACTAAAATGGTTATGAAATGGGTTCCAAAGGTCACTTGCTTGGTTGGCCACACTGCTTTTAAAGCAACAAGCCATTCTAAGTGGTACCTAGATATGACAGGCGACAGGGCTTTATTCACCGATTTCAAAGACATGACTGATGGTTCAATCACATTTGGAGATGGCAGCAACTGCAAGATTATGGGCCAAGGTATGGTTCAACTCTATAACCTTCCTTTGATTAAAAATGTGTTGTTTATTGAAGGAATGAAACATAATCTTCTAAGCATATCTCAGATTTGTGATAATAACCACAGTGTACGGTTTTCTAATAAAAGCTGTGAGATTCTAAATAACAAGGGTTCAATAATACTAATTGGATGTAGAACGTCTGAAAACAACTATATTGTTAGTGAATCTAGCTCATCTAATCAATCATGTTGCATGGTCCAAACAGATGAGACTGATTTGCAGCACAAATGTCTTGGACATGTACACTACCGAAATTTACATAGATTGAGCAAATGAGAACTTATAAGAGATCTACCCAAACTACAAAAATTAGATAAAGTATGTGGTGAATGTCAGATTTGCAAACAAACAAGGAACTCATACAAAAAGGTGAATTCCAATACCACATCAAGACCACTCGAGCTTCTCTATATAGATCTAGTAGGACCTACCAGGACGGAAAGTCGAGGTGGCAAAAGATATATTTTAGTAATAGTAGATGACTTTACCAGATATACATGGGTTGTCTTCTTAAGGGACAAATCAGAAACCCTTGAAGAAGTAAAAAAGGTTCTCAAAAGGATTCAAACTGAAAAAGGTTCTCAAGTCAGTAAGATTCGTAGTGATCATGGATCTGAATTTGAGAATAGCGGTTTTGAGAAGTTTTGTAGCAACCAGGGAAATATAATATGAATTCTCAGCGCCCAAAACTCCACAACAAAATGATATAGTTGAAAGGAAAAATAGAGTGCTTCAAGAAATGGCTAATGTGATGTTGAATAGTATAAAGCTCTCTAAGAATCTTTGAGCTGAAGTAGTCAATATAGCTTGCTATATTATTAACTGGGTTTACACTAGTAAAGGTAATAATAAAACGGCTTACGAAATGTGGTTCGATAAAAAGCCTACTGTCAAATACTTCTGAGTTTTTGGCAGTAAGTGCTATATTTTACAAGATCATGAACATCTGGGAAAGTTTGATATGAAGAGTGATGAAGGGATCTTTTTAAGATACTCTTTAAATAGTCGAGCTTATAGGGTTCTGAACAAAAGGACTGGTGTGATTCAAGAATCTATCAATGTGGTCATTGATGATCATTTAAACACACCAATCTCAAATTCAGATAATGATGAAGTACTAGTAATTGATAAATCTGATATTTCATCTAATCAGACTGATTCTGAACTGAGGACTGTTAAAGATCATCCAACCACACAGATTCTTGGAAACCCTCTCACTGGTGTTCATACCCATAGACAACTTGAGGATATATGTAATTACGTATGTTTTACATCCCAAATAGAACCGTCTAACATAAAAGAAGCTCTTACTGATGAAAATTGGATTGTTGCGATGCAAGAAGAACTTAACCAATTTGTGAGAAATGATGTTTGGTATCTCGTACCTAGACCTAAAGATAAACACATCATTGGAACCAAATGAATTTTTAAAAATAAGTCTGATGAACTTGGTAATATAATTAGAAATAAGGCTAGACTAGTGATATAAGGTTACACTCAAATTGAAGGTATTGACTATGATGAAACCTTTGCACCAATAGCACGTCTTGAATCAATCAGACTCTTTATATCCATTGCGTGTTTTAAAAAGTTTAGGATTTACCAAATGGATGTGAAAAGTGTATTTTTAAATGGCGATCTACATGAGGAAGTTTATGTTGAACAACCAATGGGTTTTGAAGACCCCAAAAATACTGATCATGTGTATCATCTTAAAAAGGTACTTTACGGTTTAAAACAAGCTCCTAGGGCATGGTACGAGAAATTAACAAAGTTTCTATTAAGCCATAATTTTCAAATGGGATGTATTGATAAAACTCTGTTTATTAAAAAACATAAGGATCACATTTTATTAGTACAAATCTATTTTGATGATATCATTTATGGATCTACCTGTACTGACATGACTATTGAGTTTGCAGATTTGATGAAATATCAGTTTGAAATGAGCTTGGTTGGGGAATTGAATTATTTCCTCGGGTTAGAAGTAAAACAAAAACCTGATGGAATGTTCATTTCTCAATCTAAATATGCTATGAACTTGATTAAGAGATTTGGATTTGAGAATGGTAAGAACTTTGATACTCCTATGAGTACAACCTTGAAACTCTAAAAAGATTCTGCAGGTAAAAATGTGGATTCGAAATTATATCAGAGTAGGATTGGTAGTCTATTGTATTTAACTACTAGTAGACCCGATATCGCTCTAAGTGTTGGTATTTGCGCTAGATATCAGTCTAAACCTAAAGAGTCGCACTTGACTGCTGTCAGGCGGATTATACGATATGTCGCAAGTACTGTTAATCTCGGTCTCTGGTTCCTTATGAGACTACTGTTCAATTAGCCGGGTACTTGGATGCTAACTGGGCTGGTAATCTTGATGATCGAAAATCAACTAGTGGTGGTTGTTTTTATATCAGAAACTATTTAGTTTCTTGGTTTAGCAAGAAACAAAGTTCTATATCACTTTCAACAGCTGAAGCTGAATATATCACAGCTGGTAATGCGTGTACACAGCTTGTTTGGATGAAACGTATGCTAAGTGATTATGGAATTAAACAGGATTCTATGTTATTATATTGTGATAATTCTAGTGCCATAAATATTTTAAAAAATCCAATTCAGCATTCTCGTACTAAGCACATTAATATTAGATTTCATTATATTTAGAAATTAGTTGAAGAAAAGGTTATATCTTTGGAATATATCCCTACCGAGATTCAACGTGCTGATATTTTCACTAAACCGCTCGACAAAAGCAGGTTTAACAAAATGAAATTTGATCTCGGCATGTGCATTTTAAAATGATTAATTATGCCTATTTGTATCACATTGTATATATTTGCTAATTTAGTTTTCAAATCTTGAAAAATATGCAAAAATCAGATTTTTTAGCCTATACTCGACTAGTCGTGAGTATCCACGACTAGTCGTGCTATGACCGGTCGTGTATATCCACGACCAGTCGTGAATCGCGTGAATTTACTTAAAATTTGGGGAAAATCATCTTCTTCTTCATTTTAACTTTGCTCTCTAACGAACCGACACACGACTAGTCGAACCCATCTTCCAATATCTTCAATGTTAGTGCTCTATTTACATTTTGCTTATAAGTTTGTGTCTAGATTGCATCTACTTCTCTCTTGGAGTTGTCTATTTCAAATTTAGTTAAGATTTGGGGTTTTTCTTTTGAAAAATCTGATTTGAGAAAACCCTTTTCTCAATCCTTTGCAACTCTTTATATTCTTGAAATCCTTATTGCATATGGCTTCTAGAGGAAGAAAATCAACATCCCATGGTCCGTCTTCTTCTTCCAGATCGGCCCCTATCACTACGCGTCATCTTAGGGCTCTTGAGGATGATCCATCTTATGTTCGGGACATCAGATTGCGTAATGTTATTGTTGAGCATCTAGTTGATATTAATCATATTGCTCCTTTTAATATTTTTCCTATGCTCCAATCTGTAGGTTGGAATAACTTATTACTTTAGGGTGGGCCAGCATACCGGTCCATTGCCCAATTCATGTTTGCATGCATATGTTCTTTTTCACTGAAAAAATTTAACTTTTTCTATCTCCACAAGAGAAGGGTCATTTGAAGTTGGTCATCATTTGATTTCAGCCCTTATGGATATTCCAGTGAATGATGAGGGTATTCCCATCCATACTTTATCTGATAAACCCTCTGTCGCTGAAAAATGTATGCTGACTAAGGACTTATGCAATTTGGATGTACAATGGACGCATAAAGGGAATGCGCTTCCCTCAAGGTATTTGTTACCCAAATATAGAGTTCTTCACAAAATCTTTGTGTCTAATTTGTATCCTCGGTCGGGTAATAAATCTGAATTGATGTCCTTCATGGTTCGTATTCTTCATTCTGTTGTCAGAGGTGTTAACATTTATTTACCATCCTTGACTTTTCACTTCATCATTTAGTTTCGATTCCATCCTGGTCACAGTGACATTCCTTTTGGATATTTAATGACTGTGTTGGCTACACATATGTCAGTCGACATGCCAGTTGGAGAGGCCCCTATCCATCATCTGATATTTAATAATTCCAATATCAATAAAATGAAGCTAGATTTCCTTCCTGGCCAAGGTGATGGTGTTGGCAGTGCTGAAGCTGAATATGAGGAAGAAGCTGGTGATCTTCCTCTTGATGATATTAACATGGATGATATTTTTGAAGAACTTAAGTCCGATTCTACAAATGATCCAGATTATGAGCCTTCTTCATTTGATGCATGTCTGAGTGCATTGGAAGATAAAGTTGAGATTCTAAATGTTAAGATGGAAAACATGTCTGTTGCCCATGATTTACAGCTCAAATATATGCGCAAATATCTTAGGTGCTTGAACAAAGGCATGCATCAACTTGATCCTTCCATTCCTGCTCCTTCATCTGAGTCAGATTAGTATTTTTAAGATTACTGGTCTGTAATAACTTTATTACTCCTAACTAGTTTTGAGTTTGTCACTCTCTTTAACTTAGCTCAGTCTATGAATTATGTGTGTTGCTTATGATATGTTCTCATATCTTGACTAGTTACCTCTCATATTTCTCATTGATTATTTCTCCTCAGCCATCTGTTCTGTGCTTCCTTTATCCTATTGTGACAAAAAGGGGGAGTATGGATATGTTATGGATATGTATATGGATATGGATGTTGTCATGAGGAGGGAGTAACAATGTATTATATGGTGTTTTATGAATATGTTACTCAGGGGGAGTATGTGCAGAGGTGTGTGCAGAGGTGTGCAGAGGTGGACTGTATGTTGAATAATATTGATTTACAAGTCATTTACAAGTCTGCAGGATGCCGGTCGATAACAACTGGTGCATGATTCTTTAATCAGATATTTTGTGTTATGTAACATATCTTGAAAGTGTGTTTTGTCACTAATTTAACAAAGGGGGAGATTGTAAGTGCTATAGTTTATAGCCCTGTTTGTTGTTAAATTTGTGGTGCCAAAGACATTGTTATAAAGCTTGCATCTATGAAGAACAATGCTCTACTCAAGATCAACTTAGGTTGACAAGCACTATTCACAAGTCAAGAATCTCAAGAAGCTTTCAAGTTCAACCTCAAGATCTTAAGAAGCTTTCAAGTTCAATCTCAAGATCTCAAAAAGCTCTCAACTTTAAACGGCATCAAGACTTCAAGCTCCATTACTTTCAAAGGTCACTCATCTCTAAAGTTTCAATGTCCTTACTTCACTATTGAGGTATGACTGACCTTAGGTTAACCTTTAGAGTAAGCAATTTTGGATACATAATTCATATGTTTTATATAAGTGAGTTTGCTCTGTTCTAATACTAGTCCTGCACTTTGTTCAACTAGTCCTAGCACAGCTTCGACCTGTCTAAACATTTCCTTAATCAGTCATAAGTTTGTTACAAAAATCAAAAATTTTCTGTTAGGCTTCGACTAGTCCTGGGGACTGTTCGACCAGTCGTAGGAACAGTGTCGACTGCATCTTCAACCAGTCGTAGACCTACGACTCAAAGAATAGCGTTGAAATTTGGCCACCTACAACCAGTCAAATGGATCCTAAGACCAGTCGAAGGAGACCTACAACCAGTTGAAGGAGACCTACGATAAGTCGTGAAACTGCCAAATCTTATCGCGCTCGAATTTTCAAATATCTGTTGGTTCTACGACCAGTCGTAGAGGTCCTTAGACCAGTCGAAGGCGTGATTTGCTTACCTATATGTAGAGCACGAATCTCAGAATAAAATAAGAACTTCAAGCTAAATTAATTTGGCCTTCTGAGAGATAAGTTGGTGCTCCATATAAGCTAAGTGTGCATATTTAATATTCTCTTTCTTTAGCTTTCTTAATTGATTTTGTTTCTTGTATTTCAATCCAATTGAAAAGAGGAATTGTTGTTTTCCTTTTTTCTGGAATCAAAATCAATTAGAGCTAGCCCTTTTGTTTTAATTTAAAATCTATTAGAACCTAAAACCATTATAAAGTGAGTATTGGACATCGAACTTTGACATTCAAATCTCTACTCTGACTTGGTTCTTTTGGCCTGGTACAACGAAGGAGAAAATCAGGTATTTTACAATTTTTGTAATTTATATGGTTTAGTTTTATTTAAGGTTAAGCCAAAAAAATCTCAAAGTTGTTGGTTATCTGAGGAGTGACAAAAACTCAGAAGTTAGGGTTTTTGAATTGTGTAAGCCCTTTGAAAAAGACACAATTGTGAAGGTTTTGGGTGAACTTGTGAAAACCTATTTGATAGTGAACGCTAATATCCCCTGTGTGAGGATATTAGGAGTGGAGTAGCATTCTGTGTGGCTGTTGTTTAATAGTTGGTGAACACACGGCGAACCACTATAATTCTTTGTGTTGTGGATGTGTGATTTATATTACTTATCTTTTATCATTCAGAATGGTGGAATGTATGTGTGGATGTGAATATTGTAAATTTTACATTTCAAGCACAGTGGGGAATATTGTAATAATTTAGATTTACATTTCAGCATTATATTTTTGCTATCTCTTTATTAGTTTGAGCTTCAGTTTCTCTATTTGTTCTAGTAAGGTTGCCCTGCCATTTTTATGGTGCATGGTTGTCCTTAGAACTATCAATATTTTGAGCTAGCATTCAGCAGTGTGAATTGATTTATTTATTCAGTTCTATCTTTCTATATTTTCGCTGTATTTATCTTAAAATTTGGCATAGTCCTATTCACCCCCCCTCTAGGACATATAGCTTGGCCATTTCAAGGGAACCTACGAGTTCTTCTACTTTCATTTCATCCATGTTTGTACATTCTTTAATAGTTGTAACTTTTGAATTGAACTGTTCTGGTAGGGACCTTAGAATTTTCTTACAGATTTTTGGAACAGGAATGTTTTCTCCTAATCCACCCATGGAGTTACAGGTGATATTCAATTTTGTGAAGAACTCCATGAAGGTCTCATACTCTTCTATTCTAAGACTTTCAAACTATGATGTTAGGAATTGCAGTTTGGATCTTTTTACTATGTTGGTTCCCTCATGAGTTGTTTCTAATAAGTCCTATGCTTCTTTAGCTGTTCCACACATACTTATTTGATTGCAGACTTCTTGGGATACATCACAGTAGATAGCATTCATTACTTTAGCTTCAGATGTTTATTTTTCCTTATGGAATGCTTCCACATTTCTTTGGATTTTGGTTTGGCGATAGTTGTGTCATTTTCAAGTACTATTTGTTCAGTTGGTGGCACATATCCTTTTTCAACAATGTCCTAAACATCATGATCCAAAGATCCCAGAAAGTAGTACATTCTAGCCTTCCAGATACATAATTTGATCCATCAGATACAAGAGGTCTAGTTACAGATGAACCCTCTCCTTTGGCCATATTACCAACTTTAGTCAAGATTACTCTCTAGGTAGTGAAGTCCTTAAGAGAGACCCGCTCTGATACCAATTGAAATTGTGGTAATGGCCACTTTAATTGAAGTGGGAATATGACAAGATGTCATATAGGGGGTGAATAAGACTTTTTAGAATTTTATAATGATTTAAAACCTATCAACCCTATCCTGAAATGATGTGTAAATAGCAGGATTTCTTTAATGTAACTCTAATGGCTTTTAAGCCGAATAGGAGATTCAATCATAAGACTATTCAAAACATAAATAAGATGTATACCATAGTTCATGATGAATGTGACTGTGTGTAAGATGTGATTCTAATTTGTTCTAGGTAATAATGTAAACATGCATTATGAGAACATTCAGAGAAATCACATAAGCAGTAAAAGTAAATAGCAATCAAACATAGTCATTTTTATAGTGGTTCGACCACGTGTCTACTCTACTTCTGGTGGACGCACTCAACCCTTAAGTGTACCGGATCTCACTAACAAAGGTTTCAAATCAGGTTCACCTCAAACCAGTACAACCTACACAAGGCTAACTCTAGGACCTACATACTATACCTAACATGTCTCCACGAGACACAAGTTTATGTCCCACATAGGAGCAAGGGTCAATATATTGCACCCATATTTTAGGCCACACAGGCCAAGGATCCACACAAGGAACCTAACAGTTTATGTCCTACATAAGAGAAAAGGTCAACACACAATACCTAAGTTTTAGACCACGCAGGTCAAGGACCTACACAAAGGACCTAATTTTATACTCTCTACAGAACAAGTGTCAACACACAACACCCCCCACGTACTCTCTCATCGGAGGCCTCCTATGAGGACTTGAAAGGGGTGAGAATCACCTGTGACCCAATCCTACACAAAGGAATGATCAGCAGGGTCTCTCGACTCTAATGACTTACAGATAAGTAGATGGCCCCATTTAACACGTTGATGAAGATCTCCTCCTTTGACGATGAAGAATCCTAAGCTCCCTTGAACTGCAACACAAATGATGCTCGGGTTGGGTCAAGGTTATGTTGGAATCCTACTCTATTAAATGTTTTCCTATTTTAGAGACAGAGTGATTCCAAGCATCTATGCATTCAAGGTATCCCAGTTCAATGATTTTTCATTAAGGTGGTAGCTGAAGGATCCTTGAATGCGGGAGTTCATTCCCCAATCCACTCTATTGAATATCAATGATGAGGGTGGATTAGAGGATGAACTCCCATGAGAGAAAAAAGTCTTAGGGTAGGTGATCTAAATTAAACACTCAAAAGCTCTCAATTTTCTCTACAAACAACCAAAGGCAAGCTCTCATTAAATAGGTAAAAAGTTTTAACAGAAATAAAAAAGTCATATTTTTGACAGAGTTTGATATCATCGAGAAGGTTTCGATATCATCGAGCGTGTAAGACTCGACCCGAGTGCATGTGTGTGCATATGTGTGTATGAGTGTGCATTTCATTTCTATTGGTCCCGCGGTCCTACCGTTTAAATCACGGCAATCCGTGATCCTCGGATAGTGTTTATGGTCATCCTTAAGTTCGGTCATTTTGACCCGACCCGGATCTAGCCGAAACCTATGCCATCTTGTTCACATCATCATTGCGGTTCCGACACCGCGTCTCATGCGTTCATCCGATGCGTAGATCATAAGTTGTATGCATATCATTTTCTAGCCCTTGATCATGATCATGTGGCCCATCTAGTGTGAGGGCACATTTTTTTTAAGGTGGCCATCCTCTTTTGTGCAAAATCCAACACACACCACCCATACACTACCCAAAACCCCATCTCCTACACCACCCATCCCCCTAACACTACCCAACCCTATGCTATAGGCACCTTTTAGGCCTTCTTTTGCTAGACCATGATTGTTTCTTTATCCCATACATCTCTTTTCTAGAAAAGAAATCATGGGCCTCTCTTCCCAAGCCACCTACCTATGATGAGATTTCTACAACTCTCCCTCTCTCTTTTCTCCCTCTCATTTCTCCCTTTCCTATTTTCTTTCTTTCCCTTGCAAGAGGGTGGGACGTCCCCACCATTCCAGCCCCTTATCCTCCTTTTTCCTCTCAATCCCTCAATTGAAAACCCATCTCATCCATCAATCGTGATTCCTTGGAGCATTTGGAGCTTGGTGATCTAAGTTTTGGTGAAGATCTTTAGGTGAGTGCTCCCTATTTCATGCAATCTCCATTTCATAGTGTAGATCTTCTTCTTCTCGCATTTGGAAAGTGTAGGACCCATCAATCAATGGTACAGATCCTACACAATCTCTTGGATGTGGCCAAATGACCCATCTTATGCATGCATGTCCCATGCATGGGGTTTCTCTTTGATGGACCCCATCATAGAGGTTTCTCCTAATTCTATAGCATGATGGGTCATCTAGACCCTTGCATCATAGTTGGGATGACATCCCAACCATTCATCTTAAATGTAGATCATGCATGATGAGGATCTATGATTGTATCTATGAACTAATGAAATGTGTGGGTGTGATTGTGTTGGGGAAGGCTCAATAGTGGCGGAGCCTTCTCCTTATGGCCGAGATGTTCTTCCTATCCTATCTATTTTCTTCTATTTTTGATGATGATGAGTGTGGTTCACTTGGTGAGCCTGGATAGTCCAGAAAGTTCAGCTAGGGTGGGACGCCCATACCCACCTACTCTATGGTTTTGGGTGTCCCATTTGCTGACTATTAATGATGCATGCAAGTGTGGTAACTTTGGGATTTGATTTGGACATTTGTGGAGCTCACTAGGGTGGTCCATAGCACCTAGTTTTCAGGGTAATTCCCTTTTTAATTAACTCATACAATTAATTTAATCCAAGTGTATGTTGCTATCCAGAATTTTCTGGACAATTTCTGGTTGATTTTGGACAAAATTTTGGGACTATTTGGGGGACTATTCATACCCATCAAATATACTTTTCTGAAAGGTGGGGATCTCATCTTGATGTCCCCCAAATTTCAGCCCCATCTGACCTTGATTGCGGTCCCAAAGGTGTGGCCCAAGTGAGGTGGACAATTTGGATTTTCTGAACTGTTCCAGCAACATGTTAATTTAAAAATCTTTGATTATAAAATAACTTTTGCATTGGTGGGCCACTTCTGTGGACCCCACCTTGTGGTATACATATGAGGGGATGTAAAAACTATTTTTCCTCATCTGCTCTAACCAGATTTTTGGGCATGCAATCTTCTTGTAGTTTAAATAAATATTTTCATAATTCAATAAAAACTAAAATTTTGTAAGGAGGTGTTCCACCCATGATAGGACCCACCTACCAAATTTCGGGGCTAAAGGACCCCTGAGCAATCTTCGGCGAGGATTGGACCGGCCCACCAGGCTGGACACCTAAAGTTAGGATGTCCAGCATGGGTTGGCCGTCCACCCTCCACACGGCCCACCTTGATGTGTTTTATATCCACCCGTACATCCATTATAGTCCACATAGGACGTAGCCTACTTCCTTATGAAATGTCCACATGTGGGGCCCACTCTGATGTCCATCAGGGGGTGTTGCCCAGGCCCCTTGACCGTCCACCTTAGGACGACCAGGCCCACTTGGCTACTACTGGACGTCCAGTCCAGCAGCATGGTTCCCTTGCTATATGTGTATCAACCACTCCTCTCATCTGGTGGGACCCACAGAGATATGTGTGGGTCACCAGTGAACAATATACTAAAATAAAGTAATTATTGTTGGACTCCAGCAAGCCCAGAAAATAGGTTCGGCTAGAATTCCAGTAATAAGCCCAAACTGGCTGCCCTTAATGACATGTTTTAGGGTAGCATGGCCCACCAGATTTAAGGATGTTCATGCACATAATCTTGCCATTTTCTGATGTGCCTTTGGGCTTAATTAGTGAACATTTGAGGCCCACCCCAGTTGGGTTTTTATTGGAACAATGTTCATAGCTATTTATTGGATTTTCTAGGCCCATTTGTCCTGGAACTTTCTAAATAGGCCCCTTGACCTTTAAGCCTATATTTACTACTTATTGTGATGGGTTTGTGGGCCATAATATGCAAGTAGTTGGGCCCTTGGATGCCCACCAAAATGACCATTGTACTTGGGTCAAGGTTTGAGGCCCAACTCACTTAATATAAGTATAAGGATTGCCCTTATGGTTGGATTACCGGGCTGCCCATTAGGCCCACCACAATATGTGGGTTTATGACCTTTATGGTTGGGCCCAAACCTTGATTGAGGGCCCACCATATTGCCTATATGTTGGGCTTAGTGTATAGCCTACTAGGACATGGATTGTTTAGGCCTTGGGCCTTGTTTCTTATTCGAGTAGTGGCGGGCTACCTTTTGGGACTTAGTTGAGGTTGGATGTCCTCCTTGGTGGCCCTAAGGTAGGCCCATGGGTTTCTATGGGTCGTTTAAGGCCCATCATAGGCCCTCATTATGATTGCTTATTCCTTTAGGCTTATATATTGCCCTCCTTTGCTTTGTGGGCTACCCCAAAGTATTGGGTCCCCACTAGAGGATTGTTCCTTAGAGTATTTGTCTATATACCTAGACTTAGTCCCTCCTTAGGCAGGAGTATATTCCACGTCATCTTCACCGTGTGGCGCATCTATTTTATCCTCATGACCCATATGCATCATGGTGTGATTGGATTGCATTATGTGTGGTCATTAAGTTGATATGATAAAGGGATGGAGTTCCCCTCTTGTGCACATTGAGTGCTTGGAGATGGTGCATATTGTAGTGTGCGTGCCCCATGCATCTGGCATCGCATCTCATGGACATTATCGCCCTTACTTCACTAGGGCCTTGCCTCCACAGATACATCGTGGATGGCCATGATTGGACACCAAAAATGTTACCTGAGCATATGGGGTGCATAGGATGTCCTTGGGTGAAAATTCAAAAACTTCCATGCTACCAAGGATCTGCCCCAGCGTCGTGACCGAGTGGAAACCATGACACGAGGGCCTTACACCGTTAGGCTGTGACTCCCACTGTCGTGTAGTCGGTTGAGATGGGGTGTGGCCTTACCTGCATGTTAGGTGGGGCAATAGTTAGGCTGAGTTTGACTAGTTCGTGGATGGGTTCGCTACCGTCGAGGCTGGCTGGTGATTGCTTGTCCACAGGCGGGTAGTGAGGTCTCTTACGATTGTTTGACTGTGCGAGTCTGAAGAGCGGTAGTCATCCTATAGTGTATTTGACTCCTGTAGATTCCTTATGATGGAACTATATTGATATGTGGATTAGAAATGAGGACTGACATCACTTCGCATTACATTTGCATCAGCTGTATAAGCTTTATATTACATCGCCTTGATATAACGCACAGTACTCATTGCATTGTAGAACCTTGGTTAGGCTTGTGGCATTGGCATCGATCTTGTTTCCCTTCTGTATCTCCTATTATTCTTCTGCGCACCATTGTCACACACTTTCACCACCCTCTAAGCTTCTATATGCTTATGCACGATTGATGCGTGCAATTGATCCTAGGTTAGCATCGTAGCAGTGGATCTTGGACAGGAGTTGAGTCGAGGACCCAGTGTTGCAGATCTTTCCTTCTTTCTTCTGTTACCTTATGTATTTCCTTTCGGCCTTGTACTTGAAAAGTTCAAATTCAAAGTGGATTTTGCAATGTGTGCCTTTGTTATTTCTGAGATGTACTTACTGTGATCTTAGGTATGCTCTTATTGGAATGGATATACGGTTATGAAAATCCTCCTCATAGGATCTCAGGATCGAAACCTGCCTCAGGAGCCGAGAATGGGGTATTACGGAGGCTGTTGTGGCCAGAACCCGCTATCGGGTTCCTTGTGAGTCTGGTTACCGAGTTCGAATCATTTACAAGTATGATTTAGACTGAAATTAGATTGAGTCCACTTTGGAGCAACACATTCAAATTTGAAATGGCCAGAGTCTCTACATGAATGACAGATAAAGGTAGCTTTTGTTTTACTTCCTGATGCAGTAGATTTCTCAAACATTGGTGCAGCATTTTTAGATTTTGATTTAATTTTGTCGTATCCTAATCCACTCTTGTCTTTCCTAGGTCTTCCCATCCCTAAGAGTTTTTCCAATTTTTCACTACTCTGGGAGAATTTATAATTTAGTTCAACAAATTTTCTGGATTTCTCTACATCAACCATAAGTGTGTGATTTTCATTCTGAAGATACATGTTTTTATCTTTTAATAATTCAATCTATTTGTTCAATTTTTCAAGCTCTGATTTGAGAAAAGTATTGATTCTTTCGAGCCTATCATTTTCTAAGTGGTATTATTGTAGATCATTAATCAAGTGTGTATTGATTTCCAATGTTTTGTCTAGATCCATTTGCAGCAATTTATTTTTGTTTTCATTTATTCTAAGTCTTTTGAGGATATTGATGATATGGATATATAGTTGATTATAGGCATCTTGCAGTTTGTCCTTCTCTTCTTCTTCTTCTTCTTCTTCTTTCTCTATTTCCTCATCATCAAATGGAAATGATTCATTGACTTGGGGTTCTTTAATTTTGTCAGTTTCTATGGGAATGTTGGAGGTTGTAGAGACCATAAGAATTTTCAGGGATTTTTGGTCTCCATCACTCTATGAGTCACTATCTTCTGAATTTAACTCTTTAGTATCATCCCATGAGGCTGTCATCGCCTTTCCTTTGGTTTTTCTATTTGGGCATTCAGTGGACAAGTGCCTAAACTTTCGACAAGTGTAGAACTATGGTTCTTTGGACTTTTTACAAGATTTACCTGTAAAATGTTTGTTGTCCAACTGTCTTCCTTTAAATGGTCGGCCATGGTTTTTATGGAAGAATTTTCTGAACCATTGAGCCAACAGGGCCACTTCTTCATCTTCATTTTCCCTTTCACTTCCATCTTCCTCGTTAGTAGTGTTCTTTGAAGTTTTGAGGACAGTATTTTTGAGTTTAGGAGTTTGCTTGAAGTGTAGTTCAAATGTTTGTAGGGAACCTACAAGTTCTTCTACTTTCATTTCATCCATGTTTCTACATTCTTCAATAGTTGTAACTTTTGAATTGAACCGTTCCGGTAGAGATCTTAGAATTTTCCCACAGATTTTTGGAACCGGAACATTTTCTCCTAATCCACCCATGGAGTTACAGATGATATTCGGTTTTATGAAGAACTCCATAATGGTCTCATGTTCTTCCATTCTGAGACTTTAAAACTGTGATATTAGGAGTTGCAGTTTGGATCTTTTTACTGTGATGGTTCCCTCATGAGTTGTTTCCAATAAGTCCCATGCTTCTTTAACTGTTCCACACATACTGATTTGATTTAAGACTTCTTAGGACACAGCATAGTAGATAACCTTCATTGATTTAGCTTCAAACGTTTGTTTTTCTTTATCGAATGTTGTCCACATTTCTTTGAATTTTGGTTTGGTGATAGTTGTGCCATTTTCAAGTACTATTTGTTCAATTGGTGGCACATATCCTTTTTCAACAATATCCCAAACATCATGATCCAAAGATCTCAGAAAGTAGTGCATTCTAGCCTTCCAGTACGCATAATTTGATCCATCAAATACAGGAGGTCTAATTACAGATGAGCCCTCTCCTTTGGCCATATTACCAACTTCAGTCAAGATCACTCTCTTGGCAGTGAAGCCCTTAAGAGAGACCCGCTCTGATACCAATTGAAATTGCGATAATGACCGCTTTAGTTGAAGTGAGAATATGCCAAGATGTCTTAGTGGGGGCTGAATAGGACTTTTTAGAATTTTATGATGATTTAAAACCTATTAACCTTATCCTGAACTGATATGCAAATAGCAAGATTTCTTTAATGTAACTCTAATGGCTTCCAAGCTAAATAGAGGATCCAATCATACGACTATTCAAAACATAAACAAGATGTATAACATAGTTCATGATGAATGTGATTGTGTGTAAGATGTGATTCTAATTTGTTCTAGTAATTATCTAAACATGCATTATGAGAACATTCAAAGAAATCACACAAGAAGTAAAAGTAAATAGCAATCCCAAGCACAGTCATTTTTATAGTGGTTCAGCTACGTGTTTACTCCACTTCTGGCGGACGTACTCAACCCTTGAGTGTACCGGATCTCACTAACGGAGGTTTCAAATTAGGTTCACCTCAAACCACTACAACTCACACAAGGCTGACTTTAGGACATACACAAGGTACCTAGCATGTCTCCACGAGACAAAAGTTTATGCCCCACACAGGAGCAAGGGTTAACACACATCACCTAAGTTTTACACCACACAGGTCAAGGACCCATACAAGGAACCCAACAATTTATGCCCTACACAAGAGCAAACGTCAACACACATCACCTAGGTTTTACACTACATAGGTTAAGGACTTACACAAATGACCTAAGTTTATTCTCTCCATAGAGCAAGTGTCAACACACAGTACCCCCACGTACTCTCCCGTCGGAGGCTTCCTATGAGGACTTGAAAGGGGTGAGAATCACCTGTGACCCAATCCTACACAAAGAAATGATTAGCAGGGTCTCTGGACTCTAATGACTTACAAATAAGTAGATGAGCCCCATTTATCACGTTGATGAAGATCTCTGTAACGCCCTGAAATTCGGGGGTCGAGCATAACTCAGCTCATAAGCTTCAAAACATCACTTATGCAACATATGTAATGATGGATGTATGTTGTCTGTATGAGTGCATAAAACATGGAGTAGATTAAGCCAAACTGCAAACATAATCCAGGGATAAGTGAAAGACGCAAGCAAAAGACTTAAAGAAATATACATGCATATCTATGTAAGTCCCTGAGATATATATGCTCTGTCAGGTCATAATTACAAGTGTTTGTTTTCAAAATATAAGTATCAAAATGAAATCATCTATTACAAAGAAAACTCAGAATCCCCGTAGATCAGGACACAGCTCATGTGAACCCGCCTAAGAACTGCATAAAAGAAAATGCGTCCTTATCATCCTCATACTCTTGCTCTGCCTCGAGGGTCGCATCATCATCTGCATCTAAGACAGAGTCTGGTTGGTGTTGAAACACCGTCCCAGAATGTGGGAATGAGTGATCAACTTAATGGAACTATACAGTAAGAGTTAACATGTTATCAATTCAATCAACCAGTAATGATATGACAATACAATCAAACACGTCCTAATTACTCTTGTTAATGCAAGGATGTATGTAGAAATGATGCATGCTTTCGCCTGCACTCCCTCAGCGTCTTTATCTTACGATACGCATGACAACCTCCCGTAGTGCCCACGACGCCAAAGCACATGCAATGCGGTGCATGAACATGATTACCAAGTTGTTATTAGTCCTTTTCATATAGCAGGATTGGGAAGCTAAGGTACCTTCCTCATATTAATTTTTAAGATGTGATCCATTCTAGGGTCGTCAGTCCTAGACAATCTCATACGATCATATGGTTCTAGGTCGCTGCAAAGGGCTCGTTACCAATCAATGCATGCCTATCATACCGAAGTTACTACCCTAAGGCTCGTCGCCTCAATGCAGTATCAAGGTATGCTCGAGGTCACTACAAAGGGCTTGTCACTAATCAATGTAAGCCGATAGCACGAATATAGTGTCCTATACCACCATAATCGGCTCACGAGTCTGGTGTGCTCACTGGTCACTACGGGGAGGCTCGTCACCCCAGCGTAGGCCAACAGCTTGACCACGGTGTCCCATACCACTATGCCCAGCTCATGAGTCTTAGCGGATCAAGGTACAATGGTTAACGGAATTGCATTGGTAAGTTTGGTACCCTAAATTCAAACAATAGCATCCATACATGGTGCACATCCACCGTGACAATCAGATTACTTGACGAGCTCGACTAGCACGAGCGCACGTTGAGTTGAACGACATAGAGTGCGCAAACACTCCATGTGACCAAACCACTGCCGATAACCCTAATACGACTCGGGTTCGTCAAACACGTCCTACGTGGTGAAAACAACCTCGGCCACGAACTCAAGGTTTGTTACCGATTCCCTGGACTATTTCATAGTCCCAAACACATTTAGGTATAATAGATATTCATACTAGCAATTTAAATGGTAATGGATCAACAATTCTAATCATACAATATGTGAGCATTTGATGAATATCAACTTAACATAGATTTACACATAAGTAGTGCCTAAATTTAAACAACAAAAAATGTAAATTGCATGTAAGAAATCATACACATCAATAAGATAGTTGAGAATCTCTTCTCAACGCCCATAAATAGGATAATATATCACATACTTGATCATTCAAACATTTCTACAAACACTTAGACTACATATTCTAACATACATGACGTATGTTGGTGATAACACACATTTGAACAATTCCTTTCGCCAAGGAGTTGACACACATACAACTAGCACGAATACATGACAATAAATCATGGCAAACACATGTTTGTATTTCATACGTATACAATACTTTCTACATATACAAGGAATACACAAATCTCAATATAGCTCATATATATCAAGAACGTAATATAAACATCACATTTGGCATGTGAAATTGCACCTACAGCGATAATAAACCATTAACCGACATTGGAAGCCTTGAAAACCATAACCTATACGAATATAGTCCGCACCTTAAACCAGGAAGTGCACAACAGATCAGATTCAGACGATAAGTCTTCGTCAACGGTGACTAAATAACCTAAGGCATGAATGAAAAGAGCTACATCAACACTTAGACTATTCTAAGCTCCAAAACAGGTTAGGGTTTGATTGACTTACCCAAGAATGAACTTAGAATCGCCGAAATAACGATTCAGAAGTGATGGTTTAGGGACGCAGAAAAACAGGGAAGAATCTCAAGATGATTCACCAACTTCTCTCTCACTTTCTCTCTCTTTTCCTCTCTCTCTTTTAGCTAGGGTTTAGGAAATTCATATGGAATTTGAGAGTGAGGGTTTAAGGTCTTTATATAGGCCTAAAATTGATGAAAAGAGCCCCAGGGCCAAGGTATACTTAGGTTATAACCAAATCGGGTCTATTTCGATCCAACGGAGCACTTCTGGTGGTCCCTTTTCCACGTACGGTCGAACTTAAGCTCACTGACCATGGATCTAGGTCAGGCTGAGTTTTTGTACCGATTAGATTTACAAATCAGCCGTGGCGGACCAGTCCCAATTCAACAGTCACCGAAACTCGGTCAGGTCCACCAGCACTTTGACATGCCTGGGCCAATTTCCCTGATCCGAGGGTAAATTTGGGTCAGAATCCAATGGTCAGATTGCTTAAAATCGGTGCGCAAGCGACACGACTCAGATTTTATAAATTCATATTTAATTTCTCACCTTTCTCACACTCTTTGCTCCAGACTCAAGTAAATCGACTCAGAACATCATCTGGACTTGATTTTTGAGGTGATTGTCAAGCCCAATAAGGTGATCATAATTGTCTAAGATCAACACTATCGGACTTTCGACGCGCGGTCCAGGTCCGATACAAAGTTTCCAAGTACTCCTGAGAGCAATTGGATTTATCATTGAATCCTAGATTTTAGGGTAACATAGCGCTAACGATTCTACAGGTTTAGAGTCGTGCAGATCAAATTTAAAGTGATTGGTGCTAATTTCACAAGCAATCGAGTTTAGCGCTAGTTAACCCACATTAACTTTTAAAGAATTTGAGGTAGTACTCAGGTCTTTGCACGAAATTTTTCAGGTCATTACAATCTCCTCCTTTGATGATGAAGAATCTTTAGCTCCCTTGAACCACAACAGAAATGATGCTCCAATGTATAGCGACGGGTTGGGTCAAGGTTATGTTGGAATCCTACTCTATTAAATGTTTTCCTATTTTAGAGACGAAGTGATTCCAAGCATATATGCATTCAAGGTATCCCAGCTCAATGATTTGCCATTAAGGTGGTAGCTGGAGGATCCTTGAATGCGAAAGTTCATTTCCCAATCCACTCTATTGAATATCAATAATGAGGGTGGATTGGAGGATGAACTCCCACAAGAGAAAAAAGGCTTAGGGTAGGTGATCTGAATTAAACACTCAAAAGCTCTATCTATTTTCTCTGCAAATAACCAAAGGAAAGCTCTCATTAAATAGGCAAAAAGTTCCAATGAAAATAAAACAATTATATTTTTTATAATGTTCGATATCATCGAGCAGGTTTCGATATCATCGAGCATATACTCTTGATAACATCGAATGACCGCTCGATGACACAAACTCAATTTGTCAAACACTTTTGAACCTTTTTGTCAACTGGTCGAGGATATCGAACATGCTTCGACATCATCAAATTTCGAACTCCGATTTCATCGATGCATGGTTTGATTCCTCGACATTTAAAAAATGTGAGAGCAATCTTGCCTTTGAAACTTAACAGGTATTAGTATGATCAAGCATCCCTCGATATCGTCTAATTTTGAATGTCGATGATATCGATAAAAGTTTCGATTCATCAATATTTTTAAGGAATTTTCCTCAAAACTTGCTGGACAGTTTGTGTCCTATTTCGATGACATCAACCCGGTCTCGATATAATGATGTTTGAATATCGATATCATCAAGTTATCCTCGATACTTAAATGAATGTACCTGAAAGCTTGCTGGTCAGATTTATGTCCCAATCCGATATCATCAAAGGTTCGTCAATATCATCGAGGTTTGAATTTTGAGGATATCGAGGCTCTCTTCAAGATAGCAAAAATCAAATGTTTTTCCTTAACTGCATTTTGGACACAGACCGACCAGATGTTGATTTTATTGAGCATCTCGATGAACTTGAGATTTGAAATTTGATGATATCGAACCTGTCATCGATTCATTGATAATTCAGTCCAGGATTCATTGTGGTTGCGGACATCTAAAGTCCTCATTTCGATAACATCGAGTGAGTTTCGAAGATATCGATAACAGTGTTCGATTTCATCTAACCACTTTCGATAAATCGACAAAGGTAGAAAACTTAGAGATTTTCCTGATTTTGCAAAATAGTTTTCTCATCTTAAACCTTAATTTGTTCTATCCATTTTTAAGGGTTTTATATACCTGGTTTTTAGGACATGAGATGTGAGGCTAAGTTTACCTTCTACGATTTCGAGCGCACATCCTGTTGAGGCAGACGCTTGAATGATCTTCCTATGGGGCTCACTTGTCTAGCTGACTCAACACTCACCCTAATTGACAAATTGAGGCACTTTCATCATATATATCACATTGGGCCTCACACAAGGGCCTCACACACATCATATTGGACCTCATACAAGGGCCTCATATGCATCACATTGGACCTCACACAAGGGCCTCACACACATCATATTAGGCCTCATACAAGGGCCTCATATACATCACATTGGGCCTTATCACATGGGCCTCACATACATCATATTGGGCCTCATCACATGGGCCTCACATACATCACATTGGGCCTCATGAAACAACCCATGATCTAGGCATAATGGAAGGATGGGGTGTGTAACATATACATCGTAGTGGGCCTTATGGGGCAACTCGTGATCCAGAAAAGAGGTGGATAGTAGTGCTTACAACACACACATCAAGGTGGGCCTTATACATCATAAAATGAGCCCCATTATTTGAACAGGGAGGACAACAATGTGGGCCGTCTGGCTGAATGGTCAGCCCACAACTGCTGGCCCTATTGGACGTTAAACGGATGGACGGTTTGGATGAGACACATACATATGGTGGGCCTCACACACATGACCAATGGGCCCCCACCAATTGATGGCCAGCGGGGATATACAATGCATACATTATGGTGGATCCCACCGTCCCAAGCTGCTGGATGGTGTGGATCAAATACATCATAGTGGGGTCCACAGCCGCTGGATGGCATCGATCAAATACATCTGGTGGACCTCTACACATAAATCAGGTGGGTCCCACATCTAGACAGCGAGGATAAAACACTTACATCATGGTGCGTTCAGCATCATCCCACGCTGGACAGTGTGGACAGCACACGCATAGGTGGGTCCCGTCATCCAGAATGTTGGACGGTGCTGATAAAATACTTACATCATGGCAGGCCCCACCACCTACACGTGCGGGGTGGCTCCCATCATCCAGGGATTGGATGGTGTGGATAAAAATACTTACATCATGGTAGGCTCCATCGTCTAGCCTATCTGGATGGTGGATGGCATGGATGAAACATCTACATCATGTGGGTCCACACGTGTGGCCCACTAGCTTTGGATAAAGCTAATATTTGTATTTTCTCTTCATCTGGACCTGTCTAGACGGATAGGCGGGTGGGCTTGCCGCTGGACGTCAACAAGGTGGGCCCTATAGGTGTACAACATGGATATAATACATACATCACAGTAAGGTCCATTAGGGTCGGCCACACGGCCCTGAGATCAGCCATTATTTATGTTTTCCCACATCCAGGCTGGCCTGAAATGGACAGCAAGGTGGGCTCCACCAACTGGACATCCAGGGCATCTGAATCTTGCTGGACGTGGAGAAAATTCTAGATGGTGGATGTCCCATACATGCATCATCAGGTGGGCCGCACATCACCATGAAAGGAAGGGAGAGAGAGAGAGAGAGAGAGAAAACGGTGGTGGTGGGAGGAGCTCTGCCACTATGAGATCCTCTCATGCATGCACATGTATGTTAAGCGGGCCTCACATAGATGGGTCATACATCAGAAATTCTAGTGGGGAAATCTCATTTCCACCACATAAATTAGGGACTAGGTGGCCATAACAAGTTGCATAACATAGAAACTTCATGGAGGGATCCATGGAGAATGGTCCTACCATGGATACATACATGCAAGATATGGTGGGGCATTGGCCACACTTAGGTACCAAGATGGGATCTCCACCATTGATTGGTGGGTCCCACTTGCCCCATGCTAAAAAGGATGAAGATCCATGCAATGATATAAAAGAAACAAGTGCTAAGAAGCACCCACCTATGATCTTCTCCTTCTTCTTCCACCTATAGGTTCTATAACTCCAAGAGGGTTGATTTAATGCTTGAGATGGGCTTGGGATGGTTGGATTGAGAGGGATCTAAGGTGAAAGTGGTTGGATTTTCTCTCTAATGGTGGGACGTCCAAGCTCTTTCTCTTGCCAAGGAAAGATGAGAAATGAAGAAGAAAGGGAGGGGAAGAGAGATGTAATCATTGCTTGTAAGGTAATGATGATGGGTGTAAGAAGGCATGGCTAGCTTGCCATCATTACATGTAAGAGACATGGGGCTAGGGTGACATCATCCTACCCTATAGGCTAAGGTGATGTCACCATCATGATTACTTGTATAGATATTTCTCTACCTAACACCTCAGGCCCCACAATATGCGATTAACAGTCGGGATAATGTGTGGGCTAGATCTCTCAATCTATGCGTTGCATTGGCACACGATACACAGCGTTGGAACCGTGGCGACGATACAGTCGCAATGGCATAGGTCTTAGGTTGAGTCGGTTTAGGTTGACAGGGTGCGACTTAGGGTTGTTCGTAAATGCTAACTACAGGTCACGGGTCACTGAAATTCGACCGAGAGGACTGCGGGATTATAAGGAATGAAATGCTACTAGGACATAGGCCTGACATTAGCCCAATCGGTATCACTAACATCAGTGGGGACCTAACGGTTTGGGTTAGCCTAAAGGGGTAAGGGTGGATATGGGCTTAAAAATGGGTCTTAGGGAGGTTTATAACGGTGGACATCTAACCACCATTGTCCTAAGGTGCGGTCCATTTGGGATTAGAATCTGCATCACAACGGGGGCCTCGGCCCTTAAAATCTCTAGAAGGATTGATGGACCGCATGTGCACAGCACTCATACATGGTGGGCCCCACAAGGCAGCCCCATAATGGGCGTATAACTCATACATCATGGTGGGCCTACATAAAGCAGCCCATGGTCCATATAAATGAAGGGATAGTGTGTATATAACATACACATCATGGTGTTGGGGGGGGGGGGGGCAAGGCACTAATGGGCCCCACACATGCTGGGCAACATGAATGTACAATACATACAACATGGTGGGCTACCTATTGGACATCCCACTGATGGACGGCCTGGATAAAACACACACCTCATGGTGGGCCGACACATTTCAAATGGGCCCCACCGGATGGACAGCGTAAATATAAACTACATGCATCAAGTGGGCATTCTAGTGAATGGCCAGCCCACCAATGGGCTGGCCTGCTGGGCGTCTAGGCAATGGATAGCCTAGATAAAACACATATACATGGTGGGTCCCACTTGATGTGTCCAGCCACAAACTTCACAGCGGGCCTATGGAGGTTTCAACGATGGGCACCAGCCCACTACAGTCAGCAAGTGGGCCTGCCTGCTAGATGGTTAGCCTTGCTGGCTGCTGGCTCTATTCGGGTGTCCCACAAATGGATAGTGAGGATATAATGCATACGTCAGGGTGGGTCCACGTGTGCGTGGCCCACCAGCTCCATGATCGAGATGATATTGGTATTTTCCTTTCCTTTTAACTAGGCCTGCATGACCGACTGGTCATGCAGGCCCCAAGAATGGTAGCAAGGTGAGCCCTGCTCACTGGATGGACGGTGTGGATAGGATACACATCATGGTGGGGTCCCATGTGAGTGGGCTACTCCACTTCCAGTCAAGATGATATTTGTGTTTTTCCTCCAGATCGGCTGCTTGCAACGAACAGCAGGGTGGACTGCCAAGCTGTGGCAGCAAGGTGGGCCCCAGTTTTGACAGCAGGAGCGTCCCATAAATGGGACAGTGTGGGTAAAATACATACATCATCAAGGTGGGCCATCAACAGGGAAAAAGAGAGATAGAGAGAGAGAGACGCGTGGTGGAAGGAAGCTCCACCACTATGAGCTCCCTTTGAGCTATAATACATACATCAAGATGGGTCCCAAAACATGTCGGCCCTCAAATAAGGAAATCAAGGTAGGGATACCATCCCCACCACAAAATCAAGCTTATTTTCTTATGTTAAGATTTTTATTGCTCTCTCAATATTAGTTTGCTTTGTTAGTTTAGTTTTGTTGTTGAAACATCAACTGATTGTTTTCACTAACACTTATATGTTGTCACCTTTCAAGTGCTTCTCATCTACTCATTTTTCTTTTTGTTGTTCTCATATTTTTCTTATTGCATATGTTTATAGAACAAGGACAATGTAGAATTTAGGTTAGGGGGTAGGGTTTTTCTTTAGAAAATTCTTCAATTTGTGTTGAATTTTTTAAAATTTAGGCTAAAACTTTTTTAAAAATTTCCTAAGAATTTAAGTGATTTTAATGATAATCCAGATATTAGAATGATAAAATACTAATGTTAAGGATTTTTAAAGCCTGAATTTTAGTTATTTAATAGATTTCGAAGTTGAGTTCAAAGTTATTAATTTTTATTGGGAAGTTTAAACATTGATTGATTCATGTAATTCAGATGTTAGAACTAGCTTACTTTTTTAAAGTATAAGTTTTATATTGAATTGTTAACTTAATGATTATTGAGAATGATAAGAACTAAACCTGGGGAATTTGTCCATCATTTCCAATGAAAAGAAAAAAAGAAGAAGAAAATTATAATACTCAACTAAAAAAATAGTTGTCATAAAAAATGGTTACTTATTAAAGTCCATGAAAAGAAAAAGAAAAATATATATATTTAAATGGATAGAAAAGAAGAAAACATTGAAAATAGTGTGAAAGTTGACAATGGAAAAATCAAAAGTTGGAAAAGTAAAGTGTTGAACTGTAAGACAATTTTTGGTTTAGGCTTTACTTATCTCGAATACTCTTTTGATTATCAATGTTATCATGAAAGTAGAGAGCTAAACCTTTGGTTGTGCAAAGTCTAGATTTCACTATGCACCCATAGAACTCAATGTTTAGAATTTTTCCAATTATAGGATTAAAGTTTTGAATTAACGCTTTGAACTTAATTAGGGTATTTACCAAGTGCTAGATTTAGGTGAAAGTTGTGTTCTCCATTAATGTAATTTAGATTTTTATAATTTGAATTGTGTTTAGAATTATTTAAGTTTAGGTGAATTTATTCATTTGGTTTTGAAATATCTTTCTCATGTTTTGCTTGGGACATACAAAATGCTGGTTGGGGGTATGATAATGACTAAATATTACATAATTATCCTCTCAATTACACTCATTTCGATTGCATTCAAGTGCTAAATTGATCTAATAACATATGCTTTCTACATGCAAGGTAATTCAAAAGACAAAGATGAAATCATGCTTAAGAAGGAAAAATTAAAGCTAAAAAAAAGAAAAAAAAAAGAATGATCAAGTGAAGAATTAGAGATTTGAAGGATAGTATTGAAGATTTCAAGTGCCAAAGATCAAAGAAAACCAAGTACCAAAGAAGAAGAAAAGTCTGTAAAATCACACAGTTTAATCACAGAAATAATAGACTGTTCAATCTAAGTGAAGGTTAGTTCGGTTCTACTAAAAGTGCCAAAAATAGTCCCGTAAGAAATAATGATTTTTAAATTTAATTCAGTTTGACTATTAGGTCCCATCGAAGTTATGTTTAGTGCCACCAAAGGAGGGTTTGGTGCCACCTAAAGGAGACAAAAATTTCATACATATTTTGATGAAATTTGTCTACAACCAAAAGAATATTCAGCTGGACTCGGCTCAACTTCGATGTGACTGAATGTTATCATTGGTGCAATTAATGATTTTTAATACTTTGATGCTTTATGTGAGAAGTAATTCAACCAAAGTTCAAATTTATTTGGGATTATGAATGATGTTTTAACCAATCTATTATCTAGCTGGATAGTTTAGGACTTTGAATCTAGTTTGGTAATATGATTGAATTAAGTGAATTAAATATTAAGGATGGCTATAAGTGAATCATTGACGCTTTAGTGCTTTATCTTTATTGATTTCTTACTCTATTACATCCTTATTTCTTAATTCAATTTCTATATGTCAGTTTAGATGTAGTTCTAGTTTTAAAGCATTCTAGAAATCGTACAAATACAAGTCCCTATGGATTCGACCTCGATCTCATCAAGTTATTAATACATTGTAACCATGTACTTGGGGTTTGTCTAGATCAAAAACACAACTTAAAACTAATATAAAGGAAAATGGTTTGTCTGGGTTTTTAATCTATGGAATAGGTTAAAGGGTTTTAAAATAAATAATAAAAGATAAAGGATCTAGAAATCCACTCATAGCAATCACAATATCTCATTCACTGATTCAATTCTTATAAATCACTTAGAATCAAAGTCTTATCCTATCCAATTAGAAAAATTCTATTAAACCAATCATCAACACTAATAAAATATGATTTCAATTGAATGATTCTCTCATGAATCATTCGGATCTTAATCACAAGGAATCAAGAGCATTTAAAGCATGCTTAGGTGATAATAGATCAATCAATTAAACAGATTGATTCCTTCTCTAATCAAGCTTCACAATTGCTCATTCAAAACATCCGTTGTAATCGTAGTTCATAATGAATCATGGAAATAAACAACTTAGAACTTGCATAAAGTAAATTCAAACCAATTCAATCTATTATCATCATTCAAACCATTGTTATTGAATCAAGTAAACTAAATATTGTAATTAACTACAAGCTTCATCCCTTAGCCTTAGTTAAGAGATTAGCCTAACATAGCTAACATCCTGGAATAAAGACAAAAGAAAACTAAAAATGATAAATTATAATCAAAGGATTGAAGATGAAGGAGGGCTCCGTGGAAGCTCTGTAACCCCTAGGTTTCTTTCTCAAGCCCTAGTTCGTATCTAAAATAGCTTAAAACACCCCTTTAAATAGGGAAATCCACATCGACTTTAGTCCAACTTTAAAATTCCATGCTTTTATTATGCTTCAGTCACACTGAAAATAGCCTTTGATCGCATTGAAGTGGTCACTCGGTTGCAGCTAAATTTCTTCAAAATATATCTGAAGTCTCTGTTTCCTTCAGGTCGCACCGAACCCTCCTTCACTGGCACCAACTATGAAAATTACTTTTTCTCATTGAACTACTTTGGGCACTTTCGGTCAGATCGAACCAACCTCAGGTAAGACTGAATAATCTGTTATTTCTGTTATTAGGCTGTGTGATTTTTTAGACTTTTCTCCATCTTTTGCACTTAATTTTCTTGGATCTTTGGCACTTGAATTTTTCAATATTATCTTCTAAATATCCAATTCCTCATCACCTTTAGCTTGATAACTTTTTTAAGCTTTAAAACATTCTTTAAGCATGATTTCATCTTTAGATCCAAAATCACTTTGTATGTTAAAAAAACAACATATCTTATTAAATCTTATTAAAACTTAAATACAAGGAAAGCTAATGCAATTGAGATGATAAATATGCAATATTTAGACATTATCATTTAAGTGAGTAATTGATGAATTATATATATATGCATGATTAGATGAATGTTAGGATCATAATTAGCACATCCCACACACATGTACACTATCATCTTTAAGCATGATTTGTAGTCTTTGTGATTGGACACCCTATTGGAGTGGAAGCCTTAGAGTTAAATTACTTTACTTAGCTTAAGTAAGCCATTGTGTGCTTAAAAGGTTTAAAAATTTATTTGGTCCCAATCACTCCCCTACCTGTAGGAGATAGCCATCATTTTATAGCTCTTCCAACCTTCGACATGCTTAAAGCCCTTGGGCCTACCATGTGTAATTTTAATTGGTATCAAAATTGGTTCCGCCTGGGAGGCTTAACCACCTGGAGTGAGATCTAAGGGAGAAACATTAAGTCTCATTTGTTGAGCTAATTGTTATATATGAGGATTTCAACCTCATCTTAAGCTCAGAGTTAAATTTGAGGATTATAACCTCATTGTGAGCTTATAGTTAAATCAAAGGATTTTAGCCTCATATGTGTGCTCTATAATTAAATTTGAGGATTCAATCCTCATGAATGAGTGCTTAGGAAAATATGAAGATTCTAGTCTCATCCTCTACTTTATTGGAAAATTAGAGGATTATAGCCTCATTTGTTTATGATAGTTTTAACTTTAAAGTTGCTGAATTTTGATATCATATGTTTTCAGTTTTGACTATCATTGGTCATTCTTAATTCGATTAATATATCTTTGAATGCCCATAATTAGCACACTGCATGTTTTAATGCTAATATACACATTATTTCCCTGTTGGTATGTCCCTTATAATTGATAAATCCATGACTTATAGAGTTTTTCCAGATTATGTCTTAATTGGTATATTTATGAACTACTCTTTATCAAATACTAACAAAAAGGGGAAGAAAGATCAAGCCCCCCCAAAACAATGAATTTTGTTTTGCAGGATTTATTTGTTCTATGCAGGGATTGATGAAAATAGGGGGAGCAATTATGGGGGAGCATTGCTAGTGTCACATGTATCAAGTCCTGTAATATTTTGTGTTCTTTTGTTATGTCATTGGATTAACCATGATATCGTTTAGGTTAGGCGAGATTGTTAGTGTACCTTATTTATCAATCATATGAGTCATTGTGTTAGGGAGTCTGTTGAGCTCTCGAAAACCAAAGACCGAAGACATGAGTGGAGATCGAGCATCAAGGAGCAAAGAACGTGTATATGATATGCCTTAGTGACCCTAACCTTAAACCCAAAATAACCTACCTCTAGATAATCTTAAGCCTAATATGTAAACACTTTATTGATCATCCCTTAAGCCTTAAAAGCCTCATTTGGACATACTAAAATTAGCTTTAGAGGTCCTGAGTTACTAGAAAACTTGCACAATTTCAACAACCTTCAGTCCCACCGAACGCACCTTCAGTCTGACTGAAATCAGCTAAAATACGTCCGCGTGCTTGCAAAAAAATCAGGTAATTTGGCTACATTCGAATGCCACATTCGTTCCGACCGAAGACCACATTCTCTATGACCAAAAGTGTCAAAATCTATACAACGACTCTCTTGTCTAATTCGGTGTGACTGAAGACTAGTCATTTTTGCCCATTTTGTGACCATTAGAACTCGATTCCTTTATATAAAACATCCAATTTTTAGGCATTTTAATGGTTTTAGGTATTATAGGAGTTTAAGTGAATCCACGCTCATGTCCCACACCCCAAGGCTCTAATCCCATGAGATTTTATTCATCTTCTTAAGCTTTTCCACTCTAATGAGGATTCCAACTTCAATGTTGAAGATGAACTCAATCTATTTTATAGACATTAGACCTAACCTTATTGGTATATCCTTAGTTCAAATACTCTAAAAGACCCTTCTAGGTGAATCCCATAGCATTACAACATTTCCATGAGTTGTATGAGATTCACCCAATATCCCATCACCTTGGTCACCATATTGGAGCATCGCATGTAATGTATTTGATCTTGGAGTTGAAGCATTGGCAACTCATTTACATCAATGATTGGGGAAGCATTTAAGGAGCGAATTCAAGTATGAGAGAGCTTTAAAGAAGTGACTCAATATTGACACATCATTGCCGCTCAATCTGTCATGCCCCAAACTCAAAAACCGGGTTCACAAAATTCCTGATCACCGAATCCTGAGCCGACAGCCTCCGTAGTACCCCGTTCTCAGTTCCTATTACCCATATACCAGGTTCCGATCCTGAGATACCACAAGGAGGATTTCAACATAAGTTCATTTCGTAACAAGCATAACCCACAAACAATAACCTAAAATATCACCACATATACACTATGAATGAAAACTTGACTACAAAGCGAAAAAGGAAATACAATGATAATAATAACAAAAACTCCAGAAGCTTTGCGACATGCTCCTGCTCCTACTCAGATACAGCCTAGCATCGCCTGCACGCAACAATCATGCATAAGCTTATAGAAAGCTTAGAGGGTGGTGTAAGTGTGTGCACAAGGTAAGTACCAAGTATATAATATCAAAGTAATGCGGAATCATGATGGCAAGTCCATGAATGCTATCAGCCGTACCAAGGCAATGCAATGCAAGGCATGAATGCTATCTGTCATACCAAGGCTATGCGATGCAAGGCATGAATGTTATCGGCCACACCAAGGCCATGCGATGTATGGCCTACATAGCCAATGTCATATGTAAGATGCAGCTCAAGCATACCAATCCTCATCTGAATCCACATATCAATCCAACTCATCTCTGGAGCATCATATATCAGTATATTTCTCTCTGGATAATCACCGAGGTCTAGTACACTATACACCAGATTGCAGCCCCACACTGAACGTGCAACCATGCAAGCGGAAGGGACCTCACTATTCGCCTGACTAGTGAAAAGGGCGAGCCGCAAGTCCTAGGGGGTGAATAGGACTATGCCAAATAAAAAATAAAATGCAAAAAGATAACACAGATAATAGAAATTTAAAACAACCTCAAATGCACAAGTATTGAGAGGTTGACACAAACATTGTTCTAAGGACAACCTTACACCAAAAACTAATGGCTTATGGCTTATAGCAGGACAACCTATTTCTGTCAAGTGGTTTAGTGAATATGTCAGCAAGTTGATTTTCAGTCTGCACATATTCTAATGAAATAACTTTTTCTTCCACTAATTCTCGAATATAGTGATACCTAATGTGAATATGTTTGATACGGGAATGCTGGATGGGATTCTTAGAGATATTGATTGCACTGGAGTTATCACAATATAGAATCATAGTTTCTTGTGCAATGCCGTAATCATATAACATTCTTTTCATCACAAGCTAAGTACAGGCATTTTCGGTTACGATATATTCAGCCTCAGTTGTGGATAGAGATACGAAACTTCGTTTCTTGCTATGCCAAGAAACCAAATAGTTCACAATAAAAAACAACCACTGCTAGTGGATTTTCTATCGTCTACATTCCCAGCCCAGTCAGCATCCGAGTATCCAGCTAATTGAACATTAGTGTCATGTGGATACCATAGACCTAAATTAAGTGTACTTGCAACATACCTAAAATCCTCTTGACAGAAATCAGGTGTGATTCCTTAGGATCTGATTGATATCTTGCACAGATACCTATGCTGAATGCAATATTTGGTCGACTCGTAGTTAAATATAACAGACTACCAATCATACTGCGATACAACCGAGAATCTATGCTCTTACCTAATGCATCTTTAGAAAGCTTAAGAGTTGTACTCATAGGAGTATCAAATTTCTTACCACTCTCAAATCCAAATTTCTTAACCAAGTTTAGTGCATACTTGGTTTGAGAAATGAAAATACCGTCTTTAAGTTGTTTCACTTGTAGACATAAGAAGTAATTCAGTTCTCCAACCATGCTCATTTTGAACTTGGACTTCGTCAACTCTGCAAACTCAGTAGACAGGTTAGAACAAGTAGAGCCATAGATAATGTCATCAATATATATCTGCACTATAAGTATGTGTTCATTATTTTTCGTAACAAACAAAGTTTTATCAACACTCCCCATAACGAAGTTATGACTTAGTAAAAACTTAGTCAGTTTCTCGTACCATGCCCTGGGAGCTTATTTTAAACCATAGAGTCCCTTTTTTAGGCGATACACATGATCAGTGTGTTTAGGGTCTTCAAAACCCTTTGGTTGTTCTACATAAACTCCTTCATGTAAATCACCATTCAAAAAAGCACTCTTAACATCCATTTAATAAATTTTAAACTTTTTAAAACATGCAATGGATATGAATAATCTGATTAATTCGAGACGAGCTACTAGGGTAAAGGCTTCATCATAATCGATCCCTTCTATCTGAGTGTACCCTTACACAACTAGTCTTGTCTTGTTTCTTATAATATTCCCTAATTCATCAGATTTATTTTTAAAGATTCACTTGGTTTCAATGATATGTTTATCAGTTGGTCTAGGTACCAAATACCACACATCATTTCTAATGAATTGATTCAGTTCATCTTGCACGGATACTATCCAGTTTTCATCAACAAGTGCCTCTTTTACATTAGTCGGCTTAATTTAGGAAGTAAAACACACACAATTACATATCTTTTCTAATTGTTTTCATGTACGCACACCAGTGAGAGGGTTACCTAGCATTTGATCAGTAGGGTGACCTTTAACTGATCTAAGTTCAGTGATGATTTGAGTAGATGAGGAGTCAGGTTTGTCAATTATATTAACTTCATCATCTTCTGAACTTGCGGTTGGTGTATTTAGGTGATCATCAATAACCACATTTATGGACTCCTGAGTAACACATGTTCTCTTATTGAGAACTCGATATACTCTACTATTTAGAGCATACCCTGGGAAAATCCATTTGTCACTTTTAGTGTCGAACTTCCCTAAATTTTCACGGTCATGCAAAATATAACACTTACTACCAAAAACTCGAAAGTATTTAACTGTGGGCTTCTTATTAAACCATAGTTCATAAGTTGTTTTATCTTTTAATTTTTTGATATAAACACGGTTTATTATATAGCATGCAGTGTACACAGCTTTAGCCCATAAATTTTTAGGTAATATCATGTTATTCAACATTACATTAGCCATTTCTTGAAGCACACAAATTTTCCATTCAACAACCCCATTTTGTTAAGGCCTCTTAGGTGCAGAAAATTCATGTGATATTCCGTGATCACTACAGAACTTCTCAAAATTTCTATTCTCAAATTTTAATCCATGGTCACTTTAGATTTTATAAATATTCATTTCCTTTTCAGATTGGATGCACTTAAGTATCCTTTTCACTTCATCAAGAGTTTAAGACTTCTCTCTCATGAAAGCTACCTATGTATATCAGGTAAAGTCATCCACAATTACCAGACAGTATTTCTTTCCACCTTGACTCTCCGTTCTAGTCGGTCTAACTAGATCCATGTGGAGGAGTTCAAGGGGTTTAGATGTGGCAAATGAGTTCAATTTCTTGTGACTACTCCTTGTTTATTTTTTGATTTGACATGCGCCATAAATTTTATCCATTTTCTTCAATTTGGGTAGACCTCTTATTAGATCGGCCTTGCTCAGTCTATGTAAATTTCAGTAGTTTACATGTCCAAGCCGTTTATGCCATAATTCGGTCTCATTGGTTTGGACCATGTAATAAGATACTTTAGATGAGATAGAATCACTTACAATATAGCAATTCTTAGATGTTCTGCGACCATTTAATATCACACAACCTTTCTCATTAGAGATCTCACATCCTTGATTAATGAATTTGACACTACGTTTATTATCGCAGATTTGTGAAATACTTAAAAGATTATGCTTGCGACCTTCCACGAATAAAACATTTTCAAAAGGAGGAAGAGTGAAAAGTTGAACCGTACCTTGGCCAATTATTTTGCAATTGCTCACATCACCAAATGTGACTGATCCATCAGTCATTTCTTTGAAGTTGGTGAATAAATATCTATCACCTGTCATGTGTTTAGAGTAACCACTGTCTAGGTACCACTTTCATTGACTCGAAGCCTCGAAGGCGGTGTGGGCAATCAAACATGTAACCTTAGGGACCCATTCCATTATCATTTTGGGTTTTGGAGCACTATTGGTTTTCCTTCACTTAAAATTGTTATTAACTCTCACATTCAAGTTAGATTTCAAAAGCTCCTTAAGTAAATCGACAATCTTCTCTACTAAGGGGTTATAATTTTGATTTCTAAGATTGATATGGTTGATATTAAGTTTGGTAGCTTGAAAATTTTTAGGATTTTTAAAACTATTTTGATTCAAGCTTTTCCCTTTTGAGTTAGAGGACTCCCCATTAACAATTTTAGGAGTTGTAATCTTAATTTTTAGAGGCATTTTTTTATCATAGCTCAGACCTGATGTACCTCCACACTTTCCTGATTCGATTAGTAAATTTTCTAGTTTAGGGTCTCCCTGGGCATACCTCTAAGCATCCTTTGAACTCGAGAGGGAAGAGACTTCCAGTTTTAGTTTCTCATTTTCTGATTTTAGGTTTTCAAGTTAAGATGTTTTGAAGTCTAAATCACATTTAGTTTTTTCAAGACAATCAGAAATATGCGATTTTTCTAAAACTAATTTTCAAAATCCTCTTTTAATTTTAGAAACTTTTCTTTTTGAAGTTTAAGTTTGACAACAATCTTACAACTCTCCATGTATAGGGCATTGTAGGCATCATGAAGATCGTCTTCATTTTCAGGGTTACTCCTCAGATTTTCATATTCTGATGTATCACAACTATCTATGGAAGTGACTCTGGATAGAGTCATTAAGGCCTTAACCTCACTAGTAGATTCAAGTTCTGAATCATCCAACTCAGAAGAGAATTCAAAGCAAGACGATTCATCCCATATGGCCAACATGTCTTTCTTCTTTGATTTGTTCCTTTTTGGACACTTGTTTGCCAGATGCCCGTATTCATGGCAATTGAAGCATTGGTTGTTTGTTAGTGATTTCCAATTTTTAGTTTTACCCTTTTTCTTCTCAGAGGGTTTTTGAAAATCAACTCACTTTTTGCTTTTAAAAATATCATAAAACTTCTTAGCTAATAAGGCCATATTATCCTCTGAATTTTCACAATCAGAATTACTACTATTATCTTGAGAAATACATTTAAATGATTTAAGGGCTATAGACTTACCTTTAGGAGCCTTGAAATTTAACTCGTAGGTTTGTAGGGAACCAATAAGCTCTTCCACCCTCATATTATCTGCGTCTCAAAGTTCATGAATGGCTGTCACCTTAAAATTGAATCTCTCAGGAAGTGAGCGCAGTATCTTTGCACAAACTTTACTTTCTGGGATGTTATCTCTAAGACCCCACATTGAGTTGACTATGTCATTCAATTTAGTATAGAAGTCCATGAATGATTCACATTCTTCCACACGAATTTCCTAAAACCTAGTGGTGAGGATTAGAAGTTTTGACTTTTTGACAATAGTCATACTCTCGTGTGTCATTTCTAAGACATCTCAGTCTTGTTTTGTAGTATCACAAGATATAATTCTTTTGAACTCATCTGGAGATAGTGCAAAGTGATTGCATTTAAAGCTTTGACATTGGCACTGCTCTCATTTTTCTAAAGAGTAGTCCATATATAATATAGTGTTTCTTTAATGGACTTAGTCCCATTGGTGCCTAGAACTTCAAACGTAGGTGGGTTCCATCTAGCCACTGTGGCTTGCTACGCGCTCTCATCGATGGACCTCAAAAAGATCCTCATCCTCGCTTTCCAATAAGCATAATTGGAGCCATCAAATGGTGGTAGCCTAGTAATATAGAGGCTATCAAAATTTGACATATTAGGAGCTCGAGATCACTTAGCTCAGGAAATTAATCCAATGGAATGACCTATTAGGCTTTGATACCACTTGAACTTGAGCTTTAAGCTTGAACTTGAGCTTGAACTTAAGCTTGAGCATGTGATGCAATCGAACTTGAGCTTGAGATAGTGCACTTGGACTTGAGTGCTTGGACTTGGTGAACTTCAACTTGTTCTCGTAGTTGAACATGCATAATTATTGGACACTTAATGTTGATGTAGATAACACGAAGCTCATCTTCGAATGAAGGTGAACTTTCCATCTATTTGAACTTGAAGGTGAACTTTCTGTCTATTAAAACAAGTCAAACATTCCAAAGTGTTTTGGCGCAACAAAATTTGACAATACAGGGTATTAGATTTACAACATAACACTTACAATCTCCCCCTTTTGTCAAATTTGTGGCAAAACCAACTTACAGAAGATTAACCTATTATAATACACAGATTCACTCAGTTCGAAAATCCTTCATATAAAATCCAACAAAGACAACTGCCCCTCAATCAACTCCCCCTCAACTTGAACTCAGTAGAGACCTGTATTAAGATGTACATATACATATCCAAAAAAAAAACATACATATATCCACATCTCTACATCTCACCACATCATCATAAAATAGATTTTAAAAAAAATCATATATACCCAATTTCTCCCCCCTTTTGTCACAAAATGACAAAGGAAGAAAAAAAATGAAAAATATGTGAATGTGGTATTTAAAAACAAGAAGAGAGTAAGAAAGAGTGTGAAAGTTAGCAAATTAAAACGTAATGAAATAGAGTATCGACATCACACACAGTTAAACAAGTCCAAATATAAGAGTCACCAAGAAGAGTAAAGTTAAGAAGTTAATACAAGTACACCAAATGAACGAGATCTAATCAGAACCAGATGAAGAGGGAGGTGGAATGGATGGATCAATCTGGTGTATTCCCTTATTTATGTGTTTAAAATACTTACGCATATATTTCATTTGATTTGCATGGGATATTGTCAATCCATCCACCTTCTCTTCCAGTGAGCAAAGGTGCTTATAAAAACCAGAAGGCTGAAAATCAGGATCAGCCTCAACATCATCAGATTCCAATTCATTAAAAATATCTTCCATTTCAGCTTCAGTTGGTAGCGTATCTTCCTCTCCAACATCTTCTCTAACTTCACCAGCATCCTTATCTATCTAACTAGGTGGTAACTTCAAATTCATCTTGTTGATATTTGAATTGTTGAATAGAAGATGAGAAGTAGGAGCTTCTCCTGGAGGCATGACCACAGATCAGTGTAAAGTAAGGGTGGTCATTAAATAAGCGAATGAAATATCACTATGCCCTGGATGAAGTCAAAATTGGATAATGAAATAATAGATTAAAGAAGTAAGTCACACATGAATCCCAAACAGAACAGAATGAAGAATACGCACCATAAAGGTGGTTAGTTCAGCCTTGTTACTAGATCTAGGGTAAACATAGGAAATAAAGATGTGATGTAATACTCTATATCTGGGCAACATCTAGTTGGCCCGGAGTGCATTCCCGGAACTCCATTCCAAGTCCATGTTACATAAATTTCTTGTTAATAAGCATTTTTCTGACTCATTCAATCTTTCAGCAAATGTTGGAATAGGAATGCCTTCATCATTCACTTGAATGTCCATTAACCTAGAAATTAAGTGGCGATATACTTTATATGGACCTTCTCTAAACATGATAGTGAAGGTCAAATCTTCAATAGATACATCACCTATGCACACATACATTACTTTTGCAATGGAGCGGTATGCCGGTCCACCCCAATTCAAAATGTTATCCCATCTTACAACAACAAAGAGGGGAATAATGTTGAATTGAATAAGATGGTTTGCATTGACGGTATGCTCAACAACTTTATTGCGGTGATGGATATCCCGCACATATTTTGGGTCCTCTTCGGGTGGTCGAAGAGTAAGCACCGAAATGGAATGAGAAGAAGATGCTCTAGTAGGTTTCTTCTTCGGTCTACCTTCCATTGCAAGAGTAAACAAGAAAAATGCAAGAAAGGATTTAGGGGTTTCAAACTAAACAAAATTTTTCCTAATATTCCAAGAAAATCATAATGAAACTTGAAATAAAGACAAGAATCAAGCTAAATTACAATAAAAAAAATAATCCAAATCTGAAACAAAAATGAAAATGATGCACATACCAAATAGTATTTGAAGGTGGGTTCGACGGGTCGGAGAAGGGCTGAAAGAGGAAGATGAGATTTTAGAGAAAAGATGACTTTTCAACTAAAAAAAAGGGTGTAGGCCTGCCCACCATGACTAGTCGAGTACATGCTCGACCGGTCGTGCCATGACTGGTCGAGTATGTGCTTGACTGGTCCTGAGAGCATAAAAAGGAAGTGCATATTTTTATACTTTTAAAATAAAAATAAATTACAGAAAAATATATAAAAATACAAGCATGCAATCATAAAATTTTTAGATTGAATTACACATACCAATATCCATTTTTAATTTAGAAAACTTTTATTTTTGAAGTTTAAGTTTGACAACAATCTTATAACTCTCCCTGAATAGGGCATTGTAGGCATCCTGAAGATCGTCTTCGTTTTCAGGGTCACTCCTCAAATTTTCATATTCTGATGCATCACAACTATCTATGGAAGTGACTCTGGCTAGAGTCATTAAGGCCTTGACCTCATTAGTAGATTCATCCCATGTGACCAACATGCCTTCAGAGCAGGACAATTCATCCCATGTGGCCAAAATGACTTTCTTCTTTGATTTGTCCCTTTTTGGACACTTGTTTGCCAGATGCCCATATTCATGGCAGTTAAAGCATTGACTGTCTTTTAGTGATTTTCAATTTTTAATTTTACCCTTTTTCTTCTCAAAGGATTTTTAAAAATCAACTCTCTTTTTGCTTTTAAAAATCTTATAAAACTTCTTAGTTAATAAGGTCATATCTTCCTCTAAATTTTCATAATCAGAATTACTACTATTATCTTGAGAAATACATTTAGATGATGTAAGGGCTATAGACTTACCTTTAGGAGCCTTAAATTTTAACTCGTAGGTCTGTAGGGAACCAACAAGATCTTCTACCCTCATATTATCTGTGTCTCAAAGTTCCTGAATGGTTGTCACCTTGGAATTGAATCTCTCAGGAAGTGAGCACAGTATCTTTGCACAAACTTTACTTTCTGGGATGTTATCTCCAAGACCCCACATTGAGTTGATTATGTCATTCAGTTTAGTATAGAAGTCCATGAATGATTCACTTTATTCCATATGAATTTCCTCAAACCTAGTGGTGAGGATTTGAAGTTTTGACTTTTTGACATTAGTCGTACCCTCGTGTCTCATTTCTAAGATACAATAGGCTTGTTTTGCAGTATCATAAGATATAATTTTTTTGAACTCATCTGATGATAGTGCACAAGTGATTGCATTTAAAGCTTTGGCATTGACATTGTTCTCATTTTTCTGAAGTGTAGTCCACATATAATGTGGTGTTTCTTTAACGGACTTAGTTCCATCGGTGCCTAGAACTTCAGACATAAGGAGGTTCCATCTAGTCATTGTGGCTTGCCACACGCTCTCATCGATGGACCTCAAAAAGATCTTCATCTTAGCTTTCCAATAAGCATAATTGGAGCCATCAAATGGTGGTGGCCTAGTAATAGAGAGGTTATCAAAATTTGACATATTAGGAGCTCGAGATTGCTTAGCTCAAGAAATTAATCCAATGGAATGAGCTATTAGGCTTTGATGCCACTTGAACTTGAGGTTGAAGCTTGAAGCTTGAGCTTGAACTTAAGCTTAAGCATGTGATGCAGTTGAACTTGAGCTTGAGATAATGCACTTGGACTTGAGTACTTAGACTTAAGGAAATTCAACTTGTTCTCGCAGTTGAACATGAATAATTGTATCACACTTAATGTCGATGTAGATAACAAAAATCTTATCTTCGAATGAAGGTGAACTTTCCATCTAATTGAACTTGAAGGTGAACTTTCCATCTATCAAAACAAGTGAAAGATTCCAAAGTGTTTTGGCACAACAAAATTTAACAATACAAGGTGTTAGATTTACAACATAACACTTGCAATCTCCCCTTTTATCAAATTTGTGACAAAACCAACTTACAGAAGAGTAACCTATTATAATACATAGATTCACTCAGTTAAAAAATCCTTCATATAAAATCCAACAAACACAACTACCTCTCAATCAACTCCCCCTCAACTTGAACTCAGTAGGGACCTGTATTAAGATATACATATACATATCCAAAAAAAAAACATGCATATATTCACATCTCTACATCTCACCACATCATCATAAAAATGGATTTTTAAAAAAAAACAATCATATATACCCAATTTCTCCCGCTTTTTGTCACAAAATGACAAAGGAAGAAAAAAAAATGAAAAATATGTGGTATCTAAAAACGAGAAGAGAGTAAGAAAGAGTGTGAAAGTTAGTAAATTAAAACATAATGAAATAGAGTATCCACATCACACACAGTTAAACAAGTCCAAATATAAGAGTCACCAAGAAGAGTAAAGTTAAGAAGTTAATACAAGTCCACTAAAAGAAAGAGATCTAATCAGAACTAGATGAAGAGGGAGGTGGAGTGGATGGATCAATCTGGTGTAATCCCTTATTTATGCGTCTAAAATACTTATGCATATATTTCATTTGATTTGCATGAGATATTGTCAGTCCATCCACTTTCTCTTCTAGTGAGTGAAGGTACTCATTAAAATCAGAAGGCTAAAAATCAGGATCAGCCTCAACGTCATCAGATTCCAATTCATTAAAAATATCTTCCATATCAACTTCAGTTGGCAGCGTATCTTCCTCTCGAACATCTTCTCTAGCTTCACTAGCATCCTTATTTATCTGACCAGGTGGTAACTTCAAATTCATCTTTTTAATATTTGAATTATTGAATGGAAGATGAGAAGTAGGAGCTTCTTCAGGAGGCATGACCACAGAATAGTGTAAAGTAAGGGTGGTCATTAAATAAGCAAATGAAATATCACTATGCCCCGGATGAAGTAAAAATTGAGTAATGAAATAACAGATTAAAGAAGGAAGACACACATGAATGCCAGACATAACAAAATGAAGAATATGTACCATAAAGGTGGTTAGTTCGGCCTTGTTACCAGATCTAGGGTAAACATAGGAAATAAAGCTATGATGTAATACTCTGTATCTGGGCAACATCTGGTAGGCCCGGAGCACATTCCCAGAACTCCATTCTAAGTCCATGTTGCATAAATTTACTGTTAATAAGTGTTTTTCTGACTCATTTAATCTTTCAGCCAATGTCGGAATAGGAATGCCTTCATCATTCACTTGAATGTCCATCAACCCAGAAATTAAGTGGCGATCTACTTTATATGAACCTTCTCTAAACATGATAGTGAAGGTCAAATCTTCAATAGATACATCACCTATGCATGTATACATTGCTTGCGCAATGGAGCGGTATGTCGGTCTGCCTCAATTCAGAATGTTATCCCATCTCACAGCAACAAGGAGGGGAATAATGTTGAATTGAATAAGATGGTTTGCAATGACGGTCCGCTCAACAATTATGTTGCGGTGATGGATATCCCACACATATTTCGGGTCCTCTTCAGGTGGTCGAAGAGTACGCACTGAAATGGAATGAGAAGAAGATGCTCTAGTAGGTTTCTTCTTCGGCCTGCCTTCTATTGCAAGAGTAAACAAGAAAAATGCAAGAAAGGACTTAAGGGTTTCAAACCCAACAAAAATTTCCCTAATTTTCCAAGAAAATCACAAGGAAACTTGAAATAAAGACAAGAATCAAGCTAGTTTACAATAAAAAAATGCAAATCCGAAATAAAAATGAAAATGATGCAAATACAAAATAGTAATTGAAGGTGGGTTCGACGGGTCGGAGAAGGGCTGAAAGAAGAAGATGAGATTTTGGAGAAAAAATGACTTTTCACATAAAAAAGGGTGTAGGCCCGCCCACCATGACTGGTCGAGTATGTGCTCAACTAGTTGTGAGACCATAAAAAATTGAATATTTTTATACTTTAAAAATAAAAATAAATTATAGAAAAATATGTGAAAATACAAGCATGTAATCATAAAATTTTCAGATAGAATTACACATACCAATCTCCGTTTTTAATTTAGAAAACTTTTCTTTTTGAAGTTTAAGTTTGACAGTAATTTTACAACTCTCCCTGAATAGGGCATTGTAGGCATCCTGAAGATCATCTTCATTTTCAAGGTCACTCCTCAAATTTTCATATTCTGATGTATCACAACTATTTGTGGAAGTGACTTTGGATAGAGTCATTAAGGCCTTGACCTCACTAGTAGATTCAAGTTTTGAATCATCCGACTCAGAACAGACATCAAAGCAGGATGATTCATCCCATGTGGCCAACATGCCTTTCTTCTTTGATTTGTCCCTTTTTGGACACTTGTTTGCCAGATGCCCGTATTAATGGCAGTTGAAGCATTGGTTGTCTTTTAGTGATTTTCAATTTTTAGTTTTACCCTTTTTCTTCTCAGAGGTTTTTTGAAATCAAATCTCTTTTTGCTTTTAAAAATCTTATAAAACTTCCTAGCTAATAAGGCCATATTATCCTCTGAAGTTTCACAATCAGAATTAGTATTATTATCTTGAGAAATACATTTAGATGATTTAAGCACTATAGACTTACCTTTAGGAGCCTTGAAATTTAACTCGTAGGTTTGTAGGGAACCAACAAGCTCTTCCACCCTCATATTATCTATGTCTCGAAGTTCCTGAATGATTGTCACCTTGGAATTGAATCACTCATGAAGTGAGCAGTATCTTTGCACAAACTTTACTTTCTGGGATGCTATCTCAAGACCCCACATTGAGTTGACTATGTCATTCAGTTTAATATAGAAGTCCGTGAATAATTCACTTTCTTCCATACAAATTTCCTCAAACCTAGTGGTGAGGATTTGAAGTTTTGACTTTTTGACATTAGTCATACCCCCATGTGTCATTTCTAAGATATGTCATTTCTAAGATATCCCAAGCTTGTTTTGCATATCACAAGATATAATTATTTTGAACTCATCTGGTGATAGTGCACAAGTGATTGCATTTAAAGCTTTGGCATTAGCATTGCTCTCATTTTTTTGAAGAGTAGTCCACATATAATATGGTGTTTCTTTAACGAACTTAGTTCCATCGATGCCTAGAACTTCAGACGTAGGTGGGTTCCAACTAGTCACTGTGGCTTGCCACGCGCTCTTATCGATGGACCTCAAAAATATCCTCATCCTGGCTTTCCAATAGGCATATTGGAGCCATCAAATGCTGGTGGCATACTAATAGAGAGGCTATCAAAATTTGACACAGTAGGAGCTCAAGATCGCTTAGCTTAGGAAATTAATCCAATGGAATGAGCTATAAGGCTTTGATACCACTTGAACTTAAGCTTTAAGCTTGAACTTGAGCATGAACTTAAGCTTGAGCATGTGATGTAGTCGAACTTGAGCTTGAGATAGTGTACTTGGACTTGAGTACTTGGACTTGGTGAACTTCAACTTGTTCTCGCAGTTGAACATGCATAATTGTAGAACACTTAATGTTGATGTAGCTAACATGAAGCTCATCTTCGAATAAAGGTGAACTTTCCGTCTATTTGAACTTGAAGGTGAAATTTCCATCTATCAAAACAAGTCAAACATTCCAAAGTGTCATGGCACAACAAAATTTGACAATACAGGGTGTTAGATTTATAATATAGCACTTACAACTAGTAGTCTATCAATATCTATACAACACATTGGTAGCGGACCCATTTACGAGCTGCTCAGACTCAGCCTAGCATTGCCCCTACCCTCGGGCTGGTAACACCACACCCCCTCCCAACCGACCACGACATAGTGAGAGATACTGCCTAATGGTATTCGGTACTCGTGCGCTCATACATCCACTTGATCTCGACGTTGGAGCATCCTCTTAGTACCATAAGGGTTTGGGGACTTTCACCTTAGGACATCTATGGCAACCCCGTGCTTTAACAAGTATTTTCGGTGTCCAATTATAGCACCTCGTACTTTTCAATACTCGGGTGTTACCATGAGAACCTGAGTTAGTATAGATACAATCCTGATATATGTAAGCATTCACACTCTGGCCTAAATCCAATCATCAAGATGGTGGAGCAACTACTAGATTCAAGATCTACCGTCTACTGCATCCTTGATGACCTAGCGACCAATCCACACCTAAAACCACACGATCCAGTTTAAGTCTGACCACTTGAAGAATGTGAACCAACATATCAAAGCATACATAGTAGTTTCAGGGCCCAAATCAATAGATGTACTAATCATCAAGTCTAGGTAATTTGATTAGGCAAGTCAACCAATAGAATACACCATTGGAACATCTGTGTATACATCTAACCAGCAGATTCTAGTTCAACAATCCATAGGACCCTTCAGGGTTGGGTTTAGTCACACTTAATAACGATCCGACCGTTAAATCATTTAAGATGACCACATGGACATGTGAACGGGTAGATATGGCCCACCTAAACTATGGATCTACCTAACCTTTGGTAAGGTGTTGTACCTGGACCTATGAAGTTGGATGATCGGGCTAGACTTTGAGTAGACATCTTGGTGGACCACTATCTATCGGTGTTGAAGCAATCCAACCATTTAAGTTCATTATTGTGTGCCCAATTGAGATATAGGATTGATGAACCATAGATGTATTTGACAAATTCCCTCTAAATTGAACTATAGACCTTTGTAACTATTGATGACCCCATTCAGATATAATCTAACCATCTGATTAATAAAACCTATAACTAAGGACCCTGAATTATAAAAGTATGGTCCACCAGAATTTCGGATCTGCCCAAACTTTGGATTAATGGCCTATTAGGACTAATAGAGACTAGTCAATGGGATGGATCCATCAGAAGGATCATGGTGGGACCCACAACATGACAAAGTAAATAATAATAATAATAAAATGGTAATAATAGTAAATAGTTCATGATAGAGTAATAATGTAAAAATTAATATTAATAATTAGTATTTGGATTGAAATATATTATAAAAGGCCTTACAAAGGATCCCTTAGACCTTTTTACCCATTGGCGTTTAGTTTCGGAATCATCTGACCATTAGATTGATGGGAATCAGCAAATAGGAACCGAATCCATCTGTGGGGCCCACCTGAAACTTTAGACCTACCTGGTGTTTGGCCAAAGGCCCTAAGTGAACTCCTAGGAATGAATGGACGGTGTGGATCAGGAAAATCAGTTCTTGTGGACCCCACCTAACACCGCGTGTGTAAACCGGCATGTACACATGATGAGCACCGAGCCGGTTGACTCGGTCAGCTGGCGCTGACCCGAAACTCCTTCAAATAGAGGGATTTCCCTCAGTTTTCTCATTTCAAACAGCGGACGGATACTAGTCTCTTTGTTTCAATCGTAGCCCACCATCTCGATCCAAATGGTTGATCAGATCCGTCCATCTGGTGCGCAGCAGGGGTATGACCAAAGCCATAGTTGGCCCACCCGATGGATCACGAGCACGTATGCACAAATGCCAACACAAGATAGCTAGTGGAAAGTCTCCATGCTGGCAATCCGTGTGAGATTTCCTCCTCCAACCCCGACCGTCCAGTGCAAGCAATCTCAACCATCCATTTCTAATCACGCGAATTTGGGTTTTCGATGGAAAATCGGCTCCTAAAAACCAAATCGCCGCCGGTTTTATGCGCCAACAGTTTCTTCTCTGCCACGAAATGAATCCGGGTTGTCTGATTTTGATCTAACGGATCTGGGAGAGTGTAGGGCAACTCCAAAGGAGAGAGCATCAGGCAGCAGTTCGTTTTATCTGATTGCTCTCGACCCTCTAACGAAAACTCGGTCGCCCCTTTCAAAACTCAAACCCACCAGCCAAACAGGTTTCAAGCTTCGAAACCAATGGTTAGGAAGCATGTTGGGATCTAGTAAAACAGGTCCTATGAAGCAGAATGAAGGAAGGAGCATCAGATTTGGATCTGTCATTAACGGTTGACCCATCTTCTCCACCTGACTGTGCTGACTCAGTCCGAGTCTAAGCCGAGTCTGGGTTCGGTTGGGCCCTCTAGAACATTGTATCAAGCGAGTGGAAGAAAAATAGAAAGAAAAGAAGAAGGAAGGAGTAGATAAAGGGAGGAAGAAGAAAGAAGAAGAAGGAGGGAGAGTTGGCGTTGTTACATCGCACAGAGCTGACGAGTGCCGCACCCCTCTTCCGCTGACTGAGTCGAGCTCGTTTATTCGGGTATAGCTACTAGATTTCCAGCATGGAAGAAAGGAAGAAGGGAAAAAATAAAAGAAAAAGAGAGAAAAGAAAGAGATCGAGAAAGAGCAGAGAGAAGAGGGAGTGGCTTCGGAGTGCGCTGCTACTGCTGCTGCATAACTCGGCTGATCCAGTAGCTGAGTTCGGGCTGGGCTTTGCACAGAGTCTTGACCGAGTTGGGAGATGAGTCTGGCATCTCTGCAACTATCGTTCTACCAATATGGTGCCAGGATCGAGTCAGATCGACTCGAGCTCGCTCTAGGCCGATCAACCAAACCTAAATCACTGAAAATCTAGACGAGTTCACGAGCCAGGTCGCGTTCCTGAGATCAGTGTGCTGATTTAGTCAGGCACGTTGTGGGATTCACTCTGACCTCCCTACACCATCATATAGGACCGTTCCCTAAACAGGCATGACATCTAAACCGTCCCCATAGACTCCACATCAAATGGCTTGTTAACAGGTTGACTTAGGGACTGTTTACAAACCCAGATTGTGAACTCAGTCAGCCGTTAAATGAGGAAGGACTCAGGTCTCTATCTTACTATTAATAAAGATAACTTCCACTTAGGTGTGGAGCTGGGAAAAAAGAAAACCTACTAGCTTCAATTAGAAATTTTCCCAACTCAATCATTAGTTGACTCATCTAGATTCCCAACTGAATCGGATTTAAAACAATTTAATGGCGGATATCACCTCAGGAGAGCTGAGAAGCCTCACCAATCTAGGGACCGACATACAATTGGTGGTTTCCTTAAACCATATATTCAACTAGTAGGTTAGTTGAGAATCCCAACCGGGTCAACTGAGTAGTGACTCACTGAGATCTTATAATGTCCCACTCAGGTGCTATTTCCAACTGTTCACCTTGAAGGACACTTCCCTTCAATCACTTCCAAGGACAAGTAAGTGATTCATTAAAGTTATTGATTAATGGCTCTTGTACAACTTCTAACTAGGAACCTAACATTATACTTATCTAAATTCTAGGACTCTTGGACTGATCTTATAAGGACTCCAAGCTAGGGGAAACATCCACCCAAGGTGAGGACTCACCCTTTGAGCTTCCCACTTAAATTCATTAATCAATCATAGATGTTGCCTTAATCCCTTCCATTCGGTATCTCCTAAGTTACTTGATTTTGTTACTTAACTTATTATGTGAATATGATAACGTGTTGTGCACCTGATTCCTATGGTAGATAATGAATGTATCTCTTTAATTATAATATGCATAAATGATTGGTGATAATATGCTATCCTTAGTCGTACATTGTTAATTAACTATATGTTGGTCGGTTGTAATTGAGTGATGAAATGAATGAACCTGTCCCAAACTCACCAGCTTGCAGTCCATATATCACACTTTACCTTACATGGCTTGGACTGCATACTCGCCCTACGTGGCTTGGATCGTTCATTTGTCCTTCGTGGCCTTGATGGGTCGTTTGTGCCCTTTTGTGGCTTGATAGTTATATTCACATATTTTATTAGATTCCTAGCCATCTTGCGGTATTCAGTTGTACCATGATTTCCAGGTGGAGCGGGTGTTCACTTAGCGAGTTCCTAGCCATCTTGCGGTGTTCACGTACGATATGATTTCCGAGTGGTCTAGAGTTTGTGTGTTGTTTGTCTCTTCATCTTGCGGTGTTCTATCGTACCATGATTTTCGGGTGGAGCGGGTGTTCGCTTAGCAATTTCCTAGCCATCTTGCGGTGTTCACGTATGATATGACTTCCGGGTGAAGTAGACGTTGTATGTTGTTCTCCCTTCATTTGTGGAGTTAAATCATACCATGATTTTCCTGTGGAGCGGGTGTTCGCTTAGCGATTTCTTAGCCATCTTGCGGAGTTCACGTACGATATGATTCCCAAGTGAAGTAGAGGTTTAAAGGTTGATTTTCTATTCACCTTATGGATTTCACTTGTACCATGACTTCCGGGTGGAGCGGGTGTTCGCTCAGCGATTTCCTAGCCATCTTATGGTGTTCATGTACAATGTGATTTTTGGGTGTAATAGAAAGTTGTATGGTTGATTATTTCATTACTCGAACATATATCCTTATATTACGATTTCTATTATGTTTGCTTATGATGAGATTCTGTTGACTAACTTGATTTTTTTGAGTGTATGATCATGATTATAAAATGTCCTGTTTAAGAACCCATTTTCATGACTTGCGAGCTGTATTGGATTATGAATGATGAATGTGCAATCTTAGAGGGTGCACCTCACTGCGATAGCCATTGATGCTATCAAACCGTAACAGTTAATGCAGGTATAGAGCAAGTTGATGCTATTCACAGGGTTGCTACAGGATTTCACATCCCAAGATTGTTGTAATTTACTTTATTTCACATGTAATATTATTTCATTTTGTAGTGTAAGAGTGGGACATTGGTTTATATAAGTTATTATGGGTAGCTTCTTGTACATTCCAAATGTAAATAAAATTTTCTTTTATGTTGATTTGTCCATACAATGCTCGTCTGCTTACTCTGATGAAAGTAAAAAATATATATACGTGGATTTTGGCTCTTTATAAGTTAACACTCGAGTTTTTGGGAAACGGGTCGTATACTCGGGTCCTGAAAACTCGGGGCGTTACACCAATCCTGCCATCCACACTATACCTACGGAGGCTACATCCCTGATGTCGCTAGGGCGTACAGTAATCATAACACACAATGCAAGATGTATGAGTCACACAATTCATTCATGCATTAATCATACGCGTACCGTGCGCTCATGTGGGACAACTCCACCTATCAGGGAGTCCCATAAACAACCTACCCAATGGCATATGTAATGGTTAACCACATCTCATAACATGCACACAGATGATGCACATGGGCATGTATCATGAAGCTATACTAAGCATACTCGTATGATGATGTTGTACTCTCCTCATATCAAGGTTAGGCCTAGGTGGCTTACCTATATTCCTAAGGATCCGGAACGGGCTTCCTTTTTCATACTATCATATAGCCCGCTAGATTCCCTAGGGGGCCCAAATAAGTCTTAGATGGACTCCAATATTAAAATAATCCTACTAGCAACCAATGGGGGCCCAACATTTTGGGTTAACCCAATATGAATAGATGGATCATGCAAATATCAACGGGGCCCAATGATTTAGGCCAACCCATTTAGAGAAGGATGAGAATGGGCCTAACAATTGGCCTAAGGGAAGGTCACAATATGGACATTTAACCATCATTGCCCATACAATGTGGACATTTAACAAAAATTTCTCCCAATGAGTGGCCCACATAAAGCCAAACAAATAGTAGGGCCCATGCCCTCACACAAGGGCCTCATATACAACATAATGGGCCTCACACAAGGGCCTAATATACATTATGATGGGCCTCGCACAAGGGCCGAATGAAAAATCCCATAGCCCTCATAATCACTAGAAAATAAATGGGCTTCACTCATATTATTTCATACATCAATATTGGGCCTCTTAGGTTAGCTTATAGCCTACATATATCAAGGTGGGCCACATGGGGCAACCCAATGCCCCAAAAAATACTGAGGTAGGCTATGTCTAGCACATCCAACATGGTGGGTCTCTTTGGGCAGCCCATAGGCTCCAAAAATATAGCTGGGCCAAGTGTACAGTATACTCAACGTAGTAGTTCACAATTCAGCCCATGTAGTCTAGTCCACCATAATGGATGGATAACACCTCACTATAGGAATTCTAAGGCTAGATATTCAGCCCATCTGGCCCATTATACATCCATAAAATCTGGGCAATCTGGCCCTTTACAATCAGATGAAAGGTGGGCCTAACAAGGCATGCATCTAAGGGGCCCAAATTCTGTTCAACATGGTGGTGTATATCATACAAGTAGGTGGGCCTATTGCCGAACTTTTGGGCTAGCAGCTGTAATAACCCAAATTAATCTTGACCACCTATTTTTAACCATTGATCGACGTACCCAATTAGTTCAATATGACCATCGATCTATAAGATCAACTGGTTCAATCTCAACCATTGATTTGGATATATCCAATCCTACTATTCGTTAACTAATAAATCCAACCATACATTTAACCATCCATCCAATGATACAACCATCAAACCATCCATATGCTGAAATCATCAGAATGCTTGTCCATCCATCTAAACTGACCATCCATCATATTAGTCATGTGGCCACCCATAATCCTACCCGTCCATCCATAGGTACATCTCAGAGTCTAACCATCGATCATACAACAAATCATCTAACCATATATCTATCTGCCCATCTATGCATACATTGATCCGTCCATCCATCTACATCATACACTTATGCACCATTGAATACATCATAACCACACACATGCACCAAACACATCACATACATACCTCTCATGCACACACAAGTAGCCCACACATGCATCAACAACCATACACTATGCACACCTACCATAACCTCACATACACGTACCACACACATGGCATGTGTGCACGACCTTACACTAGATTAGTGCATGCGGTGTAAATCAAAACAAAGAAAAAAAACTGTGACATACAATGCTTTAAAAAGGAAAAACTAAAATTTAAAAGAAAATTTCTAACATTAAAACATCACACTTGATGTTGTGTTCGTTACAAATAAGGAAGCAAAGGAAGGTCAGGTATGCTATGACGTGAGAAGCGTGAGGAGAGATAGAGAAGAGAGAGAGAGAGAGAGAGAGAGAGAGAGAGAGAGAGAAGAGAGAAAGATAGATTTTTTATTTTATTTTATTTTTTTTAAAAAGGAGAGCTGCTGGTTATTTACATTGGAAAGAGGGAGAGAAATAAGAGAGAAAAAGTAAGAAAGAAAAGGAGGAGGGAGAAAAAGGAAGAGAGGAAGAAAAGAAAAGATTAGGAAAAGAAAAGAGAAGTAAATACTTTTTTAAGAAAAAGTGAGTTTCTCTCACTTGATAATTTTTCTTTATTATTTTTAACTTATAATAGATTCCACATGTTTTCCTTTTATTTTTATTGTTATGTAAATAATTCAATAATTGTGCATTTTTCGCTTATTGATTTATTCATTTGATTCATAGTTTGTTGTGTTTATTTAACATGATTTTTTTGTAGTTCTCTTTATCTTAATTACCAAGCGTTGATTCAACTTTAAACGCATGCATTAATAATTCTTTTATTATTATTTTTAAGTAATTTGAAGAAAATCAGAATTTATAACATCTTTTTTTAGAACTTCAAGTTCAATATACTTTTCTAGACTATCGGATAGGATTTGAAGGATTGCGTTGCATAAATATATTTTAAATCATGTACGAATAGTCTACAATAATTAGAAATAATTTGTCCTTAAAAATATTTTTGTCACAAAATATTAAAGTTATATATATCCTCCAAACAGTTTTTAGAACACCAGAAAATAGGTGGGGCGATCAAGTCCTCTAGGTTGAAAATCCCTTAAGCGTAAATAGGTAGGGCGATCAAGACTCTTGGGTTGAAAGTCCTAAAAATCCAACCGGTACCTTTTGGAACCTCCACCGTACCCTTTTAATAGGTGAGTATGTCAAGATTGCAAAAGGTTCCCACTGTCAGGTTCGGTAAGGTAGTAGTCTGACCAACTAACGCACAAATGGGTCCCTCACCAAGTGCCCTTTGGATGGGTGAGCATGCCATGCGAGAGGTTCCCATTTCCAGGCTAGGTGTTGTATTGGCACAGGTGTTGGCCAACGGTGTAAACTGGCTCTGGTGTCAAAAAGAATAATTCACACATGTTAATATGGAGTATAGCATATGTTGATTTTATTCATTCATTTTTCTTTGAATTTACATTGAAAAATTTTATTTATTAAATCTCCTCATTTATTGTTTTACCTAAATAGGAATTGTATCTTTTAATACATTTTTATTCATGTTATATGAGGTTATTTTAATACCTGTGTTGAGATTATTCACTAGGCTTCGCAACTTCCCTATTGGGATTTTAAAATTTCAGGATCGGGATCTCATGGAGGAGCTTAAAGAGATTTTCTTTTATTTATTTTTATTTCTTTACCATTTTCTAAATAAGTGTAATGAATATTAAGTATAGTATGATACCATGACAATGACATGTGTTTGATGATAATCTTAAATAGTTGGAACATGGACATTTTATTCTTCTTAAAATAAATGTTTGATTATTTAATTTTTGGATTGTTATATTTTATGAATGAGAATCATTTTGTCAATATATGCGTGGATTATGAAATGTAAATATACAAAATATAAGTCATGCCTTCAGATACGGAATCAGGATCGGATATACCAAGGTATCGGATTTCAGGGTGTGACAGCAGCAGTCCGGTCAATCTGGACGTTCAAGGGTTGGAAGGTTGACGATAAAACATGTATCAAATGAGTCCCATGTCCAGGGGGCTGGACGGCGTAGACAACACAACAAGGTGGGCCTCACGTCCAAGGGATGGACGACGTGGATACAACCCTTAATTATGGTAGGGCCCCACCATCCAAGGGTCTAGACGGTGATCCATATGGGCCACTGGCCTTGCTGGGCTGGCTAGACGAGTAGTATGGAAGGCACATACATCAGGTGGGGTCCACACATGCATGGCCCACCATCCAATCAAGTCAATATTTATGTTTTCCTTGCCCAAAACCGACCGTCTAGGTGGGACAACCCTGCTGGAGGGTCAGCATGGTTGGGCCCATAAATGGACGGCTAGGACATAAGATATATAGATCAGGGGGGCCTAGTGCTGATGATCATCAAGGTGGGATCCACATGCATCCTCCTAACACATAAATCCTAGGTAAACTCAAGGTAAAACCCCTCTACAAACATCAAATGGGCCTAGAGAAAAATCTGGACAGCAACATGTTGCTGTCCAATTCCAGGCCAAAAGCTTGCTGAAAATAAATAAATAACACTATGCACATCAAGATTGGACCACCTAGATGGGCCCCACACACTCAGATCAAGGTCCACATGCATCAGACCTTTGCATGCAAGACAGGGCAGTAAAGTGGGCCAACCTGCGTCTAGAAAATGGGACAGTAGGGGCATCCCACCGTGTTGGACGGTCTAGATGTGTTAAGCACATCAGATGGGCCATGATCATTAGAAAAAATAGGAGATGTAGGGAGAGAGAGAAAAAAAAGAATTGGCCAATAGAGGAGAGACTCTGCCACTATGAGTCCCTCACATGATCTACACCATACAATCACATATGGGTCCTATGCATGCATGGCCCCAACATAACATTAAAAAGAAAAAAAATCTGAGGTGGGGATACCATCCCCACCATGCAAATCAGGGGTCTAGATGACCCTTAAAAGGTATGGATTGAAGTAAACCCATCATAGTGGGGTCCATGAAGAATGATCCTAGCATGGCTCATGCATGCAACAAGATGGGCCAAAGACCACATCTAGGGGAAAATGGGCGTGGACACCAAGGGTCCCACAATGTATGATCAATGGTCGGGATAATGAGAGGGCCGGATCTCACTATCTAGACGTCAAATTGACGCACAAGATGCGGCGTTGGAACCACGACGATGAAGCGGTTGCAATGGCATAGGTCTCTAGTTGAATCGACTTGGGTTTATAGGATGTGACTTGGGGTTGCACGCAAATACTTCTATAGGTCGCGGGTTGCCAGAATTTGACGAGGTGGATCGTGAGATCCTAAGAAATGAAATGGTAACTAGGACATAGGCCTGACACAATCTGACAAGTGTGTTATCATTTAGTGAATCCATACTCTCTTTCCTTATGTAGAATTGAGGGTAAGAGTTTATAATCCAAACTTAAATAGGTTCTTGTGTAGGACCTAGGCTCCTGTATAGAGCGAAATTCACTGGAAACGAATGTATGTGTGTTAGTCTCTATGGAAGCCTTCGGTGTAACATCCCTAGCTTTTCAATACCTGAATATTAAAAGTCATAGAGTGTTAGCATGAAATTTAACTTAATATGTAAATGTATAAGATACCAATCTAGCTATCCTAACCTTACATTTATTCTCCAACATGAATCTGACCATTGAGAATGATCTTCATCAATAGATCAAGCCATCTGACCGTTGATTTTAAAACAAGATCATCATATGTCCAAGTATTCTCACTTGTCCATCATAACCAACCATTCAGCCAACTATCCACTGATAGGTAAAGATATCTGACCGTCCACTTTGAGTTTGGACAACCAGATCATAGTAAAAAAAAACTAACTAATATCTGCATCTACTCGTACACACATGAAATTGAGATTTTGATCCATTCATCTTATTCACTATATATGAATACGCTTAACCCACATCAAAACTGCAATATGAGAAACTTACACATGTGAAAAATTCACTTGAATTTAACGATATACATGTTTTACCTCTTAATCACTCTAAAAACCAACTTGTGATCATCTATTTACAAAACTGACTATACACCCACTTACATACATGATCAGAGTACTAACCATCAAGTTTTTATATTTTTAACATGTCATCTGACGATCTATTATATTGGTTGATATATGTACATTCTCTTAATTAATTTAGTAAATAATTCTTTATTCATAATGATTTAGATATAAATTCTTTTGTAAGAATTACTTAGAAATGTGCATATAATCATGTAGAACCATTACATTTCCCAAAGCTCTCATATCAGCAATAATTATGAAAATGTCATTAACCTAGACCCTTGAATTTTAGATCACATGGTTTTCACTCTCCGTTTGATGTGAAATCTTATACTATGCCTATGTATCATAAATTAACCATACATGTCAAATTTCAACCCTTAGACCATTATAAAAGTGACCCAATTGACAAATCAGTCCCTTAACCGTTGATTTTGGTGCCCATCGAGTGAAGAAACCTCGTGAATAGTTATAGTAGGATATTTTCTTTCATATGAACAACTTGGATTGCCCATAATATGGACCAAGTGTGAAATATGAAGACCCCACTGTCATGCCCCAGACTTAGTAACCGGACTCATAAGGAACTTGATGGCCGGTTCTGGCCATAACAGCCTCCGTGATACTCCATTCTTAGCTCCTGAGGCAAGCTCCAATCCTGAGATCCTACAAGAAGGATTTTCATAACAATATAATTATTTCCAATACGAGTATACCCAAGATCACAGCAAGTATATCTGAGAATAACAAAGGCACACATCACAAAATCCACTATGAATTTAAACTTTTACAAGTATCCATAAGGTCTAAAAGGACATACATAAAATAATAGAAGAACGAGAGAAAAGTCAGTAATACTGTCCTCAAGCTCAACTCTACTCCAAGCTCTGCCATTACGTCGCCTACCTAGGATCTCCTACACGCATCAATCGTGCATAAGCTTATAGAAGCTTAGAGGGCAGTGCAAGTATGTGACAATGGTGCACAGAAGAATAGTAGGAGGTATAGGAAGAGAAACATTCTCAATGATAATATTACAAGCTTTAACAAGGCTTATCATGAATATGATGCAATGAGTACTGGGCACCATACCAAGGCAATGCATGAAGGGGCTTATACAGCTGATGTGAATGGGATGCAAAATAATGCCAGTGCTCATAATCAATCCATATATCAAGTATATTTCCAATCATAAGGAAATCACCGGGGTCTATTACACTGCTGGATGACTGCCGCTCTATAGACCCCGTACAATCAAATGAGCATAAGAGACCTCGCTACCTGCCTATGGACAGCCAATCACCAACAAAGCTCAACGGCAGCGGATCCATTTCATGAGCTGGTCAGACTCAGCCTAATAATGCCCTCACTCACAGGAGGATAAGGCCACATCCCTACCCAACTGACTACATGACTGCAGGAGTCGCGACCTAATGGTATAAGGCCCTCATGCGCTCATAGTTTTCACTAAGTCACGGTGTTGGGGCAATCCCTTGGTACCATGGAAGTTTTAAGAATTTCACCCATGGGAATCCTATGCACCTGGTATGCTTAAGTATCATTTTCAGTGTCCACACATCATCTATCCATGAATATCCCAATGGAGGTGAATCCCTGATAAAGCAAGGACAATATCATCTTGAAAATGCGATGCCAATGCATGAGTCACACATACAGATCATGCACAAGCTTTAAGCACTCAATGTGCATGAGGGGAGAAACTTCATCCCTCAAGACCACCATACAATGCAATCAATTCATAGAGATGATGCATATGATCATAATGATAGAAATGTGCTACTTGTAGAATACATTCCTCCTTTCCATGGAGAGACAGGGTCTAGATACATAAACAGATACTCTAAGGAGAAGTGAAGTCCTCTAGTGGGGGTCTAATACCTTGGGATGGCCCACAAGGTAAGAGAGTTATAAAGTCTTAATGGAGGAACGGTCCTAACCAGGTCTAAGGTGGGCCTTCAACCACCTATAAGGACCCTATGGGCCTACCTTAGGGCTACCAAGGAGGACATTTAACCTCAACTGGATCCCAAAAGGTAGCCCGCTACGCATAAAAAGTAAGGTCCAAGGCCCAAGTAATCCATGGCCTAATGGGCTATACACAAAGCCCAACTCATAGGTAATATGGTGGGCCCTCAAGCAAGGTTTGGGGCCAACCATGAAAGTCAAAAACCCACATACTGTGGTGGGCCTCATGGGCAGCCCAGTAGTTCAACTATGTGGGCAATTTCACATTTAATACTAGTAAGTTGAGCCTCACTTCTTAGCCCAAGTACAGGGTTAATTTTGGTGGACAGTCAAGGGCCCAACTGCTTACATATTATAGCCCATAAACCCATCACAATAGGTGAAAGAGTATAGGCCCAAAAGTAAATGGGCCTATCTAAAAAGTTTCTGTCTAAAAGGCCTAAAAAACTAGCAACTAACCACATATAATGATCCAATAAAAACCCAACTTGGGTGGGCCTCAAATGAACACTAATTACACCGAAAAATACTGAAAGAAAAAGGCAAGATAACTGATCAAATCATCCTCAAAATCTGATGGGCCATCCTGCCCTAAAAACAACATTTATGGGTAGCAACATTGGGCCCATTGCTAAATTTCTAGCCCACCCGCTTTCTGGGTTGTTGGAGTTCAACAATTTAATTAGTTTATGGTATATTTATTTTCTGAAGGCCCACACACATCACTATGGGCCCCACCAAATGAGAGGGGAATGCACAACACATATTACAAGTGGGCCATACTGCTGGAATACAGGCCCAGCAATAGCCCAAGGTAGGGGCGTCCCATGGTGGGTAGTCCTACGGGCCTGGGTATTTGGCCCCAAACTGACCCAAATTTGCAGGCCACACCACAATCAATACGGGGGCCCGATGGGCTTGAAACTTTGCTGGATGCTCCTTCCATAGATGACTATACCTCTACAAAATTTCATGATATTTGGATGGTCAGAAGTATTTTAATTAATTTAAATAAAACAGACTGTCCAAAAAATCTGGTTAATATGGACGTCCCAACATGTTGGGCTGGTCCAACCCTTGCCACGGTATACATAGGGGTCCATTGACCCTAAAATTTGGTAGGTGGGTCCCACCATGGGTGGACTACCTCCCTGTAAATTTTCATAATTTTTTTATACTCAAAAGTATTTTAATTAAATTCGGAATCACAATCTGTCCAAGGTGAAATGTTGTTGTCCATGCATTGTTTATCCAATAAGGTGGGCCCAAACTTCATCTAGGAGGGGGAAAATGGATGTTTAGTATTTTTTAATAAAATACAGTACGGTGGGGTCTACAAACGTGGCCCACCCCTCAAATAAACTAAGCTAAAGTTTGTGTTTTTTCCTCCATACATGTGGGCTGGACAGCCCAACAAGGTGGATCGCCCACCCCTATGGGCCTCCCTTTTTGGATACCATTTCATGGGCCATTTGAGGTGTGACCCACCACACCTCAAGGTGGGGTCCACACCTTCTCATTACACCCCATAATCACAAGGAAAATAGTAGAAATCATGATCCAAGAATCATGCCAAACATTGAACATGACAATCCATGCAACAGTCCAGATTTTTAGACAACAATACATGGCTGGACATATCAGCATATATCTCAATAATCTCAGTAATAAAAAGGGTGTGTGGCCTTCCTTAGTGGGCCCCACATATGTCCAAATCATGGACTAATACTAGGACACTTGCATGCATTGATTAAGGTGTCCAACGATCATGGAGTTGAGTGGTAGGGGCGTCCCACCTTGCTGGTTTTTTTTTTATTTAAATCCTAGGCACACCAAGTGGGCCACACACACATCATCATCCACACATCAGAAAAAAGAGAAGAAGAAAATGACAATCCGGCCATGGGGTAGGGCCTCGCCACTAATGGGCCCTCTCAAGAATCAATCTCAACCATACAACTATGTTAATTGAACATGCAACATTAAACTAATGCATGCATGATCTATGAATAGAATGGGTGGTTGGGATGCCATCCCAAAATAACTTCTAGGGTCTAGATGCCCTTGAAATGAAGTGGATGATACAATACATCATGATGGGGTCCATGGAGAATGGCCCCATCATGTATCATGATATGCATGTAGGATGGGCCAAAGGCCCACATCCATGGGGTCAAATGGGATCCCCACCATGGACTGGTGGGTCCCATATGATCCACACAAGAACAAATAAGAAGATTTAAAGGTAAAAAATTAGATCAGTAAGATTATAGTTACCCACTTGCGGTCTTACTCCCAAACTTCTACTCCATGAAACTCTTGGAGCAAAGAATGGATTTCAATGGTGGAGATCTAGTTCTAATGGAGGGATTAGGAGTATGATGGGGGTTAGGGGGCTAGAGAAGAGAGAAAAATATGGACGTTGGAGGGAGATGAATTTCTAGCTTAAGGGAAGAAAATGAGAGGGAAGGAAAGATAAGGAGAGAGAGAAAAGCCATCATGAGTTTGTAAGAAAGTAATGATGGTTATGGGAGGAGATTATTTTGTTTGTAGGTTTTAGACTAGGCTTGGGTAGTGACTTGAGTGGGTGGTGTTATTCCATGGGATTGTGTAGTGTGTGTATGCGGTGTGCATGGGGAATTGTGCCATGGAGGTGACCCACATGCATTTGCACAAAAGTGGGCCACATGATCAAGGGCCATATTATGTAATGCTCATAACTTTTGATCCATAAGTCGAATGGATGCACAAGACATGTCGTTGGAACCGCAACGATGATGCCAACAAGATGGCATAGGTTTCGGGTCGATCTAAGTCAGGTCTACAAGACCAGACTCAAGGATGACCACAAACACTATCCGAGGGTCGCGGGTCACCAGAATTCGACCGGTAGGACCGCGAGACTTCAGGAAATGAAATGTATACTCACACATACATAGGCACATGCAGAAACTTGGGTCGGGTCTTACACCCACTTTGGTAGGATTTTTCTTAAGTTCGAAGTTCCTTCCGAGGCTTACCAACTCCTTATAAATTTGGATCTTCCGATTTAACCACTTCCTGCCATCCATCACAACTCAAATTTGGACCACACTTTGGTCTCATATGACTATGAGGTTATACAAATGCTGATCTATGATCCTACATGGTTGAATGCTGAAGCCAGTTCCTTCCTTTTGGTACAAAAGGTGAAATTTTAAATTTTAGTTTTTCCCACTATCGATCAACCACCAAATTTTGTCCAACTGTTTGCCTACCCTGAATACAAATTTCTTCCAAAATTGAGTCCTGATCATTAAATGTAGACCGTTAATTGTGATCAAGTTCGTTTTGGTACCCGTTAAAAGAATTTTCATGATAGGTTAATCTAAATTTCGAATCGCCAAGAAAATCATATAGCCCGTCCCTATTTGACAACCCTGACACACTGGATGAATTGTATTCAAAGAAATATCATTAGAAAAGGTTAAATTTGAGAGTCTCAATCCAAGTTGGATGTAAAACACACCCCCTCTCACACGCCCACTCCTTTATAAAAGGAGTGCGTGCCCTTCTCCACTCACATGCCAACACTCCCAATGTCCAAGGATGAGAGAGAGATAAAGAAAGAGAAAGAGAAAGAGAAAGAGAAGGAGAAGACTAGACGCCCATCAACCTCTTCCTTCTTCACATGTGTAGTGTCACCCTCTTACTCAAGCGATGTCATGATTCATGTAGAAGCTTTTGAACATGGATATCTACCTAGGGATTAGATCTAAGGCTAAGGTGAGGGATTCCTTTAAGCTTATACTAATTCGAATTGATATGATTTATCTTGTTTTTGCATACTTTCATATTACTGTGATTTTTGATCCAATTGATTGATTTATCGTAATCAATTATTTATCCTTTTGAAATTTTGGGTTAAGGTATGATTTTAATTATACGTAATTTTTTTGAATTTATGTGGGGTGATGGATATAAGCCTTGCCCTTTGCCAATTTTAAGAGCGACGCGTGCCTTCACTCTATATTGAGTTGGCCTTTTGCTCATCTCCTCTTATTTTTATTGAGTTAGCCTATTTGTTACTCTTCTCTTTTATTAAGATAACTTAATGCTACTTTTCTTCTTTATTAAGTTAGCTTTGTGCTACCTCCTTTTATGGCTTTGACATGTGTCTTTGATTTATAAAACTCCCATGATTTAATTTATTTCCCTATTGATGCAAGTGATGTGTTAGAGGTCTCACATCTAATGATTCATATATTTTATTGTGGACGTAACTCTAAGTAGTGACCCTCTTGGTCGACGCATAATTCCATGAATTTTGGGTAGTGGTGTACAAATGGATGTAAGTAATTCGTAATACGTGTTACATTACTTTTGGGATTGAATGTTACAAATAGTCGCTCCATGAATAAATCATGTCATAAAATTCATATGATCCATGTGTTTTGCCGTCTTGAGGTGTTCATGCAAATCTACGGTAGTGTTGGATACGACATCAAATCTCCGTAGTTATGGGATATAGGGCGAGACGGGTTGTCTATGAATTATATTCCACATTATGATGATCACTACGTATGATGAGTCACACACACTTTGCTAGGCATGCATTCATATATATTGGTTACGCATACCGATACCACTCGTAGTGGTAGAGTACGAGACGTATCGGAACCCTTACATTACTCTTATGAATCTCTTGAATTATTGTTAATCTTAAAGTATAACCATCACTATGAGTAGGGCATTGACCCTCTCCAACTATACAGATATTGCAGGTGAATTACAGGTTGATGATATGGCCGAAAATCATTCTATTAAAGATTCTTTTAAAAATAAAAGAAGAAGAATAACACCATGAAGTGTTTTATTTATTTTCCACTACAAACCTTGATAATGTAATAAGTTCCCATTGAGAGGACATTAAAGAATTATTTGTACGCTTTTTTACTCTAATGAAATTATAAATACAGTTGATTTTATTCTCGTGAATGGTTACCTTCGTGAATGTAACTAGATGTGATTTATCTAAAAAAATAAGGTATGATTTTGAAGCATCCAATTTTTACATTATTAACACCCAGAATTCTTGGGCACGAGTATGTGCTTGGGCCACGAAAATTTTAGCATGTTACATTCGGTGGGAGTAAATGTAGGTCCTTGTACTAGGACTGAGGTTGTTTATTAGCAAATGGAAAACCAACTCAAGTCACTTATGGGATACTTTAGTGGGAGTAAACACTAGGTAAGTCCTTATGTAAGACAGCGGTCCTTTTGTAGGGCTGTAAAGGTTAAAAGTGAACCTAATTTAAAACATTTGATAGTGAAATCTTGTACACTCATGGGTTGAGTGCGTCTGTCTGGAGTGGAGTAGGGAAATCGAACCACTGTACATACTTTTGTTTGGGATTATTTTTTAAGCACTTATATAATTATGCTTATGTGATTAATTGATAAATTATATGATGCATAATTAGGATTTGATAGTTAGCACATCCCACACACACATGTATATTATAATGTTTATACACTAGTTGCTTCATATGAATATGATTTATAGTATTTGTGACTGGACCTACTATTGGTTTGGAAGCATTAGTGTTAAATTTTTTTACTTAGTTTAATTTGCATATTAGTTTAAGTAATTGTGTATTTAAAAGTCTTAAAATTTTATTTGGTCCTAATTACCCCCTCCTTTAGGACATAACCATCATTCTATAGCTTTGCCAAGCTTCTACACATATAAAGCCTGTGGGCCTATCACGTACAATTTCACGCTCCAACAAACCAAAGTGGCTGTTAAAAATGCTTATATCATATGTGAAATCAATGCACACCTAATAAATGATTGTCCTATAATCTCGACTTTTTAAGACGTGTTGTAAGCTCAAGTGAATAACATGAACGCTTATCAATGCCCATTCAGTGCACCCAATTCTAACATGCACAATCCAAGTTAGCGGAACCATCCCGACTTCAGTTGGAGAAATGAACCAACCACAAATGCCAGCTCTTCTTCCCAAGGACCTCCTCCTGCGCCTCAAAGCACATCGTTAGTAGCACCATAGAAGAGGACCGTTGAGGACACATTGCAAACATTTATTTAAGAACAAATGCAATTTAATCAAACCACCATACATGCCTTAAATGATAATAATAATATAAAAGTGTCGGTTTCTAGGATTGAATCAAACTTGAGTGTTAGGGAGAAATGGACCTTTCCATGCCAACCTCAACCTAACCTAAAAGGGCAATTTGAAGTGGGTGATTCTAATCCTTCCAACTCACATGTTAAACAAGCTACATCCATCACCACTCTTAAAAGTGGGAAAGAGATGTATAAGACTATTTCGACAAAGGTCGAAATGCCTAAGGACTTAAAAAAATGTAAGGATGATGATGGACCTAGTCTTGCTCCACATGACAAAGGGTCAGAGCATGAGTACAAGCCAGTGGACTCGTTTCCCCAACATCTTCTTTCACTAAAGTGGCCAATCGATAACCATGACATTTTAGTGGTTTTTAAATGAGTGAAAGTCAACATTCCCCTGTTGGACACAATTAAGAAAATTCCCTCCTACCTCAAATTTCTAAAAGATTTATGTACGCTCAAGCACAAATAGAACATATACAGGAATATCTTCTTGAATGAATAGGTGAGTGCCATCCTAAGTCAAAAAACTCCACTAAATACAAAGATCCGATTAGCCGTACCATCTCATGCATTATTGGGAATTTCTTTATTAAACAAGCATTACTAAGTTTAGGGGCAAGTGTGAACCCCATACACTACTTGGTGTATGAACAACTAGGTATTCGCGAATCAAAACACACTAAGATAACATTAGAACCCACTAATTGCTCTGTTCAAATACCAATAAGGGTAGTGCAGGATGTGTTAGTCCAAGTTGACAAATTCTATAATCCAATAGATTTTTTATCATCCTTAACACATAACCAATTATGAACTCTAGCACTCGAATTCCTGTTATTTTGGAACATCCATTCCTAGCCACTTCAAATGCATTAATTAATTATTAGAATGGAGTCATGAAGCTATCCTTAAAGTTTATTACAATATTTTTTCTCTTTTTGATTCATACATTGGATTTCATGATGATATATTAATTGAATTAGGTTTGAATTTACTTTAAAGCCATTAAATTGTTTATTTTTGGATCCGTTGTTAACTCCAGGTACATTGAATGCTTTGAAGTGCAATTTCTTAGCTTGTTTAAAGAAGGAATCAATTTGTGAAGTTCCTTGATCTATCGTAGACTTCGCGCACAATAGATACTTTGAATTCTCAGCGATTGATGTTTGAGTGCTTCATGAGAGAATTGTTCAATTGAAATCATAACTTGTTAGATGCTTGTAATTAATTTAACTATTTAGTCTTCTGATTATAATGGATTGGAATCCAATTCTAGTTGAGTTATAGAAGATGAATCGATGAAGTATACATTGTGATTGCTAGAAGTGGACCCTTAGATCCTTCGTGCTTTTTAATTATTGTTTTTACCCTACCTCAATGCACAACGTTAGACTAGTTCTAGTTGTATTCTCACACTCCTTGTGGATCGACCTCAGTCTCAATAAGAATATATTACTTAATGTTTTTGTAGATTTTTCTAACCTAGTTCTTTAGCTCGGGTACTATTATTCTAACTTTTTTTTTTTAAATTACTTTTTGGATTTCCATTTTGGAAATAAGGGTTTTGTCATGTTCATGCCTGAATGGACATGACATAGCTCTAAACAACTTTTAAGGATGGGATATTAGTTGAAGGGCTGTCAAATCACTGTGTCATGAAATGCCCCATGTCTTGTAAATTAATTGGAACTATGACTAAGAATCAACATATTTATGATGAGAATGAGATATATGATGTTCCAACAGTTAGGACGATGCGTGATTATTCATGTCAACAACTATTGAGTGTTTCTACATAGAATACATATGATCGTAATTGAAGGAACCAATAGAATTTTAGTTAGAGAAATGGACCAACCATGAATGTTAACAACTATCCCCAAGGGTCCTCTACATTTGTGATGCCACCAACAAAGACCCTTGAGGATACATTGTAAGTGTTTATACGAGGGCAATTGCAAATTAATTAAAGTATCTTGTAGGCCATATAAGAGCTGATAATGTCAATTGAGAAAATTGAATCCAGCCTCATCATTAGTGAGGAAGAGACCTTTCTAGCTCAACCTTAGCCAATCCCCAATGCACAGTTGTTGAGACTCAAATATTACTTATTTATCCTCTCATTTACATTGTTTTTCCCATACATTCAAGTGTTAAATTGAGCTAATATGATATGGTTTCTACATGTGAGGTGATTTTAGAACCAAAGAAGAATATACACTCAAAACGTCGAATTAAAACCCAAAGGTGATCAAGAGTGAAGCATTTGAATATTTGAGAAATCATGGGATGAACCAAAACATCAAGCATATGTACTCAAAATGTCAAGCATATTCAAATATGTGAACCAAAGAAGATCAAGAGAAGGTCGAATGATGCTTGAAAATAAGTGAAGAAACCAGGGAAAAGGAGTCATGAAAATTCAGGGCTAGGGAAAATCAAATCTTTCACTTCCAGGGTTAGAAAGAAAATCCTGAAAGTTGTATAAATGACCCTCCGATCCCATCGAGAAAAAATTTGATGACCTCGAAGATAACTTTGATCCCATCGAAGATGGCTTTGATACCATTGAAAAATTCATGATTTTTCTAAGTTAGTTGATGGACAAATTCTTCGATGCGATCAAAGAAGCTTTAAGCCATTGACAAAAGAGGTTTGATGGAAACTCGATGCCATCGACGTTACACGTGGATGCATAAATTTAAAGTCAGTTTGTGATTTTCTGAGGCAGTGTGAAACTTAGCGATCCAAAACGATAAATAGGAGTCTGTAGAACGAGTCTAGGTATCTTTTAGGGTTTGAAGATGGAGAAACTTCTTAGGTGGAGTGCCAACAACATTTTTCCACTTTAATTTCTTCACAGGCTGTAGTAGATCTTTGGTTTTATTTTGTTTTAGAGTTAGCTATGTCTAGTTAATCTCTTAGCTAAGCCCAGGGGTGAAGCTTCTAGTTTATGGATTCATACGTTTGTATTTAAATGATGACAATTAATTGAAATAGAATTGAATTTACTTTAAAGATTTATATTGTTTTATCTTTTATTCATTGTCGACTCCAGTTACTTTGGATGCTTATAAGTGCAATTATAATGCTTGTTTAAAGAAAGAATCAAATTTTAAAATTCATTAATCTATTGTAGACTCTGGGCATAATAGATGCTTAAAATTACTTGTGATTGATGTCCGAGAGCTTTATGAAAGAATTGTTTAATTGAAATCATACCTTGTTGGATGTTAAGATTGCTTTAACTATTTGATTTTTCGATTAGAACGATTTGGAATTCGGGTCTAGCTGAGTTATAGAAGATGAATCAATGATCAAAATATTGTGATAATTAGAAGTGAATCCCTGGATCCTTAGTGCTTTATTTTTATTATTTTTTTCCTTAACCTATTCGTTGGATTAAAGACCTAGATAATCCATTTACCTTTAGACTAGTTCTATTTGTGTTTTCACTCCATGTGGATCGACCTCAGACTCCCAAGTTTATTACTACAATGCAGTCCTGCACTTGGGGTTGCCTAACAATGGTGCAAGGTAAGGAATCTCAATTCTCCCAACACACTTGTTGAGCACAATGAATCTACTACCACGCTTATAAGTGATAAGGTGATCAAAGAAGAGATTCCAAAGAAGGTTGAAAAACCCAAGGAATTTATAAAATCTAAGGGTGATGATGAGATTAGTAAGGTTCAATATGATAAAGAGCCGGAGAATGATTATAAGCTTGTGGTCCAATTTTCTAAGGGTTGATCTCATCTAAGCCTCCATTTAGTGATTAAGTTACATTGAAAATTTTCAAATAAAGTGATATTGATACAATCCACCAAATTAACATGCTTGACTCATTATGGAGAATGAGTCCCCTTTACTTGAATATTCTGACTATCTAAAAGTTTACGTTGCACACTTTGAGGATTCTAACGATGTCATGATTAGGGAAATAGTGAATGCCTTGCAATACTCTATCCAAGTACCTAACACTAACCAAGAAATTTCTTATTTTGAAGTGCTTCCTTCCACCAATCCTGAATGTTTACCATTAAGAGTGGAGAAACTGGAATTTGAACTGAAGTTTGAAACTTCGAAATTTATTGAGATTACACCGATAATTTTTTTTATGGATTTCAATTCATTGTAGTCTGTTATTCACCATGTTACACAATGAAAATTTTTCTACCACAGGTAAAATTTATACACTTTGGATACCTCAGGGCAATAAACAAAGATTTTTTTACCAAGGTTTATAAATTTGTCTAGATGTTCATGCTCTAGGATGTCCAAGCCTACTGAAAAATGGGCCATTAGATGATCTTGTTGAGAAGCTTTCTAAGAAATTTATTTCGATATTGGCCAAAGGGGGCAAATATTTATCAAGAATGAGTAGTTTTTTCCTTTGCTTTCGTAGGGTAGTTTACTTACTTTCTTAGGATTAGTTTGCTTACGTAGCTTAGGAGTTTGCTTTCTTGTTAACTTTTGAAAATTAAAAACTTGTGCATACTCACTGTTTTAGGTACTCTCCACCCTCTACTTGATTATAATTTAATTACTCTCATGTTATTTTATTGCATACATTTCTAACATTGAGGACATCGTGTCATTTAGGTTGGGGTGAGGTTTCCTTTGGAAAAAAAAATCTTCAATTGTGCTTATTTTTTATGATTTTGGTAGAAATATAAAAGAAGAAAATGAAGGAAATAAGGTGAAACCAATTGATGAAAAAATTGAAAATTGAAAAGTTCTCATTGAATTGTAAGGCAAGTTTTGGTTTAAGCTTTGGTTGATCTGATCATTCCTTTGATTGTTAGTGTTAACATGAATGTAGATAACTGAACTTCTAGTTATGTTAAGTATGGATTTCATTATGCCCTTGGAACTCAATGTTTGGGATTTTTCAGTTGAAGAATTAATGATTTGGACTCAATTAGGTTATTTGCTAAGTGCTAGACTTTAGGTGGATAATGGATTCAAAAACTTGTTTGCCATGGAACTTTATTGTTTGGATTGCCTTAAAAATTATAGGAATTTACAAAATGAACTTTTCTAATAGAAATTTGATTTGGATATGAAATATATTTCTCATGTTTTGCTCGGGACTAGCAAAATGCTGGTTGGGGTGTGTGTCGAGACTCAAATATTGCATATTTACCCTCTCATAAACATTAGTTTTTCGTACATCTAAGTGCTCAATCAATCTAATTAGATACGTTTTCTACACGTGAGGTGATTTTAGATCTAAAGTTGAATTTGTACTTAAAGAGACGATTTTATGCTAAAAAATCATGATGAAAATTGGAGAATTGAAGATAAAAGTTGAAGATTTCAAGTACTAAAGATATAAGGAAACAAAGTACCAAAGGATGAAAAGTGAAGTTGAAAACTGAAGAAGTTCAACACTTGTTGATGGGTCTTCGATCCCATAGACAAACCTTTGATGGGACCCCGATGTGTTTCAACTCAAATCAAGAAATTTCAGGATTTTCAGATTGGTTGCTGGACTATTACTTCGATCCTATAGAACAACTCTGGGATGTTGAAAGTGAGTTGCTAAATAAATTTCATTTTTTTGCTCGATCTATCAAGTGGATCTTTGATACCATCAACAGACGTTTGATAGGTCTTGATCTTATTGACGCACCTATCGAAGAAGGCGGTGATTTCATAAGTTTTGCAGAATTTTTAAGTTTGTGTGAAATTCTAAGCCTCCTATCTATATAAGGAGTAATTTTAAATGTTCTTAGGCATCTTCTAGGGTTTGGAGAGACAAAGAGAAGGTTCAGGTGGAGTGCTGACAGAGTCCTTCCGCTTTATTTTCCTTCCAGGTTCTAGTAGATCGTTTATTTTTCTTTTGTTTTAGAGTTAGCTATGTTTAACTAATCTCTTAACTAAGGCTAAGGGGTGAAACTTCTAGTTTATTACAATATTTTAGTTCATTTTGATTCATACATTGGATTTTTTGATGATATATTAATTAAATTAGATTTGAATTTACTTTAAAGCCTTTAAATTGTTTGTTTTGAAACCTATCGTGAACTTCAGGTATATTGAATGTTTTTAAGAGTAATTTCTTAGCTTGTTTAGAGAAATAATCAATCTATAAAATTTCTTGATCTACTATAGACTCCAGGCACAATAGATGCTTTGAATTCCCTACGATTGATATCTGAGTACTTCAAGAGAGAATCGTTCAATTGAAATCATGCCTTGTTGGATGCTTTCGATTAATTTAACTATTTGATCTTCCGATTAGAACATATTGGAATTTGGTGCTAGTTGGGTAATAGAAGATGAATCGATGAATTATACATTGTGATTTCTAGAATAGACCCCTGGATCCTTAGTGCATTTTAATTATTATTTTTACACTATCTCAATTCGCTAGATTTCTTAAATCATAGAGTTAAGTTTAGACTAGTTCTAGTTGTGTTCTCACATTCCCTGTGGATCGACTCGGTCTCATCAAGAATATATTGCTTCGCAATCCTACACTTAGGATTTTCTAATAAGAACATAAAGGAGCTATCGAATGGATGATTGTGGATCTCAAAGGAATAGACCCCTTGATTTGTACTCAATGCATACACCTTAATGAGAATGCCAAATACACCGAGCAACCACAATGCCATTTAAATCCAAATACGAAGGAAGTGGTTAGAGCCGAAGTGTTGAAACTATTGGACGTGGGTATCATTTACCCAAATTTTGATAGTCAATGGGTGAGTCTGACTCAAATATTTTCTAAGAAATCTGGAATCATCAATGTTCCTAATACAAACAATGAACTAATCCCAACCAAAGTTACAACTCGTTGGAGGATGCACATTGATTATAGGAAGTTAAACACTATGACTATGAAAGACCTCTTCCCTCTACTATTCATTGATCAAATTTTAGAGAGGTTGATGGGTCATTCATACTATTGCTTCCTTGATGTCTATTCTCGATATAACGACAGAGAGATTACCCTTGAGGACCAAGAGAAGACAACTTTTACATGCCCCATTTGGCACATTTGCTCACAAAAGGATGTCATTCGGTCTATCTGATGCCCTCGCCACATTCCAAAGATGCATGCTTAACATATTTCCTGACATGGTAGGGAATTTTCTTGAAGTTGTTATGAATGATTTTTCTGTTTTTGGTTGTACGTTCAATGACTGCTTATATCACTTAAAACTAGTTTTGACCCAATGTGAAGAAAAGAACCTTGTGCTCAATTGGGAGAAATGGCATTTCATGGTTCAAAAGGAAATTATCCTTTGACATATCATCTCATCCAAAGGAATTGAAGTAAATAATACCAAAATTGATCTAATTGTCAATGTACGATCACCCAAAAGCATACACGATATGTGATCTTTTTTAGGACACGTAGGATTTTATAGGAGGTTTATAAAGGACTTTAGTCATATCTCTCATCCTCGATATAATCTACTTCAAAAGGAAACACAATTCAAGTGGGGTGAGGATTGTTAAGAAGCTTTTACTAAGCTTAAAGGCATGTTAACAAGTGAACCTATCATGCAGCCACCAGATTGGTCTATTCCTTTTGAAATCATGTATGATGCGAGTGACTATGTTGTTGGGGTGGTGTGCCAAAGGAAAGAAAAGAAGCCATATGTGATTTATTATGTAAGTAGAACGCTAAGCACTGCCCAAGTAAATTACTCTACTACAGAAAAGGAACTTCTAGCCATAGTGTTTGCCTTGGACAAGTTTAGGCCCTACATGATTGGATCCAAAATCATTATTTTCACTGACCATGTGGCACTCAAGTACCTTCTTTCTTAGAAGGGTGCTAAGCCCTATCTACTTAGATGGATTCTTTTACTCCAAGAGTTTGATCTATAAATACAAGACAAGATAGGAGTAGAGAATGAGTGGCTAACTGTCTCTCTCACCTTGTTCTCTTTGATTTCATGGAGGCGACACCCATTAAGAACATATTTCTAGATGAACAATTGTTTTTAATCTCTTGTCTACCTTAGTATGTTGATATTGCAAATTATCTTACCACAAGTGCTATTCCTACTCATTGAATTCTGTAAGATAAAATGAAGTTTTTCACTAAGGTACGTAACTTTTTCTGGGATGATCCTTATTTTTTAAAATATTACCTAGATCAAATCATTAGCAAGTGTATTCCTGATAATGAAAAATCTAGAGTAATCTCCTTTTGTCACTCCTATACATGTGGTGGATATTTTTTTACAAGGTAAACTACCATAAAAATTGTGTAGTGTGTTTTCTATAGGCCAACCATGTTCAAAGGCACCCATGTATTTTTTAAATAATGTGAGTGATGCCAGAAGGTAAGAACAAGGTCTCGTAGAAATATGATGCCTTTGAACCAAATTCTGATCATTGAAGTATTTGATTGTTGGGGCATCAATTTTATGGGACCATTTCCCTCATCCTTTTGACACCTCTACATCCGTTTTGTTATTGATTATGTTACCAAATGGGTAGAGGCTATCCCATGTAGAACCAGTGATCACTAAACAATTTTACAATTTTCGAAAGAAATATTTTGTCTAGATTTGGGACGCCCAGAGCCATCATTAGCGATAGGGGCTCTCACTTTCGTAATGGACCTTTTGAAGCCTTAATGAAGAAATATGGTATTACACACCAAAAGAGTACCCCCTATCACCCACAAACAAGTGGTCAAGCTGAGATATCGAATAGGGAAATTCAACACATCTTGGAGAAAATAGTAAATCCTAATCGCAAGGATTGGTCTCTTCGATTGATCAATGCATTATGGGCTCATCGTACAACCTATAAATCCCTTATTGGTATGTCCCATTATAGACTTGTCTATGAGAAGGTTTTCCATTTGCATGAGGTGTTGGAACATAGAACATATTATGCTATTAAGACATTCGACTTCAATATAGAAAAATCTAGTTCATTGCGCAAACACCAACCGAATGAGTTGGAGGAGATTCGGAACAAAGCATGTGAGAATTTCTGCATATATATAAGGACAGATGAAGGTATTCCATGACAAGAATATCCTTTGATTTTTAAAACTAAACAAAAAAATTTTCTTGCATAATTCAAGATTACATCTTTTTCTAGGTAAGTTGAGATTTAGATGGACTGGCTCTTTCCTTATGACACCTATTTATCCTCATGGGGCGGTGGAAATTGAAAATCCAATGAATGGTAATACATTAAAAGTAAATGGGCAAAGATTAAAGCCATTTATTGAAAAATTCTCTCCAAAAAATGTGTCTATACATCTGGAAGATCCTGCGTTTCAGGATTGATCTCCTAGTCTGATGAAGATCCATTTTCTTTCTTTCATAGGAATTAGTTTCTTTTATAGGATATGTTATTTTGTTTAATTTTTAGTTTTTAGCTTGTTGAAGCACTGATCGAAGAAGTTCGCATTTACGTAATTGTTGCCTCTCAGGTAATTTCTCACCCACTCTTTATTTTCATTGATCTCATGTTAGTTATATTGCATATCTTTTTAACATTGTGAACAATGTAGAATTTAGGTTGGAGGCAGGGGTTCCCTTGGAAATTTCATCAATTGTGCATAAATTTGGGTTGAATTTTTGTATTCTTGAAAATTTTAGAAGTTGATCGATGAATTTAGGCGACTTTTTAAAATAGTCTAATGATTAGAATGAAAAGGCACTAGTTTTGAAAATTGTTGAAACTTAAACTTTAGCTTTTGGTAAAATTTAAAATTAAAGTTTAATTTATTATTCTTCACTTAGAATTTTGCAAACATTGATCAAGTCATGAATTTTCAAATTTCACATCTAACTTACATTACTAGGACTAAAGTTTGATAATGTAGTGTAACTTCTTGATTATCAGAAATGCTAGGAACCAAGCCTTGGGAACTTGTCCATCATTTTCAAGGAAACAAAAAGAAAAAGAAAAAAAATGAAGAAGTTTTGAAAGATCCAGTTTAAAAAATAGTGAACATCGAAAAGGGCTACCTATTGAATGGATGAAAAAGAGGAAATTGAAAAGGGGGAATTTAATTATATATATATTTATATATAATAATGAAAAAAAAATCAAAAGCTAAAAGTAAATTGCTTAACAATAAGGCAAGTTTTGGTTTAGGCTTCGGTTGATTTGACCATTCCATTTGATTATCAATGATAACATGAATGTGGAGAGCTAAATCTATACTAGTGATAAGTATAGATTTCACTATACAACATGGAACTCAATGTTTGGAAAGGTTTTGAATAAATGATTAATGAATTGAACTGAATGTGGATATTTACCAAGTACTAAGATCTAAGATGCTAATAGTTTTTAAAATTAGTGTGCCTTGGAAATCTATGATTTAGATCATCTTTAAGGATTTATTGAGTTTACAGAAATAACTCTTCTGAGAATTTCTTTCATGTATTTAAGTACTAAATTGATCTACTTAGATATGTTTTGTATATGCAAGGTGATTTTGAACCCAAAGACGAATATGTTATTAAATTGTTTAATTGAGGCTAAAAAGGAATCAATTGAAGAATTGAATATTTGGATTGTGAAGATGAAAATATGAATACCCAAAGATCCATGGAAATCATGTGTCAAGGTGGAGAAAGCAACTGGAGATTAAAGAGTGAAGAACGGAAAAAAATCAACAGATAGAATATATGCTTTTGATTCCTTGTGATTGATTACCTGGATCTTCATGAGACATCAACCTATCTCGATTCTTATCTTATGGATAATTGTTAATTGGTTTTACTGAATTATCTTCCAATTAGAATGGATTACAATCTATTTCTAGTTGAGCTATCAACTTAAGAAGACGAATTGAATTCAAAATTTATTAAATGAGGATTCTTGGATCCTTAGTTGCTTTTAATTGATTGTTTAAACCCTTTTTCCTCCTACTGGATTAAAACCCAGACTAACTATTTAGTTCTATTAGTATTCTCAACCTAAATCCTTATGGATTGAGCTCGATCTCACCGAGTTATTCTACTGCACAGTCATGCACTTGGGATTGTTCAACACCATACTTGTTTAAATTGTCACACCCCAAACTCAGAAACCAGGCTCACAAAATTCCCGATCACCGAATCCGACGTTGACAACCTCCGTAGTATCCCATTCTCTCCTCCCGATAACCATATGCCAGATTCCGATCTTGGGATCCTACAAGGAGGATTTTCAGTATAATTTTCTTTTTTGAAATGGTTAATGGAATGGTTAATTTGATTAGGTGGTTATACCTTTTATACATGGAATTGATGCATATCCAAGAAATGAACCTGGTCAATATATCACACATATGATGGTGCACCAGCTTAACAATGAGGGAGAAGAGATAACAAATCCCCTATAACTCTTGCACGCACCATGCTACTAAACATATCTTGAAAAAAGTATAAATAATTTGTATGAGCAAACCACAGCTCGTGAGTCTATTGCGTGCCGGGAGTAAAACACAATTTATTGGGGCGCTCCTGTAAAGACATCCAAAACATCCACATGCATATTGTCAACGAAGCATGTTATCATAGGTGAGCATGTTACCAACCAAGCATAATATTAAAGTTCGTCATGTTAACATAAATCATGATCAATTTTAGGCATACTGTTAGGACTAACGATCGTAAATCATGAAAATAGTTAATCATCATGTACAAGATAATCAATTTCATGTTCCACTACAAAGCATATGATGTAAAAGAAATGACAAAGCTGATACATGTAGTCGGGATGATAGTATGTGGTATCGCAAGCCGCGGGGTTCATCACATGGAACTTCTATCCAAACCAATCTCATACCAAAATTCGTATAAGTAGATTCAATGTGGTAAACTCCTGATCTCAGGTTGGTCGCGCGCCCAATTGAAATCTTAGCCCTTGCGAAGGTACACATAATAATTTGGTTGCGAACCACCAGCCCAAGTGGATAGTGAATGAATGAATGGATGAGTTAAATACTAAGTACGCAACTCCTACTTAGTAAATCCACATATAACGACCATAGCACTCCCGATGTGCGATAAGGTTCTACTTCACTGTATGCACAGTAGCCTGCCAGTACAGTAGCCTCCCAACTACTGGTAGCTCGACCAGGCCCTTAGGCCCCGCCCACACCAGCATCCGCCCACGTGTGCCCGCCCATGTGTGTAACAGTGAAAGAGAGTCATAATGTTGGTACTGTAAATGAATACTATCAGTCGTGTCAAGGTTATGAAATGCAAGACCTACTTGGCCAAATGTCATATACAAGATGCAGCTCAAGCATGCAAGTCCTCATCTGAATCCACATATTAGTACAGTTCCTCTCTGGATAATCACCGGGGTCTAGTACACTCAACACCAGCTTGTCGCCCTATCTAAACTCACAACTGGGTAAGTGGAAGAGACCTCACTATCTGCCTGCCAATATCGGGCCTGACTCGTCGATAGCTAACCCATTCCTCAAGGTGGGTCAGACTCAGCCTAGTCATTGCCCCCTCACTCGGGCGGGTAAGGCCTTACCCCCTTCCAACCGACCACGACACAGTGGGAGACGCGGCCTACTGGTATACGGCCCTCGTGCGCTCATGTATCCACTCAGTCTCGACATTGGAGCATCCTCTAGTAATAAGAAGGTTTGGGGACTTTCACCCTGGGACATCTATGGTGCCCCTGTGCTAGAACAAGTACTTTCGGTGTCCGATCCTGTCATCCATGCTATGCCCACGAAGGCTACGACCCTAATGTCGCTAGGGCGTACAACAATCAAATCATACCATGCAAGGTGCATGAATCACAATATCCAATCATACATTAATCATGTGTGTACCGTGTGCTCATGTGGGGTAACTTTGTCTATCAAGGAGTCCCATAAACAATCCGCCCAATGGCATATGCTATGATCAGCCACTCCTCATAATAAGCATACAAATGATGACATGGGCATGTAACATGATGCTATATTAAGCATATTCTCAGTGTCCTACCAGACTAGGTGCACTAGCATGACTATCAGATATAAACAATAATCGGCATAAACACAAGAATAACCAATGTGACGCAAAGGTCCATACATTTAAGTGTCTTCAGTAGCACACTGAGGCCCTATACCTCTTGTGAATACTTAACAAATGGCCACCAGGGCTCCTACAACACGCGCATACATAAAGTGCATAGGTTATGGTGGTACACAAGTTTTAACATGTATCATCATTATCATAGACATCATTCAACATCAAATTTATCCTCATAACACGTATCATGCAATCATTTGCATAGAGTACATAGCATATAGGAATTCACATGCATCATTAATATCATGGCCATTGTCCAATACTATCATTATATATGCCCTAGGCATATTAGTTATCTATCATGCATAAGGTTATCCTTACGTCTACTAACATCATTTATTTATCATTATCCATGCATCGAGTAAAATATGGTTATCTTATCTACATTATCATCACGACAATCAATACGTGTATTATTATCACTTGGATATCAAGCATTGTGGTCAACTAATATGTTTTCTTATCATGTATATGTGTGTGTATGTGTGTGTGTGTGTATAATATCATCATCATTACCATGAGGTTCATTTTCACTTCAAGATTAACATAAACAATGTCATAAGTACTGTAAATAATTACTCATCCATCATCAATGCATATGCTATAATTCAACATCCATTAAATCATATCTATCATTTCAAACAACTCATAATCATCATTATCATGTTACCATACATGTGAAATTGTGGTAATGACCACTTTAGTTGAAGTGGAAATATGCCATGATGTCCTAGAGGGGGGTGAATAGGACCTTTTTAATAGTTTACGATAATTTAAAAACCTATCACCCTATCCTGAATAAATATGCAAGTATTAGGATTTTGTCAATGTAACTCTAATGGCTTCCAAGCCAAATAGAGGATCCAATCACAAAACTATTCAAAACATAAATAAGATAAGAAACATAGTTCATGATGGATGTGATTGTGTGTGAGGTGTGATTCTACTTAGTTCCAGGTAATCATGTACACATGCAATATGAGAACATTCAGAGAAATCACACAGTAGTAGAAGTAAATAGAAATTTCAAACACAGTCATTTTTATAGTGGTTCGACTACGTGTCTACTCCACTTCCAGCGGACACACTCAACCCTCGTGTGTACCGGATCTCACTAACAGAGGCTTCAAATCAGGTTCACCTCAAACCAGTATAACCTACACCAGGCTGACTCTAACGTGTCTCCACGACATAAGTTTATGCCCCACACAAGAGCAAGGGTCAACACACAACACCCAAATTTTAGGACACATAGGCCAAGGATCCACGAAAAGAACCTAACAGTTTATGCTCTCATGAGAAAGGGTCAACACACAACACCCAGGTTTTAGACCACACAGGTCAAGGATCCACACGAGGAACCTAAGAGTTTATACTCCCATGAGCAAGGTTCAACACACAGCACCCAAGTTTTAGACCACACAGGTCAAGGACTTACACAAGGACCTAGGTTTATGCTCTCCACAGAGCAAGGGTCAACACACAACACCTCCACATACACTCCCATCGGAGGCCTCCTATGAGGACTGGAAAGGGGTGAGAAGCACCTTTGACCCAGTCCTACAAAAGGAATGATCGAAAGGATCTCTGGACTCTAATGACTTACAGATAAGTAGCTGAGCCCCATTTAGCACGTTGATGAAGATCTCCTCCTTTGATGATGAAGAATCTTCAACTCTCTTGAACCACAACACAGATGATGCTCTAATGTAAGGCAACAGGTTGGGTCAAGGTTATGTTAGAATCTAACTCTATTAAATATTTTCCTATTTGAGAGACAGAGTGATTCTAATCATCAATGCATTCAAGGTATCCCAGCTCAATGATTTGTCATTAAGATGGTAGCTATAGTATCCTTAGATGCAGAAGTTCATTCCCTAATCCACTCTATTGAATATCAATGATGAGGGTGGATTGGAGGATGAACTCCCATTAGAGAAAATGATTTAGCGCATATGATCTGGATTTAAACACTCAAAAGCACTATCTATTTTCTCTACAAACAACCAAAGGCAAACTCTCATTAAATGGGCAAAAAGTTCCAACGGAAATAAAACAGTCATATTTTTGACAGAGTCGATATCATCGAGCAGGGTTCGATATCATTGAGCGTATACTCTCGATAACATCGAATAGCCGCTCGATGACATGTACTCAATCTATCAAACGCTTTTAAACATTTTTACTAACTGTTGAGAAAATTGAACACTCTTCGATGTCATCGAATTTCGAACTCTGATTTCATCAAAACAAGGTTCGATTCCTCAACATTTGAAAATTAGAGAGAAGTTGCCTTTAAAACTTAACAGGTATTTGATATGATCGAGCATCCCTTGATATCATCAAAATTTGAATATCGATAATAACGTCAATTCATCGATATTTTCAAGGAATTTTCCTATAAGCTTGCTAGACAGTTTGTGTCTTATTTCGATGACATTGACCTGGTCTCGATATGATCGATATTTGAATATCAATTTTAATGAGTGATCATCAATACGTGAAATATTTTACCTGTAAGCTTGCTGGATAGTTTTGTGTCCCAATCTGATATCATTGAAGGTCTGTCGATATCATCGAGATTCGAATTTCAAGGATATTAAGGCTCTCTTCAATATATCGAGAATCACATGATTTGCCTTAACAACATATTGGACACAACTGACCAGATGTCGATTTTATCGAGCCGTCTTACTAAACTCGAGATTTAAAATTCGATGATATCAAACAGTCCACCGATTCATCGATAATTCAGTCCAGAATTCTTTATAGTTGCTGGATATCTGAAGTCCTCAATTCGATAATATCGAGTGAGTTTCGAGGACATCGATAACAGGGTTCGATTTCATTGAATCACGTATCAATAAATCAACAAAGGCAGAAAACTTAGAGATTTTCCTGATTTTGTAAAATAGTTTTCTTACCTTAAACCCTAAGATGTTCTATCCATTTTTAAGGGTTTTATATACTTGGTGTTTTGGGACATGAGATGTGAGGCTAAGTTTATCTTTGTCAAGTTTGGGCTCACATCCTGTTGAGGCGGACGCTTAAACAATCTTCTTATGGGGCTCACTTGTCTTGCTGACTCAACACTCATACTAATTGATAAACCAGGGCACTTTCAATCTCCCCCTTTGTTAATTACGTGACAAAACACCTAAAGTCCTAGAACAGCATCTAGACCAACACCTTAAGTTGTGCGTACATGAACTTTACACAATTTTACAATGCTATTGAGTTCACACACACGATTGTATCATTTAGTATTAGTTACTCCCCCTGTCTTCTTGCAGCTGCTCCCCTAACACCTGTACCACTATTAATAAATAGATACACATAAATTTCTGCTATGGTGGGATTTGTTCTCCCTCTTTTTATCAGTCATTGGCAAAGGGCAATATAGTAATACTAGTTGACTGAAGTTGAAGCATAAAGATATGGGAGAATTAATAGAGACCCAGAGATTACCATACATACCGGATACATCTCTAAAATGCATAATCAGTAAGAGACAGATGTAAAAGATAATGACATCTCTATTTGCATGGAAACCATTTATGCATACTAGGTCAAATAGGAGAGCTGTGATTTTAATAGAAAATAGTAGTGTAGCTTTAAATGACATAAATCACAAAACCAATTCTCAATTGTTAAGGAATATGCAGAAGAAGACAATCACAATTTATACCAATATGTCACAGAATTTCACGTGTAATTGAGAGCAGAGAGATATGACAACAAAGATATATGAATTATAGATCAGCCATCAACAAAAATATCCAAAATAAAAACTACCCGAGCTTGGCAGTCTTACATCATCCATCCCAAACCATTCTAACAAAATATCTAGCCCAACCATGGGCTTAACAGTATATTCCTCATGCAGAGGATATCCATAGATTGTTCCAAAAAAAAAAACGTTAGACCTTTCATGTTATGTAGCCATCACATACACTCTTAAGATCGCAAGGCATTCAAAAAGATATCCATGCCCATACGCTGAGATAAGTATCTGCTGTATGTGATGGCATGAAGACTATCAATACTATGGTGGAGGGGCTGATAAAGATGGGGCTATATCATCTCATCGGCATGTTATCAGATCAACTAGTTGCTGCACCGACTGCTGCACCCCAACCACCAATCTTTCCAATATAGTGAATTGTTCATTCATTGTTTCCTTCATCTGAGTGACTTCTCGTAATGTCGTCCCTATCCGATCTTGATGTAGTTTAAATCTTTTAGCCTGCACAGGGTCAGATGGAGGTGGAGCTTGCTGTGATTCGAGTGGGTCTCCTCTGGCAAGTGCTGCTCCTTCACCAATTTCTCCTTCTCCATGAACCCCCTCCTCGGGTTAATCTTCTGGATATCGATGAAACTTCAAATCCATCTTTGTAATGTTGATTTTGTTGAAATGTTGGAGAGGTAGTTCACGATCATTTGTCAATGGAAGACCGATCTTATCACATAGCACGTGAATAATCCGAGGGAAGGGTAGATGGACATCTCTAGAATTGTGAATTGCATACACCAACTGGTGAACTATCAGAGTGGGAAGACATATCTTGATCTCAGTTGCCACATAATACACTATCATGACCATAAATCCTGTAAGGTCAGCTCGGTTTGTACCCCTAGGATACGCATTTGTGGCGAAGGTGCCATGCAGAACTCGATACTTAAGTTCCATAAATTCTTCCTTTAACGCATTACCCTGGTGCCAAGGAATATCCCTACCATGGTAAAGAAATGTCGTGATCTTAGATCGAGTCATTGAATTTTCAAGATCCATATCAGAGAGACCAACTGGAGGCAGAGTGAGACCAAAGATGCTTGCAATAGATTCAGGGGTAATTTCTTCATCGATATCCCCAATAGAGACAGTGATGGAAGGAGGTTCTACAACAGGAGAATGGCTGGAAGCAAAGAAGCTATAGGTTCTTTCATAATGACATGGACCGCCAAAATCAAGAAGAGGCAACCAATCTATTGCAGCCAACAGAGGTTCCAGATTGTAGAGTTTTAGGCAATCCCTGTCAATTTTTTGTTCATGGACCAACTTCCTTCTAGTATATTTAGCCAGAATAGGATCTACCCTAGCAGGAGGAGAGACAAGTGCGTCATGTTAAGACCCACCACGCAATTTTTTTCTGGTACTTCACTGGCTTGTTGGGGTCCCTTGATTAGTCGCCTTTGCCCTTTCTTTAGGTGCAAGGACTTTATGTCTAAAGGATCTTGAGGATTCCCTAAAAATAGAAGTTTTTCCTTTGTCCTTCCCCATTGAACAGTTACCACTTAGAATGGGATGACTGAGAGTGGGATTTGATAAACAATTGAAGGATTTTGAAAATGAATTGATGATCTTTTCACGACACTTCTCTCTATAATCTAGAAATACCCGAAGACATAAGATGCAATCTTGAGAGATTAAGGGAATAAACAAGGAATTACCGAATTTTGGTGATCTTGAGGACTAACAGATGGAAAAACATGTAAAACGGCCGAGAAGGATGAGCAGCAGAGAGAAGAACAAGCTTCGAGTAACGAAATGAAAATTTTCCCACTCGTCCGCCTTTTATCAGGCGGTTAACTTCGATATCATTGAGCATGGTTTCGATTATATCGATATACCCTAATCGATGTTATCAATGATGAGTTTAAGGGTAGACCAATTAACCTGACGTTTAAGATTCTTGAGAGGTCATCAATGGGATCGATTCTGTTCTGATGAGATCGACGACTTGATTGATTCAACGATTCACTTATCGAGGAGAAGGATGGGACAAGTTATCTCCAGTTTTTGATAATCTTCCATATATGTATAACTCAATATATTTTCATATCAGTCTGTATACACATCAAAATTTGTACAAACATTGTACCATTCAAAATTATAAACAACAGTAATGTTTATGCACAAAAAGTTCCTGAGGTATAGAAACCTCGGATATATCATGATAATCATCAAAATAGCATCATTTCAACAACCATACAAATTTAGATGCGTGACCTGGACATGTTTTCCATGCTCAATTGTTACTAAGCATATGGATCAACCTTTCCATTGCCATTGATGACATAATAGTGGTCACTAATGCGAAGACCCTCCATAATTGATTTTCCTGATAGATCCAGAATCTTGCACTTTTATTTATCAAAGGTAACCACATGTTTGTTGTCACATATTTGAGAGATGGTCATCAGATTATGAGTTAATCCTTTTATGTAAAATGCATTTTCATTTTTGAGCATCTCTATTCCTTCTATTGTTCCACACCCTACTACCATAACAGTGCTTCCATCACCATAAGTGACTATCCCATTATCAAGATCTAAGTAATTTGAGAGAAGGGATTTGTCACTTGTGACATGTCTTGAGCACCCACTATCTAGGTACCATTTAGTACTATTGCTTGTTGAATGATTTGAGTGAGTAATAAGACAAATTTTGTTTTCTTTTACTACCCATGTTGTGACAGAGGCTTCTTTGAGGATTTGTCAAAAACATATCTAGGTACATTTGGTAACTGAATTAGTTTTCCTTGTTTCATTAGATCATTTGTTTTCTGATTTAGTTCACCCACTTGATTCAATAGCTCCTTCATTGTCTTGGTTATTCTAGGTGGAGATGGATATGTTCCTTTTTCCATATTGTTTAGTGGATTCTGTATTGATTTTCCAGTTTGTCTGTATTTACCAGTATGATTCAGACCAAAATTAGATTGAGTCCACCTTGGAGCAATACATTCAAATTTGAAATAGCCAGAGTCTCCACACGAATGACAAATAGAAGTAGCTATTGTTTTACTTCCTGATGCAACTGATTTCTCAAACATTGGTGTTGCATTTTTGGATTTTGATTTGAATTTGTCATATCTTAATCCACTCTTATCTTTCCTAGGCTTCCCATCCTTAAGAGTTTTTCTAATTTTTCACTACTCTGGGAAAATTTATAATTCATTTCAACTGATTTTCTGGATTTCTCTACATCAAACATAAGTGTGTGATTTTCATTCTGAAGATGCATGTTTTTATCTTTCAATAGTTTAATCTGTTTGTTTAGTTTTTCAGACTCAGATTTAAGAAAGGTTTTGATTCCTTCGAGCCTATCATTTTCAGAGTGGTATTGTTGTAGATCATTAATCAAGTGCGTATTGATTTCCAATGTTTTGTCTAGATCTTTTTGCAACAATTTATTTTTGTTTTCATTTATCCCAAGTCTTTTAAGGATATTGATGCTATGGATATAAAGTTGATTATAAGCATTCTGCAATTTATCCTTTCTTCTTCTTCCTTCTCTGTTTCCTCATCATTAAATGGAAATGATTCAGTGGCTTGAGGTTCTTTGATGTTCTCAGTTTCTATGAGAATGTTGGAGGTTGTAGAGACCATAAGAATTTTCAGGAATTTTCGGTCTCCATCGCTCTCGGAGTCACTACATTCTGAATTTGACTCTTCAGTATCATCCCATGTGGCTTCCATTGCCTTTCCTTTAGTTTTCCTATTCGGGCATTTAGTGGACAAATGTCCAAACTTTCGGCAAGTGTAGCATTGTGGCTGCTTGGACTTTTAACCAGATTTACCTGTAAAATGTTTGTTGTCCAACTGTCTTCCTTTAAATGGTTGGCCAAGGTTTTTATGGAAGAATTTTCTGAACCATTGAGCCAACAGAGCTACTTCCTCATCTTCATTCTCCCTTTCACTTTCATCTTCCTCATTTGTAGTGTTCTTTGAAGTTTTAAGGACAATATTTTTTATTTAGGAGTTTGCTTGAAGTGTAGTTCAAATGTTTGTAGGGAACCTACGAGTTCTTTTACTTTCATTTCATCCATGTTTCTACATTCTTCAATAGTTGTAACTTTCAAGTTGAATCGTTCCGGTAAGGATCTTAGAATTTTCCTATAGAGTTTTGGAATTGGAACCTTTTCTCCTAATCCACCCATAGAGTTGCAGATTATATTTAGTTTTGTGAAAAATCCATGAAGGTCTCATACTCTTCCATTTTGCAACTTTCAAACTGTGATCTTAGAAGTTGCAGCTTGGATCTTTTTACTATGGTGGTTCCCTCATGAGTTGTTTCCAATAAGTCCCATGCTTCTTTAGATGTTCCACACATATTGATTTGATTGAAGACTTCTTGGGACATAGCACTGTAAACAACATTCATTGCTTTAGCTTCAAACATTTGGTTTTCTTTATCGAATGTTGTCCACATTTCTTTGGATTTTGGTTTGGTGATAGTTGTGCCATTTTCAAGTACTATTTGTTCGATTGGTGATACATATCTGTTTTCAACAATATCCCAAACATCATGATCCAAGGATCTCAAAAAGTAGTGCATCCTAGCCTTCCAGTAAGCATAGTTTGATCCATCAAATACCGGAGGTCTACTTATAGATGAGCCCTCTCCTTTGGCCATATTACCAACTTCAGTCAAGATTACTCTCTAGGTGGTGAAGCCCTTAAAAAAGACCCACTCTGGTACCAATTGAAATTGCGGTAATGACCACTTTAGTTGAAGTGGGAATATGCTAAGATGTCCTAGAGGGGGGTGAATAAGACTTTTTAATAGTTTACAATAATTTAAAAACCTATCACCCTATCCTAAATAAATATGCAAGTATTAGGATTTCGTCAATGTAACTCAAATGGCTTCCAAGCCAAATAGAGGATCCAATTACAAAACTATTCAAAACATAAATAAGATAAGAAACATAATTCATGATGGATGGGACTATTCAAAACATAAATAAGATAAGAAACATAACTCTAATGTGTCTCCATGACACAAGTTTATGCCTCACACAGGAGCAAGGGTCAACACACAACACCCAGATTTTAGGCCACACAGGCCAAGGATCCACACAAGGAACCTAACAGTTTATGCTCCCATGAGCAAGGGTCAACACACAGCACCCAAGTTTTAGACCACACAGGTCAAGGACCTAAGTTTATGCTCTCCACAGAGCAAGGGTCAACACAGAACACCCCCATGTACACTCCCATCAGAGGCCTCCTATGAGGAGTTGAAAGGGGTGAGAAGCACCTTTGACCCAATCCTACAAAAGGAATGATCGAAAGGGTCTCTGGACTCTAATGACTTACAAATAAGTAGATGAGCCCCATTTAGTATGTTGATGATGATCTCCTCCTTTGATGACAAAGATTCTTCAACTCCCTTGAACCGCAACACAGATGATGCTTCAACGTAAGGCGACAAGTTGGGTCAAAGTTATGTTGAAATCTAGCTCTATTAAATATTTTCCTATTTAAGAAATAGAGTGATTCCAATCATCTATGCATTCAAGGTATCCCAACTCAATGATTTGCAATTAAGATGGTAGTTGCATGATCCTTGAATGCGGAAGTTCATTCCCCAATCCACTCTATTGAATATCAATGATGAAGGTGGATTGGTGGAAGAACTCTCATGAGAGAAAAAGGCTTAGGGTATATGATTTGGATTTAAACACTCAAAAGCTCTATCTATTTTCTCTATAAACAACCAAAGGCATGCTCTCATTAAATAGGCAAAAAGTTTCAACAGAAATAAAATAGTCATATTTTTTACAGATTTCAATATCATTGAGCGTATACTCTCAATAGCATCGAATGGCCACTCAATGACACGAACTCAATCTGTCAAATGCTTTTGAACCACTTTGCCAAATGGTCGAGGAAATCAAATACTCTTCGATGTCATCGAATTTCGAACTCCAATTTCATCGAAACAAGGTTCGATTCCTCGGCATATAAAAATAAGAGAACAGTTGCCTTTTAAACTTACCAGCTATTTGATATGATCGAGCATCTCTTGATATCATCAAAATTTGAATATCGATGATATCGATAACTGTATCGATTCATCGATATTTTCAAGAAATTTTCCTATAAGCTTACTGGACAGTTTGTGTCCTACTTCGATGACATCGACCTAGTCTCGATATGATTGATATTTGAATATTGATTTTAACGAGTGATCCTCGATACATGAAATATTTTACATGTAAGCTTGCTGGCTAGTTTTGTGTCCTAATCTGATATCATTAAAGGCTTGTCGATATCATCAAGATTAAAAATTTTGAGGATATCGAGGCTCTCTTCGATATATCGAGAATCACATGATTTTCCTTAACAGCATATTGGACACAATTGACTAGATGTCGATTTTATCGAGCCGTCTTGATGAACTCGAGATTCAAAATTTGATGATATCGAACAGTTCATCGATTCATCGATAATTTAGTCCAGAATTCTTTATAGTTGCTGGACATCTAAAGTCCTTAATTCGATAATATCGAGTGAGTTTCAAGGATATCGATAACAGGGTTCAATTTCATCGAACCATGTATTGATAAATCGACAAAGGCAGAAAAGTTAGAGATTTCCTTAATTTTGTAAAATAGTTTTCTCACCTTAAACTGTAAGATGTTCTATCCATTTTTAAGGGTTTTATATACCTGGTGTTTTGGGACATGGGATGTGAGGCTAAGTTTACCTTTGACGAGTTTGGGTAAACATCCTGTTGAGGCAAACGCTTGAACAATCTTCTTATGGGGCTCACTTGTCTTGTTGACTCAACGCTTATGCTAATTGACAAACCAAGGCACTTTCAACATGTATCATCATCTCACCCATCACTAGGTTCGTCCTACCTAATGTGACTTCCACACTGGACTTGAACTACATGCAAGGCATGGGGTCGTATAGGTCAAGTGTGAATCCTACTTGGTGAATCAATAAGCCAACCCAAGGGCATAAATGTCCAACCACAATGCTTTCATTGGTGTGGATCTAGTTCCACAACTAAGTGGGTCCCACTAGCTAAAGGTGTATGTTTAACACATGGTTGTGCCCCACATTTTACCACAAGTATGGTTAATAGGATTTTTTTTTATTTAACATTCTTGTGGTATGGCCCACTTAGGTCTAGGTTTGGTTTATTAATGGACGATTGTCCCACACCAAGGGAAGTGTACATGGATACATGCCTCTAAGGGGGATCCCATAATACAAATAGGATCCAATAATCCAACATCAAATAAGAGATAAAATTACAATCCCAAACATAAGACTCACATGCCAACATTGCACAGACTGCACATTGTGTTCGGCCCATGTACCTCATTCACAAGTAAATATTAAGGCTTGTCTATTATAACTTATATAATTCAAATAGAGCCCCTTTAAGTGTGGCCTAACTGACTAGTGGTAGTGTGCAAGGCATGCTGCCTACTAGGCAATTGGCCCACCTAACGGGCCTAAGAATATTTACCATGATGGGCTTTATACTCCCATGTGTCTCTTAGGATTGGGCCCATTGGGCCTTAGTTTTAATTCATTTGGTTTGGCCCGGTGCCACATATGACCTAGGGAAATAAATTGGGCCGCAAGGCTGTCCATCACATGCTCCATAACGTAAAAGAATAAATTACATGATATACGAAGTGGGCCTTATCTGGCAAAGGTGCGGCTCATACAAGGTAGAACCACTTGGGCCTTAGGATTGCCTCATTTATATGGGCCCAAGGTCATCCATATCTTAAGACAACAACTGAGCAGCAAGATTAGACTACATATTTTACAAGTTATATAACACCCGTTTATAAAACATGCTAGGTGGGCCTCATCAGATGAGGGGAATGACACATACAAGACAACCCATATTAGATGGTCCACTTAAGGTTGTGGGCTCACCAACACCAACGACTTATTTTCTATAGTTTTGATGTTGCATTAAATGCATGGGGAAGGTGGTGAACCCCATTAATGTGGCCCAGATGAATTCTATATCAAACAGACTTTTGGTGCAACGTTGGTTCTAGGTCATTTTAGAGTCAGATTCACGATCACGTGGGGCCTACGTATGGTGAAAGAAAATAGCCACTTGGTGGCTCTATGTATGAACTTTACAAATTATATGGTGGGGCTCATTGGTTAGGTGAGTATATTTTACATGATGGCTTAAACATAGGTATTTTGAGAAACTATGCAAGAAGTATAGTGCAGAATTAGTTTTGGCCCAATTTTGAGTATCTCACATGATCACAGGTGACCACCTTTCAGTATATCATTAGGTGCCCTTGGTAGTACTATATATGTACCTCAAAAATCATAAGCTGGGACCAACCGGTTGTGGTCACGTAATATTTGATATAGGGCCAAACATAGGCACTTTAATTTTCTGCACAACCATACCTGGCCCCATTTTGGGATCCACTCCCTGAGCATGTGAGGTCTGATTTGGCCCAGTTAAAATGTTATTTATCTTTTCATTAGTGTAAGTTAGAGGTTACAAGTGGTGGCCTACTCAAACCTCCAGCGTGTGGTCCACCACAGAGGCTTAAATTTGGTACAAAACACAAATAATCAGACAATTTTCAGCAATGGGGTCAGTCACAACATAGGGCCCAATTTCCAAACACTAGGGGATCATTCCTGACAAAAATGTGAGACATCCAAGCTCACTTATATAAGGATTAAACATTATCCAAAGTGGGACCCTTAACTCCAGCATGTGGGGCCCACTACAAGGTGTCAAAGAGGCCTACATGCACTACAGTCAAGTACTTAGAAAATTTCAGCAAACAGAAAGTGCAAAGGAAATGAAATAGATCCGATGGCAAGTGGGGCCCACATGCTAGAAAACCATAGATAAGAGACACACAAAAATATACATGGGTTTCCAGATTGGATGAGCTAATAAAATGCATAAATCACAAGTGATCCCACACCCAAGTAGGTCAATAAGAGGATGAATGTTATGCACAACATAGATCCAACATACACATCAAGCAGTACATGAAATGAATTGATCAAATCCTCAATTGGAAAATCCCATCCCATGGATGGTTTGGGAATAAGTCATTTATGCTTTATATAAGATCCCAATCATACAGAGCCTTGGATGCATTTGGACCATAGAAAACAATTTAAGTTTATACTTACGGAAGTACCCATCAGCCCAGAATTTCCTAAATTCTATCATGAAAGAATCTGACGATGGGGACCATCAATATGATCATTAACTATCTCAATCAATTTAAGAACAAATATCAAGTATATCTGACTGTTGGAATCACGAATATGGCACACATAAGAATAGTCATAATAAGCTCTCAAATACATCTTTCGTATAAGGCTAAGATCTCAGCCGTCCGAACTCCGATTGAGGCTTATTATATACCATTGGAAAGCTAGTTTGATTTCCTACAAATCCAATGGAACATATATATCTAATGTATTTATTAAAGGGATTAAAAGTGGGTCCATTTTTTGGAAAATTGGAATCTTGCATGTGTTGTTGGATAGCAGCCAAGTAAAGTTGATGCCAATGATGATTGGACTGTTAGATGGTATGAAAGTAGGACCAAAGTTAGCTCATATTTTGTTTAATATTATATCCAAGTTTCAACTCTGATCTTAGCATCTTTAATTTTATACAAAATTTACAAGTTTCTGTCCAGATACAAAAACATAATTACATGTGAAGGGTATAGAATAATGTTCATCCTGGTGGGCCATATTGACGTGGGCCACCTTGCTAACCACCATAGCCATAAATACATGCACACAAGAACTCCACACCAATGGGGCCCACACATATCAAGAAAATAAAAAAGAGGAAGAAAGAGGAGGATGAAGAAGATGGAAGGAGGGAGTAAACTCACCTCAAATGGATGGATGGTTGGATGATGATGTGTGGTCCACTCCCTCTAGGTCTGATGATGGGCACGCCTTGGCCCCACTCTCTCTCACTCTCTCTTAAAATCTTAGAATTTTTCTAAGTGTAGGAAAAGAATAAGTGCAAGAGAGATCCTACTCTTATATAGAGAATTGGGGGTTCAGGTGGCAAGATGATATGACAAGTTTATGAGATCTCGTTGGTGCTACAAGTGAGGTGGAAGGTTGTGTATGGTATGGGTAGTGGATGGATGAGTTGGATGGTGCTAAGCATGTATTGGCCAAAGTGTAGGAAATCTTGACATGCATTGGCTAATGGATGGATAAGGGTTGCGGGTTGTAGGTGATGCATGGTGGACGATGAAGTGGAATGTTGCAATTGTTTATTTGAAGTGATGTGACACAAAGCAAGACATGCATTGGATGCATGTATAGGATGAGGTGGACATGAGTCATGATTAGTTTCTAAGGCATGGGGAGAAAGCTAATGATGAGTTTTGGGGTTAAATCCAATTTTGTCTTATAGTGTTTGTCATATATGTGCAAGCTCATATTTTGTCATGTAGCAATTGTCCTATTTTATGGCAATTTCCATGTTCTAAAAGTGAGCTTTAGGCATACATGGGCCTAAGTCCAATGGGCCTAGCATAATAAAGGTTGCTTATGTTACATGATATGTAATTTGGGCCGTGTATTCGATAGGTCATATCTAACTAGTGGAGAGTCGGATTAACACACGGTTTTTTTCACGCCCCAAACTCAAAAACAGGGCACACAAATTTTTCAATCACTGAATCCGGTGCCGACAGCCTCCTAGTACCCCATTCTCGGCTCCCAGCGCGCATATGCCAGATTTCGATCCTGGGATCCTACAAGGAGGATTTTCCAACGTATATTTATCTCGTAAGAAGCATAACCAAAGTTTACCAGATTCACAAAGGCAACGTCATCATCACATATCCGCTAATATAAATATTGAATACAGTGCTGAAAGGGAAATACATATGTCAAAAATTAAAGCTCCAAGAGTCCGCTCCACCCTCCAAGCTCAACGCTGTTGTGACCAAACACCACTTGCACACATCTATCATGCATAAGCTAATAGAAAGCTTAGATGGTGGTGAAAGTGTGTAGACAAGGTAAGTGCCAAGTATACAATACAATGGCATAAATCATACAATATCGGAATGAGCGAAAATACTAACAAGATCATGAATCATACGATATCAGAGTAAGCGGAAATACTGACAAGTTCATGAATCATACGATATCAGAGTAAGCGAAAATACTGACAAGTCCATGAGTGATATCAGTCGTACCAAGGCTATGAGATGCAAGGCATGAATGCTAACGACCATATCAATGCAAAAACATGGCAACCCAAAATGCTAAATGTTGCAGATGCAATGTAATATGTGGTGCAAATGAAATGACTAAGCTGGAGTGAAGTCGGGATGATAATGCGTAGTATCACAGGCTATGGGGTCCATCACATAGTACTTCTATCCAAACCAATCTCATACCTATATTTGGATGGTCAGACTAAATGTAGTAGACTCCTGATCTTAGGTTAGTCCCATGCCCCAACCGAAATTCGTGCCATTATGAAGATACACAACAATTAGTTAAGCACCACCAGCCCCAGTGGATAGTGAATAAATGAATGAATGAGTATGCAACTCCTACTCAATAAGTCCACATATCAGTATGGTTCATCTCTGGAAAATCACCAGGGTCTAGTACACTCTGAAACAGATTGCCGCCCCATTGTGAGTAATAAGGTAAGTGGAAGAGACCTCACTATCCGCCTGCTAATATCGGGCCCGGCTCGTTGATAGCGGACCCATTCCTCAAGCTGGTCAAACTCAGCCTAGCTTTGCCCCCTCCTCTCGGGCATGTAAGGCCGCACCCCCTTCCAACCAACCATGACACAGTGGGAGATAAGAGCCTAACGGTATATGACTCTCATGCGCTTATGCATCCACTCGGTCTAATTATTGGAGAAACCTCTAGTACCAAGAGGGTTCTGGGACTTTCACCCAAGGATATCTATAGCAACCCATATAGAACAGATTTTCGATGTCCCATCAGGCTATCCGCGATATGCCTGTGGAGACTATGGCCTTGATGTCGCTAGGGCATACCGTAATCATAATCACATAATGCGAGATGCATGAGTCACACAGTCTAATCATGCATCAATCCTGCGCATACCATGTGCCCATGTGGGGCAACTCTGCCTATTAGGGAGTCCCATGAACAACCTGCCCTATGACATATGCAATGGTCATCCACATCTCATAACAAACAAGTAGATGATGCATATGGGTATGTATCATGATGCTATGCTGTCACATACTCATATTCGATATCGATAATCGGCATCGATAATTGGCTTATCAAAGGGCCTAAGGGAAGGTCATAATGAGGATGTTTAACCATCATTGTCCATTAATGTGGACATTTAACCGACATTGCTCCCAAGGAGTGGCTCACATAGAGCCAAACATATAGTGGGCCCATGGCCTCACACAAGGGCTTAATCTACATCACACTAGGCCATAAATATATCACATTGGGCCTCATCCATGGCCACAATTACATCACAATGGGCCCCATACAATCTTAATGGGCCACATACAATCGCAATGGGCCACATACAATCACAATAGACCACATACAAGTCTCAATGGGCCACATACAATCATAATGGGCCACATACAATCTCAATGGGCCACATACAATCATAATGGGCCACATTCAATCTCAATGGGCCTTACACAAGGGTCTCATACATCAAGCGGGCTGCATCACATAGGCCTTATACATCACTATGGGCCACTCACACGGGCCTAACATACATCACTATAGGCCGCTCACAGGGGCCTAACACTCACCACTATAGGCCACTCACACGGGCCTAATACACATCACTATGGGCCGCACCACATAGGGCCAATACACATCATTATGGGCCATATCACATGGGCTTAATACACAATACTATGGGCCACTCACACGGGCCTAATACACATTGTTATGGGCCGCATCACATGAGCCTAACACTCACCACTATGGGCCACATCACATGGGCCTAAACACCCACTACTATGAGCCGCATCACATGGGCCTAATACACATCACTATGGGCCACTCACATGAGCTTAACACACATCACTATTGGCCACTCACATGGGCCTAACACTTATCACTACGGGCCACTCAGATGGGCCTAACACTCATCACTATGGGCCACTCACGTGGGCCTAATACACATCACTATGGGCCAGTCACACGTGCCTAACACACATCACTATGGGCCACTCACACGAGCCTAACACACATCACTATGGGCTGGTCACATGGGCCGAACACTCATCACTATGGGCCACTCACACGGGCCTAACACACATCACTATGGGCCACTCACAGGGGCCTAACACTCATCACTATGGGCCACTCACACATGCCTAATACACATCACTATAGGCCGTATCACATGGGCATAATACACATCACTATGGGCCATATCACATGGGCCCAATACACATCATTATGGGCCACTCACACGGGCCTAATACACATCACTATGGGCCTAACACTCACCGATATGGGCCACATCACATGGCCCATAAATACATCACATCAGGCCTTGCCCATGGCCTCGAATACATCACAATGGGCCATAACCCATGGGCTTTCAAATACACAAAAGTGGGCCCTACACATGGGCCTCATACATATCAAGTGGGTTACATCAATGGGCCGCACTAATGGGCCTCATACACATCAAGTGAGACTCTCAAGGTAATGAGGCCTACGACCCAAAAATAAATGGACAGTGTGTGTGGATAGAATACATGCATCAAGGGTTCCACGTCCAACTAAATCACGGGGTTAAAATACTTACATCAAGGTGGGTCACGTCTGGACAGCACAGATAAACACATATATCATGGTAGGGCCTCACTAGCACTATCCAGATATGGACGGTGGGGATATAGAATATATACGGTAAGGTGGGCCCCACCACAACGTTTATTTCCCATCTAATCTGTCCATGCGATCACAAGGACTTGGTTGGAGAGGAAAAATAAATATCACTTAGATCCAAAACTTCTATGACCCGAAAAGGGTTTTAAAGGTGGACATTCAATCTCCACTGATTTCTGTAGTGTGGTCCACCTAATAGATCTGCCTCATTTCTTTGTCTTAAGCCTAAAGACGAGCTTGCCAATTGGATGGACGATTTGGATATAACACATATCTCTGATCAGACCCACATAACTTACTAACATCAAGCAACGTGGGACCCACTGTCCACGTGGACGGTACATACACCAGCGGGACCCACAAAACTTGTTGATGTCAAGACCAGCAGCTAAATACTACAGGTGGGGCCATAGATGGATGGCTTAGAGGTAAAATGCATACATCACTAGTGGGTATCCACCGTCCAGACCTATTGGACGGCTAGGATAAAACACTCATATCAAGTGGGGTCCACTGTAGGGATGATACAGATAAAACCCATAAATCACTGTAGATCTCACAGTCCTTAATGGACGGTGAGGGTACAACAAATACATCAAGGTAACCCTACGTACATCAGGGCCCACCGTCCCATGCACATGGACAGTGTGGATATACAGCAGATCAAGGTGGGTCTCCACCATCTAGATAGTGGACAGTGGGGATATAAAATATATATACCTCACGTGGGGTCCACGGGTATAGTAGACACATTAAAGTGGGACCCACACGGATGGACGGTCTGCATAAAACACTTACATCCAAGCAGGGTCCACTGTCCAAATGGATAGATGATGGATATAGAATAATTACACCTTGGTGGGTCCCATCCACATGTATATCATAGTGGATCCCACCGTCCAGGGACTGGATGATGGAGATATACACATCACGTGGCTCCCACACGTACATCACGTGGGGCCCATAGCAAGAAATCAACACACATATCATGGTGGATCAGCACCGTCTGGGCAGTTTGGGCAATCTAAACCATTTGGACGGTCTGGATGATCTAGACCGTCTGGATGGTCTGGGCAGTCTAGACAGTCCAGATGGAACACACTATCATGGTGGGGCTTACAACAGGAGAGAAAGAGAAAGAGAGAGAGAATCGGTTTGTGGAGGGACCCCGCCACTATGGGTCCGTCTTTGATATAACACATACATCAAGATGGGTCCCACATATGTGGGGCCTCAAATAACAAATCAAATAATAAAATCACCTACCACAAATTCCTTCCTTCCTCCTTCCACCAATAGGCTTTAGAGCTCTAAGGGGGTGGATCGAAGGTTAAGATCGGCTTTGAAGGGCTGGATTAGGTCGTAGGAAGTGGGCCACACCTAGCTTTTCTCTTAGGGAGCATGGACAATTCCTCCCACGGGAGTTGCTTAAAAATAGAGAGAGAGAGAGAGAGATGATGGGAGAGAAGTGATGGAAGAGAAGGATGGTGAGTGATGGACAAGTGTACTTGATGGGTGGAGAGAGAGAGAGTTAACTTTAGGGGTTGCTTGGGGATGGGTGTTGTACTTGACATGATGAGATGGAGTACTTGACATTTGATGTGATTGATGGGACATTCTATTAGGATTGCAACGCACGACATTTTCCTGGAACTGAACGCAGGCCCTCATCTCCTGGCTCGGGTATCCCCTCGGCGAGCAAGACGCAGCATCGGAACCGCGGCGACAGCGCGGTCGCAAGGATAGAAGTCTCGGGTCGAGCAGACTTTGGAATATGCGATACGACTGAGGGTCATGTGCAAATGTTATGTACACATCACGAGTTGCTGAAATTCGACCGAGAGGACTGTGGAAGCCTAAGGAACGATACAGTCTAGGATACAAGCCTCACAACTCTCCCCTCCTAATAAAAATTTTATCCTCAAAATTTAAACCACAACATAACCAATACAGATCTCACCAAGGGAGGAAAACTACACCAATATATATATATATAGATATAATCATAACACAACATACCAACATAATCAAACAACTAAGAGATGGGGATAACGCCCATGAATCTCAAGCTCTAACTCTCAAGACGCCTCATTCATGAGCAATCTAGCAAGACAGTGTTGTTTCAAATAAGAAACAAATGCATTTCATTTGGGAAATTCCAATCATTTGATTAATTACCAAAAGAAGACAAGAAAGACAATCACTTTATTTATATATCCTAAGTTCTTCACATCCCTTTCTCCTTTGATTCCAAATAGAATACTTATGAATTATAGTACACAATCAGTATTTAGCACCTAAATTATGCATAAATGTATAAAATGTTAAAACATAATGTTGAATGCTATGCTGGAAGTCATTGTGCACTGTCAAAAGCCGTTGTGCGCTAACAGAAGCCGTTGTGCACTGGAGGAAATCGTTGTGTGCTGGAGGAAACCATTATGCGTTGGCTTCTATTGTGCCCTGGCTTTTGTTGTGTGCCAACTCTTGTTGTGCGCCAGCTCTTGTTGTGCACCAGCAGTGTTGTGCACAACACCTGTTCTCTACAACGGTTGCTGACTCTACCTTTCTTCTTCTACAATTTCTTTTCTATCTGCGATTGGCTGCTAATGACGCCCTTTGAGGGGTCAAGGGGTATTTATAGCCCTCTCACACATGCGAACATGCCACGTCGTCGTTGTGCAGTCCTCTTTGCGCGAGCCTCCTTTGTGCGGATTCCATTGTGTAGGATCTTTAACTTTGTGCGGAATCCATTGTGCGGGATACTTTAACTTTGTGCCGAATCCATTGTATAGTATACTTTGTGCGGAATCCATTATGCGGGATACTTTAACTTTGTGCGGAATCTGTTGTGCAGTATAGTTTATGCGGAATCCATTGTGTGGAAGCATTGTGCGAATATCTACATTACAAGGTGTATTTCCACATAGCGTTTTGCGCACAACAATATGCGCACAACACTTAATTCTATGCAATGATTTGCACACAACGATCTGTGCACAATGCTTCCTTTTCTGCTACCTTCCTCTCTTTTTATGCCTTAACAAATGCCCCCTTATTCCTGCATTTTTGTTTTTTTACACCTACAAAAATAAATATGTAGGATCAATAACAACTTTTTCTAAACACTATTTTTTATCTACCTCATTATGCGTTTATTTTCTTTCTTGTGGGCTTATTTTCTTTATTGTGCGCTTATTTTCTTTATTGTGCACTGACTGATCTGCGCATAATGAATGTCGCACAACGATTTACACACAATCGTTAGCGCACAACAACCAGGATTCTGCCTATAAATTTAGGACTTGTCTTCATTTTCGCCATCTTTCCCCTCTGATCCACATGTCTTTGCATTCATTTTCTATATTTGTGCGTTAACCTCATTATACCACACAAAGCCCTTTACGCACAATAGCTTATTCCGCACAATAAGACTTAGCACGCAACACCCCTCTTGTACTTGGTCAAAATTCGGCGCACTTCAGGTAGTGCTCAATGACCTTCCGCACAACACTTTTCATACTTCATTCTGCGCACACCAGACGTTCTGCAAAATAGCCCTGCACTCAACACTTTGCACACAACAGCCGTTCTGCACAACAGCCCTTCGCACAATACCTTACGCACAACACTTTGTGCACTTCATTTTACGCACAATAGTTGTTCCGCATAACAGCCCTACGCACAATACCTTGCACACAAACTTTGCGCACAGTGACTTATGCTTATAGATTCGGACTTTAAATTTATTTATTCTTCCTTCTCAGCACTTTACGATACTTTCATTTCAGCTTAATGAATTTTCTTCCTCCTGTGTGGGTTTCAAATGGCTAGCTTGAAAAGACCTCTCGCTTCCCCAAGTACTGTGGGGCCATCTGACCCACAATCTGCAGAAACCCATAATCAGAAAAGACTTCACTTTAGCGAGAATTATAGTTCCTTTTTCAAAGAATTAGCTCCAATTATCATCAACTTTGCATATCATATTCAACGCTTATCCGAGCATATTCGCATGGCCATAATAATGAAGGAGATAGAGGGACCCGCCCTTTTAGGACAAGAATCTGATTAGGAAGATTCGTTAAAATGCACAACCAACTTTCGCACTGATGATAATCGTCCTTCTGCTGCAGAGGCTTCTCCTGCCCCATCAATCCCAAAACGAGCAAGAGAAAAGAGTCAAGATGAAAATTTGTAGGAGAAGATTCGAGAACATAATCGAAGACATTTCCAAAATGCTTGGGATTTAGTCAAGCTGACTACTGAAACAATTAAATTCCGGAACCCGTATAGAGATGAGACCATTACCCTACCCCTGCAACTTCAGCACCACCTCTCCATCCTCCAAAGCGAACCAGCAGACTACATGACACAGGACACGCTCTTATTTGTGTCTAATTGGGTGATAAAAGAGCCACAAATTCTTGAGGGTTATATCATAGATAAAGGCTTAACTCAAAAGACTAGGCAAATAAGATACATGCGCTTTCTCACGCCATGTCATGACCCTCATTCCCTATATCATACTCATTTCTTCGAGACGATTCAACAACGTTTCCGTCATCGTGACTCTTTCTGGGGTAAAGATGAATTTAGAACGCGAGGTCTCTGGACAGTTCATCCATACTACAGTGCTTGGACCAAAGCAAATTTGGAGAAACATCAAGATGTCCTTATTAGGGCAAGAATTTATTATGCCATAGAAGTTACTTCGAATTTTTTTCAAAAAGATACGATGATCTATAAAGGTTTTCTAAAATATTGGTCTTCTACTACGAATTCTTTCCATCTTCCAGTAGGATAAGTAAGTATTACCCTATGGGATCTTTATAGGATGGTGGGTCTACCTATCTCCGGGTCCTTTCTTGATCAGTATGTTCCTTCAAACAAAGAGTTTGCCTTTGTCGCACCCAACAGGGTGCCCAAAATTACAGCAACAACCATTGAACTTTTTCGTGAGACATCTTATTTTGATGATGTCCACAAGATTTCTCCTCTTCAATGGTTGGCGCACTTTTCTCGATACTTGGTGTAAGTATTTTAACCTTTTCCTTCCTTTTCAATCAACACTTACCATAAGCATGAATTACTCATTGGTCTTCTCCCTTTTTTTTCTCTTTTTAGGTTCCCTGGCAACCATTGTGCTGAATTAGAAGCCGCTTGCAAGAAAATAAGAGGTGCGGCCAACTTCACTGCCAAAACTGAACTAGCCGCTTTCCTAGCTTACTGGTTAAGCTTAGTTGTGCTTCCTAGTTCAAAGAGTTCAGACTCTATTCGGCCAACTCTATTTGTAGCAGCGAGTGCAATGGCAAAAGGCAGAAAAGATATTCCTTGGCCCCTCCTATCTTATGTTCATTATATCGAGCTTTCGGTCATACTACGGCACATTGTTTAAGCCCAGCGCTAGGAGTTTCATCTGCTTTTGCTCCATGGCATTATTTCTCCGGATGGCTTGACATTTATTTCCCCTGGACATACAATGATCTGGAGAAGGCTTATGTCCATCCTGACCATCTGCCCTTGTGGCATTTTCTGAAGTGAAAAATGATAACGAAGGGATATGAATGGATAGTAGATAAAATTGACAACACAAAATCCATCGACTTCTTTCCTTTTTACTTAGATTATCAGGCCAAGGATAGAGATGTTGAGGACAACCAGGACCTGGACCCTATTAAAAGGACTTTCTTTCTCTGCATTCGTTCTGGCAGTCTTCCATTACGGGAATGACTCGAGTTCTGACGAGAACCATATTACCCGAATCGATTCACCCGACAGTTTGGGTATGATCAAGCTATGCCCCAAGTAAGTGAAGAAGTCACCAGAACAATGAGGAGCTACAGAGTTGGTCCTTACAACTGGACTCTGATATGGAAGCAGCTCCTGACTAGAAATTTTGGCTCTTGATTCGTCCTCTCATGGTATAATCACAGAGTAACAGCTTCATGCTCCTGGATGTGATGGTGGAGTCATCATTACTATTTAGTATGCAATTGCTTCTCAGTGGATCACCCTATATGAGTTCCTCCCCCACGCTTGAGGAATCACAGACCGGAACAAGGGATCAGATACTTTTACGAGAAAGATCAAGCCACCGTCCCAGGGCAACTTCGTCAAAAAACTTCTGTGGAAGAGCCTATTAGAGAGATAATGCCCTCAAACACTCTTGAAGGCTGAATTGCTTTCGGTTCCCCTTTGGATCCAATAAACTGAAGAGAAAGATCGGCTAGTCCTCATAATGAATTTGAAATTATAGGGGGTATTCTGCCTTCCCCTACTCCCGTAGGAGAAAATCAACCTGCAAATCCTGCTCCTGTTATTCCTCTGGCTACAAAACCTGTCCCTCCTGTAACTTCCCAACCTGTCAAACATGTAGCTGCCACGATTGCTCCTATTATGGATCTTACAGAAACTACAGCTAATCGTGCCATTGCCACAACTTCTCCGGCTATACGTTAAAATGTCATTGCTACTTCTCCCATGACCTACTCTCATGCTAAGTCATTTCTCCTGAGGTTTTATCACAACCAATTCCTTCTCCCTCCCGAGGTGCACATCTTCTTCCTATGAAGACTACTTATAAAGGAAAACAAACCATATTGGAGGAAGACAGCTCGTCAGAATATTTTGCAAACACTAAAAGCTAAGACATGTCTTCTCCCACAAGTCTCACTGATGAAGGAGATGTTTTGCTAAATGCAGATACTGATGCTGAGATAAATGTTGGAGAAGAGAGCAATGCTGAAGTTAGGTCTTCTCTTCCTGATGCTTCGACCACTCATCCTGACACTTTCCATCCCATTCCGAAGACTTCTCTGGATAATGAAGAGTAACTTGACTATGGGGAATATGGTGGTACTCCTATAGAAATATCTTCCTTTCTTTTGATGCTTCGTATTCCCCTTGTCTCGTGGATGTTACTGAGGTGGCTGCTCGTGGAACATCAACTTCATGGGATGCAGAGGCTCAACCCTCTGATATTTAGGCAATGATGGGGAACGTACTTCTTCTTCCCGGTCTAGAAGAAACTTTGCCATCAGTCCCTCAAACATCTGATGCCCCCGCTCAGACTAGCAAGTCCCCTACTACAAGTCCTTCTCTTATTCAGCCAGTGGCCCGAAGTTTGGAGTTTCTTTCTGATCCAATTGATGTCCCTACTCCAAGCACTCTTAACTCAAGCCTTGTAGGAGGTAAGGAGCTTTCTTTCAATGCTATTATGACTATGGAAGTCCCCAGCTCTACAGCTCCTATAACTCATTCTATCCCAATTGCCCCTGCTGTTGCTCCTACTTTAGGTGTATATGTGTGTGTGTGTGTGTGTGTGTGTGTGTATTTCATACCAACATTGAATATACATAGGTTTTCTTTTGAACTTATATTCCCTTTTTATCATTTAGTTTCAGTTGTGCTAACCCCCAGTGGATCTGAAGGATCTAACTCAGTGACTGTGGCTTTCGACAAGTTCTCTCCAGAAAAGGTGCCGCCTCTTATGTTGGGGCTCTTCAAAAATGTGATTTATGTCATCGTCGGTGCTTTTAAAGATCCAACTCAATAGCTCCTTCTAGATAGTGCTCTATCAGTTCTTGCTCATTCAGCTCGCCTGACACATGTGGATATTCAACCTCTCTACACTTCCTTATCACAATTTTATGACTCCACGAAGAACTTAGAAGCAGCGCGGAGTATGGTCATTACTCCTGAAATTCTAAATCGTCAGAAGGAATTAGTGCTTCTTAAGGAGAAAATCTCTCAGGCAGAAGATGTTCTTGCTAACTATAATGCTGTTAGTTAATCTCTCCATGAGAAATTGAAGGTTTTCGATAGAAATAAGGCAAACATTAGTGATCAAATTGCTTTTCTTGAGAAGGAGATTTTATTACTCAAGAGTCAGTGCAAAGTGGAAGATGCAACTATTTGCCAGATTAAAGCGAAGCTTGAAACAAATAATCAATTAATTAGTACCGTACAAACTGAACGGATGAGGAATGGGGAAGCTGCCGCTTCGTTAGAATCTGAATTGATCGGTGTTCCTGACCAGGCCAACATGATCCTTGCAGCTGAGCGCACAACCGCTATAGTACAGTCCCAATTGAAAGAAGAGTTACAACATTACTTAAAGATATTGAACATTACTGAAGATCTGTAGACGTTTCATGTAAATATTCCCTTTATATCATGATATATAAACAGCTTGTAAAATTTCTTAGAGATACTTCAAGCTATTTTTCTCTTTCATCAATCTACATCATGAATCATTTTGGGCATGTTCACCTAGCATGTTCACCTATGCAATAGTCTCAACATGACATCTCAACTAAGCACTATTAACAAAATCACCATATATTATGATTGTTAATATGGGATTCCCCTATGTGATTTATGTTTTGATAGGCAGTGCTAGATTTCAGTTTAGTTAGATAGCCATACACAGTTTAAGCTCTTGAGTAGTTGGAGCAATCATGGCCATGAGTGGGATTTATGGACAGGGATGGCCACAGTAACTCTCTAGAGTTCGCGGGGCTTTACTAGGCTACCTTAGGTACCAAATCTAAGCTCATAGGTCCATCAATGAGTAGGTTTATGCCCTTCCTCATGAGTTAATACCGAAATCAAACCGGGGATTTGGGTTTTCTTCGTCTGTGAGTTCAGACCCATTCCTGGGAGGGTATTTTCGTCCTCATCCATGACGATGTCGGAGAGCTCATAAACAATAATGGTATCACGCATGACTGGCCGTTTTATAACTTTTTAGCCTTTTAAAGCTTTTAGTCGCTGGCTCTGTCCGCTGCCCGCATGGGTATGCACATGATGGCCTTCACGGACTTTTTAGGGCCACTGGCTTCTAACTACTGCCCGAATGGCGAAAGCGATAGGTCTTATACGTAGTTGGCCATGTAAGGCTTGGCTAGGCTGCCTTAAGAAGTAAGCTATCATCGCTGTCATCAACGTTATATGTGGTTGGCTATGTAATTTGTTCCACTATTGGTAAATCAATAATTGATATTTCGCCGTCGCTAACAATGTCCTAAGAACATTCGTATTATGTTTAACATAGTGTATCAGCTTAGCAATGATGGCAATTTTGATAAAATAAGCATATATGAGCGATTGATGATGACAGCGACAATTGTTAATCTTGGTGATAATCATTGACATTCGGCGAATTTGGCGATAATCATTTACGTTTGGCAATAATCAATGCTTGGTAGCAATCATCAATGCTTCAGCAGTAAATTTTGCACATTTTATTCATTCTAATGAAAGGGAGTACATGACTTTGTCCTTCGCAGCTCTTTTGCTCATGAAGATAGAATATAAGGCTATGTCTATAAAGGCTATTTCATCACTTCATCTTTTTATCCGTGATTGCCCCCTTTTGATATAGAAGAATTATCTTGATAATCTTCTAAAGCAAAATTTCTCCTACTGTCAGGAGTAATATTTCTTGAGAAAGCGAGCACTGATTGGTATATTGATGCCTCGTCCATCTTGATCCGATACTATATACCCTGCATTGGAGTAAACTTCAGTTATTACATACAGTCCATCCCATTTTGGGTCAAACTTGCCCCCTGTTCTCCGAGTGACTACTATTGGTCTCTTCAATATCAAAACCAAATCCCCTTTCCTGAAAGATCGATGTTTAACCTTTTTATCGAAAGCAGTAGAAACTCTCACTTGATATAATTGTAAGCGTTGCTGAGTTGCCAGCCTTTTTTCATCAAGCAAATCTAATTCTTTCAGTTGTATTTTTGCATTTTCGTCATCTGTAATTGATTGATGCACTGCTATCCTTAGGGAAGCAACCTGTATCTCGATCGGCATGACAGCTTCCACATCGTAAACTAACGAATATGGGGTAGCCTGTGTTGCTGTACGATGCGTTGTTCTATAAGCCCATAGAGCTTCCTGCAGTTTTTCATCCCAGTCATGCTTATTCCCACTCACTGTTTTCTTCATTATTTTTACAATTGTCTTATTGAATGCTTCAGCCAGCCCATTGGCTGGAGGATAATAGGGTGTTGAGAATGATTGATGAATCTTGAATTCCTGACATAGCTTCTCAATTCCCTTATTTTTGAAAACAGTACCGTTATCTGTAATGATTTTCTTTGGGATACCATGGTAATATATTATCGCATGCCGAATGAAACTAACCACATCTTTCTCTTTAATGCTTCGCAGTGCAATCACTTCCATCCATTTTGAAAACTGGTCCGTTGCTGCTAATATATACTATTTTCCTCTAGGCCACAGTGGATTTATGGGGCCAATGACATCAAGTCCCCACACGACAAAAGGCCAAGAAGTAGCTGACTGATGAAGGTCTTCAGGAGAGACATGTATGATGTCTCCATGGAATTGACAATCATAGCACCACTTCGCATAATTTATTATGTATTTAAACATTGTCAGCCAGTAATATCCCATTCGATGCACTCGGTGGAACAAATTTATCCTGGCTTGATGCGCCTGCATTCCCCAGAATGTGCCTCTTGTAGCATTTGACGTGCCTCTTCTTTATTTAGACATCGCAATAACATTTCATTATAGGATATTTTGTATAATTCCTCATTACACAAAATGAATCTTTTTACTTTCTGCTTAATTTGTGATTTCACTCCTGGATCGTCGAGCAAGATATCGTACTTGAGATAATCAATGAAAGGCTTATGCCAATCATCTATTGTCACTTCTAAGCATGATATGAGTAGGGCTTCCATTGTTTCACCAACTATCTCTGCCAAAGGCAGGAATCTCCTTTCTTCGATTGTTACTTGCAGGGGGCTTCGATCTGGGCAAGATAGCGCTGCTGCTAGACTGGCCAGAGCATCGGCCTTCGCATTCTCATATCATGGTATATGCTTAACTTCAACATTTAAAATTTCTCCAATAAATGTTGAGTTTTTTTATAATACGGCAGAAGTTCTGATTTCCTTGTCTTAAATTCCATCGCCACTTGATTTATGACCAGCTTAGAATCCCCGTAAATCTGCAAGTGTTTTATTCCCAGTTCACTAGCTATCTCCATCCCGATGATGAGGGCGTTATATTCAGCTTCGTTATTCATACACACCGTACCTAACGTGAAAGAATAAGGCAACAAATCGCCCTGTAGGGTAATGAATATTACTCCAGCACCTGCCCCCGTTGCCCGAGCCACGCCATCAAAGAACATTTGCTACACTTTAGGTAATTCTGTCATCATGACTTGTTCATCTAGAAAGTCATCGAGAATAACTTCACAATCTGTCACAAGATGAGCCGCTAAAAAATCTGCCACTACTTGTCCTTTTACTGCTTTCGCCGATTCATACGTGATCGCATACTCTGACAACAGTAACATCCACTTTGCCAACTTTCCTGACAACATCGGCCTTGTAATCAAAAACTTAATGGGATCTGCTCGAGATATCAGAGTTATGTCATGGGAAAAACAATACCTTAATTTCTAAACTGCTAACACCAGCAATAGACATATTTTTTTGATAGGCGTATAATTGCATTCTGCACCGATCAATGTTTGACTTAAATAATAAAGTGCTGCTTCTTTTCCATTTTCATTCACTTGCGCCGCAGGGATCCTAGTGAATTCTCAGTTGTTGATATATACAAAATGAGGGGCCATCCTTTCACGAGGCCTGTTAATACTGGAGGTTGTTTCAACAATTCTTTTATCGAATCGAAGGCATTTTAGTAGGGTTTATCGCATATGAATTTTGTTCCTTTCTTTTTCAGATGAGAAAATGGCTAGCATCTTCCCGCTAGGTTTGGGATAAAGCGGCGAATATATGCTAACTTGCCTGCAAGCTTTTTAGTTCTTTCAACATTCTCGGAGGAGGCATATCCCGTATAGCTCTAACTTTCTCTGGATCTATTTTGATACCCTTGTGTCTCACCATGAAACCAAGGAATTTTCCTGATGACACTCCAAACACACATTTAGTTGGGTTCATCTTCAACTGTTTCTTTCTGATTCGGCGGAAGACCAATGCCAAATGTTTACGATGCTCTTCATGATGATTTGACCTGACCACCAAGTCATCCACGTAACACTCAACATGCTTATGCATCATGTCTTGAAATATGTTCTGCATCGCCCTCTGATACGTTGCTCCTGCATTCTTAAGCCCGAATAGCATGACCTTATAACAATATATCCCTAACAGAGTTCTGAAAGTCGTCGCCTCCTCGTCTTCAGGCACCATTCGTATTTGATTGTAGCCGGCGTAGCTGTCCATAAGGGACATGATAGCACACTACATAGTACTGTCAATTAACATTTCTGTTATCGGCAGTGGAAAATCATCTTTTGGACATGCTTCGTTCAAATCTCTGAAGTCAACACAAACCCTGATCTGCCCATTCTTCTTCTTTAATGGAACTATATTTGATATCTACTTGGGATATTTAACTTCTCTAATGAATCCAACCTTTATCTGCTTGCCTATTTCTTCTTCTATCTTGGGAACCAAGTCTAAATGCAACTGCCTCTATGTTTGCTTAATGGGTCTTTTGTCGTTAGAGATATTTAGCCAATATATCACTACTGTCGACTCTAGACCTGGCATTTTCACATACGTCCAAGCAAAGACATCTTTATTTTCCTTTAAGAGACTAACAAATTGATCAGCCTCTTTTTCTGATAGACTAACACTTATGAAAGTATTCAATGGTTCTTCCTCTATTCTCAAATTTATCTCTTTTAAGTTGTCAATCATTGGTTGCCCCCCATCCTCCATTTACTTTGGAGTTGTCTCGAGCTTGCTGATTATATCAAGGTCTGTTTCTACAATTTGGTCGGCCGTTACCATATTCACTGAAGATTCAGCCCCCAGTCCTCGGAATTTTTCTCGCTTCTTTTGATTGGCCCCGATTGGAATATGAATTCCTTTCTCATAATTCAAACCAACAGGTTCTTCGTGGTCAAAGCCCATTTTCTTCATGATTTTTGACTTTTCAAGCTATATCTCTCTAGCTCTTTGGGCATTAAGCTTCCATTTTCTTCATTATTTTTCGCACCACTGCTGACTGCTTCATCTTGTTTTATTTCTAAAGGAGCACAAAATTTAATCGACTCTGGATACCTTGCGCTGGGTTTAACACAGAACCTCTTCAGAATGAGGGGAAACGGCCTATTCCTCTTAGCATATGAGAGCAGTACCGTATAATTTGACTATAAAATCTCCAATTGTTCAGGCGATAGCAACATTAATGGTGGTTGCCCTGGCTGTCGCAAATGCTTCGGGACAAAATAGAACTTCTTCTTCACTTTCTCTATTACAGGCAACTTCATTCCTTTTTCTTTCACTATTTCCATGTAAGCATTTTCTTAGTTTATGTTCTCATCGTTCTCTTTCTCTTCCTTGCTGGAAAATGTATCATTATAACTCGCATCTGCGAAGAAAGCTTCAGCTTCTGTATACGATCTTTCATCGGCTAACACTTTATGTTGTACCCCGTCTTTACAGTACTTGAAACACTGGTGCAGGGTAGAAGGTATGATGTCATACTAATGCATCCACGGTCTTCCCAAGACAAGCTACTGGAGCAAAGGTTTTCATAATCAATTCCCTCAATTTGAGTATACCCTTGTACAACCAGTCTAGCCTTGTTTCGAATTATATTACCAAGTTCATCAGACTTATTTTTGAAAATCCACTTAGTACCAATAATATGTTTATCTTTAGGTCTAGGAACAAGGTACCAAACATCATTTCTCACAAATTGGTTAAGCTCTTCTTACATCGAAACTATCGAGTTTTTGTCAGTAATAGCTTCTTTTACGTTAGCTGGTTCTATCTGGGATGTGAAACATACGTAATTACATATGTCTTTAAGTTGTCTACGAGTGCGCACACCAGTGAGAGGGTTTCCAAGAATCTGAGTGGTTGGATGATCGTTAACAGTTCTCAATTCAGAACTAGATAGAATTGATGAAGTATCTGGTTTGTCAATTAAAAGAACTTCATCATTATCTGAACTTGGGGTAGGTGTATTCAAGTGATCGTCTATGACCACATTTAAAGATTCTTGAATAACACCTGTCCTTTTGTTCAGTACTTGATATGTATGACTGTTTAAAGAATATCCTAAACAAATCCCTTCATCACTTTTAGTATCAAACTTTCCCAGATTTTCACGGTCATGTAAAATATAGCACTTACTGCCAAAAACTCGAAAGCATTTGATAGTAGGCTTATTTCGAACCACATTTCATAAGCCGTTTTATTATTAGATTTACTCGTATAAACCCGGCTAATTATATAATAAGTAGTATTAACAGTTTCAATCCAAAGACTTTTAGATAGCTTCATACTATTCAACATTACATTAGCTATTTCTTGAAGCACTCTATTTTTCCTTTTTACAATTCCATTTTGTTGAGGAGTTTTAGGCGCAGAGAGTTCATGTGATATTCCTTTATTACTACAAAATTTCTCAAAACTGCTATTCACAAATTCAGATCCATGATCACTATGGATCTTACAGACTTGAGAACATTTTTTCGTTTAAATCCGTTTGAAAACTCTTTTTATTTCATCAAGGGTTTCTGACTTATCTTTTAAGAGTGCTACCCAAGTGAATCTGGTAAAATCGTCCACTATTACCAAAATGTATTTTTTGCCACCTCGACTTTCTGTCCTGGTAGGTCCTATAAGATCCATATGGAGAAGCTCGAGTGGTCTTGATGTGGCATTGGAGTTCACCTTCTTGTGAGAGCTCCTTGATTGCTTGCTTATTTGGCATTCGCCACATATTTTGTCTATCTTTTGTAATTTAGGTAGACCTCTTATTAGTTCTCTTTTGCTCAGTCTATATAAATTACGGTAATGTACATGTCCAAGACGTTTTTGCCATAAATCAGTCTCATCGGTATGGACCATGTAACACGTTTGACTAGATGAGCTGGATTCACTAACAATATAGCAGTTTTCAAAAGTTCTGCAACTAGTTAATATTACCGAACCCTTATTATTTAGAATTTCACAACCTTGGTTAGAAAATCTTACACTATGATTATTATCGCATATTTGAGATATGCTTAATAAATTGTGTTTTAACCCTTCAACGTATAAAACGTTTTTAAACAAAGGGAGGTTATAGAGTTGAACCGTACCTTGGCTAATAATCTTACAATTGCAGCCATCGCCGAATGTGACTGAACCATCAGTCATGTCTTTAAGATCGGTGAATAAACCTTCATCACCAGTCATATGCCTTGAACATCCACTGTCTAGGTACCACTTTGAATGACTTGTAGCTTTAAAAGCAGTGTGGGCAACCAAGCAGGTAACCTTAGGAACCAATTTTAAAACTATTTTGGGTTTAAGAGTATAGTGGGTCTTCTTTTGATTGTAGTTATTATTAGAGTGACCAACTGAGATAGATTTTAAGAGCTCCTTAAGAAGATCAACTATTTTCTCAGCTAAAGGGTTTCGGTTCTGATTTTTATAGTTGATATAGTTATTTTTAGGTTTTTGAAAAGTTTTAGAATTTTTAGAAAAAATTTGATTACTTTTCCCTTTTGAGTTCGAAGTTTCTCCTCTCACAAACTTGGGAGGAGTGTTCTTCTGTTTAGGAGGAATATTCTTATCGTAGCCCAAACCGGATCAGTCACCACATTTTCTTGATCTGGATAAAAGTTTTTCTAACTTTGGATCACCTTGGGCATATCTCCATGTATCCTTTAAACTCAAAAGAGAAGAGACTTCAAGTTTAAATTTTTCATTTTCAGATTTCAGATTTTCAATCTGAGAGGTTTTGAATTCCAAATCGCATTTGTGTTTTTCAAAACAATATGAAATATGGGATTTTTCTAAAACAAGAGACTCAAAATTTTCTTTAAGCTTTGAAAATTTTTCTTTTTAAAGTTTTAAGTTTCACAGCAATTTTACAACTTTCCTTGTATAGAGCATTGTAAGCATCTTGAAGATCATCTTCATTTTCACATTCACTGTTCAAATTTTCTTCACTTGTTAAATCATTATCTGAATATGTGAATTTGGCTAGAGTCATAAGGGCTTTAACTTCACTGCCCGACTCGGTTTTAGAATCTTCTGAATCAGAAGAGGCTTCAGAATCAGAGGATTCATCCCAAGTAGCCAACATACTCTTCTTTTTGGGTTTGTCCTTTTTAGGACACTTGTTTACTAAATGCCCATATTCTTGGCAGTTGTAACATTGACTATCTTTTAAAGATTTCCAAGTCTTAGATTTAGATTTAGATCTTTTCTTATCATTTGCTTTTTGAAAATCAACCCTCTTTTTACTTTTGAAAATTTTGTAAAACTTTTTCGCTAAAAGGACCATATCGTCTTCAGAATTTTCTAAATCAGAATTGTTTTCTTAAGAAACATTTTTAAAAGATTTAAGGGCAATAGATTTCTTTTAGGAGCTTTAAAATTTAACTCGTAGGTTTGTAAAGACCCAACTAATTCTTCTACCCTCATAGTATCCGTATCACGAAGTTCCTGGATCGCAATTACCTTAGACTTAAACCGTTCAGGAAGTGAGCATAATATTTTTGCACACACTTTACTTTCTAGGATTTTATCTCTAAGACCCTACATAAAATTCACAATGTCATTTAATCTAGTGTAGAAGCCCATAAACATTTCATTTTCTTCCATATGTATTTCCTCAAATTTGGTTGTGAGGAATTGGACTTTAGATTTCTTGACAATCCCTCGTGTGTTATTTCTAAAATATCTCAAGCTTGCTTTGTAGAATCATAGCATATAATTCTTTTGAATTCATCCGATGATAGTGCGCAAGTGATTGCATTTAGTGCTTTTGCATTTGCTCTACTCTCACTTTTCTGAAGTGTGGTCCATGAGAAATAACGTGTTACTCTCATTGATTTTGAACCATCAATCCCAGTTACTTTAGTGGTAGGAGGGGTCCATTCATTCACTGCGGCTAACCACACACCTTCATCCATGGATTTAAGGAAGATCCTCATCCTGGCTTTCCAATAGGCATAATTGGTGCCATCAAAAGGTGAAGGCCTAGTGACTGAAAGGCTATCAAAATTTGGCATCATATATATAGCTTAGATCGGTTAGCTCAGGAAATAAATCCAAATAACAAGAATTAAAATGAGCTATTAAGCTCTGATACCACTTGAAATGGCCAAGCTATATGTCCTAGAAGGGGGGGGGGGGGGGGGGTGACTAGGATAATGTCAAATTTAAACAATAATAACGGAATATAAATGAATAAAAGATAACACTATTAATAAATCACTATATTGGAATGTAAATCAACCTCAAAAAGAGAGATTGATATCAATGTTGTTCTGAGGACAACCTTACACCATAAAAACCAAAGGTTTATCGTAGGACAACCTTATTTCTAGAACAAATTAAATATCAAAAACTCAAACAAAAAGGAAACAAATGAAATAGCAAGAAATAAATTCTAAACTATTACAACATTCCCCATAATGCTTGAAATGTAAATATTATAACATTCACATTCACATATACATCCTACAAATCTAAATGATCAAAGATAGAAAATATAAATCACACATCCACAAAACATAAAGAGTTATAGTGGTTCGCCTGTGTGTTCACCAACTGTTAAAAAACAGCCACACAAATTACTACTCCACTGCTAATATCCTCACACAGGGGATATTAGCGTTCACTATCAAAATAGGTTTTCACAAGTTCACCCAAAACCTTCACAATTGTATCTTTTTAAAAAAGGGCTTACACAATTCAAAAACCCTCACTTCTGAGTTTTCTGGCTCTCCTCAGATAACCAACACAATGAGATTTTTCTGGCTTAATCTCAAATAAAACCAAAATAAAAATTTATATAAATATAAAATACCTAGATTTCTCCTTTTGTTGCAGCCCGGAAGAACTAATCAGAGTAGAAGATTGAATGTAGAAATTCAAAGTCCAATACTCACTTTGAAATGGTTCTAAGTTCTAATTGATTTTAAATTAAACTAGTTGGCTAGCTATATTTGATTTTGATTCTAAGAAGAAGGAATATCACAATTCCTCTTTTCAATTAAGATTGGAATGTAGAAACAAAATTAAATTAATAAAGCTAACAAAAGATAATATAAATTATGCACAAAGTAGCTTAAAATGAACACAAACTTATCTCAAAGTGATCCCTTAATTTTACTTGAATTGAGTTATGAAACTCTGAAATTTGTACTCTATTTATAGTTGTAGAAACTCGGCTATGATTGGTCCTAAGGACACTACGACTGGTCGTAGGAGAAACAAATTTTTGAATTTTTGAGCGCGATCGGATAAAATTGTTCTACGACTGGTCGTAGGGTGTCTACGACTGGTCGTATGCCCTCTACGACAGGTCGTAGCATACCCACGACTGGTCGTAGGACTCAAAGATTGGTTGTTGTAGTTTGAGTCGTAGAACCAGGACTAGTCGTAAGACGAGTTGACATTGTTCACACGACCAGTCGAACAGAGTCCAGGACTGGTCGTGGACAAACAGAAAATTCTAAAAAATTGCAACTAACTTAGGACTGGTCTTGGAATTTCTTGGACTGGTCGAGGCAGTACTAGGACTAGTCAAACAAGATTCAGGACTAGTCTTAGAACAGTCCAATTCCATGTAAAATGATTCAATTGAATTATGTATTCAAAATAACCTACCCTAAGGACAATCTAAGGTCAATCATACCTTGAAAGTGAGGTATGAACATCGAGACTTCATATCTTCAGATGATAGATGACCTTTGAAGATTGTGAAGCTTGAGATATTTGAACTTGATATAGTACTGAACATGAGATCTTCTATAGCTTGAATAACAATTCATCTTTTGTTGTACACTGACTTGAGCCTTGAACAAGATCACTTCTACTATTGTAGCTTATACTTGCATTCTACTTTAATAGCTTGTACTTGCATTTCTTGAAGTAGTTTGAAGTAGTTCTTCGTTCTTGACTTGAAGTAAAGTTCTTAGAGCGGTGATGCAATGTCTTGAACATTTATAACAATGAACTACGCAAGACATAGATTGAGGTTTTGGCACTACAAAATTTGACAACCAAAGGAGCATAAAACCATAACACTTACAAGTACATCCACTTTTTCAAACGTGAAACCCTCATGAGAATTAACAATCGGGGTCTTTTGTCGTAAAACCTCCCTCTGGGGCAACTCGGCTCTTCTCTCCTTTCCGTCCTTTTGCCTTTCACTTCTCTTACTTCCTGATTTCTTTTTTCGTGATCAACCACATTTGTGATCAACTTCTAAGATCCTTTTCTAACCATTTCATAATTGAACGCCGGCATCTTTTGAGTCATTAATTCTAGAGCATGCGCTTTTGTAGCCAAGTCGCGAAAGGTTCTGATGTCTGCACTGGTGAGACCAAATGCTATTCCGGTTTCCATAGAGTTCAGGCACATTTTCACCTATTCTTTTTCTTCTGGTAATTCCCTGTAAGAAGCTCCCAAGGTCTTCCATCTGTCTATAAATTTTTCCACTGGCTCTCCTTCTCTCTATCGCACTAAAGCTAGTTCCGTGATACTGACATCATGTTTTGATTAGAAGAAATTTGACATGAACGCGTCTTACATCTGTACCCATGTTCTTATCGACCTAGGCGTTAAGCTAGTATACCACCTGAATGCTTTATTCGTTAGAGAGGACCTAAATAATCGGAGACAGTATCGGGGTACTATGGAGCAATTCCCCATACTGGTGATGAAGTACATCAGGTGTTCTTCTGGCAATCCATCCCTGTTGAATTTCTGAAAGTCTGGATGTTTAAAATTGTTCAAGAAAGGGATATCCTCCACTTCTCTTGGGTATGGTGTACAATATCTAAATCTTCCTGTCCCCTCACGTTCTCTCTCTGACCTAACCGCTTCTTCAATGACCTGTCGTACTTCTTCCTGTGTCACTATTCTTGTCGTGGGAATAGATCTATGCAACCTGGTTCTAGGCAGTTGCGAGCCTTTGGGGTGTTGCTCTCTTTCATTCACATTATCAATCACTAGGGGTGCTGTCATTCGGGCAACACTGTATGTAAGATTTGTTAAGGCTTCTGTGAGATTTCTGCATTCTTCCATTAGTCTCTTTATGCTTCCACCATTTCATTTACACGATCCTCTATAGTTGGCGTATGTTCCTGATTTATTCCGGCCATGTGCACCATGGCTTCTCCACTCTTTGATGAAGCTGTAGTCAGAGTGGGATAAGAATACATTGACGTAATGGGGCTCACGAAGAGAGGAGAGGATGGGGTTTCATTCATCTTCTCTATGCCCCCATTGCCATTGATTAATCGGGGCAAAATAGACATCGGTGAACTTACTAACAGTGCTTTGCACTTTTGTTATTTCATCCATCTGGCTCTCTAGGTCATCAAAGCCAAGAAATCACGTGACCTCAGTTGTGGAACTGTTCGCTTGGGGTATATTGCAGGAGGGCCAAGTTCAGGATTTCTTCTAGCGGCATTTTGTGTTATCGGTCCCCTAACTCTTCTCAACGGCGAACTTATTGTTGTTGCAGTTACATTTTGAATCTTTGTCCTTCTGCGAGTGACGACGATCCATTCATCTCTTTCTCCTTGTGTTATTGGCAAAGCAGTCACGACTGTAACAACTACCCGTGATTCTGATTGCTTGTTTGCTACCGCTTTACCTTCACTAAGTCAAATTCATTTATCAGCATACTCCACAACAAATCCTATCGTAGTGAAGTAGAAAATCGTATTTCCTTGAATGATTGTCATTGATTGGTTGGTTGTAATGTTCTTCTTCTCCTGTCATTCATAATCATGAAGTAAAAGAAAATTAGTACTTATATTAAATCGTATTCTATTTTGGAGATGAAAGGTAGGATGTTCCCATTGAGAGTCGCCATTTTGGCACCTTGAAGATGTCAAGCAGTTGTGATTATCTCCCTTGTAATTCTTAGGTTAATATTCAAATGAATATGAAAATGATTCCCCAGCAGAGTCACCATTTTGTTTCGAACAAGAAACAAATGCATTTCATTTGGGAAATTTCATTCATTTGATTGATTACCAGAAGAAGACAAGAAAGATAATCACTTTATTTATATATCCTAAGTTCTTCACATCCCTTTCTCCTTTGATTCCAAATAGAATATTTATGAATTATAGTACATAATCAGTATTTAGCACCCAAATTATGCATAAATGTATAAAACGTTAAAACATAATGTTGAATGTTGTACTGGAAGTCATTGTGCATTGTCAAAAGCCACTGTGCACTGACAAAAGCCGTTGTACATTGGAGGAAATCATTGTACACTAGAGGAAACCATTGTGCATTGGCTTCTATTGTGCACTGGCATCTGTTGTGCGCCAACTCTTGTTGTGCGCCAGCAGTGTTGTGCTTTACACAACACCTATTCTGTACAACGGTTGCGAACTCTACCTTTCTTCTTCTGTAATTTCTTCTCTCTCTGCGATTGGCTGCTAATGACCCCCTTAGAGGGGTCAAGGGGTATTTATAGCCCTCTCACACATGCGAACATGCCACGTCGTCGTTGTGCGGTCCTCTTTGTGTGAGCTTCCTTTATGCGGGATACTTTAACTTTATGCGGAATCAATTGTGCGGGATACTTTAACTTTTTGCAGAATCTGTTGCGCAGTATACTTTGTGCGGAATCTGTTATGTGGGATACTTTAACTTTGTGCGAAATCAGTTGTGCAGTATAATTTGTACAAAATCCATTGTGCGAAAGCAATGTGCGAATATCTACATTACAAGGTGTATTTTCGCATAACGTTTTGCGCACAACACTTAATTCCACGCAATGATTTGCGTACAGTGCTTCCTTTTCTGCTACCTTCCTCTCTTTTTATGTCTTAATAGGTGCAAGGGCCAAGTCACACGAATCATCGATGACTCCTCCTAATGTCAGAGGATCCTACTATTGTTGTTGCTGGGGTCTTGGTGACAAATACTGCCATCACTGCTGCTGCTGAGGGCCAGGACACTCGCTCCTCCGATGTCCTATCCCACCTCACCCAAAGTAAGCACCTGAGAACGGTCTAGGTGGTTGGAGCTGCCGAGGGTGGGGACACTCCCATAAGTGGTGCCCTGCCTCACCACATCTGAAATATACACTCGAGGACTGACGTATAGGTGGTGCAAATGCTCGGAAGGACGGACGGTTCCTGTGCCGATGTGGACGCTGATGCTGCTGGGAACTACCAGAGGGGGCCCGCCTCTTCTGGCCTCCTCTCTGAAGAATGACGGTCATTGCTTGTAACATTTGCTACAGCTGGTCCGCAGGTCAGTGCGGCACTAGACTCAGATGGGGGTGCAGAAGTCTCAGGTGGGGGAACATGAATCTCAGGCAGGGAAGCAGAAGTCGCTCGGGTCACTTGCTTAGGTGTCATGTCCTACAAGAAGGAACAAGGGCCTATCATCATTGGACACTCTCAATTGCAAATACGATAAGGAGCTATATCAGAAAGTTTCTAAGTTATTCAAATTCGGGGATCTAATCATTCTAAGTTCGCAACAATCATATAGCATAAGGTAGCTATCAATAGATATATGATGTTTCCTCAGGTAATCCCAAGTAATGCTCTAATAACAACTTCTGTCATGCCATAAACTCGAAAACCGAGCTCACAAAATTCCTGATTGTTGAATCCGATGCCAACAGCCTCTATAGTACCCCATTCTCGGTTCTCAGCACGCATACACCAGATTCCAATCCTGAGATCCTACAAGGAGGATTTTCCAACGTACATTTATCTCATAAGAAGCATAACCAAAGTTTACCCGATTCATAAAGGCAACATCATCATCACATATCCACTAATATAAATATAAAATACAATGCTGAAAGGGAAATACATTTGTAAAAAATCAAAGCTCAAAAAGTCCGCTACACGCTCCAAGCTCAACGCTGCTGTGACCAAATGCCACCTACACGCATCTATCATATATAAGCTTATAGAAAGCTTAGAAGGTGGTGAAAATGTGTGCACAAGGTAAGTGCCAAGTATGCAATACAATTCCATAAATCATACAATATTGGAATAAGCAAAAATACTGCCAAGATCATGAATCATACGATATCAAAGCAAGCGGAAATACTGACAAGTCCATGAATCATACGATATCAAAGTAAGCAAAAATACTGACAAGTCCATGAGTGCCATTAGTCGTACCAAGGCTATGCGATGTAAGGCATGAATGCTAACGGCCATATCAATGTAGAAACATAGCAACCCAAAATGTTAAATGCTACGGATGCAATGCAATATGCGGTGCGAATGAAATGACCAAGTTGGGGTGAAGTCGAGATGATAGTACATAGTATCGTAGGCTATGGGGTCCGTCATAAGGGACTTCTATCCAAACCAGTCTCATACTTAAATTTGGATAGTCAGACTCAATGTAGTAGACTCCTGATCTAAGGTTAGTCACACGCCCCAACAGGAATCCTTGTCATTATGAAGGTACATAACAATTACTTGCGCACCATCAACCCAAGTGGAAGTGAATGAATGAATGAATGAGTATGCAACTCCTACTCAATAAGTCCACATATCAGTAGGGTTCCTCTCTGTGAAATCACCGGGGTCTAGTACACTCCGAAGCAGATTGTCACCCCATCGCGCGCAACAAGGTGAGTGGAAGAGACATCACTATCCACCCGCCAATATCAGACCCGGCTCATCGATAGGGGACCCATTCCTAGAGCTGGTCAAACTCAGTCAAGCTTTGCCCCCTCCTCTGGGTTAGGTAAGGCCGCATGCCTTTTCAACCGAGTACGATACAGTAGGAGATGAGAGCCTAACGGTATACGGCCCTCATGTGCTCATGCATCCACTTGGTCTAGGTATTGGAGCTACCTCTGGTACCAATAGGGTTCTGGGACTTTCACCCAAGGATATCTATATCACCCTATGTAGAACAAATTTTCGGTGTCCCATCTGGTCATCCACGATATGCCAGTAGAGGCTACGACCCTGATGTCGCTAGGGTGTACAGTAATCATAATCACACAATGCGAGATGCATGAGTCACACAGTCCAATCATGCATCAATCTTGGCAACTCTACTTATCAGGGAGTACCATGACAACCTGCCCTATGGCATATGCAATGGCTATCCACATCTCATAACAAACATGCAGATGATGCGCATGGGTATGTATCATGATGCTACGTTGTCACATACCCATATTCAGTATTAATAACCGGCATCGATAATTGACTTATCAAAGGGCCTAAGGGAAGGTCACAATGAGGACATTTAACCATCATTGCCCATCAATGTGGACATTTAACCAACATTGCTCCTAAGAAGTGGCCCATATAGAGCCAAACATATAGTGGGCCCATGGCCTCATAGAAGGGCCTAATATACATCACATTGGGCCATAAATACATCACATTGGGCCTCATCCATAGCCAAAATTACATCACAACGAGCCTTATACAATCTCAATGGGCCACATACAATCGCAATGAACCACATATAATCACAATGGGCCACATACAAGTCTCAATGGGCCACCTACAATCATAATGGGCCACATACAAGTCTCAATGGGCCACCTACAATCATAATGGGCCACATACAATCATAATGGGCCACATACAATCTCAATGGGCCACATACAATCATAATGGGCTACATACAATCTCAATGGGCCTTACACAAGGGTCTCATACATCAAGCGGGCTGCATCGCATGGGCGTTATACATCACAATGGGCCACTTACACTGGCCTAACACACATCACTATGGGCCGCTCACATAGGCCTAACACTCATCACTATGGGCCACTCACACGGGCCTAATACACGTTGCTATGGGCCGCATCACATGGGCCTAATACACATCATTATGGGCCATATCACACGGGTCTAACACTCATCACTATGGGCCTCTCACATGGGCCTATGGGCCATATCACATGGGCCTAATACACATCACTATGGGCCACTCACACGGGCCTAATTCACATCACTATGGGCTGCATCACATGGGCCTAACACTCACCATTATGGGCCACATCACATGGGCCATAAATACATCACATCAAGCCTTGCTCATGGCCTCGAATACTTCATAATGGGCCACAACCCATGGGCTTCAAATACACAATAGGTGAGCCCTACACATGGGCCTCATACATATCAAGTGGGCGGCATCAATGGGCCGCACTAATGGGCCTCATACACTCAAGTGGGCTTCTCAAGGTAATGAGGCCTATGGCCCAAAAATAAATGGATAGTGTGTGTCGATAGAATACATGCATCAAGGGTTCCACGTCCAGCTGAACCACGTGGTTAAAATACTTAAATCAAGGTGAGTCACGTCTAGACGGCACAGATAAAGACATATATCATGGTAGGGCCTCACTAACACCGCCCAGACATGGACGGTGGGGATACAGAATACATACGGCAAGGTGGGCCACACTATAACATTTATTTCCCATCCAATCTGTCCATACAGTGACAAGGACCTGGTTGGAGAGGAAAAACAAATATCACTTAGATCCAAAACTTTTGTGACCCGAAAAGGGTTTTAAAGGTGGACATGCAATCTCCACTGATTTCTGTAGTGTGGTCCACCTAATAGATCTATCTCATTTCTTTGTCTCAAGCCTAAAGACGAGCATGCCAATTAGATAGATGATTTGGATATAACACATATCTCTGATCAGACCCACATAATTTGCTGACATCAAGCAATGTGAGACCCACTGTCCAGGTGGATGGTATATACACTAGTGGGACCCACAGAACTTGTTGACGTCAATACCAACAGCTAACTGCTGCTAGTGGGGCCACAGATGGATAGCGTGGAGGTAAAATACATACATCACTGGTGGGTATCCAACGTTCAGACCTGCTGGACTGCTGGGATAAAACACTCATATCAAGTGGGGTCCACTGTAGGGACGGTACAGATAAAACCCATAAATCATGGTGGATCCCACCGTCCTTGATGGACGGTGAAGGTTCAAAAAATACATCAAGGTAGCCCTACATGCATCAAGTCCCACCGTCCCATGCACACGGATAGTGTGGATATACAACAGATCAAGGTGGGTCTCCACCATCGAGACAGTGGACGGTGGGGATATAAAATATATATACCTCACGTGGGGTCCACATGTACAGCATGCACATCAAAGTGGGACCCACATGGATGGACGGTCTGCATAAAACACTTACATCCAAGTAGGCTCCACCGTCCAGATGGACGGACGGTGGAGATACACACATCACGTGGCTCCCACACATACATCACGTGGGGCCCACAGCATGATAGCAACACATATATCATGGTGGATCAGCACCATCTAGGTGGTCGGCACAGTCTGAACCGTCTGGACGGTCTGGATGATCTGGATGATCTGGATGATCTGGACTGTCTAGATGGTCTGGGCAGTCTGGACGGTCCAGATGGAACGCACTATCATGGTGGGGCTAACAACAGGAGAGAGAGAGAGAGATAGAGAGAGAAAGAGAATCGGTTGGTGGAGGGACCCCGCCACCATGGGTCCCTCTTTAATACAACACATACATCAAGATGGGTCCCACATATGTGGGCATTCAAATCACAAATCAAATAATAAATTCACCCACCTTAAATTCCTTCCTTCCTCATTCCACCAATAGGCTTTAGAGCTCCAAGGGGGTCAATCGAATGGTTGAGATCGGCTTTGAAGGGTTGGATTGAGTGGTAGGAAGTGGGCCACACCTAGCTTTTCTCTTGGGGAGCTTGGACGGTTTCTCCCATGGGAGTTGCTTGAAAATGGAGAGAGAGAGAGAGAGAGAGAGAGAGATGATGGGAGAGAAGTGATGGGCGAGAGGGATGGTGAGTGATGGATGGGTGTACTTAATGGGTGGAGAGAGAGAGAGTTGACTTTAGGGGTTTCTTGGGGATGGGTGTTGTACTTGACATGATGGGATGGAGTACTTGACATTTGATGCGATTGATGGGACATTCTCTTACGATTGCAACATGCAGCATTTTCCTCAAACTAAACACGGGCCCATATCTCCTGGCCCGGGTATAGCCTCAGCGCGCGAGACGCGGCGACGGCGTGGTTGCAAAGATACAAGTCTCGGGTTGAGCCGACTCGAGAATACAGGATACGACTCAGGGTCAGGTGCAAATGCTATGTAAGCATCGCGGGTGGCTAGAATTTGACCGGGAGGACTACGAAAGCCTACATGATGGTACGGTCTAGGATACGGCCTCACAGCTCTCTCCTCCTAATAAAAATTTCATCCTCCAAATTTAAACGACAGCATAGCCGATACAGAGCTCACCACGGGAGGTAAACCACACCAATATATAAACATATATATATATAATCATAACACAATGTACCAACATAATCAAACACCTAAGAGATGGGGATAACACCCATGAATCTCAAGCTTTAACTCCCAAGACGCCTCATTCATGAGCGATCTATCGAGACAGTGTCGGAGCCAAGTCACACGAATTGTCGACGACTCCTAATGTCAGAGGATCTTGCTGCTGTTGCTGGGGTCCGGGCGGCAAATACAGTCATCGCTGCTGCTGCTAAGGATGGGGACACTCGTTCCTCCAATGCCCTATCCCACCGTACCCAAAGCAAGCACCTGTTGGGAACGCCAGAGGGGGTTCTCCTCTTCCAGCCTCCTCTCTGAAGAATGATGTTCATTGCTTGCAACATCTGCTACAGCTGGCCGCACTTACAGACATGGTCGGTGTTGCGCTAGACTCAGATGGGGGTGCAGAAGTCTTAGGTGGGGGAACATGAATCTCAAACTGGGAATCAGAAGTCGTTCGGGTCACTCGCTTGGGTGCCATGTCATACAGGAAGGAACAAGGCCTATCATCCTTGGGCACTCTCGATTGCACACATGATAGGGAGTTATATCAGAAAGTTTCTAAGTTATTCGAATTCAGGGATCTTATAATTCTAAGTTCGTAACAATCATACAGCATAAGGTAGCTATTAGTAGATATGTGATGTTATCCTCAGGTATTCCCAAGTTATGCTCTGATACCAACTTCTTTCACGCCCCAAACGCAGAAACCGGGCTCATAAAATTTTCGATCATCGAATCCAGTGCCGACAGCCTCCGTAGTACCCCATTCTCGGCTCCCAGCACACATACGCTAGATTCCGATCCTGGGATCCTAACATTTATCTCGTAAAAAGCATAACCAAAGTTTACCCGATTTATAAAAGCAACATCATCATCACATATCCACTAATATAAATATTGAATACAGTGCTGAAAGGGAAATACATATGTCAAAAATCAAAGCTCCAAAAGTCCGTTACATGCTCCAAGCTCAACGCTACTGTGACTTAACGCCAACTGCATGCATCTATCGCACATAAGCTTATAGAAAGCTTAGAGGGTGGTGAAAATGTGTGCACAAGATAAGTGCCAACTATGCAATACAATGCCATAAATCATACAATATCAGAATAAGCAAAAATACTGACAAGATCATGAATCATAAGATATCAGAGTAAGCAGAAATACTGACAAGTCCATGAATCATATAATATCAGAGTAAGTGAAAATACTGACAAGTCCATGAGTGTCATCAGCCTTATCAAGGCTATGCAATGTATGACTTGAATGCTAACGGCCATATCAATGCAGAAACATAGCAACCCAAAATGTTAAATGCTGAGGATGCAATACAATATGTGATGTGAATGAAATAACCAAGCTAGAGTGAAGTCGGGATGATAGTACATAGTATCGCAGGCTATGGGGTCCATCACAAGGGACTTCTATCCAAACTAGTCACATACCTAAATTTGGATAGCCAGACTCAATGTAGTAGACTCCTGATCTCAGGTTAGTTGCACACCCCAACGAAAATTCTTGTCATTACGCAGGTACACAATAATTAGTTGCGCACTACTACCCCGAGTGGATAGTGAATGAATGAATGAATGAGTATGCAACTCCTACTCAATAAGTCCATATATAAATACGGTTCCTCTCTAGGAAATCACCGGGGTCTAGTACACTGGAAATAGATTATCGCCCCATCGCGTGCAACACGGTGAGTGGAAGAGACCTCACTATTCACCTGATAATATCGGGCCCGGCTCGTCGATAGCGGACCCATTTCTCAAGCTGGTCAAACTCAGCCTAGCTTTGCCCCCTCCTCTCGGGTAGGTAAGGCCGCATCCCCTTCCAACAGACCACGACACACTGGGAGACGAAAGCCTAACGGTATATGGCCCTCATGCACTCATGCATTCACTCAGTTTAGGAGTTAGAGCAACCTCTAGTACCAAGAGGGTTCTATGGCCTTGATGTCGCTAGGGCATACCGTAATCATAATCACACAATGCGAGATGCATGAGTCACACAGTTCAATCATCATTAAACCTGCGCATACTGTGTGATCATATAGGACAACTCTGCCTATCACGGAGTTCCATGAACAACCTGCCCTATGGCATATGCAATGGTCATCCACATCTTATAACAAACATGTAACTGATGCGTATGGGTATGTATCATGACACTATGCTGTCACATACGCATATTCGGTATCGCTAACCGGCATCGATAATTGGCTTATCAAAGGGCCTAAGGGAAGGTCACAATGAGGACATTTAACCATCATTGCCCATCATTGTGGACATTTAACCAACATTTCTCCCAAGGAGTGGCCCACATAGAGCCAAACATATAGTGGGCCCATGGCCTCACACAAGGGCCTAATATACATCACACTGGGCTATAAATACATCACATCGGGCCTCATCCATGGCCACAATTACATCACAACAGGCCCCATACAATCTCAATGGGCCACATAAAATCGCAATGGGCCACACACAATCATAATGGACCACATACAAGTCTCAATGGGGGCACCTATAATCACAATGGGCCACATACAATCATAATGGGCCACATATAAAGTCAATGGGCCACATACAATCATAATGGGCCACATACAATCTCAATGGGCCTTACATAAGGTCTCATACATCAAGTGGGCCACATCGGATGAGCCTTATACATCACTATGGGCCGCTCACACGAGCCTAACACACATCACTATGGGTCACTCACATGGGCCTAACACTCATCACTATGGGCCACTCACACGATCTTAACACACATCACTATGGGCCGCATCACATGGGCCTAATAGACATCACTAAGGGCCGTATCTCATGGGCTTAATACACATCACTATGGGCCACTCACACAGACCTAATACACATCACTATGGGCCGCATCACATGGGCCTAACACTCACTGATATTGTAAGGCCCGTATCCTAGTTCGTACTGTTCTGTCGACTCCCGCGATCCTTCTCGTCAAATTTTGGTAATCCGCGACCTATAATCGACGTTTGCGCGTGACCCTCAGTCGTATCTCATAGATCTGAGTTGGCTCGATCTAAGACTTATACCATTGCGACCGCACCATCACTGTGGTTCCAAAGTCGTGTCTTGCATAATGATCTGATACCCTGGCCAGGAGATGTGGGCCCTCATTCAGTTAGAGAAAACATCACGTGTTTGCAATCCCAAGAGAATCTCTACAACATGTCCCATCAATCAATCAATCAATCACCTCACGTCAAGTACAAGAGCAACCCTAAAGTTAACTCTCTCCCTCTCTCTCTTACACACCCATACATGTCAAGTACATGCCCATCACCTATCACTCACTCCCCATCAATCCATCACTCATAACCATCACCTCTCTCTCTTACAACCACCTCTTCTCTCTCTCTCATTATCTTCACATTTTCCAAGCAATAAAGGACACAAAAATAGTGCACGTCCAAGCACTTGTTGTGTGGCCCACTTTCCATCCTAAGATCCATCATCCTAGCCCTTCATTTCTCATCATCTTCCATCAAAGTGAGAAACAAGGAGATCGCCGTTCCATTGGACCAAGAATATTGAATGGTGTGTGTTTCTATAGGCCTAGATTTCATTTTTTTGATAATGGGCCAAGTGAGGCCTACCGATTGAGGGTATGGATCTCACTTTGGACCCTAGGTGTGGCCAACAGCCCACCTTGATTCTCATGATCATTCCATGATGGGGCCATTCTCTATGGACCCCATTATGATGTTTATTTTCCTTACTTGAATAGGGTCATCTAGACCTTCTATTTTGGTGGAGAAGGAATCTCCACCATTGATTTTGAATTGGTGGGCGCCCATGTAATGGGACCCACTTGATGTAAGTTGTGATGTACGGAAGGGAGGGGCCATAGTGCCAGGGTCCCTCTATCACTCGATCTCTCTCTCTCTCTCTCTCTCTCTCTCTCTCTCTCTCTCCCCCTTATTGATGGCCCATGATGTGTGCATTTTATCCAAGTCATCCACCTTCGTGGGACTCACTTGATGAACATGTTAGATCTACACCATCCAAGCCATGTGGGCCTTACCTTAGGGTGATGGGAAAACAGAAGTATCAGATTGATCCAAATCAAGTGGGCCACGTCTATGTGGGACCCACCTTGATTAATATATGCACACAGCATGTCCAGCGTCCCTGGACGTTGGATGTGGACGTTGTGAAGTGTGAACAGACAGTGGATGTACTAAAAGCAAAAAAAAAAAAATTACTTGGTTTAAGCTTTTGGGGAGGGCTACTCATGCAGGCCCCACCTTGATGTATGGAACTAATCCATGCCGTCCATTCCATTCTCCAGCTCATTTTAGATGTTGAGTCGAAAAATGAGGCCAATCCGAATATCTAGCGGGCCATGTCATAGAAAATAGTGGTTTTTGCCATTAAAATCCATTAGGGCCCACTCTGATGTTACCATACAACAAAACACATCACATATTGGGCTCATTTGGTTGGTCATGAGCCGTAGAATCTAATGGGTGGAGTAAATTCCCCTGATGCGGGCCCCACCTAGGAAAAACCTTCAAAAACTATTTTTTTCAAAAAAATAACATGCAACGCCTGCTGCTGCTGGGCATCTAGAGGACACTACAGCAGCATCCTGCTGCTGCGTTTGACTCTGGAGGCAGGGACGTAGGCCCCGACCGTGGGCCCCCCTGTGATGTGTGTGGACATCAACACTGTGCATTTGGTGGCCCCCTTTTAGGGCAGTGGGCCCCCCACGATTAGCCGTGTAAGGAAGCTCAGGTGGCCCACATTACAGGAAACAGTGGGATTGAACATCTGCCCTTGAAACTCCCTTGGATTCCAGAAGTTTTGGACCGTTATGAATTTTTTTTCCACTTTACCCGGGTCCGTGTGACCATATTGACAGATTGGATGGAAGATAAACGTTATGGTGGGCCCCATGTGGGACCCACTGATGTTGTGTGTAACCCACACCATCCCCACATAGGGGAGTGGGATGGCTAGTGTACCTCACTCCAACTACATAGCTGATGTAGTGGCGTCACCAAGTTCTGTGGACCCCACCTATTTCATCCACACCGTCCATCTATGAGACCCACCATGATGCATGTGTTGCATCCAAACCATCCAACCCTTTGGCAAGCTCGTCTTACAACTTGAGACTAAAAATGAGACAAATCTAGGATCAGGTGGACCATATTTAGAGAAATAGTGGGTTTGAACGTCCACCATTAAACCCTTGGGCTTCAAAGTTTGGACCTATATGATATATGTTTTTCCTCTAAGTCTAGGTCTTTTGTGACCTTATGAATAGGCTGGATGGGAAATAAACCCTATGATGGGGCCCACTGGAATTTAACCGTGGAAATCATTACCACCACGGTAAAATATGGTATGGTCTAGTTGATCTTTTGATATGATTTATTTTTATAATACTCTGTATTAATTTCTAAAAATAGATGAATTTGAATAGGCCAATTTGACTTGGCCCATTTGATTCAACCCATTGATTCAGCCTGTTGTTGAGGCCCACCTTAATATATATGAGGCCCATGTGATGCGGCCCATTTGATGTATTTGAGGCCCTTGGGTCGAGGCCCAATGGGATGTACATAAGGCCCATTGCAATGTGTGATTCCACCATGGTTTATGTAATGATGTTTATGGTGGGCCATGCCTTGGGAGAAATGATGGTTTAACGTCCACATTGTAAGAATAATGTTGGTTAAATGTCTACATTATAACTCTCCCTAGGGCCCATTGATAGGCCTATACTTGTTATGTGTAGGCCGTCTAGGCTCATCTTCATTGTAAGGATAGTTCATCACTTTATAACATGCTTAGTATAATTCCATGAATCATGTCGTACACATCATATGCATGCTTGATATGAGTAGTGACTGATCATAGCATATGTCATTGGACAGATTATTTATGTGACTCACTGATAGGAGCTACCCACATGAGCGCGTGGTATGTGCAAGATTGTTGCATGACTGACGGTGTGATTCATGCATGTCGCACTTGCGTGTCATGATCATTATACACCCTAGTGACATCAAGGTCGTGGCTCCACAGGCACATCGTGGATGGCCGTATTAGATACCGAAAATAATTAGTTCTAGCACTGTGGGCACTTAAGATGTCCTTGGGTGAAAGTCTCAGAACCTTTTTGGTACCAGGAGATGCTTCAATGTCTAGACCAAGTGGATACATAGCGCCCGAGTACCGAATACTAGTAGGCCGCATCTCCCACTGTGTCGTGCTCAGTTGGAAGGGGGTGTGGCCTTATCTGCCCGAGTGAGGGGGTTGTAAGCTAGGCTAAGTTCGACCAGCTCGCAAATGAGTCTGCTATCGACAAGCCAGGTAGGTATTAACAGACTACTGCTCAGGCGGATAGTGTGGTCTCTTTCACTCCCTAGGTTGCGCGGCTAGGGAGACAGCAGTCAGTGTGGAGTGTACTAGACCCTGGTGATATCCCAGAGGAGAACCGTACTGCTATATGTACTTGATGAGGACTAGCATGCTTGCATTGCATCTCGCATATGACATTCGGCTACGTAGGTCTCGCATCGCATGGCCTTGGTATGGCCGATAGCATTCATGTCTCGTATCGCATAGCCTTGGTACAGCTGATAGTATTCATGGACTTACCCGCATTTTCTGCATTACTCTAATATTGTATACTTGGCACTTGCCTTGCGTACACACTTACACCACCCTCTAAGCTTTTGTAAGCTTATGCACGACCATTGCGTGTAGGTGTCGTTGGATCGCAGCAGGGCTAAGGCAGGAGTGCGTATCAGATTATTTTTGAGCTTTTTAATCACCTTATATTTCCCTTTCCGCTTTGTACTTAAAGTTTTGATATAGTGGAAATGTGGTGATGTTGTTTTATGACTTGGTTATGCTTGTGGTTATGCTCCATTACAACAAAATTTTGAACTAAAAATCCTCCTTATAGGATCCCAGGATCGGAATCTAGCGTATAAGTGCCGAGAGCCAAGAATGGGGCACTACAGAGGCTGTCGGCGCCGGATTCGGCGATCAAAAATTTTGTGAGCCCGTTTTCCTAGTTTGGGGCATGACAATTATGGGCCACATCACATGGGCCTAAACACACACTATATGAGCGGCATCACATGGGCATAATACACATCACTATGGGCCACTAACACGGGCCTAACACACATCACTATGGGCTGCTCACATGAGCTTAACACTCATCACTATGGGTCACTTACATGGGCCTAACACACATCACTATGGGCCGCTCACATGGGCCTAACACTCATCACTATCGGCCACTCACACGGGCCTAATACACATCACATTGGGCCACTCACACGGGCCTAACACACATCACTATGGGCTGCTCACATGGGCCTAACACTGATCACTTGGGTCACTCACACGGGCCTAGCACACATCACTGTGGGCCACTCACATGGGCCTAACACACATCACTGTGGGCCGTTCACATGGGCCTAACACTCATCACTGTGAGCCACTCACACGGGCCTAATAAACATCACTATGGGCCGCATCACATGGGCCTAATACACATCATTATGGGCCTTATCACATGGGCCTAATACACATCACTATGGGCCACTCACATGGGCCTAATACACATCACTATGGGCCGCATCACATGGGCCTAACACTCACCGTTATGGGCCACATCACATAGGCCATAAATACATCACATTAAGCCTTGCCCATGGCCCCGAATACATCACAATGGGCCACAACCCATGGGCTTCAAATACACAATAGGTGGGCCCTACACATGGGCCTCATACATATCAAGTGGGCTACATCAATGAGCCGCACTAGTGGACCTCATACACATCAAGTGGGCCTCTCAGGGTAATGAGGCCTATGGCCCAAAAAATAAATGGACAGTGTGTGTGGATAGAATACATGCATCAAGGGTTCCACGTCTAGCTAAACCACGTGGTTAAATACTTACATCAAGGTGGGTCACGTCTGGACGGCACAGGTAAACACATATATCATGATAGGGCCTCACTAGCACCATCCAGATATGGATGGAGGGGATACAAAATACATACAGCAAGGTGGGCCCCACCATAACATTTATTTCCCATCCAATCTATCCATATGGTCACAGGGACCTGGTTGGAGAGGAAAAACAAATATCACTTAGATCTAAAACTTTTGTGACCCAAAAAGGGTTTTAAAGGTGGACGTTCAAACTCCACTTATTTCTATAGTGTGGTCCACCTAATAGTTCTACCTCATTTCTTTGTCTCAAGCCTAAAGACGAGCTTGCCAATTGGATGGACGATTTGGATATAACACATATCTCTGATCAGACCCACATAACTTGCTGACATTAAGCAACGTGGGACCCACTATCCAGGTGGACGTAAATACATCAGCGAGACCCATAGAACTTGCTGACGTTAAGACCAGCAGCTAACTACTGCTGGTGGGGCCACAGATGGATGGCGTGGAGGTAAAATACATACATCACTAGTGGGTATCCACCATCCAGACCTCCTGGACGGCTGGCATAAAGCACTTATATCAAGTGGGGTCCACTGCAGGGACGATATAGATATAACCCATAAATCATGGTGGATCCCACCATCCCAGATGGACGGTGAGGGTACAACAAATACATCAAGGTAACCCTACATGCATCAGGACCCACCATCCCATGCACATGGACAATGTCGATATACAACAAATCAAGGTGGGTCTCCACCGTCTAGAGAGTGGACGGTGGGGATATAAAATATATATACCTCACGTGGGGTCCACGTGTACAGCAGACACATCAAAGTGGGACCCACATGGATGGATAGTCTGCATAAAACACTTACATCCAAGTAGGGTCCACCGTCCAAATGGACGGATGGTGGATATAAAATAAATACAACTTGGTGAGTCCCATCCACACGTATATCACAATGGATCCCACCGTCCAGGGACTGGAAGGTGGAGATACACACATCACGTGGCTCCCACACGTACATCACGTGGGGCCCACAGAATGAAAGAAACACATATATCATGGTGGATTAGCACCGTCTGGGTAGTCTGGACAGTCTGAACCGTCTGGACGGTCTGGATTATCTGGATAATCTAGACCATCTGGATGGTCTGGGCAATCTGGACGGTCCAGATGGAACGCACTATCATGGTGGGGCTTACAACAAGAGAGATAGAGAGAGAGAGAGAAAATCGGTTGGTGGAGGGACCCCGCCACTATGGGTCCCTCTTTGATACAACACATACATCAAGGTGGGTCCCACATATGCGGGTCCTCAAATCACAAATCAAATAATAAAATCACCCACCTCAAATTCCTTCCTCCTTCCGTCAAAAGGTTTTAGAGCTCCATGGGGGTTGATCGAATGGTTGAGATCGGCTTTGAAGGGTTGGATTGGGCGGTAGAAAGTGGGCCACACCTAGCTTTTCTCTTGGGGAGCTATGACGTTTTCTCCAGTGGGAGTTGCTTGAAAATGGAGAGAGAGAATGAGAGAGAGAGATGACGGGAGAGAAGTGATGGGACAGAGGGATGGTGAGTGATGAATGGGTGTACTTGATGGGTGGAGAGAGAGAGAGAGTTGAATTCAAGGGTTGCTTGGGGATGGGTGTTGTACTTGACATGATGGGATGGATACTTAACATTTGATGTGATTGATGGGACATTCTCTTGGGATTGCAACGCTTGGTGTTTTCCTTGAACTAAACACGTGCCCACATCTCCTGGCCCAGGTATCGCCTCAGCGTGCGAGACATGATGTCGGAACCGCGGCGATGGCACGGTTGTAAGAATACAAGTCTCTGGTCGAGCTGACTCTGGAATACGGGATAGGACTCAGGGTCACGTGCAAATGCTATGTACTCGTCGTGGGTTGCCAGAATTCGACTGGGAAGACCGCCGAAGCCTATGAAAAGTTACGGTCTAGGATATGGGCCTCACAGTTTTCACCAATGTGACCGCAATGATGATGCGGTCCACATGATAGAGGTCTTAAGGTCATCCAAAACAAATCACTTGGGTGAGTATTCTAGGTGGACTAGGGTGCAGTGTATGGTCTATCAATGTTGCGAGTTGGGACACATGTGCATACGAGTGATGTTATAAAAGACAGATACCTTACATTCCACCCACCTTACAAAAAATTTCGTCCTTGAAATTTCTACGTTCATATCCAATCATATCACACAAATGAATAACAAAATTCCAAGGAGCATTGTAGAATCACAATTCAATCATAACATTCATGAAAGGCACAATAGCCAAGAACACCTAAGTCAAGCATCAAACAAGTAAGAATAATAATCAAGGAATGGGAGGCCTACATTCATATTCCTATTTTCTTCAAATTGGGATAAGTAAGTATTCTTAGGATCTCAAACATCAGGGAACATACATGTCTCCCAAGGATTATTGCTCTCATACCAATACCTGTCACGTCCCAAACTCGAAAACCGGGCTCACAAAATTTTCGATCACCGAATCCGGCGCTGATAGCCTCCGTAGTATCCCATTCTCGACTCTCGAAACCCATATACCAGATTTCGATCCTGCGATCCTACAAGGAAGATTTTCAGTATAATTTTTTTTTGAAATGGTTAATCTGATTAGGCGGTTACACCTTTTATACATGGTATCGATGCATATCCAAGAAACGAACCTGATTAACATATCGCACATATGATGGTGCACCAGCTCAACAATGAGGGAGAAGAGATAACAAATCCCCTATAACTCTTGTATGCACCATGCTACTAAACATATCTTGAAAAAAGTATAAATAATCTGTATGAGCAAACCACAACTCGTGAATCTACTACATGATGGGAGTAAAACACGACTTATCGGGGCACTCCGATAAAGACATCCAAAACAACCACATGCATATTATCAACCAAGCATGTTATTATAGGTGAGCATGTTACCAGCCAAGCATAATATTAACGTTCATCATGTTATCATAAATCATGATCAATTTTAGCCATACAATTCAGACTAATGATCATAAATCATGAAAATAATCAATCATCCTATACAAGATAATCAATTTCGTGTTCCACTACAGAGTATACAATGTAAAAGAAATGACAAAGCTGATGCGTGTAGTCAGGATGATAGTATGTGGTATCGCAAGCCGCGGGGTTCATCACATGGAACTTCTATCCAAACCATTCCCATACCTAAATTTAGATAGCTAGATTCAATGTGGTAAACTCCTGATCTCAAGTTGGTCGCGTGCCCAACCAAAATCCTAGCCATTACAAAGGTACACCATCCCGAGTGGATAGTGAATGAATGAATGGATGAGTCAAATGCTGAGTACGCAACTCCTGCTCAGCAAATCCACATATAACCACCATAGCACTCCTAATGTGGGACAAGGTTCCGCTTCACTGTATGCACAGTAGCCTGCCAACCACTGGTAGATCGACCAGGCCCTTAGGCCCCGCCCACATCAGCGTCCCCCAACGTGTGCCCGCCCACATGTGCAACAGTGATGGGGCGTCACAATGTCAGTACCGTACATGAATACTATCAGTCGTGCCAAGGTTATGAGATGCAAGGCCTACCTGGCCAAATGTCTAATGCAGGATGCAGCTCAAGCATACAAGTCCTCATCTGAATCCACAAATCAGTATAGTTCCTCTCTAGATAATCACCAGGGTCTAGTACACTCAACATCAGCTTGCCGCCCCATCTAAGCACACAATTGGGTAAGTGAAAGAGACATCACTATCCACCTGCCAATATCGGGCTCGGCTCATCGATAGCGGACCCATTCCTCAAGCTGGGTGAGACTCAACCCAGTCATTGCCCCCTCACTCGGGCGGGTAAGGCCACACTCCCTTCCAACCGACCACAACACAGTGGGAGACATGGCCTGCTGGTATACGGCCCTCGTGCACTCATGTATCCACTCAGTCTCATCGTTGGAGCATCCTCTAGTACCAAGAAGGTTTAAAGACTTTCACCCTGGGACATCTATGGTGCCCTTGTGCTGGAACAAGTATTTTCGTTGTCTAATCCTGCCATCCACGCTATGCCTATAGAGGCTATGACCCTAATGTCTCTAGGGCGTATAGCAATTGAATCATACCATACGAGGTGCATGAATCACACTATCTAATCATACATCAATCATGCACGTACCGTATACTTATGTGGGGTAACTTCGTCTATCAAGGAGTCCCATAAACAATTCGCTCAATGGCATATGCTATGATCAGTCACTCCTTATAACAAGCATACAAATGATGCGCATGGGCATGTAACATGATGTTATATTAAGCATATTCTCAGTGTCTTACCAGACTAGGTACACTAGCATGACTATCAGATATAAACAATAATCGGCATAAACACAATAATAGCCAATGTGACACAAAGGTCCATACATGTAACACCCTGAATTTCGAGGGTTGGGCAAGGCTCTACTCCCGAGATTCAGAACATCACTTATGCAGTATGGATGATGATATTCAGATTTCTTCCATGTTAATGAGTTAAGCATGTGTGGGATTATACTAAACAACACATCATACTCCGGATATAATTAAGTTAAGCAAGCGAAGTCTAAAACATATTTATTTAAGTATACAGGTGTTTCACAAAACCTCCAGAGTATGAGTACATAACCAGGTTCAATATATACATGTATTGTTTTAAAATGAACAAAATGAATATGTAAAAATGTTCCACTAAGCCCAGATGTCCCAATAGTCCCTGCGTATCAGCACGAGGTCTACACTGACCTGCCCGAGAGTTAGAAGTAGGAGAATTCCTCCCCCTCATCCAAGAAGTCATACTCCATAGCATAGACGTCATCTGCACCTACATCTAAATCAAAGTCTGGTTGGTGTTTTAAAACACCGTCCCAGAGTGGGAGTCAGTAATCAACTCAGTGGTTCTATAAGGCAAAAGTTATACATGGTATCAAGTCAATCAACAATAATGATAAAGCAATCATAAATAATCACTTCCTAACGACTCTTTCTAATGTAGAAATGGTGTACAAGTAATGATGCATGCCCTCACATCAAAGCTCCCTCACAAGCGACTCCGACAACCTATTTCGCATATGACAACACTTCCTCAAAACGGTGCAACTCCAATGCCTTTTAGGCACAACCTAATTAATGCAGTGCAATGCATGGTCATGTTAGCCGAGTAATTAATTAAGCTTATTCATACAGTTGAAATTATGGTAATGACTGCCTTAGTTGAAGTAAGAATATGCCAATATGTCCTAGAGGGGGGTGAATAGACTTTTTAGTATTTTATAACAATTTGAAATCCTATCAATCTAATCCTGAATAAATGCGCATGCATCAAGATTTCTTCAGAGTAACTCTAATGGCTTCCAAGCCAAATAGAGGATCTAATCATAAAACTAATTGTAAACTAAACAAGATGCAAATCATAGTTTATGATGGATGTGACTATGTGTGAGGTGTGATCTCAGATAATTAAATATGAAAGTATGTAAGGAAATCACATAAGTAAATGACGGCAATAGTAATCACAAATACAGTTATTTTTATAGTGGTTCGACTACTTGTCTACTCTACTTCCGGCGGACGCACTCAACCCTTGAGTATACTAAATTTCACTAACGGAGGTTTCACAACAGGTTCACCTTAAACCAAAGGTTTTAAATTAGGTTTACCTTTAACCAGTACAACCTACACTTAAGCTGACATGACTACATGACACAGTTTATGCTCCCATGAGCAAGGGTCAACATATAGCACCCAACTTTTAGGCCCCACTAGCCAAGGATCCACACAAGGAACCTAACGGAGGTTTCACAATAGGTTCACCTCTAACCGGTGGTTTTAAACAGGTTCACCTCTAACCAATTTATGCTCTCAACAGAGTAAGGGTCAACACAAAGCACCTCCACGTACACTCCCGCCGGAGGCCTCCTATGAGGACTTGCAAGGGGTGAGAAACACCTTAGACCCAATCCTACAGAAGGAATGACCACAATGGTCCTCTGGACTATAATGACTTACAGATAAGCAGATGAACCCCATTCAGCGCATTGTAGAAGATCTCCTCCTTTGATGATGAAGAATCATTAGCTTCCTTGATCCGCAACTCAGAAGATGTACCAATATATGGCGACGGGTTGGGTCAAGGATATGATGGAATCCTACTCTATTAAATATTTTCCTATAAGGGAGATAGAGCGATTCTAATCATCTATGCATTCAAGGCATCCCAGCTTAATGATTTTCCATTAAGGTGGTAGCTGCAGGATCCTTGAATGCAGAAGTTCATTCCCTAATCCACTCTATTGAATGTCAATGATGAGTGTGGATTGGAGGATGAACTTTCATGAGAGAAAAGGCTTAGGGTATATGATGTAAGGTTAAACACTCAAAAGCACTCTCTATTTTCTCTATCCAATAACCAAGGACAAACTCTCATTAAATAGGCAAAAGGTTCCAATGGATATAAAACGGTCACATTTTTGACAGAGTTCGATATCATGGAGCATGGTCGATATCATTGAGCGTATACTCTCGATAGCATCGATTGGCCACTCGATGACACGAACTCAAATGTCAAATGTTTTTGAAACCTTTTGCCAGCTGGTCAAGGAAATTGAACGTGCATCGATGTCATCGGATTTCAAACTTCGATTTCATCAATACAAGGTTCGATTCCTCGATATTTGAAAAATGTGAGAGACTAGCCTTTGAAGATTTTTGGGTAAATGATAGGATCGAGGAACACTTGATATCATCAAAATTTGAATATCGATGATATCGGGGGCAGTGTCGATTCATCGATAATTCCAAGGAATTTTCCTATAAGCTTGCTGGACAATTTCTGTACTCATTCGATGACATCGACCATGCCTCGATATGATCAACATTTGAATATCGATTTTATCGAGTGACCCTCGATCCGAGAAAAATAACTTGAAAAACTTGTTGGATATAAAAATGTCCTAATCTAATATCATCGAAGGGCTTCTGATATCATCGAGATTTGAATTCTGAGGATATCGAGGAGCTCTTTGATATTTCGAAGATTACATAATTTCCCTTAACATAACTTTGGACACAACAGACCTGATGTCAATTTTATCGAGTCTACTTCGATGGACTCGAGATTCAAATTTCGATGATATCGAACCATTTATCGATACATCAATAATTTTGTCCAAATCTTTTTGTAGTTGCTGGACATCTTATGTCCTCATTTTGATAAGATCGAGTAAGCTTTGAGGACATCGACAACAGTGTTCGATTTCATCGAACTTCTTATCGATAAATCGACAAAGGTAGAAAACTTAGAGATGGGATGTGAAAAAAGTTTGAAAAAAGTTTTCTAACCATAATCCCTTAAGGTGTTCTATCCAATTTAAAGAGTTTTATTTACCTGGTGTTTTGGGACATGGGATGTGAGGCTAAGATTTACCTGTGATGAGTTTTGACACACATCTAATTGAGGCAGATGCTTGATCAATCTTCCTATAGGGCTCCTCTGTCTAGCTGACTCAACGCATACGCTAATTAACAAGGCACTTTCAACAGTAAGTTTGGGAAGCTGGGGTACCTCCATCTATATCATTGACCCAAAATGAACATTCGGCATCGGACAACCGTAGTAGTCCTACTCCTCTGTTCTGAATTCATCTAGGTTCATCACTCCTAGTTGAACACGTATGATAAGCAAGTTGTAGGTTCGTCATTCCTAGTCAAATATATACAATAGGCAAGTTGTAAGAAGTTGTGCTTGCGGTCACTACGGGAGGCTCATCACCCCATCGTAGGCCGACAGCTCGAACACGACGTCCCATACCACCATGCCTAGCTCACGAGTCTTAGTTTCTCACTGATCACTATGGGAAGGCTGGTCACCCCAGCGTAGGCCGACAGCTCAAACACGGTGTCTCATACTACCATGCCCGGCTCATGAGTCTTAGCAGATCGTGGTACCATGGTTAATGTGGGTCTTTACATTGGTGAGAGGTACCTTAGATTCAAGCAATCGCGTCCATACATGGTGAACACACAATAGGTCAATCGGTTCATTAGGGAAGCTTGATTTGTATAGGCACACGCTGACTTAATCGACATGGAGTATGTGAGCACCCCTCGTGGCCTAGCCACTGTCGATAATCATCATGCAACTCGGATTCATCGAGTTTACCTAAGGTGGCGAGATAAATTCGGCCACCCGAATGAGGACTTTTACCGATTTCCTGGGCTACGTTTGTAGTCGCAATCCTACTCAAATTGCTGCTCCTACCACATGTGATATCCATCCTAGCGTTCAGCAAAACAATTCAAGTGGATTTCTCATTTGGCCATTTCATCGAACACATAGAGTATGCCAATACACCATGCTTTCATTAATTGATTTCATACAGGAAAACATACAAATGCATAAGACAACAAGGAATCCTACCTTAATACTTATACTAAATACAAATCATCAGCAATTTCTCATTTAAATAATTTAACAAACACGTAGACAATTTAACAAACACATAGACTACATTAGTTACAACACATGTTTTATTAATTCTTTAGACAGAGAAATCCATATGCACATAACAATGCCGAATCCTAGATTAGAAATCATGGCAAGCACAAATCATTTTCAATTGTTCATTTAAACATTTCAACAAACACATAGATTGCATCATTTACACATTACAGTTCATGGGTGTATTTCATACGGAAATCACCATATCTAAGGCAATATGGTAGCAATCAAGGCAAACATAAATCATTGGTTGACATGAAAGCATTGATAGACCGCAACCTAAGCATTTATAGTCTGCACCTTTCATCAGGATGCTCGATTCGGACTCGGTACAAATTCAACATTTCCAAAATGGAATATCAGGCACCTAAATGACGAAACTGGTTAGCTAGGTTGACAAACAACTATCCTGGAGCTCTACAATGATATTAGGGTTAGTGTTTCTTACCCAAAATCGTAGCGAAAAGTCATTTGGTAGCGTAAGAGAGGCGGTGATTTGGCATGTGGGTGTGTGGGAGAAGGTTTCCCACAATTGAAGCGATCCTCCCAAGTTCTTCCTCTCCCTTTCCTCTTTTCTCTTCTCTCTCCCTCTAGGGTTTGTGAAATTCAGATATGGGATAGAGGGGATGAAATGAAGGCTATTTATAGCCTCAGATGTGATGCGAATGGCCCTAGGGACGCTTTATACATGGTTTATACCCTGTGGGCGGCTGTTTCTGACAAATGGGTCTCATAGGGAGGCCCACGACTCATCCACATCTTAGGGTACACTCCCTGACAATGGATCCATGCTAGGACATGAATTTGGTGCGATCGGATAAGTCGATCGACCGTGGGGAGCCTGTGTCAGATCAATGGTCGTACATGTTCAATCGGGGCCACAATTATACGGATATGTGCAGGAAAATTTTCTTTCCCCATGGGTGAAGTTTGGTCACAAACTAAAGATCCGAATTCTTCTACTTTGTATGAGAGTTAATAGCCCAATTCACTTAAGTTTCAGTTCATTTTCTAAAGATATTCGTGTTTCTCATGCACTTCACTCATGTCTCAAGTTGGGCATTTTTGGACACTATCTAGGCTTGATTCCCGCGATGGTTGTCCAGCCCAGCAGAACGGACATCGTCCTATAGTTTCACGGTCATCGGACCCCCGACGTCTGGTTTAGGTCCGTTCCGAGTTTCAATGTACTCCCGAGAGCGACAGGCCCTTGGGATTTCTCCTACGTTTTCAAATAGCATTAGTCCAGTGGTACCCATGATTTTTGGCCTTCTCATTTGTGAAAATGGTGGCCCAAGCTTAATCCACCATTTACTTAACTAAATTCCAACTAAGTTATATAACTGGACGCAGTCCTTAGGTTGTTCTACCTGAGGTTGTACTCAATCCTTGTACAGATTTTTTCGAGACGTTACAATCTACCCCCCTTAAAGAAAAAATTTCATCCCCGAAATTTGTACCTTTTCGTACTCCCCGAGAATTTATGGGTAGTTCTTATGGACTTCAGCTTCCATCTCCCAAGTAGCCTCCTCCTCGGTGTGGTGTGTCCATAACACTTTCACGAGTGGGATGACCTTGCAGTGCAACACTTGTTCCTTCCTATTTAGAATACGTATTGGTCCTAAAACATAGGTAATGTCTTCCCTTAGCTGCACTTGCTCCCACCTGATAATATGAGTGGGGTCAGGAACATATTTCTTCAACATCGACAAATGAAACACGTTGTGTACGCCTGCGAGTGGTGTGGGCAAGGTGAGACAGTATGCCACCACACCCACTCGGTCTAAAATCTTGAATGGCCTAATTAACCTCGGTGTAAGTTTCCCTTTCCTGCCAAAATGGAGTACTCCCTTCATTGGAGAAACTTTAAGGAAGACATGGTTCCCAACTTTAAATTCTAACTGTCTCCATCTTGTATCAGCGTAACTCTTCTGCCTACTCTGGGCCGTAAGGAGTCGACGCCTGGTAATATCGATCTTCTTTGAAGTCGCCTGAACTAGATCTGGGCCAACCAAGCTCTTGTCGCCAACTTCTGCCCAACAATGCGGAGCTTGACATGGGTGTCCATACAAGGCTTCATAAGGAGCCATGCCAATGCTTGCTTGGAAGCTGTTGTTATAAGAAAACTTAGCATAAGGGAGACAGTTGTCCAAGCTGTCCTTGAAGTCAAGTACGCATGCTCGTAACATGTACTCAAGTATTTGATTTACTCGCTTCGTCTGCCAATCAGTCTAAGGGTGGAACTTGGTATTGAATTTCAATTTCACACCTATCACCTCTTGCATTCGAGTCCAGAAAATAGATGTGAATCGAGTGTCTCGATCAGACATGATTTCTAGAGGAACCCCATGCAACCATACTATCTCCTTAATGTACAACTTGGTCAGGTCATCTGCCGAATTAGAAACTCAAATCGGGCGAAAATGGGTCAACTTTGTCAACCAATCCACAATTACCCAAATGGAGTCATGGCCTTTCCTCATCTTTGGTAACCCAAAAATGAAATCCCACTTCCACTTGGCTATTGGCATGGGCTGAAGTAAACAAGGGGGTCGGCGGTGCTCAGCCTTGACTTGTTGGCACGTGAGGCATCGGGACACAAAGTCTGCTATTTGGGCCTTCATGTTGTCCCACCAGTACGAACGCTTCACGTCCTGATACATTTTTGTACTACCCAAATGCATTGCCAACTTTGAACTGTGTGCAACCTCTAGAACTTTTCTCCTCAAGTCGTGAAGGTTCGAGACCCATAGATGGCCACGATACCTCAAATCTCCATCCAGGCCGATTTTCCATTCTAATTCTTCCTTGTCGCTTGCACGCTCTCTCATCTTCAACAATAGTTCATCTTCTTTCTGAGCCACAATGATTTGGTCGTTAATAAGTGGTTGTACATGGAGGTGTGCGACGCTCACGAATGGCTCTTCCACTGTTAGCCTCTGTTCGAAGTCTCGCACGAACTCCACCATATTCCACTCTCTTACCATTAGCGGGGCTGCAAATTCTATGGTTTTCTTGTAGCTCAATGCATCGCCCACAAGGTTGTCCTTGCTAAGATGGTAGGAGACTTCAAACTTGAAGTCCTTTAATGTCTCCATCTAGCAGCACTGCCTCATGTTCAATTCCCTCTGCATAAAGATGTACTTGAGTCTCTTATGGTTATAAAAGAGTTCAAACTCCTCGCCATAGAGGTAGTGTCTCCAAAGCTTTAATGTGAAAATGACCGCCGCCAACTCTAAATCATGAGTGGGGTAATTTTCTTCATATTTCCTCAACTGTCGAGAGGCATAGGCGATCACCCTATCCTTCTGCATAAGCACACAACCCAAACCGACATAAGAGGCGTCGGTGTAAATAGTATATTTAACTCCTTGCTCTGACAGCACTAATACCAGTGCAGACGTCATCATGTCCTTTAATTCTTGAAAGACTACCTCTGCTTTCTCATTCCAAGCAAATTTAAGATCTTTCCGAGTAAGTTGAGACAACGGTCGGGCTATCTTGGAGAAATCTTTAATGAATCGGCGATAATAGCTGGTAAGTCTGAGGAAACTCCTCACTTCTGTAACTGAGCCAGGCTGCTCCCAGTCTTGTATCATGGTCACCTTAGCAAGGTCCCCGGTGATTCCTTCCTTGGAAATCACGTGTCCTAAGAACTTGACTTCTTCCTTCCAGAAGTCACATTTTCAGTACTGTGCAAATAACTGATTCTGCCTAAGAGTATCAAGGACTGCTCGCATGTGTTCTTCGTGATCTTTTCGACTCTTTGAGTATATCAGAATGTCATCGATAAATACGATGATGAATCAGTAAAGGTATGGCTGAAACACCCTGTTCATGAGATCCATGAATATGGCTGGTGCATTGTAAGTCCAAACGACATCATAAGAAATTCATAGTGCCCGAAGTTGGTCTTGAAAGCTGTTTTCTACACGTCTTCATTCCTGACGCTAAACTGATGATACCTAGACTGTAAGTCTATCTTAAAAATTATTGAGCCCCCTTCAATTGGTCGAACAAATCGTCTATCCTGGGCAGAGGATACTTGTTCTTTACCGTGATGTGATTTAGTCTGCGATAATCTATACACATCTGCAGCGATCCTTTCTTCTTGTATAATCAAATTTAATTACAGGATGATTCCTAGTATGATTATAAATAATTTCTAAATAGATACCAAATACTAAACTTTAATATGAAAAGATATGACTAGTCTATTGGTAATTCGAAGTTATAGAAATTTTGGGTTTCAACCCTTCTATTACTTATAATATATTTGTCACCTTTAGTTCCCATATTATTTTTATAATTTTTATAGTAACCCATTGTTAAGCTTACTTTTATTTTACAAAATTTCGTTTCATTCAAAGTTCCGTAAAAATTATAAAAATTTGGGAAGTACTAGTTGTCCAAGACCAACGACTTTCTATATGATTCCATAATGTCTTTATTCCTTATAATATTTTCTATAATTTTAGCTAGTAAAATATTTTTAAAATTTTTATGGTGGTTTATCATTAAGTTTAAAGTCATCCCACAAACTTTCAGTTCTTTTGGAGTTGTAGAAAAATTATTAAAATTCTACAAGTTAGATAGTTGTCAAAGTGTCCTAGATTTAACTATATTAAAATTTTTATTTTATTTTTTACTTATTTTCATATGAAACTAGACTTATCAAGCTTCAATCTTACTTTTAAATCACCTAAATCGGAGTTATATTGAGGGAGATATGACTTTTTGAAATTGGTCAAAAAATACAAAAAATCGTAGAAATCCGGCTGTGCACCGCCACTCACTGGAGCCAGAGGCGGTGCGCTGCTGATCCGGCGGTGCCATCGCGGCCCTCTGGTGGTCCTGATGGTGGTTCTACCACTCAATTTTTGAAACCAGTGTATTTCTCAATCCAAAATGAGTTACTCAACGTGCCATATATGATTTTGGGGTAAGAGAAGCTGATCTATCCACTTAACCTAGTTATTTTATGAAATTCCATAATATTAATAGTCAAAAGTCCATTTTATTTATATTTTTACTATTTATAGTAAATTTTTGTTTCATTATAGTTCTTCGTCCTTTGAGCTTTAGGATTTGTGTAAAATATGAAAGCACTTAGAACGATTTGAAAAATAAAGTGGTGGAAGGTGAGATTTTTTAAGGAGATGGGTTTGAAGTGGATAGAAATGAGCATGGGAGGGGAGGTAGGGTCATATAAGTGGACCCCCATATGTGGGAGGGGCCCACACAATTAAACCAGCGGCGATGCGCTGCCACACCCCGCTTGAAAGGTCGGCGGTGCGCCGCAGATCAAACGGTGCCACCATGGCCTGCTGGCTAGTCCGGCGGTGGCCACCCCACCTCTGGTGGTTGTTACATGTGGTGGGCCACCCTGGGCCCCACTGAACTCATTGGTTTGAGTTTTTAATCAGGTCAGGTCCACTTATCATGGTCCAATAGGCGTTTATTCGCGCCACCTGGATCCGTCTCAAGGTTAAAATTTAACTGATGACTCCAGCCCATCGACTGACGGCCCAGAGGTGACTTAGGTCATTGCACATGATCTAAGTCCCTCAGTTAAAGGTTATTGACTAAACTACAATGTTTGGTCTTGTCTTTCGCAAAACCTTGGGACTCTAGTGTCATCTCTAAATTCCATCGCCTCCTTTTTAAGTCAGAGTGCGTCAGAGTCCATCATGTTAGCCTATTACCATAGGTCCATTCTAATCCAATTCATGTTCTGATACCAACTTGTAACGCCCCAAATTTTGAGGGTCGAGCAAGGCTCTACTACCGATATTCAGAACATCACTCATGTAGTAAGATGGTGATATTCAGATTTCTTTCATGTTAATGAGTTAAGAATGCGTGGGATTATACTAAACAACATGTCATACTCTGGATATAATTAAGTTAAGCAAACCGAAGTCTAAAACATATTTATTTAAGTATACAGGTGTTTCACAAAACCTCCAGAGTATGAGTACCTAACCGGGTTCAATATATACATGTATTGTTTCAAAATGAACAAAATGAATATGTAAAATTGTTCGAATAAGCCCAGATGTCCCAATAGTCCCTGCGTATCGGCACGAGGTCTACATCGACCCGCCCGAGAGTTGGAAGTAGCAGAATCCTCCTCCTCATCTAAAAAGTCCTGCTCCAAAGCATAGAATCATCTGCACCTGCATCTAAATCAGAGTCTGGTTGGTATTTTAAAACACCATCCCAGAGTGGGAGTGAGTGATTAACTCAGTGGTTCTATAAGGAAAAAGTTATACATGTTATTAAGTCAATCAAGCAGTAATGATAAAGCAATCATAAAAGATCACTTCCTAACTACTCTTTTTAATGCAGAAATGGTATGCAAGTAATGATGCATGCCCTCACATCAAAGCTCCCTCACAAGCGACTCCGACAACCTATTTCACATATGACAACACTGCCTCAAAACGGTGTAACTCCAACGCCTTTTAAGCACAACCTAATTAATGCAGTGCAATATATGGTCGTGTTAGCCGAGTAATTAATTAAGCTTATTCATACAGTAAGTTTGAGAAGCTAGAGTACCTCCCTTTATATCTTTGACCCAAATCAAACATTCGACATTGGACAACTGTAGTGGTCCTACTCCTATGTTCTGGATCCATCTAGGTTTGTCACTCCTAATTGAACACATACGATAGGCAAGTTGCAAGAAGTTGTGTTCGCGGTCACTACGGGTGGCTCGTCACCCCATCGTAGGCTGACAGCTCGAACACAATGTCTCATACCAGCATGCCTGCCTCATGAGTCTTAGTTGCTCACTGGTCACTACGAGGAGGCTCGTCACCCCAGTGTAGCCGATAGCTCGAACACGGTGTCCCATAGCACCATGCCCAGCTCATGAGTCATAGCGGATCATGGTACCATGGTTAATGTGGGTCTTTACATTGGCGAGGGGTACCTTAGATTCAAGCAGTCACGTCCATACATGGTGAACCGACAATAGGTCAATCGGTTCATTAGGCAAACTCGATTTGTACAGGCGCATAATGACTTAATCGACATGGAGCGCGTGAGCACCCCTTGTGGCCTAGCCACTATCGATAATCATCTTGCAACTCGGATTCATCGAGTTTACCCAAGGTGGCAAGACAAATTCAGCCACCCGAACAAGGACTTTTACCGATTGCCTGGGCTACATTTCTAGTCTCAATCCTACTCAAACTGTTGCTACTACCACATGTGATATCCATCCCAGCATTCAGCAAAACAATTCAAGTGGATTTCTCATTTGGCCATTTCATCGAACACATAGAGTATGCCATTACAACATGCTTTCATTAATTGATTTCATAGAGGAAAACATATATATGCATAAGACAACAAGGAATCCTACCTTAATACTTATAGTAAATACAAATCATCAGCAATTTCTCATTTAAACAATTTAACAAACACATAGACTACATTAGTTACAACACATGTTTTATTAATTCTTTAGATAGAGAAATCCATATGCACATAACAATGTTGAATCCTAGATTAGAAATCATGGCATGGACAAATCATTTTCAATTGTTCATTTAAACATTTCAACAAACACATAGATTGCATCATTTACATATTACAGTTTATAGGTGTATTTCATATGGAAATCAGCGTATCTAAGGCAATACGGTAGCAATCAATGCAAACATAAATCATTGGCTGACATGAAAGCATTGATAGACCGCAACCTAAGCGTTTATAGTCTACACCTTTCGTCAGGATGCTCGATTCGAACTCGGTCTAAATTCTACATTTCCAAAATGGAACGCCGAGCACGTAAATGACAAAACTGGTTAGCTAGGTTGACGAACAACTATCCTGGAGCTCTATAACGATACTACAGTTAGTGTTTCTTACCCAAAATCATAGTCGAAAGTGATTTGGTAGTGTAAGAGAGGTGATGATTTGGCGTGTGGGTGCGTGGGAGAAGGTTTCCCATAGTTGAAGCGATCCTCCCAAGTTCTTCCTCTTTCTTTCCTCTTTTCTCTTCTCTCTCCCTCTAGGGTTTGTGAAATTCGGATATGGGAGAGAGGGGGTGAAATGAAGACTATTTATAGCCTCAGATGTGATGTAAATGGCCCCAGGGCCACTTTATACATGGTTTATACCCCGTGGGCGGCTATTTCTGACGAACAAGGCTCATAAGGAGGCCCACGACTCATCTACGTCATAGGGTACGCTCCCTGACAATGGATCCATGCTAGGACACGATTTTGGTGCATTCGGATAAGCCAATCGACCATGGAGAGCCTATGTCAGATAAACGGTCGTACGCGTTCAATTGGGGCCACAGTTATATGGATATGTGCAGGAAAACTTCCTTTCCCCATGGGTGAAGTTTGGTCACAAACTAACGGTCCTAGTTCTTTAACTTTATGTGAGAGTGAATGGCCCAATTCACTTAAGTTTCAGTTCATTTTCTAAAGATATTCGTGTTTCTCACGTACTTCACTCATGGCTCAAGTTGGGCGTTTCTGGACACTATCTGGGCTTGATTCCCACTATGGATATCAAGCCCAATAGGACGGACATTGTCCTATAGTTTCGTGGTCATCGGACCCTTGACGTGCGGTCTAGGTCCGTTATCGAGTTTCAATGTACTCCCGAGAGCGACAAGCCCTTGGGATTTCTCCTACATTTTCAAATAGCATTGGTCCAGTGGTACCCATGATTTTTGGCCTTCTCATTTGTGAAAATGGTGGCCCAAGCTTAATCCACCAATTACTTAACTAAATTCCATCTAAGTTATATAACCGGACGTGGTCCTTGGGTTATTTTGCCTGAGGTTGTACTCGATCTTTGTACAAATTTTTTCGAAACATTACAATACATTTAAGTGTCTTCAATAGCACACTGAGGCCCTATACTTCTTGTAATACTTAACAAATGGCTATCAGGGCTCCTATAACACGCACATATATAAAGTGCATAGATTATGGTGGTACACAAGTTTTAACATGTATCATCATTATCATAGACATCATTCAACATCAAATTTATCCTCATAACACGTATCATGCAATCATTTGCATAGAGTACATAGCATATATGGATTCACATGCATCATCAATATCATGGCCATTGTCCAATACTATCATTATACATGCCCTAGGCATATTATTTATCTATCATGCATAAGGTTATCCTTACGTCTACTAACATCATTTATTTATCATTATTCAAGCATCGAGTAAAATATGGTTATCTTATCCACATTATCATCAAGACAATCAATACGTGCATTATTATCACTTGGATATCAAGCATTGTGATCAACTAGTATGTTTTGTCATCATGCATATATATATATATATATATATATAGAGAGAGAGAGAGAGAGAGAGTAATGCTCACACACAACTAGTTGGACAAATCAAATTGGTCCAACTAGTTACGTATTTAATAGCAAAAAATTAGTTTTCTATCCCAAGTAATATACAACATGTGAGTAATATCAAGTTTTACATAAGTATGTTAGAAATTATATGTCAAAGATCCGGCGTGTCCATTAAATAAGGCCTATTAATTATATTTTATTTGCTAAAATTTAATAATCAATCATCATCAATGAAGCCACACATGCAAGTTAAATACGTATGGCTAAAATGAATTTCTAATAGCTCCTTTTTTGTAAATAGATATCATACCATTAATCATTACAAATAATAATTTATGTCCTTCACATGTTTAAAAGAAATCCTACCTAATTAATGGACTAGATTTCATATACATTTACTGCATGCATAAATATCTTTCATGTGTGCAGCTTCCTAATTCATCCCATTTTCTATTGAAATCCATTGCCTAATTTACATATCAACTAATGTTAATAAATGCTCTCATATGGAGAGAAGCTGCTCGAGGTTACTTCGCAAAAGGAGTACCCAGCTTGGGTAGGCCTCACTGTGGTGTTAAAGTGAAATCCACCCCAACCATCAGGTGAGTCACCCTCTGTTTGACCCAGGGCCAAAAACCTGCCCATTTTATTTCAGTTGGGCCACATTTATTGGAAAATCTGACCCTCTACACTATTCCCTAAATGTGACCCACTTGAATCACATTTAAGCTTGAGTTTTTAGCCTTTAAGCCAATCTTTTGGTTTCACATCTAATGAGTGTAATGGATTTTATGTAAACATTATAGTGGGCCCTATAAAAATGGAGGGTGGACGTCTCTCCCAACTATTTTCCTTTGTGTGCCTCAAATTAATAACATATCATCTTGATGTTTTGGCTACTATCCTATCATGGGATTACACATCTAATGGTCGGATTTGATTACACATATAATGGTCAGATTTGATCTCACATACACATCAACGTATGGCCCTGTAAAATATCACTGCTGGCGTCCCTCCCGCACCGGTTCCCATTAAATAGTCAAGTTCCAAGGAAAGATCAACATCTTATGGAGCAAACCACACAACATGGGCATCTATAGATTGCAAAGATATGTTTGCGTCACCTCACCATGGTGTATTTATTTTCTCCACACTGTCCATCCATTTTCTGATATTACTTGAAGGCATGGCCCCAAAACCGAGGCTGATCCAAAGCACAAGTGAACCCCACCAAAAGAAACAATGGGAACAATGATGCTCGGTGTTGACATCTTCCTAGGGCCCACCATGATGTTTATTTTCCATCCAACCTATTCATAAAGTCATATAGACCTGGATGAAGAAGGGAAAATACAAATATAAGCTTGATCCAAAACTTCTGTGAAACCCAAGAAGTTTTTGAAGGTAGGCCTTCAATCTCCACTTTTTCTTATGGTGTGGTACACTTGAACGTTGGATCTGCCTCATTTTTGGGATCATACACTAAAATGATTTGAAAATATGTATGGACGGCATGGATAAAATGTATAAATCATGTTGGGACTGATTTTAAGTCCCTTGATCTAACATTGGGTGATCCACTTGACGGTGGAAGTGGATTTCAAATTAATACCATAGCAGGCCCATTTGAATGACCAACCAGTGTGACTTGAAATCACTCATCTCTGGTGGTATTCATCTATGTAATCGAGTGGTGCTGCAGCGCTGACAACCACCCTTCTATTTTTATAGGCCCACCATGATGTATAAGTAAGATTCACTCCAATAATTATGTGTAATTCCATTATGGGTCTGGAGCCAAAAAAAATAAAAAAAAAAATCATGCTAACCTTTGATTGAATTCAGCCACCGCAATGGAAACATTGGGAGAGACGTCCACCCTTGATTTATACTATGCTCAACATGACAAGCATGTGAAATCCACTCCAACTATTAAGATGACACACTAAAAATCTATGCCTAATGTCCAAAAATCAGGGGCATACGTGATTTAAATGGGCCAAACCAATGAAAATAGTTTGGAGAGTGAGTGTTCCTTGTACATTGTTTTCAATCATGTAGTCCACTTGAACCATAGATGATGCTAATTTTTTAATCCACGGTTCTAATACAGGGTGACTCACCTGATGGTTGGGGTGGATTTCACTTTAACACTATAGTAGGGCCACCACCGATGGCTACTTTTCCTCTTAGAATAAGTTTTCCTTCTTGGTATTAAATAGCATTAATTGGTCCTTGAATTAATCAACTAGTTGGATGAAAATGCAATGTCCAACTAGTTGTGTGTGAGCATTTCTCATATATATATATGTGTGTGTGTGTGTGCGCGCGCGTGTGTGTGTGTGTGTGTGTGTAATCATCATCATTACCATGAGGATTGTTGATGCAAAAATCTGGTGCACCCTCCTTGGATCCTTTACCTGCACAGGAAGAAGACAATGGAGACTCTGGCTAGATCCGGGGACCTTCCGATGCCAAAGTCAAGGATAGGATCGTATTGAAGGGTTTGAGAGAGATTTTATTTTTTTTTGCATACCTTTCACCCTTAAAGTCTCTTATTTTTATAGGAGGGGGAGGATCCCATCATGCCAGGATTCTTTCCTAATATTTTGGAGATTCAATGCCAATCTAATTTTGGACTCTAGCCAATCCCGAAATCCTTGAGATCGAGGATCTTCTTCCTGGATTTTCGTGAAGGTGTTTCACTTTACACCATTTTTTCCTTCCTCGGTAGATTTTACCAATTGAATTGGGCATGGCCGACTCTATTGATAAGCGAGTCTCAGTTGGTTATGGAAGGTTGAGATAGTTTCCTTCTGTCAGATGAGACGAGACCGATCCATAATCAACGCGCCTTCCAAATCCGATAGTCGACTCTGTAACCGACCCAAGGATAGGTCAGTTTTATGGCCGATCGTGTGGCTTCTGAGCATTGGGCCTTAGTCAGCCTATTTGGATGTTGTTGCCTCATTTGTCAAGCTAACTTCGTGCATCTCAAAGATTCATTGCCTTATGGCTCAGGACTCTATAAGCCTCGGTCTGTATTGGTTCCTTGAAATCAGAGCTAAGTCACTCCTTTAGGCTTTGGGCATGCATGCCTCGGTCAGGTTTATTTCCTCGGGAGCCCGGGCCGTGTCAGTAGAGTTGATCCATTCCATATCCAAGTCTTTAGACTTGTACTATTTTTCCACAACAGTAAGCTCCCTACTCCTTGCATCAACTTTGTTGACGTAAAGGAGTTATTGAGTTGGCTTGAGCTGAGATCGACTTTATGATGGCGCATTTATTGTTTGCTTGGTGGCCAGCGTAGATGTCAAGGCATCCTATATCATCCAGAACATGCGCTGATTCGTCAATAGAGGTTGCACGAGCAGGAAGACGCCAATACGTCTTTTCATCTTATAAGAGCTAAACACGTGGTGAAAAGTACTCGCGTCGCCCGAAACATGGCACGTGTCGGGCGAGGGAGTCGAAGTAGACATCGATTCGACTCCTCCTTAAATGCCCTTACCACATGGCAAGACTTAAAAGGGGGAGGGGGATGCTGGGCTCCCATTTCCGTGCATTTTCCATCGTTTCCTCCATTTTCGCCCTTCCATTTTTGATTCCTGCTCCCACGTTCCGTCTTTTCTTCAGCCACTCCTGCTGTCTCCGGTGAGTTTTTAACTCTCTCCCTCCCTTTTGCTTTCAGTTGTAATGGCAATGCAAGGACCCTTAGCCCAAAGGAGGGAGCTTCCGGTGACGAAGGTGAAGCGAGATATCTTTGGGACGTTTTGGAATCACCTTCGTTGTTGCCGGAGATGGTTGTAGATGCCAATGTTGCTTTCCAACACTCTGAAAGGATGGCAGGACCTTCAGCGGAACGCCTAGTTCTAATGTGTTCATCTCGCAGAGGCGTGTTAATGATGACTGCCCCTGGCAGACCCAATCCTCCTGAGGAGGAAGAGGATGAGACGGCTGAAGGAGTTAGTGAGTCGGTCGGTGCCTGGAAATCAACAAGTGCTGTTGAATTAGCGGCTGAGGGAGAGGAGGCTAAGGATGAATGGAAGGGTCCAGTTCCCTCAATTCTAATCGAGGCTGAATTGGACAAAATCAGGGCCGGGTACCATGTTCTAGACTCGGTCATTCTCTGCCTCCCTCTCCCAAATGAACTACCCGTCTGTCCTCCTACCGGGATGGTTGCGATTTTCCAGGTCACTATGCAGTGCGGCTTGCATCTACCTCTTCAGGGGATAGCTTGGGATTTGCTTTCCTGACTTCGAATAGCGCTTAGGTAGATACTTCCTATTGGGTGGAGGGACTTGTTCGAATGCGCGATATTATAGAATGAGATGGAGTAGCCCTCACTGACCATCGACGAGTTTCTCTATCTGTACCAAGTACGGCCAAACCCGCAGCAGCCCGGCTGGTATTTTTCTATGCTTGGTGGAATAAGGGTGAATCTTTGATAACCGACCTTCCTACTTTCAATAACATTGAAGAGATAAGTGGTTCTGGACGTGTGGTCGCTGGCAGACTGCCGAGCCTGGGCTTATCGATTCTCGCGTTCCTCGGGTTTTCTCCTAAGCAGGTGACTCGGCGTACACTCTTTTCTCCATCTTCCCATAATTTTAAGTCTTTGAGTTTGACTATGTATGTTTCGTAGATATTCCCAGGCGAAGGCCTAGTCTTGGAGTCGGCACTCTAACTCGGATCAAAGATCTGAAGGCAATGAGTCCGAAGTAAAGGTCTTGGAAGAGGCTTCTCCAGCCGAAGCATCTTTTTGAATCGGGTTTGGACTCAGCCTTAACAGGTACTTTCTGGCTGCCCTTCTTTATTCCCTTTTATTCTTGTTTGACTCGTCTTGTGGTTAATATAGAGATGGCTGAGGCTCGTCCCTTCCTTCGTCTGCCTTCCAAAATGAAGACCCCTCCAAGGTCAGAGCCTCGGCCTCCGAAGAGGCTGAAAACGGTTTCAAAGACTAAGGGGCAAACTACCCCGGCCATCCCGACCATAATTGTTCCTGACTTGGGGAAGGGGCGGGAGTGGGGGACGCGATGGCTCCTGAGTCCCGAGGGGCTGCTGAGCCAGGACCTGATGTGGAGCCAACTCCGGAACAGAGGGAGGAGCAGAGAAGGGAGGAGCCTTCAGGAAGGGAGACGACACAACAGGAGAAGTCGATCTTCTAACGAGACAATAAGGATATGCTCCCTTGAGCAATCTCCCATGAGAGCAAAAAGGACTTCACTGCCCTCTTTAAAGCTCTCCCAAGGCCAACTCTCTCTCATATGGTGAAAACGCTTCTCAAGGTAAGAGCTGAACTTTGCGCTCGCTTTGTCAGTTTCCTCAGGCTTGACTAACCTTTTGTCTTCCTTTTTACAGTTTTCCCCTTGTATGCTTAGGGCTTGCTCGGATCTGGCTGATGCTCAGAAACGGGCTAAGGAGGCGGAAGCACAGTTGGCTGCTGCTATGGCTCGACTCAACATAATGACTGGCGACTTAGGTATTGTCAGGCAGGCCCTCGAGAGGGCCACCACCGAGAGTGCCTGTTTGGCCTCGCAATTAAACGAGGCCCAGGAGGAGAGCCGGCGGAATCACCAGGCTTATGTCTCCTCCAAGGAGAAGTTGGCTTAGCTTAGGACCAAGACTAAGGTTGCCCTTGCCCATGCCAAGGTCCAGGCCATAGATGCCGATCTTGAATCCCGTGAGTATTTAGATGAGCGGGACCGCTTGTATCAGGATGGTTATGCCAAGTGCATGGACCTGATGAAGTTGTCCTTCCCCAAACTTAATATCTCGGGATTCGACGAGAGTGGCTCTAGGTCTGATGGCTCAGATGCCGGGACAGCCGGGCAGGTCCTCGAGGGGGCCATCGCCAAGAGTGCTCATTTGGCCTCGCAATTAAAAGAAGCCTAAGAGGAGAGTCGGCGGAATCACCAAGCTTATATCTCCTCTGAAGAGAAGTTGGCTCGACTTAGGACTGAGACTAAGGCTGCCCTTACTCATGCCAAGATCTAGGCCGTAGAGGCCTATCTTAAATCCCGTGAGTATTTGGATGAGCAGGACCGCTTATATTAGGATGGCTATGCCAAGTGCATGGACCTGATGAAGTTGTCCTTCCCCGAACTTGATCTCTCGAGATTTGACGAGAGTGGCTCTGCGTCTGACGATTTGGATGTCGGGGTAGCCAAGTCTTCTGGTATGGTGGTGGCTGATCTTAAGATTACTTCTAAGGCTGCTCCTGAGGCGGCGCCAATGGTTACTCTGAGTGGCAACAACAGCTGAATCCCGGCCACCTCTTGAGTTAGCTCCTGGTGAATCTTGAAGTAAATTTTGGATTGCAAAGCATCAAGCACTTCAAGCACATCAGGCTTCAAGATGGGCTCGAGAGCATCTACAACCGGGGGGGCCACCGCACTCGGCTGACTCTTTTCTACATTTTTCCTTGTCACTTTTTCAATGTAATTCTAAAGTAGGAACTAATGTAATCCAATGTAAAACTCGTACTGATGAATGAATATATTTGATTTTTTACATTCATTTGACTCAATTTACATGCTTTCCATTCTTTGCTCGTCTGATAACAGAATTTAACCAATCGCTCACCGGCCGACCTAGGGATAGTAGATTTTTAGATGCTTGGCATTCCATGGATGGGGGAGTAATTAGCCCATTAGATCTTCCAACCGAAATATTCCAGGTCGGATGGTGCTCAAGATAACATAGGGTCCTTCCCAATTGGGTCCCAGTGTGCCCACACAAACTTCCTTTGTGTTCAGAAACATTTTTCAGAGGACCATGTCCCCAACTTGAAATCGTCTAACCTTGACTCAGGTATTGTAGAACCGAGATACTTGTTGTTGCTGAACTACCATTCGTAGCCGAGCCCTTTCTCTTTATTCTTCCACGAGGTCGAGTCTGAGAGCCAGCAGTTCTTCGTTGTCTCGTTCGTTAAACGAACTGACTCGAGCAGAAGGCATTCCAATCTTGACTGGAGTGATGACTTCTGATCCATACGCAAGGGAGAAAGGAGTCTCTCCCATAGCCGCTCGAGTGGTAGATCGTGTAACATCCCGAAAAATTTCGTACAAAGACCCGAGCACCACCTCAACTAGAATTCTCTTAGGACTAAATCCTTTAGAAATTAAACGTGAATTAACTAGTGCTAAACTCGATCACTTGCAAAAATTAGTACAAACCACGTTAAATACAATCTGTGAGACCCAAAACCTGTAGAATCGTTAGTGCTACGTTACCCTGAAATCTTGGATTCAACACTAAACCCAGTTGCTCTCAAGAGTACTTGGAAACTTTGTATCAGACCTGGACCGGACGTCGAAAGTCCGATAGTGATAAACTTAGACAATTATGACCATCTTGTTGGGCTTGACAATCACCTCGAAAATCAAGTCCAAATGATGTCCTGAGATGATTTGCTTGAGTCCGGAATGAAGAGTGTGAGAAAGGTGAATGTATTTAGAAATTAAATATGAATTTAAGTAATCTGAGTCGTGTCGCTTGTGTGTCGATTATAAGCATTCTGACCATTGGATTCTGACCTAAATTCACCCTCGGATCAAGGAAGATGGCCCACACATGTCAAAGTGTTTGTGGCCCTGATCGAGTTTCAGTGACCGTTGAATTGAAATTGGTCCGCCATGAGCGATCTGGAAACCCGATCGGACTGAAAACTTAACTTGCTTAAGATCCAATATTAGTGAGCTTAAGTCCGACCGCATTTAGAAAAAGGACCTCCAGAAACGCTTCATTGAATCGAAATAGACCCGATTTGGTTATAACCTAAGTATACATTGGCCCTGGGGCTGATTCCATCAATTTTAGGCCTATATAAAGACCTTAAACCCTCACTCTCAAATTTCATACAAATTTTCCAAATCCTAGCTAAGAGAGAGAGAGAGAGGAAAAGAGAGGGAAAGTGAGAGAGAAGTTGGTGAATCATCTTGGAATATTTTTTCCAGTTACCCTGCATACCTAATCCATTGCATCTGAATCATTATTTCGGCGATTCTAATCTCATTTTTGGGTAAGTCAATTAAACTCTAACCTGTTTTGGAACTTAGAATAGTTTAAGTGTTGATGTAGTTAATCTAATTCATGCCTTAGGTTACCTATTCACCGTTGACAAAGACTTATCGTCTAAATCGAATCCGTTGCATAATTTCTGGTTTAGGGTGCGGACTATATTCGTATAGGTTATGGTTTTCAAAGCTTTCAATGTCAGTTAATGATTTATTACTGACATGGGTGCCATTTCACATGCCAAATGTGATATCTGTTTTGTTTTACATATATAGATAATCTATGTTGTAAGTAGTGTGATTCATGTATTTGTTGAAATGTTTATATGCATTTAGAATTTGGTGTTGTGATTGCAATGATTAATTGTCGTAGGAATATGATTGTTATTTATACGACAACTCCTTGTCAAAAGGATTTGCCCTACTATGTAATATGGCTGACATATGTGATGTATGTTGCCAAGTGTAGTCTAAGTGCTTGTGAAAATGCTTGAATAAGTTCGTATTTAGTAAGGTGTGAATTATGAGGGAGTTGAGATATAAAATCCCAACTACTTCTATATATGTACTATTTTCTCCATGAATTTCTTAGTCTAACCATCCATGTTAACTATGTGTTTGATTTCCTTCATGCAAGTTGTTAATTTTACCGCCTTACTTATGAATGGATTCTCGTTATCTTGCATTTGTAATATGTTTGCTATTATGGTTGAATGTGTATTGGGCCACGTTATGGTCCAGGCCATCGGTAACAAGCTTTGAGTTCGTGGTTGAGGTCGCTTTCGTCACGTAGGACGTGTTTGACGAACCCGAGTCGTATTAGGGTTGTCGGCAGTGGTTTGGCCACACGGAGTGTTTGCGCACTTCATGTCAATCAACTCAACGTGTGCTCGTGCTAGTTAAGCTCGTCAAGTAACCCGATTGTCCCGGTGGATGTTCACCATATATGGACGCTACTGTTTGAATCTAAGGTACTAAACTTACCAGTGTAATCCCGTTAATCATGGTACCTCGATCCGCTAAGACTCATGAGCCGGGCATGGTGGTATGGGACACCGTGGTCGAGCTGTCGGCCTACGCTGGGGTGATGAGCCTCCCCGTAGTGACCAGTGAGCAATCCAGACTCATGAGACGATTATGGTGGTATGGGACACTATATTCGTGCTGTCGGCCTACATTAATTGGTGACGAGCCCTTTGTAGTGACCTCGAGTATACCTTGATAATGCATCAAGGCGACGAGCCTTATTATAGCAACTAAGGTATGATTAGGCATGCATTAATTGGTGACGAGCCCTTTGCAGCAACCTAGAACCATAATATCGTTTGAGATTGTCTAGGACTGACGACCCTAGAATGGATCACCGTTTGGAAATTAATATAAGGAAGGTACCTTAGCTTCCCAATCCTGCTGTATGAAAAGGACTAATAACAACTTCGTAATCATGTTCATGTGCCGCAATGCATATGCCTTGGCGTTGTGGAGCACTGAGGGAGGTTGTCATGCGTACCGTAAGATGAAGACGCTGAGGGAGTGCAGGCGAGGGCATGCATCATTTTTACATACATCCTTGAATTAACAAGAGTACTTAGGATATGTTTGATTATATTGCTTTATCATTACTGCTTGACTGAATTGTTAACATGTTAACTTTTACTGTATAGTTCCACTGAGTTGATCACTCACTCCCACGTTCTGGGACGGTGTTTAAACACCAACCAGACTCTATCTTAGATGCAGATGATGATGCAACCCATGAGGTAGAGCAGGAGTATGAGGATGACGAGGAGGCATTCTCCTTTATGCAGTTCTCAGGCGGGTTCATGTGAGCCGTGTCCTGAGCTATGGGGATTCAGGGTTATTGTTGTAGTGGTATATTTCATTTTGATACTTGTATTTTGAAACAAACACTTGTAATTATGACCTGGCAGAGCATAGATATCTCAGGGACTTATATATATATGTATATATTTCTTCAGTCTTCCGCTTGCATATTTCACCTGTCCTTGGATTATGTTTGTAGTTCGGCTCAATCTACTTCCTGTTTTATGCACTAATACAGACAACATACATTCATCATTACATATGTTGCATAAGTGATGTTTTGAAACTTGAGAGCTGAGTTATGATCGACCCCTGAATTTCAGGGCGTTACAGTTCGGTAAGTCTATAGTATTTTAGGAAGTTCTTCAGCCCATGCTCCCTTAGCTCAGTCGAGTTTGGTTCGAAGATGTTGTTTGATGATCTTGTTGACTACCTTGACTTGTCCATTTGTCTGAGGATGATGGGGAGACGAGTAGACATTCCTTATTCCAATATTGTCGCACATCCCTTGATATTGCTTGTTGTCGAACTGCTTCCCATTGTCAGTAATAATGGTCCGAGGTATCCCAAATCAGCAGATGATATTTTTCCAGATAAAATCTATAATCTTTTATTTGGTTATCCTAGCCAATGGTTCGGCTTCAGCCCACTTAGTGAAGTAATCCACCGCAACAACAACAAATTTGGTCTACCCTTTGCCCAAAGGGAATGGTCCGATGATGTCCATCCCTCACTACGCGAAGGGCCAAGGACCGGCCATAGGGGTCAGTTCCTCTGGTGGCTGTCTTGGAATGACCCCAAATCATTGGCATTTATCACAACTTTGGACGAGCTTGCGAGCATTATGCTGAATGGTCGGCCAGTAATACCCTTGCTGCAAGACCTTGTGCACAAGCGATCATCCTCCCGAGTGATTTCCATAAATCCATTCATAAATTTCCTATAGTACATAGTTAGCCTCGTCGTGCCTTAGCAGCGTAGCAAATGAGCGAAAAACCCTTTCTTATATAGTACACCGTTGAGTATAGTATATCGGGAGGGTTAGATTTTCAGCCATCGAGCCTTGGCGCAATCCTCAGGCAACTTTTCATTGTCGAAATATTGGACGATCGGGTTAAGCCAAGTAGGTTCTAGATCGATCGAGTGTACGGTCGAGCTAAGTGGGTCGTCGTTGCTTCGCTTAGCAACGTACACAATGGGAATGGACCTAGGAATATTGTCTTCATCGGCAGATGCAAGTTTTGCCAATTGGTTGGCTTTAGGATTTTATGTTTGGGAGATCCGAATGACAATACATCGCTGAAAATTTGTAAGTGTTATGGTTGAAAAGCCCTTTATGTTGTCAAATTTGTGGTGCCAAAAACACTGCTTGTACCTTGTGAAATTGCATAATTGTAAATGTTCGAGACATAGTATGGATGAAGCATGCAAGGATGAAGCGAGTCTCAGTGTATGGATGTTGACTACATTAGTGAAGCACAATGCTCAACTCAAGATATGTCAAACCATGACATTGTCTCGCAAGATCGACTTCGAAAGACAAGACATGTTTATAAGTCAGGACTCTAGAATGTTCAACTGAATTTACAAGTTACAAGTCAAGATTCAAGGTTGAGTAATTGAAGCTTTTAAGGAAAAGCTACATCAAGATTTCAAGCTTCACTTTCTTTAAAGGTTACATATCTTAAGGGTTCAATGTCCTTACTTCACTATTAAGGTATGTTTGACCGTAGGAAAACCTTTAGAGTAGGTCATTTCGGATACATAATGTAAATTTTTTATATTTGGGAATCTGGTCTACTCTAAGATTAGTCCTAGATCTTTCTCGACTAGTCCTAGCACTGCTTCAACCTGTTTAAGATTTTTCTAGACCATTCATAAGTTTGTTGCAAAAATTCAGAATTGTTTGTTAAGCTTCGACCAGTCCTAGGGTCTGTTCGACCAGTCGTATAAACAGTGTCGACTGTTCCTTCGACCAGTCGTGAACCTGTGACACAAACTACAGCGATGTATTTTGCTTGGCTTCGACTAGTCGTAATCAACTTAAGACCAGTCGAAGGTGTCCTTCGACCAGTCGTAGACTACCTACGATCAGAGTGAAAATATCTTATCTTATCGCGCTTAAATTTTCAAATATCTGTTGGTTCTTGAACCAGTCGTAGCAATCTCTGGACCAGTCGAAGATGCAATTTGCTCACCTATAAATAGAGCACGAATCTCTGAATATAAATGACATCTGAAGTAATTGTGATCCGGCCTTCTAAGAGATAAGTCTGTGCTCCATTTTAAGCGAAGTATGCATATTTAATATTCTCTTTTTTAGCTTTTTAAATTGATTTTGCTTCTTAAATTCCAATCTGATCTGAAAAGAGGAAGTGTTATTTTCCTTTTTCTGGAATCAAAATCAATTAAAGCTAGCCCATTTTGGTTTAATTTAAAATCTATTAGAACCTAGAACCATTATAAAGTGAGTATTGGAAATTGAACTTTGACATTCGAACCTCTACTCCGACTTGGTTCTTACGTGCTGCTACAAAGGAGAAATCCAGGTATTTTACATTATTGTAATTTACATTCTATTTTTGGTTTCTTTTGAGATTAAGCCAGAAAAATCTCATTGTATTTGGTTATCTGAGGAAAGCCAAAAAACTCAGAAAGTGTGGGTTTTTGGATTGTGTAAGCCCAAGTTAAAAAGACACAATTGTGAAGGTTTTAGGTGAACCTGTGAAACCTATTTTGATAGTGAACGCTAATATCCTGTGTGAGGATATTAGGAGTGGAGTAGCAGTCTGTGTGGTTGTTGTTTAACAGTTGGTGAACACACAGGCGAACCACTATAACTCCTTGTGTATTGTAGTTTGAATGTTTGCTTAATTTCCTATCTTTTATCATTCAAGTTCTGGAATGTATGTGTGGATGTGAATGTTGTAATATTTACATTTCAAGCACAGTGGGGAATGTTGTAATAATTTAGATTTAAATTCTTGCAAAATTTCAATTCTTTGCTATTTATTTATTCCTCTTTAGTTTGAGTTTTTAATATAAAGAACATTCTAGAAATAAGGTTGTCCTGCCATAAACCCTTGGTTTTTATAGTGTAAGGTTGTCCTTAGAACTGCATTTGTTTCAATCTCTAAATATTTGATTATTGAGGCTGCTTTTCATTTTTAGCATTGTGAATTGATTTATTTTATTTGGTTATCATTCTGGTTATCATTTTATTTTATTCCACTGTTATAGTCTAAATTTGACATAATCCTACACCCCCCCCTTAGGAGATATAGCTTGGCCTTTTCAAGTGGTATCAAAGCCAAATAACTTGTTTTTAATTCTTTATTATTGGATTCATTTCTTGTGCTAACGATCTAAGCTATATATTTAAGATGTCAAATTTTGATAACCTTTCAGTCACTAGGCCTCCACCATTTGATGGCTCCAACTATGCTTACTAGAAAACCAGGATGAGGATTTTCCTCAAATTAATGGATGAGAGTGTGTGGCAAGCCACAGTGACTGAATGGAACCCACCTACCACTGAAGTGACTGGAATCGATGGTTCAAAATCAATGAGAGTAACACCGTATTTCTCATGGACCACTCTTCAAAAAAATGAAAGTAGTGCCAATGCAAAAGCACTAAATGCAATCACTTGCACACTATCATCGGATGAATTCAAAAGAATTATATCCTGTGATACTGCAAAGCAAGCTTGGGATATTTTAGAAATGACACTCGAGGATACTTCAATTGTCAAGAAATCTAAAGTCCAACTCCTCACAACCAAATTTGAAGAAATTCATATGGAGGAAAATGAAATGTTTATGGACTTTTATATAAGATTAAATGACATTGTAAACTCTATGTGGGGTCTTGGCGATAAAATCTCAGAAAGTAAAGTGTGTGCAAAGATACTACACTCACTTCCTGAACAGTTCAACTCTAAGGTAACTGCGATCCAGGAACTTCGTGATACAGACAATATGAGGGTAGAAGAACTAGTTGGGTCTTTACAAACCTATGAATTAAATTTTAAAGCTCCTAAAGGAAAATCTATCGCTCTTAAATCGTTTAAATGTATTACTTAAGAAAATTCTGATTTAGAAAATTTTGAAGATGATATTGCGCTTTTAGCAAAAAAGTTTTACAAGATCTTCAAAAGTAAAAAGAGAGTTGATTTTCAAAAATCAAATGATAAGAAATGACTTAAATCTAAATCAAAAACTTGAAAATATTTGAAAGATAGTTAATGTTACAACTGCCAAGAATATGGGCATTTAGCAAACAAATGTCCTAAAAAGGAAAAACCCAAAAAGAAGGGAATGTTAGCTACTTGGGATGAATCGTCTAATTCTGAAGCCTCTTCTGAATCAGAAGATTCTGAAACCGAGTCGGGCAATGAAGTTAAAGCTCTTATGACTCTAGCCAAGTTCACTTTTTCAGATCATGATAATTCAACTAGTGAAGAAAATCTGAATAGTGAACATGAAAATGAAGATCTTCAAGATGCTTACAATGCCCTATCAAGGAGAGTTGTAAAATTGTCGTAAAACTAAAACCTCAAAAAGAAAAGTTTTTAAAAATTAAAGAAAATTTTAAGTCTCTTAAGTCTCTTCACTCTTGATTTAAAGGAAACCTGAAAATATGCCCAAGGTGATCCTAAATTAGAAAAACTCTTATCAGGATCGAGAAAATGTGCGATCGATCCGGTCTGGGCTATGACAAAAGTGTTCCTCCTAAACCGAAGAATACTTCTCCCAAGTTTGTAAAGGGAGAGACCTTAAACTCAAAAGGGAAAAGTACTAATCAAAGTTTTTCTAAAAACTCTAAATCTTTTCAAAAATCTAAAAGCAACTATGTTAACTATAAAAATCCGAACTGAAATCCTTTAGCTGAAAAGATAGTTGATTTGCTTAAGGAGCTCTTAAAATCTAACTCAGTGGGTCATTACAAAAATAAGAAGACTAACTATACTTCTAAACCCAAAGCAATTATGAAATGGGTTCCTAAGGTTACTTGCTTGGTTGCCCACACCACTTTCAAAGCTACAAGTCATTCAAAGTGGTAGCTTGATAGTGGATGCTCCACTCATATGACAGGCGACAAGGCTTTACTCACCGATCTTAAAGATATGACTGATGGATCAGTCACATTTGGTGATGGTAGCAACTGCAAGATTATTGGTCAAGGTACGGTTCAACTCTATAACCTCCCCTTATTTAAAAATATTTTATATGTTGAGGGACTAAAACACAACCTGTTAAGCATATCTCAAATATGTGATAACAATCATAGTGTGAAATTTTCTAATAAAGGTTGTGAAATTTTAAACAAAAAGGGTTCTGTAATATTAACTAGTCGCAAGTCTTCTGAAAACTGCTATATTGTAAGCGATGATAGCTCATCTAAACAATTGTGTTACATGGTCCATACTAATGAGACTGAATTATGGCACAAATGCCTTGGACATGTACACTACTGTAATTTATACAGATTGAGCAAGAGAGAACTAATAAGAGGTCTACCAAAAGTAGACAAAATATGTGGTGAATGCCAGTATGGCAAGCAAACAAGGAGCTCTCATAAAAATGTGAACTCTAATGCCACATCAAGACCACTCGAGCTTCTCCATATGGACCTTATAGGACCTACCAAGATGGAGAGTTGAGGAGGCAAAAAATACATACTGGTAATCGTGGATGATTTTACTAGATTCACTTGGGTAGCCTTCTTAAGGGATAAATCAAAAACCCTTGATGAAGTAAAAAAGATTCTCAAACGGATGCAAACTAAAAAGGGCTCTCAAGTTTGTAAGATCCATAGTGATCATGGATCTGAGTTCGAGAATAGTAGTTTTGAAAAATTCTGTAATGATCAGGAAATATCAAATGAATTCTCTGCGTCCAAAACACCACAACAAAATGGAATTGTAAAAAGAAAAAATAGAGTGCTTCAAGAAATGGGAAACGTAATGTTAAATAGTATGAAGCTCCCTAGAAATCTTTGAGCTGAAGCCGTAAATACTGCATGCTGTATTATCAACCGAGTGTATACGTGTAAGTCTGATAATAAAACTGCTTATGAACTTTGGTTTGATAAGAAGCCTACTGTCAAATACTTTCGAGTTTTTGGCAGCAAGTGCTATATTTTACATAACTGTGAAAATCTCGAAAAGTTTGATACAAAAAGTGATGAAGGGATCATCTTAGGATACTCTTTAAACAGTCTAACATATTGTGTTCTGAACAATAGGACTGGTGTGATTCAAGAGTCTATCAATGTAGTCATTGATGATCACTTGAATACACCTGCCCCAAGTTCAGATAATGATGAAGTTCTTTTGATTGACAAACCAGATACTTCATCAAATCAAGTTAATTCTGAACTAGGGACTGTCAAAGATCATCCAACCAATCAGATACTTAGAAACCCTCTCACTAGTGTGCGGACTCGTAGACAATTGGAAGACATATGTAACTACGTGTGTTTTACATCCCAGATTGAACTGGTAAATGTAAAAGAAGCACTTTCTGATGAAAACTGGATAGTAACTATTCAGGAAGAACTTAATCAATTTGTTTGAAATGATGTCTGGTATCTTGTTCCTAGACCTAAAGATAAACATATTATTGGAACAAAGTAGATTTTCAAAAATAAGTCTGACGAATTTGGTAATATTATTTGAAATAAGGCAAGACTGGTTGTTTAAGGGTACACTCAAATAGAAGGCATTAATTACGATGAAACCTTTGCCCCAATTGCTCCCCTTGAATCAATCAGACTTTTCATATCCATTGCATGCTTTAAAAAATTTAAAATTTATCAAATGGATGTAAAGAGTGCCTTTTTGAATGACGATTTACATGAAGAAGTATATGTTAAACAACCTATAGGGTTTGAAGACCCTAAGCTTACTGATCATGTATACCGTCTTAAAAAGGATCTATATGGTGTAAAACAAGCTCCCAGGGCATGGTACGAAAAATTGACCATTTTTTTACTAAGTCATAATTTTCAAATGGGTAGTGTCGATAAGACGCTCTTTGTTAAGAAACATAACGATGATATCTTAATGGTTCAAATCTATGTTGATGATATTATTTATGGATCAACATGTACTAACATGACTGTTGAGTTTGCAAATTTAATGAAATCTAAATTTGAAATGAGCATGGTTGGGGAATTAAATTATTTCCTAGGTTTACAAGTAAAACAACCATCTGATGGCATTTTTATTTCTCAAACCAATTATGCCTTGAACCTGATTAAAAGGTTCGGATTTAAGAATGGTAAAAATTTTGATACTCCTATGAGTACAACTTTGAAACTCTCAAAAGATTCTGCAGGTAAAAATGTGGATCCGAAATTATATCGGAGTATGATTGCTATTTTACTGTATTTAACTGCTAGTAGACCTAATATCACTCTAAGTGTTGGTATTTGTGCTAGATATCAATCTGATCCTAAAGAATCACACTTGATTGCTATCAAGAGAATTATGAGATATGTCACCAGTACTGTTAATCTCGGTCTCCACATGAGACTAGTGTTCAATTAGTGGGGTACTCGGATGCTGACTGGGCTGGTAATCTTGATGATAGAAAATCAACCAGTGGTGGTTGCTTTTATATCAAAAATTGTTTAGTTTCTTGGTTTAGTAAGAAACAAAGTTCTATATCACTTTCAACTACTGAAGCTGAATATATCGCAGCTAGTAATGCATGTACGCAGCTTATTTGGATGAAACATATGCTAAGTGATTATGGAATTTAACAGGATTCTATGTTATTATATTGTGATAATTCCAGTGCCATAAATATTTTTAAAAATCCAATTCAGCATTCTCGTACTAAGCACATTGACATTAGATTTCATTATATTCATGAATTAGTAGAAGAAAAGGTTATATCTTTGGAATATATTCCTATCGAGAATCAACGTGCTGACATTTTCACTAAACCGCTTAACAATAGCAGGTTTAACAAAATAAAATTTGATCTTGGCATGTGCATTCTAAAATGATTATTTATGCCTATTTGTATCATATTGTATATATTTGATAGTTTAGATTTCAATTTTTGTGAAAAATGCATGAAATCAATTTTGTTTATGGTAGTCGACCAGTCGAGGATTTCCTCGACCTGTCTTATCACAACCGGTTGTAGAAAACCCACGACCAGTTGTAAATCGTGTTGATTGACTTAAATTGGGAAAATTTTCATTTCTTCCTTATTTTAACTTCCTTCTCCAACAAGCCGACGCCCGACCAGTCGAACCCACCTTCCAAATCCGTCGAGGTTAATATTCCATTTGCTTATTTCTTGTGGATTTGTGCCAAGTTTGCTTCTATCTCTTACTTGAGGTTGTTTATTTCTAGTTTTGTTGAGATTTGGAGTTTTTCTTCACCCAAATCTAATTTGAGAAAATCCATTTCTCAATCCATTGCAATACTTTGTTTCCTTCATATCCTTGTTGCATATGGCATCTAGAGGTAGAAGGACAACATCCCGTGGTCCATTTTCTTCCAAATCTACTCCTATTACCAAGCATCATCTTCGGTTCTACGAAGAAGATCCATCTTATGTACGGGACATTTGATTAAGGAATGTTATTGTAGAACGTCCTGTTTCTGTAAATCATGTTGCACCGTATAATATCCTTCCTATTTTTCAAACTGTAGGTTGGGATAAGTTATTGCATTAGGGTGGGCCAGCATACCGGTCCATTGCCTAGTCCATGTTCGCTTGCATAAGTGAGTTTTCATTGGAAAATTTAACTTTTAAAATAGCCACAAGAGAAGGACCATTTGACGTTGATCGTCATTTGATTTCAGCTCTTATGGAAATTCCTATGAATGATGAAGGCATTCCCATCCATATCTTATCTGAAAAACCCTCAGAAACTGAAAAACGTATGCTCACTAGAGCCTTATACAATTTAGACGTACATTGGATGCATAAAGGGAATGCGCTCCCCTCAAAGTTTTTGTTACCCAAATACAGAGTTCTTCGCAGATCTTTGTGTCTAACTTGTATCCTTGATCGGGTAATAAATCCAAATTGACATCCTTCATGGTTCGTGTTCTTCATTCTTTGCCAGAGGTGTTCATGTTTGTTTACCATCCTTGATTTGACACTCCATTTTTCAATTTTGACTCCATCCAGGTCACAGTGACATCCCTTTTGCTTATTTGATGACTGTGTTGGCTACACATATGTTGGTCGACATGCCTGTTGGAGAAGCCCCGATTCATCATTTGATATTTAACAATTCTAACCTTACTGAGATGAAGCTGGATTTGCTTCCTAGCCAAGGTGATAGTAATGGTGGTCCTGAAGCTGAAAATGAGGAGGACGCTGGTGATCTTCCTCATGATGACATTAACATGGATGATATTTTTGAAGAACTTGAATCTGGTTCTGCTAATGATCCAGATTATGAGCCTTCTGAGTTTGATGCGTGTTTACATGCATTGGAGGAGAAGGTCGAGAATATGCATGTTTCTAATGTCACGCAGTTCAAATATATGCGCAAATATCTTAGGCGTTTGAACAAGGGCATGCATCAACTTGATCCTTCCATCTCTACTCCTTCATCTGGCTTAGATTAGTTCTTTTTATTCTACTGGACTGTAATAACATTATTACTCTTCTGCTCTCTCTGTTTGTGAGATTGTTACTACTTTTGACTTATCTTTATTTCTGGATTATTATTTTTTTTACTCTCTTTCATTTTAACTCCTCCGCCATTTGATCATTACTTCCTTTGTCCTATTGTGACAAGGGGAGAATGGATGTCTAATGGATGTCTATGGTATTGGATTTATGTGATGTATGCTACTCAGGGGGAGTATGTGCAGGTATGTGCAGAGGTGGACTACTATATGTTGACTTGATTATGAATGTGGGCCAGTTAATAATAACTGGTGCTTGACTCTTTAACCATATATATCTTGAAAGTGTGTTTTGTCACTAATTTGACAAAGGGGGAGATTGTAAGTGCTATGGTTGAAAACCCGTTTATGTTGTCAAATTTGTGGTGCCAAAAACACTGCTTGTACCTTGTGAGATTGCATAATTGTAAATGTTCGAGACACAGTATGGATGAAGCATGTATGGTTGAAGCAAGTCTCAATGTATGGATGTTGACTACATTAGTGAAGCACAATGCTCAACTCAAGATATGTTAAGCCACGACATTGTCTCACAAGATCGACTTTGAAAGACCAGACATGTTTACAAGTCAAGACTCGAGAATGTTCAACTGAATTTACAAGGTACAAGTCAAGATTCAAGATTGAGTAATTAAAGCTTTTAAAGAAAAGCTACATCAAGATTTCAAGATTCACTTTCTTTAAAGGTTACATATCTTTAGGGTTCAATGTCCTTACTTCACTATTAAGGTATGTTTGACCTTAGGCTGACCTTTAGAGTAGGTCATTTCGGATATATAATGCAAATGTTTTATATTTGGAAATCTGGTCTGCTCTAAGATTAGTCCTGGATCTTTCTCAACTAGTTCTAGCACTGCTTTGACCTGTCTAAGATTTTCCTGGACCAGTCATAAGTTTGTTGCAAAAATTCAGAATTGTTTGTTAAGCTTCGACTAGTCTTGGGGTCTGTTCGACCAATCGTATAAATAGTGTCGACTGTTCCTTCGACCAGTCGTGAACCTGTGACTCAAACTACAGCGATGTATTTTGCTTGGCTTCAACTAGTCATGATCAACCTAAGACCAGTCGAAGGTGTCCTTCGACCAGTCATAGACTACCTATGACCATTCGTGAAACTGCCTTATCTTATTGCGCTCAAAGTTTCAAATATCTATTGGTTCTAAGACCAGTCGTAGTAATTTCTGGACCAGTCGAAGATGTGATTTACTCACATATAAATAGAGCATGAATCTCTGAATATGAAGGACATCTGAAGTAATTGTAATCCGGCCTTCTGAGAGATAAGTCTGTGCTCCATTTTAAGCTAAGTGTGCATATTTAATATTCTCTTTTTGTATCTTTTTAAATTGATCTTGTTTCTTGTATTCCAATCTGATCTGAAAAGAGGAAGTGTTATTTTCCTTTTTCTGGAATCAAAATCAATTAAAGCTAGCCCATTTTGGTTTAATTTAAAATCAACTTAGAACCATTATAAAGTGAGCATTGGACATTGAACTTTGACATTCGAACCTCTACTCCGACTTGGTTCTTACGGGCTGCTACAAAGGAGAAATCCAGGTATTTTACAATATTGTAATTTACATTCTATTTTTGGTTTCTTTTGAGATAAGCCAGAAAAATCTTATTATATTTGGTTATCTAAGGAGAGCCAGAAAACTCAGAAAGTGTAGGTTTTTAGATTGTGTAAGGCCAAGTTAAAAAGACACAATTGTAAAGGTTTTAGGTGAACCTGTGAAACCTATTTTGATAGTGAATGCTAATATCCCCTGTGTGAGGATATTAGGAGTGGAGTAGCATTCTGTGTGGCTATTGTTTAATAGTTGGTGAACACACAGGCGAACCACTATAACTCCTTATGTATTATAGTTTGAATGTTTGCTTAATTTTCTATCTTTTATCATTCAAGTTGTGGAATGTATGTGTGGATGTGAATGTTGTAATATTTACATTTCAAGCACAGTGGGGAATGTTGTAATAATTTAGATTTAAATTCTTGCAAATTTTTAATTCTTTACTATTTATTTATTCCTCTTTAGTTTAAGTTTTTGATACAAAGAACGTTCTAGAAATAAGATTGTCCTGCAATAAACCCTTGGTTTTTATGGTGTAAGGTTGTCCTTAGAACTGAATTTGTTTCAATCTCTTAATACTTGATTATTGAGGCTGGTTTTCATTTTAAGCATTGTGAATTGATTTATTTTATTTGGTTATCATTCTGGTTATCATTTTATTTTATTCCGCTGATATAATCTAAATTTAGCATAGTCCTATTCACCCACCCCCCCCCCTCCCCCTCTAGGACATATAGCTTGGCCTTTTCAAAATCGTCGATCAACTCTTTGGCTTTCTTCATATACGCTTCCAACTGCTCTTTATGTGTTTGATACACGCTAGTAACCTGATTGACGATCAACTATGAGTCATTGAATACATTGAGATGACTAACACCCAGACTAGCTGCTAGCCGAAGGCCGAGTAATAGGGCTTCGTATTCTGTTGTATTCTTCGAGGCTAGAAATCCAAGTCTTAAGGCATATTGCATGTAAGTTTGATTGAGAGTTTCCAGGATGACTCCTGCCACGTTTGCCTTATAGTTGGATGAGCCATTCACATAAAGCTGCCAGTGGGGTGGGTCGAGTGATGTCTCGTGAGCTGCAGTTATCGGCTGATTGGTTAGCTCATTTACAAGCTTGATAGGTGGATCTGTTTGTGGGGTAACTTCATCTATGAAGTCAGCCACAGCCTGTTCTTTAATTGCTACCATCAGCTTATATTGAATATCAAATTCACTGAGCTTAATTGCCCACTCCGTTAGGTGGCCGAAAGCTTCCGGTTTTTGGAGAATTTGACGCAGTGGGAGGTTAGTCACGACGATGATGGAGTGCGCTTGAAAGTATGGCCATAGTCATCGTGAAGACACAACTAATACTAGGGCCACTTTCTCCAAAGGTGGATATCGGGTCTCTGCTGGGAGTAGTGCTTTGCTGACATAATACACTAGTAATTATTTCCCTTCATGCTCACGTATCAAGGTTGAGCTTACGGCTGCATTGGAGATCACCAAATACAACAGTAAGGCTTCCCCAGGCTCGGGCTTTGATAGGAGAGGTGGAGATCCGAGATATGACTTCAACTACTGGAATGCTGCTTTGCACTCTTCCATCCAAATATGTGAGCATGTTAATCCATTCCAAATAGTATATCTGGTCGATGAATTTAGCCTTGAGGAGATTGCTAACCTCTTCTTCGATGATGGCATGCCTTTCAGGGCCGAGTGGTTGTCACTTGTGTCAGATCGGTCGGTAGGTCAGGTCAATATTGAGGCGATGAGTCATTACTAAGGGATCGATCCCAGGCATATCTTCATGGCTCCACACAAATACGTTGGCGTATCGTTGGAGTAGAGATACCAACTTATCTTTCAGGGGCAACCGCAGAGAAGAGCCAATTCGAACATTTTTGAACACGTCTTTCTTGACCAAATGTATTGGAATGAGGTCCTCTACCGGTTGACCTCGCTCGAGAGTCTCGGCTCGAGGGTCCAATGATTCGATCGTGGTTACCTCGACTGGAGATTTTACAGTCGTCGTATAGCAACGCCTTGCATCTTATAAGGAGAGCTTTATAGACTTGTGACTGGTCAACTACAAGAAAGTCGACCATAACCATGAGTGGGAGTGAGATAACTCCATCAGGAAGGGTTTATCCACCCAAGAATCCGATCAATGGGGTTTGGCCGTAATGTCAACCGTTCGATGCCTATTTTGTCGAATGCTTGAGTGAACAGTACATCTGCGGATGATCCTGTATTAATGAGAATACGGAACACTTTACAGTTAGCTATAGTGAGGGTGACGACTAAGGCATCATCATGAGGATGATGAATACCCCGAGTGTCTTCATTGGTAAACAATATGCAGTACTTTTCCTCTTTTCTTTCTTTTGAAGGCAGAGCTAAAATTAGGATCTCGGACTTATGCCAACTGATGCTCCTTTCGTGATTTTTCTAAGCATTGTTCGAGTCACCTCCACCTTTGGGACCACCGAAAATAGTTCGGATTTCTTCCGTAGGTCAGTTGTCACCTAAGCGTTCTTCTATCGTCCCGGTTCTTTGGTCGACATGCTCTCTATGATGAACTTCTCAGATGAGCCTCTCAATTTCCTGTTTCAAGTTATAGCAATCACTCTTATTATGCCCATGATCGCGATGATAATGGCAGTACTTGTCTTTGTTCCGACGGTTGGAGTTACCACAGAGCTTGTCAGGCCAGTTTATGAACCTTTCGTTCTTTATTTCCATAAGGACTTGCTCTCGCAATTTATTGAGCGGAGTGTAAGTCGAGAACCTATTATCAGGCCGCTTGCTTTTCTTGCGATCGTCCCGGGGGAGTTCATCTTTTCTCTTCTTACCACTAGCCGAGTCAGTTTCCTTTTTAGCTGACTGTTTCACCAGGTTTTTGGCGTTCTGAGTGGCTTCTCGCAGGATTTGGGTTTCTTCAGCATTAACATACTTCTCCGACCAAGCCATAAACTTGGCCAGGGTAGATGGAGGATTTTATAGAGAGATAAAAGGAATGGTCTGTCTCTTACCCCCTGCATGATGGAATTAGGGGTTGTTTCATCGGAATGTTTCTGAACCTATAGTTCTTCAAGATTGAACCGCTTAAGATAGTCTTTGAGGAGCTCTCCCTCCTTTTGGACTATGTTGTCCAGTTGTGCTGACACCTTGAGTCTTTTCTTTCCTCTGATGAAATTGGCAATGAAGGCATCACTAAGCTCAGTGAACGAGCTAATAGACCTTGGTTTTAGTAGTTTGAACCAAAGCCAGGCAACATCCATCAGTGTAAGGGAGAATGCTCGGCACATAACAGCATCTGAAGCATCTTGTAATTCCATGTAATTCTGGAAGGACTCAATATGCTCAGTTGGGTCAGCCTTTTCGGTATATGGCGTGATCTGAGGAAGGCAGAATCACTCGGGCAGTCACGCCTGCATTATTGAATGTACGAACGGAGATTCCTTTTCCTTAGGTCCCGTCTGGCCGGCTGGGCAACTCTGCTTAAAATCTGAGAATTGCTTCTACAGATCTTGGATCTCAGCTTTCCGAGGTTCTTGACTGTCGGTTGTTCCCTCGACCAGAGGTTTGTCCCGCCTTCTATGATCTATTTCGTGTCGTAGATCTGAGGCTGGTAGCTGGACTGCTACTGAGACATGAGATGGAGCGGGTTCAGCTGGTGCCTCATGCTGAGTTGGCTGAGGAGCAACCGTCAAAATGGTTGGTTGAGGGTTGATCGGTTGTCGGGTAACATGTTGCCAATCATTTTCCTAATTAGGGGCTTGCGCTGGATGGGGTTGCAATTATTCTAGCATTTACTTTAAATAGCTCATATCATTCTAGATCTCTTGAACCTCTCTTTCCAGTCTTCCGTTCTCTCGGTTCCTCTGGGAGTGCCGGGACGAGCCAGAGGTCGCTTGGCGGGATACGGAGCCCTGGCGATTCTCCTGTTGTTCTGGCCGTCTTTGGGTTCCATTGGTCATCTGGGGTCCCATAACTGGAACTTCATCAGGTTCCTCTTGAGCGGTTCTTGGTGTTCTTGTCATGATGGTTTATTTGAAGCTTTTTGATAGAGCTGGGAAAATGACTTTTCGTATCGCTTCCCACAGATGGCGCCAAACTGTTAATGCAAAAATCTTGTGCGCCCTCCTTAGATCCTTTACCTGCACAGGAAGAAGACAATGGCGACGCTGGTTAGAGTCGAGGACCCTCTGATGCCAAAGTCAGGGCTAGGATCGTATTGAAAGGTTTGAGAGAGAGTTTTTTTTTTGCGTACCTTTCACCCTTGAAGTCTCTTATATTTATAGGAGGGGGAGGATCCCATCATGCTAGGATTCTTTCCTAATATTTTGAAGATTCAATGCCAATCCAATTTTGGACTCTAGCCGATCTCAAAATCCTCGGGATCGGGGATCTTCTTCTTGGATTTTCGTGAAGGTGTTTCACTTTACACAGTTTCTTCCTTTCTCGGTAGATTTTACCTATTAAATCAAGCCTGGCTGACTCTATTGATAAGCGAGTCTTGGCTGGCTATGGAAGGTTGAGCTATTTGCCTTCTGTCGGATGAGACGAGACCGATCCATAATCAGCGCGCCTTCCTAATCCGATAGTCGACTCTGTAACCGACCCAAGGATAGGTCGGTTTTATAGCTGGTCATGTGGCTTCCGAGCATTGGGCCTTAGTCGGCCTATTTGGATGTTGATGCCTCATTTATCGAGCCAACTTCGTGCATCTCAAAGATTCATTGCCTTATGGGTTAGGACTCTATAAGCCTCGATCAGGATTAGTTCCTTAAAATCCGAGCTAAGTCTCTCCTTTAGGTTTTGGGCATGCGTGCCTCAGTCAGGTTTATTTCCTCGGGAGCTAGGGTTGTATCAGCAGAGTTGGTCCATTCCATATCTGAGTCTTTAGACCTATACTATTTTTCCCCAACAAGGATCATTTTCACTTCATGATTAACATAAACAATGTCATAAGGACTATAAATAATTACTCATCCATCATCAATGCGTATGTTATAATTCACCATCCATTAAATCATATTTATCATTTCAACCAACAACTCATAATCATCATTATCACGTTACCATACATGTTTCATCATCTCACCCATCACTAGGTGTGTTGTAAGACCCGTGTCCTAATCCGTACCATTTCATTAGCTTTCGCGGTCCTTCCGGTCAAATTCTGGCAACCTTCGCACCGTATTCGGTGTTTGCGCACGATCCTAAGCCAGGTCCCGCGCACCGATATCGGCTTGATCCAAAAGTTGTATCATAGCGACCGCGTCGTCGTCGCGGTTCCAACGCCGTGACTTGCGCACCGAACCGATACCCAGGCAAGAAGATGCCGATCTGCGTTTATTCTGAGAAACACCGCGCGTTGAGGATTTCGAGGGAATCTCTACACAATTAGTCCCATCAATCATCATTAAATGCAACCTTATCTCAAGTACAACAACCCATACCTCTTTCTTCACAAAGTCAATTCTCTCTCTCTTCACCCATCCCTCCTTTACTCACTTTTCAAACAAACCCATGCCCCATTAATTACACCCATCACTCCATCACCTCATATCACTCCCATCCTCTCATTTTCTCTCTCATTTTCTCATATCTCTCCAAGCAACCCCAAGCCCCAAACGTCCAAGCCTCCTCTCCCTCTCAAGTGTGGTCCACCTTCCATCATCCATCTACACCCTCCCATCTCTCATCCTCACCATCAAGAGTCCATCATCCTCCATCAAAGTTGAAGCTGAGGGGCATTGGAGTCTAAGAGACCAAGAAGAAGGAAGATAAGGTGGGTGCTTTGTCATTATTTTGAATTTCAGGGCCCACTTGTTGGTGGGACCCATTTGGATGTATGTGATCTAATCAAGAGGGCCCATAGTGGCGGGGTTCCTCTATCTCACCGTATATCTCCCTTTATCTCTCTCTTTCTCTCTCTTTGTAATGGTGTGGATCCCACCAATATGTGCTACGTCTACCCCGTCCATCTACACCAGACGGCGTGGCCCACTCTATCACAGGTGATGATCCACACCATCCACTGTTTGGATGGGCCCAATGCACCTTTTTTGTATATATATATACTTATATGTTATATTTTATATAATATATATAATATATATAACTTAATATGTATTATATATATAATATGATATATATATTATATGTATATATATATATATATACATATATATTTTGGTGGGCCACGTCCATGTGGGACCCACCACAAGACATGTGTTTATCCACGCCGTCCAGCGTCACTGGACGCTGGACGAGCAACCCCCTTTGTGTTACAAAAAAAAATAAGAGATTAGGGAGAGGTGGGCCACTCATGCAGAGGCCCCACCTTGATGCTTTTACGCAATCCAAGCCGACCACCCTATTTTTCAGATCATTTTAGGCGTTGAGCCGAAAAATGATCTCAATCGAACTTATGGTGGGCCATAGCATAGCAAACGAGTTCCTACCTTTGATTTACTCCCTAATGCTCCTGTATATCTGAAACAGCCCAATATTAGACTCTATGGGTTTGTATCGAGCCACAGGGACTAATGGCTGGTGTAGATCGTACTGAAGCGGGCCCCACCTAGGAAAAACCGTAAAAAAATGATTTTTTTTCAAAAAAAAAATTGAAAGCAGCAGAGCTACTGCTGCTGTTGTCAGCGGTACGCAGGCGCTGCCTGCGCTAGACATGGACGGGCGGACGTGCATGGGTCACGGCCCTCCTGTGGGCCCCATCTTGACGCCTTTCAACCATCCAAACCATGAATTTGATGGGTCCCCCAGGACTAACCGTCCATCCAAAAAATCATCTGAAAACGGAACTCAGGCGGGCCATACCATCTAAAATCATGTGAAGACATGTCTAAAACATATAAAAATCGTTGGTGGGGCCTACCTGAGTTTTGGATGCAAATGAAACTTGACTTGGACCCTTAAAATTTTGGGACACACGCAATGAATGGGCTGGATTGTGAATCACATCTTGGTGGGCCCCAAAACAATAAAAAAGAGGGTAAAACAGCAGCAGCAGCGCTGCTGCTGCTGCCGTGACGGGCGGCCAAGAGGCAGGGACCCACGGCTCCATCCGTGGGCCCCACCATGATGTATATTTTGTATCCACATCGTCCATTTGGTGGGCCATTATTTGATATGGACCCCCCCTCGAAAATCAGGCTAATCCAGCGCTCGGGCGGCCCACATCACAAGAAACAGTGTGAATTGAACTCTACCATTGAAACCCTTTCAGGGTCCACAGAAGTTTCAGATCAAGCTGAAAATTGTTGTTCCCCTCCTCCCTTGCCCGTGTGACCTTATGAATAAGTCGGATTTCAAATGAACATTTCAGTGGGCCTTACCCAAGGTCCAAGTGACCTTATGAATAAGTTGGATTTCAAATGAACATTTCAGTGGGCCTTACCCAAGGTCCAAGTGACCTTATGAATAGGTTGGATTTCAAATAAATATTATGGTGGGCCTTAGGCCCATGTGGTGGAGCCATATTGATGTATTTTTGGCCGTTGGGGAGGCCCACCTTGATATATATATAAGGCCCATGAGGTTAGGCCCAATCGACGTATTGGTGGCCCGATGTCGAGGCCCACTACGATATATATAAGGGCCAACTTATGAGACCCATTGTGATGTTTTCAAACGCTCATGCGTTATGGCCCATTGCAATGTACATAAGGCCCACTAATGCGGCCCACTTGACTTATATAAGGCCCATATGAGATGGCCCATTGATGTATCTGAGCACTATGGGTCGAGGCCCAATGAGATGTATATTAGTCCATTGCAATGTGTGATTTCCTATGGTTTGTATAATGGTACTTTATGGCGGGCTATGCCTTGGGAACAATGTTGGTTTGACGTCCACATTGTAAGGACAATGTTGGTTAAATGTCCGCATTGTCACACTCCTTAAGGCCACTGATAGGTTCATACTTATACTCTGCAGGCCGTCTAGGCCCATTTCTGTGATACGCAGAGCCCATCCCTATATGCATGTTTAGTATAGATCCATGGTTCATGATCATTCGCATCATATGTATGCCTGACGTGAGGAGTGACCGATCATAGCATATGCCTTTGGGCAGACTGTTTATGGGCTCCCTGATAGGCGGAGTTGCCCCATATAAGTGCATGGTACATACAGACTGTTGCATGACTGATAATGTGACTCATGCACTTGCATTTGTGTGATTATAGTTACTATATGCCCTAGCGACATCAGGGCCATAGCCTCCACAGATACATCGTGGATGGCAGGATTGGAGACCGAAAATATTTGATTCTAGCATACGGGCACCATAGATGTCCCTGGGTGAAAATCCCTAAACCCGATGGTACCAGAGGATGACTCCAATGTCGAGACCGGGTGGATATATGAGCGCACGAGGGCCGAATACCAGGAGGCCGCGTCTCCCACTGTGTCGTGGTCGGTTGGAAAGGAGTGTGGCCTTACTCGCCCGAGGGTAGGGGGCAATACTAGGCTGAGTTTGACCAGCTCGCGAATGGGTCCGCTATCGACGTGCCGGATAGGTATTGGCAGACTATTGGTCAGGCGGATAGTGAGGTTTCTTACGCTCATTTGGACTGTGCGGCTAGGAGAGCGACAGTGCCATTTGGAGTGTATTGAACCCCGGTGATTATCCAGAATGAGAACTGTACTGATACATGTTGAGGATTGGCATGCTTGAGTTGCATCTCGCATCGCATGGCCGTGTTATGGCTGATGACATTCATATCTTGCACTGCATAGCCTTGGTACGGCTGATTGCATTCATGTACTCATCACCATAATTCCGCATTACTCTGACCCTGCATCCTGAGCATGCTCATATTATGCACACACTTACATCACCCTCTAAGCTTTCTATAAGCTTATGTATGATTGATGCGTGCAGGTGACGCCAGGACGTAGTCGCAGCCATAGTCTCGCTGTAGTTGGAGCGTGCAGCCGAGCTTCTGGAGTTTGTTTCTTTCGTTACATTGTATTTTCCCTTTTAGACGCATTGTACTAAAAAGTTTTTTATCATAGTGGATTTTCTGGTGGTGTTCTTGTGGTTATTGTTTGTAGGTTATGCTTTTGTTATGCTCATTATGAATCAGACTGATGATTTAAAACCCTCCTTGTAGTATCCCAGGATCGGAACCTGGTGAATAGGTGCGGGATTCGAGAATGGGGTTCTACGGAGGCTGTCGGCGCCGGATTCGGCGATCGGGAATTTTGTGGGCCCGGTTTCCGAGTTCAGGGCGTGACAGAAGTTGGTATCAGAGCATAACTCGGGAATAACCAAGAACAACATTACATGTCCGCTATGAACGATTAAGTCCTAAGTTCGGATAGCCTAGCGATCTTTTATTCCAGACCTTAACGTGTGTGCCTTCGCGAGCCTTTAAGTTGATAGGCACCTTCGCTCTTTCCTCGTAGGACATGGCGCGCAGGAGAGTGACCCGATCGACTCCCGCACCACCCCCTGAGACCTCCACCAACTGCGGCTCCCGCACTACCACCTACGACACTGCTCCGCCACCAGAGATTCCTACCGCTCAGGCCTGAGGATGTCGCCCCTTTACCGAGATTCATACCGCCCATCCCGAGGATGCTGCACCTCCACCAGAGACCAGTGCGGACCCGACCGTATCCGTGAGTGCATCTCGATTGCAGCAGATGCCGCAGCCGTGACGGCCGCACTCGTGGGCGAGCAGCACCCGGTTGTTCCACCGGCCCAGGCAGAGCAAGAGCGCGCGAGTGCCCTACTTCGAGAGTTCCGACAGTTTGATCCTCCACGATTCCATGGCGAGCCAGACAACTGAGAGGTGGCGCTCCGATGTGGAGAAGATTTTGATACCATGTCATGTACGGCCGAGCAGCGAGTTCGGTTAGCGGTGTTTCTTTTTCAGGGGCGAGGCCGAGCACCGGTGGACCTCGGTTACCCGCGTCGCAACCCGACTATGTCCGGACATGGGATGATTTTATAGACCGATTCGAGGAGCAGTACTTCCTGACACATTCGACGCCAGAGGGCACTAGAGTTCGAGACTTTGGTGCACGGAGACATGACTGTGGCTCAGTACGCGGCTCGTTTCGTGGCGTTATCGAGGTTCGCGCCATATATGGTTGATGATGAGGGGCGGAAGGCCCGTCGTTTCGAGAGCGGCTTACGTTACGGTCTTCGAGGCCGTGTGATTGGGCACGAGCTTCCGACCTTTCAGTGTAGTGCGGAGGGCTCGGATCTACGAGATCGAGTGGGTGGCGCGCAGCCGACAGAGATCGAAGAGGGGTCGAAGAGGCATACCCCTCCGGTAGCTCCCAGCAGCCGACGACCACGAGGTATAGGAGCCACCCCTGCTAGAGCACCCCAGAAGACGTCCAGCCACCCCAAGCCGTTTGCGAGGACTTGTTTTGGATGTGGTGGGTCAGGGCATCCTGTCTGAGTGCCCTCGCCTCATCTGCAGCAATCGAGAGGATCACAGCAGCCTCACCTACATCCGCCGAGAGCACCACGGTAGCCTCCAGCACAGCAGCGACCTGACCCCATCAGTAGCAACCGCAGCCACCTCGGCCACCGAGGCCCCAGCAGCAGCAGAGCAGCAGGATAGGCCGCCGCAGAGGCAGCACTGGGGACCTCAGAGAGGACAGTACCTCCCCCCGGCTCAGTTAGGTTCTACGCGGCTCGGCAGACCCGATCATCCGGAGGAGTAGTCGAGGGTATACTTCCCGTCTCTTCATGCATCGCTCAAGTATTATTTGATTCTCGGCGCTTCTCACTCATTCATGTCCGAGGATTTCGGCCGATCGACGATTGCCGACCGAGTCTACTAGTGAGGGATTAATCGTATCGACGCCCTTGGGGAGGACCGCAGTATTGGGCGTTTCTATCCATCTTGCCCGGTTCTTGTCGGTGATATCTTTTTGCCCGCTAACTTGTTTGTGTTGCCGATGGCAGATTTCGACGTTATCTTGGGCATGGATTGGCTTGCGAGTATCACGCTATCTTGGGATTCGCGAGGCAGTCACATTCTCGCATACCAGCTTGCCGCATTCGATTCATCGCCGAGCCTGAGGAGAGCCGATGTCTTGCTTGATGTCCTGTGCGGTCGAGGAGCCTATGGCCATTTGTATTGATCGGTTGCCGGTTGTTGCGACTTTCCCGACGTATTCCAGGAGATTCCGGGATTGCCTCCTCGCCATCATATTGAGTTCCAGATTGATCTCATGCCTGGTACCGCGCCTATTTCGAAGGCCCTATACCGTATGGCACCGATGGAGTTACATGAGCTGCAGTGATAGTTGGACGAGTTGCGTGAGTTAAGATTTATTCGTTCGAGCAGTTCACCTTGGGGAGCGCCGGTACTCTTCGTCAGGAAGAAGAATGTCTCGTTGAGGCTCTGTGAGGACTACCGCGAGCTCAACCGGGTCACGATTAAGAACAAGTACCCACTCTCGAGGATAGATGACTTGTTTAATCAGTGATAGGGTACACAGTTCTTTTCAAAGATTGACCTGCGTTCTAGGTATCATCAGATTCATGTCCGAGAGGAGGACATACCGAAGACGGCTTTCAAGACGCGTTATGGTCATTTTGAGTTTCAAGTCATGTCCTTTGGATTGACCAATGCACCCGCGGTCTTCATGCAATTGATGAACGAGGTCTTCCGTCTATATCTCGATCAGTTTATTGTGGTCTTCATCGACGACATTCTGATATATTCGAGGACCCGTGAGGACCATATGCAGCATCTGGAGATTGCATTGCAGACCCGCTGTGCCCACCAGTTGTATACGAAGCTAGAGAAGTCTGGCGGGAGGAGGCGAGATTCCTTAGTCACGTGGTGATGAGGGAGGGTGTCGCATGGATCCCTCGAAGGTTAAGGCAGTGCGTCAGTGGGGCCAACCCACTACTGCGTCCGAGATCTGTAGTTTCCTTGGTTTAGCTGGATACTATCGGCGTTTCATTGAGGGATTCTCCTAAATTGCAGCCCCGTTGACCAGGTTAACTCGGAAGGGCGTAGATTTTGTTTGGACTGACGTATGTGAGAGAGCATTTATGGAGTTGAAGGACCGTCCGACGTCCGCTCCTGTCCTCACTCTTCCCTCCGGGAGTGATGGATTCGTGGTATTTACCGATGCTTCGCGTATTGGATTGGGTGCTGTCCCGATGCGGACGGTAGACCTGTAGCATTTGTGTCTCGTCAGCTCAAGGGTCATGGGCTGACCTACCCCACGCATGACTTAGAGTTGGCAGCAGGTCTTCGCACCGAAGGTGTGGAGACACTATCTCTATGGGGTTAGGTTCGAGCTCTTCTCGACCACAAGAGCTTGAAGTATCTATTTTCTCATTCGCTGAACATGAGACAGAGACGCCAGATGGATCTTGAAGGATTATGATTTTGACCTCCAGCTACCACCCGGGCAAGGCGAATGTAGTGGCGGATGCCCTTAGCCGTCAGCCACGAGGCCCAGTGGCACATATGATGATTCGGAGTGGAAGATGCTCGAGGATATAGCAGAGTACGACTTTGATTTTGGTGCAGTCTTCTATCGTTCAGTTATCGAGCCTGTCGATTCAACCCTCTCTTGTCGCAAGGGTGATCGAGGCTCAGCAGACAGATGAGTCGTTGCAGGATTACCGAGCAGAGGCGGCATCTGAGAGTCAGACAGATTGGCAGATTGGTGCTGATGGTGGACTTCGCTTTAGAGGCCGATTGTGTGTCCCGGATATTCCTGAGTTGCGCAGAGATCTTATGACCGAGGCACATCGATCGCGATTTTCTATCCACCCTGGCTCGACGAAGATGTACCGTGATATGAGGCGACAGTATTATTGGGCAGGGATGAAGCGCCAGATTGCTAGTTTTGTGGCCGACTGTGACACATGCCAGCGTGTCAAGGCCGATCATCGGAGACCCCCTGGTCTTGCAGCCATTGAGTGTCCGATGTGGAAGTGGGAGCACGTATCTACAGATTTTATTATGGGTTTGCCGAGGACTCGGCGCGGTCATGACGTTATCTGGGTTGTCGTGGACCGTCTCGACGAAGTCGGCACATTTTCTTGCGATTCGTGCGACTTGGCCTTGGGACCGGCTTGCGAGGTTATTCCTTGAGGAGATTGTGAGGCGCACGGCGTACCGGTCTCGATCGTTTCGACCGAGACCCGAGGTTTACGTCTCGATTTTGGAGGAGTTTTCAGAGAGCTATGGGCACCGATTTGCGGCTCGATCACGCGTATCATCCGCAGACTGATGGCCAGACCGAGAGGGTCAACCAGATCCTTGAGGATATGCTTCGGGCCTGCCTGATTGACTTCGGTGGTAGCTGGGACGAGCATCTGCGATTGGCTGAGTTCGCATACAACAACAACAAGCGACCATTGGCATGACCCCTTTTGAGGCATTATATGGCAGACCGTGCAGATCTCCGAGTTATTGGACCGAGGTTGGAGAGCGGCGTCTCTTAGGTCCCGAGCTTGTGTGGGAGACATCAGAGGTTATTGATATCATCAGGTAGAGGATGAGCACAGCTCAGAGCCGGCAGAAGAGTTTTGCTGATCGCCGGCGTCGTCCCTTAGAATTTGATGTAGGGGACCATGTGTATCTCAAGGTCTCGCCCATGAAGGGCGTAGTAAGATTTGGAACGAAGGGCAAGCTTGCCCCGAGATTCATAGGACCTTTCGAGATCACTTAGCGCATTGGCGCTGTGGCCTATCGGCTTGCCTTACCATCTCAGTTGTCTGGCGTCCACAACATTTTCCATGTCTCTATGTTGAGGAAGTGTGGGTCAGACATCGTTCCTGTTATCGATTGGCAGCCGTTGGAGGTTCGTGAGGATGCTTCCTACATCGAGCAGCCAGTTCGTATCCTTGATCGGAAGGAGCAGGTCCTCCGAACCAAGGTCATTCCCTTGGTGAAGGTTCAGTGGGGCCACCATTCTGTGGATGAGGCATCTTGGGAGCGCGAGGCTGAGATTCGAGAGCGCTATCCTCATCTCTTTGATGATTGATTGTATGTTGTATGTTGTATGTTGTCTCTGATATTTATATAACGATGCCTTACTTTCTCTTCTATTATGATTTATGTTTTCTTGTGATGATTGTTTAAATTTCGAGGATGAAATTTTTATTTGGTGGGGAGAGCTGTAAGACCCGTGTCCTAATCCGTACCATTTCATTAGCTTTCGCGGTCCTTCCGGTCAAATTTCGGCAACCTTCGCACCGTATTCGGTGTTTGCGCACGATCTTAAGCCAGGTCCCGCACACCGACGTCGGCTCGATCCGAAACTTATGTCTTGGTGATCGCGTCGTCGCCGCGGTTCCAACGCCGTGACTTGTGCACCGAACCGATACCCAGGTAAGAAGATGCCGATCAGCGTTTATTCCGAAGAAACACCGCGCGTTGCGGATTTCGAGGGAATCTCTACACAATTAGTCCCATCAATCATCATTAAATGCAACCTTATCTCAAGTACAACAACCCATACCTCTTTCTTCACAAAGTCAATTCTCTCTCTCTTCACCCATCCCTCCTTTACTCACTTTTCAAACAAACCCATGCCCCATTAATTACACCCATCACTCCATCACCTCATATCACTCCCATCCTCTCATTTTCTCTCTCATTTTCTCATATCTCTCCAAGCAACCCCAAGCCCCAAACGTCCAAGCCTCCTCTCCCTCTCAAGTGTGGTCCACCTTCCATCATCCATCTACACCCTCCCATCTCTCATCCTCACCATCAAGAGTCCATCATCCTCCATCAAAGTTGAAGCTGAGGGGCATTGGAGTCTAAGAGACCAAGAAGAAGGAAGATAAGGTGGGTGCTTTGTCATTATTTTGAATTTCAGGGCCCACTTGTTGGTGGGACCCATTTGGATGTATGTGATCTAATCAAGAGGGCCCATAGTGGCGGGGTTCCTCTATCTCACCGTATATCTCCCTTTATCTCTCTCTTTCTCTCTCTTTGTAATGGTGTGGATCCCACCAATATGTGCTACGTCTACCCCGTCCATCTACACCAGACGGCGTGGCCCACTCTATCACAGGTGATGATCCACACCATCCACTGTTTGGATGGGCCCAATGCACTTTTTTTGGTATATATATACTTATATGTTATATTTTATATAATATATATAATATATATAACTTAATATGTATTATATATATAATATGATATATATATTATATGTATATATATATATATATATATATATTTGGTGGGCCACGTCCATGTGGGACCCACCACAAGATATGTGTTTATCCACGCCGTCCAGCGTCACTGGACGCTGGACGGGCAACCCCCCTTTGTGTTAAAAAAAAAAAAAGAGAGTAGGGAGAGGTGGGCCACTCATGCAGGCCCCACCTTGATGCTTTTACGCAATCCAAGCCGACCACCCTATTTTTCAGATCATTTTAGGCGTTGAGCCAAAAAATGATCTCAATCTGAACTTATGGTGGGCCATAGCATAGCAAACGAGTTCCTACCTTTGATTTACTCCCTAATGCTCCTGTATATCTGAAACAGCCCAATATTAGACTCTATGGGTTTGTATCGAGCCACAGGGACTAATGGCTGGTGTGGATCGTACTGAAGCGGGCCCCACCTAGGAAAAACCGTAAAAAAATGATTTTTTTTCAAAAAAAAAATTGAAAGCAGCAGAGCTACTGCTGCTGTTGTCAGCGGTACGCAGGCGCTGCCTGCGCTAGACATGGACGGGCGGACGTGCATGGGTCACGGCCCTCCTGTGGGCCCCATCTTGACGCCTTTCAACCATCCAAACCATGAATTTGATGGGTCCCCCAGGACTAACCGTCCATCCAAAAACTCATCTGAAAACGGAACTCAGGCGGGCCATACCATCTAAAATCATGTGAAGACATGTCTAAAACATATAAAAATCGTTGGTGGGGCCTACCTGAGTTTTGGATGCAAATGAAACTTGACTTGGACCCTTAAAATTTTGGGACACACGCAATGAATGGGCTGGATTGTGAATCACATCTTGGTGGGCCCCAAAAAAAAAAAAAAAAAAAAAAGTTTTAAAGCAGCAGCACTGCTGCTGCTGCTGCCGTGACGGGCGGCCAAGAGGCAGGGACCCACGGCTCCATCCGTGGGCCCCACCATGATGTATATTTTGTATCCACACCATCCATTTGGTGGGCCATTATTTGATATGGACCCCCCTCGAAAATCAGGCCAATCCAGCGCTCGGGCGGCCCACATCACAAGAAACAGTGTGAATTGAACTCTACCATTGAAACCCTTTCTGGGTCCACAGAAGTTTCAGATCAAGCTGAAAATTGTTGTTCCCCTCCTCCCTTGCCCGTGTGACCTTATGAATAAGTTGGATTTCAAATGAACATTTCAGTGGGCCTTACCCAAGGTCCAAGTGACCTTATGAATAAGTTGGATTTCAAATGAACATTTCAGTGGGCCTTACCCAAGGTCCAAGTGACCTTATGAATAGGTTGGATTTCAAATAAATATTATGGTGGGCCCTGGCCCGTGTGGTGGAGCCATATTGATGTATTTCTGGCCATTGGGGAGGCCCACCTTGATATATATATAAGGCCCATGAGGTTAGGCCCATTCGACGTATTGGTGGCCCGATGTCGAGGCCCACTCTGATATATATAAGGGCCATGTTACGAGACCCATTGTGATGTTTTCAAAGGCTCATGGGTTATGGCCCATTGCAATGTACATAAGGCCCACTAATGCGGCCCACTTGACTTATATAAGGCCCATATGAGATGGCCCATTGATGTATCTGAGCACTATGGGTCGAGGCCCAATGAGATGTATATTAGTCCATTGCAATGTGTGATTTCCTATGGTTTGTATAATGGTACTTTATGGCGGGCTATGCCTTGGGAACAATGTTGGTTTGACGTCCACATTGTAAGGACAATGTTGGTTAAATGTCCGCATTGTCACACTCCTTAAGGCCACTGATAGGTTCATACTTATACTCTGCAGTCCGTCTAGGCCCATTTCCGTGATACGCAGAGCCCATCCCTATATGCATGTTTAGTATAGATCCATGGTTCATGATCATTCGCATCATATGTATGCACGTGAGGAGTGACCGATCATAGCATATGCCTTTGGGCAAACTGTTTATGGGCTCCCTGATAGGAGGAGTTGCACCATAAAAGAGCATGGTACATACAGACAGTTGCATGACTGATAATGTGACTCATGCACTTGCATTTGTGTGATTATAGTTACTATATGCCCTAGCGACATCGGGGCCATAGCCTCCACACACATCGTGGATGGCGGGATTGGACCGTAAATATTTGATTCTAGCATCGGGGCGCCATAGATGTCCCTGGGTGAAAATTCCTAAACTCGATGGTACCAAAGGATGACTCCAATGTCGAGACCGAGTGAATTTATGAGCGTACGAGGGCCGAATACCAGGAGGTCGCGTCTCCCACTATGTCGTGGTCGGTTGGAAAAGGTGTGGCCTTACTCAACCGAGGGTAAGGGGCATTACTAGGCTGAGTTTGACCAGCTCGTGAATGGGTCCGCTATCGGCCGGATAGGTATTGGCAGACCATTGGCCAGGCGGATAGTGAGGCTTCTTACGCTCACTTGGACTATGCGGCTAGGAGAGTGACAGTGCCATTTGGAGTGTATTGAACCCCAGTGATTATCCAGAATAAGAACTGTACTGATACATGATGAGGATTGGCATACTTGAGTTGCATCTCGCATCGCATGGCCGTGTTATGGCCGATAGCATTCATATCTTGCACCGTATAGCCTTGGTACGGCCGATTGCATTCATGTACTCATCAACATGATTCCGCATTACTCTGACCTTGCATTCTGATCACGCTCATATTGCGCACACACTTGCACCACCCTCTAAGCTTTCCATAAGCTTATGCACGATTGATGCGTGCAGGTGACGCCAGGACGTAGTCGCAGCCATAGTCTCGCTGTAGTTGGAGCGTGCAGCGGAGCTTCTGGAGTTTGCTTCTTTTGTTACATTGTATTTTCCCTTTTTGTCGCATTGTACTAAAAAGTTTTTTATCATAGTGGATTTTCTGGTGGTGTTCTTGTGGTTATTGTTTGTGGGTTATGCTTTTGTTATGCTCATTATGAATCAGACTGATGACTTGAAATCCTCCTTGTAGTATTCCAGGATCGGAACCTGGTGAATGGGTGCCGGGATCCGAAAATGGGGTTCTACGGAGGCTGTCGGCGCCGGATTCGGCGATCGGGAATTTTGTGAGCCCGGTTTCCGACATCACTAGGTGTGTCCTACCTAGTGTGACTTCCACACTGGACTTGAACTACATGCAAGGCAAGGGGTCGTATAGGTCAAGTGTGAGTCCCACTTGGTGAATCAATAAGCCCACCCAAGGGCATAAATGTCTAACCACAATGCTTTCAATGGTGTGGATTTAGTTCCACAACTAAGTGGGTCCCACTAGCTAAAGGTGTAAGTTCAACACATGGTTGTGCCCCACATTTTACCACAAGTATGGTTAATGGGATTTTATTTTATTTTTTTTTAGATTTAACATTCTTGTGGTATGGCCCACTTGGGTCTAGGTTTGGTTTATTAGTGGACGACGGTCCCACACTAAGGGAAGTGTAGATGGATACATGCCTCTAAGGTGGATCCCATAATACAACTAGGACCTAAAACTCCAACATCAAATAAGAGATAAAATTACAATCCTAAACATAAGACTCACATGCCAACATTGCACATACTCCACATTTTGTTGGGCCCATGTACCTCATTCACAAGTAAATATTAAGGCTTGTCTATTATAACTTATATAATCCAAATGGAGCCCCTTTAAGTGTGGCCTAACTGACTAGTGGTAGTGTGCAAGGCATGCTGCCTACTAGGCAATTGGCCTACCTAATGGGCCTAAGAATATTTACCATGACGAGCTTTATACTCCCATGTGTCTCTCTTAGGATTGGGCCCACTGGGCCTTAGTTTTAATTCATTTGTTTTGGCCCGGTGCCACATATGACCTAGGGAAAGAAATTGGGCGGCAAGGATGTCCATCACATGCTCCATAAGGTAAAAGAATAAATTACATGATATACAAAGTGGGCCTTATCTGGCAAGGGTGCGGCTTATACAAGGTAGAACCACTTGGGCCTTAAGATTGCCTCATTTATATGGGCCCAAGGTCATCCATATCTTAAGACAACAACTGAGCAGCAAGATCAGTCCACTACATATTTTACAAGTTATATAACACCTATTTTTAAAACATGCCAAGTGGGCCTCATCAGATGAAGGGAATGACACATACAAGACAACCCATACTGGATGGCCCACTTAAGGTTATGGGCTCACCTAGCACCAATGGTTTCTTTTTTATAGTTTAGATGTTGCATTAAATGGCTGGGGAAGGTGGTGAACCCCATTAATGTGGCCCAGATGAATTCTATAGCAAACAGACTTTTGGTGCAAAGTTGGTTCTGGGTCATTTTAGAGTCAGATTCATGATCACGTGGGGCCTACATATGGCGAAAGAAAATAGCCACCTGGTGGCTCTATGTATGGGATTTACAAATTATAAAGTGGGGCTCATTGGTTAGGTAAGTATATTTTACAGTGATGGCCTAAACATAGGCATTTGGAGCAACTGTGCAGAAGTATAGTGCAGAATTAGTTTTGGCCCAATTTTGAGTATCTCCCATGATCACAGGGGACCACCTTTCAGTATCTCGTTAGGTGCCCTTGGTAGTACTATACATGTACTTCAAAAATCATAAGCTGGGACTAACTAGTTGTACTCACGTAATATTTCATATAGGGCCAAACATAGGCACTTTAATTTTCTGCACATAATTTCTGCACAACCATACTTGGCCCCATTTTGGGATCCACTCCCTGATCATGTGAGGTCTGATTTGGCCCAATTATAATTTTATTTATCTTTTCATTAGTGTAGGTTAGAGGTTCCAAGTGGTGGCCTACTCAAACCTCAGCGTGTGGTCCACCACAGAGGCCTAAAGTCGGTACAAAACATAAATAATCAGACAATTTTCAGCAATGGGGTCTGTCACAACTTAGGGCCCAATTTCCAAATACTAGGGGATCACTCCTGACAAAAATGTGAGACCTCTAAGCTCACTTATATAAGGATTAAACATTACCCAAAGTGGGACCCTTAACTACAGAGTGTGGGCCCATTACAAGGTGTTAAAGAGGCCTACATGCACTACAGTCAAGTACCTAGAAAATTTCAGCAAACAGAACGTGCAAAGGAAATGAAATAGATCTGATGGCAAGTGGGGCCCACATGCTAGCAAAACATAGATAAGAGACACACAAAAATATACATGGTTTTTCAGATTGGATGAGCTAATAAAATGCATAAATCATAAGTGATCCCACACCCAAGTGGGTCAATAAGAGGATGAATGTTATGTACAACATAGATCCAACATACACATCAAGTAATACATGAAATAAATTGATCAAATCTCTATGATCAAATTCTCAATTGGAAAATCTCATCCCATGGATGGTTTGGGAATAAGTCATTTATGTTTTATATAAGATCCCAACCATATAGGGCCTTAGATGCATCCGGACCATACAAAACAATTTAAGGCTTATCGTTACGGAAGTATCCATCGGTCCAGAAATTCTTAAATTCTATCATGAAAGAATCTAACGATGGGGACCATCAATATAATCATTAACTATCTCAATCAAGTTAAGAACAAATATTAAGTATATCTGACTGTTGGAATCATGGATATGGCCCACACAAGAATGGTCATAATAAGCTCCCAAATACATTTTTCGTATAATGTCAAGATCTTAGCCGTCCAAACTCTAAATGAGGCTTATTTATACCATTAGAAAGCTAGTTCAATTTCCTAAGAATCCAATGGAATATATATATCTAATGTATTCATTAAAGGGATTAAAAGTGGGTCCGTTTTTGAAAAATTGGAATCCTGCATGTGCTGCTAGACAGCAGCCAAGTAAAGTTGATGCCAATGATGATTGGACCGTTGGATGGCTACGAGATTTGGACCAGAGTTAACTCATATTATGTTTAATATTATATCCAAGTTTCAACTCCGATCTTAGCGTATTTTATTTTATACAAATTTAACAATTTACTAGCCAGATACAAAAACAAAATTACATGTGAAGGGTATGGATATAATGTTCATCCTGGTGGGCCATATTGACATGGGCCACCTTGCTAACCACCATAGCCATAAATATATGCACACAAGAACTCCACACCAATGGGACCTACACATATCAAGAAAATAAAAAAGGAGAAGAAAGAGGAGGATGAAGAAGATGGAAGGAGGGTAGTAAACTCACCTAAAATGAATGGATGGTTGGATGATGATGTGTGGTCCACCCCCTCTAGGTCTGATAATGGGCCACACCTTGGCCCCACTCTCTCTCACTCTCTCTTAAAATCTCAGAATTTTTCTAACTGTAGGAAAAGAATAAGTGCAAGAGAGATCCTACTCTTATATAGAGAATTGGGGGTTGAGGTGGCAAGATGTTGTGGCAAGTTTATGAGGTCTTATTAGTGCTAAAAGTGAGGTGGAAGGTGGTGTATGATATGGGTAGTGGATGGATGAGGTGGATGGTGCTAAGCATGCATTGGCCAAAATGTAGGAAATCTAGACATGCATTGGCTAATGGATAGATAAGGGTTGTAGGTTGTAGGTGATGCATAGTGGACGATGAAGTGAAATATTGCAATTGGTTATTTAAAGTGATATGGCACAAAGCAAGGCATGCATTGGATCCATGTATAGGATGAGGTGGACATGAGCCATGATTAGTTTCTAAGGCATGGGGAGAAAGCTAATGATAGATTTTAGGGTAGAATCCAATTTTGTCTTATAGTGCGTGTCTTACATATGCTAGCTCATATTTTGTCATGTAGCAATTTTCCTATTTTGTGGCAATTTCCATGTTTTAAAAGTGGGCTTTATACCCACATGGGCCTAAGTCCAATGGGCCTAGCATAATAAAGGTTGCTTGTGTTACAGGATACGTAATTTGTGGATTCAACAGGTCATATCTCACAACGGAGCGTCGGATTGACACACGGTTTTCATCGTTACGACTGCAATGACAACATGATCCACATGATAGAGGTCTTAAGGTCATCCAGAATAAATCACTTGAGTGAGTATTCTAGGTGCACTAGGGTGCAGTGTATGATCTATCAATGATGCGAGTTGGGACACATGTGCATATGAGTGATGTTGCAAAAGATAGAGATCTTACATAAATATTGCCCAGATCAAATTATTAGGAGATGTGTTCCTGATCATGAACAATCTATTGTCATCTCCTTTTGTCACTCCTACGCATGTGGTGGACACTTTTCGGCAAAGAAAATCATTGCAAAAATTCTGCAGTGTGGTTTTTATTGGTCGACCATGTTGAAAGATACTCATATATTTTATAAATCATGTGAGTGATTTTAGAATCTAGGTAGAATATCTCAAAGAAACATGTTTCCTCTGAACCCTATTCTGATCATCGAAGTTTTTTTTTATATTGTTGGGGCATCGATTTCATGGGGCCATTCCCCTCATCGTCTAGACATCTATATATCCTTTTAGTCATCAATTATGTTTCCAGGGTAGAGGCAGTTCCCTGTATAACTAATGATCACCAAATGATTTTATGATTCTTAAAGGAAAACATCTTATCTAGATTTGCAACACCTCGAGCCATTATTAGTGATGGAGGCTCTCACTTTTGTAATAGACCTTTTGAAGCTTTAATGAAGAAATACGACATTACACATAAGGTGAGCACCCCTATCACCCACAAACAAGCAGCCAAGCTGAGATTTTAAACAAGGACATTAAACACATTTTAGAGAAAATAGTAAATCTAGATCGCAAGGATTGATCTCTTCAACTGACAGATCATTGTGGGCTTATTGTACAACTTGTACGACCCTATTAGAATGTCTCCCTATAGACTCATTATGGGTAAGCCTGTCATTTTTCTATGGAGTTGGAGCATAAGGTTTATTGGGCTATATAGAAGTTCAACTTTAACCTTGACAAGGCAAGATCGTTGCTAAAATTTCATTTGAATGAATTAGAAGAAATCTGGAATGATGCATATGAAAATTCTTGGATATACAAAGAACGAATGAAGGTTTTTCATGATAAACACATTTTTCAAAAATCCTTTGAACCAAATTAAAAGGTTCTTTTATATAATTTAAGATTACATTTGTTTCTAGGTAAGTTAAGATCTAGATGGACTAATCATTTTATTATTAAATCTGTTTATCCTTATGGGGTTGTCAAGATAGAGAATCCAGTAAATGGCAACAGTTTTAAAGTGAATGGACAAAATTTTAAGTCATTTGTTGAGAATTTTTCTTCAGAGGATCTGTCCATACCTCTAGATGATCCTGTGTATTAGGATTGATCTCCTAGTTTGATAGAGATCTTTTCTATTGCTTTCTTAGGATTTAGTTTTATTTAGTAGAATAAGATGCTTTGTTTTGTTTAATTTTAGTGATTAAAGAACCATCCAAGAAGTTTGCATTTGTGTGAATTGTCGTCTCTTAGGTACTGTCTACCATCTAATTGTTACAATTGCTATTGCTCCCATGTTACTTTCATTACATATCTTTTTAATATTAAGGACAATGTATCATTTAGATTGGGGGTGAGGTTTCCTTGCAAAAAATCTTCAAAAGTGTTCACAAGTACTAAAAAGAATAAATATATTTTTTTAGAAGATAAATTCCTTGGATTCAAGTGATTTTTGAATTAAAATATGAATGTAGAATGAAAAGGTGCAAGGTTTTGAGAATTTTTGAAGCCTAGCCTAGATTCTGGTTATATTGTTGATTTAAAAAAATGAAGTTCTTCTTGTTAATTTTTAGTTGGAAAATTTTAAACACTGATGAGTCATATAATTCGTTTGTCACATCTAGCTTTCACTTTTAGAGATTAAGTTGATATGGTGATATTTTCTTCATATTTACTTAAAGTATTAGGAACCAAGCATGATGAACCTTGACTGTGTGTTTTAAAATAATTTTTTGTTGAAAAAACAATTAAAAAATGTATATAAAAAAGGGCTACCTATTGAAGTGAAAAATAAAACTTTGTTCAGAAAAAAAAAATGAAATATGTGGCAAATGAAAAGAAGAAAAAATAATAGCATGAAAGTCGTCGATGAAAAAAAATCAAAAACTGGTAAATTTTGTAGGAATGGTTGATTCGTGAGCTTTGGTTTATTTGTCCACTTTTGGGTAATCATGAATTTACATTATTATAGAAACTTAATTTTTAAGATGTGATAAGTTAGATTTCACCATTCACAATGAACTCAATGTTTGGGATGTTTCGATTGAATGATTAATAATTTGCATTCAATTCATTTATTTCGTAAATGCTAGCATCTAGGTTGTTAATGATTTTAAATCTTGTGTGCCTTGGAACTATATTATTAGAATGAATTGAAGAATACTGGAATTTACATATTGAACTCTTTTGGAAAAATTCTGCTTTGATTTTTAAAATTTTCACATGTTTTGCTCGGGACTAGTAAAATGATGGTTGGGGGGAGAATGTTAATGCCTAATTATTGCATATTTATCCTCTTTTATTCCCTTGCATTCAAGTACTAATTTGATCAAATTAGATATTTTTTCAACATGTAAGATGATTTCGAATTCTTAAGTAAATCTGTGCTTAAAACGTGGAATTAAAGACACTTGAAGAATTGAAGAATTTAGAGATAAAATATGAAGATTTGAAGATCAAATATTCAAGGAAACAAAGTACCAAAGTGAGGAATTGAAGATTGAATGCATCAAAGAAGAATGGAAGAAAATCAACACTTGTCGATTCCATCAATAGGTTTTCTATCCTATCGATAGGCCATCGTAGGACTCGATGCGATCGAGCTTCATATCGAGACAATCCAGAATTTCTAGACTGCTTGTTGGAGATTTTCTTCAATCCTATCGAGAAAATCAAAAATTTTGAAAGTTAATTGCTGGATAGTTTTATACATTCTTCGATGCCATTGAGTGCTCCTTTGATAATATTAACATGTTCTTTATGGGTTTCGATCCTATCGAAGGTGCATGAAAGTGCGTAAGTTTGCAAAATTTCTGAGGAGATGCGAAATTAAATCTTTCAATTCTATAAATAAAGACCTCTAGGATGTTTCTAATCAATCAATTTAAGGTTTTTGGGGTGATAAGAAGTGAAGGCGAAACTCTTACGGTATCATTCTTCTTCGATCAGTCCTTCCTATTTTTATTTTTATTTTTATTTTTTATTTTTTTGAAATGTTAGTCATGCTAGGCTAATCTCTTAACTAAGGCTAAGAGATGAGCCTCTTGATGAAATTTGCTATTTAATTCATTTTTAATTTAAGTTATTAATTTTGAATATTAAATTTTGATTTTTTTTTTTTTATTGAATTCCTATATTGGAGAAGGAATTGATCTATAAATTTAATTGATCTATTGTTAACTCTAGGTACAATAGATGCTTTTGATTCCTTGCATCAATTGCCTAGATCTTCATGAGAGTTCGACATATCTCGATTCATATATCTAGTTTGGATGTTTATGATTAGATTTATAGCTTTATCTTCTGATTAGAACAGATTCAAATCCAATTTTAATTGAGTTATTAACTTGAAGAAGAAGAATTGAGTTTCAAAATTTGTTAAGTAGGGATTCTGGAATCCTTAGTATTTTTAAATATTATTTAAATCCTCTTTTTCTTCCCCTGGATTAGAAACCCAGAAAACCCAATTAGTTTTAATTATATTCTTAACCAAAAATCCCTATGGAACGATCTCTATCTGATTGAGTTATTATTACAGCGCAGTCCTGGACTTGGGATTGTTGCAACAAGTGTCCACAATCATTCAAATCCACAATTTCGTGAATCTAAACATATTAACGCATGTTATTTACACCAAAGCATAGTAGAATCCATATTCAAGCTATTCATATAAAATCAAAGTTATATCCATGTGATTTGGAGTGTTTATATGAGTGCGCATATGTGAATAATTCTAACAAAAGAACTAACGTCTAAATAAATAGTCTACACATATCATTAATGCTTGTAGGCAGGGAATTTGAGAAATACCACATGATTTAATAATTCTAGTTAACTAAATAGTTCATATACGGAACTAACATCAACTAAAAATGTCGGCAAATGATTGAGGGGAAATTCTCACCTTAAGGTTGGGATTTCCTCCATTCAAATGCACCCTATGCGTAAGATTTTGGGGGAATTTCAATACCTATAAAATGATTCTAATTTAATTCAATTAAACCTATGTTAATTTCAATTAAGTTTCAAATAGTAAAATTTTGGGACGGGCTCACCCTGATTATCGATTTGGCGTCTAATTTTGGCGTAAACTGTGACTCTCGGGAAGCTATCCCCAAACACGACTCTCGCATGTGACTGGGCTGCTCCTACTATCAGCCTGGATCGTGCAAACCTGCCATGCACAGCAATCCGAGTTGACGAGAACTTCGGAATAACATGCATGTGCTAGTTCGAGGACACGCAACATGCATGCTCTAGTTAAACGACGTCTGGTACATGCAACATGCATGCTCTGGTTAAACGGCATCTAGGACGACTCACCTGAACTCCGTGAAGAATGGCCCAGACAACCGGCAGGTACACTTGCGATTGCTTAGCTCGAGCCGGCAGCCCTTACTACTCCATCTCCTCCTACTTTAGTATGTCTTCTGTCACTAGCTGCTGCAGAAAATAGATCTTGGAATGAGATTCAGCCTAAGACTGTTCATATGATCTTGGAATGAGATAATTTTAGGTTCCTTGGAAGGTATTTTGTTGACCGTTCCAATGGATCCAGTCTTGCTGAGCCACAATTTTCAAGAGGTGAAACAAAACAACTTGCAAGAAGTGAAACAACACCTTTAACCAACATCCCATGAGTGCTGGTTATGAAAATTTCAGAAATTTTATATATTCTTTTAATGTTTAATAAATATTTTAAACATTTAAAGCTTCTTAAAATATTATTATTTTAATTATCAAAAACCAAATCACGTTGAATCAGAGGACTCGAGTCTACCGAACAAAGCCAAAAATCCAGTCGGTTAAGAGTTTATGGGCTTAAAAACTATGTTATCAATCTTGTTATTTATATGATTTTAATGGTGTGATAGAAAAATGTCTTCATTATGATTTTACCACCGTGAAAATCAAACGTGACAACTAACGCTCTAATAAAAATTTTAATGAATATTGTACTTTTCAATTACATTACATTGAAAATCTTTGATCCATAAATAAATTTGATGAATTGACGTTAAAGTAATAAAAAAGTTCAATGTTTTTAAGAGACAGATTTATAATCATCACACTTTTCTATTATTTTACTACATAGCCCGTCATTCAAATAGGCCCGAAGACAAATACATGTCAAATTATCAGACCGAGCGCTTGAAAGACCACCTCATGAATAGGATAATGGGAAAAGATGACAGCCATTGGCTGCTTCTAGCTATTCCATCCACGGATTTCATTTACCTTCGCAAACATTGGGATGGAGTGGTCAACTAAACGTCCCCTCGATCCATTAGATGCTTCAATATGGAGTGGATCAGGTGTTACCGGGTAACACTGGGTGTTTCCTTGACCAGGGGCCCACCATAACATATGTGTTGTATATCACATCGTCCATCAATTTTTCATATCATTTCAAGAAACAGTGTTCATTGAATTTCCTCCGTTAAAAACTTCCTAAGGCTCACCAAAATGTTCATTTTCCATCCAACCTGTTGATAAGGTCATACAGACCTGGATGAAGGGAAAAGATAAATATCAGCTTGATTCAAAACTTATGTGGCGCACAACAAGTTTTTTAATGGTCTGTGATCACTATTTCCTGTCGTATGGTCCAGTTGAGATTTGGATCTACTTCATTTTTAAAATGATGCCCTAAAATGAGGTGGAAAAACTGATGGACGGCGTGGATATATACAACATATGCATCAAGGTGAGCCTCATGGTCAGGGAAACACTCGTTGCGGTGTTACCTGGGTAACACCTGATTTAACTTTGAGTCATGGAATTCTTCTTTTGTGACCGCAAAAATAGAATAAAAACATGTAGAGAACATGTTACATTTCGTCTCTCTGGAAGCTGACCAGCAACGCCAACCCCTTTTCCTTTCTTCCCCACGCCACGACGACGACCGGTCAACATCGGCGGCTCTCTCGGCCTTACTTTCTCTAACGTGAACGCGGATTAGGTGCGACTCCGGATCCAACCAGGTGGGTGTGGCCCTGACCATGGGGCCCACGTCAATGTATATCTATGCCGTGCATCCATTTTTCCACCTCATTTTAAGGGATGGTCTAAAAACTGTAGCAGATACAAGTTTCAGGTGGACCACACCACAGGAAACAGTGTTCGCTGAACGCTCACCATAAAAAACATCCTAGAGTCTAACGTAATCTTTATATACAACATGGAAACGCAAACGGAAGCTTGATTGAAAACTTTTGTGGGCCCCAATAAATTTTTAATATTGGAAATCAATCCCTACTTTGTTGTCCACGTGAGATTTGTATTTGCTTTTTTTAAAAAAAAATAATAAACCATACCTTAAAATGAGCGGCCAAAACTAATGGACGGCATGATTGTACAAAACACACATCGAGGTGGGCCCATGGTAAGGGCTGCACCCACCAGGCCGGATCCTGGTCGCACCTACTCGCGTCCGTTAGCTTGGACCCGCCTAATTTCTTTTATACCCTCATCAAGGATTAGTGATTACCTGTTGATGTACCTAATTATGGCTATAATGAGATAGCCAATAGGAGTGCAACGTGTGAAAAAGGAAATGGGTAAAAAGATCTTTAAATATTTGGAGTACTTTTTTTCGATTACAGTTGGTGTAAAACTAATTTTAGTTGGTTGATGAAGTATTGTGAGAACCATGGTCGAGCGGAAAGATGTAGAGCGCGATCAACCTGTTTACGATATAAAAGGCATTTGAAGGCAACAAAACATTGGTTGACAAAAGAGGAACCGTTGTAAACAGAGTTATACTAAAAGAACGAGGTAGAGAAGAAAAGGATCTAAAGTAGCTTTTGAACTGGTGTAACCATTGCAACAATGAAAGAATGATTTGGAAGAATTAGCTACAACAAAAATCTATAACCAATGGAGAAATGTGACAGAGAAAAAAAAAATTGAAAATTGAAAATCCAAAATTCAATATTCAATATTTAAAAATAACCCACCAACAACAATCAATTAAATCTATCAATTTATCTTTTATCTCAGCTTATCCTAAGAATTGCGGCAATTCTTAGTCATAATCTTTAGTTGTAATCTAAGTTTACGCTCATACGCTAGATTTGTTCTTTATCCAATATCAAGCAATTCTTTCAAAAGACGCATTCTTGCAATTTCTCTTAATGACTGATTGTGAGTTTTTTTTTATTTCCTTTTGTTTGATTTGCACTGGTATTCCGAAAGTCCTTTCTTATGGAAGGCACAAAGTAACCCATCTTTATAGGAAGAACCATACCCTTCAATTATCGCCTAATCGTTATAAACTTCTGCAAGTGACTGAGTAAGTGATCGATTTTCTCACAATCTGGTCATATACATTCATGTTAAATATATCTGCTTATTTTGTCGCTTGGGATCAAAGTTAATCAATTTGGATCGAGCCGCCATATTGATTTTGGCACGCCCGCGCAACAGAAAATAAACCAAGAGACCAACATTTTTTAACACGCCTAATGTAACTACAAACTACTTGGTTACCACGAATATTCATTGTGCATCGACCGTGTAACAATTTTGACGAGTGTCAAATATTTTTTGGCATACTCGAGTGGACTACAAATTATTTGGTTGACATAAGTATATTTGTTGCTGTAGTAATTATTTGGAATTATGACTCGAAGGGGTGGTCATAATACTTCAACAGCCGTGGTATGGCTAATGAGTCTCCTAATAATGAGGAGTTGTAAGTCCAATAATGAGGAGTTGCAAGTCTGACAAGTGTCTGAGCGAGGAAATCAACCAACTGGTCTGATGCTTATTCCTCCAAATCCAGATAGACTATTGGCATCTTAGGTTGAACCTCTTGGGATTAATATATCAGCCGGGATGGTTGATATGCAAATGGGGATTCAGCACATCACAGATGTGACAACCCGGTCATCGTTACAATGTGGGTAGGCACGATGTGGGCGGGGCTAGGTGCCTGGGCAAGCTACCGAGCGAGCTACTGTAGCTGGTGACTATGGACGGAACTTGTCCCACATCACTTGGGCAGTCGTTCGAAGTCCTGGCTATATGTGGGGTTCGGCTTTTAATGGTATAATGCGTTTTGGGGTGAGCCTTGGGCGAACCCTGAAATCAAAGTCGTGCGCCCTCGGGCAAAGCAGACAATATTATACTGTTGGGGCTGGCCGTTTCAATTGGTATCAGAGCCGAGGACGACTCTGTTTCGACGGTGAGAGAATGTGACAACCTGGTCACCGTTACAATATGGGCGGAGTTAGGTGCCTGGGGCGAGCTACTGTAGCTGGTGACTTTCGACGAAACTTGTCCCACATCGCTTGGGCAGTCGTTCGAAGCCCTGACTATATGTAGGGTTCGGCCTTCAATGGTATAACGTGTTTTGGGGTGAGCCTTGGGCAAAGCCTGAGAACAAAGTTGTGTGCCCTCAGGCAAAGCGAACAATATTATACTGTTGGGGCTGGCTGTTTCAATAGAACTATCACGAGTTTAGGCAGAGCACTCATGAGTTTAAACTGAGGATTTCAATAGGTGGATGATTGGCCTCACCGAGAGCATGAATTGGTTGGTGGCTTTATTCGTTAATAGAGCACTTATTGCAACTCAGCAACAAGCCAAGCCAATATAAGTTCTATTGGAAATTGAGCACCTATATCACTAGTCTAGCTGATGCCACAGACACTTCCATTACAATGAAACACACCACCTGTTCCTATCCTTGGTTCAATCCAGGATGTGCGAAATTCACCGATACTGAAAGATTTTAGATGTCTTGAATGTATTCCTACACAGGACATGTAAATTTCATCGCCACTGGTAGATTTTAGACATCTTGAGCGTGAAAATAATAACATAATTTATGAAGCTAGGAATTAAGGGATGCCTGTGAGGCAACCCTTAGAAATAAACCGTATAATGAAGAACACTACCAAGATGGCCCTAAAGTATATCCAGTTGCTGCACAATAATACTGGGAGCTTAACTAAATTGTTCAACTGATTCAGGAAGTAACAGGTCAAGTTCTTAGCCGAACTATTACTCTATTTTATCATAAGCTATATCCTGACTGAATTGACCACCAATATCCATCGCTGAGAAACTATCGACCTGACTTCACATTATTTACATGTGATATAGGTTAATCAACCATAGAACACATAAGTCGATTTACTAGACAATGTGGAGAATTGGCTAATAATAAGTATTATAAATTGTAGTTATTTAGTCATTCACTCATTGGGTAACCTTTACTTAGTATTCCAATTTTCTACTAAATTCCATACAAAATCGGTAAGAAATTGAAGAAAATTTTCATGCTTAATTCTTTTATAAGGACAAAGAAATTTTCATGCCGATCTTTCTCATTTTTTACAATTATGAGGGAAAATGGCCGAGAATTGTATTACTTGGCTTAAAAGACCAAAAAGTCGATGCACGATAGTTACAATGAAAGCATAATTTATTCAATTGGCTCAAGATAGATTGGAATTCAAGCTTCGAGAGAAGTTTATCGGAACCAAATTTATAGATCTTTATGATTTGACCAAAAAGGTGTCTCGATATGGGGCACTGCTTCAAAAGTAAATGAGGCAAAAGAATTCATCGATAGGGACATTATTATGATCATAATTATGATATTGTTGTAGTTGAAATAGTGGCTAAACAACCATTCATATGTTAAACCTTAGTTAAAACAGAGAGAGTGATATCCTCTAATTAGAAAGTTCAAAGATCTTACATCTTTCATATTTTCTCATGCTGATGAAATCTTTGATATTATGTTAGCTAGCAAATTTATCAAAGTTCTGGTTAATCATAAGATTTTGACAACCAAAGAATTGAAGAAAATTAATTATTGTAAATAACATTTAACTCGGTCTCATTTCATTAATAAATATGTTATTTTAAAGAATGTTATTCAGGATAATATTGACAAATTGTTGCTAAAATTTTTTTAAAAAGAAAAGAAGTAATGCTGATCGATATTGATCAATTTCCATCTAATATAGAGATCAATATGGCCACAATTTATCCTCAAAGACTGGTTCAGCCATAATAAAATATCGATCTTGGAGTTCAAAATCAACCCAAGGAGAAAAATGGCATGAAGGGTGTGAGGCTTAAGACTGTGGTCGACCAGGCTGAAGCATATTCAGGAAAAATAATGTCAAATTATTAGCACCTCTATGAGAAATATGGGAAGCTGATTCGATCAAATGGGAATCTTATCAATCGAAATATCTATTAAGATAATAGGTCAATCAGAATTTTGAGGAAAAAGGTGTCATTTATCCTCAAAAGGACAGGCATGGTAGCAATTACTCTCGGATTATTTAAGGGCTAAAGATAGTTAAGCCTTGACCTGGTTGAGAAGGTGTTTAGAAAAGGTCGAATCATCCAAAATTTCTACCAATACCCAATAAGATGACTCGTACTCAGAAGCTGTGTTGAAAAAGACAATAGGTAATAAAGAGAAGACAGCTAGTTGTTTATTTGGATCAATCCCAAAAGTATCAACCAACTCAACTAAGGTTCGTAGTGCCAAAGTCAAAAGGAGAACAACTATAATGGCTGATATGAGAGAATTGACTGAATCTCGTGAGGATCATGACTCGGTTGAAGATCCTAAATATGATAAGACATGAATGAGCATGGAAGGATGGATTAAATACTTCAGCGATGAGGAATTCTCAGATGATCTTCTGATTGAAGAGTTGCTTGCTGCAGCAACAGTATTAGAATCATCTTCTTCTAAACTGAATAGAGGAAGCATAAACAAAGCTGCACATGAAGTTGATACTCAACTAAATTCAAAAACACCTAGGGCTAGTGTCCGAATTTGGTCATAAAATTTGATTCATTTCCACCGATTATCTTAGATTGTAATATGGTATTGACTCTGCCATTAAGTTTTCAGGCTAAAATATCTCAACTGAGTATGACAGAAGGAGATGTAGAAGAATTAGGCTTGTCGATAATTATACAACATTGATCTTTTGACTCTGAGGAAACAAAAAAGGTATCGACCACGATGTTCGAACCAGGGTCCCCTTATGAAAAAATCATTATTGAAAAACTGACTCTTACAATGACCCAACATTTGAAGTCGTTGTATATCTCCTCTGCTTGGAAGGATATCTGACCACTCGGGTTCTGGTCGACAATGGAGCTACTTTAATATTCTACCACCTAGAATAATGGATAACTTGGAAAATACTTAAGATGAACTTATCCTGTCCGAGGTCACAATAAGTAATTTTTTTGAAAAAATAACGTGAAATAATGGTTGAAACCAAGAAGGTGCTACCACTTTCTTTATAGTTGATACTTCATCAAATTACAATGCTATACTTGGATGAGATTGGATTCATTCATTCTCATGCATCCCATCATCATTGCAAGGCGAGACAATAATGATAAACATGATGAGACAAGAATGATAAACCAACTAATAATAAAGTTAGACTCTACCCTGATAATATTATACAAGGTATTTTTACCATGATTCGAGTAAACATGGAGTTGTCGAAGGCTATAATTCCTTTCTATGGTAATAGAAGGTTTATAATTGAAGAAATACCATTATGAAACAATCGTCGGTTAAGGACAAGTTCACAGCTAGAGTGTGCAACTCGAGGAGAGTTTGCAAAGTTATGATAATGGGTATTTTGTTGATATGGCCAACATAGCTCTATTGGCTGATCAAGAAACTTAAGATGGTATTGTAATAAAGGATTTAAAGCCTCCAAAGAAATTGGAGGATTCTCAGGTTTAGGTTCAAGATTCTCTATTAGAAGTAAATTTGGGGACCGAACAACGTCCCAGACATATTTTTATTAGTAGATTGATAGATTCTCAAACCCAGGCTGAACTCCTTAATTTACTTAAAAAGTTTACTGATTGCTTTGCTTGGGATTATCATAAGTTGTCTGAATTACACTGACATCTAGTTGAACACAAATTACCCATAAAGAAGGAATATATACCACATAAGTAAATACCTAGGCAAATGATGACTGAAGTAATGCAAAAGATCAAAGAGAAAATTGAGCAACTTTTGAAAACAAATTTCATTAAACCTATCAAATATGCCAATGGATTTAGAACATAGTACCAGATATTTAGAAGAACATTGAAACAAGGGGATGAGTTCAAATGGGAGACAAATTATCAATGGGCTTTTAACGATATTAAAGAATATTTATCCAAGCCACCAGTAAAGGGACAACTGTTCAAATTGTATATCTCAACTTCCTTAGAGTCGATTAGAGCTTTGTTAGCACAAGACGGTGATGACCGAAAAGAGCATGTGGTCTAATATCTTATTCAAACATTGTTAAATACCGAGAAGTGTCATTCTACTATGGAAAAGTTATGTTTATTATTATACTTTGCGAGTACAACATTCTGACATTATTTAATAGTTGAAATAGTTAATGTAATTGCAATAAATGATCTAATAAAATATATGTTAAATCGGCCAATTTTGAATGGATAAATTAGCAAATGGATTCTTGATTCGAGTTTGATTTAGTCTATGTGCCACGAAGAGATGTACAAGGACATGCCTTAACAGAATTTTCGATCAATCATCCTTCAAATATAAAAGGTCAATTTCCTTTTGAAGCCTTAGATTTGTATGTGGTATATCGGCCACCTTGGAAGCTGATTTTTTATTGTTTAAGGACCAACAAAGGATCAAGAGAAGGGATCGTTCTAATTTATCCAGTTGGTAGAAAACAAGAGTTTACATTACAACTTGAGTTTGATTGTACTAATAATTAAGTTGAATACAAAACTTTGATAATCATTCTAGAATTGTTGACCGATTTAGGAGCAAAAGAAGTATTGATTATGCGTGATTCTCTATTAGTAATAAATCAGCTCATTGGTTTGTTTAATTGTACAAGTACATCTTTATAGTCATATTATCTATTGATGATACAGTTGTTAAGTAGATCTGATATGGTTGAGTTAAAACAAATAACTCAAGTTAACAATATTGATGCTAATAAAATGTCATAATTAGCATTAGGGCTTCAAATCGCCAAATGATCTGAAGAAAAAATTGTGACTATTCAGCGGAAGTCATTACGCTTAGTTTTGAAAAGGGAACTGGCCAACGAAATTTACCTGGTCTAGGTGAGGGACGATGATTAAAGAGTTCCAATTATAGAATATCTTCGATCTTCACAAATGAAATTTGATTGAGATATTAGGAGGATGGCTATAAACTATGTGTTGATCGACAAGGAGTTATAACGAAAACGGATCGACAACATGTTATTACGATGTTTGAGTAAAAAAAATAGTCTATGCTAGCCATGGGTGAAGTACATGAAAGAATTTGTAAAATACATCATGTCAGAAGAAAAATGAGACTTACATTTCGATGCTATTGGTATTTCTGACCAAGCATGTATGTCAATTGTAACCAATATGCTAAAGGGCATGAAGTATGTCAGAAACATGGGCCGATACAATATATGCCCACAATTGAGTTGCATTATGATATCAAACCTTGGCCATTTTGAGGATGGGTATTGATTTGATAGGGAAGATTTACCCTCTGTCATCTAAGGGACACAATTTCATTATTATGGCAACTAGTTATTTCACTAAATGGGTAGAAGCAAAGCTGATGTCAGGAACAAATCATTAAGAAATTATTGAGTTCATTCAGACTCATATAATTCATCAATTTGGAATTCCTGAATTAATCATGATGTATTGTGAACCAACATTTCCATCCAAGCGGGTCAAAGCAATGGCCGATGAGTATAAGATCAAGTTGATGCATTCATCGCCTTATCATGCTCAGGCTAACAGCCAAGCTGAGGTTAATATAAGGGTATTAAAAATCTTTTATGAAAATTGATTGTCAAGAATTCTAAATAGTGGCATATTAAGTTGTCATAGGCTCTTTGAGTGTACCATAATTCATTTTATACAGATACGGGGATGAGTCAATTTAGATTGGTGTATGGACATGATATTGTGTTACCATTAGAAGTGACTGTACATCTTTACGGGTAGCATATCAAGCTAATTTAACCTCGGAAGCCATGCTAGTTGAACTCGAGGGCTTATATGAAATTTGGCTAAAGGCTTTGGATTCTATTATGATAAACAAGGCTAGAGTTGCTCGAGCAACAACAAAAAATGTGGAAAAAAACTTTCGATGGGGGCAATATGGTTTGAAAAGTAATATTTTCTATCAGGACTAAAGATGTTGCATTCCGTAAATGATCACTTAAATGGTATGAACCATATATAGCAGTAAAAATTCTTTATGGGGGAGCTTATATTCTTCATGATATGGATAGAAATATGGTAAAAAATTCAATCAATGGTTGATTTTTAAAAGCTTATCATCTCAGCTTATATGAAATATGGAAAGAATAGGCCAAAAAATGGTTAGAATAATCACACATGGCAACTAAAGACCGATATCGGTTGAGAAACAGGAGTAAGTATAAATATAAATATTATATTAATGACTGAGGCTAGCAAAACATAGATGTTTGGCTACTTACATTATTATTTTTAAAAAGGGAGCGAAAAAGGGAAATGAAGACTCGACCAGACTATAAATTAAGCATTCGCGGCCTTTATATCATCAGATTTTTTAATAGTGTGTTATATGATGAGTTCAGTTATTTGTCTTTGAGCATTCTAGGATTCTCCACCTTTCAGACTTCGGTTAAGAAAGCATAAAACTTAGTTGATGCGATAATCGATGACATTGACCTTGTGCTCTACTTCTCTCTTCTGTTAGCTGCTCTCACGCGACCGAGCTTGGTAGAGGTCGACCTAAGAATTGATAAAGTTCAGGAGGGTCTGAGAGTAGTTCAAAGATCTTCCCGGATATATTCACTCGGTCTCCTGGAGATTGTTACTGATTTCTTTGCGTTGAACTTATAGAGTTCTCAGCATTACTTTATTAAAGTGATGTTGTCGAGTACAATACATGTGGTTGTACCAAGCCTAATTGTATTGATCGGAAAGCATGTTTGTCTCCCTGTTAATGGCAACATACTCATTCACATGAGCATTAACTTCTTCCAGATATTTCTTGATAGTGAAGTATGCGTATTGATGCTATGAAATTTTGTCAAAGCATCTAGAAGTTCAGTCAAGGAAGCATTATCCCCAACAGTAAAATGAAGGTGAGGAATGAATGAATAAATGTCATATTAAATGCTAGAATGAGAAAAAGTTTCGATAACCATGGTAAGAATTTCTCTCAGAAACCTCTAAGCCCGATCACAGCAGGTATGGGGTCATCAGCCATTGGAGAAAGAAAAAATACTTAAAGATGTGAAGAAATGAAATTTGGGTGTGTAGAGGAATAAACAACAACAATTCCTTTAAATAGGCATTTAGGACGAACAATCACAACCAAAGACGAGGTATTGCGTTGGTTAAAGTGCCTCATAAATTGTATGAAACGTTTCCTAGGGAAAGTAAACAAACGGGTACACGACTTCTCATAAATAGATTGTTATTAATATAGTTATACGCATATGAGAAAAAGGGCTAAGTACTGAAGAAAAAACAATATAGATTTAGGTGCAAGTTTTTTGGTTGATTGTATTAAAAATAAAATAATTATAAGATCGATAACGGACACGTAGAAGGCAATCAAAAATTGAAAGATAAGAAGATGAAATTTCTTCTTTAAGCTTCGACTTCCTGCTGATAGAAAACAGCTTTGGTTTTGACTTCTGAGCATGCAATCTCACCAATCAATGGAGTATGCTCTTGCATGAAGGCACCCGTCAATTGATTTCAGCCTCCTAATCTTATCTGCACTTGGTCAAAGATTTTTGTTCTTCCTTTAATAATCTTAGTTTCTCTTCCATGACCAAGATTTTAGCCTTTAGATCAATCAAGGATGCACCTGATTCTTTCAGGTTACTATATGCCGTGGTAAATTGCTCCCTAGTAGCCTTGATCATAGTCATCTTGAGGGAGACGGCCAAATGCTCAGCTTGAAGGTTGTCAACTACAACGATTGTATCATGGTGTTCCTAAATCAGAAATTCATTAAGTGTGGGTACCTTGGCCAACAAGGATTCATCCGATCGAGTGGGAGTTTGTTATCAGTAAATGAGGAAGTTAAGTCTGTCGAATGATCTTGATGAAATTATGTCAGCAACACTAGAACGAATGAGGATTCATAATTCTTCCTGTAGTTGTTGAATTTCTAATGAAGGTGTAAGAGACTCAACCACCAAGATGTCACATGGCAAGGCTTTATCGAAGGAAGATAATGTCTTCTACAGGAAGCGGTTCTTTCGAAAAAGAAGACAAGGCATGAGAATCATCGACCAGAGGAGTGGAGATGTTAGCCAATGAAATTTTTGTACTTCAACCAGGAGCAATTTCAACTGGTTGAGATATCTCTTGTGTTTCTACTTCATATAGAAGAACAATCCCACGTTCATTGACTAGAGCGATTATATGATCAGTCGATTTTAAAGAAGAAGCAAGATAAATGGGAAACATGGTTATTAACATGATTGACTTTGTAATTTCTTAATCCTGATCAAGTGTAACTGATGCAGTTATTGATTGTAAAAGAAGACTGAAGGACTCCACAGGATGATATAATAATATACCTCCTCTTAGCCTTCAATTTGATTTGTTGATTGATGAATATCACTCGTAGTCTTTTCTGAATTAGAAACTTCAAGTGTTTCATCTTAGGACCAAGCAACGTCAACAAAAATGTCTGAAATAAACACTTTGGCTTGAAGAGTTAATGCAACAATTAACTTTTTAGCGACCGAGAGTTCCCTAGTTACTGAAAAAAATAAAGAGAGTAAAGGGAACTACATAATTATTACAAAAAAAAGGGTATAATGTTAGAATGACATCCACCTAAATCTAACCAAACAACGATGGTAACGAATCAATTGTCCTCTAGTGAAATTTTGGTAGGATCGACGACCAAAGCCAGAGCTCGGTTGAAGTGAGGAAAAGAATGAGGATTAGGATGATATGGCTTGAGATATCAATCAAAAGAAAGATTTGATCATTTAATATTTCTTTTTTAGGTTTCCATTTATTAAAGACTCTATTAAAGTGAGCATCTTTAGTTTTCTAATACTTCTCAAAGTCTGAATAGCTTTGGCCAAAGAGGGAATACCTTAAGCAGTTTAACTAGATCATGTAGGCAGAGCAGGGTGAGGTGATACAAGAGGTCCAATGTCAGATATCTTTGAAATACTTGAAGGAATTGTAAGCACTGTGATTAAAGCAGTAGTTGAAACCATTTTAGTTGAATTTACCATTGTGGTCTTCTGACGCTTCGGTTCATGTTAAATCGGTTCAACTATTTTTATTTAAGAAAAAGAAGAGTCGAATGTCTTTATTGATGATGGAGATGGGATGGTCGATATAGTCGAGGATTCCTTCCTCGATCGTATCTTTCTCTGAATAAGAGGTATGATCGATTCAAGAGTAACTGACTTCTTGATGCTTTCTTTATTTGTTTTCTTTTTCTCGGCTACATGTTTTTTACCTTTGAGAAAAGAAAAATGCTGGTTGATGATTAATTCATGAAACCTGTTGATCAAAGTCCCATAGTAATTCTTCCACTAAGAGTGAAAACAATTCTAGCTGTTGTGGGTTATTGGTGAAGAGAGGGAACGTGAAAGATGAGCTGATGGACTTAAACCTTTTATGGAGAGTCTAAAAAATGGTGACCTAGTCTGTGACTAGTTAATGAGTCGGAAGTTGGTTACAAGTCCCATGAATGAAAGGAAGATGGATACATTGAGCCAAACCAAATTGGCACATAAGAAGATTGGGAAAATATTATTCAATGTTGGCCTTGGCATTAATGCCCGTGTTTATGGTGAAGTCATATGGTAGGTCTCTATAGAGTAGATTGTGTTTCTAAGTCACATCCCTGAGGTTTGTTGATTCTGCGTCGGTTGATTCATATTCTTCAGTGAACCATGGCAGACCAAATTTTTTTATCCTTGAAGGGGCAAAAAGTATGTCTTGACTTGTTGAAAGTGAAAGAAAGAAAGAAGTTCATACATTCGAAAAGCGAATAATAAGTCTTGGAGTAGAGAATGTTGTGATAGCCGAATGAAGTGAATTTTATCTGTGATTGAGCGAGTTTCATGAATTTAGCTCAAAAATATTCCTAAAACCACATTTGGACAAGCCAGATAAGCCCACAAGAGTGGTAAAACCCTTTGTAGTTGCTTCATACATGCTGAGGTAAAAGGTGGCCGAGCATGAAAGGGGTAAGGGCAAGCTGACGTCTTTAAGCGAGCACCTCGACTAAATGCATGTATTCCTTAGTAATTCGCAGAGCACTCGCACAACAAAATTGACATATCTACATTAGCAAGAATGTCATGTGTTCTTGTTCATCAACCTCATCCTAAGATTTGCGTTGAAGACCTATGAATGTATAATATGCGTTACTGGTCCTGTTTGGGAGAGTGAATGGATGCGGATTTTTTATAGTGAAGCTCGGGCAAACAGGTTACCCAAAGGGTAGAAGGTGAGTGAATGTATATACATCTCTGATCAATAGACCCATGAGGCCACATTCAAAATGGAATATATTTTTTGATTAACTATATAGATTCGATGATGATGCAAGAATAGAGGAATTGGCTAGATATTCATGTAAAGAAAATTTGATGCATTCATAAATTCTTACTCACTTCCATGTATCTCCATGTTGTGCTTCAATGTGAGCATATCACTTAGCCCAATTGTTCATTAGTTTCGGCCATGACCATGGATACTTGAATGCATTGGAGCGGTTCGAGAGATTGTTTAATTCGACAAGAAAAACTTCATTAGGGCATTTCAAGAAGTTGGGTTCGATTTTACGAAGTTGTTCATAGGTAACTATCAGATGGAAAGCAAGACCGTGCGTTAACAATGCAGTGTCTGGTTCGGTTGGAGTGTTGAATAGAAGATCATTAATTACTACAGATGATAAGATATCAATGCCTTTGATGAAGAATTTCAAGGTGGAGCAAAAGAAGAATAAGATGCAGCCATGGTGAGTTTAGGAGAAAAAAAATCAAGAAGAGTCTGATGTAAGAGAGAAGAAGAGTGAAAGGGAAGAAACACCAACTTAAGGGTTTCTTATGTATCGGTCGTGATAGGTGCACATTAATGAAGAGGTTATCATGACTCATCGTACGATATGAGTTTATGTGACGTGTCACATAGACAGCCTATAAGCGTGAGACATGATATCTTTTGATACGACATCGATCGAGTAGAATCAATGGGAAAAAAACACGTGGATTAATGGCTGATTGCATTTATAATGTTGAGTAACAGAATAACGTCGCTGTTACATTTTTCTTAAAGGCAAAGCGGCATGGGGGGCAACATTGTACCATATTTTTATCTATTCTGATAAAGCCAATAGGGGGACGACGTATGGTATTGCATGAGGAATATGAAGTGGGTAAAAAAGATCTTCAAAGATTTAGAGTGCTTTTTTGTGGATTATAGCTGAGGTAAGGCCAATTCTACATGTCAGTAGTTGGTCGATGATGTATTGTGGTTGATATACAATAAGCGCGGTCAAGTGGTTAACATGAAAAGATGCAAAGCTCGGCAAAGAGAAATCGTACTATAAGAAGAGGAACCGTCGAAAAGAGAAATGTACTAAAATTAGGATCTAAATAAGAGAATAATATAGAAAGGCTTTTGTACAGATGTAACCATTGCAGTAATGAAAGAAAGATATAGAAGAATAAGCTACAATAGAAATTCATAAATAATAGAGGAATGTGATAAAGAACGAAAATAATAATAATAAAAAAAAAATTCAAAATCCAATATTAAAAAAACAACCAACAAATAATAATCAATTAAATTTATCAATTTATCTTTTATCGTATCTTATCTTATAAATAGCCGTAATTCTTAACCATAATCTTTAGTTGTAATCCAAGTCTACACTACTACGGTGGATTTGTTCTTTATCAAATATCAAATTATTTTTTTAATATATGCGTTATTATAGTTCCCCCATGACCGATTGTAAGTCTTTTACCTTTCACTTGATCTGCACAAGTTCAATGAAAATCCTTTATCATATCAGGCACAAAGTAACTAATTTTGGAAGGAAGAACCGAATTTTCTGATCATCACCTGATTGGTTATGAACTTCCGTAAGTGACTGAATACGTATGACCGATCTTCTCGAAATATAGTCGTATACATCCGAACAGGAAGTATCTGGTTATTTTGGCACCTTGGGTCAAAATTAACGGTTTGGATCCAACTGCTGTGCACACCAGCACAACAGAACCTAGACGTCTATACACGTGCACATCGCAGTTGTACACTTGGCACCCATATACATCTCGAATAATTGTGGCCATCGAATAGAAAGTTCATTTCCAGATACATGCCGAACGTGCGATCCTAATCGGTTGATTGGTGGACATCAGATGGACGGTTAAAATTGCAAGTAGTCAAAGTCAAACTTCAAACAAGAAATGTAGACGGTCAAAGATTGTCTAATCAACTCTTATTTCAAGGATATAACATAAAGTTCATGTGGTCACACTATTTGGGCGGCTTGGATTTAATTACAGGAATACGTGTGCAATATCGCCGACTACAATCTCATGCTTTGACCGCCCACCAAATCGCTGCTCAAATGCAACACGAGTAATGAAATTTGGAGAGATGACACGGCACGGCGGGACGAACACAAATATGGTACAGCTATGTCTCTACAATCCACGTGGCAAGGTGATGTGTCAATCGGGACCGTCCATCTAGTGGGTCCTACTAGGAGTAGCAGATGGTTTAAGATACACACAGATCGGATGACTGTAGCTGTATGAAAGCTAGCGAAGATATGATAGACAACTAGGCAGTGGAGAGTGAAGAGAAGTGATGGATGCGATCATCGGATAACTGTAGTGTTTTTGAATAGAGACCATGCATCGGGAAGGGCGTTAGATGGACAGTCTTGATTGCGACATTAAGGTGGCACGTGTACTGTGGGAGAGGTGGTCCGACCGTCACCCACGACAATCACATGAAATTGTACAAATTACTAGTAAAATCTAATTTCAACAGGGAAGAAAACTAATACGACCAAGGTGACCTTCCAAGTTAGAAACATGAAACATCCTTACAACCACCTCCTCCTCTTCTTCTGCTTCTGCTTCTCTCTCTCTCTCTCTCTCTCTCTCTCTCTCTCTCTCTCTCTCTCAGTATCTAGACAATCCAAATCCATTGCCGATTAAGTTGTGAAATTCTCGTCGATTATGAGGCTATAGCAAGATAGAAGATAGAAGCATGATGGCAGAGGAAGAAACTGTCTTCAATTGGTTATCGTGCCGGATTATTTTTATCATCTTCTTATTCTTCTTTTTTACAGGTACTAACTCCAAACCATCTCTCTCTCTCTCTCTCTCTCTCTCTCTCTCTCTCTCTCTCTCTCTCAGATTAAGCTGTGTTATGTCTCTCAGTCCAATTATTTGGGGCCTCTTCTGATTAAGACCAATGTTTCTTTGCTGATATTCTTTTCAGAAAATGAGAATCTTTCTTTAGCTGAATTCACTACGTTTTCAGCTCTTTCTCCATGTTCTCAAAGGTTCCTATTCGATGGAAGACAACTACCAGAGATTACTTCTGAGAATGTCTCTCTCTTTTCTTTTTTTCTTTTTTCTTTTTTTTTTTTTTTTCCAAATTCAAACACTTCTTCGGGTATTCAATGTTCTGGTTTGGATTTGTCCTTCAAAAATTGAATCCTCTATCTAATTTCAAACCTGTGTAAATTCTCTTCGACCACACATTTCTCTTTCAGGGTCGTTTAGTTGCACCTAATATCATCGGATTTCATGATTAATCAGCCTACTTTGGTTTGAGATGGTTAACCATGAAATGTCATGAAATTTCATAATATTTGGTGAAACCAAATGCACCCTTAGAAAAACAAAGTCATTTTGTAAATTAAAGAATTTTAGATTTTTTTTTTTTTTTCTTAAAGAGGGGTGCGCCAGGCCCATGCAGCATTACAATGCAAGGACGACGCTCGAGGGCCTCACTAGCAAGCTACTGTGGTGGGCCCTCCCCCACAAGAAATTAATTTTATATGATGTGAGCCGATGGCCCACTTATCAGATAGTACACTGATAAGAACAGATACTGCACTTGATCTTGGCCAAATGGCCAAGAAAGTAAGTTCCTAGTTCACGTTCAATCCAAACAGGCCCTCAGTATGACCAAAATCTTTTAAAATTTCTCTTATGTTTTCAAATGTTTCCAATCTTCCTATTTTAATCTTTTTCCCTTTGAAAGAATGAAATCTCTCATTTGGGATCGAATTTTGACAAAGCTTCTTCCGCTGGATTCTTCTTCTCCGCTTTTCCTGGTTTCACTTTCCGAGTTTCTCAGCTTCTCCTGCAGAAAAGAAATAGAACCCATCTCTCTCTTCTCAATTTTGGGCTTCTCTTCCTTCCATTGCTAAACTCCTCTTCTATATATTTTGTATTTCCACCACAGGTCATTTCGTTGCCGGAATCTCCCTAGAAACAGACAGACAAGTCCTGCTCCAACTGAAATCCTTTCTTGAGAAGAACAATAGGGTAAACCGAGGCCGATACATCGAATGGAATGAATCGGAGCTCTCTCCATGCAATTGGACTGGAATATCTTGCAGCAATGACAGCAGTCGTGTTATCGGAATTGATCTCTCAGGTTCAAATATATCTGGTGAGTTCTTCCATAACTTCTCTGCCCTCACCCAACTCTCCAAACTTGATCTCTCTAAGAACACGATCAGCGGTACGATTCCTCCGAATCTTGGTGAATGCAAGAATCTCCGATACCTCAACCTATCTCACAACATCCTTGATTCCGAGCTCAACTTGACTGGCCTGAGCAGATTAGAGACGCTCGATCTCACCCTCAACCGCCTACATGGTCATATAGAATCGAATTTCCCGGGAATGTGCAACCAATTGATAACCCTTAATCTCTCGTCGAACAATTTCAGTGGAGGCATCTTCAACTGCTTCAATGAATGCCAGAAGCTTCAATATCTCGACCTCAGCTCGAACAAATTCACAGGACGCATATGGCCAGGCTTTGCGAGGCTACAGGAGTTCTCAGTGTCTGAAAACAACCTCACTGGAGAAATATCCCCGCCATTCTTCACAACAAATTGCAGCCTGAAGATTCTCGATCTTTCAGTAAATCAGTTCATTGGACAAGTTCCGAAGGAGGTCTCCAACTGCAATGCACTGGTACATTTGAATCTTTGGGGGAATCAGTTCCAGGGAAAGATACCACCCGAGATCGGGACAATTTTGGGCCTTGAAGCTCTCAACTTGGGAAATAACGACTTATGGAGAGAGATACCCGAATCACTTCTTAATTGCAGTAAACTTACATTCTTAGACCTGAGCAAGATGAAATTCGGCGGTGACATTCAAGGTATCTTGGGCCGGTTTCTGCAGGTGGAATTCTTGGTCCTCCATGGGAACTTGTACACAGGAGGTATAAGTTTATCTGGAATTCTGAAATTGCCAAAACTCATCCGCTTAGATCTCAGCTTTAATAACTTCTCAGGTGAACTTCCAGTCGATTTCTTCAAAATGAAATCTCTGAAATTCTTGATCCTCGCAAACAATTCATTCAATGGAAGCATACCGCCACAATTTGGTGAGCTCTCAGGCCTACAAGCGCTTGATCTGTCATTCAACAGATTATCTGGGGCAATTCCACCCTCGATTGGGAACATGACATCACTCCTCTGGTTGATGCTCGCAAACAACGGGCTAACAGGTGAAATCCCACCAGAGATTGGCAACTGCAGCAGTCTTTTATGGTTGAACCTTGCAGACAATCATTTCTCTGGAAAGATCCCCGCCCAACTGTCGAGAATTGGCAGCAACCCATACCCAACGTTTGAATCGAATCAACGGGATGACCGGGTCGTGACTGCATCCGGCGAATGCATCATCATGAGGCGATGGATTCCAGCGACCTACCCACCATTCAGCTTTATCTACACTCTTCTCAGCAGGAAGAGCTGCAAAAGCATCTGGGTGCGTTTGCTCACAGGCCAGGGACTTTTTCCGATTTGCCGTGGCAATTCAGCTGTTCAACGGTTGGAAATATCTGGCTATCTACAGCTGAGTGGGAATAACTTCTCTGGTGAGATTCCAAAGGAGATTGGAGAAATGCAGAATTTCAGCCTTATGCAGGTGGGCTTTAACCAATTCTCTGGAAGGCTCCCAACTACGATCGGACAGCTACCACTTGTAGTCCTCAATGTCTCCAACAATCGATTTTCAGGAGAAATTCCATCTGAGCTTGGCGACATCAAATGCTTGCAGAATCTTGATCTGTCGAGGAATAATTTTTCTGGGAAGTTCCCTGAAAGTCTGGGTCGACTCACCGATTTGAACAAATTCAATGTCTCTTATAATCCGTTCATCCATGGCTCCGTTCCGACTACTGGGCAACTGTCGACTTTTGATGAGGACTCATTCTTCGGTGATCCGAACCTTAATGTAAGCACAGTTAAGTTGGGCAGCGACTCGAACAGAACTAGGACTTGGCACCAGAAATCAAAGAAATCACCGGGAAGAAAGGCTGCGTACTTTGTTTTCCTTGCATTGACCATTGTATTCCTCGTCTGCGGTATCCTGTCCTTAATTCTCTGCCTTCTAGTCAGAAATCCATCAAATTCTGCAGGGCTGCTATTGGAGGAGTCCAAGCATCCACATGACATGGCCTCCAGCTCTGGTGGATCATCAGAGATGTCAAATGCCATTCAGGTGATCCATTTGGGCAAGATGCCATTTACCTATGACGACATTTTAAACGCGACAGGGCGTTTTTCAGAGAAGATGGTCGTCGGGAAGGGAGGTTTTGGAACGGTTTATCGGGGAGTGCTGCCAGATGGTAGGAAAGTGGCTGTCAAGAAGCTGCAAAGAGAAGGCCTTGAAGGGGAGAGAGAGTTTCAAGCTGAAATGGAGGTGCTGAGCTGTGGCGGTGGCCGTATTGGGTGGCCCCACCCGAACCTTGTAGCGCTTTTCGGGTGGTGCCTGTTTGGAGCTGAGAAGATGTTGGTTTATGAGTACATAGAAGGAGGAAGCTTGGAGGATTTCGTGTCGGATTGGAGGAGGCTTCAATGGCGTAGGCGGATCGAGGTGGCTATTGACGTGGCCCGTGCATTGTTATTTCTACACCACGAATGCTTCCCAGCAGTTGTGCACCGTGATATTAAAGCAAGCAATGTATTGTTGGATAAGGAAGGGAAAGCAAGGGTTACAGATTTCGGCCTAGCGAGGCTTGTAGGGCCCGGCGACAGCCATGTAAGCACAATTGTAGCAGGGACGATTGGGTATGTGGCTCCTGAGTACGGGCAAACATGGCGGGCTACGACTAAGGGCGATGTTTACAGCTTTGGGATCCTAGCTATGGAATTGGCGACGGGTAGACGGGCTGTCGACAATGGGGAAGAGTGTTTGTTGGATTGGGTTAAACGAGTGTCAGGTGAAGGATACGAGGGGCTCAGGGGAGCTGTGGTTCCAGTGATGATTTTGCGTACGGATATAGAAGAGGGGCTGAGGGAGATGTGTGAGCTTCTGAGGCTTGGACTTTGGTGCACGGCAGAGGCACCGCAGGGTCGACCAGACATGAAGCAGGTGCTAGGAGTTCTGATAAGGATTTATTGTGAGAAAAGCAATTTACAGTGCCTATGACTGTTATGATTAGTAAGAAGAAGGTTAACATGTTCATAGTTTATACTTGTGTTGGACGCCGTCGGAGAGAGCAGCAGATTGAGTTTGTTGCGGACATTGTCTCCGGCCATTTCAAAGTTTGAATTTTGATATGCTTGTTTTGAGATTCCTACCCACCCGAATGCAGGGGATTTGTATACATAATAGTTTCCCCGTGTTCATTCACATTCTTCCTGGAATAGAATTTTATGTGGATTCATCTTGTTTAAACTCATGTATTGTTTTTAGCCTAGAAATAAGATTATTTTTATTTATTTAATTATTTGTTCTTTTTTCAGTACGTGCTCCGAGAGATGTCTCTCTTATCGCTGAAAACTAGTTTCTTATTTTGGTCTGTAGCCACGTGCTGCTTTTTCCACGAAGACATGGCATTTATGTCGGCTATGTTACCGTGCATAAGATGGGGCGTGCATTGCACGGACCCAGAGCTGCCCATGACCGTGGGGCTCATCTGGATTTATATATCTAGGCTTGGCCAACTCATTTTATGGCATGATTCTAAAAATAAAGCAGGTATTAATCTAAGTGGACCACATCACAGGAAATAGTGGTGAATGACCTTATCAATTGGTTGATTGGTTGATGGCAAATAAATGTTACAATGGGCCTACGAAGTTTTTAATATTCAGTGTTCAATGACTACTGTTTCCGAGGGCGTGGTCTACCTGCAATTTGTATTTGCTTTTTCTTTTTTCTTTTTTTCTTTGCTCATGCCGTCAAATGAGTTGGCAAAATGGATGGACATAGTAGATATGCAACGGATATTGAGGTGGGCCTCATGGTAGTCCCACCCGCCTAAGGTGGGTCCTCTCATGCGGATAACATCAAGTGGATTAAGTACTACCCCTGCCTGTTAAGAGCTCATGATAGACGGAGGTTTTGAGGGCTGCTGAGAGGCCACTGTGATTGTATGAATTTTATTCACACCGTCCATCCATTTTTTTTTTTTCATATCATTATAGAGTACATGATAAAAAAATAAGGCTAATCCAATTCTCAAGTGGACCACACCACATGAAGCAGCGGTGCTAGGGATGCCTACTGTATTTTTTATTTTCCATCCAACATGTATATACAGTGATATACATATGCATGAAGTGAAAAAACAAATATCATCTTGATCCAAAACTTATGTGCTTTTAAGAATTTTTCAACTTCCTGGTCCATTTGAGCCTTGATATTTCTTATTTTTGGAGCCATGATATAAAAGATACGTATGAATGAAAGGACCGTGAGGATAAAATTCATACATCATGTTGGCCCTTAGCGGCCCCAGAGCCTCCAGCTGTCCGAGTTGAGAGCAGCCGGGTATTACCTAATCCACGGGAAAACGGAGTGGCTGGTGTACCATACACCATTGACCTTGCTGGTGTGCTGACATAAACAAGTTTTGTGGATCCCACCACAAGGTATGTGTTATATCCCAACTGTCCTTTCATTTGGTGAGTTTGTTGTAAGACTTGACCTGGAAAATAAGACAAATCCAAAGATCAAGTGAACTACACTGCAAAAAGAAATGGGGGATTGAAATTCTACCATTGAAACCTTGTTGGGGTCATAGGAGTTTTGGATCAATATGACATTTGTTTTTCCCCTTCATCTAAGTAAGTGTGACCTTATGAACAGATAGGATGGAAAATAAATGTTATGGTGGGCCCTATGAATGCTTTAATGGTGAGAATCATTGTCCCACTTCTATTCGTGTGGTCCACATAAGCTTTGGATATGAATCATTTTTTGGATTCATGCTCTAAAATGATCCGGATGAACGATGTGGACATAATAAATACATCATTTTGAGGGCAATGTCACTTTGATATCCTTTAAACTGAACCGTTTGTACAACTCGAGCGCGAGGAGAGGCAGTGCTCGTCTTTGCACGACACGTACCCGCACCAGTCGGTGGTGCATGGTACACCAGTCAATCCACTTTCGGGCAGAGGCACATAGGCTTTCCTCTGATGGGATAATTACAAGATTGAGCTGTATCAAAGCATGCAATACGTTTGGTGGGCCTGACTTGATGGATGATCCACATCAAAGGTGGGCATACCCCAACGCCTGTACGTGGACGGCCCCAACCAGTCTGAACGTATTCTGCAAGTGTGAGCTGGGATTCATCTTCCTACCCTTTTTTTATATTATTTTTCCGCGACATATTCAAACACGTGTAACATTTAATAATTAAAAATTTGCTTTTCTACGGGAAAAGGGCAATCCAAACATGCCGTAATGTGAACTATTGGCTAAAACGTCCGTTGCTTTCCAACCAAGCCATCGTGTTTGGTCGGTCAGTGGCATAGTAGGACCTACCTTGTGCATGGGTCAAGGATCCCACGCATGGGACAGATGCATTTATCGCTGTGTCAGTTTTTGAATCGAGTATTGAAAACGTCTCAATCCTAAACCAATAGGAAGCAACTTCCCATTTGAGTACCGCCACATTGTCTGCTGGGGAGACGTCTGAGAATTACACGGAAGATTTCCACTTTCGCCTGTAAATGGGCGCGGATTTGGTACAATCCCTGCCTGTTCCTAGCTCGGGACAGGCTGGGCTTCGAGGGTTCGGCGTGATGTATGGATTCCATTCACACCGTCCATCCATTTTTCCAAATGATTATAAGTATATGATCCAAAAATAAGAAAATCCAACGATCCAGGCGGACCACACATAAGGGATTAAATTCTTACCATTGAAAAATTATTAGGGACAATAGAAGTATTGGATTAAGATGATATTAATTTTTTCACTTCATTCATGTGTATTAGACCATATTAACAAGTTGGATGAAAAATAAATAACATGGTGGGTGTTGATGCAGGAATCTGGACCACCCTCTTCAGACCTCCGAGCACTTGCACAAGAGGAGCAAATGGGACCCTGGCTAGTGCAGGGACCCTCCGACGCCAAAGTCAGGCTAGGAATCTGGATCTCGTTGTGTTGAGGGGTTTAGGGTGAAAGATTTTGCGTACCTTTTTAGTGTAAGTAGATCTTTTATTTATAGTGTATGTAGGACAGGGTAGTCCGTAATCTTATGCACAATCCTAGCCATTAGACGAGATGCGCGCGAGTGATGAATGTTGGCAGTTATCCTGGAATTACGAGGTGGATGGTTACATGCAGGTGATGGATGCCAACGGTTACTCTGGAGTTGCATATACCCGAGGTAAGTTGGCACTGCTTTGATTAGAGCATTATAGATCAGGTCGACGCGACCCTTATCGAAGCATCGTAGGTCAGGTCGGCGCAACCTTGATCGGAGCATCGTAGGTCAGCGCGGAGCAATCTAGGCACGGTCTAGACTTCTTATTTCGCTCGATGTGGACCCATGTATGAGTGATTTGAGGATGCTATCAGGACTCATGAAGAAGTTAAAGGATACAAAAATTGGTCATCACAAAGACCTTCTAGATGATCGTTGTTTTGTTTAGCATACATGGGCGAGCGTCCTTGAACTCCCAAACATCATCCGACGAGTGTTTAGCACGCTATCATCCCCCTAGCTCAACCATCATAGATTGTTGGAGCCGACCCAAACTGAGTCTTCAGTTATTTGTGTTAAAGCCAAGCTAACCAATCAATTGACCGGCCAGGGATTGTTATGAGGAGCTCAGAATTTCTGCGTTGGTCGTCTGGGCTATTGGCTTTTCTGAGTGGAGGGTTGGACCTATCTTCTTGTCGGTCCCATCTGTTCCTGATGAGCTCTTCCTCAACTTCACCGAGCTGATCAATCCTTGTGAGATACATAGGTGGGAGCTGGGAAACATGCACGGCCACGGACTACATGATGTTTTATTTAAACCAATTTGATTTAAATGATTTTAAACATATACGTATACGAATCAGATGTAGATATGGTACGTATTACGAGATCGTTCCCACGAGGACTAGTTGTCATAAATTCGAAATTTACGATTCTTCTTAACTAATCCAACAAATAGTTTAGCGAACTATTAAGTAAACTAACACAAATCTATAGAAAATAACTGAGAGCAATAAGAAAAATTCAATCAAGGAAAAGACTAGGACTTTCGAATCCACCCCTAATTATCCTAACCCTTGTTTTACCTGTTGATTTACCCTAATTTAGATTGATATAAATAAATAAAGCACACTCTATGTCCTTGGTCGGGCACACAGAATGTATAATCCCTTAAAGCATAAGGATCGCATCTTTCCATCCATGGTCAGGCATGAAGCGATGTAGATTCCTATTTCTTTCTCTATAGGAAACCTGTTCATGGTCAGACACAAGCACCTAGAATAAGATTCCAAACACCATCCACATCTAGACTTTGGTTAAGCTCATAGAATGGAGAAGCACGGAGTTTTCAGTTAAGCACACTAGAGAAAGAAACAAATCAATCAAATCAGATGAAATTAACACGTAACAAGAGTTATTCAAATTAGGGGCTTCATCTCAGTCCTAGCTAAAAGATTAGTAATCCATGAATTCAAATAAAAAGAAAGAAAAATAAAATTGATAAAAGGAGAACATCCTTCTCTCTCTCTTCTTTCTTCCTCTCTCTCTTTCTCTTCTCTTTCTTCTCTCCAAATTGAGTTCTCCCTGGATCTCGTTCTCCCTTCTGCTACTCCCCCCCTTGCTTTGGACGTCTCAGGCCCTTTTAGAGATGCCAGGGGCAGTGGAGAGCTGTTGATGAAAATAAAAATCGGTGGAGAACTGGACAGCTGTTTACGCAGCAACAGTGGAAGATCTTCCTCAATAGTGTGCGAAAGGTTTTCGTTTACGTTTGAAATGAGTTTTCGAGATGGTGCACGTTCCGAACTTGATTCGGACACCTAGAATACGGTACTGGTCTCCTGATGAATCTTCTGAATGGTCTGGATCATGCATCTGGTCGTCATTGAGATCACAAAATAGCCCGCAAGAGCCGGTCTGCGTTCGGACGCGAAAACAGGGATTGTGCACTAATCGCGCTGCAACATTGGTGGGGCCCACCTCGTTGCTATCTTGATAAATCCAAGCCGTCCATTGGATGTAGGACGAAATTCCGGTCGAGCATGGACGGTTTTTACTGTCTGTTGATGCGGCCCACGTGATTTCTGCTTCTTGCCATCCATTCCTTTTTGAACGATTGAAAAACTAATCTTCATTATCTTTTTCAATTTTGTCACCTAGGCTTGGATGAGAGGGACCCAGGGACTCTAATGGACGGTCCGGATTGTTGGTTTGATGGACGGTGTGGACCCACAAAGATCACATACTTGTCCGTTCGCAGCAATAGAGAACGACAGTTGCCGTTTTTGAAGAGGATACGGGTTAAAGGTCGGTTTGACCGGACTTGAGATGCAGTGCATATGAGAGCACTTGTACACGGTGCACACATCATGCAAGGTGGGGTCCTCTGTGACGTTTATGAGCATTCCAATCCATCCATTCATTTTTTCTCCCTATTTAAACGGTTAATACCATAATTGAAATATATCCAGTTATCAGGTGGGCCTGAAATCATCAGTTTATAAGCTGATTTGTTCGTTGGGCAACTTACGCAAGGATCCAATGGATGAAATTTGACATGTACGGTTAATTTATGGCCCCCAGGCCATGTATGAAGTTTCGGGCCAAATGGATGGTTTGAACCATGTGATCTTGCATTCTGGACCATTTTCGGGCCTCTTTAATGTGAACGGCTTGATTTCCTCGAATCCTTGGCAGTAAATCAGTCAATCTTGGTCCTCTGGAGTCCGTCCCTTGCTTTGGTGACTTCGTAGTATTAATTCCATGCTTGTAGTACTCTTTTTTAGTCCACACTCCTAATTACTCCTTGCAATAAAAACACAATTAAAATATGACATTAAACATTATCATGAACGTAAAATCAGGTAATAACTGGGGGTGATATGCAATATTCGACCCTCATCACTACCAAGTTCTGATCCTGCGATGCTACAAGGAGGATTTATAATCATCAGTCTGATTCGTAGTGAGCGTAACCATAAGCATAACTCACGAACAATAACCATAAGAACACCATCACAAAATTGACTATGATAAAAAACTTTTAAGTACAATGCATCTGAAGAGAATACAAGATAATGCAAAAGATAGAAACTCCAAAAGCTCGTCTGCACGCTCCTACTGCTACTATGCTACGGTTGCGTCCTGGCGTCACCTGCACGCATCAATTGTGCATAAGCTTATAGAAAGCTTAGAGGGTGGTGTAAGTGCGTGCGCAGTATAAGCATGCTCAGAATGCAATGTCAGAGTAATGCGGAATTATGCTGATGGATACATGAATGCAATCAGCTGTACCAAGGCTATGCGGTGCAAGATATGAATGTTATCGGCCATAGCACGGCCATGCGATGCGAGATGCAACTTAAGCATGCCAATCCTCATCCACAATATCAAATATCAGTATAGTTCTCATTTTGGATAATCACCGGGTCTAGTACATTCTATGTCAGCTTGCCGCCCCTATCCGAACGCACAACTGGGAGAGTGGAAGTACCTCACTATCCGCTTGCCAATATCGGGCACGGCTCGTTGATAGCGGACCCATTCCTCAAGCTGGTCAAACTCAACCTAGAAATTGTCCCCTCACTCAGGCGGGTAAGGTCACACCCCTTTCTAATAGACCATGACATAGTGGGAGACATGGCCTACCGGTATACGGCCCTCGTGTGCTCATGTATCCACTCGGTCTCGACATTGGGATTTTCACCCAGGGACATCTATGGCGCCCTGATACTAGAAACAGTATTTCCGTTGTCATGCCCCGAACCCAAGGATGGACAGCTTCTGTGATGCCCCGAATTTGACACTCGACTTCCATTCATAAAGTTCTGAGTTAGGCGCACCACAAGGAAGATTTTTTTTTTACTGAATTTTTTTTATATACATAATAATACCTGAACATAAAGATCCATGATCAAATTACCAAGCAACACTCTCCAATAGAAATCTTGATTGTTACAAGTACAATGCTTTCCAAAGGTACACAACGTCAACATTGCCAAATCGAAAAATAGATGCAATGCATCGAGAAAGCAAAGTCTTCCAAGCTACTCCAGCCCTGAAAAAAATGGGAAATAGGAGGCTTAGGCAAAGAGCCTAGTGAGTACACATGTGTGTGCGGTGTGTCATACATGCAAGCAAGATAAATATGCTACAAGAAAATCATACCACAACCATAACTATATTACATGCATCCGTAATCACATCATCATCATCATATTGTCATGCCATAATTATACAATATCGAAAATACTGACAAGTCCATGAGTCATACAATATCAGAGTACGCAATATAAATCAGCTATGCAAATGAAGAGTTATAAAGAGCCAAATATCAGATGTCGAGGATGCAATGCAATATACAGTTCCGGATGAGTTCACGAATATCGTCAGCCATATCTAAATACTGAAACATAGTAACCTAAAATGTTAAATGTTACTAATGCAATGCAATATGTGGTGCGAATGAAATGACTATGCTAAAGTGAAGTCGGGATGATAGTACGTAGTATTGCAGACCATGGGCTCTATCATAAAGGACTTCTATCCAAACTAGTCCCATACCTAATTTGGATAGTCAGACTCAATGTGGTAAACTCCTGATCTCAGGTTAGTCGCCCGCCCCAACCGAAATTCTCGCCATTGCGAAGGTACACATAACAAATAATTGTGCACCACCAGCCCAAGTGGATAGTGAATGAATGAGTATGCAACTCCTGCTCAATAAGTCCACATATCAGTAAAGTTCATCTTTGGGATCATCACCAGGGTTTAGTATACTCCAAATGGCACTGTTTATCTCATAGCAGCACAGTCCAAGTGAGCATAAGAAACCTCACTATCCGCCTGGCCAATAGTCTGCTAATACCTATCCGACACGTCAATAGCGGACCCATTCACGAGTTGGTCAAACTTAGCCTAGTAATGCCCCCTACTCTCGAGCAGATAAGGCCACACCCCCTCCCAACCGACCACGACACATTGAGAAACACGGCCTCCTGGAATTCGGCACTCGGGCGATCATGTATCCACTCGGTCTCGACGTTGGGGCGTCCTCTGGTACCAAGAGGGTTTAAGAATTTTCACCCAGGGCCATCTATGGCAGCCCAATGCTAGAACAAATTTTCGGTGTCTCGTCTGGCCATCCACGATATGCCTATGGAGGCTATGGCCTTGATGTCGCTAGGGCGTACAGTAATCATATTGCAAGATGCATGAGTCATACAATCCAGTCATGCATCAATCCTGCGCATACCGTGCGCTCACGTGAGATAACCTCTGCTTATCAGGGAGTCTCATAGCAACATGCTGAATGACATATGCAATGATCAATCACATCTCATAACAAACATGCAGATGATGCGTATGGGCATATAGATGTTATGCTATCATGTACTCATAATCGGCATCGTCAATCGGATTTGGTGAGAATGGGCCTAACAAGGCCTAAGGGAAGGTCACAATGTGGACATTCAACCATCATTGCCCATCAATGTGGACATTTAACCAACATTGCTCCTAAGGAGTGACATACATAAATATCAATTCATACATCATGGCGAAATCACACATCACATCGGTCCTCATATACATCGCTTTGGGTCTCTCACAAGGGCCACACATTCATCGCATTGGGCCTCACTCATGGGCCGCATATACATCACGTTGGGCCGTATCATATGGGCCTTACACATCGCAATGGGCCTCGACACATGGGCCATGAATACACTACATCAGGCTTCACGACCCATGGGCTTCAAATACACAATAGGTGGGCCCTACACATGGGCCTAAATACATCACAATGAGCCACAACCCATGGGCCTAAAATACATCTCAATGAGCCATGCCCATGGGTCTCAAATACATCACATTGGGCCTCACCCATGGGCCTCGAATACATTGCAAGTGGCCTTAAATCTATTTCACAAGTAGGCCACATACCTTGGCCTAATACACATCACTATCGGCTACATCACATGGGTAGGAAATACATCACAATGAGCCTCATCATATGGGCCAAAAATATATCTCAATGGGCCTATGATCAACCTGTCACAAGTCCTAAGTTCATGTACCCAGGAAGTTACACCATCAGCATAGTCCATAAGTCTGAGTAATCACACAATTTCTCATATGCCCACATGGTCTTATGGCCACTCCATTATCAGAAGTCCATATGGTTGAGTGGCCACACAAATGTCACTCTACTTGTCATAATAAGGGACTTAAGGTGAGATGGTTACTTATTATTATTATTATACCATATTTCGTATAATAGGGCAACCGCTTTACTAAATTTTCACGTAGCCGGGCGGCCAGTACCACAATTTCACATAGTTTAGTAGTCACCAAAGCACTACTTGATCATATGGTTGGGCTACACCTTTCCCACATACTCACATGATTTACAGTTATCCACATCACGCATGATCACAAGATTTATGAGCTACATATTCAGCACCATCATGTCAAGTCTAGTTATCATTCATCTTGTCAGTGATCATATGGTTAATGGCCACAACAATCATAAATCTACTTAGACAAGTAGTCACACGATTGCCCCAGTTTTCATACAGTTAGGTGGGCTATAAAAATCAGCACTCACATGTGGTGGTGCACACAACTTCCACCAACCGACACTACTAGTTGGGCCACCCAAGATCCCAAATTCCTATAGTATAGTGATCCACATGATTCTTACCAACTGGCGGACTAAATGAGGAATAATTATTACAATAGGCACAATGAAAACAACTTAGATTGTAGTAAATATATAGGAAGCCTCACACTCTAAAATAATCTAATCAAAATAGATGAATGGTTGGTAAAACATGTATATTAGGTGGTCCATGATCGGTTAAAAGGAATAGATGGATAGATTTCTCACAAACATTACTGCAACTCTAAGAAATATTTAACGGTGGACAAGTGATCAATATTACTCCCGTGGCATGAGATTTGGATCTGACTAGTTTATGGAACCATACCCTAAAATGATGAGAATAAACCGATGAAAGGCATAGATCTACATCATACTACAAGTGGAGTCCATGGTTAAGGAAGCATATCAGCATATAAGGGCACACTAGAGCCTAAGAATTTCCAATGGTTATTACACTGTTTCTACTTGTAGGATGGCCTGACCCACCTAAAATTGAGTTTTACTTCATCTTGTGTCCACGAGCAGGAGGTGGGCTCACTTCCCAAGTGACTGAAAAATATATAGGCGGTGTGGGTATACAACACATGCACCTAGGTGGGCTTCACATGCATCGCATTATGTCCAGGGAAGCTTTCATTGGTACACATGCAATTCCCTTTCCTTATTATTATTATATTTTGTATAATTGTGGGTCCTATTGACATGGTGGGGTTCACCCCATGAACAATTCATATAACAAGCAACATCATAGCTGATATCACCCACTAGATGAATGACATGGATAGTGGGACTTATAACACATGGATGGTCTAAATGATGGACGACTAGGATGTAAAATACATGTAACGAGTTGGCTTCACGATCTAATGGCTGACCCAACTTTGGTGGCAGTCACACATCACAGTAGAACTTAAATGATTTAATAGTAGGAAATTTTATTCCCACTGTTTCTTATAGTGTGGTCCACCTAAGTTGTGGATCTGCCTCATTCCTTTACTCATGAGTTAAAATGGTCTGAAGGAGTGAATGAATGGCCCAGATATACCTTTCATCACCAAGGTGGGCCCTAGAAAAATCTAAGTATTTTGTGTACAATTTCCACTGTCCAAGTGGCATGGCTTACATGAACTTCTAATCGGCCTGATTTTTGGGACCATATAATAAATGGTGCTAGTAAGATGGATCAATAGTGTGGATTTAGCACATACATCATAGTGTGGCCATGATCGGCCCACAAAATTTTACCCCAAATGTGGACGTCCAGTGAGGACGTCACTTCCTCACACTATTATTTTATTTTGATATATTATTATTATTATTTGTATATTTTCTCATCAAGGTAGTCACTTGAGAGATCCAGTCCATCCATTGTGTGTGTCCCACTTGATGGAGGGGTCAGTCCAAGTTTCAGATGCATCAAAGTTTCAGGTGAGCCCCAGAAAGTACTTCTATATGTCTTAGCATGTCTTTACATGATTTTTTATGCTGTGAGCCACCTGAGTTCCGTGTATGGCTAAAATTTGGGGGTAGCCCATTTTTAAAGGAGACTTATCAAATGCATGGTGCTGATGTTCGACATGCATCAAGGTGGGGCCTGTGGTGGGGCCCACTTTCTTCTAGCATCAACAGCAGAAGCTGCTTGCTACAGCATCAGACGCTGACAGCAACAGCGTCTAGGCTGTTTGTTTGTTTGTTTTTTTATTTTTTATTTTTTATTTTTTTAGGTGGGGCCCACATCAAGACGATCCATTCCGTCTGCCGGGTTCCTTGGCTCGTGACGGGTCGAATAAGCCTATATTCAATATGCTTTGACACACAGAAATATCATAGTGGGCCCTAACAGTCTATCATTATTAAAAATAATCCTTTTTATGGTGTGGCCTACTAGAGATTTGGATTACTCTGATTTTTCAGCTCAACGCCTAAAATGATCTGAAAAATTGAATGGACGGCGTGGATTAAACATGTACATCATGGGTGGGGCCTGTTGTGGGCCCACAGTCCCAACCCCTTTACACTTGAGTAGAATGATGCTGCTTGCTGCAGCGTCTTCTCGACGTTGGCAGCAGTGTCCACTCCCCATTTCATTTCATTTAATTTATTTATTTATATTATTATTATCATTTATTATTATTTTTTTATGGTGTGGTGTGCACATGTGTGCAAGGTGTGAGTGTGTGAGAGTTTAACCAGCCCAAAAGGGTTATTCTTACATAGGATGACATACAAATATTTTGGTGAGGCCCACTATTAATGGGTCCACAAGAATTCTAGAATAATTTTATTTGATACACACACACACACACACATATATATTTTCTTCTATGCATCCACACCATTGATTACATTATTATCATCATATCATCATAACTATTAAATCATCTTTTTATATGTATTCACCTATGCATCCACACCGTTGATCACATCATTATCATCAAATCATAACCACTATTAATCATCAAAAAAAATTGAAAAGGGAACAAACCATAAGAGTGGAGGGGGTGTACTCACCTTGATGAATTACATGGATTGTTGAGATGGATGGAAGGGATGGAATTGATGGTTGAGATGGATGGAAGGGATGGAATTGATGGTGTTGATGGCCCACTAAAATCACTCCTCTCTCTCTATCTCTATCTCTCTCTCTCTCTCTCTCTCTCTCTCCATGGAAAATGGTGAAATGTTAAGGGATAGAGGGGTATTTGTAAAGAAATAGATAAATTTTTAGTTAAGTTAGCTTAGGCTAGGATCATGGTAATTAATATATGCTTTGTAATTAATGGTGGATTAAAGGGACATGAGATGGCATGGTATGATGATGTCATACATGAGGAGTAACATGGAAGAGAGTTGACTTTTCATGCATATGAGAGAGAAGAGGTATGGGTGTGTGACATCACACACATGCGTAGAGATTTTCTCACCCATGCGTGGCATGTACATGTGTGCATGACATGTGTTGTACACATATGTGGAATGAAATACAGGTGTCATGCGCACATGATACACTTATTATTCTTCATGGCGTATCTCACTAACGGAGTATCATGCCGACGCACGGGTGGTACCTTCACGATCGCGGTGACGGGGCGGTCAATATGAGATAGGTTTCAAGGTCTTGGGATTCTGGTCAGTCGGGTATGTACCATGAATGGCCAACCCATGTCTAGCTAAGGGCATTTATCATCATGCACATATACATGGAAAATGGTACGAAATTGATGGGGTTTTACATCTGGTATCCAATCCAACAACCCACGATGTGTCTATGGAGGCTATGGCCCTGATGTCGCTAGGCATACAATAATCATAATCACATGAATGCTAGAGCATGAATCACCCTACCAGACATGCAACAATCACGTGCGTACCACGCGCTCATGTAGGGCAACTCCGCCTATCAGGGAGCCCATAAACAATCCGCCTATAGGCATATCTATGATCAGTCACTCCTCATATCAAGCATACATATGATGCGTATGATCACGAATCATGGATCAATACTAAGCATGTTATATAGTAATGGACTCTACTCATAGCGAAGATAGGCTTAGACGGCCTACACTCTATAAGTATGGGCCTATCGACGGGCCTTAGAGAGAGTGACAATGCGGACATTTAACCAACATCATCCTTACAATGTGGACGTCAAACCAACATCGCTCACACAGCCTACCATGAATCACACATTTCAATGGGCCTTATGTACATCCTATTGGGCCTTGACCCAAGGGCCTCCGATAAATCAAATGGGCCTCATATATATTAAGTGGGCCTCAACATCGGGCCACAAATACATCAAGATGGGCCTCTAATCACATGGGCCTCATATATATCAAAGTGGGCCTCAACAACATACCTCATACACGTCAAGGTGGGCCTCAATGGGCGGACCACTGTCCCAGAAGGGACCTACCCAATACATGGAGTGGATGATCCACACCCATCATGGTGGGGCCCACGCATGGGATCATGGGTCCTTGCCAGTCTGTCCGCACGCAGTAGCGCCTGCGCACGCTGCTGATAGCAGCATGCCTTATATATATTTGTTTTCTCGAGGTTTTTCACATGTGGGGCCCGCGTCTTGAGAATCCCCTCCATCCATTGGATTCTATGGCCCATGTCGGATCAAACGAGTCCAATATGCAATATTTTTTTGACGGGTAGAGACATATGGTGGGTTTCAACGGTAAGCACTACTATTTCCTATGGTATGGCCTGCTTGATTATTGGATTGGCTCCATTTTGTGACTCAACGCCTAAAATAGGCTGAGGAACGGAATAGACGGCATGGATTATATATAAGCATCAAGGTGGGGCCTACATGGGTGGCCCACCCCAAAAGCACCCCCTTTTTTTATATAGCTTGTAAGTACACACCCTTGTCAGTACACGCACCCCATGTTAACCACACCCGTCTAGCGTCTAGAGATGCTGGACTGCATGGGTATAAAACAAGCATCATGGTAGGCTCCACGCACTACCATGGTGGGGTCCACGTGGTGGGCCACCAAGGTTTGGAACAACTACTGTTTGTATTTTTCCTTCATCCATGCTTAGGCAGCAAGGTGGGCTCCACTAGTGGGTTGTAGTGTGGTCCACTAAATGGACAACATGGATAGAATATATATATCATCGGGTGGGCCATCAACAATGAAAGTGAGAGAGAGAGAGAGAGAGTAATAGAGAGAGACAGTGATGGAGAGGAGGGACCCCGCCACTATGGGCCCTCCATTGATACAACACTTACATCAAAATGGGTCTCATCAACAAGTGGGCCCTTAAATCATGAAATCAACTGTAGAAACTCAAAGATCACCCACCTCTCGGCCTTCTCCTTGCTCCCCTAACTTCCTTAGCTCCTTGCCTTCAAGCTTGATGGTGGTAGATGATGAATGAATGGTTAAGATGTGAGATGAGAGGGTAGGGAAAGTGGGCCAAACTTGTTGTTTGGGAGGGAGAGAGCTTGGACGTGGGATGTTGCTTGGGCGATTTTTTTGAGAAATGAGGGAGAGAGAGAAGTGATAGGGTGATAAGGATGGGTGATGGGTTGAGTGATGGGTTGTAAGAAAGGGATGGGTGGAGTGATGTGTTGAAAGAAAGGAATGGGTGGAGAGAGAGAGAGAGAGAGTTGACTTTGGCAATGGGAGAGATGGGTTGCTTGTACTTGACTTGTACTTGATATGAGTGATTGATTGATTGATGGGACATGTTGTAGAAATTTTCTCGAAATTTACAACGGGCGGCGTTTTCTTCTAATTGAATGCAGACTCACATCTTCTGACCTGGGTATCAGTTCGGTGCGCAAGTCACGGCGTTAGAACTGTGGCGACGGCGCAGTCGCTAAGGTACAAGTTTCGAATCGAGCCGACGTTGGTATGTGGGACCTAATTTAGGATCGCACGTAAACGTTGGATATGGGTCGAGGATTGCTGAAATTCGACCGGAAGGACCGCGGAAGCCAACGGAATGGTACAGACTAGGATACGGGCCTTACAACTCTCCCCTCCAAATAAAAAATTTTTCCTCAAAATTTACACAATTATTGAAGAAAACATAACTCAAAAAGAAAGAGAAATATGGTATCATCATATAAAATCGGAGACAACATACAAGATATAACATATCATCAATCATCAAAGAGATGAGGATAGCGTTCTCGAATTTCGGCCTTGCACTCTCAAGATGCCTCATCAACAGAATGGTGACCCCATTGAACCTTCACCAAGGGAATGACCTTGGTCCGGTGGACCTGTTCCTTTCAATCAAAGACACGAATTGGTTGCTCAATGTAAGAAACATCTCACGAACCTCCAACGGCTGCCAATCAATAACAGGAACGATGTCTGACCCACACTTCCTCAACATAGATACGTAGAAAATGTTGTGAACGCCAGACAACTGAATGGTAAGGTAAGTTGATAGACTACGACGCCAATGCGCTCAGTGATCTCGAAAGGTCCTATGAATTTAGGGGCAAGCTTGCCCTTCGCTCCAATTGAACTATGCCCTTCATGGGCTAGACCTTGAGATACACGTGGTCCCCTACATCAAACTCCAAGGGATGAAGTTGGTGATCAGCAAAACTCTTCTGCCAGCTCTGAGCTGTGCGCATCCTCTGCTTGATGATATCGATAACTTCTGACGTCTGCTGCACAAGCTTAGGACCTAGGGGACGCCGCTCTCCGACCTCAGTCCAACAACTCGGAGATCTGCACGGTCTGTCATATAATGCCTCAAAAGGAGCCATGCCAATAGTCGCTTGATAGCTGTTGTTGTATGCGAACTCAGCCAATCGCAGATGCTCATCCCAGCTACCCTCGAAGTCAATCACGCAGGCCCGAAGCATATCCTCAAAGATCTGGTTGACCCTCTCGGTCTGGCCATCGGTCTGCTGATGGTACGCGGTGCTGAGCTGCAAATCAGTGCCCATAGCTCTTTGAAAGCTCCTCCAGAACTGAGACGTGAACCTTGGGTCTCGGTCAGAAACGATCAATACTGGAATGCCATGCAGTCTCACAATCTCCTCGATGAATAACCTCGCAAGCTGGTCCAAAGGCCAAGTCGCACGGATCGTAAGAAAATGTGCTGACTTCGTCAGATGATCCACGAAAACCCAGATGACATCATAACTACGCTGAGTCTTTGGTAAACCTATAATAAAGTTTGTAGATACGTGCTTCCACTTCCACATTGGGATGCTCAACGGATGCAATAGACCAGGGGGTCTCTGATGATCGGCCTTGACATGCTGGCATGTGTCACACTCGGCCACAAAACTGGTGATCTGGCGCTTCATCCCCACCCAATAATACTATCTCCTCATATCATGATACATCTTCATCGAGTCAAGGTGGATAGAAAACCACGATCGATGTGCCTCGGTCATAAGATCTCTGCGCAACTCAGGAATATCCGGGACACACGATCGACCTCTGAAGTGAAGCCCTCCATCAGAACCAATCTGCCAATCTGTCTGACTCTCAGATACTGCCTATGTTCGATAATCCTGTAACGACTCATCTGTCTGCTGAGCCTCGATCACCCTTACGATAAGAGAGGGTTGAATCGACAGGTTTAATAGCTGAACAATAGAAGATTGTAGACTAAACTCAAAGTCGTACTCTACTATATCCTTGAGCATCCTCCACTCCTGAATCATCATATGTGCCACCAGGCCTCATGGCTGACGGCTGAGGGCATCTGCCACCACATTCGCCTTACCTGAGTGGTACTGGAGGTCAAAGTTATAGTCCTTCAGAAGCTCCATCTAGCGTCTCTGTCTCATGCTCAGCTTGAACTGAGAGAATAGATACTTCAAGCTCTTGTGGTCGGAGAAGAGCTCGAACCTAACCCCATAGAAATAGTGTCTTCACACCTTCAGTGCAAAGACAACTGCTGCCAACTCCAAATCATGCGTGGGGTAGTTCAGCTCATGGACCTTGAGCTGACGAGATGCGAAGGCTACAGGCCTGCCGTGCTGCTTAGGACAACACCTAAACCAATACGTGAGGCATCGGTAAATACAACAAATCCATCACTCCCAGAGGGAAGAGTGAGGATAGGAGCGGACGTCAGACGGTCCTTTAGCTCCACGAATGCCTGCTCACATACGTTAGTCTAAACAAAATCTTCACCCTTCTAAGTCAACCTGATCAATGGGACTGCAATACGGGAGAAACCCTCAATGAAACGTCGATAGTATCTTGCTAAATCAAGGAAACTGCTGATCTCGGACACAGTAGTGGGCTGATCCCACTGACGCACTGCCTCAACCTTCGAGGAGTCCACTGTGACACCCTCCCTCGTCACCACGTGACCGAGGAATCTCACCTCCTCCTGCTAGAACTCGCACTTCTCCAGCTTTGCATACAGCTGGTGGGTACGGAGGGTCTACAACGCAATCTCCAGATGCTGCATATGGTCCTCACGGGTCCTCGAATATATCAGAATGTCGTCGATGAAGACCACAACAAACTGATCAAGATATAGATAGAAGACCTCATTCATCAACTGCATGAAGACCGCGGGTGCATTGGTCAGTCCGAAGGACATGACCTGAAACTTAAAATGACCGTAATGCATCCTGAAAGCCGTCTTCGGGATGTCCTCCTCTCGAACTCAAATCTGATGATAACTTAAACGTAGGTCAATCTTTGAAAAGAACTATGCACCCTTCAACTGATCAAATAAGTCATCTATCCTCGGGAGCAGGTACTTGTTCTTGATCGTGACTCGGTTGAGCTCGCGGTAGTTCAAGCAGAGCCTCATGAGCCATCCATCTTCCTAACAAAGAGTACCAGCGCTCCCCAAGGTGAACTGGTCAGATGAATGAATCCCAACTCACGTAACTCGTCCAACTGTCGCTGCTGCTCACGCAACTCCATCGGTGCCATACGGTATGGGGCCTTTGAGATAGGCGCGGTACCGAGCACAAGATCAATCTGGAACTCAATATGACGGCGCGGCGGCAATCCCAGAATCTCCTGAAACACGTCGGGGAAATCACAGACCATCGACAACTAATCGATACACAAGGCAACGGGCTCCTCGACTGCGCAGGACATCAAACAAGAGAATGGCTCTCCTCTAGGCTCAATGACAAACTGAAACTGCAGCAAGCCTGGTATGCAGAACGTGACTATCCTCGCGGAACAGTCCAAGATGGTGTGGTACTCAGCAAGCCAATCCATGCCCAAGATAATGTCAAAATCTTTCATCGGCAGCACAAATAAGTCAGCGAACAAAAAGATATCACCGACCATAATAGGGCAAGACGAACAGAAATGGCCCAATATTGTAGTCTTCCCCGAGGGCGTCGATACAGTCAATCCCTCGCTCGTAGACTCTGTCGGCAATGCAGTCGATCGGTAAAAGTCCTCAAATATGAATGAGTGCGAAGCACCGGAATCAAATAGTACTCGGGTGATGCATGCAGAGACTGAAAGTATACCCTCAAAGACTCCTCCGGATGACTGCAGGTCTTACTGAGCCACGTAAAATCTAGCCTAGGCTGGCTAGGGAGGAGCCTATCCCCTCGGAGGGTGCTACTGCTGCTGATGTCGCTGAGGTGCTCGAAACTCCGCCTCTGCTACTGCAGTCTTAGAGGTTGGTGCTGATGCTGCTGCTATGGGGGCCTCGGTAGTGGAATCTGCTGTCACTGCTGCTGCGGAGGCTTCTGCAGTGCTCTCAGCTGTTGTGGAGGCTGCTGAGGTGCTCTTGGCTGCTGCTCTGAGGTCGGGGACATTCTCACCTACAGTGTCTAATCCCACTGCATCCATAGCAGGTATCAGAAAGCTGCCTCTGAGGTGGTGCTGCTGGAGGTGCCAACGGTGCTACTGGTGCTCTGGTGGATGGGTGGCTCCTGTATCTTTGTAGGCGTTAATGCTGCTGGGAGCTACTGGAGGGAGCCTGCCTCTTCCGTCCCCTCCTCTGATCTCGATCGGCCTATGTGCCGGCCCACTCGGCCTCAAAAATCTGAGCCCTCCACACTACCGCCTGAAAAGTTGGAAGCTCATGTCCAATAACACGGCCTCGAAGACCGTAACGTGAGCCGTTCTCAAAACGGCGGGCCTTCAGCCCCTCATTATCAACCATATATGGCGCGAACCTCAATAGCGCCACAAAATGGGTCGCGTACTACGCCACGGTCATGTCCCCCTCCACCAAAGTCTCGAACGCCAGTGCTCTCTAACGTCAAATGTGGTCAGGGAAGTACTGCTCCTTAAATCGGTCGATAAAGTCCTCCCATGTCCAAACATAATCAGGTCCTGTGACATGGGTAACAAAGGTCCACTAGTGCTTAGCCTCGCCCTAGAAAAGAAATACTGCCAACCGGACTCACTGCTCAGTCATACATGACATGGTATCAAAAATCTTCTCCACATCAGAGCACCATCCCTCAGCTGTTATCGGATCTGGCTCACCATGGAAACACGGAGGATCGAGCTGTCAGAACTCACGAAGAAGGGTACTCACGTGCTCCTACTCGGCCTGGGCTGGAGAAACAACCAGGCGCCTGCCCTGCCCCTGAAGCATAGCAGTCACAACCTGCAACATCTGCTGTAACTGCGAGGCACTCACAGGCACAGTCGAATCCGCACCAGCATCAGGTGGAGGAACGACATCCTCAGGTTGTGGAGCAGGGATCTCTGGCGGTGGAACAAAAGGCGCAAGTGGTAAAGCTGGAGCCTCAGGTGGTGGAGCAGGAGTCGATCGGGTCACTCGCTTACGCGGCATGTCCTATAGGAAGAATAAGGACGCCAATCAACCTTGAGAATCGAACGTTAGGGAATTCAATCGGAAGGTTACACACTTGAAACCTAAACTCATAGCGAAAATGTGATGTTGTTCTCGATTATTCCTAAGTTATGCTCTGATACTAACTTCTGTCACTCCCCGAACTCAGAAACTAGGTTCACAAAATTCTCGATCGCCAAATCCAGCGCCGACAGCCTCCGTAGTACCCCATTCTCAGCTCCCAGCACCCATACACTAGGTTCCGATCCTTGGATGCTATAAGGAGGATTTATAATCATCAGTCTGACTCGTACTAAGCGTAACCATAAATATAACCCACGAACAATAACCACAAGAATACCATTGCAAAATCCACCATGATAAAAAAAATTTAAGTACAATGCATCTGAAGGGAATACAAGATAATGCAAAAGATAGAAACTCCAAAAGCTCGTCTGCATGCTCCTACTGTTACTATGCTATAGCTGCGTCCTGGCATCACCTGCACGCATCAATTGTGCATAAGCTTATAGAAAGCTTAGAGGGTGGTGTAAGTGTGTGCGCAGTATAAGCGTGCTAAGAATGCATGGTCAGAGTAATGCGGAATCATACTGATGGATACATGAATACAATCAGCCGTACCAAGGCTATGCGATACAAGATATGAATACCATCGGCCATAACACGGCCATGCGATGCGAGATGCAACTCAAGCATGCCAATCCTTATCCACAATATTAAATATCAGTACAGTTCTTATTTTGGATAATCACTAGCTTCTAGTACACTCTACGCCAGCTTACCGCCCCTATCCGAATGCATAACTGGGAGAGTGGAAGAGACCTCACTATCCGCCTACCAATATTGGGCCCGGCTCGTCGATAGCGGACCCATTCCTCAAGCGGGTCAAACTCAACCAAGAAATTGCCCCCTCACTTAGGCGAGTATGGTCACACCCCTTTCCAACCGACCATGACACAGTGGGAGACACGACCTACTGGTCTACGGCCCTCGCACGCTCATGTATCCACTTGGTCTCGATGTTGGAGTCATCCTCTAGTACCATTAAGTTTAGAGATTTTCACCCAGGGACATCTATAGTGCCCCGATGCTAGAAACAGTATTTTCGGTATCCAATCCAACCACCCACGATGTGTCTATGGAGGCTATGGCCCTGATGTCGCTAGGGCATACAATAATCACAATCACATAAATGCTAATGCATGAATCACCCTATCAGACATGCAATAATCATGCGCGTACCACATGCTCATGTAGGGTAACTCCACCTATCAGGGAGTCCATAAACAATTCGCCTATAGACACATGCTATGATCAGTCACTCCTCATATCAAGCATACATATGATGCGTATGATCATGAATCATGGATCTATACTAAGCATGTTATATAGTAATGGACTCTGTTCATAGCGAAGATGGGCCTAGACGGCCTACACTCTACAAGTATGGGCCTATCGATGGGCCTTAGAGAGAGTGACAATGTGAACATTTAACCAACATCATCCTTACAATGTGGACGTCAAACCAACATCGCTCCCAAGGCACAACCTGCATGAATCACACATTTCAATGGGCCTTATGTACATCCTGTTGGGCCTTGACCAAGGGCATTCGATACATCAAATGGGCCTCATATATATCAAGTGGGCCTCAACATCGGGCCACAAATACATCAAGATGGGCCTCTAATCACATGAGCCTCATATATATCAAAGTGGGCCTCAACAACATACCTCATACACGTCAAGGTGGGCCTCAATGGGTGGACCATTGTCCCAAAAGGGACCTACCCAATACATGGAGTGGATGATCCACACCCATCATGGTGGGGCCCACAACTGGGACCGTGGGTCCCTGCCAGTCCGTCCGCACGTAGCAGTGCTTGCGCACGCTGCTGATAGCAGCACCGCATGTTGTAGCAGCATGCCTTATATATATATATATTTTGTTTTCTCGAGGTTTTTCACACGTGGGGCCCGCGTCTTGAGAATCTGCTCTACCCATTGGATTCTATGGTCCATACTGGATCAAACGAGTCCAATATGCAATATTTTTTTGGTAGGCAGAGACATCAAGGTGGGTTTCAACAGTAAGCACTACTATTTCCTATGGTATGGCCCGCTTGTTTATTGGATTGGCTCCATTTTGTGACTCAATGCCTAAAATAGGCTGAGGAATGGAATAGACGGCATGGATTATATACAAGCATCAAGGTGGGGCATACATGGGTGGCCCACCCCAAAAGCACCCTCCCTTTTTTTATATAGCTTGTAAGCACACACCCCTGTCAGTACACGCACCCCATGTTAACCACTCCCATCCAACGTCCAGAGACGCTGGACTGCATAGGTATAAAACAAGCATCATGGTGGGCTCCACGCACTACCATGGTGGGGTCCACGTGGTGGCCCACCAAGGTTTAGATCAACTGATGTTTGTATTTTTCCTTCATCCATGCTTGGGCAGCAAGGTGGGCTCCACCAGTGGGTTGTAGTGTGGTCCACTAATTGGACAGCATGGATACAACATATATATATCATCGTGTGGGCCATCAACAATGAAAGTGAGAGAGAGAGAGAGTAATAGAGAGAGACGGTGATGGAGAGGAGGGACCCCGCCACTATGGGCCCTCCATTGATACAACACTTACATCAAAATGGGTCCCATCAACAAGTGGGCCCTCAAATAATGAAATCAATGGTAGAAACTCAAATACCACTCACCCCTAGGCCTTCTCCTTGCTCCCCTAACTTCCTTAGCTCCTTGCCTTCAAGTTTGATGGTGGTAGATAATGAATGAACGGTTGAGATGTGAGATGAGAGGGTAGGGAAAGTGGGCCACACTTGTTGTTTGGGAGGGAGGGAGCTTGAACGTGGGATGTTCCTTGGGAGATGGAGATTTTTTTGAGAAATGAGGGAGAGAGAGAAGTGATGGAGTGATAAGGATGGGTGATGGGTTGAGTGATGGGTTGTAAGAAAGCGATGGGTGGAGTGATGTGTTGTAAGAAAGGAATGGATGGAGAGAGAGAGAGAGAGAGTTAACTTTGGGAATGGGAGAGATGGGTTGCTTGTACTTGTGTAAGGCTTGTACTTGACTTGTACTTAACATGAGTGATTGATTGATTGATGAGACATGTTGTAGAAATTTTCTCGAAATTTGCAACGCGCGGCGTTTTCTTCTAATTGAACAAAGACTCAGATCTTCTAACTAGGGTATCGGTTCGGTGCGCAAGTCACGGCGTTAGAACTGCGGCGACGGTGTAGTCGCTAAGGTACAAGTTTTGAATCGAGCCGACGTTGGTATGTGGGACTTTGCTTAGGATCACGCGCAAACGTCGGATATGGGTCGAGGATTGCCGGAATTCAACCGGAAGGATAGTAGAAGCCAACGGAACGGTACGGACTAGGATACGGGCCTTACATCCATGATGTATCTGTGGAGGCTATAGCCCTGATGAAGCAAGGGCAATAATGTCCATGGGATGCGATGCCAGATGCACCATCTCCAAGCACTCAATGTGCATAAGAGGGGAACTACATTCCTTTATCATACGAACTCAATGACCACGCACAAATGAAATCTAAATACACCATGATGCATATGGGTCATGAGGGTGCGCCATATGATGATGGTGACTTAGAACATACTCCTCCTTCCCTATGAGGGAATCAAGTTTAGGTACTTAGACAATTAATCTAAAGAACAATCCTCTAGTGGGGGCCCAATACTTTGGGTTAGCCCACAAAGCTAAGGAGGGCAATACATAAGCCTAAAGGAATAAGCGGTCCTAACGAGGGCCTATGGTGGTCCTTAAACCACCCATAACAACTCATGGGCATACCTTAGGGCCACCAAGGAGGACATCTAACCTCAACTCGGTCCAAAACGGTAGCCCACCACTACTCGAATATGAAACAAGGCCTAAGAAAATCCATGACCTAGTGGGCTATACACCAAGCCCAACACATAGGCAATATGGTGGGCCCTCAAGCGAGGTTTGGGCCCAACCATAAAGGTCATGAACCCACATATTATCGTGGGCCTAATGGCCAGCCCTGTAATCCAACCGTAAGGGCAATCCTTATTATAATGCCCCGAATTTTGAGGGTCGAGCAAAGGCTCAACTCCCAAGATCCGTCGCATCACTTATGCAACATAGAAAATGATGATTACATGTTGTCCATATTAGTGCATTAAACATGAAGGGGATTATACTAAATCAACATATCATACTCCAGAGATGATTAAATTTAGCAAGCGGAAGATTGTGATAAATATATAAGGTGTATAAGTGGATATAAACCCCAGAGTATGATCATCTCACCAGGTTATATAATTACATGTATAATTCCAAAATTTACAAAATGATAGGCGTAATGTTCAACTAGTCCGTATCCCTGCGATCCTTGCGACGTAACTCTAGGTCTAAATAGACCCACCAGAGAGTTGGATGCAGGAGAACTCTTCCTCATCGTCATAAAAGACAGGCTCCATCTCGTAAGTCGCATCATCATCCGTAACTACAACAGAGTCTGGTTGGTGTTTTAAAACACCGTCCCAGAGTGGGAGTGAGTGATCAACTCAGTGGAGCTATAAGGCAAAGGTCAACATGTTATCAATTCAGTCAAGCAGTAATGAGAAAGCAATATAACCAGCATTCCTAAGTACTTTGGTTAATGCAAGGATGATATGTATTAATGATCCATGCCCTCGCCTGCACTCCCTTAACGACATCATCTCACGGTCGCGAATGCTAAACTCCCACTGTGCTCAATTCCCACGTTAAAGGCACGTGCAATGCAGTGCATGGTCATGTTAGCCAAGTTCTTAATTAAACCTATTCATGCAGCAGATTCAAAAAGCTATGGTACCTCCCTTTATATCATTTACCCAAACAATGATCCATCTAGGGTCGTCAATCCTAGCTAATCGCATACGATAGGCAAGTTATAGGGCAACATCACACCTGATCTGAAAGCAGTAGATAGGCAAGTTCAGGTCACTACGGGAGGTTCGTCACCTCGGCGTAGGCCTATTTATACTCGAGGTCACTACGGGAAAGACTTGTCACCTTAGCATAAGCCGATAGTTCAAATACAATGTCCCATACCACCGTATTCGGCTCACAAGTTTGGGTTGCTCACTGGTCACTATGGGGAGGCTCGTAACCCCATCGTAGGTTGACAGCTCGACCACAGTGTCCCATACCACCGTGCCCGGCTCATGAGTCTTAGCGGATCATGGTACCAAGGTTAAACGGGCCTTTCACTGGTAAGTAGTACCTTAGATTCAAGCAGTAGCATCCATACATGGTGAACATACATTAGGCCAATTAGGTTATTTGACAAGCTCGACTAGTATGAGTGCACATTACATTAATCGACATGGAGTGCATACATACTCCTCGTAGCCTAACCACTGTCGATAATCACCATGCGACTCGGATTCATCTAAGGTGTCCGTGGTGGCGAAATTGATTTAGCCACTCAATCGGAAGTCGTTACCGATTGCCGGGACTACGTCATAGTCCCAATCACACTCCAAAGCAATAACATTCACATATAGTAGTCATAACAGTATTGAACAAACAATTCAAGCATTGCAATCATTTGAGCACTTTATATAACATATAGTGAACATGACATCATACACATGCATTTCATACATAAATCACGTAATTGGATTTAGGTTACATGAAGGAATCTATACCTGTAGCTAAGGTAGTTGAGAATCTTATCTCAATACCCTTATAAATTACAATAAATTAGTCACAACATATATTATGACAAATCCCTTCATAAAGGAGTTGTCACACATTCAACAATCACACATTCTCAATTAATAAGCATGGTAAGCACAAATCATAATTCCATATTCATTCAGACATTTCAACAAACACATGGAATGCATTATATTCAACATAGTTCGTATATATGTATAATACATGGAAACATCGTATCTAGACATATGTGACAGTAATCAAGTCAGTCATAAATCATTAACTGACATTGAAAGCCTAGAAAACCATAACTTAAACATTTATAATCCGCACCTTTCATCGATACGCCAATTATGAACTCGGCTCGTACACTATGCCTTTGTTTATGGGACAACGACTACCTATAGCAAGAAATAGGTTAACTATTTCACCGATCTACCTATTTGGATACCTAAAAAAGATTAGGGTTAGGATTCCTTACCTAAAAAATGGAGTTGAAATTGCCGGTATAACGACATGGAGGAGGGGATTCAGCACGTGGAGTGGTTGGAATGAATCTCAGCAACAAACCACAACTCTCGCTCACTTCTCCTCACCTTCTCCTTCTCTTTTCTCTCTTCTCTCTCCTAGGGTTTAGGAAATTCGTATGGAATGAAAGAGGGGTGGGTTTAGGGTCTTATATAGGCCCAGAAGTGAAGTCAATGGCCCTAGGGCCATGGTATACTTAGGATATGGCCAAAAGACGTCTGTTTCGGGCCAACGGAGCTCATCTGGAGGTCTATTGTCGGCATATGATCTGGAGAAAGTTCCCTGACAATGGATCTATGTGAAGTTAAGATTTTGGTCTGATCGAATTTGCAGATTGACTGAGGTGGACCTATTTTAGTTCAACGGTCATCGTTACTCGATCAGGGCCACAAGTACACTGATAGGTGTAGGAAAATTTCCCTAATCTAAGGGTGTAGTTGGGTCAGAATCTGATGGTCTAAAACCTAAAATTTGACCTGCAAGCGAACGGCCCAAATCACTTAAGTTTGAGTTCATTTTCTTAAGATATTCGTGTTTCTCACACACTTCGCTCAAGGTTCTAGTTGTGTATTTTTGAATATTATTTGGGTTCGATTCCCGTGATGGTTGTCAAGCCCAATAAGGTGGTCATAATCATATAGTTTCATAGCAATTGGACTTTCGACGCGTAGTCCAGGTCTGATATGGAGTTTCAATGTGCTCCTGAGAGCAACTGGGTTTTGAGATTAATCATAGGTTTTTAGGTGATGTATAGTTAGTGATTCTACTAGTTTTGGGTCTTGCAGTTCGTATAGAAAGTGGTTCGAGCTAATCTACTAATTAATTTAGTTTAGTACTTAATTACTTTTTCGCCTAATTTCCAAAGAATTTGGTCCTTAGTGATTTTTGCTTGAGGTGGTACTCGAATCTTTGTACGGATTTTTCTGAGATGTTACAATCTACCCCCTTAAAGAAAAATTTTATCCTTGAAATTAGTACCTTTTGATACTCCTTGAGAATCTGAGGGTAGTTCTTATGGACCTCGACTTTTGTTTCCCAAGTAGCCTCTTCCTCAGTGTGGTGTGTCCATAGTACCTTCACAAGTGGGATAACCTTACTACGCAGCACCTACTCCTTATTGTCTATAATACGCGTCGGTCACAGTACATAAGTAGCACCTTCACTCAACTGTACCTACTCCCATTTGATGATGTGGGAAGGATTAGGAACGTATTTCTTCAGCATTGATACATGAAACACGTTGTGCATGCCTGCGAGTAGTGTGGGCAAAACAAGGCGGTATGCTACCACACCCACTCAGTTCAGAATTTGGAATGGACCAATAAATCGAGGCATGAGTTTTCCCTTCTTGCCAAATCAAAGGACTCCTTTCATGGGGAAAACCTTAAGAAACACATGGTCCTCGACTTCAAACTCTAACTGTCACTGTCTCGTATTTGCGTAAATCTTCTGTCTACTCTATGCTGCAAGAAGTCGACGCCTAATAATGTTGATCTTCTCTGAGGTCGCCTGCACCAGATTTGGCCCAATCAAACTCTTCTCCTCAACCTTTACCCAGCAATGAAGTGCTTTACATGGACGCCCATACAGTGCTTTGTAGGGGGCCATGCCAATACTTTCCTAAAAGCTGTTGTTATAAGCGAACTCAGCATAAGGAAGACAATCATCCTAACTATCCTTGAAATCAAGCACACAAGCTCACAACATATCCTTTAACACCTGATTCACCTGTTCCATCTGCCCGTCAGTCTGTGGGTAGAACGCGGTACTGAACTTTAGTTTTACACCTATCGTTTCCTGGATACGAGTCCAGAAGATAGATGTGAATCACGTGTCTAGGTCTAACATGATCTCCATAGGCACTCCATGTAGACGTATGGTCTCCTTGATGTATAACCTGGCCAAATCGTCTGTTGAGTTTGAGATTCTAATCGGGAGGAAATGAGCTGATTTCATCAATCGGTTCACAATCACCCAAATGGAGTCTTGCCCCTTCCTCATCTTCGGTAACCCTGAGATGAAATCCATAGAAATGAAATCTCATTTCCATTCAGCCACGGGCATGGGCTGAAGTAAACCAGAAGGTCGGCGATATCCGGCCTTAACATGCTGGCACGTAAGACAACGGGACACAAAATCTACTATGTGGGCTTTCATGTTGTCCCACTAGTACAAACGCTTCACATCTTGATACATCTTCGTACTACCAGGATGCATTGCCATCTTCGAATTGTGAGCAGCTTCGAGAACTTCCCTTCTCAAGTCATAAAGGTTTGGGACACATAGGCGGCCACGATAACGTAAACCCCCATCTGTACCAACTCTCCATTCTGAGTCTTCACTGTTGCTCACCAGCTCTCTCATCTTTACCAATAGTTTATCGTCTTTCTAAGCCGCAATAATCTTGTCATTAATGAGTGGCTGCACACGAACGTGTGTGATGCTCTCAAACGGCTCCTCTACCGTAAGCTTCTGCTCGAAGTCTCACATAAATTCTATTATGTTCCACTCATCTATCATTAACAGAGCTGCAAATGCTATCTTCTTCTTGTGGCTCAATGCATCTGCCACAAGGTTAGCCTTGCCAGGATGGTAGGAGACCTCGAACTTGAAGTCTTTCAAGGTTTCCATCTATCGTCGCTGCCTCATATTTAGGTCCCTCTGCGTAAATATATACTTGAGGCTCTTGTGGTCGCAAAAGAGCTTAAACTCCTCTCCATAGAGGTAATGTCTCCAGAGCTTCAATGCAAATATGACAACCACTAACTCTAGGTTGTGCGTAGGGTAGTTTTCCTCGTGTTTCCTCAACTGTCGCAATGCATAGGTAATAACCCTGTCCTTCTGCATCAAAACACAACCCAAACCAACACGAGACGCATCGGTGTATATTGTATACCTGACCCCTTGCTCTGAAAATACTAGCACAGGGGCGGACATCAGCTTGTCCTTCAAATCCTGAAAGGCTGCTTCTGCCTTCTCATTCCAGGTAAACTTAAGGTCTTTCCGGGTGAGCTGAGACAATGGCCTGACTATCTTGGAAAAGTCCTTATTGAATCGACGATAGTAACCTACCAGGCTAAGGAAGCTCCTCACTTTAGTAACTGAACCGGGCTGCTCCCAGTCTTGAACTACGATCACCTTAGCAAGGTCCATCTCTATTCCTTCCTTGGACACCACATGTCCCAGGAACTTGACTTCTTTCCAGAAGTCACACTTCTCGTACTGAGCAAACAACTGGTTCTTCTTTAGAGTATTAAAGACTGATCGCAGGTGCTCCTCATGTTCTTTCCGACTCTTGGAGTATATCAGGATGTCATCTATAAATATGATGACGAATTGGTACAGATATGGCTGAAAGACCTGGTTCATCAGGTCCATGAACACGGCGGGTGCTTTTGTGAATCCAAATGACATCACAAGGAACTCGTAGTGCCCAAAGCTAGTTCTAAATGCTGGTTTCTGTAAGTCCTCATCCCTGACACAAAACTGGTGATACCCTAACTGTAAGTCGATCTTAGTGAAGTATTGTGCCCCTTTCAACTGATCGAATAGATCATCTATCCTGGATAAAGGATACTTGTTCTTTACTATCACTTGATTCAACCTGCGATAATCAATATACAGCCACAGTGATCTATCATTCTTTATAAACAACACGGGTGCTCCCGAAGGAGATACACTCGGTCATATGAAGCCTGCATCTAACAGATCATTGATCTGTCTCCTCAGTTCCTGTATCTCACATGGAGGCATGCAATACGTTGGTAGAGATATAAGTGTCGCACCAGGCACTAGATTAATGGTAAAATCGTTCTCACGCTGAGGAGGTAATCCAGGTATCTTCTTGAATACGTCTGCAAAATCCTGAACTACTGACGTGCTCCCAAGTATTGGACTACCAACATTCTCTAGCAAGGTAGCACAATAGCACTCAATTTCTCAAGCATTCTACACATTTCATAGCGAAAGGAGCTGCATGTATTTCATTTAACCAAAATTGTCACAATACATGAGATGTAGTTTTACATGAATCATGACAGAAGATGCATGTGAGCTAATCTAACAAAGCTTTTGAACACTAAAACATGCCAGCAATCAACCATGCCTACAAAGGTTAGTACAAAAGGAGACTAACAACTAAGCAAACTAAAAGATGACTACACATAAGACTAGTCGTCCGAATCTGGTGATGAAGGAGGAGCACCCTTGTCCTACAGACAGCATAGGAGAGCCTTCAAGGTGTGAGACACCTTCTTAAATTTTTATTTCATGAATGCCCTATTCTCTTCAAGTTCGGCCTGGGTCTCTCTGACCTCTTGTCGCAGGGTGACTTGGCCCTCCTCGATCTGAGCCAAGCGGGCTTCTATAGTAGTTCGATCATTGTGGCGCTCATGTGTAGCAGGTGGAGAGCCCTCATCAAAGTCTTAGGCCTCCTCTTCTTCCTCTTCCTGCTCTTCCTCTTCATCGCTTCCTTCCTCACCTTCATCATCCTCGCTTCCCTCTTCCTCTTCACTTTCTTCCTCTATCTCATCACCATATTCATCACGACAGGCTTGGCATGGTCGTGGCCTAATACCCATGTTGTTGAGCGTAGAGTTATTAATAAAGTGAATCAGCACAAGCTCCATGCCAAGTCGGTAGCCGAACTCTCGAGCAAGCTTGTATATAAGTCGGCCGAATGGGAGTGAAATGTCAGTCCTAGGAGAGCGTGGGGTCTGGACTATCTGTAGTAGGACAAAAGTAGGCAGGCACAACTTGTCTCTCTGCCCAGCTCGGTATAAGAAGTCCACCATCAACCAAGTGCATTCGGTGCGATTGTTCCACCTATGATACACATTGTATGTGAATATGTGGTGGAGTAGATAGAAGTTAGGAGTCATCTTTTTTGCTGGGAGGCAGTTGCCTCGACTCCAATGGATCAGTCGGCCGTAAAGAAATCGGGTGCGACGATCTCTTTCACGCGCACTCCTAAGGTTCTTCTCGCTAGCATGAACCTCACCGCACTCCATCCCCATGATTCAAGCTATCACACCAACATCAATTTTGGCTTCCCGCCTTCCCACGGGAATAATGAACTGTAGAGGCTCCAGCGATGGGTCCCGTATATAGGCGTAGAAGGCTCGGACAGTGCTCTCACAAGCACGTGACTTGCCCTCAAATATGGGACCCCATCTGGCGTCCACCAGGAGGTCTATCACTGGATAAAGCCTAAATAGATTTTCTTCCACGTGTGCTTCATAGAGAACTCTATGACCCTGGAACCTATTATGTGCCATATCCGGCTGTAGGGCCCTTTCTAACAGAATTTGGGGATCAAGATCCTGCTTCATCCTTAGCTCTCGTGTGGCGCTTGTACTTACTTTGGTGCCCGATTTCTACTTTCTTGAACGGTTAGGGAGGCTAGGCCCAGCTTCATTTGTGGAAGCCCTCTTCTTTCCCATGAGGGAAAGAAGTGTGGAGAGAGAGAAAATAACAGCCACGAGATCGAAAAGAGCCATGAGAGTGAAACAAGATAGAGGGGTAGGATGGATTGGTGGACTTGAGATTTTTTGAGACATAAAGGAGGGTTTGTGTGCTCAAATGGGAGGAAATAAGGGAGATAGGTGGTTGTAGAAGATGGGTTTAAGAGAATGGTAAAGGTGGGTGTAAGAAAAGGAGGAAAATGAGATTGGAGGGGGGATTGGAGAGAGAAAAATGAGATTTTTAGAAGTTTAGAGAGCTTAGAGGGGTGGGAATGGAAGAAATGAAGCAAATGGGAAAGATATGAGGGGTCCCACATGATTTTATGGGCCTCACACACGTGTACACTGATCGGCCCGCCCAGCCCGCTGCAGCCCGACTGGCCCATTGATTATGGACGCAATACATCGCAGTAGGGGTGATGCCATCGCAGTCTGCTGGACCTCTGGGTAATGGATCACCCCAGGGGCGATGGCATCCAGCTCCCGAGGTGCCGGAAATGTGCAAGACCCACCTCGAGTCCCACTGTTTTATGTGGTTTAGGCCCCTGAGCCCGTTTGGTGCAGTTTCGGGTTCCATCTCGCGTATATTCATGCTTTTCAGGTTATTTGAGTGTGGAATATGCCGAATCACCATCTAAACCTGGCGATGGATGGTCTAGAAAAGAATTGAGACCATCTCACATGATCACAGATGCCTATGGGTCTGATTTCAATGGTCAGTTTCACCCATAGGCGAAACTTGGAATCCTACAATTGTTTCTACATTTCATCGCCCTCTCCTAAGTCTAAGTATATTAGTGTGCATCGTGTTACCATGACCCAGGTCCAGTTTAATCCAAATCATGCTATGATACCAACTTGTAACGCCTCGAATTTATATAATATAGAAAATGATGATTACATGTTGTCCGTATTAGTACATTAAACATGAATGAGATTATACTAAATCAGCATATCATACTCTAGAGATGATTAAATTTAGCAAGCAGAAGACTGTGATAAATATGTAAGGTGTATAAGTGGATATGAACCCCAGAGTATGATCATGTCACCAAGTTAAGTAATTACATGTATAATTCCAAAATTTATAAAATAATAAGGCGTAATGATTAACTAGTCCGTATCCCTATGATCCCTATGTAAGGCCTGTATCCTAGTCTGTACTGTTCCGTCAACTCCCGCGATACTTCCCGTCGAATTGTGGCAACCTGCGACCTATAATCAATGTTTGTGCACGACCCTAAGTCATATCCTATAGATTTGAGTTGGCTTAATCCGAGACTTGTACCATTGTGACCACACCATCATCGTGGTTCCAATATCGCGTCTTGCATACCGATCCGATACCCTGGCCAGGAAATGTGGGCCCGCGTTCAGTTTGAGAAAAACATCGTGCGTTTGCAATCCCAAGAGAATCTCTACAACATGTCTCATCAATCAATCACTTAAATCAATCAATTAATCACCTCATTATAAGTACAAGAGCAACCCATACTTTCTTTCTCCATAAGTCAAGCAACTTACCCCAAAAGTTAATAAGTCACTCACCTCACATCCATCACCCATCTCTCTCTCTCCTTACAACCCTCTCTCTCTCTCTCTCTATCTCATTTCTCATCACAATTCAAAGCTAGCAAATGTGGTGGACGTCCAAGCTATTCCAAGAGAAAAAAGAGTGTTGTGTGGCCCACTTTCCATTTCAAAAATTCATCATCCTATCCCTTCATTTCTCATCCTCTTCATCAAATTGAGACACAAGGAGATCGGCGTTCCATCGGACCAAGGAGATCGAACGGTGGGTGTTTCTATAGGCCTAGATTTCTTGTTTTAATGATGGGCTAAGTGAGGCCTACCGATTGATGGTATGGTTCTCATTTTGGACCCTAGGTGTGGCCGATGGCCCACCTTGGTTCTCATGATCATTCCATGATGGGGCCATTCTCCATGGACCCCATTGTGATGTTTATTTTTCCTTGCATGAATAGAAGTCATCTAGACCTTCCATTTTGGTGGAGAAGAAATCTCCACCGTTGATCTTTGATTTAGTGGGCCCACATGTATTGGGACCCACTTGATGTATGATTGAATGCAAAGGAGGGGTCATAGTGGCGAAGCCCTCCATCACACGTGTCCCTCACTTTTTCTCTCTCTCCCTCCCTCTCTTTTTTCATTTTTTTAATGATGATGTGGCGGTGTGGCCCAATTGGATGGACCCCACCTTGATGCATGTATTATCCCCACCATCCAACCATTTGGTGGCCCACCTGCAACACGTCTATAAGTGGGGCCTACCTTGAGAATGTGTTGCATTCAAACTGTCCAGCATCCAGGGATGTTGGACGTGGCTGTGTAGTGAAGCATGAACTAACGTGTGGTATGCCGTCCAGCAGCAGAAACAAAAATATCATTTTAATTCCAAACTTGGGGTGGGCCGCTCATGTAGGCCCCACCTTGATGTATAAATCAAATTTACGTCATCCATTCCATTCCTCAGCTCATTTTAGGCGTTGAGCTGAAAATTGGGGCCAATCCGACTTTCTGGCGGGACATAACATAGAAAACAGTGGTTTTTACCGTTAAAATTCACATGATGTTTTCACACACCAAAATATATTGAATATTGGGCTTGTTTGGTCTGTCTCGAGCCGTAAAATCCAATGGTTGGGGTGGATTTTCCTGATACGGGCCCCACATGTGAAAAACCTTTGAAAAACCCAAAATTAAATATGGTTTCAAAGATCCTTCCTCCAAATCTTTGTTGTCTGTGCTCCATGACATTTATTTGTGTAACGCCCTGAAATTTGGGGGTCGAGCATAACTCAGCTCCTGAGTTCCAAAACATCACTTATGCAACATATTTAATGATGGATGTATGTTGTCTGTATTAGTGCATAAAACATGGAATACATTAAGCCAAATAGCAAATATAATTCAGGGATAAGTGAAGAAAGCAAGCGAAAGACTTATAGAAATATATGTGTATAAGTGCAAATCCCTGAAGTACATATACATACCAGGTCATTCTGACAAGTGTTACTATCAAAATTACAAGTATTAGATTACATCATTTAATTTCTCAAAAGAAATCCCAGCATCCCGCGCATCAGAACGAGGCTCACTAGAACCCGTCTGAAAACTGCATATAAGAGAAAGCAGCCTCATCATCATCCATCTCCTGCTCTGCCTCAGAAGTCGCATCTACATCTACAACATCAGAACCTAAGACAGAGTCTGGTGGGTGTTTAACACCATCCCAGAACGTGGGAGTGAGTGATCAACTCAGTGGAACAATAAGGCACTGGTTAACATGTTATTAGTTCAATCAAGCAGTAATGATAAAGCAGAACAATTAAATAAGTCCTAAGTACTCTTGTTAATGCAAGGATGTATGCAAAATGATGCGTGCCGTCACGCGTACACCCTCAGCGTCTTCATCTTACGTTACGCATGACACCAGCTCAAAGTGCGCCACATCTACAAAGCACATGCAAATGCGGTGCATGGATATGATTACCAAGTTGATATTAGTCCCTTTCATACAGCAGGATTGGGAAGCTAAGATACCTTCCTCATATCACCATCCAAACAATGATCCATTCTAAGGTCGTCAGTCCTAGACATCTTATACGATCATATGGTTTTAGGTCGTTGCAAAGGGCTCGTCACCAATCAATGCATGCCTATCACACCTTTATTACCACAGTTCGGCTCGTCACCTCAATGCGATATCCAGGTATGCTCGAGGTCACTACAAAGGGCTCGTCACCAATCAATGTAGGCCAATAGTAAGAATATAGTGTCCCATACCACCATAATCGGCTCACGAGTTTAGTTGTTCACTGGTCACTACGGGGAGGTTCGTCACTCCAGTGTAGGCCGACAGCTCGACCACGGTGTCCCATACCACCTTGTCCGGCTCATGAGTCTTAGCGGATTAAGGTAGCATGGTTAATAGAATTTCATTGGTAAGTTCGGTACCCTAGATTCAAGCAGTAGCGTCCATCTATGGTGAACATACATTGGACAATCGAGTTACTTGACGAACTCGACTAGCACGAGCGTACATTGGGTTGAACGACATAGAGTGCGCAAACACTCCGCGTGGCCAAACCACTGCCGCCAATTCTAATACGGCTCAGGTTCGTCTAATACGTCCTACATGGCGAAAGTAACCTCAGCCACGATCTTAAAGTCGATTACCGATTTCCTGGACTAATGCATAGTCCCACACACATTACACTACAATAGATATTCGTATTGAATGTAGAACAGTAAAGGAACAAAAACTCAAATCATAGTACATAAGCATTTGAAGAATATCAACTTAACATGAATGTAAGCATAAGTAATGCTTGAATTTAAACAACAAGGAATGTAACTTGCATGAAGGAAATCATACACACTAGTGGGAGAGTTGAGAATCGCTTCTCAACGCCCATACTAGGTTGAAACAACACACTTTAGATCATTCAAACATTTCTACAAACACTTAGAATACATGATACAACATATATGACGTATATTGAAATACACACATTTGGACAATTCTTTTTACCAAGGAGTTGTCATACATACATCTAGCATACATACATGACAAATAATCATGGCAAACAGAAGTGCATATTTTATACGCATACGGTACTTTATACATACGCATAGAATACGCAAATCTCAATATAACACATGCATATCAGGAACGCAAAGTAAACACAACATTTGGCATGTAAAATCTCATCCATAGCAAGAATAAATCATTCACTGGCATTGAAAGCCTTGAAAACCATAACCTATACACTTAAATTCCGCACCTTAAGCCAGAAAAGAACACCGAATTGATTTCAGACGAGTTGTCTTCGTCAATGGCGACAGAATAACCTAAGGCAAGAATAGAAATGAGATACAACAACACCAAGACTAATCTAAGCTCTAACATAGATTAGGGTTAGGTTAACTTATCCAAAGATGAACTCAGAATTGTCAGAATAACGATTCAAAGTGAAGGTTCAAGGATGTAGAAGAACATGAAAGAATCCAAGATGATTCACCAACTTCTCTCTCACTTTCTCTCTCTTTTCCACTCTCTTTCTAAGCTAGGGTTAGAGAAAATTCGTATGGAAAAGAGAGCTAGGGTTTAAGAACTATAAATAGGCCTAATATTGATGAAAATAACCCCATGGCCAAGGTATACTTAGGGTATAACCAAAACCAGCCTCTCACGATCCAACGAAGCACTTCTGGTGGGCCTATAACCACGAAAGGTCGGACTTAAGCTCACTGACCATGGATCTAGGTCAAGCTGAGTTTTCGTACCGACCGACTCTTCAGATCAGCCGTGGCAGACCACACTCAATTCAACGGTCACTGAATCTCGATCAGGTCCACAAGCACAAGGACATACCTGGGCCACCTTCCCTGATCAGAGGGTGAATTGGGTCAGAATCCAACGGTCAGATTGCTTAAAATTGTCACGCAAGCGACACGACTCAGATTTCATAAAAGCTTAATAAATTTCCAACCGTTCTCACACTCTTCACTCCAGACTCAAACAAATCGACCCAGAACATCACATGGACTTGATTTTCGAGGTGATGGTCAAGCCCAACATAGTGACCGCAACAGCCTAAGATCATCGCTATCGGACTTTCGACGTGCGGTCCAGGTCCGATCCAGAACTTCTAAAAATTCTCAAGAACAACTGGATTTAGCGATGGATCCCAGATTTCAGAGTAACATAGCGCTAACTAATCTACAAGTTTTGAGTCATGCAGATACAATTTAAAGTGATTGATTCAGATTTCACAAGAAATCGAGTATAACACTAATTACCCCAAAAACAACTACTAAGGAAAGATTAGCACAAAAATTTCCAAGGTCATTACACTGTGGGTCCCAGCCATGGACCTCACCTTGATGTGTGTAGAACATCTACACCATGCATTTGTTGGGTCCCCTTTGGGACAGTGGGCCCCCCCAACAATCAGTGGTATGTGGTGCTCAAGTGGCCCACATCATAGGGAGCAGTGTGATTGAATGTCTGCCATTGAAACCCTTTTTGGGTTGACAGAAGTTTTGGATAATTATGAAGTTTGTTTTTTTTCTTTATCCAGGTTTGTGTGACCTTATCAATAGTTGGATGGGAGATGAACATTGTGGTGGGTCCCACGTGGGACCCACCTGATGGGATGGGATAGTGGATTGGCTGGTGCAGGCAATCACTCATATATAGCTATTGCACTGACGTCCCATGCCATCCCAAGTTCTGTGGGCCCATCAAGATGTATGTATTAGATCTAACTGTCCGTCTACATACATGGACATGGGGCCCACCTTGGTGGATGCCTTGCATCCACACATGTGCGGTCCCACCTTGATTTATGTGTTCAGCCATCCATCTGGATGATTTATGTGGTGGACCCACCTTTGACATGTTTTTATCCAAGCCGTCCACCTGTTTTGCCATGTGAGCCACACCATGATGTATAATTTAATCCACACCATCCAGATATTGTTGGACAGTGCTGGATCATGTCTGGATAGTGCTGGACAATGTTTAGACAATGTTGAGGTACATGGACAATGTTTAGACAGTGCTGATCACATTAGTGAGCCATGTAACCCTATGATAGTGTACAGTGATACACATGTTGCACCTGCCACTATCGAAATGATTTTAGATGTAATCCAAGCTCCCACCGTCCATCAAGACGTATGACCCACCATGATATATATGTTATATATTCACATAGTCCATGCATGTGGCCCCCACGTGATGTACGTGTTTGATCTGAGCTGTCCATGTCATGCAGCACACTTTGATGTACATGAAGCCCATGAGTAAGGCCCATGTGATACGACCCATTTGATGTATTGGAGGCCCATGTGTCGAGGCCCAACGGGATGTACATAAGGCCCATTGTGATATATTTGAGGCCCATGGGACGTGGCCCATTGTGATATATTTCCAGCCCATTTGATAAACATATGGCCCATGTGATGTTGCCCACTTGCCATATTTATGGCCCGTTGTTGAGGCCCACCTTGATGTGTATGAGGCCTGTTGTTGAGGCTCACCTTGATGTGTACGAGGCCCGTTGTTGAGGCCCACCTTAATATATATATATATATATATATATATATAAGGCCATGTTATGAGGCCCATTGTGATGAATGCAAGGCTCATGGGTTATAGTCCATTGCAATGTATGTAAGGCCCAATTGGTGCGGCCTATTCGATATATATATATATATATATATATATATGAGGCCCATGTGATTAGGCCCACTATAAATTTGGCCCTACGATGGCCACTCCTTGGGAGCAATGTTAGTTGAATGTCCACATTAATGGGCAATGATGGTTAAATGTCCTCGTTGTGACCTTCTCTTTGGCCCTTTGTTAGGCTGATTACCGATTCTGCTTGTCGAGGCCGATTGGTGAGGCCGATTATCAGTGCTGGTTATCAATACTGATTATTGATACCAATTATGAGTATGTGACAGCATAGCATCATGATACATGCCCATGCATCATTTGCATGTTTGTTATGATGTGTGGTTAACTATTGCATATGTTATTGGGTAGATTGTTATGAGACTCCCTGATAGGCGGAGGTTATCTCATGTGAGCGCACGGTATGCACAGGATTGATGCATGACTGGATTATATGACTCATGTATCTTGCATTGTGAGTTATGATTACTATACGCCCTAGCGACATTAGGGCCGTAGCCTCCACAGGCATATAGTGGATGGCCAGACGGGACACTGAAAATTTGTTCTAGCATCGGGCTGCCATAGATAGCCCTGGGTGAAAATTTCTAAAACCCTCTTGGTACCAGAGGACGCCTCAATGTCTAGACCGAGTGGATATACATGAGCGCTCGATTGCCGAATACCAGGAGGCCACGTCTTCCACTGTGTCGTGGTCGGTTGGGAGGGGGTGTGGCCTTATCCACCCGAGATAGTAGGCATAGCTAGGCTGAGTTTGACCAGCTTGAGGAATGGGTCCACTATCGACAGGCCGGGTAGGTATTGACAGACTACTGGCTAGGAGGATAATGAGGTCTCTTCCACTTACCCAGTTGTACACTTGATGGGGCGGTAGGTGGCGTAGAGTGTACTAGACCCCGATGATGATCCCAGAGAGGAACCGTACTGATATGTGGATTTATTGAGCAGGAATTGCATATTCATTCATTTATTCGTTCACTACCCACTCGGGCTGGTCGTGCGTAACTATTTATTACGTGTACCTTCGCAATGGCCAGTATTTCGGTTAGGGCGTGCGACTAACCAGAGATCAGGAGTTTACCACATTGTGTCTAACTATCTAAATTTAGGTATGGGACCGGTTTGGATAGAAGTCCCTTCTGGTGGACCCCACCGCCTGCGATACTACGTACCATCATCCTGACTTCACATTCTAGCTTAGTCATATCATTCGCATCGCATATTGTATCCGCAATCATATGACATTTTGGGTCATTATGTTTTCTATACTTATATGTCCTAGTCGGACTTAGCAGGATTTACATATTGCATTGTACGCTTGGCATCTGATATTTGGCTCTCTATGACTCCTCATTTATATAACCAATCCACATTGCATACTCTGATATTATATGACTCATAGACTTACCAGTATATTTCCGCTTACTCTGATATCGTATGATTCATGATCTTGTCAGTATTTCCGCTTATCCCGATGATGTATAATTTATGGGCTTTATTGTATACTTGGCACTTACCTTACACACACTTTCACCACCCTCTAAGCTTTCTATAAGCTTATGCATGATAGATGCGTGTAGGTGGCGTTAGGTTATAACAGCGTTGAGCTTGGAGTGTGTAGCTATCTGGAGCTTTGATTTCGATATATGTATTTTCCTTTCAGCATTGTATTCAAATAATTATATTAGTGGATATGTGATGATGATGTTGCCTTTATGATTTGGGTATACTTGTGGTTATGCTTCTTATGAGACAAATGTACGTTGGAAAATCCTCCTTGTAGGATCCCAGGATCAGAACCTGGCATATGGATGTTGGGAGCCGAGAATGGGGTACTACGGAGGCTGTTGGCACCGGGTTCGGCAATCGAGATTCCTGTGAATCCGATTTCTGGGTTTGGGGCGTGACACCCTGCGATGCAACTCTAGGTCTACGTAGACCTGTCAGAGAGTTGTTTGTAGGAGAACTCCTCCTCATTATCATAAAAGATAGGCTCCATCTCGTAAGCCACATCATCATCTGCAACTGCAATAGAGTCTGGTTGTTTTAAAACACCATCCCAGAGTGGGAGTGAGTGATCAACTCAGTAGTGCTATAAGGCAAAGGTTAACATGTTATCAATTCAGTCAAGCAGTAATGATAAAGCAATACAACAAGCATTCCTAAGTACTCTCGTTAATACAAGGATGATATGTATTAATGATGCATGCCCTCGCCTGCACTCCCTCAGTGACATCATCTCACGGTTGCGCATGCTAAACTCCCACTGTGCTCAACTCTCACGTCAAAGGCACGTGCAATGTGGTGCATGGTCATATTAGCCAAGTTCTTAATTAGACCTATTCATATAACAGATTCAGGAAGCTAAGGAACCTCCCTTTATATCATTTACCCAAACAATGATCCATCTAGGGTCGTTAATCCTAGCTAATCCCATACGATAGGCAAATTATAGGGTAACATCACACCTGATCTGAAAGCAGTGGATAGGCAAGTTCAGGTTGCTACAGGAGGCTTGTCACCACGGCATAGGCCTAGTTTATACTCGAGGTCATTACGGTAAAGGCTCATCACCTTAGCGTAGACCAACAGTTCGAATACAATATCCCATACCACTGTATTCGGCTTACGAGTTTGAGTTGCTCACTGGTCACTACGGGGAGGCTCGTCACCCCAGCGTAGGTCGATAGCTCGACCACGGTATCCCATACCACCATGCTCGGCTCATGAGTCTTAGTGGATCATGGTACCAAGGTTAAATAGACTTTTCACTGGTAAGTGGTACCTTAGATTCAAGCAGTAGCGTCCATACATGGTGAACATACATTAGGCCAATTGGGTTATTTGACAAGCTCGACTGGTACAAGTGCACGTTGCATTAATTGACATGGAGCGCATACGCACTCCTCGTGGCCTAACCACTGTCGATAATCACCATGCGACTCGAATTCATCGAACGTGTCAGTGGTGGTAAAACTGATTCTGCCACTCAATCGGAAGTCGTTACCGATTGCCTGGACTACATTGTAGTCCTAATCACACTCCAAAGCAATAGCATTCACATATGGTAGTCATAACAGTATTGAACAAACAATTCAAGCATTGCAACCATTTGAGCACTTTATATAACATATATTGAACATGACATCATACACATGCATTTCATACATAAATCACGTAATTGGATTTAGGTTACATGAAGGAATTTATACCTGTAGCTAAGGTAGTTGAAAATCTTATCTCAACACCCTTATAAATTACAATTTATCAAACACTTACTCATTCAGATATTTTATTAAACACTTAGGCTACACATTTCAACATACATGTAATAAATTAGTCACAGCAGATATTATGACGAATCCCTTCACAAAGGAGCTATCACACATTCAACAATCACGCATTCTCAATTAATAACAATTACAAGCACAAATCATAATTCCATATTCATTCAGACATTTCAATAAACACATGGAATGCATTATATTCAATATATATAATACATGAAAACATCATATCTAAACACATGTGATAGCAATCAAGTCAGTCATAAATCATTAATTGACATTGAAAGCCTTGAAAGCCATAACCTAAACATTTATAGTCCGCACCTTTCATCGGTACACCGATTACGAACTCGGCTCGTACAATACACCTTTGTTTACGGCACAACGACTACTTATAGCATGAAATGTGTTAGTTATTTCACCGATCTACCTATTTGGATACCTAAAACAAATTAGAGTTAGGATTCCTTACCTAAAAAATGGAGTCAAAATTGCTAGTATAGCGACACGGAGGACGAGATTTTGCACGTGGAGTGGCAGGAATGAATCCCAGCAATAAACCACAACTCTCTCTCACTTCTCCTCACCTTCTCCTTTTCTTTTCTCTCTTCTCTCTCCTGGGGTTTAGGAAATTCGTATGGAATGAGAGAGGGGTAGGTTTAGGGTCTTATATAGGCCCAGAAGTGAAGTCAATGGCCCCATGGCCTTGGTATACTTAAGATATGGCCAAAGATGTCTGTTTCGGGCCAAAAGAGCTCATCTGGAGGTCCATTGTCCGCATACAGTCTGGGAAAGTTCCTTGATAATGAATCTATGTCAGTTTAAGATTTTGGTCCGATCGGATTTGCGGAGCAACTGCGGTGGACTTGTTTCAGTTCAACGGTGATCGTTACTCGATCAGGGCCATAAGTACACTAACAGGTGTAGGAAAATTTTCCTGATCCAAGGGTGTAGTTGGGTCAGAATCTGATGGTCTGAAACCTTAAATTTGGCCTACAAGCAAACGGCCCAAATCACTTAAGTTTGAGTTCATTTTCTAAAGATATTTGCATTTCTCACACACTTCACTCAAGGCTCTAGTTGTGCATTTTAGATACTATTTGGGTTCGCAAGCCCAATAAGGCGGTCATAACTGTAAAGTTTCATGGCAATCATACTTTTGACGTGCAGTCCAGGTCCGATACAGAGTTTCAATGTGCTCATGAGAGCAACTGGGTTTTGAGATTAATCCTAGGGTTTAAGGTGATGTAGAGTTAGTGATTCTACTGGTTTTAGGTCTTGCAGTTCGTATAGAAAGTGGTTCGAGCTAATCTACTAATTAATTTAGTTTAGTACTTAATTCATTTTTCACCAAATTTCTAGAGAATTCGGTCCTTATTGATTTCTGCCTGAGGTGGTACTCGGGTCTTTGTACGGATTTGTCTCAAGTTGGGCCTCACAACTTGGCCCAAGTACAAGGTTATTTTTGATGGGCAACCAAGGGCCCAACTACTTGCGTATTATAGCCCACAAACCCATCACAATAAGTAGAAAAATATAGGCCCGAAGGTCAAGAGGCTTATCTAGAAAGTTCTAGAACAAATGGGCCTAGAAAATCTAACAAATAGCTATGAACATTGATCCAATAAAAACCCAACTGGGGTGGGCCTCAAGTGTGCACTAATTAAGCCCAAAGGCACATTAGGAAAATGACAAGATATGTGTATATAACATCCTTAAATCTAATGTGCCATGCTGCCTAAAACATGCTATTAAGGGCGGCCAGTTTGGGCCTATTGCTGTTATTCCAGCCCACCTATTTTCTGGGCCTGCTAGAGTCCAGCAATAAAAATTAATTTAAACTTTATAATTTACTGGTGATCCACACACATCATTGTGGGCCCCACCAGATGAATGGAGTGCATAAAACACAAACATCAAGTGGGCCATGCTGCTGGATTGGACGTCCAGCAGCAGCCTAATAGGCTTGAGCGTCCTTGGTGGACGGTCAAGGGGGCCTGGATGGGAGCCCCCAAAACACATCAAAGTGGGCCCCACATGTGGACGTCCCATAGGGAGGTGGGCCATGTCCCATGTGGACCATACTATGGAGGGATGGCGTGGATATAACATGCATCAAGGTGGGCCAAAACATGGTGGGCTGCTAGCCCATGCTGGACGTCCCAGCCTTGGGCGTCCAGCCTGGTGGGCCAGTCCAGCCCTCGCTAAAGACCGCTTAGGGGTCCGTGGCCCCGAAATTTGGTAAGTGGGTCCTATCATGGGTGGGCCACCCGCTGGCAAACTTTTAGATTTTATTGAATTAGGAAAGTATTTATTTGAATTAAAAGAAAACTGCTTGCCTAAAAATCTGGTTAGAGCAGAATTTAGATTGACCCTGATCTGAGCTTCCAATGGTGTGAATTAAAGGCCTCCAAAAATTGGGGAAAAATGGTTTACATCCCCTCATATGTATACCATAGGGTGGGGTCCATAGAAGTAGCCTACCAATGCAAAAGTTATTTTATAATTAAAGATTTTCAAACTGACATGTTGCTGGAACAGTCCAAAAAATCCAGACTGTCCACCTCACTTGGGCCACACCTTTGGGACCTCAATTAAGGTCAGATGGGGCTGAAATTTGGGGGACATCAAGTGGAATCCCCACCTTTCAAAAAAGTATATTTGATGAGTAATAAAAGTCCCCTAAACAGTCTGAAAATCTAGTCCCAAATCAACCAGAAACTGTCTAGAGAATTCTGGACAGCAACATACACTTGGATTAAATTAAATGTATGAGTTAATTAAAAAGGGGATTACCCAAAAAACTCGGTGCTATGGCCCACCCTAGTGGGCCCCACAAATGTCCAAATCAAATCCTAAATTTACCACACTTGCATGCATCAATAAAAGTTAGCAAATGGGACACCCAAAACATAGTGTAGGTGGGTATGGGCGTCCCACCCTAGCTGAACTTTCTGGACTATGCAGGCCCACCAAGTGGGCCACACTCATCATCATTAGAAATGGAAGAAAGAAGAGGGAAAAGGAAGAACATCCCGGCCATAGGGAGAAGGCTCTGCTACTATTGAGCATTCCCCAACACAATCACACCCACACATTTCATTCACATTCATATCACACCATGGATCTTCATCATGCATGATCTATATTTAAGATGAATGGTTGGGATGCCATCCCAACCATGATGCAAGGGTCTAGATGACCTATCATGCTATGAAATCAAAGGAAACCACCATAATGGGGTCCATAGAGGAAAGCCCCATGCATGGGTCATGCATACATAAGATAAGCCATTTGGCCACATCTAAGGGATTGTGTAGGATCTCCACCATTGATTGGTGGGTCCTACACTTCTCAAAAGAAGAAAAGAGAAGATCTAAGCTATGGAAAAGGAATGTGTACATTTAGAGGAGCACTCACCTAAAGATCTTCACTAAAATTTAGATCACCAAGCTTTAAATGCTCCAAGTAATCAAGATTGATGGGATTAGGATGGATGGATTAAGAGAGATTGGAGAAGAAAGGGAAGAAAAGGGGCTGGAATGGTGGGACGTCCAAGCTCTCTCTAGCTTGGGAGAATGAAATGAGAAGGGAGAAATGAGGGAGAGAAGAGAGAGGAAAAGCTTGTAGGAAAAGCAATGATGGTCTCTCTAAAAGAGACCACCTAGATAAGAGAATTCCATCATTTCTCTCTAGGGAAGAGTTGCATGGGGTAGAGAAACTCATCATAGGCTAGCAAAAGAAGAGCTATATGATGGCTATAGGGTAACGATGGGTGGTGTTTGGGTAGTGGGCAGTGTAGGATATGGAACTTTAGGTGGTGTATGGTTGGTGTGTGTTGGAACTTGCACCAAGGAATGAGCCATCATGGAAAAATGTGTACACCACTCCTAGGTGGGCCACATGATCATGATCAAGGGCTAGAAAATGAGATGTACACAACTTATGATCCACACATCGGATAGACGTAAAAGATTCAGCGTCGAAACTGCAACGACGATGCAAATAAGATGGCATAGGTTTCGGCTTGATCCGAGTCGGGTCAACATGACTGGACTTAAGGATGACCGCAAATACTATCCGGGGGTCGTGGGTCACCGAGATTCGACTGGTAGGACCGTAGGAATAAGAGAAATGAAATGCACACTCATACACACACATGCACACACACGCACTCAGGTCAGGTCTTATAGTGGAGCTGTCATCCAAGAGTTTCTTCTTCGCTTCTTAGTTTTTAATGTTTTCTTTTAAGGTTTTAGATCCAATCATGTCTATGGTTGGCTAAATCCCTTAGCTTGGGCTAAGGGGTGAAGCTTATAGCATGATTGAGATGTTTTTCTTGTTTGATTTTTGTTCTTGTTGAACTTCTTTGATTCTAATTTGATATTTAAGGAATACTTTCATTTTTAATGGTTTGTTATGAATCAAATTATAATAGATCTGCAGTAGCTTTGAGTATCTTCTTTTTCTAATTTAAGATTGTGAAGATAGTAAATCCTGTTGTTCGCCATCGTCCCTTGGGCATGGTTGGGTGATGGAATCTCTTCTAACCTTCACAATTCTTCTATGTTCGGTGGTGGGATTGGCATATCCTATTGTTTGCCATTGTCTCTAGGGCATGGTTAGATGATGGAATTACTTCCAATCCTCACAACTCTCATCCATTGAGAATTGGGTCAATGAAAGTTGAGATTTATTTTATTGATATATGTTCCAATGGGATAGGATAACACTCTAATTCTAATTGAATTCCTTCAATCAAATAAGGAAACATCTTAATAGCTGCAAGTGTGTCACGCCCCAAACGTGGAAATCGGGCTCACAAAATTCTCGATTGCCGAATCCAATGCTGATAGCCTCCGTAGTACCCCATTCTCGGCTCCTAGCGTCCATACGCCAGGTTCTGATCCTGGGATCCTACAAGGAGGATTATCCAATGTACATTTGTCTCATAAGAAGCATAACCACAACTATACCCAAATCATAAAGGCAACATCATCATCCATATCCATTAATATAAACATTTAAATATAATGTTGAAAGAGAAATACATATGTCAAAAATCAAAACTCCAGAAGACCGCTGCACGCTCCAAGCTTAACGCTGCTGCAACTTAACGCCACTTGCAAGCATCTATCGTGCATAAGCTTATAGAAAACTTAGAGGGTGGTGAAAGTGTGTGCCTAAGATAAGTGCTAAGTATTCAATAAAGCCTATAAATCATACATCAACGAAATAAGCAAAATGCTGATAAGATCATAAATCATACGATATCAGAGTAAGCGAAAATATACTGATAAGTCCATAAGTCATATAATATCAGACTATGCAATATAAATCATAATGATCCAAATATCATATACTGCCAATGCAATGCAATATGCAGATCCTGCCAAGTCCATCTAAGCCATATAAGTGCAGAAATGTAGTAACCAAAATGTCGTATGCCGCAGATGAAATGCAGTATGCGATGTAAATGAAATGACCAAGCTGGAGTGTGAAGTCGGGATGATAGTATATAGTATCGCAGGCTACGAGGTCCATCACAAGGGAATTTTATCCAAACCAATCCCATACCTAAATTTGGATAGTCAAACACAATGTGGTAAACTCCTGATCTCAGGTTAGTCACGTGCCCCAACTAAAATCCTGGCCATTATGAAGGTACATGTAATAAATAGTTGCACACCACCAGCCTGAGTGGATAGTGGATAAATGAATGAATAAGTCAAGTATTGAGTACGCAACTCCTGCACAGTAGCCTGTCAACCACTGGTAGCTCACCCAGTGTGGTTGCTCGCCCAAGCCTCAACCCTACCCACATCACACCTGCCCACATTAGCGTCCGCCCACATGTGCCTGCCCACATGTGCAACAGTGATGGGGTGCCATAATATTATGTCAGTCCTCATATCAAGTCTACATATCAATACAGTTTTTCTCTTGGATATCACTGGGGTCTATTACACTCCACACTGACTGTCGCCTCCCTAGCCACATAGCCCAGCGAGTGGAAGAGACCACACTATCTGCCTGACCAGCAGTCTGCCAATACCTACTCGGCTCATCAATAGTGGACCCATTTGCGAGCTGGTCAAACTCAGCTTATCTTATAGCCTCCTCACTTGGATAGATAAGGCCATACCTCCTTCCAACTGACCACGACACAGTGGGAGACACGACCTCATGGTATAGGCACTGACATTCATATTCCACTCGGTCTAGACGTTAGAGCATCTCCTAGTACCAAGGAGGTTCTGGGACTTTCACCCAAGGACATCTTACGTGCCCACAGTGCTAGAACCAAACATTTTCGGTGTCCCATCTGGCCATCCACGATGTGTCTGTGAAGGCCACGACCCTGATGTCACTAGGGTGTATAATGATCATGTAACACATATGCGAGATGCATGAGTCACATTGTCCAGTCATGCCACAATTCTACGCATACCACGTGCTCATGTGGGTAACTCCTATCAGTGAGTCCTATAAGTATCTGTCCAATGACATATGCTATGATCAGTCACTTCTCATATCAAGCATACATATGATGTGTATGACATGAGTCATGGAATTATACTAAGCATGTTATAAAGTAATGAACTATCCTTATAACGCAGACGGGCTTAAACGGCCTACACACAATAAGTATGGGCCTATTAATGGGCCTTAAGGAGAGTTACAGTGCAGACATTTAACCAACATTGTACTTACAATGTGGGTGTCAAACCATCATTACTCCTAAGGCATAGCCCATTATAAACATTATTACATAAACCATGGTGCAATCACACATTGAAATGGGCCTTATGTACATCCCATTGGGCCTCGACCCATGGGCCTTAGATACATCAAATGGGCAGCATAACATAGGCCTCATATATATCAAGGTGGGCCTCAACAACAGGCCACAAATACATCAAGATGGGCTTAAACACCTGGGCCTTATATATATCAAGATGGGCCTCAACCACGGGCCACAAATACATCAAGATGGGCCTAATCACATGGGCCTGATATATATACCAAGGTGGGCCTCAACAATGGGCCATAAATACATCAAGGTGGGCCTAATCACATGGGCCATAAATGCATCATCTATGGGCCTCATACGTGGGCCTCGTATACAACAAGTGGGCCGCACTGCTTGGGCCTCACCATCTACGCCATTCAACTATATGTTAAAGATCATTTTAGAGCATTTCATAAGATAAAAAAAAATATATATTAAAAGATTATTCAGACCACACACCAAGTAACAGTGGTGATAATGATTTCCGCCGTTAAATTCTCAAGGCCCACCATAACATTTATTTTCTATCCAATCTGGTCATAAGGTCACACAGACCTAGATTAAGAGAAAAATAAATTTCCTAATGATCCAAACTTTTGTGACAACTAAAGAGTTTCAATGGCAGAAGCTCAATCCCCACCACCTTTTTACTGGGTGGTCCACTTGATCCTAGATCTGTCTCATTCTTTAGCTCATGCCATGAAATGAGCTTTTAAAATGGTTAGACAGTTTGGATGCAACACATGCATCATGGTGGGGTCTACTAACCGTCCAACCAATGGAGTGGATGGTGTGGTAAAACACGTAGACCGTGGTGGGTCCCACCATCCAATGGTGTGGACGGTGTGAATAAAATAATACATCAATGGTGGGTCTCACGTGGGGCCCACCATAACATAAATTTTCCATCCAATCTACTACTAAGGTCACACAGACCTAGACGTAGAGGAAAAATAAATTTCATATTGACCCAAACTTCTGTAATACCCCAAAAGGGTTCAATGGTAGCCGTTCAATCACCTCTATTTCCTATGATGTGGGCCACCTAAGCCATGTATATGGCTGATTTTGGGAAGTGGGTCCATTACCCTAAGGGACCCACCAATGCACGACGTGGATGCTTAACACACATCACGATGGGGCCCATGTATGGGACCCCTGTCCTGCCCACCCATCCACGATGACGCCAGCAGCAGCAGCAGCTGCATGATTTTTTTTTTTTTTTTTTGAAAACTGATTTCTTACGGTTTTTCCCAGGTGGGGCCCACATTAGGTGGATCCACTCCACCCATTAGATTCCATAGCTCAAGACCGTCCAAATGAGCCCAATATGCACCATGTTTCGGCGACTAGAACATCAAGGTGGGTTTTCAACGGTAACAATATGATTTTCTATGCTATGGCCCGCCAGAAAACTGGATTGACTTCATTTTTTGGCTCAACGCCTAAAACGGGTCGAGGAATGGAATAGATGACGTGGATTGAATACATACATCAAGGTGGGGCCGACATGAGCGGCCCTTCCCTAAAGATCGAACCAAAGCTAATATTTGTATTTTCAGTTGACGTCCAGCATCCCTGGACGTTGGACGGTTTGAGCTTACCACCCATATAAGGTGGGCCCTGCTCAGGTGGGCCACCAAATGATGGATGGTGTGGATACAACACATATAAAAAGTGGGTCCCACCTATAGATGGCTTAGATAAAATACATGTTTCATGGTGGGGTCCATCTGGGTGGGCCACACGGCCACATCATCACATACAATAGGAAAAAAGAAAGAGAGAGGGAGGGAGAGAGAGACATACGTGTGATGGAGGGACCCCGAAACTATGGGCCCTCCTTTGCATGATTTACAATATACATCAAGTGGGTCCCATTACATGTGGGCCCACCGATTAACATCAATGGTGGAGATTCCTTCTCCATTAAAATAGAAGGTCTAGATGCCCTCTTTTCAATCTAGAAAGTAAACATCATGATGGGGTCCATAGAGAATGGCCTTATCATGGAATGATCATGAGAATCAAGGTGGGCCATCGGCTATGTCGAGGGTCTATAGTGAGATCCATACCATAATCGGTAGGCCCCACTTGGCCCATCATCAAAAGAATGAAATCTAAGCCTATAGAAGCACCCACCGTTCGATCTTCTTGGTCTGATGGAACGCTGATCTCCTTGTGCTTCTCTTTAATGGAAGATGATGAGAGATGAATGGCTAGGATAAAGGATTCTGGGGTGGGAAGTGGGCCACACACACTCACTCTTTTCTCATGGAAAAGCTTAGATGTCCACCACTCTTTCTTTGCTTGGTTGCTTGGAAAATGTGAAGAGAAAGAGAAAGTGGATGGGTGGTTGTAAGAGAGGTGATAGGTGATGGAGTGATGGATGTGAGGTGATGGTGTACTTGACATGTATGGGTGTGTAAGAGAGAGGGTGAGAAATAGTTGACTTTGGGGTTGCTTGACTTAAGGAGAAAGAAAGCATTGATTGATTGATTGATGGGATATAATGTAGAGATTCCCTTGGGATTGCAAACGCACGGTGTTTTCCTTGAACTGAACGCGAGCCCACATCTCATGGCCCAGGTATCGAATTGGTATGCAAGACGTGGCATTGGAATCTCGATGACGGTGCGGTCGCAATGGTACAAGTCTCAGGTTGAGCCAACTCTGGAATACGGGACACGACTCAGGGTTGTGCACAAATGAAGTTTACGCATTGCGAGTCACCAGAATTCGACGGGAAGGATCGTGGGAGTCGACGGAACAGTACAAACTAGGATATAGGTCTTACAAAGTGGATCCTTAGGCACCCTAGTTCCCACCTTTGAATTCTTAAGTTTCCAATTAAATACCTCATGATTACTTCCTTTTATTCCCAATATAGATTTAAATCTTCTTCTAGTTTTGATTCTAGTTACTTTTAGAATACACACGAGTTTAGTCCCTATGGATTCGACCTCGGTCTTACTGAGATTATTACTACATCGGGACCCTACACTTGGGGTTATGAATAAGTTTTTGGTGTCGTCACTGGGGATTAATGGTTTCATTTTTTTGAGGTTAACTAGCTTTGGAATTAGGTTAAGATTAGAGTTTATTTACTTTCTATTTTTAGGTTAGGTTTCTCTGAATTACTTTTAGAAACTAACTTATCTTTTTATTTCTAGGTTAGGAACTTTCTTAATTTTCTTTTAGAAACTAACTTGCTTTTCTGTTTTGTAGGATCTTAATATATAAACTTCTAATTTGGTAACTTCTTTCTAATTTTCTCTCTTTCTTTTTCTAGATTTCTAATTGCTTTAGTTCTCTTTCTCTTTTAGGTTTAGGTTAGCTTAGTTACTTGAGGGCTGAGAGTGTTTCATGCCCAAGTGGGTCCGGGATAACACTTGATGTCTCTTGAGTGAATGAGGATTAGTTAAGGGGATATCTATCCATCATAGGATTAAAACCACCAGAGATCCTCAGAGTTAACTGAAGTTACGACTGCCAATCAACCTCCAAATCCTCCTCTACCTAGGGTTGAGGAAATTCAAGATGAAAACGAGGTGCATTAAGCACCCCCACCATACTTTATGAGATTATTTACAACCAGCGGGGGTGAGCACACCTTCATGCATGGATTTTTCAGAAAACACGAGAAACATGGATATCAAGCCAAGTGTGATCCAACTCTTCCAAAATTCCATGGACTTGAATATGAAAATCGATATTTACACTTGAAAGAGTTTGATGAGATCATAACCACTTTATACTTTCCTAATGTGACTGAGGACACAGTCAGGCTGAGACTCTTTCCCTTTTCTTCGAAAGAGAAAGCTAAGATGTGGTTGCATTCATTATGGCCACGATCTATTGGTAGATAGAACGACATGACAAGGGAGTTCATAAAGAAAACTTTTCCATACCATAAAACGAACACCCTTAGAAAGTCAATTATGAACTTTGCCCAAAAGGAAGATGAAACATTCTTCCAATGTTGGGAGCGGTTCGAGGATCTTGTTAGTTCATGCCCACAACACGGTTTTGAAACGTGGTGCATCACAAACTTCTTCTATGATGGGCTGACATCTTCCATACGCTAATTGGTCAAGACAATGTGCAATGGGGAATTTATGAATAAAAATGTCGATGATGTGTAGGATTATTTTGATAGACTTGCTGAAAATGCATAATCATGGGACATCTCCCCAAAACCTAGCACCACTTCTAAGCCTACTCAATCAAAGGAGAGAGACAAAATATATCTTTTGAAAGAAGAAGATGATATAAATGTTAAAGTGGCTAATCTCACAAGGAAACTTGAGGCCAAGGAACTCAAAAAGGATAAGGCTAAGGAAACTTTTTACGATATTTGTTCTTGTAATATTCATACAACTGAAAATTATCTAACAATACTTTCTTTTCAAGAAATTCTGAATGAGCAATCAAATGTCGTAAACAATTACCAGAGGCCTTTCAAAGGACCCACCTCTAATACTTACAATCTTAGTTGGAGAAATCATCCAAATTTCAGTTGGAGGAATAGACAAACTGCTACTCCTCAAGGATTCCCTAATAAAATTCTGAATTAAGAGAAACCTCAAGAGGATCTGGTCCTAAAGCATCTTCAAAATTAAGAGCTTTTCAATCAGGGTATGCTACAAGCCTTTCATGACCTTACAAAGGTCATATATGGGCTTGAGACAAAAAATACGATTGGGGAAAAAGGAAGCCTTCCAGCTCAACCTCTTCCCAATCCAAAATAGCAATACGAGGTCAGTGACCCAAGCTCTTCAAATCAGATGGAGCAAACTAAATCTATCACCACTCTTAGGAGTAGGAAGACCATTGATAAAACTATTCTGTTTAGGGCTAAAAAGCCTAAGGACTCGGAAGAAGTCAACAATGATAGATCTAACACTACTCCACAAGTTTTTGAACTGGAACCTCAAAGCAAGCTGATTGCTCTATTTTTTCCAACGGTTGATTGTACCAAAACCTTTCTCTAACTCTCAGGACATTCTAGAGGTGTTGAAATAAGTGAAGGTCAACATTCCTCTACTGGATGGTGTTAAATAAATACCTTCATATGCCAAATTTCTGAAAGACTTATGTACGATTAAAAAACGACAAAATATTCAAAAAAAATCTTCTTAACAGAAAAAGCGAGTGCCATCTTAAAGCAAGATGTGCCACAAAAGTACAAAGATTGTGGTAGCCCAACCATCGCTTGTGTAATTGGGAATTACCGGATTAAGCATGCACTTCTTGACTTAGGAGCGAGCATAAATCTGATCCCATACTCGGTCTATGAACAACTGGGTTTAGGTGAATTAAAACCCACCCGGACCACATTACAACTTGTCGATCGCTCAGTTCGTGTACCGAGAAGGATAATTGAGGATGTGTTGGTCCAGGTTGATAAATTTTACTACCCAGCAGATTTTATCATCCTGGATACTCAACCCATCGTAGACATGAGCACTCAAATTCAAGTCATTCTTGGTCTCCCATTCCTTGCCACATCAAATCTAATCATTAATTGTTGGAATGGAGTCATGAATTTGTCTTTTGGGAATATGACATTGAAGCTCAATATCTTTTTCAATATGAGCAAACAGGCAGAGGATGGTGACGATGCTCACGATATTAAGTTGATTGATTCTTTTGTGGAAGATAAAACACTTCTGACCTTATCCTCTGACCCTCTAGAGACGTGCCTGGCCCACTCCCATGATTTAGATGATGATATGATTAGGGAAATGGGAACCATGCTGGATACCATGCCAGTACTTGAAGTTAATCGGTGGAGGCCACGATTTGAAGAATTATTCCAAAATAATGAGTGCCTCTACCGTTTAACCTCAGGGCACTAAAGCATGACCTAAAACCTTTACCCTCTGATTTGAAATGTGTCTATTTAGGTCAAGATGAGACATACCCGGTAGGGCTGAAAGTCAGGTGGGTTCAACCCGACCGACCTGACATTGGGTTAGGCTCAGGTAGGATGTGTTGGGTTTAGTCTCGAGCTTAGGCTATATAAACACCAACCCAATAAAGGGTGGGTTGGGCTTGGGTTGAGGTCTCAGGTTGTCCGACCCAACCTGAACCCCATCGTTATATAAGTTATAAATGATAATTGAGTGTAGATAATATGTGTTGAAGGCAATAGGAAATTCTAGTGCCTTCAAGTCTTATTGGTCCATGCCATTTCTGATGACTCAAGCTAATAAGATATGCTAGATTTCTCTCTCAAATAGATTGCTTACTACACAACATGACTTTTAAATGAGTAGTCCTATATTTTAGCTTGTTTGTTTAGAAAAAATGAAGTTCTTTACCATAAATAACTAATATATAATTAATAAAATCATAGGTCCAAAAAATAAAATGTGTATTGAAATATATTAGACAAATGTAATAATGAAAATATTAGCATGTATCCACCCAACCAACCCGATCAACCCGAACGAGCCCGCTTGGGTTGGGCTTAGGTTAAGAATTCCCAACCCGAGGTTGGGTTGGGTTGGGTTAGGGTTGAGGTATAGGAACCTTGGGTTGGGCTAGGGTTGAGTATCAACCCGACCCAACCCGCCTGACTTTCAGCCCTAATACTCGATGGTGATTTCATCCGACCTTGAGAAAGAATAGGAGAGTATGCTTATCTCTACTCTTATTGAGCACAAAGGAGCCTTGGATGCTCGATTGCAGACCTCAAGGGAATTGACCATTTGATTTGTACTCACCGCATTTATCTAGAGGATAATGCGAAGACCTACCAGCAACCACAACATAGATTAAATCTAAAAATGAAGGAAGTGGTTAAGGCTAATGTACTTAAACTATTGAATGTGAGTATTAAATACCCTATATCCGATAGTTAATGGGTGAGTCCAACTCAGGTGGTTCCTAAGAAGTTCGAAATTACCATCGTAGCCAATGCCAACAATGAACTCGTGCCAACTAGAGTTACTACTGGTTAAAGAATGTGCATTGACTACAGGAAATTGAATACCATCACGAGGAAGGACTACTTTCCTTTGCCCTTCATTGATCAAATTTTGGAAAGGCTAGCTGGTCACTCGTGCTATTGCTTCCTTGATGGGTATTCGAGCTACAACCAGATAGAGATAGCTCTTAAAGATCACGAAAAGACTACATTCACACATCCTTTTTGTACCTTTACTTACCAAAGGATGCTATTTGGACTGTGTAATGTCCCCACCACTTTTCAGCGATGCATGATGAGTATTTTTTCTGACATGGTTGAGCAATATCTAGAGGTCTTCATGGATGACTTCTCTGTCTTTGGTCCATCCTTTAACGATTGTTTGGAGAATTTTAAATATGTGTTGAAGTGATGTGAGGAAAAGAATTTGGTGCTAAATTGGGAGAAATGTGATTCCATGGTTCATAAGGGAATTGTTCTTGGACATATTATATCGTCTAAGGGAATTAAGGTAGATAAAGTGAAAATTGATCTTATCTCTACCCTACCTCCACTCAAGAGCATATGAGATGTGCAATCCTTCTTAGGACACGCCGGGTTTTATAGAAGATTCATAAAGGACTTTAGTCACCTCTCTCATCCTTTATGTAATCTACTTCAAAAGGATGTACCATATGAGAGGACTGAGTAATGCCAAGAAGCTTTTTTTAAGCTCAAGGGCATGTTGACTACTGCACCTATCATGCAGCTACTCAATTGGAGCATTCCTTTTGAACTTACGTGTGATGCGTCTGACTATGTTATTTGGGTGGTGTTAGGCTAGAGTAAAGAAAAGAAGTCCTACATTATTCATTATGCAAGTAGGACTCTAAATCCTGCCCAAGTGAATTACTCTACTATGGAAAATAAACTCTTGGCCGTGGTATTCACTTTGGACAAATTTAGATCCTATTTGATTGGATCTAAGATCATCATTTACACTGATCATGAGGTTCTCAAGTACCTTCGTTCTACGAATGATTCCCTTGAGACGACACCTATAAACGACATGTTCCCTGACGAACAATTATTTAAAGTTTTCCACTCACCTTGGTTTGCTGATATTGTTAATTATCTTGCCACAGGTTTCACACCAACACATTGGATTACGCAAGATAAGAATAAATTTTTCACTGAGGTACGTAAATTCTTCTAGGATGATCCATATTTGTTTAAATATTGCCTATATCAGATTCTAAGGAGATGTGTGCTAGACAATGAATACCAAAGTGTCATCTCCTTCTATCACTCTCAGGCCTGTGGTGGTCACTTTTTGCTAAAAAGAACACGACTAAAATTCTGAAATGTGGCTTTTACTAGCCCACTATGTTCAGAGTTACTCATGAGTTTTGCAAAGCTTGTGGGTGTTGTCAAAAGTTAGGAGCATTGTCCCGTCGTAATATGATGCCTCTGAATCCAATTCTTATCATTGAAGCATTTAATTGTTGGGGCATCGATTTCATGAGACCATTCCCCCAATCCTTTAGGAATTTGTACATTTTGCTAGCAGTAAACTATGTCACTAAATAGGTCAAAGCAATCCCATGCCGAAATAATGACCATCACACGGTCATAAAATTCTTGTAAGAAAACATCCTTTCCCGATTCAGAATGCCTCGAGCCATCATTAGTGATGAAGGCTCACATTTTTGTAATAGGCCATTTACAAACTTAATGAAGAAATACGACATCTCGCATAAGGTGAGCACTCCATACCACCCACAAACAAGTGGGCAAGCTGAGATTTCTAACAGAAAAATTAAACACATTTTGGAAAAAATGGTTAACCCTGACCGAAAGGATTGGTTAATCCAATTGACCGATGCTTTATGGGCTTACCATAAACCCTTTAAAACTCCCATTGGAATGTCTCCCTTTAGACTTGTCTATTGGAAAGCTTGCCACTTACTTGTGGAATTGGAACATAGAGCCTACTGGGCTATTAAGAATTTGAACTTTGATTTGGACAATATTGGCTCGCTGCGCAAATTACACTTGAATGAACTCGAGGAAATCCAGAACGATGCATACGATAACTCGAGAATTTACAAGGACAGGATGAAGGTGTTCGATGATATGAACATCCTTCAGAAATCATTGTTGATCGGCCAAAGAGTTCTTTTGTATAATTCACGGTTACATCTTTTTTTGGGTAAACTCCAATAGCGTTGGACCAACCCTTTCATTCTTACTAATGTCTATCCTCATGAGGCCATCGAGATAATGAATACGAACAATGGCAATGCTTTTAAAGTAAATGGACATCGTTTAAAGCCATTTATTGAGAAATTTGATTCAGAGGATCCCTCTGACTGATCCTATATATCAGGATTGATATCCTAGTTTGATGGAGGTATAGTTAGGTTTATTGCTTTCATAAGATTTAGGACTAAGGAAGTTTATTTATTTTTGTTTGTTTAGTTTTATTTTGTGCTAACCCATTTTATACTGAAATTCATGGAAAAGCTTCAAATTTCCTTCCTCCAGGTACTATCTTTCCATCACTACTACTTCCTTTCTTTTTCGTTGCCTCATGTGCATTACATGCCTATTTCTTTTACATCGAGGACAATGTAGATTTTAGGTTAGGGTGTGGATAAGGTAAACTGATTAGTATTTTGTTTAGTTTTGAGCAGAAATGATGAAATTTTTAAAATTTTCAAGCTGAAAATTGTTTGGAAGTGATAGTTTGTGTATTAAGAATGTCTTGAGTAGGATAATAAGATGAAGATTGAATCTTGAATTGTTGGAGTTTAATCACCCGAGTAGACTTTCACTTAGGGTTCTCGAATGATTAAGAAGGAAATCTATATATCATGTTAATCTAAATCACAAAACACTTTCAATTTGCTTCATTGGGATATGCTAGGATTTCTGATTAGTAGCATGTGAATCATTGATAGATGTTGAGAATTGAGTCTGGAGAATTTTATCTACCTTAAAAGATGAAAAACCAGTTAAAAAATAGGAGATCGACAAAAAAGCCACGAATGATGAGAAGAATGAAGAATGACAACATCTTTGAGGAGAATGAAAAAGGTCTCTAAAAAGGATGTAATGTTTGAAAAAGAATGAATAAGAGTAACCGTCGATATAAGATCAAAAACTTAAAAAAGAAGGAAAAGGTGAATATGTTTAGTACTTGAGTTTTTAACTAATTGTGATGTGATGAACATGGCTAACATTATGAACTGATAGTGTGTTCATGGGGAGTAAGTTGATATTCACCAAGCACATTGAAAAAAAAAAAAACTTGATACATGAGTTTATGATTTTAAAACCAATAAAGAACCTATTTGATTGATTGCTTATGTGATTCGACTCTAGGTTTTAAAATCTCACTTTCTTTTCTTAACACTACTCATTCATACTTGATTGCACAAAAGATTGTCTTCTAAAAGAGGTTTTGAACTTTGAAGATGGAAGATTATTTTACGCATATTTTTACTTAGGACTAGCAAAATGCTAGTTGGGGAGTGTGTTGAGACTCAAATATTGCATATTTTCTCCCATTTATATCTTGGTTTTATGAACATAATAATGCTTAATGGTATATTTTATACATGTTTGTATTGCAAGGTGAGTTTAAAAGATTGGATTGAAAAGAATGCTAAAAGCATGGATTTAAGGATTAAGAATTGCTAAAGCAAAGATTGGATCTTTAGCAACCAAGATTGAAGATTTCAAGACCCCAAGATTTAAGAAAACCAAGTAGAGAAGGAAGGAAGTTGGAAGAACAAAGTGCTAAAATTCACTTCACAATCTGTGTCATCGACCAGTGTTCGATGACATCGAAGCCATCTTTCCATGACATCAAATACAGGTCGATGACATCGAATTTTCACAGGAAAATCAAGTTGGTTGTTGGACATATTGGATACAATTCTTGATGAATCGAAGACATGTTCAATGACTCGAAGAAGATGCTCGATGATATCGAAGACCGTTCGATGGCATCGAATTTATCGAAGAAATTGAAGCAACGCATTGGACTATTTTAGACACTTTTTCGATGGATTGATCACCCTTTAATGACATTGAAGGACTTCTCGATGACATTGAAGGAAGGTTGGATGACACAGAGACTTACGTAGTGCGAAAGGAGAAAATGCGCGACCTCCGAATTCAAACCCCTTCAATAACATCGAAGGCTGTTCGATGACATTCAAGGCATTACGCAGAGTTACGCAGACTTCGTAAATTTGAGGCGGTTTTACGATTTTACGGAAACTAGCTTATAAATATGGGTTTCCTAAGTGTTTTTAGGAGATCTAGGGTTTTAAGGAGCAAAGCAAAGGGGTGGAGCCATCATCCAAGAGTTGCTTTTTCTCTTCTTCTTAGTTTTTAATGCTTTCTTCAAAGGTTTTAGATCCAATCATGTTTATGGTTGGCTAAATCCCTTAGCTAGGGCTAAGGGGTGAAGTTTGTAGCATGATTGTGATGTTTTTCTTGTTTGATTCTTGTTCTTGTTGAACTTCTTTGATTCTAATTTGATATTTAAGGAATATTTTTAGTTTTTAATGGTTTGTTATGACTCAAATTACAATAGATCTGCAGTAGCTTTGAGTATCTTCTTTTTTTGATTTAAGATTGTGAAGATAGGAAATCCTGTTATTCGCCATCGTCCCTTGGGCATGGTTGGGTGATGGAATCTCTTCTAACCTTCACAATTCTTCTATGTTCGGTTGTGGGATTGGTATATTCTGTTGTTTTCCATTGTCTCTAGGGCATGGTTAGATGATGGAATCACTTCCAATCCTCACAACTCTCATTGTTGAGAATTAGGTCAATGAAAATTCAGATTAATTTTATCGATATATCTTCCAATTGGATAAGATAGGACTCCAATTCCAATTGAGTTCCTTGAATCAAATAAGGAAACATCTTAATAGCTGCAAGTGGATCCCTGGGCACCCTAGTTCCCACCTTTGAATTCTTAAGTTTCTAATTAAATACCTCACAATTACTTCCTTTGATTCTCAATTCAGATTTAGATATTCTTCTAGTTTTAATTCTAGTTACTTTTACAATACACACGAGTTTAGTCCCTGTGGATTCGACCTCAGTCTTACTGAGATTATTACTACATCACGACCCTACACTTGGGGTTATGAACACAGTGTCCCATCGTAACCAGCTTCTCCGATTCCGTTGGGGTTCAGCAAGGTGACCACCCAACCATCGGCTGAGCAGCCTGTTGACATCAGTCCTAGGGAGTTGGTTTTGAAGGAGGCTATTATGGTTGAGATTCGTTCGAAAATCAAATTTCAGACTTCATTCAAATCCGAGTAGTCCTTTACGAAGTCCCCGGGGACCCAGCTAAAGGGGAGATAGCCATATTCATGGTCACCCTCCAGTGTGGACTCTAGCTTGTAATAGATCCGTTTGTAAGGGCTATAATGGCGTGACTGAAATTGACTCCTTGTCAGCTCATCTCAAATGCTTAGAGGGCACTGCTGGGGACATACATCCTCTGGTTTCAGTTCAGGAACAATGAGCTAACCCCAGAGGATTTTGTCTATTTGTCCCAGAACAAGCACAACCCTGTGCAGCCGAGCTGGTACTACTTCTTAGCATGGGCGAATCGAGGCTGAAGCCTTATCTCCAATCTCCCGATTTCCAACAAGGATTGGAAGAACAAATGGTTCTGGGCGTCAGGAGAATGGGAAGCGCCCGCTGCCGAGCTAGCTAATGTGGGAGCTTGGAAATATGTGCGGCCAAGGACTACACTTGGGGATGCCTTCTTTGGATGAGATAGCACGGGAGCATATGTTGGTCAAACGGAGCCAACCCTAAAGGCGATCAGACCATATTTCCCCATAACAGTGGGCCCTATGAAGGTTTCAATGATGGGCATCCTTAGCACCGCTTCTTCTTGTGGTGTGGTCCACATGAGCCTTAGATCCCCTTATTTTTTGAGTATTAACATAAATTGATATGGAAAAATGGATGGACAGTGTACATAAAATTAATACGTCATGGTGGCACCTCGGTGGCCGCTCGAAGCTTCCACCTATCCCGAGCTCGAAATAGGCGGGGGTAGTACTTAATCCGCACCCAGAGTAAATACCCCAGATATTGCCTCATCCCACGACAAAATATAGTACCATTCAAAAAACATTTATTGTAGTATAAAATTCTTAAGGCCAAATGTGTTGGATTGAAGGTTACGTCCGGTCAGTGCGTAACTTTCAACCTGTTAAGTACTTGTCACATCCAATCCTTCCAATAGGTTGGCTCCACCATGAGGATTATCTAATGTAAAAAATCAGTCCTGTAAAAATCAGTCCCATACACTCATTAACCGGATCACGTCATAGAAAACAATAAACATCCATTGATAAATAAAGAATACAAGTGCCATCCACTTGATGAGTGGATATGGCTATTTTTACACGAGATGTCTGTCATGGTGGGGCCAGCCTATTGGACGGGTAATTAGATTTCCCATGGACCTATTAGCTTGGAAGTTATCCATTGGGTGAATCATAACCCGTCATCCTACTAGTTGGACTTTAGACCTCCTCCACTGTGAGAGCAGCATAGCTTCCCGATTATAACATTAAAACCTGTTGGGATGGTGTGAAAGAAAATAAAAAAGAAAAGAAAATTATATCTGGTATGCATTAATGATTTTTTAAGATTTTGGGATCTTGTTTAAATAAATAGTGAAAATGTAAATAAAGTTTAGTGACGGTAACCTTGAATTTCGTGAGTGAATGTGATTAAGTATGATTGCATTTTGAAATTCAATATTTTTATTTTTATTTTTTTTCCACCTCCTTCCTATGGAAAATTTCTTAATACAGTTAGTTACAAAAACAACATGTTACGCCTCGAATTTCGAGGGTTAAGCAAAGTTCTACTCTTGAGATTCAGCACATTACTTATTCAACATGGATAATGATGTTTAGATGTCATTCATATTAATGCATTGAACATGAGTGAGATTATACTAAAGCAACATATCATACTCCAAAGATAAGCATACGGAAGTCCGAAGGTTATGTATTAAAATAAGTAAGCGATTCACAACTTCCAGAGTATGATGGTGTAACAGGGTTTAATATATACAAAATTTGTTTTAAAATAGACAAAATGAGAAAATGTAAGATGTCCAACTAAACAAGTATCCTAGCATCCCAGCGTTCCGACGAGTCAGCTCAAGGTCTACGTAGACCCGTTAGAAAGCTGACAGTAGGAGAACTCCTCCTCCTCCATGAAATCCTACTCTATCGCGTAAACCTCATCATCATCTGCATCTAAACCAGTGTCTAGTTTGTATTTTAAAACACCGTCCCAGAGTGGGAGTGAGTGATCAACTCAGTGGTACTATAAGGTAAAGCATAACATGTTATCAATTCAATCAAGTAGTAATGATAAAGCATCATAACAATCACTTCCTAGCTACTCTTGTTAATGCAGGAATGGAGTGTAAATAATGATGTATGCCCTCACATCAAAAGCTCCCTCAATAAGCGATGCCGACACCTTATCACATATACCAACACTACCTCCTGTGTGACTTCCATGCCTTTAAAGCATGTCCTAACTAATGCAGTGCTATGCATGGTCATGTTAGCCCAGTAATTAATTAAATTTATTCATACAACAGATTTGAGAAGCCAAGGTACCTCCCTTTATATCATTGACCCGAATTGAAGGATCCATCTAGGTTTGTCACTCCTAGTCAAGCACATACGATAGGTAAGTTGTGGGGTCATCACTCCCGATTGGAAGCAGTGGATAGGCAAGTTCATAATTTGTGCTCGCAGACACTACGGGGTGGCTCTAATCACCTCGGCGTAGGCCGACAGCTTGAACACGGTGTCCCATACCACCATGCTTAGCTCACGAGTTTGGGTTTGCATACTGGTCACTACGGGGTGGATGATCACCTCAGCGTCGGCTGACAACTCGAATATGGTTTCCCATACCACCATGCTTGACTCATGAGTCTTGGTATATCGTAGTACCATAGTTAAGGCGGGCCTTTACATCGGAGGGGGGTACCTTAGATTTAGGCAGTGGTGTCCGTACATGGTAAACACCCATTAGGCCAATCGATTTATTAGACAAGTTTGATTGGTACGAGCACACGCCAACTTAATGGACATGGAGTGCATAAGCACCCCTTATGGCCAACCACTATTGGTAATCATCATGTGACCCGGATTTGTCGAATATATCTGAGGTGACAGAATTAATTCAACCATCTGAATGGGGACTATTACCGTTTGCCTGGACTACAGCGTAGCCCCAATCCTACTCAGATGTAACAAGTAAACACATGTGACAATAATTCCAGTATTTGACAATCAGTCCAAACAAATCTCATTTGAGCATTTCATCAAACACATTGAACATGTCACCAACACTTGTATTTTATCCATAGATTGCATTGTGGCAAATATGATTACATGGAAGAAACTATACATATGGCAAATACACTGAATGAATACACTTCAACAACATTTTCTCATTCAGACATTTTATTAAACACCTAAGTTACACTTTACCAAATACATAGACTAGATTAGTTATGACATATATTATGGCAATTCCTTACACAAGGAGATCATCATGCATATGACAAACATGAATCCTAGATTAACAGTCATGGTAAGCACAAATCACAATTGCATGTTCATTCAAACATTTCAACAAACACTTGGGATGCATCTTGTATTCAACATAAATCACACATGTATAATATATCGAAAACGTCGTTTCTATCACTATATGAAAGCAATTAAGTCAGACATAAATCATTAGCTGACACTGAAAGCATTGAAAACCATAACCTAAATGTTTATAGTCCGCACTTTCCATCGGATTTCTCGATTCGGACTTGGTTCAAACACTACATTCCCGAAAACAGAACAGCGGGTACCTAAACCATGAAATAGGTTAGCTAGTTCACTACCAAAAAAAGGGGTAAAGGATATAGACTATGTTATTTTTTTTTTTACGACGGATATAAACCGTAGCTATAGTTACTATGGTTTTAATCCATAGTTAAAGAGTTGCCACACCATTAATAATTAACGGTGGTGTAAGGGGCTCTACAGGGCTTACAAAAATACATGTGTCCTATCTAAGCCGTCCATATATTTTGAAATATTGTTTTAAGACATGAAATCAAAAATCAGCTAGATCTAAGGCTCAAGTGAACCAAACGGTAGGAAACATGGATATTAAATCACATTTGCTTCCTATGGTGTGGTCCACTTGGGCCTTTAATCTACTTTAAGTTTTAGATAATGAATTAAAATAATTTATTAAAATTAATCGTCAGAATGGATAAACCAAATACATCATGGTGGGCCCCAAGGAGCTCCTGACAGGACCGTCCATGGTCCATCTCACGAAACACGACCAAAAATTGGGCGCGCGCCCAAAACAGAGCCGCGCCCAAAACCGCCCCATTTCTCTCTCTCTCTCTCTCTCTCTCTCTCTCTCTCTCTCTCTCTCTCTGTTCGCTAATCCTCTCTCTCCATTCCCCAATCCTCTCTCTCCCTCCTGATCTCTGCTCCATCTTTCTCATTCTCCTCCCTCTCTCCAATGCATCTCCACCGTCTCTTCTATCTCTCTTTATTGCAGCAGCCGTGAAGCTCCTACCTGAAGAAACACACGACATTCGAAACCCTTCTCATATCTTTGAGGTGTAAGGAATCTGAGGCTCTTCTCCATAGGTTTGATATCTTCCTCTCTTTGTGTCTCTTTTTCTGTCTTTCAGATTTCATGTATGCTAACTGTTTGATGAAACGCCCCCTTTTCTGGTAGTTTCTCTGTGTGCTTCCACGGTACCTTAAAAGGAAATCACCAGGAAAAACATCACAAAGCATCCTTATGCCTGATGGGATTCCAGTAAGTCTCTGTGTCTAGAAAGAGTTTTCGATCCTAATCACTGTTTAACCAGGTTGCGTAAATATTACAACTGCATGATCAAGCAGTTGTATCATAGGCTTACAATGATTGATACCCACGTGACACCGAATAGCCAATTACAACGGATGAGAATCTCAAGTCCTTGGAACGGGCTTTCAAAATGAGGCTGGTTCCTCTGCAACTGCAAGTCCTCATAGAATTAAGTTTACTACAAGTACTTCTCGTGGGGCCTAAGGGGTCTATATGACATCCAACCAATCCATCAGGGTGGCCCACCATGAAAGTTGGACAATCCCAAAAATAAGATACAACCAGTGACGACCACATGAAGTTGGAGGTTTTTGGATGGCTGTCCATTGTTTTCATGATATGGCTATCATGCTGCGTATAGGCCATTTAATCTGAGTGGATTTGCCTCATTTTTTTGTCCATGCCCTCAAATGAGCTGGAAAAACAGATGGAAATGTTGGATTTCTTACAAACATCAAGGTGGGCCCCACATACAGTCAAGGTGAGAGTTGGTATGGTAATAATCATTTGTAAAGCAAGGACAATTTTGTCCATTCCAAAATACAAAAACCAATTTGTAGGTGGTTTAATGACTAACCGTTTGAACTATAAACCAGTTTTAATAAATAATTTAAAAGTAAGAGATTTTTGATTCATAGCCAAAAAGGTAGGCCGCCTTACGGAAAAAAAAAATCTCAAAAAGGTTATTTCCCTCTTTTTCAAACACTAATAATTATTTATAATTACTAATTTCCCACCATTTATAGTGGAAAAATGTAAAATCAAACATGCCCTTAATGTTTGAAAGTACTATAACAGTTGTAGGGTATTGGTGAGTCTGAGTTGTTAAGTTTTGACAGGCCGAGTTGAATCAATTGAGTTGACCTGAGTCTTCAACGATTCATGACCGGGTCATGACCAAATTGAGTTTTTTTTTTCCCCTATTAGAGCATGGAAGAAATCTGATCTGAGAGGAGCTGAGGTTTTCAAGTTTTTACAAACAGAGAAAACAAAAGATGTTGTAGAAAGAGAGAAGCTGACCAGGAGAACGACGAAATGATTATGGTCCGGTAGCGGCCCAAATAGGAGTCTGCGATGAATGCTCCCAGCAACGGAAGTAAGGTGGCTACACCATTCCAAATGTTCACATTCTTAGCTGCAGACACAGTCGACTCGTTCAAGACAATGGTTAGATACATGATCAGATTTGTTGAGATGCCAGTGTATGTGAATCTCTGAGCAACTTCGACTCCTGCAACATGAAAGGAAGAATTCAGATTAGTTAGTCAATGACTATAATCCATGGATGGGACCCACAAGGTGGACAGTGTGGATCTGCAATCTGATCTGCCGGCGATCATGGTTTTGGCAGAAAATTCCACATATACTTATCAAGGGTGTCACAATGGAGAAGGTTTACATTACCGATTATGTAAATGGAAGATCTCCATCCTCCAGTGGGCCGTGTTTCTGCCGTTTGGTCCACCTGACATCGATCCTCAAGACTACTTAGAAGAGGAGATGTTTGGGAGCCATCCATTTACTCACCTTGTTATGAAAGTGATTCATCAACTTAAATGATTCTTGTACTGATGGTGTGCATCTCCAGTGTATTTGAGCTCCTTCAGTTTTCTGTATCTAAGCTCTTGCTTCTGATATGTACTTCATGCAATCACCAGAAGAGTGATGCTATAAACCGAAGTTTAAAAACTTAGAAACTTGATTTGACTCTATGTTCACCCATTTTGGGAAACGAAATAGTGTTTCTCAGGAAACTTTATTTCTAGGAAGCAGCCGTGAAAAGGATATGCAGTTTTGTTGTTTGGTTTTTCAACTTATCTTCAAAGCTGTTGTTTGGCACACACACACAATAAAAAAAAATAAAAAAATAAAATAAAAATAAAAAATTAAAAAAATTAAAAAAAAAATCCATGAAGAAACATTTACTAATGGTTATCAGCATGTGTTAATACATTTCACATGTATGGGACGGTTGCACATGTGGCATACACAACATATTTGGGGCGCTTGAAATTGAATTGTGGCACATGTGAGGTATCTCATCGTTGAAGTTCTGATTATTATTCAAATTCATGGCTTGGTATTTATTTCCATATCAGTTGTTTCTTGTTTAGATATAATCTGAATCCATCTTAGATAATAACAGAATGATGTTTTCCCAGCTCATTCCTTCAGGTTGTACCACTACATCTTCCTCTGGGTGACACATCAACAGAACACTGCCAGACATGAAAAGAAAATATGGATGCAGCTTGCATACTCTTAAGTTCCATGTGTTGAGTATTAATACGATGCTCGACAGGTACAACACATTGCTCAACAATCTGTTTTTGCTATGAATGAATTCTTTTTTATGGTTTTTTTTTTTTTTTTATACCATTTTTTTGGATTTCTTTCATGAGTTTTAATAGGCAATTGCTTTTCTTGGGACCTTTTTTTCTACCTTGTTTCATTTACTTCATAGATACTATTTTTTGTTTCTTGGGATCTTTTATTGTGATAGAAGTTCTAAAGCTTTTCTTATAAGAATATTTTAGAATAGAAAAATAGAAATGATGGGCCCTTAATCCATTTTCTACAGCTTGATTCCAAGGATTTGCCCACCTTTTCTTTTTTAGAATAGAAAAATAGAAAGCAATTGCTGTCTTACGGTTTGATTATTTCAGCTACACGTCTATCTTGCTCTCCTGCAGTTCAGTTATTTAAGGATTGGCTTACCCCCTGTGCCTCATCTCAAGATAGGGAATTGTTGTTGCATGGTTGAACTCTGATGTTCTCTCTTCCTTGCGATCACATGGCTGTGAGCTGAAGATACTTGTGACTGCCTCTATGTAAAAGATTGTAATTTGGAAGGCAGTGTTTGGGCGTCCCTGTATGTTATGCCAAAAGTATGTCTGATGGTCATACGGCGATCAACATGGATCCCCTTAAGTGAAGGTAGTGATGTATTGCACTGATTGTGGAACTATTGGGGCCATGATTCTCAGTTGCCAAGTAAGTTATAACATCGTTTATGTTTAGCTATCTTCTTAGTTTAAAATGCGAAGTGTGATGATGAGCTTTTGCTTCTTCTTTTTTTCTCCTCAGTTGACATTGGGGTGTGAGAATGGTCTTTGCTGGGCTTTTAGGCATCAGATTATGTAATCAAATGCTTGCTGCACCTAAATGAAAACTGTCAACAATCTATGTCCAGATCACCAGCTCTTAGTGAATTGCACGAGTGATGATCATGTGTGTCAATCTCAGGATCATGCTCAAGATCCAGGATGTTTGTCAGGCAAGTACACAGTGAATTGCACGAGTCCAGAAATCAGGAAGATCAACTTATCAGGTAGTCACATATATCACTTGAATGTGGACAGTTGGTTATCCTTAAAAGTTGAATGTGGACTGTTTGATCCTTTTCTAACCATCCATTTCTTCATACACAAATTACCACACAAAGACTCGATACTTTTTTCGTTGCATCATTCCTTGGACTTTTTTCTTGTGAATTCTGTTGCTCATCTGGAGAATGGAAGTTAATTTCTTTTGTTTGGTTATTTGTAGATTTAACATTCTGATAGAAAAGAAGAAGAAGAAGAAGAAGAAGACAATAGATCGACCCAAAACCAAGTGACAGGTAATGAGACAGGTTCGGATCTTCTTCCTTGCTTCCAATTTATTTGGATTTGGACCATAACTGGACTTGACCCATGTATATACTAATTGATCAAGCCTGGGGCTGAGTTGTAGATCCAATTAGTAAACAGGTCGGATCTAATACACCCATCGACTCGATCCTACCCAAGATATTAGCGCCCCGATTTGCAGACCACTAACTGGGTATCCGGAATATTGTGATATGCCATTGTGGGAATTTGTAGATGAATGGTAGGATTCATATAAATATTAAAATACACATGCACATGCATGAAGAGTGATTTTCTAGTTCTTGCTTCTAAAACTGGATACTGGAAACTGGACTCCAGTTGGGATTTTAAAACATGATGGTTGTACTCCAATTGTTTTCACGTGTTTTGTATTGAAGATAATCAAAAGTGTTTTATTTCAGTGATGAGGTATGTGATTGAAATTGATCGGGTGGGCCTTACTAGCATGGGGCATTGTTCAAAAACCCAATGTTGTGATTATGGACTGTTGACCTTGTTTATTTCAACTTATCTTCACAGATCAATGACTGCCCAATTAGATTCATTTGAAGAAATTTCCAAATAGATCTTCAACTTGGATGGAAGTCGTCTTTATCATCAATGCAACTTGCTTCAAGACATTCTTGTGGCATTTATTTATTCTCTAGGATTGCTTGAGAGCTTGGAAAACTAAAAGAAACATTTCCTCTTAAAAGTTATTTTCCAAGGAAGTACTTTCGAGAGTGTAAAAAACAGAGGGAGGGCCGGGAGAATTCTCACCCAACGCACTTTTTTTTTTTTTTTGTTTTCCGGTTGTTTCAGAGAATCCTATCAGCAGATATCAAAAGAAGGTCCATCACAGAGTGCGTACACGCACAGCAACCTGCAGAGCATTTACACAAAAATTGGGAGTGGATTAGGTGTGCCCCGGCCTCACCCAAGATGGTGTGGCCCTGACCCTGGGGCCCACCTTGATATATGTATCCTGTATCCATTCCCTCGCTCTGTTTTACCATATCATTTTAGAGCATGATCCCAGATGAAGCAGATCCAATTCTCAGGTAGACTGCATTGTAGGAAATAGTGGTGATTGACCATCAATGGGCAACAAAAGCTTTGGATCAAGTTGATATTTGTTTTTTTTTTTTTCCTTGTCCAGGTTTGTGTGACCTTATCAACTGGTTAGATGGCAAATAAACATTACCAAAACATGATGGTAGGCCCTAAGAAGTTTTTAATGATAAGGCATTCAATTCACCACTGCTTTCTTAGTATGGTCCACCTGAGATTTGGATTTTCTTCATTTTTGAGCTCACGTTCTAAAATGATCTAGTAAAATGGATTAATTGGTGTAGATATAGAATATATGCATGGTGGGCCCCATGGTATGGGCCACACTTTCTTGGGTGATGCGAAGGCGCACCTAGTCCACTCCCCTAAAAATCATGCTCACAGAAGAAATTGGTGGCCGTGAATGAATAGTGAAAAAAATGAAAAATTGGTCAATTGTCCAAACTAGAAGGACAAAATTAATTAGCTAACACAAGGGCAGTGAATTGGCTGTTCTCCATCCAAGAATGGGCCAATAGGTTTGAATGGTCTTGGTTGAAATGCATGCATGCTATGTGTACTCTAGATGGGTTCTACCATTTAGAGTTTCAACACCTGGTTAAGGGTTGGAGCACCCATAGGTGGTGAAATTCCACCAGCATGAGTGTATGGGGGTGTGTGTGCGTGTGTAAAAAAAAAAAAAAAGAAAAAAAAGAAAAAAAAGAAAAAAGATGGGTTGTACCATTTACAGTAACCTATAACCTAAACGTCGGGCCTCACAATTAGGTAACTCATGCTGTAATGGAATTCTTCATAGCAATTACTGGGATCTCCTTGAACTTTGTTTGATATGCTCTTTCTACAAACTAGGACTTGCTTTTTTATTGCTAGTATCTCCTTTCAACTTTGTTTGATGTGTAACTTGGAATTTTCTTTTTTAATTGGTAGGTGTTGCTGCAACTTCGTTTAAAGCAAGTCATTTCATATTTCTGATGTGGCCCTATTTAAATCAAGGGTAGGCATCCCCTCTCACATTGTTCTCTTGTGCTGTGGCCCACTTGACTGTTGGATCAGGTGGATTTAGGTAATGTGTGGTGATGCATCTGATAGATAGGGTTGATGGCCTTCATACATCAAGTGGGTGCCACATACCAGTACCTAGCATAGCTGGGATGAGACCATGATGATGATGATGGCCAATCTTTCTTTTTCTTTTTTTGCTCCCATTTGCTATAGTATAACATCGCAGTCAAATTGGAGGTGGCACTGCAGTCTATTATTTGGCCAGCTCCTTAGGTGGGCCACTCTTGAAAAATGGTGTAGACTGGTATGTCTCTAACGCACACCACCATTGCTGTAATGCAGAGAAGTTTAAATCAGACTTGATGAAGATAGGCTATGACCACTTTGAGTTCAAAAATACTTTCCCAGGACAAGGAGCATTTTGTTGAACTAGCTGTAGATGTTGTCATGAGGCTTAAGGTAAGTATTCGACTGAACTTTTTAGATGGTATACCATGCTGGTAACAATTCATGGCATGGTATACCATGCTAAACTGAATTAGAATGCACTACTTAACTAGAATTTAATGTTATTTGACAATTTGATTTCCCATCACCTCTTTGCTACAACAGTTGCCTCTTCTCGTTTGTTGCAGAAGTGTAAATCCTGTAATTATTGTTGTGTAAGTTAAAACTTACCCTATTGAGAGTGTTTCAATCCTCTAGTTTATTGTTTCTCATCCTTTCTTATATGCCTGAGGATACTTTTGTTACTTTGTTCTTCCTTCTTCTTCTTATTTATTTATTTATTTATTTTATTTTATTTTATTTTTTATTTTATTTTTTTAATCTGTATACTGTTGAGGATTTCCCCTCTGGTTCATGGTAGTTGGCAAAAATTGAAAAATTTTGTTCCCACTTCTTCTCGTACTATGTTTCAATGTTTAAAGTGCTGGGTAATTCATACGAAGAGAGATTGAAGAGGTGATTCATGGCATTTATGTGAGATATCAGGGTGATTCATTAGGTAGGGGTCAATGCAAACATTTCCATGGCCCAGAAATCAAGCTAGTCCACTCTTCTGTGGAAATGTTTCCTTGAATGAGACTTGGAAATTAGGGTTTACAGGGATGGTGTGTTTTGTTGATTTCTGATGATTGTTGGATGTTGGTCTTGGATCTGTTCGATCTGATGGGCCGCATTTGGATCTGATTAGATCGGACGGATTTGGTAAAAAAAAAAAGACTTGAAGATGCTAGCTAGGTCAGTTTCTTCTATTCCTTTTCTGGTTTTGGTTTCATTCTCTTCGTTAAAATTCTCTGTTTGCTTCTTATTTTGGTTTTTAGACTTGGAATTGTTGCTTATGGGCAGTGATGTGATTTTCCTGTAAATTTCTGGAATTTTATCTGTTGTTCATGAGCACACACCCATGGGGACATTTGCTATTCCGACATGAGTACCAGCCATTGCAATTTCATGCCACCACATGTTCCAATTTGGGTCTTCTACTCGTCTATTTTTGTAGATGTCTGTAGTTGGGTCCTTCTAACATGGGCCATGCTTTTAGAAATAATTTGATGGCTTAAGAAAAGTTGGGAGCAATCCATCTGTTTCTCTGTTAGGGGCCCACCTGATGACTGGATCAACTTGATTTGTTGGCTCGATTTTTTACATGATATGACTTGCCTAGTGGATGGCTTGGATCTCAGACCTGTGTACCATGTTGGTATGCATGTAAGTGGGAATTCGAGTGGAAAGGACCACTGGGTGCAACGGAAATTTAAAGTCACAAAAAACGACATGACCCAAGGCGTGGGGTGAGCACCATGGCTAACACACTGGATCATGATCATTATAAAGTCCTAACCAATATCATCTATGAAATGAAAAGATGAGACACCATGGGCGAAGACATGGGTCATCCACGACATGAAACAAAGTGAATGTTGTGTACCTTTCCTTAAACAAGGCAATGGGAGCTATGAAAACAGTAGCAATTGTCTGGCGGTAGGTGACCAGAACTAGATGGTTGAGGGCCTGATCAAGGACTTTCTTGAGAAGTGTATTCACAATAGCGAAGGCCACTTGAACGGCTACCATTGCAAATGCAGGCCTCCATTCATTAAACTTGCAGTCAGCTATTGATGGCTTTGAAATGGGCCTTCCCTCCCTCCCTTTGACAACTCCTTAAGCCTTTTCTCAAGCAAATACAAAGACCCAAAACCCCATTTTTGTAGATGTGTTATGCAGTGGGATCTATTGAGGGTCAAATATTACATATAGACCCTAGTTATTACCGGATTTTATGAGCATGATATTGTTTAACGGCTCGATTTAATCGTTTTTGTGATGCAGGGTGTATTTAAGAGCTTGGATTGAAACAGGTGCTAAAAGCTAAGATTTAATGCTCAAAATTCGCTAAAGCATGGGACGGACTCTAGGGGACCAAGATCGACGGATTTACATGCCAGAGATCCGAGAAAATCGATAAACTAAAGCTCAAGTGGCCGGAAAGTTCGCCAGAATGCAAGATCATAAGGTTCTCAGCATCTGTTCGGCTCAAAACTTCACATATGACCTGATGACCATAATTTAACCATACACATAAAATTTGACTGATTGGATCCTTGTGGAAGTGGCTTGAGAGACAATTCAGCACCTAAAATCATGATTTGGGGCCCGCATGAAATCTGGATATACTTCAGTTTTGGTCTCAACCCCTTAAATGAGGTTCTAAAATAGATGGACTGAACAGATTTCCTAAAAACATCATGAGTGGACCGCACTGGTAGTGCCAGTGCACAGTGCACAAGTGCAGTCGATGTGCACCGGACTGGGACAACCGGTCAAAGGAAGGAGACTCGTCTCCTTCCTACAAAAGGAAACAGCGGACGAACGACGTTCGTCGGTTTTTCTTAATGGGCCCCATTAATCATTCAAACGAACGATCCAGACCATACATTGCATTCATAGGGCAGGTCTAACCCACGTCTAGGTTTCTTTTTGGTTCATTCACGTAAATAAAAGCAGATCACCGTTCAAAAGCATGATGGACGGCGAAAGAAAACCATCAGTGGACCGCATCAACAACAATCCAAAACTATACATTCCTAACCTATTTTTCGCTAGAAATTCAATGGGCAGGGTTGATTTCATCGAAAACATCATCTTGGGGCCCACCGAGAGCTCAGCGCTGCCCTCGTGCGTAAGCTTACGCGCGTCCGTGAAAACTGGCGCTGTGGGGCCGTTCTGTGATCAAGGGGACATTCGAATCCATGATCTGGACCGTTCACAGGTTGAAACAGGTATCCATAAGCACGGCCAAGAAGTCAGTTTTGATGAATCTGGACGGTTAGCCTCCCAAACTCAGGCCAAACGCAGGATTTTTCAGCGTTCTCTTGATACGCAAAAACAGGGTATGTGTCCGGATCTTCTACGCATGGAGCTGCGTAAATTGAGTCGGTTCCATGACTCCAGTGGACCGACTACAGTTTTTATAAAAAGAGGAAGAGAGAGAGAGTGTGTTTGGGGGGCAGCCGTGGAGGTAAGCAGTGGAGCATGGGCCGGCATCCTTCTTCTCTACCTTCTCATCTTCGGTTCCTTCTTCCTTTTATTATTTTTCTGGCTTTAGCATGATTATGATTTACTGAACCTCTTAGCTAGGACTAAGAGGTGAAGCTTGTAGTGAGATGGGAGACTCTATTTTATGCCTTTAATTTAATTTTAATTTATGAACTGAATTTGATATTAGTTTAAGTATTAAGGGAATGTTTTTTTTTTTAGTTTTTAATGGTCTGTTGTGACTAAAATTACAATGGATCTGCGATAGCTTTGAGCATGTTCCTTCCCTTTTTATGTTTATGACGTCAGGAAGCCCTGTTGTTCACCATCATCCCTTGGGCATAGTCGGATGACGGTACCTTTCCCAACCTTCATACATTGATTGATTGGTTGGTAATTAGTTTAATTCTGTTGTTTACTTTGTCTCCTGAGCATGGTTTAGTGATGGAATCCATTCTAATTCATATACCTTTCATCTCTTGAAAACTATATTAAAGGAAGTTCAGTTTAATTTTCATGGTTACACCTTTCAACTGGATGAAGATGGACTCTAAGTTCAGTTGAGTTTTTGATGCAGGCATAAGATCTCCCTGATCTCTACAAGTGCATCCTCTGAATCCCTAGTTTCCTTCCTCTGAATTCCTTAAGTTTTAGATTAGTATTTCACTATTATTCCTCAAAATCATTAGATTTAGATCTCATCTTAATCTAGTTCTATTTCTAGTGAGTTTCAGATTACTATAGGTTTCAGTCCCTTGGGATTCGACCTCGGTCTTACCGAGTTTATTACTACATCACAACCCTATACTCAGGGAGTAAACAAGTTTTTGGTGCCATTGCCGGGGATTGACGGTTACGTTTTTCTGAAATTGACTAGTTTTAGAATTAGGTTAAGATTAGGATTTTCTATCTTTAGGTTTAGATTTTTCTGATTTCTAGAAACTAACCTGTTTTCCTGTTTTATAGGACCTTTACATACACATTCTAAATTGGTAATATCTTTCTAATTTTCTAGTCATTCTGTTTTCTACTTTAGATTAGGATTTATCTTTAGAAACTTTCTAATTCTAAGATTTCTTCTAATTTAGAAACTAACTTTCTTTCTATTTTAGTTTTAGAGTTTTCTTAATTTGTTTTTAGAAACTTTCTATTTCCTTTTTAGAAAATTTTCCTTTTTTAAGAAACTAGTTTACTTTTTATTTTAGGATCTCCTGCAATTTTTAGATTTTTATGTGTAGAAACTAACTTGGTTTGTTTTATTTTGCAGGTTCTTAATTTAGGACTTTTAATTTGGTAACTTCCTTCCAACTCTTTTCTCTTATTTTCTAGATTTTTATTTCTTCATTTCTCTTAAGTTTAGGTTTAGAATTTGAATTGTGGGTTGCGAGTGTTTCATGCCCAAGTGGGTTCGTGACAACACTCTACGTCTTAAGGAGGATTGGTTGAGGGGTTATCTATCCATCGCAGGATTAGACACCATTTGAGATCCTCAGAGTTAACTGAGGTTATGGCCGCAAATCAACCTCTTTTACTCCAACCTAGGGTGGAGGACATCCAGGATGAGAATGAGGTGCATCAAGCACCCCTGCCTCATACTTTATGAGATTATTTACAACAGGCAGGGATGAGTATGTCCTCATGTATGGTTTTTCTAGAAAATACAAGACACATGAATATCAAGCCAGGGGTGGTCTAAATCCTTCCAAAGTTTTGTGGCTTGAATTTGAAAATCCATATCTACACTTGAAAGAGTTTGATGAAATCATAGTCACTTTATACTTTCCTAATGTGTCTGAGGACATGGTCAGGCTGAAACTCTTTCCATTTTCTTTAAAAGAGAAAGCTAAGACGTGGTTACATTCACTACATCCCCGATCTATTGGCACATAGAATGACATGACAAGGGAGTTCATAAAGAATTTTTTTTCATATCACAAAACAAACACCCTTAGAAAGTCAATCATGAACTTTGCCCAAAAGGAAGATGAGACATTCTTCCAATATTGGGAGCGGTTCAAGGATCTTGTCAGCTCATGCCCATAGCACAGATTTGAAACGTGGCACATTATACACTTTTTCTATGATGGACTGACATCTTCCATGCGCCTACTGGTTGAGCAATGTGCAATGGAGAATTTATGAATAAAAATGTCGATGATGTGTGGGATTACTTGGATAGACTTGCTGAAAACACACAATCATGGGACACATACCCAAAATCAAATACCACTTCTAGGCCCACTCAATCAAAGGAAATGGGTGGAGTATACCTTCTGAAAGAGGATGATGATCTCAATTCTAAAGTGGCTAATCTCATAAAGAAATTTGAGGCCATGGAATCAAGGAAGGACAAGGGTAAGGAAGTTGTTTGCAGTATTTGTGGTTGTAACAGTCACACAACTGAAAATTGTTCAACTACATCTACCTTTCAAGAGGTACTGACTGAGCAATCCAATGCTATAAATAATTACCAAAGGCCTTTCAATGGACCCACCTCTAATACATACAATCATAGTTGGAGAAATCATCCAAACTTTAGTTGGAGGAATGAACAAACTACTACTCCTCAAGGTTTCTTTAACCAAATTCCAAATCAAGTGAAACCTCAAGAGGATCCGGTTCTAAAACACATTCAAGACCAAGAGCTACTTAATCAGAATGCGGCACAAGCAATCCAGGAAATCAGATCAGCAATTGGAACGCTTGTGTCCTCCGTCCAAAGGATAGAAACACAATTAGCAATTGTGGGAAAGGGGATGCTTCCTGCTCAACCTCTTCCCAATCCCAAACCACAATATGAGATAAGTGATCCTAGCTCTTCGAATCAGATGGAGCAACCTAAATCTATCACCACTCCTAGAAGTGGGAAGACCATTGACAAAACCATTCCGGTTAGGGCTGAAAAGCCTAAGGATCCAGAAGAGGACAATGATGTTAGACATAGTATTGCTCCACATGAATTAGAACCGAAACCTCAAGGGAAGCCGATTGTTCCATTCCCCCAACGGTTGATTATACCAAAACCTCTCTCTAACTCTCAGGATATTCTGGAGGTGTTGAAACAAGTGAAGGTCAACATTCCTCTACTTGATGCTATAAAACAAATACTTTCATATACCAAATTTCTGAAGGACTTGTGCACGACTAAAAGACGACAAAATATTCAAAAGAAAATCTTCTTGAATGAGAAAGTGAGTGCTATCCTAAAGCAAGATATGCCACAAAAATTCAAAGATCTTGGTAGCCCAACCATATCATGTGTAATCAGGGATTATCGAATTGATCACGCACTTCTTGACTTAGGAGCGATCGTGAATCTAATTCCCTACTCGGTATACAAACAGTTAGATTTGGGTGAATTAAAACTCACCCTAACCACATTACAACTTGCTGATCACTCTGTTCATGTACCAAGAGGGATAATTGAGGATGTGTTGGTCCAGGTCGATAGATTTTACTACCTTGTAGATTTTATCATCCTGGATACCGAACCCATGAGTAACATAAGCACTCAGCTTCCCGTCATTCTTGGTCACCCATTCCTTGCCACTTCAAACACAATTATCAATTGCAGGAATGGTGTCATGACTATGTCTTTCGAGAATATGACATTGGAGTCAAACATATTTTTCAATACAGGCAGATGGTTAGAGGATGATGACGATTTCCACGACATTAACATGATTGACTCTTTCATGGAAGATAGGACACCTTTGACCTTATCCTCTGACTCTCTAGAGACGTGCATGGCCCACTCCCCTGATTTTGATGATGACATGATTAAGGAGACGGAGGCCATGCTTGATACTGCACCGGTACTTGAAGTTAACCAGTGGAGGCCACAATTTGAAAAATTGCCCCAAACTGAAGAAGTGTCTCTGCTGTCTAACCTAAAGCCACCGAAGCTTGACCTAAAACTTTTGACTACTGATCTTGAACAGTTTTACTTAGGTCAAAAAGAGACATACTCAGTGGTGATTTCATCCCACCTTGAAAACAAACAAGATGGTATGCTCATTTCTACTCTCAAAGAAGATAAAAGAGTCATTGGACATATCATTACAGATCTCGATAGGATGAATGAACTCCTTTCAGCTAAATGTTTCGACTCTTTGGATGATTGTTTGGCACACTTTGCAGATTCAAACGATCCCATGATACACGAAATAGTGGATGCCTCGCAAGACAATACCTCGGTAGTTGTCACGGACCGAGAGAACCCTTATTCTGAAGTACCTCCTCCCCTAGATCCTGAATATTTACCATTAAAGGAGGAGGAGTTGAAAATTGAACTAAAGAGTGAAACTTCAGTGTGTGTTGAGACTACACCACCTACTATAAATTTTTTTTAATTTCATCTACTTGTAGTCTCTAATTCACCATGTGATATTAACGTTGAAACTTCTTCTGTCATAGGTGAATCGTATATACTCTAGATACCTCAAGCAATTCAACAGAAAATTTCTTATGAGATACATAAGTCTCTCTAGAAAGTCATGCTCTAGGGCATCCAAGCCTATTGTAAAAAGGGCTTTTGGATGATCTTGTCGAGGAACTTACTGAGAAACTTATCAAGATACTGGCCAAAAGAGGAACCTTGTGGCATGATTGAGTAGTTTTTCCCTGCTTTCATAGGACTAGGGTAGTTTGCTTTATGCTGCTCTAAGATAGACGGTTTTATGCCATTAGGTTAGTTTGCTTGATGTGTTGTTTTAGGATAGTTTGCTTTCGTGTCTTCACTCTCATACTAACCGGCTTTTATGCTGCGATCTCTTGAAAAGTCTCTCTCTCGATTCGTTATCCAGGTACTATCTTCTCATCACTTCTCATTTACTTTCATTGTCCCATGTGCATTGCATGCTCATATCTTTTACATTGAGGACAATGTAGATTTTAGGTTGGGGGTGAGAGATTAGGTTTCCTAATCAGTATTTTCTTGGTCTTGAGCAAAAATTGTGAAAATTTGTTAAAATTTTTCTAAAATTTCTTGTGAATTTGAATTGATTTTGACGGCCATCTAGGACACTTAGAATTTCAAGATACATGATGTTGGTAATTTCTGACTCTTAGATTCAGTATTTGTTAGATTTCACAGTTAAGTTTGAATTGTCAATCTAAAATTAGAAGTTATAAACATTGATTGAGTCATGATTTCACACGTCAAATCTTGCTTTCACATTAAGGTTTCAGTTTGATATTGAAGGGTTAACTTGGTAATCACTATGCATGTAAGAAACCAGCTTGGAAAATTTGTCATCATGATCAATTGAAGAAAAAGAAAATACCTAGCTAAAAAAAAACAGATACCTTTGGAAAGGGTTGGGCGAATAATCTTCACCATAGGTTTGCTCCCTATACGTGTAGATTTAATTCCCCATGGATGATATGTGAAAAGGATTAGGTGTACAGTCTTCACTATAGGTTGCTTCCTATAGGTGAGGATTTGATTCTCCTTCTTGGCGTTACTTTTAGTGAAAAAATCAAAAGCTGGAAGAATGAAAGAATGATCTGTGAGACACGTTTAGTTTTTAAGTGTCCTGAATGCTCTTGTTGGTTACCAATGGTATCATGAAATAGCGAGATGAATTTTAATGATGATAAGTCGAGATTACACTTTAAACTCATGGAACTCAATGTTAAGAATTTTTCTAATTGATGGATTAATACTTTGAACTTGATTATGAAGTTTACCGTGCACTTGATTCTAGGAGACAGTATTGCCCAACATTCATGAATCTTAGATTTCTAGTATCTTAATTGTTTTCAAAAATCGCTCGAATTTTTAGAGATTGTCCTGTATTTCTCAACTTATTTTCGCATACTTTGCTCAGGACTAGCAAGATGCTAGTAGGGGGTTGTGTTGAGGGTCAAATATTACATATAGACCCCAGTTATTACCAGATTTTATGAGCATGATACTGTTTAACGGCCTAATTTAATCGTATTTGTGATGCAGGGTGTATTTAAGAGCTTGGATTGAAACAGGTGCTAAAATGCTCAAAATTCACCAGAGCATGGGACGGAATCCAGGGGACCAAGATCGACGGATTTACATGCCAAAGATCCGAGAAAATCGAGAAACTAAAGCTCAAGTGGCCAGAAAGTCAGCCAGAATGCAAGATCATAAGGTTCTCAGCATTTATTTGGCTCAAAACTTCATACATGGCCTGATGAGCATAATTTAACTGTGCACATAAAATTTAACCCATTGGATCCTTGTGAAAGTGGCCTGAGAGACAATTCAGCACCTAAAATTATGATTTGGGGCCCGCATAAAATCTGGATATATTTCAATTTTAGTCTCAACCCCTTAAATGAGGTTTTAAAACCAATGGACAGAATAGATTTCCTAAAAACATCATGAGTGGACCCCACTGGCGGTGCCAGTACACAGTGCACAAGTGCACTCAACGTGCACCGGATTGGGACAATCGGTCAAAGGAAGGAGACTCGTCTCCTTCCCACGAAAGGAAACAGCGGACGAACGACATCCGTCGATTTTGCTTAGTGGGCCCCATTAATCATTCAAACGAATGATCCAAACCGTCCATTGCATTCATAGGGCGGGTCTAACCCACGTCTAGGTTTCCTTTTGGTTCATTCATGTAAATAAAGGCAGATCACCGTTCAAAAGCACGATGGACGGTGGAAGAAGAACATCAGTGGACCACGTCAACAACAATCCAAAACTATACATTCCTGACCTATTTTTCGCCAGAAATTCAATGGACAAGGTGGATTTCATCAAAAACATCATCTTGGGGCCCACAGAGAGCTCAACGCAGCCCTCGTGCGTAAGCTTACGCGTGTCCTTGAAAACCGGCGCTGTGGGGTCGTTCCGTGATCAAGGGGACATCTGAATCCATGATTTGGACCATTCACAAGCTGAAACAGGTATCCATAAGCACAACCAAGAAGTCAGTTTTGATGAATCTGGACGGTTTGCCTTCCAAACTCAGGCCAAACGCAGGATTTTTCAGCGTTCTCTTGATACGCAAAAATAGGGTATGCGTCTGGATCTTCTATGCATGGAGCTATGTAAGTTGAGTCGGTTCCATGACTCTAGTGGACTGACTACAGTTTTTATAAAATGAGGAAGAGAGAGAGAGTGTTTGGGGGGTAGCCGTGGAGGTAAGCAGTGGAGCGTGGGCCGACATCCTTCTTCTCCGCTTCTCATCTTCGATTCCTTCTTCCTTTTATTATTTTTCTGGCTTTAACATGAACTCTTAGCGTACGAAGAGGTGAAGCTTGTAGTGAGATGGGAGACTCTATTTTATGCCTTTAATTTAATTTTAATTTATGAACTGAATTTGATATTAGTTTGATTATTAAGGGAATGTTTTTTTTTTTAGTTTTTAATAGTCTGCTGTGACTAAAATTACAATGGATCTGCAATAGCTTTGAGCTTGTTCTTTCCCTTTTTATGTTTATGACGTCAGGAAGCCCTGTTGTTCACCATCGTCCCTTGGGCATGGTCGGATGACAGTACCTTTCCTAACCTTCATACATTGATTGATTGGTTGGTAATTAGTTTAATTATGTTGTTTACTTTGTCTCCTGGGAATGGTTTGGTGATGGAATCCATTCTAATTCATATAACTTTCATCTCTTGAAAACTATATCAAAGGAAGTTCAGTTTAATTTTCATGGTTACACCTTTCAACTGGATGAAGATGGACTCTAAGTTCAGTTGAGTTTTTGATGCAGGCATAAGATCTCCCTGATCTCTACAAGTGGATCCTCTTAATCCCTAGTTTCCTTCCTCTGAATTCCTTAAGTTTTAGATTAGTATTTTACTATTATTCCTCAGAATCATTTGTTTAGATCTCATCTTAATCTAGTTCTAGTTCTAGTGAGTTTCAGATTACGTACAGGTTTCAGTCCCTTGGGATTCGACCTCGGTCTTACCGAGTTTATTACTACATCACAACCCTATACTTGGGGAGTGAACAGGATCGCCTAAAGGTTATCCTTGAATAAGTGGGCACAGAGCACATCATTGCTTTAAGCTATCCACTTTCACTTTTCATTTTTACTATAAATGGTAAGTTTTAGATCACATATAACTTTTAATCCTTCTGAGTTGTAGGAGTCGTGCCAACATGAAAAGGGCTCCGAAAAATTAGGAGAATAATGTGGTTAGGCCAAACTGGGCTGTTACTACTTTTGGCAGAAAACCATGAAGTCTAGTAGGAATGGATACCGTCTGTAAATAGTAAGTTTTACTTTTTATAGTAAGTCACATATTTTAGGGAGTTTGAGTTGGAGTTTTGAGTTTAAAAGTCCATCCTAGGTTTGAACATATTTTTTAAAGGATTGTAATTTTATTTTTATTTTTTTTACTAATTCTGATTCTGAAATTGTGATTGTGATTCTGATTGTGAATACTGGATTTGACAAAAATGATGCCATTACTTCCTAATATCATCTATACTGATTGAGGGGTTTGTATATAGGTTTCAGAACTTGAAAGTGATCTTGTGTCAAAGTCTATAGAAGTTACATCTGTAGTTTCAGGGAAAGAAGAAGCTATATCTTTTACATTTGCTGAAATTGACCGTTTGAAGGAAGAAAATTCTGTAAAAACGTGAGCATTATTGCATTATATGGAGGGTGTTTACTGTGTTGGAGTGTATTTATTTCTTGCACATGAGGGCATGCCTTAGTTGTAATTCTTATGATAGGTTGAGCAAAGTGAAGTATTGTTTATTTAGAAATGTGAATGTGGGATGCATTGTATGATTTGATTGCTATTTGTAATAAATGCATCATTTTTTTCTTGATTGCATTTTATGTACTATTCTTATTAGCATTAAGCTTAGATGAGTTATCAATCACAGCAGGTTCTTGCAATAGAAACCGACACCATTATTACAATTTTTTAAAAAATAGCTATGAATTCTAGCCATAGCTATTGTTCTAAAAACTGTAGTTATTGCTAACTACAGCATGTTGCTATGAATTTCATTCCACTTTTAGCTACTGATATTATCCGTAGCAGTAGGTACATTTCGCTACAGAAATTATAGCTACTTCTTTTTCTTTTTTTTTCGTAGCTAGTGATATCTATTGCTACGGATCTAATCTGTAACCGTAGGTATATTTCACTACAAAAAGTATAGCTACGGCCTTTATCTGTAGCTACTGATATCTATTGCTACGGATTTAATCTGTAGGTGTAGCTACATTTCGTTACAGAAATTTTAGCTACGGCTTTTGTTTGTAGCTACTGATACCTACGCCTACAGATATAATCTGTAGTAATAGGTTTTTGACCTTTAGCTACACTACCAATAGTGACGGACGTTCTATGGACTAAATCCGTAGCGAAAGGTCTTTAGCTACGGTTTTTGGCCGTAGCCTTTGCCCATTTTTCTTGTAGTGCTTTATTCATTTCTCAATCCGGATTTCTAAATCAAGATTAGGGTTAGAATTTCTTACCCAAATCGTAACTGAAAAAGATCGGTTAGCTAAATGGAAAGGCGATTTAGTGCATGTAATTGTGGGAGAGAGACACTGCAACAATCTCCCAAACCTTCTCTTCTCTTCTCACTCTTTTCTCTTCTTCTCTCTCTTCTCTCTCCTAGGGTTTTGAGCAAATTCGTATGGAATAGAAATGAGGTGGTTTAAGGGCTTTATATAGGCCCAAAATTGATGTAAATGGCCCCAGGGCCATGGTATACTTAAGTTATAACCAAAGGGTGCCTGTTTCTGATGAACGGGGCTCATTGGGAGGTCCATTACTCACCTACGCAACAGGGCAAGTTTCCTGATGATGGATCTATGCTAAGATGTGATTTCGATGCGATTGGATAAGCTGATCGGCCGTGGAGGACCCGTGTTAGATCAACGGTCATGCTTACTCAATCGGGGCCACAAGTATACAGATTCGTGCAACGAAATTTCCCTTATCCATGAGTGAAGTTTGGTAAAAAACTGATAGTTTGAAATCCTCAATTTTACGTGTAAGCGAATGACCCAATTCACTCAACTTTCAGTACATTTTCTAAAGATATTCGCGTTTCTCACACACTTCGTTCAGGGCTCAAGTTGTGCGTTTCTAAACCCAGTCTGGGCTCGATTCCATGATGGTTGTCAAGCCCAGTAGGACGGATATAATCCTATAGTTTCATGGTTGTCGAACTTTTGACGTGCGGTCCAGGTCCGATACGGAGTTTTACTGTGCTCCCGAGAGTAATAGGCTCATGGGATTTTTCATAGGTTTTCAAGTAGTGTTAAGTTAGCGATTTTGATGATTTCGAGTCTTGCCATTTGTGTAAATGGTAGTTCGAGTTAAATTCATTAATTAATTCAGTTTAGTACTTAATTAATTTTCACCTAAATTTCTACAGAATACGATCCTTAGGGATTTCTACCTTAGGCGATAGTCAGGTGCTTGCACTGATTTTTTCCGAGATGTTACAATCTATCCCACTTAAAGAAAAATTTTGTCCTCGAAATTAGTACCTTTTCATACTCCTCGAGGATCAGATGGTAGTTCTTACGGACTTCAACTTTCGTTTCCCAATTAGACTCTTCCTCAGTGTGGTGTGTCCACAATACCTCTACAAGTGGGATTACCTTGTTGCGTAGCACTTGTTCCTTCCTATCAAGAACACATGTTGGTCGCAGTACATAGGTAGCATCTTCACTTAACTGTACTTGCTCCTATTTGATAATGTGGGTAGGGTCAGGAACATATTTCTTCAACATCGATACGTGAAATATGTTGTGCATGCCTGCGAGTGGTGTGGGCAAAGCAAGGTAGTACGCTACCACACCCACTCGGTCTAGTATCTAGAATGGACCAATAAATCACGACGTAAGTTTTCCTTTATTGCCAAAAAGAAGGACTCCCTTTATTGGGGAAACCTTAAGGAATACATCGTCCCCAACTTCAAATTCTAGCTATCGCCGTCTTGTATTGGCGTAACTCTTCTGTCTACTTTGGGCTGCAAGAAGTTGATGCCTGATGATATCAATCTTCTTTAAGGTCGCCTGTACCAAATCTGCGCCAACCAAACTCTTCTCGCCAACTTCTGCCCAACAATGCGGTGGTCGACATGGGCGCCCATACAAGGCTTCGTAAGGAGTCATGCCGATGATTGCCTGGAAGCTGTTATTATACACAAACTCGACATAGGGGAGACAGTAATCCCAACTGTCCTTGAAATCAAGCATGCACGCTCACAACATGTCTTTAAGTATTTGATTTACCCGTTCCGTCTGCCCATCAGTCTGTGGGTGGAACGCGGTACTGAACTTCAGTTTCACTCCCATTGCTTCTTGGATTCGAGTCCAGAAGATAGATGTGAATTGTGTGTCTCGGTTCGACACAATCTCCATAGGAATTCCATGTAATCGCACCATCTCTTTAATGTACAGCTTGGCCAGGTCATCAACCGAATTAGAAACTTTAATCAAGAGGAAATAGGCCAATTTCGTTAATCAGTCCATAATCACCTAAATGGAGTCATGCCCCTTTCTGGTCTTAAGTAACCTGAAAATGAAATTCATGGATATGAAATCCCATTTCCATTTAGCTATGGGCATAGGCTGAAGTAAACTAGGGGGTCGGCAATGTTCCACCTTAACTTGCTGGCATGTGAGACAACAGGATACATAATCTGCTATTTGGGCCTTCATGTTGTCCCACTAGTACGAACACTTCATGTCTCGATACATCTTCGTACTGCTCGAATGTATCAACATCTTGGAATTGTGAGCGACTTCTAAGACTTCCTTTCTCAAGTCATGGAGATTGGGAACGCATAGGCGGCTACGGTAACGTAAACCTCCGTCCGAGCCAACTCTCCATTCGGAGTCTTCACTATCACTTACTCGCTCTCTCATCTTCACTAATAGTTCATCTTCTTTCTATGCCATAATGATTCAGTCATCAATAAGAGGCTATACGTGGATGTGCGAATGGCTCCTCTACTGTAAGCTTCTGTTCGAAGTCTCGCATAAACTCCCCCATATTCTACTCTTCTATTATCAAAAGAGCTACAAATTCTATTATTTTCTTGTGGCTCAATGCATCGGCCATAAGGTTTGCCTTGCCAGGATGGTGGGAGACCTCAAATGTGAAGTCTTTCATGGTCTTCATCCAACGTCATTGCCTCATATTCAGGTCTCTCTGTGTAAAAATGTACTTGAGACTCTTGTGATCACAAAAGAGCTCGAACTCCTCTCCATAGAGGTAATGTCTCCAGAGCTTTAATGCGAAGATGACTGCCACCGATTCCAGGTCGTGCGTGGGGTAGTTTTCTTCATATTTTCTCAACTATGGCGAGGCATAGGCGATCACCCTATTCTTCTGCATAAGTACACATCCCAAACCAACATGAGAGGCGTTCGTGTATATAGTATATTTCACCCCTTACTCTGGCAATACGAGCACAGGCGCAGATGTCAACTTGTCCTTTAATTCCTGAAAGGCTGCTTCTGCTTTCTCATTCTAAACAAACTTAAGATCTTTTTGAGTGAGTTAAGATAATGGTCAGGCTATCTTGGAAAAATCTTTAATGAATCGATGATAATAGCTGGCAAGTCTAAGGAAACTCCTCACTTTTGTAACTGAGCCGAGCTGCTCCCAGTCGTATACTGTGGTTACTTTGACAAGGTCCACAACAATTCCTTCCTTGGAAACCACATGTCTCAGAAACTTGACTTCTTTCTTCCATAAGTTACATTTTCGGTATTGAGCAAATAACTGATTCTGCCTGAGAGTATCAAGAACTGCTCGCAGGTATTCTTCATGATCCTTCCAACTCTTGGAGTATATCAAAATATCATCTATAAACATGATGACGAATCTATATAAATACGGCCGAAACACCTAGTTCATGAGATCCATGAATATGGCTAGTGCATTTGTAAGTCCAAATGGCATCACAAGGAATTCGTAGTGCCCAAAACTGGTTCTGAAAGCTGTTTTCTGCATGTCTTCATTCTTGACGCGCAACTGATGATACTCGGACTGTAGGTCAATCTTAGAGAAATACTATGCTCCCTTCAACTGATCAAACAAGTCATCTATCCTGGGTAGAGGATACTTGTTCTTCACTGCCACTGTTACATGGTTCACTGTTACATGGTTATAATCATAACGATCCATCCTTCTTCTTCACGAACAATATAGGAGCTCCTCAAGGAGATACGTTAGGCCGTAGAAAACTTGCATCCAATAGATCATCTATCTACTTCCTCAATTCCTCCATTTCACACAGAGGCATGCGGTATGTTGGTAAAGAAATAGGCGTTACATTTGGCACAAGGTTGATAGTGAAGTCGATCTTGCGCTGAGGATGTAGTCCAAGGATCATTCTGAACACGTCCATGAAATCTCAAACTACTAGGGTGTCCCCAAGGGTTGGACTATTATAATTCTCTAGTAGGGAAGTATAACAGCTAATGTGATAGGGCCAACTGACCTGAATAGGAAAAGTGAAGGTCGTGCCCTCGGGTCTATGGGCTGTCACCAATCTAGTATCACAGTCAATCTCTACCTTCATTTTGGTGAGCCAATCCATACCGAGGATGACATCATAATGATATAGGGTGGTGACAATTAGGTCAATACACACCACCCTGCTCCCTAAATATATCAAACAACCCTTACACAGCTTAGTGGCATCCGTGAAAGTTTCTGCCGTCGCAATGACTCTCACCCCAACCATAGGGGTAGTGTTCAATCCTAAACGCTTGACTGTAGAGTATGATATCATCGAAATAGTGGACCCGGTGTCCACCAACAGAAACACAGGTGTACCTTGAATGTGAGTAGTGACTTCAAAGGCTAATGGTACTGCAGTTGTTGACTCAGATACTTCAGCTGCAAGTACATGTACATGAGCTTGTTGTGGACAATTTTCTTAAGCTGCCATAGGTTGTTGAGGTGTCCTATTTCAAGGTACAGGCAGCTGGTTAAATGGCTATGCTGGTGGTACAGATCATAGAGGTGGAGCTGCTATAACATGCGGTGGCTGGCAGTTGATCTTCTGAGGTGGCATGAAACCGTTGTCCTTCATCTTGGTAAAATAGAAGGGGTCAGTGTGTCCCCCTTTGTTACAATAAGTACACCAATGGCCAGTTACTGCTGCTGGGCTGGCGAAGCCATGACCTTGGGAGGCGAGTCCATATAGAGAAAGAGAGTGAGAAGGAGAGGAAGGTTCTAATCCTAACATATATAGCCTACTATTAATATAAATCTTAGCTTCCACTCACCTGTTGAGACTTGTTGAAGGGAGGAGTGTCCTTCTAGGTAGATGAATTTAGTTAGTTCTTAAATAAATGTTTACAAGATAATGGTGAGTCATGATTGAGTTAGCTGTAGTAATAGACTACTGGGTTCCGGATCTGTGGTGATATTTCAAAACTCTAGCAAATGTCCAGTTAGAACTAGATTAGATTCAACCCATTAAGAGATTGAGTGAGTCGACTTGGGACTGAGTTGAGAAGGATTTGAAACTAGGGGGTAGGTGTTGATTTTATACCTGAGTGCTGATTGCTCTTAGCTGATGGAGGAGTTAGGATGAGGTGAAATTAACTCTCCGTGTAGACAGATAGATGTACTCCTAACATTGTAGAGATATGGAAACGGACTACTGGGGTAGACAGAGCTCTCTAAACCTTCCTCTCCTTCTCACTCTCTTTCTCAGATACGGAACCAGTCACGACTTGCTTTACAAGGTGGCTAAAACGAGTTCATGACCCTGTTCAGGTTTTGTGCTCAAATGAGTGGGAAATAAGGAATATGCAGAGTTGTAAGAGGTAGTTTTAGGGTAATGGTGGTGGATGGGTGTAAGATGTGGGAGAAATGAGAGGTTTGAATGAATGGAGGAGATTTGAGAGGGAAAAGAAGTTTTGGAGGGTTTAGAGGTATTTGGGGGGTTGAAAATATGAAATGAGGCTGAAATGGGGTAAAATAAGGGGACCACACTTGGGATAGGCCCCACATGGCCGACCGACCAGTGGTGCACCACCGCCCCACCCTGCTGTGGAGGCGGGCGGTGCCGTCGAGCCCCTCTGGGATGTTCAGCGGTGGCTCCGCCCCCCTCCTAGGGTGCCAAATACATGTGGGGGACCCCCTGGGTCCCACCAGTTTTTGATATTCGGGCCCCTGGGCCCGCATGGTCTATTTTTGTCATTCTATACGCGCGTATTTACGCCTTTTGGCTTATTTCAAATTTGGGATTTGTCGACTAATGGTTCAAACTCATCGATTGGCGGCTTAAAAGGTGACTTGGGTCAATGCACATGATCTCAGTCCCTCAGGTATGTGTTATGGACTAAACTACAACGTTTGGTCTCGTCCATTGGCAAAATCTTGGGTTCCTAATGTGGCTTCTAGATTTCATCACCCCCTTCGTAAGTCAGAGTGTGTTTAGAGTGCGTCGTGTTACCTATCACCCCGGTCTAGTTTAACCCAAATCATGATTTGATACTAACTTGTAATGCCCTAAATTTTGAGGGTCGAGCAAAGTTCTACTCCGAGATTCAACACATCACTTACGCAACACAGATAATGATGTTTAGATCTCATCCATATTAATGCATTAAACATGAGTGGTGTTATACTAAAGCAACATATCAGACTCCAGAGATAAGCATACGAAAGTCTGAAGGTTATGTATTAAAATAAGTAAGCAATTCACAACTTCCAGAGTATGATGGTGTAACAAGGTTTAATATATATAAAATTTGTTTCAAAATAGGCAAAATGGAAAAATGTAAGATGTCCAACTAAACAAGTATCCCAGCATCCCAACATCCTGACGACTTAGCTCAAGGTCTATGTAGACCCGCTAGAAAGCTGACAGTAGGAGAACTCCTCCTCATCGTCCATGAAATCCTGCTCTATTGCGTAAACCTCATCATCAGCTGCATCTAAACCAGTGTCTGGTTGGTGTTTTAAAACACCGTCCTAGAGTGGGAGTGAGTGACAACTCAGCGGTACTATAAGGCAAAGGTTAACATGTTATCAATTCAATCAAGCAGTAATGATAAAGCATCATAACAATCACTTCCTAGCTACTCTTATTAATGCGGGAATGGAGTGCAAATAATGATGCGTGCCCTCACATCAAAATCTACCTCAACAAACGATGCTGACACCTTATCGCATATGACAACACTACCTCTTGTGCGACTTCCATGCCTTTAAAGCAGGTCCTGACTAATGCAGTACTATGCATGGTCATGTTAGCCTAGTAATTAATTAGATTTATTCATACAACAGATTTGAGAAGTTAGGGCACCTCCATTTATATCATTGACCCGAATTGAAGGATCCATCTAGTTTCATCACTCCTAGTCAAGCACATACGATAGACAAGTTGTGGGGTCATCACTCCCAATTAGAAGCAGTGGAAAGGCAAGTTTATAATTTGTGCTCGCGGACACTACGGGGTGGCTAATCACCTCGGCGTAGGCCAACAGATCAAACACGGTGTCCCATACCTCCATGCTCAGCTCACGAGTCTGAGTTTGCTCACTAGTCACTACGGGGTGGCTGATCACCTCGACGTAGGCTGACAACTCGAACACGGTGTCCCATACCACCATGCTTGGCTCATGAGTCTTAGTGGATCATAGTACCATAGTTAAGGTGGGCCTTTACATCGGAGGGGCATACCTTAGATTTAGGCAGTGGTGTCCATACATGGTAAACATGCATTAGTCTAATCGATTTATTAGACAAGTTCGATTGGTACAAGCACATGCTGACTTAATGGACATGGAGTGCATAAGCACCCCTCATGGCCTAACCACTGTCGGTAATTGTTGTGCGACCCAGATTCGTCGAATATATCTGTGGTGACGGAATTAATTCGAGCACCTGAATGGGGACTATTACCGATTGCCTGGACTACGACGTAGCCCCAATCCTACTCAGATGTAACAAGTAAACACATGTGACAATAATTCCAGTATTTGACAATCAGTCTAAACAAATCTCTCATTTGAGCATTTCATCAAACACATTGAACATGTCACCAACACTTGCATTTTATCCATATATTGCATTGTGGCAAATATGATTACATGGAAGAAACTATACATATGATTAAGGTAATTGAGAATCCTATCTTAATACACTGAATGAATACACTTCAACAACATTTTCTCATTCAGACATTTTATCAAACACCTAAGTTACACTTCACTAAATACATAGACTAGATTAGTTACGACATATATTATGGTAATTCCTTATACATGGAGATCATCATGCATACGACAAACATGAATCCTAGATTAACAGTCATGGCAAGTACAAATCACAATTGCATGTTCATTCAAACATTTCAACAAACACTTGGAATGCATCTTGTAGTCAACATAAATCAGACATGTATAATATATCAAAAACGTCGTTTCTATCACAATATTGCAGCAATCAAGTCAGACATAAATCATTAGCTGAAATTGAAAGCATTGAAAACCATAACCTAAACGTTTATAGTCCACACCTTCCATCGGATTTCTCGATTCGGACTCGGTTCAAACACTATGTTCTCGAAAACAGAACAACGAGTACCTAAACCCTGAAATAGGTTAGCTAGTTTATCGATTTCTCAATATGGATTTCTAAATCAAGATTAGGGTTAGGATTTCTTACCCAAATCGTAATAGAAATAGATCAGTTAGCTAAATGGAAAGGCGATTCAGTGCGTGTAGTTGTGGGAGAGAGACATTGTAACAATCTCCCAAACCTTCTCTTCTCTCCTCACTCTTTTCTCTTCTTTTCTCTCTTTTCTCTCCTAAGGTTTGGAGAAAATTCGTATGGAATAGAAATGGGGTGGTTTAAGGGATTTATATAGACCTAAAACTGATGTAAATGGCCCTGAGGCCATAGTATACTTAATTTATAACCAAAGGGTGCTTGTTTCTAACAAACGATGCTCATTGGGAGGTCCATTACTCACCTACGCCATAGGGCAAGTTCTCTGATGATGGATCTATGCTAGGATGTGATTTTGGCGTGATTGGATAGGCTGATTGGCCGTGGAGGTCCCTTGTCAGATTAACGGTCATGCTTACTCGATTGGGGACACAAGTATACAAATTCGTTCAGCAAAATTTCCCTTATCCATGGGTGAAGTTTAGTAAAAAATTGACGGTCTGAAATCCTCAATTTTACGTGTAAGCAAATGGCCCAATTCACTTAAGTTTCAGTACATTTTTTAAAGATATTCGCGTTTTCTCACACACTTTGTTCAGGGCTCAAGTTGTGTGTTTCTGGACACACTCTAGGCTCGATTCCCGCGATGGTTGTCAAGTCCAGTAGGACGGATATAACCCTATAGTTTCGTGGTCATCAGACTTTTGGCATGCGGTCCAAGTCTGAAACTGAGTTTCAATGTGTTCCCAAGAGCGATAGTCTCATGGGATTTTTCTTACATTTTTAAGTAGTGTTGAGTTAGCGATTTTGATGATTTTGGGTCTTACCATTTGTGTAAATACTGGGTCAAGCTAAATGCACTAATAAATTTATTTTAGTACTTAATTAATTGTCGCCTAAATTTCTACAGAATACGGTCCTTAGGGATTTCTGCCTGAGGCAGTACTCGGATGTTTGTACGGATTTTTTTAAGACGTTACACTACAACTCACTATTATTAATTACGTGATGGCCATCATTAATTACGTGATGAGGACTAGGTCTAAAATTTCATGGCTTTTATATTCATCCTTAAGCCTTAAACTTAAGATCAAAAACTTAAAATTTCTAGGTCTTAGAGAGACTTTCACTAGATGCTGGTAGATTTGATTAAAACTGATTTAGCCTTGTTTTTCCTTCACATAAAACTTGGATTAGATTATCTCCACCCTTGATTTTCTTCTATTCTTTTCAAATCATAGGATATGTACAGACAATTACAATATAATCATCCACTTTTGAAACAAATCAATACATAATGCCAAGGCATCGACTTTCACAAATTACAATGGATCTTGGTATAAAGAAAGGTGCAAGTTGTCATCATCATCATCATTATCTAAGCCTTATACCAACTAATTGGGTTGATTACATGAATTATGTAATATCTTGGGCATTTAGGGTGAAGTGATCTGGAGCATGATGAGGGATGGAAGGCACACGAACTAATGAAGACCAACTCGATATAGAGTCTCGACCATGAACAATGTTAGGTCTTTCATAAGGGCCAATTGAGGGTGAACATCAAAATTGCTTGGATTGTCTACCATGTCTCGTGCTGAATCTTGGCAGAGTATAGAATTACAGTCAAGTCTTGTGGGAGCCTAAGTAAGTCCAATCACATAGAATATAATAGATACAACTATTAAGTAATTAGTTTATAAAAAATAGTGATCTTTTGTATAGGATATGCTAACTATTCAACATGTAGCATACATCTAATTATGCATTCATATAATTCAACAAATTAAACTCACAAACATAAGTAAAACATAAATAATAATCCAAAACACAAACATTTATAGTGTTTTGGTTTCCCTACTCCACTCCTAGTAGACACACCTTCCTCGAGTGAACTGGTATTTCACTATCGTAGGAGTTTTCAATAGGTTCACCCTTAACCTTTATAATAGTTTTCTCTTGGCTAACCACTAATCTACACATACACTCACGTGTTGGGGAACATATTTTCACCTGTGTTGGTGGCTCCTGTAAGAGACTTTAATTGGTTTTCTATCGGCTAACCAACAACTACTAGTTGTCCTAATCTAAGGCCCTACGTACACTTCCGCTAGAGGTTCCCTATCGAGAATAACACGTATGCACATGTGTCTAGTGAATTCAATCCTAATCCAAATCCTTACATATACTCTCATTGGAGGCTAACACGTATGCACCCGTGTCTTGTGAATTCAGCCCTACCCAAGAGCCTAGATCTTATACAAGAACTTATTTAAGTTTGAGTCACAAAATCTACACTCTGTCCTACATAAGGAGAGAATGTGACTGTAATCTATAAATGACAACCTTACTTGTCGAATTGAGCCCATTTGTAGCGCCTTGCTTGAGATGCTTCTTCGATGCTCTTCTGTGCTTGAATCAAGTTCTCAATTACTCTCCTGATCGTTGATGTCGATGGTTCAACTCATACAATCAACTATCTTGCATATGATGCCCTTATGTAATGACCTTGGAATTTTCTATGCTAATCTTTCCTTAAGTAGTTGTTTTGGGGTAATTAGCGCTTTACTCGATTGTTTGTGAAATCCGCATCAATCACTTTAAATTGTATCTGCATGGCTCTAAACGTGTATATTAGTGAGCGCTACGTTACTCTGAAATCTAGGATCCATCGCTTAATCCAGTTGTTCTGGAAAATTTTTGGAAGATCTGGATCGGACCTGGACCGCGCGTCGGAAGTCCGATGGCGATGATCTTAGGCTGTTGCGGTCACCGAGTTGGGCTTGGTCATCTCCTCAAAAATCAAGTCCATGTGATGTTCTGGATCGATTTGCTTGAGCTCGGAGTGAAGAGTGTGAGAACGGTTAGAATTTAATAAGCTTTTATTGAAATCTGAGTCGCGTTGCTTGCGCGACGATTTTAAGTTATCTGACCGTTGGATTTTGACCCAATTTCACCCTTTGATCAGGATAGTTGGCCCAAGCATATCCTAGTGCTTGTGGACCTGATCGAGATCCCGTGACCGTTGAATTGTGTGTGGTCCGCCATGGCTGATCTGAAGAGCCGGTCGGTATGAAAACTTAGCTTGACCTAGATCCATGGTCAAGGAGCTTAGGTCCGACCTTTCATGGTTATAGGCCCACCAGAAGTGCTTCGTTGGATCGAGAAAGGGTTACTTTGGTTATAACCTAAGTATACCTTGACCCTGGGGTTATTTTCATCAAGAATAGGCCTATTTATAGTCCTTAAACCCTAGCTCTCTTATCCATACGATTTTCTCTAACCCTAGCTTGGAAAGAGAGTGGAAAAGAGAGAGAAAGTGAGAGAGATAAGTTGGTGAATCATCTTGGATTCTTCCTTATTCTGCTTCATCTTTGAACCTTCACTTTGGATCGTTCTTCTGACGGTTCTGAGTCCTTTTGGGGTAAGTTAACTTAACGCTAATCTGTGTTAGAGCTTAGATTAGTTTTGGTGTTGTTGTATCTCATTTCTATCCTTATTTTAGGGTATCCTATCGCCGTTGACGAAGACAACTCGTCTAAATCAGTTCGGTGGTTCTTTCCTCGCTTAAGGTGCGGACTTTAAGTGTATAGGTTATGGTTTTCAAGGCTTTCAACGCCAGTTAGTGATTTATTCTTGTTATGGATGAGATTTCACATGCCAAATGTTGTGTTTACATTGCTTTCCTGATATGCATGTGCTTTATTGAGATTTGTGTATTCTATGTGTATTTATAAAGTACCGTATACGTATAAAATATGCACTTATGTTTGCCATGATTATTTGTCATGTATGTGTGCTAGATGCATGTATGACAACTCCTTGGTAAAAGGAATTGTCTAAGTGCATGTATTTCAACATACGTCATATATGTTGTTCCATGTATGCTAAGTGTTTGTAGAAATGCATGAATGATCTAAGTGTAACTTATTACACTAATTGTCGGCATTGAAAGTGATTCTCAATACTCCTATTGATGCGCATGATTTCCTTTATGCAAGTTACATTCCAAGTTATTTCAATTCAAGCATTTCCTATGCTTACATTTATGTTAAGTTGATATTCTTCAGATGCGTATGTACCATGATTTGAGTTGTTGTTCCATTACTGTTTTACATTCCATATGAGTATCTGTAGTAGCGTAAGGTGTTTGGGACTATGCCTTAGTCCAGGAAATCGATAATTGACCCTATATTCGTGATTGAGATTGCTTTCGCCACGTAGGACGTATTAGACGAACCCGAGTCGTATTAGAGTTGTCGACAGTGGTTTGGCCACGCGGAGTGTTTGTGCACTCTATGTCGTTCTATTCAACGTGCGCTCGTGTTAGTCAAGTTCGTCAACTAACCCGATTATCCGATGTATGTTTACCATGTATGGACGCTATTGCTTGAATCTAGGGTACCGAACTTACCAGTGAAATCCTATTAACTATGGTACTTGATCCGCTAAGACTCATGAGCCGGACATGGTGGTATGGGGCACCGTGGTCGAGCTATCGGCCTATGCTGGGGTGACGAGCCTCCCCGTAGTGACCAGTGAGCAACTAATCTCGTGAGCCGATTATGGTGGTATGGGATACTATATTCGTGCTGTCGGCCTACATTGATTGGTGACGAGCCCTTTGTAGTGACCTCGAGCATACCTGGATACCGCAATGAGGTGATGAGCCAAACTGTGGTAGGAAGGGCATGAAAGGCGTTCATTGATTGGTGACGAGCCCTTTACTACGACCTCAAACATATGATCGTATGAGAAGTCTAGGATTGACGACCTTAGAATGGATTACTGTTTGGATGGTGATATGAGGAAGGTATCTTAGCTTCCCAATCCTGCTGTGTGAAATGGACTAATAACAACTTGGTAATCATATCCATGCACCGCATTTGCATGTGCTTTGTAGATGTGGCGCACTTTGAGGCGATGTCATGCGTAACGTAAGATGAAAACGCTGAGGGTGTACGCGTGAGGGCACGCATCATTTTGCATACATCCTTGCATTAACAAGAGTACTTAGGATTTATTTAATTGTTCTGCTTTATCATTACTGTTTGATTGAACTGATAACATGTTAACCAGTGCCTTATTGTTCCACTGAGTTGATCACTCACTCCCACGTTTCTGGGGCGGTGTTAAACACCCACCAGACTCTGTCTTAGGCTCTGATGTTGCAGATGTGGATGCGACTTCTGAGGCAGAGCGGGAGCTGGATGATGACGAGGCTGCCTTCTCCTATATGCAGTTTTCAGACGGGTTCTAGCGAGCCTCGGTCTGATGCGCGGGATCTCTGGGATTATTTTTGGGATCTTAAATGATGTAATTCGATACTTATAATTTTGTTAAATAACACTTTTATTCGATCTGGCTTGTATATGTAATTCAGGGGTTTACACTTGTACACATATTTTACTATAAGTCTTCCGCTTACTTTAATCACTTATCCCTGAATCATATCTGTGTTTTGGCTTAATCTATTCCATGTTTTATGCACTAATACAGTCAACATACATCCTTCATTAAATATGTTGCATAAGTGATGTTTTGGAACTCGGGAGCTGAGTTATGCTCGACCCCCGAATTTCAGGGCTTACACCTTATGAGGTAACCAATGTAGTGAGAGGATGGTGGAATCTCTTACAAGTAATGGATATTTAGTTTTTAAGAGAGATTCACCTAGATAGGTCTTCTAGAGGATGTAGACAAGGATGAATATACCTATAGGCTTAATCTCTAATATCTAGAAAATGGTGGAGATCAAGTGCATCTTCATAATGGAGGTTGGAATCATCATTAGAGTGGTAATCTGAAGAAAGATGACTTAAATCTCGTATGTTTATAATCATAGGATGAGGGATAAGAATGAGGAATCACCTAAGCTCTAATTGGACAAAAAATCTATTAAAATGCCTAAGAATCAAATGTCCATTTTATAAAAATCGTGTTGCAATGGCTATAAAATGGCTAATTACGGCTCTTTTGATGGGATCGAAAGGCCCTTCATAGAATCAAGTTGTCCCTTGATCCCATCGAGAAACTCTAAGAATTTTCTATTTAGTTATTGGACTGTTTCTTCGATCACATCAAGCGGTCCTTCTATTCCATCGAGTCCCATCGACAGCCTATTAATAGGATTGAGAACAATTTGAAAACAACTATTTTTGGTTGTTTGATTTACAGTAGCTTTGCAACTCTTTTAGCCAATATTATCATATTCTAATTGAGCTCCGAATATGATGATCAACCAAGAGTTTAACTATTTGAGAATGAATCATTTAGAGGATATATTGTTTTAAATATAAGGTTAAGGTCACCAAGGCACTTCAAATTACATCTTCTTCACTCATTGGTGCTTCATGTCCTATTGTGTCTTCGGTTTTTAAGGGCTCAACCGACTCATTGACACATGTAGTCATGTGATTGACAAATAAGTGGACAAATAAGTGCACTAACAATCTCCTGTTTTGTCAATTAGGTGATAAAAACTTAACCTAGACCTTATCATGGTTCATACCAATGATAAAATAAAACAACTAAAAATATTACATGTCAAATATAAAGATTTATAACTCAAATACAATAAGACATGTAAAAATAAAAATGTGATCAATCCAAAGGGATGACAACCCCAAATGTAGGCTTTGATGTAGCTTTAACTCGGCGAGACTGAGATTGAATCCTCAGGGACTTATATTTGTCTGTTCTCAAAAATACTTTAAAACCAGGATGAAACTAGAATTAATTATGAAACTTGAATTAGAATAAATAATAATGGAAATCTACATAATGTAGAGAAAAAATTAATAAAATAAAACACTAGAGTGCTAATGATCTACTTCTAGCCATTCTCAATGCCTAATTCACTTTATTCAATTAGATAACTCATCTAGAATCAAAGTCCTTTCCTATCCTGCCAGATAATAAAGTTATTAATTTAAAATTTACAAACCAAAATAGATTTGAACTTCAATTAATTCAGTTCCCACATGAAGCACTAAGTTATTGATCATAGGGAGTTCAAAGTATCTATCATGCACATAGTCTACGATAAATCCTTGAATTTTATAGATAAATCCCATGCAGAATAGATAAGCCAACAACTTGGCCTTCTTAAGCATCCAAAGTGTCTAAAGTCCATAATGGATTAAAGTAAACTAAAACCAAAGCTTTATTCAAACTAAAATCACTAAATTGTTCATCATTCAAACCAATAAACTTAAATAAAAGTAAACTAAAATATTAAAAATAACTATAAGCTTCACGTCTTAGCCCTAGCTAAGAGATTTGGCCAACCATTGTCATAGTTGAACTAAACTCAAACGAAAACATGAAAAACAACTTAGAACCGAAAGATTGAAAAAGAAGAACGACTCCATAGAAGCTCTTTAACCTCTTGCTCTCTCTCTCTCTCTCAAACCCTAATTTGTATCTAGAATAGCCTAAATCACCCCTTTAAATAGGAAAATTCTGTACCAACTTTGTACAACTTAAATTTTTTGCATTTTTGTTACACTTCGGTGGCACCGATGATCACCTTTAGTTACACTGAGACCAGTCGAAGGGTCCTCCGATTGCAACTAAATATTCTCATAATATGTTTGAACTCTCTGTCTCATTTACGTCACACTGAACATCGCTTCAGTGGCCCCTACCAGTCAAGCTGAATTAAGTCTGAAAATCAATATTTCTTGCTGGACTAATTTTTACACTTTTGGTTGGACTGAACATTTTGTTATTTGACTGTGTGATTTTTTAGCCTAGGCACTTGGTTTTCTTAGATCTTTGGCACTTGAATTCTTTAAAATTGTCCTCCAAACATCTAATACTCATTGTGATCATTCTTTAAGCATTAAATCTTTGCTTTAATCGTCATTTTCATCTTAATTCTCCAAATTACCTCGTATAATAAAACAAATGTATTTAGATCAATTTAGCATGCCTATGCATATAAGACCAATACACAATTGAGGGTAAATATGTAATATTTCATACTCAACCCAATGCTCCCCCTAAATTTCTCTCCATATCTCTATCAATTCACTGGAACAACAAATAAAACCTGTAAACTATAATTCAACTTATTTTGGTGAGACTTGTTCTCCTCCTTTTTCATCAGTATTTGACAAAGAGTTAATTCCATACCTATACCAATAAATTCAGAATACATAAATGTAACACCCTGTACTTTCCAGTACTCGAACGTTACCATTTAAAACCTAGTTAATGAATAGAAGTAACCTGGACCATCCCTCAAGCCGTTTAATAACACTAGGACGAGTTTAGAGGCTAGTCGGGACGTCCACTAACAACTTCGACTCTCGAACCACCAACTTAGGATCTGCAACATTCCACGAATTAACCCAACCTTTGGATTTTGGCCCCAACCCTGCTATTGCAAAATTCAATTACTCAAGGCATACTAGGAGGTTACAAGTAGTCCTAGAGCCATCCATTAGGGGTTGTAGGAGCTGAGTTGAACCCTACATCAGCCAAGAGGGTAAGTTTAACTAATCACTTCAAGATAAAGATGTTGTAGGTCACCAATACGGACACTGTATACTACTATCACCGTTTGAGGATTAATTAATGGCCAACCAGGCACTTGAAACCTCTGAAAACCCCTTTCAACTGTTAAAACAAAATCTCAGACCCCTCTGACCATTGAATCGCGATGTATGGGCCAGATAAAGCCCCGAAGAGTTTAGTACAGCCCACTTAGGCCTCAGTTGCACCCCACACTGGGCCAGGACCCCTGGGCGGGGTCCTTAAATAGAATGGACGGAGTAGATTCATCACAAACATTACTGTGAACCGCACGCGGGGTGCATGTGCACCCAGCATACCCATGCATGATGTGCACTGAACAAAGCTCGTCGGTCAAATGACCTTTGACCGAGCACTCACGCAAAAACAAGAGGAATCCCTCCTTCCATTTTAGAATTTGAATCTGATGAGCTACAAGCCCCAAAGTCGACCACACTGAGTACTTCTTGGATGATCCAAGCTTCTCGTGGGGCCTGCCTAACCAAAACGGTATAGGGGTTTGGACCCATGCATAGGAATGTAGGAGTTGGGTCTCAACCGTCCATTCCTTTCATGTATAGCTAGGATCCAAGATGAGGGACCATTAGGTGGCTTAGTGGGCAAGCCAACACTAGTTTATCCAAGGGATTACAGCCATCCACTTGCCTGCTTGAGAGAAGTCCTCTCACAACCTAAAATGGCCAGGCATGTTAAAAAGGAAGAAAAAGGAGTTTTTCTTTTTATGGATAGAAGAAGCTGTCACAACTATGACCGTTCCCTGGGGCTGCGTGGAGCCATCCCAGCCCTTCTAGTAGGGTGGTATGAGATGAGAAGGTGCATTATCTCATCTTATGAGAAAAAGAAGAAAAATCGGATCTCTCATGAGATGAACCAGGGTTTGTGTTGGTAGCCTAAAAAGTGGGCCCCTCACTGATCAGGGGACCCATCTGGTCTGCTCAAATGGACCATATCATGGCAATACACATAGGACAACAATTTGCCATTGATGCTCGAATCATCTTCCCCATTAACTTGTTTGAGCCTGGTCACGAGATGGGCCCCACCAGACCCAAAGGATGTACTTTTGGGAAGGCCAATGTTTTAGCAATCCATCCCCAAACATGGATGGGCCACATGCATAATCATCTTTTGATCATAATCGTTGCATGAGAAGAGCTTTTTCCAACCGTTGATGGCATCTCTCCCTGCCTGCTTCCACACCAGGAAAAGAAAGGGAGAGAGAGAAAGAAAGAAATCAAAGAGAAACGAGAGAGGGAGAGAGAAATGAAGAAAGAAATCAAAGAGAAAAGAGAGGGAGAGAGAAAGTGAGGAAGAAAAGAAAGAGGGAGAGAATAGGAGAGTGGCCCACCCTACTGACTGGGTCTGGTAACGGCCTAACTACCTGTCCCTTTTCCTTCTTTTTAGGTAGATTTTAGCCACCTTGGAGGCTGAAACAGTGATCCAACCTAGCTGCAAATTCAGACCAAAGTCAGGCCCTGCACCAGGCTGAAAAATAGCCCTCTTGCTGGGCCGTTAAAAGGTCCGAAGCAGGGATCACACAAGCCATGAAAATAGCATTCAGCTACTATATAAATGTAGGTGAAAACCAGCTTGAAAATGGCTGAACATGTAACTTGAAAATAGCTGGAAGTTACAACTTGAAAATGGCTGATAGTCAGGCTGAAGGCAGTTGAAAATCTGCTTGGGAACGACTGAGATTTTGACCCGAAAATAGCTGATTATCCAGCTTGAAAAATAGCCTAAAAACCTGTAACCTAAAACAGTTGAAAACTCAGCTTAAGGGTAGTTGAAATAGGGGCCAAGATTGGGACCCAAACCAGGCTGAAAGCAAACCTTCTGCTAGACCGTCAATCAGTCTGAAACAGGCCTCATCAGACCATGAAAAACTAGTAGATCTCCAGGCCATTGAAATGAGATGATCAGGCCCTTAACTAGACCGGAAGTTAGAAGAGAGCATGCCCTTACAGGACCTCCAAACGGGCTGGTAAAAAGTGTTGCTGCAGGCCTTCAAACTGGCCTCAATCCTAAGCTGAAACCAGGCCTAGATTTGTGCTAAAACTGGGCTCCAGCTGGGGCATTGGTTCAACATGGAACTAGGTTTTCATCAGCTTTCAAACTGGGCTACAGACATCTCTTACCTGGGCATGAAATAGGCTCAAAATGACCCTTAAAAGGGCCTTCAATCCAGCCCAGAAGCTGGCCGCACCTAATTTCACCAGGTGGGCCTCACGTTAACTCATAGTGGGTTGTACGAAGCCTACAGGGTGGGCCACATCCGAGTTTCAAGCTCAGTGGGCCACACCATCGTCAGACAATGGGCCGCACATGAGTTTCAAACTCAGTAGGCCGCACCATCTTCAATGTCGGCTGCACTATGCACCATCATGGGTCTCATCTTAAACCACAGGTGGGCCGCACCCTGTAAATAGGGTGGGCTGCACGCTGCATGGTTTAGATGGGCCACACCCAACTTGCGTGTGGGCCCATAGGTGCTTATGGGCCGACCATTGTAGTCCTAGGGCGGTCAGCCCAGTGAAATTGTGGAGTTCGTTTGGTACCTATTAGACTGGGTCCAGTTAGGCCCAGTCTAGGCCTTGTTTATGGATGTAACCTAGGCCCAATTTGGGCCACTTGTTGGACCAAGATCTGGTGGGCCTGGACACCCCAAATTCAGGCCCAAATGCCCTTGTTCATGGGCCCTCACAAACCTACATAATATCAATTGATTTAAAACCTTGGAAATATGTGGCTAATACAAGCTATGAACTCTAGGGGCTACTTGCGCTATTCTTGGGCCGTAAAATATTCACATAAACGTTGAATCGGAGTAAATACCGTGACCCTCTAGGTGATGATTTTTCTTCCCCTTGAACTTTCCATCTCTAAACTAGATCAAGGATAGTTCTTTTAGCAGTTGCAAATGATATCCTAGGAGTGGATGATCATTCGACTTGCTTGCTTAAATACATGCCTTATAATTATACTTAGCCAATGATTAACTATTGAACAGATATTTGAGAAATGATTAAATCTCTAACCTTTTTTTTTATCACCGATTATGGGTCCGATCCTTTGATTAGTTTACTATTATCACATGTTTTAAAAATTCATTGAATCACATAATTGTCTTATTTAAAAGTATGCCCTTGATTCACCAAGGCATTGATTAGTTGTGCTAGAACTATATATTTAGAACTGAATCATGTTTATATATTTATGTATCGTATGATTATATTGGTTGCAAGTCACATAATGATTGAAACTTCTCTATAAAAACTCCTATTAAAAGCAATTCCGTGCTTAGGGTGTAACAGAACTAATTACAATGAGAATAGACCCTTAACATGGAGGTTATGGTTAGTGGTGGTTTAGTTCATGGGATTTGCCATTTATGGAGTGATTCCACTTATGTGACTATGGAATGAACCTCGCAACATTTATTACCAACATTGTTACTCGTATTTGAATCATACATACTGTCTCATTTAGTCGCTGCATTTAAAGATTTAAACATTTCATTCCTAGTCAGTATATGGTGGTAGTTCCCTTATATTGAGAATTGACTGACCACGTGTTGATGTGTTCTATCCATACCCTAAAGCAGTAGTCTCATGAGTCGAGGATGGTGGTATAGGACCTATGCCCGAGCTGTCGGCTTACGCTGGTGACGAGCCCCCGTAGTGACCTTGAGCTTATTTAAATTGGCTGATTATAACTGGACTAATAATGGTTTGGCTAATCATGCATACATAGCATACCCACTGTATTGGAGAGTTTGGCACTACACACATACTATGTACTTTCGCTGGTGACCGGCTATATTGGTGAGTTTGGGACTACGCATGTGCTATGTACTTTCACTAGTGATCAGCTATATTGGTGAGTTTGGCACTACCCACGTATTACGTACTTTCACTGGTGACCGACCACATTGCTCGGGTGACAAGCCCAATGTCTGCACGGATGAGCATCCCTAGGGCGATGATTACATTCACGCATCCATGCATATAATAAGACTACATTTACTATTTTTTAGTTGCCTGGACATTTTATATTACTTCTTATCTAGGTCGGTGGTGTGTAATATTGAGGGGAGATCACACTAAGCTGGCCACTCATTCATTAATGTTTAACCATACAGAGGAGGTAGGTACAGGTGCTGATGGACGTGCGGTGGACCCGGAGTCATCCATAGTTGATGAGGAATTTTATGACGAGGAGTCACATTAGGAAGCGGCTATGTACTATGATTTGAATCAGTATGATTAGTTGTCTTAGTTTTTGAATAATTATATTTTGGAAATTTGTATATGGGCCTCAGCTGAGTGGCCCAGGATATTGTTTTGGGTTGGGATGCACCTATTCTACACTTTACTTCTATTAATCGCACTTTGATTTGATTGAGTTGATCACCAGTTAACACCAGGTTTTCAGGAAATGAGTTGTATACTTGGGTCTCGAAAACCAGGATGTTACAAGTTGGTATCAAAGCGGAGTCTAAGATAGCCTGGTTGTGAGATCCATATGCAATATCCTTAAGTAAATAACTAGGAGAAACTTAAGAGTTTCCCCTAGGAAGAAGTTAGGATGAGCAAACATAGATACTAAAATACTTAGGGTCCCTTAGATGGCAGTAGGATAAAGAACTGCTCTCGTACTAACTAAAAGGGAATACGAACATAAACTGAACTCTTAGGACCCTTGGGAACGTCAAGATGGTCATTTGGGCTTAAGAACGGGAACCTTAACCTCTTGAAATTTCAACTAGGAATGTCATGTAGATTTATGGACTAAACTTGAACACCACACGGTAGGCATGATGATGGGATCTCTAACTTTAGTATTACTTCATTATTAACTAAAAGCATTTTTGCAATGCCTAAACCGCAAACTTTGATCCTTCAGGAAGCCATGCTGCCTGTGTTGAGGTCATAGCGAACCAACACAATTGATATCCATCCCATCCCTTCAACTGAGCGTCAAAGGGAGCGTAGCCACAAGTACATGCCTGGCCTCCCACTTGGGGTTACAAACATAGACCACGAATCAGAAGCAGTGGGGGACTCTCCTTCCCCCCAGATCCTCACATCGGGTCTACCATCGCGATATTTCGAACAGAGGACGCCTACCGTTAAGGCATCCGTAGGAGGGCAGATCGGGGCAGCAGCTTTTGCAGCCATTGAGCAAATGGCTGCAGCCATTCAACGGCAACAAGATATGTTCATGCGATAATAGCAGGACATGTATATGCTAATGATGGAGTCCTTGCGGGGTAGGGACCACAGAAAGGCATCTCAAGAGAGAGATGGCAGAAGTGCGGACATTTTTAAACAATTCCAGAGGCTTTGGCCTCCAACATTCGAAGGGACGCATACCCAGTGTAGGAAGAATACTGGCTGGCAAGGATAAACAAACTGATGCGACCTTTATAGTGCTCGGATGCACAGATGGTAACCTTGGCTACCTACTTTGTAGAGGGAGTGGCAGATAACTAGTGGCAAAGTATGCAACGAGGCATCCCGACCACATACGCCTGGACGTGGGCCAGCTTCAAAACAAAATTTTTGGAAAAATACTTTCCGCGATCGTGGCGAAATGAGAAGATCGCACAATTCCTGAAGCTAGAGTAGGGGAACCTGACCGTCGTGCAATACGAGGCAAGATTTAACGAACTATCCCGGTATGTACCCACGGCCCTTGAGGACAAAGAATACAAGTTGCAAAAGTTTAAGGAAGGGCTTAAGCCCAGGATACAGTCTCGTCTATGCATGTGGGATTTCGGGGCTTCTCGGAATTGGTATGCAAAGCAGTGAGAGTAGAGAAGGACTACGAGCACACCATTCGCTCCTGCCTCCCAGCCCAAGAAACTCCAGTCCGACCGAGGTAGACTCCTCTTACTCCGCCCATTCCAGCAGGAGGGATCGGAGTCTAGCCCATATGTGCCCCACCTGCGCCCCTAAGGATGTACTGCGAGTACTGCAACTAGAATGGCCACATTGCCCGATATTACTATAGGAGGAGAGTCGATGAGGGTGTCCCACAACCAGTGAATCGCCCCTAGCCGAACCAAGCAGCAGCTAGAGCGGCACCTAGGCCGTGGCTGCCTAGACTGGGACCCCTGGCTTAACAAAGGGTTCCCCCGACTCGGATGTATGTTGTTGCCATTATGGGAGCTGAAGAGAACCCTCTCCAGGCAATCCATGGTACAACTCATATTAATGGTACGCCTATACTCCACTCGTTTGATTCTGACGCAACTTTATCTTTCATAGATTCTAGTATTGCAACCAGGCTAGAATTGAACACAACTCGATGCATGCCCCCCTAGTCGTGGTTTCAAATTCGTTGAAACAGACAAAGTATGCAAAGCATGTCCCCCAACCCTCACCTATCCAACAACATGCCACTTGTATAATCCTCCCACATTAATAATCAATATGAGCATTATTAAATCCTAATGGTAAAAACTTCTTTAAGGGGGGTAGAGGGTAAGTACCCTTGTCTTAGTAGTGAGTCATGGGGTACTTTCTTATACAAATAAAGTTATGACGGAGAACGAACGAATGCATATGGACATCATGAGATAGATTGTTGTCTATATTCATAGTCGGGTACTGAATTTCAGGGGCGAAATTCTCTTTAAGGGGGATAGTTTGTAATGCCCCGTACTTTCTAGTACTCGAGCGTTACCATTTAAAACCTAGTTAATGAATAGAAGTAACCTGGACCATCCCTCACGTTGTTCAATAACACCTAGACAAGTTTAGAGGCTAGTCAGGACATCCACTAACAACTTTGACTCTCGAACCACCAACTCAGGATCTGCAACATTCCACGAATTAACCCAACCTTTGGATTTTGGCCCCAACCTTGCTATTACAAAATTCAATTACTTAAGGCATACTAGGAGGTTCCAAGTAGTCTTAGAGCCATCCATTAGGGGCTGTAGGAGCTGAGTTGAACCCTACATTAGCCAAGAGGGTAAGTTTAACTAATCACTTCAAGATAAAGATGTTATAGGTCACCAATACGGATACTGTATACTACTATCACCCTTCGAGGATTAATTAATGGCCAACCAGGCACTTGAAACCTCTGAAAACCCCTTTCAACCGTTAAAACAAAATCTTGGACCCATATGGCCATTGAATCGCGATGTATGGGCTAGATAAAGCCTCGAAGAGTTTACTACGGCCCACCTGGGCCTCAGTTGCACCCCAAACTAGGCTAGGACCCCTGGGCGTGGCCCCCAAACCGAATGGATGGAATAGATTCATCACAAACATTACTATGGACCACACGCGGGGTGCATGTGCACCTAGCATACCCGTGCACGATGTGCACTGAACCAAGCTCGTCGGTTAAATGACTTTTGACCGACCACTCATGCAAAAACAAGAGGAATCCCTGCTGCCATTTTAGAATTTGAATCTGATGAGCTACAAGCCCCAAAGTGGACTACACTGGGCACTTTCTGGATGATCCAATCCATCCATTTTTCTTGTGGGGCCCACCTAACCAAAATGGTATAAGGGTTTGGACCCATGCATAGGAATGTAGGAGTTGGGTCTCAACCATCCATCCCTTTCATGTATGGCTAGGATCAAAGATGAGGGACCATCTGTCACACCCCAAACTCGGAAACCGGGCTCACGAAATTCCCAATCGCTGTATCTGGTGCCAACAACCTCTGTAGTACCCCATTCTCGGCTCTCAGCGCCCATACGCCAGATTTCGATCCTGGGATCCTACAAGGAGGATTTTTTTAACATACGTTTATCTCATAAGAAGCATAACCACAAGTTTAACCAAATCACAGAGGCAACATCATCACATATCCACTAATATAAACAGTTGAATACAGTGTTGAAAAGAAAATATACATATATCGAAAATCAAGCTCCAGAAGACCACTGCACGCTCCAAGCTCAACGTTGCTGCGACCTATCACCACCTGCACGCATCTATCATCTATAAGCTTATAGAAAGCTTAGAGGATGGTGTAAGTGTGTACGCAAGGTAAGCGTGCTCAGAATGCAATATCAGAGTAATGCAGAAACATGCTGGTAAGTTCATAAATATCATCAGCCTTATCTAGGGCATGCGATGTAAAAATATAATAAGCCAATATCATATACTGAGGAAGTAATGTAGATTAGATATGCAATGCGGAGACTAGCAAGTCAAATGTCATATACTATGGATGCAATGCAATATGCGGTGCAAATAAAATGACTAATCTAGAGCGTGAAGTCAGGATGATAGTACGTAGTATCGCAGGCTATAGGGTCCATTACAAGGGACTTCTATCCAAACTAGTCTCATACCTAAATTTGGATAGATAGACTCAACATGGTAAACTCTTGATCTCAGGTTGGTCGTGCGCCCCAACCGAAATCCTGGCCATTGCGAAGTTACACATAACAATTAGTTGTGCACCATCATCCGGAGTGGATAGTGAATGAATGAATGAATAAGTATAATACTGAGTATGCAACTCCTGCTCAATAAGTTCACATATCAGTACCATACATCTCTGGGATCATTACTGGGGTCTAGTACACTCTACATGCAATCGCCGCCCACTGGATGTGCAACCATGCATGTGGAAGGACTTCACCATCCGCCTGGCCAGTAGTCAGCTAATATCTACCTGGCACATTGATAGGGGATCCATTTACGAGGTGGTCAAACTTGGCCTAACTATGCTCACTGCCCTCGGGCGGGTAAGGCCACAACCCCTTCCCAACCGACCACGACATAGTGGGAGATACGGCCTACTAGTATTTGGCACTCAGGTGCTCATGTATCCACTCGGTCTAGACATTGGGGCATCTCCTAGCCACGAAGGTTTATAAATTTTCACCCAGGGACATTTATAGTGTCCGTATGCTAGAATCAAACATTTTTGATGTCCCACCTGGCCATCTATGTCATGCCTGGGGAGGCTACGACCCTGATGTCATTAGGGCGTATAGTAGTTATATCCCAAAATGTGATATGCATGAGTCATACCATCCAGTCATGCATCAAACCTACGCGTACCATGTGCTCATGTGGGGCAACTCCATCTCTCAAGGAGTCCCATAAATAACCTGCCCTATGACATATGCAATGGTCAATCACATCTCATAACAAACTTGTAGATGATGCGTATGGGCATGTATCATGATGCTATGCTGTCACATACTCATAATCGGCATCGATAATCGGCCTCGACAATCGGCCTTGATATTCGGCCTCGACAATAGGCCTCGACAATCGACCTCATTAGTAAGCCTCGATGATGAACATCGATAATCAACCTCGACAATTAGCCTCGACAATTGGAATCAGACTCAACAATCGGAATTGGTCTTGTTAATCGGCCTCGACAATTGAAATCAGTGAGAATGGGCCAAACAAGGCCTATGGGAAGGTCACAATGTGGACATTCAACCATCATTGCCTATCAATGTGGACATTTAACCAACATTGCCCCTTATGAGTGGCCTACATAGAGCCTAACATATAGTGGACCCATGGCCTCACACAAGGTCCTAATACACATCACGATGGGCCTCACATACATCACATTGGGCCTCACTCATAGGCCTCATATACATCATTTTGGGCCTCAAAATATGGGCCAATATATATCACATCAGATCTCATCAAAGGGGCCCTAAATACATCATATTAGGCCTCACCAAATGGGCTAATTATATCACATCGGGCCTCATCAAATGGGCCCCAAATACATCATATTTGGCCTCACCAAATAGGCCGAATATACATTATGTTGGGCCTCACACAAGGGCCACAAATACATCTTATTGGGCTGTATCAATGAGCCGCACCAATGGGCCTTATATACATCAAGTGGGTTGTATCAACGGCCGCATAGATATACAATACATACATTATGGTGGGCCGCACAAATGGACGGCATAAATATATAATACATGCATCACAGCGGGCCGCACAAATGGACAGATGGTGTGTATAAAATGCATACACCACGGTCAGCCCACACAAACATGCATCAAGGTGGGTCCCACCAACACGTCCAGATGGACAACATGGAGCAACTCATACATTACAGAGTGCCCCACACATCTAAATGGACGATGTGGAGAAACACATACATCACGGGCGCCCCTAGCACCGTGGACGGTGGATACAAAACATATATCATTAAGGTGGGTCCCACCAGCACGTCTAGAACGTACGGACAGCAGGGATGCAGAATACATAAATCAAGGTGGGCTTCCCACCGTCCTGGTGAATGGACGGCTGGATGAAACAAAACATCTCGGTGGCCCATAGAACAAGCTGACATCAATATAGCAGCTAGGGTGCTGCTCGTCCACAGATGGACAACGTTGATAAACACATGCATCATGTGGAGTCCACACGTGTGTGAGTCCCATGGCTGCTATGCAACATATATCACGGTGTGGCCCACGATTGCACAGTGTGAATATAACACGTACCACATGATCAGACCCACTGATCATGCGAACGTAAATACAGCAACTGTATAGCTATTGTGAGGGACATCAGCTAATCAGTTTCCAAAGAGGTGGGTCCCACGTATGGCCGACCATAATATTATTTAAATATATTATTATATTATATTATATATTTATCTATATATGGATCATGTGGGCGACATCACACGTGGACAGAGCATACATCGGTGGGCTCCACCATCTGGATAGTAAAAATAGATGGACGGTGGGGATTTGACCCACACATCATGGTGTAGTCCACCGTCCAGACATCTAGAAGGTGTGGATTATCACATACACCATGGTTGTGGCCCACGGAACTTGCTGACGTTTCAACAGTAGTGGGACCCACCGTCCCTACAAAAATGGATGGACGACATATATAAAACACATACATCAGCTAGGTCCCACAGACCTTACTGACATCATAGCAGTGGGTCTCACAGAGCTTGGTGGTGTCAATATACCAGTTATATAACTGGTGTGAGGTACCCAGCCAGCCCATTTTCCCATATCAGGTGGGTCCCTAATGCATGGCCCACCAGAACTTGCTGTCGCTGTACAACAGTTATATAGATATTGTAGGTACACCGGCCAATCAGCTTTCAAGGTTGGGTCCATCTCATGGATGGCATGGATCAAGTGGGCCATATAATCATCATCATCATCAAGAACAAAAAGAAAGAGAAGAGAGAGAGAGAGAGAGAGAGAGAGAGAGAGAGAGACGGTGTTGTGGAGGGACCTCGCCACTATGGGCCCCTCATATGATTATAACATATACATCAAATTGGGTCCCATCACAAGTGGGCCATCAAATTAAAAATCAATGGTAGATCACCCACTAATCCTTCTTCTTCCTCCCTAGCCTTCCAATGCTCCAAAAGTGCTCCTTCAATGGTGGAGATGATGATCCAAGGGTGGAGATGGGAGATAGAGTGGTAGGGAGTGGGCCACACATGGCTCTTCTCATGGAGAGCTTGGACGTTTCCTCTCCTTAGGAGTTGCTTAGGAGAGTGAGAAATGAGAGAAGGGAGTGATGGATGATGGGTGGAGTGATGGGTGATAGGTGTAAGGAAGGGATGGGTGGAGAGAGAGAGAGAGTCGACTTTGGGGATGGGTTGTATACTTGGGGATGGGATAGAGTACTTGACTTGATGGGTTGTGTACTTTGATTGATTGATGGGATTGATTTGACATTTAGTAGAGATTTTCTTATGCGGCATTTTCTTAAAAAAAATGTGGGCCCACAACTCCAGGCCAGGGTAACGCTTCGGTGCGTGAGATGCGGCGTTGGAACAGCGGCGACGGTGTGGTCACAAGCATACAAGTCTTGGGCCAAGCCGACTCAGAGCAACAAGATGTGACTCAGGGTATAAATGCTATCAACGCGTCGTGGGTCACTGAAAATCAACCGGGAGGACCACGAGAGTCTATGGAACGGTACGGTCTAGGATACGGGTCTTACACCATCAGGTGGCTTGGTGGGCAAGCCAACACTGGTTTATCCAAGGGATTACAACCATCCCCTTGCCAGTATGAGAGAAGTCCTCGCACAACCAAAAATGGTCGGGCAAGCTAGAAAGGAAGAAAAAGGAGTTTTTCCATTTATGAATAGAAGAAGCTGTCATAACTGTGACCATTCCCTGGGGCCACGTGGAGCCATCCCAGCCCTTCCAGTAGGGTGGTACGAGATGAGAAGGTGAGTTATATCATCTCATGAGAAAAAGAAGAAAACTCGGATCTCTCATGAGATGAACAAGGGTTTACATTGGTGGCCCAAAAAGTGGACGCCACATTGATCTGGGGACCCATCTGGTCTGCTTAAATGGACCAGATCATGGCAATACACGTAGGACCTGCCATTGATGCTCGGATCATCTTCCCCATTAACTCATCTGAGTCTGGTCATGAGATGGGCCCCACCAAACCCAAAGGATGTACTTTCGGGAAGGCTAAGATGTTAGCAATCCATCCCTAAACATGGATGGGCCCCATGCATAGTCATCTTTCAAGCACAACCATTGCATGAGGAGAGCCCTTTTCCAACCATTGGTGGCATCTTTCCCTGCCTATAAATAAGACACCACTGCCCTCTGCTTCCACACTAGAAAAAGAAAGGGAGAGAGAAAGAAAGAAAGAAATTAAAGAGAAAAGAGAGAGGGAGAGAGAAAGTGAGAAAGAAAAGAAAGAGGGAGAGAATAGGAACGTGGGCCACCCTACCGACTAGGTCAGGTAACGGCCTAACCACCCTTCCCTTTTCATATTTTTAGGTAGATTTTAGCCATGTTGGAGGCCAAAACAGCTCTCCAACCTAGCTGCAAATTCAGACCAAAGTCAGGCCCCACACCAGGCTAAAAAATGGCCCTCCTGCTAGGCTGTTAAAAGGTCCGAAGTAGGGATGAAACAAGCCATGCAAACAACATTCAGCTGTAGTATAAATGCAACTAAAAACTAGCTTAAAAATAGCTGGAAGCTACAACTTGAAAATGGCCAACAGTTGGCCTAAAGGTAGTTGAAAATCAGCATGGGAAAGGCTCAGATTTCGACCCAGAAATAGCTGATTGTCCAACTTGAAAAATAGCCTAAAACCCTGCAACTTGAAATAGCTGAAAACTCAACTCAAGGGTAACTGAAATTGGGGCCAAGATTGGGACCCAAACCAGGGTGAAAGCAAAACTTCTGCTGGATTGTCAATTAGTCTAAAATAGGGATGAAACAGGCCTTATTAGACCATGCAAAACTAGTAGATCTCCAGGCCATGGAACTGAGATGATCAGGCCCTTAGCTGGACCAAAAGTTGGTAGACTGCAGGCCCTTATAGGACCTCCAAGCTGGGCCGTAAAAAGGGCTACAGGAGGCCTTCAAACAGGCCTCAACCCCAAGCTGAAACTAGGCTTGGAGTTGTGCTAAAACTGGGCTCCATCTGGGCCATGGGTTCAACATGGATACAGGCTTTCATTAGCCTTCAAACTGGGCTGCAAACATCTCTTACCTAGGCCCTGAAATAGGCTTAAGACGACCCTTAAAAGGGCCTTGAATCCAGCCCAGAAGCAGGCCGCACCTCATTTCACTAAGTGGGCCTCACGTTAACTCATAGTGGGCTACACGAAGCCTGAAGGATGGGCCGCACCCAAGTTTTAAGCTCATTGGGCCACACCATCCTCAGATAGTGGGCCACACATGAGTTTCAAACTCAGTGGGCTGCACCATCTTCAAACAGTGGGCCTCACCTTAAATCAATGTGGGTTGCACTACGCACCACTGTGGTTGTCACCTTGAACCATAGGTGGGCCGCACCTTACAAATAGGGTGGGCCGCACGCTGCATGGTTCAGATGGGCCACACTCAACTTGCATGTGGGCCCATGGGTGCTTATGGGCCGACCATTGTAGGCCTAGGGCTGTCAGCCCAGCGAAATTGTGGGGTTCATTTGGGACCTATCAGACTGGGTCCAGTTAGGCCCAGTCCAGGCCTTGCTTATGGATGTAACCTAGGCCCAATTTGGACCACTTGTTGGACCAAGATCTGGTGGGCCTGGACACCCCAAATTCAGGCCCAAATGGCCTTGTTCATGGGCCCTCACAAACCCACACAATATCAATTAATTTAAAACCTTGGAAATATGTGGCTAATACAAGCTATGAACTTTAGGGGCTACATGCACTATTCTTGGGCCGTAAGATATTCACAGAAACGTTAAATCAGAGTAAATACCACGACCCTCCAGGTGATGATTTTTCTTTCCCTTGAGCTTTCCATCTTTAAACTGGATCAAGGATAGTTCTTTTTGTAGTTGTAAATGATATCCTAGGAGTGAATGATCATTCGACTTGCTTGCTTAAATACATGCCTTATAATTGTACTTAGCCGATGGTTAACTATTGAACAAATATTTTAGAAATGATTAAATCTCTAACCTTTTTTTATCACCGATCATGGGTCCAATCCTTTGATTAGTTTACCATTATCACATGTTTTAGAAATTCATTAAATCACATGATTGTCTTATCTAAAAGTACGTCCTAGATTCACTGAGGCATTTGATTAGTTGTCCTAGAGTTATATGTTTAGAACTGAATCATGTTTATATGTTTATGTATCATATGATTATATTGGTTGCAAATCACATAATGATTGAAACCTCTCTATGAAAACTCCTATTAAAAGAGAGTCCGTGCTTTGGGTGTAACAGAACTGATTATGATGAGAATAGACCCTCAACATGGAGGTTATGGTTAGTGGTGGTTTAGTTCATGGGATTTATCATTTATGGAGTGATTCCACTTACCTGATTATCGAATGAACCTCGCAACATTTATTGCCACCGTTGTTACTTGTATTTGAATCATACATACCATCTAATTTAATCGTTGCATTTAAAGATTTCTATATTTCATTCATAGTCAACATACGGTGGTATTTTCTTTATATTGAGAATTGATTGACCATGTGTTGATGTGTTTTATATACACCCTAAAGCGGTGGTCTCATAAGTCGGGGATGGTGGTATGTGGCCAATGCCCGAGCTGTCGGCTTACACTGGTGACGAGCCCCGTAGTGACCTTGAGCTTATTTAAATTGGTTAATTGTAACTGAACTAATAATGGTTTGGCTAATCATGCATACATAGCATACCGACCGTATTGGAGAGTTTGGCCTTACGCACGTACTATGTACTTTCGCTGGGGACCGACTATATTGGTGAGTTTGGGACTACGCACGTGCTATGTACTTTCGCTGGTGACCGGCTATACTGGTGAGTTTGGCACTACGCACGTACTACGTACTTCCGTTGGTGACCGGCCACATTGCATGGGTGACAAGCCCAATGTCCACACGGATGAGTATCCCCGGGTGATGATTACATTCACGCATCTATGCCTATAATAAGACTGCATTTACTATGTTTTGGTTGCGTGGACATTTTATGCTACTTCTTATCTAGGGCGGCGGTGTGTAATCTTGAGGAGAGATCACATTGAGCTGGCCACTCATTCATCAATGTTTAACCGTATAGAGGAGGCAGGTACAGGTGCTGATGGATGTCCAATAGACCCGGAGTCAGCCATAGTCGAAGAGGAATTTTATGATGAGGAGTCGCATCAGGAAGCGGTTGCGTACTATGATTTGGATTAGTAGGATTAGTTGTGTTAGCTTTTGAACAATTATATTTTAAAATTTTGTATATGGGCCCTAGCTGAGTGGCCCAGGATATTGTTTTGGGTTGAGATGCATCTATACTACGCTTTGCTTCTATTAATCGTACTTTGATTTGATTGAGTTGATCACCAGTTAACACCAGGTTTTAGGAAACGAGTTGTATACTCAGGTCTTGAAAATCAGGGCATTACAATAAAGCTCTATAAGTCATACATTTACCAATAAGCACATACTGATTAGGGAATTTAGGGTGCATATAAACATAAAAAAAACATGAAGCATGCATATATGGTCATTACAAAAAAAAAAAAAAAAAAAAAAAAAAAAAATGTATCAAGCAACATGACTAATGCTAGTTTAACAATAAACATGTGATACCAAAATTCATTAACTTTAAAGCCTAACGTATCAAACAAAAAATGAGGTTAAAAAATCCTCTAATTTACCTATTGAGCAAGTAATGAGGTTCAAATTCTCAGATTTAACCATAAGGCTCACTCAATAAGGCTTCAATCCTCAAATTTACCTATTAAGCCCAAATAGATCTCTATAAAATTGCATGGAATAGTCTACCACGGTAGGTGGAAGCACGACAGAGTTATAAAATGAATGGATATGTCTTAGAGGGGGGGGGGGGGGGCAAGGGTGATTAAGACCAAATATTTTCTTTACCTTTTTAACACACAATTACTTACTTAAACTAATATGCCAATTAATCTAAGCAAGGCATTTTACCATTAATGCTTCCAAGTCAATAATGTGTCCAATCACATAGACTACAAAACATATAATTCATCCAATCATGTACACATATAATTCACAAATTTAATTCACAAGAATAATTAGAAATATGCTTAATGTTGAGTGTGAAATATTATATATTTTTCTCTTGTTATTCATTGGTTTTATAAGCATAGATGTGCTTAATTAATCCAATTACGTATGTTTTCTTATGTGAGGTGATTTGGAGAGCTAGGGTGAAAAGGACACTTAAATAGAAGATTTAATGCTCAAAGAATGACCAAAAGAAGATTTGGATATTTAGAGGTGTTTAATGAAGTATTCAAGTGCCAAAGATCTAAGAAAACAAAGTGCAAAGGAGAGAGAAGATTGGATGAATCACAAAGAGATACAAAAGAATAAACAGACTATTTGGTCCTACATAAGGTTAGTTCGGTCCAACCGAATGTGCACAAAATAGTTAAGTAACAAATGATGATTTTTAGAGTTACTTCAGTTTAACATTCGGTCCAATCGAAGCCAGCTTCGGTGCAACCGAAGGTCCCTTCAGTGCGACCTAAGGAATACAGGAACTACAGATGTAAATCAAGGAAATTTAGTTGCAATCTAGAGTTAAATTGGTACGACTGAGACATGTTCGGTGCGACCGAAACATATCGTCGATTGCATGCGAAGCATAAAAAAGTGCATAAATTGAAGTCAGTTTCAATTCAGTTCTGATTTTTCCTATTTCAAGGGGTGTTTTAAGCTTTTTTAGATACAGATTAGGGTAGAAGGTGTAGATCAAGGAGTTATGGAGCCTCTATGGAGTCTTTCTTCTGCAATCATTCGGTTCTGTTTAGTTTTTATATTTTTCTTTTGGAGTTTTATTTCAATCATGCCTTTGATTGGATAATATCTTAGCTGGAGCTAAGAAGTGAAGCTTATAGTTATTCTTAATTCTTAGTTTACTGTTTTTCAAGTATTTAATTTGATTGGTGAAATTTTTTTATTGATATTTGGTTTGAATGAAGATATATCTTTAGTTTACTTTGATCCATTGTCGACTTCGGGCACATTGGATGCTTAGGAAAGCTAAGAATAGTTTCTTATCTATTTTGTAAGGGATTGATCTGTAAAATCCATTGATTTATCGTAGACTCCAGGAACGATATATGCTTTGAATTCTATGCGATCAATACTTTGGTGCATGTTGAAGGAACCAGTTCAATTGAAGTTCAAAGATGTTTTTAGTTTATGAATAATGAATTAATTGTTTTATTATTCGGCTGGATAGGATAGGACTTCGATTCCAGTTGAGAAATTCAATTGAATAAAGTAAATTAACATTAAGATACAGCTATAAGTGGATCCTTGGCGCTTTACTGTTTTATTCTTAATAATTTCTCTCACAATTACTCTAATAAAATTCTAGTAGTAAGTTTAGTTCTAGTTTTAATTCTATAGTATTTCAAAAATTGCACAATTGCAAGTCCCTATGGGTACGACCTCGGTCTCACTAAGTTATTACTATATCACAACCCTGCACTTAGGGTTGTCATAACAAATTTTTTGTGCCGTTGTCGGGGAGTTCGACTACATTTTTTTGAAATACATTAGTATCAGAATTACGTTTAGTTTTCCCCTGTATTTCTAGATTAGGGTTTTCTAAATATTTTTAAATACTAACATTGTTTCTTTTACTTTGTAGAATCTAACATAGAATCGTCAATCGGGTAATATTTTTCCAACCCTCTTGCTTAAGTATTTCAGATTCTTTATTTTTCTATTTTTACTATAAGTAAGTCTGGTTTGGAATTAGGTGTAAGATTGTTTCATGCCCAAGTGGGTCCTTAATAACATTATACGTCTCTTAAGTGAATGAGGATTAGTTGAAGGTTTGCCTATACATCATCAGATTAGACACACGTTAAGATCTTCCGAGCTGGCAAAAAATCTGACTGAAAATGAACCTCATCATCCTGCTAAAGAACAACAAGATGAGGACGATGTGCACAATGGTTCTCAACTGAGAATGTTACGTGATTATTTCTAACCACTGAAGATGAGTACACCTTCCTGCATAGTCTTTCCACATAATACAGGAAACGTGGATTTCAAGCCAAGAGTGAACCAACTACTCCTGAAGTTTTATGGACTAGATTCTAAGCGTCCTTATCTACATCCCAAAGAGTTCGATGAGATTGTAGCAACTCTACAATTCCACAACGTGTCTTATGACACCTTAAGGTTAAAATTGTTCCCTTTTTCTTTAAAGGAGAAAGCCAAGTCATGGCTTCTCCTTAAGACCAAGATTGATCAGGACATGGGCTGAGATGACCTGGGAGTTCCTAAAAAAGTTCTTCCTAGTTCACAAAACCAACACCCTAAGGAGAGAGATTAGAATTTCCCTCAGAAAGAGGAAAAAACATTCTTCCAATGCCAGGAAAGATTCAAGGATATTCTAAATGCTTGCCCATATTATGGCTACGAAATTTGACAGGTCATAAGCTTTTTCTATGATGGACTAACTTTGCCTATACGCCAATTCGTAGAGATGATGTGCAATGGGAATTTATGAATAATGATCTTGATGATGCATGAGACTATTTTGATATGCTTGCTAAAAACGCACAGTCATGAGATACTTCATCAAACTCCACTAACCCCAAATCAATTGATTTCAAGGAGAATGGAGGAAATTACATCTTAAGGGAGGAAGATGATGTGAATGTCAGGGTGGTTAACCTTACGAGAAAGGTCGAGGCCATGGAACTAAAAAGAGTAGAAATGGTCAAACCCGACAAGACCGTTGAAGTTATTTGTGGTATTCGTGCTAGTAACATACACTTGACAGAAGAGTATCCTACAATTTTTGCATTTTAAGAGTTGTTACATGAGCAATTCAATGCCGTGAACAATTATCAAAGGACGTTCAATGCTCCCATCTTGAACACGTGATATTTTAATTGATGGAACCACCTAAACTATAGTTGGAGGAATGGGCAAATGACCAATACAAACATAAATTCTCAAGGAACTCTTCCTTCAATCTTCAATCCATTAAATCAGAAAAGAACCCAAGAGGATACAATTCAAAAATTTATCCAGAATTAAGAGTAATTTAATTAAAATACAATACAAGCATTCTAGGATATTAAAACATCCTTGGGAGTGTTTTTATCGTCCATTCAAAGAATTGAGACACAACTTGCTGATAGGGAAAAGGGGACTCTTCCAGTCCAACCTCTACCTAACCCAAAACCATAATATGAAATAAGCGACCCAAGCTCTTTGAACCAACATGTAGAGCAAGAAAAATCCATCACCGCTCTTAGTATTAGTAAAATAATTGACAAGAACACCACAACGAGGGTTGAGAAGCCTAAGGACTTGGAAGAATTTGAGAGGAATGATGGACCTAACAATGCTACCTATGAGAAAGAATTGAAAAAATAGTACAAGCTAGTTGCTCCATTCCCACAAAGGTTGATCTCACCAAAACCTCTATCAAACACTCATGATATCTTGGAGGTCTAAAATGGGTAAAAATCAACATCCCCTTGTTGGATGCTATAAATCAGATCCCGTCATATGCCTAGTTCCTAAACGATTTACGTGCAACCAAGAGACGACAAAACATCCAAAAAAAAATATTTTTGACAAAGAAAGTGAGTTCCATCCTTAAACAAGATGTACCCTAGGAATATAAAGAACCCAGTAGCTCGACCATCTCTTATGTGATTGGGGATCACTGGATTAAACATGAACTACTTAATTTTGGGATGAGTGTGAATCTGATCACATACTCAGTTTACAAATAGCTTGGCCTAGGTGAATTAAAACCCATCAAGACCACACTTCAACTTATTGATCGTTCAGTTTGTATACCGAGAGGGACAAAAGAGGACATGCTTGTCCAAGTCAATAAATTCTATTATCCAGTGGATTTCATTGTTTTGGATACATAGTTCGTCATTGATGTGAGAACGCAAATTCTTATCATTATTGGTAAACCATTCCTACCTACATCAAATGCCATAATCAATTGTAGGAATAGAATTATGAAAACTATCCTTTGGAAACATTACACTTGAGTTGAACATATTTAAAATGTGAAAACAACCAGAGGATGGTGATAATGCCCACAATGTTAATTTGATCGACTCATTCGTGGAAGATAAGTCACTTTTGACTTTGTACTCCGACAGTCTAAAGATTTGCTTGGCCCACTCCACTGATTTAGATGATGACATGATTAGGGAGATGGACGTTTTTCTTGATGCGACACCGATACTTGAAATTAACTGGTGGAGGCCAAAATTTGAAATATTACCCCAAACTGATGTAAGCTAATATCGTTTAGTATCAAGGCACCAAAGCTTGACCTAAAACCATTGCTTACTGATCTTAAATATGCCTATTTTGGTTAAGATGAAACATATTTAGCAGTGATTTCTTCCCATTTGGATGAAGAACAAGAGAGTATGCTTATTTTTACTATCAAGGAACATAAAGGAGCCCTTGGGTGAACGATTGTAGACCTCAAAGGAATTGATCCTTTGATTTGTACTCATTGCATTTACCTCAATGACAATGCAAAAATGTCTAGACAACCACAACGCTAGTTAAATCCAAACATGAAAGAAGTGGTTAAAGATGAGGTGTTAAAGTTATTGGATGTGTGCATCATATAACCAATATCTGATAGCCAATAAGTGAGTCCAACTCAAGTGGTACTCTGTTGAGACCTAAATATTACATATTTATCCCTTCAATTACATTAGTTTTCTTGGTATTTAAGTATTAATCCAATATAATTATGTATGTTTTCATCATGCGAGGTGATTTAGAAGTATAAGATGAAAACGCGCTTAAAATGATGGAATTAGATCTCAAAAGAAGATAATGAAGATTTGGAGATTTGGATGTCATTAATAAAAAATTTATATGCTAAAGATGTCACGCCCCAAACTCAGAAACCGAGCTAACAAAATTCCAAATCATCAAATCCAGCGCTGACAGCCTCCATAGTATCCCATTCTCGGCTCCTGACACCCATATGCCAGATTCTGATCCTAGGATCTTACAAGGAGGATTTTCAGTGTAATTTTTTTAACGGTTAATTTGTTTAGGCGATTACACATTTTGTTCATAGTATGAACACATATCCAAGAGACAAACATGTTCGACATGTCACATATAATATGGTGCACCATCTCAATAGTAATGGAGGAAACAATAGCAAACTCCAACAACTCTTATATGCATCCTGAAAAAGTAAGTCATACGTATGAGCAAACCATAGCTCGTGAGTCTACTGCGTGCTAGAAGTAAAACATGTCTTATCAGGTCGCTCACGTAAAGACATCCAAAACAACCATAGGCAAGTTATCAACCAAGCATGTTATCATATGTGAGTAGGTTATCAATTAAGCATGTCGTATAACTATATAGTTTATCATGAACATGACATCAATAATAAGCATGGCACTCAACAAGCGACCATGAATCATTAAAGTAGCCAATCATCATGAACAAGATAATCAAATTCTAATTTCTACTATATGACATAGGATGGAAGGGTAATGACAGAGCTAGCATATAGAGTCGGGATGAACGATGCATGAGTCAAATGCTGAACATCCCTCCTTTCTGCGAGTACATCTCCACCAAGAATCATAAACATACCACATATGGGTAATCCACCATCCTCACATAAGAGTGGGACAAAATCCCCAATCATCCAATATCAGAGTAAGTTGAAATACCAGCAAGTCCATGAATGAGAAAATGTTGGCAAGTCCATGAATGCTATGAGCCGTACCAAGGCTATGAGATGTAAGGTATGAATGCTGTAAGCCATACCAAGGCTATGCGATGTAAGGCATGAATGCTGTCAGCCATATCAAGGCTATGCGATGCAAGGCATACATATCCAAATTTCATATACTAAGGATGCATATGCAGTATGCAATGCAAAAGAAATGATATGTGATATGTAGAGGATGCAAGGCAATATGCAATGGAAACAAAATGATAAAGCTGAAGTGTGTAGTCGGGATGACAGTACGTGGTATCACAAGTTGTGGAGTTCATCACAAGGGACTTCTATCCAAACCAGTTCCATACCTAAATTTGGATAGTTAGACTCAATGTGGTAAACTCCTGATCTCAGGTTGGTCGCGAGCCCAACCGAAATCCTGGCCATTGTGAACGTACACATAATGATTTAGTTGCACACCACTAGCCCGAGTAGATAATGAATAAATGAATGAATGAGTCAAATGCTGAGTATGCAACTCCTTCTCAGTAAATCTACATATCAGTATCGTACATCTCTGGGATCATCATCGGGGTCTAGTACACTCAACACTAACTTGCCGTCCCATCTAAGAGCACAACCGAGTAAGTGGAAGAGTCCTCACTATCCACCTGCCAATATCGGGCCCGACTCATCAATAGTGGACCCATTCCTCAAGTTGCTTCAGACTTGGCGTAGTCATTGTCCCCTCACTCAGGCAGTTAAGGGCACACCCCCTTCCAACCGGCCATGACACAGTGGGAGACGCGGTCAACCGGTATTCGGCCCTCATGCGCTCATGCATCCACTTGGTTTATACATTGGAGCATCCCCTGGCCACAGGGGTTTAGGGTCTTTCACCCACGGACATCTAAAGTGCCCATATACTGAATCCTAAGCACTTCTGGTGTCCCATTTAACCATCCACGATAAGCATGTGGATGCCACAACCTTGATGTCTCTAGGATGCTAAACGATCATATCACAAAATGTGAGATGCATGAGTCATACCATCCAGTCATTTATCAAACTTGCGCGTACCGCGTGCTCATGTGGGCAACTCCATCTCTCAGGGAGTCCCATAAACAACTAGCCTAATGGCACATGTTATGATCAATCATTCCTCATAACAAGCATGTAAATGATGTGTATGGCCATGTGTCATGATGCTATACTAAGCATATTCTCAGTGTGTCCTACTAGACTAGGTACACTAGCATGACTATCAAATATAAACAATAATCGACCTAAACACAAGAATAACCAATGTGACATGAGGGTCCATATATATAAGTGTCTTCAATAGCACATTGAGGCCCTATGCCTCTTGTGAATACTTAACAAATGGCCACCAGGGCTCCTATAACACGCACATATATAAGGTGCATAGGTTATGGTGGTACACATGTTCTAACATGTATCATCGTTATCATAGGCATTATTCAACATCAAATTTATTCTCATAACATGTATCAGGAACTCATGTGCATAGAGTATGTAGCATATAGGGATTCACATACATCATCAATATCATGGCCATTGTCCAATACTATCATTATACATGCCTTAGATATTAGTTGTCTATCATGCATAAGGTTATCCTTACGTCCACCAACATCATTTATTTATCATTATCCACGCATCAAGTAAAATATGGTTTTCTTATCCACATTGTCATCAAGACAATCAATACATGCATTATTATCACTTTGATATCAAGCATGGTGGTCAACTAGCATGTTTTGTCATCACGTATATAAATATATAATATCATCATCATTACCATGAGGATAATTTTCACTTCATGATTAACATAAGAAATGTCATAAGTAACATAAATAATTACTCATCCATCATCAATGCATATGCCATAATTCATCATCCATTAAATCATATCTATCATTTCAACCAACACTCATAATCATCATTATCATGTTACAATACATGTATCATCATCTCACCCATCACTAGGTACATCCTACCTAGTGTGACTTCCACACTGGACTTGAACTACTTACAAGGCATGGGGTCGTATAGGTCAAGTGTGAGTCCCACTTGGTGAACCAATAGGCCAACCCAAGGGCATAAATGTCCAACCACAATGCTTTCAGTGGTGTGGATCTAGTTCCACAACTAAGTAGGCGCTACACATTCCACCAACTAGAAACAATGCATAATCTCAAACATAAAGGATAACATGCTATCATCTTTCATGTTATATATTATATTGGGCTTACTAGCCACATACACAACAAACCAAGAAAAAAGCCCAATTATCCAGTTTATGCATTGTAAAATAGGTCTCTCTAAGTGGGGTCCACTAGACAAGAGTGTAATGCCTCGAAAAATATGTACAAAGACTGGAGTACCACCTCAGGCAGAAATCACTAAGGACCGAATCCTTTAGAAATTAAACAAAAATTAATTAAGAACTAAATTGAATTAATCGGCAGATTAGCCTATACCACTTTAAATACGAACTGTAAGATCTAAAACGAGTAGAACCGCTAACGCTATGATACCTAAAAATGTAGGATCAATCTCAAAACCTAGTTGCTCTTGGGAACAGCTTGAAACTCCGTATCGGACCTAAACCACGCGTTGAAAGTCTGATTAGCGCAAAACTATATGGTTATGACCGCCTTACTAGGCTTGACAACCATCTCAAAAATCAAGTCCTAATAGTATCAAAAAATGCACAACTTGGCTCGGAGCGAAGTGCGTGAGAAACACAAATATCTTTAGAAAGCGAACTCGAACTTAAGTGAATTGGGTAGTTTGCTTACGGGCCAAATTTAAGGTTTTATACCATCAGATTCTGATCCAACTGCACCCTTAGATCAGGAAAAATGTAATGCCCTGAAATTGGGGGGTCGAGCATAACTCAGTTCCCAAGTTCCAAAACATCACTTATGCAACATATTTAATAATGGATGTATGTTGACTGTATTAGTGCATAAAACATGGAATAGATTAAGTCAAAACACAGATATAATTCAGGGATAAGTAAAGAAAGCAAGCGGAAGACTTATAGAAATATATGTGTACAAGTGTAAATCCCTGAAGTACATTCACAAACCAGGTCATAATGAAAGTGTTACTTATTAAAATTACAAGTATCAAGTTACATCATTTAAATCCCAAAAATAATCCCCGCATCCCGCGCATCAGACCAAGGCTCGCTAGAACCCGTCTGAAAACTGCATATAAGAGAAAGTAGCCTCATCATCATCCATCTCCTGCTCTGCCTCAGAAGTCGCATCCACATCTGCAACATCAGAACCTAAGACAGAGTCTGGTGGGTGTTTAACACCGCCCCAGAACGTGGGAGTGAGTGATCAACTCAGTGGAACAATAAGGCACTGGTTAACATGTTATCAGTTCAATCAAGCAGTAATGATAAAGCAGAACAAGTAAACAAATCCTAAGTACTCTTATTAATGCAAGAATGTATGCAAAATGATGCATGCCCTCACGCATACACCCTCAGCGTCTTCATCTTACGTTACGCATGACACCACCTCAAAGTGTGCCACATCTACAAAGTACATGCAGTACATGAATATGATTACCAAGTTGTTATTAGTCCTTTTCATACAGCAGGATTGGGAAGCTAGGATACCTTCCTCATATCACCATCCAAACAGTGATCCATTCCAGGGTCGTCAGTCCTAGACATCTCATACGATCATATTGTTGTAGGTCGTTGCAAAGGGCTCGTCACCAATCAATGCACGCCTTTCATACCTTTATTACCACAGTTTGACTCGTCACCTCATTGCGGTATCCAAGTATGCTTGAGGTCACTACAAAGGGCTCGTCACCAATCAATGTAGGCCGACAGCACGAATATAGTGTCTCATACCACCATAATCGGCTCACGAGTTTAGTTGCTCACTGGTCACTACGGGGAGGCTCGTCACCCCAGCGTAGGCTGACAGCTCGACCACGGTGTCCCATACCACCATGTCTGGCTCATGAGTCTTAGCGGATCAAGTACCATGGTTAATAGGATTTCACTGGCAAGTTCGGTACCCTAGATTCAAGCAGTAGCGTCCATACATGGTGAACATACATCGGATAATCGGGTTACTTGACGAACTCGACTAGCACGAGCGCACGTTGGGTTGAACGACATAAAGTGCGCGAACACTCCGGGTGGCCAAACTACTGCCGACAACTCTAATATGACTCGGGTTCGTCTAATCACGTCCTTTGTGGCAAAAGTGATCTTAGCCACAGCCTTATGGTCAATTACCGATTTCCTGAACTAAAGCATAGTCCCACACACATTACACTACAACAGATATTCATATCGAATGTAAAACAGTAATGGAACAACAATTTCAATCATGAAATACTCAAGCATTTGAAGATTATCAACTTAACATAAATGTAAGCATAAGTAATGCTTGAACTTAAATAACAAAGAATGTAACTAGCAAGAAAGAAATCATACACATCAATAGGAGTATTGAGAATCATAGTGTAATACGTTACACTTTAGATCATTCAGACATTTCTACAAACACTTAGAATACATAAAACAACATACATGATGTATGTTGAAAAACAAGCATTTGGACAATTCCTTTTTCCAAGGAGTCGTCGCACATACATCTAGCATGCATACATGACAAATAATCATGGCAAACATAAGTTCATATTTTATACATATACGATACTTTATACATACACACAGAATACACAAATCTCAATATAACACATGCATATCAGGAACGCACAGTAAATACAACATTTGGCATGCGAAATCTCATCCATAACAAGAATAAATCATTAACTGGCATTGAAAGCCTAGAAAACCATAACCTATACACTTAAAGTCCGTACTTTAAGCCAGAAAAGAAACATCGAACTGATTTAGACGAGTTGTCTTCGTCAACGGCGATAGAATACCCTAAAACAAGGATAGAAATGAGATACAGAAACACCAAGACTATTCTAAGCTCTAACACAGATTAGGGCTAGTTTAACTTACCCCAAAATGAACTCATTATTGTCAGAATAATGATTCAAAGTGAAAGTTCAAGGATGTAGAAGAACAGGAAAGAATCCAAGATGATTCACCAACTTCTCTCTCACTTTCTCTCTCTATTCCACTCCCTTTCCAAGCTAGGGTTAGAGAAAATTCGTATGGAAAAGAGAGCTAGGGTTTAAGGACTATAAATAGGCCTCATATTGATGAAAATAACCCCAGGGACAAGGTATACTTAGGTTATAACCAAAGTAAGCCTCTCTCGATCTAACGAAGCACTTCCAGTGGGCCAAATACCACGAAAGGTCGGACTTAAGCTCACTGACCATGGATCTAGGTCAGGCTGAGTTTTCTTACCGACCGGCTCTTCAGATCAGCCGTGGCGGACCACACTTAATTCAATGGTCACGGAATCTCGATTAGGTCCACAAGCACAAGGATATGCCTGGGCCACCTTCCCTGATCAGAGGGTGAAATTGGGTCAAAATTCGACGGTCAGATAGCTTAAAATCGTCGCGCAAGCGACACGACTCAGATTTCATAAAAGCTTAATAAATTTCCAACCGTTCTCACACTCTTCACTCCGAACTCAATCAAATCGACCCAGAACATCACATGGACTTGATTTTTGAGGTGATGGTCAAGCCCAGCATAGTGACTGCAACAGCCTAAGATCATCGCTATCGGACTTTCGACGCGCGGTCCAGGTCCGATCCAGAACTTCCAAAAAATCTCCAGAACAATTGGATTTAGCGATGGATCCCAGATTTCAGAGTAACATAGTGCTAACTAATCTACAAGTTTTGAGTCATGCAGATCGAATTTAAAGTGATTGATGCGAATTTCACAAGAAATCGAGTATAGCGCTAATTACCCCAAAAAACAACTACTTAGGGAAAGATAAGCACAAAATTTCCGAGGTCATTACAATCTACCCCCCTTAAGAAAATTTCATCTTCGAAATTCATACCTTCATATAATCTTCAAGGATCAGAGGGTAGGTCTTTCTGACCTCAGCTTCAGATTCCCAAGTAGCCTCTTCCACACCTTGATGTGTCCATAGCACCTTCACAAGAGGGATAACATTGCTACGCAATACCTGCTCCTTCCTGTCGAGAATACCCGTCGGTCGCACTACATAAGTGGCATCCTCACTCAACTGCACTTGCTCCCACCTGATAATATGCGAAGGATCAGGAATGTACTTCTTCAGCATAGAAACATGAAATACGTTATGCACGCCCGCAAGAGGTGTGGGCAAAGCAAGGCGGTATGCTACCTCTCCCACTCCATCCAGAACTTGAAATGGACCAATAAATCTCGGCGTCAGCTTCCCCTTCTTACCGAACTGCAGAACTACCTTCATAGGAGAGACCTTCAGAAAAACATGGTCTCCAACCTCAAACTCAAGCGGTCGATGCCTCGTATCAGCATAACTCTTCTGCCTACTCTGTGTTGTCAAAAGTCGACGTCGAATGATGTCAACCTTCTCTGAAGTCACCTGCACCAACTCTGGGCCAAGCAAACTATGCTCACCAATTTCTGCCCAACAATGTAGTGCTTTGCACGGGCGACCATACAACGCCTCATAAGGAGCCATGCCGATACTCACCTGGAAACTATTATTATACGCGAACTCTGCATACTGAAGACAATCATCCCAACTGTCCTTGAAATCTAAAACACAAACTCGCAACATATCTTCCAAGATCTGATTCACGCTCTCCGTCTGCCCATCTGTTTGCGGATGAAACGCGGTGCTGAACTTTAGTTTCACACCCATCGCTTCCTGGATACGAGTCCAGAAGATAGATGTAAAACGAGTGTCTCTATCAGACACAATCTCCAGGGGAACTCCATGCAGACATACTATCTCCTTAATATACAACCTAGCCAACTCGTCTGCAGAGTAAGTGACTTTGATCGGTAAGAAATGCGCCGACTTCGTTAATCGGTCGACGATCACCCAAATAGAATCATATCCCTTTCTCGTCCTCGGCAACCCAGAAATAAAATCCATAGAGATGAAGTCCCACTTCCATTCAGCTATGGGCATGGGCTGCAGCAACCCAGGAGGTCGGCGATGCTCTTCCTTGACCTGCTGGCACGTGAGACAACGAGAAACAAATTCAGCAATTTGGACCTTCATATTGTCCCACCAATAAGATCTCCTCATATCCTGATACATTTTCGTGCTACCTGGATGCATCGCAAGTTTAGAACTATGGGCCAACTCGAGAACCTTCCGTCTCAAGTCAGGGATGTCAGGAACACATAATCGGCCATGGAATCGTAGGCCCCCATCAGAATTAACACTCTAGTCGGAGTTCTTATCTGTACCAACCCGCTTCCTCATCTTCACCAAAAGCTCATCACCTGCTTGAGCTGCAACGATCCTCTCGTCGATAAGGGGCTGCACACAAATGTGTGCAATAACCTCATATGGCTCAACCACTGTAAGCTTCTGCTGAAAATTATGCATGAACTCCAACATATCCCACTCTGCTATCATCAGCGAAGCCGCAAACTCAATAGCCTTCTTGCGACTCAACGCATCTGCCACAAGGTTTGCCTTGCCCGGATGGTAAGAAACATTGAACTTGAAGTCCTTCAATGTTTTCATCTATCGGCGCTGCCTCATATTCAAATCATGCTACGTGAAAATATACTTAAGGCTCTTGTGGTCGTAAAAGAGCTCGAACTCCTCACCATAGAGGTAATGTCTCCAAAGCTTTAATGCGAAGATGACAGCTGCTAACTCCAGGTCGTGCGCAGGGTAATTCTCTTCGTGTTTTCTCAACTGACGCGAAGCATAAGCAATCACCTTCAACCATTTGTTTCAACCCAGACCAATGCAAGAGGCGTCGGTATATATAATATACTTAACCCCTTGCTCGCAATACTAGCACAGGGGCGGACGTCAACTTGTCCTTCGATTCCTGAAAGCTAACTCCGCCCGCTCATTCCAAGCAAACTTCAAATCCTTCCATGTCAACTGCGACAACGGTCCGGCAATCTTCGAGAAGTCTTGAATGAAGCGTCGATAATAGCCTCCAAGACCGAGAAAACTCCTTACCTCGGTAACCGAACCAGGCAGTCCTGCACTGCACCTACCTTGGCAAGATCGACGGCTATCCCTTCCTTGGACACCACATGTCCCAGGAACTTGACTTCCTCTTTCGAAAATCACACTTCTTGAATTGCGCAAAGAGAAACTGATTCGAGTATCCAAAACCGCTCTTAAGTGCTCCTCGTGTTCTACCCGACTGCCAAATAAATCAAGATGTCATCGATAAAGACAATGACGAATCGGAACAGAATGGCCGAAACACCTGTTCATCGATCCATGAACACGGCCGATGCGTTCGTAAGCTAAACGACATCACGAGGAACTCATAATGACCGAAGCTAGTCCTGAAAGTCTTCCGCACGTCCCCATCCTTGACGCCCAACTGATGATACCTCGATCGCAGATAACCTTTGAAAAGTACCGTGCCCCCTTCAATCGATCAAACAGATCATCAATCTTGGGCAAAGGGTACTTATTCTTCACAGATACTAGTTCAACTGCGATAATCAATACACAATCGTAAGGAACCATCCTTCTTCTTCACAAAGCAGTGCTCCCCAAGGAGACACACTAGGCCGAATAAAACCCAAATCCAGCAAACCATCTATCTGCTTCCTCAACTCCTCCATTTCACTTGGAGGCATACGATAGGTGGGTAATGAAATGGGCGCCGCACCAGGCATAAGATCGATAGCAAAATCAATCTCACGCTGAGGAGGTAATCCAAGAATCGACTCAAACACATCTTCAAATTCTCGAACTACCGGCGTACTAACTAATGCCGATTCAGCCATACTCTCCAACAGAGAAGAATAATAATCAATACGAAGAGGGTAACTGACCTGAACTGGGAAAGTAACAGTCTCGCCCTCAGGTCCATGGATCGTCACTATCTAGCTTCACAATCAATCTCATCTCGCATCCTCATGAGCCAATCCATACCGATAATAACATCGTAATGATAAAGCGGTGCGACTAAGAAATCAACACGGATCGATCCACTTCCCAGATCGACCAAACAATCCAAGCAACGCTTGCCCAAAGTAGATAAAATCCCCGTAGCGGTAGTAAGCGTCACTCCTTGCATAGGAACAGATCTCAAACCCAAACGCCTAACTGCCGCATAAGATATAAGAGAAGTAGTGGACCCTGTATCCACCAACATAAAAACGGGAATACCTTCAATGTGCGTTGTCACCTCGAAGGACCTCGACACCAAGTCAGACATAGGCGCTTCAGCTGAAAGCGCATGAACTCGAGCCTGCTGTTGACGATTCAGCGGAGGAACCATGGGCCGCTGAGGTGGCCTGAAGCTAGGAACTGCAGGCCTGAAGGATGGATGAGCTGGCGCTGATCGAAGAGGTGGAGGAGAGATAACCTGAGGCATCGGACGGCTAATCCTCTGCGGTGGAGTAAATCCACTAGCTCGTATACGGGATAAGCAAAAATGGTCCAAATGCCCTGTCTTCCCACAATATGAACATCGAAGATCAGCTCTCATCTGTTGAGCGGGCGGCACTGAACGCCTTGGAGGAGAATCTGCTCACGGCCTCTTGCCGAGGAAAGGTGCACCTTGAAAATCTGGTCGCGGCCTAGGAACCATCGGTGCTCGCATGCGGGATGACCTATCCCCGTCCTGCTCTGCTCGCAAAGACATGCTCACCAGCTCCGCATAAGAAGAAATGCTAGCACAGTAAATCTTCGATCGGATCTCAGGTCTCAATCCCTCAGAGAAATGCCGCATCCTCATCGGCTGATCGCCCAGGATCAAAGGAACATACCGACCCAGCTCAGTAAACCGGTTCTCATACTCCGTCACCGACAACCCTCCCTAGCGGAGGCGAAGGAACTCACTCTCCTTCTCATGTCAGTACGTAACACTTAGAGTACATAAAACAACATACATGACGTATGTTGAAAAACAAGCATTTGGACAATTCCTTTTTCCAAGGAGTCGTCGCACATACATTTAGCATGCATACATGACAAATAATCATGGCAAACATAAGTTCATATTTTATACGTATACGATACTTTATACATACACACAAAATACACAAATCTCAATATAACACATACATATCAAGAACGCACAGTAAATACAACATTTAGCATGCGAAATCTCATCCATAATAAGAATAAATCATTAACTGGCATTGAAAGCCTTGAAAACCATAACCTATACACTTAAAGTCCGCACCTTAAGCCAGAAAAGAAACACCGAACTGATTTAGACGAGTTGTCTTCGTCAACGGCGATAGAATACCCTAAAACAAGGATAGAAATGAGATACAGCAACACCAAGACTATTCTAAGCTCTAACACAGATTAAGCTTAGGTTAACTTACCCCCAAGATGAACTCAGAATCGTTAGAATAACGATTCAAAGTGAAAGTTCAAGGATGTAGAAGAATAGGAAAGAATCCAAGATGATTCACCAACTTCTCTCTCACTTTCTCTCTTTATTCCACTCCCTTTCTAAGCTAGGGTTAGAGAAAATTCGTATGGAAAAGAGAGTTAGGGTTTAAGGACTATAAATAGGCCTCATATTGATGAAAATAACCCCAGGGACAAGGTATACTTAGGTTATAACCAAAGCAAGCCTCTCTCGATCCAACGAAGCACTTCTAGTGGGCCAAATACCACGAAAGGTCGGACTTAAGCTCACTGACCATGGATCTAGGTCAGGCTGAGTTTTCATACCGACCGGCTCTTCAGATCAGTCGTGGCGGACCACACTCAATTTAACGGTCACGGAATCTCGATCAGGTCCACAAGTACAAGGATATGCCTAGGCCACCTTCCCTGATCAGAAGGTGAAATTGGGTCAGAATCCGATGGTCAGATAGCTTAAAATCGTCGCGCAAGCGACACGACTCAGATTTCATAAAAGCTTAATAAATTTCCAACCGTTCTCACACTCTTCACTTCGAACTCAATCAAATCGACCCAGAACATCACATGGACTTGATTTTTGAGGTGATGGTCAAGCCCGGCATAGTGACCGCAACAACCTATGATCATCGCTATCGAACTTTCGACGCGTGGTCCAGGTCCGATCCAGAACTTCCAAAAATTCTCTAGAACAACTGGATTTAGCGATGGATCCCAGATTTCAGAGTAACATAGCGCTAACTAATCTACAAGTTTTGAGTCATGCAGATCGAATTTAAAGTGATTGATGCGAATTTCACAAGCAATCGAGTATAGCGCTAATTACCCCAAAAACAACTACTTAGGGAAATATAAGCACAAAATTTCCAAAGTCAATATAGAAAATTTTCAACACAGGTCAGTGTACTTATGGCCCAGATCGAGTAAGGGAGATCTTTGAACTGAAACTGATCCTCCGCGGTCGATCCATGAACCCGATTGGACCAAAAACTTATCCTGACGTAGATCCATCGTTAGGGGATTTACTCCGAACCATATGCAGAAAAGGGGCCTCCAAATGTGCTCTGTTGGACCGAAACGGCCACTCTTTAGCTATAACCTAAGTATACCATGGCCCTGGGGCCATTGAGACCAGTTCTGGGCCTATATAAGTGCCTTAACCCACCCCACTTTCATTCCATACGAATTTAAAACCCTAGGAGAGGGAAGAAAGCAAAGAGAGAAGGAAAGAGAGCGAAAGTGAGAGAGAAAGTGGGAGATCGTTGCTGGCCTTCGATCCCACTGCTCCACGTGTCGAACTAGCCTTCCCATATCGCTATTCCGGTGATTCCGACTCTGTTCTTATGTAAGAAATCCTAACCTTAATCTATTTTATGGATTCAAATAGAGAAAGTGATGAAATAGCTAACCTATTTCATGCAATAGGTTGCCGTTGTGTCATAGACAAAGGCTTAGTGTTTAAACTGAGTTCGTTACGAGTCTACAGGCAAAAGGTGCAGACTATAAACATTTAGGTTATGGTTTTCAAGGCTTTCAATGTCAGCAATGATTTATGTATGACTTGATTGCTATCATATATGCTTAGATAGGATGCTTTTCATATATTACACATACGTGTAAACTATGTTGATTTTAAATGCATTCCATGTGTTTGTTGAAATGCCTGAATGAATATGGAATTTGGATTTGTGTTTGCCATGATTATTAATTGTAAACATATGATGGTTGTATGTGTGACAACTCCTTTGCGAAAGGACTCGTCATAATATATGTTATAACTAATGTATTACATGTATATGGATACGTGTAGTCTAAGTGTTTGATAAAATGCCTGAATGAGAAAATGCTTGTTGAACTATATTTAATAAGGGTGTTGAGGTAGGATCCCCAATCCCCTTACCTGTAGTTATAGTTTCCTTTATGTAACCTATCTTACTACTACGTGTTATGTGGATGAAATGCCTATGTATCATAACACGTGTACTATGTGTTTGTTGAAATGCTTAAATGAGATTGATACTAAAATTGGTCATCACATGGTGTCTTTAACTCTCACCTATGAATGCTATTTGTTTGAAGTGTGATTAGGACTACGACATAGTCCAGGCAATCGGTAACGGTTTACGATCAGTGGTCGAACTGGTTACCCACGATGGATACGTTCAATGAATCCGAGTCGTACGGTGATTATCGATAGTGGTTAGGCCACGAGGAGTGCTTATGCGCTCCATGTCGATTAATTCAACGTACGCTTATACTAGTCAAGCTTGTCAAGTAATTCGATTAGCCCAATGTATGTTCACCATGTATGGATGCTACTGCTTAAATCTAAGGTACCAAACTTACCAGTGAAGAGCCCGTTTAACCTTGGTACCTCGATCCGCTAAGACTCATGAGCCGGCCATAGTGGTATGGGACACCATGATTCAGCTGTCGGTCTACGCTGGGGCAACGAGCCTCCTCGTAGTGACCAGTGAGCAACCCAAACTCGTGAGCCGAATACGATGGTATGGGACATTGTATTCGAGCTGTTGGCCTACGCTAAGGTGACGAGCCTTTCCCATAGTGACCTCGAGTATAAACTAAGGCCTACACTAACGGTGACGATCCTCTTTGCAGTGACCTGAACTTGCCTGTCCACTACTTTTCAAATTAGGGGTGATGTTGCCCTATAACTTGCCTATCGTATGTGATTAACTAGGATTGACGACCCTACAGGGATCATTGTTTGAGATAATGATATAAAGGGAGGTACCTTAGCTTCCCAAACCTACTGTATGAATAAGCATAATTAAGAACTTGACTAATCATGTACATGCACCGCATTTGCATGTGCCTTTGGCGTTGGAGTTGAGCACAGAGGAAGGGGCGCATGCCGCGATCGTGAGATGATGTCACAGAGGGAGTGTAGGCAAGGGTATGCATCATTAATACATACCATCCTTGCATTAATCAGAGTACTTAGGAATGTTTGCTATATTTCTTTATCATTACTAGTTGACTAAATTGATGACATGTTAACCTTTGCCTTATAGCTCCACTGAGTTGATCACTCACTCCCACTCTGGGATGGTGTTTTAAAACACCAACCAGAAACTATTTTAGTTGTAGATGACGATGATGCTTATGAAGTAGAGTCGGACTTCTATGAAGACGAGGAGGAGTTCTCCTACATGTAACTCTCTGGCGGGCCTATGTAGACCTGGAGTTGCGCCAACGGGATTATAAGGTTACAAACTAGTTGAACATTACATTGTATCAATTTGTGAATTTTGGAACTATATGTGTAATTATTTAACCTGGTAATCTGTTCATACTCTGAGGGCTTACAACCATTTATATGCCTTATATATGTATCACAGTCTTCTGCTTGCGTAAATTAACTATCTCTGGAGTATGATATGCTATTTTAGTGTAATCTTATTCATGTTTAATGTACTAATACAGACAACATTTAATCATCATTATTTATGTTGCATAAGTGATGTGTTGGAACTTAGGAGTTGGGCTCTTGCTCGACCCCCAGTTTTTAGGGCGTTACACAGAGATAGTATGAAAGGTACGCTACCCCAGTAGGCAATGGGCTGCCCAACTGGCTCAAGAAAGGTTACCATTGTGGGTTTCTCACTCCCCAACAATTTCTCTTAGTGTTAAGCCCTCTTAGGCCTTAGGATTGCATCATTTAGATGGGCCCAAGGCCACCTATGTCTTAAGAGAACATTTGGACAACAAGATCTATCACTAAACATTTTACAAGTTATACAATACCCATTTACAAAAAATGCCAGCTGGACCTCATTACATGAAAGGTAAGGCCCATATAAGAGAACCCATACTAGATGACACAGGGTTTTAAGCCCAACAATATCTTAGAGTACTTTGTTAGAGTTTAGATGCTGCATTAAATGCTTTGGGAAGGTTGTGGACCCTACCGACGTAGCCCAACATAAATTCTATGTAAAACAAACTTTTGGCGTAGGGTTGGTTCTGGGTTGTTTTAGAGTCAGATTCATGATCATGTAGGGCCTACATATGGTGAAAGAAAATAACCACCTAGTAGTTCTATGTATGGGATTTACAAATTATAAGGCAGGCCCCATTGGTTGGGTGAGTACAATTTATGGTGATGGCCTAAACATGGGTACTTGGAGAAACTGTGCAGGAAATATAGTGTAGAGTTAGCTTTGGCCTGATCTTAAGTACGTCTCATGATCACAGGGGACCACCTTTCAGTGTGTCATCATGTGCCCTTGGTTGTACTATATATGCACTTCAAAAATTATAAGTTGGGACCAACTGGTAAAGCACATGAAATATTTGGTATAGGGCGAAACATAGGCAGTTTAATTTTTTGCACAACCATACCTGGCCCCATTCTAGGATCCACTCCCTGATCATGTGAGGTCTGATTTGACCCAATTAAAATATTATTTATCTATTCATTAGTATAGGTTAGAGGTTCTAAGTGGTGGCCTACTCAAACCTCCAACGTGTGGTCCACTACAAAGGCCTAAAGTTGGAACAAAACACAAATAATCAGATAGTTTTTAGAAATGGGGTCTGTCACAACTTAGGGCCCAATTTCCAAACACTTAGGGATCGTTCTTGACAAAAAGGTGAGACATCCTAGCTCACTTATATAAAGATTAAACATCCCCCAAAGTGAGACCCTTAACTGCAGAGTGTGGGGTCCACTACAAGGTGTCAAAGAGGCTTACATGCAATAAAGTCAAGAACTTAGAAAATTTTCAGTAAACAGAAAGTGTAAAGGGAATGAAATAGATCCAATGGCAAGTGAGGCCCACATGCTAGCTAACCATAGATAAGAGATACATAAAAATATACATGGGTTTTCAGATTGGATGAACTAATAAAATGCATAAATCACAAGTGATCCCACACCCAAGTGGGTCAATGAGAGGATAATTGTTATATATAAAATAGATCCAACATATTCATCAAGTAACACATGAAATATATATAGATGAAATCTCTATGATTAGATTCTCTGTTGGAAGATCTGATCCAATGGACGGTTTGGGAACAAGTCATTTAAGCTATTTATAGGTTTCGAGTCTTGGATCCATCTGGACCACACATAGAAATTCAAGATTTGTCCATACAAAGGTATCTATCGGTCCAGAATTTTCTAAATCTTATCATGAAAGAATCTGACCATAGGGACCATATATATGATTATTAACTATCTCAAGTATGTTAAGAGCAAATATCAAATACATCTGACCGTTGGAATCACGGATATGACCCAAACAAGAATGGTCATAACAAGCTCCTAAAATACATCTATCGTATAATGCCAGGATCTCAGCCGTCCGAACTCCGATTAAGGCTTATTATATACCATTGAAAAGATAGTTCAATTTTTTACGAATCCAATGGAACGTATATTTTTAATTCATTCATTAAAAGAGTTAAAAACAGGTCCATTTTAGGCAATTGGAATCCTATATGTGCTGCTGGATAACAACTAAGTAAACTTGATGTTATAGGTGATTGGACCGTGGGATGGATACGAAATTTGGCCCAGAGTTAGATCATATTGTAGTTTATATCATTCCCAAGTTTCAACTCCGTTCTTAGCACGATTTATTTTATATGAAATTTAGAACGTACTATTAAGAAATTTTTAAAAAAAGGATTACATATGAAGGGTGTGGATATGATGCTAATCATTTTGGACCTACTGACATGAGCCACTTTGCTGACCACCATAGACATAAATACATGCACACAAGAACTCCACACTAGTGGGGCCACACATATCAAGAAAATAAAAAGAGGAATAAAGAGGAGGATGAGGAAGATGGAGGGGGGGTGTAGACTCACCTTAATGAATGGATGGTTGGATGATGATGTGTGGTCCACGCCCTCCTGATCAATGGTGGGCCACACCTTGGCCCCTAAGTGCAAGAAAGCTCCTACTCTTATTTAGGAAATTGGGGGTTGAGGTGGCAAGATGATGTAACAAGTTTATGGGATCTTATTGGTGCTAAAAGTGAGGTGGAGTGTGATGTATGGTATGGGTAGTGGATGGATGAGGTGGATGGTGCTAAGCATGCATTGGCCAAGGTAGAAGAGATTTAGACATGCATTGACTAATGGATAGATAAGGGTTATGGGTTGTAGGTGATGCATGGTGGATGATGAAGTGGAGTGTTGCAATTGGTTGTTTGAAGTGATGTGGCACAAATCAAGACATGCATTGGATGAATGTATAAGATGGGGTCGACATGAGCCATGATTAGTTTCTAAGGCATAGGGAGAGAGCTAATGATGGGTTTTAGGATAGAATCCAATTTTGTTTTATAATGCTTGTCTTATATGTGCTAGCTCATATTTTTGTCATGTAGCAATTGTCCTATTTGTTGGTAATTTTCATCTTCTAAAAGTGGGCTTTAGGCCCACTTGGGCTCAAGTCCAATGGGCCTATCATAATAAAAGTTGCTTGTGCTAATGATACATAATTTGGGCCTTACATTTAATGGGTCATATCTCACTAACGGAGCATCGGATTGATGCGGAATTTTCACCATTATGATTGCAACGACGACGCGGTCCACATGATAGAGGTTTCAAGATCATCTGGAACAAATCACTTGGGTGAGTTTTCTAGGTGCACTAGGGTGTAGTGTATGGTCTATCGATGGTGCAAGTTGGGGCACATGTGCATATGAGCGATATTGCAAAAGACCGAGATCCCACATCCTACCCACCTTACAAAAAATTTCATCCTTGAAATTCTAACTAAGGTCACATTCAATCATGTTAAATAATGAACAACTGAATCCCAAAGATCATTGTATAATCACAATTAATTCATAGCATTTAGATAGGGCACAACAACCAAGAATACCTCAATCAAACATCAAATAAGTAAGTATAATAATCAAGGGACGAGAGTTCTAAATTTATACTCATGTGTTTTACATATTGGGATAACTAAGTGTTCCTACGTTTTCAAACATCAGAGTACACATAGGTTGCCCTAAGATTATTACTCTGATACCAAATCTTGTCACGGCCCAAACTTGGAAACCGGTCTCATAAAATTCTCAATCGTCGAATCAGGCATTGACAACCTCCATAGTATCCCATTCTCAGCTCCCGATACCCATATGCCAGATTCCGATCCTGAGATCCTACAAGGAGGATTTTCAGTGTGATTTTTCTAATAGTTAATTTGTTTAGGTGATTACACATTTTGTACATAGTATCAACACATATCAAAGAGACGAACTTGTTCGACATGTCACACATAATATGGTGTACCAGCTCAATAGAAACGAAGAAAATAATAGCAAACTCCAACAACTCTTGTATGCATCCTGAAAAAGTAAGCCATATGTATGGGCAAACCATAGCTCGTGAGTCTACTGCGTGCCAGGAGTAAAACACGTCTTATCAGGGCACTCCCGTAAAGACATCCAAAACAAACATAGGCATGTTATCAACCGAGCATGTTATCATATGTGAGCAGGTTATCAATTAAGCTTGTCATATAACTACATAGTTTATCATGAACATGACATCAATAATAGGCATGTCACTCAACAAGAGACCATGAATCATTAATGTAGCCAATCATCATTAATAAGATAATCAAATTTCAATTTTTACTATATGACATACGATGGAAGGGCAATGGCAGAGCTGGCGTGTGGAGTTAGGATAAATGAATGCATGAGTCAAATGTTAAACATCCCTCCTTTCTGCGAGTATATCTCTATAACACATGATACATCTCCACTAAGAATCACGAACATACCACATATGGGTAATCCACCATCCTCACATAAGAGTGGGACAAAATCTCCCATCATCCACTATCGGAGTAAGCGAAAATACTGGCAAGTCCATGAAATGGAAAATGCTGGTAAGTCCATGAATGCTATTAGCCATACTAAGGCTATGCGATGTAAGGCATGAATGCTGTCGACCATACAAAGGCTATGCGATACAAGGTATGAATGTTGTCGGCCATATCATGGCTATGCAATGCAAGACATGAATGTTGTCGGCCATACCAAGGCTATGCGATGCAAGGCCTACGTATCCAAATTTCATATACTGAGGATGTATATGCAGAGGATGCAATGCAGTATGTAATCCAAAAGAAATGATATGTCATATATAGAGGATGCATGCAGTATGCAATGCAAAGGAAATGATAAAGTTGGAGTATGTTGTCGGGATGATAGTACATGGTATCACAAGCTGTGGGGTTCATCACAAGGGACTTCTATCCAAACTAGTCCCATACAAAAATTTAGATAGTTAGACTCAATGTGGCAAACTCTTGATCTTAGGTTGGTTGTGCGCCCAACCAAAATCCTGACCATTGCGAAGACACACATAATGATTTGGTTATGCACCACCAGCCCGAGTGGTTAGTGAATGAATGAATGAAAGAATGAGTCAAATGTTGAGTACACAACTCATGCTCAGTAAATCCACATATTAGTACCATACATCTCTAGGATCATCACCGAGGTTTAGTACACTTAACACCAGCTTGTCGCCCCATCTAAGCACACAACTGGGTAAGTAGAAGAGACCTTACTATCTGCTTGCCAATATCCGGTCTACCTCATCGATAGCGAACCCATTCCTCAAGCTGGGTCAGACTCATCGTAGTCATTGCCCCCTCACTCGGGCGGGTAAGGCCACACCCCTTCCAACTGACCACAACACTAGGAGAGACATGACCAACTCATATTCGGCCCTCATGCACTCATGTATCTACTCGGTTTAGACATTGGAGCATCCCCTGGCCACGAGGGTTTAGGGTCTTTCACCCCATAGACATCCGAAGTGCCCATATGCTGAATCCCAAGCACTTTGGTGTCCAATTTGACCATCTATGATAAGCTTATTGGATGCCACAGCCTTGATGTCGCTAGGGCGCTAAACGATCATGTCACAAAATGTGAGATGCATGAGTCAAACCATCCAGTCATGCATCAAACCTGCGTGTACCGCGCACTCATGTAGGCAACTTCGTCTCTTAGGGAGGCTTATAAATAACCAGCCTAATGGCACATATTATGATCAATCACTCCTCATAACAAGTATGCAAATGATGTATATGGGCAAGTATCATGATGCTATACTAAGCATAGTCTCAGTGTGTCCTACTAGACTAGGTACACTAGCATGACTATCAGATATAAACAATAATTGGCCTAAACACAAGAATAGCCAATGTGACGTGAGGGTCCATATATATGTGTCTTCAGTAGCACACTAAGGCCCTATACCTCTTGTGAATACTTAATAGATGGCCACCAGGACTCCTATAACACACACATACATAAGGTGCATAGGTTATGGTGGTACACATGTTTTGACATGTATCATCATTATTATAGGCATCATTCAACATCAAATTTATCCTCATAACACGTATCATGCAATCATGTGCATAGAGTACATAACATATATGGATTCACTTGCATCATCAATATCATGGCCATTGTCCAATACTATCATTATACATGCCCTATATATTAATTGTCTATCATGCATAAGGTTATCCTTACGTCCACCAACATCATTTATTTATCATTATCCACGCATTAAGTAAAATATGGTTTTCTTATCCACGTTGTCATCAAGACAATCAATATGTGCATTATTATCACTTAGATATCAAGCATGGTGGGCAACTAGCATGTTTTGTCATCATGCATATAAATATATAATATTATCATCATTACCATGAGGATCATTTTCACTTCATGATTAACATAAGAAATGTCATAAGTAACATAAATAATTACTCATCCATCATCAATGCACATGCCATAATTCATCATCTATTAAATCATATCTATCATTTCAACCAACAACTCATAATCATCATTATCACGTTATGATACATGTATCATCATCTCACCCATCACTAGGTACGTCCTACCTAGTGTGACTTCCACACTGGACTCGAACTACATGCAAGGCATGGGGTCTTATAGGTCGAGTGTGAGTCCCACTTGGTGAACCAATGGCTAACCCAAGGGCATAAATGTCCAACGACAACACTTTCAGTGGTGTGGATCTAGTTCACAACTAAGTGGGCGCCACACATTCCACCAAGTAGAAACAATGCACAATCTCAAACATAAAGGATAACATGCTAACATCTTTCATGTCATATATCATATTGGGCTTACTAGCCACATACACAACAAACCAAGAAAAGAGCCCAATTATCCAGTTTATGCATTGTAAAATAGGTCTCTCTAAGCGTGGTCCACTAGACTGGAGGTAGTATGAAAGGTACGCTACCCTAGTAGGCAATGGGCCTACGCAACAGGCTCAAGGAAGGTTACCATTGTGGGTTTCTCACTCCCCAACAATTTCTTTTAGTGTTAGGCCTGCTTGGGCCTTAAGATTGCATCATTTAGATGGCCCCAAGGCCACCTATGTCTTAAGAGAACATTTAGACAACAAGATCTGTCCACTAAACATTTTACAATTTATACAACACCCATTTACAAAACATGCCAGGTGGACCTCATTACATGAAAGGTAAGGCCCATCCAAGGTAGCCCCATACTAGATGATACACTTAAAGTTTTTAAGCCCAACAATATTTGAGAGTTATTTTTTAGAGTTTAGATGCTGCATTAAATGCTTTAGAAAGGTGGTGGACCCTACCGACGTGGCCCCACATAAATTCTATATAAAACAGACTTTTGGTGCAGGGTTGGTTTTGGGTCATTTTAGAGTTATATTCATGATCACGTGGGGCCTACTTATGGTGAAAGAAAATAACCACTTGGTAGTTTTATGTATAGGATTTACAAATTATAAGGCAGGCCTCATTGGTTGGTTGAGTACAATTTATAGTGATGGCCTAAACATGGGTACTTAGAGAAACTGTGCAGAAAATTGTAAGTGCTATAGTTTATATCCCTGTCTGTTGTCAAATTTGTGGTGCCAAAATCACTGTTATATATAACTTGCGTAAGTGAAGCTCTCTCAAGGATCAACATTCATGAACAAGTTAAGCTCACAACATGCAAAACTCACAAGTACAAGGATCAATCTTGAATGCAAGAACTACTCACAAGACAAGACTTACGCTGCAAGACTTCAAGAAAAGTACAAGGCAGTTTGTAAAGAACTCAAGACACTTTCAAGATTGAGCTACCTCAAGATTTCAAGATTGAGCTACATTAAGATTTCAAGATTGAACTACATCAAGACTTCAAGGCTCATACTTCAAGGTTACTAGTTCCTAATATTTCAATGTCCTTACTTCATGGTTGAGGTTTGACTGACCTTAGGTTGACCTTAGAAGTAGGTCACTTTGGATACATAAATCGAATGTTTATTTTATATAAGTTTGGTCTGTTCTTCGACTAGTCCTAGGCCTTCTTCGACTAGTCCTAGAGTTGCTCCGACCAGTCTAAGAAATTCCTCGATCAGTCGTGAGTTTGTTACAAATTTCAGATAAAATCTATTAGGCTTCGACTAGTCCAGGAATCTGTTCGACCAGTCAAAGGAACAGTGTCGACTGCATCTTCGACTAGTCGAAAATCTTCGACTCAAAATCCAGCGATGTTTTTCACGCCTGATTTTTCAAATATCTGTTATTGCTTCGACTAGTCGAAGAGCTCCCTAGACCAGTCGAAGACGCGATCTGCTCACCTATAAATAGTGCACGAATCTCAGAAGAAATCATCGAATTAATTAATCCATTCAAGCCAATCTTCATCGAACTTCTGAGAGATAATTCTGTGCTCCATCTAAGCTAAGTGTGCTTATTTAATATTCTCTTTCCTTAGCTTTATTTAATTGATTTTGTTTCTTCTATTCCATTCTAATTTGATAAGAGGAATTGTTATTCCCTTTCTTTGGAATCAAAATCAATTAAGGCAAGCCCTATTTGGTTTAATTTAAAATCTATTAGAATTAGAACCATTGTAATTGAGTACTGGACATTGAACTTGGACATTCAATCATCTACTCTGATTTGGTTCTATCGGGCTGCTACAACGAAGGAGATAATCAGGTATTTTACATTTAATTGTAAATTCCTTTCTGTTTTGGTTTCTTTCAAGATTTGCCAAAAAAATCTTGTTGTATTGGTTATTTGAGGAGAGCCAGGAAAACTCAGAAGTGGGGTTTTTTAATTGTGTAAGCCCACAGACAAAGACACAATTGTAAAGGTTTTGGGTGAACCTGGGAAAACCTATTTTGTTAGTGAACGCTAATATCCCATGTGTGAGGATATTAGGAGTGGAGTAGTATTCTGTGTGGCTGTTGTTTAACAGTTGGTGAACACACAGGCGAACCACTATAATCCCTTGTATTGTGGTTGAATGATTTATACTTCTGATCTTTAATTATTATTTTGTGGGATGTATGTATGGTGGTGAATGTTGTAATCATTTAATTTAAGCATTGTGAGAATTTTGTAATAGTTTAGAATTTATTTTCTGCTATTCCTTTATTAGTTTGATATTCAATTTCCTTTAAAAGTTGTTCCAGCAAGGTTGCCCTGCCATTTTTATGGTGTATGGCTGTCCCTAGAACAATACATTTGTGATTACAATTTATTTTAATTCAGTTTGTATTTATTTCTGTATTCCACTGCGGTTTGAGATTGGATACCAAGAGCTTTCTATAAATAAGGTCGTCCTACCATAAACTCTGGTTTTTGGTGTAAGGTTGTCCTTAGAACAACATTTGTATCAACCTCTCAAGATCTGAATTTTGAGGTTATTTTACTTTCTTGCATTGTGATTTATTTTGGCTATCATAATCTTTTTAATTCCACTGTTATAAGTTTTATTTGGCATTGTCCTATTCACCCCCCTCTAGGACATATAGCTAGGCCTTTTCAAGTGGTATCAGAGCCTAATAGCTCTTTTTTATTATTGGATTTAATTCCTGAGCTAACGATTTAAGCTATTTAAGATGTCAAATTTTGATAGCCTTTCAGTCACTAGGCCTCCACCCTTTGATGGCTCCAACTATGCCTATTGGAAAGCTAGAATGAGGATCTTCCTCAAATTAATGGATGAGAGTGTGTGGCAAGCCACAGCAACTGAATGGAAACCTCCTATCATGGAAGTTACTGGGGTTGATGGTTCAAAATCTATGAAAGTCACACCATATTACCAATGGACCACTCTTCAGAAAAGTGAGAGTAGTGCAAATGCTAAAGCACTAAATGTAATTACTTGCGCACTATCACCGGATGAGTTCAAAAGAATCATTTCCTGTGATACTGCAAAGTAAGCTTGGGATATATTAGAAATGACACACGAGGGTACTACAATGTCAAAAAATCTAAAGTCCAACTCCTCACAACTAGATTTGAAGAAATTCATATGGAGGAAAATGAAATGTTTATGGACTTTTATATTAGATTGAATGACATTGTAAACTCAATGTGGGGTCTTGGCGATAAAATCTCAGAAAGTAAATATGTGCAAAAATATTACGGTCACTTCCTGAACAGTTCAATTCTAAAGTAACCACGATCTAGGAACTTCGTGATACGGATAATATGAGGGTAGAAGAACTAGTTGGTTCTCTACAAACCTACAAGTTAAACTTTAAAGCTCCTAAAGGTAAATCTATCGCACTAAAATCTTCTAAATGTAATTCAAAAGATGAGATTCAGAAGATGATATGGCTTTTTTAGCTAAGAAATTTTACAAGATTTTCAAAAGCAAGAAAAGAGTTGATTTTCAAAAATCAAATGATAAAAAGAAGTTTAGACTCAAATCTCGAAAATCTTTGAAAGATAGTCAATGTTACAACTGTCAAGAATATGGGCACTTGGCAAATAGATGTCCTAAAAGGGACAAACCCAAGAAGAAGGGTATGTTGGCTACATGGGATGAATCATCTGATTCTGAAGGTTCTTCTGAATCAGAAGATTCTAAAACTGAGTCGGGTAATGAGGTTAAAGCTCTTATGACTTTAGCCAAATTCACATTTTCAGATAATGACTCAACAAGTGAAGAAAATCTGAGTAGTGAATGTGAAAATGAAGATGATCTTCAAAACGCTTACAATGCCCTATATAAGGAAAGTTGTAAAATTGCTGTCAAACTTAAACTTCAAAAAGAAAAGTTTTCTAAACTCAAAAAATGTTTTTAATCACTTGTTTTAGAAAAATCACAAATTTCAGATTGTTTTGAAAAATCAAAATGCGATTTGGAATTCAAAAACTCCCTAATTATTGATTTAAAATCTGAAATTGAGAAACTTAAAACTGAAGTATCTTCTCTTCTGAGTCTAAAGGACACATGGAAATATGCCCAAGGTGATCCAAAGTTAGAAAAACTGTTATCCGGATCAAGAAAATGTGGCGATCGATCCGGGTTGGGCTATGATAAAAATCTACCTCCTAAACAAAAGTATACTCCTTCTATGTTTGTTAAAGGAGAGTCCTCAAACTCAAAAGGGAAAAGTACTTATCAAGATTTTTCTAGAAATTCAAAAACTTTTCAAAAACCTAGAAGCAGCCATGTCAACTTTAATCAGAAACGAAATCCACTAGCTGAAAAAATAGTTGATTTACTCAAAGAGCTCTTAAAATCTAACTCTATAGGTCATTCCTACAAATATACACAAAAGAAGACCAACTATGTTCCTAAACCCAAAACAGTTATGAAATGGGTTCCTAAAGTTACCTGCTTGGTTGCTCACACTGCTTTCAAAGCAACAAGTCATTCAAAGTGGTACTTAGACAATGGATGCTCCAGGCATATGATAGGTGACAAAGCTTTATTCACGGATCTGAAAGATATGACTGATGGTTCAGTCACATTTGGTGATGGTAGCAACTGCAAGAGTATAGGCCAAGGTACGGTTCAACTTTTTAATCTTCCTGTGTTTAAAAATGTTTTATATGTTGAAGGCTTAAAACATAACTTGCTTAGTATATCTCAAATATGTGATAATAACCATAATGTTCGGTTTTCTAATCAAAGTTGTGAGATACTAAACAATAAGGGTTCTGTAATATTAACTGGACGTAGAACATTTGAAAATTGCTATATTATTAGCGAATCCAGCTCATCTAATCAAACATGTTACATGGTCCATACAGACGAGACTGATTTATGGCACAAACGTCTTGGACATGTACATTATCGAAATTTATATAGATTGAGCAAACGAGAACTTATAAGAGGTTTACCCAAACTTCAAAAATTAGATAAAATATGTGGTGAGTGCCAGATAGGCAAACAAACAAAGAACTCACACAAAAAGGTGAATTCAAATACCACATCAAGACCACTCGAACTTCTCCACATGGATCTGATAGGACCTACCAGAACAGAAAGTCGTGGTAGGAAAAAGTATATCCTGGTAATAGTTGATGACTTTACCAGATTCACTTGGGTAGTCTTCTTAAGGGATAAATCTGAAACCCTTGAAGAAGTAAGAAAAGTTTTCAAAAGGATTCAAACTGAAAAATCTTCTCAAATCAGTAAAATTCGTAGTGATCATGGATCTGAATTTGAGAATAGCAATTTTGAGAAGTTCTGTACCGACCAAGGAATATTACATGAATTCTCTGCTCCTAAAACTCCACAACAAAATGGAATTGTAGAAAGAAAGAATAAGGTGCTTCAAGAAATGGCTAATGTCATGTTGAATAGCATGAAGCTCTCTAAAAATCTTTGAGCTGAAGCAGTCAACACAGCTTGCTATATTATTAACCGAGTCTACACTAGCAAAGATAATAATAAAACGGCTTACGAATTGTGGTTCAATAAAAAGCCCACTGTTAAATACTTTCAAGTTTTTGGTAGCAAGTGATATATTTTACGTGATCGTGAAAATTTGGAAAAATTCAATACGAAGAGTGATGAAGGTATTTTTCTAGGATATTCCTTAAACAGTCGAGCTTATAGGGTTCTGAACAAAAGGACTGGTGTGATTCAAGAATCCATTAATGTTGTCATTGATGATCACTTAAACACGTCAATTTCTAATTCAGATAATGATGAAGTACTAATCATTGATAAACCCGACTCTTCATCGAATCAGACTGATTCTGAGTTGAGGACTGTTAAAGATCATCCAACCACACAAATTCTTAGAAACCCTCTCACCGGTGTTCGCACCCGTAGACAACTTGAGGATATATGTAATTATGTATGTTTTACATCCCAAATAGAACCATTTAATGTAAAAGAAGCTCTTGCTGATGAGAACTGGATTGTTGCAATGCAAGAAGAACTCAATCAATTCGTAAGAAATGATGTTTGGTATCTCGTACCAAAACCTAAAGATAAACACATCATTGGAAGAAAATGGATTTTCAAAAATAAGTCTGACGACTGTAGAAATATAATTAGAAACAAGGCTAGACTAGTGGTACAAGGTTATACTCAAATTGAAGGGATTGATTTCGATGAAACTTTTGCACCAGTAGCACGTTTTGAATCTATCAGACTATTTATATCCATTGCATATTTTAGAAAGATAAAGATCTATCAGATGGATGTGAAAAGTGCTTTTCTAAATGGCGATTTACATGAAGAAGTCTATGTTGAACAGCCAATGGGTTTTGAAGATTCCAAAAATACTGATTATGTATATCGGCTTAAAAAGACACTTTATGGATTAAAACAAGCACCTAGGGCATGGTATGAGAAACTAACGAAATTTCTTTTAAGTCATAATTTTCAAATGGGATCTGTTGATAAAACTCTGTTTGTTAAAAAACATAATGATCATATCTTAATGGTGCAGATTTATGTTGATGATATCATTTATGGATCAACTTGTACTGACTTGCTACTGAGTTTGCAGATTTGATGAAATCACAGTTCGAAATGAGCATGGTTGGGGAATTGACTTATTTCCTTGGATTGCAAGTAAAACAAAAACCTAAAGGAATATTCATTTCTCAATCTAAGTATGCTTTGAATCTAATCAAGAGATTTGGATTTGAGAATGGCAAGAATTTTGATACTCCTATGAGTACTTCCCTGAAACTCTCAAAAGACTCTAATGGTAAAAATGTTGACTCAAAACTTTATCGGAGTATGATTGGTAGTTTGTTATATTTAACTGCTAGTAGACCTGATATTTCTCTAAGTGTTGGTATTTGCGCAAGATATCAATCTGATCCAAAAGAATCTCACTTGATTGCTGTCAAGCAAATTATTAGATATGTCGCAAGTACTGTAAATCTCGGTCTCTGGTATCCTCATGAGACCAGTGTCCAATTAGCTGGGTACTCGGATGCTGACTGGGCTGGTAATCTAGATGATAGAAAATCAACCAGTGGTGGTTGTTTTTACATTGGAAATTGTCTAGTTTCCTGGTTTAGTAAGAAACAAAATTCTATATCACTTTCAACAGCTGAAGCTGAGTATATCACAGCTGGTAATGCATGTACACAGCTTGTTTGGATGCAACGAATGCTAAGTGATTATGGAATTAAACAGGATTCTATGTTATTACATTGTGATAATTTCAGTGTGATAAATATTTCAAAAAATCCTATTTAGCATTCTCGTACTAAGCACATTGACATTAGATTTCATTATATAAGGGAATTAGTAGAAGAAAAAGTTATATCTCTAGAATATATTCCTACCGAAGATCAACGAGCTGACATTTTCACAAAACCTCTCGATAAAAGCAGGTTCAAAAAGATGAAATTTGATCTTGGCATGTGCATTTTAAAATGATTATTTATGCCTACTTGTATTATAGTGTATATATTTGCTAGATTGAATTCTAATTTTTGTATAATTTGCAAGAAATATGAATTTTTGGACATTCTTCGACCAGTCGTAGTATACTCGAGCAGTCAACCTTTGACCGGTCGTAGATCTCCATAACCAGTCGTAGATCTCAGGAATCACTTAAATTTTGGGGATTTTTGCTTTCTTCCTCATTTCATTTTTCTTCTCTAAGGAGCCGTGCTTCAACTTGTCGAACCCATCTTTCATGTTCTTCAAGGCTAGTATTCCAAATCACATTTTTCTTGTAGATTTGTGTCTAGATTGTTTACTTTTCAAGCTTTAAGATTGATATTTTGGATTTCATTGAGATTTGGGGTTTGGATTTTGAAAAATCTGTTTTGTGTAAACCCACTTCTCAATCCTTTGCAACTTCTTATTTCCTTGATATCCTTGTTGCAAATGGCTTCTAGAGGTAGAAAAACTACTTCCCGTGGTCCTTCTTCTTCCTCCAAATCGTCCATTATCTCTAAGTGTCATCTTCTTGTTCCCAATGATGATCCATCATATGTTAGGGACATTAGATTACGTAATGTTATTGTTGAACATCCTGTTGATGTTAATCATATTGCACCTTTTGACATCCTTCCTATGCTTGAAGCTGTAGGTTGGGTTAACTTATTACATTGGGGTGGGCCTGCATACCGGTCCATTGCCCAATCCATGTTTACATGTATTAGTGCTTTCTCACAGGATAATTTAACTTTTAAAATATCTACTAGAGAAGGGCCTTTTGACATTGATCGTCATTTAATTTCAGCCCTTATGGACATTCCTGTGAATGATGAGGGTATTCCTATCCATAACTTAACTGATAAACCCTCAATGTCTGAAAAATGCATGCTCACTAGAGACTTGTGCAACATGGATGTTCAATGGACATAAAAAGGGAATGCGCTTCCCGCAAGGTATTTGTTACCCAAGTACAGAATTCTCCACAAAATCTTTGTGTCTAATCTGTATCCTCGTTCAAGTAATAAAACTGACTTGACTTTGTTTATGGTTTGTGTTATCCATGCTATTTCCAATGGTACTCAGATTTGTTTACCATCCTTAATCTGTCATTTCATTCTTCAGTTTAGACTTTATCCTGGTCATAGTGACATTCCTTTTGCCTATTTAATGACTGTATTGGCTACACATATGTTAGTCGATATGCCGGTTGATGAGGCACCAATCCATCATCTGATCTTCAACAATACTAATATTAATAAGATGAAGCTGGATCTACTTCCTGAACAAGGTGGTGGTGGTGGTGGTCATGAAGAAGCTGGTGATGACATTAATATGGATGACATTTTTGAGGAACTGGATTCTGACTCAACAAATGATCTAAATTTTGAACCATCTGATATTGATGCTCGTCTTAGTGCATTAGAGGATAAAGTTGAGAATATAAATGTAAAGATGGAAAACATGTCTGTTGCTCATGATTTACAATTTAAGTACATGTGCAAATATCTTAGGCGATTGAACAAAGGCATGCACCAACTTGATCCCTCTATTCCTGCTCTGTCATCTGGTTCTGGTTCTGACTAGTTTATATGAGACTTCCAGTCTGTAATAACTTTATAACTTAGCACTTGGTTGACTGATTTTGAGTTGGATACTATCTATGTTTTATGCTGGATATTTATTCTATGTGAAGCTATGCTGAGTATCTCTATCTCTGTTTTACTATACTCTCATAACTCCTCATGTTTACTCTCATATATCCCTTTATTTAGTTCTCCTTTATTGTTGTTTCCTTTGTCATATTGTGACAAAAAGGGGGAGAATGGTTTGTTCTTAACGATGTGATTGTGAGAGGAGTAGCATTGGTTATGTTACTCAGGGGGAGTATGTTTGAACTAGTTGAATGAAACTGGTTGAATGTTGAATATTGAATATTGAATATTGATTTACAGGTAAGTCAGTTTATATGACCTAGTTCATAACTCTTTAACTAGTTGTTTTACTTTATGTTTATCTTGGTTATGTGTTTTGTCACTAATTTGACAAAGGGGGAGATTGTAAGTGCTATAGTTTATATCCTTGTCTATTGTCAAATTTCTGGTACCAAAATCACTGTTATATATAACTTGCATAAGTGAAGCTCTCTCAAGGATCAACATTCATGAACAAGCTAAGCTCACAGAAAGCAAAGCTCACAAGTACAAAGATCAATCTTGAATGCAAGAACTACTTACAAGACAAGACTCAAGCTGTAAGACTTCAAGAAGAGTACAAGGCAGTTTGTAAAGAACTCAAGACACTTTCAAGATTGAGCTACATCAAGATTTCAAGATTGAGCTACATCAAGATTTCAAGATTGAACTACATCAAGACTTCAAGGCTCATACTTCAAGGTCACTAGTTCCTAATGTTTCAATGTCCTTACTTCATGGTTGAGGTTTGACTGACCTTAGGTTGACCTTAAAAGTAGGTCACTTTGGATACATAAATCGAATGTTTATTTTACATAAGTTTGGTCTGTTCTTCGACTAGTCCTAGGACTTCTTCGACTAGTCCTAGAGTTGCTTCGACCAGTCTAAGAAATTCCTCGATCAGTCATTAGTTTGTTACAAATTTCAGATAAAATCTGTTAGGCTTCAACTAGTCCAGGAATCTGTTCGACCAGTCGAAGGAACAGTGTTCACTGCATCTTCGACCAGTCGAAAATCTTGTTGTATTGGTTATCTGAAGAGAGCCAGGAAAACTCAGAAGTGGGGTTTTTTAATTGTGTAAGCCCACAGACAAAGACACAATTGTAAAGGTTTTGGGTGAACCTGGGAAAACCTATTTTGTTAGTGAACGCTAATATCCCCTGTGTGAGGATATTAGGAGTGGAGTAGCATTCTGTGTGGCTGTTGTTTAACAGTTAGTGAACACATAGGCGAACCACTATAATCCCTTGTGTTGTGGTTGAATGATTTATACTTCTGATCTTTAATTATTCTTTTATGGGATGTATGTATGGTGGTGAATGTTGTAATCATTTAATTCAAGCATTGTGAGAATTTTGTAATAGTTTAGAATTTATTTTTTGCTATTCCTTTATCAGCTTGATATTCAATTTCCTTTAAAAGTTGTTCCAGCAAGGTTGCCCTGCCATTTTTATGGTGTATGGCTGTCCCTAGAACAATACATTTGTGATTACAATTTATTTTAATTCAGTTTGTATTTATTTCTGTATTCCTCTTCGGTTTGAGATTTGATACAAAGATCTTTCTAGAAATAAGGTTGTCCTACCATAAACTCTGGTTTTTAGTGTAAGGTTGTCCTTAGAACAACATTTGTATCAACCTCTCAAGATCTGAATTTTGAGGTTATTTTACTTTCTTGCATTGTGATTTATTGTGGCTATCATATTCTTTTTAATTCCGCTATTATAAGTTTTATTTGGCATTGTCCTATTCACCCCCCTCTAGGACATATAGCTGGGCCTTTTCAGAAATGTAGTGCAGAATTAGTTTTGGCCCGATCTTGAGTACGTCCCATGATCACAGGGGACCACCTTTCAGTGTACCGTTAGGTGCCCTTGGTTGTACTATATATGCACTTTAAAAATTATAAGTTGGGACTAACTGGTTGTCCACACGAAATATTTGGTATAGGGCCAAACATAGGCACTTTAATATTTTGCACATAATTTTCTACACAACTATACTTGGCCCCATTTTATGATCCACTCCCTGATCATGTGAGGTCTGATTTGGCGTAATTAAAATATTATTTATCTATTCATTTGTGAGACCCTAACCCAAGTGTGCACACCGTTCCTTTAAGTCTCGCGGTCTTACTGGTCGAATCCAGGCAACTCGTGACCTATGAATAGTGTTTGCGGTCAACCTTAAGTCCGGTCACGTTGACCCAACTCGGATCGACCTAAAACCTATGCCATTGCATCCATATTGGCGCTACGGTTCCAACACCGCGTCCCATGCGTGAAAATGATATGTACATCACAAGTTATGGGCCATGCTCAATATGGACCATTGATGTGTCGATGGTAGACCCCACCCTAGATCCACACATTTTCCCATGTGGTGTGGTGATGTCATGCCTATGCCTAGGGTTTCTAGAAAGCCTACGACCCTATAACTAGAGCCTACTCTACCCTACCCTATGAGCTTTGGTTGTATCTCCCTAGCTAATGATTCATTTCTCTATCCTAGGTTAGAGAGACAATTTACATTGCTTTTCTAGCTACAACTCCCTAAACCCTCTCTTTCACTCTCATTTCTCTCTCACTCTCTCTTCTCTCCTCTTGCTAGCAAGCCCTCCAACATCCCCACCCCTCCATATTTTCCAGCCATTTCTCTCCCTAATACCCTCCAATCCAACCTTCCTTAACCCATCTCACCCTTCGAATCATCTTCCTTGGAGCTTGTAGATCTTGGCAGTGTAGCTTTGGAGTTTGATCTCTAAGGTGGGTTGCATGTAGTTTTTAATTTTATATTTCCTTGTATCTTAGTTGTTCTTCATCCTTCCTTTCATGTTGGAGCTTCTGGGGCTCATCAAGTGATGGTGGTGGCCCTAAGACTCCATAGATGTGGCTCATAACCCCCCCTACATTTGCATGCATGTTTCATGCAAGGTGTCATTCTCCATGGACCCCTTCATGGCTTCTTCTTTCTTTGATCAGGGATCTTTAGGTCATCTAGACCCTTGGTCCTTGGTAGAGATTGCATCTCCACCATAGATCTCAAGTAGAAATCCTATGATCATGTAGATGTTGTATATCTTGTGATAGTGGAAAGTGTATGCATGTGTGATGAGGGGAAGGGCCTCAATGTGGCGGAGTCCCTTCCCTTGTGGATGAACCTTTATTTTCCTTTGTTGATAACTTTCTGATCATGAGTGTGTGGCTCACCTTGTGGACCAAAAATATCCATACCGTCCATGGAGGGTGAATGTCCATGATAGTCCACCCTTGGACGTGTGGCCCCAAAATGCACCTATAAGGGGCACATGCAAAGGGGTGTAGATGATTGCAAGGGTCTAGATGTTTGTGAGACCCTCTGGGGTGGTTCATAACATAATTTTCTTGAATTAAATACCCTTTTAAATAGTGTTTATATTTATTTATTTTTAGTTATATGTTGTTGTCCAAAACTGTCTGGTTAAATTTTTGAGTCATCTTAAGGCTAGATTTTTGAACTTTTAGTGGGGTGTTTGGTCCCATGTAATACATGTTTCTTGAATTTTTGGACCTCACCTATAAGCATACCAAATTTCAGCCTCAACTGATCTCATTTGGGCCTCCAAAAGAGTAGGCAAATATGGATGGATTGCCAGATTTTCTGTTGTACAGTCCAACAACATTATCTCATAAAAACCTTAATTCAAAAATATTTCCACTGATGGTGGGCCACCTTTATGGACTCCCTCTTATTGTATACATGATGAGGGACCTTGGTTCTCAATTTTAGAGGCCCTGAACCTACTCAAATGGAGTGCTCAAATTTAGGAAGCAACATGCATTGCAGAAATTTCTTTCATACCTTGCTATCCTCTTTGTGTTTGCATCAGATTTTAGGCCCAGCCCACTGGACTTGTGCATGATTTTTGGGGCCCACCTCTTATGTATTTGGAGGCCCATTGGGTCATGTTTGTGGGCCAACCAACTGGACCAGCAACCTTACTAGAGTCTAGTTGGTGGACGTCCAGCATGGTTGGCTGTCCAACGTGCTGGCCCACCATGATGTATGTTTTATCCATGTTGTCCCCCATTTGTGAGTGCCCACATGGAGGTTGGGTCCACCCTAGGTGGACGTCCCCTGTGGGGCCCACCATAGGGACGTGTAGAGCCCACCTTGTTGAATGTATGTGGCCCATGCCGTCCAAGCCTTGGACCGCCCAGACCTTGGGACACCCAGGCTTTTGGGCTGTTGTTGGGCCTGCAATTCAGCAGCAAGCCCACCTATTTTGTGTGCAACCCCTTTTTCTTCATCTGGTGGGACCCCTTGTAAATATTGCTAGCCCTTATAATAATGATTTCCACATATTGTAACAAGTTTCTAGGCTTCAGCAAGCCCAAGTAGTTGGGTGGGCTGAAAATCCAGCAAGAGCCCCAAATGAACATTATTTTCACAAAAATTGTATTAGATGTGGGGCCCACCATATTGAGAAATCTGGTGTACATGATGTACACTTATATCTAGAATTTTCTTGCACTTAATTAATGCATAGTTGGGCTACCTTTTGATGGTCTTTTGTGCACCCAAGTATAGACTAGATTTTGGGACTTCCTAGTCGGCCCAGTGTGGGCTGGGACGTCCCAGCTTGGCCCAGCCATATGTTGGGCTGACTTCCACCATTTTGATGGACTTATGGGCTGAGATAAGGGTGGTATTGGGCCCTTGGTTGCCCACTTAAATTTGCTAGTTATTGGGTTGATGTAGTGGGGCCCTTTTCACCCAACTTAAACTTATTTTTAGGCCATGTTTTTGTGTTCATAGGTTGCCCATTAAGTTTAACTAAATGTATGGGTCTTATGGTCATTGGGACTTGGGCCTTGGGCCTTGATTTTCCTCTTTGGGCCCATGATTATTGATGGTAGTATTGGCCCTTTCCTTATGCCTTTTTTAGGACTTGTGTATGTGGTTTGGATGTGGGGCTTGGGCCTCGTAGATGTATGGTTGTGGTTGGATGCCCTGGGGAAATGGTGGTTGAATGTCCCAATTATGGACCCCTCTAAGTATGGTTAAATGCCCACCTTAGTTTCTTACTGGGCTCATCTCTATATTATTTAGGCCCGTAGCTTGTATGCTTAGTCTCGTGGGCTACCCGAGGTAAATGGGCCCCCACTAAAGGTTATATTCCTTATGAGGAATTGGTTAAGTATCTAAACCCTTCATGGTTAGGTAGAGAGTTCATCTTCACCTCATTGACACCCCTATTCATCTTCATGGCCCACTCCCATGTACATCATATGCATGCTTAGTTAAGGTATGATTGGTCATGGTTGTGTCATTGTGTAGGACATGTTGGTGTCTCCCCGAGGGATGGAGCTTTCCCCTCTTGAGCACGATGGATGCCTGGGATTGATACATGGGTGATTGTGTGATTCATGCATCTGGCATTACGTAGCATGTGCGTATCCGTCATTACTTCATCAGGGCCATGGCCTGCACATGTTTATCATGAATGGCCGTGTGTTGACATCAAAAATGATACTTGAGCATTTGGGGCGCATAGGATGTCCTTGGATGAAAGCCCCTAAGCCTTCATGGTATCGAGAAGACGCCTCAACACCGAGATCGAGTGGAAATCATAAGTGCCCAAGTGCCTTATACCGTTAGGTCGCAACTCTCACTATTGCGAAGTCAGTTGAGATGGGGTTTAGCCTTATCCGCCTAAGTGAGGGGGCATAGCTAAGCTGAGTCTGACCAACTCGTAATTGGGTCCACTACCGTCGAGCCTCGCTGGTGATTGGCTGTCCACAGGCGGGTAGTGAGGTCTCCTACGCTCATTTGACTGTGCGGGTCTTGGAGAGAGGCAGTCATCCTCTAGTGTATTTTGACCCCGGTGGATTCCTTTTGATGGAACTGTACTTGATGTGTGGATTGGATATGAGGACTGACATTACTTCACATTGCATTAGCATCGGATATATAAGCCTTATGTTGCATCGCCTTGGTATGGCGCCTAGTACTCATGTATTGCATTGCATAGCCTTGGGTACGGCTTACTGCGTTCATAGCCTAGCCTCGGTACGGCTAGTATGATTCATGTTTCCTTCTGCATTCTCCCCTATCTTCTTTTGAGCACCATTGTCACACACTTTCACCACCCTCTAAGCTTTTTATAAGCTTATGCACGATTGATGCATGCAGGAGATCCTAGGTCGGCGCAGTAGTGGTGGGGCATTGGATTGGTGTGAGGTAAGGACTAGTTGTAGACCTTTCTTTCCCCTTGTAATATTATGTATTTCCCTTTAAGCCTCATGTACCTGTAAAGTTTTAATTCTTAGTGGATTTTACAATGTGTTTCTTGTGGTTACATTTCTGATATTTACTTGCTATGATCTTAGGTATGCTCGATTGAATTGGATTTATGATATAGAAATCCTCCTTGTAGGATCCCAGGATCAGAACCTATTTTAAGAGCCAAGAATGGGATACTACGGAGGCTGTTGCGGCCAGAACCGACTATCGGGTTCCTTATGAGTCCGATCACCGAGTCCGTGGAGTGACAGGAGTTGGTATCAAAGCATAACAAGTAATCTTGGACATAACTTGGGATAACATTGAATGTCTGCTGCGAGCTTAGGACAAGTCGTGTCCCAAGTGCGTTTCCCTTATTTTTGTTTGAGCCTTCGAGGATTCTAATCTTAAGGTGCCCTTCACCTTTGTTCTTATGTAGGCGATGCCGCCTAAGCGAGGCACCGGTGACCATGGTGCCCATGGCCGTGGTTCTCATTCTGCTCCAGCAACCTGATCTACCCGAGCACATCCTGCTCCACCTGTTCTAGACCCCAGTCTAGATCCTATACTTGAGGCTGTGATTTCACCCCCAGTGGCACCTGTTCCCCCACCTGAGCCTGGTATTCCAGTTTCGGAGGCTCCTTCCACACCCGTGCCTCTGCATGAGGCTAGTACCGCCCCTATTTTCCCGATAGTTCTCGTAGGGATTGTGCATTTTCAACAGTTGATGCAGGTTGTCACTACTGCCCTGCAAACCCGTCAACCTGCCGCTGAGGTTTCTGAGCAGTTTGACCAGCTGTGAGTGAGCTCGTGAGTTTCAACAGCATGATCCCCCGAGATTTAGGGGTGAACTCGACCCCTCTGTCGCTGAGTTGTGGCGCACTGAGGTGGAGAGGATATTCCACACCATGTAGTGTCCGAGCAAGCAGAGAATCTCGTTAGCCACTTTCCTTCTGCAGGGCGAGGCACGGCATTGGTGGTCATCAGTATCGAGGATGGCTAGGCCCAATTTTATTTGGACTTGGGAGGAATTCGTAGTCCGCTTCAACCACAAGCTCCCCTCCGAGCATGTTCCTGATCAATGGGCTATGGAGTTTCAGACTCTACTCCAAGAAGATATGACAATGTCTCAGTGTGGGCCTATGTGGTTGGACCAACTGTCCATGATGGACGTCCAGCTAGTGGATGCCCACCATGGGCTGACCGCTATTGGTCAGGCCTAACATGATGTATGTTTTTACTCCATGCCATCCTCTTATTTTGTGGGGCTCACGTATGCATATGGTCCACCCTAGGTGGATGTCCCATGTGGGGCCCACTTGAGATGTGAGGAGCCCACCTTAGAGCAAGGGGCTAGGCCATCAATGGCCTTAGGCCGCCCCACCCTTGGGACATCCCTACCTTGGGCTGTTGTAGGCCTACATTCCAACGGCGTTCCCCCCCTTAAAATATGAGTTGTACATCCCCTCTCATCTGGTGGAACCCACGGTGATGTGTGTGGGTTATCAGGAAATAAATATACTATGAATTAATTTATTTACTGGACTCCAGCAAGCCCGGAAAGCGGGTGGGCTGGAAATTCAACAATGGGCCCAATGTTACTGCCCATAAATGTTTGTTTGGGTTAGCATGGCCCACCAGATTTAGGATGATTTAATCAGTTATCTTGCCTTTTCCTTTAGTATTTTTGGGTGTAATTAGTGCTCATCTGAGGCCCACCCAAGTTGGATTTTTATTGGATCATTGTATGTGGTTAATTGTTAGTTCCTTAGGCCTTTTGGACTAGAACCTTCAAGATAGGCCCGTTGACCTTTGGGCCTATACTCTTCTACCTATTGTGATGGGCTTGTGGGCCATAATATGCAAGTAGTTGGGCCCTAGGCTACCCACGAAATTAACCCTATACTTGGGCTAAGATGTGAGGCCCAACTCATTTGTATTAAGTGTGAAATTGCCCATATAGTTGAACTACTAGGCTGCCCATGAGGCCCACCACAATATGTGGGTTTATGACCTTTATGGTTGGGCCCAAACCTTGCTTGAGGGCCCACCATACTTCCTATGAGTTGGGCTTTCTGTATAGCCCATTAGGCCATGGAGTGCTTGGGCCTTGGACCTTACTTTATATGCGTAGCGGGCTCCCTTTTTGGACCCAGTTGAGGTTGGATGTCCTCCTTGGTGGCCCTAAGGTAAGCCCATAGAGTGCTTATAGTTGGTTGAAGTTCCAGCTTGGACCTTGTTAGGACTGTTTCCTCCATTAAGACATTATGACTCTCTTAGCTTGTGGGTCACCACAAATTATTGGGCCCCCACTAGAGGACTTCACTTCTCCTTAGAATACCTGTCTATATATCTGGACCTTGCTCCTCCTTGGGAAAGAGGAATATATATATATATATATATATATATATATATATATATATATATAATCTATAGGTTACACACTTACATTATTGTGACCCATATGCATCATTTGTGGGAATTGATTGCATTATGTGGTGGTCATAAAGGGATGGAGTTTCTCCCCTCGTGCACATTCGGTGCCTGAAGCTTGTGCATGATTTGTATGTATGACTCATGCATTGACATCACATTTCATGATGATACCGCCCTTGTTTCACCAAGGTCTTGCCTCCACAGGGACGTTCGTGGATGACCGTATGTGTGGACACCGTAAATATTACTTGAGCATACCTGGTGCATAGGATGCCCATGGATGAAATTCTTAAAACTTTCATGGTACTAAGGATCTACTCCAACGCCGTGACTGGGTGAAAAAATGAGCACACGTGGACCTTACATCTTTAGGTCGCGACTCCCACTGTCGTGTAGTCAGTTGGATGGGGATGTGGCCTTGTCCACCTGTGCGGGAGGGCATTACTAGGCTGAGTCTGACCAGCTCGTGAAATGGGTCCATTACCATCGGACCTTGTTGGTGATTGACTGTCCACAGGTAGGTAGCAGGGTCTCTTATACTCATTTGACTGTGCGGGTCTGTAGAGCGGCAGTCATTCAGCAGTGTAATGGTGCCCGATGATTTCCTTATGATGGAAATATACTTGATATGTGGATTGGTTATGAGCACTGGCATTATTTTACATCACATTCTCATTGACTATATCAGCGCTTCATTAATTGCCTTAGTATGACGCCCAGTACTCATTACATCGTATTTATGATAAGCCTTGGTAAGGCTAGTGATATTGTCATTGAGTATATTTCTCTTCTTATATCACCTACTATTCTCCTGTACACCATGGTCACACACTTTTACCACCCTCTAAGCTTTTATAAGCTTATGCACGATTGATGCGTGCAGGCGATCCTAGGCAGGCGTTATAGCAGTAGAGCTTGGAGTAGAGTTGAGCTTGAGGAGTCCAGTGTTGCAGACTTTTCTCTCCTTCTTCTATTATCTTATGTATATCCCTTTGGACCTTATGAAAGCTTGTAAAAGTTCAAATTCTTAGTGGATTTTGTGATGTGTGACTTGTTATTCTCAGATATACTTGCTGTGATCTTAGGTATGCTCATATTGAAAATGATTATATTCTTATGAAAATCCTAATTGTAGGATCCCAGGATCAGAACTCGCCTTATGAGCCAAGAATGGGATACTACGGAGGATGTTACAGCCAGAACCGGTCATCGGGTTCCTTGTGAGTCCGGTTACCGAGTCTGGGGTGTGATAAGAGTTAGTATCAGAGCATAGCAATTAATTTTGGAATAACTTAGGATAACATCACATGTCTGCCAAGAGCATAGGACAAGTAGTGTCCCGAGACCCTTCCTTTCGCTCTGTATTGAGCCTGTAATTGTCCTGATTCCTTGCATCGTCATTATTTTGTAGACGATGCCACCTAGACGTGACACCCATGGTCGTGGCGCCCGTGGTCATTGTGGTCGTGGGCGAGCCGCCCGAGACACCCCTTCTACTTGAGCACATCCTGTTCTCGTCGATGAGGATCCAATTGCTGAGGTCCCGATGCAGCTTGTTCCTCCTGTAATGCCTATTCCTCTGGTTGCTCCAGCTCCCCCATCGATCCCCCCTCCTCAGCTTACTATTCTGGTTACAGAGGCTCCTGTTCTATCGACAGCACCTGTACCTCCACCCGGGGTGAGTGTCGCGCCTGCTTTTTCGACAGTGCCTGTGGGAGCTGAGCATTTCCAGCAGCTGATGCAGCTTATTGTCACTGCGTTGCAAACTCGTTAGCCTGCAGCCTCTCTAGTTTCTGATCAGTGTGATCTACCATGCGCTGGCGCGATCTTCAGGGAGTTTAGGTAGCATGACCCTCCGAGATTCTGGGGTGAGCCAAACCCATCTGCCGCTGAGGCATGGCGCACTGAGATTGCAAAGATTTTTGACACCATGCAGTGTCTAGCCGATTAAAGGGTATCCCTTGCAACCTATCTTCTTCAGGGTGAGGTTCGTCATTGGTGGCCGTCCGTATTCAGGATGGCGGGGCCGAATTTCGTTTGGACGTGGGAGGAGTTCGTTGTCTGTTTCGACTAGAAATTCTTCCTCGAGCATGTTCAGATCAGAGGGCGGTCAATTTTGAGACCCTAGTTTAGGGTGATTTATCAGTATCTCCGTATGAGGCTCGTTTCTTAGCCTTATCTAGATTTGCTCCTCATCTCACCAGCGATGAGAAGATGAGGGCCCGTCATTTTGTAACTAGCTTGAGTCCTTCCCTTCGTAACCGTGTGGTAGGGCATTGTCTGGAGACATTTGACTAGGTCATTCATCGGGCACTGGTTTATGAGGAGGAATGGGCTATGACCCAGAGATCTAGAGAACAAAGTTCTGGTGGAGACCGGAAGAGGAAAGCACCAGCCGGCAGTTCCATGCAACACCGTTAGCAGAGAAGGAGGGGCATAGAAGAGTTTCGGCAGCCCGTGACTCAAACAGTAGCTTCTTCATCATCATCAGCATCGCCGACCACTTTATCTTCCGGCCCCTCTTTCGGTGTTTACTTTGGTTGTGGACAGGCCAGGCATCAGAGATATGATTGCCCTCTCCCCATAAAGTAACAGAGACCACCGCAGTTGCCTCCTCGTCCTCCTCAGCAGCAGCAACGAGCGCAACTTCTAGCCACCGCTCCTAGGGCTCCTCCTCAATAGCAGCGGCAGCCAGGTAGACCTCCCCAGCAGAGACAGCACCAGCAAAGGGGATATCAATATGTTTAATCCTTGGGTCGAGTGTGTATTGCAGCCTAGTAGGCACAGACTCAGGACCCATAGTCTTTCGGTTTGCTTCCCCTACCAGTTCAGGGCAGATTTTATCCCACGCAGCAGGTGCCAGGCCAGGATCCACAGTCATTGACCGGCGGAGTCATCGAGTGTATTCTTCTTATTTCTACTTGCGTTGCTAATGTTTTATTTGATTATAGTGCCTCTCATTCTTTTGTGGCTAAGCAGTTTTGCTAATTAACCGGTATTCTATCAGAGTCCGTGTCTGAGGCCTTGACTGTTTTGACTCCTATAGGGAAGTCTATTATGTTGACCCGTCGCTGCCCTTCTTGCCTAGTATTAGTGGGCGAGATATTTCTTCCTGCCGATTTGCTCGTGATGCCATTGATAGGCTTTGATTTTATTCTGGGCATGGACTGGCTTACAGAGTATTGTGTCGTCTTAGATTGTGTCGTGAGGACAGTTACGTTTCACATTCCAAGCTTGCCAGTATTTGAATTTGTCGCCAAGCTCAGGGGAGAGTTGTTATCTAGTTTCTTGGCTTTTATCATTGATGATTCTGTGGTAGAGTGTATTGAGCAGCTACCAGTTGTTTGCGAGTACCCGGATGTGTTCCAGGAGATACCGGGTTTGTCGCTGCGTCGGTAGGTGGAGTTTTAGATTAATCCGGTGCCTAGTACCATACCTATCTCAAAGGCCCCCTACCGGATGGCACCGTTAGAGTTGAGGGAATTACAAGAGTAGTTGGATGAGCTCTGAGAGTTATGTTTCATTCATCCCAGCAATTCGCCTTAGGGAGCCCTGGTATTATTTATGAAGAAGAAGGATGGCTCGTTGCGGCTCTGTGTGGACTATCGTGAGCTCAATAGAGTCACCATCAAGAATCGATACCTGCTTCCCTGTATTGATGATCTGTTCGATCAGTTGTAGGGTGCACAATATTTTTCCAAGATAGACTTGCACTCCAGTTACCATCAGATTCGGGTCATAGAGGAGGACATTTCGAAGACGACTTTCTAGACGTGCTATGGTCACTTTGAGTTTCTGGTCATGTCGTTCGGACTGTCTAATTCACATAACGTATTCATGCGGTTGATGAACGAGGTCTTCCAGCCGTTCCTTGATCAGTTCATGGTGGTATTCATTGATGATATTCTTATATATTTAAGGACCTGGGAGGACCATGTTGAGTACTTGCAGATTGTGTTGGAGACCCTTTATGCCCATCAGCTGTATGTAAAGTTGGAGAAGTGCGAGTTTTGGCAGGCAGAGGTGAAGTTCCTCACTCATGTGGTGATGAGGAAGGGTGTCGCTATGGACCCCTTGAACGTTGATGCAGTGCGTCAGTGGGGCCAGCCCTTGAACACGTCCGAGATCCATAGCTTCCTTGGTCTAGAGGGATATTATCAACGGTTTATTGAGGGTTTCTCTCATATTGCAGCACGGCTAACCCAGTTGACACGGAAGGGCGTCGAGTTCGTCTGGAGTGACGCTTATGAGGAGGCATTTACGGAGTTGAAGGACCGCGTGATGTCCGCTCCTGTTCTCACTCTTCTTGACAGGAGTGAGGGTTTTGTTGTTTCCCACTGATGCCTCTAGAGTCGGCTTAGGTGTTGTATTGATGTAGCACAGGAAGCTAGTTGCGTATGCCTCACGCCATCTCAAGGTCCACGAGCTGAACTACTGCACCCATGATTTAGAGCTTTCAGCAGTTGTCTTCGCACTGAAGTTGTGGAGACATTATCTATATATGGTCATGTTCGAGATCTTCTTGGATCATAAGAGCTTGAAGTATCTATTTTCACAGTCCGAGTTGAACCTACGTTAGAGGTGATGGATGAAACTGTTAAAGGACTATGATTTTGATCTTCAGTACCGCCCGGGCAAGGCAAACGTGGTGGAGGACGCGCTCAGCCGTCAACCACAAGGCCTAGTGGGTCATATGATGGTGCGTGAGTGGTAAATGCTCGAGGATGTTTTAGAGTATCACTTTCAGTTCGGTCTGCAGTCTTCCGTTGTTCAACTTTCGAGCTTGTCGATTCAACCCTCTTTGGTGGCCAGGGTGATTGAGGCTTAGCAGACGGACGAGTCACTTCATGAATACTGAGTAAAGGCTGCATTCGTGGAGCAGTTAAACTGGCAAATTGGTTCCGATGGTGGATTACGCTTCATAGGCTGATTGTGTGTCCCGGACGTGATAGAGTTGCATTATGATCTGATGACCGAGTCACACCGATCGAGTCTTACTATTCACCCGAGCTCCACGAAGATGTATCCCGATATAAGGAGGCAGTACTTCTGGCAGGGGATAAAGTGCCAAATTACTAGTTTTGTGGTCGAGTGTGACACATGCTAGTGTGTTAAGGCTAATCATCAGAGACCCCCTGGTCCCTTGCAGTCGCTGAGCGTTCCAGACTGTAAGTGAGAGAATGTATCGATGGACTTTATCGGAGGTTTGCTGAGGACTCAGCGCAGTCACAATACCATATGGGTTATTGTCGATCATCTAACAAAGTCGGCTCATTTCAATCCAGTGCATGCTTCCTGGTCTATGGACCGACTTGTAAAGGTATTCATTGAGGAGATGGTGAAATGCACGGCATTCCAATTTTGATTGTTTCAGACTGAGACTCTAGATTTATATCTCAGTTTTAGAGGAGTTTTTAGCAGGCATGGGGGTCACTTTGCGTCTCAGCACCGCTTATCATCCGCAGATGGATAGGCAGATTGAAAGGGTCAACCAGATCCTTGAGTATATGCTCAGAGCTTGTGTGATTGACTTTGCGGGTAGTTGGGGTGAGCATATGCTCTTCGCCGAGTTCACGTACAACAACAGCTATCAGGCAAGTATCGGCATGGCTCCGTTTGAGGCACTTTATGGCAGACCGTGCAAATCTCCTAGTTGTTGGACTGAGGTTGGTGAGTGTCGTCTCTTAGGTCCCGAACTTGTGCAGAGACGTTAGAAGCTATTGATGTTATCAGGTAGAGGATACGCACAGCTTAGAGCCGGCAAAAGAGTTTTATTGATCGTCAGCGTTGACCCCTCGAGTTCATAGTTAGGGACATGGTGTATCTCAAGGTATCGCTTATGAAAGGCATGGTTCGCTTTAGTGTGAAGGGCAAGCTTGCCTCAAGATTTATTTGACCTTTTAAGATTAACGAGCATGTGGGCGCTGTGGCCTATAAGCTTGCCTTACGTCTTGAGTTGTCCGTGATCCACGATGATTCCATGTTTTTATGTTGTAGAAATTTGGGTCGGACATTATTCCTGTGATTGATTGGTAGCCACTCGAGGACCACGAGGATGCTTCCTTCATTAAGTAGTCGATTCGTATTTTTGATCGGAAGTAGTAAGTCCTCAGGACCAAGGTCATTCCCTCAGTGAAGGTACAATGGGGTCATCATTTGGAGGTCGACGTATCTTGGGAACGTGAGGCTGAGATTAGAGAGCGTTATCCCCATTTGTTCGATGATTGATTGCTTGTATTGACTGTATTACCTTCTCTTATGATTGATGATTGATATTTATATATACATATGATGTTTATGCATTTTTGTTGTTCAAATTTTATCAATTTCGAGGACAAAATTTCTTTGTTGGTGGGGAGAATAGTGAGACCCGACCCGAGTTCACATGTATGCATGTGTGCATGTGAGTATGCATCTAGTTCATATTGGTCTCGCGGTCCTACCGGTCAAATTTTGACGACCCGTGACCTTCGGGTAGTGTTTGTGATAATCCTTGAGTCTGGTCACGTAGATCTGACTCGGATAAACTTGAGGCCTATGCTATCTTGTCTGCATCATCACCGCGGCTCCGATGTCACGTCCCGTGCATCCATCCGATGTGTAGATCATAATTTGTAGGCATTACATCATTTGAGCCTTTGATCATGATTGTGGACCCCACTTGTAGGGTGTGTACATTTTTCCATGGGGCCCAACCTAGTGCACTTTCCCCATAAAGCTACCCTACGTAGCCACTAGCCTAAATAGAGCCTAGCAACTAATGATGAGATTTCTTCCAAAAATCCATCATTACCTCCTCTAAAGAAGAAAACTCATTATGGTTTTTCTTCCCAACACCTTACAAACTCATCACTACCTCCATATAACTCCTCCTCTCTCCCTTCTTTCTTATTTTGTCTTCTTTCCTCCTTCCTATATTGGGATGTCCAGCCCCTTCTTCCCTCTTTTTCAGCCCATTTTCCCCCATTTTCCCTCCATCTCACCATCATAATCCCATCCTGGCCATAGAATCATAATCCTTAGAGCTTGAGATTCTTAGTGATGGTAGAAGCTTGAAGATCCAAGAGGTGGGTGCTTCTTTATGGTGTAAATATGTTTTTTTATAGTGTATATCCCTTCTTTTCTTCATGAGGGGAGTGTAGGACCCACTAATCAATGGTGGAGATCTCACACGTCCCATAGGTGTGGCCAAATGGGCCACCTTATGCATACATGTCCCATGCATAAGGCTTTCCTCTATGGAGCCCATCATCGTGGATTCATTGATTTCATTGCATGATGAGGTCATCTAGACCTTAGGATTATGGTGGGAATGGTATCCCTACCATCCATTTTAATTTTTAGCCATGCATGTGTGAGATTCATATTGTAGATGTATATCAATGTATGATATGTGGTTGGGTTGTTCTTGGGAGGGCTTAATAGTGGCGGAGCCTTTCCCTATGGCCGGATTATCCTTCTTTCTTTCCTTTCCCTTATTTTCATTTCCTAATCAAGGTGTGTGGCCCACCTTATGGACCAATAAAAATCCAGCCATCTAAAAAAAAAAGGGAGGACGGCCATGGCATTGCACCCTATGACATGTGGCCCCAAAACCCAACTAATTGAGGCACATGCAAAGGTGTTTTAGATGGTGAGATGTTGTGGATATTTGTGGGGCCCACTAAGGTGGTCCATCCCATAATGTTTGAGATTTAATCCCATTTTAATTAGTGTTTATAATTATTTTATTCCAATATATTGTTGCTATCCAGAATTGTCTGGACAGATTTTTGGGTCACTTTGGGGCCTGATTTTTGATTTTTTGGTAGGAAGACAGATAATATCTAATATATGATTCTTGTAGGGGTATGTCCTACCTACAATCATACCAAATTTCAGCCCCAACTGACCCTATTTGGGCATCCAAAAGGGTGGGCTAACATAGTAGACTGCTAGAAATTTTTGCTCTGCACTCCACCAACATAGTCGCATAAAAACTAAAATTTAAAAATACTTTCTTTGATGGTGGGCCATCTTCTAGGTCCCACCTTGTTGTAGGCTTGATGAGGGACCTTGAGTCCAAATTTCAGGAATTTTGGAGGCCCCAAACCTACCCCATTGGATGTCCCAAAATTAGGATAGCAACATATATGTAGCAGATTTTTATTCTAACATTGCTGTCTTCTTTGCAACTATGGAATTTATTGGGCCCAGCCCATTGGAGCCTATGTGCATGTGTGTGGGGCCCATCTTTTGATCTTACATAGGCCCTTGGGGCCATGATTGTGGGCCCATGTGGTTGGACCAGCTATCCATGATGGACGTCAAGCTGGTGGATGCCCACCATGGGCTGACCGCCCTTGGTTAGGCCCACCATGATGTATGATTTTCCTCCATGCCGTCCTCCTATTTTGTGAGGCCCACGTGTGCATATGGTCCACCCTAGGTGGGCATCCCATGTGGGGCCCACTTGGGATGTGAGGAGCCCACCTTAGAGCAAGGGGCCAGGCCGTCCATGGCCTTGGGCCGCCCCACCCTTGGGACGTCCCTACCTTGGGCTGTTGTGGGCCTGCATTCTGGTAGTGTGGCCCCCCTTGAAATATGAGTTGTACATTGCCTTCTCATCTGGTGGGACCCACATTGATGTGTATGGGTTATCAGGAAATAAATATACTACTAATTGATTTATTTGATGGGCTCTAACAGACCCAGAAAGCGGGTGGGGTGGAAATTCAGCAATGGGCCCAATGCTGCTGCCCATAAATGTTTATTTGGGGTAGCATGGCCCACCAGATTTGAGGATGATTTAATCAGTTATCTTGCCTTTTCCTTCAGTATTTTTAGGTGTAACTAGTGCTCATCTGAGGCCCACCCAAGTTGGGTTTTTATTGGATCATTGTATGTGGTTAATTATTAGTTCCTTAGGCCTTTTGGACTAGAACCTTCTAGATAGGCCCATTGACCTTTGGGCCTAGACTCTTCTACTTATTATGATGGGCTTATGAGCCATAATATGCAAGTAGTTGGGCCCTGGGCTGCCCACCAAATTAACCCTGTACTTGGGCTAAGATGTGAGGCCCAACTCACTTGTATTAAGTGTGAAATTACCCACATAGTTGAACTGCTGGGCTGGCCATAAGGGCCACCACTATATGCGGGTTTATAACCTTTATGGTTGGGCCCAAACATTGATTGAGGGCCCATCATATTGCCTATGAGTTGGGCTTTGTGTATAGCCCATTAGACCATGGAGTGTTTGGGCCATGGACCTTACTTTATATGCATAGTGGGCTACCTTTTTGGACTCAGTTGAGGTTGGATGTCCTCCTTGGTGGCCTAAGGTAGGCCCATAGGGTCCTTATAGGTGGTTGAAGGCACACCTTGGACCTTGTTAGGACCGTTTCCTCCATTAAGACCTTCTGACTCTCTTAGCTTGTGGGTCCCCCCCAAAGTATTGGGCCCCCACTAGAGAACTTCACTTCTCCTTAGACTACCTGTCTACATATCTGGACCTTGTCCCTCCTTTAGAAGGAGGAATATATATATATTCTATAGGTAGCGCACTTACATTATTGTGACCCATATGCATCATCTGTGTGAATTGATTGCATTGTGTGGTGGTCATAGAGGGATGGAGTTTCTCCCCTCATGCACATTGGGTGCTTGAAGCTTGTGCATGATCTGTATGTGTGACTCATGCATTGACATCACATTTCATGATGATACCACCCTTGTTTCACCAGGGCCTTGCCTCCATAGGGACATTCGTAGATGGCCGTATGTGTGGACACTAAAAATATTACTTGAGCATACCGGGTGCATAAGATGCCCATGGGTGAAATTTCTAAAACTTCCATGGTACTAAGGATCTGCTCCAAAGACGTGACCGACTAGAAAAATGACTACACTAGGGCCTTACACCTTTAAGTTGCGACTCCCAATGTCGTGTAGTCGGTTGGATGGGGATGTGGCCTTATCCGTCTATGAGGGAGGGCATTACTAGGCTGAGTCTGACCAGCTCGTGAAATGGGTCCGCTACCGTTAGGCCTTGTTAGTGATTGGTTGTCCACAAGCAGGTAGTGAGGTCTCTTACGCTCATTTGACTATGCGGGTCTGTAGAGCGGTAGTCATTCAGTAATGTAATGGATCCCGGTGATTTCCATTTGATGGAACTGTACTTGATATTGGATTGGTTATGAGCACTGGCATTACTTTGTATTGCATTCGCATCGACTGTATAAGCCCCTCATACATTGCCTTGGTATAACGCTCAGTACTCATTGCATCGTATTCATGATAAGCCTTAGTAAGGCTAGTGATATTGTCATTGAGCATATTTCTCTTCCTGTACCTCATACTATTCTTCTATGCACTGTGGTCACACACTTTCACCACCTTCTAAGCTTCTATAAGCTTATGCATGATTGATGCATGCAGGAGATCCTAAGTAGGCGTCGTAGTGACAGAGCTTAGAGTAGAGTTGAGCTTGAGGAGTCCAGTGTTATAGACTTTTCTCTCCTTCTTCCATTATTGTATGTATGTCCCTTTGGACCTTATGAAAAGCTTGTAAAAGTTCAAATTCTTAGTGGATTTTGTGATGTGTGCCTTGTTATTTTCAAATATACTTACTATACTTTGGGTATGCTCGTATTGAAAATAATTATATTCTTATGGAAATCCTCCTTGTAAGATCCCAGGATCGGAACCTGCCTCAGGAAATGAGAATATGATACTACGGAGGCTGTTGCAACCAAAACCGGCCATCGGGTTCCTTGTGAGTCCAGTTACCAAGTTTGGGGCTTGACAAGATAGGACCTTGGTCTCATTGATTTATTACTACATTGCAACCCTGTAATTAGGGTTGTTATAACACTTAATTGACAATCCCAGACATAAGCATGTATCATGGTTCAGTTTCGCTACTCCACTCTTGGTGGATGCACTCTCTCTTATAGTGTACCAATATTCACTATCAAAGGTTTTAAATCAGGTTTACCTCTAACCTTTACAACCTGCATAAGGTCTATACGTACACTCCTGCCGGAGGTTCTCACATGAGACCTAAGCCCATTTTGTTAAATCTGAAGTTTGAAGCCTGAATTTGAAATCAGAAGCCTAAATCTAAAATTTAAATATGAAGTCTAAATTTGAAGAAAAAAAAAACTTGTTTAGTAATTATTGTTAAAGTCAGAAAATTAAGTACTGAATTTGAAACAACCTGTTTGTTAACAAACGTCAAAAATGTCTAAAATTTGTTAATTTGACACATTTGCCCTTATCTCATGTTTGGAAATGTTTTACATTATGAAGAAATTATTTTTTATTAAAGGAAAATAAAATCATTCTATTTAATTCAAATAAACTAAAGTGCTTAATAGAAAATTAAAAGATCATTATTCATTAAAAAAACATATAAAAAATCAATGATTTGCATGTATAAGTATGGCTGTACTTTCTTCTCATATATTGGACGTAATAGTTTGTTCAATGTCTCTAAATAGTCCTTCCACTTCTGGCATATTAGTCTCTGATTCAATATTTATCTTTAAAAGAACATTTTCATCATTGAATTGTTGGAAGAGTGGATCGGGGATAGATTCTTTTATGATGTAGTTGTATAGTGTCATGCATGCAATAACTATGTCTCTTTGCATCAGGAAGGAATATGGTGTCATCTGCTTCAAAATTGCGAAACACACCTTCAACATGCCAAAAGCCCTTTCAAATACATTCTGTAACTTTGCATCCATATGATTAAAAACCTCCTCTTTACTAGTAGGCAGCCCACCACTACGAAAGTCACCCAACGAATACCAAACATTACAATATGGTGTGATTCACTTGAGCCTTATATCTGTTTCATTTTTAGTATCATGCCCTAAAATGATCTTTCAAAGTATATTAATGGTGAGGATAAAATATATAGATCATAGTGGCCCCCATAGAGCCCATGACATGATTGTCTGTCTTTAATAGGGTAGATCCAGCGGCTGGCGCGAATTTCCTAAAAAGCCTTTTGCAGGAAGTTCCTGTGTTGGAAACATAAGTGGGGTCCACTGTGATGTTTATGAGAAAACTACCTTGTCCATCAGTTTTGTGAGATCATTTTAGGACTTGAGACCAAAAGTGAGCAGGATTCAAGACTCAAGTGGGCTGCACTAAAGAAAAAGGTGGGTAGGGAAATTCATATAGTTGAAACTTTCATGAGGTCGAAGTGATGTTTAAATGCCATCCACACCATTTATAACGTCATTCCTACTGAGATGAACTCAGAACACAAATATTACCTTGATTCAAAACTTTCGTGGCCTCAAGAATATTTCAAATGTGGATGTTCAATCCTCACATTTTTTTGCCCACTTGAATATTGGATCCAACTCACCTTCGGTCCCATGTCCTAAAATAAACTCAGAAAATGGATGGCAAGGTGGATTTCTCACAAACATCAAGGTGAGCCCCACATACATTTCCAGTGCAATAACTTCCTACAAAAGGCTTTCGCAGGAAATCTCGCATCCCAGCAGCTAGTGGATTTGGAGGGGGATTACATATTGACGTTGCCACATTGAGGTGGCTATTAAATAGTATTGTGTGGCCCCACCATAATATACATGTTTTATCCATGCCGTCCATCCATTTTTTCAGATCATGTTAGGGAGTGATCCAAAAAATGAGGAAGATCCAAATTTCATGTGGACGATACCATATGAAATAGTGGTGATTAAATGCCCACTATTAAAAGCTTTGTGGGGACAAAAATAGTTCTAAATGAACCTAATATTTGTGTTTTCGCTTCATCCATGTCTATGTGACCTAATCAACAAATTAGATGGTAAATAAACATTACAGTGGGGTTGGGAAGTTTTTAATGGTGTGCGTTCAATCACCACTATTTTCTTATGGTGTGGTCCACATTATATTTGGATCTATCTCATTTTTAAGCCAATGCATTAAAATGATCAGAAAAAAATATATGAATGATGCAAATAAAACACATATTATGGTGGGGCACAAAAAACATTTCCCAATCCCTCCTCACCGTTAGTAACATCAGTGGGCAATCTATATGGTGGTGGATTTCATGCAAAAGGCTTTCGGAGGAAGTTTCCGTGCAAGGATTCTAGGTGAGGCCCACGATGATGTTCGTGAGAAATCAAACCCGTCCATCCATTTTTTGAGTTCATTTTAGGACATGCGACAAAAAATAAGGTGGATCCAAAACTCAAATGAGCTACATGAGAGGAAACTGTAGGGATTTAGTGACCACTGTTGAAATATTTATATGGCCACAGAAGTTTTGTATTGGTCCAATTTTTTGGTGTTTTCACTTCATCTCAGTGAAAATGACCTTATAAATAGTTTGGATGGCATATAAACACCAAGAAGGAGACTATGAAGGTTTCAATGAGAGGCATTCCTTTCCCACTATTTCATCTCATATGGCCCACTTGAGTTTTGGATCCTCCTCATTTTTTGGTCGCATGTCCAAAAATAAGCTTGAAAATTGATCACCGGGTTGGATTTCTCATAGACATCACATTGGACCCCACCTTGCATCCCAGCGCAGGAACCTCATGGGAAATGCTTTATCAGGAAATCTACATCCATCCGATCCCTTGTTGGCTGGAGAAGGCGGCCTTGATAGTGGCTCTATATGACCTCCTGTGATGTATATGTTTTAACCACACTGTCCATCAACTTTTCCATATCATTTGGGGGCACAAGAAAAAGAAAAGAAAAGAGGTAGATATAAGGCTCAAGTGGGCCATGCTGCAAGAAATAGTGAAAATTGGGCACCTATCATTGAAAATTTATTAGGGCCATTAAAGGCCTTGATCAAGCTGATATTTGTGTTTTTACCTTTCCATCCAGGTCTGTGTGACCTTATGAAGACGTTGTATAGGAAATTAACATCACATTGGATTCTAGGAAAGTTTCAACAATAGTTATTCAATTTCTGTTGGTTTCTATGGTGTGGTCCACTTGAGTTTTATATGTGCTCCATTTTTGGGTACATGCTCTAGAATTATCTGAAAAAGTTGATGGAAGGTGTGGATCTAACACATAAATTATGGTGGGGGCCTAAAGAAGTTCCACATGTTAAAAGTTGGGTTCTGTGTTACGCAAACTATTTAGAAGAGAAAAATCTCTGTAGTAACTAGAGGAGGGGTAATTTTGGAAGAAATTGTTTTTTATAAAAGAATTCATAGAGCACATTCCGTATTCACCATTAAGCCAGACCCCCTGTCACAAAAAAAAAAATCAATGAAAAATCACATAGCGCTTTTCAAATTCGGCGTTAACAAACAACACTTAACACAGATCGTTTTCTTAATTCTACATTAAGTAATATTTTTTAGAGTTAACAAACAAGCCCCTAGTAGATTTTTCTATTGGCTAGCCAACAACCTCAGTCCTAGTCTATGAAATTATGTTTACTCCTGTCAGAGGCTCCTAAGGAGATTAACACTTACATATCCATGTCTGGTGAATTTAACTGTACACAAGAGCTTAAGTCCTACATAAAAACCTATTGAGTTTGGGTCACAAAATCTTATCCTTAATCCTACACAAGGAAAGAGAGTATGGACTCATTAATTGACACTTGTTGAATTGAGACCATTTGACGTGCATTCTTAAGTTACTTGATCGATGCTCTCTTGTGCTTTAATCAGCTCCCCTTTTGCTCCCTTAGTTGTTAATACCGATGCTTTCCTAATGCTTCAACTCCAAGATCAAACACCTTACATGCAATGCTCCATTAAGGTGACCAGGTGCAAGATTTGGGTAGAATTTCCTACAACTAATTGAAAGTTGAACTCTTAGGGGATTCTCCTTGATGAACACAAGGATTTGCCAATATAATCGATGTTTAAACTCTAAAGAAGTCTTGAGATTACAGTCTTCTTGTGTATGAGCTTGGAATATTCATTAGAGTGAAGAATCACTTAGAAGAGATTATGGATCTCATTGAGATAGAGCATAAGAGGTTTGATAGAACTTGAGATTTACTAGGGTCTTTAAAATGTAAAAATCTATCATTTGCCTAAATATCTAAATGCAATATATATGTATATATATATATATATATATATATATATATATATATATATATATATATATATATATATATATATATATGTATATATATATATATATATATAAAACAAAAAGGATCCAACATATCTCTAATGGCTAGGCTCGATTGATCGAGCCTGGCCCTTGATTGATCGAGCTAGGACAAAATAGTCCAGTGAACTCACTGGACTATTTTAGTCATGTTCAATCAATTGGATCACTAAAAATTGCTGGTTTTAGCAATTTGCTTTCCAGGAGCTCGGAACCTCTTATAACCTTTTTATCATGTTCCAAATTTGCTTAAGGGTAATGGGTGATAAATAAAATGTTTACCATTAGGCTATGATCATCTAGAGGTTTAAGGGTTGTTTAGGATCAATATTAAGGTCACCAAGGCACCTCATATACTAGTTCTTTGCTCCTTGATGCTCAATGTCTCTTGTGTTTTCAGTCTTCAGCTTTTAAGGGCTCAACTGACTACATGACATACTGACTCATGTGATTGACAAATAAAGTGTACAAAGCAATGCACAAACAATCTCTCTTATTGTCAATTATATGATAAAAACCTAACCTAGATAATGTCATGGTCGATACTACTGAGATACCAAAACAACTATAAATATTACATGTCAACTAAAAGATTTTAGAACTCAATACAATAAGACATGTAACATTTACTGCTCCCCCATAAATTTTCCCCCTATCTTCATCAATTCTTGCAACTTACTAATTTTACAAAATAAAATTAAACTGATTTTGGTAGGACTCAATGTAACATCCCGAATTTTCATGGCCAGAGTTATACTCGTGCCTGAGAAAAATGGATGTTAATAATGTATAAATTGGATGCTTTGAAAGTCATAACTTATTTTTTTTCATTTGGATCACATCCAGATACATTCATGAAGGTAACATTCACGAGAATAAAATCGATTGTATTGATTATTTCATTATAATAAAAGAATAATCAAATGCCCTCTCAATGAGAGCTTGTTACAATATCAGAGTTCACAACGGAAGTATAAAACTACTTTATAAAATTATCTTCTCATTCTTTTTTTATAATCTTCTATAAGGAAGTAGTCCTCTAAGTCTTCAATCTGTACATCACCTGCATCATTTGTACGGTTGGGAGAGGGTCAACACCCTACTCATAGTGATGGTTATCCTTTAAGATTAACAATAATTCAATAGATTAATAAAAGCAATGTAAAGGTTCTGATACATCTCGTACTCCACTAATACTTGAGATATCAGTATGCGCAAACAACCTACATGAGATGCATGCCTAGCATAGTGTGTGTAGCTCATCATACATATTGATCATCACAATGTGGAATATGATTTATAGAAAACCTGGCTCGACCCGCATCCCATAACTATGGATATTCGCTAGCATGGCCAAAGCTAACGTGGATTTATGCGAACATCTCAAGGCAACACAACACGCGGTTGGGGGATTTACGTAACACGATGTGTTCATGGAACCACTATTTACGACATCCAATCACAAAAAAGTGATGTAGCATGCATGACAATTTACTTATATCAATTGTGCACCACACCAACCAACCCATGGAATTACGTACCGACCAAGAGGGCCACTACCCGTAATGCATTACGTACATGATAATCTTAACACATCACTTGTACTTATATAGAATACAAACCAAATCACGGAGGTTCTGGAATATCAAGCCTCTTGCTTAAGTCTTAAAGATAAATAGCACAAGGCCAATGTAGAGAAGAGTGACAATGATCAACTCAATAAAAGAAGAGTAGTAATGACTAACTCAACAAATAGAAGAGCGACAATGACCAATTCAATAATAAGGAGAGTGGTAAGGCCAACTCAAATAAAGAGACGAGTGGCAGGGCCAACTTAATAAATTTGATAAGGCAAGGGCAAGGCTTGTATTCATGGCCCCACATAAATTCAGAAGGATCACTTATAATTAACATCATGTCATAATCCCAGAGGGGTCAATAATTATTAATGAGCAATTAAACAAAAATATAGAGAAAATCATAGTAACTTGAGAACAGGTAAAAGCATGGAAAAGGCCACGAAAAAAGCAAAATAAAATGCATCAACTCAATTAAGGTAAACTTAAAGGATAAAATTTTGAAAGGTCAGGAATGATTATCATCACTGTGGACCCACCTTAATGTATGTATTTTATATCTGGGCCGTCTATCTACTAGACGGATGTATGTATTATATATCTAGGTCGTCTGTCTAGGAGACTGGATGGTGGGTCCCACCACATGATGTATGTGTTTTCAACCACACCGTCCCTCCATGGGACCCCCTCGATGTATGTGCTTTATCCATCCCATTTGTCTAGATGGACTGGAAGTGGGCCCATCATGACTTATGTGTTTTATTAGTGTCATCCAGCCCACAGACCCCACAATGATGTGTGTATTGTATATCTGGCTGGTGGGGCCCACTTAGTGATGCAATAGGCCAACCTTGATGTATTGTATATTCACACTGTCCATTAGGTTGGATGTGGGACCCACCTTGATGCATGTTTTATCCTCAGCCATCCAGCCCCTTAAACCTGCAAATTGACTGGATTTCTGTTGGCCCAAAGGTCTAGCAGCAGGCCCACTTCCTTGTATGATGTATACCTCCATGTTGAGTGGAATTTTGGGCCCTTTGATGCCTTATTAGGCCCACCTTTTATCTGATGTTATAAGGCCCAGATTGCCCATATTTTTTTAGATGTTTTAGGGGCTAGATGGGCTGAATATCGAGCCTTAAATTCCCATTTGGTGAGGTGTTATCCATCCATTATGGTTGACTTCATGGCTGAATTGTAAACCACTATATTGGGTATATTGTACACTTGGCCCAACTATATTTTTAGAGCTTATGGGCTACCCAAAGAGGCCCACCCTGTTAGATATGTTAGGCATAACATACCTTAGCATTTTTTGGGCTTTGGGTTGCCCCATGTGGCCCATCTTGATACATGTGCGATATGGACTGGCTCATGAGGCCCAATATTGATGCATGAGATAACATGTGTGAAATTCATTTTATTTCCAACCATTTTGAGGGCTATGGGCTATTGCAATAGGCCCTTGTGTGAGGCCTGTTATGTTGTATATGAGGCCCTTGTGTGAGGCCATGGGCCCCACTCTATGTTTGGCTCTTTGTGGGCCACTCCTTGGGAGAAATGTTGGTTGAATGTCCACATTGTATGGGCAATGATGGTTAAATGTCCACATTGTGACCTTCCCTTAAGCCCATTCTCATTCTTCTCTAAGTGGGTTAACCCAAATCTTTGGGCCCCATTGATATTTACATGATCCATCTATTCACATTGGGTTAACCCAAAATGTTGGGCCCCCATTGGTTGTTAGTAGGATTACTTTAATCTTAGAGCCCATCTAGGACTCATTTAGGCCCCTTGGGAAATCTAGCGGGCTATATAATAGTATGGAGAAGGAAGCCTGTTCCAGATTCTTAGGATTATGGGTTGGCTACCTAGGCCTAACCTTGATATGAGGAGAGTTTATCCTCACCATAGACGGAAGGATCCGTTCTATCAAATTTGATATATTCACAGTTGAGGATTGACCCTCATGTCATGGATCTGTTGTCCATCTTTAGACCTCGCCTTGTGTATAGGCTAATTATCGATGCCGACTATGAGTACGTGCTAGTATAACATCATGATACAAGCCATTGAGATGGTATGAGGCCCATTGTGATTGTATTAGGCTCATTCTCATTTCCCCCTTAGTAGGCTAACCTAAATTAATGAGCCCCCATTATTATTAGTATGATCCATCTTGCCTTATTAGGCTATCCCAATTCTTTAGGTCCCCATTGATGCCAGTAGAGGTACCCAAACCTAGAAGCCCACTCTTAGGCCCATGAGTAGGCCATCTACACCCATCCTTGTTATGAGGAGGATGCATCATCACCTCTGGCCATAGGTAGAAGAATTTGTGGTATTAAATTTGGTATATCTACTGTTAAGGACTGATCCTCATGTTATGGATTAGATCTACTATCCTTCTATGGACCCCACCATATATAGGTTGATTATTGATTACAACTACATTAGTATATGCACTGAGTATGTGTTAGCATAGCATTATGATTGTATAAAGTCATTGTGAGGATTATTGTGATTATATGAGGCATGAGACCCATTATATGATTATATGAGGCCCATTGTGATTGTATGATGCCCATTGTGACCATGTGAGGCCCATTCTGATTGTATAAGGCCCATTGTGATCATGTGAGGCCCATTATGATTGTATGAGGTCCATTGTGACCATGTAAGGTCCATTGTGACCATGTGAGGCCTATTGTGATTCTATAAGGCCCATTGTGATTGTATGAGGCCCATTATGATTGTATGAGATCCATTGTAATGGTACGAGGCCGTTGTAATTGTATGAGACCCATTATATGTGTGAGGCCCACCATGTGTAGGTGATTATGTGCACACCACCCATTCACCTATTCAGGTCACGGGCCATCTTATACGGCCCACTATGATGTATGTGATTATAATCATGCTTAGTATACTTCATGATACATGCTCATATGCATCATCCATATGCTTGTTATAAGGAGTGATTGAGCATAACATGTGCCATTAGGGCCGATTGTTTATGGGACCCCTTAAGAGAAAGAGTTGCCTGATATGAGCACGTGGTACGCGCAGGTTTAATGTATGACTAGATGGTATGACTCGTACATCTCGCATTTTGTGATATGACCACCATATGCTCTAACGACATCAGGGCCATGGCTTCCACCCCGAGTCGGACCGATATTGGTAGGCGAATAGTGAGGTCTCTTCCACTTACCCAATTGTGCGCTTCATGGGGCGACAAGCTGTCGTAGAGTGTACTAGACCCTGGTGATGATCCAAGAGATGTACGGTACTGACATGAGGGCTTACTGAGTAGGAATTGCATACTCAATATTTGACTCATTCATTCATTCATTCACGTTTAGCTCGGGCTGGTGGTGCGCTACAAAATCGTTATATATACATTCACGATAGCCAAGATTTTGGTTGGGGCACGCGCCCAACTTGAGGTCAGGAATTTACCACATTGGGTTTGGCTATCCAAATTTAGGTATGGGACTAGTTTGGATAGAAGTCCCTTATGATGGACCCCACAACTTTCGATACCATATACTATCCTCCCGACTTCAAACTCTAGCTTGGTCATTTCTTTCGCACCGCATATTGTATTGCATCCCCAACACATGGCATTTGGTTTACCATGACCATGCATTGCATAGCCGATCTACATTACCGACTCTAATATCGTATGACTCATGGACTTGCCAATATTTTTGCTTACTCTGATATCATATGACTCATGGACTTATCAGTATTTCTACTTACTCTAACATTGTATGATTCATAGACTTATCAGTATTTTTGCTTACTCTGATATCGTTTGACCCATGAACTTGTCAGTATTTCTAATGTTGTATGATTTATGGGCTTGTATTGTATACTTGGCACCTGCGTTGCGCACACACGTACACCACCCTCTAAGCTTTCTATAAGCTTATGCATGATAGATGCGTGTAGGTAACGATAAGACGCAGTTGAGCTGAGGCAGGAGCGTGCGGCAGAGCTTCTTGAGTTTTGTTATTATTATCATTGTATTTCCCTTTATGCATATTGTACTTAAAGTTTTTTTATCATAGTGGATTTTGTGATGATGTTCTTGTTATTGTTCATGAGTTATGCTTATGGTTATGCTTCTTATGAAACAAATTTACATTGAAAATCCTCTTCATAGGATCCCATGTTTGGAATATGGTGTATGGGCGCTGGGAGCCAAGAATGGGGTACTATGGAGGCTGTCAGCAACAGATTCGGTGATCGGGAATTTTGTGAGCCCAATTTTCGAGTTTGGGGTGTGACATACCCTCCATGTCATAATACCCTCTTTTGTTAGACATGATTCTAAAGCTCCTTTTCAGATATTACTATAGATGATTAAGTCCTTAGAAAGTAACTCACTTTAATACCAACTAAAATTGCATGGATTGTCTACCACAATGCATGAGGAAGCTTAGTGGAGCTTAGAATTATTGCACTTAAAAATTCTTACTTAGGTAATCTAATTTACTAATTTAAACAATTAATGCAAATAATACTTAGGCTTCTAAGCCAAGTGGGTCTAATCACATTGTGTAAGACCCTAGCATGAGTATCGGTTTTGTTCTATTAGGTCCCGTGGTCCTACCAGTCAAATCCCGGTGACCCGCGACCTGTGTATTTTGTTCGTGGTCATCCTTAAATCCTGTCATGCTAACCCAACCCGGATCGACTCGAAACCTATGTCATTATGACGTCATCAACGTCATGGTTCCAATGCCATGTCTCATGCATGAATCCAACGTGTACATCTTGAGATATTGACTGCACCATTTTTGGCCATTCATCATGCATGTGGGACCCACCTAGGCCATTGACACGTTCCTCCCATGTGGGCTCTACCTAGAGCACTCTATCCCATGCACCCTACTTCCCATCATGCCTAACCTATAGTTAGCAATGATGGTTTTCTTAAAAAGAAAATCCATCATTTGATTTCTCCCTAATCCATGTTATCACCCTTCCCTAAGCTACTCATCTCCCAAAACTACTCATTATCTTTCTAGAAACCCCTCCTCCCTCTCTCTCCTTTCTCATTTCTCTCATTCTCCCTCTACCATAGTGGAAAACGTCCACCGCTCTTCCATTTTCCAGCAAGTTTTCCTCCCTTCTCTCTCCCAATCCCACCATCACAACATCATCTCCTCCATTAAAACCTTCCCTTTGGACCATTGGAGCTAGTACCTCAAAGATTAGAGGAGATCTTGGAGGTGGGTGTTGCTTGAAGCTCTCTTTCTTCTCCTTCTTCTTACATTTCCTTCCGAGCATGTTTGGAAGCATGTAGAATCCACCAATCAATGGTGGAGGTCCTACATGACTCCAAGATGAGAGGCCAAGAGCCTATTTCATGCATGTTCACTTCCATGGTGGGCCATTCTCCATGGACCGACCACGATGCATTTTTCCTTTGATCCAGTACTTTATTGGTCATCTAGACCTTGCATGCATGGTAGGGATAACATCCCTACCTCAATAGCTTTTTTGATTTACAGGATAGCATGCATGCAAGATCTATGTACATTGTATGGTGTGGATGTGAAGGTGGAGGGTTCATAGTGATGGAACCCTCCCCTATGACCGTGATCTCTCTCCCTCCCTCTCTCTCTCTCTCTCTCTCTCTCTCTCTATATATATATATATATATATATATATATATATTTCTTCCCCTTTTGATTGCTGATGTGTGTGGGCCACTAAGGTGATCAGAAAAATCCTAGATCCACCAAAATTTTGGGACGTCCAAGCCCACCTGCTGGACGTCCAGGCTCACTTTGACATGCATGGGTTGGATGGCCCCCCATACCTTGATTTTCTTTGGGATTTTCTCAAGGACATGGATCTGGAATTTTTATGATCCCTTAAGGTGGACCCCACTTGATGTATTTAGGTATAAATACCTTTAGATATTTTCTATGGACTAAATTTCAAGCCCATTTACTACATTGTTTTTGGACATTATTTTAGGCCCATTTATGGGCCTTTTTATCCCCGATTTCTTTAGGGGTTTTCTGGGGTATGGACCCCACCTTGATGTAGGATGGGGCCCACATCAATTATCCCATGATTGAGACCTATGTGATGGGCCAAAGAGGGTTGGACATCCAGAAATTTCTGGACAGTCCAGCAATATTGCATGTTGGAAATGGACCTACTATACCTTGAATTTGGGGAAAGTGGGCCACTTCAGTGGACCCCACTTGCTGTTCATACATGGGAGCACCAAACCCACCTATTTTCCCAGTGATTTAGGAGGCCTAGGCTCACCCCATGAGGTGTCAAACATGGAGACAACAACAATTTCAGTAGCAGAATTTTCTGGTTAATACATTGCTGTATTTTTTTGTGTGAATGTTTGGGTTGGTGTTTGACCCCAAATTTTATCTCTATGATGGCCTAACTTGCTGGGACCCACCCTATGTGAACATAGGCCATCAGGGCCATCAAATTTTGGGGTGGAAGTGGCTGGACAGCCACCTTGCTGGACGTCCCAGCTGGTTGACATCCATCAAGGGTGGCCGTCCCACCTCCATGTGGCCCACCTTAATGTAATGTTTCATCCATGCGTCCATCCATTTGTGTGGCCCACTTGGACGTGGCCCAATCCTAAGTGGGATGTCCATGGTGGGGCCCACTTTAACCTTTGATGTGGGCCAAACTGTCCAGTCCATTAGACCTCCCACCCCTTTGTGGGACGCCCATTACATTGGGCTGCTGATAGACTGAAAGTCTAGTAGTAAGGCCCACTTATTTTGTGTTGTATGTGCACTCCCTATGTGGTGGGGCCCCCTGTGCATGTTGCTGGCCACCCTAGGATTTAAATCCACTTTATATTTCCCAGTTTCTGGGCTCCAGCAGGCCTAGATAGCTAGTGGACTGAAAATCCAGCATGGTACCTTATAAATATGCATTGTTTATGGCTGAAGTTTTAAGGGTGTGGGGCCCACCATATTGTGAGGATTTGTGGGAATGTTTCATGCTTTTGTTTCTATAATTTTGGGCTTAATTAATGCATCTTGGGGGCCTGCTTTAATTGGGTTATAAGGACCCTTAAACAACCAGATTTTTAGGACTCCTTATAGGCCCAAATGGGCTGGGATGTCCTAGCTAGGCCCAGTGGATTTATGGAATATGTCCATCATTATGTTGGGCTGAAGTATGTATGTGTGGTTGGACCCTTAGTTGCCCACCAAATCAACTAGATTTTTTGGCTAAGGTTGTAAGGCCCAATTGGCTTAACTTGGATGTGATTCTTGTCCATGTGTTTAGGATAATGGGCTACCCACTAGGCCCACCATAATGTATGGATTTGGTGACCTTATTCTTATGCCATAACCTTCCCTATGGGCCCATGTTATTGTATGTGGATTGGGCCATGTATTGCCCCTTTGGACCCATGTAAGGTATGTAGGCCTTGGGCCACTTTATTGAGGCCCAACATGTAATGTAAGTAGTGTATATATAGCTGCCCATTTCTTGTATATGATTGTGCTCAGGCCACAGGCCTTAATTCTTGATAGATTGTTATTGGGCTGCCTCTTTGGGACAAATGGTGGTTAAATATCCACATTTGTGTACCCTTCTAGGCCTGGCTAAGCCCACTTACATCTATGGGTGGTTAAATGTCCACCATAGACCCTTACTAGGCCCATGTCATTATCTATCTTAGTCTTGTGGGCTACCCCAGGCTATTGGGCCCTCACTAGAGGTCACGTTCCTATGAAATTTGTCTAAGTTCCTAGACCCTACTTGGTTAGGAGGAGAGTACAACATTACCGCATGGCATACTTGCTTATCTTCATGACCCATTCATGCATCATATGTGTGCTTGGTTGAGATTATGTTTGGTCATGGTTATGCCATTGGACAGGATATTATGGTATTCCTTGAGGGATGGAGTTACCCCTCTTGAGCGCATTGGATGCTCGGGATTGTTGCCTAGCTGATTGTGTGATTCATGCATTTTGCATTGCATAACACGTGAATATTCGCCCTTACTTCATCAGGGCGTAGCCTCCATAGGTATATCATGGATGGCTAGATTTGGACACCGAAATTATTACTTGAGCATTTAGGGTACTTAGGATGTCCTTGGGTGAAAGCTCCTAAACCTTCATGGTATCAAAAGATGCATCAACGTCAAGATCGAGTGGAAAACATGAGCGCCCGAGTGCCTTATACCATTAGGTCGCGACTCTCACTGTTGCGTGGTCCATTGAGATGGGGTGTGGCTTTCCCTGCCTGAGTGAGGGGGTAATAGCTAGGCTGAGTTTGACCAGCTCGTGAATGGGTTCACTACCAGTGAACCTTATTGGTGATTGGTTGTCCATAGGTGGGTAGTGAGGTCTCTTACGCTCGCTAGGCTATGTGGGTAGGAGAGCGCTAGTCGACACGTAGTGTATTTAAGCCCGGTGGATTCCCTAGAGTGGAACTATATTGATATGAGTATTTGCGATGACGATTGGCATGATTGCATTGCACCTTGCCTATAAACATTAGCTATGTAGGACTCTTATTGCGTCGCCTTGGTATGGCACCCAGTACCCATATGTCGCATTGCATAGCCTTGATACGACTTGGAGCATTCCTGATTGGTATAGCATAGCCTTGGTATGGCTGACAACATTGATGGTATTCATGGTTCTTGCCACATTTCTGCATACTCTGATATTGCATTCCCAGCACTGGTATTACACACACTTACACCGCCCTCTAAGCTTTCTATAAGCTTATGTACGATTGATGCGTGCAGGTGATTCTAGGCAGCAGTAGTAGCAGGGCAGAAGCATGCCGTGGACCGTTTGAAGATTGCCCTTATATAGTTCTTGTATTTTCCTTTTTAGCCGTGTATCTTGTAAAAGTTTAAATTCCTAGTGGATTTTGTAATAGTATTCCTGTAGTTATTACCTGTGGTTATGATATTATGATCTTGGCTATGCTCTTTATGAACCAAAAATCCTCCTTATAGGATCCCAGCATCGAAACCTGGTGTATGGGTGCCAGGAGCTGAGAATGGGGTACTACGGAGGCTGTGGGCACCAGAATCGGCAATTGGGGTTCTTGTGAGCCCGATCACTGAGTCTGGGGTGCGACGCAGACTATAATAGATACAACTATTAAGTAACTAGTCTATAAGAGATAATGATCTTGTGTATGAAATGTGCTAACTATTCAACACCTAGCATACATCTAATTATGCATTCATATAATTCAACAAATTAAACTTACAAGCATAAGTAGAAATGTGCATAAATAAAAATTAATAACACAAACATGTACAGTGGTTCGGTATACCTACTCCACTTCCAACGGACGTGCTCTCCTCGAGTGTACCGACATTTTATTATCTTAAAAGTTTTCAATAGGTTCACCCTTAACCTTTACAATAGTTCACCTAGGTAATCACTAACCTACATGTACACTCATATGTCAGAGAAACACATTTCCACTTATATCGGTAGCTCCTATAAGAGACTTTAGTTGGTTTTCTATCAGCTAACAAACAAGCACTGGTGGTCATAATCCAAGGCCCTATGTACACTCCCACTGGAGGCTCCGTATGGAGACTAACACATATGCACCCATATCTAGTGAATTCGGTCCTTGTAACACCCTGTGCTTTTTAGTACATGAGTGTTATTATGGAAACATAACTTAGTGTAAACATAGATCTGGCCTACTTAAACATTCAACTTCATGCTAACCTAAATCCAACCGTCTATTACAATCATCATCCATAAATTGATCCATTCATCCATTGAATTCTAAGTAGGACCATCACATCATCTAGAAAATTCATTTCTAGGACCTCGATTTCCTTGATAAGTAGAATGAACCATCCATCGTCACTAACAAACCCCTAATCATCAAACCCACCATTCATCTAGCCGCAATAACTAAAATTTTATAATCCACACCGAACACTCTAAGTAAACCAAATGATCAGCTACAAATTCTAACTCAGATCATACTAGAAAACTCTACTGTTAATAATCAAGCCATCCAACTACTGGATCACCTAACACCACTATTTAGAATCCCTAATTTCGTACTATAGGTACTCCTAAGTGAAGGCAATTGCCATAGAAGTGGTGGCATAGGTCACTAAATCCATCTACCATTAGGCTCACGTCACTTGATATAGGAATCCATCGCTAATTATCATTTAAAAAAATCCCAAAAGCCTGGTACTCTAGTGTAAATTAGACTTAGAACAAATTTAACCATTGAAAAAAACTCAAACCACTTAGTGTGGCCCACTTGAACTTTGGAATTGCCTCATATTTGGTCAAAAGCCTTGGATGAGACTTCCAAAGTGAATGAACGGTGTGGATCACACTGATAAATTCATGGACCCACCTTTGATGTCATGCATGAGCACAAAGCCATGCACTCGTGTAGTGCATGGGACCATTGGTTGGTTAGAACAGGGGCTGACCCGATAAAAATCAGAAAAAGATGGGATTTCTCCCACTTTTCCCACCAGGCGGAATTCGAATGGATGTCATTCGTGGGCGTGATCTGTGGCCTACCAACACAACCTTTTTGAATGATCTAAGCCACCATCTAATTCAGATGATGGCTCTGACCAGAACCATGGTAACTTTGGGTGTGAAAGATTCACACTGGCATACAACTCTCAGCGTAAGAACCATTGACGGTGAAGGTTCTATAACAGGAACCGTTTCCTCGCTGACATTGATTGTGGGCCCCATCAAAGGGTGAATGGATAATCTAGACCGTCTATCATGTATATAGCCCCATTTGAACCTAACCCTGATCATTTCCACGTGTTGAACCACGTGTCCACGCACGCGATCTCTAACGTGAACTAGTTGCGTGTGACACATATCTGATAACGGAAAGCTCTATTACTCCTTTCCGTTTGCTTCATTGGCAATCTGAGACTCTGGTAACTTCGGCCAGTGGATGAAAATCATCCAACCACCCATTTTAGGGCAAGCATCGCTATCTCACTCCGCCTAAGGATGATTCAAAATGAATCTCCTCTATTTCCACCTTGGATGAATCTCCTCTGTTGAGTGGACTTTAGAGAAAGACCCAAATGAATCTAGACTATCTATTCTAATGTCCTTATGTGCTAGAAACCCTAAAAATCATACAAAAACGTTGCCCTTTCCATTTCCTGCGGCCACACTTGAAAATCGGCTGAGTTGTTTTTTGGTTGAACCCACCTAAACCTCAAGGGAGCTTCATTGTCCTTCTTCCTTAAGCTTCACGGGAGACATCCAGGTCATCCAGAAGCTCAGCCTTAAAGAAATAAGCACCTGGTCCAGATTTGCCATTAACGCCCGAGGTTTCTTCCTCATTCGGGTTGTACCACACCACGCCAAGTCGCACCGATTCAGGATGAGTTCTGGTTGGATTCGGAGTTCCCATTGGCTAGAGTTGGAAGAAAGAAGAAAAGGAAAAAAAGAAAAGAAAGGAAGGAAGGAGGAGAAGGAAGAGAAGAAAGGGGATTTTGATTTTCCTGACACTAAGCCATCGTGATTCAACTCAGTGAATCATCTTGCAGTCAGGGCCTGGTCTAAATTAGTTTGAGTCTAACTCGGTCTAGCTAACATTATAGCAGAAAAGGGAGAATGGGGAAGAAGATAAGAGAGAGAGAGAGAGAGGACCGAGTCGAGGCTTCTGGTCATCCATGCCGCATTGAGTCAACTCAGTTCGAGTCCTGAGAGTCAGGGGCATGTTGGGTCCTGTGTCTCAAGAACACCCAGCAGAAAGGAAGAAACAAGAAGGAAAGAAGAGGTGTAGGAGGATGATAGCTAAGTTGAACTGCTGACTCAACTTAGTAATTTGCCAAGTTCCATTGGGTTCAAGGCAAGTCGAATCACCGAGTCGAGCTACTAAGTCGACTAATGATTCGATCCTATAGTGTGCGTGTGGATTCCAACAAGCATGGAAAAGTGAACCCGACTTAAAAGGTGAGGAATATCCCACTTGGCTTCTTCCATCCATTATAATCTAAATTGGTTTAAGTGTAATGAGTAAAATAATTACAGTTTTCACTCCCTTTCTGTCTAATTGTTATTGAAAATTTCTAATGTATGTCCCACATCATGTTACTCTAATCCCATGTTATAAGATTTGGTAATATACTATTCATGCCTATATTTGAAATTGTTGGTAATATGTACTTCCCTATTAAATAAAATGAAGTAAAGAATCTTGTTTCCAGACATCTTTTAAATTGTATTATTGCTCCTTATGTGTAATAAACTCCATTTAGTATAAACCTAAAACGTATGAAATAAGGTGGATGGTGATTAAACCCTTTCATTTCCATTATGTATAGATGAACATGTAGAAGTATTTTATTTTACTACTTAAATTCCTAATTGGATAGACAACATTTAATCTTATATATCCTATGTCTTTTCATCAATTGTTAGGTTGCATGCATATTTAAATTAATGATATGAGAGTAATGAAACTTCAATTCGTTCTATGTTACATTCCACACTATGAAGATCGTGAGTGGGATGTTATTTACTAAAGGAAATATAGTTTAAACTTACCACTCTTGATCATACTTAATGTACTACACTGTTAGCATTCCTTTGGATCAAGTTAATGTATATGAATGTGGACGATTGCTATACTCTTAAAAGACTATGAGCTGGAGCCAGTTTTATGAGGGCAGATCTTGTTAATTCTATAGAATGTGCATAAGCATCATGGTACATGACATTCACGCATGACATATGAGCTTTTCCAAGTGCTCAATGTAAGCCACGCTCTATTCGATGTACTGAAAGTTCTAACACTTTAGTTTAACTCACAGAACCTGTGCATTTGGGTCACTTTGGGCGCTTTCCTTTATATGAGGCTTTTTCGGGATTAGACACTCCTCGGGTGTACCCCGTGTATTTTTTTCAGGAGATATCCTTGGGCCCACTCACCTACATGGTCTTTTCCAGGTGACTAGTTCACCTTGGGTGACCCTTTATTTTGATAGTTGGATGTGCATCTCCAGATCTGTGACTTGAGCATACATTCATACATCCATACATTTACATTTAAATTCACATTATCTTCAATATGATTGATTATGTCTGGTTTAAACTATTTTGGGATGACATGGTATGCATGAATCCTTGCGGGAAACTCCCACTGAGTTTTCACTCACCTAATCGTGTGGTTGCACTAAATAGACGTAGGTTTGATGACAGGTGGAGACCCCTATGATGGGATCCCAGGGGCGGCTGAGTAGGAGAATGGCGATGAGGACCTTTATGCTGATGTGATTGAGTCATTGGATCTCAATTAATATCTTAGAAATTACATATTTTGTATTTTAGACTTTGTCTTGTTTGAATTGTAATAATATTTCCCCTACTATGGGATTTCATTAAACTTCCTTTTTGTTACTCTTGATATCCCTGGCTTATGTAGTGATTGCTTTACTTTATACTATGAAATTTACTATTAGTTAGATGTATGATGGTCCATTTTATAACGTAATACTCGGGTTCTCAATGAGGAGCGACCATCCTTGGGTTTTGAGAACTAGGGTGTTACAAGATGGTATTAGAGAGATAGTCTAGACAAACCTTGCCTTTGGGAAACAATCTTATACCAACCTTAAATATCTTAAGTTAGGATGTTAGACTTAAATGATGGAACTTAGGTGAACCTCCCCTAGATGTAGAAAAATTTTGAGAATGTAGAGACCTAAACTTAGGTCCCATTTAAAATTATTTAACCACTTGGATGCATGTGGAATTCCCTTAGAATTAGGAAAGTTGTGGAATGTAAATATCCAAACTTAAGTTCCCTTTTAGAATGGATAGGATAACCATTTGAATTTATCTAGAATTCCTTTATTGTTTAGGAAAATGGAGAACTTAGAGACTCAAAATTTTTAAGTTCCATAGAAAATTGTTTGAATAACTAGAGAACCTAAAAAACAAAATTCAAGTCCCCACTATAGACTATCCTGATAATTATTGAATTTAGAAATTTGACTTAGGTATCGTGGAAGAACAAATTCCCACTATGATGTGATTAAGATCATTGAGAACATTTTTAGAAGTCTAGGATTTGAACATTTTCTATAATTTTCCTTAACTGAAATAACATTGTCACATCACTCAGTGAATGAACTAAACTTGGACATCTTAGGAAATTTCAACTTTAGTTGTTTGAACATAGAAATTAAACTTAGGTTCCCTTGAATTCATTAGGATAGACATTCAAACTTGATTGGAATTACTTAGGAATTATGGAAATTGTGAACATAGAGGCGCAAAACTTTAGGCCCCATAGGAAAGTTCAAGTTTAGTTGTTTGAACATAGAAATTAAATTTCGATTCCCATTATGAACTACTAATTGCTTGAACTCAGAAACAAACACTAAGTCCCCTTAGAAAGTTTTTTAGAAAAGTCACTTGAATTTATTTAGAGCTCTCTTAAAAAATTAATAAAATAAATAAATAAACAATAATAATAATTTAAGCATAGAGACTCAAAACTTTAGGCTCCTTTGAAATTTTTAGATGTAGTTATTTGAATCTTAGAAACTAAATTTAGGTACCATGAGAGAATGAAGAAACCACTATGGTGTAAATTAGATCAAACAAGAACATTCCTTAAATTAGACATCCAATGAAGATTTGTGGAAACCTAAGATCTAAACTGTTCCCATGATTTTCCTACGTTGAAATAACATATTCACAACTCTCTAATAGTGAAACGAACTTAAGCATCGTAGGAAAGTCTTTACCCATTACGTCATGCATTAGATCAAAGTTAAGCATTCCCTTAACTTGGGGAAATGTACTAGGAATTACAATTTGATTTTCCTAATACATATTTCTAGTTAGAGATATTATTTCTTACTAATTCTAGCACTTAAAGTCATTAGAGGTAGGGTTATAAAATGTTGGACAAATTTTCAGCATAGACTGGGCATATGGGGGACAAAATTTGAAAAGCTAGATAAATCTAACAAAATTTCAAATTCAAATTTCATGTAGAAATTCCAGTCCTGAAGATTCTCAAGTAATGTGTTATGTAATTTGAATGCATGGTGAAAGCACGAAGGTCATCTGGGTCTATTTCACATAGATTTCATGTATACTTATTGTAGAAATAGAAAATTTCCCGATAATCCCAAGTGCCTAGAATTAATTAGGATCACGAAATGATGTAATCACACTTAAGCAAAGCATATGCGGTTTGATCCAAAAATTCAAATCCTAGCAAATCCCGAGGATCTCAATGCTCTGATCAAGCAGAAGATCAGGGATTACCAAGATTAGAAATTGATGTCAATGAATCCCCTATTCTGCGTAAGCAAAAGGATCAATGTATCGGGCTCAAGCTTACCACAACCATCTATTCGTGAACCCTGTAGACAGAGAATCGTATTGTACTGTTAGATAATGGGAAAATTATTGAAAAATGAAAATAAAGATATAATATTATTAGATTTTACCAAAATAAACTTTTAATAAAAAAAAATCGTGAAGTAGCTAGCATTGAAATATATCTCTAGTTTTAAAAGGTACTAAAAAAGAGTTCCAATTTTATTTTTATTTTGAAACCACATACCTTAGACACTTGGTTGTCCTAGAGACCTAAGAGTTGTAGTAGATTCAGATGTATCTTGATGAAAGTTCACATTGTGAGTTCGCATTTAGAGAGATTATAAATAAGGTACACAATTGGGATGGGATTCTTAATTTTAATAATGTAATCTAGGATGAGCAATACCGAATCTCGAGGACGAGATTTTCTTTAAGGGGTGTAGATTGTAACACCCCGTACTTTTCAATACACAAGTGTTATTATGGAAACATAACTTAGTGTAAACATAGATCTAGCCTACTTAAACTAAGGCCTTGCGTACAGTCCCACTAGAGGCTCCCATGGAGGCTAACACATATGCACCACTGTCTAGTGAATTTGGCTCAACACAAGAGACTAGGTCCTACACAAGAATTTATTTGAGTTTGGGTTAAAAACTCTACACTCAGTTCTACATAAGGAAAGAGTGTAAATGGATTATACAAATGATCACATTACTTGTCGTATTAAGCCCTTTTGTAGCACGTTGCTTGAAATGCTTCTTTAAATCTCCCATGCTTGAATTAGCTTCTTAATTGCTCCATTGATCATTGATGTCTATTGTTAACACAAATGAGTTTTACGTGTCTAATTTATTGGGAAGAGAATTTCATAGGCATTCATGTATAAACATAAACATGCACATGAGGAGACAACACAAAAGAAGACATTTTATTGTAGAGATTTTGAGTTCCTTTACATTACAAGTTATGATCTAACATAAGCCCTTAATTACATCACATAGAATAACCTTGATTGAAAGATGGATAGATTATTAAGCATCCTAATACCACCGAGATCGCACTAAGCTTGTCATCCAAGTTATGACATTGCTAGTTGGTTCAGTGAAGATGACCCTTTCTTATTTATTCGAACTCCGGGCTAGGTGGGTGTTGAACCTTTAAATGGAAGAGGTCTTGGAATACCAATTGGAGGTCTTAGGAGGTTGAGATAGAATCCTTGCTTTAGGCTTAGACCAAACCAGAGCCCTTTTTTGGGCTAATTTATTATCCTCACCTAGATTGGATTGTTGGGCCTGTGATCGGGCGGTTCAACTTTGATCTCTGCATTAGGGATGGAGACTTCTAAGAGACCATCCTCGACTCTTTAACTCAGAGAATCCAATAGATAGAGATTTATATAGTATAGTTAACCACAGACCAACTCGAGGTAATAAAGATCTCCAACCTGAAATTACGTGGGATATTCTACCACTGCGCATGCGAAAGCTTGGTAGAGCAATAGAATTGCATCTAACCCTTAAAGGGGAGGGGGGGTGATTAGGACCAAATAAAATTCTTTACCTATTTAACACAATTTACATATTAAACTAATTAAGGAAAATTAACTTTAAGGCATCCAAGTAAAAGTGGGTCCAATCGTAAAAACTATAAGAGATATGCCAATAAAGCAACTAGTATATATAGATGGTGATCTTATCTATGGGATGTGCTAACTATTCAACACCTACTATTCATCTAATCATGGATACATATAATTCAACAAATTAAGTTGACAAGTACAAATAGAAATGTGCTCAATTGCTGATTTAGACAAAGATATACCAATAGGCTCAGTGTCTAATGTCTAAAGGTGGAAATTGAGTTCATCTTCCACATAGAGGTTGGAATCCTCATTAGAGTGATAAGGCTCAAGAAGATAAATCAAATTTCATAGGTTTTGAGTCATAAGATGAGTGATATGAGTGAGGAATCACCTAAGCTCTAATTGCACCAAAAATCCATCCTGATTACCTTAGAATCGAATGCTTTTTTATTAGAAACCATGTTCCAACAACTATAAAATGGCTACTTAATGGATCTGTTGATTAGAACGAAAGACCTTTCAATGAATTTGAGGTCATTCGATAAGATCGAGCACACTATCGATACCATCAAGAAAATTTAGAAATATTTTGTATGGTTGCTAGACTATTTCTTTGATCACATCGAGATGACATTAAGACCCACCGACAGACTGTCGATGAGATCGAGGACCACTCGAAAAACTTTTTTTTTAATAGGTATGTTTACAATAACTTTACACCTCTTATAACCTTATGATGTTCTAATTAGGCTTTTAAGGATAAGGGATGATTGACAAACAACTTTGCACCTCTTATAAGGGTTCAACCGACATACTGACACACAAACGCATGTGATTGATGAACATGTGCATAATTAAGTGCACTAACAATCTCCTTCTCTGTCAATTACATGGCCAAAACCTAACCTAGACCTTGTCATGATCCATATCAATGAGAAACTAAAACAACTAAAAATATTACATGTCGAAATAAAAAGTTACAACTCGAATACACAACAACATGTAACTCTGCATTGCTCCCCCTGTCTTCTTTAATTCCTTGCAACAAATAAATCCTACAAAATAGAATTCAACTTGTTGTGGTGGGACTTGATCTTTCTCCCATTTTTGTTAGCATTTGACATAGAGTCAATTTCATGAATATACCAATAAAAACATAATATAGAAATTTTTTATAAGTCATACATATTACCATAAGCATATACTAATAAGAGATTATAGGGAGTATGTATCATTAAGCACATAGAGCATGCATAAATTTTCATTAAAAGAGATATCATTTAAAATAACAATGACCAATGACAGTCTAGCATTAAACATATGATATTAAAATCAAGCAACTTTTAATACTAAACTATAAGAAAGAATGAGGTCAAACATCGGGTTTAACTATTAAGCACATAATGAGGCTAACATTCTCAAATTTATAAATAGGGCTCACTTAATGTGGCTAAACTCATCAAATTTACTTCTATGCTCAAGATTGAGGTTGAAGTCCTTTTATTTTCTAATTAAGCCCACATGGACCTTTTAGGTTCATATATTTCAAATGTTATGATCTCCCAAGTCTTGACAGAGGGAAACAACAGTGGAGGCCATTAAGACATGTAAGTGGCTAAGGTCTTCATCACTAGAAGAGTCTCCTAAATTGGATTCAAACCCCTCCATATCATCCTACGTTATTGTCATAGTCTTAATTTTGGATCTTAGTTTGCTAGACCAATCAGAGGCAATATGTCCATAACTCTCATAGTTGTAACAATGGACTAGCTTAGGTTGTTTAACGATTTTACTTTTGCACTTCTCAACCGATTTGTCCTTTTTATAACAACTCTTTCCTCTATTGAATTTGAGGAATTTCTTGAATTTTCTAGTCATTTCCTCTTCCTCATTCTCAACACTATCATCTTCTGACTCAACTTTTCTATTTGAGAACCTTTATGAAGTGTTCAAGACATGGAGTTTCTTCTTTTTAGAGGGGGCCAATTTCATCCAAACTTAAACTTATTTTTTTGGACCATACATTGTGTACGCAGGTTGCCCACCAAGTCTAACTTAATGTATGGAATTCTATGGCTATTGGGAATTGGGCCTTAGGCCTTAATTCCCCTCTTGGGGCCCATGTTGTTGAATGTAGCATTAGACCCTTTTTTTTATGACCCATTATGAGGGATATATGTATATGACCACTTATTTTTATCTTAATTGTGGGCCTTGGGCCTTCTATGCATATAGTTCATGGTTGATATGCCTTTTGGGGAATGGTGGTTAAACGTCCCCATTATGAACCCCCTAGCCCCTGTAGTATCTAAGTGTGATTGAATACCCATCTTAGACTCTTGATAGGGTCATTTCTGCGTTATTTAGTCCTATAGCTTATATGCTTAGTCTCGTGGACTACCCCTGGTAAATGGGCCTCCACTGGAGGTTGGTTCATTGTCTAAATACTTAGTCTTGGTCCCTTCTTGGATATGAGGAATGTACTGAATTGTATATCGCCACATAATGCATCTAGATTCATCTTCATGGCCCATGTGCATTATTGTATGCTTGAATGACACTGTGTGTGTGGTTATGATTGTGTCATTGGGCACTGCATGATACCTTCCCTAAGGGACATAGTATCCCCTCTTGAGCACGTTGGATGATAGGAGTTGATGCATGGTTGACTGTGTGATTCATGCATCTGGCATTGCATAACATATGAACATTATCGCCCTTACTTCATCAGGGTTGTAGCCTCCACAGATACATCGTGGATGACCATCTTTAGACACTGGAAATGTCACTTGAACATATAGGATGCGTAAGATGCCCATTTGTGAAATTCTCAAAACTTCCATGGTACCAAGGATTTGCTCCAACGCCGTGACCAGGTGGAAACATGAGCGCACGAGGGCCTTATACCTTTAGGCCGTGACTCCCATTGTCGTGTAGTTAGATGGATTGGGGTGTGCCCTTACCTATTTAAGGGAAAGAGGGCAGTAGCTAGGCTGAGTCTGACCAGCTCATGAATGGGTCCGCTACCATCAGGCCTTGCTGGTGATTGTCTGTCCACAGGCGGGTAATGAGGTCTCCTATGCTCATTTGACTGTGCAGGTCTGTAAAGTGGCAGTCATTCTTCAATGTACTAAACCCTGGTGATTTCGTTATGATGGAAATGTACTTGATATGTGGGTTGGATATGAGCAGTGACATTACTTCGCATTACATTTGCATCGGCTATATAAGCCTTATATTGCATCGTCTTGGCATGACGCCCAATACTCATTGCATTATGGTACTCATTGTGTTATATAGCCTTGGTATGACTTCCTGCATGATTGTACTACCTTGGTATAGCTCCTTGCGTTCATGACAACCTTGGTAAGGCTAGTGGTATTAGTATTGATTATGACTCCTTCATGCATTCTCCATCTTCTTCTGAGCACCATTATCACACTTCCACCACCCTCTAAGCTTCTATAAGCTTATGCACGATTGATGCATGCAAGGGATCCTAGGTCGGCATTATAGCAGCTGAGATTGGATTAGAGTTGCACCAAGGACCCCCAGTGTTGCAGAACTTCTTCCCACTTCCTTCGTTATCAGATGTATTTCTTTTCAGCTATGTAATTATAAAAGTTCAAATTTATAGTGGATTTTATAATATGTCCTTTTGTTATTTCTGAAATTTACTTGTTGTGATCTTAGGTATGCTCGTATTGGAAATGGTTATATGGTTATAAAAATCCTCCTTGTGGGATCCCAGGATCGGAACCTACCTCAAGAGCCGAGAATGGGGTACTAAGGAGGCTATTGCGGCCAGAACCGGCTATCGGGTTCCTTGTGAGTCTGGTTACCGAGTTTGGGGAGTGAGAGGAGTTGGTATCAGAGCATAAGAAGTAATTTTAAAATAACTTGGGATAACATTACATATCTACTGTGAACTTAAGACAAGTACTGAGTGTGTTTTCCTCATTCCGTTTGAGCCTTCAAGGATTCTAATCCCTAGGTGTCCATCACCTTTGTTCCTTTTGTAGACCATGCTGTCTAGTCGAGGTGCCCATGATTGTGACGCACGTGGCCACGGTGCCATTGGACGTGGTTCTCATTCCCCTCCAGCGATTTGAGTGACTTTTGCTCCACCCTCTAAGATTCTTGTTCCCCCTCTTGAGCCTGTTGTACCTATTCTTGAGGCTCTCACTGCACCTATGCCTCCGTTAGAGGACAGTGCCACCTTCGCTTATATGATGATTTCTGTAGGAGCTGAGCATCTCCAGTAGTTGATGCGGATCGTCACTGATGTTCTTCATACTCGTCAACCCATTCCTGAGACGCCCGGACAAGCAGAACAGGAGCGTGCAGCCCTCTTTTGTGAGATTCGACTCTGCAGCGAGCTCCGTTGGAGATATTTCTACTTCACGGTGAGGCCGAGTGGACCGGTTCGCAGAGGGATCATGATCAGAGAAGAGGCCGGAAGAGGTAGGGCCCCTCCGGTAACTCTCAGCAGCGTCAACAGTGGCAGAGGTGCATAGCCTATCGAGCTGCCAGGGCATCAACAGCACGTTCAGCACCACCTTCTAGACCATTTACTGGCGTTTGTTATGGATGTGGACAGATAAGGCATTAGAGGAGCGAGTGCCCTCTTCCTTTACGGTAGCAACAGTGGCTCCAGCCACCGACACCACGACAATAGCCGAGACAGCAGTAGTAGAGACCGTCGAGGGGACAGGCACCTCCCCGGCTAGCACGGGCTTGATTTATTTTATGCAACTCAGCAGGACCCTTAGTTATTAGGGGGGTCATTGAGGGTATTCTCCCTCTCTCTGTATGTAAACCTCATGTTTTGTTCTGGTGCATCACACCCTTTTATTTGTATCCAAGGGCTTTTGTTCGATCAGATTGCTAATAGAGTCTACCATAAGGGATCGTCAGTATTGACATTTTTAGGAAGATCGTTGTGTTAGACCGATGATATTATCGTGTTCCGTCTTCATTAATAAGATATTCCTACCCACTAATTTGATTGTATTGCCAATGTCGAGCTTGTTGGCTTGTTTTGTTGTCAAGGTAGTATTTCTAGTTAGGGTAATACGCCAGATTGCTAGTTTTGTGCTCGAGTGTGAAAGTTATCAGCGTGACAAGGCCGATCACCAGAGACCCCTAGTCCCTTACAGCTGTTGAGTGTTTCAGTGTGGAAGTGAGAGCATGTATCGACAGATTTCATCATTGGTTTGCCGAGGACTCAGCGCAGTCACGATACCATTTGGGTTATCATCGATCATTTGACGAAGTTGGCTCATTTCATTCCGGTGCGTGCTTCCTGGTCTATGGACCAGCTTACAAAAGTGTTCATTGAGGATATAGTGAGACTGCATGGTATTCCAGTTTTAATCATTTTAAATCGAGACACCAGATTTATGTCTCAGTTTTGGAGGAGTCTCCAACAGGCGATGGGGACCACTTTGCATCTCAGTACCGCTTATCATCCACAGATGGATAGGCAGACCGAAAGGGTCAACCAGATCCTTGAGGACATGCTCAGAGCTTGTGTGATTAAATTTGTGGGCAGTTGGGATCAGCATATGTGCCTCGTCGAGTTCATGTACAACAATATCTATCAGGCGACTATTGGCGTGGCTCCTTTTGAGGTACTTTATGGTAGATCGTGCAAATCTCTTAGCTATTGGACCGTGGTTGGAGAGCGTCGTCTCATAGGTCTCGAGCTTGTGCAGCAGATGTCAGAGGCTATTGATATTATCAGGTTGAGGATGCGCACAGCTCAGAGCCGGTAAAAGAGTTTTACTGATCGTTGACGTCGACCCGTCGAGTTTGCAGTTGGGTAAATGGTATATCTCAAGGTCTCTCCTATGAAAGGCGTGGTTTGATTTGGTGTGAAGGGCAAACTTGCCCTGAGATTTATTGGACCTTTTGAGATTACCGAGTGCATGGGCACTGTGGCCTATAGGCTTGCCTTACCTCTTGAGTTGTCCCTGATCCATGACGTGTCTATGTTTCTATGTTGCGAAAGTGTGGGTCGGACATTATCCCTATGCTTGATTGATATATGATTGTTTGCATTGGCTTCCTTATATGATGATTGTTATACGATGGTGGTGTTTTTTCTTATATTTTATCCTGAATTGGTCAATTTCAATGATGAAATTTTTTGTTGGTGGGGAAGATTGTAAGACTCGACCCGAGTAATAGTAATCAATGTATGATATGTGGTGTGATTGATCTTGAGAGGGCTCAATAGTGGCGAAGCCCTTTTCCTTATGGCTAGATCATCTTTCTCTCTCTTTTTTCCTTTATTTTTTTGATGTTAGGATTTTGATCATGTATGTGTGGCCCACCTTGTGCACCAACAAAAATCCAGACCATCCATGGAGTTTGGACGTCTATGGTGGTCCATCCTTAGACATGTAGCCCCAAATCTACCTAAATGGGGCACATGCAAGGGGTTTTTGGTGATGGGGAAGGTCTGGATATTTGTGGAGCCCACTGGGGTGGTCCACAATATGATTTTTGGGGGTTAAATCTCTTCTTAAATGATGTTTATATTTAATTTCTTTCAAGTACATGTTGCTGTCCAAATCTGTCTGAACAGATTTTGGGCCAAATTGAGGCTAGGATTTAGGGCTTTTGGTGAGGAATTGTATACCAAGTGAAATATAATTTTTAAGATGGGTATCCCACCTAAGCATGCCAAATTCCAGCCCTAATTGACCTCATTTGGGTTCCCAAAAGGGTGGGCCAATATGGGTACTTGCTGAATTTTCTGCTGTAATTCCAACAAAGGTTACAATTTGAAAATGTAGAATTGTAAAATAGTTTCTGATCAGGTGGGCCACTTTGGTGGACCCCACATTGTACTATATATATGATAGAAGGTTTAAATTTAATTTTTTTAAAATTTTGGACATCCACGGCCCACCCCATTGGGTGCTCAATCATAGTCTATCCAGAATTTTGCACTTACCAGAATTTCTAGACAGATTATAATTCCGAATTTAATTAAAATATTTTTAGTATCTAAAATCACAAAATTTTTTGGAGGTGTGGTCCACCCATATTAAGACCCACCTACCAAGTTTTGGGGTCAACAAACCCCTGTGTACACTGTGGCAAGGGCTGGACCGGCCCACCACGTTGAGACGTCTAGGTTAGACAGATTTTTTGAACAGACTATTTTCTTTAAATTAATTAAAATATTTATAGTTATTCAAAAATTGTAAAATTTTGTGGATATGTGGCCCACCTATGTAAGTGCCACTCTGCAAATTTTTAGGGCTATCGGGCCCCTTTACTATCCGTGGTGGGGCCTGGAGTGGCCCACCAGGCTGGGGCGTCCAGCCTTGGCTGACTGTCTAGGCCACTTTGTGGGCCCACCTTAATATATTTTATATTCCATTGTTCATCCATATGGGGTCCATAGGGAATTTGATCATCCTTCCCTTTAGTAGCATCCAATTGGAGCCCATTGGATGAGTTTTTGGGCCAAATACCCAGGCCCAGAGGACTGCCCACCATAGGACGCCCAGCCCATTGGGCTGCTGCAAGACATCCAGTCTAGTAGCATGGCCCATCTGATTTGTGTATTCAATCTACACCCTTCATCTGGTGGACCCCCCTGTGACATGTATGGGTCATCAAGAATTAAAATAAACATATAAATTAATTAATTTCTGAATTTCTAGCAATGTCAGATTGTGGGTGGGGTAGAATTTCAGCAATGGGCCCAAAGTTGCTACCCATAAATGAATTTTTGGGGCACCATGGTCCGCCAAATTTGGAGATATTATTACACATATCTTGTCTTATTTTTAATTAGATTTTAGGCTTAATTAGTGAATATTTAAGGCCCATTCCAATTGGGATCTTATTGGACTAGTCTTCATAATTATTTGTTTGCATTTTCTTAGGCCCATTGACTTGAAACTTTCTTGATAGGCCCCTGAACTTTGGGCCTATATTTAATACACTATTGTGATGGATTTTATGGGCTAAAATACTTAAGTAGTGGGGCCCATACTTGCCCATTAAAATAAACCCATACTTGGGCCGAGATGTGAGGCCTAACTTACTTGTTTTAAATATAAGGATTACCCATATGTTGGAATAGTGGGATGCCCATTAGGCCCACCACAATATGTGGGTTTATGATCTTCATGGTTGGGCCTAAAACTTGCCTACAGGCCCATCATATTGCTTATGAGTTGGGCTTTGTATGTTTGCCCACTAGGCCCATGATTGGTTTAGGCCTTGGGCCTTGATCTGTATTTGGTTAGAAGCGGGCTACCTCTTGAGAACCAGTTAAGGTTGGATGTCCTCCTGGGTGATCCTAAGATAGGCCCATAGATTTCTCTATGGGTGGTTTAAGGCCCACCATAGACCATAGGTCATTTATTTGAGGCTCAATGTGGATGTACGTGGAGCCTACCTTAAAATATGTTTGGTCCAGGCCGTCCAAGCCTTGGATCACTCGATCTTGGAGGCACTCTCTGCCTTGGGTTACTGCTGGACTCATAGTCCAGTAGCAGGCCCACTTGATCTTTTTCATGATGTATACACGCCCTCCATCTGGTGGGGCCCCCCTGTGAGTATTGTTGGCCTTCATATGATCATTCCCACATATTTGACTAATTTCTAGGCTTTAATAGGTCCAGGAAGTTGAGTGAGTCGAAAGTTTATCATGGAGCCTTAAATGTACATTGTTATGGCTGAAACTTTATTGGATGTGGGGCTCGACATATTGAGAACTTATGTACGTGTTGCATGCATATATTTTATAATCCTTGGGTTTAATTAGTGCATTCTTTTAGGTCACCTTTAGTGATCATATGAGGACCCCATCTTAAGATCAAATTTTTAGGACATTCAGTGGGCCCACAATGGGCAGGGACGTCCCAACTTGGCCCAGCCATACATTGGGCCGACTTCCACCACTTTGATGGACTTGTGGGCTAAGATAAGGATAGTATTGTGCCCTTAGTTACCCGCTTAAATTGCTAGTTATTGGGCTGATGTAGTGGGGCCAATTTCATCCAAACCTAAACTTATTTTTTTGGACCATACATTGTGTATGCAGGCTGCCCACCAAATCCAACTTAATGTATGGAAATCTATGCCCATTGGGAATTAGGCCTTGGGCCTTAATTCCCCTCTTGGGGCCCATGTTGTTGAATGTAGCATTAGACCCTTTTTCTATGACCCATTATGAGGGATATATGTATGTGGCCACCTATTTTTATCTTAATTGTGGGCCTTGGGCTTTCTATTCATATAGTCATGGTTGATATGCCTTTTCAAGAATGGTGGTTAAACGTCCCCATTATGGACCTCCCTAGGTCTGGTAGTATCTAGGTGTGATTAAATGCCCATCTTAGACTCTTGTTAGGGTCATTTCTGCATTATTTAGTTTTGTAGCTTATATGCTTAGTCTCGTGGACTACCCCTTGTAAATGGGCCTCCACTGGAGGTTGGTTCCTTACGGATATTGTCTAAATACTTAGTCTTGGTCCCTTCTTGGATAGGAGGAATGTACTGCATTGTATATCGCTGCAAACGCGTCTAGATTCATCTTCATGACCCATGTGCACCATTGTATGCTTGAATGACACTCTGTGTGTGGTTATGATTGTGTTATTGGGCATTGCATGATACCTTCCTCGAGGGATGTAGTATCCCCTCTTGAGTACAATGGATGCTTGGAGTTGATGTATGGTTGATTGTGTGTTTCATGCATCTGGCATGGCATAGCATATGAACATTATCGCCCCTTGCTTCATCAGGGCTGTAGCCTCCATAGATACATCATGGATGGCCATCTTTGGACACCGAAAATGTCACTTGAACATATAGGGTGCATAAGATGCCCATGGGTGAAATTCTCAAAACTTTCATGGTACCAAGGATCTGCTCCAGCGCTGTGACCAGGTGGAAACATGAGTGCATAAGGTCCTTCTACATTTAGGCCTCGACTCCTACTATCGTGTAGTCAGTTGGATTAGGGTGTGGCCTTACCTATCTAAGGGAAAGAGAGTAATAGCTAGGCTGAATCTGAACAGCTCTTGAATGGGTCCGCTACCATCAGGCCTTGCTGGTGATTGGTTGTCTATAGGTAGGTAGTGTGGTCTCATACGCTCATTTGACTATGCGGGTCTATAGAGCGGTAATCATTCTATAGTGTACTAGACCCCGGTGATTTCCTTATGATGGAATGTACTTGATATGTGGGTTGGCTATGAGCACTTGCATTACTTCGCATTACAATTACATCGGCTTTATAAGCCTTATATTGCATCGCCTTGGCATGACGCCTAGTACTCATTGCATTACGGTACTCATTGTGTTATATAGCCTTGGTATGACTTCCTGTATGATTGTACTACCTTCGTATAGCTCCTTGCATTCATGACAGCCTTGGTAAGGCTAGTCGTATTGGTATTGATTATAACTCCCTCCTACATTCTCCATCTTCTTTTGAGCACCATTGTCACACACTTCCACCACCCTCTAAGCTTCTATAAGCTTATGCATGATTGATGCATGTAGGGGATCTTAGGTCGGCATCATAGTAGCTGAGCTTGGATTAGAGTTGCATTGAGGACCCCCAGTGTTGCAGATCTTCTTCCTACTTCCTTTGTTATCAGATGTATTTCTTTTCAGCTATGTACTTGTAAAAGTTCAAATTTATAGTGGCTTTTGTAATGTGTCCTCTCGTTATTTCTGAAATTTACTTGTTTTGATCTTGGGTATGCTCGCATTGGAAATGGTTATACGGTTATGGAAATCCTCCTTCTGGGATCCCAGAATCGGAACCCACCTCAGGAGCCGAGAATGGGGTACTACAGATGCTGTTGCAGCCAGAACTGGCTATCGGGTTCCTCGTGAGTCCGGTTACCGAGTCTAAGGCGTGAGAGAGAGAGAGAGAGAGAAATACCGAGTAAAAAAAGTTGTCGAAAAGGGCTAATTATTGAATTGTCCATGAAAATATTGTTTGGTATAAATAAGAAGACGAACACAAATGAAAATGAGAAATAAAGTGAAAGCCATCATGGAAAATCAAGAGCAGGAAGTATGAAGCATTGAATTGTAGGACAAGTTCGTGTTATGGGCTTTAGTTGATCAGATTATTCCTTTTATAATTATAGATTACATTGTGCATTCATGAAACTTAATGTTGGGATTTACTCCATTATATTATTATTTTGAACTTAATTGGGATCCTCATTAAAGTTCTAGAACCTAGGTGAAGGATAAGTATGATATTAATAGAATTTTATTTTCTCTAGATTGGATTAGTTTTGATAATTATTTGAGATTACAGGATTGATTCTTGTAAGAATATGTTTTTGGATTCAAAATATTTCACATGTTTTGCTCGAAACTAGTAAAATATTTGTTGGGGGTGTGATCATTAATTTTCAATGAATTTAAGAGCTTAATTGATATATTAATATATGTTTTCTGCATGTAAGGTGATTTTGGAGACAGATGAGCCAACCAGCGAGACTTGGTGACTTTATATATTGTTTAAGGGTCGAAAAATCACCCTGACCTTTGGAGTTGGCTACTTTCTACCTCGACCTCAATTGCCACTTTAGCCCCTGACCCGACCTCGGGTACTGACCTCAACGTCAACCTCGTGTACTAACCTCGATCTCGAATACCAACCTTAACCTTAGAATAGAAATATCCGAAGAGAATCTTGCAACATATAAAGATGGGATCAATCCGATAAGGTTTTAGTCGAAAATCATATCGAGGTAGTCGGATATATTCTTGAAATTAGAGTCTGACTCCAATACAGTCCCATTTAGTATATATAGCAAATCAACTCAGATATGCACACCATCTAAAAATTCTATAAATACACCACCTACCATGGGTAAAAGGTACAGAAAACTATCTCAACTCTACTACGCCTACTATGAGTCCATATGCCTAACTTAGGCATCGGAGAGTCTCCAACCTTAACCGATGGCCCTAGTGTCTTCTCTTGTTCTCCATTAAATTGCAGGTACTCAGCAACTCGTAGGCGGTGAGGTAGGATCGACTAGATTTGAGCATCAATAGTTTGTCCTATTAGTAGTTTATATGGTTTCCATTTGCCTTGAAAGCCTTAATGTTATTTGCTTTACTTAGTTTTAATTGGAAAATTGTTCAAGTAGGGAATTACATTTTAATTAGTCCCCCTCCCCCCAATACAAACTCCTTTAGCATATATAGCAAATCAACTCAGATACGCACACCACCTAAAAAGTGTATAAATACACCTTTTACCATGGGTAAAAGGTACAGACAACTATCCTGATTTTACTATGCCTATTGTGAGTCCAAACGCCTGACTTAGGCATGAGAGTCTCCAACCTTAACCGATGCCCGTAGTGTCTTCTCTTGTTCTCCATTAAATTACAGGTACTCAGCAGCTCGTGGGAGGCTAGGCAGGATGGACTAGATTTGAGCGTCAACAGTTTGTCCTATCAGTAGTCTGTATGGTTGGACCCACTTGGCTTGGAAGCCTTAGTGTTATTTGTTTCAATTGTTATCAAAGTGGATTCCTACTAAAAGACTTAAACACCTGAAGTATGATCCAAATGAACCTTGGAATGATGTCTTCCTATGAGGAAAAAGTTAAGGTTACCTAAAGAATATTAACAATTTTGTTAATCTAACATGGTTAAATTTATTGGGAACAATAGAGAATCATATCAAGGTAGTCGGATATATTGTTGAAATTATAGCCCGACTCCAATACGGTCCCCTTTAGCATATATAGCAAACCAACTCAGATATGCACACCACCTAAAAAGTCTATAAATACACCTCATGCCATGGGTAAAAGGTACAAACAACTATCCCAATTCTACTACGCCAACTATGAGTCCATATGCCTGACTTAGGCATCGGAGAGTCTCAGACCTTAACCAATGCCCCTCAATCTTGTGCTCTATTGTTAAATCCAAGGATTTAAACCTCATTTATTGAACTCAACAACAAAATTAATGGATTTCAGCCTCATGAGTGAGCACCATAGGAAAATAGGAGGGCTTTAACCTCATCTTATGCTTAAAAGTTAAAATAGAGGATTAAGCCTTATTCATCTTGATAGTTTAAGCTTTAAAGCTGCTTAATGTTGGTATCATATGTTTTTGCCTTTAACTATCATTGGTCACTCCTAATTCGATTGGTATATCTTTTGAATTACCATAATAAGCATGCTCCATATATTTAATGTGTATATGCATCATATTCCCTTATTAGTACATTCTTATAATAACATATATGACTTATAAAGTTTTTCCAAATTATCTGTTTATTAATATTAACTTTTGTCAAATAATGATAAAAATGGGGAGAAACATCATGTAACGTCTCGGAAAAATCCATACAAAGACTCGAGTACCACCTCAGGCAGAAATCATCAAGGATCGAATCATGTAGAAATTAGACGAAAATTAATTAAGTACTAAATTGAATTAATCAATGAATTAGCTCGAATCACTTTCTCTATGAACTGCAAGACCCAAAACCATTAGAATCGCTAATCCAACAATACCTAAAAACCTAGGATCAATCTCAAAACCCAGTGGCTCTCGGGAGCATCTTAAAACTTCGTATTGGACCTAGACCGCGCTTCGAAAGTCCGATTACCATGAAACTATACGGTTATGACCACCTTACTAGGCTTGACAACCATCTCAGAAATCAAGTCCAAACAGTATTCAGAAACACACAATTTGAGCCCGGAGCGAAGTGTGTGAGAAACGCAAATACCTTTAGAAAATGAACTCGAACTTAAGTAAATTGGGCCATTCGCTTACAAGCTAAATTTAAGGTTTTAGACCGTTAAATTCTGACCCAACTACACCCTTAGATCAGGGAAAATTCCCTACACATGTTAGTGCACTTGTAGCCTTGATCGAGTGACGATGGCCGTTGAATTGAAACCAGTCCTCTACGGTCAATCTATAAACCCGATCAGATAGAAACTTTAACCTGGCATAGATCCATTGCCAGGGAACTTTCCCTGGACTATATGCAGGAAATGGACCTCCAGATGAGCTTTATTGGCCCGAAACAAACAACTTTTGGCTACAACTTGAGTATACCATGGCTATGGGGCCATTGACACCAGTTCTAGGCCTATATAAGGACCTTAATCCACCCCTCTCTCATTTCATACGAATTTTCTAAATCCTAGGAGAGAGAAGAGAGAAAAGAGAAGAAAAAAGTGAGGAGAAGAGAGAGAGTGTGAGATAGTTGTTGGGATTCGTTCTCACCACTCCACGTGTCAAATCATCCCTCGTATATTACTACACCATCAAATCTGAATCCATTTCTAGATAAGAAATCCTAACCCTAATCTCGTTTTAGGAATCTAAATAGAAGAATCTATGAAATACCTAACCTAACTCAATGTATAGGTACCCATTTTTCCGTATTCGAGAACGTAGGAATCAAACTGAGTTCGATACAAGTATATCGGTGAAAGGTGCGGACTATAAACTTTTAGGTTATGGTTTTCAAGGCTTTTAATTTCAGTTAATGAATGACTAACTTGATTGCTATCATATATGCTTAGATATGATGTTTCTGTGTATTACACACACACACACATATATATAAACTATGTTGGAAATAATGCATTCTATGTGTTTGTTGAAATGTTTGAATCTAAGATACCACTTATCAATGTAAAGCCCGTTTCAACCTTGGTACCACAATCTGCTAAGACTCATGAGCCAGGTATGGTGGTATGGGACACCATGGTCGAACTATCGGCCTACGCTAGGGTGACGAGCCTTCCTGTGGTGACTAGTGAGCAACTCAAACTCGTGAGCCGAATATGGTAGTATGAGACACTAATCGAGCTGTCAGCCTATGCTAAGATGATGGGCCTTTCCTGTAGTGACCTCGATTATAAAATAGGCCTAAGATCAGGTGGCGAGCCTCTCATAGTGACCTCAAGTGTGAATTAAGCCTACGCTGAGGTGATGAGCCTCCCATAGCGACCTATAGTGTAAACTCGTGAACTTGACTATCGTATGTGATTAACTAGGATTGATGACCCTAGATGGATCTTTGTTTAGGTAAATGATATAAAGGGAGGTACCTTAGCTTCCGAATCTACTATATGAATAGGTCTAATTAAGAACTTGGCTAACACAACCATGCACTGCATTGCATGTTCCTTTGGTGTGGGTGTTCAACACAATGGGAGTTTCCCATGCGTAACCGTGAGATGATGTCGCAGAGGGAGTGTAGGCGAGGGCATACATCATTAATACATATCATCCTTGCATTAACCAGAGTACTTATGAATGCTTATTTTATTACTTTATCATTACTGCTTGACTGAATTGATAACATGTTAACCTCTGCCTTATAGCTCCACTGAGTTGATGACTCACTCCCACTCTGAGATGGTGTTTTAAAACATCAACCAGACTCTGTTGTAGTTTTAGATCACGACAAGGCTTACGAGTTGGAGCCGATCTTCTACGACAATGAAGAGGATTTCTCCTACCTACAACTCTCTAGCGGGTCTATGTAGACCTGGAGTTACGTCATCGGGGCTACAGGGATATGGATTAGATGACATTACACTTTATCATTTTGTTTGTTTTGGAACTATACATGTAATTATTTAACTTGGTAACATGTTCACACTCTGGAGACTTACAACAACTTATGTGTTTAATATATCTCTCACAGTCTTCCGCTTGTGTAATCTAATTATCTTTGGAGTATGATATGTTGATCTAAGGCAATCCCATTCATGTTTAATGCACTAACATGGACAACATTTAATCATCATTATATATGTCGCATAAGTGATGCGTTGGAACTCGGGAGTTGGGCATCTGCTCAACCCTCGATTTTCAGGGAGTTATAAGTTGGTATCAGAGCATGATTTGGATTAAACTAGACCTAGGTTATGGTAACACGATGCACACTGATGTACTTTGACTTAGGAGGGGGCAATGAAACGTAGGAACAATCGTAGGATTCCAAGTTTCACCGACGGGTAAAGCTAAACATTGAAACGGGACCCGTATGCATCTGTGATCATGCGAGATGATCCCAGTTCTTTTCTAGACCATCAATCGATGGGTTTAGATGAGGATTCAGCCTATTCCACACTCAAATGACCAAAACGTGTGAATATACACGAGATGGACTCCAAAAATGGCTCAAACAGGCTCGGTGGTCTAAATGGTATAAATCAGGGGGAACCAAGGTGGACCCCATGCATTTTTGGCACCCCGGGAGGGGGATGCCATCGCCCCTGGGGTAGCCATCTCGCACCTACCCAGTGAACCGCGATGTCTTCGCCCCAAAGGCGAGGCCTCGCAGTCCGGTTCGTCCAGGCCTGTCGAGCCATGGCGGGCCGGTCGGGCTGACCAGTGTACACATGTGTGTGGCCGACAAAATCATGTGAGAACCTCCTTTCCTCCCTATTTTCTCCCTTTCCTTCATTTCTACCCCTCCAAGCTCTCCAAACCTCTAAAAATTTCATTTTTCTCTCTCAAATCCTCCCTCCATTCTCATACTATCTTCTTCTTCTTCACTACATACTCATTCTCCATCATATCTTTCAAAACAATCTCCTATCTCCCTCATTTCCTCTCATTTGAGCACACAAACCCTCCTTTGTGTCCCAAAAATCTCAAGGTCCAACAACCCATCTTATCCCTCCATGTTATTTCACTCTCATGGCTCTTTTTGAGATTGTGGTGGCTGTATTTTCATTTTCCACACTTCTTTCTCTCATGGGAAAGAAGAGGGCTCCCACGGATGAAGCCGGGCTTAGCCGCCCTTCCCGTTCAAGGAGGCAGAAAGGCGCCGAGGCTAGTACAAGCATTGATTGGGAACTAAGGATGAAGCGGGATGTCGATCTCTAGCTTCCTCTTGAAAGAGCTCTACTGGAGGATATGGCACATGGAAGGTTTCAAGGCCGTAGGGTCCTCTTTGAAGCGCACGTAGATAAGAACCTATTTGGGCTTTATCTGGTGATGGATCTCCTGCTGGATGCTAGGTAGGGTCCTATATTTGAGGGCAAGTCTCGTGCAAATGAGGGCATTGTCCAAGCCTTCTACACCAATATATGAGACCCACTGCTGGAGCCTCTACAGTTCTTTATCCCTGTGAGAAGGTGGGAAGCCATTGTTAATATAGACAGGCTTGGCTCGGAAAGGCTTGCGCCGATCCATTTCATCAACGACACTACTCTCAATAACATGAATATTGGGCCACGACAACGTCAAGCCCGATTCAATGAGAGTGAGGATGAGACAGGAAGTGAAGAGGAAGAGAGTGATGAAGAAGGCGAATATGAGATAGAGGAAGAAAGCGAGGAAGAGGAAGAAGAGGAGGCCTAAGACTCTGATAGGGGCTCTCCTCCTGCCACACATGAGCACCACCATGATCGGACTGCTATAGAAACCCGCTTGACTCAAATCGAGGAGGGCTAGGTCGTCCTGCGACAGGAGGTCAGTGAGACCTGGGCTAAGCTTGAAGAGAATAGGACCTTCATGAAACATAAATTTAAGAAGGTGTCTCGTACCTTGAAGGCTATCCAGTGCTATATGTAGGACAAGGGCGCCCCTCCTCCATCACCAAATTCGAACGACTAGTCACATGTGTAGTTGTATTTTGGTTTGCTTTGTTGTTGTCCTCCTTTGTACTAGCCTTAGTAGGCTTGTTTGGTTGTTAGTATGTTTAGTGGTTAAAGCTTGTTTAAATTAGCTCACATGCATCTTCTGTCATGATTCATGTAAAACTATATCTCATGTATTGTGACAAATTTTGATAAATGAAATGCATGAAGCTTCTTTGAGTTGGAATGTGAATGATGTGTGGATGAGTGTATATTCTTATGTTAAATCTTACACGAGTTGCACCCTATGTTGTATATAGGGAATGCCACCTAAGGCCACATGGAGTACGACACGTCTTCCACTTGGCGACTCGATTGACGAGGTACCTCCCCTAAGTGATAGCCATACAGACCCCAGTTCAAGCCTGAATCATGTGATTATCCAGGATTCTCAGTCGGCCACTGGCCCCACTAATGGGCTAACACCTATTGCACCACCGGTTTTGGAGTAAAACCGTTCATCCACGTCGACGCCCCACATGCATCAAGCTCCTCCTCCTAATAGGTTGGAGTAGATGATGCTCCTTATACAGCAGCAACAGCAGATTGGACCACTATAACAGGGGCCCTTGCCCAGAATATGAGTGTGGTTCCGTGTAACACCTCGTACTTTCAGTACTCGGGTGTCACCACGTAGATCGAAATTAGCTCACATATATGCATTGACCCACATAATTTGCCTTACACGTCACTATCCAACGACCCTCAATCTATTCATCTTAACCCTTAGATTTTATACTATGACAACTCACAACATCATAATAAGATTTGCGATCAATCTGTCCGTTTGACTATCACAAGTTGAACTGTATTTAAATAAATGAAAATCTTATTTTTTATAATCTTGAGCGTGATGACATCTCATCATACACCTATTTAGTACAGTCAAACCATATGAAACCAATGTAGGGATCAAAATCACAAGGTCCATCTTTCATCGGTCTACAACGCCCCGTAGAAAGATCCATCCTATTCAACTCCCAAATTTCACCTAAACATTCATTAGGACCCCTAGAGTTATCAATAATGAAATACTAGGCAATCCAATCGTTGGATTGGTTTATAATGGTCCTAACTCCTAATGACCTACAGTGTGGCCCACAACATGAATTATATATATAGTGTGCAGACAATAGTAATAATAATACAAAAATGATATAAATACATATATACACATAACAAAATAAATAAAATAAAATAAAATTATTATTATTATATAGGTAGTAACAAGTCTTGAAGATGTGGACAACCCATAGGGCCACTTTAGCCGTTGACGATAGATTCGGGGTAAATCTGACCACCAGAACAATTATAATTATCCGTTAAGGGTTAAGATCTGGTTGGCATGGCCCACCCAGGTCTCACCATCGACCTAAAATGGGCTAGGGTCCCTATAAAGGGTTCCCAATGCGAATGGACGGTATGGATTATTATACTGACATCTCAGCAGGCCCCTACATGGTGCATGTGCACTAAGGACGCTGGTACACAAGCCACACTAGGACCAAGCCTTTTCGCAAACAAGAAATATCTCCTGCCTTTCTCTCTCTGTTTGAAACCGACACTCTTCAAGCCCCTAAGGGACCCATCATGATCATTTTTCGGACCATCTGATCCATTCAGTTTCTCCATGGTGCCCGGTTTAACAAAACCGTATAGCCATGTGACCATTTATAAGCAAATGGGAAAGATGGGTAGCCACCATCCATCCTTAACTAGAAACAGCCCGACCCGAGAGCCTATGGAAAGAGAGAGAGAGAGAGAGCGAAACCGACTTCCTCTTTGGGAAGGGCAAAGCTCGGCCGTCCACGATAAGGACGATCACAACCGTCCATCCCTCTCTTGCTGACTATAAAAGGAGGACACTGTAACCATTGAATTCGCACCAAGTGAGAAGGAAAGAGTGCAGAGAGGAAACCCACCCCCTGTTTTAAACATAGGTAAGACGGGCAACAACTACCTCTAGAGAATCGTCTTCTCTTTCGTTCTTTTGTTTCTTCTTCTTCTTCCTTATAGCTTCATGTCATACCTATCTGAACTGGAACCATGCCAAGCAAATGGTTGGGTTCAGTCCAGCCACAGTAACGTCGAGATGAGCCAAACAATGGCTATTTCAGACCACATTATAGGCCCCGTTTAATGTTGTTTTAAGCTCTCTATAGAGCTTCGAACCAACTCAGAAAAACAAGCCGATAAATGCTTGTGAGGCGAACCGAGAAAGGAGAAACTAGGTCCCTATTTTTAGGCTAGAACGGAGCCAACCCATGGCCCTGTTTTGGTATGGAACTAAGCCGATCCATGGCTCTGTTTTAGTGGGGAATCCGACCCTATTACAACACCGGTTTCGGCCCGACCTGAGCCAATCAATGGCAGCAGGGTGAGCTGAGAAATCGTTAGGCTGAACCTCTGTTTTGGAGCTTGAAAACTGGCCAGCTAATGGCCATACTTTCAGGGTGTATCAGTCCAGCAACGGCAGCATTTCTTGGGTTAGAGAACAGTTAAGAGAAGGCCCTGTTTTGAGTTGAAGCTGAGCTAAACGGTTGCTCTGTTTGGAGCTGAACACAGGCCATCCATCAGGCCACCGAATGACCCTGTTTCGGGTTTTGTTTGAGCTAAAAATGGATGCCGATGGGAGCTCTCAGATGGCCCTTGATCAGCTTCAGTGTGGCCTCAAGGACTGATCGAGGATTGGGTCGTGAGGGGGTCCCAAACCAGACCGCTGCAACGAGTTCTGGAGAAGAACTCCAAACGTATGCAGAAGCACCTGTTCATGTGAAACGATGTTGGGCTGTGCCATTTTTGGGCCCTACATAAATGCAGGTGGGCCTCACCCAACGTCAGTGGGCCAACCCTGACTGAGAGCCCTATATTGACCGTGGACCCCACCAAATGCCGATGGATTGCTCTAATGCTTGGCCACCATGGGCCATTTGTGTATGAACCGTCCATCAGGGATGATGGTCCAGATGTGGACCATGGGCTGGATGTCCCTCAATAACGTCCAGTGCTGGATGCCCCTTTTGTAAGGACACATGTCTACATGTGTGTAGCTTGTGCACATGCATCGTCCAGACAGTGGGACGTAGGTGGGGTACATCCAGGCTGTCCATCCGTTCCAACTTCGGACTTAGGGCCCACCTTGAATTGTATACGTGGAAGGTCCATGTAGAACCCACCTAGGAAAAAGAAAGAGTGGTGTACGTACACACCAGGACATGTAAATAGTAAATAATGTTCACCTGCCAACCAGTTATGTAAACCACATGCAAAAAGTTGAGATCTCATCATACCTGATGAGTCTCGAAAATCTGAACGGTCCACCTGAAACAGAACCTCATGAAACCCTCTGGTCCCAATTTTTTACTTTGAACCAAAACTTCGGCGGGCCATGATTAAGGCAAACAGTTTCTTCCCTTGAAATAGCATTTATCGTTGCTATGGCCCACCGGAATCTTCGATCAGGGTGAAAATTTACTCCCTGAGGTGTCTTGAGATTCCACACCTCATGAACCGTTCGGATTCGACCCCCATGTCACAGGTGTGAAGGTACGCCCGTACTTAGATGCATAGGTAAGCATGTCTCATATATTCATGCAGGGTGAGTCCTGCACATGTGGAACCCACTTTTGTGCTATGGATATAAACTATCCAGGGGCTGGACGTGGTGCACGTGATGCACCAGGACGCTCGATATTTATATACATACCATATGGTACAAATATAATATGCATGCTTTGTACATGGATATATTATGTGATATATCTATAATGTGTATAATATATACATACATACCATATGGTACAAATATAATATGCATGCTTTATACATAGATATACTGTGTGACGCACCCATATTGTACATAATGTATACCTGTATACTGTATGATGCAAATATATTGTACATAATGTATACACAGATATACTATGGATGTATATAGTAGGTAAGCTCATCTATATGGCGATGGGCCACATATGGGGGCCCCTCCGTGATATAAATGCTTATCTGCCCGTCTTAAAATGGACTCCACCAACTAGGTAACTGTATATTGTGCCCACTTATTGGGACAAGTATTTTCGGGCTTGTACTCCTCTCAATAAGCACCAAACCATCATGATTTGGGCCTTTCGACCAACCATGGCATCCTGGAATCTTCGAACTTATTGGCTAATGCAAGGGATTTCTCTAGGAATCTGTTCAAGTGACGCAGAGACGCTAGCTTCTCGAGAGGGCTCACACCAAAGGACACCCTACAACGTATCTGGTGTTGATTCTTACCCTTAAGCTTTCCATCTTCTCATTAGCTTAAGTTATAGTTTTTATTTAAATTCATGATTGGTATCTCCCTTTATAATCACATGTGTTAGCTGGTGGAAATTGAATTGATGTATTACATGCTTTATAATTATCCTGTATAATTGTTCATACTTGTGGATTTCTTTTTTGTGGATTGTTTATGGAACTTAAACTGGTACATTAGTGGGAAATTCCCACATATGAATGTACACCCATACTTGGGATGTAACTTAACTAGTTGTGATCGCAATGGACCTTCGACTTGGTGGTTATTGAGTGATAGTCTAGATGGATCATTGATGTGGGCCTACCAACCAGGGTTGTTATGTCTAATGGCTTTCAAGGATGGTTTTTTATCGCACGGTTCTGATACTCGCCCTATGTGGCCTACTTTGATATCGCCCTATGTGGCTTTGTTTTAGTATTTTCCCTATATGGGTCCGATGTTTTACACCATGCAACTATGTGATGGTAAGCCCCATATATTGTAATATGATTAGCCACTAGTTGATGGGGTTCTATTAAACATCCTAAGGTGATAGCCTCATGGGCCAGGGATGATAGTCATGGGATACTATGCCCGAGCTGTCATCCTACGCTGGGCCATGTGCTCCCCATAGTGACCGTGAGCTTACTTAAATTGGCTGGTTGCAAATGGACTAATAATGGGCTGACAAGTCATACGTACATGGCATATTTCGATGACTTGGATCACTCTGACCTGCGATTATGCTGCGTGTTGCGCTTATGACTAGTCATTCGATTGTGATATTGACTCGGTTTATCATGCCCTGTGATTACGCTGCGTGTTGTGCTGATAACTAGTCTTATCCTTAGGTGACGACCCCGATGTCCGTCTGGTTGTTTTTCCCGGGACATTGCCCGTCTGGATGTTTTACCCGGGGCACAGACCGTCTAGATGTTTTACCCGGGTCGATCATTACATTCATGCATCCATGCATCTAACAAGACTGCATTTACTTTGTTTTGGTTGTCTGTATGTTTTATACTATTTCTTACCTAATGCAGTGGTGTATAATCTTGAGGGAATTCACACTGAGTTGGCCACTCATCCATCAAATATAAAACTGTACAGGTAGTACAGGTGGCTTAAGTGATATGCATGTTCAGACTTGATAAGGAGTAGGGTACAATCACCAAGAATGCATGACTATATACTTGGAGGGGCTGTGTGATTTTGTGGCTTATATTTATATGCTTTCTATTATTTCTCATGTATTAGATCATGAAATTCTTGTATTTGTTAATTTTGGAGACATTGGTTTGTATAAGTCATTATGGGCAGCACTAGTATATTCTAAATGAAATTTGAAATTTCCCTTTATGCTACTTGTCCACTCTACGCTCATCTACTTACTCTGATAAAAGAAAAATATTATACCTGACCATCCTTTAAGGTTAACACTTGGGTTTTCAGGATACGGGTCCTGAAAACACGGGGCGTTACATTCCGCCTGCATCACCTAAGCACTTTGGTGGGAATATGAGTGACAACGGCCTATTTGAGTGATTTTAGTGCTTCCGGCCTCCCACGTTTACGGGTACTCATATACCTGAGGAGGCCGAGTATTGGCTTGATCGCATCTCTAAGATGTTGAAGCCACTGCACTGCACTGAGGCAGAGCAAGTTGACTTGGTCACTTACATGTTCGAGAAGGAGGCTAGTCTCAATGAGACAACATGAAGGCCTACATAGCGGACTATGTATCCCATTGTCTCATATGCCAGCAGGTCAAGGCCGAACATCGCCCACCTCCTAGAATGCTTCAGCCCATGCCCATAGCAGAATGGAAATGGGATTTCATCTCTATGGATTTCATCTCAAGATTAACGAAGACGAGGAAGGGACATGACTCCATTTGGGTGATTGTGGACCAGTTGACGAAATCGGCTCATTTCCTCCCGATTAGAGTCTCAAACTCTGCAGACGAGTTAGTTAGATCGAGACACATAATTCACATCTATCTTCTAAACTCGTATCTAGGAAGCAATAAGTGTGAAACTGAAGTTCAGTACCGCGTTCCACCCACAGACGGATGGGCAAATGGAACGGGTGAATTAGGTGTTGGAAGATATGCTGCGAGCTTATGTGCTTGATTTCAAAGACAGTTGGGATGACTATCTTCCCTATGCTGAGTTCGCTTATAACAATAGCTTTCAGGCGAGTATTGGCACGGCCCCCTTCGAAGCATTATATGGGCATCCATGTAGAGCACCGCATTGCTCGGCAGAGGTTGGCGAGAAGAGTTTGATTGGCCCAGAGTTAGTATAGGTGACCTCAGAGAAGATTGACATTTCAGGCATCGACTCCTTGCATGACAGAGTAGACAGAAGGTTACACCGATACGAGACAACGACCGCTAGGGTTTAAGGTTGGGGATCATGTGTTTCTTAGGGTTCCCCCCATTAAGGGTGTCCTTCGGTTTGGTAAGAAGGAGAAGCTGACGCCATGATTTATTGGTCCATTCCAGATTCTAAATCGAGTGGGTGTGGTAGCGTACCGCCTTGCTTTGCCCACACCACTCGCAGGCGTGCACAATATATTTCATGTATCGATGTTGAAGAAGTACATTCTTGATCCTTCCCACATTATCAGATGTGAGCAGGTACAGTTGAGTGAAGATGTCACTTACATACTGCGATCGACACGTATCCTAGACAGGAAGGAACAGGTGCTACGTAGCAAGGTTATCCCGCTTGTGAAGGTGTTGTGGACGCATCACACTGAGGAAGAGGCTACCTGGGAAACAAAAGCCGAGGTCCACAAGAACTACCCCCAGATTCTGGAGGAGTACGAAAAGGTAGAGGATGAAATTTTTCTTTAAGGGTGGTAGATTATAACGTCTCAAAAAAATTCGTACAAAGACCCGAGTACCATTTCAGGCAGAAATCGCCAAGGATCGAATCATGTAGAAATTAGACAAAAATTAATTAAGTACTAAACTGAATTAATTGGCGAATTAGCTCAAATTACTTTCTATACGAACTACAAGACCCAAAACCATTAGAATCGCTAATCCAACATTCCCTAGAAACCTAGGATTAATCTCAAAACCCAGTGGCCCTCGGGTGCATCTTGAAACTCCGTATCAGACCTGGACTACACATTGAAAGTCTGATTACCACGAAACTATACGGTTATGACCACCTTACTGGGCTTAACAATCATCTCGGAAATCAAGTCCAAATAGTATCCAGAAACACACAACTTGAGCCCGAAGCGAAGTGTGTAAGAAATGCGAATATCTTTAGAAAATGAACTCGAACTTAAGTAATTTGGGCTGTTCACTTGTAGGCCAAATTTAAGGTTTTAGACTGTCAGATTCTGACCCAACTACACCCTTGGATCAGGAAAAATTCCCTACACATGTCAGTGCACTTATGACCCTGATCGAGTGACGATGGCCGTTGAAATGAAACTAGTCCTCCACGGTCTATCTACAAACCTGATCGGACTGAAACTTTAACCTAGCATAGTTCCATTGCCATGAAACTTTCTCCAGATCGTATGTAAGAAATGGACCTCCAGATGAGCTCCGTTGGCCCGAAACGGACAACTTTTGGCTATAACCTAAGTATACTATGACCCTGGGCCATTGACACCAATTCTGGGCCTATATAAGGACCTTAACCCACCCCTCTCTCATTCCATAGGAATTTCCTAAACCCTAGGAGAGAGAAGAGAGAAAAGAGAAGGAAAAAGTGAGGAGAAGAGAAAGAAAGTGTGAGATAGTTGCTGGGATTCGTTCTCACCACTCCACGTGCTGAATCATCCCTCCTGTATCGCTACACCATTGAATCCGAATCCATTTCTAGGTAAGAAATCCTAACCCTATTCTCGTTTTAAGAATTCAAATAGAAGAATCTATCAAATAACTATCCTAACTCAATGTATAGGTACCCGTTGTTCCGTATTCGGGAACTTAGGAATTAAACTGAGTTCGATACGAGTATATCGGTGAAAGGTGCGGACTATAAAAGTTTAGGTTATGGTTTTCAAGGCTTTTAATATCAATTAATGATTTATGACTGACTTAATTGCAATCACATATGCTTAGATATGATGTTTCCGCATATTACACACATATATATCTATGAACTATGTTGGAAATAATGCATTCCATGTGTTTGTTGAAATGTTTGTATGAGTATGGAATTATGATTTGTCTTGCCATGATTGTTGATTGAGAATACATGATTGATGTAGGTGTCGCAACTCCTATATGGGAGGATTTGCTATAATATATGTTTTGACTAATTTATTACATGTATGTGATATGTGTAGTTTAATTGTTTAATAAAATGCCCGAATAAGAAAATGTTTGTTGAAATCTATTTAATGAAGGTGTTGAGATAAGATTCTTAATTCCCTTATCTATAGTTACAGTTTTCTTTATGTAACCTATCTTACTACCACGTGATTTATGAATTAAATGCCTATGTATGATAACATGATCACTATGTGTTTGTTAAAATGCTCAAATGAGATTTATGTTTAAATTGGTTGTCACATGCTACTTGGACTATCACATATGAATGCTTATTATGTTTGAGTATGATTGGGACTAATATGTAGTCCAGGCAATCGGTAATGGTTTACGATTAGTGGTCGAACTAGTTTCACCACGATGGATACGTTCGATGAATCTGAGTCGTACGGTGATTATCGACAGTGGTTAGGCCACAAGGAGTGTGCATGCACTCTATGTCAATTAATTCAATGTACGCTCATACCAGTCGAGCTTGTCAAGTAACCCGATCGGCCTAATGTATGTTTACCATGTATGGACGCCACTATTTAACTCTAAGGTGCCACTTACCAATGTAAAGCCCGTTTTAACCTTAGTACCATTATCTGCTAAGACTCATGAGCTAGGCATGGTGGTATGGGACACCGTGGTCGAGCTGTCACCTACACTGGGGTGACAAGCCTTCCCGTAGTGACCAGTGAGCAACCCAAACTCGTGAGCTGAATATGGTGGTATGGGACACTGTATTCGAGTTATCGACCTACGCTAAGGTGACAAGCCTTTCCCATAGTGACCTTGATTATAAAATATGCTTAGGATCAGGTGGCGAGCCTCTCGTAGTGACCTTGAGTGTGAATTAAGCCTATGCTGAGGTGACGAGCCTCCCGTAGCAACCTATAGTGTAAACTCGCGAACTTGCCTATCGTATGTGATTGACTAGGATTGATAACCCTAGATGGATCATTGTTTGGGTAAATGATATAAAGGGAGATACCTTAGCTTTCCGAATCTACTATATGAATAGGTCTAATTAAGAACTTGACTAACACGACCATACACTGCATTACATGTGCCTTTGGCGTGGGTGTTCAGTATAGTGGGAGTTTAACATGTGCGACCGTGAGATGATGTCACAGAGGGAGTGCAGGTGAGGGCATACATCATTAATACATATCATCCTTGTATTAACCAGAGTATTTAGGAATGCTTGTTGTATTACTTTATCATTACTACTTAACTGAATTGATAACATGTTAATCTCTGCCTTATAGCTCCATCGAGTTGATCACTCACTCCTAATCTAGGATGGTTTTTTAAAACACTAACCAGACTCTATTGTAGTTTCAGATCATGACAAGTCTTACGAGTTGGAGCCAATCTTCTATGACGACGTGGAGTTCTCCTACCTGCAACTCTCTGGCGGGTCTATGTAGACCTAGAGTTGCGTCACCAAGGCTACAGGGATATGATTAGATGACATCACACTTTATCATTTTATATATTTTGAAACTATACATGTAATTATTTAACTTGGTAACATGTTCACACTTTGGAGACTTACAACAATTTATGTGTTTTATATATCTCTCACAGTCTTCTACTTGCATAATCTAATTATCTCTGGAGCATGATATGCTAATCTAGGGCAATCTCATTCATGTTTAATGCACTAACATGGACAATATTTAATCATCATTATCTATGTTGTAAGTGATGCGTTGGAACTCGGGAGTTGGGCATCTGCTCGACCCTCGATTTTCAGGGCGTTACACATCAAGTCCCACAAAAAGTTTTAAATTATGTTTTGTAGGATTTAGTAGTTCTATACATGGATTGATGAAGATATGGGAAGCAATTATGGGGGAGCAAAGCAAGTGTTACATGTCATGTTTGTAATCAAGTTGTAAATTTATATTTGACATATAATATTTATACTTGTTATAGTATGTCATTGATATGGATAATGACATGGTCTAGATTAGGTTTTTGTCATATAATTGACAATGGGGGAGAATGTTAGTGCACTGATTTGTCTACCTTGTTTGTCAATCAAGTGAGTCCATGTGTCATCTAGTCGGTTGAGCCCTTAGAAATGTTCACAACCCCAAGTACAGGGCTACATTGTACTAATAATCCTAATGAGACCGAGGTAGAATCCACAGGGAATGGGGAACATGGTCTAGTGCTAATCTAAGTGTAACTTGGTTGGATAGATTTTAATCTAGTGATATGAAATAAAGAATAAATAATAATGATAAAATACTAAGGAGTGGGGAAGACACTTGTAGTAATCTTAACATCAATTTGATGCTTCAATATAAAATGACACAACTAGAATCGAAGTCCTAATCTATCCAGTCAGATGATAGAGTGGTTAAATCATTCACAAATATTAAGATGAATATGCTTTCAATTGACAGGTTATTCCATTAAGCACTCAGACATCAATCACAGGGAATCGAAAGCATCTAATGCACCCCTAGACATCATTGGATCAATCAACTATACAGATTGATTCTTTCTCTAGATCAAGGCTAAACAATTACTAAATCAGAGCATTCATTATACCCAAAGTGCACAACGAATTCAGAAATAAACAACTCAAAGACTTTCAAATTAAATTCAAACCAAACCAATCTATTATCATCATTCAAAGTAATAGCATTGAATTCAACAAACTAAACACTGAAATTAACTACAAGCTTCATCCCTTAGCCTTAGCTAACAGGTTAGCTAATCATAAACATGATTAAACTAATAATTCTCAAAGAAAAACATAAAAACTAACTAGAACCAAAGGAATTGAAGAGGAGAAGGGACTCCTTGAAGCACCATAACACCTTGCTCCACTCCTACCCTAATTTGTGCTTAGAAGATCTTAAAAAACTCCTTTATATAGGCTTTGTTCGAACCAACTTCAAAACTAAATTTACATAGCTATCGCAACTTTGATGGGACTTCGATGGCAATGAAGTTCCATCGAAGTGTTCAATTCAAATTTGGAAACTAACGGCAACCGCCTTTTAAATCTATGTAAAACCTTCGATGAGATTGCCCGACCTTTGATGGCATCGAACTGGCTTCAATGTCATCGAACATATGCTCAATAGGATTGAGAAATGACCAAAACCGTCCACTGAGTTCACCCCAAAATTTATGATAATTTCGATGTCATTGAACTGACTTTGACGGCATTAATCTAGTCTTTGATGGGATCAAAGGGGTCTTCGATGCGATTGAGAATTGCACCCAATTTTCCAACAACCAAACTTGATTTTCTCTAATTTTTCGATGGGATCGAACCTCCTTCAATGGCATCGTCGAAGCTGTGTTCGATGTCATCGAATTGTCAAGTTCAGTAATTTCAAAATTCTACACTTTGCAATCTTGAATTTCTTTCTCCTTCACTTGGTTTTCTTGGATCTTGGACTGTTGCAATCTTCAATCTTTACCTCCAAAACTCCAATCCTTGCTTTGGTAATTATTGAGCATCAAATCGATGCTTTTTGCATCCTTTTCACATTAGGCTCTCAAAATCACCTTATAAGAGAAGCATGTAGAAATAGATCGATTACATACTATCATGTTCATAAAACCGAGGAATAATGAGGGGGAAATATGTAATATTTCACACTCAATGGGAAGCTAAAGACTGATGACACGAGAGGACATGGATTACAAGGAGCAAAGAATGGGTATATGAGATGCCTTAGTGGCCCTAACCTTGACCTAGAACAACCATTGAACCACTAGATGATCCTGACCTTAATAGGTAAACCTTATTGATCATCCATTAGCCTTAAAAGTTTAATTAAAACATGATGAGTAAGGCTAAATGAGTTGCAAAGCTGTTGTAAAATTGTATTCCTAAAATAGATGTTTTCGATTGGTCCTCGATCCCATCAATATGTTATTGACGTGACTCTATGGAATCGAAGAGCATGAATAAATTATAAATCCAGTATGGGTAAGTCTATTGGGGATAATAGAGGATTTGAACTTGATAGTCAGATCTTTCCCTCTACCTCTACTCCTCCAAAAACCCCAAGGGACTTGTCTTCTTGAAGAAGCAGCTCGAGAGCCTCTCTTGCATGGCATACTTGTGGAGATTTGGGCACTTTGAATTTGAATGTTCAATCTTAAAAAGGGCCCAATCCTCCTCAATCACAACCCAAAATGACAAATATATCCTGACTAAGAAATCGACACACAAATGGAGAAGCATCCCTTAAGGATCGTTAAAAAAGAAGAAAGAGTTTTCGACCCTTCTTAAAAAGACATCAGATGAAGGTGTTGCTGAAACTAATTTCCCAGCTTAATGAAAAGGTGAAAATAATAATAAAGAGCAATGATAATCGAGGTAGAACTTGCATAAATAAATATTCTACCAAAGATATATCTAAAACTAAGAATTCATCAAGGGAGATGCATATAGAAAAATCATTCCCTCTCCTAAACATAGTCCAATTCCTAAGAAATTCATACCTAAGTGGGTTGTGAATTATTGAGTGTGAAATATTTTATATTTCTCCCTTGTTATGCATTGGTTTCATAAGCATATATATGTGTTTAATCGATCCAATTACGTATGTTTTTCTATGCGATGTGATGTGGAGAGCTAAGATAAAAAGGATGATTAAAGGGAAGTTTTAAAGCTCGAAAATGATCAAGTGAAGATTTATAGATTTAGAGGTGATTAATGAAGAATTCAAGTGCCAAAGATCCAAGGAAACCAAGTGCAAAGGAGAGAAAATACTGGCTAAATCACAAAGTGCTACAACAAAACAAATAGATTGTTCAATCCCACCTAAGGTTGGTTAGGTCTTACTGAATGTGCACAGAACAATCCAACAACAAACTATGATTTTGAGAAATAATTCACCTCGACATTTGATCCAACTAAAGCCAGGTTCGGTGTCACTAAAGGCATGTTTGGTGCAACCTAAGGAAGATAGAGACTTTAGATAAAAATTGGAGAAATTTGTCTACGACGAAGAGTTAATTCGGTGTGACTGAATGATACATTCGGTGCGACCAAAGGTCCCAATCGACTGCAGTCAAAGCACAATAAAAGTGTATAAACCGAAGTCAATTTCAAATCGGTGTGGATTTTTCCTATTTAAAGGAATATTTTAGGTTTTTTAAAGGATGAATTAAGGTAGAAGAGATAGAGCAAGGAGTTGTGGAGCCTCCAAGGAGTCCTTCTCTAATCCTTTGATTCTAGTTGGTTTTTATGTTTTTCTTTTTAAGTTTTATTTCAATCATATCTTTGATTTGCTAATGTCTTACTTGGGACTAAAATGTGAAGCTTATAGTTATTCTTAATGTCTTAGTTTATTTTGATTCAAGTACCTGATTTGATTGTTGAACAATTCATGGATATTTGGTTTAAATGAAGATTTATTTCTAGTTTACTTTGATCCGTTGTCAACTCCGAACACATTTGATGCTTAGGAAGACTAAGAGTAATTTCTTATCTATTTTGCAAGAGATTGATCTGTAAAATCCATTGATCTATCATAGACTACGGGAATGATAGATGCTTTAAATTTCATATGATCAATACATTGATGCTTAATATGGGAACTAATTCAATTGAAGCTCAATTTTGTTTTGATGTATGAATGATGATTTAACCACTCTATTATCTAGCTGGATAGGATATGACTTCGATTCCAGTTGAGTAATCTAATTGAATCAAGTTAATTAACATTAAGATATAGTTATAAGTGGATCATGGGTGCTCTAATGTTTTATTGTTGATAATTTTGATCACAATTACTCCTTAAATCAAATTCCATTACTTAGTTTAGTTCTAGTTCTAATTCTAAAGTATTTCAGAAATTGCACAATTGTAAGTACCCGTAGGTATGACCTTGGTCTCAATGAATTATTACTACATTACTGCCCTACATTTGGGGTTGTCCAAACAAGTTTTTGGCGCCGTTGCCGGGGACTTCGACTGAATCTTTCTGAAATACATTAGTATTAGAATTAGTGTAGGATTATTGTTTGTTTTTCTCTACGTTTCTATATTAGGGTTTTCTGAATTCTTAAATATTAATAGTGTTTCTTTTGATTTGTAGAACCTAACCTATAATTATCAATCGGATACTTTCTTTCTAACCCTATTGCTTTAGTATTTTTGATTTTCTATAATTTTAATTTGTTTTATCAATCAGAAGTAGGATTAGTTTAGAATTAGGTCTGAACATGTTTCATGCCTAAGTGGGTCTGTGACAACACTCTATGTCTTAAGTGAATGAGGATTAGTTGAAGGTTTTCCTATCCATCACTAGATTAGACAACGCTTAAGATCATATGAGTTGGCGAAAAATATGTTTGAGAACAAATGTCACCATTGTGTTAAGGAACAATAAGAGGAGAACGATGTACACAATGTTCCTCCTCCTAGAACGCTATGTGATTATCTGCAACCAGTGAGGACAAGTACACCTTCCTTCATGGTCTTTCCACATAATGAAGGAGACGTGGATTTTAAGCTGGGAGTGATCCAATTACTCTCAAAGTTTAATAGAATAGATTCTGAGAGTCCATAACTACATCTCAAAGAGTTCAATGAGATTGTAGTGATTTTATACTTTCATAATGTGTTGGACGACACCTTAAGATTAAAGTTGTTTCCTTTCTCTTTAAAGGAGAAAGCCAAGTCATGGCTTCATTCCTTGAGACCGAGATCAATTAGTACATGGGCTGAGATGACCCAGGAGTTCCTTAAAACATGGTTCATAAAACCAACACCCTAAGGAGGGCAATCATAATTTTTTTTTACAAAATATGAAACCTTCTAACAATGCTGTGAAAGATACGTGGAAATTCTAAATGCTTGCCCACATAATGATTACAAGATCTGGCGGGTCATAAGCTTTTTTTTAAATGATAGATTGACACTAATGCACCAATTTATAGAGATGATGTACAATAGAGAAATTGTAAGTGCTTGAATTCAAAGCACACATGTACTTATCAAATTTCGTAGACTAAATGTTGGTTAGATCTTCAATACACTTCAGTCATCTATGACACTTCATGAATAACAGCTCAACATCACAAGACTAGAAGACTCAGTATGGTTATAAGTGAAAGATATGAAAGATCATTATGTAAGTCATGTTATGCCCTAGACTCGGTGACCGGACTCACAAGGAACCGGATAGCCAGTTCTGGCCGCAACAGCCTCCGTGGTGCCCCATTCTCAGCTCCTAACACCCATTCACCAGGTTCCGATCCTGGGATCCCACAAGGAGGATTTATAACATATGTCTGAATCTAATACGAGCATCCCTAAGATCATAATATAGTAACCACAGATAGTAACCATAGGAACGCATGAAAAATACACTAGGAATTAAAGCTTTATACAGGTACATGGCTCAATGGGGAAATACATAAGCAGAATAAGGGAAACTCCAATAGGTCCACGACACGCTCCAAAAGCTCCTCAGCTACTACGGCTGCCTAGTATCACATACACGCATCAATTGTGCATAAGCTTATAGAAAGCTTAGAGGGCGGTGTAAGTGTGTGTAATACCAATGCCGGAAAGAAATATCAGAGAAAGCAGAAGCTCGGCATGAACCATGAACACTATCAATGCTACTAGCCATACAAAGACTAAACTACGACAATCATGAATGCAACAAGCCATACCAAGGCTATGCAAAGAAATACATGAGTACTAGGAGCCATACCGAGGCGATGCACAAAAGGCCTATATAGCCATTGCCAATGCAATGCAATACATGTTAATCCTCATATCAAGTCCACAAATCATATACAGTTCCACTATAGGGAAACCACTGGGGTCAAATACACTACCAGCCGACTGCCGCTCTCCTAGCCACACAGTCTAATAAGCATAAGAGACCTCACTACCCACCTATGGACAACCAATCACTAGCAAGACTCGACAGTAGCAGACCCATTCACGAGCTGGTCAAAGTCAGCCTACCTATGCCCACTCACTCAGGCGGATAAGGCCGCATTCCATCTCAACTGACCTCGCGGCAGTGGAAGACGTAGCTTAATAGTATAAGGCACTCAGGCGCTCATGTTTTCCACTCGTTCTCCGCGTTGAGGCGTCTTCTAGTACCATGAAGGTTTAGAGGCTTTCACCTAAGGATATCCTAAGTGCCCTAAATGCTCAAGTAACATTTCTGGTGTCCAAACATGATCATCCATGATATACCTATGGAGGCTATGATCCTAATGAAGCAAGGATGAATATAAACCATGTAATGAAATGTCAGATGCATGAATCATGCATACCAGTCATGCATCAGTTCCAAGCATCCTATGTGCTCAAGAGGGGAACTCCATCCCTCTAGGAAGCCATAATATCTTGCCCAATGGCACAACCATGACCACACACAATGCCAACCAAGCACACAATGATGCATATAGGTCATGAAGATGAACAAGATGCGTCATGCAGCAATGTACGATGTCGTACTCTCTGCCTATCCAAGAAGGGATTGGGTCTAGGTACTTAGATGAATTTCCATAAGGAATCAACTTCTAGTGGGGGCTCGATAGTCTAGGGTAGCCCATAAGGCTAATGAAGGACAATGACATGGGCCTAAGTAAATGAAACGGGCCTAGCTAGGGTCTATGGTGGACCTTTGACCACTCATAGAAGCAAGTGAGCCTACCTTGGGGCCACAAATGTGGACATTCAACCACTAATTATCCCTAAAAGGTAGCGCATGGATAGTCCATCACGAATCAAGGCCCAAGGCCCACACATCACCATAAATAAGAAATAGGCAGCCATAAGATACCGCATACATTCATGTTGGGCCTCAAATAAATGGTCCAAGGCCACTCAATACATGGGTCCAAGGGTAACACACATAGCCCAACCAATATACAATACTATAATGTAACATCTTGAAAAAATCCGTATAAAGTCTTGAGTACCACCTCAGGCAGAAATCACTAAGGATTGAATCCTTTAGAAATTAGACAAAAATTAATTAAGTACTAAACTGAATTGATTGGCAAATTAGCTTGAATCACTTTCTATAGGAACTGCAAGACCCAAAACCATTAGAATCGCTAACCCAACATTTTCTAGAAACATAGGATCAATCTCAAAACCCAGTTGCTCTCAAGAGCATCTTGAAACTCCGTATTGGACCTAGACCGTGCGTCGAAAGTTTGATTAATGCAAAACTGTACGGTTATGACCATCTTACTGGGCTTGACAACCATCTCGGGAATCAAGTCGAAATAGTATCCAGAAATGCACAACTTGAGCCCGGAACGAAGTGTGTGATAAACGCGAATATCTTTAGAAAATGAACTTGAACTTAAGTAAATTGGGCCGTTCGCTTACAGGCCAGATATAAGGTTTCAGACCGTCAGTTTCTGACCCAACTACACCCTTGGATCGGGAAAATTTTCTAACACATGTCGGTCTACTTACGGCCCTGATCGAGTAACGATAGTTGTTGAACTGAAACTGGTCCTCCACGGTCGATCCATAAATCTGATCAGATTGAAATATTAACCTGACATGGATCCATTGTCAGGGAACTTTCTCTGGACTGTATGTAGGAAATGGACCTCCAGAAGAGATTCGTTGGCCCGAAATGGATGACTTTTGGTTATGACATAAGTATACCATGGCCTTGGGGCCATTGACATCAGTTTTGGGCCTATATAAGACCCTAAACCCACCCCTCTCTTATTCTATATGAATTTCCTAACCCTAGGAAAAAGAAGAGAGAAAAGAGAAGGAGAAGGTGAGGAGAAGTGAGAGAGAGTTGTGGTTTGTTGCTAGGATTCATTCCCGTCACTCCACGTACTGAATCCCCTCTTCCGTGTCGTTATACCAATGATTTTGACTCCATTTTTAGGTAAGGAATCCTAACCTTATTCTGTTTTAGGTATCCAAATAGGTAGATCGGTGAAATAGCTAACCTATTTCATGCTATAGGTAGCCGTTGTGCCAAACAAAGGCGTAGTGTACGAACCGAGTTCGTAATCGGTGTACTGACGAAAGGTGCGGACTATAAACATTTAGGTATGGTTTTCAAGGTTTTCAATGTCAGTTAATGGTTTATGACTGACTTGATTGGCGTTACATGTGCTTAGATGCAAAGTTTTTCGTGTATTACATATATATATGAACTATGTTGAATATAATGCATTCCATGTGTTTGTTGAAATGTTTGAATGAATATGGAATCATGATGTGTGTTTTCCATGATTATTGATTGAGAATACATGATTGTTGTATGTGTAACAACTCCTTTGTGAAAGAATTTGAACTAACATATGTTATAATAAATTTATTACATGTATGTTGATATGTGTAGCCTAAGTGTTTGACAAAATGCTTGAATGAGAAAATGCTTGTTGAAATGTATTTAATGAGGGCGTTGAGATAGGATTCTCAATTACCTTATTTATAGTTACAGTTTCCTTCATGTAACCTACCTTGCTACTACGTGATTTATAGATGAAATGCCCATGTATGAAAACATATGTACTATGTGTTTGTTAAAATGCTCAAATGAGATTTATATTTGAATTGGTTGCAACATGCTGTTTGAGTATCACACTTAAATGCCTATTGCGTTTGAGTATGATTGGGACTATTATGTAGTCCAGGCAATCGGTAATGGTTTCGATCAATGGCCAAACTAGTTTCGCCACAACAGATACGTTCGATGAATCCAAGTCGTAAGGTGGTTATCGACAATGGTTAGGCTATGAGGAGTGTGTATGCCCTCCATGTTGATTAATTCAACGTGCGTGTGTACCATTCGAGCTTGTTAAGTAACCAAATTGGCCTAATGTATGTTTACCATGTATGGACGCTACTGCTTGAATCTAAGGCACCACTTACCATTGAAAAGCCCATTTAACCTTAGTACCACGATCTGCTAAGACTCATGAGCTGGGCATGATGGTATGGAACACCATGGTCGAGTTGTCGGCTTATACTAGGGTGATGAGCCTCCCCGAGTGACCAGTGAGCAACCCAAACTCGTGAGCCAAATACGGTGGTATGGGACACTGTATTCGATTTGTCGGCCTATGCTAAGGTGACAAGTCTTTCCCGTAGTGACCTTGAGTATAAACTAGGCCTATGCCGAGGTGACGAGCCTCCCATAGTGACCTGAAATTGCCTGTCCACTGCTTTTAAATCAGGGGTGACGTTGTCCTATAACTTGCCTATCGTATGTGATTTACTAGGATTGACGACCCTAATGGATCATCGTTTGGGTAAATGATATAAAGGGAGGTACCTTAGCTTTTTGAATTTACTTTATGAATAAGCCTAAATAAATTACTTGGCTAACATGACCATGCACCGCATTATATGTGCTTTGGCGAGGAAGTGCGTGTTTAGAGAGTTTGTCAAGCGAGATCGTGAGATGATGTCGCTGAGGGAGTGCAGGCGAGGGCCTACATCATTACCACATACCATTTCTACATTAACAAGAGTACTTAGGAAATGATTGCTTTACTACTTTATAATTACTGCTTGACTGAATTGATAACATTTTAACCTTTGCCTTATATCTCTACTGAGTTAATCACTTACTCCCACTCTGGGACGGTGTTTTAAAACACCAACTAGACTCTGTTTTACCTGCAGATGATGGCGATGCTTGCAAAGCGAAGCCTGACTTTTATGATGATGAGGAGGAGTTCTCCTACATGCAACTCTCTTACAGGTCTATGTAGACCTGGAGTTCCGTCGACGGGACTACAGGGATGCAAATTAGTTGAACATTACATTGTATCATTTTGTGCATTTTGGAACTATATATGTAATTACTTAACTTGGCGACATGATCATACTCTGGGGACTTACAACCACTTTTATGCATTATATATCTATCACAGTCTTCGGCTTGCATAATCTAATTGTCTCTGGAGTATGATATGCTGATTTAGTGCAATCCCATTCATGTTTAATGCACTAATGCGGATAACATTTAATCATCATTATCTATGTTACATAAGTGATGCGTTGGAACTCGGGAGCTGAGCTTCTACTCGACTCTCAATTTTCAGGGCGTTACAAGTTGGTATTAGAGCATGATTTGAATTAAACTGGACCTGGTTATGGTAACACAATGCACACTGACGTACTTTGACTTAGGAGGGGGGCGATGAAACATAGAAACAGTTGTAGGATTTCAAGTTTCGTTGATGAGCAAAACTAACCATTGAAATCAGACCCGTAGGCATCCGTGATCATGCGAGATGATCCCAATTCCTTTCTAGACCGGCCATCGATAGGTTTAGAAGATGATTCGGTGTATTTCACACTCAAATAACCCGAAAGGCGTGAATATACGAGAGATGGGACCCGAAACTGCATCAAACGGACTGTGGGGGCCTAAACGGCATAAAATAAAGGGACCCAAAGTTGGCTCCGCTCATTTCTGCCACCCCGGGAGGGGGATGCCATCGCCCCTAGGGTGAGCCATCACCCACATGTCTAGCGGACCACGATGGCATCACCCTAACCGCGAGGCCTCGAGGTCTATGGACAGAGGGCCAGTCGAGCCGTAGCGGGTCGGGTGGGCCGACTAGTGTACATGCATGTGGGGCCTATGAAATCATGTGGGGGCCCCTATACCTCCCCTTTTGCTTCATTTCTTCCATTTCTAACCCTTTAAGCTTTTCAAATCTCCCAAAATGTCATTTTTCTCTCTCAAACCTCCCCGCCATTCTCATATCATCTTCTTCTTCATCACTACAGACACACCTCCCACCATTCCTTTCAAACCCATCCCTCATCTCCCTTATTTCCTCCCATTTGGGCACATAAACCCTCCTTGGTGTCTCAAAAATCTCAAGGTCCAACAACCCATCCTATCCCTCCATTTTGTTTTACTCTCATGGCTCTTTTTGAGCTAGTGGTGGCCATATTTTCACTTTCCACACTTCTTTCTCTCATGGGAAAGAAGAGGGCTTCCACGGATGAAGCCGGGCCTAGCCGCCGTACCCGTTCAATGAGGTAGAAAGGTGTCGAAACTAGCACAAGCGTTGATCAGGAGCTAAGGACAAAGCAAGATCTCGATCCCCAGATTCCTCTCGAAAGAGCTTTACTGGCGGATATGGCACATAGAAGGTTTTGAGGATGTAGAGTTCTTTTTTAAGCACACGTGGACTTGAAACTATTTGAGCTTTTTTCGGTGATGGATCTCCTGTTGGACGCCGGGTGGGATCCCATATTTGAGGGCAAGTCTCATGTGAATGAGGGCACTATCTAAGCCTTCTACGCCCATATACGAGAGCTACTACTAGAGCCTCTACAGTTCTCTATCCCCGTGGGAAGGTGAAAAGCCATTGTCAATGTGGACTTGATAGCCCGAATCATGGGGATGTTGTGTGGAGAGGTACATGCTAGCGAGAGAAATCTTAGGAGCGTGTGTGAAAGATATCGTCGCACGTGATTTCTTTGTGGCCAACTGGTCCACTTGAATTAAGACAATTACCTCCTGGTGTCCGAGATGACTCCTGACTTCCCGCCTGCTCCACCACATCTTCACATACAATGTGTATCCCAGGGAAAAAATCATAGCGAATGCACACGTTTGATTGTAGACTTCCTATACTGAGCTGGGTAAGGAGACAAGTTATGCTTGCCTACATATGTACTACTACAGATAGTTTAGACTGCACGCTCTCCTAGGATAGACATTTCACTCCCATTTGGCTAACTTATATGCAAGCTTGCTCGTGAATTCGGCTATAGACTTGGCACAAAAAATCTTGCACCGATCCATTTCATCAATGACACTACTCTCACCAGCATGGGCATTTGGCCACAACAACATCAAGCCTGACTCGATGAAAGTGAGGATGAGACTGGAAGTGAAGAGGAAGAAAGTGATGAAGAAGAGAATAAAGATGAAATAGAGGAAGGAAGCGAGGAAAAGGAAGAGCAAGAAGAGCAAGAAGAGGAGGCCTAAGACTCTGATGGGGGCTCTCGCCCTGCTACACATGAGCGCCATCATGATCGGGCTACTTTAAAAGCCCACTTTGCTCAGATTGAGGAGGGCCAGGTCGCCCTGTGACAAGAGGTCAGAGAAACCCAGGCCAAGCTTGAAGAGAGTTAGACCTTCATGAAATAGAAATTCAAGAAGGTGTCTCGCACCTTGAAGGCTCTCCTGTGCTACATGTAGGACAAGGGTGCTCCTCCACCATCACCTGATTCAGATGATGAGTCCTGTGTTATATTCATCATTGGGTCTTTTCTTTCCTTATTTTCCTTACTTTTTATGTTACAGCCTTGATAGGCTTGGTAGTAGGGTAGACTTGTTGGTGTGTTTGGTATTTAAAGCTTTGATTAGATTAGCTCACATGCATCTTCTATCATGATCCATGTAAAACTATATCTCATGTATTGTGAAAATTTTTGTTAAATGAAATGCATGCAGCTCCTTTCGCTATGAAATGTGTAGAATGCTTGAGAAATTGAGTGTTGTTATGCAAAATCTTACTCAAGTTGCACCATATGTTGTATATTGGGAATGCCACCTAAGGTTACTCGGAGAACGGCTCGTCTTACACTTGGCGAATCAAGTGATGGGGCACATCCCCTAAGAGATAGCCACACGGACCCCAGCTTGGGCCCTGATAATGATACTATGCTTGATTTACAGCCGACCATTGGCCCCACTAACGGGCCAACACCTTTTGCACTACCAGTTCCAAAGTAGAACTGTGCGTCTTCATCGATGCCTCACATTCCTTAGGCGGCTTCTCCTCCTGATAGGTTGGAGCAGATGATGCTTCTTATGCAGTAGTAGTAACAGATTTGGACTATCATAGCAGGGGCCCTTACACAGAACATGAGCGTGGCCCTGTCTGCACCACCTGTGCACCCTGCTGGAAACATGAGTGCCAACGGCTTATTTGAGTGATTCTAGTGCTTCCAACCTCCTACTTTTGCTGGTACTCACAGACTAGAGGAGACCGAATATTGGCTTGACCACATCTCTAAGATGTTGAAGCCGCTACACTGCACTAAGGCAGAGCAGGTTGAGTTGATCACATACATGTTTGAGAAGGAGCCAGTCTCTGGTGGGACAGCATCCTACGGACAGTGCCTGCTATGTATGTATGGACATGGGAAGCTTTTGAGACCTACTTCCATGGGAAGTACTCTCCCCTCATGTACCGTAATGAGAAGGAGAGTGACTTCCTTCGCTTCGATCAGGGAGGAATGGTTGTGGCGAAATATGAGAATAGGTTCACAGAACTGGCCAGATACGCTCCTTTAATCCTAGCAAATGAGCTAATGAAGATGCGATGATTTTCGGAGGGTTTGCGGCCTGAGATCTGCTTAAAGATATGTTATGTAGCATTAATAAATATGCTAATCTAGTGAGCATGTCCCTGCGAGCTGAGTAGGATGGGGATAGGCTATCCCTTACACGTGTACCCATGGGTCCAAAGCCTTGACCAGATTTACCGAGCAGGCCGTTCCTTAACAAGAGGCCATGTGCAGATTCGCCTCCTCAGTTTACGGCTTCACATACCCAGTTGAGGCGAACAGACCTGTGGTGCACCTACTGCAAGACGTCGGGCCATACAGATACTTACTGTTTCACCAAGATGACGGATAATGGGTTCTCGCAGCCTCAGAAGATCAATCGCCAGCTTCCTCAAGTTATCTCAGCTCCACCTCTACGTTTAGTACCACTAGCACAACCTTTCTATAGGTCGAATGTACCTCGTAGCAGGCCGCCTCAACAGCCTATGACACTATAATCGAATCGTCCTCAACAGGCTCGGGTGCACTCACTTGTAGCTAAGGCATCCGAGACAGCAATTACAGCACCACTAGCTTTCAAAGTCATGGCACATATCCAAGGTACACCAATCTTCTTATTGGTGGACACTGGGTCCACTATTTCGATCATATCATGAGCGGCAGTCAAGCGATTGGGGTTGAAAACTAGTCATATGGTTGGTTTGAGACTCCTTACCGCCATAAGGACTTTCTTAAACTCTACCAAGATGTGTAAGGGTTGCTCAATAGACCTAGGGAGCAGAACGGTGCTCGTTGACCTGAAGGTCGCCCCATTATGTCACTATGACATCATTCTCAGTATGGATTGGTTCACTGAGATGAAGACAGAGATCAATTGTGATACTAGAGTGGTGACAGCCCATGGACCAGAGGGCATAACCTTTACTTTCCCAGTTCAGGTCAGTTAGTACTACCAAATTAGTTGTTAAGCTACCTTGTTAGAGTATGTTGATGGTCCGACACTTGGGAGCACACTTGTAAGACCCGTATCCTAGTCCGTACTATTCCATTGACTCCCGCGATCATTCCCATCGAATTTCAGCAACCTGCGACCTAAAATCTGTGTTTACGCGTGATCCTAAGTCATATCTTGTAGATTTGAGTTAGCTTAATTCGAGACCTATACCATTGTAACTGCACCGTCATCGCGGTTCCAACGCTGTATCTCGTGCGCCAATCCGACGCTTAGATCATAAGATGTGGACTATGCATTATAATGGCCATGGACCACATGTTGCAGGACCCACCTACTCCATGTGGCACCAATCCCTAGGAAATCATGAGAGTGATGACATCACCCTATCTATAGCCACCCTACCCTAGCTATAGCTACCTTACCAACCCCTAGCCCTTCTTACAAGCACTTATGGCTAGCCACCCTACCCCTAGTCCTTCTTACAAGCATTTATTGCTATAGCCACCCATACCTCTCTTATAAATAATCATGGCCTACCTAAGCTACTCTCTCTCTCTCTCTACAACTCTCTCTCTCTCTCTCTCTCTCTCTCTCTCTCTCTCTTTTCTCAAACCCACATTCCAAAGTAAGAAAAAATCCCACGTCCAAGCTCTTCCATGGGAGAAAAGAGTGAGTTGAGTGGCCCACTTTCCTCTCCCCAAATCCTTCATCCTAGCCCTTCAACTCTCATCACCTTCCATCAAAGTGAGACACAAAGAGATCGGCTTTCCAACGGACTGAGAAGATCTAACGGTGGGTGATTATTAGGCTAGATTTTTCATGTTTTGATGATGGGCCAAGTGAGGCCTACCAATTGATGGTATGGATCTCACTTTAGACCCTTGAAGTGGCCGATAGACCACCTTGATCCTCATGATCATTCCATGATAGGGCCATTCTCCATGGACCGCATCATGATGTTTATTTTCCATGCAAAAAAAAGGTCATCTAGACTGTCCATTTTGGGTGGAGAAGGAACCTCCACCGTTAATCTTTGATTTGGTAGGCCCACATGTATTAGGACCCACTTGATGTATGATTGAATGCAAGGGAGGGCTCATGGTGGTGGAGCCCTCCATCACACGTGTCCTGTCTCTCTCTCTCTCTCTCTCTCTCTCTCTCTCTCGATCTCTCTTTTTTTCTTTTTATGTGATGATATGTCCATGTGGCCCACCCGGATGGACCCCACCATGAAGCATGTATTTGATCCAAGTCATTTGTAGGTGGGGCCCACTTTGTATATATGTTCTCCCACACCACCCAGCCATGTGGTGGCCCACCTAAGCGGGGCCCACCTCAAATGTATTTATCTTGCCCAGAACCGTCCAGCGTCTGGATGTGAACTGGGAAAACACAAATATTAGCTTGATTCATAAGCATTTGGGTGAGCCACTTGTATAGGCCTCACATGTATATATGGATTCAATCCATGCCGTCCATCCTATTTACCAACTCATTTTAGGCATTGAGCTAAAAAATGGATCTGATCCAATTTTCTGGCAGGCCATACCTTTGAAAATAGTGATTTTCACCGTTTAAATTTACCTTAATTTTCTACACGCCGAAAGATGCCCAATATTGGGCTTGATGGATGGGTTATGGACTGTAGAATCCATTGGGTGGGGTAGATTCACTTGATGCGGGCTCCACGTGCAAAAAACCATGGAAAAACCCCTTTTTTCAAAAAAATAATGCAAGCAACACCTGTTGTTGCTGACGCTGCTGCGTCTGGGGCAGGGTCCACGTTCCCATATGTGGGCCCCACCGTGATGTGTTTTATATATCCACACAATCCATTTTGTAGGCCCTCAAGGCAATGGGCCACCCTCCAAATATCAACTCCATCTAAAGCTCAGGTGGCCCACATCATAGGAAACATTGGGGTTGAACTGTCTGCCATTAAAACCCATTTTTGGGTTCACAGAAGTTTTGGATCATATGAAATTTGTTTTTCCTCTTCATTCTAGGTCCGTATGACCTTATCAACATGTTGGACGGCAAATAAGCATTACGGTGGGCCCACGTGGGACCCACAATGATGTATGTGTTTTATTCCCACCATCCACGGACGGTGGAACCCACCATGGGGTATGTGTTTTATACATGCCGTCCACCCATTCTACAGGGACAGTAGAGTCAAATCATTTTATGGCATGGGCTAAAGAATGAGTTAGATCCATGGTTCAAGTGGACCCCCATCATGATGCATGTGTTGCATCCAAACCGTCCAACCATTTGGCAAGCTTGTCTTACAGGCTTGAGACTAAAAAAAAGACAGATCTATAGTTCGAGTGGACCCCACCTTGGTATATGTATGAGGCCCATCTTGATTTATTTGTGGTCGTCCATTCAGGCACACCTTAGTATATGTATGAGGCCCATCTTGATTTATTTGTGGCCGTCCATTGAGGCCCACCTTGGTATATGTATCAAGCTCATCTTGATTTATTTGTGGTTGTCCATTGACACCCACCTTGGTATATGTATGAGGCCCATCTTGATGTATTTGTGGCCTGTTGTTGAGGCCCACCTTAATATATATGAGGCCCAAGCTATGAGGCCCATTTGATGTATTGGAGGCCCGTGGGTCAAGGCCCAATGGGATGTACATAAGGCCCATTGAATGTGATTCCACCGTGGTTTATGTGTTGACCTTTATGGCGGGCTATGCCTTGGGAGCAATGATGGTTTGACGTCCACATTGTAAGTATAATGTTGGTTAAATGTCCGCATTGTAACTCTCCTTAGGGCCCATTGATAGGCCCATACTTGTTGATAATTCATCACTTTATAACATGCTTAGTATAACTCCATGATTCATGCTCATACACATCATATGTATGCTTGATATGAGGAATGTTTGATCATAGCATAAGCCATTGGGGTGAGATATTTACGGGACTCCTTATAAGATGGAGTGCCCCACATGATTACGTGGTAGGTGCAGGATTGCTGCATGAATGACGGTGTGACTCATGCATTTTGCATTGTATGTCGTGATCACTGCACGCACTAGCTACATCAGGGTCATGGCCTCCACAGGCACATCGTGGATGGTCGTATTGGATACCAAAAATATTGGCTCTAGCATTATGGGCACTTAGGATGTCCTTGGGTAAAAATCCCAGAACCTTTTCGGTACTAGGAGATGCTCTAACGTCTAGACCGAGTGGATACACGAGTGCCCATGTAACGCCCTGAAAATCGGGGGTCGAGCATAAACTCAATCCACGAGTTCCAACACATCACTTATACAACATAAATAATGATGATTAAATACTATCTATGTTAGTATATTAATCATGAGTGGGATTATACCAAAACAATAATTCATACTCCAGATCAATTCACATAACGCAAGTGGATGCCTGAAAAATGTATATAAACGTGTATGAACCAAAAGATTACGATCGATCTCCAGAGTATGAATACATCATTGAGTCATCATATATAAGTAATAGTTCAAAATAGTTTAACTACAAAAATAAACCTTATGTCCTCATCGATCCGGATGGCCTAAGCGAAACCCCCGAAGAACTGCATATATGAGAACTCGTCCTGATCATCATAGAAATCAGGCTCCGCCTCCTGAGTCGCATCATCATTTACAACTAAGACAGAGTCTGGTGGGTGTTTAGAATATCGTCCTAGAACGTGGGAGTGAGTGATCAACTCAGTAGAATAATAAAGCAAAGGTTAACATGTTATCAATTCAGTCAAGCAGTAATGATAACGCAATACAAGCAAACATCCCTAAGTACTGCGATTAATGCAAGAATGATATGAATAATGATGCATGCCCTCGCCTACGCTCCCTCAGCGACTTCATCTTACGATCGACATGAAACACTGCCACAGTGCTTGACTTGCTATGCCAAACGCACACGTAATGCGGTGCATGAGCGTGATTACTAACTTATTATTAGTTCTTTTCATACAGCAGGATTGGGAAGCTGCGGTACCTCCCTTATAACAATTCTCAAACAATGATCCATTCTAGGGTCGTCAATCCTAGTAAATCTCATACGATGAGATGGTTTTAGGTCGCTACAAAGGGCTTGTCACCTTATCAGTGCAGGCTAGTGTACCCTTGTTGCTACGTTAGGACTCGTCGCCTCTACGCAGTCTTAGTGTATGCTCGAGGTCACTACAAAGGGCTTGTCACCTTATCAGTGTAGGCCGACAGCTCGAATATAGTGTCTCATACCACTGTATTTGGATCACGAGTCTGGGTTGCTCACTGGTCACTACGGGGAGGCTCGTCACCCCAGCGTAGGCCGACAGCTCAACCACGGTGTCCCATACCACCATGCTCGGCTCATGAGTCTTAGCGGATCGAGGTACCAAGGTTTAAAAGGATTTTCATTGGTGAGTTTGGTACCTTAGATTCAAGAAGCGGCGTCCATACATAGTGAACATACATTAGGGCCAATCGGGTTACTTGACGAGCTCGACTGGTACGAGCGCACATTGAATTGACCGACATGAAGTGCATAAGTACTCAATGTGGCCTAACCACTGCCGACAACCAAGGTACTACTCGTGTTCATCGAACACATCTTATGTGGCGAGACAGCCTCAGCCACCATATCAGAACCTGTTACCGATTGCCCAGACTATTCTGTAGTCCCAAACACATTCAATTATAACAGATACTCATACAAGCAAATCAGAACAGTAATGAATCAACAATTCCAATCATACAAGCATGTGAACATTTGATGGATTTCAACTTAAACATGAATTCACACATAAGTAGTGTCTAAGTAAAACAGACAAAGAAGATAAGTTACATGGAGGACATCATGCACATCGTTAAGGTAGTTGAGAACTCTTCTCAACGCCCATATAGAGTACCATATATTACACACTTGTTCATTCAGACATTTCTACAAACACTTAGACTACATATTCCAACATACATGATGTATGTTGGTGATAGCACATATTAGGACAAATCCTTTCGTCAAGGAGTTGTTACACATACAACTAGCACAAACACATGACAATTAATCATGGTAAACACATGTTCATGTTTGATACATATACGATACTTTTTACATATACATGGAATACACAAATCTCAATATAGTTCATATATATCAGAAACGCAAAACAAACTCGCATTTTGCATGTGAAATTACACCCACATAAATAATAAACCATTCACCGACATTGAAAGCCTTGAAAACCATAACCTATACATTTATAGTCCGCACCTTTCACCAGTAGACTTGTAATGAACTCAGTTTAAAGCTAAGTCTTTGCCTATGGCAGATTTGGCAACCTATAGGATAAATTAGGTTAGCTATTTGATATCCTACATTATCAGAAACCCTAAAACAGATTAGGGTTAGGTTTTCTTACCCAATAGTGGAATAAAATTCACCGGAATAGTGATCCGGTAGCGATGAATAAGCAAGGGAAGAGGTAGGGTAGAATACCAGGAATCTTCCCCAAGTTCTCTCTCACTTTCTCTCTCTTTACTCTCTTCTCTCTCCTAGGGCTTTTCTCAAATTCGTATGGAGTGAATGAGAGAGGGTTTAAGGTCCTTATATAGGCCTAGGTTTGATGGGAATGGCCTCAGGGCCAAGGTATACTTAGGTTATATCCAAATATGGGCCATTTCGGTCCAACGGAGCACTCCTGGTGGCCCCTTTTCCATGTGCGATTGGATTTAAGCTCCCTGACCATGGATCTAGGTCAGGCTGAGTTTTTGTACCGATTGGATTTACAGATCAGCCATGGCGGACCAGTTTCAGTTCAGCGATCACGGTCATTCGATCAGGGCCACAAGTACATCGACATGTGTGGGACGTTTCTCCTGATTGGAGGGTGTATTTGGGTCAGATTCTGATGGTCTGAATCCTTATATTTGGCCCGCAAGTGACATGACTCGGATTACTTAAATTCAGATTCTTATTTATAAATATTTTCATATTTCTCACACTCTTCGCTCCGGGCTCAAGTTGTGCAGTTCTAGACATAATTAAGGCTTGATTTCTGAGGGGGTTGTCAAGTCCAGTAATGCGGTCATAACTGTAAAGTTTCGGGGTAATCGGACTTTCAACGTGCAGTCAAGGTCCGATACGGAGTTTCGGTGTGCTCCCGAGAGCAACCGGGTTTAAGGATAGATTCTAGATTTCAAGGTAATGTATCGTTAATGATTCTGCACATTGTTAGTCTTGCAGATCATATTTAAAGTGATTAGTGCTAATTTCATGAACACTCTAGTTTAGCACTTGCTAATATTAACCTAATTTTTAAGGATTTGGTCTTGGGTGATTTCTGCCTGAGGTGGTACTCGGGTCCTTGTAAGAATTTTTTCGAGACGTTACAATCTACCCCCGTAAAAAAAAATTCGTCCTCGAAATTAGTACCTTCTCGTACTCCTCGAGAGTCTGAGGGTAGTTCTTTCGAACCTCGGCTTCTGTCTCCCAAGTAGCCTCTTCTTCCGTGTGATGCGTGCACAACACTTTCACAAGTGGAATGACCTTCCGATAATGTGGGAAGGATCGGGAACGCATTTTCATCAATACATGAAATACGTTATGCACGCCCGTAAGTGGTGTGGGCAAAGCAAGATTACACTACCGCCCCACTGTCAAGTATTTATTGGGCCAATGAACGAGGTGTAAGCACTCCCTTCGGATAAATCGTCTTCGACCTTACATATGTAGCGTCCTCGCTCAGCGCCTGATAATGTTGATCTTCTCTAAGGTTGCTGAACTAACTCTAGGCCAATCAAGCTTTTCTCGCCAATAATGCGGTGCTCTGCACGGACGCCCAGCCAATACTCGCGTGGAAGCTATTATTATAGGCGAACTCGTATTTCCTTTTCACCACGCAAGCAACATATCTTCCAAAGATACATGAAAACTTACGTTATGTCCACGCCCGTCGATAAGAAATGGTGTGACTTGAATGTTTATCCTCAAAATTTTTTACGCTACCGCCCCCACTCGATCAAGTATCCGGAATGGGCCAATGAATCGAGGTGTAAGCGTCTCCATTGGATTTTGACCCAATTTCACTCTCGATCGGGATGGTTGGGAGGCATATCCCTTCATAGGAATTGAAATCGGTCGGTATGAAATCTCGGCTTGACCTAGATCCATGGTCTGTGAACTTTAGGCCCACCTGAAGTGCTTCGTTGGATCGAGAAAGGCGTGCTTTGGTTATAACCTAAGTATACCTTGACCCAGGGTTATTTCCATCATTTTAAGGCCGTAGCTCTCTTCCATACGCTCTCTAGCTGAATCAATGTTGAACCTTCCCTTTGAATCTCTAAGAGTTCGCCCTAGAACTAACTCTAGGGGCCAATCTAAAGATCGGTGTTTCTTTTCTCTATGGTTTTCAAGGCTTTCAATCCCGATTAGTGATTTATTCTTGCTATGGATGAGATTTCACATGCCAAATGTTGTGTTTACATTGCTTTCCTGAAAGTACCGTATACGTATAAAATACGCACTTGTGTTTGCCATGATTATTTGTCGTGTATGTATGCTAGATATGACGACTCCTTGATAAAAGGAATTGTCTAAGTGCATGTATTTCAACATGCGTCATGTAGGTTGTTTCATGTATGTTAAGTGTTTGTAGAAATGCATGCCTTTATGCAATTACATTCCAAGTTATTTAAATTCAAGCATCTCCTATGCTTACATTTATGTTAAGTTGATATTCTTCGATGGGAAGACTATTCGTACATTCCATATCGTCCTTAGTCCGGAAATGTAATTGACCCTATGAATCAGCCACGTAAGACAGCCCGCGTATTAGAGTTGTCGGCGGTGGTTTGGCCACGCAGTGTTTGCGCATCTATTCTCAAAATCTCGAGTTCATCAAGTAACGCCCCCCTTGAATCTAGGGTCGAAATCCTAATAACCATGGTACCGATCTAAGACTCATGAGCCGGACATGGGGTGGACACCGTGGTCGAGCCTCGACGACTGACCATCTTAACTCGTCGACACTACACCATTGATTGGTGACATTGTAGTTCGAGCATACCGGATACCGCGAGTGACGAGCCCTGTGGTAGTAAAGGCATGAAAGGCGTGCATTGATTGGTGACGAGCCCTTTGCTACGACCTCAACATAGATTGATGACCCTAGTATGGATCACTGTTTGGATGGTGATATGAGGAAGGTATCTTAGCTGTTGTGTGAAATGGACTAATAACAACTTGGTAATCATATCATGCACCGTATTTCATGTGCTTTGTAGATGTGGCGCACACGATAACTGAAGACCACGCGTGAGGAAACTCTTGCATTAACAAGAGCGGATATACATCTGCTTTATCATTCTTTGATGATAACAACCCCTTATTGACCTGAACTCGTCTACGAGTTCGGTGACCCAACTCGATAGGGAGGAAATGAGCCGATTTCGTCAACCGATGTAACCATGATAAATAACACACCGATCTGGTTGTATAATTTAGGGAATGCTTTATTACTTGTCCCTTCCTCGTGTTTTGGTCTATTCCATGTTTTATGCGGATGTTGCATAAGTGATGTTTTTGAACTTATAACATTCATAGAGATGAAGTCCCATTTCCATTCAGCTATGGGCATGGGCTGAAGCAAACCAGGAGGTCGGCGATGCTTTGCCTTGACCTACTGACATGTGAGACAATGGGATACATAATCTGCTATGTGAGTCTTCATATTGTCCCACCAGTACGACCTTTTCATGTTACGATACATCTTCGTACTGCCTTGATGCATAACCATCCTAAAATAGTAAGCAGCCTCAAGAACTTCCTTCCTCAAGTCAAGAAGGTTCGGGACGCATAGGCAGCCACGGTAACGTAAGTCCCCATTCGTACCAACGCTCCACTCTGAGTCCTCATCGCTACTAGCCTGCTCTCTCATCTTCGCCAATAGCTCATCGTTTACCTGAGCCGTGATAATCCTACCATCAATGAGGGGCTGTTGTCGAATATGTGCGATGCCCTCATATGGCTCCTCCACTGTGAGTTTCTGCTTAAAGTCTCGCACGAACTCTATCATGTCCTACTCTGCTACTATCAACAGAGCCGCAAACGCCAATGCCTTCTTGCGGCTCAGTGCGTCTGCTATAAGGTTGGCCTTACTAGGATGGTAAGAGACCTCGAACTTAAAGTCCTTCAAGGTTTCCATCCATCGCTCCTGCCTCATATTCAGGTCCCGCTGAGTGAATATATATCTGAGGCTCTTGTGGTCACAAAAGAGCTCGAACTCCTCTCCGTAGAGGTAATGTCTCCAGAGCTTCAGTGCGAAGATGACGGCTGCTAACTCCAGGTAGTGCGTTGGGTAATTCTCCTCGTGTTTCCTCAGCTGTCTCGAGGCATATGCAATCACCCTGTCCTTCTACATAAGGACACAACCCAAACTGACACGCGATGCGTTTGTATATATAACATACTTGACCCCTTGCTCTGGCAATACTAGCACAGGGGTGGACGTCAACCTGTCCTTCAGCTCCTGAAAAGCTGCTTCTGCCTTTTCATTCCAAGCGAACTTCAAATCTTTCCGTGTCAACTGAGACAAAGGTCTGGCTATCTTTGAGAAATCCCAAATGAATCGCCGAAAGTAACCTGCCAGACTAAGAAAACTCCTCACCTCGGTAGCCGAACCGGGCTGCTCCCAGTCCTGAACTGAGGCTACCTTAGCAAGGTCTATAGCTATCCCTTCCTTGGACACCACATGTCCCAGGAACTTGACTTCTACTTCTTCTTTCCAGAAGTCGCACTTCTTGTACTTGCAAACAACTGGTTCTTCATCAAAGTATTCAAGACTACTCGCAGGTGTTCCTCGTGCTCTTCCCGACTCTTGGAGTATATCAGGAAGTCATCAATAAATACAATGACGAATCGGTAAAGAAATGGCTGAAATACTCTGTTCATCAAGTCCATGAACACCACCGGAGTGATCATAAGACTGAACGACATCACAAGAAATTCGTAGTGCCCAAAATAAGTCCTGAAAGTCGTCTTCTGCACGTCCTCATCCCTAACGCGCAAATGATGATACCCTGACTACAAGTCAATCTTCGAGAAATACCTTGCCCCCTTCAACTGATCGAACAGATCATCTATCCTGGGCAAAGGATACTTGTTCTTCACCGTCACTTGGTTCAACCTGCAATAATCAATACACAATCGTAGTGAACCATCCTTCTTCTTTACAAACAACATGGGTGCTCCCCAAGGAGACACTCGGCCGTATGAAGCTAGCATCTAACAAATCGTCGATCTGTTTCCTCAGCTCCTTCATCGCACATGGAGCCATGCGATAAGTCGGAAGAGATATGGGCTTCGCACTAGGCGCTAGATCAATGGTGAAATCAATCTCACGACGAGGAGGTAGCCCCGGTATCTTACTAAACACTTCCTCAAAATCCCAAACTACAGGCATATTTTCAAGTGCCGGGCCATCAACATTCTTCAGTAAGGAAGCATAACAAAAGACTTGAAAAGGGCGGCTGACCTGCACAGGGAACGTAAAGGGCGTGCCCTCAGGTCCGTACGCTATCACTAGACGGGTCTCGCAGTCAATCTCGGCCCTCACTTCAGTCAACCAATCCATACCAAGGATGACGTCGAAATGGTATAGTGTGGTAACAATCAAGTCAATGCATATTGTCCTGCTCCCTAGATCTATCAAACAACCCGCACACAATTTGGTGGCATCTGTAAAGGTCCTTGGTGTTGCGATAACTCGCACCCCAACCATCGGAGTCGTCTTCAGCCCTAAGCGCTGGACTACAGAACATGATATCACAGATATAGTGGATCCCGTATCCACCAACAAAAATATAAGGGTACCTTTAATATGGGCGGTAAGCTCGAAGGCCAGAGGTACGATAGCTATAGAGTCAGGCACTTCCGTTGTAAGTGCATGAACGCGTGCCTGCTGAGCTCAGTTGGGCTGAGGCACCATAGGTCGCTGAAGTGGCCTAAATCGAGGTGCAGGGGGCCTGAAAGAAGGATGTGCATGTGCTATCCGTAGAGGTGGAGCTAATAAAGCCTGAGAGCGAGGGCGGTCGATTCTCTGTGGCAGTAAGAACCCACTATCTCTCATGCATGCAAAACAGCTCTTCACAGCATGAGTACGTACATGTCACACCAGGTTACCTCATCGAAACTGGTGGCACCGTGATCCAGGGAGGGGAGTAGGTACGAGATCTCTTGCCGAGGAATGGCCTACTCAGCATATCTGGTCGTGGCTTAGGGATCATAGGCCCACTAGAATGTGACAATTGATCCCCATCCTGCTCCACCAGCATAGACATGTGTACTAACTCAGCATAGGAGGGTATGTTAGCACAGCACATCTTCGAGTGAATATCGGGTCGCAGGCCCTCTGAAAAATGCCGCATCCGCATCTGCGCGTCAGTAAGTACTGTAAGGACGTACCTGCCTAACTCTGTAAACTGGTGCTCGTACTCTGTCACTGACATGCCTCCTTATCTGAGGCGCAAGAACTCATTCTCCTTCTCATGCCGGTACATCTGGGGATAGTACTTCTCATGGAAGCGGAACTCAAAAGCTACCCACGTCCATACATACTCAACTTCAATGGTCCACAGGACACTATCCCATCACAAGCTGGCCTCCTTTTCAAACATAAAGGTGGCCAACTCAACCTGCTCTGGCTCTGTACAATGTAGCATCCTCATCATCTTAGAGATGCAGTCTAGCCAATATTCGACCTCCTCGGGTCTGTAAGAACCCGCAAATGTAGGAGGCCGCAAGCGCTGGAATCGCTCGAGGAGGCCACTCATACCCAAGTTCCCCGTAGGGTATATAGCAGATGCAGGTGAAGGCACACCCTCATCCTGAGTGGAAGGCCCTACAGTCCTAGCAGGGCGCACAGATGGTGAAGGTGGAGTCACACTTCCACCCTGATCTAGGGCCCCTGCAATCGTGATCAAGAGCTACTGGTGTTGCTGGTGCATCATCATCATCATCAACTGCTCCAACCTATCTATAGGTGGGGCTGACTGAGGCTCATGCTGCGTTGAAGAAGACGCATAGTTTTGAACACGAATCGGTGGTGTAAGGTGGTGGCCCAACTGTATGACTAGTAGAAGGTCGAGGTTCAGGCATGGTCTCACGAACAGAGCCCAAACTAGGGTCCGTACGACCTTCACCCTGGGGAGGTGACTGGTCCATCGAATCAATAAGTGTGAGGTGTGCCGTGCTCAGCGTGACCTTAGGTGGCATTCCCTATATGAAAATAGGGTTCACTTACGTAAGAGGTAGCATAACAATACACAATCCTTTAAGCATTCCACACAACTTCTTAGCAAAAAGAGGCTGCATGCCTTTCATTTTTCTAAAATTGTCACAATACATGAAATATACATTACATGAATCATAATAGGAAATGCATGAAAGCTATTTACAAAACAAGACTACCAACATAGAGCAACTGCCAACCACAAACACACTATCTACCCACGATGCTACTAAGCTCTTAATCATTAAAACACAAACATTTTAAGACAACAACGAAACAACTACGGGGCAACGACTTGGATGACTAGGCATCCGAGTCTGGTGACGGAGGAGGTGCACCCTTATCCTGTAGGCAGCACAGGATGGACTTCAAAGTGCTAGTCACTTTCTTGAACTTGTGTTTCACGAGGCCCCGAAGGTCCATTATATCCTGTCGTAGGACAGCCTGACCTTCTTCAAGTTGAGCTAAGCGAGCTTGAACAGTGCCATGCTCCGGTTCCGTAGGAGGGGAGTTCTCATCCGTATCCTGGGCCTCCTCTTCTTCCTCGCTCTGTTCTTCTTCTATTTTAGCTCCCTCTTCTTCCTCACTCTCTTCCTCTTCGCTCTCTGTCTCAGCCTCACTCTCTTCAAGTAGGGCTTGTCATTGTCGTGGCTCGATTCCCATCTAATTGAGAGTCACTTCATTAAAGTAGTGGATCGGCATTGGCTTCTCCGCCCTTAGCCTGTAGCCAAACTCATGTGCAATCTTGCATATGAGTTGGCCGAATGGGAGTAAATCCGACCTTCTGTTAGAGCGTGTGGTGAGAACTATCTATCACAGAACATAAGTGGGCACACATAGCTTCTCTCCCTGCCCCACTTGTTACAGGAAATCTACCATCAGGCGCGTGCACTCGTTGCGGTTGCTCCACTTGGGGTAGACATTGAACGTAAAGATATGGTGAAGCAGACAGAAGTCACCAGACATATGGGTCGCTAGAAGGCTATTGTTGGATTGCCACTGAACCAATTGGCCACAAAGGGCCCATGTGCGACAATCACTTTCACACACACTCAGTTTCTTCTCAATTGCATGTACCTCACCAAGAGGCATATTCATAAGCCCAGATACTAAGCCAACGTCAATGGTGGCTTCCCGATCTCTTCCACAAGGGATCTTGAATTGCAAGGGCTCCAGCGTTGGCTCTCGAATGTGGACATAGAAAGCTCGGACAGTGCCCACATTTATGCAGTACTCACCCTCAAATAGCGGACCCTATCCGGCCTCTTCCATGCGCTCGAGCAAGAGGTATTCTCCAAATAGCCTTGCATCCACATGAGCTTCAAAAAGGACTCTACGGCCCTCATAAACTCCATGCGACAGCTCCGCCAACAGCGTCCTTTCAACGGGAGCCCGGGGATCAAGATCCCGTTTAGTCTAAAACTCACGAGTAACGCTCGTACTTGCGGCGGCACCCCTTGATCTCCTCGAACGAGTAGGGCGACTAGGCCCAGCTTCCTTCACAGGAGCTCTTTTCTTTTTCATGAGAGAAAGAAGGGCAAAAAGTGAGAAAATAGTCACCACAAGCTCAAAAAGAGCCATTGAACTAGAAGGAAAAGTGGGAATAGGATGGGTTATGGGCTCATAAGAGTGTTGAAGCACACAATGGTAGTTGTGTGCTCCAAAAAGAGAAGGAATAAAGAAAGTTGAAGGAATAGGGAAGATTAGAAGAGGGATTGTTGGATTTTGAAATCTTGAGCTACAAAAGGGAGATGTGTAGGCTTAAATGAAAGGGAAATAAAGAGGAAAAATGGTGAAACCAAGTAGGTTAGTGAGCTTACATGAATTTGAGACTCAAATGGAGGGTTTAAGAGCTTAAATGAGGAAATGGGAAGGGATTGGCAATGGTGGTAGAGGGTTTTTGAAGGGGTGGTGCAAGGGTTGTACAAAAATGAGAAAGGGAGTGCTTGAAGGAGGGATTTGAGTGAAAATTTTGAAATTTTTGGAAGAAAGGAAAGCTTGGAGTGGTGGTTTATGAAGGAGAGGTAGTGTAGGAGGGTTTTTTATCAACCCCCCCTTGCGTACATGGGCCCCACAGCAGCCTAGAATGATCGGCCCGGGCCGGCCTGCCCGGCGGGGCCCATTTGGCAGCGAGGCCTCACCAAACTGGTGAGGTCCTCGCCGGCCACTGGAGGTTTCGGCAAGGGCTCACCCTTTGGGTGAGGTCCTCCTGCCGCCTGGGTCCCAAAAATATGTAGGTCCCACCTTGGGTCTCCTTGAGAGTGCGTCGTTTGGCCCCTCACTCCGTTTCGACTCGTTTCGGGTCATTTTATGTCATTTTTGGTGTAACTACGCATTTTGCCAATTGTTGAAGGCTGGGATTGGGTAAATCATGGTCTAAACCCATCGATTGATGGTCTAGAAGTGGTCAGGGGTCACCTTAAGCAATCACAGACGTGTACAGACCCGATCTCGGGGATCATTTTCGGTAACTTTCACCAATTGGCGAAATCGGGGAATCCTAGGCTTGTTTCTAGGCTTGTTTCTAGATTTCTCTCACACCCAACTATGTTGCAAAGCATCAGCATATGTCGTGTGACCATAACCCAGGTCTGGTTTAATCCAAATTATGCTTTGATACCAACTTGTAATGCCCTGAAAATCGGGGGTCAAGCATAAACTCAATCCACGAGTTCCAATGCATTACTTATGCAACATAAATAATGATGATTAAATGTTGTCTATGTTAATGCATTAATCATGAGTAGGATTATACCAAAACTGTAATTCATACTCCAGATCAATTCATATAACACAAGCGGATGATTGGAAAATGTATATAAACGTGTATGAACCAAAAGATCATAATCGATCTCCAGAGTATGAATACATCACTGAGTCATCATATACAAGTAATAGTTCAAAATAGTTCAACTACAAAAATAAACCCTGTGTCCCCGTCGATCCGGATGGCCTAAGCGAAACTCCCGAAGAACTGCATATATGAGAACTCATCCTGATCATCATAGAAATCAGGCTCCGCCTCCTGAGTCGCATCATCATCTGCAACTAAGATAGAGTCTGGTGGGTATTCAGAACACCGTCCCAGAACATCGGAATGAGTGGTCAACTCAGTGGAACAATAAAGCAAAGGTTAACATGTTATCAATTCAGTCAAGCAGTAATGATAACGCAATACAAGCAAACATCCCTAAGTACTGTGATTAATGCAAGAATGATATGAATAATGATGCATGCCCTCGCCTGTGCTCCCTCAACGACTTCATCTTACGATCGCGCATGAAACACTGCCATAGTGCTTGACATGTTACGCCAAACGCACACGTAATGCGATGCATGAGCGTGATTACCAAGTTATTATTAGTCCTTTTCATACAACAGGATTGGGAAGCTAAGGTACCTCCCTTATATCAATTCCCAAACAATGATCCATTCTAGGGTCGTCAATCCTAGTAAATCTCATACGATGATATGGTTCTAGGTCGCTGTAAAGAGCTCGTCACCTTATTAGTGCAGGCCTAGTGTACTCTTGTTGCAACGTTAGGGCTCGTCACCTCTATGCAATCTTATTGTATGCTCGAGGTCACTACAAAGGGCTCATCACCTTATCAGTATAGGCTGATAGCTCGAATACAGTGTCCCATACCACCGTATTCGGCTCACGAGTCTGGGTTGCTCACTGGTCACTACGGGGAGGCTCATCACCCCAGTGTAGGCCGACAGCTCAACCACGGTGTCCCAAACCACCATGCCCAGCTCATGAGTCTTAGCGGACCGAGGTACTAAGGTTTAAAAGGATTTTCACTGGTGAGTTTGGTACCTTAGATTCAAGAAGCAGCGTCCATACATGGTGAACATACATTAGGGCCAATCGGGTTACTTGACGAGCTCGACCGGTATGAGCGCACATTGAATTGACCGACATGAAGTGCATAAGCACTTCGTGTGGCCTAACCACTGCTGACAACCAAGGTACGACTCATGTTCATCGAACACATCTTATGTGGCGAGACAGCCTCAGCCACCATATCAGAACCTGTTACCGATTGCCTAGACTATTCTGTAGTCCCAAACACATTCAATTATAATATATACTCATACAAGCAAATCAGAACAGTAATGGATCAACAATTCCAATCATACAAACATGTGAACATTTGATGGATTTCAAATTAAACATGAATTCACACATAAGTAGTGTCTAAGTAAAACAGACAAAGAACATAAGTTACATGGAGGAAATCATATACATCGTTAAGGTAGTTGAGAATCTCTTCTCAATGCCCATATAGAGTACCATATATTACACACTTGTTCATTCAGACATTTCTACAAACACTTAGACTACATATTCCAATATACATGATGTATGTTGGTGATAGCACATATTAGGACAAATCCTTTTGCCAAGGTGTTGTTACACATACAACTAGCACAAACACATGACAATTAATCATGGTAAACACATGTTCATGTTTCATACATATATGATACTTTCTACATATACATGAATACACAAATCTTAATATAGTTCATATATATCAGAAACGCAGTACAAACATCACATTTTGCATGTGAAATTACACCCACATAAATAATAAACCATTCACCGACATTGAAAGCCTTGAAAACCATAACCTATACATTTATAGTCCGCACCTTTCACCAATAGACTTGTAATGAACTCAGTTTAAAGCTAAGTCTTTGCCTACGGCAGATTTGGCAACCTATAGGATAAATTAGGTTAGCTATTTGATAACCTACATTATCAGAAACCCTAAAATAGATTAGGGTTAGGTTTTCTTACCCAATAGTGGAATGAAATTCGCCGGAATAGTGATCCGGTAGTGATGAATAAGCGCGGGAAGAGGTAGGGTAGAATACCAGGAATCTTCCCCAAGTTCTCTCTCACTTTCTCTCTCTTTAATATCTTCTCTCTCTTAGGGCTTTTCTCAAATTCGTATGGAGTGAATGAGAGAGGGTTTAAGGTCCTTATATAGGCCCAGGTTTGATAGGAATGGCCCCAGGGCCACGGCATACTTAAGTTATATCCAAATATGGGCAGTTTCGGTCCAATGGAGCACTCCTGGTGGCCCCTTTTCCACGTGTGATCGGAATTAAGTTCCCTGGCCATGGATCTATGTCAAGCTTAGTTTTCTTACCGATCGGATTTACAGATCAGCCGTGGCAGACCAGTTTCAGTTTAGCGGTCACGGTCACGCGATCAAGGCCACAAGTACATCGACATGTGTAGGACATTTCTCCTGATCCAAGGGTGTATTTGGGTTAGATTCTGACGGTCTAAATCCTTATATTTGGCCCGCAAGCAACATGACTCAGATTACTTAAATTCAGATTTTTATTTATAAATATTTTCACGTTTCTCACACTCTTCGCTCCGAGCTCAAGTTGTCCAGTTCTAGACACAATTAAGGCTTAATTTTCAAGGGAGTTGTCAAGTCCAGTAATGCAATCATAACTGTATAGTTTCGGGGTAATCGGACTTTCAACGTGCGGTCAAGGTCCGATACGGAGTTTCGGTGTGCTCCCAAGAGCAACCGGGTTTAAGGATGGATTCTAGATTTCAGGGTAATGTAGCATCAATAATTCTGCACATTTTTGGTCTTACAGATCATATTTAAAGTAATTAGTGCTAATTTCATGAGCACTCTAGTTTAGCACTTGCTAATATTAACCTAATTTCTAAAGGATTTGGTCCTGGGTGATTTCTACCTGAGGTGGTACTTGGGTCCTTGTATGGATTTTTTCGAAACATTACAGCCCAAGTGCCGAATACCAGTAGGCCGCGTCTCCCACTGTGTCGTGGTCGGTTGGAAGGGGGTGTGACCTTATCTGCCTGAGTGAGGGGGTAATAAGCTAGGCTGAGTTTGACCAGCTCACAAATGAGTCTGCTATCGAGGAGCCAGGTGGGTATTGGTAGACTACTGGTCAGGTGAATAGTATGGTCTCTTTCACTTGCTTGGTTGTCTAGCTAGGGAGGAGACAATCAGTGTGAAGTGTATTAGACCCCGGTGATATCCAAAGAGGAATTGTGCTAATATGTGTACTTGATAAGGACTGGCATGCTTGCTTTGTATCTCGCATATGACATTTGGCTACATAGACCTCGCATCGCATGGCCTTGGTATGGCCGATAGCATTCATGCGTTACATCATATAGCTTTGGTATAGCTAATAGCATTCATGGACTTACCACATATTTTTGCATTACTCTGATATTGTACACTTGACACTTGCCTTACGCACACAGTTACACCACCCTCTAAGCTTTTGTAAGCTTATGCACGACCATTGCGTGCAGGTGGCATTGGACCTAGCAGCACTAAGGCAGGAGGGCATATCAGTCTATTTTGGAGCTTTTTGATTGCCTTGTATTTTCCTTTCCGCATTGTACTTAAAGTTTTTAATATAGTGGATATGTGGAGAGGTTATTTTGTGATTTGGTTATGCTTGTGGTTATGCTCTATTACAACCAAAAAAATTTCATACTGAAAATCCTCCTTGTAGGATCCCAGGATCAGAATCTGGCATGTGAGTGCTGGGATCCGAGAATGGGGCACTACGAAGGCTGTCGGCACCGGATTCGGTGATTAGAAATTTTGTGAGCCCGTTTTCTGAGTTTAGGGCTTGACAGAAGTTGGTATCAGAGCATAAGTTGAGAATACTTAAAGATAACATCACATATCTACTATGAATTTATAATGAATAGGTTCCGAGTTCGAATAACTTTGTGATTTTTTGACATAGACCCTTAACGTTTATGCCTTCGAGAATTCTCAAGGCTGATATGCCCTTGTTCCTTCCTGTAGGACATTATGCCTAGAAGAGCGACCTGAGCGAATCTCGCTCCACCACCTGCGACTCCCGCTCCACCACCTAAAACTCTCACTCTACCACCTGCTACTCCCGCTCCACCACCGGATATTCTTGATTTTCAGCCTGAGGATGCCACTCCTTTACCTGAGATCGGTGCGGATCCGACCATACCTGTGAGTGCCACTCAGTTACAGTAGATGTTACAGGCGATGACTGCTATTCTTCAGGGGCAAAGCAGGCATCCCACTGTTACACCAGCCGTGGTCGAGCAGGAGCGTACGAGCACCCTTCTCAAGGACTTTCAATAGCACGATCCTCTGCATTTTTGGAGTGAGCTAGACTTTAATGCATCCAAGATATGGTGCTCTGAGGTGGAGAAGATATTTGACACCATGAGATGTATGACCCAGCAGCGAGTTCCATTAGTTGTATTCATTCTCCAGGGTGAGGCTCAGCACTGGTGGGCATCTGTCGCCCGACCGGTAACGGCCGATTTCGTATGGACCGGGGAGGACTTTGTAGACCAATTTGACCGAAAGTTCTTTCCCAAGCATGTGCGACAGTAGCGCGCATTAAAGTTTGAGACTTTGGTCCAGGGGGACATGACTGTGTCCCAGTATGAGGCTCGTTTTATTGCACTATCGATATTTGCAACGTATCTTGTTGATGATGAGGGGTGAAAGGCCTGCCGTTTTGAGAACAGCTTGCGTCCTGCCCTCAGGAGCCGTGTGATCGGACACATGCTTCTGACTTTTGAGCAGATTGTGGAGAGGGCCTAGATATAAGAGTCAGATTGGGCCGGTTTGCAGAGAGCCCGTGACCAGAGGGGAGATCAGAAGATGAAGGCGCCCTCTAGTAGTTCCCACTAGTAGAATCGTTCGACCCGCCCAGCATTCCGAGCACTAGCAGTACCCCCACCACCACCTCTGGGACCTTTTACAAGTACTTACTTTGGGTGCGGTAGGACAGGACATCGTGTGCACGAGTGTCCCCATCCACTACAGTAGCTAAGGACACTGCATCAGCCTCCACGATAGCCATCACAGCAGCAGCAACGACTACAACACCAGCCTCCAGGGCTTCCCCCACAGTAGCAGAGGCAGAAGATCAGGGTGTCACAGTGGCAGCAGCATCAACAGAGACCTCAGAGGGGACCTGCACCTCCCCAGCAGGCCTAGGGCAGATTTTATGCCACCAGCAGGACCCTCGGTCATTAGGAGGGGTCGTCGAGGGTACTTTCTTTGTTTCTACAAGCATTGCACGTGTATTGTTTGATTTTGGTGCATCGCATTCCTTTGTGGTCGATGATTTCTGCCAATCGACTAGTTTGTCGATGGAGTCTGCCCGTGAGGGTTTGTTGGTATCGACGCCCTTAGGGAAGACTACAGTGTTGAGCTAATTTTCTGCGTCTTGCCTCGTTCTAATTGGGGGTATATTTTTGCCTGCTAATTTGTTTGTATTGACGATGTCTGAGTTTGATGTCATCCTGGGCATGGATTGGCTCACCGAGTACCATGCCATATTAGACTGCTCCATGAGGACAGTCACGTTCTGTACACCTGGCGTGCCAGAGTTCCAGTTTGTTGTCGAGCCTAAAGGAGAGCAGCTTTCCTGCCTATTGTCGTGTGTCATTAAGGAGCCAGCTGCTTTGAGTATCGACTAGCTGCCGGTCGTTTGTGGTTTTCCTGATGTGTTCCAGGAGATTCTGGGGTTACCACCTTGTCAGCACACCGAGTTTCAGATTGATCTTGTATCTGGTACCGCTCCTATTTCGAAGGCCTCGTATCATATGGCACCGTTGGAGTTACGGGAACTGCAGAAGTAGTTGGACGAGTTGCACGAGTTAGCTTTATTCGTCCAAGCAGTTCGTCGTGGGGAGCGCCAGTACTCTTCGTGAAGAAGAAGGATGGCTCGTTGAGGCTTTGCGTAGATTACCGTGAGCTCAACAAGGTCTTGATCAAGAATAAGTACCCACTTCCAAGGATTGATGATTTATTTGATTAGCTGCAAGAGGCGCAGTTCTTTTCGAAGATAGACTTGCGGTCCGGTTATCATCAGGTTCAGGTCCGAGATGAGGATATCCCGAAGACAACTTTCAGGACGCACTATGGTCATTTTGAGTTCCAAGTCATGTCCTTCGGACTGACCAATGCGCCCACAATATTCATGCAGTTGATGAACTAAATCTTTCGTCCGTATCTCGACCAGTTTGTTATGGTGTTCATCAATGACATTCTGATATATTCGAGAACCCATGAGGAGCATGAGCAGTATCTAGAGATTACATTACAGACCCTCCGTGCACACCAACTTTACGCGAAGCTGGAGAAGTGCGAGTTTTGGCAGGAGGAGGTGAAGTTCCTCGGTCATATGGTGACGAGGCAAGGTGTCGCAGTGGACCCCTCGAAGATTGATGCCGTGTGTCAGTGGGGCCATCCCACAAATGCATCCGAGATCCGCAGTTTTCTTGGTTTGGCGGGCTACTACCGATGTTTTATTGAGGGATCTCTCGTATTACAGCCCCGTTGACCGGGTTGACCCGAAAGGGTGCCGAGTTCGTGTGGAGTGACGCTTGTGAGCAGGCATTTATGGAGCTAAAGGACCGCCTCACATCCGCTCCTACCCTCACTCTTCCCTCTGGAAGTGATGGATTTGTTGTATTTACCGATGCCTCACGAGTTGGCCTGGGTGCTGTCCTGATGCAGCACGGGATGCCGGTGGCTTATGCATCTCGCCAACTCAAGTTCCATGAGCTGAACTACCCCATGCATGATTTGGAGCTGGCAGCAGTTTTCTATGCCTTGAAGGTGTGAGGCACTATCTTTATGGGGTGAGGTTTGAGTTCTTCTCCAACCACAAGAGCTTGAAGTATCTGTTCTCTCAGTCCGAGCTAAATATGAGGCAAAGGCATTGGATGAAGCTCCTGAAGGACTATGATTTTAATCTTCAGTATCACTCGGGCAAGGCGAACGTGGTGGTGGATGCCCTTAGCCGTTAGTCATGAGGCCTGGTGGCACATATAATGATTCAGGAGTGGAGGATGCTCGAGGATATAATAAAGTATGACTTCGAGTTTGGTCTGCATTCATCTATCGTTCAGCTATCGAGCCTGTCGATTCAACCTCCTCTTGTCGCAATGGTGATCGAGGCTCAGCAGATAAGCGAGTCGTTGCAGGATTACCAAGAAGATGCAGTATCTGAGAGTTAGACAGATTGACAGATTGGTTCTGATGGTGGACTTCGTTTCAGATGCCGATTATGTGTCCTGGATATTCCTAAGTTGCATAGAGATCTTATAACCGAGGCACATCGATCGCGGTTCTCTATCCACCATGGCTCGACGAAGATTGTCACACCCCAAACCCAGAAATCAGATTCACAGGAATTCGGATCACCGAACCCGGTGTTGACAGCCTCCGCGGTACCTTGTTCTTAGTTCTCAGCATCCATATGCCAGGTTCCGATCCTGGGATCCTAAAAGGATGATTTTTCAATGTACAGTTGTCTAATAAGAAGCATAACCACAAGTATACCCAAATCATAAAGGCAACATCATCACCACATATCCACTAATATAATCATTTGAATACAACGCTGAAAGGGAATGTCACAATGAGGACGTCTAACCATCATTGCCCCTCAATGTGGACATCTAACCAACATTGCTCCCAAGGAGTGGCCTACATAGGGCCAAACATATAATGGGCCCATTGGCCTTACGTACAATCACGATGGGCCTCATTTACGTCACATAGGCCTTGTCATATGGGCCAATATACATCTCATCGGGCCTCGAATACACAACAGGTGGGCCTCGCACCTGGGCCTCAAATATATCATAACGTGCCTCACGCCTGGGCCTCATCACTAGGCCTCATATGTTAAGTGGGCCACATCACATGGGCCGCATTATATGGGTCGCACCATCGGGCTTCATGTATATCAAATAGGTTGCACCGATGGGCCTCATATATATCAAGTTGGGCTCGCCCTTATGTATTTTAAGACCAGACCTATTCATAAGATAGCACAGAGATAAATGAAGTGAAAACAACATCAGCTTATTTGGAAACTACCATGGCCCTTAGAAGTTTGAACGGTGGATGTCACGGTTCGCTATTTAAATGGTGGGGCCCACTAGAACTTTAGATTTGACCCACTCTTTTGTTCATGCCATAAAATGATATCTTCAAATGGTTGGACGGTTCATATATGACACATGCATCATGATGGGTCCCATAGACGGATGACGTAGATGGAATAGGTGGGACCCACAGAGCTTACTATCGTGTACAGCAGCTGGTTTCACGGCAACAGAACAGCCATGTAGCTGTGTACATGCAGCTATTGCTGCTTAAAGCAGGCAGAAGTGGGTCCCACGTAGGGCCCACCCTCACATGTCATGTATATGATATATAATATAATATATATATATATATATAATATACTGCTGCCAGCAGCTTTTAAGCATTGAAGAGAGGGCAAAGGTGGGTCCCACATAGGGCCCACCCTTCTTAGCTAATATAAGATATTATATAATATTATAATATAATATATAATATATTATATCATATATCAGTATAATATGACATAATATATTAATATTATATTAAAAAACAACGTCCAGGCCTTGAATGGCCTGGACATGCACATACATCAATGGAGGCCCCACACGTGGGGTGAGTTCCACCGTCCAGGGGTGGTGGACGGCTCACATGCAGCATGTGTGGCCCATCCAAACGAGTGGACGATGTGGGATATGGTGGGTCCCACGGACCCCAACTGACCTCAGCATTGAGATGAGGTACCTTTCACTCCGCCTAGCACTAGAGCAAGGGTCTGGGCCCCAGTGTTGAAACGAGGTGTTTCCACTCAGTCTGCCGGTTGAGCTATGGATCTAGGTGTAGACAGACGCATCAAGGAGGGCCCCACACGGACGTGGGTCTCACCGTCCAAGGGTGGTGGACGGTCTGGATAAAGCATATACACCACGATGTGGCCCATTTAAAAGGATGGATGGCGTGGATGGGTCCCATGGACCCCACCGTCAACACCCCTCCATGGCTAGCACACCCACTAACAGTACACCACCACTATCAATTAACACTTCACTGTTAGCACACCCAATGTCAGTCCACACCTCACTGTCATGCACGTCCGGCCTCCCTGGACACTGGATTGGATACAACACAAGCATCATGGTGGGTCCAACTTGGACCTAGCCCACCATATTCAGATCAATCTAATATTTCTATTCTCCTACATTTAGGCCCACCCAAAGGTGGTCAGCAAGGTGGGCCATACGGATGGGACGGTGTGGATCATACTTCATTGTGGGGTCCACAATACATGAGAAAGAGAGAGAAGAGAGGAAGGTGGAAAGAGAGAAAGAAAGATTGGAGATAACAGAGGGGCCCCACCACTATGGGCCCCTCATGGATACAAGCATACATCAAAGTGGGTCCCACTACATGTGGCCCTTTAATCACACATAAAAAAATGTAAATGTGGGACCAAGATCATCCACCGTCCACTCCTTGATCCCTTGGCTTCCTTTGCTCCTTAGCTTCGATCCTAATGGAGGAGATGGAGTTTAGATGGTTGAGATGGGAGATGGGAGGGTAGGAAGTGGGCCACACACAAAGCTCTCTCTTGGGGAGGTTTAGGAGAGCTTGGAAGTATGGTGTTTTCTCTTGCTTAGGAGAGTGGTTTGAGAATGAGAGAGAGAGAGAGCGTTGTAAAGGGAGAGAGAGATGGGTGATGGATGTAGTGGTGATGGATGTGTAGGAGACTTTTTTGACTTTTGTGGTAGATGGTGTAAGAAAAGTATGGGTGTGTAAGAACCTTTTTGACTTTTAGGGTTGCTTAGGGAAGGGTGTGAGGTGATGGTGTACTTGGTTGAGGTGATTGGTTGATGGGTTGATGGATGTGACAAGTTATGGAGATTCCCTCAGAATTTGTACACAGTGTTTTCCTCGAACTGAATGCGAGCCCACATCTCTTGGCCTGGGCATCGACTCGGCCCGCAAGATGCGGCATCAGAATCGAAGCGACGGCGTGGTCACTAAGGTACAAGTTTCAGGTTGAGTCGACTCGGGTTGACAGTGTGTGACTCAGGGTCATGCACAAATACCGATTAAGAGTCGAAGGTTGCCAAAATTCGATCGAGAGGACCGCGGAAGTTAATGGAACAGTACGAACTAAGATATGGGCCTTACAAAGATGTATCGCGATATGAGGCGTCAGTATTTTTTGGCGGGGATGAAGCACCAGATAGCCAATTTTATGGTCGAGTGTGACGCATGCCAGTGTATCAAGGCCAATCATCAGAGACCCTGATCTATTACAGCCATTGAGCATCCCAATGTGGAAGTGGGAGCACATATCTACTGATTTTATCATAGATTTACTGAGGACACAGTGTGGTCATGACGCCATTTGGGTTATTGTGGACCATCTGACGAAATTGGTTCAATTTTTTACGATTCATGGCTCAATAAGTTGTTTGTTGATGAGATCGTGAGACTACACGGTGTTCCTGTCTCAGTCGTTTCGGACCGAGACCTGAGGTTCACGTCTCAGTTTTGGAGGAGCTTCCAGAGAGCGATGGGCACTAATTTTTAGCTCAGCACCGCGTATCATCCGCAGACCGATGGCTAGACCGAAAGGGTCAACCAGATCCTTGAGGAAATGCTTTGGGCCTACGTGATTAATTTCTCAGGTAGCTGGGACAAGCACCTACGATTAGCTGAGTTCGCGTACAACAACAGCTATCAGGCGACCATTGGCATGGCTCCTTTTGAGACATTATATGGTAGACCGTGTAGATCTCTTAGTTGCTAGACCAAGGTTGGAGAGCGGTGTCTCCTAGGTCCCGAGCTTGTGCAGCAAACTTCAGAGGCTATTGATATCATCAGGTAGAGGATGCGCACAGCCCAAAGCCGGCAAAAGAGTTTTACTGATCATTAACGTCATCCCTTGGAGTTTGTTATTAGGGACCATATGTATCTCAAGGTCTCACCCATGAAGTGTGTGGTTCATTTTGGAGTAAAGGGCAAGCTTGCCCCGAGATTTATTAGACCTTTCGAGATCACCGAGCCCGTTAGCGTCGTGGCCTATTGGCTTGCCTTGCCATCTCAGTTGTCTGGCATCCACAATATTTTTCATGTCTCTATGTTGAGGAAGTGTGGGTCAGAGATCGTGCCTGTTATTGATTGGCAGTCATTAGAGGTTCGTGAGGACGCTTCTTACATTGAGCAGCTAGCTCGTATCCTCAATCGGAAGGAGCAGGTCCTGCGGACCAAGGCCATTCCCTTGGTGAAGGTGTAGTGGGGCCATCATAGTGTGGATGAGGCATCTTGGGAGCACGAGGTGGAGATTCGAGAGTGCTATCCCCATCTTTTCGATGTTTGATTGCATGTCGTATTGTGTTTTAATTATATATGATGTTATGTTTCCTATTCCCTTATGAGTTATGGTTAGCTGTGATGGTAGTATAAATTTTGAGGATAAAATTTTTTATTAGTTGGGGAAAGATAGAAGACCCGTATCCTAGTCCGTACTATTCTGTTGACTCCTGTGATCATTCTCGTCGAATTCTGGCAACTTGTGACCTATAATCGACGTTTGTGCACGATCCGAAGTCATATCTTATAGATTTGAGTCAGCTTAATCCGAGACCTATATTATTACGACCGCACCATCACCGCGGCTCCAACGCCGCGTCTTGTGTGCCAATCCGATGCTTAGATCATAAGATGTAGACCGTGCATTATAATGGTAGTGGACCACATATTGTGGGACCCACCTACTCCATGTGACACCAATCCCTAAGAAATCATGAGAGCGATGACATCACCCTATCTATAGCCACCCTACCCTAGCTATAGCCACCCTACCTTAGCTATAGCCACCCTACCTTAGCTATATCCACCCTACTTACCCCTAGCCCTTCTTACAAGCACTTATGGCTAGCCACCCTACCCCTAGCCCTTCTTACAAGCATTTATTGGTATAGCCACCCATACCTCTCTTACAAGTAATCATGGCCTACCTAAGCTACTCTCTCTCTCATTTCTCAAACCCACATTCCTAAGCAAGGAAAAATCCCATGTTAAGCTCTTCCATGTGAGAAAAGAGTGAGTTGTGTGGCCCACTTTCCTCTCTCAAAATCCTTCATCCTAGCCCTTCAACTCTCATCACCTTCCATCAAAGTGAGCCACAAGGAGATCGGCTTTCCATCAGATTGAGAAGATCGAACGGTAGGTGCTTATTAGGCTAGATTTTTCAAGTTTTGATGATAGGCCAAGTGAGGCCTACCGATTGATGGTATGGATCTCACTTTGGACCCCTGATGTGGTCGATGGACCACCTTGATCCTCATGATCATTCCATGATGGGGCCATTCTCCATAGACCTCATCATGATGTTTATTTTTCCTTGCAAAAAAAAGGTCATCTAGACTGTCCATTTTGGGTGGAGAAGGAACCTCCACCATTGATCTTTGATTTGGTAGGCCCACATGTATTGAGACCCACTTGATGTATGATTGAATGCAAGGGAGGGCTCAGAGTGGCGGAGCCCTCCATCACACGTGTCCCGTCTCTCTCTCTCTCTCAGTCTCTCTCTTTTTCTTTTTATGTGATGATATGTCCAAGTGGCCCACCCGGATGGACCCCACCATGAAGCATGTATTTGATCTAAGTCATTTGTAGGTGGGGCCCACTTTGTATATATGTTGTTCCACACCACCCAGCCATGTGGTGGCCCACCTATGCAGGGCCCACTTCAAATGTATTTGTCTTGCCCAGAACCGTCCAGCGTCTAGACGTGAACTGGGAAAACACAAATATTAGCTTGATTCATAAGCATTTGGGTGAGCCACTTGTATAGGCCCCACATGTATGTATGGATTCAATTCACGTCATCCATCCTATTTACCAACTCATTTTAGGCGTTGATCCAAAAAATGAAGCTAATCCAATTTTCTTGCGGGGCATACCTTTGAAAACAGTGATTTTCACCATTTAAATTCACCTTAATTTTTCTACACGCTGAAAGATGCCCAATATTGGGCTTGATGGATGGGTTATGGACTGTAGAATCCATTGGCTAGGGTAGATTCACTTAATACGGGCTCCACGTGCGAAAAACTATGGAAAAACCACTTTTTTCAAAATAAATAATGCATGCAGTGCCTGCTACTACTGACATTGCAGCAGGACGCTGCTGCGTCTGGGCTAGGGACCACAGTCCTATATGTAGGCCCCACCGTGATGTGTTTTGTATATGCACACCGTCCATTTTATGGGCACTTAGGGCAGTGGGCCGCCCTCCAGATATCAACCCCATCTAAAGCTCAGGTGGCCCACATCATAGGAAACATTGGGGTTGAACCGTCTGCCATTGAAACCCATTTTTAGGTTCACAGAAGTTTTGTATTATATGAAATTTGTTTTTCCTCTTCATTTAAGGTTCATATGACCTTATCAACAGGTTGGACGGCAAATAAGCATTATGGTGACCCCCACGTGGGACCCATAATGATGTATGTGTTTTATTCCCACCTACCACGGACAGTGGAACCCACCATGAGGTATGTGTTTTATACATGTCGTCCACCCATTCTACAGGGACAGTGGGTCCCACTACGGTTGACATCAGTAGGGTCTGTGGGACCCACCATGATGCACGTGCTGCATCCAAACCATCCAGCCACTTTGAAAGCTCATTTTATGGCATGGACTAAAGAATGAGTTAGATCCATGGTTCATGTGGACCCCCACCATGATGCATGTGTTGCATCCAAACCGTCCAACCATTTGGCAAGCTTGTCTTAGGGGCTTGAGACTAAAAATAAGACAGATTTATAGTTCAAGTGGACCCCACCTTGGTATATGTTGAGGCCCATCATGATTTATTTGTGGTCGTCCATTAAGGCCCACCTTGGTATATATATGAGGCCCATCTTGATTTATTTGTGGCCATCCATTGAGGCCCACCTTGGTATATGTATGAGGCCCATCTTGATTTATTTGTGGTCGTCCATTGAGGCCCACCTTGGTATATGTATGAGGCCCATCTTGATGTATTTGTGGCCTATTGTTGAGGCCCACCTTTCTATATATGAGGCCCAAGCTATGAGGCCCGTTTGATGTATTGGAGGCCCGTAGGTCAAGGCCCAATGGGATGCACATAAGGCCCATTGAATGTGATTCCACCGTGGTTTATGTGTTGACCTTTATGGTGGGCTATGCCTTAGGAGCAATGATGGTTTGACATCCACATTATAAATACAATGTTGGTTAAATGTCCTCATTGTAACTCTCCTTAGGGCCCATTGATAGGCCCATACTTGTTGATAATTCATCGCTTTATAACATGCTTAGTATAACTCCATGATTCATGCTCATACGCATCATATGTATGCTTGATATGAGGAAGTTTGATCATATCATAAGCCGTTGGGCTGAGACACTTACGGGACTCCTTATAAGACGGAGTGCCCCACATGATCGCGCGGTAGGCGCAGGATTGCTGCATAAATGATGATGTGACTCATGTATTTCGCATTGTATGTCATGATCACTGCATGCCCTAGCGACATCAGGGTCGTGGCATCCACAGGCACATCATGGATGGTCGTATCGGATATTGAAAATATTGGCTCTAGCTTTGTAGGCATTTAGGATGTCCTTGGGTGAAAATCCCATAACCTTTTTGGTACCAGGAGATGCTCCAACATCTAGACGGAGTGGATACACGAGCGCCCAAGTGCCGAACACCAGTAGGCCGCATCTCCCACTATGTCATGGTCGGTTGGAAGGGGGTGTGGCTTTATTCGCCCGAGTGAGGGGGCTAGGCTGAGTTTGACCAGCTCTCAAATGAATCCGCTATCGATGAGCCGGGTAGGTATTGGCAGTCTACTGGTCAGGTGGATAGTGTGGTCTCTCCCACTTGCTTGGTTGTGCAGCTAGGGAGGAGGCAGTTAGTGTGAAGTGTATTAGACCCTGGTGATATTCAGAGAAGAACTATACTGATATGTGTACTTGATGAGGACTGGCATGCTTGCTTTGCATCTCGCATATGACATTTGGCTACATAAGCCTTGCATCGCATGGTCTTAGTATGGACGATAACATTCATATCTTACATCATATAGCTTTGGTACAACTGATAGCATTCATGACTTACCGCATATTTTTACATTATCTGATATTGTACATTAGCGCTTGCCTTGTGCACACACTTACACCACCCTCTAAGCTTTTGTAAGCTTGTGCATGACCGTTGTGTGCAGGTGGCAGTGGATCGCAGCAGCACTGAGGCAGGAGCGCGTATTGGTTTATTTTGGCACTTTTTGATCACCCTGTATTTCCCTTTCCGTGTTGTACTTAAAGTTTTTAATATAGTGGATATGTGGTGAGGTTGTTTTGTGATTTGGTTATGCTTGTGGTTATGCTCCATTACAACAAAAAAAAATCATACTAAAAATCCTCCTTGTAGGATCCTAGGATCGGAATCTGGCATGTGAATGCTGGGATCCGAGAATGGGGCACTACGGAGGCTGTCGGCGCCGGATTCGGCGATCGAAAATTCTGTAAGCCCGTTTTCTGAGTTTGGGCCATGATAACACTTGTAGTCTGAGACTTCGTGGATGTATTCAGGACGATACTTGGACTACCTCCTCGGCCCAAGATCGATTTTACCATTAACCTAGCGCCAGGTGCGACACCTATATCTCTACCGACGTATCGCATGCCTCCATGTGAGATGGAAGAACTGAGGAGATAAATCGATGATCTGTTAGATGTAGGCTTTATACGACCGAGTGTGTCTCCTTGGGGAGCGCTCATGTTGTTCGTAAAGAAGAAGGATGGGTCACTGCGATTATGTATTGATTATCGCAGGTAGAACCAAGTGACGGTGAAGAAAAAGTATCCTTTGTCCAGGATAGATGATCTGTTCGATCAGTTGAAAGGGGCACAGTATTTTTCAAAGATTGACTTGCAGTCAAGGTATCACCAGTTGCGCGTCAGGGATGAAGATGTGCAGAAGACAGGGTTTAAAACTAGCTTTGGGTACTACGAGTTCATTGTGATGTCATTTGGACTCATGAATGCACCAGCCGTGTTCATGGACTTGATGAACCGGGTGTTTTGATCGTTCTTGTACCAAATCATCATCATATTCATAGATGACATCCTGATATACTCTAAGAGTCGGGCAGAACACGAGGAACACCTGCGAGCAGTCTTTGATACTCTCAAGAAGAACCAGTTGTTTTCTCAGTTCAAGAAGTATGACTTCTAGAAAGAAGAAGTCAAGTTTTTGGGACATGTGGTGTCCAAGGAAGGAATAGCTATAGACCTTGCTAAGGTGACCGCAGTTCAGGACTGGGAGCAGCTCGGTTCAGTTACTGAAGTGAGGAGTTTCCTTGGCCTGGCAGGTTACTATTGTCGATTCATTATGGACTTTTCTAAGAAAGCCAGATTGTTGTCTTAGCTCACTCAAAAAGATCTTAAGTTTGCCTAGAATGAGAAGGTAGAAGCAGCCTTTCAGGAACTGAATGACAAGTTGACATCCGCACCCGTGCTAGTATTGCCAGAGTAGGGGGTCAAATATATGATATACACCAACGCGTCTCGTGTTAGTTTGGGCTGTGTTCTGATGCAGAAAGACAGAGTGATTGCCTATGCATTGTGACAGTTGAGGAAACAAGAGTAAAAACTACTATATGCACGACCTAGAGTTAGCGGCCGTCATCTTTGCATTAAAGCTCTGAGGACATTACCTCTATGGAGAGGAGTTCGAGCTCTTTTACAACCCTAAGAGCCTCAGGTACATATTCACATAGAGAAACTTGAATATGAGGTAGCAATGGTGGATGGAAACCTTGAAGGACTTCAAGTTCAAGGTCTCCTACCATCCTGGCAAGGCCAACCTTGTCGCAAATGCGTTAAGCCACAAGAAGACGATAGCATTTGCAGCTCCGCTGATAATCAATGAATGGAACATGGTAGAGTTTGTGCAAGACTTTGAGTAGAAACTTACGATAGAGGAACCGTTCGAGAGTGTCGCACATATTCGTGTAGAGCCACTTATCGATGACTGCATCATAGTGGCTCAGGGGGAAGATGAATGGTTGGTTGAGTTGAGAAAGTGAGCTAGTGACAATGAAGATCTGAATGGAGGGTTGGTACGGATGGGGGTATACATTATCATGGCCGCCTATGCGTCCCAAACCTTCATGACTCAAGAAGGGAAGTTCTTGAAGCTGCTCACAATTCGAAGATGGCGATGCATCCTGGTAGTACGAAGATGTATCGAGATATGAAGCGTTCATACTAGTAGGATAACATGAAGAACCACATAATTGACTATGTATCCCGTTGTCTCACGTGCTAGCAGGTCAAGGCCGAACATCTCCAACCTCCTGGTTTACTTTAGCCCATGCCTATAGCTAAATGGAAATGGGATTTCTTCTTTATGGATTTCATTTTAGGGTTACCAAAGACGAGGAAGGGACATGACTCCATTTGGGTGATTATGGACCCGTCGACGAAATCAGTTCATTTTCTCTCAATTATAGTTTCAAACTCAGTAAACGATTTGGCTAGGCTGTACATCAAGGAGATAGTACGTCTGCATGGAGTGCCTATGGAGATCGTTTCAGACCGAGACACGTAATTCACATCTATCTTCTGGACTCGTATCCAAGAAGTAATGGGTGTGAAACCGAAGTTCAGTACTGCGTTCCACCCACAGACGGATGGGCAGACGGAACGGGTGAATCAGGTGTTGGAAGATATGCTGCGACCTTGTGTGCTTGATTTCAAAGATAGTTGGGATGATGTCTTCTTTATGCAGAGTTCACTTATAACAACAGCTTCCAAGCGAGTATTGGCATGGCCCCCTATAAAGCACTGTATGAGCGTCTGTGTAGAGCACCGTATTGCTTGGCAGAGGTTGGCGAGAAGAGTTTGATTGGCCCAGAGTTAGTGTAGGCGACCTCAAGGAAGATCGACATTATCAAGCATCAACTTCTTGCAGCACAGAGCAAACAGAAGAGTTACACCGATATGAGGTGGTGATCGCTAGAGTTTGAGGTTGAGGACCATGTATTCCTGAAGGTTTTCCCAATGAAGGGAGTCCATTATTCGGCAAGAAAGGGAAACTCACATCGAGATTCATCAGCCCATTCTAGATACTTGACTGAGTAGGTGTGGTAACATACCAACTTGCCTTGCCCACACCACTCACCGGCATCCACAACGTATTTCACGTATCGATGCTGAAGAAATACGTTCCTGATCCTTCCCATGTTATCAAATAAGAGAAGGTACAGTTGAGTGAGGATGCTACTTATATACTGCGACTGACGAGTATCCTAGACAGGAAGGAACAGGTGCTGCGCAATAAGGTCATCCCGCTTATGAAGGTATTGTGAACATATCACACTGAGGAAGAGGCTACTTGGGAAACAGAAGCCGAGGTTCGCAAGAACTACCCTCAGATTCTCGAGGAGTATGAAAAGGTACTAATTTTGAGGGTGAAATTTTTCTTTAAGGGGAATAGATTGTAACATCTCGAAAAAATCCGTATAAAGTCCCGAGTACCACCTTAGGCAGAAATCACTAAGGACCGAATCCTTTAGAAATTAGACAAAAATTAATTAAGTACTAAACTGAATTAATCAGCGAATTAGCTCGAATCACTTTTTATACGAACTGCAAGACCTAAAACCATTAGAATCGCTAACCTAACATTTCCTAGAAACCTAGGATCAATCTCAAAACCAGGTAGCTCTCGGGAGCATATTGAAACTTCGTATCGGACCTGGACCGTGCGTCAAAAGTCCGATTAACGTGAAACTATACGGTTATGACTACCTTACTGGGCTTGACAACCATGTTGTGAATCAACTCCAAATAGTATCTAGAAGCACACAACTTGAGCCCGGAGTGAAGTGTGTGAGAAACGCGAATATCTTTAGAAAATGAAATCAAACTTAAGTGAATTGGGCTGTTCGCTTGCAGGAAAATATAAGGTTTCAGATCCTCAGATTCTGACCCAACTACACCATTGGATCAAGAAAATTTCTCAACACATGTCAATGTACTTGTGGCCCCGATCGAGTGACGATAGCCGTTGAACTGAAACTGGTCCTCCACGGTCGATCCACAAATCCGATCAGATAGAAATCTTAACCTGACATGGAACCATTATCAGGGAACTTTCTCCGAACCGTATGTGGGAAATGGACCTCCAGATAAGATCCGTTAGCCCGAAACAGACGACTTTTGGCTATAACCTAAGTATACCATGGCCCTGGGGCCATTGACATCAGTTTCGGGCCTATATAAGACCCTAATCCCACCCCTCTCTCATTCCATACAAATTTCCTAACCCTAGGAGAGAGAAGAGAGAAAAGAGAAGGAGAAGGTGAGGAGAAGTGAGAGAGAGTTATGGTTTGTTGCTGGGATTCATTTTTGTCACTCCACGTGTTGAATCCCCTCTTCCGTTTCACTATACCAGTGATTTTGATTTCATTTTTGGGTAAGGAATCATAACCCTAATCTGTTTTAGGTAGATCGGTGAAATAACTAACTTATTTCATGCTATACGTGGTCATTGTACCGTAAACAAAGGCGCAATGTACGAACTGAATTCGTAATCGGCGTACCGACAAAAGGTGCAGACTATAAATGTTTAGGTTATGGTTTTCAAGGCTTTGAATGTTAGTTAATGGTTTATAACTGACTTGATTGCTGTCACATGTGCTTAGATGCAATGTTTGCCATATATTACACATCTTTATGAATTATGTTGAATATAATGCACTCCATGTCTTTGTTGAAATGTTTGAATGAATACGGAATCATGATGTGTGTTTGACATGATTATTGATTGAGAATACATGATTGTTGTATGTGTGACAACTCCTTTGTGAAAGAATTTGAAATAATATATGTTATAATAAATTTATTACATGTATGTTGATATGTGTAGTCTAAGTGTTTGACAAAATGCCTGAATGAGAAAATTCTTGTTGAAATGTATTTAATGAGAGTGTTGAGATAGGATTCTCAATTTCCTTATCCATAGTTACAGTTTCCTTCATGTAACCTATCTTGCTACTACGTGATTTATGGATGAAATGCTTATGTATGATAACATGTGTACTATGTATTTGTTAAAATGCTCAAATGAGATTTATATTTGAATTGGTTACCACATGCTATTTGACTATCACTTATAAATGCCTATTGTGTTTAAGTATGATTGAGACTACTACTTAATCCAGGCAATTAGTAATGGTTTCGATCAGTGACCGAACTAGTTACGCTACAATGGATATGTTCGATGAATTCGAGTCGTACGGTGGTTATCGATAGTGGTTAGGCCACGAGGAGTGCGTATGCGTTCCATGTCAATTAATTCAACATGCCCTCGTATCAGTCGAGCTTGTCAAGTAACCTGATTGGCCTAATGTATGTTCACCATGTATGGGCGCTACTGTCTGAATCTAAGGTACCACGTACCACTAAAAAGCTCGTTTAACCTTGCTATCACGATCCGTTAAGACTTATGAGCCTGGCATGATGGTATGAGACACTGTGGTCGAGCTGTCGGCCTACGCTGGGGTGACGAGCCTCCCCGTAGTGACTAGTGAGCAACCCAAACTTGTGAGCCGAATACGGTGGTATGGGACACTGTATTCGAGTTGTTGGCCTACGCTAAGGAGACAAGCCTTTCCCATAGTGATCTTGAGTATAAACTAGGCCTACACCAAGGTGATGAACCTCCTGTAGCGACCTGAACTTGCCTGTCCAGTGCTTTTAAATCAGGGGTGACGTTGCCCTATAACTTGCCTATCGTATGTGATTTACTAAGATTGACGACCCTAGATGGATCATCGTTTGGGTAAATGATATAAAGGGATGTACCTTAGCTTCCTGAATTTGTTTTTTGAATAAGCCTAAATAAACTACTTGACTAACACGACCATACACCGCATTGCATGTTCTTTGGTGAGGAAGTGCACATTTAGGGAGTTTGCCATGCGCGATCGTGAGATGATGTTGATGAGAGAGTGCAGGCGAGGGCATGCATCATTACCGCATATCATTCCTGCATTAACAAGAGTACTTAGGAAATGATTGCTGTACTGCTTTATCATTACTGCTTAACTGAATTGATAACACGTTAACCTTTGCCTTATAGCTCCTCTGAGTTGATCACTCACTCCCACTCTGGGACGGGGTTTTAAAATACCAACCAGACTCTTTTTAGCTGTAGATGACGGCGATGCTTGCGAAGTGGAGCCTAACTTTTATGATGATGAGAAGGAGTTCTCCTACATACAACACTCTGGCGGGTCTATGTAGACCTGGAGTTGGGTCGATGGGATGATAAGGATACAAATTAGTTGAACATTACATTGTATCATTTTGTGAATTTTGGAACTGTACATATAATTACTTAACCTGGCGACATGTTCATAATCTGGGAATTTACAACCACTTCTATGGTTTATACATCTATCACAGTCTTCTGTTTGCATAATCTAATTGTCTCTGGAGTATAATATGCTGATTTGGTGAAATCTCATTCATGTTTAATGCACTAATACAAACGACATTTAATCATCATTATCTATGTTGCATAAGTGATGCGATGGAACTCGGGAGTTGAGCTTCTGCTTGACCCCCGATTTTCAGGGCATTACCTATAGACCCATAAGGAAGGTTAAGGCCCAACATAAGGGTCACCAATACATATGTTGTGGTGAGCCTAGTGGGCAGCCCATTACTCAAACCACATGGGCAGTAATCATATTCTAGTCAAGCAAGTTGGGCCTACAACCTAGCCCAAGGATATAGTTGATTTGGTGGGCAACCAAGGGCCCAACTACTCACACCTTCCAGCCCACTAACCCAACACAATATTATGGTGAAACCAGCCCAAGAGTTCACTGGGCCTATCTAGAAAGTTCCAGCCCATTTGGGCCTAAAGAGTCCAAAAATCTAGTTACATACATGGACCCAAATAACCCAACTATGGCGGGCCTCAAAAGTGCATTAATTTAGCCCAAAAATCAAGGGAGTAAAGTCATGAATTTATCACCACAAAACCCTCACAATATGGTGGGTCCCACTCCTTAAAATCCAGCCCAAAAACAATACATATTTATGAAAAACCTTGTTGGATTTTTTAGCCCACTATCTGATTGAGCCTACTGGAGCCCAGTAAATTAAATTCTGATTGGGACATAAGTCCAAATGGTCCAGCAACAAGGTCAGAGGGTCCCACCACATAGGGAGTGCACCAAACATAAAGAATTAGGTGGACCACAATGCTGGACCAAAGTCTAGCAACAGCCTATGTTGGGCGTCCCACAATGGGCCTGGGCGATCCAATGGGCTAGACGCCCAACCCTATTCCAAAGCATAAGGTGGGCCCCACCATGGACGTTCACCAAGGTGGACCACATCCAAGTGGACCACATAAAGGATGGATGCATGTATGAAATACTACACCAAGGTGGGCCATATCATGGTGGGATGGCTAGCCTTGCTGGACATCAACACCATGGACGTCCAGCTAGGTGGGCCAGTCCAACCACTGCACTCAAATCTCCAGTGGACTGAATGGCCCCAAACCAAGTTAGGTGTGTCCCAGCAAGGGTGGGCCACCTAGGGAATTAATTTCAGAAATTATTAAGCAAGTTAAGTATTTTTAAGAAATAGGACAGCAATACATATCAGAAAAATCTGGTTGTGCAGAAATTACTGCTAACCCCATGTTTGGCACTACATGGGGTGGACCTAAACCTGTCCAAACCCTTGGAAAATTGGTGGGAAGGGTGGTCCCACACATGGACAACAAGTGGTGTCCACTAGGGTGGCCCACTTACTCCAGAAACCGAGGTAAAAGTACTCATTTCCAACTTGCAGTGTTGTTAAACTGTCCAGAAATTTCTAGACAGTTAGCCTACTTTGGCCCATCTTATAGGCCTCAATCATGGGGGAAATGGTGTGGGCCCCATTCCACATCAAAGTGGGGTCCACACACTACAAAATCTCCTAAGAAATTTGAAAGAAAAGGACATGCAAACAGATCTAAACATCAACTCAAAAGTCATGTTCCAACTGGGCTTGAAATCTGGACAGCAACATGTGTTGTCCATATTTTGGCCCATATAATTAAATCAAAGGGTTTATTGCCCTGATCCATCATGTGGGGTCCACCTTGATGGGTTAACAAAATTTCAGATCCATGAGTTCACCATATCCTCCATGCAAAAACCATTTTGGAGGCCACCCAACCCATGCATGCATGGTGGGCCTAGATGTCCAACAATGGTGGGCTTGGACGTCCCATCTTGCTATGGGTTTGAGATGTTGCTGACCTCCTTGGTGGGCCACACATCATCGGAAATACATAGAAGAAAATAAAGAGAAAGGGAGAGAGAAGGAGAGAGATCGACCATTGGTGGAAGGTCCCGCCACTAATGGACTTTCCATTCCACAATCCACACCATCCACTATGTATACACTTACATACAAGCTATTATGCATCAAGATAATTTGTTGGAGGGTAGGGACACCTTCTCTACATGCATGCAAATGGCTAAATGGCCTATGAGATGCAAGAAATAAAAGGAAAGCATCATGGTGGGTCCATGGAGAATGGCCCACATGGAATGGATTGTGTAGGATCTAGGCCCTTGGCCTTTATCCTAGGAGCCATGTAGGACCTCCATCATGGATTGGTGGGTCCTACATGCTTCCATGCATGCTAGGAAAAGAAAGGAAGAAGAAGGTGAAGAGATGATCTTCTAGGTTGCACCCACCTCCAAAGATGCCTTCAAAACTTCAAGGACTATGATCTAGGCTTCAAGGGAAGAAGATTTATGGGTGTAGATGGAATTCTAAGGGCTAGAAGGAGGGGAAAATGGGGAAGAAGGGGCTGGAGTAGAGAGAGAAGCTTGGATGTCTTTGGCTATGGAGGAAAGGAGGAATGGAAGAATGAGAAGGAGAGAGAAAGAGAGAGAGAGAGAGAGAGAGAGAGAGAGAGAGAGAGAGAGAGGAGAGTGTATATCCATGTCATGATGAGTTTCTATGCTAGGGAAGAACAACCAAATGATGGTGCATCGGGGGTGAAGCCCAAGGTACATGATTGCCTCTGTAGAAAAGGTAGCCTAGCTAGGCTATGATGGATTAGTAGCTAGGTAGAGTAGGCTAGGTATGATAGGCTTCTAGGAAGATGTAGCTAGGTGGGGTCCACCTTAAAAAATGTGCAAGCCTAGCAAGTGGGTCCCATCACATGATGTATGGCCAAGAAATGTTTGGATTGATAAGTCAAGATGTACACACCGGATTTATGCATGAGACACGACGTTAGAACCTCGGCGCTAAGTGGTTGCAATGGCATAGGTTTCGAGTCGATCTAGGTCGGGTCTACATGACGCGACTTAAGGATGACCGCAAATGTTATCCATAGGTTGTGGGTCGCCGAAATTCTACCAGTAGGACCGCAGGACCTATCGGAACGAAATGGATACTCGGGTTAGGGTCTTACATGTCAACCATCAGGTAAAATGACCCTAGAAAAGACCTTAGTGTAGAGGTTTTTAAACATGGCCTTATATGCTTAAATATATAAAATTTACTATGTAAATTCTTTGATGTTTGGCCAACTGACATTGGTTCGGCTAGCCCAACTCTGCTTGGGCCAGCTTGAAGGTGTCTCGGGCTAAGTTTCCAGAATGAAAACACTCGAATTTTAAAAGGATTTAGCCAGCCGAATAGCATATTTGGCCAGCCGAATTTTTGTTTGGGCCAGCTGAATCTTTTATTTATCTTATCCCATGAAATCTGATAGTTGTTGGGACAATATCGTTGAAATCCAGCCAGCCTAAGGTATTTTTAGGCAGACCGAAGTTCCAAATCTTATGGCCATAAATATGGATCTTCTCTCATTGTTTTTATAATGAAAAGTGTGATAAATTATACTCAAGCTAAGAGAGAAACTTAAGTCCTCCCAAAATATAATTGTGTGGTAATTCTTATTTTATTTTAGTATATTCAATTTACTTTCTCAAGTTAGTTTTAAATGCAATTAGAGAGTAAACTATACTCTACTTATGAATAGAGAATTGAATCCACATTTGTTAGGGTTTGTATTATATTGAGAAACTTTAGATCCCTAGATCATTTCTGGCTGAGCATATAATATTTCATCATCATCTAAGAAAGAAGATCACTGCATTGATCGAAGCTTTAACTTCATCAAATATCTTCACATCAGCATCTCGTCATCTGAAGATAAGTATTATTATAGTTTATCATTTCATTTGGGTTTGTTGAGATATCCCGAAAATCTTACTGGGTTGATTGGTGGTGTAACGCCTCGAACTTTTCAATACTCAAGCATTGAAAGTCCTCGAGCGTTACCATAAGATTCAACGTAATATATATGTGTGCACGATACCAATCTAACTATCTCAACCTTACATCTATCCCCTAACACGAATCTAACCATTGGGAATGATCTTCATCCATGGATCAAGCCATCTGACCATTAATTGTCCATCATGAGACTAGACTTGTGTACTTCCCTTAAGAAAATTAGCGAAGCTAACCCTCCATAATAGGTGCCATCTATAAACCAAGTCATCCAGCCGTTAATCATGTGGATTAGTACATGTACATTCCCCTAAGCTAAATTGATGTATGACCCTTCCTCTATAAGGATTTGGACATAAGTTCGTTCATAAGAAATACTTAGAAACACAACCCCAACCACGTAGAACCGTTAGTTTTCATAAAACGTTTACATCTGCAATAATTACAAAAACGCCACTAAATTAAACCCCTGAATTCAAGATCATATGGTTCCCACGATCCTTTTGGCATGAAACTTTATATCAAGGCCAGGCACTATAGATGAACCGTACATGACAAAAGTCGGTCGTTGGATCAGCGTGATCAGCGGCTAAAACAGATATGCATTCAATGTGGGCCACATGATCGCTGGATATGCTTCAAAAGGTGGGCTAAAACCCTTAAAATAGATGAAAGAAACAAATGGATGGGGTAGATCTGTCAGAGATCATCACTGTGGACCCCACGTCTAGTTGCATGCACACGAGGTGCCCGTACACCATACCACACTAGAACACGAATCACGCTCAAACACGCACGATCCCGAAACCAGTGGGATTTCCACCCCACACGCAAACGGATAGCGTCCGTTGGGAATTACTTTGGTCCACCCCTGTGACCGGACAAGATGATCCAGACCGTCTATCACGTCCAGAGGACGGATTCGACACCACCCTAGACGGTTTCACACCTAGGAAACATCCCATATGCACACAGATTGGTCCGTAATCGGACCAGCACCTAGGCACTATTTACGCACTCCTCTTCCCGCGTGCGCATATTTAAATTGATTCTAATGAAGGATTCGGTGGGGCCCACTACCAAGGGAACAGCGTGAATCTGAACCGTTCATCGGATACAATGGCCCCCACCAAACCAACTCTAGAAAAATCTTGACCGAAGCAGTCCAACACGCCCATCATTTCAGTAAACGGTCTCTGCGTCAACAGAGTTGCGTGAACGTAAGTTCTCTGACCGTGCATTCTGGAATGCGCAATCAGGGCCATCCATTCTGTGGCCACACAAAGACAACATCAAGAACCGATAAAAACTACCCCGGAAACAGAAAGATTAACGGTCGGCCAGAGCACCTGTCCCAGAAGGTTGCGTCTGGTTTTTCTGCACACCGAGCTGCGCAACAGAGTCGGTGCCCAAAATTCTCCAGCCGACTTACTAGCCGCACGATTATAAAAGAAAGAGAGGATCGAGGGAGAAAAGGCCAGGAAGGAGAAAGAAAGAAAGAAAGGAGGAAGGAAAGGAAAGAAAGGGAGCCTGTGCGTCCTTGGTCTGACGGGGTTACTCCAAATAGCCACCAGTGACGAAGAAACACCATCTATCTATTGTCCCAGACATGAATCAGGTTTTAGCAGTTCCTTCCATCCCTTAAAAGAACTATTTTCTTGCTTTTTCCAGCATTTGAGATAGGAAACACTGACATGTGGAATCGAGTCAACTCGGTTTGTCAATAAGCTTTAAACCTGGATTAAATCTGATCCATCCTCTAATAAAATCTAACCAGGTAAAATTAGGAAAATGGTTGAAGTACCTCTCAGCAGTTAATCTTAGGAGTGAATAATCAGATAGTCCAAGGTGAGGGTTTTATCCATTAAGCTTACATAATTTAAATTGATTTATTTATTTTTCATTCTAGTTGTATTCTTATTATTTCATTTGGCCTCTTTCGTGCCTTTTAGAATATGAATTATCCTACCTTTTCATGGCTTTAAGTATGTGACTTATCCTACTTTCATATTTATATGTTTTCTGAGAATTATCCTATCAATTGATTTGGTTAATATCATTACAACTATTGACCCTTTTGGGATTAAGACATGATATCAAATACAAGTGATTTCTCTGAATTTATTTGAGGCCATGGATACAAGCTTGCTCCTGCCTCGTTTCTTTATTTGAGTTGGCTCTGCCACTCGTCTCTTTATTGAGTTGGTCATTGCCACTCTCCTTATTATTGAGTTGACTCTTGTCACTCTTCTCTTTATTATGTTGGCCATTGCCACTTTTGTTGAGTTGACCATTGTCACTCTTCTCATTATTATGTTGGCCTTGTGCCATCTATCTTTAAAGCTTGGGCATGTGTCTTGCTATTGCAGAACCTCCGTGATTTAGTTTATATTCTTTATGATTCAGTTTATATTATTTATAAATGCAAGTGATGTGTTAAGAGGTATCACTGAAAAGGCCGAGCTATATGTCCTAGAGGGGGGGTGAATAGGACTATGCCAAATAAAAACTTAACAACGGAATTTAAATAAATTAAATACAGATAGCAATAGATAATTCCACAATGTTGAATTTAAAGACAACCTCAAAAGAACAAGTATTGAGAGGTTGATACAAATGTTGTTCTAAGGACAATCTTACACCATTAAAACCAAAGGTTTATGGCAGGACAACTGTACTAGAACAGTTTGTGTATCAAAAACTCAAACTGTTATAGAGGAATAAAAAAAAAATAGCAAGAAAGGAAATCTAAGCTATTACAACATTCCCACACATCCATATAAGGATTACAGTATTCTCCACAAATGTAATAAGGGAAATTACAATCATCCACAAAAAGAAATAAACATTCAACCCACAACACCAGAAATTAGAGTGGTTTGTTTGTGTGTACACTAACTATTTAGAAAAATAGCCACACAACTACTCAACTCCTAATATCCTCACACAGTGGATATTAGCATTCACTATGAAAATAGGTTTTTTCAGGTTCACGAAAACCCTCACAATTGTGTCTTTCAAGTGGGCTTACACAATTCAAAAATCCCACACTCTGAGTTTTCTGGATCACCTCAAACAAACCAAAACAGAGATTTTTCTGGCATAATCTCAAAAACCAAAACAGAAATTTACAATAATGTAAAATACCTGGATATTCTCTTTTTTATGCTGCCCAGTAGAACCAAATCGGAGTAGAATTTCAACATAGAAGTTCAATGTTCAAACTCACTTATGAAATGGTTCTAAGTTCTAAATTTATTTAAGATTAAACCAAGTTGGGCTAGTTCTATTTGATTTTGATTCTAAGAAAGGGTAATTCTCAATCCCTTCTTTAAATATGAATGGAATATAGAATACAAAATCAAATATAACAAAGATAAATTAAGAGAATATTAAATTAGCACAATATAGCTTAAAAAGAACACTAACTTATCTCTCAAAGTGGAGTATTGATTTATCTTGAATTGAATGGAAAACTCTAAAATTCATGCTCTAATTATAGGTGAAGAAATTACGTTCACGATTGGTCTTGAGGACACCACGACTGGTCGTAGGACTAACTGATTTTTGAAATTTTGAGCACGATAAGATAAAGTCATTCCATGACTGGTCGTAGGCCGACCATGACCGATGGAGGGACCTCCATGACTGGATGTGACCTATCCACGACTAGTCTGTGAAACTTAGAATAGTTGTTGGACTTTCAGTCGTAGCTGCAGGACTGGTCGTGAATGAGTCGAGCACTATTCACACGACTGGTCGATCAGTCTCCAGGACTAGTCGTGGCTTCAACAATTCTAAAAATTAGCAACAAACTTAGGACTGGTCATGAAATTTCTTGGACTGGTCAAGTCAATGCTGGTACTAGTCGAACAGAGTCCAGGACTAGTCGAGAAACAGACCATTCACTTATAAAATGATATAATTGAATTATGTATTCAAAATGACCTACCCTAAGGTCAATCTAAGGTCATTCATACCTTACCATGATGTATGAACATTGACATCTCTTTTTCTTCAGTTGATAGTCATTCTTTGAAGTTCACGAAGCTTGAGATCTTGTTAAAGGATGAAGCTTGAACTTGAGACCTTTTAAAGAATATTCAAACTTGAATTTGTAGCCTTAAGAAGCTTGAAATTGAAATATCTTGAATCTTGAGCTTGAGGTTCAAAGTACAATGACTTTGTCTTGACTTGGAACTTGAATTATGAATCTTGAACATCGAACACTCACTTGGTGTACTCGAACAAGACCATGTAATCTTGCCTTTCTTGAAGTAAAGACCTTTGTTCTTGAGTGATGCAAAGTCTTCATGATGTAAAAGAGCTACACAAGACACAAATTCCAAGAGAAGTTTTAGCACTACTAGATTTGACAATTATAGGAGCTAGAAACCATAACATTTACAATCTCCCCCGTTGTCAAATTTGTAACAAAACACAAAACACACTTCATATAAACATAAGCATTATACACATAAAGAATCATGCAAAAGTTATAAAAAGAACGCAAGCATTACATTACTTCCACCAACAATCAATTTCACAATATTCCCCCTTACTTAAGTCCCCTTCACAAAAATAGAATCATTCACAATTAATCTAGAATCATTCACAATCAATGAAGAATCATTCACAATCAATGCACATGCCATATCATGCCAAAATTCTTCCCCTTTTTGTCACAATATGACAAAGGAAGGAATCAAGAGATAAAAGTGGAATTATATAAAGAAAGAAGAATAAGAAGAGTATTGATGAATAAATGATCAAGAAAGTCATCATTTGAAATCCATAAGCATGTCATTGTCAAACATAGGGAACCAAGTTCAACCATGTACTACAAAGTTAAGTCAAGTATATCCTCACAAGACAAAATAAATCAAGTAGCAATAAAGTTATTACAAACCAAGATTAGAAAATACTAACCAGATCTTGAAGAGGGAGTAGGAATAGATAGATCAATCTGATGTAAACCCTTATTAATGCGCCTCATATATTTACGCATATAAGCAAATTGTGAATCCTGGGTTACACGAATTTGAGCCACTTGTTCCTCAAGAGAATGCAACCTCTTAGCAAAATTAGAAGGCTGATAATCAGGGTCAGCCTCAGAATCTGATTTGAGCTCATTAAAGATATCCTCCATATTAATATTATCAGGAGGTAGATCGCTTTTTTCTTCATTTACTGTTTTAGCTCCACCACCACCCACATTGACCTGGACTTCGGCTAACCTCAAATTCATCTTATTTATATTTGAGTTGTTGAAGATAAGGTGATGAATGGGTGCCTCTCCAACAGGCATAGCCACTAACATATGAGTGGCCAACATAGTCATAAGATATGTAAAGGGGATATCACTGTGTCCAGGATGGAGACGGAATTGTATGATAGAATGACAGATTAAATAAGGAAGACAACATTTATACTAGAAATGATGGAATGCAAAATCCGAACCATGAAAGAGGTGAGTTCAATTTTGTTACTGGACTGAGGATAAAGATTTGAAATAAATATCCTATGAAGGACCTTGTATCTGGGTAATAAGTACTTTGAAGCGAGCATATTTCCATTTTAACTCCATTGCATATCTATTTTACACAAGGCTATAATAAGCATATGTTTTTTTGATTCAGAAGATTTAGCTACTAGAGTGCTAATTAGAATACCTTCATCACTGACAGGTATATCCATTAAGCTAAAAATCAGATGTCGGTCTACTTCAAATGGACCTTCTCTAGTTGCTATAGTAAAAGTTAAATTTTCAGTTGAAAAATCAGAAATACATGTAAACATAGCCTACACAATAGACCTGTATGTTGGCCCACCCCACTGTAGAATGTTATCCCATCTTACAAATTAGATAAGCGGAAGGGTTTCAAAAGGAGCAAGATGTTCAACATGCACAGGTCACTCAACTATTACATTGCGCAACCTTAAATCTCGCACATAGGGAGGATCATCTTGGGGTGACCGAAGGTGGTGCCATGTGATAGGTGTCGATCTAGATGGTGAAGGACCATGAGTATTTTTCTTTCTACCTCTAGCATCCATTTGCAACTAGGAATACAAGAAATCAAGAGGTTGCAAAAGATGTAGAGTGGGTTTTCTCAAAATCAGATTTTGGAGAAGAAAACTCCCAAAAACCTCAAGAAAACAAGAAATAAATCACTTCACGGATGAAAAAGAGGTGATATGGACTTGAATCTATAAGGAAAATAGAAATAAACCACTAACATTGAAGATCAATGGAGATGGGTTCGACCGGTCGTGCTTAGACCCATTGGAGAAGAAGCCTAAATGAAGAAAAGAGGGGTTTTCCCTTAAATAAAGTCAAACCTGCGATACCACGACTGGTTGAGCATATACTCAACTTGTCATGCACAGCCAAAAATGTGCATTTATCATTAAATTTTGAAATTTAAACATATAAACTAACAAGTATATACATTATAATACAAAAAAAGCATGAATAATCAATTCAAATTGCACATACCAAGATCAAATTTTAATTTAGAAAACCTACTTTTGTCGAGCGGTTTTGTGAATATGTCAGCAAGTTGAGTCTCGGTCGGAATATATTCTAAAGAAATTGTCTTTTATTCCACTAATTCATGAATGTAATGATATCTAATGTCAATGTGCTTGGTTCGTGAATGCTGAATTAGATTTTTAGATATATTAATTGCACAAGAATTATCACAATATAAAATCATAGAGTTCTATGCAATTCTGTAATCGCTTAACATTCTTTTCATCCATACAAGCTGAGTGCACGCATTACCAACAGCAATGTATTCAGCCTCAGCAGTAGAGAGCTATGCAGAACTTTGTTTCTTGCTCTGCTAAGAAACTAAACAGTTCCCAACATAGAAACAACTACCACTGGTTGATTTCTTATCATCAACATTACCAGCCCAATCAGCATTAGTGTACCCAGCTAATTGAACACTAGTATCATGTGGATACCGAAGACCCAAATTAGCTGTACTTGCGACATATTGCAAAATCTGCTTAACAACAGTTAAATATGACTCTTTAGGGTTAGATTGATATCTAGCATAAATTCCTATACTAAATGTAATATCAGGTCAGCTCGCAGTTTAATACAATAAACTATCTATTATACTGTGATATAATTTAGGATCCACTTTCTTACCTATAGAGTCCTTTGAGATTTTTAAAGTCGTACTCATAGGACTATTAAAAGTTTTTCCATTCTCAAATCTGAACTTTTTAACTAAGTTCAGAGCATATTTGGTTTGAGAAATGAAGAAACTATCAGGTTGTTGTTTCACTTGCAACCCTAGGAAATAATTCAATTCCCCAACCATGCTCATTTCGAACTTAGATTTCATCAAATCTGCAAACTCAATAGTCGTGTTAGCACAGGTAGATCCATAAATAATATCATCAACATAAATTTGTACAATTAAAATGTGATCATTATGTTTCTTTACAAATAGAGTCTTATCAACACTTCCCATTATAAAGTTACGACTAGTAAAAACTTAGTTAATTTTTCATACCATGCCCTGGGAGCTTGTTTTAAATCGTAAAGAGCTTTTTTTAGGCGATAGACATGATCAGTATTCTTAGGGTCTTCAAAACCCGTTGGTTGTTCAACATACACTTCTTCATGCAAATCACTATTTAAAAAAGCACTCTTTACATCCATTTGATAAATTTTGAACTTTCTAAAGCAAGCAATGGATATAAATAGTCTAATTGATTCAAGACGAGTTACTGGGGCAAAGGTTTCATCGTAATCGATGCCTTCAATTTGAGTGTACCCTTATACAAACAGTCTAGCCTTGTTTCGAATTATATTACCAAGTTCATCAGACTTATTTTTGAAAATCCACTTAGTTCTAATAATATATTTATCTTTTGGCCTAGGAAGTAAGTACCAAACATCATTTCTTATAAATTGATTAAGCTCTTCTTGCATCGCAACTATCCAGTTTTCATCAGCAAGAGCTTCATTTACATTAGCCGGTTCAATCTGGGATGTAAAGTATACGTAATTACACATGTCTTCTAGTTGTCGACGAGTGCGTACACCAGTGAGAGCGTTTCCAAGAATTTGATTAGTTGTATGATCTTTAACAGTCCTCAGTTCAGCGTTGGTTTGACTTGATGAAGAATCTAGTTTATCAATTATAAGCACTTCATCATTATCTGAACTTGAGATAGGTATATTCGAGTGATCGTTAATGACCACATTAATGGGCTCTTGAATAACACTTGTCCTCTTATTAAGAACTTGATATGCTCGACTATTCAGAGCATACTCTAAAAATACCCCTTCATCACTTTTGGTATCAAAATTTTCCATATTTTCTCGGTCAAGTAAAATATAGCACTTGCTATAAAAAACTCGAAAGTATTTGACAATAAGCTTCTTATTAAATCACATTTCATAAGCCATTTTACTGTATGATTTTCTAGTGTAAACACGGTTATGTAAGTGTCATGGTTTTATGCTCCTTTGATTGTCAAATTTTGTGGTGCCAAAGCCTCAATCCATGTCTTGCGTAGTTCATTATTATAAATGTTCAAGACATTGCATCACCGCTCTAAGCACTTTACTTCAAGTCAAGAATGAAGAACTACTTCAAGAAATGCAAGTACAAGCTACAATAGTAGAAGTGATCTTGTTCATGACTCAAGTCAGTGTACAACACAAGATGAATTGTTATTCAAGCTATAGAAAATCTCATGTTCAGTGCTACATCAAGTTCAAAGATCTCAAACTTCACAATCTTCAAAGGTCATCTATCATCTGAAGATATGAAGTCTCAATGTTCATACCTCACTTTCAAGGTATGATTGACCTTAGATTATCCTTAGGGTAGGTCATTTTGAATACATAATTTAATCGAATCATTTTACATAGAATTAGACTGTTCTAAGACTAGTCTTGAACCTTGTTCGACTAGTCCTAGCACTGCCTCAACCAGTCCAAGAAATTCTAAGACCAGTCCTAAGTTGGTTGTAATTTTTCAAAATTTTTTGTTCGTCCATGACTAGTCCTAGACTCTGTTCGACCAGTCATGTGAACAGTGTCGACTCGTCCTACAACCAGTCCTAGTTTTACGACTCAAACTATAGCACCAATCTTTGAGTCCTACGACCAATCGTGGGTATGCTATGACTAGTCGTAGAGGGCCTACAACCTGTCGTATACACCCTACGACCAGTCATAGAATAGTTTTATCCGATTGCACTAAAAAATTCAAAAATCTATTTCTCCTACGACCAGTCGTAGTGTCCTTAGCACCAGTCGTAGCAAAGTTTCTGCAACTATAAATAGAGCACGAATTTTAGAGATTGATAACTCAATTTAAGTAAAATCAAGGGATCACTCTGAGATAAGTTTGTGTTCATTTTAAGCTACTTTGTGCATAATTTATATTCTCTTTTGTTAGCTTTATTAATTTGATTTTGTTTCTACATTCCAATCTTAATTGAAAAGAGGAATTGTGATATTCCTTCTTCTTCGAATCAAAATCAAATATAGCTAGTCCAACTGGTTTAATTTAAAATCAATTAGAACCTAGAACTATTTTAAAGTGAGTATTGGACTTTGAACTTCTACATTTGATCTTCTACTGCGATTGGTTCTTTCGGGCTGCAACAAAAGGAGAAATCCAAGTATTTTACATTTATGTAAATTTCCATTTTGGTTTTATTTGAGATTAAGCCAGAAAAATCTCATTGTGCTGGTTATCTGAGGAGAGCCGAAAAACTCAGAAGTGAGGGTTTTTGAATTGTGTAAGCCCTTTTCTAAAAAGACACAATTGTGAAGGTTTTGGGTGAACCTGTGAAAACCTATTTTGATAGTGAACGCTAATATCCCCTGTGTGAGGATATTAGGAGTGGAGTAGCAATCTGTATGGCTATTTTTTAACAGTTGGTGTACACACAGGCGAACCGCTATAACTCTTTGTGTTTTGTGGATGTATAATTTATATTTTCTATCTTTGATCATTCAGATTTGTGGGATGTATATGTGAATGTGAATGTTGTAATGTTTACATTTCAAAGCATTATGGGGAATGTTGTAATAGTTTAAAATTTTTTCTTGCTATTTCATTTGTTTCCTTTCTGTTTGAGTTTTTGATATTAAATTTGTTCTAGAAATAAGGTTGTCCTGCTATAAACCTTTGGTTTTTATGGTATAAGGTTGTCCTGCCATAAACCTTTGGTTTTTATGGTATAAGGTTGTCCTTAGAACAACATTGATATCAATCTCTCTTTTTAAGGTTGCTTTACATTCCAATATAGTGATTTATTAATAGTGTTATCTTTTATTCATTTATATTCTGCTATTATTGTTTAAATTTGACATTGTCCTATTCACACCCACCTCCCACCCCCCTCCTCTCCTCTAAGACATATTGGTTATCCATTTCAGGTTAATTATATGACATGCAGTATTTATGGCTTCGGCCCAAAGATTTTTAGGGAGCTTCATACTATTTAACATTACATTCACCATTTCTTAAAGCACTCTACTTTTTTCTTTCTACTATTCCATTTTGTTGTGGTGTTTTGGGCGCATAGAATTCATGTGATATTCCCTGATTACTACAAAACTTCTCAAAACCACTATTCTAAAATTTTGATCTATGATCACTATAGATCTTACAAACATGTGTCTCTTTTTCAGTTTGGATATGTTTAAGTACCCTTTTAACATCACCAAGAGTCTCTGATTTGTCTCTTAAGAAGTCTACCTAAGTATATCTGGTAAAGTCATCAACGATTATCAGAATGTACTTTTTGCCACCTCGACTCTCCGTTTTAGTTGGTCCAATAAGATCCATATAGAGGAGTTCGAGTGGTTTAGATGTGGCATTGGAGTACAATTTTTTGTGAGAGCTCCTAGTTTGCTTGCCAATCTGGCATTCGCCACATATTATATCTATTTTCTGTATTTTAGTTAAGCCTCTTACTAACTCTCTTTTGCTCGATCTATATAAGTTGTGGCAGTGTACATGTCCAAGGCATTCATGCCATAATTCGGTCTCATCGGTATGGCCCATGTAATTCGATAAATTAGATGAGCTAGAATTACTTACAATATAGCAGTTTTCAGAAGTTCTATGACCAGTTAATATTACAGAACCATTTTTATTTAAAATTTCACATCCTACGTTAGAAAATTTTACACTATGATTTTTATCGCATATTTGAGAAATGCTTAATAAGTTGTGTTTTAAACCTTCTACATATAAAACATTCCCAAATAAAGGAAGGTTAGAAAGTTGAACTGTACCTTTGCCAATAATCCTGCAATTGCTACCATCACCAAATGTGATTGATCCATTAGTCATGTCTTTAAGAGTGGTGAACAGACCTTTGTCACCAGCCATGTGCCTAGAGCATCCACTTTCTAGGTACCACTTTGAATGGCTTGATGCTTTGAAAGCAGCGTGGGCAACCAAGCAAGCAACCTTAGGAACTCCTTTCATAACTGTTTTGGGTTTAGGAGTATAGTTGGTCTTCTTATTATTGTAGTTGTTATAAGACCGACCCATTGAGTTAGATTTTAAGAGCTCCTTAAGTAAATCAACAATTTTCTAAGATAAAGGATTACGATTCTGTTTCTTATAGTTGATATGGTTGCTTTTAGGTTTTAAGGATTGAAATTTTTTAGCATTTTTAGAATCATTTTGATTTGAACTTTTCCCTTTTGAGTTTGAAGATTCTCATTTCACAAACTTAGGAGTATTCTTATGTTTGGGAGGGATATTTTTGTCGTATCCCAAACCGGATCGGTCCCCACATTTTCTGAATTTAGATAATAGTTTTTCTAACTTAGGATCTCCTTGGGCATACCTCCATGTATCCTTTAAACTCGAAAGTGAAGAGACTTCAAGTTTTAGGTTTTCATTTTAGATTTTAGATTTTCAATAAGGGAGGTTTTGAAATCTAAATCGCATTTAGTTTTTTTAAAAGAATCTGAAATGTTGGATTTTTCTAAAACAAGAGTATCAAATTTTTTTTTAATTTTTGAAAACTTTTCTTTATGAAGTTTTAGTTTTACGGCAATTTTACAACTTTCCTTGTATAGGGCATTGTAAGCATCTTGAAGATCTTCTTCATTTTCATGATCACTATTCAGATTTTCTTCACTAGTTGAATTATCATGATCTGAAAAAGTGAACTTGGCTAGAGTCATGAGGGCTTTAACTTCATTGGCCGACTTGGTTACAGATTCTTCTGATTTAGAAGAGGCTTCAAAGCCCGAAGATTCATCCCAATTAGCCAACATGCCTTTCTTTTTAGGTTTGTCCTTTTTAGGACACTTGTTCGCTAAATGCCCATATTCATGGTAGTTATAACATCGACTATCTTTTAAAGATTTCCACGTTTTAGATTTAGATCTTTTCTTATCATTAGATTTTTGAAAATCAACCCTCTTTTTACTTTTGAAAATCTTATAAAACTTTTTAGCTAAAAGGGTCATACCTTCTTCAGAATTTTCTAAGTCAGAATTACTATTTTCTTGAGAAATACATTTAAAAGACTTAAAGGTGATGGATTTACCTTTAAGAGCATTAAAAGTTAACTCATAGGTTTATAAAGAACCAACTAATTCTTCTACCCTCATATTATCCGTATCACGAAGTTCCTGGATCGCGGTCACCTTTAAATTGAACCGTTCAAGTAGTGAGCATAATATCTTTGCACAGACTTTACTTTTAGGGATTTTATCACCAAGACCCCACATAGAGTTAATAATGTCATTTAATCTAGTATAAAAGTCCATGACTGTTTCACTTTCCTCCATACGTATTTCCTCAAATTTGGTTGTGAGGTTTGGACTTTAGATTTCTTGACAATTGTTGTTCCCTCTTGTGTCATTTCTAAAATATCACAGGCTTATTTTACAATATCACAAGATATAATTCTTTTGAATTCATCCGGTGATAGTGCGCAGGTTATAATGTTTAAAGCCTTTACATTGGCACTACTTTCATTTTTCTGAAGAGTGGTCCAAGAGAAGTATGGTGTAATTCTCATAGTTTTTGATCCATCGATGTCAATTACTTCAGTGGTAGGAGGGGTTCATTCAGTCACTGTGGCTTGCCACACGCTCTCATCCATGGATTTTTGAAAAATCCTCATTCTGGCTTTCCAATAGGCATAATTGGAGCCATCAAACGGAGGAGGCCTAGTGACTGAAAGACTATCAAAATTTGACATCTTAAATAGCTCAGATCGATTAGCTCATGAAATAAATCTGAATAAAATAATTAAAAACGAGCTATTAGGCTCTAAAAGCACTTGAAAAGGCTGAGCTATATGTCGTAAAGGGGGGGAAGGGGGGTTGAATAGGACTATGCCAAATTAAAACTTAAAAGTGAAATTTAAACAAATAAAATACAGATAGCAATAGATAATCTCACAATGCTGAATTTAAAAACAACCTCAAAAGAACAAGTATTGAGAGGTTGATACAAATGTTGTTCCAAGGACAACCTTACATCATAAAAACCAAGGGTTTATGGCAGGACAACCTTACTAAAACGGTTTGTGTATCAAAAACTCAAACTGTTATAGAGGAATAAACAAATAAATATCAAGAAAGGAAATCTAAATTATTACAATATTCCCACACATCCACGTAAGGATTACAACATTCTCCACAAATGTAATAAGGGAAATTATAATCATTCACAAAAAGAAATAAGCATTCAACCCACAACACCATAAATTATAGTGGTTTGTTTGTGTGTATACCAAATATTTAGAAAAACAGCCACATAACTACTCCACTCCTAATATCCTCACATAGTGGATATTAGCATTCACTATGAAAATAGGTTTTTTTAGGTTCACCTAAAACCCTCACAATTGTGTCTTTCAAGTGGCTTGCACAATTCAAAAATCCCACACTCTAAGCTTTCTGGATCACCTCAAACAAACCAAAATAAAGATTTTTCTGGCATAATATCAAAAATCAAAACAGAAATTTACAATAATGTAAAATACCTGGATATTCTCTTTTTTTTATGCTGCCCAGTAGAACCAAATCAAAGTAGAATTTCAATATCCAAACTCACTTATGAAATGGTTCTAAGTTCTAAATTGATTTTAGATTAAACCAAGTTGCGCTTGCTCTATTTGATTTTAATTCTAAGAAAGGATAATTCTCAATCCCTTCTTCAAATATGAATGGAATATAGAATACAAAATCAAATATAACAAAGTTAAATTAAGAGAATATTAAATGAGCACAATATAGCTTAAAAAGAACACTAACTTATCTCTTAGAGTGACATATTGATTTATCTTGAATTGAATGAAAAAATTTAAAAATTGTGCTCTATTTATAGGTGAATAAATCACGTTCACGACTGGTCCTGAGGACACCACGACTGGTCGTAGGACTAACTGATTTTTAAAATTTTGAGCGCGATAAGATAAAGCCGTTCCACGACTGGTTGTAGGCCCTTCACGAGTGGTTGAGGGACCTCTACGACTGGTCGTGACCTGTCCACGACTGGTCATGTGGAACCTAGAATAGTTACTGGACTTTGAATCGTATCTGCAGGACCAGTCGTAAACGAGTCGAGCACTGTTCACACGACCAGTCGAGCAGTCTCCAAGACTGGTCATAGCTTAACAAAAAATTCTAAAAATCTGCAACAAACTTAGGACTGGTCGTGAAATTTCTTGGACTGGTCGAGCTAGTGCTACGACTAGTTGAACAGAGTCTACGACTAGTTGAGAAACAGACCATTCACTTATAAAATGATATAATTGAATTATGTATTCAAAATGACCTACCCTAAGGTCAATTTAAGGTCATTCATACCTTACCATGATGTTAGTCAGTTCACGAAGCTTGAGATCTTGTTAAAGGATGAAGCTTGAACTTGAGACCTTTTGAAGAATATTCAAACTCGAATTTATAGCCTTAAGAAGCTTGAACTTGAAATATCTTGAATTTTGAGCTTGAGGTTCAAAGTACAAAGACTTTGTCTTGACTTGGAGCTTGAATTATGAATCTTGAACATCGAACACTCACTTGATGGTGTACTCGAACAAGACCATGTAATCTTGCCTTTCTTGAAGTAAAGACCTTTGTTCTTGAGTGATGCAAAGTCTTCATGATGTAAAAGAGCTACATAAGACACAGATTCCAAGAGAGGTTTTGGCACTACCAAATTTGACAATTATAGGAGCTAGAAATCATAACACTTACAGTACAACTAGTGATTCGGATATCTTATCATAGACGTAATGCGTTACGAGTAGCGGCCCTCTTGGTCAGCACGTAATTCCATGGGTTGGTTGGCGTGGTGCACAATCGATTTATGTAAATCGGCATACGTGTTACATCAACTTTTCAGGATTGGATGTCACAAATAGTCACTCCATGAACACATCATGTTACGTAAATCCCCCAATCGCATGTTGTGCTTCCTTGAGATGTTCACGTAAATCTACGTTAGCATTGGCCATGCCGGCGAATATCCGTAGTTATGGGATACGGGTTGAGCCGGGTTTTCTATGAATTATATTCCATATTGTGATGATCCATACACACTATGCTAGGCATGCATCTCATGTAGGTTGTTTGTGCATACTGATATCTCATGTATTAGTGAACTACGAGACATATCAATACCCTTATTTTACTTTTATGAATCTCTTGAATTATTTATACTCGTAAAGGATGACCATTACTATGAGTAGGGCATTGACCCTCTCCCAACCGTACAGATGATGCAGGTGACGTATAGATTGAAGACTTAGAGGACTGCTTCCTTATAGAAGATTATATTGAAAGGATGAGAAGATAGCTTTATGAATTAGTTTTATACTTCTGCTATGAACTCTAATGTTGTAATAAACCTCCCATTATGAGGGCATTTGATTACTCTTTTTACTTCAATGAAATATAATTAATACAGTTAATTTTATTCTTGTGAATATTACCTTCGTGGATGTATTTGGATGTGACCTAAATGGAAAAAAAAGGGTGTAATTTTCTAAAGCATCCAATTTATACATCATTAACACCTGGCTTCCTCGAGCATGAGTACAAACTCTGGCCATGAAAATTCAGGATGTTATAGGTGGTTACCTGTGAAAATCACAAGAACTGTAAAGAGATTATCAAGGTGAACCTATGAAAACCATGATGTAGTAAAAAAGCCAAAATTACGTGGGTAATAATTTTGGGAATAGAGTAGGTGTGTGTTGAACACCTAACCACTATAACTCCTTGTATATTTGTGGTGATTGATTTATTTTATTCTGTCTTTATTGTTTTGAAAATTGATTTCAAGAACATCGTGAAATTAGGTTGTTTTGCCTAAAGTAGTAGGTGAAGGTTGTCCTACGAATTAATTGGAATCAAGGTTTCAATACTTTGTACGGTTGAGAATATTATTTTCGTGAGTTTTTATAAGGAAACATCTGAAAATTGATATATCATTGATGACTCTTGCTTAATAAGTCATCCTTGTTACATGGTCCAAACAGATGAGATTAAATTATGACACCAATGTCCTGGACACGTAAACTATAGAGATCTATACTAATTAAGTAAAAGATATCACTTTTATGGTTTATCCAAACTGAAAAAGAATAAAACAAAGTATTGGTGCTTGTTAAGTAGGCAAGCAAATTAAGAGCAGTCACAAGAAAGTGAACTCCATAGCCACTACAAGACCTCTTGAACTTCTCCACATAGATTTAGTTGGACCAACTAAAATGGAGAGTAGAAGTGAAAAGAAATATTTTCTTGTAGTAATTGATGACTACACTAGATACTCTTGGATAGCTTTCTTAAGAGAAAAGTCGGCTGCTCTTGACGAAGTCAAAAAGCTTATTAAACGCATCCAAACTGAAAAAGATTTATCTGTAATCAGAATAAGAAATGATAATGGAAATGAATTTGAAAATAACAATTTTAAAAAATAATGCAATGAACATGGCATATTACATGAGTTCTCAGCTACTAAAACACCTCAGAAAATGAAGTTGCTGAAAGAAAAAATAGAGTTCTACAAAAAATAGCTAGCATAATACTAAATAATATGAAATTACCTAAATACCTATGGGTTAAAGATGTAAATATTGTAAGCTATATAATTAATCATGTTTACATACAAGTAGAAAAAAATAAAATAGCTTATGAATTATGGTTTAAGAAAAAGCCTACTGTGAAATATTTTCGTACTTTCAGAAGCAAATGTTATATTTTACATGACCGAGAAAATTTGGGTAAGTTTGATGCAGAAAGCTATAAGGAAATTATCTTCAAATATGCTTTAAAGTGTCGAGCATATCATGTTTTAAATAAAAGGACAAGAGTTATACAAAAATCAATAAATGTTGTAATTGATTATCAACCGATCATTACTAGTCTTGACCACGATGATGTTGATAATGATATTATTTTGATCAATCAAACTGAACCATCATCTAAATCAGATATTATTAAGTTAAAGTTAGTAAAAGATCATTTGACTGATTAAATACTTGGTAACCCTCTACTGGTGTTCAAACCAAAAGACTGCTAGAAAATATTTACAATCATGTTTGCTTCACTTCCCGAATAGAACTGACTAATATAAATGAGGCACTGGATAATGAAAGTTGGATCTTAGCTATGCAAGATGAATTGAATCAATTAGTAAGAAATGATGTATGGTATCATGTTTCCAGACTTTCTGATAATCATGTGATTGGAACTAAGTGGATTTTCAAAAAGAAATCCGATGAACTTGGAAACACTATAAAAAAACAAGGCACGACTTGTTGTGTAAGGTTACACTCAAATAGAAGGAATTGACTATGATGAAACATTTGTGTCGATTGCTCACCTTGAATTTATCAGGTTATTTATTTCTATTGCTTTTAAAAAAAATAAAAAATATATCAAATGGATGTTAAAAGTGCTCTTCTAAACGATGACCTAAATGAGAAAGTTTATGTTGAATAACCAAAGGATTTTGAAAATCCCAAACTTCCTGATCATATATACCATCTTTAAAAAGTACCTTATGGTTTGAAACAAGGCCCTAAAGCATGGTATAAAAAATTGACTAAATTTTTACTTAGTTATTACTTTTAAATGAGTAGTGTTGACGAAACTTTGTTTATCAAAAAAATTTAATAATGATATCTTAATTGTACATATATATATATGTTGATGATATTATCTATGTATCTACTTGTGCTAATCTTTTTTTATATGTTTGCAGAAATTATGAAATTAGAATTCGAAATAAGTATGGTCGGCGAACTAAATTATTTTCTTAGACTTCAAGTTAAATAGCTTAAAGACAGAATTTTCATCTCTCAATCCAAGCACGCATTGAATTTCGTAAAAAGGTTTAACATCGAAAATGGTAAGAATTCTAATACTCCGATGAGTAGAACACTCAAATTATCTAAAAATGAATCAGGTAAAAGTGTCGATTCTCGTCTTTATCATAGCATGATTGGTAACTTACTTTATTTAACTACCAGCAAACTTGATATTTCATTTAGTGTCGGCATTTGTACTAGATATCAATCTGACCCTAAAGAATCACCTTTATCAGTTATCAAACGGATAATCAAATATGTTACGAGTAGTGCTAATCTGGGTTTATGGTATCCACATGATATGCCTAGTCAAGTAGCAGGATACACTGATGTAGACTGGGCAGGAAATGTTGATGATAGGAAATTCACTATCGGTGGATGTTTCTCTATTGAAAACCACCTTGTATCGTGGATGAACAAAAGGAAAAAGTTTGCCTCTTTATCCACTGCAGAAGCAAAATACATCGCTGTAGGGAATGCTTGTACTCAGCTTATTTCGATAAAACGTATGCTAGTTTATTACGGCATAGTTCAAAATACAACGAATTTATATTTCGATAACACAAGCGCTATAAATATATCAAAAATTCATATTCAACAATCTCATAGAAAATACATTGACATAGGATATCATTATATATGAGAATTGGTTGAAGAAAAGACTATTATGTTGGAATATATTTAAATTGAAAAGTAACTTGCAGATATCCTGACTATGCCACTCGACAATGTTAAATTCTCAAATTTAAAGTATGATATTGGATTATGTGTTATTAAATGATAATAATTATTCATTTTTATTTTTATTTTAGCATTAATACTCTATTATTTGATTAAAGAAAATAATATGTGAAAGAAAAGAAAAATGAAAAATAAAATGATTTTTTTAAAAGATTTTTCAGCTAACCCATCACTAACCAAGCAATTCGGCTAGCTGAGTAGTGCGTGGATTCCCTTAAAAGGAGGAAAAATCACATTTTCCCCAAATTCTACTCGTTTGGCTCACCAGTGCTCCATTCCACCAACCCATCTTCCTATACTCCTTAGTAGGTGCATTTTAATCATTTTTATTATAGATTTGAGTTCCTATTTACACTTACATCTTGTTTGAGTTGGTTTTCTTGAATCTAGAAACCCTTTTAGTAGGTTTTCCTTGAAAATTTTGATCTTGTTGTTCTTCCTCTATTATTTTTTTCTTATTCAAAATCATTGAACCTAGAATCAAACATATTGTGCGCAAAGTACAAGATGGTTCCTCATCCCGATCCGATCCACGTGATGTGCGGTCCATACGGCCACTGGAGGATGACACCAAAATGTTTGGGATTTTAGAACAAGGCGTATCATAATAGAGTGCTCTGTAAATCTAAGTCCTATTGCTAAATATGGTATTTTTGAACTCCTAGCTGAGGTAGGATGGGAGAAAATTCTACAATGGAGTAAGACAGCTTACCGATCCATTGTGCAATGGATTTATGTTTTAATTTCTAAAGTTTTTGCCAACAATGAATTATTTTTTAAATTTAAATTTTAGAAAGAAACTGTGACTATAACATCCGCCACCATCTCATTATTAATGAAAATTAATATGGCAGAAGACGGGATTACCATTGTGACTATTTCTGATAAAATATCTAATTCAGAAAAAGATTTTGTTTCTCGTGTTATGCGGTTTTAATGCAGAATGGAGATTCGGTAATGCCCTACTTATTAGTAGATCATTACCAAAATATCACGTTCTCCATCAGATCTTTACTTCAAATGTTTATCCTAAAGCAAGGAATAACACTAATCTTACTCCCTTTATGGTTCATACTCTTCATGTTGTTGCGACTAGTGTTAGAATCTGTATTCCTTCTCTGATTTTCTATTCGATTATTCAGTATCATTTGCATCCTAGACATGGTTCCCTTCCTTTTGCCCATCTTATGACTTCGCTTGCTTTACAATTCCATGACCAAATACCATTGATTGAGGCATTAAAGTCTGAATTATCTTTTAATTCTTCCAAGTTCCAACCTTCATATGATGAACCTATTGCCTCTACCTGAGCAACGTGGAGTTTAGGAGGAAAGGCAGAAAGGCGACGTAAATATGGATGACATTTTTTATGAATTAGAAAAATCAAATAGCAGATGCACAAGATTTCAGCTACCAACCTTTAAATTTTGATGAGAGGTTATCATCTCTAGAGCAGAGGACGAATACTCTGCACGTGTCTTACGAACTCTTGCTCAAATTATTATTTTTAAAAAAAGCTCAAATTATTATTTTAAAAAAAAAAAAAAATTTAAACATGAACATGAAAATGTACTTCCATTGCTTTAGCAGAAGTTTGAAGATAATTGATCTAGAGATGCCTGCTCCATCATCCTATGAATCTAAAAGATTTTGAAAAAAATGGTATGTAATAACTTTATGTTGGTTTGGTGGACTACTTGATACTCTTAAACTCTTTAACTTGGTACTTATGATGTTTTATTGGTTAAACAGTTTATTTCGTTTAATATACTTCATTCGTCTGCCCATGTTAAATTGCTTCCTTTGATTATATCTTCCTTTTGTTAATTTGTGACAGAAAGGAGGAGAAGAGATGCATATATGTGATATCTAATGATGTTTAGATGCATATATGTGATAATGCTTATCTAATTGAAAAATTGAAAATTTTCAAAATCTTATGCATGGATATATGTTGTGTATGTATATAGAAAACAACTTGAGTATATTTCTCAAGGAAAGCAACAGGTAATGTGCAGACTTGATCTTCAAAAAGATCTTGATTCAAAGCTTCAATTTGATAGTCGAGTCCACGTAATTAATATAATTATGTATGGTGTGATGTGTATGCGTGCTTTGTCACAAAATTGACAAAGGGGGAGATTGTAAGTGCTGGTATTCAAAGTACACATATAGTTGTCAAATTGCAGAAAAAATGCTAGTTAGATCTTCATTACACTTCAGTCATCTCGACACTTCATAAATAGAAGCTCAAACTCACAAGAGTAGAAGACTCAATATGGTTACAAGTGAATTATATGAAAGATCATTATGTATGTCAACCATCAGGTAAAATGACCCTAAAAAAGACCTTAGGTTAGAGGTTTTTAAGCATGGTCTTATATGTTTAAATGTATAAAATTTACTATGTAAATTCTCAGATGTTCGGCCAACCCAACTCTGGGTTCGGGCAACCCAACTTGGCTTGGACTAGCACGAAAGTGTATCAAGTCAAGTTTCCAACAATGGAAACATTTGGATTTTAAAGGGATTTGGCCAACCAAACCCTAAATTTAGCCAGTCTAATAGTATATTCAACTAGCCGAATTTTCGTTTGGGACAGTAGAATTTTTTATTTATTTTATCCCACAAAATCTGATAGTCATTGGAACAGTATTATTGAAATTCGGCCAGCCGAAGGTATTTTTAGGCTGACCGAAGTTCTAAATCCTTTGGCTATAGATAGGGACCTTCTCTCATTGTTTTTACAATGAAAATGTGTGATAAATCATCCTCAAGCAAAGAGATAAACTAATGTCCTCCGAAAGTTAATTGTGTGGTAATTCTTATTTTATTTTAGCTTATTCAATTCACTTTCTCAAGTTAGTTTTAAATGCAATTAGAGAGTAAACTATACTTGAGAATAAAGATTGAATCTACAGTTATGAGGGTTTTTATTCTATTGAGAAACTTTGGATCCTTAAATCCTTTCTGGTTTATCATACACTGCTTCATCATCATCCAAGAAAGAAGATAGCTGCATTGATCGCAGCCTCGACTTCATCAAATATCTTCACATCAATGTCTCGTCATTTGAAGATAAGTATTATTACAGTTTATCATTTCATTTGGGTTTACTGAGATATCCCGAAAACCTCATTGGGTTGATTAGTGGTTAGCTCATCACTAAGGGCGTTTTATTATGGTAAGCCTGTGAAAATCTAAAGAACTATAAAGAAGTTGTTAAGGTGAACCTATGAAAACCTTGATATAGTGGAAACTTAAAATTACGTGGGTAGTAATTCTGAGAGTGGAGTAGGTGTGTATTGAACATTGAACCCCTATAATTCCTTATGTATTTGTGGTGATTGATTTATTTTATTCTGTCTTTACTGTTTTGAAATATTGATTTCAATAACGCCGTGAAATAAGGTTGTCCTGCCTAAAGTAATAGGTGAAGGTTGTCCTACGAATTAATTGGAATCAAGGTTTTAATACTTTATATTATTTCTGCGAGTTTTTATAAGGAATTTGTAGAGTCTTACCCCCCCCCCCTAAGGACATCAATATATCATCTTTCAGAATACATGAACAAAGATCATGACGATGCATGGGACTATTTTGATATACTTGCTGAAAATGCACAATCATGGGATATTTCATCTAAGCCCACTAATCCCAAATCAATTAAGTCGAGGGAGAATAGAGGAATTTACGTCTTAAAGGAGGAATATGATGTTAATACCAGGGTGGCTAATGTAAGGCCCGTATCCTACTTCGTACCGTTCCATTGACTCTCGTGACCCTCCCTGTCGAATTTCAGCAACCCGCGACCTATAATCGACAATTGTACGTGACCCTAAGTCCAATCCCGTAGATCTGGGTCAACTCGACCCGACACTTGTACCATTGCGACCGTGTCGTCCCTGTGGTTCCAACACCATGACTTGCGCACCGTTGCAATACTCAAGCCAGGAGTTGTGGGCTCGCATTTATTTCGAGGAAAACACTGCGCATTACGAATCCCAAGAGAATCTCTACCATCCATCACATCAATCAATCTAGTACTAGTCAAATACACAACCCATCCCTCTCTTACATAAGTGAAAAGGTCGAGCTATATGTCCTAGAGGGGGGGTGAACAGGACTATGCCAAATTAAAACTTAATATTAAAATTTAAATAAATTAAATACAGATAGCAATAGATAATTCCACAATGCTAAATTTAAAGACAACCTCAAAAGAACAAGTATTGAGAGGTTGATACAAATGTTGTTCTAAGGACAACCTTACACCATAAAAACCAAGGGTTTATGGCAGGACAACCTTACTAGAACGGTTTGTGTATCAAAAACTCAAACTATTATAGAGGAATAAAAGAATAAATAGCAAGAAAGGAAATCTAAGCTATTACAACATTCCCACACATCCACATAAGGATTACAGCATTCTGTACAAATGTAATAAGGGAAATTACAATCATCCACAAAAATAAATAAACATTTAAACCACAATACCAGAATTATAGTGGTTCGTTTGTGTGTACACCAACTGTTTAGAAAAACAGCCACACAACTACTCCACTCCTAATATCCTCACATAGTGGATATTAGCGTTCACTATGAAAATAGGTTTTTTCAGGTTCACCTAAAACCCTCACAATTGTGTCTTTCAAGTGGGCTTACACAATTCAAAAACCCCACACTCTGAGTTTTCTAGATCACCTCAAACAAACCAAAACAGAGATTTTTTTGGCACATTCTCAAAAACCAAAACAAAAATTTACAATAATGTAAGATACCTGGATATTTTCTTTTTTGATGCCGCCCGGTAGAACCAAATCAGAGTAGAATTTCAATGTAGAAGTTCAATGTCCAAACTCACTTATGAAATGGTTATAAGTTCTAAATTGATTTTAGATTAAACCAAGTTCGGCTAGCACTATTTGATTTTAATTCCAAGAAAGGGTAATTCTCAATCCCTTCTTCAAATATGAATGGAATATAAAATACAAAACCAAATATAAAAAAGCTAAATTAAGGGAATATTAATGAGCACAATATAGCTTAAAAAGAACACTAACTTATCTCTTAGAGTGACATATTGATTTATCTTGAATTGAATGAAAAACTCTGAAATTCATGCTCTATTTATAGGTGAAGAAATCACGTTCACAACTGGTCCTGAGGACACCACGACTGGTCGTAGAACTAACTGATTTTTGAAATTTTGAGTGCAATAAGATAAAGCCATTCCACTACTGGTCATAGGCCCTCCATGACCGGTCGAGGGACCAACACGACTGGTCGTCACTTGTCCACGACTGGTTGTGTGGAACCTGGAATAGTTGTTGGACTTTGAGTCGTAGCTGTAGGACTGGTCGTGAACGAGTCGAGCACTGTTCACATGGTCGGTTGAACAGTCTCAAGGACTGGTCGTGGCTTAATAAAAATTTTAAAAATCTGCGACAAACTTAGGACTAGTCGTGGAATTTCTTAGATAGGTCGAGTCAGTGATAGGACTAGTTGAACAGAGTCCAGAACTAGTCGAGAAACAGAACATTCACTTATAAAATGATATAATTGAATTATGTATTCAAAATGACCTACCCTAAGGTCAATTTAAGGTCATTCATACCTTACCATGATGTATAAACATTGACATCTCTTTTTCTTCAGTTGATAGTCATTCTGTGAAGTTCACGAAGCTTGAGGTCTTGTAAAAGGATGAAGCTTGAACTTGAGGCCTTTTGAAGAATATTCAAACTTGAATTTGTAGCCTTAAGAAGCTTGAACTTGAAATATCTTGAATCTTGAACTTGAGGTTCAACGTACAAAGACTTTGTCTTGACTTGGAGCTTGAATTATGAATCTTGAACATCGAACACTTACTTGATGGTGTACTCGAACAAGACCATTTAATCTTGCCTTTCTTAAAGTAAAGACCTTTGTTCTTAAGTGATGCAAAGTCTTCATGATGTAAAAGAACTACACAAGACACAGATTCGAAGAGAGATTTTAGCACTACCAAATTTGACAATTATATGAGCTAGAAACCATAACACTTACAATCCCCTCCTTTGTCAAATTTGTGACATAACACAAAACACACTCCATATAAACATAAGCATTATATACATAAAGAATCATGCACCAGTTATAAAAAGAAAGCAAGCATTGCATTACTTCCACCAACAATCAATTTCATAATACTCCCCCTTACTTAACTGCCCTTCACAAAAATAGAATCATTCACAATCAATCCACATGCCATACCATGCTAAAATTCTCCCCCCTTTTGTCACAATATGACAAAGGAAGTAAGAGATCAAAGTGGAATTATATAACGAAAGAAGAATAAGAAGAGTATTGATGAATAAATGTTCAAGAAAGTCATCATATGAAATCCATAAGCATGTCATTGTCAAACATATGGAACCAAGTTCAACCATGTACTACAAAGTTAAGTCGAGTATATCCTCACAAGACAAAATAAACCAAGTAGTAGTAAAGTTATTATAAACCAAGATTAGAAAATACTAATTAGATCCTGAAGAGGGAGCAGGAATAGATGGATCAATCTGATGTAAACCCATATTAATGCGCGTCATATATTTACGTATATAAGAAAATTGCGAATCCTGGGTTACATGAATTTGAGCCACCTGTTCCTCAAGAGAATGCAACCTCTTAGTAAAATCAGAAGGCTGATAATCAGGGTCAGCCTTAGAATCTGATTCGAGCTCATTAAAGATATTGTCAATGTTAATATCATCAGGAGGTAGATCGCCTTCTTCTTCATTTACTACTTCAACTCCACCACCACCCACATTGACCTGGCCTTTGGCTAACCTTAAATTCATCTTGTTTATATTTTAGTTGTTGAAGATGAGGTGATGAATGAGTGCCTCTCCAACAGACATACCCACTAACATATGAGTGGCCAACATAGTCATAAGATATGTAAAGGGGATATCACTGTGTCCAGGATGGAAACGAAATTGTATGATGGAATGACAGATTAAAGAAGGAAGACAAACATTTGTACCAGAAAGGATGGAATGAAAAATCCGAACCATGAAAGAGGTGCGTTTAGTTTTGTTACTAGACCGAGGATAAAGATTTGAAATAAATATCCTATGAAGGACCCTATATCTGGGTAATAAGTACTTTGAAGTGAGCGCATTCCCATTTTGACTCTATTACGCATCTATATTACACAATGCTCTAGTAAGTATAAGTTTTTCTGATTCAGTAGGTTTAGCTACTAGTGTGCTAATTGGAATACCTTCATCATTGACAAGTATGTCTATTAAGCCAGAAATTAGATATCGGTCTACTTCAAATGGACCTTCTCTAGTTGTTATAATAAAAGTTAAATTTTCAGTTGAAAAATCAAAAATACATGCAAACATAGCCTGCGCAATAGCCCACCCCAATGTAGAATGTTATCCCATCTTACAGATTGGAGAAGAGGAAGGATTTCAAAAGGAGGAAGATGTTCAACATGCACAGGTCACTTAACTATTACATTGCGCAACCTTAAATCTCGCACATAGGGAGGATCATTTTCGGGTGACCGAAGGTGACGCCTTGTGATAGGTGTCGATCTAGAGGATGAAGGACAGCGAGTATTTTTCTTTCTACCTCTAACATCCATTTGCAACTAAGAATACAAGAAATCAAGAGGTTGCAAAAGATATAGAGTGGTTTTTCTCAAAATCATATTTTGGAGAAGAAAACCCCAAAAACCTCAAAGAAACAAGAAATAAATCACTTCAAAGATGAAAAAGAGGTGATACGGACTTGAATTTATAAGGAAAATAGAAATAAACCACTAACCTTGAAGATCAATGGAGATGGGTTCGACCGATCGTGCTTAGACCCATTGGAGAAGATGCCCAAATGAAGAAAAGCGGGACTTTTCTCTAAATAAAGTCAAACCCGCGATACCATGACCGGTTGAGTACATGCTCGACCAGTCGTGACATGACTAGTCGAGCATATACTCAACTGGTCATGCACAGCCAAACATGTGCATTTTTTATTAAAATTTGAAATTTAAACATATAAACTAACAAGTATATACATTATAATACAGAAAAGTATGAATAATCAATTCAAATTGCACATACCAAGATCAAATTTTAATTTAGAAAACTCTCTTTTTTCTAGCGATTTTATGAATATGTTAGCAAGTTAAGTCTCGGTCGAAATGTATTCCAAAGAAATTGTCTTTTCTTTCACTAATTCATGAATGTAATGATATCTAATGTCAATGTGCTTGGTTCGTGAATGTTAGATTGGATTTTTAGTTATATTAATTGCACTAGAATTATCACAATATAAAACCATCGAGTTCTGTGCAATTCTGTAATCGCTTGACATTCTTTTCATCCATACAAGCTGAGCGCATGCATTACCAGTAGCAATGTATTCAGCCTCAACAGTAGAGAGCGATACGGAACTTTGTTTCTTACTCTGCCAAGAAACTAAACAGTTCCCAACATAGAAACAACCACCACTGGTTGATTTCCTATCATCAACATTACCAGCCCAATCAATATCAGTGTACCCAGCTAATTGAACACTAGTATCAGTGGATTCCAAAGACCCAAATTAGCTGTACTTGCGACATATCGTAAAATCCGCTTAACAACAGTTAGATGTGACTCTTTAGGGTTAGATTGATATCTACTGCAAATTCCTACGCTAAATACAATATCAAGTTGGGTTGCAGTTAAATATAATAAACTACTTATCATACTGTAATATAATTTAAGATCCACTTTCTTACATGTAGAGTCCTTTAAGAGTTTTAAAGTCATACTCATAGGAGTATCAAAAGTTTTCCCATTCTCAAATCCAAACTTTTTAACTAAGTTCAGAGCATTTTTGGTTTGAGAAATGAAGAAACCATCAGGTTACTATTTAACTTGCAACCCTAGGAAATAATTCAATTCCCCAACCATGCTCATTTCGAACTTAAATTTCATCAAATCTGCAAACGCAATAGTCATGTTAGCATAGGTAGATCCATAAATAATATCATCAACATAAATTTGTACAATTAAAATGTGATCATTATGTTTCTTTACAAATAGAGTCTTATCAACACTTCCCATTATAAAGTTATGACTTAGTCAAAACTTAGTCAATTTTTCATACCATGCCATGAGAGCTTGTTTTAAACTGTAGAGAGCCTTTTTAGGTGATAGGCATGATCGGTATTCTTAGGGTCTTCAAAACCCATTGGTTGTTCAACATATACTTCTTCATGCAAATCACCATTTTAAAAAAAACACTCCTTATATCCATTTGATAAATTTTGAACTTTTTAAAGTAAGCAATGGATATAAATAATCTAATTGATTCAAGATGAGCTACTGGGGCAAAGGTTTCATCGTAATCGATATCTTCAATTTGAGTGTACCCTTGTACAACCAGTCTAGCCTTGTTTCGAATTATATTACTAAGTTCATCAGACTTATTTTTGAAAATTCACTTAGTTTCGATAATATGTTTATCTTTTAGCCTATGAACTAAGTACCAAATATCATTTCTTACAAATTGATTAAGCTCTTCTTATATCGCAACTATCCAATTTTCGTCAGTAAGAACTTCTTTTACGTTAACTAGTTCTATATGGGATGTAAAGCATACATAATTACACATGTCTTCTAGTTGTCTATGAGTGCGTACACCAGTGAGAGAGTTTCCAAGAATTTGATTAGTTGGATGATCTTTAACAGTTTTCAGTTCAGAGTTGTTTTGACTTGATGAAAATCTGGTTTATCAATTAGAAGCACTTCATCTTTATCTGAACTTGAGACAGGTGTATTCAAGTGATCATCAATGACCACATTAATGGACTCATGAATAACACATGTCCTCTTATTAAGAACTTGATATGCTCGACTATTCAGAGGATACCCTAAAAATACCCCTTCATCACTTTTGGTGTCAAATTTTTCCAGATTTTCTTAGTCACGTAAAATATAACACTTGCTGCCAAAAACTCAAAAGTATTTGACAGTAGGCTTCTTATCAAACCACATTTCATAAGCTATTTTACTGTTTGATTTTCTAGTGTAAACACGACTAATTATATAACATGTAGTATTTATGGCTTTGACCCAAAGATTTTTAGAGAGCTTCATATTATTTAATATTATATTCACCATTTCTTGAAGCACTCTATTTTTTCTTTCTACTATTCCATTTTGTTGTGGTGTTTTGGGCGTAGAGAATTCATGTGATATTCTCTGATCACTGCAAAACTTCTCAAAACTACTATTCTTAAATTTTGATCCGTGATCACTATGGATCTTATATACTTGTGTCTCTTTTTCAGCTTGGATACATTTAAGTACCCTTTTAACTTCATCAAGAGTCTCGGATTTGTCTCTTAAGAAGACTACCCAAGTATATCTGGTAAAGTTATCAACGATTACCAGAATGTATTTTTTGTCACCTCGACTCTTCGTTCTAGTTGGTCCAATAAGATCCATATGGAGGAGTTCGAGTGGTTTAGATGTGGCATTGGAGTCCACTTTTTTGTGAGAGCTCCTAGTTTGCTTGCCAATCTGGCATTCACCACATATTTTATCTATTTTCTGTATTTTGGGTAAGCCTCTTAGTAACTCTCTTTTGCTCTATCTATAAAAGTTGCGGTAGTGTACATGTCCAAGGCGTTTATGTCATAATTCGGTCTCATCGGTATGGACCATGTAACACGATAAATTAGATGAGCTAGAATCACTTACAATATAGCAGTTTTCAGAAGTTCCGTGGCCAGGTAATATTACAGAACCATTTTTATTTAAATTTTCACACTCTAGGTTAGAAAAGTTTACGCTATGATTTTTATCGCATATTTGAGAAATGCTTAATAAGTTGTGTTTTAAACCTTCTACATATAAAACATTCTTAAATAAAGGGAGGCTAAAAAGTTGAACCGTACCTTGGCCAATAATCCTGCAGTTGCTACCATCACTAAATGTGACTGATCCATCAGTCATGTCTTTAAGAGTGGTGAACAAACCCTTATCACCAGTCATGTGCCTAGAGCATCCACTTCTAGGTGCCACTTTGAATGGCTTGATGCTTTAAAAGCCATGTGGGCAACCATGCAAGTAACCTTAGGAACCCATTTCATAACTGTTTTGTGTTTAGGAGTATAGTTGGTCTTCTTATGATTGTAGTTGTTATAAGACCGACCCATTGAGTTAGATTTTAAGAGCTCCTTAAGTAAATCAACAATTTTCTCAGCTAAAGGATTACGATTCTGATTCTTACAGTTGATATAGTTGCTTTTAGGTTTTCAGGATTGAATTTTTTTAGCATTTTTAGAATCATTTTGATTTGAACTTTTCCCTTTTAAGTTTGAAGATTCTCCTTTCACAAACTTAGGAGGAGTATTCTCATGTTTGGGAGAAATATTTTTGTCATAGCCTAAACCGGATCAGTCGCCACATTTTCTAGATCCGGAAAATAGTTTTTCTAACTTAGGATCTCCTTGGGCATACCTCCATGTATCCTTTAAACGCAAAAGTGAAGAGACTTCAAGTTTTAGTTTTTCATTTTCAGATTTTAGATTTTTAATAAGGAATGTTTTGAAATCTAAATCACATTTAGTTTTTTCAAAAGAATTTTAAATGTGGGATTTTTTTTAAAACAAGAGTATCAAAATTTTCTTTAAGTTTTGAAAACTTTTCTTTATGAAGTTTTAGATTTACGGTAAATTTACAACTTTCCTTGTATAGGGCATTGTAAGCATCTTGAAGATCTTCTTCATTTTCATGATCACTATTCAGATTTTCTTCACTAGTTGAATCATCATGATCTGAAAAAGTGAACTTAGCTAGAGTCATGAGGGCTTTAACTTCATTGGCCGACTTGGTTTCAGATTCTTCTGATTCAGAAGAGGCTTCAGAGCCAGAAGATTTGTCCCAAGTAGCCAACAAACCTTTCTTTTTAAGTTTGTCCTTTTTAGGACACTTGTTCGCTAAATGCCTATATTCATGGCAGTTGTTACATTGACTATATTTTAAAGATTTTCACATTTTAGATTTAGATATTTTCTTATCATTAGATTTTTGAAAATTAACCCTCTTTTTACTTTTGAAAATCTAATAAAACTTTTTATCTAAAAGGGCCATATCATCTTCAGAATTTTCTAAGTCAGAATTACTATTTTCTTGAGAAATACATTTAGAAGACTTAAGGGCGATGGATTTACCTTTAGGAGCTTTAAAAGTTAACTCATATGTTTATGAAGAACCAACTAATTCTTCTACCCTCATATTATCCATATCACGAAGTTCCTGGATCACAGTCACCTTTGAATTGAACCATTCAGGTAGTGAGCGTAGTATCTTTGCATAGACTTTGCTTTCTAGGATTTTATCACCGAGACCCCACATAAAGTTAACAGTGTCATTTAATCTAGTATAAAAGTCCATGAATGTTTCACTTTCCTCCATACGTATTTCCTCAAATTTGGTTGTGAGGATTTCGACTTTAGATTTCTTGTCAATTGTTGTTCCCTCGTGTGTCTTTTCTAAAATATCTCAGGCTTCCTTTACAATATCAAAGGATATAATTCTTTTCAATTCATCCGGTGATAGTGTGCAAGTTATGGCGTTTAAAGTCATTGTATTGGCACTACTTTCATTTTTCTGAAGAGTGGTCCAAGAGAAGTAAGTTGTAATCTCATAGTTTTGGATCCATCGATGCCAATTACTTTAGCAGTAGGAGGGGTCCATTCAGTTAATGTGGCTTGCCACATGCTCTTATCCATGGATTTTTGAAAATTCCTCATTCTGGCTTTCCAATAGGCATAATTGAAGCCATCAAATGGAGGAGGCCTAGTGACTAAAATACTATTAAAATTTGACATCTTAAATAGCTCAAATCGATTAGCTTAGGAAATAAATCCGAATAGAATAATTGAAAACGAGCTATTAGGCTCTAATATCACTTGAAAAGGCTGAGCTATATGTCGTAAAGGGAGAGGAGGGGAGTGAATAGGACTATACCAAATTAAAACTTTATAGCAGGATTTAAATAAATTAAATATAGATAGCAATAGATAATCCCACAATGCTGAATTTAAAGACAACCTTAAAAGAACAAGTATTGAGAGGTTGATACAAATGTTGTTCTAAGGACAACCTTACACCATAAAAACCAAGGGTTTATGGCAGGACAACCTTACTATAACGGTTTGTGTATCAAAAACTCAAATTGTTATAGAGGAATAAAAAAATAAATAATAAGAAAGGAAATCTAAGCTGTTACAACATTCTCACACATCCATATAAGGATTACAACATTCTCCACAAATGTAATAAGGGAAATTACAATCATCCACAAAAAGAAATAAACATTCAACCAACAACACTAGAAATTATAGTGGTTCGTTTGTGCGTACACCAACTATTTAAAAAACAGCCACACAACTACTCCACTCCTAATATCCTCACACAGTGGATATTGGCGTTCACTATGAAAATAGGTTTTTTCAGGTTCACCTAAAACCCTCACAATTATGTCTTTCAAGTGGGCTTACACAATTCAAAAACCCCACACTCTGAGTTTTCTGGATCACCTCAGACAAACCAAAATCGAGATTTTTTTGGCACAATCTCAAAAACCAAAATAAAAATTTACAATAATGTAAAATACCTAGATATTCTCTTTTTTGATGCCGCCCGGTAAAACCAAATCGGAGTAGAATTTCAAAGTAGAAGTTCAATGTGCAAACTCACTTATGAAATGGTTATAAGTTCTAACTTGATTTTAGATTAAACCAAGTTTGGCTAGCTCTATTTGATTTTAATTCCAAGAAAGGGTAATCCTCAATCCCTTCTTCAAATATGAATAGAATATAGAATACAAAATCAAATATAACAAAGCTAAATTAAGATAATATTAAATGAGCACAACATAGCTTAAAAAGAACACTAACTTATCTCTTAGAGTGGTATATTGATTTATCTTGAATTGAATAAAAAAACTCTAAAATTCATGCTCTATTTATAGGTGAAGAAATCACGTTCACGACTGGTCCTGAGGACACCACGACTGGTCATAAGACTAACTAATTTTTAAAATTTTAAGCACAATAAGATAAAGCTGTTCGACGACTAGTCGTAGGCTCTCCATGACCGGTTAAGGGACCTCCACAACTGGTCATGTGGAACTTGGAATAGTTGCTGGACTTTGAGTCATAGTTGCAGGACTGGTCGTGAACGAGTCGAGCACTATTCACATGACCGGTCGAGCAGTCTCCAGGACTGGTCATGGGTTAACAAAAATTCTAAAAATCTATAACAAACTTAAGACTGGTCAAGCCAGTGCTAGGACTAGTTGATCAGAGTCCAGGACTAGTCGAGAAATAGACCATTCACTTATAATGATATAATTGAATTATGTATTCAAAATGACCTACCCTAAGGTCAATCTAAGGTCATTCATACCTTACCATGATGTATAAACATTGACATCTCTTTTTCTTTAGTTGATAGTCTTTCTTTGAAGTTCTCAAAGCTTGAGATCTTATAAAAGGATGAAGCTTGAACTTGAGACCTTTTGAAGAATATTCAAACTTGAATTTGTAGCCTTAAGTAGCTTAAACTTGAAATATCTTGAATCTTGAGCTTGAGGTTCAATGTACAAAGACTTTGTCTTGACTTGGAGCTTGAATTATGAATTGTGAACATCGAACACTCACTTGTTGGTGTACTCGAACAAGACCATGTAATCTTGCCTTTCTTGAAGTAATGACCTTTGTTCTTGAGTGATGTAAAGTCTTCATGATGTAAAAGAGCTACACAAGACACAGATTCCAAGAGAGGTTTTGGCACTACCAAATTTGACAATTATAGAAGCTAGAAACCATCGCACTTATAACAAGTCATCCCCAAAGTCAACTCTCTCTCTCTCTCCACCTATCCCTTTCTTACACACACTCATCCCTTTCTTACACCCATCCCATCCTTTTCATCCCTTCACAACTTCTCTCCCTCTCATTCTTTCTGCCATCCCAAGCAACCAAGGATTGGACGTCCAAGCTCTTCCAAGAGAGCCAAGTGTGGCCCACTTCCTACCCCCCCTCCCATCTCTCTTCCTAGCCCTTCAATCTCCATTATCCTCCATCAAAGTTGAAGCTGAGGAGCTTAGCATTCCAAGGAGCCTAGAAGATTAGCAATCAGTGGGTATTTTATAGGATTAGATTTTAATTTTTGTGATGGACCAAGTGAGGCCTACTGATTGATGGTATGGATCTTATTTGGGACCCATCTTGAAAATACAAATATTTGTTTGATCCATAATGTGTAGTCGTCCAGCACATGGAACTACCTGATGTTGGTGTTTTATCCACCATACCACGTGGGGCCCACCTTGATGACGTGTTGCATCCAGCACGTGGGACCTACCTGCTGTGGAAGCAGATTGGCTGGCATACCTTATAGTAGCAATATACTTGTTGTATTAACGTCAGCAAGTTATGTGGGTTTAATCATGAGGTATATGTTATATCCAAACCGTCCATCCACCGTCTAATGGTCTGGACTGTGGGACCCACCTAATGTATATGTTTCATCCGTGTCATCCATCGTCCAGATAGGTTGGACGGTGGGCCTCACCATGATGTAAGTGTTGTATTCATACCGTCCGTACATGGACCCCACAATGATATGTGTTTCATCCAGACCGTCTAGTAGGCATGGGTGTTTGGGAATGCAATCGTACCTGGGTCTCCCAGCTGGTGGGCCACCCACGTGGCTCCACTTGCTGTAAGTGTTTTATCCATGCACGTGGGACCCACCTGAGATATGTATTATATCCACACCGTCCCTACATGTGGGACGGTGTGACCCACTATGATATATGTGCTCTATCCTCACCGTCCATCTGGATGGTGGGATCCACCATGATGCATGGGTCATCCATACCGTCCAATCAATTGTAGAGATCATTTTATGGCATTACGAAGAGAATGAGATAAATCTAAATTTCAAGTGGGACCCACCATTATGTATTTCATCCACGTTGTCAAGCAGCCGCGGGTCCCATCTTGATATATGTGTTGTATACCCACACCGTCCAGCTGGTGGACGGTGGGTCCCACCTTGATTGTATGTATTCTATAGCCACAGTCTGTCCATTTTTTGGATGTGGGCCCACCATGCTATACTTGTTTCTGCCACGCCGTCCATCCATTTTCTGGATGTAGACCCCACCATAACGTATGTATTCTATCTACGTCGCCAACAGCAGTGGGGTCCACCCGATGTGTTTTATCCATGCGGTCCAGTGACAGCAGGCCCACTGTGATGTATTTTATCCATGTTGCCCAACAGATGTGGACCCCGCTGTGATGCATTTTATCTACATCGTCCAAATCACGTGGGGTCTACCTTGATGATGTGTGGGTCATCTAGACCATTCAAATGTTTGGGCGGTGCTGGACGCACCATGATGTATGTGTTGTATATCCTAGTTGTCCATCTAGTGGGGTCCATTAGGAATGTGCAGGCCCACCTACTGCTTGTGCAAGGCCCACCTTGATATGTATATTGTGCATGCTGTCCATTAATTTTCTAGACTATATGAGCTACCCCATCAAGCCCACTATGTTGTATGTGATGCAGACACTACCCAACCCTTGTGCCTAACCCATGAGCCCTTGTGTGAGGCCCAACATGATGAATTTGTGGCCCATTTGGTGAGGCCCATGTGATATATATGTGACGCATGAGATGCGGCCCATTGTGATGCATATGGGGCCCATGAGATGTAGCTCATTGTGATTTACATGAGGCCCATGAGATGCGGCCCATTGTGATATATATGAGGCCCATGAGATGCGGCCCATCGTGATGTTTATAAGCCCATGTGATGAGGCACGTTGTGATGTATATGAGGCCCATGTGATGAGGCCCATTGAGATGTACATAAGGCCCTTGTGTGAGGCCCATCATGATGGTATAAGGCCCATTATATATGTGAGACCCATTGTATATGTGAGGCCCAATTGTGATGTGTAAAGCCCACCATGATGTATGTGTTATATTCACACCGTCCATCCATTTCCCCGATTTGTATAAAGGTCCTGGGCCCCATAGAGAGTTAGATTCAAATCCCAAGTGGTCCGTACACTAACAGACAATAGTGGTTAAATGTCCGCCGTTGAAATCCTCCCTAGGGCCCATTGTTAAGCCCATTACCTTGGGAGAAATGATGGTTAAATGTCTACGTTGTAATCTCCCTAAGATCCATTGTTAGGCCCATTCTCATCTCCTCTTATTGGGCTTACCCTAAACCATTGGGCCCCCATTGATGTTAGTAATAGTTATCTTTTCCTTGTTGGGCTATCCTAAACCGTTAGGCTCCCATTTGATAATGATGCTTTCCACCATACCCTATAGGACCACCCAGGCCTTGGAGCCCATCTTGTGTTCATACCGGGCCTTCTATAGGGAATGTGGCCCACCTAGATGCATGTGTTTGTGTAACACCCCGGTTCCCGGAACCCAAGAACATTACTCATTTTCTAAAAACCCGAGCATTAACCTCTAAGAACAACTAAATTCCATCTACATTTTTTTCTTTTATCAGAGTTAATAATATAGCGGGATGGAAATAAATCAGATATTAGAGGGAGTCCAAATATACATAACCGAGGCTTCAAGTGGTTACCCAAAAACTTATACAAATCAATGTCTTAACTCTTACAAACATGACAATACAAATTAAAGATAAATGAAATTAGGAATGAGGAGTCGCAAGATCATCTGGCTCCTCCCATTCCATATGAACGCCAGCATGCATGTCATCTGTGTCTCCTGCACATTGAATACGGTTTGATAGCGTCAATGGCTATCCAGTGAGGTATAACCCCAAGATTTATTATAGTATCAAGATAATTAAGCATAGTTATTAGAGACAGTATATAACCAATATTACACAATGATTATCAAGGGAATCAGATAAGGTTCATCAGAGACACATTCATCAAATAAATTACACAAGATAATCTTGTTTAAATGCATGGATGCATGCACATGCTCACAGACATGGGATGCACATCCAGCTAGTAAAAAGTAGCCCAAGGAGAACTAGTCACCCGGAAAAGACTATACAGACCACCCGCGGTAGATTAACTACATGGAAAAGGCCATATAGATTGCCCGGGGTAGATTAACTACCTGGAAAAGGCCATGTAGACTACCCACGATAGATTAACTACCTAGAAAAGGCCATGTAAACCGCCCGCAGTAGATTAACTACCTACAAAGGGCCATATAAACTGCCTGTGGTAGATGAACTACTTGGAAAAGTTATAATAATATATAGATCACCGAAGGAGGACTACTCACCCAAAAAAGTACACAAAGGTATGTTGAAGGAGAACTAACTACCCGAAAAAGACCATGATAATATATAGATCGCCCAAAGAGATCTAGCCACCCGAAAAAGTACTCAAGGTACGCCCAAGGAGAACTAGTCACCCAGAAAAGACCGCATGCCATGAAAATGCATGATTAGTCCAACCATTATTATTCCAATTTCAAACAATCAATTTAGGAAAGCGCAAAGGTCACTATGGGGGGTTCATCACCCAGTATAGGCCGACAGCTCAGGCATAGTGTCCCATTCCACCATCCCTAGCTCATGAGACTATTAAATAGGATGTTTAAAGGTAACCTACATAACTAGTGGCCAATCGTAGCCCAAAAAATGGAACTTACCATCGCAAGGTTGTATAAAATAATACATTAGAGCCATGAAAGGCAAGTAGTTAATGATATAAATGTACAAAGATAAATAAACCAAGCTGACTATTAAGATGTAGAAAAGCTTGAAGGGTGATCCTCACCTCTAGTTACGATTTTCCTGGCTAGAAGGTAAGGAGGTTGAGGAGAAATTGGGATTTTAGATTTGAACCATGATTGATGGATTAAATATATCTTAATCGAACTTGATGCCGACACAACTCGAGCCTATTCCAAATCAAACATAATGAAACAAAATATGTGATATTAGACTACATTTAAAATGAGATTAAGAATTTAATTAACCAACTAAAGGTTTAATGAGATACCTAAAATAAAGGTTTGAGAGAGAGCCTCACCTAGTTGACTCGGTTGAACTCAACTCGGCCCTTTTAGACTAAAGACATTCCCCAAGTGGCCTGACTCGGTAATTCACCAAGTCGACTCGCTTAGACTTAGTAGTCACGCCCCTACTCAATTCTTCTCATCTTTTCATTTCCCTTTTTCCTCTTTCTTTCTTTCTCTCACTCTCTTTCCTTTCTTCTTTCTTCTCTCCCAACCAAAACGCCCAACAGCTACCTGACTCAACCGAACATAACCCAACTCACATGAATGAAAACGACAGCAATTCAAATCAGCGAGTCAAGAACTCGACTCAACAGTGACTCAGACGAGCACAGCGGGCGGCCGATCTCCTCTTCTCTCGATTCCTTCTCAATTTCTCTCCTATCCATCTTCTTTTCTTCTCAACCTTCCCTCTCTTAGTCAGGAACACCCTAAGACGCCGAACTCGACCCGAGCTTACAGCGACTCAAACCGAGTCAGATCAACTCAATACGGTAACCGACTTGCACCACCTCTCGCCATGTTCTTCTTCTTCCTCTTCTTTCCATCTTCTTCATTTTTGTTCTTTCTTCTCCTTCCTATTCTTTTGCTTGGTTCGCATCGACCAGGCCATAGCTCAGCCCTAAGTAGAGCGGGTGAGTCAACCCGACTCGGCAGCAATCACGGCCTCAACCTCCATCTCCTCTCGCTGTTCCCTCTCTCTTCTTTCTTCTTCTATGTTTTTTGATTTCACTCGCCCTCTGGCTTCCACAGAGAATGACTTGAATGAAATGGAGCAAAACTGCTGGAACTAAGTCAGACTCAATGACTTGAACTAGGAATGGAACTTGGACAGCTCAGTGCGACACCGATCTTTAAATTTTCCACGGAGTTCTTCTTCAAACAAATCTCAGTAGCACTTTAAGGATTGATTGGTGATTATTTAGGCTTCATGATGAACAGATTGGATGTGAGATTAATGACTGAATTAATATCAGCGGCTAGTGGAGCTTGGCGTGGAAGAAGACGCTCTCTCATGACAGACTTCAGGCGATGGTGATTTTCTTTGAGTTGATGCTTTTGAATGCTTCAAATCTAACTTAGGAAGCATCTAGATGAAGGATTTCAAAGCTCCATGCCGATTTGGGTGGTGGGTTCAGAGCTACGAAGAAATAGATGTTTTCTCTCGAGTGCGGCTGCAATAACCAAAGAAGGAAGCCCTAATCCACGTGAAATGCATTAGATGGCTTAGATATCACCACATGGATGGCCGAGATTGAAGGAGAACGGACTCACATGGATTTCCAGTGTGGCAGCAGTACGACGTTTTCCATTTTTGGAAACATGGTTGCGCATAGTCACCTTGCACATGCGTTTGCGTGTGCACCTGAACGATCCAACGGGTGACAGTGGTCAGGGATTAGATGAGTTTAGGTAGGTTCTTCATAATATGGGCGGTTCACATCATCAAAGTGATCTTCGATGGTGAGCCATGATTGAAAGCCACGGATGTTTGTCCTTCTGCTGGAAGAAAGCCGTGAAGGAGAGGAATCCTTCCTCTTGCAGAAGTCATGGGTTAATGCCTGGTTTGATCGTGCTGACGGTCTAGTGCACCTCCAGCGCACCTTCCCTAATGTACACATACTCTAATGTGGGATCCATCGTGATGTTTATGGGAAATCCACTTTGTTCATCAGGTTCTAGGGGTCTAACTAGGTCGACTGACCAGAGAAGAGGCAGATACAAAGCTTAAGTGGGCCACACCGATTGATTAACAGTCTTTAAGTGTTGATTTTGTCAATATAACGGTCGAATTAATTCCAGTCCGACCACCAATGGTCAGCAGGGTCTACGGGACTACTTAACTAGAATTTACGGCTAGATTGTGGATCAGGTGGCCTAATGTACACATTTATAATATTAAATACCCTCTTTATAATGTTTTTAAATATCATTTTTATTATTATCACTATTGTCTTTCTCTAAGTTGTGGGTCCTATCTTAATCAGCACCATCTATTTACTCATTTAGCCCCTATAGGGCTTTGTTTAGAAAGATTAAATCATTTAAATTGTAAGTGGCCATTCTTAGCAATCTCATTTATTTTTAGCTCTAATTGTAGATTCTGGTTAGTCTGATGGTCGGATCATCTCGAAATCAAACATCAACGGTTAAAAGGGTTCTAATGATCCTAAGGAATGTTCGGCATGTTATAAGGGTTGATTTGTAACTCAGGAGGGCTACACTACTTGATTTCGAGGGTTTTAATAACATTTACCAACCCTTTAATGGTCAGATTGGCTCAAGGTTTTAATCTGAATGACCCACATGATTCTTAAGTTGCTTAGTTCACAAATGTCGTGATCAAACCATTCAATTAGGCTATTTTAAACAAAGATGTATCATTATAGTCAACTGCAATGTTCACTCTATAATCCAACAGGCAGATTGATTTAAAACAACTGATCAACTATCCTAATAGTCCTATGAGCCATCGAAGGGGGATTTGATGCTTGATTTACCACTTAGATTGTCTGGTTAGTGAGATCAAGTGGCGGATCACTCTACAGGATGTTATGGGCATGAGGAACGGTGGATCGGATAATGTAAGTCCTGGTATTAAAATGAACTGTTCGATTGGTCCATCCGAGTGATTGAAGTCCTAGAGTAGGTGTCTCTAAGGTTGTGATGGACCATTTTGAGAATCATTCAAATGGATAGTTTAATATGTGGATAGGGATTACTTCCAATAGTTGGATTTAGACTGAAATGCACGTGATCATTTGCTTAAGCTAGGCTTGCTTTTATTCTAAGTTTGGTCATATGGTAACACCCGAGCACTGAAAAGTACGGGGTGTTACAGTTTGTCCAAGCTTAGTAACCCAAACCCGAGGCCCAATTAGATGATGAGCAGGACCGTTTGTAGGTTTACACAGTCTTGTACGTGTGGATCCTACCAAGACAGCCTTGTATTTGTATTGGGCCCTCATAGGAAAGCCCAGTTATTCGTGATAAGGGGAGTGAGGAAGCCCACTTGATGTATACTCGCTTGACTCACCCTGTGAGATGTATCCTACCTTGTAATCGATTGTTAGAACTTGTGTTATGTATGTATCATCCACACTGTCAATTTACCTTCTTAAGACGAGTGTGAGGCCTATCTTTGACATTAGTACATCATCATCACCTCCCTTGTTGTAAATGGAAGAATACGTAGTATCAGGTTTGGTATATCCACTATGTAGAACTTATCTCGACATACGGACTAGACTCGTCGTCCCCATCTTGGATCATGCAGAAGGCTAATGTAAGACATACCGCATGGGCTCCTATAGTTGTAGAAGGAGCACGTCGTTTAGTTTACACTCTTAGTATGTGACATGCCAGTGATTGTCGATTGTGGATTATTGTTGTCTACCTTATCAGATAATAATGCCTATGTACTTTATTACGTCATAATACATACACATGCACATCATTTGTATGCTTGTTATGAGTGATTGATCATAGCATGTGCCATTGGGCTGATTATTTATGGAACTCCCTGAGAGGCAGAGTTGCCCCACATGAGCACGCAGTACGCACAGGTTTGATGAATGATTGGATAATATGGCTCATGCACCTCACATCTTATGTCATATGATCACGGAGCGCCTTAGCGACATCAGGGCCCTGGCATCCACAGGTGTATCGTGGATGGCCAATTGGGACACTGAAAATGTTTAGTTCTAGCATATGGGCATCTAATATGTCTGTGGGTGAAAGTTCCTAAACCCCTTGGTACCATGGACACTCCAACGTCTAGACCGAGTGGATGCATGAGCACCGAGTGCCGAATACGAGGAGGTCACGCTTCCCACTGTATCGTGGTCGGTTGGAAGGGAGTGTGGCCTTACCCACCTGAGGGAGTAGGCAATGACTAGGCTGAGTCTAACCCAGCTTGAGGAATGGGTCCGCTATCGACGAGCCGGGCTGATATTGGCATGCAGATAGTGAGGTCTCTTTCACTTACCCAGTTGTGTGCTTGATGGGGTGGCAAGCTGGTGTAGAGTGTTCTAGACCCCGGTAATGATCCTAGAGAGGTAGGGTACTGAGATGTGGAGTTACTGAGCAGGAGTTGCATACTTAGTATTTGATTAATTCATTCACTATCCACTCGGGCTGGTGGTACGCAACTAATTCGTTATGTGTACCTTCGCAATGGTAAGGATTTCAGTTGGGGTGTGCGACCAACCTGAGATCAGGAGTTTACCACGTTGAGCTTAGCTATCCAAATTTAGTTATGGGATTAGTTTGGATAGAAGTCCTTTGTAATGAACCCCACAGCTTGCGATACCTAAAATTGCGGTAATGACCGCCTTAGTTGAAGTAGGATTTTGCCAATATGTCCTAGAGGGGGGGGGGTGAATATGACTTTTATAAAATTCTACAACAATTTAAAATCCTATCACTCTAATCCTAACAATAAACATACATTAGGATTACTCAAGAGTAACTCTACTGGCTTCTAAGCCCGGTAGAGGATCCAATCACTAACTATTTAAGAGATAAACAATATGCAAGTTAGTTTATGAAAGATATGACTGTGTGTGCGAGGTGTGATTTCAAATAGTCAAATATGAAAGTATTTAAGGAAATCACATAAGAAAATGTAAGATAATAGCAATCTCAAACACAGTCATTTTTATAGTGGTTCGACTACTTGTCTACTCCACTCCTGGCAACCGCACTCAACCCTTGAGTGTACCAGATTTCACTAAGGAGGTTTCACACGGTTTACCTCAGACCCAATGTTTTAAATCATGTTCACCTTTAACCAGTATAACCTATACCTAGGATGACAGTTTATGCTCCCACGAGCAAGGGTCAACACATAGCACCCGATTTTAGGCACACTGGCCAAGGATCCACTCAAGGAACCTCTCACGTTCATGCTCTCACAAGTAAGGGTCAACACACGACACTCACTTTTAGGCACACTAGCCAAAGATCTCCTACGAGGCCCTAACTATTTATGCTCTCCACAGAGTAAGGGTCAACACAAAGCACCTACTACGTACACTCCTGCCGGAGGCCTCCTTGAGGATTTGCAAGGGGTGAGAAACACCTTAGACCCAATCCTACAAAGGAATGATCACAAGGGTCATCTGGACTCCATTGACTTACAGATAAGTAGATGAGCCCCATTTAGCACATTATCGAAGATCTTCCTCCTTTGTTGACAAAGAATCTTTTGCTTCCTTTAAATCGTAACTTAGAAGATGTACCAATGCATGGTGACGGGTTAGATCCAGGCTATGATGGAATCCTACTCTCCTAAATATTTTCCTATAAGGAAGATAGAGCGATTCCAATCATCTATGCATTCAAGGCATCCCAGCTAAATGATTTGCCATTAGGGTAGTTACTGGAGGATCCTTGAATGTGGAAGTTCATTCCCCAATCCACTTTATTGAATATCAATGATGAGGGTAGATTGGAGGATGAACTTCCATGAGAGAAAAGGCTTTGGGTATATGATCTAAGCTTAAACACTCAAAAGCACTCTCTTCTTTCTCTACCAGTAACTAATGACAAGCTCTCTATATATAAGCAAAAAGTTCCAACGGATATAAAATGGTCACATTTATGACAGAGTTCAATATCATCGAGCAGGGTCGATATCATCAAGCGTATACTTGCATCAACTGGCCGCTCGATGACACAAACTCAAATGTCATATGCTTTTGAAACATTTTTCCAACTGGTCGAGGAAATCGAAACATGTGTCGATGTCATCGAATTTCGAACTCCGATTTCATCGATGCGAGGATCGATTCCTCAACATTTGAAAGTGAGAGAGACATGCCTTAGAAACATTTCAAGTCAAGGATATGATCGAGGTACACTCGATATCATCAAAATTTGAATGTCGATGATATCGGTAGTCAAGTCGATGCATCGATAAATCCAAAGGATTTTCCAGTTAAGCTTGCTGAACAGTTTATGTTCATTCTCGATGCAATTGACCCAACCTCGATATCAATTTAAATATTGATTCTATCGAGTGACCCTCGATCCAAGATAAAAATCAACTGAAAATATTACCGGTTAACAGCGTCCAAGCCTGATATCATCAAAGGCCTTCTGATATCATCGATAGTTGAATTCCAAGGATATCGAGGGGTACTTTGATATATCGAAGGTCTTTATGATTTTTCATAAAAAAAAGGGACACAAGATCTCTTCTGTCGATTTTATCGAGTTAACTTCGATAGACTCGAGATTCAAATTTCGATGATATCAATACAATTATCGATACATCGATAATTCCGTCCAGAAGTATATGCGGTTGCTGGACAACTTATGTCCTCATTCGATATCATTGAGTGAGCTTCGAGGACATCACAACACTTATCGATAACATCGATCAATTTATCGATAAATTGACGGAGGTAGAAAACTTAGAGATTTTCTAAAATTTTGAAAAAAGTTTTCTAACTCAAAAACCCTATGATATTCTAATTAATTTTAAGGGTTTTAATTACCTGGTGTTTTGGGACATGGGATGTGAGGCTTAGATTTACCTGTGGCAATTTCGGGCACACATCCGGTTGAGGCAGACGATTGATTGATCTTCCTATGGAGCTTCTTTGTCTAACGGACTCAACACTCATGCTATTTGACAAACCAGGGCACTTTCAATACCATGGGCTATCATCTTGGCCACACACTCCAGTTTTATCATATCTTTTGCATTGCATACTGCATTGCATCCTCTGCATATGATATTTAGTTTACGATGTTTCTGCATTGCATAACTTAGATATGGCTGACGGTATTCATGGACTCATTAGGATTTGCATATGTCTTTGCATCGCATAGTCTGGATAAGGCTAATGGTATTTATGGATTTGCAAGTATTTTCGCTTCCTTTGATATTGATATGCTTGGCACATGTAGTGCACACACATACACCACCCTTTAAGCTTTTTGTAAGCTTATGCATGACCATTGCGTGTAGGTGACGTTAGGTCGCAGCAGCATTGAGGCAGGAGCTTGTGGCAGATCACTTTTGAGTTTTTGTTATTTATGTATTTCCCTTCCAACATTATACTCGAATGTTATATTAGTGGATATGTGGTGTTGATGTTGTTCTTATGATTTAGGCACGCTTGTGATTATGCTTCTTTATATAAAAAAAAAATTCATACTCAAAATCATCTTTCTAGAATCTCAGGATCGGAATCTGGCGTGTGGGCGCTAGGAGTCGAGAATGGGGTACTACGAAGGCTGTCGACGCCAGATTCGGCGATCGGGAATTCTGTGAGGCCGGTTTCTGAGTTTGGGGTGTGACAGCTAACCTTACGAGAAAGGTCAAAATCATAGAACTAAAAAGAGTAGAAACGGTCAAACCTGACGAAACCATTGAAGTTGTTTGTGGTATTTGTGTTAGTAATGTACACTTATACATGATTGTTATACAATTTATATGTTCTAAGAGTTGTCACATGAGTAATCAAATGCTGTGAACAACTATCAAAGGCTGTTCAATGCTCTCATCTCAAACACATACAATTCTAGTTGGCAGAACCAGCCAAACTTCAGTTAGAAAATTGGGCAAATGATCAATACCGACAGAAATCCTCAAGGGACTCTTCCTTCCATCTTTAATCCATTATCAAATAATAATAAAAAAGACCCTAGGAGGATATGTCATGCTACAAACTTGAAAATCGGGCTCACAAAATTCTCGATCGCCGAATCCAGTGCCGACAGCCTCCATAGTATCCCATTCTTGGCTCCAAGCGCCCATACGGCAGATTCCCATCCCGGGATCCTACAAGGAGGATTTTCCAACGTACGTTTATCTCGTAAGAAGCATAAACACAAGTTTACCCAAATCACAAAGGCAACATTATCATCACATATCTACTAATATAAAAAACTTGAGTATAATATATGAAAGGGAAATACAAGGTCGATGTCAAAAGCTCCAGAAGCTCTGTCGCACGCTCCTGCCTCAGCTCAACTGCGTACTATTGTCACTTACACGCATCTATCATGCATAAGCTTATAGAAAGTTTAGAGGGTGGTAGACGTGTGTGTACAAGATAAGTGTCAAGCACACAAATATTAGAGTAAGTGAAATACTGGTAAGGCTATAAGTCATTCAATATTAGAATATGCAATACGGAGTCATAATAAGCCAAATATCAAATACCGAGGATGTAATACAATATGCAATTCTAAAGAGCCACGAATACCATCAGCCTCATCTAGGCCATATAAATGCAGAAAATATAGCGACTCATATGCCATATGCCGCAGATGTAATGTAATATGTAAATCTTAACAAGTCCATAATACCATCAACCTTATTTTGGTTATGCAAAATAGAAGCATAATAAACCAGATGCTATGTGATGAGGATGCAATGCAATATGCGGTGTGAATGAAATGACTAAGTTAGATTGTGAAGTCGGGATAATAGTACGTAGTATCGTAGGATATGGGGTCCATCACAAGGGACTTCTATCCAAACCAGTCTCATACCTGAATTTGGATAGTCAGACTCAATGTGGTAAACTCATGATCTCAGGTTGGTCGAGTGCCCTAACCGAAATTTTGGCCATTGCGAAGGTACACATAAAAAATTAGTTGCGCACCATCAGCCCAAGTGGATAATGAATGAATGAATAAGTAAAATGCTGAGTATGCAACTCTTGCTCAATAAGTTCACATATCAGTATCGTACATCTCTGTAATCATCATCGGGGTCTAGTACACTCTACGCTACCTGCCGCCTCATGAAGCGCATAACTGAGTAAGTGGAAGAGACATCACTATCCGCCTACCAATATCGGCCCAGCTCATTGATGGCGGACCCATTTCTCAAGCTGGTCAGACTCAGCCTAACATTGCCTACTCCCTTAGGCGGGTGAGGCCACACCTCCCAACCGACCATGACACAGTGGGAAGCGCGGCCTCCTAGTATTTGGCACTCGACATTCATGTCTTCCACTCGGTCTAGACATTGGACCATCCCCTTCCACGAGAGTTAATGGACTTTCACTCACGGACATCCAAAGTGCCCATATGCTCAAACCAAGCATTTTCGGTGCCCCATCTGGCCATCCACGATATGTCTGTGGAGGCCACAACCCTGACGTCGTAGGGCGCCAAATGATCATGTCACAAAATTCTAGACGCATCAGTCATACCATCTGTCATGCATCAAACCTGCACGTACCACGTGCTTATGTGGGGCAACTCCGTCTCTCAGGGAGTCCCATAAATAATCAACCTAACGGCACATGCTATGCTCAATCACTCCTCATAACAAGCATGCGAATGATGCATATGAGCATGTATCATGAAGTATACTAAGCATGATTATAATCACATACATTTCTCACACATCTCAATTAGGCCTCACACGTACAAGGGGCTTCACATAATCACAATGGGCCTCATATAATCATAATGGGCCTCGTACAATCACAATGGGCCTCCTATAATCACAATGGGCCTTATATAATTGCAATGGATCTCATACAATCATATAATGGACCCCTTACGATCACGATGGGCGTCACATAGTTACAATGGGCTTCATACAATCACAATGTTATGCTAACACATACTCAGTGCGCATACCAATCATAGTCGTAATTGATAATCGGCCTATATATATAGCGGGGTTCATAGAAGGACAACAAATCTAATTCATAACATGGAGATCGTTCCTCAACAGTGGATATACCAAACCTGATACCACCGATATTTTCACCTATAGTGATAATGTACTCTCCTCATATCAAGGATGGGCCTAAATGGCCTACTCATATCAAGAGTGGGCATAAGAACAAGGAGCGGGCTTCCTTGTCCGTTCCATTACGTGGCAATCTGGGCTTCCTAAGGGTCCAATAAGCATAAGGTGGGCTCCAAGGCGAAAGAAATAACCCTACTAACAACTAATGGGGGCCCAATATCTTAGGTTAGCCCAATGAGAATAGATGGATCATGCAAATGGGGCCCAATGATTAGGGTCAACCCACTTAGAGAATGATGAGAATGGAGTTAACAAGGCTTAAGGGAAGAGCACAATATAGATATTTAACCATCATTGCCCATCAATGTGGACATTTAACCAACATTGCTCACAAGGAGTGGCCCACATAGAGCCTAAGGTATAGTGCGCCCATGGCCTCACATAAGGGCCCAATACACATCCCATTGGGCCTCACACACAAAGGCCTCATACACATCATAATGGGCTTCATCATATGGGCCATATATACATCACATTGGGGCCTTATATCTAGGCCTCAAATACATCATAATGGGCCTCTCACTTGGGCCTCAAATACATCTCAATGGGCCTTATGCCTGGGCCCCAATAACATCACATCGGGCCTCATCAAATGGGCCACTAATACATCACAATGGGCCTCATACCTAGCCTCAAATACATCTTAATGGGCCTCATCCAATGGGCCTTAAATACATCAAATTTGGCCTCAAACAAGGGCCACACACACACACACACACACACACACACACATATATATATCAAGGTAGGCCCCATGATCTGGACGGTTTGGATATAACACATACATTGCATGGGTGTCACCGTCCATATCTGGATGGTGGACAGCATGGATGAACACATGCATCATGATAAGGCCCAACGTCCAGATCATGGTGGGCCACGTCCAAAAAAAATGGATGGACAACTTGGTTGAATAACACATACATCAGGGTGAGTCCACACCGCAAGGATGAAACACATACGTATAAGGTGGGCCATACAATGCAATGGGGCCCATGGCCCTAAAAAAAATAGTTGAACGATATGGGTATAATACACACATCATGATGGGGCCTGGAACTTAAAATCAAGTCAATCTGGCTTGTGTGGGCCACACCATGCACAAAGTTGAGAGGTTACCCTCCATTAAAGCATTAAATCATTGATTGGGCCCACCAAGCTGTGGTTCACAAATCCAACCCATCCATTATGTGTGTCCCACTAGGTTATGGGGTCAGACCAAGTTTCAGGTGCATCCAAATCTCAGATGGACCCCCAGCAAGTTCTTTTATATGTTTTAGCATGTCTTCACGTGATTTGAGATGGTGTGGACCACCTGAGTTTTGTATACGGTTGATTTTTGGGGTATCCCAATTTCTAAAGGGGACCTATCAAATGCACGGTGTAGATGTTTGATATACATCATGGTGGGGCCTACTGCTAGGTCCCACAGACCTGAACATTCCAAGCAGCGTCTGGCATATATATTGTTTTTCCATGGTTTTCCATAGGTGGGGCCCACATGAGGACGATTCAGTCCGTTTACTGGGTTCTTTGGCTCGTGACGGGTTCAATGGGCCCAATATTCAATAAGTTTTGGCGTGCAGAAACATTACAGTGGGCCCTAACATATTTAAACAGTAAATATCACTATTTTCTATGGTGTGCCCCGCCAAAGATCCGGATTGGCTTCATTTTTCGACTCAAGGGCTAAAATGAGATGGTAAATTGGATAGACGGTGTGGATTTAATACATACATCACTGTTGAATCCTACCGTTCCAGCTGGAGGGTGTGGATATACAACAAATATATCAAGGACGTCCCACCGTCGAGATAGTGGACTATGGATATATCTGGTGGCACCCAGATGTCCCACGGACGATGTGTGTGTGTGGACCTCACATGCATGGTGGGTCCCTTAGATGGACGGGTTGGATATAACACATACCACATGACCATACCCTCAAAACTTGCTGACGTCAATATAGCAGTTATATAGCTGCTGTAAGGTACCTAGCCAACATGCTTCCACGGCAGGTGGGTCCCACGTGTGTGTGGGCCACACGTGCATCAAGGTGGGCCCACGTCTCACATCAAGCCGATATTTGTATTTTCCTTCATCCGGGTTAGTCCAGGCGTCAGGCAGTGGCCTGTCCGCCGGACGCCAGTGAGGTGGGGCCCACGAATGGGATGGTGTGGATCATATATCACAATGGGGTCCACAACACATGGGAGAGAGAGAGAGAGAGAGAGTTGACGATGGAGGGGAGGGTCTTTGCCACCATGAGCCCTCCCTAGGTGGGCCATGTAAATACAATACATACATCAAAATGGGTCCCAAATCATGTGGGCCCCAAATCAACGTTGGAGATCCCTTCCACCAAAAGATGCAAGGTCTAGATGACCTTTCCATAAATGGGAAAGTAAACATTATGATGGGGTCCATGGAGAATGGCCCAATCGTGGGATGATCATATGAATCATAGTGGGCCATCGACCACACTTAGGATCCAAAGTGAGATCCATACCATCAATCGGTAGGCCCCACTTAGCCCATCATCAAGCATAAATCTACTCCTACCAAAACACCTACCGTTGGATCTTCTTGGTCCGATGGAATGCCAAACTCCTAAGCTCTCTCTTTGATGGAGGTTGATGAAGGTGGATGGCTAGGATGGAAGATTGGGTGGTAGGGAGTGGGCCAAACCTAGCTTCTCCTTGCTCTCCTTAGAGCTTGGATGGTCACCTCCCTTGGATTGCTTGGGATGGAGTGAGAAATGAGAGAGAGAGAGAGAGAGAGAGAGAGAGGAGTGGTGGATGGGAGAGAAGGATGGTGATGGGTGTAAGGGAGGGGTTGAGAGAGAGAGAGAGAGTTGACTTTGGATGAGAGAGATATGGGTTGCCATGCCTTGTTAGTAAGAGAGGGATAGGTGTTGTACTTGATTGATTGATGGGATTGATTTGATAGATTGTAGAGATTCTCTTTTTAGGATTTGCAACGCACGATGTTTTCTCAAAATAATTGCGGGCCCACAACTCCTGGCCTGGGTATCGCATAGGTGCACAAGACTGCGGAGACAACGTGGTTGCAATGGTACAAGTCTCGGGTCGAGTTGACTCTGATTGACAGGATGCGACTTGTGGTCACACGCAAATGTTGATTAAAGGTCGTGGTCCGCCAGAATTCGACGGGGAGGACCGTGGAAGTCTAAGCAATGGTACGGACTAGGATACGGGTCTTACAGGATACGGTTCAAAAATTTATCCATAATCAAGAGCAATTCAATCAAAATATGTTACAAGCATTCCCAAATATTAAAAAGTCTTTGGAAGTGTTCGCATCATCCATTCAAAGAATAAAGTCATAACTTACTGTTATGGAAAAATGGACTTTTCCGACCCAACCTCTGCTTAACCCAAAACCACAATAGGTGAAAAGTGAGCCGATTTCTTCGAATCAACATGTAGAGCATGCAAAATCCATCACCACTCTTAGAAGTGGACAAAACAATTGACAAAAACATCATGATGAGGGCTAAGAAGCCTAAGATTTCAAAAGAATCTGAGAGAGATGATAAGCCTAGCAACGTTACACATGAGAAAGAACCAGAAAAGTAGTGCAAGTCAATTGCTCCATTCCCATAAAGGTTGATCAATAAAAGGTTTATGTATTAGGTTTAAAATCATCTAAAGGTTTAGGTTGTTTTGGGTCATGGGTTAGGGTCATCAAGGCACCTCATATGCCTATTCTTTGCTCATTGATGCTCCACCTTCACTTGTATCTTCGGTCTTTAGCTTCCAAGGGTTCAACTGATTACATGGCATAATGAACTCAATGTAATTGACCTAACAGCCCAACTATTGGGATTAATAGCTTCATATAATGGCCTAACGATCAGATAAAAATGAGTTGTTGTGCTAAGAACAATTTCTACATTTGGTCTCTCTAAAATCAGGTACCACTAGTCAATGAAACCTTCGCAGAAGTAGACACAACTCTACAACAACATGGAAAAAGAAGAAGAAAAAATGTTCAAAGACTAAAGTTAGTACTTAGCATTCATTGCAAAACCAGGACCATCTATTAGTTTTTGATTTTAAGTCAAAGCCATAGGACCTACACACCAAGCCCCAACCTAGTAAATGATTTAGTCAGATCTAACTTTTAAAAGTCCAATTGTGAATCAAGAACAATAGTTTACAATGCCTACTAAGGATATTGAGCCTTGCCCCTTGAATTTCTACATGGAAAAGGTGGTCAAGGTGCGGAAGCTTCAATTTCAACACGGAAAAGGTGGCCAAGATGTAGAAGATTCTCCTTAGAACATGAGAGTTGAGTACGATGTACATTCATGCCAAACACCCAAGTGCGGGAACCTGAACATCAACAATGCAAGAATAAAAGGGAATAATTGTTTTACACATCTAACAACAAAAGTTCATAATCTGTATGTGTAGATTTGCACGAATACTTTCAAGTTCTACAAATATCCATATGATGTATATTCATGTTGACTATAAAATTTATAAGAAAAGATGAACCATAAAAAGAAAATAGATATAAATCGTTAGGAAGTAGTAATGCTAAAAAGGTTAAAAATTGAGGCTAAAGCCTTTAGCCTCAGTTATCCAAACAGAGATTGGAACCTCCGTGGCTAAAGGCTTTAACCTCGGTTTTAACAACCGAGGCTAAAAAGACTTTTATAGCCTCAGGTCTTCAAGTGAAGCTAAAAGAACCTTTTTAGCTTCAGTTGCCTCGAAATGAGGCCAAATCAAAATTTTAGCCTTCATTGTTTCCGAACGAGATTAAATCCAAATTTTAGCCTCCATTGTTTCTGAACGAGATTTAATCCAAATTTTAGCCTCAGTTGCCTCTAATAGAAGCTAAATCCATTTTTAACCTCGGTTCTTAACAACGGAGGCTAAAGCCTTTAGCCACGGGATTTGTACTCTCAACTTAGGGAGCTGAAGTTAAAGGTGGATTTAACTTTTGTTAGCATCAACTGAGGCTAAATTCAAATTTTAACCTCAGTTCTCAACAACTAAAGGCTAAATCATTCATTTTAATCCATAAACATATGCATAATCATTCATTTATTCAATCAAATACAATCATTCGAGTTTTTAAAACAAACTATAGGTGCACCCTGCTACATCAAACAGTAATGTAGTAGCTGGTTGAGAACAAGAATCCTTATATTAAAAGAAGAAAACCTATTTCCCAGAAGAATCCAAATCCTCCAGATGTAAAGCAATCCCTGCCCAGAAAACTCCAAAACCAATACCAAACAGAACCCACCTCTAAAACCCAATGCCCGAAAAAACCTAACTATCTAAAACCACAAAATCGCCCTTGTTTTAAAAATGAAAACCAAGCTACATTTTTATTTCCAAAACAGAGAAAATTCATACGAATAAGCTCAATTAAGCTACTAATCATCAAAACAATAATACCATAACCAAACCAAAAAACGCTCATTCGTTAAAGTTTCAGTTTTTAAATCAGATCTAGAGTGAGGGGTATAGATCTTACTGTCCATATGTGCATGTGGTTGTGGGCATGTACAGGTGTATGCATGTGTGGAGTCATGCAGGCAGGTATGGTCCTGAGTGCAAACACACTGCTTACTATGAGATGTTATACATAGAAAATCAGCAACTAAGATTAATAAAACCAAAAGTGCTTCTTACCTGGGATCTTAAATCAATGGATCTGTCAACCTGTAACTGTGGAAAACATACATATTTAAATTTTATTTTATTTAAAAAAATAAATAAATAACAACACAGTTTTGCAGGAATAACAACTGTGAGCAATATGATTGGAGTATTCATTTTCACAAACAAGACAGTTTTGCTCATAAGATCCACCTTCATTGCCAAGTGTTCTGAAGAGCCATGATTGGACAGCTGCAAGAATCCATTAGCCAAATTCTATGAGACGGTAGATAACAAAAATCTCATTAAGGAAATTGGCCTCACTACATGACAAAAATTGTTAGAGAACCAATAGATAATAGGAACTTTAAATACTTGGCATTGGCAGAAGCCTGAATATGATATGGATTTATGGGCATGGCATGATCAGACACGAACTTGGGATGACAACAAATTTTAAGCCTTTAGTCACATTGGCCCAATATAGAAGATAAAAGGAAAGCATATATCGGGTTGAAGCTGGGGTAATGTTTTGCTGAGAATTCTAAATTCAACAGAGCACCCATGTTTTGATTACATATTAAGGGGCTCAAAAGAATGAATAAGTCCCCAATTGAAAACTTGTAAATATGTTTATACCAAAAGTAACCAGTCTGCAAGAATTGGAAAGATTAGCCTATTCCATGTTATCAACGAATAAGGTAACAATATCTACAAATACTGGAGATAAAATGATAATGTTAACACATTCAGCCATCATAAGAACACGCAGCTCACCAATAAGGAAAGTGTCATGATGATAGCTTTAATTGACAATCTTTGCTTGGTTTCAAATTCCTCTAATTTCTTTATCCACCTTTCAACCTGTATGATGTTAAAAGGCTTCAAAAGTTTAGAAACAGGCACATCCAGAAAGTATTCTATTCAATCACATCATATTCAAGAACAAGATTGACTCTGGAACTTATAAAACAACTAGAGTTGGCGTTTAAGAATTCCGAGCCCTGCCCATCTACACGCAAGCACACGTGCTAATATGTTACATGTGTGCAAGATCCAAGCTTTCTGTCTGTTGGGGTCACACTGCCTAGATTTTCTGAATAAAAATATCACGTTGTTTCAACTTTTACCACTCAGTTGGGCCACACTGTGTAAAACAAACGGGCAGCTACAACAAATTTTTCTATCAACCATTTGTTTTGTAAAAATGTAGCCCGAGTGAAATGACCTGATTTTTAGCCAGAAGATCTAAATAGTGTGGCATGCCCAAGGAGTGAAATTGTTGGAACGTCCAAACCAAATGGATGGTTACGTTGGAATTTTCAAATTTTCCACATGTTGTGGCTGGTGGGTTTCCAAACGTTTAAAACTGATAGAATAAATGTAGTTAATGAGGGCATATTAGGTATTTCACATAAGTAGCAGTGACTATATAAGGAAGTGTTGTGCTGCACGTTTAAATAAATATATATATATATATATTAAAAAAAAAAAAAAAAAAAAAAAAAAAAAAGAAGAAGATCAAGCTAGAAAGCTTTTTTAATATTCAGAGTTTTTTTTGTTTTTTTTCTTCCCTTCTTGTACAATTGTTTGAATCATCTCCTAAGGCTTTGTAAAGCCAACAAACTGGTATCAGAGAGACACGATCCTGTGGGACCAGGTAAAGTTTAAAGGTTCAGATCGTGTGATCAAGGTGTTGCCACTGCTACGTCAAGAAAAAAGGCGTTGTTGATCCGTGGTGTAAAGAAGTGATGTTATCCTCGATCTAGCCGCAGATTCCAAAGTTATCTAAGGATAACTATGAAAACTGGTGCATCCAGATGAAAGCTTTGTTCGGATCTTAGGATCTATGGGATATCGTCAGTGATGGGTATGTAGAACCCACAACGGAGCAAGAAGCTTCATATTCTGCCGAACAAAAGACGGCTCTCAAAGATCAAAGGAAAAAGGACAAGAAGGCTTTATTTTTTATATATCAAGGGTTGGATGACTCCACCTTTGAATGAATCTGAAGCTACAACATGCAAGCAAGCATGGGAGAGTCTCAGCACCATATTCAAGGGTGTTGATCGTGTCAGGAGGGTTCGACTCCAAACCCTTAGAGCCGAGTTCGAAGCTGCACATATGAAGTAAGGTGAGTCCATTTCAAACTACTTTTCAAAATTACTTGTTATAGTTAACAATTTAAAAAGAAATGGCGAAAAGTTTGAAGATATTCGGGTAGTAGAAAAAATACTCCGATTTCTCACAACCAAATTCGAACATGTGGTTGTGGCCCTTGAAGAATCGAAGGACTTAGAAAACTCGTCCGTCGAAGAGTTGATGGGATTGTTGCAAGTGCATGAGCAACGAATGCAGAAAAATAACGCATCGACGTTAGAACATGCCTTAGACTCTAAGCTAACTCTAAATGACCAAAGTAGTGGTCATACAAATCATGGAGGTTGTGACACCAACACTAATGCAAGAGGAAGGGCACGTGGATATCATATAAACCATCCACAAAATCAACAGAAATTTACCAATTTCCATGGAAGACGGAATGGTAGATGTCGATCCGTACGTAGTCGCGGAAATATGAGAAATATTTAGTGCCTGAATTGCAACAAATTCGACGATTATGCTTCGGATTGTTGGAGCAAGCTAGTGGATCACGATGAACGATCCAACTATGCTGAAGCATCGAGTCATGATCAAGAAGACTCCACAGTGCTCCTTGCACAAGAGAAAGGATGTGATCGACCAGATGTATGGTATCTTGACACAGGTGTGAGCAATCGCATGTGCAGAAACAAAAGCCTATTTGAAGAACTCACAGAAGGAGTTCATGGTGATGTGACATTCGCCAACTCATTAAAGACACCGGTGAAAGGTAAAGGCAACATCAAAATATTTCAAAAGAATGGTATTCCAAACTACATCTCCAATGTGTACTACATGCCCAATATGAAAAGTAATATACTACATGCCCAATATGAAAAGTAATATACTAAGTCTTGGACAACTCTTCGAAAAAGGGTATGTCATATAGATGGAGAATTCTTTTCTTTCCATAAGAGATATTCTTGGACATTTGATTATGAAAGTCCAGATGGCGAAGAATCGTATGTTTCCGCTCTATATAAACACAATACTTGAGAAGTGTTTTTATGGAAAAGCAAAGAATGATTCTTAGACATGGCATATTTGTTTTGGCCATCTAAATTTCAGTGGCCTAAAACTTCTGTCGTCATCAAGCATGGTGCATGACTTACCTACCATTAAAGCTTCAGAACAAGTGTGTGAGGCGTGCGCACTTGAGAAACAGAAAAGGAATTCCTTTTCGAGTGAAGTATCCTGAAGAGCAAGAGAACCGTTGCAGTTGGTTCACACTGACATCTGTGGACCATTGAGCCAATCTCTCTTGGAGGTAATAAATATTTTATTACCTTCATTGACGATTTCAGTAGAAAATTGTAGGTGTGTGTAATCAAAGAGAAGTCTGCTACTTTTACTATTTTTAAAATTTTGGAGGCCCTTGTTGAAAAAGAAAGTGGTCTGAAAATCAAAATACTTAGATCTGACAGAGGTGGAGAGTACTCCTCAAATGCCTTTCGAGAGTATTGCAGGGATCTAGGAATTAAGAAACAACACACTGCATCCTACATGCCACAGCAGAATGTTACGGAACGGAAAAACCGTAGCATTCTCGACATGACAAGGACTATGCTGAAGGAGAAAAGTCTACCGAAGAATTTCTGGGAAGAGGCAATTGCATGTACTGCCTATCTGCTCAATAGGTGTCTAACCAAGAGTGCAAGATTCAAAGCACCACAAGAAGCATGGAGTGGATATAAGCCAAGCATGACACACCTTAATATCTTTGAGTGCGTCGCCTATGCTCAAGTTCTAGAAGCGAGAAGGAAAAAACTTGATGATAGTGGCGAGAAGTGCATCTTCATCGGCTACAGTGAGGAGTCAAAGGCATACAAACTCTACAACCCACTAACTAATAAAGTGGTGGTGAGTAGAGATGTAGTATTCTACGAGGAAGAAGCCTAGAAATGGAACGAGGAAGATTCGGCCAAAGAAAATCAAGTTGAGATTGAAGAACATGAAGAAGAGGAGCATGAAACCAGGAGTAGACACCTACAACACCCTTTTCCGCCAAACCATCTGCACGCAGAAGTCCAACGATACATTCCATCTCCTCTGGAAGTATTCCATCAAATCAAAATTCAGCCAGCACTTTATCATCTAATTCTCCTTCACCCTTGGCTCCTATCAAAATGAGGAGCCTCAATGATATCTATGTCAAAACCGAGGAAGTAAATTTGTTCTGCTTGAATGTGGACCACGAGCCTCTTACATTTGAGGAGGTTGTAGAAGAAGAATATTGGAGGACGGCTATGGAAGAGGAGATCCAGGCCATTGAGAAGAACCATACGTGGGATCTGACTTTACTTCCTCAAGTTCAAAGAACTGTTGATGTCAAATGGGTGAACAAGATCAAGCAAAATGCTGATGGTGAGAATGATCACTACAAGGAAAGGCTCGTAGCAAAGGGCTATAAATAGAAATACGGAGTGGAGTAAGAAGAAGACTTCGCTCCTGTTGCTCACCTTAACACTGTGAGGATGATTCTCTCCCTTACAGCCCATCACAGTTGAATGATCTACCAACTGGATGTGAAATCTGCATTCTTGAATGAAATTCTGGAAGAAGAGGTCTATGTTGACCAGCCTGAAGGTTTTGTTATTCAAGGGGAGGAACACAAGGTGTATCGACTGAAGAAAGCCCTCTATGGGTTGAAACAAGCTCCACGTGCTTGGAATACATGTATCAACAACTATCTTCAAGAGAACAGCTTCGCCCAATGTCCATATGAGCATGCAGTTTACATCAAGAAGAATGCTCATGGCGATATGCTTATAGCATGCCTGTATGTTGATGATTTGCTATTTATAGGAAACAGCCGGCTGATGTTTGATGAATTCAAGAAGGCCATTTTTAAGGAGTTCGAGATGACCGACGGAGGTCTGATGTCCTTTTTTCTGGGCATTGAAGTGAAGCACAACATGGTGGCATCTATATATCTTAGAAGAAGTATGCCAAGGAATTGCTTGAAAAGTTCAAGATGACTGATTGTAATGTCGTAAATGTGCCTGTAGCAACGGGCTTAAAACTGACAAAGGACGGAGAAGGAAAAAGCGTTGACTCGACTATATTCAAGAGTCTGATTGGAAGCCTAAGGTATCTCACAATCACAAGGTCGAATATCTTCTACAGTGTTGGGCTTCTAAGTAGGTACATGGAAGTACCAAAAGAATCACATTGGCTAGTCGTAAAAAGAATCTTCAGGTACGTCAAAAGAACAATGGAATTCAATCTTTTCTATCCATACAATGATGAAGTAATGCTATATGGATACTCAAACAGTGATTGGGGAGGTGACCAAGATGAAAGAAAGAGCACCACTGGCTATGTATTCTATCTTGGATTGACTGTTTTCACATGGAACTCAAAGAAGAAAAGTGTTGTTGCTTTGTCCACATGTGAAGTAGAGTACGTGGCAGTATCATCCACGGTCTGTAAGGCGATTTGGTTAAGAAACCTGCTAAAGGAGTTGAAGCATCTACAGGAAGAATCCACAGTCATATATGTGGATAACAAGTTAGCAATCGAGCTACCCAAAAATCTGGTGCAGCATGGAAGGAGCAAGCACATCGATACTACGTATCACTTCTTAAGAGATCAAGTAAAGCAGAAAATGGTGAAATTGGAGTATTGTCATACTACTGAATAGGTGGCAGACATTTTCACCAAGGCACTATCGACGGATACATTCAGACGACTAAGATCGATGCTTGGAATGAAGCCTGTTTTGGTTTGAAGGGGAGTGTTGGAACGTCCAAACCAAATGGATGGTAACGTTGGAATTTTCACATTTTCCACATGTTGTGGCCGATGGGTTTCCAAATGTTTGAAACTGATAGAATAAATGTAGTTAATGAGGATATATTAGGTATTTCACATAAGTAGCAGTGACTATATAAGGAGGTGTTGTGCTGCACGTTCAAAAAAAAAAAAGAAAAAAAAAAAAAGCAAATCAAGCTAGAAAGCTTTTTTAATATTCAGAGTTTTTTTTTGTTTTTTTTTTCTTCCCTTCTTGTACAAGTGTTTGAATCATCTCCTAAGGCTTTGTAAAGCCAACAGAAATGGCTTCATTTTAGACCAGAAGACCTCAACAGTGTGACCCACCAAATGGAAAGCTCACATGTATTACATGCATGCCAAATTGGCACACGAGCTTCTGCAGAAATGGGCAAGCTCTACAATCCGCGTGGACTGAACAGATCTCAGTCTATACATAACAGACCAAGTTTTTCGGATAGTGGATAGTATCAAAATGTAGTGGCAGGAAAAGAGAGAGGATAGTGGGTAGTATCAAAATGTAGCGCCAGACAGAGAGAGAGAGAGAGAGAGAGAGAGAGAGAGATTTTCTAGCCTGTGTGCTGCATAAGCATAGGATAAATGTCGCAGCAACAACAGTCTAGTGGTGATATGAGTACTAACCATTAGATAGGCCCCACCATGGATCGTCTACTATCCAACCAGCTGTCCCGTCGGTGAATTCACCTAGCGAAGTAAAAAGGAGTGAAAAATTAAAATGTCCAAGTAAAAATGACTAGAATAGAATTCTGAACCAACATTTACGAACTTGCAAATACAGGCACATACACATCTATAGTTCAAATTGCAAATTAGTACCGTTGGCTCAAATTATACATGACTAATATAATATGAAAGCTAAGCAGGTTGCTAATCCATTCGTATAGCTAAAAGCCTGAAAATGCTAGAAAATTTCAGCTCGAGTCAACTGGCAAAAAAACAATTTTCTTTGGTTGAAATGATAATGGAGCCAATAATTTGATTACAGTCACTAATTGCAGTCGTGCAATAATAGTTTCCACTACAACAGCCAATATGGTGGCTGGTGTGGTGAAAGCGGCAACTGATGATCTTGCTAGGAAAAGGTGATCCCTGCCCTCCGTAATTGAGGGAGTTTCCCTGACCCTTTCACAATCTTCTCTTTAATTTAGTATTCGGGAAAAATAAAAAATAAAATTCAACATATGATATAAAAGGAATCATCATTCTATAGAAGGCCATCAATTACATTTGCTTTCCCATGGTATTAAAAAATGGTTACATAACAGTAATGGTGGGACCCATTAGGTCATGCAGGGCTGTAATGCCTATTATGAGAAATGAGCCCATAACAGGCCAATATGGGGGTGCAACGGGCCAATATGGGGTTTGTCATGGGCCAATACTCCGTAATGGTCCGATACAGGGACGAAATGTTTCTTCCCCAATTTTTATTTTTTTTTATTTTTTTTATTTTTTTTAAATTTTTATCGTTATAGCTTCTATCATGATGCCCATAAGTTGTTGTGGCCATCATTAGCGTTATTGAACACCTTGCTTATCCACAAAGAAAAAGCCTACCAAAAAAATAGACATGCTTCGTTTTCCTATAAAATATGTGGTGAAAAGTAAATGTTATATGAGATCATATGGAATTAGAAGGTACAAACACCTTATCAATATTTAGTGAACATCGATGAACACGTATGTGACACCTATAGTTAATGGATGAACAAAATTCTCGGGAGCACTTATCACATTTTTGCACCTTATGAGGGGTCAACAAGGGCCAACCCGGGAGACCTGCTGCACAAAGGAAATGATAGCCAATCAATAACATAGACCCACTACTTCAATCTGAAGACAACCTATGGCTAGCTACAACCCGAAATACCTACTTGTGACACTTGACATACATTTTCAAGCTCACCACTAGCCTTAGCAGCTGCTTGAGCCAAGGCAACAACAGCTTCAGGAAATTTGAGAGTTTGCATTTGTTTAGAGTTAAGCAATAGAAGGCTTATATAGCCGATGTAAATGCAATACAATATATGAGTACTGGATGCCATTGATACCAACTCCTGTCATGCCCCAGACTCGGTGACCGGACTCGCAAGGAACCCGATAGCCGGTTCCGGCCACAACAACCTCTGTAGTACCCCATTCTCAATTCCTGGCTCAGGTTACAATCCTGAGATCCCACAATGAGGATTTCTATAGCATAAATCTAATCCGTTAGAGAATACCCAAGATCATAATATGGTAATCTCAGAAAGTAACCAAAGGAACGCATTGCAAAATCCATTAAGAATTTAAACTTTACAGGTACATAAGGCCTAAAAGGAAATACATAAGGTAAGAAGGAAGAGATAGGTCTACAACAGGTCCTTAGCACGCTCCAATCTAATGCTTCACCACTACTGCGCCGACTTAAGATCACCTACACGCATCAATCGTGCATAAGCTTATAGAAAGCTTAGAGGGCGGTGTAAGGTGTGTGACGATGGTGCTCAAAAGAAATAGGAGGATGCAGAGGGAACCATGAATGATACCAATGCTACTAGCCGTACTGAGGCTAAACTATGAATGCAGTAAGCCGTACCAAGGCTATGCAATGCAATACGTGAGTATTGGATGCCATACCGAGGCGATGTAATAAAAGGCTTATACAGCTGATGCAATGCAATATGAAGTAATGTCAGTCCTCATATCCAATCCACATGTCAAGTACAGTCCCATCATAAGGAATCCACTGGGGTCAAGCACACTGCAGGATGACTGCCGCTTGCAAGACTCGAACAGTCAAATGAGGGTAAGAGACCTCACTACCTACCTGTGGATAGTTAATCACCAGCGAGGCTCAACAGTAGCGGACTCATTCACGAGCTAGTCAAACTCAGCCTAGCTATTGCCCTCTCACTCAGGCAGGTAAGACTAAACCCCATCCCAACTGACCTCGTAATAGTGGGAGTCACGGCCTAACGGTATAAGGCACTAAGGCACTCATGATTTCCACTCGGTCTCAGCGTTGAGGCGTTTCCTCAGTACCGTGGAAGTTTAGGGGCTTTCACGTAGGGACATCCTATGCACCCCAAATGCTTAAGAATCATTTTCGGCATCCACACACGGTTATCCATGATATATTTATGAAGGCTATGGCCTAACGAAGCAAGGGCGAATATCCAGCAAAGAAGACCGCCTCACGTCCGCTCCTGTCCTCACTCTTCCCTCTAAGAGTGATGAATTTGTTGTATTTACTAATGCTTCGTGTATTGGCTTGGGTGTTGTCTTAATACAACGCGGGAGACCAGTGGCTTATGCATCTCACTAGCTCAAGGTCCATGAGTTGAACTACCCCACACATGAATTGGAGCTGGCAGCAGTCGTCTTCACACTAAAGGTGTGGAGACACTATCTCTATGGGGTTAGGTTCGAGCTCTTCTCTGACCACAAGAGCTTGAAGTGCCTATTCACTTAGTCTGAGCTGAACATGAGGCAGAGGCGTTGGATAGAGCTCTTGAAGAACTATGATTTTGATCTCCAGTACCACCCAAGCAAGGTGAATGTGGTGGCAAATGCCCTCAGCCATCAACCACGAGACCTGGTGGCACATATGATGATTCAGGAGTGGAAGATGCTTGAAAATATAGTAGAGTATGACTTCGATTTTAGTCTGTAGTCTTCTATCGTTCAGCTATTGAGTCTGTCGATTCAACCCTCTCTTGTTGCAAGGGTGATCGAGGCAGACGAGTCATTACAGGATTGCCGAGCAGAGGCAGCATCTAAGAGTCAGACAGAATGGCAGATTGGTTCTGATAGTAGACTTCACTTGTAAGACCTGTATTCTAGTCCATACTGTTCCGTCGACTCTCGCGATCCTTCTCGACGAATTCCGACAACTCACGACCTATGATTGATGTTTGCGCACAACTCTAAGTCGTATCCAGTAAATCTGAGTCGGTTTAATTTGAGGTGTGTACCATTGTGACTGCGTCGTCGCCGTGATTCCAATGTCGCGACTCGTGCACTGACCCAATACCCAGGCCAGGAAATGTGGGCCTGCGTTCAATTCGAGGAAAATGCCACGCATTTGTAATTTCAAGAGAATCTCTACCCAATGTCACATCAATCAATCAATCAAGAGTCAAATACACATCACTTTACACCCCATCCCTAAGCAACCCCAAAGTCAAAGCTACACATCCCTTACATGTCAAGTACACATCACTCACCCATCACCCATCACTCACAATCCCTCTCTCATCTCTTTTATCTCTCACATTTTCTCCATTCTTTTCCAAAAAAAAAACTCCAAGCAACCCAACGTCCAAAAAATTTTCCATGGGAGAGGAGAGCTAGGGTGGCCCACCTTCCTACATCTCATCTCTACCATCCAAGTTTCATCTCAACCGTTGAAATTGTTCCTATGGAGCCATATCATGCATTGGCGAAAGAAGGAAGAAGAGATCAAAGGTGGGTGGTTTTATTTATTGATTTTATGATTTCAGGGCCCACATATGTGGGACCCATCTTGATGTATGTATTATATAAGGAGGGCCCATAGTGGCGAGGTCCCTCCCTTCCATCACGTCTCTCTCTCTCTCTATCCCTCTCCCTTGTGATGACCCATGGCCCACCTAAATTTGATCCAGATCATCCAGTGGTCAGTTGGATGGTCCAGCAGCCCTAAACAAAGGAAAACACAAACAGCAGCTTGATCCAACGTGGGGCCCACCATCTTGACGTGCTGCATCTGCATGTAGGACCCACCAGCATGGGAGTGGATTGGCTAGAGCGCCACACGCAGCTGCAGCTGCTGATGCTGAGACGTCAGCAAGTTTTATGGACACCCCTTTTTTATATATATCTATATATTATAATATGATATGTTATATATTTGGTGGGCCATGTGTCTGGACCCCACCACGATGCCTATGTTATTCCCACACCGTCCATTCATTTAACTGGACGGGCAGAGCTTTCAGTAGCCACCAAGGCGTATGGCTTCATCCAGCCGTCATTGACTAGGACGGTGGACTCCACCCTGATGCATTATTTTGTTCAAACCGTTCATCCATTTGCTGGTGGGGCCACCTTACACTTTGTATCCACGCCAATCATACAACTCTGGCCCCACCATGTGGAATCCATGTCGTTCAACACCTTGGATGGGTGGGACCCACCTTATGTATTACACCATCACCGTCCAATCTCTGGACGGTGATTGGCTGGACGCTGGTCCATGTAAAATAAAAGTAAATAAATATAATAATGATATAATAATAATAGTAATTATATAATACAATATATTAGATATATGGTGGGCCCTACGTGGAACCCACCTTGTTTACAACGTAATGGATGGTATGCGCTGACAGCAGCAATATAGCTGCTGTCATGACGTCATCAGGGCCTATGGGACCCACATGCGGCAAGTATGTCATCCGAACCATCCAGCGGTTCTTTGGACCCCACCTTGAAATACGTGTTGTCCTTGCACCCTTCACCAGTACGTGGGGTCCACCCTGGTATGTGTTTCATTCACCGTCCATTTAAGGACGGTGGAATCCACCTATACAGCTAGCGTATTAACACAGCAAGTGCTGTGGGCCAGTACGATGTATGTGTTATATATGTACTCCGCCCGTCCATTTCTGGACGCCTGGGGCTATCCCACACGTGTGACACGTGTGGGGTGTGACCCACTTGATGTTCGTGTGCTATATTCCACACCCTCCATTGGCCGGGAAGGTGGATCCCACCTCAATGTAAAGGTTGTATTCACACCGTCCAGATATCTGGGCGGTGGAAATCCACCGTGATGCACGTGTCTCATCCGTGCTGTCCAATTACGGACGTGGGACCACACCTGGTGTGTGATGTCCACACGTGGGACGTGGACCACACCTCAATACACGTGTTATACACACACTGTCCATCCGTTTTTCAATGGAAGGGGCGCACCATGATATGGGTGCTGTGCAGCCATGCCATCCATCCACTAGATGTGTGGACCCCACCGTGATTTATGTATTTTATCCCCACCATTCATCTGTACGGTGGGTACCACAGTGATGCGTTTATCATATCTAAAATGTCCGTCCATTTTGCTGACGGTAGGGCCCACCTTGCTGGTATTTGTATCTGTACCATCCATTGATGCTATGGGGCCAGCCGTGATGTATTTGTTTCATCATGCTTGGATGTGCTAAGGAGCCCCACTGTGTTGTATGTGTTTCATCCACACCGTCCAGAATGCTTGGACGGTGTTGGACAGTGTTTAGGCGGTACTGTCGACCCCACCTCAATGTATGTTTTATATCCACACCATCCAGAGTGTTTGGACGGTGCTGGACAATGTATGGAAGGTGCTATTTTTACATGGGCAATGTCTAGCCCGTGCTGATTTACATTGAAAATGTTTGGACGGTACCGTGGGCTCTACTGCAATGTATGTACCCACCCTGCCCATCTGGTGGGGGCCATTCACTGCATATGCGGGGCCTACCTGTTATATATTAGGCCCATGTGATGGGGCCCACCTTGGTGTACGTACTCTATAATCGCACCGTCCAAGGGCCTACCGTTGATGCGTGTACTGTATATCTACATCGTCCATTTGTGCGGCTCGCCGTGATGAATGTATTGTATTTCTATGTCGACCATTGATGCGGCCCGATTTGATATCCACGAGGCATATTGGTGCGGCCCAAGTAATGGGGCCCATTGCGATGTATTTGAGGCTCATGGGCAAGGCCCGCTGTGATGTATTCAAGGCCCATAGGCATGGCCCATTGTAATTTGTTTGAGGCCCTTGTATGAAGCCCAACGCGATATATGAGAGGCCCATGAATAGGGCCCGATGTGATGTATGTGTGGCCGTTACGTTGTGTATGAATCTCTTATGTGGGTCACTCCTTGAGAGCAATGTCGATTAGATGTCCACATTGATGGGCAATGATGGTTAGATGTCCTCATTGTGACCTTTCCTTTGGCCTTATTAGGCCTATTCTTGCCAATTATGATCTCGATTGTCGTGGCCGATTGCCGATTCCGATTGACGTGACCGATTTACCGATTCTGATTATCGATCTATCCCGATTGACGTGACCGATTTGTCGATTTTGATTATCGATCGATCCCGATTATCATGGCCAATTGTCAATTCCGATTAACGTGATCGATTTGCCGATTTTGATTATCGATCATTCTCGATTGACGTGACCGATTTGCCAATTTTGATTATCGATCGATCCCGATTGTCGTAGCCGATTGTTGATTTCGATTAACGTGACCGATTTGCCGAGTCTGATAATCGATCTATCCCGATTGTCGTGACCGATTTGCCGATTCTGATTATCGATCGATCTCGATTGTCGTGGCCGATTACCGATTTCGATTGACGTGACCGATTTATTGATTCTAATAATCGATCTATCCCGATTGTCGTGACCGATTTGCCGATTCTGATTATCGATCGATCCCAATTATCCTGGCCGATTGCCGATTCCGATTGACATGACCGATTTGTCGATTATGATTATCGATCGATCCCGATTATCGTGATTGATTACCGATTTCAATTGATGTGGCCGATTTACCGATTTTCGATTGTTGTAAGCCCATTTGATGTATATGAGGCCGAGTATCGAGGCCGATTCCGAGTGTCCATTCCGATTGTTAAGGGCGATCTCGAATGTTGAGGCCGATTGTCGAGACTTATATAATATATACGTGACCCATAGTTGAGGCCTATTGTGATGTGTATTCAGCCTGTGTTCAAGGCCTAATGTGAATATGAGGTATATGTAATAAGGCCCAGTGTGATGTATTTAAGGCCTATGGGCAAGGCCCATTGGGATGTATCCGTGGCCTATGGGCAAGGCCATTGTGATGTGTATTAGGCCCATGATGCATGACCTATTTGATGTATTCGAGACTCATATGCAGGGCTCACATGTCATGTATTTGAGGCCCATGAGCAAGGCCCACCTATTGCATATATGTGGCCTTTGAGTAATGCTCATTTTGTTGTATATTAGACCTTTGTGTAAGGTTGTGGGCCCATTATATATTTGGCTCTATGTGGGCCATTCCTTGGAGGCGATGATGGTTAAATGTCTACATTGTCGAGGCCGATTGTTGATGCCGGTTGATGATGCCGATTATGAGTATGTGACAGCATGGCATCACGATACATGCCCATATGCATCATCTGCATGTTTGTTATGAGATGTGGTTGACCATTGCATATGTCATTAGGTATGTTGTTACGAGACTCCCTGATAGGCGGAGATTGTCTCACATGAGTACACGGTATGCGCAGGATTGATGTATGGCTGGATTGTATGACTCATGCATCTTGTATTATGTGTTGTGATTACTGTACGCCCTAGCGACATCAGGGCCATAGCCTCCACAGGTATTTCGTGGATGATTAGATGGGACACCGAAAATCTGTTCTACATGAGGTGCTATAGATATCCCTGAGTGAAAGTCCCTAAACCTTCTTGGTTGCAGAGGTTGCTCCAACGTCTAGGCCGAGTGGATGTATGAGCGCATGAGGGCCGTATACCGTTAGGCCGCGTCTCTCACTGTGTCGTGGTCGGTTAGAAGGGGGTGCGGCCTTACCTGCCTAAGAGGAGGGGGCGATGCTAGGCTGAGTCTGACCGGCTCGAGGAATGGGTCCGCTATCGACGAGCTGGGCCCGATATTGGCAGGCGGATAGTGAGGTCTCTTCCACTCGCCTTATTGCGCGTGATGGGGCGGCAATATGGTTTAAAGTGTAATAGACCCCGGTGATTTTCCAAAGAGAAACCGTACTGATATGTAGACTTATTGAGCAGAAATTTCATACTCATTCATTCATTATCCACTTAGGCTGGTGGTGCGCAACCATTTGTTACGTGTACCTTCGCATCGCCAGGATTTCAGTTAGGCGCGCAACTAACCTGAGATCAGGAGTTGACCACATTGAGTCTGACTATCCAAATTTAGGTATGAGACTGGTTTGGATAGAAGTCCCTTGTGATGGACCCCGTAGCTTACGATATTACGTACTATCATCCAGACTTCACACTCCAGCTTGGTCATTTCATTCGCATCGCATATTGCATTGCATCCTCAGCACATAATATTTAGCTTACTGTCTCGCATTGCATAGCTGATCCACATTACTTCCTCAGTATATGATATTGGTCATTATATTTTTACATCGCATATCTTGAATAAGGCTGATGGTATTTATGGATCTATCAGTATGTTTTCGCATTATTCTGATATTGTATGGTTTATGTGCCTATTAGTATTTCCGCTTACTCTGATTACTCTGATATTGTTTACTTGACACTTACCTTGTGCATACACTTTCACCATCCACTAAGCTTTCTATAAGCTTATGCACGATAGATGCATGCAGGTGGCATTAGGTTACAGCAACATTGAGCTTGGAGTGTGCAGCGGACTTGTGGAGCTTTGATTTTTGACATGTATATTTTCCTTTCAGCATTATATTCAAATGTTTATATTAGTGGATATGTGATGATGATGTTGCCTTTGTGATTTGGGTATACTTGTGGTTATGCTTAATACGAGTTAAAGGTACATTGGAAAATCCTCCTTATAGGATCCTAGGATCGGAATCTGGCGTATGGACGCTGGGTGCCGAGAATGGGGTACTACGGAGGCTGTCGGCACTGGATTCGGTGATCGAAAATTTTGTGAGCTCGGTTTCTGAGTTTGGGGCGTGGCAGAAGTTGGTATAAGAGCATAACTTGGGAATACCTGAAGATAACATCACATATCTACTGATAGCTATCCTTTCACTCTATGATTGTTGAGAACTTATAATGGTTAGATCCCCATGTTCGAATAACTTAGAGATTTTCTAATATAGCTCCCTACCGTTGAGATTATGAGGTTGCATAGTATTTCAGTTTCGATCTTTTTTTATCAGGATCCGAGGTCCAGTTGGATCATCGTAGTGTTGATGAGGCATTTTGGGAGTGGGAGGCTGAAATTTGCAGGTGTTGTCACCATCTCTTAGGTGTTTGATTATATTGGCCTGTTGTATTCGGATAGGACTTCCCTCCCTTGGTTGAGCTCCGTATTGGTTGTGTTGTGTTTTAAATTTCGAGGACGAAATTTTTATTAGGTGGGGAGAGCTGTAAGACCTGTATTATAGTCCATACTGTTCCGTCGACTCTCGCGATCCTTCCCGACGAATTCCGGCAACTCACGACTTATGATTGATATTTGTGCGCAACCCTAAGTCGTATCCTATAAATCTGAGTTGGTTTAATTCGAGGCATGTACCATTGTGACTGAGTCGTCACCGCGATTCTAATGTCGCGACTCGTGCACCGACCCGATACCCAGGCCAGGAGATGTGGGCCTGCGTTCAATTGGAGGAAAACGCCGCGCATTTGTAATTTCAAGAGAATCTCTACCCAATGTCATATCAATCAATCAATCAAGGGTCAAGTACACATCACTTCACACCCCATCCCTAAGCAACCCCAAAGTCAAAGCTACCCATCCCTTACATGTCAAGTACAAATCACTCACCCATCACCCATCACCCACAATCCCTCTCTCATCTCTTTTATCTCTCGCATTTTCTCCATTCTTTTCCAAAAAAAACTCCAAGCAACCCAACGTCCAAAAAAATTTCGATGTGAGAGGAGAGCTAGGGTGGCCCACCTTCCTACATCTCATCTCTACCATCCAAGTTTCATCTCAACCGTTGAAATTGTTCCTATGGAACCGTATCATGCATTGGCGGAAGGAGGAAGAAGAGATCAAAGGTGGGTGGTTTTATTTATTGATTTTATGATTTGAGGGCCCACATATGTGGGACACATCTTGATGTATGTATGATATAAGGAGGGCCCATAGTGGCGAGGTCCCTCCCTTTCATCACGTCTCTCTCTCTCTCTATCCCTCTCCCTTGTGATGACCCATGGCCCACCTAATATTTGATCTAGACCATCCAATGGTTAGTTGGATGGTCCAGCAGCCCTAAACAAAGGAAAACACAAATAGCAGCTTGATCCAACATGGGGCCCACCATCTTGACGTGCTGCATCTGCACGTAGGACCCACCAGCCTGGGAGTGGATTGGCTAGAGCGCCACACGCAGCTGCAGCTGCTGATGCTGAGACGTCAGCAAGTTTTCTGGACACCCCTTTTTTATATATATCTATATATTATAATATGATATGTTATATATTTGGTGGGCCACGTGTCTGGACCCCACCACGATGCCTATGTTATTCCCACACCGTCCATTCATTTAACTGGACGGGCAGAGCTTTCAGTAGCCACCAAGGTGTATGGCTTCATCCAGCCGTCATTGACTAGGACGGTGGACTCCACCCTGATGCATTATTTTGTTCAAACCGTTCATCCATTTGCTGGTGGGGCCCACCTTACACTTTGTATCCACGCCAATCATACAACTCTGGCCCCACCATGTGGAATCCATGCCGTTCAACACCTTGGATGGGTGGGACCCACCTTGTGTATTACACCATCACCGTCCAATCTCTGGACGGTGATTGGCTGGACGCTGGTCCATGTAAAATAAAAGTAAATAAATATAATAATGATATAATAATAATAGTAATTATATAATACAATATATTAGATATATAGTGGGCCCTACGTGGAACCCACCTTGTTTACAACATAATGGATGGTATGCGCTGACAGCAGCAATATAGCTGCTGTCATGACGTCATCAGGTCCTATGGGACCCACATGCGGCACGTATGTCATCCGAACCGTCCAGCGGTTCTTTGGACCCCACCTTGAAATACGTGTTATCCTTGCACCCTTCAGCAGTACGTGGAGTCCACCCTGATATGTGTTTCATCCACCATCCATTTGAGGACGGTGGAATCCACCTATACAGCTGGCGTATTAACACAGAAAGTGTTGTGGGCCAGTACGATGTTTGTGTTATATATGTACTCCGCCCGTCCATTTCTGGACGCGTGGGGCTATCCCACATGTGTGACACGTGTGGGGTGTGACCCACTTGATGTACGTGTGCTATATTCCACACCCTCCATTGGCCAAGAAGGTGGACCCCACCTCAATGTATAGGTTGTATTCACACCATCCAGATATCTGGACGGTGGAAATCCACCGTGATGCACGTGTCTCATCCGTGCTATCCAATTATGGACGTGGGACCACACTTGGTGTGTGATGTCCACACGTGGGATGTGGACCACGCCTCAGTACATGTGTTATACACACAGTCCATCCGTTTTTCTATGGAAGGGGCGCACCATGATATGGGTGCTGTGCAGCCACGCCGTCCATCCACTAGATTTGTGGACCCCACCGTGATTTATGTATTTTATCCCCACCATTCATCTGTACGGTGGGTACCACAGTGATGCGTTTATCATATCTAAAATGTCCGTCCATTTTGCTGACGGTAGAGCCCACCTTGTTGGTATATGTATCTGTACCATCCATTGATGCTATGGGGCCAGCCGTGATGTATTTGTTTCGTCCACGCCGTCCAGGCAATCTGGGCGGTGCTGGACATGCTTGGATGTGCTAAGGAGCCCCGCTGTGTTGTATGTGTTTTATCCACACCGTCCAGGCGTCCAGAATGCTTGGACGGTGCTGGACAGTGTTTGGGCAGTACTATCGACCCCACCTCAATGTATGTTTCATATCCACACCATCCAGATTGTTTAGACGGTGCTGGACAATGTATGGAAGGTGCTATTTTTACATGGGCAATGTCTAGCCAGTGTTGATTTCCGTGGAAAATGTTTGGACGGTACCGTGGGCTCTATTGCAATGTATGTACCCACCCTGCCCATCTGGCGGGGGCCATTCACTGCGTATGCAGGGCCCACCTGTTATATATTAGGCCCATGTGATGGGGCCCACCTTGGTGTACGTACTCTATATTTGCACTGTCCAAGGGCCTACCATTGATGCGTGTACTGTATATCTACACCGTCCATTTGTGTGGCTCGCCGTGATGAATGTATTGTATATCTATGTCGACCATTGATGCGGCCCGATTTGATATCCACGAGGCATATTGGTGCGGCCTAAGTAATGGGGCCCATTGCGATGCATTCGAGGGTCATGGGCAAGGCCCGCTATGATGTATTCAAGGCCCATGGGCATGGCCCATTGTGATTCGTTTGAGGCCCTTGTATGAAGCCCAACGCGACATATGAGAGGCCCATGAATAGGGCCCAATGTGATGTATATGTGGCCGTTACGTTGTGTATGAATCTCTTATGTGGGTCACTCCTTGAGAGCAATGTCGGTTAGATGTCCACATTGATGGGCAATGATGGTTAGATGTCCTCATTATGACCTTCCCTTTGGCCTTATTAGGCCTATTCTTGCCAATTATGATTATCGATCGATCTCGATTGTCGTGGCCGATTGCCGATTCCGATTGACGTGACCGATTTACCGATTCTGATTATTGATCTATCCCGATTGACGTGACCGATTTGTCGATTTTGATTATCGATCGATCCCGATTGTCATGGCCGATTGTCGATTTCGATTGACGTGACCGATTTGTCGATTCTGATTATCGATCTATCCCAATTGACGTGACCGATTTGTCGATTTTGATTATCAATCGATCCCGATTGTCGTGGTCGATTGTCGATTCTGATTAACGTGACCGGTTTGCCGATTCTGATTATCGATCTATCCCGATTGACGTGACCGATTTGTCGATTTTGATTATCGATTGATCCCGATTGTCGTGGCCGATTGTTGATTCCGATTAACGTGAACGATTTGCCGAGTCTGATAGTCGATCTATCCCGATTGTCGTGACCGATTTGCCGATTCTGATTATCAATCGATCCCGATTGTCGTGGCCGATTGCCGATTCCGATTGACGTGACCGATTTGCTGATTCTAATAATTGATCTATCCCAATTGTCATGACTGATTTGCCGATTCTGATTATCGATCGATCCCAATTATCCTGGCCGATTGCTGATTCCGATTGACATGGCCGATTTGCCGATTATAATTATCGATCAATCCCGATTGTCGTGACTGATTACCGATTTCAATTGATGTGGCCGATTTACCGATTTCTGATTGTTGTAAGCCCATTTGATGTATATAAGGCCGAGTATCGAGGCCGATTCCGAGTGTCCATTCCGATTGTTAAGGGCGATCTCGAATGTTGAGGCCGATTGTCGAGACCTATATAATATATACGCGACCCATAGTTGAGGCCTATTGTGATGTGTATTCAGCCCGTGTTCAAGGCTTAATGTGAATATGAGGTATATGTAATAAGGCCCATTGTGATGTATTTAAGGCCTATGGGCAAGGCCCATTGGGATGTATCCGTGGCCTATGGGCAAGGCCATTGTGATGTGTATTAGGCCCATGATGCATAGCTTATTTGATGTATTCGAGACTCATATGCAGGGCCCACATGTCATGTATTTGAGGCCCATGAGCAAGGCTCACCTATTGCGTATATGTGGCTTTTGAGTAATGTTCATTGTGTTGTATATTAGACCTTTGTGTGAGGTTGTGGGCCCATTATATATTTGGCTCTATGTGGGCCATTCCTTGGAGGCGATGATGGTTAAATGTCTACATTGTTGAGGCCGATTGTTGATGCCGGTTGATGATGCCGATTATGAGTATGTGACAACATAACATCACGATACATGCCCATACGCATCATCTGCATGTTTGTTATGAGATGTGGTTAACCATTGCATATGTCATTGGGCATGTTGTTATGAGACTCCCTGATAGGCGGAGATTGTCTCACATGAGTACACGGTATGCGCAAGATTGATGTATGGCTGGATTATATGACTCATGCATCTTGCATCGTGCGTTGTGATTGCTATACGCTCTAGCGACATCAGGGCCGTAGCCTCCACAGGTATTTTGTGGATGGCCAGATGGGACACTGGAAATCTGTTCTACATGGGGTACTATAGATATCCTCGGGTGAAAGTCCCTAAACCCTCTTGGTTGCAGAGGTTGCTCCAACGTGTAGATCGAGTGGATGTATGAGTGCATGAGGGCCGTATACCATTAGGCTTATCTCCCACTATGTCGTGGTTGGTTGAAAGGGGGTGTGGCCTTACCTGCCCTAGAGGAGGGGGCGATGCTAGGCTGAGTCTGACCAGCTCGAGGAATGGGTCCGCTATCGACGAGTTGGGCCCAATATTGGCAGGCGGATAGTGAGGTCACTTCCACTCACCTTATTACGCGCGATGGGGCGGCAATATGGTTTAGAGTGTAATAGACCCTGGTGATTTTCCAAAGAGGAACCGTACTTATTTGTAGACTTATTGAGTAGGAATTGTATACTCATTCATTCACTATCCACTCGGGCTGGTGGTGCGTAACTATTTGTTACGTGTACCTTCGCATGGCCAGGATTTCAGTTGGGCGCGCGACTAACTTGAGATCAGGAGTTTATCACATTGAGTTTGACTATCCAAATTGAGGTATGGGACTGGTTAGGATAGAAGTCCCTTGTGATGGACCCCGTAGCTTGCGATACTACGTACTATCATCCCGACTTCACACTCCAGCTTGGTCATTTCATTCACATCGCATATTGCATTACATCCTCAACACATAATATTTAGCTTACTGTCTCGCATTGCATAGCTGATCCACATTGCTTCCTCAGTATATGATGTTGGTCATTCCATTTTTGCATCACATATCCTGAATAAGGCTGATGGTATTTATGGATCTATCAGTATGTTTTCGCATTATTCTGATATTGTATGGTTTATGTGTCTGTCAGTATTTCCGCTTACTCTGATTACTCTGATATTGCTTACTTGACACTTACCTTGTGCTTCACTACCCACTAAGCTTTCTATAAGCTTATGCACAATAGATGCGTGCAGGTGGCGTTAAGTTACAGCAACATTGAGCTTGGAGTGTGCAGCAGACTTGTGGAGCTTTGATTTTTGACATGTGTATTTTCCTTTCAGCATTGTATTCAAATGTTTATATTAGTGGATATGTGATGATGATGTTGCCTTTGTGATTTGGGTATACTTGTGGTTATGCTTAATACGAGTTAAAGGTACATTGAAAAATCCTCCTTGTAGGATCCCAGGATCGGAATCTGGCGTATGGACGCTGGGTGTCGAGAATGGGGTATTACGGAGGCTGTCGGCACCGGATTCGGCGATCGAAAATTTTGTGAGCCCGGTTTTCGAGTTTGAGGCGTGACATCACTTTAGAGGCCAATTATGTGTCCCGGATATTCTTGAGTTGCGCAGAGATCTTATGACCAAGGCACATCGATCACGGTTTTCTATCCACCCTGGCTCGACAAAGATGTACCGTGATATAAGACGACAGTATTTTTGAGAAGGGATGAAGCGCCGGATCACTAGTTTTTTGGCAGAGTGTGACACATGCCAGCATGTCAAGGTCAATCATCAGAGACCCCCTTGTCCATTACAGCCGTTGAACATCCCGACGTGGAAGTGGGAGCACGTGTAGACAAATTTTATCATGGGTTTGCCGAGGACTCAGCGCGGTCACGACACCATTTGGGTCGTCGTTGATCGTCTAATGAAGTCGGCACATTTTCTTGCAATTCACGCAACTTGGCCTTTGAACCGGCTTATGAGGTTATTCATTGAGGAGATTGTGAGACTGCACGACGTTCCAATCTTGATCATTTCTAACCGAGACCCGATGTTCATGTCTCAGTTTTGGAGGAGCTTTCAGAGAACGATGGGGTCGATTTTGTAGCTCAGCACTGCGTACCATCCGCAAACCGATAGCCAAACCAAGAGTGTCAATCAGATCCTTGAGGACATGCTTCGGGCCTGCATGATTGACTTCAGGGGTAGATGGGATGAGCATCTGCGATTGACTAAGTTCGCTTACAACAACAACTACCAGGCAACCATTGGCATGACTCCTTTTAAGGCATTATATGGCAAACCGTGCAGATCTCTGAGTTATTGGACTGAGGTCGAAGAGCGACGTCTTCTAGGTCCTAAGCTTGTGCAGTAGATGTCAGAGGCTATCATCTCATCAGGCAGAGGATGCGCACAACTCAGAGGCAGCAGAAGAGTTTTGCTGATCACCGACGTCGTCCCTTGGAGTTGTTGTAGTGGGCCATATGTATCTCAAGGTCTCCCCCATGAATGGCGTAGTTCGATTTGGAGCAAAGGGCAATCTTGCCTCAAGATTCATTGGACCTTTCGAGATCATTAAGTGCATTGGCACCGTGGCCTATCAGCTTGCCTTACCATCTCAGTTTTCTGGCATCCACAACGTTTTCCACATCTCTATATTGAGGAAGTGTGGGTCAAATGTAGTTCCTATTATTAATTGGCAGCCGTTGGAGGTTCGTGATGACGCTTCTTACATTGAGCAACTAGTCCGTAACCTTGATCAAAAGGAGCAGGTCCTCCAGACCGAGGTCATTCCCTTGGTGAAGGTTCAGTGGGGTCACCATTCAGTTGATGAGGTGTCTTGGGAGCGTGAGGCCGAGATTTAAGAGCGCTATCCCCATCTCTTTAATGATTGATTATATGTTGTATCTTGTATATTATCTCCGATTTTATATAATGATGCGATGTTTCTCCTTCCTCATTAATTATGTCTGGTTGTGATGATTGTGTAAATTTCAAGGATGAAATTTTTATTTAGAGGGGAGAGCTGTAAGGCCTGTATCATAGTTCGTACCATTCTGTAGGTTTCCACAGTCCTCCCGGTCGAATTCCGACAACCCTTGACCTGTATATGACGTTTGTGCGCGATCCTAAGACGAGTCCTGCATATCGAAGTCGACTCGACTCGAAACTTGTGGCCGTCGCCGCGACTCACACACCGATCTGAGATCTAAGCTAGAAGATATGGGCTGGCATTCATTTCGAGAAAATGCCGCGCCTGTAAATTCTAAGAGAATCTTTACGACCTATCCCATTAATCAATCAATCAATGTCAAGTACAAGTCAAGTACACTCCATACCCCAAGTACAACAACCCATCCCTTCCCATTCCCAAAGTCAACTCTCTCTCTCTCTCTCTCTCTCTCCACCCATCCTTTTCTTATAAACCCATCACTCCACCCATCACCCATCACACATAATCCCATCCCTTTTCACCCATCACTTCCCTCTCTCTCTCATTCCCTCTCTTCACTCCCAGGCAACAAAATATCCCACGTCCAAGCCTCCCCAAGCTCTCTTCCAAAACAACAAGTGTGGCCCACTTTCCCACCTTCTCATCTCCCATCTCAACCATCCATTCATCTACCTCCATCAAAATTGAAGACAAAGAGATCGGCATTCCATCGGACCAAGAAGATCGAACGGTGGGTGTTTTTATAGGCCTATATTTTCTTTTTTTTATGATGGGTCAAGTGAGGTCTACCGATTGATGGTATGGATCTCACTTTGGACCCTATATGTGGTCGATGGCCCACCTTGATTCTCACAATCATTCCATGATGGGGCCATTCTCCATGGACCCCATCATGATGTTTATTTTTTTTCTTGCATGAATAAAGGTCATCTAGACCTTCCATTTTGGTGGAGAAGGAATCTCCACCATTGATCTTTGATTTGGCGGGCCCACATGTATTGAGACTCGCTTGATGTATGATTGAATGCAAGGGAGGGCTCGTAGTGGCAGAGCCCTCCATCACACGTGTCCCTCTCTCTTTCTCTCTCTCCCTCTCTTTTTCTTTTTATGTGATGATGTACTTGTGTGGCCCACTGAGATGGACCCCACCTTGATGTATGTCTTATCCACACCATCCAACCTCTTAGTGGCCCACCTAGGTAACACGCCTGTGGTGGGGCCCACCTCCAATATGTGTTATATGCCGACTGTCCAGCGTCCAGGGACGCTAGACGTGGCTTCACAGTGAAGTGTGCACTGATCGTGTGGTGATGACCGACTAACCAAGCAAACTAAAAAAATAAATAATAATAATAATAACAATATATTTATATATTTAAGGTAATTGGGTGGACCGCTTATGCAGTCCCTACCTTGAAGTATGGGTCTAATCCACGCCATCCATTCCATTCCCCAGCTCATTTTAGGCATTGATTCGAAAAATGAAGTTAATCCGATTTTCTAGTGGGCCATAGCATTGAAAATAGTGATTTTTACCATTAAAATCCGTTACGGCCCACTCTGATGTTTCTACACCCCAAAACACATTGAATATTGGGCTCATTTGGACTATCTTGAGCTGTAGAATCCATTGGGCGAAGTGGATTCACCTGATGCGGGCCCACATACGAAAAACCATGAAAAAATATTTTTTCAAAAAAAAAGCAAGCAGCAGGCGCTGCTACTGCTGCCATGAAGTAGCGTCCTGCTGCATTTGATGGACAGGCAGGGACCACGGATCCTAGCCGTCAGCCCCACTGTGAAGTGTGGGAACATCAACACTGTGCATTTGGTGGCCCCCCTTTTTTTAAGCAATGGGCCCCCCAAAATCAGCCGTATGTGAAGCTCAAGTGGCCCACACAGCAGGAAACAGGGAGGATTGAGCGTCTGCCATTAAAACCCTTTTTGTCACAAAAGTTTTGGATCATTATGAAATTTATTTTTCCTCTTCAATCCGGGTCTGTGTAACCTTTTCAACAGATTGGGTGAAAAATAAACATTATGGTGGGCCCCACGTGGGACCCACTGATGTATGTGTTCCACACCTCCCATCAGTGTGGCCCCCACCATGATTATGTACTTTATCTATGCCATCCATCCCTATGGGACCCACCATGATGCATGTGTTGCATCCAAGCCGTCCAACCATTTTGAAGGATAATTTTAGTGCTTAAGACTAAAAATAAGACAAATCTATTTATTAAGTGGACCATACTGCACTGTGAGGATTGAACGTCTACCATTGAAATCCTTTGGGAATGTAGAAGTTTTGGATTAGTAGAAAATTTATTTTTCCTCTTAATTCAGGTTCGTGTGACCTAATGATCAAATTGGATGGGAAATAAATGTTATGGTGAGCCTTGGGAATTTTAATGGTAGAAATCATTATCACCACTTATATTTGGGTGTGGCCCATTTGATATACATGGGGCCCATTGGTGTAGCCCATTTGATATACATGGGGCCCATTGGTGTAGCCCATTTGATGTATATATGGCCCATGTGATGTGGTCCACTTGCCATATGAGGGCCCATTGTGATATATTTAAGGCCCAATGGGATGTATTTAGGTCCATTACAATGTGTGATTTCACCGTGGTATATATAATGATATTTATAACGGGCCGTGCCCTGGGAGCAATGATGGTTTGACGTCCACATTGTAAGGATAACGTTTGTTAAATGTCTGCATTATGACTTCCCTAGGGCCCATTGATAGGCCCATACTTATAGTGTGTAGGCCGTCTAGGCCCATCTTCGTTATGAACAGAGTCCATCACCATATAACATGTTTAGTATAGTTCAATGATTCATGCTCATACGCATCATGTGTATGCTTTGATATGAGAAGTGACTAATCATAGCATATGTCTTCGGGCAGATTGTTTATGGGCCCTGTGATAGGCGGAGTATGTGTTCCACACATGGGACCCACCATGATGCATGTGTTGCATCTAAGCCGTCCAACCATTTTGAAGGATAATTTTAGGGCTTGAGACTAAAAATAAGACAGATCTATTTATCAAGTGGACCACACTGCACTGTGAGGATTGAACATCTACCATTGAAATCCTTTGGGAATGTAGAAGTTTTGGATTAGTAGGATATTTATTTTTCCTCTTAATTCAAGTCTGTGTAACCTTATGATTAGATTGGATGGGAAATAAATGTTATGGTGAGCCTTGGAAATTTTAATGGTAGAAGTCATTATCACCACTTATATTTGGGTGTGGCCCATTTGATATACATGGGGCCCATTGGTGTAGCCCATTTGATGTATATATGGCCCATGTGATGTGGCCCACTTGCCATATGAGGGCCCATTGTGATGTATTTAAGGCCCAATGGCATGTTTTTAGGTCCATTGCAATGTGTGATTTCACTGTGGTATATCGTGCCCTGGGAGAAATGATGGTTTGACATCCACATTGTAAGGATAATGTTGGTTAAATATCTGCATTATGACTCTCCTTAGGGCCTATTGATAGGCCCATACTTGTAGTGTGTAGGCCGTCGAGGCCCATCTTCGTTATGAACAGAGTCTATCAGCATATAACATGTTTAATATAGTTCAATGATTCATGCTCATATGCATCATGTGTATGCTTTGATATGAGAAGTGACTGATCATAGCATATGCCTTTGGATAGATTGTTTATGGGCCCCGTAATAGGCGAAGTTACCCTTCATGAGCGCGCGGTACATGCAGGATTGTTACATGACTGATAGTGTGATTCATGCACTTCGCATTTGTGTGGCATGATTACTATATGCCCTAGCGACATCACGGCTATGACCTCTACATGCAGATCATGGATGGTAGGATCAGACATCGAAAATATTGTTACTAAGCATCAGGGTGTCATAGATGTCCCTGGGTGAAAATCCCTAAACCCGATGGTACCAGAGGATGACTCTAACATCGAGACCGAGTGGATATATGAGTGCAAGAAGGCCGAATACTAGGAGGCCGCGTCTCCCACTATGTCATGGTCGGTTGGAAAGGGGTGTGGCCTTACTCGCTCGAGGGTAGGGGGCATTACTAGGTTGAATTTGACCAGCTCGTGAATGGGTCCGCTAACGATGTGCCGGATAGATATTGGCGACTATTGGCAAGCGGATAGTGAGGTTTCTTACGCTCACTTGAACTATGCACGTGGGAAAGGGGTAGTGCCATTTGGAGTGTACTAAACCCCAATGATTATCCAAAATGAGAATTGTACTGATATTTGATGCTCTAGTAATGGGCTGCATTGATATGTGGATTTGGATGAGGATTAGTATGCTTGAGTTGCATCTCGAATCGCATGATCTTGATATGGCCAATAGCATTCATATCTTGCACCTCATAGCCTTGGTACGGGTGATTGCATTCATGAATCCATCAGCATGATTCTGCATTACTCTGACCTTACATTCTGAGCACACTCATATTGCGCACACACTTACACTGCCCTCTAAGATTTCTATAAGTTTATGCACTATTGATGCCTGCAGGTGACACCAAGACGCAGCCGTAGCTTCGTCGCAGTTGGAGTGTGCAGTCGAGCTTTAAGAGTTTTTATTATTATCATTATCTTGTATTTCCCTCCATACGCACTGTACTAAAAGTTTTTTATCATAGTGGATTTTGTGATGGTGTTCTTGTGGTTATTGTTCGTGGGTTATGCTTATGGTTATGCTTATACTGAATCAAAATCATGTTAGAAATCCTCTTTCTAGCTTCCAGGATCGAAACCTAATGTATGGGTGCGGGGAGTCAAGAATGGGGTACTATGGAGACTGTCGGTGCTGGATTCGGTGATCGAGAATTTTGTGAGCCCGGTTTCCGAGTTTGGAGCATGACAGGAATTGAGCCCAAATAGTATTTAGAAACGCACAACTTGAGCCATAAGTAAAGAGTGTGAGAAAAGTGAATATCCTTAGAAAAAGAACTCAAACTTAAGTGAATTGGACCATTCACTTATCGGCGAAATTAAAGACTACGGACGGTCAAATTCTGACCAAACTTTACCCATTGATCAGGGAAATTTCTCTCCACATATCAGTACTTGTGGCCCTAATCGAGTAACGATGATCATAGAACTGAAACAAGTCCTCCACGGTCGATCTACAAATCCAATCGGACCAAAACCTTAACTTGGCTTAGATACATGGTCAGGAAACTTACTCCATGATGAGGGTGAGTAATGGGCTTTCATATGAGTCCCGTTTGCGTGAAACAGACACCCTTTGGCTATAACCTAAGTATACCATAACCCTGGGGCCATTGACATTAGTTCTGGGCCTATATAATGACTTTAAACCACCCCTCTCTCATTCTATACAAATTCTCTAACCCTAGGAGAGAGAAGAGAGAAAAGAGGAGAGAAGAGTGAGGAGAAGAGAGCGAGATATGTGGATCATTGCTGGGATTCACTCTCACCACCCCACGGGCTGAATCATCTCTCCTGTTTCACTGCACTGTCAATTCCAAATATGATTTAGGTAAGAAATCTTAACCCTAATCCTATTTTAGGGATTCAAATAGAGGAAATGACGAAATAGCTAACCTATTTCGTGATTTAGGTAGCCGTTGTGCTGTAGACGGAAGCGTAATGTACGAACCGAGTTCGTAATGAGCAAACCAACGAAAGGTGCGGACTATAAATGTTTAGGTTATGGTTTTCAAGGCTTTCAATGTCAATAATGATTTATGTTTGACTTGATCGCTGCCATATGATCTTCGTTACGATGTATTCCGTAAATCATACATGTGTGTGAACTATGTGAATATAAAATACATCCCATCTGTTTGTTGAAATATTTGAATGAAAGTGAAATTATGATTTATGGTTACCATGACTATTAATCTATGATACATGTGTGTTGTGTATATGACAACTCCTTTATGAAAGGATTTGCCAAAATATATGCTATTACTAATTTAGTTTGTGTATATGGTATTATGTAGTCTAAGTGTTTGATAAAATGTTTGAATGAGAAAGTGTTTGATAAATCCGTTTCGCCACATTAGACACGTTCGATGAATCCGAGTCGTATGCTGATTGTCGACAGTGGTTAGGCCACGCGAAATTCTTACTCACTCCATGTCGATCAATTCAATGTACGCTCGAACCAGTCACACTTGTCAAAAAACCCGATTGGCCTATTGAGTGTTTACCATGTATGAATACTACTGTTTAAATCTAAGGTACCACTTACCAATGTGAAGCCCATTTAACCATGGTACCAAGATCCTCTAAGACTCATGAGCCGGACATGGTGGTATATGGGACACTGTGGTCGAGCTGTCGCCTATGCTGGGGTGACGAGCCTCCCCATAGTGACCAATGAGCAACCCAAACTCGTGAACCGACTATGGTGGTGTATGGGACACCGTATTCGAGTTATCAGCTTACGTTCAGGTGACGAGCATCCCGTAGTGACCTCGAATATAAATTAGGCTACAATGAGGTGACGAGCCTCTCCGTAGTGACCTTGAGTGTAAACTTGTGAACTTACCTATCCACTGCTTTTCATCAGGGGTGATGCCCTACAACTTGCCTATCATATGTAATTAACTAGGATTGACGACCATATATGGATCATTGTTTTGGGCATATGATATAAAGGGAGATACCTTAGCTTCCTGAATCTGCTGTGTGAATCAGCCTAATAAATTACTTGGCTAACTCGACCATGCACCGCATTGCATGTGCTTTGGCGAGGAAGCGCACGTTTAGGGATTTTGCCATGCGCGATTGTGAAATGATGTCGCTGAGGGAGTGCAGGCGAGGGCATGCATCATTACGCATATCATTCCTACATTAATAAGAGTACTTAGGATATCATTGTTGTATTGCTTTATCATTACTACTTGACTGAATTGATAACATGTTAACCCTTGCCTTATAGTACTACTAAGTTGATCACTCACTCCCACTCTAGGACGGTGTTTTAAAACACCAACTAGACTCTGATTTAGATGCAGGTTATGATGTGGCTTACGTGACGGAGCCGGACTTCATGGATGGGGAGGATGGATTCTCCTATCTTCAGGTATCAGGCGGGTCTCTGTAGACGTTGTTCTAATTCGTCGGGTTTACAGGGTTACATGGACTAGTTGGACAATTACATTTTGCTATTTTGTGAATTTTGGAACAAACACTTGTATATATTCAGCCTAGAACAGATTTATACTCCGGATGGTGAAACACTGCCATGTTATAATTCAAGTACTTAAGTCTTTCGCTTGCTTAATTAAATTGCACCTGGAGTATGATATGTTATTTTAGATTAATCTCACTCATGTTTAATGCACTAACATGGACAACATTTAATCATCATTATCTATGTTGCATAAGTGATGCGTTAGAACTCGGGAGTTGAGCTTTGCTCGACCCCCGATTTTCGAGTCGTTACACATAATGGCACAACCATGGCCAATCATACCTCAACCAAGCATGCATATGATGCATATGGGAGTGGGCTATGAAGATGAATAAGAGTACCAATGAGGTGAATGAGAAGATGTACTCTCAACCGAACCATGAAGGGTCAAGGTACTTAACTAATTCCTCTTAAGGAATACAACCTCTAGTGGGGGCCCATTTAGTTGGGGTAGCTCACGAGACTAAGCGTACAAGCTACGGGCCTAAATAATATAGACATGGGCCTAGCAAGAGACTAAGGTGGACATTCAACCACACTTAGATATAAATGGGCCTATAGGGGTCCAAATGGGGACTTTCAACCACCATTTCCCCAAGGCATCTAACCACAAACCATAAGCTACAAAGCCCAAGGCCCAACATCCAAACCATATGCACATAAGTCCCAAAAAGGGATAGGAGATAGGCCCAATACAAACTCCAACCACATGGGCCCAATGAGGGAAAATCAGGCCCAAAGCCCAAGTCCCAAGGGCCATAAAATCCAAGCATTTAGATGGACTTAATGGGCAGCCCATGTATAGAATTACATGGCCCAAAAACACATTTAAGTTGGGTGAAATTGGCCTCACTACATCAACCCAATAATTAGCAATTTAAGTGGGTATTTAAGGGCCCAAATTCACCTTTTCCTTAGTCCATAAGTCTAGCAAATGGTGGAAGGTTAGTCCAATATATGGTTAGCCATGGTGGGATATTCTAGCCCAATCTGGGCCCACTAGAAAGTCCCAAAATCTGGTATAAATTTGGGTCTCACAAATGGTCATAAATGGTGGCCCAAAACATGCACCAATTGAGCCCAAAATATTCTAAAGAATAGGTGACCAACAAGTACCCAAAACCCCTCAATGTGGTGGGCCGCCAATTCCAATGAGAATTCAGCCATACAGTGTATGTTTAAATGGCCATGGCTGGACTTTCAGCCCACCTAATTTTCTGGGCCTATTAAGGCCCAAAAACTTACCAAAATGAGTGGGAATTTATTTCTAAAAGGGCTAGCACTTCTTATAGGGGGCCCCACTAGATGGAGGAGGGGATTCATCACCCAAAACCAAGTGGGCCTACTGCTGGAATGCAAGCCCAGCAACAGCCCCAAGCATGGGCGTCCCAAGGGTGGGACAACCTGGCCACATACATCAAAGGTGGGCTCCACATGTCCAAGGTGGGCCCCACATGGCACGTCCACTCAGGGTGGACCTAACGTCCACATGGGCCACCCAAATGGGGAAGGACGGCGTGGATGAAAAACATACATCATGGTGGGCCTGGCTAAGGACGGCTAGCCCATGGTGGATGTCCACCAGCTGGACGTCCATCATGGACGGCTGGCCCAACTAGTTGGCCCCACCACCATGGCCTCAATGGCCCTCTGAAACATTACAAAGTGGGCCCCATAAACATGCATAAAAGCCCCAATGGGCTAGGCCCAATAAGTTCCACAATTACAAAGAAGACAGCAAGGTAAAAATAAAATTCTGCAACATACATGTTGCTGTCCTGATTTTGGGCACTCCAATGGGGTGGGTCTAGGGCCTCTAAAATTCTTGAAATTGAGGGCCAAGGTCTCTCATCATGTCTATAACAAGGTGGGACCTAGAATAGTGGCCCACCATCAGAGAAACTGTTTTTAAATTATGGTTTTATGGGATAATGTTGCTGGTCTACACATCAGGAATTTCTGGTAGTCTACCATGTTGGCCCACCCTTTTAGAGGCTCAAATATTGTCAATTGGGGCTGAAATTTGGCATCATTATAGGTGGCAGATACACTTTTAAGAATCATATATTACATGGTACCAATATCCCTACTAAATGCCCAAAAATCAAGCCCCAGGATGGCTCAAAAATCTGTCCAGACAGTTTTAGACAGCAACATATGTCAGATAAAAATAAATTGTAAACACTATTTAAATGGGGATTTAACCCCAGAAATTCATGGTGTGGTCCACCCAAGTGGGCCCCACAAACATCCAAGCCATCCCACCATCCAAAACTATAACGCCCTGAAATTCAGGGGTCGAGCATAACTCAGCTCCTGAGTTCCAAAACATCACTTATGCAACATATGTAATGATGGATATATGTTGTCTGTATGAGTACATAAAACATGGAATAGATTAAGCCAAACTGCAGACATAATCCAGGGATAAGTGAAAGTCGCAAGCGGAAGACTTAAAGAAATACATGTGTACATGTGCAAGTCCCTGCAATATGTATGCTCTGCCAGGTCATAATTATAAGTGTTTATCTTCAAAATACAAGTATCAAAATGAAATTATCTAGTCCAAAAGAAAACCCAGAATCCCTGTAGATCAGGACACGGCTCACATGAACCCGCCTGAGAACTGCATAATAGAAAACGCGTCCTCATCATCCTCGTACTCCTGCTCTGCCTCAGGGGTCGCGTCATCATCTGCATCTAAGACAGAGTCTGGTTGGTGTTGAAACACTGTCCCAAAATGTGGGAGTGAGTGATCAACTCAGTGGAACTACACAGTAAAAGTTAACATGATATCAAATCAATCAAGCAGTAATGATAAGGCAATACAATCAAACACGTCTAAAGTACTCTTGTTAATGCAAGGATGTATATAGAAATGATGCATGCCCTCGCCTGCACTCCCTCAGCGTCTTCATCTTACGGTATGCATGACAACCTCCTGTAGTGCCAACAACTCCTACGCACATGCAATGCGGTGCATGAACATGATTGCCAAGTTGTTATTAGTCCTTTTCATACAGCAAGATTGGGAAGCTATGGTACCTTCCTTATATCAATTTCAACACAGTGATCCATTCTAGGGTCGTCAGTCCTAGGCAATCTCATACGATCATATGGTTTTAGGTCACTGCAAAGGGCTCGTCACCAATCAATGCATGCCTATCATACCTTAGTTACTACTCTAAGGCTCGTCGCCTTAGTGCAGTATCAAGGTATGCTCGAGGTCACTAAAAAGGGCTCGTCACCAATCAATGTAGGCCGACAGCATGAATATAGTGTCTCATACCACCATAATTGGCTCACGAGTTTGGTGTGCTCACTGGTCACTACGGGGAAATTCGTCACCCCAGCGTAGGCCGACAGCTCGACCACGGTGTCCCATACCACCATGTCTGGCTCATGAGTCTTAGTGGATCAAGGTACAACGGTTAACAGGATTTCATCGGTAAGTTTGGTACCCTAGATTCAAACAATAACGTCCATACATGGTGAACATACATCGGGACAATTGGGTTACTTGACGAACTCGATAGCACGAGCGTACGTTGAGTTGAACGACATAGAGTGTGCAAACACTTCGTGTGGCCAAACCACTGCCGACAACCCTAATACAACTCAGGTTCGTCAAACATGTCCTACGTGGCGAAAATAATCTCAGCCACGAACTCAGGGGCTGTTACCGATTTCCTGGACTATTTCATAGTCCCAAACACATTCAATTATAACAGATATTCATATTAACAATTTAGAACAGTAATGGAACAACAATCCAAATCATACAATATGTGAGCGTTTGAAGAATATCAACTTAACATGAATGTACATCTAAGACATGCTTGAATTTAACCAACAAGGAATGTAAATTGCATGTAGGAAATCATACACACCATTAGGAGAGTTGATAATCTCTTCTCAACGCCCAAATATAGGATAATATATTACACATTAGATCATTCAGACATTTCTACAAACACTTAGACTACATATTCCAACATACATGACGTATGTTGGTGATAACACACATTTGGACAATTCCTTTTGCCAAGGAGTTGACACACATACAACTAGCACAAATACATGACAATTAATTATGGCAAACACATGTTCGTATTTTATACATATACGATACTTTTTACATACACAAATCTCAATACATCTTATATATATCAGGAACGCAATATAAACATAGCATTTGGCATGTGAAATTACACCCACAACAATAATAAATCATTAGCCGACATTGAAAGCCTTGAAAACTATAACCTATATGAATATGGTCCACACCTTAAACCAGAAAGAACGCACAGAACTGATTCAGACGATATGTCTTCATCAACGGCGACTAGATAACCTAAGGCATGAATAGAAATGAGCTACATCAACATATAGACTATTCTAAGCTCTAAAACAGACTAGGGTTTGATTAACTTACCCAAGAATGAATTTAGAATCGCCGGAATAACGATTCAGAAGTGAAGGTTTATGGATGCAGAGTAACAGGAAAGAATCTCAAATGATTCACCAACTTCTCTCCTATTTTCTCTCTCTTTTCCTCTCTCTTTCTTAGCTAGGGTTTAGGAAATTCGTATGGAAAAGAGAGTGAGGGTTTAAAGGTCTTTATATAGGGCTAACATTGATGAAAATAGCCCTAGGGCCAAGGTATACTTAGGTTATAACCAAAACAGGTCTCTCTCGATCCAACGGAGCACTTCCGGTGGTCCTCTTTCCACGTGCGGTCGGACTTAAGCTCACTGACCATAGATCTAGGTCAGACTGAGTTTTTGTACCGATCAGATTTACAGATCAGCCGTGGCGGACCAATCTCAATTCAACGGTCACCGAAACTCGATCAGGTCCATAAACACTACGACATGCTTGGGCCATCTTCCCTGATCCAAGGGTGAAATTGGGTCAGAATCCAACGGTCAGATAGCTTAAAATCGTCGCGCAAGCGACACAACTCAGATTTCATAAAATCATATTTAATTTCTCAGCTTTCTCACACTCTTCACTCCGGACTTAAGCAAATCGACCTAAGACATCAGCTGGAGTTGATTTTTAAGGTAATGGTCAAGCCCAACAAGGTGACCATAACTGTCTAAGATCATCGCTATCAGACTTTCGACGCGCGGGCCAAGTCCGATCCAAAGATTCCAAATATTTCCGAGAGCAACTAGATTTAGCGTTGAATCCCATATTTCAGAGTAACACAGCGCTAATGATTCTACAGGTTTTGAGTCCTCCAGATCAAATTTAAAGTGATTGATGCTGATTTCACAAGCAATCGAGTTTAGCGCTAATTAACCCACAATAAAACTTCTCAAGAATTTGAGGTAGTACTCGGGTCTTTGCACGAAATTTTTCGGGTCATTACAAAAACATCCTTGTATGCACCCTTTTTTGGTGCATTTAGGAACCACACGTCCAAGGGATGGACTGTCCAAAAAGTCCTCCCACTTTGGACTGTTTGGATCTTGTTGGTCCACAAGGTGGGCCACACACTCATGATCAGAGACTTATTAACAATAAAAGAAGAAGATCTGCCATAAGGGAAGGGTCTCCGCCTCATTGAGGCCCTTTCCCTCATCACACAAGTAACACTATCCATTATTACATGATACATACAAAATCTACATGATCAAAGGCTATTAACTTGGGATCTATAGTAGAGATCCAATATCCACCAAGGATCAAGGGTCTAGATGACCCAAGGATCCTTAATCTAAGGAAGGAAAGAGCATGAAGGGATCCATGGAGAATGTTCCCTTGCATGCACATGCATGCAATGTAGGATAGGCTACAAGCCATATCTATGGAGTCTTAGCGACACCATCATCTCTTGATGAGTCCCACAAGCTCCATCAATGGAAGAAGAATGAAGAACAAGAAGAGATGAAAGAAAATCTGAAATTTAGACATACAAGCACACCCACCTATGGATCAAGCTTGAAAGTTACACCATCATGATCTAGAAGTTCTAAGGATCATGAATCTAAGGTTGAGATGAGTTGAAGAAGGTAGGATTGGACGGGATTTGAGGTAGAAGGGGCTGGAAAATGGAGAGGGTAGGATGGTTTGGGGAGTTGCTAGGGAGAGAATGAAAAGAGAAAGTGAGAAAATGAGAAGAAAGAGAGCGGGTGAGAGTTGTAGGAGTGCAATTATCACTCTCTCTCTCCTAGATAAGAGAAAAGTCATCATTGACCTATGGTGATACAAACAAGGTTGCTAGAGTCTGGGCTTTCTAGAAAATCCAAGCCTAGGCATGACATCATCACTATATGGGAAAATGTGCAAGGCCATGGTGGGGGTCCACCAATCACACATTAATGGTCCAAATCGAACATTGCCCATAACTCATGATGTACACGTCGAATTCACGTACGGGACGTAGCGTTGGAACTGCGGAACTAATACGAACCAGATGGCATAAGTTTTAGGTCAATCTGAGTCAGGACAACGTGACCGAACTTAAGGACAACCGTAAATACTACCCGAAGGTCGTGGGCCACTAGGATTCGACCGGTAGGACCGTGTGACCTAAAGAAATGGCATGCACACTCACGTTAGGGTCTTACAGCTCTCCTCACCAATAAAGAAATTTCATCCTCAAAATTTATCAAATCCAAGACAAAATGAAAATGCAGAAACACCATCATCATAAATAGCAATCATCAACACAGAAGGCAATGCATACATTCATATAGTCAATCAAGCACTAAACAAATGGGGATAACACTCTCTAATCTCGACCTCGCGTTCCCAAGATGCCTCAGCCTCTGAATGATGACTCCACTGCACCTTCACCAATGGAATGACCTTGGTCCTAAGAACCTGCTCCTTCTGATCAAGAATACGAATCGGTTGCTCGATATAGGAAGCATCCTCACAGACCTCAAGGGGCTGTCAATCAATCACTGGAATGATGTTCGACCCACACTTCCTCAACATAAACACATGGAATACATCGTGAATCCTGGACAACTCTGAAGGTAAGGCAAGCCTGTAAGCCACAATGCCCAGGCGCTTGGTAATCTCGAAAGGTCTAATGAATCTCAGGGCAAGCTTGCCCTTCACCCCAAATCGAACCATGCCCTTCATAAGAGAGACCTTAAGATATATTATGTCCCCAACCGTAAACTCGAGGGGTCGACATCGATGATCAGCAAAACTCTTCTGCCGGCTCTGAGTTGTGCGCATCCTCTGCCTGATAATATCTACAATCTCTAACATCTGTTGCACAAGCTCAGGACCTAGGAGATGACGGTCTCCAACCTCGGTCCAAGAGCTAGGAGATCTGCACGGTCTACCATAAAGTGCCTCAAAAGGAGCCATGCCGATAGTCTCTTGATAACTATTATTTTACACAAACTCGAAAAGGCGTAAATGCTCATCCCAATTGCCCACAAAGTCAATCACACAGGCTCTGAGCATATCCTCAAGGATCTAGTTGACCCTTTCAGTCTGCCCATCCATCTGTGGATGATAAGTGGTGCTAGATGCAAAGTAGACCCCATCGCCTGCTGGACACTCCTCCAAAACTAAGATATAAATCTAGGGTCTCGATCAGATATGATCGAAATAGAAATGCCGTGCAGTCTCACTATCTTCTTGATGAAGATCCTCACCAACCGATCCGTAGTCTAGGAAGCACGCATTAGAATAAAATGCGCCAACTTCGTCAGACGATTGATAACAACCCAGATGTTATCGTGACCGCATTGAGTCCTCGGTAAACTCACGATGAAATCCATCGACAAATACTCCCACTTCCACACTGGAACGCTCAACGGTTACAAGGGACGAAATTTCTTTGTTGGTGGGGAGAGTTGTAAGGCCCTAACCCAAGTGTGCACATTGTTTCTTTAGGTCACGAGGTCCTACCGATCGAATTCTTGTGGCCCGCGACCTTCGGGTAGTGTTTGTGGTTGTCCTTGTGTTCGGTCACGTGGACTCTACTCGGATCGACCCGAAACCTATGTCATCTTATCCGTATCGGCGCCGCGGTTCCAACGTCGTGTCCCGTGTGTGAATCCAACGTATATATCATGAGTTATAAGCAATGTTAGATTTGGACCATTGATATGTGATTGGTGGACCCCCCCTGGGCCTTGCACGTTTTCCCATTTAGTGATGATGTCATGCCCAGGCTTGGATTTTCTAGAAAGCCTAGACCCTAGCAACATTATTTATATCACCATAGGCTAATGATGACTTTTCTCTTATCTAGGAGAGAGAGTGATGATTGCTTCTCTACAACTCCCAAAAATCCTCTTTTTCCCTCTCATTTCTCTCTCTCTTTTCATTCTCCCTAGCAACTCCCCAAACCGTCCCACCTCCCCTCCATTTCCACCCTTTCTCCCTCTAACACCTCCTAATCCACCCTTCATCAACTCAACTCAATGTTTGGTCCTTGATCCTTGGAGCTTCTAAAGCGTTGTGGTGTAACTTTCAAACTTGATCCATAGGTGGGTGTGCTTGTATGTCTAAATTTCAGATTCCTTTTCATCCCTTCTTGTTCTTTATTCTTTTTCCATTGATGGAGCTTGTGGGACCCATCAAGTGATGATGATGGCCTCAAGACTCCATGGATATGGCTTGTAGCCTATCCTACATGGCATGCATGTGTATGCAAGGGACCATTCTCCATGGATCCCTTCATGCTCTTTTCTTCCTTAGATCAGGGATATTTGGGTCATCTAGACCCTTGATCCTTGATGGAGATTGGATCTCTACCATAGATTCCAAGTAGATAGCCTTGATCATGTAAATCTTGTACATATTGAGTTTATAGAATGTGTATGCATGTGTGATGAAGGGAAGGGCCTCAATGAGGTGGAGACCCATCTCTTATGTCCGTTTTCTTCCTTCTTTCTGGATTATTGTTTCTGATCATGAGTGTGTGGCCCACCTTATGGACCAACAAAGTCTAAATCGTCCATGGGGGAAGGACGCCCATGGCAATCCATCCTTTGGATGTGTGGCCTCAAGTTCCACCTAAATGGGGCACATGTAACGGGGTTTTAGATGATGGGATGGTTTGGATGTTTGTGGCACCCACTTGGGTGGACCACACCATAATTTTTTAGGATTAAATCTCGTTTTAAATAATGTTTATAATTTATTCATTTAAGGTATATGTTGTTGTCAAGAACTGTTTGGACAGATTTTTGGGCCATCTTAAGGCCTGATTTTTGGGCATTTGGTAGGGAGATTGGTACCATGTAATATATGATTCTAGAAGGCGTATATCCCACCTATAAGCATGCCAAATTTTAGCCCCAATTGACCCCATTTGAGCCTCCAAAAGGGTAGGCCAACATGGTAGACTACCAGAAATTTCTGCTGTGCAGTCCAGCAATAGTCCCATAAAACCATAATTTAAAAATATTTTCTCTGATGGTGGGCCACCTTTCTGGGTCCCGCCTTATTGTAGACATGATAAGGACCTTAGCCCTCAATTTCAAGAATTTTGAAGGCCTTAGACCAACCTCATTGGACGTGTGGAGCCCACCTTTGATGTATGTGGTCAGGCCGTCCATGGCTTTGGGCCATCCCACCCTTGGGACGCCCATGCTTGGGGCGACTGCTGGGCTTGCATTCCAGCAACAGGCCCACTTGGTTTTGGGTGACTAATTCCCTCCTCCATCTGGTGGGGCTCCCTATAAGAAATGCTATCCCTTTTGGAAATAAATTCCCACTCATTTAGCAAGTTTCTGGGCCTCAGTAGGCCCAGGAAATTAGGTGGTCTAAAAGTCCAGCCATAGTCATTTAAAGATACACTATATGGCTGAATTTTTATTGGAATTGGGGGCCCACCACATTGAGGGGTTTTAGGTACTTGTTACTCACCTATTCTTTAGAATATTTTGGGCTCAATCGGTGCATGTTTTGGGCCACCATTTATAACCATTTGTGGGACCTAAACTTACACCAGATTTTGGGACTTTCTAGTGGGACTAGATTGGGCTAGAATGTCCCACCTTAGCCAACCATGTGTTGGGCTGACCTTCCACTATTTGCTGGACTTAGGGGCTGAGGGAAAGGTGAATTTGGCCCCTTGAATACCCACTTCAATTGCTAATTATTGGGCTGATGTAGTGGGGCCCATTTCACCCAACTCAAATGTGTTTTTGGGCCATGTAATTATATACATGGGCTGCCCATTAAGTCCATCTAAATGCATGGATTTTATGGCCATTGGAACTTAGGCTTTGGGCTTTAATTCCCTTCCTTTGGCCCATGATTGTTATGGATGGATTGGACCCATAGTTCTTAATGCTTTATATGGGACTTATGTATATGGATTGGATGTGGGCCTTGGGCCTTGTAGCTTATAGTTTGTGGTTGGATGCCTTGGGGCAATGGTGGTTGAATGTACCCATTTGGACCCCTCTATGCCCATTGTATCTAAGTGTGGTTGAATGCCCACCTTAGTCTCTTGCTAGGCCCATCTCTTTATTATTTAGGCCCGTAGCTTGTATGCTTAGTCTCGTGGGCTACCCCAAGTAAATGGGCCCCCACTAGAAGTTATATATTCCTTATGGGAATTGATTAAGTACCTAGACCCTTCATGGTTAAGTAGAGAGTTCATCTTCACCTCATTGGCACCTCTATTCATCTACATGGCCCACTCCCATATGCATCATATGCATGTTTGGTTGAGGTATGATTGGCCATGGTTGTGCTATTGTGTAGGACATGTTGGTATCTCCACGAGGGATGGAGTTTACCTTGTTGAGCATGATGGATGCTTGGGATTAATGCATGGATGATTGTGTGATTCATGCATCTGGCATTGCATAGCATGTGGATATTCACCCTTGCTTCATCAGGGCCGTGGCCTTCACCGATATATTGTGGATGACCATGTGTGGACACCGGAAATGATTCTTGAGCATTTGGGGTGCATAGGATATCCTTGGGTGAAATCCCATAAACTTCCACGGTACCGAGGGGACGCCTCAACGCTGAGACCGAGTGGAAAACATGAGTGCACGAGTGCCTTTATACCTTGAGTCCACGTCTCCCACTACAACGTAGTCTGTTGGGATGGGGTGTGGCCTTACCCGCCTGAGAGAGAGGGCAACAGCTAGGTCGAGTTTGACCGGCTCGTGAATAGGTCTACTACCGTCGAGCCTCGTTGGTGATTGGCTGTCCACAGGCGGGTAGTAAGGTCTCCCACCCTCGTTTGACTGTACGGGTCTTGGCAGAGTGGCAATCATCCAGCAGTGTACTTGACCCCGGTGGATTCTTTATGATGAAACTATACTTGATATGTGGATTGGATATGAGGACTGGCTGGTTTTAGGTATTTAAGTTCCATGTGCTCAGTATCTATGTGCGAGTCATGCAAATGCCATATATTGATTTTACACAGTAAGTGGAATGATCTCGACATGGACAAGGAAGTCGGGAACGCGGATTGTGGAGTGAGGCGCTCAATTATCTTTTTTCAAAATATCATTTTTATTTTCAAAATCTAATTTTTCATTAAAATTATCAACCTTATTTAAAATTTCTAACTTTTTTTCAAAATGTCAAAAAAACAAAATTCGAAACCTAAATTTGTAATAAATTATAATTTTTATAATTTTTATTTTTTTGCAAAACCTCAAATTTTCTCAAACATTGTCAATTTTTTAAAAACTTTTTAACCTTTTTTCTTTCTTTTCAAAATCATAATATTTTGAAAACTTTTCAATTTTCTTTTTCAAAATGTCATTTTTCTATCAAAATCTTAATTTTTATAAAATCTCAATTATTTTTGAACTTCTTCATTCTTTTTTTAGATTTCAATTTTTTTGAAATCACATTTTTTTCAAAAACTCTTTTTTTATAATCAGACTTCTCATTTCTTTCAAACTTCTCAACTTTTTTTAATATCATAATACATTTTCACTTTTTTATTAAATTTTTTTCTCCAAATCTCCATATCTTCTTCAAAATGTCAAGCTTATTTTTTTAACTTTACAAAAAAAAAAAAAAAAAATTCAAAATCACATTTTTTTTTTCAAACTTTTCAATTTTTAAAAAATATAAACTCTGGATTTCTTTTTTATTTTTTTTCAAAATCTATTTTTTTTCAAACTTCTCAAATTTTTAACTTCTTAATTTTGTTTTTCAAAATGTTAATTTTTTGTCAAAAGCTCAAGGCCTTTTAAAATCTCAATTTTTTTTATTCAAAATCTCAATTTTTTGTAAACATTGTCAATTTTTTTAAACTTCTCAATTTTCTTTTTCAAAATAACAATTTCTTATTAAAATTTCAATTTTTTTAATCTCACTTTTTTGAAAAATTTTATTTTTTTTCAAACTTCTCAAATATTATTTTTTCAAAATCACTGTTTGTTTTTTTTTTTTTTAAATCACATGTCCCTCTGATTCAATTTTTAAAAAAAAAATATATCATTTTTTTCAAAATCTATTTTTATTTCAAATTTATCAATTTTTTCAAACTTCTTGATTTTTTTCAAAATCTAAATTTTTATTAAATAACAGTTTTTTTTTTTTCAAAATCTCAATTTTTCTCAAATATTATTAATTGTTTTTTCTTTAACTCTTCAACTATTTTTTTCAAAATCATAATTTTTTTTTAACTTCTCAATTTTCATTTTCAAAATGTTAATTATTTAACAAAATCTCAAATTTTTTTATCTCAATTTTTTTCAAACTTCATTTTCTAAAATCTCGATTTCTAACAAAATAATAAAGATGTAGATTGGGATTTTTCTCTAACATTGTCAATTATTATTATTTTTTAATTCTCAACTATTATTTTCAAAATCATATTATTTTTAAAACTTTTCAATTTTCTTTTTCAAAATATCAATTATTTATCAAAATCTCAATTTTTTTTTCTGAACTTAGATTCGTTAAATCTCGATTTTTAATAAAATACTAGGGATATAAAGTGGGATTTTTAATGTGATATTGCAAAGCATTTAAATATCAATTGTAAGGCAAAAAATTAATAATAAATTCCACTATTGATTAAAAAAATAGAGGCTTGGGGCAAAAGTGGATTTACGATGGACCATGATCCGTCGCAAAAGGCAAAAAATCCTTAGGTGGTATTGTGTGATGAACCAACCTAAATGTCGCAAATTTCCGACGGACTAAATCCATAGCTAAATCCCACCACAACTACAATTATTTCCATTAAGGTGTGCAAACCAAGCGCACACACACACACACACACACACACACACACACACACACACACACACACACCCCGTGTATGGTGACAGTCATACATAAGAACTTATTTGAATTTGGGTTGCAAACTCTATACTCAATCTTACATAAGGAAAGAGTATACAATGGACTTTAATTAAACCTTATTTGGATTGAGTGCCTCTGATTTGAATTTGTAGAGATGCTTCTTCACACTTGAATTGACTTCTCTTTCAATCCCCCAAACTTTGATATCGATCTTCTTTGGCTTTAAGTGATCGACTATCTTGAGAATGTACCTATGAAGTTCCCAGGTAATGGGAGAAATAGGTTGGTTTAATTTCCTACAACTAATGACTTGGTTCTAATTTTGGGATTCACCTAGATGAGTATTATAGAGGATGATAGACAAATAGTTTACTTATAAGATTGGTGTCTATTCTTTAGAGAATGGAATATGCCATGTTCTTCTTGAAATGAAGATTTGAATACTGATTTAAGCAATGTAAGAAGGCATGGATCTCTTTGAGATAGAGGCTATTAGTAATGGGGAAGAGTGGAATATACTAGGGCTTCTAATTCACTAAAAATCATTATATGCACAAAGATCCGGTTGGTAGATTTATAGAAAAGAAAAAGCTCCAACGGATATATAACGGCTAGTATTGATTGATCGAGTGATAATTTATCGATCAAAATAAATTTGATTATAGGTAGCAAGCTTGCCAGACATTTTTGGGTACCTTTGATCAATCGAGGCAAGATCTATTGACCATTCGATCAGATCGAAGATCCATTAAAAAAAAATTGTTCAATTCAGGTCTCCTTCTTTCAAAGAACTTTGCATATGATCTAGCCGGCACAAAACTAATGACTAAAGGATTTTCTATATGGAATAAGTCATCTAAGGTAGGTTATTTGGGAACTAAAGGGGTCTATGTCTAGTATCACCAAGGCACCTTGCTTTTACTATCTTCAAGCCTTGATGCTTTAAGTATTTGAGTCTTCTATCTCTAATGTCTTCAAATGGGGGTTCAACTGACTTAAGACTCCCTAGTGCACGTCATTGACAAATTAAGGCACTAATAGTCTATACTTTCTCCATTGAACCGATGGTGAGGGTAGTTCAAGAGATGTGAGAGTAGATCGATACTTAATCCCAAAGAAATCTTCATTTTAGATTTTTAGGCTCAATATTAGAGAGTTTTGGTGTAGTGTGAATATGCAGTTAGGTTTGTTGTTAGTGTCTTTTGAAATGAGAGAGTGAAGGATTTTTATAGGTGACGATGATGGCATTTTTGTGATTTAGATGAAAGTTATGGGCAAAATACCACATGGCTTGTTGTGATTGGTTACTAGAAACCCTTGGGACACGTGACATCTTCTACGGGGCGAGGTAAATGACATCATAATTGGGTTGTCATCAAAAGCAGAAAATCCAATATTGGCTAGTGATCTTTGACCCAATCCAAACATCAAACTAATTGCCCATTAATTATGGGAATATCTGATTTTCTATTGATGATAAGGACAAATGGCATTTTCAATATGAAAAAGTGGGGTAGTGAAAAATTAGGGTAGAATTTCTGTTACTCTCTAGCTTGAATACCAAAGCATGACTACTTTCTTATTGATTGTAGGGACACATGACAATTTTCGAAGGAGAAAAGTGGGTATCTAAAATTTATTCATGTTACCCATCTTCATCTTGATTCCCAATGTATGATTAATTAGTTGTTGATTATAAGGACATGTTGTAGCTTATAGATTGTAACACCTTGAATTTCGTAACCCGAGTTTAGTACTCGTTTTCCAAAATCCTGAGTGTTAACCTTTAAAGATAATCCAAATTTCACACACACACGCATATATATATATATATATATGGGAAAGGTTCTATGCGGTCAAGCTCATGAGAACTTCCCATGAGGTTGAGCTATGTGGGCCCCACCATGATGCGTGTCAAACATCAACACCGTGAATTTGATAGGTCCCCTTTAAATTATGGGATATCCCAAAAATCAGCTGTACACGGAACTCAGGTGGGCCATACCATCTAAAATCATGTGAACACATGCCTAAAACATATAAAAGCACTTGGTGGAGCCCACCGTGAAAATGCCGAGCTAAATGTCCTAGAGGGGGGGTTGAATAAGACAATGCCAAATTTAAAAATAAAGCATGGAAATAAAGACTTAATAAACAAATGATAGCACAATAGAAAGTAACCTCTAAAATCAAGTATTGAGAGGTTGATACAGACTTGGTTCTAAGGACAACTTGACACCAAAAACTGACGGTTTATGGTAGGACAACCTTACTAGAACATGGGTGAGTATCAAAAACTCAAACTCAAATGGAGATGAAAGAAATAAGAACTAATCTATTACAACATTTACCACACAATGCTTGAAAAGTAGAGAATATAACATTCACATCCACAAATACATCCCACAATCTTAAACCATAAAATGATAAAGAAATAAATCAAACATTCACCAAACACGTGAGAATTATAGTGGTTCTTGTGTGCATATCAACTATCTGAGAACAGCCACGTAACTACTCCAATCCTAATATCCACTCCCTCGGGATATTCAGTAATCAAATAAGTTTTTCAAGGTTCACCTAAAACCTTCACATAAATGGGCTCACACAATCACAACTCCACACTCCGAGATTTTCTAGTTGATCTCAGAAAAAAAAAAAACCAAATGAGATTTTCAGGCTTAACTCATAAACCAAACAAAAAGGAATTATAGAAAAGGAAACACTTATCTATATGAAGATTCTGAAGTAGCCCAGTAGAACCAACTTGATGATGACGTAGATGTTCAACGTTCAGTCCCACAAGTGTATAGGGTTCTAGGTCTATATGATTTTTAATTTAAATCAACCTGGGCTTACTTGATTTGATTTCGATCTCAAAAAAGGGTAAATCAAATGTCCCTTTTCAAAATCAGATTGGAATAGAGATCTAAAATCAAATAACAAGAGTTATATAAAGAATTTAAAATATGCACAAAATAGCTTAGACTGAACCCAAACTTATCTCAGAGTGATTGCTTAAAAATAATTAGAATTGAATAGAAAACTCTGAAATTTGAGTGCTATTTATAGGTGAAAAATCTATTCACTCGACTAGCCTTAGTCCAACAGATTTTCAAAAATTCTAGCACAATAAGATTTGGCAAGTGCTCGACTGGCCTTGTGGGGTCCCACGACTGGTCGAATGGCCTACTCGACTGGTCATGGACTACACACGACTAGTCAAGTGGGACCAGATTGCTTGTTGTAATTCGAGTTGAACCCTGCACGACCGGTCAAGCACTGTTCACTCGACTAGTCGAGGACCAATAGAAAATTTCTGAAAAATTGTAACAAATCCTGGAATGGTCGAGAAAATTCTAGGACTAGTCGAGCCAATGCTAGGGCTAGTCGACCAAACAACCTATTAACCTATAAAATGACCTATACCAAGTATTAAATGAACGTAACATGCCTTAAGGTCAATCTAGGTCATTCATACCTTACTTATGAGATAGAACGTGTGAACCATCAAACTATCGATCACATCAGTAGCTTTAATTCTTGCGATATTCAAAGCTTGAACTCAACATATCGAACTTAGTCTTCAATTAAGACTTGAGTTCTTGGATGTTTCTGATTACAAAACTTGAACTGCAATATTGTGATTGGGTTCTTGAAAGTTAAGTCTTCAACCAAAACTTGAAACTCATACACTTTTTTTAGCTTGAAGGTTTCGGCAAGTTTGTCGCAGATATCGGCAAGATTGATTCAACACAATCGTAGAAGATTCAAAGAAAATCACAAGTACAAGCTTGATACATAAAACACATAAGCATGACACAAACTCGAATTTGTTTAGCACACTAAAATTTGACTAAACTTAGGGTTTCCAACATAGCAATTTCACACCGAAATTTAGATGCTTCCGAAACTTGGTCTGACCTCTCATCCAAGTGGGACACACATAATGGATGGGCTGCATTTATGAAACGCATCTCGATGGGCCTAAGAAATGATTATGAATGTTTTAATGGAGGGTAACCCCTCTCAACTTCTATATGTGGTGTGGCCCACACAGCTCGACCTCATGGGAAGTTCCCATGAGCTCGACTGCATAGAACCTTTTCCCTATTTTTATATATATATATATATATATATATATAATTTTCAAGAGTGAGCATTGCAGCGAAAGAGAAACAAATCAAGCATATAGGAAGGTCTAAATATACATATCAAAATATTCAATCAGTTGCCCGAAGGCTTATACAAACCAATGTCTCAAGACTAAAAATTAAAACAATTAAATAATAAAAGGAATTAAAATTTAGAGCTGCAAGATCATCTAGCTCTTTATGATCCATACCAACATCAACATGTAAATCATCCAAGTATTTTGAACATTGAATATGGTTTGATAGCGTTAATGGCTATCCCAAGTGAGGTATATCCCCAAGATTTATCAACCCATTACAATAGTTTAAACATAGTTTGTCAGGAAGAGCATAATAAACCATTCACCAAGACCATCATGGTAATAAGATAGAGTTCATAAGATAAGCATACATTACATTAATTTCACAATGGTACTCTTACTTAGATGCATGTATATGCTCACAAATCTGGGGATGCTCATCCAGCTGGAAAAAAGGTTGTCTAAGGAGAACTAGCAACCTGAAATAGTACTCAATGGTACGCCCAAGGAGAGCCAGCCACCTAGAAAAGACCATGTAACGAGGACACCCAAGGCGAACAAGCCTCCCATAAAAGTATTTTAGGATATGTCCAATGAGAACTAGGCACCCGAAAAAGTCTATGTGAAAAGGACAACTCATAGTGGTTCAAATGCATGTGATGATAACTTAGAATCACTCGGTAGAATACTCTATGGTATAACCCATAGTGACCTAAGAAATCACGTGTCCTATATCGACCACCTGATAAAGTCTGCATGCCATGAAATGCATGATTAGACCAATCGTTATTAGTTCGATTTACAATAATTATTTTAAGAAAGCTCAAGGTCACTATATGTAACATCTCAAATATTACCCTTTTAGCCTAGGTTCATCTTGTGCTTTGATATATGTATCTCCCCTTAATCAATGATAATTTTAACTTATTTGGTGAATGAATATTTATTTATAATGATTTAGATATGAGTTTTTTTGTAATTACTTCTTAGAAATGTGCCTATAACCATGTAGAATCATTAGAATTCTAAAATTCTCATATCAACATAATTACGAAAATGTCATTTACCTATACCCTTATATTTTAGATCACATGGTTTTCATGATCTATTTGATGTAAAATTTTATACCATGCCTATGTATCATAAATTAACCATACACATCAAATTTTAGCCCTTAAATCACTATAAAAGTGGCGCAATGGATAAATCAACCCCTTAACCATAGATTTTGGTGTTCATCAAGTAAGGAAAGTCTATGGGTAGTCGTAGTAAGATATTTCCCTTCATATGAACGACTTGGATTGTCCATCATATGGAGTGAGCATTAAATCTGAGAACCCTACCTTGGTAGGCATTTCCTTAGGTGCGAAGTTAGTCATTTTAGGCTTATTAAAATTTTCTAAATCTGGACCTTTCGATTTAACCACTTTTTGTCGTCCATCATAACTCAGATTTGGACCACACTTTGCTCTCATATGACTACGATATAATACAAAATTTAGATCCTGATTTATGATCCTACACTGTTGAATGATGAACACCTTCAAACCAGTTTTTAACATGATAGGTAAAATTTTATATTTAGGCTTTTCACACCATCAATTAAGCACTAAATTTTGCCCAATCGTTTTCCTATCTTGACTACACATTTTTTTCTAAAATTGGGCCCTAATCATTAAGTGTGGACTATTAATTGAGATCAAGCATGTTTTGACACCCGTTGTGAGAATTTTCAAGATAAGCCAATCTAAATTTTAAATCACCAAGAAAATTATGTACCCCAGCTCTATTCGACGACCCCGACACTATGGATGAACTAGATTTTAAAGAAACATCACCAAAAAAAGATAGATTTGAGAAACCCAATTCAAGTGGGATGCGGTATACCCCCTCTCACCTCCAAGGAAGAGAGAGAGACAGAGGGAGAGAGAGAAAGAGAGAGAGGGGATAGAGAGAGAGAGAAAGAGACATCCAATCCTAAATTCTCATCCCTTCTCTTCCTTCTCCACACATGTGGTGTCTCCCTCTTGCTCGAGCAATGTCGTGGTTCATGCACAAGCCCTCCTACATCAAGATCTACTTAGGGTTTACATCTAAGGCTAAGGTGAGGGACTTTTTTAATCTTACTCTAATTTAAGTTCAATTTATACACAGTTCTCTTATTTTCGTGTTAAAATTGTGTATAGTTTTATTTTTAATATGATTTTTATGCTAATATGTTGCTGGATTATTATGAATTGTTGATACATATTAGAATTATGTTTATTATATGATTTTAATCATGTTGGACATATTTTGTAGGTTGGATCACAAAACGATGCCTTAAATTGTGAAAATATGTTCGAGTCCCAAACGGTGCATAGTTTGCGCATCCAATGGACCAGATAATTATGTTATTAAACCATATGATTTTAATGATATTAATTTGGCCTAAAATATATATTTTAAACCTTAGGGCAATAAGACTCACTTTTAGAGTAATTTAGACTTATCAAGTGACTCGTCTGACCCGAAATCGTACTGTTGTACGTATGGATTCACGTTGAAGTGTATGGACTATTTTCTATCATATTGGATTTATTTTATTGTAATTTTAAATTAATTAGTGAATGAAAACACCACTAGACTTTTTATAAATTTATGAGGAGTAATGGATACAAGCCTTGCCCCTCGCCAATTTTGAGATCGACGTGTGTTTTCACTTTGATTGAGTTGTCTTTTGCTCATCTCTTATTTTGTTGAGTTAGTGTATTTGCTACTCTTTTCTTTTATGGAGTTAGCATATTGCTAATCTATTTTCCTTTATTGGGTTAGCTTTGTACTACTTTTCTTATGTTATTGCTTGGGCATGTGTCTTGGAGTTCCAAAACTCTCACCGTTCAATTTAATTCTCTATTGATACAAGTGATGTGTTGAAAGACTCAAAACTAATGATTTGTATGTATTTATCATGGACGTAATACACTCCGGGTAGTGACCCTCTTGGTCGATGCATAAATCCTGGGATTTAGTTAGTGGTGCACACATCGATGTAAGTAATCCATGAGCGCATATTATATCATTTTCCTTAAAGTTGTGTCGCAATTAGTCACTCCATGAACAAATTATGTTCCGTAATTCTTCTAATCTATGTGTTGTATCGTCTCGAGGTGTTATATAAATCCATGGTAGTATTAGAAACGCCGAAGAATCACCATAGTTATGAAATGTAGAGCAAGCCGAATTTTTATGGATTATATTCCAAAATATGGTGGTCACTATGTATGATGAGTTGCACATACTATGCTAGGCATGCATTCATGTAGATTGGTTGAGCATATCAATGCCACTTGTAATAGTGGAATAAGATGTGTATCGGAACCCTTACATTGTTACTATAATGAATCACTTGAATTATTGTTAATCATAAAGGACAACCATCACTATGAGTAAGGCATTGACCCTCTCCAACCATACAGATGATGCGGGTGACGTACAGGTTGAAGATACAAGTGATGACCTCCGTATAGAGGATTATTCTGAGTAATGAGGGATAATGACACTGATGTTTAAATTTTAGTTTAGTTTTAATTACGATTCATGCAAACAAATAAGAACTTCTGTAATAAGCTCCCACCTGGATGAGCATTTGACATTCAGTTGAATTTTTACGTTTAAATGGAATAAGATTTAAGGTGTGGTTGGTTTTATTCTCGTAAATGTGTACCTTCATTATTATGATTTGAAAAAAAAATGTGTAATTATGAAGTATTCATTCACTATTTATCTAACACCATCGAATTTGGGATTAGAGTTCCTAAACTTGGGTGTCGAATTTTTGGAGTGTTACACTATGGGGGTCTCGTCACCCAGCATAAGTCGACAGGTTGAGCATAATGTTCATACCACCACCTCTAGCTCATAAGACTCCAACAACTAGGATGTTTAATGGTAACATCTTCAACTAGTGGCCAATCATAGTTCAGTAAGTGGAACTTACCATCACAAAGTTATACGAAAATGGCCCATAAAAGCCACATAGGGCAATTAGTCCATCAAAGCCACATATGGCAAATATTCTATCAAAGCCACATAGGGCAAATAGTCCATACAAGGATGTGAAAAAAAAAAAAAGTGATTATCCCAAAAGTCATACAGGTACATAATTTCATTTAATCCATTACAGAAATGGCCACTAGTTCAAGGACCTCCAGAAATTCCATCAAGTAATAACACGCGACACCTACAATATCGATAACACTTACATATATAAACCGTTCATCTTAAACTAAAATAGAGATATTTGAGATCCCTAGCATGTTCAAATACTTAAATTTAAATCCAATCATAAATCATTTATGAAGAATTCTTCAAATAAAAACTAATATTTATCATCATTTTCACTGAATACTATATTAAGCAATTAATAAGATAAATGAATGAAGCTAACTATCATGATGTAGAAAATATTGAAGGGTGATCCTTACCTTATATTTTGGATTGACCTTTTGAGTGACTAAAATGCAAATACGACTCCTAGAAATAAGTCCTAGCTTAGATTAACAAAAAGGTATGATTAAGACTAACATATTACATTATTTGTTCTAATTAGATTTGAACAAGTGATTAGATCTTTGGGTTTTATATCAAATATGAAATCGGATCAATTTAAGACTTAAATTGAACTAGAAATCTGGAAGAGATCAACTTACCTCACCTTCTCATCTAATTCGACTAGAAACAAGTGAAAATTTTAGGGTGGAAATTGGGGTTTGATCTCCTACATGAAAATGAAGACTAATTAGATTAATCTAAAATTGAGATAGAATTAAGATTCACAAAGCAACAAAGTTTAACTCACCTCAAGCAAACTTGATTCGATAGGCCCGATTCCGAACACAGTCCAATTACCTTAACATGATCAATTCAGCTTCCCCAACTCAACTAGGAGTTGAATCAATTCAAACACAAAACTTGGACTCGCTTAACTTGGTAGATCTTGGCTCGACTCATTCATACTCGGTGTCAACCCGAAAATTTCTTGATGTGTTGGAGAACCGTGATCCAACAACAACCTTGGTGTGGTTGGAACTCTTCTCAACTTAAACCCAAGCCTAACTCGGCCTGAGTAAACTCTGCTATCAATTTAGCCCACCCTTTCCTTTCTCCATCTTATTCTCCTTCTTTTCTTCCTTCTTGCTTCCCTCAACAAAGCTACGACCAACAGCTTGTTGGACCCAACCGAATCAAAGAATCAGTGAGTCGACGATTCATTTGACTCGGCAAAGACTCAATTCAACCCAACATGGTGACTTGACAAACATAGAGGACATCCGTCTCTCTCTCTCATTGTTTTCCTTCTTTCTACTATTAAGCAGGCCCATCACTATATGTACTCGCTCAAGACTCGGCTCGGACTCAATAGACTTGAACTGACTCACTTTATAGTCAACTCGACTCAACACGTCTGAACACAACAAGTCACTCGGATAACCCGATCTCCCTTCCTCTCTATCTCCTCTCATTTTCTTTCCCACTCTTTTCTCCTCTCTCTCTCTCTCTCTCTCTCTCTCTCTCTCTCTCTCTTTGGGATGACCTGGACCAATCTAGGCTTGCCCCAACTTAATAACGAGATGTAACTGTGAGTCGCGAACTCGACTCTGCAACCTTTCTCTCTTCCTCTCCCACTCTCTCTCTCTCTCTCTCTCTCTCTCTCTACTCTTTCTTTCTTTCTTTTTGGAAACACCAACGAGATTTGGATAGATCATCAATTTAACTCGACCGAACTGAGTCAGACTTGGTTTGGTGATATGGACAACGTGCGAAGAATGATTCTGGCACCAATTTTTGTCAAATTCTTGACTCGAACGCATGAATGGATCCTAGTTTTGTTTATGGAGATGAAATGTTGATCCAAAGACACTTGTTGAACACCTTAAATAAAAATCAACAATTAGGGCAAATATACAATAATAAGGTCTGCAACGGGCAAATATCAAATCGGAGCCATAGAGGGCAAGTACCGAAAAAGGATCATCCCCAAAAGCCTCATAGGCACAACAATCCATGGATGGTAAGACCACATCAATATTTTATTTAATCCATCAGTCAAACAACTACTGCGTTGAGGGTCCATTATAATCACAATCAGTCAAGTTACATTCCAAGTCTGGATGTACATATATTAGTGGGATTTTTCATTGATAGATGTAGCAATTCAAGTTCCACAAGAAATCCATGAACAATCCACAAGCATAAGAAGATATACAGGTACACCATATAGATGTTCATACAAAATAAATGTTTAGCATATAATTTGATAAATAGATTCAATAACTAGCACAAGTAATCATGAAATACAGATACTAATTATTAGTTGAAATTAAAATTGGACTTTCACTTAAGCTAACATGGAAGAGGAAAGCTCAAGGGGAAAAGTCATCACCTTATGTGTTGAATTGCCTACACTGTTGCTAGGAAGTGCGTGTGCCCTTATGATGAAATCATTAGTCAGCTTGGTAGATCGACTTGGCTAGGCTCAGCTAATATTGGTTGAACTCAGTTGAACTCAACTAAACCTAAACTGATCTTGGATGAACTCGGCTAAACTTGATTAAACCTAGTTGAACTAACCTAGGTCCACCTCGTTGACTCGACAACCAGTTGTGTTTCAACCAGATAAAACCCGAATTGGTGGAAGGACAACTGAGCTGACTCGTTAGAGGTAACATGAATGGAATCTTCAAATCCTCCTCCTATAATGCGACTAACAAACCTAGGCTCAACCCGGACTCGACCCAACTTGATTCAACTCGATTAAGCTGACCCAACAATGTTGGGCGGGTCAACAACTGGTTCTCCCTCACTCAATCTCTCTCCTTTCTTTTCCTTCATCTTTCTCTTTCCTCATTCTTTCTTCTCTCTCAAACTTCTAGAACCCACTAGCAGTGATATCCATCACCCTGGACTCGATCGAATTCAACCTAGACTTGACCAAACTCAGTTCAAGTTTGAATTGAGTCAACTTAATGCCAACATGATGATAACCCCACTCTCACTCCTCTCTTTCTTCTCCTTCCTGTTTTTATTTTCTTTCTATTTTTCTTTCTCGAGACAACCTAAACCAAACCAAGTCTAATCAGACCAGTTGGACTCAGTCTCAGTCGAGATGACTCAGCAGCAACCAAGGCTTAGCCTCCCTCCCTCCCTCCTCTCTCTCTCTCTCTCTCTCTCTCTCTCTCTCTCTCTCGTTTCTCTTTTCCCTCTTCTTTCTTTCTTTCAGTCTCCTACTGGACTAGACGGGGCCTGGACTTGACCCAAACTAAACCTAACCTGCCTAGCTTGGCTCAAACTCGAAGAGTTGACTCGGTATTGAACCAAGCAACCAACAACCACACTCTCTCTTTCTTTATGTTTCTTCTTCCTCTATTTCTTTATTCTCTTTTCTTTCTTTCTAAACTTCTCCCAATGTCACGCTCCAGAATTTGGGTACCCGAGTAAGGCTACTCAATACCCAAATTCCAAGTATGTGAGCTAAAATTAATATATCATCATTAATGCACAAGTAAATACTCAATTCCACAAGGCTATGTACATTCAAAATAAAGGAGAATAATTACTAAATTCCAAACTTAATTGAATGACATTGTACTATATCATTTACAACTTAAGCGGCTAATTAAACTAAAGCACTAAAGTTATTACATTAACATTTGAAGTTTTCAAACTAAGCCTAATAATAATGAAAACTAATAATAAAGGCCCGCCTGCTCGAAATATTCCAACTTGGCACCTGTATGGTTTAAATTAATATGAGTATAAAAACTCAGTAGGATCATCTCATATACAAATCTGAAGTTCTAAATTTCACATGTTTTTAAGTAAAGTGATATATTTGAAACAAACGTAACAATATAGTTTATGATAACATCGAATACAAGGAATGCAAAAATGATATGCATATGATACTATCCATGAATCCACATAAATAATCAAATAAACGTTCATCATTAATTACAACACCGTACTCAGTGTATGACCACATTTCATTAATGCCCACGCACCAGTACCTCGTGTTGAGGGACCCATTTATATGTTAGTTGGTCAGACTACTGCTCCAGTTGTACTTCTGACGTATGTCCGCACACACGATTGTACTCATACACCATACACAAAGGAGACTCTGAAGGATCCAACGGGTTATAGGGTCTTTCACCCAAAGGACATAGTTGCCCTACTCGCAAGCTTTAAAATCTTTCACCCAAGGGACACAATCGCCCTACTTGCTCATACAATTCCTCCATTTTATTTATTTTTACATAAATCAAATGATAATGATGTATGATATAAATGTGATAAATTTTGCACAATGAATACATTTACAACAAGCAACCTCATTTAAACAAAATATAATAAATTTATGATTTTTAAAACAATCTTGTAGAATTTTAATGCTGTTAGAAATAAGTCCCTGAAATTGTCTAAAAATTAAGTTATTAACTGTAACAGACTGAGATTACATTTCCAGGAAGGTACATGCTACATTTTGAAATAGTTAGGGAGTCTGTGACAACAACCCCTAACTTTGATGGAATTCTTAAACAGGCCTGAGATTCCAATTTTGTATGAATACGACCATACTTTTAATAAGTAGATAATCAAATAAAATTTTACATCTACTAATAAAACTCTAAACATACTAATATTAAAATTTTTATTTCAAATGAAATTTTAAAATAATTTATTTATTCCCTTTTATTTATTTATTTATTTTTGTTACTTAAGACTACAACTTTTAATCAATTTAATATATAACTTATTAATTTATATTTAATCACTCTAAAATTATATCTAACCTTACAATTCTATTACTTTAAATTTAAATTAGTTATAACATTCAATAATAATTTCAAAATAAATTAAACTTATTACCAAATAATTCAATAGTTTAAGAATAAATCTATTAAATTGATTTAATTCTCAACTAAATGAATCTTAAGTTGCTTGATTTTTATAAACTAATAATCTATTGTATGTGATTAAATTATACTAATTAATTATAACAATTTGTTTTCAATTTATTTCATTAATAAATCTAAGTTTAATTTAACCACTTATAAGTCACTTGATTTAATTTTAAATTAAATCATCCAATATGGATTAGTTGTCCTAATATTTAGAAACTAAGTTGGAAGAATTTATTATTGAATATATACATACATATTCAAATTTACAAAATCTAAAATTTTAATTTCCAAGTTTGACCAAGAATCGACCCAATTAATCTTAACCATTAAGATTAAAGTTTTAAGCGTTAAATCACATAATTCTAAATAATAAACATATATTAAAATTTAAATTTTCATAAAGTAATTTAGTTTAATTAATTCTAAAGTTCTTAAATTAATTCAAAAAGAAAGAAAAAGAAAATTAAACCAAGTGAAGCTAACTTTTACCAAATTTCATAAATAAAATCTTATTAATATTTATTCTAAACAAAATTTATTTAAATCAATTAATCTAACTAAGTTTGTTTAAATCAATTAATCTAACCCATAGTAAAGGTCTAAATTTAGTGAATTAAATTTAATTCCAATAATACCTAATTTTAAAAAATTATAACCACATAATAATTAAACTATACAAATTGATCTGATTCAATTAATATTAAAGTTAGAAATTAAAATTAAATTTTTGACAAGGTTAATTTAATACATTAAAAAAATATTCATAAGGTAAATTGAATAAATCTAAATTCCATAGGTGAGAACTATTAACAACATTTATATATATATATATATATATATAAATATATATATATATATATATATATATATATATATATATATAGAGAGAGAGAGAGAGAGAGAGAGAGAGAGAGAGAGAGAATTTGGGGATTTTGTCTTTGGAGGTTTTTTATGTCAATCGAATGGCGTTTCGAAATGAGAAAATGATGCGAGGGGTATTTAATTAAAAAATTATATTAATTTACATCAAATATTTATTATTACAATTATAATTATTTTTATTAATAAATTGAACATAATTTATAACAAAAAAAATTAAAACTTATTATCTTGATTTAATTTAATAATTTCTTTGAACTAATCTATCCAAGCCAATCACACGAAATAATCTATTTAAAATAAAAAGGTCAACTAAACTATTATATAAAATTTAATTAATTAATTTTAAAAAAAAATGCATAAATTTTGAATTTAAATGCATAAAAAAATCTAAAAATTTTAGTTTTGCATAAGATCACCTACCTTTGAAAAATAATATGCTAATCCAACTTGACACGACCCTGATTCAATCTCAATCTATCTATTTTACAATCTCCAGAGTTCTCATTTTTCTCATTTTATTTTTTTGATTTGTTTATTTATTTTTATTTTTTAAGGGAAGGAGAAACATAATGGAAGAGGAGTGGGGAGGATATGACTGGACAGTCCCATTGATTGGAATGTTCAAATTGGTGGGAGGGTCCCACCATGTTGGAGGTTGTGAGGTGGTGGTGGGTCCGGTACCCATTACTGCCCGAAGAAGAAGGAAAAATGGAGAGAGAATTGGGGGCATGGGTTTGGACGTGACGTGCTTTCGTACGTCACTGCGAAATTTTTTTATTTTTATTTTGAAACGTGGTGGGTCCCACTAATGTTGTTATACTCCACTCTGTCCATCAGCTTGGCCTGGCCATGTAAGGACATGAGGCAAAAAAATAAGGCCAATCCAAAACTTAGGTGGGCCTCACGAAAGAGGACGGTGGGGTTGGTTCCCACTATAGAAAATGGGTTATTACACCTAGCCCAACCAACAACATCTACACTAAAACCCGTCCCTGACTCAATATGACTCGAAGGAGTGCAGGGGCCTAACTCGACCTGAACTCGTCCCAACTCAAGGTGGTGCGACACCCACTATTTCCTCTCACTCGTGTCTTCTTTCTCCCATTTGTTTTCCTCTCTTCTCTCCTTTTTTTTCTTTGACTATCAGAGGTGCTGGACTCACCTAGGCGCAACCCAGAATTGGATGATTCAGCTAACTCGGTGTAGTGTGACACCTGAGTTCAGCATGACACTCGCACTCTCACCCCCCCTTCCTCTCTCTCTCTCTCTCTCTCTCTCTCTCTCTCTCTCTCTTTCTCCCTAGACTTTCAGTGGCATTCCCGAGACAAAAGGGGTCTCTTATAGACATAGGTTGGCTCTCGATTGCGCCCGACAACCATTTATTCCACGCCATAAGCAGTTCAGATGTACGGCCATTGTTCGCAACCCCAAGTGCATGGTCACGATGTAGTAATAACTCGGTGAGACCGAGGTCAAATCCACAGGGAATGGGGAACACGGTTTAGAACTAATCTAAATCTAACTTGGTTATATGGGTTTTTAATCCAGTGATGAAGAAAAAGATTTTAATTGATAAGGACAAAAGACTAAGGATCCAGGAATCCACCTATAGCAATCTCAATATTTAATCTACTTAATTCAATAATAACTCGATTGGAATCGAAGTCTTATCATATCCAATCAGATGATGGAGCATTAAAAGATAATGGAATTCTAAACTTTTCATTAGTTTAGTTCCTAAATATCAGTCTAATTGCAATGATCGTAGGAAATTCAATCATCCACCATGCCCATAGACAATGATGAATAATGACTTTTACAAATAACACAATTCTAAAGCCAATAAGATCATATCAAAAGCTTTCACACATCTACTATAATTTTAGTCACAATAAATGATAGAAAACTGGAAATATACCTTTATTTAAACTAAAACTTAATGAAAGTTCAACATATACTTGAATCAAAGCAAACTAAACATCAAAATAAACTACATGTTTCATCCCTTAGCTTTAGTTAAGAGATTAACCTGAGAAGACTAACATCCTAGAAGAAAAATAAAAAGATTAACTAGAACCCGTGAAGAAATTTAAGTGGAAGAACGTTGTCGGCCCTCCACATAGGCCTTGTCTCCCTTTTCAAACCCTAGAAGATGATTTGGAATAGCCTAGGGACTCCTTTAAATAGTTTGCAACTTAAACTTTCGCACCACCTCGGAAAAGTTTGCAAACTGCCTCAAATTGGTGCACTCTACACATCTTCGATGGCAACTTCGATTGCACCTTCGATGGCATCAAAATGTCTTTGATGTCATCGAAAATCGTCTAAAACCGTCTAGTGTGTTAAACTCGAAATTCCTAAATTGTTGATGCGATTGAATTGACTTTGATGTCATAGAAGTATATTTTTTAAAAGTATTTCAGGAATTCTCTTTTTAGACTCGGAGTTTCATAATATAATTTTTCTGGCCAATTTTCAGGATTCCTTTTCTTCACTTTAAATCTTCGATTCTCTTCATTCCTCACTTGGTTTCCTTGGATCTTTGGCAAGTAAATTCTTCATTAAAGACTTCTAAATCTCTAATTTTACATTATCTTCTTTTGAGCGCTAAATCCATTCTTTTAAACGCATATTCACCACAAGCTTCCAAATTACCTCGCATGATAAAAACACATATAATTAAATTAAATTAACACTAATATGCCAAGAAAGCTAATATAATTGAAGGGTTAAATATACAATATTTGACTCTCAATAGCCACACCCATCATTCTGGCTTGTATGGGTGGAGTTTATAGTCATGGATCATCTTATGGCACTATGGGCCACTAGATGAACCACTTTGATCATAAGATGGGGCCCACTAAGGCTGGTGGGTCTTTCAGCTTCATGAGGAAGATGACTGCCTCATAAATGGCATGTCATCATTGGATGGTTGATCCAATGATCAATAAGTCGTGGATGGTGTGGATTCATCCTCTTATCATAGTGGGACCCTCCAAATGGATGGTGATTAGTGCTTTCAGTTAATGGGCTTGAGTATAAAATGCAGTAGTGGAGAGAAAAGCTCGAGTAACTACCGAGGAAAGCCCTAACTTGGAGGGCTCTGATTCTGTTAAATGGAGGGCTGAGATGGTGTATGAGCCAAAGCACGCAGATCGCTAGCATGGAGGGAGGAAAAGAGCTTTCCATTTTTAGAAAAATGGTCGCACATAGTCCAGATGCGTCTGGATTTGTGCCCACACACATGCCTCCCTTCATGCAAGATAACTCAGGTTTCAGTTGAAACTTGATGTCGCACCAGATAGACAGTTTGGATTAGTCGTGAGAGCTATAATGGTGGGCCTAAATTCAAATTTTAGATGCAGCTTGGTTGGTGGCCAAAAAATGAAAGTGAGGAAGATAACTTCCTCTTTGGGTGCGATCGGTTTAAACCCGACTTAACTAGGCCTTTGGTTTTGGTGCGGCATGGGAGTACACATGCTTTGTACTCATGACCCCCCTAAAGTGAGGCCCGCCAAATGGTTTTGATGCATCCACTTTGACCATTCAATCCCTTGCTACGTATAGGGCCATGAGCCCAAAAATGGGGCCGATATAGAGCTCGGTTGGGTCATACATATAGATGTTGTCCTTCAATCATGGGTTTCTATCAATCCAATGGTCAAATAGCTTTCTATTTTGATCTTAATGGCTATAAGGGTTCCTAGTCTAGCTTAGATGAACCTCAACAGTACTCCTACTGATCAGGCAATTTAATTGTAGACCAGAGTGTTGGATCTTTCGATATTAACTATAGATCAGATGAACGGTGGATCTATCAATCCAGGGCCTAATATTGATTATTTCGGCTAATCCACCTCCTCCATCCACTCTGCCAGCTCGAATTAGGACCCAACCCAAAGGATGAGTCAAATCTAAGGCTTAGGTGGGTCACACTTAGATAATTTTGAACTCTCTTATCTTTAGGGGTCAATCTAATGGTCAGATCAATTTTTAAGTTGGTCATTAGTGACACTAGGGTTCCTATAGGAATCTTAGGTGGAATTAGGTAGTCACCCAGGTATTTATCAATTGGATCACACAATTTTAGGTGTGGGTGGATCATCAAGTCGTCAAGGACATAGTGGACAATGGACCTCGCAATTTAGGACCCAAGATTGATGGTGTATGATTCGATTTCAGAATAACATGATGGCCCACCTTGAAAATTAATGAATGGATGGGTTAGTCTATTGTGAAGATTTCCCCTAATGGTTAGATTTAGGCTAGAGTGTGTGGATGTTCACATAAATCAGGTTTGTATTTATAATAAGTTAGGTCCTCATGGTAACACCCGAGTACTAAAAAGTATGGGGTGTTACACATAAGGACCCAGTAACTATTTAAATAAAGCTTTACAGTTGAGTTTTAAAGGTTAGTTATTGAATCGGTGTAGTTTCGTTGTGTATTGATGGATGATTCATTGTTGAGTGGATAAATGGCGAACCTAATGATTTGCATCCTGATTTTAAGATGATCTAAGATAAGGGCCTACCATGGCCCACATTGGATGGTTCTGATGGTCATTTAAGGGTCAAATGCTTTAGATTTTCATTTTAAGAACCCAAATCTCACCTGTTCAGTGATCATCCTAACAACCCAATAACTAGATTGTCTCTAAAAGTGTACTTTAGGTGTCCCACGAATTTTTCTTAGAACATTTTGAAATTGCGGTAGGACTGCTACTATTGAAGTATGGAAATATGTCCCCAACTATCTTAGAGGGGGATGAATAAGACTTTTCAAAAATATTTACTTGTTAAAACATACAATGCCTTAAATTAGTTTATCAATGAAGCTAAGTAAGGCAAAGTAACTAAGGCTTCCAAGCCAATAAAGGGTCCATTCACGTAGGCTATACATGATTTGTATGTAAAGCAACTAGCCTATAGAGATAGTGTATGAGAGTGTGTGGGATGCGATTCCTATCAATGCTTAGACATTCATTTAATCATGCATCATAAATAATCATTTAAGAAACATATGCATAACTAGATCAATGCACAAATACCACTCTCAAACACAATCATATATAGTGGCTTGGCTACTTGCCTACTCCGCTCCCGGTAGACGCACTCTCTCTTAGAGTGTACCAAATTTCACTATCCAATGATTTTTAATTAGGTTAACCATGAACATGCACAACCTAAACAAGATTAACTAAGGAGCCTACACAAGGCAACCTTAGATGCCTACATAAGGCAACAAGTCCAACACAAGGACACTACTAGGAGCCTACACAAGGCAACCTATGCCTACACAGGGAAATGAGTCCTACATAAGGACAATAAGTCCTACACAAGGACACACAATGTATTATCCCATTGGAGGCCTATGAAAAGTCTTAGTGAGTTTGTCAACTCAAACTCTGAATCCCAATCCTATACAAGGAAAAGACTTCAGACACAATGAACTCTGTATACTTACAAATAAGTGAGTGAGCCTCATTTTAACACATTCTGAAGATGGTCTTCTTTGTTGGTGAAGAGTCTTCAGCTCCCTTGAACTGCAACCACTTATAGATTTTTCAAACAATGATGCGAGGTTATGAGGTTTAGAGTTTGGTCTTCGATGTCATTAAATTTTGAATTTCGATGTCATCGAACCTTCTATGATTGCATCGACTTCCAACACCAAGATATTCCGTTAGGTGTAAGACAGATTCTGTCCAATCTCATCAAGCACCCTTTGATGTCATCGATGTGCACTTCGATGTCATCAAGAGATGTTTCGATGCTACCAGGATTCCTTTGAAAAATACACTTTGGTTGCTAGATAGTTTTGTCACTTTTTCAATGCAACCGATCAGACCTTCGATTCCATCGAAATTTAAATTTCGATGTCATCGAAATGTCTTCATGCAATCAAAATTATCAAATTTTTCTAGAAAGCTTGCTAAACAAACTGGTCCTTATATCGATGCAATCGAACGTGCTTCGATGCCATCGATAACTTACTCTCGATGCTATCGAAGGGGGTTCGATTACTATTCACAACCCCAACTGTTGGATCACGAAGTAGTAATAATCTCGGTGAGACTGAGGTCGAATCCACAGGGACTAATCTTGTACGTTTTTATATTTAATTAGAATCAGAACTATAAGAAGATGTGAAACTAAATCTGAAGTATTTGAGAGACTAATTTTGAATAAGGTAACTTATAAATTTAAAGGCGGAAACTAGGGTGCTAAGGATCCACTTGTTGCAACTGATATGCTACCTTACTTAATTAAAGAGATCCAACTAGAATCAAAGTCCTATCCTATTTAGTTGGAAGAAGAGATGGTCAAATCTCTGAACTTCTCATTGATCTAGTCTCAATGGAGGAGAATTGTGGTGAATTGGAAGGGATTCCATCACCCAACCATGCCCAGGAGGCAATGGTAAACAACAAGATTTACCAAATCTACAATCTCAAATAGAAAAGAAGATATTTAAAGCCATTGCAGATCTATTGTAATTTAAGTCACAACAAACTATTAAAAACTAAAAATATTCCTTAGAATCAACTAGAATTCAATGAAATTCAAACATAAACATGAATCAAAGTAAAGAAAACATCCCAATCACGCTACAAGCTTCACCTCTTAGCCCTAGCTAAGAGGTTTAGCTAACCATAAACATGATTGAATTAAAGTCTCTCAAAAAAAGCATAAAACAAACTAAAGAATGAAGAAGAAGGCTCTTGGACGGTGACTCCACCCTTTTGCTCCACTCCTTGAACCCTAGAAGATGCCTAGGAACGTCTTAGGGACACCTATTTATAGTTGTGAATGCTCCTCTTACGCACTGACTTGGAATTTCTGCAAACCGCCTCAAATTATGCAATCCACGTCGGCCATATGTTACAACTCTACGCGATTTCGGTGGCACCAAAGTTGGTTTAGGTGGCACCAAATTAAGCTCTTTTCTTACTGGACTATTTTGTACACTTTCGGTGGTAACGAAGTTGGCTTAAGTAACACCGAACTGTCCTATTTTTCTGTTGTTCAACTTGGGCTTTTGCCAATCTTTTCTTCATCCTTTATACTTTGTTTCCTTAGATCTTAGGCATGAGAATTCTCCATTCTTGGTCTCCTAAGATCAATCCTTTGCCTTGGTGATTCTTGAGCATTAAATCCATTCAGCATTCTTTTCAATCCAAGCTTTCAGATTCACCTTGCAACACAAACATGCATAAAATACAATATTAAATAGTATCATGTTCATAAAACCAAGATATAAATGGGGAAAAATATGCAATATTTAACATCAACAATTAAATTGAGGAACACTTAGAGTATTTTTTTAGAAATGGAGGGAATAAGCCCAAGGTCGATTCAATCAAAGTGGGTTCGATGCCATCGAAACATAAGTTTCAATGTCATCGAACTTCATTTGATGTAATCGACAATATCCAGCATTTGTTCAGTTCATTTTTGAACTATATGGGCTTATTTTAGATGCAATCGAATCATGTTCAATGCCATCGTGATTGTCCTCGATTGCATATCGATGCAATGTCAGGACATTGATTTTACCTGTATAGTTCATATTTCCTCCAATACTCAAAGTGTTCTAAACTAGCTTACCAAGGGATTTTCGAAAATAGCTGTGGGTCAGTTTAAGTTCTTATGGATGGGGACATATACCTCAAAGGTTTGGTTAAAGAAGTGAGGCTTTGTTTACCTACGTGGAGCATTCAAACATTCTTCAGTCTTGGTTGAGTTTTTGGTCTTGTAATCTTCAGCTTGGGGCGCACTTGACAGACTGACTCAACACTCACATATATTGATAAACCAGGGCACTTAAAATCTCTCCCTTTATCAATTATATGATAAAACACCTAACAAACCCTGGATATTTAATACAACTTAAGATATTATAGAATTTCCTATTAATCACTCGATTACAAACGTGGTGTTGTCTTGAGTTGCTTGCAGCTCCCCCTTTGTACATACTCCCCCTAACTTCTTGCATTTTAAGATTAGTAAATAGCAATCACACACAATTTGGTGGGAGTATAGTTCTCCTCCGTTTTAAAAGTCATTGGCAAAGGGTTAGTAATATAAGAAATATGCTAAAAAGAACTGAAGGTTGGAATTTAACAGTCATATTGGAAGATAGGGATAATGTTCACATAAGTTCATACAACAATGGAATGCAGATTAGTAACATGATGTGATGGGGAAATGCCAAAGATATATATACCAAAAAGAATGTAACAGTATCTATTAGTAAAAACAAAAAGAATATCATCATTCATTCAACAAAAGAGCTACCCCAAGCATGGGTAGAAACATAATCCATAAGCCCTTATGGGCATAAATATCTCAAAAAAATTATCATCATTCACAACCCAAGAGCCCAAGTGGGGCACAAACATCAAAACAACAGTATCCAAAAAAAATTCTACCACATATCTAATCTACTGATATCAATCATAGAGAAATCAGATGGGCCAGGACATCCAAAAAGATACTCAATGTTGTTGGCTAAAAACCCAAACTATGCATCTCTTGACCCTGTCCTAACTGGATGAACTACCCTCATGCGGGGTGGTGTCATCTTAATGACACATGATTGTAGCAATAATGTCCTTGATCATTCGTTCCACCCACCCTAATCCTCTATGTATGGTCTCGGATGCCTACTCCAGACGCAAGAGACCCCGCTGCAAGATTGACCCCGATGATTGCGATATGGCATGCGGCGTCTAGTACGTCTATCCAAGGTGCATGGGAGCTCGCGAGCGACGTGATGCTCATCCTCTATCGGATAATCAGTGTCAGCTGCCTCAGTTTCAATTGCTTTAGTCTTAGCCCCTTCAGCTTTAGTCTTGCCTTGTAGGTCCTCATCTTGCGGTCGTGATCGTGATGTTGAAGCAGCCTTATCATCTAGGTGCATCCTTTTGATATTTAGTTTGGTGAACTTGGTAGAAGTCATAGGATGATCAGTTGTGGGCAACAAACCCACAAATTGGGACAAGACATGAGATGTGTAAATGGGATGAATGTGCCTCGAGTGCTTTGGATACAATACGTGATCTGATGTACTATGATGGTGGGTAGGCATAAGGGGATACCATGACAGACACTGTAGATAATGTCAAGCATAAAAGGGGTCAAATCCGACTTGTTGGTCCCAAGTGGATAGACATTCGAACAAAAGATGCCATGGAGGACTCTATAATGATTTTCCATGTTGGAGGACTGAAGTGCATTTCCTTGATACAGGGAACATTCTCACCATTACAGAAGAAATGTGTAACTTTGACCCTAACATCTATAGACTCAAAATCATGATCAGTCAAGCCCTGTGAAGAGCCTAGGACACCAGTGAGTTGAGCGATGATGGCTGGGGTGATTCTAGTCATAGTTTGACCTATTGTGACTTCAAATGACGTAGGGTCGAGGATCAGGGAGTGACAATATGAAAGGAAATGATATACCTAATCATTTCTAATCACACCTCCAAAATTGAGTAGTTTGCTCCATCCTTTTTCCAATATAACATCTATCCCATAGGGCTTGATACATTCTCAGTCCACGGGTTTTTCTAATACCAACTTCCTTCCTCAAAATTTCTCATATATGTTTTTAGGAGGAGGAACCTGTGGAATCAGGGTTTCCGAGTCAGGTGTTGGAACGAGAGCCAAAGCAGGAGCTGCCTGTCGTGATCTCTCTGATCATGTAACTGGGGATATTGGAGGAGAAATCATTACATCAACCAAAGGCTGCTTAGATCTAGGCCAACTACGTATTTTCTTTCTAACCGGCCTAGATGACTCTCCTACCTCTAATGCTTTTACTTTGTCCTTTGCCATTATGAGATACATAGGAGAAATGGACAAAATGGAGGGAAATGTAAGACAAACTAGGATGAAGACATCTAAAACAACAAAAACCCCCAAATTGACTTCAACAAGCCCTATAAAGACTATCCAATGGAATGAGAGTGGATAACACAGATGGGAAGTGTTACCAATTTGGAGAGCAAAAATGGTGAAGAGAAAATGAGTGAAAGGCTATCACCAGAGCTCTAAAATGAGTCGAGAGACGAACGGATGCAAGAAAATGATGGTGTAACACCTTGAACTTTTCAATACCCGAGTATTAAAAGTTCTCGAGTGTTACCATGAAATTTTATTTAGTATATACATATTTATGACAACAATTTAGCCTATCCTAACCTTACATCTATTGTCCAACATGAATCTGACTATTGAGAATGATCTTCATCCATAGATCAAGCCATCCGACCGTTGATTTTAAGATAAGATCTTCATATGTCCAAGTATTCCCACTTGTCTATCATAACTAACCGTTCAGCCAACTATCCACCGATAGGTAAAGATATCTAACTGTCCACTTTGAGTTTGGACCAACCGATCATAGTAAACTAACTACTTGATATCAACATCCACTCGTACACATATCAAATTGGGATTATGATCCGTTCCTCTTGTTCACCACCTATGAATATGCTTAACCCACCACCAAAACTACAATCTGAAAAACTTAAACATGTGAACAAGTCACTTGAATCTAATGGTATACATGATCTGCCTCTTGATCATTCCAAAAATTAACTTGTGATCATCCGGTTACAAAACTGACCATACACCCACTTACATACATGATCAGAGTACTAACCATCAAGTTTTTCTATTTTTAACATGTCATCTAACCATCCATTATGTTGGTTGATTTATGTACATTCTCTTAATTAATCTGGTGGATAATTCTTTATTCATAATTATTTAGATATAAGTTCTTTTGTAAGAATTACTTAGAAATGTGCATATAATCATGTAGAACCATTAAATTTCTTAAAACTCTTATATCAGAAATAATTATGAAAATGCCATTAACTTAGACCCTTGAATTCTAGATCATATAGTTTCCATGATCCGTTTGATATGAAATTTTATACCATACCTATGTATCATAAATTAACTATACATGTCAAATTTTAGCCATTAGATCATTGTAAAAGTGACCCAAATGACAAATCAACCCCTAACTCGTTGATTTTGGTGTCCATCAAGTGAAGAAACCTCGTGGGTAGTTATAGTAAGATATTTCCCTTTATATGAATAACTTAAATTACCCATAATATGGACGAAGTGTGAAATATTAAGACCCCACTTCGGTATGCTTTTCCTTAGGCACAAAGTTATCGTTTCAAGGCTTACCAACTCCTTATAAATCTGGATCTTCCAATTTAACCACTTCTTACCGTCTATCGCAACTCAAATTTAGTCCATACTTTAGTCTCATATGACTACAGGGTTATACAAAATTTAGACCCTGATCTATAATCCTACACCGTTGAAGGTTGAAGCCAGTTCCTTCCTTTTGGTACAAAAGGTGAAATTTTATATTTAAGTTTTTTCCACCATCGATCAACCACTAAATTTTTTTCAACTATTTTTCGATCCTGACTACACGTTTCTTCTAAAATTAGTCCCTGATCATTAAGTGTAGACCATTAATTGAAATTAAATTTTTTTTGGCACTCATAGGGAGAATTTTCAAGATAAGCCAATCTAAATTTTAGATCACCAAGAAAATCATATACCCCAACTCTATTCGACGACCCTGACATAATGGACGAATTAGATGTACAGAAAGATCGTAAGAAAAGGGTAAATTGGAGAAACCAAATCCTAGTGAGATATGAAACACACCCCTATCATATGCCCACCCCTTTATAAAAGGAGTGTGCGGCCCCTCTCCACTCATGTGAGACCCGACCTGAGTTCGCATGTGTGCATGGAAAGAAAAAGAAAACAAAAAAGAAAGAGAGAGAGAGAGAGAGAGAGAGAGAGAGAGAGAAAGAGAGAGAGAGATAAAGCCAAGACGCCATCATCCTCTTCCTTCTTCACATGTGTGATGTCTCCCTCTTACTCAAGTGATGTTGTGATTCATATAGAAGCTTTCCCACATGGATATCCACTTAGGGTTTAGATCTAATGCTAAAGTGAGGGATTCTTTTAAGCCTACACTAATTTGAGTTGATATTATTTATCTTCTTTTTGCATACTTTCATATTACTATAATTTTCCATGTACTTGATTAATTTACCATTATCAAATATTTATCCTTTTGAGAATTATGGTTAAGGTACTATTTTAATGATGCATGATTTTTATAAATTTATGTGAGGTGATTGATACAAGTCTTGATCTTTGCCAATTTTGAGAGCGACGCGTGCTTCCACTCTATATTGAGTTGGCCTTTTGCTCGTCTCCCCTTATTTTTCTCAAGTTAGCCTATTAATACTATCCTCCTTTATTAGGTCAGCCTTGTACTACCTCTCTTTATGTCTTGGGCATGTGTCTTAGAATTTCAAAACCCTCATGGGTCGACTTATTTCTCTATTGATGTAAGTGATGTGTTATAAGCCTTATATATAATGGTTCATATATATTATCATGGACATAATGCGTTTCGGGTAACGGCCCTCTTGGTCAGCATGTAATCCCGTAGGTTGGTGAGTGGTACACAATCAATGTAAGTAAATCGTTGTGCATGTTACATCACTTTTCGGGATTGGATGTCACAAATAGTTGCACCATGAATACATCGTGTCACGTAAATCTCTCAATCACGTTGTTGTGTCGCCTTGAGATGTTCGTATAAATCCATGTTAACATTGGACACGCCGACGAATCTCCATACTATGGGATGCAGGGCAAGCCGGGTTGAATTATATTCCACATTGTAATGACCATTACATATAATGGACCGCACACACTATGCTAGGCATGCATTCATGTAAATTAGTTGCGCAAACTGATGCCACTCGTAGTAGTGGAGTACGAGATGTATCAAAACTTTGACATTATTCTTATACATCTCTTGAATTATTATTAATCTTAAAGGATAACCATTACTATGAGTAAGGCATTGACCCTCTCCAACCATACAAATATTGCAAGTGAATTACAAGTTGATGATATGGCCAATAATCATTCTATAAAAGATTCTTTCGAAAAGAAAAGAAGAAGGATAATTCCACGAATTATTTTATTTATTTTCCATTACAAACTTTGATAATGTAATAAGCTTTCATTGAGAGGGTATTAAGGAATTATTTGTACACTTTTTACTCTAATGGAATAATAAATACAGTCGTTTTTATTCTCGTGAATGGTTACCTTCATAAATGTAACTGGATGTGATTTATCTAAGAAAAAAAGGTGCGAGTTTGAAGCATCCAATTTTTACATTATTAACACCTAAAATTCTCAGGCAAGAGTATGTATCGGGCCATGAAAATTCAGGATGTTAGAGAGGGAGAATGAAAATTCCCGCCAGCGTTATATATATACCCTCGATACTTCGACACCATTGAAGTATCTTTGATGCCATCGAATAATGACTTCGATGATATCAAAACGCTTTCAATACCATCAAAAAAGTGTTTAGTTAGGTCAGTGAGGTGTGGTGAATTTTTGATGTCATTGTGGTACTTTCGATGCCATCGAGTACCATTCGATGCTATTGAATAACTATTTAATGCCATCAATACAATCTTTTTAGATAAGATTTACTAGTTCAGTATGCATTGACATATTTTTTGAGATGTACATATACTTTTATCAATAGATTATCATTTGAACATCCAATCAAAATTTATAGAAATTTAAAAAAATTAATACATACACATATGTTAAAAAAGATGAAGCCATATATCCTCAGATATTACAGTTAGTGCAAATGGACCACAAACTAGATTAGATTGCATATTTCCATTAGATGATCGAAGGTCTCTAGATCTATATGCATCAAGTGTTGGTTATTTCATGAAGATCAAAAGTTTTATTTAAGTGGTATCAAATTATCTAGTAATGCTTATAGGTGTTTATCCAAAAAAAAATGATACCAAACACATGAGACTCAAATGGAGTAATGGAATGGTTATCAAATTTTCCTATAATGCGTGATTTATTCACAACCCCAAGTGTAGCATCATGATGTAGTAATAATCTCGATGAGACCAAGGTCTAATCCACAAAGTCTAATCTTGTGTGTCTTCTAAAAGTGACTAGAACTAGAACTAGAGGAAGATCTAAATTAGAAATCTGGAAATAAAGGAGTAATTGTGAATAAAGTGATTAAACTTATTAATTAAAGGTGGGAACTAGGGCGCAAAGGATCCACTTACAACTATCAAGATGTTTTCTTATTTGATTCAAGGAACACAATTGGAATTAGAGTCATATCCTATCCAATTGGAAGATATATCAATAAAATCAAATCTAAACTTTCATTGACTTAATTCTCAATGAAGGAGAATTGTCAATGTTGGAAGGGATTCCATCACCAAACCATGCCCGGGAGACAATGGCTAACAACAGGATTTACCAATCCCATAATCTCTAAATAAGACAAAGAAGATACTCAAAGCTATTGTAGATCTATTGTAATTTAAGTTACAACAAACCATTAAAAACTAAAAGTATTCCTTAAATATCAAATTAGAATCAAAGAAGTTCAACGAGAACAAGAATCAAAACAAGACATGCTACAAGCTTCACCCCTTAGCCCTAGCTAATAAATTTACCTAACCATAGATATGATTGGATCTAAAACCTTAGAAGAAAGCATTAAAAATAAACTAGGAAAGAAGAAAAACTCTTGGGAGGATCCTCCACCCTTTGGCTCTACTCCTTGAAACCTTAGATATCCCAAAAAGTCCATTGGAAACCTATATTTATAGCCTTGTCTGGTCGGTTTTACAAAATCGCCTCAATTTACGTAGTCCGCATAACTCTGCATAATGCATTCGATGACATTGAACAGCCTTTTATGTCATCGAACGTAAGTTAAATTCCAGAAGTTGGGTGCCTTTACGCACTGCGTAACTTCTTTCGCACTATGTAAGTTTCTATATCATTGAACTGCCTTTGATGTCATCGAATGATCTTCGAGTAATCGAAAAAGTATCCAAAACAGTCCAGCGAGTTGCTTCAAAATTCTTCAATAAATTCGATGCCATCGAATAGACTTTGATGTCATCGAGCAATTCTTTAATGTCATCGAGAGGCTTCGAGTAATCAAAAACTACACCTAATATGTCTAGCGACCAACTCGATTTTCATGTAAAAATTTGATGTCATCGAATAATGGGTTCGATGTCATCGAACCGTGGTCAATGACTCAGTCAGTGAAGTGAATTTCAGCACTTTGTTCTTTCGACTTCCTTCCTTCTTCACTTGGTTTTCTTGAATCTTGGGGTCTTCAAATCTTTAATCTTGTTCTCCAAATATCCATTCCTTGCCTTGGTGATTCTTGAGCATTAAATTGATGCTCTTAACATTCTTTTTAATCCAAGCTCTTAGATTCACCTTACAACACAAACATATATAAAGTATACCATTAAGTAGTATAATGTCCATAAAACCAAGTGTTGAGGGTTAAATATTATATATTATCCCCCATTTATATCTTGGTTTTATGATCATGATAATGTTTAATATTCTATTGTACTCATGTTTATATTGCAAGGTGAATTTAAGAGCTTGGATTGAAAAGGGTGATAAAAGTAAGGATTTGATGCTTAAGAATCACCAAGGTAAGGGATGGATCTTAGGAGACCAAGATTGAAGAATTCACATGCCAAAGATTCAAGAAAATCAAGTGAAGAATGAAGAGAATCAAAATTTTGAAGTGAAGAAAAGGAATCCTGAAATCGTCCTAAAAAAGCATATTCTGAAACTCTAGGTCATTTTGTGAAATTGGGTAGAATGAAGTCTTTTTTGGAAAACTACGTAGAGTGAAGTCTATTTTAGCAAACTAAGTAAATTTGAGGCGATTTCTCGAGTTTTCTAACTAGGTGTGAAAGTTGGAGTTCCACAACTATAAATAGGACTCCCTAGGATGTTCCTAGGTATCTTCTGGGGCTTAAGGAGTAGAGCAAAATGGTAGAGAAGCCATCACCAAGAGCTTTTCTTCTTCTTCCTTAGTTGTTTTCATATTTTTCTTAAGAGACTTTTGTCTAATCATGTCTATGGTTGACTAAACCTCTTAGCTAAGGCTAAGAGGTGAAGCTTGTAGCATGATGGGATGTTTTTATTACTTTAATTCATGTTTATGTTAAACTTTATAGATTTTAATTTGATACTTAAGGAATACTTTTAGTTTTTAATGGTTTATTGTGACTCAAATTACATTAGATCCGCAATAGCTTTGAGTGTCTTCTTTTCCTGATTTAAGATTGTGAAATTAGTAAGTCCTGTTGTTCACCATCATCCCTTGGTCATGGTAGGGTGATGGAATGCTTCCTAATCTTCACAATTCTCTTGCTTTGAGATTATGAGATTGGTAAATCCCGTTGTTTGCCATTGTCTCCTGGGAATGGTTTGGTGATGGAATCCTTGCCAATTATCATAGTTCTTCTTCATCAAAAATTAGGTCAATAGAAGTTCAGATTTGGTTTTATTGATATATTTTCCAATTGGATAGGATAGGACTCCAATTCTAATTGTGTTACTTGAATCAAGCAAGAGGGCTTCCTGATCACTACAAGTGGATCCTTGGCACCTTAGATCCCACCTTTAAATTCTTAGTTTTAATTACTCTATTTACAATTACTCTCTCAAATATTTCAGAATTAGTTTCACATCTTCTTCTAGTTCTACTTCTAGTTAATTTCAGAAACATACAAATTTCAGTCCTTGTGGATTCGACCTCAGTCTTACAGAGATTATTACTACATCATGACCCTACACTTGGCGTTGTGAACACTAAGATATAAATGAGAGAAAATATGTAATATTTGACACTCAACATGATTCTCATTAATCTCCATATTAGTGGAAGGACCATTTGTCATGTGGTTGGTCATCAACAACCATATTGACAATCACTTGTGCAAATATCTTATATTCAATTACTTATGTAGTTTAAAATTTTGCACAATCCCTTGAGTAAGATGATAGATTGTGTTTTAGTCCCTTGACCAACATCTTTAGTTAATCTAGACTCAAGAGTTGTTCCTTTCTCACTTATTCTTGATGGTGCTCCCTTTTGATGTGACTAACCCATTATCAAATTTAAGAGTTATCATAAAAATGGGTCATGGTCACCAATTGTTTCACTTGTAGCAATCACTACAAGTGCCCGAGTTAAGTTTAGCATGACTCGCAAGGCAATTGTTTTTATTTGATATCACCTACTTAGTAACCACTTTCTTTGAGCATGATGTTTTGATTTCCTTTTTAGAGTGGTTATCTATAGGTGCTTTGAATTCTCCAGGTAACTAATGCAGATATTCTTGTTTTGGAGAATTCCTTGATTTTTACATCATTTCTCCAATTGAATTGGATTAACATATATGGCTCAAACCAAAGGTGGAGTGGGGTTGTCTAAGTGCAAGACATTCAATTTTGTAGTGCCCCATCTCTCCGCATGTATGGCAGAATGACCTTGCCTATTTACTACTTAAGGTAGTTGTTTTGATCATCACAGGTGGTATAGGGAAGGAGTTAGATTTATCTGTTTCATAACCTAGACCTCTCATATTTTTACAGTTCCTACCCAAGCCTAGAAGTCTTTCTAACTTTTCATTGCTTTGAGTAAATTTATGATTAAGTTCTACTGTGAGATTAGAAATTTCTACATCTAATCTTAATTTTTTATTTTCCCTTTTCAGTTTCTCATTTTCTGATTCTAGATGGTCAATTTTCTTAATTAGTTTTTCAATTGTAAGATCATCATCAATAACTTCTCTTTCAAACTTGGCATTCTCAACATTATGCTCATCTAACTCATCTTTAGATTGGGAATGACTGTAGTGGTGGAGGCTATAAGTTCTAACATTGGATTTCTTTGGACTTGTTGAAAGGTTTGTCTATTTGGCGCTTGTAGTCCGACAGTTTCTCTTTGTTATTGTATGGTCTTACTGTAAGTGCTATGTTGTAGATCTAACACCCTGTATTGTCAAATTTTGTAGTACCAAACCACTTTGGAGTGATTGACTTGTTTTGATAGATGAAAAGTTCACCTTCATTCGAAGATGCATTTCAAGTCATCTACATCAACATCAAGAGCTAAGAAAACTTCAAGTCAGCGTGTATGTTCAACTACTAAGACAAGTTCAAGTTCACATAGTACAAGTATGACTTCAAGTCCAAATGCCTAAGTACTCAAGTCTCAAGCACACAAGCTCAAGTTCAAGTACACAAGCTCAAGGATCAAGTACACAAGCTCAAGTTTAAGTATACGAGGTCAAGCTTCATGTTCTTCAAAGTTAACTATCTATCGAAGCGACCGATGTTACAAGTTCTATGCTCACATTTAAGGTATATGTGACGCTAGAAAGACCTTAGGCTTAGTTCATTAATATTGCATAGTTAAATTGGGTCATAGTACTTATTTTAGGCTTTACTTCGACTAGTTCTAGTAATTGTTTGACTAGTCTAGGCACTGGCTCATCCAATCCAGGGTATTTCTCGACTATTCAAAAATTAACTCATATTTTCAGATAAGTCTGGTAGGTCTTCGACTAGTCGAGCACCTTGCTCGACCGGTCGAGGAGACTGACTCGACCAGTGGAACAGGGCTTGACTCAAACTCCAGCAAGGAGATTTTTACCCACTTGACTAGTCGAGTACTATGCTCGACCAGTCGAGCAGGCCACTCGACCAATCAGCAAGCCACTCGACCAGTCGAGAGTCTGTTTTATCCAATCGCGCTAGAAAATTTAAAAAATGGTTTTGCCAAGACCATTCGAGCTGAACCTTAGACCAGTCGAGGGAACCGAATTACAGCCTATAAATAAAGGACATTTCTCAGATTTTATCATCAATTCCAAGCCAATTCAAAACACCACTCTAAGAGATTACTCCCCACTATTATGAAGCTATTGTAAGGTATTTAAAATTATTTTATATAGCTTTTTGGTTTCTTAATTTCTTGATCTCTTGTTATTCCATTCTACTTGATATAAAGGGGATTTTGCTTTAACCTATCCAAGAAATTGAATCCAAGTAGCCAAAGGTTGGATTTAATTTAAAATACATCTAGACCTAGAACCCCTTCATTCATGAGATTGAACATTGAACATCTTCATCTATAAAGAAGCAGTTCCACCGACTACATCGAAGAACATTCTTTAGATAAGAATTGTTTTTAGTTTTCTATATTTGGTATGAGAGATTCAGCCAGAAAAATCTCCATTTGTGGTTTTGACTGAGATTAGCCAAGAAAATCTCAGCATGGGGTTTTTTATTGTGTAAGCCCAATTGAAAAACACATTTATAAAGGTTTTAAGGTGAACCTTGAAAAACCTTCTTTCTTAGTGAAAGCCAATACAACGTGGGTTGTGGATATTGGGAGTAGAGAAGGTGTGGTTGTTTGCAAATAGTTGGTGTACACACCGAACCACTATAATTCTTAGTGTTATGGTGGATATTGTATCTGGTTTATGTGTGTGAATGCTTGTATCTATTTTATGCATTTTTAGTGATTGTTGTAATAGCTAGAGTTATTTCTTTTGCCTCTATATCAGTTTAAGCTTTTGATACTTACCGAAGTTCTAGAAATCAGGTTGTCCTACCATAAACCTTGGTTTTTGGTGTAAGGTTGTCCTTAGAACAACGTTTGTATCAACCTCTCAAGACTTGTGCATTTGAGGTTATAATTAATTTCTGCTATTTGAGTTTATTTTTTGCATTTTATTTTTATTTGGCATAGTCCTATTCCCCCCCCCCCCCCCCCCCCCCCTCTAGGACTTAAGCTTGCCCTTTTCAAGTGGTATTAAAGACTAATGCTCATTCCATATGATTTATTTCCTAAGCTAAGTGAGCTCGAGCTCTCAATATGTCAAATTTTGATGGCATTTCTATCACTAGGCCACCACCATTTGATGGCTCCAATTATGCTTATTGGAAAGTCAGGATGAGGATCATTTTGAGGTCCACTGATGAAAGTGTGTGGCTGTAAGACCCTAACCCAAGTATGCACGTCGTTTCTTTAGGTCACGCAATCCTACCAGTCGAATTCTGGCGACCCGTGACCTTCGGGTAGTGTTTTCAGTTGTCCTTAAGTTCGATCACGTATACCCAACCCGGATCGACCCGAATTTAGTGCCATAGCGACCGCATCATCACCACGGTTCCAACGCCACATCTCGTGCGGCAATCTGAGTTGTAGATCATGAGATATGGGGCATACACCATGATGGACCATTTAGTATGATTGTGGGGCCCACCTAGGGAGGTGTGCATGTTCCTCAAGGTGGCCCACTCTATTACACATTTTCCCTAGCTTACACTACCTACACCACCTATACTACCTACACTACCTACACCACCTACACCTAGCTAGCAAGTAATCATGAGTTCTCTTATCAAGAGAGCTCCTTTTTCACTCTCCCATGCTAAAATGGCTTTTTCCTCTTCCCTAAACCTAATTTTCTGAAATTTCTCTTCTCTATGGTGAGAGAGAGAGCCCCTTTTCTAGAAAAACAATCATCACTTTGGCTAAACCCCTCCCTTGCTAGCCATTTCACTTTATTTTCTCTCATTTCCTCTCTTCTCCTCATCTCTCCTTCTCCCTCTCTACCCTTGGGACATCTCACCCTTCTCCCCATATCGAGCCCCTTACACCCTCTAAAACCCTCTCATCTAACCCTCCATCTCTAATCTTCGCCCTTGATCCTTGGAGCTTGAAGCCTAGAGAGCCTATTGGTAGAAGTTTGGTAAAGAACTATTGAGGTGGGTGTTTTTAGTTAGAAGTTTATTTTCTACCTTCTTAGATCTTTCATTTGCACATTGAGGAGCTTGTGGGGCCCACCAAATGATGGTGGAGGTCCCCAAGTGTCCATGGATGAGGCCTATGGCCAACCATCTTACATGCATGTTCCATTGATGAGGCCATCCTCCATGGACCCTATCATGGCCTTTTTTCCTTTGATCCATGATCTTGAGGGGTCATCTAGACCCTAGACCTTGGTGGGGATGACATTCCCACCTTAGATTTGAAATCTTCTTGTATGCATGGCTATGATGTAACTTGTACATGAACATAGTGGAAGGTGTAATGTTTTTAATGAAGGGAGGACCTCAATGGTGGTGGAGACCCTTTCTTGTGGCTAGATCTTTCTTTCTTTCTTCTTTTTATTTATTTTTTCTTACCTCACTATCTGATCTCTGAGTGTGTGGCCCACTTAGAGGCCTTGCAATATCCATCCCGTCCAAATATTGTGGACGCCCCTTGCTGTCCATATTTAGGAAGATGGTGCCCCATTTCCCCCAAATGTGATGCATGCAATGTATTTTTGGGAGGGGTTATGGCCTGGATATTTGTGGGGCCTACTAAGGTGGACCATAGCACCAAGTTTGTAAGGTAATATCCTTTTTATTTGACTCATATACTCAGATCATTCCATGTATATGTTGCTGTTCAGAAAATTTCTGGACAACTTCTGGTTGTTTTTTGACCAGATTTTGGGACTGATTGGGAGACCTTTCTTACCTATCAAATATAATTTTCTGGAAGGTGGGGATCTCACCTAGATGTCCCCCAAACTTCAGCCCCATCTGACCTCGATTGAGGTCCCAAAGGTGTGGCCCAAGGGGGGTGGACAGTCTAGATTATCTGGACTGTCCAGCAACATTACAGTCTGGAAAACTTAAAATATAAAATAGCTTTTGAATAGGTGGGCCACTTTGGTGGACCCTACCTTGTAGTGTACATATGTGGGGATGTAAAATTAATTTTTCCCAATTTTTGGAGACCTTAGGCCCACCCCATTGGGTGCTCAAAACAGGGTCAGCCAAAATTCTGCACTAACCAGATTTTTAGATTTTCTATTTGCTTTTAATTCATAAAAATACTTTCCTAGCTAAGAAAATTTTGAAATTTTATCTGAATATGGCCCACCCGTTTTTAGACCCACCTACTAAATTTCGGGCCCAACGGACCATCGAGGAATTTTTGCAAGGCTTAGACCGGTCCACTAGGCTGGACGCCCAAGGTTGGGACGTCCAGCATGGGCTGGCCGTCCACCCCTTTTGTGGCCAACCATGAAGTGTGTTTTCTCCCCCCTGGCCTTCCTTTGTGTGGCCCACTTGTGTGTGGTTCATCTGAGAGTGGAGTACATGTGATGGGACCTGCCTTTTTGCTAGCACATAGGCTGGGAGTCAAGCCCATTAGGACGTCCAGGCCCATGTGGGACGCCCTATGTGGACTACCTGCTAGACCTTTGTCCAGCAGTGTGTGTCACGCCCCAAATCTGAGGACGGACAGCTTCCGTGATGCCCCGAATTCGGTGCACCACAAGGAAGATTTTTGACTAAAAATTTTTTTAGGTGTATATATATATATATAAAATAGCTGAGCATAAAGATCCATGATCAAAATACCAAGCAACACTCTCCATTATAAATCCTAATGGTTATAAGTATAATGCTTTACAAAAGGTACATAAAGTTAATATTGCCAAATTAAAAAATAGATACAATGCATTGAGAAAGCTAAGTCTTCCAAGCTACTCCAACCATAAAAAAAAAATGAAAAATAGGAAGCTTAGGCAAAAAGCCTAGTGAGTACACACATGTGTGCAGTGTGTCCTACATGCAAGCCAGATAAATATGCTGTAAGGAAATCATATATGTGAAAGCTGTGTAGCACGTAAGGTGTGATGTCAATCTCAATGCAATGCATATGCATCATAGTGATACTCCAAGTCATTGCTACCAGCATCACCAAGTCATATTTTCATTTCTCCCATACTACAGCCATAAATGTATTACACTCATCCATAATCACATCATCATCATTATATTGTCATACCATATCATAACTGTATATCTCGGGAAGCACTGTGGTCGATACCATGCATCAGACACTAGTAATCGACCTCGCATACCTACCCTGTGGTGGACTTTCACCAACTGTATATCATGGAAAACATCGTAGTCGACACCAATGCACCAGACACCAGTAATCGACCTCGCATACCCACCCTGCGATGGACTTCCACCCGGCATGCCAGTAGCGGACTTCATTCGCACTTCTCGCCAGCGAGTCAGACCAGTCCCTGTTTGCACCTCAGCCCTTAAGCAAGTTGGACCCACCTCTTCTCACCCTGACCTCGTTAGTGGGCATCAAATCCATGACCCATGTATTTACTCGGCCCGACGGTGAGGCAACCTTAGCTAGTATAGGGGTTTAGGGACTTTCAACCCAAGGGGCACATCATCCCCTACTATTTCCACATTTCTGATGTCCCATTCATTTTCAGGGATATCTCAAGTCATCATCATAGATATACATTTCATCCTCAAGATCCAACTCATGTTATATGGCACGATTGTGGTATCTCAATTATCATGTATGTCATGATTATACATGAATTCAAGCAACCATGATAAGGCATACGTTCAAGTGCATGTGGCATGTATATAATGTCATAAATTTAGGGTATGCTTAACCTTTAAGCCAAAAATGACATATAATCATTATATGCCACTATCAATTATATCAATGGTCATGTGACTAAACTGAAGGGGACATAACATGAATAAATGTAATGAAGTACACTTGCACACACCATCATTCCATGGTACATGAATATGATCAATATCAACATGGTTAAGTAGATGAATTTAATATGCTAGAGAGTGGAACAACATTAATCAAGATATTAAATCACATGCTTCTATTAACTATAATCACTAACATCACTAATATCATCCATAGTTATCATAATCACGGGCATTAATTGTATTCAGAATTATACCATATCCTTCATAAGATGGATATTCCATTAGCGGCATTGGCCCGACATGATTTTCTTCTATTGGAACCATATGGTTATACTCTAACTGGGCCTTATGGTTAATGAGTGGCAGTGATGCAAAGTACATGCACCAAGTGGTTATAAGCTAAAAAGCATAGATATAACATATAGTAAATGAGCCACAAGATGAATGGTGCTAGTGAAACTCATAAAATGTAATGGGCTTCACCTTCAGGTGGGTTGTTAGTAGGTTGGATTTGTAAATAGTTATCATAGCAATTCTACAATGGTTTGAAAGGAACAAGTAAACCTCATAAGATACATTGATCCCTAAGTTGAACGACTTGGTATCTAATATACACATAAGGGTTAGTCACGGTTGGGATGACGCGCATTTGTCTCATACAGCGTAGTGGGTCCTACTTCCAAGTGGTCCCGCAAGCAGATTGGTCCACACACATACATTATGGAGGGTCCCAATAAGTAGATAGTATAGGTAATTCACATACATTAATGTAGTACAAGGAATAATAATTCAGATGCACAAGGCACATGTCAACAAGCTCCATCATTAAATCGTCTAGTTGGCAAAATAATTGAACAATGCGGATCAAATACGCACATTGAGTGGGTTCACAAGTGTTCGAAAGTTATACGTTCAATTAACACTATTTCATATCGTTTGACTTATTTAGGAATTGGATCTAAGTCATTTTGGAATCATATTCTAGAATTAGCTAGCTTAATGGATAAATGGTGAAATATGCAATACTCACATCAAGGTGGGGTCCATAATCAATCTGACACATGCCCTAAGTTCACATACAGAAGAGGTTACACCATCAGCATAGTCCACGAGTCTGTGTAATCACACAATTCTCAAATGCCCACATGGTCTTATGGCCACTCCATTTTCAGAAGTCCATATGGTTGAGTGGCCACATAAATATTACTCTACTTGCCATAATAAAGGATTTAAGGTCACATAGTTGTTTATTTTTTTTACTACACTATAACTCATACATCTAAGGGTAACCACTTTATTTAGCTCCCACATGGTCAAGTTGTCGATGCCATAATTTCACTTGGTTGAGTGGAAATATAATTAGTATCATGGTCTAGTGACCACATCTCAAAGCATCCAAGGCACAATCACAAGCATACCCACCATACTTGGTTACACTACGTTATATTAACTCTTGAACTATGACCGCCCAATACTTCACACGGAGAATGACTCAGATTCTATGTCACATGATCAAGAGGCTAAGAACTAGCTTCCATCACATTTGATATAGTTTAGTAGTCCCCATATCTGCCTCACCTATGAGCATAATGTAAGGGTTGTATTTATATTGCATGACACTGAATTGAGGGGTACTCCATTATCAAGTTGTATAATCCAACCCATATCATACTTTTCATGACTAAGAAAATCTGCACGTACAACCCGATTGTTCATGGTTTAGGTGACTATGGCTATGCCTATAAGCATGTGGTCATGTCATTAGGTGGTCACCAATGCCACCTGATTTTATGTAGTTAGTTGGCCTTGTGTGGATTTCGCAATCATATGGTTAGACGACTACATATACTCCACAATTGCATATGATTAAGTGGCCATACATACATCACATGCCCACATGATTAAGGGGCCAAACACGTATATCACATCCTCATGCCACTAAAGTCACATATTTATTAAACATGTTTAACGGTTTAGACACAAGTCACTTGATCCTATTACTTGGGGCCGCACTCTAACCAAAGTGCTAAGTGATTAAGGGTTGTCCACAATCAGCCCATTTAAGGGATTAATCATCATTACTTCAAAAATTACAATACTATTTTGATACATTCAACACATGGAGATTATAAACTCTTGTCGAAGAGGCCCAATGGTTGGCCCAAACAAGGCTACCACTGATAGGCCCACATGGCATTCACTCAAAATGTGCCTTAACATTCTTGGGCCCACACATCAATGGAATTTGCAATGGTTTTATGTGGTGGAGCTCATGGGGATTTCCCATGAGGTTGAGTTGTGTGTAACCCACTTAAGACTTAGGTCTGCTTTGATTTTAGTCCAAATCCTAAAATGATATGAGGAAGTGGATGGTCTGCATGGATTAAATAGATACACCATGGTGGTCTTAGGTTGGATTTAATAGTTAAGTACTTATTCTCACAGCCTTGTATTGTATGGTCCAATTCAAATTGGATTGACTGATCATTGAGACAATGCCCTAAAGGGGACCCGATACATGGGCTAGATGGGTTGAATATCTAATACATCATTAGGATGGCCCATAATAAATTTTCAGTGATGAGAGTTCAATTCGCATTATTTCAGAACGTACGACTATCTAATCATTGGATGGGCCTAAGTCTTAGTAACATATCATCAAAAGGGTTGATAAAATAGATAAACGATGAGGATTTTAAATATATATCATGTCATAACCATGGTGAATTAAGTGGCATAACACCTACATCAAAGTGGGTCATACCACACACAAGTTGAGAGGTTTACCCTCCATTAAATATTCATAATCATTTGTTGGGCCCATAGAGATGTGGTTCATAAATCCAGCCCATCCATTATGTGTCTCCCACTTGGTTGAGGGGTCAGACCAAGTTTCAGATACATCCAAATTTCAAGTGGATCTTGAAAGTGCCCTGGTTTATCAATTAACATGAGTGTTGAGTCAGCTAGACAGCAGAGCCTCATAGGAAAATCAATTCAAAGCATCTGCCTCAACCGAATGTGTACAAGCTCGCCACAGGTAAATCTAAGCCTCACATCCCATGTCCTAAAACACCAGGTAAATAAAACCCTTAAAACAAATTAGAACATCATAAGGTTTTTAAGTTAAGAAAACTTTTTCAAAATTAGAAAATCTCTAAGTTTTCTTACTTTGTCGATTTATCGATAACAGGTTCAATAAAATCGAGATGTGCTGTCGATGTCCTCGAAAGCTCAATCGATAAAATCGAATGAGGACATAAAGTGTCCAGCAACTATATATACATCTGGATGGAATTATCGATGTATCGATACCCCTATCAATATTATCGATATTTGAATCTCGAGTTTATCGAAGTAGAATCGATATAATCGACAGCAGAGTATTTGTGTCCCTATTTTTTATAGGAAAATCATGAAGACCTTTGATATGTCAAAGTACCCTCGATATCCTCGGAATTTAAATATCGATGATATTGGAAGTCCTTCGATGATATCGGTCTTGGACACAGTTTTTCTAGCAATATTTTTCAGGTGATTTTTATTTCTGATTGAGGTTCATTTGATAGAATCGATATTCAAATATCGATGATATCGAGGCAGGATCGTTGGCATTGAGAATGGACATAAACATGTCCAGCAAGCTTACTGAAAAATTCTTTGGATTTATCGATGCATCGACACTACCTTCAATATCATCGATATTCAAATTCCGATGATATCGAGTGTACCTCAATCACATCTTTTGGCCTGAAAAATTTTGAAGCAAGTCTCTCTCAATTTTTAAATATCGAAGAATCGATCCTCGTTTCAATAATATCAGAGTTCAAAATTCGATGACATTGACACGTGTTTCGATGCCCTCGACTAGTTGCAAAAAGTTTCAAAAGCATATGACATTTGAGTTTGTGTCATCGAACGGACAATCGATGCTATCGAGAGTATACGCTCGATGATATCGACCCTACTTGATGATATCGAACTCTGTCATACATGCGACCATTTTATATCCGTTGGAACTTTTTGCCTATATATAGAGAGCTTGTCTTTAATTGCTGTGAGAGAAAGAAGAGAGAGCTTTTGAGTGTTTAAACTTAGATCATTTACCCAAAGCCCTTTCTCTCAAGGGAGTTCATCCTCCAATCCACCCTCATCATTGATAATTCAATAGAGTGGATTGGGGAATGAACTTCCGCATTCAAGGATCCTCCAGCTACCACCTTAATAGCGAATCATTAAGCTAGGATGCCTTGAATGCATAGATGATTGGAATCACTCTATCTCCTTTATAGGAAAATATTTGAGAGTATGATTCCATCATAACCTTGATCCAACCCGTCGCCATGCATCGGTATATCTTCTGAGTTACAATTTAAGGAAGCAGAAGACTCTTCATAAACAAAGGAGGAGATCTTCATCAACGAGCTAGAATGGGACTCATCCACTTATCTGTAAGTAATTAGAGTCCAGAGGACCCTTGTGATCATTCCTTTGTAGGATTGGGTCTAAGGTGTTTCTCACCCTTGCAAGTCCTCTAGGAGGCCTCCGGTGGGAGTGTACGTAGTGAGTACGTAGTTTTGACCCTTGCTCTATGGAGATCATAAACTTCCAGTTAAAGGTGAACCTATTTAAAACCTTCGGTTCAAGGTGAACCGTGTGAAACCTCCATTAGGGTCTTATGGAAGATCTTTGGCCAGTGTGCGTAAAAGTGGGTGCGATGTGTTGACCCTTACTCATGAGAGCATAAACAATCAGCTTAGGTGTAGGTTGTAAAGGTTAAAGGTGAACCTGATTTAAAACCTTGGGTTTGGGGTGAACCGTGGGAAACCTCCTTAGTGAAATTCGGCACACTCAAGGGTTGAGTGCGTCTGCCGGGAGTGGAGTAGACAAGTAGTCGAACCACTATAAAAATGACTGTATTTGTGATTGTTATTTGTTTCCTATTATTTGTGTGATTTCTTTAAATGCTTGCATACTTGATCACACTTCACACACAGTCACATCCATCATAAACTCTAAATTGTTTCATGTTTATCATTCAATAGTTTTGTGATTGGATCCTCAATTTGGTTTGGAAGCCATTTGAGTTACTCTGAAGATATCCTGATGCCTTTCATGCTTATTCACTCAAGATTAGATTAATAGGATTTTTAATAAGCATAAAATATTTAAAAAGTCCTATTCACCCCCTCTAGGACTATTGGCATACTCCTTCAACGAAAGCGGTCTTCACCACAATCTCAGACCTAACAAGTGATTTTACATGTTCGAGCTTCGAGTTGTATGAACAGTTCAAGGAGATCAAAGTTACATGGGTCCTAAAGTGATGTATTTGTTATACCTACACCATTCATCTATTTTTAGATATCATTTTAGAAAATTATCCAAAAATGAATCATAACCAAAGATTATCTGGACCTCACCTCAATTAGCAGTGAGGATAATGATTTCACCGTTAAACCATTCACAGGGCCCACCATAATGTTTATTTTTCATCCAATCTGTTCATAAGGTCACAAAGACCTGAATTAAGGGGAAAAATAAAATTTCATATTGGTCCAATACTTTTGACCTAAAAAGGGTTCCAATGGTAGATGTTCGATCCCTGCTGCTTTTGTAGTGTGGCCCACTTGATAGTTAGATCTATCTTATTTTTCTTCTCAAGCCTTAAGGCAAGCTCACCAAATGGATGGACGGTTTGGATATAACACATACGTCATGATCAGATTGATGCAACTTCCTTTTTTTAATTTTATTTTATTTTTTTTATGTTGTGGGCCACCTGAATTCCATGTATGGTTGATTTTTGGGGGTGACCCATTTTTAAAGGGGACCCATCAAATGCACAAAGTAGATGCTCGACAAGCATCAAGTTGGGGCCTGTGGTGGGGCCCACTTCCTTCCAACATCAGCAGTAGGACGCTGCTTGCTGCAGCGTTAGATGTTGACAACAACAACGTCCAATGCTGTTTATTTTATTTATTTTATTTTATTGTTTTTTAATGGTTTTTCATATGTGGGGCCCATATCCTAGTGATCCACTCCATCTGTTGGATTTTATCCCCCGAGACAGATTTAAGAAGCACAATATTCAGTATTTTTTGATGTATATAAACATCACAGTGGGCCCTAACAGATTATTACTGTTAAAATAATATTTTTTATGGTGTGGCCTACTAGAGATTTGGATTGGCTTCATTTTCTGGTTTAAAGCCTAAAATGAGCTAGGAAATTGAGTGGACGGCGTGGATTGAATATATACATCATGGGTGGGGCCCGTCGTGGACCCACACCCTCTTCCCTTCTTTTTCTTTCAAGCAGCGGCAGGGGGCTTCTGGACGCTACAGCAAGCAGCGTCCAGCCTTCCTTTTATTATTATTATTCTTTTTTATATGTATTCTCCCATGAATCCATACCATTAATCACATCATTATCATCATATCATCACCACTATAATCATCCAAATAATAAAAAAGAAAACATACCAAGAGTGGAGTGGGTGTACTCACCTTGATGAATTAGATGGATGGTTGAGATGGATGGAAGGGATGGGGTTGATGGCCCACCAAGATCACTCCTCTCTCTCTCTCTTGTGTAGAAAAAATGGTGAAATGCTAAGGGATAGAGGGGTATTTGTAGAGAAATTGATAAAAAATTGGTTAAGTTAGGCTAATGTGATTAATATTAGCTTAAGCTAGGATTATGACAATTAATTCATGATTAGTAATTAATGGTGGATTAAAGGAGCATGGGATGGCATGGTATGATGATGTCATGCTTAAGGTGTGGCATGAAAAAGAGTTAACTTAAGGTGTACATGAGAGAGGGAGAGGTATGGGTGTGTGACATCACACACATGGGTAGTGATTCTCTCACTCATGTGTGGCATGTGCATGTGTGTATGACATGTGTTGTGTACATGTGTGGAATGGAGTACATGGCGCCTTGCGCACATGATACACTAATGATTCTTCATGGTGTATCTCACTAACGGAGTATCGTACAAACACACGGGTTGTACCTCCACGATCGCGGCGACGGGGCGGTCGATATGATATAGGTTTTGAAGTATAGAAAATGGTACGGAATGAATGGGGTCTTATAGTGTGACCCACATTTTTCCCCAATTAATGTAATGTAATCCTATGTAGTGGGGCCCTCTGACTTGATGGCTGGACTACTTGGACTGATGTCTTAATCAAATGGATCATTTTCTAGGCTCCAACAGGCCCATAAACCTGTTAGGTTAAAAATTCAGTAATGTGTTATAATTATACTTGGCCTTCGGGCCAAAATTTTGAGAAATGGGGCCCACCACATTGTGAGTACTTAGAAGGAATAAATCATGCTTTAAATCTCCTAATTCTTGGGCTTAATTAGTGCATCATTCAGACCCACTATAGTTGGAGCTTTTAATGGGTCTGTAAATGTAACTAGTTGTTGGACTCCTTAGGCCCAAAAGGGTTAGAACTTTCTAGATAGGCCCCTTGGACCCTTAGGCCATTTTTACCATATCATTGTGATGGGTTTATGGGCCGGATTACACAAGTGGTTGGGCCCTTAGTTTCCCACCAAATCAACTCTATGATTGGGCCGGGTTGTAAGCCCAACTCACTTAACTTAGACATGTGAATTGCCCATGTGGTTTGAGTAATGAGATGCCCACTAGGCCCACCACAATATGTGGACTAATGACCCTTATGATCGGGCCCAAACCCTACTTATGGGCCCATGATATTACATATGGGTTGGGCTATGTGTGTTGCTCACTAGGCCCATGTGTTGGTATAGGCCTTGGGCCTTGATCCATGATTGATTAGAGATGGGTTACCACTTGAGGACGAGTTGTGGTTAGATGTCCAGATTGGTGATCCTAAAGTAGGCCTATGGGTTTATACGGGTGGTTAAAGGCCCACCATAGTCCCTTGTTAGGACCGTCCATCTATTTAGGCCCTTGTCATTATTCTCCTGAGTCTTGTGGGCTACCCCAAACTATTGGGCCCCCACTAGAGGATGACTCCTTAGAGAATTTGTCTAAGTACCTAGACTTAGTCCCTCCTTGGAAAGGAGGAGTATGCTATGACATCATTGCCGTATGACACACCTAGTTCATCCTCATGACCCATATGCATCATTGTATGGTTGGATTTACATTATGTGTGGTCATTGGGTAGATGTGGTAGAGGGATGGAGTTTCCCCTCCTGTGCACATTGAGTGCTTGGAGCTGGTGCATAATTGGTGTGCGTGATTCATGCATCTGGCATCGCATCTCATGGATATTTTTGCCCTTGCTTCATCAGGGCCGATGCCTCCACTGGTGTATCGTGGATGGTCGTTTGTGGATACCAAAAATACTATTCGAGCATTTGGGGTGCACAGGATGCACCTGGGTGAAAGCCCCTAAACCTTCAAGGTACCTAGAAGAGGCCTCAACGTCGTGACTGAGTGGAAATCATAAGCGCCCGAGTTCCTTACACCATTAGGCCGCGTCTCCCATTGTCATGTAGTTGGTTAAGATGAGGTGTGGCCTTACTCGCCTAAGAGAGAGGGCAATAGCTAGGCTGAGTTTGACCAGCTCATGAATGGGTTCGCTACCATCGAGCCTTGCTGGTGATTGGTTATCCACAAGCAGATAGTGAGGTCTCCTACGCTCATTTGACTATGCGGGTCTTATAGAGCAGCAGCCACCCTGCAGTGTACTTGACCCCGATAGATTCCTTATGATGGAACTTTACTTGAAATGTAGATTAGATATGAGGACTGGCATTACTTCACATTGCATTTGCATCAGCTATATAAGCCTTATATTGCATCGCCTTGGTATGGTGCCCAATACTCATGTATTACATTGCATAGCCTTAGTACGGCTAGTGGCATTAGTATCATTCATGATTCCTTCTGCATTCTCCCCTACCTTCTTCTAAGCACTATTGTCACACACCTTACGCCACCCTTAATACGGCTAGTGGCATTGATTCATGCAGGAGATCCTAGGTCAGCGCAGTAGTGGAGCTGTGGATTTGGTTTGGCGCGAGCTGAGGACCTGTTGCAGACCTTTCCTTCCCTCTTTCTACACTATGTATTTCCTTTTGAACCTTGTACCTATAAAGTTTAAATTCATAGTGGATTTTGCAGTATGTTCCTTGGTTTGTTTCTAAGATTTACTTTCTATGATCTTGGGTATACTCGATTTGGTTTGGAATTATGATATGGAAATCCTCATTGTAGGATCCCAGGATCGGAATCCTGCCTCAAGAGCCGAGAATGGGATACTACGGAGGCTGTTGTGGCCTAAACCGGCTATCAGGTTCCTTGTGAATCTAATCACCAAGTCTGGGGCATGACAGTGGCAAGCCACAGTGACTAGATGGAACCCACCTACGTTTGAAGTTCTAGGCACTAATGGAACTAAGCCCCTTAAAGAAACACCGTACTATATGTGGACTACTCTTCAGAAAAATGAGAGCAGTGTAAATGTCAATGCTTTAAATGCAATCACTTGTGCCCTATCACTAGATGAGTTCAAAAGAATTATATCTTGTAACACTGCAAAACAAGCCTAGGATATCCTAGAAATGACACACGAGGGTATGACTATTGTCAAAAAGTCAAAAGTGCAGATCCTCACCACTAGGTTCGAGGAAATACGTATGGTAGAAAATAAATCATTCATGGAATTCTATACGAAACTGAATGGCATAGTCAACTCAATGTGGGGTCTTAGAGATAGCATCCCAGAAAGCAAAGTTTGTGTAAAAATACTGCGATCACTTCCTGAGAGATTTAATTCCAAGGTGACAGCCATTTAGGAACTAAGAGACACTGATAATATGAAGGTGGAAGAACTTGTTGGTTCTCTTCAAACCTACGAGTTAAATTTCAAAGCTCTAAAAGGTAAGTCTATAGCCCTTAAATCATCCAAATGTATTTCTCAAGAAAGTAATGTAAATGCTATCCTATCTAGCTCCTAGGTTTGTTAAAATTTTTAGTGCCAAAACCTCTTGGAATCTGTATCTTGTGTAGCTATTACTATAAGATCAACTTCATGTCATCCTTGCCTACATTCAAGTACAAGATCAAGAAGTTCAAATACAAGTGCAAGAAGTTCAAATTCAAGTTCAAGAAGTTCAAGTACAAGATCAAGAGACTCAAGAACAACATCAAGAAGTTCAAGTACTAGATCAAGTCTTCAAGCTTCAACTACATCAAGAAGTTCAAGTACTACATCAAGTCTTCAAGCTTCAACTACATCAAGAGAATGATATGTGATGATTCCATCTCACAAATAAGGTTTGTTTGACCTTAGATTGACCTTAGGATAGGTCATACAATTTACATTTATATCACAAGTCATTTGATAATTTTATAAGTCATATTTCGACTAGTCCTAGTCATGGTTCGACTAGTCCAAGTACTGGCTCGACCAGTCTAAGAATTTTCTCGACCAATCCAGGGATTGTTGTGAATTTTTAAAATTTCTGTTGGACCCTCAACCAGTCCTGGAGACTACTCGACCAGTCAAGTGAACAGTGCTCGACCAGAGGAGCAGGCTCGACTCAAAGTCTAGCAACATTTCTAGGTCCCACTCGACCAGTCGAGTGCAGGGCTCGACCAGTAGAGCAGGCCACTCGACTGGTTGAGCAAGCCACTTGACCAATTAAGTAACGATCTTATCTTATCGTGCCTGAAATTTTAAATTTTTATTGGTCCTTCGACCAGTCGAACTGACCACTGGGCCAGTCGAGTGAACAGTATATTTGCCTATAAATTGAGAACGATTTTTAGAGTTTTTCAATTCACTCCAAGATATTCAAGTCACAACTTTAAGAAAACTTGTCCCCACATTCGATAAGCTAATTGGCTAGTATTTAAGATTCTTTTAATATTTTTTTGCATTTGATTTTGTGATCTCTATTCAATTCTATTTCTTTTGAAAAGGGAATATTGATTTTACCCTTTTTGAGATCAAAATCAAATCAAGCTATCCCAGGTTAATCAAAAAATCATTTAGACCTAAGAACCCTTTCATATGTGAGTTTGGACATTGAACATCTACATTGAATTGGTTCTACCGAGCTTCATCAGAAGAAGAATCCTCGGATAAGTACATTTCAATTTTCTATATTTGGTCTGTAAGATTGCCAAAAAAAAATTCATTTTTTATTTTAATTGAGATGGCCAGAATCTCAGTGAGTGGGGTTTTTAATTATGGTAGCCCTTTAAAAACACAATTGTGAAGGTTTTGGGTGAACCTTGGAAAACCTATTTCATAGTGAAAGCCAATATCCCGTGTGTGAGGATATTGGGAGTGCAGTTGTATGGTTGTTTTCTAACAGATGGTGTACACATAAGCGAACCAATATAATTGCTGGAGTTGTGGTGGATGGTTGAATGTGCCAAAGTATGTGAATGTTGTAATTTATTTTCTGTACATGTGGTGAATGATTGTAATTTATTTTCTACACATGTGGTGAATATTGTAATAGCAGTAGATATTTATTTCTGTTTTATTCTTTATTCCTCTATATTGATTTGGGACTTTGATACACAAACCATTTTAGAAATCAGGTTGTCCTACCATAAGCCTTTCGTTTTTGGTGTACGTTTGTCCTTAGAACATCTCTATCAACCTCTCAATACTTGTGCATTTGAGGTTGCTATTCATGTAACGACCTTGGAAATTTTGTGCTAATCTTTCCTTAAGTAGTTGTTTTGGGGTAATTAGTGCTCTACTTGATTGCTTGTGAAATTCGCATCAATCACTTTAAATTGTATCTGCATGGCTCTAAACGTGTAGATTAGTGAGCGCTACGTTACTCAGAAATCTGGGATCCATCGCTAAATCCAGTTGTTCTGGGGAAATTTTGGAAGATCTGGATCGGACTGGACCGCGCATCGAAGTCCGATGGCGATGATCTTAGGCTGTTGCGGTCACTGAGTTGGGCTTGGTCTTCACCTCGAAAATCAAGTCGATCTGATGTTCCGGGTCGATTTGATTGAGTTCGGAGTGAAGAGTGTGAGAACGGTTGGAATTTAATAAGCTTTTATGAAATTGAGTCGTGTCGCTTGCGACGATTTTAAGCATTCTCGACCGTTGGATTCGACCCAATTTCACCCTACGATCGGGATGGTTGGCCTGCATATCCTAGTGCTTGTGGACGATCGAGTTTCCGTGACCGTTGAATTGAGTGTGGTCCGCCACGGCGATCTGAAGAGCCGGTCGGTACACTCGGCCGACCTAGATCCATGGTCATGAGCTTAAGTCCGACCTTTCGTGGTTATAGGCCCACCGGAAGTGCTTCGTTGGATCGAGAAAGGCGTACTTTGGTTATAACCTAAGTATACCTTGACCCTAGGGTTATTTCCATCATTTTAAGGCCTATATATAGTCCTTAAACCCTAGCTCTCATTTCCATACGAATTTTCTCTAACCCTAGCTTGGAGAGAGAGTGGAAAAGAGAGAGTTAGTGAGAGAGATTGGTTGGTGAATCATCTTGATTCTTCCTTGTTCTTCTTCACCTTTGAACCTTTCCTTTGAATCGTTCCTCTGACGATTCTGAGTTCTTTTGGGGTAAGTTAAACTAACCCTAATTTGTGTTAGAGCTTAGATTAGACTTGGTGTTGTTGTATCTCATTTCTATCCTTATTTTAGGGTATTCTTGCGCGTTGACGAAGACAACTCGTCTAAATCAATTCGGCTATTCTTTCCTCGCTTAAGGTGCGGACTTTAAGTGTATAGGTTATGGTTTTCAAGGCTTTCAATCCCAGATTAGTGATTTATTCTTGTTATGGATGAGATTTCACATGCCAAATGTTGTGTTTACGTTGCTTTCCGATATGCATGTGATATGTTGAGATTTGTGTATTCTATGTGTATTTATAAAGTACCGTATACGTATAAAATACGCACTTGTGTTTGCCATGATTATTTGTCATGTATGTATGCTAGATGCATGTATGACAACTCCTTGGAAGAAGGAATTGTCTAAGTGCATGTATTTCAACATGCGTCATGTATGTTGTTCCATGGATGCTAAGTGTTTGTAGAAATGCATGAATGATCTAAGTGTAACTGATTACACTAAATGTGGGCGTTGAGAAGTGATTCTCAATACTTCTATGGATGCGCATGATTTCCTTACGCATTTACATTCCAAGTTATTTAAATTCAAGCATCTCCTATGCTTACATTTATGTTAAGTTGATATTCTTCGGATGTGCATGTACCATGATTTGAGTTGTTGATCCATTACTGTTTTACTTTCCATATGAATATCTGTCGTAGTGTAGGATGTTTGGGACTATGCCTTAGTCCAAGAAATCGGTAATTGACCCTTTGGTCGTGGTTGAGATTGCTTTCGCCACGTGAGACGCATTAGACGAACCCGAGTCGTATTAGAGTTGGCGGCGGTGGTTTGGCCACGCGGAGTGTTTGCGCACTCTATGTCGTTCAATTCAACGTGCGCTCGTGCTAGTCGAGTTCGTCAACTAACCCGATTGTCCGATGTATGTTAACCATGTATGGACGCTACCGCTTGAATCTAGGGTACCGAACTTACCAGGTGAAATCCTAATAACCATGGTACCGATCCGCTAAGACTCATGAGCCGGACATGGTGGTATGGGACACCGTGGTCGAGTCGTCGTGCCGGGGTGACGAGCCTCCCGTAGTGACCAAAGTGAGCAACTAAACTCGTGAGCCGATTATGGTGGTATGGGACACTATATTCGTCTTTGTCGGCCTACATTGATTGGTGACGAGCCCTTTGTAGTGACCTCGAGCATACCGGATACCGCAAGGAGGTGACGAGCCGATCCGTGGTAGTAAGGGCATGAAAGGCGTGCATTGATTGGTGACGAGCCCTTTGCTACGACCTCAACTATATGATCGTATGAGATGTCTAGGATTGACGACCCTAGTATGGATCACTGTTTGGATGGTGATATGAGGAAGGTATCTTAGCTTCCCAATCTTGATGTATGAATTGGACTAATAACAACTTGGTAATCATATCCATGCACCGCATTTGCATGTGCTTTGTAGATGTGGCGCACTTTGAGGCGATGTCATGCGTAACGTAAGATGAAGACGCCGAGGGTGTACGCGTGAGGGCACGCATCATATTGCATTCATACTTGCATTAACAAGAGTACTTAGGATTTATTTAATTGTCCGGCTTTATCATTACTGTTTGATTAAGCTGATAACATGTTAACCAGTGTGCCTTATTGTTCCACCGAGTTGATCACTCACTCCCACGTTTCGGGCGGTGTTACACACCCACCGGACTCTCTTAGGCCCCGATGTTGCAGATGTGGATGCGACGCCCGAGGCAGAGCGAGCCGGATGACGACGAGGCTGCCTTCTCCTATATGCGGTTTTGAGACGGGTTCTAGCGAGCCTCGGCATGCGCGGGATCTATGGGATTACTATTTTGGGATCTAAAATGATGTAACTTGTACTTATAATTTTGATAAATAACACTTTTACACGATCTGGTTGTATATGTAATTCAGGACTTACACTTGTACACATATTTTACTATAAGTCTTCCGCTTGCTTTATTCACTTATCCTTGAATCATATGTGTTTTGGCTTAATCTATTGCATGTTTTATGCACTAATACAGCCAACATACATTCATCATTAAATATATTGCATAAGTGATGTTTTGGAACTCGGGAGCCGAGTTATGCTCGACCCCGAATTTCGGGCGTTACAAGTTGGTCTCAAAGCATGATCTGGATTAAACCGGACCTGGGTTATGGTCACACACCGCACGTTGTCACCACTATAGTGTAATTGGGTGCGGGTCTATCATCGCTTTGTGTTTGTGCTCCGTAGTTTCTATCGGCGAAAGTTTCCTGAAAAACTTTACCGAGATCGAGTCTGTACTCCTACCTGATCACACACAGCGACCCGAAATCTTTTCTAGACCCTCTATTAATGAGTGTAGATGGTCTATCTTCCCATTATTCATTTTTAAACCTTCCAGAAATCGCTGTTTGATCTGTCAGAATGACCCGATAGGCTTCAAATTACACAAGGGGCCAATCGGGGCATTTTCTGTGGGACCCGGGGAAACCACATCATTTGGACCAAGGAGGACCAGGAGGACCTCGCCAAATCGGCGAGGCATCGCCGATATGTCCAGAGACCGGCGATGCCATCGCCGGTTCGGCGAGGGATCGCCGGTCGGCGGGCCAGGCGGGCCGGGCCGACGCGGGCCGATCGTCCCTGTGGCTTTGTTGGCCCACCCCTCCACGGGTTTCACTTTAAAACCACTCCTTTTACCTATTTCCTTCACAAAACCCTCTTCCAAGCTCTCCTTTTCTTCAACAACCTCTCCAAACTCTCTCAAATCTCTCCCAAATCTTCATCTTCCTTCCATTTTCGTGCAAACCCATCACCCCATTCTCAAATCTTCTATTCCATTGCTGATTTCTCCATTTTTCCCTCTCATTTGAGCCCTTTCATTCCCTTTTTGGCTCATAGTTGTGTGGAAGCTTCACCATCTTCCTATTTCTCTCTTTCTCTCATTTCTCATGGCCCTCTTTGAGATTGTGACGGCCATCTTTTCCATTTCTTCCCTTCTTTCCTTGATGGGGAAGAAGAGAGCGCCCGTGGATGAAGCCTAGCCGAGCCGCCCAACCCGTGCACGGAGGCCGAGTGGTGCCGCCGCCAGCACGTCCGCCACGCGTGAGTTCCAGACAAAGCGGGACCTCGATCCTCGAGCTCCTGTCAGTAGGACCTTGTTGGCGGAATTGTCGCATGGAGTCTATGAGGGGCGTAGAGTCCTTTTTGAGGCTCATGTTGATCCGCGGCTCTTTGGTGAGTTCTTTTGTTGGAGCGCCTAGAAGGGGCTGGTTGGGGTCCCTTGTTCGAAGGCGAGTATCGCGCGAATGCTAGCACTGTTCGGGCCTTCTATGCCAACATTCTGGAGCCTTCGCTGGATCCTCTGCAGTTCAAGATTCCCTGTGGTAGCGGTCGAGTTGGAATTGTCAATGTTGCTTTGATATCCCGACTCTTGAAGGTGCCACTTGGGGAAGTGCATGCCGGCGAGAAGAATGTGGACGGTGTGCGCGAGAGGGATCGTCGCACCCGATCCTTGTGTGGTCTTCTGGAAGCCGAATAGGAGTCTTTTGGCTTCTCACATGACGGACGACTTCCGCTTTGCTTCACCACATCTTTACGTTCAATGTATATCCAAGGTGGAGCAACCGCATGAGTGTACGCGCCCGATGGTAGATTTTCTATATCGATGGGGCAAGATGCGAAGTTGTGTGTGCCGACGCACATCTCGCCCGATTATTCTCATCGCTCGTTCGAGTAGAGGACCGAGTCTCTTCCCTTTGGCCGCCTCATTTGCAAGATCGCACATGAGTTTGGCTATAGGCTTGGAGCCGAGAAGCCGGTCCCTGTTCGCGATATCAACTTGAGGACCTTTAAGCTGATGGAGGTTGGTTCTGGTCGGCTTGCCTCTGAGGGGGAGGCCGGGTCGGAGAGTGATGATGAGAGTTATGCTGAAGGTGGTGCGGAGTCTGAGGAAGAAGCAGAGAAAGACGAGGAAGAGATTGAGGCACGGGATTCGAGTGATCGCTCTCCTCTTGTGGTGCCAGAGCAGCGCAGAGCAGGTTGCCCGAGATGCCCGTCTTACACGGCTTGAAGAAGGGCAAGCCGCTTTACGCCAGGAGATGGTTGGATCTTCGAGGCTTGGTTAAGCACAAGTTCAAGAAGATGTCCCGGACTTTGAAGTCTATCTTGTGTTGCTTGCAGGATAAGGGTGCTCCGCCTCCGTCTCCTGACTCCGACGAGTAGCATCGTCGTGGCCGTCTTTGCTTTGTTGTGTTTTTCTTTCTGTGTGTGGCCGTTGTTGGCTTGTAGTTGGAGTTGTTGTAGTGTTGTAGCTGTTAGTGGTTGTAGTAGTTGTGGTTGTTTGAAGTGTTAGATGTTGTTGTTTTCATGCTTTCCTAGTCGTGATTCATGTATTGCTGCACTACTTGTATTGCGACGATTTTGGTTAATGGAATGCATGTTGTTTGTTTTGGTGTTGTGTGCTGTGTTGTTGTTGTGTAGATGGATTATGTGACTTAGAATCTGACAGGTTGCATCCTTTGATTTAATGTAGGGATGCCTCCTAAGGGTTCGAAGACTTCGGCCCGTCTTTCTCTGATTGAGTCGCTTGTTGGGGTTCCTCCCTTGAGCGATAGCCAGTCAGATCCACAGGCGGGTCCATCTCGTGCTGGTGTTGGGTCGACACCTATGGCTCCTCCAGTCACACCCTCAGTTCCTGAGCCGAGCCATGCACCTTCTTATACTCCACTGTTGATAGGTTTGAGCAGATGATGTTGTTGATGCAACAGGAGCGGCAGCAGCAGCAGCAGCAGGAGTTCCTCTCCTCCATGGCCGGCATCTTTGCTCAGTCGGTAAGGGCGACTCCACCTGTTTCACCTATGCCTCCATCCGGGAGTGCCAGTGCGGCGAGTGCCGGCGGCACATTCGAGCGATTCCAGCGCTTGAGACCTCCTACTTTGCGGGTTCTCATAGGACCCGAGGAGGCCGAGTATTGGATTGACCGCATCTCTAAGATGCCGAGGCCGTTGCACTGCTCTGAGGTCGAGCAGGTTGAGCTTGCCACCTTCATGTTTGAGAAGGAGGCCGGTTTGTGGTGGGACAGTGTGCTTCGCCTGTCGAGGAGGACTTCGTGTGGTCGTGGCGGGCGTTTGAGGCGCGCTTCCACGAGAAGTATTTCCGGTTACGTATCGACATGAGAAGGAGAGTGAGTTCCTTCGCCTCCGCCGGGAGGGTTGTCGGTTACGGAGTATGAGAACCGGTTTCTTGAGTTGGGGCGGTATGTTCCTTTGATCCTGGGTGATCACCGATGAGGATGCGGCGTTTTTCGAGGGGCTGCGACACGAGATCCGATCGAAGATTTCTTTGTGCGCATTTCTTCATATGCGGAGCTAGTGAGCATGTCCTTGCGAGCGAAGCAAGACGGAGATAGAGCGTCCCGCATGCGAGCACCGATGCCTCCTAGGCCGAGACCGGATTTCCAGTGGTGCACCTTTCCTTGGCAAGAGGCCGCGTGTTGATTCTCCTCCTTGGCGTTCAGCGCCGCCCGCTCAGGCAGATGAGAGCTGATCTGAGATGTTCTTATTGTGGGAAGGTTGGGCACTTGGACCGTTTCTGCTTTTCCTGTATGCGAGCAGGTGGTTTTACTCCACCGCAGAGGGTTAGCCGTCCGATGCCTCAGGTTATTTCTCCTCCTCCTCTTCGATCGGCGCCAGCTCATCCATCCTTCAGACCTGCAGTTCCTGGTTTCAGGCCACCTCAGCGGCCCATGGTTCCCCGCCGAATCGTCAGCAGCAGGCTCGTGTTCATGCGCTTTCAGCTGAAGCGGCTATGTCTGACTTGGTGCCGAGGTCCTTTGAGGTGACAGCGCATATTGAAGGTATTCCCGTTTGTGCTAGTGGATACAGGGTCCACTACTTCTCTTATTTCTTATGCGGCAGTTAGGCGTTTGGGTTTGAGATCTGTTCCTATGCCTGGAGTGACGCTTACTACCGCTACGGGGATGTCCTCTGCCTTGGGCAAGCGTTGTATGGATTGTTTGGTCGATCTGGGAAGTGGATCGATCCGTGTTGATTTGCTAGTCGCACCGCTTTATCATTACGATGTTATTATGGGTATGGATTGGCTCACGAGGATGCGAGCTGAGATTGATTGTGAAGCGAGATCAGTGACGATCCATGGACTTGAGGGCGAGACTGTTACTTTCCCAGTTCAGGTCAGTTACCCTATTCGTATTAATTTTTATTCTTCTCTGTTGGAGAGTGCGGCCGAGTCGGCGTTGGTTAGTACGCCGGTAGTTCAGGAGTTTGAAGATGTGTTTGAGTCGATTCCTGGATTACCTCCTCGGCGTGAGATTGATTTTGCTATCGATCTTATGCATGGTGCGGCGCCCATTTCTTTACCCACCTATCGGATGCCTCCGAGTGAAATGGAGGAGTTGAGGAAGCAGATAGATGGTTTGCTGGAATTGGGTTTTATTCGGCCCAGTGTGTCTCCTTGGGGAGCACCTGTTTTCTTTGTGAAGAAGAAGGATGGTTCCTTGCGATTGTGTATTGATTATCGCAGTTGAACTTCTGGTAATCGTGAAGAATAAGTACCCCTTGCCCGGATTGATGATCTGTTTGATCGGTTGAAGGGGGCACGGTACTTTTCGAAGGTTGATCTGCGATCGAGGTATCATCAATTGCGCGTCAAGGATGGGGACGTGCGGAAGACCGCTCAGGACTAGCTCCGGTCATTATGAGTTCCTTGTGATGTCGTTCGGTCGACGAACGCACCGGCCGTGTTCATGGATCGATGAACAGGGTGTTTCAGCCATTCCTGTTTCGATTCGTCATTGTTTTTATTGATGACATTTTGATTTATTCGGCGAGCCGGGCAGAGCACGAGGAGCACTTAAGAGCGGTTTTGGATACTCTTAGGGAGCATCAGCTTTTCGCACAGTTCAAGAAGTGTGATTTCTGGAAAGAGGAAGTCAAGTTCCTGGGACATGTGGTGTCCAAGGAAGGAATAGCCATCGACCTTGCCAAGGTAGCTACAGTGCAGGACTGGAAGCAGCCTAGTTCAGTTACTGAGGTGAGGAGTTTTCTAGGTCTTGCAGGCTATTATCGACGCTTTATTCAGGACTTTTCGAAGATTGCCAGACCGTTGTCGCAGTTGACACGGAAGGATTTGAAGTTTGCTTGGAGTGAGCAGGCGAAGTTAGCTTTTCAGGAGCTAAAGGACAAGTTGATGTCCGCCCCTGTGCTAGTATTGCCAGAGCAAGGGGTTAAGTATATTATATATACTAATGCCTCTCGCGTTGGTCTGGGTTGTCCTTATGCAGAAGGACGGGGTGATTGCTTATGCTTCGCGTCGATTAAGGAAACACGAAGAGAATTACCCTACGCACGACTTGGAATAGCAACCGTCATCTTCGCATTAAAGCTTTGGAGACATTACCTCTATGGTGAGGAGTTCGAGCTCTTTGCGACCACAAGAGCCTTAAGTATATTTTCACGCAGGCGTGATTTGAATATGAGGCAACGCAGATGGATGGAAACATTGAAGGACTTCAAGTTCGATGTTTCTTACCATCCTGGTAAGGCGAACCTTGTGGCGGATGCGTTGAGTCGCAAGAAGGCTTTGGAGTTTGCGGCTCCGCGATGATAGCAGAGTGGGAGATGTTGGAGTTCGTGCGCGATTTTGAGCGAAGCTTACGGTGGTTGAGCCGTATGAGGTTATCGCACACATTCGTGTACACCCTTATCGACGAGAGGATCGTTGCAGCTCGTGCAGATGATGAGCTTTTGGTGAAGATGAGGCGGCGGGTTGGTACAGATGGGAACTCCGATTGGAGTGTAGTTCCGATGGGGGCCTACGTTTTCGTGGCCGGTTATGTGTTCTGACATCCCCGACTTGAGACGTGAGGTTCTCGAGTTAGCCCATAGTTCTAAGCTTTCGATGCATCCATGTAGCACGAAGATGTATCAGGATATGAAGAGGTCTTATTGGTGGGACAATATGAAGGTCCAGATTTCTGAATTTGTTTCTCGTTGTCTCACGTGCCAGCAGGTCAAGGCAGAGCATCGCCGACCTCTGGGTTGCAGCCCATGCCCATAGTTGAATGGAAATAGGATTTCATCTCTATGGATTTTATTTCTGGGTTGGCGAGGACGAGAAAGGGATTTGACTCTATTTGGGTGATCGTCGATCGATTAACGAAGTCGGCGCATTTCTTACCGATCGAGTCACTTACTCTGCAGACGAGTTGGCTAGGTTGTATATCAAGGAGATAGTGCGTCCGCATGGAGTTCCCCCTGGAGATTGTGTCGATAGAGACACGCGTTTTACATCTATCTTCCGGACTCGTATCCAGGAAGCGATGGGTGAAACTGAAGTTCAGACCGCGTTTCATCCGCAAACCAGATGGGCGGACGGAGCGCGTGAATCAAGTCCTGGAAGATATGTTGCGAGCTTGTGTTTTGGATTTCAAAGACTGTTGGGATGTTGTCTTGAATATGCAGAGTTCGCGTATAATAATAGTTTCCGGCGAGTATCGGCATGGCTCCCTTCGAGGCGTTGTATGGTCGCCGTGCGAGCACCACATTGTTGGGCGTAAATTGGTGAGCGTAGTTTGCTTGGCCCGAGTTGGTGCAGGTGACTTGAGAGAAGGTTGACATCATTCGACGTCGACTTCTAGCAGCACAGAGCAGAAGAGTTATGCCGATACGAGGCGTCGACCGCTTGAGTTCGTAGTGGGAGATCATGTTTTTCTCAAGGTCTCTCCTATGAAGGGAGTTCTGCGGTTCGGTAAGAAGGAAGCCGACGCCGAGATTTATTGGTCCATTTCAAGTTCGGATCGAGTGGGAGCGGTAGCATACCGCCTTGCTTTGCCCACACCTCTTGCGGGCGTGCATAACGTATTTCATGTTTCTATCTGAAGAAGTACGTTCCTGATCCTTCGCATATTATCAGTTGGGAGCAGGTGCAGTTGAAGTGAGGATGCCACTTATGTACTGCGACCGACGCGTATTCTCGACAGGAAGGAGCAGGTACTGCGTAGCAAGGTTATCCCTCTCGTGAAGGTGTTATGGACGCATCATGGCGTAGAAGAGGCTACTTGGGAATCTGAAGCTGAGGTCAGGAAGACCTACTCTCTGATCCTCGAGGATTATATGAAGGTATGAATTTCGAGGACGAAATTTTCTTTAAGGGGGTAGATTGTAACGACCTTGGAAATTTTGTGCTAATCTTTCCTTAAGTAGTTGTTTTGGGGTAATTAGCGCTTTACTTGATTGCTTGTGAAATTCGCATCAATCACTTTAAATTGTATCTGCATGGCTCTAAACGTGTAGATTAGTGAGCGCTACGTTACTCAGAAATCTGGGATCCATCGCTAAATCCAGTTGTTGGGGAATTTTTAGAAGATCTGGATCGGACCTAGACCGCGCATCGAAAGTCCGATGGCGATGATCTTAGGTTGTTGCGGTCACTGAGTTGGGCTTGGTCTTCACCTCGAAAATCAAGTCGATCTGATGTTCCGGGTCGATTTGATTGAGTTCGGAGTGAAGAGTGTGAGAACGGTTGGAATTTAATAAGCTTTTTATGAAATTGAGTCGTGTCGACCTGCGCGACGATTTTAAGCTATCTCACCGTTGGATTCTGACCCAATTTCACCCTCCGATCAGGATGGTTGGCCCATGCATATCCTAGTGCTTGTGGACTGATCGAGATTTCCGTGACCGTTGAATTGAGTGTGGTCCGCCACCGATCTGAAGAGCCGGTCGATGCGAACTCAGGCTGACCTAGATCCATGGTCGGTGAGCTTAAGTCCGACCTTTCGTGGTTATAGGCCCACCAGAAGTGCTTCGTTGGATCGAGAAAGGCGTACTTTGGTTATAACCTAAGTATACCTTGACCCTAGGGTTATTTCCATCATTTTAAGGCCTATATATAGTCCTTAAACCCTAGCTCTCATTTCCATACGAATTTTCTCTAACCCTAGCTTGGAAAGAGAGTGGAAAAGAGAGAGTTAGTGAGAGAGATTGGTTGGTGAATCATCTTGATTCTTCCTTGTTCTTCTTCACCTTTGAACCTTCACTTTGAATCGTTCCTGGACGATTTTGAGTTCTTTTGGGGTAAGTTAACCTAACCCTAACCCGTGTTAGAGCTTAGATTAGACTTGGTGTTGTTGTATCTCATTTCTATCCTTATTTTAGGGTATTCTTGCGCCGTTGACGAAGACAACTCGTCTAAATCAATTCGGCTATTCTTTCTCGCTTAAGGTGCGGACTTTAAGTGTATAGGTTATGGTTTTCAAGGCTTTCAATCCCAGATTAGTGATTTATTCTTGTTATGGATGAGATTTCACATGCCAAATGTTGTGTTTACATTGCTTTCTTGATATGCATGCGTGATATTGAGATTTGTGTATTCTATGTGTATTTATAAAGTACCGTATACGTATAAAATACGCACTTGTGTTTGCCATGATTATTTGTCATGTATGTATGCTAGATGCATGTATGACAACTCCTTGGAAAAGGAATTGTCTAAGTGCATGTATTTCAACATACGTCATGTATGTTGTTCCATGGATGCTAAGTGTTTGTAGAAATGCATGAATGACCTAAGTGTAACTGATTACACTAAATGCGGGCGTTGAGAAGTGATTCTCAATACTTCTATGGATGCGCATGATTTCCTTATGCATTTACATTCCAAGTTATTTAAATTCAAGCATCTCCTATGCTTACATTTATGTTAAGTTGATATTCTTCGGATGTGCATGTACCATGATTTGAGTGGTTTGTCCATTACTGTTTTACATTCCATATGATTATCTGTAGTAGTGTAGGATGTTTGGGACTATGGCTTAGTCCAGGAACTCGGAGAGTGACCCGTTGGTCGTGGTTGAGATTGCTTTCGCCCCGTGAGACGCAGACTACGAACCCGAGTCGTATTAGAGTTTGCGGCGGGGGTTTGGCCACGCGGAGTGTTTGCTCACTCTATGTCGTTCAATTCAACGTGCGCTCGTGCTAGTCGAGTTCGTCAAATAACCCGATTGTCCGATGTATGTTAACCATGTATGGACGCTACTGCTTGAATCTAGGGTACCGAACTTACCAGTGGAATCCTAATAACCATGGTACCGATCCGCTAAGACTCATGAGCCGGACATGGTGGTATGGGACACCGTGGTCGAGCCGTCGGCCTACGTTGGGGTGACGAGCCTCCCCGTAGTGACCGGTGAGCAACTAAACTCGTGAGCCGATTATGGTGGTATGGGACACTATATTCGTGCTGTCGGCCTACATTGATTGGTGACGAGCCCTTTGTAGTGACCTCGAGCATACCTGGATACCACAAGGAGGTGACGAGCCGATCTGTGGTAGTAAGGGCATGAAAGGCGTGCATTGATTGGTGACGAGCCCTTTGCTACGACCTCAACTATATGATCGTATGAGATGTCTAGTATTGACGACCCTAGTATGGATCATTGTTTGGATGATGATATGAGGAAGGTATCTTAGCTTCCCAATCTGATGTATGAATTGGACTAATAACAACTTGGTAATCATATCCATGCACCGCATTTGCATGTGCTTTGTAGATGTGGCGCACTTTGAGGCGATGTCATGCGTAACGTAAGATGAAGACGCCGAGGGTGTACGCGTGAGGGCACGCATCATATTGCATTCATACTTGCATTAACAAGAGTACTTAGGATTTATTTAATTGTCTCGCTTTATCATTCTTGTTTGATTGAATCGATAGCATGTTAACCAAAGTGCCTTATTGTTCCACCGAGTTGATCACTCACTCCCACGTTTCGGGCGGTGTTTCACACCCACCAGACTGTCTTCTGTCTTAAATGCAAATGATGATGCGACGCCCGAGGCAGAGCAGCTGGATGACGACGAGGCCGCCTTCTCCTATATGCATTTTGACGGGTTCTAGCGAGCCTCGCTCTTCTATTGCGCGGGATCTATGGGATTACTATTTTGGGATCTAAAATGATGTAACTTGTACTTATAATTTTGATAAATAACACTTTTACACGATCTGGTTGTATATGTAATTCAGGGGACTTACACTTATACACATATTTTACTATAAGTCTTCCGCTTGCTTTATTCACTTATCCCTGAATCATATCCGTGTTTTGGCTTAATCTATCCCATGTTTATGTGCTAATACACTCAACATACATCATTCATTAATTATGTTGCATAAGTGATGTTTTGGAACTCGGGAGCCGAGTTATGCTCGACCCCCGAATTTCAGGGCGTTGCTATTCATTTCTGCTATTTGGAATTGATAAGTGTTATCTTTATTTATTTCTTTCTTATTCCGCATTTAAAATTTTTAATTTGGCATAGTCCTATTCACATCCCCCTCCCCCCCCCCCCCCTCCCCCCAAGGACTCTTAGCTCGGCCTTTTCAAGTGGTATCAGAGCCTAATTGCTCATTCTATTTTTGTTATTTGGATTAAATTCCTGAGCTAATCAATCTGAGCTTTTTAAGATGTCAAATTTTGATAGCCTATCAATCACTAACCCTCCACCATTTGATGGCTCCAATTATGCCTATTGGAAAGCAAGAATGAGGATTTTTTTATAGTCCATGGATGAGAGCGTGTGGTAAGCCACAATGACTGATTGGACCCCTCCTACCACTGAAGTGACTGGTACTGATGGATCTAAAACTGTAAAAGTCACACCTTACTTTTCTTAGACCGCTCTTCAGAAAAGTGAGAGCAGTGCCAATGCAAAGGCTTTAAATATTATTACTTGTGCACTATCACCAAATGAATTCAAGAGAATTATATCATGTGATACTGCAAAACAAGCCTGAGATATTTTGGAAATGACACACGAGGGTACAACAATTGTCAAGAAACTTAAAGTTCAAATTCTCACAACCAAATTTGAGGAAATACGTATGAAAGAAAGTGAAACTTTCATGGACTTCTATATAAGATTGAATGACATTGTCAACTTTATGTGAGGTCTTAGTGATAGGATCCCAAAAAGTAAATTCTGTGCAAAGATACTACACTCGTTACCTGATCGGTTCAATTCAAAAGTGACCGCGATCCAAGAACTTCATGATACAGATAATATGAAGGTAGAAGAGTTAGTTGGGTCTCTTCAAACCTATGAGTTAAATTTTAAGGCCCCTAAAGGTAAGTCAATCGCCCTCAAGTCTTCTAAAATTATTTCTCAAGAAAATAGTAATAATTCTAATTTAGAAACTTTTGAAGATGATATGGCTCTTTTAGCAAAAATGTTTACAAGATTTTCAAAAGTAAAAAGAGGGTTGATTTGTAAAAATCTATTGAAAAGAAAAGACCAAGATCTAAAAATTGGAAATCTCTAAAAGATAGCCAATGCTACAATTGCCATGAATATGGACATCTAGCAAACAAATGTCCTAAGAAGGACAAGTCTAAAAAGAAAGGTATGTTGGCTACATAGGATGAATCTCCCTGCTCTGAAGTCTCTTCTGAGTTAAAAGATTCTGAAACCGAGTCAGCTAATGATGTTAAAGCCATAATGACTCTAACCACGTTCACTTTCTCAGATAATAATGATTCAACTAGTGAAGAAAATCTGGGTAGTGACCATGAAAATGGAGAAAACCTTCAAGATGCTTATGATGCCCTGTACAGGGAAAGTTGCAAAATTGCTGTAAAGTTATAACTTCAGAAAGAAAAGTTTTCCAAACTAAAAGAGAATTTTGATACTCTAGTCTTATAAAAATCACACTTTTCAGATTGCTTTGAAAAAACTAAGTGTGACTTAGATTTCAAAATGTCCCAAGTTGAAAACTTAAAATCTTAAAATGAAAAGCTAAAACTAGAAGTCTCTTCACTTTTGAGTTTGAAGGACACATAGAGGTATGCCCAAGGTAATCCTAAATTAGAAAAACTTTTATCCGGATCTAAAAAATGTGGCGATGGATCTGGATTGGGTTATAATAAAAGTATTCCTCCCAAATATAAGAATACTCCACCTAAATTTGTTAAAGGGAAGTCTTCTAACTCAAAAAGAAAAAGTCTGAATCAAAATAATTTTAAAAACATTAAAACTTTTTAGACCTTAAAACCTAAAAGCAACCATATCAACTATAAAAATCAGAATCGTTATCCTTTAACTGAGAAAATTGTTGACTTACTTAAGGAACTCTTAAAATCTAACTCAGTGGGTTGGACTTATAACAACTATAAACATAAGAAGACCAACTATGCTCTTAAACTTAAAACTGTATTGAAATGGGTCCTTAAGGTTGCTTGTTTGGTTGCCCACACCGCTTTCAAGGCTTCAAGCCATTCAAAGTGGTACCTAGATAGTAGTTGCTCCAAACATATGACAGGTGACAAAGGTCTGTTCACTAGTCTTAAAAACATGACTGATGGTTCAGTCACATTTAGTGATGGTAGGAACTGCAGAATTGTTGGTCAAGGTACGGTTCAACTCTTTAATCTCCCTCTATTTGAGAATGTTTTATATGTAGAAGGTTTAAAACATAATCTTTTAAGCATATCTCAAATATGTGATAATAATTATAGCGTAAAATTTACCAACTAAGGGTATGAAATTTTAAATAAGAATGGTTCTGTAATATTAACTAGTCACAGAACTTCTGAGAACTGCTACATAGTTAGTGATTCAAGCTCATCTAAGTTATCGTGTTACATGGTCCAAACCGATGAGATCGAATTGTGGCATAAGCACCTGGGACATGTACACTACTGCAACTTGTATAGATTGAGTAAAAGAGAATTGGTAAGAGGTCTACCTAAAGTAAAGAAAGTGGATAAAATATGTGGCGAGTGCCAGATTGGTAAACAAACCAGTAGTACACATAAAAAGTTGAACTCCAATGCTACATCTAAACCACTCGAACTTCTCCACATGGATCTCATTGGGCCAACTAGAACAGAGAGTCGAGGTGGCAAGTGTAAGTGCCATAGTTTATAGCCCTTTGTGTCATCAAATTTGTGGTGCCAAAGACACTATTATGAAGCTTACATTTGTGAAGAACAATGCTCTACTCAAGATCAACTTAGGTTGACAAGCACTGTTCACAAGTCAAGAATCTTAAGAAGCTTTCAAGTTCAACCTCAAGATCTCAAGAAGCTTAGTTTAATCTCAAGATCTCAAAAAGCTCTCAAGTTTAAACGACATCAAGACTTCAAGCTCCATTACTTTCAAAGGTCACTCGTCTTTAAAGTTTCAATGTCCTAACTTCACTATTGAGGTATGACTGACCTTAGGTTGACCTTTAGAGTAGGTCATTTTAGATACATAATTCATATGTTTTATATAAGTAAGTTTGGTCTGTTCTAAGACTAGTCCTGGACTTTGTTTGACTAATCCTAGCACTGCTTCGACCTGTCTAAACATTTCCTGGATCAGTCGTAAGTTTGTTACAAAAATTGGAAATTTTTTGTTAGGCTTCGACTAGTCCTGGGGACTGTTCGACCAGTCGTAGGAACAGTGTCAACTGCATCTTCGACCAGTCGTAGACCTATGACTCAAAGAACAATGTTGAAATTCAGCCACTACAACCAGTCAAAGGGATCCTACGACCAGTCGAAGGAGACCCACGACCAGTCGAAGGAAACCTACGACCAGTCGTGACATTGCCAAATCTTATCGCGCCCATATTTTCAAATATCTGTTGGTTCTATGACCAGTCGTAGAGGTCCTTAGACCAGTCAAAGGCGCGATTTGCTCACCTATAAATAGAGCACGAATCTCAGAATTATAGATGAAAAATTAAAGCAATTCAAGTTAATTTAATTCGGTCTTCTGAGAGATAAGTCAGTACTCCATTTAAGCTAAGTGTGCATATTTAATATTCTCTTTCTTTAGCTTTGTTAATTGATTTTGTTTCTTGCATTCCAATCTAATCTGAAAAGAGGAATTATTGTTTTCCTTTTTCTGGAATCAAAATCAATTAGACCTAGCCCTTTTGTTTTAATTTAAAATCTATTAGAACCTAGAACTATTATAAAGTGAGTATTGGACATTGAACTTTGACATTCAAATCTCTACTCCGACTTAGTTCTTTTGGGCTGCTGCAACGAAGGAGAAAATCAGGTATTTTACAATTTGTGTAATTTACATTGCTTGGTTTTATTTGAGGTTAAGCCAGAAAAATCTCAAAGTTGTTGGTTATCTGAGGAGAGCCAGAAAACTCAGAAGTGAGGGTTTTTAAATTGTGTAAGCCCTTTGAAAAAGACACAATTGTGAAGGTTTTGGGTGAACCTGTGAAAACCTATTTGATAGTGAACGCTAATATCCCCTGTGTGAGGATATTAGGAGTGGAGTAGCATTCTATGTAGCTGTTGTTTAACAGTTGGTGAACACACAGGCGAACCACTATAATTCTTTGTGTTGTGGATGTGTGATTTATATTTCCTATCTTTTATCATTCAGAATTGTGGAATGTTTGTGTGGATGTGAATGTTGTAAATTTTATATTTCAAGCACAGTGGGGAATGTTGTAATAATTTAGATTTACATTTTAGCATTATATTTTTGTTATCTCGTTATTACGTTGAGCTTCAGTTTCTTTATTTGTTCTAGAAATAAGGTTGTCCTACCATAAACTTTGGTTTTGGTGTAAGGTTGTCCTTAGAACAATTTTTGTTTCTATTTCTCTATTTTAGGTTGCTTTCCATTCCTATATTGTGATTAGTGTATAGTGCTATCTATTCTTTGTTTCATATTTCGCAGTATTTAAATTTAATTTGGCATAGTCCTATTCACCCCCCTAGGACATATAACTTGGTCATTTCAAGTGGTATTAGAGCTAATAGCTCGCTCTTATTGCTTTTTATTTGGATTTAATTCTTGAGCTAACAATCTAAGCTAACAATCTAAGCTATATATAAGATGTCAAATTTTGATAGCCTATCAGTTACTAGGCCTCCACCCTTTGATGGCTCCAACTATGCCTATTGGAAAGCTAAGATGAGGATCTTCCTCAAATCCATGGATGAAAGTGTGTGGCTATCCACAATGAATGAATGGACCCCTCCTACCATTGAAGTAATCGGGATTAATGGTTCAAAATCTATGAAAATTACACCGTATTTCTCTTGGACCACACTTCAGAAAACTGAGAGTAGTGCAAATGTTAAAGCACTAAATGCAATTACTTATACACTATCACCGGATGAATTCAAAAGAATTATATCTTGTGATTCTGCAAAACATGCTTGGGATATATTGGAAATGACACATGAGGGTAATTCAATTGTCAAGAAATCTAAGATACAAATCCTCACAACTAAATTTGAGGAAAGACGTATGAAAGAAAATGAAATGTTCATAGACTTCTATACTAGATTAAATGATATTGTAAACTCTATGTGGGGTCTAGGCGATAAAATTCCTGAAAGCAAGATATGTGCTAAAATACTACGCTCACTTCTTGAACGGTTCAATTCTAAAGTAACCGCAATCCAGGAACTTCGTGATACGGACAATATGAAGGTTGAGGAATTAGTTGGCTCATTACAAACTTATTAGTTAACCTTTAAAGCTCCAAAAGGTAAATCTATTGCTTTAAAAACTTCTAAAAATGGTTTTCATGAAAATGATTTAAACTCTGATTTAGAAAAATCTAAGGATGCTATGGCTCTTTTGGCAAAGAGATTTTATAAAACTTTTAAAAGTAAAAAGAGGGTTGATTTTCAAAAAGCATTTGATAAAAAGAAACCTAAACCTAAAACTAGAAAATCTTTAAAACACAGTCAATGTTACAACTGCCATGAGTATGGGCATTTGGCTAACAAATGTCCTAATAAGGGCAAGTCAAAAAAAGAAAAGTATGATGGCTACTTGGGATGAGTCCTCTGATTCTAAAGTCTCTTCTGAATCAGAAGATTCTGAAACTGAGTCAGGGTGTGATGTTAAGGCCCTTATGACTCTAGCCAAATTTACTTTTTCAGATAATGATAACTCAACTAATGAAGAAAATCTGAATAGTGAATATGAAAATGAAGATGATCTTCAAGATGCTTACAATGCCCAATACAAGGAAAGTTGTAAAATTGCTATGAAATTGAAACTTCAAAAAGAGAAAATTTCTAAACTCAAAGAAATTTATGAATCTCTTGTTTTAAAAAAGTCTCATATTTTAGACTGTTTTGAAAAGACAAAATGCGATTTAGATTTAAAAACCTCCCAACTTGAAAATCTTAAATCTGAAAACAGACAACTAAAACATGAAGTCTCTTCTCTCTTGAGTTTAAAGGAAACCTGAAAATATGCCCAAGGTGATCCTAAATCAGAAAAACTCTTATTTGGATCAAGAAAATGTGGCAATCAATCCGGTCTGGGCTATGACAAGAGTGTTCCTCCTAAACCGAAGAATACTTCTCTCACGTTTGTAAAGGGAGAGATCTTAAACTCAAAAGGGAAAGATCAAATGTTTTCTAAAAACTTTAAATCTTTTCAAAAACCTAAAAGACATATCAACTATAAAAAGCAAAACCAAAGTCCTTTGGCAGAAAAGATAGTTAATCTACTTAAGGAGCTTCTAAAGTCTAACTCACTAGGTCATACTTATAACTCTTACAATCGAAAGAAGACCTATTATCCTCCTAAACCCAAAATGGTTATGAAATTAGTTCCAAAGGTTGCTTACTTGGTTGCCCACACCACTTTCAAAGCAATAAGCCATTCTAAGTGGTACCTAGATAGTGGATGCTCCAGGCATATGACAGGCGACAAGGCTTTATTCACCGATCTCAAAGACATGACTGACAGCTCAGTCACATTTGGAGATGGTAGCAACTGCAAGATTATGGGTCAAGGTACGGTTCAACTCTATAACCTTCCTTTGATTAAAAATGTGTTGTATGTTGAAGTTCTGAAACATAATCTTTTAAGCATATCTCAGATTTGTGATAATAACCATAGTGTACGGTTTTCTAATCAAAGCTGTGAGATTCTAAATAGTAAGGGTTCAGTAATGTTAACTGGACGTAGAACGTTTGAAAACTGCTATATTGTTAGCGAATCCAGCTCATCTAATCAATCATGTTACATGGTCCAAACAGATAAGACTGATTTGTGGCACAAACGTCTTGGACATGTACATTACCGAAATTTACATAGATTGAGCAAATGGGAACTTATAAGAGGTCTACCCAAACTATAAAAATTAGATAAAATATGTGGTGAATGCCAGACTGGCAAACAAACAAAGAACTCACATAAAAAGGTGAATTCCAATACCACATCAAGAGCACTCGAGCTTCTCCATATAGATCTAGTAGGACCTACCAGGACGGAAAGTCGTGGTGGCAAAAGATATATTTTGGTAATAGTAGATGACTTTACTAGATATACATGGGTTGTCTTCTTAAGGGACAAATCAGAAACCCTTGAAGAAGTAAAAAAGGTTCTCAAAATGATTCAAACTGAAAACGTTCTCAAGTTAGTAAGATTCGTAGTGATCATGGATCTGAATTTGAGAATAGCGGTTTTGAGAAGTTCTGTAGTGACCAGGGAATATTACATGAATTTTTAGCGCCCAAAACTCCACAACAAAATGGTATAGTTGAAAGGAAAAATAAAGTGCTTCAAGAAATGGCTAATATCATGTTGAATAGTATGAAGCTCTCTGAGAATCTTTGGGCTGAAGCAGTCAATATAGCTTGCTATATTATTAACCGGGTTTATACTAGTAAAGGTAATAATAAAACGGCTTACGAAATATGGTTCGATAAAAAGCCTACTGTCAAATACTTTCGAGTTTTTAGCAGCAAGCGCTATATTTTACGAGATTGTGAACATCTGGAAAAGTTTGATATGAAGAGTGATGAAGGGATCTTTTTAGGATACTCTTTAAACAATCGAGCTTATAGAGTTTTGAACAAAAGGACTAGTGTGATTCAAGAGTCTATCAATGTAGTCATTGATGATCACTTAAACACACCAGTCTCAAATTCAGATAATGATGAAGTACTAGTGATTGATAAATCTGATATTTCATCTAATCAAACTGATTCTGAACTGAGGACTGTTAAAGATCATCCAATCACACAGATTCTTGGAAACCCTCTCACTGGTGTTCGTACCCGTAGACAACTTGAGGATGTATGCAATTACATATGTTTTACATTCCAGATAGAACCATCTAACATAAAAGAAGGTCTTGCTGATGAAAATTGGATTGTTGCGATGTAAGAAGAACTTAACCAATTTATGAGAAATGATGTTTGGCATCTCATACCTAAACCTAAAGATAAACACATCATTGGAACTAAATGAATTTTCAAAAATAAGTCTGACGAACTTGGCAATATAATTAGAAACAAGGCTAGACTAGTGGTACAAGGTTACACTCAAATTGAAGGTATTCACTATGATGAAACCTTTGCACCAGTAGCACATCTTGAATCAATCAGACTCTTTATATCCAATGCGTGTTTTAGAAAATTTAAGATTTACCAAATGGATGTGAAAAGTGCATTTTTAAATGGCGATCTGTATGAGGAAGTTTATGTTGAACAACCAAAGGGTTTTGAAGACCCCAAAAATGCTGATCATGTGTATCATGTTAAAAAGGCACTTTACGGTTTAAAACAAACTCTTAGGGCATAGTATGAGAAACTAACAAAGTTTCTATTAAGCAATAATTTTCAAATGGGATGTGTTGATAAAACTCTATTTATTAAAAAACATAAGGATCACATCTTATTAGTACAAATCTATGTTGATGATATCATTTATGGATCTACCTATACTGACATGACTATTGAGTTTGCAGATTTGATGAAATCTCAGTTTGAAATGAGCTTGGTTGGGGAATTGAATTATTTCCTTGGGTTACAAGTAAAACAAAAACCTGATGGAATGTTCATTTCTCAATCGAAATATGCTATGAACTTGATTAAGAGATTTGGATTTGAGAATGGTAAAAACTTTGATACTCCTATGAGTACAACCTTGAAACTCTCAAAAGATTCTGAAGGTAAAAATGTGGATCTGAAACTATATCAGAGTATGATTGGTAGTCTATTGTATTTAACTGCTAGTAGACTTGATATTGCTTTATGTGTTGGTATTTGCGCTAGATATCGGTCTGAACCTAAAGAGTCGCACTTGACTGCTGTCAAGCGGATTATACAATATGTTGCAAGTACTATTAATCTCGGTCTCTGGTATCCTCATGAGACTAGTGTTCAATTAGCTGAGTACTCCGATGCTGACTGGGCTGGTAAAAATCAACCAGTGGTGGTTGTTTTTATATCAAAAACTATTTAGTTTCTTGGTTTAGCAAGAAGCAAAGTTCTATATCACTTTCAGCAGCTGAAGCTAAATATATCTCAGCTGGTAATGTGTGTACACAGCTTGTTTGGATGAAACATATGCTAAGTGATTATTGAATTAAACAGGATTCTATGTTATTATATTGTGATAATTCCAGTGCCATAAATATTTCAAAAAATTCAATTCAGCATTCTCGTACTAAGCACATTGATATTAGATTTCATTATATTCGGGAATTAGTTGAAGAAAAGGTTATATCTTTGGAATATAACCCTACCGAGAATCAACGTGCTGATATTTTCACTAAACCGCTCGACAAAAGCAAGTTTAACAAAATGAAATTTGATCTCGGCATGTGCATTTTAAAATGATTAATTATACCTATTTGTATCATATTATATATATTTGCTATTTTAATTTTCAAATCTTAAAAAATATGCAAAAATCAGATTTTTTGGCCTGTACTCGACCATTCATGAGTATCCATGACCAGTCGTGCTACGACCGGTCGTGTATATCCACGACCAGTCGTGAATCGCGTGGATTCACTTAAAATTTGGGGAAAATCATCTTCTTCTTCATTTCATCTTCACTCTCCAACGAGCCAACACACAATTAGTCAAACCCATCTTCCATAATCTTTAAGGTTAGTACTCTATTTGCATTATGCTCATAGATTTGTGTCTAGATTGCTTCAATTTCTCTCTTGGAGTTATCTATTTTGAATTTAGTTGAGATTTGGGGTTTTTCTTTTGAAAAATCTGATTTGAGAAAACCCTTCTCTCAATCCTTTACAACTCTTTATATTCTTGAAATCTTTGTTGCATGTGGCTTCTAAAGGAAGAAAATTAACGTCTCGTGGTCCGTCTTCTTCTTCCAGATCAGCCCCTATCACTAAGCGTCATCTTAGGGCTCCTGAGGATGATCCATCTTATGTTCATGACATAAGATTGCGTAATGTTATTGTTGAGAATCCAGTAGATATTAATCATGTTGCTTCTTTTGATATTTTTCCTATGTTTCAATCTATAGGTTGGAATAACTTATTGCTTTGGGGTGGGCCAGCATACCCGTCCATTGCCCAATCCATGTTTGCATGCATATGTACTTTCTCACTGGAAAATTTAACTTTTTCTATCTCCACAAGAGAAGGGCCATTTGAAGTTGATCGCCATTTGATTTCAGCCCTTATGGATATTCTAGTGAATGATGAGGGTATTCCCATCCATACTTTATCTGATAAACCCTCTGTCACTGAAAAACGTATTCTGACTAAGGACTTATGTAATTTGGATGTACAATGGACGTATAAAGGGAATGCACTTCCTTCAAAATATTTGTTACCCAAATATAGAGTTCTTCATAAAATCTTTGTGTCTAATTTGTATCCTCAGTCGAGTAATAAATCTGAATTGACGTCCTTCATAGTTCGTATTCTTCATTCTGTTGTCAGTGGTGTTAACATTTGTTTACCATCCTTGATTTATCACTTCATCATTCAGTTTTGACTCCATCCTGGTCACAGTGACATTCTATTTGGATATTTGATGACTGTGTTGGCTACACATATGTCAGTCGACATGCCGGTTGGAGAGGCCCCTATCCATCATCTGATATTTAACAATTCTAATATCAATAAGATGAAGCTGGATTTCCTTCCTAGCCAAGGTGATGGTGTTGGCAGTGCTGAAGCTGAACATGAGGAAGAAGCTGGTGATCTTCCTCCTGATGATATTAATATGAATGATATTTTCGGAGAACTAGAGTCCGATTCTACAAATGATCCAGATTATAAGCCCTTTTCATTTGATGCACGTCTGAGTGCATTGGAAGATAAAGTTGAGAATTTAAATGTTAAGATGAAAAACATGTCTGTTGCCCATGATTTACAGTTCAAATATATGCACAAATATCTTAGGCGCTTGAACAAAGGCATGCATCAATTTGATCCTTCCATTCCTGCTCCTTCATCTGGGTCAGATTAGTATTTTTAAGTTTATTGGTCTGTAATAACTTTATTACTCCTAACTAGTTTTTGAGTTTGTCACTCTCTTTAACTTAGCTCAGTCTATGAATTATGTGTGTTGCTTATGCTATGTTCTCATATCTTGACTAGTTACCTCTCATATTTCTCATTGATTATTTCTCTTCAGCCATATGTTCTGTGCTTCCTTTGTCCTATTGTGACAAAAAGGGGGAGTATGGATATGTTATGGATGTGTATATGATATGTATATGGATATGGATGTTGTCATGAGGAGGGAGTATCATTGTTTTGTATGGTGTTTTATGAGTATGTTACTTAGGGGGAGTATGTGCAAAGGTGTGAGGTGGACTGAATATTGATTTACAAGTCTGCAGGATGCCAGTTGATAACAAATGGTGCATAATTCTTTAATCAGATAAAACAACTAGTGCATGATTCTTTAATCAGATATTCTGTGTTATGTAACATATCTTGAAAGTGTGTTTTGTCACTAATTTAACAAAGGGGGAGATTGTAAGTGCCATAGTTTATAGCCCTTTGTGTTGTCAAATTTGTGGTGCCAAAGACACTGTTATGAAGCTTGCATCTGTGAAGAACAATGCTCTACTCAAGATCAACTTAGGTTGACAAGCACTATTCACAAGTCAAGAATCTCAAGAAGCTTTTAAGTTTAACCTCAAGATCTCAAGAAGCTTTCAAGTTCAATCTCAAGATTTCAAAAAGCTCTCAAGTTTAAACGACATCAAGACTTTAAGCTTCATTACTTTTAAAGGTCACTTGTCTCTAAAGTTTTAATGTCCTTACTTCACTAATGAGGTATGACTGACCTTAAGTTGACCTTTAGAGTAGGCCATTTTCGATACATAATTCATATGTTTTATATAAGTAAGTTTGGTCTATTCTAAGACTAGTCCTGGACTTTATTTGACTAGTCCTAGCACTACTTCGACCTGTCTAAATATTTTCTGGATCAGTCGTAAGTTTGTTACAAAAATTGAAAATTTTTTGTTAGGCTTCGACTAGTCCTGGGGACTGTTCGACCAGTCGTAGGAACAGTGTCAACAGCATCTTCGACCAGTCATAGACCTACGACTCAAAGAACAGCGTTGAAATTCGGTCACCTATGACCAGTCAAAGGGATCCTATGACCAGTCGAAGGAGACCCGCGACCAGTCGAAGGAAACCTACGACCTGACATGAAACTGCCAAATCTTATCATGCCAGTACTTTCAAATATTTGTTGGTTTTATGACCAATCGTAGAGGTCCTTGACCAGTCGAAGGCCTGATTTGCTCACCTATAAATAGAGCATGAATCTCAGAATTATAGACGGAAAATTAAAGCAATTCAAGTTAATTTAATTCGCTCTTCTGAGAGATAAGTCGGTGCTCCATTTAAGCTAAGTGTGCATATTTAATATTCTCTTTCTTTAGCTTTGTTAATTGATTTTGTTTCTTGCATTCCAATCTAATCTGAAAAGAGGAATTGTTGTTTTCCTATTTCTGGAATCAAAATCAATTAGACCTAGCCCTTTTGTTTTAATTTAAAATCTATTAGAACCTAGAACCATTTTAAAGTGAGTATTGGACATTGAACTTTGACATTCAAATCTCTACTCTGACTTAGTTCTTCTAGGCTACTACAACAAAGGAGAAAACCAGGTATTTTACAATTTGCGTAATTTACATTGCTTAGTTTTATTTGAGGTTAAGCCAGAAAAATTTCAAAGTTGTTGGTTATCTGAGGAGAGCCAGAAAACTCAGAAGTGAGGGTTTTTGAATTGTGTAAGCCCTTTGAAAAAGACACAATTGTGAAGGTTTTGGGCAAACCTGTGAAAACCTATTTAATAGTGAACGTTAATATCCCCTGTGTGAGGATATTAGGAGTGGAGTAGCATTCTGTGAGGCTGTTGTTTAATAGTTGGTGAACACACAGGCGAACCACTATAATTCTTTGTGTTGTGAATGTGTGATTTATATTTCCTATCTTTTATCATTCAGAATTCTGGAATGTTTGTGTGGATGTGAATGTTGTAAATTTTACATTTCAAGCACAGTGGGGAATGTTGTAATAATTTAGATTTACATTTCAGCATTATATTTTTGCTATCTCGTTATTATGTTGAGCTTCAGTTTCTCTATTTATTCTAGAAATAAGGTTGTCCTACCATAAACTTTGGTTTTTGGTGTAAGGTTGTCCTTAGAACAATTTTTGTTTCTATTTCTCTATTTTAGGTTGCTTTCCATTCCTATACTGTGATTAGTGTATAGTGCTATCTATTCTTTGTTTCATATTCCGCAGTATTTAAATTTAATTTGGCATAGTCCTATTCACCCCCCCTCTAGGACATATAGCTTGGCCATTTCAGCAAAAAGTATATTCTGGTGATTGTAGATGACTTTACCAGGTATACTTGGGTAGTCTTCTTAAGAGAGAAATCAGAAACTCTCGATGAAGTAAAAAGGGTACTTAAACGTATCCAAACTGAAAAAGAGTCATAAGTCGCTAAGATCTGTAGTGATCATGGTTCTGAGTTTGAAAATAGTAGTTTTGAGAAATTTTGCAGTGACCTGGGAATATGACAAGAATATTCTGCACCTCAAATACCACAACAAAATGGGGTAGTGGAAAGGAAAAATAGAGTGCTTCAAGAAATGACAAATGTAATACTAAACAGTATAAAGCTTCCTAAAAATCTTTGGGTTGAAGCCGTAAATACTACTTGTTATATAATTAACTGCATTTACACTAGAAAATCAAATACTAAAATACTTTATGAAATGTGGTTTGATAAGAAGCCTACTGTCAAATACTTTCGAGTTTTCGGCAGCGAGTGCTACATCTTGCGTGATCAAGAAAATCTGGGTAAATTTGACACCAAAAGTGATGAAGGGATATGCTCTGAATAGTCGAGCGTATCGGGTTCTTAACAAGAGGACTGGTGTAATTCAAGAGTCCATATATGTGGTTATAGATGATCACTTGAATACACCTGTCTTAAGTACAGAAAATGATGAACTCCTTTTATTTGATAAACCAGACTCTTCATCTAGTCAAAATAATACTGAACTATGAATAGTTAAAGATCATCCATCTAATTAAATCCTTGAAAACCCTCTCACTGGTGTGCGCACTTGTAAACAATTAGAAGATATGTGTAACTACGTGTGCTTTACATCTTAGATAGAACCGACTAACGTAAAAGAAGCCCTTACTGACGAAAACTGCTTTGTAGCAATGCAAGAAGAGCTCAATTAGTTTGTTAGAAATTATGTTTGGTACTTAGTTCCAAGATCAAAATATAAACACATTATCGGAATAAAATAGATTTTCAAAAATAAGCCTGATGAACTTGGTAATATTATTAGAAACAAAGGTAGGCTGGTTGTACAAGGGTACACTCAAATTGAGTGAAGGCATTGATTATGATGAGACCTTTGCCCCAGTAGCTCATCTTGAATCAATCAGACTATTTATATCCATTGCGTGCTTTAAAAAATTCAAAATATACTAAATGGATGTAAACAGTGCGTTCTTAAATGGCGATTTGCATGAAGAAGTGTATGTTGAACAACCAAAGGGTCTTGAAGACCCTAAGCATATTAATCATGTCTATTGCCTGAAAAAGGCACTCCATGGTTTGAAATAAGCTCGCAGGGCATGGTACGAAAAGTTAACTAAGTTTCTGCTAAGTCATAACTTTATAATGGGGAGTGTAAATAAAACATTATTTGTTAAGAAACATAATGATCATATACTAATAGTACAAATCTATGTTGATGACATTATCTATGGATCTACCTGTGCTAACATGACTGTTGAGTTTGCAGATCTTATGAAATCTAAATTTGAAATAAGCATGGTTGGAGAACTAAACTATTTCATATAGTTGCAAGTCAAACAGCTTTCTGATGGTTTCTTTGTCTCTCAAACCAAATATATACTAAACTTAGTTAAAAAGTTCTGATTTGAGAGTGGGAAAATTTTTGATACTCTAATGAGTACTACTCTAAAACTCCCTAGGGATTCAACAGGTAATAGTGTGGATCCTAAGCTGTATCGGAGTATGATAGGTAGTTTACTTTATTTAACTGTGAGCCGACCTGATATTACTTTTAGTGTAGAAATTTGTGTTAGATATCAATCTGATCCTAAAGAGTCCCACTTGATTGTTGTTAAGTACTTTTGCGATATGTCACTAGTTCAGCTAATCTTGGTCTCTGGTATCCACATGATACTAATGTGCAATTAGCTGGTTACACAGATGCTGATTGGGCTAGTAACATTGATGATCGTAAATTGACCAGCGGTGGTTGTTTCTATGTCGGGAACTATTTAGTTTCATGGTTAAGTAAGAAACAAAGTTCCGTATTACTCTCCACAGCTGAGGCTGAATATATAACTACTGGTAATGCTTGCACTCAGCTTGCGTGGATGAAGAGAATGCTAAGCGATTACGGAATTGCGCAAGAATCCATGGTTTTATATTGTGACAATTCAAGCACAATTAATATTTCTAAAAATATAATTCAGCATTCACAAACCAAACATATTGACATTAGATATCATTATATTCATGAACTAGTGGAAGACAAGATAATTTCATTGGAATATATTCAGACCGAGATTCAACTTGCAGACATATTCATAAAACCGCTCAATAAAAATAGGTTTGTAAAATTGAAATTTGATCTTGGTATGTGTAATATGAAATGATGATTTGTGCCTATTTGTATCATAGTGCATATATTTATTATTTTGAATTTTTTTAAAAATTCAAATAGATGCAAAATTATAAATTTTCAGTAGTACACGACCAGTCGAGTACACACTCGACCAATCATGGCTCGAACGGTCGAGTATGTACACGACCAGTCGTGGAATTCGAGTTTTGCCTTTTATTTAGGGAAAAATACTTTTTTCTTCACTTAGTTCTTCTTCTCCAACAAGTCTTACCACGACCGGTCGAACCCATCTTCGATTCCTCTTCGGTTAGTGCTTCATTTTTAATTTCCTTGTAGATTTGAGTTCTTTGATCTTCCATTTCCTTGATTTTGTTGTTTATTTCAAGGTTTATAGTAGTTTGTTGGGTTTTCTAGCTAAAAATTTGATTTTCTTGAAACCCTTCTTTCCTCTCTTGCATTCCTTATATTCCTTGTTTTTCCTGTAGCAATGAAGAGTAGAAATAAGAAGAAAAGATCTCGTGGTCCCTCTTCATCTCGTTCTGCTCCTATCACGGTGCGCCATCTTCGGTCACCCGAAAAAGATTTCGAGTATGTGCGGGATATTCGCTGACGCAACGTGATATTTGAATGGACAGTTAACACTGATCATTTGGCACCTTTTTATATTCTTCTACTCCTTCAATCTATAGGATGGGATAACATTTTACATTGGGGTGGTCCAGCATACCATTCCATTGCGCAAGCCATGTATATTTGCATAAGTGAATTTTCTTCTGAGAATTTTACGTTTACAATTACTACTAGAGAAGGTCCAATTGATGTGGACCGTCACCTAATTTCTAAATTAATGGACCTTCTAGTTAATGATGATGGTATTCCCATTAATACTCTTATAGCAACACCATCTGAATCTGAGAAAAGATTGCTCACTAGAGTTCTATGTAACATGAATGTGGAATGGAGTTCTGGGAATGCACTCGCTTCCAAGTTTATGTTACCCAAATACAAGGTTCTTCATTGAATTTTTATTTCTAATGTTTATTCTAGATCTAGTAACAAAACTGAGCTCACTACTTTCATGGTCCGCATTCTACACTCTATTGTTACTGGTGTCTCTGCGTGTCTTCCTTCACTTATCTGTTATATCATGATTCAGTTCTGTCTCCATCCATGTCATTGTGATATACCATTTGCCTATCTTATGTCTATCTTTGTCACCCATAGTCATGTGGCTATTCCTGTTGGAGAAGCTTTCATTTACCATTTTCCATTCAATAACTCGAACATTAATAAGATTAATTTAAGGTTGGCTCCAGGCCAAGTTGATGTGGGTGATGGTGGAGCACCTGAAGCAAATGAAGAGGAGGATGTTTTATCTCTAGATGATGTCAATATGGATGATTTTTTTGATAAGATTGAATCAGACTCTGCAACTGATCATGATTTTAGCCGTCTAATTTTGATGAACGTTTGCGTTCCCTTGAGAAAAAGGTAGAGGGTATGTATGTGTCCCAAGAAACTCAATTTAAATACATGCGCAAATATCTGAGGCGCATTAACAAGGGACTACATCAAATCGATCCTTCCATACCTGCTCCTTCCTCTGGTTCAGATTAGTGTTGAATTTCTGATCTGTAATAACTTTTATTCTTAGATTTCTCTTGACTGTATATGTTTGGACATGTTTTCTTATTATTATGGACATGCTTGAATGGTTATCTTGACAATATTTATGCTATCTTGAACTTAATTCTTACTCTCATTACTCATTGCTCTTTTTTTCCATCATCATTTATAGGTTCTTTCCTTTGTCATATTGTGACAAAAATGGAGAGACCTTGTGTTGATATGAATATTTCATAATGATATTGGATTCTATAGAGTGGATGTTAATAATGTGGAGAAGTGGTTAGGTGGCAAATTTTTAATTTCTTCTCCTCTTGGATTCTATGGAGTAATGTATTAAGGGGGAGTATTGGTTTGCTGCTTTTTGCTGTCCAGTTTTTAACTGGTGCATGATTCTTTATTATGCATGTATGATATATGATTCTTTACTATGCGTATTATGTATAATATTATTTATTTGGTTTTGTCACGAACTTGACAAAGGGGGAGATTGTAAATGTTATCTTATCAAGCTCCTAGGTTTGTTAAATTTTTTAGTGCCAAAACCTCTTGGAATCTATATCTTGTGTAATTATTACTATAAGATCAACTTCATGTCATCCTTGCCTACACTCAAGTACAAGATCAAGAAGTTCAAATACAAGTGCAAGAAGTTCAAATTCAAGTTTAAGAAGTTCAAGTACAAGATCAAGAGACTCAAGAACAACATCAAGAAGTTCAAGTACTAGATCAAGTCTTCAAGCTTCAACTACATCAAGAAGTTCATGTACTAGATCAAGTCTTCAAGCTTCAACTACATCAAGAGAATGATATGTGATGATTCCATCTCACAAATAAGGTTTGTTTGACCTTAGATTGACCTTAGGATAGGTTATACAATTTCCATTTATATTATAGGTCATTTGATAATTTTATAAGTCATATTTCGACTAGTCCTAGTCATGGTTCGACTAGTCCAAGTACTGGCTCGACCAGTTTAAGAATTTTCTCAACCAATCCAGGATTTGTTGTGAATTTTCAGAATTTTTGTTGGACCCTCGACCAGTCCTGGAGACTGCACAACCAGTCGAGTGAACAATGCTCGACCAGACGAGCAGGCTCGATGTGAGACCCGACCCGAGTTCGCATGTGTGCATGTGTGGGTAAGTATGCATTCTGTCCACCTTGGTCCCACGGTCCTACCGGTCGAGTCCCGGTGACCTATGACCCTTGGATAGTATTTGTGGTCATTCATAAGTCCAGTCATGAAGACCCGACTCGGATCGAGTTGAGACCTATGCCATTGTGACCGCGTCATCGTTCCGGTTCCGACGCCGTGTCTTGTGCGTCCATCTGGCGTGTAGATCATAAGTTGTGTGCATTTCATTTTCTTAGCCCTTGATCATGATCGTGTGGCCCACTTAGGGGTGATGTGCATGAATTTTTAGGTAGGTCTCATCTCTTCGCACTCTCTCCAACACACACTACACACACACACACTATCTAGGCCCTATCCCTACACCACCCATCCTCAAAACACCACCCACTAACCTAAAAAGCCTACTAACCCTACAAAATTATTTCTAACTCCTTATTTCTATGATTGCTCTTCTCTATCCAAGGTAAGAGAGAGATGATTGCTTGCCTTGAAATCCCCTTTCTCTCTTTTTACCTCTCATTCTCTCTCTCTCTCTCTCTCTCTCTCTCTCTCTCTCTCTCTCTCTCTCTCTTCTCTTCTCTTCTTCTCCAGTAATTTTTCACCCATTTTCAGCCCTTCATCCTCCCTTCTACCTCATAATCCAGCCTTTAATCTAGCATCTTGACCATTAAACCTCTTTCCTTGGAGCTTGAAGACCATCTTGGAAGTGTTTGCTTAAAGACTTTGTAGGTAGGTGTGCATGTAATTACAAATTCAGATTTCTTCCATTTTTTTACTTGTTCTTCCCTTTTTCTTTCATGTTAATGGTGGTGGCCCCCAAGATTTCATGGGTGGGGATCATAGCCTATCTTACTTGCATGCATGTTCCATGCAAGGGGCCATTCTTCATGGACCCCTACATAGCTTTTTTTCTCTTTGATCAGGGATCTTTGGGTTATCTAGACCCTTGATCTTTGGTAGAGATTGCATCTCCACCATAGATCTCAAGTAAAAATCCTATGATCACGTAGTCTTGTATATCTTGTGATAGTGGAATGTGTGTGCATGAGTGATGAGGGGAAGGGCCTCAATGTGGCGGAGACCCTTCCCTTGTGGCCGAATCCTTATTTTTCCTTTGTTGATAAACTTCTTATCATGAGTGTGTGGCCCACTTTGTGGACCACAAATATCCAGACCATCCATGGAGGGTGGACGTCCATGACAGTCCACCCTTAGACATTAGAGCCCCCTAATCCACCTATATGGGGCACATGCAAGGGGTATTTTGTAATGGGAAGGGTCTTGATATTTTTGGGGCCCACTGGAGTGGTCCATACCATGATTTTCTTAGATTAAATCCCCTTTTAAATAGTGTTTATATTTATTTGTTTTCAGTTATATGTTGTTGTCCAAAACTGTCTAGACAGATTTTTGGGTCATCTTAAGGATAGATTTGTGGACATTTGGACTGGTGTCTGGTCCCATGTAATATATGTTTCTTCAAGGTGTGGACCCCACCTATAAGCATGCCAAATTTTAGCCTCATATGACTCCATTTAGTTATCCAAAAGGGTGGGCCAAGAGGGGTGGTCAGCTTAATTTTCTGTTGTGCAATCCAGCAATGTAGACTGTTGTAAACTGAAATTCATAAATTATTTTGATGATGGTGGGCTACTTTTATGGACTCCATCTTGTTTTATACTTGATGAGGGACCTTGGGTCCAAATTTCAGGAATTTTGGAGGCCCAAAAGCCCACCCATTGGATGGCCCAAATTTAGGCCAGTTACATTCCAGCAATACTTCACACTGGATAGATTGTCTTATTTAAATTAATTAAAATATTTATAGATGTCAAAAAATTCTGAAATTTTTTGAAAGTATGTTCCACTCATGGTAAGACCATATACCAAATTTCAGGTCCAATGGACCCCTGTACACACCATGGCGAGGGCCGAACTGGCCCACCATGTTGGGACGTCCAGGTCTGTCCGATTTTTCTAAACAGACGGTTTTGTTTAAATGAATTAAAATACTTAAGAAAATTCAAAAATCTTGAAATTTTATGGGGATGTGTCCCACACATGGAAGTATCATTCAAAAACATTTCAGAGCCAACAGACATTTGAGCTGGCCGTGGTGTGGCTGGGAGTGGCCCCCAAGGCAGAGACTCCCAGGCTGGGGCCTCCAGCCTTGGCTAGCCCTCCAGCCTGCCTTCTAGGCCCACCTAGATGTGTTGTATATCCTACCGCATTGTGAGGATCTTAGAGGGAATAATTTATACCTTTAGCCCCTTAAATTTTGGGCTTAATAAATGCACTTTTGAGGCCCACCACAATTGGATTCAATTAGGTCCATGAATGTAGTTAGTTGTTGAACTTTTTAGGCCCAGTTGGGCTGGAACTCTCTGGATAGGCCCATTGAACTCTTAGACCATTTTTACCATACTATTGTGTTGGGCTAGTGGACCAGATTACACATATAGATGGGCCATTGGTTGGCCACCAAATCAACTTTATACTTAGGCCAAGTTGTAGGCCCAATATTACTTGGGCCATTTTTACCATACTATTGTAAAAATGTAGGCCCATTGAACTCTTGAGCCATTTTTACCATACTATTGTGTTGGGCTAGTGGGCCAGATTACACATGCAGATGGGCCATTGGTTGCCCACCAAATCAACTTTATACTTGGGCCAGGTTGTAGGCCCAATATTACTTGACTAAGAGCAAGACATTTGCATATATGGTTTGAGCAATGGGTTGCCCACTAAGCCACCACAATATAAGGGATTAGTGGCCTTTATGTTGGGCCCTAACCTTTCCCCTATGGGCCCATAGTGGTATATATGGGTTGGGTTATGTGTATTTCCCTTGGACCCCTATTTTGGGTAGGCTTTGGGCCACCTTTCTAAAGCTCAACATGAGTGTATGTGGTATGATTATGGCTACTCATTTCTTATTTCTAATATTGCGTGGGCCTTAGGCCTTGATCTGTGATCAATTAGAGATGAGCTACCTCTTGAGGACCAATTGTGGTTGGATGTCCACATTAGTGGCCCTAAGGTAGGTCCGTGGGCTTCTATAAGTGGTTAAAGGCCCACCATAGACCCTTGCTAGGCCCGTTTTATCTATTTAGGCTCATACCATTGTTCTCCTTAGTCTTGTGGGCTACCCCAGGTAAATGGGCCCCCATTAGAAGTTGTATTCCTTATAAGGAATTGGTTAAGTAGGTAGACCCTTCATAGTTAGGTAGAGAGTTCATCTTTACCTCATTGGCACCCCTAATCATCTTCATGGCCCACTCTCATACGCATCATATGCATGCTTGGTTGAGGTATGATTGGTCATGGTTATGTCATTGTGTAGGACATGTTGGTATCTCCCCAAGGGGTGGAGTTTTTCTCTCTGGAGCACGATAGATGCTTGGGATTAATGCATGGGTGATTGTGTGATTCATGCATCCAGCATTTGTATAGCATGTGGATATCTGCCCTTACTTCATCAGGGCCTTGCCTCCATGGGGATATTTGTATATGGCCGTATGTGTGGACACCAAAAATATTAGTTGAGCATACTGGATCATAGGATGCCCATGGGTGAAATTCCCAAAACTTCCATGGTACCAAGGATCTGCTCAAACGCCGTGACCGGGTGGAATACATGAGTGCACGAGGGCCTTATACCGTTAGGCCGCGACTCCCATTGTCGTGCGGTCGGTTGGATAGGAGTGTGACCTTACCTGCCTGGAGTGAGGAGGCATTGTTAGGCTGAGTCTGACCAGCTCGTAAATGGGTGCACTACCGTCAGGCCTTGCTGGTGATTGGTTATCCATAAGCGGGTAGTGAGGTCTCTTATACTCGTTTGACTATGCGGGGTCTGTAGAGCAGCAGTCATTCAACAGTGTAATGGACCCTGGTGATTTCCTTATGATTGGAAATGTACTTGACTTGTGGTTTGGATATGAGCACTAGCATTACTTGCATTGCATTAGCATTGGCTGTACAAGCCCCTTCATGCATTGCCTTAGTATGGTGTCCAATACTCATTGCATCATATTCATGGTAAGCCTGGGTAAGGCTAGTGATATTCTCATTGATCATGCTTCTCTCCTTGTATCTCCTACTACTCTTCTGTGCACCATTATCAGACACTTACACCACCCTCTAAGCTTCTATAAGCTTATGCACGATTGATGCGTGTAGGAGATTCTAAGCAGGCGTCGTAGTAGCAGAGCGTGGAGTAGAGCTGAGCATTTGAGGACTCCAGTGTTACTGACCTCTCTCTTTTCCTTTTTATCTCATGTATGTCCTTTTGGACCTTATGGATGATTGTAAAAGTTTAAATTTATAGTGGATTTTGTGATGTGTGCCTTTATTATTCTCAGATGTACTTATTGAAATCTTAGGCATACTCGCATCAGAAATGATTATACTATTATGAAAATCCTCCTTGTAGGATCTCAGGATCAAAACCTGCCTCAGGAGCTGAAAATGGGGTACTACGGAGGTTGTTGTGGCCAGAACCGGCCATCGGGTTCCTCGTGAGTCCGGTTACCGAGTCTGGGGCGTGACACTCGACTGAAACTCCAGCAACATTTCTAGGTCCCACTTGACCATTTGAGTGCAGGGCTCGACCAGTGAAGCAGGCCACTCGACCGGTCGAGTAACGATCTTATCTTATCGCGCCTAAAATTTTGAATTGTTGCTGGTCCTTCGACTAGTCGAACCGACCACTGGGCCAGTCGAGTGAACAATATTTTTTTCTATAAATTGAGGACGATTTTCAGAGTTTTTCAATTCACTTTAAGATATTCAAGTCACAACTCTAAGAAAAACGTGTCCCCACATTCGAGAAGTTAATTGGTTAGTATTTAAGATTCTTTTAATAGATTTTTTTGCATTTGATTTTGTGATCTCTATTCAATTCTATTTCTTTTGAAAATGAAATATTGATTTTACCCTTTTTGAGATCAAAATCAAATCAAGTTAGCCCAGGTTAATCAAAAAATCATTTAGACCTAAGAACCCTTCATATGTGAGTTTGGACATTGAACATATACATTGAACATCTACATCGAATTGGTTCTACCGAGCTTCGTCAGAAGAAGAATCCTCAGATAAGGATGTTTCAATTTTCTGTATCTGGTTTGTAAGATTGCAAGAAAATCTTTCATTTTTGGTTTTGACTGAGATAGCTAGAAAATCTCAGTGAGTGGGGTTTTAATTGTGGTAGCCCTTTGAAAACACAATTGTAATGGTTATGGGTAAACCTTGGAAAACCTATTTCATAGTGAAAGCCAATTTCCCGTGGGTGAGGATATTAGGAGTGGAGTAGTTGTGTGGCTATTTTCTAACAGTTGGTGTACACACAAGCGAACCACTATAATTGATGGAATTGTGGTGGATGGTTGAATGTGCCTAAGTGTGTGAATGTTGTAATTTATTTTCTACACATGTGGTGAATAATTGTAATTTATTTTCTGCACATGTGGTGAATGTTGTAATAGCAGTAGATATTTATTTCAATTTTATTCTTTATTCCTTTGTATTGATTTGGGACTGATACATAGACCGTTCTAGAAATTAGGTTGTCCTACCATAAGCCTTTCGTTTTTGGTGTAAGGTTGTCCTTAGAACAACATCTGTATCAACCTCTCAATACTTGTGCATTTGAGGTTGCTATCCATTTCTACTATTTGGAATTGATAAGTGCTATCTTTATTTATTTTTTTCTTATTTCACATTAATTTTTTTTATTTTTCCATAGTCTTATTCACCCCCCTCTAGAACTCTTAGCTCGGCCTTTTTAAGTAATAATTCTGATTGTGAAAACTCAGAGGATAATATGGCCTTATTAGCTAAAAAGTTTTATAAGACTTTTAAAAGTAAAAAGATATTTGATTTTCAAAAACCCTCTAAGACGAAAAAGCGTAAAACTAAAAATTGAAAATCTCTAAAAGACAGTTAGTGCTTCAACTTCCATAAATATGGGCATCTGGAAAATAAGTGTCCTAAAAGGGACAAGCCAAAGAGAAAAAGCATGTTAGCTACATGAGATGAATCGTCCTACTCTGAAGCCTCTTCTGAATCAGATGATTCAGAACCCGAATCTGCAAGTGAAGTCAAGGCCTTAATGACTCTAGCCAGAGTCACTTCTACAGATAGTTGTGATACATCTGAATATGAAAATCTGAGTGACCCTGAAATTGAAGATGATCTTCAGGATGCCTACAATGCCCTATATAGGGAGAGTTGTAAGATTGTTGTTAAGCTTGAACTTCAAAAAGAAAAACTCCTAAAATTAAAAGAGGATTTTGAAAACATACTTTTAGAAAAGTCGCATATTTCTAATTGTTTTGAAAAGGCTAAATGTGACTTGAATTTTAAAACATCTGAACTTGAAAAACTAAGATTAGAAAATGAGAAACTAAAACTTGAAGTTTCTTTCCTCTTGAGTTCAAAGGACACATGGAGGTATGCCCAGGGAGACCCTAAACTTGAAAAGTTACTAACCACATCAAGAAAACGTGGAGATAGATCGGGTCTGGGCTATGATAAAAACATGCCTCTGAAAAATAAGAGTGTATCTCCTAGGTTTGTTAAGGGAGAATCCTCTAACTCAAAAGGAAAGGACTTGAATCAAAACAGCTTTAAAAATCCTAAAAAATTTCAAGCTCTCAAAGTTAATGCCAACCATATCAGCCTTAGAAATCAAAATTATAACTCGTTAGCTAAGAAGATTGTGGACTTACTCAAGGAGCTTCTGAAATCTAACTCGAATGTGAGAGTTAATAATAACTATAAGCGAAGGAAAATCGACAGTGCTCCAAAACCCAAAATGATAATAAAATGGGTCCCTAAGGTTACATGTCTGATAGCCCACACTACCTTTAAGGCTTTGAGTTAATCAATGTGATACCTAGATAGTGGTTGCTCTAAACACATGACAGGTGACAGAGATTTGTTCACCAACTACAAAGAATTGACTAATGGGTCAGTCACATTTGGTGATGAAAGCAACTGCAAAATAATTGGCCAAGGTACAGTTCAACTTTTCAATCTTTCTCCTTTTGAAAATGTTTTATTCGTAGAAGGTCTTAAGCACAATCTTTTGAGTATTTCTCAAATCTATGATAATAAGCATAGTGTTAAATTCACTAATCAAGGATGCGAGATCTTAAATGAGAAAGGTTGTGTGATATTGAATGGTCGAAGAACATCTGAGAATTGTTATATTGTAAGTAATTCTAGCTCGTCTAAATTATCTTGTTACATGGTCCAAACCAATGAGACCGAGTTATGGCACAAACGCTGTGGACATGTAAACTACCAGAATTTATATAGACTGAGCAAGGCCGATCTAATAAGAGGTCTACCCAAATTGAAGAAAATGGATAAATTTTGTTGTGAATGTCAAATCGAGAAATAAACAAGGAGTAGTCACAACAAAGTGAACCCCTTTGCCACATCTAAACCCTTTGAACTCCTCCACATGGATCGGAGTTTGAAAATAGAAATTTTGAGAAGTTCTGTTGCAATCACGGAATATCGCATGAGTTTTCTGCACCTAAGACACCTCAAAAAAAATGGGGTTGTTGAAAGGAAAAACTGTGTGCTTCAAGAAATGGCTAATGTTATGTTGAATAGCATGAAGTTACCTAAAAATCTATGGGCTGAAGCCATTAACACTGCATGATATATAATAAACTAAGTTTATATCAGAAAATCAAAAGATAAAACAACTTATGAACTGTGGTTTAACAAGAAGCCCACAGTTAAATACTTAGAGTTTTTAACAATAAGTGTTAAATTTTGCTCTTGTTGGACCAACTAGAACAGAGAGTCGAGGTGGAAAGAAATATTTTTTAGTAATTATGGATGATTTTACCAGATTTACATAGGTAGCATGCATGAGAGAAAAGTCTGAAACTCTCGATGAAATGAAAAGGATAATTAAGTGTATCCAAACTGAAAAAGAAACGAATATTTCTAAGATCAAAAGTGACCATGGATCGGAGTTTGAAAATAGAAATTTTGAGAAGTTCTGTTGCAATCACGGAATATCGCATGAGTTTTCTGCACCTAAGACACCTCAAAAAAAATGGGGTTGTTGAAAGGAAAAACTGTGTGCTTCAAGAAATGGCTAATGTTATGTTGAATAGCATGAAGTTACCTAAAAATCTATGGGCTGAAGCCATTAACACTGCATGATATATAATAAACTAAGTTTATATCAGAAAATCAAAAGATAAAACAACTTATGAACTGTGGTTTAACAAGAAGCCCACAGTTAAATACTTTTAAGTTTTTGGAAGTAAGTGTTATATTTCACATGACCACAAAAATTTAGGGAAGTTCAACACTAAAAGTGACGAAGGGATCTTCCTAGGGTATGATCTAAATAATTGAGCATATCGAGTTCTCAACAAGAGAACCGGTGTCATTCAGGAGTCCATAAATGTGGTTATTGATGATCACCTAAATACACCAACTACCGGTTCAGAAGATGATGAAATCAATATAATAGAAAAACTTGACTCCTCATCTTCTCAAATCAACACTGAACTTCGATCAGTTAAAGACCATCCTACTTATCAAATTTTAGGTAACCCTCTCACTAGTGTGTGTACTCGAAAATAATTAGAAAACATTTGTAATTATGTGTGTTTTACTTCCCAAATTGAGCCGGCCAATGTAAAAGAGGCACTTACTGATGAAAAATGGATAGTTACCATGCAAGATGAACTGAATCAATTCATTCAGAATGATGTATGGTATTTGTTTCCAAGACCATCTGATAAAAATTTCATTGGAACCAAGTGGATCTTTAAAAATAAATCTGATGAGTTAGGGAATATAATAAAAAACAAGGCAAGACTGGTTGTACAAGGGTACACTCAGATAGAAGGAATCGATTACGATGAAACCTTTGCCCTAGTAGCTCATCTTAAATCCATCAGATTATTCATATCCATTGCATGTTTCAAAAAATTTAAACTTTATCAAATGGATGTCAAGAGTGCTTTCTTGAATGGTGATTTACATGAAGAGGTTTGTGTTAAACAACCTAAGGGTTTTGAAGACCCTAAATACTCTGATCATGTGCATCGCTTGAAAAAGGCACTCTATGGTTTGAAACAAACTCCCAGGGCATGGTACAAAAAACTGACTAAGTTTTTACTAAGTCATGACTTTACTATGGGGAGTGTTGATAAAACTCTTTTTGTTAAGAAAAATAATGAACACATACTTATAGTACAAATATATGTTGATGATATTATCTTTGGCTCTACATGTTCTAACCTATCTACTGAGTTTGCAGAATTGATGAAATCCAAGTTTAAAATGAGCATGGGGGGAGAACTGAATTACATCCTAGGTCTACAAGTGAAACAACTTAAAGATGGTATTTTCATTTCTCAAACCAAGTATGCCTTAAACTCGGTCAAGAAGTTTGGATTTAAGAGTGGTAAAAACTTTGATACTCCTATGAGTACAACTCGTAAGCTTTCTAAAGATGCATCAGGTAAGAGTGTAGATCCTAGGTTGTATCGCAGTATGATTGGAAGTTTATTATATTTAACTGCGAGACAACCTGATATAGCATTCAGCGCAGGTATCTGTGCTAGATATCAATTAGATCCTAAGGAATCTCACTTGATTGTTGTCAAGAGAATTATTAGATATGTCGCAAGTTCAGTTAATTTAGGCCTATGGTATCCTCATGATACTAATGTTCAATTAGCCGGTTACTCGGATGCTGACTGGGCTGGGAATATAGATGATAGAAAGTCCACTAGCGGTGGATGCTTTTATGTTGGGAACTGTTTGATTTCCTGGCATAGCAAGAAATAAAGTTTTGTGTCTCTATCCATAGTTGAGTCTGAATATATTGTAGTCGAAAATGCCTGTACTCAACTAATGTGGATGAAAAGAATGCTAAATGACTACAGTATTGCGTAAGATACAATGATTCTGTATTGCGATAACTCTAACACAATCAATATTTCTAAGAATCCCATCCAGCATTCTTGTACCAAACATATTGACATTTGATATCATTATATTTAGGAATTAGTAGAAGAAAAAATTATTTCATTGGATTATGTGCAGACTGAAAATAAACTTGCAGACATATTTACTAAACCACTTGACAGAAATAGGTTTTCTAAATTAAAAAATGGATATTGGTATGTGTAATTCTAACTGAGATATCATGTTTACATGCTTGTATTTTTGTATATTTTTCTGTAAATTATTTTGAATTAAATTGATAGATTATGTAATTTTTGTGCTTACACAACCGATCGAGCACATACTCGACCAGTCGTAGCACGACTAGTTGTGCATGTACTCGACCAGCCATGGTGCATTGGCGAAAACCCCTTTTTAGTAGGAAAAAGTCATTTTTCTCCAAATTTCTCATCTTCCTCACTCGCCCCATCTCCGACCCGTCGAACCCATCTTCGATTCGTGCAAGTGCTCCATTTTTAATTTCCTTTTGGATTTAGGTTCTTTGAGTCTCACTTTGCTTGAATCTTACTTTTATTTCATCTTTTCTTGTGGTTTATTGGGTCTTTTTGAGAAAAATCTATTGGGTTTGAAACCCTTGCGTTCTTTGTTGAATTTTCTTGTTTAATCTTACTATGGAAGGCCGTCCAAAGAAAACTAGAGCTTCATCTTCTCAGAAAACTTATGTTAGGGTGAGAACCTTGCGGCCTCCCGGTGATGACTCCGAATATGTGCAGGATTTCTGTCAACGTGAGGTCATTGTTGAGCGGCTGGTGAATGCAAACCATCTTGCTCAATTTCAGATTATTCCTCTCCTTGTTACTGTAGGAAGGGAAAACATCCTGAATTGGGGCGGACTGGTATACTACTCCATTGCGCAGGCCATGTTCGCTTGTATAAGTGATGTCTCGATTGAGGAATTAACCTTCATAATCACACTTAGAGAAAGCTTATACAAAGTAGATGGATTCATTATTGTTGACTTACTTGATGTTAATATTAATGACGACGGTATACCTATACCAGTTTTAGCCAAGAAAATAACTGAATCGAAAAAAGTCTTTTGACTTGCAAACTGTGCAACATAGACTCGGAATGGAATTTGGGGAATGGCCAACCAAATGTTAACTAAATACAGAGTTTTGCATTGGATCTTTATTTCCAATGTTTATCCCTGATTCGGAAATAAACCCGAGTTGACATCTTTTATGGTTTGTATTCTTCATTCCGTAGTGTCTGGTAATTCTGTGTGTCTTCCCTCTTTAATTTGTTATATCATCATCCAATTTAGACTTCATCCGGGTCAATTATATTCCTTTTACTTATTTGATGACCACACTTGCTTTGCACTGCAATGTGGTCATGCCACCTGGTGAAGCTCCTATTATGCTTCTCTCATTCAATAATTCAAACATCAATAAGATGAATTTGAAGCTTACTCCTAGTCAAAAGGATGGGGAAGCAGAGGAAGTTGGAGAGGAAGATGCGCTACCCACTAACACTATGATGGATGACATTTTTGATGAATTAGAAGAAGATGATGCTAGGGCTGATCCTGAATTTCGACCTTCTGACATTGATGAGCACCTTTGTGCCCTAAAGGAGAAGGTGGATGAATTAAAAATATCCCAAGATAATCAAATGAAGTATATGCATAAGTATTTTAGATGCATCACAAAGGGATTACATCAAATTGATCCCTCCATTCCACCTCCTTCTTTATCTAGTTCTGATTAGCTTTCTTTATATTTGATTCTGGTCATGTATAAATGCTTAACTTTACTCTCACTTAGTGACTACTTTGACATTTGGACATGTATAATTGTGTGATGTTGATACTCTACATTCGTATGTTTTAAATTGCTAAAGTTCACTCTCTTTCTCATACTCTTCACATATTTTTATAACCATAATCATATATTTCAATCATTTCTTCCTTTGTCATTTTGTGACAAAAAGGGGGAGAATTTTGTGAATATGCTTAATTTATGTATGATTGGTAGATGTAGAGAAATGGAAATGCATATCATGTGGCATGTATGTGGAAATTTTTTGGATATGTATATGTTAATATGGGTCTCTACAAGTCTCTCTATCAACTTGAGGGGGAGTAGATTGAGGGGGAGTTTGTGAATGTTGGATTCATCATGAAGAAGTTTTTGAACTTTGTGAATCTGTGTATTATGAATAAGTTAATCTTCTAAGTTGGTTTTGTTACAAAAATTTGACAAAGGGGGAGATTGTAAGTGCTATGTTGTAGATCCAGCACTCTGTATTGTCAAATTTTGTAGTGCCAAACCACTTTGTAGTGATTGACTTGTTTTGATAGATGGAAAGTTCACCTTCATTCGAAGATGCATTTCAAGTCATCTACATCAACATCAAGAGCTATGACAACTTCAAGTCAATGTGCATGTTCAACTACTAGAACAAGTTCAAGTTCACCTAGTGCAAGTATGACTTCAAGTCCAAATGCCTAAGTACTCAAGTCTCAAGTACGCAAGCTCAAGTTCAAGTACACATGCTCAAGGCTCAAGTACACAAGCTCAAGTTCAAGTATACGAGGTCAAGCGTCATGTTCTTCAAAGTTAACTATCTATTGAAGCAACCGATGTTACAAGTTCTATGCTCACATTTAAGGTATATGTGACCCTAGAAAGACATTAGGCTTAGGTCATTAATGTTGCATATTTAAATTGGGTCATAGTACTTATTTTAGGCTGTGCTTCGACTAGTCCTAGTCATTGTTCGACTAGTCTAGGTACTAGCTCGACCAATCTAGGGTTTTTCTCGACCAGTTTAGAAATTAACTCATATTTCGGATAAGTCTGGTAGGTCCTCGACCAGTCGAGCACCCTGCTCAAATGGTCGTGGAGACTGGCTCGACTCGAACTCCAGCAAGGAGATTTTTACCCACTCGACCAGTTGAGAGTCTGTTTTATCCGATTGCACAAAAAAATTTAAAAATTGCTTCTGCCAGGACTAGCGAACTGAACCTTAGACCAGTCGAGGGAACCGAATTGCAGCCTATAAATAGAGGACATTTCTCAAAATTTATCTTCAATTCCAAGCCAATTCAAGTCACCACTCTAAGAGATTAGTCCCCACTATTGTGAAGCTATTGTAAGGTATTTAAAATTATTTTATATTTCTTTTTGGTTTCTTAATTTCTTGATCTCTTGTTATTCCATTCTACTTGATATAAAGGTGATTTTCCTAAAACACTTTTTAAGATCCAAGAAATTGAATCCAATTAGCTAAAGGTTGGATTTAATTTAAAATACATCTAGACCTAAAACCCCTTCATTTATGAGATTGAACATTGAACATCTTCATCTACAAAGAAGCAGTTCTACCGGCTACATCGAAGAACATTCTTCAGATAAGTATTGTTTTCAGTTTTCTGTATTTGGTTTGAGAGATTCAGCTAGAAAAACTCTCCATTTATGGTTTTGACTGAGATCAGCCAGGAAAATCTCAGCATGGGGTTTTTTATTGTGTAAGCCCAATTGAAAAACAAATCTATAAAGGTTTTAAGGTAAACCTTAGAAAACCTTCTTTCTTAGTGAAAGCCAATACCACATGGGTTGTGGAAATTGGGAGTGGAGTAGGTGTGGCTGTTTACGAACAATTGGTGTACACACCGAACCACTATAATTCTTGGTGTTGTGGTGGATGTTGTATCTGGTTTATGTGTGTGAATGTTTGTATCTATTTTATGCATTTGTGGTGATTATAGTAATAGCCAAATTTATTTCTTTTGCCTCTGTATCGGTTTGAGTTTTTGATACTTACCGAAGTTCTAGAAATCATGTTCTCCTACCATAGACCTTGGTTTTTGGTGTTAGGTTGTCCTTAGAACAACATTTGTATCAACCTCTCAAGACTTGTGCATTTGAGGTTGTTATTAATTTCTGTTATTTGAGTTTATTTTTTACATTTTATTTTTATTTGGCATAGTCTTATTCACCCCTCCCTCTAAAACTTAGAGCTCGCCCTTTTCACCTCCACGGTTGTTGTTAAAGAATCTTTTGAACCGTTTAACCAAAAGAGCCACGTCCTCATCACTATTTTCCTTCTCACTTTCTTCTTCCTTTATGAGTGTTATGGTTTTAAAGGCTTTGAAAACATTGTTTTTAAATTTTGTGGGTGTTTTAAAGAGTAGCTCAAAGGTTTGTAGAGACCCCACCAGTTCCTCTACTTTCATTTCATCAATGTTTCTACATTCTTCAATGGTGGTGACTTTAGAGTTGAATCGTTCCGATAAGGATCTCAGGATTTTTCTACAAACTTTAGGTATCTGTATTTTCTCTCTAAGTCCCCACATGGAGTTGCATATGTAATTTAACTTTGTAAAGAACTCCATAAATGTTTCATGTCCTTCCATTTTTATATGTTCAAATTGAGTTTTCAATAGCTACAACTTTGACTTCTTTACTGTGCTTGTTCTTTCATGGGTATTTTCCAATAAATCCCATGCTTCTTTTGAAGTTCCGTAATTGCAACTTTGATTAAACTCTTCTTATGAAACTGCACAGTAAATAGCATTCATTGCTTTGACTTCACATGTTTTCATTTATTTTTCATAGTCAATCCACATGGCTTTTGGTTTGGTTTTAAAGATAGTAGTGCTAGTATCAAGTGCCACTTGTTTAGTTGGTGGCACATATTCATTTTCAATAATTTCCCAAAATCATGGTCTAAGGACTGCAAAAAGACATTCATCCTAGCTTTCTAATATGCTTAGTTTGAACCATCAAAGATGGGTGGTTGAGAGACAGATGGTCCCTCTTCCTTGACCATAATTCCAACTTCAATTAGGATCTCCCTCTAGGTTGTTAAACCCTTCAAGAGGAACCCGCTCTAATACTAAGTAAAATTGTGGTAGGACCGCTACTATTGAAGTATGGAAATATGTCTAATGGTCCTAAAAGAGGGTGAATAGGACTTTTCAAAAATATTTACTTGTTAAAACATACAATGCCTTAAATTAATTTATCAATCAAGCTATGTAAGGCAAAGTAACTCAAAGGCTTCCAAGCCAATAGAGGGTCCATTCACATAAGCTACACATGATTTGTTTGTAAAGCAACTAGCCTATAGAGATAGTGTATGAGAGTGTGTGGGATGTGATTCCTATCAATGCTTCGACACTCATTTAATTGTACATCATAAATAATCATTTAAGAAACATAAGCATAACTAGATCAATATACAAATAGCAATCTCAAACACAATCATATAGTGGTTCGACTACTTGCCTACTTCACTCTCAGCAGACGCACTCTCTCTTTGAGTGTACTGGATTTTACTATCCAATCATTTTAAATCAGTTTAACCATAAACCTTCACAACCTACACAAGGTTAACTAAGGAGCCTACATAAGGCAACAAGTCCAACACAAGGATACTATTAGGAGCCTACACAAGGCAACATATGCCTACACAAGGTAATGAGTCCTATAGAAGGACAACAAGTCCTACACAAGGACACACAACGTATTCTCCCGTCGAAGGCTTATGAAAGGTCTTAGCAAGTTTGTCAACTCAAACTCTGAATCTCAATCTTACCCAAGGAAAGGGCTTCAGACTCAATGAACTCTGTATACTTACAAATAAGTGAGTGAGCCCCATTTTAGCACATTCTGAAGGTGGTCTTCTTTGTTGGTGAAGAGTCTTCAGCTCCCTTGAAGGGCAACCACTTGTCAATGTTTCAATCAACGATGTGAGGTTGTGAGGTTTAGGGTTTGGTCTAATCTTCTCTACTGAATGATATGAAATAGATACCTAGAGAAGATTCCCATGAGCTTACATTCAATGATCCCAGCACAATGATTTGATAATAAAGAGTGTTGATGGAAGATCAATGTTGAGTGTCAAATCTTGCATATTTTTCCTTATTTATTTCTTAGTTTTATGAACATGATAATGCTTAATGGGTATATTTTATACATGTTTATATTGCAAGGTAAATCTGAGAGCTTTGATTGAAAGAATGTTAAAAGCATGGATTTGATGCTCAAGAATCACCAAGACAAAGGATGGATCGCAGGAAACTAAGATTGAAGATTTCAAGACCCCAAGATTCAAGGAAACTAAGTGAAGAATTAAGGAAGTCGAAAGTACAAAGTGCAGAAATTCACAGAATCTGAACTTCACTATCTATGTCATCGACCGCCGGTCGATGACATCGAAGACAATGTTCAATGCATTGAAGAATTACATGAAATCGAGTCTGGTTGCTAGACAAATTGGATACAGTTCTCGATGACATCGAAGCCTTGTTCGATTACTCGAAGACCCGCTTAATGACATCGAAGGCAGTTCGATGACATCGAGATTTTTGTGAATTTTTGGAGCAACTCGCTGGAACACTCTAGACACATTCTCGATTGATCGAACACACTTTGATGCCATCGAAGGTATGTTCGATGTCATGAAGAGTTACGCAGTGGGAAAGGCATTACGTAGTGCGAAAAGGCGCAACTTCCAAATTCAAGTTATGCTCGATAACATCAAAAGCGTTACGCAGAGTACGTAAATTTAAGGTAGTTTTCAAAGACAGTCGGACAAAGGCTATAAATATGGGTTCTTTGAGGAGTTCTAAACATTAATTAGGTTTTAAGAAGCAGAGCCAAAGGATGGAGCAACCTCCTAAGAGTTTTTCTTCCTTCCTTATTTATTTTTAATGCTTTCTTTTAAGGTTTTAGATCCAATCATGTTTATAGTTAGCTAAACCTCTTAGCTACGGCTTAGTGTGTTGGGATGATTTTCTTGCTTTGATTCTTGTTTTTCTTAAACCTCATTGATTTTTAGTTTGAATTTAAGAAATATTTTCAGTTTTTTATGATTTATTGTGACTCAAATTACAATACATGTTGCGATGGCTTTGAATATCTTCTTTTCTTGTTTTGAGATTGTGAGATTGGTAAATCCCGTTGTTCACCATTGTATCCTAGGCATGGTAGGATGATGGAATCTCTTCCAATCATCACAATAATCCTTCATGTGTAGATAGGTCAATGAAAAGTTCAGATTTGGTTTAATTACTTCATCTTTCAATTGGATAAGATATAACTCTAATGACAATTGTGTCTCTTGAATCAAAGTGAGGTATAATCCTAATATCTACAAGTGGATCCTTGGCACCTTAGTTCTTACCTTTTAATTGATAGTTTTAATCAACATTATTCATAATTACACTCTTTTATTCCAGATTTAGGTTTAGATCTTTTTTTAGTTCTAGTTATAGTTCTACTTATTTTCAGAATATGTGCAAGCTTAGTCCCTATGGATTCGACCTCGGTCTCACCAAGTTATTACTACATTGTAACCCTACACTTGGGGTTGTGAACAATTAATGAATGATGGAGTTCATAGTTCGATCCAAGCTATTGAATAGATCAATGAATGCTTAAGCAATTGATTGAATGATGAACTCCTGTGGGAAAGAGAGCTCAAGCATGAGGGTGAAAGTGCCCTGGTTTGTCAATTAGCGTGAGTGTTGAGTTAGCAAGTCAAGTGAGCCCCACAAGAGGATCATTCAAGTGTCTGCCTCAACTTGATGTGTGCTATGAACTCGTCAAAGGTAAAATAAGCCTCACATCTCATGTCCCAAAAACACCCAGGTATATAAAAACCTTAAAATGAGTAGAACAACATAGGTGTTGACTATGAAAATTTATCTTGCAAAATAAGAAAATGTTTAAGTTTCAACCTTTCTCGATATATCGATATCACATCGATGTGATCAGACATCTGTTATTGATGTCCTCGGAAAGTACTCGATATCATCGAATTGAGGACATCTTATGTCCAACAACAAACTTGATCCTTAACAACATTCTAGATGAATCGATGGACTCTTCGATATCATCGAAATTCAAATACCGATAACATCGAGACAACTCGATATAATTCAATTTTGGCTAGTTTGTGTCCAGCGTACTGATAAGGCAAAACTCATATTTATCGATAACTCGAAGCGAGCCTCAATTCCATCGGAAATCAAATTCTGATGATACCGAGGGACCTCCAATGTTATCGATTTCGGAACAAACTAGTCCAGCAAGCTCAATATGAAAATCCTCTAGAAATGACCGAGGAATCGATGATGTCTTGATATGATCATATTTTAAATCTCGATGAAATCGATATATGCTCGACATCATCGAAATGGATCAAAGATTGTCCAACAAGCTCTTTTGAAAATCATGTGGAAATGATCGATGTATCGAACATATTGTCGATGAAATCGGAATTCAAACTCCGATGACATCGATGCACGCTCAATAGCATCAATCCTCAGGCAAAAAGTTTCAGGTATATGCTTCAGTGGAGTTTGTATCATCGAACCTTGCTTCAGTAGCATCGAAAGTATACGATCGATGATATCGAAGCAGGCCTGATGATATCAAACTCAGTCAGAATCTGACATCCTTATTACCGTTGGAACTTTTTGACTATTTAAGGAGAGCTGGTTCTTGGCTGTTGTATTGAGAAAAAGAGAGAGAGCTTTGAGAGAGCAACTACCTATCAGCTAACCAAATTCCTTTTTCTCATGCGAGTTTATTCCTCAATCCACCCTCATCATTGACATTCAATAAAGTAGATTAATGAATGAACTTTCGCATTCAAGGATCTTCCAGCTACCACCTTAATGGTAAATTATTGAGCTGGGATCCCTTAAATGCTTAAGATCTTGGAATTACTGTCTCTTCAATGATTATCATTTAATAGAGTAATTACCAACATAACCTTGACCCAACCCGTCGCCATACATTGGAGCATCATCAGTGTTGCGGTTCAAGGTAGCTGAAGATTCTTTGTCATTAAAGGAGGAGATCTTCATCAACGTGCTTAATGGGGCTCATCTACTTATCTATGAGTCATTAAAGTCCAGAGACCCTGCTGATCATTCCTTTATGCAGGATTGGGTCACAGGTGATTCTCACCCCTTTCAAGTCCTCATAGGAGGCCTCCAACGAGAAAGTACATGTGGGTGCTGTGTGTTGACCCTTACTCTTATAAAGCATAGACTTAGGTCCTTAGGTAGGTCCTTGGCCTGTGTGGCCTAAAATCTAGGTTCCTTGTGTGGATCCTTTGCTCTTGTGTAAGGCATAAAACTTAGGTGTTGTGTGTTGACCTTTGCTCTTGTGTAGGGCATAAACTCTAGGGTCCTTATGTAGATCATTAGCCTGTGTGGCCTAAAACCCTAAGTTCCTTGTGTAGATCCTTTGCTCGTGTGTAGAGCATAAAACCCTGGTGCTGTGTGTTGACCCTTACTCCTGTGTGGGGGCATAAACTTGTGTCTTATTGAGACATGTTACGTTCCTTGTGTAGGTCCTAGAGTCAACCTTGTGTGAGTTGTGAAGGTTAGAGGTGAACCTGATTTAAAACCTCCTTTGGTGAGATCCAGTACACTCAAGGGTTGAGTGCGTCCGCCGAAAGTGGAGTAGGCATGTAGCCGAACCACTATAAACGACTGTGTTTGGGATTGATATTTTTGCCTTACTATTTGTGTTTACTTTGAATGTTCTCATAAAGCATGCTAACATGATTATTTAGAACTGAGAAGAATAACATCCCATACACACACAGTTGCATCGTTCATTGATCATAGACTAAGATTGCAAACCGTTTAAATACTGAACAATCTTATGATTGGATCCTCTATTTGGCTTGGAAGCTATTAGAGTTAAATTGGGGTCATCTTGATATTTGTATGTTAAATCAGGATTCTGATAATAGGATTTTAAATCATCATAAGATTGTATAAAGTCCTATTCACCCCCCTCTAGGATACTTTGACCTATTCCTACTTCTACTAAAGCGGTCATCACCGCAATTTCAGAGGGTATTAACTATGGTATTTACTCTCTCAAAACTCTCTTAATTTTAAGCTCATTTGTCTAAGAAGCAACACAAGTTGCATATAAAGACAAATCCCAACAGTAAAAAACAGGTAGAAATCTGACATTGTCGATGTCATTAAAGGGTTTTCGATGCCATCGAATTTTGAATTTCGATATCATTGAACCTTTTCCGATTGCATCGACTTACTGCGGCAAGATATTCAATTGGGTGTAGGATAGATTCTGTTCGATCTCATCTAGCACCCTTCGATGTCATCAATGTGCACTTCGATGTCATCGAGTGATGTTTCGATGCCATCGGGATTCCTTTAAAAAATACATTTTAGTTGTTGGACAATTTTGTCTATTTTTCTATGTAATCGATCAGACCTTCAATTCCATAGAAATTTGAATTTCGATGTCAACGAACTGTCTTTGATGCAATCGAAATTATCAGATTTTCCTAGAAAGTTTGCTAGACAAACTAGTCCTTATATCGATGAAATTGAACACACTTGATGCCATCGATAACTTACTTTCGATGCTATCGAAGGAGGTTCAATTACATTGAGGAACATTTAGAGTATTTTTTATAAATGGAGGGAATAAGCCCAAGGTCGATTCAATCGAAGTAAGTTCGATGCCATCGAAACATAAGTTTCTATGTCATCGAACTTTATTCGATGTAATCGACAATACCCAACATTTATTCAATTTATTACTGGACTATATAGGCTTGTTTTCGATGCCATCGAGATTGTCCTCAATTGCATATCGATGCAATCATCAGAACATTAATTTTACCTGTATAGTTCATATTTCCTCCAATACTCAAAGTGTTATAAACTAAGCTTAGCAAGGAATTTTTAAAAATAGTTGTGGGTAAGTTTAAGTTCTTACAGATGGGAACATATACCTCAAGGGTTGGTTAGGAAAATGAGGCTTTGTTTACTTATGTTGAGCGCTCGAACTTTCTTCAGTGTTGGTTGAGTTTTTGGTCTTGTAATCTTCAATTTGTGGCTCACTTGACAAACTAACTTAACACTCACGTATATTGACAAACCAGGACACTTTCACATTTAAGCATAGATGTATGGATGATGCATAAGATTAATGGTTAGATCTGCACACATACATTGTGGAAGGCCTGCAATGCTTAATGGCATACTTCCAACTGTTAGGATTGGATTTCAATCATACAAACTACTTGTTTTCATATCAGGATCATGATTTAAGGATCATATTCATTGATGATCGATCGTAAAGACTTAAATCGCATACTAGGTTGGTTTCCTTGATAACGTATCCGGGATTATCTTAAAAATTTGTGGTTGGAGGCTAGAGTTAAAGATGAAGATTATTCTCAATAGTTAGATTTAAGCTAGAATAAATGTGAATATTCAAGTAAGCTAAATTTGTATTTATACTAGGTTAGGTTTCCATAGTAACACTTGAGTAGTGAAAAGTAAGGTGTGTTACAATCTACCCTCTTAAAGATAATTTCGTCCTCAAAATTCAACACGTCTACCATGAATGGAAACAAGTACAATTTAATTTGTAGTGTTTCTAAGCCTTCACTATATTCACGTAAAGGTTGTTTGTATTTATAAATGTATATGACTGACTAACAAGACTCGGGTAGTTACATAAATGCAAAAAGGTGCCAATAGATTTTGGATTTTTGCTACTACGAAGAGATCAATTCGGCATTATTTTGAGGTTTAAATGGCTTAGACTACACTTTGGGTTGGTTTAGATGGGGTTGTGGATGATTTGAGATGGATTTACATAAACTTGGATAGGTGCTTGTGGTTCCATAATTAGATGATCGAGCACAATTGGTCATTCCGTGGATGGGTAAGGTCTTTGCACAAGTCAAATTTTCTTGCACAAGATACGTACGTGATGACCCTTGTCTCATAAATATGAAATTTTCACTTACTATTTAAACAAAATTTCTTTTGCCCAGTGCTCAAAGAAATCATTATTATATATTTATTACATTTTCTTTTCTTTTCCTTCTTTTCCAACTAATCAAACATGCCATTAGGATTAAAGATGCTTCTAGCCACTCAAACCTCCACAAGATTAAGTTGGTGGACATTGATTACATGCAGGAGAGGAAAACAATCATTTACAAGACATTTATACAGTTTCAGCAAAAGAGTATCAATGATATGTTAAACTTGGGAGTGGTGGTTGTGCCTAGATATATCCCGTATCCAAGTGCCATGGCCCTACAAACGAACAAATCCTCCTCCAAGAGCTTAGAAAATTCGATTTGATATCTCAAAACAGAACTTGGATATTTGTATTGGCACAATCAGATACTTGTATTCTTGTGATTATATACATAAGCATGGGCATTGAATTGAATTAAGCCTTGAGAAAACCCCAAGAGTTTCGCTTAGGTAGCGAAGCGCCATCACTTGTAAGGGATTATGTGGATGTTGGCAAATTTTCAATAGAAATTTTTCACAGATAAAAGTTGACATAGAACTAGAAGTGGGCAAGATAGACCCGATCCAGCGGATCCGACCCGATCCACCCTGATTCGAACAGAACCGATGGCCTGGATCAGTCAGGTTCGGGTAAGATCGGCCAGATCCGAATGGTAATCAAATCGGAATCGGGTACATAACAAAACCGATCGAACCGAACTGAAAACCGATCCGTTTGGATCCGATTCGGACCGGGTGTAGTAACCAGTGAATTGCATGTATACCCCTCCCCCGTATGTACAATATACGCAGATTGCGTATTATCCCCGTCAGTCCCTAGCTCCAAACTGAGTTCTGTGAGTGGGCCCACCGTGATGTATTTGTACATCCAAACCGTCCATCCCTTTTCTCATATTATTTTAAGGTTTGATCACAAAAATGAGGCATATCCAACGCTAAAGTGAACTACACTAAATAATATTCTTGGTTGCATTAAAATGCACAAAGCATTAAGGGCATGTTTGATTTTTCAAAGAAGTTGTAAATATCTGGGAAAGGGTAATAATTACTTCCTCTTACCTCGTGTTTCCCTAGGCTTGATTTGGTACTTTTAGACACAAAAAACAAGAAAGCTGTAAGATATTTGTGGGTCCCACCGTGATGTATGTCGCTTATCCACACCATTCATTCATTATGGCAGGTGAATTTACGATATGAGCCAAAAAATGAGGCTTATCCAAACTCAAATGGACCACGCCACTTGAAAAAGGGAATCGAACATTAATCATTAAAAACTTCTTGGGGCCACTCTTTCTTTTGGTGGACCACTTGAATGTTGGATCAGGCTCATTTTTTAGTTCATGTTTCAAAATGTTGTGAAAAAATGTTTGGACAGAACGGATTTATCATATACATCAGCGTGAGTCCAAAATTTTAAACGGACTCTTTTGAACCAGTTTTAAAGTTAGAAGCTCTGATGCATTTTCAAACGAGTGAAAGGGACAAAGGGTAATAATTACCCATTTTTAAGTATTTACAACTTCATTTTTTAAAAAATAGTGTGGTCCATTTGATCGTTGGATCTGCCTCATTTTTATTTTGATGCCTTAAAATAACACGAGAAAAGGGATAGACGATGTGGATGTACAGATACATCACGATGGGCCCGCCCACAGAACTGCCCATTCGGAGCTAGGGAAGGGGGCAGGTAGTACGCAATCCACATCCAGCCTATAGCTTAGGCACGTGTCGTGCTAAGTCAAGCATTGACGCTCCTCGAGCTCTGAGTTGTATGAACGGTTCAAAGGAGGTCAAAGTTATATGGCTCCACAGTGATGTATTTATTATATCTACACTGTTCATATAGTTTTAGAGATCATTATATAGTATTATTTGAAAAATAAATCATATCCAAAGATCATATGGACCACACCACAAATAACAGCTAAGAAAGATTTTTCAAGTGTGGTCCACTTGATAGTTAGATCTATCTTATTTTTTGTCTCAAGCCTTAAAACGGGCTCGCAAAATGGATGGACGGTTTGGATATAACAAATATCCCATGATATGATTTATAGCCACCTGCAGAACTTGCTAATGTGAAATCTTGAACAACACATTACTGTAACGTTCACTGCTGTATCTGGAACAGCATGTTACTGTAACGTTCCAGCTGTAACCCTCGAACTTCGAGTTGTACGAACGGCTCAAATGATATCAACGTTAAATGGGCCCCACAATGAATATCCATACCGTTTATCAATTTTTGGTGATCATTGTAGATCATTTGGAAAAAAAATTGGATCATATGTAAAGCTCAAATGGCCCACACCGAAAATAATAACGAGGATAATGATTTTTCACCGTCAAAAAAATTGATCCGAATCGCACCCAACCCGATCCGACTCGGTTTCCCTGACCGGGTCGGTCGCGGTTCGGGTCAGGCTAACTGTGTGTTGGATCGGATCGGATCGCATGCCGCGGATCCAGTCCCAGATCGGATCGAGTTCGGGTCAACTAAGTTAAATTTCGGACTGAATCGGGTTAGCCCCAATCCGATCCGATGCCCACCTCTAGATAGAACCTTTTTTTGGTTATTGGGAAAGAATTTACATGTAAAATATTGTGGGCGACTAGTTAATGATATAAAGTTGCCCGCGTGCGCATGCGTACGGAATCAATACAATTTTGAAGGACGAGGATTTCCTGTGAAAGACTTTTACATGACGTTTCTGCGCTGGGATGCAAGGTGGGGGCCACCGTGATGTTTATGAGAAATCTAACCCGTTCATCCGTTTTTTGAGCTCATTTTAGAACATATGAGTAAAAATGAGGAGGACACAAGACTCAAGTGGGCTATACGAGATGAAACAATGGGGAAAGGAATGCCTATCGTTGAAAACTTCCTAGGCTCCACCTTGATGTTTATATTCCATCCAAACCGTTTACAAGGTCAATTTCAGTAGGATGAAAATATCAAAAATTAGACCGATACAAAACATTTGTGGCCATATAAATGTTTCAACAGTGGTCACTAAATCCCCACTATTTCCTCTCGTGTGGCCCATTCGAGTTTTGAATACACCTTATTTTTTGCCGCACGTCCTAAAATGATCTCTAAAAACGGATGGACGGAGTGCCTTTCTCACAAACATTGCAGTGGGCCCACCCAGATTCCTTGCGCAGCAACTTCCTGCAAAAGGCTTTAGCAGGAAATCGGCGTCCAATTTTGAAAAGAAAGAAGAAAATAATAATAATAATAATTAGCTATTGGGATTTAAAATCATTTCTGTGCAGCTTCTCTAATTGTTAGAAAGCAGATGAAGACTTGTGTCAAGGTACAGCCACAGTGACATCCAGATCCATAGCTCAACTGGCAGACTGAGTGGAGACACCTCGTTTCATCAGAGGTCTTGGTACCGATCCCCAGTGGGGGTGGCTAACACGGTGTGTACTGACATGGGTGTTTACTAACAAGCTAACCCAAAAAAAAAAGAGAGTTAATATTTTAAAATGGGTACAACCACAGTGACAAATCTCATTCCGGGCAATTTCTGGCATGACAATATCTTGGGAGATTTTCAGACCTGGATCTTTTTCTTGCTATATTATCCGCAAAATCTCACTGAAAATAAAAGACCAAAAATTATTATTATGAATTAATAAAATAGCTTAAAATTTTAAAATGGGTACAAATTAATTTCAACTTCTACATATTTACTTCGTTAAAATCATAATCAAATTGCAAAAATTAAATCTGCCAAGATTTGATATTAACACCATAACATCGCATGATGAATTTTCTGCGAAAATGGGCACAACCAAACTCCAAAAAAAGAACCAAATACTGTAAACACTGTGTGTATCTCAAGACTGTACCTGCATCAAAATGACCCAAAAATGAACATCCTTTGCATGTGTTTGTGTTATAATAATATGGAGAATCCCCGTTAACTTCTAAATGTGTATATGGTAATTAGTTTTACTGGCAAGTAAAGCTCTAAGCTTGAAGTGTCATGTACACGATCCAGACCACACGTGCTTCAGAAAAAGTGGGACCCACAGTAGATGGTTCGAAAACCACAGAACAATCCAAACCATCGTTTGGATTGACGGGCTTCTATTGAATTTGAAACCACAGAGATTTCTTTCGATAAGAGTCGTACACTTTTTTGAGAAATTAATAGGATCGTGAAATTAGTGGACCTTGTGATTTGTCCCATAATTATCTTGGACCCCAATATTTCAAGTTGCAACCTTGGATTTAAATAAGCTCATCACCAACAGCAACATCGTACCTTTTTAGCTTCCTACCATTACCTACCCTTTAATATGTATATGTATTTAGGTACGTGTTATATGTTGATCAAACGATAAATGAAAGAAGAGGAGAAAAAAGGAAGAAGAAGAAACAGAAAAATATTAGGCCAAACAAGGAAAGAAAAGCTTCTTGTCTCTGGGATGGGGTGTGAGGTTAGGAGGGTATTATTACAAGTCTCAACAATTTCAAAAAAAAAAAAAAAAAAGAGTTGAGTGAAAGAGAAGGATGTATAGATGATGGAAGTTGGAGTTCTTCAGGCACCGTGGCGGATTTCGGTGAGCTTGGTCTTGATCCATTTGAAGCTGCTCCGAACTGATGATTTGAGCTTACCTTCAGCGGAAAATACATTGTATGAAGCAACCCTCTTCTTCCTTTTGAGCTCAGGATCGCTGGAGCTTGCAAAACCGCTCCCCTTGTTGATTGGCCCATTGAAACTGTAGGAGTTCGGCTGCTCATCAAAATCAAATCGTCCTCCCGTGTAAGAAGATGAATATTCGGGAAAGGATCTGCTCTTCTCCATGTCTATTGATATGGAGGGACGGATGGAAGGATGGAAAACCCTGAGGAGAGGGCACAAGAACTGCTCCTCCCATTCGATATAAATAGCCTCCCTAGAGATTTTTCATGAACTAGTGCCTTGCACGATTGCACTCTTTTGGGGAAATCACCGTTCACACGTGCAAAATGAAAACCAGTCGCGGATTCAATACGAGTTAGGTCAGGACGTGACCGGGGGACCCACCTTTGTATATTTGTTGTCTATCTACGCCGTCCACCTATTTTCCCAGCTCATTTTAGGACACGGTCTCAAAACTGAAGCAGATTCGGTTAATCACACCACCGGAAACAGTGGTTATTGGCCATTTAAAACTTCTTTTGGCCCACAAAAGTTTTGGATAAAAGCTGATATTTGTATTTTCCTTTCATGCATCCAGGTCCGTTTGACCTTATGAACAGGTTAGATGTCAAATAAATATTATGTTGGACCTCTAGAAGATTTCAATGGTAGTAGTTCAATGGCCACTGTTTTCCATGGCGCGGTTCAGTTAAAATTGAATGTTCTTTAGTTTTGATCTCACATCCTGAAATGAGCAGGAAAAATGGATGGACGGCCTGGTTCTACAGGACATACAATAAGGTAGGCCCTCAGGCCAACGTCACCAATCTTAGTCAAGCTTCCACCTGATTGAATCCCCACCCCACTTGTACCCTCATTGATGGAACCACGGACATCCCCATCCCTAGTTACTTGATGTGGCGTGATTTGATTAGGCTGTGTGAAGGCATCCAAGGTGGACACGCAGAGCATGTTTAAAAGTTTTTAGGTTAAGTATGTATTTACTGGGCTCATCTTTAACAGCCACATGAGGCCCAATCAACTTCCTCCACCTCAGTTCACCGGATGGCAGGACTACCACGCAATCTGCATCCCCGTTACTTGGGATAAGCTGTGGCCGTCCAAAAAGGTTCGCACGCCGGAATGCACTTTGGGATGCATTTCGCAATAATAACAGCGAGGTTGGAGACTAATAATGATTCCTGGGGACAGGATGCTGGTGCTGTGGCAGACCATGTGTGATGCTGGAAGTATTGATTTTCCCCCGTCGAATCATCAAATCAGCCACTTGGGCAAAGGGTCGTGGTGGTGGGGACACTGGAAAGATGCCCTCGTGTTCGTCTGTGATCGTCTTTGTATGGGCTTCTTATTACTTTACGTGCTCATGGGACCATAATTTACTTCTGCAGTGCACCCCATGGAGTTAGGAGTTGGGTTTTTGGAGCCCACCAGATTCAGCAGTGTTAGAGGATTTGTATGACAGCCATTCACCCTACCCACGGACACTGTCCTCACACAATGTCAACAACTTGAGTTTGGATTAACCCAAACCTAACCAGCCAATCCCAGTTTGGGTTGGCTTGGGCAGGTCCACAGGTCGGGTGTCGGTTGGAAAACGCCAACCCAATTTAAAATTGAGTTGGCTCCAGGTTGAGTAAATTCTGATTAGATTAGGTCATATTGAGGATAACGATGTGTTTTTGGTTCTAGTTAGGTCCAGGACAGGGTAATTTTAAGTTGGGTTCGGTTTGGAATTTGGGTTGAGTTGGTACGCAGGTTGGGTTTTTTTTAAGCCCAATGTGGCCACAAAATCAGATTAAGTGACCGGCCCTATCCTCCCATTAATGTATATTTGTTTGTTCAATTCAAAGTTTAAAATTTATGAGCGATTCCTGAGATGGGTTTGAGAGGCATCTATGCAAGTCGCATAAAGCAGGCTGCATGATGTTGTTGTTTTTAATGTCTGAAATCATTCCAGAAACAGGGTCTATCAATGTCATCCACAGACCATTCGATGACATCGAGCACTGTTTGATGCCATCGACAGACCATTCTATGCCATCGAGATTTTCTGGAATTTCTCTAGTTGGTTGCTAGATTAGTTGGGTGCATGCTCGATGCCATCGAGCTTAGTTTCGATGCCATTGAAACTTAAGTTCGATGTCATCGAGACTCATCTAAGTGCAATCAAGAATTTACGGATTTCCACGATTTGTCTCTAGACTTTTTTGGTGTTTGTTTAATTCCATCGAAGTCCCATCAAAGGTGTCATCGAATGTGTTGCAAATTTATGCAGATATGCGTATCTGTGGAAATTTGTTTCAGATGTTGTTTGGGATTCTTCCCATTGTTATAAATATAGGTTATAATCGGAACTAAGGTATTACATAACTTTTCCAATTCATTTCTAGGGTTTCAAGGGAGTAATTTTGGGTTGATTCAAGGCTTGTTCGGATCGGGTATTCCCTAAAATCTTGTAATTTTCCATGTTCATAGTGATATCTATTGCTTTGTGCCATGGTTTTTTCCCGAAAGGATTTTTCCACATTAAATTCGGTGTGTTCTTATTGTGCTTGCTTGGTGCGATTGGATTACTTCACTTGATTCATCTCTGTGTGCTTCTGCCGTCCTCCAATAAGTGGTATCAGAGATAACGTTGAGGCATAGGCTTAAATATGAAAGTAAGTATCAATGGTTGTCAATCAAAAGTATGATGTTGAGAAGTACTCCAGAAAATATAATTTTGAATTATTGAAGGTCAAGATGATTAGCCTATTAGTTCAGCAAGGATATGATTAAGTCCTTGAGAAACAATTGGAATCCATCAATGACGATGAATGGAACAAACAGGATAAGAAAGCAAAAACCTCAATCCTTTTGTGCTTAACGAATGAGGTCATATACAATGTCATGCGAGAGAAAACTGGAGCAAGTTTGTGAGCGAAGTTAGAGGACATCTATGTGAAGAAGTGCCTTGAAAATCAACTACACTTGAAGTTGTAGTTGTTCAACTTTAAGATGGCAAATGGAGGAGATGTTGAGACATACATCAGCAACTTTAATGAGATTATATGCAAATTATTGGATGTGAAAAAAGTGGTCAAGGATGAAGATCAAGTGTGCATTTTATTAAATTCAGTCTCAGCTTCGTATGAGTCCTTTAAAGACATGTTGTGCATCGGTAAATCGTCCTTTAGTGTCGATACTGTCAAAAACGATAGCATGGGGGCCTCCATTAATGCATTGATTACAAGGGGGCGCAATTATGAATAAGACGGTTGATTTTCTTAATCGAGATCCAAACCCAGAGGCAAGGGCAAAGGAAAGTTAAAGTGCTGGAATTATGGGATGTTAGGACACATAAAAAATGATTGTACAAATCCTAAAGTTAAGAAAGAGAACTCAGAGACTTCTTCTATGGAGGTCAACACTGCCACATCTGATGAAGGAACAAGCGTAAGTGATGTGTTGTTAGTGTCTATGATTGGAAACTTATACGATGATCATAAAGATGTGTGGATTTTGGATATAGGGGCCTCATATCACATAACTCATCATTAGAATTGGTTCACTAGTTACAGAGAGTGCGATGGTGGTTAGGTATTTATGGGATGAAAATGCCTGTAATGTTGTTGGTGTTGGTATTATTTACATCAAAATGTTTGATGGGATAGAGCGTACCTTGACTGAGGTGAGGCACATTCCTAATATGAAGAAGAGAGTGATATCTCTTGGTGCTCGAGACGATTGGGTACAGATTCACTGGTTTTAATGGTGTCCTTAAGGTTTCAAAGGGGGCACTCGTAGTTATGAAAGCGCTTAGGCATGGAAAACTTTACAGATTGATCGAGAGCACGTCAATGGGTGGAGCTGCAACGGCTGTAGTGTATTCCACGTCTGTACGTATGTGGCATACATGTCTAGGCCACATGAGCAAGTGGGGTATGAAAGTATTTTTTTATCGTTGTTTAATTCCAACTTTTAAAAGTTTTGATTTAAATATATTTACATTCTATATATGGCAAACAATCTAGGTTATTTTTTAAATCTGAAAAACATGTGTATATAAGGGTATGCTTGATTATGTGCCTTCTGATGTATGGAAGCTGTTGCTCATGGCTTCCGCTGGAGGGTTGTTATGGTTTGTTACATTCATTGACGATTACTCTGAAAAAGCATGTGTTTATTTTATAAAAATTAAATCCAATGTTTTCATCAATTTCAAGCAATGTAAAATGATGGTGGAAAAGTAGTTAGGGTGAAAGGTAAAAGTATTAAGGATGGATAATGACAATGAATTTACTTCGGGTGAATTTAATTAATTTTGTAAAGATGAAGGGATCATAAGGTACAACACATCGCCACACACCTGAACAAAACAGTGTGGCTAACGGATGAATCAGACTTTTTAAAAAAGGCCCAATGCATGATTAGTAATGCTGGGCTGAGCAAGGACCTATGGAATGAGGTTTTTAACACGACTTACCATTTAGTGAATCGGTCTCATTCTAGAGCGATTGATTGCACAAGTCCAAAAGAAGTATGAAGTAGTAAAAAAGTAGACTACTTAGGAATATTGCGTGTGCTTAGTTGTGAAACTTACTCCCATGTATCGTCAATTAAGAGAGATAAGCTAGACCAAATAGCCAAATAGTACATAGTTGTTGGGTATGGTGGTGGTATGAATGGATACAGGTTGTATGACCAAGTCACATAAAAGATCATCATTAGCAGGGACGTCAAATTCGATAAAGGGTCCTTATTCCTTAAGAGTGAGCAGGATGAGTAAAAAGATCTAGAAAAGTTGGTTATGGATGTTCAGGTTGACATGCGTGATACTCAGGCTGAGACAGATGTGCAGACAGAGGTACAAGAAAAAGTAGAGCAGCCACTAGAAGGAATCCATCGCAAGATCGTAGATTATCGGCAGATATATGGATGATTCAAATATCGCATATGCCCTCGTTACAGATAAGGGGAACTTGTCTACTCTTCAGGAGGTTCTTAAAGAGCCTGATGCAAGAAAGTGGAAAGCATAGATGGATGACGAGATGGACTCCTTATACAAGAACGACACGTGGGAGCTAGTGGAGCTTCCGGTAGGCCGAAAAGCAATTAGGTGTAAGTGGATCTTCAAGAAGAAACGTGATAGATATAAAACAAGGTTGGTAGTGAAGGGTTACGCTCAGAGAGAAAGAATCGACTTCACAGAGATATTCGTACCGGTTGTAAATCGATTATATATTAGATTTATGTTGGCACTAGCTGCCCAATATGATCTCGAGCCGAAACAGATGGACGTGAAGACTACATTCTTGCACAAGAAATTTGAAGATCAAATTTACATGAAGCAACTAGAGGGCTACAAAGTACGAGGGACAAAGAGCAAGATTTGCAGGTTAAAGAGGTCATTGTATTACCTGAAATAGTCACCTAGGCAGTGGTATAAAAAGTTTTATTCTTTCATTTTGAGTCAAAAATTTACTAGGAGTGAATATGATCATTGTGTCTATTACAAGACACTGAATGATGGAAAGTTCATTATCCTGATGTTGTATGTTGATGACATGTTGATCGTCAGTCATAGCATGTCTGATATTAATTTACTGAAAACTCGGTTATTAGGGACATTCAAGATGAAAGATATGGGGTTTGCAAAGAAGGTTCTCGGCATTGATATACACAAAGATAGGAAGAGGAGCATGCTTTGGTTATCTCAGGCAGAATATCTTGAGAATGTATTGATTAAGTATGAGATGTACGAGGCAAAGCCGATTGGCGTTTCCAACGCGATTCAATTCAAGCTATTTTTAGAACAATGTCCTAAAATCAATGAAGAAAAGCATGATATATCTCGTGTGCCTTATTCTAATGTAGTTGACAATTTGATATATGTCATGGTCTGTATTAGACCAGATATTTCACGGGCAGTTGGTGTTGTGAGCAGATACGTGTCTAACCTTGGAAAGCAACACTATGAAGCGGTGAAATGGCTACTTCAATACATTCGAGGTATGAAGGACTACGCCTTAACTTTTGAGAAAACATGGGTCAAGTCAGTAGAGTATGTGGATTCAGATTACGCAGGCAGTGTATATTCTAGAAAGTCGACTTCAGGTTACTCATTTGTGCTAGTGGGTGGAGCAATCAGTTGGATGTCGAAGCTTCAGTCTGTGATAATTCTTTTCATGATCGAAGCAGAGTATATGTCAGTGACAGGGGTGTTCAAGGAGGGTGTTTAGTTGAAAGAGATGATAAATCCTTTGGAGCTTCAGTAGGAGGCCGTGTCGGTAATTGCGACAGTGAGATCACTATTGATTTGGCTAAAAACTTGGTTTATCACTCACGTACTAAACATATTGATGTTCGTCACCATTTTATCCGATAGATGCTTGAGGAATGACACATTACTCTAGAGAAGATTCACACCAGCATGAATTCAGCAGACATGCTCATCAAGGTGGTTCCTATAGAGAAGTTCAGGTTATGTGCAACTTCTCTAAGCTTGGCAAAGGCATAAAAGAAGGATGAAGTGTGCACTAGAAGCAATGATGGAGCTATGATATAAGGCAAAGATGAGAGAAGATGACAAGAAGTTACATGATTGAAGATTGAAGACATAGTGGAGACTATTGTTTTTTATGTCTTAAATTAATTTAGAAACAGGGTCTGTCGGTGCCATCGACAGACCATTCAATGCCATCGAGAATCGAACAGTTACTCAATCCCATCGAGATTTTCTAAAATTTCTTCAATTGGTTCCTGGACTAATTAAGTGCATGCTTGATGCCATTGAGCTTAGCTTCGATGCTATTGAGACCCATCAAAGTGCAATTGAGAATTTCTGGATTTCCACGATTTGTCTCTAGACTGTTTTGGTGTTTGTTCGATTCTATCGAAGTGGGGTTTGATGGCATCGATGGTCTGTCGATGACATTGAAGTCCTATCGAAGGTGTCGTAAATTTAGGTGGATCTGCTTATATGCGGAAAATTGTTTCCGATTTTATTTTGGATTCTTCCAATGGTTATAAATATAGATTGTAATTGGACCTAGGGTCTTACACAGCTTTTCCAATTTGTTATAGGGTTTCAAGAGTGTAGCTTGGGTTGATTCGAGACTTGTTCAGATCGGATACTCTCTAAACTCTTGTAATTTTCTTCTCTCTTAGTGATATTTGTCGCTTTGTGCCGTGGCATTTATCTGAAAGATCTTTTTCATGTTAAATTCGATATGTTCTTGTTGTGCTTGCTTGGTGTAATTGGATTACTTTACTTGATTCATCTCCGTGTGCTTCCACGTCCCCTAACATATGTTCCTAAAAAGTATTATACATTTTTTCTCCTACAGGACCATCTTCCACCTGTCGTTGGCCTCCATGAGCATAGCGGTTTGCCACACAGTTGAAAGATGGAAGGCATTCATCACTTGGGCCAGACTTAAGACTGCAATTTGTTCTTGTCTGCTTACATAGTTGTCTGCTTATGGGAAAGGCCACAGTTTCATCAGAAAATCTAGATGGCAAGAGAAAAAGACCAACTGACCACAGTACATGTGTGGCCTGGACAAGGAGTAGAGTAGCTGGATCTGTTATCAATGGTCAATATATGGTGCCCGAATATGAGAATTGCATGTCCATGACATATGGTATGCAAAAAAATAATTATGTAAGGGCCGTTAGGTAATGGCAGTGGTGGGCACCGTTAACGCTGTGGGCCCTAACGTCTGTTTTGAAAAATGGCTCATGACAGCCCATTACTAGTGGATATAGTGTTTTTTTTAATATAATATAGGCCACGATGACCTTTATCATACCGGCAATTGCAGTGAATGTTACAGTCACTGTTGCAGAGAATTCCTCTTTACTGAGGATTTAATAACAAAATTCTTAATATTCTCTATAGAGGAGGATGAGTTGTGTCGTTTGCCTACCAAGCAGGATTAGACAACTTATCGGTCGCATTGCCTACCGAAGATCCCCTTCCACGTGTCTTTGTCGAGGTCTAGCCCAACGGAAGATTGGGTGCCAAGCACGCTTTTGCATACTGAGTAAACTCCGTGGGCCACCATGATGTATATGTCTTGTCCATGCCATCCATTCGTTTTACCAGATCATTTTAGGGCATGAGACCAAAATTGAATCATATCCAAATCTCAAGTGGACCACACCATAGGAAACAGTGTGAATTGAACACCTACCATTGAAAACTTCTTAGGGACCATAGAAGTATTGAATGAAGCTGATATTTGTTTTTTCCCTTCATCCATGTCTTTTTTTATCTTGTCCACAGGTTGGATGACAAATAAGCATCACTTTAGGCCCTAGCAAAGTTTCAATGGTGGACATCATTATCCTAGCTATTTCCTATGATGTGGTCAAATTACCTTTGGATATGCTTCAATTTTGGAGTCATGCCTTAAAATGAGATGCAGAAACAGATGGACAGCATGGATGAGATACATGCATCCACGGTTGGCCCACCAAGTTGTTGGGATTTCGCTGCAGAATCATACAGATCTAGATCTAGGATAGCAATACAATGGCACCAAGCAAACACAAGAGAACACATACATTTAACGTAGAAAACTCTTTTGGAAAAAAATCACAGCACAAAGCAACAAAATTCCACTATGAAAGCATCAATTACAAAGAGAGAGGACTTACCCGATTTGAACAACCTCGAATCTCACCCTTGCTACACCCTTTGATAACCCTATAACCCTTTAGAATACCTTTAGGAAGCCTTAGAATATTTAGAATAACCCTAGGGACCCCTATTTATAGTTTAGGAAACTTCCCTTTCACACCATTGCGAAACCGCCTTAGATTTCCGTAGTCCGCACAAGATCCGGATCAAATCTGCGTAACCTCAACTAGTCGAGCCGAGTCCTCAACTGGTCGAGCGGTTCGGACACCAAAAATTTGTGCTCACTGGACTTCGAATCGAGATGGCCTCGACTAGCGTAGTGACCCGCTCGACCGGTCGAGCAGTCCACTTGACCAGTTGAGCAACCTAGAAGATTTAAGACATCTTCTCTGACAATAATCTCCACTATGTCTTCAATCTTCAAACATGTAGCTCCTTGGCCTATTTTCTTATCTCTACATTACATCATAGCTTCTCGTTCACACTCTGTCCTTCTTTTCTGCCATCGTCAAGCCCATAGAAGTTACACAGAAGTTGAACTTCTCTATAGGAATGATCTAGGTGAGCATGTCTGGCGGATCAAAATCCACGTGCTCAACCACATTTGCTCCTATCTTCTCAAAAGGAAAGACGTAGTCTTCTTACCATCTCACTGCTACCCAATATTGCATACTGGGGTACTTGCTCACAATACTAATAGCCTGTAAAATAACCGGTCTAATTCAAACCATGACATACACTGCCAAACGCATTCGAATAAGGCTCATGAGATATTCTGCTTTTCCTCATCTATTTTGGGACATGTGCTGAGGAAAACTTGAGGAGAGACGCGTAGGGAACGCTCTTCGGCTTTATCTGTCCCATCATATCATTTATCAATACCTACACACAAGGTATTCCTCCTGTGAGTACCAAAGCCTACTTCTCTTTCAGTCTCAACGCCAAGAACCATCTTTGCTGCCCCCTGATCTTTCACCTGAATGTCCCAATTAACCGAGTCTTCAGTACATTGATTTCAGACATGTCATAATTAGCGATCTACATGTCATCACTTCTTGACTCACCATGAAGGAATCAAACTACTACCTAAGCGACAGGTCGAATCACGACCTCCTGCAAAGTCTTTTCTCAGCCCCTATAACTTCAAACCGCTCTGGTTGCTTCATGTAGATCTGCTCTTCACTTTCCCTTGTAGAAGTGTAAACTCTACATCCATCCTTCCAGCTCAAGATCACATTGCCAACCAGCGCCAATTACGGATCTAATAGACACCTGCTATACCGTCGGCGCGAATATCACTGAGAAGCCGATCCCTTCTCTTTGAGCATAACCTTTCGCTACCAACCTCGCCCTATGCTTTATCCTCCTGAAGATCCATCTGCATCCAACCACTCTCCGGCCCACTAGAAGCTCCACCCGCTCCCATATGTCGGTCTGGTACAACGAATCCATCACATCGCATATAGTCACCTTTCACTTCTTAGCACCAGGCTCACCTAGAGCCATCTGAGTAGAAGATGAATCCCCTGCGATATTGGAGTCGTCCATGTACCTCGCCGATATCCTGTGATCATGCTGCGCGATTCTTCTCACAGGTGGCTGCTCCGCCTGCTCTATATCCCTGTCTGCACGTCTTAGCCTTCCTGTCCTGCCCGCTCATGTGGCTACGCCCAGCATGCCGCACACATGTAGAGGTAGAATCTGCTACATCCACTGCAACTCCACCTTTTGAAGTGCTCCTGATCAACCTATACGTGTTACCGAGTCATTGCACTTTTATGATTACCCGTGCCCCCTTAGATACCTTAAGAGCACCATTAATACTTGTGTACTTGCATCCTTTTACCTCAAGCACACCAAGAGAAATCAGATTATGCTTCAAATCAAGAACGTGCTTGACATCAATCAAGGTACGCTCCACCCCATCAAACATCTTGATGCGCACCGAACCAACAGCCACAACATTAGAGGCAATATTATTGCACATAAATACCTATCCACCATCGCACTCCCTGTAACTGGTGAACTAACTCCGATGAGTAATCATATGAAAAGATGTCCCTGTGTCTAGCATCCACTCGTCCTTACGATCATCGTATGGCCGACTAATAGTAAACACAGACAAAACATTACCATCACATCCACTCGATCCATCAGATGTGGCAGCATTTACCTCCCTATATGAAGCCTCAAAATCTTCTCTCTTCAATTTAGGATTTTCACAATCCTTCTTCACATGTCCTTCCTTCCCACAGTTCCAGCGCTTTACCTTTCATTTGCCCTTATCCTTGGATTTAGATCTAGAACCTGAAGAACCCGTACCTTGTTCAGAATTACTACCCCCTGTAAATAGTGCATCAGAAGATGTCCCCATGTCGTAGTTTAACTTTCTCATAGCCTTCCCTTGAAGGGCTGAGACAACAGTGTCGACACTTAGGGTTTTATTCGTGCTGCACATAGTGTCCTTGAATGACTCATATGACGTCAGAAGAGAATTCAACAACATACATGCTTGTTCTTCATTTTTCATCACTTCCTCCATATCCAGCAATTTCCAAAATAATTTATTAAAGTTGCTAATGTGATCCTCTAGATCTCCACCCTTTGTCATCTTGAAGTTATACCACTGCCGCTTCAAGTGTAGGTAATTTTTCGAGGATTTTTTTGCATAAACATCCTCTAATTTCGCCCATAACTTAGCTGCAGTTTTCTCCCTCATGACGTTGTAGAGAACCTCATCCGTGAGACATAAATGGATCGATGATAAAGCTTTCTTATCAAGAGTATTCCATTCATCATCAATCATAGTAGACTTTCGCTCATTAAGAGTACCATCTTCGCCTTACTTGATTAAGGAACTCATCATCTTGATCTTTCATAACTCAAAATTATTTTTCCTTGAGTACTTCTCAACTTCATACCTAGTGCTTCCCATTGATGCTAATCCTTCAGATTCAGATATGTGCCCCAACGATTGCTTTGATACCACTTGTTAGGATTTTCCTGCGAAATCACACAGATCTAGATCTAGGATAGAAATACAATGGCACCAAGCAAACACAAGAGAACACACAGATTTAACGTGGAAAACCCGTTCGGAAAAAAACCACGACACAAAGCAACAAAATTCCACTATGAAAGCATCAATTTGTCATGTGCTTATCTCCACCGGATGAACATCCAAATTAATACATAACAGGTCGTTGGCTATATGTATTAAGGCCTGGTTGTTTTACATTTACATTGCATGCAAATGAATAATCATTAATTACCCATGTAAATGGTGAGTATTTTCACCATTTCACCTCATGTAGGTAGGGACGTGATGAGGTCGACCACCTGTCTTTCTAACGGGATAACTACTTCGAATCTATAGAGCTCTATGGACTCCCTACAGAGCTTCCTTGAATCCATGGGAGAAAAGTAAAAAATAATTTTAAATAAATTATAAATAATTTGATTGATGTTAAAAAATGAAATCGCAAATCTTTTTTAAAGAAACTCAAACATAGGATGGAGTTTTAAACTTAGACTCTAACTCAAACAACTTTGAAACCTGATACTATTTATAGACTGCCTCTATTCCAACTAGACTTCATGGTTTTCAACCAAAAATAGTAAGTGTCTAATTTGTCCTAACCTTGTTATTCTCTTAACTTTTCTAAGCTCTTTTCATGTTGGGAATGACTTCTACAACTCAAAGGATCAAAAGTTATACTCAAACTAAAACTTATTATTTATAGTAAAAATGAAATTAAATAGGACTTTTGACAGTCGATCTGATGGAATCTCGCAAATCCGGCATAGGCAACCCAACATAGCAAGGTTGGCTGGATTAAGTAGGTTCTCCTACCTCATAATCAAATATAATAAGTCGAGAAACACATCCAGGTTTGCAAGATACGACTGATTTAAGGTCCTGACGGTTTGGATCATTTTTTCCTCTGATCGAGCCTTCTTTGGTCCATCTTTTCCATGAAACCCGCTCTGTATCCATCCCCTCCACCTCAAAATAACTCGACTTCGAGTTCACATCCAGCTTGGGTTCATGATACTTGTTCATGTCTGCAACGTCGAAAGTATGCATGATCTCTATGTCATTCAGAAGATCAATAACTTAAGAGTTGTCATTGATCTTTCGGAGGATCAATACCAGTACAATCTTTTTATTCTTCAACTTGTTGTAGGTTCTAATTAGAAATCTTTTTTTGTGTAAATGAACCATAACATTATCTCCCATCTCAAACACCTTCTACCGCCATTGTTTGTCGGCTTGCTCCTTGTACTTGTTGTTCAAAAGTTTGTAACTTTTCTTGCACATTCGTATGAATGCCCACGATTTGGTCTGCCATATGTTCTGCAGTAATTCTCATGCATGGGAGCTTGGGCAAAGGGACCAAGTCAAGTGTCTGGCAGGGCACTCGACCATAAACAATCTAGAATGAGAACTTCCCTGTTAAATGGTTCACCACATTGTTAATGCAAACACCACTTGAGATAAGGCCAAATCCCATTACTTCGGCTTGGTATCTAAAATACATTGGAGGAGGTTTCCCAATGTGTGATTTATAACTTCAGTGTGCACATTGGTCTGTGGGTGGTAGGCACTACTGAACTGAAGTCGCGTACTAAACCAATTCCACAAAGTCTGCTAGAAGTGGCTAACGAACTTTGTTATGGGTAAAATCGGACTAATCAAGTAACCCAATTGAGAGAGAACACAAAGCTGAGAAAATGAGATGAGATCGCCCCGATTGCTGAACACGACCTCCATGAATAGCTCGAACATAGACTGCCAGCAGTATCTTGGCCTTGGCATCTTGTTATCGCGACTAACGAACGACTTTAGGTGCTGACCCGACCTTAACAATACACCCTGACAACGATTGACTATTAGGCTTGGTCTGCAAGACCTCGACTAATATGACTTAGAGGTCGGCATCAGCTACCGGCCATAACCTCCTCAGATGCCAACCATTAGGAGTCAACTCTATCATGTACAAAGAGGGTTACCTCTCCAAGATCTTCACCGAGAACCGTGCCGTGGATAATGCCTTGGATCCCGAGGATGATTCCTTGCATGATATGTGACTATACAATAGATTTATTGTCGTATACACAACTAGCACCACAGGGTTATAAATAAGAGCCCCACCCATGATAGAAAGTAGGCAAAAAAAAAAAATACTAGTTCTACTAGACCTCAAGTGCTTATTCTAACTTTAGCATCGGAGGGTCCCCTGCAGCAGTCAGGGTCCCCGTTATGGTTTGGTTTTGTAGGTACACGAAGGTCTAGTCGAGACGACCAAATTTTTTCATCAGCAAACTTCGTGCCACAATCAGAAATAATGGTCTTCGGAATCCCGTGTAGCCACATGACCTTTCTAAAGAATAGATTTTACACATGTGTTACATTGAGGGTCTTCTTACATGGGGATAAAATGCACCATCTTTGAGAAATGTTCTACCACCACAAACACTGAATCCATGCCACAATATATTTGTGAGAGACCAAGTACGAAGTCCATAGAGAAGTCCTCTTAAGGGTCATCTAGCACAAGTAACGAGGTGTGGCTAACTGTATTCTAAGACTACCCCTTGGAGGTCTAACAAATATGATGGTGCTGCACCACTTTACCCATGTCGTGCATCACTAAGGCCACTTGCATGGAACACTTGGATAATCTACTCCCTCAGAGGAATTTTTAGGATGCACAATTGATTCTCTTTGAATAGGAAACCGTCTTGCATATATAGGTCATTGGAATGACCCTCTTGGCACCTCATCCATGCATCCTTGAAGTCCTCATCTTCGCATATAGATCCTTGAGACAGTCAAAGCCAACCACCTCATTGCTCATCATAGCCAGTAGTGATGCATGACAACTAAGTGCATCACCCACCTTGTTCTACTACCCTGATTTGTGCTTTAGAATGAACGTGAATTCCTGTAAAAATGTGACCCATCTAGCATGCACATGGTTCATGTTAGCCTCACTATTAATAATTTTAAGGCTTAATGGTCAGTGTAGAGAACAAACTCTCTTTGAATTAGATAATGCCACTAATGTCGCAATGCTTGAACCACTTCGTATAACTGAAGTTCACATGTTGACCATTTCTTTCAGGATTCGTTGAGCTTCTCACTGAAGAAGGCTATTGGGCTGCCTTCCTATGATAAGATTCCTCCAATTTCGACATATGAGGCACTACACTTAGCCTGAAATAGCTTGTCGAAACTAGAAAAAAATGAAGATTAGTGTTATAGACAATCGATGCTTGATTTCAGCAAAGCTCTTATCAGCCTCATCGGTCCAATGAAATGATCCTTTTTCATGTAATATGTAGTGGGTGTGACTATAGTGTTGAAATTCCACATGAATCGACAATAGAATATTGTCAACCTGTAGAAACTCCTTTCTTCATGAATGTTCATTGGAATTGGCCATTCCTTAATGGCTCGCACCTTTTTATCATCCACACAAATGCCCATGGACATCACAGCAAATCTTAAGAACAATAAGTTATCCTTTAAAAAACTACATTTCTTCAATTTAAGGTACAACTTGTTAACTGTCAGGACCTGTAACACCTGCTTCAATTGTTCCATGTGCTCCAGCTCACTCTAGATATATATCAAGATATCATAAAAATATACTACCACAAAATAACTAATGAATGGCTTCATCACTTGATTCATGGAATGTATAAAAGTACTCGGTGTGTTCAATAGACAAAAGGGCATGACCAGTCACTCATACAACCCTTCATTGGTCTTGAATGTCAGTTTCCACTCATCACTGGGCCGGATACGAATCTAATGGTACCCACTCCTTAGATATAATTTAGAGAACACCTTGGTAACTGCTAGCATACCAAGCATGTTATCCAACCATAGTATTAAGAAACGATTTTTAATGGTAATTTTATTAATTGCCCGACTGTTGACACACATGCACTAGCACTCATCTTTCTTTGGCGTTAATAAAGCTAGCACAACACATGGGCTCATGCTTTCTCAGAAGACCCTTATGGATCAATTCCTCTACTTTCCCTTGAAGTATCTCACACTCTCTCGGACACATCCAATAATGAGGGTGGTTGGGCAAGCTCGCCTTAGGGGCGAGGACTATGTGATGTTAAATGTCCCGCATGGGGGGAAATTCATCGAGTAACTCTTTCGGCTAGATTTCTTTGCATTTGTTCAACAATAGCCTTAGACTTGGAAGAATGTTTAAGGCCTCCGGTTCCTCACCATTTACCACCATGGTGTACACCTCGCCGGTTTTCTTTGATTCCTCCACAAAATCTCAAATGCTCAGTAGGGAGCTCCCCTCCACTTTAGAAGCTTTGGGGTGGTTCTCTGCTACTATAGGGGCAGGGATCATCTTATGATCATCCTTGATGAAGACGTAGATATTGCCTCATCCTCTGTGGGTCGTACCACAGTCCAATTGACATGGTCAACCGAGAAACATATGACATGCTTCCATGTTAACCACGTCACATGGTACTTGATCTAAATAATTCCTACCAATTGAAAAGGAGACACTTCATTGTTCAGTTACCACGATCTCGTTCACCTTTTTTATCTAGCCAATCAAGTAAGGGAAATGACGTTTTTTCATAGGTAGAAGCAACTTGTCGACCATCACCTTTGAGAAGATATTCTCACTACTACCACTGTCTATTATGACATCACAAACCTTGCCATTAATGGTACATCGCATGTGGAATATATTGTGCCGCTGCGGGTGCACATCCTTCCTTGGAGAGTACAATAACTGCCTCACGACCAAGGATTTTCCATGATCCTTAGCCAACTATTCTTCATCACTAGCTCCTTTAGCGGTTTGTTCATCCTCATCAAGTCCAAGACCATCTTCCACTACCTCACATTCAGCGCCCCCTTCATTAATGGCCAAGTGGGTTGTGGGGTGTTAAGGGAAGGTGTTTGATAAGTGGCCCATTTAGCCTCAACAATAACAATAACCATGGTCAACCATAAGAATTTGAAATCCTGCTCAGACCTGCTGCTATGGCCGTTGTATGTTAAAGCGTAGATGGACCACTCCCTGTGTCATAGTTTGTGGTTGTAGGAGGTTGAGGACGCCCTCTTACTGGTTTCTTTCCTCTAGTCAGCATTGAATCATGTGTGAGACTCATCATGGGGGCATGAGTCGAAGGATAAGGCCGAGTAGGGACTCTTGCAAGCTGTGTTTCCTCCCTATTACCAACTGAACCGCTTCATGAATGGTCCTGACCAGGTGCATCTGAACTCGGTCCTGAATTGTCTGTCATCAACCGTGTTACCTTCAGTGATTCGATCTCTAACAAATCATTCTGTGTTGCCAAGCACTGGAATTCTTTAGTGTAATTTATGATGGTCTGATTCCCTTAATGCTAATTTTAGTATTACTAGAAAAACACCTGCTCGTAATCACTGGGGAGGAATCATGATTGAAGAAGGCATCTCATCCACGACCATGATCGAATGGGCACCATGTTTTGTCGGACATATGAGCATTGCAATTGCTCCCATCATGCGAAAGCATCATATATAAATTTGAACACAACTTCACTTTCTTTTCTTCCAACACGTCCATGTAATTAAAATATCACTCTTCTTTGGCTAATCAATCGAGGAAGTCTTATATACGCAATAAGCCATTAAAACTAGGATGTTCGATCTTACCTCGATAGTCTATTTCAACACAATCTAGTTAATTTTTTCAATGGACCAGCCATCAAGCAACAACGCCACAAACGTTCTCATTGCTGGAGCTTGACTCATTTGGGATAGCCCTACGATTTGCCTTCGAAAAAGCTCTACGAAAAAGTGGTTGTGCCGTACAATGATCACGAGCAGTTGATCATCATCTTAGGCTTGGGGCAGAATTAATGCATTTATAATACGGTCAAGGGTTGCCTGTAGTCCTTGCATGGTCAACTGACTCTCATGGCGGAAAGCTTTTTTTCTTTCCGATAGATACTGAATCCTTGGATCACCATCCATAGGATTTTGGTCCATTCCGTCATTAGTTGTCATCGGTCCGAAGGGAGTCCTCGTTTTAATACCACTTAGCGCAGGTATGGATGTGATGAGGTCGATCACCATCTTCCTCAGGGGATAAGTACTCAAAATCCATGAAGCTCTTTGGAGTCCTCATAAAGCTTCCTCGAATTTACGAGGGATAAAAGCAAAAATAATTCCTAATAAATTTGAAATAACTTGATTCATGATTTTTTAAAAATGAAATTACCAAACCTATGATGAAGTTTTAGACTTAGAATTTAAATCAAACACCCTAAAAACATGACTTACTATAAATAGAAATCTTACTATTTATAGACGACCTCTATTCCCATTAGACTTCATGGTTTTCAGCCAAAAATAGTAAGTGTTCAATTTGGCCCAACCATGTTATTCTCCTAACTTTTCTAAGCCCTTTTCATGTTGGGCACGGCTTCTACAACTCACAGGATCAAAAGTTATAATCAAACTAAAACTTACTATTTATAGTAAAAATGAAATTAAATAGACTTTTAACTGTCAATTTGATTGAATCTTGCAAATCCGGCATGGGGAACACAACGTAGTAGGGTTGGTTGGCTAAAGTAGGTTATCCTACCCTAAAACCATATATAATATGTCGAAAAACTCATCCAGGTTTGCGAGATACAACTGATTTATTATCTTGATGGTCTAAATCGTTTTTGCCTCCGATTGGGCCTTCTCTGGTCCATCTTTGCCATGAAACTGTCTGCGACCTACTCTTCAATATCACCCCTACAATTTTCACTCTCTGTTTTCAGATAGTGAAATATGAAATCAATCATCGTTATGGATTTCCATTGTTGGATTAGTGGTTAGAAGAGGGAAATGCAATCAGAAACCATGGTATGTTGCTCCCCATATCATCAAAGACTTCATTGACTGGTGTAATTGTTTGATGTAAACCCCAAGTGCAAGGATATGATGTATTAATAACTTGGTAAGACCGAGGTCATACCTACAGGGACTTATGATTGTGCGATTTTTGAAACAATTCAGAACTATAACTAGATATAGGCTAACTTATAGAATACGAATTAACAAATAATGATGTAATTGCGAGAGAAATCAATAGAGTTAAAATACTAGAGCGCCAAGGGTACATTTATAGCCATTCTTTATATTTCATTCACTTGATTCAATCATATAACTCAACTAAAATCTAAGTCCTATCCTATCTAACTGGATCATAGAGCAGTTAATTTATCATTCATAAACAAACAAATTTAAACTTCAATTGAATTGGCTCCCACATTAAGTATCAAAGTATTGATAGCAGGTAATTTAAAGCGTCTATTGTGCCCTTAGTCTACGATAGATGAATGAATTTCATAGATTAATCCCTTGCAAAATAGATAAGCAATTACTATTAGTTTCCTAAGCATCCAATATGCTTAGAGTTGACAATATATCAAAGTAAACTAGAAATATATCTTTATTCAAACCAAATATCAATGAATTATTCAACATTAAACCAATTACTTAAATCAAAGTAAACTAAAAATTAAGAATAACTACAAGCTTCACCTCTTAGCCTTACTTAAGAGATTAGTCAATCATAAACATGATTGAACTAAAACTCAAAAGAAAATTAACATAACTAAAGAAGAACCGAATGATGGGATGACTCCTTAGAAGCTCCACAACTCCTTATTCTATCTCTTCTACCCTGATTTGTACCTAGGAAAGTCTAAAACACTCCTTTAAAAAGGGAAAATCCACACCGACTTTGAACCAAGTTCAAATTTACACACTTTTGTTATGCTTTGGTCACACCGACTGTATGCTTTGGTCGCACCGAATTTTAATTTGCTCACATCAAATTACTCTCTCGATTGCTGCCTATTGAGTGTGAAATATTGCATATTTTTCCCTTACAAGACTTTGGTTTTATGAGAATTAATGTAGTTAAAAGATCTAATTATGCTTGTTTTCTCTTGCGAGGTAATTTTAAGAGCTTCGGAGAAAAGGATGCTTAACGTGGAGAATTAACACTCAAAAGATTACCAAGATAAGGAATGGATCTTTGGTGGTCAAGGATGAAGATTTCAAGAGTCTAAGATCTAAGGAAACTAAGTGAAGAATGAAGAAATCTGAAGAAATCGCAGTATAGAAATCGGAAGTGCATAAAATGTCACTTCGATATCATTGAAGACCCCTTTGATGCCATCGAAGTAAGTGTTCAATGTTATCAAAGTAATTGTTCGATGCCATCGAAGGTGGCTCGATTTCATCACAAAAACCCTAAAAATCTAATTTGCTAGCTGGACAAAATTGGGACCTCTTCGATGTTATTGAGGGAAGGTTCGATCCCATTGAAGATGCACTCGATGCCATCGAGGCCAATTCGATGACATTGGAAAAATCCTGAATTTTGAAGTTTGTTCACTGGACAGTTTTTTACAATTCTCAATCCCATTGAAGGATAGTTTAATGCCATCAAAGGATGGACAATGACATTAAGAACTTAAACAGACTTGAATGATGCGCACTGGACCCCGACTTAAACCTCGTTTCATGACTTTGATCTCATTGAAGCTCCCATTGAAGTTGCGTAAGCTACATAAATTTAAGGCGGTTTCAAAGTTGGTCCGATCAAAACCTATAAATAGGAATCTTTTAGGGATTTCTAAGCATGAATTAGGGTAGGAAGAGTAGAGAAAGGTGTTGGAGAACTTCAAAGAGTCTTCCATCTTCTTCAATCCATCCATTCTAGTTAGTTTTTCATGTTTTTTCTTTAATATTTTTAGCTCAATCATGCTTTTAGTTGGCTAATTTCTTAGCTAGAGTGAAGAGGCCGTGAAGCTTGTAGTTTGTTTTAATATTTTTCTTATTTTGATTCAAGTTTATGATCTTCATATTGGATAATTTATAGTTTATGGCTTAAATAAAGAGGTATTTTTTTAATTTACTTTGATCTACCATTTACTAAGGGCATGGTACATGCTTTAAACTTTCTACAATCAATACAATAAAACTGTTATATGCTTAACTGTTGCAATGAATGTTCAGAATTTGTTATGAATTGTTTATAATTTTTTAACCGCTCTATCATCCGACTGGATAGATTAAGACTTTGATTCCAGTTGAGTAATCTATGTTGAATCAAATAAGATGGCATTAAGATTACTGCAAGTGGATCCTTGATGCTATAGTTTCCATTACATTGATAGTTTTCCTTCACTACAACTTTCTTCTTAAATTCTAGATTTAGATTACAACTAGTTCTAATTCTAAAGTAGTTCAAAAAATCACAACACATTCAGTCCTTATGGGTTTGACCTTGGTCTCATCAAGTTATTACTACTTCGTACCCATGCACTTAGGGAAAGCAAACAAGTTTTTAGCGCCATTGCCAAGGACCATGCTGTATTTCTTGGATTATTCTAGTTTTAGAATTAGTTTAGGATTATGACTAATTTTTTTACATTTTTTTATTTTAATTATGATTTTCCTAGATTAACATTGTTTCATTCTTTGTTACTAATATGATTTTTCTTCTTTGTAACATCTAACTTAGCGATTCTTCTTTGGTAAGATCCTTCTAACTTTTCTTTTTCTCCGATTTTCTAGTTTTTAAAATTTTATTTTAGGAGTAGTTTGTTTAGAACTAGAGGGATCTAGAGTGTTTCATGCCCAAGTGGGTACGTGATAACACTACGTCTTTTGAGCAAAGGAGGATCAGTCAAATGGTTGTCTCCATCACCAGATTAAACATCACCTGAGATCCTTTGAGTTAGTAGAAGTTATGGCTACAAATCAACCTCACCATCTAGCTGAGGAACTTCAAGATGAGAATGAGGTGCATCATGCTCCCTCACCTAGAACACTACAAGAATACCTATAACCTGAGAGGGCGAGTACACCTTATTGCATGGTGTTTTCACACAGTGCAAGAAACATGGATTTCAAGCTAGGAGTGATACAACTCCTTCCCAAGTTTCATGGGCTAGACTCTGAAAGTCCATACTTGCATTTAAAAGAATTTGACGAGATTGTCGTTACCCTATAGTTTAAAAATATTTTTAAAGACACTCTAAGATTGAAATTATTTCCTTTTTTCCTGAAAGAGAAGGCTAAGTTGTGGCTCCACTCATTAAGGCCCTGATCATTTGGAACATAGGCTGAGATGATCCGGGAGTTCCTTAAAAAGTTCTTCCCTGTTCATAAGATAAACACCTTAAGGAGGGCGATCATGAATTTCACCTAGGAGGAAGAGACTTTCTTTCAATGTTGGAAGAGATTCAAGGATGTCTTGAATTCGTGTCCACATCACGACTATGAAACATGGTGAGCAATAAGTTTTTTTTTAAATGATGGATTGACTTCACCCATGCGCTAGTTCGTAGAAATGATTGTAACAATGAATTCATGAACAAGGAGGCTGATGATGTGTGGGATTATTTTGATCTACTCACTGGAAACACATAATCATGGACACCTCCTCAAACCCCATCACTTCCAAGCCAACTCAATTAAGAGAGAAGGGAGGGATATATGTCTTAAGAGAAGCTGAGATGAGCACTAGGGTGGCCAATCTCACAAGGAAAGTCGAGGCCATAGAACTTAAGAAGGTAGAGATGGTCAAACTCAAAGAGACCGTGGAAGTTGCTTGGGGGTATTTATGCTAGCAACGTACACTTAACACATGAATGTCCCACAATTCCGTTTTATGAGTTATTGTATGAGCAATTAAACACCGTAAACAACTACCAACGACCATCTTAAATATATATTCTCCCAACTGGAGGAACCATCCGAACTTCAATTGGAGGAACAGACAAACAGCTACCCCTCCAGAGGCCCTTTCTCAACTCCTAAATTAGAGGAGGCCTCAAGAGAACACGGTTCAGAAATTTATGCCAAATCAAGAGAAATTCAACTAGAATACACTACAAGCATTCCAGGATATCAAAACAACTTCGGGAATATTTACATCATCCATTTAAAGAATTGAGTCACAACTAGCCATTAGGGAGAAAGGGACACTTCCAGTGCAACCTCTTCCTAACCCAAAATAACAACGCGAGATAAGTGACCCAAGCTCTTTGAACGGCATGGAGCAAGCTTAGTCTATCACCACTCTTAGAAGTAGAAAGACAATTGATAAGACTATCCCGACGAGGGCTAAAAAGCCTAAGGACTCGGAAGAAGCTGAGAGAGATGATAGACCTAGCATTACTCCACGAGAGAAATAACTAGAAAAAACATACAAGCCGGTTGTGTCATTCCCCTAACGGTTGATTGCACCAAAACCTCTCTTTAACACTCAGGATATTTTGGAGGTCTTAAAATAGATGAAGGTCAACATTCTACTTTTGGATGTTATCAAATAAATAACATCATATGCCAAGTTCTTAAAAGACCTTTGCATGGCCAAAAGATGATAAAGTATCTAAAAGAAAATTTTTCTAACTGAAAAAGTAAGTGCTATCCTAAAGGAAGATGTGCCACAAAAGTACAAGGATCCGGGTAGCCCAACTATCTCTTATGTAATTGGGGACTATCGGATTGAGCACACACTTCTTGACTTAGGAGCGAGCGTAAATTTGATTCCTTATTCAGTTTACGAGCAGCTTAGTCTAGGTGAATTAAAACCCACTCGGACTACACTGCAACTCGCTAATCATTCGGTTCGTATACTGAGAGGAATGATCGAGGACATGCTAGTCCAAGTCGATAAATTCTACTATCCAGTAGATTTTATCGTATTGGATACACAACCCATCATAGACACAAGCACTTAGATTCCAGTTATATTAGGCCATCCATTCCTAGCTACATCAAACACTATAATCAATTGCAGGAATGGAATCATGAAATTGACTTTCGGGAACATGACATTAGAGTTGAATATCTTTAACATGTGCAAACAACCCGAGGAAGTTGACGATGCCCACGAAATTAACTTGATTGATTTATTCGTGAAAGAAAGAGCCATCTTGACTCTTTACTCTGACGCTCTAGAGACGTGCTTAGCCCACTCCCCTGATTTGGATGATGACATGACTAGGGAGATGGATGCCTTTCTTGATGCAGCACCGGTACTTGAAATTGACCGATGGAGGCCACAATTTAAATGGTTGTCCCTTAATGAGATAAACCCTCTACCGTCAAGGATCAAGACACCAAAGCTTGACCTAAAACCGTTGCCAGATGATCTTAAATATGCTTACATAGGTCAAGATAAGACATACCCGGTGGTAATTTCTTCCCACATAGATAAAGAACAAGAGAGCATGCTCATTGCTACTCTGAAAGAACACAAAGGAGCCCTTGGATGGACCATCGAGGACCTTAAGGGGATTGATCCTTTGATTTGTACTCACCGCATTCACCTTGAGGATAATGTGAAAACTTATAGATAACCACAACGTCGATTAAATCTAAATATGAGAGAGGTGGTTAAAGTCGAGGTGCTTAAATTGATGGATATGGGTATTATATACCCAATATCCGTTAGCCAATGGGTGAGTCCAACTCAGGTGGTTCCCAAGAAGTTTGAGATCACCATCATAACCAATGCAAAAAATGAACTCGTGCCAACTAGAGTCACGACTGGCTGGAGAATGTACATTGACTACCGAAAATTGAATATTATCACTAGGAAAGACCACTTTCATTTACCTTTTGTTGACCAAATTTTAGAATGGTTAGCTAGTCATTCCTATTATTGCTTTTTAAATGGTTATTCGGGCTATAACCAAATAGATATAGCCCTTGAAGACCAAGGAAAGACAACTTTCACATGTCCCTTCGATAGTTTCGCATACTGAATAATGTCGTTCAGGCTATGTAATGCTCCTGCCACATACTAGCGATGCATGTTGAGTATCTTCTCATACATGGTAAGGCTATTTTTAAAATTCTTTATGGATGACTTCTCTGTTTTTGGTTCATCTTTTAACAATTGCATTGAAAATCTTAAACATGTACTGAAAAGATATGATGAAAAGAACCTTGTGCTCAATTGGGAGAAGTGTCACTTTATTATTTACAAGGAAATAGTGCTTGGACATATTATATCATCCAACAAAATTGAGGTGGACCAAGAAAAAATTGATCTTATCTCTAACCTACCTCCACCCAAAGCATACGCGGCGCGCATTCCTTTTTAGGACACGTCGGCTTTTATAGAAGATCTATCAAGGACTTCAGTCACATATCCCATCCTTTCTGCAATCTTCTTCAAAAGGATATTCCGTTTTACTGGTATGAAGAATGCCAAAAATCTTTCTCTAAGCTTAAGGAGAGGTTGACTAGCACTTTGATCATGCAACCACTTGACTGGAGTTTGCCTTTTGAAATAATGTGCGATGCAAGCAACTATGCTATTGGGGTGGTGTTGGGCCAGAGAAAAGAGAGGAAGCCTTATGTGATCTACTACACAAGTAGAACTCTAAACTCTGCCTAGATGAATTATTCCACTATGGAATAGGAACTCATAACCACAGTCTTTGCACTAGACAAGTTTAGGTCCTACTTGATCGGATCTAAGATCATAGTATTTATGAACCACTCGACATTGAATTACCTTCTTTCTAAGAAGGATGACAAGCCCCGTTTGTTGTGATGGATCCTCCTACTCTAGGAATTTGACATAGAAATTCATGACAAGAAATGAGTATATAATGTAATAGCTGACCATCTTTTCGGGCTATTCCTATCCAATTCCATCGACACGACTCATATCAATGACATGTTCCCTGATGAAAAAATTTGCAAAGTCTCCCATCAACCTTGGTTTCCTGACATTGCAAATTATCTTGTCATATGTATCACACCGACATATTGGATAACGTAAGATAAAAAGAAATTCTTCACCAAGGTGCGTAAGTACATTTGGGATGAGCCATACTTATTCAAGTGTTGCCCACATCAAATATAAGGAGATGCGTTCTCGATGATGAACATCAAAGCATAATCTCCTTCTGTCATTCACAAGCCTGTGGTGGCCATTCTTTGGCTAAGAAGACCACGACAAAAATTCTGCAGTGTAGCTTTTATTGGCCCACTTTGTTCAAGGGCTTTAACAATTTTTGCAAAGCTTGCGATCATTGTAAAAAATTGGGAGGATTATCCCGTCAAAGTATGATACCTTTAACCCCATTCTTACCATTGACGCATTTGATTGTTGGGGCATCGATTTCATGGACCATTCCCCAAATCATTCGAAAATCTCTATATATTGCCTATAGTAGATTATGTTACTAAATGGGTTGATGTGATCCCGTGCCAAAATAATGACTATCGTACGATCATTAAGTTACTAAAAGAAAACATCCTTTCTCGGTTCGGAACACCTCGAGTCATTATCAGTGATGGTGGAACCCACTTTTGTAACAAGCCATTTGAATCATTAATGAAGAAATACGACATCTAGCAAAAGTGAGTACCCCCTATCATCCGTAGACAAGAGGTCAGGCTGAGATTTTTAATAGGGAACTCAAGAAAATTTTGGAGAAAACGGTAAACCTCGATCATAAATATTGGTCAATTCTATTGACCGGTGCATTATGGGCATACTGTACCACTTATAAAACCCTTATAGGAATGTCTCCCTTTAAACTCGTCTATGGGAAGGCTTGCCACTTGCCTGTGGAGCTGGAGCATAAGGCATAATGGACAATTAAAAATTTTAATTTCAATTTGGACAACGTCGGCATGCTACACAAATTATAACTCAGTGAACTTGAAGAAATACAGAACGATGCTTACGACAGTTCTAAAATTTACAAGGACAAGATTAAGAAGTTGATTGGAACATTCTTTGAAAAACATTCAAGCCAAATCAAAAAGTCTTTCTGTACAATTCTAAACTTCATTTATTTTCGAGAAAACTGAGATCTCGTTGGACCAACCCTTTCATAGTTAAAACGGTCTATCCTTATTATGGGGTTGTTGAGATTGAAAATCCAATTAATGGTAATGTTTTTAAAGTGAACGGTCATCGACTCAAACTATTCGTTGAAAATTTTAATTTAGAGGATAAGTCCATCCTTCGAATTTATCCTATTTATCAAGATTAACCTTCTAGTCTGACAAGGTGTAGTTAAATTTATTGCTTTCTTAAGATTATGAATTCCTCATCCTAAGCCTCAAAACTAATGAGTTCTAAGTAATCTTCTTTGAGATTAACACTTTAGTGAGGATTCAAACGTTTAACTTGTGCTTGAACTACATAATTTTTAGAGATTAGACTTAACCTCTATAAGTATACCCTTGTCTAAATTCTCTAGAAGACCTATTGTAACACCCCAAGTTTTTGCGGCCCGAGTACATACTCATACTCGAGAATTTAGGGTGTTAATAATATAAAAAGTGAGTGCTTAAAAAATTACGCCTTTTTTTTGTTTAGATCACATCAAGTTACATTCACGAAGGTAACCATTCATGAGAGTAAAATCAACTATATTTATTATTCCATTAGAGTAAAAAGAGTTTAAGAAATCATTAAATGCCCTCTCAGTAGGAGCTTATTACATTATCAAAGTTTGCAGCGGAAAATAAATAAAACTAATCATGCAATATTCTTCTACTCTATTCGAACACATCTTCCACAGAACGATCGTTGTCCATATCATCAAACTTATAATTTACTTGCAACATCTGTATGGTTGGAGAGGTTTAATGCCCTATTCATAGTGGTTGTTGTCCTTTAAAGTTTACAATGATTCAAGTGGTTCATAAGAATAATAAAAGGGTCCCGATACATCTCATACTCCACAAATACAAGTGGTATCAGTATACTCGAATTCTACATGTAATGCATGCATAACAATGTGTAGTCCATCACACTCAGGGATCATCACAATGTGGAAAAAAAATCAAAAATACCCAGCTCACCCCGCATCCCATACTACGGAGATTCGTCGGCGTGTCCAACATTAACGTGGATTTTTGTGAATATATCAAGGCAACATAACACATAAATCGAATAAATTACGTGACATGATTTGTTCATGGAGTGACTATTTACGACATTCAATCCTGGAAGTGAAGTAACACGCATTGTGGATTACTTGCATCGATTTATGCACCACTACCCATAATCCATGAAATTACATGTCGACCAAGAGGGTCACTACCCGAAACGTATTACGTCCATGATGATATATGGACTGCTAGGGTGGGATTTCCAACACGATACTTGCATGACAAGGTAATAATGTGATAATTTAAATTGTGTAATAGTCATTCATAAAGTGATGATTCTCAATAATAAAACTGAAACATGTAAGAATAAGATAATCAAATTAAATTATTGCAAAATTTAAAGGAGAAACCCTCACCTTTAGAAGGGGATTGCTTTCTGAGGTTGTTAGTACTCGTCACATATGGCGTAGGATCGGATTTTAGTTTGGTTCCTATGGTTAGATTTTAATATTATGCGGTTAAGATTAAATACTAGATTTTGTAGATCTGGGTTTATACTAAATAGTGATTTAACTAGGAGCTCAAATAAAGTTAGAATAACTTACCCTGTTTAGAAAATTCCTAGCCCAATAGCTTGGACTTCAGCAACACTCGGTGTTGAGGCGACTCATCTTAACTCGATTATGAACAGCCTTTCGCATTGGGAAGTCTGTCCTAAACTTGGATTTCGGACTAGTTGTTGCCCTTGACTTGGTGAGTCATGACTCAATGATCCTACTATTCAGTCTCTTCCTCTTCCTCTCTCTCTCTCTCTCTCTCTCTCTCTCTCTCTCTCCTTTGTTGTGGTTTACTAGATTCACTCCGACAAGCCCTAACTTCCATCGGGACTGATGTTGTCTCCTGCGCTTGATCTCCTCTTCTCTCTCTCTCTCTCATTTTTTCTCTCTTTCTATCATTTTATTGTGTACATCCTCCAACATCAAGGAGAGGAGGATTTATAAGTGGAGGGTTTGTTGAACCTTCCTGCGTAACTCATATGTAGATTGTTCCATGCGAGAATGAACTATGCCACACACGAATTTTTATAGTGCATGTCCATTATGCTAGAAATCTAGATCATCTCCCATATTTCAAGGCATTGGTGTGTATCTGAATGGGACATTAGATGGACGACTTGGATCTTAGAATGGTGTTGATCTCAATGATAATAGTTTACACTTTCTCGAGTAACATGACTTCCATTTTAATTGTAGATTTCGCTCTAGCTCATATTTCTTCATGTTGTCTCCTCCGGACGATCTGGATTGACCCTCTAATGGTTGTTGGGCCATCTGATTGAAGGTTCAAATCAGTTTTCCCTGTGGGTTCCTCAAATCCTTATTGCGGCATTTTCTATACATTGTTATAGTTCGAGTCCATGAAAGTCGGTAAATCCCAGTGGCGTGGGATTATCCTGTCCTTCCTTGAATTCTAGTTGGAGTTGGAATTTTCTTATTTGAAGATTGGACAGTCTAGATCAAACAGAGGAGTTGAGCAAAAGAGTTCCCATGAGAGAACTTCTCATGGACATGAATTCATCAGATGTTGTTGTAGCGGCTGAACTTCCATTTTTATTTGCTAGTCTTTATGATCGGATAGGGCCCACTGTTATTAGACAGTTGGGATCGTTTGCCTGGCTGGGATTGAGGAGGGAGTTTCCTCACTAGATTCATCGATGAATCCATGGCCAAAATGGAGGGAGAAGAATCTAGGATTTCCTTTTTTTTCTTTCACGTTGGTTGTAACAACCAGCTTCCGGTTTTGGCCTTGTCACGGCCAAGTGGGTCCAATCATGATGTTTGTTTGAGCAATCCACTCCATTCATCATCTTTGCAAGATCATGCTTATCTATGGCCCTAAATATGGGACAAATCTAAGTCTTAGGTGGACACATTGTAACAATGTGTGGTTGATACTTTACCGTAAAAACCACTTACATAACAGATTGTTGTTGTACATATGACTATATGGGTTTAAAATTCCAAATCTACCCTTTTCCTTTGTTTGGACTCCTGCCATCTGTAATTCGCAACTTTATCGTCCAAAAGAGATGAAACTTCACCACTAATCATTATTTTTCATAATCTCTCATTTGGTTCAGTTTGGGCCATGATCTCTCAAGGATGCCCAAGATGCCCTTTAATGGCTAACACACTTCATCCTTTAGGACAATGGTTGTACACATCTAGTTGAAACCTTACCTAGTAGTTTGGTCATATACTTTAAGATCTTCATAATGACCGATTTATCCTAAAATTTAGATGACCCATTTGGCAGATCAAAACTTGATGGATGGTCAGATGACTTGCTAAAAATAAGAAAACTTTATGTTTATTACTTTGACCATGTATGTAGGTGGATGTATGGTTAGTTTTGCAAACAGATGAAACCAAATGGGCTTTTGGAGTGATCAAGAGGTAGAACATATATACCGTTAGATTCAAGTGACTTGTTCACATGTATAAGTTCCTTAAATTGTAATTATGATGGTGGGTTAAGCATATTAATAAGGGGTAAACAAGATGAATGGATCAACATCTCTATTCGATACGTGTACGAGCATATGTAGATATCAGGTAGTTAGTTTACTATGATAGGGTGGTCCAAACTCAAAGTGGATTAGATATCTTTACCTAGTGGTGAATAGTTGATTGAATGGTTGGTTATGATAAACAAATGAGAATACTTAGATATATGATGATCTTGTTCTAAAAATCAACGGTCGGATGACTTGATCTATAAATGAATATTATTCCTAATAGTCATTTAGATGTAAGGTTAGAATTGGCTAAATTGGTATCTTACACATGTACATACTAAGTTAAATTTCATGGTAACACTCAAGTACATTCAATACTTAGGTATTGAAAAGTTCAGGGTGTTACACCTATCTAGGTGAATCCCCTGGGATTACAACTATCACACTAGTTGTTAGAGAAGTCACCAACCTCCAATCACATTGGTCACTGAAAGGAGCATTACATGTAAGGTAGTTTATCTTGGAGCCGAAGCATTGGCAATGATCAACATCATGATCGAGGGAGTAAAGGGGAGATGAATGAAGCACGAGACAACATTGATCAAGCAAGCTAAGACGGTGCATTAATGGGGCTCAATCCGACAACTGAGTTATCATTTAGTGAGTCCACATATGCTCATTCTTTGTGTATGATTAAGTATAAGAGTTTTGAAAGAGGAGAGCTAACAGTCCTAGGGGGGGTGAATAGGAATATGCCAAATAAAATTTTCAATGTACTGAAATAATAAATAAATCAAATTAAATCACTAATCTTAATAGCAGTAGTATTGAGAAATTGATTCAAACTTTGTTCATAGGACAACCTTACACCAAAAAACAAAGTTTTAAGTAGGACAACTTGATTTCATGAACGTAGTAAGGATCAAGATCACAAACTAAGTAAGAGACAAGAGAGAGCTATGTATTACAAGCATTCACCACATAAGCATAAACAAATCACAATCATTCACCACAGATACACAACTTAAACCATTCACCATAAACACTAGGAGTTATAGTGGTTCGGTGTTTACACCAACTGTTCTCAAACAGTAGCACATACTCCACTCCCAATAATCACAACCCACATGATATTGGCGTTCACTAATAAACAAGGTTTTGGTTCACCTTAAAACCTATACAGTTGTGTTTTTAGATGGGCTATCATAAACAAAACCCCACGCTGATATTTTCTGGCTATCTTAGTCAAAACTAATACATGATATTTTCTGGATATCTCAAAGAAACCAAAAAATAAAAGTACAGAATGATACTTATCTTCTTCTTGAGGACGTTCTTAATGTAGCCCATAGAACTACTTCGTTTGATATAAAATATTCAATGTCCAACAATATAATCAAGGGTTCTAGGTTCTAAATTGATTTTAAATTAATTCAAACCTCAGGCTACTTGTTTGAATCCTTTATATCTCAAAAGAAGAGTGATTACTCACTTTTTTAAAAGGTAAGATTCATAAATGAGAGATCAAAGAATCAAAACAAAAGCTATATAAACAGAGATATAAAATACAATGCAATAGCTTGATGATAGTGGGAACTTCTATCTTTCTAAATGAAGGCTTTTCTTAGCTTGGATTGGTAATTTCGGAATGAGAGAATGCCTCTATTTATAGGCTGAAATGTTATTACTTTGACTCATCTAAGGTCTCCTTCGACTCGTCTAAGATCCAACCAAATTTTAAATTTTGGACACGATCGGATAAAACAGTTCTTCGACTGATCGAAAGCCCTGCTCGACTAGTCGAGGGCCCAGTTCGACTAGTCGAGCACAGCCTTCGACTGGTCGAGGGTACTAAAATTTAGTCGCTAGACTTTGAGTCGAGCACCCTTCGACTAGTCGAAGGTGTCTCTTCGACTGGTCGATCAGCTTGCTTGACTGGTCGAGAAACCACCAGAAATATCCATTTTTTGAATTTAAATCTTGGACTAGTCGAAGATATACTTAAACTGGTCAAGCCATAGATTAGATTAGTTGAACCAAGGCTTAGACTAGTCGAACTAAAGCCTAACCAAAGTATAAAAATCTGTATAAGTTTAACATTTGTAAGCACCTAAGTCTAAGGTCTTTCTAGAGTCATTTATACCTAAGAAAACTGGACATTAAAGTGTATAAGATGAATCTTCTAGAGCTTGATGTTCTACTAGAAAAGAAGTAGAACTTGAATACTGTTTGGCTTAAATTTTCCATGACTTGAACTTGTGCTTGCACTATCTAACTTCATGGTTTCTTCTTGAAGGTGAACTTTCGATCTTTCTTGAAGGTAAACTTTCCATCTTGCTTCTCTTGAAGATTCACTTAAAGGATCATTTGAGGTCCATTTGAAGGTTTATTTGCAGGTTCATTTGGAGATGAACTTTCCATCACTTAAGATGTTTTATCTCATCGAAATTTAACAAACAAAAGTGTGCACAACACTTACAATCTCCCCCTTTATCTTCGTGACAAAACACTTAGTACAATAATCACAAAATAATGTAGCTGAAATTTCTTGAAATTTCTTCCTATGCTGCCACTCCCCCTCAATCAGAGCTTCGAGCTTCTCTCTGCTTTATACCCTTCTATTTCACCTGTATTATCTGTATTATAACATATACTCCCAATGCACAATTCCAACAAGTATCTGGCCATTCATTATTCTAATTAACAGATCAACCATAATACTATTTTCTCCCCCTTTTGTCACAAATTGACAAAGGAAAGAGTATCAATGTGAACATATATAGGTCTGAATCATCAGAATAAGAATTAGATAATCATAACTGAACCACGAGATAAACATTATAATTAAGTTCAGCAAGGAGTAAAGCATTAAGAGAGTAAAAAGATAGAGTATGTCTCATGAGGTTAACAAGTTAAACACACATAGTTAAAAGTTATACAACCCAACATGAAAGAAAATCATATCAACCTAATCAAAACTAGAGGAGGATGGAGGAGGTATGGATGGGTCAATCTGGTGAAGTCCTTTAGTAATGTGATGAAAGTATTTACGCATATACTTTATTGAGGATCTATGACTTTTAGCCAGATTGTCCTGGCATACCTTCAATTCAACAACCTTCTCCTCTAAGGATCGAAGTCGATCATCAACCTGAGAAGGCTAAAAATCAAGATCAGCTTCATCATCTAATTCTATCTCAGCAAATATGTCATCCATAGTTGTGTCTATAGGCAAAGGTGCTTCCTCTTCTTCTATATCATCCTCATCTCGCTGACCGAGGAGGTACTCCACGTTCATCTTGTTAATATTTGTGTTATCAAAAGGTAGAACTGCCTCAGGTGCCTTAGTCGAAGGAATAACAACATTGTAATGGATAGCAAGAGTTGTCATGAGATATACAAATGGGATGGAACCATGACCCAGATGTATATGAAATTGAATGATTAAATAACATATTAAAGATGGAAGACAGATAGGTACGCCAGATGCAACGGCATAAAGAACACGAGACATAAAGGGAGTAAGTTTAAACTTATTCCCAAAGCGATGATACACATTTGAAGTAAAAATATGATGAAGTACTCTGAATCTAGGAATCATCTGGGTGGCATGAAGAACATTACCAGAACTCCATTCATCATCAAACCGACATAGTTTTCGGGTAATCTCCCGATGCTCAGACTCATACATTCTATCTACAAGTGGAGGAATGGGTATGCCTTCATCATTTACATTCACATCAAGCAATCCTGAGATCAGTTGCCTGTCAACTGGAAATGTCCCTTCTCTAAAATTAATAGAGAATGTAAGGTTTTCAAGAGACAATTCCCCTATTTATGCATACATTCCTTGAGCGATGGAGCGATAAGCCATTCCGCCCCAACCTAGAATATTTTCCCAACCGACGGTAGACAAGATGGGCAAGAGTTTGAATGGATCAATGTGATCAAGATTCACAGTCTTTTCTATGTTATATCTCTAGTGCGGAGATCGCTTACATGCTCCGAATCTTCTCTGAGAGCTCTCAGGGTTCTCACCCTAACAGGAGTCGTCTAGGAGGAGCCATTAGGGCCCTTGTGAGAAGCCATCCTCTTAGACTGATGCTCCATGTAGAGTTTGCAAAAGAAGATGTATATAATGGGTTTGGCTTAAATCAGATTTTTGCCTAAAAACCCTCTATGGAAAGGATGCAAATCTCAAGTCAATTATAAAATGAAGATTAACAATCATACAAGAACCCAAATCTAGAAAGAAATAAAAAATAAAGCACTTACAATGACTCTATTGTAATGTCTCGAAAAAATTCGTACAAAGACCGAGTACCAACTCAGGCAGATATCACTAAGGACCAAATCCTTTAAAAATTAGATGAGAATTAACTAAGTGCCAAACTAGGTTACCTGTGAAATTAGCACTAATTACTTTAAATACATTCTGTAAGACCCAAAATGAGTAGAACCGTTAACGCTACATTACCTAGAAACTTAGGATCAATCTTTAAACCCGTTTGCTCTTGGGAGCACACCGAAACTCCTTATCAGTCAATGATTTATGACTAACTTGAGTGCTATCACATATGCGTAGTTAGGATGTTTTAATATATTACACATTTATATAAGTTAGGCTATTTCGAATGCATTCTAAGTGTTTGTTAAAATGTTTGAATGAATATGGAATTATGATTTGTGCTTGCTATGATTACCGATTGCTAATACATGATCATTGTGTGTGTGGAAACTCCTATGTAAGAGGATTTGCTATAACACGTGTTTTAACTGATTTATTATATGTATGTAATATGTGTAGACTAAGTGTTTGATAAAATGCCTGAATGAGAAAATGCTGGTTTAAATGTATGTAATGAAGGTGTTGAGATAGGATTCTCAATCCCCTTAACTATGGTTATAGTATCCTTTATATAACATATCTTACTATTATGTGTTGTATGGATGAAATGTCTGTGTATGTGTGTAGTATGTGTTTGTTAAATTGCTCAAGTTGGATTTATATCTGATTTCAGCTGTCACATGTTGTTTTGGATTACTATATGTAAATGTTATTATTTGGAATGTGATTGGGGCTACGATGTAGCCCAGGCAATCGATAATTGTCTGTGAACGGTGGTTGAACTGCTTAACCACGATAGACACATCCGATGAATCTGAGTCGTACGCTGCTTGTCGGCAGTAATTAGGCCACGCGGAGTGCTTACATGCTCCAGAGCGATTGACTTGATGTATGCTCATACCAGTCGAGCTTATCAAGCAACCCGGTTGACCCAATGTATGTTCATCATGTATGGACGCTACTATTTGAATATAAGGTACCAACTTACCAGTGTCAAACCCGTTTAACCTTGGTACCTCAATCCACTAAGACTCATGAGCCAGGCATGGTGGTATGGGACATCGTGGTCAAGCTGTCGGCCTACGCTGGGGCGACGAGCCTCCCCGTAGTGACCAGTGAACAACCCAGACTCGTGAGCCAAATATGGTGATATGGGACACTGTATTCGAGCTGTCGGCCTACGATCAGGTGACGAGCCCGTAGTGACCTCAAGCATATACTAGAAACTATGTTGAGGTGATGAGCCTTTCCGTAGTAAACTAGAGTATAAACTAGGCCTACGCTGACGGTGACGAGCCTCTCCGTAGCGACCTGGAAACCATCTATCGTATGTGACTACTAGGATTGACGACCCTAGATGGATCAATGTTTGGGTTATGATATAAAGGGAGGTGCGTTAGCTTCCCAATTTTGATGTATGAATATGTCTAATTAAGAACTTGGTAATCATGCTTATGCACCGCATTGCATGTGCCTTTGGCGTTGGTGTTGAGCATAGAGGAAGGGGTGCATACCGCGACCGTAAGAGGAAGATCATAGAGGGAGTGTAGGCGAGGGCATGCATCATTAATACATATCATTTTTGCATTAACTAGAGTACTTAAGGATGCTTGATTGTATTGCTTTATCATTACTGCTTGATTGAATTGTTAACACGTTAACCTTTGCCTTATAGCTCCACTGAGTTGATCACTCACTCCCATATTCTGGGACAGTGTTTTAAACACCAACCAGACTCTATCTTAGCTGCAAGTGATGGTAATGCTTATGAGACAGAGCCAGACTATTATGATGGCGAGGAGTTCTCCTATATGCAACTCTCTGGCGGGTCTATATAGACCTAGAGTTGCGTTGACAGGGCTACAGGGTTTTGGATAGAGAACATTACACTTTCTGATTTTGTACATTTTTGAATTAAACTTGTAATTATTTAACCTAGTGACATTCATACTCTGAGGGCTTGCTATTACTATTGTACAGTTTATATTCATATCACAGTCTTCCGCTAGCATACTTTAATTGCCTCTGGAGTATGATATGCTGTTTTGGTATAACCCCATTCATGTTTAAGGCACTAATATGGACAACATTTAAGCATCATTATCTATGTTGCATAAGTGATGCATTGGAACTCGGGAGCTGAGTCTATGCTCGACCCCTGATTTTCAGGGTGTTACTTCTATGGAGATGGGTTTTGTCGAGTGGAGTCACGACTAGTTGAGGAAGATGAAAGAAATGGCATGAAAAAGAGATTTTTCCTTCTTTTAATGGGTCAGACCGCGGTCTACGATCAGTCGAGTGCTGTCCTCGACTGGTCGAGGGTCAACTGGTCGAGGACATACTCGCCCCATCGAGCAAATGGAAAAAGTTCTCATTTTTATTTTACAAAAATATTTTGTAATTTTTATTTATTTACAATAAAATAATAAATATATAACATGATTTAATTAATTAGAAATACACATACCAATATCATGTTTTAATTTGAAATATCTATTCGTATCAAGCGGTTTAATCATAATGTCAGCAAGTTGATTTTCAGTCTGGATATATTCCAATGAAATGCTTTTATCCTCAACCAATTCTCGAATATAATAATATCTAATGTCTATATGTTTTGTACGAGAATGTTGAATAGGATTGTTTGAAATATTGATTACATGAGAATTATCACAATACATGATCATTGCATCTTTCACAATTCCATAATCAGTTAACATTCTTTTCATCCAAACCAGCTGGGTACAAGCATTACCAGCTGCGATGTAGTCAGCTTCAGCTGTAGATAAAGATACAGAACTCTTTTTCTTACTGTGACAGGAAAGTAAGTAATTTCCAACATAGAAACATCCACCGCTGATAGATTTTCTATCATCAATGCTTCCTGCCTAGTCAGCATTGGTATATCCAGCAAGTTATAAATTTGTATCATGAGGATACCATAGACCGAAATTAGCAGTACTTGCAACATATCTGACTATACGTTTAATAGCAATAAGATGAGATTCTTTTGGATCAGATTGATATTTAGCACAGATTCCAACACTAAATGCAATATCAGGTCTATTGGCAGATAAGTATAAGCGACTTCTAATCATACTATAATATAAGCGAGAGTCTATACTTTTACCTGTTTCATTCTTTGAATTTTTGAGAGTTGTACTCATAGGAGTATCAAACTTTTTAACGTTCTTGAATCCAAATTTCTTTACTAAGTTTAAAGCATATTTGGTTTGAGAAATGAAAATACTATCTTCCTATTATTTTACGTGTAAACCTACAAAGTAATTCAATTCTCCAACCATACTCATTTCGAACTTGGATTTCATAAGCTCTGCAAACTCAATGGACAAGTTAGTGCTTGTAGATCCATAGATAATATCATCAACATAGATCTGTATAATCAATATGTGTTCATTATATTTTTTTGACAAATAAAGTTTTATCAACGCTTCCCAGGATAAAGTTGTGATTGAGTAAGAACTTAGTCAATTTCTTATACCATGCCCTGGGAGCTTGTTTTAAATCATAAAGTGCCTTTTTAAGACTATATACATGATCTGAGAGTTTAGAGTCCTCAAAACCCTTAGGTTGTTTAATATAAACCTCTTCATATAAATCACCATTTAAAAATGCACTTTTAACATCCATTTGATATATCTTAAATTTTTTAAAGCATGCAATTGATATAAACAATCTAATGGATTCAAGGTGAGCAACTGGTGTAAAGGTTTCATAATAATTGATTCCTTCTATCTGAGTGTATCCGTGTACAACTAGTCTAGCCTTATTTCTAATTATATTTTCTATTTCATCAGATTTGTTCTTGAAAATCTATTTAGTTGCAATTATATGTTTATTAGATGGTCTGGGAACCAAATACCAAACATCATTTCTTATAAATTAATTTAACTCTTCTTGCATGGCTACTATCCAATTTTCATCAGTAAGTGCTTCTTTTACATTAGTTGGTTCAATTTGAGAAGTGAAGCAAATGTAATTACAGATATTTTCGAACTGTTTTCTTGTTCGCACACCAGTAAGAGGATTACCTAATATCATATCAGTAGGATGATCTTTGACTAATCTCAGTTCAACATTAATTAAATTAGAAGAAAGTCAGTTTTCTCAATAAAGTTGACTTCATCATCATCTAGATTTGGTGAGGGTGTGATCAGGTGGTCGTCAATTACAACGTTAATGGATTCCTGTATCACTCCTGTTCTTTTATTAAAAACACGATATGCTCAACTATTCAGAGCATAACCCAAGAATATTCCTCATCACTCTTAGCTTCAAACTTTCCTAAATTTTCCAGGTCACGTAATATGAAACACTTACTTCTAAAAATTTGAAAGTACTTGACAGTTGGTTTCTTATTGAACCATAACTCATAGGTTGTTTTATCTTTTAATTTTCTAATATACACAATTTATAATATAGCATGCAGTATTAACAGCTTCAGCCCATAAGTTTTTTGGTAAATTCATGTTATTTAACATAACATTCGCCATCTCCTATAACACTCTATTCTTCCTTTCAACACCCCATTCTATTGAGGTGTTTTCGGAGTAGAGAACTCATGTGATATGCCATGATCTGTATAGAATTTTTCAAAATTGCTATTTTCGAATTTTGTACCATGATCACTTCTGATCTTAATTATATTTACTTCCTTTTCAGTATGAATTCATTTAAATATTCTTTTGACTTCATCAAGAGTCTTAGATTTTTCTCTCATGAAGGCTACGCAAGTAAATCTGGTAAAATCATCAACGATAACCAGAAAGTACTTCTTTTCACCCCCACTTTCTGTTCTTGTTGGTCCAACCAAATCCATATGGAGAAGTTCAAGAGGTATGGTTGTGGCTAAAGAGATCACTTTCTTGTGACTACTCCTCATTTGTTTGCCAATTTGGTATGCACCACATATTTTATCAACCTTTTTTTAATTTGGGTAGACCTCGAATTAGATCTATTTTGCTCAGTCTATAAAGAATTCGATAGTTAACATTGTAAGACCCATATCCTTGCCCGTACCGTTCCGTAGGCTTCCTCAGTCCTCCCAGTCGAATTCTGGCAACCCACAATCTGTTATCGGCATTGCAGAGTCAGTTCAACCCGAGACTTGTACCCTTGCGACTGCATCGTTGCCAAGGTTCCGACGTCGCGTCTCACGTGCCGAGGCAATACTGGGGCCAGGAGATGTGGGCCCATGTTCAGTTCGAGGAAAACGCCGCACGTTGTAAAATTCAAGAGAATCTCTACCTAATGTCCCATCAATCACTTCACATGTTAAGTACAACATCCCATCCCCAAGTACCAACACCCATCCCTAAAGTCAACTTTTGCTTACAACAAAGTAAACCCTCCTATCACTTACCATCCCTCTCTCTCATCACCTCTCTCTCTCTCCATTTCAAGCAACTCCATGAGGGTCCAACATCCATGGCTCCCATGAGAGAGCTAGTGTAGTCCACCTTTCTACCTCCCATCTCCACCATCCAATGATCATCTCCACCGTTGAAATGCATCCCTCAGAGCTCTAGGATGCATTGATAGAAGAAGAGGTCTAAGAAGATCAAAGGTGGGTGATTTATTTTCTTGATTTGTGATTTAAGAACCCACATATGTGGGACCCATCTTGATGTATGTGTTGTATCAAGAGGGACTAATGTGGCGGGGTCCCTCCGCTACTCCGATCTCAATCTCTCTCTCTCCATCTCTCTCTATCTCTCTCTTTTGTGATGGCCTATGGCCCACCTAATATTTGATCCAGACCATCTACCCGTGGATCCCACCTTACTGGTGTCCAGTGGTTGGTTGGATGGTCCAGCACTGCTGGTACCATCCAGCAGCCCTGGACGAAAAGAAAACACAAATTGCAGCTTGATCCAACTTGGGGCCCACCATCTTGACGTGTTGCATCAACACGTGGGACCCACCAGCCTGAAGTGGATTGGCTAGTGCACCACAGCAGCTGTGGGCTGACCTTGATGGCACGTGTGGCCAACATATGCGTGGGACCCACCTTAAATGTACATGCCTTCATCCACCATTAGTCCAGCACATCCAGAAGATCTGGACGCTGGACTGGATGGTGTAATATTATATTATAAATATTATACATGTTATATATTATATTATAAATATTATATATGTAATATATATATATATATATTATTAATATAATATATAATTGGGTGGGCCACTTCCACGTGGACCCACCATGATTTATGTCTTTCATCCACCGTCCATTCTAGGACGGTGGGACCTACCTTGATGTATCTGTTTTGTCCTCGTCGTCCATGGTATGGATGTGGGACCCACCATTATGTAAGTGTTTTATTCATGCCATCTGGTCCACGTGTGCGGGCCCCACACCATTGTGGGATGCATCCACACCGCCCATCCAGTTTTCCAAATCATTTTAGGGCTGGGACCAACGGCCAGTGTGCAGGTCAGCGGACAGCAGGCCCACCACTGATGTATGTTTTATCCATGACCATTTACTTGTGCATGCTGCTGGAGTGTCGTCCAGCAGCTGTAGGGCCACCTGACATGTGCTTTAATCCACCACCGTTTAGTGAAAGGTTTGTGGGATCTACCATGATTTATGTACTTTATATGGGCCGTCCAGATTGTATGTGACCCACCTCTATGTGTATATATATATATATATATAATATTAATATATTAATATAATATTTGGTGGGCCCTATGTAGGACCCACTTGATGGAAGTGGATTGGATGGTCTACCACCACACCACGCCAGCTAGCTATGTAGGACAGCCGTGATGTATGTGTTCTCCGCGCCGTTCATCTGATCATCCAGGCCGTGCATCATGGCCCACCATATTTTATGAATTTTATCAGCTCCGTCCATCTATCCAGGACGGTGGACCTATCTTGATGATGTGTTGTATTCGCACTGTCTGTCCATTTTGATGGACGTGTGGTCCACCTTGATATATGATTTCATCCACACCGTCTAAGGACGGGGGAACCACTATGATGTATGTTTTATCCACTCTGTCTGTGGGACATGTGACCCACCTTTGATGTATACATTATATATCCACGCCGACCATCTGGTGAGGCCCATTTACTGTGAGGGCCCACCTGTGATGGATATACGGCCCATTAGTGTGGCCCACATGATACGTCCCACTTGATGTATATAGGCCCATTGGCGCGGCCAGTTGATGTGGGCCACTTGGCATATATGAGGCCCACCTTTGATGTGTTTATGGCTCATCCATGAGGCCTACCGTGATGTACTTGTGGCCCATTAGTGCGGCCCATTGATGTGGCCCATTAATGCGGCCCACTTATTATATTTGAGGCCCATGGGTTGTGGCCCGTATAATGTATCTGAGGCCCATGTGCAGGGCCCACCTGTTGTGTATATTTGACCCTTGAGTAAGGCCCATTGTGTTGTATATTAGACCTTTGTGTGAGGCCGTGGGCCCATTATATGTTTGGCTCTATGTGGGCCACTGCTTGGGAGCGATGTTGGTTAAATGTCCACATTGATGAGTAATGATGGTTTAATGTACACATTGTAACCTTCCCTTAGGCCTTATTCGGCTGATTTCGATTTGTTGAGGCTGACTATAAAGGCCGATTCTGATTTTTCGAGGCCGATTGTAAAGGCCAATTCCAATTATCGTGACCGATTTGTCGATTCCGATTATCGATCGATTCCAATTGCCATGGCCAATTACCGATTAGCGATCGAGGCCGATTATTATGACCAATTGCCGATTCTGATTGATGTGACTGATTTATTGATTTCAATTATCGATTAATTCTGATTGTCATGATCAATTTTTTTATTTTGATTGTCGTGACCGATTTACCGATTTTGATTATCGATCGATTTCGATTGTCGTGACTGATTTGCCGATTTTGATTATCCATCGATTCCGATTGCCGTGGCCAATTGTCGATTAGCGATCGAGGCCGATTATCATGACCGATTGTCGATTCCATTGACGTGATCGATTTATTAATTTTGATTATCGATCGATTCTGATTGTCATGACTGATTACCGATTTCGATTAGCGTGACTAATTTGTTGATTTCGATTATTGATTGATTCTGATTGTCGAGGCCGATTTCGATTGTTAATTCCGACTCTGATTGCCAAGGTCGATTGTTGAGGCCGATTTCGATTCTGATTGTTGAGGCCAGTTCTGATTGTCGATACAGATTTCGATTATTGATTCAGATTCTGATTGTCGAGGCTAATTATCAAGGCTGATTCCGATTGTCAAGGCCGATTAACGAGGCCCAATGTGATATAGATGCGGCCCATATTTGAGGCCCATTGTGAAGTGCATTTGGCTATGTTTGAGGCCCAATGTGATGTATATGCGGCCCGTATTTAAGGCCCGTTGTGATGTGTATTCATCCGTGTTTGAGGCCTACGTGATGAGGCCCATTACGATGTATTTGAGGGCCAGGCGATGTAGTCCATTGTGATGTATGTTAAGCCCATGTAAAAGGCCATCGTGATGTGTTAAGCTCTTGAGTGAGGCCCATGGTGTTGTATATTAGGTCCTTGAGTGAGGCCATGCGTCCACTATACGTTAGGCCCTATGTGGGCCATCCCTTGGGGGCAATGTTGGTTAAATGTCCACATTGTCGAGGCAGATTGTTGATGTCGGTTATTGATACCGATTATGAGTATGTGATAGCATACCATCATGATGCATGCCCATACGCATCATCTATATGTTTGTTATGAGATGTGGTTGATCATTGCATATGTCCTTGGGCAGGTTGTTATGAGACTCCTTGATAGACAGAGGTTATCTCACATGAGTGCATAGTATGCGCAGGATTGATGTATGACTGGATTGTATGACTCATGCATCTTGCATTGTGATTATTGTACGCCCTAGCGACATCAGAGCCGTAGCCTCCACAGGCATATCGTGGATGGCCAGATGGAACACCAGAAATTTGTTCTAGCATCGAGTTGCATAGATGGCCCTGAGTGAAAATCCCTAAGCCCTCTTGGTACCAGAGGACGCACCAACGTCGAGACCGAGTAGATATATATATATATATATGTATATATACATGAGAGCATGAGAGTCGTATACCTGTAGGTAGCGTCTCCCATTGTGTCATGGTCGGTTAGGAGGGGGTGTGGCCTTACCCGCCTAAGGGAGTAGGCATAGCTAAGCTGAGTCCTAAATGGGTCCACTAACGATGAGACGGGTAGGCATTGGTATACTGCTGGCAGGTGGGTAGTGAGGTCTTTTTCACTTGCTGGGCTACGCAGCCTACAGGGGCGGCAGCCAGTTTGGAGTGTACTAGACCCTGGTGATGATCCCAGAGATGTACAGTATAGTTATGTGGACTTATTGGGCAGGAGTTGCATACTCATTCATTTATTCATTCATTATCCACTCGAGCTGGTGCTGCGCAATTATTTGTTACATGTACCTTCGCAATGACCAGGATTTCAGTTGGGGCGTGCGACTAACCTGAGATTAGGAGTTTACCATATTGAGTTTGACTATCCAAATTTAGGTATGGGACTATTTTGGATAGAAGTCCCTTGTGATGGGCCCTATAGCTTGTGATACTACGTACTATCATCCTGACTTCACACTCCAGCATGGTCATTCCATTTGCACCGCATATCGCATTACATCCGCAAAATACAGCATTTTGGGTTACTATGTTTCTACATTTATACGGCCTAGATACGATTGACGGTATTCATGGACTCATCAGGATTTGCATATTGCATTGCATCATCGGTATCTGATGTTTAGCTTACTGTCTTCGCATTGCATAGCTGATCTACATTACTTCATCAGTATATGATATTGTATGAATTATGAGCTTGTCAGTATTTTCGCTTACTCTGTTATCGTATGATTCATGATCTTGCCAATATTTCTGACAGTGTATGATTATGGTATTGCATTGAATACTTGGCACTTATCTTGTACACATACTTACACCACCCTCTAAGCTTTCTATAAGCTTATGCACGATAGATGCGTGCAGGTGATGATATGACGCAGTTGAACTGGGGCAGGAGCATGCGGCAGAGCTTCTGGAGATTTTATTATATGCATGTATTTTCTTTTCAGTCTTGTACTCAAATGATTATATTAGTGGATATGTGGTGATGATGTTGTTCTTAGGTTTTGGGTAAACTTGTGGTTTTGCTTCTTATGAAATAAATTCATGTTGAAAATCCTCCTTGTAGGATCTCAGGATCGGATTCTGGCGTATAAGTGCCGAAAGCTGAGAATGGGGTACTATGGAGGCTGTCGGCACTGGATTTGGCTATCGGGATTCCTGTGAGTCCGATCTCCGGGTTTGGGGCATGACAAACATGTCTAAGATGTTTATGTCATAGTTCCATTTCGTCTATTTGGACCATGTAACATGAAAAGTTAGAAGAGCATGACTCATTGATAATATAACAATTTTTAGAAGTCCTACGACCATTTAATATCACACAACCTTTCTCATTTGTAATCTCGCATCCGTGGTTAGTAAGTTTTACGTTTTATTTGTTATCGTAGATTTTAGATATACTTAGAAGATTGTGTTTAAGTCCCTCAACATATAAAACATTTTCAAAAGGAGGAAGGTTAAAAAGTTGAACAGTACCTTGGCCTATAATTCTGTAGTTGCTTCCATCACTAAAAGTAACCGAACAGTCATTCATTTCTTTGAAGTTGGTGAATATTTCTTTGTCACCTGCCATATGTCTTGAACATCCACTGTCTAGGTACCATTTTGAATAACTAGAAGCTTTGAAGGCATTGTGGGCAACAAGACAAGTAACTTTTGGAACCCATTTCATTATAGTTCTAAGTTTAGGAGTTCCATTAGTTTTTCTCTTTTTATAAGAGTTGGAATTTCTCTGTCTATTAACTCTGATTTCATTTAAGTTAGATTTAAGAAGCTCTTTGAGTAAATCCACTATTTTTTCAGTTAAAAGATTATATCTTTGATTTTTATAACTGATGTTATTAGAATTAATTTTAGAAGTTTAAAAAGATTTTGTATTTTTGAAATCGTTTTGGTTATAATTTCTCAAATTCTTACCTTTTGAGTTTGAGGATTCTCCTTTTACAAATATAAGAGATACATTTTTATTTTTCATTGAACTATCTTTGATATAACTAAGACCCAATTTATCGCTACATTTTCTGGATGCGATTAATAAATTTTCCAACTTAGGATCTCCATGGGCATATCTCCAAGTATCCTTAGAACTCAAAAGAGAAGAAACTTTGAGTTTTAGATTCTCATTTTCAATTCTGATTTTTTCTAATTCAGAGGTTTTGAAATTTAAATCAAGTTTTGCTTTTTCAAAACAATAAAAAGGATGAGAATGTTCCAAAATATTGTTTTCAAGTTCTTCTTTTATCTTAAAACATTTTTCTTTTAGAATTTTTAGTTTGACAGCAATTTTACAACTTTCCCTGTATAGGGCATTGTAGGCGTCTTGAAGATCATCTTCATTTTCATCTTCAAGGTCACTCCTGAGATTATCATAATCAGATAAATTACAGCTGTCTGAGGAGGTGACTCTGGCTATAGTCATCAGGGCTTTTACTTTATTTGAAATTTATTGTTCTGAATCATCTGACTCAGAAGAACTTTCAGAGCAGAATGATTCATCCCAAGTAGCAATCACGCCCTTTCTTTTTCATTTATCCCTTTTAGGACATTTATTTTCCAAATGCCCGTATTCATGGCAGTCGAAACATTGACTGTCTTTTACAGATTTTCAGGTTTTAGAACTTCCTTTTCTTTTATCAGATGGTTTTTGAAAACCAATTCATTTCTTATTTTTGAAAATCCTATAAAATTTCTTAGCGAGTAAAGCCATATCATCTTTTGTATCCTCAACATCAAAATTAACACAGTTATCTTTTAAAATAGATTTGGATGACTTAAGAGCAATGGACTTTGTAAGACCCGTATCCTAGACCGTACCATTCCGTAGACTTTCGTGGTCCTCTCGGTCGAATTTCGGTAACCTTCGACCCTTAACTAGTATTTACGCGCGACTCTAAGTCACATGCCATCAACCCGAGTCGACTCAACTCAAGACTTGTACCTTAGCGACCACACCGTCGCCACGGTACCGATGCCGCGTCTCGCGCGCTGAGGCGATACTCTGGCCAGGAGATGTGAGCCAGCATTTGGTGCGAGGAAAACGCCGCGTGTGTGAATTACGAGAGAATCTCTACAAGATGTCACCTCAAACAATCAATCAATCTGTAACGCCCTGAAATTCGGGGGTCGAGCATAACTCAGCTCCCGAGTTCCAAAACATCACTTATGCAACATAATTAATGAATGATGTATGTTGACTGTATTAGCACATAAACACGGGATAGATTAAGCCAAAACGCAGATATGATTCAGGGGTAAGTGAATAAAGCAAGCGGAAGACTTATAGTAAAATATGTGTACAAGTGTAAGTCCCTGAATTACATATACAACCAGATCGTGTAAAAGTGTTACTTATCAAAATTTATAAGTACAAGTTACATCATTTCAGTTCCCAAAAATAGTAATCCCATAGATCCCGCGCAACAGACCGAGGCTCGCTAGAACCCGTCTGAAAACTGCATATAGGAGAAGCGGCCTCGTCGTCATCCGGCTCGCTCTGCCTCGACGTCACATCCACATCTCGCAACATCGGGGCCTAAGGCAGTCCGGTGGGTGTGAAACACCGCCCGAAACGTGGGAGTGAGTGATCAACTCGGTGGAACAATAAGGCCTTTGGTTAACATGCTATCGATTCAATCAAACAAGAATGATAAAGCAGGACAATTATATAAATCCTAAGTACTCTTGTTAATGCAAGTATGAATGCAATATGATGCGTGCCCTCACGCGTACACCCTCAGCGTCTTCATCTTACGTTACGCATGACATCGCCTCAAAGTGCGCCACATCTACAAAGCACATGCAAATGTGGTGCATGGATATGATTACCAAGTTGTTATTAGTCCAATTCATACAGCAGATTGGGAAGCTAAGATACCTTCCTCATATCACCATCCAACAGTGATCCATACTAGGGTCGTCAATCCTAGAAATCTCATACGATCATATAGTTGAGGTCGTAGCAAAGGGCTCGTCACCAATCAATGCACGCCTTTCATGCCCTTACTACCACCGATCGGCTCGTCACCTCCTTGCGGTTTCCATGTATGCTCGAGGTCACTACAAAGGGCTCGTCACCAATCAATGTAGGCCGACAAAAACGAATATAGTGTCCCATACCACCATAATCGGCTCACGAGTTTAGTTGCTCACCGGTCACTACGGGGAGGCTCGTCACCCCAGCGTAGGCCGACGGCTCGACCACGGTGTCCCATACCACCATGTCCGGCTCATGAGTCTTAGCGGATCGGTACCATGGTTATTAGGATTTCACTGGTAAGTTCGGTACCCTAGATTCAAGCAAGAGCGTCCATACATGGTTAACATACACCGGACAATCGGGTTAGTTGACGAACTCGACTAGCACGAGCGCACGTTGAATTGAGCGACATAGAGTGCGCAAACACTCCGCGTGGCCAAACCACCGCCGCCAACTCTAATACGACTCGGGTTCGTCTAATCGTCTCACGTGGCGAAAGCAATCTCAACCACGACCAAGGGTCAATTACCGATTTCTGGACTAAGGCATAGTCCCAAACATCCTACACTACGACGAGATATTCATATGGAATGTAAAACAAGAATGGAACAACCACTCAAATCATGGTGCATACACATCGAAGAATATTAACTTAACATAAATGTAAGCATAGGAATGCTTGAATTTAAATAACTTGGAATGTAAATGCATAAGGAAATCATGCGCATCCATAGGAGTATTGAGAATCACTTCTCAACGCCCACAATTCATGTAATCAGTTACACTTAGGTCATTCATGCATTTCTACAAACACTTAGCATACATGGAACAACATACATGACGTATGTTGGAATACATGCACTTAGACAATTCCTTTACCAAGGAGTTGTCATACATGCATCTAGCATACATACATGACCAATAATCATGGCAAGCACAAGTGCGTATTTTATACGTATACGGTACTTTATAAATACACTTAGAATACACAAATCTCAATATAGCACATGCATATCGGAAAGCAATGTAAACATAACATTTGACATGTGAAATCTCATCCATAACAAGAATAAATCACTAACCGGGATTGAAAGCCTTGAAAACCATAACCTATACACTTAAAGTCCGCACCTTAAGCAAAGAAAGAACCGCCGAACTGATTTAGACGAGTTGTCTTCGTCAACGGCGCAAGAATACCCTAAAATAAGGATAGAAATGAGATACAACAACACCAAGTCTAATCTAAGCTCTAACACAGGTTAGGGTTAAGTTAACTTACCCCAAAAGAACTCAGAATCGTCAGAGGAACGATTCAAAGTGAAGATTCAAAGGTGAAGAAGAACAAGGAAGAATCAAGATGATTCACCAACCAATCTCTCTCACTAACTCTCTCTTTTCCACTCTCTCTCCAAGCTAGGGTTAGAGAAAATTCGTATGGAAATGAGAGCTAGGGTTTAAGGACTATATATAGGCCTTAAAATGATGGAAATAACCCCGGGGTCAAGGTATACTTAGGTAATAACCAAAGTACGCCTTTCTCGATCCAACGAAGCACTTGGTGGGCCTATAACCACGAAAGGTCGGACGTAAGCTCACCGACCATGGATCTAGGTCAGGTGAGTTTTCGTGCCGACCGGCTCTTGAGATCAGTAGTGGCGGACCACACTCAATTCAACGGTCACGGAAACTCGATCAGTCCACAAGCACTAGGATATGCATGGGCCAACCTCCCTGATTCGAGGGTGAAATTGGGTCGAAATCCAACGGTGAGATAGCTTAAAATCGTCGCGCAAGCGACACGACTCAATTTCATAAAAGCTTATTAAATTCCAACCGTTCTCACACTCTTCACTCCGAACTCAATCAAATCGACCCGAACATCGGATCGACTTGATTTTGAGGTGAAGACCAAGCCCAACTCGGTGACCAGGCTAAGATCATCGCCATCGGACTTTCGATGCGCGGTCCATAGGTCCGATCCGGATCTTCCAAAAATTCCCCAACAGCTGGATTTAGCGATGGATCCCATTTCGAGTAACGTAGCGCTCACTAATCTGCACGTTTAGAGCCATGCGAGATACAATTTAAAGTGATTGATGCGAATTTCACAAGCAATCAAGTAAGCGCTAATTACCCCAAAAACAACTACTTAAGGAAAGATTAGCACAAAATTCCAAGGTCGTTACAATCTACCCCCTTAAAGAAAATTTCGTCCTCGAAATTCATACCTTCGTATAAGCCTCAAGGATCAGAGGGTAGGTCTTCCTGACCTCAGCTTCAGACTCCCAAGTAGCCTCTTCTACGCCATGATGCGACCATAACACCTTCACGAGAGGGATAACCTTGCTACACAGTACCTGCTCCTTTCTATCCAGAATACGCGTCGGTCGCAGTACATAAGTGGCATCCTCACTTAACTGCACTTGCTCCCAACTGATAATATGCGAAGGATCAGGAACGTACTTCTTCAGCATAGAGATATGAAATACGTTATGCACGCCCGCAAGAGGTGTGGGCAAAGCAAGGCGGTAAGCTACCGCTCCCACTCGATCCGAACTTGAAATGGACCAATAAATCTCGGCGTCGGCTTCCCCTTCTTACCGAACCGCAAAACTCCCTTCATAGGAGAGACCTTCGAGAAAAACATGATCTCCCACTACGAACTCAAGCGGTCGACGCCTCGTATCGGCATAACTCTTATGTCTGTGCTGCTAGAAGTCGACGTCGAATGATGTCAACCTTCTCTCAAGTCACCTGCACAACTTCGGGCCAAGCAAACTACGCTCACCAATTTATGCCCAACATGTGGTGCTCTGCACGGCGACCATACAACGCCTCGAAGGGAGCCATACCGATACTCGCATGGAAACTATTATTATACGTGAACTCTGCATACTGAAGACACATCCCAACTCTCTTTGAAATCCAAAACACAAGCTCGCAACATATCTTCCAGGACTTGATTCACGCGCTCCGTCTGCCCATCTGCTTTGCGGATGAAACGCGGTCTTGAACTTCGATTTCACACCCATCGCTTCCACTGGATACGAGTCCGGAAGATAGATGTAAAACGCGTGTCTCTATCGGACACAATCTCCGGGGGAACTCCATGCGGACGCACTATCTCCTTGATATACAACCTAGCCAACTCGTCTGCGAGTAAGTGACTCGATCGGTAAGAAATGCGCCGACTTCGTTAATCGATCGACGATCACCCAAATAGAGTCAAATCCCTTTCTCGTCCTCGGCAACCCGAGAAATAAAATCCATAGAGATGAAATCCCACTTCCATTCGGCTATGGGCATGGGCTGCAACAACCCAGGAGGTCGGCGATGCTCTGCCTTGACCTGCTGGCACGTGAAACAAAGCAATCTGGACCTTCATATTATCCCACCAATATGATCTCCTCATATCCTGATACATCTTCGTGCTACTGGATGCATCGCAAGCTTAGAACTATGGGCTAACTCGAGAACCTCACGTCTCAAGTCGGGGATGTCAGGAACACATAACCGGCCACCAGCGTAGGCCCCCATCAGAACTAACACTCCGGTCGGAGCTCTCATCTGTACCAACCCGCCGCCTCATCTTCACCAAGAGCTCATCACCTACCTGAGGCAACGATCCTCTCGTCGATGACGGCCGTACACGAATGTGTGCGATAACCTCATACGGCTCAACCACCGTAAGCTTCGCTCAAAATCGCGCACGAACTCCAACATCTCCCACTCTGCTATCATCAGCGAGCCGCAAACTTCAAAGCCTTCTTGCGACTCAACGCATCCGCCACAAGGTTCGCCTTACCAGGATGGTAAGAAACATCGAACTTGAAGTCCTTCAATGTTTCCATCCATCTGCGTTGCCTCATATTCAAATCACGCTGCGTGAAAATATACTTAAGGCTCTTGTGGTCGCAAAAGAGCTCGAACTCCTCACCATAAAGGTAATGTCTCCAAAGCTTTAATGCGAAGATGACGGTTGCTATTCCAAGTCGTGCGTAGGGTAATTCTCTTCGTGTTTCCTTAAGTGGCGCGAAGCATAAGCAATCACCCTGTCATTCTGCATAAGACACAACCTAGACCAACGCGAGAGGCGTCGGTATATATAATATACTTAACCCCTTGCTCGCAATACTAGCACAGGGCGGACGTCAACTTGTCCTTCACTCCCGAAAAGCTAACTCCGCTGCTCACTCCAAGCAAACTTCAAATCCTTCCGTGTCACCTACGACACGGTCCGGCAATCTTCGAGAAGTCCTGAATAAAGCGTCGATAATACCTGCAAGGCCAAGAAAACTCCTCACCTCGATAACCGAACCAGGTTGCTTCCTGCACTGCACCTACCTTGGCAAGGTCGACGGCTATACCTTCCTTGGACACCACATGTCCCGGGAACTTGACTTCCTCTTTCCGGAAATCACACTTCTTGTGCGAAAAGCCGATGCTCCCTAAGAGTACCCAAAACCGCTCTTAAGTGCTCCTCGTGCTCTGCCGGCTCGCCGAATAAATCAAGATGTCATCGATAAATACAATGACGAATCGAAACAGGAAAGCCGAAATACCCTGTTCATCGGATCCATGAACACGGCCGGTGCGTTAGTAGACCGACGACATCACAAGGAACTCATAATGGCCGGCCTCACGAAGCGGTCTTACGCACGTCCCCATCCTTGGCGAGCAATCGATGATACCACATTGCGGATCAACCTTGAAAAGTACCGTGCCCCCTTCAACCGATCAAACAGATCATCAATCTTGGGCAAGGGTACTTATTCTTCACGATTACCAGAAGTTCAACTGCGATAATCAATACACAATCGCAAGGAACCATCCTTCTTCTTCACAAAGAGACAGTGCTCCCCAAGGAGACACACTGGGCGAATAAAACCCAATTCTAGCAAACCATCTATCTGCTTCCTCAACTCCTCCATTTCACTCGGAGGCATCCGATAGGTGGGTAAAGAAATGGGCGCCGCACCGGGCATAAGATCAATGGCAAAATCAATCTCACGCTGAGGAGGTAATCCAGGAATCGACTCAAACACATCTTCAAACTCCTGAACTAACGGCGTACTAACCAACGCCGACTCGGCCGAACTCTCCAACAGAGAAGAATAAAAATCAATACGAATAGGGTAACTGACATGAACTGGGAAAGTAACAATCTCGCCCTCAGGTCCATGGATCGTCACTGATCTCGCTTCACAATCAATCTCGGCTCGCATCCTCGTGAGCCAATCCATACCCATAATAACATCGTAGTGATAAAGCGGTGCGACTAGCAAATCAACACGGATCGATCCACTTCCCAGATCGACCAAACAATCCATACAACGCTTGCCCAAGGCAGAGGACATCCCCGTAGCGGTAGTAAGCGTCACTCCTTGCATAGGAACAGATCTCAAACCCAAACGCCTAACCGCCGCATAAGAAATAAGAGAAGTAGTGGACCCTGTATCCACTAGCACAGAAACGGGAATACCTTCCATATGCGCTGTCACCTCAAAGGACCTCGGCACCAAGTCAGACATCGGCTCAGCTGAAAGCGCATGAACACGAGCTGCTGCTAACGATTCTGCGGAGGAACCATGGGCCGCTGAGGCAGCCTAAATCGAAGTGCAGGAGGATGGATGAGCTGGCGCCGATCGAAGAGGAGGAGGAGAAATAACCGAGGCATCGGACGGCTAACCCTCTGCGGTGGAGTAAAACCACACTGCTCGCATACGGGAAAAGCGAAACGGTCCAAGTGCCCAACCTTCCCACAATAAGAACATCTCAAGATCGGCTCTCATCTGCTGAGCGGGCGGCGAACGCCAAGGAGGAGAATCAACACGCGGCCTCTTGCCAAGGAAAGGTGCACCACTGGAAATCCGGTCTCGGCCTAGGAGGCATCGGTGCTCGCATGCGGGACGCTCTATCTCCGTCCTGCTCTGCTCGCAAGGACATGCTCACTAGCTCCGCATATGAAGAAATGCTGGCACAGCAAATCTTTGATCGGATCTCAGGTCGTAGCCCCTCAGAAAAACGCCGCATCCTCATCGGCTGATCACCTAGGATCAAAGGAACATACCGCCCCAACTCAGTAAACCGGTTCTCATACTCCGTAACCGACAACCCTCCCTGGCGGAGGCGAAGGAACTCACTCTCCTTCTCATGTCGTTAGATCAGGAAATACTTCTCGTGGAAGCGCGCCTCAAACGCCCTGCCACGACCACACGAGTCCTCCTCGACGGTCGAAGCACACTTCTTTGTCCCACCACAAGCGGCCTCCTTCTCAAACATGAAGGTGGCAAGCTCAACTGCTCGACCTCAGAGCGTGTAGCGGCCTCGGCATCTTAGAGATGCGGTCAATCCAATACTCGGCCTCCTCGGGTCATGAGAACCCGCAAAGTAGGAGGTCTCAAGCGCTGGAATCGCTCGAATGTGCCGCTGGCACTAACACTGGCACTGGCACTCCCGGATGGAGGCATAGGTGAAGCAGGTGGAGTCGCCCCTACCGACTGCTGAGCAAAGATGCCGGCCATGGAGGAGAGGAACTCCTGCTGCCGCTGCTGCTGCCGCTGCTGCTGGCTGCTGCTGCATCAACAACATCATCTGCTCAAACCTATCAACGGGTGAAGGAGAAGAAGGTGCATGGCTCGGCTCGGGAACCGAGGGTGTGATGGAGGAGCCATAGGTGTCGACCCAACACCGGCACGAGATGGACCCGCTTGCGGATCGTATGGCTATCGCTCGAGGGAGGAACCCCGACAAGCGACAATCAGAGAAAGACGGGCCGAAGCCTTGAACCCTTAGGAGGCATCCCTACATTAAATCAAAGGATGCAACCTGTCGATTCTAAGTCACATAATCCATCCACACAACAACAACAACACAGCACAACACCAAAACAAACCACATGCATTCCATTAATCAAAATCGTCGCAATACAAGTAGTGCAGCAATACATGAATCACGACTAGGAAAGCATGAAAACAACAACATCTAACACTACAAACAACCACAACTACTACAACCACTAACAGCTACCACACTACAACAACTCCAACTACAAGCCAACAACGGCTACACACAGAAAGAAACACCAAACAAAGCAAAGACGGCCACGACGATGCTACTCGTCGGAGTCAGGGGACGGAGGCGGAGCACCCTTATCCTGCAAGCAACACAGGATAGACTTCAAAGTCCGGGACATCTTCTTGAACTTGTGCTTAACCAAGCCTCGAAGATCCACCATCTCCTGGCGTAAAGCAGCTTGCCCTTCTTCAAGCCGTGTAAGACGGGCATCTCTGGCAACCTGCTCTGCGCCCTGCTCTGGCACCACAGGAGGAGAGCGATCACTCGAATCCTGTGCCCCACTCTCTTCCTCGTCTTGCTCTGCTTCTTCCTCAGACTCCGCACCACCTTCAGCATAACTCTCATCATCACTCTCAGACCCGGCCTCACCCTCAGAGGCAAGCCGACCAGAACCAACCTCCATCAGCTTAAGGGTCCTCAAGTTGAGATGACGAACAGGGACCGGTTTCTGCCTCAAGCCTATAGCCAAACTCATGTGCAATCTTGCAAATGAGGCGGCCAAAGGAAGAGACTCGGTCCGTCTACTCGAACGAGCGATGAGAATAATCGGCGCGGGACGTACGTCGGCACACACAACTTCGCATCCTGCCCCATCGATATAGAAAATCTACCATCAGCGCGTACACTCGCTGCGATTGCTCCACCTGGGATACACATTGAACGTAAAGATGTGGTGAAGCAAACGGAAGTCGTCCGTCATGTGAGAAGCCAAAAGACTCTTATTCGGCTGCCATTCAACCAGACGACCACACAAGGATCGGGTGCGACGATCCTTCTCGCGCACACTGTCCACATTCTTCTCGCTGGCATGCACTTCCCCAAGTGGAACCTTCAAGAGTCGGGATATCAAAGCAACATTGACAATACCAACTCGACCGCTACCACAGGGAATCATGAACTGCAGAGGATCCAGCGAAGGCTCCAGAATGTTGGCATAGAAGGCCCGAATAGTGCTAGCATTCGCGCGATACTCGCCTTCGAACAAGGGACCCCAACCGGCTCCTTCTAGGCGCTCCAACAAAAGGAACTTACCAAAGAGCCGCGGATCAACATGAGCCTCAAAAAGGACTCTACGCCCCTCATAGACTCCATGCGACAATTCCGCCAACAAGGTCCCCGGGAGCTCGAGGATCGAGGTCCCGCTTCGTCTGGAACTCGCGCGTGGCGGACGTGCTAGCGGCGGCACCTCTCGGCCTCCGTGCACGGGTTGGGCGGCTCGGCCCGGCTTCATCCACGGGCGCTCTCTTCTTCCCCATCAAGGAAAGAAGGGAAGAAATGGAAAAGATGGCCGTCACAATCTCAAAGAGGGCCATGAGAAATGAGAGAAAGAGAGAAATAGGAAGATGGTGAAGCTTCCACACAACTATGAGCCAAAAGGGAATGAAAGGGCTCAAATGAGAGGGAAAGATGGAGAAATCAGCAATGGAATGGAAGATTTGAGAATGGGGTGATGGGTTTGCACGAAAATGGAAGGAAGATGAAGATTTGGGAGAGATTTGAGAGAGTTTGGAGAGGTTGTTGAAGAAAAGGAGAGCTTGGAAGAGGGTTTTGTGAAGGAAATAGATGAAAGGAAGGGTTTTAAAATGAAAACCGTGGAGGGGTGGGCCACACAAGCCCCATGGACGATCGGCCGGCGTCGGCCCGGCCCGCCAAGCCCGCTGATCCTCGCCGAACCGGCCATTGCAACGCCGGTCACTGGACATATAGGCGATGCCTCGCCGATTTGTCGAGTTCCTACTGGTCCTCCTTGGTCCTTATGATGTTGTTCCCCCCCTGGGCCCACAGAAAATGCCCCGATTGGCCCCTTGTGTAATTTGAAGTTTATCGGGTCATTCTGACAGAAATCTGATACAAACAGCGATTTCTGGAAGGTTTAAAAATGAATAATGGGAGGGTAGACCATCTACACTCATTAATAGAGGGTCTAGAACAGGTTTCGGGTCGCTGTGTGTGATCAGGTAAGGGTACAGACTCGATCTCGGTAAAGGTTTTCAGGAAACTTTCGCCGATAGAAACTACGGAGCACAAACACAAAGCGATGATAGACCCGCACCCAATTACACTATAGTGGTGACAACGTGCGGTGTGTGACCATAACCCAGGTCCGGTTTAATCCAGATCATGCTCTGATACCAACTTGTAACGCCCTGAAATTCGGGGGTCGAGCATTACTCTGCTCCCGAGTTCCAAAACATCACTTATGCTACATAATTAATGAATGATGTATGTTGACCGTATTAGCACATAAACATGGGATAGATTAAGCCAAAACGCAGATATGATTCAGGGATAAGTGAATAAAGCAAGCGGAAGACTTATAGTAAAATATGTGTACAAGTGTAAGTCCTGAATTACATATACAACCGGATCGTGTAAAAGTGTTATTTATCAAAATTTATAAGTACAAGTTACATCATTTCGAGTTCCCAAAATAGTAATCCCATAGATCCCGCGCAGATCGAGGCTCGCTAGAACCCGTCTCAACTGCATATAGGAGAAGGCGGCCTCGTCGTCATCCGGCTCCCGCTCTGCCTCGGACGTCGCATCCACATCTGCAACATCGGGGCCTAAGACAGAGTCTGGTGGGTGTGTAACACCGCCCCAGAAACGTGGGAGTGAGTGATCAACTCAGTGGAACAATAAGGCACTGGTTAACATGATATCAGTTCAATCAAACAGTAATGATAAAGCAGGACAATTAAATAAATCCTAAGTACTCTTGTTAATGCAAGTATGAATGCAATATGATGAGTGCCCTCACGCGTACACCCTCAGCGACTTCATCTTACGTTACGCATGACATCGCCTCAAAGTGCGCCACATCTACAAAGCAAATGCAAATGCGGTGCATGGATATGATTACCAAGTTGTTATTAGTCCAATTCATACACAGATTGGGAAGCTAAGATACCTTCCTCATATCACCATCCAAACAGTGATCCATACTAGGGTCGTCAATCCTAGACATCTCATACGATCATATAGTTGAGGTCGTAGAAAAGGGCTCGTCACCAATCAATGCACGCCTTTCATGCCATTACTACCACATATCGGCTCGTCACCTCCTTGCGGTATACAGGTATGCTCGATGTCACTACAAAGGGCTCGTCACCAATCAATGTAGGCCGACAAAGACGAATATAGTGTCCCATACCACCATAATCGGCTCACGAGTTTAGTTGCTCACCTTTGGTCACTACGGGAGGCTCGTCACCCCAGCGTAGGCCGACAGCTCGACCACTGTGTCCCATACCACCATGTCCGGCTCATGAGTCTTAGCGGATCAGGTACCATGGTTATTAGGATTTCACTTGTAAGTTCGGTACCCTAGATTCAAGCAGTAGCGTCCATACATGGTTATCCTACTCTGGACTCTCGGGTGTGTTGACGAACTCGACTAGCACGAGCGCACGGTGAATTGAACGTCATAGAGTGCGCATAGCCTGCGGGTGTCCATACCACTGGCGCCAACTCTTATACGACTCGGGTTCGTCTAATACGTCTCACGTGGCGAAAGCAATCTCAACCACGAATATAGGGTCAATTACCGATTTCTGGACTAAGGCATAGTCCCAAACATCCTACTCTACAGAGATATTCATATGGAATGTAAAACAAGAATGGAACAACCACTCAAATCATGGTGCATACACATCGAAGAATATCAACTTAACATAAATGTAAGCATAGGAATGCTTGAATTTAAATAACTTGGAATGTAAATGCATAAGGAAATCATGCGCATCCATAGGAGTATTGAGAATCACTTCTCAACGCCTGCATTTAGTGTAATCAGTTACACTTAGGTCATTCATGCATTTCTACAAACACTTAGCATACATGGAATAACATACATGACGTATGTTGGAATACATGCACTTAGACAATTCCTTTACCAAGGAGTTGTCATACATGCATCTAGCATACATACATGACCAATAATCATGGCAAGCACAAGTGCGTATTTTATACGTATACGGTACTTTATAAATACACTTAGAATACACAAATCTCAATATAGCACATGCATATCGGAAAGCAATGTAAACATAACATTTGACATGTGAAATCTCATCCATAACAAGAATAAATCACTAATTGGGATGAAAGCCTTGAAAACCATAACCTATACACTTAAAGTCCGCACCTTAAGCAAAGAAAGAACCGCCGAACTGATTTAGACGAGTTGTCTTCGTCAACGGCGCAAGAATACCCTAAAATAAGGATAGAAATGAGATACAACAACACCAAGTCTAATCTAAGCTCTAACACGGGTTAGGGTTAGGTTAACTTACCCCAAAAGAACTCAGAATCGTCAGAGGAACGATTCAAAGTGAAGATTCAAAGGTGAAGAAGAACAAGGAAGAATCAAGATGATTCACCAACCAATCTCTCTCACTAACTCTCTCTTTTCCACTCTCTCTCCAAGCTAGGGTTAGAGAAAATTCGTATGGAAATGAGAGCTAGGGTTTAAGGACTATATATAGGCCTTAAAATGATGGAAATAACCCCGGTCAAGGTATACTTAGGTAATAACCAAAGTACGCCTTTCTCGATCCAACGAAGCACTTCGGTGGGCCTATAACCACGAAAGGTCGGACTTAAGCTCACCGACCATGGATCTAGGTCAGCTGAGTTTTCGCTCTGATCGGCTCTTCAGATCGGCCGTGGCGGACCACACTCAATTCAACGGTCACGGAAACTCGATCGTGTCCACAAGCACTAGGATATGCATGGGCCAACCATCCTGATCATAGGGTGAAATTGGGTCAGAATCCAACGGTCGATAGCTTAAAATCGTCGCGCGAGCGACTCAGATTTCATAAAAAGCTTATTAAATTCCAACCGTTCTCACACTCTTCACTCCGAACTCAATCAAATCGACCCAGAACATCAGATCGACTTGATTTTTGAGGTGAAGACCAAGCCCAACTCAGTGACCGCAACAGCCTAAGATCATCGCCATCGGACTTTCGATGCGCGGTCTAGGTCCGATCCAGATCTTCCAAAAAATCCCCAGAACGACTGGATTTAGCGATGGATCCCAGATTTCAGAGTAACGTAGCGCTCACTAATCTGCACGTTTAGAGCCATGCAGATACAATTTAAAGTGATTGATGCGAATTTCACAAGCAATCAAGTAGAGCGCTAATTACCCCAAAAACAACTACTTAAGGAAAGATTAGCACAAAATTCCAAGGTCGTTACACAATCCATCCCATCATGTCAAGTACACCATCACCTCTCACCGTTCCCTAAGCAACCCCAAAGTCAAAAAGTTCTTACACCTCTCATGCCTTTCTTACACCAAGCAACCACAAAAGTCAAAAAAGGCCTTACACACCCATCCCACTCTCTCCCATCCATCACTCCATCACACATCACCTCTCTTTACAACACTCTTTCTATCATTCTCAAACTCACTTTCCCAAGCAAGAGAAAATTCACACGTCCAAGCCTCTCCAAGCCCTCCTAAGCAATAAGTGTGGCCCACTTTCCTAACCTCTCATCTCCCATCTCAACCATCCAAACCCCATCTCCTCTGTTGGGATCAAAGCTAGGGAGTAAAGAAAGTCAAGGGAGCAAGAAGATCGAATGGTGGGTGCTTCTATTAGGCCTAGATTTCTTTTTTTTTTTATGAAGGGCCAAGTGAGACCTACCGATTGATGGTATGGATCTCACTTTGGACCCTAGGTGTGCTGATGGCCCACCTTGATCCACATGATCATTCCATGATGGGGCCATTCTCCATGGACCCCATCATGATGTTTATTTTCTTTGCATGCTTAGAGGTCATCTAGACCTTCCATTTTGGTGGAGAAGGCATCTCCACCGTTGATCTTTGATTTGTTGGGCCCATGTGTTATGAGACCCACTTGATGTATGATTGATTGCAACGGAGGGCCCATAGTGTCGGGGTCCCTCCATCACATGTGTGTCCCACTCTCCTTCCCTCTCTCTCTCCCTCTTTTTCTATTTTTTTAATGTGATGATGATGTGGTTGTGTGGCCCACCCGGATGAACCCCACCACGAGATATGTATTTTATCCAAAACATCTAGAAGTAGGGCCCACCTTATATGTGTTGTACCCACACCATCCATCATGAGGTGGCCCACTTGAGCAAAGCCCACCTCCATGCATGTACTGTGAGGACCCATCCAGCATTCCTGGACGCTGGACGTCACTAAGCGAACACAAATATTAGCTTGTTTCCAAGCTCATGGGGTAGCCCATTCATATAGGCCCCATCTCGATGTATGTTTTTAATCTATACCGTCCATTCCTTTCCCTAGCTCATTTTAGACGTTGAGCTGAAAACTGGACACAATCCGATGGTCTAGCGGGCCATAGCATAGCAAACGGTGGTTTTTACCGTTAAAAGTTCACCTGATGTTTTAATACACCAAAAGATATTGAATATTGGGCTTGTTTGGCTTGTCTTGAGATATAGGAACCAATGGGCAAGTTGGATTCATTCGATGCGTGCCCTACGCGTGAAAAACCACGGAAAAACAACATTCTTTTAAAAAATAATAAAACAAGCAGTAGCTGCTGCTGCTGCCAGAGGCGCAGGCCTGCGCTGTAGGTGGGAGGGTGAAAGGCAGGGACCCACGGCCCCTGCTGTGGGCCCCACCATGATGTATATTTGATATCCACACCGTTCATCAGGTGGGCCACTTCCTGAAGTGGACCCACTCCAAAAATCAGCCTGATCTAGTGCTCAGGTGGCCCACACCGTAGGAATAGTGAGATTGAACGTTTAGCATTGAAACCCTTTTTTTGGGTTGTTTTTCCTGTCGTCTAGGTCCATGCGACCTTAGCAACAGGTTGGATGGAAAGCAAACGTTACAGTGGGCCCCACGTGGGACCCACATTGATGTATGTGTTTTATTCACACTGTCCAGGTGGACGGTGGAATCCCACAGCGATGTATGTGCTTTATGCACACCATCCACGGATGGTGGAACCCAAGATATATGTGTTTTGTTCACTGTCCAATGACAGTGGGACCCACCATGATGCATGTGCTGCATCCCATCCACCCAACCATTTCAAAAGCTCATTTTATGTCAGGAGTTAAGGAATGAGCCAGATCTAAAATTCAAGTGGACCCCACCATTCAAAGTAGTGGTCAATGACGCCCACCATTCAAAATTTCCAAGGGCTATAGCAGTTTCCCATCAAGTTGATATTGTTCCCACTCCATCTATCACTATGTAAATTATGAAAGGGGTTGGATGGGAAACATATCTCATGGTGGGCCTTAGGAATTTTAATGGTGGAAATCATCACCACCACTTATGTTGGGTGTGGCCCATTGGATGTGCATAAGGCCTAATTGGTGTGGCCCATTTGATATACATAAGGCCCATGTGATTAGGCCCATTGTGATGTATTCTAAGACCCATGGGCTATAGCCCATTGCAATGTACATAAGGCCCGTTGGTGAGGCCCATTAATGCGGCCCATTTGATGAATGTAAGGCTCATGTGATATGGCCCATTTGATGTATTGAAGACCTAATGGGATGTACCTAAGGCCCTTTGCAATGTGTGATCCCAACATGGTTTATGTAATGATGTTTATAACAGGCTATGCCTTGGGAGCAATGGTGGTTTGACGTCCACATTGCAAGTATAGTGTTGGTTAAATGTCCACATGTAATGTGTAGGCTGTCTAGGCCCATCTTCGTTGCGAACAGAATTCATCGCCATATAACATGCTTAGTATAGTTCCATGATTCATGTTCATACACATCATATGTATGCTGGATATGAGGAGTGATTGATCATAGCATATGCCTTCGGGCAAGTTGTTTATGGGCTCCCAGATAGGCGGTGCTGCCCTACATGAGCACACGATACGTGTAGGATTCTCGCATGATTGGATAGCGTGATTCATGCATTTTGCATTGGGTTATATGGTTACTGTATGCCCTAGCGACATCAGGGTCGTAGCCTCCACAGGCATATCATGGATGGCAAGATTGAATACCGAAAATCTTGTTCTACATGGGGTGCTATAGATATCCCTGAGTGAAAGTCCCTAAACCCTTATGGTACCAAGAGGTTACTTTAACGTCTAGACCGAGTGGGTGCATGAGCATCGAGTGCTGATTACCAAACGGTCATGCTTTCCACTGTGTCGTGGTCGGTTGGAAGGGGGTTGCGGCCTTACCCGCCCGAGAGGAGGGGGCAAAGTAGGTTGAGTCTGACCAGCTCGAGGAATGTGTCCACTATTGACGAGCAGAGCCCGATATTGGCAGGCGGATAGTGAGGTCTCTTCCACTCACCTTATTACGCGTGATGGGGCGACAATCTGGTTGGAGTGTACTAGACCCTAGTGATATTCCGAAGTTGAGTTGTATTGATATGTAGACTTAGATGAGGATTCGTATGCTTGAGTTGCATCTCGCATTGCATAGCCTTGGTATGGCCGACATCATTCATATTTTGCATCGCATAGCCTTGGTACGGCTAATGATATTCATGGATTCATCAGCATATTCCGCATTACTCTGATACTACATAATTATATTACTACCTTTTCGCACACATTTTCACCACCCTCTAAGCTTTCCATAAACTTATGTACTACCGTTGCGTGCAGGTGACGTTGGAGCACAGCAGCGCTGAGGTAGGAGCGCTTTGCAGATAATCTTGGAGCTTTTTATTCATTATCATTGTATTTCTCTTTATGCTCATTGTGCTTGTAAAGTTTTTTATCATAGTGAAAATGTAATGGAGTTTTTGGTTGTTGTTTGTGGGTTATGCCTTTAGTTTTGCTTATTATGAATCAAACTAATGTTGAAAATCCTCCTCGTAGCATTCCAGGATCGGAACCTGGCGAATGGGCGCTGGGAGCCGAGAATGGGGTACTACGGAGGCTGTCGACGCTGGATTCGGCGATCGGAAATTTTACGAGCTCGGTTTCTGAGTTTGGAGACGTGATAGAAGTTGGTATCAAAGCATAACTCAGGAATAACCAAGAACAACATTACATATCTGCTATTAGTTTAGAATGACTAAGTCCCGAAGTTCGAATAGTTTAGTGATCTTCTGTTATAGGCCCCTAACAAGCGTACCTTCGAGAGTTTTCAAAGTTTATAGGCGCCTTCGCTCTTTCCTGTAGGACATGCCGTGCAGGAGAGTAACCCGATCGACTCCCGCACCATCACCTGAGACTCCAGCTCCACCACCTGGGATTCCCACTACCACCTACGATCCCCACGCCACCACTAGAGATTCCTACTTCCCAGCCTATGGATGCAGCTCCTCCACCAGAGACCGGTGCAGATCCGACCATATCCGTGAGTACCTCCCAATTACAGCAGATGTTGCAGGTTGTGACGGCCGCACTTCAGAGGCAGAGCAGACACCCCGTTGTTTCACCGGCCCAGGCCGAGCAGGAGCGCGCGAGTGCCCTCCTTTAAGAGTTTTGACGACTCAATCCCCCACGTTTCCAGGGTGAGCCAGACCTGACGGTAGCTGAGAGATGGCGCGCCGATGTGGAGAAGATATTCGATACGATGTGATGTACAACCGAGCGGCGAGTTCAATTAGCTGTATTTCTCCTCCATAGTGAGGCTGAGCATTGGTGGACGTTAGTCTCCCGAGCAGCGGGCGCTGATTTTATATGGACCTGGGAGGATTTTGTAGATCGGTTTGACCGACAGTATTTTCCTGATCACATCCAATGACAGCGGGCATTGGAGTTCGAGGCCTTGGTGCAGGGTGATATGACAGTGGCTCAGTACGTGGCTCGTTTTATAGCACTGTCTAAATTTGCACCATACTTGGTGGATGATGAGGAGCGGAGAGCCCGCCGATTTGAGGACGGCTTGCGATACGATCTTCGAGGCCGTGTTATTAGGCATGAGCTCCCGACTTTCGAGGGAGTGGTACGGAAGGCCCAGATTTTTTAGGCTGAGTGGGCCGGTTCTCAGTCTGATCACGGTCAGAGGAGAGACCGGAAGAGGCAGGCTCCTTCCAGTGATTCCTAGCAGGGTCGACCTCAGCAGAGGCTCACAGGTCACCCAGCCTTCCGAGCGCCAGTAGCACCTCCAGCACCACCTCCGAGGCAGTTCACCAGCTCTTGTTTTAGGTGCGGTGCGACAGGGCACCGTATGTGGGAGTGTCCTCGCCCCCAGGAGTAGCAGCAGCAGAGAGGTCCACCACAGCGGTAGCAGAGAGCCCCACAGCAGTAGCGACAGCTGCCCCCACCATCGAGGCCACCTCAACAGCAGCATCAGCACCAGCCTCCGAGATCGCAGCAGCAGAGGCAGCAGTTTCGACCGCCTCAGAGACAGCAGCAGCAACAACACGCTCAGAGGGGACAAGCACCTCCCCAGCTTGCTCAGGCTAGGTTTTATACGGCTCAATAGGACCCGCAGTCATCCGGAGGAGTCGTCGAGGGTATACTTTTAATATTTGCATGCATTGCACGTGTGTTGTTTGATTCTGGTGCATCACATTCTTTTGTGGCTGAGAGTTTCTGCCGATTGACTGGTTTACTATTAGAGTCTGCTCGAGAGGGTTTGTTAGTATCGACTCCTTTGGGGAAGACTGCAGTATTGGGCCGATTTTGTTCGTCTTGCCCTGTGCTGGTTGGGGATACCTTTTTGCCTATCGATCTGATCGCATTGCCGATGTCCGAGTTTGATGTCATCCCAAACATGAATTGGCTTGTCAAGTACCACGCCATATTGGATTGCTCCGTGAGGACAGTCACGTTTTGTATACCCGGCTTACCGCAGTTTCAGTTCGTTGCAGAGCCCCAGGGAGAGCCATTGTCTTACTTGATGTCCTGCACCGTTGAGAAGCCTATTGTCGCTTGTATCGACCAGTTGCCTGTGGTTTGTAATTTTCCCGACGTGTTCCAGGAGATTCTAGGATTACCACCTCACCGACTCACCGAGTTTTAGATTAATCTCGTGCCCGGTACTGCACCTATTTCGAAGGCCCCGTATCGTATGGCATCGTTGGAGTTATAGGAACTATAGAAGCAGTTGGACGAGTTGCGCAAGTTGGGCTTTATCCTTCCGAGCAGTTCACCATGGAGAGCACTGGTACTCTTCATGAAGAAGAAGGATGGCTCGTTGAGGCTCTGCGTAGATTACCGCGAGCTCAACAAGGTCACGATTAAGAACAAGTACCCGCTGCCGAGAATTGATGATTTGTTTGATCAGCTGCAGGGTGCACAGTTCTTTTCGAAATTGACTTGCGTTCCGGTTATCAACAGATTCGAGTCTGAGAGGAGGACATTCCGAAGACGGCTTTTAGGAGGCGTTATGGTCATTTTGAGTTCCAAGTCATGTCCTTCGGACTGACCAATGCGCCCGCAGTGTTCATGCAGTTGATGAACGAGGTCTTCCGCCCTTATCTCGATCAGTTTATTGTAGTCTTCATCAACAACATTCTGATTTATTCGAGGACCCGTGAGGAGCACGAGCAGCATCTGGAGGTTACGTTGTAGACCCTCTGCGCACATCAGCTCTATGCGAAGCTGGAGAAGTGTGAGTTCTGGCAGGATGAGGTGAAGTTCCTTGGTCATGAGGTGACTAAGGAGGGTATTGCAGTGGACCCCTCGAAGGTTGAGGCAGTGTGTCAGTGGGGCCAGCCCACGACTCCGTCCGAGATCCGCAGTTTCCTTAGTTTGGTGGGCTACTACTGGCATTTCATTGAAGGCTTCTCTCGTATTGCGGCCCCGTTGACCAGGTTGACCCGGAAGGGCGCAGAGTTTATTTAGAGCAACGCCTGTGAGCAAGCATTTATGGAGTTGAAGGACCGCCTCACATCCGCTCCTATCCTCACTCTTCCCTCTGGGAGTGATGGATTTATTGTATTCACCGATGCCTCGCATATTGGTTTGGGTGCTATCCTGATGCAGCATGGGAGACCAGTGGCCTTCGCGTCTCGTCAGCTCAAGGTCCATAAGCTGAACTACCCCACGCATGATTTAGAGCTGGCTGCAGTTATCTTCGCACTAAAGGTGTGAAGACACTATCTCTACGGGGTTAGGTTCGAGCTCTTTTTGACTAGAAGAGCTTGAAGTACCTCTTCTCGCAGTTTGAGTTGAACATGAGGCAGAGACACTAGATGGAGCTCCTGAAGGATTATGATTTTGATCTCCAGTACCACCCGGGTAAGGCGAACGTGGTGGCGGATGCCCTCAGCCGTCAGCCACAAGGCCTGGTGGTGCATATGATGATTCAGGAGTGGAGGATGCTCGAGGATATAGCAGAGTATGACTTTGAGTTTAGTCTGCAGTCTTCTATCGTATAGTTATTGAGCCTGTCGATTCAACCCTCTCTTATCGCAAGGGTAATCAAGGCTCAGTAGACAGACGAGTCATTACAAGATTACCGAGCAGAGGCAGCATCAGAGAGTCAAGCAGATTGACAGATTTGTTCTGACGGTGGACTTCACTTCAGAGGCCGATTGTATGTCCCGAATATTCCTAAGTTACGTAGAGATCTTATGACCGAGGCACATCGATTGTGGTTTTCTATCCATCCTGGCTTGATGAAGATGTACCACGATATGAGGTGACAGTATTTTTAGGTGGGGATGAAGTGTCAGATCGCCAGTTTTGTGGTCGAGTGTGACACATGCCAGTGTGTCAAGGCCGATCATCAGAGACCCCCTAGTTTATTGCAGCCGTTGAGTGTCCCGATGTGGAAGTGGGAGCACGTGTCGACAGATTTCATTATGGGCTTGCCGAGGACTCAGCGCGGTTATGACGCCATCTGGGTTGTTGTGGATCGTCTGACGAAGTCGGCACATTTTATTACGATTCGTGCGACTTGGCCTTTGGACCGGCTTACGAGATTATTCATCGAGGATATTGTGAGACTACATGGTGTTCTAGTCTCGATCGTTTCTGACCGAGATCCGAGGTTCACGTCTCAGTTTTGGGGGAGCTTCCAGAGAGCGATGGGGACTGATTTGCAGCTCACCACCGGGTACCATCCGTAGATCGATGGCCAGACCAAGAGGATCAACCAGATCCTTGAGGATATGCTTCGGGCCTGCGCGATTGATTTCGGGGGTAGCTGGGATGAGCATCTACGATTGGCTGAGTTCGCATACAATAACAGCTATCAGGCGACCATCGGCATGACTCCTTCTAAGGTACTATATGGCAGACTATGCAGATCACCGAGTTGTTGGACCGAGATTGGAGAGCGCCGTCTCCTAGGTCCCGAGCTTGTGCAGGAGACGTCAGAGGCTATTGATATCATCAGACAAAGGATACACACAGCTCAGAGCCGGCAGAAGATTTTTGTTGATCGTCGGCGTCGTCCCTTGGAGTTTGATGTAGGGGACCATGTGTATCTTAAGGTCTCGCCCATGAAGGGCGTAGTTTGATTTGGAATGAAGGGAAAGCTTGCCCCGAGATTCATAAGACCTTTGAGATTACTGGGTGCGTTGGCGCCGTGGCCTATCAGCTTGCCTTGTCATCTCAGTTGTCTAGCGTCCACAACATTTTCCATGTCTCCATGTTAAGGAAGTGTAGGTCAGATATCGTTCCTATTATTGATTGGCAGCCGTTAGAGGTTCGTGAGGACGCTTCCTATGTTGAGCAGTTAGTCCGTATCCTTGATCGGAAGGAGCAGGTCCTACGGACCAAGGTCATTCCGTTGGAGAAGGTTCGGTGGGGTCAACATTCTGTCGAAGAGGCTTCTTGGGAGCGCGAGGCTGAGATTCGAGAGCGTTATCCTCATCTTTTTTATGATTGATTGTGTTGTATTTTGTATATTATCTCTGATTTTATATAGTGATGCTATGTTTCTTCTTCCTCTTGAGTTATGACTAGTTGCGATGATTGTATAAATTTTGAGGACGAAATTTTTATTTGGAGGGGAGAGCTAGAAGACCCGTATCCTAGATCGTACCATTCCGTAGACTTCCGCGGTCGTCCTGGTCGAATTTTGACAACCTTCGACCCTTAATTAGTATTTAGGGGTGACCCTAAGTCACATGCCGTCAACCCGAGTTGACTCAACCCGAGACTTGTATCCTAGTGACAGCACCGTTGTCACGATACCGATGCCGCGTCTCCCACACTGAAGTGATACTCTGGCCAGGAGATGTGGGCCAGCGTTCGGTGCTAGGAAAACGCCGCGTGTGTGAATTAAGAGAGAATCTCTACGAGATGTCACCTCAAACAATCAATCAATCCATCCCATCATGTCCAGGACACCATCACCTCTCACCATTCCCTAAGCAACCCCAGGTCAAAAAGTTCTTAAACCACCTATGCCTTTCTTACACCAAGCAACCACAAAAGTCAAAAAAGGCCTTATACACCCATCCCTCTCTCTCTCATCCATCACTCCATCACACATCACCTCTCTTTACAACACTTTTTCTCTCATTCTCAAACTCACTTTCCCAAGCAAGAGAAAATTCACACATCCAAGCCTCTCCAAGCCCTCCCAAGTAATAAGTGTGGCCCACTTTCCTACCCTCTCATCTCCCATCTCAACCATCCAAACCCCATCTCCTCCGTTGGGATCAAAGCTAAGGAGCGAAGGAAACCAAGGGAGCAAGAAGATCGGGTGCTTCTATTAGGCCTAGATTTCTTTTTTTTTATGAAGGGCCAAGTGAGACCTACCGATTGATGGTATGGATCTCACTTTGGACCCTAGGTGTGGCCGATGGCCCACCTTGATCCACATGATCATTCCATGATGGGGCCATTCTCCATGGACCCCATCATGATGTTTATTTTCTTTACATGGCTAGAGGTCATCTAGACCTTCTATTTTAGTGGAGAAGGGATCTCCACCGTTGATCTTTGATTTGTTGGGCCCATGTGTTATGGGACCCACTTGATGTATGATTGATTGCAACGGAGGGCCCGTAGTGTCGGGGTCCCTCCATCACATGCGTGTCCAACTCTCCTTCCTTCTCTCTCTCTCCCTCTTTTTCTATTTTTTTAATGTGATGATGATGTGGTTGTGTGGCCCACCCGGATGGACCCCACCACGAGGTATGTATTTTATCCAAAACATCTAGAAGTAGGGCCCACCTTATATGTGTTGTACCCACACCATCCATCATGAGGTGGCCCACTGGAGGAAAGCCCACCTCCATGCATGTACTGTGGGACCCGTCCAGCGTCCCCGGACGCTGGACGTCACTGGGCAAACACAAATATTAGCTTGTTTCCAAGCTCATGGGGTAGTCCACTCATATAGGCCTCATCTCGATGTATGTTTTTAATCTATACCGTCCATTCCTTTCCCTAGCTCATTTTAGACATTCAGCTGAAAACTGGACTCAATCCGATGGTCTGGTGGGCCATAACATAGCAAATAGTGGTTTTTACGGTTAAAAGTTCACCTAATGTTTTAATACACCAAAAGATATTGAATATTGGGCTTGTTTGGCTTGTCTTGAGATATGGGAACCAATGGGCGGGTTGGATTCATTCGATGTGGGCCCTACATGTGACAAACCGTGGAAAAATAGCTTTCTTTTTAAAAAAAAATAATAAAACAAGCAGCAGCCGCTACTGCTGCCAGAGGCGCAGGTAGTGCCTACGCCGTAGGCGGGCGGGCGAAAGACAAGGACCCACGGCCCCTGCTGTGGGCCCCACCATGATGTATATTTGATATCCACACCGTTCATCAGGTGGGCCACTCCCTGAAGTGGACCCACTCCAAAAATTAGCCTGATCTAGTGCTCAGGTGGCCCACACCGTAGGAATAGTGAGATTGAACGTTTAGCATTGAAACCCTTTTTTTGGGTTGTTTTTCCTGCCGTCCAAGTCCGTGCGACCTTAACAACAGGTTGGATGGAAAGCAAACGTTACGGTGGGCCCCATGTGGGACCCACATTGATGTATGTGTTTTATTCACACCGTCCAGGTGGATGGTGGAATCCCACAACGATGTATGTGCTTTATGCACACCATCCACGGACGATGGAACCCATGATATGTGTTCTGTTCACTGTCCAATGACAGTGGGACCCACCACGATGCATGTGCTGCATCCCATCCACCCAACCATTTCAAAAGCTCATTTTATGTTAGGAGTTAAGGAATGAGCCAGATCTAAAATTCAAGTGGACCCCACCATTCAAAGTAGTGGTCAATGACGCCCACCGTTCAAAATTTCCAAGGGCCATAGTAGTTTCCCATCAAGTTGATATTGTTCCCACTCCATCTATCACTATGTAAATTATGAAAGGGGTTGGATGGGAAACATATTTCATGGTGGGCCTTAGAAATTTTAATGGTGGAAATCATCACCACCACTTATGTTGGGTGTGGCCCATTGGATGTGCATGGGGCCTAATTAGTGTGGCCCATTTGATATACATAAGGCCCATGTGATTAGGCCCATTGTGATGTATTCTAAGGCCCATGGGCTATGGCCCATTGCAATGTACATAAGGCCCGTTGGTGAGGCCCATTAATGTGGCCCATTTAATGAATGTAAGGCTCATGTGATACGGCCCATTTGATGTATTGAAGGCCTAATGGGATGTACCTAAGGCCCTTTGCAATGTGTGATCCCAACATGGTTTATGTAATGATGTTTACGACAGGCTATGCCTTAGGAGCAATGGTGGTTTGACGTCCACATTGCAAGTATAGTGTTGGTTAAATGTCCGCATTATGACTCTCCCTAGGGCCCATTGATAGGCCCGTACATGTAATGTGTAGGCTGTCTAGGCCCATCTTCGTTGCGAACAGAATTCATCGCCATATAACATGCTTAGTATAGTCCCATGATTCATGCTCATACGCATCATATGTATACTGGATATGAGGAGTAGTTGATCATAGCATATGCCTTCGGGCAGGTTGTTTATGGGCTCCCAGATAGGCGGTGCTGCCCTACATGAGCACACGATACGTGTAGGATTGTCACATGATTGGATAGCGTGATTCATGCATTTTGCATTGGGTGATATGGTTACTATATGCCCTAGCGACATCAGGGTCGTAGCCTCCACAGGCATATCGTGGTTGGCAGGATTGGATATTAAAAATATTATTCTACATGGGGTGCTATAGATATCTGTGGGTGAAAGTCCCTGAACCCTTATGGTACCAAGAGGTTGCTCCAACGTCTAAACCGAGTGGGTGTGTGAGCATCGAGTGCCGATTACCAGACGGTCGCGCTTTCCACTGTGTCGTGGTCGGTTGGAAGGGTCGCGGCCTTACCCGCCCGAGAGGAGGGGGCAAAGCTAGGCTGAGTCTGACCAGCTCGAGGAATGTGTCTGCTATTGACGAGCCGAGCCTGATATTGGCAGGCGGATAGTGAAGTCTCTTCCACTCACCTTATTGCACGTAATGGGGAGACAATCTGGTTGGAGTGTACTAGACCCCAGTGATATTCCAGAGTTGAGCTGTATTGATATGTGGACTTAGATGAGGATTCGTATGCTTAAGTTGCATCTCGCATTGCATGGCCTTGGTATGGCCGACATCATTCATGTCTTGCATCGCATAGACTTGGTACGGCTAATGGTATTCATGGATTCATCAGCATATTTTGCATTACTCTGATACTGCATAATTATATTACTACCTTTTGCACACACTTTCACTACCCTCTAAGATTTTCATAAGCTTATGCACGACCGTTGCGTGCAAGTGACGTTGGAGCGCAGCAGAGCTGAGGCAGAAGTGCTTTACAGATCATCTTGGAGCTTTTTATTCATTTTCATTGTATTTCCCTTTATGCTCATTGTGCTTGTAAAGTTTTTGATCATAGTGGAAATGCAATGGAGTTTTTGGTTGTTGTTTGTAGGTTATGCCTTTGGTTATGCTTATTACGAATTAAACTGATGTTGAAAATCCTCCTCGTAGCATCCCAGGATCGCAACTTGGCGAATGGGTACTGGAAGCCGAGAATAGGGTACTATGGAGGCTGTCGGCGCTGGATTCGGCGATCGGGAATTTTGTGAGCCCGGTTTCCGAGTTTAGGATGTGATAGACTTACCTTTAAGAGCTTTAAAATTTAACTCATATGTTTGAAGAGAACTAACTAACTCCTCAACCTTCATTAAATTAGTGTCTCTCAGTTTATGAATGGCAGTTACTTTGGAATTAAATCTCTCAGGAAGAGATCGCAGTATTTTAACACAGACCTTGCTTTCTGAGATTTCATCTCCTAGACCCCACATGGAATTTACTATATCATTTAATTTTGTATAGAAGTCCATGAAGGTTTCATTTTCTTCCATATGAATTTCCTCAAATTTTGTTGTGAGGATTTGAACTTTAGATTTCTTGACTATAGTAATTCCTTCATATGTCATTTCAAGAATATCCCAGGCATGTTTAGTTATATCACATGAAATTATTCTTTTGAATTTATTAGGTAATAGAGCACAAGTAATGGCATTTAAGGCCATAGCATTTGCATTGCTTTCATTTTTTTGAGGTGTAGTCCATAAATAAAATGGAGTTTCTTTCATGGACTTGGTTCCATCACTTCCTAGAACTTCAGACTCAAGTGGTTTCCATTTGGTTAACGTGGCTTACCACACGCTTTCATCTAAGAATTTTAAGAAAATTCTCATTCTGGTTTTCTAATAAGCATAGTTAAAACCATCAAAAGGTGGTGGTCAAGTAATAGATAAGCTATCGAAATTTGACATAATGAAAGCTCTAGATCTTTAAACTCAAGGAACTTAATCCACATAAATGAACAACTTAGCTTTGATACCACTTGAAAGAGGCGAGCTAACAGTCCTAAAGGGAGAGGGGGGGTGAATAGGACTATGCCAAATAAAAATTTCAAAGTACTGAAATAATAAATAAATCAAAATAAATCACTAATCTCAATAGCAGTAGTATTGAGAAATTGATTCAAACTTTGTTCATAGGACAACCTTACACCAAAAACAAAGTTTTAAGTAGGACAACCTGATTTCATGAATGTAGTAAGGATCAAGATCACAAACTAAGCAAGAGACAAGAGAGAGCTATCTATTACAAGTATTCACCACATAAGCATAAATAAATTACAATCATTCACCACAGATACACAACTTAAACCATTCACCACAATCACTAGGAGTTATAGTGGTTCGGTGTGTACACCAATTGTTTTCAAACAGCCATACCTACTCCACTCCCAATAATCATAACCTACATGATATTGGCGTTCACTAATAAACAAGATTTTCATAGGTTCACCTTAAAACCTATACAGTTATGTTTTTAGATGGGCTATCACAAACAAAACCCCACGTTGAGATTTTCTAGCTATCTCAGCCAAAACCAATATATAAGATTTTTTGGATATCTCGAAGAAACCAAAAAATAAAAGTACAGAATGATACTTATCTTCTTCTTAAAGACGTTCTTGATGTAGCTTGTAGAACCATTTCATTTGATGTAGAATGTTCAATGTCCAGTAATACAATTAAGGGTTCTAGGTTCTAATTTGATTTTAAATTAATTCAAACCTTAAGCTACTTGTTTAAATCCTTTAGATCTCAAAAGAAGAGTGATTACTTCCTTTTTAAAAAGTAAGATTCATAAACGAGATATCAAAGAATCAAAACAAAAGTTATATAAACAGAAATATAAAATACCATGCAATAGCTTGATGATAGTGGGGACTTCTCTCTTTCTAAATGAAGGCTTTTCTTAGCTTGAATTAGTAATTTCAGAATGAGAGAAGGCCTCTATTTATACGCTGAAATGTTGTTGCTTCGACTCATCTAAAGTCTCATTCGACTCATCTAAGATCCAACCAAATTTTAAATTTTGGGCGTGATCGGAAAAACAGTTCTTCGACTAGTCGAAGGCCCTGCTCGACTGGTCGAGGGCCCTGTTCAACTAGTTGAGCACAGCCTTCGACTGGTTAAGGGTGCTAAAATTTAGTTGCTGGACTTCGAGTCGAGCACCTTTCGACTGGTCGAAGGTGTCTTTTCGATTGGTCGAGCAACCTGCTTGACTGGTCGAGAAACCACCAGAAATGTCCATTTTTTAGTTTGAATCTTAGACTAGTTGAAGATATACTTAGACTGGTCGAGCCATAGCTTAGACTAGTCGAACCAAGGCTTAAACTGGTCGAACTAAAGCTTAACCAAAGTATAAAAACTCATATAAGTTTAACATTTGAAAGCACCTAAGTCTAAGGTCTTTCTAGGGTCATTTATACTTGAGAAAACTGGACATTGAAGTGTATAAGATGAATCTTCTACTTGAAGGTGGAGCTTGATCTTCTAGTAGAAAAGTAGTAGAACTTGAATACTCTTTGGCTTGAATTTTCCATGACTTGAACTTGTGCTTGTACGATCCAACTTCATGGTTTGTTCTTGAAGGTGAAATTTCCATCTTTCTTGAAGGTAAACTTTCCATCTTACTTCTCTTGAAGATTCACTTAAAGGATCATTTGAAGGTCCATTTGAAGGTTCATTTGAAGGTGAACTTTCCATCACTTAAGATGTTTTGTCTCATTGAAATTTGACAAATGAAAGTGTGCACAATACTTACAAGTTTGATTACCAAAATTAATTAGGATATTTTGTAGGACCTAAATTAAAGTGCTTGTGTAGGCCACCAGACATAGGTGTATACGTGTTAGTCCTTGAAGGAACCTCCGACGGGAGTACACATAGGTCCTTGGATTAGGACCGAGGTTGTTGGATAGTCAATAGAAAACCAACTCAAGTCTCTTGCAAGAGCCTCCTATGGGAGTGTATGCTAAAGTTCTTGTGTAAGGCTATAAAGGTTAGAGATGAACCTGATATACAGCCTACGATATTGAAATCCAATATATTCTTGGGTTGAGTGCATCCGCCGGATGTGGAGTAAGAAAATTGAACCACTATACATACTTGTATTTCAGATTGTCTTTGAGTACTTGTTTAATTATGCTTATGTGATTGAATGTTTAATTATATGTATGCATGATTAGAAGAATGCTAAGAGTTGATAGGTAGACATCTCACACACACATATACACTATCATGTTTATAAACAAGTTGCTTAATTGCTACATCTTTTGTAGTCTATGTGATTGAACCCTCTAGTGGCTTGGAAGCCCTAAAGTTAGTTGATTTTCTTAGCTTTAATTAAAAATTAGTTTAGTAAGCAATTGTGTTTAAATTGACACAAATTTTATTTGGTCCTAATCACCCTCTCTCTAGGACATAGCTTTCATTCCATAGCCCTGCCAAGCTTCTGCACATAGCCTGTGGCTGACCACCATGTGCAATTTCATCTTTCTCCTTGTCTGACCCACTTGAGCTTTAGATCTGCTTCGTTTTTATCTCACGTCCTAAAATGAGTTGGAAAAATGGGTGGACGGGGTGCATTTCTCACAAACATCACGGAGGGCCCCACCTAGCTTCACAACATAGGAACTTCCTACAAAAGCCTTTTGCAGGCAACCCATGTCCCAGTGAAAGTGGTCAGTCACATAGTGTGGGACCTACCATACTGTGTTTCGAAACTCCAATTTGATTGCTAGTTACATGACCTAATTTAAGTATAAATGTCAAAAACCAACTCCATATGTGATTCAAGTGGACCATGCGATTGGAAATAGTGTACATGGTAATGCCCACCCTTAAAACTATTTCCCTAGGTTTGACCCACCTCAATCATGGATTGTTTGGCCATAGGCCTAAATATATTTGAGGAATCTAATGATTAAAGTGGATTTCTTATAATCATCATGGTGGGCCCTTTAAAAGATTAATGTTGGACATCTCTCCCAGCTATTTCCTTAAGTGTGGGCCATCTAAATCATAGGTCACGCATGTTTTTTCCACCTTAGGTCTATTGTGGGATTACACAACTAATGACTTTCACATATACATTTTAGGGACTTGGGTGTACCTCTCATAATTTATTTATTTTTTTAAAATTTTTCCTTTTATTAAATAGTAAAGCTTAATCTCTTCAAGCAAAGGATGTTATTGCCAATTTTCAGCAGGGCACACTGTATTGTCTATGTGAAATCCACTCTAACCATTAGTTATGTAATCCCACACTAGGACCACGGCAAATAAATAAATAAATAAATAAAAATGAGTTGACTTGTGATTAGGAATGTCCAAACCAAAGGAAACGGGGGTGACATCCAACATTGATATTTTACAAGGCCCATACATGATGATTATAAGAAATCCACTTCAACCATTAGATTTCACAAAAATATTTAGGCATACGGCTCAAGAATTGGGATAATCCAAGATTTAGGTGGGTCACACTGAGGGAAATAGATTGGAAGGTAGGCACCACCATTTACATTATTTCCAGTTGCATGGTCTACTTGAATCACATATGAGGTTCGTTTTTTACACATATTTTAAAATTAGGTACTCAACTAGCGATGGGATTGTATTTTTAGAAACACAGTAAGGGCCAACATAGCTTCTAGATTTTGGAAGCATAATTCCCTTCGTACCGGGCGAAAAGAGGGAGCTTCCAGTTTTGCATAAAGCTCCCCACAGAGAGTTATTAAATCTCCCGAACGAGAGTAATTCGGACTTTTCATAGGAATGTTTTGGTAAATATAAAGAGTCAAAGAATGTTATGAAAATATGATATACTCTCGAAAATTTTTTGGGTAAAAACACCCGTGCATCGATTCCCTACTCAAAAGTTAATTGAAGCGTCACGATCCGTCCTCGAGCATCCTGCAACCCGCTTGATAAAAGGTTTTATTTTTTCATATATTCTTTGTTTGTACTCGGATTTGATTCCATTTTCAACGGAAGAGCAAGTGGAGATTTACCCAAAAACCATCTTATCGACCCGGGATCGCTAGCTTTATAGACCCCGTTGCATGCATGCGATACCACGTAACTCCACTCAACATATGGATAAGGCTCCGCCGCGTCTCCCTTTTGAAAAGAAATTAAAAAGTAATTTACAAGAAAGGAGTACGGCAATTTAAAATTTCAACGAAATGATGCTGAGTGGAAAGATGCCTCGATTCCCACTCTGGACACCCCGCTTTCATATATAAAGTCTTAATGGGGCTAGCACGTGGCACTGCGAAAGAACGTTTTTCACGGAATGAAGCGGTGCCAATAACGTAGCTGAGATCCAACTGGCTATTAGATATAAGAAAATAGTGCAATATGGAAAAGGCGGGATTCAATACAAACGGTTGTAGAATAAGATGGTGGGATATGGACACGGATTGCCAATGACAATCTTTCCTAGGAATTTCCTGCAATAGGAAGTCAAGCAGGGCCCCTGTAATGTCTTTGAGAAATTCACCCCGTCCATCCATTTTGCTGGGCCATCTTATGGTATGAGTAAAAATTTATTCTAAATGGAAAACTCAAGTGTGTTGCATGACACGACAAGTGTTGAAACATTCGTAGGGGCCTAACAAGTTTTGGATCAGGCTAATAAATTTGTGTTTCAAGTTCACCCCATAACAATGACCTTATAAATGATATGTATGGCATATCAACATCATCATAGACTCAGGGAGGTCTCAACCGAGGTCATTTCTCGACCATTTTTTCCTGGTGTGCTGCTCACTTAGCTTTGGATCTGCCTCACTTTTGGGCTCATGTCCTAACATGATCTGTAAAAATAGATGGGCCCACCATGATGTTTGTGGGAAATTTACTCCATCCATCGCTTTTTCTAGATCATGTTTGCACATGGGCCAAAAAATGAGGAAAATTCAAAAGTTAAGTGGCATGCACCATGGCCAACGGGAAGGGCTGAACATCCAACAATGAAAATTTACTGATCCACAGAAGTTTTGAATCAGGCTAATATTTGTGTTTTCGGTCGTAGGAATGATCATTTCAACAGTAGACATGTCCCCCACCCACTTTTTCCTACCGCGCAGCTTACTTGAGATTTGGATCTGCATCATTTTTTGGCCCATGTATTAACATGATCTGTCTAAACGGACGGATGGGGTGGATTTCTCACAAGCATCGTGGTGGACCCACCTAGCTTCCATTCTCAGGCAATCCACATGGGTGGAATAATGTTTGGGGGTCGCCTTGATGTTTTAATGACATTCAAATTAAAGCACACCCCTTGATGCTCTTCCGCCTAATAAAAATCCAGCCAATTCCAAACTCAGGTGGGCCTCAATACAGGGAACAGTTGGGATGGGACAATCATCATTAAAATCTTTCAAATTGTGAGGGCCAAAAGTATCTTTGTTATATGCCCATTGATCAATTCAAAAGATGCACGCGATCTGGATGAATGGACGCCTAAAATATTCAGGCCATTCAAAGGTCAGGTTGCTCACAACACGTGATTTCAGAGATTTTAGGCGTGATTTTATATCGTGCTGCCCACCATAGTTTTGGGACTGGGGACAACAGGAGGGGGGGCACATGATGGATGGGCTGGATGTAATTAAAATATTAAGGTGGCCCCAGACATCACTTTATACACTGAACTCATAGTTGAAATGGTTGCATTGGGCCTGTCCTCAAATGGAAAGGCATTTCTTCGCAGTGGAAGAATTAAGGCCAGGGCCTCAAACAATAGGACTACGCTCTGACGTAAGGAGATTTGATTGGGCGATGGGCTAAGAGAGATGGGCCGCAGATAATGTTTGAAAGCGTTGTGAGCGGATCAGGTGCGGTCCGGCCTTACCCAACACGGTCCGGCCCTAACCATGGCCCCCACCTTAATGTGTGTATTGTATATCCTTGATTTCCGTCTGTTTTGTTAGCTCATTCTACTGCATGAGCCCAAACATGAAGCAGAACCAAATTTCAGGTGGACCACACAACAGGAAACAGTCATGATTGACTGCCGACTGTTTACACCCATTTCGACGTCCTAATTCTCACGTGAACCATACAATAGGAAACAATTGTGATTGAATGCCCACTGTTTACACTCATATTTGGTGTCCGGATGTGGACCAATGAAAGGCTACGATGTGTTGACCCCATTTATATCTTGGTGTTATTAACATAATACTGCTTAATGTCATATTTTACTCATGTGTTGTGTTCTAAGGTGAATTTGAGAGCTTGGATTAGAAAAGGTGCTAAAAGCATAGATTTGACGCCCAAAGATCACCAAGATGAAAAATGGATCTTAGGAGACAAAGATTGAGGAATTCAAGAAAACCAAGTGGAGAAAGAATGAAGCCGAAAGAACAAGTGTAGAATACACATTGAATGTGTCATCGAGTAACCGTTCGATGACATTGAGGGCACATTCGATGACATCAAACATAGGTCGATGACATCGAATTTATGAGGGAAAATCGAGTTGGTCGCTGGAAAAATTAAAGACGTTTTTCGATGACTCGAGAACTTGTTCGATGACTCGAAGCTCTACTCGATAATATCAAAAACCTGCTCGATGACATCGAATTTTCTGTAGAATTTCGGCAAAACTCGCTGGACATATTGGGCACCATTTTCGATTACTCAAAGAACTCCTCAATGACATCGAAGGTCTCTTCGATGACATCGAATTTACTGAAGAAATTGGAATAACTCTCTGTACTATTTTGGACACATTATCGATTCCTCGAACAATCTTCGATGACATTGAAGGCCTCTTTGATGACATTGAAGATATGTTTGATGACATAGAAGGTCGCAGAGTCTAGATGAAGTTATAAAAGCACGGAAAAAGCACATACAAAAGACACATTCAATGACATCAAAGTTTGTTTGATGTCATCGAACGGATCGCGCAAAGTTACGCAAAGTGCGTAAATTTGAGGCAGTTTCCAGATTTCTTGAAAGAGGTGCAAAAGGAGGTGTTCCACAACTATAAATAGGAGTCCTCAGGGCATCCCCGGGCATTATCTAGGGTTGGAGGAGTGGAGCACAAGCGTGGAGAGCCGTCACCAAGCGTTCTTCTTCTTCCTTCCTTAGTTTTTCATGCTGTCTTCTAGGGTTTTAGTTTCAATCATGACTACGGTTGATAAACCTCTTAGCTAGAGCTAAGAGGTGAAGCTTGTAGCATGATGGGATATTTTATTGCTTTGATTCATGTTTATGTTGAACTCTCTTTTATTCTAGTTTGATATGTAAGAAATACTTTCAGTTTTTAATGGTTTGTTGTGACTAGAATTATAATAAATCTGCGATAGCTTTGAGCATGTTTTTTTCATGTATTAAGATTGTGAAATTAGGAAATCCTGTTGTTCACCATCGTCCCTTGGGCATGGTTGGATGATAGAATCTCTTCTAATCTTCATGATTCTCTTATGTTTGGCTATGAGATTGGTATATCCCATTGTGAGCCATTGTCTCCTGGGCATGGTTTTGTGATAGAATCACTTCTAGTTCTCACACTTCTCATCCATTGAGAATTAGGTCAACAGAAGTTCAGATTTGGTTTTATTGAGATATCTTCCAATTGGATAAGATAGGACTCTGATTCCAGTTGTGTCCTTGAATCAAGCATAGATCTCCCTGATCACTACAAGTGGATCCTTGGAAACCCTAGTTCCCACCTTTAATTTCTCAGGTTTTGCATTGAATCTCTCACAATTACTTCATTTATTTTCATATTTAGATTTGCATCTTTTTCTAGTTCTACTTCTAGTTGCTTTTAGAATTATTCACAAGATTAGTCCCTGTGGATTCGACCTCGGTCTCACCAGGATTATTACTACATCATGACCCTACACTTGGGGTTGTGAACAAGTTTTTGGTGCCATTGTCGGGGATTAACGGTTGCATTTTTCTGAGATTGACTAGTTTTGGAATTAGTTTAAGATTAGGGTTTTTCTATTTTCTATTTTTAGGATTAGGGTTTTCTTAATTATTTTAGAAACTAACTTTGCTTTCTAATTCTTAGATAGAGACTTTCGTACTTTGTTTTTTTGTTTTTTTTTAGAAATTAATTTTTTTTTAGAAACTTTCTATTTTCTGTTTTTAGAAACTTTCCTTTTTGATTTTTTTTTTTTTTAGAAACCAGGTTGCTTTCTTTATTTCCTTTTTAAAAACTCACTTTCCTTTTTCTTTCGCAAGATCCTAATATAGAACCTTCTAATTTAGTAACTTCTTTCTAATTCTCTCTCTTTATATTTATAGATTTCTATTTCCTTTTACTTTTTAGGTTTAAGGGTACATTCTGAAATTGAGGGCTGAGAGTGTTTCATGCCCAAGTGGGTTTGTGACAACACTCGATGTCTTTTTAGTGAAAGAGGACTAGTTGAGGGGTTATCTATCCATCACAGGATTAGACACCACTTAAGATCCTCAGAATTAATTGAGGTTATGACAGCAAATCAACCTGTAAATCAACCGATGAATCAGCTGCAATCTCGAGTTGCGGAAGTTCAGGATGAGAATGAGGTGCAGCATGCACCCCAGCCTCATACTTTACGAGATTACTTACAACTGGCGGGTGTGAGCACCCCTTCTTGTATGATTTTTCTAGGAAACACGGGAAATATGGATATCAAACCTGGAGTGATCCAACTCCTTCCAAAGTTCCTTGGACTTGAATCTGAATACACTTGCATGAATTTAACGGGGTTATAGCCACTTTATACTTTCCTAACATGGCTGAGGACATGGTCAAGCTGAAACTCTTTCCTTTCTCCTTGAAAGAAAAAGATAAGACGTGGTTGCACTCACTACATCCACGATCTATTGGCACATGGAATGACATGATGAAGGAGTTCATAAAAAAATTCTTTCCATATCATAAGACGAACACCATCAGAAAGTCGATCATGAACTTCGCCCAAAGGGAAGATGAAACATTCTTCCAATGTTGGGAGCGGTTTAAGAATCTCGTCAGTTCATGCCCATAACACGGTTTTGAAACATGGCACATAACAACTTTCTTCCACGATGGATTGACATCTTTCATGCGCCAATTTGTCGAGACGATGTGCAATGGGGAGTTCATGAAAAAAAATGTCGATGAGGTGTGGAACTATTTTGACAAACTCGCTGAAACTGCACAATTATGGGACATCTCCCCTAAATCTATCACCACATCTAAGCTTACTCAAGCAAGGGAGAGAGATGGGATATACTTGCTGAAAGATGATGATAATATAAATGCTAAAGTGGCCAGTCTCGCAAGGAAGGTCAAGGCCATGGAACTTAAGAAGGATAAGGTTAAGAAAGTTGTTTACGGTATTTGTGCTTTCAACATACATACAACTGAAAATTGCCCAACGATACCTGCTTTATAAGAGGCACTGAATGAGCAATCGAACGCCGTGAACAACTACCAAAGACATTTCAGAGGTGTTGAAACAAGTGAAGGTCAATATTCCTTTACTGGATGCGATTAAACAAATACCTTCATATGTCAAATTTCTAAAAGACTTGGGCTCGACTAAGATGCGGCAAAGTATCAAAAAGAAAAATTTTTGACATAAAAAGTGAGTGTCATCCTCAAGCAAGATGTGACACAGAAATACCAAGATCCCGGTAGCCCAACCATTGCTTGTGTAATTGGGAATTACCGCATTAAACACGCACTTTTTGACGTAGGAGCGAGCGTAAATCTGATTTCTTACTCAGTCTATGAACAGGTAGGTTTGGGTGAATTGAAACCCACCCGAACCACATTACAACTTGCTAATCGCTCAGTTTGTGTACCGAGAGGGATAATTGAGGATGTGTTGGTCCAAGTTGACAAATTCTACTATCCGATAGATTTTATCGCCCTAGATACTCAACCCACCGTGGACTTGAGCACTCAAATTCTTGTCTTTCTTGGTCGCCCATTCCTTTCCACATCAAATGCAATCATTAATTGCAGGAATGGAATCATGAGTTTGTCTTTTAGAAATATGACATTAGAGTTGAATATCTTTTTCAATGTGGGCAAACAGTTAGAGGATGATGACGATTCCCATGACATTAACATGATTGACTCTTTCATGGAAGATAAAACACTTTTAACCTTATCTTCTGACCCTTTAGAGACGTGCCTAACCCACTCTCATGATTGTGATGATGATATGATTAGGGAGATGGGGACTATACTGGATACCGTGCCGGTACTTGAAGTTAACCGGTGGAGTCCACAATTTGAAGAATTACCCCAAACTGATGTAGTTCCTCTACCGTCTAACCTCAAGGCACCGAAGCTTGACCTAAAACCTTTGCCCTTTAATTTAAAATATGTCTATTTAGGTCAAGATGAGACATACAAAGTGGTGATTTCTTCCCACCTTGAGCAAGAACAAGAGAGTATACTTATCTCTACTCTCATTGAGCATAAGGGAGCCCTAGGATGGTCAATTACGGACCTCAAGGGAATTGACCATTTGATTTGTACTCACCACATTTATCTATAGGATAATGCGAAGACCTCTCGGCAACCACAACATAGATTAAATCCAAACATAAAGGAAGTGGTTAAGGCCAAGGTTCTTAGGCTATTGGATGTGGGTATCATATACTTTATATCCGATAGTCAATGGATGAGTCCAACTCAAGTGGTTCCTAAGAAGTCAGGAATCACCATCATAACCAATGCTGACAATGAACTCGTGCCGACTAGAATCACTACTAGTTGGAGAATGTGCATTAACTACAGGTAGTTGAATACCATCATGAGGAAGGACCACTTTCCTTTGCCCTTTATCGATCAAATTTTGAAAAAGCTAGCTGGTCATTCCTATTACTGTTTCCTTGATGGATATTCGAATTACAATCAGATCGAGATAGCCCTTGAAGACCAAGAAAAGACCACGTTCACATGTCCCTTTGGCACATTTGCTTACCGAAGGATGCCATTCGGACTGTGTAATGCCCCCACCACTTTTCAGAGATGTATGTTGAGTATTTTTTTCTGATATGGTGGGGCAATATTTAGAGGTCTTCATGGACGATTTCTTGGTTTTTGATCCATCCTTCATTGAATGCTTGGAAAATTTGAAAAATGTGCTGAAGCAATGTGAGGAAAAAAATTTGGTACTGAATTGGGAGAAGTGCTATTAAATGGTTCGCAAGGGAATTGTCCTTGGACATATCATCTCGTCCAAGGGAATTGAGGTAGATAAGGCTAAAATTGATCTTATCTCTAACTTACCTTCACCTAAGAACATATGAGACGTGCGATCTTTTTAAGACACGCGGGATTTTACAGAAAAGTCATAAAGGACTTTAATCACCTAGCTCGTCCTTTATGCAATCTACTTCAAAAGGATGCACTATACGAGTAGACTGAGCAATGCCAGGAAGCTTTTACTAAGCTCAAGGGCATGTTAACCACTGCATCTATTATGCAGGCACTCGACTGGAGCCTTCCTTTTAAATTTATGTGCGGCACGTCTGATTATGCTCTTGGGGTGGTTTTAGGATAGAGAAAAGAAAAGAAGCCCTACGTTATTCAGTACGCAAGTAGAACTCTAAATCTTACCCAAGTGAACTACTTTACTACAGAAAAGGAACTCTTAGTTGTGGTGTTCACTTTGGACAAATTTAGGTCCTACTTGATCGGATCCAAGATCATCATTTTCATAGATCATGCGATACTTAAGTATCTTCTTTCTAATAATGATGCTAAGCCTCGCCTGATAAGATGAATCCTCCTACTTTAATAATTTGATTTGGAAATAAAAGATAAAAAGGGAGTAAAGAACGTAGTGGCTGACCATCTTTCTCACTTTGATCTCTTTGATTCCCTTGAGACGACACATATAAATGATATGTTCCCTAATGAACAATTGTTAAAAGTCTCCCACTCACCTTGGTTTGCAGATATTACTAATTATCTTGCTACAGGTTTCACGCCGACACATTGGACTGTGGAAGATAAGAAGAAATTTTTTACCGAAGTATGCAAATTCTTATGGAATGATCCATATCTGTTTAAATATTATTCAAACCAAATCTTAAGGAGATGTGTATCGGATAATGAACAGCAAAGTGTCATCTCCTTCTATCATTCTCAGGCCAGTGGTGGTCACTTTTCTGCTAAAAAAACCATAGCTAAAACTCTGCAGTGCGGCTTTTACTGGCCAACTATGTTCAAGGACACTTATGAGTTTTGCAAAGCTTGTAAGCATTGTCAGAAATTTGGAGTATTGTCCCGTCGAAATATGATGCCCTTGAACCTCATTCTGATCATTGAAGTATTTGATTGTTGGGGCATCAATTTCATAGGGTCATTCCCCAAATCTTTTGGAAATTTATATATTTTGCTTGTCGTAGACTATGTCACTAAATGGGTTGAAGCAATTCCATGCCGGAATAATAATCATCAAACAGTCATTAAATTCTTAAAAGAGAACATCCTTTCCCAGTTTGGAACACCTCGAGCCATCATTAGTGATGGACGTTCACATTTTTGTAATAGGCCATTTGCGAACTTAATGAAGAAATATGGCATCTCCCGCAAAGTGATCACTTCATACCATCCTCAAACAAGTGGGCAAGTTGAGATATCCAATAGGAAAATTAAACATATCTTGGAAAAGATGGTTAACCCTAACTGTAAGGATTGGTCAATCCAATTGACCGATGCCTTATGGGCTTACTGTACTGCATTCAAAACCCCTATTGGAATGTCGCACTTTAAACTTGTTTATGGGAAGGCCTACCACTTGCCTGTTGAGTTGGAATATAGAGCTTACTAGGCTATTAAAAATCTAAACTTCAACTTGGACAATGCTGACTAGCTACTCAAACTTCAGTTAAATAAACTTGAAGAAATCCGGAATGATGCGTACGAGAACTTGAGAATTTACAAGGACATGTTGAAGGTGTTTCATGACCAACATATTCTTCAAAAATCATTCATACCAGGTCAGAAAGTCCTCTTGTACAATTCTCGGTTACATATCATTTCAGGTAAGCTCCGATCTCGTTGGACCAGTCCCTTCACTATTACTAATGTTTATCCTCATGGGGCTGTCGAGATTCGAAATCCAAACAATGGCAATGAATTCAAAGTGAATGGACATTGATTAAAGCTATTTTTGAGAAATTTGATTTAGAGGACATGTCCATACTTCTAACTGATCCTATGTACCAGGATTGATCTCCTAGTCTAATGGAGGTATAGGTAGGTTTATCACTTTCATAGGACTAGGGTAGTTTGCTTCTGCTATTTTAGGATAGTTTGCTTATATTCTGTTGAGTTTTGTTTTATGCTAACCCATCTTTACACTTAGATCATTGGAAAAGCCTCAGAATTCCTTCTTCATGTATTACCTTTCCATTACTTCCCTCTTTTTTTCATTGCCTCTTTTGCATTACATGCTTAATCCTTTTACATTGAGGATAATGTAGATTTTTCGGTTGGGGATGGGGTATTAGGTAATCTAATCAGTATTTTCTCAGTTTTGAGCAAAATTTTAAAAATTTTCAATGATTCAAGTAGAAATTTGATTGGAAAGCAATGAATAGTATACTTAAGAATGCTTTGAGTATGATAAGATAGAGATTGAATTTTGGATTGTTAGAGTTAATCATCTAAGTAATTTATCACTTAAGTTCTTGCATTCAATTGATTAAGAGGTAGTTTGAATATCATGTTAATCTAAATTACAAAACACATTCAATTTGTTTTCTGTAAGATGTGCTAGAATTTCTGATTATTAGTACGTGAATCATTGATAGATGGAGAGAATCGACTCTGGAGAATTTTATCCACCTTAAAAGAAGAAAAGAACCAGTTAAAAAAATAGGAAATCGATAAAGAGGTCATGAAAAAGAATGAAAAGACTAGAAAAAGATGTAAAACTAAAAAGAATGAATAAAAATTAACCGTCGATATAAAATCAAAAACTGGAACAAGAAGGAAAGGGGATAAGTTTGGAATCAGTACTTGAGGTTCAAACTGATCTTGAAGTGATGAGCATGGCTAACATGATGAATTGATAGTATTCATACAGGAAGTAAGTTGACTTTCACTAAGCACATTGAAAAACTTCATATACAAATTATGCTTCGATTTAATAGACAAAACTTATTTGATTGGTTGCTTATGCGATTTGGTTCTAGGTTTTTCAAAATCTTATAAAAGCATGGAAAAAGCACATACAAAAGATACCTTCGATGACATCAAAGTCTGTTTGACGTCATCGAACGGATCATAGAAAGTTACGTAGAGTTACGCGGAGTGCATAAATTTGAGGCAGTTTTCAGATTTTTCCATAGAGGTGCGAAAGGAGGTGTTGCACAACTATAAATAGGAGTGCCCAAGGCATCCCTAGGCATTATCTTGGGTTGGAGGAGTAGAACAAAAGTGGAAAGAGCTATCGTCAAGCGTTCTTCTTCTTCCTTATTTTTTATCCTTTCTTCTAGGGTTTTAGTTCTGATCATGACTATGGTTGGCTAGACCTCTTAGCTAGGACTAAGAGGTGAAGCTTGTAGCATGATGGGATATTTTTTATTGCTTTGATTCATGTTTATGTTGAACTCTCTTTGATTCCAGTTTGATATTTAAGAAATACTTTCAGTTTTTAATGGTTTATTGTGACTCAAATTACAATAGATCTGCGACAACTCTGAGTATGTTCTTTTTATGTATTGAGATTGTGAAATTAGGAAATCTTGTTGTTCACCATCATCCCTTGGGCATGGTTGGATGATGGAATCCCTTCTAATCTTCATGATTCTCTTATGTTTGGTTATCAGATTGGTATATCCTATTGTGAGCCATTGTCTCCTGGGCATGGTTTTATTATGGAATCACTTCCAGTTCTCACACCTCTCATCCATTGAGAATTAGGTCAACGGACATTTAAATTGGTTTTACTGAGATATCTTCCAATTGGATAAGATAGGACTCTGATTCCAGTTGTGTCCTTGAATCAAGCATAGATCTCCCTAATCACTACAAGTGGATCCTTAGAAACCCTAGTTTTCATTAAATCTCTCACAATTACTTCCTTTATTTCTACTTATAGTTGCTTTCAGAATTACTCACAAGATTAGTCCCTGTGGATTCAACCTCGGTCTCACCGAGATTATTACTACATCGCGACCCTACACTTGGGGTTGTGAACATCTAATGTGGATCAAAATGAAAATTTCAAGTCTTTACTTCAAGTCAAGAAAGTTCAAAATCTACTAAGTTCAAGACACTACTAATGTTCAAGTCAAGAAGTGGATTAAGATGGAAAGTTCATGCTTTATTAAGTTTAAGATGATTGAGTTCAAGTTCTATTACATTTCGACTAAAAGAGCAAGCTCATCTTCAACTATAAGCTCTATTGAAGAATCAAGTAGAAGAACAAGTTCTATGAATTTTAAACTTCTCATCTACTTCAATGTTCAGTCTTTTCAGGTATAATAGACCCTAGAAAGACCTTAGGCTAAGGTTCTTTCAAGATATAAACTTAAATGGGTTTTTATACTTATGTTCGACTAAAGTTCAACTAGTCTAAAGATTCTTCGACCAGTCCTAATTTAAACTCAGAAAAATGAAATTTTCCATTCCTTCTTCGACTAGTCGAACAGACTGCTCAACCAGTCGAAGAGAGGCCTTCAACCAGTCAAGGGTTGCTCGACTCGAAGTCCAGCAACTGACCTTGGCACCCTCGACCAGTCGAAGCCCATGCTCGACCAGTCGAGTAGGGCCTAAGACCAGTCGAAGTTCTGTTTTATCTGATTGCACTCGAAATTTAAAAATTTATTAGTTCTTAGACGAGTCAAAAAATGCCTTATACGAGTCGAAGCAACAACTTTTCTACCTATAAATAGAGGTCTTCTTTTAATCCGAGATTACCATTTCAAGTTGATAAAAGCCTTCATTAAGAGGGGGAGAGAGAGAAAGAGAGAGAGAGAGAGAGAGAGAAGTCCTCATTATTGTTAAGATATTGCATGTTATATTTAATATTCTTTTAATAACTTTTTTGTTTCGATTCCTTAATCTCCTATTTTATGAATCTTATTATATAAAGAGAGTAAATACTCTTCTTAGAGATCTTGAGGAATTTAAATAAGTAGCCATTGGTTTGAATCTATTTAAAATCAATATAGAACCTAAAACCCTTGTTTATATGATTGAACATTGAATAATCTACTACAAGAGAAGCGGTTCTACAGGCTACATCAACAGATACGTCTTTAAGGTTAAGATAAGTATATTCTATCTTTCGTTTTTGGTTTTACTAAGACAGCGAGAAAGTCTCATTTGTTAGTTTTTCTGAGATAACCAGAAAATCTCAGTGAGGGGTTTTTTGTTTGTGATAGCCCTTTAAAATCACAACTATATTAGGTTTTAAGGTGACCCTGTGAAAACCTTGTTTATAATAAAAGCCAATATCACATGGATAGTGATTATTGGGAGTGGAGTAGGTGTGGGTATTTGAGAACAGTTGTTGTACACACCGAACCACTATAACTCTTGGTGTTGTGGTGAATGTTTACATTTTTGCATTTGTGGAGAATGGTTATAATTTTATTTATGCAAAAGTGGTGAATGTTTGTAATAGATAGCTTTATTTTCTCTTGCTTGGTTTGAGATCTTGATTCTTATAATTGTTCGTGAAATAAGGTTGTCCTACATAAACCTTGTTTTAGGTGTAGGTTGTCCTACGAACTAGTTTGAATCAATTTTTCAATACTAGTACGATTGAGTTTTCAAATTTATTTATTATTTTAGAACTTTAATTTTTATTTGGCATAGTCCTATTCACCCCCTCCTCTAAGACTGTTAAGCTCGCCCCTTTTCAGTCTTCCTCTACAATAACTTATGAGTAGATTAAATATATGCAACCTTAAGTTGTAGGATCATGATTAAATAAGTTTTGATTTAGCTGATCATACTCATCAAGTTACATCTTGATAACCACCCACCTCGATCGTCTGTTTTGATAGAAGAATCAGGTATTATTTTTTTTTTATTTCTTTGGTTTTTTAATACTATATTAATTGTAATGGGTCATACATTTAAATATTAATAAAATTGACATTGTTTAACCTTCTTTTATTTATCTGTACATTCTTGTTCCTTTGAGAAATATTGACTTGAAAGTATTGGTGAAAGAAAAAATCCTTAAGTCCGTAGATTTATGTCTATTGTCATAAGGTAAAAAGAATCCATTCAGAAGGGATAACCCTTACCCTTTCACAAATTGTTTGAACATCAAGCGCAACTGGTGGTTGCGAGGATAATTGGATCCTATGTCCAGTGTCCAATTTGTCCATCTCATTGAGAGAATACCCTCAGTTCAATCAAACCTTGAGCTGAGTAGAATCTGGTATGCTCGTGCATCATACCCACAAATGAAAATTGAATATAGCCCTCGTTCAAACTTATGGCTTTATTTGATTGAATTTGCAATAATACTCTTTTGGCATGCCTAGTGGGACCCAACAGGTTTTATATTTCTTATTAGAAAAAATGCATCCTAAATAAAAAAGACTAAATCTCTGATAGATATTGTAATGCCCTGAAATTCGGGGGTCGAGCATAACTCAGTTCGCGAGTTTCAAAACATCACTTATGCAACATATGTGATGATAGATGTATGTTGTCTGTATGAGTACATAAAACATGGAATAGATTAATCCAAACTGCAAACATAATTCAGGGATAAGTAATAGATGCAAGCGGAAGACTTAAAGAAACATAAGTGTACATGTGTAAGTCCCTGAAATACATATACATACCAGGTCATATTTACAAGTGTTACTATCAAAATTACAAGTATCAAATGACATCATCTATTCCCAAAAAGAAATCCCAGAATATCCAGCGCATCAGTACATGGCTCACAAGAACCCGCCTGAAAACTGCGTGAAAGAAAATGAAGCCTCATCATCCTCGAACTCCTGCTCTGCCTCAGGGGTCGCATCAACATCTGCAACTAAGACAGAGTATGGTAAGTGTTTAAACACCGCCCCAGAACGTGGGAGTGAGTGATCAACTCAATGGAACAATAAAGTAAAGGTTAACATGTTATCAATTCAATCAAGCAGTAATGATAAAGCAGAACAATCAAACATGTCCTAAGTACTCTTGTTAGTGCAAGGATATATGTAGAATGATGCGTGCCCTCGCGCGTACACCCTCGGTGTCTTCATCTTACGTTACGTATGACACCACCTCAAGTGCTCCACCTATTCCAAGCACATGTAATGCGGTACATGGACATGATTACCAAGTTATTATTAGTCCTTTTCATACAGCAGGATTGGGAAGCTAAGGTACCTTCCTCATATCAATTTCCAAATAGTGATCCATTCTAGGGTCGTCAGTCCTAGACAATCTCATACGATCATATGATTTTAGGTAGTTACAAAGGGCTTGTCACCAATCAATGCACGCCTATCATACCTTCATTACTACAATAAGGCTCGTCACCTCAATGCGGTATCCAGGTATGCTCGAGGTCACTATAAAGGGTTCGTCACCAATCAATGTAGGCCGACAACACAAATATAGTGTCCCATACCACCATAATCAGCTCACGAGTTTGGTTGCTCACTAGTCACTACGGGGAGGCTCGTCACCCCAGCGTAGGCCGACAGCTAGACCACGGTGTCCCATACCACCATGTCCTGCTCATGAGTCTTAGCGGATCAAGGTACCAAGGTTAATAGGATTTTATCGATAAGTTTGATACCCTAAATTCAAACAATAGTGTCCATACATGGTGAACATACATCAGACAATCGGGTTACTTGACGAACTCGACTAGCACGAGTGCACGTTGGGTTGAACGACATAGAGTGCACAAACACTCCGTGTGGCCAAACCACTGCCGATAACTCTAATATGACTCGGGTTCGTCAAATTACGTCCTTTGTGGCGAAAGCAACCTCAGCCACGAACTCAAGGTCGATTACCGATTTCCTGGACTATTCATAGTCCCAAACATATTCCATTATAACAGATATTCATATCAACAATTTAGAATAGTAATGGAACAACAATTCAAATCATGTAGTATGTGAGCATTTGCAGAATATCAACTTAACATGGATTTAAACATAAATAATACTTGAAATTAAACAACAAGGAATGTAACTTGCATGTGGGAAATCATACACATCAATAAGAGTGTTGAGAATCGCTCCTCAATGCCTGCAAATAGGATAATATATTACACTTTAGATCATTTAGACATTTCTACAAATACTTAGACTACATAGTGCAACATACATGACGTATGTTGAAATACATGCCTTTGAACAATTCCTTTTGCCAAGGAGTTGTCACACATACAATTAGCACAAGTACACGACAAATAATCATGGCAAGTACATGTTCATATTTTATACGTATACGGTACTTTCTACATATACATAGAATACACAAATCTCAATATAACACATGCATATTAGGAATGCAAAATAAACATAACATTTAGCATGTGAAATCTCATCCATAACAAGAATAAACCATTCACTGGCATTGACAGCCTTGAAAACCATAACCTATACGATTAAAGTCCGCACCTTAAACCAGAAATAGAGCACCGAACTAATTCAGACGATATGTCTTCGTCAACGGCGACAAGATAACCTAAGGCAAGAATAGAAATGAGCTACAACAACACATAAATTATTCTAAGCTCTCAAAACAGATTAGGGTTAGGTTAACTTACCCAAGGATGAACTTAGAATCGTCGGAATAACGATTCAAAAGTGATGGTTCAAGGATGTAGAGTAACAGGAAAGAATCTAAGATGATTCACTAACTTCTCTCTCACTTTCTCTCTCTTTTCCCTCTCTTTCTTAGCTAGGGTTAGGAAATTCGTATGGAAAAGAGAGCTAGGGTTTTAAGGTCTATATATAGGCCTAATATTGATGAAAATAACCCCAGGGCCAAGGTATACTTAGGTTATAACCAAAACAGGCCTCTCTCGATCCAACGAAATACTTCTGGTGGGCCTTTTTCCACGTGCAGTCGGACTTAAGCTCACTGACCATGGATCTAGGTCAGACTGAGTTTTCGTACCGATCGGCTTTACAGATCAGACGTGGCAGACCACACTCAATTCAACGGTCACCGAAACTCGATCAGGTCCACAAGCACTATGACATGCCTGGGCCATCTTCCCTGATCAGAGGGTGAAATTGGGTCAGAATCCAACGGTCAGATTGCTTAAAATCGTCGCGCAAGTGACACAACTCAGATTTCATAAAATCACTTTTAATTTCTCACCGTTCTCACACTCTTCACTCCGAGCTCAATCAAATCGACCCAGGACATCATCTGGACTTGATTTTTGAGGTGATGGCCAAGTCCAACATGGTGACCATAACTGTCTAAGATCATCGCTATCGAACTTTCGACGCGCGGTCCAGGTCCGATCCAAAGTTTCTAAAAATTCCCAAGAACAACTGGATTTAGCGATGAATCCCAGATTTCAGAGTAACATAGCACTAACTAATCTACAGGTTTTGAGTCATGCAAATCAAATTTAAAGTGATTGATGCTAATTTCACAAGCAATAGAGTTTAGCACTAAATAACCCACAAATAACTTCTAAGGAAAATAGAGGTAGTACTCGGGTCTTGGCACAAAATTTTCCAGGTCATTACAGATATTGTGGAAGAAGAAAAAGACTTGGGCTAGCATTATGACCCATTATCGACATTGAAGTAGGATCATCTTCCCATTAAATCTCTAGTGACTTTGTTGCCTTCTTCGATCAATTTGTTAGATGCATGCAAAATTGTTGCTAGATTGTGTAAGTCACAACTTGAGATAAGAAAAAAAAATTAGCCAAAGTCTTGTGAGACTTGAGGCCATTGATAAATACTCTCCCTTACTTCACCCTAGCGGACATGAGGAAGAGCGAATTACTAAGCCCCCAACCAGAGCTAGTCAGTTCGAACCTCAATGCCATCCTTGTCATAACCAAAATGATTAATTTTATAACCACCCAGATTACCATGAATCATAGAGTTATTACCCTATCGAGAGTCAATACTCAGCCGATCCAAGTAACTCAAGGGCAGCTGACTACCCAACCAATATCTTATGGCCACAAAGCTAAACCACTCGAGGCACAACCTCTTGGTGGCTTGGTCAACCATGGTGGAATTCAGAGGGCCAAATACCTTGGGGGGAAACCCTAAGCAATATCAACCACATATCAACGATCACAAGGTTAAGGCGCCTAAGGCGTACCCACTGGCTGCACTTCCCTACCATGACAACTATTAAAGGATGGAGCCACCAGTAGGGAAACTACTGGCCGAGACTCCACACTATCAAGGACAACATAAGAATAAGGCGCTCTAGGGGCAACCATTGACTTCACCTCCTATCCATAACTACTACCAAAGGGTGGAGGTGCTTGGGGTGCAATTGTTGGCTGTACCTTACCCAATGACAATTCCTTATATGACACGGTACCCAAACCTTAAACAGCCACATAGATACCTTGGCTAAGAAAATCCACCAGGATAGAAACGCCTGCTCAGCCGGGATGATGTCATAAGGCTTATCCAGGAGTAAGAATGCAACCAAACGGTCAACGAGTTGCTCAACCGACTTATAGAAAACCATACCCTAAGTCAATCGATTGAAATTTTGAGTTCCCAAGAGGTTTCAGGTTCCCTGAGTTTACTTTATTTTTAAGAGACAATGAGGCCTTCACCATTGAACATATAAGCCACTTCATCATGTAATGCAGTGAAGCTTCCACAAGAACTTCTTGAAGCTCAGGTTATTCACAAATTCCTTAGCAAGAGCTGCCTTTAACTGGTATATAAATCTTTAAACTGTTGAGTGTGAAATATTGTATATTCCTCCCTTATTATACTTTGGTTTTATGAACATTGATTTGTTTAATTGATCTAATTACGCATGTTTTCTCATGCGAGGTGATTTTGAGAGCTAAGGAGAAAAGCACGCTTAAAGCGATGATTTAATGCTCAGCAAATGACCAAGTGGAGGATTAGATCTATGGAGGTTAAGATTAAAGAATTCGTGAGTCCAAGATACAAGGAAATCAAGCAAGGAAAGAAGAAAAATGAAGATTAAAATTATACAAAATTGAAAGTGCAGAAATTGACACTTCGATGCCATCGAAGTGATTGTCGATGACATTGAAGCCATCCTCGATCCCATCACAAAAATCATAAAAATCTGATTTTATTACTGGACATATTCATGCACCCTTAAATGAGTGTTCGATGCCATCAAAGGAGATTCGATGTCATCAAGAAAATACCTTAATTCAAAAGTTCATTTGTAAGACCCCGTCCATTTTGTACCATTTTCAATGCCTATGTGCACGATGATTAACACCCTTGGCGAGACCTGAACTAGCCGTACATAGTACACATCTAGCCATGCATAGTGCACACTCGACTGACCGGAACCCCAAGGCCTCGAAACCTATTTCCTATCGACCGCCCCATCATCGCGATTACGGAGGTACCACCCATGCATTTGAACGACGCTCCATTGGTGAGATACGCTACGAAGAATTGTTGGTGTATCATGTGTGTATGGCACCATATATTTCATTCCACACATGTGCACAACACATGCTATGCACACATGCACCATGCCACACATGGGTGAGAGAATCTCTACCCATGTGTGTGATGTCACACACCCATACCATCCCTCTCTCATGTGTACCCCAAAGTCAACCCTTCTCTATACAACACCTTATGGATGATGTCATCATGCCATGTCACCCTATGTCTCATTTAATCTACTATTAAGTCCTAATCATGCATTATTTTCCATAATCCTTGCCTAAGCAAATCATAACCACATTAATCTAACCTAACCACAAATTTAGCAAATTCTCTATAAATACCCCTTCGATCCTCAACATTTTCAACATTTTGCTACTAAGAGAGAGAGAGAGAGAGAGAGAGAGAGAGAGAGAGAGAGAGAGAGAGGGGAGTGATCTTGATGGGCCACCAATTCCATCCATTTCAACCATCTATCTTAATCATTAAGGTGAGTACACTCCCTCACATTTCTCTTCTCTTATTTCCTTGATTTCTTTCCCATGTAGTGTAGGTGTGAGGACCCACAAAAGAGTGGACCCCCAAGTGAATATGATGACCCATCCAATGGTGTAGATGGCTTAAGAACATAAATAACAACACAATTTGGAAGTTGTGTGGGACCCATTAATAATGGGCCCCACTAGAATATTTGTTAGCCATCTAACTAGTTCATAAGGTCACATGAACCTAGATGGAACCCACCTTGATCTACATATTGTACACATCTTCATTTATACTTGCTATCCATTACAGAACTATCTGATTTTATGAGTTTTCGGCTAACTTTGGACGCATGTGGTCGGTCCCACGTGCACGATATGTAGGGACCACCACTGGGAACTCCTAGCTTGTACCTATGTATGGAGAAATAATGTTACTTAGACCCAAATAGACCCCACTTGATTAGGAATTAGGTCCTAAAATGGGACGAGCAGAGTTGTGCAGGATATTTCTGTGCAGAAATTCCAAGCACCAATGTTTATCCTTGTGCCAAAAATTGTATGTATGCATTTAGTAGGCCATACCTTATGGGTTTTGAAGTCCATATATAATTCTACCAATACACATAACAGTACACCGGAATATGACTCCATTTGATCATGGGAGGCATCCAAAAATGGCCAAAAACCAATTCTGAATTGTTCTTTTTCTTCTACACAACTCTTTCAAAGCACCCATGTTTGAGCCTTCGTAAACAATTGTATATGCATGATTAAGGAGGGACACCTTGTGGGTTTTGAATCCCATATATAAGGCTACCAAATTACATTTTTCCTTTGATAGGAATGAGCCCATGTGATCACAAATGAGACTAGAAAAATGATCCAGGACCAATTCTACGCTGAAAATTTGTTTAATCTGAATTCGTATAGGCCACATCCGTCGGTTGTAAACAATCTCACAAAGTACGAGGCGGGGGTGCTTGATGCACCTCATTCATATCCGAGGTTAAGGTTGTCTTCCTGATTGATTGACCGGTTGATTTGTAGCCATCACTTCAATTAACTCTGAGAATCTCGAGTGGTGTCTAATCCTGTGATAGATAGATACCCCTCAACCAATCCTCCCTCACTGAAAAGACATCGAGTGTTGTCACGGACCCACTTGGGCATGAAACACTCTCAGCCCTCAATCTCAGATTCTAACTATCACGCCCCAGACTTGGTCACCAGACACACAAGGAACCTGATAGCCGGTTCTGATCGCAACAGCCTCCGTAGTACCCCATTCTCGGCTCCTAAGGCAGGTTCCGATCTTGGGATCCTACAAAGAGGATTTTCAAAAACATATAATCATTTTCAATACGAACATACCCAAGATCACAGCGAGTACATCTTAGAAATAACAAAGGCACACTTCAACAAATCCATTATAAAATTTGAGCTTTAATACACTGCTGAAGGCAAATACATCTGATAACAAAGGGAAGAAGGAAGAAGATCTGCAACACTGTGTCCTTTGCTCAACTCCTATCCAAGCTCTGCTATTACAACGCTGACCTAGGATCTCCAGCACACATCAATCATGCATAAGCTTATAGAAATCTTAGAGGGTGGTGAAAGTGTGTGACAATAGTGCACAGAAGAATAATAAGGGATACAGGAAGGAAACATGATCAAGGCCAACTCTACTAGCCTTACCAAGGCTGCCATGAATGCAAGAAGCTATACCAAGGCAGTACAATAACGCAGGAAGCCATACCAAGGCTATATATTACAATGAGTATTGTAATGCAATGAATACTAGGCGCAATGACAAGGCGATGCAATATAAGGCTTATACAACCGATGCAAATATAATGCGAAGTAATGTCAGTGCTCATATATAATTCACATATCAAGTACATTTCCATCATAAGGAAATCACCGGGGTCAAGTACACTGCAGGATGATTGCCGCTCTCTAGACTTGCATAGTCAAACGAGTATAAGAGACCTCACTATCCACCAGTGGTCAGCCAATCACCAGTAAGGCTCGACAGTAGCGGACCCATTCACAAGCTGGTCAAACTCAGCCTAGCTATTGCCCTCTTTCTCTCATGCAGGTAAGGCCACACCCCAACCCAACCGACTACACGATAGTGGGAGTCGCGGCCTAACGATGTAAGGTCCTTGTACACTCATGGTTCCACCCGGTCACGGCACTGGGGCAGATCCTTGGTACCATGGAAGTTTTGGAGTTTTCACCCAAGGGCGTCCTATGCACCCCATATGCTTAGGTAATATTTCTAGTGTCCAATCATGGCCATCCACGGTATACCTGTGGAGGCTACGACCCTGATGAAGCAAGGGCGAATATCCACATGCTATGCAATGCCAGATGCATGAATCACACAATCAATCAGGCATCAATTTCAAGATCCAACGTGCTCAAGAGGGGATACTATGTCCCTCGAAGAAGGTAATATGTAATGCCCAATGGCATAACCATAACCACACACACAAAATGTCAACCAAGCATACAATGATGTACATGGGCCATGAAGATGAATCTAAACACGCTATGCGATGATATACAATGCAGTACACTCCTCCTATCCAAGAAGGGACCAAGACTAAGAATTTAGACAATATCTATAAGGAACCAACCTCCAGTGGAGGCCCATTTACTAGGGGTAGTCCACGAGACTAAGAATATAAGCTACAAGACTAAATACTACAGAACTGGCCTTAACAAGAGTCTAAGAGGGGCATCCAATCACACTTAGATATTACCGGGCCTAGAGGGGTCCATAATGGGGACATTTAACCACCATTCCCCAAAAGACATATCAACCATGAACTATATGGATAGAAGGACCAAGGCCCACAATAAAGATAAAAATAGGTGTTCGCATATATATATCCCTCATAATGGGCCATAAGAAAAAGGGTCTAATGCTACCATCAACAACATGGGGCCCCAAGAGGGGAATTAAGGCTCAAGGCCCAATTCCCAATGGCCATAGAATTCCATACATTAAGTTGGACTTGGTGAGCAGCCTGCGTACACAATATATGGTCCAAAAATAAGTTTAAGTTTGGATGAAATGGGCCCCACTACATCAGCCCAATAACTAGAAATTTAAGACCCAATACCATCCTTATCTCAACCCATAAGTCCATCAAAATAGTGGAAGTCGGCCCAATGTATGGCTGGGCTAAGATGGGACGTCCCTGCCCACTCTGGGCCTACTAGATGTCCCAAAAATTTGATTTAAGATGGGGTCCTCATATGATCACTAAAGGTGACCCAAAAGAATGTACTAATTAAGCCCAAGGATTATAAAATATAAGCATCAACACGTACACAAGTTCTCAATGTGGTGGGCCCCACATCTAATAAAGTTTCAGTCATAACAATGTACATTTAAGGCCCCTTGATAAACTTTCGGCGCACTCAACTTCTTGGGCCTGCTAAAGCCCAGAAATTAGTCAATTATGTGGGAATAATCTCATGAAGGCCAATAATACTCACAGGGGGCCCCACGAGATGGAGGGCATGTATACATAAAAGATGAAGTGGGCCCGCTACTAGATTGTGAGTCCAGCAGCAACCCAAGACAGAGAGTGTCCCCATAATCGGGTGATCCAAGGCTTAGACAGTCTGGACCAAACATACGTTAAGATAGGCTCCACATAACATACATTCATATTGGGTTTCCAATAAATGTCCTAGGGCTATGGTGGGCCTTTAACCACCCATAAAGAAACCCATGAGCCTACCCTAGGATCACCCAGGAGGACATCCAACCTCAACTGGTTCCCAAGAGGTAGCTCGCCTCTAACCAAATACAAATCAAGGCCCAGGGCCTAAACCAATCATGGGCCTAATGGGTAATTACACAAAGCCTAACTCATAAGCAATATGGTGGGCCCTTAAGCAAGGTTTGGGCCCAACCATCAAGGTCATAAACCCAAATATTGTGGTGGGCCTACTGGGCAGCCCCATAATCCAACCTTATGGGCAATTTTTATGCTTTATCTAAGTCAGTTGGTCCTCACAACTTGGCCCAAGTACAAGGTTATTTTGGTGGGCAACCAAGGGCCCAACTACTTGCACATTATGGCCCACAAACCCATCACAATAAGTAGTGAAATATAGGCCCAAAGGTCAAGGGCCCTAACTAGAAGATCCAAGATGAATGGGCCTACCAAGGCCAACCAAAACTATGAGCATGGATACAAAATAAAATCCAATGGAGGTGGGCCTCCAAGTAAACATAAATGAAGCCTAAAGACATCTCAGAGAATGACAATCTTATGTGCATAATCCATCCTTAATCTGGTGGGCCATGCTGCCCCAAAACAGGCTATTAGGGGCAACCAGTTCGGGCCCATTGCTGAATTTTCACCCACCTATTTTCGGGCCTGATGGAGCCTAACAATAAATAATGTAAATTAGGTATATGTTCCCTGGTGGCCCACATATAACTCTGTGGGTCCCACCAGATGGGAGGACTGGATTACACATATAAAACAGGTGGATCATGCTGCTGGACTGGAAGTCCAGCAACAATCCAATGGGTCAGGGCATCCCAAGGTGAAGGGTCCTGTGGGCCTAGGCAATTGGCCCAAAAACACATTAAATTAGGTCCAAAAATGAAAAATTCTCAGGGAGGAGGGCCACGTCCCATGTGGACCACAGATGGATGGATGGTAGGGTAACAAATACATCAAGATGGGCCAACAAGGGGGTGGACAGCCCATCTATGGCTGGACGTCCCAGCCTTGGTGTCCCAGCCTAGTGGGCCGGTCCAGCCCTGGCCACCAAATAGATAGGGGTCCGTTGGCCCTGAAAATTAGTAGGTGGGTCCTACCATGGGTGGGAAACCTCCTTGTAAAATGTTAAAATTTTTGGAATAAGAGAAGTATTTAAATTAATTTAAAGAAAATAGACTGTCCAGAAAATATGTTTAACCTGGGTGTCCCAGCCTGGTGGGCAGGTCCAACCCTTGCCACGGTGTGCACAGGGATTCGTTGGCCCTAAAAATTAGCAGGTAGGTCCTACCATGGGTGGCCCACCTCTTTATAAAATTTCAGAACTTTTGAAATAGTAAAAGTATTTTAATTAATTTAAAGAAAATAGACTATGCCCAAAATCTGTTTAGTGTAGATTTTAGACAAGCCCTGATTTGAGCTTCTAATGGGGTGGATTAGTGGCCTTTAAAAATTGGGGAAAAATAGTTTTTGTGTCCCCTCATATGTGTACTACAAAGTGGGGTCCATTTATATGGCCCACCAATGGAAAATGTATTTTATATTTAAGGAATTCCACACTGATATGTTGCTCGAACAGTGTAGAAATTATAGACTAACCACCTCAATTGAGCCACACCTTTAGGACCTCAATCAGGATCAGATGGGGCTAAAATTTGGTAAGCTTATAGGTGGGACATAGGTCTTTAAGAATCAAGCATTGGATGCTGTCAAAGTCCCCACCAAAAGATAAACAATCAAGCCTCAAAATGGTCCAGAATCTATCCAGACAGACTGGACAACAACATATACTTCACAAAAGTAAATTGCAAACATACATTAAATGGGGATTTAACCCCTGGAAATTATTGTGTGGTCCACCCAAGTGGGCCCCACAAATATCCAAACCATCTCATCACCAAAAACAAGCTTACATGCACCCCTTTTTGTGCATTTAGGGGCCACACGTTCAATGGGAGGGACTTGTGAAAACGTCTCCTCTCTATGGATGGTTGGGATCTTGTTGGTCCACAAGGTGGGCTACACACTCATGATCAACACGCTCAGCAAGAAAAGGAGAAGCATCCGGCCATCAGGGGAGGGCTCCACCACTATTGAGCCGTCCCCACACAATCATAACCACAAACAACAATATAAACACATGTAGAACATAGATCTTGTGATGCATGGCCTAGATCTTTGAGATGAATGGTTGGGATGCCATCCCAGCTGACATCCCAACCACATGAAAGGGTCTAGATGACCCATCATACCTAGACAAATAGGGGAAATCCCCATGCAAGAGGTCCATCAAGGGAAGAATCCCATGTATGCACAAGATGGGCCCATTGGCCACATCTAGAAGGTTGTGTAGGATCTCCACCATTGATTGGTGGCTCCTACACATCCCAAATGAGAGAAAAGAAGGGATCTACACCATGAAGAAGGAATGTACATGAAATGGGGAGCACCCACCTTAGATTCTTCACAAAACCTATATCTTCTAGCTCCTCTAGCTCCAAGGAAGAGAAATCAATGGATGAGATAAAGTGATAAGGGCTAGATGGGAGGGGATTAGAGGGAGAAGGGGCTGGAATAATGGAGGGAGGTGGGATGGTTTGGAGTTGTAGGGAAGAAGAGAAGAGAGAGAGAGAGAGAGAGAGAGAGAGAGAGAGAGAGAGAGAGAAATGAGAGCGAAAGAGAGGGAAAAAGGCTTTTAAGGGAAGTAATCATTACCTGTCTTACCCAGGGTAGAGAAAGTGATGATTGTAATAGGGAGATACAAACAAGGTTGTAGGGTAGTAGCCTTTTAGAAATTTCAGCCTAGGGTGACATCATGTGCATGGAAAAATGTGTAAACCATGGTGGGGTCCACCAATCATGCAATCAATGGCTCATATCGATCGATGCTCATAACTTGAGATGTACATATCGGTTTAACGCATGGGACACGGCGTTGGAACCGCGGCGTCGATACGGACAAGATGCATGGGTCTTGAGCTGATCTAAGTTAGGTCAATGTGACCGAACTCGAGGAAGACCGCAAATACTAACTGAAAGTCGCGGGTCACCGAAATTCGATCGGTTAGACCATGGGACCAAGATAAACGAAATGCATATTCACACGCACACATGCACACATATGAACTCGTGTCGGGTCTTACAATCCTCCCACTAATAAAAAAAATTCATCCTTAAAATTGACTAATCCAGGACAAAATAAAAGGCAAAACACCACCATTATATAACAATCATCATATAAGGAATGCAATACAAATAATCATATATCAACCATCAAACAAATGAGGATAGTGCTCTCTAATCTCGGCCTCGCATTCCCAAGATGCCTCAACCTCTAAATGATGACCCCATTGCACCTTCACCAAGGGAATGACCTTGGTCCTAAGGACCTGCTCCTTCCAATCAAGAATACAGATCGGCTGCTCGATGTAGGAAGCATCCTCACGGACCTCGAGTGGCTGCCAATCAATCACAGGAATGTTATCCGACCCACACTTTCGCAATATAGAAACATGGAACACATCGTGGATCGCGGACAACTTAGGAGGTAAGGTAAGCCTGTAGGCCACAGCGCCCACGCGATTAGTAATCTCAAAAGGTCCAATGAATCTCAAGGCAAGCTTGCCCTTCATACCAAATCGAACCACGCCTTTCATAGGCGAGGTCTTAAGATATACCATGTCCCCAACTGCAAACTCGAGGGGTCGACGCCAACAATTAGCAAAACTCTTCTGTCGGCTCTGAACTATGCGCATCCTCTTCCTGATAACATCAATAACCTCCGACGTCTGCTACACAAGCTCGGGACCTAAGAGACGATGCTCTCCAACCTCGGTCCAACAGCTATGAGATCTGCACGATCTGCCATAAAGTGTCTCAAAAGGAGCTATGCCGATAGTCACCTACCAACTATTGTTGTACGCGAACTCGGCGAGGCATAAATGCTCGTCCTAACTACCCGCAAAGTCAATCACACAGGCTCTGAGCATATCCTCAAGTGTCTAGTTGACCCCTTTCGATCTGCCCGTCTGTCTACGAATGATAAGCGGTTCTAAGATGCAAAGTGGTCCCCATTACCTGCTAGAAACTTCTCCAAAAGTGATACATAAATCTAGAATCTCGGTCAAAAATGATAGAAACTGGAATGTGATGCAGTCTCACTATCTCCTCAATGAATACCTTTGTAAGCCTGTCCATAGTCCAGGAAGCATGCATCGGAATGAAATGAACCGACTTCATTAGACGATCGACGACAACCCAAATAGTATCGTGACTGCACTGAGTCCTCGGCAAACCCGCGATGAAATCCGTCGACACATGCTCCCACTTCCACACTGGAACTCTCAACGGCTGCAAGGGACCAGGGGGTCTCTAGTGATCGGCCTTGACACGCTGGCATGTATCACACTCAGCCACGAAGCTAGCAATCTGGCATACCTATCCCTAACCAGAAATATTGCCTTGACAATTAAACAAGCTAACAAACTCAACGTCGGCAATACAAACAAATCAACGGGTAGGAACATCTCAACAACCAAGACAAAACATGATAAACAACATCGCTCTAACAAAGCGGTCTTCCCAAAAAGTGTTGATACTGACAATCCCTTACGGCAGACTCTAATAGCAATCTGATCAAACAAAAGCCCTTGGATACAAAAAGGTGTGATACACCAGAACACAAGACTTACACACGGAGATAGGGAGAATACCCTCAACGATAACTAAGGGTTCTACTGAGTTGCGCAAAATAAGTCAAGCCTGAGCTGGCCGGGGAGATGTCTGTCCCCTCAGCGGTCTCTACTGCTACTGTTGTTGCTATGACAGTCTATATTGTTGTCTTGGCTACTGTCGGGGTCTTGGTAGCAGAAGCCACTGTCGCTGTTGAAAAAGAAAAGGGCACTCGCACCTCCGATGCCCTATCTACCTACATCCATAGAAAATACCAAAAAATGGTCTAGAAGAAGGAGCTGCTGGCTACGCCAATGATGAAGCTAACTGGGAAGAATATGGCACTAGTTGTGCTGCACGTGCTACTAATGCTCTGGTAGCTCGATGGGCTACACACCTCTGCCGCTGTCGACGCTGTCGGGAGCTACCGAAGAGGGCCTGCCTCTTCTGGTCTCCTCCCTAAAGTCAAAATACCGCCAACGGGGCTCGCTGCAGAGTTGAATCTCTCAAAAGGGGGCTCGCATGCTCCTGTTCCACCTGTCCACGCATCTTAGGAATGGGCTAACGGGTCTATAGAATAGCAATGATGACCTGCATCAACTGCTGGAGATGCTCAGCTCCTATAGGAATCAACAGATAAATGGGGGCGGCACTGGCCTCTGGCGGAGGCATGGGTGTGGCAGGAGCCTCAGGAATAGGTCTGGCAGGCTCAAGAGGAGGAACAAGAATCTTAGATGGTGGAGCAAAAGTCACTCAGGTCGCTGGAGCAAAATGAGAACCACGACCAGGGGCACCACGACCACGGGCGCCCCGCTTAGGTGGCATCATCTACAATAAACAAGGATGATGACACATAATGTTAAAATATTACAGGCTAAAATGAAAGGAAGGTCCTCGGGACACTACTTGTCCCAGGCTTGCAGCAGATATGTGATGTAATCCTAAGTTATTCCAAAATTACTTGTTATGCTCTTATACCAACTCCTATCACGCCCCAGACTCAGTCACCGGACTCACAAGGAACTTGATAGCCGGTTTTGATCGCAACAGCCTCTATAGTACCCCATTCTCGGCTCTTAAGGCAGGTTCCGATCCTGGATCCTACAAGGAGGATTTTCATAAACACATAACGATTTCCAATACGAGCATACCCAAGATCACAGTAAGTACATCTCAGAAATAACAAAGGCACACATCACAAAATTCACTATAAATTTAAGCTTTAAAACACTGCTAAAGGGAGATACATCTGATGACAAAGGGAAGAAGGAAGAAGATCTGCAACACTGGGACCTCGGCTCAACTCCTATCCAAGCTTTGCCGCTACGATGCCGACCTAGGATCTCCTGTACGCATCAATCGTGCATAAGCTTATAAAAAGCTTAGAGGGTGGTGAAAGTGTGTGACAATAGTGGTAGAAGAATAATAAGGGATACAAGAAGGAAACATGATCAAGGCCAACTCCACTAGCCTTACCAAGGCTGCCATGAGCACAAGAAGTTATACCAAAGCCGTACAATAATGCAGGAAGCCATGCCAAGGCTATAAAATGCAATGAGTACTGTAATGCAATGAGTACTGAGTGTCATGCCAAGGCGTTGCAATATAAGGCTTATATAGCCGATGCTAATGTAATACGAAGTAATGCCTGTGCTCATATACAATCCACATATCAAGTACATTTCCATCATAAGGAAATCACTGGGGTCAAGTACACTGCAGGATGACTGCCGCTCTCTAGACTCGCATAGTCAAACGAGTGTAAGAGACCTCACTACTCGCTAGTGGTCAGCCAATCACTAGCAAGGCTCAACGATAGTGGACCCATTCACAAGCTGGTCAAACTAAGCCTAGCTATTGCCCTCTTTCTCTCAGGCGGGTAAGGCCACACCCCAACCCAACTGACTACACCTAACGGTGTAAGGCTCTTGTGCGCTCATGGTTCCACTCGGTCACGACGCTGGGGCAGATCCTTGGTACCATGAAAGTTTTGGGGTTTTCACCCAAGGACATCCTATGCACCCCATATGCTCAGGTAACATTTCTGGTGTCCAATCATGGCCATCCACGATATACCTGTGGAGGCTACGACCCTGATGAAGCAAGGGTGAATATCCACATGCTATGCAATGCCAGATGCATGAATCACACAATCAATCAGGCATCAATTCCAAGCATCCAACGTGCTCAAGAGGGGATACTACGTCCCTTGGAGAAGGTAACAAGCAATGCCCAATGGCATATCCATAACCACACACACAGTGCTAATCAAGCATACAATGATGTACATGGGCCATGAAGATGAATCTAGACGTGCTATGTGGCGATATACAATGCAGTACACTCATCCTATCTAAGAAGGGACCAAGACTAGGTATTTAGACAATATCCATAAGGAACCAACCTCCAATGGAGGCCCATTTACCTGGGATAGTCCACGAGACTAAGCATATAAGCTACAGGATTAAATACTACAGAAATGGCCCTAACAAGAGTCTAAGATGGGCATCCAATCATACTTAGATATTACCAGGCCTAGAGGGGTCCATAATGGGGACATTTAACCACTATTCCCCAAAAGGTATATCAACCATGAACTATATGGATAGAAGGCCCAAGGCCTACAATCATGATAAAAATAGGTGGCCACATACATATATCCCTCATAATGGGCCATAAGAAAAAGGGCCTAATGCTACCTTCAACAACATGGGCCCCTAAGAGGGGAATTAAGGCTCAAGGCCCAATTCCCAATGGCCATAGAATTCCATACATTAAGTTGGACTTGGTGGGTAACCTGTGTACACAATGAATGGTCTAAAAATAAGTTTAAATTTCAATGAAATGGGCCTCACTACATCAGCCCAATAACTAGCAATTTAAGCGGGCAACCAAGGGCCTAATACCATCCTTATTTCAGCCCACAAGTCCATCAAAATGGTGGAAGTCGGCCCAATGTGTGGTTGGGCCAAGCTGGGACGTCCTTGTCCACTCTGGGTCCATTAGATGTCCTAAAAATCTGATCTAAGATGGGGTCCTCATATGATCACTAAAGGTGACCCAAAAGAATGCACTAATTAAGCCCAAAGATTATAAAATATAAGCATGCAATACGTACACAAGTTCTCAATATGGTGGGCCCCACATCTAATAAAGTTTCAGCCATAACAATGTACATTTAAGGCCTCTTGATAAACTTTCGGTCCACTCAACTTCTTGGGACTGTTAAAGCCTAGAAATTAGTCAACTATGTGGGAATAATCTCATGAAGGCCAACAATACTCACAGGGGGCCCCACCAGATGGAGGTTGTGTATACATCATAAAAGATCAAGTGGGTCCGCTACTGGATTGTGAGTCCATCAGCAGCCTAAGACAGAGAGTGTCCCCATAATTGGGCGATCCAAGGCTTGGATGGCCTGGACCAAACATACGTTAAAATAGGCTCCACATAACATACATTCATATTGGGCCTCCAATAAATGTCCTAGGGCCTATGGTGGGCCTTTAACCACCCATAGAGAAACCCATGAGCCTACCCTAGGATCACCCAGGAGGACATTCAACCTCAACTAGTTCCCAATAGGTAGCCTGCCTCTAACCAAATACAGAGCAAGGACCAGGCCCTAAACCAATCATGGGCCTAGTGGGCAATTACACATAGCCCAACTCATAAGCAATCTGGTTGGCCCTTAAGCAAGGTTTGGGCCCAACCATAAAGGTCATAAACCCACATATTATGGTGGGCCTAGTGGGCAGCCTGGTAATCCAACCTTATGGGCAATTTCTATGCTTTATCCATTGAGTAGGTCCTCACAACTTGGCCCAAGTACAAGGTTATTTTGGTGGGCAACCAAGGGCCCAACTACTTACATATTATGGCCCACAAACCCATCACAATAAGTAGTGAAATACAGGCCCAAAGGTCAAGAGACCTAACTAGAAGATCCAAGATGAATGGGCCTACCAAGGCCAACCAAAACTATGAGCATAGATCTAAAATAAAATCCAATGGAGGTGGGCCTCTAAGTAAACATAAATGAAGCCCAAAGACATCTCAGAGAATGATAATATTATGTGCATAATTCATCCTTAATCTGGTGGGACATGCTGCCCCAAAATAGGCTATTAAGAGCAACCAGTTTGGGCCCATTGCTGAATTTCTAGCCCACTTATTTCTAGGCCTAATGGAGCCCAACAATAAATAATATAAATTAGGTATATGTTCCCTGGTGGCCCACATATAACTCTGTGGGTCCCACCAGATGGGAGGACTGGATTACACACATAAAGCAAGTGGACCATGCTTCTGGACTGGAAGTCCAGCAACAATCTAATGGGCCTGGGCGTCCCAAGGTGAAGGGTCCTATGGGCCTGGGTAATTGGCCCCAAAACACATTAAACTAGGTCCTAAAAATGGAAAATTCTCAAGAAGGTGGGCCACGTCCCACGTGGACCATAGATGGATGGATGGCGAGGTAACAAATACATCAAGATGGGCTAACAAAGGGGGTGGATGGCCCAGCCTAGTGGGCCGGTCCAGCCCTAGCCACCAAATGCACAGGGGTCCGTTGGCCCCAAAAATTAGTAGGTGGGTTTGAACATGGGTGGGACACCTCTTTGTAAAATTTCAAAATTTTTAGGATAGCAAAAGTATTTTAATTAATTTAAAGAAAATAGACTATCCAGAAAATCTGTTTAACCTGTGTGTCCCAGCCAGGTGGGCCGGTCCGGACCTTGTCACAATGTACACAAGGATCCGCTGGCCCCAAAAATTTGCAGGTAGGTCCTACCATGGGTGGGTCACCTCTTTGTAAAATTTTAGAATTTTTGAAATATCAAAAGTATTTTAATTTATTTAAAGAAGACATACTATCCCCAAAATCTGTTTAGTGCAGATTTCAGACAGGCCCTGATTTAAGCTTCCAATGGGGTGGATTAGAGGCCTCTAAAAATTGGGAAAAAATAGTTTGTGTCCCATCATATGTGTATTAAAAATTGAGGTCCATGGATATGGCCCACCAATGAAAAAATTATTTTATATTTAAGGAATTCCACACTGATATGTTGCTCGAACAGTGTAGAAATTACAGACTAACTACCTCAATTGGGCCACACCTTTGGGACCTCAATCAGGATCAGATGGGGCTAAAATTTGGTAGGCTTATAGGTGGGATATAGTTCTTCAAGAATCAAGTATTGGATGGTGTCAAAGTCCCCACCAAAAGATAAACAATCAAGCCTCAAAATGGTCCAGAATCTGTCCAGACAGACTGGACAACAACATATACTTCACAAAAGTAAATTGCAAACATACATTAAATGAATATTCAACCCCTGGAAATTATTGTGTGGTCCACTCAAGTGAGCCCCACAAATATCCAAACCATTCCATCACCAAAAACAAGCTTGCATGCACCCCTTTTTGTGCATTTAGGGGCCACACGTTCAATGGGAGGGACTTGTGAAAACGTCCCCTCTCTATGGATGGTTGGGATCTTGTTGGTCCACAAGGTGGGCTACACACTCATGATCAGCACTCTCAGCAAGAAAAGGAGAAGCATCCGGCCATCAGGGGAGGGCTCCACCACTATTGAGCCATCCCCATACAATCATAACCACAAATAACAATATAAACACATGTACAACATAGATCTTGTGATGCATGGCCTAGATCTTTGAGATGAATGGTTGGGATGCCATCCCAGCCATATGCAAGGTTCTAGATGACCCATCATACCTATAGAAATAGGAGAAATCCCCATGCAAGGGGTCCATCAAGGGAAGAATCCCATGCATGGACATGCATGCACAAGATAGGCCCATTAGCCACATCTAGAAGGTTGTGTAGGATCTCCACCATTGATTGGTGGCTCCTGCACATCCCAAATGAGAGAAAAGAAGGGATCTACACCATAAAGAAGAAATGTACACGAAACGGGGAGCACCCACCTTGGATTCTTCACAAAATCTATATCTTCTAACTCCTCTAGCTCCAAGGAAGAGAAATCAATGGATGAGATGAAGTGATAAGGGCTAGTTAGGAGGGGATTAAAGGGAGAAGGGGCTGGAATAATGGAGGGAGGTAGGATGGTTCGGAGTTGCTAGGGAAGAGGAGAAGAGAGAGAGAGAGAGAGAGAGAGAGAGAGAGAGAGAGGGAGAGAGAGAAATGAGAGGGAAAGAGAGGGAAAAAGGCTTTTAAGGGAAGTAATCGTTACCTCTCTTACCCAGGGTAGAGAAAGTGATGATTGTAGTAGGGAGATACAAACAAGGTTGTAGGGTAGTAGCCTTTTAAAAATTTCAGCCTAGGGTGACATCATGTGCATGTAAAAATGTGTAAACCATGGTGGGGTACACCAATCATGCAATTAATGGCCTACATCGATTGATGCTCATAACATGAGATGTACATATCGGATTAACGCACAAGACGCGGCGTTGGAAATGCGGCCGGGATACGGACAAGATGGCATGGGTCTCAGGCTGATCCGATCCGAGTCAACTTAACCAAACTCAAGGAAGACCACAAACACTAATCGAAAGTCGTGGGTCGCCGGAATTCGACCGATTGGACTGCGGGACCAAGGTGAACGAAATGCATACTCACACGCATACATGCACACATATGAACTTGGGTCGGGTCTTACACTAACCTAAACTTAAAAATGAAGAAAGGAAATAGAAATTTAGAAATAGAAAGAAAGAGAGAGTTTGGAGAGAAGTTACCAAATTAGACGTTCCTAATTAAAATCCTACAAAACAAAACAAAACAAGTCAGTTTCTAAAATAGGAATTATAAAATTAGTAAGTTTCTAAAAATAAAAATAGAAAGTAAACTCGTTTCTAGAAATAAAAGAAATTCTAGAATTAGAAAGTTTCTAAAAACAGAAAATAAATCCTAATCCTAAAAATAAAAAAATAAAAAAATCAGAAAGAGATTACCAATTTAGAAAGTCTATATTAGAATCCTATAAAACAGGAAAGATAGGTTAGTTTCTAAAAATCAAACAGAAAAACCCTAAACCTAAAATTAAAAAACCCTAATCTTAACATAATTCTAAAACGAGTTAATCTCTGAAAAACGCAACCGTCAATCCCCAGCAACGACGCTAAAAACTTGTTCACAACCCCATGTATAGGGTCGCGATGTAGTAATAATCTCGATTATACCAAGGTTGAATCCACATGGACTGAACCTTGTACGTATTCTAAAAGTAACTAGAACTAAAACTAGAAGAAGATGTAATCTAAATCTGGAGAATTTGAGAAAGTAATTGAAATTGAAGTAATTAAAACTAATGAATTCAAAGGTGGAAAACTAGGGTTTTCAAGGATCTACTTGTAGAGATCAAGGAGATCTATGCTTAATTCAAGAATGCAACTAGAATCAGAGTCCCATCTTCATCCAATTGGAAGATAATTCATTAAAATTCAATTCTGAACTTCCTTTGATCTAATTTTCAATGAATGATAGGTATGAGAATTAGAAGTGATTCCATCACTAAACCATGCCCATGAGACAAAGTAAACAACAAAATTTAACCAGTCCTCAACCAATCTAAGAGAATTATGAATGTTAGGAAGGATTTCATCATCCAACCATGTCCATGAGACAATGGTGAATAACATGGTTCCCAAGTTCATAATCTCTAAAATGAAAAGAACATACTTAAAGCTATCGCAGATCTATTGTAATTTAAGTCACAACAAACCATTAAACACTATGAATATTCCTTGTAATCAAACCAAAATCAAAGAGAGTTCAATTTAACATGAATCAAAGCCATAGAAATGATCCCATCACGCTATAAGCTTCACCTCTTAGCCCTAGCTAAGAGTTTTAGCCAATCACAGACATGATTGAACTAAAATCTCAGAAAAACATCAAAGGAAAAACAAGGACGAAGTAGAAGATGAACTTGTTTCTGTCGGCCGTACACGCACACACACACACACACTCTCTCTCTCTCTCTCTCTCTCTCTCTCTTCCTCCACACGTCTGGTGATGCCTCTCCATGCTCTCTCCCTCTCCTTTTATAACAACAAGGAGGTCGGTTGAGTGGAGTGCGTAAAGCTTTCGCAGCAACAGTGAAGTCGGTCTGTTTTGCGAAGTGAAAAAGGGAACTCCTTGCATTGGAATGAGTTTTGGGACGAGGAAGATCCTGTCACGGGATCTGTTCCATTCAGTCTTCTTGGCATTGGTCGGACGCCCCTTGGGAGGAGTTTGGATGGTCCGGATCACTCATTTGACCGAGATAGAGATCATACAATGGCTCATGTTGTCCGACAGCATCCAGACGCACGTCCGTGCGTAACTCATGCGAATTCGGGGTTGGTGGCGTCAGTGGGGCCCCTGATCGACGTTAGCAGCAAAATCCACTCTATCCATTAGACTCGTGGCAAAATTTCAGTCTGGAATGGACGCTTTTGCTCGAGTTTGGTGCGGCTCAAGGGATCAAATCTTCCTGTCGTTCATCCTGCGTTTGAAGTGATATTCTTGCTAATACATGCATGAGGGTAGATGAACATCATGGTTCTGGTCGGCCCCACTGTCCGGTTCAAATGGACTATTTGGATCACTCGTCTGATCAACGGTGGTGGGCCACAACACTCCACAGTGTCCATACATGTGAATGCTGGCGAGAGAGAAGAGAAAATTTTCTCTTTTAGTCAGTCAAACTGACTTTGACCAGGAATTCTGGTCTAGTGCACCACGAGTGCACTTGTGGACTATGCACTGGCAACTGCCAGTGGGGCCCACTGTGATGTTTCTGATGAATCCACATCATCTATCTACCTTTCCATCTTATTTAAAGGGTTGAGTCCAAAATTGAGGCATATCCAGAGATTAGGAGGGCCTCAAATCGATGATTTTGTGACTGATCTTTCCCGTTGGACCACTTCCACAAAGATTCGAGGGCTGAAATTTTATATGTATGGTTACTTTATGATCCTCAGGCCAGGCATAAAGTTTCGTGTTAAACGGATGGTGGGAACCATGTGATCTTGCATTCAGGACGATTTTCAAGCTTCTTTATCTTTAATCATTTGATTTTCTTGAATCTTTGGTGTATGAAATCTTTGATCTCGGTCTCCTAAGATCCGTCCCTTGCCTTGGTAATTTTTTAGCAACAAATCTATGCTTTTAGTACTCTTTTCAGTCCAAGCTCTTAAATTCACCTTGCAATAAAAACATGATTAAAATAGAACGTTTAATCATTCTCATGTATGTAAAACCAAGTAATAACTGGGGTCTAATATGCAATATTTGACCGTCAATAGCCTCATGTCTTGTGTCGTAGAGGAGTTAGTCTCCTTGTGTATCAATTAGCTACCAGGTGTCTATGGTTTTCCTAATGTGTTTCAAGAGATTTCGAGGTTACCACCTCACCGGTACACTGAGTTTCAGATCGATCTCGTGCCCGGTACCGCACCTATTTTTAAGGTCTCGTATCGTATGGCACCGTTAGAGTTAAGGGAACTGCAGAAGCAGTTGGACAAGTTGCGCGAGTTGGGCTTTATCCGTCCAAACAATTCGCCGTGGGGAGCGCCGGTACTCTTCATAAAGAAGAAGGATGGCTCATTGAGTCTTTACGTGGATTACAGCGAGATCAACAAGGTCATGATTAAGAACAAGTACCCACTTCCGAGGATTGATGATTTGTTTGATCAGCTATAGGAGGTGCAGTTCTTTTCGAAGATAGACCTGTAGTCCTGTTATCATCAGGTTTGTGTCCGAGAGGAGGATATCCCGAAGACAGTATTAAGGATACGCTACGGTCATTTTGCGTTTTAAGTTATGTCCTTCGAACTGACCAATACACCTGCAGTGTTTATGTAGTTGGTGAACGAGGTCTTTCATCCGTATCTTGATCAGTTTGTTGTGGTATTCATCGATGACATCCTGGTATATTCGAGGACCCAAGAGGAGCATGAGCAACATTTAGAGATTACCCTGCAGACCCTCCGTATACATTAGCTTTATGCGAAGTTGGAGAAGTGCGAGTTCTGACAGGAGGAGGTGAAGTTCCTCAGTCACATGGTGACAAAGCAGGGCGACGCAGTGGACCTTTGAAGATTGATGTCGTGCGTTAGTAGGGTCAACCCAGGAACATGTCCGAGATTCGCAGTATCCTTAGTTTAGTGGGCTACTACCGACGTTTCATTGAGGGATTCTCCTATATTGCAGCCCCATTGACCAGGTTGACCGAGAAGGGCGCTGAGTTCATTTAGAGTGACGCATGTGACTGAGTATTCACAGAGCTAAAGGACCATCTTACATCCGGACCAGTCCTAACTCTTCCCTCTGGGAGTGAAGGATTCATGGTTTTTACCAATGTTCGTATATTGGCTTGGGTGCTGTCTTGATGCAGCACGAGGACTCCATGGCCTTCGCATCTCGAAAGCTTAAGGTCCATGAGCAGAACTACCCCATGCATGATCTAGAGTTGACTGCATTTGTCTTCGCACTGAAGGTGTGGAGGCATTATCTTTATGGGGTTAGGCTCGAGCTCTTCTCTAACCATAAGAGCTTGAAGTATCTCTTCTCGCAGTCAGAGTTGAACATGAGGCAGAGACGCTAGATGGAGCTCTTGAAGGACTATGATTTCGATCTTCAGTACCACCCTGGTAAGGCGAACATGGTGGCGGATGCCCTTAACCGTCAGCCACGGGGCCTTATGGCGCATATGATGGTCTAGGAGTGGAGGATGCTCGAGGATATAGCTGAGTACGACTTCGATTTTGGTCTGTAGTTTTCCATCGTTTAGTTATCGAGCTTGCCAATTCAACCCTCTCTTGTCGTAAGGGTAATCGAGGCTTAGTAGTCAGATCAGTCATTGCAGGATTGCCGAGCAGAGGCCGCATATGAGGAGTAGTCGGATTGGCAGGTTGGGTCCGATGGTAGACTTCGTTTTAAAGGCCGATTGTGCATCCTGGATGTTCCAAAGTTGCACAGAGATCTGATGACCAAGGCACATCAATCGAGGTTTACTATCTACCCTGGCTCCATGAAGATGTATCGCAACATGAGGAGGCAGTATTTTTGGACAGGGATGAAGCGCCAGATTGCTAGTTTTGTGGCCGAGTGTGACACGTGCTAGCTTGTCAAGGCCGATCATCTGAGACCCCCCAAGTCCCTTACAGCCATTGAACGTCCCGTTGTATAAGTGGAAGCACGTATCCATAGATTTTATTATGGGCTTGTGGAGGACTTAGCGCGATCATAACGCCATCTGGGTTATCATCGATCATTTGATGAAGTCGGCGTACTTTCCTACGATTCATGTGACCTGGCCTTTGGACTATCTTGCTGGTTATTCATTGATGAGATTGTGAGACTGCACGGTGTTCCATTTTCGATCGTTTCTGACTGAGATCCATGGTTCATGTCTCAGTTTTGGAGGAGCTTTCAAAAGGCGATGGGGTCTGCCTTATAGTTCAACACCGCATATCATCCACAGATTGATGGGCAGACCGAGAGGGTCAACTAGATCTTTGAGGATATGCTTTGGGCTTGCATGATCAATTTCTCTGGTAGCTAGGATGAGCTCCTACGTTTGGTTGAGTTTGTGTATAACAATAGCTACCAGGCGACTATTGGCATGGCTCCCTTCAAAGCGTTATATGGCAGGCCGTGCAGATATCCGAGATGCTCGACCGAGGTTAGAGAGCATCATCTCCTAGGTCCCGATCTTGTGTAGAGGACATCAGAGGCCATTGATATCATTAGGCAGAGGATGCGCACATCTCAAAGCCAACAGAAGAGTTATGCCCTAGTTTGTCAATTAGTATGAGTGTTGAGTTAGCAAGACAAGTGAGCCCCATAGGAAGATCATTCAAGCGTCTGCCTCAACAGGATGTGTGCCCGAACTCGTAAAAGGTAAACTTAGCCTCACATCCCATGTCCCAAATCACTAGCTATATAAAACCCTTAAAAATGGATAGAACAACTTAGGGTTTAAGGTGAGAAACCTATTTTGTAAAATCAGGAAAATCTCTAAGTTTTCTGCCTTTTGTCGATTTATCGATAAATGGTTCGATGAAATCGAACTTTGTTATTGATGTCCTCGAAACTCACTCAATATTATCAAAATGAGAACTTCAGATATCCAACAACCACAATGAATCCTGGATTGAATTATCGATGAATCAATGGCATGTTCAATATCATCAACTTTCAAATCTCGAGTTCATCGTGATGGCTCAATAAAATCGACATCTAATCAGTTTGTGTCCAATATGCAGTTAAGGAAAATCATGTGATTTTTGATATCTCGAAGAGAGCCTCGATATCCTCAAAATTCAAACCTCGATGATATCGACGGACCTTCGATGATATCGGATTAGGACATAAATCTAACCAGCAAGCTTTCAGGTAAATTCATTTAAGTATCGAGGAGCACTCGATGATATCGATATTCAAATATCGATCATATCGAGACCAGGTCGATGTCATCGAAATAGGACATAAACTGTCCAACAAGCTTTGGGAAAATTCCCCGAAAAGATCGATGAATCGACACTGTTATCGACATCATCAATATTCAAAATCAAATGATATCGAGGGATGCTCGATCATATCAATACCTGTTAAGTTTTTAAGGCATGTCTGCTCTCATGTTTTTCAAATGTCGAGGAATCGAACCATGCGTCAATGAAATCGGAATTTGAAATCCAATGACATCGAAGCATGTTCGATATCCTCGACCAGTTGATAAAAAGGTTCAAAAGCATTTGACAGATTAAGTTCGTGCCATCGAGCGGCCATTCGATGTTATTGAGAGTATACGCTCGATAATATCGAAACCTGCTCGATGATATTGAACTCTGTCAAAAATATGATTATTTTATTTTTGTTGGAACTTTTTGCCTATTTAATGAGAGCTTGTCTTTGGTTGTTTGGAGAGAAAATAGGTAGAGCTATTGAGTGTTTAATCCATATCACATACCCTAAGCCTTTTTCTCTTATGGGAGTTCATTCCTCAATCCACCCTCATCATTGATATTCAATAGAGTGGATTGGTGAATGAACTTCCGCATTCAAAGATCCTCCATCTACCACCTTAATGGCAAATCATTGAGCTGGGATACCTTAAATGCATAGATGCTTGGAATCACTCTATTTCTAATATAGGAAAACATTAAATAGAGTAGGATTTCAGGATAACCTTGACCCAACCCGTCACCTTACATTGGAGCATCATAAGTGTTGTGGATCAAGGGAGCTGAAGATTCTTCATCATCAAAGGAGGAGATCTTCATCAACGTACTAAAAGGGGCTCATCTACTTATTTGTAAGTCATTAGAGTTCAAAGACCCTGCTGATCATTCCTTTGTGTAGGATTGGGTCATAGGTGATTCTCACCCCTTTCAAGTCCTCATAGGAGGACTCCGACGGGAGAGTACGTGGGGGTGTTGTATGTTGACCCTTGCTCTGTGGAGAGTATAAACTTAGGTCCTTGTATAGGTCATTGACCTGTGTGGTCTAAAACCTAAGTGTTGTGTGTTGACATTTGCTCTTGTGTAGGGCATAAACTGCTAGGTTCCTTGTGTGGATCGTTGGCCTATGTTGTCTAAAACCTAGGTGTTATGTGTTAAGCTTTACTCTTATGTAGGGCATAAACTGTTAGGTTCCTTATGTGGATCCTTGGCTTGTGTGGCCTAAAATCTGGGTGTTGTGTATTGATCCTTGCTCCTATGTGGGGCATAAACTTGTGTCTCATGAAGACATGTTAGGTACCTTATGTAAGTCCTAGAGTCAGCCTTATGTAGGTTGTACTGGTTTGAGGTGAACCTGATTTGAAACCTCTGTTAGTGAGATCCGGTACACTAAAGGGTTGAGTGCGTCTGCCGAAAGTGGAGTAGACATATAGTCAAACCACTATAAAAATGACTATATTTGGGATTGCTATTTACTAGGTAGTGACCATGAAAATGAAGAAGACCTTCAAGATGCTTATGATACCCTATACGGGGAAAGTTACAAAATTGTTGTAAAGTTAAAACTTCAGAAAGAAAAGTTATCAAAACTAAAAGATAATTTTGGTCACACTTTTCAGATTGCTTTGAAAAAACTAAGTGCGACTTAGATTTCAAAACGTCCCAAGTTGAAAACTTAAAATCTGAAAATGAAAAGCTAAAACTAGAAGTCTCTTTGCTTTTAAGTTTGAAGGACACATGAAGGTATGCCCAAGGTGATCCTAAATTAGAAAAACTTTTATCCGGATCCAGAAAATGTGGCAATCGATCTGGATTGGGCTATAATAAAAGTATTCCTTCCAAATATAAGAATACTCCACCTAAATTTATTAAAGGGGAGTCTTCTAACTCAAAAGGGAAAAGTCTGAATCAAAATAATTCTAAAAATACTAAAACTTTTCAGACCTTAAAACCTAAAAGAAACCATATCAACTATTAAAATTAGAATCGCTATCCTTTAGCTGAGAAAATTGTTGACTTGCTTAAGGAGCTCTTAAAATCTAACTCAGTGGGTAGGACTTATAACAACTATAAACATAAGAAGACCAACTATACTCCTAAACCCAAACTGTAATGAAATGAGTCCCTAAGGTTGCTTGTTTGGTTGCCCACACCACTTTCAAGGCTTTGAGCCATTCAAAGTGGTACCTAGATAGTGGTTACTCCAGACATATGACAGGTGACAAAGGTCTGCTCACCAGTCTTAAAGACATGACTGATGGTTCAGTTACAATCAATGATGGTAGAGCTGCAGAATTGTTAGCCAAGGTATGGTACAACTCTTTAACCTCCCTCTATTTGAGAATGTTTTATATGTAGAAGGTTTAAAACATAATTTATTAAGCATCTCTCAAATATGCAATAATAATCATAGTGTAAAATTTACCAAGGTGTGAAATTTTAAATAAGAATGGTTCTGTAATATTAATTGGTTGCAGAACTTCTGAGAACTGCTACATAGTGATTCAAGCTCATCTAAGCATCGTGTTACATGGTCCAAACCGATGAGACCGAATTATGGCATAAGCGCCTATGACATGCACACTACCACAACTTATATAGATTGAGCAAAAGAGAATTGGTAAGAGGTCTACCCAAAGTAAAGAAAGTGGATAAAATATGTGGTTAGTGCCAGATTGGTAAATAAACTAGGAGTGCTCACAAAAAGGTGAACTTCAAAGCCACATCTAAACCACTCGAACTTCTCCACATGGATCTCATTAGACCAACTAGAACGGAGAGTCGAGGTGGTAAGAAGTATATTCTGGTAATTATAGATGACTTTACCAGGTATACTTGGGTAGTCTTCTTAAGAGAGAAATCAGAAACTCTCGACAAAGTAAAAAAGGGTACTTAAACGTATCCAAACTGAAAAAGAATCACAAGTCACTAAGATCCGTAGTGATCATGGTTCTGAGTTTGAAAATAGCAGTTTTGAGAAATTTTATTGTGACCAGGGAATATCACATGAATATTCTGTGTACTATAAAACCACAATAAAATGGGGTAGTGAAAAGAAAAAATAGAGTGCTTCAAGAAATGGCAAATGTAATGCTAAATAGTATGAAGCTTCCTAAAAATCTTTGGGTTAAAGCCGTAAATACTGCTTGTTATATAATTAACCGCGTTTATACTAGAAAATCAAATAGTAAAATAGCTTATGAAATGTGGTTTGATAAGAAGCCTCCTGTCAAATACTTTCGAGTTTTCGGCAGCAAGTGCTACATCTTGCATAACCGAGAAAATCTGGGTAAATTTGACACCAAAAGTGATGAAGGGATATTTTTAAGGTATACTCTAAATAGTCGAGTGTATCGGGTTCTTAACAAGAGGACTGGTGTAATTCAAGAGTCCATAGATGATCACTTGAATACACCTGTCTTAAGTTTAGAAAATGATGAAGTCCTTTTATTTGATAAACTAGACTCTTCTTCTAGTCAAAATAACATTAAACTGCGAACGGTTAAAGACCATCTATCTGATCAAATTCTTGAAAACCCTCTCACTGGTGTGCGCACTCGTAAACAACTAGAGAATATGTATAACTACGTGTGCTTTACATCTCAAATAAAATCGGCTAACGTAAAAGAAGCCCTTACTGACGAAAACTGGATTGTAGCAATACAAGAAGAGCTCAATCAATTTGTTAGAAATGATGTTTGGTACTTAGTTCCAAGACCAAAAGATAAACACATTATCGAAACAAAATAGATTTTCAAAAATAAGTCTGATGAACTTGGTAATATTATTAGAAACAAGGCTAGGCTGGTTGTATAAGGGTACACTCAAATTGAAGGCATTGATTATGATGAGACCTTTGCCCTAGTAGCTCGTCTTAAATCCATCAGACTATTTATATCTATTGTGTGCTTTAAAAAATTCAAAATATATCAAATGGATGTAAAGAGTGTGTTCTTGAATGGTAATTTGCATGAAGAAGTGTATGTTGAACAACCAAAGGGTTTTGAAGACCCTAAGCATGCTAATCATGTCTATCACCTGAAAAAGGCACTTTATGGTTTGAAACAAACTCCCAGGGCATGGTACGAAAAGTTTACTAAGTTTTTACTAAGTCATAACTTTGTAATGGGGAGTGCTGATAGACACTGTTTGTTAAGAAAAATAATGATCATATACTAATAGTACAAATCTATGTTGATGACATTATCTATGGATCTACTTGTGCTAACATGTCTGTTGAGTTTGTAGATCTTATGAAATCTAAATTTGAAATGAGTATGGTGGAGAACTAAACTATTTCCTAGGGTTGTAAGTCAAATAGCTACCTGATGGTTTCTTTATCTCTCAAACCAAATATGCTCTGAACTTAGTTAAAAATTTTGGATTTGAGAGTGGGAAAATTTTTGATACTCCAATGCGTACTACTCTAAAACTCTCTAAGGATTCAACAGGTAAGAGTGTGGATCCTAAGTTATATTGCAATATGATAGATACTTTACTTTATTTAACTACGAGCTGACCTAATATTGCTTTTAGTGTAGGAATTTTTTCTAGATATTAATTGGACCCTAAAGAGTCACACCTGATTGCTGTTAAGCACATTTTGCGATATGTCGCTAGTTAAGCTAATCTTGGTCTCTGATATCCACATGATACTAGTATACAATTAGCTGGTTACACGGATGCTGATTAAGCTGGTAATATTGATGATCGTAAATCGACCAGCAGTGGTTGTTTTTATGTCAGAAACTGTTTAGTTTCTTAGCTAAGTAAGAAACAAAGTTCCGTATCGCTCTCCATAGCTGAGGCTAAATATATTGCTATTGGTAATGCTTGAACTCAGCTTGTGTGGATGAAGAGAATGCTAAGTGATTACGGAATTGCGCAAGAATCCATGGTTTTATATTGTGATAATTCTAGCATAATTTTCTAAAAATATAATTCAGCATTCACGAACCAAGCATATTGACATTAGATATCATTATATTTGTGAATTGGTGGAAAATAAGACAATTTCATTGGAATATATTCAGACCGAGAATCAACTTGCAGACATATTCACAAAACTGCTCGACAAAAAAAGGTTTGCAAAATTGAAATTTAATCTTGGCATGTGCAATATGAATTGATGATTTATACCTATTTGTATCATAATATATATATTTATTATTTTAAAATTTTTTTAATTCAAATAGATGCAAAATTGTAAATTTTCAGTGGTGCAAGACCAGTCGAGTACACACTCGACCAGTCGTGGCTCGACTGGTCGAGTATGTACACGACCAGTCGTGGAACTTGGGTTTTGCCTTTTATTTGGGGAAAAATACATTTTTCTTCACTTTGTTCTTCTTCTCCAACAAGCCCTACCACGACCAGTCAAACCATCTTCGATTCCTCTTCAGTTAGTGCTTCATTTTCAATTTCCTTGTAGATTTGAGTTCTTTGATCTTCCATTTCCTTGATTTTATTGTTTATTTCAAGGTTTATGGTAGTTTGTTGGGTTTTCTAGCTAAAAATGTGATATTCTTGAAACCCTTCTTTCCTCTCTTGCATTCCTTGTTTTTCTTGTTGCAATGGAGAGTAGAAATAAGAAGAAAGGATCTCATGGTCCCTCTTTCTCTCGTTTCGCTCCTATCATAGTGCGTCATCTTCGGTCACCTAAAGAAGATCCCGAGTATGTGCGGGATATTCGCTTACGCAACGTGATAGTTGAACGGACAGTTAACACTGATCATTTGGCACCTTTTGAAATCGTTCATCTCCTTCAATCTATAGGATGGGATAACATTTTATGTTGAGGCGGTCCGACATACCGTTCCATTGCGCAGGCCATGTATGCTTGCATAACTGACTTCTCTTCTGAGAATCTTACGATTACAATTACTACTAGAGAAAGTCCAATTGATGTGGACCATCACCTAATTTCTAGATTAATGGATCTTCCAATCAATAATGACGGTATTCTCATTAATACCCTTGTAGCAAAACCGTCTGAATCTAAGAAAAGATTGCTCATAAGAGATCTATGCAACATTAATGCAGAATGGAGTTCTGGGAATGCGCTCACTTCTAAGTTTATGTTACCCAGATATAGGGTTCTTCATCGAATTTTTATTTCTAATGTCTATCCTAGATCTGGTAACAAAACTAAGCTCACTACTTTCATGGTCTGCATTCTACACTCAATTGTTACTTGTGTCTCAGTGTGTCCTCCTTCACTTATCTGTTATATCATGATTCAGTTCTGTCTCCATCCTGCTCATAGTGATATACCATTTGTCTATCTTATGACTGTCTTAGCCACCCATAGTCTTGTGGCTATGCCTGTTGGAGAAGCTCCTATTCACCATCTTTCATTCAACAACTCAAACATAAATAAGATGAATTTGAGGTTGGCTCCAGGCCAAGTTGATGTGAGTGCTGGAGGAGCAGCTAAAGTAAATGAAGAGGAGGATGCTTTGCCTCCAGATGATGTCAATATGGATGATATTTTTAATGAGATTGAATCAGACTCTATTGCTGATCCTGATTTTCAGCCGTCTGATTTTGATGAACGTTTGTGTTCCCTTGAGGAAAAGGTAGAGGGTATGCATGTCCCAAGAAACTCAATTTAAATACATGAGTAAATATCTGAGGCACAATAACAAGGGACTACATCAAATCAATCCTTCCATACCTGCTCCTTCCTCTGGTTCAGATTAGTGTTGAATTTCTAATCTGTAATAACTTTTATTCTTGGATTTCTCCTGACTCTATATACTTGGACATGTTTTCTTGTTATTATGGACATGCTTGAATGGTTATCTCGATAATATTTATGTTATCTGAAAGTGCTCTGGTTGTCAATTAGCGTGAGTGTTGAGTCAGCGAGATAAGTAAGCTCCATAGGAAGATCATTCAAGCGTCTGCCTCAATAGGATGTGTGCCCGATCTCGTAAAAAGTAAAACCTAGCCTCACATCCCATGTCCCAAAACACCAGGTATATAAAACCCTAAAAAATGGATAGAACAACTTAAAGTTTAAGGTGAGATAACTATTTTGTAAAATTAGGAAAATCTCTATGTTTTCTACCTTTGTTGATTTATTGATAAGTGGTCCAATGAAATTGAACTCTGTTATCGATGTCCTCGAAACCCACTCGATATTATTGAAATGAGGACTTCAGATGTCCAGCAACCACAAAGAATCTTAAAGTGAATTATCGATGAATCGATGGCCTGTTCGATATCATCGACTTTCGAATCTCGAGTTCATCAAGACGTCTCGATAAAATCAATAACTGGTTAGTTGTGTCCAATATACAATTAAGGAAAATCATGTGATTTTTGATATCTCGAAGAGAGCCTCGAAGTCCTTGAAATTTAAACCTTGAAGATATCGACGGACCTTCGATGATATTGGATTGGGACACAAATCTGGCCAGCAAGCCGTCAGATAAATTCTTTCAAATATTGACGATCAGTCTATAAAATTAATATTCAAATATCGATCATATCGAGACCAGGTCGTGTCATCGAAATTGGACACAAACTATCCAGCAAGCTTTTAGAAAATTTCTTGAAAAGATTGATGAATCGACACTGGTATCGATATCATCGACATTCAAATTCAGATGATATCGAGGGATGCTCGATCATATCAATACCTGTTAAGTTTCAAATATAAGTTTGGTCTCACATTTTTCAAATGTTGAGGAATCGAACTATGCGTTGATGAAATCGAAGTTCGAAATCCGATGATATTGAAGAATGTTCGATATCCTTGACCAGTTGGTATCGAGGGATGCTCGATCATATCAATACCTGTTAAGTTTCAAATGTAAGTTTGGTCTCACATTTTTCAAATGTTGAGGAATCGAACTATGCGTTGATGAAATCGAAGTTCAAAATCCGATGACATTGAAGAATATTCGATATCCTTGACCAGTTGGCAAAAAGGTTCAAAAGCATTTGACAGATTGAGTTCGTGTCATCGAGTGGCAATTTGATGCTATCGAGAGTATACGCTCGATGATATCAAAGCCTGCTCGATGATATCGAACTCTGTCAAAAATATGACTGTTTTATTTCCATTAGAACTTTTTAACTATTTAATGAGAGCTTGCCTAAGGTTGTTCATAGAGAAAATAGATAGAACTTTTGAGTGTTTAATCCAGATCATATACCCTAAGCCTTTTTCTCTTGTGGGAGTTCATCCTCCAATCCACCCTCATCATTGCTATTCAATAGAGTGGATTGGGGAATGAACTTCCGCATTCAAGGATCCTCCAACTACCACCTTAATAGCAAATCATTGAGCTGGGATACCTTGAATGCATAGATGATTGGAATCACTCTATTTCTAAAATAGGAAAACATTTAATAGAGTAGGATTCCAACATAACCTTGACCTAACCCATCGCTATACATTAGAGCATCATTTGTGTTGCAGTTCAAGGGAGCTAAAGATTCTTCATCATCAAAGGAGGAGATCTTCATAATGTGTTAAATGGGGCTCATCTGCTAATCTGTAAGTCATTAGAGTCCAGAGACTCTGCTGATCATTCGTTGTGTAGGATTGGGTCATAGGTGATTCTCACCCCTTTCAAGTCCTCATAGGAGGCCTCCGATGGGAGAGTACGTGGGGGTGCTGTGTGTTGACCCTTACTCTGTGGAGAGCATAAACTTAGGTCCTTGTGTAGGTCCTTGACCTGTGTGGTCTAAAACCTAGGTGTTGTGGGTTGACCTTTGCTCTTGTGTAGGGCATAAATTGTTAGGTTCCTTGTGTGGATCCTTGGCCTGTGTGGCCTAAAATCTGGGTGTTGTGTGTTGACCCTTGCTCATGTGTGGGGCATAAACTTGTGTCTCATAGAGACATGTTAGGTACCTTGTGTAGGTCCTAGAGTCAGCCTTGTATAGGTTGTACTGGTTTAAGGTGAACCTGATTTAAAACCTCCGTTAGTGAGATCCGGTAGACTCAAGGGTTGAGTGCGTCCACCAGAAGTGGAATAGACATGTAGTCAAACCACTATAAAATGACTGTATTTAGGATTGCTATTTACTTTACTGCTTGTGTGAATTCTCTGAATGTTCTCATAATGCATATTTACATGATTACCTAGAACTAATAAGAATCACATCTCACACACAGTCACATCCATCATGAACTATGTTATACATCTTGTTTATGTTTTGAATAGTCTTATGATTAGATCCTCTATTTAGCTTGGAAGCCATTAGAGTTACATTGAAGCAATCCTGCTATCTACATATTAATTCAGGATAGGGTTGATAGGTTTTAAATCATCTTAAAATTTTAAAAAGTCCTATTCAGCCCCTCTAGGACATCTTGGTGTATTCCCACTTTGACTAAAGTAGTCATTACTGCAATTTCATTATCTTGAACTTATTTGTTATTTCATTACTCCTTGCTCTTTTTTTCATCATCATTCTTAGGTTCTTTCCTTTGTCATATTGTGACAAAAAGGGGGAGAATTTGTGTTGATATGCCTATTTCATAATGATATTGGATTCTATAGAGTGGATGTTAATAATGTGGAGAAGTGGTAGGTAGAAATATTTTTAATTTCTTCTCCTCTTGGATTCTGTGGAGTAATGTATTAAGGGGGAGTATTAGTTTGCTGACCAGTTTTTAACTAGTGCATGATTCTTTGTTGTGCATGTATGATACATGATTCTTTACTGTGCGTATTATGCATATTTTTATTTATTTGGTTTTGTGACAAAGGGGGAGATTGTAAATGCTATCTTATCTAGCTCCTAGGTTTGTCAAATTTTATAGTGCTAAAATCTCTTGGAATCTGTATCTTTTGTAGTGCCAAAACCTCTTGGAATCTGTATCTTGTGTAGCTGTTGCTATAAGATCAACTTCATCCTTGCCTACATTCAAGTACAAGTTCAAGAAGTTCAAATACAAGTTCAAGAAGTTTAAGTACAATATCAAGAGACTCAAGAACAACATCAAGAAGTTCAAGTACTAGTTCAAGTCTTTAAGCTTCAACTACATCAAGAAGTTCAAGTAATAGTTCAAGTCTTCAAGCTTCAACTACATCAAAAGAAAAATATATGATGATTCCATCTCACAAATAAGGTTTTTTGACCTTAAAAAGACCTTAGGATAGGTCATACAATTTACATTTATATCATAGGTCATTTAATAATTTTATAGGTCATATTTCGACTAGTCCTAGTCATGGTTTGACTACTCTAGACATTGGCTCGACCAGTCTAAGACTTTTCTCGACCAGTCCAAGGTTTGTTGTGAATTTTCAGAATTTCTGTTGGACCCTCGAGCAATCCTAGAGATTGCTCGACTAGTCAAGTGAACAGTGCTCGACCAGTCGAGCAGGCTCGACTCAAAGTCCAGCAACATTTCTGGGTCCCACTCGAACAGTCGAATACAGGGCTCGACTAGTCGAGCAGGCCACTCGACCACTCGAGTAACGATCTCATACTAACGCGCCTGAAATTTTGAATTATTGTTGGTCCTTCGACCAGTCGAACCAACCACTGGGCCAGTCGAGTGAACAGTATTTTTACCTATAAATTGAGGACGATTTTCAGAGTTTTTCAATTCATTCCAAGATCTTCAAGTCACAACTCTGAGAAAACTTGTCCCCATATTCGAGCAGTTAATTGGTTAGTATTTAAGATTCTTTTAATAGCTTTTTTGCATTTGATTTTATGATCTTTATTTAATTCTATTTCTTTTGAAAAGGGAATATTGATTTTACCCTTTTTGAGATCAAAATCAAATCAAGCTAGCCTAGGTTAATTTATTCTAAAAATCATTTAGACCTGAGAACCCGTTCACATGTGAGATTGGACATTAAACATCTACATCGAATTGGTTCTACCGGGCCTCATCAAAAGAAGAATCCTCAGATAAGTATATTTCAATTTTTTGTATTTTGTTTGTAAGTTTGCCATAAAATCTTTCATTTTTGGTTTTGACTGAGATAGCCAGAAAATCTCAGTGAGTGGGGTTTTTAATTTTGGTAGCCCTTTGAAAACATAATTGTGAAGGTTTTAGGTGAACCTTGGAAAACCTATTTCATAGTAAAAGCTAATATCCCGTGGGTGAGGATATTGGGAGTGGAGTAGTTGTGTGGTTGTTTTCTAACAATTGGTGTACACACAAGCGAACCACTATAATTGTTGGAGTTGTGGTGGATGGTTGAATGTGCCTAAGTGTGTGAATGTTGTAATTTATTTTCTGCACATGTGGTGAATGATTTAATTTATTTTCTGCACATATGGTGAATGTTGTAATAACAGTAGATATTTATTTCTATTTTATTCTTTATTCCTCTTTATTGGTTGGGGATTTTGATACACAGACCATTCTAGAAACCAGGTTATCCTACCATATGCCATTGGTTTTTAGTGTAAAGTTGTCCTTAGAACAACATCTGTATTAACCTCTCAATACTTGTGCATTTGAGGTTGCTATTCATTTCTGTTATTTCCAATTGATAAATGCTATCTTTATTTATTTCTTTCTTTATTCCGCATTTAAGTTTTTAATTTGGCATAGTCCTATTCACCCCCCTCCCTCTAGGACTCTTAGCTCGGCCTTTTCACGAGTAACCGTCCATCTAATCATGGTGGGGCCCACCATTAGGGCTAGTTAGGATGATCAGAATCGTCCATCATAAAGCCCACGAAAATCTGACCAAAACCCAGGTTTTTCAAATACTAGAAAGCCCATGAGCACAAATGGCATCAGTCGCGAGGAGGCTGGCGTACAAGCAAAACTGTGTTTCTGGCCGCCCTAAAACCACTCCATTGTGACCTAGGAGGGTCACTTAGGGCGAATCCAAGCTGTCCATCTGATTCAGGCAGTGGGCCCAACCAAAACCCAACTGATCTCATGGATTTTCCTACACGGGTGGGCACACAATTCTCGACCCAAATAGGACTTGCGCACAAAAATTCCCAAAAACAAAAACTGCCTTAATGAGGCCATCTTGGCAATCCACGTGAGCTCTCTCTCCCTACATCTTGGTCATCCATTCGGCGAATCCCAGCCCTCCATTCCGCGGGGTTTAGGTCTCCCTCAATACCAGAGAAAGAAAACTGATAGTTGGTTTCCCTATACTAGCAGTATTCAAAGCTCATGGTAAAACCTTATTCAGACCATTCATCACCATCTAACGGTTTAGCAACGTTAGGGTAAGCCATAAAAGGAAGGTATTCTTATGCTAAGGGCTCTCCATTACTAACAACAGTTCGAAATGAAAGAAACGACCATTTTCTTCATTCCTTCGAACCTACCGAGAAAACGCCGTTGGAGCTCCACTCTGATCATCCTCCAAGCTCCTCTGAGCCTATACGCACCACCTAAAACAGTTAGCTCGAAGAAAAACCCATCGATTCGTGATCCGCCATTAAAGTTGTGTTATCTTCCCAGTTGAACTTGCACCATTATAGGTGCTTGTGAGGCAGCGGATTTCAAATCTGAAATGATCAAGGTGCGGCCTGTTAGATCATATGAAGTAGGAAGAATGAAGGGAGAATGAAGAAAATGATAGAGAGAAAGAGACTGAGAATGATGTCCTCATTCCTCTTCATGTCTGTTGCCGCACCAAGCTATTCTCGGGCCTGAGCTGGGTCTGGACCGAGTTGGGCGCAGTCTGGTCGAGCCCAGACACCATCTGGTACAACAAGGAGAGAAATGAGAGGGAGAGTGAGAGAAAAGAAAGATATAGGAAGAAGAAGAAGAAAGAGAGAGTGAGTGTGAGCGTGGGCTGCACTACACACTGCCGAGTCAATTGGACTCGACTTGGTTGAGCCATCAGGTCTGGTTCAATCCAGATTCTTGGTGGACATCCTAGTAAGAAGGGAAGGAAAGAGAAGAAAGAAGGGAAGAAGTAAGAGAGGAGAGAGAGAGGAGATCGAGTCAACTCGATTTCAAACAGAGTCAACTCACCAAGTCGGGGCTGACCCGAATCCCATGCTATTCGGAGACCATACTCAGTCAGTACATCAACAATGTTGGGGCTCCCAGTCCCGGTCCTAGTGCTATGCATCGTCGTCGGGTAACCTTTCCAACTAAATCCAAATCAACTGAGTTGACTCAATGAGTCAATGTTTTCTTTCCAAACTAGACATGTCTCATTGTATTAATATCATTGTTACGCTCTTATTATTAGGATTGCAATCATTATATATGAGTATCCATTAATGGATAATTTATGCTAGAACTAGTTATTATAAATGAAATTACAATTAGTAAATAGTTGTATTTTACTTACCGCTCTTAAATATTATCATTAATAGTATATCGTAACATTTATTATCATAACGAGTGGGGTCATATTGGTTAATAATAATTATATATCGCTAAGTATCAATGGTGATTTTGTGATTATTAATAATATTAGTGTTGTACATCAATTAGAAATTCAATCCAAAAAATCTGAACCTAGATATAAACTCTATGATGAAATCCAAAGACCTAAGTAGTCTAAACTCTAGGTCAATACCCTAAACATAATTGGTGTGTTAGGTTTGGATCTAATTGTAGAATTTCATGATTTATGGTAGATCATAGTATCGATTATCATTACTAAAGTCATTATGGATAGTTATGACTATTATCATTAGAAAACATTGTCATTTTCCTTATGAGATTAGTATAATTCTTATTAATATGATTATTAGTATTAGTCCTTATTATATTATTGTTAGTAAAAAAATCTTATTATTATTACTTACATTATTTAAGAGATTAGTAGTCATTATAAGAATAATAGATAATGTCGGTATATTTAAATATGAACTTCTGAACCATCATTATTAATATGTTAACTAATATAAATTATAACACTAATGCTAATAGTTATCTTGTAATTATTAAGATTAAATTGTAACTAATACACAAACTAGTGTTCAAATCCTAGAATCTAAGTTTAGGACTAAACCCTAGGATGAAAATCCTAATTTTACATTAAAAATCCTAACATAAATAATTCAAACCCTAGGCTATGATCTTAAACCTAGGTAGTGCATAGAACTTGGATCTAATTGTACAAGTTCATGATTTGTGGTAGGATTCAATTCTAAGGGTGTAAACACTTATCGATGCTAGAAGGCGATTCGGTTTATCAAGTGACGATCTCTTCCCCTTGAGCTTTCCATTTTCCCATTAGCTTAAGTGATAGTTTTTATTTTAATTTTGATTGATAATTGATATCTTCATTTTATAATCACATGTATTAACTATTGGAACTGAATTGCGAGATTACATGCTTAATATTTATCCTGCATATTTTCTTATGCTTGTGGATTACTTATGCATTTCTTATGGAACTTAAACTGGTACATCAGTGGGAAACCCCCACTTATAAATGTACACCCATACTTGGGAAGTAACTCGATTGATTGTGATTTTAATGGACCTTCAACTTAGTGGTTATTGAATGGTGGTTAAAATTGATTATTGATGTGTACCTGTCATCCAGGGGTTGCCGTGTCTAAATGGTTTTAAGGATGGTCTTTTATCGCATGGTTTTGACATTTGCCCTATGGGGCTTAGTCTTGATATTTGCCTTATGTGGCTTGGTTTTAATATTTGGCCTATGTGGCTTATTTTTGATATTTGCCATATGCGGTGTTGTTTTGGTATTTGTCCTATATAGGTCCGAGGTATTATTTTGTGCAACCATGCGATGGTAAGCCCCATAAATCAAAAAATGATTGGCCACTAGTTGATGGGTTTCCATTAAATATCCTGAGGTAGTAGCCTCATGGGCTAGGGATGGTGGTATGGGACCTATGCCCGAGCTATCGGCCTATGTTGGGTTATGAACCCCCCGTAGTGACCTTTGAGCTTTATTAAACTGGCTGGTTGTAAATGGACTAATAATGGTTTGGCTAATCATGCATACATGACATATTTATGATGACGGGTGGATATTTCTGGATGCTATAGCACGTGCCTCCGAGTTATTGGGATATTGTTTTGCTAATTGTAAGACCATCAACTATCGATTTACGTGATGTACAATAGGAAGTCATTATGCGGTACGTGATGTATGCACGTGATGTGCTTCGCTAATAGCCAGCCTTTGCATGGGTGACGAGCCCAACTGCCGAACGGATAAGCATCCCCGGGTTGATGATGCATTCATGCATCCATGCATATAGTAAGACTGCATCATGTATTATTTTGTATGCCTTGTTATGTCTTTATAGCTTTGCTTACCAAATGCGACGGTGTGTAATCCTGAGAGGAATTCACACTAAGCTAGTCACTCATTCATCGAATATATAACCATACAAGTAGAGCAGGTTGCCTACATGATATTCGTGTTCATATTGATGAGGAGCAAGGTACCATTGTTGAAGTTGCATGATTATATTGCCAAGAGTTGCTATGTGATTTTACAGCTTCAGATTTGTTATAAATTGCTTGTTTACATGTGACATCATTTCACCTTATAATTGTAAGTATTGGGACATTAGTTTGTATAAGTCATTATGGGCAACCGCTCATGTATTTTGAATGTAATGCAAAATTTTCCATTATGTATGTGTTGAGGCACAAAAATATTCCATTACAGTGGTAAGAGAATTCCACGGTGCAGATCTTTTCCAGTGTTATGCACTCCGTATTTTGGTAAAAATCAGCATCCAGGGGTATTTTGGATATTTGGTAAAAATCAGTATCCGGGGTATTTTGGTAAAAATAAGCATCCGGGGGTATTTTGGGTATTTTGGTAAAAATCAGCGTCCGGGGGTATTTTGGGTATTTTGATAAAAATCAGTATCTGGGGGTATTTTGGGTAATTTGGTAAAAATCAGTATCCGGGGATATTTTGGGTATTTTGGTAAAAATCAGCATCCGAGGGTATTTTGGGTATTTTAGTAAAAATGAGTGAGTGAGGGTGTTTTGGTAAAAAAAGGAGTGGAGAGGTATTGCTTTGTATGAAGGGAGAATTGGTTGTGCACCACCATTTAAAGGAGAGCTTGGTGGACACCATTAATTAAGAGAGGAGGTTGGATATTATGTGAAGGAGGAAGTAGTGGTGATCACCACCTTGTAAGAGAGGGATGCCTATAAATACCCCTCCCCATGCCACATTTAAAGGGTGGTTAGTTGAAAGACAAGAATTGAAGACAAGAAGCCTTTACGCGACACCGCGCAAACTCCCTAAAAGAAGCCCTTGTGCGACACTGCGCAACCTCTTAAAGAATGGCCTTTGCGCCACTTTTTTTGGAGTATGTCCAAATGCATGGCTTTTGACACCACTTTGCATGGGAATGTGTTGAAGAGTGGCTCTCACGCCACTTCTCAAGGAGATTCATGTGGGATTTTATCCTAAAAATCCCCTTGCACGACACTGCGCAAACCTTCTAAAAAAATCCCCTTGCCCGACACCGCGCAAACCTCTTGAATAATTGCTTTGCGCCACTTTGCATGGGAATATGTCCTGAAGGGTGTTTTTGCGCCACTTCTCAAGGAGAAATTCACGTGGAAGTTGTCTTGAAGTCCACCATGCGCCACTTTTTCCTCTCCCCTTATCTTAAGGCAATAGCCCATGCGCCACATCAAGAGGAGCTTGTCTTAAGACAAGCCTTATTATGTCTTAACGGATACCCCATGCACCACATCAAGAGGAGCTTGTCCTAAGAGAAGCCTTATGTTGTCTTAAAGGAAACTCCATGCGCCACCTTGTGAGGGAACTTGTCTTGATGCATCGCTCTTATCCTAAAGTAAGCTCCATGCACTCTACATTCCCTGCCTAGGCCTATATACTCCTACCCTCAGACAGATGATCATCGCTCCACGTTTCAAGGGATGATGACCTCTCCACATTTCAAGGGATGATCACCGCTCCACATTTCAAGGGATGATCATCGCTCCACATTTCAAGGGATGATCGCTCCACATTTTAAGGGATGATGATCGCTCCACATTTTAAGGGATGATGATCGCTCCACATTTCAAGGGATGACCGCTCCACATTTCAAGGGATGACCGCTCCACATTTCAAGGGATCGTCGCTCCACATTTCAAGGGATGATCGCTGCTCCACATTTCAGGGGATCATCGCTCCACATTTCGAGGGTTTCAAGGAAGAATGAATGGAAGGATGATCATAACTGATCTCAACGGTTAGATTAAGGAAGAATGAATGGAAGGATGATCAGAATCGATCTCAACAGTCAGATCAAGGAAGAATGAACGGAAGGATGATTAGAACTGATCTCAACGGTCAGATCAAGCATTTTAAGCCCGCACAACCTTTCTGCCTTGGCGATGAACATCAAAAGCATCGAAATGCTGCCGAAACTGTCATCGGACTGACTTATCTTTCATTCATTGCTTTAATTGATTGTACTCTGTTTTTAGAATCAAGGGAATCCGAGGATGTAAATGGACTCAGAATAAATGTGATCTATAACGTCTCGAAAAAATTCGTACAAAGACCCGAATACCACCTCAGGAAGAAATCCTTAAGGACAGGATTCTTTAGGAATTAAATGAAAATTAATTAAGTGCTGACTAAATAATCGGTGGATTTAGTTTGAACCACTATTAATACAAATGGTAAGACCCAAAACCATTAAAATCGCTAGCTTAACACTACTTAAAAACCTCAGGGAAATCTCAAAACCCAGTTTCTCTCAGGAGCGCATTAAAACTCCGTATCGAACCTGGATCGCGCGTCGAAAGTTTGATTACCGTGAAACTATAAGGTTATGACCGCCGTATTGGACTTAACAACTGTCGTGGGAATCGAGCCCAAATAGTATCCAGAAACGCACAACTTAAGCCTTGAGCGAAGTGTGTGAGAAACGCGAATATCTTTAGAAATTGACATGAAACTTAAGCGATTTGGGCCAGTCACTTGTGGGCGAAATTGAAGACTTCGGACCGTCAGATTCTGACCAAACTTTACCCATGGATCAGGGAAATTTCCCTGCTCTTATCCGTATACTTGTGGCCCTGATCAAGAAACGACGACCATTGATCTGATATAGGTCATTCATGACCATTCCATTTGTCAGATCGCACCATAAACATAGTCCTGGCATAGATCCATTATCAGGGAACTTGCCCTGTGACGTAGGTGAGAAATGAACTTTCCTAAGGGCCCTGTTTATCGAAAATAGACACAGTCCTGACATCACTTCTGCGCCTACTTAAAGACCTTAAACCACCCCCTCTCTCTTTCATACGAATTTCTCAAACCCTAGGTGAGAGAAGAGAGAAACGAGGAGGAAAGAGTGAGGAGAAGAGAGAGAGAGATAGGGAGATCGCTGCTGGGATCCTTTCCCACGACTCCTTACGCCATTTCGTCTCCCCGTCATCGTTACACCATCGATTCTAACTGCGATTTGGGTAAGAAATCCTAAACTTGTTTAAGAAGCCCAGATAGGGTAATCAGCGAAATAGCTAACTTATTTTGATGTTTAGGTACCGTTGTTCTGTATACGAGGACGTTGGATTCGAACCAAGTTCAAAACAAGAAATCCGACGAAAGGTGTGGACTATAAACGTTTAGGTTATGGTTTTCAAGGCTTTCAACGTCAGCAATGATTTATGTCTGACTTGATTGCTGCCATATAATCTTAGTTACGATGTATTCGATAAACTAAACTATACATGTGTGTGAACTAAGTGCATATATAATGCATTTCATGTGTTTGTTAAAATGTTTGAGTGAAAATACAATTATGATTTTTGCCTTCCATGACTATTACTCTAGAATACATGTTTGTTGTATGTATGACAACTCCTTTATGAAAGATCTTCCATAATATATGCTATAACTAATTTAGTTTATGTATGTAATATTATGTAGTCTAAGTGTTTGATAAAATGTCTGAATGAGAAATTGTTTAATGATTCATTTTTTTTTCAAGGGTGTTGAGATAGGATTCTCAACCACCTTATCCACATTTATAGTATCCTTCATGTAATATAAATTGTTGCTATGTGATTTATGGATGAAATGCATATATATGATAACTTGTTCAATGTGTTTGATAAAATGCTCAAATGGGAATTATGTTTGAATTGTTCGTTAAATGCTGTTATGATTAACATATGTGACTACCTATTGCGCGCTCGTACCAATCAAACTTGTCAAAAAACCTGATTGGCCTATTGCGTGTTTACCATGTATGGACGCTATGCTTAAATCTAAGGTACCGCTTACCAATATAAAGCCCGTTTCAACCATGGTACCAAGATCCGCTAAGACTCATGAGCCGGGCATGGTGGTGTATGGGACACCATGGTCGAGCTGTCGGCCTACGCTGGGGTATAGTGACCTCAAGTATAAAGTAGGCCTATGTTGAGGTGACGAGCCTCCCCGTAGCGACCTCGAGTATAAACTCTTGAACTTGCCTATCCACTGCTTTCATCAGGGGTGATGCCCTACAACTTGCCTATCATATGTGATTAACTAGGATTGACGACCCTAGATGGATCCCTGCTTGGGTTATTGATATAAAGGGAGGTACCTTAGCTTCCCAAATTTGCTGTATGAATAACCCTAATTAAGTACTTAGCTAACACGATCATGCATCACATTACATGTTTTTTGGCAAGGAAGCGCACGTTTAGGAAGTTTGTCATGCGCGATCATTAGATGAAGTCACTGAGGGCGTGCAGGCGAGGGCATGCATCATTACTGTATATCATTCCTGCATTAATAAGAGTAATTAGGAAGTAATTGTTGTATTGGGACTACACTCTAATTTTGCATATTGACGATATGGATTGAGGACTACAACTACCTAGAGTTGCATCACCGATTACGATTACTAGTCGCACATCGGTATATATTAATGCACGTTCATACTCAGGTTATGAAACATGAATTGTTCGTTAAATGCTGTTATGATTAACATATGTGACTACCTATTGCATTTGAGTATGATTGGGACTACTACGCAGTCTAGGCAATCAGTAATAGTTCCCAATTGAGTGGCCGAACTAGTTTCGCCACATTGGATACGTTCGATGAATTTGAGCCGTACGAGATTGTCAATAATGGTTAGGCCACGTGGAGTGCGTATGCGCTCCATGTCAATTTATTCAACGTGCGCTCGTACCAATCAAACTTGTCAAATAACTTTGAGAGATGAGAAGATATCAAAGATAAGGAAGAAAGAAGAAAGAAGATTAAAAAGAAAGGATATGTAAAGAAGAATGAAGTAAAGAGCAGATATTAATGCGTTTGCATCGGCTCGCGTAAGCTATGACCAGTTGTTTGGGACCGCGCAAATGGTATGGGAGGTTGTGCACATCTGCGCAGCATCAAACTGACTATGTGTATTGAGCCATTTGCGCGACCCGCGTAAACTATGATCGATTATGCAGATCCACACAAAGGTATAGGGTGTTGTGCACACAGGCACAATGATGATTCGAGCAGGCTGACGGGGATAGCTGATATTTGATGAAAGGTTCGATCAAATGAAAAATGAAGGGTTTGATCTGCCGATTTATCCTCCTTGACGGCATCAGTAATGTAGTTTTCATTTTCTCATTTGATATTAGTACATTCGAAGGGTGCAGAAAATAAAAAATTCGGCAGCAGATATTAATCAGCCTTCATTAGGTGAACGTGTTACTAAAGACCCTACTTTTCCAACAGCGACTACCATGAACAATAGTGAACCCTAAGGAAAGCCTTTAGATGAGAAGTTAGTTCGACTGAATCAGACGTTGCTCGCCAACAAGTAGATGAATCAATTAGCGAATTAACAACTTCATCCATCAATAGAGAACCCAGGGGGCATCATCACAACTTTCCAGAGTAAAAGAGCAAGAGTCAAAGTAAAGCTGCTCAACTCTCATATGAATCGGCTATTTCAAGAGTCTTAAGGGAACAACAACAACTATTGCAAAATGAAGGATTGTCAAAAAGTAAAGAATTGAATCTTCCGATGAAGAGAACATCGGCGATTTTACAAATAAGAAAGTAGAGAAAGAGTTTGGACAATTCAAGGACTAGGGGAAACATACAGTCGAAGAAGGACGATATATTGCTTATGAGGAATCAATCGCTAGTTGCAGAGGCAATCAAACTGCCATAGTTACGATATTCAAAGGAAATAAAGCAAAGAAGAAAAGAATATTCTATAGAAAATGATTGACAATAGTAAAATTGTCATAAAAGAAGACATATGAAATAAAAGAGAAAATAATGACATACGATCCCGATGGAAAATAGTCACTCAATAGAAGAACAGGCAGTTTCGACTCAGAAGATTCATGGCATAGTACTTCAAAACTAAAAAGGGGGCAAAGCTTCTCAAGCGTATCAGACATTTCAAGATTTGATCGAAGAAGCTTGCAGCTTAGAAATTATCATTACAAGGGTGTCTGACTTTTATACGAACCAGTTGACTTCGAATCTTAGAAGAAATTCAGGAGATACAATTGAAGAAGAAAGAAAAGTGAATGGGCAAGGAATACCTGATATAAGAAACATGACTAAATATACGACCAAGAAAATAAAGAAAGAATTTGCACAACCTAATATTGTGGATTTATTCACTCGAAGAAGATGATGTACTTCTTATGTTGAACATTGAACAGAAAATTGTTTCAGCTTGAAGAACAAGTTACAGAAGACAGTTGATAAAGGCAAAATTGTTAAGGTGTATGACATAAAAGAAGAAATTATGTACAAAGGCCTGATTACTTCGAGATTGGGGGAAAAGTTAATCTTGGGCAAAAAGTATGAGGTGATGCGGCATCAGTATATTTGTTAAAGGTTGCAACATCATGATTTTGATTACGAAGATTCCCAGAGCAATGCTTCCTAATCAAAAGGGGGCAAGACAGGTGAGTAAAAAACTGTGAAATGTATTTCTCACCATAGGATGTATTTCTTTTGTACATATGAACAAAATGCAGGCTTTCAAGTATATCAAGTCATTGCCAAATGTGAAGCACCAATGATGATCACTGTAAAGCGTTGATGATTGCTAAAAAGCATTAATGATCGCGGCCAAGCATTGATGATAGCGTTGATGATCGCGGCCAAGCATTGATGATTGTTATCAAGCATTGATGATTGTCGCCGACGCCGAAGTTTTCAGTCAGAATCGCCAAGTACCGATGATTATCGCCAAAATTAGCAACTATCGTTGTCATCACCAATTGCTTATCAAAATTGCTATCATTGCCAAGTTGATACACTATTTTAAACATGATATGAATGTTCTCAGAATATTATCAGCAGCGGCGAAATATCAATTATTGGCCCACCAACTTTTGATAATGGAATAAACTATATAGCCAACCACATATAAAGTTGACGACAGTGATGGTTGCTTATCATTTGAGGCAGCCTAGCCAAGCCTATACGGCTACGTAACATCCTGAAAAATTCTGTACAAAGACCCGAGCACCACCTCAATTACAATTCTCTTAGGACTCAATCCTTTAGAAATTAACCGTGAATTAACTAGCGCTAAACTCGATTACTTGTGAAAATTAGCACCAACCACGTTAAATACGATCTGTAAGACCTAAAACCTGTAGAATCGTTAGCGCTACGTTACCCTGAAATCTAGGATTCAACGCTAAACCCAATTGTTCTCGGAAGTACTTGGAAACTTTGTATCAGAACCGGACCGCACGTCGAAAGTCCGATAGCGATAAACTTAGACAATTATGACCACCTTATTGGGCTTGACAATCACCTCGAAAATCAAGTCCAGATGATGTCTTGAGACGATTTGCATGAGTCCGAAGTGAAGAGTGTGAGAAAGGTGAATTTATTTAGAAATTAAATATGAATTTAAGTAATCTGAGTCGTGTCGCTTGCGCATCGATTATAAGTATTCTGACCCAAATTCACCCTCGAATCAAGGAAGATGGCCCACACATGTTAAAGTGTTTGTGGCCCTGATCGAGTTTCGATGACCGTTGAATTGAAATTGGTCCGCCACGAGCGATCTGGAAACCCGATCGGACTGAAAACTTAACTTGCTTAAGATCCAATATTAGTGAGCTTAAATCCGACCGCATTTAGAAAAAGAACCTCCAGAAGCGCTCCATTGAATCGAAATAGACCCGATTTGATTATAACCTAAGTATACCTTGGCCCTGGGGCTAATTCCATCAATTTTAGGCCTATATAAAGACCTTAAACCCTCACTCTCAAATTCCATACGAATTTTCCAAACCCTAGCTAAGAGCGAGAGAGACAAAGAGAGAGAAAGTGAGAGAGAAGCTGGTGAATCATCTTGGAATTCTTTCCAGTTACCCTGCATACCTAATCCATTGCATCTGAATCGTTATTCCGGCGATTCTAATCTCATTTTTGGGTAAGTCAATTAAACCCTAACCTGTTTTGGAACTTAGAATAGTTTAAGTGTTGATGTAGCTAATCTAATTCATGCCTTAGGTTACCTATTCATTGTTGATGAAGACTTATCGTCTAAATCAAATCCGTTACGCAATTTCTGGTTTAAGGTGTGGACTATATTCGTATAGGTTATGGTTTTTAAAGCTTTCAATGTCAGTTAATGATTTATTACTGACGTGGGTACCATTTCACATGCCAAATGCGACATCTGTTTCGTTTTACGTATATAGATAATCTATGTTGTAAGTAGTGTGATTCATGTGTTGGTTGAAATGTTTGTATGCATTTGGAATTTGGCGTTGTGATTGCCATGATTAATTATCGTAGGAATATGATTGTTATTTATGCGACAACTCCTTGTCAAAAGGATTTGCCCTACTATGTAATATGGCTGACATATGTGATGTATGTTGTCAAGTGTAGTCTAAGTGCTTATGAAAATGCCTGAATAAGTTCGTATTTAGTAAGGTGTGAATTATGAGGGAGTTGAGATATAAAATCCCAACTACTTCCTTATATGTACTATTTCCTCCATGAATTTCCTAATCTAACTATCCATGTTAACTATGTGTGATTTTCTTCATGCAAGTTGTTAATTTTACCGCCTTACTTATGAATGGATTCTCGTTATCTTGCATTTTATAATATGTTTACTATTGTGGTTGAATGTGTATGGGGCCACGTTATGGTCCAGGTAATCGGTAACAAGCTTTGAGTTCGTGGCTAAGGTCGCTTTCGTCACGTAGGATGTGTTTGACGAACCCGAGTCGTATTAGGGTTGTCGGCAGTGGTTTGGCCACACGGAGTGTTTGCGCACTTCATGTCGTTCAACTCAACGTGCGCTTGTGCTAGTCGAGCTCGTCAAGTAACCCGATTGTCCCGGTGGATGTTCACCATATATGGATGCTACTGTTTGAATCTAGGGTACCAAACTTACCAGTGCAATCCCGTTAACCATGGTACCTCGATCCGCTAAGACTCATGAGCCGGGCATGGTGGTATGGGACACCGTGGTCGAGCTGTCGGCTTATGCTGGGGTGACAAGCCTCTCCATAGTGACCAGTGAGCAATCCAGACTCATGAGCCGATTATGGTGGTATGGGACACTATATTCGTGTTGTCGGCCTACATTGATTGGTGAGGAGCCCTTTGTAGTGACCTCGAGCATACCTTGATACTGCATTGAGGCGATGAGCCTTATTGTAGCAACTAAGGTATGATTAGGCATGCATTGATTGGTGACGAGCCCTTTGCAGCGACCTAGAACCATAATATCGTATGAGATTGTCTAGGACTGACAACCCTAGAATGGATCACCGTTTGGAAATTGATATAAAGAAGGTACCTTAGCTTCCCAATCCTGCTGTATGAAAAGGACTAATAACAACTTGGTAATCATGTTCATGCACCGCATTGCATGTGCCTTGGCGTTGTGGAGCACTGCGTGAGGTTGTCATGCGTACCATAAGATGAAGACGCTTAGGGAGTGCAGGCGAGGGCATGCATCATTTCTACATACATCCTTGCATTAACAAGAGTACTTAGGATATGTTTGATTGTATTGCTTTATCATTACTGCTTGACTAAATTGATAACATGTTAACTTTTACTGTATAGTTCCACTGAGTTGATCACTCACTCCCACATTTTGGGATGGTGTTTAAACACCAACCAGACTCTATCTTAGATGCAGATGATGATGTGACCCATGAGGCAGATCAGGAGTATGAGGATGACGAGGAGGCATTCTCCTTTATGCAGTTCTCAGGCGGGTTCATGTGAGCCGTATCCTGAGCTACGGGGATTCAGGGTTATTATTGCAGTGGTTTATTTCATTTTATACTTGTATTTTGAAACAAACACTTGTAATTATGACCTAGAAGAGCATATATATCTCAGGGACTTATATATATATATATATTTCTTCAGTCTTTCGCTTGCATATTTCACCTGTCCCTGGATTATGTTTGCAGTTTGGCTTAATCTACTTCATGTTTTATGCACTAATACAGACAACATACATTCATCAATACATATGTTGCATAAGTGATGTTTTGACACTCGGGAGCTGAGTTATGCTCGACCCCCGAATTTCAAGGCGTTACAAGTTGGTATCAGAGCATAATTTAGATTAAACCGGACCTTGGTTATGGTCACACAATGCACGCCGACGCCACCTAAGCATAGGAGGGTGTGAGATAAATCTAGAAATTCATATGTTGAAGTCATAACTTCTCATTGTTCGAGTAATGATATCGCAAGATTCTAAACACCTGATCTGAGAAAGACAAAGAACAAACAGAATCATTATCAGTAACTTCTATGTCCTTTGAAAAGCTAATAAATGAAAACTAAAAGAAGTTTTATTTATCTATTTTTCAGAATCAGTAAAGATCCAAGGAAAAGTCTATGAAGAAATGCCAAGGAGCAGAAACTAGAAAAGACTCAACAAAAGACTCAGCGGTCGGACCTTTGGAGCTGGAAATGATATCTCCAAAAGCGCGATATAATGAGCAAAGGATGCAAAGAATGCAATGTGAAGCACGATGATAAGCGTAAAGATGAAATGATTAAATTATTATCATATTGCGAATATCACAATCAGCCTAAAAAGAGAAGAAGCTTTCAATATATTTTAAAATTATAAACACTTTATGAAGCTAAATTGGAAAATTATAATGTCTTGAGATACTAATTCTGATCAATTTGGCAGGAAAAACTATCATTTGAAAGCTTGGGTTATGTAGATAATGAATAAAGGAAACAATTGAAAAAGTTGTTGCAGCAGGAGCAGCATTAAAGAACAACTCCCTAGACATGGAATTCAAAGAAAGAATCGTAGGAGTTGATTAAAGAGACCGTTGTAACAGCAACAACATTGAAAGATAGTTCTCTGACAAGATACTCAGGGACGAAGTCGTCACAGCCGTTACAGTGGCAAGTTTTGATGAAAAGAGAATTTTATCCTCTCTAGTGAAGCATCCGCTCGATGCTACTAGCAGGGGCATTCAAGTCTTCTGTTAGAGCGCGATCATTCAAGTCTTTCGTTCGAGCGCGAACATTCAAGTCTTCCGTTCGAGCGCAATCATTCAAGTCTTCCATTCAAGTGAGATCATTCAAATCTTCCGTTTGAGTGCGATCATTCAAATCTTCCGTTCAAGCGTAATCATTCAAGTTTTTCATTCGAGCGTAATCATTTCAATCTTCTATTCGAGCGTGATCATTAAAATCTTCTGTTCGAGCGTGATCATTCCAATCTTCCATTTGAACGCAATCATCCAGTCTTCTAGGCAAGCATGATCATCTAGTCATCCTTCAGTTGCAGTTCATTCAGTTCTTTGGTCGAAAGAAGATCGATCCTCCATTTGATTTCATAAATCAATCAAAGAAGGATCAAGGGGGCATCTGTTGAGGCATAAAAATATTCCATTGCAGTGGTCAGAGAATTCCATAGTGCGGATCTTTTCCAGGGTTATGCACTCGGTATTTTAGTAAAAACAGCATCCGGGGGTATTTTGGGTATTTTGGTAAAAATTAGTATCCAGGGACATTTTGGGTATTTTGGTAAAAATCAGCATCTGGGGGTATTTTGGGTATTATGGTAAAAATCAGCATCCGGGGATATTTTGGGTATTTTGGTAAAAATCAGTATCCGACGGTAGCTTGGGTATTTTAGTAAAATCAGCATCCGGGGGTATTTTGGGTATTTTAGTAAAAATGAGTGTGGGTATTTTGGTAAAAAAAGAGTGGAGAGGTATTGCTTTGTATGGAGGGAGAATTAGTTGTGCACCACCATTTAAAGGAGAGCTTGGTGGACACCATTAATTAAGAGAGGAGGTTAGATATTACATGAAGGAGGAAGTGGTGGTGATCACCACTATGTAAGAGAGGGATGCCTATAAATACCCCTCCTCATGCCACATTTAAAGGGTGGTTAGTTGAAAGACAGGAAGTTGGAACACTGGAAGTGAAGACAAGAAGCCTTTGCGCAACACCGCGCAAACTCCCTAAAAGAAGTCCTTGCGCGACACCGCTCAAACCTCTCGAAGAATGGCCTTTGCGCCACTTTGCATGGAGTATGTCCTAATGCATGGCTTTTGACGCCACTTTGCATGGGAATGTGTTGAAGAGTGGCTCTCGCGCCACTTCTCAAGGAGATTCATGTGGGATTTTGTCCTAAAGAGTCCCCTTGTGCGACACCGCGCAAACCTCCTAAAAATCCCCTTACGCGATACCGCGCAAACCTTCTAAAAAATCCCCTTACGTGACACCACGCAAACCTCTTCAATAATTGCTTTGCACCACTTTGCATGGGAATATGTCCTAAATGGTGTTTTTACACCACTTCTAAGGAGAAATTCACGTGGAGGTTATCTTGAGACAAGTGCACCATGCGCCACTTTTTCCTCTCCCCTTGTCTTAAGGCCAGAATAGCCCATGCGCCACATCAAGAGGAGCTTGTCTTAAGACAAGCTTTATGTTGTCTTAAGGGATACTCCATGCACCACATCAAGAGGAGCTTGTCCTAAGGGAAGCCTTATGTTGTCTTAATGGATACCCCATACACCACACCAAGAGGAGCTTGTCCTAAGAGAAGCCTTATGTTGTCTTAAAGGAAACTCCATGCGCCACCTTGTGAGGGAACTTGTCTTGATGCATGGCTCTTGTCCTAAAGTAAGCTCTATGCACTCTACATTCCCTGCCTAGGCCTGTGTACTCCTACCCTTAGATGATCATCGCTCCACATTTCAAGGGATGATCGCTCTACATTGCAAGGGATGATGACTGCTCCACATTTCAAGGGATGATCACCGCTCTACATTTCAAGAGATGATCATCGCTTCACATTTCAAGGGATGATCGCTCCACATTTCAAGGGATGATGATCACTCCACATTTCAAGGGATGACCACTCCACATTTCAAGGGATGATCACTGCTCCACATTTCATGGGATGATCACCTCTCCACATTTCAAGGGATCGCCACTCCACATTTCAAGGGATGATCGCCGCTCCACATTTCAAGGGATCATCACTCCACATTTCAAGGGTTTCAAGGAAGAATGAACAGAAGGATGATCAAAACTGATCTCAACGGTTAGATCAAGGAAGAATGAACGGAAGGATGATTAGAACTATTCTCAACGGTCAGATCAAGGGTTTCAAGCCCGCATAACCTTTCTGCCTTGGCGATGAACATCAAAAGCATCGAAATAATACCGAAATTGCCATCGGGCTGTCTTATCTTTCATTCATTGCTTTGATTGATTGTACTCTGTTTTTAGAATCAAGGGAATCTGAGTATGTAAATGGACTCAAAATAAATGAGATCATTGTTCTCTCATCAAATTCTTTGTTATCATTGAATAAATCCCCTAAATTAAACGCATTTGTTTTCTTATCGAAACAATATGATTTGTCCATTCTATGTTAAATTGCTAACTCTGAATGAAAGGAAAGAAAAAGATATGGAATTTGGCTCTCTATAGGTTAACACTCGGGTTTTTGATAAACAAGTCATATGCTCGGGTCTTGAAAACATGGGGCGTTACAATAGCTCATGGGAACCTTCTCTATATATTTAAATCGTACCATTTAAATAAAGAAGATCAAAAACCTTAAACCTTATAACCTCGGAGCATTCATCAACATCACAAGCAGATTGCGGTTCAAAGGGAACTGAAAACTCTTAATCATCATTAAAGATCTTCACATTGTTCGAGAACGAGACTCATCCACTTATTTGTAAGTACTCAGAGTCTAATGTGTCTGAAGCCTTTTCCTTGTGTAGGATTGGGATTCAGAGTTTGAGTGCCAAACTCGCCAAGTCCTAGTTATAAGCTTCCAATGGGAGAATACGTTGTGTCCTTGTGTAGGATGTGTATCCATGTGTAGGACGTATAGCCTTGTGTAGGCTTGGGCTGCCTTATGTAAGGTCCTAGTGTTGTGTTCTTGGGTAGGACGAGTTGCCTTGTATAGGTCCCTTAGTTAACCTTGTGTAAGTTGTGAAGGTTCATGGTTAACCTGATTTAAAACCATTGGATAGTGAAATCCGGTACACTCTAGGAGAGAGTGATCCGCTGGGAGTGGAGTAGGCAAGAAGCCGAACCACTATACATGATTGTATTTATGATTGCCTTGAGGACATTTATCTACTTATACTTATGTTTATTATACGATCACAATGATGCATGATTTTGTTAATGTATAAGTGTTGATAGAAGTCACATCCCACACACAATATACACTATCCTTGTAGGCTTTGTTTTTATATATAAATCTTGTATAAGCCTATGTGAATTGAACTCTCTATTGGCTTGGAAGCCATAGAGTTACTTTGCCTTACTTCCTTTATTTTTAAAGTTAGGCATAGTTTGTTATTAATAGAAAACAAGTTTTGAAAAAGTCCTATTCACCCCCATTTTAGGACATTTAGACATACTTCATACTTTAGTAATAGCGGTTCTACCACAATTTCACTCCCTAGGAGCATATTGTAGAGGAATCTGTATCCTAAATGTATCATGGATATCTTCTTAGATCTTCTACTAAGATCTCGGAAAGATCTCTTTGATATGATCTAAGTGGTCAGAATCGGGAGAAACATGTAGTGATAGGCCAAGGTCGAGTAGTTGAGGTGGTCCACGTAACCATTCTGAGGAGTAATCCACCGTGTTGGATTCTCTTATGTGTCGTGGTTAGGCTTAATGAGTAGATTGTTAGCCTGTTGACCTGCCTCTAGGTATCGTGCCCGAGCATCGAGGCCGATCTCCTTTCCTTAGTAGAATACAAGACAAAATCCGGGATGACCATCTTCTTCATCTTTATCGTACGTTGCAGGGGTTCTTTGAGTGTAGCAGCTCAGAACCTTGCCTCGTGTTGGGTTGCACCTCTGGAGACTTTACTAAAAGTTGTTCTGAGCAGCAGCTCGGAATGGATGGGACCGTCCAGTCCAACATCTAATAGAAGCGGAGATACTTCATCTTCTAGGGGCCAAGCTCGAGGATTAGGCTCTTTCCTCAGCAATGGATTACTACTTTCTGGCTGTTGAGGAGCTTCTTGGTTATGACTAGTGCTGGTTGACCACATAGCCAGTATAGATGTCTGAGTTGACCTCATACTTATGACCAACTCATTTTCACCCAAAATAGATATAAATAAATATTTTTTCAACATGTCGGATGATTTTGAAGTCTGAATTGAATTTATACTTACAATGATGAACTAAAGCTCGAAAGAATTTAAGTTGAAGAATTAAAGAATTGGAAGCTGAAGATGAAGATATAAAGACTCAAAGAACTAAGGAAATCAGGTATCAAGACTAAGGAAGCGATTGAAGAATACATGCACTGAAATTGGAAGAAACAACAGAGTTTCAAGCGATCGAAGGCATGGCTCAATTAATCGAGAAATCATCGAGCTATCTCAATTGATCGGCAGAATAGATCGAATAAAATCAAAATTTTGGCGAGAACTTGCTAAACATATTTTGACATGCTCGATTGGTCAAAGTCAGGGTTCGATCAATCAAAACTCCAACAAATTTTTGAAATCAATCGCTAGATGTTTTTGTGGATATTCAGTCGAATCCCCAATCGATTGATCGATGGTTCATGCAACTGCATAAATTTTAAGTCGGTTCAAAATTTTCCTATATAAGGTATTTTTAGGCTTTTTAATTATGAATCAGGTTATGGGGGAGAGTCCGAGTGAAGGTGAAGCTTTTCCAGCGACATTCTTCTTCTTCAATCCTTCCTTTCTAGTTTTGTTTGAGTTGTTAACTATGCTAAGCTAATCTCTTAGCTAAGGCTAAGGGATGAACATCTTGATGAATTCTTTGATTTAATTCATTTTTAATTCAAGTATTATTTAGTTTTTAATGTTGAATTATGATTTTGTTGATTGAATTCCTAGATTGGAGAAGGAATTAATCTGTAAAATTAATTGATCTACTATTTACTTCGGGTACAATAGATGCTTTTGATTCCCTGCGATCAATTGCTTAGATATTCATGAGAGATCGATATATCTTAATTCATGTATCTTGTTGGATATTTGTGATTGGATTTACAGAGTTATTTTACGATTAGAAGGGATTAGAATCCAGTTCTAGTTTAGTTATCTACTTGAAGAAGAGGAATTAGATTGAGAATTAATTGAGTGGGGATTCCAGAATCCTTAATTGTCTTTAATTATTGTTTAAACACTCTTTTTAAATTTGCTGGATAAAAAACCCAGACAACTCATTTATTTCTAGTTGTGTTCTCATCCACAAATCCCTATAGAAGGATCCCACTCAGTGTAGGCATACCTTAGTGTACTTTACCAGCTAACTACCTTACTATGGGTGTCCTTTATAAATGGACTTTACTGGGTGGCTAGTCAGTGTAGGCATACCATAATGTACTTTACCAGCTGGCTAATATATTAATGTTTATATGTTAGGTATAACATGATTAATGTTTGTATGTTAGATATAACATGCTTAGTACTTGTAGGCGCAGGAATAACATACTTAGGATTCATATGTGTAGACTTCATATGCTTAGAAATTTCATGCTTAGTTTACTTGTAGTGAACCTGTGTTAGCTAACATGTCGTGGGTATATCTTTGGGGTGTATCTTCATTACGTCAGTGGTCGATGCCTTCTACTTGACATATACAGGTGACCCAGGAGTAGGAGCAACGCATTAGGGGTGTGGCCGAGAGCGTAGGGCTGGTCAAGGGTTGTGGAGCTCTCCTCCTCTTTTTTCGTTAGCTTTATACTCTATGCATTTTGGATATTGTGATTGTATATTCCACAGTTAAGGAATTTAGATTTTTATACTTTTGGATATTGACTTATACTGTTCCCTAGATTTATATCTATACCCTCCTTTTAATTTCTGTTACGTTAATGAATATGATTCTGATTGTTGACTTCGAGCCAAATACTAACCAGACTATGTAGACACGTGGGAAATCTACCCCACATGTAGCTCTTATTTAAGTTAACACCTCACAAACTCAGGATTCGGGGCACCGTACTCGGTGCCAGGTTCTGGGGCATTACACACCCACTCTGCCCATAAAATATACGGTCTCTACTTCACGAGATCTCTCAAACCTTTGACGATTAGGTTAGTTCTTGTGTGCTAATGATGGGCATGTAATGTTGTGTCAAATACAATGCCTACAACATACTTTTGTTTCGACTGGATAAATCCGCCTTAACTACTCACTTGCGGAGGCAATAGACTAACTTGTATAAGTTTCTAATGGACAAGATCTGATTAAATTAGCAAGTTGTAGAACATACGTTTGAACTGATCAGGTGTTGAGTGATATGCATGTGAGACTATATATGTAATGTTATGTGCGTATGATGTTGTGTTAGATGCAACACCAATGACAGGTTGTTTTCAGCTAGATAAATCTGCCTTGACTACCCACTTATCATGTGTATACTAATCGTCCAATTTCATCGACAAGCCACAGAGCATATGCTCAAATCAATTTGGGGTGTAGGGATATGTGATACAATACTAATGGATGATATGTGCAGGGGGGTTGAGAATGGAATGGATGTTGCGCAATGTTAATATGAAGGTTGATGAAACTTATTCTAGAAGTTAGACGGTTGGATGGATAATAGTATTGTAAGGACTGGATTGAGTGAGTTGGATCTGGGCTCGGAGTGTTTGAGAGGATAGGGATCTAATTGGTAATGCTGATGGATGAGATGAGCAGGGATTGAGAAGGAAATAGATGTTGCACAATGTTAATATGAAGGTTGGCGAAGCTGATTCTAAAAGTTGGATAGTTGGATGAACGATAAAGTCGTAAGGATTGGATTGAATGAGTTAGATCTGAGCCTGGAGTGCTTGAGAGGCTAGGGATCTAACTAGATTAGGCTAGACCTAGGATAGCTCTCTTTCCTATGGCTCTTTCTTCTCCTTGATGGAGGAATGGAATAGCTAGGCTAAGGGCTTAAGGGATTTTCTAGATTTTTACTGGATTGGATTTGATGTTTGGTTCAGGATTGAAGGATGTGTTAGTGTTTCTGGATCTTCCTGGATGTTGAGGATGATTGATATGAGAATGGGAGAGGGCTGTTTATAGCCTCTCAACTAATGTAGAGTGAGTCGCAGATAGTTTCATGGCCAAGATGGATCAGAAGAGGCTCGATCGCAAGCGGAAGTGATCCCGACCGTCAAGACCTTAAATCGAGCATATCTCACAATCCAGAATGAGTTATTTGGCGTACCATTATAATTTTGGGGTAGGACGAGTTACTTTAGCCACCCAACCCACTACATCGGGTTGCACACGCCCAAATTCCATCAGATCGACAGTCGAATTCCCGTTTTATTTTCATTTTTTACTATTTATAGTAAGTTTTAGTTTGAGTATAACTCTTCATCTCTTGGGCTTTAGGAGTTGCGCCTAACATTAAAAGTGCTTAGAATAATTAGGAGGACGTCATGATTTGGCCAAATAGGACACTTACTATTTTTTGCCGAAAACCATGCACACCAGTAGACATTACGACCGTCTATAAATAGTAAGTTTATTATTTGTAGTAAGTTGCGAATTCTAGGAGTTTTAATTGTAGTTTAATTCTGAAACTTCTCCTATGGCTTAATATCCCTATTTAAAGAGTTATGAACTCATTTATTACAATCATCAATCAAATTACGAATTTTTTGAATTTATTTTCTATTTTCCTTATTTTTTCCTCACAGATTCAAGAAGTCTCTATGAGGAGTCCAGAGAAGCTCCGTGGATTTGAAGTAGTTATCCTTGAGGAAGACGGTGACTGACCTTATCACGTTCATCCCTATGTTAATTAGTATCAGGGCGAGGATTCCCATTGGGCCGATGGCAAACAACGAAGGTACAAACTAAAATCCTATGGACGGTGATCCAGGGATTCGCTATCTTTCGGAAAGAATGAAAGCTTTCCATCGGGAGAGTCAGTTGACCATGTAAGGGATGTAGAAAACTCTCGACCATCTTGCGGATGCATCACTTTCGCTCCGAGCCCTAGGCGATGCTCCACCACTTGTGGTTGATGTACGACACAACCCTGATTTTTGTAAAGCACTACCAATGGTAAATCGCAGGGCTACGTTAGATGATTCAAGCTCTAGCAACGAGGACCTTAATAAAGGCTTTACCTGGCAACTAATCTATGGATGTGATCATCTAGATCGTACTAAAAGAGACTATGGACGTAAGGCTGAATTTTCTAGTTTTAACGGTTTATTACGCATAGAAGACTTCCTCGACTGGCTAGCCGAAGCAGAACGATATTTTGATTACATAGACGTGCCAGAGCATAAAAAGGTGAAATCAGTAGCATTTAAATTAAAATCTGGTACTTCTGCATTGTAACACCCCGAAAATCGGGGGTCGAGCAAAGCTCAACTCCCGAGTTCCAACACATCACTTATGCAACATAGATAATGATGTTTAAATGTTGTCCATATTAATGCATTAAAGATGAGTGGGATTATACTAAATCAGCATATTATACTCCAGAGTTAATGTAAATAAGCAAGCAGAAGACTAAACTAAATATATAAAGTATATACATGTTTCATAACCTCCGGAGTATGAACGTGCTACCGGGCTTAATATAAATAATTCGTTTTAAAATATACAACAAGACAAAATATGAATGTTCCACTAATTCAATATCCCTTTAATCCCGACAACACACCTCTAAGTCTACACAGGCCTACCTGAGAGCTGAACATAGGAGAACTCCTCCTCCTCGTCAAAGAAGTCTGGCTCCGTCGAGAAAGCCTCGTCGTAACCTGCATCTAAATCAGAGTCTGGTTGGTGTTTTAAAACACTTTCCCAGAGTGGGAGTGAGTGATCAACTCAGTGGTACTATAAGGCAAAGATTAACATTTTATCAATTCAAGCAAGCAGTAATGATAAAGAAATATAGCAATCACTTCCTAATTACTCTTGTTAATGCAGGAATGACATGTAGTAATGATGCATGCCCTCGCCTGCACTCCCTTAGCAACTTCATCTAACGATCGCGCATGGCAAACTCCTTAAAAGTGCGCTTCCTCGCCAAAGCATATGCAATGCGGTGCATGGTCATGTTAGCTAAGTAATTTATTAAGCTTATTCATACAATAGATTCAGGAAGCTAAGGTACCTCCCTTTTTATCATTTACCCAAGCAGGGGTCCATATAGGGTCGTTAGTCCAAGTTAATCACATACGATAGGCAAGTTATAGGGCATCACCCCTGATGAAAATAGTGGATACGTAAGTTTACGAGTTTACACTCGAGGTCACTATGGAGAGGCTCATCACCTCAGTGTAGGCCCAGTTTATACTCGAGGTCACTACGGGAGGCTCGTCACCTGAACGTAGGCCGACAGCTCGAATACGGTATCCCATACACCACCATATTTGGCTCACGAGTTTATGTTGCTTATTGGTCACTACGAGGAGGCTCGTCACCCCAGTGTAGGCCGACAGCTCGACCACGGTGTCCCATACACCACCATGTCTGGCTTATAAGTCTTAGCGGATTTAGTACCTTGGTTAAATGGGCTTTACATTGGTAAGTAGTATCTTATATTCAAGTAGTAGCGTCCATACATGGTAAACACACAATAAGCCAATCGGGTTATTGATAAGTGCGATTGGTACGAGCGCACATTGAATAGATCGACATGGAACACATAAGCACTCCACGTGGCCTAACCACGGTCGACAATCAGCGTACGACTCGGATTCATCGAATGTATCTAATGTGGCAAGACTAGTCCGGCCACTCCATCGGGACCCGTTACCCATTGCCTGGACTACGTAGTAGTCCCAATCATACTCAAATGCAATAACTAGACACATGTGATAATCATAACAGCATTTAACAAACAATTCAAACATAATTCTCATTTGAGCATTTTATCACACACATTGAACATGTTACTATACATACGCACTTCACCCATAAATCACATAGCAGCAATTTACATTATTCGAAGGAAACTACAAACATGGATAAGATAGTTGAAACTACCATCTCAACTCCCTTGTTGGAAGTCAGTTATCAAACAATTTCTCATGCAGACATTTTATCAAACACTTAAACTATATAATACTATATACATAAACTAAATTAGTTATAGCATATATTATGGCAGATCCTTTCATAAAGGGGTTGTCATACATACAACAAACATGTATTCTAGATTAATAGTCATGGAAAGCATAAATCAAAATTACACTTTCATTCAAACATTTCAACAAACACATGGAATGCATTTTATATTTACATAGTTCACTCACATATATAGTTTATCGAATACATCGTAACTAAGATCATATGGCAGCAATCAAGTCAAACATAAATCATTGCTGATATTGAAAGCCTTGAAAACCATAACCTAAACGTTTATAGTCCGCACCTTTCATCGGTTTACTCGTTTCGAACTTGGTTCGAACACTATATTCCCGTAAACTGAACGTAGGACACCTAAGCAATGAAATATGTTAGCTATTTCGTAGATTCCTCTACTTGGATTCCTAAAACAAGATTAGGGTTAGGATTTCTTACCCAGATCAAAGTCGGAATCAATGGTGTAGCGAAACAGGAGAGGTGATTCAGCCCGTGGGGTGGTGGGAGTGAATCCTAGCACCGATCACCCTATCTCTCTCTCTTCTCCTCACTCTTTTCTCCTCTTTTCTCTCTTCTCTCTCCTAGGGTTCAATAAATTCGTATGAAATGAAAGAGGGGTGGTTTAAGGGCATTATATAGGCTCAGAAGTGGTGTAAATGGCCGCAGGGCCATGGTATACTTAGGTTATAGCCAAAGGGTGCCTGTTTCTAAAAAATGGGGCCCTCAGGAAGGTCCATTTCTCACCTAAGTCATGGAGCAAGTTCCATGACAATGGATCTATGCCAGGACTGTGTTTATGGTGCGATCTAACAAACTGATCGGCCGTGAAGGACCTGCGTCAGATCAACGGTCGTCGTTACTCGATCAGGGCCACAAGTATACCGATATGTGCAGGGAAATTTTCCTGATCCAAGGGTATAGTTTGGTCAGAATCTGACAGTCCGAAGTCTTCAATTTTGCCCGCAAGCGAATGGCCCAAATCACTTAAGTTTGAGTTCATTTTCTGAAGATATTCGTGTTTCTCACACACTTCGCTCTAAGCTCAAGTTGTGCATTTTTAGATACTATTTAGGCTCGGTTCTCACAATGGTTGTCAAGCCTAATAAGGCGGTCATAACCTTATAGTCTCACGATAATCGGACTTTCGACACGCAGTCCAAGTCCGATACGGAGTTTCAATGCACTCCCGAGAGCACATGGGTTTTAGGATTTCTCCTAGGTTTTCAAGTAATGTTAAGTTAGCGATTTTAATGGTTTGGGGTCTTGCAGTTTGTATAGATAGTGATTCAAGATGATCCACTGATTAATTTAGTTTATTACTTAATTAATTTTTATCTAATTTCTAAAGGATTCAATCTTTAAGGATTTCTGCTTGAGGTGGTACGTGGGTCTTTATACGAATTTTTCTGAGACGTTACATGCATAGTAGGAGCAATTACAACTCTCACGTGCCCAACAAAATAAGGCGCCCATCTCATCATGGCCATGGATGAGATGCCTTCTTCGATTATGATTCCTCCCTAGTGATTACGAGGAGGTATTGTTCTAGTAATACCAAAAATGCCGACAGGGGAATCGAACTGTCACCAACTACACCAAAGAATTCCATGGTTGGTAATGCAAAACGATCTGTAAGAAACTAAATCACAGAAGGAAGCACGATTTATAGGTGAGTTACGATCGACTATTCAGGACCAAGTTCAAATGCACCTAGTCGAGACAGTGGATGAAGCGGTTCAATTGGCAGTTAGGGTAGAAACACAACTTGCAAGAGTTCCTGTTTAGCCTTATCCTTCAACTCGACCCCCCATGATGGGTCCCCCACAGGATCCAGTGCTGACATGGGAAAAAGAACCAGTAAAAGAACATTCCTAACCCCCTATAACTACAAAATGTGATATGGGGAGCAACTCATCTAGGCCTCAACCTGTAGCACCCACAATAGCGGTCCCGAGTAGGATTCCAAATCCTTATGCTCAGCTAAGGTCGAACAATTGTTACCCCCGTGGCCAACCGGACCTCTTATCAAACACCTATCTTCAACGTCCCGCAACACACTTGACCATAAACAAAGGGGGCACTGAAGGTGAGACTGCCAAAGAAGACCCTGGCTTTGATGAACTTGAACAAGCCATTAAGGAAGGAGCAGATGGCAATGAATGGGCAGGCAAGGATCGTGGCGAATCTCTAGTTGTAAGGCGATTACTGTACACCCCATGGAAGGAATTACATCCACAACGACACAATATATTCCGTATACGGTGGACCATCAACGGCAAGGTCTATGATGTAATCATAGACTGTGACAGTAGCGGGAACATCATCTCAAGAGTGATAGTGGACAAGTTACAGCTACCAACAACAAAGCATCCTTCCCCATACTCAATTAGTTAGATAAAAAGGTGAACGAGACTAAGGTAATTGAATAATGCACTGTCTCATTTTTAATTGGCAAAACTTATAAGGATCAAATACTTTGTGACGTGATCGACATGGAAGCATGTCATATGTTACTAGGTTGACCATGGCAGTCGGACTATGACGCGACCCATTGAGGATGAGACAATGTTTATGTCTTCGTCAATGATAATTGAAAAATCATCCTCACCCCTATGGTACCAGAGAACCACCTTGAAGCTTCTAAAGCGGAGGAAATTTTCCTCCTGACCATTCGGGATTTCATGAAGGAATCCAAGGAAACTGGTGAGGTATACGCCATAGTGGTGAAGGGCGAGAAATTGAAGCCCTCAAACATTTGTCCAAGTTTAAGGCTATTACTAAACGAATTCAAAGAAGTCTAGCTTAAAGATTTACCCGATGGATTACCTCCCATGAGGGACATCCAACATCATATAGACCTCGTCCCTAGGGCTAGCCTACCTAACTGCCTTCATTATCAGATGAGTTCGAAAGAGTGTGAGATACTTCAGGGGCAGGTGGAGGAATTGATCCGTAAGGGTCTTTTGAGAGAGAGCATGAGCCTATGTGTCGTACCAGCATTATTAATGCAAATAAAATAATGAGAGCTGGCCTATGTGTCAACAGCTGGGCAATCAACAAAATTACCATCAAATATCGGTTCCTAATATCGCAATTGGATGACATGCTCGATCTGCTAAAAGGGGCCAAGGTATTTTTCAAACTAGATCTGAGAGGCAAGTACCATAATATTCGTATCTAACCTAATGATGAGTGGAAAATGACATTCAATACCAACAAAAGGTTGTATGAGTGGTTGGTCATACCCTTTGGTCTATTGAACACACTAAATACTTTTATATGTTTGATGAATCAAGTACTAAAACCGTTCACTGGCCGATTTGTGGTAGTATATTTTGATGGCATCCTGATATATAGCCAGGATGAGACAAAGCACAGGGAGCATCTCAGGCAGGTGTTGCAGGTCCTACAAGTTAATAAGTTATACCTCAACTTGAAAAAGTGTAGCTTTTTAAAGGACAATCTATTGTTCTTAGGAATTGTTGTCACGTCCACGGGCATCCGCGTGGACAATGAAAAGGTGCGAGCCATTAGAGAATGGCCGATCCCGACAAACATTCATAAAGTGAGGAGTTTTTATGTGTTGATGACCTTCTATCATCGATTCGTATGGAATTTTAGCATGATAGTTACACCTAGTACAGATTGCATGAAAAAAGGACCGTTTCAGTAGACCGATGAGGCTGACAAGAGCTTTCATGAGACAAGCATTGGTTGTCCACGACACCAATCTTGATTCTTCCTAATTTTAACAAGCTATTTGAGATTAAGTGTAATGCTTCATGTGTCGGAATTGGAGGAGTATTATCATATGAAGGAAGGCCTGTAGCCTTCTATAATGAGATGCCCAGCGAAGCCTGAAAGAAGTGGTCGACGTATGAGCTTAAGTTATACACAGTTATTCAGGCGCTGCGACATTGGCGGCATTACCTGATTCAAAGAGAGTTTGTTCTGTATACTGACCATCAAGCATTAAAGCTTATTAATAGTCAGCGGACTAACATGAATCATGTGCACGTTAGATGAGTTGCATTTTTGTTGGAATTCATATTCGTTCTAAAGCACAAGTTAGGACAGCAGAACAAGGTGGCTGATGCACTTAGCCGTCGTGCATCACTACTTGTTACAATGAGCAATGAGGTGGTCGGTTTCGACTATCTCAAGGAGCTGTATACCAAGGATGAAGACTTCAAGGATTCTTCGATGAAGTGCCAAGAAGGTCAACCCAATGACCTATATATACAGGACAGTTTCCTCTTCAAAGGGAATCGATTATGCATCCCCTAAAGTTCTTTAGGAGCTATATGGAGGAGGCCTTGGTGGACACCTTGAGCGAGTTAATACGCGAGCTCTTGTGGAAGAGCAGTACTACTGGCCTCAAATGGTACGTGATGTAGGAAAAGTAGTGCAATGTTGTCATGTTTGCCAGACCTCCAAGGGGAAATCTCAGAATACAGGCCTCTACAGCCCGTTGCTTATAACTGATGGCCCTTGGGAGGATTTATCTATGGACTTCGTGCCTGGTCTTTCCACGAACACAATGTGGCATGGGTTCGGTGTTCATGGTAGTAGATCGTTTCTCCAAAATGGCTCACTTTATCCCATGTAAGAAGACCCTCGATGCAACACATGTGGCAAATCTATTCTTTAAAGAGGACATACGGCTACATGAGATTCCCAAGACCATTACTTCTAACCATGACTCGAAGTTCATTAGTCACTTTTTGCAGACTTTGTGGACTCAATTCGATACACGACTTCAGTTCAGTAGCACCTACCACTCACAAACTAATGGGCAGATTAAAGTTGTGAATCACACATTGGAAAATATCATTCGATGTATTTTAGGTGAAAAACTAAAGCAGTGGGATTTGGCCATGTCATAAGCAGAGTTCGCATTTAACAAAATGGTGAACCACTCGATAGGAAGTCCCCATTCCAGATTATTTACGGTCAAGTGCCTCGCCACACACTTGACTTGGTCTCTCTGCCTAAGCTCCTATGCATGAGCATTGCAGCAGAACATATGGCAGATAGGATCATGGGCATTCACAAGGAGGTGCAAACCAAGCTACATGCCTCGAACGAGAAGTATAAGGAGTAAGCGGACAACCATCGGCGACAAAAGGTGTTTGAGGTTGGCGACCACGTTATGGTCCATCTATGCAAAGAGAGATTTCTGACTGAGACATATAATAAATTGAAGAATAAGAATATTGAACCAGTACCGATCATCTGAAAGATCAATGACAAGGCTTACGTTGTTGATCTTCCGGATGACATGACAATCTCACAGACTTTCAACGTCGTGGACCTGACCGAGTATCATGAACCAAAGTAGGCAAGAACTTAAGGACGAGTTCTTTTGAAGTGGAAGGGACTGATGTAGAGCATGTCACAGACAGTTTCATGGCCAATATGGATCAGAAGAGGCCCAATTGTATGCGGAAGTGATCCGGACCATCAGGACCATAAATCGGGCATATCTCGCAATCCAGAATAAGTTATTCGGTGTACCATATATGATTTTGGGGTAAGACGAGCTACTTTAGCCACCCAACTTGCTATGTCGGGTTGTGCATGCCGAATTTGCGAAATACCATCAGATTGACGGTCGAATTCCCATTTCATTTTCGTTTTTACTATTTATAGTAAGTTTTAGTTCGAGTATAACTCTTCATCTATTGGGATTTAGGAGTTGCGCCCAACATGAAAAGTTCTTAGAATAATTAGGAGAATGTCGTGATTTAGCCAACTAGGACACTTACTATTTTTGGCCGAAAACCATGCCCACTAGTAGACATCATGAACGTCTGCAAATAGTAAGTTTACTATTTATAGTAAGTTATGATTTCTTTTAGTTGTAGTTTGATTCTGAAACTTCTCCCATGGCTTAATATCCCTATTTAAAGGGTTGTGAACTCATTTATTTCAATCATCATTTGACTTACGAATTTTATAGAATTTATTTTCTATTTTCTTTATTTTTTCCTCGTGGATTCGAGAAGTCTCCGTGAGGAGTCCAGAGAAGCTCTGTGGATTCGGAGTAGTTATCCTTGAGGAAGATGGTGAACGACCTTATCACGTTTATCCCTGCATCACCATCCCAGTTTTGTGGTAATTCTTGCAAAATCAGGGGTTAATAAGGGATTGGTTACTGGGATTTGAGATTGCCATATGGCAAGATCTCAATGGTTGGATTAGATGGCTTGGGCCGTAAATTGGAATGCAAGAGAGGGGCATTTGAGTTAATTCACATTGTCACACGTTAAAGGTTGCAAAGGGAGGGGAAGCACACATATTATGCCCCTACTGAAGTAGGAAAAATGCCACATGACAGGCAACAAGCTAGGTGCCACCCATACCACATAATACTCCCTACTTTGGCAGGTGAGCTCCCTCAAACATGTGGAGGCTTTGTTTTGGTTGGTGCCAGCTATTGTATCTCCGTGACCTTCAAATGGGCTTGACCATATGGGCTTGGTTTAGGGGTTGTTTTGGGCTTGTTTCAACAGGGTGAGTTAGCTAGGCAGGCTGACTGGGTGAGCTGACTGGATGATTTAACTCAGTAAGTTAACTCGGTAAGTTAACTCAGTGAGTTGATTGGGTTTGACTAGGTTTGGGATTTTGATTAAGGTCTAGACAAGGTTAAGATTTCATATTAGGGCTAAGTCTAGGGTTTAGGGTTCAGATTAGTGTTTGGTGTTTCCATCCAACTTCCTCAGCTTGTCAGGCCAAGGTGGGGTGTCTACACCAACAAACTAAAGAAATCAATGATATTATATTAGCTTATAAGACCTTTGTAAACAAAGAAAGAAACTAGAACATAGTAAAGACGTGAATCATCTAAAAAAGTAAATTAAGAAAGGAGCGACACTAAACTTTTGATTGTCCATTTAAACCACCTTTTTTAACAGAAGATCCCCAAAAGGGGTGACTATACAGCATACTCAAAGCGGCGTCAGGACAGAACCTACTAATAAGAGTGCACGTGAATGAAAATTGAAAGAAAAATAAAATGCCGACGTGTGCAAGCACTTTGGATTCATCGAGAATATGCAGATGGGAATAGGGGTTAGCCCTTGGCTAAATGTTGGTTATAAGCTTCTCTATTGAAGAAATGGAAGAAGGTAGAGAGTGGCTTAGAAAGGCTCAAAGGTGGATAGAGAAAGGAATTCTACAAAAGATCCTGTAGGGCTTTCCTTCTTTGGGATTTGCTCTCAGATTTGTCCCTCGTATCCTCTCTCTGGCTCTGTCTTAAAGAAAACTCTTTGGCTTCTCACCTTCCTCTCTTTTTGAGTGTTAAGATGCCTTTAAATTGGCAAAATTGAATGCTTGGTTGATGACATGTAGTTTGGTTCAGTTTTTCCAAGGCTCCAATCGAGTACTATTGACTGGAGAGTGAGGTTCAACAAAACCGAACCAAAACTATTAGGCGGTGGGATGTGATTGGTCCAACACAACAAATGACCACAACCGGCTGTGAGGTGGTAAGCTTTGATCAAAACTAGTTGGGGGTGGAAGTTCTGACTAAATCTGGCTACACTTGGCCCAATTTGGCCCGTTAATTATCTTCCTGGCATGTTTTTACCCGTGTAGATGGTCTGATCATGGTCCATGTGAAGTTAATAGCAGAATGTTAGCCATCTGTCTGATATTAGGCTGTCTACACTATTAATCTCTATTCCTTTGAGAAATATCAAGCTAAAGTACTATTAAAAAATTAGTCCTTAAGTCCATTGACACATGAAAAAAATAATCCATTCAGAAGAGCTAACCCCTACCCTTTTACAAATCACCTGATTGTTGATCACAACTGGTGGTTGTGAGGATAACCGAATCCTACATCCCATCTCCAATAAGTCTAACTCAAGACACTAACGGTTAAATCAAACATTGATTTGATTAGATTTTGGCACGCTCACACATCATAATCACATATAAAATCCAAGTATAGGCCCTAGATCACAAGTGTGGTCTCGTGTTTGATTGAATTCACACAAATGTCATGCATCTATAATTCTAACATGAGAGGCCTATGGTCCTGTCATTTTGACCATTGGTCTATCAAGTCTAACATTTTAAGTATTTTGATTAAAAATTTCCAAGTTGTTTCTTATTAGTGCACTTATTTGTGCACCTTGTTTGTCAATCACATGAGTCCATGTGTCAGGAAGTCGGTTGAGCCCTTACAAGTTGAAGACCGAAGACATAATAGGACGTGAAGCATCAAAGAGTAAAGAACAGGTATATAGGGTGCCTTGGTGACCATAACCCATGACCCACAATAACCCAAACCTCTACATGATCATGATGTAAAAGGTAAACCTTTGATTGATTATCTCAAAACCTTATGAGCCCCATTCGAACATGCTTAGATAGGCTATAGAGATGCCGAGCTACTGTTAAACCAAACTACCCCAAAATAGCAGATTCATAGGTGACATCGATCGATCTCTAATCAATTTTGATCGATCGGTGTCGAGTGATCAAACATGGCCGAAATCATCCATCAACAAATTCACTAAATGTTGGATTTATAGCGATCGATCGAAGGGGAGTTCGATCGATGGAAGGTGTAAATCGATCGATCGGACTGGTCAATTTTTACCCTTTTTTACTGTTAAAAGTTGGTTCATATATATAGGGCATTCAACATCTGGGCATTTAGAGAGTTTTTAGTGTAATACAAGGTTATGTGTTTTTCCACTCAAACCACGCATCCCACACGTCTAATCCCATGAGTTCCAAGTCATATTCCTTCAGATTTTCACTCTAATGAGGATTCAAACCTCCACATTGAAGATGATCTTAGCTCCACTATTATATAGAGTTTATACCCAATCTTATTAGCATATCTTTTGCCTAAATGCTCTCGAAGACCCTTATAAGTGAATCTCCTAAGATTTTAACTACCCCATTAGTTGTAGGAGATTCTATCACCCTCCCATAACCTTGGTCACTTCAATGGAGCATCGCATGCAAGGTGTTGATCTTGGAGCAGAAGCATGGGCAATCATTAACATCAACGATTGGTGAGTAATTGAGGAGCAGATTTAAGCATGGAAGATCTTTGAGTAAGAGACTCAAGTACAATGCGTCAAATAAGCTCAATTAGTAAGTCCACATACTCTCTTTTCTTGTATAATATTGATAATAAGAGTTTGTAACCCAAACTCGTATAGATTCTTATGTAGGACCATGCTCTTGTGCAAAGTTGAATTCACCAGACACATGTGTGTATTAGTATCTATGGGAGGTTTCGACGGGAATAAACATATGTCCTTGGACTGGGACCGATGTTGTTGATTAGTCGATAAAAAACTAACTCAAGTCTATTGCGAGATTCTCCGGCAGGAGTGCAAGTTAGGTCCTTATGTAGGGATGTATATGTTAGATGTGAAACTGATTTAAAACCTCTGATAGTGAATACCGGTACACTCGAGCAGAGTGCGTCCACTGAGAGTGGAGTAGGGAAACCAAACCACTATATATTATTGTATTTGCAATTGTGAATTGCATACATATTTAATTCATGGTAATGTGTCTGATTAGTTAAATCATATGAATGCTTGAATTAAATTGTATTCTAGGCACATAACTTGTAAACATGCACATAAGTACAGTATCAATTATAGACAATTTGCTAGAATTGACACATCATTTGTAGTCCATGTGATTGGACTCACTATTGGCTTGTAAGCCTTAATGTTAATTGATTTCTTAATTTAAATTGACATATTATTTTAAGTTGGTAATTGTTATGGGGAAATTTGGACAGGGTCAAACAGGGTCGGCCCGAGCCATCCGAACTAATTAATAGGGCCTTAGAAGGAGAACATCATGTCGGGCGCGAACAGACCTCTGAACTATGACCCTAGGCCGAGCAAGACGAGTTCTCGTCCTCGTCCTCATCCAAAGAAGGTTGGCTGAGCTGAGCTCTCGTCCTCATCCTCATCCTCATACTCATCCTCATCCTCATCCGAAGAAGGTTGGTCGAGCTGAGCTCTCTTCCTCGTCCTCGTCCTCATCCTCATCCGAAGAAGGTTGGTCGATCTGAGCTCTCGTCCTCGTCCTTGTTTTCAAACAAAAAGCTATGATCCTGGATCGACCGACTCATCCTCGACCTAGAGGATGAGAGCTAACCCTTAATAAGAACGCCTAACAGACTCCAACCCCGATGACTCGACTATGAATTCTGACTACAAGTACTCAGCCGTAGACTCGGATAGGACGAGGTCCGAGCTCGGATGAAGATACTCCGAGTACCGAGCTAGGAAACTAGTCCGAACGTGGACATGGCCGAAGATCATGCCTGGAGATACACTCCATTAGGACATGATGCGTTATACAATCCAACGATTATGGAGTATCTCCACGATTGTAATATCCGCTTGATTGAGTAAATCATGTCAAGATTGACGGACACGATTCACCCGACCCACAGGTATAAATAGCAAGGGACCCCATTGCAACAGGTACCCAATATCTCGCATCCTCTCTCTACATTACGAGACTTAGACTCAGATTCCCTAGCCTAACTTAGGCATCGGAGGGTCCCCTGTTTAAGCCAGGGTCTCCTTTGCTCACCTTTCTATGCATGACCAGGGTCTGTTTGAAGTTTGCAACATTGAGTGGAGGGTGGTCCAGATTTTAACCTCAACATTTTTGGGCGCCGTCTGTGGGAACTTAAACAAAAGGCTAGAAGGTTTTATCAGAAATGGCGAGAAGAAAGAAGAAGGCGACAACAGTGGAGCCCGAGCCGAGCGTACAACATCAATTGTCTTCACTATTACATACTGAATCGGCTCCCACAAGGCCGTCCCAACGAACACGGGGCCTAGGAGGGAAATAAAAAGCATTACAGAATGAAGTCTAGATGCTGAAGGATAAAATTGGTCTGATGAAGGCGCAACAAAGTCGGCAGCCACCACTTCTCAGCGTGGTGGAGGTGACCTCGGCACCGGAGGAACCACCACGCAAGTTAGTTCTTGGGTCAGGGTGTCCCAGGATCGATCAACATGAGCTCCCAATCCTACACAAAACACTGCATCCCAAAATTGCTCTGCCTGAGTCCCGGATCCCGCTCGGAGCACAAAACCATCCTATGTCTCTGTAACCTCGGCTCTGGCCCCAACTAACCTCCGCCATCAGCTGGAGAAAAGAAGACGGGGCAGAACGCCTGAGGCGGCAGAGGCCCCCCAGGAAGCAATGGTGGAGAATCAGAATCCTTGGGAGGCTCAGCTTAAGGAACTCCGCGACCAGATCAAGACATTGTAGAAAAACTAGCCCATTTCGACTGTAGTCCAGGTGATGATGGAAGAGATCGAGCCTCCCTTCACCTTAGAAATCATGGATGAGGTGATGCCACAGAGGTTCAGGATGCCTCCAGTCATCCAATACTCTGGGTCTGGAGACCCATCAGAACATGTGGTTCGTGGATGCAAATCCAATCAGCCACGGACACAATGATGTGTAGGGATTTCTCGATAACCCTCTCCGGGTCTACTCAGAGTTGGTATTGGCAGCTTAACACAAAGATGATCAGCTCCTTTACGGAGCTCAGTAGATTATTCCTTACCCAAATCATCTCTGGCAAGAAGAGTCGAAAGCCGACTACTCATCTGTTCACCCTTAAGCAGGGGAACAAGGAGTCAATAAAGGACTTCATCGCCCGCTTCAATGAAGAGGCGCTATTAGTGGATAACTACAACAATGAGATGGCACTTTCTGCCATGTTCAGTGGACTCAGGGAGGGGAAGTTCGTCTTCTCAATTAGGAAGAATTCACCGACTACTTTGGTCGAACTCATCAGTCGAGCTCAGAAATACACCAATGCCGAGGAGTTCTCCAACTCCCATAAGAATGTCCAAGTTGTCGAGCAGTCATCTAAGGAGAAGATCGAGGAACAAAGAGCCTCAGTCATCCAATAAGAAGCTAGACGATCAAGCCTCTCGCGATAACCGACTGAGCAAGAGGCCTGAGAGCAAGTTCCGCTCCTACACCCCCCTCAACACATCTACGAAGCATATCCTGTTAAACATTAGGGATCAGAAACTCCTACAGTGGCCAGTTTGCATGAAGGCCGATGTAGGACAGCGAGACAAGCACAAGTACTGCCATTTCCATCGTGACCACGATCATAATACGAGCGACTGTGTGGATCTCAAGGACGAGTCAAGACCCTCATCCAGAAGGGTCATCTGCGATGATATGCCAAGGAAGAGAGGTGTGCTCGGAGAGAAGAACAGCCAAGCAAGACTGCGGAAGAGCCTGTCGAGATCCGCACCATCTATGGCGGTTCATCTGGTGGAGATGACTCGAATAGGTCCGCAAAGCCTACTCTTAGAGCTCGAACCCCAAGCATTATGTCCACCTGACTAAAAGGCCGAGGAAAGAACTCCAAGCGAGCCCTTGCAGTTTGACCTTCACAGAAGACGATGCGCGCAGAATTCAGCATCCACATGATGATGCCCTGGTAGTGGCTATGACTATAGCTAACCACAAGGTTTACCGCATCCTGGTCGATACCGGAAGCTTGGCCGACATCATCTACTCTAAGGTGTTTGAGAGAATGGGGATCGACAGGTCATGCCTTCAACCTGTGAAGACCCCCCTGCACGGCTTTATTGGAGATAAGTTGATCTTTGTGGGAGCCATCTCCCTCCCCATGACAGCAGGGGAAGGGCAGCATCAGGGCACACTTCTAGTCGACTTCCTCGTTGTGAACGTACTGTTGGTGCACAATGTTATATTAGGCCGACCTTCCTTAATGCAATGAGGGCGGTTGTATTCACTTATCACCTCATGATGAAGTTCCCCGCCGAGGGAGGAGTCGAATATCTTCGAGGGGATTAGCGTGAAGCCCGGAAATGTTACTCAGTGGTGGTGAGAAAGGGTTTGGTGAAGCATGCCCTCACCGTCAACGTCATCGACTCCAGAGCTCTTACAGAAGATTCCTCCACGGAGGACTTAGTGACCGTCCCACTTGAAGAAGCTGACTAGAGTAGAACGGTTCTGCTCGGATCATCGTTGAATTTCGAGCAGCGGTCTCAGATGCTGGCTTTCATACAGCAACACAAGGACGTCTTTGCCTGGTCGCACGAAGACAAGCTAGGCATCTCTCCTGAGGTTATGGTCTACAGGTAGAATGTGGACCCAGATCATAGACCGGTGAAGCAGAAGAGGAGGGCGTTCAACCCCAAAAGGTACTCGGCCATAGCAGATGAAGTGTTGAAGCTCCTCAGTGTCGAATTCATTGAGAAAGTGCATTATTTAGACTGGATCACAAAAATGGTACTTGTGAAGAAAGCCAACCAGAAGTGGCGGGTCTGTGTAGACTACTCAAACTTGAACAAGGCTTGCCCCAAGGACAGCTTCCCCCTGCCTCGGATCAATCAACAAGTTGACTGCACAACCGGACACGAACTACTATCCTTCCTGGACTCTTACTCTGGGTATAATTAGATCATAATGCATCCTCCAGATAGGTAGAAGATGACCATTGTTACAGATAAAGGTCTCTACTATTACTGGGTCATGCCCTTTGGCTTGAAGAACTGCGGGGCAACATATTAGAGGCTTGTGAACCAGATGTATGGTAAGAAAATCGGTCGGACCATGGAGGTTTATGTTGATGACATGCTGGTGAAGAGCATTAAGGCGTCCAACCACATTACGAACCTTGGCGAAACTTTCTCGATTCTTCGGGAGTACCATATGAAGTTGAACCCCGCCATGTGCACCCTTGGAGTCGGTTCCGGCAAATTCCTTAGGTTTGAAATTAGCCGGAGGGGCATCGAGGCAAATCCTAAGAAGATTAAGGCACTGCTTGACATGAGCTCACCTCAGACCACAAAGGAAATCTAATGCCTCACCAGTCTGGTGGCGGCACTCGGTCGATTCATATCCCGAGCCACGGATAAGTGTCTCCCCTTCTTCCAATAGTTGAAGGGTCATAAGAAGGCCTAGTGGACCCCAGAGTGTGAACAGGCGTTCCAGCAGTTAAAATAGTATCTAGGCTCACCACCCCTACTTTCCAAGCTGGAAGAGGGTGAGCCCCTGTTCCTATATCTGGCGGTCATAGCTTCGACCGTCAGTTCCGCACTCATTAAAGAGGTGGGGGGTAGGCGGCACCGCATCTATTATGTGAGCAAATCAATGGTACCCATTGAGACCAGGTACCTGAGTATGGAGAAGCTGGCTCTCAGCTTAGTCTTCTTGGCGTGGAGGTTGCGTCCATACTTCCAGGCGCATACTATTGTTGTCCTGACTGACTCCCCCCTCAGGCAAGTCCTTCAAAAGCCTGAGGTGTTAGGTCGACTAACCAAGTGGGCAATAGAACTCAAGGACTTTGACATCTAATATCGTCCAAGAACTGCAATCAAGGGTCAAACTGTCGCCGATTTCATGGCAGAGTTCACTACTCCGAATGTAGAGGCGACAGATGCGGGCGCGGGGCAGTTCCCGCAGCCCCACTAGCACTCTCGCTTATCCAGGACGCAGAATTAGATGGAGAGCATAGATGGATTCTTTATGTGAACGGATCATCCAATTTCAAGTGCGCTAGGGCAGGGATTGTCCTAGTCGTGCCTGATTCAACCTCCATCCAATATGCTATCGGGCTTGACTTCAAAGCCTCCAACAATGAAGCAGAGTACGAGGCCTTGCTGGCTGGACTCAGATTAGCAGCTAGTCTAGGGGTTCAGTCTCTTAAAGTATGGTGCAATTCTCAGCTCGTTGTGAACCACATCTCCACTGAGTATGAGGCCAAGGAGACTAGAATGGTGGCTTATCTTCCTGAGGCCTGAAAGTTGATAGAGAAGTTCTGGAGTTGCATCATCAATCAGATTCTGAGGACGGAGAACTCTTAGGCTGACGCCCTTGCAAAGCTAGCCTCGGTCGTAGAAGGAAAGATTCCCAGGATCATTCTTGTGGAATTTTTAGATAGTCCGAGCATCGATCGGGCTAATCAAGAAATGGCCAATCCAGTGAAGACCACTTTGAGTTAGATGGACCCGATCTACAACTACCTCACATCTGGTGGGTCCCCCAAGACATACTAAAGGCCCGACGTCTAAAGGTCAGAGCTGCACAATACATAGTCTTGGATGGGATCCTATACAAAAAGGGACAGTCACAACCCTACCTCAGATGTCTCCAACTCGACGAAGCAGACTGCATGATTCGAGAGATTCATGAGGGAATCTACGAAAATCACTCCAGTGGTCGTGCCTTAGCTCTGAAGATACTCCGTCAAGGGTACTTCTGACCGACCCTTCGAGAAGACTCCAAGAGTTATGTCAAGAGGTGCAACAAATGTAATAGGTTTGCTATCGTGCCGAGGTAGCTTGTAGAGGAGATGACCCCTATGAGCGGTCCGTAGCCATTTACTCAGTGGGGGATCGACATCATTAGACCTCTACCCACTGGGAAAGGACAGGTCAAGTTCGCTATCATAACAGTCAACTACTTCACTAAGTGGGCTGAGGCTGAACCTGTAACAAAGATTATAGAGCAGAAGGTAACTAACTTCGTCTGGAAAAATATTATCTGTCGATTCGAAATCCTGCACACTATTGTCTCTAATAATAGGAAGCAGTTCGACAATGACAGATTCCGAGGCATGAGTAGGGAGCTCAGCATTTCAAAAACATACTCCTCACCTCGTCACCCGTAATCCAATGAGCAGGTGGAAGCAGTGAACGAGCTCATCAAGCACCACCTCAAGACGAAGTTAGAAAAAGCCAAAGGTAACTGGGCTGAGGAGCTCTCGTTTGTCCTTTGGGCCAACAGGACTACAGCTCAGTCGCCTACTATGGAGACCCCATTTTCACTATCTTACGGGTCGAAGGTAATCGTCCCAGTCAAGATCAGCCTCCCCATAGCTCGAATCAAAAACTACCAGGAGGGCTAGAATGCCGAGTAAATTGTAGCAAGCCTTGACTTGCTCGAATAGACCAGTGACTTCGCCAGACTTCGAGTCGCGGCTCGACATTAGCAAGTAGCGCGATTCTACAATTCCAGGGTCAAGACGAGGTGATTTCGGCTAGGGGACTTGGTTCTCTGCTGCGTCTTCCAGAATACAGTAGAATCGGGGGCTGGGATGCTCGGACCAAACTGGGAATGGCCTTATCACATGGTCAGATCAACGAAGCCAGGCTCTTACCACCTAGAAGATCTGGAAGGGAGTCAGCTCCCTCACTACTGGAATGTCGAGCACTTGAAGATCTACTATCCATGAATAACCGCTGGTCATTCAAGGCCCTCAATGAATGAACGGCTCGAAGCTACTAGCCTATTAAGGCTCTGAATAAAAGCATCTTTCCTTCTACATGGTCTACCTGTTCAGTTTATCTACAACAAAAGAGTCACCTCTTGTAAGCGAAGGTGAACTCAACGGACCATTCCCTTAAAGAAGGGGTCGGCTCATTAATCCACGAAAAACTATAAAAGGGTCATCTCTCATATGCAGAGATGAAACCCGTAGGTGAACCGATCCCTTAAAGGAGGGGTCAGCTCATCATATGTTAAAAATCTACAAAACGACTAAGTGTCGTACGCTATTCGTGGAGAGTTGACCCCTTAAGGGATCGGCTCTCAACATCAACAAATCATCATGAAATAATCAACATATAAAATTATGCCCTCGACCAAGGGTTAAATCATCGCCCATCCAAAAAATTATCATCCATCAACATCCCATGTAAAAAGAAAGAAAAGAAAAGCATCTTATTCACTCCGAGCAGAGAGACCAGTTACCGAGCTAGGGGGCTGAGCATCAGAGTTGGCCTCGGTAACAGCTGGGGCATTCTCGAGCTCCGTGGTCATAGGTGGTTCAGCATCCTCAGCCTCGTCCACACCAAGAGTGTCAAGGTCGATGCCAGAATGGAGCTCTCGAACCTCGACAAGGTAGGCGTCAAAGCCAGTGTTGTAGTCGTAAAGGTACACCTTGTCCAACTCTCTGGCCCTTTCCGACAACTCCTTATACTCCTCCACTACCACAACAGCTTGTGAGGCCGCCAGAGTCTCGAACTCCCCTCATTGCTTCGCCAGCTCCATGGTAGCCTAGGCCTCAAGCACAGACCTCTGCTGAATTAACTCCTTGGCCGCTTCGCGCTTCGCCATCGCGAGGTTTTCCATGAGCTGTGTGTTCTCTCCCTCTGTACGCTCGCCGGAGGCCTCTAGATGCTCAATGACCTCTAATAGGCGCACGACTTCGGGGTCGACCACATCCAAGCGAGCTTGGAGTTAATTAACCTCACCCTGGAGCACCAACTCCCTCGTTTGGCCCTCATCCGTAGCCCTCTTCAACTTCTCCTGTTCAGTAGCTGAAGCCTTCAGAAGCCTTCTGAGCTCAGCCTTCTTTGCCTCGAGCTCGGCCTTCTCCGCCTCGAGTCGGTCCATCTCCTTCAACCTTTCCTTAACCTCCACCATCATCGGCAGCGACTAGTAGCAGACCGCTGCGTAGTCGTTCATGAATTTGGTGTAGTTGAAGGAGAGGGTGCTGGCTATGCTCGACTCTGGTACATGCTTGGCCGCCCAATCATTCATCAAAGCCATGTGGTAACCAGGAGGGAAGATCTTTAGAGGAGTGGGCTCGGTAGCTCGTCCGACTCTGCTGGCCTCGGAGGCTTGAGCTGCAGCCTTGGGCATGGTAGTGTATCTGACCAGGGCATCGGTTCTGCCGGTCAAGAAGTTGACCTCCGTAGCAGTGAGGCGGGCTGCGGAACGAGTGGGGGCGTCAGCATCGGGAGTCTCCCCGAGAACTTCTCCCCCTATCCCAGTAGGTAATGTGAGTGGAACCTCGGAGGCTTGCCCCTCTCGAGATGGTTTACTCCGATGGGAGTCTCCGGGGCTTACACTTCAGGGGCAGGGGTCAGGGCTGGGATGGCCACGACTTTGGCTGGGGCGAGCGCAGCTTCAGCTAGGGCAGGTTCGACTTCGAAAGTCTTCCTCTTCTTCGACATCACTTTGGTCCTCGGCTCATTAACGAGTACCACGCTCATCGGAGGGCGCGGCACTACCAGCCTCTTCCTTTTCGAGCTGCCTGCTTCCATTCCTACCCGAAAAGAAACAAAATTAGCCCAAGCGAAATCTACAGAAGAACAACAGACAGTCTCCGAGGACCCTTACCCCACTTACCCAGAGTAAAGGGAGTAGGCTGGAGTCTACAGAAACCAAACGACACTCCGTTCTCCCAGTTGATGAGTTCAAACCAAATGCGTTATTCTTCGACGAGCACTCGGGCTCTGGCTACTTGGTTCTGCAAGAGAGGATTGAGCTCGAGAGCCCCTTTCGGTTGGACTACAAGCAGAAGCAAAACACTAGTTAGAACATAAAAAGACAAGTCAGACATACAGAGGTGACAAAATGAAAAGTGCCCGACCTGGGTTGGCGAACTTCGTAGGGACCCGGGCCTGCAGTCTGCCCAACTCAGAGGCCGGGGCCTCCCACTCTCTCGAGGCCCAAAACCACTTCCCCCTTCAATCCTTGTTGGAAGTAGGAAGTCAGGTTACCAAACCCAGGATACATGGTGGTCTGAAAGAGAAGTAATGCCAGGACGGCTCGTTCCTGTCGTACTTAGCCATGTACAAATACAAGAACTCGTCTAGTGTCAGCCTCTGATTCTTCACCCGGTGCCAGATGATGAATGTGAAGACTAGAAGTCGCCAGGCATTCTGGACCAGCTGACCTGGGACCACTTTCAGTTATGCAGTAAGCTCGCGCACAAATGGATGGATGGGAAGTTGGAGCCCATACTGAAGGGCGCCAGTGAATATAGCAATCTCCCCCTCAGCAGGAAGGCCCGCTTAATTAGTGAGAGAAGGAGCTTGGATGTGCACTGAGTCCAGAATCTGGTAGTCTTCGCAAATCTGAGCCATCTCGAACTCGACCACAACCGAGCCTCCGGGGACCAATGGCTTTGGTCTGCCTCCCGATGGGCCTGCCTTCGACCGTCCCGTAGGATCTCTAAGTGCCCTCTTCGGCCTCTTGCCTCGGCTTTCAGTCCTCGGACCCGCAGTTCTATGGGTCGAGGGGTTAAGCGGTATGGCCTCAAAGGGACCTTCAAAGTCCCCAAGCCCTGAGTCGATGGTCCCTGGTTTGGAGTCATCCTCCGCTCCTCGATTCTCCTCAACTTCATCAGAGTTGCTCGACATAGTAAAAGAAAAAGTCTAAATGGTGGAAGACTAACTGCGCTGAAGGCGATTCGCTCCGGTAGAAAATCTCTCTACTCCGATAGCTTCCTCCGAGCAAATCCCTTCTCTAGATACCGAAAACCCTTTATCCAGCGAGGAAAAACCACTTTCCACGCAGAGGCGATTCAAAAAGAGCAAGGGAATAGGGAGCGAGAGAGTTAGAATGTAGGAGAAGGAGAATGTGAATGAGAGCGAGAGGGGTTTATATAACCCTCCCATCACTTAACGTCATCATTGCGGACAGCTGTCCTCGAAGCCGAGGCGGCTCGGCACTATCACCAGGGAACCCGTGGAGGGAGTTGATAAGCTCGAGTCTGCGTTCCTAGGTCCAAGTCTCATCGGCATTAAAAGTTATTTATGGTGTAAGCGGCCTCTCGCCTCTCTATGAGCTCATGACATCGTTTCCTCTGCTCCGTCAATTACAAATCATAACCATCGCCACGTGTCCTTTGCTCAGAGGTCGAAATCCGAAGAGTCATAGCCGTCATATTACACACGTAACCCAAAGTGCAATCGACATAGTGATTGTGCCCCAATCATCCAAACCGTCATTATGAGTAGAGACGTGGAGGCGTCGCCCCATTTCCCCAGGCATTTACTCTCTAAGTCCGAGCTCAAACGAAGAGAGTAGGAGGCTCCTGTTATGGGGAAATCTGGACAGGGTCCAACAAGGTCGGCCTGAGCCATCCGAACCAATTAATAGGGCCTCGGAAGGAGAACATCATGTTGGGCGCGAACGGACCTCTGGACTATGACCTTAGGCCAAGCAAGACGAGTTCTCATCCTTGTCCTCGTCCTTATCCAAAGAAGGTTGGCTGAGCTGAGCTCTCATCCTCATCCTCATCCTCATCCGAAGAAGGTTGGCCGAGCCAAGCTCTCGTCCTCGTCCTCATCCTCATCCGAAGAAGGTTGGCCTAGTCGAGCTCTCGTCCTCATCCTCGTCTTCATCTAAAAAGCTACGATCCCGGATCGACCGACTCATCCTCGACCTAGAGGCCGAGATCTAAGCCCTAAATAAGCACACCTAACAGACTCTGACCCCGATGACTCGACTATAAATTTCGACTACAGGTACTCAGCCGCAGACTCGGATAGGACGAGGTCCAAGCCTTGATGAAGATACTCCGAGTACCAAGCTAGGAAACCAATCCGAACGTGGACGTGGCCGAAGATCACGCCTAGAGATACGCTCCATTAAGACACGATGCACTACACGATCTGAAGATTGTGGAGTATCTCCACGATTGTAATATCCGCTTGATTGAGTAGATCATGTCGAGATTAACGAACACGATCCGCCTAACCCACAGGTATAAATACTAGGGGACCCTATTGCAACAGGTATGTAATATCTCACACCCTCTCTCTACATTACAAGACTTAGACCCAAATTCCCTAGCCCGACTTATGCATCAGAGGGTCCCCTGTTTAAGCCAGGGTCTCCTTTGCTCACCTTTTTGTGCAGGACTAGGGTCCATTCGAGGTTTGCAGCATTGAGTGGAGGGTGGTCCAGATTTTGACCTCAACAGTAATTATATTTTAATTGATATAATTTTTAGGCGGTCTTATTCACCTCATTTAGAATATAGCCATTAATTCTTTAGCTCAACCAAGCTTTTCACACGTGTCATGATATACTATACCACATAATCTCATTTCTTTCATTTTAAAAACCCAATAAATTCTGAAATTTCATGCATTGAATTTTGATGATACAATTGTTATGGGAAGATCAAAGGCACCTAAACTCTGAGGCCTGAGGTTATTCAGAGCGGACTCGAGGCGCAAGACTAAGCTCAGAGATATGAATAGGCAAAGGCATTACATCCAACCCAACATTCTTTACGCCTTCGACCCAAGGCCTAGGAGGCCAACTCGGAGCTTGGGGCAATCCGGGGTCGAGGCGGTCAGCTCGGAGTAATCCGAGGCTGAGGCAGTCAGCTCGGGACTCAGATCAGAATCTACTAATGAGGGGGACCATGAGGTGTCCCACTACTGCACGATTAGAGACGGTTACTCAACTGCCCACATCCACATGACCGCTGAGCGACTGGGTGGCCAAATTGCTCGCAGAACATAGTGAATGGCCCAAGATGCGCTTACTTACACGGACACGACCATCCTAAGAAAGATGGTATAAATAACACCCTTAGGGGAGGAAGCAAGTATGCAATATCTTGCACTCTCCCTCTACAACTCGACTTAGACCTGATCCCTTGACTTGACTTAGGCATCGGAGGGTCCCCTGTTTAAGTCAGGTCTCCTTTGCTCACCATTATTGTGCAGGTTTAGGACTCAGAAGCGGCTCGGAGTTCGGAGATACGGCAGAGGGCAGTCAAGATTTTGACATCAACATTTTTGGCGCCATCTGTGGAAATTTAATACGAAAAGTCAGTTTCCTATTTTCTAGTACAATGGCACGAAGAAAGAAGAAATCCGCAGCTATGGAGCTGGAGCTAAATGATCAGACTCGGTCTTCCTCACTACTTCACGCTGAGTCAGCTCCGAGACCATCCCAGCATTCTCGTAATCGGGCGAGCAAGTATCGAGCCATGTAAAGCGAGATCTAAGCCTTACGCGACGAAATCAATCAGATGAAGCAACGATAGGAGCAACAGTCGCATCCTGTCCGGGAAACCATCAGACTAGTAGTGGAAGTCGAGTTCACACCGCGGAGTGTGAGACCTAAAGGGTCACAACATCAATCCGCCCGAGTTTCAGCTTCAGTCCAGAACCCCCCTCCGACCCAAAACCAAGTTCTGGCTCGGAACCTAACAACTCGGACTCCAATGAATGCTTCGGTCACTTCGGCCCTGACACCGACGGACCCCCATCATGAGCTGGAGAGGAGAAGGGGGGAAGGACCCCTGAAGTAGAGGCTTTGTGAGAGACGGTAGCTGAAAACAGAGATCTGTGGGAGGCGAGGTTCACGAAACTTAATAATCAGGTTCTAATGCTACAGCAGAATTAGCAACCTTCATCAATTCCTATCACCGTTCAGGTGATGATGGAAGAGACCAAACCTCCCTTCACCTCTTCAATCATGAGCAAGGTGATGCCACAAAGGTTCCAGATACCTCTTGTCATCCAGTATTCTAGGTCTGGAGAGTCATTTGAACATGTAGAGGCCTATCACTCATGGGTGCAAATCCAGACGGCCACGGACACGATAATATGTAGAGGATTTTTGATCACCCTTACTGGATCTGCTTAGAGTTGGTACAAGTAACTCAAGCCTAATTTGGTCGATTCCTTCACAGAGCTTAGCAGATTGTTCCTTACCCAGTTCATAAGTGGTAAGAAGAGTCGGAAGCCGACTACTCATTTGTTCACCATCAGGCAGGGGCCTAAAGAGTCATTGAAGAACTTCATCTCCCGCTTCAATGAGGAGGCATTACAGGTGGAGGATTATGATGATAAAATGGTGCTCTTTGCCATGTTCAGTGATCTAAAAGAGGAAAAGTTTACTTTCTCCATTGGGAAGAACCCGCCGAAGACATTAGCTAAGCTCGTTACAAGAGCTCAAGAATACACTAATGTCGAGGAGTTCTCCAACTCTAGCAAAAATGTCTAAGTAGCAGAGCCACCAACCAAAGGGAAGAGGCTGAGGAACGAAGAACCCCAGTCATCCAGTAAGAAACTAGACGACCATGCCCCTCGTGATCGTCGGCAGAGCAGGAAGCCTGAGGGCAAGTTCCGTTCCTACACTCCCCTCAACACATCTACAGAGCAAATACTGCTGGACATTAGGGTTCAAAAGTTCCTGAATTGGCTTGTTTGCATGAAGGCCGATGCAGAAAGCCGAGACAAGCTTAAATATTGCCGGTTTCATCGTGACCATGGCCATAACACGAGTGACTGCGTGGATCTCAAAGACGAGATCAAGACCCTCATCCGTAAGGGTCATCTGCGCCGATACACTAAGGAAGAGAGAACAGCTTAGAGAGAAGAGAAGCAGAGTAAAGCTGCAGAAGAACCGGTTAAAATTCGTACCATCTTTGGTGGTTCGTCCGGTGGAAGAGACTCAAGCAGGGCTCATAAAGCCCACTCCCGGAAGTATGATCCAGAGCACTACGTCCACATGACCGAGAGGCCAAAGAAAGAGCTTCGAGTCAGTCCTTGCAACCTGACTTTCACAGAAGATAATGTGTGTAGAATCCATCATCCGCACAACGATTCCCTAGTGGTGACGATGACCGTAGCCAACCACAAGGTATACCGCATCCTGGTCGACACCGAGAGCTCGGCTGATATCATCTACTTGGAGGCCTTTGAAAGAATGGGGATTCCAAGATCACGCCTCAGACCTGTGAAGACCCCTCTGCATGGCTTTGCCAGAGAAAGGGTGATCTCCGAAGGAGCTATCTCCCTCCTTGTGACTGCAGGAGAAGGACGACATCAAGTGTAACGCCTCGAACTTTTCAATACTCGAGTATTGAAAGTTCTTGAGCGTTACTAAGAAATTTACTTAGTATCTACATGTGTACGATACCAATCCAACTATCCTAGCCTGACATCCTCACCCTGATACAAACCTAACCATTGGTAATTACCTCCATTCAATAGATTTAACCATCTGACAGTTGATTTCAAGATAAGACCATCCATCACGTGATTTGATGTAAGTACTTTCCCATGAATGACGCGACGAATAACTCCTTATTCGTATTACCTAGATATACATTCTTTTGTAAAAAATATTTAGAAACGTGCCTATAACCATGTGAAGCCATTGGATTTCCCAAAACTCATAAATAAACAATAATTATGAAAATGTCATTGACCTAGACCCCTGAATTCTATATCACATGGTTCCCACAATCCATTCCATGTGAAATTTTATACCAGCCCTAATCATCATAAATTAACCATACACATTGAATTTCAATCCCTAAATTGTAGTAAATTAGCTACTTGACCTTTACATCCGTTCGTGCACTTATCAGATCAAGATTCTGATCCGTTCATCTTGTTCATCACCTATGATATATACTTAACCCACCATCAGAACTACGATCTGAGAAACATACACACGTGAATAAGACACTCTAATTTAACTATATACATGTTCTACCCCTATTTACTCCAGAAACCCGCTTTACATCCATCCATTTACGAAACTGACCGTACATCCACATACATATATAATCAGAGTGTTAACCATTAAGCCCCCTTATTTTTAGCAAGTCATCTGACCACCCATCATGATAGGATCCGCCAAATGGGCCTTCCAAATATGAGGATAAACCGATCATCACGAATATTTTAGGGTTTAAGTCCAAACTACCAGATAACTTGTCAATCAAAGGTGTACAAATGTTATTGGGAATTACGAGGTGTGTTAACCACTAAAGGAGCATCTTGGTCATCCTTAAGAGATCCTAGCCCAAATTTAACTGGTTGAGAGATCTCAAGAAATAGTGATCGGTGGCGAAATTTTGCCTATATTTGACGGTACAGTTAGAAGTTACATACGATAGAAGTTACAACAATGGAAAAGGGCAAAATTGTAAATCATATATCAAAATTCATATACACAGTGACATGAAATAGGATTTTTACATGTGAGCACTCACACATTCTATGGGGCCCGCCCATAGCATGGATCTACTTCAAACTTTAGGCCATGGGCTCACACAACGAGCTAAAGACGGTGAACAGAGCATATTGCCTACCAGACATAACGAATAGACCCCACCAAATGCCACTGTGAAACACGTATCTTGTTACGTGGTTAGCCAATCACGTAGATTACGTGACTCCAGCAACATCCAAGCATGGGCTGCCTACATTGGGAATCAGTGTGGCCCACCATCGTGAGCATTTAGAGTCATCCGAACCATATAGTGTATTCGTAGGACATAGCCGACTGAGCCCCAACAGTTTTCACTACCAACCTGATACGAAAAACCAAACGCATTCCCATCCAAAATTCGTCCGCGAGCAACGCAAAGAGATGTCGGTGCTGTTTCAAACTCCTTGCGTAAGAGAACTGCACAGTGGGCATCTGAACAAATCCGGACCTTCGATCTAAGGCCCACTCAAGCGTCCTTAAATTAATCCGAACTAATGGAAAGAAACAACACAAGGGAAAACAAATCATAAGGAAATTTGCCATTAAAACAGGGGTCATCTTCCCCATCGGAAGATCTACCGTCCACTCCTCATTGACCATCCGTTCCATGATCCAAAACGATCATTCAATAGACCATTAAGAGTAATGTAAGATTAGGAAAAACCCAAACAGAGGAAGACAGCTGTGAACTGCCTTACGCAGTCCGCCTGCAAAGTTTCTGCACAGCTTGTTTGCACTGGACACTCCGCGTACAAACCACGCTGGAATAGTCTAGAAACCCCTTCTGCCTATAAAAGCCATGCATCGGACCGAAAGGGAATAAAAAAAAAAAGAAAAAAAGAAAACGGCAAGAGAGAGAGAAATAAGGAGAGAGAGTGGTCCATCCGCAATGCCTGACCCAAGAGAAAGAATAGAGAAAGAGAGAGGGAGCTCTGTTCGTCCAGCGAAGGAGCAACGTCCAACCATTTCCAGGGAAGAAAGAAAGAACGAAAAGGGAAAGGGAAGAAAAAGAGAGAGAAGATGGTGTGATGAGTTAACTCATCGAGTCCTTTGACTAAGTCAGGGCCAAGTTCAGATAAAGTGTGTAATATCTAATGTCTTGATTAGTTAAGCCCAATATCTAGGCCATAAACATAACCCTAGGTTTAATCCTAATCTTGTAAACCTTGTAGATCTTATGATATAGGATAAGATTGAATGTGAAGAAGTATGCAGGAACACCTAGCCTCGAATGAGGACAATTCGACTTTAAAGGTGAGGGTTTTATCCTTTAAGCTTACACTAATTTAAGTCGTTATATTTATCCTGCCTTTTACATGCTTTCATATTACTTTAAATCTTCCATGCTATTATATGTTTCACCATCAATTATTAGCCTCTTTCGTGCCTTTTACGATATGAATTATCTTATCTTTTCATGTCTTTAATGATGTGAATTATTTTGCCCTTCATGTTTATATTTTCTGAGAATTATCCTAGCAATTGATTTGATTAACATTCTTACAGCTATTGGCCCTTTGGGGATTACGATATTATGTCAATTATAAGTGATTTCTTTGAATTTATGTGAGGCCATGGATACAAGCCTGCCCATGCCTCATCAATTTATTGAGTTGGCCCTGCCACTCATCTCTTTATTTAAGTTGTCCATTGCCACTCTTCGTATTATAGAGTTGACCATTGTCACTCTTCTCTTATTATGATTGGCCATTGCCACTTGTGTTGAGTTGACCCTTGTCACTCTTCTCTTTATTATTTTGGCCTCGTGCCGTCTATCTTTACGGCTTGGGCATGTGTCTTGTCATTCCAGAACCTCCATAATTTAGTTGATATTCTTTATGATTCAGACTCAATTATATTCGTTATGATTTAGTTTATATTCTCTATAAGTGTAAGTGATGTGTAGGATGTATCACAACTAGTGATTCAAATATTCTATCATGGACGTAATGCGCTCTGGGTAGAGACCCTCTTGGGACACATAAGTCCTTGAGCCTTCGGGTAGTGGTGCACAAATCGATGTGTGTAATTCGTAAATATAGTGTCACATCACTTCGGGATTGGATGTTACAAATAGTCACTTCATAAACAAATCGTGTCACGTAATTCACCCAGCCCATGTGTTGTGCACTCTGAGGAGTTCTCGTAAATCCACGGTAGCATTGGCCATGCCAGCGAATATTCGTAGTTATGGGATGTGAGTCGAGGCGGTTATCTATAAATAGTATTCCACATTGTGATGATCACTACGTATGATGAGCCCCACATACTTTGCTAGGCATGTATCTCATGTAGGTTGGTTGTGCATGCTGATACCCTCGTGATAGTGGAGCACGGGACGTATCAAACCCTTACTTTACCAGTTATGAATCTCTTGAATTATTGTTAATCTTAAAGGATAACCTTCACTATGAGTAGGGCATTGACCCTCTCCCAACCATACAGATTATGCAGATGACATACAGATTGAAGACTTAGAAGACAGCTTTCCTATAGAAGACTATACTGAAATAATGAGAGGATAGTCCATGAATTAGTTTTATACTTCCGCTGCGAATTCTGATATTGTAAAAATCTCCCTTGAGAAGGCATTTGATTATTCTTTTTACAGATATAATATAATTAATTACAGTTGATTTCATTCTTGTGAATGTTATCTTCTTGAACGTACCTGGATCTGAATAAATGAAAAAAATGGGGAGCGATTTAACCAAAGCATCCCAGTTTATATATCATTAACACCCGGTTTCCTCAGGCATGAGTACAAACTCTGGCCGTGAAAATTCGGGTTGTTACATCAAGTCACCCTTCTGGTGGACTTCCTTGTCGTTAACGTGCTGTTAGTGCATAACGTCATTTTGGGCAGACCTTCCCTCAATGCAATGAGGGCGGTCGTGTCCACGTACCATCTAATGATAAAGTTTCCCGCCGAGGGTGGAATAGGCTACCTCTAAGGCGATCAATGTGGGGCTCAGAAATGTTATGCCATAGCAGTGAGGAAAAGGTCAGGGAAGCAGGCCCTCACCATCAATGTCCTTAATCCCAGGGGACCTACAGAGGATTCATCTGTGGAGGACTCAGAGGTTGTACCACTTAATGAAGAAGATCCGAGCAAAACCGTTCAGCTCGGGATGTCATTGAATTCCGAGCAACGATTTGAGATGTTGGCCTTCCTGCAGCAGCAAAGAGACATCTTCACATGGTCATATGAGGACATGCCGGGAATGTCTCCCGATGTCATGGTCCACAGGCTAAATGTGGACTCAGATTACAGGCCAGTGAAACAGAAGAGGAGAGCGTTCGATGCCAAGCGATATGCAGCCATAGCCAATGAGGTCTCCAAACTCCTCAGCGTTGGCTTCATCGAGGAGGTGCACTATCTAGATTGGATCGCAAATGTGGTCCTTGTCAAGAAAGCAAATAGGAAGTGGTGGGTCTGTGTAAACTACTCAGACCTGAACAAGGCCTATCCTAAGGATAGTTTTCCCTTACCTCAGATCGACCAGCTGGTAGACAGTACAACTGGGCATGAACTGCTCTCCTTCCTGGACGCCTATTTTGGGTACAACTAAATTGCGATGCACCCCTCAAACAGGCAAAAGACTACCTTCATCATTGACAAGGGACTCTACTGTTACCGGGTCAAGCCGTTCAGCCTGAAGAATGCTGGGGCCACGTATCAGAGATTGGTGAATCAGATGTTCGCCAAGTAGATAGGATGTACCATGGAAGTTTACGTTGATGACATGCTCGTCAAAAGCATCAGGGCGTCCGATCACCTAACGGATCTCGAAGAGACCTTCTCCATCCTCTGAGAATACCGTATGAAGTTGAATCCCGCGAAGTGTGCTTTCGGAGTCAGCTCCAGCAAATTCCTCGGGTTTCAAGTCAGTCAGCGGGGCATTGAAGCAATCCTAACAAGATCAAGGCGCTCCTCGATATGAGTTTGCCTCGGACGACAAAAGAGATACAATGTCTCACCGGACGAGTAGCAGTGATCGGACGGTTCATATCCAGAGCCACTGACAAATGCCTCCCCTTCTTTCAGCAGTTGAAGAGTCATAAGAAGGCCGATTGGACATCGGAATGTGAGTAAACCATCCATCAGTTGAAGCAGTATTTAGGCTCACCACCCCTACTGTCCAAGCCTGAAGAAGGCGAGTCCTTGTTCTTGTATCTGGTAATCTCGGCCTCAGTGGTCAGCTCCGCGCAGATCAGGGAGGTGGGGGACAAGCAACACCCTGTGTACTATGTGAGCAAAGCAATGGTGCCTGCCGAGACGAGGTACCAACCTTTGGAGAAGTTGGCACTCTATCTGATTGTCTTGGCTCGGAGGTTATGCCCATACTTCCAGGCCCATTCCATTATTGTCTTGACCGACTCTCCCCTCAGGTAAGTCCTCCAGAAGCCCGAGGTGTCAGGTCAGCTAACTAAGTAGGCGATCGAACTCAGGGAGTTTAATATCCAATTCTAACCAAGGACCACGATTAAGGGTCAAGCTGTGGTCGATTTCATTGCAGAGTTCACTGCCCCAAACGTAGAGGGGACAAGCGTCGAAGTGGAAGCAGCTCCTTCACCCACTCCTCCAGCGAATCAAGGTACAGAGTCAGGACCGAAGTGGATCCTCTTCGTGTACAGGTTATCCAACGCCAAGCATGCTGGAGCAGGGATTGTCCTAGTCACGCCTGATTCTACACATATCCAGTATGCAATTAGACTCGGCTTCAAAGCCTCTAATAATGAAGCAGATTATGAGGCCCTGTTGGCTGGACTCCGACTAGCGGCGGGTATGGGGATCCAGTCCCTCGAGGTGCGTGCGACTCTTACCTGGTGGTGAACCATATCTCCACAGAATATGAGGCTAAGGAGACCAGGATGGTGGCTTATCTGGCCGAGGCCAGAAAGTTGATAGAAAAGTTTTGGAGCTGCACTATCAATCAAGTACCAAGATCAGAGAATTCCTAGGCCGACGCCCTCGCAAGGTGTAACGCCCCGACTTTTCAGGACCCGAGTATATGACCCGTGTCCCAAAAACCAGAGTGTTAACCTTAAAGGATGGTTAAATTCAATATATAATATTTTCTTTTCAATTTCAGAGTAAGCAAATGAGCGTAGAATGGACAAATCATACATAATGAAAATTTTTTATTTACGTTTAGAATGTACAAGAAGTTGCCCATAATGACTTATACAAACCAATGCCTCTGAATTTAAATAAGTACAAGATTTACATGATTTAATACATGAAGGATAACAGAAAGCATATAAATATAAGCCGCAAGATCACGCAACTCCTGTAGGCAAATACAGTCATACATCCCTGGTGATCGTACTCTGCTCCTCATCAAGTCTGAACATGCATATCACTTAAGCCACCTGTACTACCTATACCGTTGTATATTTGATGGATGAGTAGTCAACTCAGTATGAATTCCCCTCAAGATTACACACCGCAGCATTAGGTAGGAAATAGTATAAAACATACAGGCAACCAAAATAGAATAAATGCAGTCTTATTATATGCACGAATGTGTGAATGCAATTATTGTCCTGGGTAAAACATTCAGACGGACATTGGGATTGTCACCCATGTAAGCCCTATATCCTAGACCGTACCGTTCCGTAGGCTTCCGCGGTCTTCCCGGTCAAATTTCGGCAACCTTCGACCTTTATCCGACGTTTGCGCGTGACCTTGAGACATACGCCGTCAACCCGAGTCGACTCAACCCGTGACTTGTACCCTAGCGACCGCGCCATCGCCGTAATTCCAATGTCGTGACTTGCGTGCCGATCCGATACCCTGGTCAGGAGATGTGGGTCAACGTTCAGTGCGAGGAAAACACCGTGCGTACGAATTCCGAGAGAATCTCTATGACTTGTCACATCAGTCCATCAATCAATCAATCTCATCATGTCAAGTACATGTCAAGTACACATCACCTCTCACCCTTCCCCAAGCAACCCCTAAAGTCAAAAGTTTCTTACAAGCCCATACCCCTTCTTACACAATCTACCCCAAAGTCAAAAAGGCTCTTACACACCCATCCCTCTCTCTCTCATCCATCACTCTATCACATCTCCCTCTCTTTACAACACTCTCTCTCTTATTCTCAAACCACATTCCAAGCAACCCAAAGGAAAAAATCCCACGACCAAGCATTTTCCCAAACCTCCAAGAGAGCTTTGTGTGTGGCCCAATTCCCACCCTCTCATCTCCCATCTCAACCATCCAAACTCCATCTCCTCCATTGGAATCGAAGCTAAGGAGCAAAGGAAGCCTAGGGAGTAAGAAGGAATGGTGGGTGATCTTGGATTTTTATCTTCATTCATTTCTTTTGATTTAAGGGTCCATATATGTGGGACCCACTTTGATGTATGCTTGTATCCAAGAGGGGCCCGTAGTGGCTGGGCTCCTCCGTTATCTCCGATCTCTTTCTCTCTCTCTCTCTCTCTCTATGATAAATGGCCCACCTATGGTGTGCGTATTTTATCCACGCCACCCGACGAATGGGCCACCTTGATCTCAATTTGGGGCATGCATGATTGGACGGTCACACAAGCCTGAACGAAGGGAAAAATACACATCAGCTTGATCCAATCTGGTGGCCCACTACAAGGGACGACCATGATGTTGGGTGTCATCCAGCACCGTCCAGCTTGGGCTGGACACGCCGGATGGTGGGACCCATAACTCCAGTGGTAGGTTGAGTGAAAGACACCTCATTTCAACGCTGGACATAGCTACAATGGTAGGCTGAGTGAGTGAAAGATACCTCGTTGCAACACTGAGGTCATGGCATTAATGGCCGAGGGAGGGTGGCTAACAGTGAAGTGTGGCTGGAAGTGGGGTCTATGGGACCCATCTACACCATCCATCCTATTCCTCATCTCATTTTAGGTGTTGAACCGAGAAATGAGGCCAATCAGATAATCAAGCGGGCCATACCATAGAAAACTGTGTTTTATACCGTTCAAGGCTATTAGGACCCACCTTGTTGTTTCTACACGCCAAACATGCCGAATATTGGACTTGTTTGGTGTGTTTTGAGCCCTAGAATCCATTGGATGGAGTAGATTCTCAAGAAGCGGGCCCCACATGTGAAAAACTTCTGCAAATCAAATATATATATATATATATATATAAACACAGTAGCCGACGCTGACAGGCCCAGCCGTGGGCCCCACCATGATGTGGTTTTGAGATGCACACCGTGCATTTGGTAGGCCCCCTTAGGGCAGAGGGTCACCCAAAAAATCAGCCTAATCGAAGCTCAAGTGGCAGGAAACAGTGAGATTGAGTGGTTGTCATTGAAATCCCTTTTGGGTTCTCACTCTCAACAGATTGGATGGAAAATAAACATTACGGTGGGCCCCATGTGGGCTGCACCTGATATGGGTGCTGTCCAGGCCGTCTGGGGCCTGGACGTGGATATAGTATATTATATTATATATATAGTATACATTATATTAAATATATTATATACTATATTATACAATATATACATAATGGTGGGCCTACGTGGGATCCACCTCTACCTTTCTAGTGCAGCAACTGTAGTATAATAGTTATACAGTGGCCCCTACTTAACGGCAGCAAGCCTGCAGGCCCCACATTAATGTATGTATTTTACACCATTATTGTTTGAACGGTGGGGTCCACCATGATGCATACGTTGTATCCAAACCGTCCAACCACATTGAGATATCATTTTCATGGCATGAGCAAAAGGTTGGGTTAGATCTAAAGTTCAAAGTGGACCCCACCATTTAAATAGTGGACCGTGACATCCACCGTTCAACTTCTAAGGGCAACAGTAGTTTCCAATTTAGTTGATATTTGTTTTCATTTCATCTATCTCTATGTTAACTTGTGAATAGGTCAAATCCCAAAAATATACGAGTGTGGGCTCTATTTGATATACATGAGGCCCATTTGACTCGGCCCATTTGACTTGGCCCAATTGATTCGACCCATTTGATCGGCCCATTCGATCGGCCCATTCGATATATATGAGGCCCAATGAGACATATGTGAGGCCTTTGTGTGGGCCGAGTGTGATGTATATGAGGCCCAGTGCAACGTGAGATTCTACCATGATGTGTGTGATGATTTTTTTTGGCGGTCACGCCTCGGGAGCAATGATGGTTTAACATCTACATTATAAGAGAAATGATGGTTAAATGTCCACATTGTAACTCTCCTGAGGGCCCATTGTTAGGCCCATACTTGTAGTGTGAGGGCTGTCTAGGCCCATCTTCGTTGTGAACAGAGTCCATCACCATATATAACATGTTTAGAATAGTTCCATGATTCATGATCGTATGCATCATATGTATGCTTGATATGAGGAGTGACTGATCATAGCATATGCCTTCGAGCAATTTGTTGATGGGCTCCCGGATAGGCGGTAATGCCCCACATGAGTGCACGATACGTGCATGATTGCTGCATGACTGGATAGTGTGATCCATGCATTTCGCATTGTGTGACATGGTTACTGTACGCCCTAGTGACATCAGGGTCGTAGCCTCCACAGGAGTATCGTGGTTGGCAGGATTAGATACCGAAAATCTTGTTCTACATGGGGTGCTATAGATATCCCTGGGTGAAAGTCCTTAAACCCTTATGGTACCAGGAGGTTGCTCCAACGTCTAGACTGAGTGGGTGCATGAGCGTCGAGTGCTGAATACCATGAGGCTGCGCTTTCCATTGCATCGTGGTCGGTTGGAAGGGGGTGCAGCCTTACCCGCCCGAGAGGAGGGGACAAAGCTAGGCTGAGTTTGACCAGCTTGAGGAATGGGTCCACTATCGACGAGCCAAGTCTGATATTGGCAGGCGGATAGTGAGGTCTTTTCCACTCACCTTATTACGCGCGATGGGGCGACAATCTGGCTTAGAGTGTACTAGACCCCTGTTATATTCCAGAGTTGAGCTATATAGATATGTGGATTTAGATGAGGATTCGCATGCTTGAGTTGCATTTCGCACCGCATGGCCTTGGTATGGCTGACATCATTCATGCCTTACATCGCATGGCCTTGGTACGACTAATAGCATTCATGGATTCATCAGCATATTCTGCATTACTCTGATATTGCATAATTATATTACTACCTTATGCACACACTTACACCACCCTCTAAGCTTTCCATAAGCTTATGTACGACCATTGCATGCAGGTAACGTTGGACCGCAGCAGTGCTGAGGCAGGAGCGCATGGCAGATCATCTTGGAGCTTTTTGTCCATTATCATTATATTTCCCTTTATACTCATTGTACTTGTAAAGTTTTTTATCATAGTGAAAATGTGATGGAGTTTTTGGTTGTTGTTTGTGAGTTATGCCTTTGGTTACGCTTATTACTAATCAAACTAATGTTGAAAATCCTCCTCGTAGCATCCCAGGATCGGAACCTGGCGAATGGGCACTGGGAGCCAAGAATGGGATACTACGGAGGCTGTTGGCACCGGATTCAGCGATCGCGAATTTTATGAGCCCGGTTTCCGAGTTCAGGGCGTGACAACCGATGCAATCATTGACCTGGGTAAAACGTCCAGACGGTCTGTGCCCCAGGTAAAACATCCAGACGGGCATTGGGCTCGTCATCCATGAATATGACTAGTCATCAGCACAACACTCAGCGTACGCATGGGCATGATAATCCAAGTCATCATCATAAATCGAATGACTGGTCATTAGCGTAACACTCAACACAATCGCATGGGCATAATGCCATCGTAATATCCCATGTATGTATGATTAGCCAAGTCATTATTAGTCCATTTATAACCAGCATGTTAAATAAGTTCAAAGGTCACTGCGGGGAGCGTATAGCCCAGCGTAGACCGACAGCTTCGGCATAGGTCCCATACCACCATCCTCGGCTCATGAGACTACCACCTTAGGATGTTTAATGGAACCTCGTCGACTAGTGGCCAATCATATTATAGTATATAGGGCTTACCATTACATGGTTGCACAGTATAAAACATTGGACCCATATAGAGAAAATACCAAAACAAAGCCATATAGGGCTAATATCAAAATAAGCCACATAGGGCGAGTATTAGACCATGCGATAAAAGACCATCTTTGAAAACCATTGGACACAACAACCCTAGATGGTAGGCCCACATCAATGGTCAATTTAAACCACCATTCAATAACCACTAAGCCGAAGGTCCATTACAATCACAACCAGTCGGGTTACATCCCAAGTATGGGTGTACATTTATAGGTCAGGGTTTCCCACTAATGTATCAATTTAAATTCCATAAGCAATCTACAAATAGTCCATAGGCATGAAATAAATATGCAGGATAAACATTAAGCATATAATATAGCAATTCAATTCCAACAGTTAACATATGTGATTATAAAATGGAGATATCAATTATAAATTTAGATTAAAAAAACTATAACTTAAGCTAATGGGAAAATGGAGAGCTCAATGGGAAGAATCATTACCTTATACTTTGAATCGCCTACCAGTGTTGCTAGAGAGTGCGAGTTTCCTTAGAATCAAACCCTATCATGAATTGTAAAGCTATACAATTAGGTCCAAGCTTACACACTATTTAGGGTTAAAGTTTTAACCATTTGTTTGGATCACTTAGGTTTTGGTTATGGGATTTGAACCCTATTTTGTGTGGCCATTTATGATACTATCAACGGAAGGAATTAAATGAATAAAATTAATCAGGTGAATTGGTTATAACTTTTAAGAGTATTAACAATGGCTACTATTATATTAATTTATCTAATACAACCCACGATGAATAATAATATTAATAATTCCAAAACAATTATTAATATTAATAATATACTTAACATTTAGCCAACATGATACTAATAGTTATTTTGATGAAAATAAATAGTGTGTTCTAGCGTTAATAATATTTCGAGAATGACAAGGTAAAATATTAATATTTTAATAATGATAATTTTTATATGCATCAATTAATACCCGAATGACTAATTTACTAATGGTCAATCATATCTAATTTTAATAATCCAAAAAATGGTAATAATAGTAGCAATTAAATCTGGAAGTAAAAGTGGACGCACCTTGTCGACTCAGTCTGAGTCGAATTGACTCGGCTTCCTCCCACTCTCTCCTCTTCCTTCCTCTTCTCATTCTTCTTACAACACATGACTATCATCCCCACATCAACCTTGGTCTCAAGTTATCAGCTGAGTCAACTTAGCTAGGCCATTACATTACCCCACTGAGTTGACTCACTCCCTCTCCCTCTTCTTTCTTTTTCTCTCTTTTCTCTCACTCTTTTCTACTTTCTTTCTCCCTTTCTATCCTTGCTGGAAACCTGACTGGACTAGGCCTTATCTGACCCGTCAGACTCGGCAACGAGTCAGCCCATGACTCAGGCCCAAACTATGTTGACTCGGCTTGGCTAGGCCAACTACACACCCCTCTCTCTATTTCCCTTTTTTCTTTCTTCTTCTCCCTGCTGGGATGTCTAGCAATGAGTCTAGATGGACTAAACCCAGCCTGACTCGGTTCAGCCTCTTTCTTCTTCTCCTTTCTTCTTTCTCTCTCTATTTCTCTTTTTTCTTTCTTCTTCAATGTGATGCAGCTGCACCACGTCAACCCTCTCTTTATTTCTCTTCTATCTCTCCCTTCTTCCTCCTCATTCTTCCACCTTTTTCTTTCTTCTATTTCTTTCTTCTTTTCTCTTTCTTTCCACTACCTTCCTCACAATAGGACAGCAAGTTGGACCCGCACCATGACAGCCAGATGGCTCGCCGCACGTAACTAGGCCCAACAACTTGACAGACTCAGATAGAGTCTTGGTGAAGTTAGGGGCTTGATCACCCTCTCATGTCTCTCCTTATTTCTTTCTTTTCTTTCTTCTAGCACCAGGGACGTCTCCATCTGGTGAGACGCTGAAGATGGCACGCCCGAACCGGTCCTGACTCGGTTTTGAACGGTGAGGGAGGATAATGGCCATTAATGGCATTTTCACCATCACCACATTTTCTTCGAATCTGACCCAATCAGACAGTCCATGAGGACCCTAGAGAGCTTGTAGGTAAGCTTCATCGAAGTTTTAAGGGGATTCGGTCGGTGGGTTCAAAGGTAGATGATTTCGGTGGGTTTCTTCAAGCGGCTGCAAGTGAGTGGAGTCGTGGCATGGTGTTTAGGTTTTTCCCCCTTTATTGTAAGCCCTGGATCTCCTAGAGCCGTTAGATCGAAGATATACGGTCTAGATTTGTTCTAGCTGAAGCTGTTTCAAATACCATGGGTAGGGGAAAATGAGTTGTGGTTTTTCTTGAAATGCTTAAACCACTCGCATTGGACGGAGGAGATCCTCTTAAATGGACGACCGAGATCAGCTGAAGACCCCTCACATGGATCGCCAAGCTGGCGGCAGCAAGGATAGTTTCCATTTTTGGAAACATGGTTTTTTGTGGTCTATAAGCTCCTGGATTTGTGGCCACACATGTGTACATATTCGCATGAAATAGATGGGGTTTTAGTCATCCTCTCGTCGTGTACACGATGGTCGAATCAAATCATGGAAGTGGGCCCACCCTCATGGGCCATGATCACGAACAAAGACGGTTGTCTGTCTGCTGTTGAAAGCCGGGGAGAGAGAAGTCTCTCTTTTTAGAGAAACTTTGATCAAGGGAGCTTTGACCGCTCCAGCTAGTATAGTGCACATCATGCACGTTGGCTAAGGTGCGCACACACCTTTATGTGTGGTCTATCAAGATGTTTATGGGAAATCCACCCCGTCCATTTGATCACTAGGGTCTTATTATGACCATAGGTCAAGGACGGGTCCCTTCTACAACTCAGATGGGCCGTTCTCCTATGTCTTTAGCTCTCAGATGTGGAATTTCATTGATCTGATGGCCAGATACGCTGTCTTTGACCACCAACGGTCAGAAAGGTCCTAAGGGCTATTCAAGTGGGTTTCTAATAGCTGTTTGTATTGTCTTTCTAAATGGTTTACTAACCAATATTAATATTAATGTTAATCTTGATCATAACTACTTTATTATAAACTATATATTGTTATCATTAGTTGTTTTACTTTATTTCTATCACTATTGTTATTATTATTACTATTTTCTCCATCATGCATGCATGCATTTTTTATTTTTTATTTTTCATGTCATGGGTCCCACTCTGTAAGTTAGGACTATCCATCTCATGACTTTATATTATTAAATATTTAATTATTATTACATATTCATTGTTATCTATTTATCTTCCTATTATATTTATATTTAAGATATGGGACTACCCACTTCATGGTTTTATATTATTAATATTTAACCAATATCGTCTATGCGTTGTTTATTTATTATCTTTATTTATTTACTTATTCATTATTATTATTATACCTATGTAGGATGTGAGACTACTCGTTGTGCGTCATTCAGCTACCTACCCTAACTTTAGGGTCGCTTTGCACTAGTGCGAGCTACACCACATGAATCTTTAATTGCTAAATCATGATTTAATAAGCATTCAGACAATCCAACGATTGGATTGACTAACATTAAATTTTCAGTAACCATTGGGATATTAAAGAATGCTTAGGTGTGATTCGGGAGTTGGATATGAAACCAGGTAACCCGATCTATGTTTTCAAATGGTAGATCCTAAGAAGATAGGTCTCTTTGGCAGTATGACGATCCATCTTGAAAATCGACGGATAGATAGTTTGACGTTTGGATTGATATGGTTTTCAACGGTTGGATTTAGGCTAGGATGGACGTGAATGTTCACTTAGCCAGGCATGCATTATTTTAAATTTGGTTATACGATAATACCTGAGTATCGAAAAGTATGGGGTGTTACACAAGGCTAACCTCAGCCACGGAGGGAAAGATTCTTCGGGTCATCCTTGTAGAGTTCATAGAGCATCTGAACATTGACCGAACGGAGCAGGAAACAATCAACCCAGTGAATGTCACACCGAGTTGGATGTACCTGATTTATAATTACCTCACATTTGGTGAGGTCCCCTCGGACAGGTTGGAGGTAAAACGTCCGAGGGTTAGAGTTGCACGATATATAGTCTTGGATAGGATCCCATAAAAGAAGGGGCATTCACATCCCTACCTCAGGTGTCTCCGACCCGATGAAGCAGACTACGTGATTCAGGAGATTTATGAAGGCATCTGCGAAAATCACTCTGGTGGTCGGACCCTGGCTCTGAAGATACTCCGTCAAGGATATTTCTAGCCGATTATTAGGGAGGACTCGAAGAACTACGTCCAGAGGTGTGATAAGTGCCAGTGATATGCGATCGTGCCAAGGCAACCTGCAGAAGAGATGACCCCCATGAGCGGGCCATGGCCGTTCACCCAATGGGGAATCGATATCATCGTACCTCTGCCCACTGGGAAAGGACAGGTCAAGTTCGCTATTATTGTAGTCGACTACTTTAGCAAGTGGGCCGAGGTCGAGCCTGTCATAAAAATCACAGGGCAGAAGGTGATCGACTTTGTATAGAATAACATCTTCTGTCGGTTCGGAATCCCGCCCACTATTGTTTCCGATAACGGTAAGCAATTCGACAATGATAAGTTCCGAGGCATGTGTTAGGAGCTCGGCATTTCAAATGCATACTCGTTGCCTCGACACCCGCAATCAAATGGACAAGTGGAGGCAGTGAACAAAGTCATCAAACACCACCTTAAAACAAAGTTGAAGAAAGCAAAAGGCAGCTGGGCCGAGGAGCTCCCATTCATTCTCTGGGCCTACAGGACTACAGCTCAGTCGTCTATCGGGGAAACCCCATTTTTGTTGTCTTACGGTTTGGAAGTAATGGTGCCAGTCGAGAATGGTTTCCCTACAACTCGAGTCAGGAATTATCAGGAAGATCAGAACACCAAGCAGATTGCAGCCAATCTGGACCTACTTGAGGAAGCTAGAAATATCTCCAGAGTTCGAGTTGCTGCTCGGCATCAGCAGGTGGCACGATTTTACAACTCTAAGGTCAAGACTCGATGATTTCGACCAAGCGACTTGCTCCTCTGCCGAGTTTTCTAGAACACTGCAGAGCCGAGGGTTGGGGTACTCGGACCCAATTGGAAGGAGACCTACCGCGTGGTCCGATCGACCAGGCCAGGCTCCTACCACTCGAAGGATCTTGAAGGGCATCAGCTTCCCTACCCCTGGAACGCCGAACTTCTGAAAATCTATTACCTTTGATATACTGGCTGCTGAAGTCCCCCAATAAGTGTACACCTCGAAGCGGCTAGCCTCTTAAGGCTTTCAATAAAATCTATGTTTCTACATAATCTACTTGAACGACTTGTCGACAAACAGAAAAAAGTTACCTCTCAGAAGCGAGGGCTAACTCAACAGACTTATCCCTTAAAGAAGGGGTTAGTACGTTAACCCACAAAAATTCGTCAAGGGATCCCCTCATATTTAGGGGAAAAGCCCATGGACGACCTGATCCCTTGATGAAGAGGTCAGCTCGTCGTACGACCAACGGATCTAAAAAAATGATTGTCGCTCGTCATTCGTGGGGGGGTTGACCCCTCAAGGGGTCGGTCCTTACAATTTTAACATCACAAGATTCTACGAAATAACCAAGGGGTCTCCTAGGTATGGGAAGACAGTCCTGGGATTAGCCGACTTGCTAAGGAGTTGGCTCGTCAATCAACAACTTAACATCTAACAATCATCATTCAAAAAATTAATCATGTTATATTGTACCCTCTCCAGAGGGTTAAAAAGATTATCCACAAAATTATCCATAAAAAAACTATTGTTTAAGGAGTTAAAAGAGAAAGGGGGTATCAAAAACTATTCAGTCAGAGGGAGTTGAGAGCCAGCAGCTAGGCTCGAGGAGACATCCTCAGCCGGTCTCTCCCCTGTGTCCTCGGAAGTATGGGACTCAATGTTGAGATCCGGGTAGAGCTCCTGGACTGCATCGATACAGGCGTCGAAGCCGCAGTTGTAGAACTTGTTAGCCTCAGCGGTCCTCTCCTCCAAGGTCTTAAATGCATCCACCGTAGTGGCCACTGCCAATGCTAGGGAGGCTTCATCCTCAGCCTGTTGAGCTTCTTTTGCCTTCGCTACCACTCAGCTGAGCTCTTCTGCCGCGTCAGCCTTGGTCCGCACCAGTGCGTCCCCCAATCAGGCATTATCCTTTGCGAGCAAGTCGGTGTGAGCCCTGACTCCTGTCAGCTCAGCTGCAGAAGCATCGCAACTTGCTTGAAGGTCGTTGATGACCCCATGGAGCTATAACTCGCTCGCCTTTCCATCGTCTAGCTACCCGTGCAATTCCGCTTGCTCTACTCGCAGGACTACAACCTCGTCTCGGAGAGTCCTGACTTCATCCCTGAGAGCTGCTATCTTCCTGTTATTTTGCGTGATCTCCCTCAACCTCTCCCAAGTCATCAGGAGCCTTAGGACGGACTAAATCAAAATAAGAATATAAGCATATAAACGCGACAAAAAAGGAATCAAGGCAAGAAAGGTTAGTAAAGATACCCTGTAGAAGACAGAGGCTATGTCGTTCATAAAGGACTTGTCCGACTTGTTGAGGAGGGCAACAATCACCTCCTCTGGAACATACTTCGTAGCCCAGCGAACTAAGCCTGACATGTGATAACCTAGCAAGAGTCTGCCCCCACTGGTTCCAACCCGAGTAGATCCGGTCACTCCCCTTGCCCCAGTCCCGTTGCCTGCCGAAGCTTGAGCCTCAGCCCTGGGATTATCTTCGACTTCGGGAGGAAAGAGCATTGCATCAGCTATTCGACTGACCTCCTCCCGTTCGGAGGAAGACGGGATGGCTACGCAGGGTTCGAGGGCGAGAGGAGGTGCCTCGGAGGCATGAGGGGCGACGATGGGAGGAGGAATCAGAGCTAGAACTTTGTCGGTCGTGGCCCTGACCGCGGTGTTGGTTGGAAGTACTGAAGCTGTAGCAACAAAAATTGGAGCTGTAGCAATAAAAATTGAAGCCGCAACAGCAGAAGCTGGAGTTGTGGCAACAGAAATCGGGGAGTCACCTACCTCTTCCGACTCGTCGTCTTTATCCGCGGTTCGGATCTCAGCATCTCTTCGACAGATGGGGGAGCCTTCCTCTTCTGAGATCCGGAGGCCTCAGCCATGCCTGCATATGTGACAGTGAGTTAATGTTTAAGTTGCAAAACCTTCAGCATCAGCAAAATAAAAAGCAAAGCGGCACTTACTGAATGAGGTAGGGAGTGGCTTGGACCGACAGAGCCCAGACCGATAAAGGTTGTCCGCAGTGATCAAGACCGACCAAGATCGTAGTTCCTCTGAACGTGCCCTGGCCTTGGCGATCTGATTCTTCTGATCCAAGGAGAGTAGAGGCTAGCCCCTCGGAAAGTCTGTAAAAATGAAGATAAACGCTGGTCAAAGTATAGTAAGTAGGGGAGTATTGTAAAGAGTTTGTTCGGGATTCGACCTGGAAGAGTAAATCGGGTAGGGACCTGAGTCCTGAAATTCCTGAGCTCCGCCGCCGGTGCTTCCCACTTGTCCGAAGCCCAGAACCACTTGTTCTTCTAATCCTTGTTAGAGGATGGAAGTTGCAGGACTAACCCTGAGCCCTTGCTGTCGCGGGTCACGAAGTAGTACCACGGCTCCTGACTATCGTGCTTGATTAAGTATAGACTCATCAGCTCTTCCGGTGTTAGCTCCGAGTTCTTGGCTTGACACCATATGATGTATGAGGATATTAAAGCCCTCCAAGCATTAGGAGTAAACTGGTCTAGGGCCAGTCCCAAGTAAGCTGTCAGGGCGCGGATGAAGGGATGCATCGGAAGGCAGAGTCCACATTTTAGTGCACAGAGAAAAATCGTAACTTTCCCTTCAGCAGGATCTCCAGGGGTGTTATGAGGCTCAGGAACTCATATATGGATGGAGTCCGAGATCTGAAATTCTGATCGGATCGAGTCCATCTAGGACTCGACCAGCATGGAGCCTCCTGGGACAATCTCTGTAGTTCGCCCACTTGCGAGGATCTCTGTAACCCCTCCCGTTGGATCTCGGGAGGCCTTTTTTTCGCCCTTACGGCGCGTCCAAGTCCCGACCTCTTTGCCCTTCCTGGGCGGAGGGTAAAGGAGTACTGTATCAAGGGGACCCTCGGAGGCTTCTCGCCTATCATCCGAGCTCTCTGTCCTAGAATTGTCTTCAAAGGCATAATTGTCTCGGACCATTTCCGAGTTGTTCGACATTTCGAGAAAACAAAGGAAATAAGAGTAAGCCGGAAGTGAGGGGGGGACTCACCGGAAGCTATCCAGAACGGTCACCGGAAATCGCCTCTACTGAAAGTTGGTGATTAGTCGAAATCGCCTCTCCCGCAGGTCATACTCACCGGAAATCACCTTCGCTGGAAATCGCCTCCTTAGGCAGCTCACAATAACGAAAATTTGGAATAGAGGAAGTGAGGGTGTTTTTGAGCGCTAGGGTTTATATAATCCTTGAGTGATTCTCACATTTATGGCGAGGCATGACGACTGCAGCTGAACCGTCACGAGCCGACTTTCGAAGACACGTGGCGAAGAGCCACTGGCCCAAGCGCTGCCGAGTCGCGTGCCCCTGGCATTGGGCGACGTGCTCTGAGTAGTGGAAGCGTCACCTAGTCGTCTTTCTTGGCTTACGTGGGGGCCCCTCATGATTACCCTAACGATTCGAAATCCTAACCGTCGCCACGCGTCCACTTGAGGTGAACCTGCAGACAGTAAACCCCGAGTACGTATGTTCTTGGATATGGGAGTCATGATTGTGGCCGTACACATTAGAGGCTCGACGCTGGAGTTTACTGATTTTTCACATGTATTTACTATCTGAGTCCGTGCCCGAACTCGGAGAGTAGGGGGCTTCTGTTATGGGAAGATCAAAGGCACTTGAACTCCGAGGCCTGAGATTATTCAAAGCCAACTCGAGGCGCAAGACTAAGCTCGGAGATATGAATAGGTAGAGGCGTGACATCTAACTCGACATTCTTTACGCCTTCGACCCAAGGCCTAGGAGGCCAACTTGGAGCTTGGGGCGATCCGGGGCCGAGGCGGTCGGCTCAGAGTAATCCGAGGCCAAGGCAGTCGGCTTGGGACTCAGATCGGAGTCTACTAATGAGGGGGACCATGAGGTGTCCCACTACTGCACGATTAGTGACGGTTACTCAACCGCACACGTCCGCACGACCGCTAAGCGACTGGGTGGCCAAACTGCCCGCAAAATGCGGTGAATGGCCCAAGATGGGCCTACTTACACGGACACGACCATCCTAAGCAAGAGGGTATAAATAACACCCTTAGGGGAGGAAACAGGTACGCAATATCTTGCACTCTCCCTCTACAACTCGACTTAGACCCTGATTCCCTTGACCTGACTTAGGCAACGAAGGGTCCCCTATTTAAGCCGGGGTCTCCTTTACTTACCATTGTTGTGCAGGTTTAGGACTAAGAGGCGGCTCGGAGTTCGGAGATCCATGCGGACAGCGGTCAAGATTTTGACAGCAACAACAATACTTTATTCAAAGGTCCTTTTTATTAATGTTGGTTGCGATTGGGATGGTTTTTTTTTTTTTGTTTTGTGTTTCTTCTCCCTACCTTTCCTTTGTGATTGGAAGAGATTACCGCTATGTGCTTGACTAGCATAAAAGTGGATCGGACTCATTTCAGTGTGGTTCAAAGTTTCTACACGACTTGAATGTACTCCACATGATACAAAATTAACTTAAGCTTGGCAATTATCTTACCTGTAGGGTACCAAAAAATTTACCAACTATGTCAGATACAGTATGTCAGATATATAGAAATGAAAATAGAAATGGAGGTATGAATACCATCTTGTTTGCTCACGGGCAACCGTCGTACGCCTGATGGAAATATGTAGAAAGTACGGACAACGATATGCCAGACATACCTACGGCCGGGCGTGGATTAAGTATTACCCCCGCCTCTCCGGAGCTCGGGAATGGCGCAGGCACCGAGTGCCATTGAGGGTCCACTTTGATGTTTGAATTCTATCCACACCGTTCAACCATTTTTTTGTATCATTTTAAATTATTACCTTAAAAATAAAGTATATAAAACTCTTAAATGGACAACACAATGGAGATTAAATTCATAATGTTGAAAATTTCTTGGGGACCACGGAAGTTTTGGATCAAGGCAATATTTATTTTTTCAATTCATACAGGCGTACATGACTGCGTCAACAGGTTGGATGGAAAATAAAAAAACATGAAGGACCGTGAGAAGGTTTCAATGGTGGGCATCATTAGCACCGCTGCTTCTTGTGGTGTGGTCCATATGAGAATTGGATCACATTATTTTTGGTCTAATACTTTAAAATGACATTAAAAAATGGATGGACGGTTTAGATAAAATTAATACATGGCGGTGGAACCTCAGTGGCCCTCCGAGCGTCTGAGCTCTGAACAGCCAGGGGTAATACCTAATCCGCGCCCACGACAGCCGCATCACTCTCCATATGCAGTAAGTGGATTTCGCTTCGAACTGTCAGGTGGGACAATAAAACTTCAAAACTCGGGCAGGGTGTCAGGGATGATATGCAGTCACTTTGAAATTGCATGCTTATAATACAAGCAATTCAAATTAAACTGTCTAAATCACATGTCCTAATTTAAAGGAATCATGTCCCGACAATTACGCTTATTTGGTTATCTAACTTTCATATTGATGAACAATTATTGGACGGTACAGATTGAAAATTATCCAATAGTAGTAGTTCAAGAAACAGATGTCAACGAATCAAAGGTTAAGATTGTCGAATGAAATTGTTTTCGGAGCTTTGACTTAGAAACAGTTACTTCTACAATTTAATTGGTTAAATTTGAGTTAAATTATGAAACGTGGTATACTTCTTAGTGCATGCGTATCAAGCGTCATACGCAGCCGGAGTAGAAATGCTTGCTTATGAAAAAAATAAAAAAAAAATAAAAGAAACTAAGGAGTCATTTAGCATCGTAGATTGGACGGGGTTTCCAATCCCCTCCAATCCCCTAGTCGTTTGGCGGCATAAAGTAACTGGGGGTTGTAAATTTAGAGGGTTTTCAATCCCTTTTTTGAGGGGATTTGCAATCCACGGTGAGAGCTTGGATTACACAAATCATTTCAATAGTTGCAGGTGTAACATGTGTGTCACTATATACTACCATTCTATTAGGCATAAGGCCTACCAATGATGATCAACACCGTCTAAACATTGTCCATATAAGTTAATGATTAAAAATCATTGGTTAGCCACTCAAACATGATCTTATGCTTGTGGCCCATCCGAGACTTGGAATTTCTTCATTTTCGGGCAAAACATATATTTCAGTGGGCTTATCACAAACATTGTATCGAAAATTACATATCTCACTAATTAGATATATTAAAATTGAATTAGTAATTATATTCAAATCCTAGTAAATATGCTATTACTTTTGGATTAAAGTTGATTCAGACTCCATGGTGCCAAACAAGCGGATGGATTGCAAATCCAAGGGTTTTAATCCAGGGGGTTACAAATCCACGCTCCCAAACAGGCCGAGAAAAAAAACAAAAAGCGAGCAGCAGGTCCTACATGAGTTTGAAGAGAAGAAGAGAAAGAAAGGATCGAATGATGAAGAGTCCTATCCAGAATCATTGTCTGAGCAAGAACAACCATAGAAAGAAAGCATCGACCTTTCCTCAGCACATTTGCTTCTTTACTTGCATTTGAGTCTGGAAATGAGGAAGCATGGATGGCAGCCTCCTTACCACCCCCTTCAGGTATCTGCTTTCTCTTTTCTCTTCTTTTTCTCTGCTTTTTCCTGTTTTAACATGCTTCCTCTGCTGTTTGTAGGTGGTCGCGGTTGCTGTATTTCTGGCATTGGGGTTTGCTTTCTATGTCTTCTTTCTCCCCTTTGTTGGAAGGAAGTTGTTTCAGTATGTTGTGCTGGGCCTCTACACTCCACTTGTAAGCAGCACATTCGCTCTCTCTCTCTCTCTCTCTCTCTCTCTCTCTCTCTCTCTCTAAAAATTACATGCCTTTACTTATGAGATGAGATCTGTCTCCTGCTGCTTTTTTTTTTCCTTTTCTTCTTCTGTTGGGTTTCTGATTAGTTGTCTTGAGTCCGATCAAAGAAGTTCTTCTTTCAAGAAAAGAAGGGAAAGAGAAAAAAGGAACAAAAGGTTTTTATCTAGCTTCTTTTCCTACTGATTTGTGGGACTGCATTGCTTGTGAGGAGAGATGGATTTCTGTTCTTATTGCTCTTTTTTTCCTTTTCCTATAATGTGAGAACAGAGAAGGACAGCAGCAGAATCATCATCTGTAGATTTGAACTTCGACCCATTAATAAGAAATCACAAACACTAATTTGGTTGCTCCACATTTAGCAAACAGAAATTAGGGCTGATACAAACCTCTGGGTATTATCGCGATTGATTTGCTCTTTAAGCTAGTCGACAAGTAGGCCATTTCAACTATTCTCTGGGTTCTGATAAGTTTGCATGCAGAGGTACTCCTCGGATTTCTGCCCAGCACGGGGCTCTCTTTTGGTGCAGTTAATTTCACAAAATAGCTTCTTTTCCATGTTATTCTCTTCAGATTAGTTGTAGTTAGGGTTTCGGTAGCCATTTTGTTATTTTATAATTTAGGTATGATGATTGTTCAACATACTTCTCTATTTTCTTATGCGTTTCCTAATCTAGGGGCTTTGTGTTTACTGGGTCATACCTCTCTGGAAATGCATATCCCAGCTTTTCCCCATTTTCTCTATTTGCTATGCCTGGAAAACTTACCCTTTTTCTCCCCGAGGGACCCATTTCCCCTCATTTCTCATGAAATGATGCCCCGGCTTTTACCTAGGGAATAAATTTCTTTGCAAAAGCTGGGAAAGGGGTTTATCTTAATTAGTGTTTTAAATAGCTACACTATGTAGCCTTTGGCTTACGGTACATACTGTAGCTTAACGTTATGTAGCTCTTGAAAATAGCTTAAGTTGCGTGTAGCCTACGCTACATGATAATTTGCACTTGCTACCCGCTACATAGACTACGTTACATGCTACATAACTTACATTATAAGTTATTTTCACTACAACATAAAAATCAATTAATGTTTTCAATAATTTGTTACATTTTTATGTTTTCAATAAAAACTATTTAATCTTTTCAATGCTTTTAGTAAAATAATATAAGTAATAGTATCAAATTAGTTTTGTTACATTTTTCTGTTTTCAATAAAAAATATTTAATCTTTTCAATGCTTTTTGTAAAATAATATAAGTAATAGTATCAAACTAGTTTTGTTGCTCTTTCTTTTCCTTTATAGTTCGTCATTAGCCTTTCCTGTTACTTTAGGTTGTATTTGGTTGCACCAAATATGATGAAATTTTGTTAATTTATCTCTCTCTCTAAAAAAAATGATCAGTTTCATTTGGTGTAGAATAAATTGGTGCAACCAAGGGCAACCTTGATAAAAATCTAGAAGTAGCGCGTAATTTACTCTACAAACTATGTCGCTTACCCTCATGCTTTTGAAGGGGTGAACGCTACGCTACATGCTATTCGCTATTTAAAACACTGATCTTAATCCCTAGCCTCTTCTCTTTCTCCCTTTCTCCTCTCCTCCATCTCCACCATTATCCACAACATTGCTGCTGGTGACAACTCTCTAGTGATATTCGCCATCAAATTGGCCGGCTATGAGGATAAAAAAGGTGCTAGTGATGACTTTCTTGTGATGTTCTCAATCCATCCGATTGATTCCTCCTCTATCTCTTCCGACCAGCAGTGAACTTCATCAAATGGTGAAATTTCAATTGTGCAAATGGGTTCATCTGAAAAATGGGGCAATGAGGCCTTCATTCGTTTGATCAAGGGCCTTGAATATTGATGCATCATATCATTATGAAAAATGAGGCAAATGGGGGATCACCTTCCATGCAATCAAAGGGTGATGCATCGTACCATTTTGAAAGAATTGAGTGATGGGGGCCCATTGTTTGTGTGATTGAGGGTCTTGATGCATCATACCATTCTGGAATAATAGGACACCGGGCCCATCGTTTGTGCAATCAAGGGTCTTGATGCACATACCATTTTGAAAACAATGGTGCAATTGGGCCCATTGTTCATGCAATCTTCGCCATCTAGCAAAGGGTCTTGGTGCATCGGAATTTTTGAGAAAGTGGGGCATGGGCCTATTATTTGTGCAATCAAGGATCATTGATCATGGTTTAAGATCTCATTTAGGACGACTCATTTTTGTCCCATTTGTACCGGTTTTGTTCTGCAATGAAACAAGTCACCAGATTGATACAAGACTGAAACTAATTGATATGGGACCAAAATTATGAGTCTGGTCGAGTCACTGTTACATTCCCCGAGAAAGTTACACTTGGAAAATGCTATTTCAGTCCACACCATCGAGTAATGATGGCAATTGGCCCCATTGTTTGTTTTCATTCCATAAAAGTAGGGCCCATTGTTACAAACCTCTTTTTTATTATTATTATTATTATTATTTTTTTTTAATGGGCATTTTTATTCAAAAAATGAGAAGGCAACAAGTTACACAAACATCAGGGGAGGCCCCACAAAAAAACAAGGGAGTCCCATAATAGCATGACAAATAACAAGTCACATCTGAAACTATATCCCCACACAACTATGCACAATCTGAAATTAAATTTCAACAGTAGCTTCAAGAAGCCCCCTCCTTTCCCATGGAAGCGGCCTGCTTGTTTGCAGATTGATCAACTTGAATGAAAACAACTCCCAAGTGATCCCTGAGATCATTTGTGAAAAGGCGAGCTTAACAATCCTTGGGGGGGGGGGGGGGGGGGGGTTGTTTACTATTCCTGAATGGCAAAAATGAAAAGGCGAGAAAACAATTCCTGAATGGCAATAACTTTAGAATTGAATCTCTCAGGAAGAGATTGCAGTATTTTTGCACAGACCTTACTTTTAGGGATTCCATCTCCTAGACCCCACATGGAATTTACTATGTCATTTAGTTTCGTATAGAAGTCCATAAAAGTTTCATTTTCTTCCATACGAATTTCCTCAAATCTGGTAGTGAGGATTTGAACTTTTGATTTCTTGGCTATAGAAGTTCCTTCATGTGTCATTTCAAGGATATCCCATGCTTGCTTGGCTGTATTGTATGAAATAATTCTTTTAAATTCATCAGGCGATAAAGCACAAGTTATGGCATTTAAGGCCTTAACATTAACATTGCTTTTACTTTTCTGAGTTGCCGTCCGTAAATAGAATGCAGTTTCTTTCATAGATTTAGTTCCATCACTGCCTAATACTTTAGTCATGGGAGGTTTCCATTTGATCACAGTGGCTTGCCATATACTTTCATCTATGAATTTTAGAAAAATCCTCATTCTGGCCTTCCAATATGAATAGTTGGAGCCATCAAAAGGTAGTGGCCTGATAATAGATAAACTATCGAAATTTGACATAATTAAAGCTTTAGATCTTTAACTCAGGAAATTAATCAAAAAATGAGTAACTTAGCTCTGATACCACTTGAAAAGGTGAGCTTAACAGTCCTGGGGGGGGGGGGGTGTTGAATAGGACTATGCCAAATGAAAAAAAATTAAAGTGCAGAAATAATAAACAAATTTGAAATCTCAATCACACTAGTATTGAAAAATTGATTTAAATTAGTTCGTAAGATAACCTACACCTAGGACAACCTTATTTCACGAATGTTTGTAAGAATCAAAATCTCAAACCAAGCAAGAGAAAGTAAACCTATCTATTACAAGCATTCACCACTTTTGTATAAATGAATTTACAAACATTCTCCATAAATGCAAAAAAAGAAACATTCACCATAAACACCAAGAATTATAGTGGTTCGGTGTATACAACAACTGTTCTCAAACAGCCACACCTACTCCACTCCCAATAATCACTATCCACGTGATATTGACTTTCACTCATAAAAAACAAAATACTGAAAGTAAATTGATACTTATCTTCAATGAAGAAGATGTTGTAGCCGTAGATCGCTTTTCTTGAATGACGAATGTTCAATGTTCAGTCCAATAGAAAAGGTCTAGGGTTCTATTTGATTTTAATTAGATTTAAAACTAAAGGCTACTTGCATTAATTCCCTCAAATCTCAATAAGAGTAAACACTCTTTTTAAAATCAGAATGATAGAGTTTTGAGATAAAGGAGTTAATGAAAAAGGTATTAAATAAATTTATAAATATTGCTTGATAGCTTGACAATAAATGAGGCTTCTCTCTTTCTTGAATAAGGGCTTTGATAAGCTTAAGTTGTATTTTCGGATTGAGAAAGAACCCCTATTTATAGTCAGAAAGTTTGTTCCTTCGACTGGTCTAAGGTAGTCTTCTATTGGTCGAAGCATCGGATTCAGTTCCAACAAAATTTCAAATTCGAGCAGGATAAGATCTAACAGATTTTCGACTGGTCAGAGCCTGTTCGAGGGTGACCTTTAACTGGTCGAATAGTCTGTTCGATTGGTCGAGTATGCAGAATCCGACTTGATTTTAGTTGCTGGACTTCGAGTCGAGGAGTTGAACTTGTCGATGAAGCTTGATCTTCTATTAGCACTTTTAGTAGAACTTGAACTTGAAGGTGAACTTTCCATCTTGATCCACGGGTCTTGAACTTTAGCTTGACTTCAACTTGAACATAAGCTAAACTTCAACTTGAACATAAGCTTGACTTTAACCTGAAGAACACTATGTTAAGTTGTTTTGACAAGACGAAATTTGACAAACCAGGTGTAACATGTGCTTTAAACATAATAGCACTTACAATTTGCCTCCTTCACTGCATTAGCTAGCCGCCATGGGGATCTGTTAGACTTCATCCAGGCAGTGACATTGCGAGAGATCCCCTTGACCATGATCGGGTGCAAGTTTCGCTTCATTGCTAGTCTAAGGCCATATGTGATAGCTACCACCACTGCGAGGGATGCATCTCCAAGCCTTGTAGACCCTGAGAATTCCGGAGGAGTGCCCCACTTGCTATTTGTGATAACAGCACCAACTCTGAATATGACCGGATTTCCCAACGAGGAACCATCATATGATACCTGATAATTTTCTTCCAATTATAAGCAGAAGAGATTTTGTTATACCCGATGGAAGATTCAACTGCATACTCCAGCTCATAGCAAAAACTCTAATGAATCGTATCTGCTCTGCCTTTGACCTTTCATGTCCCTGAAAGATTTGAGAATTCCTTTCAGCCTAAGTACACCATAGCATTGCCTTCAAGAGTGGCTTCCACAAGATTCTGCCAATTGGGCACCACGGGGCCAATTTCTAGCTCAAAACGAACTCACTCACTGAAGAAGGCAACGCGCACTAGATTCCAAATTTCATGAGGACCATCTCTTACAAGTTTCAAGCAAAGAGGCAGAACATGAAAAGATGCCGCAACATTTTCTTCGGCTACTTTACACACGACATACTTGTTAGGTATCATCAGCCCTTTGTGTTGGAGATAATCCACTATAAAAACTTTCTCGAGGCAGGCCACGCATTGACCTATTTGGGGCTGGACTCCCACACTATAGTCCTATCTGTTCTACCTTCCACAGACGTTTCGATCCTCCTAAAGGATGCAGTAGAGAAAACACTGTCAGCCTTCGCTCCCTAGAATTGCAAGCATTGAACCTACGGAGGGACCTCATTGTCCTTTGATGGGTGTATGAAAGTAGGAGACAACACAAACTTCTATTTAATCCATGCCATTGAGTGATAGGCAATATGGCCCATTATTTGTTTCCATTCCATTAAATAGTGTCCATTGTTTTTCACCCATACCATTAAAAATGTAGGGTTCACAGGTCCTCCTTTGTATTTTGTAATGGTTGCATGTTTCGTTATCTACGCTGTTGGAAGTTGAATAGAATATCTCACTGAGTTGAATACGATGTCCAAGGGAGTTGTATAGCTATTTATTGAATAAGGGTTGGCCCATGTTGAGGCCCATAAGGCCCAACACGGGCCTCACGCATAGTACATTGGGGTAAAGATATTATAAAATAGCATGTTAGGGTTAGGGTAAAAAGGGTAGCACCTTAACCCTTCTTCCTCTCACGTGTATACTCTCTCCCTCTCTCTTCCATCTTCCTCTTCTTTCAACCTACTTCCTTCTAAAACTTTAGGTGGTATTAGAGCAAGGTTCTAATCCTGGGACTTGTGGGTTATGGGCCCACCACGTGTCGTGCCTACACACCTCAACATAATGGAGTGGCTGAATGGAGGAACCGTCACTTATTGGAGGTTTCATGTTCACTCTTAACTCATATGAATGTTCCTAAACGATTCTAGAGTTATGATGTATTAACTGCATGCTATCTTATCAATAGACAACCCTCATAGGGTCACCCGAGCAAATACATCGGAGAGAGATGGCACTACTAAAGGCTACTTGCATTAATTCCCTCACATTGACGCTGTTGTTGGGCCAAATATTGGGTGAATGGGTGATGAAGAGTCCATTCGTCTACAAGGCCCCAAAATCAAGCATACAACTCATGTAAATTATGCCCTTGCTTCATCATTTGGAATTCTTGAAAAATGTCATAAAGACGTTGGATATTCTTCTCTGTATAGTAAAGATGCCGAAGGCTATCCCATATGTCTTTGGCACTATCTCTATACCATTGTTTCAAATAGCACACATAGTGTACGGTACATAGCATAGCGTAATTGCAGCGCTACTTAGCGTAGCTAAAGAGCGCAAATACCCTGTAGCGTACGCTATAGGGGTCGTAGTGTACGCTACAACTACGTAGCATGTAGTGTTTTAAATTGTGTAAAACTCACTTCATAATTTTTTTTTTTAAAATTTAAAGTTAAAACCAAACCTTTCTATGTTTACTTTCACTTAAGATGGTGGTGATCCTTAGTTAAAGTTGGTGTGAGACTCACACACTAAAAGACCCTTCAAAACTAGAATGAAAAAGGGTTTCGAAAGAGGGTTTTCGAAAACCCCTCTTCATATAGATGACATATGTATTGTACTTAATACTTTGAACCCATGGGATTTTTATTTCTTTTCATACTTGTGAGTTGTGACTTGTGGTTTCAATTAGAAATTATTAATTAAAGTGGTTTGCTTGGAAAGTTGTTGATGTGACAATTATTTCATTCGTTTTATAACTTTATGTAGATTAGCTTTTGATAAATGATAATTAATTAATAACTTGTTTGAACATGCTTATACTTGAAAAAAGAAAAAAGAAAAAATGAATCATCTGTTAGACATTTTTATATTTTGTTTGTTTGTTTGTTTGTTTTTTTTTTTTTTTTAATTACTATTTATCATGTATTTTCTATTTTTAAATTAAAAATAGAAGTATCATGTAGCTTAAGCTACACGCTACACTATTTACCCTACACGCTACAGAGTGCCGAATGCTACGCAACTTGCTACTGCTATTTAAAACACTGCTTTGTACGTAACATTATGATAAACTTGCTCTTTCAAGCTATTGAAGAGCCAACTCATCACCTAATAATCATCTTCTTTCCATTTAGAAAAAGTGTCAGATTCCTTACTAGGGCCATTTTCTATGAGATATTCATATATCCGTTTGGACTGTAAGAAAATTGAAGTAGAATGAGCCCAATGTAAATAGTTCTCATTCCCGTGAAGTTTGATGGAGATGATTTGGAGGGTCTCGGATTTATTTTCAACTTGACTTTCCATTGTTGAAACACCGACAATATCTGAGTATCACAATAAGTAGTAAGTGACTGAGGGGGTGGATTATGAGGAGACTTTTTGCCTAATGGCTAAGCTAAATTCGATTCAGGTGCTGATTTCTTTTGTAGCCAATTAGTCCTGGCATTTATATCTATTGGACATGAGGAATGCTTTTCTCCTTGGTAATCTTTCTGAAGTAGTGTATATGGAGCAACCTCTAGGTTTTGTTGCTCGGGGGGAGACTGATAAGGTTTGCAAATTGAGAAAAGCCATCTATGGATTGAAACAATCTCCCTGTGCATGGTTTGAAAAATTCAGCAAAGTTCTTTTGAACTTCGACTTTCATCGATGCCAAGTAGGTCATTTGATGTTTGTGAAACATGGCCCTAAGGGAGTTGTGATTTTAATCGTCTATATTGACGACATCGTCATTTTTGGTAGTGACAGTGATTGAATTGCCAATGTAAAAGCCTACATTCAAAAGCAATTTTAGACAAAGGATCTCGGTCACTTGAAATACTTTCTTGGAATTGAGGTAGCATGCTCTACCTTTGAAATCCTTTTGTCTTAATGGAAATACACTCTTGATTTGCTTCATGAGACTGGCTTGTTGGGGTGCAGGCCTTATGAGACTGCTATCGACCCTGATATGAAATTGACTGATGTTTAGGGGAAACTTTTAAAAGATGCAGATAAGTGCAGAAGATTGGTAGGCAAACTTATATATATCTAACTGTCACATGTCCAGGCATCTCCTTTGTAGTCAGGATGGTTAGCCAGTTCATGCACCAGCCCCGTACAACTCACTGGGATGTCGTATTGAGAATTTTTCCCTATTGAAAGGGTGCTCTTGGACAAGGCCCCATTTACAAAAACAATGGGCATCTTATGATCCTAGCTTATTCCAATGCAGATTGGGTTGGATCTGTGACAGACAAAAGATCAACCTCGGGCTATTGTACATTTGTTGGAGGCAACCTAGTAACATGGAAAAGCAAAAGCAAAGTGTTGTGGCTACGTCCAGTGCCAAAGAAGAATACCGTGCCATGGGACATTCTGTATGTGAATTATTGTGGATTAGGTCCCTTCTTCAGGAATGTAGTTTTTTTTTTTTTTCCTAATGGGAGACCAATGGTGTTATTTTGTGACAATCACGTTGTGACTCATATTGCCAACAATCCAATTTTCACGAGTGCACAAAGCACATTGATGTAGACTGTCGCTCTATTCTTGAGAAGGCTACATTAAAGGAAATTTTCATGAAGCACGTATCATCGAAAGACCAGCTTGCTAATATTTTCACCAAAGGTCTGCCACATGCACAAAGCGCAATTATACGTAACAAGTTGGGCATGATTGACATATATGCTCCAGCTTGAGGGGGAGTGGTAGAAGTTGAATATAATATCTTGTTGAGTTGAATATGATGTCCAAAGGAGTTGTATAGCTATTGAATAAGGGTCGGCCCATGTTAAGGCCCATAAGGCCCAACATGGGCCAGCACGGGGTATAGATATTATAAAATAGCATCTTAGGGTTAGGGTAAAAAGGGTAACACCGTAACCCTTCTTCCTCTCACGTCTATACTCTTTCCCTCTCTCTTTGATGGGGACATCTCATGCGCACACGCGCACGCACGCCATGCCACCCCCCTACGCATGTACGTACGAAGGAGGGCCCCACCGTCGATCTGGCTCGATGACGACGTTCAGGGAGGGTCTCCTAGTTAGAAGACGAAGTTTGGTTCAAAAGAGTGTGCCTGATAGTCAAGTAAAGCCCATCATGGGATCTCATGATCGTAGTCCACTAGTTGGATTGATCTCATACTTTAGGTCTTGCTTATTGATATTATTTAGAACATCATGAACACTTTAGATTTCTTTGTTTGGTTTTTATTTTAGTTTACTTCATCGCCAAGTAATAAGTTGCGTACATGGCGCGAGTTTTGAGGTATAGGGTTTTCCTATAAATAGGCACCCCTTGTAGCTCTTTTGATTCATTCAAGCTTAATAAAAATTCCTGCTTTATTTTTCTGCTCTCTTAGTGAGTTGTGGAAGAATTCAAAAGTGGATGCGAAGCTCTGCCTTTTCGAAGGGCTAACTACGTGGTGTGAAGTCACATCTATCTCCATCCGTCCCTATCCTCTCCCATCCATATATCTCATCTTCTATCATCATTATTGCTTTGAATTTCTCAGCTTTTGCACCTATTCATTACCCTATAGCCAGTTTTCAGAATATGGACCTGTAGGAGGGCTGAAAATCCGGTGGAGCACTACGCCTCGACCTTACGTCGGATAGTCGTCATACTTGGAGGGATTAGAGGTCTCCCCTAGCCGACCAAGGCCTATGTGTCACTTTGGGGAGGCGGGCTTCCATCATACGTGCGGCCAGCCCACCCGCGCACTTGCGTTAGCCCCGAGTCACCATCTGCGCGCAGGAGCTTTCTCCGGGTCAGGTTTTCCTCTTTTCATTCCTATTTCCTAAACCCTAGCCTTAGTTTGCATTAACCCTAATTTATTTGCCCTTTTTTTTTCACCCTAGGGTTCCTTGAATTGAGATTGGGGAATCCCTTGGATTAGAGACTGTTTGCTATGCGTAAGTGGTTGATTTCTATTTTCCTTTTGAGATCGTTTGACTTATAATTTTTATTGGTCCAGTCCTAGCCTGTGTAGGCCTAGACCCGCATAGATTCCCCTTTAATTGAATGTTTGGATTTTCATGTGGGATGTGGAATTTGTGTAATTGTTTCTGAATTGGTATGATCTAAGCCTGAAATCTTGCATATCATATTCAAATCTCATGTCCTGCATCAAATTTGGTATTAAAGCTTAGGGTTCTTATAGGGGATACATTATTTGTTTAGGGTTAGTTTGTTTGAGTCCGTCATGCATGTAGTCCATCACATGTAGCTTTTAGGAGTCTATAGTCCCTTATGTTATTAACTATATTGCTGGAGTAACATTGCATAGTCCCTTCATATAGAGTCTCATAGGATCATTTAGTCCCATATAGTTGTCGTAGAAAGTCCTTAGGTAGAGTTAGCAAGTTGTACGCCCACATGTACGGGTCATGGTTTTGGCTAGCACCCTACACTAAATATGGAACAACTGCTAGAGTCACTAAACAAGCTGTCCCAGCAGATCGAGTCTTAGGGTGAGTGCTTGGAACGAAGCATAGATCAATGCCTTGACCAAATAGAGACCTCCCTTAGGACAAACCCCACCATTAGGGAAGATGACCAATCTCAGGCAGGTAGCCAAGAGGATAGACCAATGAATGGAGGTGGTCAAGGAATCAGTCATGGGCGTGCACCCGTACCCCCACCCCATGAGGGACATTAAGACCATTATTTTGAGTATAACATGTGTGGTCTCGTGGTTAGAGAGAGTGCACCAGAGGCTACTGTAGAGTTACCCACTAAGGTCATTCCGGTAGCGGATGAGTTTCGTGATGTCGTTCCTGATGATCTACCGGATGAGTCTCCCCCTAGGAGGGATATAGAGCACACCAGCACATGGGACATCGTAATACCTATAGCCGAGTTTGCGTTTAATAGTTCTGTCGATAGGTCTACAGGTCCTAGTCTTTATGAAGTCGTTACTGGTTATAAATCCGGGAAACCTATTGATCTTGTCCCTATGTCACTGTCCCATAGGTCGTCAGAGCCTGTAGAGTCTTTTTCACATCACATTCATTCATGACATCAAGAAATTAGGTAGAAGATCATGACTAGTAATGAACATTACTTACTTTCTGCAGACCAACATAAATGTTTCAAGGAATTTAATGTAAGAGACTCTATCATAATCCGTATCAGGCCAGAGTGGTACCCTCAGGGAGCCGTTCGAAAGTTACACGCGTGTAGCGCTGGACCCTTCAAAATTATTAAACGAAACGGTCTCAATGTGTATGAGGTAGATCTTCTACCTTCCATGGGAATTAGTTCCACATTCGATGTAGATGATCTACTTACTTTTCAGGGGACCACTGATACTTTGTTCGGCCCTTCGCCCAGCCATCCTGATTCCCCAGATTTATCCCTTGATTCATGGCCCCCTCCCGACTCAGTTTCTCAGCCTCTACCTCCTATACCTACCCATCCTTACCCATTTTTCCAGCCTCTACGTCCCTTACTTACCTGTCCTGACCCATTTTCCCAGCCTCTACCTCCCATACCTAACCGTCCTGACCTATTTTTCCAGCCTCTACTTCCCATACCTACTCTTCCTGACCTTTTTTCTCAGCCTCTGCCTCTCATACCTAACCTTCACACACCCAGAGAGGAAATAAGGGATATCCTAGACCATCAGATAGTTTCAACGTTGGATGGCGGTTTTCAGAAGTACCTAGTTAAATGGAAGTCACGCCCAGCTTCAGACAGCACGTGGCTTACTGAGGAAGAGCTTCAGAGACTTGATCCTTACATCTTGGAGCGGTTCAGGAGTTTTATTTCGCCAGTGGCGAAATCTTCGCAGCCGGGGAGAATTGATGGGGACATTATGCACACACGCACGTACATACGAAGAAGGAGGGCCCTACCGTCGATCTGCCTGGATAACGACATCCAGGGAGGGCCTCCTAGTTAGAAGACAAAGTTTGGTTCAAAAGAGTGTGCCTGATAGTCAAGTAAAGCCCATCATGAGATCTCATGATCGTGGCCCACTAGTCGGATTGATCTTATACTTTAGGTCTTGCTTATTGATATTATTTAGAACATCATGAACGCTTTAGATTTCTTTGTTTGGTTTTTATTTTACTTTACTTCATCGCCTAGTAATAGGTTGCGTATATGACGCGAGTTTGGAGGTATAGGGTTTTCCTATAAATAGGCACCCCTTCTAGCTCTTTTAATTCATTCAAGCTTAATAAAAATTCCTGCTTTATTTTTTTGTTCTCTTAGTGAGTTATGGAAGAATTTAAAAGTGGGTGCGAAGCCCTCCCTTTTCGAAGGGCTAACTACGTGGTGTGAAGCCACATTTATTCCCATTCGTCCCTACCCTCTCCCATCCATATATCTCATCTTCTATCATCATTATTGCTTTGAATTTCTCAGCTTTTACAGCTATTCATTACGCTACAGCCAGTTTCCAGAATATGGACTTGTAGGAGGGCTGAAACTTCGACGGAGCACTATACCTTGACCTTACGTCGGATCGTCGTCAAACTTGGAGGGATTAGAGGTCTCCCCTAGCCGACCAAGGCCTATGTGTCACTTTAGGGAGGCGGGCTTTCATCACACGTGCGGCCAGCCCACCCGCGCACGTGCGTCAGCCCCGGGTCACCATCTGGGCGCAGGAGCTTTCTCTGAGTCAGGTTCCTCTGGTTTTCCTCTTTTCATTCCTATTTCCTAAACCTTAGCCTTAGTTTGCATTAGCCCTAATATATTTGCCATTTTTTTTTTCATCCTAGGGTTCCTTAAATTGAGATTGGGGAATCCCTTGGATTAGGGACTATTTGCTATGCATGAGTGGTTGATTTCTATTTCCCTTTGAGATCGTTTGGCTTATAATTTTTATTGGTCCAGTCCTAGCCTGCCTGGACCCGCATAGATTCCCCTTTAATTGAATGTTTGTATTTTCATGTGGGATGTGGAATTTGTGTAATTGTTTCTGAATTGGTATGATCTAAGCCTAAAATCTTGCATATCATATTTAAATCTCATGTCTTGCATCACTCTTCCATCTTCCTCTTCTTCCTTTTAAAGCTTTAGACACACCACTGAAAAGGAGCCCACCATGGGCAACTCCTGTTTCTGTACTTTTTTAATAAGTGCATGTTTTTTTGTCCACACCATAAAAACCATGTTGCTTCTGGTGAACTGGGGCTTAGTTTAACAACTATATCCATAGTATGGTTCAAAGTATCCATATCGTATCAGCTGATATGGGCATACCATAAGTCAATGATGATGCCTAAAATGGGGTGAAACAATCTAACCTAAGAACTGGAGGTTGTATCGGTACCGATAAGCCCTCCTTGAATGGTCGTGTGCTGACTGCCGATACACATAAACGCGCAATTTCCGATTTTTATTCTCTTGGTTTACTCAATTTTCTTTATTTCAACCTTGAGGCAGCTTAGAAACCTATTTATGCCTAGATCTAGGCTATTTTAAAGATCAAAACACAAGACTTTAAGAGGGAGCTGATGAATTGAAGCAAAGGGGACCATTTTTGGGTACATTTTGGTAGTTATGTAACTGTGCTGCCTTGCTGAACCGGAGGAAGCTCGGGGTTCTCCTCATTGGGAACCCCTACTATATTTTGGGAACCTATGTGTGTGTTTATTAAATTTGATAGATTATTTTTAGTAGTGAGAAGAGAGCAAAAATGCCAAATGCTTTATCATGAGGATGCTTATTGCTAGATGATACCAGGATGCTACTTGCCTCCTTGGTAGTAATGACTCTCTCACCTTGGAGCCCATGCTCTCTACTATATAGAACTATAGTTTATGCATCAACTGATGAAGATAATAGTTGATATATCATCCCAATCTATAATAATCATTATAACTTTAGATGTCAGACAAATTAACTTTGCTTTCAGCAGGTCAGCACGACATACAACATTGTCACCGAAGAATGGTTGCATTCGCCATTAAATACTTCTCCAAACACAAGCAAGTATAGATTCTTGTTGTTCCCATTTTTCCTTTTTTGATATATTTTTTTTTTTTGTAATTTTTTTAGTTAAGCTGGTACAGGTCTATATGAGTTGATACAGGTCCAATATACCCCCTGAAACTGATATTCAGAGTCCTGACCCATGCGTTGTGTTGCTTGGATGGGGTCACTTGATCAATGGCTGGGCTGATTTGCCCCTCCAGACCAACAGTCTTACCACTTGATCAATGACTTGGATTTGCCACATGTTCACATGTGAAGAATTTATTGCCTGAAAATTGGGCAGTCTCACACATGGAAAAGCTATCTATGCTTCATTTGGTCCACTTGATCACATGAAAAAGTTGATCAATGGCTTAACACATGAAAAAGTTGTGGCCCAAACCATAGGAAGTCCATGCATTTTGTGGCCTGCTTGATCAATGGCTTGGTTCTGTCTGACACAACACAATAGATATAGTTTAAAAATTAAATTTCAGACTTTCCAGGAACTACCTAGTCACGTCTTAGCACATGAAAAGGTCATGGTCCAAAACATAGGGAGTCAACACGTGGCCTGCTTGGTCAATGGCTTGGTTCTGTTGCACTTGTTCATAGTAATCCCACTTGTACAATAGATACAGCTTAGAAAATGAAAATTCAGACTTCCCCGGAATTGCCTAGTTCTTACCAAACAGATATTAGACTTTCCCAAGGAACCAGTCTCAACCAGATAGAATTTAACTGTTCTCAGCAAGCATTTTCCCTTCCTTGGTTTCCCTGTAAAACATACACACTAGGGGTTGCTTGGAAGCATATAATTTGAACTTATATGGGAATGAAGAGACCTGTGTTTTGATACCTGGTTCGTTTAAGAAATCTGTCCTATGGAATTCACTCCCACACGTTCAAAATAATCCCACTTAAACAATATTTCTTAAAAATTATATTTCAGACTTCCCAGGAATTACCTAGTTCTTACAAAGCAGATTTCAGACTTCCCCAAGAAACCAGAGTCACTGCCAGATAGAATTATAGACTTATCCAGTGGGCTTGTCCTGTATTGTAAGTCTTTTAGGCTAATAAATAAGGGAGGAAGACATCAAAACCCTAATTACCTCTCTCTCTCTCTCTCTCTCTCTCTCTCTCTCTCTCTCTCTCTCTCTCTGTATAGTCAAGTGCATGCATTTTCTAACCTTATACCCACATCAAAAATGGTACCTGCAAATCCCTCTATTTTACAGAACTCAGAATTAGTAATGGCTTTCTAAATTTTGGACCCTAGCCCTCTTCGCAACCATTGGGAACCTACCTTGAACGTTTTCCCTAAGTAATAGCCATGTCAATGTGTGTTTGATGCATATCCTTTAGAAGTTGAATTGTAACGCATGGTATCATGTATTAACTACTAAATAGCATGATGTAGGATCGATGACACATATGCTTAAGAAGTTCAGCTGCTGACAAGTACAACTAAAAGCAATTTATGAGAGCATTAAAATAAATTACAAGATATAATGTACGTAAATTCTGACAAAATATGTTTTTTATCATGATCAACAGTGTTGAAAATTGTCATATGTAGGAAAATCATTTAGAGGTCCTTAATCTTCCTTTTTCAAATTATTTGAAGTCCCTTTGCATCTTGAAGTTCAATGCTTTGTGTTTCTCATGTGGAAATACATTTGTGGAACCTACGCAAGATACACAAAGAGCTCATGCATGCATGTTGACACTTGATTATAAGATAGGGGCATTTACTGCATTTCAAAATTAAGGATAGCATAATAGCATTGCTACTTCTCATGCCAGGTTACATTTGTCTTCTGCCTATACATTTGGTCTGCGGCTACTGATCCTGGGGACCCAGGAGTTTTCAAGTCGAAGAAGTATCTTAGCATCATGGGTGATGGGAAATATGTTCATCCGAAGGCATCTAAACTAAGTGCTGAATCTACTTCCTCTGTTAAGGATGTGAATGCTGCAATAATTGGAGAAAAACCACTGGATGAGGGTGTGGGTGTAGATGCCACCAGGGGTGAAGGGAATCCAGTGAATGCATTTGAAAAGGAGAACACATCCTCGCATAATTTTTCCTTCTGTTCGGTTTTGTTCGGATGTTGTCCTTTTGCTTTTACAATCAACAATCCTTGTTCACGTGAGCAGTCTTCAGAGCAACGAATGAGTGAGGACGGCATGTTTTACTGCAGCCTTTGTGAAGTAGAGGTATGCATGAAAATTGGCAATGATGACGACCTTCAATCCCTTCGAAGAGTTTATAAATGGTCCAATTTGTACAACTGGCTATGAAATGCATTTTTGTGACTGCAATATGCCTATTTTTTTCCTGCCCTTTTGTGCACTATTATTTGCACAAGTTTCCTCTTGAAATATTCTTGTTAACTACTGAAAAGACTTAGTTGCAGTAGTTCCCGAAGGGTCGAATTCATTTGCATTCCTTGTAAATGTTTTATTTGTAGCTGTCTTATGCCAAATCTGCAGAAGCTGATTCTGTTGCAGACACATGAGAAGGAAAATGACATTTTTTTCCGTGTTTTGAATGTAAGAATGTGTAAATTCAATGATTGCTTTAAATGCCGATGTAGCAATGACAGGTGTAAAGCTGTCTGTTTGTTTTCTTGATACAGTTATTAGTGTTGTTTTCATGACATGTTTGTTCTGTTAATAACTTAATATGCTCCCTTCATTCTCTCTGCTAATTGGGGTTTTCATGTTTTGGACACTTCACATGTTACTCAGTAAATGCCTGGATTTTTTGTCGTTTTTGGCTGTAGAGAAAGGTGCCTTCTCCCAATTTGCTTTTCTATTGGTAACCACAATACTGTGAAAGCATTAAAAGAATTTGGACAAATTCAAAAATTCCTTTCATCCTCTTTTTCTTCACCTTCTTATTTTCCTCCTCTCTGACCCTTCTTGTTTGCAGTCTTTGGATTAGAATACCTCAAAGTGGCAACTGGAAGACACTGATGATGGTCAAAATATTTGAGTCTGAACAGTAAAACTAAAGAAAAGAAAAAATAACTAGAGGCTTTTGTTTTGAAAAAAATTGGATCTCTGTTATGACTTTTGTCTTCTAGTTTATTTATACTTTCTAATCTCATCTCTGGCGGTATTACCGAATGACCTGAAAAGAGTTAAACATAATAAAGTGATAACTCACTGGAGCAACTATTTTTACTCAATTCTGTGGTTTGCATCATTTTCCATTTTTTTGAATTGAAATACTAATGCATACAGCATACTACTTGAATTCTCAATATGGAATTTGGGTATATGCAAACCAATCAAGAATAGATGGCCATAGATATTAATATCCTACCCAAACTGCGTCGAACTTTCTTTGAATTTATTTGTTACTTTCATGTTGTTGCTCACAGACGACTTGGGGGATGATGCCTGTGAATTGGGTTGAGGACATCAGAGAATTATCTAGTCTTGATATGATCTCTCTCTCTCTCTCTCTCTCTCTCTCTCTCTCTCTCTCTCTCTCTCTCAAATAAATAAATTTATGAGGGGCTCTGTCAGTGTTACAAGTTCTGCACCCAATTCCAAGTCTCTACCATGAAGCTTGTGTATTGGGATGAGGCCACCAATGAATTATCTAGTCATAGTCTGAGCTTGTTCGTCCATTGTTTTAGAGAGGTGGATAGCTTGGCAGGGGTTCACACGGGTTTGGTGTTCTCCTCCCTTCTGGTTTTGGTGAAGGACTTTCCTCGTTTCATTGCATCTTTTCCTCGTTTAGTCGCTTCTGTTTATTTGTCGAAAAAGAAGCAAGTTGCACACATGAGTTACATACATGCAGTTGGCCTGTGTAAAATTCAAGCATCAGTAAGTTTTGTTCAATCTGTAGTCTTGTGCTTCTACATAGGGTGTCGTCCTCCAGAATCTGACAACCTGTATACATCAGGTCATAAAGTAGCTATGTTTCTACCTTCTCCACCTGTTCCCCTTTTCTCCCTCTTGCTGTAACTCCTTTCCACCTGGTACATTGATTGTATCTGTTGTAAAAACCCATATGTGTGGACTGCGTCCCAGGTACATCTTGTATAGCTTACTTGATTAGTTGTTTCTATGGACTTGACATGATAGATTGATGCACTTTGTATGCAATGTGATTTGTGATGCTTATGGACGGTTGATGGATGCAATGCAGGTTTTCAAGTACAGCAAACACTGTAGAGTTTGTGACAAATGTGTTGATGGCTTCGATCATCATTGCAGGGTAGAATCTCTTGATTTGCGTGGAGTCTTCCCAGTCCCTTTAGGGAGCATGTTCTGATGCCTTCTTTGTGTTGGTTTTGTAGTGGCTCAACAACTGTATAGGAAGAAAAAACTACAGACGGTTTTTCATTCTCATGGTTTCTGCCCTACTCTTGGTAAATGCCAACCTCCCTTCTTTACACCTGTTTAGTTTAGACTCTAGGGTGTCATGATCCATTGTGTCCTAAATCACCACTCTCTCCTTCATCCCCTTGTGGTGTATGGCACCGTCACTTCGACCTTGAGCAACTATTTCTCACCTCCCCTATTGAAGTGGATTAAATTCCGCGTCTGCAAGTTCAGCTGTCAAGAGATGTAGTAAGCTTTGATTTCGGGTCCTTTTCATTTTGGTTGATTATTGACAGGTGTTCGTGGTTTGTGCACCTTGGTCTTGAGGTTGCAGCTTATTCTACAGTGGTCCATGGGCATCCTTGTATTGATATGCTGTTTCCTTGAGCGGGAGCGGTTTGCTGCAGAGATCATATCCAAGCTGGGGAGCAGTTTCTCTTTGGTGCCCTTTGTTGTTGTTGTGGTGACTATTCAATTGTCCATTCATCTCCTCCACTTTGACTCAATTATCGCCGTCATCTTGCACTAACAGGATGGAACTTTATCTTTCGCAGGCTTCTTGCACCGTCTTGGCATTGATTGCTACTCTACCACTTGCCCAGCTCTTTTTCTTCCATGTTCTTCTCATAAAAAAGGTAAATTTTGAAATTATTTGTCACTTCGAACATTGTGTGGATTTATGGTACTCTCTTTGATGCTACAGTGCTATGGTTGAGCTCAACTAGCATCAGATTACTGCATTATCATTGGTCATTTCCAAGCTGACCTGTTTTTAAAGCCATGCCCAGGCGATTTTTTCCTGTGTTTTGATTTTCATTTGCTTCAATGTTTCTTATACTTCTTATACTATTGCTCTTCAAAATTTTTACTATATATAATTTTTTTTTGAAATACAACCAGGAGCAATTTCTGGCCCCTAAGAAGAATCCTCTCCCCAAAGTTAGAGCCAAACTTAATGAAAGCGTAAGAAGAGGATGAAGCAAGAGCCACCGTAAGACACCATGTGCAACCCACATTTATTTACATCTAATATACCCCATCCCCAATTAACTGAGAATAGGCAGTCTCTTGCCTCTCTAGGCAACTCCTCTATTCTTAAGAATGTAATCTTTCTATCCCTTGAGCTACCCAAATTCGCTAGCTTATCTGCCAATGGATTGCTTTCGTAGCAAATTTGTGACAACTTGAAGTTTAGGGATAGGAGCTTTTTCCTGATTCCACCCACTAATACCAAATCAACCATGAGGGAGAGATAGAATAGCCAAAGCTGGAAACGACACATAGAGTTTCCTATTTCCACGTTTACCAAGCCTCTCTCCACACAAAGGGAGACCTGTCAAACAAGGCTGTAGCTTCTGCCATTGTTTTAGTCACCATACAGTAGTAGTTACTAAAAGCAAAACAGATGTTCCCTGTGATGTCCCTACAACACCCAACTCCATCTCCTGGTCTCAGGTTTCCACGCGATGATCCATCCACATTAAGCTTTTCCCATCTTAAAGGAGGTGGAACCCACTTCAGAACCACCACAGCTTTAGGGGGCTTACATGAAAGAGGAATACTTGTGCTCTGCAGTGAATATATCTCCAACAGGCGACCCACTGCCAGAGCAACAACACAACCTTCAATAGCCCTCAACCAGCATTGTGCCTTCGAAAACTTTACTATGGTCAACCTGCTTACCTGAACTTGGCCTTATTCATTGCCAACCACAACTCCCACATGATTAGGCACAACACCATGTCCCTTAGCGTCATGAAGAGGGAGGACATTTTGCTCAAGCTAAACCTTTGTTGCAGACGCATATGGATGGGCTGGTTGCTTATAAAATGAACTTAAAAATTCTGCTAAAATAGTTCCGTACTCTCACCGCCAATGCCCCTCTAGCATACAGCTTTTGTTTGCACTTGACTCACTTCTTACTATGGATGATTTATTATCATATTCATACACTTAAAATGGAGTCTACTTTTTCAGGTTGATTTGATTGAACTTGACATGGTTTCTAGAATGCAAAATAATGTCTATAGTGGACTCTCACTTACATAATAATAGTCTAATGGTATTATTATCAAGATTTTAAACAATGGTATTGCCTGAAAAAAAAAAAGAAAAAAAAAAGAAAGAAAAAAGCTGTAAAGAAAGGGAAAAAATGGGAAACACAAGAATATACGTACATATGTGCATGCATACATCATATATGTATGTATGTATGGGAGATGGTCTCCTGTGAGTAGTGTTGTAGCCTACAAGAGACCATGTGTGCACACATACTGGGCCAAGCAGGGTGGGCCCTACTTTGATGTGCTGTTGAATGCACCCTAAGTATTAGATGTGTCACATCCAATGTTGTCAAATCACATATGTGCTAGGTGTTCGGTATCAGTATCGGTGCCCACCGTTACCAATATGGATACGCCCCGTATCAACCGATACGGGGGCGTAACGGCCGATACGGGTCCCATATCAGTGCAGATTTTTTATTTTTTATTTCATCAAAAATTTATGAAAAAAATGGATTAAATCCGGAATATTCTAAATATTCCAAATATGCATTCATTTATAATTTGGAACATTTTTATGGTGGTGTAACGGTCCACTCTTTGGTGAGAAGCTGTATTGGATAGTCCGATGAATTTATGAACCAAACAACCTGGATTTGACTGCAAAACTCATATATTTAATTTTCTAACTATCTAATATCAATGATAGATATATTAGAATGAATGTAATATTAAAATATCTTACATGTGCAGGTGTTTGCAATTATTTTTTATAATTTATTCTATTTCTATATTAAGTTATTAACATACCTGAGGAGTGAGGTCTCTACTCTAGAGTCTAGACTAGAGTCTAGACTTGCGTAAATTACAATGTTCATTTTATTTTAAAGTCTTCATTCTTCAACATGTCAGAAACTTCTCCTCCTATCTTGTTCCCGTGGCTGTGATTCCTGTCCTGTCATCCTTAAGTCAAGCATATAAAAAATAAATAAATAGTAGTGTCTGATATACTCCCCTGCAACTTGATTAAGGATTACTTGATTGGTTGTTATGGGAGTTATTTTAAATACAAGTTTGGCAGTGTCAAGTGTGTGCTTACAATAGTACTGCTGCAAATACTTACCTTAATACAAATATATACTTACTATTACCATAATAAAATTCGCAAGTCACCACCAAAATGAAAATATGCTTTTTTGTGGTTGCTCGACCTCCACATCATCGTCATCATCAGGCTGAGGCTGTCCAATAGGTGGAGGTGCTGCATATCCATAATATCAAGTGCCAGAAGGAAATACTAGGTTAACGAAACTAGAGGATGACTGATCCTGATTAGGCGACTCTGACCTCGAGTAAGGATATCCACCAATACCCGTCGAATAGTCATACTAGTGCCCGTACTCAGGCTATTGAGAATCTTGAGATTGAGAGTGTGCCTGTGATGAGTAACTTGGATTTGGATCTGGATATCTATAATCATATGGATATGGATCGGGAGGACTACTCCAACATGAATGTTATGGAACAGGCTCAGTATAACCATAACCATAATCCAATTGACAATAAGAATATTCATCATAATGCCTAGGACCATGGGCCTGTTGATGTTCCAGACCTCCTGGACTTGGTGCGCCACTAGACCTACCCTCCTTCTGCTGGCTGTATCGTGACTCATTACACTCATAAGTTTGACCTCATGTACTACCTTATTGATGTTCATTGGCCTCACGATCTGTAGACAACTGTATGGTATACTGAGCAACACCAGAAGTGCCAGTGCCAAGGGTAGGGGCATCATCATCACCATCATCCGATATGGTCACGCTACCACTACTCGTACTCTTTCGTTGATCTTGATCCGTATTTGGTATAAAAGTTGCCCCTCTTTCTAGGTCCAACATAGCTGCACAACTCTCTTGTTACACTGTGCGTAGTAGTGGGTCATCAATTTTCAATTCTTCACTATCCTCTTCAATTTGCTTTTCCCTTATTTCCAACCAAGGTAGAAGCGGGTCGTCCTCATCATAAATATTGTCCAAGTTTATTGGACAGTGGTCTATGTCATCGGCGCCTGTAATGCTCCTATGATGTCGTCGCATTCTTAGCTTTGTATTGTAGTGCATGAAGACAAGTCTATCCAATATCCTAGTCTGCAATTTATTCTTATTCTTTGAATGAATAAGTGCAAAACAACTCCAATTCCTTTCGCAGCTAGAAGAAGATGTTGTCTGGCTCAAAACTTTTATTGCAATTTTTTGGAAAGTCTTTGTACTCTCTCCGAAATTCATCCACCATTCGGCCGGTTGCAACCTAGATACTGCATGTTGTGCAAGAGCATCTCCAAAGCTACCCAGGCGATCTCTAAATGTATCTAATTCATTCAACGCCTTTATTTGCATATCTAAGTCAGGCTCTAATCTCTTTATCACATTTTTTGGCCTGACACGAACTTCATTATCCGCAACAAATGATTGGGTATATCTGTACCTAGGATTTAGGTAGTAACCTGCTATATGAAGATTGTGATGGAGTTGTCTATCTCTTGTCGATCATCTTCTAATAAGACTCACAGCTTCTACAATCACGTTGAATTGCCAACTTTGCCTTATCCATGACATCGTATAGGAAGCCCATGGTAGGTGCTTCATCGGTTTCAACAAGACGGAGTACCCTCATTAGTGGCTCCATCACTTTTAGGATCGACTTGACCCTCTTCCAATATTTGTTGTCCTGTATGGTGTTTACAACTTCAATCGGTGTCCCTGATGTCTTTTGCCCATGTTTTGTGTTGAGCTAATCTCGAGAAGCGAACATCTCACTCAACTTTCCCCTATGCTGGTGTAAACTCTCTAATGTTATAAAGTTTGTTGCAAATCTAGTCGCCGCATGCCTCATCAACTCTCGTCGTTTCGTGAACTTCCTCATTATTGCGACTACTTGATTATGGTTGTAAATAAACGTTGTCACTTCTCTTTCCCTTTCGACAATTTCCTTAACATTCTTTTTCTTCTCAATATCTTCCAATATAAGATCAATATAATGGGCAGCACATGGTGACAAAAAAAATTTGTGGTCACTTTTTCATCAACTTATGTCCTGTAAGCTTATATGACGCTTCATTATCTGTCACAATCTACACCACATTCTCCTCTCCAATCTCATCCACAACTTTATCCATTAGTACGAAAATATAATCAGAATTTTTTGTTACGGCTGAGGCATCGATTGACTTGTAGTATATAGTTCCCAAATGACAGTACACTATGAAGTTGATCATGCTGCGTCTGGTTGGGCCAGTCCAACCATCGCACATGATCGTGCATCCTCTGGCTTGCCATACAGGTTTAAAGGTAGCCATGTATGCTTTCACATCCGCATACTCTGCATTTGTCTATTTCCTCCTAATATCCCTAGCCTTGGGAGCTTTAATTCCTTCACCTGCTTCTGCTGCTGCATCAATTACCACCTGCCAATATGGAGAATTGACCGCGTTAGGAGGTATGTTGGCACGTATAAATAACTTTGCTGCTGCCCTACCTAGCTTCTCAATGGAAGTTCCACTCCACATTTGTTTTATCTTCTTTTGTTTAGTTGATTCTTTCCTAAAAAGGATTGGATCAATAGAAGGTCTCCTAGGCTCATTTACTTTTTCGTCCAAATGTATAGGGGCATCACGTGAAGATGCCCCTCGTCGGCTCCCAAACATACGTCGTAACCCACCAAACCTATTCCCCCCACCCCTACCTGCAGAAGCAATCACACTCCCAGCTGCACTCCCACTCCCACTCCCCTTGCCCCCCCGGTATCACATATTGACCCACTTGTGCCAAACATGCGGCAACGTTTTTCCTCTTCACGAGCAAGATGCAAGCTCTCTCTCCTAGCCTGAGTGGTAGACTTCGAGGAGTTTCAACACGAGGTCTTGGGTTTGAAACCCATAGGTGGTGAAATCCCACTACGGCGTGCGTGGGTGTGTGGCGGGTGCATCTTTATAAAAAAAAAAAAAAAAAAGGCTCTCCTAGCTATAGTTAATTCTTGATCTGAATCTTCGTCAGAATCAATAATATCTTCATCACGAACGCCTATATATTCAGGACCAAACACTTCCTGTCGGGCCACACCCAAAATCTCATCTTTCTTCTTTTATCTAGTAACACGTTTACCCTTCGACTCATCCAGACTGGCTTGCATTAAAATCATTCTCTTTTGGTACTCTAGTACATCTCGCAACTTGACCCTTTCGATGTGCCAAATGTTATTTGAGACGCGTAATTCCACCAGTTACTAGTCTATCACAATAGTTGCACTTTATTTAGTGCCTAGTATCACCAACCCTCTAATAATGTTGCCATCCAATATCTTCACTTGTTGGCCAGACCCAGACATTTCCTTAGCTAGATTAGATATGACCTATATATATGTGAGATTGTGAGTCTACTCGATTCTCTAAATTTATATTCAGTTTTTACTTTTTATAGGAGAATGAGTTAATTAATTTAAATCTTGAAAACCTAATGTAAATAGATTAATAACAGAAAGTTCGAACTTTTGAATGTAATCAATAAAGTTGATTTTATGTTCTAAACCCTAAGAAGCTACAAAACCTGTCCAAAATAAGAAAATATAAACATGAAGTCACTAATTTGAAAATAGAAAAAATATAAAATCACAACAATAATCTGTTAAATGGACATTAATATGTTCTACTATGATTAACACATCATATTCTACCATTAAAACATCAATACATTGAATAAAAAATGATTTTTCGAATTAAAAAAAAAAGGCTGAAAATAGTGCGTAAATAGAAAAAAATATAAAAATATATAAAATCGCAACCATAATCTGTTAAATGGACATTAATATGTTCTACTATGATTATCACATCATATTCTACCATTAAAACAACAATACATTGAATAAAAAATGAAATTTCAAATTTAAAAAAAGAGGCTGAAAATAGTGTGTAAATAGAAAAAATAGAAAAAATATAAAATCACAACAATGATCTGTTAAATGAACATTAATATGTTCTACTATGATTAACATATCATATTATACAATTAAAACAACAACACATTGAATAAAAAATGAATTTTTGAATTTAAAAAAGAGGGTTCGATTCCCCTCCTTGGCTTTACCCGATATATGTGCTTGTGGGTGATTGCATGTATCCACAGGGATTAGTCTCACTTGAAATAAGAGGTGGGGACACACTGTGTCTTCAAGAAAAAAAAAAGGCCGAAAATAGTGTGAAAATAGAAAAAATATAAAATCACAACCATGATCTGTTAAATGGACATTAATATGTTCTACTATGATTAACACTTCATATTCTACCATTAAAACAGCAACACATTGAATAAAAAAAAGATTTTTTGAATTAAAAAAATGGCCAAAAATGGTGTGTAAATAGAAAAAAATATAGAAAAATATAAAATCACAATAATAATCTGTTATATGGACATTAATATGTTCTACTATGATTAACACATCATATTCTACCATTAAAACAACAACACATTGAATAAAAAATGAATTTTCAAATTAAAAAAAAGGGGCTGAAAATAGTGAGTAAATAGAAAAAAAATCACAACGATAATTTGTTAAATGGACATTAATATGTTCTACTATGATTAACACACCATATTCTACCATTAAAACAACAATACATTGAATAAAAAATAATTTTTCGATTAAAAAAATGGCTGAAAATAGCGCGTAAATAGAAAAAAATATAAAATCACAACAATAATCTGTTAAATGGACATTAATATGTTTTATTATGATTAACATATCATATTCTACCATTAAAACAACATTACATTAAATAAAAAGTATAAATACCTATTTTTGAAGAATTTTTGGAAAATGGCCAGCGGAGCTTCGAATCAAGAAAATCCTTAATATAACTTATTTTGATCCTTAATTTCAAGCTAAGGGTGGTCAGAATTTGCAATAGAATGATTTAGGAAGAATTTGGAAGAGAAAAGTATCAACAAAAGTGAAAAATTAGAGTTTAAAAAGAAAAGAAAAAACTAGTTGTTTTCTGACTGTTACGCCTTGATCGTTATGGGGCTGTAACGGCCATTATGGTTACAAAAACAAGGGGGTGGCCGTTACGACCTCGTAATGCATAATGGTGTTAGCCGTTACCATTACGTATCGGCCGATACGTAACCGATACCGAACACCTTGCATATGCGATTGCATATGGTTGTGCGCATATGCGATCGCACAATCGCATACGCAGTTTATATATATATATATAGGGGAAATTTTTTTTAAAAAATGTAGAAAATTCTAAAAATTAGTGGACACTTCCCTAAGTGTTTGGCTAACTTATTTTACTTATTTAAGGTTCGTTTGAGACAATCAATAAAACAATCAAGTACATCAATAATCTTTTTAACAAAGCAATCAACAAGTTATTTAATGTACAAATACAATTTATAAGCTATGTAATTATTAAGAACTTCAAAATTAGAAATTTTATTGATAAATGAAACTTTCAAGTTTCAAGTTACAACTGACTGTACAAATACAATATAAAAAAGCATTACTTATAAAATAATGAAATATAAAAAATAAACATACTAATATTACATACATTGATCCAGTTGCCATCGTGGCATCTGATCACCATTGTCGTCGTCATCATCATTGTCATCCAAGTCGTCTTCTTCTTTAATGCATACTTCTTCTGTTTCTTCATCATTTGTTCACACGAGTACCTCAATAACATCTAATGGTTGATCTTGATCATGTCTTCCTATCTCCTCAATCTCATCCACTACTCGACTACTATTGCTCACCCTCCATTTATTTGCCTTCGAGTGGAAGTATTTTCTCCAAGCGTCGATTTGAATGCGACATCTTCGACTTCGGCTTATGTTAGGTCCTAGCCTGCAAAGAACATGTCTCCTGTCTCTACGAGCTACTCACTATCTACATGCAAATTATCTAAGCAGAGAGGATCATAGAAATCAGGTTTTCTCGCCTAATATAGGATCGTTCTCACAGCTTCTGGTTGTATTAGACGAACACCAAGTCATTGAGCTTCTTTTGTTAAAGAAGATTCGTTTTTTTTTTTTTTTTAAATTTAAATTTAAATTTTATTATTATTATTATTTTTAAAGAAAGTGCATTAGTGATGGCTTATGTACGTTACTTTTACCTCCCTAAGATTTAAGATTAAATTCAACATTAAGTAGTGAATTGCCAAACTTATCACCTCGAACGTACTCCAATTGCACTTGCAACTGCTAGCAAAACACGTGAGTCCAAGAATCTTCATGGGTACCTTCTTTAGTGCTGGATTGTTTAGGTCCACTCCATAGGCAACTCACAAGTCAGTTGAAATAACAATTTTTGTAGGTTAGATTTTATACATTGCAAGAAACTATTTCTAAGTTACTTAGACATACTCGCTAAGACGTTCATACCTACTTGGCAATTTGAGAGTCCTATGCCTGATGACTATATCTGTTGAAAATATACCCGCACTCTTCGTATAGAAGTTCAGTAAAGTTGAAATCCTATCTTGTTCTTCTTTATCTAGAACTATTCGTTCCAAGGCATAAAAAAATGTCAACTATATGCATCGCTTCTGCCTTAGTCCGATCGGCGGATGTGAACAATACGACTGAATTAAGGATTTAGGCAATCGAATACAATAGAGATGGCGTTTGTCTGCCCCATCTTCTATTTATAATATCTAAAGTGGGCCTATAATCACGCTTCCTATTACTCTATGATTTTATTTCTAGTCCTCTCCATCGCATCATAGATGTAATCCATTGGTGGCTTTTCATCTTTTCATTCACCAATCACAGCACAGTCACTAAGCGGGTATTTGTTTTTTCAAATTTCACTATAAATAGTGGTAAACTCGTAATAATTACTTTTCCCCATAGTTTGAAAGGAAAGAAAATAGCAGGGGACTTGCGCCTTAAAAACTGTGTACACTAAAGTGGGATTGGCCGATGATAATCAATGGCTCCCATCGTGATGTATGTGACTGATCCATGCCATCCATCTGTTTTACCAACTTATTTTTGAGCATAAGCCAGGAAATAAGGCAGATCCTAGGATCTTGTGCACCACACCACACGAAACAGGAGGATAATGATGTCCATTGTTGAAAGCTTAAACCTTCCATGTGCACCCCACTGATGTGTATCTTTCATCCATCCTTTTCATACAGTCATACAGACATGGATAAAGGGAAAACACAAATATCAGCTTGGTCCAAAACTTTTATGGCCCATAAGAAGTTTTTAGCGGCAGGTGTTTAATTCCCCTTATAGTGTGGTCCACTTGTGCTTTGGATTTGCCTAAAATGATATGATAAAGTGGATAAACGGTGTGGATCAAACACATATATCAATGTGGGCTCCACAAATTTTAATTTTTCTGCCTCGATATTATCATCGAAGCCATTAAAAAAGTCATAACTGTCATGCTATACCATGGGGCTGGTTTGTAAATGTTGTGGTAAATAAAGATGACTTAATTACCACCATTTACCATTGTAAATGGAAAATCAAACACCCATTAAGGAATTGTCAAATTCTAATGCCTTTGACACTTATGTCAAAAAAGATTGCGAAAGGTTTGTGTATTGGACTAGCTTCTCTTAGGCATTTTTTGACCAACGCCCATTATTCTAATTGGCCAATACTGCAAAGCTTCTAAGTTGATTTTTCTTTGAATGCAATCTTTGTATTTTTAAGAAAGCTGTTGTGAAATAGGTGATAGCTAGACGTAATAAGTTACATCCAATGTGTTTTCTCATTTAATGGAGAAGAAGGGCATGCTTGTATATAAAGACTATGATTCTTCTAGCCTTAGCAATTACTTTTATGTACACCATACTTATAGCTTCTAGCATAAGTTACAATGTGCTGCACAAGAAGTCCAAAATAAATTGCATTTCTCTATAAGAGGGCGATCAACGGATATGTAGGAAGATTTGTTGTCTGTGATTACTTGGACAACGTATTCCTCTATCACTTCCTCAACTACACTATCTAATAATTTAAACAAATAATCGGCTGTGTGAGAATGGGCCGATGCATTTATGCACTTCAAAAACATTGTCCCAGTTTGACAATTCAATAGAAGGTTTATTAGAGTCTAACTGGATTTATTGGTCCATCCGTTGGCCATAAGAGTACAACTGTAGGTTTTTCATGATTCTTTGTATTCGGTTATGAAACTTCTTCTATAATTAACCTCGGTTTTGGGATATGTTTCTCTCATTTTGTGATATGAAGGAGCTTAAGCCCAGTTCCAAATTGACCTATTGCTTCAACCATAATTTTGAAGCTTTTCAACTTAATAGTGTTGAAAGCAACACTGACTTGGTATAACCACTTAGGGATATGTTGAATCGTGGTTTTCCCATCTTTTTACTTGTATCAATTTTCTAATGTGGTTTGTGCAGGTCCTTTGCCCTTACTCCTTTGGTCAACCACATCGGAATGTAGGTGTTGAGACCTAAATATTGCATATTCATCCATTCAATTACATTAGCTTTGCTCTCATTTAAGTGTTAATCCAATATAATTATGTATGTTTTCATCATGCGAGGTGATTTTGGACCTAAAGATGAATATGTGTGTAAAAGGATGGATCTAGAACTCAAAAGAAGATAATGAAGAATTAGAGATTTGAAAGTCATTAATGAAGAATTTACATGCCAAAATCCAAGAAAACTAAGTACAAAGTATGGAGAAAAGACCGGCAAAATCACACAATCCAATAATAGAATAAATAGACTGTTTGGTCCCACCTAAGCTTGGTTCGGTCCGACCGAATGTGCATAAAACAGTACAACAAGAAATTGTGATTTTTAGAATTAATTCGGCTCGACACTTCGGTCTGATCGAAGCCAACTTTGCTCTCACCTAAGAAAGCTTAAGTGGGACCTAAGGTAGATAGATTCTTCAGATATATTTCAGATGAAATTCGATGTGACCGATGCACATTAAATTGCGTAAATTCAAAGTTGGTTTGCGATTTTTCCAAGGCGGTGCGAAAGATAGAGTTCCAAAACTATAAATTGGGGTTCTTGCTGCCAAGATATCAGTATCTTTGGTTTCATATTCAGGAGTATAATAAGTCAATTTGTATTCTTTAACACCAGCTTTGAATCCAACACTTGCTTTAGTCTCTGTTTTTGGTGACAGAGTCAGAACACACAGTAGATCCAGATTCCACACTATGCTGTGGGCTAGGGAGAGAGCTACTCTGCGAAGCTGGGCGTTCAATGTTCTTATGGAGTGAGGCAACCCGGAATTTCTGCCCGCATCTGAACCCGTTTAATATATGCATCTAACTTTCGATTTCGCTACACAAATTCAACATATGGATCTCGCCGCTCGGCTCCACCTGATCATGAGAAAGACTGTAAAGCTACTTCACTCGATTTATGACTGGGGAGGAAACTCTCCTCCTGAATCAGGCCGAAACACTTTGATCGATCGTTGCAATAGAATTTCAACCATTATCTTGAATCTCTGAAAACAAGTAATCAGACTTGTGCCGTAATAGATCCAAGTAAAGCGAGAATAGTTGTCCACAAAGATAACGTAGTCAATTCAATAAGAAATCCAGATAGAGGAGTGGGGGGGTCTTAGATATACCTGGGACCCCCATGTTTAGATTCTTTTCCAAGCTGAAGTGGCTCAAAAATGTCCTAAAAGCGTCGGAACAAGAACTCGTTTGGGGATGTATTCAAAAATCTCAAACTAGCTGAAGACGTCGATGCTTATGTGTGAAAATGATCTAATTTAAGGAGGGTGGTCAAAGCAAGGACCGCTACGGGAGGTCGAACCAAGGACCTATGGAAGTCAGGGCTCGTCCCCGGTCAATATTGGATCAAACAATAGGGGGCCATAGCACTGACCTGTACTGACCTCAGCGAGCAGTCTAGCTATGTACTCCGGTTAAAGCAAAGATCCTCCTACTATTGCTTTCTAGTACCACGAATCCAAGGTTAGCGACTAACCAATGTGTAAGGGAAAAGAGCAACCGCCTTATTTGACAGATTTCGAGCAACCACTGTAGCTGTTCCTCATGGTGAGCCCCGGACCGGGATGGAACCGGCCTTTGCTGCCCTATTCTGACTTATGCTTGCTTGACTTCTTCAGCTGCTTTCCAGGTGGTGCAGTAACGGGTGCAGTGGCTAATATGATGGCTGGAGAGGGATAGACTCTCCCTTGTTCCACCTTGGCTCGCAACTTATTGGCTTTGGCCACTCGCAGGTCTTTGTTCCTTGTTTAATCGAGTCCCGTTCCACTCATGCTTGGCAAGAACTTCGTCTCATTTGGTCAAGTCGAAGGGAAAGTCGCCAATCCTAACTGCTAATGAAGACCATTCCTCCCCTATCCTGAGGTAGGTTGCTTTGTCAAAACTACTTAATAGTTAGTTTTTCTGATGGGACCAGCAAGCAGCTTCTTCAGAAGGCTCTTCAGTGGAGAGACATTCTCTGTCACAGGAGTAGGGGTGCGATTGAGAAGATATGTAGCAGTTGTGAATGCAGCTTCTGCCCAGTACAAATTCGGCACCTTCATTTCCACAGAAGTCATCGAGCGGCGCCCCTTTACTAGTAAGGGTGCCATGGCTACCTTACGTTTGATTCACTTCTCATGGTATCACCTATATGTTCCTAAAGCATCTTCTTAGGTTTGAAAAGTGAGAGAAGGCTTAGGTAGAGCATCGATAACGTTCTTCCACTTCAATTTCTTCACGGGTTCTAGTAGATCTTTTTTACTTTTTTCTTTCCCTAAGATGTTAGTCTTGTTAGGCTAATCTCTTAGCTAAGGCTAATGGATGAAGCTTGTAGTTAATTTCAGTATTTAGTTTATTATGATTCAATAAAAATGGATTGAATGATGAAAGTAGCATTGATTTAGTTTGAATTTACTTTAACTCTTTGAGTTGTTTATTTTTGGATTTGTTGTGCACCCAGGTATAATGAATGCTTTGATTTAGCAATCGTTTAGCCTGAATTAGAGAAGGAATCAATCTGTATAATTGATTGATCCAGTGATGCCTAAGGGCGCGTTGAACACTTTTGATTCCTTGCGATTAATGTCCGAAAGTTTCATAAGAGAATCAATCAATTGAATTCATATTCTTCTTAATGTTTGTGAATGGTTTAACTGAATTATCTTCCGATTGGATAGAATAGGATTTCGATTCCAATTGAGATATATATTGAATCAATAAATTGTTATTGTGATTACTATAAGTGGATTCCTTAATCCTTAGGCTTTTATCTTTATTTGTTTTAAACTCTTTTTCTTAAATCGCTGGATTAAAAACCTATACAACCATTAGACTTAGATTAATTCTAGATCGTGTTCCTCATTCCTTGTGGATTCGACCTTGGTCTCATCGAGTTATTACTATGTTGTGACGTTGCACTTGGGGTTGTGAACAGTAGGGCCCATGCCCGCAAGCTCTTTTCGGTGCCGGTGGTCTAGACTGCCTGGTTGACATGGGGCGAGGGGTAGGACTAGGTTCATCTACATCAGCCACATTTATATTCTCATATGTTTCTTGTTCCATAAACTCATCTCAAAGTATGTCATTATCATGGGTTTTTTCCCTCTTTTGATTGTTTATCCATGTACTACATGATTTCTTTTGGGGTTTATTATTGGGACATGTTTTTGCATTTGATCCTAGCGTACGTGCAAGGTATTGGTTGTGCCGTGCAATGCAATGGCACTGACAAACCCACATAACTCACACACCATATGAATCTTTTTGGTAGCACTACGATAATGCTCGTACTTCCAACCCGGGTCATTCGACTTGGGTTTCAAAGAAAGAGATTGGGAAGAAGACATGACACTCATATCCTTGTAAGAATAAAGAGAGAGTTACACACCTACACTTGTAGAAATTAGAGAGAGAGAGGGAATTACACACTTGTAGTTGGAGAGAGAGAGAGAGAGAGAGAGAGAGAGAGAGAGAGAGAGAGAGAGAGAGAGTTACACAACTACACTTGTAGAGAGTAGAGTCTAGAATCTAGAATCCTAGATAGAGTTACACACTTACACATACACTTCTACTCTTCTTTAATCTTGAATAATTTTTGTATTGACTCTTGATTCTTGAATTTTGTAGTTTCTACTTTAGGCCTATGCTTATACACTTGTAGATTCTTGTAGCTTATAACCTTGTACACTTGTACACTTGAGTCTTGAAAGTTCAAAAAAAAAAAAAAAAAAAAAAAAAAAAAAATTGAAAGAGAAGGTAAGTAATAGAGAATGAATGAGAGATTAGAGGATGTAAGAGAAAGAGAAAGAAATGTAGAGAATGAATGAGAGATTAGAGAATGTAAGAGAGAAATGTAGAGAATGTAAGAGAGATAAATGTAGAGAATGTGGAGATTAGAGAAGGTAGAGAATGTAGAGAAGGTAGAAAATGAATTAGAGATTAGAGAATGTGGAGATTAGAGAAGGTAGAGAATGTAGAGAAGGTAGATAATGAATGAGAGATTAGAGAATGTAAGAGAGAGAAATGTAGAGAATAAAGAGAATGAATGAGAGATTAGAGAATGAATATTACTATCTAGTATCTACTAAATGAAATGAATAAGAATTAAGAAATGAAAGTATGGGAGGATGTAGAGAATGGACAAAGAACACTTGAACTTTCAGGTTTTAATGGAATCTCTTGAGTCTTGATATTTAAAGTCTTGTATACTCTTAAAAATAGAATTGAAAAAGAGTTGTTGGTCTCTTGTTGACTTATAGTTGTAGAGAGATTAGAGAGAGAGAGAGAGAGAGAGAGAGAGAGAGAGAGAGAGAGACTGAGTTTAGGTGACGAAAATGCAGAAAAAAGTCCCAACAGTCAGATTTCTGATGTCGGTCCATTATGCGATCGCATATGTTGTATGTATGCGATCACATAATGTCACATAAAGACACGCGATCGCATATGTGCTGAAATCGCATATGATTTCTTCGTAGATATATGCATATGCGATCACATTTGACAACATTAGCATTATTGTAGTGCTACCGAAAAGATTCACAGTGTGAGTTGTGTAGGTTTGTAAGTGCAGGTGGCATTGCATGACACCACATTACCTTGCACATATGTCGGAATCAAATATAAGAGCATGTCCCAATATTACTCTAGAAATTCGAAAGGAAATCATAGAGTACATGGATAAATAATTTTTTTTTTAAAAAAAACCACAATAGTGCCGTTCTTTGAGAGGAGTTCATGGAAGAAGTATATGAGAATATAGATGTAGTTGATGTGGATGAACCTGGTCCTGACCTCCCGTGGACCGGGCAGTCTAGACCAACAATACCAAAAAGAACTTGTGGGCATGGGCCCACAGATAGGTGTTGTAGATCACATCCCGAGGATGTGGTTGACCAAAGTGGTAGGTGAAAATGACCTGTATAAACCACATTGGAAAACTGATATAAGAAAAAAGAAGGAAAACCACGATTCGATATATCTCTAAGTGGTAATACCAAGTCGGTGTTGCTTTCAACACTACACTGTTAAGTTGAAAAGCTTGAAGGTTATAGCTGAAGCAATAAGTCAAATTGGACCTGGGCGTAAGCCTCCTTCATATCATGAAGTGAGGGAGACATGCCTTAAAATCGATGTTGATTATACAAGAAGTTTCATAGCCGAATATAAAGAATCGTGAAAAACTTATGGTTGTGCTATTATGCGAACAAATGGTATGATAAATCCGGTAGGACTCTAATAAATTTTCTACCGAATTGTCCAACTGGGATTGTTTTTTTAAGTCCATGGATGCATCAACCCATTCCCATACAGTCAATTATGTATTTAAATTATTAAATAGTGTAGTTGAGGAACTAAGGACTACATTGTCCAAGTAATCAAGGACAACACAACCTCATATATATCCGCTGGTCACTACCTTATGGAGAAGAGGCGTAGTTTATTTTGAACTATTTATGTGGCACATTATGTATATCTTGTGCTAGAAGCAAGGTATCCCGTATCGGTATCGGTTGGCGTAACGGTGCCCACCGTTAACGATACGGATATGGGGGTGTATCAGTGATACGGGGGCGTAACGGCCTGTAACGGTGCAAAATTTTTTTATTTGCCAAAAAATATGGATTAAATCCGGAATATTCTAAGCATTCCAAATATGCATTCATTTATAAATTGGAACATGTTTATGGTGGTGTAACGGTCCACTCTTTGGTGAGAAGCTATATCGGACTGTCTGATGAATTTATGAACCAGACAACCTGGTATTGGCTATAGATATTTTATATTTAATTATTTTACTATATAATATCAATATGAATTAATTAGAATGAATCTAATACCAAAATATCTCATATTTGTAGGTTTGGTGTATTACATACCTTGTGACTTGTGTACATTTTATTTCAACATACAATCTAGGGACTTTTATGTCCAATTATATAATTCATATATCTAACAAATTAATATAATTTTTCCCAATAAATGTTAAGAAAAAATTTGAAATTATATTCTAAGTAAATAGTGTTGTTGATTTAGAACTGATTTGGTGGGCCATTTGATGCCCCAAATCAATGTTAAATTCATGCAATCTATTGGCACTTATCTCACTAATGGATTGGTGGATATTTATTGAACAGTGATAAATGAAAAATATCAAATGATCATATTTCAAAAAAAAAAACAAGTGTTTGCAAATTAATGGTGAGAATCATTTAAACAATTTAATTTTGGAATTGTGACTTGGCAACAATAGTGCCATAATTTAATTTATTAATTTTGAGTTAATGTATGCCTTATGGACAATTTTTACGGCCATGTACATAGGGCCCACCATGATGTATGTATTGTATATCAATGACATCCATCTGTTTTATCAAATCATTTTAAGGCATGGTCCAAAAATAAGGTAGATCCAGATCTAAGGTGGACCACTAGTGGGTGAGGCCTTGAAATTGGGGTCCACCTTGATGTATTCGTATATCCGTGCCGTCAATCTATTTTGCCAACTCATTTTAAAGCATGATCCAAAAAATCAGGTAGATTTAAATCTTAGGTGAACCACTAGTGAATGATGCACTGAACATAGGACCCACCTTGATGCATTTGTTGTATATCCATGCTGTCCATCCTTTTTGCCAACTCATGGTCCAAAAAATGAGGCAAATCCAAATCTTTGGTGGACCACACAATAGGGATTGAATTCCCACAATTAAAACTTATATTATTATTATTATTATTATTTGTTAATATTATTTTTTAAGTTGCGAACTGGTGTTTTCCTTGATCCATGTCCATGCAACCTTGTCAACAGTTTCAATGGTAAATAAACATTACAGTGGGTCATAATAGGTTTTTAACGGTGGGCATTCAATCCTACCGTGCGGTCCACTTGAGATCCGAATCTACTTCAATTTAGAGACCATGCCTTGAAATGATCAAGAAAAACTGATGGGTGGCATGAATATATAATATAACACATAATTCAAGGTGGACCACATGCACAAAAACAATGCAAGTGCACGGTGGACATTCAATCCTACTGTACGGTCCACTTGAGATCTGGATCTACTTCCTTTTAGGGACTATGCCTTGAAATGATCAGGAAAAACTGATGGGTGGCATGGATATATAATATGCAACACATAAATCAAGGTGGGCCGCATGCACTAAAATAATGCAAGTGCACTAAGCGGCATACGCTGCAGACTACCGATAAAATAAGGTAAGTACGTGGCTGTTTCGGATTAGCTACCTACAGGTTTGAGTAGCGAGACACGCTACTGAAGTGACGTCACCAAGTTCTGTGGGCCCCACCATAATGTATGTTTTATATCCACACCTTCCATCCATTTGTAGAGATCATTTTAGGGCAATATCCAAAGAATGAGTTAAATCCAAAGCTCCAGTGGACCCCAACACAGAAAACTATGGGGACAGTGACGCCCACCATTAAAAACTTCTAAAGGCCACGAAAGTTTTAGATCAAGCTAATATTTGTGTTTTACCTTATTTCATGTCTTTTTTAACTTTTGAACGGGTTGGATTTCAAATAAAAATTATGGTGGGCCTTAGGATAGTTGCAACGGTGGGAATCACTCTCCCCACTGTTTTCTGTGGTGCGGTCCACTACATCTTTTTATCTGCCTCAATTCTCTGGCTCATGCCCTAAATAATATCTCAAAATGGATGGACGGTGTGGATACAACACATACATCATCGTGAGGCCCACAGAACTTGGTGACGTCACTTCAGTAGCCGACTCGCTACTAACCTGTCAGTATCTAATCCGCGTCTGGTCACGCCCCCATTCATTTTTTTTGAGACCACGACAGAGGGAGAGAGAAATGAGAGGGAAAAATAAAAATACAAAGAAAAAAATGAGAAGGAAAGAAAGGGAAAACGAGAGAAAGGAGAAAACGAGAGGGAAAAAGAAAGAAGGTGGAAAGGGAGCTGCATCAGAGGGGAAAGAAGAAGAAAAAGAAGCAGGAGGAGGAGCTGCAGCAGCGCCGTGATGAATTGCAGCAGCGCCGCGGAGAAGAAGAAGAAGAATAGGAGGAAGAAGAAGAGGAAATGAGAATAAGGTTAGTTTTTTTTTTTTTCGTTTTTTCTTTTCTTTTCTTTTCTTTTTTTTTTTTTGTTTTTTCTTTTCTTTTCTTTTCTTTTCTTTTCTTTTTTCGTTTTTTCTTTTCTTTTCGTTTCTTTTTTCTTTTTTTCTTTAAGGGTTATTGCCCGTAACAATTGTTACGGGCTCGTAACTGCCGTTATGCCTTGTAACGGCCGTTACGGCCCCGTAATGGCCGTTTCGGTTCCGTTTTCTGCACCTCTCTGTTTCAGCCCCGTATCGCGTAACGATAACTGCCGTTACTGTTACGTATCGGCTGTTACGACCGAAACGTAACCGATTTGGGATTCCCTGGCTAGAAGACATAGGCAGGTTGTACATAAAAGTGATTGCTCTCGAAGAATCACGCCCTTTATGTACAAACTTGCCCTTCTTCTCCATCAAATGAGAAAACACATTGGATATAACTTGTTATGTCTATTTATCACCCATTTTGCAATAGTCTTCTTAACAATACAAAGATTGCATTCAAAGAAAATTGAACTTAGAAGCTTTGCAGTGTTAGCCAATTGGAATAATTGGCCTTGGTCAAAAAATGCCGAAGTGAAGCTAGTCTAATACACCAACCTTTCGCAATCTTTTTTGGCATAAGTGCTAAAGGCATTAAAATCATCAAGACCCTTAAGGGGTGTTTGGTTTTCTATTTACAATGGTAAATGGTGGTAAATAAGTCATCATTATTTATCATAGCATTTATAGCCAGCCAACCCCATGTTATGATGTGATAGTTATGACTTTTTGAATGGTTTTGATGCTAATATCAAGGTAGAAAGATTAAAATTTATGAGGCCCCCAATGATCTGTGTCTGATCCACACCATCCATCCATTTTTACCAGATCATTTTAAGGCACAAACCCAAAATTTAGGCAGATCCAAAGTACAAGTGGACCACACTATAAGAAACAAGAGGAATTAAACGCCTATCATTGAAAACTTCTTAGGGGCCATAAAAATTTTGGTCCAAGCCAATATTTGTGTTTTCCCTTCGTCCATGTCTGTATGACCATATGAAAAGGTTGGATGAAAGATACACATCAGTAGAGCTGGGCATCGAGTTGAGTCGGACCGAGTTAGGGCTAACCCGACTCAATCTGGTTTTGAAATAGGCCTAACCCGAACTCGACTCAACTCGATATCGAGTCCAACACGCCTGAACTGATCCGAATCCGGGTCTGGCCTGGACTAATCCGGACCAAGTGCAACCCAGTAAAAAGTATCGAGTTGGCACTCATTCGGATCGAGAGATGAGGGAGGGAGTGGAGAGGAGAGAGAGGAGGACGATGGTGAATCCGACGATGGTGGTGAGTGGCTGTCGGGCGGTTGTCATGCTTGGAAGAGGGTGGGAGAGAGAGAGAGAGAGAGAGAGAGAGAGAGAGGAGGAGGAGGAGGAGGAGGAGGAGGAGGGTGGTGACGGTGTTGGGTGGTTGTCGGCCTTGGAAGAGGAGGATGAGGGAGGAAGAGAGAGTTTGGTATCGGGTTGGGGTGGGGTCGGTTGCCGCGTATGGGGTTAGAGATACTTAAAAATTAAGGTTTTTTTTTTTTTTTTTAAAATAAATTATATATATACCCAAATCTGAGTCGAGTTGGTTTCGGATCTAGTCGAGTCTGACCAGATCGTGTTTCGGGTCAAGTCAGATTGAGTTACTGGGTAACTCGAACTCGACTCGGTATGAGTTCGGATTGGGTGAAGCCTACTCGGTTCGAACTGACTCATCCATTCGGTTCGGGTTGAGTCGGGTTCAAATGAGTTGGACAAGTCGAATTAGGCGAGTTGAGTCAGTTCGTGCCCAGCTCTACACATCAGTGGGGTGCACATGGAAGGTTTAAGCTTTCAACAATGGACATCTTTATCTCCCCGTTTCCTATGGTGTGGTCCACATGATCTTAGGATCCGCCTTATTTTTTGGCTCATGCTCTAAAATGAGTTGGTAAAACAAATGGATGGCATGGATCATTCGCATACATCACGATGAGATGCAATGATTATCCTTGACCAATCTTGCCTGACTGTACACGGTTTTCAAGGTGCAAGTCCACTGCTATTTTCTCCTTTCAAAATGTGGGAAAAAGTAATTATTACAAGTTTACCACTATTTACAGTGAAAATTGAAAAAACAAACACCCCCTTAGTGACTGTGTTGCGATTGGTGTACGAAGATGAGTAGCCACTAATGGGTTATACCTATGATGAGATGGAAAAGGCTATAAATAAAATTATGGGCCGCTTGAACTACACGGAGCATGATTACAAGCCTATTTTAGATGCAACTATGTTGCGATTGGTGCACGAAGATGAGAAGCCACTAATGGGTTACATCTATGATGAGATGGAAAAGGCCATAAATAAAATTATGGGCCACTTCAACTATAGGGAGTATGATTACAAGCCTATTTTAGATATTATAGATAGAAGATGGGACAATCATTTCCATTGTATCAGCGATATATTGATGATATTTCGCTTTGTATCGATAACATCTCATATCGCTGCATTTATAAAGAGCCCCCCCGTGTCGACGATATTATCGCCAATGGCGACGTTATTATCGATCATACCGTCAACACGAGGGAATTGGTTGGGTAGGTGCATAAATAACAAAAGAGGGGGGGGGACAAACAGAAGAATGGGATTTTTTTTTTCTGAAATTTCTTTTTGTGGGGATCCTATTCCTGACTGGATTTTGACAATTCCTTTTAAGTCTTGTGAATCAAAACAACTGATTAGAGGAGAAATCAAAGATCTAAAGCTTCGTGGGCTGGAACACCCAAGGTATGAATGTATAGAAATCTGAGTTTTATATATATATATATATATTATTTTTGCATGGAATTCTTCTCAAATCCATGTCTATGCATGATTCTCATGCATTCACACAGATTTGAGTGAAAAATAAAGAAATTAGAGGATCAAAATAGGAAAATTTTGGGGAAATTGGGGAAATCATCGCTGATGGCATCATCAGGATCAAAGGTGCCTGATCACATGAAGATATCTGATCTCCACACAGTGGTGGTCCAATCATACTCAGATCAGACGGCTCAACTGGTAATGGATATTGGATTACAAGATGGACAGCCCACTTCTGCGATCAGGGATGATCTCTTGCATGAAAATGGCCTCAATTTGCACGCCGCTTGTTTCTCACAATACGTTGGCCCAACTGGCCGCTGAATCCAATCCAACCCTTTAATGTAAAAGAAGGCAGATATTGAGATAGAGGGAGGGAGGGAGGAAAAAGTTGTGTTGGTATGAAAAAATCTGATCAATATCTTCTTTTTTTTAGCTCGTAAGTTTTTTGGACCTTTTCAATTCATGTGTTGTGCTCAGCTCACTGTTTTTCTTTGGATCCTTGCATTGTCCTTCTCTGTTATGAATTGATTTGAGCTAATGGGAATTACACATGCACTTATTGTGGATATCACTTTGACTGTGATAGGGAATCAGCACATACGACTACATTATAGCCTTGAGGGATCAGGAGCAGCAAGCCACTGGAGTCCAGCAGAGTCCTCAAATGTCTCCTGCTAGCTCCCTTACAGGATTGAGCAGTGCAAGCTCCTTCAATACTTTTCATCGAGGCGCATGGTGCACTCCTCCACGCCTTTTTCTTGAGGATCAGGTATGATCTGAATTTTAGTATCAGGAATATTCTTTTTTTTTTTTTTGGGTTAGCTTGTTAGTACGCACCCATGTCAGTACATGCACTTTATGTTAGCCACCCCCGCTAGGGATTGATACCAAGACCTCAAGTGTTGAAACGAGGTATCTCCACTCAGTCTGCCACTTGAGCTATGGATCTGGGTGTGTATCAGGAATATTCTTGATTCTTCCCAACATGCTTGTCCCCCAGCTACCATGAAATATTATAAGAAAATTAATTATTTTTGAAAACCAATCATATAGATAAGTTTTGTAGTTAAACATAGGGTTTTTTTTTTTTTTTTTAATGGAAAATGCTGGCATGCTTGTCAGTTGAGCTCCCCTCGTATGTGGGAGACCCAAGCTGATTGCCACTGTTGTTCTGGTTTCAATCCTGCATGAACTGATTATGTAATCCAGATGAAAAGAATCACACAAGTGCCATGCAGCACCCTTTTCATGTACATGTGGCAAAGATGTCTGGTGATACAAACTGTTGACTGGTGGACCACAATGCAGATCTGCAATCCTGAAACTTAGGGGATACAACTATGTTAGCCATCAGGTCAATGGCTTGCAAAAGGAACAGTTAGCTCAACACGGCACTGGTCTGCATTGAACTTGCAAAACTTAAATGGATGGCAAGCTTTTTGTCCATTTATTGAGAATTTCGGACTATGGTCCATCCACATGGCAGCCCACCAGATTAACCATCCCAATCTTGACACATGTTTGCGACATCCCACATGTAACATGAGAGGGAGCTACATGTACTTCAATGATGTGAGCTGCATGCTACCGTTACTTCTTCTGGATCACATCAAAGATCTCCTTATCCATAGATCACTTCTCTGAAGCCGAGGCTTTGTTGATGGAGATGGCTTCTTTGACAATTCTTACTTCATCTTCAATAATAAAGTCGATTCTTCCTTGAATGCTTGATGCTTCAGATGAAAGAATTCTTCCAACATTCCATTACCAATGCATGGAAAATTTGTGTATCTTGATCCCCTAATTTTAAACATTTGATCCCATTATTGTTAGCAGGCATATGGGCTTATGGTAAGAAAGGAATAATCGGTGTTTTTGTAAGCAAAGTGGGTTGGTCTTCAAGGTCTTTAGAAGGGCAAAATTGGATGTAATTGGATGGGCTGGGCCTCTAATAGAGTGGGTTGGTCTTAGAGTTGTATTTGTATAAAGGCTTTCTCCAAGTGTTCTTTTTCATCCATGGTGTGCTGTAAAGGCTGTTACATAAAGGTAATGGTGGCAGCTGTTACATGTTATGGGGTTGTAAAGGCCGTAATGGCTGTTACGGAAAAAATGACCCATGCAGGCTCCATTACCGGGCCGATACAGTTTTTTTTTTTTTTTTCAACAAAAGAAAAGAGACTGTAACAGCCGTTACTGCCCCTGTAACGGTTGTTACACCTGTATCATAAGGGTGATGGTGGTGGCTGTTACAACCACCGTTACTGTTATGGAATACCTTGCTTTCATCTGATTCTTGGTCTGCCTTGTAATTGCTCTGTTTTCTCTTTCTTTGATAATAAAATTCTCTTTTAAAAAATATATCAAATTCTGCCTAAAGGGAACAATTCTCACCAAATTATCCTTGTGCTTTTGACGGTCAGTCTATATAACAAAGGGAACTTTGGATCCTTATCTCTTCCCCTTTCCGACAAGTCTCTCCAAAATTTTATTTTATTTTCCTTCCCCACCTACTGAATAAAGTATTTTCATTTTTCAGTTTTATAATACTTCAGTTCTGTGCAGACTGCAGACACATTATAATAGATTGTTTGGAAATTTACCATTCGTATTTCATGACTAATGTTATGATAATGGAAATAGTTGTTAAAATTGTATCTCTGTCATATGTTTTTGAAGTAGATGGCAACTTACCTCGTGAAATTTTCCCCATGAAAAATTGAAGAGAATTCTTGAAATTCTTACAAAAGAAATTGCAACTTGTTTTGAAAAATCAGTGATAGTTTTGTTCCATTGTGGTAAGCAGAGTTAAAATCATCTGAATGGCTTGATATTGAAAGAACTAAAAGATGCTAGCCTATATATGTTGAATACTGCCTACTCAGCAAATCTACTGCCATTTTCTTTTTTATTCTCGGACCTGATAATAGCTTTTTATTCTTGGACCTGATAATAGCATCTCTCTCTCTCTCTCTCTCTCTCTCTAGTTTGATGTAGTTCCTCCTGGTGCAAGTACGTCTATGAATTCGTCGGGTAAGAGAACGATTGTAGACATGCCTACGAGGAAAAGAAACACAGAAACTGTAAAGATCAGTCCTTGGACACTGGCACACTTAAATTCTGAAGAAGTTTCAAAGGTGGCTGCTCAGGCGAGGAAGAAATCCCGGGTCCATCACCCAGTGTTGCGGCAGGAAGCACCTTTGGGTCTAGAAACAGACAGCAGCTTTGGCAGCAGCAGCCAAATGCTTCAGAGGCCTGATAACCGTAGGCGAGCTAACAAGCGAGGCAGCAGGCTTCTTACAGGTCTCCCTCTTGAACCCCTGGCAAAAATGTCAGCCAAACGCACTGTCAATAGCACCAGTGATCTGGCTGTGGAGACATCATCGATGGGTCTGGCTCCTCTACAGCTTGAAGCAAGGAGTGCTTTCCGCACAAGCCTAGCTATGTCTTCAGCTGGGGGAGTTGCTTCTTCTCCTGATAGCAGTCTGGACTCACCTGATCTACACCCATTCCATGTCTCTGTAAAGGCACAAGGGACTCTTCCACCTATTGGTACCCAGGTGGGGATTCAGCTATCAAGGTCAACCAGCGATGGGTATGAAGCATCTGGTGGTGAAGACAGCGACCGGGTTCCTTCAAGAATGCTGAACAACAGGCAATCTTCATTAAACTGGAGTAGCCTGCTCTTGTTCAGCTCTGGCCATGTTCCCAGGGATGCTAAATCCAAGGCGTCATCATCATCGATGGATGGCCGGCCAATCCGACACTAGATAGCTTTGAGATCATCAGTTGAGCTTCTTCTGGTATCCTCAGGCCAAGGTGTTGATTCAAAACCTTCTCTCTCTCTCTCTCTCTCTCTCTCTCTCTCTCTCTCTCTCTCTCCCTCTCTCTCTCTCTCTCTTTTTTCTATTCCTCGTTCTACTTGTTGGGGAGAAATGACAGAAGGAGAAACTGCAGCTTGAAGCTTTAAAAACTGTCCTTTGCTTCACTTTGCACTTGAGAAAACATGCATGCTCTCTTGTATTCCACAACTCATTGGAGGTTGCCGGTTCTCTTCTTGTTTACCAGACTAACCATTTTATTACTTTTGGATTTCCTCTCTCTCTCTCTCTCTCTCTCTCTCTCTCTCTCTCTCTCTCTCTCTCCACACACACACACACACAAAACACGCGCATGCTAGTGCTTTATTATCTCATTAAAATCTTTGTTGCCCATGTATTATCGGTGGTATTCCTGGTACAATGGCCCATTCTTAAAATGTTAGGTTGGGTCTGACAGTTTCGTTTAGATTGTATCATCTCTGAGTTTCCAACTCTTTATACCCTGCTTGTTTAGGTTACATCTACTATGCCGTGGCTAGCTTTATTGCTGAATTTCAGAGGGGTTATATTCATCTTTTTTCACATCTAAGTCTCTATTGTTGTGGCTATGTCACTACTGCATCATCCACCCGGCAAGCCACAACAAAGACTGCAGATTCGGTCCAATTTGATATGACTCGTGGTGATTCGCTTGGAGTAACTCGGTCATAGAAGTAAAGATGAGAAGCCTGTTTGAAACTCAAAAACTCAAAACTAATGAAATACCATATCACCCAACTTGTGCTTTTGCTTATTTCCACTATTTTATATTCTTTCGACTATTCGTAACTTTTTAAATGAATACACAATTGAGAAACCCGACTTGGTTGGAAGATAAATCTGTTCAATTTTTTGTTAGTATTATTAAATGGCCTCTTGGAATGTAGGTGTAATATGTGGCTTGAAAGGCCTTCCATCATTCTCATCTGCGGCCCCTTGAAAGTAGGTCACATCTTAAGAATTGTGAGACTGCTAGTGGGCAGATTAATTTGATCTGTAACAGCAGTGTTGGACAGTGTATCAGGTGCAACTTCCGGCAAGAATTTCAGCCATCTATATTTCACAGATGCGAATGATCTCAGACTATATTGTGTGGTGCTTAAAAAATCTTTGCAATGGTGGTGGCCCCACCCCATTCAGAGGCATTAACTTCAAATGGTTTATAATTTAAGATTTCAAAATTTGGCCCCTGGTCTGCAACGATGAAGGGTCCTGTTTGAAAAGAAGAGTTTTAGTTTTTACACTTTTGCTAATTTTGGAAAGGTTTAGCTAATAAGAAGTCTGTTTTTACAATTTTGCTAATTTTGAAAAGGTCTGTAGTTAATATGAATTTTCTTCTATATTTTAGGTGTTATGATTAACATTCTCTAAACATGTTTTATGAAGGGTTACAACTGTTAAATACATATTAAACCCAAATTTTGGATAGAAATTGCATAAATGCCACTGAAATGGTGAAATTTCAAAAATGTCCTCATCTAGCAACTTCTTAGAAGATTCCCTCTTTCTGACAAGTCTTATCCTTATTCTTTGTAATTACAATCCTATACTGAATCTTAGGATCGAAAATGGTACAATTCATTTTATGATCACCCTTTCAAATGCCTTCTAATATTTTTGAATTTGCAGGAATACCTTGGAGAGCGTCTATAAATAGCCCCCTTTCTCTCTAGCAAAAGGGCCTTGAATTTTTTAATTTTAAGATGCGAAATGCTGCTGCAAAGTAGAGAAAAAATAAAAAATAAAAAAATCTGAGAAAATTCTGAGGAGAAGATCAAGAAGGATATATATATATATAGAGAGAGAGAGAGAGAGAGAGAGAGAGAGAGAGAGAGAGAGAGAGAGAGTTTGCACAGTGAGATTCTGCTTTGAGTAATCCAAATCTAATCAAAGTTTAACAGATTTGCAGCATCAATATCCAAACACGAGAAGGATTAGAGAAGAACATTTTGATTCCGTACTATTGTCATTTTGTGTATTGTATTTTTATGATGCTTATGTATATATTGTTCTATAATTATTAATACGCACTTGAAGATTTATTAGCAATATTATCGAGGTCGTTTTTTTTTTTTTTTTTTTTTTTTTTATATATATATATATATATATATATATATGCAGTATATTAATACTTTAGAAGGGTTTAAGGTAATGTTTGCAATTTTTTTTTATTTTTTATTAAGCCGATAATCTAAATAAATGTGTATGTTGGTTGCATATTTTAGATTGGAAAGTTAACTCTATCCTATGTGGTCATGGGGGTAGGACAAGTAATGATAAAGCTTGTGTTATTGAATATTAGGGTTATCACTTTCTACTAAAACTGTCACACATTGTAAACAGAGCCTGGGTCCTTGACTTCACTCTTGGGATGTAACTCAAGGATTTTATTTATTTATTTTTATTAATTTTTTGTTTGGTTGGTTCTGTAGTGTTTTTCCTTAGGGTTTGATTGGGAGCTTGTAAATGAAAGTAAATGGGAAATGAATTTGGAAGTAAATGAATTGGGAGTAAATGGCTTATAAAATTATTTTTGTACAGGAGTAAATGAAATGCACTTGAATATGGGGGTAAATATGAGGAATTGGAATGCATTTGATTTTTTCAATATATTCACAAGAATATATATGATATCCCAAGTCAGCTTGAATATCCCAACTTAATGTAGATATGCAATATTTAATGCAAGGATTGTATTCGGCCCATTGAAATATCTAGTTCAGCCAAAAATGAGGAAATTTTAAGTCTCAAGTTGGCCAGAAACTTGCCAACATTTTTTAACGACAGTATGGATCATTCTTTTGGTGTGATTTTAGTGATGTAGCCGATATTTCTTTTGTTTTGGAGTATCATTAATGTGACACGTGTATGGCGGATGTGTGCATAACAACACCTTTATTTACACGTGTGACTCTCCAAGGGAGCTCAAAAAGGCATTTTACCCCATTTACATCCAAATCCTCTCTCACAGAGAGGATTTCATTTACATGTATATTTACTCCCATTTTATTTAATTTACATGTATTTACTTCTATCCAAACATACCGTAATATACCATTTGCCTCCATTTACTCCCAATTCCACCATATACTCCATTTAGTCTCATCCAAACAGCCCTTTTACCATGATTTATGTAGAGTGGGCTGCGGACAGTTTCATGGCCAAGATGGATTAGAAAAGACCCGATCGGTAGTGGAAGTGATCCGGACTGTCCATACCTTAAAACGGACATATCTTGCAAACCAAAATGAGTTATTCGATGTGCCGTATATGATTTTGGGGTAGGATGAGCTACTTTAGCCACTCAACCCCACTATGCTGGGTTGCACACGCCAAATTTGTGAAATACCATCAGATCGACGGTCGAATTCCTGTTTTAATTTAGTTTTTACTATTTATAATAAGTTTTAGTTTGAGTATAACTCTTCATCCACTGGGCTTTAGGAGTTGCGCCCAACATAAAAAGTGCTTAGAATAATTAGGAAAATACCATGGTGAAGCCAAATAGGACACTATTTTTGGCTGAAAACCATGCACACTAGTAGGAATCACGACTGTCTATAAATAATAAGTTTACTATTTATAGTAAGTCGTGATTTTAGGAGTTTTAGTTGTAGTTTAATTCCGAAACTTCTCCCATGGCTTAGTATCCCTATTTAAAGGGTTGTAAACTCATTTATTTCAATCAACAATCAATTTACGAATTTTCTAGAATTTATTTCTATTTTCTTTCTTTTTCCTCGTGGATTCAGAGTAGTTATCCTTGAGGAAGACGGTGATCGACCTTATCACGTTTATCACTACGTCAACTGGTATTAAAGAGAGGACTCCCCTCGGGCTGATGACAAACAACGAAGGTATGAACCAAAATTCTGTGGACGGTGGGATTCGTTATCTTTCGGAAAGAATGGAAGCTTTCCACCAGGAGAGTCAGTTGACTATGTAAGGGCTACAGGTAATCTTCGACTATCTTGTGGATGCGTTACTTCCACCCCGAGCCTTAAGCGATGCTCAATCACCTGTGGTTGTTGTACGACACAGCCCCGATTTCCATGTTGCACTACCAGTAGTGAATCATAGGGCTACACAAGATGATTCGAGCTCTAGCGACGAGGACCTTAATGAAGGCTTTACTCGACGACCAATCTATGGAGGCGATTGTCTAGATCGTGCTGAAAGAGACTATCGAGGTAAGACTGAACTTTCTAGTTTTAACGGTTTATTACGCGTAGACGATTTTCTCGACTGACTAGCTGAAATAGAATGATATTTCAATTACATGGATGTGCCAGAGCATAAAAAAGTGAAGTTAGTAGCATTCAAATTAAAATCAGGTGTTTCTGCGTGGTGGGCGCAATTACAACTCTCATGTGCCCGGCAGAACAAGGCACCCATCTCATCATAGCCACAGATGAGGTGCCTTTTTCAATCATGGTTCCTCCCTAGTGATTACGAGCAGGTATTGTTCCAGCAATACCAAAATTGTCGACAGGGGAATCAAACCGTCATAGATTACACTGAAGATTTCTAGTGGTTGGTGACGTGAAACGATCTGTCAGAGACGAAATCACAAAAGGTAGCACAATTTATAGGTGGGTTACAATCGACGATTTAGGACCGAGTTCAAATGCACCTAGTCGGGACCGTGAATGAAGCGATTCAATTGGCAGGTAAGGAAGAAATGCAACGCAACTTGCAAGAATTCCTACTCGACCTTATCCTTCAACTCGACTCCTTATAACGGGTCCCACACAGGATATAGTGCTGGCACGAGGAAAAGAACTAGTAGCAGGACGTCCTCAACCTCCTGCAACCGCAAATTGTGATATAAGGAGCAGCCCATATAGGCCTCAACGTGTAGCACCCACAACAACGGGCTCGAGTAGGATTCCAAATCCTTACGTTCGGCCAAGGCTGAACAATTGTTACCGTTGTGGCTAGCCAGGCCACTTATCAAACACTTGTCCTCAAAGCCATGCAACCTACTTGACTATAAACGAAGGAGACACTGAAGGTGAGACCGCAAAAGAATACCCCAGCTTTGATGAAGATGAACATGCCATTGAGGAAGTAGCAGATGACGAAGATTGTGGCGAATCTCTAGTCGTGAGGTGATTACTGTATACCCCACGGAAGGAATTACATTCACAGCGACACAATATATTTCGTACGCGGTGCACCGTCAACAACAAGGTCTGTGATGTAATCATAGAAGTGGTAGCGAGAACATCGTCTCGAAAGTGATGGTGGACAAGTTGCAGCTACCAACGACAAAACATCATTCCCCGTACTCAATTGGCTGGATAAACAAGGTAAATGAGACCAAGGTAACTAAACAATGCACTGTCTCATTTTTAATTGGTAAAACTTAATAAGGATCAGATACTTTGTGACGTGGTCGACATGGGAGCATGCCATATGTTACTTGATCGACCACGATAGTCGGATCGTGATGTGACCTACCATGGATGAGACAATGTTTACGTCTTTGTCAAAGATGGTCAAAAGATAATCCTTGCTCCTATGACACCAGAGAATCACTCTAAAGCTTCCAAAGTGGAGGGGAGTCCATCTTGACTATTTGAGATTTCATAGAGGAATCCAAGAAAACCAGCGAGGTATACGCCGTAGTGGTGAAGGGCGAGGAATTGAAGCTCTTAAACATTCTTCCAAGTTTAATGCCATTGCTGAACGAATTCAAAGAAGTGTGGTCGGAAGATTTTACTCGACGAATTGCCCCCCATGAGGGACATCCAACGTCACATAAACCTTGTCCATGGGCTAGCCTGCTTAACTGCCCTCACTATCGGATGAGTCCGAAAGAGTGTGAGATACTTCAGAGGCAGGTAGAAGAATTAATCCGTAAGGGTATTTTGAGATAGAGCATGAGCCCATGTGCCGTGCCCAGCTTTGTTAATGCCAAAAAAATATGGGAGTTGGCGCATGGGTGTCAATAGCTGGGCAATTGACAAAATTACCATCAAATATCGGTTCCCAATACCGCGGTTGGACGACATGATATACTAGAAGGGGCCAAGGTGTTCTCTATGCTAGATCTGAGGAGCGGGTACCGTCAGATTCATATCCGACCTAGTGATGAGTGGAAAACGACATTCAAGATTAAGAAAGAGTTGTATGAGTGACTAGTCATGCCATTCGGTCTATCGAACGCACCAAACGCTTTTATGAGTTTGATGAATCAAGTGTTAAAACCGTTCATTGGCCGATTTGTAGTAGTATATTTTGATGACATCCTAATATATAGTTAGGATGAGACAGAGCACATGGAAAATCTTAGGCAGGTGCTGCAGGTCCTATAAGTTAACAAGTTGTACCTCAACTTGAAGAAGTGTAGTTTTTTAGAGGACATCCTGTTGTTCCTAGGATTTGTTGTAACATCCATGGGCATCCGTGTGGATGATGAAAAGGTGCGAGCCATTAGGGAATGACTGATCCCAACGAACATTCATGAAGTGAGGAGTTTTCACGAGTTGGTGACCTTCTATCATTGATTTGTATGGAATTTTAGCACGATAGTCACACTGATTACAGATTGCATGAAAAAAAGGCAAGCATCGATTACAAGAGCTTTCATGAGATCAAGCACCGGTTGTCTACAAGCTTGGCTCTTCCTAAGTTTGATAAGGTGTTTGAGGTTAAGTGTGACGCTTTATATATCGGAATTAGAGAAGTATTATCACAGAAAGGTAGGCTAGTAAGCTTTTATAGCGAGAAGCTTAGCGAAGCCTGAAAGAAGTCGTCGACTTATGAACTTGAGCTATACACGGTTGTTTAGGCGTTGCGACATTTGCGGCACTATCTGATCTAAAGAGAGTTTGTTCTATACACTGACCATCAAGCATTAAAGTTCATTAATAGTCATGCTAACGTGAATCGTGTGCATGCTAGATGGGTTGCGTTTTTTGCAGGAATTCACGTTTGTTCTGAAGCACAAGTCAAGGCAGCAAAACAAGGTGATTGATACACTTAGTCGTCGTGCATCACTACTCGTTACAATGAGCAATAAGGTGGTCGGCTTCTACTGTCTCAAGGAGCCGTACGCCGAGGATGAGCACTTTAAGGATGCTTGGATGAAGTGTCAAGAAGGTCAACCCAATGACTTACATATGTAGGACGATTTCCTCTTTAAAGGGAATCGATTATGCATTCCCTAAAGTTCTCCGAGGTAGCAAATTATTCAAGAGATATGGAGGTGGCCTTAGTGGACACCTTGGGCGAGACAAGTCGCAAGCTCTTATGGAACAACGGTATTACTGGCCACAATTGGTACGTAATGTGGGAAAAGTAGTGCAATATTATTATGTTTGTCAAACCTCCAAGGCAAAATCTCAGAATACGGGCCTCTACACCTTGTTACCTGTGCCTGACGGCCCTTGGGAGGATTTATTTATGGACTTCTTGCTTAGTCTCCCACGAAAACAACGCGGCGTTTGTTGTTTATGGTGGTAGATCGTTTCTCCAATATGACACACTTTATCCTATGTAAGAAGATCCTCGATGCAACACACGTGGCGAATCTATTCTTCAGAGAGGTCGTGTGGCTATATGGGGTTCTTAAGACCATTACTTCTGATCGAGACACGAAGTTCATTAGCCACTCTTGGCAGACTTGTAAACTCGATTTAATATACGACCTTAGTTCAGCAGTGCCTATCACCCACAGACTGATGGGCAGATTGAAGTTGTGAATTGCACGTTGGGAAACCTCCTTCGATGTATTTCAGATGAAAAACCGAAGCAGTGAGATTTGACTTTGTCTCAAGCGGAGTTTGCATTCAACGACATGGTAAACCACTCGACAGGGAAGTCCCCGTTCCAGATTGTTTACGGTTGAGTGCCCCACCACACACTTGACTTGGTCCCTCTGCCCAAGCTCCCATGCATGAGCGTCGCAATAGAACAGATAGCAGATAAGATCATAGGCATTCATGCGGAAGTACAAGCTAAGCTACATGCCTCGAAATAGAAGTACAAGGAGCAAGCCTACAAGCATCGGCGACAAAAGGTGTTCGAGGTGGGCAACCACGTTATGGTCCATCTACTCAAGGAGAGATTTCCAACCGGGACGTACAACAAATTGAAGAATAAGAAGATTGGATCGGTACCGTTCCTCTACAAGATCAATGACAACGCTGAAGTTGTTGATCTTCCGGATGACATAGCAATCTCACGGACTTTCAACGTTGCGAACCTAACCGAGTATCATGAACCGAAGCCGAATGGGAAATCGAGGTCGAGTTCTTTTGAAGTGGAGGGGACTAATGAAGAGCGGGTCGTGGACAGTTTCATGGCCAAGATGGATCAAAAAAGGCCCGATTGGAAGCGAAAGTGATCTGGACCGTCCAAACCTTAAATTAATGTATCTCGCAAACCGGAATGAGTTATTCGACGTGCCATATATGATTTTGGAGTAGGATGAGCTATTGTAGCAACCCAACCTGCTATGCTGGGTTGCGCACGCCGATGTGCCATAGTTGAAAACCGGTAAAGTATATAAAATACAGAAACTAAAACATAAGAGCGCATTTGTAGCATGATCCAGCTTTCTCTAGGGAGGTTGTGATTCAACACTTGCTGTCTGAATTTCTTTATAAAAAAGAAACAGTTAATTACGAATGATTCAGTCAAGTCCGGCCAAGTCCGAAATCTCTCTGAGTCAAGTTAACTCGGCTGAGTTACGGGTCAAGCCACTGAGTTTTAGAACCATGCTTCACAAATTGCTTGAAATAAGTAGAACATTATTTTGGTTAGCTGTCAGCCTGCACTATTTCCATATAATCAATCAACAACTACAAATATTATGTGGAATTGAATCTTAAGGAGTTCCAATTATGTTATAGAAGCTCCATGAAATTGTCAACTTGGAAGATATTTCAGGCTATATCAAAGATGACTTGCCATTTTTTACAAAACTAAAGCTCCATGTTAAGAACCTTACCCAATGGTTGGTAAGACAGAGATTTGTTGTCGCAAATTGGAGGACGGCTATCCCGGCTTGATTCTTCACGGAGTGCTGTTAAAGCCGCCCTTCTCCTTTGCTTGTGCTCCCTCCACTTCCTTAGCTGATCCTCGATAGCTGCTTTAGCACACTCTGCCAACTCTGCTCTCTTCACAGAGTGTTCTACAACAGATTGGAGGTCCTTAATCTCTGCTCTTGCATCATCAAGCTGCTTCTTGAAGCTCTCCAGTTCACTCATATTTTGGGATTCCAACAATTGTAATGCATCTTGAGGTGGTGAATCTACAACTTGGTGTGTTTTTTCAGCCTTTAGAACCAAGGACTCGTATTCTTCCAACGAAATCACAATGCCAGAGCAGAAACCTGATGAATCAGCATTGGTTATAGCTGCCTCGGTTGCTGATTCCTCGATCGCAGGTGTTTCTACATCAGCCTCTGCTCTCTGTGCTTCCTGTTTCAATCTTCGGGTCTCCTTCTTGGATTCCTCTGCTTCCACAGCTAACTCTTGCACAGCATGATACAGACCTGATTTGACACTATTAGCCCTTGCTTCAGCTGCCTCTGCAGCTGCAATTTTTGCCCTGCCTCTATGAAGTTCAGATCTCAGCATCGCTATTTCGATTTTCAATTCCTTTTCTCTTTCTTGGATTTCATCCATTTCATTTTTAGCTTTCTGCATCTCATCTGTTGAAAGCTCAAGCTGACAATGCAATCCATCTCTCTCATCTCGTGCAATTTGCAACTCTTCTCGGGTTCTCTTCAGCTCCATTTCCATGAACTCAAAGGACTCTCTTGCTTGCACAAGTTCAGACTGTAAAGAATCGACAAGAAGGGACTTCTCATGGAGCTGATTCTTTGAATCCTTCACCTCATTGAATTCTTTGCTCATCTCATCTAATTGCTCCTGTGCCTGTGTTGCCGCAGCAACAGCCATCCGTATCTCTTCCTCCTTGGCCAATAAGATAGCAGATTTCTCTTTCTCTGCTTTGATCGCTGCCAAATTAGACATACGAATAGCTTCATTGAGCTCTGATACATGCTTCAGAAGCTCCTCAGTCTTCTCGTTTCCTAACTGAACAGCAGTTTCCATCAGTTCGGCTTGTCTCAGGACAAGCAGCTTTGATTCCTCAGCTGCACTAAGTTCTGCTTTCAGCTCCTCATGAGTAGCCTTCCACTCATTCTCAGTGCATAGGAGCTCTTCTCGGGCTTCCCCACTTTCCAATATCTGAGTCAAGATATCCTTATTCTCAGATTCAAGTTCGACAATGCGGATTCTGGCCTCTTCAAATACCTTGATGAATTTGTCTCTATCAGCCTCGGCTTTCTTCAGCTGAGAAGAAAGTTTTTCGGCTGCTTCGTGGTGTATTTCGAGCTCCATGAGGGCCTGTTTGTGGGCAGATTCTTTTATTTCCAGCTGCACCTTGTAGCTGGCCAAGTCCTTCAGCACGAATTCTAGCTCTTTCTCCTTGTTTGTCTCCTGTTTACAATAAAATAACTGGCATGAATCCAAGCTCTCTGTCTTTCATTGTCACTTCTTTTCAATGGAAATAAACAAATGTGACTAAAACATTAGCTAAGTTGGCCGGCCTACCTGTATTTCTAATGTATTTCTCAGTATATTTTGAAAAGGTGAAGGAAACAAAGAGCCGGCTGTAGATTACATTCCCCCTTCTTTTTTCCTTTCTTTCAGAATTTTTTTTTTCATTTTTTCCTTAAAATTTTCATATATTTTCAAGGTGGTAGGGATATATATCTAGAAAAATCTCACAGATTAAAATAAATAAAAATGATAACAGGGGGAAAATAAGTTATTGAAAAAAAATCATAACAATATCATGATGAAATCTGGGTATTTTAAATTTTAGTGAATTTGAAATGTCACAATAATAATATTATTATTTTTCTTAAATATTGAGAATATTGTTCTCTTTTTAAGTTATTGCTGATATATGTTACTGTAGACAGGCCACTGGAGCCCATTCCACCCAGTTCAAAAATATAAATGATGAAAAAAGTTACAATAGAATTAAAAAAACTAAATAAAGAGGTAAACTATAAAAATCTACAATGATGTTTTTTTGTTAGAACTAAGATACTAAAAACATAACAAGAGGTAATGTTTCTTCTTTTGTTATAGGATTTAAAGTTTTCGATATGTTTCTGACTTTAACATTAAACAAAGAGAAAGAAATAAAGAAATATTAAATTAAAAAATGGCTAGAAATTAAATTTTAAAAATAAAATAAAATCTGACAACTGTAACATATTCTGAGTGTGTTAGACTGATTGATTGCGACCCATCTAAGAAGTTAAATGGGTTGGCAATAATAATAATGATAATAATTACAGCCAACAGAATAAAGGCCTAACTATTTCGAGTCTGTTTCTTTAAAAACCAAAGAATAGATAATGATAATCCAGTAGTAAGCAGCTCAGTGAAGTGCAATCTGGCTGGAACATTCGATTCCAAGAGCATGATTCTTGTCATCATCATCTTTATCATCACTATAACTATTGTTTTGAGATATATATATATATATATATATATATATATGGTTTTAAATAGCTTCTGTTAAAAAACTCTAGAAATTGTCTCAACTCTTTAGTGCCTACAACCACTGAAGCTTTTAGTTTCTTAATTCATAAAAAAAAATTGTTTTGATATTTTACTTCACAAATCATTTGTAATAAAACTATAAGAGTTAGCTGGAGAAAAGAGCAAAAGTTGAGATTTCCAAGTTTCTGGTAAAATTAGGGTGCACTTGAAATGCAAAATTTTCAAAATTATAATTTTATATAATTGAAAAATAACAACTTCAAGGTTTAACAGACAGTTGTCCCTTTTTTGTATGTTCCATTTACTGTTTGACCAACCTACCTTAAATCGCAGTTTTATTAAAATCTCAGTACTGAATTTAGGAATGCTTATTTCTATAGAGACAAAGGCAATTACATGTAAGGCTAGCATGATGGACAATACGAATCAATGATGTGAGCATTTCTAGCCATCAGAAGCACATTTTCCTATAATTTGATCAGATAATTAGAATATTCCTATCAAATTGATCGTTGAGAATCATGGGCAAGCAGAGATAGGGCACATTCAACCAGTGATCCAATGATCTTAACCACTGATCAATGTATAGGAAATGGATGGTCATCTAGAGGCCTCTATAGAAGTAAGCATCACATGAGGAAATGGACCAACCGATCAACGTCTCTACAGAACTAGTTATTCTATCAATGGATAGGAAATGGACCATCCATCATGTGAAGCCCAACTTCAATTGTCCGACCCTCTTAGGTCAGTTTGATTGGATGATCTTGACCAACCAGATATACAAGGCCTAACTATTTCTGAGTGTGTTAGACTGATTGATTGCGACCCATCTAAGAAGTTAAATGGGTTGGCAATAATAATAATAATAATAATAATAACTACAGCCAACAGAAGAAAGGCCTAACTATTTCGAGTCTGTTTCTTTAAAAGCCAAAGAATAGATAAAGATAATCCAGTAGTAAGCAGCTCAGTGAAGTGCAATCTGGCTGGAGCATTCGATCGATGAAAGATGGGAAATTCATCTTGATCAAAACCCAAAGATGCAAAAGCAGTTTAGAGGGGCAACCCAAAAAGATATACCTGCCTCCCTTGAAACATTTGTATTTTTTTTTAAAAAAGAGATCATACCTCACTGCCAGTTGATCTGTATCTTCCAGGATCACTTTTCTGCCCAAACAAGTACAATGCAGCTTGGACGGATTCAATTGGTTTTGTATCTATTTCACCCATTTCCTTCCCTCAGAGAAACGCAGCACACTAGAAATCCAGATGAATCGATAAGCTCCAAACAGTGGGCTGAAATACGTGAAACGATCAGTTAGCTCAGGGTGACAGGTCAAAGCCTTCAATAGATTATTTGAGAAAGACATTTACTTGTAAGTCACTTACAGGTGGTTTTGGATAGGAAAATTTACCTGTGAGTTATAGGCAGCAAGTCATTAACAGCTTTTTCAGTGCATTTGAAATCTTAAGAAAAAGAAGTGATGCCATTTAGCTGTAAGCAATGTTCAAAGAATTGATATCGTTACAAGTTTCACTGACCGGGGATATGAAGACAACATCAATATCACTAATAGTACCATCGATAACTAAAAATGCGGAGAAAAAATGTTGAAACATGGGAAAATTGTGAAATATTTTAGGGAAACTTTAGAATATGCTAAAATACAAATATTTGCATATTTAGAAATAAAAAATTATAAAAAGAATGCATACATAATAAGTTTTCATTTAATGAAGTCTAAAAGCATGTGTTGTCATAAGAAATTAGTCCAACAATTCCATTAATTCCATATATCCAACCAACCATCAAACCTTCCATCCAAACATCCATCAATATTTAAGAATAACGATAACACACGATATCTCACTGAGAAATCATTGAGAATTGGAAAGGAAACAAAAGATTATGGTCTCAATATCGCCTACATTGTGATAATGATAATATCACGATATTATCGATATTATCATCAACAATTTGAACATTGCATACAACCATGCGATGCGCCCATAAAAAGAATTTTGAAATGAAATTTTTTAATAACTAGATTTTTAGAGATATTATCGAAATACAAATGACACTTAGAATTTACAAAGTCAAGAATATTGGTGATACAAGCGACACCTAAAATTTAAAGAGTTAAAAATATTAGTGATACTTAGTTATACATCGCTAATATCTATAATTTTTTATACTACTAGTGTTATTGGTATCGCTACTAGTGTTAATGGTATTGCCGAGCTGGAGATATGGATATCAAGGATATTTTGATAATATCCGGGATACTCCGAACAATAGTTGTACATCACTTACACCCAAAACTCACTTTCAAGATTAACTTGTTTACAACTTGAAAAGTTACAGGCATTCAAACGACAAGATGAAATACTACAGTGCATTATTCATTAACATGTATAGAAAAAGTAGAAGAAAGGAGGGAAATTAGGAGCGAAAAAAAGGAAGAAGGAATGAGATCTCCTTTCCACATTCATAAAGATTGAAAGTGGATTGAAGCGGTGAAAGAAAGTAAAACATTCTTCAGCCATGAATACAAGGGTTAAAACAATATCGGGTGCCCGAAAAGATGAAAACTTGATAATTTCAAGTGTCAAAATGAATAAATTAGTCTCATTTTAAACCTCTAGAGTGCTGATTGTTGGAAAAAATGACACTTTTGTCCTTGAGAAGAAGGGAAAACTCTCTTATCCCAACCTTGTTGTGTTGAATGACAAAAGGTCCACGTATGAATTCAAAGTGAAATTCTTGTAACACCAAAAAGCATAGAACTGTCAATGGAACCAGAAACTGTCTTGGTTTACATATTACATCATGGGTCACTTGATCAACTTCTATAAAAATGGACACATCGAAAGTGACAAATTTCCCTATTAAGATATAGTAAATAAGCAATCTAAAGGCATAAACATATCTCTAAACTCCATGTCAAGAGCCGAACCAACGCATCGGGAACTTTGAACCTAGAAAAGAATGTTGATTAAAAGAAAGGGAATATGTGAAAATGTCAGCAATGTGATTTCTGTTAGATGCGCAAGCGGACAACGTGGCATTTATTATTTAATTTTATTATTATTATAGACTGAGCAATATGATTACACGACCAATTTGGGGAGCCAAAACATGATATTCGGTGGCCCACTCAAATTAAGCACATGTAGGAAGATAAGCCAATTCACATCCCAATCCAACGGTGGAAATGGTATGTCGACGACATGGTCCCATTCAACTTGCGAGTGGATGGGCCTTACATAACATACATATCTTACCTCATCCCCACGTTCCTCACCTCAGATATCAGTATAGTCGCAAAAGAAGGTAGGCGCCATTTTTTTCAAAATGGGGTTACATGACTTTCTGCAAAACAAGGTTGCACGATTTTTCCACAAAACAAGATTGCGTGACTTTTCCACAAAATAAGGTTGTATGGCTTTTTTGCAAAAGGAGGGAAGGTGAGAGAATGGGAGGGAGAGGGAGTGTTATTTGAGTTAGAGAGAGAGAGAGAGAGAGAGAGAGAGAGAGAGAGAGAGAGAGAGAGAGAGAGGTTACAGAGACCCCACATGTGGGCTGCACCAAGTGGTGGGCACCATTAGGGGTTGGCCGAGCTAACCCTCTTTCTCTTTCATTTTTAACATCTCTCACTCAATCTTGCAGTGGGGAATACAACTAGCCTTATCTACTCTAACAATATTGACTAGCATCATATACATAGAGAAAGAGTCGAGAACTTAGAACTAGTCAGGGTATCAGTGTCACTACATAGGTGTCTGTACGCCAAGTGGCCACTTCACTAACGCACAACTTCTCAAACTCTCCAAGGACTGCCCTAGACCCACATGACCACACCTAATGGAGTTAATCCCCGATGTAGGATCGCTCTGCCAACATACACACTTATCCTCTTATTGAATTCAAATCATAGATCCATTGCAAACATTCTTTGAAACTTCGTAAAAATAAATTATTTATTACAGTGGGATATTCGAGCGAGGGTTCCCTATGAAATCATACTCAGGATGACTTGCATTGCATATATGATTCATGCATCATGACATCATACTTAAACTAAGATTTTTTTTTTCTTTTTAATATCATGGCATGACACCTATCTCAATTGTGTCTATTTCGAATTCACGATATTCTTGCATCTTTTCATGATTTGTGTTAAGTTGTGTTTTACTTGCCTCTATCAAATCTATATTAAACTCATGGTGAATATGATCTCACTGAGCTTCTAGCTCATCAAATTAACAACACGTGTAGGTTTATTAGATGAGAGATAAGCTAGAGATGAAGACAGTTTTCACGTCCATAAAATATAACTCTAAATCAAGGTATGCCATAATTGCCAAAATCATACGAATTGATGCAAATCTAGCCACAGGTGAGAGTTTTTCATTATCAATACCTTCCACATGTGTAAAACTTTTTGCTACTAAATGAACTTTGTACTTATCAATTAAACCATCTGCATTCCTCTTGATTTTGAATATCCATTTCTTCACAATTGCTTTATAACCAACAAGAAGATTGATAAACTCCCAAATGTGATTTTTCTTCATTCATTTCAAGATCCAATCCTCAAAATTAGGAGACGCCAGTACATTTTGATGCGAATCAAGTTCATCTTCATCAACTGAAATGTAAGAGTACGACTCACATTCTATTTCAAAATACCTTTTCGGGATTCTGCCTTTCAAACTACGTCACAACTCAGGTATACTAGATGACGTGCTCCCACTATTAGCATGAACCATATGATCACCTTGACCATCACCATTAGACGGCTGCTCCCAGTTCCTTGAATTTCATCTGATATCTCATAGAGCTTTATTTCTATTTTGGATTTCTTTATGTTGGGATACCTATCTTTTACAAATGTTACATCATAGGATTCAACTTCAATCCATCTGTCATTGTCTTCGTATGCTAACATATATCCTTTCGAATGAAAAATACCTAATAGGGATGCACTCAATAGTTCTTTTTATCTAACTTACTTCTGTTTGGAGCAAGGATTAAGACATGACCCATCGAATCCCATGATGCAAGTCACTCAATGACAATTTTCTACTGGTTCAAAACTCAGAAGGCATTTTGAGAATGAATTTGTAAGGAACCCTATTCAACACAAACCACTCTGAGTATAGGAATCCCCAGAAGGTGGTCAGCAGATTTGTATGTGAAATAGCGGTGAAGACTGCTTTAGTCGAAGTAGGAATATGTCAATATGTCCTAGAGGCGGGTGAATAGGACTTTTTAAGGTTTTATGGTTTATTTAAAATTTTATTACACTAATCCTAACAACAGACACATGTTAAGATTATTCAAAAGTAACTCTACTAGCTTCCAAGCCCGGTAGTCTAATCACAAACTATTTAAAAAGTAAACAATATTTAACTAGTTTATGATGGATATGACTATGTAAGTGTGTAAGGTGTGATTACAGATATTAAGATATAAAAATATTAAAGCAAATCACATAAACAAAAGAATAGTAATCTCACACATTCATTTTTATAGTGGTTCGACTACTTGTTTACTCCACTTTCGGTAACCGCACTTAACCATTGAGTGTACCAGATTTCACTAAGGAGGTTTCACAGCGGTTCACCTCAAACCTAAGGTTTTAAATCAGGTTCACCTTCAACCTTTACAACCTACATTGAGGCTGACTGTTTATGCTCTCACAAGTAAGGGTCAACACGACGCACCCACTTTTAGGCACACTGGCCAAGGATCTTCCATAAGACCCTATCAGAGGTTTTACACGGTTTACTTCAAACCCAAGGTTTTAACTGGTTCACCCCTAACCAGATGTTTATGCTCTCCACAGAGAAAGGGTCCACACAACGCACCCACTACGTACACTCCCGCCGGATGCCTCCTAAAGGACTTGCAAGGGTGAGAAACACCTTAGACCCAATCTTACAAAGGAATGATCACAAGTGTCCTCTGGACTTTAATTAATTACAAATAAGTGGATGAGTCTCATTCAGCGCATTGACGAAGATCTCGTCCTTGTTGATGAAGAATCTTCGACTTCCTTGATCCGCAACACAAATGATGTACCAATACGAGGCTTCGTGTTAGGTTAAGGTTAAGACGGAATCCTACTCTATAAAATGTTTTCCTATAAGGAAGATAGAGTGATTCCGGTCATGCATTCAAGGCATCCTAGCTTAATAATTTGCCATTAAGGTAGTAGATGGAGGATCCTTGAATGCGGAAGTTCATTCCCCAATCCACTCTATTGAATATCAATGATGAGGGTGCTTGAGAGAAAGGGCTTTGGGTATATGATATAAGGTAAAACACTCAAAAGCACTCTCTTCTCTCTCCCAGTAAGAATAGACAAGCTTTCTTTATATAAGCAAAAGGTTCCAACGAATATAAAACGGTAACATTTATGATGGAGTTCGATATCATCGAGTAGGGTCGATATCATCGAGCGTATACTCTCGATAGAATCGACTGGCCGCTCGATGACACAAACTCAAATGTCATACGCTTTTGAAACCAATTGCCAGCTGGTCGAGGGAATTGAGACTCATATCGATGTTATCGGATTTCGAACTCCGATTCCATCGATGAGAGGATCAATTCATCGACACTTGAAAATGAGAGAGGCTTGTCATGAAATATTTCAGGTTTATAAGAATGATCGAGGGATCTTCGGGATCATCGAAATTTGAATGTCGATGATATCGATAGAGTGTTGAGGCATCTATAAATCAAAAGGATTTTCGTTTAAGCTTGTTGGACAGTTTCTGTCCCTGTTCGATGCCATCGAAACCTTACCGATATCATCGATATTTGAATATTGATTCTATTGAGTGCCCCTCGATCGCAGATAAACAATCTTGAAATAATTGCTGGAAGACTAGGCGCTCATGACCGATAATATCGAGAGCCCTCCGATATCATCGAGATTTGAACTTCGATGGTATCGAGAATGGCTTCGATATATCGATGCATATGTGATTTTATTAAGTAAAAACAGGGGCACCGGATATTTGTCTGTTGATATTATCAAGTCACTTTCGATAGACTCGAGATTTAAATATCGATGATATCGATGGGTAGATCGATATATCGATAAATCAGTCCAGAGATATATGTGGTTGCTAGACACTTTTGTCCTCATTTCGATGATATCGTTTAAGCATCAAGGACATCGACAGAGCAGGTCAATTCTATTGAGACGTGTATCGATAAAATCAACAGTGCAAGAAAAACTTAGAGATTTTCTATTTTTGAAAAAGTTTTCTCACTTATAAACCCTATAAAGTTCTAACTTGTTTTAAGGGTTTTATTTACCTGGTGTTTTGGGATATGGGATGTGAGGCTTTGATTTACCTGAGGCGAGCTTGCACACATCTTGGTTGAAGCATACGCTTGAATTGATCTTCCTATGACGCTCTGCAGTCTGTCCGACTCAACACTCATGCTAATTGACAAACCAGGGTACTTTCAGTATGAGCCATCATGACCTAATCATATCAAGTAATATTCTATTTCTTCTTTCAGTTGCACCATTCTCTTGAGTGTACGACATTATGTACTATCGAGCAATGCCAACATTTTTACAATATAATTTAAAGATATCTAATGTATATTCTCAACCTTTATCTATTCTCAACACTTTGATTCTTTTATCTATCTGATTTTCAACTTCTGGTCTATATTTCTGAAAATAGTCAAGGGCTTATAACTTTTAAGAAATCAGATAATTGTACCGTATCATGAGTGATCATCAATAAAGGTTATGAAATATTGGAAACCATTTCGGTTTCATACATTTAGAGGTCCACATATATCATTGTGTATAACCTACAAAATTTCTTTAGATCTAACTGCCTTAAGAAATGACCTTTTGGCCACTTCTCTTGAAACACAATATTCACAAAATGGTAATTCTATTTTAGTTAATGTTCCCAATTTTCCATCTCGGGCCAAGTCATTCGATTCTTTCTTATTTGATCCAATCAATTATGCCACTTAATATATTCTAATATAATACTAACATCAGATATACTAACAAAAGATGAGTTGCTTGGCATTAGGGAAAAACTATTTACAACTATAGGCCAGTATTGTATTGTTTTCCTCAACGAGACCCTATCTTTTCAAAATCTTACATTAAAATTCTCTTTTAATAAACACATGACAAATATCAAATTCCTTCTCATCTCAGGGGAAAAAAAGTGTCTTTAAGAAGTAGAGGATGTCCTATCTTTAACTCTAGGTGATAGGTACCAACTCAATGATATCCTCCAATGTATTGTTTCCTATGCACAGCTTGTGACTTCCAAGTAGGATAGCCTGGAAATCTACAAAACATTCTTTATCCATTGTCACACGTCTTATGGCTCCTAAATCCACAATCCATTCATTAAAGTTCAAGTCAGCTATAAATAGTTTTGTGCAAACACAACTAATAGGTGGAGAAAATATTACCGTTTTACAATCAGGGGAAATCTTGGCCTGATGGTCCTATTTTCCACATACAAAACATAAACCGTTACCCTGCCCCATGGGTATTTTACTATCATCTCACTTTGGCTGCAAGGGTTCTATGTATACATAACGAGTCTAAGATTGTTGTGGAGGTTTCATTGCATGATGCCTAGGTTGGTACAAATAGTTTTATGGTTGGTATGGATGATAATAGGGTGGTTGATGTTGCTAACAGGATGGATGTGGATGGAAATGTGGAGGAGCTGGTGCTCGATAAGGTAGATTGGTGGGAGCTTTCTTTCATTTTTGTCCACTTGAATTCCTAACTTTTCTCTTTAATCGGCTAACATTCTTACTACTCTTAGTGACATAAACTGCACTGCTATGAGACTATAAAGCTTTGGAGTCAACCTCATGTTCTAGATGATGGGTGAAGTCTTTGAAAGTTTCGATCGCTTTATTTTGATTTTGGATATCTTTAATGTGAAACTATGAGTCTAGGAGAGAAAAATATTACAACTAACAGGATGGATGTGGATGGAAATGAGAAGTTGGTGGTCAATAAGGTAGATTGGTGGGAGCTTTCTTTCATTTTCTTCCTACTTGAATTCCTAACTTTTCTTTTCATCAGCTAACATTCTTACTACTCTTAGCGACATAAACTGCACTGCTATGAGACTAGATAGCTTTGTACTCAACCTCATTTTCTAGATGATGGGCGAAGTCTCTGGAAGTTTCAATCACCTTATTTTGATTTAGGATATCTTTAATGTGGAACCATGAGTCTATGAGAGATAAAAATATTGCAATAATTTTCTGATTTTTAGTCAGCATGCAACCTACATTCCACAATTTGGTCATTATATGTTCTATTTTTCTAATGTGGTCCCTACTAGAGTATCCAATCGGCATTCTATATGCGTCGAACTCCGTTCACATCGTCTTAATCTTGGCACCTGATATTTTGGCATATGATTCAACCAAGGCATCCAACATTTGCTTGGTAATCTTATGAACATCATACATAAGGATCAAATCCTTATGCATGAAGCTAAGTAGGATGTTTCTGGCAGTTCTGTTATGCTTATTTCACTTTTGTATTGCTATTTAGCGACTTGCAGGTTGCCCATGGGAACATCCTCATCCTTTATCTATGGATTTTTCTTGACAGTTTTTGACATATACAATATATTTTCTTCATCTAACAATATTTTAATTTGTGTCCATCATCAAACTTATTCCCATCAAACTTCCATTCTCTCAAGAGATTAGCAACAACAGATTTGAACGCCATTTCTAGTCACTACATCAAGTGAGAGAGTGGTCTATTTAAGTCAATTGGGAAACACATCTAAGACAACAAATTTTAAATATCCATGCATGGTCATCATTAGTGGAAAAAGATTCAATCTGGCATCACACAAACTAATTGATACAAGGGTAGTACGGTCATTGTTAATATGTCGCAAAAGTTTCACTTACCCGATTGGGTGTAGTAGAAACAATCAAAGTTGATAGGACAATAATGGAATCTCTCCATGGCAATGGTTAGGTGATGCCCACAATGACATACCACACATATCAAATCTAAATAGCCACACAATGAAGTAATGCAATGTCACTACGAGTATATAAAAATTAGACAACTACGTAATGCACCATGATATGAAGAATAAAAGGTGTATTGACAAACCGCCACTTTGTCATCTTCTGGTCAAAAGTGTATTATACGTCACTCTAATGCCATTATTGGAGGTGCAAGTGGAGAGAGTGGCCTTTATTATTTAATTTTATTTTTTATGGACCGAGCAATATGATTACGTGATCGATTTGGGGAGCCAAAACATGATACCTGGTGGCCTGCTCATATTAACCACATGCGGAAAGACAAGTCAATTCACGTCTCTGATCCCACGACAGAAATGGTATGCCGAAGAAACGACCCCATTCAACTTGGGAGTGGAGGGGCCCCACATAACATATATATATTATCTCATCCTCATGTTCCGTCACCTTAGATATTGGTACAACCACGAAAGAAAGTAGGCACAACTTTTTTCAAAACAAAGTTGTGTGACTTTTCCACAAAATAGGATTGTGCAACTTTTTTCCAAAACAACAATGAGCGGCTTTTTTGCAAAACAAGGTTGCACGACCTTTTCTCAAAATAAGGCTGCAAGGCTTTTCCACAAAAGAGGGAAGGTGAGAGAATGAGAGGGAGAGGGAGTGTTATCAAAGGGAGAGAGAAAGGGGTGCTACCCCTCTCTCTCCTCCAGTTTCAAGATTGTCGGTAGGCATATTTAGCAATCTTTACTAACAAAATATAACATGGTGTACAAATTATGAAGCTAAATACATGCTTAGGAAATTCTCTACAATTTTTATTTGAATGGAAGAAATTCGACGAATTGATTTGATTTGGAAGTGGTGAAAACTGTCCAGCATGGACTGGTATAGATTAGGAGGGTGGTGTCAAACTCCCAGCACAAAATGGTATAGATTTGGAGATGGTTGAAACTATCCAGCTTTGATTTATGCAGCATGGACTGGCGTGGATCTGAAAATGGTTGAAATCATCTGATGTGGATCTGGATCTAGTGTTCATCTTGAGAAAGACAACATTTTGGGGGCATTTGTTGTTTGTTAAAGTGTACTGCAATCCCGTTGTGTTGAATGTGTAAAGGATCTATCATAAGAAGTTCATCATGGCTATAAATGGTAGCAATGTTGTAGTCTGTTCGATTGGAAATATTTTCATAGATAAAAATTTGGGCAGGTTCTGCCAGCCATCAAATAATGTTGATAATATCTGTTTGATGATTGTTTCGCATATGTTGAACGGTTCGAATTATATTCAATGGCCTAAGCCAATGGAACCGTAATTGTGATGTAGAGATGTCTAGTATATAGATGAGAAGAGTCATTGAAGTAGTCAACAAAAACCCTAAGCAAGTTGAAATAATCAATTGATCAGGTGCAGTGCTAATCAATATAATCAAATTTGTAGAGCTTGATTTTTATGACAATAGTAGGTATTCTACAAGAAATGCAGGGAAATCATTTCCACTTGAGTTGGAGATTTGAACTAGGTAATCCCAATCTTCTATGTTTTCTATAGTGAACTTCAGTTTCACTGGGAGGAGGTTGCCATATCCATATATAAATCTGGGCATAACGAAATCTGCCTACTAGATCCTAGTTGCAATCAATAACGAAATCGGTGTTAAGTTGACATCAAAGGTTAAAAAGGAAGCGTATTGCCTCCTGCCTTGCCTGGATGGAAATCGGTCTAGCCAGTGGCTCTATGGGTCCCACCGTGATGAATGGGTTTTGTCTACACTGTTCATTCAATTTTCCAGTTCATTTAGAGTGTGAGCCCAAAAACGAGATAGATCCAAGGCTCAAGTGGACCACACCATATGAAGCAACAGGGATAATGATCCCCAGCGTTGAAACCTTCTTAAGGCCCACCATGACGTTTATTTGCCATCTAACCTATTCATAAGGTCACATAGACCTGGATGAAGGGAAAACAAAGATGTTAGCTTGATCCAAAACTTTTGTAGCCTCCGAGAAGTTTTTAATGGGGAGGCATTCAATCATGGTCCACATGAGCATTGGATCTGCCTCATTTTTCGGCTCATACCCTAAAATAATATGGAAAAATGGATGAACTATGTGGATAAAACCCATATATCATGGTGGGTGCCACAGAACCCTTGCACGAACCAATTCCATCCACATGGGGCAGGACGCAATCCACTTCCGGTTAAAAATGAGACATCTGATTTTCTGAATATTAGATTGGTGGACATTTATTGGATGGTTAAAATCCATCACTATTTTCAACAAACAAGTGTCCACTCATCAGAGATTAGGATTGCCCAAAGAATATGATTCTTGGACTAATTTAGAAATAGTGGCCTCCACAAGTTATTTGGACTAATGCCTGCAATGTGTTTATGAGCGCTTGTATGCCGAGCGTCATAGGGTGGTACTATCCCTTCGATTAAAGACGAAGAATGGCTGATTTGCCACACACGTCCTTCTGTTAGGATGAAGTATTGTTTACCCACCATGATGTTTGTGTTTTCGTATCAAGTTTGCCCTACCACCAGAAAGAAACATTAAAAAAATACATGGGCCCCACTGAAAGAAAAGATGTGAGAATTGTTGCACTCAATTAAATTAAATTGGACCACCTGTGTAATTGAGGGTCTAGATTTTACACATGTATGTGTGAGTAGGATGTGCGGGTGTGGGTTGATTGAATTGTTGGTGTTCCCTTCACCGAGACGAACAAATTGTAGGTTGTGATGTGATTGAAGATCCAAAGTCCTCTCGGCCACCAATATTACTCTTCGTTCAGGCAATTAGTGAAAGGAAATGCGGCTAATTCTTTTAAATGACATCTTTTTGCCTTATGACAATAGACATGATCTACATCCTTAAGGACTTGTTCTTTCAAGAACACTTTAAGTCCAAAATACTTCTCAAATGAATGTAGATACACCTTCAAATCAAATAAAGCAAAATGTTGTTGATTTTATTAGATATTGTGAAATAATGTTTATTGCAATCGGCAACTTGAGAGACAATCAAATGAATAAGTAAAATGAAAATGGATAAATACCTGATATGCTTATCGGAACAAACGAATCAAGGCGGGTGTGATCAACCAAATTGGAACTTAGATAATTACGATCTACAACTTAAGGTTGTAAAAAGACTAAGGTAATCTATGCTAGGAAAAATAAAATAAAGATAAATAAATGATAAATTGATGTGTTTGACATAGGGCCTTGAGCTCTTCTTCACTTGCTCATTTTATAGATTGTCGAGGAGGTGAAACCCTCGCTAGGGTTTCCTTGTTGCTTCTGGATCTTATGCGCTCACATTGTTGTTCTAGATATGAGAATCCCTTTGATTGCTTTAGAACTGGCGACTTGGATTGGAAGGACTCCGATTATATTCAGACTTCCTGACTTCTCGAATCTTGAAATGTCGCGGGGTGTCCGTGTGGTCCATCAAGGACTAGGCCTATATCTATCCAAATTCTTATGATTATGATAGCCAGATCTGGGGCTGGATTCAGATTAATCTTGATCACTTTGCATCTCTAATGGCGTTCTGGTGAATGAATTTGGCTAGAGGTCACTAAAAGGTGTCAGATAGACTAAATTAGGCCTCCTCTGACATTTTCATTATTCACTGTGCGGTGATTTTGGATGGTGGAAATGATAAATAGACATGATTTATCACAACCTGACTCCCCTGGGTTACTAATCGAGATACGACTCAAGTGGCATCTAGGTACTTTATTTGTCTCTTCCAATTTACATATTGTTGGGTGGAGTGGATCTTGCCTTCTCATCTAGCTCTCCCACTGCCTTTGTCCAATCAATAGAAGACTTGGGATTATCCGATGAGATTTTATCCCCCAACTTAGATTTGGATCCAAACCGAGTTGACTTGGACAAGGGTTTGATCTCCCAATGTTTAGAAACTTCTTGATCTCTATTGCTTCTTCAAACATCTTTGGGAAAATCTCCCATTTTGGAAGGACTACGATAGACGACCTTGCCGAGGATATCATCACCAGATTCGTGATTGATCCATTCTTTGGCAGGTCTTTTATAAGTGCGCCCAATGCGTTTCCTAGTAAATGGGGACGTTGATTATGGCCACGCGGCATGCGACAATTCACCATTTTAAAGGCGTGCATAAGGCTTTGTGTCATAGCATTAATAACGGAATACGTAACGTTGAAAGGAAATTAACAAAAGATTTCTTCAAGTGCAAGTACGCTTTCGATATGTATATGTACTAAATACATAGTGGCACCACATGGCAGTTTCTTATTGAGTCTGTTGGACATAGGTTAGTGGGGCCCACTGGTGGGCAATCACTAGTGGGTGGGTTCCGTGAGGTTAGGCCTCTTTTTATTAATCTTTTTTTTCTTCCGTTTGAAGTTGAATTTCAAATTCAACTTTAAATGAAGATTTAGATGAGGAGATAGGGATAAGACTGAATAGTTTCTGGTCTCCTCCAAACTCCCCATCCTTCCCTATAAATGGGAAGATGCTCTCTCGTGGATAACATATTAAGAAATAACGAGAGTAAAAAAAAAAGAAGTGGTATATTGAAATTTGTCCATTTAGCTTGTACTTGGGATGATCTAAGCCATAGATCATAATCTGAGGCCATCTTTACCATAGAATTAGAGGGGTGATTAGACCCATCTACTCCAGTAGTGGTTAGGTGGACCGCTAGATCTGGACTGTTCATCTTCAGCTTTGTGGAGGTTTCATATTGTGTAGACCGTCAGATCTTGAAGGCTCACTCTTCCGCATAGACTATTAGTGGTATCAGAGCGACTTAACAACGGATCTTCGATTTATTGTTTTCATCACGAAAGGTCAGTGGCCCTTTTTATTATATTATATATTTTATTTTAATTATACATCGATCATTTATATATTCGTTTATTATTATTTATTTTCTTCCTGAGGTATGAGAATTAAATAATGATAATAATAATCATAATATCAAATATACAATCTTTGGATTTACTTCCTATTGACCCCCCCCAAAAAAAGAAGATTAATCCTCAAGATTAGTAAAATTACACATTAGAGATTTGATAAAGGTTAAATATAATGACATACTATATAATGATTTGAGATAGAAATCAATAATAAGGGAGATATTAAGGGTTGAATGAAAAGAAGCTTTTTTAAAAATAAGCCCCTTTAATAGTCACCAATATCAGACATTGGAGATTTGATAAAGCTTAAATATAATGGTGTACTATATATTGATTTGAGATGGAAATCAATGATAAGAGAGAAATTGATGGTCGAACAAAAAGAAGCCTTTTTTTTTTTTAATAGGAAGCCTTTTTAATAGGCATCACCTATTAAGGGAATAATAACGGCGTGGGTTTATCATGTTCCTCTAATGAATATGTAGCTGGAATGTGCATCAATCTGCACTGTTATGATTGTGAGATCATTTTTTTAATGGGCCAGAAATTAACTTATCAAATTGATGGGTATGATATAGATGACCAAAAGTAAAATAATTAGTAATTAAGATCCATTTTATGGTGACTTTTTTAGGCCCCGTGTTTTGATTAATAAGGATTGGGATATGCATTTACTGCTGTAGACAAATTACTACTAATTATTCCATAACTATTGAAGGCCTGAAATCCCATTAAGTGAAATTAATAGATAACAATTTTATCTAAGCAATTGTTGTCTAAAGCCTCCTTAGACAGGTGGGCTCGTATCTGGACTTAGACCCTTTATTTATGTAGTAGCATTTTTATGAAGCTATCTAAATATGTATTTTGTATCAAAAAATAAAGAAACCATAATAAGCAATCCATGAGTGGTTGGAAAGCTCATATCGACTCCAAATTAATATATAAATTCAAATGGGCCATATCAAAAGCCCAATTCACTTTCTTTAAAGATTAAGTATATCTTATTAAGGGTTTTTTAATCAACCATTTGTGGGTTGATTTAAACCAAGTAATAGGAAATGACTTGGGGTTTTTTTTAAGCAAGATCTAACCTATAGTGCGGTCCGTTTTAATGATTAACGGTTAAATCTCTTAAAATGATAAAGATTGATGTATGTATTAAAATAATAAATAAATAAATAAATAATTTTTTATAATCTTGATTATGATATATCAGTATTATGAATGTAATCATTTAAGGTGAGCTACACATTTTTAAAGTTGGACAAGCAAATTGTATTTCTCACCTGTTTCTTGATTATTACATAAACGTCTGCATACATGTGAATGTAGTTTCCTTTATATCATTCTATTCACTATTGATCACGAGACGATTAGTGATCGAAAAGATCATCAATCATGATGAAAGGATCCATCATCAACAATGATCATTAATGTTAATGATCGGATCCATCACTAATAGACATGATCATTGGTGATGATAGAACTCTTTTTATATCTAAACACTTTTTTAGAAAAAATATGATGATAATGTTTATATGTGTGATATAATTAGGTTTGATGCGATTAGATTTAAGCCTATTTTTTATTAAAAAATAGAAAACTTAGTGCTAGAATGCTCCCTATATATAAAGGTTGTGCATAACCTGAGTGTGAGTTAAGTCTCCTCCACCAAATGATGCATGCAACTTGTAATGGAAGTTGAACGTTATATAAATATATTCTTATAAAAGATCAAATTCATCTTAAAAAGAGAACTTAATTGATCTACACCACATATTCAGGTATGTGGACTTTTAGATCTCGTTAAGATGTGTTGACTACTTTTATACCTTGAAAATTTGAATAACACGTTGAAACACTGATGATTAATTCCAATACCTTAGATCATAGATAAGTAGTGATACTTGATGCAATGCAGAGATGGTTACTAAAGCGTTAATCGCTGAATAACTCAAAGGTCAACAATTCGACAGTAACAACTATGAAGACTGGTCCTGCGCGGTGCAAAGCCTCCTGGACGAGGATGACATATCGCATATAAATGATGAGGTTCAAGAGGAACCTAATTGACTGAAGATGAAAATTTAGAAAAACATAGGGCTGCAATGAACCGCTACAATAAGTGGTGTAAACAAAATCGTTTTGCCCGTAATGTCCTAATTAGCATAATGCACAAAGAACTTATACCGACGTATGAAGTGCATGACATTGTTAAAGGAATCTGGGAAGCACTGAAAAATGCATATGCGTAGAGTTAGATGCAAAAGTTCAGACAATGGAATTAGAATTCTAGAAATACAGGATGCTAGTCGGTTGCCCTATCAAAAATCATATCCATAAGATGGAGTAGATGATAGGTGCCCTTAGGAATGCTAGGTGCAAATTGACTAAAAATCAAAAGATAATAGTAATGCACCGTTCCTTACCCGAATCTTGAGCCTCAATCAAAAGAATTCTAAACCATACTAATTTTATCACTATATTTAGAAACTTTTGTGGCCATTTGGTATGAGAGGTTGAAATGAATGCAATTCAACCAGGTTCGGCCAAAGCCTTTACAACAGAGACCCAAAAGTAGAAAGCTAACAATAAACGATACAAAGCTTACAAGAAGGTGAAAAAGAATGACCAAGAACATAAGTCCACAGCACCTCCAAATTTCAAGAAGGGGAATGGAAAGAAGAGGCAGAAAAAGGCAAACGTAATTTGCTTCGTTTGCGGAAACTTCTGCCATTATGCCTGGCAGTATGCCCATAAAAAGACGGTAATTTCTAAGTCATTAGATACTTTGTATGTATGTGTTTGTTCTGAAATCCTTTTCATTGATACTATATCTAACAAGTGGATTTTGGATTCAGGCGCAACAAATCACGTGACACGAAGTCGCCAATGACTCAAGGAATTCCGACCTGTAACCATGGGAAGTTATAAGTTGTATATGAAAAATAATGTTGTTGAAGACGTACTAGGGATTGACGTTTACTATTTCCATACGCACATAGGACGAATAATAATCCTTTGTGATACTCTTTATGCACCAAGCATGCGTTGAAATTTAATTTCGGTTTCTAGGTTATTAATTGATGGGTTTGACACGATTTTCATTAAGACTCAATAACCTCATCTTTACATGGAAAAATTTAATTTCAGATTTATTTATTCTTGACATAAATAGTGATAATGCACCTCTTGCTTTATCTGCTATGTTAAATGAAACTGTAATATCTGAATCTCTAAAATGACATGCGAGGTTAGGTCACATTGGAAAGGATCATATAATCATACTAGTACGTTCTGGTCTGTTGGATTCATTATCCAAAGTTGATTTGTCATTTTGTAAACATTGTGTGTTCGGGAAAACTTTGAAGAAACTATTCCCTAAAGCGGCTAGGTCCAAGGGCCAACTAGAGATAATCCATTCAGATATCTATGGACCCTTGAATGTACATGCTAGAAATGGATGTCAATACTTTATAACTTTCATTGACAATTACTCACGCTATGGATATGTATATCTCATCTCACACAAATCCGAGGCTTTTTATTGTTTTCTTAAATATAAAGCTGAGGTGGAAAATCAGCTTGAGAAAAAGATTAAAATCCTTCCATCTGATAGAGGTGGCAAGTATACATCTAAAACATTCAAATCATATTATGAAAATGTTAGCATTGTTCGGCAGTACACAATGGCTTATACTCCACAACAAAATGGTGTTATAGAGAGAAGGAATAAAACACTATTGGACATTGTTAGATCGATGATGGCACAAGCCAATCTCTCTATCACATTCTGGAGAGACGCACTATTAACAATCGTCTAAGTCCTTATAGAGTCCCATCTAAATATATTCCTAAGACACTATATGAGATGTGGTATGGGAGGATTCCTACTCTAGCTTACTTACGCCCTTGAGGATCTTTGGGATATGTTTTACTACCTGCTCCGCATAGAAGTAAACTTGATAGTAAAACTATTGAATGCATGTTTATAAGGTACCTTATACATTCAAAGGGATACGTTCTAGTTTATGAGGACAATGGACGATGGATTGCGATAGAATCTCGAGAAATGACCTTCGTTGAAAATAGATACCCTGGCCGTATGAAGCAAAAGGTTCCAATAGAACTTTTTGAAATTTCCGATGTATCTTAAGAGAGTGGGAGTTCTGCTACTCAAAATGATGATGCTCTTATAGTTTGTCAAGACAGTGGGAGAACATCTCAGCAGACTCCTGAGTTTGATATTGCGGTTGATGATGATGAACCTGATTCTTATCAAGATGCATTATTATCTTCTAACTTGGCCGAATGGGTGACTACTATGAACGAAGAGATCTCTTCTATGGAGAAGAATAAAGTCTAGGAACTTATATATCTACCTTCCAATTGCAAAACGATAGGTAATAAGTGGGTACTCAAGATCAAAAGAAAGGAAGATGGTACACTGGACAAGTATAAAACATGATTAGTTGCTAAAGGTTTCACACAGAAAGAAGGCATTGATTATGAGGAGACTTTTTCACCTGTTACAAAGTTCTCCTCAATCCGCATGATCTTGTCCATTGTCGCAAGTTTAAACTTAGAGTTATATCATATGGATGTAAAGACCGCATTCTTAAATAGTGACTTGGCTGAAGAGATATACATGTAACATCCCATGAGTTATGTAGACATAAAGCATCCAAAGAAAGCCTGCAAGTTGTTGAAATCTATCTATGGGCTGAAACAATCTTCAAGACAATGGTACATGAGGTTCCACTTAGCTATCACTACTTTTAGATTCACAATGAGTGAAGAAGATCATTAAGTATATATAAAACGATCTGGAAGATCTTTTCTGATACTATCTTTATATGTGGACGATATCCTATTGGTTGGTAATGACATGCAATTATTGATATTGACTAAAGATTGGTTAAACTCAAACTTTAAGATGAACGATCTTGGTGAAGCTAATTTTATTCTTGAGATAAAAATCACCAGGGATCGACGGAAGAAATTTTTAGACTTGTCTCAAGCCACCTATATACAAATGATCTTAGAGCGGTTCAGGATGGAAAATACAAAAGCTGTTGAAACCCCTATGGACAAAGCTACCAATTTAGACAGAAAATCGTGTCCCTAGGCTGAAGCTGAAAAATTAGCTATGTCCTCAGTACCTTATGTAAGTGCAATAGGGAGCTTAATGTATGTTATACTTTGCACCAGACCGGATATTAGTTATGCAGTTGGCATAGTCACCCGTTATTAGAGTAACCCATGACAATCTCATTGGCAAGCCGTCAAACGTATATTTTGCTATCTTAGAGGAACAAAAGACCTAATGTTATGTTATGAAGGCATGAGTCTCGAACTCAAAAGATATTTTGATGCTGCTTAGGGTAATGACGCTGACGAGGGAAAGTTTACTTTAGAATATGTCTTCTTACTTGGAGGGGGAGCTATCTCATGGTCGAGTAAGAAACAGACATCCACAACTCTTTCATCTATGGAGGCCGAGTACATTGCATGTTGTATTACAGTTCAGGAGTGTGTATGGGTTCGCAGATTTTTACTAGGTTTGGGTGTTGTACCGAGCGTTCGTCAGCTTATATCGCTAAAGATAGACAATACTTCTGCCATGGACTTAACAAAGGACCCTAAACACCATCAGAAGTCTAAGCACATTGATATCAAGTATCATTACATCTGTGATCAAGTGAGAGATAAGAAGGTCGCCCTCAGCTAAATTTCTAGTAAGAAAATGATGGTTGATCCCATGACAAAACATATATCTAAAGATCTATTTCAGGTTCACGTCAGGCAGATGGGATTGAGGAGAGCTTAAGTGATATGTTTGTATCTAGTACATTTGATCTTTCATTAATGAATAACACATTCCATTTATTCAATATTGAGTACTTATATAGATTAGGTATGTAAATCATCAACATTTTACATGAGATCATGTAGGATTTATATTTTTTTGTCGGCAGGTCGGTTAGCCACTCACAAGGGTTGACTAACCTTGAATGTACAAGAGAGGTACATTTAGGGTGATGTTCATACACTGAGGTATGAACTTCTCTTTATTGTGAATAATAAACGATGAGGATATGAGTGGGTCATATCCACCTATAATCGTAAAAGATTGAAGATGAGACTAATCAAGTCGAATAATATAATCGCATCATTACTTTTCATGCGATTAATGTTATGGCCTAAATTAATAGCCAGGTTGTGAGGTTATAAGATGAGTCATACCTCATGTAGAATGACTTGCGTATTGTAGACCTGACAAACACCTAGTATTGTATACTTTATGACGTGGATTGTAACCACGTGCTGAGACCTTTTTACTTACAGATTATTTTGATTCAATCTAATCATTGCAACGTGTGAGTAGCCAGTCCCGTAGGTAACTCTTTGTGTCCTTAGCTACCCTCCTCTTATGTATAGGACGATGAGATTGAGTGTCGCTACTTTAGTGTACTATGACGAAAGGTCCTTTATTGGTCAGACTCAGTTACGCTAAGAAAGCAACTGATTGATTTCAAATTACACATTTACGTGGGGAAGATCCCGTGACAGCTACACCAAGTTTCTAGAACTATAAATACGCACTTGAAGACTTATCTGCTGACAGTATCGAGTTTTTTATAGACTTTTACAAGCACATTCTTTCTTAAAAGTGTGTGTGTGTATATATATATATATATATATATATATATATATATATATATATATATATATATATATATTGCTTTAAATTGATTTAAGTCAAAGTTTGTAAAAATCGAGTTTTCAGAATAATTCGATAAGCTGGATAAGTGCGTATATTGGCCGAGTACTCTAGATCGAAAGTTAACTCTATTCGGTGTGGTCATGCGGACTAGAACAGGCATTACAAAGCTTGGGTTATTGAGTATTAGTTAGGTGGTCACTTAGTACTTAAACACCTGTGAGAATATTACAATGATCCAGCTGGTCCTACACATCTGATTCTTTTGATCATGATGTTTAATTTTGATTGTTATTAGGCAAGTTAGATGAACAAATTTTTTTGTGCCTATCCTACAATGTGATTGAGTAAGAAATGTTGGACATACGCTAGTGGGGCCCACTGGTGGGCAATCACTAATGGTGGGTCCCATGAGGTTAGGTCTCTTTTTATTAATCATTTTTTTCTTCCATTTGAAGTTGAATTTCAAATTTAACTTTAAATAAAGATTTAGATGAGGTAGGGATAAGACTGAATAGTTTCTGGTCTCATCCAAACTCCCCATCCTTCCCTATAAATGGGAAGATGCTCTCTCGTGAATAACATATTAAGAAACAATGAGAGTAAAAAAAAAGAAGGAAAGTGGTATATTGAAATTTGTCTATTTAGCTTGTACTTGGGACGATCTAAACCATAAATTGTAATCTGAGGTCATTTATACCGTAGAATTAGAGGGGTGATTAGACCCATCTGCTCCAGTAGTAGTTTGGCGGACAACTAGATCTAAACCGTTCATCTTCGACTTTGTGGAGCTTCCATATCGTGTAGACCGTCAGATCTTGAAGGCTCACTCTTTCGCATAGACTTTTAGAGTCAAGTTAAGACACCGAAAACATGTGTAAATAAGAACACACTTTTTTTTAACAAAAAAGTGTTCACTATCAAATGTGAGGATTGTTCAATAAATCTGATTTTAGAACTGTGATTTAGAAACAATGACATCTGATTTAATTTGGGTTCTACGGATCCCCGGATCCACAAAGATCAGTGGATCTCTGGCTCTAGTGCCCACCTTGATGTATGTGTTGTATATCCACACCGTCCTACCTTTTGCTGGTTCATTTTAGGGCATGAGTTAAAAAATGATGAAGATCCAAATCTCAATTAGACTACACTTAGAGGAAATAGTGGTGATTAACCTTTAAAAACTTCTCATAGGCCACAAAAGTTTTCGATGAAGCTGATATTTGTAATCTCCCTTTATTTAGGTATGCGTGACCTTATCAACAGGTTGTATGGCAAATAAACATTATGGTGAGCCATATGATGTTGTTAATGGTGCTATTTAATCAGCACTATTTCTTGTTGTATGGTCCACCTGAAATTTGGATGTGCTCTTTAAAATGAGCTGGAAAATCAGATGGATGGCGTGGACATTCAACATATATCAATGTGGGCCCACACGGATCCACCGAATCCGTTCACCTTTAATTTGAGATACATGTATAATCTTTTAGTGCTTTTATATCAAGCGTTATACTCTGGTAGAGTGTCAAATACTCTTGACTCTTTAATAAAAACAAACCACTGATTTCCGGCATTAACTATCTCGTCTTTTTTTTTTTGCCCACTAGATATTTGCGTCCAATGCATCTACGTGTTCCTCACGATGAAGAAGGAATGATCATTATCTAAAACTCTTCTGGTCTACACGTATGAAAGACTAAATGACAGCAATCATCATACAGTAACATTCATGCAGAATTTGAAACTGATTGAAATTTCTAGTGCTGGTACAGATAAAATCCTTGAAAGGGCTGAAATCAGCACTCTGGAAACAAAACTCTCCTTATTTGAAACGGTATACAAGACCCCACAAATTATGATAAAAGATTACAGTGATTGTTGCAAAAATATTGATTTTAATAAAATATATTTCAAATACTAAAATAATATATAATATATAAAAGTTGTTTTGAAAAAACACTTTTCTATGGGTTTTTGGGAATAGTCTCACATGGAAAAGAGAAGAGAAAAAACTGTGGTTCATATAAAGGATGTGGAGTATTATAATATTTACCTACCTAGTCCGTGGACTATGGACCTTGCGTGTTCTAGTGCGTAGCAATGGAACACCCGCGCGCGCGTTCGGTCTCGGGCTCGGGCTCAGGCACGGGCATGGGCATGGGCTCGGGCTCGGTCATGGTCTTGGTCTAGGGCTCGGTGTGAGGGCGTGGGCATGTGAGGCAGTGTGGCTGTAGAGGTGCTAGTGGCGCACTTCGCACATCCGCATCGTGTCGCAGAGGGTCGCCCCTTCGCGACCTTGAGCGAGACGTGTGCGAGTCGCGATGCGACTAAGTGGCTATGGCGGGTGGCTGGTTAGCAGAGAGACTAAAGGACTGAGAGAGAAATCTCTCAGTATAAATAGAGGGACTGAAAAGAGCTGTTGCAACAGAAACTGTAACATAAGGTCCAGCTGTAACTGCTGCATGGCTAGCCCGACAGCTAGAAAACGGCTAGCTGTTGTCTCACAACAGTCAACATGCAGCAGCTTAATGGCTCATGCACAACAGTCAGAAAACGGCCATAAAACAGCTAGTTTTCCAACAGCCAGAAATGGCTTAATGGAATTTAAGTCTCTAGACCATAACCCCCTAGCCACCATAGCCTATAAAAGGAGGACCTGGATGGGTTTCCAAACCATCTCAACTCACTCCAGCAAACCCATACGAACTGAGATAGCCAGCCCCTCTCCACTCATATATTCTAGTGTTTCCAGCAACGTAGCAAGGCTTAAACCTTAGCTTGAAGAACAGACCAGCGGTGTAGTCTAGGACGGTTCAACTGAACCAATGGCTGAAGATTTGAACTGACCTGTGCAGAAGTCGAAATGACTTTTTCTCTTCTTTTCTTCTTCTCTTGGGATTTTTCCTTTATACTATAATACTGCCAGAAAGTGGGTAATTAAGTTCCATTTGGTGGGCCTTCGTGTTTGCTGAACGCAGACCCACACCAGGCTCGTTGTATCCTAGAAGCTATTTTCCTGCAACCTATCAGCATACTCAATTCACTTGAGTAGGTGCAAATAATGCTTTAAGGACAGCGTTTCAAACGTGCTTCAGCCTGTCCTGATTTCTGATTATTTTGTAATTTTCAGTTTCCACATTATATAGAAATACATTAATCTGTATAATTTCCAACAATCTTAAAGCGTTATTTCTCTGATGGAAGTCGACAGTGTTTCATCCATCAAGTTGATGAATCAGGACTTGATGCGTCTTGATCGGTTCGATGGAACCAATTTTACAAGATTGCAAGACAAGATGAAATTTCTCCTGACGGCGCTGAAGATCTATTACATTTTAGATCCAAATTTACAAGCACTACCTGAAGCATCTGACAAAGACACACCTGAACAAGTAGCTGCCCGCACCAAAAGAGCCGAAGACGAACTCTTGTGTCGAGGACACATTCTGAACACTCTCTCCGACCGCCTGTACGATCTGTACCAACAGACGTCATCAATAAAGGAGATCTGGGCTGCTCTGGAATTCAAATACAAGGCTGAAGAAGAAGGTACCAACAAGTTTCTCATCGCCAGGTATTTTGACTTCAGCATGGTAGATAATAAACCGCTGCTGCCCCAAATCCAAGAACTGCAGCTAATAGTAAATAAAATCAAAGCGATAAAAATTGATCTTCCTGAATCATTCCAAGTCGGGGCTATAATCACCAAATTGCCACCGATGTGAAAAGACTATAGAAAGAAGTTTTTGCATAAAACCGAGGACTACACACTGGAACAAATCCAGAAATACCTCAGGATTGAGGAAGAATCCTGTAACCATGCTAGAAAAAATGATAACGAGAATACCTCGTCCAAGGTATATGCTGTAGAAAATACTAATAACAAACATCCCGAGAAGGACGATTCCCTAAAACCTAAAAAAGGAAAATTCAAGAAGAACACCCAAAAGAAGAACGGAAATTTCAAGGGCCCATGCCATGTCTGTGGAAAAACCGGGCACTATGCTCGAGTATGCCGCTATCACAAATCTAAAAAAGAGGCAAGTGCAGTAGAAGAAGGTGATGTCGTGGTTATGATCACTGAGGTGAATACCAACCAAGGCAAAGTTCCAGGCTAGTGGAATGATACTGCCGCTACTGTACATGTGTGCTACGATAAATCAATCTTTAAAACCTATGAGGAATTGACCGATGGTCAAGAAGTCCAAATGGGTAATGAAGTCCGATTGAAGGTCATCGGTAAAGGAACTGTCGAACTGATATTCACCTCTGGAAAGAAAGTGATTCTAACTAATGTACTGCACGTCCCAGACATGAAGCGGAACTTAGTTTCTGGGGATCTTCTGGGAAAACCAGGCATACGAGTGGTGTACGAATTAGGTAAACTGATTCTGTCTAAAAATGAGAATTTTGTCAGAAAGGGATATGCTTGTAACATAATAGTTAAGTTTTCTCTGAATGAAAGTAGCACTTCTACGTATATGGTTGAATCTGCTGGACTGTGGCATGATAGACAGCCCATATAGGGTATAGTACCTTGAAGTTCATGGCTAAGAATGGTTTAATCCCATACATAGATAATGAAACCGAAAAATGTGAAGTGTGCATAAGATCCAAAATGATAAAGAAACCTTTTCCAAGTGTTGAAAGATCGTCTCAAGTATTGGATCTTGTGCATAGTGATATCTGTGAGTTAAACGGCATTCTTACTCGTGGAGGTAAAAGGTACTTCATAACCTTTATAGATGATTGCTCTAAGTATGTGTATGTGTACCTATTAAAGAGCAAAGATGAAGCATTAAACATGTTTAAAATATATAAAGCAGAAGAAGAGAATCAACTGAATAAGAAAATAAAAATTCTCCATAGCGATAGAGGAGGAGAATACTTCTCCAATGAATTCGATAACTTCTGTGAAGAACATGGACTAATACATCAATGTACAGCGCCATACACACCTCAACAAAATGGAATAGCTGAAAGAAAGAATAGAACATTAGTATAAATGGTCAACTCAATGCTAATAAGAACAAAGTTGCCACTAAGTCTATGGGGAGAGGCACTGCTTGTAGCATGCCATATAATAAACAGAATTCCATCTAAAAAATATAAAATATCTCCATATGAAACATGGAGAGGTAGAAAACCTAACCTATGATATCTAAAAGTGTGGGGGTGTCTTGCATATTGTAGAACCCCTAATCCAAAAAGAACTAAGTTAGGACCAAGAGCTATTAAGTGCGCTTTCGTAGGGTATGCACAAAATAGTAAAGCTTATAGACTTCTAGATATAGAGTCTAATACAATAATAGAATCAAGAGATGTTGAGTTCTTTGAGAACTCATTATCCTTGGAGTCAAAGGATAATGAAATCCAAACTTCTAATAGAGAACCAGATAGCATAGCTCCACACATAGTGAAAGCTCCTATTGAGCCTTGTAGGAGTCAAAGGACAAGAATAGAGAAGAGTCTAGGATATGACTATATAGACTCATAACGTGTCATTTTTCATCTTATAGAAGGAGATAGAGAAAATGTCATGAGGAAAATACCTATAGTAATGACTATAGAAGATGATCCTAAAACATATAAAGAGGCCGTATCCTCTAGAGACTCAGCTTTTTGGAAAGAAGTTATAAACGATGAAATGAAATCTATACTATCAAATCAAACATGGGAACTAGTTAACTTACCTCCAGGTTCTAGACTTATAGGTTGTAAGTGGGTATTTAGGAAGAAATATCACACTGATGGGACTATCCAAACCTTTAAAGCTCGACTAGTAGCTAAAGGTTTTAGACAAAAAGAAGGGATAGATTACTTTGATACACTCTCCTGTAACTAGGATAACATCCATTAGGATATTATTTACGCTAGCTTCTAATCATCTTCACATCCACCAAATGGATGTAAAGACCGTATTCCTGAATGGTGACCTCAACGAGGAGGTATATATGGAACAACCTGAAGGATTTGTTCTACCACGAAATGAAAACAAAGTATGTAGATTAGTCAAATCTTTATATGGATTAAAACAAGCACTAAAATAGTGACATGAGAAGTTTAATTCCAAAATACTATCTCATGGTTTCATACATAATGTAGCTGACAAATGCATATATTCTAAAGTAGATGGTAGTTACATCATTATTATTTGTTTGTATATTGATGACATGTTAATAATAAGTAATAAAATGGAAGGTGTGACTGAAATAAAGAGGTTTCTATCTTCCGTATTTAAAATGAAGGATCTTGGACAAGTTGATACCATTCTTGGTATCAAAGTTAAAAAATATTGTGGGGGTTATGCTTTGTGTCAATCTCATTATATTGAGAAGATACTAAACAAGTTTAACCATCTAAATATAAAAGAAGCAAAGACCCCATTTGATCCAAGTATCAAGCTAAAAAAAAATACTGGAAGAATAGTTGCACAATTAGAATATGTGAGTGCTATAGGGAGGCTTATGTATGCTATGCAATGCACTAGACCTGATATTGCATATGCTGTGAGTAAACTTAGTAGGTTTACTAGTAACCCCAGTACTGAACACTGGAATGCAATAAGTAGAGTCCTTAGTTACTTAAAAGCAACCAAAGCCTTAGGACTTTTTTATTTAGAGTTTCCGACCGTATTGGAAGGATATACCGATGTGAGATGGATACCGAGTGCAGGGGACAACAAGTCTACTACAGGGTGGATATTCACCCTTGGAGGTGCAGTTGTATCTTGGGGATCCAAGAAACAGACTTGCATAACGCATTCGACTATGGAGTCTGAATTTATAGCCCCGGCTGCAACACGCAAAGAGGCTGAGTGGCTAAGTGATCTTCTATTAGAAAATCCTTTCTGTGTAAAGCCTATATCGGCTGTGTCACTACATTGTGATAGTGAAGCCACATTAGCTAGAGCTTATAGCGGCACTTATAATGGTAAGTCTAGACATATTAGTCTTCGACATGATTATGTCAGACAATTGATTCGAGATGGAATCATTGCTATTTCTTATGTGAAATCAAGCAATAACCTGGCAGACTCTTTCACTAAACCTCTACCGAGAGAGGTAGTAAAGGTTACATCAGAGGGATGGGGTTGAAACTCTTCAACCAAAGTTCCACCAGTGATGGTAACCCAACCTAAAGTTAGAAAATCTCTAATTTTGGGTTTAATGGGTAAGAACAAGTCACTGATATGTGGAAAGTTTTTAGCATTAAATTATAAAACCTCATCCATAATAGATAAGTGCTGAGCGTTACGATAAAGGGTTGAGTCTTAGAACTCTTAATGTAATCCAGTCTATAAGGACAAGTATCTTATAGTAATGGAGACACTGGAAGGATTTCACCTATATGAACATAGAGATGGTGCCGTCTCTCATGAGAGTTAGGAGTTTTCTCTCGGGATCGTTCACGAATTAGGATAAGTACATGGCCATTAATTGTGCTGAGCAAGATTGTGGGAACTCTAATAAACACATAGCGAATATGTGTGTGGTATTTTCAATTCTGTTATCTATGAATAATTGGTTTAAAGCTGCGGTAACCAGTCATTTCGACAGAGTTTTGAAATACTTACACTAAGGAAAGATTAAAATCGAAAGATATCTTTCTTTATACATATATGCAAATTATTCTGGCAGTATTGTTTAATTGAGAAAATAATTTTATAAAATCAAGTGGGGGATTGTTGTAAAAATATTGATTTTAATAAAATATATTTCAAATACTAAAATAATATATAATATATAAAAGTTGTTTTGAAAAAACACTTTTCTGTGGGTTTTTGGGAATAGTCCCACATGGAAAAGAGAAGAGAAAAAACTGTGGTTTATATGAAGGATGTGGAGTATTATAATATTTACCTACCTAGTCCGTGGACTATGGACCTTGCGTGTTCCAGTGCGTAGCACTGGAACACCCACGCGCGCACTCGCGCTCGGGCACGGGCTCGGTCTCGGTCTCGGTCTTGGTCTCGGGCACGGGCTAGGTGCGAGGGAGTGGGCATGTGAGGCAGTGTGGCTGTAGTGGCGCACTTTGCACTTCGCACGTCCGCATCGTGTCGCAGAGGGTCACTCCTTCGCGACCTTGAGCGAACCGGAGCGAGACGTGTGCGAGTCGCGGTGAGACTAAGTGGCTATGGCGGGTAGCTGGTTAGCAGAGAGACTAAAGGACTGAGAGAGAAATCTCTCAGTATAAATAGAGGGATTGAAAAGAGCTGTTACAACAGAAACTGTAACAGCTGAGCCATTAGTGTAGGGTCTAGCTGTAACTGCTGCATGGCTAGCCCAATAGCTAGAAAACGGCTAGCTATTGTCTCACAACAGTCAGCATGCAGCTGCTTAATGGCCCATGCACAACAGTAAAAAAATGGCCATAAAACGACTAATTTTCCAACAGCCAGAAATGGCTTAATGGAATTTAAGTCTCTGGACCATAACCCCCTAGCCACCATAGCCTATAAAAGGAGGACCTGGATGGGTTTCCAAACCATCTCAACTCACTCCAGCAAACCCATACGAACTGAGACAGCCAGCCCCTCTCCACTCATATATTCTAGTGTTTCCAGCAACGTAGCAAGGCTTAAACCTTAGCTTGAAGAACAAACCAGCGGTGTGGTCTAGGACGGTTCAACTGAACCAGTGGCTGAAGATTTGAACTGACCTGTGCAGAAGTCGAAACTACTTTTTCTCTTCTTTTCTTCTTCTCTTGGGATTTTTCCTTTATACTGTAATACTGCCAGAAAGTGTGTAATTGAGTTCCATTTGGTGGGCCTTCGTGTTTGCTGAACGCAGACCCACACCAGGCTCGTTGTATCCTAGAAGCTATTTGCCTACAACCTATCAGCATACTCAATTCACTTGAGTAGGGGCAAATAACGCTTTAAGGACAGTGTTTCAGACGTGCTTCAGCCTGTCCTGATTTCTAATTATTTTGTAATTTTTAATTTCCACATTATACAGAAATACATTAATCTGTATAATTTCCAACAGTGATCGTGCAAATCTAACCATCAAATCAGAAAACTTTTGCATGTTGAATGAATTAAATTTCAAAATTCATGGCCAAAGGCCAGAATAAGTTTGGTAGTAGACTCAAGCCACGAATAAAAGAAAAGGACTGGTCATAGCCCGAAGTCATTTGATGTTATGAGAAGCGGCGCTTTTGCCTCTTTCTTCCATTGCCGCACCTCATCCATGCAAGCATGGGACCACCCTTTTCATATGCTCCAGTTTCTCCAATACCATCATTCCCTTATTCCCAACATGTATCGTTTATCTTCCTCCTGTCTTATATCGGGCACCATACCGCTCGTGTTGGTCTTTCAGATCTGGGATCTGGACGTTCAGGATCGTCAGTCTCATCAACTATGAATTCTATCCTCCGCCTCCTTAATATGGTGATTGATCCTGGTTATTTCTCTCATCAACAAGTTTTTTGTACCAATGAAGGATTCGTGCTCACCCTTCAACATTAGGGAATTTTTTGCCATTTTCCTTCAATCCTTGAAGAATGCGGCCACTTCCTTGAAACCTCCCCTAGCGGCGTGATAATCAAGAATAATCGATATCATTTCCCCCACATGGTCGTGTTTTGAATCCCAATCGTCACTAGGATAAAATGCTCCATGGAATTCTTCGATGACCTTGGGAACCATGTTCAAATTCTGGCGAGAGGGTAAATATTAGACAACTCTCGTTCCAAGATGACAGACACATCTTTTTAGCCCATTGATGTCGTTTCTTTCTTACGGGCTTCCCAAGATCTTGCATAAGCTTATCTGAGCTTCAAGACGTCTTGATCTAGAAAATCCAGAAAGCCCAAAGAACTGTTGAATTCCACTGTGGACGGATCGAGGGAAGGGGTAGAAGAATGACCATTTAGTCGGTGGCCAATCATCTTGAACGCGTTAGAACGTCCAAACAAAACCAGTCCAGATTCATCCAGCAGATCCATTTTCCATGTTATTTTCCAGATTCATCCAGCAGATCCATCCTCCTTGGCATTTCCAAATTCATCCAGATCCATCCTCCTTGACATCTATAGGTTCATCCATATCCATGGAGTATGTTGATTTCTTCAGAAAACTGTTTGGCTGCCCAATGCCATTTATCATTTTTAGAAATCTTTAGAGTCTTCACTCCGGGTGAATGTATTAGACAGGGACAGTAATGTCTTTTGTAATCTCTAGTTAAACCTAAAAATAGGAGTGGTGTGATCGTGTAGCTAGGGCTGTACATGAGCCAAGCTAGCTCGAAAAGCTCGCTCGCCTCGGCTCAATCTAGCTTGGCTTGAGTTGACTCGAACTCGGCTCGGCTCAGCTCAAAGCTTGAGCACGATTCGGGCTCGACTCGAATATATATGATATTATAGTTAAAAAAAGGTTAAACCCTTTCCCTTCCTTACCTAACCCATCGCGCCCGAGCTCCAAAGTCGCCCCCATCTCTCTCTCTCTCTCTTTACTTGGCCACTCTCGCGAGCTCAACTCAGTATCTACCCGACTTGTCTCAACCGTACAACCTGCACTCAGCCACTTGCTCGAGCTCTCTCTCTCTCTATCTCTATCTCTCTCTCTCTCTCAGCACCAATGACAAGGTACCTTTATAGCTCTATCTAATATTGTATATATATTATTAATTGAATAATTCATTTAGGAGTAGGGTCGGGTGTGGGTTGGGTTAGTTGGGTTGGGTGGCTAGGTTGAGTCGGGTGTCGATTGGGTCAGGTTGCTGGGTTTAGTCAAGTGCAGGTTGGGTGGGTTGGGTTGGGTTGGAAGCAGGCTCGACTCAACTCGAGGTAAGCTCGAATCGATTCAATCCACTAGCTCGCCTCGAGCTCAACTCGAAATGTTTGGCAAACAAGCCAAGCTCCAATGATAAGCTCAAAGCCGAGCTCGAGGAGAGCACGGACGAGTCAAGCCAAGCTTAACCCACCTCAACTCAGCTCGGCTCAATGTGCAACCCTACATGTAGCTATATCAAGAAAAGCAATAAGTGCTTCTCATTACAGCAGTAGCAGTCTACATCAAGTCCTTCACATTACAGCAGTAACTTTGTTAAAGAAAAAAATATAATATACTATATTTTTCTTTTTCTCCCTTGTATGTGAGTTGCACTTGTCACCATTTGGGCTTTGTAAAGCCAAAAAACTGGTATCAGAGCCAGGTTTCTTTTTCTTGAGGTTCCTGGTTGAAGTTGGCAGCAGTTTCCAGCCAACATAATTTTATTTTATTTTTGGAAAAATTTGTTTAAGAAGTTCAAAAAAATAAAAGTAAATAAATAAATAAATAACTAATCAAAATTCTATTCCATCCCTCTCTCCTTTCCTTCTCTAAAAATTAAATTGTCTGGGTTGTCTTGAGGCTTAGTAAAGCCAATTTATTTTACCTATAAAGAGCTTGTTCGTGTAAAGATGGCCACCACAATCCACCCACAGATTTCAAAGTTTTCTAAGGACAAATACAAAAATTAGTGCATTCAGATGAAGTGTAAGGCCCGTATCCTAATTCATAATGTTCCTTAGACTTCCGCGATCATTCCCGTTGAATTCCAGTAATTCGTGACCTATAATCGACGTTTGTGCACGACCCTAAGTCGTATCCCTTAGATTTGAGTCGGTCAATCCGAGACTTGTACTATTGTGACCACACAATCACCGTGGTTCCAATGCCGCCTATTACGCACCGATTCGATACCTTGGCCAGGAGATGTGGGCCCGCATTCAGTTCGAGAAAACACCGCGCTTTTGCAATCCCAAGAGAATCTCTATGACATGTCCCATCAATCAATCACCTCATGTTAAGTATAAGAGCAACCCCAAAGTCAACTCTCTCCCTCTCTCTCTCTCTTACACACCCATACATGTCAAGTACATCTATCAACTCACATCCATCACTCACACCCATCACCTCTCTTACAACCACCCCTTCTCTCTCTCTTTCTCTTCACATGTTCCAAGCAACCAAGGAGGTGCACGTCCAAGCACTTCCAAGAGAGAAAAGAGTGTGTTGTGTGGCCCACTTCCCATCCCAAAATCCATCATCCTAGCCCTTCATTTCTCATCATCTTCCATCAAAGTGAGACACAAGAAGATTAGCGTTCCATCCAACCAAGAAGATTGAACGGTATGTGCTTTATAGTCGTAGATTTAATGCTTTGATGATGGGTCAAGTGAGGCCTACCGATTGATGGTATGGATCTCACTTTGGACTTAAGATGTGGCCGATGGCCCATTATGATCACATGATCATTTCATGATGGGGCCAATCTTCATGAACCCCATCATGATGTTTACTTTCTTAGTTGACTAAGGGTCATCTAGACCTTCCATTTTGGTGGAGAAGGAATCTCCACCATTGATTTTGATTTGGTGGGTCCACATGTAAAGGGACCCACATAATGAATGTTGTATGCATGGAAGGGAGGGCCCATAGTGTCGAGGTCCCTGCATCACACATGTCTCTTTTTGTTTCTCTCCCTCTCTCCCTTGTTGTGTTTGATCATGGCCCACCTTGTGATATGATTCACATCCATGTCGTCCACCTTCACGAGACCCACTTGATGGACGGGTTGGATCTACACCGTCCTGGCCATGTGGGCCCTACCTTATGGTGATGGAAAACACAAATATCAGATTGATCCAAATCCCCGTCCATGTGGGACTGACCTTGATAATATATTCAGACCGTCCATCCAGCATCCCTGGATGTTGGACGTGGGTTCAGTGAAGTGTGAATAGATAGTGGGATGTACTAACAGCAACAAAAACTATAAGCTTGCTTTAAGGTTTTTGCATGGGCCGCTCATGTAGGTCCCATCTTGATTTTTGGATTTAATCCACGCCATCCATCCCATTCCCCAGCTCATTTTAGGTGTTGAGCCGAAATATGAGGCCAATCCGATAATCAAGCGGGCCATACCATAGAAAATAGCAATATTGACCGTTAAAGGCTGTTTGGACCCACTCTAACGTTTTTATGCACCGAAACATGCCGAATATTAGGCTTGTTTGGTCCGTATTGAGTCTTAGAATGCATTGGTTGGGTTGGATTCTCCTGATGTGGGCCCCACTTATGAAAAACCTCAGAAAAACTGTTTTTAAAAAAAATATATACATCAAGCAGCAGGTGCTGCTGCTGCCTGGAGGATGTAATGGGCAAGGATGTGGGTCCCAACCGTGGCCCCCACCATGATGTGTGAGAACATCAACACCGTGCATTTGGTGGCCCCCTTCTAGTTGTGGGCCACCCCAAAAATCAGCCATATACTCAGGTCAGGTGGCCCACATAGCAGGGAATAGTGAGGATTGAACGTCTGTCATTGCAACCCTTTTGTTGTCACAGAAGTTTTGGATCAATATGAAATTTATTTTTCCTCTTCAGGTCCCTGTGACCTTATTAACAGATTGGATGGTAGATAAATGTTATGGTGGGCCCCACGTGGGACCCACTGATGTATGTATTGTAATCCACACCTTCCACCAGTGTGGACCCCACCATGAGGTATGTACTTTATTTATGCCGTCCATCCCTATGGGACCCACCATGATGCATGTGTTCCATCCAAACCGTCCAACCATTTTGAAAGATAATTTTAAGGCTTGTGATAGAAGAAAAATGAGACAGATCCAGTTATCAGGTGGACCATATTATAGAAAAATAGTGGGCTTGAACATCCACCATTAAACCATTGGGCTTCAAAATTTGGACCAATATGATAATTATTTTTCCTCTAAATCCAGGTCTTTATGACCATATGAATAGGTTGGATGGGAAATAAACCCTATGGTGGGGCCCACTGGAATTTAACCGTGGAAATCATTATCACCACGGTTAGATATGATATGGTCCAGTTGATCTTTTGACATGATTTATTTTTATATAATACTCTATATTGACTTCTAAAAATAGATGAATTCGACATGGCTCATTTGAATTGGCCCATTCAACTCGGCCCATTCGACTTGGCCCATTTGATTCGGGCTAATGATTTGGCCCATTTGATTAGGCCCGATGTGATGTACTTAAGGCCCATTTGATAAGGCCTGATGTGATATATGAGGCCTGTTGTTGACGCCCACCTTGATATATATGAGGCCCATATGATGTGGCCCATTTAATGTATTTGAGGCCCATGGTTCGAGGCCCAATGGGATGTATATATGGTCTATTACAATGTGTGATTCCACCATGGTTTATGTAATGATATTTATGACGGGACATGCCTTGGGAGCAATGATGGTTTGACGTCTATATTGTAAGAATAATGTTAGTTAAATGTCCGCATTATAGCTCTCCCTAGGGCCCATTGATAGGCCCATACTTGTTGTGTGTAGGCCATCTAGGCCCATCATCGTTGTAAGAATAGTTCATCACCATATAACATGCTTAGTATAACTCCATGATTCATGCCCATACGCATCACATGTATGCTTGATATGAGGAATGTTTGATCATAGCATAAGCCATTGGGCTGAGACATTTACGGGACTCCTTATGAGACGGAGTGCCCCATATGATCGCGCGGTATGCGCAGAATTGCTGCATGACTAGTTGGTGTGACTCATGCATCTCGCATATGTGTGACATGATCATTGTATGCCCTAGCGACATCAGGGCCGTGGCCTCCAAAGGCACATCATGGATGGCTGAATTGGATACCGAAATTATTGTCTCTAGCACTGTGGGCACGTAGGATGTCCTTAGGTGAAAATTTTAGAACCTTTTTGGTACCAGGAGATGCTTTAACGTCTAGACTGAGTGGATACACGAGCGCCCGAGTGCTGAATACTAGTAGGCCGCGTCTCCCACTATGTCGTGGTTAGTTGGAAGGTGGCGTGGCCTTATCCGCCCAAGTGAGGGGGTTATAAGCTAGGCTGAGTTTAACGAGCTCGTAAATAAGTCTGCTATCGACGAGCCAGGTAGGTATTTGCAGATTATTGGTCAGACAGATAGTGTGGTCTATTCTGCTCGCTAGGCTGTGCGGCTAGGGAGGTGGTAGTCAGTGTGGAGTATACTAGACACCGGTGATATCCCAGAGAGGAACTGTACTGATGTATGTACTTGATGAGGATTGGCCTGCTTATTTTGCATCTCGCATATGACATTTGGCTACGTAGGCCTCGCATCGCATGACCTTGGTATGGCCGATAGCATTCATGTCTTGCATCGTATAGCCTTAGTATGGCTGATAGTATTCATGGACTTACCAGCATATTTCCTCATTACTCAATACTACATACTTGGCACTTGCCTTGCGCACACACTTACACAACCCTCTAAACTTTTGTAAGCTTATGCACGACCGTTGCATGCAGGTGACGTTGGATTGCAGCAGCGCCGAGGTAGGAGTGCGCATCAGATCATTTTTGAGCCTTTTGATCACCTTGTATTTCCCTTTTCGCATTGTACTTAAAGTTTTTTAATATAGTGGATATGTGGTGATGTTGTTTTGTGACTTGGTTATGCTCCGTTATAAAAAAAATTCATACCGAAAATCCTCCTTGTAGGATCCCAGGATCGGAATCTAGCATATGAATGCCGGGAGCCGAGAATGGGTCACTACAAAGGCTGTCGGAGATCGAAAATTTTATGAGCCCATTTTCTAAGTTTGGGGCGTGACAGAAGTTGGTATCAGAGCATAACTTGGGAATACCTGAGGATCACATCACATATCTACTATGAACTTAGAATAAATAGGTCCCGAGTCCACATAACTTAGCGGTCTTTCGACATAGACCCTTAACGTTTATGCCTTCGAGAATTCTCGAGGTTGATAGGCCCTTGTTCCTTCCTGTAGGACATGCCGCCTAGGAGAGCGACCCAAGCGACTCCCACTCCCCCCGTCAGCACCCGTGACCGCAAAGCAACTTCAGTAGATGTTGTAGACGATGACCGCTATCTTTTAGGGGCAGGGCGGGCGCCCATTGTTACGCCAGCCCAGGCAGAGCAGGAGCGCGTGAGCACCTTTCTCAGAGACTTTCGATGGCACGATCCCCCATGCTTCCAGGGCGTGCCAGACCCTAGTGGAGTAAGATATGGCGCTCTGAGTTGGAAAAGATTTTTGACACTATGAGATATACAACCCAGCAGTAGGTCTCGTTAGCTGTATTTCTTCTCCAAGGTGAGGCTCAACACTGGTGGGCATCAGTCACCCGAGCGGCAGCGGCCGATTTTAACTGGACCTTGGAGGACTTTGTAGACCGGTTCGACTGGAAGTTCTTTCTTGAGCACGTTCGACAGCAGCGTGCATTAGAGTTCGAGACCTTGGCACAGGGAGACATGACTGTGTCCCAGTATGAGGCACATTTCATCGAGTTATCGAGGTTCGCTACGTACCTTATTGATGATGAGGGGCGGAAGGCTCGTTGTTTTGAGAACAGCTTGCGTCCTGCTCTCAGGAGTCGTGTGATCGAACAAATACTTCCGACGTTTAAGCAGATTGTGCAAAGGGCTTAGGTCTATGAGGCAGATTGGGCCAGTTTGCAGAGGGCCCGTGACCAGAGAGGAGACCAGAAGAGGAAGGTGCCCTTCGGTAGCTCTCATCGGTAGTAACATCGTCCACAGCAGCGACATATGACCCACCCAGCATTCCAAGCACCAGTGGCACCCTCAACACCACCTTCGAGACCGTTCCCAGGTACTTGTTTTGGATGCAGTAGGACAGGACATCGTAAACACGAGTGTCCCCATCCGCAGCAACAACAGCTGAGGACACTGAATCAGCCTCGATGACAGCCCCCACAGCAGCAGCAGCGACCGCAGCACCAGCCTCCTAGACCTCTCTATAGTAGCAGAGGCAGTAGATCAGACCGCCACAGTGACAGCAGCAGCATCAGAGACCCCAGAGGGGACCTGCACCTCCCAGCAGGCCCATGGTAGATTTTATGTCGCCCATCAGGAGGGGTCATCGAGGGCACTCTCCCTGTTTTCGCATGCATTTCACGTGTATTGTTTAATTCTAGTGCATCGCATTCCTTTATGGCTAATGATTTCTGCTGATCAACCGGTTTGCCGATAGAGTCTGCCCGTGAGGGTTTGTCGGTGTCGACGCCTTTGGGGAAGATGCAGTGATAGACCGATTTTGCGTATCTTTCCCCGTTCTGATTGGGGATATCTTTTTGCCTGCTGATTTGTTCATATTGCCAATGTCTGAGTTTGATGTCATCTTAGGCATGGATTGGCTCGCCGAGTACTATGCCATATTGGACTGCTCCGCGAGGACAGTCATGTTCTGTATACCCGGCATGCCAGAGTTCTAGTTTGTTGTCTAGCCCAGAGGAGAGTAGCTTTCTTGCTTGTTGTTGTGTGCCGTTGAGGAGTCAGTTGCTTTGAGTATCGACCAGTTGCCGGTCATTTATGGTTTTCCCGATGTGTTCCAGGAGATTCCGAGGTACCACCTCGTCGGCACACCGAGTTCCAGACTGATCGTGTGCCCGGTACTGCGCCTATTACGAAGGGCCGGTGTCATATGACACCATTGGCGTTGTAGGAATTGCGGAAGTAGTTGGACAAGTTGCGCAATCTAGGCTTTATTCGTCTAAGCAGTTCGCCATGGGGAGCATCGGTACTCTTCGTGAAGAAAAAGGATAACTCATTGAGGCTTTGCGCAGATTACCGCGAGCTCAACAAGGTCACGATCAAGAACAAGTACCCGCTCCTGAGGATCGATGATTTGTTTGATCAGTTGCAGGAGGAGCAGTTCTTTTCAAAGATAGACTTGCGGTCTGGTTATCATTAGGTTTGGATCCGAGATGAGGATATCCCGAAGACAGCCTTCAGGACGCGCTATGGTCATTTTGATTTTCAGGTCATGTCCTTCGGACTGACCAATGTACCCACAGTATTCATGCAGTTGATGAACGAGGTCTTCCATCTGTATCTCGACCAGTTTGTTATGGTGTTCATCGACGACATTTTGATATATCTGAGGACCCGTGAGGATCATGAGTGGCATCTGGAGATTACTTTATAGACCCTCCGTGTACACTAGCTTTACGTGAACCTGGAGAAGTGCGAGTTCTGGCAGGAGGAGGTGAAGTTTCTCGATCATGCAGTGACGAGGTAGGGCGTCGCAGTGGACCCCTTGAAGATTGATGTTGTGCGTTAGTGGGGCCAGCCCACGATTATGTTCGAATTCACAGTTTCCTTGGTTTGGCGGGTTACTACTGACATTTCATTGAGGGATTCTCTCGTATTGCAACCCCGTTGACCAGGTTGACCCAGAAGGGTGCAGAGTTCGTTTGGAGTGGCACTTGTGAGCAGGCATTTATAGAGCTGAAGAACCGCCTCATGTCCGCTCCTGTCCTCACTCTTCCCTCTAGGAGTGATAGATTTGTTGTATTTACTGATACCTCGCGAGTTGGCTTGGGTACTGTCCTGATGCAGCACGGGAAGCCGGTGGCTTATGCATCTCGCTAGCTCAAGGTCCATGAGCTGAACTACCCCATGTATGATTTAGAGCTGGCAGGAGTTGTCTTCGTACTGAAGGTGTAGAGGCACTATCTCTATGGGGTGAGGTTCGAGCTCTTCTCCGACCACAAGAGCTTGAAGTATTTGTTCTCTCAGTTCGAGCTGAACATGAGGCAGAGGCGTTGGATGGAGCTCCTGAAGGACTATGATTTTGATCTTCAGTACCATCCGGGTAAGGCGAACATGGTGGTGGATGCCCTCAGCTGTCAACCATGAGGCCTGGTGGTGCACATGATGATTCAGGAGTGGAAAATGCTTGAGGATGTGCTTGCATTTGACTTTGAGATCGGCTTACAGTCTTCTATTGTGCAGTTATCGAGCCTGTCGATTCAACCCTCTCTTGTCACAAGGGTGATCGAGGCTCAATAGGCAGATGAGTCAATGCAGAGTTATCAGGCAGAGGCAACATCTGAGAGTCAGTCAGATTGGTAGATTGGTCCTGATGGTGGACTTCGCTTCAGAGGCCGACTATGTGTCCCGGATATTCCTAAGTTGTGGAGTGATCTTATGACCGAGGCACATCGATCATGGTTTTTTATCTATCCTGGCTCGATGAAGATGTACCGTGATATGAGGCAACAGTATTTTTGAGCGGGGATGAAGCACCAGATAGCCAGTTTTGTGGCTGAGTGTGACGTGTGCCAGCGTGTCAAGGCCGATCATAAGAGACCCCCTGGTCCCTTGCAGTCGTTGAGTGTCCCGATGTGGAAGTAGGAGCACGTGTTGACAGATTTCATTATGGGCTTCCTAAGGACTCAGTGCGGTCATGATGCAATCTGTGTTGTTGTGGACCGTCGGAAGAAGTTGGCACATTTTCTTACAATGCGTGAGATTTGGTCGATGGACCGGCTTACGAGGTTATTCATCGAGGAGATTGTGAGACTGCACGGTGTTCCAGTCTCGATTGTTTCTAACTGAGACCCGAGGTTCACGTCTCAGTTTTGGGGGAGCTTTCAGAGAGCGATGAGGACTGATTTACAGCTCAGCACCACATATCATCTGCAGACCGATGGGCAGACCGAAAGGGTCAACCAGATCCTGAGGATATGCTTTGGGCTTGCGTGATTGATTTCTTGGGTAGTTGGGATGAGCACCTGCGATTGGCTGAGTTCGCATACAACAACAACTATCAGGCGACCATTGGCATGGTTCCTTTTGAGGCATTATATGGCAGACCGTGCTGATCTCTGAGTTGTTGGACCGAGGTTGGAGAGCGGCATCTCCTAGGTCCCAAGCTTGTGCAGCAAACATCAGAGGTCATTGACATCATCAGGTAGAGGATGCGCACAGCTCAGAGCCAGCAGAAGAGTTTTGCTGATCATCAGCGTCATCTCTTGGAGTTTGCCGTTGGGGACCATGTGTATCTCAAGGTCTCACCCATGAAGGGTGTGGTTCATTTTGGAGTGAAGGGCAAGCTTACCTTGAGATTTATAGGACCTTTCGAGATCACCGGACGTGTTGGCGCCATGGCCTATCGGCTTGCCTTGCCATCTTAGTTGTCTGACGTCCACAACATTTTCCATGTCTTTATGTTAAGGAAGTGTGGGTCAGACATCGTCCCTGTTATTGATTGGCAGTCGTTGGAGGTTCGTGAGTACACTTCTTACTTTGAGCAGCCAGTTCGTATCCTCGATCGAAAGGAGCAGTTCCTTCGGACTAAGGTTATTCCTTTGGTAAAGGTGCAGTGAGGCCATCATAGTGTCGATGAGGCGTCTTGGGATCACGAGGCGGAGATTCGAGAGCGTTATCCCCATCTTTTCGATGTTTGATTGTATGTTGTATTATGTTTCGATTATATATGATGTTATGCTTCCTATTCCCTTATGAGTTATGTTTAGTTACGATGGTAGTATAAATTTTGAGGATGAGATTTTTATTAGGTGGGGAGAGCTATAAGGTCCGTATTCTAATCCGTACTGTTCTGTAGACTTTCGCAATCCTTCCCATCGAATTCTGGCAATCTACAACCTATAATCGACGTTTGCGTACGACCCTAGGTCGTATCCTTACATCTGAGTTGGCTCAATCTGAGACTTGTACTATTGCGACCGCATTATCACCGGAGTTCCAACGCCGTATATTACGCATCGATTTGATACCCTAGGTAGGAGATGTGGGCCGGCGTTCAGTTCGAGAAAACATTGCGCATTTGCAATCTTAAGAAAATCTACAACATGTCCCATCAATCAATTAATCAATTAATCACCTCATGTCAAGTACAAGAGCAACCCAAAGTTAACTCTCTCCCTCTCTCTCTCTTACACACCCATACATGTCAAGTACATCTATCAACTCACATCCATCACTCACACCCATCAATTCTCTTACAACCACCCCTTCTCTCTCTCTTTCTCTTCACATGTTCCAAGCAACCAGGAAGGTACATGTCCAAGCACTTCCAAGAGAGAAAAGAGTGTGTTGTGTGGCCCACTTCCCATCCTAAAATCCATCATCCTAGCCCTTCATTTCTCATCATCTTCTATCAAAGTGAGACATAAGAAGATTGGCGTTCCATCGGACCAATACGATTGAACTGTGGGTGCTTTATAAGCGTAAATTTAATGCTTTGATGATGGGCCAAGTGAGGCCTACCGATTGATGGTATGGATCTCACTTTGGACCCAAGATGTGGTCGATGGCCCATTATGATCCACATGATCATTCCATGATGGGGCCAATCTCCATGGATCCCATCATGATGTTTACTTTCTTAGTTGAATGAGGGTCATCTAGACCTTTCATTTTGGTGGAGAAGGAATCTCCACCATTGATTTTGATTTGGTGGGCCCACATGTAAAGGGACCCACATGATGAATGTTGTATGCATGGAAGGGAGGGCCCATAGTGTCGGGGTCCCTCCATCACACGTGTCTCTTTCTCTTTCTCTCTCTCTATCTCTTTTTGTGTTTGATCGTGGCCCACCTTGTGATATGATTTACATCTATGTCGTCCACCTTCATGGGACCCACTTGATGGACGGGTTGGATCTACACCATCCAGGCCATGTGGGCCCTACCTTATGGTGATGGAAAACACAAATATTGGATTGATCCAAATCCCCGTCCATGTGGGACCCACCTTGATAATATATTTAGACCGTCCGTCCAGCATCCCTGGATGCTGGACGTGGGTTCAGTGAAGTGTGAACAGGCAGTGGGATGTACTAACAACAACAAAAATATAAGCTTGCTTTAAGGTTTTTGCGTGAGCCGCTCATGCAGGTCCCACCTTGATTTTTGGATCTGATCCATGCCGTCCATCCCATTCTGCAGCTCATTTTAAGCACTGAGCCAAAATATGAGGCCAATCCGATAATCAAGCAGGCCATACTATAGAAAACAATGACATTGACCATTAAATGCTATAAGGACCCACTCTGATGTTTCTATGCACTGAAACATGCCGAATGTTGGGCTTGTTTGGTCCGTCTTGAGTCCTAGAATGCAATGGTTGGGTTGGATTCTCTTGATGTGGGCCCCACTTACGAAAAACCTCAGAAAAATAGTTTTTTTTTTTAAATATACATCATGCAGTAGGCGCTGCAGCTGCTGGCATCTAGAGGATGGCGGAGCAGTGTCCTGCTGCGCTGAGGACGCAATGGGCAGGGACGTGCGAACATTAATACCATGCATTTGGTGGCCCCCTTCTAGTTATGGGCCACCCTAAAAATCAGCTGTATACTCAGCTCAAGTGGCCCACACGGTAGGAACAGTGAGGATTTAACATCTGCCATTACAACCCTTTTGTTGTCACAGAAGTTTTGGATCTATATGAAATTTATTTTTCCTCTTCAGGTCCCTATGACCTTATTAACAGATTGGATGGTAGATAAACGTTATGGTGGCCCCACGTGGGACCCACTGATGCATGTATTGTAATCCACACCTTCCATCATTGTGGACCCCACTATGAGGTATGTACTTTATCTATGTCGTCCATCCCTATGGGACCCACCATGATGCATGTGTTGCATCTAAACCGTCCAACCATTTTGAAAGATAATTTTAAGGCTTGTGATATAAGAAAAATGAGACAGATCCAGTTATTAGGTGGACCATATTACAGAAAAATAGTGGGTTTGAACGTCCACCATTAAACCCTTGGGCTTCAAAGTTTGGACCAATATGATAATTGTTTTTCCTCTAAATCTAGGTCTTTGTGACCTTATGAATAGGCTGGATGAGAAATAAACCTTATGGTGGGGCCCACTGGAATTTAACCATGGAAATCATTATTACCATGGTTAGATATAATATGGTCCAGTTGATCTTTTGATATGACTTATTTTTATATAATACTTTATATTGATTTCTAAAAATAGATGAATTTGTCTTGGCCCAATTGATTAGGGCCATTGAGTTGGCCCATTTGATTAGGCCTGATGTGACGTACTTGGGGCCCATTTGATAAGGCCCGATGTGATATATGAGGCACGTTGTTGAGGCCCACCTTAATATATATGAGGCCCATATGATGCATCCCATTTGATGTATTTGAGGCCCATGGGTCGAGGCCCAATGGGATGTATATAAGGTCCATTACAATGTGTGATTCCACCATGGTTTATGTAAGGATGTTTATGATGCGCCATGCCTTGGGAGGAATGATGGTTTGACGTCTACATTGTAAGAATAATGTTGGTTAAATGTCCGCATTATAACTCTCCCTAGGGCCCATTGATAGGTCCATACTTGTTGTGTGTAGGCCATCTAGGCCCATCATCGTTGTAAGGATAGTTCATCACTATATAACATGCTTAGTATAACTCCATGATTCATGCCCATATGCAGCATATGTATGCTTGATATGAGGAATGTTTGATCATAGCATAAGTCATTGGGCTGAGACATTAAACTAGACCCTTGATTTCTAGATCACATGGTTCTCATAATATTTTTGATGTGAAATTTTATACCATGACTATGTGCCATAAATTAACCATATATGTTAATTTTCAGCCCTTAGATCATCGTAAAAGTGGCCCAATTGACAAATCAACCCCTTAACTGTTGATTTTGATGACCATCGAGTGAGGAAAGCTCATGGGTAGTCATAATAGGATATTTCCCTTCATATGAACATATTAAATTGTCCATCATATGGAGCGAGGGTGAAATATGAGAACGTTACCTTGGTAGGCTTTTCCTTAGGCGCGAAATTAGTCATTTTAGGCTTACCAACACTTTCTAAATCTGGACCTTCCGATTGACCTACTCTACACCATTAATCGCAACTCAAATTTGGACCACACTTTAGCCTCATAAAATTATGAGATCATACAAAATTTAGACCTCGATCTTTAATCTTACACTATTGAATGATGACTACCTTAAAGCCATTTCCTTTTGGCGTAACAAATAAAATTTTAGATTTAAGCAATTACTATCATTGATCAACTACCAAAATTTGTCCAATCGTTTGCCTATCTCGACTACATATTTTTTTCCTAAAATTGGGGCATGATCATTAAGCATGACTCGTTAATTGATATCAAGTCCGTTTTGGCACCTGCTAGGAGAATTTTCAAGATAAGCCAATCTAAATTTCAGATCACTAGGAAAATCATGCATCCTAGCCTTATTTGATGACCCCAACACCTTGGGGCTTTACAGACCGTAAGATACGGCCAAAAAGTAGCGAGCGTGAATGAATTAGATTTAAATAAAGATCTCCATAAAAAATAAATTTGAGAAACCTAATTTATGTGGGATCTGACACACACCCTCTCACGCCTACTCCATTACAAAAGGGGGGCGTGCACCCCTTCTCCACTAAAAAAATCCATGTACACCGACCTTCCCATGTCTAAGGTAGAGAGAGAGAGAGAGAGAGAGAGAGAGAGAGAGAGAGAGAGAGAGAGAGAGAGATTCAAGCCTAAACCCTTATCTCTTCTTCCCTTCTGCACATGTTTGGTGTCTCCCTCTTACTTGAGCGATGTTGTGGTTTATGTAGAAGCCCTCCTATATCGATATCTACCTGAGGTTTACATCTAAGGCTAAAGTGAGGGATTCCTTTAAGCTTAGACTAATTTAAGTTGATTTATATGTAGTTTCTCTTATTTTTGCATAGTTTAATTTTATTGTGATTTCCATACACTTAAGTGATGGACTATTATGAATTATTTATCCATGTGAGAATTATGTATAAGATATGATTTTAATCATACTTGATTCTTATGAATTCAGGCGGAGTGATGAATACAAGCCTTGGCATTTGTCAATTTTGAGAACAACACGTGTGTCCACTCTATATTAAGTTGGCTTTTGCTCCTCTGCTTATTTTTGTCAAGTTAGCCAAATGCTGCCCTTTTCTTTTATTGAGTTAGTTTATTTTTACTTTTCTCCTTTATTAGGTTAGCCTTGTGATACCTCCCTTATTTTATGACTTGAGCATGTGTCTTAGAATTCTAAAAACTCTCATGATTTGACTTATTTCCCTATTGATGCAGGTGATGTGTTGAAGGTCTCACAAATATTGACTTATATGTATTTATCATGGATGTAATGCACTCTAGGTAGTGACCCTCTTAGTCGATGCGTAAATCCTTGCACACATCAATGTAAGTAATTTGCGGTGCGTGTTGCATCATTTTCCTGGGATTGGATGTCGCAATTAGTCACTCTATAAACAAATCATGTTATGTAATTATTCCAATCCATGTGTTGTACCATCTCGAGGTATTATGTAAATCCACAGTAGTGTTGGACATGTCGACGAATCTCCGTAGTTGTGGGATGCAGAGCGAGCCGAATTTTTATGAATTATATTCCACAATGTGGTGATCACTATATAGATTTGGTTGTGTATATCGATACCACATTATGCTAAGCATGCATTCATGTAAATTTGGTTGTGCATATCAATACTAATAATGGTGGAATACGAGGTGTATTGGAACCCTTGCAATGTTATTATGATGAATCACTTAAATTATTGTTAATCTCAAAGGACAACCATCACTATGAGTAGGGCATTGACCCTCTCCAAGCATACAAATGATGTAGGTGATGCACAGGTTGAAGATATGAGCGATGTATGATCTCCCTATGAAAGACTACGAGTGACGTGAGATTATGTTGTCGATGCTTTCATTTTAATTTAGCTTTATTTACATTTCATTCTGTGAATTTGAATGTTTGTAATAAGTTCCCACCTGAGTGATCATTAAATGATTAGTTAAAATTTTACATTTAAATGGAATAAAATTTATAGTATGGTTAGTTTTATTCTTGTAAATGAGTACCTTCATTAACGTGATCTAAAAAAGGGAAAAAAAATAAGGTGCAATTATGAGGTATTCATTCATTCATTCATTTCATTAACATTAGGAATTCTTAAGCACGACTATGTACTCAGGCCACTAAAACTTGGGGCGTTATGGTGAATGTCTCCTAGAGAAACTTCTCTAACAACTAGTGGGCCTTCCTAAATGGGTTTGAACTTGCCCCCTATGATTAGGGGATGAGGGGGTAAGACTCTTTTTATGATCATGCCCCTTGTTCTCAAGCTTCTCATTTGAATCTTTATGATTTCTTTTGATATACTTTTCATCAATTCGATGTAGTTGATTGTAGTGAGTCAGTGGCCACTATAATTTGAGGAAGTCCTTTTATCTTTTAGTGTATGAAGGGCATCTTGTTTTTCATGGTGATGACTTGCAAGGTTCCATAACAGCAGGTGATGTTGTTCTTCAAAAAATCTCATTACATACAATGTTGTTATGGTGGCTGTTCACGCATCAATTCAGCTTATAGGAAGAATGTTAAGTCCTAGTCGAGTCTGGGCATGTCTTCATGAGGAAAGACAAAATTTGAAAATTGCAGTTTCAATAATTTGATCTTCCTTTGCTTATTCTCAAGGGTAAGAATTTTTCAACACGCACTTTGTTAGGGATTTCAGATGACCCCAGGTTTATGATCTCGAAGTTTAGAGCGACTTTGGCTTTTGAATTGAACTTCTCAAGGAGGTCCTTAAGTTCAGGAATCAGATCATCAATTCCTATCTCCTTGACCTTTTTCAATCTAATGATTTTGATGTCTAATTCTATATTGAAATTATAAAAGTCAATTTTGAATTCATATGGCTTGTTAAGTGGGCTTAGTGCCTTATTGCTAGGATTTTTTTTTTGGAAACTTTTCTAGATTATTATTATTTTTTTTAATTTTTTGGTGTTTCGGGATTTTAAACATTTTCTTTTTATTTTATTAGGATTTTGAATTTTTTTTGATGCTTTGAATTTTGAATTTTTTTGAAGTTTTTACAAATTTTTTGATTTTTTGCCATTTAAAAAAAATATATTTTTTTAAAGATTTTGAACCTTTTCCTAATTTTTATGGATATTGGGTTTTTACGGACCTTGAGCAAGATAACACCGCGAACCAAAGATTACCTTTATTGCGACCGACATCTTTAGAAGATTGGTTAGGTTATTTTACCACCATGGGGACTGTGGTTTAATTGTTGCTCTGCTCCTTCCTCTTAGGAAGTAGGGCCAGAGAATGCAGTAGGTGAATCTTCACCATCGTACCAAAGTATCATAATGAATTTGGTGTTTAGTTCTAGGGTGGTGATGGATGTGGTGTTTTCTGAGTCATCCCCAAGGCACTAGAGTTCCTTGGGTTCTTAAAGCTCAGATGGGATTTGAACTGCAGTCCAATTAATGTGGGGAAATTTCTGCCCCTTGCCTAGGTTCTCATTGATCCGCCCAGTCGGCCTGTGCAATTGGTCTTTTATGGTGGAGTCTAGCATGTTTCCTGGATGGATGATCCCCGTATTGATGAATTTGATTGGTGTGCCGATGAAGGGATCGTCTTCCTCCCTATGGCCTCATTCTTTTTTGGGATCTTGTCACCCTCACCTCTTATTGAAGATTGATATCTCAGTCTTGTCATGCTTGAATTTTCTTGAACATTGATGAATTGAGCCAACTCTTAGTATTCAAGCCGATAATAGAAAATTTGGTGCTTAGCAAGAGGAAAAACATAGTTTGATCTGATAAGACACACAGATGGAATGTAATTTATAGTTTCAGGTTTGAAACTGTGGTATGGAGTGTCTTTTGGAGTGATGTATGTCTGTGAGCGAAGATTGAGAAGTTGGGGGCTACGATGCATAAGAGATGAAGGCCGATGAATCAGAGTGACTTATCGAGCTCTTTCCCTTGGAAGACCAATGTATTAGTGCACTGATTTGTGCATATTGTTTATCAATCACACGAATCCTTGTGTCATGTAGTCGATTTAGCCTTTGAAAGCTGAAAACTGGAGACATAAGAGTATAAGAGCATCAAGGAGTAAAGAACATATAAATGAGGTGCCTTGGTGACCCTAAACCTTGACCCAAAACAACCTTTGAACCTCTAGATGATCTTGGCTTAATAGGTAAACCTTGTTGATCATACTTTAGCCTTATAAACCTAATTGGAACATGATAAGTAAGGCTAGAAGAGGTACCAAGCTGCTGTGAAAACTTACGCTCAAAACAACAGTTTTCAAGTGGTACTCGATCCGATCGAGCAGACCTCGAGGGGTCTTCGATGGCATCGAACAGGAAGTCATATATGTCCAACAAGAATTCAACATTTTATCTGATTTTCTCAATGGCATTGAAGGTTCACTTTAATGGCATCGAAGACCAATCGATGGCATCAACCAGGTAACTTAGATATGTCCAATACTAATAAATCATATTATTTGAGTTTTTCGATAGCATTGACCAAACCGTTATCTAGATAGGTCATTAGTGCAATAGAAGCTTAGGTGAATCCATGATCATATCCCTCATCCAAAGCCTCTAAATCAAAGAGTTATAAGTCATCTTCCTTGAGATTAACACTCTAATGAGGATTCCAACCTCCACTTTGAAGATGTACTTGAACGTCTCAATTTCCTAGAGTTTACACTCAACCTCTATAGGTATACCTTCTCTAAATCCTCTAGAAGACCCATCTAGGTGAATCCCTTAGGAATTACAACTTTTCATTAGTTGTATGAGATTCAACCAACCTCCCATCATCTTGGTTACCTTAAAGGAGCACTACATGTAAGGTGTTTGATCTTGAAGCTTGAGCCTTGAAAAAGCATCAACATCATGATCGAAGGAGCAAATAGGAGCTGATTGAAGCATGTGAGAGTATTGCTCAAGCAACCCGAGACAGTGCTACATAAGGGGCTCAATCCAACAAGTAACTTGTCAAGTGTAGGAGTCCACGTACTTTCTTTCCTTCTGTAGGTTCGAGCGTAAGATTTGACGACCTAAACTCGACTACGTTCTTGTATAGGACATTAGCTCTTGTGCAGGGCCTAAAACTAAGTTCTTGTATAGGAACTTAGCTCTTTTGTAGGGCCTAGATCTAGGATATCGTGTAGAGCCTAAATCAAGTCCTTGTGTAGGCCACAAAGTACGAGTGTATGTGTGTCAGTCTCCATGGGATCCTCCGATGGGAGTGAATGTAGGTCCTAAGATTAGAACTATGGTTGTTGGTTAGCCTATGAAAAAATAAATAAAATCTCTTGCAAGAGCCTCCAATGGGAGTGTAAGTCAGTAGGTTCTTGTGTAGGACTAAGCTTTGTGGGAGCCCTTCCTTGTGTAGGATTATAAAGGTTAGAGGTTAAGCTGATTTAAAGCCCCCGATAGTGAAATCCAGTACACTCATGGGTTGAGTGCATCCGATGGGAATGAAGTAGGAAAATTGAACCACTATACATGCTTGTATTTGGATTGTATTTAAGCACTTGTTTAATTATGCTTATGTGATTGAATGCTTAATTATTTATATTCATGATTAGACGAATTCCAGGAGTTGATAATTAGCACATTCCATACACATGTACGTTATCGTGTTTATAGACTAGTTGCCTAATTGACATATCATTTGTAGTCAATGTGATTGGACCCTCTATTAGCTTGGAAGCCTCAGAGTTAATTGCCTTGCTTAGCCTAATTACATGTTAGCTTAAGTAGTCAATTGTGGTTTAAAAGATAAAAAATTTAGTTGATCCTAATCACCCCCTCTAGGACAGACTTAATTCCTTAGTTTCGCTAAGGTTCCGCACGCACAGCTATGGTAAGCCCATTACACCACAAGAGAATTTTCACAATGGTTGATTAGCCCATGATTGGTTAGATGCAGAAGTTAGAGTGTATGCTAGTTTTGACGTAAGGCCCATATCCTAGTCCGTACCATTCCGTAGATTTTCACGATCCTTCCCGTTGAATTCTAGTAACTTGTTACTATGATCGACATTTACGCGCGACCCGTAGATCTGAGTCTGCTCAATCCGAGACTTGTACCATTACGACCTCACCGTCACTGCGTTTCCAATGCTACATCTTGCACGTCGATCTGATACCCTGGCCAGGAGATATGGACCCGTGTTTATCTCGAGGAAAATGCTGCGCATTTTCAAACCCAAGAGAATCTCTACAACCCATCCCATCAATCCATCAATCAATCAATCAATTAAAGCACACAACCTATGCTTTCTTTTTCCCCAAGTCAAGCAACCTACCCTAAGTCAACTCTCAAGTCAAGTACATCTATCACTCACATCCATCACCTCTCTCTTATAACCACTCTCTCTCTCTCTCTCTATCTTTCTCTTCACATTTTCCAAGCAACTAAAGAGGTGCATGTCCAAGCACTTCCAAGGACAGAAAAGTGAGTTGTGTGTGGCCCACTTCCTATCCCAAGATCCATCATCCTAGCCCTTCATTTCTCATCATCTTCCATCAAAGTGAGGCATAAGGAGTTCGGCATTCCATCGGACCAAGAAGATCGAACGGTGGGTGTTTTATAGGCCTAGATTTTTATGTTTTGATGATGGGCCAAGTGGGGCCTACCGATTGATGGTATGGATCTCACTTTAGACCTTAGATATGGCCGATGGCCCACTATGATTCTCATGATCATTCCATGATGGGGCCATTCTCCATGGACCCCATCATGATATTTACTTTTTTAAGTTTGAAAGAGGTCATCTAGACCTTCCATTTTGGTGGAGAAGGAATCTCCACCGTTGATTTTTGATTTGGTGGGCCCACATGTATTGGGACCCACTTGATGTATGATTGAATGCATGAAAGGGAGGGCCCATAGTGTCAGGGTCCCTCCATCGCACGCGTCTCTTTCTCTCTTTCTCTTTCCCTCTCTTTTTCATTTTTTTATGTGATGATGTGGCTGTGTGGCCCACCCAGATGGACCCCACCTTGATGTGTGTTTTATCCATACCATCCAGCCATTTGGTGGCCCACCTAGGTAGCATGTCTGTAGGTGGGGCCCACCTTAAATATGTGTTGTATTTAAACCGTCCAGCATCCAAGGACGCTAAACATGGCCACACGGTGAAGTGTGAACTGACAATGTGGTGCACTGACCAGCTAACAAAAAAAATTATTAACTTGGTTTAAAAGACTTGGGTGGGCCACTCATGCAGGCCCCACCTTGATGTATAAATCTAATCATGCCGTCCATCCTATTTCTCAGCCCATTTTAGGCATTGAGCCAAAAAATGAAGCCAATCTGATTTTCTGCAGGCCATAGCATAGAAAATAGTGATTTCTATAGTTCAAATATATTAAGGCCCACCTTGATGTTTCTACACACCAAAACATGCTAAATATTGGGCTCATTTGGACTGTCTTGAGCCATAGAATCTAATGGGTGGAGTGGATCCACCTGATGCGGGCCCCACTAGGAAAAATATAAAAAAAAATACATGTAGCAGGTGCTAGTGTTGCTGACATCTAGAGGATGTTGCAACAGCGTCCTGCTGCGCTATGCCCTACCGGGTAGAAGGGCAGGGCTGTGGGTCCCAGCCGCTGGCCCCACCATGAAGTAAGTGTTTTATCTACACTCGCCCACCCTGCACGTGTGCTGTGTCCGTGCAGCGTCAGACCCACATGATGTATTTGTTTTATTTATACCGTCCACTGTTTGGATGGTGAGGCCCATCATGATGCATACTGTCCAACCATTTTGAGATATCATTTTATGGTATGAGGTAAAGAATGAGTTAGATCTAAAGTTCAAGTGGACCCCACCATTGAAATAGTGGATAGTGACATCCACTGTTCAAACTTCTAAGGGCCACAGTAGTTTCCAATTAAGCTGATATTTTGTCTTCACTTCATCTATCACTATGTTAACTTATGAATAGGTTGGATCTCAAATACATCACAACGGGCCACTCCGTGATGTGTCCAGCCATTGATCAGGTGGACCACACTGTAGAAAATAGTGGGGGATTGAACGTCTATCATTGAAACCTAATTGGGTCACAGAAGTTCTAGATCAATAGAGAATTTGTTCTCCCTCTTAATCCAGGTCTTTAAGACCTTATGATTAGATTGGGTGGAAAATAAACTTTATGGTGGGCCCTATGATTTATTTAATAGTGAAAATTATTATCTCCACTACTATTTGTGGTATGGTCCAAATGATCATTCAATATGATTCTTTTTGGGGATGTATGAGGCCCACCTTGATATATATATAGCCCATGTGATGAGGCCCATCTTGATGTATTTGTGGCCCGTCTGTTGAGGGCCACCTTGATACATAAGAGGCCCATGTGATGCGGCTCATTTGATGTATTTGAGGCTCATGAGTCGAGGCCCAATGAGATGTACATAAGGTCTATTGCAATGTATGATTCCACCATGGTTTATGTGATGATGTTTATGGTGGGCTATGTCTTAGGAGCAATGATGGTTTGATGTCCACATTGTAAGGATAATGTTGGTTAAATGTCCACATTGCAACTTTACCTAGGGCCCATTGATAGGCCCATACTTGTTGTGTGTAGGCCGTCTAGGCCCATCTTCGTTGTGAGGATAGTTCATAACCTTATAACATGCTTAATATTACTCCATGATTCATGCCTATACGCATCATATGTATGCTTGTTATGAGGAGTGACTGATCATAGCATATGCCGATTATTTATGGGAGTCACTGATAGGAGTTACCCACATGAGCGTGTGGTACATGCAATATTGTTGCATGACTAACGGTGTGACTCATGCATTTTGCATATGTGTGACATGATTATTATACGCTGAGGACCGTGGCCTCCACAGGCACATCGTGGATAGCCGGATTGGATACCAGAAATATTGGCTCTAGCATTGTGGGCACGTAGGATGTCCTTGGGTGAAAGTCCCAGAACTGTTTTGGTACCAGGAGATGCTCCAATGTCTAGACTGATTGCATACACGAGCACACGAGTGCCGAATACCAGTAGGCCGCGTCTCCCACTGTGTCGTGGTTGGTTGGAAGGGGGTGTGGCCTTATCCGCCCAGGTGAGGGGGTTGTAAGTTAGACTGAGTTTGACCAACTCGCAAATGAGTCCGCTATCGACGAGCCGGGTAGGTATTGACAGACTACTAGCCAAGCGGATAGTGTAGTCTCTTCCACTCGCTGGGTTGTGCGGCTAGGGGGCAGCAGTCAGTGTGGAGTGTATTAAACCCCAGTGATATCCTAGAGAGGAACTGTACTGATATATGTACTTGATAAGGACTGTCATGCTTGTGTTGCATCTCGCATATGACATTTGGCTGCGTAGGCCTCGCATTGCATGACCTTGGTATGGCCGATAACATTCATGTCTTGCATCGCATAGTCCTGGTATGGCTGATAGTATTCATGGACTTACAAGCATATTTCTGCATTACTCTGATACTGTATACTTGACACTTGTCTTGCGCACACACTTGCACCACTCTCTAAGCTTTTGTAAGTTTATGCACGACCGTTGCGTGCAGGTGACATTGGATCACAGCAGCGCTGAGGCATGAGCGCGCATCGGATTATTTTGGAGCCTTTTGATCACCTTGTATTTTCCTTTCCACATTGTACTTAAAAGTTTTTAATATAGTGGATATGTAGTGATGTTGTTTTGTGACTTGGTTATACTTGTGGTTATGCTCCATTACAAAAAAATCATACTGAAAATCCTCCTTGTAGGAGCCCAGGATCAGAATCTGGCATGTGAGTGCCGGGAGCCAAGAATAGGGCACTACGGAGGCTGTCAGCGCTGGATTCAGCTATCAAAAATTTTGTGAGCCCATTTTTTGAGTTTGGGGTGTGACATTTGAGGTCCTTCCTTAAAGAACCAACACTAGAGGGGACACTAATCTGAATGGTGCTCCTTGCAAGATGAGTGGTGCAAACTTCGATTGAGAGTTGATGGTATGGATGGACTAGGTTGGATGGAAAGAACGCCTTTCTAAAATTGATAATAATGGTGCTTGATGTGATGAGGCTCACTTGATGTTGTGGTAAGGAACTCCTAAGTATATTGTCAACAGCTATGTCAGAGGTTAAAACAGAAATTTTACTTTGGTTGATCAAATTTTAGACTTCAAGTTTCAATGTGAAATAATGATCCGTCATGAGACAAGGTATCTAGATATACTCGGGTTTGCCGAATGGACAATCATGAAGATTTGTTATTCATTATCAATGGGTGTTTTTATTTTGGTGGCCATAGCCTGCCACTGTTCAACATAAGCTGACAAGGACGCATCATTCCTTTGTCTTAAGGTAATAAGATCCACCCTTCTAAGTGTTGCATTTAAGTTGTCCGTGAAGTGGTCCAGAAATGCTTGGGCAAGTTTTTCTCATATCTTAATCCAATGGTAATCAAGTGATGGGTACTAATCTAGCATATCACTCTTTAGGAAATTTTAAAATAGATTGATTAATGCTCCATCATCGCCTGCCACCACATCAAGTTCTTTGCAGAATGCTTTTAGGTGGGCTATGTGGTATCCCTCAATGTCGTATCATTTGAATTTTGGTACCTCAAAGTTTTGAGCACCCTAGCGTTTGAGAATGGGCAAAGATCCCTGAATTTAGTGGACGAAAGATCCACCTTATGCTGCTTCTGTAGTTCTTTTTCATGGCCCTAAGTTGTTCCTCAAAGTGTTCTAGGAGTTGATTGATTTCAAAGGGCTCTAGTCGGAGGGGGTTTATCCCCTACGGAGTGTGCATTGCCTCGTCCTCATAGTGGTCGACCTCGTCGACACCCTACAACTCCCGCTTGGAGGAGGCTAGACCTGGTTGTTGCCCCATTAGGAGGAGTCAATTAGACTGGAATTAGGAGGGTATATTTTGAATGAAAAGAAATACTTACTGTGGAAGGATGTTACCTATTGGAATGTACATGTTGTGACTGACTGGAATGAGGCTATTCCCATTAGGGGGAGGATTCTGGAATTGACTAGAATGTAGTTGAGTAGAATGTGAATGCTAAGATTAATTGAAATGTGATTCGCTAAAATGTAAAGGTTGGAATTAAGACTATTGGCCGAAAAGTAAAGGTTGGAATTAAGACTAACTCCCATTAGGAGGAGGATACTAAACTTCACTAGAATGTAAATGTTGAAAGTGAGACCAGCTCCCGTTATGGAGAGGATGCTAGATTTGACCGACATTTGAGGGTTGGAACTAAGACTGACTCTCGTTAGGGGGAGGATATGCTGGAATTGACTAGAATATTGTTTATATGAATGTGCCTGTTGGATTTGACTAGCATGTGAGGGTTGGAACTAAGACTAGCTCCCTTTAGGGGGCAGATGCTGGAATTGACTAGAAGATTGTTGATTGAAATGTGCCTGCTAAGATTGACTCTCGTTAGAGGGAGTTGGGTGGAACTGATTACCCATATACAAAGCTGGGTTAGACCACTTCAAATATGGAGGGAGAAGCTATATGTGCTGCAATTGGGCATCTTGGTGATCTTGGAGAAGCAGGTGGCTCATTCCTTTAACCTTTGTTGGACCATGCTTGGCCCTTCTGTTTCTCTTCTTTTTTTCTTGTATTTTTATTTTCTCTAATTTTTATTTTTTCAAATTTTTTTATTTTTTACTTTTGATAATTATAACATTAAGTAAAGTGCCAAATGTATACGTAGAAATACAAAAGGGACTAGTTTAAACTACAATAATAGAATGTACAGGCAAGAATATAAATGGGACTAGTAGTTTAATCTAGAATAATAGAAAGTACAGGTACGAATATAAATGGGACTAATATGTACTAAAAGGTTAGAATCTAAAAGCAGGAAAGTAAATGGACTAATGGGAACTAGAATGCAAGATGCTCATGAGAAAATAAATGGACCAGTTTGCATTAAAATGCATGATGAAGGCAGGAACATGGACTAGTGTTCACTATAGAGCCAGGAAGTAAATGGACTGATATTCACTAGAGTGTGGAAAAGTAAATGCACCAAAATTATAAAATCCTCAAAAAAACAGTAAAATCTTGTGTTTCATGTTGAGCCTTAGCTAGTGCTTAACTACACTCCCCAACAGAGTTTCCATATCCGTGAATGTCTTCCCCGCGCGAGCACGGAATGCCCTCACTTCCTTAAATTTTCACTATGTTGTTCTAATTTGGTTTGATTTAAATGTGGGTTGATTGAAAGGTAAACTGCAATTGATTTGGATTCACCACTAGTCAAATGAAACTTGGAATCTACAGCTACGTAGAAACCATATAATCACTTAAAGGTCAGGGAATCGTAAGATTCCATAACACGAGTGACTAATACGGCTGGTCTGCGACCGTAGATTCTGAGTAAGGGCCTCAATTATGAAAAGGGAAAGGATTAGATACCCTTTTTCAGCCACACGATGTACGGTCTATACTTTATAGGATTTTACGATTTTTTAGGGATTCAGCGGAGTTTTAATATTATTGCATCTAACTATGTTTCGTAGAGTTTAAGACTCGATGCAAGAAAAAAGAAAAAAAAATGGCACCAAGTCGTACTGCGTAGGGTTTAAGACCCATGTAGGCAAACAAAATGAAAAAAAGGAGGTAGATAGGAGAGATGATTGCAAAAGTAAAATAAAAAGTAGATACATGTGTTCTACTAATGTATTTAGAATGTGTAGACTAGAATGAAAGTTAATTTGAGATGTGAGAAGGAAAAGGTGAAACACGACACCCTTTTTTTTTACAAAAGGGATGGTTGGATGTCCTCGATTCCAACCTTACTCTTTTGACATCAATGTCTTTTCAGCTTTGAAAATTTTGTTCTTTCATTTAGACAGAATAACAATGGAGTAGGTCTCTTTTGGAGTTGACAAGGGAGCATAATTGACTTTAGTGCGTGTATGGCTTTGATAGAGCGACGTGCCGACGTAGGCCTGGCTTCATAAGGCTCTTAACCCTCTCAACTCTCAGCCTTTGTCCCTCTCTAGTCAGTTGAGGCTCTTAAATAGGCCGAAGAGGCCCAATAACTACCCTTTATGGGCAATTTTTGGGCTCACTCTTTTTTACTTTACACGTGAGTTGCAGAGCTTTTGCAAAAGGTGGTTCAAAGCCAAGCATCTTTTCTAAAAATGACCCATAAATAGCCATTTTTTAAAGCCCCTTTTTCAACAAACTATACAAATTTGACACCTTCAATAGTGTTCCAAAGCCGTGGTACTTCTCTTGGTTCTGTCACTTGCCCGTTGTGGCTCTAGCCAATCAGATCCGATGGTTATTTTAGAAATGTCTCAAGGATCCTTCGGCTGGATTTCCATAAGATGTTGGTGTCGTTGGAGTCAGTGAAATGTATTTCCATTGGTTAGTCGCTTACCAATACCTTTGGGCGAGCAATCGAGATCAAGTTAATCAGGCTATGATCCCCTCGATCCATACCATTAATCATTTTCGGGTCACATTGATGGCCTTCCTAGGATTTCCCTTTGGGCCTTTTGGGGTCTTATGGTCAATCTGGGAGTATCTTTATGTAATGTTGCCTATTTGACCATCTTAGAAACCTTGACAATTGTGAAAGAAAGCGGATCGATGGGCAATCCTATTAGTTGATCCGACCCATTGGTTATCTCTGAAACCAATCCTAAGTCATCATTTGTCCAACTTATACAGCTGTATCATGAATGTTAAGATGTGCCATACTTTTGATTGAAGTTGGTACTGAAGTTGTAAGACCCGTAAACCTATTAGGCCAACCGTACTCTTCATTTTAGTGCCGACACATTCCCACCCGACTAGATCGATGAGCTTTGATCATTACCCTATTTTTATACCATAATACCCCGAGACTTGTACCCTAGCGATTGTGTGGGCACTATGATGCCAACGCCGCATGGCATGCCCCATTTCAGTCCCTAGATTAGAAGTTGCAATTTTGGCACAATCCGAGGTTGGCCACGTAACGCACGCTGCCCCACTTGCATAAATCCCAATATTGTAAAATCAATCAATCCGTCAATCAAGCCATCAATCAACCCATCCATCACTCATGTCACTCTCTCCCCATTAGTCAAACAAGCCCATGCCTTGCTCATGCAACCCATGCTTAGCCATCATTCTTTCCTTCTTTTTCTCCCCATTTTACCCCTCTTTTCGTAATTCCCTATCTACCTAAAAACTTGTACTACAAAAGCTTATAAATCCCTCTCATTTCTATAAAATTTCCTAGTAATTGAGAGTGAGAGAAAAGAGATTAGAGAAAGAAAGAAGAAATTGATGAGAAAGAAGAAATTAGAGAGAGATAAGAGAGTGCTTGAGAGAAATAAGTGTTTTAAGAGAGATTAGAGCTTGAGGGAAGGTTAGAGGAGTTTAGGGGAGGAACTTCATCATCCAAGCCATCTGATCAATGATCTGGCCCAATTCGACCATCCGTCCTCACTGTATCAAGACCCTCACTTTCTTTGTGGTTTTTCTATTTTGGTGGGCCCACAAGGGTAGGACCCACCTTGATCATGTATTGAGTATGTGGTGGACCCCATAGTGGTGGGGGCCCAACCCAATGGCTAGATCCCCTTCCCTTGCTTCCTCTTTGTATTCTCTTTCCCTTTCTTTTCTTACTTTTAATGGTATTGTGGGGCTACAAGTGGGCCACACCGTTGGAAAGCATGTCCCATAAGCTATCACAGCGTGGACCACCTTGTGTGGCCCACCATGATGTTTATTTTCCATTTAACTTATTGAGTTGAGATTAGACATATTTGGATGGTGGGAATACATCAAAAATCAAATTGATGCAAAGCTCCTTGGCCCACCATGTGTTGAACAGTTTGATGGATAGAGTAGATTTGTCAAGGTGGACCCCACCACCCCTAAACACAACTGAGAAAGAGGGAAGGGCAATAACCATGATGCAAGCAGCGTCTCTGGACGCTGCTGCCCAGTAGCAGTTCCACTTAGAGGAGTGGTGTCCCCACTTGTGGAATCCACATTGATGTACGTGTCCCATCCACTCCGTCCATACACTTCATCAGACCATTTTGGCCATCGAACCCAAGTTCCATGCTGATCCACATCCCAAGTAGGCCACATTGTGTGAAGAATAGGAGGCTGTAAGCCTGCGTCACTAACGCTTTTGTATGGGAGCCATGGAGTGGGTTTCCACTCATGGGACCCACTGTGATGTATTTCTTAGATCCACAACTCCCATCTATTTTCCTGGCTCATTTTGGCCATAGAGCCTAAAAAACCTAGTTGATCCAACCATCTAATGGACCGCACTAAGGCAAACAATGTGAATCTGTTGAAACCTTCCAAGGCTTGTTATGGGGTCCCTAATCATCCAAACTAGCCTAAATCAGGGCCATTGGCCTCTAATCCAATTAGCCTATGTGGTGGACGGATCGGATCATCCACATGGGACCCACTTTGATAATGTATCCAATACACACACACACACACATATAGGGCCAAGCACGTTGATGCATGCTTTGCGGTAACTCTTTCTAACCAAGTATGGGTCTCACAAGTGGAACCCGTCCTGATTCCTTTTTATGTAATCCATGCGATTCACCGACTTCTCTAAATCACTTTAGGCCTTAGGCCAAAATATGAGGCAGATCTGAGTCTCTAGTGGGCCGCACAAAGGGAAACAAAATCTTGTTATTGAAACATTCCAAGGCCCGCTGTGGGGTCTTTGTTCATCCAAATTAGTCCACCTCAGTGCCTAATAGACTTCTCTTAACCTGGAATATGCGGTGAATGGATCAGATTATCTAAGTGGGGTCCACCTTAGAAGTGCGACAAAAAAAGTGGTTGTTGGATGTCAGCCACATGCTGGCATTATTACCAGCGCCCAAATGGGCGGATGCCCATCTGGGGCGTCAGAATGGGGCTCACATGTGGGACCCTACATTATGTATGTATCCTATCCACTCCGTTCATCTATCTTGCCAGATCATGTTAGGCCTTAAGCCCTAAAATCAGGATGATCCAACTCCTAGGCGGACCATACTAAGGGAAACAGTGGGCGGGGAGTGCTACCCATTTTTTATAGTACTTGTGGGACCCACCTTCATGTTTATGTGCCATCCACACTGCCCATCCTTCTCTCAGCTCATGTTAGACCATAATCCCAAGAGTTTAAGCCAATCCAAATCTTAGGTGGGTCGCACCATAGGGAAATGTAGGGGTAAAAACCTTTGGACTTAGGAATCCTTGAATCCGAGATCCCTTGAATTTTTAATTACATTAGGCATTCTGGATTCAAATCTCTAAATAGTGAGCATGTGAATATTGACACTATGGTTATATTAAATCCATTTAAGCATATACCTTGCATGAAATGATGAAATCCCAAGACTCAGAAGGCTATAAGCATAGGATCACATCTTAGTGACTAACCAATGATATGTAACCATCGGTTTACGTTGACAATGATCAGACGGTGCAAATCATCCTATTAAAGTAATTCAGCGATAATATTGACAATCTGATTGTTTTGGGACATCATCATTGAGCCATGTGCCCAAATAGATTGGTAGCCTAGTGGCACACGTGTTGTACATGTGGGTGTCCATCTGGGTCACTCCCAGTGGACCCTGCCTTAGTGTTTATATTTTACTCATGCCTTATAGGCTACCTGAGGAGTCGATGTTAGTCTAACGTGGGCCACACCACATATACTTTTATATTTATAGTGGGGCCTACCATTCATTTCCCTCTCTCTGTATATGATGTGCCAATTAAGGCCGATTATCGCTTGATATGTCTTATAACATGCTAGTGTACTTGGCTTAATAGGACACACTAAGAACATGCTTAGTCTAAAGATATCATGCCCAACTATATATCCACGTGCATCATTTGTATACATGTTCTGGATGATGATTAATCATAGCATACGCCTTTGGGCTTGAGATACTTAGGGGACCCCATATGAGATAGGGTTTCCCCACATGATCGCGTGGTACGCGTAGGTTTGATGCATGACTTAGATGGTATGACTCATGGATTTCGTATCTTATAAGTCATGATCATTTTACGCCCTAATGACATCAGGGTTATGGCCTCCACAGACATATCTTAGATGGCTGGATTGGATACTAAAAATATATGTTCTAGCATTAGGGCACTATGGATGTCCTTGGGTGAAAGTCCCTAAACCTTTCTGGTACCAATAGGATTTTTCAATGTCGATACCGAGTGGATAACATGAGCGCCTGAGTGCCAACACCAGTAGGCCACGTCTCTCATTGTGTTGTGGTCGGTAGAAAAAAGGTGTGACCTTATCTGCCCGAGGGTAGGGGTTTGTAAGCTAGGTTGAACTTGACCATCTCATAAATGGGTCCACTATCGACGAGCTGGGTAGGCATTGGCATATCACTGACAAGAAGGATAGTGAGGTCTCTTCCACTCACTTGGTTATGCGAGCGATGGGGTGAAGCCAGTGTTGGAGTGTACTAGACCCCGGTGATGTTTTCATATACGAACTGTACTGATATGTGAACTAGTCGAGGATCGACATGTTTGTGTTGCATCCGTAGCATATGATATTTGTCCATGTAGGCCTTACATTGCATAGCCTTGGTATGACTAATAGTATTTATGGACTTGACATTTTAGCCCTCTATCTTCCGCATACTCTGATATCTGTATTATTGTCATATGCATTGTGCACGCACTCTATTGTGCTTCGTAGGAAGCTTATGCACGTTTGTTTACATTGTAGGTGATGTTAGGGCATATTAGCAGCATTGAGCCCAGAGCATGAGGCTATTCTTTTGAGTTTTGATTACATCTTATATTTCTCTTTCCAACATTGTACTCAAAGATTATATTAGTGGATATGTGGTGATGATGTTTTTGTGATTTGGGTACACTTGTGGTTATGCTCTTTTACCAAAAAAAATCATCTTGAAAATTCTCCTTGTAGGATCCTAGGATCGGAACCTAGTGTATGGGAGCTGGGAGCTGAGAATGGGGTACTATGGAGGCTTCAGCACCGAATTTGATGGCCAAGAATTTTGTGAGCCCGGTTCCCGAGTTTGGGGTGTGACAGAAGTCGAGAGTAGTTCTGATCTCATTTAGGGTGGGATGTCTACACAGTAAATGAAAAAGAGAATGAAATGGATACAAAATTGTTTTAAACAAATACGACCATCGAGTTTCACGTTCACGATTAAAGCAAGCAATCATAATGGATGATTTTCCAATGTAGCATGATTGTACACTATTGCCGAGCATGAACTCTATGCCACCAAAGCTGAAGTGACACTACATCCCTTCACATCCTTTGGATGTGATATGACGGGGGGGCATTGTTTACACTATCCTAGTGCAACCCACACATCCCAATGAAATGTTATCACATGTCGACACTGTGTACAAGTGACAGATAAATCTTACTTGTGTCATGAGGATATCTTTTGACCCCACTTCATTCGGCAATGTGTCAATTACCAAAATTAGAATAGCTCAAAGTCAAACATATGATCGCGGTCGAGAAATGCAAGACACTGCAAGGACATGTGGTCCTCACATGAGTGACACGTGTGACTAAGCAATGCCAGATCTTTCACAATCCAGATATGCACGGTAAGGTTGTCTCACGCAATCATGCCAAAAAAGGAAAACTTCCTAGAGACAATCGGTGCTTTTACAATGACTATGAAAGATTAGAAATGGGGTCTTTTAGAAATAGAAAGAAGTTAAGGAATGCGATGAGGAATCCGAAACCGATTAAGATATGGTCTCGTAACTTTCGAGGATAAAATGTGAACTGGTAAGGAAACATCAATATGACCACCGCCGTTCTTAGTTTATATAGACAACACCCAATGAAGAGCTCAAGGTACCAACTAAGCCAGCACACACAATCTCTCTCATAACAATATTGTTCTATCCTAATTTTAGCCTTAGGTACTCCACTTTTGTCTAACTCTAATCACAACAAATCTGAAGTTTATCATAGCGTATATTCACTACTACACAATGCCATCACTGCACCATCATCAGATCCCTGATCAACCAAATCCATACTTGAAAGATCAAACCGATTACATCTTATTGGCCATTCACCTCGATTGTTTGTTCACATGGACGATTGTAGGTAATTTATCTCTTATTTTCTCTGCTTATTTTAGTTTACTTTCTCTAATTATACCGATTTTAATTCCAAATCAATAAAATTGGTCATCTAGTCTTTATTTTTAAGTCTATTTGTCCATTATTACATTAATGAGAAATTTGGGATCCGTGATCACTAATCATCATTTAAAAAAAATAAAAAATTCTTAGCTCAAGCCAAACATATCTCATTGAAGGACTAACCCTCCCCATTTAAATCGCCTAATCATTGCAACATTGGTGGATGGACAATCAGATCAATTTTTATCAGTCTGAACTTATGATTGATTTGGTGGATGGACAGTCAGATCAATTTTTATCAGTCTGAACTTATGACTGATTTGGTGGATGGACAGTCAAATATCCTCATGACACAAGTAAGATTTATTTGTCACTTGTACACAGTGTCGACATGTGATAGCATTGACACGTGGTCCTCACACGAGTGACACATGTGACTAAGAAGCATGCTTAGCAAGCCTTTCAAAGCCTTGCTTATGCCAGATCTTTCACAGTCCAGATATGCACGGTAAGGTTGTCTCACACAATCATACCAAAAAAGGAAAACTTCCTAGTGACAATCGGTGCTTTTACGACGATTATGAAAGATTAGAAAATGGCTGGTCTTTTAGAAATAGAAAGAAGTCAAGGAATGAGCTGAGGAATTTGAAACCAACTAAGATATGGTCTCGTAACTTTCGAGATAAAATGTGAACCGGTAAGGAAACCTCGATATGACCACCGCCATTCTTAGTTTATATATACAACACCCAATGAAGAGCTCAAGGTACCAACCAAGCCAACACACACAATCTCTCTCATAGCAATACTGTTCTATCCTAATTTTAACCTTAGGTACTCCACTTCTGTCTAGCTCTAATCACAACAAATCTGGAGTTTATCATAGCATATATTCACTACTACACAATGCCATCGCAGCACCGTCATCAAATCCATGATCAACCAAATCCATACTTGGAAGATCACACCGGTTACATCTTATTCGCCATTCACCTTGATTGTTTGTTCACATGGACGATTGTAGGTAATTTATCTCTTATTTTCTTTGCTTATTTTAGTTTACTTTCACTAATTATACCGATTTTAATTCCAAATCAATAAAATTGGTCATCTAATCTTTATTTTTAAATCTATTTGTCCATTCTTACATTAATGAGAAATCTAGGATCCGTGATCACTGGTCATCATTAAAAAAAAAAAAAAACTTAGCTCAAGCCAGACATATCTCTCCATTTAAAGCTCCTGATAATTGCAACATTGGTGGATGGACAGTCGGATCAATTTTTAGCAGTATGATCTATGACTAATTTGGCACATGTGATCACAAGCATTAAATTAATTTCCCTTGAGTATGACTCTGACATGCCCGGCACTCTCATAATTACACACATTTGATCAAATATAGGCCCTTGAATAAGTATGGCCATGTGTCTGATTCAACAGCAACAAAGCATAGATAAGTGTGGCCATGTGTCTGATTGAAGAGCAAAAAAGCGTAGCCCAACTAAACATGTGTCTAGCATGTATACGTTGCGATTGTCCATCAGTGGACCATGTTGACTTTTTTCTTTTTAATGGTGTATAGCCTGCCAAGGGTCCTTGAGAGGGTATGATCTTACTCTCCACACATGTTAATATATTTGCTGTATATAGGCCGTGCATCGGGTGGGCCATGTTGTGGATTGTGTGATTGCTTAAATAATAATGCCTACTCTCTCATTGGATGGGTCAGAGTGATCAGTGTAATTACGTGCGATCCCGTTCTTTCATGGTGCATTTTCTTTTTCTTTTACATAAGTTGCACACCTATTCACACTATATATACACACACACACATATCGTGAGTCCATACAACGTTCCCTGTATCTGACAATTTACGTGCAACCCTACGTTGGACTCTGAGCCGTGCAAAGGGTGAACCGAGCCATGCAGACCATCTGGTGTGAAAATCCGGTCGGTATACGGACTAGGCAAGCCACGCCATCAAAATCAATGGGACGCCAACGATTTGACTGACCATACAGGTGTGCTTCACCTAATGAATGGATGAATGGGTTAACCTGATTTTCATGGCAGGTGATCTTCATAGCGTGGCCAACCGTTTCCACAGCTAGTATATCTAACATACGTGATACATCCAATGTAAATAGCCAGAAAGAATGTGTTTGTGGAGGTAGGTGAGAAGAAAATAGAGAATTATCTCACCTAAAGGCTGAAGCTGTCAGCAAGTCAATTTGCAGCAACTATCTGAAGTGAGGTGAGAAGAAAGAAAAGCGATCTGAAATTTCTGAGCTGGAGCTGCAAGGGAGCAAATGAAGGCGAGAGCAGAAGAGAAGATATCATGGATGGACGGATGGAAACAACTTATTCCAGTAAAGCATTTCTTTATTTTGGCCTTGTTGAGGAGAAAAGAAAGAGAGAAGGAATTCGTCGGGAACGACGAGTCCAGATAAGGACGGAGCTGTCCATGCCATCGACCCAATATCCAAAATATATCCCTCAGCTTTTAAATACCCTTCTCTCTCCCTTTCATTTTCAGGAGGGAAGAGAGAAAATGGCCCCGCCTCTTTAATTTGAGCTTAATGAGAAGCCCTCCCCCAGCCGAGGATTTTTAGCTTTGCATACGCGGGTTTTCTCTTCCACGTTACTTCAATCCTGATTCCTAAAAGCGAACTGGTCGGACGCGGATTGCTGAGTAAATTATGTGGGGCTCACCGTGATGATTGTGTCTTATCCACCCCTTCCATACCAGCTAATTTTAGGGTATGACCCCAAAATTGAAGCATATCAAAAGCTGAAGTGGACCACACCACAGGAAACAGTACAAATAATGACATTCACCGTTGAAACCTTCAGTAATGTTTATTTTGTCATCTAACCTGTTCATAAAGTCACACCGACATGGATGTTGGGAAAACTCAAATATGACCTTGATCCAGAACTTCTGTGACCCTCGAGAAGCATTCAACATTAGGCATTGAATTCCCAGTACTCTTTTATGGTGCAGTTCACTTGAGCTTTGGCTATGCTTCAATTTTGGGCTCATGCTCCAATGTGAGTTGAAAATTTTGACGACAACAATATTTCAAGTAATAAAATCATTACTGCTGTTACACAATGAAAATGGCCTTTAAAATAACAAAATGGACTGTAAAAACCAATGATGAACAATGGCCATCATAACGTCATGGTAGAAAAAATAAAAAGGATAATAAGATACTATATTGATGAGAAAAGGTAGCCACCATATATGCCTGATAAAATTTGAGTTTAAATTCAAAAGGCGAAAATTGTGAAGTAATGATTATTACGAGGAAAATCAAACTGACCTGCACAAGGGATGTTAGGCTTTAGGGCAAGGAATCTCAAAATTGAACTGACTAAGAATTGCCCGAACGGGCTCATCAAGTTATCGACGTATCAATCATGTGAGATTAGACGACCTAAGGGACTAATACCGAGGTCAGGCTCGAGAACCGAGCTCTGAGGAGTGACCCATCTGTCAGCTAAATTGTTCAAAGACAGAGCTCAGTGATAGGACCTACCTCCCGAGCTGATCAGATCGACCTCGACCTAGGAAGAGGGATATCCATAGAGAATCCTGCACATACCAAAAAAGGACTAATCTGACGAGATCCTAACTAAAGATCACGTCGATCGAGATGGGCTCGGCAATATTCTCGGAAGCAGATCCATATTCAAATTAGGACCCTTCAACGTATCTGACAGATCATATTAAGATGTATCAGCTCGGAAGCCGCCTAAGCACCCTATAAATAACTCCCATGCCTATTGAAGAAGGTAAGCACAAAAATCTTTGATTCAAGTCCTATTTTTATGATAATCTGACTTACCTAACTTAGGCATCGGAGGGTGCCCAATGTTGAGTGTGAAATATTGCATATTTCATCCTTGTTATTCATTGGTTTTGAGAACATAAATACGCTTAATCGATCTATTTTCACATGTTTACTCTTACGAGGCGATTTTGAGAGTTAAGGAGAACAGAATGTTTAAAGAGAAGATTTATGCTCAAAAGATTGTCAAATGAAGATTTGAAGATTTGGATTGTTTAATGAAAATTTATATGCCAAAAATCCAAGAAAACCAAGTGCAAAGGATAGAGAAAAGACTGATAAAATCACGAGTCAAATAGAAGAAAAAGCAGACTGTTTAGTCCCACCTATGGTCGGTTCGGTCCAACCGAAATCGTACAAAATGGTCTAGCAAGAAATCAGAAATTTCAGGCTTAATTCAGTCCGACCTGAGCCAACTTTGGTCCTACTAAAATTTGATAGATTCTGCACAAATTTTTCAAATGCGACTTCGGTACAACCAAAGTGTAACGAAAGTGTGGAAATTGAAGTCGGTTTAAAGACGGTGCGAACTTTTACTATTTAAAGGAGTTTTCTTAGTTGTTTTAGATACAAATTAAGGTAGGAAGAGGAGAGCAAGGAGTGGTGGTGCTTCAAGGAGTTCTTCCTGTTCACAACCCTAAGTGTAGGGTCACGATGTAGTAATAATCTCGGTGAGACAAGGTCGAATCCACATGGACTAATCTTATGTGTATTCTGAAAGTAACTATAAGTAGAACTAGAAGAAGATGTAATTCTAAATCTGAAATTAAAGGAAATAATTATGAGGGATTTAATTAGAAACTTAAGAATTCAAAAGTGGGAACTAGGGTTTCCTAGGATCCACTTGTAGCAATCAGGGTGATACTATGCTTGATTGAAGGACACAACTAGAATCGGAGTCCAATCTTATCCAGTTGGAAGATATAGAAATTAAGATAAAATCTGAACTTCCATTGACCTAATTCTCAATGGATGAGAGTTGTGACAACTGGAAGTGATTCCATCACCTAGCCATGCCCAGGAGACAATGGCAAACAACAAGATACACCAATCCCACAATCAACCATAAGAGAATTACAAAGATTAGAAGGGATTCCATCATCCAACCATGCTCAAGGGACGATGGTGAACAACAGGATTTCCTAATTTCACAATCTCAAAGCATGAAAAGAAAATACTTAAAGCTATTGCAGATCTATTGTAATTTGAGTCACAACAAGCCATTAAAAACCCAAAGTATTCCTTAAATATCAGATTAGAATCAAAGAGAGTTCAACATAAACATTAATCAAAGCAATAGAAACATCCCATCACGCTACAAGCTTCACCTCTTAGTCCTAGCTAAGAGGTTTAGCCAACCATGGACATGATTGGATCTAAAACTCTAAAAGAAAGCATGAAAACTAAGGAAGAAAGAAGAAAAACGCTTGGTGACGGCTCTTCACCCTTGTGCTTCACTCCTCCAAATCCTAGATGAATAACCCAAGGATGCCATGAGGTCTCCTATTTATAGTTGGGGTGCTCCAAACCTCAAAACGGCATAAGAAATCCAGAAAACACCTCAAATTTACATACTTCACGTAACTTCTGCGTAAGTCTGCGCAATCGTCACTACCAAAAAAATGATCAAAGGCTATGGACTATTCTGGTTTTTAGCTACAGCTATAAACCGTAGCTAATTTGCTATGGCTTAAAACCGTAGCTAAAATTGTAAAAACCGTAGCAAAAAACTAACTTGCTAGACGTACGTACAACCTTGGATATGTCATAAGGGACTCTACGAAGCCCATTAAAATGTGTATACTCCATCTAATACATCTATCAATTTTTTAAAAATATTTTATGCAGGAACCCAAAAAACGAAGTAGATCGAAAGCTCAAGTGGACCACACGGTAGGAAAGAGTGGAGATTAATCCATTGATCGATGGTATGGTTCAATTAACCTTCGATTTGCCTAGATTTTGGGTTCAGTTCCATAAAAAAATATTATAAAATTAATGGACGGAGTGGATATATCGATTGCATCAAGATGGACCCCACAAAGCCCTTGACAAGGTCGTCCGTCCAGATCCCGTCAAATGTGAGCTGTGGAGGGCCCGTTACGGATTGTGCAATGGCTACGGTCATATTAGATTTTAGCTACGGTTAAAAACCGTAGCAGGACCGTAGCAGGAAAAAATGCGAAAAATCGCGCTGCCTTTTTCTTTTCCCCCTCTCACGAAACACCCATTTCCCTCCACTCAACCCTATTCCCTCTCACTTCCGACCCTTTCTCTCTCTCTCTCTCTCTCTATCTCTCAATCTCCCGTGCCCCTCTTCTCTATCTCTCTCAATCTCAATCTCACGCATCCCTTCACTACAAGAAAAAGCCGGTGATCAGGGAAATCACCGGCAACCGTCCGCCCCAGCTTTTGAAATGTGGCTGCCGGTGAAAGGATGCAATTAAAATAGAAAAACCGGAGGGAATTTTTCATTCCCTCTCTTATTGCGGGCGCACACTCCCTCTTCTCTCTCTCTTGTCCGACGCACTTCTCCCTGCCCTCTCCCTTCCTCGATCTCTCTCTCCCATCTCACTTGTTCCTTTGCCTTCCTCGATCTCTCTTCCTTCCTCTCCCTCCATCTCTTGATCTCCCTGATTTCCCTCCCTCCATCTCTCAATCTCCCTGATCTCCCTGAAAGCACCCATTGATCGATCTCCCTCCAATAGCTGACAAGAATAGAAGAAATCAGAGCACACGAAGTGAAAGGTACTCTCTCTTTCTCTCTCATTTCCTCTTTTAATGGTCAGAAATTGGGCAGCAACCATGGCAGTGGCAGTCATATCTGCCGTTGTCCATGGCCTCCTACATGTTTGAAGAAATGCTTCAACTAAGAATCCCTAGAACAGATGAAACAGCCCTGTAATGGTAGTTTCCTAACTGTCCCTTTTCCATTTTGAGGCCTTGAAATCAACCGCATCCATGGTAAATAACATGTAGTGAAGTTGCAAAAAGGTGGGGTTTTTTTATTTTTTATTTTTTTATTTTTTTATAGTTTTGGTATTATTGAATAATGCCCACATGGTCTTGAGCTTTATACAACTACAGATACCTTTCCTCATAATGCTGCTTCCCTCCCGCTGTTAGCTTTGTAGAGCAGTGCGGGAAGGAGCAGATTAGATTGAATACAAATCTGGGTTTTTTAGAGTTTTTCTTTTGGTTTGAATTGTGTTTGAGTAGTTGGTTTTTGAGTTGTTGTGGTAGGGTTCTTGTTTTTTATGGTTGTAGATTGAATAGAAATCTAGGTTTTGTTGCTTTGTTTTGGTTTGGGTTGCTGTTTGGGAAGTTGGTATGGTGGGATCTTGTTTTTTATGGTTGGAGCTGAAATGGGTTGTGTTTGTTTCTTGATTTTGAGATCTAGGTATTGAAGATTTTGAGACATGTAGTGGATTTTGAAGTGTTTTGGGGAATTTGTGTTTTGTTTGGGTGGGGAAAATGGCTCCAAGCTTGGATATTTCAGATTGGTGGGTGAAGGAAACACGAAAGGGGACTCCAGTTATCGTTACGATAGAGAACCCCAACTACTCGGTTGTGGAAATCAATAGCCCAAACGCTGCATTCCAGCAGGTTGATAAGGACAGGGGGAAGAAGGCCAAGCAGTTTACTTGATGTTCCTGTTTTAGATTGTTTCAGTTGGCGTGCCAAGTGAACTCCATCCTTCTATTTTGGCACTAGCTTAGAATAAATGATCCACTTGTGCAAGATCCAAGTCACTCATTAGGTGATCCCAATTTGTAGCTCCATGGTTTAAAAAATCGGACTTCTTTTGTTTTGTTTTGTTTTTTTTTTTTTTTGTTTATTATTATTATTATTAAGGAAGCATATGTAGAGTTTAAGCACTTGCTTCTTGCATTTATATTTGACAAAGAAGATCGGACATCTCCTGTGGTAAATGAGATATTCAGGAAGTTTATCTTTTTCAAAATTAATTAGATAGTTTCTGCCATCTTCGCTCTTGTTCAAAATTAATTTCTCTTGTGTTTATCTTGCACGTGATGTGGGTCCTTCGTTGAAGCGGTATTAATTTGCTGGAGAACATAGGAGCATGGTATTTTAAGGAAAAGCAGGTCTTATTAATTTTCAGGGATTGTTGCAATGCATTCTGATTCACCATCGATTGCTCGTAGGTAAGGCCCTTTGATCCTTGAGCATTACTCTTTAACCTCTCTTTATGTTGATCTTCTTTCTGTTAATTTGTGTTGATTTATGATTTGAGAAGAACCCTATTCGGTTCTGGTTGTGGTGGTTATCTTCTTCCTCTTAATTGCTCTTGCAAGGGTTATGAGATGTGATTCTATCTGTTGGGAGTAGATATAAGGTACTGATCCTAAGGAAATGTATAGTTTTTAGAGGATCTGAATTCCATGAATTTTGTATCGATGGTGTGGTGATCCAGTTTATTAAATCATTTGGAAAAAAGAAACCATTTTGTTGGTCTACTGAGCCATGCTATGGATGGAAACGTCATGAAGATTATCTCATTTTGGAAAATAACCAACCCTCTAATTTTGTATTGATGGTGTTCAGAAGAGAAATTCTAAGTGAAAAGGTAGACATCTGGGTAAGTCAATCATCACCCCGTATTTTATAAGAGACCAAGATCAGTCTATCATTTTTTGAACAATGCATGTTAATGGTGTATTTTAATTTGACATTATCTACTTAGTATAACACATTCCTTTTCTACATGGCTAGTAGATTTAGCATATGCTGCAAATGCCTGATTGTATACTTTACCAAAAAATATAACACTAAGAATTACATGGAAAATCACAATAGAGTAGATCAATTGCTTTAACTTGCATTTTCCTGTTGTCTTCTGTTTCCTGCTTCCACTTTCGTCACTAACATCTTTCTCATTCATGACTTCTTCCATATAATTAAAATAGGGAAAAAATTACTGTGTTGCATGATTAGAAATTGGAAAAATCTGAATTTTTTGTGAATAATATGGCTAAGGTTCGTAACATCTGCTACCAAGTAATAAAAATTGATTGCATTGAATCAAAGAAAAATAGAATAAACTGGATTTCTCTCGAAAATCCCTCATTTGAAGCTAGGTATAAAAAAATGGTTATGTAAAAGTAATAGTGGGACCTCATTATGCAATAACAGGGCTGTAATGCCTGATCTGAAAATAAAAAAGGCTTATAATGAGCCTGTAATGGTTGTAACAGGTTTGTAATGGACTGATAATGGGGGCGATATTTTATTTTCTTAAATTTTTAGGGCTGCTGCCTATGGTGAATTGCCCAATCCAATCATTAAGTGGGCCACCATTATATGTAATGAGTGGTTAATTTAAGGGCAGTAGCAACTCCCATTCAATGCGTTGGAATTAGGGTCATGTTTCAATGATCCAAACCATTTATGTGAGGGACTCATCACCGATGGATGATGAAGATGCTGAGCATGATCGTGGATGGAGAATGCAAACAAATAATAATAATAATAATAATAATAATGATGATGATAAATAAATAAATTTTAGTTTAGACCATTTTAAATTTTGATCATTTGACCTTTTTAGATGTATCTAGGCCAAGCCCTAGTGACTTTTCGGTCCTATTAGAGCTAGGACCTGGACACGGCCAGGGCATTGGGGAGTAGCCCAGTTATTCCAACATCATTTACAATTGTACTACAGTTATATGCCATCTGTTATATGGTGCTTATACTTACCTCTACTCTGTTTTGGATTACTACAAACACCTCTCCTCTGTTTAATAAATAAGGATATATAAGACGATAAAATAAATAGGTAAAAAAAAAGAAACCAGCAATCAGGAATTGGAGGTAAAACTAATAGGCGAACATTTTACTCTCATGTAACAGTCTCAGCTATAAAATGGAAGCATCTATCGAAAGGTAGAGCAGACTGAAACTGAACTAGACTCGCAGTGGTTGACCATTGAGAGAGTTAGAAGGATCCTACAACTAAGGAAAAATACAACAGTGCAGCCCGTTTATTTCAACTGTTACTGTTTATATGTTCTCAAATATTTCAGCAAAATATTTTTCTTTTTTACTACCCATTTAGTTCCACCAAATATTGAAAAATTCCATGAGATCTTGCACAATCAAGAAATGTCATGATATTTGGCTTGTTCCTTTTCTAATCCTAAACTAATTTGGTACTCTATGATTCAACATATTGCTAGTCTGCATGTTTTTTTCTAGTTACTCTATGATGTTTATTTGCCATTCAACCTGTTTATAAGCTTCTAATGGCAGGTTTACTGTAGATTAAGCCCAGTTTCACTGCATGAAAGGTTATGGAATCACATGAAAGGTTATTTACTAGTTAGCTTTGTATCCCTGCTAGATCTGAAAATGAAAATATGCCATTTCCTCAAAAAATCTGACAGCTTGCAGCGGGGGTGGTGGTTTGGATCAGTCAAATGGAACTTGTTGCAGTAGACATAAGGTGTTTGCTTTTGTTGGCTGGACACTTGCCAAGGTGTTCTACAACAGTCAGATTCAATATTGCAGTACACATGGTGTTTTAATTATGTGACACAGACTTCAGATAATCTTCCTGGTTATTGTTTGCCTTCTGCTCCGACTGAAAGTATTGGCTATGTGCTGTAGGTACGATCTGCTACACTCGACACATGGCTTCCAGAACAAGTTGCATTTATTCAAAGTAAGCATGCAGAACACTTCTCAGGCTTACATTTCTTATGAGCTTTTTAATTGCCGCAAATCTGCCTACCAATGAGGACAACTTCTTAGTCTTCTTTATATTGATTTTAATATTGTTCTTACTCTTTTGGTTGTATGCAGCAATGGGAAATGAGAAATCAAATAGCTACTGGGAAGCAGAATTGCCTCCAAATTACGACAGAAATCTTTTGGTGGGCTCTAGTTGATGAATAGCCTGGATCCATCACACGTGCTGCGAATCACCTTAGCACCCATCTTCTACGTAACATCTGTTTGTTTGTGGTCTAAACACCTTCTTGGTCTTATTGGATGTCTTTCACTTAGCAATACGAGATTTCTTGTGCATCAACTAAAGCTTTGTGTTTTCCTAAATTGTGCATGGTAAAATGGGATTTCACTAACTTTTTAGCATGCCTGACTTGAGCTGACAAAACAGGTTTCTTCTAATTCAAAAGCAGAGTCGGTCCCAGTGCAGGCTGATTCAACACAGAAAGTGCAACCTTCACCCAATATCCCACCTCCAAAGGTTGATTATGCCACTGATCTTTCAATATCCTTTCTATGGATGGCCTAAGTCAAAATGGGTGATATTTTTGGGATCCATGACAAGCTTGAAAGTTATTCATGTCCACTGTAAAGTAAATGAGTCAATGTCTTGCTTGTAAATATGTAGTTTTCACTTTCAGGTTGTTGAAATCATTGACCGGTATGAGACAGTGCATTCCAGAGAGCTCAAGAGGCAATAAGCTTGCATTTATACAGGACCCGAAAATGGACAAAACCTGCACCAGGACAGTAACGATAAGATTTCCTTGTAATTATCATCATCTGCTGATTGTAAAATTTCCCCCTTTCTCTGGGATTTATCTCTTTGCTGAACTGTAACTGCATTTTAGAGATGTCTTAAGATCACTAAAAGTTTTAGGATTTCAGCTCAGCGATTGAGCTTTAAAAGAGTGATTCTTCTATTGTTTTTTAGTTGTGTGATCCCTATGAAGCTGTTGAACTCTTGATGGATGAAAGATTCTTGTTTGTGTCTTGATGATTTCCTGCTGCTTTTCTGGATATATTTGGATCAGTCTTGACATGTGAAACATTTATTTGTTTTTTGAAGTTGTGGACTGGGGGAACTTAAAAAACCTAAAAAGTTGGGATTTGGGAGCTTAAAAAACTTAAAAGTCAGGACTTGGGAGCTTTTGAAATGATCAAAAATAAAATAACATTTGATCCCTTCTGTTGAGATCAGGGCTGAAGTTGGGAATTTAAGAGGGTCCAGTGTCTCATTGTTTTCATGATTCATCTACTACCACTATACTAATTTCAATGTGATCTTTAGTCTTTCTTCATGAATTGGAAGTGGGTATTTGGAATTATAGTTTTCTTTTTTTCCGATAGAGATTCAAATTTTAGATGTGTTGCTCTTTCCATGTGAATATGATTTTCTTGAATATGATTTTCTTCTAACATCTTTCTTACTGTAGATGGGGTGTTAAGAAGCCTCAAATCATGAAAAATTCTGTCACGATCTTGTCGAGTGCAGGTCTTGGGATGGCCATGTTCAGTCTCGGTAAGATCATTGATATGCTCATCATGTTCAGTCTCGGTAAGATTATTGATATGCTCATTCGACGTGAGGGGTGTCATTAAGAAATATGACAGTCCTGAACGAAGTAAGTTTGCTTATTCTATGCACTTGCTATGAATTTCTTAAATCTCTATATGCTTTCTCATCACCATGCCTTCTTTTCTTGCAGTTCTTGAAGAATTCTTTCATTTAAGACTTAAGTTCTATGTATAGAGAAAGGTGAGCTTTGATCTAGGCCCCCCATTTTTTTCTTTTTGGTAATTAAAAAAATGGTAGTATTGACTTGCTACTTTCATGTAGAAAGTAATGTTGGATAATCTTGAGAAGGAAGAAGGCCAGGTGGAGGAGGTGACAGGATAGATGGAGGGCAGGGCAGGCAAGCCTCTCTCTAAGGCTTCTAGACAAGTTGGAAAGAACCAAAGAAAGAACAACACCAAGAAAGCCAATGAAGCAGATACTGTTGTTGAATCTGTAGCATCAGTTAGTACTACAGCTGAAACTGGTAGGCATCATTCTTTTCTGATGAATAAAAAATCATCTTTGTCAGTAAGCCAGTGTTTGGATGTACACACCAATTGACAGCATAAAAATTGAAACTCGATCGGCGTGTTTGGACGTACATGCCAATCGACAGCACAGAAATTGAAACCCGAAATGGGTGGATTGTCAGTTACCATAAGATTTCATTCATCTTAATGCATGTTATCTTTTTCTCTCCGTAGGACATGTTTCCGAGGGGGCAAAACCCAAAGGTAGGGGAGCTCTGAAGAAGGCTCCTACTTGAAAGGTGTGCTTGCAAATCCTGAACTTCTTATTTCCCAAGTATCTCCCTGTTTTGGTGGACTCCTCATTGCCTTTTTGGTTTTGGTCTTTCAGCAGAAAATGTCGACTGTTGTTGATAGTGAAGAGGAAGATGATGAGGTGCTCGAGCTGAAAGAATGAATGACGAGGTGCTCGAACTAAAAGAATGAATGATTGTGTTGAGATTAAGGCTGAAGTTGGAAATGAATGATTGTGTTTGATTGAATGAATGAATGATTGTGTTTGATTGAATGAATAAATGATTGTGTTTGATTGAATGAATGAATGATTTAATCACTATATCAGCTTATATGAGTTATCAGGGTGTACTACAATGGTAAGAGCTACCATTACTATTTAAATTTTTTATTAACAATAGGCATTAGCTACAATTATTAACCATAGCCCTTTATTGAAAACTGTAGCTCTTGCTAATTTTAGCCTTTTGCTACAGTTCGCATTCTACTTTTCGCGACAGATACAATCCGTAGCTATATATAAATTTAAAACTACAGACAATATCGCTACGGATTTAATCCGTACCTATAGTTTTACTAGCTACGGCTATTACCTGTAGCCTTGTATCTGAAAACCATAGCTGTTGTTAAATTAAGCCTATTGCTATGGTTCTTGCTGAACTTTTAGCTACAGATATAATCCGTAGCTATAAGTACTTTAGGCTATAGAAGCTATGGCTACGGTTTTAATCTGTATCCATTGCTTCTATGATTATGGATAGAATCCGTAGCTATAGCTCTTTGACTTATGGCTACAGCATCAATGGCTACGGTCGTGCTACGAATGATAACCGTAGCCATGGGCTTTTGGCTACGGTTTTTATCCGTAGCCTTTGCCCCTTTTTTGGTAGTGCGTGCTTTTTCTGTACTGTTGTAACTTCATTCGGACTATGTAACCTTCTATGTCATTGAACCTACCTTTGATGTCATCAAGGGTGTCTTCGATGTCATTGAAAGGTGTTCGAGGAATCGATAATGCATCCAAAACAATCCAGAGAGTTAATTCAATTTCTTTGATAAATTCGATGTCATCGAAGAGGCCTTCGATGTCATCGTATAAGTCTTCGATATCATTGAGGAGACCTTCGAGTAATCTAACATTATGCCCAATATGTCCAGCGAGTTTTGCCAAAAATCTACATAAAATTCGATGTCATCGAACTGGCTTGATGCCATCGAGCAAAGCTTCGAGTCATTGAACAGTCGATCGAGTCATCGAGAAATGTCTTCAATTTGTCCAGCAACCAACTTGATTTTCATTTATAAATTCGATGTCATCGAATGGTAGCTTTGATGTCATCGAACGGTGATCGATGAAACAGTTAATGTGAATTCTGCACTTGTTATTTCGACTTCTTTCCTTCTCCACTTGATTTTCTTGAATCTTGGGACCTCAAAATCTTCAATCTTTGTCTCCTAAGATCTATTCTTTACCATGGTGATCTTTGAGCGTCAAATCCATGCTTTTAGCATCTTTTCCAATCTAAGCTCTTAAATTCACCTCGCATCACAAACATGAATAAAATAAGGCATTAAGTAGTATCATGTTCATAAAACCAAGATATAAATGGGGGGATAATATGCAATATTTGACCCTCAACACTTCCTTCTTCTCTAATCTTTTTTTTTCCTAGTTATTTTTTATGTTTTTCTTTAAGAGTTTTATTTTAACTATGTCTTTGGTTGGCTAATCTCTTATCTAAGACTAAGGGATGAAGCTTATAGTTAATTTGATTATTTAGTTTATTTGATTCAACAAACAATGGTTGGAATTTTGATATTAGATTGAATAGATTTGATTTTACTTTAAATACTATGAGTTGTTTATTTCTTGACTTGTTGTGCATGTTGAGTGTGATGAATGCTTGATTTAACAATTTTCTAGCCTTAACCTAGATAAGGAATCAATCTGTATAATTAATTGATCCAGTGATGCCTAGGTTGCATTGGATGCTTTTGATTCCCTGTGATTGATGTCCGAGTGCTTTATGAGAAAATTGTTCAATTGAATTCATATTTTAACCTTGTTTATGATTGGTTTAACCGCTATATCTTCTGATTGGATAGGATGGGACTTCGATACCAATTGAGATATAATCGTTAAATCAATAAAATAGATATTGTGATTACTATGAGTGGATTCCTGGATCCTTAGTCTTTTATTTCTTTTTTAAAACCCCTTTTTTAACTCGTTGGATTAAAAACCCAGACAAACCATTGGACTTAGATTAGTTCTAAGCCGTGTTCTCCATTCCTTATGGATTCGACCTCAGTCTCACTGAGTTATTACTACAGTGTAGCCCTACACTTGGTATTGTGAACAAGTTTTTGACGCCATTGCCAGGGAGTTGTGTTGAACATGATTAGGTTTAAGTTTTCTAGGTTTAATTTTTGTTTTAGGTTTAATTTTCTAAATTTCAGATTTTTTTTCTTTCTTTTAGAATTTGTTCCATTTTAGATTTTCTAACAACACTAACATTATTCACTTGTTTGGTTTTATAGGATTCTAGTTCTAGGTCTTCTATACGGGTAATATCTTTCCTCTTCTTACTCTATTTGCTTTCATAATTGTTGTATGACTTAAAACTTAGGATTAGAAGTAGAGTTTTGTGTGGTTTATACCTAAGTGGGAAAGGGATCATACATCGAGACTTCTAAGTGAATGAGGTTTAGTTGACGGGCTTACGATCCATCGATGAGTTAGAAAACATCTAAATACTCTTGAAACATCATCTGAAACCATGGCCGAAGAACAATATTTTGATGAGAATCATGTGCATCACACGCCACCTGTTAGGACGGTACGTGATGAGAATGAGGTGCATCGGGTTCTACCGACTCGGACCCTACGTGATTATTTGCAGTCGGTGATAACAAGTACACCTTCCTTCATGATTTTTCCAACTGACACAAGAAATGTGGACTTCAAACCCGATAATTCTACAGACTTGATTCAAAAAGTCCATACCTTCACATAAAAGAATTTGAGGAGATCGTCACAACCATACACCTTAATAATGTCCCTCCTGACACAATCAGACTCAAGTTATTTCCATTCTCTCTAAAGGAGAAGGCCAAATCATGATTCCACTCTTTAAGGCCTAGATTCATTGGTACATGGATCGAGATGAACCGGGAGTTCCTTAAAAAGTTCTTCTTGGCTCATCAAACCAACACTCTTAGACGGGACCTAATGAACTTATCCCAGAAAAGAGATGAAACTTTATTCAAGTGTTGGGAACGGTTCAAAGACTTACTTCTCGCTTGCCCACACTATGCTTACGAAGCTTGGCAAACCATTGATCTTTTTTATGACAAACTTATTTTGAATATGTGTTAATTTATACAGATGATGTATAATGGTGAGTTCATAAATAGGGAATCGGAAGAAGCTTGTAATTACTTTGACATGCTAGTTGAAAATGCCCAATCATGGGACACATCAAGCTGAGCTAGTAGTCCCAATGAAGTGCTAAGAGAGAAAGGAGTGCATGTACTTAAGGAGGATGATGACATTAGTGCACAGTTGGCTAACCTCACATAGAAAATTGAGGACTTAGAATCTAGGAAGGAATCAATTCGACCCAAAACAATCGTTAAAACCATATGTGAAATTTGTAAGAGCGATGTACACCTAACTAAAGATTGTCCTACAATCTCAGCTTTCCAAGAGATGTTGCACGTTCAAGCAAACGCTGCAAATGTATACCAACGACCCTTTAGTGCACCAAATTCCAACACACACACTCCTGATTGGTGGAACTTTAATTGGAGAAATAGACCAACTGCAAATGTAACCAATTATCCGCAAGGCCCATTTAGTGGACCCCCACCCAGGAGAACGCTCGAGGACACATTGGATGCTTTCATGTAAGGGCAACTGCAAGCTATGAATGAATTTAGAACGTCGATTAAGACTTGAGACACGATTAAATGTTAAGAAGACTAGGACCTTTCTAACCCAGCCTCAACCTAACCCAAAAGGTCAAGCTCAAATAAGTGATCTCAACTCTTTAACTCAACATGTGGAACATGTTCAAGCCATCATTACCCTAAGAAGTGGAAAGGAAATTGACAAAGAAATTCCAAGGTTAAGAAACCTAAGGAATCTAAAAATTCAAAGGATGGTGGGGAATCTAACAATTCTCCACATGACAAAGAACCATCAAAGGAATACAAACCTGTGGCCCCATTTTCCCAATGTCTCATCATGTTAAAAAGGCCAAGTGAGAATCAGGATATTTTAGAGGTTTTTCAACAAGTAAATATCAACATCCCCTTATTGGATGCAATTAAACAGTTCCCATCCTATGCAAAATTCCTAAAAGATTTATGTGTGGTTAAGTGGAAGCTGAATGTACATAAGAAAGCATTTTTTACTGAACAAGTAAGTGTCATCATAAATCAAAACACTTTTCCAAAATATAAGGATCCTGAAAGTCCTACAATCTCATGTGTGATAGCAAACTTCTGGGTTGATAAAGCACTTTTAGACCTTGGGGCTAGTGTTAATCTGATACCATACTCGGTATACGAGCAATTAGGCCTTGGTAATTTGAAACCCGCCAAAACAACATGACAATTGACCGATCGCTCAATTAGAATATGAAGAGGTATAGTAGAAGATGTGTTAGTCCAAGTTGATAGATTCTACTACCCGATAGATTTCGTCGTCTTAGACACACACCCAGTTATAAATATGGGCACTCAAATTCCTATCATATTAGGCCAACCATTCCTAGTCACTGCTAATGCCGTAATTAATTGCCGGAATGGAATTATGAAAAAATATTTTGGGAATATGACTGTAGAATTGAATGTGTTTAATTTGCATAAACCATAAGAGGATGAAGACATGATTAATGAGGTGAACTTGATTAAAATATTTAAAGAAGAAGAGCCTCTTTCAACTGAAATTCCTGAATCACTAGAAGTCTGCTTGGCAAACTTTGCATATTCAAACAGTCCTATGATTAGAGACATAGTGAATGCCATGCGGGATTGTGTCCCAGTACCTGAAACTGACTGGGAAGATAATTGTGTTGAAAACTAACCTCCACCAATGCTGAATTCTTACCATTACAGATAAAGGAGCTAAATTCTGAACTGAAGTTTGATACTTTAGATTTTAGGGAGACTACGTTGCATAAATTTTCTAATATTCAATTGTTTGTATTCTCTTATTCACCTCAACATCCTCACATTGAAAATTTTTCTGCTGCAGTTGAAACATATACTCTTTGGACACCTCATGAAGTAAAGGAGAAAATCTTTGATGAGGTGCACAAATTTCTCTCTAGGACATCCAAACTTACTCTAAAGTACGTTTATGGATGATCTTTTTGAAAACTTTACTGAGAAATCTGTTAAGATACTTGCTAGAGGAAGAATCGATGACTCAGGATAAGTGATAGTTAGGATTAGGAATTTCTTTCTTTCTTAGGAGTGGGATTATTAGATTAGTTTGTTTTAGTTTCACTTTAGTTTCGTACTAATCCCTTTAAACATTGAAGACTTTGAACCGATTCATTCTTCTTCCTTAGGTACTATCTTTTTAACTAATTCCTCTTTTATTTGACTTTGTCTCATTGTTGCTATAATTGTATATTTCTTGCATTGAGGACAATGTAGATTTTAGGTTGGGGTGAGATTAGATAGATCTAATTGGTATTTTCTTAGTTTTGAGCAAACATTTTCAAAATTTTCAAAATTTCAGTTTCAAAAGTCTTTTCGAAGATAGTTATGTTGTAAAACTAAATATGTTGTGAGTATTAAGAGAAGATATAGAGTATCTTTTGGAAATCCTGAGTTTAGTTTAATTAGTAGACTTTTGAATAAGTTCTTTCAATGAATTGATTAATAGAAAAGTTAAACATCAATTGAGTCTAGTTCACGAATTCACACCCAACTCATATTATGTGAAGATAACTGAAATCTAAGTTTTAGCTTAATGATTACTTAAAAGTGATTAGGAAGTCTGGAGATCCTTATCTACTTGAAGTATGAAAATAAGAAGAAAAAGATGAGTTAAAAAAAAAATAGTGAGATTGAAAATGGCTACCTATTAGATATGCTTCAATGAGAAATTAAAAAAAAAAAAAAGAAAAGAAAAAAAAAAGAATGAACAGTGTGAAAGCCATTGATATAAAATTGGAAGATGGAAAAATAAGTGAGAAGGAGATATGTTCGGAATCAGTAACTTGTGTTGATCTGTCCACTTAGAAGTGATGAGTATGCCTAACATTATGAAAGAAGGTTACCTTATATGGAATATAAGTTGGGAGTCACTGAACCCACTAGAAACTTATTGTTTGATTCATTCTATCGAGTAATTGAAGAAGAAGAACTTGTTTTAAAAGATTACTATTGACATTGAACTTTAGATTAATGAAATTTCATCCTTATATCTTTGAATTCTACTCACATGTATAGGATTGCAGACGATATTATTTTCTAAAAATGATTTGAAAACCGAAGGCTTGAAATATTCATTCTTCTCATGTTTTTCTCGGAACTAGTAAAATGATGGTTCAAGGGTGTGAGACCCGTATCCTAGCCCATACTGTTCCATAGGCTTCTGCTGTCCTCCCGGTCGAATTTTGGGAACCCGCGATACACAGACAGCAGCTGCGCACGACCCTGAGTTGTATCCCGTATTCTAAAGTCGGCTCGACCCGAGACTTGTACCCTTGTAACCGCACCGTTATCCTAGTTCCGACACCACGTCTTACTCGCCGAGGCAATACCCATGCCAGAAGATGTGGGCCCGCGTTCAGTTCAAGGAAAATGCTGTGCATTTGTAAAACCCAAGAGAAACTTTCAAATCAATCCCATCAATCAAGTACACATCACCTCAGATATCAAGTACATATCCCATCCCCATGCAACCCCTAAAGTCAACTCTCTCTCTCTTTCCACCCATCAAGTACACCCATCACTCACTCACCCATCACTCCCCATCACTCCATCACCCATCCCTCTCTCTCTCCTTACAACCCTCTCTCTCTCATTTCTCACTCCATCTCCCAAGCAACAATGGTGGAACCGTCGAAGGGAGAGGAGAAAGCTAGTATGGCCCACCTTCCTACCAATCAATCCCACCATCTAAAGCCCATCTTAACCATTGAAATTCCCTCCTTGGAGCCCTAGATCGCATCGGTGGAAGGAGGAGTCGAAGATCTAACGGTGGGTGTTCATCATCTCAAAATTTATGATTTGAGGGCCCATATGGTGGGACCCATCTTGATGTATGCATTGTATAGAGAGGGGCCCATAGTGGCAGGGTCCCTCCCTTTATCATGTTTCTATCTCTCTCTCTCTCTCTCTCTCTCTCTCTCCATTTTGTAGTCCACCTTGATGTTGATCCACACCATCCACTTATGTGGACTGTCGTGATGTATATGTTATTCCACACCATCCAGATGCCTTGGACGGTGGTACCCACTTGAGATAGGTGTTGTCCAGCATGTGGGCCACCTTGATTTATGTATTATATCCTAGCCGTCCATCTGGACGGTGGGCCAGTAGGCCACACCACTCAGCAGTAGCTATTGAGCTGACGATCAACAAGTTCTGTGGGTCCCACGGCTACACAGCAGCATGTAGCTGCTGTGATATTGATGTCAGGAATTTTTATGGGGCCCATGCAGCTCTCAGCTGAATGACATCAACAAGTGTGGGCCTAATCATGAGGTACATGCTATATCCAACACCGTGCATCCATCTCCAGCTGGTGGAGCCCCATGAGGTATGCATTGTATCCAGCTGTTTGGACGTGGCCCACCTTGATATTTGATGTTTTATCTATGCTGTCCATAGTTACACCACGTCAGTAAGTTCGATGGGCCACCATGATGTATCTATTCCATTCAACTGTCCATCTGGATGTTTTGCTGGGTGGGGCCCTCCTTAGATGTATGTGTTGTACATACATGTTGTCCAGCATGTGGAGCCCACATGTGATGTATCTGTTTTATCCTAGTCGTCCATCATTTGGATGTTGGGACACCACCATGAGGTATTTGTTTAATCCATACCGTCTAGAATATTTGGACAGTGCTGGACCACGTTTGGGTGGTGCTATGGACCACACCATGTTGTATGTCTTTCATCCACACCGTCCACATATCTGGACGGTGCTGGACATATTTGGACGGTGTTGTGCTACCCCACCATGATGTATTTGTTTCATCCAGACTGTCCAGATCATCTGGACGGTGTGTAACGCCCTGAAATTCGGGGGTCGAGCATAACTCAGCTCCCGAGTTCCAAAACATCACTTATGCAACATATTTAATGATGGATGTATGTTGATTGTATTAGTGCATAAAACATGGAATAGATTAAGCCAAGACACAGATATAATTCAGGGATAAGTGAATAAAGCAAGCGGAAGACTTATAGAAATATATGTGTATAAGTGTAAATCCCTGAAGTACATTCACCAACCAGGTTGTATGAAAGTGTTATTTAACAAAATTACAAATATCAAGTTACATCATTTAAATTCCCAAAAATAATCCCAGAGTCCCGCGCATCAGAACAAGCTCGCTAGAACCCGTCTGAAAACTGCATATAAGACAAAGCAGCCTCATCATCATCCATCTCCCACTCTGCCTCAGAAGTCGCATCCACATCTGTAACATCAGAACCTAAGACAGAGTCTGGTGGGTGTTTAACACTACCCCAGAACGTGGGAGTGAGTGATCAACTCAGTGGAACAATAAGGCACTAGTTAACATGTTATCAGTTCAATCAAGCAGTAATGATAAAGCAGAAAATTAAATAAATCCTAAGTACTCTTGTTAATGCAAGGATGTATGCAAAATGATGCGTGCCTTCACGCGTACACCCTCAGCGTCTTCATCTTACGTTACGCATGACACCACCTCAAAGTGCGCCACATCTACAAAGCACATGCAAATGCGGTGCGTGGATATGATTACCAAGTTGTTATTAGTCCTTTTCATACAGCAGGATTGGGAAGCTAAGATACCTTCCTCATATCACCATCCAAACAATGATCCATTATAGGGTCGTCAGTCCTAGACATCTCATACGATCATGTAGTTGTAGGTCGTAACAAAGGGCTCTTCACCAATCAATGCACGCCTTTCATACCTTCGTTACTACACCAAGGCTCGTCACCTCAATGCGGTATCCATGCATGCTCGAGGTCACTACAAAGGGCTCGTCACTAATCAATGTAGGCCGATAGCACGAATATAGTGTCCCATACCACCATAATCGGCTCACGAGTTTAGTTGCTCACTGGTCACTATGGGGAGGCTCGTCACCCCAGCGTAGGCCGACAACTTGACCACGGTGTCCCATACCACCATGTTCGGCTCATGAGTCTTAGCGGATCAAGGTACCATGGTTAATAGGATTTCACTGGTAAGTTCGGTACCCTAGATTCAAGCAGTAGCGTCCATCCATGGTGAACATACATCGGACAATCGGGTTACTTGACGAACTCGACTAGCACGAGCGCACGTTGGGTTGAACGACATAGAGTGCGCAAACACTCCGCGTGGCCAAACCACTGTCGCCAACTCTAATACGGCTCGGGTTCGTCTAATTACGTCCTTTGTGGCGAAAGTAATCTCAGCCACAACCTTAAGGCCAATTACCGATCTCCTGGACTAGTGCATAGTCCCACACACATTACACTACAACAGATAATCGTATTGAATGTAAAACAGTAAAGGAACAACAACTCAAATCATAGTACATAAGCACTTGAAGAAATCAACTTAACATAAATGTAAGCATAAGTAATGCTTGAATTTAAATAACATGGAATGTAACTTGCAAGAAGGAAATCATACACACTAGTGGGAGAGTTGAGAATCACTTCTCAATGCCCAGACTAGGTTCATATATCACACCTTAGATCATTCAGACATTTCTACAAACACTTAGAATACATAATACAACATACATGACGTATGTTGAAATACATGCATTTGGACAATTCCTTTTACCGAGTTGTCATACATACATCTAGCATACATACATGACAAATAATCATGGCAAACACAAGTGCATATTTTATACGTATACGATACATTATACATACACATAGAATACACAAATCTCAATATAACACATGCATATCAAGAACGCAACATAAACACAACATTTGGCATGTGAAATCTCATCCATAACGAGAATAAATCATTAACTGGCATTGAAAGCCTTGAAAACCATAACCTATACACTTAAAGTCCGCACCTTAAGCCAGAAAGGAAACACCGAACTGATTTAGACGAGTTGTCTTCGTCAACGGTGACAGATTACCCTAAAGCAAGGATAGAAATGAGATACAACAACACCAATACTAATCTAAGCTCTAACACAGATTATGGTTAGGTTAACTTACCCAAAGATGAACTCAGAATCGTAAGAATAACGATTCAAAGTGAAGGTTCAAGGATGTAGAAAAACAGGAAAGAATCCAAGATGATTCACCAAACTTCTCTCTCACTATCTCTCTCTTTTCCACTCTCTTTCCAAGCTAGGGTTAGAGAAAATTCGTATGGAAAAGAGAGCTAGGGTTTAAGGACTATAAATAGGCCTATTATTGATGAAAATAACCCTAGGGACAAGGTACACTTAGGTTATAACCAAAGCAAGCCTCTCTCGATCCAACGAAGCACTTCTGGTGGGCCTATAACCACGAAAGGTCGGACTTAAGCTCACTAACCATGGATCTAGGTCAGGCTGAGTTTTCATACCGACCGGCTCTTCAGATCAGCCGTGGCAGACCACACTCAATTCAAAGGTCACGGAATCTCGATGAGGTCCACAAGCATAAGGATATGCCTGGGCCACCTTCCCTGATCAGAGGGTGAAATTGGGTCAGAATCCAACGGTCAGTTAACTTAAAATCATCGCGCAAGTGGCACGACTCAGATTTCATAAAAGCTTATTAAATATCCAACCGTTCTCACACTCTTCACTCCGAACTCAAACAAATCGACCCAAAACATCACATGGACATGATTTTCGAGGTGATGGTCAAGCCCAACATGGTGACCGTAACAGCCTAAGATCATCGCTATCGGACTTCCGACGCGCGGTCCAGGTCTGATCCAAAACTTCCAAAAATTCCCCAGAACAACTGGATTTAGCGATGGAACTCAGATTTCAGAGTAACGTAGCGCTAACTAATCTACAGGTTTTGAGTCATGCAGATACAATTTAAAGTGATTGATGCGAATTTCACAAGCAATCAAGTATAGCGCTAATTACCCCAAAAACAACTACTTAAGGAAAGATAAGCACAAAATTTCCAAGGTCGTTACAATCTACCCCCCTTAAAGAAAATTTCGTCCTCGAAATTCATACCTTCATAAATTCCTCAAGGATCAGAGGGTAGGTCTTTCTGACCTCAGCTTCAGATTCCCAAGTAGCCTCTTCCACACCATGATGCGTCCATAGCACCTTCACAAGAGGGATAACCTTGCTACGCAATACCTGCTCCTTCCTGTCGAGAATACACGTCGGTTGCAGTACATAAGTGGCATCCTCACTCAACTGCACTTGCTCCCAACTGATAATATGTGAAGGATCAGGAACGTACTTCTTCAGCATAGAAACATGAAATACGTTATGCACGTCCGCAAGAGGTGTGGGCAAAGCAAGGCGGTATGCTACCGCTCCCACTCGATCCAGAACTTGAAATGGACCAATAAATCTCGGCGTCAGCTTCCCCTTCTTACCGAACCGCAGAACTCCCTTCATAGGAGAGACCTTCAGAAACACATGGTCTCCAACCTCAAACTCAAGCGGTCGATGCCTCGTATCAGCATAACTCTTCTGCGTGCTCTGCGTTATTAGAAGTCGACGTCGAATGATGTCAACCTTCTCTGAAGTCACCTGCACCAACTTTAGGCCAAGCAAACTACGCTCACCAATTTCTGCCCAACAATGTGGTGCTCTACACGGGTGACCATACAACGCCTCATAGGGAGCCATGCCGATACTCGCCTGGCAACTATTATTATACGCGAACTTTGCATACTGAAGACAATCATCCCAACTGTCCTTGAAATCCAAAACACAAGCTTGCAACATATCTTCCAGGACCTGATTCACGCCCTCCGTCTGCCCATCTGTTTGCGAATGAAACGCGGTGCTAAACTTCAGTTTCACACCCATTGCTTCCTGGATATGAGTCCAGAAGATAGATGTAAAACGCGTGTCTCTATCAGACACAATCTCCAGGGGAACTCCATGCAGACGCACTATCTCCTTAATATACAAGCTAGCCAACTCTTCTACAGAGTTAGTGACTCTGATCGGTAAGAAATGCGCCAACTTCGTTAATCGGTCAACGATCACCCAAATAGAGTCATAACCCTTTCTCGTTCTCGATAATCTAGAAATAAAATCCATAGAGATGAAGTCCCACTTCCATTCAGCTATGGGCATGGGCTGCAACAACCCAGGAGGTCGGCGATGCTCTGCCTTGACCTGCTGGCACGAGAGACAACGAGAAACAAATTCAGCAGTCTGAACCTTCATATTGTCCCACCAATAAGACCTCTTCATATCCTGATACATCTTCGTGCTACCTGGATGCATCGCAAGCTTAGAACTATGGGCTAACTCGAGAACCTCCCGTCTCAAGTCAGGGATGTCAGGAACACATAACCGGCCACGAAATCGTAGGCCCCCATCAGAACTAACACTCCAGTCGGAGTTCTCATCTGTACCAACCAGCTTCCTCATCTTCACTAACAGCTCATCATCTGCCTGAGCTGCAATGATCCTCTCGTCGATAAGGGGCTGTACACGAATGTGTGCGATAACCTCATATGGCTCAACCACCGTAAGCTTCTGCTCAAAATCATGCACGAACTCCAACATATCCCACTCTACTATCATCAGCGGAGCCGCAAACTGAATAGCCTTCTTGCGACTCAACGCATCTGCCACAAGGTTCGCCTTGCCCGGATGGTAAGAAACATCGAACTTAAAATCTTTAAAGATTTCCATCCATCGGCGCTGCCTCATATTCAAATCACGCTGCATGAAAATATACTTAAGGCTCTTGTGGTCGCAAAAGAGCTCGAACTCCTCACCATAGAGGTAATGTCTCCAAAGCTTTAATGCGAATATGACAGCTGCTAACTCTAGGTCGTGCGTAGGGTAATTCTCTTCGTGTTTCCTCAACTGACGCGAAGCATAAGCAATCACCCTATCCTTCTGCATAAGGACACAACCCAGGCCAACGCGAGAGGCGTCAGTATATATAATATACTTAACCCCTTGCTCTGGCAATACTAGCACAGGGGCGGACGTCAACTTGTCCTTCAGCTCCTGAAAAGCTAACTCCGCCTGCTCATTCTAAGCAAACTTCAAATCCTTCCATGTCAACTGCGACAACGGTCTGGTAATCTTCGAGAAGTCTTGAATAAAGCGTCGATAATAGCCTGCAAGACCCAGAAAACTCCTTACCTCAGTAACTGAACCAGGCTGCTTCCAGTCCTGCACTGCAGCTACCTTGGCAAGGTCGACGGCTATCCCTTCCTTGGACACCACATGTCCCAGGAACTTGACTTCCTCTTTCCAGAAATCACACTTCTTGAACTACGTGAAAAGTTGATTCTTCCTCAGAGTATTTAAAATCACTCTTAAGTGCTCCTCGTGTTCTTCCCGGCTCGCCGAATAAATCAAGATGTCATTAATAAAGACAATGACGAATCAGAACAGGAATGGCTGAAACACCCTATTCATCAGATCCATGAACACGGCCGGTGCGTTCGTCAGACCGAACGATATCACAAGGAACTCATAATGACCGAAGCTAGTCCTGAAAGCGGTCTTCTGCACGTCCCCATCCTTGACACGCAACTGATGATACCCTGACTGCAGATTAACCTTTGAAAAGTACCGTGCCCCCTTCAACTGATCAAACAGATCATCAATCCTGGGCAAAGGGTACTTATTCTTCACAGTTACCAGATTCAGCCTGCGATAATCAATACACAATCGCAAGGAACCATCCTTCTTCTTCACAAACAGAACAGGTGCTCCCCAAGGAGACACACTAGGCCGAATAAAATCCAATTCCAGCAAGCCATCTATCTGCTTCCTCAACTCCTCCATTTCACTCGGAGGCATACGATAGGTGGGTAAAGAAATGGACGCCGCACCAGGCATAAGATCGATAGCAAAATCAATCTCACGCTGAGGAGGTAATCCAGGAATTGACTTAAAGACATCTTCAAATTTCTGAACTACCGGCGTACTAACTAATGCCGATTCAGCCATACTCTCCAACAGAGAAGAATAATAATCAATACGAAGAGGGTAACTGACCTGAACTGGGAAAGTAACAGCCTCGCCTCAGGTCCATGGATCGTCACTGATCTAGCTTCACAATCAATCTCAGCTCGCATCCTCGTGAGCCAATCCATACCCATAATAACATCGTAATGATAAAGCGGTGTGACTAAGAAATTAACACGGATCGATCCACTTCCAAGATCGACCAAACAATCCAAACAACGCTTGCCCAAAGCAGAGGAAATCCCCATAGCGGTAGTAAGCGTCACTCCTTGCATAGGAATAAATCTCAAACCCAAACGCCTAACTGCCGCATAAGATATAAGAGAAGTAGTGGACCCTGTATCCACCAACATAGAAACGGGAATACCTTCAATGTGCGTTGTCTCCTCGAAGGACCTCGGCACTAAGTCAGACATAGGTGCTTCAGCTGAAAGTGCATGAACTCGAGCCTACTGCTGACAATTAGGCGGAGGAACCATGAGCCGCTGAGGTGGCCTGAAGCTAGGAACTGCTGGTCTGAAGGATGGATGAGCTGGCGCTGATTGAAGAGGTGGAGGAGAGATCACCTGAGGCATCAGACAGCTAATCCTCTGCGGTGGAGTAAAACCACTGGCTCGCATATGGGAGAAGCAAAAACGGTCCAAATGCCCTGTCTTCCCACAATATGAACATCGAAGATCAGCTCTCATTTACTGAGCGGGTGGCGCTAAACGCCTAGGAGGAGAATCTGCTCGCGGCCTCTTGCCGAGGAAAGGTGCACCCTGAAAGTCTGGTGGCGGCTTAGGAACCATCGGTGCTCGCATGCGGGACGTTCTATCCCCATCCTGCTCTGCTCACAAGGACATGCTCACTAGCTCCACATAAGAAGAAATGCTAGCACAGCAAATGTTCGATCGGATCTCAGGTCTCAATCCCTCAGAGAAACGCCGCATCCTCATTGGCTGATCACCCAGGATCAAAGGAACATACCGCCCCAACTCAGTGAACCGGTTCTCATACTCCGTCACCGACAACCCTCCCTGGCGGAGGCGAAGGAACTCACTCTCCTTCTCATGTCGGTACGTAACCGGAAAATACTTCTAGTGGAAGAGCGCCTCTAACGCCTACCACGACCACACAAAATCCTTCTCGACAGTGCGAAGAACACTGTCCCACCACAGACTGGCCTCCTTCTCAAACATGAAGGAGGCAAGCTCAACCTGCTCAACCTCTAAACAGTGCAACGGTCTCAGCATCTTAGAGATGTGGTCGATCCAATACTCGGCCTCCTCGGGTCTATGAGAACCCGCAAAAGTAGGAGGTCGCAAGCGTTGGAATCGCTCGAAAGTGCCTCTGGCACTGACGCTCCCAGATGGAGGCATAGGTGAAACAGGTGGAGTCGCCCCATTGACTGAGCAAAGATGTCAGCCATAGAAGAGAGGAACTCCTGCTACTGCTGCTGCTGCTGCTGAAACTGCTGCTGCTGCATCATTAGCATCATCTGCTCAAACCTATCAGTAGGCGAAGCAGACGAAGGTGCACGACTCGGCTCAGGAACCGAAGGCATGATTGGAGGAGCCATAAGTGTTGGCCCAACACCAGCATGAGACGGACCCGCCTGTGGATCTGACTGGCTATTGCTCAAGGGAGGAACCCCAGCAAGTGACTCAATCAAAGAGAGACGGGCTGAAGACTTCGAACCCTTAGGAGGCATCCCTACATTCAACAGAGGATGCAACCTGTCAGATTCTATGTCACATAATCCATCCACACAGCAACACAACACAACTCCAAAGACAAACAACATGCATTCCATTAATCAAAATCGTCGCAATACAAGTAGTCAGCAATACATGAATCACGACTAGGAAAGCATGTAAACAACAACATCTAACACTTCAAACAACCACAGCAACTACAACAACCACAAACAACTACAACAACCCCAACTACAAAGCCAACTACGGCTACACACAGAAAGAAAACAACAAACAAAGCAAAGGACGGCCATGACGATAGCTATTCGTCGGAATCAGGAGATGGAGGCCGGGCACCCTTATCCTGCAAGCAACACAGGATAGACTTCAGGGTTCGAGTCACTTTCTTAAACTTATGCCTAACAAGGGCTCGAAGATCAACAATATCCTGGCGTAAAATAGCATGCCCTTCTTCAAGCCGTGCGAGACAGGCATCACTGGCAGTCTGCTCTGCACTCTGCTCTGGCGCCACAGGAGGAGAGCTATCACTCAAATCCTGTGCCTCATCCTCTTCCTCGTCCTGCTTTGTTTCTTCCTCAATCTCAGCACCACCTTCAGCATAACTCTCTTCACCATTGCTCTTAGACTCAGCCTCACTCTCTGAGGCATGCTGACCAGAACCGATCTCCATCTGTTTAAGAGTCCTCAGATTGATATGACGAACAGGAACCGACTTCTCAGCTCCAAGCCTATAGCCAAACTCATGTGCAAGCTTGCAAATGAGGCGGCTAAATGGAAGCGAGTTGGTCCTCCTACTTGAACGAGCGATGAGAATAATCTGGCGCAGGACGTACGTCGGCACACACAACTTCGCTTCCTACCCCACCTGATACAGAAAATCCACCATCAGGCGCGTACACTCGCTGCGATTGCTCCACCTTAGGTATACATTGAACGTACACATGTGACGAAGCAAACGAAAGTCGTCCGTCATGTAGGTAGCCAGAAGACTCCTATTAGGCTGCCATTCGACCAGACGACCACACAAGGATCAGGTGCGACGATCCCTCTCGCGCCCCTGTTCACATTCTTCTCGCTGGCATGCACTTCACCAAGTGGCACATTCAGGAGTCGGGATATCAAAGCAACATTGACAATACCCACTTGACCGCTACCACAAGGAATCTTGAACTGCAGAGGCTCCAGCGAAGGATCAAGAATATTGACATAAAAGGCTTGAACAGTACTAGCATTCGCGTGATACTCGCCTTCAAACAAGGGACACCAACCAGCCCCTTCTAGGCGCTCCAACAACAAAAACTCACCATACAGCCGCAGATCGACATGAGCCTCAAAAAGGACTCTACGGCCTTCATAAACTCCATGTGATAGCTCCGCCAACAAAGTTCTACCAATGGGAGCTCGAGGATCAAGGTCCCGCTTGGTCTGGAATTCACGAGTGATGGACGTGCTAGCGGCGGCACCTCTCAGCCTCCGTGCACGGGTTGGACGGCTAGGCCCGGCTTCATCCACGGGCGCTCTCTTCTTCCCCATCAAAGAAAGAAGGGAGGAAATGAAAAATATGGCCATGAAGAACTCAAAGAGGGCCATGAGAAATGAGAGAAAGAGAGAAATAGGAAGATGGTGAAGCTTCCACACACTTAAGAACCAAAAAGGGAATGTAAGAGCTTAAATGAGAAGGAAAGAAAAGGAAATCAGCAATGGGAGTGAGGGTTTTGAGATGGGGTGATGGGGTTTGCACGAAAATGAAAGAAGGAGAGGATTTGGAAGAGATTTGGAGAAGATTGGAGAGGGTTTTCAAGAAAAGGAGAGCTTGGGAGGGATGTTTGTGAAGGGAAAAGGGTTTAGGAAAGGTTTAAATTGACGAACCTAGGAGGGGTGGGCCACACTAGGCCTAAAAACCATCGGCCCGCACCGGCCCGGCCCGCCTGGCCCGCTGATCGGCGAGCACTCACCGAACCGGGGATGGCATCGCCGTTTGATGCAAATACAATTTAAAGTGATTGATGTGAATTTCACAAGCAATCAAGTATAGCGCTAATTACCCCAAAAATAACTACTTAAGGAAAGATAAGCACAAAATTTCCAAGGTCGTTACACGGTGCTGGACATATTTGGATGTGATGTGGACTCCACCATGATGCATGTATTTTATGTCCACGCCGTCCATCTGCTTGTCCCACCTTGATGGATATGATTCATCCACACCACTCGGCCATGATCGCTGGGCCCACCTGCTGTGTTATTGTAAGGCCCACCATGATGTACATTTTTCATTTATGCCGTCCACTTATGCGGCCCGTGGATGCGGTCGACTTGATATGTATATGAGGCTCATTGGTGTGGCCCATTGAGTGGCCCAATGTGATGTTTTTGTGGCCCATTTGTAAGCCCGTTGTGATGTTTTTGTAGCTCATTTAATGAGGCCCATTATGATGTGCATAAGGCCCATGAGTGTGGCCCAATGCGATATATATGAGGTCCATGAGCGAGGCCCAATGTGATGCATATGAAGCCCATGAGTGAGGCCCATCGTGATGTGTATTAGGCCCATGTGAGCAGCCCATTGTGATTCATATTAGGCCCATGTGAGCTGCCCATTGTGATGCATATTAGGCCCGTGTGAGCGGCCCATTGCAATGCATATTAGGCCCGTGTGAGCAGCCCATTGTGATATATATTAAGCCTGTGTGAGCGGCCCATTGAGATGCATATTAGGCCCATGTGATGAGGCCCATTGGGATGCATATTAGGCCTGTGTGAGAGGCCCATTGCGATGCATATTAGGCCCATGTGATGAGGCCCATTGTGATGTTTATATAGCCCATGAGTGAGGCTTAATGCGATGAATGTGTGGCCCTTGTGTGAGGCCCAAAGCGAGTATATAAAGACCGATGTGATGTGTGATTTCGCCATGATGTATGTAATGATGTTTATGTGGGCCACTCATTAGGAGCGATGTTGGTTAAATGTCTACATTGATAGGCAATGATGGTTAAATGTCCACATTGTGACCTTCCCTTGGGCCCATTGTTAAGCCCATTCTTGTTATAAGTAGGCCGTCTAGGCCTATCCTTGATATGAGGAGAGTACACCATCATCATATAACATGCTTAGTATAGATTCACGATCTATGCCCATGCACATCATATGTATGCTTGATATGAGGAAGGATTGATCATAGCACATGCCATTAGGTAGATTATTATAGGACTCCCTGATAGGAGGATCCACATGAACGCGTGGTATGCGCAGGTTTGATGCATGACTGGATGGTATGACTCATGCATCTCGCATTTTGTGATATGACCACCGTATGCCCTGGCAACATCAGGGCCATAGCCTCCACAGGCATATCATGGATGGCCAGATGGGACACCAAATATCTGTTCTACATGGGGTGTTATAGATATCCCTGGGTGAAATTTCCTAAACCCTCTTGGTTTCAGAGGTTGCTCCAACGTCTAGACCGAGTGGATGTATGAGTGCATAAGGGATGTATACTATTAGGCTGCGTCTCCCACTATGTCGTGATCGTTTGGAAGGGGGTGCGGCCTTACCTGCCCGAGATGAGAGGCTAAAGTTAGGATAAGTTTGACCAGCTTGAGGAATGGGTCCACTATCGACGAGCCGGGCCCAATATTGGCAGGCGAATAGTGAGGTCTCTTTCACTCACCTTGTTGCGTGCAATGGGGAGACAATCCAGTTTAGAGTGTACTAGACCCCGATGATGATCCCAGAGATGTATGGTATGATATGTGAACTTACTGAGCAGGAGTTGTATACCCAGCATTTTACTCATTCATTCATTCATTCACTATCCACTCGGGCTGGTGGTGCGAAATCAAGTCATCTTGTGTACCTTCGCAGTGGCTAGGATTTCAGTTGGGGCACGCGACTAACTTGAGATTAGGAGTTTACCACATTGAGTCTAACTATCCAAATTTAGGTATGGGATTATTTTGATAGAAGTCCCTTGTGGTGGACCTCGTAACCTGCAATACTATGTACTATCATCCCGACTTCACACTTTAGTTTGGTCATTTCATTCACATCGTATATTACATTGCATCCTCAACACATAGTATTTGGTTTACTATGCTTCTGTATTGCATAACCTGATGAGGTTGACGACATTCGTGAACTCTTCAGGATTTGTATATTGCATTGCATCCTCAGTAGATGATATTTGGCTTACTATGTCTCCACATTGCATAGTTGATCTACATTGCTTCCTCAGTATATGATATTGACTTATTGTGTTTTTGCATCGTATAGCCTGGATAAGGCTGATGATATCTATGGACTTACCAACATGTTTCCGCATTACTCTGATATTGTAAGATTTATGGATTGCCAGTATTTTCGCTTACTCTGATATCTATATGCTTGGCACGTACATCACACACACTTACACCACCCTCTAAGCTTTCTATAAGCTTATGCACGATAGATACGTGCAGGTGGCGTTAGGTTGCAGCAGCGTTGAGTTTGGAGCATGCAGCCGTCTTCTAGAGCTTTGATTTTCGATATATGTATTTCCCTTTCAGCACTGTACTCAAATGTTTATATTAGTGGATATGTGATGATGATGTTGCCTTTGTGATTTCGGTAAACTTGTGGTTATGCTTCTTATGAGACAAATGTACGTTGAAAAATCCTCCTTGTAGGATCCTAGGATCAGAATCTGGCGTATGGGCGCTGGGAGCCGAGAATGGGGTACTACGGAGGCTGTCGGCACCGGATTCGGCAATCAGGAATTTTGTGAGCCCGATTTTTGGATTTGGGGCATGACAATGGGTGTGTTGAGTGTGAAATATTGCATATTCCCCCTTGTTATTCATTGGTTTTGAGAACATAAATACACTTAATTGATCTATTTTCACATGTTTACTCTTGCGAGGTGATTTTGAGAGCTAAGGAGAAAAGAACGCTTAAAGAGAAGATTTATGCTCTAAAGATTACCAAATGAAGATTTGGAGATTTGAATGTGTTTAATAAAGAATTTATATGCCAAAGATCTAAGAAAGCCAATTTCAAAGGATGGAGAAAAGACTAACAAAATCACAAGACAAATAGAAGAAAACAGATTGTCCAGTCCCACCTAAGGTCAGTTCGGTCTAACCGAAATCGCACAAAACAGTCCAGCAAGAAATCAAAAATTTTAGTCTTAATTCAGTCCGACCGGAACCAACTTCGGACCCACCTAAATTTGACAGATTCTGCACAAAATTTTCATTTGCAACTTCGGTGCGACCGAAGCGTAACAAACGTGTGGAAATTGAAGTCGGTTGAAAGACTGCGAACTTTTACTTTTTAAAGGAGTTTTCTTAGTTGTTTTAGATACGAATTAGGGTAGGAAGAGGAGAGCAAGGAGTGGTGGTGCTTCAAGGAGTTCTTCATTCTTCTCCAATCTTTCTTTTCTATTAGTTTTTATGTTTTTCTTTAAGAGTTTTATTTTAACCATGTCTTTGGTTGACTAATCTCTTAGCTAAGGCTAAAGGATAAAGCTTGTAGTTAATTTGATTATTTAGTTTATTTGATTCAGCAAATAATGGTTGGAATTTTGATATTAGATTGAATAGATTTGATTTTACTTTAAATACTATGAGTTATTTATTTCTTGATTTGTTAGGTACGCTAACTGTGATGAATGCTTGGTTTAATAATTATTTAGCCTTGACCTAGAGGAGTCAATCTATATAAATGATTGATCCAATGATGCCTAAGGGTGCGTTGGACGCTTTTGATTCTCTGCGATTGATGTCCAAGTGCCTTATGAGAGAATTGTTCAATTAAATTCATATTCTAACCTTGTTTATGATTGGTTTAACCGTTATATCTTCCAATTGGATAGGATAGGATAGGACTATGATTCCAATTTAGTTATAATAGTTGAATCAATAAAATAGATATTGTGATTACTATGAGTGGATTCCTGGATCCTTAGTCTTTTATCTTTCTTGTTTAAAATTCTTTTTTTTAAAAATCTCGCCGAATAAAAAACTCCATTGGACTTAGATTAGTTCTAGGCCATGTTCCCCATTTCCTGTGGATTCGACCTCAGTCTCACCAAGTTATTACTACAACACGGCCCTACACTTGGGGTTTTGAACACCCAACCAACATTGGTGCGCCCATTGCCCTTTGCATTCCTATGGTGTAGACACTCGTACATCCATATGTACAGTCTCTGCTCATCCAGATTCGAGTGATAGCATTTTAGCGCCATCTATGAGAATGATAACAAACCCAGTAAAGTTCCCTAACCTCAAACATGGCCTTTTATTCTTCCTCTCTACTACCTCAATGGCCAAGAAGAAGGTAAGAGTATTGGCTGCCACGAGCTTGTGCAGGAGGAACAACCTAAGAATCCTCAGGCTTTATAATCAAGCCCCCGGTCTTAGCCAACCTCGCCAGTAATTGCACAAAGATCCCAAAATAGGGGGAGTCGACTTGTTTCTCTAGAAAACCAAGTAGGACCTTTGACCAGCTACATCAATTGCATCATGAGGTTGCTAGAAAGGCAACACGTACTCACTGTCAACGAAAACAAGGAGTTAGGGGAAGTGATGGAGCAATCTCACCCAGTACCTGTGCCCCCGAGCCATATGCCGTGAAAGCTTGACCAAGAGAGAGTATGCATGTCTCAGCACAAACCCTAGGAACCACAAAGCTCACTAAGTCAGACCTACGGCATATGCTAGAAAAAATGAGGAGAGCTTGAGGAAAAGCCCCAGAGGTCATGACCAATAATGATGTTCCTTGGGGAGCAGAGATGAAAGAAACTCGAGATCAGCTCGGTGACATCCAACAAGCCTGTCGAGCTAAAGCCTCAACGTCCATAGACGCCTTACTCGAGTAGACTGACCCTCCATTTGTAGACAACATTATGTAGGCTCAATTACCATCTAAATTCAGAATTCCCTAAATAACTCCTTATTTGAGTTTGGGGGATCCAAGAGAGCATTTAGAATCTTTTAGAGCATGGATGGAGCTCCATGGAGCTTCTGGACCTGTAATGTGCACGACATTCTCCCTAATGTTGATAAAGCCTACTCAGAAGTGATTCAGGCACATAAAATCTAAATCCATCAGCTCGGTTGTGCAACTTAGTAGAGCGTTTGCCACCCAATTCATTGGAGGGAAGGGCATAAGGAAACCCTCAACCCACCTCCTCATAATAACACAGAGACTATATTGTGTGGTTCAACACAGAGTGTTTGTCACCCAATGCATTGGAGGGAAGGACATAAGGAAACCCTCAACCCACCTCCTCACAATAACACAGAGACTATATTGTGTAGTTCAACGTTGAGGTTGTTTAAGTGGACGGCTACTATGATGGGGTCACCCTCACACCCATGATGGTTGGTCTCAAATAGGAGAAATTTCTTTTCTCGATTGGGTGAAACCCTCCGACAACTCTTGCTGACCTTTTTAATCAAGATTAAAAAATATTTAAATGCAGAAGAATTATTCAATGCACGTAGAGCCACCCGAGGTGAAACAACTCGACAAGAGATAGAAAGAAAAAGGAAGGGAGGGAGATGCCTGGTACGAACTTTAAGAGGAAAAAAGATGACCAGAGTAGTGGCCCCCAATCCATCCGCCCTCCGGAAAGCCGATTCCACAGATACACCCCCTTGAATACAATGCCAGAATAGGTACTCATGGAGGTTAGAGAAAAGAGAATCCTAAAATTGCTAAATAAGATGAGAGCGAACCCCGAGAAGAGACAAGAAGAAATATTGTCACTTTTATAGAGACCATGATCATTACACAGTCGAATGTCTTAATCTCAAGGAAGAGATTGAGTCACTTATTCAGAAGGGACATCTGTGTGAATTCATCGACAAAGGCAAAAAGATCGACCGCTCAGGCACTAAGAGTGATGTGATGAGCAGGCTGATAATGAAGCAATGGGAAAATTATGTACCATATTTGGAGGACCTAATGGAGGTGGAGACTCAAATCAAGCGCGCCGAGCTCACGTTGGATATGCGACCAACAGTGAAAGAGGACACCAGATTTACCTTACTGGACGACCCGGCAAGGAACTTGAGATGAATTCATGCAATCTCACCTTCACTGAAGATAATGCATAGGGAGTACATACTTCCTTTCCAGCAACCACATGATGCAGTCGATGTTTCCAATCAAAGTTCCTACTTGGCTTTCTAGAGAAATGAGCTGGCTCCCCCTGTTTCGGGATCCCTATACAATTAGCGGCAAGGGTGGTTGAGACCAGGGGCCTAATTGTGAATCCTGAGGGTTCTCAGGTTGTTCCTCCTACACAGGCTCGACGTCGTCCAGTACTCTTCTCTTCTTCTTGGCCATTGAGGTAGGAGAGAAGAAGAATAAAAGGTCGCATTTAAGGTTAAAGAACTTTATTGGCTTTGTTGTCGTTCCCAAAGATGACACAAAAAATGTTATTGCTCGATTCTAGATGAGTAAGGACTGTACTTATGGACGTACGAGTGCCTGCACCAGAGGAATGCAAAGGGCAATGGGGGCATCGGTGTTAGCCGAGGACCCTCCGATGCCTAAGTTAGGTAGGTTAGATTATTGTAAAAAAAGGACTTGAATCAAAGATTTGTGTGCCTACCTTCTTTAGTAGGCATGGGAGTTATTCATAAGATGCTTAGGCAGCTTTTGAGTTTATGCATCTTAATAGGATCTGTCGAATACATTGAAGGGTCCGAATTCGAATAGGGATCACTTTCAAGAATATTGTCGAGCCCACCTTAGTCGGCGTGATCTTTAGCTACGATCTTGTTAGATTTGTCCTTTCTTAGTACGATGCATGATTCTCTCTAGATATCTCTCTTCTTAGGTTGAGTTCGGTCTGATTAGCTCAGGAGGTAAGTCCTATCACTGAGCTCTATCTTTGAACATTTCATCTTGGCATATGGGTCACTCCTCAGAGCTCGGTTCTTAGGCCTGAGCTCGGCATTAACCTCTCGAGTTGACTAATCTTGCATGATTGATACATTGATAACTTGAGGAGCCCGTTCGGGTGATTCTTAGTCAGTGTCATTTTGAGATTCCCCCCCTTCAAGCATGTCGTCCCCTGTGATAGGTCGGTTCAGTTTTTCTGCCCTTCAAGCATGTCGTCCCCTGTGACAGGTCGGTTCGATTTTTCTCATAACAGTTGCCCCCTACTTCTGAGCTTAATGTTTGTAAGCTCGGGTATTAAGAGCCTGAACTAACCTGTAAGTGTGGGATTGGAAGTTTGCCCGATCTTTTTATTTTTTGATATTGTTGTTTAATGATAAGGGAAAGAATCGAAAATGGCAACATCTATCATGAGAATCAAAAAAGATATGATGGCTGTTTCATAGTATGAGGGGACGCCCATTGAGTGGCGAGCATCGTTTGAGTCTTGAGTGATTCACGGGCGGACACATGTAGCTTGACCATTTAATGCTTCACTTAGGCAAACCCCGTGTTGCTAAGTGGAAGTGCTCATTAATCAAGGTGCCTCCTCCTGCTTTGATGGATGCTGCCAGCATTAAATGTACTACTACTTGGTTGCTTATAAATAAGGCTTCTCCACTCATTGTGCACTTACTTGATTTTGTTAAGTCCAAGCTCTGCTAACCTGCTTCGTCGTTCCTCCCTTTGTCCTATGCGTTTCTTCTTAGTCGATTCGCAGCAGTCAAATATCAATTCTTTCAGTAAGCACCAACCTGATCCCTTCTTCTCCTTTACTCTTCACGCCCTCTTTCAGTGTTTCCTCTTTTCCATGTCATTCAAGGAGAACTCCAGGGAGGCCTCCATTTCGGGGGCCTTACATGGGGAGTCTGTACATGACAGTACATACTCCCAGCTAGCTTTGTCAAGGGGACCACTGCCGGTGGTGGCACCTTATGTTTGGGAGGCTTTTTCACCTCAGGCGGAGGCGGCCTCCTCGCCTTCTTAAGGGTTGGCCTTATCTGTCAATATTTTTGTCTCCCGTTTGCGGCCGGAGGACTTGCAGTCAATTCAGTTAGAGTTCGAGATCCTAAGCTTAGTAAGACTGCGGCTTCCACTAGCAGGGGAGCTCCCATGCCACCCTCCTGTGGGAGAGGTGGCCTTGTATGCCATTTTCTTTTCTTGCAGCCAACGGCTGCCTTTTCATCCATTGGTGAGAGAGGTGCTACACTGCTTGAGGCTTGCAGCAGGACAACTCAACCCTAATGTATGATGAGTTATCTTTTGATAGTATGCTCTATGGACTAGGTTGGTAACTTCGAGATCATTATTGATGAGCTCCTCTACTTAAACCAAGATAAGAGTAGCCCTGGCTCTCGAGGCTGGTATTACTTTTTCTCGTGGCTGAACAAGGGTCTGGCTAACATAACAAATAACCCATCCTCCAACAAGGGCTAGAAGGACAGGTGGTTCCTCGTATAGGGAGAATGGGAGGCTTCTACTTTGGAGATAGGAAGATTACAGGCCGGAGTTCCCACCTTATTCGCCCTCCCAGGTTGGAACCTGAACTGTCGTCTTGTACTCACCTTATTTTGTTTCGATTTTTCATGAATATGTGACTCATCTTGTTATTTTTTCAACTCTTTTCAGATCTCAACCTAAACTTTCAGCTCCTCTCCTGCGCCAGGTTAGGATTGGCCAAGAACAACCTGAACAGGACTGTAGGAGGCTGATCACTCCACAAGTTTTGCAACAGGTTGGCCTATCAGTAGTCAGGCCAATAGGTAACTAAAGTTTTCCCTATTGCAGCTCCCCTCCTTTTCTATTTCGTTAATTACTTGACTTTTTGTCTTCTTTTTTTTTTCTTTTGTAGAGATGGCTGATCGTCCTCAGCTGAAGAAAATGAGGCTCCCCTTTACAATAGAGATGGAATGGTTAAAGACCACCGCAATGAAGATAACCCCATCAGCTCCTGCTCGATGTGTGCCTGCGGCCTCTCCTAATGGTGGTTCTATTAAGCCCTCGCTAGAGAGGCCGTTAGTTGAGGTCACGCCTAAGGTCCACCCTCCAACCATGCTGGTAGGGGTGGGGAGAGATGCTACAGTAGTCCCCATGGAGTGCCAAGAGGAATCTGTAGCTGCGGTCGCATAGGACTCACCTCCTTCAAACATGCCCTTGAGGGAGGTGGTAGACATGGAGTCTTCCCCTACCCGCATTGAAGAGGACCGGGCTGAGGCTACCCGTGCTCTAAAGGGTGCATCTGAGCACCAAAGTTTGGCCCCTAAGGGGGTTGCTGCTGCAGGGGTGTCGTCGTCTACTCCCCTCCTAAGGCATATGGTCGTGCTGGCTAATTGGGGATGAGTTCATGTCCCCAAGGAAGGAAGATAGTGTGATGCACTCCTTGCATCCTGACCTCTATACATATCAAGGTAAGGGCATTATTGCTTTCACTTCTTTTTTAGTAAATGTGTGTGTGTGTGTTTGTTTCGATAAGAAACAAATGTGTTGCATTTGGGGAATTATCATTCGATAATAACAAAGAAAGAATGAGAGAAAAATCATCAAAAGGTATTTTATTTGATCTGAATTCATTTACATCCTCTTGATTCCCTTGATTTTGAAAAAAAGTATAGAGAATTAAAGTAATAAATGAAAGAAGAAGTAGTTCAATGGCAATTTCGGCAGCATTTCGGCATGTTTTGTAATCATCTCAATGAGAGAAGTGTTGTGCGGGTCAGAGCATCTTCCATCTTTTTCTTCTATTCATTTAGAATATGAGCCAGAGTCGTAGCAAACATGAAATGCTTGTATGCATGAAGACAACTTGTATATTTGAAGGAACTCAAGAATTTTGATAGCATTTCTACTCCCTTGTATTGATCCTCGTGCAACAGCATGTCCGACGTAATGGATTAAATCCACTTCTTCTTCTTCTTCTTCTTCTCTGAAGGACCTTCAGAGGTCTTCTTCTTCTTAGGAACTCTGACCTCTTCTTCGAAAACTTTTGTTGCTCCAAATGAGAGGGGGAGTGGGGTATTTATAGGCCTCCACACATGCAAACCCTCAATCTTTATGCCATGGGGCCCACCTTCTATCAAATCTCAACCATTCAACTCATTCTGATCGAACTGGCATTGAGCAGGACCGCGCAACCAATAAGAGGGTTTGCGTGGACCCGCACAATCGATACACCTTGTGTGGGTCAACACAACACTATGAATAAGGGGTTTTGTGTAGAGCCGTGCAATCAATGTGGTTGGCGTTGGTTAACATAAAGCCATGGACCCCTTCTTTCTTTCTTATTTTTCATGTTCCTTTCTACCATAGTTTCCTTTATCTTCTATTCTTCTTTCTTCTTTGTTTCTTGTCTCTGATATCTTTTCATCTCGCATGATGGAAACTTTGTACATTTTTCGTGCACCAACAGATGCCCCCTCGATCCCTCTTTGATTGATTGATGAAATCAAATAGAGGATCAATCTTCTTCTGCACAAAAACCCTTTCGTAGCAAAGGACTCTTCATGAATGTAAAGCTGATTTCATATCGGAGAAGGATCATTTTAACAGGGACCTTCAACAGTCCAATTCGAATAGGAGCCTGATGAAACATGCTTAGATGAAGGATCGTGCTCAAACAAATTGCTATCAAACGAATCACTATCGAAGGAATCGAGGTTGAATGAATTGCGGCTAAAGAATGATTGGATGATCCAGCCAAATAAAATATTGAATGGCATGAACGGAAGACTAAATGTTCGTGGTCGAACAGAAGACTGAATGATTGCACTCGAATGGAAGACTAAATGATCGCGTTCGAACGGAAGACTGAATGATCGCAATCAGAAGCACCGAGTGAATACCTCGATAAAGAGAATAAGGAAGGTAACGAAAGCACTTTATTTTCATAGCAGTCCATTAAATAGAACGTCTTTCTACAAATATGGCTGCAAGTGCATCCACTACTATTTTGACTCCCCTTGTTTGTGCAATTCTTTTCTTTCCATCGAAACTTACCATCGTAGCAGCTATGATGACTTCATCTTTGAGTAACTTGATCAGGGAATTGTCCTTCAATGCTGCTCTTGCTGCAATGATCTCTTCGATCAACTCCGGCGGCTCTTTCTTTGAACTCTGTGGCTAATGAATTATTCTTTAATGCTGCTCTTGCTGCAACAATCTCTTCGATTAACTCCTTTATTCATAGTCTGCATAATCCAGGTTTTCGAATGATAATCTTTCCTGCCAAATTAATTGGAATTAGTATATCGAAACATCATAATTTTCCAATTTAGTTTTATGAAGTATTGATAATTTTTAAAATATATTGAAAGAATTTAGAATGATTGTAATATTTGCAATATGATAATAATTTGGTCATTTCCTCTTTGTGTTTGCCAGCATGCTCTGCATTACATGTGTTGCATTCTTTGCTCATTATATCATGCTTTCAGAGATGTCATTTTCGGCTCTAATGATTCAACTGCTGAGTCTTTTCTAGTTTGTGCTCCTTGACATTTCTTCATAGGCTGACTAAGAGTGTATTTTCCTTAGGCATTTGCTTATTCTGAAAGAGTGTATTCAAATTCTCATTGACTTCCACTCCAACATTCTTGATATGGAAGCAACTTTTGAACGTTCATACTGGATCATGCTTCATAATTCCTGGCTATAATTATCCAGTTCATGCTTCTTATAGTTGGATGCATTGGTGGGGTCATCAATATGAATAGTGCATAATTATTGCCCAGCTGATTGTGTCATATTGATTCCTCCGCCGTGTATAAGAAATTATCAGAAAGACCAAGGCATGGATTACTTTGAAGAAATAGATCACGCCCCCTCTCCAAGCCAACTTTTTGGATAAAGATTTCTTCAGAAGATAATATTTTCGAAGTGAAGCATGCCGATACCCTTAAAGGATGGATAGTATTTGGTGTTGAATCTAAAGAATACATCTGAATTTTTTAGATCGTCCAAAAAGAATGATAGTTCATCATACTTTCATCCTTCACCTTTGCAGATATTACAAGATAACCTTCTTTCATTATCAGGAGAGCAAGAGATAGGAAGGCATTGTTATTGTCTTCAGAATGATAAGCATATTATAATCGAAGACTCATAGTCGATCTTGAAGAATTTAACTTTAGAATAGAAAGTAGAAAGCATTTTGATCAAACTTGATATCGTTATAATCTGAACCTGTTTCAAAAGAAATGTATTTTATATGTTTGTTTAATCTAAGCATGAGATATTTATATTAGGAAATTTACATCTTTGAATATATCTTAAGCAAAATAGGAGAAATTATTCATGTATCTGCAGTATTTTGATACTACGCATAGCTTAAGTTTGAACCAGTGTACTTTGACTGGACATAACTTGACTGGACTGGACTTGACTGGACTTGACTTGTGACTTGACTTGACTTGACTGGACTTGACTTGACTTAACTTGACTGGACTTGACTGGACTTGACACTTGCACACATAGTTCAAGCTCTTAAGTAGTGGAGTAAGCACAGTTTCTTAGACTCATGTGGGAGTCAGGTCTTACGCGAACGGTCTTTGTAACTCTCATGAGTTCGCTGAACTTATCATGGCTGGGGAGTTCACAAACCGCGATCCATCAGAGGGGCCTAGTGAAGCTAGTGGGGCCGTGAACTTGGTGGGATTTACGCACAGGGTTGGCCACAGTAACTCTCTAGAGTTCACGGGGCACGCAAGGCTACCTTAGGGTACCAAATCCAAGGTCGCCAGTCCATCAATGAGTAGGCTAAAAACTCTTTCTCATAAGTTACTACTTAAATCAAACCAGGGATCTAAGGGGTCTTATGCATGGTTGGCCTATCTATGGACAAAGCCAAAGAGCGCATACTGCAGCCCTCTTTTTCTTCGCCTGCAAGGTCGGGCCCATTTAAGGGAGGGCATTTTCTTTCTTCCCTGTGATGCTGTCGGAAGCTATACGATGGTATTAGTCTCACATGTGACTGGTCGTTGTGGACTTCTTGGCTGCTTTGGGCTTTTAGTCGTTGGCTCCATCCGCTGCCCGCATGGGTATGCATGTGATGGCCTATATGGGCTTTTTAGGGCCATTGGCTTCTCACAGCTGCCCGAATAATACATATATATATATATATATATATATATATTGCTGATGATGGTAGGTCTTATGCATAGTTGACCGTATGGGCTTGGCTATGCTGCCGTAAATGGTAAATTGCCATTGTTGAAATGGTATATATATATATATATATATATATATATATATATATATATATATATATATATATATATATATATATATATATATATATATGGTTGACCATATAAGCTTCGCTGAAGATAAAAAATCAATAATTGATATATCACCCCTGTTGCTGCTGATGATATTATAAAATTTTGTCAGAATGAAGTATCATCTTGGCAATAATATCAATTTCGATAAACTTTGATAATAGAACAATCTTCGCGTTAGCGATATGGTGATGGCAATGGTGATTATTGTTGATTCGGTAATAATCGTTGACGCTTGACGATAATATGCTTGTACTTGATATGCTTGAAATTCTGCCTTTTTATTCATATATGGAGAGGAGTATAAGGCATTGGTATTCTGAGACTTTTCCATCATTCTGCTTATCTTGTCCCCTTTTAATTTGGAAGTATTATGCTAATAATCTTCGAAATCAAAACTGTGATTATCTTCAAGGATGATATATGAAATGGCACTAATAGGTATATTGATGAAAATTTGCCCCCATGGTGAATATACTTTCTTGCTTCTCCTCGATCCGATTTCAAGATATGAAGAATCGCGTCTTTGTTAAAATGCTGCTTTTCTGTCCAATGACTATTTTCAATTAAGATCATATGTCATTACTTTCTCTCTTGTTTCATATATCTTCTTTATGATAATTTTACTATTGTCGATCACCTTCTGTAGAATACTCTTTAGTGTGAAGCAATTTTCAGTTCGCTGTTCGAGAAAATGGTGATAACAGCGATAATCACTTTCTCTTAGTTTCTTCATTTCCTTTGGACACTTTGGTAGTGGCAATTTGATTTTCTTTATAGTTAGCAATTGGTTCATCATAGGAAGTATATCTTCTTCTTCAAATGTATATTTCCCATAGTTCTTAGATTGTCTGAACTCTTTCTTTACTTTCTTAGTTGTGGAATCATAACTTTTTATTTTCTTTTCTTCTTTAGAATATCTGTTGCTGCTCTCTTAAGATTTTGAAATAACCGATTCATATGTGAATTGAGCAGCTTCACCTCGATCCTTTCCAAATTGTAAGCTTTTATAATCAAATCTTGAAAAGTCTGTATATTTAGACCGATAAGTCATAATGCAATATCTAGTTTTATGCATTCTATACATAACTTGACTTGATCTTCTTCTCTGGCAAGTTGTGAACATAATGCCCCCAGGGTTCTCCATCGACTAATGAATTCGTCAGCTGATTCATCTTCTCGTTGGCAAGCAAAGGATAATTCAGTTAAACTGTCTTTTCTGTCGGAAGAGAAGAAGTTTTCCATATAAATACTCTGCATTTGTTCCCAAATATGAATAGATCCTGGGATTAAAGCTGAATACTATCTAAAGGCTTTCCCTGTTAGAGAAGACCCAAATGATTGCAAACAATACCGAGGAACTCTAAAGAAATTTTTGATCATTATTATGAAGTGTATCATATGTTCTTCTGGTGACCCATCCCCATTAAACTTCTTAAAGTTTGGGTGGTTGAAGTCAGTGGGAAATGGCATTTCCTCTATTTCAATGGGATATGGTGTTTGATATCGGAACATTTTGTTCTTCTCTAGATGAATGGTTCTAGTGACCATCTATCAGATTTCTCTCTGCGTTATGTTCTGAGTAGTATTAGGCTTCGGTCCTTGGAATCTAATCGCTCATGGTTGTGGCATTTATACTTGTAATTCAATGTTGTTCGCGATAGTCACCGTTGGAAAATTAGGAACTTCTTCAGCAACATACACATCTGTTGAAGGTTGATTAATATCTGCCGACATGTTTTCTGTTTCTTTATACTTTAATTATCTTGATATTGACGGAGAAAATGAACATTATCGTTGATGAAGATGAACTGTTGTGATATTGAGTGACTGAGGTGAAGTTGCACCTCATGGTATTTCACATAATCAACCCTTTAACCGTACTTGGTAGGACAGTACTCCTTATAAGAGAAGATCATCATTCATCCTTCATCGTCTCGTTGTGCTACTGGTGAAGCAAAAACCATTCCGGACATCATCTGACATTGCCTATCCTTAATCACAGTTGATTTAACCTTCTCTGATACTTTCTGTAGTAGTGATTCTGTATTATCGATGTAATCTACTAGGAATCTGTTAGCTGTGAAGTAGACAACCACGTTAGTCCGGAGGAAAGTTATTACAGTTGTGTAAGGACAAAATTCTTATTATTCATAACAGAGTATCAGTTATTTTAACCAGAACAGAATATCGGTTATTTTAATTAAATAAAATTGTACTTTATTTTAGAGATGAAGGGGAGGATGTTCCCATGGAGAGTCGCCATTTTAGTATCTATTTAACGCCAAACAGTGATAAAAGTTCTCTGAATATTTTCTAAGTTATCATTGAATAATAACAAATTCCCAGCGGAGTCAGCATTTTGTTTCGATAAGAAATAAATATGTTTCGTTTGGGGAATTATCATTCAATAATAACAAAGAAAGAATAAGAGAACAATCATCAAAAGGTATTTTATTTGTTCTGAATTCATTTACATCCTCTTGATTCCCTTGATTCTGAAACAAAGTATAGAGAATTAAAGCAATGAATGAAAGAAGAAACAGTTCAATGGCAATTTCGATAGCATTTTGGCATGTTTTGTATTCATCTCAATGAGAGAAGTGTTGTGCGGGTCAGAGCATTGTTCATCTTTTTCTTCAATTCATTTAGAATATGAGCCATAGTCTTAGGAAACACAAAATGCTTGTATGCATGAAGAAAACTTGTATATTTGAAGGAACTCAAGAATTCTGGCCGCATTTCTACTCCCTTGTATCAATCCCTGCACAACAGCATTCGTTGCGCAGGCCCACACAATGAGCTCGCGCAACATGTTGTTGTGCAGTCTGACGCAATGGATCAAATCCACTTCTTCTTCTTCTTCTTCTTCTTCTTCTCTAAAGCACCTTCAGAGGTCTTATTCTTCTCAGGAGCTCTGACCTCTTCTTCGAAAACTTCTGCTGCTCCAAATGAGAGGGGGAGTGGGGTATTTATAGGCCTCCACACGTTCGAACCCTCGATCTTTGTGCCATGGGACCCACTTCCATCAAATCTCAACTGTTCAACTCATTCTGACCGAACTGGCATTGAGCAGGACCGTGCAACCAATAAGAGGGTTTGCGCGGACCCGCGTAATCGATACACCTTGTGTGGGTCGGCACAACACTATGAATAAGGGGTTTTGTGCGGACCCATGCAATCAATGTGGTTTGTACGAGTCGGCATAAAGCCATGGACCCCTTCTTTCTTTCTTATTTTTTCATGTTCCTTTCTTCCATAATTTCCTTTGTCTTCTATTCTTTTTTCTTTCTTGTCTTTAATATCTTTTCATCTCGCATGATAGAAACTTTGTACATTTTTTGTGCACCAACAATGTGTGTGTGTTAGCCTCTCTCCTTTCTATTTTATTTTTACAGGGCTCTCGTGGGGTCATCGCACTGTCACCTCTCAGCTGATTTGAAGGCCCGATTAGAGGAGGCCAACTGGAGGCTCGAGTTCACTGGGGCCGAGATATGGGGAAGACTGCGGAGCTAGAAGCAGCCGCAGGGGCCCAGGTGACAGTTCATGCCAAGGCTGAGGCTCTTTAGGAGGACCTAAGGGTCACCATGGAGGATCGTGTAGCTAGCGTGTTCCTCTTAGCCGCCAAGTAGTGGGAGAGTGGCCAAGATCACAGAGTTGGAGGTGGGGGCCTCTAACGCGGAGTCCTGCTTAACAGAAGATTGAGTAGGTGAGGCAAAGGCATGCTCTGCAAAGGCTGACACCCTATTGGCGAGGATCAAGGCAACGATCCCTGTAAGGGAAGCAGACGATATGGATGTGGGATCCCGATCCTTTGTAACACAGCTCATGCACACACATGTCCTAACCAACATCATTGGTAGATTATTCACTGCACCCAGTGTATCCAACAACCCCACCCAAGTGATATATGTTAGATGCCTTCGAAACCCTTGTCATGTCAACTGCGTCATCCTTACAGTCACAACAGTGAAAATCATGTGTTAATTTGATGCTCCATTAGTGAGATACAACCCATCGAATACACAACCTCAATTACATATCTTGTCACACAAGCAACCTTTATTGTGCTAGGGCCATTGGACTTAAGCCCATGTGGGCCTAAAGCCCACTATCTAGAATAAAGAAATTATCACAAGATAGGATAATCACCAAATGACAACTGAAGAGCTAGTACATATGAGACAATGCACTATAAGATAAAAAATGGGTTCTACCCTAAATTCCATCATTAGCCTTCTCCTCATGCCTTAGAAACTAATTATGGCCTATGTCCACCTCATCCTACATATGCATCCAATGTATGCCTTATTTTATGCCACATCACTTCAAACAACTAATTAAAACACTCCACTTTATCATCCACTAAACATCACCTACAATCCACAATCCTTATCCATCCACTAGCCAATGCATGCCTAAATTTTATTCACCTTAGCAAATGCATGCTTAGCACAATTGTTAAGACTCAAATATTGCATATTTAACCCTTTAATTACATTAGTTTTTCTGATATTTAAGTGTTAATTTGATTTAATTATATAAGTTTTAGTCATATGAGGTGATTCAAAAGCCTAAGATCAATTCGTGCTTAAAAGATGGATTTAGAGCTCAAAAGAAGATAATGAACAATTGGATTTATGAAGGACAATATTGAAGAATTCAAGAACCAAAGATCCAAGGAGATGAAGAAAGGAAGAAAGGAAATCGAAGATTTAAAGTGAAGAAACCAAGGAAAATGAATCTTGAAAATTCAGGGCTAGAAAAATCATATTATAAAATTCTAGGGCCAGAAAGACAAATTCCTAAAAAACTACAGAAATGGCCCTTCGATGTCATCAAGGACAGTTTCGATGCCATCGAAGGCAACTTCGATCCCAACGAACCCTCTTCGATCTTATCGAGAAAATCATAAATTTTTCAAGTTAGTTGCTGGACATTCTTCGACGCCATTAAATGAGCTTTGATGCCATCAGCATGAGAAATATCAAAGGTATAGGATCTTTGAATTTTCTAATTAGAGGACATCATTGTCTTTGCTTTAACTAAGGTCGAGCATGTGAATGATTATTTAGCCACTATTTCAGCCACTTAAATTATATATGCTCAGTAATAGAGGAGCAAAGCAAAGTTACAATGCTTTCTCGAACAAGTTAACTTTATGAATAGATTTATTTCTAATTGTGCAGGAAAAACTAATGTATTTTCTCCATTGGTGTTATTAAAACAATGAGATAAGTTCAAATGGGAAGTAGAGCATCGGTTGGCTTTTGACAAAATCAAGGAGTACTTGATGAAGCCACCAGTTTTGATGACAGCAGTCAAATGTCGATCACTCAAGTTGTATGTCGCTGTTTATAACCCCAAGTGTAGGGTCGCGATGTAGTCATAATCTCGGTGAGACCGAGGTCAAATCCAAAGGGACTAATCTTGTGTGTATTCTGAAAGTAACTAGAACTATAACTAAAAGAAGATGTGAATCTAAATCTGAATTAATTAAGAGAGTAATTGTGATTAAAGTGATTAAAACTAACAAATTAAAAGGTGGTAACTAGGGTTTTCAAGGATCCACTTGTAGAGATCAGGGAGATCTATGCTTGATTAAAGGACACAACAGGAATTAGAGTCCCATCTTATCCAATTGGAAAATATCTCAATGAAACCAAATCTGAACTTCCTTTGACCTAATTCTCAATGGATGGGAGGTGTGAGAACTGGAAGTGATTCCATCACAAAACCATGCTTAAGAGACAAGGCAAACAACAGGATTTACGAATCCCGCAACAAATCATAAGAGACTTGGAAAGATTAAGCAGGATTCCATCACCCAACCATGCCCATGGGACGATGGTGAATAACAGAATTTCCTAATTTCATAATCTCAATACATGAAAAGAACATACTCAAAGCTATCATAGATCTATTGTAATTTGAATCAGAACAAAATATTAAAAACTGAAAGTATTTCTTAAATATTAGATTAGAATCAAAGATTGTTCAACATAAACACGAATCAAAGTAATAGAAAACATCCCATCACATTACGAGCTTCGCCTCTTTGCCCTAGATAAGTGGTTTAGCCACCATAGATATATTGAACTAAAATCTCTTAAGAAAAGCATAAAAACAATTAAGGAAAAGGAAGAAAAACTCTTGGCGACGACTTCTCCACGCTTTTGCTCCACTCCTCAAACCTTAGATGATGCCTAAGGATGCACTGGGGACTTTTATCTATAGTTTTGCATCACCTCCTTGCGCACCGAGTTGGAAAATTTCAGAAACCGCCTCAAATTTACGCAGTCCGCGCAACATCTGCGTAACCCTCGACTAGTCGAGGACAGCCTTCAACCAGTCAAAGGGTCACCTTCAACTGGTCGAGGATCTCCTTCGAATAGTTGAGGATGACTAGAATTAAAGGATTTTGTTGTTGGAGTTCGAGTCGAGGAATCTTCAACTAGTCAAGCAAGGGCCTTCGACTGGTCGATGATGGGCTTAGACTAGTCAAAGGATGCAAATTTTTAGAGTTCTTTTTCTTCACTTCAAGTCTTCAATGCTCTTCATTCCTCACTTGGTTTTCTTGGATCTTCGACATGTGAATTCTTCATTTTTGGTCCTCTAAGATCCAACCTTTGCTTTGGTGATTCTTGAGTGTTAAATCCATGCTTTTAGCATCCTTTTCAATCCAAACTCTTAAATTCACCTTGCAACATAAACATGATTAAAATAGAACATGCAGCATTATCATGTTCATAAAACCAAGTAATAAATGGGGGATAATATGTAATATTTGACCCTCAACAGTCGCAGCTTTTGTAGAGTCAATTGGAGCACTACCGGCGTAAGATGATAATAATCGGAAGGAGCGTGCGGTTTACTACCTTAACCAAAGTTGCTAGATAATGAAAGATGATATTCTGTAATAGAACAATCATGTTTGTCATTATACTATTAAACTACTAAATTACAACATTATTTATTGGCTAAGTCAAGTAATGTAACTGTAGTCACTAGAGTTGTACACAAACCGAGCTAAACCGAGTTTGGCCGAAGTTTGGTTTTGGCTTGTTTATGTGACACCCCTATTCAAGCTTTACATGAGCCCAGCTTCGTGCCTATCCCTACTGTTTGAGCTTGGTTAGATCTAGATTTACAAGCTTGAGCTTGGTTTGGTTTGGTCCAAATATCTTAGCCGAGGCGAATCGAGCCAAGTTCACATAGGGGTCAACTAGTTTTTTGTTTTTTGTTTTTTTTGTTAAATGAAGAGTATACATAATATGAACTAGTTTTGGGCCTTCGACCTTTTGGGAATTTTTTGTGGTGACTCGAAAAGTCAAATTCGATAGTGACCCCTTAAGTACCAAGCTCGATACTAATCGATGTTGTGGGCCCCACCATGATGTATATGTTTTATCCACTTTGTCCATCCACTTTACAACATAGTTTTAATGCATTAATAAAAAAAAATTGAGACAGATCCAAATCTCATGTGGACCACACCATGGGATATAGTGGTGATTAAATGCCTACCATTAAAAATTGAAGGTGGGCCATACCACATAAATAATGATCATTGAACGACCACCTTTACAACTTTCCTAGGGTTTACAGTAATGCTAATTCACCATCCAAACTACTGATAAGGTCACACAGATGTGGATAAAGGTGCTTGACCGTGAAATACTTTGTGTGGCCCACAAAAGTTTTAGATGATATGACACTACAATGATTTCAATGGCAATCATTTAATGATCAATGTTTCATGAGGTATGGCCCACCTAATATTTGGAGCTACTTCATTTTTTAGCCTATGCCATAAAATGAGTTGGAAAAATGGATGGACATCATGGATATGTATCACATACATTGAGGTGGGCCCCACCACTAGAAAACATTATTGATCTGAAACTTTTATGCCCCAACAAGTTTGGATCTTGTGTGTGGTCTACTGGAGGTTTGGATCTTCCTTATTTTTGGTCTCATACCTTAAAATAAGTTGGAAATTTTGATGGACAGTTGGGAAAAATGAATATATCATAGTGGGGCCAATAGAGTTTTGACACCAGCTACGTGGCAGGTGTCGAGGTGACTAGCTAATTCAAGTCTCACTTTAGTGTATTGAGTAAACTTTGTGGGCCCACCGTCATGTATATGCATTATCCACACTATCCATCCATTTTTACATATCATTTTAGGACATGATCTAAAATTGAATCATATCTAAAGCTTAAGTGGACCAAATCACAGGAAACAATGTGCATTTATGAATATGTATTATGTATTATCCATGTCATCATGTATATGTATTATCTACGCAGTCTAGCCATTTTTACAAATCATTTTAAGACATGATCCCAAAATTGAATCATATCCAAAGCTCAAATGAATCACACCACAAGAAACAATGTGCATACAATGTATGATCCGAACCAAACCGAGCTAAATCAAGCCAAGCTTTAAGTTGAGCCCAGTACCACCTTGGTTTGAGCTTGGTTTGTTTTTTTAAAACAAGCTTAATACCGAGTCTTGGTTTGGTTTGAACTTTTATTCAAACCAATCAAAGCCGAGCTTTTTCAAACCAATCTGAGTTGAGCTTTCTAGCTAGCTTGTTTTGTGTCCAGCTCTAGTGCAATATACTTCCCCTCAATGTGAGCTTCTCTCTGCTTTATACTTCCCCTATATTATAACATACCATTCCAATGCCATACTCCAACAACCATATAGTAACATTTTCCATTTTAATCAGATATATATCATCATTCACATTCATATTCTACTTTAAAATTAGCAAATTCTCTCCCCATTTTTGTCACAAATTGACAAAGGAAAGAGCATGCATGTGAACATAATTTAACCATAACTAAATCAGTAGAATAATAACTGGAAAATGCATAGAAATATGTTAATGACGGGACGGGAGTTATCACGAAATATATCAAGGAACATAAAGAGAGTGTAGTTTGAGAGTTAACAACCAAGTACATACATATTTAGAGTTTATACAACCCAACATGAAAAGAAATCAAGCTAATCAGATCCAGACAAAGATGGAGGAGGTATGGAAGGATCAATCTAGTGAAGTCCTTTGGTAATGCGATGAAAATATTTCCGCATATATTTCATGGAAGCTTTGTGACTTTCAGCCTGAGTATCTTGTGATACCTTCAACTCAACAACTTTTTCTTCCAATGACTTAAGCCGATCATCAACCTGGGATGGCCGATAGTCAGGATTAGCTGGATCATCCGATTCATGTTTCGCAAAGATGTCATCCATGGACGTGTCTTTAAGTAAAAGTGTATCTCCTTCTTCTACTTCTTCATCCTCATCTCTCTGGCCGGGTAGGAAATCCAGGTTCATCTTATGGATATTCGTATTATGAAATGGGAGGGCTGCTTTTGGTGCCTCAGTAGGTGGAATGACAACATTGCAATGAATAGCAAGGCTTGTCATGAGATAAGGAAAAGGGACCGACCCATGACCAGGAAGGATTTGAAATTAAATAATTAAGTAGCATATCAATGAGGGAAGACAGATAGGTATGCCAGACACAACAACGTAAAGAACACAAGACATAAAGGAAGTAAGTTTAGACTTATTCCTAAACCGTGGATAGACATTAGATGTGAAAATGCGATGAAGGACTCTGAATTTGGGTAACATCTTGTTGGCACGGAGGGCATTTTCAGAACTCCATTCAGCATTAAACTGACATAATTTATGGGTAATTTCCTATCGCTCAGATTTAGTCATTCTTTTAGTAAGGGTAGTAATGGGTATGCCTTCATCATTAACATTAATATCCATCAACCCTGAAATAAGGTGCCGATCAACATGGAATGTCCCTTCTTTAAAATTAATAGAGAACGTCAGATTATTAATGGACAATTCTCCTATTGAAGCATACATCCCTTGCGCTATTGAGTGGTATTTTGTTCCTCCTCAACTAAGAATGTTTTCCCAACCAATGGTAGTGAGAATAGGTAAGAGCTGAAATGGAACAATGTGATCTATGTACACAGTCCTTTTAATGATAATTTTCCTAGAACGAAAATCCCTAACATGCTCCGAATCTTCTTCAAGAGATCTTAGGGTTCTCACCCTAATTAGAGTCGACCTGGAGGAGGAGCCATTAGGGCCCTTACGAGTAGCCTTCCTCTTAGTGAGATGCTCTATTTAGAGATTGTAATAAAAAGTATTATAGATGATAGATGGGTTTGGCTTAAATCAGATTTTTACATAAAACCCACTATAGAAATGATGTGAAACTCAAAATAAATCACAGATGAAAGATTAACTAGCAAATAGGAACCCAAATCTAGAAGGAAATGTGAAATAAACCACTTAAAATGAAGAAATGGAGATGGGTTCGATGAGTGGAGCCACGACTAGTCGAGGAAGAAATGAAAAAATGAATTGAAAAAGCGTTTTTCCCTCTCTTTAATGAGCAAACCCACGCACCTTGACCGGCGAGTATGGTCCTCGACCTGTTGAGGGTTGACTGGTCGAAGACATGCTCGACCCGTCGAGTAGCTGACAAAAATCTGAATTTTTGAAATTTAAAAATTTAAATGTTTTGCATTTTTTAAAAAATTATAAAGATACAAAATGCATAAATAACTTGATTTAATTAATTAGAAGCACACATACCAATATCATGTTGTAACTTGGAATATCTATTCCTGTCAAGCGGTTTGGTCATAATGTCCGCAAGTTGCTTTTTAGTCTGAATATATTCTAATAAAATGCTCTTGTCCTCAACTAATTCTTGAATGTAGTGATATCAAATGTCGATATGTTTTGTATGAGAATGTTGAATAAGGTTCTTTGAAATATTGATTGCGATTGAGTTATCACAATATAGTACCATTGTATCTTGCACAATCCTATAATCAGCTAACATCCTTTTTATCCAGATCAGCTAGGTGTTAGCATTACCAGCTGTAATATATTCAGCTTCAGCTGTTGAGAGTGATATAAAATTCTGTTTCATGCTGAGCCAAGAAACTAAACAATTTCCTATGTAGAAACATCCACCACTGGTAGATTTTCTATCATCGATGTTACCTGCCCAATCTACCTCGGTATATCTGACAAGTTGTACAGTTGTATCATGAGGATATCATAGACCGAAATTAGCAGTACTTACGACATATATGATTATACATTTAATAGTGATTAAATGAGTTTCCTTAGGATCAGATTGATATCTAGCACAGATTTCAATGCTAAAAGCAATATCAGGTCTACTAGTAGTTAAGTATAGGAGACTACCAATCATGCTTTAATATAAACAAGAGTCTATACTTTTACTTGTTTCATCCTTAGAAAGTTTGAGAGTTGTACTCATACGAGTATCAAACTTTTTACCTTTTTCAAATATAAATTTTTTTTACCAAATTTAAAGTATATTTGGTTTGAGAAATGAAAATACTATCTTCCTATTGTTTTACTTGTAATCCAAGAAAGTAATTTAATTCTCCAACCATACTCATTTCAAACTTGGATTTCATCAGATCTACAAACTCAATGGACAAGTTAGTGCTTGTAGATCGTTAAATAATATCATCAACATAGAGCTGTACAATCAATATATGTTCATTATATTTTTTGACAAATAATGTTTTATCAATGCTTCCCATGATAAAGTTGTAACTAAGTAAGAATTTAATCAACTTTTCATACCATACCCTGGGAGCTTGTTTTAAACCATAGAGTGCCTTTTGAGATGATATACATGAACTGAAAGTTTAGGGTCTTCAAAACCCATAGGTTGTTCAATATATACTTCTTCATGTAAATCACCGTTTTAAAATGCACTTTTAATATCCATTTGATATCTTTTGAATTTCTTATAGCAAACAATTGAAATAAACAATCTAATGGATTCAAGGCGCGCAATTGGTGCGAAGGTTTCATCATAGTCAATTTATTTTATCTGAGTGTAGCCTTGTACAACCAGTCGTGCCTTGTTTCTAATGATATTTTTCATTTCATCAGATTTGTTCTTAAAAATCCATTTGCTTCTGATTATATGTTTATTAGATGGTCTGGGAACCAAATACCAAACATCATTCTTGACAATTTGATTTAACTCTTCTTGCATAACTAATATCCAATTTTCATCGACAAGTGCTTCTTTTACATTAGCCGGTTCAATTTGAGAAGTAAAGCAAACATAATTATAGATGTTCTCTAATTATTTTTTTGTCTGAACACCAGTACAAGGGTTCCCAATATCTGATCAAACGGATGGTCTTTGACTGATCTTAATTCAGTATCATCTGATTTAGATGAAGAGTCAAGTTTATCGATAATGTTGGCTCATCATCATCTTGACTTGGTGTGGGTGTGACTAGGCGATCGTCAATTACAACATTAATAGATTCCTGAATCACTCCTATCCTTTTGTTAAGAACACGATATGCTCGACTATTCAGAGCATAACCCAAGAATATTGCCTCATCACTCTTGGCTTCAAACTTTTCCAAATTTTCCTGGTCACGTAAAATGAAACATTTACTTCTAAAAATTTGAAAGTATTTGACTGTTGGCTTCTTATTGAACCATAACTCATAGGCTATTTTATCTTTTGCTTTTATAATATATATACAATTTATAATGTAGCACACAGTATTAATAGCTTCAGCCCATAAGTTTTTTGGAAAATTCATGTTATTTAGCATAACATTGGCCATTTCCTATAACACCCTGTTTTTTCTTTCAACAATCTCATTCTGTTGACGTGTTTTAGGAGCAGAGAACTCATATGATATACTATGGTCTGTACAATACTTCTCAAAATTGTTATTTTCAAACGCACTACCATGATCACTTTTTATTTTGATCACATGTACTTCTTTTTCAGTCTGATTTTGTTTTAGAATTTTCTAACTTCATCAAGAGTCTCTGATTTCTCTCTCAAGAAAGCTACCCATGTATATTTGGTAAAATCATCAACGATAACTAGAAAATACTTCTTTCCACCACTACTCTTTGTTCTCGTTGGTCCAACCAAATCCATATGGAGCAATTCAAGAGGTTTGGTTATGGCTAAGGAGTTTACTTTCTTATGACTACACCTGATTTGCTTTCCAATCTAACATGCACCACAAATCTTTTCTTACTTTTTTAATTTGGGTAAGCCACGAATATGATCTCTTTTGTTCAATCTATAAAGATCTAAAGTAAACATATCCAAGACGTTTTTTGCCATAATTCTATTTCGTCTGTTTGGACCATGTAACATGAAAAATTAGAAGAGCATGAGTCATTAATAATATAGCAATTCTCAGAAGTTCTACGACCATTTAATATCACACTTCCCTTCTCATTTGAAATCTCACATCCGTGATTTGTAAATTTTACACTATATTTATTATCACAGATTTGAGAAATACTTAGGAGATTATGTTTAAGACCTTCAACATACAGAACATTCTCAAATGGAGGAAGATTAGAGAGTTGAACAGTACCTTGGCCTATGATTCTGCTGTTGCATCCATCACCGAAAGTAACTGATCCGTCGTTTATTTCCTTGAAGTTGGTGAATATTTCTTTGTCACCTGTCATATGTCTTGAACATCCACTATCCAGGTACCATTTTGAGTGGCTAGTGGCTTTGAAGGCTGTGTGGGCAACAAGACATGTAAACTTTGGATCCCATTTCATTATGGTTATGGGTTTAGGAGTTCCATTAGTTTTTCTCTGTTTCAGGGAGTTAGATTTTTTTTTCCTTTTCTATTAACTCTGATTCCATCTGAGTTGGATTTTAGAAGCTTTTTGAGTAAGTCCACTATTTTTTTAGCTAAAGGAGGTTTGTTATATCTTTGATTTCTATAACTAATGACATTACAATTAATCTTAAAAACTTAAAAATATTTTGGATTTTTGAAATCATTTTGACCATAGTTTCTCAAATTCTTACCTTCTGAGTTTGAGGTTTCTCCTTTTACAAATATAGGAGATGCAATTTTGTTTTTCAGAGAACTATCTTTAATATAGCCCAGACCTGATTTGTCACCACATTTTCTGGAAGAGGTTAATAGTTTTTCCAACTTTGGGTCTCCTTGGGCATATCTCCAAGTATCCTTAGAACTCAAAAGAGAAGAAACTTCAAGTTTTAGATTCTCATTTTCAATTCTGAGTTTTTCTAACTCTGAGGTTTTGAAATTCAAGTCTAGTTTTGTTTTTTCAAAACAATCTGAAAGATGAGATTTTTCTAAAACATTATTTTCAAGTTCTTCTTTTAACTTAAGATATTTTTCTCTTTGAATTTTCAATTTAACGGCAATCTTGCAACTTTCCCTGTATAGGGCATTGTAGGCATCTTAAAGATCATCTTCATTTTCATTTTCAGGGTCACTCCTAAGATTTTCATAATCAGATAAGTTACAGCTATCTTAGGAGGTGACTCTAGCTATAGTCATTAGGGCTTTTATATCATTTGAATTTTCTTGTTTTGATTCATCAGACTCAGAAGAACTTTTAGAGCCAGATGATTCATCCCAAGTAGCTAACATGCCCTTTCTTTTTTACTTATCCCCTTTAGGACATTTATTCACCAAGTGCCCGTATTCATGGCATTGAAACATTAACTGTCCTTTACAAATTTCCAAGCTTTAGATTTTCCTTCTCTTTTATCAGATGGTTTTTGAAAATCTGATCTTTTCTTGTTTTTGAAAATTCTATAAAATTTCTTAGCAAATAAAGTTGTATCATCTTCTAATTTACAGGAAATGTGTGGTAAGGTCGTCAGAGAAGGGTTAAGAAGATGATCCTACATTAACATCAATGACAAGCTCAAACTATTGGCCTAAGTCTTGTTGCTCTTTTACAACATCAGCAACAGACTTAGCCTTTTTTTATTCAGGAGACATATTATTCATTTGAGAAATAACAATGGTAGCTTATTAGGTCTAACCAGCGTGTCAAAAAGATATGTTTGCATAATTTAATTAAACATGAGGCCACACATGTAAGCGAGGGCTTGTATTCAATTAACATGTGCAATTAGGAGGTGCAGGAGTGACAAAGTCATACTCAACTCAATGTTTGATTGAACATTGTGCCCTTGTGCTAAGATGGGACGATTAAACATGAGGCCACACATGTAAGCGAGGGCTTGTATTCGATTAACATATACGATTAGGAAGTGCAAGAGTGACAAAGTCATACTCAACTCAATGTTTGATTGAATGTTGTGCCCTTGTGCTAAGATGGGATGATTAAAACCGGATTTGGAATCCGACTGTCCTCTCAACCACTATTTGTAACAACGATCAGGAGATTTACAGAAGGGTAGGGGTTAGTCCTTATGGATTCATTTTACCTTGCGTTAAGGATTTTTCTTTCACTAATAATGTTCACAACCCCAAGTGTAGGGTTGCAATGTAGTAATAATCTCAGTGAGACCGAGGTCGAATCCACAAGGACTAATCTTGTACGTTCCTGAAAATAGTTAGAATTAGAACTAGAAGAAAATCTAAATTAGGAATCTGGAATAAAGGAGAGTAATTGTGAATAAAGTTGATTAAAAATTGTGAATTTAAAGTTAGGAACTAGGGTGCCAAGGATCCACTTGTAGCTATCAAGATGCTACCTTACTTGATTCAAGAGATGCAACTGGAATCAGAGTCCTATCTTATCCAGTTGGAAGAAGAGATGATCAAATCTCTGAACTTCTCATTGATTCAGCCTTAATGGAGGAGAATTGTCAAGATTTGGAAGGGATTCCAGCACCCAATCATGCCCACGAGACGATGATGAACAACAGGATTTACCAATCCCACAATCTTAAATAGGAAAAGAAGATATTCAAAGCAATTGCAGTGTCTATTGTAATTTGACTCACAATAAATCATAGAAAATTGAAAATATTCCTTAAAATAAACTAGAAATTAATGAAGTTCAATGAAAATAAGAATCAAAGTAAGATAAACATCCAAACACGCTACAAGCTTCACCTCTAAGCCCTGACTAAGAGGTTTAATTAACTATAGACATGATTAAACCAAAATCTCTTAAACAAAACATGAAAACAAATTAAGGAAGAAGAAGAAAAATTCTTATCGGTGGCTCTCCACCCTTTACCTCCACTCCTTAAACCCTTAAAGATTCCTAGGAACATCCTAGGGACTCTTATTTATAGTTGTGAAGCTCCACATTACACACCGACTTGGAGTTTCCACAATCCGATCGCGAAACCGCCTCAATTTACACAGTCGCGTTACGCATCGGTCGGATCGACGTCGAGACCGAGCTCGAACAGGAATTTGTTTGATCAGTTACTTGATTTTGATCGGACCGAGCATGGGTTCGGTTGAACCAAATTAATCTTCAGTTGAACCAAATTAACTCAAAAAATTCATCATTTTTCGCTAAAGCTTTTTGTGCACTCTCGGTCGGATGAACTGGGTTTCGGTCAAACCGAATTGTCTATCGGTCAAACCGAATTAGCTTCCGAATTTCATCTTTGGTCGCTGGACTGTTTTGGGCGAGTTTGGTTGGACCAAACTGTCTGTTTTTGTGTTGCGGATTCTGTATTCTTTCAAGTCTTTTCTTCATCCTTTATACTTGGTTTCCTTGGATCTTTGGCATGTGAATTCTTCGTTCTAGGTCTTCTAAGATCCATTCTTTACTTTAGTGATTCGTGAGCGTTAAATTCATGTTTTTAGCATTCTTTTCAATCCAAGCTCTCAGATTCACCTTGCAACACAAACATGTATAAAATATACCATTAAGCATTATCATGTTCTTAAAACCAAGATATAATTAGGGAAAAATATGCAATATTTGACACTTAACACACTCCCCAACCAGCATTTTGCTAGTCTCGAGTAAAAATTGCGTGAAATAATCTCCCATTCTCGAAGTTCAAAACTTCTTTCAGAAAGCAATCTTTTATCCAGATGAGTATAATGAGTATAATTCAAATATGCGAGAGTGAACATTTGAAAATCTAGAGCCGAATCAAACAAGTAATCAGTCAAATAAGTTCTCTATTAATCACTTAAGAGCATAAGCTCATCTATCAAGTTTTTCCAACGTGCTTAGTGCTTTCCAACTTACTTTCCATAAGAAATACTATCATTTCATAACGTTAGCCATGCTCATCACTTCAAGACTAATCGAATAATCAAGCGTTGATTCCGAACTTATCCCTTTTCGTTATTTTTTCGAGTTTTTGATTTTATATTGAAGGTCATTCTTTTTCAGACTTTATATCTTTATTTTTTTCAAATTATTTTTTCTTTTCCAGTCTTTTCACCATACATGACATTTTTGTTGATTTCACTATTTTTTAACTTGTTCTTTTCATCTTTTAAGGTGGATAAAATTCTCCAGACTTAATTCTCAAAATCTATCAATGATTCACATGCTAACAATCAGTAATTCTAGCAAAACTCCCAGAAAGCAAATTGAATATGTCTTATGATTTAGATCAACATGATATTCAAACTTCCTCTTAATCAACTGAGTATAAGAACTTTAAGTGATAGACTACTCAGTCGATCAAACTCCAACAATTCAAAATTCAATCTTCATCTTATCATACTCAAAACATTCTTAAAGAATGCACAAACTATCGCTTTTTAAACAGGTTTTTCCTTTGAAAAATTAAAAACTTCCATAGTTTTTGTTCAAAAACTAAGAAAAAATGATTAGTTTATTTAATCCACACCCCCAACCTAAAATCTACATTATCCTCAATGTAAAAGATATGAGCATGCAATGCAAATGAGACAATGAAAAGAATGGAGAAGTGATGGAAAGGTAACACTTGAAGAAGGTGAATTGCAGCTCTTCCAAAGTTCTCAATATGAAGATGGGTTAGCACAACGACTAAACAACTAAACCAGACTATCCTAGTCCTAAATCCTATGAAAGAAATAAACCTAACTACACCTCCATCAGACTAGGAGATTAATCCTGATATACGAGATTAGTCAGAGGTATGGACATGTCCTCTGAATCAAACTTGTCAACAAATGGTTTTAAACAATGTCCATTTACTTTGAAAACATTATCATTTGTTGGGTTCTTTATCTCGACAGCCTCATGAGGATAGACATTAGTAACATTGAAAAGGCCAATCCAATGAGTTCTGAGTTTACCCGGAAAAAGATGTAATCGAGAATTATACTAAAAGACTTTTTGATTGGTTAAGAATGATTTTCGAAGGATGTTTGTCATGCCCCAAACTCAGAAACCGGGCTCACAAAATTCTCGATCGCCGAATCAGGTACCGACAGCCTCCATAGTACCCCATTCTCGGTTCCCAGCATCCATATGCCAGATTTCAATCCTGGGATCCTACAAGGAGAATTTTTCATCGTACTTTTATCTCGTAATAAGCATAACCATAAGTTTACCTAAATCATAAAAGCAACATTATCATCACATATCCACTAATATAAACAGTTGAATATAATGCTAAAAGGAAAATACATATATATCAAAATCAAAGCTACAGAAGTCCGCTGCACGCTCCAAGCTTGACGTTGTTGCAACCTAATGCCACCTGCACGCATCTATCATGCATAAGCTCATAGAAAGCTTAGAGGGTGGTGTAAGTGTGTATACAAGATAAGTACCAAGTATGCAATACAATGCCTTAATCATATAATATCAAAATTATTGGCAAGATCATGAATCATACGATATCAGAGTAAGCAGAAATACTGACAGTCCATAAATCATGCAATATCAGAGTACACAATACAGATCAGCTATGCAAATGAGGAGTCATAGAGAGCTAAATATCAGATGCCGAGGATACAATGTAATATGTAAATCCTCCTAAGTTCGTCTAAGCCATATAAGTGCAGAAACATAGTAACCCAAAATGTCATATGCCTGCGGATGTAATGCAATATGTGATGTGAATGAAATGACCAAGTTAGAGTGTGAAGTCAGGATGATAGTATATAGTATCACAGGCTACGGGGTCTACCATAAGGGACTTCTATCCAAACCATTCCCATACCTAAATTTGAATAGTCAAACTCAATGTGGTAAACTCCTGATCTCAGGTTAGTCGCGCGCCCAACCGAAATCCTTATCATTGCGAAGGTATACAATAATTAGTTGCGCACCACCAACCCGAGTGGATAGTAAATGAATGAATGAATGAGTATGCAACTCCTACTCGATAAGTCCACATATCAGTACGGTTCCTCTCTGGGATCATCACCGGGGTCAAGTACACTCTACATGCAAATCGCAGCCCACTAATGCGCGACCATGCAAGTGGAAGAGACCTCACTATCCACTTGGCCAATAATTAGCCAATATCTACCCGGCACGTCGATTGTAAGACCCATATCATAGTCCGTACCATTTCATAGGGTTCCGTGGTCCTCCCGGTCGAATTCTGGCAACCCTCGACCTGTATCCGACGTTTATGCACGATCCTAAGCCAAGTCCTACATACCGAAGTCAGCTCGATCTGAAATTTGTACCCTAGTGACATCGTCGTTACCACGGTTCTAACGACGTGACTCGTGCACTGAACCGATACCCAAGCCAGGAGATGTGGGTTCACGTTCATTCTGAAGAAACATCGCGCGTTGTGAATTTCGAGGAAATCTCTACAACATGTCTCATCAGATCAAGTCAAGTACATCACCTTACCTTAATGCCACCTCACCCTATAACAAGTGCAAATGACCGCTCTCTCTTTTTCTACAAGTCAACCCTCTCTCTCCCCTAACCATCCCTCTTTTTACAAAAATTCAAACTCACCCATGCCTCCCCATCTTCTTTCCTTATAACCACCATTCCACCCACCCCTTTTATCCTTTATTTTTCTCTTTCTCTCCATTCTCAAAACCTCCCAGGCAACACCCCACGTCCAAGCCTTCCCAACTCTTCCATATTAACAAGTGTGGCCCACCCTCTCATCTCTCATCTCCACCATCAAAACTCCATCATTCACCGTCAAAAGTTGGACATAGGAGCTAAGGAGGCTAAGGGACCAAGAAGAAGGCCGACAGGTGTGTGATCTACCGTTGTTTTCAACTTTAAAGGCCCACTTGTTGTGGGACCCACATGATGTATGCATTGTATATGGGAGGGCCCATAGTGCAGGGGTCCCTCCATCACCCGATCTTTCTCTCTTTCTCTCTCTTTCATTGTGTGTGATGATGTGCTTGTGTGGCCCACTCGGATGGACCCCACCTTGGTGAATATCTTATCCACACCCTTCAACCATTTGGTGGCCCATCTGAGCAAGGCCCACCTCATATATGTGTTATGCCCAAACCGTCCAGCGTCCAGGGACGCTAGACGTGGACTGAGAATAAAAATATTAGCTTGATTTCAAGCTTTATGGGTGAACCACTCCTACAGGTCCACCTTGACATATGTCTTTAATCCACGACGTCTATCCCGTTCCCCAGCTCATTTTAGGTGTTAAGCTGAAAAATGACGCTAATCCGACTTTCTGGCGGGCTATAGCATATAAAATAGTATTGTTACCATTGAAATACACCCTCATATTTTTGTACACCAAAACCCATCAAATATTGGGCTTGAAGGGTCTATCTTAAGCAGTAAAAACTAATGGGTGGGGTGGATTTTGTTGATGCGGGCCCTACCTATGAAAATCTTTAGAAAAATCTCAAAAAAAAGACAGCAGCGCCTGTTGTTGCTGACCGTCAGAGGACATGCAGCATAGGACACTGCTGCACATGGTGTGGAGAGGGCAGGGACGTGGGTCCCATACGTGGGCCCCACTGTGATGTGTGACGAACATCCACGCCATGCATTTGATACACCCTTTAGGAGGTGGGCCCCCCTCCCAAAATCAGCTGTATGTGGGACTCAAGTGGCCCACACGATAGGAAACAGTGTGAATGAACATCTACCAATGAAACCCTTTTGGGTGTCCCAGAAGTTTTGGACCATTATGAAATTTGTCTTTCCTCTGCATCCAGGTCTGCGTGACCTTATTAATAGATTGGATGGAAAATTAACGTTATGGTGGGACCCACTGATGTAAGTGTTGTACCCACACCGTCCATGGGAGTGGGACGGTTGGTGTACCTCACTCCAGCTGCATAGCAGCTGCTGTAGTGGCGCCACCAAGTTCTGTGGGTCCCATCTACATCATCCACGCCGTCCATCTATGGGACCTAGCATGATGCATGTGTTGCATCTAAACTGTCCATCCTTTTGGCAAGCTCATTTTATGGCTTAAGGCAAAAATGAGTCAAATCTACTTATCAGGTGGGCCACTCAGTAAAAATAGTGGAGCGTTGAACATCTACCATTGAAATCCTCTTGGTATCACAGAAAATCTGGATCAACATGAAATTTATTTTCTTTATACAGGTCTGTGTTACTTTATGATCAGATTGGATGAAAAATAGATGTTATGGTGGTCCTTAGGGATTTTAATGGTGGAGATCATTATCGCCACTTATATTTGGAATGCGGTCTAGATGATCTTTCAATATGATTTATTTTCTTTATGCTCTAAATTGATCTTAAGCATATAGGAGAATGGTGTGGCTAGTGAGGCCCATTGGTGCGACCCATTTGATATACATGAGGCCCATTGGTGCGGCCGATATAACGTGGCCCATGTAATGTGGGCCACTTGCCATATGAGGGCCCATTTGATGTATTTGTGGCCCGTCCATTGAGGCCTATCTTAAGGTATTTATGGCCCGTTGATTAATGCTTACATCCACACGTGTGGGGTCCCAGCTTGATTTATGTGTTTAGCCGTCCATCTGGACAATTTATGTGGTGGACCCACCTTTGATGTGTTTTGATCCAAGCTGATCACCCATTGGCGAGCTCTTCGTTAGGCTGAGATAAAATGAAGTAGATTCAATTCTCTGGTGGGCCACGTGTGTGGACCCCACCCTGATGTAAGTGTTTTGTCCACGTCATTCGTGGACCACACCATGATGTAAGTGTTGTATCATCACCGTCCAATCCAAGGATGGTGGGATTCCACCATGATTATGGGTTTCTCCACCTCATCCATTCATTGGACGTGGCCCCACCATGGCAGCGTGTGGGGCCCACCTTGATTTAATGTATTGCATCAGCACCGTCCAATCCTTGGACAGTGGATGCGGATTGACTGGAGTACCTCACACTAACTTGATAGCTGAGGTATTGGCGTTAGCAAGTTCCGTGGGGCCCACTTGAATTATGTGGTGTATTCCATGCCATCCACCTATTTTGCATCCATGCCGACCATCTACGAGACCTGCCGTGATGTATATCTATGTCGTCCATCCAGTTTTCTAAGATCATTTTAAGACGGGCTCACCTTAATTGCATGTATTCTATAGCCACATCGTCTGTCCATTTTGATGAACGTATGGCCCACCTTGATGCATGTGTTTTAGCCACGCCGTCCTATCTAGCAGGACGTGGACCCCACCACTATGATGCATGTGGTTTATATCTGTACCATCCGTCTATTTTGGCAGCGGATGGGGCCCACCATGTTGTACGTATTTCATCCATGTCGTCCACTTATGCGGCCCACCTTGATGAGTGTATAGCAGGCACATTGTCCATCTATTGGGGCCCATTTGACGTGTGTGTAGGGCCCACCTGTTATGTATATTAAACCCATGTGTAGGGCCCACCTATTGTGTATTTGAAGCCCATGGACGAGGCCCATTGTAATGTTTTCTTGCCCATATGATGAGGCCTATTGTGATGTATTCGAGGCTTATATACGAGGCCCATTGTGATGTATTTCCGGCCCATATGATGAGGCCTATTGTGATTTATTCGAGGCCCATGGATGAGGCCCATTGTGATGTATTTCCAACACATATGATGAGGCCCATTGTAATGTATTCAAGGCCCATGGTTAAGGCCCAATGCGATGTTTGTATGACCTATTACGTTGTGTATGAATCCCTTGTATGGGCCACTCCTTGGGACCAATGTTAGTTAAATGTCCACATTAATGGGCAATGATGGTTAAAAGTCCTCATTGTGACCTTCCCTTAGGCCTTTTATTAGGCCGATTATTGATGTTGATTATCGATGTTGGTTACCAATACCGATTATGAGTATGTGACAGTATAGCATCATGATACATGCCTATACGCATCATCTGCATGTTTGATATGAGATGTGGTTGACCATTGCATATATCATTGAGCAGGTTGTTATGAGACTCCTTGATAGGCGAAGGTTATCTCACATGAGCGCACGGTATGTGCAGGATTGATACATGACTAGACTGTGTGACTCATGCATCTGGCATTGTGATTACTATACGCCCTAGTGACATCAAGGCCTTAGCCTCCACAGGCATATCGTGGATGCCAGATGGGACACCGAAAATCTGTTATTCGCATCGGGCTGCCATAGATGGCCCTGGGTGAAAATCCTTAAACCCTCTTAGTACCAGATGACGCCCCAACATTGAGACCGAGTGGATATGTATGAGCGCATGAGGGTCATATACTAGTAGGCCGTGTCCCCCACTGTGTCGTGGTCGGTTGGGAGAGGGTGTGGCCTTACCCGCCTGAGGGAGTAGGCATAGCTAGGCTGAGTTTGACTAGCTCATGAATGGGTCCGCTATCGGTGTATCGAGTAGATATTGTCTGACTACTAGTCAGGCGGATAGTGAGGTCTCTTCCACTTACCCAGTTGTGCACTTGATAGGGCAACAAGCTGGTGTAGATTGTACTAGAATCCGGTGATGATCCTAGAGATGAACTGTACTGATATGTGGACTTATTGAGCAGGAGTTACATACTCATTCATTCATTTATTCACTATCCACTTGGGCTGGTAGTGCGCAACTATATATTATGTGTGCCTTCATAATGGCTAAGATTTCGGTTGGGGCGCGCGACTAACCTGAGATCAGGAGTTTACCATATTGAGACTGACCATCTAAATTAGGTATGAGACTAGTTTGGATAGAAGTCCCTTGTGTTGGACCCCATAACCTGTGATACTACATACTATCATCCTGACTTCACACTCCAGCATGGTCATTCCTTTCACACCGCACCTTGCATTGCATCTTCGGCATCTAATATTTTGGCTCTTTATAACTCCTCATTTGCGTAGCTGATCTATATTGCGTAGTCTAATATTGATTGACTCATAGACTTGTCAGTATTTCTGCTTACTTTGATATCATATGATTCATGATCTTACCAGTATTTCTGATATTATACGATTATGACATTGTATTGAATACTTGGCACTTACCTTGTGCACACACTTACATCACCCTCTAAGCTTTCTATAAGCTTATGCACGATAGATGCGTGCAGGTAATGTTAGGTTACAGCAGCATGGAGCTTGGAGCATGTAGTTGACTTATGGGGCTTTAATTTCGACATATGTATTTCCTTTTCAGCATTGTATTCAAATGTTTATATTAGTGGATATGTGATGATATGTTGCCTTTGTGATTCAGGTAAACTTGTGGTTATGCCTCTTACGAGATAAATGAACGCTGAAAAATCCTCCCTATAGGATCCCAGGATCGGAACCTAGTATATGGGCGCTAGGAGCCGAGAATGGGGCACTACGAAGGCTGTCGGCACTGGATTCGGCAATCGGGATTCCTGTGAATCCGATTTCTGGGTTTAGGGCATGACATCAATAACGGACCCATTCACGAGCTGGTCAAACTCAGCCTAGCTATGCCCCCTACCCTCGAGCGGGTAAGGCCACACTCCCAACCGACCATGACATAGTGGGAGAAGCGGCCTCCTGGTATTCGGCACTCGGGCGCTCATGTATCCACTCAGTCTCGACGTTGGGGCGTCTCCTGGCCATGAAGGTTTAATGATTTTTACACAAGGACATCTATGGTGCCCGTATGCTAGAACCAAATATTTTTGGTGTCCCATCTGGCCATCCATAATATGCCTGCGGAGGCTATGGTCCTGATATCACTAGGGTATACAATAGTCACAACACACAATGCAAGATGCATGAGTCATTCAATCCAATCATGCATCAATCCTGTGCAAACCATGCGCTTATGTGAGATAACCTCCGCCTATCAGAGAGTCTCATAACAACATATCCAATGACATATGCAATGGTCAACCACTTCTCATAACAAACATGCAGATGATGCATATGGGCATGTATCAAAATGCTATGCTGTCACATACTCATAATCGGTATTAATAACCAACATCAACAATCAGCCTCGACAATGTGGACATTTAACCAACATTGCCCCTGAGGAATGGCCCCACATAATAGAGCCTAACATATAGTAGACCCATAGCCTCACATAAGGGCCTAATATACAACACCATGGGCCTTACTCAAGAGCTTAATACACATCATATTGAGCCTCTCACATGGGCCTAATATACATTACAACGGGCTCCACCACCTGGCCCTCAAATACATCACAATGCGCCTCATCACATAGGCCTCATATATATCACATTGGGCCTTAAACACGGGCTAAATAAACATCACAATGAGCCTCAAATACGGGCTGCATATACGTCACATTAGGCCTCGACAATCGGAGTCGGCCTTAACAATCGGCCTCGACAATCGGAATCGGCCTCGATAATCAGAATCGGAATCAGCCTCAATAATCAGCCTCGACAATCGGAATCGGCCTATACAATCAGTTATACAATCAGTCTCGATACTCAGCCTTGACAATCGGAATCGGCCTATACAATCGGTCTCGATACTCATCCTCGACAATCGAAATCGGCCTCGAGATCGGCCTATACAATCAGTCTCGACGATCGGAATCAGCCTCGATATTCGGCCTCGACAATCGAAATCGGCCTATACAATCGGCCTCAACAATCGAAATCAGCCTCAATAATCAGAATCGGAATCGGCCTCAACAATCGGTCTCGACAATCAGAATCGGCCTCGATACTCGGCCTCAACAATCGGAATCGACCTATACAATCGGCCTCTATAATCAGAATCGTCTTATATAATCGGCCTCAACAATCGGAATCAGCCTATACAATCGGTCTTGATAATCGGAATCGTCCTCGATACTCAGCCTCGACAATCGAAATCGGCCTCGACGAACGGAATCGACCTCGATACTCGGCCTCGACAATCGGAATCGGCCTTGACAATTGGAATCGGCGAGAATGGGCCTAACAATGCCTAAGGAAATGTCACAATGTGGACATTCAACTATCATTGCCCATCAATATGGCCATTTAACCAACATTGCTCCCAAGGAGTGGCCCTCATAGGGCCAATCATATAGTGGGCCCATGCCCTCACACAAAGGCCTAATATACAACACAATGGGCCTCAACCCAATGGTCCTAAATGCATCCCAATGGGCCTCAACCCATGGGCCCCAAATACATCGCAATGAGCCTCAACCCATGGGCCCCAAATACATCACAATGAGCCTCAACCCATGGGCCCAAACACATCTCATTGGGCCACACCAAATGGGCCGCATATACATCAAGATGAGCCGCACCAACTACACCATTCATCTATTTGTTAGAAATTGTTTTAGAGTATTATCTAAAAAGGAATCATATCAAAAGATCATCTGGACCATTCCACAAATAACAGTGGTGATAAAGATTTCCACTGTTAAAACTCCACCGGGCCTACCATAGCGTTTATCTTCCATCCAATCTAATCATACGGTCACAAAGACCTGAATTAAGAGGAAAAAGATCCAATTTCATATTGTTCCAGAACTTCTGACCCCAAATGGGTTTCAATGATGGAAGTTCACTCAACACTATTTTCGGCAGCGTGGTCCACCTGACATCAAGTCTGCTTCATTTTTTTCTCAAGCCTTAAGATGAGCTTGCTAAATGGATGGACGGTTTGGATGGAACACATCCATCATGGTGGGTCCGCTGGAACTTCAGATCTGACTCATTCTCTCTCAAACGATCTCTCAAAATGGTTGAATGGTATAGATACAACACATGCATCATGGTGGGTCCCACCGCCCAAGGTCTGGGCGGTGTGGATAAGACCCATATATCACGTGTGGGTTCCCACCGTCCATGATCTGGATGGTGAGGATAAACAGATGGACGGTTAGGACATATCCCAATACCTCCTTGGGACCCACAGAACTTAGTGACGTCATTTACAGCAGGTGGGTCCCACCACTTGAACAGTATAGATGAAGCACATGCATCGTGCAGGACCCACAGAGCTTGGTGACATCACTCAGCTACGAATAGCTGGTGTGTGAGACCAGCCAATCCGTCCGTATAATGTAATATTATATTATAATATCTTATATTATATGTATTATTTTATTATATTATATATATTTTTAAATAAGAGTCCAGATCTAGCGTCCAGATGGACGACTGGATAAAACTAAATAGGCTAGTGGCCCACTGTCCCAATAGATCTGGAGGGACGGCTTGGATAAAACATAAAATCAAGGTGGGTCCATCCCACACGTGCAGCACGTCTGGGCTGGGTCCCACATGCTGCAATGGACGAGGATATCACATACATGGAGGTGGTCCTACAGGACCTGCTGCGTCAATACAGCAGCCGCATCAAAACAGCACTTGTTGCTGCTAGGCAGCAACAGATGGGAGGTGTAGATTGGGTGGGTCCACACGCGTGGACACCACGTATCATCAAGCGGGTCCCACGGCTGATGACCAGCGTGGTAAAACCTATACATCACACGGCGTGAAGGCCCGGACGGTGTGGATTTCACACGTACATCGCGTGGGTCCATAAATCGAGTTGATATTTGTGATTCCCTTCATTCAGGGCCTGCCAAAATCCAGCAGCAAGGTGGGCCTCATAATCGAACGGTGTAAGACTCGTATCCTAAATTGTACCGTTCCGTAGGCTTCTGTGGTCCTTCCGGTCGAATTCCGGCAACCCTCGACCTATATCTGATATTTGTGCGTGATCCTAAGCTGAGTCATGCATATCAACGTCGGTTCGATTTGAAACTTGTACCTTAACCACCGCGTTGTCACCGCAGTTCTAAAGCCGCGACTTGTGCACCGAACCGATACCCAGGTCAGAAGATGTGGGCCTGCGTTCATTTCGAAGAAACGCCGCACGTTACGAATTTCAAGGGAATCTCTACAACATGTCCCATCAAATCAAGTCAAGTACATCACCTTACCTTAATGCCACCTCACCCTACAATAAGTACATATGACCTCTCTCTCTTTTCCCACAAGTCAACACTTCCCTCCCCTAACCATCTCTCTTTTACACGATTTTCAACTAAGGTCATACCTCCCATTACCTTTCCTTACACCCACCACTCCAACCATCCCTTTTATTATTCTCTCTCTCTCTCATTCCATCTCTTCACTCCCAAGAAACAAGCTTCATACGTCCAAGCCTCTCTAATCTTTCCCAAACAACAAGTGTGGCCCACCCTCTCATCTCTCATCCCCACCATTAAAACCCCATCAACCACCATCAAAATTGAAGGCAAGGAGCTAAGGAGTCTAAGGGAGCAAGGAAGAGTACAATAAGTGGGTGAGCTAGCGTCAATTTGCATTTGAGGGCCCACTTCTAGGTGGGACCCATTATGATGTATGTGTTGTATTCATGAGGGGCCCATAGTGGCGGGGCCCCTCCATTCACCATCTCTCATGTCCTTTCTCTCTCTCTCTCTCTTTCCTTGTTTTCTTTTTGATGATGTGGCTGTGTGGCCCACCCAGATGTACCCCACATGGTGTATGTCTTATCCACACCATCTAGCCATATGGTGGCCCACCTGAGTAGGGCCCACCTTAAGTATGCATTATGCCCAAACCGTCTAGCGTCCACAGACGCTGGACGTGTAATGAAAACAAAAATATAAGCTTGGTTCAATAAGCCTCGAGTGGACCATTCATATAGGCCTCACCATGATGTACAAACCAAATCCAAGCTGTCCATCCTTTTCCTTAGATCATTCTAGGCATTGAGTTGAAAAATGAACTCAATCTGATTTCCTGACAGGCCATAGCATTGAGAATTGTATTCTTGCCGTTGAAATACACCTTGATATTTTTGTACACCAAAACCCATCAAATATTGGGATTGATGGGTTTGTATTGAGTCATGGAAACTAGTGGCTGGGTTGGATTTTCCTAAGGCGGGCCCCACCTGTGAAAAACTGCAAGAAAATGATTTTTTTAAAAAAAATAATAACAAATACAAGCAGTTGAAGCTGCTGCTACTGCTGCAGTAGCGGGGCGCTGCCGTGGACGTGATTCAGGTAGGGAACAGGGGTCCCAACCATGGGCCCCACCGTAATATGTAATGTGCATCTGCATCATGCATTTTGATGGCCCCCTTCTGGTTTTGGGCAACCCCAAAAATTAGCCGTGTACGTGACTCAGGTGACCCACATCACAGGAAACAGTGGATTGAACCGTTTGCCATTGGAATCCTTTTGGATTCACAAGAGTTTTGGATCCGTATGAAATTTGTTTTCCTCTCCATTTCAGGTCTGTGTGACCTTGTTAACGGTTTGGATGGCAGATAAACATTACAGTGGGCCCCACGTGAGACCCACAACGATGTATGTGTTTTATTCTCACCGTCCACGGCATTAGAAGGTGGAACCCGCCATGATGTGTGCATATTCACGCTGTCCATCCTTCTGGCGTCCCAGCAGCCCACGTTGATGGGTGTTTTTCCAATCCAAACCATCCATCCATTGGATTTGTTGGTGGGCCCCACTCTAATGGATGTGCTCCGTCTAAACAGTCCATCCATCAGACGTGCTAGTGGGCCCCACTTTTGGTGTATGTGTGATATTCCACCTCCAGATGGCTGGACGGCGGACTGTTTTATATATATATATATATATATATATATATATATATATATATATATATATATATATATAATGAAAATAAAAGATGATGAAGCTGAATTAGTCCTTTGGTGGACCACGTATGATTCATCCAAACCGTCCATACGTTTGGTGAGCTTGTCCTTGAGCTTGAGAACCCCATTCTCGGCTCCCAGCGCCCATTCGCCAGGTTCCGATCCTGAGATGCTACAAGGAGAATTTTCAATATCAGTTTGATTCGTAATAAGCATAACCAAAGGCATAACCGACAAACAACAACCAAAAACTCCATCACATTTCCACTATAATCAAAAACTTTACAAGTACAATGAGCATAAGGGAAATACAATGATGATAGACCTAAACTCCAAAAGAAGATCAGCCACGCGTCCAAGCCTCAGCGCTGCTGCGATCCAACGTCACCTGCACGCAACGGTCGTGCATAAGCTTATAGAAAGCTTAGAGGGTGGTGAAAGTGTATGCCCAAGGTGATAATGTAGTCATGCAGTATCAGAGTAATGCGGAACATGCTGATGAATGCTAAGAATCCCATTAGCCGTACCAAGGCCATGCGGTGCAAAGAATGATGTCGGCCATACCAAGGCCATGCAATGCAAAATGCAAGTCAAGCATACAAATCCTCATCTAAGTCCACATGTCAATACGGCTCAAATCTGGAATATCACCGGGGTCTAGTACACTCCAAGCCAGATTGCCGCCCCATCGCGCGCAATAAGGTGAGTGGAAAAGACCTCACTATCCGCCTGCCAATATCGGGCTCGGCTCGTCAATAGCGGACCCATTCCTCGAGCTGGTCAGACTCAGCCTAGCATTGCCCCCTACTCTCGGGCGGGTAAGGCCGCACCCCCTTCCAACCGACCACGCCACGGTGGAAAACGCGGCCGTCTGGTAATCGGCAATCGGCGCTCATGCATCCACTCGGTCTAGACGTTGGAGCAACCTCCGGTACCATAAGGGTTTATGGACTTTCACCCGGGGATATCTATCGCACCCCATGTAGAACGGTATTTCGGTATCCAATCCCGCCAACCACGATACGTCTGTGGAGGCTACGGCCCGATGTCGCTAGGGCGTAGTAACTATACCACACAATGCGAATGCATGAATCACACTATTCAGTCATGCAGCAATTCCTGCGCGTATCGTGCGCTCATGTAGGGCAACACCCCCTGTACGGGAGCCCCTAAACAATCTGCCCGAAGGCTATGCTATGATCAGTCATTTCTCATATCAAGCATACGTATGATGCATATGATCATGAATCATGGAATTAAATATGTCATATGGGGTGGATGATGCTCATAATGAAGACGGGCCTAGACGGCCTACATATTACACATATGGGCCTATCAGTGGGCCCAAGGGAAAGTCATAATGCGGACATTTAACCACACTACACTTACAATGTGGACGTCAAACCAACATTGCTCCCAAGGCACGACTGCCACAAATATCATTTCATAAGTTATTTTGGGATCACACATTGCAATGGACCTTAGGTACATCCATTGGGCCCTTAAATACATCAAATTAGCCAAGTCATATGGGCCTTATATTCATTAAGTGGGCCACACCAATGGGCCTTATGTACATTGCAATGGGTTATAACCCGGGGGCTTCAGAACATATCAAATAGGCCTAAGCTTATGGGCCTTACACGTGTCAAATGGGCCTCGGCAGTTGGGCTCCATATGTACATCAAATGGGTCTACTCACCTGGCCTTATATGTATCAAATGGGCCTCACCAATTGGGCCCCATGTGCACATCAAATGGGCCTCAACTCATTGGCCCCATTACATCAAATGGGCCTCGACCCATGGGCCCCTAATACATTAAATGGCCTCGACCCATGGGCCTCTAATACATTGAATGGGCCTCGACCCATGGGCCTTTTATATACATCAAAGTGGGCCTCAACCATGGGTCACAAGTACTGAGGTGGGCCTCAATCACGGGCCTCCACATTATTAAAAAAATATATACATATAATATAGTATATAATATGTATATAGTATATAATATATATACATAATACATGTATATAATATTATATGACATATAATATTATATATATATATATATATATACACACACGCGCACACATCACAGTGGGCCCACACACTCATCACAGTGGGCCCACACACGTCACAGTGGGTCCACGTCCACCGTCCAGGCGGACGGTGGGAATGAAGCACATACATCAATGTGGGCTCCATGAGGGGCCCACCATAATGTTTATTTTCCATCCAAACCATTGATGAGGCCATGGGGACTAGATGAAGGGTGAAACAAATTTCATTTTGATCCTAAACTTTCGGCCCCAAAGGGTTTCAAAGGTAGGGGTTAAATCCATTGTTTCATACGGTGTGGGCCACCCGAGCCTTGGATCGAGCTGATTTTGGGGGTGGGCCACGTCCGGTAGGGGCCCACCATATGAGCGGTTTAGATATCATATAAACATCAAGGTGGGGCCACAGCCGTCTTTGCACGGCCCGTCCGCCAGGCGTGCGTCTGCTGCTGCACGACACAGCAGCTGCTGTTATTTATTTTTTTTTGATTTTTTTTGATGGATTTTGCAGGTGGGGTAATAGCGAATCCACTCCGTCCAGTGCTCTCCCATGGCTCACCACGAGCAGTTCAAGTCCAATATCGGACATGTTTTGGCGTACAGGAAATTAGGGAAGGTTTCAATGGTGAAAACCGCCATTTGGTATGGTATGGCCCGCCCGAAGGTCCGATTAACCCCATCTTTTGGCTCAACGCCTAAAACAGGTTTGGGAAAAGAATGGACGGCATGGATTTAATACATACATCAAGGTGGAGCCTACACCAGTGGGCCATCCCCAAACCAAGCAATTATATTTTTTTCTTTTACCTTTTCCATGAAACGTCCAGCGTCCCTGGACGCTGGACTCTCTCCAAATATACTAGAGGTGGGCCTTGCTTATGTGGGCCACCTCATGGAGGATGGTGTGTATACTACACACAAGGTGGGCCCCACTCGTAGGTGAGTTGGATGGAATACATACCCTATGGTGGGGTCCATTCAAGTGGGCCACACATAACCTCATAAAAATAAAAATAAAAATAAAAATAAAACAATTAAAAATAAAAAGGGAGAGAGATAGAGAGTGAGACCGTGTGATGGAGGGACCCCGGCACTATGGGCCCTCCCTTGCACCAAATCATACATCAAGTGGGTCCCATTTTATGTGGCCCATTAAAAATTAAATCCAACGGTGGAGATCCCTTCTCCACCAAATTAAACTGGTCTAGATGACCCTAAACATACAAGAAAATAAACATCATGATGGGGTCCATGGAGAATGGCCCCATCATGGAATGATCATGATGATCCAAGTGGGCCATCGGCCACACCTTAGGGTCCAGCGAGATCCAAACCATTGATCGGTTGGCCTCACTTGGCCCATCTTAAAAACATCAAAAACTATCCTATCCAAACACCCACCACTTGATCTTCTTGCTCCCTTGGCTTCCTTAGCTCCTTGTACTACCCTTTGATGGAGGAAGATGGGAAATGGATGGTTGAGATGAGAGATGAAGGGGTGGGAAAGGTGGACCTCACATATGAAGTTTTCTCACCATGGGGGACTCATGGTGCTCTCTCTTGGATTTGGATTTCTTTTGTAAAAAAGAATAAGAGAGATAGTTGTAAAGGGAGGGAGAGAGAGAGAAAGAGATGGGTGATGGAGTGATGGGGGATGGTTTGGGTTGAAAATTGTGAAAAGGTGTATGGTTGTTGTTGAAATTTGGAAAAGAGGAGTGGTGAGGTGGAAAGAATGGTGGACTTTTGTAAAAGGTGGTGATGGGTTGTTGTACTTGAGGTATGGGATGCTTTAATGGTTGATTGATGGGACTAATTGTAGAGATTCCCTCGAAATCCGCAACGCGCGGTGTTTCTTCAGAATAAACGCTGAACATCTTCTTGCCTGGGTATCGGTTCAGTGCGCAAGTCACGGCGTTGGAACCGCGGCGACGACGCGGTCGCTATGATATAACTTTCGGACCAAGCCGACGTCGGTGCGCGGGACCTGGCTTAGGATCGTGCGCAAATACCGAATACGGTGCGAAGGTTGCCGGAATTTGACCGGAAGGACCGCGGAAGCTAACGGAACAGTACGGATTAGGACACGGGTCTTACAGCTCTCCCCTCCTAATAGAAATTTCGTCCTCGAAATTTACACAATCATCGCAACTAGGCAGAACTCAAGAGGGAGAAGAAACATAACATCACTATATAAAATCAGAGATAACATACAACATGCAACACAATCAATCATCAAAAAGATGGGGATAACGCTCTCGAATCTCAGCCTCACGCTCCCAAGAAGCCTCCTCAATAGAATGGTAACCCCACCGAACCTTCACCAACGGAATGACCTTGGTCCGGAAGACCTGCTCCTTCCGATCAAGGATACGGACTGGCTGCTCGATGTAAGAAGCGTCTTTACGAACCTCTAATGGCTGCCAGTCGATAACAGGAACGATGTCTGACCCGCATGAAAAATTTTGTGGAGGCTAGACAACTAAGATGGCAAGGCAAACCGATAGGCCACGGCGCCAATGCGCCCAGTGATCTCAAAAGGTCCTATGAATCTCGGGGCAAGCTTGCCCTTCGCTCCAAATCGAACTACACCCTTCATAAGCGAGACCTTGAGATACACATGGTCACCTACATCAAACTCTAAGGGACGACGCCGACGATCGACAAAACTCTTCTGCCGGCTTTGAGCTGTGCTCTGCCTGATAATATCAATAACCTCTGACGTCTACTGCACAAGCTCGGGACCTAAGAGACGACGCTCTCCAACCTCGGTCCAACAACTCGGTGATCTCGCATGGTCTGCCATATAGCGCCTCAAAAGGAGCTATGCCGATGGTCGCTTGATAGCTGTTATTATATGCGAACTCAGCCAATCACAGATGCTCATCCCAGTTACCTTCGAAATCAATCGCGCAAGCCCGAAGCATATCCTCAAGGATCTGGTTGACCCTCTCGATCTGGCCATCGGTCTGCGAATGGTACACGGTGCTGAGCTGCAAATCAGAACCCATCGCTCTCTGGAAGTTCCCCCAAAACTGAGACGTAAACCTCGGGTCTCGGTTAGAAACGATCGAGACTGGAACGCCATGCGGTCTCACAATATCCTCGATGAATAATCTCGCAAGCCGATCCAAAGGCCAAGTCGCACGTATCGTAATAAAATGTGCCGACTTCGTCAGACGATCACGACAACCCAGATGGCGTCATGACCGCGCTGAGTCTTCAGTAAACCCATAATAAAATCTGTCGACACGTGCTCCCACTTCCACATCGGGACACTCAACGGCTGCAATAGACCAGGGGGTCTCTGATGATCGGCCTTGACACGCTGGCACGTGTCACACTCGGCCACAAAGCTGGCGATCTGGCGCTTCATCCCCGCCCAAAAATACTGTCGCCTCATGTCATGGTACATCTTCGTCGAGCCAGGATGGATAGAAAACCGCGATCGATGTGCCTCGGTCATAAGATCTCGGCGTAGCTCAGGAATATCCGGGACACATAATCGGCCTCTGAAGCGAAGTCCACCATCTGTACCAATCTGCCAATCTGTCTGACTCTCAGATGCTGCCTCTGCTCGGTAATCCTGTAACGACTCGTCTGCCTGCTGAGCCTCGATCACCCTTGCGACAAGAGAGGGTTGAATCGACAGGCTCGATAACTGCACAATAGAAGACTGCAAGCCAAACTCAAAGTCGTACTCTGCTATATCCTCGAGCATCCGCCACTCCTGAATCATCATATGCGCCACCAGGCCTCGTGGTTGACGGCTGAGGGCATCCGCCACCACGTTCGCCTTACCCGGGTGGTACTGGAGATCGAAATCATAGTCCTTCAGGAGTTCCATCCAACGCCTCTGCCTCATATTCAACTCAGACTGAGAGAAGAGGTACTTCAAGCTCTTATGATCAGAAAAGAGCTCGAACCTAACCCCATAGAGATAGTGTCTCCACACCTTCAGTGCGAAGACAACTGCAGCCAACTCTAAATCATGCGTGGGGTAGTTCAGCTCATGGACCTTGAGCTGACGAGACGCGAAGGCTACAGGCCTGCCGTGCATCAGGACGACACCCAAACCAATATGCGAGGCATCGGTAAATACAATAAATCCGTCACTCCCGGAGGGAAGAGTGAGGACGGAGCGGACGTCGACGGTCCTTTAACTCCATAAATGCTCGCTCGCAGCGTCACTCCAAATAAACTCTGCGCCCTTCCGGGTCAACTGTCAACAGGGCCGCAATACGAGAGAAGCCCTCAATGAAACGCCGATAGTAGCCCGCTAAACCAAGGAAACTACGGATCTCGGACACGGTCGTGGCTGGTCCCACCGACGCACTACCTCAACCTTCGAGGGGTCCATGCGACACCCTCCCTCGTCACCACGTGACCGAGGAACTTCACCTCCTCCGCCAAAACTCGCACTTCTCCACTTCGCATACAACCGGTGTGCGCGGAGGGTCTGCAATGTAACCTCCAAATCTGCTCATGCTCCTCACGAGTCCTCGAATAAATCGAGAATGTCGTCGATGAAGACTACAACAAACCGATCGAGATACGGACGGAAGACCTCGTTCATCAATCGCATGAATATCTGTGGCGCATTGGTCGATCAAGGACATGACACAAACTCGAAATGACCATAACGCGTCATGAATGTTGTCTTTGGAATGTCCTCCTCTCGGACCCGAATCGGATGAAACCGTAACGCAAGTCAATCTTCGAAAAGAACTGTGCACACTGCAGCTGATCGAACAAATCATCAATCCTCGGGAGCGGATACTTGTTCTTGATCGTGACCTTGTTGAGCTCGCGGTAATCTATGCGAGCCTCAACGAGCCATCCTTCTTCTTCACGAAGAGTAGCGGTGCTCCCCACGGCGAACTGCTCGGACGAATAAAGCCTAACTCGCGCAACTCGTCCTGCTTCTACAGTTCCGCAACTCCAATGGTGCCATACGATATGGGGCCTTTGAAATAGGCGCGATACCGGCATGAGATCAATCGAAACTCGGTGAGTCGACGAGGCGGTAATCCGGAATCTCCTGAAACACATCGGGAAAATCGCAAACCACAGACAACTGGTCGACGCTCACCGCTAAGGGCTCCTCTATGGCACAAGACATCAAACAAGACAACGGCTCTCCTCTGGGCTCAGCAATGAACTGGAACTGCGGCAAGCCAGGTATACAAAACGTGACTGTCCTCGCGGAGCAATCTAATATGGCGTGATACTCGGCAAGCCAATCCATGCCCAGGATGACATCAAACTCGGACATAGGCAAAGCAAACAGGTCGGCAGGCAAAAACATATCCCCAACCAAAACGGGGCAAGACAAGCAAAATCGGCCCAACACTGCAGTCTTCCCCAAGGGAGTCGATACTGTCAACCCCTCATGAGCAGACTCCAACGGTAAACCAGTCAATCGGCAAAAACTCTCGGCCACGAAAGAATGCGATGCACCAGAATCAAACAACACACGTGCAATGCATGCAGATACAGGAAGTATACCCTCAACGACTCCTCCAGATGACTGAGGATCCTGCTGGGCCGCATAGAATCGAGCCTGAGCCGGCTGGGGAGGTGCCTGTCCCCTCTGAGCGTGCTGCTGCTGCTGAGGTCGCTGAGGCGGTCGAAACTGCTGCCTCTGCTGCTGCGGCCTCGGAGGCTGGTGCTGATGCTGAGCTGGTCTCGCTGGTGGAGGCTGCTGTCGCTGCTGCTGTGGGGGCCTCTGCTGCTGCTGTGGGGGTCTCTGCTGCTGCTGCGGTGGTGGAGGCTGCTGTGGACCTCTCTGCTGCTGCTGGGGACGAGGACACTCCCACATACGGTGTCCTGTCGCACCGCACCTAAAACAAGTGCCAGAGAACTGTCTCGGAGGTGGTGCTGGAGGTGCTGCTGGTGCTCGAAAGGCTGGGCGACCTGTGCGCCTCTGCGGTGGTCGACCCTGCTGGGTATCACTTGAAGGAGCTGCCTCTTCGGTCCTTCCTCGACCACGATCGGGCCGAGAGCTGTCCCACTCAGCCTCAAAAATCTGGGCCTTCCGCACCACTTCCTCGAAGGTAGGGAGCTCATGCCCAATAACACGGCCTCGAAGACCGTAACGTAAGCCGGCCTCGAATCGGCGGGCTCTCCGCTCCTCATCATCCACTAAATATGGTGCAAATCTGGACAGTGCTACAAAACGAGCATACTGAGCCACTGTCATATCGCCCTGCACCAAGGCCTCAAACTCCAATGCTCGCTGACGTCGGATGTGATCGGGAAAATACTGTCGGTCAAACCGATCCACAAAATCCTCCCAAGTCCAAACAAAATCAGTGCCCGCTGCTCGAGAGACTGACATCCACCAGTGCTCAGCCTCACCATGGAGAAGAAATACGGCTAATCGGACTCGCCGCTCGGTCGCGCATCCCATCGTCTCGAATATCTTCTCTACGTCGGCGCGCCATCTCTCAGCCACGGTCGGGTCTGGCTCACCCTGGAAATGCGGAGGATCGAGGCGTCGGAACTCTCGAAGGAGGGCACTCGAGCGCTCCTGCTCTGCCTGTGCTGGAGAAACGACTGGGGGTCTGCCCTGCCCCTGAAGTGCGGCCGTCACAGCCTGCAGCATCTGTAGCTGGGAAGCACTCACAGATACGGTCGGCTCCGCACTGGTCTCTGGTGGAGGAGCTGCACCCATAGGCTGGGCAGCATGAATCCCTGGTAGATGGGCGGCATCCTCAGGTTGGGAAGTAGGGATCTCGGGTGGAGGAGCAGGGATCGTAGGTGGTAGTGCGGGAGCCGCAGGTGGTGGAGCCGGAGTCGATCGGGTCACTCTCCTGCGCGCCATGTCCTAAAGGAAAGAGCAAAGGTGCCTAATCAACCTTGAAAACTCTCGGAGGCACACTCGTTAAGGGTCGGTAATAAAAGATCGCTAGGCTATCCGAACTTAGGACTTAAATCATTCATAGCAGACATGTAATGTTGTTTTTAGTTATTCCCGAGTTATTATAAAAACCATCACGCCCCAAACTCGGAAACCGGGCTCACAAAATTCCCGATCGCCGAATCGCGCCGACGACCTCCGTAGAACCCCATTCTCGGCTCCCGGCGCCCATTCGCGAGTTCCGATCCTGGGATGCTACAAGGAGGTTTTCAACATCAGTTTGATTCGTAATAAGCATAACCAAAGGCATAACCCACAAACAACAACCAAAAACTCCATCACATTTCCACTATAATCAAAAACTTTCCAAGTACAATGAGCATAAGGGAAATACAATGAAGATAGACCAAAACTCCAAAAGAAGATCAGCCACGCGTCCAAGCCTCAGCGCTGCTGCGATCCAACGTCACCTGCACGCAACGGTCGTGCATAAGCTTATAGAAAGCTTAGAGGGTGGTGAAAGTGTATGCCCAAGGTGATAATGTAGTCATGCAGTATCAGAGTAATGCGGAACATGCTGATGAATGCTAAGAATCCCATTAGCCGTACCAAGGCCATGCGGTGCAAAGAATGATGTCGGCCATACCAAGGTCATGCAATGCAAAATGCAAGTCAAGCATACAAACCCTCATCTAAGTCCACATGTCAATACGGCTCAAGTCTGGAATATCACCGGGGTCTAGTACACTCCAAGCCAGATTGCCGCCCCATCGCGCGCAATAAGGTGAGTGGAAAAGACCTCACTATCCGCCTGCCAATATCGGGCTCGGCTCGTCAATAGCGGACCCATTCCTCGAGCTGGTCAGACTCAGCCTAGCATTGCCCCCTACTCTCGGGCGGGTAAGGCCGCACCCCCTTCCAACCGACCACGACACAGTGGAAAACGCAACCGTCTGGTAATCGGCAATCAGCGCTCATGCATCCACTCGGTCTAGACGTTGGAGCAACCTCCTGGTACCATAAGGGTTTAGGGACTTTCACCCAGGGATATCTATCGCACCCCATGTAGAACAGTATTTCCGGTATCCAATCCTGCCAACCACGATACGTCTGTGGAGGCTACGGCCCTGATGTCGCTAGGGCGTACAGTAACTATACCACACAATGCGAATGCATGAATCACACTATTCAGTCATGCAGCAATTCCTGCGCGTATCGTGCGCTCATGTAGGGCAACATCCCCTGTACGGGAGCCCCTAAACAATCTGCCCGAAGGCTATGCTATGATCAGTCATTTCTCATATCAAGCATACGTATGATGCATATGATCATGAATCATGGAATTAAATATGTCATATGGGGTGGATGATGCTCATAATGAAGACGGGCCTAGACGGCCTACATATTACACATATGGGCCTATCAGTGGGCTCAAGGGAAAGTCATAATGCGGACATTTAACCACACTACACTTACAATGTGGACGTCAAACCAACATTGCTCCTAAGGCACGACTGCCACAAATATCATTTCATAAGTTATTTTGGGATCACACATTGCAATGGACCTTAGGTACATCCATTGGGCCCTTAAATACATCAAATTAGCCAAGTCATATGGGCCTTATATTCATTAAGTGGGCCACACCAATGGGCCTTATGTACATTGCAATGGGTTATAACCCGGGGGCTTCAGAACATATCAAATAGGCCTAAGCTTATGGGCCTTACACGTGTCAAATGGGCCTCGACAGTTGGGCTCCATATGTACATCAAATGGGTCTACTCACCTGGGCCTTATATGTATCAAATGGGCCTCACCAATTGGGCCCCATGTGCACATCAAATGGGCCTCAACTCATTGGCCCCATTACATCAAATGGGCCTCGACCCATGGGCCCCTAATACATTAAATGGCCTCGACCCATGGGCCTCTAATACATTGAATGGGCCTCGACCCATGGGCCTTTTATATACATCAAAGTGGGCCTCAACCATGGGTCACAAGTACTGAGGTGGGCCTCAATCACGGGCCTCCACATTAGTAAAAAAATATATACATATAATATAGTATATAATATGTATATAGTATATAATATATATACATAATACATGTATATAATATTATATGAAATATAATATTATATATATATATATATATATATATATACACACACGCACACACATCACAGTGGGCCCACACACTCATCACAGTGGGCCCACACACGTCACAGTGGTCCACGTCCACCGTCCAGGCGGACGGTGGAGATAAAACACTTACATCACTGTGGGCTCCATGTGGGGCCCACCATAATGTTTATATTTCATCCAACCCCTTGATAAGGCCAGTGGGCCTTAGATGAAGGGTAGAAACAAATTTCATTTTGATCCTAGACTTCTGTGGGCCCCAAAAAGGGTTTCAAAGGTAGGGGTTAAATCCCGCTGTTTCATACGGTGTGGGCCACCTGAGCCTTGGATCGAGCTGATTTTTGGGGTGAGCCCATGTCAGGTAGGGGCCCACCATATGAACGGTTTAGATATCATATAAACATCAAGGTGGGGCCCACGGCTACAGCCGTGCTGGGCTGTACGGCGGCCCGTCCGCCCGCTCACTGGCGCAGGCAGCGTCTGCTGCTGCTGTTATTTATTTTTTTTTTTTTATTTCTATTTTTTGATGGATTTTGCAGGTGGGGTCCATATCCAGCGAATCCACTCCGTCCAGTGCTCTCCCATGGCTCACCACGAGCAGTTCAAGTCCAATATCGGACATGTTTTGGCGTACAGGAAATTAGGGAAGGTTTCAATGGTGAAAACCGCCATTTGGTATGGTATGGCCCGCCCGAAGGTCTGATTAACCCCATCTTTTGGCTCAACGCCTAAAACAGATTTGGGAAAGGAATGGACGGCATGGATTTAATACATACATCAAGGTGGAGCCTACACCAGTGGGCCATCCCCAAACCAAGCAATTATATTTTTTTCTTTTACCTTTTCCATGAAACGTCCAGCGTCCCTGGACGCTGGACTCTCTCCAAATATACTAGAGGTGGGCCTTGCTTATGTGGGCCACCTCATGGAGGATGGTGTGTATACTACACACAAGGTGGGCCCCACTCGTAGGTGAGTTGGATGGAATACATACCCTATGGTGGGGTCCATTCAAGTGGGCCACACATAACCTCATAAAAATAAAAATAAAAATAAAAATAAAACAATTAAAAATAAAAAGGGAGAGAGATAGAGAGTGAGACCGTGTGATGGAGGGACCCCGGCACTATGGGCCCTCCCTTGCACCAAATCATACATCAAGTGGGTCCCATTTTATGTGGCCCATTAAAAATTAAATCCAACGGTGGAGATCCCTTCTCCACCAAATTAAACGGTCTAGACGACCCTAAACATACAAGAAAATAAACATCATGATGGGGTCCATGGAGAATGGCCCCATCATGGAATGATCATGATGATCCAAGTGGGCCATCGGCCACACCTTAGGGTCCACAGCGAGATCCAAACCATTGATCGGTTGGCCTCACTTGGCCCATCTTAAAAACATCAAAAACTATCCTATCCAAACACCCACCACTTGATCTTCTTGCTCCCTTGGCTTCCTTAGCTCCTTGTACTACCCTTTGATGGAGGAAGATGGGAAATGGATGGTTGAGATGAGAGATGAAGGGGTGGGAAAGGTGGACCTCACATATGAAGTTTTCTCACCATGGGGGACTCATGGTGCTCTCTCTTGGATTTGGATTTTTCTTTTGAAAAAAGAATAAGAGAGATAGTTGTAAAGGGAGGGAGAGAGAGAGAAAGAGATGGGTGATGGAGTGATGGGGGATGGTTTGGGTTGAAAATTGTGAAAAGGTGTATGGTTGTTGTTGAAATTTAGAAAAGAGGAGTGGTGAGGTGGAAAGAATGGTGGACTTTTGTAAAAGGTGGTGATGGGTTGTTGTACTTGAGGTATGGGATGCTTTAATGGTTGATTGATGAGACTAATTGTAGAGATTCCCTCGAAATTCGCAACGCGCGGTGTTTCTTCGGAATAAACGCTGATCGGCATCTTCTTGCCTGGGTATCGGTTCGGTGCGCAAGTCACGGCGTTGGAACCGCGGCGACGACGCGGTCGCTATGATATAACTTTCGGACCAAGCCGACGTCGGTGCGCGGGACCTAGCTTAGGATCGTGCGTAAATACCGAATACGGTGCGAAGGTTGCCGGAATTTGACCGGAAGGATCGCGGAAGCTGAATCAGTCCTTTGGTGGGCCACGTATGTGGACCCCACCTTGATGTATGTGATTCATCCAAGCCGTACAACCTTTGGCAAGCTCATTTTTAAGGCTTGAGATTTTAAGAAAAAAAACAGAGAAAAGAAAAAAAAGAGAAAGTTAGATCTAGGATCAAGTGGACCACATTATAGAAAACAATGAGTTTGAACATCCATCATTAAACCTTTGGGAATTCTAATGGTGGAAATCCTTATCACCACTTATATTTGGGTGTGGCCCATTTGATATACATGTGGTCCATGTGATGTGGCCCACTTACCATATTTATGGCCCATTGTCGAGGCCCACCTTGATTTGTATAAGGCCCGTTGTTGAAGCCTGCCTTAATAGATATGAGGCCCATGTTATGAGGCCCATTGTGATGTATGCAAGGCCCATGTGATTAAGCCCAACTTGATGTATTTGTGGCCCGCCCACTGAGGTCCACCTTGATGTATATATGGGACCCATGCTATGCGGCCCATTTGATGTATTTAGAGCCCTTGGGTCGAGGCCCAACGGAATGTACATAAGACCCAGTGTAATGTGATTCCAGTGTGATTTACGTGATGATCTTAATAGCGGCTATGCCTTGGGAGCAATGATGGTTTGACGTCCACATTGTAAGGATGATGTTGGTTAAATGTCCACATTGTCACTCTCCTTAAGGCCCATTGATAGGCCCATACTTGTAGTGTGTAGGCCGTTTAAGCCCATCTTTGTTATGAACAGAGCCCAACACCATATAACATGTTTAGTATCTATCCATAATTCATGCTCATACGCATCACATGTATGCTTGATATGAGGAGTGACTGATCATAGCATATGCCTTTGGGCAGATTATTTATGGGCTCCCTGATAGGTGGAGTTGCCCTTCATGAGCGCACGGTACGTGTAGAATTGTTGCAGGATAGGTAGTGTGATTTGTGCACTTCGCATTTGTATGACATGATTTCTATACGCCCTAGCGACATCAGGGCTATGACCTCCACAGACACATCGTGGATGGCAAGATCAGACACCGAAAATATTATTACTAAGCATCAGAGCCCCATAGATGTCCCTGAGTGAAAATTCCTAAACCCGATGGTACCAGAGGATGACTCCAACGTCAAGACCGAGTGGATATATGAGAGCACGAGGACCGAATACTAGGAGGCCGCGTCTCTCACTATGTCGTGGTTGGTTAGAAAGGGGTGTGGCCTTACTCGCCTGAGGGTAGGGGGCATTACTAGGCTGAGTTTGACCAGCTCATGAATGGGTCCACTATCAATGTGCCGGATAGGTATTGGCAAACTATTGGCTAGGTGGATAGTGAGGTTTCTTACGCTCACTTGGACTGTGCGGTTGGGAGAGGGGCAGTGCCATTTGGAGTGTACTAAATCCCGGTGATTATCCAAAATGAGAATTGTACTGATATATGATGAGGATTAGCATCCTTAAGTTGCATCTCGCATCGCATGGCCGTGTTATGGCCGATAGCATTCATATCCTATACCGCATAGCCTTGGTATGGCTGATTGCATTCATGTACTCACCAGCATGATTTCACATTACTCTGACCTTGCATTTTGAGCACGCTTATATTGCGCACACACTTACACCACCGTTTAAGCTTTCCATAAGCTTATGCACGATTGATGCATGCAAGTGACGCCAGGACGCAGCCATAGCCTCGCCGCAGTTGGACTGTGCAGTCGAGCTTCTGGAGTTTTTGTTACTTTCATTATCTTGTATTTTTCTTTTTTACGCACTATACTCAAAGTTTTTTATCATAATAAATTTTGTGATGGTGTTCTTGTGATTATTGTTCGTGGGTTATGCTTATGGTTATGCTTATACTGAATCAAAATTATGTTTGAAATCCTCCTTGTATGATCCTAAGATTGGAACCTAGTGTATAGATGCCGGGAGCCGAGAATGGGGTACTACGGAGGCTGTCGGTGGCAGATTCAGCAATTGGGAATTTTGTGAGCCTAGTTTCTGAGTTTGGGGCATGACAGAAGTTGGTATCAGAGCATAACTTGGGAATAACCCAGAACAGCATCACATATCTAGTATGAACTTAGATCGATTAGGTTCCGAGTGCATAACATCTCGGTTTAGTTCCCTAATGTGCGTGCCTTCGAAAATTCTCAAGGTTGATTGGTGTCCTTATTCTTTCCTATAGGACATGCCACCTAAGAGAGCGACCCAAGCGAATCCCACTCCACCACCTGAGGCTCCAGCTTTGCCACCTGCAACTCTCGTTCCATCCCTAGAGATCCCTACTCCCCATCCTGAGGATGTCATTCCTCCACCTGAGACTGGTGCGGATCCGACCGTACTTGTGAGTACCTCTCAGTTATAGCAGATGTTACAGGCTGTGACTGCTGCGCTTCAGGGATAGGCAGGCGCCCAGTTGTTTCGCCAGCCTAGGCAAAGTAGGAGCATGCGAGCACCATCCTTCTGAGTTCAGACAGCTCGACCCTTCGCGTTTCCAAAGCGAGCGAGATTCGACTGCAGCCGAGAGATGGCGCTCTGATGTGGAGAAGATTTTTGATACTATGGCATGTACTACCCAGCAGTGAGTCTGATTGGCTGTATTCCTTCTTTAGGGTGAGGCAGAGCATTGGTGGACCTCCGTTACCCGCGTTGTAGGTCCTAATTATGTCTGGAATGGGAGGACTTTATTGATCAATTTGAGCAGCAGTACTTCCCTGACCACATTCGTCGTCAGAGAGCACTCGAGTTCGGACTTTGGTGCAGGGGGACATGTCCGTGGTGTAGTATGTGGCTTGTTTTGTGCTGCTATTGAGGTTTGCGCCGTATCTGGTTGATGATGAGGGGTGGAAGGCCCGCCATTTCGAGAACGGCTTGCGTTATGGTCTTCGAGGCTATGTTATTTAGCATGAGCTTCCGACCATTCAAGTGGTAGTACGGAGGGCCCAAATTTACGAGACTGAGTGGGCCGGCTCACAGGGCGATCGAGATCAGAGGAGAGGCTGGAAGAAGCAGGCCCCCTTCTGTAGCTCTCAGCAGCATCGACGCCCACAGAGGTATAGGAGCCACCCACCTGCTAGAGCACCAGCAACCCCAGTAGCACCTCCAGTGCCACCCCAACAGCTGTTTATAAGGACTTGTTATGGATGTGGTGGGACAAGGCACCGTGTGTATGAGTGCCCTCCCCCTCATCTGCAGCAGTCGAGAGGGCCACAGCAGCCTCTAGCGCAGCAGCGACCCCATCAGCAGCAGAGACAGCAATACAGGCCGTCACAGAGGCAGCAGCGGCACTAGGGACCTTAGAGGGGACAGGCACCTCCCCACTAAGCTCAGGCTAGGTTCTACACGGCTCAGTAGGATTCGCAGTCATCTGGAGGAGTCATTGAGGGTATTATTTTCGTCTCCGCATGTATCACGCGTGTACTGTTTGATTCCGATGCATCGCATTCATTTATGTCTGAGGATTTTTGTCATTTGACTGGATTGCCGACAGAGTCTGCTCGTGAGGGGTTAACCATATCGACGTCCTTGGGGAAGACTACAGTATTGGGTCGTTTCTGTTCATCTTGCCCGGCTCTGGTCGGTGATATCTTTTTGCCCGCTGATTTATTTGTACTTCCGATGTCAAATTTTGATGTCATCCTAAGCATAAATTAGCTTACCGAGTACCACACTGTGTTGGACTGTTCCGCGAGGACCATCACATTCTTTATACTTGGCTTACCATAGTTCCAGTTCATTACCGAGCCCAAAGGAGAGTCGTTGTCTTGCCTCATGTCCTGCATAGTTGAGGAGCCCGTTGCCTTCTGTATCGATCAGTTGCTTATGATCTGTGATTTTCCCAATGTGTTTTAGGAGATTCCGGGATTACCGCCGTGTCGGCATATTGAGTTCCAAATTAATCTTGTGCCAGGTACCGCGCCTATATCGAAGGCCCCATACCGTATAGTACCAATGGAGTTGCATGAGCTGCAGCGACAGTTGGACGAGTTGCGTGAGTTGGGATTCATTCGTCCGAGCAGTTCTCTGTTGGGAGTGCCGGTACTCTTCGTCAGGAAGTGTGGATTACCGCAAGCTTAACTGGGTCACGATCAAGAACAAGTACCCGCTCCCAAAGATAGATGATTTGTTTGATCAGTTGTAGGGTGCACAGTTCTTTTCGAAGATTGACCTGCATTCTAGTTATCATTAGATTCAAGTCCAAGAGGAGGACATCCCGAAAATGGCTTTCAGGACGCGTTATGGTCATTTTGAGTTTTAGGTCATGTCCTTTGGACTGACCAATGCACCCACAGTCTTCCTGCAGTTGATGAATGAGGTCTTTCGTCCGTATCTCGATAGTTTGTTGTGGTCTTCATCGACAACATTCTGATATATTCGAAGACCCGTGAGGACCATATACAACATCTATAGATCGCATTACAAACCATCCATGCCCACCAGCTATATGTGAAGCTGGAGAAGTGTGAGTTCTGGCAAGAGGAGGTAAGGTTCCTCGGTCATGTGGTGACGAGGGAGGGTGTCACAGTGAACTCCTCGAAGGTTGAGGCAGTGCGTCAGTGGGCCAACCCACTACTGCATCCAAGATCTGCAGTTTCCTTGGTTTAGTGGGATACTATCGGCGTTTCATTAAGGGCTTCTCCCATATTGCAGCCCCATTGATCAAGTTGACTTGGAAGGGCATAGACTTTGTTTGGACTGACACAGATGAGTAGGCATTTATGGAGATGAAGGACCGTTTGACGTCCGCTCCTGTCCTCACTCTTCCCTCTGGGAGTGATGGATTTGTTGTCTTTATCGATGCCTCACGTATTGGTTTAGGTGTTGTCCTGATGCAACGCAGGAGACCAGTGACTTATGTGTCGCCGCAGCTCAAGGTCCATGAGCTGAATTACCCCACGCATGATTTGGAGCTGGCAGCAGTCGTCTTCGTACTGAAGGTGTGGAGACACTATCTCTATGGGGTCAAGTTAGAGCTCTTCTCTGACCATAAGAGCTTGAAGTATCTATTCTCTCAGTCTTAGCTGAACATGAGGCAGAGACGCTGGATGGAGCTTCTGAAGGATTATGATTTGGACTTCCAGTACCACCCAGGCAAGGTGAACGTGGTGGCAGATGCCCTCAGCCATCAGCCACAAGGCCTGGTGGCATATATGATGATTCAGGAGTGGAGAATGCTTAAGGATATAGCAGAGTACAACTTCGATTTTAGTCTGCAGCCTTCTCTCGTTCAGCTATCGAGCCTGTCGATTCAACCCTCTCTTGTCGCAAGGGTGATCGAGGCTCAGCAGACAGATGAGTTGTTACAGGATTATCGAGCAGAAGCAGCATCTGAGAGTCAGATAGATTGGCAGATTGGTGCTGATGGTGGACTTCGCTTCAGAGGCCAATTATATATCCCAGATATTCCTGAGTTGTGCAGAGACCTTATGACCGTGGCACATCGATCGCGGTTTTCTATCCACCCTAGCTCGACGAAGATGTATCGTGATATGAGGAGATAGTATTTTTGGGTGGGGATGAAGCGTCAGACGCCAGTTTTGTGGCCGAGTGTGACACATGCCAGTGTGTCAAGGCCGATCATCAAAGATCCCCTGGTCTATTACAGCCGTTAAGCATCCCGACGTGGAAGTGGGAGCACGTGTCGACAGATTTTATCATGGGCTTGTCGAGGACTTAGCGCGGTCATGACGTTATCTAGGTCATCGTTGATCGTCTGACGAAGTTGGCACATTTTCTTGCGATTCGTACGACTTCGCCTTTGGACCAGCTTGCGAGGTTATGTATTGAGGAGATTATAAGACTGCACGGCGTTCCAGTCTTGATCATTTTTGACCGAGACTTGAGGTTCACGTCTCAGTTTTGGAGGAAATTTCAGAGAGCGATGGGTACTGATTTACAGCTCAGAACCGCGTATCACCCGCAGACCGATGGCTAGACCGAGAGGGTCAATCAGATCCTTGAGGACATGCTTCGGGCCTGCGTGATTGATTTCGGGGGTAACTGGGATGAGTATCTGTGATTGGCTAAGTTCGTATACAACAACAGTTATCAGGCAACCATTGGCATGACTCTTTTTGAGGCATTGTATGGCAGACCGTGCAGATCTCCGAGTTGTTGGACCGAGGTCAGAGAGCGGCGTCTCCTAGGTCCCGAGTTTGTGCAGCAGACGTCAGAGGATATCGATATCATCAGGCAGAGGATGCGTACAGCTCAGAGCCGGCAGAAAAGTTTTGTTGATCGTCAGCGTCATCCCTTAGAGTTTGATGTAGGGGACCACGTGTATCTCAAGGTCTCGCCTATGAAGGGCGTAGTTCAATTTGGAGCGAAGGGCAAGTTTGCCCCAAGATTCATAGGACCTTTTGAGATCACTGAGTGCATTGATATTGTGGCCTATTGGTTTGCTTACCATCTCAGTTGTCTGGCATCCACAACATTTTTCGCGTCTCTATGTTAAAGAAGTGTGAGTCAGACGAAGTTCCAGTTATTGATTGGCAGCCGTTGGAGGTTCGTGAGGACACTTCTTACATTGAGTAGTCAGTCTACATCCTTGATCGGAAGGAGTAGGTCCTCCAGACAAAGGTCATTCCCATGGTGAAGGTTCAGTGGGGTCATCATTCTGTTAATGAGGCGTCCTGGGAGCGTGAGGCTGAGATTCGAGAGTGTTATCCCCGTCTCTTTGATGATTGATTGTATGTGGTAGCATGTATGCTGTCGCTGATTTATATGACGATGCCTTGTTTCCTCTTCTATTATGAGTTATGTTTACTTGCGATGATTGTGTAAATTTCGAGGATGAAATTTTTATTTGGAGGGGGGAGTTGTAAGACCCGTATCCTAGACCGTACTATTCCGTAGGCTTGTGTTCCTTCCAGTCAAATTCCAGCAACCCTCGATCTGTATCTGACATTTGCGTGTGATCTTAAGCCGAGTCCTACATACCAACGTCGGCTTGATTCAAAACATGTACCTTAGCGACCGCGCCGTAGCCGCGGTTCTAACGCCGTGACTTACGCACCGAACCGATACCCAAGTCAGAAGATGTGGGCCTGCGTTCATTTCAAAGAAATGCCGCGCGTTACGAATTTCGAGGGAATCTCTACAACATGTCCCATCAAATCAAGTCAAGTACATCACCTTACCACAATGCCACCTCACCTTACAACAAGTACACATGACCTCTCTCTCTTTTCCCACAAGTCAACACTTCTCTCCCTTAACCATCCCTCTTTTACACCATTTTCAACTAAGGTCATACCTCCCATCACCTTTCCTTACACCCACCACTCCAACCATCCCTTTTATTATTCTCTCTCTCTCTCTCTCATTCCATCTCTTCACTCCCAAGCAACAAGCTTCATATGTCCAAGCCTCTCCAAGCTTTCCCAAACAACAAGTGTGGCCCACCCTCTCATCTCTCATCCTCACCATCAAAACCCCATCAACCACCGTCAAAAGTGAAGGCAAGGAGCTAAGGAGGCTAAGGGAGCAAGGAGGAGTACAATAGGTGGGTGAGCTAGCATCAATTTGCATTCGAGGGCTTACTTCTAGGTGGGACCCATTATGATGTATGTGTTGTATTCATGAGGGGCCCATAGTGGCTGGGCCCCTGCATTCACCATCTCTCTTGTCCTTCTTTCTCTCTCTCTCTCTCTTTCTTTTTTTCTTTTTGATGACGTGGCCATGTGGCCCACCTAGATGTACCCCGCATGGTGTATGTCTTATCCACACCATCTAGCCATGTGGCCCAAACCGGACGCTGGACGTGTAATGAAAACAAAAATATAAGCTCGGTTCAATAAGCCTCGGGTGGACCATTCATACAGGCCTCACCATGATGTACAAACCAAATCCAAGCCGTCCATCCTTTTCCTTAGATCATTCTAGGCGTTGAGTTGAAAAATGAACTCAATCTGATTTCCTGACGTGCCATAGCATTGAGAATTGTATTTTTGCCGTTGAAATACACCCTAATATTTTTGTACACCAAAACCCATCGAATATTGGGCTTGATGGGTTTCTATTGAGCCATGGGAACCAGTGGCTAGGTTGGATTTTCCTAAAGCGGGCCCCACCTGTGAAAAACCGCAAGAAACCGGTTTTTTTAAAAAAATAATAACAAATACAAGCAGTTACGCTGCTTCTGCTGCTGCAGTAGCAGGACGCTGCCGTGGACGTGATTCAGGTAGGGAACAGGGGTCCCAACTGTGGGCCCCACCATGATATATAATGTGCATCTGCACCGTGCATTTTGATGGCCCCCTTCTGGCTGTGGGCGACCCCAAAAATTAGTCGTGTACGTGACTCAGGTGGCCCACGTCATAGGAAACATTGGATTGAACCGCCTGCCATTGGAATCCTTTTGGATTCATAGGAGTTTTGGATCTGTATGAAATTTGTTTTCCTCTTCATTCCAGGTCTGTGTGACCTTGTTAATGGTTTGGATGGCAGATAAACATTATAGTGGGCCCCACGTGAGACCCACAACGACGTATGTGTTTTATTCTCACCGTCCACGGCATTGGACGGTGGAACCCGCCATGATGTGTGCATATTCATGCCGTCCATCCTTCTGACGTCCCAGCAGCCCACGTTGATGGGTGTTTTTCCCATCTAAACCGTCCATCCATTGGATTTGCTAGTGGGCCCCACTTTGGTGTATGTGTGATATTCCACCTCCAGATGGCTGGACGGTGGACTGTTTTAATATATATATATATATATAATAAAATGAAAATAAAAGATGATGAAGCCGAATCAGTCCTTTGGTGGGCCACGTATGTGGACCCCACCTTGATGTATGTGATTCATCCAAACCGTCCAACCTTTGGAAAGCTCATTTTTGAGGCTTAAGATTTTTTAAAAAAAAAAATAGAGAGAGAGAGAGAAAGCCAAATCTAGGATCAGGTGGACCACATTATAGAAAACAATGAGTTTGAACGTCCACCATTAAACCCTTGGGAATTCTAATGGTGGAAATCCTTATCACCACTTATATTTGGGTGTGGCCCATTTGATATACATGTGGCCCATGTGATGTGGCCCACTTACCATATTTATAGCCCATTGTCAAGGCCCACCTTGATTTGTATAAGGCCCGTTGTTGAGGCCTGTCTTAATAGATATGAGGCCCATTGTGATGTATGCAAGGCCTATGTGATTAAGCCCAACTTGATGTATTTGTGGCCCACCCACTGAGGCCCATCTTGATGTATATATGGGGCCCATGCTATGCGGCCCATTTGATGTATTTGGAGCCCTTGGGTCGAGGCCCAATGGGATGTACATAAGACCCAGTGTAATGTGATTCCACTGTGATTTACGTGATGATCTTAATAGCGGCTATGTCTTAGGAGCAATGATGGTTTGACGTCCACATTGTAAGAATGATGTTGGTTAAATGTCCGCATTGTCACTCTCCATAAGGCCCATTGATAGGCCCATACTTACAGTGTGTAGGCCGTTTAGGCCCATCTTCATTATGAACAGAGCCTAGCACCATATAACATGTTTAGTATATATCCATGATTCATGCTCATACGCATCATATGTATGCTTGATATGAGGAGTGACTGATCATAGCATATGCCTTCGGGCAGATTGTTTATGGGCTCCCTGATAGGCGAAGTTGCCCTTTTATGAGCGCACGGTACGCGTAGGATTATTGCATGACTGGTAGTGTGATTCGTGCACTTCATATTTATATGACATGATTTCTATACGCCCTAGGGACATCAGGGCTATAACCTCCATAGACACATTGTGGATAACAGGATCGGACACCGAAAATATTATTACTAAGCATCAGGGAGCCATAGATGTCCCTAAGTGAAAATTCCTAAACCTGATAGTACCAGAGGATAACTCCAACGTCGAGACTAAGTGGATATATGAGCGCACGAGGGCCGAATACCAGGAGGCCGCGTCTCCCACTGTGTCGTAGTCGGTTGGAAAGGGGTGTGGCCTTACTTGCCTAAGGGTAGGGGTCATTACTAGGCTGAGTTTAACCAGCTCGTGAATAGGTCCCCTATCGACGTGCCAAATAGGTATTGGCAGACTATTAGCCAGGCAGATAGTGATGTTTCTTACTCTCACTTGGACTGTGCGGCTGGGAGAGGGGCAGTGCCATTTGGAGTGTACTACACCCCGGTGATTATCCAGAATGAGAACTGTACTGATATATGATGAGGATTGGCATGTTTGAGTTGCATCTCACATCGCATCGCCGTGTTATGGCCAATAACATTCATATGCTGCACTGCATAGCCTTGGTTCGGCTAATTGCATTCATGTACTCACCAGCATGATTCCACATTAGTCTGACCTTGCATTCTAATCACGCTTATATTGCACACACACTTACACCACCCTCTAAGCTTTCCATAAGCTTATGCACGATTGATGCGTGCAGGTGACGTCAGGACGCAGCCATAGCCTCGCCACAGTTGGAGTGTGCAGAAGAGCTTCTGGAGTTTTTGTTACTTTCATTATCTTGTATTTTCCTTTTTTACAGACTGTACTCAAAGTTTTTTATCATAGTGGATTTTGTTATGGTATTCTTATGATTATTGTTCATGGGTTATGCTTATACTGAATCAAAATTATGTTTGAAATCCTCCTTATAGGATCCCAGGATCGGAACCTGGTGTATAGATGTCAGGAGCTAAGAATGGGGTACTACGGAGGCTGTCGGCGCCAAATTCAGCGATCAGAAATTTTGTGAGCCCGGTTTTCGAGTTTGGGGCATGACAAATGGTCTGGTTCAGGTGGGCCACATGTCATCACAAGAGGGAGAAGAAAGAGAAGAGAGAGAGAGAGAGAGAGAGAGAGAGAGAGAGAGATCGAATGATGGAGGGACCCGCCACTATGGCTCCCTCTTAAATACAAAGCATACATCAAGATGGGTCCCGCCAATGTGGGCCCTTAAATCACAAAAAGATAAATACAATATCACCCACCTTTGATCTCTTCTTCTTTCTTCCGCTAACACGATCTAAAGCTCCAAGGGGGCGATTTCAACGGTTGAGATGTTCTTTGGATGGTAGAGATGGGAGGTAGGAAGTGGACCACACAAAGCTCTCTCATGGAGCTCTCATGGTCGTTGAGTTGCTTGCTTGAAAATGGGGAAATGAGAGAGAGAGAGGATGGGATGTAAAGAGAGAGAGGGATGGGTGATAGAGTGTACTTGACATGTAAAGTGTGTAAGAGAGAGAGTTGACTTTGGGGATGGTGTTGTACTTGACATGATGTGGTGATTGATGGGATTGATGGGATTGATTTGATTAAAGATTCTCTCGGTGTTTGCAACGCGCGGCATTTTTCTCAAACTGAATACAGGCCTACATCTCCTGGCCTAAGTATCGCCTCAGTGCGTGAGATGCGGCGTCGGAACTGCAGCGACGACGCGGTCGCTAGGGTACAAGTTTCGGATTGAGCCGACTTAAATCTATGGGATACGATTTAGGGTCATGCGTAAACATTGATTACAGGTCGCAGATTGCCAGAATTCGACAGGAAGGATCGCGGGAGTCGACAGAACAGTATGGACTAGGATACAGGCCTTACAATGTTCTTATCATGTAATACATTCATCATGTCCTTGTAAATTCTCGAGTTCTCATATGCGTCATTCTGGATTTCTTCGAGTTCATTCAATTAAAGTTTTCGTAGCAAGCCGGCGTTATCTAAGTTAGAGTTCAGATTTTTAATAGCCCAGTAGGCTCTATCTTCCAGTTCCACAGGCAAGTGACAAGCTTTCTCATAGATGAGTCTAAAGGGAGACATTCTAATTGGGGTCTTAAAGGCATACAGTAGGCCCATAAAGCATCAGTCAAGCAGATTGACCAATCCTTGCGATTAGGGTTAACCATTTTTTCAGAATTTGTTTAATCTCCCTGTTGGAAATCTCAGCTTGCCCACTTATTTGCGGGTGGTGTGGAGTTCTCACCTTATGAGAGATGCCATATTTCTTCATTAAGTTCTCGAATGGCCTATTATAGAAGTGTGAACCTCCATCACTAACGATGGCCTGAGGCGTTCCAAATTGGGAAATGATATTTTCTTTTAAGAATCGAATGACCGTTCGATGGTCATTGTTCTGGCATGAGATCGCTTTGACCCATTTAGTGAGATAGTTTACTACTAGAAAAATGTACAAATTCCCAAAGGATTGGGGGAATGGGGGAATGGGCCCATGAAATCGATGCCCCAACAATTGAATGCTTCAATGATTAGAATGGGATTCAGAGGCATCATATTTCGATGAGACAATGCTCCCAATTTCTAACAATGCTCACAAGCTTTACAAAACTCCTGAGTGTCCTTGAACATAGTGGGCTAGTAAAAGCCGCACTGTAGAATTTTAGCCGTGGTCTTTTTAGCAGAAAAGTGACCACCACATGCCTGAGAGTGACAAAATGAGATGACGCTTTGGTGTTCACTGTCTAGCACACATCTCCTTAGAATTTGGTCTGGGCAGTATTTAAACAGATATAGATCGTCCCAAAAGAACTTATGTACCTCGACGAAGAATTTTTTTCTTATCTTGCATAGTCCAATGTGTCGGCGTGAAACTTGTGGAAAGATAATTAGCAATGTCAGCAAACCAATGTAATTGAGAGAATTTAAACAATTATTTATCAGGGAACATATCGTTTATAGGCATCGGCTCAAGGGAATCAGGGAGGTCAAGCCGAGAAAGGTGGTCAGCCACTACGTTCTCTACTCCCTCTTTGTCTCGTATTTCTAAGTTGAATTCCTGGAGTAAGAGGATCCATCTTATCAAGCAGAGCTTAGCATCATTCTTGGAAAGAAAGTACTTTAGCGCCACATGATTAATGTAGATGATGATCTTGGATCCAATCAAATGGGACCTAAATTTGTCCAGAGCGAACATTACGGCTAAGAGTTCCTTCTCCATAGTAAAGTAGTTCACTTGGGCAGAATTTAGAGTTGTACTCACATAGTGAATAACGTAGAGCTTCTTCTCTTTTCTCTAGCCTAACATCGCCCCAATGGTATAGTCAAACACATCACATATAATCTCAAAAGGAATGCTGCAGTCGGGTGGCTACATGATAGGTGAGGTAGTTAACATGCCCTTGAGCTTAGTAAAAGCTTTCTGGCATTGATCAGTCTACTCGTATGGTACATCTTTTTGAAGTAGATTACATAAAGGATGAGAGAGATGACTAGAGTCCTTTATGAATCGTTTGTAGAATCCAGTGTGTCCTAAGAAGGATCGCATGTCACGTATATTCTTGGGTGGAGGTAAGTTAGAGATAAAGTCGATTTTTGCCTTGTCTACCTTAATTCCTTTGGACGAAATTATATGTCCAAGCACTATCCCTTTGGGAATGAAATGACACTTTTCCCAATTCAAAACTAAATTCTTCTCCTCACATCGCTTCAGCATATTTTTTAAAATTTTCAAACACTCACTAAAGGATAGACCAAAGACAGAGAAGTCGTCCATGAAGACCTCTAAATATTGCCCTACCGTGTCAGAAAAAATACTTAACATGCATCGCAGAAAAGTGGCAGGGGCATTACACAGTCCAAATGGCATCCTTCGATAAGAAAAGGTGCCAAAGGGACATGTGAATGTAGTCTTTTCTTGATCTTCAAGTGCTATCTTTATCCAAAATTTGATCAATGAAGGGCAAAGGAAAGTGGTCCTTCCTTGTGACGGTATTCAACTTTCTATAGTCAATGCACATTCTCCAACCACTAGTAACTCTAGTTGGCACAAGTTCATTGTCGGCATTGGCTACGATGGTGATTACGGACTTCTTAGGAACCACTTGGGTTGGACTCACCCATTGACTATCGAATATAGGGTATATGATACATACATCCAACAACTTAAGTACCTCTCTTTTAACCACTTCCTACATATTTAGATTTAATTGACATTGTGGTTGTCGGAAAGTTTTCACATTAACCTCAAGGTGAATGCGGTGAGTACAAATCAAAGGATCAATTCCTTTGAGATCCGCAATTGACCATCCAAGAGCTCCTTTATCCTCAATGAGATTAGAAATAAGAATATTCTCCTGTTCTTTCTCAAGGTCGGAGGAAATCACCACCAGGTATGTCTTGTCTTGACCTAAGTAGACATATTTAAAATCAATGGGCAAATGTTTTAGGTCAAGCTTCTGTGCTTTGAAGCTAGACAGTAAAGGCACTACATGGTTTGGGGTAACTTTTCAAATTGTGGCCTCCACTGGTTAACTTCAACTATCGGCATAGTATCAAGCATGGCATCCATCTCCCTAATTGTATCATCATCTAAATCAGGGGAGTGGGCCAAGCATGTCTCTAGAGTGTCAAAGTATAGAGTCAAAAGTGCTCTATCTTCCACGAAAGAGTCGATCATGTTAATGTCATGAGCATTGTCATCATCCTCTGCCTCTTTGCTCATATTGAAGAAGATATTGAGCTCCAATGTCATATTTTCAAAAGATAAATTCATAATACTATTCCTGCAATTAATAATTACATTTGATGTAGCAAGGAATGGACGACTAAGAATGACGGGAATTTGAGTGCTCATATCCATGATGGGTTGAGTATCCAAGATAATAAAATCTACTAGATAATAGAATTTGTTAACCTAGACTAACACATCCTCAATTATCCCTCTCGGTACACGAACTGAGTGATCAGCAAGTTGTAATGTGGTCCGGGTGGGTTTTAATTCACCAAGACCCAATTGTTCATAAACCGAGTAGGGGATCAAGTTAACACTCACTCACAAGTCAAGAAGTGCATGCTCAATCTGGTAATTCTCAATTACACAAGTGATGGTTGGGCTACCAGGATCTTTGCATTTTTACGACACATCTTGCTTGAGGATGACACTCACTTTTTCTGTCAAGAAGATTTTTTTTGTATGTTCTGCTGTCTTTTGGTTGTATATAAATCTTTCAGAAATTTGGCATATGAAGGTATTTGTTTAACGATAGCCAGTAGAGGGATGTTGACCTTCACTTGCTTAAGTACCTCGAGAATATCTTGAGAGTTAGAGAGAAGTTTTGGTGTAAACAACTGTTGAGGGAATGGTGCAATCGATTTAATTTAAGGCTCCTGTTGTAACCCATGTGGAGCATTACTAGGTCCATCATTCTCATCTTCTTCCAGGTCCTTAGGCTTTTCAGCCCTTACCAGAATAGTCTTATCAATTGTCTTTCCACTCCTAAGAGTGGTGATAGACTTAGCCTGCTCCCCAGTCGTTAAGTGTCTATTGAATGGCCTTGTTAAGGTCTTGGAAGGCTTGTAATGTACCTTGATTAAAAAGCTCTTGATTTTGGATGTGTTTTAAAAATGAATCCTCTCAAGGCTTCTTTTGATTTAAAAGTTTAGACAGATCCTCTTGAGGGTTAGCCGTTTATCCATTTCTCCAACTTGGGTTGTATATATTTCAGGTGGGTCCACTGAAAGGTCTTTAGTAGTTGTTCATGGCATTCGATTGCTCATTCAATATTTCTTGAAAAGCAGGTATTGCTGGATAATTTTCAGTTGTATGAACATTGCAAGCACAAATACTGCAAACAACTTCCTTAGCCTTATCCTTCTTAAGTTCCATGGCCTCGATATTCCTTGTGAGATTAGCCACTTTACCATTTATATCATCTTCCTCTTTTAAAAAATATATTCCGCCCCTCTCCTTTGATTGAGTAGGCTTAGAAGTGGTGTTAGGTCTTGGGGAGATATCCCATGATTGTACATTTTCAGCAAGTTTATCAAAGTAATCCCACTCATCATCAACATCTTTGTTCATGAATTTCCCATTGCACATCGTCTTAACCAGTTGGCGCATGGAAGATGTCAGTCCAACGTAGAAGAAATTTGTTATGCACCATGTTTCGAAGCAATGTTGTGGGCATGAACTGACAAGATCCTTGAACCACTCTCAACATTGGAAGAATGTATCATCTTCCTTTTGGGCAAAGTTCATGATCGACTTTCTGATGGTGTTCGTCTTATGGTATGGGAAAAATTTGTTTATAAACTCCCTTGTCATGTCGTTCCATCTGCCAATGGATCGTGGACATAGTGAATGCAACCACGTCTTAGCTTTTTCTTGTAAGGAGAATGGAAAGAGTTTCAGCCTGATCGTGTCCTCGGACACATTAGGAAAGTATAAAGTGGCTATTATCTCATCAAACTCTTTCATGTGTAGATATGGACTTTCAGATTTAAGTCCATGGAACTTTGAAAGGAGTTAGATCAATCATGGCTTAATATCCATATTTCCTGCATTGTCTGGAAAAATTATGCGGGAAGGAGTACTCACCCCAGCCGATTGTGTAAGTGCTATTGTTTATATCCCTGTCTGTTGTCAAATTTGTGGTGCCAAAATCACTGTTATGTTATATATAACTTACATAAGTGATGCTCTCTCAAGGATCAACATTCATGAACAAGCTAAGCTCACAAGACAAGACTCAAGCTGAAGAGTACAAGGCAGTTGGTAAAGAACTCAAGACCCTTTCAAGATTGAGCTACATGAAGATTTCAAGATTGATCTACATCAAGACTTCAAGGCTGATACTTCAAGGTCACTTGTTCCTAATGTTTCAATGTCCATACTTCATGATTGAGATTTGATTGACCATAGGTTGACCTTAGAAGTAGGTCATTTCGGATACATAAACCGAATGTTATTTTTCATGTGATTGGCCTGTTCTTCGACTAGTCCTAGGCCTTCTTCGACTAGTCCTAGAGTTGCTTCGACCAGTCTAAGAAATTCCTCGATCAGTCGTGAGTTTGTTACAAATTCCGGATGAAATCTGTTAGGCTTCGACTAGTCCAGGAATCTGTTCGACCAGTCGTAGGAACAGTGTCGACTGCATCTTCGACCAGTCGAACATCTTCGACTCGAATTCGAGCATCGTAGATCTATGACTAGTCGAAGGAGACCTACGACCGATCGTAGGTGACCTACGACGATCGTAGAGACCTTCGACGATCGTGGAATGGTCGAGCATATCCCGCCGATTTTTCAAATATTTATTGTTTCTTCGACTAGTCGAAGAGCTCCCTAGACGATCTGCTCACCGATCCGCTCACCTATAAATAGTGCACAAATCTCGGAAGAAATCATCGATTTAATTAATTCATTCAAGCCAATCTTCGTTGAACTTCTGAGAGATAATTGTGCTCCATCTCAGCCAAGGGTGCTTATTTAATATTCTCTTTCCTTAGCTTTATTTAATTGATTTTGTTTCTGCTATTCCAATCTGATTTGATAAGAGGAATTGTTATTCCCTTTCTTTGGAATCAAAATCAATTAAGGCAAGCCCTATTTGGTTTAATTTAAAATCTATTAGAATTAGAACCATTGTAATTGAGTACTGGACATTGAACTTGGACATTCAATCATCTACTCTAATTTGGTTCTACCGGGCTGCTATAACGAAGGAGATATTCAGGTATTTTACATTTAATTGTAAATCCCTTTCTATTTTGGTTTCTTTCAAGATTTGCCAGAAAAATCTTGTTGTATTGGTTTTCTGAGGAGAGCCAGGAAAACTCAGAAGTGGGGTTTTTTTAATTGTGTAAGCCCACAGACAAAGACACAATTGTAAAGGTTTTGGGTGAACCTGGGAAAACCTATTTTTAGTGAACGCTAATATCCCCTGTGTGAGGATATTAGGAGTGGAGTAGCTTTTTGTGTGGCTGTTGTTTAACAGTTGGTGAACACACAGGCGAACCACTATAAACCCTTGTGTTGTGGTTGATTGATTTATTCTTCTAATCTTTAATTAATTTTTGTGGGATGTATGTATGGTGGTGAATGTTGTAATTATTTAATTCAAGCTTTGTGAGAATGTTGTAATAGTTTAGAATTTATTTTCTGCTATTCCTTTATTAGCTTGATTTTTAATTTCTTTTGAAAGTTGTTCCAGCAAGGTTGCCCTGCCATTTTTATGGTGTATGGCTGTCCCTAGAACAATACATTTTTAATTACAATTTATTCAGTTTGTATTTAATTCTGTATTCCTCTTCGATTTGAGATTTGATACAAAGATCTTTCTAGAAATAAGGTTGTCCTACCATAAACTCTGGTTTTTGGTGTAAGGTTGTCCTTAGAACAACGTTTGTATCAACCTCTCAAGATCTGAATTTTGAGGTTATTTTAATTTACTGCTTTGTGATTTACTTTGGCTATCATTTTCTTTTTATTTCCGCTGTTATAAGTTTTATTTGGCATTGTCCTATTCACCCCCCCTCTAGGACATATAGCTTGGCCTTTTCAAGTGGTATCAGAGCCTAATAGCTCTTTTTTATTCTTGGATTTAATTCCTGAGCTAACGATTTAAGCTATTTAAGATGTCAAATTTTGATAGCCTTTCAGTCACAAGGCCTCCACCCTTTGATGGCTCCAACTATGCCTATTGGAAAGCCAGAATGAGGATCTTCCTCAAATCAATGGATGAAAATGTGTGGCAAGCCACAGTGACTGAATGGAATCCTCCTATCATGGAAGTTACTGGGGTTGATGGTTCAAAATCTATGAAAGTCACACCATATTACCAATGGACCACTCTTCAGAAAAGTGAGAGTAGTGCAAATGCTAAAGCACTAAATGCAATTACTTGCGCACTATCACCGGATGAGTTCAAAAGAATCATTTCCTGTGATACTGCAAAGCAAGCTTGGGATATATTAGAAATGACACACGAGGGTACTACAATTGTCAAAAAATCTAAAGTCCAACTCCTCATAATCGGATTTGAAGAAATTCATATGGAGGAAAATGAAATGTTTATGGACTTTTACACTAGATTGAATGACATTGTAAACTCAATGTGGGGTCTTGGTGATAAAATCCTAGAAAGTAAAGTGTGTGTAAAAATACTACGCTCACTTCCTGAACGGTTCAATTCTAAAGTAACCGCGATCCAGGAACTTCGTGATACGGATAATATGAGGGTAGAAGAACTAGTTGGTTCTCTACAAACCTATGAGTTAAACTTTAAAGCTCCTAAAGGTAAATCTATCGCACTAAAATCTTCTAAATGTAATTCAGAAGAAAATTCTAATTCAGAAGATGATATGGCTCTTTTAGCTAAAAAATTTTACAAAATTTTCAAAAGCAAGAAAAGGGTTGATTTTTAAAAATCAAATGATAAAAAGAAGTTTAGACCCAAATCTAGGAAATCTTTGAAAGATAGTCAATGTTATAACTGTCAAGAATATGGGCACTTAGCAAATAGATGTCCTAAAAGGGACAAACCCAAGAAGAAGGGTATGTTGGCTACATGGGATGAATCATCTGATTCTGAAGGTTCTTCTAAATCAGAAGATTCTGAAACTGAGTCGGGCAATGAGATTAAAGCCCTTATGACTCTAGCCAAATTCATATTTTTAGATAATGACTCTACAACTGAAGAAAATCTGAATAGTGAATGTGAAAATGAAGATGATCTTCAAGACGCTTACAATGCCCTATATAAGGAAAGTTGTAAAATTGCTGTCAAACTTAAACTTCAAAAAGAAAAGTTTTCTAAACTCAAAAATTGTTTTGAATCACTTGTCTTAGAAAAATCACAAATTTCATATTGTTTTGAAAAATCAAAATGCGATTTGGAATTCAAAAATTCTCTAATTATTGATTTAAAATCTGAAATTGAGAAACTTAAAACTGAAGTATCTTCTCTTCTGAGTTTAAAGGACACATGGAAATATGCCCAAGGTGATCCAAAGTTAGAGAAACTTTTATCCGGATCAAGAAAATGTGGCGATCGATCCGGGTTGGGCTATGATAAAAATTTACCTCCTAAACAAAAGTATACTCCTCCTATGTTTGTTAAAGGAGAGTCCTCAATTTCAAAAGGGAAAAATGCTTATCAAATTTTTTCTAGAAATTCAAAAACTTTTCAAAAACCTAGAAGCAGCCATGTTAACTTTAATCAGAAACGAAATCCACTAGCTGAAAAGATAGTTGATTTACTCAAGGAGCTCTTAAAATCTAACTCTATAGGTCATTCCTACAAATATACACAAAAGAAGACCAACTATGTTCCGAAACCTAAAACAGTTATGAAATGGGTTCCTAAAGTTACCTGCTTGGTTGCTCACACTGCTTTCAAAACTACAAGTCATTCAAAGTGGTACCTAGACAGTGGATGCTCCAGGCATATGACAAGTGACAAAGCTTTATTCACCGTTCTGAAAGATATGACTGATGGTTTAGTCACATTTGGTGATGGTAGCAACTGCAAGATTATAGGCCAAGGTACGGTTCAACTTTTTAATCTTCCGGTGTTTAAAAATGTTTTATACGTTGAAGGCTTAAAACATAACTTGCTTAGTATATCACAAATATGTGATAATAACCATAATGTTCGGTTTTCTAATCAAAGCTGTGAAATACTAAACAATAAGGGTTCTGTAATATTAACTGGACGTAGAACCTCTGAAAATTGCTATATTATTAGTGAATCCAGCTCATCTAATCAAACATGTTACATGGTCCATACAGACGAGATTGATTTATGGCACAAACGTCTTGGACATGTACATTATCGAAATTTATATCGATTGAGCAAACGAGAACTTGTAAGAGGCTTACCCAAACTTCAAAAATTAGATAAAATATGTGGTGAGTGCCAGATAGGCAAACAAATAAGGAATTCACACAAAAAGGTGAATTCAAATACCACATCAAGACCACTCGAACTTCTCCACATGGATCTAATAGGACCTACCAGAACGGAAAGTCATGGTGGTAAAAAGTATATCCTGGTAATAGTTGATGACTTTACCAGATTCACTTGGGTAGTCTTCTTAAGGGATAAATCTGAAACCCTTGAAGAAGTAAGAAAAGTTCTCAAAAGGATTCAAACTGAAAAAGCTTCTCAAATCAGTAAAATTCGTAGTGATCATGGATCTGAATTTGAGAATAGCAATTTTGAGAAGTTCTGTACCGACCAAAGAATATTACATGAACTCTCTGCTCCCAAAACTCCACAACAAAATGGAATTGTAGAAAGAAAGAATAGGGTGCTTCAAGAAATGGCTAATGTCATATTGAATAGCATGAAGCTCTCTAAAAATCTTTGGGCTAAAGCAGTCAACACAGCTTGCTATATTATTAACCGAGTATACACTAGCAAAGATAATAATAAAACGACTTACGAATCATGGTTCAATAAAAAGCCTACTGTTAAATACTTTCGTGTTTTTGGAGGCAAGTGCTATATTTTACGTGATCGTGAAAATTTGGAAAAATTCGATACGAAGAGTGATGAAGTATTTTTCTAGGATATTCTTTAAACAGTCGAGCTTATAGGGTTCTGAACAAAAGGACTGGTGTGATTCAAGAATCCATTAATGCTGTCATTGATGATCACTTAAACACACCAATTTCTAATTCAGATAATGATGAAGTACTAATCATTGATAAACCCGATATTTCATCGAATCAGACTGATTCTGAGTTGAGGACTGTTAAAGATCATCCAACCACACAAATTCTTGGAAACCCTCTCACCGGTATTCGCACCCGTAGACAACTTGAGGATATATGTAATTATATATGTTTTACATCCCAAATTGAACCATCTAACGTAGCTCTGGCTGATGAGAACTGGATTGTTGCGATGCAAGATGAACTCAACCAATTTGTAAGAAATGATGTTTGGTATCTCGTACCAAGACCTAAAGATAAACACATCATTGGAACAAAATGGATTTTCAAAAATAAGTCTGACGAATGTGGAAATATAATTAGAAACAAGGCTAGACTGGTGGTACAAGGTTATACTCAAATTGAAAGGATTGATTTCGATGAAACCTTTGCACCAGTAGCACGTCTTGAATCTATCAGACTATTTATATCCATTGCATGTTTTAGAAAGTTAAAGATCTATCAGATGGATGTAAAAAGTGCTTTTTTAAATAGCGATTTACATGAAGAAGTCTATGTTGAACAGCCAATGGGTTTTGAAGATTCCAAAAATACTGATCATGTATATCGGCTTAAAAAGGCACTTTATGGATTAAAACAAGCACCTAAGGCATGGTATGAGAAACTAACAAAATTTCTTTTAAGTCATAAATTTCAAATGGGATCTGTTAATAAAACTCTGTTTGTTAAGAAACATAATGATCATATCTTAATGGTGCAGATTTATGTTGATGATATCATTTATGGATCAACTTGTACTGACTTGACTACTGAGTTTACAGATTTAATGAAATCACAATTTGAAATGAGCATGGTTGGGGAATTGACTTATTTCCTTGGATTGCAAGTAAAGGAACAACCTGAAGGAATATTCATTTCTCAATCTAAGTATGCCTTGAATTTAATCAAGAGATTTGGATTTGAGAATGGCAAGAATTTCGATACTCCTATGAGTACTACCCTGAAACTATCAAAAGACTCTAATGGTAAAAATTTTGACTCAAAACTTTATCGGAGTATGATTGGTAGTTTGTTATATTTAACTGCTAGTAGACCTGATATTTCTCTAAGTGTTGGTATTTGCACAAGATATCAATCTGTTCCAAAAGAATCTCACTTGATTGCTGTCAAGCGAATTATTAGATATGTCGCAAGTACTGTAAATCTTGGTCTCTGGTATCCTCATGAAACCAATGTTCAATTAGCTAGGTACTCGGATGCTGACTGGGCTAGTAATCTAGATGATAGAAAATCAATCAGTGGTGGTTGTTTTTACATTGAAAATTGTCTAGTTTCCTGGTTTAGTAAGAATCAAAATTCTATATCACTTTCAACAGCTGAAGCTGAGTATATCGCAGCTGGTAATGCATGTACACAGCTTGTTTGGATGCAACGAATGCTAAGTGATTATGGAATTAAACAGGATTCTATGTTATTACATTGTGATAATTACAGTGCGATAAATATTTCAAAAAATCCTATTCAGCATTCTCGTACTAAGCACATTGACATTAGATTTCATTGTATATTTAATCTCGTCACATGGTCAACAGGATGTGACTAGAATATTAATCTCGTCCAAGTAAGAACTCAGTTAATCAGGATACAACAACAGAAGGTTGTCGATGTTTATATTAGTTTTACGGTATTGTAGTGATGGTGCTTAACAAAGGTGATTTAAGCTAAGAATAGACTAGGCCATGCTAAAGATTAATGCAAAAATTATAGATAAATTATGTTTGGTATGGGCCTTGAGCTCTTCATAGTGTTCTCCTTTTATAGCTTCTGAAGCCGACAAAACCCTTGCTCGATTTCCTTGTTGGTTCAAGATTCTTCGCAGCCATGACTTTTTCATAGTCTTTCCATATGAGATTTCTGTAATTCTAAAATAATTTTTCATATCTCTACTTTTACTTGGTTACGGCGATTTTCATATATTGGAAATCATTTTTAAGACATTATTGTTTTTAATCAGATTTTATCATAATCATCTCCACTCCTATCATGGCCTTGAATATTCGCATAACTAGTGTCACATCCCAAACTCAGAAACTGGACTCACAAAATTCACGATCGTCGAATCCGGTGTAGACAGCCTCCGTAGTACCCCATCTCGGCTTCCAGCGCCCATACGTCATATTTCTGATCCTCGGATCCTATAAAGAGGATTTTCAACATGAATTTGTTTCATAACAAGCATAACCACAAGTTTACTCAAATCATAAAGACAACATCATCATCATATATCCACTAATATAAACAGTTGAATACAGTGCTGAAAGGAAAATATACATATATCGAAAATCAAAGCTCCAGAAGACTGTTGCACACTCCAAGCTCAACGTTGCTGAAACCTAACGCCACCTGCACGTATCTATCATGCATAAGCTTATAAAAAGCTTAGAGGGTGGTGTAAGTGTGTGCACAAGATAAGTGCCAAGAATGCAATATCAGAGCAATACGGAAACATGTCAGTAAGTCCATAAATACCATCAACCTTATCTAGGCTATGCGATGCAAAAACATAATAAGTCAATATCATATAATGAAGAAACAATGTAGAACAGCTCTGCAATGCAGAGACATAATAAGCTAAATATCATATACTATGGATGCAATGCAATATTCAAATCCTGACGAGTCCACGAATACCGCCAACCTCACCTAGGCCATATAAATGCAGAACCATAGCAAACCAAAATATCATATGCCACGGATGTAATGCAATATGTAGTGTAAAAGAAATGACCAAGCTGAAGTGTGAAGTCGGGATGATACTACGTAATATCACATGCTATGGGGTCCATCACAAGGGACTTCTATCCAAACCAATCCCATACCTAAATTTGGATAGCCAAACTTAATGTGATAGACTCCTGATCTTAGGTTAGTCGCACACCCCAACTGAAATACTGGTCATTACGAAGGTACGCAATAATTAGTTGTGCACCACCAGCCCGAGTGGATAGTGAATGAATGAATGAATAAGTAAAATATTGAGTATACAACTCCTGCTCAATAAGTCCACACATAAGTACCGTACATCTCTCGGATCATGACCGGGGTCTATTACACTCCACACTGGTTGCCGGCACCCTAGCCGCACAGCTATGTAAGTGGAAAAGACCTCACTACCCACCTACCAACAGTATACAAATGCTTACCCGGCTCGTTGATGGCAGACCCATTTGTGAGCTGGTTAAACTCAGCCTAGCTTACAACCCCCTTAGTCGAGCGAATAAGGCCACACCACCTTCCAACCGACTACAGCACAGTGGGAGACACGGCTTCTAGTATTTGGCACTCAGGTGCTCATGTATATCCACTCGGTTTAGACGTTGAAGCGTCTCCTGGCCACAGAGGTTTAGGGACTTTCACCCACGGACATCCAACATACTCAGATGCTCGAACCAAACATTTTTGGTGTCCCATCTGGCCACCCATGACATACCTGTGGAGGCCACAGCCCTGATGTCACTAAGGCATACGGTGGTCATATCACAAAATGCGAGATATATGAGTCATACTATCCAGTCATGCATCAAACCTGCAAGTACCGCGCGCTCATGTGGGACAACTCTGTCTATCAAGGAGTCTCATAACAACCTATCCAATGGTATATGCAATGATCAACCACATCTCATATCAAGCATACAGATGATGCGTATCGGCATGTATCATGATGTTATGCCATCACACACTCATAATCGGCATCGATAATCGGCCTAACGAGGCCTAAGGGAAGGTCACAATGTGGACATTTAACCATCATTGCCCATCAATGTGGACATTCAACCAACATTGCTCCCAAGGAGTGGCTCTCATAGGGCCAAACATATAGTGGGCCCATGGCCACACACAAGGGCCTAACATATATCACAATGGACCTCACTCAAGGGCCACATATACATCACATCGGGCCTCACCATATGGGCCTCATATACATTACATTGGGCTTGATATCTGGGCCTCAAATACATCACAATGGCCCGCATCACATGGGCCTTACACATCACAATGGCCTGCATCTCATAGGGTTAATACACATCACCATGGCCGCTCACAGGGGCCTAATATACATCACAATGGGCCGCTCACACGGGACTAATATACATCACAATGGGCCACATCACATGGGCTTCATATACAACACGTCGGGCCTCACTCGTGGGTTTCATATACAACACGTCGGGCCTCACTCATGGGTCACATATACATCACAATGGGCCTACATTACATATGTCTAGGTGGGCCTGATACACCATAAAATGGGCCCAATGGACAACCCATAATCTAGGAAAAACAGATGGGCAGCCTGGATATACAACGCATTCATCAGGGTGGGCCGCTGCCCTGGACGACGTGGGTTAGAATACATACATCTGGGCCCCATAGATGCACGGTGTGGATATACATCAAGATAAGGTCCACATCCAACTGGACTAGACGGCATAAATGAAATACGTATAGCATGGTGGGCCTGTACAGTGCAAGTGGGCCCTGCGCCATCAAAACGGGTAGACAGCACAGATATGAAATACATACATCGGGGTGAGCCGGGCTGGATGGTGCGGATATACAATACATTCATCATGGTGGGGCCACGTCAATCACGTGATGGATGGTGTGAATATACAACACATCCTCAAAGTGGGCCCCACCCCAACAAATGGACGGTTAGCATGGATGAAATGCATAAATCATGGAGTCCCACTGGGACCCATGATCTGGACGTACGGCTTGGATATAATACATACATCCAAGTTAGGCTCCACAGCACAGCATCAAGGTGGGCCCCATTCATCCCGAAATAGATGGATGGTGTGGGTAGATAAAATAAATACATCACTGTGGTCCCCACCGTTCAGATGGACAATGGGATGCACATATCATGGTGGGTCACATCGTCCCACGTGCAGGGACGGTGTAGATATAATACATACATGTGATCAGACCCACCTAACTGGGCTGTTGGTCCACCGTCCTTAGATGGACAGTTAGGATGAAATGCATACCTCATGAGGGTCCCATAGACCTTACTGACATTAATGCAAATGGACAGATGGTCTGGATTTAACACATACCGCATAATCAGACCCTTTGAACTTGCTGACGTCATGCAGTGGGACCCACTGCTGGACGGTTGGATATAAATACATTAAGGTGTGTCCAGCACCATCCCACGTGCTGGACGGTTCATGCACGGTAGGCGGGTCCCATGCCTCACACACGTTAATACAGCAGTTATACAGCTGCTGTAAGGCACATCAGCCAATCTGCTTCAACGCATGGTGGGACCCACGTGTAGCTCACCTGCTTTGTACAAAGCTGGTATATGTGGTTTCCTTCATCCAGGCCCATCCAGGACGGATGGCCAAGATCAAACACACCTAAATCAAGGTGGATCCCCACCGTCCATTGCTGGACGGTTGGAGTCCATACGATCATCAGGTGGGGTCCACACTATGGATCAAGCTGCTATTTGTATTTCCCTTCATCCAGAGTCCTAGATGGACGGTATGGACAGAACACCAGTCAGGGCCCCACTGTCCAAAGCATCTAGATGGTTGGATGGCATGGATGGAAAGCATACATTAGGTGGACCCATGGCTTGTACGACATGGATCAAGTGGGCCACACCCATCACAAGAGAGAGAGACGATGAGATAGAGGGACCCCGCCACTATGGGCCCCTCTTATGATCACAATACATACATCAAAATGGGTCCCAAATGGGATCCATACCATCAATCGAAAGGCCCCACTTGGCCCATCACAAAAATTAAAATCTAACCCTATAAAACACCCATCGATTTCACTCTTTCTAGGCTCCTTGATCTCCCAAGCTCCTATGCTTCTTCTTTGATGGAGGATGATGAAGATTAAAGGGTGGAGATGGGAGATCTTAGGGTAGGGAGTGGGCCACACATGGCTCTTCTCATGGAGAGCTTGGACATTTCCTCTCTTTGGTAGCTTGGAATGGACTAAGAAATGAGAGAGAGAGAGAGGGGAGTGGTGTTGTAAGGAGAGATGACATGCAAGGTATGGTGCTTGTTTACTTTTGGGATGAGAGGAGTGGGCTAAGCATGGGTTGCTTTGACTTGGTGAAGAGAGAGGTATAGGTGAGTGATGGGTTGTGATGGGATGTACTTGATTGATGTGATTATTTTGATAGATTCTCTTGGGTTTTGCAAATGCATAGCATTTTTCCAAAATATGCGCGGACCCACAACTCCTGGCCTAGGTATCGCATCGGCGCGCGAGACGCGGCGTTGGAACTGCGGTAACGGCGTGGTCGCAAGAGTATAAGTCTCAGATCGAGTCGAATCGGGTTGAGAGGGTGTGACTCAGGGTCGCGCGTAAACGCTATCTACGCGTCGTTGGTCACCAAAATTTGACCGAGAGGACCGTGGAAGTCTACGGAACTGTACGGACTAAGATACTAGCCTTACAACTGGTGGACATGGTCCTTCTGGATCCTAAACGGGTCTTGATCTACTAGTGTCAATCCACAAAAATATTGTTTTGATCTTCAAATATTCAAAATCTTCATAATTGTCGCAAGAACTTCGAATGTCTCTAGGAGGATCTCTCATTTTGAAAGGATTATGAGAGACGGCCTTAACAAGCACATCTAGATTTGTGAAAGGATCCTTGCCTTGATGGACCTTTTATAAATGTGTTGTATATGCTGCCTCGGTCACGTGCCTCACGAATTAGGGTTATTTGTCATTCGTTACTTTGTTTCCTATAAAGGCATGTGTATGGTTCTGTGTCACTAAGTTTATGATAAGAGACATATCATTGAAGGGTAAGGAGCAAAAGATATCTTTGGGTGCAAGTACAATTTTCTCATTATTAGGCATGTAGTTCTAACATGTAGTGATGTCTCATTGGTCCAAATAGGTGCATCAAAAATTTGTGTAAACATGTCCAAGTGGTCTAGTTAAGATAGGATTGGTTAGGCTCTGTGATCTGCTAATCTAGTTTACCAGTCATTTTCAAGACTTGGCCAAAGTGCATCCCACCTTACTTGTGTGGTCATCCAATGGGTATCAAGCCATACAGAGATGTTTTTATCAAAGTCTGGTTAAAGTTTTAAGGAGTATTTTGATCTCATTTTCAGTGGGGTGTTTATAGGGCCATGACCTAAAATAAGTTGGAAGATTTTATAGACAGCTTGGATACACAACATATACATCAAGGTGGTCCCACGGTCAGGCAACACTCATGATGTGTTACTTGGGTAACACCTAATCCACTCCCATTTGAAAGTGGTTCAGTCACATCGAGTTGAACCAATCAAATCTTGCAATGTCAGGGGCTCATTGAATTGACTCGGGATTGAAGCAGTTCATCACATGAGATGGGATTACATACTAACCTTGCCATTATAGGGAGGATGTGGATGGCCTATTGACACCTATTAGATGGTGCTCTGTCGGTCCCACCATGATGTATGTGTTTTATATAATCCATCCATCCATTTTGCCATCTCATTTTAATGCATGAGCCCAAAAATGAGGTAGATCAAAATTTCACGTGGACCACGCCATATGAAACAGTGGTGATTGAATGCTCAATGTTAAAAACTTCTTGGGGGCCACATAATTTTTAAATCAAGGTGATATTTTTGTTTTGCCTTCAACTAGGTAAATATGACCTAATCAATAGGTTGGATGGTAAGTAAACATTACAGTGGGCTCTAGGAGGTTTTTAATGGTGGGTTTTCAATCACTATTGTTTTCTGGTGGTGTTATCTACATGAGATTTGGATCTGCCTCATTTTTGGGATCATGCCCTAAAATAATGATCCAAAATGAATGAAGGTGTGGATAACACATATACATTATTATGGGGATCCCAGAGCACTACACAGTAGCAATCGCGACATGGCTTCCGGTAGTGTCAGTAAGCAATCCACATCGGCCAGGGAGCAGATTAGGCACACCTTCGACCTTAGTAAACAAGGTACAACCCAATCCGTGGGGCCCACTAAAGTATATATTATATATCTATTCCATCCATTTGTTTATACTGGCTTGTTTTAAGGAATAGGCCTAAACACAAAGCAAATCTACATGCATACTATAGGAAATAGTGGTGATTGACCATTAACAACTTTTTGGTGGCCACAAAAGCTTTGGATCAAGCTGATATTTGTTTTTCCCTTCATCCAGGTCTGTGTCACTCATCAACTAGTAGGATGGCAAATAAACATTACACAGTGTGCATTATGGTTAGCCCTATAAAGTTTTTAATGGTGGGTGTTTAATAACTACTGCTTGATATGGTGTGGTCCACCTAAGATTTGGATATGCTTCTTGTAAGTGCTATTCTATCTGGCTCCTATGATTGTTAAATTTTGTAGTGTCAAAACCTCTTGGAATCTATATCGTGTGTAGCTCATCTTCATGTTCAAGATCATGCAATTCTTGTACAAGTTGAAGATGTTCCAATTTAAGATTCAAGCAGCACATGTATACGAACAAGAGATTCTTACACAAGTTCTAGTTTAACATCAAGTGATAGATCAAGCTTTCAAACTTCAACCTATGTCAAGACACAGTGCTTTACTTTGAAACTCAAAGCTCAAGGTGAAATACAAGTCATAAGTACTTCAAGTTCAAGCTTCAAAGTACTTCAAGTTCAAGCTTCAAAGTACATCAAGGTATCAAGCTTCTTGTACTTCAAGATCAACTATCAACGGAAGTGAATGATGACTCAATGTTCAAATATCACTTATAAGGTATGATTGACCCTAGATTGACCATAGGCTAGGTCATATTGATTGCATACTTAAATTGGGTCACTATATAATTTTATAAACTGTTTCTCAACTAGTCTTAGCCTATATTCAACTAGTCCTATGACCAGTCCAAGAATTTCCTCGACCAGTCAAAGGTTTGTTACTAATTTTCAGGATTTTCTATTATAGCCTCGACTAGTCCTGAAGACTGCTCGACCAATCGAGCAAGCTCGACTCAAAGTCCAGCAACCATTTTTGGTCCCACTCGACCAGTCAAGTGCAGGGCTCAACCGGTCATGAAGGCCACTCGACCAGTCGTACCACCCACTCGACCAGTCGTGGAACGGTCTTATCTTATCGTGCTTGAAATTTTTGAATTCTTGTTGGTCCTTCGACCAGTCGAGCTAACCTCTGGGCTAGTCGAGTGAACAGTTTCTACACTTATAAATAAAGCACGATTTTCAGAGTTTTACAAGGCATTCAAGCAAAATTAAGACACCACTCTGAGAGATAAGTTTGTGATATTCTTAAGCTATTTGTTGCTCATTTAATACTCTTTAATTTAGCTTTTTGCATTTAATTTTGAGTTCTACATTCCAATCTCATTTGAAGAAGGGATTTTAGTTTTCCCCTTTCTTGGAATCAAAATCAAATCAAGCTAGCATAAGGTGATTTAATCTAAAAATCATTTAGACCTTAGAACCTTTTCATAAGTGAGTGTGGACATTGAACATCTACGTTGAACATCTACTTCGAATTGGTTCTACCGGGCTACATCAAAAGAGAATATCTAGATAAGTATATTTATATTTCTTGTAAATTTCTTTTTAGTTTTTGAGTTTGTGCCAGAAAAATCTCGCTTTCTTTGTTGGTTTGTCTGAGGTGATCCAGAAAACTCAGAGTGTGGGGTTTTTGAATTGTGTAAGCCCACTTGAAAGACACAATTGTGAAGGTTTTAGGTGAACCTTGAAAAACCTTATTTCATAGTGAACGCTAATATCTACTGTGTGAGGATAATGGGAGTGGAGTAGTTGTGTGGCTATTTTTCTAAACAGTTGGTGTACACACAAGCGAACCACTATAATTTCTGGTTTTGTGGTGGATGGTTGATTGTGGATATTGTGTGAATGTTGTAATTTCTTTTTAAGCTTTTGTGGAGAATGTTATATTGACTTTTCTGCAAGTGTGGAAATGCTGCAATAGCTTAGTTTATTTTCTTTTCTATTTTTATTCTTTATTCCTCTGTATCGGTTTGGGATTTTGATACACAAACTGTTCTAGAAATTAGGTTGTCCTACCATAAGCCATTAATTTTTGGTATAAGGTTGTCCTTAGAACAACATCTGTATCAACCTCTCAATACTTGTACATTTGAGGTTGTTATTCATTTCTGCTTTGTGGGATTGTTTAGTGCTATCTTTATTTTTATCTGTCTAATTTCGTATTTAATTTGTTTAATTTGGCATAGTCCTATTCACCCCCCTTCTAAGACTCTTAGCTCGGCCTTTTCACTTCCTTTTTTATCATGTCCTAAAATGAGCTGGAAAAATGAGTGGATGGCCTAGATATACAAAATATATATTAAGGTGGTTAGAACACCCCCCGAGGCACATGGATCACAACACTGTCACTTGCATGGCTTGCCCTTCTCCCTAGTTCAAAATTTGTCGCACATGGTTCCCAATTAAGGAAAAATGTATTTGTTCAGAATTGCTTAATTTCCTTGTAAGTGTAATATGATAATGCTTAAATATTACATATTTATCCTCCCTTATGCATTAGTTTTCGATGCATATAAGTGCTTAATTAATCTAATTAGATATGTTTTCTACATGCGATGTGATTTTGGATATAAAGTTGAATGCATGCTTAAATGGATGATTTAAAGCCCCAAAAGAGAACCAGTGAAGAATTGAAGTTTGGAGCCTTAAAGTGAATATCTCAAAGAGCCAAAAGTCTAAGGAAACTAAATAAAAGAATGGAAAATGGGAGATTAAGTGTGATGAAGAAAATTGAAGAAGATCAGCAATTGTTGATAGGTCTTCGATCTCATCGACATGCCATTGATATGAGTTCGATGCCACCGAGCCACACATCGAGAAACTCTGGATTTCAAAAGTTCATTATCGGATTGTTCCTTCATCCCATCGAAGACACTTCGAACCCATCGAATAACTCTAGAATTTTGAAAGTTAATTATTGGACAAATTACATTTTTCTACTCGATCCATCGACAGCATCTTTGATGCCATCGACATGCGTTCGATAGCTCTCGATCCTATCGAAGCACCTATCGAAGGAAGTGGTGACTGCGTAAGTTTTACAAAATTTTTAAGTTGGTGCGAAAATGCACTATATAAGGAGTAGTTTTAGACGTTCTTAGTTATCTTTTACAGTTTAGAGAGAGAGAGAGAGAAGGTTCGGGTGGAGTGCCAACAATGCCTTCCTTTGCCGATTTCCTCTTCGGTTCTAGTAGTTCCTATGTTTTTTAGAGTTAGTTATGCCTAGCTAATCTCTTAGCTAAGGCTAAGGGGTGAAGCTTCTGGTTTAATTATAATATTTTAATTCATTTTGATTCATACATTGGATTTCATGAAAATATATTAATTGAATTAAGTTTAAATTTACTTTTAAAGCTTTTGGATTGTTTATTTTTGGATCCATTGTGAACTCCAGGTACATCAGATGCTTTGAAGTGCAATTTCTTAGCTTGTTTAGAGAAGGAATTTCCTGTGATTGATGTCTGAGTGCTTCACGAGAGAATCATCTAATTGAAATCAGACCTTATAGGATGTTTATGATTAATTTAACTGTTTGATCTTCTGATTAGCATAGATTGAAATTCGGTTCTAGTTGAATTATAAAAAGACGAATCAATGGATTAAACTTGTGATTGCTAGAAGTGGATCCCTGGATCCTTTGTTACTTTTATTAATGTTCTTACCCTACATCAATTCACTGGATTTTTTAGATCTTAAGCTTAATTTTAGACTAGTTCTAGTTGTGTTTCACATTCCCTATATATCGACATCATCTTACCATGTTATTACTACTTCGCAACCCAACACTTAGGGTGTGCAACCCCTAGGTTGTATTAAGTTTTTGGTGTTGTTGCCAAGGAGTGGTGCAAACACAATATGTTTTAGGTTTAGTTTTTTTTCTCTAGGTTTAATTCCTATTTTTAGGTTATGGTCATTTTCCTAAAGTTTCTAACCTAGGGTTTTGTCTATTTTAGGATTTTTAATTTTAGAATTCATTATAGGGTTTGTTTTAATTTCCTAACATTACTAACATCGGGATGTTTCTGTTTTACAGGATTTCTCCTTAATTATAGTTCTTCTCTTCTAATAACATCGTTCTACTCTCTTTCTACTTATTTCTAAATTGTTCTAGAATTTTTATTTCACTATAGAATTAAGGTTTAGATTTAAAATTAGAGTTTTGTATGGTTCATGCCCAAGTGGGTAAGGGGTCACACATTGAGACTTCTAAGCGAAGGGGAACTAGTTGAAGGATTGTTCATCCATTGCCATGTGAGAAAACATTTAAGTACGACTAAAACATCATACGAAAGTATAGCTAAAACTGGACCAAATTTTGATGAGAATGTTGTGTGTAATACGCTGCTTCTTAGGAAGGTGCGTGATGAGGACAAAGTGAACCAAGTTCTACCGGTTAGAACTTTACGCAACTATTTACAACCAACAAAAACAAGTACACCTTCCTACATGATTTTCCCAACTAACATAGGAAACATGGATTTTAAACCGGATGTGATCCAATTACTCCCAAAGTTCCATAGACTCAATTATAAGAGTCCATATTTACATTTTAAATAGTTTGGTGACATCGTCACAACAATGTAATTCAACGTCTCTACTAATGTTATTAGACTTAAATTGTTTTCTTCCTCTCTAAAGGAGAGGGAAAAGTCATAGCTTCACTCCCTAAAGCCGCGATCTATTGGCACTTGGCTGACATGACCTGGGCATTCCTCAAAAAGTTCTTTCCAGTTCATAAGAACATTGAGGTGTGCTATTATTAATTTCTCCCAAAAAGAAGATGAAATATTTTTCAAATGTTAGGAGAGGTTCAAGGATTTACTTTTCGCTTGGTCACATCATAGATACGAGATTTGCTAGGTGATTAGCTTTTTCTATGATGGATTAAGCTCACACATGTGCCAATTCGAAGAGATGACATGTAACGACAAATTTATGAACAAGGATCCCAAAGAGGCTTGGGATTACTTCGAGATGCTAGCTAAAAAAGCCAATCTTGGGATACATTTAATCAAGCTAATAATCTCATGCCGCCTCCAAGGGAGAGAGGAATACATGTATTGAAAGAGGAGGAAGATGTTAATGCAAAATTGGTGGGTCTCACAAGGAAGGTCGAGGCCATGGAATTGAGGAAAGTCGATGTTCTCCAACCTAGTGAGGCTATCGAAAATGTATGTGGTATTTGTGAAAGAGATGCTTGCCCAATTAAAGGTTGTCATACAATCCTTGCTTTTTAAGAAATGTTGCATGCTCCTGTGAATGCCATGAATGCTTACCAATCCCCTTTAGTGCACCTAATTCTAACATGTATACTCCTATTTAGCAGAACCCTAGGATATGAGTGAATTGGTTAGCAGCAACCCTAGGGTAGAGTCGGCACGTCATTGCAAATAAACAAGTTGCTCAATATGAGTGAATGGTCAACAACAACCCTAGGGTAGAGTCAGCACCACATTACAAATGAACAAGTTACTCAGTATGAGTGAATGGTTAGAAGCAACACTAGGGTAGAGTTGGCACGTCTTTGCAAATGAACAAGTTGCTTGGTATGAGTGAATGGTCAACAACAACCCTAGGGTAGAGTCGGTGCCTCATTGCAAATGAACAAGTTGTTCGGTATGAGTGAATGGTCAGCAGCAACCCTAAAGTAGAGTCAGCACCTCATTACAAATGAACTAGTTTCTCGGTATGAGTGAATGGTCAGCAGCAACCCTAGGGTAGTTTCGGCGCCTCATTTCAAATGAACAAGTTGCCCGGTATGCATGAATGGTCATGACCATGCACTTCATGTGTAACGCCTTGATTTTTGAAACCTGAGTATACTACTCATTTTCCCAAAAACCCTAGTGTTAGCCTTTAAACTTTCAATCTAAAATTAAACCATCTTATCAGATGTCAGAGTTATCAACAAATGTTGGCAGAGTAAACTATGCATTATATAAAAACATTCCAATCACCATAAAAATCCAAATGTAGTGCCCATATAGGACTTATACAGCTCAAATAACAAAAGTTCATTAAATAAAAACAGAAATCTATCATCTAATGATGGAGCTCGATGTGGGCCATATGGATCGCATCTAGCTCCTCAGCTGCCCGATCTTCCCCAGCAACCAAGTGAACAGCATCGGCTCGCTCTACACCTGCATCAACTGATATGGTTTGATAACGTCAATTGCTATCGCAGTGAGGAATGCCATCTAAGATTACACACTCGGCATTAATAATCCAGGATAGATCACAAGTCATGAGAATAGATATATTAATCAGCGCAATTCAAAATCAAGATCGCATATTCAGAAATAAAGCCAATCAATGTAATTTCATCATTAAGAAAATATAATAGCAATCACAATGCAGGTGAACGTATCCAGATAGTCAAATAATCAACATACAACCTTCTATTGCACCTGAAAATCACATTGTACTTAAACTCCGTAAGATTACTAGAAAATCGATAAGCGAACTTCAGCTCCACCCGAAAATCACAATACAAGTTAACTCCGCAAGGTGAATAGAAAATCAACATTTAAACCTCTAGACCACCTAGAAATCATATCATACGTAAACACTACAAGATGACTAGAAAATCGATAAGTAAACTTTAGCCCCACCCAGAAATCATAATCATCTGAATACTACAGGATGGCTAGAAAATCAACATTCATATATCTACATCACCCAGAAATCACATCGTATGTTAACACCATAAGATGGCTAGAAAATCAATAAGCGAACTTCAACTCCACTTGAAAATCACAATACGACTGAACACCATAAGATGAAGAGAGAATCAACATTCAAAAATCTGTTTTACCCAAAAATTATATCGTCCATGGACACCGCAAGATGGCTAGAAAATCGATAAGTAAACTTCAGTTCCACCCGAAAATCACAGTATGACTAAACACCGTAAGATGAAGAGAAAATTAACATTCAAACTTTTAGACCACCCGAAAATCATATCGTATGTGCACACCCCAAGATGGATAGAAAATCGATAAGCGAACTTCAGCTCCAGCCGAAAATCGTAATACGACTGAACATCGTAAAATGGCTATAAAATGAAGATTCAAACATCTACTTCACCTAGAAATCATATCGTATGTGAACACAGCAAGATGGCTAGAAAATCGATAAGCGAACTTCATCTCCACCCGGAAATCACCATATGACTAAACACCGCAAGACGAAGAGAGAACCAACATAGGAACTCCAGCGTCATTCGGAGATTGTATGAACTCTACAAGATGGCGACAAAATCAATAAGCGAACTTCAGCTCCACCCAGAAATCATATTGAACTCCACATAATGACCTGAAAATTAACAAGTTTATATAAATATAACCAACAAAGCCACAAAGGGTGTCAATATTATATCAAATCCGCAAAGGGCAAATAGCGGGCCAAGCCATATAAGGCAAATATGTAATCAAAGCCACGCATGTAAAATATATGGTTCAAGCCATATAAGGCAAATATGTGATTAAAGCCATGTCGAGCAAATATGGACTAGGAGATGCTAAGTCCACAACAAGCTCCATTCAATCCGTCAACTAATTGTAAGTAACAAACATCTAATTAATTAGCAGGTTGTACAACTGGAAATAGTATGTGAACATCAAATCATTTATGCTTATTAAAATTAAAGAGACATGCCCATTATCTAACACAGGAATTAATTCCATACATGGGTGTTCCTTCGTGTGTACAATTTTCAATTTGGGAAGTTTTCAAAAGTAACACTACTGAGAGGAAAGAAGCATAATCAATCAAGGACACTTGGGAGGCAATTTCTAGTAAAATTTCTAAAACACTTTGTATTCCATCTTTTATTAGTTTTCTAATTAGGTAAGTAGAGAATGAAGTTTCATCTTCTTCCGTATGCCTTACATCAAAATTCAAAAGTCCATAATCTTACCTTTGCATGTGCCCTTGTTATACCCTATTTCTAGCCATTCCTAGATTAATTAATCAAGGAGTGACATGTGTTGATGCACAAAGAAGGGATAACATGCAGAAAGATCTTAAAGATATTCGGAGCACTTTTTACGAAGGCACAGCTGGTGCTGAGCTGGATAGTACACATCATCTTATGACAATAAATAGTCGAGAAGATTAAGAGATAGAAAACGGTTGAGAGAAGAGGAACAGTCAGAAGAATACAAAAAGGCAGAAGGATCTGAAAGACTGACGTGACAACAATTCAGCTATCGTAACCGTTGAAGTACAAAAAAGAAACATATGTAGAATATATGCATGACAAAAAAATGTTATTAATAGAAAGGAAAATCAACAGAGCAAGATGTTTCATACTAATCAAATTATCTTTCAATTATCCTACAATTTATATTACCTTATCATAGTTTAGCTCTTTCTTTAGAGTAGTCATAATTGATTAGTTGTAATCTTAGTCTACGCTCATACACTAGACTTTTACCTTAATGCAGGCAATTATTCATTTAAAAAGGCTTCTTGCAATTGTGCCTCGACCAACTGTGAGTATTTCCTTTTCGTTTGACGATAGCCAGCTATCAAAAAAGCCATTTCGTATGAAAGGCAGTGTGGAACCCATTTTCGAAGGATGAACCCCACCTTCCGAATATCGACTGATCACTTTTATATATAAAAAAATTGTGAGTGGTTCAATAGGTGGCTGATATTCACAACTCACAATCATCTATGGTCACAGTCATCGTATCTGCTTATATTAGCACTTGGGGTCAAGTTGTTCCATAGGAATCAAGCCAGGCAGTTGGTTCTGGCATGCCCGCATGCACCATAGGTGACAAAAACATCTATAACATCCCAGATTTTCACGGCCAGAGTTTATACTCATGCCCGAGAAAACCAGGTGTTAATAATTGAATGAATCGGATGCTTTAAAAATTGCATCATTTTTTCCATTTAGATCACATCCAGTTACATTCATGAAGGAAACCATTCACGAGAATAAAATTGACTATATTTATTATTTCATCAGAGTAGAAGATTTTAACAAATTATCTAAGGCCCTTTCGATGAGAGCTTATTACATTATCGAGTTTGTAGCGGAAATATAAAACTATCTTCTTATTCATTCAGTATAATCTTTCACAGGAAGATGGTCCTCTAGGTCTTTAATATGTACACCACCTGCATCATCAATATGGTTAGAGAGGGTCAATGTCCTACTCATACTGATGGTTATCCTTTAAGATTAACAATAATTCAAGATATTCATAAAAGTAATGTGAGGGTTCTAATACGTCATGTACTCCACCACTACAAGAGGTATCAGTATACGCAACAAATATATATATATATAAATGTATGCCTAGCAAAGTGTGTGAGGATCATCATATGTAGTGGTCATCAAAATGTGGAATATAATTCATAGAAAACCTGGCTAGCTCAGCAGTCTCATACTACGAAGATTCGCCGGCATGTCCAACACTACAGTAGATTTACATGAACAACTCGAGGCGGCACAACACATGAGTCAGATGAATTACGTCACACGATTTATTCATGGAGTGACTATTTACAACATCTAATCCCGAAATTGATGTAACACGTATTGCAAATTACTTATATCGATTTATGCACCACTACCTAAACTGTAAAACCCGTATCCTAGTCCGTACCGTTCCATAGACTCCCACGATCCTCTCTATCGAATTCTGGCAAATCTTGACCTGTAGTCAGTGTTTACACATAACCCTAAGTGGTATCCCGTAGATCTAAGTCGACTCAACCTAAGACTTGTACCCTAGCGACCGCACCGTCGCACGATTCCAACGCGGCATTTTGCGCACCGAGGCAATACCTAGGTCAGGAGTTGTGGGCCCGTGTACATTTCAAAGAAACGCCATGCATTAAGAATTCTGAGAGAATCTCTACAACCCATCACATTAATCAATCAATCACAAGTCAAGTACAACCCATCACTCAACCCATCACACCCATACCTTACATGTCACCTCTCTTACACAACCTATACCTCTCTTACACAAGCTACCCCCAAAGTCAACCCTTACATCACTCCATCCATCACTCTATCCATTACTCCATCTATCACTCCACCCATCACCTCTCTCTTACAACCACCCTCTCTCTCTCTTTTCTCTACCCATTTTCCAAGCAACCAAGAGGTTGGCCGTCGAAGCATTCCAAGAGAGAATAGTGTTTTGTGTGTGGCCCACTTCCTACCCCAAGATCCCTCATCCTAGCCCTTCAATCCTCATCACCTCCATCAAAGAGAGAGCTAAGGAGTTTGGCATTCCATCAGACTAAGAAGATCCAATGTTGGGTGTTATAGGTTTAGATTGTGCCTTTTGTGATTGACCAAGTGGGGCCCACCGATTGATGGTGTGGATCCTATTTGGAACCCCCTTTGATGTATGTTCTGTAACCTAGAGGGGCCCATAGTGGCGGGGTCCCTCCATCTCATGATTTCTCTCTCTCTCTCTCTCTCTCTCTCTCTCTCTCTCTCTCTCTCTCTCTCTCTCTCTCCTTTTGTGTATGTTAGCCCACCTTGATGTATGATCCACGTTGTCCACTTTGTGGGCCACACCACTGCCCAAGCGGGGCCCACCTCGGTGTCATGGCTGGGGCCCATTCTAACTGTCCACTCGGATCGGCCTAGACGACAGGGAAAAACACAAATATCAACTTGATACAAGCTGGTGGGCCACATGTGTGGACCCACCAAATGTATGCGTTTCATCCTTACCATCCACCATCCAGCCATGGACGGTGGAGCCTACTTTGATATGTGTGTTTCATCCCTGCCGTCCAGGTGTCCTGGAGGTGGGGCCTGCTATGATATGTGCGTTGTAATCACACCGTCCGTCCATCTATGTGCACCCCACAAGATGTGGGTGTTATAATCACATTGTCCATGCACCAGCTATATAGTTGTTGTATTGGTAACAGCAAGTTCTATGGGTCCCGCATAATGTATGTGGGGGAAATCCACACCGTCCAGCTCTTTTGACGGTGGGACCCACCCCTACGTATGTATTTTGTATCAACACTGTCCACCTATGTGGACTTCACCCCCAGCAGCAGAACAACTACTAGATTTAACGTCAGCAATTTGGTGCTGACACGAGGTATTTGTTATATCCTAACCATCCATTCATTGGACGTTGACCCCACCATGACAGCGTGTGGGGCCCACCTTGAGTTAGTGTGTTACATCCACACCGTCCAATCCATGGACGGTGGATGTAGATTGGCTGGTGTACCTCACACCAGCTATATAACTGCTATACTTGCAGCAGCTGCAAGTTCCGTGGGCCACGCACTGATGTATATGTTTGGTCACACCGTCCAGATAGATAGATGGTGGGCCACACCGTGATGTATGCATGATATCCAACCATTTATCAGGTGGACTACACCATAAAAACCAGTGAGGGATTGATCGTCCACCATTGAAATCCTTTTTAGGAGCACAAAACTTCTAGATCAATACGATATTTGTTCTTCCTCTTAAACCAGGTCTTTGTGACCGTATGAATAGATTGTATGGAAAATAAATGTTATGGTGGGCCGTGGGAATTCTAACGGCGGAAAACATTATCTTCATTGTTATTTGTGGTATGGTCCAGATGATATTCTGTTATGATTCATTTGGGTAATGCTCTAAAATAATCTCTAAATATAGATGAATGGTGCAGATAGTCCAGTTAGGATGGTGGGCCCACTTGATGTATATGAGGCCCATTGTTGAGGCCCATGTGATGCGATGCACTTGATGTATATACGGCTCATTGTGATGTATTTGAGGCCCAAATGAGATGTATTTAATTCCCATCATAATGTATATGTGGCCCATGAGTGAGGCCCAATGTGATGTATATGTGGCCCATGAGTGAGGTCCATTGTGATGTATATGTGAACCATGAGTGAGGCCCATTATGATGTATATTGGCCCATATGATGAGGCCTGATGTGATGTGTATGAGGCCCATTGAGAAGTATATTAGGCCCTTATGTGAGGCCCATTGTGATGTATATTGAGCTCTTGTTTGAGGCCCATTATGTTGTATGTGAGGCCCTTATGTGAGGTCATGGGCCTCACTATACATTTAGCTCTATGTGGGTCATTCCTTGGGAACAATGTTGGTTAAATGTCCACATTGATGGGCAATGATGGTTAAATGTCTACATTGTGACCTTCCCTTAGGCCTTATTAGGCCCATTCTCATCATTCTCTAAGAGGGTTAACCCAAATCATTGGGGCCCATTTCTATTGTATGGTCTATCATCGCTATAGACGAATGGATCTGTGCTATCGAATTTGGTATATCCACAGTTGAGGGTTGATCCTTATGTTATGATATAGATTGGTTATTCATCTATGGACCCCGTCTTACATATAGGCCGATTATCGACGCCGATTATGAGTATGTGACAGCATAGCATCACGATACATTCCCATACGCATCATCTGCATGATTGTTATGAGATATGTTTGACCATTGCATATGCCATAGGGTAGGTTGTTTATGAGACTTCCTGATAGGCAGAGTCATCCCACATGAGCGCATGATATGCGCATGATTGATGCATAACTGGATTATGTGACTCATGCATCTTGCATTGTGTGTTATGATTGTTGTACGCCCTAGCGACATAAGGGCTGTAGCCTCCGAGGTATAGCGCGGATGGCAGGATTGGATACCAGAAATCTTTTCTCTACATGGGGTGTTATAGATGCCTCTAGGTGAAATTTTCTAAACCTTTATGGTACCAGGAGGTCACTCCAACATCTAGACCAAGTAGATGTATGAGCGCACGAGGGCCATATACCAGTAGGTCGCATCTCCCACTATATCGTGGTCGGTTGGTAGGGGTGTGGCCTTACCCGCCTGAGAGGAGGGGGTAAAGCTAGGCTGAGTTTGACCAGCTCAAGGAATAGGTCCACTATCGACAAGCCAAGCCCGATATTAGTAGGCGGATAGTGAGATCTCTTCTACTCACCTTGTTACGCTTGATGTGGTAGCAATCTGGTTTGAAGTGTACTAGGCCCTGGTGATTATCCAAAGAGAACTGTACTGATATATGATGCTCCATAGATGAGCTAGTTTAATATATGGATTGGTATGCTTGAGATGCATCTTACACATGACATTGGCTATGTAGCCCTTACATTGCATCGCATGGCCTTGGTGTGGCCGACAGCATTCATGCGCAGGTGACTCTAGGTCATAGTTGAGCAGGAGCAGGAGCATGCTGCAGAACTTCTGGAGTTTCTATCATTATTATCTTTATATTTCCCTTTATGCTAGTTGTACTTAAAGTTTTTATTATAGTGGATATGTGGTGATGTTTCTGGTTGTTATTGTTTGTGGGTTATGCTTATGGTTATGCTTCTTGCGAGATAAATGTACATCAAAAATTCTCCTTGTAGGATCCTAAGATCGGAATCTAGTGTATGGGCTCTGGGAACCAAGAATGGGGTACTATGGAGGCTGTCGGTGCTAATTCAGCGATCGAGAATTTTGTGAGCCCGGTTTTCGAGTTTGGGGTGTGACACAAACCCATGAAATTACGCGTCGACCAAGAGGGTCTCTACTCTGATCGCATTACGTCCATGATAGAATAATTGACTCACTAGTTGTGATACCTTTAACACATCACTTACACCAAAGGGAAATAAATTGAATCATGGGATTTTTGGAATTCCAAGGCACATACCCAAGCTGTAAAGGGAGGTAGCACAAGGCTAACATAATAAAGGAGAAGATTAGTAATAAGCTAACTCAATAAAAGAGAAGAATAGTATAAGTGTTATAATGTTTAAAACACATTTTATACCTTATTTGTCAAATTTCATCTCATCAAAACATCTTAGCAATTGATCTTCAAGTTGGTTCAAGACCAAGGTTCAAGCCTAGCTCAAGTTGAAGATCAAGCTCGATCTACTAAAGTTCTAGTAGAAGATCAAGTTCCTTAGAGAAGTTCAAGACTCTAATCTACTTCAATTCTATGAAGTTCAGTCCATACATGTATTATAAACCCTAAAAAGATCTTAGGTTTAGGTGCTTTCAAAATATATTTAAAATTGGGATTTTATACTTGTATTTGGTTGAGTTTCAACCAGCTTAAGTTTTAGCTCAAGCAGCCTAAGAATTTCTCGATCAGTCATAGCACAAACCAAGTAAAATAGAAAAATTTGTTACTCCCTCGACCAGTCGAGTGGTCTCCTCGACCAGTCGAAGGTCATTCTTCAACCAGTCGAGTGTTTCTCGACTCGAAGTCCAACAACTAAAAACATTCAGATTTTGGCATCTTCGACTAGTCGAGCAGGGCCTTCAACCAATCGAAGATCTATTAAATCTTATCCCACTCAAATCTAAAAATCCATATGAACAAAATTTGGTACTTAGACGAGTCAAAGAAATAACTTATTTGCCTATAAATTGATGTTCTTTCTCAATCCGAAAATGCATTCAAGTCTACAAAAATCCTTCTGCAAGAGAGAGAAGAGCCTCAGTTATTGTCAAGCTATTGATCAGTATTTATAAATCATTTTTTATAGCTTCTTTTGTTTAATTCCTTAATCTCTAATTCTATCATTCTGATTCTAAAAAGAGAGAGAATACTCATCTATTTGAGATTTAAAGGAATTAATATAAGTAGCATTTGGTTTAAATTTAATTAAAATCAATAGAACCCTATACCTTTTATATCGGACTAAACATTGAACATTCGTCATTCAAGAAAAGCGGCTCTACAACTACAAGCTTCTTCTACGGTGAAGATAAGTATACATTTACATTTTGTATTTGGTTTTTCTGATATAGTCAGAAAATCTCATTGTTGGTTTTTCTAAGATAGGTGTTGGTTTTTCTGAGATAGCCAGAAAATTTCAGTGTTGGTTTTTCTGAGATAAGCTAGAAAATCTCAATGAGGGTTAGTATTTGTGATAGCTCGGTAAAATCACAACGGTATCAGGTTTTAAGGTGACCCTATGAAAATCTTATTCATAGTGAAAGCCAAAATTACCTAATAAGTAATTTTGGGAGTGGAGTAGGTGTGGATGTTTGAGAACAGTTGTTAACACACCGAACCATAATAATTCTTGGTGTTGTGGTGAATGCTTTTATTATTTTTGTGGTAAATAATTATAATTCATTTTATACTAAAGTGGTGAATGTTCGTAACAGATAGTTTTATCTATTCTTGCTCAGTTTGGAATTTTGATTCTTATCATATTCGTGAAATAAGGTTGTCCTGCTTAAACTTATTTGGGTGAAGGTTGTCCTACGAATTAATTTGAATTAACAATTCAATACTAGTGCAGTTAAGATCTCTGATTTATTTACTTGTTCAGCACTTTATTTGATTATGTAGCATAGTCTTATTCCCTCCTCCCCCCCCCCCCCCCTCCCAATCTAGGACTTCTTAACCCTAGGTATATATCCATGTAGAAAAGCTTATACATGAAAAGCTTCCACATGAATCACCACATTGCTTGAGCAAGAGGGAAACACCAAACATATGGAGAAGGAAGAGGGCGTCTAGACTTGTCCTTTTATTTCTCCACTTTGCCCTTTTCTGACAATCTTTCTTTAAATATAATTTACCTATTGTGTCAAGGTCATCGAATAGAGTCAGGTATATGATTTTCTTAGTGATCCAAAATTTAGATTGGCTTATCTTAAAAATTCTCCCTACAAGTGCCAAAACGAACTTTATTTCAATTAATGGTTTACACACGATGATCAAGGCCTAATTTTGAGAGAAAGGTGTAGTTAGGATAGACAAACAGTTGGACAAAATTTGGTGGTTGATTGATGGTGAAAAACCCTAATTCTAAAATTTTACCTTTTGTACCAAAAGGAAGGAACTGGCTTTAACCTTCAACGGTGTAAGATTATAGATCAGAGCCTAAATATTGTATAACCTCATAATCGTATAAGACTAAAGTGTAGTCTAAATTTGAGTTGCGATGGACGGAAGAAAGTGGTTAAATCGGAATATCCATATTTGTAAGGAGTTGGTAGGCCTCGAAAGGATAACTCCACGCCTAAGGAAAAGCCTACCAAAGTGGGGTATTTATATTTCACACTTGGTCCATATTATGGGCAATCCAAGTTTTTCATATGAAGAAAAATATCATACTATAACTACCGATGAGTTTTCTTCACTCGATGGACACTAAAATCAACGGTTAAGGGGTTGATTTGTCAATTGGTTCACTTTTACAATGATCTAAGGGCTGAAATTTAACATGTACGGTTAATTTATGATACATAAACATGGTATAAAATTTCACACTAAACAGACCGTAGAGACCATGTGATCTAGAATTCAAGGGTCTAGGTTAATGGCATTTTCGTAATTATTGTTGATATGAGAGTTTTGTGAAATCTAATGGTTCTACATGGTTATAGGCATATTTCTAAGTAATTCTTATAAAAGAACTTATATCTAAATCATTATAAATAAAGAATTATTCACCAAATTAATTAAGGGAATGTACATATATCAACCAATATAATGGATAGTCAGATGACATGTTAAGAATAGAAAAACTTGATGGTTAGTACTATGATCATGTATGTAAACGGGTGTACAGTTAGTTTTGTAACTGTATGATCACAAGTGGGTTTTTGGAGTGATCAAGAGGCAAAACATATACACCGTTAGATTCAAGTGACTTGTTCACATGTGTAAGTTTCTCATATTGTAGTTTTGATAGGGGATTAAGCATATTCAAAGGTGGTGAATAAGATGAACGGATTAGAATCTCAATTTGATATGTGTACGAACGGATGCAGATATCAAGTAGTTACTTTACTATGATTGGGTGGTCCAAACTCAAAGTGGACAGTCGGATGGCTTGATTTATGGATGGAGATTATTCCCAATAGTCAGACTCATGTTGGAGAATAGATGTAAGGTTAGGATAGCTAGATTGGTATCGTACACATATACATAATGAGTTAATTTCATAGTAACACTCGAGAGTTTTCAATACTTGGGTATTGAAAAGTTCGGGGTGTTACAACATCCAACTGAAAAAGTATCAAACAATTTTTAGCATGCCCATTGGGACTAAACACTACTTGGTTGTCATAAATATTCACTTTGCACCGGTCGTGCAAAAATGAACAATTTTTGGTACAACCGATGGGACCAAAATACTTGGTTGTCATAAAAAGCCAATATATTCAGGTATCTCTATATTGCAAAACATGACTCAAAGAGGTGGTCGCAGTAATTCTACAACTCATGAAACTCCATTGGTTGATGAGGACTTGCAAGCACAACTAACACCTGAGTTGTTATCGAACTTGAAATTGCATGGAGTAAGATACCACAACTATGTGCGGAAGCTTGGTAGAGCTATGGAATAGATGGATATGTCCTAAAGGGGGGTGATTAGGATCAAATAAAATTTATGCCTTTTAACAACTCAATTTCTTACTTAAACTAATATGCCAATTAAACTAAGCAAGGTAATTTAACACTATGCCTTCTAAGCCAATAGTGGGTCCAATCACATAGACCACTAGAGATATGTCAATTATACAATTAGTCTCTAATTGATAGTATCTTGTGTGTTCATTATAACTTAAGTACCTAGCATTCAATTCAATTAAAGCATTCATATGATTTACCTAATCAAACACATAAGCAGGAGTCAAAATGTATGCAATTCACAATCGCAAATATAAGAATGTATAGTGGTTCAGTTTTCCCATTCCACTCCTAGTGGACACACTCTCCCTGAGTGTACTAGATTTCACTATCAGAGGTAGTAAAGCAGGTTCACATCTAACCTTTATAGCCTTACTGGAATACCCGACTCAACCTATAAGTACGACTGATTGGTTAGTAGATGAGACTCACCTTCCAAAATAAAATCCAATAATGCATGCATGTACAATTCAAATACTCGAGAGAATCCCTAATAGTATCTAGGAGGTACACCCCTCGTAATGCAACCGTAAATAACCAAAACTGATACCATGATGACCACCTCGATGAGATGAATCCAACAATAATTTCCACTCATGGGCACGTGACCCCAAATGCATGTTATGGCATGAAGAACCCACACTTTTTATGTGCAAATATCTATTAAATTATATATGAATGACACCATCATGAGGTAATGATGAGCTCATATTTGAAACAATTCCAATTAAGATTAGTATAAATTAAATATAGACTTAAGTGTAAGTTAACCTAATCCATGCCTCATAAAACTCAATTTAATGAGGTAGGTAACTTTATTAGCTAAAAGTCAAGGCTCTTCCTTAAATCAAGGAGAGCCATGACACCTAGCTTATTTTGATTAAATAAATACTTACTATAATGTTACATGGAACCTACTTAAGGAAGATAAAACTAGTTAATTAGCCATTAATAAAGTAAGGACCCTAAAAGTCAAAAGTTTTCCATGTTTCAAAGAGATCATGCCACCTCACCAAGTTCTAGAATTTCATTAACCCCATCTAGAAGATCATTAAGACTCTCTAATCAAGCCCTAACAAGATATATGTGGTTAACAATTGAATTAATAAAGCATATGTGAAGAAAGTGAACAACACAATCCCTTAAATTAAGGAGATGTGTCCACATGGCTAGGATATTTCTAGAAAAAAGGTATGGAGGCCATTTATGATGAGCTAAAAAGTCCCAAATTAGGGGATTACCATGGGACAATCTTTCATGAATCAATGAGGGCCATACACCTCACAGATTATAAGATTAAGCAAAATGATTAAGCTCTTGTCTATATAAAGTAGGCATGGTTGAAACTTTAGGCACTTAGTGCCCAAACTTCCTACATCCCTTAGCTATTTTCCAGCCCTCTGTAAGTCTTTAAACCACTCTCCAAATAACTCCAATTAACTCATTAACTCTAAGTTAAAACATCCCTTACAATTAAGGCCATCCAACCATTTAAGGAAGATCATCCCTCTATCAAGGTAAGTACTCTCCCATTTATTTCTTTTGTTATCCTCATTTTATGCTAAGTTTATTCTCTTATTGATATATGTGTGTTCACACGTCATCCTAACAGCCCAATGGTTTGGATGGTCCAATAGATATCACAATTAGCCTCAATTCAATGGCTAGGTGGGACCCACTGATCATGGCCCCACCATGATATTTATTAGCCATCCATCATACTTAGGAGGTAACAAGGAACTCGATGTAGGGATCACACAAATACCATATTGATCTGACATTGTGGCCCACTTGGATGTTGGTGAAGAGTCCATGATATGAAATTGATGGGCCCACTGAGATGGCTAGTCTCTCACACTCACACATGCACATCCATGCACACAGGTGCACACATTCTTTTTTAAAAAATGAGAGAAAGGCTAGATGGTGTTGATGCTAGCGTCCCTGCTGCTTTTGAAAGCAAGGCCTGTGGGACCACAACATGCCCCACCATGATGTATGTATCTAATCCACACCATTCATCAGATTTTTCAAATCATTTTAACCCTTGGTCCGAAAAAAGAATTCTATCCAGATCTAGGGTAGGCCACACCATAGAAAACAGTGGTAATAGTGACATCTACTATTAAAACCCATTAGGGCCCACTGTGATGTTTCTATACACCTAAACATATTGAATATTGGACTCATTGGACCTGTCATGAGTCAGAGAACCTAATAGACGAAGTGGATCGTCATCATGTGGGCCTCACCTATGAAAAATTAAAAAAATAAAAAATAAAAACACTGGATGCTCTTGCTGTCAGCATCCAAAAGACGCTGCAGCAAGCAGCGTCCTGCTAATTTTGAAAAGGCAGGAAGTGTGGGACCCACTATAGACGCCACCATGATGTATGTATCCAATCCACACCGTCCATCCAATTTTCCAAATCATTTTAGGCCTTGGGCCGAAAAATGAATCTAATCCACATCTCTGGTGGACCACACCATAGAAAACAGTAGTAATAATGATGCCTATTATTTAAACATTTTAGGGCCTGCCATGATGTTTCTGTACACCTAAACCTACTAAATATTGGGCTCATTGGGCCCACCGTGACTTGGAAAACCTGATAGACGGAGTGGATCGTCCTCATGTGGGCCCCACTTATGGAAAAACAATAAGAATATTAATAAAATAAAATAATAAAATAATATATCTCTGGTAGGCCTAGATTTGGGCCTCTCAATAACTGTATGTTCTCCTCATCAAAGCACAAATCAAAACCCATATAAGTCCACCATGAGTACTTCGGTATGTATTAGACTTAGGGCCACCGTACATTACTGGAATTTGAGGCCCAACATCATGGATATCTTGATTAGTCATGCTAAGCACCTAAACCAACCAGTACCATGCAGCGACCAAATCATGAAGTATGCAATTAGATTGTTAGTAGAGCATTCATACATAAGAAGGGAGGTTGGTTCATAGAAATGAGTAATAACTAAAATCATGATCAAGTATCCTAGTTTAGGAATTACAAGGACTATAATTTGCTTAGCCCTAATCAAGCAAGAAGGGTAAAGTACTTCCTTGTCAAAAGTACCAAGCTATGAGGCCACAAGTTGACAGCACCATGTAGGGATTGGCTACCCAGGTATGCAATTCTTTAGTAATCTTGCACCCTTCATAGGGGCATACCTTGAGTTCTAGTTATCCTTGAGTTGCTTATCATGTAGCATCACCATACATTCCATGGCATGACATATGATAAGAATTAGTATCCTAATTCTTTACAACACCACAGATTGACCGTATTATGTAATCTATTGTCAAATTATGATAAGGATGATGATATTAAATCATTGGACACTGGAAATATGAAAATCGTAGGGGATGATGTGCCCCTTAGGTTGAGAGACCCTAAACCCCAATGGTACCTAGGAATGCCTCACCGTTGGGGCGGGTGAATATATGGGTCATATATTTGACTCCCACTGACGAGGCCAGGTTGAGAAGGGGTATGTCCGACTCACCTTAGGGATGAGGTGGCAAACGGGGACTGGTTTTACCCGCCAGTGAGGAGAAGCGCGAACAAGGTCCACTATTAGTGTACACAATGGAGGTTGTAACCCCACTAGTGGGTAGCGAGGTCGATTGCTGGTGTCTAGTGCATGGGCATCGACCCTGGTGGATCCTAAGTACCAACAGTATATTGATCATAATTGAGATGATGATGTTCAGGAGTAGTACAGTCAAGTCAGTGGTGGGAGGACTATTGGAAAATATTTCTATGGCTAGCATATAGTTATTTTATGCATCTCACACATAATCAACCTCCATCATTCATTAAGACATCACTTTGCATAAGTTATCTCTTTTGACAGCTCTTTCATTATATCTTTCACATTAGTTTATCTTGCATACTTATCATGAGGACTTTACACTTGTTAAGTTATAAAACATATTTGTCTTTTAACCACCCAGGTAAAGGATCTAAAGAAGAAAAGCAAGCAGCGACCACGAGTTAGGCGTCACATCGGGGGATTGATTTGACTTTTGGAATTTTAAATTGTATATGATGTATATATATACGTATCACGCAAACAGATGATGTACTTTTAGAATTTTGTAGTACCCAATTTACTTGTGTATAGATATTACCTATCTTGTCTCTGATGTTCCTCTTTTGTGAATAATGAATGGTAAGATCTATCCCTGACATTACCTTATCAGATGCCAATCTTAAGACAGTGTGTGGGCATTGGGTACCAATCCTAGAGTTTGGTTTGTCACAGCCAGATCAGGTAGATATAGTTGTCGTACAAGGCTTCCGGGTCTGGGTTGTGAAACCTACACATACTCACCCATATCAATGCCCTACACAAGGACTTACCACGTACTCACTCGTGTTAGTGGCCTACATAAGGACTTACATAGTGTACACTCCTGTCGGAGGCTCCTACAAGAGACTTTAGTCAGTTTTCTATTAGCAAACCAACAACTTTGGTCATAATCCAAGAACCTACATTTTCTCCTGCCGAAGGCTCCCATAGAGACTAACACGTACACACCTATGTCTACTGAATTTAGCCCTACACAAAAGCCTGTGTCCTATATAATAACTTATCAAATTTGGGTTACAAACTCTTATCCTCAATCTTACATGAGGAAAGAGAGTATGGACTCACTAATTGACACTTGTTGAATTGAGCCCCTTTGACACATCATCTCAAGTTGTTTAATCAATGCTCTTTCGTACTTTAATCAGCTCCGATTTTTCTCCCCCGATCGGTGATGTCAATGCTTTAACTCTAAGATCAAACACCTTACATATAATGCTCTATTGAGGTGACCAAGGTGATGAGAGGATCATAAAATCTCTTAAAACTAATAGGATAGTTGAAATCTGAGGAGATTCACGTAGAAGGATCTTCTAGAGGATTTAAACAAATGATATACCAATAAGGTTGGGTTTCATCTCTAAAAATTAGTGGAGTTCAAGTTCATCTTTAAGGTAGAGGTTGGAATCCTCATTAAAGTGTTAATATCAAGCAAGATGACTTAGAACTCATGACATTAGAGGTAAGGATGTGGAATATCAATGTGGAGTCACATAGCCTTCTATTACACCAAAAACTCCTCGTTTTGCCCAAGAATTAAATTCCCTTTTATAAGAAATTGATTTGCAACATCTATAAAATGACTATTTAATGGCTCTGTGTTGAGTGTGAAATATTACAAATTTTCCCTATTTATACCTTGGTTTTATAAACATTCTAATGCTTAATTAATTTAATTATGTATGTTTCATGTGCGAGGTGATTTCAAGAGCTTAAGGTGAAATCGATGCCAAAAGAAAGATTTATACTCAAAAGATTACTAAATAAAGATTTGGAGATTTGGAAGTCATTAATGAAGAATTCACATGCTAAAGATCTAAGAAAATCAAGTGAGAATGAAGAAAATCAAAGATTTGAAGTGAAGAAAAGGAATCCTGAAATTATCCCGAAAACAAACATATTCCTGAATTATCCTGAAAAAACATATTCTAAAACTCTGAGTCTATTTTGAGAAACTATGCAAAGTACTTAAATTTGAGGCGGTTTAAACTCTGAGCCTATTTTAGAAAACTATGCAAAGTGCATAAATTTGAGGCGGTTTCTAAAATTTTTCGAACTTAGTGTGAAAGTTGGAGTTCCACAACTATAAATAGGACTCCCTAGGATGCTCCAAAGCATCTTCTAGGGTTTGAAAAGGTCTCAAGGAGCATACACAAAGGTGGAGCAGCTACCAAAGAGTTTTTCTTCTTCCCTAGTTTATTTTTCATGCTTTGTTTAAGAGATTTGGTTTTAATCATGTCTATGGTTGGCTAAACCTCTTAGCTAGGGCTAAGAGGTGCAGCTTATAGCATGTTTGGATATTTATTTTTCTTTGATTCTTGTTCTTATTGAACTTTATTGAATTCTAGCTTAACATTAAGGGAATATTTTCAATTTTCTATGATTTATTATGATTCAAATTACAATAGATATTGTGATAGTTCTGGATATCTTCTTTTCCTATTTTGAGATAGTGAGATTGGTAAATCCCATTGTTCGTCATCGTCTCCTGGGCATGGTAGGGTGATGGAATCCCTTCCAATCATCACAATTCTCCTCCATTAAGAATTAGGTCAATGAAAAGTTCAGATTTGATTTAAATTGTTTTATTTTCCAATTGGATAGGATAGGATAGGACTCCAATTCCAATTGTATTCCTTAAATCAAGTAAGGTAGTATCTTGATAGCTATAAGTGGATCCTTAGCACCCTAGTTTCCACCTTTAAATTTATAAGTTTTAATCAACATTATTCACCATTACTCTCAATTATTTAGATTTCAATTTAGATCTTTTTCTAGTTCTAGTTCTAGTTATTTTCAAAATACGTACAAGTTTAGTCCCCGTGGATTCGACTTCTGTCTTACCGAGTTATTACTACATCGCGTCCCTACACTTGGGGTTGTGAACAAGTTTTTGGCGCCATTGCCAGGGACTACGGGCTACATTTTTATGATATTAATTAGTTTTGAAATTAGGTTAAGATTAGGGTTAATTTCTACTTTATTTTTAAGTTAGGATTTTTTTCTGAAATTATTTTTAAAAACTAACATTATTTTCTGTTTTGTAGGATCCTAACATAGCTACTCCAATCTGGTAACTTCTTTCCAATTCTCTCTTTCTTTTCTAGATTTCTTATTTGTTATAGGTTTTATTTTTATTTTTCTTAAGTTTAGTTTATTTAGTTACTTGAGGACTGCGAGTGTTTCATGCCCAAGTGGGTTCATGACAACACTCGACATCTCTTCAGTGAAGGAGGATTAGTCGAATGGTTGCCTATCCATCACAAGATTAGACACCACTTGAGACCCTCTGAGTCAATAAAAGTGATAGCCGCAAATTAGCCTCAACCTCCAGTTGAGGAAGTTCAAGATGAAAATAAGGTGCATAATGCTCCCCCGCCTCGTACTCTACGAGTTTATTTACAACCGACGGGGGTGAGTACACCTTCCTGCATGATATTTCCATTGAATGCAGGAACTGTGGATATTAAACTAGGGGTAATTCAACTCCTCTCTAAGTTTCATAGACTAGAATCTGAAAGTCCATACTTGTATATGAAAGAATTCGATGAAATCATATCTACATTACACTTCCCAAACGTGTCTGAGGACATAGTTAGACTGAAATTATTTCCTTTCTCTTTGAAAGAAAAGGCAAAGTCGTGGTTACATTCCTTAAGACCAAGGTCCATTGACACGTGGGCTGAGATGACAAGGGAGTTCCTTAAAAATTTCTTCTCCTATCATAAAACAAATACCTTAAGGAAAGTAATCATGAATTAGGGATGGTTAATTAGGCCGAAACCTTCAGTAGATGGATGGTTAGTCAAGCTGAGAGCATGAATAGGATGATGGCCATTATTGTTGAATGAATGCCTGGCATACATCAGCAAACTATGCCTCAGCTTGTGATACCACAATAGTCTATGCCACAACCTGTTGTGCCTCAGTAGACTATGCCCCAGCCTATTGCTAAAGTAATCTCTTTTGGGAATTTGGCACTAGCGCAGTAAATACCCCTAGCACCCATTTTATGATGGAATAAGCCTCCTACTCAAGTACAGGAAGCGTGGACAATTCCTTCCCCCATTGAAATCAAAAAATTTGAATAGGAGAACATGAATTTCATTCCTGAAGTCAGGAATCAAGTACCTATGAGCTAGCCATTTCTCATAAACCAACCGTACAATGGGGAACAATACCCAGTAGGTCTTAACCCACCTCCAATGGCCGAACCTCGTTTAGTTGACCATGACCAAATTCTCCAAGTGTTCTAAGAAGTAGTAGGTCAAGTTATTGGCCGAACTACTACTCTTGTCTATCACAAACCGTATCCTGATTAATCGACCAAATCCTTTACCGAGGAATTATCAACCTGATTTTACATATTTACAGGAGATACTGGCCAATCGACAATAGAACATATCAGTCGATTTACCATGCAGTGTGGCGAACTTGCTAACAATGACTATCACAAGTTACAATTGTTTGATCTTCATTAACTCTAGTGGCTTTCACTTGGTATTCAAATTTGCATCCAAATTCTTTTTAAACATGGCAAGAAATGGAAGAAAAACTCCATGCTCATTTCTTCTATAGGGACGGGAAAATTTTTATGTCCAATCTGGCGCATTTTCAATAATTACCTGGAGAATCAATTAAAAATTATATCGGCCAATTTAAAATAGCAAAAAGCTGATGCAAAGTAGTCACGATTGAGGCCAAATTTGCATAACTAGCCCAGGATGGTCTAGAATTCAAGCTTCATAAAAAATTTATCGAAACAGAGTTCGTTGACATCTATGATTTAACAAGAAAAGTATCGATATAAAGCCTTGCTTCAAAAAGGGACTAGATAAAAGAACTAATCTGTCGGGACATATTATTATGACCCCAATTATGATGTAACAGTGGCCAAGGTAGTACTCAAATAGGCACTTGTTTTTTCTGCATTGGTCAAGACAGAGGTGACTACGTCAACCACACACAAGTCTTAAAAGACCTATACCTTTTATATCACCCAGGCTAATGAAATCTTTAACATAATTTTGGCCGAGAATTTTATTTATGTTCTTATTAATCATAAGATACCAACAGTTGAAGATTTGAAAACGACTAATTATTGTAAGTGGCATGGAACTCGGTCTCATTCTACTAATAAATGTGTTGTTTTCAAGAATGCCATTCAAGATAACATCAACAAAGGATTGCTAAAATTTCCTAAAAATGAAAAGAGGCAATGTTAATTGATAAAAATCCATTTCTAGCCAATATCAAGATTAACATGGCAACGGTCGATCCTCATAAACTGATTCAACCATGACGAAATGTTGATTTTGGGTCCAAGAATGACAAAGGAAAAGGGGGTCAACTCAAAGGAAAACCTTAAATGACCTGGCGAATGACTATGAGCATAGAAGTATAGCTAAGAATATCATCGTTGAATTTATGTGATTAATGTGCAAGGCCAATTCGGGCAATCAAGTAGTTCCCTCGGCCAAATACCCAAGCAAATGATCAAATCAAACCATGGCTTAAGGAAAAGATGAAGACAGAAGACTCTTGTCTACAATAAGGGGAACTTTGATATCCTTCTTACTGTCCTCGACCAGCCCCAAAGCTAGGGCAAAGGATGGTTAGACCTCCCCCTACCCGAGAAGGAGTTTGGAAAAGTGTCTGTAACACCTCGAACTTTTCAATACCCGAGTATTGAAAGTCCCCGAGTGTTACCATGAATTTAATCTATTAGGTACACATGTACAGTACCAATCTAGCTAACCTAACCCTACATTCATCCTCCAACATGAATCTGACCGATTAAGAATGATCTTCATCCATAACTCAAGTCATCCGACCGTTGATCATGTTGTTTGATATATATACCTTCCCTTGACTAAATCGGTGAATAACTCTTTATCGACAATGATTTAAATGTAAGTCCTTTTGTAAAAATTGTTTGGAAATGTGATATAACCATGTAGAACCATTAAATTTCACAAAACTCTTAGATCAGCAATAATTACGAAAATGCCACTAACATAGACTCCTAAATTCTAGATCATATGGTTCCCACTATCTATTTAATGTGAAATTTTATACCATGCATATGTAGCATAAATTAACCATACATGTCGAATTTTAGTCCTTCGATCATTGTAAAAGTGACCCAATTAACAGATTAGCCCCTTAACCGTTGGAAACCTTTTGGGATTCCTGGTACATTAGAGAGGAATCAAAGTTGATCAAAATAAATCATGAGCTATAGTAGAAGATCAACTACCGAAAAACAAAATAGAGTTACAACGCTTTCTCGACCAGGTCAATTTCATGTATAGATTCCTTTCCAATTGTGCAGGAAAAACTAACATGTTTCCTCCATCATTGAAGGTGAAGATGAATTCAAATGGGAAGTTGAACATCAGATGGCTTTTGAAAAGATCAAGGATTACTCGATAAAGCCACTGGTGTTAATGTCGTCAATCAAGGATCGGCCATTCATGATGTATGTCGTGACCACTAGAGAGTCGATCATTGCCTTGCTAGCATAAGATGATAATGATTGGAAGGAACGAGTTGTCTATTATCTCAGTCAAATCTTGTTAGATATCGAAAGACGGTATTTTGCTATAGAAAAGTTATGTTTATCATTGTACTTTGCGGCTATAAAATTACGATAATATTTGTTAGTCAAATTAGTCAATGTCATTTCCATTGCTGATTTAATCAAATATATGTTGAATCGGCCAATTCTTAATGGCTGAATTGGAAAATGGGTTTTAGTTTTATCTAAATTTGATCTCAAGTATATATCACAAAGGGTAGTGAAAGGGCAGGCCATTGCAAATTTCTTGGTTGATCATCCTTCTAACATTGAAAATTAACTTCCTCCGGAAGTGACCGATTGATACATAGTACAGTTGTCACCATGGAAATTAATATTGACGATTCTAGAATCGATAAATCCTCAGGAGAATGAATCATATTTATCACCCCAGATAGAAAGAGACAGGAATATGCATTCCACTTAGAAATTGAATGCACTAACAATCAAACTGAATACAAAGCTTTGATAATTGGTGTTGAAATATTATTGGAGTTAGGTGTCAAAAATATATCATTAACAAGTGATTCAAAATTGGTGATAAACTAAATTACAGGAGAGTTTAAGTGTACCAGTAATGTGCTATTGTCATAGTATGCCTTAGCCACCCCCACTAGGGAATCAATACCAAGACCTCAGTGTTAAAACGAGGTATCTTTCACATAGATCAAGCCCCTTACTGATTACATATGTATCATGAAAAGGAAAATAGAAAAGGGCTCAGCCGAATAGGAATTCAAGCATATCTTGCCTTTAATTCCTTGAATTCGTTGAGGGCGCTCTCCTTCATTACTTCAGCATCTTTCCTCTGCTTCTTCCAAGATTTTCCCTCGGCCAAGGCACGATTAAGAAAACCTATGATAGTATCAATACGATGACTAAGGGAAATCACCTTATCCTCTGCATTCTTCTCATGAACACTACTTTCTTTTGACCATTCTTGATACATGTCAATTTGGGAGTCAATGAATTCTATGAGTTTTACAAAATGAGCGAGAATCCTCCCATAATAGAATCGCTCAACCTTTTTTATTACTAAGTCTAGTTCTTTGCGACGAACTTGAAGAGTTCGCAACACCATTTTGTTAAAGTGATGTTAATGATTCCAGTGGATTTCCTTTATGACACAGAGCATCAGTGGATTTCTAAATCTCGAACAATGTGGTGAAAAAGGTGTTCTTAATATCCTACAATCAGGAGAGAATATCAAACAATGCCTTAGATATTCATCGGTAGAGTCACCGATTTAATGTTTATGAAGAAAAGGGTAAATATTGAATAAAATGGAGAAATGAGCAAACCCATCAAGTAAAATTGTGTGGAATAGGATCCCACGATTATGTGTGCAGAAGTATATAAAAGCTATGAAATTATGGCTATGTCCTAAAGGGGGTGATTAGGACCAAATAAAAATTATGCCAATAAAACACAATTACCAAACTTAAACTGATGTGGAATTAGACTAAGTACGACAATGTAACTCTAAGGCTTCCAAGCAAATAGGAGGTCTAATCACATAGACTACAATAGATATGCTAATGAGGCAACTAGTCTATAAACATAATAGTATACATATGTGTGTGGAATGTGCTACCTATCTAATCCTAACATTCATCTAATCATGCATACATATAATTCAACAAATCATCACATATACATAATTAAACAAGTGCTCAAAGACAATCCCAAACACAAGCATGTATAGTGCTTCAGTTTCTCTACTCCACTCCTGAGGTACGTACTCAACCCATCAGTGTAACAGATTTCTCTATCAAATGTTTTAAACCGAGTTCACCTCTAAACTTCATAATCCTACATAAGGACTGGCTCCCTTGGAGACTTACATGGTTTTTTATAGGCTCCTCGTAAACCTCAGTCCTAGTCCAAGGACCTATGTTTACTCCTGTCAGAGGCTCATATAGAGACTAACATGTACACACCCATGTCTGGTGGCCTACATAAAGACTTAATTTAGGTTATACATAAGAACATAATCGAGTTTGACAATCAAACTCTTACCCTCAATCCTATACAAGGAAAGAGAGTATGGACTCATACATGACACTTATCGAATTGAGCCCCTTTGATGCGTTGTCTTGGGTTGCTTGATCGATGATATCCTATGGTTCAATCAACTCCCCTTTTGCTCCCTCGATCGTGATACCGATGTGTTGCCAATGCTTTAGCTCCAAAATCAAACACCTTACATGTGATGCTTCTTTACGGTGACCAAAGTGATGGGAGTTGGGTAAAATCTCCTATAACTAATGGTAGTTGAATTCCTGTAGGATTCTACTTGATGGATATTCTAGAGGTTGATAGGCACTATGATTTGCCAATAGAGTCGGTGTTTAAACTCTAGAGAAGGCTTAACATCATGATCTTCTTATAGATAAGCATGGAATGCTCATTAAAGTGAATAATCACTAAGAAGAAAGTATGAATCTCAATAAGCTAGAGCCTAAGAGGTTTGGTAGAGCTTGTAATGCACTAGGGTCTCTAAAATGCCAAAATCTATAATTTGTCCAAAGATCGTAATGCAATATATATAACAAAAATGCTCCAACGAATCTCTAATAGCTAGGCTTGATCGATTGAGCCTGACCTTTGATTGATTAAGCTAGGTCGAAAATAATCAAGAGAACTCGTTGGACTGTTTTGGTCATGTTCGATCAATCCAGCTTTTACTTAAAGCACTCAAACTTCACTCATATTTAGGCAAGAGCTTACTAGACATTTTTTCCCATGTTCATTCGATTAACTCGATCAATCAAGCTTTGCTCGAGCACACCACCAAGACCACTGGTTTGGACAATCTATATTTCCAGCAACTTGGGAACTTCTATAGCCTATCCTATTGTGGTCCAATTAGGCTCCTTAGGCTAAGGGACGATCATACAAGGTTTTCATATTATGGTAAGGATCATTTAGAGGTTTAGAGTTGTTTTAGGTCAAGGTCAGGGTGACTAAGGCACCTCAGTCACATGTTCTTTGCTCCTTAATGCTCCATGTCCTGTTGTGTCTTCGATCTTCAGCTTCCAAGGGCTCAACCGACTACATGACACACAAATCAGTGCACTAACATCATGATATGTGGTAAAAATCTCTTCTAAATAGGCATTTGCTTGAACAAGCGCAGAGAAGACTATAAAAGAAGACATGGTTGACCAAGAAAATGGAAGAAGTGCATATCTTAGAGCATGAATACAATGGGAAAAGTGCTACAATTTATAAGCATTGAAAGTGCATATGGTGTTTGCAAGTCAAGGCATCATAATGATTAGAATGCCTATTAATGGCATGCAAAATGTTTCCATGAAAGGGGAAACGAGTGGTCACAACGGTAGTTATTGTCGAGGGGTAGGCGTGTCATGCACCAGATTCGGTGACCGGAACTTACAAGAATCCCAATAGCCGATTCCGGCACTGACAGCCTCCATAGTACCCCATTCTAGGCTCTTGTCATCCATTCACCAGGTTCCGATCCTGGGATCCTACAAGGAGGATTTCTATAACACAATCTGATCCATAAAGAGCATACCCAAGATCATAACATAGTAACCACAGATAATAACTACAGGAACAGCATTACAAAATCCACTAAGAATTTAAACTTTTACAAGATACAAGGCGTAAAGGGAAATACAAAGAACTATATAGGGTCAATCTCCAAAAGTGTTCACTCCCCAAGTATAGGGTTGTGATGTAGTAACAAACTCAGTAAGACTAAGGTCGAATCCCAAGGGACTGAAACCAGTACGTAATCTGAAGCTAACTAGAACTAGAACTAGAATGAGATGAAATCTAAATCGAGTGTGATTTGAGGAATAATGTTGAAATAATTATCTAAAACTTAAAGAATTCAGAAATAAGAAACTAGGGATTCAGAGGATCCACTTGTAGAGATCAGGGAGATCTTTATGCCTGCTTCAAAAATCATGGAACTTAAACTGAACTTCCTCTGATAGAATTTTTAAAGAGATGAAAGGTATATGAATTAGAATGAATTCAATCACCAAACCATGCCCAGGAGACAAAGTCAACAATAGAATTAAACTAATTACCAACCAATCAGATGATTATGCAGGTTAGGAAGGATATCGCCATCCAACCATGCCTAGGAGACGATGGCGAACAACAGGGCTTCCTGACGTCATAATCAAAATAAGGAAAAAGAAATACTCAAAGCTATTGCAAACCCATTATAATTTCAGTCACAACAGACCATTAAAAGCTAAAAATATTCTCATAATAAAATAAAATCAACATCAGTTCAGTCTAAACAAAAGGCACACGCATAAATTCTCCTATCAGACTACAAGCTTCACCTCTTAGCCCTAGCTAAGAGGTCTAGCCTAACATGAACATGGTGAGGCTAAAAGTCTTTCAAAAAGTATTGAGGAAGAAATAATAAAAACAAAGAAGAAAGAGAAACAAACTCCCAGCCGGCTGCCCGTTGATCTCCTTCGAATTCAATGCCCTTCTCTTTCTTCTCCTCTCTCCTTTATAGAAGACCCAAGGCCGGTGGCTTGAGTCCATGCATCCTTCAGTCGGAAGCCTTTTCCCCCAGCATGAGATTTTTCGCAATCTGTTTCCGCAGCTACGCAAACAGTCGGTGCGTATCTTTGGAAACCAACATCCGTTAATTCATCTTTCAGCCAAAGAAAACCAATCTAAGACGTTCAGCCCTCTTAGCATCAGTCGGAACTTCCTTGGAGAGGTTTTGAATGGCCAGGATCATCGGACCGATTCTGGCCATGTCTACAAAATAGCCCGCAGCGTCTGGCCTCGGACGCGCTATCACAGAATGTGTAACTGACTATGCTGCGATGTCGGTGGGGCCCACTGAAGCTAATGTTTGAGAGATCTACTTCGTCCATCAGATTCAACTCTAAAAACCCATCAGGAATGGACGGTTCTTGAATGATTTCGGTGTGGTCCATAGGCTTTTTCACTACGCCGTCCGACCCGCATTTAGACAGTTGGAAATCGTCTTCTCAATGCCTTCTGGGATTCTGCCACCTAGGCGATGGTTACAGGGCCTTTTGGAGTCCACTAGATGGTCCAAATCGGACTGATCAATGCAGAGGGTGGCCCACAACATTCGACCGCAGGCTCTGTTGCGAAACAGAGCCTGCGCGTTTTAGCACTGTGATGGTCGGTGGACCACTGCTTGATGCCAGGTGTAGAATCCACTCCGTCCATTAGCTTCAGGACGAAAAGTAGTCCAGACTTTCTTGGTTTTGGACCCCAACCATGGTGGACCTTGAGATCTTCATTCGGCCGTCTATCCCAAGTTTGAAGATAGATGTCTTGTGATCGGGTGCATGGGACCAAAAATTCGCCTTGATTGTGGTAGTACCCATCTTACGGACACAATGAGCAGTCCAGATCGTACATATGTATGATAGGTGGGCCCCACTACTACAAAATAGATGGACGACGGCAGGACGCTGCTTCTTTTTTTTATTTGGAGAAGATGGAGTCAGTTAGCGTGCACTGACCGACTTTGAGAATTTTAGTGCACGGCTAGTGCACTTGTCTACCGTGCACACATGATGTATATGAAGTCCTTTGACGATGCTTGTGAGAAATCCGCTCCGTCCATCTGTATTCTCATCTCATTTAACGCGTTGATACCAATTTTGAAGTATATCCAAATAGCAGGTGGGCCCAAAATCAGAGTTTCAAGGGCTGATCTGTCTGTTGGGCCACTTCCACAGGGATATAATAGATGAAATTCGACGTGTACGGTTAATTTATGGTCCCAATCCCATATATGAAGTTTCGAGCCAATCGGATGGCGAGAACCCTGTGATCTTGCATTTTGTGCCAGTTTCGGGCCTCTTTAACGTGAACGGCTTTATTTCCTCGGATCCCTGGTGTGTAAATCCTTCAGTCTTAGTCCCCTGGGGTCTGTCTCATGCTTTGGTGAAATTAGAGCGTCAATCCATACATTTAGCCCCCTTTTTCAGTCCAGTCTCTTAAAGTCACCTTACAACACAAACACAAGTAAATCGGGCTGTTAAACAGTATCCTGTTCGTAAATCCAAGCAATAACTAGGTCTGATATGCAATATTTGACCCTTAACACAACCCCCAACCAGCATCTTGCTAGTCCCGAGCAAGGTATGCAAAAAATAAGTTGAGAATTACGAAACAATTCCTGTGAAACCGAGTGATATTTTGAAAAACGATTCAGATACGAAAAATCTAAGATTCATGAATGTTGGGTGGAATTTTCTTCTGCAATCAAGCTTGCAGTAAACTTCATAATCAAGTGGAAACTATTAATCCATTAATTAGAATGTTCTAAACATTAAGTTCCATGAGTGTATAGTGTAATCTCGGCTTACGATCATTAAAAGATCCAATCGTTAATTACATGATATCATTGGTAATTAACAACGGAATTCATGAAAATTGAAACCAACACTTTCCTTACAGATTAACTTTTCCTTCTATCAGCCTTTAATTTTTATTTTTTTTATGAACAGTAATGCTAAGGAAGGGAATCAAATCCTCACATATAGGGAGCAAACCTATGATGAAAACTTGTCGCCTAACTTTTCTTTCTAAATGTCAACCATGGGGGATCAAATCTACACCTATAGGGAGCAAACCTATGGTGAAGATTATGCGACTTACCCTTTCAACTCTTCTTACTGAACTGATGCTAATTTTTTATTTTTTATTTTTAGGCTGGTTCCTTTCATGTTTAGTGATTACCAAGTTAATCATTCAATTATCGAACCGGAACCTTAGTGTGTAAGCGAGATGTGATATGTGAAATCATGACTCAATCAATGTTTACAACTTTTAATCATGGATTAACAATTCAAACTTAACTGTGAAATCTAACAGACAGTTGAATCCAAAAGTCATAAATTATCACTTCAAATTCACAAGAAATTCCAGAAAAATTTACAAATTTTCACAATTCTTGCTCAAGACCAAGAAAACACTGATTAGGAAACCTAGTCTCCCACCCCCAACCTAAAATCTACATTGTCCTCAATGTAAAAGAATAAGCATGCAATGCACATGGGACAACGAAAGTAAATGAGAAGTGATGGGAAGATAATACCTGAACGAAAGAATCAAGAGGCTTTCCATAAATATCTACGTAAAAGGGGGTCAGTACAAGAGAGAAAGCAACAAAAATAAACATAAAATCCTACCTATACCACTTTCGCAGGTGCTCTCGATTGCATTTAGCGTATGCAACAAGCCTTTAAACCCCTAGGTTGCCCCTAGTGGACGAGTTGTAGTCTTGTGAGGGTTTGCAGCAATGTTACCCACAAACATTGAACTAAGAAAATAAAGCGGAATGAAAAGCTAGGATGCCTGCCAGGAGTGCTAAGTTTATCATCTATCCTAAAGCAGTATAATACAAACTACCCTAGTCCTATGAAAGCAGGGAAAAACTACTCGATCATACCGCAAAGTTCCTCTTCCGGCCAATATCTTGACAAGTTTCTTAGTAAGTTCCTCAATAGGATCATCCAAAAGCCCTTTTTGCAATAGGCTTGGACGCTCTGAAGCATGACTTTCCAGAGAAACTTATGTACCTCATAAGAAATTTTTCATTGAATTGCTTGAGGTATCCAGAGTATATATGATTCACCTATGACAAACGAAGTTTCAATGTTAGTATCCCACGATGAATCAAAGCCTACAAGTAAATAAAGTTTAGAAAAATTCTTAAGAAGTGATGTAGTCTCAACACATTCTGAAGTTCTAAACTTTGGCTCAATTTTCAACTCCTCTTCCTTTACTGGTAGACGTTTAAGATCAGGGGAAGAAGGGGCTTCAGAATAAGGGTTCTCTTGGTCAGTGATGACTACCGAGATGTCGTCTTACAAGGCATCCACTTTATCCTTTGACATAGGATCGTTTGAATCTGCAAAGTATGCCAAGCAATCATCCAAAGATTTGGGAAGTTCAGCTGAGTGTGACTTATTTTTCCCATTGTAGCTCGCGATGATCTGCTAAGGAAACCATCATCCTTGACAGTAGCCAGATGTACGCTTTCTTCCTCCAGTCCTGCACAGACAGATTGAAAATCAATAGGGTAAGCATCGATGTGATCACTTTGTTTATTGAGACTACTCAATTGAGGCATTAAATTGTCAAATGTGTATAGCTCAGATGGTGGCCTCAATTGAGTGGTTTCAAATTCCAGGGTCGTAACGAGCAACTCGTCCTTCTCCTGAATCACATCATCATTCGATTCAGAGGCGTGGTCCAAACATATTTCACAAGAGTTAAAAGGGTCAATTGTAAGGAGCTCTTCCTGCACCTTTAAATCAAACATGTCAGGTGAGGGAGGTGACTCATTATGACCGACCACTTTGTGTGCATCTTGATCATTGACCTGGACCAACCTTGAGATGGATTCCAGGGGAACTGTGGCTACACATTCAGGATCGCCGTCCCAATATTCATCATATTCTAGTTCAGTGCAGTGCACATTTAGGATGGGATCGCCTTCCTCACATTCTATTCCTAAATTTGGTTGAGGTTCGAATAAACTAACCTTTACCTCATCATTGAAATCCTGTGTGTCATATAAGGAAGGTGTGTCATCATCACTATATTTAAAAGACACCCATGTATCTTCACCATTCCTTTGAACAGTCATCGAGATCTTCTCATCATGAGATTGAACCGCATGCTCATTAATGGAATCCAACTCCTCATTCCAAATTCTAGATTCCTTCAAAAGTGAGTGAGGATCACTTTCCTCGCATTGTATTTTTGGATTGGGTTGTGGTTGGGATGAGAAAGCTTCCTCTATCCTTTGGAGGCGCGAAGTGAGTGTTTCCATTGTTTTTCTAATTTTCGCAAGACAGGCCATGTCATGTTGAAGTGAATCATCTCGGGTCATTTCTGGTTGGATTTCAAAGGTATGGGATCCAAGAGAATTATTATAACATGTTGATGGTTCATTTACCCAATTTTGATGTTCCCACCGGTTATAACCATGCTAATCATAGGTGGGAGAATCTGCTGGTTGGTAATATTTATTATCACTCATGATATAATCACGCATTGTTTTCTTTTTATCAGATGGGTGATAATAATTCTCACAACCATAATTATGATAACCCCAACACTCACGTACTATTTTATTAATCCGTGAGGTGTAATTGTTCTCCTGCATATAATCATGTAAGGACTTCTTAGCCGGTGGATCTTTATATTCTGATCGGTTCTCACTGATAGTTTCAGAAAAGTTTTGAGACATAGGTTGATTTATATCTTCATCATCCCAAAATAGGTTATTCTTCTCAGCATACTGACGTTCCCACTCGTGCATATACATGATGAAACCCTTAATCTGAATTTATACCTAAGAAAAACAGAAGAAAAGATCCTACAACAATGTGTAAAGTAAGAGGAGGAGAAGTTAGAAAGAAGGCACCGCATGAGAAGTTCCTATGTTAAGACCCTAAAAAAAAGAAAAACAAAAGAGATTAGTTTCTAAAATACAAAGTCTAAAGTTAGAAAGTTCCTACAATTGAAATAGAATGTTAGTTTCTAAAAAAGAAAGTTCCCTAAACCTAAAAGCTAAGTTAGTTTCAAAAAAGAAAACCTAGAATTAGAAAGTTTCTAAAATAGAAAATCTAAACCTAAAAATAAACTAATTCTTAAAAAGGAAAGTTTCTAAAAATAAAATAAAGGAAATATGAGTTAGTTTCTAAAATTAAAAAGAATTTCTAAAAAGGGAAATAACTAACCTAGTTTCTAGAAACAAAAGAAGGAAAGTTTCTAAAAATAAACTAGTTCCTAAAAATAGAAAAATACTAGAAAATAGAAAATTTCTAAAATTAAAAGAAAGCCTAGAATAAGAAAATTTCTAAAACTCAAACAATAATTCTAAAAATAGAAAAAGTAGAGGAATTAGAAAGGGATTACCAATTTAGAAGTTATTTCAGGATCCTACAAAACAGGAAAACAGGTTAGTTTCTAAAAATAAAATAAAATAAAAACCTTTAACCTAAAGTTAGTAAAATCCTAATCTTAACCTAATTCTAAAACTAATTAATTTCAGAAAAACGTAGCCGTCAATCCCCGGCAACAGTGCTAAAAACTTGTTCACTCCCCAAGTATAGGGTTGTGATGTAGTAATAAACTCGGTAAGACTAAGGTCGAATCCCAAGGGACTGAAAGCTGTACGTAATCTGAAGCTAACTAGAACTAGAACTAGAATGAGATGAAATCTAAATCGAGTGTGATTTGAGGAATAATGTTAAAATAATTATCTAAAACTTAAAGAATTCAGGAATAAGAAACTAGGGATTCAGAGGATCCACTTGTAGAGATCAGGGAGATCTTTATGCCTGCTTCAAAAATCATGGAACTTAAACTGAACTTCCTCTGATATAATTTTCAAAGAGATGAAAGGTATATGAATTAGAATGGATTCAATCACCAAACCATGCCCAGGAGACAAAGTCAACAACAGAATTAAACTAATTACCAACCAATCAGATGATTATGCAGGTTAGGAAGGATACCGCCATCCAACCATGCCCAGGAGACGATGGCGAACAACAGGGCTTCCTGACGTCATAATCAAAATAAGGAAAAAGAAATACTCAAAGTCATTGCAAACCCATTGTAATTTCAGTCACAACAGACCATTAAAAACCAAAAGCATTCCCTTAATTAAAATAAAATCAACATCAGTTCAGTCTAAACAAAAGGCACACGCATAAATTCTCCTATCAGACTACAAGCTTCACCTCTTAGCCCTATCTAAGAGGTCTAGCCTAACATGAACATGGTGAGGCTAAAAGTCTTTCAAAAAGTATTGAGGAAGAAACAATAAAAACAAAGAAGAAAGAGAAACAAACTCCCAGCTGGCTGCCCGTTGATCTCCTTCGAATTCAATGCCCTTCTCTTTCTTCTCCTCTCTCCTTTATAGAAGACCCAAGGCCGGTGGCTTGAGTCCATGCATCCTTCAGTCGGAAGCCTTTTCCCCCAGCATGAGATTTTTTGCAATCTGTTTCCGCAGCTACGCAAACAGTCGGTGCGTATCTTTGGAAACTGACATCCCTTAATTCATCTTTCAGCGAAAGAAAACCAATCTAAGACGTTCAGCCTTCTTGGCATCAGTCGGAACTTCCTTGGAGAGGTTTTAAATGGCCAGGATCGTCGGACCGATTCTGGCCATGTCTACAAAATAGCCCGCAGCGTCCGGCCTCGGACGTGCTATCACAGAATGCGTAACTGACTATGCTGCGATGTCGGTGGGGCCCACTGAAGCTGACGTTTGAGAGATCTACGTCGTCCATCGGATTCAACTCTAAAAATCCATCTGGAATGGACGGTTCTTGAATGATTTCGGTGTGGTCCATAGGCTTTTTCACTTCGTCGTCCGACCCGCATTTAGACGGTTGGAAATCGTCTTCTCAATGCCTTCTGGGATTCTACCACCTAGGCGATGGTTACAGGGCCCTTTAGAGTCCACTGGATGGTCCAGATCAGACTGATCAATGCAGAGGGTGGCCCACAACATTCGACCGCAGGCTCTATTGCGAAACAGAGCCTGCGCGTTTTAACGTTGTGATGGTCTGTGGACCCCTGCTTGATGCCAGGTGTAGAATCCACTCCGTCCATTAGCTTCAGGACGAAAAGTAGTCCAGACTTTCTTGGTTTTGGATCCCAACCATGGTGGACCCTGAGATCTCCATTCGGCCGTCCATCTCAAGTTTGAACGTAGATGTCTTGTGATCAGGTGCATGGGACCAAAAATTCACCTTGATTGTGGTAGTACCCATCTTACGGACACAATAAGCAGTCCAGATCGTACATATGTATGATAGGTGGGCCCCACTACTGCAAAACAGACGGACGACGGCAGGACGCTGCTTCTTTTTTTTTATTTGGAGAAGATGGAGTCGGTCAGCGTGCGCTAACCGACTTTGAGAATTTTAGTGCACGGCTAGTGCACTTGTCTACCATGCACACATGATGTATATGAAGTCCTTTGAAGATGCTTGTGAGAAATTCGCTTTGTCCATCTGTATTCTCATCTCATTTAACGCGTTGATACCAATTTTGAAGCATATCCAAATAGCAGGTGGGCCCAAAATCAGAGTTTTAGGGGTTGATCTGTCCGTTGGGCCACTTCCACAGGGATATAATAGATGAAATTTGACGTGTATGGTTAATTTATGGTCCCAATCCCATGTATGAAGTTTTGAGCCAATCGGATGGCGAGAACCCTGTGATCTTGCATTCTGCGCCAGTTTCGAGCCTCTTTAACGTGAACGGCTTTATTTCCTTGGATCCCTGGTGTGTAAATCCTTCAGTCTTAGTCCCCTAGGGTCTGTCTCATGCTTTGGTGAATTCAGAGCGTCAATCCATACATTTAGCACCCTTTTTCAGTCCAAGCTCTTAAAGTCACCTTGCAACACAAACACAAGTAAATCGGGTTGTTAAACAGTATCCTGTTCGTAAATCCAGGCAATAACTAGGTCTGATATACAATATTTGACCCTTAACAAAAAGGTCCTTGGCACGCTCCTCGCTCCTCCTCAACTACGGCTGCCGCCTAGAATCTCCTACATGCATCAATCGTGCATAAGCTTATAGAAAGCTTAGAGGGTGGTGTAAGTGTGTGCAGTATCAGTGCCATGAAAGCAATATCAGATAATGCATAATGCGGCATAAACCATGAATATCATTAATGCCACCAGCCATACCGAGCCTATGCTATACCAAGCATGAATGCAATAAGCCACACCAAGGCTATACTATGCAACATACGAGTACTGGGCGCCATACTAAGGCGATGCACAAGAGGCCTACGTAGCCAATGCCATATGCAAAGTGCATATGCGATTATGTCGGTCCTCATATCCAGTCCACGTATTATATAGTTCCTTTCTAAGGAACCCACTGAGGTCAAATACACTGCCAGCCGACTACCGTACTCCTAGCTGCACAGTCTAACGAGCGTAAAAGACCTCACTACCTACCTTTGGACAACCAATCACCAGCAAGGCTCAATGGTAGCGGACCCATTCATGAGCTGGTCAAACTCAGCCTAGCTATTGCCCCCTCAATCAAGCGGGTAAGGCCACACCCCATCTCAACCAACCACGCTACAGTGGGAATCGCGGCCTAATGGTATAAGGCACTCGGGCGCTCATGTTTTCCACTCAGTCTCAGGGTTGAGGCGTCTCCCGGTACCATGAATGCTTAGGGACTTTCACCCAAGGACATCCTAAGTGCCCTAAATGCTCAAGTAACATTTTCGGTGTCCAAACACAGCCATCCACGATATAACTGTGGAGGCTATGGCCCTGATGAAACAAGAGCAAATATCCACGTGCTATGCAATGTCAGATGCATGAATCACATAATCAACCATGCATCAATCCCAAGCATCCAACGTGCTCAAGAGGGGAAACTACATCCCTCAGGGAAATACCAAAATGTCTTGCCCAGTGGCACAACCATGACCAATCACATCTCAACCAAGCATGCATATGATGCGTATGGGAGTGGGTCATGAAGATGAACAAAGATGCCAATGCGGTAAAGATGTACTCTCCTCCTAACCAAGTAGGGTCTAGGTACTTAGACAATTTTCCAAAAGGAATACAACCTCTACCGGGGGCCCAATAGCCTGGGGTAGCCCACAAGTCTAAGATAGACAATGACATGGGCCTAAATGATGAGAATGGGCCCAACAAGAATCTATGGTGGACCTTTAACCACTCATAGATGCAAGTGGATCTACCATAGGGCCACATATGTAGAGATTCAACCACCATTTGTCCCAAGAAGGTAGCCCTATAACATGCTACTAAGAACCAAGGCCCGTGGCCCAAGTACAATCATATAAAGGAAATGGGCAGCTATATGCATACTACATACATCACATGTTGGGCCTCAAATAAATGGCTCAAGGCCTACATACATAACAAGGGTCCAAAGGGCAATACATGGCCAATCCATACCCAATATCATGGGCCCAAAGGGAAGGTTATGGCCCAAGAATAAGGTCACCAAGTCCATACATTATGGTGGGCCTAGTGGGCAGCCCATTATCCCAATCTCATGGGCAAGAATCGCATTCAAGTTAAGCAAATTGGGCCTTACAACCTTAGCGCAAGAATCTAGTTGATTTGGAGGGCAACCAAGGGCCCAACCACACCTATATTTCCATCCCAACTAACCCAACATAATGATGGACATAGCCCATAAATCCACTGCGCCTAACTAGGACATTCCAGCCCATTTGGGCCTGCAAGATGTCCTAAAAATCTAGCCTACCAAGGCCCTCAAAATCAATTTATATGTGGGCCTCAAAAGGTACTAATTAAGCTCAAAAATTAGACGTTAACATGCATAATGTGCACACAAAACAACCCTCAGCCTGGTGGGCCTCTCAATCCCCAAGACAAATAACCATATGTAGCAATTTTCTGGGTACTTGCTAGAATTTCAACCCACTCACTTCCTAGGCCTGCTGGGGTCCAGAAATTGGTAAAAATGAAGGGATCATTAATCCCATGGTGGCCATAAATATACACAGGGGGCCCCACCAGATGGAGAGTGTACACACAACACATAAATCAAGTGGGCCTACTGCTAGACTGCAAGTCCAACAGTAGACAAGCAATGGGTGTCCCAACATGGTGGACGGTCCAATGGCCTGGACGACTAGCCATATCAAAGCTCAAGGTGGGCCTCACCATGGACATCCCACCAGGGGTGGGCCACGTCCAAGTTGGCCACACCGAATACGTGAACAGATGGACGAAACATTACATCATGGTCGGCTCAAGTGGGGTGGGACAGCCAGCCCATGCTGGACGTCAACCACACCTAGGACGTCTAGCAAGGCTGCTAACCAGCCTTGTCCCCCTCAAAAATATGGATGGCCTAGATGCCCCACAATCACACAAGGTGGGTCCCAGCAAGGTAGGCCCCAAGGGAGAAGAATTTGGGAGCCAAAACACATGCTCAAACATTCATACAAAAATGGACAGCAAGGTATATCTGAAAAAATCTGCTACTGTAAAAATGTTGTTGTCCCCAACTTTGACACCTAATGGGGTGGGCCCAGGCCTGCCAAACTAAGGAGGAAATGGGTGGATCTCATTCACCCATATATGGACAGCAAGTAGGGTCCACTGGAGTGGCCCACTTTCCCCAAAACCAAGCCAATACAAGCCCATTTCCAACATGCAGGACTGTTGGATAGTCCAGAAAATTCTGGACATCCAGCCCTCTTTAGCCCACTCCATGGGTTTCAAATTAAGGATAGATGGTGTGGGATCCATCCTACATCAAGGTGGGGTCCACACATCAGAAAATCCCTAAAGAAATCAAGGAGAAAAGCCTTGCAACCATGCCCAAAACCATACATCAAATGGGCCTAAAATATGGACAGCAACATATGCTATCCATTTCTAGCCCATAGAAAAATAATCAGAGGGATAAATGTCCAAATTATACAAGTGGGGTCCACCTAGATGAACCACAAAAATTCCAGACCCACTCCCTTCAAAAATCTCTAAGAAATCAAGCCTTAGTGCCCATCCAACCCATACCATTAACATGCATATGGACGTCCAACCTAGTGGGCCTGGGCGTCCCAAAAATCTAATGGGTCTGGGATGTTTTTGGTCACATCAGTAGGCCACCATCATCAGAAGCAAAAGAGGGAAGAAGAGAGATGAAGAGAGAGAGAGAGAGAGAGGGATCAACGGCCATAGGAGAGGATCCCGACACTATGAATCCTCCACCAATGCAATCTACACCTTTCATCTTACATGCATGCATGCATAAGATCTCTACAAATCAAGAAATTTCTGAGGTGGGAATGCCATCCCCACCATGCATTTATGGTCTAGTTGACCCAACAAATCCTAGATCAAAATGAGTCCATCATGATGGGTCCATGGAGAATGGCCCACCATGGCAACATGCATGCATCAAGTGGGCTTCTAACCACACATCATGGAGCTATGTAGGACCTCCACCATTGATTGGTGGGTCCTACATACTCCCAAACATGAGAAAAGAAATATACAAGAAGAATGGTAGGAAGAAGCTCCAAATTCATCTCCCACCTTCAAGATCACCCATCCTCTTCAAGCCATGGACTCCATAGCTCCAAAGGTGGGATTCTAATGGTGGTGACGAGGTTTAGATGGTAGGATTGGGAGAGAGAAGAGGGAGATGTTGCTGGATTTTGGAGGGAGGGTGCACTTTCCACCTAGCAAGGAAAAGAGAAAGAGAGAAATGAGAGAGAATAGAGGAGAGAGGAGGGAAGTAGTAGTAGCGATGATGAGTTAGGAGGGAAATGATGGGTTTTGGGAGAATGACTTGCATGGGGAAGAGAAATACATGGGGAAATAAAACGAAATCTCATGATTATTTTAGAAAAGAGAAACTCATAATTGCTAGGCTAGGCTAGGCAATCATGGTAGCTTGCTTAGGAAAAGGTGCACTAGGGTGGAGCCCACATGGGGAAACGTGCAAGGGTCTAGGTGGGTCCCACATGCATGATCAATGGCCCATATAATGCGTGGCCCATAACTTAAGATGTACATTTCAGAATTATGCATGAGACGCGGCGTTGGAACCATGTCACCGATGCGGTCATAATGGCATAGGTTTCGAGTCGATCCGGATCAGGTTTACATGACGAGACTTAAGAATAACCGCAAATGGAATCCACAAGTCGCGGGTCACCGGAATTCGATCAGTAGGACCGCGGGACCTAAAGGAACAAATGGATACTCAGGTAAGTTCTTACATCTCTCCCTACTAACAAAGAAATTTCATCCTCGAAATTGCCAAATCTAGGACAAAAATGGAATACACAAACTTCATCATATATATATATATATATATATATATATCAATCAGTAATCACAAGAGAAGGCAATACATAGAGCAATACAAGCAATCAATCAACAAACAGATGGGGATAGCGCTCTCAAATCTCTGCTTCACGCAACTAAGATACCTCTGCCTCTGAATGATGACCCCATTGTACCTTCATCAGGGGAATGACCTTAGTCATAAGAACCTACTCTTTCCAATCAAGGATGCGAACGGGCTGCTCATTGTAAGAAGCATCCTCATGAACCTCAAGGGGCTGCCAATCAATCACTGGAATGATGTCCAACCCACGCTTCCGCAACATCGATACATGGAACATGTCATGGATACCGGACAACTTAGAAGGTAAGGCATGCCTGTAGGCCATGGCACCCATGCGCCCAGTAATCTCAAAAGGTCCAATGAATATCGGGGCAAGCTTGCCCTTCGCTCCAAGCCGAACCATACCCTTCATGGGCAAGACCTTGAGATATACCATGTCCCCAACTGCAAACTTGAGGGGTTGACACCGACGATCAGCAAAACTCTTCTGCCGGCTCTGAGTTGTGCGCATCCTCTGCCTGATAATATCAACAATCTCTAATGTCTGCTGCACAAGCTCAGGACTTAGGAGATGGCGCTCTCCAACATCTGTCCAACAACTACGAGATCTGCACGGTCTGCCATATAGTGCCTCAAAAGGAGTCATGCCAACGGTCACCTAATAATTCTTGTTGTACGTGAACTCGGTCAGGCGCAAATGCTCATCCCAACTACCTACGAAGTCTATCACGCAAGCTCTGAGCATATTCTCTAGGATCTAGTTGACCCTTTCAGTTTGCCCATCCATCTGTGGATGAAAAGTAGTGCTGAGCTACAAAGTAGACCCCATCACCTACTGAAAGCTCCTCCAAAACTGAGACGTGAATCTGGGTCTCAGTTAGAAATGATCGAAACCGGAATACCATACATTCTCACTATCTCATCAATGAATACCTTCGTAAGCCGATCCAATGTCCAGGTCGCACGTATTGGAATAAAATGTGTCGACTTCATCAGACGATTGACGACAAACCAGATGGCGTCGTGATCGCGCTGAGTCCTCGGCAAGCCCATGATGAAATCAGTCGACACATGCTTCCACTTCCATAATGGAACGCTCAACGGCTGCAAAGGACCAAGGGGTCTTTGGTGGTCGGCCTTGACATGGTGGCAAGTGTCACACTCAGCCACAAAACTATTAACCTGGCACTTCATCCCCGACTAGAAATACTGCCTCCTCATATCTCTGTACATCTTCGTGGAGCCTAGGTGGATCGTAAGTCTCGATTGGTGTGCCTCGGTTATCAGATCTCTACACAACTCTGGCATGTCCGAAACACACAATCGGCTTATGTAGCGAAGCCCACCATCAGAACCAATCTGTCAGTTTGACTACTCCACGGATGTTGCCTCTGCTCGGTATCCCTGTAATGACTCGTCTGTCAGCTGAGCCTTGATCACCCTTGCGACAAGAGAGGGTTGAATCGACAGACTCGAAAGCTTAACAATAAAAGACCGTATGCCAAACTCAAAGTCAAACTCTGATACATCCACGAGCATCTTCCATTCACGAACCATCATCTGTGCCACCAGGCCTTGTGGCTGATGACTGAGCACGTCTGCCACCACATTTACCTTCCTTGGGTGGTACTAAAGGTCGAAATCATAATCTTTCAGGAGCTCCATCCATCACCTGTTGCATATTCAGCTCCGACTATGAAAATAAATACTTCAGACTCTTATGGTCTAAAAAGTGCTCGAATCTGACCCCATAGAGATAATGCCTCCACACCTTCAGTGTGAAGACAACTGCTACCAACTCAAGATCATGCGTGGGGTAGTTCAGCTCATGGACCTTGAGCTGGTGCGAGGCATACGCTACTGGCTTCCCATGCTACATCAGAATAGCACCCAAACCAACTCTGGAGGCATCACTGAAAATAGCAAAACCATCACTCCCATCAGAAAGAGTGAGGACAGGAGCAGACGTGAGGCGGTCCTTCAACTCCATAAATGCCTCCTCACAGGCGTCACTCCAAACTAACTCAGCACCCTTCCACATCAACCGGGTCAACGGTGCTGCAATACAGGAGAAACCCTCGATGAATCACCGATAATATCTTACTAGACCAAGGAAGCTACGAATCTCGAACGCATTCATGAGTTGGCCCCACTGACACACTACATTAATCTTCGAGGGGTCCACAGCGAAACCCTCCCTCATCACCACGTGACTGAGGAACTTCACCTCTTCCTGCCAGAACTCACACTTCTCCAGCTTCGCATACAATTAGTGGGCACAGAGGTTCTTAAGCATAATCTACAAATACATCTCATGGTCCTCCCGGGTCCTCGAATATACCAGAATATCATCAATGATCACCACAAAAAACTAGTCGAGGTAGGGCCGGAAGACCTCGTTCATTAGCTGCATGAACACGGTGGGCGCATTGGTCAGCCCAAAAGACATGACCAGAAACTCAAAGTGACCGTAGCACGTCCAGAAAGCTGTCTTCAAAATGTCCACCTCTCAGACCCAAATCTAATGATAACCAGAGGGCAAGTCAATCTTGGAAAAGAACTGAGCACCCTGCAGTTGGTCGAATAAATCATCAATCCTCGAGAGCGGGTATCTGTTCCTAATAGTGACCTCGTTGAGCTCGCGGCAATCCACGCAGAGCCTCAACGAGCCATCCTTCTTCTTCACGAACAATACCGGGGCTCCCCACGATGAACTGCTAGGACGAATAAAACTCAACTCTCGCAGCTCATCCAACTGCTCCTGCAGTTCCCACAACTCCATCGGTGCCATACAGTATTGGGCCTTCGAAATAGGCGCAACACCGGGCACCAAATCTATCTGAAACTCTATCTGTCCATGCGGCGACAAATTTGGAATCTCCTGAAACACATCCGGGAACTCACAAACTACTGGCAACTGCTCAAAACACCCTACCACTGACTCCTCAACAACATAAGCCAACAAGCTCGACAGTGGATCTCCTCTGGGCTCTGCAACGAACTGGAATATCGGCAAGCCGGGAATATGAAACGTGACTATCCTCGCGGCACAGTCCAAGATAGCATGGTACTCGGCAAGCCAGTCCATACCCAGGATGACATCATACTCAGCCATCGGCAACACAAACAAATCATCGGGCAGGAACATCTCTCCAACCAAGACCGAACAAGAAGAACAGCAATGGCTCATAACTGCAGACTTCCTCAAGGGAGTCAGAATAGATAGGGCCTCATGAGAGAACTCCGACGGAATACTAGTCGATCAGCAGAACTCCTCGACCACGAATGAATGAGATGCACCAGAATCAAATAGCACACGAGCAATACAAGCAGAGATAGGAAGAAAACCCTCGACTACTCCTCCAGAAGACGATTGCGGGTCCTGCTGGGTAGTGTAGAATCTGCCCTGAGCTGGCAAGGGAAGCAATCCTGAAGACTGCGGATCCTGACCCTGCACTTGTTGTGTGGCATATACTTAGCCCTGGATTTGTGAGGGAGGTGCCTGTCCCCTCTGCTGTGGTCTCTCTAGCTGCTACGGTCGCTACGGTGGCATACCCTGCTACCTCTGGTTCTGTGGAGGAGGCCTAGGAGGCTGATGCTGGGGTCGCTGCTGCTATCGCGGTGCCCTCAGATGTTTCTAGGGATGAGGACACTCGCGCCTACAGTGCCCTGTCTGCCCACAACCATAGCATATGCTAGTAAATGGCCCAGAAGAAGAAGATATTGGCTGCGAAGAGGTTGAAGCTGGCTGCGCTGTTGATGGTATGAATCTAGAACGGTCCTGATGCCGTCGGTGCTGGTGCTAACGGGAGTTACCAGAGGGTGGCTTCCTCTTCCGGTCTCCACTGGAGCTCTGCTCCTTGGACCTCTGCGTCATGGCCCATTCCTCCTCATAAACCAAGGCCCTATGCACGACCTCATCAAATGTCATCAACAAATGTCCCACAATGCAACTGCAAAGGGTAGGACACAAGCCACTCATAAAAGGGCGAGCCTTCGACGAGGTAGGAGGCAACACGAGACAGCGCAACAAATTGGGCCTCATACTGAGACACCGTCATCTCACCATGCACCAGGGTCTCGAACTCTAGAGCCCTCTACTCACAGATATGCTCTGGGAAGAACTTCTTGTCAAAACGGACCATGAACTCACCCCACGTCCACATAAAATCTAGCTTGGCCATCCGGGAAACTGACGACCACCAATGCCTCGCCTCACCCTGAAGAAGGAAGACGACCAAAGGAATTCTCTGCTCATTGGTGAACTACATGGTGTCGAATATCTTCTCAACCTTGGTGCGCCATAACTCTACTGCAGACGGGTCCGGCTCACCCCGTAATCGTGAGGGATCATGCTGCCTAAAGTCTTGGAGTAATGTGCTCGATCGTAACTACTGAGACTACTCAGGGGTCTCAAGAACTGGCTGACGGGTCTGCCCCTGAAGAACAGCAGTGACAACCTGCATCATCTGCTGGAAGTGCTCAGCCCCTACAGGAATCGTCAGATAAGCAGGGGCGGCACTGGCCTCTGGTGGAGGCACAGGTGCGGCGGGAGCCTCGGGAATAGGTATGGTAAGGTCAGGTGGGGAGACGAGTGCCACTGGAGGCGAAATCAGGACCTTAGGAACAGGGTCCTCAACAGGTGGAGCAGGATGTGCTCGGGTCGATCGGGTCGCTTGAGTATCACGAATGCCTCTACCCCTCATGCCTCGACCACGGGTGCCTCGTTTAAGCGGTATCGTCTACACAAGAACAAAGGTGATGGATGCATTAAGATCAGAACCTCGAAGGCTCAAACGGAAACAAGGGAAACGCACTAGGGACATGACTTATCCTAAGCTCGTAGCAGATATGTGATGTCATCCTAAATTATTCCGTAAGTTACTTGTTATGCTCTGATATCAACAACTGTCACACCCCAGATTCGATGACCGGAACTCACAAGAATCCCAATAGCTGATTCCGGCGCCGACAGCCTCCATAGTACCCCATTCACGGCTCCGGCACCCATTTACCAGGTTCCGATCCTGGGATCCCACAAGGAGGATTTCTATAATATAATCTGATCCATAAAGAGCATACCCAAGATCATAACATAGTAACCACAGATAATAACTACGGGAACAGCATTACAAAATTCACTAAGAATTTAAACTTTTACAAGATACAAGGCGCAAAGGGAAATATAAAGAACTATATAGGGGCAATCTCCAAAAGGTCCTCGGTACGCTCCTCACTCCTCCTCAGCTATGGCTACTGCCTAGAATCTCCTGCACGCATCAATCGTGCATAAGCTTATAGAAAGCTTAGATGATGGTGTAAGTGTGTGCTGTATCTGTCACGCCCTAAGCCCAGAAATCAGACTCACTGGAATCTCGATCTCCGAATCCAGTGCCGACAGCCTCCGTAGTACCCCATTCTCGGCTCTCAGCGCCCATATGCCAGGTTCTGATCCTGGGATCCTACAATGAGGATTTTCAATATCAATTTATCTCATAAGAAGCATAACCACAAGTTTACCCAAGTCACAAAAGCATCATTATCATCACATATCCACTAATATAAACTTTGAATACAATGCTGAAAGAGAAATACATATGTCAAAATGAAATCAAAGCTCCATAAGATAGCTGCACGCTCCAAGCTCAACGCCGCTGCGACCAATGCTACCTACATGCATCTATCGTGCATAAGCTTATATAAAGCTTAGAGGGTGGTGAAAGTGTGTGCACAAGATAAGTGCCAAGTACATAAATACAATGTCGTAATCATACAATGTTGAAAATACTGGCAAGATCGAATCCTAAGATATCAAAGTAAACAGAAATACTGACAAGTCCATGAGTCATATAATATCAGAGTAGCAATACAGATCAGCTATGCAAATGAGGAGTCATAAAGAGCCAAAATATCAGATGTTAATGATGCAATGCAATATACAATTCCTAATGAGATCACGAATAGCGTCAGCCGTAACTAGACCATATAAATGCAGAAACACAGTAATCCAAAATGTCATATGCCGTAGATGTAATGCAATATGCGGTGCAAATGGAATGACCATGCTGGAGTGTGAAGTCGGGATGATAGTACATAGTATCGCAGGCTATGAGGTCCATCACAAGGGACTTCTATCCAAACCAGTCTCATACTTAATTTTGATAGTCAGACTCAATGTGGTAAACTCCTGATCTCAGGTTAGTCAAGCGCCCCAACCAAAATCCTAGCCATTGCAAAGATACATGTAACAAATAGTTACGCACCACCAGCCCAAGTGGATAGTGAGTGAATGAATGAATGAGTATGCAACTCCTGCTCAATAAGTCCACATATTAGTACTGTTCATCTTTAGGATCATTACCGGGGTCTAGTGCACTCTACACCAGCTTGCCGCCCCATCAAGTGTAAAACTAGGTAAGTGGAAGAGACCTCACTATCCACCTGGCTAGTAGTCAGTCAATATCTACCTGGCATGTTGATAGCGAACCCATTCACGAGCTGGTCAAACTCAACCTAGCTATGCCTACTCCATTAGGCGGGTAAGGCTACACCCTCTCCCAACCGACCACGATACAGTGGGAAACGTGGCCTACTGGTATACGGCCCTCAAGCGCTCATATATATCCACTCGGTCTCGACATTAGGGCGTCCTCTAGTATTAAGAGGGTTTAGGAATTTTCACTCAGGGCTATCTATGGCAGCTCGATGCTAATAACAGATTTCCAGTGTCCCATCTGGCCATCCACGATATGCCTGTGGAGGCTACGGCCCCGATGTCGCTAGGGCGTACAGTAGTCACAACACACAATACAAGATGCATGAATCATACAATCCAGTCATGCATCAATCCTGCGTATACCATGCGCTCATGTGAGATAACCTCCGCCTATCAGGGAGTCTCATAACAACCTTCCCAATGACATATGTAATGGTCAATCACATCTCATAACAAACATGCAGATGATGCGTATGGGCATGTATTATAATGTTATGCTATCACATACTCATAATCGATATTAATAATTGGCATCGACAATCGACCTTGACAATGTGGATATTTAACCAACATTACCCCCAAGGAATGTCCTACATAGAGCCTAACATATAGTGGACCCATGGCCTCATATAAGGGCTAAATATACAACACCATGGGCCTCACTCAAGAGCTTAATACACCATGATGGGCCTTTCACATGGGCCTAACATACATCATAATGGGCTCCATCGCCTGGCCCTCAAATGCATCACAAAGGGCCTCATCACATAAGCCTCATATACATCACATTGGGCCTTAAACACGAGCTGAATACATGGGCCGCATATATATCCCATTGGGCCTCAAACACAGGTCGAATACACATCACAATAGACCTCAACTACGAGCCGCATATACATCATATGGGTCTCAACAATCAGCCTCGGCAATCGAAATCGGCCTCGACAATCGGAATCGTCCTCGACAATCGGCCTCGACAATCGAAATCAGCCTCAACAATTGGAATCGATCTCGATAATCGGCATCGACAATCGGAATCGGCCTCGACAATCGAAATTGGGTTCGACAATCAGAATCGACCTCGACAATCGGCCTTAACATCAGAATCGGAATCGGCCTCAACAATTAGCCTCGACAATCAAAATCGGCCTCGACAATCGGAATCGGCCTCGATAATTAGAATCAGCTTCGACAATTGGAATCGGCCTCAACAATAGAAATTGGCCTCAATAATCGAAATCAGCCTCAAAAATTGAAATCGGCCTCGATAATCGAAATCAGCCTCGATAATCGGCCTTGATAATCAGAATCGGCCTTGATAATCGAAACAAGGCCTAAGGAAAGGTCACAATGTGGACATTAAACCATCATTACCCATCAATGTGGACATTTTAACCAACATTGCTCCCAAGGAGTGGCCCACATAAGGACAAATATATATATATATATATATATATATATAGTGGGCTCATAGCCTCACACAAGGGCCTCAAAAACATCAAGTGCGCCATATTAATAGGCCGCACCAATGGGCCAATAAACATCAGATGGGCCTCGTCCTATGGGCCTCATGTACATCACATTAGGCCTCACACATGGCCATATATGCATTGCATTAGGCCTTAACAAATGGGTCACAAATACAACAAGTTGGGCCTCATACAAGGGCCTGATATATCACATCGGGCCTTATCAAATGGGTCCCAAGTACATCACATTGGGCCTTACCAAATGGGCCCTAAATACATCACATCGAGCCTTACCAAATGGGCCCCTAATACATCACATCGGGCCTAATCAAATGGGCCCCAAGTACATAACATCAGGCCTAATCAAATGGGCCCCAAATACATCACATCGGGCCTTACCAAATGGGCCCCAAATACATCACATCGGGCTTAATCAAATGGGTCGAATCAATGGGCCAAGTCGAATGAGCCAAGTTGAATGGGCCAACTCAAATGGGTCGAACACAATTCATCTATTTTTAGAGATAAATATAGAATATTATATAAAAATGAATCATATCAAAAGATCAACTGGACCATACCATATCTAACAGTGGTGATAATGATTTCCATGGTTAAATTCCAGTGGGCCCTACCATAGGGTTTATTTCCCATCCAGTCTATTCATAAGGTCACAAGGACTTAGATTTAGAGGAAAAAATATCATATTGGTCCAAACTCTTCAGCCCAAGGGTTTTTTTAATGGTGGACGTTCAAACCCACTGTTTTCTGTAATGTGGTCCACCTGATAACTGGATCTGTCTCATTTTTCTCCTCAAGCCCTAAGACTAGCTCACCAAATGGATGGACGATTTGGATGTAGCATGTCCATCAACAGTGGGTCCCACTGTCCAGGGACAGACGACCTGGATGAAATGTACAAACAAGGTGGGCCCCACCCCCCACACGTGCAGCACATGTGGGGTGGGCCCACAGCTGCCAGACAGATGGACAACACTGATAAAATACATAAATCATGATGGGTTCACCCATCACCGTCCAAACATATGGATGGCTGGGATAAAACAAAGGTGGTCCCACACCTCCCGTCCAGATGGATGGTGTGAGATGAAAACATACATCACGGTGTTCCTCAAATCACCATCCAGATGGACGGTGCAGATAGCACATGCATCATGGTGGGCTGCACGGCAGCAGAGGATGGGTGGACGGTGCAGATAAAACCCATACCTCGTGATGGGGCCCACAAAGCTTGCTGCATCAAGAAGCAGCTGCAGCTACTAGCTGCTGGCCCATCAGAGAAAAAAATAAAATAAAATAAAAATGGATGGATGACATTGATTAAACACATGCATCATGGTTGAGACCCACGTAGATATGGCCCACCGTTTTGGATCAGCTGCCATGTGCCTTACCCTCCAGCAGCGCATGCTGCTGGACGGTCTTGATGACCCAATGTCAAGGTGGGCCCGTGATCAGGCAAAATAGATGGATGTTTAGATGAAGCACATACATCAGCGGGACCCACAGAGTGTTGACGTAAATACAGCAACTATATAACTAGTGTACGGCAGCCCAACCAATCCACTTCCCACCGTCCAGTCCCTGGACGGTGAGGATACATACATCAATACGAGGTGGGCCCCGCACGCTAACATGGTGGGGGTCCACGTCCAAACAAATGGACGGCTTGGATAAAATTTAAACATCATAGGTGGGCCATCAACAAGGGAAAGAGAGAGAGAGAGAGAGAGAGAATTGCGGAGATGGGAGGGACCCCGCCACCATGGGTCCCTCCAAATATAATGCATACACGAAGTGGGTCCCATTACAAGTGGGCCCTAACTCAAAACCAAGATGACGAACACCCACCGTCGATCTCCTCTTCCTTCTTCCGCCAACATGATCTAAAGCTCCAAGGGGGGGTTTAACGGTTGAGATTAATTTTGGAGGGTGGGATTGGGTGGTAGGGAGTGGGCCACACCAAGCTTCTCCATGGAAGTCATAGACGTTGGAGTTATAAAAATGAGAGAGAGATGAGAGAGAGAGAGAGGTGATGTAGGATGGTGATGGGTGAAAAGTGAGTGATGGGAGTACTTGTGTAAGGGAGAGAGTTGACTTTGGGGATGTGTGGTTGTACTTGGGGATGGGTGTGAGTGATGGGAGTGATGGCATGTGTACTTGACATTTGATCTGATGGATTCTCTCGAGATTGCAAAGCGCGGTATTTTCCTCGAACTGAACACGGGCCCACATCTCCAGGCCCGGGTATCGCATCAGCGTGTGAGACATGGCGTCGGAACCACGGTGACGGTGCGATCGCACTGATACAAGTCTCAAGCCGAGCCAACTCAGATCAACAGGATGCAACTCAAGGTCTCGCGCAAACGCCGGTTACAGATCACTGGTCACTAAAATTCTACCGGGAGGACCGCGGAAGCCTACAGAACGGTACGGGCTGGGATACAGGTCTTATAGTATCAGTACTAGGAAAGCACTATCAGAGAATGCGGAATGCTGCATGAACCATTAATATCATCAATACCATCAGCCATACCGAGGCTATGTAATACCAAGCATGAATGCAATAAGCAATACCAAGGCTATGCTATGCAACATATGAGTACTGGGTACCATACTAAGGCGATGCATAAGAGGCCTACGTAGCCAATGTTATATGCAAAGTGCAAATGCGATCATGTCAGTCCTCATATCCAGTCCACATGTCATATAGTTCCTTTCTAAGGAATCTACCACGGTCAAATACACTGCCAGCCGACTGCCGCTCTCCTAGCCGCACAGTCTAACGAGCGTAAGAGACCTCACTACCTACCTTTGGACAGCCAATCACCAGCAAGGCTCGATGGTAGCGGACCCATTCACGAGCTGGTCAAACTCAGCTTAGCTATTGCCCCCTCACTGAAGCAGGTAAGGCTACACCCCATCTCAACTGACCACTCTACAATGGGAGTCGCGGCCTAATGGCATAAGGCACTTGGGCGCTCATGTTTTTCACTCGGTCTCGGAATTGAGGCGTCTCCTGGCACCATGAAGGTTTAAGGTCTTTCACCCAAGGATATCCTAAGTGCCCTAAATGCTCAAGTAACATTTTCGGTGTCTAAACACGGTCATCCACGATATAACTATGGAGGCTATGGCCCTAATGAAACAAGAGAGAAAATTCACGTGCCATGCAATGCCAGATGCATGAATCACATAATCAATCATGCATTAATCTCAAGCATCCAACGTGCTCAAGAGGGAAACTTCATCCCTCATGGAAATACCAAAATATCCTGTCCAATGGCACAACCATGACCAATCATAACTCAACCAAGCATACGTATGATGCATATGGGAGTGGGTCATGAAGATGAACAAAGATGCCAATGCAGTGAAGATGTACTCTCCTCCTAACCAAGTAGGGTCTAGGTACTTAGACAATTTTCCAAAAGGAATACAACCTCTAGTGGGGGCTCAATAGCCTAGGGTAGCCCACAAGTCTAAGATAGACAATGACATGGGCCTAAATGATGAGAATGGGCCTAACGAGAATCTATGGTGGACCTTTAACCACTTATAGATGCAAGTGGGCCTACCATGGGGACATAAATGGGGACATTCAACCCCCATTTGTCCCAAGAAGGTAGCCCAATAACATTCTACCAAGAATGAAGACCCGTGGCCCGAGTACAATCATACAAAGGAAATGGGCAGCTATATACATACCACATACATCACATGTTGGGCCTCAAATAAATAGCCCAAGGCCTGCATACATAACAAGGGTCCAAAGGGCAATACATGGCCCAATCCATACCCAATATCATGGGCCCAAAGGGAAGGCTATGGCCCAAGAATAAGGTCACCAAGTCCATACATTATGGTGGGTCTAATGGGTAGCCCATTATCCCAATCTCATGGGCAAGAATCACATTCAAGTTAAGAAAATTGGGCCTTACAACCTTAACCCAAGAATCTAATTGATTTGGTGGGCAACCAAGGGCCCAACCACACCTATATTTCCAGCACAACCAGCCCAACATAATGATGGACATAGCCCATAAATCCACTACGCCTAACTATAACATTCCAGGCCATTTGGGCCTACAAGATGTCCTAAAAATCTAGCCTACCAAGGCCCTCAAAATCAATTTATATGTTAGCCTCACAAGACACTAATTAAGCCCAAAAATTAGAGGTTAACATGCATAGTGTGTACACAAAACAACCCTCGGCCTAGTGGGCCTCTCAATCCCCAAGACAAACAACCATATGCAGCAATTTTCTAGGTACTTGCTGGAATTTCAGCCCACTCACTTCCTGGGCCTGCTCAGGTCCAGAAATTGGTAAAAATGAAGGGATTATTAATCTCATGATGGCAAGCAATATACACAGGGGGGCCCACCAGATGGAGAGTGTACACACAACACATAAATCAAGTGGGCCTACTGCTGGACTGCAAGTCCAGCAATAGCCCAAGCAATGGGTGTCCCAACATGGTGGACGGTCCATGGACATCCTACCAGGGGTGGTCCACGTCCAAGTGGGCCACACCGAATAGGTGAACGGATGGATGAAACATTACATCATGGTGGCTCAAGTGTGGTGGGACGGCCAGCCCATGCTAGACGTCAACCACACTGAATAGGTGATTGATATAGTTCATTTTATTCATGCCTTAGGTTTTCTAGTCGCCGTTGACGAAGACTTATCGTCTGAATCAGATCTGTTGCATTTTTTTTGGTTTAAGGTGCGGACTATATTCGTATAGGTTATGGTTTTCATGGCTTTCAATGTCGATTAATGGTTTATTATTGTTGTGGGTGTAATTTTACATGCCAAATGCGATGTTCATTTTACGTTCCTGATATATATGAGCTATATTGAGATTTGTGTATTCTATGTATATGTAGAAAGTATCGTATACATATGAAATACGAACATGTGTTTGCCATGATTAATTGTCGTGTATTTGTGCTAGTTGTATGTGTGTCAACTCCTTGGCAAAAGGAATTGTTTAAATGTGTGTTATCACCAACATACGTCATGTATGTTGGAATATGTAGTCTAAGTGTTTGTAGAAATGTCTGAATGATCAAGTGTGTAATATATTATCCTGTTTACGAACGTTGAGAAGCAATTCTCAACTATCCTATTGGTGTGTATGATTTCCTACATACAATTTACATTGTTTAAATTCAAGCACTACTTATGTGTAAATCCATGTTAAGTTGACATTCATCAAATGCTCACATACTGTATGATTAGAATTGTTGATCCATTACTGTTCTAACTTATTAGTATGAATATCTGTTATGATTGAAGATGTTTGGGACTATGAAATAGTCCAGGGAATCGGTAACAAACCTTAAGTTCGTGGCCGAGGTTGTTTTCGCCACGTAGGACGTGTTTGACGAACCCGAGTCGTATTAGGGTTGTCGGCAGTGGTTTGGCCACACGGAGTGTTTGCGCACTCTATGTCGCTCAACTCAACGTGTGCTCGTGCTAGTCGAATTCGTCAAGTAACCCGATTGTCCCGGTGGATGTACACCATGTATGGACACTACTGTTTGAATCTAGGGTACCAAACTTACCAATGCAATCCCGTTAACCATTGTACCTAGATCCGCTAAGACTCATGAGCCGGGCATGGTGGTATGGGACACCGTGGTCGAGCTGCCGGCCTACGCTGGGGTGACGAACCTCCCCGTAGTGACCAGTGAGCACACCAGACTCGTGAGCCGATTATAATGATATGGGACACTATATTCGTGCTGTCGGCCTACATTGATTGGTGATGAGCCCTTTGTAGTGACCTCGAGCATACCTTGATACTACATTGAGGCGACGAGCCTTAGGGTAGTAATTAAGGTATGATAGGCATGCATTAATAGGTGACAAGCCCTTTGCAACGACCTAGAACCATATGATCGTATGAGATCGTCTAGGACTGATGACCCTAGAATGGATCACTGTATGGGAGTTGATATGAGGAAGGTACCTTAGCTTCCTAATCTTGCTGTATGAAAAGGACTAATAATAACTTGGTAATCATGTTCATGCACCGCATTGCATGTGCGTTGGCGTCATTGGCACTGTGGGAGGTTGTCATGCGTACCGTAAGATGAAGACGCTGAGGGAGTGCAGGCAAGAGCATGCATCATTTCTACATACATCCTTACTTTAACAAGAGTAATTAGGACGTATTTGATTGTATTGCCTTATCATTACTGCTTGATTGATTTGATAACATGTTAACTTTTACTATATAGTTCCACTAAGTTGATCACTCACTCCCACATTCTGGGACGGTATTTCAACACCAACTAGACTTTGTCTTAGATGCAGATGATGATGCGACCCCTGAGGCAGAGCAGGAGTATGAGGATGACGAGGACGCGTTTTCTTTTATGCAGTTCTCAGGTGGTTCATGTGAGTCATGTCCTGATCTACGGGAATTCTGGGTTTTCTTTTGTAATAGATAATTTCATTTTGATACTGTATTTTGAAGACAAACACTTGTAATTATGACCTGGCAGAGCATACATATCACATGGACTTGCACATGTACACATATATTTCTTTAAGTCTTCCGCTTGCGACTTTCACTTATCCCTGAATTATGTTTGCAGTTTGGCTTAATCTATTCCATGTTTTATGCACTCATACAGGCAACATACATCCATTATTGCATATGTTGCATAAGTGATGTTTTGAAACTCGGGAGCTGAGTTATGCTTGACCCCCAAATTTTAGGGCATTATAAGTTGGTATCAGAGCATGATTTGAATTAAACCGGACCTGGATTATGGTTACACAACGCACGCTGACGCCACCTTAGTGTAGGAGGGCGCGAGCTTATTCTAGAATTTTTGTAAGTTTTCACATTGCTCCTATCGGCGAAAGTTGACTGAAAACGATCACCGAGATCGAGACCGTGCACACTCCTGATCACACACAGTGACCCCAAATCTCTTCTAGACCGTCCATTGATGGGTTTAGATGGTGTGTCATCCCATCCCAGCCATTAAAATGTCTGTAAACCTGAATCTGTATCAGATTCTATGCATAGTGACGCGATAAGCGTCGAATCGGACTAAGGGCCCAATCGGGGCAATTTCAGGGGGACCCACATCATTTTGTGGCTTAAGGGCCAGGAGGACCTCGCCCAAATGGTGAGTCATCGCCGGACTATCCAGAGACCGGAGATGACCTCGCTGGTTTGGTGAGCCCTGCCACCCAGTAGGACGGCTCGGGCCGACGCATGTGGGGACTGGTGCGGCCCACTCATCCAGGGTTCCATGATTAAAACCCCTTCTAAACCCTCTTTTCTTCATAAAATACCCTCCCATGCTTTCCTTTTCTTGAAATTTCTCTCAAAACCCCACAAAAATCCCTCCCCAAACCCTTTCTTCTTTTATTTTCGTGCATCTCCATTCTACCCATCTCAAAACCCACCTCCATTACTGTTTTCCCTCTCCTTTCTTTCCATTTGAGCACTCAAATCCTTCCTTTGAGCCTCAAATTCGTGGAAGCCTCACCATTCTTCCCATTTCCCTCTTTTCTCTCATTTTCCATGGCCCTATTCGAGCTTGCTACGGCCATATTTTCCATCTCCATCATTCTCTCTTTTATAGGGAAGAAGAGAGCTCCCGTTGATGAAGTCGGGCCTAGCCGCCCAACCCGTGCACGGAGGCCGAGAGGTGCCGCCGCAAGCACGACCACCACTCGAGAGTTTCAAACAAAACGGGACCTCGATCCTCAAGCTCCCGTTAGAAGAGCCTTATTAGCAGAGCTATCTCATGGAGTTTATGAAGGCCGTAGGGTCCTTTTTGAAGCTCATGTAGATCCGTAGCTATTTGGCGAATTTCTGTTATTGGCGAGTAGGGTTTACATGACAGGACTTAAGGATGACCGCAAATGGAATCCATAGGTCGCGGGTCACCGAGATTCGATCGGTAGGACCGCGGGACCTAAAGGAACGAAATGGATACTCAGGTAGGGTCTTAAAAGGCGACTCTTCATTATGTCACGACATCAGTGCAGTTATTACTTCTACACAAGCTTACAAAAATAATATATACAAGAAGTGGTCGAGGCATAGATGAAAGGGTGGCACTCTAGCCAATTTCATTAATCATCAAATGCATTATAGGTTAGGAAAAAAATTCAAAATTCAAAGGAAGAAAAGGCATTCAATCTTTCTACCATCTTTTCCTTCTTGATTGACCAACGATCAATTACCACTTGAGCCTTTAAGGCTATGCTTCAGACTTAACCAAGAGATAGGGTGTTATCATGAATGAACACGGTCAGTGAACTGTTTTGGTTTTTCGATACCCTCGAGTACTTGTAAACTCTTTATGAAGATCTTCCAACACCTTGAGTTATTCCTTCATCATAGCAATTTTGATGCGGACACTAGGCCATTCAAAGTATATCAACGCAGGAGGCATGCGTTACCCGTGTCAATGTGGTTAGATGACGGATATGGGTTGGGTCTCTAGAGGTTGAAGACCTTACACATGTGTTCGTGACATGTGTAAGTTGCTTATAGGAGACATTTGGACCGTTAGATCGCGAGGATGGTGTGATCAGACCGTTGGATTGTCACGGCCCACCTTCATTACACCACCTTCACGGCACTATCATCGGGGCCCATCGAGCATCTTAAATTTACATTTAGTTTATGAACATTTGATTTATTTAAGTTTTGAAACAGTTTGCGCACAATTTTATGTGAATTTCTTTTTTTTAAAACTTTTTTTAATAGGGGTATTTTGTTAATTTCATGTAATTACGAATTTATATGGGTTGCCGTAAACCTATAACATGTTATGTTATGTTTATGAAAGAAAAAAAGAAAGCTTTTTGCTTCTGACGATTTCGTCTTCGACTTCCAGTGATTGGAAGAGGGCGTAAGGCCCAGGTAAACGATTTCTCATTCTCTACTTCTTTCTCCTTCTCTCTTTTCTCAAGGTACTCTTTTCTTTAACCTCATTCTCTTCCTTTTCTCCTAGAATCTTTAGATCTATGAGCTAAATCTTGTTTCTTTTTTATCTAAATCATTAGATCTCAAAAGATTTTCACCCCACATAAAACCCATCACCCAAATCTAAATTTGAAGAACCACCAATTCTTTTCTGAATTTTTCAGATCTCCCAATCCAGGAAATTCCTATTTTTCTAGATTAGAAAATCCACTTGGATCGTTAGACGGACCTATTGCAAGGCGAAAGTTCTATTTTTCGCTGGATCCAACTAAATTAAGATTTTAAGATTCAATACTTAATGTTTGTGATAGATGGCCTTAATCAATGTTATATTAACCTTATTTCTTTCTTGTGTTTATGATGTATAAGGCAGGCTGATATTTTATTTGTTTTTTAGGATTGCATGAATCTACCCCTTTCAAATACCATACTCATTTAAGGTTGAATTAGGCCGTCCTACATCAATTTTGGTATCAAAGATTAGGTTTCTTGCATTGGGTCGTCTTAGATCGAGTTATCAAGAGTCTAGATTTTTATTTTATTTTTTTCCTAGGGTTTCATGCATCGCATATAGAGTCTAGATCTGAAAATTTTAGATTTACATAACTATAAAAAAAAAGCTATATCTGAATTTTTCCACATTTACATCATTCTAAAAGTTAGGATCGTCGGTGTCCATAGTCTTGTGTCAAAACAATCTCCTAACGTCTTGTTTTAGGAAACCTAAGTTGAGTCTTATCATGTATGCCCACTCAGACTAGTAGAGGATTTGGTCTACACCTAATTTTTAATATGGAATAGTTGACTGAGATGATGAACACAATCAACCAACGTTTGGCTGCCATTGAGGCACAACTAGGAACACCAATACTCGTATGGATCAGATAAAAGCATCCCTAAGAGAAATCTCCAACATTGGAGAGGATAAACAGTCTCACGTTGGGGGAGTAGTTGAGGAACGGGTAGGAAATTGTGGTAGAGGTCGCGGAGCACTGGCTGAGGGGTAGGACGTGGAGGGGTGCGAAATCCGCAACCCACCGTCAAGTATCAAGACCGTTATGATGTCGATGAAAGAGTCTTAAAGAGTGTTAAAGTAGATACTCCTAGTTTTGATGGGCGTCTTAACCCAAAATCATTCCTTGATTGGTTAGTGGACATGGACCATTATTTCGAATGATATGAGATGTCTGAGAACCGATAGGTGTGGTTTGCGAAAATAAAACTTGTGAGTCAAGCTAAATTATTTTGGACAAATACAGAGCGTAGGATCGAGAGATCAAGAGGTGTCCCAGTCGCGCATTGGGTAGAGATGGAGTTTTAAAGGAAAAATATCTTCCTCTCTCTTACCGTCAAAAGCTCCTAGATCAGTGGTGAGCATTATGCCAAGGATCTATGTCAGTTGTAGATTACATCGTAAATTTTGAGTATATGATGCGGTGTGATATTCAGGAGGATCCCTTAGTGACGCTGGCGTGTTTCAAGGTGGGTTTTCGCATGGATCTGCAGCGTGAGCTTATGACCCATGTAGTGAGTGACTTGGATCAGGCTTACCAAGTTTTACAGGAGTTAGAGCTTTACCTAAAATCTCCTGTTACGAGGCGCTTTGAGTCCCGAGACTCTACTATTAGATCTGGCTTTCAGGAAACCAAACCTAACATTGGAAGTCAGCCTAGGGCGCAGGCTAATGCACCGTCTAAGCCTAAGGATGATAAGGGCAAAGGTATCCTTAGTGTCAATCCTAGTAGTGGCAGTCACTTGAGATGTTATGAGTGCAGAGGTACAGGTCATTTCGCATACTAGTGCACGGCAAAGACTCGCTGGAAAGCCTTAGTCATAGACGAGTCAAATGAAAATGCGAATGACATGAGTGATTATGAAGTTGAGGAATATCACCCAAAGATAGGTGCTAGTGATTATGAAGAAGAACCAGAGACTGTACCACTAGCTGTAGTTAGATGTGCTTTGGCGCAGGCCAAGGAGAGTGATGATTGGCGCAGAAGCATAATTTTCTACACGTTTATCAAGAGCGATGACAAAAATTGCAAAGTCATCGTAGATAGTGGTAGTTGCACCAACGTGGTCTCAGCTAGCACAGTCACTTGTTTGGGTTTGAAGCACATCCCTCACCCTCAACCCTACAAGGTTTCTTGGATTGACACCCATCCCTCACTCTCAACCCTATGCCTGGGTCCCAGCAGTGTTTACTCCCCATCTAAATCGGTTCATATAAAGACATGTTGTGGTGTGATGTTTTACCTATAGATGTAGGTCACATCATTCTAGGGAGGCGTCGTTATACGATAGAGATGTCACGATTTTTGGTCCCTCGAACGTATGTACATTCACGCATGAGGGCAAGAAAATCAAGATTAATCCGTTGCCACCCAAGAGTTACACGGACAAGGCTAGGGATGTGAAAACGAGTGAGTTAAGAAAGGATGTGAGGAAATCTATTCTGAAGTCTCTACATATCATAAATGCAAAAGAGTTTGAGAAAGAGACAGCAAATAATTCGACAGTGTACATCCTAATGGTTAGGGAAGTTACACCCGAGGTTCATGTAGAGTTACCCCTTGAGGTGACTTCGGTTCTTAAGGAGTAAAGTGATATATTCCCTGAGGATTTACCGGATGAGCTTCCACCTATGCGGGACATCTAGCATGCCATTGATTTCATCCCGGGGTCTACTTTACTGAACCTTCCTCATTACAGGGTGAATCCTGTAGAGCATGCAGAGTTGCATAGACAAGTAAATGAGCTCCTGCAAAAAAGTTTCATCTGTGAGAGCATGAGTCCGTGTGTCGTACCAGCGCTATTAACGCCTAAGAAAGATGGTACGTGGCGAATGTGTATGGACAGTAGGGTCATTAATAAGATCACAATCAAGTATCGGTTTCTAATACCGAGGCTTGATGATATATTAGACATGAAGGCCAGATCCACCATTTTTTCTAAGATAGACCTCAAGAGCAGGTATCACCAGATACGCATATGCCCTGAAGATAAGTGGAAGACAGCCTTCAAGACAAAGGATGGGTTATACGAGTGGTTGGTCATGCCCTTTAGCTTGGCAAATGCACCCAGTACTTTTATGCGTGTGATGACCCAGGTTTTGAGATGCTTTATAGGGAAGTTCTTAGTGGTTTATTTTAATGACATACTCATATATAGTACCACTAAAGAACTGCATCTCGACCACTTGAAGCAGGTCTGTAGTGTCCTGAGGGCAGAGAGGTTATGTCCGAAATGTCCATTCATGTTTGATAGGGTTGTCTTTTTAGGGTTCATCGTGTCGTCTGTAAGGATGCGAGCAGATCCAGAAAAAGTCAAGGCTATAATTAACTGGCCTGAACCGCGGAACATACATGATGTGAGAAGCTTTCATAGCTTAGTTACATTTTATCATCGGTTCATTCAAGGGTTTAACACTATTATGGCTCCAATTACTGATTGCATTAAAAAGGGAGAGTTCATATGGTCTAAGGTCGCAACTAAGGTATTCAAAGATATTAAGGGCAAGATGATAGAGGCTCCCGTCATGCATCTTCCAAATTTTTCTAAAGTCTTTGAAGTAGAGTGTGATGCTTCAAGCATAGGTATAGGAGGAGTACTAAGCCAAGAGGGTCATCCAGTTGCCTATGTTAGTGAGAAACTGAATGAGGCAAAACAAAAGTATTCCACTTATGACAAAGAATTTTATGCGATAGTGCAATCGCTACGTCATTGGCGTCATTATCTTCTACCACAAGAATTTGTCTTATTTTCTGATCACGAGGCTTTGAGGTATTTGAATTTCCAAAAAAAGCTTAACCCAAGGCATGCCAAGTGGGCAGCGTTTCTTCAGGAATATTCATTTTTCCTGAAACATAAAGCAGGGATCGAGAATAAACCAGTCGATGCCCTTAGTAGGAGAGTGACATTGCTCAACTCCTTGAGTGTAGAAGTTGTCGGGTTTGAGCAATTGAAAGACAAATATCTCATGTGTCCAGATTTTGGGGGAACATACGTGTCACTCTTAGGTCCCCAGCATAGTTCGGGTGAGTTCGTGCTGAAAGATGGTTTCCTTTTCAAAGGAGACCGACTTTGTATTCCCCGCACTTCCCTTCGAGATTTTTTGGTTTGGGAGCTTCATGCTGGAGGTATTACTGGCCATTTTGGTCGAGACAAGACCATCACCCTAGTGGAGGATCGATTTTATTAGCCAAGTCTCAAGCGAGATATAGCCAAAATTTTAGGGCAATGTCGAACATGTCAACTGGCAAAACAAAAGAAGCAGAATACTGGATTGTACACGCCATTGCCAGTGCCACACGCACCATGGAAAAACATTAGTATGGATTTCGTGCTTGGACTTCCCAAGATATTTAAAAGCACGAATCCATTTTTGTGATCGTAGACCGTTTCTCAAAAATGGCTCACTTTCTCCCTTGTTCTAAAACCTCAAATGCGTCCAACATAGCTAAGATTTTCTTTGAGGGGCTAGTTCAATTACATGGTTTGCTTAAGATCATAGTATCTGACAGGGATGTCTGGTTTACTAGTTATTTTTGGAAAACATTATGGCATATGATGGGTACGAGACTCCAGTTCTCGTCTGCCTACCATCCTCAAACTGATGGTCAAACTGAGATTGTGAATCAAAGTCTCAAAAATCTACTACGATGTTTAGTGGGTGAACACATTAAAACTTAGGACTTAGTCCTGCCAGTCGCCGAGTTTTCATATAACAGTTCAGTTAATAGGTCTATGAGTATGAGTCCATTCGAGATTGTTAGTGGTTAAAAACCTAGACTACCCATAGATTTGTTAACTATGTCGGTCACCCAGAGGACCTCAGAGTTAGCCGATGCATTTTCCCATCACATTCATGAGTTGCATGCAGATATTAGGAGGCAGATAAATGTTAGTAATGAACAATACAAACTTTTAGCTGACTTACATCGTAGAATTCAAGAATTTAATGAGGATGATTATGTAATGGTTAGGATGAGGCCAGAACGGTTCCCACAAGGTACCATTAAGAAGTTACAAGCACGCAGTGCTGGACCATTTAAGATTCTGAAAAAGATTGGGTCCAATGCGTATGTGATAGATCTTCCACCCCGCATAGGGATTAATTCAACATTCAATATAGAGGATCTAATGCCTAGTTCAAGCCATCCCATAGACCCTAATTTTGTTCCAAACCATTGGCCAATTTCTGAATTTTCTTCCCAACCTACACCACCTATGCTTACTATACCTGAGATAAGATAAGAAATTGAAGGAATTGTGGATAAGCAAATTGTTTCCACTCGAGACGGTGGATTTCAGTGGTACTTAGTGAAGTGGAAGAACAGACCATCATCCAACTGTACATGGTTGACGAAAGTAGAGTTCCAGCGACTAGATACAGATTTGTTAGAAAAGCACAAGAGTTTTATCTCGCCGGAGTCGAGATCTTCTCAGCCGAGGGGAGTTGATGCGGACACCTGGCCATTCAAAGTATATCAACGCAGGAGGCATGCATTACCCATGTCAATGTGGTTAGATGACGGATACGGGTCAGGTCTCTCAAGGTTGAAGACCTTACACATGTGTTCGTGACATATGTAAGTTGCTTATAGGAGACATTTGGACCATTGGATCGCGAGGATGGTATGATCAGACCGTTGGATCGTCACGGCCCAACTTCATTATGCCACCTTTATGGCACTATCATCGGGGCCCATCAGGCATCTTAAATTTGCATTTAGTTTATGAACATTTGATTTATTTAAGTTTTGAGACAGTTTGTGCACAATTTTGTGCGAATTTCTTCTTTTTGAAACTTTTTTTAGTAGGAGTATTTTGGTAAATTTATGTAGTTACGAATTTATAAGGGTTGTCGTAAACCTATAGCATGTTATGTTATGTTATGTTTATGAAAGAAAAAAAGAGAGCTTTTTGCTTCTAATGATTTCATCTTCGACTTCCAGTGATTGGAAGAGGGCGTGAGGCCCAGGTAAACGATTTCTCATCCTCTACTTCTTTCTCCTTCTCTCTTTTCTCAAGGTACTCTTTTCTTTAACTCCATTCTCTTCCTTTTCTCCTAGACTCTTTAGATCTAGAAGTCAAATCTTGTTTCTTTTTTATCTAAATCATTAGATCTCAAAATATTTTCATGCCCACATAAAACCCATCACCCAAATCTAAATTTGAAGAACCACCAATTCTTTCCTGAATTTTCTAGATTTTCCAATCCAGTAAATTCCTATTTTTCTGGATTAGAAAATTCACTTGGATCGTTAGACAAACCTATTGCAAGACGAAAGTTCTATCTTTCACCGAATCTAACTAAATTCAAATTTTAAGATTCAATACTTCGTGTTTGTGATGGATGGCCCTAATCAATGCTATATTAACCTTATTTCTTTCTTGTGTTTATGATGTATAAGGCAGGCTGATATTTTATTTGTTTTTTAAGATTGCATGAATCTGCCCCTTTCAAATACCATGCTCATTTAAGGTTGGATTAGGTCGTCCTACATCAAATTTGGATGGCTAAATTGGTCATCTCTGCATCTGTCTCCTTTAGTTCAGCATATGCAGTAGATAACTGCTCCCCAACAGTTGTGATTTCGTCCATTTTGAGCTTTGCGACAGCATGATCGATCTGGGTTCTATCCACTGATGCATTAATGTCTGGGCATTCTTGTACCAGGCCCAAAAATTCATACAGTGGAGGAATCTTGGCCGACAGAGTTTCATATGAACAAGTGATCATATAATGACGAATGAGGAAAGCGAGTCTATCTAATGAACCAGAAGAAATAATCTTAGAGGCCTCAAAATGAATGAGAGCACACATTTCTTCTTGAAATTGTTGAAGTTCAGTTGAAGGTGCAGGAGATTAAGCCACTAAAATATCATTGGTAAGTACTTGGCCGAGTGAAGAGAGTACATCTTCAACAGTAAGCATTTATTCATGTACTGAAAGAGGAATAGTCAACGTCTCGACCGGCGTAGAAGTGTCAACGCCTTCATCGGTCACAAGAACCTCGATGGAAACTGCTCAGTCAGGAGAAGTTGTGGTTGGCTGGGGAGTCATTTCTTCTTCTATAGTGAGTACTCGACGACTGCTTGACAAGCTAGGAACTATTTTCTTGATTTGTTCCAAAAGGGGTGCAAAATGGTTGACCGATGCAAATGAAGATACAACTTTATAAGAACCATGTGGTTTGGCCATAAGGGGCTCCTCTTCATCTTCCTCTTGGTCAATAGTTATGATCAACACCTTGGAAGGGATGGAAGTTGGAGGAGACATTGTTGGCTATATGATCTTTGTTTCTTCTCAAGCTAGAAAGTCTTTCTGAGGGACATCACTCGTGGTCTCAACAAAGTCCAAGTTCTTGACATCATCCAACGAAGTTTGAGCCACATCAACCGCATTGGCAGCATGAATTTCCTTGGGTTGCAAAAATTGTTTTTTAGCGTCTGAGATCTCTCTGGTCATTGCAAAGATAGAGAAATATCAGAAAAGCAAAATACACAAGTAATGCAAGAAAAATGGAGGTCAAATATCCACGTAAGTTAGATTAAATAGCAATGGCTTAATATCGGTTGATCATGGATTGAATTTTAAAGGGATCGCCAATAGGTATTGCCAAAGGATGTGCGGAAGAATGAAAAAGCGAAGGATTAGGCCGATAAGTTGTTAAAAAGCAGTTGAAAGGAAGGTAGGATCATTTAATCTTTCCATTTCTTTTCATCATTTGTTAAAAGATTTATTGAAGTGGGCTTCTTAATGTCTCCTATATGCTTCCTCCATTTCCCATGAATAATCCAAGGGAGAAAGACCAGGCCAGAATTTGGTTTTATAATATGTTTCAGAAGCAGAAACAACTTCAGCCACAAGGAGAATACTTGTGCGCTTTCTTGACGTCCGACTGCTTTGTGTCGTAAGGATAGCTCTTATTGGCACGACCGGGTTAGCATGAACTACGAGCGCAGGAGGAGGAGGAGGATCTGGAAGAGGTCCAAGATTTGTAATTTTCTTCAACATAAGTGGAGTTATAGATGTTTTGGTCAGTACACCTAACCAAGCAGATCCTGTACCATAACTTTTTGGTGCTTCACTTGAGGAGAAGCTAGATCGACTATCTCGACTATTGTAGGGGAGCAGTCAAAATGGTCAACTTCGTTCTTTGTGACTGTGTCTTTCTCTAACTTGGCGACATGTTCGATTTTGGCATTGATGACTTTTTCTTATCTTCAATCGCTTTCTGTTTCTTCTAGACCACAGGCTTATTAGGTTTCTCGACTGAAGGGAAAAGTCGAGCGATGATGAGATCAACCAATCCAGTAAGTAATTTCGAGTAAAATTATTTCCAACAGTGCAAAAAGTAAGCATTTGATTAGGACAACTAGGGAAGAGATGAGCGTTCAATGCAGCACAAGTGTTTTCAAAACCATCATGAAAAAATTAGTCAGTGTTGACCGAATTCACAATCAGACACTGGTTCGGTGGTTAGTTGCAAGTTTTATGAATGAAAGGGCTTGGAATGCATTGAGCTAATCTGAATTGGTGAGCAAGAATATATATATATATATATCTTGACCCCGGCTTTAGCATTTATACTCATCTCCTTAGTGCCACCATAAGGGAGATCTCTGCAGATGAGATAGCTTCCCCAAGCCTTGTCCCTGAATTCGATCATCCCGACATCATTGGTATCATAGTCCTCCATGAACAAGGTAGGACTAAACTCTTTATTATTGAAATGGTAAAAGGAATGGTTGGGTTTTTCTAAGCTAAGAAAGAAGAAAAAATTCATATATTTGGCAAAAGAGTGGGTGATTCTAGGAAAAAAGATATTCCTATGACCGAAAGAAGTGAAAGAATTTAGAGGAATAGAAGTTAGAAAGGGAGATCAAAAATACTCAAACAACCATATCTAGATTAGCTAGAGAGGTCCTCCGCTATGAAAGAAGGCTTTGGTTGTTACTTCAAACATGATGCGATACGGTGATTGAGCACGAACGGAGCAAGGGCTAGTTGTCGACCTTGGGTGAGCGCCTCGGCCAGGTGAACATATTCTTTTGTGATCTATATAGCACTCACGCAAAGCATATAATGGTAAATCCACATTAACAAAAATGTCATGTATTTTGTGTCATCAATGATGCTCCATATCTAGATTAGCTAGAGAGGTCCTCCGCTATGAAAGAACGCTTTGGTTGTTACTTCAAACATGATGCAATACGGTGATCGAGCACGAACGGAGCAAGGGCTAGTTGTCGACCTTGGGCGAGCGCCTTGGCCAGGTGAACATATTCTTTTGTGATCTGTATAGCACTCACGCAAAGCATATAATGGTAAATCCACATTAACAAAAATGTCATGTATTTTGTGTCATCAACAATGCTATGTGTTTTGCAATGAAGCAACATGAAGTTGGTATAAGCGTTGCTGCTCTTGTCTGAAATGAAGAAGTAGTGTTGTTTGCACTAGGCAAAGTTGAGATAGATTGGTTCACCAAATGGAAGAAGGTGGGCGAAGGCACAAATGTCCATTATTGTGGGACCCACGGGGCCACATCCAAAGTGAAAATAGTTGGTTGATTGGCTCCAGAAATCTGAAGCTACGGCAAGAAGAGAGGCGTCTATTGTATACTCATGTAATGAAAGGCTAATACATTCGTAAATACCGATGTGTTTTCATGTGTCATCATGTTGTTAGGATACATGAGCAAGCCATTTCGGCCATCTTTTAAAGCCCTTGGCCAGGATCTTAAAGCATGAAAGGTGTTTGCAGGGTCTGGTAAAGAGTTGGATTGGATAAGGAGTTGTTCACCCACACAGCAAGGGAAGTTTTGATCAAGTAATCATAACCGATTAAGGGGGATCTCATAATGAAATGTTGGACCGAGCGTGATACATTAATGGGGGAAGAGAAAATAATGTCATCACAAATCTCAAACGACAAAGCCTCTAATTCTCTTATAACATCTTCCTAATGTAAAGTTACAGGACTGGATGAAGAAGAATCAACCAGGACAACGGTAATCTCGATTGAAAATGAACTTAAGAAGAAGAAGCGCAAGAGTCATGAAAAGAACAAAATCAGATTTGAAATGATATATGTATCGGGCGGGAATGTGTGCAGTAATGAGAGGATCATCTTAACTCCTTGTACGATACAATAGTGCTACGTGTCATACTAGTAACCGTGAGATAAGATGCAAAACTAACTTTCGATTTTCATCTCGGTCAAATAGAATCAATAGGGAGCAACGTGGGGGGGAATGTTGTAGCATATTTCTGACCATTCGAGGATTTACCAATCATGGAGTGACACGTATTGTTGCATAAAGAAGGAATAGCATGCGAAAAATCTTAAAGATATTTGGAGTGCTTTTTACGGAGGCACTACTGGCGCTGAGCTGGATAGTGCACGTCATCTTATGACAAAGCGTGGCTGAGAAGCTTAAAAGACAAAGTGGTCGAGAAAAGAAGAACGATTAAAAGAATACAAAAATGCAAAAGGATCTGAAAGACTGATGTGACAATGATTCAACTACCGTAACCATTGAAGAAAAGAACATAAACAGATACAGATATAGAGTATTTACATAGCAAAAAATCTTATAAGGGAGAATTAACAGAGCAAGACGTCTAATACCAATCAAACAAACCAATAAAATTATCTTTCATTATCATAGCTTACCTCTTTCTTAAGAGTAGACTAAGAAGACATAATCAATTAGTTGTAATCTCAGTCTACACTCATACGCTGGACTTTTATCTCAATACAAGTAGTTCTTCATTCCGAAGGCTTCTTACAATTGTGCCTCGACCAACTGTGAGTATTTCTTTTTCATTTGACAAGAGCCAAGTATCAGAAAAGTCCTTTCCTAAGGCAAAGTGGAATCCATTTCCATATGAAGAACCCCACCCTCTGAAAATCGCCTGATCACTTTATAAAACAATTCGCGAGTAACTAAATCTTGGTCATATACAGTCGCAGTCATCGTTCAGATACAATCACAGTCATTGTATCTACCTATATTAGCACTTTGGATCAAGTTGTTCAGCTGGAATTGAGTCGGACAGTTGGTTTCAGTTGGAATTGAGTCGGACAGTTGGTTCTAGCACACCCGCATGCACTACACATGACAAAAACATCTAAATTGAAAAAGTGCCTAACAGCCCTACTAACCCAAATACTTCCACTATACATGGCATCCATCCTTGTTCAGAATTCCATGCAAGCACAAGTGATATGCCATTTAAAAGATATCGGATGTCAATCCATTAATGGTGAAATAATAATAATAATAATAATAATAATAATAAAGGTTAAAGACGTTTGATAAACCTTCCAGAAGCATTTGAGAGTGTTGGCCAGCTTTTAAATATTTGATTGATGGTTCAATCGATAAAATTCATCCACAAACAACTCCCGAAAAAGCCAGTGGATACCATGTTGATGCATTAACGCTTTCTGCGCGTCTTAATGCGTGCACCCAACACACTCACATGTCAGCCATTAGTGTGCACCTAACAAGCTCACATGTCAGCCACTAATGTAACCTCAAAAGGTATGCCAAAGCCTACGACACTAAGACCAAGAAGTCCTTGGGTGACCTCAGGTCTAATTGGTCAAAGCTAAAACACGATCAAGTCAATCCAAACCAAGTATAACGAACCTCTCAATTAAGAGACTTGATACGATTCAGTAACAGAAACATCTAATCAAGCCCATCACAAGTACTCATAAAACAAGTGAATAATCACTCTCATGTGGAAAAGGATGATGGCAACAACATGCCCAATGTTGAAGATCAATCTATCCCAAGCTATCACCGGCTCTGCCCACAAGATAACCATAAAACTAATTTATGCCTGAACCCAATGAAGTGGTTATGATATTTATGATACTCAGGAATCATGGAGACAACTCCCTTAGCACTGGTGGTGGTTGTCTACTTCATTCTTTCGCCATTGACCCACAAGATCATTTCATGTGAAAGACAGAGTACATGAGCCATCGTTATTATTTCAAGCTGTTTGTTTAAACATCATAAATTAAGAGTCAAATACACTGCTCCTTTACAGGTAAATGACATTGTAATAATTATATTTTTACATTATAAAACATCATAATTATATTTTTACATTATAAAACTATCATTCTTACAATAATGCTGGGTAAAACAAACAATGGTAACAAATTCATCATTGCAATCAAATGTAGGTGATGTCACCACAATTACAGAAGTAATCATTATCCATTTCCAGCCATTTACCATTATAATTGGAAAAACCAAACACATCCTCAACATATTTAATCCATGAGTTTCATAAACGATTAATGACATAAAATAAATAAATAAAAAGTAAAAGACTACATTCCACCAAGTGATCATAGATAAACAAGATCCGTTAACACATGAAAGCTAGACTTCCCAGGAACATATCTAACACGTAGTCCACCTACGTGTTCAGCTCTGCATGCAATATCCGAGCAGTGAATGAGGTTGCCCGCACTGTGCAGATTCCCCAAAGCCTGAGTGTCTGGCAGGTTTACTTATCAGGAGGGCTACATTGAATAATGATAATAATAAATAAATAAATAAAAATTATGTTGCCCTATATTTTGGGCAAGAATTTATCTAGTGTCCTACCAGAGGGCCCACTCAGATCTTGCACATGTTCCATCTTGGAAAATGTGTTGGAATGCAGATGGGCAGAGATCCATAAACTCATGTAGCCTCGGTAAAAACTCTAATCCCTCACATACATTGAAAATTTTACATTTTTCCCATATATTCTCATTTCCTCTGAATTCTAAGGAACTGAAAAGATGAAAAGAAAATAGAGCACGGTGACAAAAGATGATATTCGAATGTAAAAATGTGTGCGCAGGTCATGAACCAATAATGTGAAACATCACTGATCATAATAACACAATTATACTGCCAACAATTTCAAATGATTATAAAGAAAGGTCTTATTACAAATATTGCAATGCAAACGCTATAGAGAAAATTTTATGAATGTTAATGGGAGACAAACCCGCTATCGATTTCGTAAACAAGTATTTGCTAAAGCCTCGATTCAAGACACGCCAACAACAGTCGTAGAGGCTCACTCAGTTAACAGCAGCAAACAAGCAGGAGCAGGTGCAGAGTAGGAAAAGTGGTACTTCAGGACCCAATGTACCTACAATTTTCAGAAGTCGGAAGATTTCGGCAACCAGTCTCCTTGTTACAGCAATGAGGGAATTTCCAATATGGGCTTTCTTAGAGAGGGGTTATGGCAGATTCATGGACTATTTCATATATTGATAGTATGTTATCTATACTTAGCAGTACGATGACACACCATTCCAAGTGATCTGACCTTCGGTGTTGCAGAACTTCTTGCAGAAAGTGGATGTTGTGCTGCAAAGGGAAGCCGAACGAGCCACAAGAATAGTTTGCGTGAGAAAAGTAAAACAGCCTGAGTCAGACTTGGAAGCCTGTCAATCTCTATTGAAACATTGAAATAAGCTGTTCAATCTCCACCTTCAATTTAGCAGAGCCAGCAACAAACTTACCAGTCTTATAGAGGTTTGTGAGTCAATTAAACTGATCAGAAACAGACAAAACTATGATAAGAGTTTGGAGTTGGTGCACAAGGCGCAACTAAACCCAGTCCAGCAGCAAAGCCAGAAAGTTGATTTTAGCTCAATCGGTGAGTTTTGAACCAATTGCAAACTTTCTTCGTGAACATTGAACTCTACAAGACATTATTTCAAAGGGAAACGACAATAGTGAGGACTATACCTCCACAAATTTCAATTTGAAATTGAGGCTTCCAAAACGTTGCGCAAGCTCATACTCATCTCGAAGGTATTCCAATATCTGGGCATAGTTTGCATCGCGCCAAGCAATTTCAGATCTAAACGATGAGAGTAGACAAGCATGAGATGCATCCAATTATGTGCTAGCTTATAATTCTAATTTGGTAATTTTGGAAGTTAATATACGATCAATGTTCAAAAACTTGGATTCAATTCAGAAAACTGGTATTTTGATTTTGCAGTCCAAGTGAACTGTCAGCAGAAATTTGCTAGGTTGGTAATATAATAGGTCAATTTTGGACTTAGAGGCCAGGTCAATTGAAAGGACCTGGTTGAGCTGCAAGTAGACCAATGAGTTCTCAAGATTTTATATTACTTTGAGCATACACTTTTTGGAAAAAGAAATATGTTAAGGACTCTCACTCTACACCAATTTACTCTAATAATTGTCCAAAAAAGAAAATTAATATAAATGGCCATCGTCTCATCAATGTGTGTGCGGCCATCGTTCCACTGTAGATCAATTGTACCTCTAATTTATAATACAATGAAGACTTGAAATTTTGAGACTCACACTTTTTATAACCTCTGGTAGTTGATCAGAATTAACAGGAATGACATTTTTTTTCTTTTTAATAACCTACAATTTTTAAGTACTCATAAATTTTGGAGATACGAAAGGGATACAAGTTATTAGAATGACTCTATGAGCCATTTTTTTCTTTGAAATACATATTTAGAAGTGTTTGCTATCATATTACAACACTGATTGTTCCATTCTAGATGATGTATAGACTCTACTTTTCAATAATTAATATAAAATTTTGGAAATACTAGAGGCGTTTAAATTATTAGAATGCTGTTTTGAGCCATTTTTCTTAGAAAGTAATGTATTTAGACATCTTCATTAGCATATTTGCTTTATTATTTGTTTCATTAACCAAAAAGGGAAGGTCCTGAGATAGCTTATTCTTTGAATATTGTCATTTAAGTTTCCAAGGTGTTGGATTTATCTGGGCATGGTATCTAGTAAATGTCATAACCATTCCCATGTGTGGAAATCCAGGAGGTCCTATTTCTTTCTAATAAAATTCAAATGCCCATGGAAAACACAGTTAAAACATAACTGATAACCAATCCCAAGTGCTTATATAACAATATAAGGTATTGCGATCCTATTTGTAAAGGGGCACATGGACAGTCCAATCAACCAATCCTTGCAGCCACTTAGGTCCAGTCTAAGCTTCATGGGGCCAACATGAAAAGTCACACTGATTCGATGATCCTATTCATACAAAAGTTGGCCTTCTTTTTAACAGCAATCTGTTTTCAAGCCATGGATGGCACAGTCCAGGTTGTCTGATCAAAGGAATTCATTACAACTATATGCAATTCATGATGAGCCCCACCAAATAGAAGGTTCAAACAGTTGATTGAACATGGTTTTCCATGAACAACCATGAATATCCATTTTATATTTTGTTCTTCGGATGGTTAGAATTGTCTTATTGGTGTGACTTCTTTATTGTGGACCTAATAGACAGTCAATTACAACTGATTGAATTGTTTGTGAGTTATATGCAACTAGGAAGACTATAATTTGTAGTGCTCTGGAGCAAACAATCATGTTTCCACACAAATTATTTAAGAGATTCTCAAAATTAGTAATGTCTAATAATTAGTAGCAAACATGTCCACCGTAAATATAAATAAGAGTTCCAACTGCCTTCTGTACAAAATTTTTGAAATAGAGTTGACTATAGTATTTTTCTATCTACGCCATTATTACCTTGCAAATACATATTTAGACTTTTTTTTATGTTTGCCTTATTATTTTGGAGCATTGATAGGACAATAGGAAGGCCCTCAGCTAGTTGATTCTTTGAATATTATTTTCACCTAAGTTCCTGAGGTGAAAAGGTTTTTCTTGGTAAGCTATATAAGTATCAATAGCCTTTCTCAAGAGGGGGGAGTTCTAGATGTCAGTTTCTTTCTAAAACCATGCAGATGCATTGGAACTTTAATACTTTCTATATTGAACAAATACAATTAAGACAAAATATCAGAGAGACTCTCAAAATTTTATATGATGAGATTTATACAAATGGCATCTGCCACGGATACAAGTTATTAGAGCTTTGACTGAACAATACAATAATCTTCCATGCCTTCTAGCAAGGAATAAATACTCAGAGAAATATCATCAGTTTGGCTTTCTTGATCATGTAGACTCGGTTTTGAATGCTGGTCATTTTCACAAATGAGTTGTGTTCTAAAGGATCATTACATTTCCTACGTGCACAACAATGTTCAATTCATTGATCGACTCAGAAGTAGGCTGATTATACTAGATCTAGCCAAGTTATGATTATTGACTCATTCACTCACCTGATATATGAACTGAGAGAGTTTTCATTCACATTGAAAAATCACCCTCGGATGAAAGATATCAACTACCTAGTCAAATCCACCCTTTTCAACATTGACAACAACTCATTGTTTAAACCTTATCGGGATCATTATACTGAAATCTCAAATATCAAAGCTCAGAATTAATCAAGAAATCACTGATGAGTAACACAAAGGCATCACCTCTCAAAAAGACCAAGTTTTAGAATCACATCAGCAAGATTTGAGTTCGCCTTCCCTACAAGTTGAAAGAGCTTCTTCCTCTGCATGGTAAAGGTGCCACTCTTCTCCATGCTGCGATTAATATCTGTGAATTCCTCAACTATACCATCAACCTATGGAAGGAGTGTGGTTATAAAATTGACTAAAATTAAATGATACCATGGTATTTGAAAATTACTTGTACCTGCCAAATGAAATGATCAAGAGCAATACTTTGGCCAAGTACACTTCCAATAATGCGTATTCCATCAGTGTCCAGACTCTGAAGAACAATATAATCATGGCCTCCTTGCATCCATGTTACCAATTGTGGCTTCTCTACCACAGCATAGTCTGTGAATACAAGGGGAAAAAAATTACAAGTCAATGCTGTAGGTTCTATTAACTTACGATTTAGGTCTCTTGATGATGCAAATTCGGATAACATTGAAGATCATCCTTGATTCAACTTGAAATCTATTTGACAAATTTGTACTTGAGACATAATTCATTAAGAAGATAAAACATTATAACTGTTAGTATTCATGATTGTTAAGACTTTTTAAAGTTAGTTTTACCTTTGGATGGACAGTGTTGAAATAGTGTTAGTAATCCTACCACATCTGATTGGCCAAGCTTCTTAAATAGCTTGTCGTTACTTAGAAATGCCATAAAATGATATGATTTGACTAAAGTAGATGTTGTATATTCCACTATGCCTGGTTGCAATGCGCCATGGTCCCCAACACAGGTAAAGGAGGGTTTATGTCAGGTAAGAAGCCAGTTGTCAAACATTTGCCATGCAATAATTAGAAAGCCAACCTCAAATAGCTGGAAGAAGGCCTTGATAATGACAACATGTCGGGTGTTAGGAAGAATGGCTTAAGCAATGTCATATACTTCCATATTTTAGCAATTTAAAACCACTTCTAAATTTTTGATGACCAATACAATTCAACCCTCATGTTTCTATGATCCAATTCAATTTGCAGAAAATGGTACCGAATTAATATGATGTGCACGAGTACATTTAAAAACATGCTTGAAGATTTGCAATATTAGAAATTCCAAAAGAATTTCATCCTCTGATAATTAATATTGTATGGCAGAACTGATGCAATTCCTTATTTGACATTGTTGAAAGGTTGAGTTTTGTAATAAGTCCATGTAATATCATTAAAAAGGACTAGAGTGCTTAGGGTTTCAAATAACCCTAGCATCTCACATTTCCACATCTCCCTTTAGCAACCACTCTCTCCATCTCTTCAATGCCACTCTCTCCTTCTCTTCTTCTCCCTACTCTCTCTATCCTTGCTACTCATCATCGGCCCCTAAGAATGGCACAATGTAGCCATCAACATGGTATTGGAGAAGTTGTTGGCCAAGCTTTGTTTGAGCTTGATGGTTGATCCAGACTCGTTTGTGCAAGATAGTTAGTCCGGTTGTTCATATCGCTTGATTTGCATTAGTGCCTATTCGCCTGAAGTTATTCATTGCCTCATCACTTCTACTACTCACCCATCTGCTCGCCTCTCATCACAGCTCATGCTACTCATCTCAACTGTTGCATTATCTTTTATTTATTGTTTCTTTTAATGCATGTTTTTTGTAGCTCTCCAAACTCAAATTTCTTTTTTCAAAGCACCTTGAGTTTTGAGTAGGGAGGTTTGGAGTATTTCTTTCTTATTTTTTATTATGGGAGCCCTTGTACCAAGCTGGGCAACATTAGGATACTCTGGCTTGAGAGGAAGTGTAAGACCCGAGGCCCCGACGTCTGGTTCGTACACTGGATAGCCGTTGACTATAGGTCCATTGGCCCCGAGAATATTTTGACTTGATCAAAACGTTGTTTTGTTATCGAGCCGCAAGCCGCATTTCAACCTGATGTCTGAATTTTAATATACGGACTTAAAATTAAACAAATTGAGAAATGACAACTATGTCCTTATTTTATCTGGTGGTAGGCCATCATCGAGTTTTCAAAATCCGTTAGGTCCGAGAGCCAAACCGTTGTGACTTGTGACCGTAGTCGAGTTATGGAATTACTAGCAAAAACAGCAAGTCAATATGACACCTGAATTGTAAGTTATGAATAGATATGCACATATATATTTTGATAAAATAACTCAAATGACCTCGATTTTTTTAAAATCCTTAGAATGTTTTATGTCAAATCACTTAAATAACATTTTTTTATTGTTACCATCAGCTTAAACTTCTCAAAAATATCACAAAACACCTCCCAACCCTTCTTTTAGACAAAAGTCAATTTTAAAACCATTTTCAAGTCCATAGACATAAAAACCCTCTTTCAACAATCCATTTCCAGCACTCTCTTCTAGCTTAAGTTTGAAGTTGAGAAGAAGAAGAAGAAAAAAAAAAAAAAAGGAAGCAGAAGCCGAGTTTGAAATCCAATCCTCTGATCATTACAAGTGAGTGCATAGATTAGGAGCACACATATATGTGCGTTAGATTACTTGAAAGCCCTATAGAAGAATAGATTTTTATTTTTTTTTAGGGTTAGGTTATTGCTGGATTTTCTGAGGTAGTTGGTTAGGTTTTTGCTGGATTTTCCTTGAAAGCCCTATAGAAGACTAGATTTCTGATTTAATTGGTTAGGTTATTGTTGGATTTTCTGATGTAGTTGGTTAGATTATTGCTGGATTTTCCTTGAAAGCCCTTTAGAAGACTAGATTTTCTGATTTAATTGGTTAGGTTATTGCTGGATTTTCTAATTTAGTTAGTTAGGTTATTGCTGGATTTTCCTTGAAAGTCCTATAGAAGAATCGATTTTCTGATTAAGTTGGTTAGGTTATTGCTGGTTTTCAGGTTTAGTTAGTTAGGTTATTGCTGGATTTTCTGATTTAGCTGGTTAGGTTATTAATAGAAGATTGGATGATAGAGATGATTTAGTTTTGTTTAAATTCATACGAATTTCCGTCGGTTTCTCTCTGTCCCTTACAAAGTCCGCCCACTACCTGTTTGACAAAACGTTTGAAAGAGTTATCTTTCCTCCTTTTGGTGTAGTTAACTCTTGAGAAAAAGTATGCTTGTCGCATGAAGTCTTATAGCGGAATGAATCCCGAATTGGATTTAGATTGGCTAAGTCATGTGCATATCATATGCATGGTTCATAGTTGTTGTATCATTGTATGATTGAGAGTGAATGATTCATATCATGGTATGGTGATCACAGTGGGTTGTGTTGCGACACACGATATGTCTATGATTAGTATGTGAACCGTCTAGATATAGGATGCATTACATGAGACCCCTATGAGGAACTTAAATTCATGAGGAAACCATATGAGGAAAGTCGTCTTATGCTTGCCTTGAAAAACATGATATATTGTGCTTGTGTGTGGACATATGCATACTGTGATTGTAAATGCGATGAAACATACTTTGTTATGACTTGAGTTGGACACCACACCGGAAATGTGTAATTCAATAGGACATGATTAGAGGGTCCCTGGGTGAAAATTCCTAAACCCTGATTGGTACCATTAGGAGCAACCAATGCTTAGACTGAGTGGAAGAACAGGGCGCTGGAATGCCGAAATACCAAAGTAAGCGGCGACTCCCACCGACACGTGTCGATTGGTTGAGAGGTTTGACCTGACCTATTTATGGCAAGCAAAGATAGGTTGTGTGTGACGAGCTCGTAAATTGTCCGCTATTGTTTTGTCACGTGACTTATGACTTCTCGCTGTTATGCAGATAATGAGGTTCAACACAAGTGAGTTAGACTAGTTCGGCCCTAAACTTATGTAGTCCCACCACTATAGTGGACCACGGTGGAAAAGCCTATGCAAGTGGGCAGCAATCATATGCGAGTCCCACCTCTGTTTCAAACCTTGGTAATCCAATTGGGAAATGTGGAAATTTTGGAATATGGAAAGTGGCATCATGCATTGTATCTTTCTTTTATTGTTATCGGCCCAATAGGCCTGTGCATGATATGAGCATGACATGAAACATGCATTTTCAATGCACACACACTCACTGGGCTTAGTAGCTCAAGGTTTCCTTTCTATTTTTTTTACAGGTAAGAGTAGGGAGCTGAAGGAGTAGAGATTACAGACTCTAGTTGTCCTTTTTGTCTTATACATATCAGTGTATATATTTTTTTGTAGTACCATGTATATGTACAGCAGGTATAGTAAATATGACATGGTTTATATTTTAGTTTTGCCTTGGTGTGCTCAGTTGTACACAGTAACACAGGTTGAATATGATGAAATTTTGAGAAATGATACGTATATGCTCTCTTTTCTTTCGGAAATCCTCCTTGTGAAGCCCCGCTTATGGGACTTAGTATGTGATAGTAGGAAGCCCCAAAATCGGGGTTCTACGGAGGCTGTCAACCAAATTTTGGTGTATAGTAATCACGGATTACTGACACTAAATTTAGGGACGTGACAAAAGATGGTATCAAAGCATGATCTCGGAAATATCTGCATAAATCATATATTGTATTTATTATACGTTGTTGCGTTAGAGTTGTTAGGTTCATGCTTTGCGAAGTAGAGGAGTTGTATGGTTATTTAGTATTGTGTATATTGTGTAGGTTTACTTGTTCTTTTTAGGCTAATTCCGTGTTTTGTCTATAGGATGCCGCCTAAAAAGAATTCTATTCGGACTCCTCCAGTGCAACCCAAGTCTAAGTCAAAATCTACGTCAAAATCTGTTCCAGACCCAGTTATACCTGTTCTTGCAGCACAACTTCAACAAATGCTGCAGACTATGTCAACTATAACGGCTAATCAAAAGCAGCGATATAGTTACACTCCTGAGACGTCAGTGTAGGAGCGGGCCAGTGCTCTTTTTATGGATTTTAGACGTCTAGATCCACCTTGTTTTTCTGGCAAGCCAAACCCTATGGCAGCCGAGTTATGGAAGTCAGAATTAGAGAACTCTTTCAAGCTATGAGTTGTACTTCCAAACAATGTGTTACCATAGCGACATATCAGTTGCAAGGAGAGGCAAAACAATGGTGGAAGTCAGTGGTTCGTTCAGTAGATCCAAAATTTGTGTGGACATGGGAAGCATTTAAAAACTAGTTCGATCGTAAGTTTTTCCCCGTAGCTGTTCGTCCTCAGAAAGCACATGAATTTGATTATTTGCTTCAGGGTGAGATGTTTGTTGCTGACTATGAGGCTCGTTTTATAGAATTATCTCATTTTGCTCCACATTTAGTAGCCAATGATGATTTGAAGGCGAGGAAATTTGAGGATGGTTTGCGTCCTAGTTTACGATCTCGAGTTAGAGGGTTTGAGTTGCCAACCCTTGAGGGAGTAGTAGTGAAGGCACAGATTTTTGAGTCTGATTAGAACCAACAACAAAGTACTCATCCATCTACTTCTAATCAGCAAAGGAAGAGGAGATTTATTTCAAAAGTGATAGTAGTTTTCAGTCCTTTTCACCCCCAAAGAGGCCTGCAGTTAGATATGATAATGCAGCCAAACCTGATGTCAGATCCCTAGTAACACAGTCTATTCCTCAGCGACAGTTATCTGGAGCCTGTTATAATTGTGGTGGTGTAGGGCACCGTAAAAAGGATTGACCTAATCCGCAGAAACAGCAACCATATCAACCACCTAGACATCAGCAACCCCAGCAACAAAGGCCACCATATAGGTCACAGTATAGGTCCCAACAACAACAGTCTCAGCAGCAGTCACAGCGGCAGCAAGGTAGACAACCCTTATCCCTTCAAATGCAACCTAGTGTTTATACAATCCAGCAGAGAGATTCTCAGACTAAGGGAGGAGTCATAGAAGGTATACTTGTAGTATCATCCCTTTCAGCACGTGTCCTTTTCGATTCTGGCGCATCACATTCATTTATAGCAGATAGTTTTTGTCAGTCGTTGGATTTGCCGAGAACATCGATGACCAAGGGATTAGAGCTCTCGACTCCTTTAAGGAAAAGAATGGTGTTAAGCTCTATGTGCCAAGACTGTCCTGTTTACATAGAAGAGTATGCCCTTCCAATCAATTTTTATGTTTGGTGTTGTTAAGAGTATGATGTGATTTTGGGAATGGACTGGTTATCCAAGTACCATGCAGTGTTAGACTGTACAGCTAAGACAATCACCTTTTCTATACCCGACCAGCCTCGATTTCAGTTTGTGGCTAATCCTAAAGATAAGTTTATAGAGACTTTGATATCATGTATTCATAAAGAGTCCAAAGGTGTGTGTATTGAACAGTCGCCGATAGTACGTGATTTTCCAGATGTTTTTTAGGAAATTCCAGGTTTGCCACCCATTAGACGTACAGAGTTTCGAATAGATCTTATCCTCGGCACTGTCCCTATATCCAGAGCCCCTTATCGTATGGCACCGTTAGAGTTGCATGAGTTGCAAAGACAGATGAATTACGTCGTTTGGAGTTTATTCGCCTGAGTACTTCACCTTGGGGAGCGCCTGTGCTTTTTGTAAAAAAGAAGGATGGTTCTTTACGGTTGTGTGTCGATTATAGAGGGCTTAATAAGGTTACGATTAGAAACAAGTATCTGCTCCCAAAACTAGATGATTTATTCGATCAGTTGAGTGGTGCGTAGTATTTCTCGAAGATAGATTTACGGTCTGGGTATCATCAGATTCGGGTTCGGGAGGAGGATATTTCGAAGACAGCTTTTGTGACTCGTTATGGACAGTTTGAATTTCAGGTTATGTCATTTGGTCTGACTAATGCACCTGCAGTATTTATGCAGTTGATGAATGAGGTATTCTGTCCTTATTTGGACCAGTTTCTTGTTGTTTTTATTGATGATATTTTAATATATTCAAAGACAAGGGAAGATCATGAGTGTCATTTAAAGATGATGTTGCAAACCCTTCGTGCCACCAGCTATATGCTAAGCTGGAAAAATGTGAGTTTTAGCAGGAAGAAGTAAAATTTTTGGGGCACACAGTTTCGAAGAATGGAGTTTCAGTTGATCCAGCTAAGGTTGAAGCAGCTTTACAATGGAAACAGCCAAAGAATGCATCTGAGATTCGGAGTTTCTTAGGTCTAGCAGTGTATTACAGATGTTTGGTTAAAGGATTTTCTCGTATAGCTGCCCCACTGACCCGATTGACTCGAAAGGATGCAAAGTTTCTTTGGAGTGGAGCCTATGAGCGAGCATTCGCGGAATTAAAAATTCGTCTTACAACGGCACCGATTCTCACTCTTCCATCTAGGAGTGAGGGATTCGTTGTTTATACAGATGCCTCGCTTATAGGTTTGGGGTGTGTCCTAATGCAACAGGGCAAGGTAGTAGCATATACATCTCGCCAACTTAGGCCTCAGCCCACACACGACCTAGAGTTAGCAGCGGTAGTTTTTGCCCTAAAAGTATAGAGGCATTACTTGTACGGGGATAGATTCGAACTCTTTTTGGATCATAAGAGCCTGAAATACCTCTTTTCATAAGCCGAGTTGAATATGAGGTAGAGACGTTGAATGGAATTGATGAAAGACTATGATTTTGATCTTCAATACCACCCAGGAAAAGCTAATGTGGTGGCGAATGCTTTAAGTCGTCAGCCACAGGCCCAAGTGGCACAATTGAAGATGCGAGAGTGGAAAATGGTAGAAGATATAGCTGAATTTGATTTTGAGATGACTCTACAGTCCTCAGTTGTTCAATTAGCAAACTTGATGATTCAGCCCTCTTTGATATCGCAAGTAATAGAAGCCCAACGGTTTGACCAATGGGCATTGTTTTGTAAAGATGTGATAATAGGGAAAAGTCAACCGGAGTGGCAGATAGGTTTGGATGGTGGACTTCGGTTTCAGGGCAGATTATATGTTCCAGATATCTCAGAATTGAAGAAGGCTCTTATGGATGAGGCACATCGCACTAAGTTTACTATCCACCCAGGATCTACGAAGATGTATAAGGACATGAAAAGCCAATTTTGGGTGGACTAGAATGAAACATGAAGTTGCTAGGCATGTGTCAGAGTGTGACATTTGCAAACGAGTAAAGGCAGAGCACCAAAAGCTTGCAGGGGAATTGCAACCTTTGAAGATACCAGTATGGAAGTGGGAACATGTAACTGTGGATTTCATTGTGGGTTTACCAAGAACCTTACGTCGACATGATGTTATATGGGTTATTGTAGACCGTTTGACAAAGATAGCCCGCTTTTTTCCTATTTGTATTTCTTGGTCTAAAGATCGGCTCGCAACTTTGTTTATAAACGAAATTGTTAGCTTACATGGTGTACCTGTTTTGATTGTATCTGACCGAGATCTAAGGTTTACATCAAAGTTTTGGAAGAGTTTTCAAATAGCAATGGGGACTAATTTAAGATTTAGCACAGCATATCATCCACAAACAGACAAGCAGTCCGAAAGAGTTAACTAGATTCTTGACGACATGCTCGAATAATGTGCATTAGATTTCTCTGGTAGTTGGTACGACCACTTGCCGTTAGCAGAATTTGCGTATAATAATAGTTTTCAAGCGACTATTGGCATGGCTCCCTTTGAGGCGTTATATGGTAGACCTTTTAGGTTGGTGAGCGATGTCTTTTAGGTCCTGATATTGTACGGAAAACGTCTGAAAAGATTGATCTTATTCGACAACGTATGCTTATAGCTCAGAGTCAACAGAAGAGTTTTGCAGATCGCCAACGTAGATCCTTAGAGTTTATCGAGGGAGACCATGTATATCTCCAAGTTTCACTAGTGAAAGGTGTAATACGATTTGGTGTTAAGGGAAAGTGAGCCCCAAGGTTTATATGACCCTTTGATATTGTTGAACGAGTTGGCACCGTAGCTTATCGTCTCACTTTCCCACCCCAATCATCTGGAGTTCATAATGTTTTTCACGTCTCGATGCTTCGGAAATGTGATCCGAAGATAATAGCACCTGTTATTGACTGGCAATCCTTAGCAGTTCGGGAAGATGCATCCTATATTAAGCAGCCAATCTGTATCGTGGATAGAAAAGAACAAGTTCTTCGTACTAAAGTAATCCCCTTAGTTAAAGTCCAATGGGGTTATCATTCTGTAGAAGAAGCAACCTAGGAATGAGAAGCAGAGACACGCAGTCATTACCCTCATCTATTTGATTCCTAGGTACGTATAAGTATGATATGGTTATTGTTGTATTGTACTGTTATACCCGAATATGTTTTGAAATTTCGAGGGCGAAATTTTTTCGAGGGGAGAGTTGTAAGACCCAAGGCCCGGACATCTAGTTCGTACACTGGATAGCCGTTGACTGTAGATCCATTAGCCCCGAGAATATTTTGACTTGATCAAAATGTTGTTCTGTTATCGAGCCGCAAGCAGCATTTCAACCCGATGTCCGAATTTTAATATACGGACTTGAAATTAAACAATCTAAGAAATGACAACTATGTCCTTATTTTATCTGGCGGTAGGCTATCATCGAGTTTTCAAAATCCGTTAGGTCCGAGAGCCTAACTGTTGTGACCGTAGTCCAGTTACGGAATTAGTAGCGAAAACGGCAAGTCAATATGACACCCGGATTGTAAGTTATGAATAGATATGCGCATATATATTTTGATAAAATAACTCAAATGACCTCGATTTTTTTTAAATCCTCCGAATGTTTTATGTCAAATCACTTAAATAACATTTTTTTATTGTTACCATCAGCTTAAACTTCTCAAAAATATCACAAAACACCTCCCATCCCTTCTTTTAGACAAAAGCCAATTTTAAAACCATTTTCAAGTCCATAAACATAAAAACCCTCTTTCAACAACCCATTTCCAGCACTCTCTTCTAGCTTAAGTTTGAAGTTGAGAAGAAGAAGAAGAAGAAAATGAAGTAGAAGCCGAGTTTGAAATCCAATCCTCTGATCGTTACAAGTTAGTGCATAGATTAGGAGCACGCATATATGTGCGTTAGATTACTTGAAAGCCCTATAGAAGAATAGATTTTTTTTTTTTTTAATTTAGGGTTAGGTTATTGCTGGATTTTCTGATGTAGTTGGTTAGGTTTTTGCTGGATTTTCCTTGAAAGCCCCATAGAAGACTAGATTTTCTGATTTAATTGGTTAGGTTATTGCTAGATTTTCTAATGTAGTTGGTTAGGTTATTACTGGATTTTCCTTGAAAGCCTTTAGAAGACTAGATTTTCTGATTTAATTGGTTAGGTTATTGCTGAATTTTCTGATTTAGTTGGTTAGGTTATTGCTGGATTTTCTGATTTAGTTGGTTAGGTTATTACTGGATTTTCCTTGAAAGCCCTATAGAAGAATCGATTTTCTGATTTAGTTGGTTAGGTTATTGTTGGTTTAGTTGGTTACGTTATTGCTGGATTTTCTTAAAGTTATTGCTGGATTTTCTGATTTAGTTGGTTAGGTTATTAATGGAAGATTGGATGATAGAGATGATTTAGTCTTGTTTAAATTCATACGTATTTCCGTCGGTTTCTCTCTGTCCCTCACAAAGTCCGCCCACTACCTGTTTGACAAAACGTTTGAAAGAGTTATCCTTCCTCCTTTTGGTGTTGTTAACTCTTGAGAAAAAGCATGCTTATGGCATGAAGTCTTATAGCGGAATGAATCCCGGATTGGATTTAGATTGGCTAAGGCATGTGCATATCATATGCATGGTTCATAGTTGTTATATCATTGTATGATTGAGAGTGAATGATTCATATCATGGTATGGTGATCACAGTGGGTTGTGTTGCGACACACGATGTGTCTATGATTAGTATGTGAACCATCTACATACAGGGTGCATTACATGAGACCCCTATTAGGAACTTAAATTCATGAGGAGACCATATGAGGAAAGTCGTCCTATGTTTACCTTGAAAAACATGATATATTGTGCTTGTGTGTGGACATATGCATACGGTGATTGTAAATGCATTGAAACATACTTTGTTATGACTTGAGTTGGACACCACACCGGAAATGTGTAATTCAACGGGACATGATTAGAGGGTCCCTGGGTGAAAATTCCTAAATCCCGATTGGTACCATTGGGAGCAACCAATGCTTGGACCGGGTGGAAGAACAGAGTGCTGGAATGCCGAAATACCAAAGTAAGCGGCGACTCCCACCGATGCGTGTCAATTGGTTGAGAGGTTTGACCTGAACTGCTTATGGGTAAGCAAAGATAAGTTGTGTGTGACGAGCTCGTAAATTGTCCGCTATCATTTTGCCAAGCGACTTATGACTTCTCACTGTTAGGTAGATAGTGAGTTTCAACACAAGTGGGTTAGACTAGTTCGGCCCAAGAATTATGTAGTCCCACCACTGTAGTGGACCACGGTGGAAAAGCCTATGCAAGTGGGCAGCAATCATATGCGAGTCCCACCTCTGTTTCAAACCTTGGTAATCCAATTGGGAAATGTGAAAATTTTGGAACATGGAAAGTGGCATCTGCATTGTATCTTTCTTTTATTGTTATCGGCCCAATAGGCATGTGCATGATATGAGCATGACATGAAACATGCATTTTCACTGCACACACACACTCACTGGGCTTAGTAGCTCAAGGTTTCCTCTCTATTTTTTTTACAGGTAAGAGTAGGGAGCTGAAGGAGTAAAGATTACAGGCTTCAGTTGTCCTTTTTGTCTTGTACATATCAGTGTATATATTTTTTTGTAGTACCTTGTATATGTACAGCAGGTATAGTAAATATGACATGGTTTATGTTTTGGTTTTGCCTTCATGTGTTCAGTTGTACACAGTAACACTTGTTGAATATGATGAAATTTTGAGAAATGATACGTATGTGTCGTCTTGACTTTTAGAAATCCTCCTTGTGGAGCCCCGCTTATGGGACTTAGTATGCAATAGTTGGAAGCCCCAAAATCGGAGTTCTACGGAGGGTGTCAACCAAAATTTGGTGTATAGTAATCACGGATTACTGACACTAGATTTAGGGACGTGACAGGAAGTGTTGACGGGTTGAGACTTGTAATAAGGTTCATTGGGCCATAGTCCATGTAATATGGCCATAGGGCCCAAGCCCATATAATATCATTATAAAAGGACTAGAGTGCTTGGGGTTTCAAATAATCCTAGCATCTTATGTTTCCACATCTCCCTTTAGCCCCCTCTCTCTCAAATCTTCTCTCTACCACTCTCTCCTTCTCTTCTTCGCCCTTCTCTCTCTCTACCCTTGTTGCTCATCATCAGCCCCTAAGAACAGTACAATGAAGTCGTCAACATGGTATTAAAGTGGGCCGTTCCCAAGGAGATCTAGTAGATCCGGTAGGTCCCAGATTGCTGTCATTGACATTTTCTCTTCTTCAACTACATGAGGAGTTCCAGATCTGCTGTCAGTGATTCCGGCAGCCAGAAACCAACCAGTTTTCTCAAATATGTTGCCGCATTAGAGATCCAGCCATCATCTTTCTTCTTCATTTCTAACCAATGGCATATCATCAGCGTGTTACACCGAATATGTTGTTGATGATCTGATCTAATGTTGTGAAACCCACAATTGTGGTTGCTGGATCTCAGATCTGGTCGTTGGGGTTGCTAATCATTGGTGTTGCTACCTCCATGGTCGTATCTCATATTTGCTTTGTGGCCATTTGATTACTATTGCTGTGGTGAACATTAAAGATCTATTGGCTTCAATTCATCTAGCTTGCGGTCTTTGTTGCAGAGTTTGCTGATCGCAATCAGAGCTCATGTTGAAGTTGTGGCCCACCTAGCGTTGCTACTGTGATTGTTTTTGGCTGCCCACATCTGGAGTAAAGATTGTTGGTGACCCACCATTTCCATCCGTTTTGTTTAATGCATCAGAGAACGTTGCTGCAACTGCACAAATCATTCCTGCTATTGCGGCCCACCTTCCGAAAGATTTCTGATACCATGTAATGGGTTTAGAACATAATTCTAAAACTCGGTGACTCAACTCGTATTGTGAAGCCCCGGGCCCGGATGGTTATCCGATTGCTTTTTTTCAAAAGTTTTGGGAGCTAGTAAAGGAGGTGATTGATTTTATGAATGAATTTTTTGAAAAGGTGTTTATAGCGATGGAATTAGGGGCTACTTTCAGGCCATTAGTCCTTAGGGAGCCCCTATAAGATATTGGCAAAAAATTTAGCTACAAGATTTCATACAGTTATAGGCAAAGTGATCTCCAAATCACAAGGGCCATTTGTAGTGGGCGTCAAATTGTGGATAGCGCGTTCATAGCACATGAAGTAATTGACTCTTGTAACAAAAAGGGTTTAAAAGGGATGATTTGCAAGTTGGATATTGAAAAAGCATATGATCATATCGATTGGGATTTTCTAGATTATATGTTGGGTTGATTGGGGTGTTGTCGGAAATGGCAATCATGGATTCAAGTTTGTATGAAATCGGCAAAATTCTCGATCTTGGCAAATGGTTCCTCAAACGGTTTTTTTTCAAGCATTAAGACGGTTACAGCGAGGTGATCCTTTGTCACCATACTTGTTTGTGGTAATAATGGAGCCTTTCAGCAGGATGATGGATAAGGGGGTGGTGGTCGATCTAGTGAAAGGTCTTAAAGTCGACAATTCTCAGTTTCAAATATCTCATTTACAATACGCAGATGATACTTTATTCAAGTGTGAGGTAGATGAATTAGAAATAGATAATTTGCATATGATAATTGTTTGTTTTGAGGTGGTGTCGGGATTAAAGGTTAACTCCGATAAAAGTGAACTTTTAGGTGTTGGTTTATCAAGGGAAGAGGTAGTCTCTTATGCTTCAATTTCCAGGTGTAGGCAATGTTTAAATTATCAGTGATAATATCAAATTATCGCCGATATTTTCGGTATTGCTGGCTAGTCGATACCAAAAACCCATTTTTTCGTCTCCCTTCTAAATATCACCAAAATGTCGGCGATTTTTTTGATTTTTCAATATTTTCAAAATCCAAAAAAAAAAAAGGAAAATACTTGTACTTTTCATTTGGATCTGTTTAGGGAATGGGGTTTTAGGACTTCTGGAAGATCATCTTGCAGATTTCCTCGAAAGGTACGTCAAGAACCCTAAAAACTTCAGATTTTCAATGATAATTCCTCCAACGACTGCCTCTCTAGAAAGAAGTAGAGTTACCAACCTCCGAAGTTACAGAAATTGGGGGGTTTTGGAGGAAAAATCAATAAGGGGAGAGTATTATTCGACGGGAAGTGGGGTTTTGTTTCCTTCAATTGTTTCGTAAGAACCTGCTTTTAGGGTTTTTTTTTTTCAAGGGCTGCAGTTTTGGTAAAGGGGAGCGGATTAGGCGTTACTCAAGCGCGAATTAGGTAGGACAATCCTATCAGGAGATTCGTGAGGCCCAACGTCATATATTTATTTTATCCAAGCCGTCCATCCATTTTGAAAGAACATTTTAGGGCATGAGCCCAAAAAGGAGGGATATCGAAGGCTCGAGTGGACCACACCACAGGACGTAGTGTTGACAAAGTCCCCCACCATTGAAACCTTCCTAAGGCCCATTGTGATGTTTATTTGCCATCCAACTTGTTCATAAGATCATATAGACCAGGATGAAGGGAAAAAATAAATATCGGCTTGATCCAAAACTTATGCGGCCCCCCGGAGGTTTTCAACGGTAGGCATTCAATCTCCGCTATTTCTTGTGGTGTGGTCCAATTGAGCATTCAATTTGCCTAATTTTTTAGCTCATCACCTAAAATGAATTTTCAAAATGGATAGACAGCGTGGATGAAACAAATACATCACATTGGGCCCCTTAGAGCCCCTGAGAAGACCGTTTATTTCTAGATAGGTCGTGGTGGGTCACGCCTATGTTCCTCGGCTAACACCTTAGTGGATGTTGTTACCTTTACCGTGTAGGGACATTGATATTTCTTTGTATATCCACACCGTTCATCAGTTTTTAAAGGTCATTTTATAATGCAATCCAAAATATTAATCAAATCCAAATCTCGGGTGGACATGGACCACACCACTGGAAACAGTGATGAATGACCATTAAAAACATTTTGTGGGCCACAAAAGTTTTGCACAAAGCCTATCTCTGTATTTTCCCTCTATCTAGGTCTGGCTGACCTTATCAATGGGTTGGATGGCAAATAAACATTACAGTGGTCCCTAGGGAGTTCTTACTAGTGAGTGTTCAATCACCACGCTTTCCTATGGTCTGGTGACTTTGGTCCATTTAAGGTTTGGATTAGCTTAATGTTTGGAACCATGTAATAAAATGGGCTGAAAAAACTGATGGACAATGTGGATATATGACAAATCATTAAGGTGGATCCCATAGTGGGATTGCCTACTAACCCTACAATAACAGGTGCAGATTGCGTACTACCCCTGCAATAATGGGCGCGGCTTTGGGGGATCCCCAAATCCACCGGTGGCATCCCTATTGTGGGGCCACTATGATATATGTGCCTTATATCCATGTCGCCCATCCATTTTGAAAACTCATTTTAGGGGATGATCTAAAAAATGAAGTTGATCCAAATCTCAACTGGACCATAATACAAGAAATAGGGTAATCAACCATTAAAACTTCTCATGGCCCACGGAACTTTTGGATCAAGCTGGTATTTGGGTGGTCTCCTTATGCAGGTCTTTGTGACCTTATCAACAGGTTGGATGGCAAATAAACATTCCAGTGGCCCCCATGGAGTTTCTAATGTTGGGGATTCAATCACTATTGTTTCTTGTAGTATGGTCCACCTAAGATTTAGATATGCTTCATTTGTGGGATTATGACCTAAAATGAGCTTTCAAAATGGAGGGACAGTGTGGATGTACGGGATATACAACATAGTGGGCCCACGAATAGGGATCCGCCGACCTCGGTGGATCCGGGGATCCCACCCAAACGGGTGCAGATTGGGTACTACTCCGCCAGGACCTAGCTAGAGATAGAAGGTCCTGTAAGGGGATTTGTGGGGCCCACCGTGAGGTATATGTTTTATCCACGTTGTCCATCCATTTTAACATATCATTTTCAGGCATTAGCCCAAAAAAAGAGTTAGATTGAAGGCTTAAGTAGAGCACACCACATGAAAAAAATGGGTATTGAATTCTTACTATTGAAAAACTTCATAAGGCCCACTGGGATGTTTATTTGGCATCTAACTTGTTCGTAAGGTCACATAGACCTCTACGAAGGGAAAACATAAATATCAACTCAATAAAAAACTTCTGCGGCCCCCAAAAAGCTTTTAGCAGTAAGCTTTCAATCCCCACTGCTTCCTACGGTGTGGTCCACTTGAGCCTTTAATTTGCCTCCTTTTTGGGTACATGCCCTAAAATGATATGTCAAATCTGATGGACAGTGTGGATAAAACACATACATCACAATGGGCCCCACAAATCCCCTTACAGGACCGTCTATCTCTAGCAAGGCCACAGTGGACGTGGTTGCCTATTGACATTGCCAGTAGCAAGGTGGTTACTGGACAGTGCTCTACACTTGGTGGGACCCACTTGAGTTTTGGAATGGCTTAAAATTTGGTGTGATCCCTCATCCAAGTGGGACGCATGGAATGAATGGGCTTGATGTGTGAACTACGTCTTAGTGGGCCCTATAAACAATCAGGAATGTTTCAATGGGGGTATTCACTCTCAACTTGTCTGTGGTGTGGCCTACCTGAGTCATGGATTGGTTATTATTTGAGTGATTTCTTATGGCGGTGCATGCTTTTTGGGCCCATTAAATGAAAACTTTTTATGTAATGCATTCTTTTTGTAATTTTTTAATTCCTAAATAAGTAAATATGTGTGTTTCGGCATGTCCCAAAGTTTCACTGAAAAATTCCACCTTTTCCCCATTTTTCCCTGCATTTTTGGTTATCGGCGATAACGATATTATATCTTTATCTCTAGCCAGTGAAACTTGTAGCGATACCAACAATTCGAACACTGGGTGTAGGGAAGGTTCATTTCCGAACACATATCTTGGACTACCATTGTGTATAGGTAAGCCGCCCAAACATCCATGGGATAAAGTTACCGAAAGATTTCAAAGTAAGCTATCAATTTGGAGAAATAGTCACATGTTTTTGGGAACAAGATTAACGTTGATTACGGCGGCAATGTCCAATTTACCGGTATATTATGGTAGTGGATAAGTTTAAAAGATTAGGAGGGATTTCTTATGGAGGGGGCGGCAGAAAAACATAAGTTTAATCTTATGATGTGGGAAGAAGTATGCAAACCTTGGGATGCAGTGGGAGCAAGGTCGAGGGTTTTGGGAGAGATGAATTTAGCGTTATTGGGTAAATGGGTGTGGAGATTTGGGATCAAAGAGGATATAGCTTATGGAGGGAGGTAGTGGGTAGGAAATATGGGGTTCAAGAGGAATCTTGATGGATAAAGTCATCATCATTGTATAGAGCATCATCCCTTTGGAAAGCAGTGACCTCTTTAAAGGACAAGGTTTGGGAAGGAGTGAGGCTTACTTTGGGAAATGGTAAGGGGATAAGGTTTTGGGATGATGTTTGGCTTGGGGATAAAATGTTGAGGGATAGCTTTCCCCTTACTAGCAAGATTATCATTCGAGGGAAACTTGCTTGTGGCGAGGTGTTATTCCTTCCTTAGTGAGGAACTTATTTGGGCCCGTCTTTGTAGGATGAATTTGTATGAAGAAGAGTTGGAGGAGTATGAGATTATTGGAAATTTTGAGTAAGGTTCACCCAGTGATTTCTCAAAGGGACTCGATGAGATGTTTAGAAGAAAATTCTGGAAGGTTTTCAATCAAATTTGTGTTGAAGGATTAATGGCAGTTTAAATGCTTCCGAGGTGAGTCACACAGCTTATCTATGGCGATATGGTGCTCCCCTGAAGGTAGTCACTTTTGCCTGGTTAGTGGGAAGGAATAAAGTGCTTACGGTCGACAATTTGCGCAAGAGAAGAATGCCCCTTCCGAACATGTGTCTATTATGTTATTAAGATGAGGAAACAGTGGCTCATCTCTTCCTTCATTGCGACTTTGCAAAGAAGGTGTGGGATACTTTTCTTGATAAATTTGAAGCTCAATGGGTTATGTCGGCTTCTATTGTTGTTTTCATTTTGTCTTGGCATGAAGGGGCAAAGGAAAGATAGGAAAGAAGATATGGCGTCTGTCTTTTGGCTAGGATATGGTTTATATGGCGGGAAAGGAACAATCAATGCTTCAGGAACCATTTAGATCTCTCTTTGGAATTCTACAAGTCAGCGATAGATCTGATTTCGGAATGGATGATCAATTCCAAAATGATACCGACGGATCAATTTCTTGACAATTGGGTAGCGTTGCAGCCTTTTTTTTTTTCTTTTCTTTTCTTTTTTGGTTTTCTTGTATTCTTTAGGCTTTTGGCCTCTCTCAAATATATTCATCGCCATTGAAAAAAAAAAAAAACCTTTTATTGTGAAGATTGTTGCTTACCTTTGTAAAAGGTCTAGGGTTCGAATCTCAGTCTTCCCATATCTAGTCTCACGATCCAAGTTGAGTCGAGTATTAGAACCATGTTCTAAACCATTACAATACTCATGACTAAGGATACGTGTCGTAGCAACTGCAAATACTCATCTTGTAACCATACAAAGGGGAGCCATATCCAAAACCATGCAAATAGAGCTCCCTTGCCCATCGCGCAAATCTATAAACCCAATGCTGTATTCAATAGCCTCCTCATCATGTGTCAAATGTTTCCTATAGTTGAATCGTCTCTCCGACCCATGGATGTGTAGCTGTGGGACGATCACCATGGTCTAAGCCCTAGGTAATGTGGTCAAACTACCTCTCCATAGTGAATGGACAAAGAGGCCTCTGATCCAAACTCTCCCTATGAATATCATCATCATTGTGGTCACCCTATCAGCGTAGTCATCGCCTCTATCATGCTCCATTGCCATTGCGGATGAGTGCAAAGTTCGATCGTCGCTCTATCAATCACCCAAGCTCATGTTGAGTGACACCCCATGCAACCCTAATGCCTCTCCTCCAAATACCAGGCCCATGGGGCTCATGAACCTCTTGCTCCTCATCAACGTGTCAAACGAGTGCCTCAAAACCTTACTTGTCCATGCAAGGACTCTTTCTTCTTCCTCCTCTTCCATGCATGGGATGTGCAGGGAGATAAGGATCTTCGGTAATGATGAACTATGAGACGACGAAAGGCGAGACGACGAACAGCACTGAAAAATCTCCCTCGGAAGTAGGTGCGGTAATGGGAACTTCAGATTCATGGAAAGTGGTAGGGAAAAAACAAGTAAACCCCAGACCCCAGAGGATCGGGGACCGCGATCCGGCTAGCTTCCCCATGTTATATGTGAAGGGTTTCCCAGACGGTTGGGCTCCCATCAACTTCACGAGAGTATTCGAAAGGGCAGGGTCAGTCATGGACGTCGTCCGTCCAAGAAACATGGAAGGTGGTGGTTTCAGAGACATCGCCATGGTAAGGATGCAGTTGGAAACAAAGCTACAAAAAGCAATCGACCTCCTCAACGGCATAAGATTCAGCGGAATCAAAATGCTCGTTCAGCGAGCGAGGTACGGCCCGGAAAGAAAACGCAAAAGCATAGCTATTGGAAAACAGAAGATTGGCAAAGGACTACAGAGAGAATCAGGGAGCTTTTGTACCCAGCAGACGGAAGGCACAACCTACAAGGAAGCCCTTCTCAACAAAATCTATGGGGCCTCATCGTCGGGAGCAGACAATAAAAAGTCAGGTCAACTAGCCACGGAAGCCGATCAAAAGGAGAAGGACGACAATGTCATAGTAATCAATCAAGACTTCATCGACCGATCCTCAAAGTTTCTTGAAGACTCAGTGGTGGCGATTACAAGGGACGGTGTGACGATCGACAAGGTATCAGGCTGGATTGAAGAAGTCTATAGATTACCGGTTCAAAAGCTGTCTTTAAAACCAATCGGTATCGATGCCATATGGATTCAGAAACCCCAAGATATGGGCCCTTGATATCCTAATCATGGCGGGGGTGTTGTTCAAAGATGGCCCCATCTCTGAAATTCTACACTGGAATGCGTTCTTAGAATTCGGCTACGAAGTATGGGTTTTGATTTGGGTTGTTCCCCTAGAATTATGGAATGAAGAGTTTTTTCGAAGAGCGGTCTCCCCTTTAGGGACCCTCATTGAACTCGACCCGCAAATAGTAAATGGGGAAGAAATGGGAGTCATTAGGGCAAGAGTCAGCAGGAAAAAGGGGGAATAGATGCCAGCTAACATCCAGGTCAAGGTTGCAGGAAGGTTGCTCTTCTTGCCAGTCCAGCAGGAAGCTAGAGGACAACGTATTAATCGATGAGGTGAAATATGGAAGTCCAAACCTCCGACCCAGCGATCAGCGTCTATCAAAAACGGGAGTGTTTTGGAAGGAGTACGCCTTCCGTGCTCCGTCGGAGCTCGGCCGCGACACTATCACATTGGTCCGTGTTCCGCTGGAGTACCGAACCAGCCCCAACCCACGTGTCAAGACGGAGTACACGGTTGGGACGTAGCTGGTTTCTCAAGCCACGCGCGTCAGGGGCATGTCCCATCGCCTGCTGTTGTTGCCACGCGTCCAGCGGTGGTTTCCCCTTCCTACCCAGCTCGTTAGATCCGAGTCCCATCTCTCCCAGACACTGCCACGTGTCTTGCGGAGAGAACGTTTTCGAGCGGCGATTGTCAGGGCCATGTCCCATCTTCGTCCATCCCGAACACGCGTCCAGCGGCGAGAGCGTCTTCGAGCGGCAAGTGTCAGGGCCGAGTCCCATCCTCGTCTGTCACGGACACGTGTCCTATTGCGAGTGGTCCGATCGCCACTTGGATGGCCGAGAATCCCCCGTTCCACCTTGACTTCTCCCCTTCTCTACTTTTTAATCCCATCTCTTCTCGCGATATCTCGCGAGTCGACAACCTCCCAAATTCTCCCTCCTTACCCCCTCAGACCTCGCGCAAAATCTCACCAGTGAGGATTTATCGCCCTCCTCTCGCAAACCCAATTCCATCTATCCCAATCCCAGCCCTACCAACCCCATCCTCCTCGGCCATTTCCCCCACAACTATCCACCCTCCCCACGATCTCAACAATGGTACTAACACCCCCACCTCGTCCCACCCACATCTCCTTTCTGACCAAGGCATAGTCCCTTTCATTCCGGTTCTAGAAGTTTGCGACCCTAACCTTCTCTACATCGATTCTCCATCCCAATCAGATAGGGAGCCACCTTTTTCCGAGGACCCCTCCTCTCCTGCTGGTCTCTCTCCCGTATCTGTTTGCTCCATGGACACGTTTCCGGAGTTGGCGATGATATCTCTGTTCCAGGATGAAAACAACTCCGAAGTTATTGTAGCAAAACCTCTTCAGATTCGAGTGGGAAACTCTACAACGTTCAAGGTATCTCCATCGATGATCAACTCAGAGCTAGATGCTCAAAAGGCCAAGATGATTGAGATTATCCAAAAGAAACGGTTGATCAGGGAAGCCATGGGGCATGTCGAACGATCTATAGGGCTATCTTTTGGTGACCACCCGGAAGACTTCGTTGCTCTATTCCAATGCATCGAATCGTGTGGAAGACCTCTCTCTAGGAGAACCCCTCTTAAGACATCCTCCCAACAAATCAGGTGGAATTGACGCATCCAGGAACCTCCATCTTAGCTCGTCTCCGGCCAGAGAGAAAAGCAAGCAGAACCTACAGTAGGGTGTGGGGAAAATCAGTCTCTTAATGATAGTGCTCTCATGGAACGTTAGGGGGCTAGGATCCAGGAAGAAGCGGATCCTTCTTCGTGATACCATCGAAAGAAGCAAGGCAGACATCATTTGTATTTAAGAAACAAAGACTCCAATCTTCTCAGACAAGTTGTGAGGCTCTGTTTGGAAGCCAAAAGATGTGAGATGGGTGCCTCTCAATGCCTCAGGTTCAGCTGGCGGTGTTCTAATTGCTTGGAAATCGTCCAAATGGTCTCTGATGGACAGTCGCATTGGAGAATTTTCGGTTTCCACTCTCCTTAAGCAGGTCAGTTTAGATTTTTCTTGTCTCATCTCTTCCGTTTATGATCCTAATAGAGAAGAAAGAAGGGATGCTTTCTGGCAGGACTTGAATGCAGCTAGACAGATCTTCAAAGGGCCCTGTTGTATCGGGGGCGACTTCAATATTACTCGTCGGGTGGACGAAAGATCGCACAGGAGGCCCGCTTCAGCTGTAATGAAGAAATTCTCCACGTGGATCGAATATCAGGCTTTAGTGGACCAGCCGCTTCTGGGGGCCAAATTCACATGGTCTAACAAGAGGAGCAGCTCTTCATTAGCCCGTCTGGATAGATTCTTGGTCTCGGCAGATTGGGTCGATTCTTTCCCCTCAGTCTCTCAATCCATTCTCCCTAGACCCACTTCCGATCACCATCCTCTCATCCTTTCAGTGGACGAGGAGAATTGGGGTCGCAAACCCTTCAGGTTTGACATGGCATGGCTGTTGATTGATGGATTTAAAGAGCAAATTCATCTCTGGTGGTCGGAGCTGAAAGTTACAGGGTATGCTGGTTTCGTCTTATGCCAGAAATTGACACTTCTCAAACTCAAAACCAAGGACTGGATATCAGTCGCGCTCTACCAGAGGGATGAGGACACCAGGAGAATTCTTGCAGAAATTCAAGCCATTGATTCAGCTACTGAAGCAAACCAGTCAAACTCCGATCAAAGGTCAAAAAGATTCCAGCTCGCTCACACATACTCCCAAAGAATCCTCGAAAAATAACTGTTTTGGAAGCAGAAATTGAGATGTAAATGGCTTAAAGAAGAGGACAAGAACACTCGATATTTCCACGCCATTGCTTCGGCCCGAGCAAGAACTAACAGAATATCCTCTCTCATTATAGATGGGGTCCACACAGAGGACAAACTGGAAATCGAGGAGGCTTCAGTCGCTTACTTCAATAATATCTATCGCAATGAAGACTGGGTGAGGCTGAAACTTGATAATCTACTGTTCAATCAAATCTCAATTGAGGAGGCCTATTCCCTCGAATCAGCATTCTCGATCGAGGAAGTCAGAGCAGCGCTCGCATCCCTGGAAGGATATAAGGCCCCGGCCCTGATGGCTTCCCCATTAGTTTCTTCCACTCGTTCTGGGAGATCCTAAAGGGAGACATCATAGCTTTCCTCTCAGAATTTCACGCCAGAGGGCACTTATCTAAGGATTTAGGGGGCCTCTTTCATAGCTTTAATTCCAAAGCGAGCAAGAGCCGACTCAGTGACTGATTTCAGGCTCATCAGTCTTCTCGGCAGCCCCTATAAGATCCTGGCAAAAGTTCTCTCAAAATAGTTATGGGTTCAATCATCTCCGACAATCAAAACGCCTTCATCCCAGGCAAACAAATCACCGACAATGCCCTCATTGCTCTCGAATGCCTCGATTCCTGTCAAAAGGCCGGTACGAAGGGTCTTATCTACAAGCTCGACATCGAAAAAGCATACGAACATGTAGACTGGGGTTTTCTCTCGTACATGATAGGCCGCATGGGTTTTAAGGACAAATGGATAGCCTGGATGAGTGAATGCGTCCGATCAGCGATCTTTTCCATTCTTTTAAACAGTTCTCCCAAAGGTTTTTTCAAGGGATCGAGAGGCCTCCGTCAAGGAGATCCTCTTTCCCCCTTTCTTTTTCTCATCGTTGGAGAGGCGCTATCCAGAATGCTGTAAAAGGGTCAGGAAAAAAAGTTGTTTCAAGGCTTCAAAGTGAAAGTGATGGATTCACCGATATCGCATATCCAGTTTGCCGACGATACGCTTATCTTTTGTCAAGCTGCAGAAGATCAAGTGGGCAATTTGAAAACCATCATCCGCTGCTTCGAAGCGGTATCGGGCCTCAAAATAAATCTTGCAAAATCCAAGTTGTACGGTGCTAATCTTTCAGCAGAAGCAGTGCAACTCCTAGCTAATAACTTGGACTGCCCGACAGGTAATTTGCCAACTTCTTTTCTGGGTCTTCCCCTTTGCGTTGGCTCCCCCCCCCCCCAATCTGTGGGACCGTGTCATCGAGAGATTCAATCTCTATCTAGCTAGATGGAAAAGCCGTTATCTATCGCTTGGCGGTCGGCTTACGCTTATCAATTCAACAATGTCAAACCTCCCCATCTACTCCATGTCTCTTTTTAAATGTTCGGCTGCCGTTTTATCTGTCCTTGAAAAAATTAGAAGAGATTTTTTGTGGCATGGGAAAGAGGAAAGGAAATTTCATCTCGTTAATTGGAAGGAAGTGTGTAAACAACACCGGTTTGGAGGTGCAGGAATTAGAGACCTCCACATTATGAACAGAGCATTGCTTGGTAAATGGACGTGGAGATTGGGCTCAGACAGTGGCAGTCTATGGACGAGAATAGTCAGAAGTATGGTTCATCTACGGGTGGGTGGTGGACAAACGATACTCCCAGGAAAACAATATCTGCTGTGGAAAGGCATCCTCGCCTCAAAGAAGCTGGTGGTGGAAGGGACAAGTCTAGCAATCGGAAAAGGGAACAAAGCTTGTTTCTGGGAAGATAAATGGGCGGGAGACTCTCTCCTCATGGAGGAGTTCCCCAATCTTTATCGGCTAGCTCCTAATCAGTCCATCTTAGTGGCTGACTGTAACACTTCAGTGGGGGAAGATCAGGTCTGGAATGTTGTTTGCAGGAGAAATCTGAATGATTGGGAGGTGGAGTTCACGTCCCTGCATCGTCAGCTATACAGCTTTAAGCTAGATAAATGCCGCAAGGACTCCTTAGTTTGGAGGAAAGACCAATAAGCCCCTTTTTCTGTCAAAGCTCTATACGAGTGCATTGCCAGCAACTCTTTCATTTTACCCCAGAATCTGCTTCAGAAAATGTGGAAAATCAAGGCTCCTCAAAAGATTTCAACGTTTGGATGGTTGGTGGCTAAACAAAAAGTGCTGACTGTGGATAATTTGCGTAAAAGGGGAATGATTATCCCTAACATTTGTCTCTGCTGCATGAACGAAGAAGAATCAGTGAATCATCTGTTTTTACATTGTCCCTTCACCTCTCAAGTTTGGCACGCGGTCCTTCGATCTTTCAACATATCTTGGTGTAGCCCTATTTCAACGGGGGATTTTTTCTTAGCGTGGCTTGGTCCTAATATTGGGCCCCAAGCTAACAAAATCTGGAAGTTATGTCTCGTGGCGGTCTGGTGGTCGGTTTGGGAGGAAAGAAATGGAAGATGTTTCAACAACACCTCTTTTTCAATGGACGTTGTTCTTCAGAAAGTTCAGCAGTATACAGCGGAATGGGCCCTGTATTTTCTTAATATCAAGGAATGTAATCTATTTGCCCTGGGAGGATCCCTTTCTCGCTAACTCAGCGGGTAGATCATCCTTTTTGTAATCCTTTTCTTTTTAATAAATATCCTCAGTTATCTCTTAAAAAAAAAAAACTTACTTCTTTCGCCATAATTTCATTGATATTGTAGTTAATCATGAAGAAAAGAATAAGAAAGATGAGAGGCAAAAAGAAGAGGGGGAGAGAGCAGCAACACATCCACGCCACCCCACCTATCTCTTTTATTATTAAGGAAATTACTAATCATATGAAAATTACAATTATACCCCCTCACTTAAGAGATAATATAAAACAATACCATAGGAGCTTAAAGACTCTAATCCAAACATATAACCAAGCCCAACACAAACCCAAACCTGGACCACATGAGTAACTGATGGACCACACTTGTAGCCAGGGTGGACCACATGTGTGGTCATAATCCATCAACACTCCCCCTCAAGTTGGAACATATGGATCATGAATGTCCAACTTAACGAAGAATCTATTTAGATAAGCCCGACTTAAAGCCATCATAAACATGTCTAACACTTGCCCTTGAGACCTAACAAACGGCGTGCATATTTCCTTGTTAGCAACCTTCTCCCTAATGAAGTGACAGTCCAATTCGATGTGCTTAGTTCTTTCGTGATAAACTAGATTGTTGGCAATGTGAGACACTGCTTAATTATCAAAATACAACCTCATAGGAACATCCACCACGAACCCCGAGCTCTCACATTAATGTCTTCAACCAAATAAGTTTTCATGCCGCATGGGTCATAGCCCTTTGCTTCTACACTTGGTTAAGCAACAACACTTTGCTTCTTGTTTTTTTATGTAACCAAATTTTTCCCTACAAATGTACAATAGCCTGTGGTAGACCGCCTGTCAAAAGGAGAACCAGCCCAGTCTACACACACACACACACATAAACCCTTCTACTCTAAGATGTCCATTTCACTTGAAGAGAATTCCACGGCCAAGCTCCCTTCAAATAACTAAGCATGCCTCTACATGAGACATGAGGAGCTTTCATAAACGGATTAACAACACTCTGACTAACTAAGTAATATTGGTCCTGTAATCGTTAAATAGATCAATTTGCCAACCAGTAGGCAATATCTCCCTGAATCATCAAATATTTCCCCTTCATTAATACTCAACTATGAATTAGCATCCATGGGAGTTTTAACTAGTTTAGCCTAGTAGACCGGTCTCTTTTAATAAATCCATCACATACTTCCGCTCTAACAAGTTAATTCCCACCTTTGACCTTGCTACCTCAATACCCAAAAAAGTCACAAAGGCAACCAAAATCCTCAATGTAAAAGTGTTGCAGCAAGAAATTTTTTTAAAGGAAACAAAAGAATTTATTAAGAAACACCCATAGAAACGAGGAAAGAATACAAGCAGAGGAAAAAAAAAAAAACAAAAGTAATAAGCTTTGATAAACGGCTTATCGGCCAAACCGGCCTTAGCATACTTAGCCCAACCCGATATAGCCCTTTAATACACCTGATGACCCCATCTACCCCCCTACTCTCATTATGGAAGCATCTCCCATTCCTAGCCTCCCAAATAACCCAAAAGATGGCCATGAGAATCAGTCTCCAAATAGCTTTGCCAGCCTTTCCAATACCTCCGCCATGCCAAGACCACAAGTGGTCTTCATTGACTTCGGCATCACCTACTCTATTTAAAGCAACAGCAAGAAATGGGTCCAAACATGAAAAGCAAAGGAGCAATGAATAAACAAGTGATCAATGGACTCTGCGTTTTCCATGCACATCAAGCATATATTGGAGAGAATTATTACCCTCCTTTGAAGATTATCCACAGTGAGGATTCTTTTGCGGCCCACCAACCATATAAAAACCGCAACCTTAGGCGAGGCTCCATAGAACCAACAGTGAAAAGGGTGGGTCGGAGGAGAAGCTCAAGGAAAAGAGGAGATGCACCTATATAGTGAACAAACAATGAATTTTCCACACCATTAAGCCACCACATACAGAGAAGTAGTCTGCCACAGAAACGAAGCGTTTAGAAGCAAAATGCACCAATCTAGGGAAAAGATCCTAAAAAGCACAATCACCACACCATATATCCACCCAACAACGAATGCGGGTACCATTTCCCAGGGAGAAGGTAGTCCTCCTATGAACAAGATCTGTGGCCGCAATCACTTTCCAAATGTGGGAGGCTCTGTATAATGAAAAGCTATTCAAAAACCACCCACCATCCTGGACCGCATACTTCCTGGCTATAAGGTGTAAGTGCTATGGTCTCATGCCCCTTTGATTGCCAAATTTTGTAGTGCCAAAACCACAATCTGCGTCTTGTGTAGCACATTGATGTATATGTTCAAGGCAATGCATCACATGTACAAGGACAATGCTTCAAGACAAAAACAAGATCTACTTCAAAGAAATGCAAGATCAAGTACATTGTTCACTCCTTTAAGCTTTAAAGCTCAATGTCTTAAAGCGACATCGAAAGACAAGTGAACTGTTTATACTCAAGACTCAAGATGAAGTACAACTCAAGTACTACAAAATCAAGCTTCAAAAGATCACAAGTTCAAGCTTCATTATGTGTCACGATATCAAGCTTCATGAACTTCAAAGATCGTCTATCATTTGAAGAAAAGAAGATTCAATGTTCATACGTCATGTTCAAGGTATGAAAGACCTTAGATTGACCTTAGGGTAGGTTATTTCGGATACATAACTCAAATTGAACCATTTTATAAGTGTTCGACTAGTCCTGGACACTGTTCGACTAGTCCTAGCACTGGCTCGACCAGTCCAAGAAATTCTAAGACCAGTCCTAAGTTTGTTGCAAATTTTTGGAATTTTTTTGTTGAGTCACGACCAATCCTGGAGACTGCTCGACCGGTCGTGTGAACAATGCATGACTCGTCCTCGACCAGTCCTGCAGCTACGACTTGAACTCCAGCGACTATTTCAGCACCGCACGACCAGTCATGGAGGTCCTCCATGACTAGTCGTGGATGGCCTACGACCAGTCGTGGAACGGTTTTATCCGATCGCGCTCAAAATTTCAAAAATCTATTAGTCCTACGACTAGTCGTGGTGTCCACAGGACCAATCTTGAACGTGACTTCTGCACTTATAAATAGAGCAAGATTTTCAGAGTTTGATATTCAATTCAAGTAAAATCAAGGCATCACTCTGAGAGATAAGTTTGTAAACTTCTTAAGCTATATTGTACTCATTTAATATTCTCTTTTATTAGCTTTTTATATTTGATTTTGTATTCTGCATTCCAATCTGATTTGAAAGAGGGATTGAAGAGTTCCCACTTCTTGGAATCAAAATCAAATAGAGCTAACCCAACTTGATTTAATTTAAAATCAATATAGAATCTATAACCATTTCAATTGTGAGTGTGGACATTGAAATTCTATTTGAACTTCTACTCCGATTTGGTTCTTCTGGGCTGCAACGAAAGGAGAATATCCAGGTATTTTACATTTGTGTACATCTTCAGTTTTTGGTTTCTTTTGAGATTGAGCCAAAAAAATCTCATTATTTTGGTTATCTGAGGAGATCCAGAAAACTCAGAGTGTGGGGTTTTTGAATTGTGTAAGCCCATTTGAAAGACACAATTGTGAGGATTTTAGGTGAACCTGGAAAAACCTATTTTAATAGTGAACGCTAATATCCACTGTGTGAGGATATTAGGAGTGGAGTAGTTGTGTGGCTGTTGTTTAGCAGTTGGTGTACACACAGGCGAACCACTATAATTTTTTGTGTTTGGATGTGTGGTTTATTTTCTATATCTTTTATCATTCAAGTTTGTAGGATGTATTTGTGGATGTGAATGTTGTAATCGTTTACATTTCAAGCATTGTGGTGAATGTTGTAATAGCTTATATTTTCTTTTAAGATATTTCCTTTTTATTCCTCTTCAGTTTGAGTTTTTGATACATAAATTGTTCTAGTAAGGTTGTCCTACCATAAACCCTTGGCTTTTATGGTGTAAGGTTGTCCTTAGAACAACATTGGTATCAACCTCTCAATACTAGAATTTTGACGTTGCTTTACATTTCCGTATTGTGATTGTTTAAAGTGCTATCTTTCCTTTAATTGATTAAATTCCGTTGTTATCATTTTAATTTGGCAGTCCTATTCAATCCCCCCCCTCCCCCCCCCCCCCCCTTCTCGGACATATAGCTCGACCTTTTCATAAGGTCCTTCTATAACTTCCCTTTTCAATAGCAAATCCCCAAATCCACTTCCCGAGACAGGTTGAATTCATATCTCCAAATTATTGTCTATTTTTAAGACCTTTCACATGAAAGTACAAAACTAATTTTTTTCCTAACTCAAAAGTTTCTATGTTCCGTTTAGATAATGCCAAGAAATATATATCCCAAATGTTTAACCTGTATTTTCTAAAACAAGTATATTGCATCAAACACCATGTGTCCCACACCCCCACAACAAAACAATGTTATAGAACAGAAAAAGTCGCATGCTTGAAGTGACTTGTGCTTTCTTAATTTAGATGAATGTTGCCAAAAGTTTTTAAAGTGATACAATACTCACGATGTATTTTCTAATAAATCAAAAATACCCTACACACCCTAGACCAAAATAAACAACTAAAAACAAGAAGAAATAACTAAGGAAAAAAAAAAGTCTACGTGGGTCATACAGTGGTACAGAACACATCTCCACAGATTCTGAGATCGGACATGTGGCGTAGAGATTTCTGAAAACCTCACGTATGAAGGGACAACTGATTTGATATGTTTAGTTCTCTTATGACAAGCCGGATTGTTTGCTTTGTGGGATGTTGCTTAGTTATCCCAAGAAACTATATACGTAGATTCACCACAAATCCCATCTCCTGTAACAATTTCTTAATCCACGCAACTCACAAGTAGTACGAGTCATTACTCTATGTTCTGCTTCAACACTCAATTGGGCAACAACACTTTGCTTCTTACTCTTTCAAGTGAGTGGATTTCCTCCCACAAACATATAATACCCAATGGTAAATTGCCTATCTATTAATGAATCTATCTAGTCTACATCAAAGTACCCTATAATCTAAATATGATTGTTTTATCTATACACAATCCGATGTCCCGGCACTCCTTTAAGATATCGTAGTATCTAAACAACTGCATCCATGTGTGGTACCCTCGGAGAGCTCATAAAATGGCTCACCACACTCACAACATAAGATATGTCCAACCGAGTGATAGTTAAATAAATGAGTTTCCCAACCAATCTTCTACATCTCCTTGGGTCTTTAAATATATCTCCTAGATCACCAACCAGTTTGTGTTTCATATCCATTAGTGCATCAACCGCTTAATACCAAGAAGACCTGTCTCCATGAGCAGATCCAAAACATATTTAAGATACGCGGTATCTGAACAACTGCATCCATGTAAGATACTCTCAGAGAGCTCATAAATTGGTTCACCACACTCACAGCAGAAGATGTCCGGCTAAGCGATAGTTAAATAGATGAGTTTCCCAGCCAATCATCTATATCTCCTTGGGTCTACAAATATACCATCTTAGTCAACAAGCAGTTTGCGATTCAAATCCATTGGTGTATCAACCTGCTTAATACCAAGAAGACCTCTCTCCATGAACAAATATGGAACATAATTCTGTTAAGACATTAATTCCTTCCTTAGATCTAGCAATTTCTACACTAAGAAAGTAAAATGACCAAGATCTTTTATGAGAAGAATGCCTCTGAAGATACTTCTTAAGCTCCTCAATTCCCCTATTGTTGCGTCCTGTAACAACTATATCATCAACATACACCACTAACAAAATAAGACCTGAGGTGCCTTTCCTTATAAACACAGAATGATTAGCAAGACTTCGAAGTTCGAACAAGGCCATAGTTCGACAAAACTTTACCAAATTTGTCAAACTAAGCACGTAGTGATTATTTCAGCCCATGAATCACCTTGTCCAATTTATACTCCTTGTCTGACTACCCATGAGCAATAACCTCAGGTAGTTGCTTTATATAGACCTTTGCGAGATCACTGTGAAGAAAGACATTTGTTACATCTAATTGGAAGAGGGTCTAGTCATGAGTAACGGCCACAGATAGGATAACATGAAAAGAGTTCAACTTCGCAACAAGAAAGAGTTTTAATATAATCAACACCAAGGGTCTTGAGTATATCTAAGGGTGTACACCAAGTCAAACCAGCAGGCACACCCAGCTCCTGTCCAGCTCGGGTCAGTGACCAAGCCATCATGTCCAGCTAGACTCGGCTCGGTCAGCAGATCGGACCAGTTCGAGCCAAGTTCGAGCTCGAGCTTTCGAGTCGAGTTCGAGCTCGAACTTTCGAACCGAGTTCGAGTTCGAGTGCTTACCGACGGGCAAGGCAGGCGATAGTTGGACTTTCGAGTGGCAGCAGGAGGAGGGCAAGCAAAGCAGGCAACCAGGCAAGGACGACCGGAGACCGGACAACGCAGGGTGATGGACGGGGAGGCAGCCGAGCAGGGCGACAACGAAGGGTCGGTTGCTGGTCCAGCAGAGAGAGAGAGAGAGAGAGAGAGAGAGAGAGAGGCTAGGCCACTAGGGTCACTAGTCGAGCACAACGAGCAAAGATAGAGAGGCTAGGGTCACTGGTCGAGTGGGACAAAGAGAGAGAGAGGCAGAGAGCGAGGGTCACTAATCGAGCCGAACGAGCAGAGAGAGAGAGAGGCAGAGAGCTAGAGTCGCTGGTAGGGCAGGCAGTTTTTTTTCAAAGAAAAGGGTAAAAGTGATTTAGGGTTTTTTTTTCTTTTAATACCATCTGACCGAGTCGATCTGAGTCGATCCGAGTCGAGCCGAGTTCGAGCTATATATCGAACCGAGTCGAGTCGAGCTCGGGCCAGCTCGAACTCATTTTCAAGCTCTAAAAACCAGCTCGATTCGGATCAAACTCAGCTTCGAACCAAGCTGAATCAAGCTTTTTCGAGCCGAGTCGAGCGAGTTGACCGAGCTAGCTCGGTTTATGTTCACCCCTAAGCATATCCCTTCACAACCAAGCGAGCCTTTAAAACGTTAAACTATACTATCAAGGTGAAACATAATGTTGTACACCCACCTGCAACCAACAACCCGTTCTCCAGAAGGTAGACTAGTGATTCGTGTTTTGCTTTTGAATGTATTACTTGTGTTTCCACACGTCTTCTTACATATATAAATTATATGAAGACTTTGAATATACTTGCATCGATTCAGTTAGACAATGCATAGATTAGGACCTCATACAAGGAAAAACCTATCATGTGCACTTGTTTTTTGTAGCATTTTGATTTATAAGTGTGTATTGATGTCTTTTTTAACAATCATTGAAGTTTCATCGAAAAATTCAACCAATTTCCTAATGTTTTCCCATATTTCCAACAACAACGATACATTACACGATACAACCGATATATCCCATACGATAACTGATATGTATCTATATCCCAAGGGTGCGATCAATGTTTTAAATATCGCTATCGCATAATGTATCGCACCCTTGGGATATGGATACTATCGGTTATCGCATGAGATATATCGGTTGTATCGCCTAATGTATCGCTGTTGTTGGGGAACATGGAACATTGGGAAATTGGTTGATTTTTCCAATGGAACTTTAAAGATTGTTGAAAAAGACATCAATACACACTTAGAAGTCAAAACACTACAAAAAAAAAAAGTGCACATAATAGGGGTTTCCTTTGTATGGGGTCCTAATATATGCACTTTCCAACTGAACTGATGTAAGTATACTCGAAGTCTATTCATATAATTTATAAACGTAAGAAGACATATATGGAAACACAAGCAATACATTTAAAAGTAAAAGAAGAATCACTATATCAGGTTCAACGTGTTCCGTAATGGTAATGGTGGCCGTAACGGCCACCACTATTACCTTTATGATACGGGGGATAACGGCTGTTACAACCCCGTAACGGCCGTTAGTCTCTCTTTTTTATTTTTTTATTTATTGAAAAAACCCTTGAAAAACCTGTATTTGCCCCGTAATGTTGATTAAAAAGTATGAAAAACCTATATGTCCCGTAATAGACCATTACAGGGCTATTATGGCCTTTATAGGGGATGTAACGTCCATTAACGGCAATTACGGGTCATTTTTTTCCATAATGGTTGTTACGGCCATTACGACCCCGTAACGTGTAACGGTTGCCACAGTTACCTTTACGTAACGGCCTTTACGGCACACCATAATCAGGTTACATGTTTAATTTTGTGTTTAGATACAAAGATTGCAACTAATTTGTGAGAAATTTCGATTTTTCTCAATTTTCCACAACTCGACCCATTTCCCCTAAATCTTGAAATCGAAGTTTCGAATCTATGATTTTTCATGGAAAATATGAAGAATTATAAATTTGTAACAATTTGACACTAGTTTAATGTGATTTACAACAAAAACATGGATCGGAAATCGAAAATGCTCACTGAATCGAATAGGTGGGATATATTGGCACTACCTATGCGTTTCGTATCGCACAGGTGGGATACAAGATATATCGTGGGATATATCGACTGATATCATCAATATTCAAAACACTGAGTGCGAAACATAACACGATACCGATATTTCGAACACTATACGTAACCATGCTTCCTGGTATGACTTAACAATAAAATGAGAAGACAAGGATATGGCAAATCTATGGGAAGTGGGAGATGAGCATTGAAAGGACACATATCTGGAGCTTACCTTTTCTCAAGGCAATAGAAACATTAGATCTATTTGGACGAATCACTAAATAACTACATTTAAGAGGAAGATATGGTGGATGGCACATCATGAGTGCCCACACTATCTGTTTGTTTCCATCGTAAGTAGACTTTTGGTTGAAGCATAGTGAGAACGGAGGAGTCAGCAAAGGGAGGAGATTGGATTATGTCTTCTTCAACCAAAACAGGTACCGGCACAGCTTTCACATAAAGAGATTTCATTGTCTTTTAAGAAGAACGGAATGGACTGAAAAAATATAATATTTACATACACACACTAGCTTCAAAGAGAATGACTGTAACAACGATAACCTCTTTGTTTTCGGAAGTACGCAAGAAAAATATATTTAATAGCTCTAGGATCTAATTTTTCATGGCCCAACTCTAATTGATAAATATATCATACACATCCAAAAACTTTGGAAGGTAAAGAAAATAACGAAGTATCTAAGAGCAAAACTCTATGAGGAGATTTACCCATTAAAATAGTTAGTCATGTAGGGTATTGTTGTTGTTGTTAGTAAGGGTATTTTTGTCATTTCAACTTTCTATTATTATATGAAGGGAGAGGGTGGGCATCTTAACTTTGTTCTCTCCTCCTCTTCTCCTCTTTCTCTCTCTTCAATCTACTACTTTACAACCTCCAAATACAGAAAACCACAAAAAAACAGCAAAGTGATACCAAAGAAAGACTATCCAAAAGCCGCACATTACAAAAACCTTCTTCTCTCCAAAATCTCAACAGAATCAAGAGATTCGAGTTTCTACGGCTTGCAATTCATAAACCGAGGAAAACCCATAGAAAATCTTCAATAGGACCTCCAAAAAAAAAAAAACTTCAATAGAACCTCCAAAAAAAAATAGCACAAGCGAAAAAGAATCTTCAATAGAACCTCCAAAAAATAGCCCAAGCAAAAAACCGAAATCAGAAAATTTTTTTCCCCCTATTTCTCTATTTTTGTTGGAACACGACCAAAAAATCTTGAAAAAATCACCATAATTCCAAAATAATACTATTCTAGATCCCATACATTTTTTTCTTCACAGGGCCATCCGACTGTACAATGTTGGAGTCACCCATATGAGTTAATGAAGTTAGTGGTGGGCCCACTATAAACCCCTTCGATCAACTTAGAAACTTGCTCTGATACGGTGATACAACTAGAAAGTAGAGAAGACTGACAGAGAAAGTAGGAGAAAGGATGAGGAAAAAGGAAGAAGGGGAAAGTGAATAAGGAAGGTAAAGAGGATGGGGTGGAAAGTGAATAAGGAAGATAAAGAGGATGGAGTGGAGAGAGAGAGAGAGAGAGAGAGAGAGAGAGAGAAACTTGTGTTAGTGAAAAGATTATCACATACTTTATATATAACATAAAGAAAGGAGAATACTCACGACAACGAATATACACATGCATAAATAAGCAAATATCTCACGGCAAAGCTATAGTAATTTTTGTGTCCCAGTCATCCTCTTTTTTTATTCTATTCAATGCATATGCTCTGAGATGCTTTTGCTCACTTGGACAATCCAACTGATCGATTTGAACTTTCCATTAAGTCCAAAGACATATTATGAGTTACCATGCAAAAATCACACTAATCGGAAGATCCAATTCACCCTTGATTTTGCCCTATTTTATAGCCATCCTTTCACCAAGCCGTCAATAGGATGGTTAGCGTTGCCTAACAAATAAACAATTCCCAAACAAATAGATGGATCAAATTGTTGTGGGCCAATTTTTGTGTAAACAATCTTGAACATCAATATTAATGGCTACCGATCAAACGGTTACATGAATCTTTTTATCAAGGACAATATTTCAAGAATAATGAGAAAAAAATCGTCACAAATATAGATTTCCTTGCTCCCCAGTTATCAAAGATTTGAATTTGTGGTGATCCCATTGATAAAAGTAGATGGATATATTCCAAGTTCAAGGAAAAGGCTGATGTTCAAACTGTGTATAAAGAGAACTTGAAGCAGAAAATATACACTAGCTAAACCACTGTAACTTAATCATACCCACACTCCACTGAACTTGCACTTTATGCAATTTACAAATTCCAATATTCACATTCTTAAGTTGTTGTTTCATAAAATGAATAAAAATGTAAAAGAGAAATTCAAAGTGGGCACTTTCAGGCGATTTATGAAACAACAGGAGGTATTATATTTCAAAAGAAATACAGTCAAGGTAACCAAGTTGTCAACAAAATAAAATTCCATTTTCAAGAAAACTAGGGTCACAAAATCCAAAATGAATGTCAGTCCAGGTGTTTCTTAGAAATTTACCATCCTTTCTCAATTCAGGGAGCAATCCAGAAGCATGTTTCCTAACAACATCGAGATACCCCTCCACTTCATGATCTGCAACATTAAACAAGACGGCAGATCCATACTGGAATACAACCATGTAACGGTAGCAACTCCAATCCAATTTGATTCGCATACCCTAAAATTAAAGTAACGTTATCAAAATGGCAATTAATCAAATCATGTGGGAAGGCAAAATTAGCATTCGTACACGGAGACATTTTATCACATGTTTGCATGCATGCACATCAGTGTAGCATCCAATAGGAGAGTTTGATAGCTCCATATGACAGATATCTGCATTGAACTTTATTATGTGCCTCAAAAAGTGTGGAAGTAAATTGATATTAGTGCACTTGCATCAATACGAATGTCCAAATATACAACAATAATTGGAACAAGACTAGAACACCAAATCCATTCTGTGGTGCATTCACTATTCCAGTTTTTAACTTGGAAGTGAACTGTAACAATTGAATCTTGGATAAATCAAACTCAAAAAACCAGAAGAGATTCGATGGTAAAGCGCCTGATGACTTATTGGAATTCCACGTGCAATGCTCAAAAAGTAGGGTTTATGATTAGTAATCAGCCAAATCAACTCCGTTGGGCAAGCTGCAGAGCGCACACTGATTTTTCTTCTCTTTCAAAATTGGGGGACATTTGCTTTGCTTGACAAAATCAAAATTGAAAATCCTAAGGATGGTTTTTGAAAGATAGTATTAGCTTTGAGCTTTGACCAAGCGGCGATAATTGATGTAAGATTAAGGAACAAGTCTGAAAGTTTAATTTTTTATTTTTTTAAAAAGAACAAAGGAATTTCTGACAAAGCATCAGCAGAGTGGAACAAGAAATGGCAATAGCCAGATTGTTCAGTTAGTTCAAGTGTCGCTAGGAGGTAGTGCCAAATGGCAGTAGCAAGATGTTTAAAAACTGCTAACAGTGACAGTCCCACCCGTTACACATAAGGGGCTGTAACGGCCTATTCTGGAAATTCCACACCATAATGGGCCATTACGGTCCAGCGTAACTTGGGCCGTTACGCATATTTATGTGTAGAAAAGAGCATTTCACACCTTTTTCACCACTTCTCAAGTTCTGGAAATTTCTGCTTCTTTTGGGAGTATTTCTAACATATTTTCGACTAGATTTGTGCAATTGTTGCATATCAGAACCCAAGAACTAAGACGTTTTCGAAGAATCAAAGTCTGGGGAATTTGGATCGAAAAAATAGGTTTTAGAAAAAAAATATTTCTTGCTGCAAATGTGTTGATTCAACATTATATTACCAAGTCAACTAAATCTGGCTAGATTTTTTATCGGTTTGGCCATGTTTGTCTAATTTTTCTTTTTTTTCATTGTTTTCTACATAATTTCCAGCAAAATTCCAAAAAAAAAAAAAAAAATTGTATAACATTTGGAGTGTAGATTGTTCAAATACATGTACAAAGTTTAAATGTAAACATGCCTGCACTAAATCAAATTTTTTCATATCATTTCCTTTTCGGTTTTGTAATTTTTAAATTTCAAGTCGTTTTTAGAATGAATAGTGCCAGATTTTTTTTTAATTTTTTTTACAAATATCTTGAGAAGAATGATGTCAAATGCTTAGGGATATACATTACTGAAATGAATCCCATTGATTATATCAATTTCAACCCCGAATTTAAATTTAATTTTTTCAATTTTCTTGAGGGAATGATATCAAACTCTGTGGGATATGTATTAGTAGGATCAATCCCACATATTACATGAATTTCAACACATTTTGGGGGCATTTGCGTGGTCCACCAAATCAACGACGCCATTCATGCGAATTCAATTTTATTTTGTTTTCTTCAAATTTCATGAGGTGAATGATTCAAATGCTCAGAGGATGTGCATTAGTAGGATAAATCCCATGGATTGCATTAAATTTGGCCCGTTTTGAAGGCATTCGAGTGCTCCACTAAATTGGTGACAAAGATCATCAGAAGGGATCAGCCCACTGTTAGTCGACAGAGATCATCAAAAGGGATCAGCCCAGGCAACCTTGTTTCGGGCCTAGGGGAGGAGTCAGTCGACCATCTTTTCAGCTCAGGAAATCTGGCAGAAGAAGTCTGGTCTTTTTTCGCTAAATTTTTTATTTTAGGAATAGCCAAAACCTGCCCCTTGACCAAAGAGCACGTTGATGGGCAAGGGGCACTAGCAACGCATTGAAGCTCAAAAGGCTCAATGGAATTGCCCATGCATCATTGTGTGGGAAATCTGGATGGCAATGAACTCACGGAGGTTCGAGGACAAACCCATCCATCCAAAATCGGAGATCTCCAGAATCAAATGTTGGATCAAGGAACTAGCACAAATGATGCTGGATGATAATAGATGTCCATGGATGGAAGAGCTAGGACTCCGGCTAATGGGAAAAGAGCGCATCCAAAGAACTCGCAAAAAGCCTAAGCTCATCAAAAGGATGGCACCAATAGAAGGGTGGGTAAAATTAAACATAGATGGTACATCACGAGGCAACCTGGGAGAAATTGGAGGAGGAATATGTAAGGATCAGAAAGGAAACTTTATCCTTACTTTCCACCATTATTATGATCTAGTCACAAACACAATAGCAGAAGCTCAGACTATGCTGGATGGAATCAGATTATGCAAATCTCGAGGCCTTCAGAACATCATTGTTGAATCAGATTCAAAGGTGGTCACTGACTGTGTTAGTAATCCCCATTCAAACCCTCACTGGAGGATTTGGTATATAGTAAAAGATATTCACAAAGAGATCATGGGCATCAATTACCAATTTGTTCATACGTTCAGGGAATATGCGGTGATGGATGTTTTAGCCCGAACAGGAAGCTCGGGTGCAAAAGACAGGCTACTGCAGAACCACTTTGATCTCCTGTGGTAGGCTATGGGTGGTTTCTCCATGGACAGGGCTGGAGTAGGGACTAACTGATGGAGATAGCTTCTGTTCTTTCAGAACATTGCTCAGTTTCTTTGAGGTTTTTTCTTAAATTATACTTCTTTAGCTTAGAGGGATGCCCCTGAGCAAGCAACAGTCCAGGAAGTACTTTAGTTCCCTTCGGTTGGGGATGGAGGCCATTCCTTTGGCGACAAGGTGCTTTAGTTGAAGGCATGTTTGTTGGCCATTTGAGAGCAGTGCAGACCATCCAGGTGGAGAGTCTGTCTGATCAACCGTGTGGCGCTATGTTGGTATTGCTGCAGATTTATTGACTATTTGTGTCTGCTGTCGGGGCCTATGGTGTTGCCCTATTTGCATACTTTGGTTTGATGCAGCAGCAGTGTTTGAAATATCGGCATCGCGTTACGTATTGCATGTGTTCAAAATATTGGTATTGCATTACATATTGCACCCTTGGGATATGGATACGTATCGGTTATTGCATGGGATATATCGGTTGAATCACGTAATGTATAGCAGTTCTTGGAAACATGGGGAAGCATTGGGAAATTGGTCGAATTTTTCAATGAAACTTTAGTAATTGTTATAAAAGATAGACATCAATACACACTTATAAATCAAAACATTACAAAAAAAAAAAAAAAAACCCAAGTGCATATAATAGGTTTTCTTCATATAGGGTCTTAATCTATGTGTTGTCTAACTGAATTGATACAAGTATACTTAAAGTCTATTTATATAATTTATAAATGTATGAAGACGTGTGGAAACACAAGCAATACATTTAAAAGCAAAAGAAGAATTACAAGATTGCAACCGATTTGTGAGAAATTGGAAATTTTTGATTTTTTTCAATTTTTCATAACTCGGCCCATCTCCTCCAAATCTCAAAATTGAAGCTCCCAATTCATATTTTTCATGCAAAACATGAAAAATCATGAATTTGTAACAATTTAACACTAATTTAAATTGATTTACAAGGAAAAAATAATCGAAAATTGAGAATGCTCACCGAATCGAACATGTTAAATATATCCAACTACTTGTGCGTTTCATATCGCACAGGTGAGATACAAGATATATCATGGGATATATCAGCCAATATCATCGATACTTAAAACACTGATGTGAAGGATGCTCTTTTTGGAGGTTTTTTGGGTTACTTGGGGGAACCGTAACAGAAAAGGCTCATTTTGGGGGTTTTTCGGTTGCTTGGGGGAACTGTAATAGACAAGCTTTTCATAATAGAAGCCCTTCAATTCAAGAGGTTATCAGGGAGAATAAGTGGAAGTCGGTGGGCTGGGCTTCTTTTGTTAAAGAAGTTGAATCTATAAATCTTTTCTGTTTCTTTGAGTTGTCGTTAGCTTGAATTCTTTTGCACGCCTGGCGCGCTTCTTCAATAAATTGTTATTATCTCCCAAAAAACAAAAAAGTTTGGCCACCATTTATAATTGAGCTCTTGGCTTGTCATACTCCATCTAAAAGTTGCACAAGGATAAATAAGCTTCATTTCCTTCACTTTGACACTCACTCTCTCTCTCTCTCTCTCTCTCTCTCTCTCTCTCTCTCTCTCTCTCTCTCCCCACAATTCAATCACCTTTGCATCCAAACACAACCTAAAATTCTCCCTTATCTCAGACACTCTCTCCATATCCAAGCAACAAGGCCAGTTGTATCGGTTGGCGGAGATGGACGAACAAACTCCGGTGCACAACAGGTGATCAAAGACCAAATCAAAAGCTGGGAGTTGCAAGTCACAACATTTTCACTGCCTTCATTGAAGCTTCCCATATGAGTGGAATATTACTACTTTTCACCAACACTTAGAACTTTGGGAGCATGATCGATGTGAAATTCCCGTGGGGCTAGAGTCAGGTAATGGGTGCAGCTTCGCCTTTCGCTAGAATTCAGCGAAGAGATGACGAGAGGCTTAAATAAAAGAATTGGATGTGGATTGAGGTGGAAGAATTAAGATGTAGGCAGAAGTGGAAGAGTTGGATGCAACAATGTACCTGATCGACAAAGTTTTCAATGCTAGCTAATGGATCTCCCAAAGGCTTTTTCTAGGCATCAAGTTTTTTTCCCCTTTGGGGGGGGGGGGGGGGGGGGTGGTGTTCACCAAGCACTAAGTACAGGCAAATCTACCAGGCTGATAAGAGGTTTTAGGGTGACAAACACCGAATTGTAGATATCTCATCTCCAACTTGCCAATGATACTATCTTTTTCTGAGATCAAAAGTAGTTATGGTGGATAATCTAAGGAAAATTGTGGGATGTTTCGAAGTGTTTCACATTAAAGGTTAATACCATCAAGAGTGAAATGTTGGGTGTTTGCATTTCTAACAATGAGGTGGCAAGATTGGCCGAGGTGCTTGGTTGTCAGGTAGGGTCACTTCCTTCGAAACAGCATTCATTCTGAATCCCAGATGGGTCTGCTTGACAACACCTCATTGTTCTCTCCGTCGGTAAAGGCAAATTCATTCCTTTCCTACTTTGTCGAATGCGGGAATCTCAACAAAAGAAAAATCAAAAGAAAATGGATAAAAACAGAGATTAGTTGTTTAATGGATTCAGGACCATTGAACCAAGTCCGGAATCTGTATCTCAGAAAGTAAGAAAGACTCAATACAATAATCATGAATGGTGGAAATGAGAGGGGAGGGGCAGATGTAACCAAGTGGCTCAAGTCAGTGGGTTGTGAATCCTATCCATCCCCATGAAAACAAATCAATTCGATTTTTTTTCTCGACCCATCCATCTGATTTAAATCATTGATGATTCAATTGGAAATCCCCTATTTTTCATTCTAGTTATTGACATGGGAATGGATGAATGAAGAAGATTAGAGATACAATAAATTCTCTGTGACCAAACCCCCCACCCCAATACCTTGGGTTTCCTTCAGTATAAACAAACCGGTAAAACATCTTTAAGATAGGTATGAAATAGTGAAAATTAAACTATCTAGGTGGAAGAATCAGCATCTCTCGCTCAGTGGCATAAGAAATTTCGAGCAGGTGAATCTAAAGTTGCTAAGTGGCGATGAAGGTTTAAGTCCGAAGAAGGAAATATGTGGAGAAAGGTGATTGCCAGCAAACATAGTGTTCAGGAGTTGGTAAATCATTTATTCATTCATCACTCGTTTGCTCAAAAGGTGTGGGAGAGGTTTCTCGTCTTCCTCAAGATGTCTTAGGTTCGACAGCCTATTCCTTGCTTGGCATAGGGTGGGTGGGGAAAGAAAAAGAATTGAGTATTGAAGAGGATACTTCATTTGGTTGTTCTCAAGACCATTTGGGCAGAAAAGTATAATCAACACTTCTGAAACATAAGTGGGACGGAGTCGAAGTCTTGAGAGGGAAAAGTTAGATGTAATAGGATGGGTTTCTTGTATTAAGGATTTTGACCATTGTGATTGGTCCTTAATGTTTAGGTTTTAGCTATTGTTTTCTGCTTTGATCCTTTTGGTGCTCTTTTAGTAAAATTTTTGTTGCCTTTCAAAAGAATATATATGTATACATATACATATATATGTGTGGGTTTTATCTTCTTCTTCTTCTTCTTCTTTTTGCTTTTGATCCTTTTGGTGCTCTTTTAATAATTTTTCATTGCCTTTCAGGGAAAAAAAAAAAAAAAAATGGTCAGACAGTTTTGAGTTTCAATTCTCTTTCAGAATCTGTCTGTCTATTAGGTGTTTCGGTGGTGTAATCCCATGCATTTAGAATCTTTGTGCTGAATTTTTTTTAAAGAGCTCGATTCAACCAAGGACTAAGGAAACTCTGAGACCAAATAATTTGAAAAAGAAAATCCCATATCCTCGCATAATTGGCTCCACCGTGAACATGAAAAGAAAGTATGTTTCATAGGAAAATATACCAATTATCGGCTCCATCTCAAATGAAAAGTCAACATTTATATCGGATTGCATCCTTCAAAAAAAGAAAAGAAAAGAAAGCATTCATTCCACCATCACAAGCTTCAGATAAATTCCAAGTGTGTATAATGCAAAAAGAATAGTTATGGCATTCTTCCCTCTTGTGTTCCAAAGGATTCATGCATCAAAAACAAGGTAACAGTGACCTTTCTTTCATGTTTGAATCCTAAGTAGTTCAATAAATAAATAATAAACCTACAACAATTATCCGCACGCCATTCATTGCATGTAGTGGGTATGTTGTATGCATAGTGATGATGGATGCTCGTATCGTCCAGAGCAACATGCACAACTGTTATCAGCTGTTCATATCATCCAAAAGCACACGGATGATCGTTTACAATGGCAATGAAGATCAACAACGTGATCATCAATGGATAACGGATACCAATTTGGAGAGCAACTCAGAGACAAATCATGTTGATGGGGTGGGTATAGTCACCTAGCAAGTGGTTCAACAATGGGAAGACAAATGAGAGTTGAAAAAACCTGGGAGTGGTTCAGTGAGGGTGTTCTCAGTCTCACGAACACAAATAAAGTGCAAAATTATTTTTCATGAGTCAACATGGCCCTCACATATGGAGCCCCTCTATTTATAGGTAAAGCTCAACGAAATTTTCCTAATACATAATTTCTAAAGCAACAACCAATCACAATGAATTATCAAATCTAAAGACCAATAAGAAATAAAGTAATAACAAGATATAACTAAGCAATCTAAATAATCTAGAAAGATAGAAATTTATGACGTTTCCTAATTGCGGGAGGCTTTGCCAATGCATGTGGTGCACGCAAACCCCTCTGCACTCAGAATCACATGTGAACTAAAGGATGCATTGCAAGGTTGGAAAACGCACAAGAATACCCAGAATTTTGGCTGAAAATAGTTCAGGGCACCGCTGCAATTTTCATTTTCTTCTTAACATTGGACCACTTGATCTCCAAACGGGGTTCACCAAATATGAAAAACCAAACACCGTTTGGCACATTGTTATATTGGTCTTTGAACCCATACAAAGACGTGCAGCAGGAAAATCGGTGCGTATATGAGCTCCTCGCAAGATACACATAGAAAGCTGATTTTTCAGCAACTTTGGAATCTATCTATCTTATGGGGCCCATTCATCATGAATAACAAGGCGGTTTTATTCTACTCCATGTGGGCTTCACAAAGATACAATAATCATCACAATCTTATGTTGGATGAGAGAGAACTGACACCCAAAATTGGGCCCAGAAAAGTAGGCACAGCAACATCCTACGCAACTCTTATTTGCTCGATTTTTTAGAGCCTCAAACTCCATGTGGGGCTCACTCAAAACCTTCAAGCCAATCACTACTTAACAACTGCCAATAGCAAGTATGCCAGGAGCAAACCCACAAAAAAACAAAATAAAATTAAAAAAAAAAAAAAAAGCAAAAACAAAAACAAAAAAAAAAAAACAAAACAAAACAAAACAAAAAATCGGCAAAGTATTCAATGGGAGTCTGGATGCAAAGAGGAACACATGAACATATAGCTACATATATGGCTGTTTCCTTAAACAGCAATCCTTTTTATGACTTTTTCACATTTGAGTGGGGCCACTGAGATCTAGAATGTTGGATAAATCGGCAGTGGTGATCAGGATCATTGGAACCATTGCTAGGTTGATAATGTTGACCTGGACCGTCAGATATTCTCTGATTGTAGATCTGAAGCATAGATGGTGCAGGTCCATTGATCAGTTCAATGTACAGAGTCATTTTATCCACGACATGTCTGGTCCACCAGGATCGTAGATGATGATCCCAATTGCATGGGAACTTGGGCCATTGGATGGTAAAGCCAAAACCATTCTAAAGTCAACGGTGAGGATTAATCTGGCCATTTTTTGTGTTGCGTCACATATGCTCAAGGTATTCTATAATATCAAAATTGAAAACCCATGTGCTTCTAACCATAGAGGCTGAGCTCACAATTTGATTTGGTTTGGGTCAGTTCACAATTTGTAACCCATGGGCAAAGGGATTCAAAAATGGTTATGTAACAGTAGTGGTGGCGATTACGGCCACTGTTACCGTTATTGAATACATTGTTGTGGGCTTTCAAGTGAATCCAGTTCTCTAATTTTTGGTATGACATCAGGTCATTCAATTCATTGCATAAGATCACAAGCACCATTTGTTCAATTCATGACATTGATTTTTCATAGTAGTGGCCATTTTAAGCTTACTGTAGATCTTCCATTCAAATCTTCTCAAGCTCATATTTTACTCACATTTGGTGAGCTTTAAATGTCAGGCAAATTTAGGGGTAGGATTCAATTTTCTCAAGCTCATACTTTACTCACACTCGGTAAGCTTTAAATGTTGGGCGAATTTAGGGGTCAGGGATTCATGGAAATCTGACAATTTTGCATGGAATAGAAACAGTGATTTTGAATGAATTAAGAAAAAATCTGAACAAACTTAAGTATCCCAGATTCATGAACTGAATTCATGGTAATGGCGAACAGATTCAAATAAACATGGTTCAGAGAAGATGAATTTAGTGAATTTTAACTATAATCCTAACCATCGCTTGGCTATGGGAAAAAAATGAAACAATCGCCAAGATAAAAATAAAAGAAAATATCGAATGCAACACAGTCTAGGAGATAATCCATAAAAATAACTGATAACAGAAAAACATGAAACCAAATAAGGTAGAAATTGAATCTTCTTACAGTAATCTCAGGTGGAAAATCACAATATCGGAGAGTAACATAGTTCAATGACCGAGAAGTTGGAGGAATGACATTGTAAGCGTTGTCTGTCTGCATGCTCTTTAAATCAATACTGCCAAAACCATGAATCTGAGGCACTCAAATCAATGAGAGAGAGAGAGAGAGAGAGAGAGAGATTAACAGATTATAAGATCAGATTATAAGATCCAACAAAACCATAAATATGAACCCAAACAACATAGAATCTGAATGAACCCAAACAACATAGAATCTGAAAGATATAAGATGAGAAAATCAACCCAACATTTTGGTTCTCAAAAAACCATGAATTGACTGAACCCACGACGGACAAAAGGCACATAAAAAGCAAACCGGACATGCTAAAGCACAACAAGCACCCTTTTTTATGTGGGAAAGTAAGCACAACAAGAATTTAAATCCAACAACGATGGGACAAAACAAAAAGATTAAAGAATAAATAGAAAGAGAGGAAGTATCCGGTGCTAAACCGGAAGCATTAGGTAGCAAGTACTTACGTGTGGGACACAGGAATTAGATGTGAATCCTTCCATCTGCTGGCCCCTCCTGTTAAAGACAAAGGAGAGGTACCGCAATGGAAATCGCAGACAGCTTCCCCCTCTTTCACCGGGAGGAGAGAAGAATGAAAACGAATCAGCTTTTGCGGCTATGGAAAACATTTCCACAAGCACCTTAATTTCATAAATGATGATGATAATTACATCCAGTTTTGTTAAATGTCCAATGAACATATTCACAGGGGAAGCCTCCATGATTATCGACCCTAGGAAAGAAATGGAGAGGACTGGAAGACAGGAAAATGCCTTGAGCGGAGTGTGACCCTACCCTAAACTCGGTTGAAGGTGAAAACTTCAGAATCCAGCCTTCCCCAAAAGAAGTAATCATTTGTTCAAGACCAAAAGCATTAGAATATATATATATATATATATATATATATATATATATATATATATATATATATATATATATAAAGATTTCAAACACTAGAAAATGAGGAAGATCGGAAAGAAGAAAAAAAGGAGTACCTGGTACATAGGAAGTAAGCTTTGATAGGAATGCATCTGATTTCCTCTTCCTGAGACTCGATTGCCTGTTTCTGACCCAATTCATGATTCCAACCCAAAAATCCATGGCCATCAACGCCACCGCTGGCAGAGTGATTCGTGGATAGACGTTTGGTTTCTACTGAATGTCGAGAAGATGCGAGAAAAGGAGATTGAATAGCCTCTGGTAATATGCGTTTGAGGAGAGAGTAAGCTCCCAACCTTCCCATTCGCGTCCTGATCAGCTTCCTCTCGCCCTCTCTGTATGCGCGCGCCGGAAAAAAACCGCTCGCTCAATGCACCTGTGTAGACCCGACGCCAATTTCCTATTAACCCCGTTTCTCTCTCGACCCACCGCAATGTCCATCTGGTAAGCGGATTGCGCCGGAGCGGATTCGCTGAGATCCCGGATCAACCGAGGTGGGTGAGACCGAGACCCCCGACTGTGGGGCTCACACTGATGCATGTGACTTAAATCCACACCGTCCAACCGCTTGGAAAGTTCATGACACGGTAGACACCCCCACCTCAGCAGATAAGTTTGATTGAACAGAAATTACAATCCATACCCTTAACTCTGATCCAAACCCTAATTCATACCCTTAACCATAATTCAAATCCTAATTCATAATCTCAAACCCTAATCCATACCCTTAACCCCCGATGCGAACCCTAATTCATATCCCGAACCTCGATCCATACCCCTAACTCTTTTGTCTAAACCCTAATCCATACCCTTAACCTTAATCCATACTCTAAACCCTAATCCATACACTTAACCTTAATCCATACCATTAACCATAATCCGAACTCTAAAAACTGACCCTAAAACTAATCCTATACCTAAACTTTAGGAAAAACCTAACTCACAAAGTCAACCCACTAAGTCAACCCACTGAGTCAACTCACTTATTCAACCCATAGAGCCTACCCAATCAACTCACCTTGTTAAACCAAGTCCATAAACTCATTTTTACACAAGCAAATTCCAAAGCTCAATTTGGAAAAAATGAGAGATAACAAGGTAGCTTCGGATGGCAAACTTGTCCACATGTACAGGGAGAGCCTCCCTCTAAAGCTGAAGCAAAAGGGAATGGCGAGCGGCGCACAGAGTGCCACTCGCCAAGAAAACCGAGATGGAGGGCTATAAATACCCTATCCCTCTCCTTCACATTTGAAGCATCCACACCCATCCATAAGCATCCCAAACCCTCATAGCCATCCCCACCAATGAGGGTGAGAGTGAAGAGAGAGAGAGAGAGAGAGAGAGAGAGTCAGGTCCAGCCCTAACACTAGCATCTTGAGTTGCCCCAAGTTCAATCCAAGTCAATCGATACAATCATTGCGATACTATCATCCACCTAAATGTTTTTAATCAAGCTTCATCTAGCCATAGCATTTGCATAACGCAACATTCATCTCATCATCCAACAACTTTGCACCAAATTGGCTCGGAAGTATGCTCTGAGGATTTTCAATTTAATCGGACCTTACCAAATAGAAAGCTTGCCAATTACTTCACATTTTGTCACTAGCATTGCATCTATTCATATACGAGAACTTAATCCTCACCCTTAAGAACAATCAGATCCTGTGAAATAGAGATCGTACATTTGTACGAGCAGAGTGGGTGCCTAACACATTCCCACTCTGTAACTATTGTCCCTTATGCATAATCTCTTATTGCAGAACCAAAGAATCATCTTAGGGCGGGAAATATTTGTATCCCTACCCTAACATTTCTATTGGGTCTAGCCAACTATAGAGATGAAAAAATTGGCTAATGGCGACTCTGGTCAAACATAATCAATCAACCATAGTGCAAAGCCCTCGAAAGAGACAACCGATGGAGAAAGTGGCCCTCAAGTCAATTCCGCCCCGGAATCCCAGCGTCTATAGAATGGCGACGCTATTGGGGAAGTGTTAGCCGCACCAGTTGCAATCCGACTTGAAAAATAGGATTTCACCAATTCTTGAGGGTTAACAGTCCTTGTGCACTTGCATCTGCATCTGCATTCATTACAATTCCAAAATCTCAAAAACAAAACAAAAAATAAAATAATAATAATAATTCAAAACCATTGCGCCTACTTGAGCCAGACTATCCCGAATAGCTTTCTACTACAACCCAATCCATACCAGATCCTTAATGGCCATGGCCCACGAAGAAGGCTTTCCCCTATAGACACATCTGACAGAACTAGTGCCAGTCTCCTACATCCAAGAGCTATCTCGAACTACAAAGATCATATAAGAAATGCTTGGCTGATTTGTGAAAGAAAGAAGTGCACAAAACCTCCAAGATGGCCTAGCATAACAACAACAGCCACCATCTCTTGCGTCTCTTTCAACCTCCAGTACAATCCAACCATAACCGTCAGGATTCACGCAGGACTTTCGATACCCTCGCCATGGAGACCTTCAACTAGAACAATCCTCTACTTCAGGGTGTTTCTTCCAGTATCCTCCCACAAACGGGAACCATCTCCAATCACATTAAACCTCTTAGTTCAACAAACTTTCTATAATTATAATCACTAGGTCCAATCTCCTTCAAGTCGAAGTTATAAGGGCACCAATGAGACTAATTATTATGAAAGGGAGGTAGTTCAAGCTTGGCAATGGGCAAAATCCCTCCCATTTATTCCATCTGAAATCGAACAAATCTGAGAGCAAATTTGAGAAATGAAGAGGAAGGTGCAAAAGCAACAAGGGGCGGATCTTCCATTACCAAGTTTAGGGATCTCTGTTCATTCCCTTATGCGAAGATACATCAATACTTTGAGGTACCAAAATTTAAAAGATATGATGGTACGGGGTGTCCTTTAGACTACCTGAGAGCATTCTATGGAGAGCTTAATGCCATGGTAGGCAATGACGGGGCATTAATCCATTTGTTTCAGAAATCCTTGAAATGCGACTCATTAGTCGATCATTTTGCATACAATCTTAACTCAGTCCCTAAAAGGGCAGATTTTGTTGCCATATGGCAAGAGGATGATGAGTCATTATCAACTTACATTAGATGGTAGCAAGATATAGCCACTAAAATAAAGACACCCATTGAAAAGGAGAGCTTAAGAAGTCCTAGAGTGGGGGTGAATAGGACTATGCCAAATAATCGAATAAAGTGCTAAATAATAAATAAATCGGAGATCTTTATTGTCTAAGTGTTGAACGTTAATTCCAAATGATTCATAGGATAACCTTCACCTAAAGTTTAGGTAGGACAACCTTATTTCACGAATTCCTTTAAAATCAAAATTCCAAACTTTACAAGAGTAAATAAAAATAAATATTACAATCATTCACCACTCGAACTGAAATGTAAATACAACCGTTCACCACATAAAAGATAAAAACATTCATCACATAACTCAGAGAATTATAGTGGTTCGGTGTGTCAAAACTCAGAGAATTATAGTGGTTCGGTGTGTCAACGACTGTTCTAAAACAACCACACCTACTCCACTCCCAAAATTACTCTCTACATAATTTTGGCTTTCACTATGAAAAAGGTTTTCTCAGGGCTACCTTAAAACCTGATACAGTTCTTGTGATTTTACCGGGCTATCACAATCAAACCCCTCACTAAGATTTTCAGGTTATCTTAAACAAAACCTACACTGAGATTTTCGGGATATCTTAGACAAAACCTACACTGAGATTTTTTGGCTATCTCAGAAAAACTAAAACCTAAAATTAAAAGTATACTGATCTTCACTATAGAAGAAGTTGTAGCCAAAGAACCATTTTCTTGAATGTTAATTTTTCAATGTTTAGTCAGATAGAAAAGGTCCAGGGTTCTATTGATTTTAATTAAGCTCAAACCAATGGCTACTTAAGTTAATTCTCTTAAATCTCAAAAGAAGAGTAGTATATTACTCTCTTTAGAATCAGAAGGAAAGGATCTGGGATTAAGGGAATTAAACAAAAGCTATAAATAAAATTTATAAATATCGTTCAATAGCCTGCTAATAACTGGAGCTTCTCTCTCTCTTACAGAAGGATTTTGATAATAATAATTGATATTTCGAATTGAGAGAGGAACTCAATTTATAGGTGTTTCGACAAGAAACAAATGCCTTTGGTTTGGAGGATTATCTTATTTAATCATAACAAAGAGAAAATAGAAAGAGAACAATCATCATATTTATTCATATTGAGTTTATTTACATCCTTTGATTTCCTTTGATTCTAAGATAAATCATCCAGAATACAAGAATTGAAAGAGTTCGAAGATCGAATCTGGATATCAAATCCGACAACATTTCGGCTTACAATTTGTTCATCTCATTGAGAGGAATGTTGTGTGGATCTGATCATCCGATCTTTCTTTCTTGAACTCATGTTCTTGTACAAAAGGAATATTAAAGATTGCTGAAGATTACACTTCATTCATTTCGACAGAATTTCAGCTTTCAAATATTCATTTTTGCGCAACAGCAATCAAACCCCTTGCTAAAGATTGAAGATTGCTGAAGATTACACCATGCTGTTGCGCGGCCCTGCACAAAGCCTCCTTTTCTTCTTCCTCTCTTCTCCTCCTAATACCTTCGAACTTCTCTTCCTCTCTGGAGCTCTGATCTTCTTCAAAATCTTTAATGTCTAAATGAGAGGGGAAGTGGGGTATTTATAGACCTCCATACATGCGAACCCTCGATCTTTGTGCCATGGGGTCTACCTTCTATCAAATCTCAACCGTCCGAATAGCTCTGCCTGATTTCCCTCTGTGCAGCTACACATAACCACCCAGACCATTTGCGCAGACCGGTGCAATCAGTAGGGTTTGTGCGGGTTTGCGCAAACACTGTGAACTTTTGCCCTATTCCTCACTTTTCTTCACATATTTCTTCTTCTAGTTTCTTTTTCTGATTTATTCTTGATCCTTTATTTTATACCTCAACAGATGCCCCCTTGATCCTTTCTTTGTTCTTTAGAATAAAGAAGTAGGATCAATCTCCTCTCTTTTTCCTTATTTTCAACTGTTTGCGTGTGCCCACGTAAAGGACAATTGGGTCCTGTAATCGGGTCTATCTCTTCTATAAATACTAGAACCGACTCTTCGTTTTCATCGTTTCATTTCCTTGCAGAAGCTCTACCCATTCAGTGTCTCCCCGCGTAAAGTACTGCATTTGCACATTCTCGCGCAACACAAATCTTCCTTTTTTAGCGAACTCCATATTTGCGTGCCCATGCGCAACAACTTGTTTGTTGCGCGCCCTTGCATAATCATCTTCATCTTATTTAAAGCCTTTCTTTGGAATTTTCCCGAAGTCTTGAATCCCTTCTTGCGCAATACCGCGCAACTAACTTATGTTGCACACCTGCGCGCAATCAGTCTCAGAAAATTTCTTCTAAGCTTGAAAAAACTTTCAGATCTTCAAAATCCTTCTTCAACCCTTGAATTCTTCTAAGTCTGATAACTCTTGGCCCATAAATATGCACCGTTCGAAGGCCTCTTCTTCAAGAAGAAAGAATTATCCATCTTCTTCAAAATCTAAACAGTTTCTCCATCATTCTTGGGATCATGTAGAGATAAATGAAGAAACTTTGGTGCTTCATAACTCTTCTGGTAATGAGACAACTGTCATTCCCATCAATCTACGGCATCACTGGTCAATATTACATAGTGAACCATTTGATCAACGAAATACCCTTGTTTCCGTGGACAATTGGGTCACGAAGGAACCAAGAATTTTATTAGGATATCGGGAAGAAAATGGACCCCGCCAAAGAGCTAGTAGGATTGATAAAATAAGATTCATGCGTCCATGCCGTGACCCTCAGCAACCTTTCCCTGCCCATTATTTTGAAACTGCTCAATAACTCTTCTTCTCTGAAAGGTTACCTTGGAATACAGAAAAATTCTCGGCAATAGGTCTTCTGTCGCATCGCAATTTCTACAGTGCCTGGGCTCAAGCCGTTGTTCGAAAACACACCATTATTCTGGAGCAAATCAACCTCTCTGATGCAGTTATAGCTACATCTGAACATTTTCATGTGGATGCAACTATCTTCAGAGGCTTCCTCAATCATTGGTCTCCACTCACCAACTCATTCCATTTCCCTTTAGGTGAAATGAGTATTACCTTATGAGACCTTCTCTGCATAACAGGTCTCCCCATCATGGGTAATATTTTTTATGCGTATGTACCTTCTAATGGAGAGCTTGCTCTAACTTCCGTAGGGAACAATAAATCTAGGATTTCAAAGACCACACTTGAACTTTTTAGCGCCCTGGCTAATTTTCCTCGGCCTGATCACATTACTTCTCTTGAATGGCTAGCCCATTTTTCTCGAAAGTTGCAGTATACTTTCTTCTTCTTGTCTTCTATTTTCTCAAAATTTTGATCTTGCATGGTCTTGCTTTAATAACTGTATCTTCACTCTGACAGTTTTGCAGGCCATAACCATTAAGAACTCAAGACCATTTGCAAGGGCATCATGAATACCACTAAATACAGTTCTTCCTGCGAACTACCTACTTTTCTGGTTTACTGGCTAAGCTTGGTAATATTTCCTGATTCCGAACAGATAGATACCATCAAGCCATCCTTCTTCATGGTCGCAGGTGCAAAGGTGGATGGCCAAAAATATTCACTAACTCCTACAGTTATGTGCTCTCTATATCGCGCTTTTGGGGATGTCATCTCTGGTTCTAAAGATCCTTCTTCCGAATCTTTTTGTTTGTGCTCCATGGCATTTCTTCATCGACTGACTAGGAGTGTACTTCCCCTAGACGTTTTCTGATTCTAGAAGAGTGTATTCGAACCCTGATCGACTTCCTCTTCAACATTTCAACTAAGAAAGATGATTAAAAAGTCGAATGGCTGGGTCACTAGGAAGATAAAAAGCAATGATCCTATCGACTTTCATCAATTCCCATTTACTAGTTCGCCCGAAGATGTAGCAGTCATTGATGATGATTCCATATCATTTAGCAAGCATTCTTTTCTTGTTTCTATCGGGTCTAGTACTCTTCCTTGGAGGGAAGGTAGCATATTCTAGCGTGAACCTTACTATCCAAGTAGATTTGCTCGCGAGTTTATATTCGATCAAACTATACCGGAGACTTGCGATATTGTCACTAAAGAGAGGAGAAGTTACGAAGTCGGGCTATATAATTGGGCTTTGATATGGAGGTAGATCTTAAACGTTCATACCGGATCGCATTTCATAATTCTTGGTTATAATTATCCGTTTAGTGCTTCTTATTGCTGGATGCGCTGGTGGGTTCGTCAGTATTACTTGGTGGACAATTATTACCCGGTAGATCATGCAATATGGATTCTTCCTCCTCACCTAAAAGATTATCAGAAAGACCAAGGCATTGGCTACTTTGAAGAAACAGATCGTGACCCATTTTCAGGCCAACTTTGCATAAAGATTTCTTTAGAAGATAATATTTCTAGAGTGAAGGCTATTGATACTCTTGAAGGATAGATAACTTTCGGCACTCCTTTGATGAATACACCTGAGTCTCTGAATTTTACGAAAGAAAATAATGATTCCTTGCAATTCTATCCTCCTCTGCCCTTGTAAAATTTACAAGATAACTCTCATTTGTCATTAGAAAGGCAAGAGACAGAAAGGCATCATCGTCCTCTTCAAAAATATAAACACATCATAAATTGAAGACTCGTCTTCTTCGGAAAGATAAGCATATCATCATCGAAGACTAACGACTGATTTTAAAGCATCTCGGCTTTATAATAGAAAGTAGTGAATATTTTGATCAAACTTGATATTGTTGTAATCCGAACCTATTTCAGAAGATATGCATTTTGTATGTTTGTTTAATCTAAGCATGAGATTCTTATATCAGGCAATTTGCATCTTTGAGTATATCTTAAGCAAAATAGGCGAATGTTCATTCATAATATCATCAATGTGTCTGCAGCATTTTGATGCTACGCATAGTTTAAACTCTTGAGTAGTGTAGCTAGTATACTTTGACTGAACATACTTTGATTGAAATGACCTGACTTAACTAGACTTAACTTGATTGAACTTGACTTGACATGACTAAACTGACTAAACATTTTCACATAGTTTTAGCTCTTGAGTAGTGGAGCAAGCATAGTTTCTTAGACTCATGTTGGAGTTGGGTCTTACACGAATGGTCGCTGTAACTCTTATGAGTTCGCTGGACTTATCGCAGTTGGGGAATTCACAAACCGCGATCCATCAAAGGGGCCTAATGAAGCTACCGGGGCCGTGAACTCGGTGGGATTTACGCACAGAGTTGGCCGCATAACTCCCTAGAGTTCATGGGGCGCGCAAGGCTACCTTGGGGGTACCAAATTCAAGGTCACCAGTCCATCAATGAGTAGGCTGAAAATCCTTCCTCATTAGTTTCTACTGGAAACAAACCAGGAATCTAAGGGGTCTTATACATGGTTGGCCTATCTATGGACGAGCCAAAGAGCGCACACTACAGCCCACTTTTTCTTCGCCTGCAAGGTCGGACCCATTCATGGGAGGGCACTTTCCTCCTTCCCCATGATGCTGTCGGAAGCTACACAGACAGCATTGGTCTCACGTGTAACTAGCCATTGTGGACTTTTTAGCCGCTTAGGGCTTTTAGTCGCTGGCTCCATCTGTTGCCCACATGGGTATGCATGTAATGGCCTATACAGGCTTTTTAGGGCCACTGGCTTCTCACTACTACCCGAATAATATATATACTGCCGATGATGGTAGGTCTTATGCGTAGTTGGCCGTATAGGCTTGGCTATGCTGCCGTAAATAATAAATCCCCGTTAGGGCTATACACGAACTGGGCTAGCTCAGTTAACTCGCTCGACTCGGTCCAAAAAAGCTCGACTCTGCCCAACCCATAACTGAGTTCGGTCTGGGACGAGCCATTTTCTTCAGCTCGAAACTGTGTTCAAGCCGAGTTCGAACAGGTCCCAGTTCGGCTTGACTCAATCCAACCCGGCCCAACTCGGCCGTTTACACACACACACATATATATTCCTAAATCCTTGCCCTAACCATTTGAGACAGAGAAGTGAGAATGCCGCCCGACCCTAAACCCTAAAACTCTCGATCTCTCTCTCTCAATCTCTCTCTTAACTTCTGGGATAGTTCACCGCTCATCTTTGATGTGACAGTGACTCATCCACCTCACAGGTGTCATAGATTTACAGCAATCCAGGCTGTCCAAATCGTGGGTCCCTTTGTAGATGGAGCAGAGTCCAAAAATCACGTAAATTGGAAGGTCGTAACCATTTAAGTTTGACGATTGAAACATTTTAACCATTCATTTGATAGCCGCTTACTGGATAGCCTGAATAGTTTGACATGTTTCAAGTTATGCACCGTCATAATGAGACGTATAACTTGAACGACCTAGATTCACCCAAATATAAAAAGGAATTATAATGTCCTGACTAGTTAGATTTTTTATGGAGTCTATAGTTCAACTATCTAAACCGTTGATCGAGGGCCTTGTAATGGGATGCGGATTACCTGTCAAAGCCCTTTCCATGAACTTGCTATAAGGTCCGAAACTGGCCCGAACTGGCCCGATTGCTGACCGAGCCGAGTTTGGGCTGGACATATTGGCCCAGTGATCAGGCTGGGCTGGGTTTGGCTGTTGACCGGGCCAGGCTGGGTTAAGCTCAGTTCTACTCGGTTCGGCCTGATGTACACCCTTAATCGTCGTTGTTATTGATATGTCTATATATGGTTGATCGTATAGGCTTTGCTGAAGATAACAAATTGATAATTGATATATCGCCATTGCTATCAAGCTATGTAGCCGTAAATAATAAATCGTCGTTGCTATTGATATGCTTATATATGGTTGAAATGGTGTATCAGCTCAGCGATAATATCAATTTCGATAAATTTTGATAATAGAATAATCTTTGCGTTAGCTATATGGCGATAGCAATGGCGATGATGACTATTCCTGATTTGAGAGTAATCATTGACGCTTGATGATAATATGCTTGAAAATCCACTGTTTATTCATTCATACGAAGAATACGTGGCTTCTTCTTTTGAGGCTATTTCATCTTTCTGCTTATCTTGCCCCCTTTTGATTAGGAAGTATTGTGCTGATAAACTTCGTAATCAAAATCATAATGACCCTAAGAGACAATATATCACGATGCTGTGAATTTTGACAAATACACTAATGCCTCATCATCACATACAGATTATCTGAGATTAGAATTGCCTCCAATTTTCAAATCAATTAGGCTTGTGTATTCTTATTTCTTCTCTTATGTCGTATGCTTTCCTGATGACTATTTCACTGCTATCAATCATTTCTTGCAATATTTTCTTTAGGTTGAAGAAATTATCAGTTCGATGCCCGAGGAAATGATGATAATAACAATAGTCGCTTTAACTTATCTTCTTCATCTCCTTTGGACATTTTAGCCATGACAACTTCATCTTTTCTGCTGCTAACAATTTGTTCAGCATAGGAAGTATATCATCTTCTTCGAATGAATATTTTCCGTAATCCTTGGACTATCCAAATTCTGTCTTTATTTTCTTGATTCTACGTTCATCCGTGCTTCTTCTGCCAGATTTGCTTCTTCTGCTAGATTTCCTTTGTTCATCTTGTTGATTTTTCATCTTTCTTTCTTCTTCCGTGATACTGATTGAACTTCTTTTAAGATTTTGAAATAGCTCACTTATAAGACTCCATTTTTGCAGTGATCTCTTCTATATGGCCAGCCTTTTCGATTAGATTTTGAAAAGTGTGTATATTTAAACCAATAAGACCCAATGCAATATCTGCTCTTATGCATCCTATGCATAGCTTGATTCGTTCTCTTTTTTCTTTCACCAATCGTAAACTTGATGCCCCCAGGGTTCTCCGTCAACTAATGAATTCCTTGACCAGTTCATCTTCTATTTGGTGGATAGAAGCTAAGTCACTACTGACTTCTTCAGAAGATGTCTAACAAATCGTGAATTACAATGAGAGTTTTTTATGGAATATATCGCAATTGGCCATTCTCTTGCCGCAATAGTCTTCCCTTTGTCTTTTAGGATTTTTAAAGGATCTCTTGCAAATGTCGTGTTCATAGTCACTTTCTTGTCTCACTTCTCATTCTTTTTCATCACTATCTCTCTCTCCCTCTTTCTCATCCTGCGATCCACCATGATGCATGTATGTTATCCAAGCCATCCCCCCAACGGGGGCCCGCATCGCTGCCATGTCCAACGGGGCCCACCTAGCTATCCATTGAGGACAGGCCTGGACAAAGGGAATAGCAAATACCAGCTTTGATCCAAGCCTAGTGGGCCACACCCACGTGGGCCCACCTTGATGTATATATTATATATACCCATTGTCCATCTGCTGGACGGTGGAAACCACCTTAATGTATGTGGGATTTCCACACGTGGGACTGGGGCCACCATGATGTGGTGCTATATCCAGACTATCCAAGGGACGGTGGGTCCCAGCAACCCCTTCTGCATCGCTAGCAAGTCTGGTTGATCATGAGGTTTGGGTTTAATCCCCACCGTCCGTCTTGTACATGGCGTGGGACCCACCATAATATATGTGGTTTATATCCACACCGTCCATCCACGGTGGGACCCACCTTGCATGTGTGCACGTGTGGGGTGTGGGGCCTACCATGATGAATGTGTTGCGTCCTCACCGTCCAATCCCTGGACAGTGGGATGGTGGTATACCTCACACTTGCTATATATATAATAATATAATATAATATTATATATATGTATATGTGTGTGTGTGTGTGTGTATGTATGTGGTGGGCCCCATGTGGGACTCACCTGCTGGACGGGTTGGTTGGTACTCACACCAGCTATATATGTAGGCCCAATGTGATGTATATGTGGCCTGTATTTGAGGCTCGTTGTGATGTGTATTCAGCCCGTGTTTAAGGCCCAATGTGATGTATATGAGGCCTATGTGATGAGGCTCATTGTGATGCATTTGAGGGACAGGCGATGGAGCCCATTGTGATGTATGTTAGGCCCATGTAAAAGGCCCATCGTGATGTGTATTAAGCTCTTGAGTGAGGCCCATGGTGTTGTATCTTTAGCACCTGTATGAGGCCATGGGTCCACTATATGTTAGGCTCTATGTGGGCCATTCCTTGGGGGCAATGTTGGTTAAATGTCTACATTGTTGAGGTCGATTGTCAATGACGATAATTGATACCGATTATGAGTATGTGACAGCATAGCATCATAATACATGCCCATACGCATCATCTGCATGTTTATTATGAGATATGATTGACCATTGCATATGCCATAGTACTGGTTGTTTATGGGACTCCCTGATAGGCGGAGTTGCCCCACATGAGCATGCGATATGTGCAGGTTTGATACATGACTGGATGGTATGACTCATGTATATCAAATTTTGTGATATGACCACCATACGCCTTAGCAACATCAGGGTCGTAGCCTCCACAGGCATATCATGGATGGCCAGATGGGACACCAAAAATCTGTTCTACATGGGGTGCTATAGATATCCCCTGGTGAAAGTCTCAGAACCCTCTTGGTTCCAGAGGTTGCTCCAACATCTAGATCAAGTGGATGCATGAGCGCATGAGGGCCGTATATCGTTAGGCCATGTCTCTCACTGTGTCGTGGTCGGTTGGAAGGGGATACGACCTTACCTGCCCGAGAGGAGGGGGCAATACTAGGCTGAGTCTAACTAGCACGAGGAATGGGTCTGCTATCGATGAGTCGGGCCTGATATTGACAGGCGGATAGTGAGGTCTCTTCCACCTACCTTGTTGCGCGCGATGGGGCAACAATCTAGTTTAGAGTGTAATAGACCCCAGTGATTCCCCAGAGAGGAACTGTACTGATATGTGGACTTATTGAGCAGGAATTGCATACTCATTCATTCACTATCCACTCGGGCTGGTGGTGTGCAACTACTTGTTACGTGTACCTTCGCATGACCAGGATTTCGGTTGGGCCGGCGACTAACCTGAGATTAGGAGTTTACCATATTGAGTCTAACGATCCAAATTTAGGTATGGGGCTAGTTTGGATAGAAGTCCCTTTGTAATGTCTCGAAAAAATCCATATAGGGACCTGAGTACCACCTCAGACAGAAATCACCCAGGACCAAAATCTTTAGAAATTAGGCTAATGTTAGCAAGTGCTAAACTAGAGTGCTTGTGAAATTAGCACTAATCACTTTAAATATGATCTACAAGATCCAAAACGTGCAGGATCATTAACGCTACATTATCCTGAAATCTAGAATCCGTCCTTAAACCCGGTTGCTCTCGGGAGCACACCGAAACTCCGTATCAGACCTGGATTGCACGTCGAAAGTCCAATTACCTCGAAACTAAATGGTTATGACCACATTACTGGACTTGACAACTCCTTTGGAAATCAAGTCCTGACTGTGTCTAGAAATGCACGACTTGAGCCTGGGGCAAAGTGTGTGAGAAACGTGAAAATATTTAGAAATAAAAATTTAAATTTAAGTAATCTGAGTTGTGTCGCTAACGGGCCAAATATAAGGATTCAGACCGTCAGAATCTAACCCAAATACACCCTCGGATCAGGAGAAAAGTCCCACACATGTCGGTGTACTTGTGACCCTGATCAAGTGACCATGACCGTTAAACTGAAACTGGTCTGCCACGGTCGATCTGTAAATTCGATCGGAACAAAAACTCAGCCTGACCTAAATCCATGGTCAGGGAACTTAAGTCCGACCGCACGTAGAAAAGGGGCCACCAGAAGTGCTCCGTTGGATCGGAACAGTCCATATTTGGATATAACCTAAGTATACCTTGGCCCTGGGGCCATTTCCATCAAACCTGGGCCTATATAAGGACTTTAAACCCCCTCTCTCATATCCCATACGAATTTAAAAAAACCCTAGGAGAGAGAGAAGAGAAAAGAGAAAGCAAAAGACAGGAAGTGAGAGAGTGAGTTGGAAGATCTTCCTGGGATTCGATCCCATTACTCCAAGCACTTAGCCACCCCCTCTGTATCACAAATCCGGCATTTTTGACAACAAACTTGGGTAAGAAAAACCTAACCCTAATCTATTTTAGGGTTTCAGATAGTGTAAGTTATGAAATAGCTAACCTAATTTATGCTATAGGTTGTCAATCTGCCGTAGACAAAGACTTAGCTTTAAAACTAAGTTCGTTACGAGTCTACCAGCGAAAGGTGCAGACTATAAACATATAGGTTATGGTTTTCAAGGCTTTCAATGCCGGTTAATGGTTTATTACTAATGTGGGTGTTATTTCACATGCTAAATGCGATGTTTATTTCCTGTTTCTAATATATATGAACTATATTGAGTTTAGTGTATTTCATGTATATGTAGAAAGTATCGTATAAGTATGGAATTTGAAGGAATGTTTGCCATGATAAATTGTCGTGTGATTATGCTAGTTGCATGTGTAACAACTCCATGATGAAAGGATTTGCCATAATACGTGCTATCACCAACATACGTCATGTATGCTGGAATATGTAGCCTAAGTGTTTGTAGAAATGTCTGAATGAACAAGTGTGTGATATATTGTACTTTATATGGGCATTGAGAAGAGATTCTCAACTATCTTAACGATGTGTATGATTTCCTCCATGTAACTTACATTCTTGTCTATTTCACTTAGGGACTGCATATATGTGAATTCATGTTTTAGTTGAAATCCATCAAATGCTCACATGCTTATATGATTGGAATTGTTGATCCATTACTATTTTAATTAGCTTGTATAATTATCTGCTATAATTGAATGTGTCTGGGACTACAGAATAGTCCAGGCAATCGGTAACAGGCACTGAATAGGTGGCTGATGTTGTCTCGCCACATAGGACGTGTTTGATGAACCCGAGTCGTACCTTGGTTGTCGGCGGTGGTTAGGCCACATGGAGTACTTATGCACTTCATGTCGGTCAATTCAACGTGCGCTCGTAGTCGAGCTCGTCAAGTAACCCGATTGACCCGATGTATGTTCACCATGTATGGACGCTACTGCTTGAATCTAAGGTACCAAACTCACCAATGAAACCCTTTTAAACCTTGGTACCTCGATCCGCTAAGACTCATGAGCCGGACATGGTGGTATGAGATACCGTGGTCGAGCTGTCGGCCTACGCTGGGGTGACGAGCCTCCCCGTAGTGACCAGTGAGCAACCCTGACTCGTGAGCCGAATACGGTGGTATGGGACACTGTATTCGAGCTGTCGGCCTACACTAATCAGGTGACGAGTCCTTTGTAGTGACCTCGAACATACTCTGAGACTGCGTAGAGGTGACGAGCCTTTTCATAGTAATAAGAGTACAAATTAAGCCTGCACTGATCAGGTGACGAGCCCTTTGCAGCGACCTAGAACCGTAACATCGTATGAGACTTACTAGGACTGACGACCCTAGAATGGATCATCGTTTGGGAATTGATATAAGGGAGGTACCTTAGCTTCCCAATCCTGCTGTATGAAAAGGACTAATAAGAACTTGGTAATCACGCTCATGCACCACATTGCATATGCCATTTGGTGATGTGTAGAGAGCACGAGGAAGTGACTGACATGCACGACCGTTAGATGAAGATCGCTGAGGGAGTGTAGGCGAGAGCATACATCATTTATTCATACTATCCTGCATTAATCAGAGCATTTAGGGATGTTCGATTGTATTGCTTTATCATTATTGCTTGATTGAATTGATAACATGTTAACCTTTGCTTTATTGTTCCATTGAGTTGATCACTCACTCCTACGTTATGGGACGGTGTTTTAAACACCAACCAGACCCTGTTGTAGGTTCAGACGATGGCGCAGCCTACGAGGCAGAGCTAGACTTTGAGGATGATGAGGAGGCATTCTCCTACATGCAGTATTCAGGTGGGTTTACATAGACCGCTCTGATCGGCGGGGCTTCAGGGTTATACTTGTAGTGGACTATTACACTTTTGATATTTTGTATTTTGAAATAATAAATGTAATTATTGACCTGGTAGAGCACACATACTTTGGGGACTTATACTGATTTGTAAACCTATATATATTCATTTTAGTCTTCCGCTTGCGTATTACAACTGTCCCTGGATTATGTTTGCTGTTTTGGCTTAATCTTATTCATGTTTTATGCACTAATACAGACAACATTTAATCATCATTACATATGTTGCATAAGTGATGCATTGGAACTCAGGAGTCGGACTTTTACTTGACCCCCCGATTTTCATGCGTTACACCCTTGTTATAGACCCCGTAGCCTGCGATACTACGTACTATCATCCCGACTTCATACTTCAGGTTGGTCATTTCATTCGCATCGTATATTGCATCCGCAGGCATAAGGCATTTTGGGTTGTTATGTTTTCTGTACTTATATAGCCTAAACAGACTTAGCAGGATTTATATATTGCATTGTACCCTCGGCATCTGATATTTGGCTCTCTATGACTCTTCATTTGTATAGCTAATCTGTATTGCATACTCTGATATTGTATGACTCATAGACTTGTTAGTATTTTTGCTTACTCTCTTATTGTATGATTCATGATCTTGCCAATATTTCTGACATTGTATGATTATGGCATTGCATTGAAAACTTGGCACTTATCTTGTGCACACAGTTACACCACCCTTTAAGCTTTCTATAAGCTTATGCACGATAGATGCGTGCAGGTGATGTTAAGTTGCAGCAACATTGAGCTTGGAGCGTGCAGCAATCTTCTAGGGCTTTGATTTTCGACATATGTATTTTCCTTTCAGCATTGTATTTAAATGTTAATATTAGTGGATATGTGATGATGATGTTGCCTTTGTGATTTGGGTAAACTTATAGTTATGCTTATTATGAGTTAAATGTACATTGAAAAATCCTCCTTGTAGGATCCTGGGATCGGAATCTGGCGTATGGACGCTGGGAGCTGAGAATGAGGTACTACAGAGGTTGTCGGCACCGGATTAGGCGATCAAAAATTTTGTGAGCCTGGTTTCTGAGTTTGGGGGTGACAAAAGTTGGTATCAGAGCATAAGTTGGGAATACCTGAGGATAACATCACATATCTGCTGATAGCTACACTACACTGTGTGATTGTTGAGAACTTAGAATGGTTAGATCCCCAAGTTCGAATAACTTAGAGATTTTTTGATATAGCTCCCTTCCGTTGAGATTGTGAGGTTGCGTAGTATTCCAGTTTCAATCATTTCCGATCCAGGATCCGAGGTTCAGTGGGATCATCATAGTGCTGATGAGGTATCTTGGGAGAAAGAGGCTAAGATTTGTGGGCGTTGGCCCATCTTTTAGGTGTTTGATTGTGTTGGTATGTTGTATTCTGATTATATCTATAGCGATAGGATATCCCTCCCTTAGTGAGCTCTGTATTGGTTGTGTTGTGGTTTAAATTTTGAAGATGAAATTTTTATTAGGAGAGGAGAGCCGTAAGGCCCATATCCTAGCCCGTACCATTCCGTAGGCTTCCGTGGTCCTCCCGGTCAAATTTCGGCAACTCGTAATATGTTATCAGCATTTACACGCAGCCCTGAGTTGTATCTCGTATTTCAGAATTGGCTCAACCCGAGACTTGTACCCTAGCGACTGCACCGTCGCTGCAGTTCTGATGCTGCGTCTCGCACGCCGAGGCGATACTCAGGCCAGGAGATGTGGGCCCGCATTCAGTTTGGAAAAACGCCACGTGTTTACAATCCCAAGAGAATCTCTACAACATGTCCCATCAAGCGAGTACACATCAATCACCTAATGTCAAGTACAACCATCCCATCCCCAAGTACAACCACCCTTCCCCTAAAGTCAACTCTCTCTCTCTTACAACCCATACATGTTAAGTACACCCATCACTCACTCACCCATCCCTCTCTCTCTTTACATCCCACCCTCTCTCTCTCTCTCATTTCTTCATTTCAAGCAAACCCCATGAAAATCCAATGTCCAAGGGAGAGGAGAAAGCTTGAGGTGGCCCACCTCCCTGCCACCCAATCCCCCCATCTAAAGATCATCTCTACCGTTGAAATGCATCCCCCGGAGCTCTAGAATGCATTGATGGAAGAAGAAGTCCATGATCAAAGGTGGGTGAGTTTGTATTTACCTTTTTGTAATTTAAGGGCCCACATTGGTGGGACCCATCTTAATGTATGATTTGTATCAAGAGGGGCCCATAATGGCGAGGCCCCTTCGCTACTTTGATCCTTCTCTCTCTCTCTCTCTCTCTCTCTCTCTCTCTCTCTCTCTCTCTCTCTCCCTCTTTCTCATCTTGTGATCCACCATGATGTATGTATGTTATCCAAGCAGTCCACCCAACGGGGGGCTCGCACCGTTGCCACGTTCGTACTCCCACAGAATTCGGCTGACTGTGAGATTTCTTGCCAAGTTATCTTGAGAACAAAAACTGGATTATTCATCGGTGCTTTACCTTTCTCTTTTCTCGTCCATCGAGTCTTCATAATAGGTAGTGCCAAGAAATCTTGTAATGTCAAAGAAGGAATACATATCCTTGGATACAAGGCTGGAGGAGCGAGTTCAGGATTATTTTTAACTGTATTCCGTGTTATTGGTCCCCTGATCTTATGTGGAGATGAGTTCATCTTGGTAGTTGCTGTATTTCGGGTTCTTATTCTTCGAGATGCTACGACAATCCAGTCATTATCATTCTCTTGTGCCAGTGGCGAAACGGATATGACTCCGGCCATAACTTGGGGCTTGTCATTCTTGCTTGTAGTAAGCTAGGCTTCATGATTTGTAATCTAATTCATTGCAGACTCTACTACAATCCCGGTCACCGTGAAGTAGAAGTTCGTCATTTTTATTGTGCTTGCCATTGCTCGTAATTTGAAATCGTGTCTTATAACCATTGGACAAAAGTATAAAATTACAATTAGTAATTAAATAGTAAAATATTCTATCTTAGAGATGAAGGGGAGAATATTCCCGTTGAGAGTCACCATTTTGGGGTCGATAAGACGTCAAACTATGACAAAAGTTCTCAAAATTTTCTCTATGTTAATCTTAAATAAGACCGATTCCCCAGCAGAGTTGCCATTTTGTTTCGACAAGAAACAAATGCCTTTGGTTTAGAGGATTATCTTATTTAATCATAACAAAGAGAAAATAGAAAGAGAACAATCATCATATTTATTTATATTGAGTTCATTTACATCCTTTGATTTCCCTTGATTCTATGATATATAAAAATCATCCAGAATACAAGAATTGAAAGAGTTTGACTATCGAATCTAGATATCAAATCCGGTAACATTTCAGATTGCAATTTGATCATCTCATTGTGAGGAATGTTGTGCGAATCTGCTCGTCTGATCTTTCTTTCTTGAACTCATGTTCTTGTACAAAAGGAAGATTGAAGATTGCTGAAGATTTCACTTCATTCATTTCGGCAGAATTTCGGCTTTCAAATATTCATGCTATTGCGCGGCCCTGTACAAAGCCTCCTTTTCTTCTTCCTCTCTTCTCCTCCTAATACCTTCGGACTTCTCTTCCTCTCTGGAGCTCTGATCTTCTTCAAAATATTTAGTGTCTAAATGAGAGGGGAAGTGAGGTATTTATAGACCTCCACACGTGTGAACCCTCAATCTTTGTGCCATGGGGTCCACCTTCTATCAAATCTCAGCCATCCGAACAGCTCTGCCTGATTTCCCTCTGTGCAGCTACGTGCAACCAGCCTGACCATTTGCGCAGACCCGCACAATCACTAGGGTTTGCGTGGGTCTGCGCAAACATTGTGAACTTTTACCCTATTCCTCACTTTCTTCACATATTTCTTCTTCTAGTTTCTTTTTCTGATTTATTCTTAATCCTTTATTTTATGCCTCAACAATAGGCAAAGAAGTTGAATCTTCGACTAGCCCGAGCAGACCGGATTCTGTTTAACAGATTTTGGATCTTGCGGGATAAGATTTATCCAAACTTCGACTAGCCCAAGGACCAGTTCGACTAGTCAAATTTTGTCTTAGACTGGTCGAAGATCTCAAAATCTGAAAAGATATAGTTGCTGGACTTGGAGATGAATTTTCTCGGGTTGGTCGAAGGTCAAGATTCGACTAGTCAAACCAAAAATTTGACCAATCGAATTTGTAACTAAAAATTGGTTTTACTTCGACTTGAACTTGGAATGGCCGAGAAAACTTAGACTAGTCGAACAAAACCTTAAGCTGATTTAATTTCAAGCAAACACAAGTATAAAAACCCAATTTAAATAATTTTTAAAGGTACCTAATCTTAAGTCCTTTATAGGGTTTTATACTACCTGAGATATGTGAAATATCAGAACTTCTTTGTCTTAAACTTGATTACAGAGACTTTTGAGTTTGATTTATTCTTGAACATCAGTTGATCTTTAGCTTGATCTTCTCTTGAGAATGTACCAGTCTTGAGCTTGATCTTCTCTTGAGAATGTACCAGTCTTGATCTTGATCTTCTCTTAATCTTGAGCTTGATCTTTCATCAAGTTGTTTTGACTATATGAAATTTGGCAACTAAAGTGTGCTTTAATCATTTTAACACTTACAACCATCGACGACGAGGAGCAAATTTTCAAGATCGTCCACTTGGCAAACCCTGAGTATTTTCTGGATACCTTGTCTCGTATCTGTATGCCAACCTTACCTAACTCATCCGCGTCGAGGAACAAGTCAAAGCCGGAATAAGGGTTAGGACGATCTCCCATTGGTGGCCTCAATAAGTCTGGAATTATCATTGTAGCTAATACCAACAATGAACTCGTGCTAACTAGAGTCACCATTGGTTGGAGGGTCTACATTATCATACCCCGAAATTCGAGTATAGAGTGTGCACCCTCATATCCGAGTTTCGAGTCGTAACTCATACACAAAGTGTACTAACTTCATTCTATTATACGATTATTTAGAGGCAAAAGTAATATTCATTTTTACATTCAAATTAGGTTCATTCACAATCATTCACACAAAATGATTTAAGCATCAACATTTGTCCATTCTCATCATTCATAAACATTTAATCAGCATAAATTAAGCATCATTCATCAGTCAATACAACTTACTTGTTACAAACCTAGAATAATTCAATTAAATGAAACCAATTAAATGCTTAAAAATCCTACAACTAATACCATCATTCATTATATATAAATCAGATTATCTTATCAAAGGAAATTCTAATTAATTAATTAAGAACGGTCCAAATGTAGTCAATTCATCTCCCAACAGATATGGCCATGGCTCACGTGTTTCGTGCACCGGTTTAGTCACAACTTTTTGTTCCTACACTAACTCATTAGTTTATTGCTTATCTGTATGATTTTTCCATCAATAAAATGTAAGCTGGACAAGCTTAGTGAGAAAACCCAACATGGTTCATGCTTATTGAAATTAAAATATAATAGAAATATATTATACACATGATATGAATGCATCAAATGGGATGATCGTCCATCTGCTTGGGTTAGAGATCGTCAATCCGCATCCACCTGTTGGGTAGGCTTCCACCTTTTGGTAGGCTTGGGCATATCTCGCATCCGGTAAAGCTCTACCAGGATCAACGTTTCTTCCAAGGAGGACCTATAGGATCGATCATGCATTATATAAATGCAATGAATGTATCATTTTCATAACTGTCATATATACTTGTCTTGATAAATAAATTCAATGTACAATTATATTTTCATGCAATTTGACACATATTAAAATATAATTTAACATATCATACAATATTGTAACAAAAATTTGAGTACATCAATCAATCAAACCATCACAAATAATTTATTTTAATTCCAATGAATCATGAGACACATTGGGTTACTCACATGAGTCTAGTAGAGTAGAATCCATTAGGTAATTAGGTTGGTTTGAATTAAAAAATCCTATCAATTATATCCATAATATTATTATTCATCTGGTTATATTACACAATAGGGCCTACCTTTGATTAACATCCTAGGTGGCCAAATCTTAAATGATTAAATAATTTAAAATTTCATATATAATATGTTTATTAAATTTAATTATCAAAATTTAGATTTTCTTTTTAGGATTCTGAAATTGAATGGAAAATGCTTAATAGGGGTGGCCCACCGGATGATTAGATCATCTAGATTCTTGAGGTCTTAGCATATTTTACCTCTACACATTGGATGAATGGTGTGGATCTAACCACATATACACCGATGGCCCATCTCAACCTTTTACACCAAATGATACTAACACTTGCGCAGAAATCTAAGCTTTCCTTATTAAACATTTTCAAATCTGATCAGTGTGGCTCATCTGATGGTCGGATTGATCTGGAAGTTATGGCCCTTGTATATTTTGACCTTAGGGATCGTATGATCCATACAGATTTAATCTGATTCGACCAAATGCACACCAATCAATATCTGCGACGAGAAACTTCATGTAGAATTTTAGACTTCCATCATCTTTACGTCAGATATACCCACAGATCAATGCAACAAACATGTAGTTGATCCACACTGTTCATTACATGGATCAAATCAAAATTATATTAAATGTACAAAAAAGTAACGAGAGAATAGACAATAACTTACCAGATCTAAAGCCCTCTAAAATCCTCTCCCTTTTCTTCCTTTCTCAGTTGTCGCAGGGTGCCATTTTTATTAATATCTAAGTTAGAATAGAACTCCTTTTACGATACACTCTTTAAAAAGAAATGATCATTTGAGAGTTTGAGACTTGAGAGATGCGAGGAGGGTTAGGGATATATATAAGCTAGATGAATTAATGATAGAAATAAGATAGGAGATAATACATGAGATAAGATAGAGATAAGATTTTAAAAATATTTTTATTATTAATAAATTTTCACGGGCGTTACATGTATTGACTACCAGAAGTTGAATATGGTCACAAGGAAAGACCACTTTCCATTGCCCTTTGTTGATCAAATCTTAGAAAGGTTGGCCCAGCATTCCTATTATTTCTTCCTTAACGACTACTCTAGCTACAATCACATTGAGATCGCCCCTGAAGACCAGGAGAAGACCACTTTTACATGTCCCTTTTGGCACCTTTGCTTATAGATGGATACCATTCGATATATGTAATGCTCCTACCACATTTTAGAGATGCGTACTTAGTATATTTTCAGACATGGTTGGGCATTTTGTGGAAGTCTTCATGTATGATTTCTCTATCTTTGGTTGTCCTTTTGATAAGTGCCTCGAGCACTAAAGATTGGTTTTGACGATGTGTGAAGATAAGAACCTCGTATTGAATTGGAAAAAATGCCACTTCATGGTTTAGAAAGGAATTGTCCTTGGATATGTGATCCCGTCCAATGGAATTGAAGTGGATAAGGCTAAAATAGACTTGATTGCAAATTTACTCGCTCCCCAAAAGTATACGTGACATTCGATCATTCTTAGGTCACGCCGAAGTCTATATAAGATTCATTAATTATTTTAGTCAAATTTCTAGATCATTAAGCAATCTTCTTCAAAAGGATGTCCCATTTGAGTGAACCGATGCATGTCATGAGGCTTTTACAAAGCTAAAAGGCATGTTAACAACTACACCAATCATGCAACCACTTGATTGAAATATTCCTTTTGAGATCATGTGTGATGCTAACGATTATTTCGTTGAGGTGTTATTAGGCCAAAGAAAGAACAAGAAGCCTTACGCCATCTACTATACAAGTAGAACGTTGAACAATGCCCAGATTAATTACTCCACTATTGAAAAGGAACTCATTGTTGTGGTGTTAAGATGGATCTGTTTACTCTAAGAATTTGATTTGGAAATTCGAGACAAGAAATGAGTAGAGAACATAGTGGTTGACCATGTGTCCAGACTTGTACTTTCGATTTCATTGAGATAACACCAATTAAGGATACATTCCTGGACGAACAATTATTTTTAACTTCCCAACTACCTTGGCACGTTGACATTGCAAACTATCTTGTGACAAGAAAAATTTTCATCCATTAGACATCGCTAGATAGGAAGAAGTTTTTGGCCGCGGTACGTAGTTTTTTCTGGGATGATCCATATTTATTTAAGTATTATACATACCAAATCATTAGAATATGTGCTCCTAATAATGAATAATCTAGTGCCATCTCCTTCTATCACTCACAAGCTTATGGAGGTCATTTTTCAGCAAAGAAAATCACTGCTAAAATTCTACAATGCAGTTTTTATTGGGCGACAATGTTTAAAGATACTTACGAGTTTTGCAAGGCATGTGAGCGATGTCAGAAGATTGGAGGAATATCCCAAAGAAACATGATGCCCGAGAACCCAATTTTAATCATTGAAATCTTTGAGTGTTGGGGCATTGATTTCATGGGACCATTCTATCCATTCTTTAAATATTTTTATGTTCTTTTAGCAGTCGACTATGTTTCTAAATGGGTAAAGGCGATCCCATGTAAAACTAATGACCACAAAATAGTTCTACGATTTTTGAAAGAAAATATTTTATTGAGATTTGGAATACCAAGAATCATCACGTAAAGTGGCTACACGCTATCATCCACAGATGAGTAAGAAAGTTGAGGTTTCTAATAAAGAAATAAAATAGATTTTAGAAACCAGTTACCATCAGATTCGATTTCGATAGGAGGATATTCCGAAGATGGTTTTTCGGACACGCTATGGTCACTTCGAGTTTCTAGTCATGTCGTTCGGATTGACTAATGCACCCGCCGTATTCATGCAGCCGATGAACGAGGTCTTCGGTCCGTTCCTCGATAAGTTCGTGGTGGTATTCATTGATGATATTCTTGTGTACTTGAGGACATGGGAGGACTATGTTGAGCACTTGCAGATTGTGCTGGAGAACCTCCGTGCACACTAGCTGTATGCAAAGCTGGAGAAGTGCTAGTTTTGACAGGAGCAGGTGAAGTTCCTCAGTCACATGGCGACGAGGGAGGGTGTCACTGTGGAACCCTCTAAGGTCTATGTAGTGCGTCAGTGGGGTTAGCCCACGAACGCGTCCTAGATCCGTAGCTTCCTTGGTCTAGTGGGATATTATCGTCAGTTTATCAAGGGTTTCTCTCGTATTGCAGCACCGCTGACCCAGTTGACGTGGAAGGGCGTTGAGTTCGTCTGGAGTGATGCCTGCGAGGTGGCATTTACGAAGTTAAAGGACCGTCTCACGTCCGCTCCTGTTCTCACTCTTCCTGATGGGAGTGAGGGTTTTGTTGTTTTTACTGATGCCTCTAGAGTTGGCTTGGGTGATGTACTGATGCAGCACAGGAAGCCAGTGGCGTACGCCTCCCGCCAGCTCTAGGTCTATGAGCTAAACTACCTCACCCACGATTTGGATCTTGCAACGGTCGTCTTCGCACTGAAGGTATGGAGGCATTATCTATATGGGGTCAGGTTTGAGCTCTTCTCAGATCACAAGAGCTTGAAGTATCTATTTTCGCAATCTGAGTTGAACCTGCATCAGAGGCAATGGATGGAGCTGTTGAAGGATTATGATTTTGATCCTCAGTACCACCCGGGTAAGGCGAACGTGGTGGTAGACGCGTTCAGCCATCAGCCACGAGGCCTGGTGGCACAGATGATGATGCGAGAGTGACAGATGTGCGAGGATGTATCAGAGTTTGACCTTGAGTTTAATCTACAGTCTTCCATTGTTCAGCTTTCGAGCTTGTCGATTCAACCCTCTTTGATGGCTAGGGTGATCGAGGCTCAGCAGACAAATGAGTCACTTTAGGAGTACCGAGTAGAGGCTACATCCGTGGAGCAGTCAGACTGGTAGATTGGTTTTGATGGTGGATTACGCTTCAGAGGCCGATTGTGTGTCCCAGATGTGCCAGAGTTGCGTCGTGATCTGATGACCGAGGCACACTGATTGAGACTTACTATTCACATGAGCTCCATGAAGATGTATCGTGATATGAGGAGGCAGTACTTTTGGCTGGGGATGAAGCGCCAGATTGATAGTTTTGTGGCCAAGTGTGACACATGCCAACGTGTCAAGGCTGATCACCAGAGACCCCCTGGTCCCTTGCAGCCGTTGAGCGTTCCAATGTGGAAATGGGAGCATATGTTGATGGACTTTATCACTGGTTTGTGAGGATTCAGCGCGGTCACGATACCATCTGGGTTATCATCAATCGTCTGATGAAGTTGGCTCATTTCATTCTGGTGCATGCTTCCTGGTCGATGGACCAGCTTCCAAAGGTGTTCATTGAGGAGATAGTGAGACTGCATGACATCCCAGTTTTGATCGTTTCAGAACGAGACTCCAGATTAACGTCTCAGTTTTGGAGGAGTTTTCAGCAGGCGATGGGGACCATCTTATGTCTCAGCACCGCTTATCATCCGCAGATGGATGGGCAGACCAAAAGGGTCAACCAGATCCTTAAGGATATGCTCAGAACTTGTGTGATTAACTTTACGGGCAATTGGGTTGAGCATTTGCACCTCGCCAAGTTCGCATACAACAACAGCTATCAGGCGATTATCGGCATAGCTCCTTTTGAGGCATTTTATGGTAGACCATGCAGATCTCCTAGTTGTTGGACCGAGGTTGGAGAGCATCTTCTCTTAGGTCCCGAGCTTATGTAGAAGACATCGAAGGATATTGATGTTATCAGGCAGAGGATGCGCACAGCTCAGAGCCAGCAGAAAAGTTTTGCTGATCGTTGACGTTGACCCCTCGAGTTTGCAATCGGGGACATAATATATCTCAAGGTCTCGCCTATAAAGGGTGTGGTTTGTTTTGGTGTGAAGGGCATGAAATTGCGGTAATGACCTCTTTAGTTGAAGTGGGAATATGCCAATATATCCTAGAGGGGGGTGAATAGGACTTTTTAATATTTTATGGTAATTTAAAATCCTATCAATCTTATCCTGACAAAATATGCATGCATCAGGATTTCTTCAAAGTAACTCTAATGGCTTCCAAGCCTATTAGAGGATCCAGTCATACAACTCTTTGAAAGATAAATAAGATGCAAATTATAGTTTATGATGGATGTGACTGTGTGTGAGGTGTGATCTTAGATAAGCAAATATGAAAATATTTAAGGAAATTACACAAGCAATAATAATCTTAAACATAGTTATTTTTATAGTGGTTCAACTACTTGTTTACTCCACTTCCGGTGGACGCACTTAACCCTTGAGTGTACTAGATCTCACTAAAGGAGGTTTCACAATAGGTTCACCTCAAACCGGAGGTTTTAAATTAGGTTCACCTCTAACCAGTACAACCTACACTTAGGCTGACACAACGTGTCTACACGACATAAGTTTTTGCTCCCAGGAGCAAGGGTCAACACACAACACCCGACTTTTAGGCCATAAAGGCCAAGGATCCACACAAGGAACCTCACCAGCTTATGCTCCTATGAGCAATGGTCAACACAAAGCACCTAAGTTTTAGACCACACAGGTCAAAGACCTACCCAAGGACCTAAGAGTTTATGCTCTCCACAGAGTAAGGGTCAACACAAAGCACCCGAGTTTTAGACCACACAAGTCAAGGACCTACATAAGGACCTAAGAGTTTATGCTCTCAATAAAGCAAGGGTCAAGACAAAGCACCCATCACGTATGCTCCCGTCGGAGGCCTCCTATGAGGGCTTGAAAGGGGTGAGAAACACCTTAGACCCAATCCTACAGAAGGAATGATCACAAGGGTCCTCTGGATTCTAATGACTTACATATAAGTAGATGAGCCCCATTAAGCACATTGAAGAAGATCTCCTCCTTTGATGACGAAGATACTTCAGCTCCCTTGAACTGCAACTCAGATGATTTACCAATGGCGATGGGTTGGGTCAAGGTTATGATGGAATCATACTCTATTAAATGTTTTCCTATAAAGGAGACAGACTGATTCCAATCATCTATGCATTCAAGGCATCCCAACTTAATGATTTGCCATTAAGGTGGTAGCTGAAGGATCCTTGAATGCGGAAGTTCATTCCCCAATCCACTCTATTGAATGTCAATGATGAGGGTGGATTGGAAGATGAACTCCCATGAGAGAAAAGGCTTAGGGTATATGATCTGGGGTTAAACACACTAAAGCATTCTCTATTTTCTCTACCAACAACCAAAGGCAAGCTCTCATTGAATAGGCAAAAGGTTCCAACGGATATAAAACGGTCACATTTTTTACAGAGTTCGATATCATCGAGCAGGGTCGATATCATCAAGCATATACTCTCGATAGCATCAACTGGCCGCTCGATGATACAAACTCAACTGTCAGATGCTTTTGAAACTGTTTACCAACTGGTCAAGGAAATCGAACGTGTGTCGATGTCATCAGATTTCGAACTATGATATCATCAACACAAGGTTCGATTCTTCGACATTTGAAAATGTGAGAGCACTTGCCATTGAAATACTTCAGGTAAGATATGATCGAGCATCACTCGATATCATCGGAATTTGAATATCAATGATATCGAAGATAGTGTCGATTCATCGATTATTTCAAGGAATTTTCCTATCAGCTTGCTAGACAGTTTATGACTACTTTCGATGACATCGACCCTGCTTCGATATGATCGATATTTGAATATCAATTTTATCGAGTGACCCTCGATCCAAGAAAGATTAACCTGAAAACATGCTGGAGAGATTTGTGTCCCAATCCGATATCATCGAAGGTCTTCTGATATCATCGAAGTTTGAATTTTGCGGATATCGAGGACCCCTTCGATATATTGAGGATTACATGATTTGCCTTAGCAGTACTTAGGACACAACAGACCATTTGTCGATTTTATCGAGTCGTCTCGATAGACTCGAGATTCGAATTTCGATGATATCGATGAGTCCATCGATTTATCGATAATTCAGTCCAGATATCTTTGTAGTTGTTGGACATCTTTGGTCCTCATTTCGATAAGATCGAGTGAGCTTCGAGGACATCGACAACAGGGTTCGATTTCATCGAACCATTTGTCGATGAATCGACAAAGGTAGAAAACTTAAAGATTTTCTTGATTTTGAAAAAAGTTTTCTAACCAAAAAACTTAGGGTGTTCTATTCAATTTTAAGGGTTTTGGGATATGGGATGTGAGGCTGAGATTTACCTGTGACGAGTTTGGGCACACATCCTATTAAGGCAGACGCTTGATCAATCTTCCTATGGGGCTCCTCTGTCTTGCTGACTCAATGCTCACGCTAATTGACAAACCAGGGCACTTTCTGGGCAAGCTTGCCCTGAGATTCATTGGACCTTTTGAGATTACTAAGTGCGTGGGTGCTGTGGCCTATACGCTTGCCTTACCTCTTGAGTTGTCTACAATCCACGACGTGTTCCATGTTTTTATGTTGCTGAAATGGGGGTCGGACATTATTCCTGTGATTGAGTGGCAGCCACTCGAGGTCCGTGAGGATGCTTCCTACATTGAGCAGCCAATTCGTATTCTTGATTGGAAGGAGTAAGTCCTCAAGACCAAGGTCATTCCCTTGGTGAAGGTGCAATGGGGTCATCATTCAGAGGCCGAGAAGTTTTGGGAGCACAAGGTCAAGATTAGAGAGTGTTATCCCCATTTGTTGGTTGATTGATTGCTTGCATTGCTTGTATTGCCTTCTCTTGTGATTGATGATTGATATATATATGATGTTTATGCATTTTTGTTGTTCCAGTTTTGTTAATTTTGAGCACGAAATTTCTTTATTGGTGGGGAGGATTGTAAGATCCGACTCGAGTTCTTGAATGTGCATGTGTGTGTAGGTGTACATTTCATTTCTCTTGGTCTCGTGGTCCTATCGGTCGAATCTCGGTGACTCGAGACCCTCGAATAGTGTTTGCGGTCATCCTTGAGTTCGGTCATGTCGACCCGACTTGGATCGGCCAAAGACCTATGCCATCTTGTTCACATTGTCGTTACGGTTCCAACGACGTGTCTTGTGCGTCCATCCGATATATAGATCAAAAGCTATGTACATTTCATTGTTTGACCATTAATCATGTGGCCCACTTAAGTGGAATGCATGTGGACCACCACCCTTGGCACAAGTTCCAAGGTACACTACACACACTACACAAAAGTTCCATATCTAACACCACCTATCTCACACACTACCAAGAGACATAGTCTAACCTACAACATTGTAAACTCCTCCCTTAGGCAATGATTGTTTTTCTTAAAAAACCATCATGATCTCTCTCTCTCTCTCTCTCTCTCTCCTCATTTTTTACCTCCATGGCTAGCAACCTTCCTCTCCAACATCCCAAAATCCCCAAATTCTCCAGCCCTCTAAACCCAAAAACCCCTCCAATCCAACCCTTGAAAATACATCTCAACCATTAATATCTCCTCCTTGCTCCATAACCTTCATAGTGTAGAAGTTTGAGACATGGATTCCAAGTGGGTGACTCTCCTTTTTGCTGATTTCCTTTCTATTCTTTGATCTCATTATTTCTTCATAGTTGGATCATATGGGACCCACCAATCCATGATGGGGATCCCATTTGATCCCATGGATGTGGCCCTTTGGCCCATCTTTCATGCATGCCATGTTCCATGATGGGGCCATTCTCTATGAACCCCATCACGATATATTCCATGATCCACTCCATCTCAAGGTCATCTAGACCTTAAATGTCATATTGAGATGACATCCCAACCATCCATAGTAATTATAGATCATGCATGTAGTGATTTTATGTTGCATGTACAATCAATGTAGTTGTATGGGTATGATTTATTCTTAGGAGAGCGCTTTAGTGCGGGGCCCTAACCCTTGGCCGGATTATCATTTTTCCTTTCTTTTCTCTTATGATGGATGATGCTATGTGTGGCCCACTTGGTGGGCCTGGGACATCCCAAAAATCCAGCAAGGGTGGGATGCCCCTACCCTCCTTTTTATGATTTTTGGGCACCATATTTTTATGCATGCAAGTGCTCTGACCTAAGCGCTTGATCTGGACATGTGTGGGGCCCACTAAGGAAGGCCACACATTCTTTTATTTGTTATATATATATATGGTTATAGGCTGATATGTCCAGCCATATATTGCTGTCCAAAAATCTGGACTGTTGCTTAAACTGTTATGGTTAGTGTTTGGCATGGATTTGGATTATGATTTTCACTATTTTCCTTATAATTGTGGGGTGTAATATGAAAGTGTGGACCCCACCTTGAAGTGTGATGGATCACACCTCAGTTTGTCCATACAAAAACACCCAAAAAGGGAGGCCCATAGGGGTGGGCGGTCCACCTTGTTGGACTATCCAGCCCAATGAATGGAGGGGAAAACACAAATTTCAGTTGGATTTTCTAAGTGGTGGGCCACTTTTGTTGACCCCACCTTGCTGTACTTTAAGGAAAAATACTAATCATCCATCCCTCCCATCCTAGATGAAGTTTGGGCCAACCTTATTGGATAAATATTGTATGGACAGCAACATTTTACCGAGCAGAATTTCTGGATAGGTTGTATTTCTAAATTAAATTAAAATATTTTTAATCATCAAAAAATCGTAAAATTTTGTGGAGGTGTGACCCACCCATGGTAGGACTGACCTACAAATTTTTGGGGCCAATGGACTCCTGTGCACACTGTGGCAAGGGCTGGACCGTCCCGCTAGGCTGGGACGTCCAGGTCAAATAGATTTTCTGGACAGTCTATTTTCTTTAAATTAATTAAAATACTTGTACTATTCCAAAAATTCTGAAAATTTACCGAGAGGTGACCAAACCATGGTAGGACCCACTTACCAAGTTTTGGGGTCACTGGCTGGACCGGCCCACCAGGCTGGGATGCCCAGGCTGGGACGTCCAGCCATGGTTGCCCGTCCATCCTCCTTGTGGGCCCACCTTGATGTGTTGTGTATCATCACCTTATGATTTTTGTGTAATTCCTTTTTGGGTAAGACCTTGTATGACTTGTATGAGCCACTAGAGAATAAAATAATTATATAAATAAATTTTTATTGAATTTCCAGCAAGCCCAGATAGTGGTTGGGCTGGAATTTCAGCATTAGGCCTAAGGTTGCTACCCACAAATGTATGTTTTAGGGCAGCATGGCCCACCAGATTTGGGTACATTATTACACATATCTTACCCTATTTTTAATTAGAATTTGGGCTTAATTAGTGCATGCTTAAGGCCTACCCCTGTTGGGGTTTTTATTAGGTCCATACTCCTAACTAATTGTTGGACCATATAGCCTTGGTTGGGCTGGAACTTTTGATAGGCCCATTGGACCCTTAGGGCCTATATTTATCATGCTATTGTGATGGGTTTTATGGGCCAAATACTCAAGTAGTTGGGCCCTTTCTTGTCCATTAAAATAAATCCATACTTGGGCCGAGATGTGAGGCCCAACTTACCTGTTTTAAATCTAGGAGCACCCATATGTTGGAATAATGGGCTGCCCATTAGGCCCACTACAATGAGTGGACTCACGATCTTTATGGTTGGGCCCAAACCTTGCTTAAGGGCCCACCATGCTGCCTAAGTATTGGGCTTAGTGTATGGCCCACCAGGCCATGGATTGCTTAGGCCTTAGGCTTTGCTTTATATGCGTGTAGGTAGCGGGCTATCTTTTGGGATCTAGTTGAGGTTAAATGTCTTTCTTGGTGGCCCTAAGGTAGAGCTAGGCATTTCATACTCGAACCGGTGGATCTGGCCCGATCAGACCCGATTCGAACAGAATCGATGGTCAGGATCAGTCAGGATCGGGTAGTGTAATTCAGATCCGAACTATTTTCGGATCGAATTCGGATAGGCCCTATTCTGAACCGACGCGATCCGGAACCCGATCCGATTGGATCCGATTCAGACCGACCCGATCCGGACCGTGTATATATATTATTTTTTTACTTTTACTGCCTAGTCTTTACATTCGACACCAAAAAATCTTGCCCAACTCTATCTCTCTATCTCTCTCTATCTCTCTATATCTGTCTCTCTCTTTATATGTGTCTCTCCCTGTCTGTTGAAGAAGAATCTCTCTCCCTGTCTCTTGAAGAAGAAGGCAAGTAGAAGGCTAGCTAGATGTCTTGCGGTAGACTAAATTCCTCACTTTCTGCCGTTGGGTTCTGGTGGTTTACGGGATTTCTCTGGTGGAGAGAGATATACATTGAAAAATAGTATATTGTTGTATGCGAAAGAGAGAAAGAGAGATAGCCGTAGCAGGCATCGGCATAAAGCTGCAGCTTTATCGTCGTCTTGACAGGCAGACCCCAAAGTTAGAGGGAAGCGGATTGGCTGGTGTAATGTTAACAAGTTCCATGGGTCTTATCACGAGGTATGTGTTATATTTAAACCGTCCATCCATTTAGCAATATCGTATTAAGTCTTGAGATAAAAAATAAGATAGATCTAACTATTAAGTGGACCACACTATGGAAAGCAGTGGGGGATTGAATGTTTACCATTGAAACCCTTTTTAGGGTCACAGAAGTTTTGGATCAATATCAAATTTGTTTTTCCTCTTCATTCAGGTACGTGTGATCTTATCAAATTTATTTTTCCTTTTCAATCAGGTACTCGTGACCTTACGAACAGATTGGATGTAAAATAAATGTTATGGTGGGCCCTATAAATTTTTTAACAGTAAAAATCATTGTCTCCGCCAATTTTATGGTGTGGTCCAGATGATCTTTAAATATGATTTATTTTTTAGATAATGCTCTAAAATGATCTCCCAAAATAGATGAACGGGGTAAATATAATAAATACATCACTGTGGGGCCCATGTAACTTTGATCTCCTTTGAACCGTTCTCACAGCTCAGAGCTCGAGGAACGTCCGTGTTGTCTTCGCACGACACGTGCTAGAGCAGCTGGCTAGCTACAGGCTAACTACAAACGGGCATTTATAAAGCTTCTTCGAGAAGCTATGTAAGGGAACGTATTGGCTACTCCCCCTGACACTAGCCCCGTGGCTGGTAGTCGGTGATCTGTGGGCCCCACCATGATGTATGTATTTCATCCATTCCGTTCATCTATTTTTAAATATGATTTTAGGGCCTTATCCCAAAAATGAGAGGGATATAAATCTCAAGTGCACCACACCACAGGAAAACAATAGTGATTGGATATCCATCATTTAAATCCTACTAAGGCCCACTGTACTGTTTATTTGACATCCAATTTGTTGATTAGGTCATAAAGATCCAGATGAAGGGAAAAAACAAAGATCAGCTTGATCCAATACTTTTATGGGCCCCAAAAAGTTTTTAATGGTTGACGTTCATTAAACACCGTTTCCTATAATGTGGTCCACTTGAGATTGGGATATATCTCATTTTTTTTTGTAATACCATAAAATAATCTATAAAAATAGATGAACGAAATTGATGAAATACATATATCATGGTGGGGCCCACAGATCACTGACCACCAGCCATTAGTTGGTGGCAGGGGGAGTAGCCAATCCGTTTCCGCTGTGTAGCGGGTGTAAAGCTCTCGTGTCGTGCGAAAGCATTTTGCAGCGAGTTCCTAGCTTGTAACTTAGGTGGGGCCTACAGTGATTTTTTTGAGAAATCCACTCCATCCATCCGTTTTGTGAGCTCATTCTAGGACATAAGCCAAAAACTGATCTGGATTCAATACTCAGGTGGGCCAAAAATGTGAGGATTGAACTTCTACAGTTGAAATATTCGTGTGGCCACAGAAGCTTTGAATCATGCTAGTATTTGTGTTTTCATTTCAACCCAATAGGAACGACGTTATAAACGGCAAAGATGGCATGAAACATCACCATAGACGCTAGGAACATTTCAACGGCAGGAATTTCCCTACACATTTTCCTTTATTGCGGCCCACTTGAGTCCTAGATCCTATTCAGTTTTGGTCTCAAGTCCTGAAATGATCTCACAAAACTGATGGAAGGTGTGGATTTCTCGTAAACATCACAGTGTGCCCCACCTAACTTTAAGTGCGGTAACTTCCTGTGGAAGGCTTTTGCACGAAATCCGCATACGCGTTGATGTGACAAGACATCCTGAAGTTTGGCAGGTGTACCGTGCACCAGCAGTGTATATTTACATATTGATGTTAGCAAATTATGTGAGTCCCATCATGAGGTATGTGTTATATCCAAACCGTCCATCCATTTGGCAGGCTCGTATTAAGGCTTAAGCCGAAAAATAAGACATATCTAAAGATCAAATGGACTACACTTTAAAAAGCAGTGGGGTTGAACATCTACCGTTGAAACTCTTTTAAGGGTCACGGAAGTTTCGGATCAATATGAAAGTTGTTTTTCCTCTACATCCATGTAGTTGTTATGTTATTGATAGATTGGATGGAAAAATAAACATTATGGTGGGCTCTATAAAAATTTTATCGGTGATTATTATTTTTTTTAAAAGAACTTAATTCGAACAGTAGCCAATCAGATCCGACTCAGTTTTTTTGACCGAGTCGGACTCGGTTCGGGTCAGTCTAACGTTACAACAGATCGGATTGAGTCAGATGACCCAGACTCGGTCCCGGATCTGACTGAGTTCGGGTCAGGCCACGCAGAACTCGGACCTGGTCGAGTTGGGCTGAATCCGATTCGACTCGGTCCGATGTCCAACTCTACCCATAGGGTTCTTATAGGTGGTTGAAGGCCCACCTTGGGCCCTTGATTAGGACCACTTCCCCTTCGGCTTTATAACTATCTTAACTTGTGGGCTACCCCAAAGTATTGGGCCCCCATTAGAGGACTTCTCTTTAGAACACATGCCTATGTATCTAGGCCTTGTCCCTCCTTGGGAAGGAGGAGTATGATTCCCATCATCATTACTGATTAGCACACCTACACCATTATGACCCCTATGCATCATCTGCGTGAATGGATTGCATTATGTGTGGTCGTTGGTTGACTAAATAAAGGGATGGAGTTTCTCCCCTTTTACACATCGAGTGCTTGAAGCTAGTGCATGATCTGTGTGCGTGACTCATGCATTGGCATCGCATTTTATGATGATTCACCTTGCTTCATTAGGGCCTTGCCTCTATAGGGACATTCGTGGATGACCGTATGTGTGGACCCCAGAAATGTTACTTGAGCATATCGGGTGCATAGGATGCCCATGGGTGAAATTCCCAAAACTTCTATGGTACCAAGGATCTGCCCCAACGTTGTGACCGAGTGGAAATTATGAGCGCACTAGGGCCTTACACTGATAGGCCGGAACTCCCACTATCGTGTAGTCGGTTGGGTAAGGGTGTGGCCTTACTCACTTGATATAAGGAGGCATTGCTAGGCTGAGTCAAACCTTGCTGGAGATTGGCTGTCTACAGGCGGGTAGTGAGGTCTCTTACACTTGTTTGACTGTGCGGGTGTAGAGAGCGACAGTCATTCAGCAGTGTACTAGACCCCGGTGATTTCCTTATGATTGAAAATGTACTTGATATGTGGATTGGATATGAGCATTGGCATCACTTCGCATTGCATTTGCATCAGCTACATAAGCCCCTTTGTGCATCACCTTGGTATGGTGCCTAGTACTCATTGCATTGTATTCATGATAAGTCTCGGTATGGCTAGTGATATTATCATCGATCATGTTTTCTCTTCCCATATCTTCTATTACTCTTCTATGCACTATTGTCACACACTTCCACCACCCTCTAAGCTTCTATAAGCTTATGCACAATTGATGCATGCAGGTAATCCTAGGTCAACATCGTAGCGGCAGAGCTTGGATTAGAGTTGAGCCGAGGACCTCCAGTGTTGCAGACCTTCTTCCTCCTTCTCTTGCTATCAGATGTATTTCCATTTTGCTATGTACTTGTAAAAGTTTAAATTTATAGTGGATTTTGTAATGTGTCTTTTTGTTATTTTTAAGATTTACTTGCTGTGATCTTAGGTATGCTCGTATTAGAAATGGTTATATAGTTATGAAAATCCTCCTTGTGGGATCTCAGGATCGGAACCTACCTCAGGAGCTGAGAATGGGATACTATGGAGGCTATTGCGGCCAGAACCGGCTATCGGGTTCCTTGTGAGTCTGGTTACCGAGTCTGGGGTGTGACAATTAGTACGTCTTGTTGTTCACAATCGTCCCTTGGGCATGGTAGGGTGATGGAATCCTTCTTAATCTTCACAATTCTCCTGCTTTGAGATTATGGGATTGGTAAATCCTATTGTTTGCCATTGTCTCCTAGGCATGGTTTGGTGATGGAATCCCTGCCAATTATCATAATTCTCCTTTATTTAGAATTAGGTCAATGGAAGTTCCGATTTGGTTTTATTGATATATTTTCCAATTGGATAGGATAGGACTCAAATTCTATTTGTGTTACTTGAATCAAGTAAGAGGGCTCCCTGATCACTACAAGTGGATCCTTGGCACCCTAGTTCCCACCTTTAAATTCTTAGTTTTAATAAATTTATTCACAATTACTCTCTTAAATACTTCAGAATTAGTTTTACATCTTCTTCTAGTTCTACTTCTAGTTAATTTCAGAAACATACAAGATCAGTCCCTGTGGATTCGACCTCGGTCTTACCGAGATTATTACTACATCGCGACCCTACACTTTGGGTTGTGAACAAGTTTTTGGTGCCATTTTCGAGTATTGATGGTTGCATCTTCTAGATTTGATTAGTTTTGGAAATAGGTTAAGACGAAGATTTTTCTACATTCTATTTCTAGGTTTAGAAACTTTCCTTTTTTATTTTTAGGAACTAATTTACTTTCTAATTAAAAGATAGAAACTTTCCTCATTTATTTTCAGAAACTAATTTTTTATTTTTTTAAAACTTTCCTAATCCATTTTTAGAAACTACTTTCCTTTCCTTTTTCTATTTTTAGAAACTTTCCTTTTTCTTTTTTTAAAAACTAGGTTGCTTTCTTAGTTCTTTTTTAGAAACTAATTCACTTTTCTTTTTCCTCTGCAGGATCCCAAAACAGAAACTTCTAATTTGGTAACTTCTTTCTATTTCCATATTTAGAAACTTTCTTAATTTTTTTAGAAACTAACTTTTCTTTCTATTTCTATATTTAAAAACTTTCTTAATTTTTTTTAGAAACTAAATTTTCTTTCTATTTATAAATTTAGAAACTTTCCTAATTTGTTTTTAAAAACTAACTTTTCTTTCTATTTCTAGATTTAGAAGCTTTCCTAATTTGTTTTTAGAAACTAATTTATTTTTAGGACTTACTTTTTGTTTCTTTTTTTAAGTTAGAGTTTTTTCTGATTTATTTTTAGAAACTAACATTGTTTTCTATTTTGTAGGATCCTGACATAGAACTCTCTGAATCGGTAAACTCCTTCTAACTTCTCCTCTACTTACTTTCCATATTACTGTAGGAATTTTCTTTTATTTTATTTTAGAATTAGGTTCATGATTAGGGTTTCACTATGTATATGCAAGAGTGGGAACATCAATATGCTGAGCTAATTTTAGAGATTGCGAGAAATTGTAAAGAGCTGTCAGATGATTATGTTAGAAAATGTAATGCCCTGAAATTCAGGAGTCGAGCATAACTCAGCTCCCGAGTTCCAAAACATCACTTATGCAACATATTTAATGATGGATGAATGTTGTCTGTATGAGTACATAAAACATGGAATAGATTAAGCCAAACTGCAAACATAATTTAGGGATAAGTGAAGAACGCAAGCGAAAGACTTAAGGAAACATAAGTGTACGTGTGCAAGCCCCTGAAATACGTATACATACCAGGTCATATTACAAGTGTTGCTATCAAAAATACAAGCATTAAAAGACATTATCTATTCCAAAAGAAACCCAGAATTCCTGCGCATCAGGACATGGCTCACAAGAACCCGCCTGAAAACTGCATGAAAGAAAATACAGCCTCATCATCCTCGAACTCCTGCTCTGCCTCAGAGGTTGCATCAATATCTGCATCTAAGACAGAGTCTGGTGGGTGTTTAAACACCGTCCCAGAACGTGGGAGTGAGTGATCAACTCAGTGGAATAATAAAGCAAAGGTTAACATATTATCAATTCAATCAAGCAGTAATGATAAAGCAGAACAATCAAACATGTCCTAAGTACTCTTGTTAGTGTAAGGATGTATGTAGAATGATGCGTGCCCTCGCCTGTACACCCTCAGCGTCTTCATCTTACGTTACGCATGACATCACCTCAAGTGCTCCACCTCTTCCAGGCACATGTAATGCGGTGCATGAACATGATTACCAAGTTATTATTAGTCCTTTTCATACAGTAGGATTGGGAAGCTAAGGTACCTTCCTCATATCAATTTCCAAACAGTGATCCATTCTAGGGTCGTCAGTCCTAGACAATCTCATATAATCATATGGTTTTAGGTCGTTGCAAAGGGCTCGTCACCAATCAGTGCACGCCTATCATACCTTCGTTACTACAATAAGGCTCGTCGCCCTAATGCAGTATCCAGGTATGCTCGATGTCACTACAAAGGGCTCGTCACCAATCAATGTAGGCCGACAGCATGAATATAGTGTCCCATACTACCATAATCGGCTCACGAGTTTAGTTGCTCACTGGTCACTACGGGGAGGCTCGTCACCCCAGCGTAGGCCGACAGCTCGACCACGGTGTCCCATACCACCATGTCCGGCTCATGAGTCTTGGCGGATCAAGGTACAACGGTTAACGGGATTTCATCGGTAAGTTTGGTACCCTAGATTCAAACAATAGCGTCCATACATGGTGAACATACATCGGACAATCGGGTTACTTGACGAACTCGACTAGCACTAGCGCACGTTGAGTTGAACGACATAGAGTGCGCAAACACTCCGTGTGGCCAAACCACTGCCGACAACTCTAATACGACTCGGGTTCGTCAAATCACGTCCTACGTGGCGAAAGCAACCTCAGCCACGAACTCATGGCCGATTACCGATTTCCTAGACTTTTCTTAGTCCCAAACATATTCTATTATAACAGATATTCATATCGACAAATTTAGAATAGTAATGGAACAACAACTCAAATCATGTGGTATGTGAGCATTTGAAGAGTATCAACTTAACATGGATTTTCACATAAGTAATACTTGAAATTAAACAACAAGGAATGTGACTTGCATGTGGTAAATCATACACATCAATAGGAGTGTTGAGAATCGCTTCTCAACGCCCGCAATTAGGTTAATATATTACCCTTTAGACCATTTAGACATTTCTTCAAACACTTAGAATATATAGGTCAACATACATGACGTATGTTGGAATACACACATTTGAACAATTCCTTTTACCAAGGAGTTGTCACACATACAATTAGCACAATTACACGACAAATAATCATGGCAAACACATGCTCATATTTTATACGTATACGGTACTTCCTACATATACATAGAATACACAAATCTCAATATAACACATGCATATTAGGAACGCAAAATAAACATAGCATTTGGCATGTGAAATCTCATCCATAACAAGAATAAACCATTAGCTGGCATTGAAAGCCTTGAAAACCATAACCTATACGATTATAGTCCGCACCTTAAACCAGAAATAGCGCACCCAACTGATTCAGACAATATGTCTTCGTCAACGGTGACTAGACAACCTAAGGCAAGAATAGAAATGAGCTACATCAACATATAGACTATTCTAAGCTCTAAAACAGATTAGGGTTAGGTTAACTTACCCAGGGATGAACTTAGAATCGCCGGAATAACGATTCAAAAGTGATGGTTTAAGGATGTAGAGTAACAGGAAAGAATCTCAAATGATTCACCAACTTCTCTCTCACTTTCTCTCTCTTTTCCTCTCTCTTTCTTAGTTAGGGTTAGGAAATTCGTATGGAAAAGAGAGTGAGGGTTTTAAGGTCTATATATAGGCCTAACATTGATGAAAATAACCCCAAGGCCAAGGTATACTTAGGTTATAACCAAATCAGGCCTCTCTCGATCCAGCGAAGCACTTCTGGTGGGCCTTTTTCCACGTGCAGTCGGACTTAAACTCACTAACCATGGATCTAGGTCAGACTGAGTTTTCGTACCGATTGGATTTACAGATCAGCCGTGGCGGACCACACTCAATTCAACGGTCACCGAATCTCGATCAGGTCCACAAGCATAATGACCTGCCTGGGCCACCATCCCTATTCAGAGGGTGAAATTGGGTTAGAATCCAATGGTCAGATTACTTAAAATCGTCACGCAAGCGACACGACTCAGATTTCATAAAATCATATTTAATTACTCACCGTTCTCACACTCTTTACTCCGGACTCAATCAAATCAACCCAGAACATCATCTGGACTTGATTTTTGAGGTGATGGTTAAGTCCAACATGGTGACCATAACTGACTAAGATTATCACCATCGGACTTTCGACGCGCGGTCTAGGTCCGATCCATAACTTCCAAAAATTCTCAAGAGCAACTGGATTTAGTGTTGAATCCCAGATTTCAGAGTAACATAACGCTAATGATACTACAGGTTTTGAGTCATGCAGATCAAATTTAAAGTGATTGATGCTAATTTCATAAGCAATCGAGTTTAGCACTAAGTAACCCACAAATAGCTTCTAAGGAAAATAGAGGTAGTACTCGGGTCTTGGCACAAAATTTTTCGGGTCATTACAGAAAACAACCTATGTCTCAAAATTTTTCTACAACCATCATTGAGAACCAACCAGAATACAATGCTCCACCGGTTAAGAAGTCCTTACACGATTATAGGCAGGAGAATAATTACACCCCACAGATTAAGAAAACAATATGTGATTGTTGGGGTTATCATAATTATGGGAGTGAGAACTATTATTACCCATCAGACAAGAAGAAAACAATGAGAGATTATATTATGGGTGATAATATGTACCAACAACCATCAAACTCTCCCACTTATGGCCTGTACGACTATGATCGGTGAAAACATCAACATTGGAGAGATGAACCAACAATTGATTATATTGACTATTCTCTTAGATCCCCTACCTTTGAAATCTAACCAGAAACGATCTAAGAGGATTCACATTTGAATTTCACGGACAATTAAGAATAGTTCAACCAACTTGTCTCATGCGTGATGAAATCATTGTAAGTAATTGAATTGCGCCTCGATAAGGTTAAAGAGGCTAGGTTATCACAATCTCAACCCAATCTAAAAACATAATGTGAGGAAAGTGATCTTAACTCGCTTATGGAGAGTACTGAAATTAAGAATGAAGAGTTAGATTGTATTAACGAGTATACGGCTCAATTTCCCGAAGAGTCGATCTTGATGACTGTCCATAGGAATGATTAAGAGACATGGGTGTTTTTCAAATATAATGACACTTACACACTCCAGTTATATGAAACACTTGACTTCAATGAGGAGGAAAAGGCTAGTTTATTCGAGTCTCAACTCAACCTAGGAAAACAGTGTGAGGAAAGTGATCTCATCCTACTTGTAAACTATACTAAATTGGAAGATGATAAGTATTGGGATAAGAATCATGAGTTTACAACCCAAGATTCACTGGAATCGATTTCAGTTATGGTTCAGGAAAGTGATTATGAGATAAAGGATATTGTCGACCATAATGATCTACTCCACCCATCTGACACGTTTAATTTATATGTGGAGGAATAGTCCCTTCTAAGTGAACCACATGACTCTTTTGAGGTGTGTGTATACCACTCCCCTGATTTAGATTATAATATGATTTGGGAGATGGACAAGTTGCCTGAGATGACTTTAGAATTTGAAACCACTCAGTTAAGGCCACCTTCTGAGCCATCAATACTTGATGACATAATGCCTCTACTGAGTAGTAACAATGAATAGAGTCTTCACATCAATGTGCTTACTAATCCAAAATCTGTCTATGCAGGGCAGGGCGAGATGTATCCAGTGATAATTGGCTCTCACCAAGGTGAAGAGTAAAAGATTATGTTTCCCTCTATTCTAAGAGAAGATGAAGGAATCATTAGGCGTATCATCATAGACCTCAATGTGGAAAATGAGTCTCTCTCAACTGATTATCTCAACTCTCTAAAAGATCGCTTGGCATATTTTATAGATTCAAATGATCCCATGATAAAAAAATAATGAATGCCTTACAAAACAATACCTCAATGGTTGTTACTGACTGAGAGAACCCTTATTCTGAGCCCTCCTTCCACAGATCTTGAATGTTTACCATTAAGGGAGGATAAGCTGAAAGTTGAACTAAAGCTTGAAACTTCAGAATATGTTGAGATTACATCACATACTGAGAATTTCTCTAAATTTTATATAACTTGTCGTCTCTGATTCACCATGTTGCACTAACTCTAAAACTTTCTCTGTCCCAAGTGAATCATATGTACTTTAGACACTTCAAGAGATTAAAAGGAAACTTTATGCTGAGCTCCATAAATTTTTTACAAAATCATGCTTCAGGGCATCCAAGCCTATTGCAAAAAGGGGTTTTGAATGATCTTGTTACGAAACCTACTGAGAAATTTATCAAGATACTGGACGGAAGAGGAACCTTACAACATGACTAAGTAGCTTTCCCCTATTTTCCTAGTTAGGTTTATTGCTTTTAAAGAATTTAGGATTAAGATAGTTTGCTTTTCACCATTTAGGATATTTACTTTTCACCATTTAGGATAGTTTGCTTTTTGTTGTTTAGGAATGTTTTCTTTCAGATGGTTTAATTCTTGTGCTAACTGAAAAGGGTGAGCTCTCAGTCCTAGAGCCCGCCGGGGGAATATGACTATGCCAAATAAAAATAAATTACAAAATACAAATGCAAATAGCTGAATTAAATAACAAACTCAAATGCAATAGTATTAAGAGGTTGATTCAAATGTTGTTCAAATGACAACCTTACACCAAAAACCAAAGTTTATGGTAGGACAACCTGATGTCTTGAACTCGGTAAGGATCAAAAACTCAAATTAAAACAAGAAGCAAATAGAAAGACACTAGCTATTACAACATTCACCACGTGTACATAAAATAAATACAAGCATTCATCACACATACATAGCATACATCATCATCCACCAAACTCCAAGAATTATAGTGGTTCAGTGTGTACACCAACTGTTCTCAAACAGCCACACCTACTTCACTCCTAATAATCACAACCCACATGATATTGGCTTTCACTATGAAAGAAGGTTTTCCAAGGTTCACCTTAAAATCTTTACAATTGTGTTTCAATGGGCTACCACAATTAAAAAGCACACACTGAGATTTTCTGGCTATCTCAGTCAAAACCACAATAGAGATTTTCTGGCAATCTCACAAACCAAAAGCTGTAAATGAAAATACTTATCTGAAGATTCTTCTTTTATGTAACCCAGTACAACTGCTTCTTTAAAGATGAAGATGTCCAATGTTCAATCACACTTATAGAAGGGTTCTAGGTCTAAACGAATTTTAAATTAATCCAACCTTAGGCTACTTTGATTCAATTTCTTGGATCTCAAAAGTGGTAGAGAGGAACATCCTTCTAAAATCAGATTTATGCTAAGAGAGATCAAGAAATTAGAAATTAAAAAGCTATTACAAAGAAACTTAATTTTCCAGACAATAGCTTCACAATCATAGGGATCTTTCTCTCAAAGTGGTGGCTTGATTTTGCTTTGAATGAATAAAAAAAACCTGAGGAAAGACCTCTATTTATAGGCTGAGAAATAGTTCCTTCGACTGGTCTAAGGTCAGCCTCGACTGGTCCTTGGAGTAACCAAATTTCAAAAATTCTGGCGCGATCGGATAAAACCACCCCTCGATTGGTCGAGTGGGGCCCAAAATGGTTGCTGGACTTCGAGTCGAACCCTGCTCGACTGGTCAAGCCAAGTCCCACGACTGGTCGAGCAGTGGGCTCGATTGGTCGGGACCCTACTGGAAAATTTCTGAAATTTTGCAATAAATCCTAGACTAGTCGAGCTAGTGTTTGGACTAGTCGAACATTGACTAAGACTAATAGAAGTAAAGCCTAAAATAAGTACAATAACTCATATTAAATGTGCAATATGAATGACCTATACCTAAGGTCTTTCTAGGGTCATTTATACCTGAAATATTGAACATTGAACTTGTAGCTTCGGTAGCTTCGGTAGATAGTATACTTGAAGTACTTGAAGCTTGATCTTGTATACATAAAACTTGATCTTGTATACTTGAAACTTGATCTTGATCTTGTATACATAAAACTTGATCTTGTATACTTGAAACTTGATCTTGATCTTGACCATGTAATGCACTTGGACTTGATCTTGCATTTGAAGTAGCACTTGCACTTGGTCTAGTACTTGAACTTGAACTAGTACTTGTAGTTGAACATGCACTTTAACTTGAAGTAGAACTTGCACTTAAAGTTGAAGTAGCATTTGATGTTGATGTTGTACTTGAAGTTGATGTAGATAGAGCAATCTTCATGACTTGTAGCTCATCTTTGTATGAAGGTGAACTTTCCATCTATGAACAAGTTCATCATTCCAAAGTGGTTAGTCACTACGAAATTTGACAATACAAGGTGCTAGATATATAACATAGTACTTAACTAACCCATCTTCACATTGAGATATTTTGAAAAAAAAAACCTCAGAATTTCTTTTTCAGGTATTATCTTTCCATCACTTCCCTTTTCTTTTCATTGCCCCTTTTGCATTACATGCTTATTTCTTTTACATTGAGGACAATGTAGAGTTTAGGTTGAGGGGTGTGGATTAGACAAGCTAATCAGTGTTTTCTTAGTCTTTGAGCAAAAATTGTGAAAAATTAGAAATTTTTTGAAAAATTAGAATTACAAGATGCTTAATGTTGATGCCTTATGTCTCTTGAAGCTTAGCCAATTGGGATATCTCAAAATTAAGTTAAGTCATTAATCCTCGATTAGAAGTTTTAAACATTGATTGAGTCATGATCTCACATGTCACATCCAGCTTACACATTAAAGTGTCAGTTTGATATTGAATTATTAACTTGTTGATTATTAAGCATAGAAGGAACCAACCTGGGGAATTTGTCCATCTTGTTCAATGAGAAGAAGTAAAAAGTAAGAAAAAGAAAATACTCAGCTAAAAAAAAAACAGTTGTCGTCGAAAATGGATACATATTAAAGATCTTTAAAAAAGTTGACATAGTGTGAAAGTCATCAATGGAAAAATCAAAATCTGAAGGAATAAAAGAGGGAACTAAAAAATGAACCGTAAGGCAAGTTTCGATTTAGGTTTTGGTTGTCTTGAATACTCTTTTAACTATCAATATTATCATGAAAGTGAAGAACTAAACCTTAAATTGTAATAAGTCTAGACTTCATTATACACCCCATGGAACTCAATGTTGGAATTGTTCTAATTGGAAGATTAATGCTTTGAACTTGATTATGAAACTTACTAAGTGCTAGAATTTAGGAGAAGGTAATGCACAAAATTGATGTATTTTAGAATTCTATTAGCTAGCTTATTTTTTTTAAACCACTTGAGCTTATAGAAATTATCCCATGGTTATCGAAATATTTTTCGCATACTTTGCTCAGGATTAGCAAAATGCTAGTTGGGGATTGTGTTGAGGGTCAAATATTGCATATTACCCCCCATTTATATCTTGGTTTTATGAACATGATAATGCTTAATGTACTATTTTACTCATGTTTGTGTTGCAAGGTGAATTTAAGAGCTTAGATTGAAAGGGGTGCTAAAAGCATGGATTTGATACTCAACAATCACCAAGACAAGGGATGGATCTTAAGAGACCAAGATTAAAAATTCATATGCTAAAGATCTAAGAAAACCAAGTGAGGAATGAAGAAAATTAAAGATTTAAAGTGAAGAAAAGGAATCCTGAATCGTCCTGAAAAAACATATTCTGAAACTCTTAGTCATTTTGTGAAATTGTACAAAGTGAAGTCTATAAATGCAATATTATCTTGCTCCTAGGTTTGTCAAATTTTGTAGTGCCAAAACCTCTTAGAATCTGTATCTTGTGTAGCTGTTATTATAAGATTAACTTCATGTCATCATTACCTTCATTCAAGTACATGATCAAGAAGTTCAAATTCAAGTTCAAGAAGTTCAAATACAAGATCGAGAGACTCAAGAACAAGAAGTTCAAGTACAAGAGCAAGAGGTTCAAGAACAAGAAGTTCAAGTACTAGATCAAGTCTTCAAGCTTCAACTACTTCAAGAGAGATATGTGAAGATTCTATCTCACAAATAAGGTTTGTTTGACCCTAGATTGACATTAGGATAGGTCATACAATTTGCACTTATTTCATAAGTTATTTGATAAGTTTATAGGTCATTTTTTGACCAGTCCTAGTCATGGTTCGATTAGTCCAAACACTAGCTCGACCAGTCCAAGAATTCCCTCGACCAGTCCAAGGTTTGTTGTGAATTTTTGGAATTTTCCGTTGGACCTTGACTAGTCCTGGAGACTGCTCGACCAGTCGAGTAAACAATGCTCGACCAGTTGAGCAGGCTCAACTCAAAGTCCAACAACATTTCTAGGTCCCACTCGACCAGTCGAGCAGGCCACTCGACCAGTCGAGTAACGATCTTATCTTATCACGCTAGAAATTTTGAAATGCTATGGGTCCTTCGACCAGTCAGCTAACCACTGGGCCAGTCGAGTGAACAGTATTTGTGCCTATAAATTGAGGATGATTTTCAGAGTTTTTCAATTCATTCAAAGCTATTCAAGTCACAACTCTAAGAAAACTTGTCCCCACATTCTAGAAGCTAATTGGTTAGTATTTAAGACTCTTTTAATAGCTTTTTTGTATTTGATTTTGTGATCTCTATTCAATTTTATTTCTTGTGAAAAGGGAATATTGATTTTACCCTTTTTGATATCAAAATCAAATCAAGCTAACCTAGGTTGATTTAATCTAAAAATCATTTAGACGTAAGAACCCTTTCATATGTGAGGTTGGACATTGTTCATCTATATCGAATTGGTTTTACCAGGCGTCATCAAGAAGAAGAATATTCAGATAAGTACATCTCAATTTTCTATATTTGGTTTGTAAGATTGCCAGAAAATCTTTCATTTTTGGTTTTGACTGAGATAGCCAGAAAATCTCTGTGAGTGGAGTTTTTAATTGTGGTAGCCCTTGAAAACACAATTGTGAAGGTTTTGGGTGAACCTTGCAAAACCTATTTCATAGTGAAGCAAATATCACATGGGTGAGGATATTAGGAGTGGAGTAGTTATGTGGCTGTTTTCTAATAATTGGTGTACACACAAGCAAACCACTATAATTGCTGGAGTTGTGGTGAATGTTTATTTTTGTGTATTAGTGGTGAATGATTGTAATTTACTTTCTACACATGTGGTGAATGTTGTAATAGCAGTAGATATTTATTTCTGTTTTATTCTTTATTCCTCTGTATCGGTTTGGGATTTTGATATACAGACTGTTCTAAAAATTAGGTTGTCTTAGCATAAGCCATTGGTTTTTGGTGTAAGGTTGTCGTTAGAACAACATCTATATCAACCTCTCAATACTTATGCATTTGAGGTTGGTATTTATTTCTGCTATTTGGGATTGATAAGTGCTATCTTGTTCTAATTCTTTCTTTATTCCACATTAAAATTTTAATTTGGCATAGTCCTATTCACCCCCCCTCTAGGACTTTTAGCTCGGCCTTTTCAAAGTCTATTTTGGAAAACTATGCAGAGTGAAGTCTATTTTAGTAAAATGTGTAAATTTAAGGCGATTTATAGAGTTTTCCAACTAGGTGCAAAAGTTGGAGTTCCACAACTATAAATAGGACTACATAAGATGTTCCTAGGTGTCTTTTAGGGTTTAAGGAGTGGAGCAAAAGGGTGAAGAAGCCGTTGCTAAGAGTTTTTCTTCTTCTTCCTTAGTTGTTTTCATGTTTTTCTTAAGAGACTTTAGTCCAATCATGTCTATGGTTGGCTAAACCTCTTAGGAATGACTAAAAGGTAAAGCTTGTAGCATGGGATGTTTCTATTGCTTTGATTCATGTTTATGTTGAACTCCATGGATTCTAATTTGATATTTAAGGAATACTTTTAGTTTTTAATGGTTTATTGTGACTCAAATTATAGTAGATCTGCAATAGCTTTGAGTATCTTCTTTTCCTGATTTAAGATTGTGAAATTAGTAAGTCTTGTTGTTCACCATCGTCCCTTGGGCATGGTAGGGTGATGGAATCCTTCCTAATCTTCACAATTCTCCTGCTTTGAGATTATGGGATTGGTAAATCCTATTGTTTGTCATTGTCCCCTAGGCATGGTTTGGTGACGGAATCCCTGCCAATTATTATAATTCTCCTTCATTGAGAATTAGGTCAATGGAAGTTCGGATTTGGTTTTATTGATAAATTTTCCAATTGGATAAGATAGGACTCCAATTTTAATTGTGTTACTTGAATTAAGCAAGAGGGCTTCCTGATCACAACAAGTGGATTCGGGGCACCCTAGTTCTCACCTTTAAATTCTTAGTTTTAATTACTCTATTCACAATTACTCTCTCAAATACTTCAGAATTAGTTTCATATCTTCTTCTAGTTCTACTTCTAGTTAATTTCAGAAACGTACGAGATCAATACTTATGGATTTGACCTCGGTCTTACCGAGATTATTAGTACATTGCAACCTTATACTTGGGGTTGTGAACAATTTTTTGGTGCCGTTGCCGAGGATTGATAGTTACATTTTCAGGATTTAATTAGTTTTGGAATTATGTTAAGATTAGGATTTTTCTACTTTTTATTTCTAGGTTTAGAAACTTTCCTTCTTTGTTTTTAGAAACTAATTTACTTTCTAATTATAGGATAGAAACTTTCCTAATTTGTTTTTAGAAACTAATTTTTTATTTTTTTAGAAACTTTCCTAATCTGTTTTTAGAAACTAATTTCCTTTCCTTTTTCTATTTTTAGAAACTAACTTACTTTCTATTTTGAGAAACTTTCCTTTTTATTTTTTTAGAAACTAGGTTGCTTTCTTAGTTCTTTCTTAGAAACTAATTCATTCCTTTTTTTTCTGCAAGATCCCAAAATAGAAACTTCTAATTTGGTAACTTCTTTCTAATCATCTTACTTTCTATTTCCAGATTTAGGAACTTTCTTAATTTTTTTAAAAAAACTAACTTTTCTTTCTATTTCCATATTTAGAAACTTTCTTAATTTTTTTAAGAAACTAACTTTTCTTTCTATTTATAGATTTAGAAACTTTCCTAATTTGTTTTTAGAAACTAACTTTTCTTTTTATTTCTATATTTAGAAGCTTTCCTAATTTATTTTTAGGACTAACCTTTTGTTTTGTTTTTAGGTTAGGGTTTTTTCTGATTTAATTTTAGAAACTAACATTGTTTTCTATTTTGTAAGATCCTGATATAGAACTCTCCAAATCGGTAAACTCTTTCTAACTTCTCCTCTACTTACTTTCCATATTGCTTTAGGATTAGGTTCAGGATTAAGGTTTCACAATCTATATGCAGGAGTGGGAATGTTAATATGCTGATCTAATTTTAGAGATTTCCAGAAATTGTGAAGGGATGTGAGATGATTATGTTAGAAAATAACCTATGTCTCAAAATTTTTCTTAAACCATTATCGAGAACCAATCAGAATACAATGCTCCACCAGTTAAGAAGTCCTTACGCGATCATAGGCAGGAGAATAATTACACCCCATAGATTACGAAAACAGTACGTGATTGTTGGAGTTATCATAATTATGAGAGTAAGAACTATTACTACCCATCAGACAAGAAGAAAACAATGAGAGATTATATTATGGGTGATAATATATACTAACAACCATCAGACTCTCCCACCTATGACCTGTATGACTATGATTAGTGGAAACATTAACATTGGAGAGATGAACCAACAATTGATTATAGTGACTATTCTCTTGGATCCCCTACCTTTGAAATCCAACCAGAAATGATCCAAGAGGATTTATATTTGAATTTCACAGACTATCAAGAACAGTTCAACCAACTTGTCGCAGGCATGATGAAATCATTGGAAGCGATTGAATTGTGCTTCGATAAGGTTGAGGCGGCTAGGTTATCACAATCTCAACCCATTCTAGAAACACAATGCGAGGAAAGTGATCCTAACTCTCTTGTGGAGAGTACTAAAATTGAGAATGAAGAGTTGGATTGTGTTAACGAGCATACGGCTCAATTTTTCAAAGAGTTGATCTCAATGACTACCCATAGGAATGATCAAGAGATATGGGTGTCTTTCAAATATAATGACACTGACACGCTCCAATCATATGACACACTTGACTTCAATGTGGAGGAAGAGGATAATTTATTCGAGCTCAACTCAACATAGGAAAATAGTGTGAGGAAAGTGATCTCATCCTACTTGTAAACTGTACTGAATTGGAAGATGATAAGCTTTGGAATGAGAATTATGAGTTTACAACCCAAGATTCACTGGAATCAATTTTAGTTATGGTTCAGGAAAGTAATCACGAGATAAAGGATATTGTCAACCATAATGATCTACTCCACCCATCTGACACGTTGGATTTACATGTGAAGGAAGAGTCCCTTCTAAGTGAACCATATGACTCTTTTGAGGAGTGTGCAGACCACTCCCCTGATTTAGATTATAATATGATTTAGGAGATGGACAAGTTGCCCGAGATGACTCTAAAATTTGAAACCACTCACTTAAGGCCACCTTCTGACCCGTCAACACTTAATGATATAATGCCTCTACTGAGTAGTAATAATGAACAGAGTCTTCACATCGATGCGCTTATTAATCCATAATATGTCTATGCAGTGTAGGGCGAGATGTATCCAGTGACAATTGGCTCTTACCAAGGTAAAGAGCAAGAGATCATGTTTCCCTCTATTCTAAGAGAAGATGAAGGAATCATTGGGCATATCATCACAAACCTCAATGTGGAAAACGAGCCTCTCTTAACTGACTATCTTGAAAGATTGCTTGCCATATTTTACAAATTCAAATGATCACATGTTAAAAGAAATAATGGATGCCTTGCAAACCAATACCTCGGTGGTTGTTACTGATCGAAAGAACCCTTATTCTGAAGCCCCTCCTTCCACAGACCTTAAATGTTTACCATTAAAGGAGGAGGAGCTGAAAGTTGAACTAAAGCCTGAAACTTCATAATATGTTGAGACTACATCACTTACTGAGAATTTCTCTGAATTTTATCTACTTGTAGTCTCTGATTCACCATGTAGCACTGACTCTGAAACTTTCTCTATCTCAAGTGAGCATATGTATTTTGGACACTTCAAGAGATTAAAAGGAAACTTTATGCTAATGTCCACAAATTTTTTTGAAAAATCATGCTCCAGGGCATCCAAGCCTATTGCAAAAAGGGATTTTCGATGATCTTGTTATGAAATCTACCGAGAAATTTATCAAGATATTGGACGGAGGAAGAACCATACAATATGACTAAGTAGCTTTCCCCAGTTTTCCTAGTTAGGTTTATTGTTTTCAAAGAATTTAGGATTAGGATAGTTTGCTTTTCACTGTTTAGGATAGTTTACTTTTCACCATTTAGGATATTTTTCTTTTTGCTGTATAGGAAAGCTTGCTTTGTGATAGTTTAATTCTTGTGCTAACCCATCTTCACATTGAGATATTATGAAAAAAAAACCTCAGAATTCCTTCTTCAGGTATTATCTTTCCATCACTTCCCTTTTCTTTTCATTGCCTCTTTTGCATTACATGCTTATTTCTTTTACATTGAGGACAATGTAGAGTTTAGGTTGGGGGTGTGGATTAGACAAGTTAATCAGTGTTTTCTTAGTCTTTGAGCAAAAATTATGAAAAATTAGAAAAAATTTAAAAAATTAGAATTACAAGATGCTTAATGTTGATGCCTTATGTCTCTTAGAGTTTAATCAATTGGGATATCTCAAAATTAAGTTAAGTCATTAATCCTCGATTAAAAGTTTTAAATATTGATTGAGTCATGATCTCAAATATCACATCCAGCTTACACATTAAAGTGTCAGTTTGATATTGAATTGTTAACTTGCTGATTATTAAGCATGGAAGGAACCAACCTGAGGAATTTGTCCATCATGTTCAATGGGAAGAATTAAAAAGTAAGAAAAAGAAAATACCCAGCTAAAAAAAAAAATAACTGTCGTCGAAAATTGATACCTATTAAAGATCTTTAAAAAGGTTGACACAGCGTGAAAAACATCGATGGAAAAATCAAAGCTAAAGGAATAAAATAGGGAACTAAAAGATGAACTATAAGGCAAGTTTTGGTTTAGGTTTTGGTTATCCTAAATGCTCTTTTAACTATTAATATTATCATGAAAGTGAAGAACTAAACCTTGGATTGTGATAAGTCTAGACTTCACTATACACCCATAGAACTTAATGTTTGGAATTGTTCTAATTGGAAGATTAATGCTTTCAACTTGAGTATGACACTTACCAAGTGCTAGAGTTTAAGAGAAGGTAATGCACAAAATTGATGTATTTTAGAATTCTATTATCTGAATTATTTTTTAAAAATCACTTGAGCTTATAGAAATTATCCTATGGTTCTCGAAATAATTTTTGCATACTTTGCTCGGGACTAGCAAATTGCTGGTTGGGGGTTGTGTTGAGGGTCAAATATTGTATATTATCCCCCATTTAGACCTTGGTTTTATGAACATGATAATGCTTAATGTTCTATTTTACTCATGTTTGTGTTACAAGGTGAATTTAAGAGCTTGGATTGAAAGGGGAGCTAAAAGCATGGATTTGATGCTCAAGAATCACCAAGGCAAGGGATAGATCTTAGGAGAGCAAGATTGAAGAATTCACATGCCAAAGATCAAAGAAAACCAAGTGAGGAATGAAGAGAATCAAAGATTTGAAGTGAAGAAAAGGAATCCTAAAATCGTCCGGAAAAAAATATATTCTGAAACTCTTAGTCATTTTGTGAAATTGCGCAGAGTGAAGTCTATTTTGGGAAACTGCGCAGAGTGAAGTCTATTTTAGCAAACTACGCAAATTTGAGGTAGTTTCTAGAGTTTTCCAACTAGGTGTGAAAGTTGGAGTTCCACAACTATAAATAGGACTCCATAAAATGTTCCTAGGCATCTTATAGGGTTTGAGGAGTGGAGCAAAAGGGTGGAGAAGCCGTCGCCAAGAGTTTCTCTTCTTCTTCCTTAGTTGTTTTCATATTTTTCTTAAGAGACTTTGGTCCAATCATGTCTATAGTTGGATAAACCTCTTCGTTAGGGCTAAAAGGTGAAGCTTGTAGCATGATGGGAAGTTTCTATTGCTTTAATTCATGTTTATGTTGTACTCCATGGATTCTAATTTGATATTTAAGGAATACTTTCAATTTTTAATGGTTTATTATGACTTTTCTTTCTATTTCTAGATTTAGAAGCTTTCTAATTTATTTTTAGAAACTAATTTATTTTTAGGACTAACTTTTTGTTTTGTTTTTAGGTTAGGGTTTTTTCTTATTTAATTTTAGAAACTAACATTATTATCTGTTTTGTAGGATCCTGACACAGAACTCTCCAAACCAGTAAACTCCTTCTAACTTCTCCTCTACTTACTTTCCATATTGCTTTAGGATTTTACTTTAATTCTATTTTAGGATTAAGTTCAGGATTAAGGTTTCACTATATATATGCAAGAGTGGAAACGTCAATATGCTGAGCTAATTTTAGAGATTGCTAGAAATTGTGAAGGGCTGTCAGATGATTATGTTAGAAAATAACCTGTCTCAAAATTTTTCTTAAACCATTATCGAGAACTAACCAGAATATAATGCCCCACCAGTTAAGAAGTCCTTACACGATCATAGGCATGAGAATAATTACACCCTACGGATTAAGAAAACAGTACGTGATTGTTGAGGTTATCATAATTGTGGCAGTGAGAACTATTACTACCCATCAGACGAAGAAAACAATGAGAGATTATATTATGGGTGATAATATGTACCAACAACCATCTGACTCTCCCACCTATGACCTGTATGACTATGATCACTGAAAACATCAACATTGGAGGGATGAACCAATAATTGATTATAGTGACTATTCTCTTGGATCCCCTACCTTTTATATCCAACAAGAAACGATCCAAGAGAATTCACATTTAAATTTCATGGACTATTAAGAATAGTTCAACCAACTTGTCGCATGCATGATGAAATCATTAGAAGTGTTGAATTATGCCTCGATAAGGTTGAAGAGGCTAGGTTATTATAATCTCAACCCAATCTAGAAACACAATGAGAGGAAAGTGATCCTAACTCTCTTGTAGAGAGTACTAAAATTGAGCATGAAGAGTTAGATTGTGTTAACAAGCATATGGCTTAATTTTTCAAAGAGTCGATCTCGATGACTGTCCGTAGGAATGATCAAGAGACATGGGTGTCTTTCAAATATAATGATACTGACATACTCCAATCATATAACACACTTAACTTCAATGAGGAGGAAGAGGATAGTTTATTCGAGCCTCAACTCAACCTAGAAAAATAGTGTGAGGAAAGTGATCTCATCCTACTTGTAAACTGTACTGAATTGGAAGATTATAAGTATTAGAATGAGAATCATGAGTTTACAACCCAAGATTCACTGGAATCGATTTCAGTTATGGTTTAGGAAAGTGATCACAAGATACAAGACATTGTCGACCATAATGATCTACTCCACCCATCTGACATGTTTGATTTACATGTAGAGGAAGAGTCCCTTCCAAGTGAACCACAAGACTCTTTTGAGGCATGTGTAGACCACTCCCCTGATTTAAATTATAATATGATTTGGGAGATGAACAAGTTACCTGAGATGACTCTGGAATTTGAAACCACTCATTTAAGGCCACCTTCTGAACCATCAACACTTGATGATATAAAGCCTCTATTGAGTAGTAACAATGAAGAGAATCTTCACATCAATACGCTTACTGATCCATAATCTATTTATGCAGTGCATGGCGAGATGTATCCGGTGACAATCGGCTCTCACCAAGGTGAAGAGCAAGAGATTATGTTTCCCTCTATTCTAAGAGAAGACGAAGGAATTATTGGGCATATCATCACAGAACTCAATGAGGAAAATAAGCCTCTCTCAACTAACTATCTCAACTCTCTCAAAGATCACTTGAAATATTTTGTAGATTCAAATGATCACATGTTAAATAAATAATGGATGCCTTGCAAAACAATACCTCGGTGATTGTTACTGATCGAGAGAACTCTTATTCTGAAGCCCCTCCTTCCACAGATCTTGAATGTTTACCATTAAGGGAGGAGGAGCTGAAAGTTGAACTAAAGCCTGAAACTTCAGAATATGTTGAGATTACATCACCTACTGAGAATTTCTCTAAATTTGATCTAGTTGTAGTCTCTAATTCACCATGTTGCGCTAACTCTGAAACTTTTTGTCTTAATTGAATCATATGTACTTTGGACACTTTAGGAGATTAAAAGGAAACTTTATACTGATATCCACAAATTTTTTAAAAAATTCATGCTCCAGGGCATCCACCTCTATTACAAAAACGGGTTTCGATGATCTTATTACAAAACCTAATGAGAAATTTATCAAGATACTAGATGGAGGAGTAACCTTACAGTATGACTAAGTAGTTTTCCCATGTATTCCTAGTTAGGTTTATTGCCTTAAAAGAATTTAGGATTATGATAGTTTACTTTTCGCCATTTAGTATAGTTTGCTTTTCGCCGTTTAGGATATTTTTTTTTTTGTTGTTTAGGAAAGTTTGCTCTCTGATGGTTTAATTCTTATGTTAACCCATCTTCACATTAAGATATTTTGAAAAAAAAAAGCTCAGAATTCCTTCTTTAGGTATTATTTTTCCATCACCTCTCTTTCTTTTCGTTGCCTCTTTTGCATTACATACTTATTTCTTTTACATTGAGGACAATGTAGAGTTTAGGTTGGGGGGGTGTGGATTAGACAAGTTAATCAGTGTTTTCTTAGTCTTTGAGCAAAAATTGTGAAAAATTAGAAAATTTTAAAAAAATTAGAATTACAAGATGTTTAATGTTGATGCCTTATGTCTCTTGGAGTTTAGTCAATTGGGAGATCTCAAAATTAAGTTAAGTCATTAATCCTCGATTAGAAGTTTTAAATATTAATTGAGTCATGATCTCACATGTCACATCTAGCTTACACATTAAAGTGTGAGTTTGATATTAAATTGTTAACTTGCTGATTATTAAGCATGGAAGGAACTAACCTGGGGAATTTATCCATCACGTTCAATGGGAAAAATTAAAAAGCAAGAAAAAGAAAATACCCAGCTAAAAAAAAACAATTGTCGTCGAAAATGGATACCTATTAAAGATCTTTAAAAAAGTTAACATAGTGTGAAAGCCATCGATGGAAAAATCAAAAGCTAAAGGAATGAAAGAGGGAACTAAAAGATGAACTATAAGGCAAGTTTCGGTTTAGGTTTTGGTTGTCCTAATTGCTCTTTTAACTATCAATATTATCATGAAAGTGAAGAACTAAACCTTGGATTGTGATAAGTCTAGACTTCACTATACACCCATAGAACTTTATGTTTGGAATTGTTCTAATTAGAAGATTAATGCTTTCAACTTGATTATGAAACTTACCAAGTGCTAGAGTTTAAGAGAAGGTAATGCACAAAATTGATGTATTTTAGAATTCTATTATCTGAATTATTTTTAAAAAAAACCACTTGAGCTTATAGAAATTATCCTGTGATTCTCGAAATAATTTTCGCATACTTTGCTCGGGACTCGCAAAATGCTGGTTGGGGGTTGTGTTGAGGGTCAAATATTGCATATTATTCCCCATTTATATCTTGGTTTTATGAACATGATAATGCTTAATGTTCCATTTTACTTATGTTTATATTGCAAGGTGAATTTAAGAGCTTGGATTAAAAGGGGTGCTAAAACCATAGATTTAATGCTCAAGAATCACCAAGGTAAGGGATGGATCTTAAAAGACCAAGATTGAAGAATTCACATGCTAAAGATCAAAGAAAACCAAATGAGGAATGAAGAGAGTCAAAGATTTGAAGTGAAGAAAAGGAATCCTGAAATCGTCCGGAAAATGCATACTCTGAAACTCTTGGTCATTTTGTGACATTGCACAGAGTGAAGTCTATTTTGGAAAACTATGCAGAGTGAAGTGTATTTTGGAAAACTATGCAGAGTGAAGTCTATTTTAACAAATTGTGTAAATTTGAGGCAGTTTCTAGAGTTTTCCAAATAGATGCGAAAGTTGGAATTCCTCAAATATAAATAGGACTCCATAGGATGTTCCTAGGCATCTTCTAGGGTTTAAGGAGTGGAGCAAAAGGGTGGAGATGTCGTCGCTAAGTGTTTTTCTTCTTCTTCTTCCTTGGTTGTTTTTATGTTTTTCTTAAGAAACTTTGGTTCAATCATGTCTATGGTTGGCTAAACTTCTTAACTAGGGCTAAGAGTTGAAGCTTATAGTATGATGGGATGTTTCTATTGCTTTGATTCATGTTTATGTTGAACTCCATGAATTTTAATTTGATATTTAAGGAATACTTTCAGTTTTTAATGATTTATTGTGACTCAAATTTCAGTAGATCTGTAATAGCTTTGAGTATCTTCTTTTCCTGATTTAAGATTATGAAATTAGTAAGTCCTGTTGTTCACCATCGTCCCTTGGGCATGGTAGGGTGATGGAATCCTTCCTAATCTTCACAATTCTCCTGCTTTGAAATTATGGGATTGAAAAATCCTATTGTCTACCATTGTCTCCTAGGCATGGTTTAGTGATGGAATCCTTGCTAATTATCATTATTCTGCTTCATTGAGAATTAGGTTAATGGAAGTTCAGATTTAGTTTTATTGATATATTTTCCATTGGATAGGATAGGACTCCAATTCTAATTGTGTTACTTGAATCAAGTAAGAGGGCTCCCTGATCACTACAAGTAGATCCTTGGCACCCTAGTTCCCACCTTTAAATTCTTAAGTTTAATTACTTTATTCACATTTACTCTCTTAAATACTTCAGAATTTGTTTCACATCTTCTTATAGTTATACTTCTAGTTAATTTCATAAATGTATAATATCAGTCCCTGTGGATTCGAATTTCATAAATGTATAAGATTAGTCCCTGTGGATTCGACATTGGTCTTACCGAGATTATTACTACATCACGTTGTGAACAGTGAGAGTACTATCAGTTTGGCTAAAATTTTTATTTATCACTATCGTAATAAAAACATTGATGTTCGTCACCATTTTATCCGACATGTGCTTGAGGAAGGAGACGTGACTCTTTGGAAAATTCACACGAGCGTGAATCTGGTGGACATGCTCACCGAGGTGGTTCCTTCAAAGAAGTTTAAGTTCTATGCGACTTCTCTGGGCTTAACGAAGGCATAAAAGGAAGACGGAGTATGCATGTAAAGCGTTGATGGAGCTATGATACAAGACAGGGATACAAGAAGAGGACAATAAGCTACATGTTTGAAGATTGAAGCATGGTGGAGATTATTATATTAGATGTCTTAAATCTATAAAATCAACAATCTGTCGATGACAGGTTCAATGACATCGAGCAGGCTTCGATGCCATCAAAGTTAACTCGATGCCATCGACTATTTTCAAATTTTCTTTGTTGCTTGCTGGACATATTGGTGTCATTTTTTGATGACATCGAGGAGTGTTTTATGCCATCGAAATCCATGTTCGATGCCATCGAATCTGGGTCAAGTAATCGAAGATTTTTAGAATATCGATTTTTTATCTCTAGAATGATTTAGCAATTTTTCCAATGCCATCGAAGTAGCTTCGATGTCATCGAAGGTTAAGTGTCGATGACATTGAAGGGTGTTCGATAACATCGAATTGTTTCTCGCAAATCCACTGGATCTGTAAAATTTGTTTCTGTTTTCATTTGGGATTCTTCAATAGGATATGTATGCATGTATGTATATATATATATATATATAGATATATATATATATATATATATATATATATATATCCTATTGAAGAATGTTTAAACTGGATTAAGAAGTATTCGAAGAGTTCCAAATTCGTCTAAGAGTTTCAATGGGTGTAGCAGGGTTGAGATTCGAGGTTGTTCGATTTGGGTAATCTCTTTCTCTTTGTAATTTCTATTTTCATAGTGATATTTATTGCTATGTGCATGGTTTTTTCCCAAAAAGGTTTTTCCACATGAAAATATTTGCATTCTTTTTGTGTTTCCTTCATGCAATTGGATTACTATCCTAGATTCATCTCTATGTGCTTCCGTGATCCCCCCAACATGGTCCATAATTTTTTTTTAAAAAAACCTCTATCAACAATAAGAAAACTGGTGGAGATAACTCACTCAGCCCAATTGAGTTGACTCAAGATAGTTCAAGACTTATTTAAGACATGCATTTTAAAACCTTAAACTCAACTTGTTAATGCAAAAATATGGATGTCCTACTTATACCACTTGGGACCCACAAGAGAAGATAAGGATGGAGACCTTGGTTGCTATAGAGGACCCTCCGATGTCAAAGTCAGACAGGCAAGCTAGGTCTAGTAGAATGTAAGATTTTTTAAGTGTGTTTTCTGAGTTAGATTGTGCGAACCATTCATCATTAGGGATGCTTCTATTTATAGGTGAGGAGGGGCGGTGACGTATAAGGCAATTTCCCTTGTTTAGTAGGGGCGTATTGTAAAGGGATTCCTATCTCAGGCCTGTTGCGAGTATCTCCCGAGATCCTTGGCTGAGATCTCGGGCATATAAGTATTAAAATCATTTTCAGAGATCCTCAGCTAAGATCCTGGGTAGGTATAGTCGGAGCCAGGTCAAAACTAGTAGAAGCGCATGTTATGAGTCTGAGGTGGACGGTCGTCTCAAAAAAGGGTTTCGCTGACCTGGATTCTCTAGCGAGTTGTGGTCGAGTTTCTCTTGGCATTGAGCAGATTATTGACCTACCGACCTACCCTTGGAAGCCGTGTCAGAGGACCGAGACTGATTTCCTTTCCTTAGTAGAATATGGATGAGATATCGGGGATGACCATCCTCTTCATTTTGGCGTACGGTGTGGAATCATACTTCGAGGGCTTTTGCCAGGAGATGTTCCGAGTAGCTGCTCAGAAATGGATGGGACCGCGAGGGAGCTCGGGGTTGTTCAATGAAGTACAACAGAATACTCTCCCTGGCCATTGAGTGTTGGTATTACTTTTTAGTTTAGGCAAAAATGGGCAAGGCCCTTATTATAAACGCCTCGACCTTAAATAAGAACTGGAAGAGAAAGTGGTTTTGGGTGTCTGGAGACCGGGAGGCTACGGCTGCTTATGGGCTATGACCTTGGGTTCCAAACCATTTTGCTCATCCAGGTTGGGTATATCCAAATTCACTTTTCTTTCAGCTTATATTTTTAAAGTCTTATTTTTGATGGACAGTTTTGCCCAAGTATCCTTCTGAGGTGAGCGTGTTGAAGCACGACCAGATTGTTGATGCGAGATTGTTTGATACTAAGTGGAGATCTTGGAGGTTGTTGATCACGCCCGAGCTGCTCTACCAATTTGGTCTTGCCCTGTCTATAGTAGGTATATCAGGGTTGACTTAGTCAGAAATCATTTTATCTCTATCTGTTTGCCGATCATTCCCTTTTTCCATGTAGGGATGCCTGACCAACCTCGCACCAAATATCATGCTCCTTCTGAGGCCGAACTGGCTCAGAAAAAACATAAACCACCTCCGAAGAGGAGGGGAACCGCCTCCTAGTCCATGGCAGGTCAGTCGAGCCCAATTACAGACCCTGCCGCCACTCCTACCACCACCACTTCAGACCCACCAATGGTCTTAAAAGTAGTCAAGGTCGCCCCATCAAGGGAGGCAACCCCTATTGTCAAAGCCTAACCCTCTTAGGTTCAGGCAGTTCTTATTTTTGAGGTTCATCCCCCACAACCCAAGCTCAGGTGAGCAGTTCGGCTACTCGCCAAGGGGGTGAGGCTCAGGGGGCCCTCAAGTCCATATTCGTCATGACAAATGGCCTCCTTCTATGGATAGCTCGACATGTTCCTAATGCTAAGTTCACTAAGGTGATGGAGACACCCCCGTCAACCACTATAGGCTAGGTGGTCGCGCTTTTTTATAAGGTATGATGCTTCCCTTGTAGTAGTCACCTTTTTCTACTTCAAGATTTTTTTTGGTTTTTGACATGGACCCGTTTTCAGTTTAGCCCCGTTGTCTTGTGTGCTCATCATTAGATGTTGCACGTCGAGAAGGAGTGTAGGTAAGTAGAGGCAGGTCATGTGAGGAAGACTGTCGAGTCTGAGTAGGTCCGATCTGAGGTCACTGCTCTGAAGATCCAGATGGAGGTTCAAGCAGAAGAGGCTCAGAAGAAGGATTCCCAAGCAAAGACCGAGATGGAAGCGATGAGTTCGCTTCTGAAGGAGGCCCAGGAGAAGTCTGTTAGAAGGAAGGCTAAGCTAGTTGAGGTGAAGGTTAGTTTGGGAGCAAAACTAACGAAAGCCAAGGCAGGCATCCTAGCAACTCGGACGACGGCCGTGAAGGCCAGGGAGAAAGGAGTTTTTCCTATGGTTGCCCGGGCAGTGGTCCGATACGCCTAGAGGACATGGGGAGCTCTTCAACCCATGCCCCCTTAGTTTTTTTGAGCTTGTTTTGGAGGTGGTTTTTGATGATCTTGTTGACTGCCTCCACTTGACCGTTAGCTTGAGGATGCCGCAGTGATGAGTAAGTGTTTCAAATCTCGAGGTTCTGGCACATGCCTAGGAAATGATCATTGTTGAATTACTTCCTGTTGTCCGAGATGATCGTATGTGGGATTCCTTTGGATTATATACCGACATATGATGTTTTTCTAGACAAAGTCGATGATTTTTTACTCAGTGATCTTGACCAATGGCTCAACTTCGGCCCATTTGGTGAAGTAGTTGACCGCGATGACTGTGAACTTAGTCTGACCTTTGCCAGTTAGCAGGGGGTCGATAATGTCTATCCCCCATTAGGCGAACGACTATGGTCTGATCATGGAGGTTAGCTGCTCAAGTGGCTGATGAGGTATTACCACGAATCTTTGACATTTGTCACACCTCTGGATGTATTAGTTGGCATCTTTCTATATGGATGGCCAAAATTACCCTTGTCGGATGACCTAATGGGTAAGGGCACAACTGCCGGAATGGTTACATGTTAAGTGTTATATATTGTATATTTTTCCCTATTTACATCTTGGTTTTATAAACATGATAATGCTTAATTGGTATATTTTATGCATGTTTGTATCGTGAGGTGAGTTTAAGAGCTTCAATTGAAAAGAATGTTAAAAGCAAGAATTTGATGCTTAAGAAACACCAAGGTAAGGGATGGATCTTAAGAGACCAAGATTGAAGACTTCAAGGGCCCAAGATTTAAGAAGACCAAGTGGAGGATGAAGGAAGTCGAAAGTAAAAGTGTGTAAATTCAGAAAAGTTGAACTTCACTGTCGATAACATCGAAGTAAGTGTTCGATGACATCGAAGGCAGTTCGATAACATCAAGATTTTAAGTGAAATTTAAGTTTGGTTGCTAGATTAAATGGGCACATTTTTTGATGACATCGAAGACTTATTCGAGTGATCGAAGATCACTTCATTGACATCGAGAATTTGAAGGATTTTTGGAGTTTCTTGTTGGACTAATTGTGAGCATTTTTCAATGACATTGAAGACCTGTTTGAGTGATCAAAGACCCCCTCGATGACATCGAAACCTGTTCGATGGCATTCAAAATTCTAAAGATTTTTAATCATCTTACTTGAACATTGTGGACAATTTTAATCGAACTTCTTTTGATGACATCGGATATCTGTTTGATGACATCGAAGGTATGTTCGGTGGCATCAAAGATTTATGTAGTGTGAAAGGGCGCGACTTTCAAATTCAATTCAAACTGATATTCCACCTTCGATGCCATCGAAAGTTGTTTGACGACATCGAAGACGTTACGCAAAGTGCGTAAATTTGAGGTGGTTTCCAAAGTCGGTCGAACAAAGCCTATATATTTGAGTTCTTCAAGGAGTTCTAAACACGACTTAAGGTTGGAAGACAAGAGAAAGGTGTTGGAGACCTTCAAGGAGTCCTTTCTTCTTCCCCAATCTTGTTCTTCTAATTAGTTTTTATATTTTCTTCAAGAATTTTAGTTTTAAGAGGTGAAGTTTGTAGTTTTTTTGGATGTTTATCTTGCTTTGATTCATGTTTATATTAAACTTTTATTGATTCTTAGTTTGAATTAAGGAATATTTTTAGTTTTTTCATGGTTTATTATGACTCCATTTATAGTAGATGCTTCGAAGGCTTTTAATACTTTCTTACTTGTTTTATAATTGTATGATTTGTAAAATTCGTGATTCACCATTGTCTCTTAGGCATGGTGGATGGTTGAATTCCCTACAATTATCACATTGGTGCTTCATGTGAAACTAATTCATTGGTAAGTTCAGATTATGGTTCAAATGTTCTATCATCCAATTAGATAGGATGGGACTCTGATTCCGGTTGTGTTTAACGAATCAAGTGAAGTAGCATCTTAATAGCTACAAGTGGATCCTTGGCGCTCTAGTTTCCTTTTTATTGATAATTCTTTCAAAAAATAATCTCTCTTATTTCAGATTCTAGTTTAGATCTTATTTTAGTTCTAGCTCTAATTATTTTCAGAATACGTACAAGGTAAGTCCCTGTGGATTCAACCTCGGTCTCACCAAGTTATTACTATAGTGCAACCCTGCACTTAGGGTTGTCGACATTGCCGCAAATCCCTTCATGTATTTCTCTTAGAACATACTCGACCTCTTTAGGTCGGAGACACCTGAGATAGGGTAAAGAGAACCCCTTTTTGTATAAGGTGTCCCCAACCATGGTGTACCAAGCTAACCTGGATCAGAGCCTGCATGCCTTGAGCCCATTTTCGGGTAAATTGCCTTCCTAAAGATATTTGACTATTGGGTCCATCCAGTTCGGGACCGTATTTACTGGGAGAACTGCATCTGGGTCAAGCTCATTGAGGTTGAGGGTAAAATATTGCATATTACCCTCATTTATATCTTAGTTTTATGAACATGATAATGCTTAATGTTCTATTTTACTTATGTTTATGTCATAAGGTGAATTTAAAAGCATGGATTGAAAAGGGTGCTTAAAGCATGGATTTGATGCTCAAGAATCACCTAGGCAAGGGATGGATCTTAGGAGGCCAAGATTGAGGAATTCACATGCTAAAGATCCAAGAAACCCATATGAGGAATGAAGAGAACCAAATATTTGAAGTGAAAAAAAGGAATCCTAAAATTGTCCTGAAAACAAACATATTCCAGAAATTGTCCTGAAGAAGCATTTTCTAACACTCTTGGTCATTCTGTGAAATTGCGCAGAGTGAAGCCTATTTTGGAAAACTACGTAAATTTGAGGCGATTTTTAGATTTTTCTAACTAAGTGCGAAAGTTGGAGTTCCACAACTATAAATAGGACTCCCTAGGTTGTTCTAGGCATCTTTTAGGGTTTGAGGAGTGGAGCAAAAGCATAGAGAAGTCGTCATCAAGAGTTTTTCTTCATTTTCCTTAGTTGTTTTTATGCTTTTCTTAAGAGATTCTAGTTCAATCATGTTTATGGTTGGCTAAACCGCTTAGCTAGGGCTAAGAGGTGAAGCTTGTAGCATGATGAGATGCTTTCGATTGCTTTGATTCATGTTTAAGTTGAACTATCTTTGATTCTAGTTTGATATAACTCAAATTACAATAGATCTGCGATAGCTTTGATTATGTTCTTTTCATGTATTAAAATTGTGAAATTAAGAAATCCTGTTGTTCATCATCGTCCCTTGGGCATGGTTAGGTGACAGAATCCCTTCTAATCTTCATGATTCTCTTATGTTTAGTTGTGAGAGTGGTATATCCTGTTGTTTGCCTTATCTCCTGGGCATGGTTTTATGATGGAATCACTTCCAGTTCTCATACCTCTCATCCATTTAGAATTAGGTCAAAGGAAGTCCAGATTGGTTTTAGTGAGATATCTTCCAATTGGATAAGATGAGACTCTGATTCCAGTTGTGTCCTTGAATCAAGCATAGATTTCCCTAATCTCTACATGTGGATCCTTGGAAACCCTAGTTCCCACCTTTGAATTCTTAAGTTCTAATTACTTTAATCACAATTACTTTCTCAATTACTTCAGAATTAGATTCACATCTTCTTTTAGTTCTAGTTCTAGTTACTTTCATAATACGTATAAGTTTCAGTCCCTGTGGATTCGACCTCGATCTCACCAAGATTATTACTACATCGCGACCCTACACTTGGGGTTATAAACAAGTTTTTGGCGCTGTTGCTGGGGACTAACGGATGCATTTTTCTAAGATTAACTAGTTTTGGAATTAGTTTAAGATTAGGTTTTTCTACTTTCTATTTTTTAGGTTAGGGTTTTTTCTAAATTATTTTAGAAATTAATTTAGCTTTCTATTTCTAGGTTTAGAAACTTTCCCTTTTTGTTTTTAGAAACTAATTTACTTTTTATTTCTAGGTTTAGAAACTTTCCCTTTTCATTTTTAGAAACTATGTTGCTTTTTTTAAGAAACTTTCCTAATTTGTTTTAAAAAAATTTCCTTTTCCGTTTTTAAAAACTAGGTTTCTTTTTAGAAACTTTCCTAATTTTTTTTAGAAACTTTACTTTTTTTTTTAAAAAAACTTTACTTTTTTATTTTTAGAAACTTTCCTTTTTCATTTTTAGAAACTAGGTTGTTTTTTTTTTTTTTTGAGAAACTTTCCTTTTTAGTTTTTAGACACTAACTCATCTTTCTATTTCTATTTTTAAAAATTTCTTATTTCTTTTTTAGAACCTAACTTACTTTTTATTTTTAGAAACTTTCTTTTTTCTTTTTTTAGAAACTAATTCACTTTCCTTTTTCTTTTGCAGGATACTAACATAGAAACTTCTAATTTGGTAACTTCTTTTTAATTCTCTCTCTTTCTATTTCTAGATTTCGATTTCCCTTTTTCTTTTTAGGGTTAGGTTAGATTTTGAAATTGAGAGCTGAGAATGTTTCATGCCCAAGTGGGTCTGTAACAACACTCGACGTCTCTTAAGTGAAGGAGGATTGGTTGAGGGGTTATCTATCCATCATAGGATTAGACACCACTCGAGATCCACAAAGTTAACCAAATTTATGACTGCAAATCAACTGGCCAATCAACCTCCAAATCCACACCAACCTAAGGTGGAGGAAATCCGGGATGAGAACAAGGTGCATCAAGCACCCCCGCCTCGTATTTTAAGAAACTATTTACAACCGGCGGGGGTAAGCACCCCTTCCTGTATGGTTTTTCCAGAAAATACAGGAAACATAGACATCAAGACAGGAGAGATCCAACTCCTTCCAAAGTTCTTTGGGCTTGAATTTGAAAATCCATATTTACACTTGAAAGAGTTTAACGAGATCATATCCACTTTATACTTTCCTAATGTGTCTAAGGACACAATCCGGCTGAAACTCTTCCCTTTCTCCCTGAAAGAAAAGGCGAAGACGTGGTTACATTCACTACGTCCACGATCTATTGGCAGATGGAATGACATGACAAGGGAGTTCTTAAAGAAATTCTTCCCATATCATAAAACGAACACCATTAGAAAGTCAATCATGAACTTTGCCCCAAGGGAAGATGAAACATTGTTCCAATGTTGGGAGCGGTTCAAGGATCTTGTCAGTTCATGCCCACACACGGTTTTAAAATGTGACGCATAACAAATTTCTTTCATGAAGGACTGACATCTACCATGCGCCAATTTGTCGAGACAGTGTGCAATAGCGAATTCCTGAACAAAGATATTGATGAAGTGTGGGATTACTTTGATAAACTTGCTGAAACCACACAATCATGGGACATCTCCCCAAGAACGAGCATCACGTCTAAGCCTTCTCAATCAAAGGAGAGAGGTGGAATATATCTTTTCAAAGAGGAAGATGATATCAATGCTAAAGTGGCCAGTCTCACAAGGAAACTCGAGGCCATTGAACTTAGGAAGGATAAGGATAAGGAAGTTGTCTGCGGTATTTATGCTTATAACATTCATACAACTGAAAATTGCCTGACAATACCTGCGTTTCAAGAAATATTGAATGAGCAATCAAATGCCGTAAACAACTACCAAAGACCTTTCAAGGGACTCACTTTGAACACATACAACTCCATCTGGAGAAATCATTCGAATTTCAGTTGGAGGAGTGGACAATCTATTACACCTCATATAATCCCTAATCAATTCTTAAATCAAGGGAAACCTCAAGAGGAATTGGTTCAAAATCCTCAAGAGCTCATCTAGCAAAGTACTCTTCAAGCCTTACAAGAACTCACAAAAGCTATCTTACACATTACGGTTATAGAGAAAGGGATGCTTCCAACCCAACCTATCCCCACTCCTAAACCATGACATGGAGTTAGTGTACCAAGCTCTTCAAATTCAATGGAGTAAGCTAAGTCTATCACCACTCTTAGGAGTGGGAAGATAATTGACAAATCTATTCCAGTAAGGGGTAAAAAGTCTAAGGACCTGGATGAATGATAGACCAAGCGATGCTCCACATGAGGTAGAACCGAAACTTCACAGCAAACCAGTTGCTCCATTCCCCCAATAATTAATTGCACCAAAATCTCTTTCTAACTCTCAGGACATCCTAAAAGTGCTGAAACAAGTGAAGGTCAACATTCCTCTACTGGATGCCGTAAAACAAATACCTTCATATGCCAAATTTCTGAAAGACTTATGTATGACCAAAAGACGGTAAAATATCCAAAAGAAAATATTTTTGACAGAGAAAGTGAGTGTCATCCTAAAGCAAGATGTGCCACAGAAATACAAAGATCCTAGTAGCCCAACCATTACTTGTGTAATTAGAAATTACAGGATTGAGCACACACTTCTTGACTTAGGAGCAAGTGTAAATTTGATCCCTTACTCGGTCTATGAACAACTAGGTCTAGGTGAATTAAAACCCACCCGGACTACATTACAACTTACCGATCACTCAGTTTGTGTACCGAGAGAGATAATTGAGGATGTGTTGGTCCAAGTAAATAAATTCTACTACCCAGTTGATTTTATCGTCCTAGATACTCAACTCATCGTGGATATGAGCACTCAAATTCCCGTTATCCTTGGTCGACCATTCCTTGCTACATCAAATGCAATCATTAATTATAGGAATGAAGTAATGAATTTGTATTTTGGGAATATGACATTGGAGCTTAATATCTTTTTCAATATGAGCAAACAGGCAGAGGATGATGATGATGCTCACGATATTAACTTGATTGATTCTTTCGTGGAAGATAGAACTCTGATGACCTTATCCTCTAACCCTCTAGAGACGTGATTGGCCCACTCTCATGATTTAGATGATGATATGATTAGGGAGATGAGTGCCCTTCTTGATATTGTGCCGGTACTTGAAGTTAACCGGTGGAGGCCATAATTTGAAGAATTGTCCCAAACTAATGTAGTGCCTCTACCGTCTAACCTCAAGGCACTGAAGCTTAACCTAAAACCTTTGCCCTCTAATTTGAAATGTTTATTTAAGTCAAGAAGAGACATACCTGGTAGTGATTTCTTCCCACCTGGAACAAAAATAGGAGAGTATGCTTATCTCTACTCTCATTGAGCACAAAGGAGCCCTTGGATGGTCGATTGTAGACCTCAAGGGAATTGACCCTTTGATTTGTACTCACCGCATTTATCTAGAGGATAATGTGAAGACCTCCTGGCAACCACAATGTAGACTAAATCTAAATATGAAGGAAGTAGTTAGGGCCGAGGTTCTTAGGCTATTAGATGTGAGTATCATATACGCAATATCTGATAGTCAATGGGTGAGTCCAACTCAGGTGGTTCCTAAAAAGTTAAGAATCACCATCGTAACCAATGCCGACAATGAACTCATGCCAACTCGGATCATTACCGGTTGGAGAATGTGCATTGACTACAGGAAGTTGAATACCATTACGAGGAAAGATCACTTTCATTTACCCTTCATCGATCAAATTTTGGAAAGGCTAGCTGGTCATTCCTATTACTATTTCCTTAACAGATATTCGGGCTACAATCAGATCGAGATAACCCTTGAAGATCAAGAAAAGATGACATTTACATATCCTTACAGAACCTTTACTTACCAAAGGATGCCATTCGGACTATGTAATGCTCCCGCCACTTTTCAGTGATGTATGCTGAGTATTTTTTCTGATATGGTGGGGCAATATTTGGGGGTCTTCATGAATGACTTCTGGGTCTTTGGTCCATCCTTCAACGAATGTTAAAAAATTTTTAAAAATGTACTGAAGCAATGTGAGGAAAAGAATTTGGTACTTAATTGGGAGAAGTGTCACTTTATGGTTCATAAAGGAATTATCCTAGGACATATCATCTCTTCCAAAGGAATTGAGGTAGATAAGGCTAAGATTGATCTTATCTCTAACTTACCTCTATCCAAAAACATGTGTGACGTGTGATTCTTCTTAGGACATGCTGAATTTTACAGAAGATTCATAAAGGACTTTAGTCACCTCTCTTGTCCTTTATGCAATCTACTTTAAAAGGATGTATCATGCAAGTCGACTGAGCAATGCTAGGAAGATTTTTCTAAGCTCAAGGGTATGTTAACAATCGCACCTATCATGCAACCACCCGATTGGAGCATCCCTTTTGAACTTATGTGTGATGTGTCCGACTATGCTCTTGGGGGGGTATTAGGTCAAAGAAAAAATAAGAGGCCCTACGTTATATATTATGTAAGTAGAACCTTAAATCCTGCCCAAGTGAATTACACTACTATAGAAAAGGAACTCTTAGCCGTAGTATTCGCTTTGGACAAGTTTAGGTCCTACCTAATTGGATCTAAGATCATCATCTACACAAATCATGTGGTGTTCAAATATCTTCTTTCTAAGAATGGTGTTAAGCCCCGCTTGATAAGATGGATCCTTCTACTATATGAATTTGATTCAGAAATAAAAGATAAAAAGGGAGTAGCAAATGTAGTGGCTGACCACCTTTCCCACCTTGATTTCTCTGATTCCCTTAAGATGACACATATAAATGACATATTCTCTGACAAACAATTGTTTAAAGTCTCTCAATCACCTTGGTTCGTGGATATTGCTAATTATCTTGCCACAAGTTCCATGTCGACACATTGGACTGCACAAGATAAAAAGAAATTCTTTGCTGAGGTACGCAAATTCTTCTCAGATGATCCGTATTTATTTAAATATTGCCCAGACCAAATCTTAAGAAAATATGTGCCAGATAATGAACACTAAAGTGTCATCTCCTTTTGTCATCTCAGGCCTGTGGTGGTCACTTTTCTACTAAAAAGACCATGGCCAAAATTCTGCAGTGCGGCTTTTACTGGTGTACTATGTACAAGGATACTCATGAGTTTTGCAAAGCTTATAAGCGTTGTCAGAAATTGGGAGCATTGACTAGTCGAAATATGATGCCCTTGAACCCATTATGATCATTGAAGCATTTAACTGTTGGGGCATTGATTTCATGGGACCATTCTCCCAATCTTTCAAAAATTTATATATATTACTCACAGTTGACTATATCACTACATGTGTCAAAGCAATCTCGTGCCAGAAAAATGATCATCAGATGGTCATTAAATTCTTAAAAGAGAACATCCTTTCTCGATTCAGAATGCCTCGAGCCATCATTAGTGATGGAGGTTCACATTTCTGTAACAAGCCATTTGCGAACTTAATGAAGAAATATGACATCTCCCACAAAGTGAGCACTCCATACCACCCACAAACAAGTGGGCAAGCTGAAATTTTTAATAAGAAAATTAAATATATTTTGGAAAAAAAAGTTAACCGTGGCCGTAAGGACTGGTCAATCTGATTGACCGATGCTCTATAGGCTTACCGTACTGCATTTAAAACCCCTATTGGAATGTCTCCCTTTAGACTTGTTTATAGGAAGGCTTGTCACTTGCCTATGGAATTGGAACATAGGGCCTACTGAGCGATTAAAAATCTGAACTTCGATTTGGACAACACTGGCTCGCTGCGCAAACTTTAACTGAATAAACTGGAAGAAATCTGAAATGATGCATATGAGAACTCGAGAATTTACAATGACAAGATGAAGGTGTTTCATGACCAATACATTCTTCAGAAATCATTCACATCAGGTAAGAAGTCCTTTTGTATAATTCTCGGTTACACCTTTTTTCGGGTAAACTCCAATCTCGTTGGACCGGCCCTTTCACTATTACTAATGCTTATCCTCATGGGGTTGTTCAGATTTGGAATCCAAACAATGACAATGAATTCAAAGTAAATAGACATAGTTTAAAGCCATTTGTTGAAAATTTTGATTCAGAAGACATGTCAATACCTCTTATTGACCTTGTTTACCACGATTGACCTCTTAGTCTAATGGAGGTATAGGTAAATTTATTTGCTTTCATATGATTTAGGATTAGGATAGTTTGCTTTCTGTTGTTTAGGGTAGTTTGATTTCTACTGTTTAGGATAGTTTGCTTTTCACTATTTAGGATAGTTTGCTTTCTGTTGGTTTAATTCTTATGTTAACCCATCTTCACACTGAGACCATTCAAAAAGCCTCAAAATTCCTTCTTCAGGTATTACCTTTCCATCACTTCCCTTCTCTTTTCATTGCCACTTTTACATTACGTGCTTATTTCTTTTACATTGAGGACAATATAGATTTTTTGGTTGGGGATGGGGGATTAGGTGAACTAATCAGTGTTTTCTCAGTTTTGAGCAAAAAATTTGAAAATTTTCAATGTTTCAAGTTGAAATCTGTTTGAGAAGCTATGAATTGTGTACTTAAGAATGCGTTCAGTATGATAAAAATAGAGATTGAATTTTGGATTGTTGGAGTTTGATCAACTAAGTAATCTATCACCTAAGTTCTTGTGCTCAATTGATTAAGAGATATTTTGAATATCACGTTAATCTAAATCAAAAGACAAATTTAATTTGTCTTCTGTAAGACATGCTAGAAGTTCTGATTGTTAGTATGTGAATCATTGATAGGTGGTGAGAATCGAGTCTAGAGAATTTTATCTACCTTAAAAGAAGAAGAAGAAAAGAACCAATTAAAAAAACAAGAGATCGACAAAGAGGTCATGAAAAAGAATAAAAAGAATGAAAAATATGGAAAAGATTGCAAAAATAAAAAGAATGAATTAAAAATTGACTATTGATATAAAATCAAAGACTGGAAAACGAAAGAAAGGGGATAAGTTCAAAATCAATACTTGAGTTTCAAACTGATCTTGAAGTGGTGAGTATGGCTAACATGATGAACTAATAGTATTCGTACAAGAAATAAGTTGATTTTCACTTAGCACATTGAAAAACTTGCTATGCAAATTATGCTCGATTTAATGGACAAAAAAAATTTACTTGATTGGTTGCTTAAGTGGTTCGGCTCTAAGTTTTCAAAACCCCACTTTTGTATCTTAATTCTACCCATTCATACTTGGGTATACAAAAGATTATTTTCCTAAAGAGGTTTTGGACATTAAGCATTGAGATTTATTTCACGCATACTTTGCTCGGGACTAGCAAAATGTTGGTTGGGGATTGTGTTGAGGGTCAAATATTGCATATTATCCCCCATTTATATCTTGGTTTTATGAACATGATAATGCTTAATGATCTATTTTACTCATGTTTGTGTTGCAAGGTGAATTTATATCACACCCCAGACTTAGTCACCGGACTCACAAGGAACCCGATAGCCGGTTCTAATCACAACAGTCACCATAGTACCCCATTCTTGGCTCTCGAGGCAGGTTCCGATCCTGGGATCCTACAAGGAGGATTTTCATAAACGAGCATACCCAAGATCATAGCGAGTACATCTCAGAAATGACAAAGGCACACATCACAAAATCCACTATAAATTTGAGCTTTAATACACTGCTGAAGGGAAATACATCTGATGACAAAGGGAAGAAGGAAGAAGATCTGCAACACTGGGTCCTCAGCTCAACTCCTATCTAAGCTCCGCTGCTAAAACACCGACTAAGATCTCTTGCACGCATTAATCGTGCATAAGCTTATAGAAAGGTTAGAGGGTGGTGAAAGTGTGTGACAATGGTGCGCAAAGAATAATAGGAGATACAGAAGGTAACTATGATCAATGCTAATGCCACAAGCCTAACCAAGGCTACCATGAATACAAGAAGCCATACTAAGGCTATACAATGCAATGAGTACTGGGCGCCATACCAAGGCTATGCAATATAAGGCTTATATAGCCGATGCGAATGCAATGCGAAGTGACGCCAATGCTTATAACCAGTCCACATATCCCATAAAATTTCATCATAGAGAATATCACAGGGTTCTGATGCACTACAGGATGACTGCCGCTGTCAAGACCGCACAGTCAACGAGCGTAAGAGACCACACTACCCGCCTATGGACAGCCAACCACCAGCAAGGCTCGACGGTAGCAGACCTATTTATGAGCTGGTCAGACTCAGCCTAGTCATGCCCTCTCACTCAGGCGAATAAGGCTACATCCCATCTCAACCAACTACACGATAGTGGGAGACGTGGCCTAACGGTGTAAAGCACTCGGGCGCTCATGATTTCCACTCGATCGTGGTGTTGAGGCGTATTTTAGGTACCTTGAAGGCTTAGAAGCTTTCACCCAAGGATATCCTATGCACCCCATATGTTCAAGTAACATTTTCGGTGTTTACATATAGCCATCCATGAATACCCTTGTGGAGGCAGGGCCCTGATGAAGGGAGGGCAACAATATCCATGAGATGTGATGCCAGATACATGAGTCACGCATAACAATCATGCACTAACTCCAAGACCCAATGACCACACACAAATGTAATCTAATCACGCAAATGATGCATATGGTTCATGAGGGTGAAAAGGGTGTGCCACATGACGATGATGACGTAGAATACACTCCCTCCCAAGGAGGGACTAGGTCTAAATATATAGACAGGTACTCTAAGGAGCAATCCTCTAGTGGGGGCCCGATACTTTGGGGTAGCCCACAAGTTAAGGAAGACTAGACATAAGTCTTAAGAGGATTAAGAGGTCCTAGCAAGGGTCTAAGGTGGGCCTTCAACCACCTATAACAACCCTATGGGCCTACCTTAGGCCACCAAGGAGGACATCCAACCTCAACTGGGTCTCAAAAAGGCAGCCCACTACTATGTGAGCATGAAACAAGGCCCAAGGCCTAAGGAAATCCATGGCCTAGTGGGCTATACTTAAAGCCCAACACATAGGCAATATGGTGGGCCCTTAAGCAAGGTTTAGGCCCAACCATGAAGGTCACAAATTCAGATATTGTGGTGGGCCTAGTGGGCAGCCCGATAATCCAACCATGTGGGCAATTTCTATGCTTTATCCAAGTGAGTTGGGCCTCACAACTTGGCCCAGGTACAAGGTTATTTTGGTAGGCAGCCAAGGGCCCAACTAGCACATTATGACCTACAAACCCATCACAATAAGTGGTGAGATACATGCCCAAAGGTCAAGGGACCTAACTAGAAGATTCCAAGATAAATAGGCTTACCAAGGCCAATCAAAACTATGAACATAGATCCAAAATAAAATCCAATGGAGGTGGGCCTCCAAGCATACATAAATAAAGCCCAAAGACACCTCAGAAAATGGAAATCTTATGTGCATAATCCACCCTTAATTTGGTGGGCCATGCTGCCCCATAATAGGCTACTAGGGGTAGCCATTTTGGGCCCATTGTTAAATTTCCAGCCCGCTTATATTTTGGGCCTGCTGGGGCCCGGCAATAATTAATGAGAGAGACTAGGTATAAGTCCCCTGGTGACCCCCACTAGATAGGATGGCTGAATTAAACTCATAAAATAGGTGGACCATGCTGCTGGACTGGAAGTCCAGTAGTGGTCCAATGGGCCTAGACGTCCCAAGAGTGAAAGATGTTATGGGCCTGGGCAATTGGCCCAAAAACATATCCAATTGGGTACTAAAAATGGGTGCAACTGAGGGGGATGATCATGTCCCACATGGACCCCACTTAGATAGATGGTGGGACAACAAAATACATCAAGGTGGGCCCACAAGGTGCCTTAGACAGCCAACCATGGCTGGACGCCCCAGCCTGGTGGGCCGGTCCAAGCTGCACCACGGCCGGTACAGAAGTCCCTTGACCCCAAAAATCTACAGCTAGGTCCCACCATGAGTGGGCCACACCTCTGCAAAATTTTAGGATTTTTAGATAATCAAAAATATTTCAATTAATTTTAGGAATACATGCTATCTAGAAAATCTGTTAAGTGCAAAATTCTGGATATACCCGATTGAGCACCCAATGGGGTGGGCCCAAGGTCTCCAAAAATTGAGAAAAACTGATTTCAAAATTCCCACATATTTATAGTACAAGGTAGGGTCCACCAAAGTGGCCCACCTGATCAAAAATTATTTTATAATTTTAAGTTTCCATACTACAATGTTGCTGGAATTACAACAGAAAATCCAGCAAGGTACCCATATTGGCCCACTCTTTTGGGGACCCAAATGAGGTCAGTTGAGGCTGAAATTTGGCATGCTTATAGGTGGGACATGTACCTTCAAAAATAATATATCACTTGGTACAAAACTCCCCACTAAAAGCTCTAATTTCTAGCGTCAAGTTAGCCCAAAAATTTGTCGATACAGATTTGGACAGCAACATGTAATTGAAAAGAATTAATTGTAGACATTATTTTGAATGGGATTTAACTCCCAAAAATCATGTTGTGGACCACCACAGTGGGCCCCACAAATATCTAGACCTTACCCATCATCAAAAACCCCTTGCATGTGCCCCATTTCGGTGGATCTTGGGGCCACATGTCCAAGGATGGACTGCTATGGGCGTCTAAGCTCCATGGATGGTCTAGATTTTGTTGGCCCACATGGTGGGCCACACACATGATCAGAATGCTAATATCAAAGAAAATTAAAGGATCAGCCATAAGAGGAGGGGCTCCGCTACATTGAGGCCCTCCCCTTCATCAATCACACCATACATTTCATTGATTCGCATGTTACAACATAGATCAACCACATGCATGTCCTAGAATCAAGATCAATGGTTGAGATGCCATCCCAACCATGATTCTAGGGTCTAGATGACCCATCATGCAATGAAATCCAAGGAATCCTCCATGATGAGGCCCATAAGGAGAAAACCCCATGCATGGGCATGCATGCATCAAATAGGTCATTTGGCCACATCTAAGGGATGGTGTAGGATCTCCACCATTGATTGGTGGGTCCTACACTTTCCATATGAAAGAAAAAGAGATCTAAGAACATAGAAATGAAAATCCTACATCCTAAGAGTACACCCACCTTAGATCTCTTCCAAACTTGTATCACCTAGCTTCTAGTGCTCCAAGGATGATGAATCAATGGATGAGATGAAGTGATAAGGGCTAGATGGGAGGGGATTAGAGGGAGAAGGGGCTAGAATAATGGAGGAAGGTGCAATGGTTTGGAGTTGCTAGGGAAAGAAGAGGAGAGAGAGAGAGAGAGAGAGAGAGAAATGAGAGGGAAAAAGAGAGAGAGAGGGTTTTAAGGCAAGCAATCATTTCTCTCTTGCCTTAGTTAGAGAAGAGTGATGATTGCAATAGGGAGTTAGAAACAATGTTGTAGGGTTAGTGAGCTTTTTAGGTTTGTGGGTGGTATTTTAGAGATAGGTGGTGTATGAATAGGGCCTAGGTAGTGTGTGTGTGTGTGTGTAGTGTGTGTTGGAAATAGTGCCAAGAGATGGGACCTACCTAGAAATCTGTGCACACTATACCTAGGTGGGCCACATGACCATGATCAAGGGTTAAAAAATGAAATGCACTCAACTTATGATCTACACGCCGGATGGATGTACAAGACGCGTCATTGGAACCGAAACAGCAATGCGATCAAGATGGCACAAGTTTTAGCTTGATCCGAGTCGGGTCTACGTGACCGGACTTAAGAATGACCGCAAACATAATCCAAGGGTCGCGGGTCACCGAGATTCGACCAGTAGGACCGTGGAACCAAGATGAACGAAATGCATACTCACACATACACATGCACACATGAACTTGGGTCGGGTCTTACAAATCTCCTCACCAACAAAGAAATTTTATCCTCAAAATTGACCAATCCATGACAAAATGAAAGGCAAAACACCACCATCATCATATAAGGAAGGCAATACAAACAATCATATATCAATCAATCATCAAACAAATGGGGATAGCACTCTCTAATCTCAGCCTCGCATTTCCAAGACACCTCGGCCTCCGAATGATGACCCTATTTCACGTTCGCCAAGGGAATGACCTTGGTCCTGAGGACCTACTCCTTCCGATCAAGAATACAGATCGGCTGCTCGATGCAGGAACCATCCTCATGGATCTTGAGTGGCTGCTAATCAATCACAGAAATGGTGTTCGACCCACACTTCCGTAACATAGAAACATGGAACACGTTGTGGATCATGGACAACTCAAGAAGTAAGGCATGCCTGTAGGCCACAGTGCCCACGCGCTCTCTAATCTCAAAAGGTCCAATGAATCTCGGGGCAAGCTTTCCCTTCACACCAAATCAAACCACACCTTTCATAGGTGAGACCTTGAGATATACTATGTCCCCAACTGCAAACTCGAGGGGTCGACGCCGACGATCAGCAAAACTCTTCTGCCGGCTTTGAGCTGTGCACATCCTCTGCCTGATAACTTCAATAACCTCCGATGTCTGCTGCATAAGCTCGGGACCTAAGAGACAATGCTCTCCATCCTCAGTCTAACAGCTAAGAGATCTGCATGGTCTACCATAGAGTGCCTCAAAAGGAGTTATGCCGATAGTCGCCTAATAACTATTGTTGTACGCGAACTTGGTGAGGCGCAAATGCTCATCCCAACTACCCACAAAATGAATCACACAAGTTCTAAGCATATCCTCAAGGATCCGGTTGACCCTTTCGATCTGCCCTTCTGTCTGCAGATGATAAGCGGTGCTGAAATGTAAAATGGTCCCCACTACCTATCGAAAATTCCTCTAAAACTGAGACGTAAATCTGAAATCTTGGTCAGAAACGATCGAAACTTGAATGTCGTGCAGTCTCACTATCTCCTCAACGAAGATCCTCGTTAACCGGTCCATAGTCCAAGTAGCACGCATCGGAATAAAATGCGCCGACTTCGTCAGATGATCAACGACAACCCGGATGGTATCGTGACCGAGCTGAGTCCTTGGTAAGCCAACAATGAAATCTGTCGATACATGCTCCCACTTCCATACTAGAACGCTCAACGGCTGCAAGGGACTAGGGGGGTCTCTGGTGATTGGCCATGACAAGCTGGCATGTGTCACACTCGACCACAAAACTAGCAATCTAGCGTTTCATCCCTGACCAAAAATACTGCCTCCTCATATCACGATACATCTTCGTGGAGCCCGGGTGAATAGTAAGTCTCGATCGGTGTGCCTCGGTCAACAGATCATGACCCAACTTTGGCACTTCCAGGACACACAATCGGCCTCTGAAGCGTAATCCACTATCGGAACCAATCTGCCAGTCTGACTGCTCCACGGATGCAGCCTCTACTCGGTACTCCTAAAGTACTCATCCGTCTGCTGAGCCTCAATCACCCTAACCACCAAAGAGGGTTGAATTGATAAGCTCGAAAGCTAAACAATGGAAGAGTGTAGACCAAACTCAAAGTCAAACTTCGAAACATCCTCGAGCATCTACCACTGTTGAACCATCATCTGAGCCACCAGGCCTCATGGTTGACAGCTGAGCGCATCCACTACCACGTTCACCTTACCCGGGTGGTACTGAAGGTCGAAATCCATCGCCTCTAATGCAGGTTCAACTCAGACTACGAAAATAGATATTTCAAGCTCTTATGATCCAGAAGAGCTCGAACCTCACCTCATATAGATAATGCCTCCACACCTTCAATGCGAAGACAACCGCTGCAAGCTCCAAATCATGAGTGAGATAATTCAACTCATGAACCTTGAGCTGGCACGAGATATACACCACTAGCTTCCCATGCTACATCAGTACAACACCCAAACTAACTCTAGAGGCATCGGTAATTACAATGAGGAAGAGTGAGAACAAGAGAGGACATGAGGCAGTCCTTCAACTCCAAAAAATACCCCCTCGCAAGCATCACTCAAGACAAACTTGACACCCTTACACGTCAACCGAGTCAGCGGTGCTGTAATACGAGAGAAACCCTCGATAAACCGACAATAATATCCCGCTAGACCAAGGAAGCTATGGATCTCGAACGTGTTCGTGGGCTGGCCCCACTGACACACCGCATCAACTTTCGAGGGGTCCACAAAGACACCCTCCCTTGTCACCACGTAGCCTAGGAATTAAATCCAAGAATAAAAAAGAGCTATTAGGCTTTGATACCACTTGAAAAGGCCTAGCTATATGTCCTAGAGGGGGGTGAATAGGACAATGCCAAATAAAACTTATAACAGCGGAATTAAAAAGAATATGATAGCCAAAATAAATCACAATGCAAGAAAGTAAAATAACCTCAAAATTCAAATCTTGAGAGGTTGATACAAATATTGTTCTAAGGACAACCTTACACCAAAAACCAGAGTTTATGGTAGGACAACCTTATTTCTAGAAAGATCTTTGTATCAAATCTCAAACCAAAGAGGAATACAGAAATAAATACAAACTGAATTGAAATAAATTGTAATCACAAATGTATTGTTCTAGGGACAGCCATACACCATAAAAATGGCAGGACAACCTTGCTGCAACAACTTTTAAAGGAAATTGAATATCAAGCTGATAAAGGAATAGCAGAAAATAAATTCTAAACTATTACAAAATTCTCACAATGCTTGAATTAAATGATTACAACATTCACCACCATACATACATCCCACAAAAGAATAATTAAAGATCAGAAGTATAAATCATTCAACCACAACACAAGGGATTATAGTGGTTCGCCTGTGTGTTCACCAACTGTTAAACAACAGCCACACAGAATGCTACTCCACTCCTAATATCCTCACACAGGGGATATTAGCGTTCACTAACAAAATAGGTTTTCCAGTTCACCCAAAACCTTTACAATTGTGTCTTTGTCGTGGGCTTACACAATTAAAAACCCCACTTCTAAGTTTTCCTGGCTCTCCTCGGATAACCAATACAACAAGATTTTTTGGCAAATATTGAAAGAAACCAAAATAGAAAGGAATTTACAATTAAATGAAAAATACCGATTATCTCCTTCGTTGTAGCAGCCGGTAGAACTAAGTCGAGTAGATGATTGAATGTCCAAGTTCAATGTCCAGGCCTCAATTACAAGGGTTCTAATGCGAATCGATATTAACATAAACCAACTAGGGCGTGCCTTAATTGATTTTGATTCCAAAGAAAGGGAATAACACGTCCTCTTATCAAATTAGATTGGAATAGCGAAACAAAATCAATTAAATAAAGCTAAGGAAAGAGAATATTAAATAAGCACACTAAGATTAGATGGAGCAAAGAATTATCTCTCAGAAGTTCGACGAAGATTGGCTTGAATGGATTAATTAATTCGATGATTTCTTCTGAGATTAGAGCACTATTTATAGGTGAGCGGATCGCGTCTTCGACCGGGTCTAGGGAGCTCTTCGACTAGTCGAAGCAATAATGAATATTTGAAAAATCAGCGCGATAAGCTTTGACCGTTCTACGATCGGTCAAGGTCTCCTTCGATCGTCGTAGGTCACCTTCGATCGTCAAGGTCTCCTTCGAGTCAAGAACCTGAAAAACATCGCTGGATTTTGAGTCGAAGATTTTCGACTGGTCGAAGATGTAGTCGACACTGTTCCTTCGACTGGTCGAACAAATTCCTGGACTAGTCGAAGCCTAACAGATTTTATCCAAATTTTGTAACAAACTCACGACTGATCGAGAAATTTCTTGGACTGGTCGAAGCAACTCTAGGACTAGTCGAAGAAGGCTTAGGACTAGTCGAAGAACAGACCAAAATTATGTAAAATAAACATTCAATTTATGTATCCAAAGTGACCTACTTTTAAGGTCAACCTAAGGTCAATCAAACCTCAACCATGAAGTAAGGACATTGAAACATTAGGAACTAGTCACCCTGAAGTATGAGCCTTGAAGTCTTGATGTAGTTCAATCTTGAAATCTTGATGTAGCTCAATCTTGAAAGTGTCTTGAGTTCTTTACAAACTGCCTTGTACTCTTCTTGAAGTCTTGCAGCTTGAGTCTTGTCTTGTGAGCAGTTCTTGCATTCAAGATTGATCCTTGTACTTATGAGCTTTGCTTGTTGTGAGCTTAGCTTGTTCATGAATGTTGATCCTTGAGAGAGCTTCACTTATGCAAGTTATATATAACAGTGATTTTGGCACCACAAATTTGACAACAGACAGGGATATAAACTATAACACTTACAATCTCCCCCTTTGTCAAATTAGTGACAAAACACATAACCAAGATAAACATAAAGTAAAACAACTGGTTAAAGAGTTATGAACCAGGTCATATAAACTGGCTTACCTGCAAATCAATATTCAATATTCAATATTCAACATTCAACATTCAACCAGTTTCATTCAACTAGTTCAAACATACTCCCCCTGAGTAACATAACCAATGCTACTCCTCTCACAATCACATCGTTAAGAACAAACCATTCTCCCCCTTTTTGTCACAATATGACAAAGGAAACAACAATAAAGGAGAACTAAATAAAGGGATATATGAGAGTAAACATGAGGAGTTATGAGAGTATAGCAAAACAGTGATAGAGATACTCAGCATAGCTTCACATAAAATAAATATCCAGCATAAAACATAGATAGTATCCAACTCAAAATCAGTCAACCAAGTGCTAAGTTATAAAGTTATTATAGACTAGAAGTCTCATAAAAACTAGTCAGAACCAGAACCAGATGACGGAGCAAGAATAGAGGGATCAAGTTGGTACATGCCTTTGTTCAATCGCCTAAGATATTTGCGCATGTACTTGAATTGTAAATCATGAGCAATAGACATGTTTTTCATCTTTACATTTATATTCTCAACTTTATCCTCTAATGCACTCAGACGAGCATCAACATCAGATGGTTCAAAATTTGGATCATTTGTTGAGTCAGAATCCAATTCCTCAAAAATGTCATCCATATTAATGTCATCACCAGCTTCTTCATGACCACCACCACCACCACCACCTTGTTCAGGAAGTAGATCCAGCTTCATATTATTGATATTAGTATTGTTGAAAATCAGATGATGGATTGGTGCCTCATCAACCGGCATATCGACTAACATATGTGTAGCCAATACAGTCATTAAATAGGCAAAAGGAATGTCACTATGACCAGGATGGAGTCTAAACTGAAGAATGAAATGACAGATTAAGGATGATAAACAAATCTGAGTACCATTGGAAATAGCATGGATAACACGAACCATAAACGAAGTCAAGTCAGTTTTATTACCCGAACGAGGATACAGATTAGACACAGATTTTGTGGAGAATTCTGTATTTGGGTAACAAATACCTTGCGGGAAGCGCATTCCCTTTTTGTGTCCATTGAACATCCATGTTGCACAAATCTCTAGTGAGCATGCATTTTTCAGACATTGAGGGTTTATCAGTTAAGTTATGGATAGGAATACCCTCATCATTCACAGGAATATCCATAAGGGCTGAAATTAAATGACGATCAATGTCAAAAGGCCCTTCTCTAGTAGATATTTTAAAAGTTAAATTATCCTGTGAGAAAGCACTAATACATGTAAACATGGATTGGGCAATGAACCGGTATGCAGGCCCACCCTAATGTAATAAGTTAACCCAACCTACAGCTTCAAGCATAGGAAGGATATCAAAAGGTGCAATATGATTAACATCAACAGGATGTTCAACAATAACATTACGTAATCTAATATTCTTAATATATAATGGATCATCACTGGAAACAAGAAGATGACGCTTAGAGATAATGGTCGATCTGGAGGAAGAAGAAGGACCACGGGAAGTAGTTTTTCTTCCTCTAGAAGCCATTTGCAACAAGGATATCAAGGAAATAAGAAGTTGCAAAGGATTGAGAAGTGGGTTTACACAAAACAGATTTTTCAAAATCCAAACCCCAAATCTCAATGAAATTCAAAATACAAAGCTTAAAGCTTGAAAAGTAAACAATCTAGACACAAATCTGCAAGAAAAATGTCATTAGGAACACTAACCTTGAAGAACATGAAAGATGGGTTCGACAAGTTGAAGCTCAGCTCCTTAGAGAGAAAAAATGGAATGAGGAAGAAAGCAAAAATCCCCAAATTTTAAGTGATTCCCGAGTTCTACGACTGGTCGTGGATATCTACGACCGGTCGAAGAATGTCCAAAAGTTCATATTTCTTGCAAATTATACAAAAATTAGAATTCAATCTAGCAAATATTTACACTATAATACAAGTAGGCATAAATAATCATTTTAAAATGCACATGCCAAGATCAAATTTTATCTTTTTGAACCTGCTTTTATCGAGAGGTTTTGTGAAAATGTCAGCTCGTTGAACTTCGTAGGAATATATTCTAGAGATATAACTTTTTCTTCTACTAATTCCCTTATATAATGAAATCTAATGTCAATGTGCTTAGTACGAGAATGCTGAATAGGATTTTTTGAAATATTTATCGCACTGGAATTATCACAATGTAATAACATAGAATCTTGTTTAATTCCATAATCACTTAGCATTCGTTGCATCCAAACAAGCTGTGTACATGCATTATCAGCTGCGATATACTCAGCTTCAGCTGTTGAAAGTGATATAGAATTTTGTTTCTTACTAAACCAGGAAACTAGACAATTTCCAATGTAAAAACAACCACCACTGGTTGATTTTCTATCATCTAGATTACCAGCCCAATCAGCATCCGAGTACCCAGCTAATTGGACACTGGTCTCATGAGGATACCAGAGACCGAGATTTACAATACTTGCGACATATCTAATAATTCGCTTGACAGCAATCAAGTGAGATTCTTTTGGATTAGATTGATATCTTGTGCAAATACCAACACTTAGAGAAATATCAGGTCTACTAGCAGTTAAATATAACAAACTACCAATCATACTCCGATAAAGTTTTGAGTCAACATTTTTACCATTAGAGTCTTTTGAGGGTTTCAGGGTAGTACTCATAGGAGTATCGAAATTCTTGTCATTCTCAAATCCAAATCTCTTGATTAGATTTAAAGCATACTTAAATTGAGAAATGAATATTCCTTCAGGTTGTTGCTTTACTTGCAATCCAAGGAAATAAGTCAATTCCCCAACCATGCTCATTTCGAACTGTGATTTCATCAAATCTGCAAATTTAGTAGTCAAGTCAGTATAAGTTGATCCATAAATGATATCATCAACATAAATCTGCACCATTAAGATATGATCATTATGTTTTTTAACAAACAGAGTTTTATCAACAGATCCCATTTGAAAACTATGACTTAAAAGAAATTTCGTTAGTTTCTCATACCATGCCCTAGGTGCTTGTTTTAATCCATAAAGTGCCTTTTTAAGCCGTTATACATAATCAGTATTTTTGGAATCTTCAAAACCCATTGGCTGTTCAACATAGACTTCTTCATGTAAATGGCCATTTAGAAAAGCACTTTTCACATCCATCTGATAGATCTTTATCTTTCTAAAACATGCAATGGATATAAATAGTTTGATAGATTCAAGACGTGCTACTGGTGCAAAAGTTTCATCGAAATCAATCCCTTCAATTTGACTATAACCTTGTACCACTAGTCTAGCCTTATTTCTAATTATATTTCCATACTCGTCAGACTTATTTTTGAAAATCCATTTTGTTCCAATGATGTGTTTATCTTTAGGTCTTGGTACGAGATACCAAACATCATTTCTTACGAATTGGTTGAGTTCTTCTTGCATCGCAACAATCCAGTTCTCATCAGCAAGAGCTTCTTTTACGTTAGATGATTCTATTTGGGATGTAAAACATACATAATTACATATATCCTCAAATTGTCTACGGGTGCGAACACCGGTGAGAGGGTTTCCAAGAATTTGTGTGGTTGGATGATCTTTAACAGTCCTCAACTCAGAATCAGTCTGATTCGATGAAGTATCGGGTTTATCAATGATTAGTACTTCATCATTATCTGAATTAGAAATTGGCGTGTTTAAGTGATCATCAATGACAACATTAATGGATTCTTGAATCACACCGGTCCTTTTGTTCAGAACCCTATAAGCTCGACTATTTAAGGAATATCCTAAAAAAATACCTTCATCACTCTTCGTATCGAATTTTTCCAAATTTTCACAATCACGTAAAATATAGCACTTGCTGCCAAAAACTCAAAAGTATTTAACAGTAGGCTTTTTATTGAACCACAATTCGTAAGCCGTTTTATTATTATCTTTGCTAGTGTAGACTCGGTTAATAATATAGCAAGCTGTGTTGACTGCTTTAGCCCAAAGATTTTTAGAGAGCTTCATGCTATTCAACATGACATTAGCCATTTCTTGAAGCACCCTATTCTTTCTTTCTGCAATTCCATTTTGTTGTGGAGTTTTGGGAGCAGAGAATTCATGTAATATTCCTTGGTCGATACAGAACTTCTCAAAATTGCTATTCTTAAATTCAGATCTATGATCACTATGAATTTTACTGATTTGAGAAGATTTTTCAGTTTGAATCCTTTTGAAAACTTTTCTTACTTCTTCAAGGGTTTCAGATTTATCCCTTAAGAAGACTACCCAAGTGAATCTACTAAAGTCATCAACTATTACCAGAATATACTTTTTCCCATCACGACTTTCTATTCTGGTAGGTCCTATCAGATCCATGTGGAAAAGTTTGAGTGGTCTTGATATGGTATTTGAATTCACCTTTTTGTGTGAGTTCTTTGTTTGTTTGCCTATTTGGCACTCACCACATATTTTATCTAATTCTGAAGTTTGGGTAAACCTCTTACAAGTTCTCGTTTGCTCAATCAATATAAATTTCGATAATGTACATGTCCAAGACGTTTGTGCCATAAATCAGTCTCGTCTGTATGGACCATGTAACATGTTTGATTAGATGAGCTGGATTCGCTAATAATATAGCAATTTTCAGACGTTCTACGTCCAGTTGAAATTACAGAACCCTTATTGTTTAGTATTTCACAGCTTTGATTAGAAAACCGAACATTATGGTTATTATCACATATTTGAGATATACTAAGCAAGTTATGTTTTAAGCCTTCAACATATAAAACATTTTTAAACACGGGAAGATTAAAAAGTTGAACCGTACCTTGGCCTATAATCTTGCAGTTGCTACCATCACCAAATGTGACTGAACCATCAGTCATATCTTTCAGATCCGTGAATAAAGCTTTGTCACCTGTCATATGCCTGGAGCATCCACTGTCTAGGTACCACTTTGAATGACCTGTTGCTTTGAAAGCAGTGTGAACAACCAAGCAGGTAACTTTAGGAACCCATTTCATAACTGTTTTGGGTTTAGGAACATAGTTGGTCTTCTTTTGTGTATATTTGTAGGAATGGCCTATAGAGTTAGATTTTAAGAGCTCCTTGAGTAAATCAACTATCTTTTCAACTAGTGGATTTTGTTTCTGATTAAAGTTGACATGGCTGCTTCTAGGTTTTTAAAAAGTTTTTGAATTTTTAGAAAAATCTTGATAAGTACTTTTCCCTTTTGAGTTTGAGGACTCTCCTTTAACAAACATAGGAGGAGTATACTTTTGTTTAGGAGGTAGATTTTTATCATAGCCCAACCCGGATCGATCGCCACATTTTCTTGATCCGAATGATAGTTTTTCTAACTTCGGATCACCTTGGGCATATTTCCATGTGTACTTTAGACTCAGAAGAGAAGATACTTCAGTTTTAAGTTTCTCAATTTCAGATTTTAAATCAATAATTAGGGAGTTTTTGAATTCCAAATCGCATTTTGATTTTTCAAAACAATCTAAAATTTGTGATTTTTCTAAGACAAGTGATTCAAAACATTTTTTGAGTTTAGAAAACATTTCTTTTTGAAGTTTAAGTTTGACAGCAATTTTACAACTTTCCTTATATAGGGCATTGTAAGCGTCTTGAAGATCATCTTCATTTTCACATTCACTACTCAGATTTTCTTCACTTGTTGAGTCATTATCTGAAAATGTGAATTTGGCTGGAGTCATAAGAGCTTTAACCTCATTGCCCGACTCAGTTTCAGAATCTTCTGATTCAAAAGAACCTTCAGAATCAGATGATTCATCCCATGTAGCCAACATACCCTTCTTCTTGGGTTTGTCCCTTTTAGGACATCTATTTGCTAAGTGCCCATATTCTTGACAGTTGTAACATTGACTATCTTTCAAAGATTTTCGAGATTTGGGTCTAAACTTCTTTTTATCATTTGATTTTTAAAAATCAACCCTTTTCTTGCTTTTGAAAATCTTGTAAAATTTCTTAGATAAAAGATCCTCGCTAGCCGGTCCATAGTCCAAGTAGCACGCATCGGAATAAAATGCGCCGACTTCGTCAGATGATCAACGACAACCCGGATGGTATCGTGACCAAGCTGAGTCCTTGGTAAGCCAACAATGAAATCTGTCGATACATGCTCCCACTTCCATACTAGAACGCTCAACGGCTGCAAGGGACTAGGGGGTCTCTGGTGATTGGCCTTGACAAGCTGGCATGTGTCACACTCGGCCACAAAGCTAGCAATCTGGCGTTTCATCCCCGACCAAAAATACTGCCTCCTCATATCACGATACATCTTCATGGAGCCCGAGTGAATAGTAAGTCTTGATCGGTGTGCCTCGGTCAACAGATCATGACCCAACTTTGGCACTTCCAGGACACACAATCGGCCTCTGAAGCGTAATCCACTATCGGAACCAATCTGCCAGTCTGACTGCTCCACGGATGCAGCCTCTACTCGGTACTCCTAAAGTACTCATCCGTCTGCTGAGCCTCAATTACCCTAACCACCAAAGAGGGTTGAATTGATAAGCTCGAAAGCTGAACAATGGAAGAGTGCAGACCAAACTCAAAGTCAAACTTCGAAACATCCTCGAGCATCTGCCACTGTTGAACCATCATCTGAGCCACCAGGCCTCATGGTTGACAGCTGAGCGCATCCACTACCACGTTCGCCTTACCCGGGTCGTACTGAAGGTCGAAATCCATCGCCTCTAATGCAGGTTCAACTCAGACTACGAAAATAGATATTTCAAGCTCTTATGATCCGAGAAGAGCTCGAACCTCACCTCATATAGATAATGCCTCCACACCTTCAGTGCGAAGACAACCGCTGCAAGCTCCAAATCATGAGTGAGATAATTCAACTCATGGACCTTGAGCTGGCACGAGATATACGCCACTAGCTTCCCATGCTACATCAGTACAACACCCAAACTAACTCTAGAGGCATCGGTAATTACAATGAGGAAGAGTGAGAACAAGAGAGGACATGAGGCGGTCCTTCAACTCCAAAAAATACCCCCTCACAAGCGTCACTCAAGACAAACTTGACACCCTTACACGTCAACCGAGTCAGCGGTGCTGTAATACGAGAGAAACCCTCGATAAACCGATGATAATATCCCGCTAGACCAAGGAAGCTATGGATCTCGGACGCGTTCGTGGGCTGGCCCCACTAACACACTGCATCAACCTTTGACGGCTCCACAGCGACACCCTCCCTCATCACCACGTGACCGAGGAATCACATCTTCTTGCCAAAACTCGCATACAGCTGGTGGGCATGAAGGGTCTCCTTGAAAAGGCCTAGCTATATGTCCTAGAGGGGGGGTGAATAGGACAATGCCAAATAAAACTTATAACAGTGGAATTAAAAAGAATATGATAGCCAAAATAAATCACAATGCAAGAAAGTAAAATAACCTCAAAATTCAAATCTTGAGAGGTTGATACAAATGTTGTTCTAAGGACAACCTTACACCAAAAACCAGAGTTTATGGTAGGACAACCTTATTTTTAGAAAGATCTTTGTATCAAATCTCAAACCAAAGAGGAATACAGAAATAAATACAAACTGAATTGAAATAAATTGTAATCACAAATGTATTGTTCTAGGGACAGCTATACACCATAAAAATGGCAGGGCAACCTTGCTGCAACAACTTTTAAAGGAAATTGAATATCAAGCTCATAAAGGAATAGCAGAAAATAAATTCTAAACTATTACAAAATTCTCACAATGCTTGAATTAAATGATTACAGCATTCACCACCATACATACATCCCACAAAAGAATAATTAAAGATCAGAAGTATAAATCATTCAACCACAACACAAGGGATTATAGTGGTTCACCTGTGGGTTCACCAACTGTTAAACAACAGCCACACAGAATGCTACTCCACTCCTAATATCCTCACACAGGGGATATTAGCGTTCACTAACAAAATAGGTTTTCCCAGGTTCACCCAAAACCTTTACAATTGTGTCTTTGTCTGTGGGCTTACACAATTAAAAACCCCACTTCGAGTTTTCCGGCTCTCCTCGGATAACCAATACAACAAGATTTTTCTCAAATCTTGAAAGAAACTAAAATAGAAAGGAATTTACAATTAAATGAAAAATACCGATTATCTCCTTCGTTGTAGTAGCCGGTAGAACCAAATCGAGTAGATGATTGAATGTCCAAGTTCAATGTCCAAGACTCAATTACAATGGTTCTAATTCTAATAGATTTTAAATTAAACCAAATAGGGCTTGCCTTAATTGATTTTGATTCCAAAGAAAGGGAATAACAATTCCTCTTATCAAATTAGATTGGAATAGCGAAACAAAATCAATTAAATAAAGCTAAGGAAAGAGAATATTAAATAAGCACACTTAGCTTAGATGGAGCACAATATTATCTCTCAGAAGTTCGACGAAGATTGGCTTGAATGGATTAATTAATTTGATGATTTCTTTTGAGATTCGTGCACTATTTATAGGTGAGCGGATCGCGTCTTCGACTGGTCTAGGGAGCTCTTTGACTAGTCGAAGCAATAATGAGATATTTGAAAAATCGGCGCGATAAGCTTTAAGTTCTTCGATCGGTTGAAGGTCTCCTTCGATCGTCGAAGGTCTCCTTCGATCGTCGAAGAACCTGAAAAACATCATTTGGATTTTGAGTTGAAGATTTTCGATCGTTGAAGATGCGATCGACACTGTTCCTTCAATCGGTTGAGCATTCTGGACTAGTCGAAGCCTAACAGATTTTATCCGAAATTTGTAACAAACTCACTACTGATCGAGGAATTTCTTGGACTGGTCAAAGCAACTCTAGGACTAGTCGAAGAAGGCCTAGGACTAGTCGAAGAACAGACCAAACTTATGTAAAATAAACATTCGATTTTTGTATCCAAAGTGACCTACTTCTAAGGTCAACCTAAGGTCAGTCAAACCTCAACCATGAAGTAAGCACATTGAAACATTAGGAACTAGTGACCCTGAAGTATGAGCCTTGAAGTCTTGATGTAGTTCAATCTTAAAATCTTGATGTAGCTCAATCTTGAAAGTGTCTTGAGTTCTTTACAAACTGCCTTGTACTCTTCTTGAAGTCTTGCAGCTTGAGTCTTGTCTTGTGAACAGTTCTTACATTCAAGATTGATCCTTGTACTTGTGAGCTTTGCTTGTTGTGAGCTTAGCTTGTTCATGAATGTTGATCCTTGAGAGAGCTTCACTTATGCAAGTTATATATAACAGTGATTTTGGCACCACAAATTTGACAATAGACATGGATATAAACTATAGCACTTACACTCCTGCACAATCTGCAAGTGCTCAACATGGTCCTCCCCGGTCCTCGAATATACAAGAATATCATCGATTAACACCACCATGAACTGATCGAGGAACGGCCAGAAGACCTCGTTCATTAACTGCATAAATACGGTGGGCGCATTGGTCAGTCCAAATGACATGACCAGGAACTCAAAGTGACCGTAGCATGTCCGGAAAGCCGTCTTTAGATGTCCTCCTCTCAGACCTGAATCTGATTGTAACCGGAGCGCAAGTCTATCTTAGAAAAATACTATGCACCTTGCAACTGATCGAACAGATCATCAATACGGGGAAGTGGGTATCGGTTCTTGATAGTGACTCTATTGACCTCGCGATAATCCACACAGAGCTGCAACGAGCCATCCTTCTTCTTCACAAACAATACCGGGGCTCCCCAAGGCGAACTGCTGGGATGAATGAAACCCAACTCTTGAAGCTCATCCAACTACTCCTATAGTTTTCTCAACTCCAATGGTGTCATTCGGTAGGGGACCTTCGAGATAGGCGCAGTACCAGGCACCAAATCAATCTGGAACTCAATCTGTCGATGTGGCGGTAAACCCAGGTTCTCTTAGAACACATTCAGGTACTCACAAACAACTGGCAGCTGCTCAATACACCTTGCCACAAAAGCCAAGAAACTAGACAATGGCTCTTCTCTGGGCTCAATGACGAACTGGAACACTGACAAGCTAGGAATGTGAAACGTAACTATCCTCGCGGCATAGTCCAAGATGGCATAATACTCCGCAAGCCAGTCCATACCCAAGATAACATCAAAACCTGCCATCGACATCATGAACAGATCAACGGGAAGGAACATCTCAATCACTAACACTGGGCAAGAAGGGCAACAATGACTCAATACTACAGACTTCCTCAAGGGAGTAAAAACTACCAAGGCCTCAGATGCGGACTCCGATGGAATACCGTTCCATCGGTAAAACTACTCGGCCACGAAAGAATGGGAGGCACTAGAATTAAATAAAATAGGGCAATGCAAGCAGAAATAAGAAGAGTACCCTCGACAACTCCACCAGTCGATGACTACAGGTCCTGGCCCTGTGCCTGCTACGCAGGATAGAATCGGCCATGAGCTGGCAAGGGAAGCAAGCAAGAAGACTGCGGATCCTAAGTCTCCGCCTGCTAAGCTACGATACATACTCGACCCAGGGACTGAACATGTGGATATCCCCTCTGCTGTTGCTGCTACTGTGGCCGTTGGGGAGGTCTACCTAGCTACCTCTGCTGCTGAGGAGGAGCCCTAGGAGCAGGGGCTGGAAGCTGCGCATGATACGTATGCTGCTGCTGAGGAGGACAAGGAGGAGCCAACTGCGGTGGCCTCTACTACTACAAGGGGAGAGGGAAATCTCACCTCCGATGCCCAGTCTACCCATAATCATACTAAACACTGAAAAAAGGGCTAGACAATGGAGCGGCTGGCTGCGCTGATGATGATGAAGCTGTTGTCTGAGCTACAAGTTATCTAATCTCGGATCTGCCCCTCCATCTCTGCTGATGGGAACTGCCAGCTGATGCTCTTCTCTTCTGATCTCCACTGGAACTCTGCTCTCGAGATCTCTGGGTCATAGCCCAGTCCTCCTCATATACCAAGGCCCTGTACACAGCCCCACCAAACGTCCTTAAACAATGGCCCACTACTTGAAGGTGGAGAGCGGGACGCAAACCGCTCTGAAAACGGTGAGCTCTCATACGAGTCGACACGAGGCTATTGTCTCGTCTTTAATGGGCCAGCCGGCCGCAAAGGAAACGTGTGCGGCGATCTTTCTCTCATCTACTAGTGAGATGAGTTTCACTAGCATGTACCACACCACGTTCTATTCCCATAATATGAGCCATAACATCCACATCGACTATGGCTTCCTGCCTCCCCAAAGGGATAATAAACTGAAGAGGCTCCAGTGGTAAGTTCTGTATGTGGGCATAGAAGGCTCGCATGGTACCTTTGCTCACATGAGCCTTTCCTTCGAATATGGGACCCCACCCGCTCTCCAGAAGAAGGTTAATCAGTGGATACAACCCGAATAATTTCTCATTAACATGAGCTTCAAATATGACTTTATGATCACGAAACATACCAAGTTCAATGCTCGCTAGTAGCGACCTTTCTAACAGGATCCGAGGATCGAGGTCCCATTTTGACCTTCGCTCGGCACTTGCTCTAGTCTCGACATCCATCCTCATCCTAGAGCGACTTGGACGGCTAGGCCCGGGCTCATATGGGGCCGCTCTCTTCTTTCCTATAAGGGAAAGGAAAGTTGAGATAGAGAAAATGGCGGTGACTAGTTCAAAGAGTGTCATGGAGGTAGAAAAGCTTAGAGAATGAAGTGGATTGGAAAGTTTGAGAGTTATGAGACATAAAAATGTGAGTTTTGTGCTCAAATGAGGGGGAAATAAGGAAGATGGAGAGTTATAAGAGGTAGTTTTAGGGTAATGGTGGTGGATGGGTGTAAGATGTGGAAGAAAATGGAAGCTTTGAGTGTATGGGAAAGAAAATTTGAGAGGGAAAGAGGATTTGTAGAGGTTTGGGGGTGTTGGAGGGTTAAAAGTAGGTTGAAATGAGCAAAAGGGGAAAGAGGGGGATTAAATGGGTGGTCCCACACGTGGGAGGGCCCCACATGAATGGTCGGTCGGCGGTGCGCCACCGCCGGTGCGGTGCCGGCTCGCCCCACTGTGGTAGAGGGCGGTGCGCCGCCGCCCGTGCGATGCCGCTGCGCCCCCCTTGGGTGTCCGGCGGTGGCTCCACCCTAGGGCGGTGGCCACCCCCTCCCGGGATGCCGAATACGTGTGAGGGACCCCCTGGGCCCCACTGGATTTTGTAGTTTGGGTCCTTAGGCCCGCAGGGTGTTCTTTCTCAGTCCAATAAGCATGTATTCGCGCCTTTTAGCTTGTTTCAAGTTTGGGATTCACTGACTTATAGTTCAAACCTGTCGATTGATGGCCTAAAAGGGACTGAGATTAATTCACATGATCTAAGACGCGTACGGGCTATACTACAATGGTCAATCTCACCCGTTGGTGAAACTTTGGGATCTTACGATCATTTCTACATTTCATCACCCCCTTCCTAAGTCAGAATACGTTAGAGTGAGTCATGTTACCTATAACCCAAGTCCAGTTTAATCCAAATCATGCTCTGACACCAACTTGTAACGCCCTAGATTTCAAGGGTTGAGCAAAGCTCTACTCCTAAGATTCAGCACATCACTTCCGCAACATGGATAATGATGTTTAGATGTCGTCCATACCAATGCATTAACATGAGTGGGATTACACTAAAACAACATAGCATACTCCAGAGATAATATAATTAAATAAGTGGAAGTCTGACATATATGTATTAAACTAAGTAGGAAGTTCTCAATCTCCAGAGTATGATAATGTAACAGGGTTTAATATATACAAAATTTATTGTAAAATAGACAAAATGGGAAAATGTAAGATGTCTAACTAGACAAGTCTCCCAGTAACCCAGCGAAGTAGCTCTAGGTCTACATAGACCCGCCTAAAAGCTAACAGTAGGAGAACTCCTCCTCCTCCTCGTCCATGAAATCCTGCTCTGCCTCATGGACCTCATCATCACCTGCATCTAAACCAGTGTATCTAAGGAAGTGTTTTCTTTAACCATATCAACCTTCCTAATTTCCAAGGCTCCGACCTTTCTAGTCAATGCAACGAATTTTGCATTAAGGTCGTCTTCCTCTCTTAGGACATACATCCCCACTTTCTCTCTAGGAATGGGTCTAATTTGGTCTGGTTTAGCAGAGACATCCTACATCTGCCTATTCTCTACTAACATGTCTAGAAAATCCCAAGCCTCATTATGATCTTTGTCAAGAAAGGTTACACCATACATCATCTCTATGAACTGATGGGTATCCATGGTAAGCCCCTTTCGGAACGCATCAATCACATGTCATCGTTCGTAATCATGATGTGGACAAGTAAGTAGGTCTTTGAAGTGCTCCCAAGCTTGAAAAAATAGATCATTCCCCTTTTGGGAGAACGACATGATTTCCTATTTAAGTGCATTTATTTTGTGCTCGGGAAAGAATTTTTTTCAAAAACTCTCTACTTAAGGCTTGCCATGTAGTGATGGTATTAGGTCTTAGAGAGTTGAGTCATGCTTTGTCCTGATCCTTTAGAGAAAATGAGAATAACCTAAGCTTAAGTGCATCCCTATTGCCATTGTTTACTTGTAATGTTGCAATTACTTCCTCAAAGTCCTTGAGGTGCAAGTATGGGCTTTCAGAATCCAAGCCATGAAATTTAGGAATCAATTGAATCACATCTGATTTAAAATCAATGCTCTCAGTGTGAGCAGGGAACAATATGCAAGATGGTAAAGCTAATCTCTCAGGGTGTAGACGTTCATGTAAAGTTCGTGGTTGGTTTAACACATTCGTATGAACTTCATTCTCATCCTCGAGAGGAGGATTAGGTTAATTTTCTTTGTTTAGATTTATAGTTGGATCTGGCAGATTTGGATTTAGATTATCAACTGGGTCTACCATGGAATACAAGTGATGTTGAGTGCCTCTTTTAAGTGAATGATCAAGGCTTGGAACTAGTCCGCCTTTGGAAGAGAGTCGATTGTTTTGATCCCTACTCCAATGAGACATAAACCATCTACACCACACAACAAATACCACTAATTCAAATAGCAAGTATGATACTTAAAAAAAAAAAACTTAACCAACAACCCAGGCGGCAGGGTCGACCATGAGGATTCAATCCACAAAGCAAAATAAATCAACAACCTAGAAGGCAGAGCCGCCCATAAGGGTTCAATCCACAAAGTAAAATAAATTAACAACCCAGGTGGCAGGGCCAACCATGAGGGTTCAATCCACAAAGCAAAATAAATCAACAACCCAGGCGACAGAGCCCGACCATAAGGGTTCAAACCACAAAGCAAAAATAAAAAATAAATCAACAAAAGTAAAACTAATGCAGAAATTAAACTATGTTAATCTAGAAAATAGATTCAACGGATGATCTTTGTGATCAAACAACAACTTTAGGACAACTATAGCACGTGGGTGATAAAATCTCAAGCAGGGCAACCTTAAGTCACAATTAGAGCTTAAAAGACCCAACTGAATTTACTTTCAAAGAAAAACAAAAAATCTACAGAAATTTTGGAGGGTTTAGAAGAGAACTTACCTTAGAAAAGAACTTACCTTAGCTAGCTTGCACAGATCTAATCTATCTCAGTCTCTCCCCAGAAACGGTGCTAAAAACTTGATTGTTTGCCTTCAAGTGCAAAGGTTCGTAAGTAATATCCCATGAATAGAGGGTCGATCCTACAGGGAGATGAATTGCGAGAAGGAGAAAATCAAATGCAAAACAAACAAAGTACTAAAAATTAAACTGATGATTTGATTTTGGGAGTTTTGAATGGATGTAATTCAACTAAATTAAAACAATACCCAAACTTCAAAGTTTCACACATAGGTTAATGTTCCAAAATCATGATGATTTGGATAACACAACTAAGATCCAAGCACTATGGTCGGCCTAATCAGAAAATAAAACAATTTAAACATTTTAAATAAATAATATAAAAGATTAGAAAATTATGGACTTGCACCATTGATATATATTCTCAAGTGCCAGTGATTTTAAGAATTCATATCTATATGATAATGAATATCAAAGAAATGTAACAGGTTGAGAACCTCTTCTATCTAGAAAATCTAATTGATGGGTAATCCTAGCCATCAATTTAGATTTCATATGATAGAAACATATGGATCTTACATGATGATCAAAAACTAAACCTAAACAACAGATAACATACATTCACCATTCTTCTCATCATTAAAATAATCAATCATCATAACTATGAAAACATTAAACCAATGTGCTTCCCTTCTAGCTTGGGCTAGATGGAACTTAGAAAAACATAATTAAATTACAAAATACAAAATCAACAAGAAAAAAATAAATGCAAATAGAAAAGATCTAAAAGAAAAAAATAATTTATAAAACTTTAATAAAATTGAAAACTCTCTAAACACCTTAAATCTTGCTCTTGAATGCTTTGAATGATGCTTAGGAATGCCCTAGGAAGCCCTATTTATAAGTGGAGAATTACAACTTTCGCACCTAGTTGGAAAACTCTAGAAACCGCCTCAAATTTACTCAGTTTGCTAAAATAGACTTCACTCTGCGTAGTTTTCCAAAATAAACTTTAGAGTTTCAGAATACTCTTTTTCAGGACAATTTCAGGATTCTTCACTTCAAATCTTTAATTCTCTTTATTTCTCACTTGGTTTTCTTGGATCTTTGGCATGTGAATTCTTTAATCTTGTTCTCCTAAGATCCATCCCTTGCCTTGGTGATCTTGAGCATCGAATCCATGCTTTTAGCACCCTTTTCAACCTAAGGTCTTAAATTCACCTTGTAACACATACATGAGTAAAATAGAACATTAAGCTGATTCATGTTCATAAAACTAAGATATAATTAGGAGAAATTATACAATATTTGAGTCTCAACACCTGTCAGGGTTTGTTTGGGTAGATGAGGCTTAGTTTACCTTTTAAGTATGATAGTATGCCTTCATCTTGATGAGTCTTGAACTTGTTGTCTTCTATTTGAGGCTCACTTAACTAACAGACTTATCATTCATGTATATTGACAAACAGGGCACTTTCAATCTCCCCGTTTGTCAATTACATGACAAAACAACTAACAAACCCTAGATATTATATTCGACTCAAGTTACTATAGATTTTCCTTGTTACAACTCGATTACAAACTTGATATGACTTGAATTGCTTGTAGCTCCCCCTTTGTACATACTCCCTCTAACTTCCTGCATTTTAAGATTTGTAAAGACACAATAACAACCACACACATTTGGTGGGAGGATGGTTCTCCCCCTTTTTGTCAGTCATTGGCAAAGGGTTAGCAATATAAGACATATGCCTAAATAATTGAAGTGTGGAATTTAGCAAGCATATTGGAAGATAGGGATAAGGTTCACATAAGTTCATATAAAGATGGAGTGCAGATTTAGAACAAGATGTGAAGTAACATGCCATAAATATAGATATACCAAAAAGAGGTGAAAGCATGTACTGGAAAAAAATATCATCATTCAGCCAACAAAAGAACTACCCCAAGCATAGGTAGATTCATAATCCAGAAGCCCTTAGCATAATCATCCAAAAAAATAGCATCATTCACAATCCAAAAGCCCAACTTGGGCACATACATCAAATCAAACAGTATAGAAAAAAATTTTAGTGCCAAGCATTTGATAGACGGATGTATACATATATATGCTAATCAGATTAACCAGAACATCCAAAAAGATGTATGATGTTACTAGCTAATCTTTCGGATATGATGGGGCACCCACATAAGGGGGGATATGATCATGTTGACTCAGAAACAGCTCCGTAATGTGTTCTCTAGTGTGTTGGAGGGCTTCGAGTCATTGTTCAATACCAGTTAGTCGACTTTCGCATTGTTTGCTATGCTCTTCAATGATGGATTGACCATTAAGAAGGTGCCTGATGAGATCATTTTGTCGCAAGAAGTTATGAGTACTTACTGAATCTGGACTTTGTGGAAGCACTGGCATACAATAGGATCCATTGGTAGTTGGCACAACAATATTCTAATCCTCATCTCCTTCAAGTTCTTAATCATGTAGGTTGGTAGGTAGATTTAGGAAAAGAATGTTTTCTTGAGTGAAACGAATCATTGGACAAAATGGACCATGTGTAAGGGGCACCCCTAGGAATCTTGATCATTTACAGATAAGGCTCAGAAATGGAATTGTTGTATGATGTTTTCCTTCGACGACAAGAATCAGTTAATGCAAAATGAGATTTGGCAGACATATTTGAATACCTTGTCAAACATCATACAAGATGTTAAGTGTATATGGGAGTTCATTTCCAGTAACTTCACACGGATATACATTTGTACTGAGAATGTTGTGAAGAATTAGAAATGTTGCGTCCAAATGCTCAGAGCGAGAAGAGAGTTTTTCTCATTTTTGGCAATTGTTACGCCATTACACAAGGACCGGGTTTTTTCTCCCTAAACTCCTAGAGCGTTTATATTTCTTGTACAGACTGGTTTGCCAATTACCTCAGCTCTTAGGAGACATCCCAACATCACAGGAGTGATTCGTTTAGTCGTGTTTTTAAAAGTGATGCGTATAGACCCAGAGTTATTATGAACAATGTGAAATGATTACAGAAATTGGTGCACAAGATCATATTGAACCTCACCATCTAGGTTTAGGATGTTATGCCACCCAATCATGCCAAGCAGCAAATCAACCCCATAGGGTTCTATGCATCTAAAATCCACTACCCACTCAAAGACTGTATCTTTGGCTTGAAATGTCCTTGGTAGGAGAAGAGATGGAGATATGATCACCCAGTTTTATTTTCTTCTCTTTGATGGATTCTGTTCAAGCTAGGGCCTTCCCTTTATCCTTAGCCATAATATGTTGGCAAAATTTGTTAGGAACAATAAAAAATTAAGGATTAAAAAAAAAAAAAACCCTAAATCCAACTTCGATGATCCTAGTAGGAATCCTAAAACAAAAGCTATGAGAGTTTAGAATCCAAATATGATACCTGACCACAGTAGGGCACAAAACGCTGGAGAGAAAATGAGTGAAAAGCAATCACCGGAGCTCCAAGATGAGTCGGGAGTCGAACGGAAGCAAGAAGAAGATGAAAAATGAAAAATCCTACCCGTGCAGTATATATAGACCCAGATACTTTGATTCCATCGATGTATGTTCGATGCCATCAAAGAATGAACTTCGATGACATCGAAACACTTTCGATGTCATCGAATAGTGTCCGGTTAGGTTAGTGAGATTCGAGGGGTTTTTTATGTAGTGAGATTCGAGGGTTTTTTTTAATGCAATTGAGTAGTATTCGATACCATCGAACTACGTTCGATGCCATCAAATTGTCTTCGATTCCATCGAAATAGTCTTGAAAAAAAAAATTACCAGTTTAGCTCGCACTAACCTATTCTCAGAGATGTACACATAAATTTACCAATAAATTAGTATTTTGTACATCCAAAAAGAAACAAAAAAAAATATAAACATATATTTAAAAAGAATGAAGGGGCCATAGTTCCTCAAATATGAAAATTAAAGAAAATAGGCCACTTAGGTTTAAACCGTGCACACTCCAATAGATTTTTGGAGATCTCCAAATCTATTGGCATCCAGTGGTTTCGTTAATATATCGGCAAGTTGTTACTTGGTAGGCACATACTCCAACACAATAATGTTTTCTTCTATAAGTTCACCTATAAAGTGGTGTCGAATGTCAATGTGCTTTATTCTTGAATATTGGACTGGATTTTTTTTAATATTAATGGCACTAATGTTATCACAAAATAGTGTCATTCTGAAATGTTCAATACCATAATCCAACAACATTTTCTTCATCGAAAGAAGTTGTGCACAACAACTACCGGCTACAATGTATTCAGCCTCGGCAGTAGACAAAGATATTAAGTTTTTTTTCTTGTTATACCAAGATACAAGACAATTGTCGATGTAAAAACAACCACTGCTAGTTGATTTACGATCATCAATATTCCCGGCCCAATCAGCATATGAGTACCCAACAATGATGGTAGATGTATTAAATGGGTACCACAAGCCGAAGTCGGTAGTCCCAGCCACAAACTTAATAATTTTTTTAACCGCAAATAAATGTGATTCTTTAGGATCAACCCGAAATCTAGCGCATGCACCTACGCTAAAGGCAATGTCTGTCCGACTCGCTGTTAGGTATAGTAAGCTCCATATCATGGTGTGGTACAAGTGTTGGTCCACACTCTTGCCATTTTCATCTTTGGAAAGTTTGAGTGTAGTGCTTATGGGGGCACGATGGGTACAGTCATATTCAAGTCCAAATATTTTTACCAATTCCTTCGCATATTTGGACTGGCATATAATGTCATGCACCAAATCCGAAAATCGAGCTCACAAAATTCTCGATCGTTGAATCCAGTGCCAACAGCCTCCGTAGTACCCCATTCTCGGCTCCCAACATGCATATGGTAGATTCCGATCCTAGGATCCTATAAGGAGGATTTTCCAAAGTACATTTGTCTCGTAATAAGCATAACCACAAGTTTACCCAAATCACAAAGGCAATATCATCATCACATATCCACTAACATAAACATTTGAATACAGTGCTGAAAGGGAAATACATATGTCGAATTCAAAGCTCCAGAAGACCGTTGCACACTCCATGCTCAATGCTGCTGCAACCTAATGCCAAGTATTCCATACAATGTCATAAAGAGTCAAGTATTAGATGCCAAGGATGCAATGCAATATGCAAATCCTGACGAGCCACGAATACCATCAACCACATCTAGGTCATACATCAAGCCTGCGAGTATCGCGTGATCATGTGGGGATAACTCCGTCTCACAAGGAGTCCCATAAACATCTCAGCCCAATGGGATCTCCCTTAATCAATCATCCATCACAACATGCATACGAATGATGGGGGTCCACAGAAGGACGGCGGATCAAATCCAAATATCAAGATAAGCTCACTTATTTAAAAATGTATCACGATAGTTAAGGAAAGAATCCAACTTATAACCACCACAACATCAGACGATGTAACCGATGTGAGACAAAGTTTTGCCTTCACTGTGTGCACAGTAGCCTGCCAGCACAGTAGCCTGCTAATCACTGGTAGCTCGCCCAGGCTCCTCAGGCCCCGCTCACATCAGTGTCTGCCCACGTGCGCCCACCCACATGTGATCACAGTGATGGAGCGTCATAATATCCCCCACCGAAGGCAGATCCGAGTCTAAGTGCAATAAGTGGGCTTCCTTACCCTCTCTATCAAGCAATAAACTGGACTTCCTATAGGCCCAATATATACACAAGGTGGCTCCAAGGTATAGGTATCATGATGTTATGCTGTCACATACTCATAATCAGTATTGATAACCGGCACTGATAATTAGCCTCAACAATCGGAATCGGCCAAATAAGGCCTATGAGAAGGTCACGATGTGGACATTAAACCATCATTGCCCAACAATGTGGCCATTTAACCAACATTGCTCCCAAGGAGTAGCCCATACAAGGGATTCATACACAACTTAACAAGCCATACATACCGCTGGGCCTCAACCATGGGCCTTGAATACATCACAATGGGCCTTGCCAAATGGGTTGAAAATACATCACAATAAGCCTCATCATATGGGCCAGGAATACATCACAATGGGCCTTAAACACGGGCTGAATACACATCAAAATGGGCCTCGAATACGGGCCGCATATACATCACATTAGGCCTCGACAATCGGCCTCGATAATCGGAATCAACAATCGGCCACAACAATCAGAATCGATCAATAATTGGCCTCGATGATCGGAAACAATCGAAATCGACACTCAAAATCGGTCTCGATACTCGGCCTCGACAATCGGAATCAGCTTATACAATCGGACTCGACAAATCGAAATCAACCTTAATACTCAGCCTCGACAATCAGAATCGGCCTATTCAATCGGCCTCGACATACGAAATCGGCCTCGTCAATTTGACTCGGCCTCGATGATTGGCCGAACAAGGCCAAAGGGAAGGTCACAATGTAGACATTAAACCATCATTACCCATCAATGTGGCCATTTAACCAACATTGCTCCCAAGGAGTGGCCCATACATAGAGCCAAACATATAGTGGGCCCATAGCCTCGCGCAAAGGTCTAATATACATCGTAATGGGCCTCATCATATGGGACAAAATACATCACAATGGGCCTAATCGTTTGGGCTGGAGGTACACCACAATGTGCCTAATCGTATGGGCCGGAGATACATCACAATGGGCCTAATCGTATGGGCCGGAGATAAATCACAATGGGCCACGACCCATGGGCCCCAGCATATCATAATGGGCCGCAACCCATGGGCCTCATATACACGACAGGTGGGCCCTGCACATCGGTCTCATCTGCATCAAATGGGCCACGCTTCATGGGCCTCAGATTCAAGCCGGTGGGCCCCATCATATCGGCCCTAAATACAAGGCAAGTGGGCCCTATCACATGGGCCTCAAATATACATTACAAGTGGGCCTCAAATATACATCACACAGGTGGGCCTCAAATAGGCTTGGACCACCCCAAAATCATTTCACTAATTGTAGGTGTAACATGTGTATCACTGTACACTGTCATTCGATAGGGCACGTGGCCCACTAATGATGATCGACACTATCCAAGGATTGTCCAAGTAAATTAGCACCATCAAACATTATCTCTGTAAGTTAGCACCGTTCAAACATTGCTTATGTAAATCAGCACATATCCAAACATTATCCATGTAAATCTACACCATTCAAACATGTCCGGCACTGTCCGGCACTGCCTAAACGGAGTGGATGAAATAAATACATCTTGGTGTGTCCACCATCTAGAACTGCTAGATAGTGTGCATACACCACATATATCAAGGTGTGGCCCACAAAATTGCTGACGTGCAGGGCAACAGCAGCTGCCCGCTACACGGGACCCAGTGGATGGACGGCTTGCATATACAGTACATCATAGAGGGGCCCACACAAGTAGACGGTGTGGATTAAACCCATACATTACAGCTGGGGTCCACGCGTCCAAAACGGACAGACAGCGTGGATGATACACATGTCGTGGTGGTCCCACGTTTTAGACAGTGTGCATCAAAACCACACATTAAGCAAAGGTGGGCCACATCCTCTAGATGGATTGATGGTTTTGATATAACAAATACCTCCTGATCAGCCCACCATCCTGGACAGATGGACGATGGGGGGTTAAATACATCAAGGTGGGCGTCTACACATGCACCATCCAGATGGACGGTGCAGATAAAACTCATACATCCTAGTGAGGTCCATGCGGTGTGGCCCACCAGAGATTGATCGGCTACAGATGGAGTGGTGGGACGCATGCTTCATGTGGGTCCACGTGGTGTGGCCCACATAAGATATATATATATATATAATATCATTTATATTATATAATTATATAATTTATATATTTTTTTTATTTTTATTTTTAACTGCAACCAGTGTCCAGATAGATGGACGCTGGATGAGATACATGCATCGATGTGGCCCACCGTCCTATCCATGGACAGTGTGGAGCAACGCATCATGATAAGGTGGGCCCCACACATGACTACAATAGCTAAATAGCCGGTTTGCACCAGCCAACCACGTCCAAATGAATGGACGGTTGGGATAAAACACACATATATCACATGGTACCAACGTCCACGGATTAGACAGTGTAGAATTAGATATGCATCATAGTGACCCATATAACAGTGGACGGTGTGGATCTCACACGTTATGAGAGGTGGATCCCACAAACTGCTGCCGTCAGCAGCAGCTAAATAGATGCACGGCATGGATGAAACCCTCATCACGGTGGTCACGTCCTGGACAGACAGTCCAGATACACCACATACCTCATGATGACCCACAGACCTTGCTGACGCTGTACAACAGTAGCAGGAGGTGCGATCTACAAGGGTGGATGGTCTGGATGATGAGACCCAACTTGCTGACGCTACCAACAGCATATGTGCTAGATAGGACCCACCATCCAGGGTCTGGACAATGTGGATCTATCACGCATCCAAGTAGGTCCACATGAGAGTGGCCCACAGAGTCTTGGATTTGCTAATATTTGTGTTTCCATTCATCCAGGCCTGTCCTCAACGGACAGCCAGGTGGGCCCTGATGGACGTGGCAGCGACATGGGCCCCGTTTGGTGGACGGCTTGGATAATATACATGCATCATTGGGTGGGCCACACATTAAAAGGAGAGAGAGAGAGAGAGAGAGAGAGAGAATAGGAGGGACCCTGCCACTATGGGCCCCTCCTTGATACAAAATATATATCAAGATGGGTACCACCATATGTGCGCCCTCAAATCACAAAATCAACGGTAGAAAATCATAAAAAACACCCACCTATGCTTCTTCTTGGACTTCTTCTTTCATTAACACCTCCTAGAGCTCCTAAGGATCATGATTCAAGGGTTAAGATGAAGTTTGGATGGTGGAGATGGGAGGTAGGAAGTGGGCCACACTAGCTCCTCTCCTAAGGAAGCCATGGATGATTCTCTCATTTTGGGGGTTACTTAAGAAAATGGAGTGAAGAAAGAAAAAGAGGAGTGATGTAAGAGAGAGAGATGGGTGATGGATGGAGTGATGGATGATGGGTGATGGGTGGTATGGGTTGTGTAAGAGAGAGTTGACTTGGGAAATGGCTTGTGTACTTGGGGATATGATGGAGTGATGGGTTGTACTTTGATTGATTGATGGGATTGATTCAACATTTGGTAGAGATTCTCTTGTGCGGCATTTTTCCTTGAACTGATGCGGGCCCACATCTCTGGTCCGAGTATCGCCTCGACGTGCGAGATGCGGCGTTGGAACCACGGCGACGGCGCGGTCGCAAGGGTACAAGTCTCGGGTCGAGCCAACTCTAGAACACGAGAAATGACTCAGGATCACGTGTAAACTACAATAACAGATCGCGGGTCGTCGAAATTCGACCGGGAGAACCACGGAGGCCTACGGAACGGTACGGGCTAGGATACGGGTCTTACATATAAAGACCCCATTTTGCATTTGTTTCACTTGTAACCTCAGAAAGAAATTAAGCTCACCAACCATGCTCATTTCAAATTCTGATTTCATTAAATCAATAAATTTATGAATAGTATCTTCACAAGTGGATCCAAAGACTATGTCATCCACATAAATTTGGGTAATCAGTAAGGTATTCCCGATCTTGTGTAAACAATGTTTTATCAACACTCCCCTTACAAAAGTGGTGGCCAAAAGAAAATGAGTCAAATGCTCATACCATGCTCGGGGTGCTTGCTTAAGACCATAAAGCGCTTTACTCAATCGGTATATGTGTTGAGGATGTTTGGGATCAAGAAATCTATTTGGTTGTTCAACATATACTTATTCCTCAAGTACATCATTGAGAAAGGCACTTTTCACATCCATTTGAAATAATTTGAAATGCAATGCACATGCAATGGACATGAGAATCCTTGTAGACTCAAGGCATGCTACAGGGGCAAAAGTTTCATCAAAATCAATGCCCTCAATTTATGAGTAGCCTTACGTTACAAGTCTAGCCTTGTTCCTCACTACATTCTCAGATTCATCAGACTTGTTCTTAAAGTTCCATTTTCTTCTGATGATGTTTGTTCCTTGCAGCTTGGGAACTAGCTGTTACACCTCATTTCTTTCAAACTGTTGTAGCTCATCCTGCATTGTTGCAATCCAATGTTCATATTTGAGTGCTTCTATAACATTTTTAGGCTCAATTTTTTAGGTGAAACAGAGATGACTATTGATGATCTCAAGTTGTCGCCAAGTTTTCACACCAGCACTAGGATCTCCAATGATTTTATTGAGGAGATGATCCTTGATAAATGATATGTTACCCGAATGTTGAGACTCAAGGGGAGAGGTGGATTTGCCATCAGATTTACCTATTATGTATGGATCCACATCATCCTCTACATCAACTGGAGGACAATTGTTGTCATGGGTTGGTCATCAACAACCACATTGACAGTTTCTTGAATTGTAAGGGTCCTCAAATTATAAACTCTATAAGCACGACTATTCATAGAATATCCTAGAAAAATATCATCGTCACTTTTAAAGTCAAATTTGCCTAAGTGTTCCCTGTCTCTAAGAATATAACATTTACTACTAAAGACACGAAAGTATTTAACACTAGGTTGTTTTTCACACCACAATTCAGAGGGAGTTTTGTTCAATCCTGGCCTAAGGTATACTCTATTTATTATGTAGCAGCTAGTGTTGACGGCTTTGGCCCAAAAAAATTTAGCCATGTTTTTACTGTTAAGCATAACCGAGCACATTTCTTGCATCATCCTGTTTTTTCTTTCAACCACTCCATTCTGTTGTGGTGTTTTTGGGGCTGAGAATTCATGCTAGATTCCATTTTCATCACAATATTTTTAGAATCAGTCTTTCTCGAATTTCCCACCATGATCACTCCGTATACATTTTATACAGTATCCTTTTCAGTTTAGAGTCGCTTTACCATTTTTTTGAAATTCATCAAATGCATCAGATTTTTCCCGAAGAAAGGTGACCCAAGTGAATCCGGAGTAATCATCTATCACTACCAGAAAGTATCTCTTTTTACCATGGCTCTCAACTTTGGTGGGACCCACTAGATCCATATGCAATAAGTCAAGTACTTTGGAAGTTGCTACGGTGGTTATCTTTTTATGTCCAACATTTATCTATTTGCCTTTAAGACTGCACACAATCTTGTCATTATTCCCTAGCTCAGGAAGTCCTCTCACCAAATTCTTTGAGCTTAGTTTAGCTAAGTTCCGGTAATGGACATACCCGAGTCTTTGGTGCCACAACTTAGACTCATTATCTAGGGTCATGTGACATCTTGTGGATGGGACATTTTTGCCACTGCTTTCGATTACATAGCAGTTATCACTTGTGTAAAGACCTTCCATAATCAATTTGCCTACGAAGTTTGAGATCTTGCACATATCTTTGGAGAATGTGACTGAGTTTTCTTTGTCACGAATCTGGGAAATACTTAGGAGATTGTGTTTTAGTCCCTCTACACGAAGAACATTTTCAATCTTGGGCAAACTAAGCCCAACTATTTTCCCTCATCCAACTATCTTGACAGAGCTCCCATCACCAAAAGTAACTGACCCACTTGCATAATGGCTAGGGCAATCTGATTCGAATAGCCCTCCACTTGCATCACTTTCAGGTTGAAGCATTTGATGTTATCCTTCAATAGCTCGTCTTCTTTCTAGACGATGGTTAGAAGGTGAGTCGTTGGCTTTAGCCTTTCTTTTCCTCCGATGAAGTTGGTAATAAAGGCCTTACTGAGCTGTGTGAATGAGCTAATGGACCACAATTTCAATTATTGAAACCATTTCCGAGATGCCTCTGATAGAGTTAAGAAGAATGCTCAGCACATCACCGCAGTCGACGCATCGTCAAGCTCTATCCATTCCCTGAAAGACTCTAGATGGTCGGTTGGGTCGATGGCCCCAGAATAAGGGGTGATCTGCAGCATCCAGAATTTGGACGAGAGCTTAGCGTGCTTGATGTCGGGGATGAGCGGTGGCTCAGTTTCCTCCAATATGACTTCTATTAAGGTCGGAGACTATGTGCGATAAGCCTATCGTATGTCATGCGATCTAACCTCGTAGTTCGTTGAACTCGACCTCTCAAGCGTCCTCATTTTTGGCCATTGTCTTAGTAGCTTTGCCACACATTTTCTTCTTCAACTCATGATGCAGGTCGAAGGCAACCAGCGCGGCAATTCCTGAGGCATGGGAGGGCGCATGTCCTGATATTTCATAAGGCTAGTTTGCTCCTCTAGAAGCCAAAAGGTGCTTCAGATGGTGCTAAAACTTCAGCAGTTGCCCGAGCAATAGCCTCCTTAGCCCCCTAGTTAGGAGGAGGGATTTTTCGCTCTAGAATTCACCTGTCTCTGATCAATGTTGCTAGTTAGGGCTTAAACTTAATGCTCGAGAGAGACGAGCCCACCTCCCCGGTTCCGAGATCACTGCACCGGGCCTGCAGGTGCAGAATCAACCTGAGGTTAGGAAGATGAGTCCCGATGATCTACAGATTGTTCTGGCAATGCAAGGCTGGGCACATCAATGGTGGTCTGAGTTCTTTCTCTCCTTCGCCATTGTTGAATCACTGTAGGTGATGAAAATGACTTTCGATGTCGTTCCCACAGACGGCATCAAACTGTTGATGCAGAAATCTGGACACCCTCCTTAGACCACTTGAGACCTGCAAGAGAAGACATGGATGGAGACCCTGGCTGCTGCAAGGGATCCTCTAATGCCAAAGTCAGATAGACAAGCTAGGTCTAGTAGAATGTAAGGTTTTTTAGGTGTTTTCTGAGTTGGATCGTGCATACCTTTCACCATTAGGGATGCTTTTATTTATAGGTGAGGAGGGGCGGTGACGTATAAGGCAATTTCCCTTGTTTAGTAGAGGCGTATTGCAAAGGGATTCGTATCCCGGGTGTGTTATAGGTATCTCCCGAGATCCTCGACTAAGATATCAGGTAAATCCATGTTGCAATTGTTTTTCAAGATACTTGGCTATGATCCCGAGTAGGTATAGTCGAAGCCAAGTTGGAACTAATAGAAGTGCATGGTAGGAGTCCGAGGTGGACGGTCGTCTTGAAGAGGGGTTTCGCTGACTTGTATTCTCTAGCGAGTTGTGGTTGAGTTTCTCTTGCATTGAGCAGACTATCGACCTACCGACCTGCGCTTGGAAGCCGCGTCAAAGGACCAAGACCGAGTTCCTTAGTAGAATATGGACGAGATATTGGGGATGACCATCTTCTTTCCTTCTCTTTCATCCACACATGACATGTGTGGGGTTCATTATGCTCACTACACTGTTGTAGCCTAGCTCTTGCTTTCGCTTGTTGGTTCCCCTCATCCCCTCATCTAGGATAGGTTTGGGAGAGAGAACCTTCTTTGTCTAAGATACAACATTGACATTCTACACATTTTCGGCAGCAACGATCAAAAGGCAATTTTGAATCTCAAATCAATTTTTGTTTTTTGTAGAAACTTAAATAATACTTGAACAATAATCTATGTATATAGTTTACAACCATGCCAAACGAAAAATTATATACTATCATTATTTCTATGCTAATAGAGTTATGATATGCACCCAATGCGCCCTTAGATACACTGTAACCAGACATATGCTTAATTGAACATCTAACTATAAGTTTGGGGGACATTTATTGGATGGCTAAGAATGAAAAATATTCACTGGTCCTATTTCAACAATCAAGTATCGACAAATAAGAGAGTGGGATTGTTAAAACAATTTAATTTTTAAACTATGGTTAGGAACAGTGGATTCCATAATTTAATGTAATTTAATTTGGATTAATATATGCCACATGCACAATTTCTGAGTGCCTACATGTCAAGCATCATACGTTAAGAGTATCATTGAATTCCCCCTTTTAAATACGATGGATGACATGAAGAAACCTGTAAAGCTTTTTAGGCTCTTCTCTAGCAAGGAGAGAAACAAAGGAGATAAGAGAATAGAAGAGGAAGACAGAGCAGAGGTGAGTAGAAAGAAGAAGAACAAAAAAAAATTAAAAGAAATAAGAAGAGGAAGAAGAGTTTTAATAAGGTATGCTAAGGAAGAAGACTTTTTCGAATATATATTGTACCCCTTTGTCATCTCTCGTCTCGATATCATCAATATGTATTGAATGTATCTATTATATCATGAGAACTTATAAAGGAAAACTTGTAATAATTCATGATATTCAAAATAATGTAAGATATCACCAATGCATTGCAATATTTTTATCAGTTATAGGGAAATCCGAGTAGGACCAATAAGGACAGGCCTGGGCAAACCAAACCGATTCATAGGGCCTCGGAAGGGAAATATTACATCGGGTCCGATCAAGCTTTCGAACTACGATCTTGGGTCAGTCGCGTCGAGTTCTTCTCCAGGGAACTATGACCTTAGGTCGACCGAGCTGAGCATTCCTCCGAGGAGTCACGACCCTGAATAGGCTGATGGGAACCCTTACCCGAAGAACTACGGCCCTGGATCGGCCGGCCCGAGCCCTATCTTCGACCTTCAAGCCAGAGATCGAGTCCAAAATGGAAATTTTGACCACAGGCCCTAATCATAGACTCTGACCATAGGATCCATGAGATCCGACCATAGGTTCGGATGTGGTGAGTCGGAGGTCCGAGCAAGGTTAGTCCCACCCCAAGCTCGGATCTGAGTTGCAAGACCAATTTGGATGAGAACATGGCCGGAGATCACGTTCAGAGCTCAGCCCAATAAGGCATATGAAAGAATAATCTGGAACACGATTTAAAGGATAATGGCCGATATCTCCATGCGCACGACATCCGCTTGATTGAGTAAATCGTGCAGAGATTAACGGCCACGATCCCTTCGTCTCACAGGTATAAATATCAAGGAAACTCATTGCAACAGGTACACAATATCTCGCACCTCCCATCTACTCTACACAACTTAGACCCAATTTCCCTAGACTGACTTTGACATTGGAAGGTTCCCTGCTTGAGCCAGGGTCTCCTTTGTTAACTGCTTTGTGCAGGACTAGGGTGCGGTGAAAGGCGTTCTAGATTCTTGCATCAATATTTTAGAGCCGTTTGTGGGAAGAGAAACAAAAAGCTAGAAAGCTTTACCAGAAATGGCGAGAGGAAAGAAGAAGGTGACAGCACTGGAACCCGAGCTGAGCGGACAGTGTCAATCATCTTCACTGTTGCATACTGAATCAGCTCCGATAGGGCCATCACAGCGAACTCGGAGCCGAGGAGGGAAATACAAAGCGCTACAAAATGAAGTTCATATGCAGAAGGATGAGATCAATTGGATGAAGACGCAATAAAGTTGACAGCCGCCTCTCAACCTGGTGGAAGTGGCCCCGGCGCCTGAGGAACCACCACAGCAAGTAAATTTCGGGTCAGGGCATCCCAAGACCAGTCTGCCCAAGCTCCCAATCCTACACAAAATGCTGTGTCACAGAATCAATTTGCCCAAGCTCCTAATCTTATGCGGAATGCAGCATCTCAGAATCGGTCTGCTCGAGTCCCGGACCTTACTCGAAACGCAGAACCGTCCTATGTGTCCTCGACCTCGGCTCTGGCCCCAACTGACCTCCGCCATCAGTTGGAGAGGAGAAGACAAGATAGAACTGCTGAGGCGGAGGCTCCCCAGGAAGTAGTGGCGGAGAACCAAAACCCGTGGGAAGATCAGCTTAAGGAGCTCCACGACCAAATCAAAACATTACAGCAGAACCAATAGCCGACCGCCGTCCCAACTGCTGTACAGGTGATGATGAAAGAGACTGAACCTCCCTACACTGCCAACATTATGGCCGAGGCGTTGCCTCTGAGGTTCAGGATGACTCCTGTCATCCAGTACTCGGGGTCATGGGACCCAACCAAACATGTCAAATCCTACAGATCTTAGATCCAAATCCAGTCAGCTTCGGAGGTAATGATGTGAAGAGTGTTCTCGATAACTCTGAATGGGTTGGCAAGGAACTGGTTTCGACAGCTCAAGCCGAACTCCATCAATAGTTTTACTAAGCTCAGCAGGTTATTCCTGACTCAGTTTATCGTCGGCAAGAAAAGCCGTAAACTGTCTACTCATCTCCTTACCCTCAAATAGAAGAGAGGGGAGTCACTAAAGGATTACATCTCCCACTTCAATGAGGAAGCCCAGCATGTGGATGGCTATGATGACAAGATGGCGTTGTCTGCCATGATCAATGGGCTCAAAGAAGGGAAATTCCTATTCTCCATAGGGAAAAATCCCCCGAGTACCTTGGGCGAACTCATGAGCCGAGCCCAGAAATACACGAATGCTGAAGAGTTCTTCAGTTCTTGTAAGAACAATCAAGCTGCCGAATAATCACCCAAGGGGAAGAGGCAGAGGGACAAGGCACCACACTTGGCCAAGCACAGGTCGGATGACAATGCTTCCTGAGATCGAAGGTTGAGCAAGAAGCCAGAGAGGAAGTTCCACTGGTATACTCCTCTCAACACATCCCTCGAGCAGATCTTGCTCGACACCCGTGACAAGAAGTTGTATTGGTCGAGTTGCATGAAAACAGACGCTGGCCAGTGGAATAAATGCAAGTATTGCCGCTTCCACCGTGACCACGGCCATAATACCAGCGACTGCATTGACCTAAAAGATGAGATCGAGACGCTCATCCGCAAGGGCCATCTGCGTCAGTATGTCAAGGAAGAGAAGCAGACTCGGAAGGATGAACAACCACAGAAGGCCTAGGACGAGGTCCTAAAGAACCAGACAATCTTTGGTGGTCCGTCTGGCGGTGGAGACTCGAACAGGGCCCGCAAGGTCCATTTAAGAAGTATTGATCCTGAGCACTACATCGGCTCAGCAGAGAGACCAAGGAAGGAGCCCAAAGTAAGTCCTTGCAGCCTCATGTTCACAGAGGACAACCGCAAGGCATCCAGCACCTACACAACGATGCCTTGGTGGTGACAATGTAGATCGCTAATCACAAAATCTACCGTATCTTAGTCAACACCAGGAGCTCGGCCGACGTACTCTACTCCGAGGCGTTCGATAAGATGGGCATAGACAAGTCGTGCCTCTGACCTGTGAAGACTCCATTGCACGGGTTTGCCGGAGATAGGGTGATCTCCGAGGGCGCCATCTCCCTCCCAGTTACAACGGAAGAAGGGCATACTCAGGTGACTCTGCTAGTAGACTTTCTAGTGGTAAATGTGTCGTCAGTGCACAATGTCATCCTAGGACGACTGTCCCTCAACGCAATGAGGGCAGTCGTATCCACCTACCACCTAATGATGAAATTCTCTGCCGAAGGAGTCGAGTATGTCCAAGGAGATCAACACGAGGCGTGTAGATGCTACTTGGTGGCAGTAAGGAGGGCTCAGCAAAGCAAGCCCTAGCAATTAACGTGCTCAATCCTAAGGATCCTGCAGAGGATTCACTCACAGAAGACTTGGTAACCGTCCCACTCGAGGAGGCCGATCTAAGCAGAACAGTTCAGCTCAGATCATTGCTGAATTCCGAGCAACAAGCACAGTTGCTGAAATTCCTTAGAGAGCACAAGGACGTCTTCGCGTGGTCGCATGAAGACATGGTGGGAATCCCTCCTGAGATCATGGTTCATGGGCTCAATGTGGACCCTGAACACAAACCGGTAAAGCAGAAGAGGAGGGCATTCGAGCCTGAAAGGTACGCAGCCATCGTTGAAGAGGTGCCGAAGCTTCTCAGCACCGGCTTCATGGAAGAAGTCCACTACCCGGACTAGATCGCAAATGTGGTCCTCGTGAAGAAGGCTAATGGGAAGTGGCGGATCTGTGTGGACTACTCGGACCTGAACAAAGCATGTCCCAAGGACAGCTTTCCCCTACCTCGGATCGACCAACTGGTTGATAACATGGCCGGACACGAGCTTCTCACTTTCCTTAACGCATACTCTGGATACAACTAGATAGCCATGCACCCCCCAAATAAGTAGAAGACAACCTTTATCACGGACAAGGGACTCTATTGTTACGGGTCATGCCCTTTGGCCTGAAGAACGTTGGGTCAACATACTAGAGACTGGTAAATCAGATGTTTGCCCAGTTGATTGGTCGGACAATGGAGGTCTACGTCGACGACATGCTCGTTAAAAGCATCAAAGCGTCCGACCATGTTGCAGACCTTGGAGAGACCTTCTCAATCCTCTGAGAATATCGGATGAAACTGAATCCCGCCAAGTGTGCCTTTGGTGTAGGTTCAGGCAAGTTCCTTAGGTTCCAAGTTAGCCAGAGGGGCATCGAGGTGAACCCCGACAAAATCAAGGCTCTGCTCAACATGAGCCCGCCTCGTACGATGAAGGAGATTCAATGCCTCACCAGATGAGTCGCAGTGCTCGGATATTCATATTCAGAGCCACAGACAAGTGTCTGCCATTCTTCCAGTAGCTGAGGAGCCACAAGAAAGCAGAATGGATCCCGGACCACGAGCAAGCTTTTTAGCAATTGAAACAATACCTGGGGTCACCTCCCTTGCTTCTAAGCCCGAAAAGGGTGAGCCCCTATTTCTATATTTGGCAGTTTCCACCTAAGCTGTTAGCTCGTTGCTCATCCGAGTGGTGGAGGGCAAGCAACATCCATTCTACTACGCCAGCAAGGCTTTGGTCCCTGCCGATACTAGATACCCGAGCATGGAAAAGCTAGCCCTCAGCCTAATCGTCTCTGCTAGGATGTTGTGTTCATACTTTCAACCACATTCCATCATTGTCCTCACAGATTCTCCTGTCCTACAGGTCCTCCAGAAGCCCGAGGTGTCCGGACGGCTTACCAAGTGGGCAATAGAACTCAGAGAGTTTGACATCAAATATCAGCCAAGGATGGCGATCAAAGGTCAAGCCATGATCGACTTCATAGCCAAGTTTACAGCTCCGAGCAGCGAAATCGGAGACACAAATTTGGAGACATCGAATAATCCAGAAGCGATGTCGACTGTTCGTCTAGCTCTACCTCCTCTAAGGAGGTTGAAACAAAAGCAGAATGTGATAGATGGACCCTATTTGTGGATGGGTCATCTAACTCGAAGCGAGCCGGGGTAGGGGTCGTCCTAGTAGCACCTGACTCGACCACCATTTAGTACGCCATCTGGCTCAGTTTCAAGGCCTCCAACAATGAAGCGGAGTATGAAGCCTTATTGGTTGGACTCAAACTAGCTGCTAATCTAGGAGTCCAGCTCCTCGAAGTGCGATGCGACTCTCATCTTGTCGTCAACCACATTTTGGCAGAGTATGAGGCCAAGGAGGCAAGGATGGTTGCTTACTTAGCCAAAGCTAGAAAACTGATGGGAAAATTCAAGAACTGCGTCATAAATCAAATCCTGAGGTTCGAGAACTCTTAGACTGATGCACTTGCAAAGATGGCCTCAGCTACGGAAGGGAATATCCCGAGGGTCGTCCCCGTGGAGTTCCTAGATAACCTGAGCATAGACCGAGCTGACCAGGCCAACCAAGAGATGATCAATCCAGTATAGATGATCGCGAGCTGGATGGATCCAATCACAAAGTACCTCACTACTGGCAAGGTCCCTCAGGATAGGTTGGAGGCTCGGCGTCTGAAAGTCAGAGCAGCACGATACGTCATGATAGGTGACACATTATATAAGAAAGGGTACTCTTAGCCGTACCTCAGGTGTCTCCGACTCAACGAGGCCGATTATGTGATCCGAGAAGTCGATGAAGAGATCCGTAGAAACCACTCTGGAAGTCGGGCCCTAGCTCAAAAAATACTAAATCGGGGGTACTTTTGGCCAATGATCCGAGAAGATTCAAAGAACTTCATGCAAAGGTGTGATAAATGTCAGAGGTTTACTACCGTGCTTAGGCAGCCTGCTAAAGAGCTGACCCCTATGAGCGGGCCTTAGCCATTCGCTCAGTAGAGGATCGACATCATCGGACCAGTACCTCCTGGGAAGGGACAAACCAAATTCGCGATTGTGGCGGTCGATTACTTCACCAAGTGGGCCGAGGCCAAGTCGGTAGTAAAAATTACCAAGCAGAAGGTAACGGATTTCGTGTGGAAAAACATCATCTGCTGGTTCGGGATCCCCTGCACTATCGTGTCCGACAACGGGAGGCGGTTCGACAACGACAAGTTCCAAGCATGTGCCAGGGGCTCGCCATCACAAATGCTTACTCTTCACCCTATCATCCTCAGTCCAATTGATAGGTGGAAGCAATGAATAAAGTCATTAAACATCATCTCAAGATGAAACTCGAAAAGGCCAAAGGTAACTGGGCCGACGAGCTCCCATTCATCCTCTGGGCCTACATGACCACAGCCCAATCATCCACAGGAGAAACCCCCTTCTCTCTGTCTTATGGCTCGGAGGGGGTTGTCCCTGTCAAGATAGGACTCCCCACTACGCGAGTAAGGAACTAATAGGAAGACCATAATGCTGACCAAGTCGCAGTAAGACTCGACTTGATTGAAGAAGCACAAGACGTCGCCAAACTCAGAGTCGCAGCTCGGCATCAGAAAGTCGCCCATTTTTACAACTTCAGAGTCTGAACAAGGCAGTTCCGACAAGGGGCCTTAGTCCTTCGTTACATCTTCCAGAACACTACGAAACCCGGAGTAGGGTCCCTGGGCCCGAACTGGGAGGGACCCTACTGGGTAGTCAACTCGGCAAAGCCAAGATCTTACCGCATGGAGGATTTGGAGGGACGATCACTACCCCACCCCTGGAATGTAGAGCATCTAAAAGTCTACTACCCCTAAGGGAAAAACAATGTATTGGTCGGAACTACTTGCTGTGTCGACTTCAGATTATCTACTTTCTACATTAATAAAGGATTGTCTACTTTCCACTTCAGACTATCTACTAAACAATCACCACAACATCCGAGTACGCTACGAGGGACCATTTCTCATATGCAGAAATGATATCCTTCGATAAGCCGACCCCTTAAAGAAAAGGTCAGCCCGTCATTCTACAAAATTCGTAAAAAAAAAATCAACCAAAAGCACTTAACAAAAATCATCATCCATGAATTACAGGTTAAAGAAATCATCATCCATGAATTAAAGGTTAAAGATTATCTGAACAACCATCCATTATCTTTTTTTAAAAAAGAAGGAAAATATATCATCCCCTCTTAGTGGAGGGGTCAGCCACTGAGCTAGGACTTTGAGCATCGGGGGCCTTATCGGCAGTAACTGGGGCATCCCTGGCCTCCTACATAATATTCGGAGCTACACCAGCCTCCTCGGCTTCATCCGCACCCAAGGGATCGAGGTTGATGTCAAGGTGGAGCTCTTGAACCTCGGCGAGGCAGTCGTTGTAAGCAGTGTTGTAAGCATAGAGATACATTTTATCCAACTCTTTGGATCTCTCCGAAGACTCCTTGTACTCCTTCAATGCTGCAACAGCCCACGAGGCCGCCAAAGCCTCGAGCTCCGTCCGCTACTTGTCCAGCTCTGCAGCAACCCAGCCCTCGAAGACTTCCCTTTGCTGAATCAACCCCTAACCAGCTTCACGCTTCGCTCTCCCGAGCTCAGCCAAGAGCCCCTCATTATCTGCCTCTACGCACTCGATGAAAGCCTCTGTGCACTCAACAACACCTTGCAGACGCACGAGCTCCGGCTCAGCTGCATCCAAGCAAGCTTGGAGCTGGTTGACTTCGCCTTGGAGTGTTAGCTCCCTCGATCGCCCTTCCTCCACAAGCCTCTTCAATTCCTTATGTTCACTAGTGGAGGCCTTCAAAAATTTCTTGAGCTCAACCTTGTCCACTTTGAGCCAACCTATCTCCCTCAGCCTATCCTTGACTGCCACGAACATCGGCAACGCCTAATAGCAGACCGAGGTGTAATCATTCATGAACGAGTCATAAGCACAGGAGAGGGTGTCGGCAATGGACGACTCAGGCACGTGTCTGGCCACCCACTCATTCAACAACGACATGTGATAACTGGGAGGAAAATTCTCTGGAGGGGTAGGCTCAGCCGTTCTCCCCACCCCGCTGGCCTCAGAAGCTTGGGCCTCAACCTTGGGCGTGGCCATATACCCAACTAGGGCATCCATTCTACCGGCCAGGAAGTCGACCTCAGCAGCGATAAGGCGAGCGGCAGAGCGAGCAGGGACCTCGAAAGCTCTCCCACGATGGGGGAATTCAACATCGGGGGACTCTCTGATAACCTCTCTCCCAATCCCCAAAGGGCAGATAGGAATTGCGAGTGGAGCTTCGGGGTATTGCCTCTCGGAGTCTGGGGTCGGAATGGTGATGGGCTCAGCTCTGGCTGGAGCTTCGGGGGGTTGCGCCTCAGGGGCTGGGGTCAGGGCTAGTGCAGGCTCGGCTCCGACTGGGGCAGGCTCTGCAGCAAGAGTCTTCTTCTTCTTGGCCATCACCTTAGTCCTCGGCTCAGCAGCCAGGATCACGCTCATGGGAGGGCGCACTACGGTCGGCCTCTTCCTCTTTGAACCAGTTGCCTCAGTCATTCCTGCCCAAAAGAGAGTCAACTCAAGAATAACTACAAGGGAATCATTGAGTAAAGAACAATAACGCTTACCTAAAGCAAAAGGATGAGGTAAAAATCTGGAAAAGCCTGATGACATGAGGTTATCCCCACTAATGAGGTCATGCCAAATGCGACGTTCTTCACCGAGCACCCAAGCTCTAGCCACCTAGGCCTGGTGGAAAGGAGTAAGATCGAGAAGCCCTTTCGGTTGGACTACAAGCAGAGGCAGAAAACAAGTTAGAACATGGAAAGACGAGTCAGACATAAAAATGCAACATAGAATAAAAAGTGCTCAACCTGGGTTGGAGAATTTGATGGGGACTCGAACCCGCAAGTTGTCGAGCTTAAAGGCAAGTGTTTCCCATTCCCCCGAGGCCCAAAACCACTTACCTTTCCAATCTTTATTGGAGGTGGGGAGTCGGGTTATTAGACCCGGGGTACATTGGGGTCTGGCCGAGAAGTAATACCAGGCCAGGTCTGACCTGTCACACTTGGCCATATACAAGTACAGGAACTCGTCCGGCATCAGATGTTGATTCTTCACCCGATGCAAGAGGATGAAGGTAGAAACTAAGATCCGCCAAGCGTTCGGGGCCAACTGACCCGGGGCCACCTTCAGCTGTGCGGTTACCAGGCACACAAACGGATGGATGGAAAATTGAAGTCTGCACTGAAGGGCGCTGGTAAATATGGCAATCTCCCTGTCGGTGGGAGCACCTGCTTGATTCATAGGAGAGAGAGCTTGGATATGCACCAAGTCTGGGATCTAGCAGTCGGCACGGATTTGGGCCATCTAAGACTCGATTAGGACCAAGCCCCCAGGAATTGTTGTTTGAGATTTGCCCTCTGAAGGGCCAGCCTTACACCATCCCGCCGGGTCTCGCGTTTCGGCTCTTGGCCCTCGAACCCATAGTCTTCTTGGCCAGTGGGTATAGCGGTATGGCCTCCAAGGGGCCTTCGGAGTCCCCCGAGCCCCCAGTCAGTAGTCTCTGGCTCGGAGTCCGCTCCCGCTCCTCGGATCCCTTGGACTTCGTCCGAATTACTTGACATAGCGAAGGAAAAAGTTAAAACAATGGAGGACTCACTGCAGTATAGGCGATTTGCTCTGACAGAGACTCTCTCAACACCGACGACTTCCTCCAAGCAAGACCCCTTCTTCGGCTGACGGAATTCCTTTTTTTGGCAGGAAAAAACCCTTTCCCGACAGAAGGCGATCTGAGAAAAGCAGAGAGAATGGAGAGCAGAGGAGCAAGAGTTCAAAGGCAGGAGGATTCAAATGAAGACACTAAAGGGTTTATATAGCCTCCGCCAGACGAATGCCATCATTACAGATAGTTATCTCCGAAGCCGAAACGGCTCGGCTCCAAGCCTAAGGGACACATGGAAGGAATTGATACACTCAAGCCCATGTGCCCAAGTCCTTGTACCGTCAGCATTAAATGTCTTTTATGGCACAGGCGACCTCTCACCTCCCTATAAACACGTGGCATCGCTTCCCCTACCCCATTGATTACAACTCGTAACTACCACCACGCGTCCCTCGCCCAGAGGTCAAGATTCGAAAGGTTGCGCCCACCGTACCGTGCACGTACCTCGAAGCGTAATCATCGCGACGGTTGCACTTCGATTACCCGAACCATCATCATGAGTAGAAGTAGCGCAACATTTCTCTAGGTATTTACTCTCTTAATCTGAGCTCGGACTAAGAGAGTAGAGGCTTCTGTTATGGGGAAATCCGAGCGGGACCAATAAGGGCAGACCTGGGCAAACCGAACTGATTCATAGGGCCTCGGAAGGGAAATATTATATCAGGTCTGATCAGGCTTCCGAACTACGATCTCGAGTCGATCGCGCTGAGCTCTTCTCTAGGGAACTACGACCTTGGGTCGACCGAGCCGAGCATTCCTCTAAGGAGTCACGACCCTGGATCGGTCGGCCAAAGCCCTATCTTCGACCTTCAAGCCAGAGATCGAGTTTAAGATGGACACTCCGACCAAAGGCCCTGATCACAGACTCCGACCACAGGATCCATGAGATCCAACCATAGGTTCGGATGTGGTGAGTCGGAGGTCCGAGTAAGGTTAGTCCCACCCCAAGCTCAGATCCGAGTTGCAAGACCAGTTCGGATGAGAACGTGGCCGGAGATCACGTTCAGAGCTCAACCTAATAAGGCATATGAGAAAATAATCCGTAACACGATCTAAAGGATAATGGTCGATCTCTTCATGCCCGCGACATCCACTTGATTGAGTAAATCATGCCGAGATTGATGGCCATGATCCCTTCGTCTCACAGGTATAAATATCAAGGCAACTCATTGTAACAGGTACGCAATATCTCGCACCTCTCATCTACTCTACACAACTTAGACCCAGTTTCCCTAGCCTGAATTTGGCATCGGATGGTCCCCAGCTTGATCCAAGGTCTCCTTTATTAACCGATTTGTGCAGGACCAGGGGGCGGTGGAAGGTGTTCCAGATTCTTGCATCAACATTTGTCCATAGGAAAATTTTTTTAGATCCTCTTGTGTTTTCTATCAACCAGGTACAATAACAATAACATTGGCCGCTATTATCAATATTTATAATATTGAGCACAAGAGTGGTGAGAGTGGCCGGCATGGCTTAGCAGGCAGAAAGATGTGAAGAAGTTTCGGACAGCTCTACTGACATCTTTTTCCTATAATTGGCCAACAATTTCTTTTCCGTAGATGGGCGTTGAACCCATCTAGCACAGGAGCTTTGCTAGGATTAGCGAATGTAATGGCATTTTCAATCTCTTCTATTTTGAATCAGATACAAAGCTAGGAAGCCTGATTTAGAGTGAGCTTACTGGGCGCACTCGAGCTCAGCATTTTTTATTTTTTTTTAGCATTGTATGAGAATCTTGCTGATTTTTTTATTTTTTTTTTTTTTTATGTGATATGGATTGCCGGCAGTCTCCCTTGTAGATAGTCCGGATTTTGTTTCAAACCTGCTTGGCATTGATTCTATTTGGTCTGCCTCGCCTTTGTCTGAACCTTGAGAGTCCTCTCATTGACGGATGAACTAAGATTCTGTTTGGCTCTTTTCCTTCTCAAACAAGAGTGCACTCGTACTGGAGGCAATTGACACTGATGTTTTCAATTTGAATTCTACCATAGGAATTTTCTTATTTTGCGGGCGCAACCTTACTATTGATACGGGACGGATTGCGTCCTACCCCCGCCCGGACGGTAATCCGTCCAGGCAGGGCTATGTGGGGTTCACCGTGATGTAAGTGTTTTATCCACTCTGTTCATCGTTTTTATCAAATCATTTTAAAGCATGAACCAGAAAATGAGGCAGGTACACAGCTCCAGTGGACCACACCAAAGGAAGCTGCAGTGATAATGACACTCACCGTTGAAACCTTTCTAAGGGCCACCGTGATGTTTTTTTACCATCCAACCTATTAATAAGGTCATGTAGACGTGGATGAAGTGAAAAAACAAATGTCAGCTTGATTCAAAACTTCTCCGGCTCCCAAGAAGTTTTTAATGGTAGAGGCTAAATCCCCACTTTGTGGTCCATTTAATCCCTTTGCCAGCCTCATGTTTTGGCTCATAATTTAAAATGATCTGAGAAAAACCATTAACGGCATGGATAAAACACTTACATCACGGTGGGCCCCACATAGCCCTGCCCGGACGGATTACCGTCCGGGCGGGGGTAGGACGCAATCCGCGTCCACTATTGATACTGGATCCGGACCCTACTTGATACTGATGTTTTCAAATTGAATTCTACACAGGAGTTTTCAATATGATACCGGATCCGGACCCTACTTGATACTGCTACGCCCATGAGAAATCCACTCCGCCCATCGGTTTGAGACAGCTCATGTTAGTTTAAAAATGAAGTGGACACAAAACTAATGTGGATCACATAACTGAAAAAAAAAAAAAAAAAAATGGTGATGGAAATGTTGAAACCTTCTCAGAAGCCTACGTCGTTTATATGCCATCCAAACCATTCATAAGGTTATTTCCACGTGAAGTGAAAACACATATCCGCCAGATCCAAAACTTCTGTAGCCCCACTAAGGTCCGAACGGCAGGTGTTCAATCCTCACCGTTTGCCATGGTGTGCCCCACTTGAATTTTGGATCTACTTCATTTTTGGACTCATGTCCTAGCATGAGCTGGCAAAACTGATGGACGGGGTGATTTATCATGGAGGTCGCAGGCAATTCACATCCCTCTTCTGCCATGTTTTGAAGGCATTCCTGGTCTCCCTGCAACCTTGCATGTGAAAGCGATAGCAAAGCCGTCTCTTGAGAGTTGAGACATCGAAGAAGCGTTGTTTGATAGGGCTACCAAGGGCTTTCAGAGGAGTTATTTCATGGACAGTGCAACTGGTAGATCTGCACCATCCATTAATCATTTTGGTCATCATGATTACACTAGTTGGGGATCCTATCAATCCAACACATCTCCATAGGTCATCTAGAAAAAATTCAAGAAAGAAAATGTTTCTGACCAATTGAACTATCCATTTAATGAGCTCCAATCACTTGATTCTTGACCTGTGGTCCATCAACAGAGTGACGCACCGGCCCAAAAAAGAAAAAAACGAGAGCTGCATATCAACAAATAGCATCTATGGTTTGCAGACCTTGTGGTTCAAAATAGAATTTTAAGTATAAAATGGCATATTACGAATGAATTAAAGAATAAAATGGCACATTATGCACCCTGGCCTGGTATCAAGTACTTTTTTTTTCTTTTTGGCAAGGACGTTCACTGAACAACCGTGGTAAGATTCAACCCAGGCCGATGCTGCACCAGGAGAGAATCATACACATCAGCTGGGATACCAAACCTGAGTGTATTGTTAGGCCGTTGAGTGCAGAGATTTAAGATGCTCAATTGGTGGATACAGGTCAACAGGAACAGAAATCATAATACAGCCGCTTATGTCAGCAGGCAGCTGTAAAATGGATGGTTGACAGAAATCATAATACAGAGCAGCTGTAAAATGGATGGTTGACTTAAAAAATAATAATAATAATAACAATAATATTAAATAAACAAACTGCAAAGGTCCACATTCAACAGGACTGACTCGTTACAATGACCCAAATTGTACCATCACATTACCTTTGGTCAGCAGTAGGTTCCCACATGGTGGTCCACCAGATCAACTGTCTGACGCACCATAATAGTTGAATACATTATTACAATGTGGATGCGGTTTCATAGAACTATGGTGCATGCATTATAACCTCCTCTTCATAAAATGGCCTGTGGCAGTTTCTGGAACGAGCTGAAACAAAGACATCAATGCCTGACAAATCTTCAGTTGCGTGTTAATCCATAACAAATTACAAGCAGCATAAGAAACACTGCTTGCTGATTCCAACTTCGACAGATCCTGAAACTGAGGACATGAACAGCATAATTTGAGTTTTCAGTTTGCATAAGTGGGACTCGGTTAGACCATTCTGTCAACATCTCTCATATTGGAACTATTTCCATTGAATGTGGAGCACTGCTACATTTATGGCCAAAAATTTGACAGGTTAGTGTTGTCCTGTTGGGGGGATTTCAGTCCACCAGGGGCCCACAAAGAAACAGTCTGGATCATTGAGCCATGGCCGCACTTGTAAAAACTAAGAACCTGAGGATCTTATAATACCTCCCCAACTGCACCAAGGTTTCCTACTCAGCAGATGTCAGAAGCCTCAACTTACACTTTGTCATTAGCATATGGGCCCGCATTAGATGATGCCGAATGTAATGCTTGAAAACACGCCAGTGACGCCACAGCATATGTACAGTTTGGCAAGGTTGAACCTTGCCCAATATTCAGCCGTTCGATCCATCCCGAAGTTTACGGGCTCGATCACGCCAAGAACCTTGTTGCATGGAAAGCACCTGCAAACAAGGTCACAACAACATGAGCTTTTGTTTCGTCCTAGTTTTTATGTCTTTTTTTTTTCTAATACACCAAACAAAACAAAACAAAAAACCAAAAAAAAAAGAAAAAGAGAGAGAGAGAGAGAGAGAGAGCAAGTGGCAGCCAACTAAAGCTCTGACCTGGTCGCTCATGAGGTTCCTGCAAGATTCAGTGCTCTCTTTCACTATGTTATCTTCAGCAGAAACCTCTTCTTTAACAATGGGTGAAGCTGCCGATGATCCAAATATGGCCTCGTCATGAGCAGCCTTGATTTCTGCTTCCCGCTTTGCCTAAAGAACAACAAAAACAAACTATCAGAAACCTCTTGATTCCAATGTTTCTTACATGTCTCAGACAGAAAACCGGAATACTTAACACTCGCACCTCCACTGCAGAAAACCGGAAACTTCGCCCCAAATCTTTGACCAACGCTGCATCATCTTCTGCCACTGAATATTGGGGAACATAAATAATCAGTGAGGTCTCCTCAGATATACAGGTCCACCAGAACACAGCCCATTTATGTTTTGAGCCAGAAACTAAGGCCCAAACCTGGCCCACTCGGCCCATGAAAGCCACAAAACAGGTAGAAAATATTGTCAAATGAGCTTGAGCCCAGCCCCTCCCATCTTTTAAGCCTCTAAATCAGGCAGAGTCCAAAAAATAGTTCACAAAATACTATCCTTGCGAAAGAGTGATTGAGCAAAGGACAAATAGATCAGAAAACCAGTTTGGTTTTAAGCCAAGGAGGTCTACCACTGAAGCTATTTTCCTACTTACTGATAGAGAAAATATAGGGAGAGGAGAAATGATCTCCACATGGTCCTTATTGACTTAGAGAACTTATGATAGGATCCTAGAGAGTTAAACCTGGTGGGTGTTGGGAACATTTCAAGAGGATATATGGACATGATTATGGATATGTATGAGGAAGCGACAACAAGTATAAGGACCACTATCGGAGAGAAGTTCCCAATTACTAAAGGCCTGCACCATGGGTCAGCATCAGGCCCGTACCTTTTCGCATTGGTATGGAAGAGCTAACAAGGGATTTGCAGCAAGAGATGCATGATGCATGTTGTCTGCAGATGACATATTTTGATTGACAAGACGAGAGAGGATGTAAATACAGAGCTAAATATATGGAGAGGTGCTTTAAAATCTAAAGGATTTAAAATTAGTGGAACTAAAACAGAGCATATGGAGTACGATTTTAGCAACAACAAGAGTGGAAACGAGGAATTAGTTAGATTGCTGAGCAAAAAGTGTCTCAAAAGGGTCACTTTTTTATATCTTCGGTAGATAATTCATGAGGGTAGAGATTGAGAAGGATGTTGCGCATAGAATTCACATTGGACGGGAGAAATGGTGACGTAACTCTGGAGTTTTATGTGATCATTGTGTACCACTCAAACTGAAAGGGAAATTTTACAAGGCAGCTATAAGACCAGACATGCTTTATGGGACAGCATGTTGGCCAATTAAAGAACAACATGCTCATAGGATGACGTAGCTGAAATGAGGATGTATGGTATTTTGTAACGGTAACAGGGGTGGCCATACTGTTGTTACCATTATAATATAGGCCGTAATAGCCTTTACCCCCCCTTTCTTTCTTTCTTTTTTGGAAAGCCGAAAGAAACCTGTATCGGCCCCATAACGGCCATTATGGGGCTGTCACAGGTCATTTTTATCGTAACACCTAACGGTTGCCACTATTACTGCTACGTAACAGCCGTTACACCACACCTTGTGAGAATGGTGAGATGGATGAGTGGCAAGACGAGGACAGAATTCGAAATGAATGCATTCAAGAGAACTTAAGAGTAGCAACAATAGGTAATAAGATGAGGGAAAGTAGACTTAGATGATTTGGTCATGTGCAACAGAGACCAAAATTGCACAATTAGAAGAGTTGGTACAAGGTGAAGGCTCTAAAAGGGGAAGGGAAAGGCCCAAAAGAACGTGGGTGGAGATAGTAAGAAAAGAATTGATGACCTGTGGTCTAACTGAAGTTATGGCCCTTGATAGAGTGGAATGGTAGAACAGGATTGATGTGGCTGACCCAAATCAGTTGAGATAAGGCTTAGATGATGATGATGAAAACATCATCCAACAAAGAGCAGTATGGGAAAAGTTTGTAATGAATTTAGTTTCTATCTTTAAAAAAAGGGTCAACAGTCGATCAAAGAAACAACAACACCAAAAAGTTGGAGAATAAAAACGTAGGTTTTATTACGGCTTGGCTAAAGAAAAACCAATACAAAGTAGGGAAAAAACACAGCTAAATATATACATATTGTGTAAGTGCTATATTGTATAAAGCACGCCTTTGTTTGTCAAATTTCGTTTAGACAAAACAACTCATGGAGTGGTCCGTCTAATGTGGATCAAGATGGAAAGTTCAAGACCTTACTTCAAGTCAAGATAGTTCAAAATCTACTAAGTTCAAGACTCTACTGAAGTTCAAGTCATGAAGTAGATCAAGATGGAAAGTTCAAGCTTTACTAAGTTCAAGATGAGTGAGTTCAAGTTCTACTACACTTGGACTAGAAGATCAAGCTCCATCTTCAACTACAAGTTCTATTAAAGAATTAAGTAGAAGAACAAGTTCCATGAAGTTCAATCATCTCATCTACTTCAATGTTCAGTCTTTTCAGGTATAACAGACCCTAGAAAGACATTAGGCTTAGGTTCTTTCAAGATACAAACTTATATGGGTTTTAATACTTATATTAGGCTATATTTCGACTAGTCTAGGCTCAGGTTCAACTAGTCTAAGCTGTGGCTCGACCAGTTTACGAAATCTTCGACCAGTCCAAGTTTAAACTCAGAAAAACGGATTTTTCCGTTACTTCTTCGACCAGTCGAGCAAGCTGCTCGACCAATCGAAGAAAGGACTTCGACCAGTCGAGGGTTGCTCAACTTGAAGTCCAGCAACTAAAATCTGGCGCTCTCGACCAGTCGAGCAGGGCCTTCGACCAGTTGAAGTTTTGTTTTATCCGATCACGCTCAAAATTTGAAATTTTGTTAGACCTTAGACGAGTCGAAGAATGTCTTAGACGAGTCGAAGCAACAACTTTTCAGCCTATAAATAGAGGTCTTCTCTCAATCCGAAATTACCAATTCAAGCTGATAAAAGCCTTCATCAAGAGAGAGAGAAGTCCCCATTATTGTCAAGCTATTGCATGATATTTTTAATATTTCTTTAATAGCTTTTTTATTTTAATTCTTAGATCTCCTATTTTATGAATCTTATTCTATAAAGAGAGTAGATACTCTTCTTTGAGATCTTGAGGAATTCAAACAAGAAGCTGTTCGTTTGAATCTATTTAAAATCAATCTAGAACCTAGAACCCTTGTTTATATAACTGGACATTGAACAATCTACTTCAAGAGAAGCGGTTCTACAGGCTACCTCAAGAGATACGTCTTCAAGGTGAAGATAAGTATATTCTGTCTTTTGTATTTTTGTTTTATTAAGATAGCCAGAAAATCTTATTTGTTAGTTTTTCCGAGATAGCCAGAAAATCTCAGTGAGGGGTTTTTTGTTTGTGATAGCCCTTTAAAATCACAACTGTATCAGGTTTTAAGGTGACCCTGTGAAAACCTTGTTTATAGTGAAAGCCAATATCACGTGGATAGTGATTATTGTGAGTAGAGTAGGTGTGGCTGTTTGAGAACAGTTGTTGTACACACCGAACCACTATAACTCTTAGTGTTGTAGTGAATGTTTACTTTTTTCATTTGTGGAGAATGATTGTAATTTTATTTATGCATAAATGCTGGATGTTTGTAATACATAGCTTTATTTTCTCTTGCTTGGTTTGACATCTTGATCCTTACGATCGTTCGTGAAATAAGGTTGTCCTACCTAAACTTTGTTTTGGGTGTAGGTTGTCCTACGAACTAGTTTGAATCAATTTTTCAATACTAGTGCGATTGAGTTTTCTGATTTATTTATTATTTCAGCACTTTAATTTTTATTTGCCATAGTCCCCGGGACTGTGAAGCTTGCCTTTTTCACATTGTTTATAAAAAAGATTCAAATACAACGCTTTAATTAAAATGGTAAGAATTTATATCTGCTTCAATAATAAAACAGGTTATGAAATAGCGGATTAATATCAGTCTTTCGCTCTCTAAAACTCAACATTTTAAGTAATCCCTATATAAGCTGACCCCTGTCCACTAAATTCTCCAACTTCCACTCAATTCTACGAATGGACAATTCTGAGCAATCTCTCTATTTAGATCACCATAATAGTTTCTTTCAATAAAATGGCCCTTCTCTTTCTGAAAAAGTAGGTCAGTTTTCCCGAAAACTAGTTGTTGATCTTTTGAAGTATGTGGACTTTTAAATGTTAAAGTCATCATACGAGTTCCTTTTCTTTTTTTTTTAATGCAGAGTTTAAATTGGTGTTTTGCTAACTAGGGTAGAGACCCAACCTGAAGGCCTAAAAATAAGACCCAAAACCAGCCATATTGGGCTGGCCACTAAAGCCCAATAGACCAGCTGGCCCATAGACGGGCCCTATACCTGATAGGCAAGTCTCAATTTGAGTGGAGTAAGCCTGTGCCAGACTCATATCATCAACAAATGAGTGCTGGGGACCTCATCTAACAAAACACACGAATATTGTGATTTACAGTTTAGTCAGCTTATTAGTTGACCTGTCAGAAGAAAAACATCGGAACAAATTTTTAGATACTCTATTAGTCATCCGCCAATGACAATAGATATTTTAAAAATCTGATCTAGAACATTTGTTTTAGTTTATAAATAATTTGAAAAGATGTCGGAACATCATGAGATAGGGTTAGGTAGTCATTCTAAGAGAGACATCTAGACAGGAAACATCTTGGGCAGTTATACAAATAAATAGCAAAAGCAACCAAACCCCCCACCCCCCCAACACACACACACACACACACACACACAAGGAAACTCTAGGCTCTAAATGCTATTGGTACTTGCATCAACACAATAAGAATAATCACTAATTCTTCCAACTTGGTAAATAAAGCATATAGGCATGCTCATTGATAAGAAAAAGAAAAACATGAACAATGCTCGAATATATGATAAAATAAAATCCTGGGTCACGATTTGCTTGATGAATAAGAAGAATGAAAGGAGCAGCATTGAGAATCAAAGATCATGAGTGGCCTCCCAGTAGCTAAAGAGGCCTTCCAACATAAGCTTCAATTCAGATGGAATGACAGATGCAACAACTCAAATAGCTGTGAAGAAAGATTCCGGCTTCAAAACAGTACCCATCACCACGCCAGAAAGAGCAATTCAACATTGTTGCAATGCCAGAACCATGCATAGTTGCTCAAATATATTCAGTAAAAAGATATGACAGTGGGGCCAAAATTGAACCTTCGATCTCCTCATCATCAATCGGGGCTTCCTTGTTGAAATCAAAGCGTTCCCATCCACTGCCCATGCCCTTGATTGTGTCCTTTGCAACTGCAAAAAAAAAAAAAAAATCCAAGGACAGTAAATATAAAATTCTCAAAGGCAAAAAGAATCTCATTTAGTGGATACACAGACGTGCTTACATGATCTTTGATAGAAACTACAAAGATAATTTCCATTGTGATGAAAATCAAGAATAAAAGGGATGCACTTCACGTAAAGAAGTGATCAGAAGTACCAAAATTGTGTGTCAAGTAGGAATCTTATATTCGATGAAGTCACTTATACGGAGAGACTGAAATATGGTGTAGAAAATGGTATTGTGACCTTAGAATCGCGAATGGGGATTACTACTATATAATGGTAATGATTGTTATTAAATGGAAGTGTTGGTAGACCGTGATGATCTCACGTGTGGTTTCTCATTATTATTTGGCTGAAATGTGTGTTAGAATAGAGTTTAGGCCCATGAGCTTTGCTTATGCAAGTATGAAGGGGTATTTTTGTACTTTCACTTTATTACGGAAGCCCTAATAATAAAATAGAGAGGCTACGTGTGTGAGAACCTCCCTCCCTCCCTCCCTCCCTCTCTCTCAATCCTACTCAAGGACAAGGTATCAAAGTGTGATTGATCCGATACCTAGTCTCTTTTACTTTCTTTATCTTCCCTTTCTTCTTTTATTTTTATAAGGTCAAATCATAAATCATTTGGGGGCTGGTTTACACAAATCGCCCTTTTCTCTTTGTTCAACCACCATATGGTGGGTTGTGTAGTTGTGTCCTGTAAGTGTACTTGAGGCCCACTTACACATACAACCAATCATGATGGTTCAAAGTGGGTCACCGTGCATCCATGGTCAGCTTTGAAAACTGTGTAGAAGTTGTCTATGGCCAAATTCAAAGATCAAGTGTTCGTTCAGAAGTGGTGAATGAATGTGAACCGTTTTTCGTATTTGATATCAATCAGTTCGTACATGTGTGGTGGTAATCATTGATTTATGTTGTCTTGTAGCAAGTGTTGGGTAAGTTTAAATTCAAGTTCTTCTCTCTGTGTTTGATTTCTCCTGTCCCTTGAATATGGGTGTCAACAATGATGCCAAGAATAATCTTCTATCTCCATCTGAGTTGAAGAATCTTATAATGACATCAACCAAACCTAACAATGCGAATTATTTACACTAGGACACATTGGTAGAGTGTGAAGCTTAAAGCTAAGCAAGCATCAGAGAGTCTCGTTTCCACCAAAAAGAGTACTTTAGTGCTCATGTTGAATCTCTAGTTAGACGATTTGTAAATCGGGGAGAAAGTGTATGCTCAAGATCATTGTGGCCAAAGAGCATTCCCTCATTTTGTCCTATTCGATGTGCCATGCACACTCATGTGCTGATGTTGAGAGCCACTAAAACCGGTCAAGATCCAACCATACTAATGCAATAACTCAGTACCATGACAACCTTAGAGATGAGCCGTCGAAAGCAACCACTGATTGAGAACCTATTCCAAATAGACAAAGATCAGCAAAGACAAATTTGTGTCATTGGCTGAACCAATGCACTTGGCTTGCTAATTATGGACATATTAGTGCATGTACAGAGTACAAAGCACATGATGCAAATAACCATAAACGAGAAAATATATATAATATCAAGCGGTAAATTTATGATGATTACAGGCAATTTGAATGTCAGATCGGCAAAACCAGTAGAAAGAATGCTGCCAGACCGAACAACAGACAGACTGCCTGCCTCATGCTCGAACAGTTGCTCCACTAGCACATCGATAGAAAGCACCTTTTAATGCTGACATACAACAGTAACCACTTCTCCAATGAAACTGGGTGGATGTAAAACGCCTTGCCAAATCACGAGGCTATCTCGATGAAGACCGAGTCCGACCAGCATGGACAGAAATCCCAAATATCTTGATCTATGTACCATCATTGAATGCAATGTCTGAAGGGCACATTTTTCAATATTCAATACGGACATGGCCTCTTGAAATGAAGCATCATGGGCAAATGATTTAACATTTTCCTTTGACGAGAAATATAGGAGGAAATTGCATGGGGTTGATCTAGCCACACCAATATTGGCGTTTCTTTTCCTTCTTTTTTTTTTTTCTAAGAATCAATATTGGCGCTTCTAAAGGAAGAGGATCTAAGACCACCTATTTTCATTGTTGTATCCTTTTTTTTCTTTACTTTCAATTATACCCAATGTTAATCATCACAAAAAAACATAATGTACGAACATCATTTAGAAAGATTCAAGTTGTGGGAAGATACAAAGAACTTAATTCAAACAAAAACAAATGTGTGTGTGTTGAGATGGCTCTAACCCGAGGAAACCAATTTTCAACCTACTCAAAGTTGTATACGGAGAGAATGCTCAATATATTTTCTTCAAATCAATTTTTCTATAGGTAAGTTGGACTAGAACCCAAGACCTCAATGTTTAAAGGAACTCTATCTACCACTCAAAACCAAATATTGATACAAGAAATTCAATATTCACATCCTCATACCAAGCCCCAAGGTTCTCCATATAGTTCAGTTATCTACCTTTAGCAGGTAGTTCAGTTCACCACATGAAAGTTTCAGTGATTGTACAAGTCCCACTGGCAAAAATCACATGACATCTTCAATATAAGGTGACTTTCCAAGAAAAGGTTGATGGATAGGACTAAGAGGAAAGAGGACCAACTTATCACATACTAAAAAAGCTGACTAACATTTGCACAGCCCACCTCCAATTCTTGGAAGAGAAGTGTTGATTTATGGTATTAACTAAAAGAACATTCAATATTCAAATCCCTGAAACCAAAACCTTCATTTAAGTGGGTCCCAAGGTTCCCATCCAGTTCTAGCACTTTAATTCATCACATGAAAGTTCCATTGGTTGTATAATTCCTACTTCTCACATGACAAAATTGATGAAAGGTGACTTTCCAAGAAAAGTTTAATGTGACACGAAGAAAGAGAGACCGCTTAACGCACCTGAAAAAGCATCCAAAATACTTTCAGTGCACCCACCTTCAATTAGTGGAAGTGAAGTGTTCCATTATGGTTTTGACTTGGAAAAAAAAAACTATACAGATCCTCTTGAAGCATGTACAGGAATTGGATATTGCCATAGAGCAGGCTCTCCATTTCCACAGAATTTTGATGTTTAAAATGAAAATTTTCAAAAGGAAAATACATGAAGCATCTAATATTTCATAGAACCAACATAGACCACTAAGCTGGTCAAAGGGTATTAACTAGAAGGGATCCGCTATTAGGAGAACATTAGTTTATTTAAAAAGCAGATATTATCAAGAACAGTTTACTGTCTCAACATTCAAATAAGCTCATTTATTCTAGAACAATGTCCAGTTCACTTGACAGTTAGAATTTGGTGGTTAGCAATGGATTTGATTGTAGCAAATTTGGTAATCGGCAAATTGAGTATACAAACGAAGATAAAAATAAGCATACCTTTACGTCTTAGGCGGTCAACAACAGATTTTGTTTATAGCAAAATTTGGCAATCAGCAAATATTACGTATGGGAAAAAATAAAATGAAAAAAATATATCATTATGTCCAAAAGGCTTTGCACATATAAAAGGGAAAATCATGAATTATGAAAGCGATATAATACCAGTTTGGGAAAGCTGAAGCTTCATCTTTGCTTTGACTCTTTCTGATGGTGTCTACAACAAATGTAAAAGGTTGTTATCATCTTATTAAACTGATTGATGCGAAAACACACACACACACAAACACACATATACAGACACAAAAGAGAAAAGTGTAAGCCTGCAATCCAGCCACATATTCTATCCTGTATGAGACCAAGTTTTAATATTGTACCTTCAAATATACGTGACCAACTTTACTATTGTACTATCATATATATGGAAACAGTTCCGATATTGTCTGCACGTGAGCAAGTTTTACTACTCTTATCATAGATGCATGCAGTTCAGTCCGGCCACACACTCAAGGACAAACCAGCCTCAAGCACATAGTACCCGCATAATTTTTTTCTTTCTTTTTTCCAGTGTCTATTAAGGAAAACAGTAAAGTAAAAAATATATATAGAATAATAAAAAATAAAAACGTTGAGGTACGTGAAGAATTTGGTTGGGGGGGGGAAGAGTTGGAAACGTTAACGTTAACAAAAACTAACAGGATGTGCTCTAGATAAGTTGAAACATAAATGGTACCCATAATAATTAACAACCATAAGGCAATGTAGATTGTAGGAATTCTTCAAAAAAATGTAGATTGTAGGAGTATATTAATGTTGTGATGACCAATAGAAGCTTCTAACATTCATTACCAAACCTGGATCCATCTCAAGCACACGTACAAGACTACCATTTATGAACTGAAAACGCTAGTATAAGGCATCATCATCATTATCTAAGCCTTATCCCAATTAATAGGGGTCAGCTACGTAAATCCTGTTCCACCATTCCACTCCATCAAGGGCCATCACTTCAGCTAAACCATTGGTCATCAAGTCTTTTCTTACTACCTCCACCCACGCGCTTTTGGGCCTTCCCCTTGCCCTTTTAGAGCCTTCAATTTGTACCAATTCACTCCTCCTAACTGGCATGGTTCTTGGTATCTGTTGCACATGACCACACCATCTTAAGTCTACTTTCCCTCATCTTATTACCTATTGGTGTTACTCCTAAGCTCCCTCGAATGCATTCATTTGTAATTCTAGCCTTCAATGTCTTGCTACACATCCATCTCAACATCCTCATTTCAGCTACATCCTATGAACATGTTATTCCTTGACTGCCTGACATTTTGTCCCACAAAGCATGCCTGGTCTTATAACTATCTTATAAAATTTCCCTTTCAATTTGAGTAGTACACACAAGGTATTCCGTATCGGTATCGGTAGGCGTAACGATGCCCACCGTTACCTATACGGATATGGGGGCGTAACGGCTCGTAATGGTGCAAAATTATTTTTTTGCCAAAAAAATATGAAAAAATATGGATTAAATCCAGAATATTCTAAGCATTCCAAATATGCATTCATTTATAAATTGGAACATGTTTATGGTGGTATAACGGTCCACTCTTTGGTGAGAAGTTGTATCGGACTGTCTAATGAATTTATGAACCAGACAGCCTGGATTTGACTGCAAAACTCATATATTTAATTTTCTAACTATCTACTATCAATGATAGATATATTAGAATGAATGTAATATGAAAATATCTTACATGTGTAGGTGTTTGCAATTATTTTTCATAATTTATTCTATATTAAGTTATTAACAATTTAACATACATGTGGCTGTGACTGTGATTCCTATCCTGTGACCTGTCATCCTCAAGTCAAGAATATTAATTAAAAAAAATTAGTAGTGTCTGATATACTTGCCTGTAACTTGATTAAGAATTACATGATTGGTTGTCAAGGGAGCTATTTTAAATACAAGTTCGGCAGTATCAAGTGTGTGCTTAGCTGCTTGCAATAATACTGTTGTCTGCTGCCAATACTTATCTTAATACAGATATATACTTACAATTACCATAATAAAATTCACAAGTCACCACCAAAATGAAAATCTGCTTTTTTGTAGTTGCTCGACCTCCACATCATCGTCATCGTCATCATCAGGTTGAGGTTGTCCAATAGGTGGAGGTGTTGCATATACATAATATTCAGTGCCAGAAGGAAATACTAGATCAACGAAACCAGAAGATGACTGATCCTAACTAGGCAACGACTCCGACCCCAAGTAAGGATATCCACCAGTGCCCGTCGAATAGTCATACTGGTGCCCGTACTCAGGCTGTTGAGAATCTTGAGATTGGGAGTGTGTCTGTGATGAGTAACTTGGATTTGGATCTGGATCTAGATATCTATAATCATATGGATATGGATCAGGAGGACTACTCCAACATGAATGTGATGGAACAGGCTCAGTATAACTATAATCATAATCCGATTGGCCATAAGAATATCCATCATAATAACCAGGACCATGAGCCTGCTGATGTTCCAGACCTGCCGGACTCAGTGCACCACTAGACCTACCCTCCTCCTGTTGGCTGTATCGTAACTCAGTACACTCACAAGTTCGACCTCGTGTACCACCTTGTCGATGTTCATCGGCATCGGGATCTGTAGATGGCTGTATGGTGTGTTGAGCAATACCAGAAGTGCCAGCACCAGGGGCAGGGGCGTCATCATCACCATCATCCGACACGGTCATGCTACCACTGCTCGTACTCTTTTGTTGATCTTGAACTGTACTTGGCATAAAAGCTGCCCCTCTTTCTGGTTCCAACACAGCTGCACAACTCACTTGTTGCGATGTGCGTATTAGTGGGTCATCAATTTTCAATTCTTCACTATCCTTTTCAATTTGTTTTTCCTTTGTTTCCAACCAAGGTAGAAGCGGGTCATCCTCATCATAAATATTGTCCAAGTTCATTGGACAATGGTCTATGTCATCGGCGGCTATAATGCTCCTATGATGTCGTCGCGTTCATATCTTCATATTGTAGTGCATGAAGACAAGTCTATTCAATGTCTTACTCTGCAATCTATTCTTATTCTTTGAATGAATAAGCGCAAAACAACTCCAATTCCTTTCGCAGCTAGAAGAAGATGTTGTCTGGCTCATAACTTTTACTGCAATTTTTTGGAGAGCCTTCATACTCTCTCCGAAATTCATCCACCATTCGGCCAGTTGCAACATAAATACTGCATGCTGTATAAGAGCATCTCCAAAGCTACCCAGGCGATTTCCAAATGTATCAAATTCATTCAATGCCTTTATTTGCATATCTAAGTCAGGCTCTAATCTCTTTATCACATTTTTTACCTCGACACGAACTTCATTATCCGCAACAAATGATTGGGTATATCTGTACCTAGGATTTAGGTAGTAACCAGCTGCATGAAAATCGTGATGGAGTTATCTTGTCCATCTCTTGTCGATCATCCTTCAATAAGACTCTCAATGTCACGTTCCAAACTTAGAAACCGGGCTAACAAAATTCTCGATCCCCAAATCCGGCGCCGACAGCCTCCGTAGTACCCCATTCTCGGCTCTTGGCACCCATATAGCAGGTTCCGATCCTGGGATCCTACAAGGAGGATTTTCAGTGTAAATTTGTTTCGTAATAATCATAACCATAAGCATAACCCACGAACAATAACAAGAACTCCATCACAAAATCCATTAAGATCAAAAACTTGAGATACAATACGCATAAAGGGAAATACAATAATAATAAAAAGGCTCTAGAAGCTCAGCTGCACACTCCTGCTCCTGCTCAGCTACGACTGCGTCCCCTGCACACATCTATCATGCATAAGCTTATAGAAAGCTTAGAGGGTGGTGAAAGCGTATGCGCAAGGTAGCAATGCAAGTATGCAATATCAGATTAATGCGAAAACATGCTAATAAGTCCATGAATGCTAACAACCGTACCAAGGCTATGCGATGCAAGGCATGAATGCTATCGACCACACCAAGGCCATGCAATGCAAGGCATGAATGCTATCGGCCACACCAAGGCCATACGATGTAAGGCCTACACAGCCAATGCCATGCGCAAAATGCAACTCAAGCATACCAATCCACATATCAATCCAGCTCATCTCTGGAGCATCATATATCAGTACAGTTCTCTCTAAATAATCACCGGGGTCTAGTACACTATACACAAGATTGTCACCCCACACTGGACGCACAACCATGCAAGCGAAAGAGACCTCACTACCCGCCTGACCAGCAATTTGCCAATATCTACACGGCACGTCGGTAGCGGACCCATTTACGAGCCGATCATACTCAGCCTAGCAATTACCCCTTACCCTCGGGCGGGTAAGGCTACACCCCCTTCCAACTGACCACGACACAATAGGAGACTCGGCCTCCTGGTATTCGGCCCTTATGCGCTCATACATCCACTCGGTCTAGACATTGGAGCATCCTTCATGGTACTATAAGGGTTTGGGGGCTTTCACCCTAGGACATCTATCGCGCCCCCGTGCTTAACAAGTATTTCTGATATCCAATCCTGCCATCCACACTATATCTACGGAGGCTACAGCCTTGATGTCGCTAGGGCGTACAGTAATCATAATCACATAATGCAAGATGCATGAGTCACGCAATCCAATTATGCATCAATCCTGCGCATACCATGCGCTCATGTGAGACAACTCCGCTTATCAGAGTCCCATAAACAACCGCCCAATGGCATATGCAATGGTCAACCACATCTCATAACAAGCATGCAGATGATGCGTATGATCATGTATCATGATGCTATGCTATCACATACTCATAATCGGTATCAATAATCAGCCTATATACAAGGCGGGGTCCATAGATGGACAGCAAATCCATAACATGAAGGTCAATCCTCAACTATGGATATACCAAATCTGATAGCACAGATCCCTCCGTCTACGGCGATGATGAACTCTCCTCATATCAAGTTTGGGCCTAAGTGCCTGAACAGGTTTCCTTCACCATACTATCATAAAGCCCGCTAGATGCCCTAGGGGGCCCAAATAAGTTCTACATGGACTCTAAGATCAAAACAATCCTACTAGCAACCAATGGGGGCTCAACAGCTTAGGTTAGCACAATATGAATAGATGGATCATGCACATATCAATGGGGCCCAACGATTTGGGTCAACCCACTTAGAGAAGGATGAGAATGGGCCTAACAAAGGCCTATGGGAAGGTCACAATGTGGACATTTAACCATCATTGCCCATCAATGTGGACATTTAACCAACATTGCTCTCAAGGAGTGGCCCACATAGAGCCAAACATAGTGCGGCCCATGGCCTCACACAATGGCCTCATATACAACATAATAGGCCTCACACAAGGGCCTAACGAAACGGCCCATAGTCCTCAAAATGGCTGGAAATAAAATGGACTTCACTCATGCTATCTCATGCATCAATATCGGGCCTCTTAGGTCAGCCCAAAGCCCACATACATCAAGGTGGGCCACATGGGGCAACCCAAAAGCCCAGAAAAATACTAAGGTGGCTATGTCTAGCATATCCAATATGGTGAGCCTCTTTGGGCAGCCCATAGGCTCCAAAATATAGTTGGGCCAAGTGTACAACATACCCCTCAGAGTGGTTTACAATTCAGCCCATGAAGTCCACCATAATGGATGGATAGCACCTCACCAATAGGAATTCTAAGGCTAGATATTCAGCCCATCTGGCCCATTCAACATCCAAAAATCTGAGCAATCTGGCCCTTATACAATCAGGCGAAAGGGGGGCCTAACAAGGCATCAAAGGGGCCCAAATTCTGTTCAACATGGTAGTGTACATCATACAAGGAAGTGGGCCTGCTGCTGGACTTTTTGGGCCAGCAGCAGTCTAGTCAATCTGGACATCCAAGGGCTAGATGGCTGAGATCAAAATACACAACAAATGGGTCCCACGTCCAGGGGAATGGATGCATAGATACAACACGTCGAGGTGAGCCTGTTGCACCACAAAATGGGCCTCACCACTGCTGGCCAGGTGGATAAACAACACATACATCATGCTGGCCCCACATCCCAGCCCTGGACGGTGTGGATGGAACACGTACCGGATGGTGGGCCCACGTCCAGCCCGTCTGGACGGACGATGCAGATATACAACACATACTACAAGGTGGGCCCCACCCGTCCAGCAAACCGACGGTGTGTATAAGACCCATACATCACAGTGCATCCCATGCAGCACCGTCCAGAAATGAACGGTGCGAATACGGAATACATACATCTGAGTAGGCCCCACGCCCTGCACGTGCAGCACATGCAGGGTGGGCCCTATGGATGGACAGTAGGATATAACACATACCTCATGATCAGGCCCCAGAACTTGCTGCTGTCAAATGCAGCAGCTCCATGCTACTGGGCCGCTAGGTTGCTGGCCCAGCGTCCAGCAGATGGAGGGTCCAAATATAAAATGCATGCATTGAGGTGGGTCCACACGTGTGGGACCCACTAGCTTGGATCAGCTGATATTTATGTTTTCTCTTTATCTGGGCCTGTCCAGACGGACAGTCCAGCAAGGTGGGCCCAACACATGGACGGCATGGATATAATGCATCATGGTGGGCGACAAGATGGGAAAGAGAAAAATAGAGAGAGAGAGAGAGAGAGAGAGAGAGAGACGGCCATAAGGGAGGGACTTCGTCACTATGAGTCCCTCACATGATCTACACCATACAATCATATGGGTCCCATGCATGCATGGGCCCAACATATCATAACAAAAATCTGAGGTGGGGATACCATCCCCACCATGCAAATGAGGGGTCTAGATGACCCTTAGAAGGCATGGATTAGAGTAAAAATCATCATGGTGAGGTCCATGGAGAATGGACCCACCATGGCTCATGCATGCAAGAAGATGGGCCAAAGGCCACATCAAGGGGATCATGGAGGATCTCCACCATGGATTGGTGGGTCCTTCAAGTCCCCGTGCAAAGGAAAGAAAGAGATCAAAGGTAGAGAGGAAGATCTAACCATAGAAAACACCCACCTTCAAATCTCAAGTTTCTTCTTCTATCAATGGAGTCCTAGTGGGCCAAGGATGATGTTTCAATGGTTAGGATTGATTTTGGATGGTTGGATTGAGGGGGATAAGCTTGGAAGAGGGCTGGAATTTTTTGGAGATGGGTCTCTCTCTTGCTAACAATGGAGGAAAATGAGAATGAAAGAAGGAAAGAGAGAGATGAAGGGGGGAGAGAGGGGTGGGGTGGTAGGCTCTCTCTCATAGGTAGGTATGATTAGGTGTAAGAGAAGCATGGCTACGGAGGCATGCTTGTAATGATTGCCTAGCAAGCATGAGGCTATGGAGGGTAGGGTAGGGGTGATGTCACCCCTAGGGTGACATCATCCTAATGATAGTTTCTAAGAAAATGTGCAATCTGGAATAGGTGGGTCCCGCAACGCGCGGTCCACGGCCATTATAATGCGCGGTCCACATCTTGTGGTCTAAGCGTCGGATTGGCGCACAAGACGCGGCAACGACGCAGTCGCAATGGCAGGTCTCGAGTTGAGTCGATTCAGGTTTACAGGATGTGACTTAGGGTCGCGCGCAAATGCAATCTACGAGTCGCGGGTTGCCAAAATTCGACTGAGAGGACCGCGAGATCCTACGGAACGGAATGGTCACTAGGATATGGGCCTGACAGCTCTCCCCTCCTAATAAAAATTTCGTCCTCGAAATTTCCTATCATGCAGGACAGAACAAGGGAAGAAGAGAAAGCATCATCACATACATATATATAACAATCAATGCAATACATAGCATAATATAAGCACAATCAATCTACAAACAAATGGGGATAGCGCTCTCTAATCTCAGCCTCGGGCTCCCAAGACGCCTCTTCAACAGAATGATGACCCCACTAAACTTTCACCAAAGGAATGACCTTGGTCCGGAGGACCTGCTCCTTCCGATCAAGGATACAGACTGGCTGCTCAATGTAGGAAGCATCCTCACGGACCTCAAGAGGTTGTCAATCAATCACAGGAACGGTGCCTGACCCACACTTCCGCAACATAGAAAGATGGAAAACGTTGTAAATGTCAGACAACTCAGAAGGTAAGGCAAGCCTATAGGCCACGACGCCAACGCGCCCAGTGATCTCGAAAGGTCCAATAAATCTCGGAGCAAGCTTGCCCTTCACTCCAAATCGAACCACGCCCTTCATAGGCGAGACCTTGAGATACACTCTGCCCCCAACAGCGAACTCCAAGGGACGACGCCGACGATCAACAAAACTCATTTGCCGGCTCTGAGCTGTGCACATCCTCTGCCTGATGATATCGATAACCTCTGATGTCTGTTGCACGAGCTCGGGGCATAGGAGACGGTGCTCTCCAACCTCGGCCCAACAATTAGGAGATCTACGCAGCCTGCCATACAAGGCCTCGAAAGGAGTCATACCAATAGTCGCCTGATAGCTGTTATTATACACAAACTCAGTCAGGTGCAAATGCTCATCCCAGCTACCCGAGAAGTCGATCACGCAAGCACGAAGCTTATCCTCAAGAATCTAGTTGACCCTCTCGGTCTGCCCATCAGTCTGCGGATAATATGCGGTGCTGAACTGCAAGGCAAACCCCATAGCCTTCTGGAGCTCCTCCAAAACTGAAACGTGAACCTTGGGTCTCGGTTAAAAACGATCGAAATCGAAACACCGTGCAGTCTCACAATCTCATCAATAAACAATCTGGCAAGCCAGTCCAAAGGCCAAGTCGCACGAATCGCGAGAAAATGTGCCGACTTCGTCAGACAATCAACGACAACCCAGATGGCGTCATGACCGCGCCGAGTCCTCGGCAAGCCCATGATAAAATCGGTGGATACGTGCTCCTACTTCCACGTCGGGACGCTCGACGGTTGCAATGGACCTGGGGGTCTCTGATGATCGGCCTTGACACGTTGGCATGTGTCACACTCGGACACAAAACTGGCAATCTGACACTTCATCCCTGCCCAAAAATACTGACGCCTCATATCACGATACATCTTCGTCGAGCCAATGTGGATAGAAAACCGCGATCAATGTGCCTCAGTCATAAGATCTCTGCGCAACTCTGAAACATCTGGGACACAACCGGCCTCTGAAGCGAAGTCCACCATCAGAACCAATCTGCCAATCTGATTGACTCTCAGATGCTAACTCTGCAATGATTCATCTGTCTGCTGAGCCTTAATCACCCTTGAGACAATAGAGGGTTGAATCGACAGGCTCGATAACTGCACAATAGAAAACTGCAAGTCGATCTCGAAGTTGAACGCTGACACATCCTCAAGCATCTACCACTCTTGAATCATCATATGCGCCACCGGGCCTCGTGTCTAACGGCTAAGGGCATCCGCCACCACGTTCGCCTTACCCGGGTGGTACTGAATATCAAAATCGTTGTCCTTCAAGAGTTCCATCCAACGTCTCTGCCTCATGTTCAACTCGAACTGTGAGGAGATACTTCAGGCTCTTGTGGTCGGAGAAAAGCTCGAACCTGAACCCATAAAGATAGTGCCTCCACACCTTCAGTGCAAAGACAACTACTACCAGCTCCAAATCATGCATGGGGTAGTTCAGCTCATGGACCTTGAGCTGGTGAGACGCATAAGTTACAGGCTTCCTGTGCTACATCAGGACAGCACCTAAGCCAACTCACGAGACATCGGTAAACACCACAAAGCCTTGACTCCCAGAGGGAAGAGTGAGGACAGGAGCGGACGTGAGGCAGTCCTTTAACTCCACAAATGCTCGCTCACAGGCGTCACTCCACACAAACTTTGCGTCATTCCAGGTCAACCCGGTTAGCAGTGCTGCAATACGGGAGAATCACTCGATAAATCATCGGTAATATCCCACCAAACCAAGAAAACTGCGGATCTCGGACGCGTTCGTGGGCTGGCCCTTCGAGGGGTCCACTACGACACCCTCCCTCGTCACCACGTGACCAAGGAACTTCACCTCCTCCTGCCAAAACTCACACTTCTCCAGCTTCGCATACAACTGGTGGGCTCGGAGGGTCTGCAACACAATCTCCAAATGTTACTCATAGTCCTCGCGCGTCCTCAAATATATCAGAATGTCGTCGATGAAGACCACAACAAACTGATCGAGATAAGGACAGAAAACCTCGTTCATCAATTGCATGAAGACTGCGGGTGCATTGGTCAGTCCGAAGGACATGACCTGAAACTCAAAGTGACCGTAGCGCTTCCTGAAAGCCATCTTCGGGATGTCCTCTCAAACTTGAATCTGATGATAACCGGACGGCAGGTCAATCTTCGAAAAGAATTGCGCACCCTGCAGCTGATCAAACAAATCATCGATCCTCGGGAGCGAATACTTGTTCTTGATCGTGACCCGGTTGAGCTCGCGATAATCCACGCAGAGCCTCAACGAGCCATCCTTCTTCCTGACAAATAGTACCGGCTATCCCCACGGCGAACTGCTCGGACGAATGAAGCCCAACTCACACAAGTCGTCCAACTGTTGTTGCAGCTCTCGCAACTCCATCGGTATCATACGATACGAGGCCTTCAAGATAGGCGGGTACCGGGCACGATCAATCTGAAACTCGATATGCCGAAGCGATGGCAATCCCAGAATCTCCTAGAGCACATCGGGGAAATCACAAACCACTGGCAACTGATCAACGCTCACCGCAATGGGCTCCTCTATTGCACACGACATCAAACAAGACAGCGGCTCTCCTCTGGGCTCTGCAACGAACTGGAATTGCGGCAAGCCTAGTATACAGAACGTGATTGTTCTCGTGGAGCAGTCCAAGACGGCGTGGTACTCGACAAGCCAATCCATGCTCAGGATGACATCGAACTCAGACATCGGCAATACGAACAGATCAGCGGGCAAGGTCTCCTCGACCAAGATGGGGCAAGACAAACAACATCGGCCTAGCACTGCAGTCTTCCCCAAGGGCGTCGACACTATCAACCCCTCGCGAGCAGACTCTATCGACAATCCAGACGATCGGCAAAAATCCTCAGTTATAAACGAGTGCGAAGCACCAGAATCAAACAACATGCGGGCAATGCATGTAGAGACTAGAAGTATACCCTCAACGACTCCTCCGGATGACTGCGGTCCGGCTGAGCCGCGTAGAACCTAGCTTGAGCCGGCTGGAGAGGTGCATGTCCCCTCTAAGGTCTCTGCTACTGTTTTGTTGCTGCCGCTGCAGCTGCCTATATGGCTGTCTCGATTGTGGCTAGGGCCTCTGCGGCGGAGGCGGCTGCGGTCGCTACTTCTGCGGTGGAGGCTACTGAGGTGTTCTCAGTTGCTGTTGCTGCTGAGGGCAGGGGCACTCCTACATACGGTGTCCTACTCCACCACACCCAAAACAAGTCCCTGCGAACAGCCTCTGGGGTGGTGCTGGAGGTGCCGCTGGTGCTCGGCGGGTCGCGCGCCTCTGTTGTTGTCGACGCTGCTACTGGAAGCCACCAGAGGGGGCTTGCCTCTTCCGGTCTCTCCTTCGATTGCGATCGCTCTGCCTGCCGGCACAGTCAGCCTCATAAATTCGGGCCCTCCGTACTACCTCCTCGAGAGTTGAGAGCTCGTGCCCAACAACACGACCTCGGAAACCGTAACGCAAGCCGTTCTCAAAACGGCAGGCCTTCTGCCCCTCATCATCAACCAATACGGCGCGAACCTCGATAGCGCCACGAAACGTGCCACGTACTAAGCCACAGACATGTCTCCCTATACCAGGGTCTTGAACTCTAATGCTCGCTGCCGTCGAATGTGGTCGAGGAAGTACTGTCGATCAAATCGGTCAATGAAATCCTCCCATGTCCAAACGAAGTCAGCTCCAACAACACGGGTGACGGAGGTCCACCAGTGCTCAGCCTCACCCTCAAGAATCTGGAGAACGGCTGTCATAGCCTGGAGCATCTGCCGCAACTGGTCGGCACCAACTAGTACGGTAGGGGCTATGCTGGTCTCAGACGAAGGCGCGAGATTTGCAGGGGTCTCGGGTGTGGGAGCAGGAGGCTTGGGTGGGGGAACGGAAACTGCGGGAGGCGGAATAAAAACCTCGGGCGGAGGAATGGAATCCTCAAGCGGTGGAGCGGGGGCCTCTCGGGTCGCTCGGGCGCCTCCGGTACCTCGCATGCCTCGCCTAGGCGGCATGGTCTACAAAAAAGAACAAGGTGCCTATCAGCCTTGAAAACCCTCGAAGGCTCAGACATTAGGGAACCAAATCAGAAAGATTACGCACTCGGGACCTCATCGTCCTAAGCTCACAGCAGATATGTGATGTTGTCCTGAGTTATTCCCAACTTGGCTCTAATATCAACTCCTGTCACGCCCCAAACTCAGAAACCAGGCTCACAAAATTCCCGATCGCCGAATCCAGCGCCGACAGCCTCCGTAGTACCACATTCTTGGCTCCTGGCACCCATATACTAGGTTCCGATCCTGGGATCCTACAAGGAAGATTTTCAGTGTAAATTTGTTTCGTTATAATCATAACCATAAGCATAACCCACAAACAATAATAAGGACTCCATCACAAAATTCACTAAGATCAAAAACTTGAGATACAATACGCATAAAGGGAAATACAATGATAACAAAAAGGCTTTGGAAGCTCAGCTGCACATTCCTGCTCCCACTCAGCTACAATTGCGTCCTGGCATCACTTGCACGCATCTATCCTGCATAAGCTTATAAAAAAGCTTAGAGAGTGGTGAAAGTGTGTGCACAAGGTAGCAATGCAAATATGCAATATCAGAGTAAAGCAGAAATATGCTAATAATTCCATGAATGCTAACAGCCGTACCAAGGCTATACGATGCAAGGCATGAATGCTATCAGCCACACCAAGGTCATACGATGCAAGGCCTACACAGCCAATGTCATGTACAAGTGCAGCTCAAACATACCAATCCACATATCAATCCAGCTCATCTCTGGAGCATCATATATCAGTACAGTTCTCTCTGGATAATCACTGGCGTCTAGTACACTATACACAAGATTGCCGCCCCACACTGGACACATAACCATGCAAGTGGAAGAGACCTCACTACCCGCCTAACCAACACTCTGCCAATATCTAACCGACACATTGGTAGCAGACCCATTTACGAGCTGGTCATACTCAGCCTAACAATTGCCCCCTACCTTCGGGCGGGTAAGGCCACACCCTCTTCCAACCGACATGACACAGTGGGAGACGCGGCCTCCTGGTATTCGGCCCTCATGCGCTCATACATCCACTCAGTGTAAGCATTGGAGCATCCTCCATGGTACTATAAGGGTCTGGGGACTTTCACCCTGGGACATCTATCGCGCCCCCGTGCTTAACAAGTATTTCCAGTATCCAATCCTACCATCCACGCTATATCTACGAAGGCTGTCGGCGATCGAAAATTTTGTGAGCTCGGTTTCCGAGTTTGGGGCGTGACGCTCATCTTCTTCAATCACGTTGAATTGCCAACTTTGCCTTATCCATAGCATCTTATAGGAAGCCCATGGTAGGTGCTTCATCGGTTTCAACAAGACGGAGTACCCACATTAGTGGCTCCATCACATTTAGGATCGACTTGGCCCTTTTCCAATAGTTGTTGTCCCGTATGGTGTTCGCAACTTCAAGCGATGTCCCTGATGTCTTCTGCCCATGTTTTGTGTTGAGCCAATCTCGGGAAGCGAACATCTCACTCAACTCTCCCCTATGCTGGTATAAACTCTCTAATGCTATAAAGTTTGTTGCGAATCTAGTTGCCACAATCCTCAACAACTTTCGTCCTTTCGTGAACTTCCTCATTATTGCGACTACTTGATTATGGTTGTAAATAAACGCCGTCACTTCTCTTGCCCTTTCGACCATTTCCATAACATTCTTCTTCTTCCCAATATCTTCCAACATAAGATCAATACAATGGGCTGCACATGATGACCAAAAAAGATGTGGTCTCTTTTTCATCAACTTATGTCCTGCAAGCTTATATGATGCTTCATTATCCGTCACAATCTGCACTACATTCTCCTCTCCAATCTCATCCACAACTTTATACATTAGTCCAGTAATATAATTAGAATATTTTGTTACATCTGAGGCATCAATTGACTTGTGGTATATAGTTCCTAAGTGGCAGTACACCATGAAGTTAATCATGCTACGTCTGGTTGGGCCAGTCCAACCATCACACATGATCGTGCATCCTCTGGCCTGCCATATAGGTTTAAAGGTAGCCACATATGCTTTCACATCCACATTCTGCATCTATCCATTTCCCCCTAATATCCCTATCCGTGAAAGCTTTAATTCTTTCGCCTGCTTCTGCTGCTGCATCAATTACCACCTACCAATATGGAGAATTGGCCGTGTTAGGAGGTACGTTGGCATGTATAAATAACTTTGCTACTGCCCTACCTAGCTTCTCAACGAAAGTTCTACTCCACATTTGTTTTTTCTTTTGTTTAGTTGATTCTTTCCTAAAAAGGATTGGATCAATAGAGTCTCCTAGGCTCATTTGCTTCTTCATCCAAATGTATAGGGGCACCACGTGAAGATGTCTCTCGTCGGCTCCCAAACATACGTCGTAACCCACCAAACCTACCCCCCCCCCCCCCTTGCAGAAGCAGCCGCACTCCCACTCCCACTACCCCCCTATATCATGTATTGACCCACTCGCGCCAAACATGCGGCAACGTTCTTCCTCTTCACGAGCTAGACGCAAGCTCTCTCTCCTAGCTATAGTTTTCCCGATCTGAATCTCCGTCAAAATCAATAATATCTTCATCACGAAAACCCATATATTTAGGATCAAACACCTCCTATCGAGCCACATCCAAAATCTCATCTTTCTTCTTTTGTCCAGCAGCACGTTTACCCTTCGACTCATCCAGACTGGCTTGCATTAAAATCATTATCTCTTTTGGTACTCTAGTACATCCCACAACTTGACCCTTTCGATGTGTCAAATGTTGTTTGAGACGCGTAATTCCATCAATTACTAGTCTATCACAATAATTGTACTTCATTTTGTACCTACTACCACCAACCCTCTGACATGTTGTCATCCAATATCCTCACTTGTTGGCCAGACCCAGACATTTCCTTAGGTAGATACTAGATATAAATTAGATATGACTTATGTCTATGTGAGATTGTGAGTCTACTCGCTATTCTAAATTTATTTACAGTTTTCAGAATCTAATCAATAAAGATGATTTTTAAACCCTAAGAAGCTCCAAAACCTATCCAATATAAGAAAATATAGACATAAAGTCACTAATTCAAATATATATATATATATATATATATATATATATATAATCACAACAATAATCTGTAAAATGGACATTAATATGTTCTACTATGATTAACACATCATATTCTACAATTAAAACAGCAACACATTAAATAAAAAATGATTTTTTGAATTAAAAAAAAAGGGGGTCGAAAATAGTGCATAAATAGAAAAAATTTATAAAAAAATATAAAATCACAATAATAATCTATAAAATGGACATTAATATGTTCTTCTATGATTAACACATCATATTCTACCATTAAAACAGCAACACATTAAAAAAAAATGATTTTTCGAATTTAAAAAAAAAGGGCCGAAAATAGTGCGTAAATAGAAAAAAATTATAAAATAAAATAAAATCACAATAATAATCTGTAAAATGGACATTAATATGTTCTAATATGATTAACACATCATATTCTACCATAAAAATAGCAACACATTAAATAAAAAATGATTTTTCGAATTTAAAAAAAAAAAGCCGAAAATAGTGCGTAAATAGAAAAAAATTATAAAAAAATATAAAATCACAACAATAATCTGTAAAATGGACATTAATATGTTCTACTATGATTAACACATCATATTCTACCATTAAAACAGCAACACATTGAATAAAAAGTATAAAAACTTATTTTTGAGGAATTTCTGGAACATGGCCCACGGAGCTTCGAATCAAGAAAATTTTTAATATAAGTTGTTTTTATCTATAATTTCAAGCTAAGAGTGGTCAAAAATTGCAATAAAATGACTTATGAAGAGTTTGGAAGAAAGAAGTATCAAAAAAAGTGAAAAACTGGACCTTCAGAAAAAAAAAAAAAAAACTTACCGTTATACGACCGTTACGCCCTGACCGTTACTAGGCAGTAACGGCTGTTACGCCCCGTAACGGCCATTACGGGGCCGTTATGCCTACAGAATAGAGGGGATGCCCATTACGACCCCGTATCGCGTAATGGGGTGGACCGTTACCGTTACGTATCGGCCAATATGGCCGATACGTAAAATATTGAATTCCTTGAGTACACAACAAGCGATTGAATTGGGTATTTTTTACCTATTTCATTGTAGTTTGACTATTAGACTACTTATATTATAAATAACAAAACAAATTTAAATAATCAACAAGTTACACTAAGAGATAATTAATTATTAAAAACTACAAACATAGAAATTTCATTGATAACTTGAATCTTGATGAGTTGGTGCATACGATACAAATTACAAGTTACAACTTATTACAATCTACAAGAAATATGACCATGGGCCATTATGCCATGGTAATTGCATAACCATTGCATACTTTAGTGTGTCATGGCATATCCATAGCATATGTGATTATGCGATCGCACATGGCAACATTGGGAGAAGTGAAAAGGAAAGAGGAGTACCAACCCATTATGAAGAGGACGTGGGGCGACTATTGGCATGGAAACAAGAGGAGAGGGAGTCGCTCTAGTTCGAGTACCAACCCATTATGAAAAGGGAAGAAGATGTTGTTAAACATCTAATCAATTGGGTAATATTATGAAAGAGTTTTGAGGGGTATCAATCATGTATAATATATTGAAATAGAATGGTCCGCAACAATTGAAATATCAGCTTACTGAAACCATGATTTCCTTGGCTTCCACGTGAACATATATGCAGACTGCATAGGGTTGATAAACGTGAAATCAAGTTTGCATTCTCTAGTTGGGCAAGCACAAGTAGCTCAAAGAAAACAAAAGTCAGAGCCATCTTGACAAGTTCAAATATTGAAACTCTTCAAGGAAATGTCATTTTTTTAAGATGATTCCATGAAAATCATTTCTTGGGCTTCCAGGACTTAAACAAAGACATGCTGATTTTAATTTTTTTAAAGTTACAGATTTAGCTTCATTCATGAAGAGTCTTCTTTTGCAAATTCCTCATGGAACTGATGACCTAGCCAAATCGCCAATTCTCTCATCAAGGAAGGCATTGAGAGACCTAGGTTATTTTGTAGTTCTTCTTCTGTTTGTACCAAAATCCATGCGGATCAGATGGATGGTGCTAATATTGCCATGTGGCACAGGAGATATTCAAAGAAGACCTATGTCAAGGATTCAAGGACCAGCTAGTCTTTGGGAACTTTGGGTATTGTTTGTCTGTTGGATAGAGACGAACGGTGACTTCTGCCACGTTAGCCTCAAAGTGCATCCTCATAGTTGAGATCATGGTCAATAAAGTGTAACCGCTCTTTTCCTAGCTGATTTAGACACAATGAAGACACATGGATGAAGGGTTATGCTCTCATCTCTCGTCTTGAAGCCTATAAATGCTAGAAGCAAATTTGAGAGGAATGATGCCTCTAAACCCAACAACAAACACAACTATCAATCCAGTGCAACGCTGTGTATCTAGACTTAGTTTCTCCATCCTCAGTAGCAGCGGACCTTAGTGTAGATTTAGGTTCAGTTCGTCCCCGCGCACGTGCCGAACTAACTTAGGTCGTAGCCAGTAGTTGTAATTCCCTTCCATCTGCGCTTGCGTGCCGAATCTAAAGGAAGACAGTAGTTTAGGAACCCTTCTGCCTACGCTCATATTTTGGGCTGACTGTAGTTGTAATTCCCGGCATTGCCTCTGCTTTGCTCATCAACACGCTACTCTCGTAAGCACCCCATTGCTCTCAGCTAGGCGGGCGATTCCCCATAGCGGTAATTCATTCGCATTTTCCTCAACCACATCCATTTTTCTCCTTGTTCATTCTGACCATACAATTGTTACACCTTCACAAGTCCTTGGATTTCCAAGGGGGGAAAAAAAAAAGAGTTCATTTGGAGGAAGAGCCCCAACCTCCATCAATCGTCTAAGTAACAAGCTCACGAAAATTGGCTGAATAGTGAACGGTTGAGCCACGACTAAGCTTAACCCTATCTCGACGCCAGGGGTCGGTGGTCACGGTTTGAATCGGACCCAATTGGTTCTGGCACGCCCACAAGCCTCGCACGTATTCCACACAGCCGAATTTGAGGACCAACACCGTTTTGGCACACCCGGTGGGACAAGTGTGCAGTTGTTAATTGAAACTTTTAACAACATGAGTAAACGATCTACTCAAGTAAGTGGGAATATAGAAGGATAAAACCTCAATCAGGCCCTTGAAGCATTAGCAATGCAAGTTGAACCAAAAGTCCCTAATCCACCACTTCTGGCAATTCCAAAAGTAGGGTCAACATCACAGAATAACTCTGTGGTTTCTAATGGAGTCTTGGGAAGTGTGAATGTTAGCATGCGGGAATTAACTGAACAAGGCAGGTTAAGAGCTAAATATTCTCAGACACAAACCGAAGCTATAAACAAGCTTGTAACTTTCCTTAATGACAGGTTACCGGATTACCGTCAACCTAATCAAGAAATTCATAGATTTGGCAATGATATGCTTGAAATGTTAATGATACCTCCACGCAATATGTGGCCAAGCCCAAACATGGTAGATCAAAATATGTCACCGTAGGTAGGCATTAGGAGGAATGGACAAAATGGTCGGTATAACGGCCTGAATGAAAATGATTTGAATCATGGCATGCCGGCCATAGGACCATTTGTGCATAATAATGACATTCTCAGAGGCCATGTGCCCAGTATGCAGCCTGCTAATGGTTTATAAGATATCTCCAATAGGAAAACCCAGGCTTCGACCTGCGGGCCAGGAAGAAATTATTAATTTGATAAATGAGGTAACCGTCCAATGTCATGGTCGACGCACAAACCGTCCTGTTTATCGTAAACCATACCTTGGTTGGGTTGATCAGTTTACAGAAGTACCAAGGGGAACAAAAATACCTTAAATTTCATTACTCTCCAGGAACACGAATCAGTCTACAATAGAACATATTGGTCAATTCACTATACAATGCGGCGAGTTCTCGACCAATGAATATGTGAAACTGAAATGGTTTGCAAATTCACTGACTGACACGGCATTTACATGGTATATTAATTTGCACAAAAATCTGGTGCAATCATGGCAAGATATGAAAGAAATGTTCCATGCTCGGTTTTATCGAACCGAACCTGAGTTTTCCTTAGCAAATTTCTCTCGGCTCAAACAAATACCCAACAAACCAATTGAAAAATATATCACTCAATTCAAAAAAGCAAATAATAAATGCCGAGTATTTCTGTCGAAAGCCCAATTTGTGAAACTAGCCATGAAAGTTTTATACATGGAGCTCCGAAAGAAATTTGAAGGAATGGATTTTAAAGATTTGGTGGATTTGTCAAATTAAGCAACCGGGTATGAATGGTTGCTCAAAGAGGAGAGCCAAAGGAGAAACTCATCCTCGAGCACTTATTATCGTGACCCAAACTATGAGATCGTGTTGGGAGAAATAAGCCTCAACAAACCACTTGTTTGTAAGGCTTTAGCCAAGACTGAGGATGAATCATCTCTTCAGGGTTTTGGTGCAGTTAAAGGAATCTCGAAACAAAACAGGCAATATTCTTTTGATATTACAAAGGCCGATGAGATATTTGATCTCTTATTAACTGCTAAACTCATTAAACTTCCACCGAAACAAAGAATCCCTTTGCTAAATGAATTGAAAAAGATAGAATATTGTAAATGGCACCTCTCACATTCTCATTCCACAAGGAATTGTGTTGCTTTCAAGAACGTGATTCGAGATAACATAGATTCATGAATGCTCAAATTCCCAAATAAAAAAGAATTGAGGCTATATTGGTTGACATTGACCCGCTCCCACCGACTTTAGGAATTAACATGGCTAAGACAAATCTGCGAAATATGAATGCTTTAAAACAAAAGAAAGAAGTCGGATCGGTAAAAGAACAGTATAGTTATTGATCAGACAGTGCCGACAAAAGGAACACTCACCAAAGAAACACCAGGAGGCGGTGTTCTTCTAGTGATAGTTTGGTAATCAAAGAGAATCGTTTGTGTGAAAGATGTCATGAAGATATTAAGCAACAACGATCGGCGAAAGAATTTTATCCGCCGAAGGTACAAGGGAATAGATACGGCAAATATAACAATATTCGAAACACTCGGGTTGTTCATCCTTTGAACATTAATTCAAGTGCAAGATAGCACAATTTTCAAAGAGGGCCTAGGGAAAAAAAAAAAAAAGCAACCTCGAATGGTTAAGCCCATTGCAAATACCGTCAATCGGTGGACCAAGGTTATTCATCCTAAATTCCAACAGTACCTGACGGAAATGAAGAGGACTCAAAAACGTCGTTGGCAACGGCAACGAGCAATCCACAAGAACCCGAAAGAGCAGAATCCTACGCATAATCGACAAAACTAGTCGTCGGCACGTAATCAACCAAATAATGGTCGTAATTGGATACAGGTGAACAATTCAAACAAGAGGCATAAGATCGAAAGAACCACTCAACATGAGAACCGGCAAACAGTTCAGAACGAGCAAAAGCTTGTCGGCAAAAAGCCAAGTGATTTGTCTGAAGGAGATTCGAATCAATATGACTCCCCAGAGGAAGAATTATTAATCGAAGAATTATTGGCAAACGTGAAGTTTCTAGAAGCATATGTCGATTTTCAGTAAGCAACAAATCTGAAGAATGATGAAGAAGATGGTTGGCAAGAACCAACAACTATTACCTTTGAAACCTTACCTCAATAAAGGTGAATTGTAGTATGGTGTTTACACTTCATCCTAACTTCTTAGCTAAACCAATTCAATCGAGTAGTATTGAATGAGATGTTAAAGAAACAGGAGAAACTTTAATTAAAAAAGAAACGACTGAGGACAGTAAGAAACGCCATGAAGGGTCATGTTCCATCACTATCGAATCTTGTGTAGATGTTGAGACTGAGAAAATAACTTTCGATCAACCTTCATTTGTGATGTCACAATATCTCAAACCATTGATTATATTGGTTCATATGAACCGATGACCTATTCCTTGTAAATGGGTTGATAATGGGGTAGCCGTAAATATTTTGCCAATCATCATGTTGAGAAAATTGGGGAAAACTTATTCCGATCTAATTCCCACTGAGGTGTCTATTACAAACTTTACAAGTGGACTGACAAATGTAGAAGGAATTTTGCCAGTTGATTTGGCAGTTGGAAGCAAGAGAGCACTGACAGCTTTCTTTGTTGTGCCATCACATTCCAATTACAATGCACTTCTTGGTCGTAATTGGATTCACGCCAACTTTTGCATTCCATCACCCTCGCATCAGATTCTGATTTTCTGGAATAAGAGGAAATTTGAAATAGTTCCAGTTGATAGTAAACCATTTCAAGCATAATCTAATGCAGTGGATGCATACCTATATGAAGAGGATGTTGGACCAATAACTTTTGTTGGGCGAGACAGATTTAGAAATCCGATTGGGACATCTTTGGCAAAGAACCCTATGGTCAAAATAAAAGACTTAAACCTACTTGCTAAAAAGGAGGTAGCCACGCCAAGAACAATAGTAGTGTATCGGCCATGGCAATCTTACATCATCGAAGAGTCCTCATAAATACAAACTTAACGAAAAGACAAGAAGAGGCTGAGATTGTGGCCTAATTTGCTAGAATCAAGCAAGCTCAAGATAAAGATGAGCTAAGTAATGGTTGTATGGTCAACATAGTCGAATATTCATTGGAGTATGATGAGATTGCCGAAAACGGCATAGCTCTTGAAGAATTGGAAGCAACACCTACAAAGCTTGATGATCTACAAGCAGATGTGCAAGATCCTTTGATTAAAGTTAAAATAGGGAATGACCAATGCCAACAGCCCACATTCATCAGTGGTTATTTATCACCATATGAACCTGAGGTAACGGTCGAACTTCTCCAAAATTTCAAAGATTTTTCGAATGGGATTATCATGAAATGCCTGGTTTAAGCTGAAAATTGGTCGAGCACCGATTGCCGATTAAAGAAGGATTTCGGCCAGTTAAGCAGCCTCCGTAGAGGATGACTATGGAAGTTACCCTCAAAATAAAGGAAGATGTAGAAATTGCGAGCCGGCTTTATTCAACCGATCAGGTACGCAGAATGAATTTCTAACATAGTTTCAGTAGTGAAAAAGAATGGAAAAATTCAGGTGTGCATTGATTTAAAAATTTTGAATCATGATACACCGAAAGATGAGTACCCCATGCCTGTTGTCGACCAATTAATTGATCGAGCCGCAGGACATAATATAATATCATTCATGGATGGCCATTCTGGTTATAACCAAATTTATATCGCAAAAAATGAGATACCGAAAACGGCCTTTAAATGCCCATGAGCTATCGGCATGTTTTGTTGGAAAATGATGTCATTTGGGTTTTTTTTTAAATACCGGGGGCAACCTACGAGAGAGACATGAATGCTATCTTTCATGAGATGATCGGACACATATTGGAGGTGTACATAGATGATGTTGTGATAAAGTCATGTGATTTTATCAATCATCTGGCCCAATTGCGACAAGCATTTGAACGTATGAGATTGCACAAATTGAAAATGAACCCTTTAAAATGTGCATTTGGTGTTTCAGCCGGGAATTTTCTTAGATTTCTGGTACATCAAAAAGGTATCGAGATAGACCGAAATAACACCCGTGCTATAATTGGGGCTCAACCTCCATGGAATAAAAAAGAGTTGCAAAGATTTCTAGGTCAGGTTAATTATCTTTGCCGGTTTGTTTTAAATTCAGTAGGGAAAACTAACGTTTTTCCCCATTGAATAAGTAAAAGGTAGGAGAAACATTTGTATGGGAGGAATGTCATCAGCAGGCTTTCGACAAAATAAAAGAGTATTTGACAAAGCCGCCAATTTTGATCCTGCCACGAAAAGAAAAACCTCTTCAACTTTATATATCTGCAGCCGAAGAATCTATTAGAGTATTTTTAACTCAGGAGAACGAGGACCAACACCATTTTGGCACACCCAGATATATAAAAGATAGCATGACCACATTTCCGACTATTCTTTGTCAAATAGGCATAAATGTGAGGGGGCAATGTTTGTACCAAAATCTGTGCGGATCAGATGAATGGTGCTAATATTGCCACACGGCACAAGAGATTCAAAGAAGACCTGCATCAGGGATTCAAGTATCAGCTAGTCTTTGGGTACTTTGTGGGTATTTTTTGTCTTTTGGATAGATATAAATGGTTACTTCTGCCATGTCAGCCTCAAAGTGCATCCTCATAGTTGAGATCATGGTCAATAAAGTGTAACCTCTCTTTTCCTAGCTGGTTACACACGATGAAGCCAAGTGGATGAACGGTTATGCTCTCATCTCCTGTCTTGAAGCTTATAAATACTAGAAGTAATTTTGAGAAGAAGGATCTCTCCGAACCCAACAACAAACACAACTATCAATCCAGCGCAACGCTATGTATCTAGGCTTAGTCTCTCCCTGCTCAGTAGCAGTAGACCTTAGTGTAGATTCAGGTTCAGTCCGTCCTTACGCACGCACCAGACTAACTTAAGTCGTAAATAATAGTTGCAATTCCCTTCCATTTGCGCCTACATGCCAGATCTAAAGCAAGACAGTAGTTTAGGAACCCGTCCACCTATGCTCATATGTTGGGCCGACTGTAGTTGTAATTTCCGGCATTGCCTCTACTTCACTCATCAACACGCTACTCTCAAAAGGACCCTGCTGCTCTTGGAAGCACCCTGTTGCTCTCTGTCAGGCGGGCGATTCCCCATAGTGATAATTCATTCACATTTTCCTCAACCACATCATCTTTTCTTCTTGTTCATTCTAACCATACAATTGTTGCACCTTCACAAGTCCTTGGATTTCCAAGGCAAAAAAAAAAATGAGCTCATTTGGAGGAAGAGCCCCAGCCTTCATCAATCGTCTAAGTAACAAGCGCACGATAATTGGCTAAATAGATGAACAGTTGAGCCATGACTGAGCTTCGGTCTATCTCAACGTCAGGGGTCAGTGGTCACGGTTTGAATTGGACCCAATCGATTCTGGCACACCAGCAACCCTCACACGTGTTCCGCGCAGCCAAATTCAAGGACCAACATCTTGTCCATTGCCTTAGTAGATATATGTATATTTGTTCCATTTAATAGATGTTCCTCATTCAAGAAATAGAAAGGTTATTATATTTTTGTAACTTCCTAAACCACCTATTTATTCCATTTTGGAGATTTGGGAGGTTTATTTTACATCAAACGGATACAAATGGATGCCACCATTTTCACACACATGAGGCATCAGCAAAAACAAAACAACAACAACAAGCATGTAATTGCGTTTGCTTCTTAGAAAATGGATGGGCGTTAAGACATGAGCGGTGAATTGAGCAATTAAGCCAATAGATTAATAGTGGCCACCACGGAAACATCCCTCACCAGATAATATGAGGAGACACATCCAGAATAAAACCTCATGAATAGAAGGCAAATGAAATGCAATTTATGAGAGACCATTCGGCATAAGATGCACACTTCCGTGTAAAGGAAAAAAGAAAATAAAAGAAAAAAATTGAATCCGTACTGACCATTTCGGCATAGCCCTCGATGAGTTGTGAATAGTCAATCCCACCAGTATTCCTGTCCTTGGAGTTCGTCCTCTTTGAGAGATTCTTCTCACTTGTACCTTTGACTCTGTCACCTCTGCTCCTTTCTGATCTTATAGACGGAGGTGATAAGCTCCTACTTCTCCTTCTGCTGCCACTCCTGTGGTGATGTTTTCCCTCTCCTAGTGAGGTAGGGCTTTCCTCTTCATCCCTGCTTCGGAAGTGCGGACGACGAGCAGTGTCTCGCCCATTTCTCTCCGTACTCCTCCTCGACGATCCATCTCTCCCTTCTCTGTACCTATCTCGACTCCTAGACAAATCATTCCTTTCCTCTTCTTCTTCCTCTTCCCTAGTACGACGCGAATGCCCTATATTACGGTCGCTGCTGCTCGAGGGGGTGTGTTTATTTTTACTGAGTTTGTTTTGGATGGAATGAAGGAGCTGAGTCTGTTTCTGTAATTCGGGGGTGGAAGAAGAAGCGGGAACGAAGGTGGTAAGGAAGGAGGAGGAGGACGATGAGGAAGAAAGGGGATTGGAGTTGTAGCCGAGACCTTGTTTGAACCTGGCAGCGCCTTTCCCTTTGCGTGTTAGCTCGTCGTAGTAAGCAGCGGCTTTCTTTTCCTCCATAATTTTTTTCGCTATTCCCTTGTCTTGCCTTGCCTAAGAAGGACGACCCTGCGGTTTGAATGAGACACAGTACTCTTTACCTGTGTAAGTTTCTAGGGGGAGTGCGGATCGTTTGCGCTGAAGGCACAGGGAAATTCTGGCCGTCGCTTTCCATTGGTCATGTCCATCGCTGATGACCTCACAAAACACAACGATTTCCCACGGCACAACACAACTTTTGGGGTGGGGAACTTCTCCGCCCCCACCATGAATTATGTATTAGATCCATTCCTACCGTCCATCAAATTTTCCATATCATTCTAAAGTATGAGCCAAAAAAATGAGGTGCATCCAAAGCTCAAGTGGACCACACCACAGACAGGAATTCAATGGCTACCGTTAAAACCTCCGTAGGATCCACTGTGAGGTTTATTTGTCATATAACCTCTCAGTAACGTCACATTGACATGTAAGGAAGAAAAAAAAAACAAATATCAGCTTGATCTAAGCCTTCTTTAACCCCAAAATATGTTCAATAATAACCGTCTAATTCCCACTGTTTGCTGTAGTGTGGCTACTTGAGCTTTACATCAGCCTTGGGTTTTTTGTCTCGTGCTCTAAAAGAATATGAAAAATTGAATCGACGGTGTGAATCTGACACATACATTACGAGGGAGCCTACAAAAGTTTGACGTGTTTCTTCTCTCTTCCCAGCTGCACCACTGCCCCAAGCAACCGTATTTCTTGACACATGTCAAGAAATTCATATTATCCCATGATAATATATTTATTAGATCTACACTATCCATGCATTTCTTTCATATATCATTTTAGAATATGAGCCCAAAATCAAGGTGGATTCAGAGCTAAAGTAGACCTAGCCACAGAAAGCTTAATGTTGAAAACTTCTTAAGGCAACCCAAGCCTCTATTCAAGCTAGTATTTGTTTTTTCATTACATATCCGTGTGACCTTATAAATAGATTAGATGACAAATAAACTTTATGGTTGGCCGTAGAAAGGTTTCAACAATAATTCGTTTAATCTCCACTGCTCTCTGTAGCATGGTTTACAAAAACTTTAGATGTCTCATTTGTAGGATCATGCTCTAGAATAAGGGCCTGTTTGGTTTTCCATAATCCAGGTGAATCGCCGTAAAGAAGTAATTATTACATTTTTTTCACTTGTTTGGAAATGAGTAAGTAATTTCACCTAGAAAACCGGTCCGAAAATGTTGACTTAAATCCGTGGGCCCCAGCATAATGTATATGATATATCCGTGTCGTCCACCTGTTTTATTAGAATATTTTGAGGCTTCATCCAAAAAAATTAGAAAGATCTAATGTTCAATTGCCCCACATGAAAGGAAACAATGGACTTAATTTGTCCACTGTTGAAAGTTGATTCTTTTATTGGGCCCACATTGAGGTTTATTCACCATGTAACCCGTTCATAAGGTCACATGGACATGGATAAGTGAAAAATATAAATATAAACCTGATCTAAAATTTCTAAGAGCCTCAACAAGTTTTTAATGGTATGCATTCAATTCTCATAATTTTGTGTGGTATGGTCCACTTGACCTTTGGATTTGCCTAATTTTTGGGCTCATGCCTTAAATTTATTTGGCATAATGAATGGGTGGTATGGATAAGCCACACACATTATGGTGGGCCCCATATTTATTTTACAAATTCCTTTATTTAAGTGCTTAAAAAGTAACTGGTCAAGTCAGCATTGGGAAAGATGCAAGTAATTACCTTGGTAAATAATGATTACTCATTTACAAGGTAAATTACACTTGAGCCAGAAAACCAAACAGGCCATAATCTAAAATCTTGATGAATGGTGTGAATCTAACACATAATTCATGGTGGGGCTAGATAAATTGGACAAGTTTGTGAGATGGTAATGATGTATACCAATGAGAAGTGACCCATGTGCCTTCAACACATACGTCCGCGCTCTATAAGGCGATGCGAGCAATTTGCATGCAAAGGGACTTCTTGCTGCAGTAAGCTAGGCCAGGCACATGATGTTTTTAGAAATTCACCCCTTCCATCTGGTTTGCCCGATCATGTTAGAACTTGGGACAAAAATGTGACATCCAAAATTCAAGTGGGCCGTATAACAGAAAATGGTGAGGATTGAATGCCCACCATTGAAACATTCGTGGGCCACATAAATTTTGGATTGGGCTAATATTTTTGTGTTTTCAGTTCACCCAAGAGGGATGACCTTATGAGCTGTATGGATGGCATATAAACATCACGGTGGCCTCAGGAGGTTTCAATTGTAGGCACTTCCATGCCCACTTTTTCCTACGGTGCAAGCCATCTATCTATTTTTTGGCCCACGTTCTAACATAACCTAACATGATTTATGAAAATAGATGGACCGTGTGAATTTCTCACAAACATCATGGTGGCCCCACCTAGCTTCCCCTTGAAGTTACCTTTCACGGGGAGTCCACATGAAACACTTTTGTCTACATGATTTTTCAAAATTGCAAAGTAAAGAAGCAATTAGTAGCATTTTGAGTAGTAACAAACAGGAAATATAGCTCGTGAGACAATTGCACTTTTAAATAGGGAAAAAAAATTATAATCATCGCAATCTTATATTATAAAACTTTTATTCAGGTGAAATAAATAATGTATCAAAATTATCACCATAGTCAAATGTAAGTGATGTGACCACACGATTATAACTGCAAACAATCATTACCCATCTATATCCATTTACCATAATAAATGGAAAACCAAACAGGCCCTTATGGAGATTGTTGGGATGGATGTGGATTTAGGTACCCACTAGTATGTTAATTCAATCAAACACGAGGCCACACGTGTGATTGAGGCCTTCTATTCGAATTTTGTGTGTATAATATGCAAGCATGCCAAAGTATACTCGACTCAGTGTTTGATTAAATTGTTGGTGTTCCCTGTATTGACTTGGACCAATTAGAGACTGGACGCAATGATCCAGCTATCCTCTCAACCATTAGTTGTGATCAGCTATCAGGCAAATTGTAAAAGGGCAGGGTTAGTCCTTCCGAATGGATTCTTTTTGCCATGTGTCAATGGACTTAAGGACTTGTTCTTTTACCAGTGCTTTAGCTTGATATTTCTCAAATGAATAAAGATGAATAGATAAATAAAAGAAGACTAAACAATACCGATTTTATTAATATTTAAATGTATGACTATTGCAGTCGACAAAGTATCGAACAACTAAAGAAATAAAATAAACGAGAGAAATACCTGACTCATCTATTGGAACAAATAATTGAGGTGAATGGTCAACAAGATGTGACCGAATGGGTATAATAAGCTAAATCAAAACTCATTTGATCATGATCCAACAACTTAAGGTTGCGGATATTGGATCTACTCCTATGGCATTGTAACATGAGCCGCTAGGTAGTAGCAATATATGTTGGAACTGTTGTATTTTTGGTGTTTCAAAATAAATAAATAAGTAAATTTAAATTATTTGAAAAAATTCCTCAAATTTTTATTTTTATTTTTTTAAGCAACAAAGGCATTGTCTTGTAATGGTGTGAGTTTAGTCCCACATCAGATAGGCAATAAGGAATATTTAAGTTTATAACAAGAAGAATTTGCAGAGGGCTTAGACCCCTTTCAGGGGCATGTGAATTTGGCTGTTTGAGAGGCCTATGGCATCAGCCCCAATCTATGCCATAAACCACACACGCGCCGTGCCGGAGCCGTCGGCATAGCGCAGTGCGATGTGGTGTGCATGCATGCGCAAGTATACTTGCAAGCCTAAAAGTTTTCGTTGCCTTTTGAAATTTTGATTTGCAACAGTTATTTGTTTCCAATTTTCGAACAGAGCAAAAAATCGATAAAAGTTTCTTCTTCAAAAAACCCAACAGCCATGTTTGTTGGCAGGGGTGCGTATACACCAATTCAAGGCAACATTTGAAGTCTATATAAGGGACTTCTCTAGCTCTGAATTTCAATTATTAAGTTCAATCTTTCAACTCTCTCTCTCTTTACTACAAATCTCTACAGCGATTTCATCTGGTTCACTCTTCGAGTTAGACATACAGTGACAGTTTGGGTCTCTGTATATCGAGTGTGCCAGTGTGACGAGATAACGTTCGAGGGTATCCTGGAGATTGACTTCCCGGTATTCCTTTTGCACTATAGACATTGTCCAAAAGAGAACAAATCAATTTCAAGCCAAGTGACTTTTGTCATGCCTCGAATCAAATAAGTTTTCTAAGTTCATCCTTATTCAATTTTCTAATTTTATTTTTTTTTAATGATTAATTTTTAAATATGAAATTTCATAATTACGGATTTACAAATCTAAAAATTCATATATTCTTGAATTTAATTTGTTGATCTATACATCTGTAGAATGGCAAACATAACAGTAAACCCGACCACCGAATTATCTAAAATTGAACCATTTGATGGGAATAATTTTAAAAGGTGGAAACAGAAACTTACGTTTGCTTCAGATACATTAAAAGTATCGTATGTGCTATTTGACACTTTCCAATATGAAGCCGATAATGAAAATGTTGTAAGAGATGACCATAACTAAAAAAATTACATTCATGACATATACACTACATATGAGAGAGCTAAGGAAATATGGTCGGCACTGGCTAAGAAATATGCATTAGAAGAAGATGGTGTCAAAAATCACGTTATTTCCTCATTTCTTAACTTTTCTATGTTAGATAATAAACTCGTATCTAATCAAATACTTGAATATCAAAGTTTAGTACACGGGCTTACATATGAGGATTAAAAATAGATGATGTTTTCCTTGGAGGTGCTTTAATTGAAAAACTACATCCCTCTTGGAAAAAATACAAAAATAAGATGAAACACAAATAAAAAATAAAAAAATAAAAATCATCGTACATGTCCAAATAGAAGAGACCAGTTGTATAAGGGATCAAATGGAAAATGTTAATGGCATTGCTTTAAATGCTAACCTAACCAAAACAAATCAGGAGAATAAAATAATCAAGGAATCATGTTTTCACAGTGAAAAGGCAGGTCACCTTATTGATCAGTGTCGATACTTAAAAGGAACATGTTTTGATTGTGGAAAACCATGCCATCACGTTGAACAATATATGCTAGAAAATAAGAAAGGAGAACTGGTAAATAATAAAGAAAAATGTTTTCATTGTGACAAACCCGATCATATTTGAGGGTGCAGGCATGAGAAAAAGGCTTCACAAGCTCAGGCCAATATAACTGAACAAAACCGAAAAGATGAAATAGTTGCGATATTATATGAAGTGAACATTATCAACACAATGCATTGGGTACTAGACACTGGGGCTACACGTCACACCTATAAGGATCGAAGTATGTTTGTCTCCTACCAAGTTGTAAGGGATGAATAAGTGTTCATGGAAAATGCTCATAGTCTGAAAGTGAAACGTGAATTTAAGGCTCACTTATGGAAAGATCCCCGCATTAAATAATATTCTACATGTGCTTGACATCATGAGAAAATTAATTTCTGACTCCTTCCTTATTAAAGTTTGTATCAAATTAGTTTTCAATTCATATAAGGTTGTATTGTCCAATAATGGGATATTTGTTGGAAATGGTTATTATTGCGATGGACTGTTTGTACTGAATGTATCATCTATTGATATTAATAAGATGAATTTTAGTTATACTTACTTGGCTAAGTCGCTTGATTTATGGCACAATAGATTAGGATATGTAAATGTAAATATTCTGAAAATAATGAATAAACTATGTCTTGTACTTAATTTATCAAATCAAGAACCAAATATTGAACTATGTATAGAATCTAAGTTATATAAGAAACCATTCAAATCAGTTTTTAGATAATCTAAGATTATAGGACTCATTCACAGTGACTTGGGTGATTTTAAGAATCACATGTCTATAAATGAAAAAATATACTACATAACCTTTATACATGATTTCTCAATGTACACTAGGGTATACTTACCAATAAGTAAAGACGAAGCCTTGGATTTCTTTATTAAGTATAAGACAGAAGTTAAAAACCAAATAAATAAGAAAATCAAGAGAATTATAATAAGGGAGGTGAATACGAATCATTACACTTTAAGAAATTATTTTAAAAGAATGGTATTATACATAAAACCACTGCCCCTTATACACATGAAAAAAATAGAATAACATGACAAAAAATAAAACTTTAAAAGAAATGATAGATGCAATGTTGAATGGTTATGGTTTACCCTCAAACATGTGGGAAGAAGTCATTCTCTACTCTTGTCACATCTTGAATAAAATACCTTATAAAGTTACAGGTAAAACACCCTGTGAACTTTGGAAGCAACATCCTACTAACTATAAATATCTTAAATGTGTGAAGTGCTTAGCAAAAGTAGGGTTATCAAAAACTGAGTAATGGAAAATTAGGTCCGAAAATAACAGACTGTGTGTTTAGAGGATATGCAAAAAATAGTGCAGTCTGCTGATTATTAGTTTTAAAATTTAAGGATAATATCATATACCCTAATATTATCATGGAGGCAAGAGATACGTAATTCTCTGAGAACATTTTTCTAATGAAAGTTGCATTTAAAGAAATTAAAAATAATGATGCTTCAAGTATTGTCTCAAATAGTAATAATGTATAAAGAAAAACATAGAAAAAATAGAACCAATGATGAGTGTAAGGATTAGGAAAGAAACTAACCTAAGAGGTAAATTCTATACTTTTCTCCTTGAGGATGATCCTTTAACTTGTACAAAAGCTATCAAGTCATCTGATGGCATCATTCTGGAAAGAATTTATAAATGATGAATTCAAATATATTACGTTTAATAAAACTTAGGAATTAGAGTGTCCTGCCAATTGAGAATAAGACAATAGGATGTAAATGGATTTTTATGAAAAAAGTTAAAGCCCAATGGTACCATTGGCAAGTTTAAAGCTAAATTAGTTGTTAGGATTTCAGACAGAAGGAATGAATAAACTATTTTGATACATATTCTCTTGTACATGATTTATTACCTTTTGTTGATTGAGACTAATTGTGACATGATTGTACACGTGACACCTATGTCACATGTCGCTTATGTGGATACAGTTTTTACTATTAGATAACCGTTTCTGTCTAAATGGGTACGGAAATAACTGTCATAGGATAAAGAGTCATGTCCTTTCATGAAGGGATATTATTTTATGTGAATGGGTATGGATTTCTTGAAGAGACACATTAGCATCTCTTCAAGAAGAAATCTGTAACCTTTCAATTGATATAAATCCTGGATACTATAATCCAGAAGTTAATACTCTTAATTCTTAAGATTATATCATCTTTTGTGCAATTACTTTCGATCTGACCTCTTGCTAAGTTTTTTTTTTTTTCTGAACATCTAAAAAGCATATCGATGTCAAAACTAGAGATCTGTTCAACATTTAAATGTGTAAATTTTCATGTTGAAATTTGGATTGAGAGTTCATTGTATCCTAAAGACAATTTGCATATTTCCTTTGTTTGCACTTGCCGAAAATTTCAAAAAAAGAGCAACAAATCTATCTTGAGAAATTGACTATTCAAGTCGAGCCTTGAACCTGATAGATCTGATCATCTCATTATCTTTTTTCTATCCTCCGTTGTGTACAATAAACACTTAATTTTCTAATATTCAAGACATATTTTTATTATATTTTCACAATGGAGGGAATTCATTCCATTCAAGTTATGAACCAAGACCTTGTACGACTAGATCGTTTCGACGGTCAATTCTTTTCAAGATGGCAGCAGAAGATGCTTTTCTTTTTGACTACTCTCAAGTTATCCTACATTCTAAACGATGATCTGTCTTCTCTGCCCGATCCAAAAAGAAGACGACTCAAATCAAGTGAAGGCAGAATAAAAGAAAAGGAAGGAGGACAATTTTCTATGCGAAGGTCATATCCTAAATGCCCTCTCTAATTCTATCTAGAATTTGCACCATAAAATATTCTCTGCTAAAGATCTGTGGACAAAATTAGATTGAAAATATAAAACTGAAGAGATTAGTACTAAAAAATTCTTGATCGACAATTATGCCCACTTCAAGTTTAAAAAGATCAGTCAATTCTCTCCCATGTAACCAAACTACAGAACTTGGTTGATGAATTGAAGATTGGTGGTATAGATCTTCCTGAAGAATTCATGGTCGGTGTAGTAATTACAAAATTACCCTCATCATGGTTTGATTATAAAAAGAAACTGAAACATGATGAGAGGAAGTACACTCTTTAAGGGCTTCAACGATATCTTCGTATAGAAGAAGAGTCCAGAAACTGAGACAAGAAAGAAAATGTTTCAGAAAATCATTTCAAAGCAAATATAGTAGAAGATGACAAGCCAAAAATTCAGAACTCCAAATCTATCGGATATTCATGTAATAGTATAGTTAAACTGAATATTAATAATAATGATGATGTTTCCATTTATATAGTTGATTCTATATCTTTATGGCATACTAGACTAGGTCATGTTAATTATCATTCAATAAAAATAATGATGATTCTAGGACTTATACCAAAATATGAAATACAACAAGAAGGAAAATGTGATGTGTGTGCCCATTCTAAAATAACCAGAAAACCATTTGGGACTGGCATAAGAAAATCACAACCCTTGGAGTTAATTTATTTCAATATCTATGATTTAAATAATACATTAACTCATGGAGGAAAAAAGTATTTTAGCACATTTATCGATGATTCACTAGATCTTCCTATATATACTTGATAAAATCTAAAGATGAAACCTTTGAAAAGTTTAAGCTTTATAAGGCCAAAGTGGAAAATCAGTTGAATGTAAAGATTAAAGCCCTCAGAAGTAATAGAGGGGATGAGTACTCTTCTAATGAATTCAATGAATTCTGTGAATCAAATGATATAATCCATGAATTTATGGCACCTTACACATCTCAACAAAATGGCCTAATGGAACACAAAAACAGGACATTAGTTGAGATGATCAACTGTATGATATTAAATTTTGGATTACCACTGAATTTGTGGGGGGAAGCATTATTAATGGCAAACTGTATTTTAAATGCTATCCCACATAAAAAAAATTGGATATCTCTCCATATGAATTGTGGAAAAAGAAAAAAATCATATCTTCATTATTACAAAGTATGGGGAAGTATAACAGAAGTCAGGATTATTGATTATAATAGAGTAAAATTAGGTCATAAAGGAATCATGTATGCTTTTGTGGGTTATGAGATCAATAGTCTTGTATATAGATTTTTAGTTTTGGAACAATCTACTTTTGACCATGGGCTCAAATGTATGGACCATGGTAGAATGCATGGATGAGATAACTCCTCCCATCTTCTTGATACTAAAATATATATATATATATATATATATATATATATATATATATATATATATAAAATAAAAAAATAAGAAGAAGAAAAAACACTATGTGATCAATCAGTAATTGCAACAAGATTCTGATCTTTAAAAAAAAAAAAACTAAAAAAAAATCTATTTATGTTTTCAGGTCACAAGATTCAAATGTGGAGGATTCTCAATTGGGTTTGTGATCAACCACAACATACTTGATGGGAAATTAGCGGCTGAGATGTTCCACAACCTAGCCTCCATCTGCAGGGGTGAAGGCCTCAAGACCCATGTTCTCAACAATGACAGGACATGTATCAAAGCAAGAATCCCACTTCAGATCAAATACCCACAAAAGGAATATAAAAAGCTAACTGAAATAACTAACATTCCCTCCTCATTCACATCACCCAACCAACCTTCCCCACCCCAATCCCTCTTAAAAGTATCACACAATCATAGCCACAAACTTTTCCACTTCACACCTGAAATGATCACCACCCTAAAAAACAAGGCCATGATCAAGTGCTCAACTTTTGAGGCCATGGTGGCCCACCTGTGGAAATCAAGGACGAGGGCTGTCTTTGAAGACCCATGTGGGGTTTCATCAATACTCTTTGTTGTGGACATTAGGAGCAAGATAACTCCGCCCTTGCCACATGGGTTTGTTGGGAATGCTGTTGTAACAGCTTGTTCAAGTGCAAAGGAGGTGGATTTGAATAAGGAGTCTCTGGGGTTTTGTGTTGAGAAGGTGAAGGAAGCAATAGAGATGGTGACAGATGAGTATGTGAAATCAGTAGTGGATTGGTTGGAGGTTTATAGAGGGGTCCCTTCCACTTTAGATGAGAATTTTTATGTGTCAGCTTGGTGGAAGTTGCCCTTCCATGAGCTGGATTTTGGGTATGGGAGGCCCACCTATGGTGGCCCAGTTGTGAGTGGAATCAATGAGTTTGTGTTGTTGCTCTCTAATGGTATTGGGGTGAGGAGAGGTGGAGGTGTCAATGTATGGATGGCCTTAGAACAAGAGAAGATGGAGAAATTCATTATGCATGTGTTTGAGGTGTAGTCCTTTCCTTATATATTAGATGTTGGTATACACTATAAAAGAATAAAATTACAAGAGATAGAGATTACCCGATTCGAACAAGTCTTGAATCACCTAAGCTATAAGCTTGAAACCCTGCGAACGAATTAGAAAGCTCTTGATACCCCCTATTCCTGATTACACCCATATATATGCATGGCATCTAGGTAAATCACAATCGAAATAGGAAATAAATCTTGCACTTATGCAATTTTGTGTAACTTTGTATGATCGTTCGATGAAACATTCGGGGCAAACTAGAAAAACAACGGGGCAAACCAAAATATGAGCGGGGCAAACTAGAAAAACAGCGGGGCAAACTGCATTATGAGCGGGGCAAACTAAAAAAACAGCGGGGCAAACTGAAATATGAGCGGGGCAAACTAGAAAAACAGTGGGGCAAACTGAAATATGAGCAGGGCAAACAAGAAAAATAGCGGGGCAAACTGAAATATGAGCAGGGCAAACTAGAAAAATAGGGGGGCAAACTGAAATATGAGCGGGGCAAACTAGAAAAACAGCGGGGCAAACTGAAATATGAGCGGGGCAAACAAGAAAAACAGCAGGGCAAACTATCTGATTTTGCTGATGAATTTGGATCTATGAACATCTTTTCTTTGAGAGTAATGTTCTCCTACAACCGGTTGTTGGATAGCTTACAATACAGTCCATCTAACCTGTAAACCTATCATCTGCCTGGGACATGAGGGCCATGCTAAAGGAGGGACTCACCTTGAAGAATCATTTGGTGAAAAAACTAGGCCATTGTGCATGAGAAAAAACAAAGAGTTTAAATCAGAGATGCTGATGGTGTGCTTCCATGTACTCATTTGGCCCACCTGATAAATGAGTAGGGCTGATTTTTGTGCCAGCTGACCTACATGGTGGGTCACATTTCTTCATAGTTCAAATATCCTATACGTGACATATTGGCACATGTGATTAGTTGTATCTTAAGCTAAGCAACAATGGATTGTATATGATCATTACTTTTCCTACAAATAAGAACCACCCATTTGGTGGCTCCCCATCGAATGGAGGGACCATCTAAGAAGTGCAATCTTGGGCAATTCCCATCCAAACTGAGGCCCACAATTCAGATGGTCAGGATTTATGTGCATATACATTTATGTGGTTTTCATCCTAAAATGGTCTATAAGTTAGACTGCGGGTACCAAACAAATAGATTACCATCTTCGCTAACTTCCATAAACATTTTCCTCAGTTATAGGTCATCTGGTATAAAGAGTTTATCTTTCTCTACTAACCAAATTCCATCGTTAAAGGCAGTCTAGGAGGGCAGCTTGGTTATTTTCAAGTACATGAGTCCAAAAGGAGTAACACTTCGCCAAACTCACTTCATAAGACAAAGCAGCAAGAAAGAACCATAGAATTTAACAAATGGTAATTGCAAGATCAATTATATACTAAAGTATTGGAATTCAACTCTTTAAGAATCTCTTCAGTTTTGGGGTTCTAATTTTCATTTTTGCCCCGCTCATTTTTCATGTTTGCCACGCTGAATTTCATGCTTGCCTGCTCATTTTCATGCTTGCCCCGCTCATTTTCATGTTTGCCCCACTCATTTTCATGTTTGCCCCGCTGAATTTCATGCTTGCCCCATTCATTTTCATGTTTGCCCCGCTGATTTTCATGCTTGCCCCACTTTTTTTCATATTTGCTCCGCTCCTTTTCATGCTTGCCCAGCTCATTTTCATGTTTGCCCCTGTAATAACCCAAATAAATCTTGACCCTCCAATTTTAACCATTGATCGACGTACCCAATTAGTCCGATATGATTGTCGATCTACAAGATCAATTGGTTCAATCTCAACCATTGATTTGGACATATCCAATCTAACTATTTATTAACTAATGAATCCAACCATACATTTATCCATCCATCCATCTATCCATACATCCATCCGTCTATCTATTGATCCATCCATCAATCTACATCATCACAACCATAGCTTAATACTGGACACCGTGTATAACAATTTCATTCATGCACATACATGTGGCACACATGAGATACATGGTGCACATGCACACTACATTTCCCACCATGAACACCTATTTCATACACACCTCTTATACGTGTGGCACACATGCACCACATACATCACATGTACCTGATGTCCATACACGTGACACACATAACACATGTGAAACGTACAACATGTGGTGCGTGCAAACCAGAGAATGTGTAGCACATGTTTTAAACAGACCAATAAAGAAGAAGAAAGAGAAACGGTAAGAGACTAGTAAAAGCCACTCTCTCTTACACGTGTTAAATATGGGAATGAAGAGGGTATAAAAGGGAGGTATGAGAGATAGAAAAGAAATTGTAATGTGAGGGTGGAGTGTGGTGTGACGTGAGAAAAGTGAGGAGAGAGAGAAGAGAGAGAGAGAGAGAGAGAAAAAAAGAAGAAGGAAAGTTGCTGGACATTCACGTTGGAAAGAGAGGGAGAGAGAGAGAAGAGAGAGAAAAAGGAAGAAAGAAAAGAGGAGAGAGAAAAAGGAAGAAAGAGGAAGAAAACAAAAGAAAAAGAAAAAGAAAAGAAAATACTTTTTAAGAAAAAGGTGAGTTTTTCTCTCACTTGATATTTTTAAAAAATAATGTTTTTTAAATTATTATTTAATTATTCATTCATTCAAATAATTAGATCTTACTTGCCCATCTTATATGTATTGTTGTTTGTTTAATTTTTATTATTTATTTTAATTGCTTACTATAGTTTTAAACATGTCATTTTAATTTTTTTTTGTTTAGTTGTCTTTATTTTAATTGACATGATATTATTGCAAAAAGCTTGACTTTATAAATTTTGGATTCTTAAATCAAATAAATTATATTGCATGTTTATTTATTTATTATTATTTTTTTTGTAGAACTTTAATCATGTATATGCAATTTACATTGATTAACAATTTTGTTTTAAATTTAATAAATTGTGCACATCTCGTATTATGAATTGATCAATAGGAGTCGTTAAATCTCTTTAGAAATATTTAATTTATGCAATATTAAAATCATGCATCATTAAAATAGTTATGAAACACCAGAAAATAGATAAAGCGATCAAGTCCTCTGGGTTGAAAATCCCTAAAGTGTAAATAAGTGGGGCGATTAAGACTCTTCGGTTGAAAGTCCCAGAAACCCAACTAGTACCTTTTAGAACATCTACCGTACCCTTTAAGTGGGTGAGCATGTCAGGATTGCAAAAGGTTCCCACTGCCAGGTTTGGTAGGATAGTAGTTTGACCAGCTAATATACAAATGAGTCCCTCACCAAGTGCCCTTTGGATGGGTGAGCATATCATGCAAGAGGTTCCCATTGCCAGGCTAGCTGTTGTATTGGCGTGGGTGTTGGCTAACCAGTGTAAACTAGCCCTGGTGTTAAAAAGAATAAACCACACATGTTATTATGGAGTATAACATATGTTGATTTCATTCATCCATTTTTCTTTGAATTTACATTGAAAAATTTTATTTATTAAATCTCCTCATTTGTTATTTTGCCCAAATATGTATTGTATTTTTATACAATTTTATTCATATTGCATGAGATTATTTTGAAACCTGTGTTGAGATTACTCACTAGGCTTCGCAGCTTATCCTGTTGAGATTTTAAAATTTCAGGATCGGAATTACATGGTGTAAGACCCGTGTCCTAGTCTGTACCGTTCCGTTGCCTTCCGCGGTTCTTCCGGTCAAATTTCGGCAACCTTCGCACCGTATTCGGAGTTTGCTCACGATCCTAAGCCAGGTCCAGCGCACCGACGTCGGCTTGATCCGAAAGTTGTATCATAGCGACCGCGTCGTCGCCGCGGTTCCAACGCCGTGACTTGCGCACCGAACCGATACCCAGGCAAGAAGATGCAGATCTGCGTTTATTCCGAAGAAACACCGCGCGTTGCGGATTTCGAGGGAATCTCTACAATTAGTCCCATCAATCAACCATTAATGCAAGCCTTACCTCAAGTACATCAACCCATTCCTCAAGTACATCAACCCATTTCCTCCTTTTTCAAAAGTCTACCCTCTTTCCACCTCACCACTCCTCTTTTTCCAAATTTCAACCACAACCATACCACCTTTACAAATTTTCAACCCAACCCATCACCCATCACACCTCACCCATCCATATCACCTCTCTCTCTCTCTCTCATTTTCTAAAATCTCCAAGCAACTCAAGCCTCTCAAACGTCCAAGCTTTCCTCTCCCTCCCAAGTGTGGTCCACCTTCTCATCTTCCATCTCAACCATCTAAACCCCATCAACCTCCATCAAAGTTGAAGCTAAGGAGCATTGGAGTCTAAGGGACCAAGAAGAAGGAAGATAAGGTGCGTGATCCACCGTTAAATCTTGATCTTTAGGGCCCACTTGTTGTGGGACCCATTTTGATGTATGTGTTGTATCAACGGAGGGCCCATAGTGGCGGGGTCCCTCCTCTCTATCTCACCATATTTTTTCTCTCTCTCTTTCGTTGTGATGGTGTGGATCCCACCAATATGTGCTACATCTACCCCGTCCATTTACATCAAACGGTGTGGTCCACTCTAGTACAGGTGATGATCCACACCATCCACTGTTTGGATGGGCCCAATGCATTTTTTTTTGTATATATATATATATGTTATATTTTATATAATATATATGTAATATATATAACATAATATGTATTATATATATAATATGATATATATATTATATGTATATATTTGGTGGGCCACGACCATGTGGGACCCACCACAAGGCATGTGTTTATCCCCACCGTCCAGTGTCATTGGACGCTGGACGGGCGAGCTCCTCATGGAATGGTATACTGGCATGGGTGTGTACCTTTATTAAAAAAAAAAGAGAGAGAGAATGAAGTGGTGGGCCTCTTATGCAGGCCCCACCTTGATGTACATGCATAATCCAAGCCGTCCATTTCGTTCCCCATATCATTTTAGGCGTTGAGCCGAAAAATGAAACCAATCCCTTTTCTTGGTGGGCCATACCATAGGAAACGATAGTGTTTACCGTTGAAAACCACCTGGATCTTCTTATTCGCCAGAAATAGGCCGCATATTGGACTCTGTTTGACTGTATCGAGCTGGGGAATGCAATGGGCGGGACAGATTTCCCTGATGTGGGCCCCACCCATGAAAAACCACAGAAAAACCCGATTAAAAAAAAAACAAACATCAGCAGCAGCAACTGCTGCCACTGACGACAGGCGCAGGCAGCGCCTGCGCTGGGCGCTGGACGTCCTGACGGACGGGCGAGCTGGCTGGGCTCACGGCCCCAGTTGTGGGCCCCACCTTGATGCCTTTCGACCATCCACACCGTGCATTTGATGGGTCCCCACGGACCATCCGTCCATACCAAAAATCAGACTTATACGGAACTCATGTGAGCCACACCATTTAAAATCATGTGAAGACATGCCAAAACATATAAAATCACTCGGTGGGGCCTACCTGAGTTTTGGATGTCGCTGAAACTCGGTATGGACCGTTAGTCAGGGGGGACTCACATAATGGGTGGGCTGGATTTGTGTACCATATTTCGGTGGGCCCCACATCCACCCCAAGGTCCAATGACCTTATAAACAGGTTGGATGCCAAATAACGTCATGGTGGGCTCATGCCCACGTGACCAGCCAACTGGTTGGCAGCAAATAAATATTTCAGTGGGCCCTACTCCCTGGCCCACATGACCTTATGTACAGGTTGGATGTAAACAAATATTACACGTGGGCCTAGGAGGGTGGAAATTAAATATTACAGCGGGTCCTACCCTGGTCCACATGACCTCATGAACAGTTGGTTGGAAAATAAACATTATGTTGGGCCCTAAGTTGGGTGGAAAATAAATATTATGTTGGGCCCTAAGTTGGGTGGAAAATAAACATTATATTGGGCCCTAGGCTGGGTGGAAAATAAGCATTATGGTGGGCCCCACATATGTATGTATTGTAAGCCACACCCTCCATTAGTGTGGGCTCCATCATGATGCATGTGTTTCATCCAACTGTCCAACTATTTTAGAGATGATTTAAGGCCCATTGCTGAGGCCCACCTTGATTTGTATAGGGCCCATATTATGAGGCCCATTGTAAAGCATGTAAGAATCGTGTATTTAGACCAGCTTGATGTATTTGTGAACTGCCCCTTAAGGCCCACTTGAGATATATGAGCCCATGGTTTGAGGCCCATTTGATGTATTTGGGCCCTTGGGTTGAGGCCTAACAAGATTTATATAAAGCCCATTACAACGTGACTCTACCATGGTTCATGCCTTGGGAACAATGTTGGTTTGATGTCCACATTACAAGTACAATGTTGGTTAAATGTCCGCATTGTCACTCTCCCTAAGGCCCATTAATAGGCCCATACCTGTAATATATAGGCCGTCTAGACCCATCTTCATTTTGATCAGAGCCCATCACCACATAATATGTATAACATAGATTCATGATTCATGATCATACGCATCATATGTATGCCTGATATGAGAAGTGGCTGATCATAGCAAATGCCTTCGGGGAGATCGTTATGAGCTTCCTGATAGGCGAAGTCGCCCCACATGAGCGCTCGGTACGCGCAGGATTGTTGCATGTTTGGTAGGGTGATTCATGCACTTGCATTTGTGTGATCATAATTATTGTATGTCCTAGCAACATCAGGGCCATAGCCTCCACAGACTCATCGTGAGTGGCTGGGTTGGATACCGGAAATGTTTGGTTCTAGCATACGGGCGCTGTGGATGTTCCTGGGTGAAAATTCCTAAACCCGATGGTACCAGGGGATGACTCCAACGTCGAGATCGAGTGGATATATGAGCGCACGAGGGCCGAATACCAGGAGGCCGCATCTCCCACTGTGTCGTGGTCGGTTGGAAAGGAGTGTGGCCTTACTCGCCCGAGGGTAGGGGGCAATACTAGGCTAAGTTTGACCAGCTCGCGAATGGGTCCGCTATCGACATGCCGGATAGGTATTGGCAGACTATTGGCCAGGCGGATAGTGAGGTTTCTTACGCTCACTTGGACTGTGCGGCTAGGAGAGCGACAGTGCCATTTGGAGTGTATTGAACCCTGGTGATTATCCAGAATGAGAACTGTACTGATACATGATGAGGATTGGCATGCTTGAGTTGCATCTCGCATCGCATGGCTGTGTTATGGCCGATAGCATTCATATCTTGCACCGCATAGCCTTGGTACGGCTGATTGCATTCATGTACTCATCACCATGATTCCGCATTACTCTTACCTTACATTTTGAGCACACTTATATTGCGCACATACTTACACCACTCTCTAAGCTTTCTATAAGCTTATGCACGATTGATGCATGCAGGTGACGCCAGGACGCAGTCGCAGCCATAGTCTCGCCATAGTTGGAGCGTGCAGCCGAGCTTCTGGAGTTTTGTTTCTTTTGTTACATTGTATCTTCCCTTTCAGACGCATTGTACTTAAAAGTTTTTTATCATAGTGGATTTTATGGTGGTGTGCTTGTGCTTATTGTTTGTGGGTTATGCTTTTGTTATGCTCATTATGAATCAGACTGATGATTTGAAACCCTCCTTATAGTATTCCAGGATCGAAACCTGGTGAATGGGTGCCGGGATCCGAGAATGGGGTTTTACGGAGGCTGTCGGCGCCGGATTCGGCGATCGGGAATTTTGTGAGCCCGGTTTCCGAGTTCGAGGCGTGACACATGGAGGAGCTTAAAGAGATTTTCTTTTATTTATTTTTGTTTCTTTACCATTTTTTAAATAAGTGTAATGAACATTTAGTATGACAACATTACAATGACATGTGTTTGAAGATAATCTTAAATAGTCGGAACATGGACATTTTTCTTTAAATAAATGTTTAATTATTAAATTTTTGGATTGTTATATTTTATTAATGAAGTTATTTTGTCAATATATGTGTGGAATATGAAATGTAAACATATAAAACATAAGTCATGCCTGCAGGTACAGAATCGGGGTCGAATATACCCAGGTGCCAGATTTCGGGGCGTGACAAATAATAATTAAACATTTATTTAAAGAAAAATGTCCATGTTCCGACTATTCAAGATTATCATCAAACACATGTCATCGTAATGTTATCATACTAAATGTTCATTACACTTATTTAAAAAATGGTAAAGAAACAAAAATAAATAAAAGAAATCTCTTTAAGCTCCTCCATGTGATCCCGATCTTGAAATTTTAAAATCCCAACAGGGTAAGCTGCGAAGCCTAGTGAGTAATCTCAACACAGGTTTTAAAATAATCTCATGTAATATGAATAAAATTGTATAAAAATACAATACATATTTGGGCAAAACAACAAATGAGGAGATTTAATAAACAAAATGTTTCAATGTAAATTCAAAGAAAAATGGATGAATGAAATCAACATATGTTATACTCCATAATAACATGTGCGGTTTATTCTTTTTAACACCAGGGCCAGTTTACACCGGTTGGCCAACACCCACGCCAATACAATACCTAGCCTGACAATGGGAACCTCTTGCATGATATGCTCACCCATCCAAAAGGGACTTAGTGAGGGACCCATTTGTATGTTAGCTGGTCAAACTACTATCCTACCGAACCTGGCAGTGGGAACCTTTTGCAATCCTGACATGCTCACCCACTCAAAGGGTACGGTAGATGTTCCAAAAGGTACCAATTGGGTTTCTGAGACTTTCAACCCAAAGGTCTTGATCGCCCCACCTATTTACGCTTTAGGGATTTTCAACCCAGAGGACTTGATCGCCTCACCTATTTTCTGGTGTTTCATAACTATTTTAATAATGCATGATTTTAATATTGCATAAATTAAATATTTCTAAAGAGATTTAATGACTCCTATTGATCAATTCATAATACGAGATGTGCACAATTTATTAAATTTAAAACAAAATTGTTAATCAATGTAAATTGCATATACATGATTAAAGTTCTACAAAAAATAAATAAATAAAAATAAAAATAAATAAACATGCAATATAATTTATTTGATTTAAGAATCCAAAATTTATAAAGTCAAGCTTTTTGCAATAATATCATGTTAATTAAAATAAAGACAACCAAACGAAAAAAAATTAAAATGACATGTTTAAAACTATAGTAAGCAATTAAAACAAATAATAAAAATTAAACAAACAACAATACATATCAGCCCCACTCATTTTCATGTTTGCCCAGCTCATTTTCATGCTTGCCCTGTTGAATTTCATGCTTGCCCCGCTCATTTTCATGCTTACCCCGCTGAATTCCATGCTTGCCCCACTCATTTTCATGCTTGCCCCGCTCATTTTCAAAGAGCTTCAAACAATTTATCGAGAAAATGAGTGGGGCAAGCATGAAAATGAGCGGGGCAAACATGAAATTCAACCGAGCAAACATTAAATTGAGCGGGGTAAACTAGAAATTCAGCGGGGCAAACATAAAATTCAGCGGGGTAAACTAGAAATTGAGCGGGGGAAACTGAAATTTGAGCGGGGCAAATACGAAATTGAATGATATATCGAGATTTAAACATCGATATTATCGGGACATACTCGATATATCGAGAAATTACTGAAATTTCAGTGTTGGATGCTGAACATTTCAAAGGCAAAGTCGATATTATCGAGCAACACTTGATATATCGAAGACTAAAACTCGATATTATCAAGACACTCTCGATATATGTCGATGCTTGTATTTTAAACCAAGCTTACCTAGCTAAAGTGATTATGTAACTTTAAGTAAAAAAGTTACTTCTAATTGATCTTAAAACAAGCTTACCGAACTTACTTATCTCGAATATGCTACTTATCTACTACTGTAGGCATACAAAGTAACAATTTCATTAGAAGTGAAAGAAGGGATACACCAAGCCAAATGAAAAGAATTTACAATACATAAAAATTGTTTCGTAGGTACCTTAGTGAGCATTCATGCTTTTATGATGCAACGAGGATCTATTACGTTAGAAAGGATCAAATACTATCAATATTATCTAAGTAGCCTGAAATTGAGCGAGCCTAGCATGAGAGGGTGTAAGGAAAACTGAAATTAAAGCGAGCTTAGTATGAGAGGGAGTGAGGAAAACTGAATAGCATACTTTGGAATTTTTCTGCATAATCGCTAGAATTGTAAGTTATGATGTATAGCATACTTTATAATTTTAGTGGATGATGAAATGAACTTTATACTTTGTCCCATTGTATGCTCGCGATCAAGTTCAATGCACATAGAACTCAATGCTTGACGATTGCTCTAGATCTTGAATTTCATGTTTGCCCGCTGAATTTCATGTTTGCCCCGCTCTTTTTCATGCTTACCCCGCTCTTTTTCAAAGAGCTTGAAACTGGTATGGATTCCTTCGTTGCAGCTCGAATGCCACAAATCGTTCATGTCATTAGCTGGCGTTTGAACTACACAAACCTAACTTGAAAAGGCTAGTTATGTGCAAACCTTAGCATTTCGTTGAATATGTAGTTGTGGTCACTTTCCAAATTCACTCGGTGCTTGGAAGGTCCTTGAGAAAGAAACCCAACTGAGAAGCTTTTTATTACCTGAGTTTACACCTCAAATAATAACTCCCATTGTTTTAATTGTTTTAACCAATTGCAGAATCCATTAGAATAGCAATTTATGGAAATTTAACTCAAGGGCCAAATGTAGGATTGAGAATAGATGAATAAAGCTTCCATGAAACTTCCATTCTGTAAACATGTATGAGGATAAATTTGAGACTATCTTATATAAGCCTTTTTAACATGTATGGTGATCCATTTAGCCTTTTAAGCATGATAGGCTATCCTTAGGTAATTGTTGCATTAGCTGTATACTCTATACTGATTTTTCTCTTTATGGTAGTGTAATAGTGCTTGAGGAATTACTTATGGATCTTGGAAAATAACGAGGTTAGTTGGCTAAATTAGCTTCTCCTACCCCAAGATTATATGTGGTACATTAAGTATATCATTCTAGTTTAGGAGATATGCTTATTAGACAAATAGATAAAGAAATGAATTAAAAGATAGAAAAATATTTTTATATACTTATCTATACATATTTGCATATTTATGTACTAGAGAAAAATGTAAGGGAGAAAAAGTTCTCCCTTAAAAAATAAAAATAAAAATGCTAAACTGCCGCGGTGCCACTGCCGGCGGCAGTTCTGTTTTTTTTTTTGCATTACTTGTGTGGGTCCCATCATGAGGTCTATGTTATATCCAAACCGTCCATCTATTTAGCGAACTCATATTAAGGCTTGAGACGAAAAATAAGATAGATCTAACTATCAAGTGGACCACACTGTAAAAGGCAGTGGGGAATTGAACGTCTACCATTGAAACCCTTTTAGGGGTTACAGAAGTTTTGGATCATTATGAAATTTGTTTTTCCTCTTCATCCAGGTCTTTGTGACCCTATGAATGAACTTAGACGGGGAGGATTTCTCACAAACATCACAGTGGGCCCCACTTGAATTCCCATCGTCGGACCGTCCGTCAGCGCTCGTCTCTGCACGCCAGTCAGACGAAGGCAGGGGCATTTTCGTCCTCAAATTCGGTGTCCGTACGAGGAGGACGGAGCGGATTGGATAGTGAACGCTTCAGTAGCCTTTTGGCTATTGAAGTGATGTGGCAAAATGCCATTGGTTAGATACTGAACGGCTGTTCCCTGGGTATAAATGCTACTCCGTTAGATCCGTTAATGGATTTTTTTCCGTTTCCGCCGTGCACTTACTCGGCCACGGAATCTGAGTAAATTCAGTTGGGCCCACTGTGAATTCATGTGATTTATCCACATCTTCCATCTGTTTTTCTATCTAATTTTAGGCGTTGAGCCCAAAATTGAAGCTTATAAAGATCTCGAGTGGACCATACCACAGGAAACAGTTGAAATAATGATTTCCACCGTTGAAACCTTTCCAAGCCCCACGGTGATGTTTATTTTTCATCCAAACTGTTCAAAGGATCAACAAACATGGATAAAGGTAAAAAACAAATATAATCTTGATCCAAAACTTCTGTGGCCCCCAAGAATTTATCAACGGTATAAATTCAATTCACATTGTGTGACGTCAGCAAATGCCTGCTGCCATGAAAATGGCACACGGACAAATTGCCTCGTCCATAAGTCAAAGTGAGGACACCACGAGGGGATCCTAACTGTGGGGCCCATCTTGATGTATATTCCTGTGGGGCCCACCTTGATCACAAACTTACTGGGTTGAAGACCCTTCTACATTGCCACAAGGCTTCAGTGGGATCCTGACTGTGGGGCCTACCTTGATGTATACTCCTTACATCCATGCCTTCTATCAGCTTTGAAAGGTCATTTTACGGATTGATCCCAAAAATGAAGCAGATACAAATCTCAGGTGGACCCCACAGAGTTTGCTTAGTACGCAATCCGCTTCCCTTGGCATCATACTGGTAAACTCCATTTTCAGGTTTTATTTTTTTCTTCAATCTCTCTCAATTTTCTCACCACCCACCTGGCATCCTAATCTCCATCCACTGCTCACTGTATTATCTCTCCTTTCTTTTATTTCTTTCCATCAAGGCTCTCCACGATACCCACCTACGGTTTGTCCAAATCAGGTTTGTGCATGTGATACATGAGAGGGGACCCCATTTATGTTGATGATTCAACCCTTGCCAACCAATGATGGGATGCATTAGATCAAATTATCTTGGGTATGCAATGTCTGCACCAACACTAAGAAAACATTGTACCTCTTAAGTGGGATCCATTCATTTACAATGTGGTTTTTTTTAATTTTTTGATCCTTTTCTTAATATAGATACAGGTTGAAGACTTGAAGGTAAGCCAATGGAAGCTTTGAAACTAGTAAAATGCTTGTGGTGCAACCTGCACAATAGAAGAGGGAGCAATTTCGGCCCTTTGAAACATGTCAATGGCACAAAAACACATCGCAAAATCCAAGCGCGACCTAGACAATAGAAAAGGGAACAATTTCCGCCCTTTCCACATGCACAATAGATAATGGAACAATTACAGCTCTTTCAAAAGCAGTTGTCCTTTCTTTTGTTAGACTTAGTTTTCTTTTAGCTTACATTAGTTATAAGCTATTGTTTATATTTAGGAAATAATGCCCCTAAATTGTTTCTATTGACTTTCATCAACAAAGTCACGAAAAAATGTTCCTTATAGTCTCTCTCTCTCCTATTTAGGTTTGTTGCAAGTGAAATTGTCTCATTCAAGCTATTCTCATCAAGTAAATGAGACTAGGATGACTCTATTTTTACTGGCCCGAATAATCAAGACTATTTATATTTTTTCTGGGACTGTGGTACCCGGCATTTAATAAGGCATAGACAAGGCCTATATAAGAAAAAACTTAATTGTCCACTCAACTTTTGTTGCTACCAATGAAAAATGAGAAATGGCTTTCAAGTATCAATTCTTTTTTTATCATTTTTTTAATAAGGAATTAATGATAAAATACTGCTGTGTTTATCAAAGATTATGCTGAATTGTCATGTTCTCTTTGGCCTTGTGCTTGGATGATCCAGACCACCCATCTGTCCTGTCACATCGAATAAGTTGTACCCACAAAAAATGTCAAACCAGTGGGACAATCCCAATCATCCAATTTTCCCAGTTGACCATGGATGTTTTGACCGTAACCTTGAAGGTAGCCAATTGGAGAGTTGAAACTGCCCATCTATGGTAGGGCCAACCATATGAACTGCCGAGATCATCAAAAGTGCATCCATTTGGGGGCATTGTGGGTGGGACATTATATTGGTTTATCATCTCTTGATTCATGTGGGAAATGGGTATGCAGGTCGGTCACTTGACGAGCATATTACGGTGTAGTTTGAAAATTGATACTTGAAATCCATTTTCAAACGATACCTAGCTTTGGAAACGGAGAAAAATCCTTTAACGGATCTAACAGAGTAGCATTTATACAAAAGGAACAGCCATTCAGTATCTAACCAATGGCGTTTTGAAGGCTACTGAAGCGTTCAGTATCCAATCCGCACCCGAGGAGGACCAAGTGCGTATGTTAAGTTTTCACTGCTTCGTAAAAACCACTGGATAAAAGGTGGGGTCCATAGTCATAAATTTCTCCCCGACTCTCCCTGCGCAGAACCTCCAGCGGACGCACATGTCCGGCTGGGTTTTGATAGTGGGCCCCACCCATCATCCAAACAGAAGATCTGGACTGTCCATTGTATCCAGAGGGGGGTCTTGACCCTCGCCTAGGTGGTCGTTTGGCCCCGTGTACACACGCACACGTGGATCGTCGAAAAACGCAGGATGAACGACGAGTTAATTTTATACAGTGGACCACACCAAAACTCGATAAAAACCACTCATTTTCTACTGGTTTTCACCAGGAATCCAATGAATAGGGTTGATTTCCCCGAAAACACCACTATGGGGCCCACCGATCACGTCAGCGCACCCTTGTGCGTAAGCCTACACACATCCGTGGAAAACCGGATTTCCTGGTGGTTGTGGCTCAACATCTTTCATCAGATGCAAGATCTGAACAGTCCATCATGTAGAGGATCCAAAAACATCCCAAGGGACGGTGTTTCTTTGAAAAATGGCAAGGAAAGTGGTGCTGTTTTCGCGTGTCTTCTTGGCTGCGTAAAGAGGTTACGCGGAAACTTTCTTGGCCGACTTACACACCCCACCGCCTTGGGCACTCTCCCAGCTGACCAACAACTATAAAAGAGAGGGAGAGAGGACGTGGAGAGCATCTGAGGATGTGGAAGAGTAAGGAAGAGAGAGAAAGGAAGGAGAGAGAGAAATGGGTCGGCTAGCTGTGGAGTTTTCCTTCTTTTCTTTAACCTTTGTTTTGTTTATTTTTCTAAGAGATTTTAGTTTGATCATGTCAAGTTAAACCTCTTAGTTAGGGCTAAGAGGTGAAGCTTGTAATGAGATTGGAGACTTTCCTTTATGCCTTTTAATTTAATTTTAATTTTTGAACTAATTTTGATCCTAGTTTGATTATAAGGAATGCCTTTAGTTTTTAATGGTTTGTTGTAACTTAAATTACAATAGATCTGCGATAGCTTTGAGCATGTCCTTTTCTTTATTATGATTATGAAATTAGGAGGCCCTGTTGTTCACCATCGTCTCCTGGGCATGGTTGGATGATGAAACCCTTCCTAATGCTCATAACCCTCTCAGATGGATGTTGATTGGTCAGATTCTGTTGTTTACTTTGTCTCATGGGCATGACCTTGTGATGGAATCAAGTCTAATTCTCATACCTCTTATCCATTGATGACTAGATCAAAGGAAGTTCAGATTTGATTTTTAAGGTGATATCAAGCATAAATCTCCCTGATCTCTACAAGTGGAGCCTCTGAATCCCCAGTTTCCTACCTTTGAATTTCACAAGTTTAGTTTAATATTTCACCATTACTCTCTTAAAAGCCTCTAATTTAGATTACATCTTCACCTAGTTTTAGTTCAAGTTACTTTCAGATTATGTACAAGGTTCAGTCCCTGTGGATTCGACCTCGATCTTATTGAGATTATAACTACATCACAACCCTATACTTGGGGTGTGAACACTTTTACTAGCTTGGATTGGCAATTTCGGATTGAGAGAATGCCTCTATTTATAAATTGAAAAGTTGTTGCTTCGACTCGTCTAAGGTTTAACAAATTTTTAAAATTTGAACGCGATCAAATAAAATAGTTTTTCGATTGGTTGAAGGCCCTGCTCGACTGGTCGAGGGCCCTATTTGACTGGTTGAGCATGGGCTTCGACTAGTCGAGGGTGCCAAAATTTAGTTACTGGACTTCGAGTCGAGCAACTCTCGACTAGTCGAAGGCCCCTCTTCGAATGGTCAAGCAGTCTGCTCGATTGGTCGAAGAAGCAACAGAAAAATCTTTTTTTTTTTTTTGAATTTAAACTTGGACTGGTCGAAGATTTTCTTATACTGGTCGAGTCACAGCTTAAAATAATCGAACCTATGCTTAAACTAGCCGAACTTAAGCCTGATAAAAGTATAAAAACCCATATAAGTTGTCTTTTGAAAGCACCCAAGTCTAAGAACTTTCTAGGGTCTATTGTACCTAAAAAGACTGAACATTGAAGTTTGAACTTCGCGGAACTTGTTCTTCTACATATTCTTTAATAGAACATGAAGTTGAAGATGGAGCTTGATCTTCTATTAGAAGTGTAGTAGAACTTGAACTTAGTCAAGCTTGAACTTTCCATCTTGATCTACTTCATGACTTGAACTTCAGGAAGGTCTTGAACCATAGTAGATGTTGAACTTGCTTGACTTGAAGGGAGGACTTGAACTTTCCATCTTTATCCTTATTAGACAGACCACTTCATAAGCTGTTTTGTCCAACAAATTGGACAAACAAAGGTGTGCTCTATACAATATAGCACTTACAGAGAGATTGGTTGTCTAGTATTCCTGTTGCATTACGGACATCATCCAAATGAAGACAAATCAATTTCAAGCCGAATGACTTTTGTCGCGCCTCGAATTAAATAAGTTTTCGATGTTTCTCCTTATTTGAAATTTTAATTTTAATTTTTTTACAATTAATTTTTAATTTCGAATTTCCATAATTACGGAATTACATATCCAAAAATTCATATAAGAACTAGGTTAAGCTATGCTAAGAAAGATAAATTGAAAAGTATATAGATGTGTTTGGTATAGAGCCACGAGCTAGTCTTCGCATTCTCCTTTTTATAGCTTAATGATATGTTAAAATCCTCACTGGGTTTTCTTGATGATACTGAATCATCATTCGCATTTATGACGTGCTTTATGGATAAGAAAAATCCTAGAAGTATCCGAAACTATTGGCTTCTATGATCTTCTTCTTGCAGTTGGTCGGTTCCAAAAGATCCTTGTGGCCCATTAATTTGATTCGGGATCAATCTAGGGAACCTCGAGGAATGATCCCATACCTAAAATTGATCATGGCCACTCAACGTCTCTTAGGACTCTCCGTCTCTTCTGCTCATGGTATTGGATGGTCCATATCAAACAATCACCTCCATTTAACCATCAACAGTGTAATGGTTTGGAGTGTTTGAAATGATTGATGGACATGATCTTCTTAATATAGATCTATCATCAAAGAGGGGTTAAACCAGATCTTCCATATAGTTCTCCCATTCTTTTTATTCTGATAAATGTACAGTTTAGGATTTGATATAAACAATGTCCATTTTCTCCCAATTTGAGTCCAAATAATGGTCAAGATTCACTTGGATATCGGTTTGATCTCTCAATATTCAGAATATTCTCAAACGCTACAAACTCTCTGAACATCTCTAGGAATATTTCCCATTTTGGAAGGACTATGAGAGATGGCTTCGCTGAGTGTATCATAGACAAATACGTGATAAAATTCGTTCTCTTGGTGGGTCTTTTATATACATGCTAGGCACGCTGCCTTATTAAATTGACATGATAAATGTGGCCACATGGCATTCGTCAATTCGTTCTCCTAATGACACATGTAAGGGTCTGTACCTCCACATTAATAGCGGAATGTATAACGCCAAAGGAAGATCAAACGAAGATACTCTCGAGTGCGAGTAGGATTTTTGCCAGTACTAACCCTCGTAGTGTCAACACGTGGTGGCCTTTCTATAAACACCCCACCTCGGGCCGATAAGCTGATTGAGATTAGACAAAATCATAATCCATACCCTAAACCCCAATCCAAACCTCAAACCCTAATATAATGCTCGTATCATAGTTCGTACCATTCCTTAGGATCTCGCAATCCTCCCGGTCGAATTCCGGCGACCTGCGATCCGTAGATAGCATTTGCACGCGACCTTGAGTTGTACCTTATCAACTCGAGTTGGCTCGACCCGAGACTTGTACCCTAGCGACCACGTCGTCGCCGCTGTTCCAACGCCGCATCTCGCGCGCCGATGCGATACTCAGGCCAAGAGTTGTGGGCCCGCATTTATTTCGAAGAAAACGGCGCGCGTTACAAATCTCAATAAAATCTCTAAAACGCATCACATCACCTCAAGTCAAGTATACATCCCATCACAAGTCAAGTACACATCCCATCACAAGTCAAGTACCAACCCATACCCTACCCATCTCTCTCCCATTCCGAAAGTCAACTCTCTCTCTGTCTTTCTCTCCACCCATCTCTTTCTTACAACACCATCCCTCTCTCTCATACATCACTCCATCCCATCCCATTCTCCACCAAATCCCAAGCAACCATGAGAGAAAAATCCTAAGAAGAAAAGAATTTAAGAGAAGGTCCACTCCCTACCACCCAAACTCTCATCCCCACCATCCAACCTTCATCATACACCCTTAAAGAGCTAGCTTAGGAGCCAAGGAGTCCAAAGAGTTAAAGGAGTGATATAGGTGGGTGTTTGTAATATTAGATTTCAGCTTTTGTGATGGACCAAGTGGGGCCTACTGATTGATGGCATGGATCTCATTTGGGACCCATCTTGATATATGTATTGATGTATGTATTAGAGGGGCCCATAGTGGCGGGGCCCCTCCATCACACCGTTTCTCTGTGTGTGTGTGTATTTCTCTCTCTCTTTCCCTGATTAATGGCCCACCTCGATGCATGATTTTTATCTACACTGTCCATTTAGCGGACTGCATCCGCTGTCCAAATCAGGGACCCACCTTGCTGCCGCATATAGCCGGCCCACCTGGCTGTCCGTTTGGACAGGCCCGAACGAAGGGAAAATACAACTATCAGCTTGATCAGTGGGGTGGCCCACTGATGTGGACCCCACCATATACATGTGTGTGTGTGTTGTATGTGTGCCGTCCAGCAGCAAGCGCTGCTGGACATAAGCAAAACACAAAAATCAGCTTCAGGCCACACGTGGGACCCACAATGCGGTGGGAGTGGATTGGCTAATGTACCTTACAACTGCTATGTAGCTGTTGTATTGTCATCAGCAAGCTCTGTGGGCCCCACAGATGAGCATGTTGTACATCCAAACTGTCTGGCAACAATATAGTTGCTAGATTAACTTCAGCAAGTTCTGTGGCCCCACCTGAGGCACGTGTATATCCAACCATGCATCTACACCATCCAGGTGGGGCCCACCTTAATACATATCATCTATATCAGCACCGCCCGCCTGTGTGGGACGGTGCTGGTGGGGCCCTACCATGATATGTGTCTATCTATGTCGTCCGTCCAGCAGCAATATGGCTGCTCGATTAACGTCAGCAGGTTCTTTGTGTCACGCCCCAAACTTAGAAACCAGACTCACAAAATTTCTGATCACTGAATTCGGTGCCGACAGCCTCCATAGTACCCCATTCTAGGCTTCCAGCGCCCATACGTCAGATTCCGATCCTAGGATCCTACGAGGAGGATTTTCAATGTACATTTATCTCGTAAGAAGCATAACCACAAGTTTACCCAAAATCACAAAGGCAACATCATCATCACATATCCATTAATATAAATATTTGAATACAATGCTGAAAGGGAAATACATATGTCGAAAATCAAAGCTCTAGAAGTCCGCTGCATGCTCCAAGCTCAACGCTGCTGCGACCTAATGCCACCTGGACGCTTCTATCGTGCATAAGCTTATAGAAAGTTTAGAGGGTGGTGAAAGTGTGCGCCCAAGATAAGTGCCAAGTATACAGTACAATGCCATAAATCATAGAATATCGAAAATACTGGCAAGTTCATGAATCATACGATATCAGAGTAAGCAGAAACACTGACAAGTCCACGAATGCAATCATTCGTACCAAGGCTATATGATGCAAGAACGTAAGAAGTCAAATATCAGATGTCGAGGATATAATACAATATACAAATCCTGATGAGTCCACGCATACCGGAATGTGCAATATGCGGTGCGAATGAAATGACCAAGCTAGAGCGTGAAGTCGGGATGATAGTACGTAGTATTGTAAGCTGTGGAGTTCATCACAAGGGACTTCTATCCAGACTGGCCCATACCTAGTTTGGATAGCTGGACATAATGTGGTAAACCCCTGACCTCAGGTTAGTCACACTCCCAACCGAAATCTTGGCCATGCGAAGGTACACGTAACAAATAGTTGCGCACCACCAGCCCGAGTGGATAGTGAATGAATGAATGAGTATGCAATTCCTACTCAATAAGTACACATATCAGTACAGTTCCTTTATGGGGAATCACCGGGGTCTAATACACTTCAAACTAGATTATCGCCTTATCACGCGCAACAAGGTGAGTAGAAGAGAGCTCACTATCTGCCTGCCAATATCGGGCCCGACTCGTCGATAGCGAACTCATTCCTTGAGGTGGTCAAACTCAGCCTAGCATTGCCCCATCCTCTCGAGCAGGTAAGGTTGTACTCCCTTCTAACCGACCACGACACAATGGGAGACGCGGCGTCGGAACCGCGGCGAAGGCGCAGTCACTAGGGTACAAGTCTCGGATTGAGCTGATTCTGAAATACGAGATACGACTCAGGGTTGCGCGCAAATGCCGATAACAGATCGCGGGTTACCGAAATTTGACCGGGAGGACTGCGGAAGCCTAAGAATAGTATGGGCTAGGATACGGGCCTTATAACTCTCCCCTCCTAATAAAAATTTCTTCCTCAAAATTTAAAACACAATATAACCAATACAGAGCTCACCAAGAGAGAGAAACCTCACCACTATATATAAAATCAGAACACAACATATCAACATAATCAAACACCTAAAGAGATGGGGATAATGCCCACGAATCTCAAGCTCTAACTCCCAAGATGCCTCATTCATGAGCAATCTAGCAAGACGGTGCAGGGGCCAAGTCACACGAATCGTCGACGACTCCTAATGTCTGAGGATCTTGCGCTGCTGCTGTTGAGGACGGGGACACCTACTCCTACGATGCCCTATCCCACCGCATTCAAAGTAAGCACCTGAGAACGGTCGGGGTGGCAGGGGCTGTCGAGGGTAGGGGCACTCTCAGATGCGGTGCCCCGTCACACTACATCTGAAGCATACACTTGAAGACTGACGTATAAGTGGTGCAAATACTCGAAAGGACGAATGGTTCCTGTGCCTCTGTGGCCGTCGACATCGCTGCTGTTGGGAGCTACCGGAAGGGGCCTACCACTTCCGGTCTCCTCTCTGAATAATGGCGGTCATTGCTTGCAACATTTACTGTAGCTGGTCCGCACTTACATACACGGTCGGTGCTGCGCTAGACTCGGCTGGGGGTGCAGAAGTCTCTAGTGGGGGAACAGGAATCTCAGGCGGGGAAGCAGAAGTCGCTCGGGTCACTCGCTTGGGTGTCATGTCCTACAGGAAGGAACAAGGGCCTATCGTCCTTGGGCACTCTCGAATGCACACGTGATAGTGAGCTATATCAGGAAGTTTCTAAGTTATTTAAATTCAGAGATCTAATCATTCTAAGTTCGTAACAATCATATAGTATAAGGTAGCTATCAGCAGATATATAATGTTATCTTCAGGTATTTCCAAGTTATACTCTGATACCAACTTCTTCACACCCCAAACTCAGAAACTGGGCTCACAAAATTTTTGATCACCGAATCCGGTGTCGACAGCCTCCGTAGTACCCCATTCTCGGCTTCTAGTGCCCATATGTCAGATTTCCATCCTGGGATCCTACAAGGAAGATTTTCAACGTATGTTTATCTCGTAAGAAGCATAACCACAAGTTTACCCAAATCACAAAGGCAACATCATCATCACATATCCACTAATATAAATATTTGAATACAATGCTAAAAAAGAAAATACATATGTCGAAAATCAAAGCTCTAAAAGTCCGCTGCATGCTCTAAGTTCAACGCTGCTGTGACCTAACGCCACCTGCACGCATCTATGGTGCATAAGCTTATAGAAAGCTTAGAGGGTGGTGAAAGTGTGTGCCCAAGATAAGTACCAAGTATACAGTACAATGCCATAAATCATAGAATATCGAAAATACTAGTAAGTTCATGAATCATACGATATCAAAGTAAGCGAAAACACTGACAAGTCCATTAATACAATCAGTCGTACCAAGGTTATACGATGCAAGAACATAAGAAGTCAAATATCAGATGCTAAGGATATAATAGTATACAATCTTGATGAGTCCACGCATACCGGAATGTGCAATATGCGGTGCGAATGAAATGACCAAGCTAAAGCATGAAGTCGGGATGATAGTACGTAGTATTGCAAGTTGTGCAGTTCATCATAAGGGACTTCTATCCAGACTGGCCCATACCTGGTTTGGATAGCTGGACACAATGTGGTAAACTTCTGACCTCAGGTTAATCGCGCGCCTAACCAAAATCTTGGCCATGCAAAGGTACACGTAACAAATAGTTACACACCACTAGCCCAAGTGGATAGTGAATGAATGAATGAATGAAAAAGTATACAATTCCTGCTCAATAAGTCCACATATCAGTACGGTTCCTCTATGGGGAATCACCGAGGTCTATTACACTCCAAACCAGATTGCTGCCCCATCGCGCGCAACAAGGTAAGTGAAAGAGACCTCACTATCCGCCTACCAATATCGGGCCCGGCTCGTCAATAGCGGACTCATTCCTCAAGCTGGTCAAACTCAGCCTAGCATTGCCCCCTCCTCTCGAGCAGATAAGGTTGTACCCCCTTCCAACCGACCACGACAAAATGAGAGATGTGGCATCGGAACCACGGTGATGGTGCAGTCACTAGGGTACAAGTCTCGGGTTAAGCCAATTCTAAAATACGGGATATGACTTAGGGTTGCGCACAAATGCCGATAACAGATCGCAGGTTGCTGGAATTCGACCGGGAGCACTGTGGAAGCCTAAGGAGTGGTACGGGCTAGGATACAAGCCTTATACTGTGGGCCACCAGCTATTTGACTGCTGTAGTAATGTCACCAAATTCTGTGGGACCCGATATGTTTTAAATCCAGATTGTTTATCTATGTGGGGCCCACACGTCATGCATATCCACACCGTCCAGTGGTCTGGACGGTGGGGACCACTATGATTTATGTGTTTTACGTCCAGGCCATCCAGGGCCTGGACGTTGGAGATCTTCAAAACAATAAATAAAATAAAGTAAAAATAATAAAATAATGTAATAATATAATATAATATTATATATATATCATATGTATATGGTGGGCCCCACATGGGACCCACCTTTTTGGAAGTGAATTGGTTGGACTACCACACACCAGCTATATAGCCGATGTAGTGACGTCAGCAAGTTCCATGGGACCCACCAGATGTATGGGTCTAATCCACACCGTCCAGACGGTTGGATGGTGGGACCCACCACAGATGTATGTGTTACATCCAAACCGTCCATCCAAATGGCGAGCTCGTCTTAAGGCTTGAGACTAAAAATGAGGCAGATCCGTATATCAGGTGGACCACATTGCAGAAAATAGTGGAGAATTAAACGGCTACCATTAAAGCCCTTTTGGTATCCCAGAAGTTTTGGATCAATATGAAATTTGTTTTTCTCCTTAATTCAGGTCTTCGTGACCGTACGAATAGATTGGATGGAAAATAAACGTGAAGGTGGGCCCTGCGAATTTTAAGCAGGAAAAATCATTATCTCCACTGCTAATTGTGGTATGGTCCAAATGATCTTATGATGTGATTCATTTTTATGGGTAATGCTCTAAAATGATCTCTAATAATAGATAACTGGTGTAGATAGTCCCGCTAGGATGATCGACCTACCTTGATATATATGAGGACCGTTGTTGCGGTCTACCTTGGTGTATATGAGGCCCGTTGTTGCGGCTCACTTGATGTATATGAAGCCTATTGGTGCGGAGTGGCCCACTTGATGTATATGAGGCCCGTTGGTGCGGCCCGTGGATGCGTCCTACGTGATGTATATGAGGCCCATTGGTGTGGCCCATCTAGATGTGGGGCAGTTGATGTATATGTTTCATTCATACCGTCCAAATCAGGGACCTACCGTACACACTTGATGGATATGAGGCCCATTGGTGCAGCTCATGTGATGTGGCCCACTTGATGTATATGAGCCCCATTGTGATGTATTTGAGGCCCATGGGTTGAGGCCCAATGTGATGTATATAAGGACTATAAGTAAGGCCCAATGAGACATATGTGAGGCCTTTGTGTGGGGCCGAATGTGATGTATATGAGGTCCATTGCGATGTGTGATTCCACCATGATGTATGTAATGATTTTTATGGCGGATCATGCCTTAGGAGCAATGATGGTTAAATGTTCGCATTGTAACTCTCCTTAGGGCCCATTGTTAGGCCCAAACTTGTGTGTGTAGGCCGTTTAGGCCCATCTTTGTTATGAAGATAGTTCATCACCATAAAACATGTTTAGTATAACTCCATGATTCATGCCCATAGGCATCATATGTATGCTTGATATGAGGAGTGACTGATCATAGCATATGTCATTGGGCAGATTGTTTATGGGACTCACTGATAGGAGTTGCCCACATGAGCACGCGGTACGCGGAGGATTACTGCATGACTGGACAGGGTTATTCATGCATCTTGCATCTATGTGACATGATTACTATACAACCTAGCGACATCAGGGCTGTGACCTCCACAGGCATATCGTGGATGTCATGTTCAGACACCGAAAATACTGTTACTAGCATCAGGGTGACATAGATGCCCTAAGTAAAAATTCCTAAACCCGATGATACTAGAAGATGACTCTAACGTCTAGACTGAGTGGATACATGAACGCACGAGGGCCGTATACCAGTAGGCCGCGTCTCCCACTGTGTCGTGGTCGATTGGAAAGGGGTGTGACCTTACCCGCCCGAGTGAGGGAGCAATATCTAAGTTGAGTTTAACTAGCTTGAGGAATGGGCCCGATATTGGCAGGCAGATTGTGAGGTCTCTTCCACTTATATAATTGTGCCCTCGGATAGGAGCGACAAGCTGCCGTAGAGTGAACTAGACCCCGGTGATTATCCAGAGTGAGATCTGTACTAACATTTGATGCTCTAGTGATGAGCTGCACTGATACGTGGATTCAGATGAGGATTGGTATGCTTGAGTTGCATCTCGCATCGAATGGCCTTGGTGTGGCCGATAGCATTCACACCCTGCATCGCATGGCCTTGATATGACCGATAGTATTCATGCCTTGCATCGCACAGCCTTAGTATAGCTGATAGTATTCATGGATTTGCCAACATATTCCACATTACTCTGATATTGCATTCTAAACATGCTTATATTGCGCACACACTCTCATTACCCTCTAAGCTTTCTATAGGCTTATGCACGACCGTTGCGTGCAGGTGACACTAGGACCCAAACGTAGCTTAGTAGGAGTAGGAGCGTGCAATCGAGCTTCAGGAGTTTCTGTTATTATTATTATTGTATTTCCCTTTATGTGCATTGTACCTTAAAGCTTTTGATCATAGTGGATTTTTGTGCTGGTGTCTTGGTTATTGTTCGTGGGTTATGCTTATGGTTATGCTTGTTACAAAATAAATTCATGTTAAAAATCCTCCTTGTAGGATCCTAGGATCGGAACCTGGTATATGGGTGCCAGGAGCTGAGAATGTGGTACTACGGATGTTGTCGGCACTAGATTCAGGGATCGGGAATTTGGGGCGTGACACCTAATCCCTACACCCTAATGCAAACTAAGCCACGAACCCTATAAACTCTAAAACTCTAGGAATCAACCCTAAACCCAATCAACCTAGTCCCATAAACCTGACAGAAACCTAATCCTAAAAACCAAGCCTTAGGAAAAAAACCCAACCCACTGAGTCAACCCACTAAGTGAGCCTACATAACCTACCCAGTTAACTCACCTTGTTAAACTAGTTCCAAAACCCATCTGGTCCAAGTCCACTTTCCAAGCTAATCGAAATACAGAGGGAGACAACAAAGCAGCCCCAAATGGCCAAGCCTCCCCACGTGTGTGTAAGGAGCATCCCTCAAAAGCCAAATCTATGTCAAATGATGAGCCGCCCCGGGGTGTTGCTCACCGCGTGGCACATTCCATCCTTTTGTAAGTTGTTCGTCTGTGCGCATGCACCTTTGCAAATCCCAAGCACGTGCAAAAAGTCAAATTATTCCAATAACCCCTCCCTTGTACTAAAATTACACCTTATATCCTTAAATTCAACTTATGAGATCTTGCTACATGGCAATCTCAAATCCCATCCATCGAAACCATTGATAGCCTCAAGCTTTACAAGAATTACACACGCACACACACACCCCTACAAATACCCCCCTCACTTTACATTTCAATCATCCCCTCTCAACCAACTCCCCCCCCCCCCCCCCCCAAAAAAAAAAAAAAAAATCCCCTCTAAAATCCCACACTCATTTCAATCATCCCTCGCGCTTATCCACTCCCCCTCAAGCCTTAGTCTAGCCACTCCATCCTTTCACCAAAGAGAGGAAAGAGTCATAGGAAAGAGTGCAGCCCGGGTCAAGCTTCATGTAACGTCTTGAAAAAATTCGTACAAAGACCCGAGTACCACCTCAGGTAGATATTACGAAGGACCAAATCCTTTAGAAAATTGGATAAAAATTTACTAAGTGCTAAACTAGATTAGCTGTGAATTAGTTTGAATCACTTTAAATACGAACTGCAAGATCCAAAACTAACAGAATCTCTAGCGCCATACTATCTGAAAACATAGGATCAACCTCAAAACCTAGTTGCTCTTGGGAGCATCGCGAAACTCCGTATCGGACCTGGACTGCGCATCGAACGTCTGATTTCTATAAAACTGTACAACTATGACCGCTTTGCTGAGCTTGACAACCACCTCGGAAATCAAGTCTTAATAGTATCCAGAAATGTACAACTTGAGCCCGGACATGAAGTGTGTGAGAAACGCGAATATCTTTAGAAAATGAACTGAAACTTAAGTGAATTGAGTCGTTTGCTTGCAGGCAAAATCTAAGGTTTCAGAACGTCAGATTCTAACCCAACTACACCCTCGGATCAGAGAAAATTTCCAACACATATCAGTGTACTCGTGGCCCTGATCGAGTACCAGTGACCGTTGAACTGAAACTGGTCCTCCGCGGTCGATTTATAAATCCGATCGGACCGAAAACTTAACTTGACCTGGATCCCATGTCAGGGAACTTATTCCTGACCGTATGTAGAAAAGGGGCCTCCAGATGTGCTCCATTGGACTGAAACATTGACTTTTGGTTATAACTTAAGTATACCATGGCCCTGGGGCCATTCTCATCAATTTTGGGCCTATATAAGGGCCTTAAACCCTCTCTCTCCCTTGCCATACGAATTTTCAACCCTAAGAGAGAGAAGAGAGAGAAAAGAGAAGGAGAAAGTGAGGAGAAGAGAGAGAGAGTTAGGGTTTGTTCCTGGGATTCAATCCCATCGCTCTACGTGCTAAACCGATCTATTTGTGTCATTATTCCGGCGATTCCGACTCCATTCTTGGGTAAGAAATCTTAACCCTAATCGGTTCTAGGGATTAAAATAAAGTAGACGATGAAATAACTAACCTATTTCATGATATAGGTTGTCATTGTACCGTAGAAAAAGGCAAAGAGTTCAAACTGAGCTCGTTACGAGTCTACCGGCAAAAGGTGTGGACTATAAACGTTTAGGTTATGGTTTTCAAGGCTTTTCAATGTCAGCAATGATTTATGTTTGACTTGATTGCTATCACATATGCTTAGATGCTATGTTTTCCGCATGTTACACATATATACTATGTTGATTATAATGCAATCTACGTGTTTGTTTAAATGTTGGAATGAATATGGAATTTGGATTTGTGCTTGCCATGATTATTAAATGTAAGTATATGATTGTTGTAGGTGTGGCATCTCCTTCATGAAAAGACTCGCCATAATATATGTTGTAACCAATATATTACATGTATATTGATATGTGTAGTCTAAGCGTTTGATAAAATACGTGAATGAGAACATGCTTGTTGAAATGTATTTAATGAGAGTGTTGAGATAGGATTCTCAATTCCCTCATCCGTATTTACAGTCTCCTTTGTGTAACCTATCTTACTACTATGTGATTTATGAATGAAATACCTATATATGTTAACATGTACACTATGTGTTTCTTAAAATGCTCAAATGAGATTTATATTTAGATTGGTTGTCACATGCTGTCTTTGACTATCACATGTGATGCTATTATTGGGAGTGTGATTGGGCTACGATGTAATCTAGGTAATCGGTAATGGTTTACGGTCAGTGGTCGAGCTGTTTTAGCCATGACAGATACGTTCGATGAATTCAAGTCGTACACTGTTTATCAACAGTGGTTAGGCCACGCGGAATGCTTACGCATTCCATGTCGATTAAGTTAACGTGCGCTCGTACCAGTCGAGCTCGTCAAGTAACTCAATTGGCTAAATATATGTTCACCATGTATGGACGCTACTATTTGAACCTAAGGTACCAAACTTATCAGTGAAAAGCCCGTGTAACCTTGATACTACGATCCACCAAGACTCATGAGTCGGGCATGGTGGTATGGGACACCATGGTCAAGCTGTCGGCCTACGCTAGGGTGACGAGGCTCCCCATAGTATCCAGTGAGCAACCCAAACTTATGAGCCGAGTACGGTGGTATAGAACACTGTATTCGAGCTATCGGCCTACACTGACGTAGCCTGGCTGTGGTCCCCAGTCGGGTTATTGATGAGCCTTCAAAAATAGACTGCCAGTTGGTAGGGCATTGGTAGAGTGACCTTGAGTACGAAATAGGCCTACGCTGACGGTGACGAGCCTCTCGTAGCGACCTTGGGTGTAAACTCTCGAACCTGCCTATCATATGTGATTAACTAGGATTGACAACCCTAGATGGATCATTCTTTGGGTAAATGATATAAAGGGAGGTACCTTAGCTTCCTAAACATGCTGTATGAACAAGTCTAATTGAGAACTTAGCTAATCACGTACATGCGCCGATTTGCATGTGTCTTTAGCATTGGAGTTGAGCATAGATGAAGAGGTGTATGCTGCGATCGTGAGATGATGTCGCAGAGGGAGTGCAGGTGAGGGCATGCATCATTAACTTATATCATCCTTGCATTAATCAGAGTACCTAGGAATGCTTGTTGTGTTGCTTTATCATTATTGCTTGACTGAATTGATAACATGTTAACCTTTGCCTTATAGCTCCACTAAAGCTGGGCAGAAAGGGACTGATCTAGCGGATGCGACCCAATCTGCCCTGAACAGATCTGAACCGAAGGCCATGATCGGCCTGGATCGAGTTGGGCTAGCAAGATCCGACCGTTAATCGGATCGATTTCAGATCAATGGTCAACCGGACCGACCCGATCCGAAATTCGATTCGAATGGATTCGATCCGATCAGATTCGATTTGATCCACATAATGTTTGTTTACCATTGTTTCCTGTAATGTTGTCCACTTGAGATTAGGATATACCTCTCTTTTTTTTTTAATACCATCAAATGATTTAGAAAAATAGATGGACAGCATAAATGAAGTAAATACATCATGGTGGGGCCCACAAAGCACTGACTTACCATCATTTAAATAGTGTGATGCGGAGTACCCAATCTACTTCTCTCACACGTCCCCATGTTCCTCGAGCAGAGCTCCCTGACAGTTGAGGGAAATTGGGGAAAGAAATTCCTACCGTTGAAACCTTCCTGGACCCCACCTTGATGTTTATACGCAATCCAAACCGTTTATAAAGTCATTCCAAATTGGATGAAGTGAAAAAACTAAAAATATAGCCTGATACAGAAATTTTATGGCCGTAAAAATTATCAACGGTGCTCACTGAATAACAACTATTTCCTCTCATGTGGCCCAGTTGAGTGCTTGATACATCTATTTTTTGGTCGCACATCCTAAAATTATCTCTCAAAAAGGATGGATGGGGTAGATTTCACACAAACATATCGGTGGGGCCCACCCAGCATCCTTGCGCAGGAACTCCCTGCGAAAGGCTTTCGCAAGAAATCCGCGTCCAAGGATTGGCTACTCACCAGCCCGTGGGTGCTCTGTGGATCCCACCATGATGTATGTGTTTCATCCATTCCGTTCATCCATTTTATAGATCATTTTAGGGCTTTATATAAAAAAATGATAGGGATATAATCTCAGGTGGACCACACTACAGGAAAACAATAACGATTGGATATCCACCATTATAATCCTCCTAAGGCCCACTGTACTGTTTATTTGAAATCTAATCTGTTGATTAGGTCATAAGGACTTAGAAGAAGGGAGACAAAAAATATCAGCTTGATAAAAAAACTTTTATAACCTCCAAAACGTTTTTAATGGTCAACGTTCATTCAACACTGTTTCCTATAATGTGGTCCACTTGAGATTTCGATATATCTCTTTTTTTTTTAATAACATAAAATGATCTATAAAAATAGATGGAGGGCATGGATGTAACACATACATCATGGTGGGGTCCACAGAGCGACGACCGGTGGCAAGGGAGTAGCTAGTCCGTTTCGTGACGCGTCTAACATCCTTGTGATCCGGGCGCTCCTCGAGCTTCGAGTTGTACGAACGGTTTAAAGGAGATCAAAGTTATATGGGCCCCACAGTGATGTATTTATTATATCTACACCACTCATATATTTTTATAGATCATTATAGAGCATTTTTCAAAAAATGAATAATATCTAAAGATCATCTGGACCACACCACAAATATCAGCAAAGAATGATTTTCAATTGTTAAACCATTCGTGTGGTCCACTTGATAGTTAGATCTGTCTTATTTTTCGTCTCAAGCCTTGAGACAAGCTTGCCAAATGGATGAATGGTTTGGATATAACACCTACCCCATGATCAGATCCACTAATGTGGATACACAATTCAAATTCATCCTGCGCAGATCGTGCTTGCGTGAAAAGCAAATAGTTCCGTGAAGAGCAAGTAATTTTAAAAGTTAAATAAAAACATATACACGGAGATTAAAAGTTCTTTCAGAGCCATGTGGGGCCCACCTTGATGTATATATTTCATCTAAGCCGTTTATTCATTTTGAAATATTATTTTAGTCATTGGGCACAAAAAGGAGATATATTAAAGGTTAACTTAGACCACATCATATGAAACAATTTGATTTAATTCATACTGTTCGAATCGTACCTAATCTGACCCAGCTCGGTTTTCTTGACCGAGGCGGACTCGGTTTGGGTAAGGTCAACCAGGTATCGGGTCTGTCCGAATCAGGTGACCCGGATCCGGTCTTGGATCGGATCGAGTATGTGTCTAACCATTAGAAATTCGGATCTGATCGAGTTATACCTGATCTGATCCGATCAGGACCGATGCCCAACTCTAAGCTCCACTATGTTGATCACTCACTCCCACGTTCTAGGACGATGCTTTAAACACCAACCAGACCATGTTGTAGTTACAGATGATGGCGATGCTTACGAAGCAGAGCCAGACTTTTATAATGACGAGGAGGAGTTCTCCTACATGCAGTTATCAGGCGAGTTTATGTAGACCATGTTCTGATCGACGGGGATTACTGGGATGCTGACTAAATGACATTACACATTTTGTACATTTTGGAATTTAACATATAATTAATTGACCGGTAACATGATCATACTCAGGAGACGTATAATTACTTATATGCTTTATATACTTATCACAATCTTCCGCTTGTGTAATTTAACTGTCTCTGGAGTATGATATATTGTTTTAGTATAATCCCACTTATGTTTAATGCACTAATATGAACAACATTTAATCATCATTATCTATGTTGCATAAGTGATGTGTTGGAACTCGGGACGTGGGCTCCTGCTCGACCCCCGATTTTCAGGGCGTTACACTTCGTCTAACCCAACTTCAACCATCGGAGTCATCCATATCTCAATGCAAGTCTCTCAATCCAACCCTTGCATCACTACCATCCATCTAGCTGTTCAATATGCAATCAAGCTTAATATAGTCCAATCATTTGCATTATGCAACACTTCTCTCATTCATTCAAACACACTTTTGCACCAGATTGTCATGGGAGTATGCCTTGCGGCTTGCTGATATAATTGAATCTTGCTTATTAGAAACCCTGTTGATTAATTTATATTTTTGTTACAAGCATTGCAATTTACATACATCATACACAATTTGCATATGAGAACTGATCCTTAACCCTCAAGAATAGTCAAATCATGTGAAGTAGAGATTGTACGAAAGTACGGACAGATTGGGTGCTTAACACCTTCCCACTCTGTAACCGTGATCCCTTATTAATAATCTCTAGTTACAAATTAACGAAATCATATTCGCGTTTAGAATCTATGGATCCTCTATCCTAATGTTTTTATAGGGTCTAGCTGACTATAGAAACAAATAATTTGTTAGTGGTGACCCTGGTCAAACTTACACTCTCTCAATCACAACTCAAGCCCCAAAAGCCCTCGAGAGTGACACCCATGGAAAGCGAGTCGATTCGTCCAAGACCTGTTGTCAACACTTTCATTAGTCTACATTAAGCACCGAAAATGGATGTAAACAATGCCCCCCATCCCTTTGTATTGAGAGATGCGATGGGACATTTGATGTTCGAGTTTCGACGGTCATTTCGACATGTGACGCATGGCAGCATGGGGTTCGCATTTGACCGCCGTGCAAGTTAATGCAATCGTCAAAATTCATCCGGCATAATTACCAGTTTTAAATGCGGATGTGAAACCCAATGTAAACATATTAGATCTTCCTCATCATAACTCAGAATGAAGCAAACTTAAGCTTGTTATAAAGATCGTTTGACTACTTTTCTAATGAATTATAAATCACATTGATTACAGATGGCTTGACCTGTCATTGTCTGACACGAAGTATGCTTTCTATGCCATCATGGTCACTCTGTATACAAGAATAGCCATACTAACTTGATCTCGACATAACTTGGAAACGATATCTTCACACCTCAACATTGTGTTATTTAAGGGAGACTAATTAAGGAGGAGAGTTTTTCTTGGATGAAAAGAGTTCATTTTATCTATTTTTCACACATTAGTTGTTTTGTTTACACACGCACTCACACCCACACATTCACACCAAGGTGGGATTTCACCACAATAATTACTTGAACCCACGGCCTCATGTTGAAACTCTTGTGAGTCTACCAATGAGGCGTGAGTAAAGACTCCACATCAGCTATTAAGTTCAGCAAGTTTTTAAGGTTTTTAAGTCCAGAATGAGTGGCCTTGACCCGATCTTCATTGGATTTGGCATTGGCTGATTGTATCCTATGAGTTTTTGGGTGAGGTGTTGAGGACCCTTTCGACTTCTGACCCGTTTGGATTTTCTTTGTTCATTGGCTTGATTAAAAGCAGTTTTATCGTAGAGATGCAGGGTCAGGGTTTCCTGAGGGTTCGATCATTTTGTTTATGATTAGATTGGTCGGGTCCTTAATTTACCAATTTGGCCCATCAATTGTTTTCGGGACTTGACGAGGATGCTCCTCATTTGATTAATTTGGATTTAGATTATTTTTAAGTTAATATGATATATTTTTTTTTTATATAAAAAATATATAAGTTGATTTGAAGCTCAAAGTGTAGTTTATTCTTGTTTTGGGTGGGGCGTTTATAGAACATGAGCCCAAAATGAGGTAAATCTAAAGCTCATGTGGACCACACCAAGAAGTCATGGGGATAATGACACTGGCCTTTGAAACCTATCGAGGGCCCACTATGAAGAAGACAACACATTTCACAATGTTGATGATGGTTGGGTGTCTTTTCACACACGGGCTAGATAGGCTCTCAAAATGCTCATACCCTCTGCTTTACTGGACCATTGTAGTCAGACCAGGTAGTGATCACCTATCAGGCCCAAGTGAGGGCATCTATTGAGGCATAAAAAGTCATCTTTCTAAGTTGGGCCATGGTTGATAACAAAATGTGGGCTTTTGCACACTCAATTAAGAATTGAAGTGGGATTGACCCTGTGAAAGACACATTTCAAGTTAGATGATAAAAGACGAAATGACTCTTCCTCAAGAGATGCTTTATGGTTCATTGAAAAGTTTAATAAATTATCTTTCTAATAAACTTAAAATCACTTGATTGGAGTTATGACATGGTAAACGCAGTCAATTTATCAAAGTCACGCGGGGCTGATTGTAAAAACAACTTGAGTTGTATCATTTAAGACTCTGGGCCATTTCAAAGGGCAAACAGTCACCAAATCAGATCTGAGGACGGCGTGGATAAAATACAAATACCATGGTGGAGCCCACATAGCGCCGTTCAGTACGGAGTCGCGGTGGCCAGTGTCAGTATGCAATCCGCGGTCCTTAACAGGGGCTTGCTACATCCCACTCGAACGCGCGTGTCAGAAAAAATAAAAAAGGAGAATGGATGGATGGAAGGGTTGGGTGACAACGGCGTAGGAAACAGATGTGCAATGTTGATCTCCCGGGCGGAAGAAACAAACATGTAATACAGAAGAGAAGGGGGCAACTCTCCAGAGAGAGAGGAAGCGACACATGTATTACAGCGGATTCTCCACGGGCAATCGGTTTCTCCTGCCTAATTGGTCAGCGCCACCCCAACCCCAACCTCTTTATTTTTTTATTTTTTTTTCTTTATATTTTTTTCCCAACAGAGAGAGGGTCCTCTTCTTTATTTTCATAAAAGAAAATAGAAATAGAAATAGATATTTCTATTACTCGTGTGGAATTTCCATTCATCGCCTTCCCATTTCCCCACCCTTCCCTCCATCAATCGCTGTGACGAAGAGAGAGGCCGGCCTCCTCTCCTCTGAGTCCCTTCCCTCTTATCATCCATCTTAGCTCAATCTTACAAGGTCTATCTCACCCGTTCGATCTCGTTCTCCCTCTCTCTCTACCATCTTCTTCAGGCACACAAGCTTCTGCATGTCTTTCCATCAAGGGTGTCTTCTTTCATTACATACTTCTGTAAGATTATTGAGTTATAGTTCCCTACTCTGCCCCTTTCCTCCCTGGCATCTTTCATTTTTCATGCAATCAGGCGATGCGAAAAACCGAAATGCCCTTCATTACATTGATCATTAGCATCACAGGCCCTTTTGTTTTCCACTTTCTTCGCGTTTATGCACTTTGGGGATTTTCATTTTCTCATGGCTTTGGGTTATGAAATTTGGGGACTTTTTGATGGGGACATCAGAGGGCCTACTTGAGTATACCAGAGGTGGAGGCGACCACCGACATCAGCCCAACCCTCTACGTGGATGGGAAACAAGTTCTGGATGGGGCCCGTCGGACCACTTTGAAGACCTCACATGCATTGGACGTGACCCCAGATTGGGATGATGCATGTGGGCTGCTTAAGAGTTTTAGTCATAGGTTTTTATTTTCGTGTCAATCAGACTGTTGGATCTTGTTGATTGAGACATCGGGCCCCAAGAGGATCTTTCTTTATTTTTGTTTTTTTATTTTTGTTTTTATTTTTGTTTTTTTTAATTTTTGTTATTTTAGGATTTATTAGATAGTTGAGATTGCACTTAGGTGTTTTAGTGTGCTTGTTTTGGATTATGGGCCATAATTCTTACGTAGATGACAATTTTGTAAATTTTGGTATTTTTGATATAGAAGCAAGAGGGGGGGACGCCCAACCCTAATGGTGCTTGGAGTAAAGAAAACAAAAAGCTGGTCTCTCTTGAGAAAAACTGTTCTTCATCTTCTTTTAGGATTTGTGAGAAAACCCTCCCTTCCAATCGGATTGTGGAAGGACTAGAAGATTGCTTGGTGGTGGACTCCTCCAAAGTTCTCTTCTTACTCTTTCTCTTCTCCAACAAGGTACACAACTCTCTTCACTTTTCTTCTTCTTCCTTTTTCAACAACTCCTCTAAAACCAAAACCTTTTCATCCCACATCCATTTTTTTTAAAAACCTTTATCCATCAAAACCCAATCATCCATCGAACCTACACGTCCGTCCATATGGACAACCCTATCCCCTTGTATTTTTACATCTTCCTTCTCCTTACATCATCCTCTATACCCTTTTGCTCACCCTAGCGTCAATCTTAAACCTAAAACCGTAATCCCCAATTTCCTAAAACTCTTAAGTCCCTAAATCCGTAAGTCTCAAATTCCCAAAATCCCTAAACCTTGACTCCCGATGCCCAAAACCTCCTTCAAAAAATCCGATTTTCAAACAAACCCATTTTCCCTATATCTGATTTTTATAGTGCCAATGTTTATTCATGTGAATGTTGCCCTACCTATGCTAGATTGGAAGTCCCAACTTTCAAGCGGGCCACTCTTGTGATATTTTATACTTTCATGCACAGTGTATGTGATAGCCTAGGTCCATTGAGTGGTTAATCTGAATTTTCATAACTTATAATGTGGATGTGCTTGATTTTACTTGTTAAACGCTTAAATTGATATGTAGTTTGATCTCACATCATTCATCCTAGGCTAGTTTCACTCGTCTACATCAAATTTGGTATTAGAGTGAGGTTCTAGCGTAGGTTAGTGTTCCCCATTCGAACCGAGAGTTGTTAGATGCATTTAGAATCTACAAGCACCCCATTACATGCCTAGATTAGTATCTCATTGAGCACCATCAAATCTGATTTTTTTTAGTGTCACATTTAGGTGGTGTCAAATCTAAATTTTGCATTGCATTCATAATATAGTCCTTATAGAGTCTGGATTGTCTTTCCTTAGGGTCGTTTAGTGTATGCAAACACGAACAGGTTGTGGTTTTGGTCTATTCCCTACCATGAACCCGGATTAGATTGCCAAGGCTCTCAAAAAGATTAACCGCCGTCTGACGGCCATTGAGACTCACAATAGGACCATTGCCGTAAAATTGACTATCAGTAACCATCGTATCACGCGGCTAGAGGCTATCACTAAGGAAGACCACCAGTCTCAGGCAGGATAGCCAACAGATGAGGACCCAGTTGAATAGGGTCTAGTCCTAATAAAACCCATTACGAGTCATAATAGGAACTTTGGTCATGGAGTGGGTCATGTAGGACCGCACACCTCATGCGCCCCGTAGAGAGTCGCAAGATCATTACAACCTTGAGGATAGGGTTATGAAGAGCGTCAAAGTCGATGCTCCCGGCTTTGATGGCCACTTGAACCTGAAGGATTTCCTTGATTGGCTAGCTGAAATGGACCACTTCTTTGAGTGGCATGATATGTCAGATCGTTGTCGAGTGATGTTCGTAAAGATGAAGTTGATAAGTCAAACTAAGCTATTCTGGACCAATACGAAACGGAAGGCTGAGTGGTGTGGAGATGAGCCCAATACATCATGGGTTGAGATGAAATAGGTCCTTAGAGAAAAATATCTCCCGCTTTCCTACCGTGAGTGTCTTTTGGACCAGTGGTAGTCCTTGAGACAAGGGTCGATGCCTGTCACGGATTACATCACCAAGTTTTGAGGAATATATGATGTGATGTGACATTGATGAGCACCCTTCAGTGACTCTGACTCGTTTTAGGATGGGCCTTCGGGCTGACATTAGGCGTGAGCTCATCCCTTGTGATGTTCATACACTAAAGGAGACCTACCTTAAGGTAGATGAGCTTGAGTGATACCTAGTGCAACCAATCATGTATCGGTTTGGGGCTAGGGATTCTAGTGGCAAGGTTACTCCTCAGCGAGCTAAACCTAACCCTAGAAGCCAGACTAAGCCCCCAACTAGTGCTCCCATCTATAACAAAGATGTTAAAGGTAAGAGTCTAGCCAACACTAGTTCGAAGGGAAGTGAGTACATGCAGTGTTACCGTTGTAATAACTATGGTCACCTCGCAAAGGAATGGCCGAGCAAAGAAAGAGGTTTAGCTCTTATGATAGATGACATAGATGAGGATGCCTGGAGCGATTGCAATGTAGAGGAACATGAGCCTGACATTGGTGCTAGTGATGAGGAGTTCTATGAGCAGGAGACCCTAACACTCGTAGTTGTCAGATGCACCTTTGCCCAGGCTAAAGAAAATGATGATTGGTGCAGGAACATGATCTTTTACACTTATGCCAAGTGTGGAGAAAAGAATTGTAAAGTGATTGTGGACAGTGACAGCTGTGCCAACATGGTCTTTACCATCACCGCTAGTCGACTGGGCTTGAAATCTGAGTCTCACCCTCAGCCCTACATAGTGTCGTGGGTTGATGAGTTCTCTATTACGGTTTCACAACAGTGTCTTATCCCCATCCAGTTTGGGTCATATAAGGATTCGTTGTGGTGCGATGTGGTTCCCATGGATGAAGTTGATAAGTCAAACTAAGCTATTCTAGACCAATATGAAACGGAAGGCTGAGTGGTGTGGAGATGAGCCCAATACATCATGGGTTGAGATGAAATAGGTCCTTGGAGAAAAATATCTCCCACTTTCCTACCGTGAGTGTCTTTTGGACCAGTGGCAGTCCTTGAGACAAGGGTCGATGCCTGTCATAGATTACATCACCAAGTTTTGAGGAATATATGATGTGATGTGACATTGATGAGCACCCTTCAGTGACTCTGACTCGTTTTAGGATGGGCCTTCGGGCTGACATTAGGCGTGAGCTCATCCCTTGTGATGTTCATACACTAAAGGAGACCTACCTTAAGGTAGATGAGCTAGAGTGATACCTAGTGCAACCAATCATGTATCAGTTTGGGGCTAGGGATTCTAGTGGCAAGGTTACTCCTCAGCGAGCTAAACCTAACCCTGGAAGCCAGATTAAGCCCCCAACTAGTGCTCCCATCTATAACAAAGATGTTAAAGGTAAGAGTCTAGCCAACACTAGTTCGAAGGGAAGTGAGTACATGCAGTGTTACCGTTGTAATAACTATGGTCACCTAGCAAAGGAATGGCCGAACAAAGAAAGAGGTTTAGCTCTTATGATAGATGACATAGATGAGGATGCCTGGAGCGATTGCAATGTAGAGGAACATGAGCCTGACATTGGTGCTAGTGATGAGGAGTTCGATGAGCAGGAGACCCTAACACTCGTAGTTGTCAGATGCACCTTTGCCCAGGCTAAAGAAAATGATGATTGATGCAGGAACATGATCTTTTACACTTATGCCAAGTATGGAGAAAAGAATTGTATAGTGATTGTGGACAGTGACAGCTGTGCCAACATGGTCTTTACCATCACCGCTAGTCGACTGGGCTTGAAATCTGAGTCTCACCCTCAGCCCTACATAGTGTCGTGGGTTGATGAGTTCTCTATTACGGTTTCACAACAGTGTCTTATCCCCATCCAGTTTGGGTCATATAAGGATTCGTTGTGGTGCGATGTGGTTCCCATGGATGTCGGCCACATCATCTTAGGTAGGCCCTAGTTGTTTGATTTGGATGTTATAATATTTGGTCACTTGAATATACAAACGTTCATGTTTGAGGGCAAGAAAATTAGATTGAGCCCCCCTACCACCCAAGAACACTCCAGAAAAGGAGGCCACCAAGAAGGGTCATCCCGGTACTTCGAGGAGGTCCAAGCATAAGTCTCTTCATATTATTAATGAGAAAGAGTTCGAGAAAGAGACTAGATCGGATTCGGAGGTGTATACCCTTGTGGATAGAGCGGCTATGCCCCATATTAGTTTACCGTGATGTGATTTCGGTGATGTATGAGTTTAGAGATGTTTTTCCTGATGATCTCCCAGATGAACTTCCACCTATGAGGGACATTCAACATGTCGTTGATCTTGTCCCTAAGTTGACTCTCTCAAACCTTCCTTATTACAGAATGAACCCAGTATAGCATGCGAAACTCAAAAAGCAAGTTGATGAGCTTCTGTAAAAAAAGTTCATTCAGGAGAGCATGAACCCATGTGCTGTTCCCGTCCTTCTGACGCCCAACCAAGATGGCACGCGGCGCATGTGTGTGGATTGTAAGGCCATCAATAAGATTACCGTCAAGTACCGGTTTCCCATACCGCGTCTTGACGATATGTTGGACATGATGGCCAATGCTACCATCTTCTCTAAAATAGACCTCAAAAGTCGGTATCACTAGATTCACATTTGCTAGGTGATGAATAGAAGACTGCTTTCAAAATGAAGGATGGGCTGTATGAGTGACTAGTTATGCCTTTTGGGCTGTATGAGTGACTAGTCATGCCTTTTAGGTTGACCAATGCCTCGAGTACATTTATGGGGGTGATGACCCGGGTGTTGAGACCCTTCATGGGGAACTTTCTAATCGTGTACTTTGACGACATCCTTATCTATAGCATGACTAAGGAATAACATCTCCACCATATGAGGCAAGTGTGTGGGATCCTTAGGGCAAATAAGTTGTATGCCACCCCCAAGAAGTGTTTGTTTCTGTCCAATAGTGTCACCTTTTTAGGTTTTATCGTGTCATTTGAAGGCATGTATGTGGATCCTGAGAAGGTCAATGCTATAGTCAATTGGCCTGAGCCGCGCAATATTCATGAGGTGTGTAGCTTTCATAGCTTGGCCACCTTTTATAGGCAGTTCATTAGTGGGTTTAGTTCTATTATGGCTCGTATTACTGATTGCATAAAGAAAGAAGAGTTCTAATGGACTAAAGCAGCCTCTTGGGTGTTCAAGGAGATTAAAGTCAGGATGACAAGCTCCATGCGACGTTTGGATTTTCCAAGGTTTTTGAGGTTGCATGTGATGTGTCTGGCGTAGGTATAGGAGTGCTTAGTCAAGAATGACACCCTGTCGCTTTCTTTAGTGAGAAACTGAGTGAAGCGAAAAAGTATTTTACCTATGACAAGGAATTTTATGCAGTAGTGCAGTCTTTGCACAATTAATGACATTATTTGTTATTGATGCGGACATCAGTGGGGCACCCTTTAGAGTGTACCAGAGGAGGAGGTGTCGCCGACAGAGTACTAGAGCGAAGGAGTTGATGTGGACAGACGTTGGGTCCATTGGACCCATTTTCTGACGTGCTACGAGTACAGGAGCGGCATGACCACACTCTGACTATAGATCCATGGGACGAATTTCACACCCTACCACACGGGTGTTTTAGTTTTAGGCTTTTTTGTTCTTTTCCTTATTTCAGGGGCTTTATTGCACTTTCTTTACTTTGTCTTTTTTGTTAATTTTCTTGTTTTCAGGCGCCTTAGTGTACTTTTACTTTTTTCATAGCTTATATATACGTTGTGAGAAACCCTATTTTGATTATTATTGAATGAATAGAAATTCGTTTCTTTTCTTCCTCTTTATTCAAGAGATTGGGGTTTCATGATTGGCCCTTGGGTGTTGAGGATTCCACTCCGATTTAAGGTTTCTTTCTTTCTAGATCTTTGAGGTGCAGGAAAAGGTAAGAATCATCTTCCTTTTCTTTTGACGACAAAAGGACCTGTGCCTTCCTCAAACTCTTCATTCTTCTCCCCTTTTGTTCCTCTCTGGATATCCCCATTCTAGTTTGAACAAAAAAGAAGGATGGTTAGTCAGTAGGATCAGATCCAAACTTGACTGTGGACTGACTTATGCTAGATCTGGGATATCCTAATATCCCTAGTTCCTCCCTTTTTACTATTTACACGATTTTATGCTAAGGGGCATAATCTTGACGGAATTACCTCATCTTTGTTTTGAAATTTACTTAATCCATTTGACTGGAAACAATTAGTTAATTGGTGTATTTATTTGAATATTCTTTAACCTAATTATACATGCATTTAGGATTAGGTCATCACATGTCCCTGCATTAGTTATTGTAAGAGTTCGTCTTATTCTTTGATCATGAGGCTTTGCGTTACCTTGACTCCCAAAAGAAGTTGAACCTAAGGCATGCCAAGTGGGTCAAGTTTCTTTAGGAGTACACTTTTGTGTTGAAGCACAAACATGGTTCTGAATGTCGGTATCGGTCGGCATATCGGCCCAACGGAAAATAATATGATACGATGTCGTGTATCAGTATCGGCCTGTATCAACCTGGATCGTTTAGATTTTTTTTTTTTTTTTCGAAGTAAAAAAAAAAATGGAAAATATTAGAAAAATAGGGGAAAATGAGATATCCAAGAATCTTTTTTTTTTTTTTGTATGTGTTTTGACCATGTATTCAATGATGTATCGGACCATTCTTTGATGAGAATGTTGTTCGTTGAAGGTCAATTGAATGGGCCCTAATTGAACACAAATAAAAGATGGTTTGGTAAATAATGGCCTCTTACATTCGAAATATAACAAAAAGAAGATGAAAATATAAAAAAGCAAGGGAAGGTTTACCATTCTTTTCGATTTTTCCCGTAATGGTCTACTTCGTTTCAATTTGTCGAATCTCATTCAAATCATTTGTTTTGATCCCAAAATAGGTTTAGATCTAGCCTAAAATGAGTTTTTAAGATTCTTCCATGGTTTAAATGAAAAGAAGAACAGGAGGCATGAGTGAAAAAATAATATTTCAAATATGGGATTTTATGGGCGTATTGGTTTGTATTCATATCGGGCCGATATGACCCCGTATCGCATATCGGCTTGTGCCGATATAGATATGATACGACCATATCGGCCGATAGGACACCAATAATCATATCCATGAGCACAAGGCCGGGGTTGAGAATAAACCTACCGATCACCGAGTCTTAGGGTTGCATTACTCCAATCAATGATCGTAGAAGTCACTGGGTTTGATCGATTAAAGGAAGATTATCCTAGTTGTCTAGATTTTGCAGAGGTGTACACATCGTTGTTAGGTGGTTAGTCTAGGGTAGTAGTTTGTCTTGGTTAATGGGTTTTGTTTAGAGGCAATAGATTGTGTATATCCCGTACGTCCCTCCGTGACTTTCTTGTTTGGGAGTTTCATGTTAAAGGGATAGTTGGTCATTTTGCGCGTGATAAACTATTGCCCTTGTAGAGGAGCGTTTCTATTGGCCAAGTCTCAAGCGAGACGTGGCTAACATTGTAGGGCAATGTATGACTTGTCAGCTGGCAAAGCAAAGAAAGCAGAATACATGATTATATACTCATTTGCCAGTTCCCCACACCCCATGCGTTGATGTTAGTATGGATTTCGTGCTTGGGCTACCGTAGACGATAAAAAAAGCACGATTCCATCTTTGTGGTTGTGGACCATTTTTTGAGAATGGCCCACTTCTTTCCATGTTCTAAAACGTCTGATGCCACTAACGTGGCTAAGATATTCTTTGGGGAGGTTGTTCGTCTACATGGTTTGTCGAAGACCATTGTGTCAGATAGAGATGTGCGATTTATTAGTAATTTTTCGAAAACTCTATGGCACATGATGGAACTAAGTTGCAGTTCTCTTAAACATACTATCCCTAGACTGATGGTCAAACAAAAGTTGTTAATCAAAGCTTAGGGAATCTGTTACGATGTCTGGTGGAAGACCATATTAGGACCTGGGATGCAGTTTTACCCGTAGCCGAGTTTGCATATAATAGTTCAATCAATAGATCCACATGAATGACTCCATTCAAGATAGTACTTGGGTATAAGCCTAGAACACCTTTAGATCTCATACCTATGTCTGTCTCATGTAGGCCATCTGAGTTTGCAGACGCATTTGCACGGTATATTCATGATTTGCATGGTGAGATCAGGAAGCACATTAATAGTAGTAATCAACATTATAAACTCTCTGCAGATTCATATTGTAAGTTTTAAGGAGTTTTAGGTGGGCGACTACATCATGGTCCGCATTAGGCCCGAATGATTCCCACAGGGAACTGTGAGGAAATTGCATGCTCGCAGTGCAGGTCCATACAAAATTTTGACAAGAGTGAGCCATAATGCATATGTGGTAGATCTTCCATCTACCATGGGCATTACTGTCACATTCAATGTGGAGGACCTTATGCCTTGTGACGGACCCACACATCCATCTTATAACTCTCCTGCAAACCTTTCTCTTATGATGTAGAGCGGGTCGCAGACACTTTCATGTCCAAGATGGATCAAAGAAGGCCCGATAGGAGGCAGAAGTCATCAAGACCGTCAGAACCTTAAAACAGGCACATCTTGCAAACCGAAATGAGTTACTCGACGTACCATACGTGATTTTGGGGTAGGACGAGCTACTTTAGCCAACCAACCCTGCTATGCTGGGTTGCCCACGCCGAATTTGCGAGATTCCATCATATCGACGGTCGAATTCCATGTTTATTTCCGTTTTTTCTATTTTTAGTAAGTTTTAGTTTGATTATAACTCTTCATCGGTTGGGCTTTAGGAGTTTTGTCCAACATTAAAAGTGCTTAGAATAATTAGGAGAATAATGTGGTTAAGCCACATAGGACACTTACTATAAAAAGTAAATTTACTATTTATAGTAAGTTGCGAATTTTAGGGAGTTTTAGTTGTAGTTTAATTCCGAAATTTCTTCCAAGGCTTGGTATCCCTATTTAAGGGGTTGTAGACTTGTTTATTTCATTCATGAATCAATTTTCAAAATTTCATGAATACTATTTCTATTTTCTTGCTTTTTCCTCGTGGATTCGGAGTAGTTATCCTTGAGGAAGACGGTGATCGACCTCATCACGATCCCTGCATCATCTTACCCCTCATGATGGTGTCCCTGACCCCGACCCCAGCCCCAGCCCTAGCCCATGGCCTTTGCCAGACCCTGCTTCCCACCTCTTGCTTTCTCTTCCATCACTACTTGGACGGAAAGAAGAGATTGAGGATGTTCTAGGCCACCAAGCGGTCTCTACTCACCATGGAGGATATCAAAAATACCTTGTGAAATGAAAGGCCAGGCCCGAGTCAGACAACACTTGGATTGCAGAGGTAGAGTTCCAACACATTGATCCTGACCTCCTCGAGCACTACCACAGTTCTATTTCACCAGTGACGAATTCTTTTCAGCCGGTGAGAGTTGATGGAGATATCAGAGGACCTACTCTAGTATACCAGAGGCGACCACCGACATCAATGCAACCCTCTCTTTGGATGGGAAACGAGTTCTAGATGGGGCTTGTTGGACCACTTTGAAGACCCCACATGAATTGGACATGCACCAGGAAGACCCACATTGGGATGTTGCATGTGGGCTGCTTAGGAGACATTTTTAGTCATAAGTTTTTATTTTTGTGTCGATCCAACTATTGGATCTTGTCGATCGGACCATTGGGCCGCCAAATCTTCTAGATCTGGGCCCCTTGGGCCCTGATCTTGCTTTATTCTTGTTTTTGTGTGTGGTTATTTTAGGATTTATTAGATGGTTGGGATTGCACTTAGGTGTTTTAGTGTGCTTATTTTGGATTACGGGCCCGGACACTTAAAGTGGATGATAATTTTGGTATTTTTGATATATAAGCAAGGTGTATTTTTTTTTTTTAATCCTATTGGTGTTTGGAGTAAAAGAAAACAAAAGACTTGTCTCTCTTGAGAAAAGCCCTCCTTCATCTTCCTTTAGAGTTTGTGAGAAAACCCTCCATTCCAATTGGTTTGTGGAAGGGCTAAAAGATTGCTTGGTGGTGGACTTATCCAAAGTTCTCTTCTTACTCTTTCTCTTCTCCAACAAGGTGCACAACTCTCTTCACTTTTCTTCTTCTCCCTTTTTCAACGACTCCTCTAAAACCAAAACCCTTTCATCCCACATCCATTTTTTAAACCTTTCCCCATCAAAACCCAACCATCCATCGAACCCACACGCACATCCGTACGAACCATCCTTACGGACAGCCCTATCCCCTCGTTTTTTGCATCATCTTTTTCCTTACATCATCCTCTACACCCTTTTGCAAACCCTAGCATCATTCTTAAACCTAAAACCGCAATCCCCAATTTCCTAAAACCATAAGTCCATAATTCCCAACAATCCCCAAACCTCGATTCTCGATTTCCAAAACCTCCTTCAAAAAATCTGATTTTCAAACAAACCCATTTTCCCCAAATCTGATTTTTATAGTGCCATTGTTTATTCATGTGAATGTTGCCCTACCTATGCTAGATTGGAAGTCTCAACTTCCAAGTGGGCCTCTCTTGTAATATTTTATACTTTCATGCACCGTGTATGTGATATAGCCCAGGCCCATTGAGTTGTTAATCTGAATTTTCATAACTTATAATGTGGATGTGCTTGATTTTACTTGTTGAACGCTTAAATTGATACATAGTTTGATCTCACATCATTCATCCTATGCTAGTTTCACTCATCCTACATCACTTTTGCTCTATTGTTTGCCCGCTATCGACTTATCACTGTTACGGCTACTGTTCCTAGCCTCCTTTGGTTGCTGTTCATGCAGATCATTTGGATTCTCTAAGGGCCCGTTTTGGATACCACCAAATAAGTTAACTTTTCTACTTACAATAGTAGATAAGTAACTTATTCGAGATAAGTGAGTTTGGCTTATAATCAATTATCAGTAGCTTTTTTTAATTTAAAGTTACTTAATCACTTCAGTTTAATAACTAGAAATCTAGATGAGCTACTTAAGGCATAAGTAGCTTATCTTTCGTAACTTACAATCCAAATGCCCCCTAAGGGTTGTCTGGATGATTGTAAAGTTTTGAGTTGTAAACACTTAACACCTGAAAGAGTTAAGGTGTAAAGTGTTTACAGTCTGTCTTGTTTGTCTTTAAGCTATAAACTGTTTAAAGGTAAACGGTTGTCTGTGTTTGGATCACATGTAGAGTTTTACAACCTATAATGGATTACTCACACCGGACAAAGCTTGGAGAGGTAAATCCCTATAAAACTTCAAATGACATATAAGGGCTTCATTTAAGATGGATCATTAGGTTGAATTCATCTTAATAAAGCCCGGAGCCGATCCTTACACTAAACTAAGCATTAGGTGGGCCACAGAAGTGGCCCACCAATTCAAATGTCTTTTATAAGGAGAAACTATTGAATATAGATAGTTAATTATAAACTATCATCAAATTAATAGCAAAGAGACCAATACAACAAGAGTTCACAGTCAACCCAGAAAACAAGAGGGCAAATAATTCCCAACCAATAGCTTCTGGCCTGACGGATTATGTTCCACAAGCATTGACGGTTTCGATCATTGAACCATTGCCCCACTTGTTCAAACTGAACCTTTATATTGTATAAAGTTACAAGAGTCTACTAAAGGACTCATTTGATCCTCTGGCAGAGTATGTATGACCAGTGTTCGAAATATCGATACTATTGGCCGATATTATCGTTATCGCACCCCTGTGAGACGATACACTCGCGATAACCCCTGGAAGATACCAAAAAACCCAAAATCTAGATATTGGCCGATATATCGTTGATATCGCACGATATTTCGACGATATCGCGCGATTTCCTCTCCATTATTGTCGGACATCGACGTCATCATCCGAAAAAATCGGGAAAAAAAATTAGAGGGTGGATTTCGGTACCTGTAGAAGAGCGCCATGATCGGAAGCTTCCATTTGGTGGGCCATTCGAATTGAAGCGTCGTTCCTAGGTTACCACAAATAAAATCTCTGATTTTGGAGAGAAATCCGGAGACATCCCTGTCGATACGATGAGATTTGGGAGAAATTTTAGGGTTCCGGCTTCCGGAACCCTCTGCTTAAAAATGAAGGTCGTTCGAGCCTTTTTTTTATCGAAATTGAGTACCGTACACCACCGAGCTAACTATGTGTTGACGTCACCAAGTTCTGTGGGTCCCATTATGAGGTATGTGTTATATCCAGACCGTTTGTCCATTTGGCGAGCTCTTCGTAAGGCTTTAGCCGAAAAATAAGACAGATCCAAAGATCAACTGGACCACACTACAAACAGCAGTGGTAGATTGAACGTCTACCAATGAAACCCTTTTGGGGGTCACGGAAGTTTTGGATCAATATGATATTTATTTTTCCTCTTCATCCAAGTCTGTGTGACCTAATCAACAGATTGGATGGCAAATAAACATTATGGTGGGCCCTACGAATGTATTAATGGTGAGAATCAGTCCCCCACTGCTATTTGTGGTGTGGTCCACTTGAGCTTTGGATATGACTCATTTTTGGGTTCATGATCTAAAATGATCTCTCCAAATGCATGAACGGTGTAGATATAATAAATACATTATTGTGGGGCCATGCAACTCTGAAATGTTTGCACAACTTGAGCTCGAGGAGCGTCAGCGCCGTACACGGATTTCCTGCTAAAGCCTTCCGCAGGAAGTTCTTGCACTTGAAATCTTAGTGGGGCCTACTATGATGTTTGTGAGGAATCCACTTCGTCTATCCGTTTTGTGAGATCATTTTAGGACATGGAGTAAAAAATGAGTAGGATCTAATACTCAAGTGTGCCAAAAATGTGAGGATCGAACATCCACACTTGAAATATTCGTGGGGCCACATAAGTTTTGAATCAGACTAATATTTGTATTTTCAATTCATCCGTGTAGGAATAACGTTATGAACGGTATGGATGGCATGTTAACATGACTGTCGACCCAGGGAGGTTTCAACGGTAGCAATTTTCCTACCCACCTTTTCCTTTAGTGCGGCCCACTTTAGTCTTGGATGCTGCTCATTTTTGCTCTCAAGTGCTAAAATGATCTCAAAAAACGAATGGACGAGGTGGATTTCTTACAAACATCACAGTGGGCCCCACCTAGGTTTCGAGCGAAGGAACTTGGCAGGAAATCTGCGTACGATCAGCGCCCCACTCCCAGTGTGGTGGGAAGTGGATCCCCTAGTGAGCAGTGTACTTTGTAAACTTTGTGGGCCCACTATAATTCATGTATTTTATCCACTCCGTCCATCCATTTTACCAGATAATTTTATGGTTTGAATGAAGAGAAAAAACTATTATTAGCTTGATCCAAAACTTTTGTGGCCCACTAATGGTCAATCACCATTGTTTCCTATGGTATGGTCTACCTAATTATTGGATCTGTTTTATTTTTTGGATAATGTCCTGAAATGATATGGAAAAACGGATGGATGGGGTTGATACTGAATATAGTTGTCTTAGTTCAATCAGACAACGCATAGCTTAGGACCCTATACAAAGGAAATCTATTATGTATACTTCTTTTTTGAAACTTTATGATTTAAAAGTGTGTATTAAGGGCCTTTTTAACAATCCCCAAAGTTTCATTAAAAAATTCAACCATTTTCCCAATGTTTCCCCATGTTTCCCAAAAAGTGCGATAAACTATGCGATACAAATGATATATCCCGTGCGATAACCAATATGTATTTGTATCCCAAGGGTGCGATATGTTGTGCGATACCGTTATTTCGAACACTGTGTATGACGGATGATACATGGACACTTGCTTTTGTAGATGTGACACATATATAACTTAAATTAGCCTGTCCAAATCAAGGAAACCACTATGGATAGTTTATAAGCCTAAAATGATATTTTCTCTCTCGAAAAAAAAGAAGCCTAAAATGATATTTGTTCACTGATTTTAGTCTTTGCTTTATGAAGATCTGTATGTTGAATTTGAACTGTTTATTTAGTTTTATGTTGACCGCCATTAACTATCATCACTGGAGTATTCAAACCCGTGATTCAATATAAAAATTGTTTCATGAATCATCTAAAGTGTGCCCCACTATTTGGATGTTTTAATATGAGGTTATCATACGCCACGTTTTCGATTTATTAGTGCCCCAGGATTGGACAACTTTCCTCTGGCCTTTTCCCAAGTCTTTTGGGAAGTGGTAAGTGCGACATAGTTGCCTTCCTGATGTAGTGCCCTCCTCCCCTTCATTACCCTAATCCCTAAGAAAGATGGCGCAATTAGTTTGAAGGAGGCAGATTAGTCTAATTGGTAGTCCATATAAAATTCTTGAAAAAAATTCTAGCACAGAGAAAACCATTTTAACTGGGTCAGGTGGTGATACTGTTCAAACAAGCAAGCAAGGTGTTTCTATATGTTGGTGCAACTTCCCATGGTTTGTCTCATGAAGATACATAATCTGTGCATGAAATGGAAATAATAATGCTATAAATAAAAAAGCAAAAAAGTGACTGTGTGGTTGTAACTTGTAACCATCTAATCTACTTATCTGGGTTGGTTTGATTGGATTTCATGAGATGTAACTTGTTAGTGTCTGTTTTGGTATGCTGAAACAGCGAACTGGCGTAGACCATTCGTTCCCCACACATTCCTCTTTTTGGTTTTACAATGGTTGGGACCAGTGTTTGAAATATCGGTATCGCGCTATGTATCGCACCCTTAGGATACAGATATGTATCGGTTATCACACGGGATATATCGTTTGTATCATATATCGCGCTTTTTGGGAAACATGGGGAAACATGGGGAAACGTTAGGAAAATGGTTGAATTTTTTAATGAAACTTCAGGAATTGTTAAAAAAGACATTAATATACACTTTCAAATCATAATATCTCAAAAAAGAAATGCCCATATTAGGTTTCATTTGTATAGGGTCCTAAGCCATTCGTTGTTTGATTGAACAATGCAACTATATTCAAATTGAATGCATAACATTTATAAATGTACCAAAACATGTATGATCTACACTAGTGCACACTAATGCATGAGATCTGCATCGTTCATAACAATAGGGTGAGCCCAGGAAGGTTTTCAATGGTAAGTATTCATTCCCACTGTCTTGCTGTAGTGGGGGCCACTTGAACTCCAGATCCACCTCACTAGTGGGCCCTGGCCCATGTCCACATCCAGTGGACCTGATCAATGGTTGGATGTCAAACAGACACCATGGTGGGCCCCAGGAAGTTTTCAACGATAAGGTGTTTAAACACCACTTTTTCGGACCATGTTTCGTATAGTGTGATCCACATGAAGCCTCATTGGTGCACCATTGTTTGGGACCGTACATATAAGGCAGCATTTGGGACCATATAAGGCAACCTGCAAATAAACTTAATTGGTGGACCACTATTTCTTACAGCGTGGTCCACTTGAAACTTGTATCTGCTTCATTTTTTGGACCATGCCCTAAACTAATATGTAAAAATAGATGGCGGCGTGGATATGCAATGCATAGGGAAAACACAAATATCACCTTGATCCAAAACATTGGTGGCCTGTAAGAATTTTTCAACACTAGTTGTTCAATTCACACTGTTTCCGTTGGTGTGGTCCACTTGAGCTTTGGATATGCTTCATCTTTGGGGCCACCATCCAACTATTTTCAAAGCACATTTTAAGGCATGATCCAAAAAATGAAGCATGCCCAAATCTTAAGTAGACCACACAAATATGATCTAAAGCTTTTGTGGCCTACAATAAGTTTTTAATGGTCAATTACTACTATTTCCTATACTATGGACCGTTTGAGATTTGGATGTGCTTTATTTTTTAGATCACACCCTAAAATAAGTTTTCAATACAGATGAATGGTGCGGATGTAGTCACATACATCAAGGTGGGCCCCATGGGTCCCACACTCCTTGGTGGATCCATAGTCTCACCAAATCAGCTCCCACTTCTGATGGAGTTGGGTAGTATCCAATCCACGCATGCGACATGAAAGATCCGCAATGTGGGTGGGACCCTGACTATGGGCCCCACCATGATGTATGTGTTATATCCACACTGTCTATCCATTTGGAGACATCTTTTTAGGGCATGAGCTAAAGAATGAGACCGATCGAAAGCTTAAGTGAACCCTACTGGGGAAAATTGTAGGGGAAATGACACCCACCATTGAAACCTTCCTAAAGCCCACCATGACGTTTATTTGAGAACCAACATGTTCATAAGTTCACACAGATATGGACGAAGGGAAAACACAAATATCAACTTGATCGAAAACTTTCGTGGCCCCCTAGAATTTTTTAATGGTAGGCGTTCAATCCCCACTGTTTTCTGTGGTGGGGTCCACTTGAACTTTGGATCGGCCTCATTCTTTGGCTCATGCCCTAAAATGATATCTCAAAATGGATGGACGATGTGGATGTAACACATACACCATGGTGGGGCCCATGGAAACATAGTTTGATTACTTTTTAGGGAGAGGATTAGATGCAGCCCCGGCTTGACTCAAGACGGTGTGCCACTTATGGTGGGGCCCACCTTGGTATATTTATTGTATATCCAAGCCATCCATATGTGTTTACAAATCATTCTAAGGCGTGAGCCCAAAAATAAAGCAGATTTAAATATCAGGTGGACCATATCGTAGGAAATAGTGGTGATGGCTCATTAAAACTTATGAATGGGTCACAAAAGTTTTTGATCAACCTAATATTTGTTATTTTCCCTTCATCCACGTTTCCGTGACCTTATCAATAGGTTGAGATGACAAATAAACATTACAGTGGGCATTAGCAAGTTTCTAATGGTGGAGGTTCAAATATCATTCTTTCTTAGAGTATGGTCCACTTGAGATTTGGATCTAATTCATTTTTAAGATCATGCCATAAAATAATTTGAAAAAATGTATGGACGACACAGATATATAATACATGCATCGATGTGGGCCCCACTATAAGGGCCGCGTTGTATTTGGTGTGGCCAAGTCACACCAAATAAACTCCCTTAATTACGGTAGAGAGCGAGAGAGTTCTTCGAAACTCTCTTCTTCTCCGTTAAAGCCGTGAATGCGCAAGCCCTCCTGCGTCATCTAGAGACTTCGAATTTGTTAAAATCCCAAAAATCCCTCCCTAATTTCATCTTCGTTTTTTTTTTTTTTCAAAATCCAACCCAAATCCTCATAAACCTTGGCGGAAATCTAGTTTCCTTTCGAAGCAATTCTCTTTGAAGAATAAAAAAGGAGTTTTAGGTTTTCTTACATGATCTGGCGCTGTCGATCGTGATTGGCACACCAAATCCATGCAGATCTTGAGTAACAAGGTTAGAGAGATTTTTTCCCATATATATTTTTAGTTTCTTCCAATTTCGACAGATATCGATTGATATCTAGATCATAAACAAAGAAAAATCCATGATATCATGCGATAAATCGCTGATAAAATGTGATATCTTTGATATATCGCGCAATATCATGAATTTTTATTTATTTTTTATTTATTTATTTTTTGTGCGTGTGTACTCCTGGGCAGTTTCGTATCGCTGGACCGCGATACCGATAATATCGGCCAATAGTATTGATACTGCGAACACTGGTTGGGACACACGCAAAAAGCATCCCTATCTTTGGACAGTTTGATTATTTTCAAAATTTCGATGTTGGATGCTCATGTAATTGGGATAGAACCTGATTTATTTCTTTCTATTTATAGAATTATTATTCATGCAATTGGAAGAGGAGTTTCATTTATTTCTTTCCATTTTTCGTTTCACCATTGTTCATCATCATTGTCAGAGCCTTGTCCCAAATATTTGGGATTGGTTGTATTAATCTATTCTCACCAATCATTCCCATCTTTAGTTCCATGATCCTTCTAACTAGGTGTTGCTTCCGCTTCAAAGCGAGCTTTGGATTCATGATCCTGCTACCGTTTCCTAGCTTTTTATACTTGGTAACGTTTTGAAACAAAACCTTCCCCACTCCCGCACCCGAATCTCTTGCCACTTCACTTTACATTCATGCAACTATATTCCCGTCTAAGGTCCTATCCTTGGTAAGTGAGCAAGCTCATATCCCTTCTTTTCAGACCCTTCCACCCTAATCAATATTCCCCTTGTTACTGATGCCGTGTTCAGTTTCCTTGCCAATGACTATGCTCATGGGATGTACTTTCACTAAGTGATTTTTCTTCTTTACTTGGTTTCCGATGCAGGACAATTAACCACTTGCTCTAAAAGCTTGAACTGATAGAGCATGGCAAATTAATCCCTTTATCTCATAGCCCAGGCCCCAAATCCATGCGTTAGGTCTTTGGCTGAACGCTCCTCGTGGGCCCCAAATCCATGGGCTCCGCCTCACACGAGCCACCCACCTCACACGGGCCCCAAATCCTGTTTCAAATTTCATTCTAGTAGAATAACCATGTAAACTGCAAAGATATGCTCACAATCTTTCCATTTCATTTGGGTCATGTCTATATGAGATGTTTTTGTGATGACTCAAAAGCAATCCACATTACATAGCTTTTCTTATATTAATTAATTGATTTATCAGTTGCTCACACCAACTTTTGCTTCAATTTAATTCTATTTTGCAGGGTGCAAGGCTTATTTAAGGTTTGAAAGGAATGTATTAGATGTGACAAGCTGTTCAGATTGAAATATCTGTCAGAACCTTTTATATTTCAAGTGAAAAGCATATTTGCTCTAATGCACAGGCAAAGGAGTACTTTCCAATCCTTAAATGAAACCTTCGAATTTGGCCATGAATCTGGTTCAAGTAGTTCTGGCGTTAATCAGCAGGTTTATTGGAATAACATTCCAAATCCCTTAGAGGCCCAGAATTTGCCAGACTGTCTGCTCACTCCCAAAGATGATGGTGGGAGCATGACTAGCCCGAATCTCAGCGAACCTGGCTCTAGTTGTGATCACTCACTGCCTCAAGACAGCCACGATGAAGCAAAAATGGAGAATGGGTGGATGGTTTCGTTGAACACTCATACTGGAGCTGGCCCGAGGCTGGAAGAAAGGCGATTTGAACCCAGCAACATTCTTTCTTTGGAGACTGTGAATTTAACTCTTAATAACAATCAGCAGGGAAATGGACCATCATTTTCTCAAAATCCAAATTCTGATGATGTACCTCAAACTTCAGAGCTCCATGCAGGATTTATTGGAAATGGTGGACAGGCCATGGAAGCCGATATATATCCTCATACATATAAACAAGTTGGATCAGAAAGTGAGCAAATTTCATTTGCAGTTGGTTCTACTGATCCTTCTGCAACTGCTTCTGGTACAGTTGAGTATCTGGCTGAAGATAGTGATGGTAGGCCTGGTTGTTCCCTGGACAATCGACATTTATCCTGCAAGCGGAAGACCCTTGATGGTTTTTGTAGTCCGTCATCTTTAAGTGGAAATTCAAGTTTCTTTCAGCAATCTGAGAATAGCGTATGGCATGCCTTTCCTGCACGGCGTAATCCTGGTAGCAGTTTAAGCATATCAAACTCCTCACAGCATCTTTCTGATTTCAGTCCTCAAGAGCCGTCTAACCCAGTACTTGAAATTGGTGCAAGAGGGATAGCTTCCGACTACCATCCTGCTTCAACTGTAGCTGGAAATGCAGAAAGCTCGCAGAGAAATTTCCGTATGAGGGTTCATCCAGCACATCGACAAGATTCAGCCATGCCTAATCTGTGGTCTCCAGGGAATGCAGTTAGGCATTCTCATGTTTGGTCACCCCATCAATCATCTTTTAGATTTCTCCCCTATTATCATTCCCTAGATTTGAGCCGAGACATAGCCAGCACAAGTTCACCTCAGACCCAACCACTTGCTCCACCTATTCCTGGTATTTCTGAAAATGTGAACCCTTTTATATGGAATGGGGCTCACAATGCAGTAGCTGGAAGTTCATCAAATTCTACTTCCATTTCAGGGGTGAGGCCGTCTGCTTTACCAGAGGAATCTAACTCACAGACCATTCCGAGAAGCATTTCAGAGCATCCAATGTTTCCTCCAGCAACTGAGATGAGACAATTTACTCAAGATACTACAAATTGGAGCTTGGCTGATGGGAATATAAGTATACCTGGAAACCTTGATTCTTCTCTAATGGGCTCTAGTACTGGCTCCCATCCATCACCAGCTCTTACCTGGGTACCTCATCAGAATCCTCCTGCCCAATATCCGCTAAGGCTGTCAGAGTTTGTCCGAAGATCCTTGTCTGCCTTTGCTGGAACAGAGTCTAGAACTCAGAGTACTAATTATCCTCCGCTACGTTCAGGCCCTACTTCCTCGCAGGAGATGGTGCTATCTGGATCTGGTCACCAAGGGAATCGGCAGTCATATACGAGGTCTGCATTGTGGGCGGACAGGCAAGGTGATGGCACACTAAGACTTCCCTCTTCATTGCGGGATCTGGCAACTGCACCTGAAGGGAGAAGCAGGTTTGCATCTGAGGTTTGTACTTGAAACAATTTCCTCTTTGATGTTTTCATAGGTACTGAGTATTTAGTATGAGTCTATGACCTTGCAGGTTTTATATCATGTCTATGGTGGTTAACTACTATCACATTGCAACACAATATTGACACTGACTCTGTTTTATGCAACTCCAAGATTTCTTTGTTCTAGATGCTTGACCTGGAAAAGCATAAATATTTTTCAGATGTTGAATTTCATCGACTACTGATATGCTGATTGATTACCTTCTTCCTCCAATGACAGCTTTTCTTTCTTCTTTGTTTGACTGATTCCTTCTACAGCATTTATACGCCAATGGATTTCTTTTCTATCATGTATTTTGGACAAACTCATAATTTTTAGTGCCACTTCTAGGTGCTTACTCTATGTCATGTAGTCCAAATGTTCTCTCTTTTAGTTACTGGAAATGCACAGCATTTTAAGAAATGATTACAGTGCCATCAATTCAACCATTTTCTATTCTCCAAAAGTGACCCATGTGAATGATCCTTTTATTGTTGTGGAGCACATTTATGTGTATGCAATGCAACATTTGTAAGCAAGCTGGAACATACTTCACAACAATTCATTGATGCAATTGGCTATCACAGACAAGTTTACAAGAACTGCAAAATGACGAATGAGGTTGATGAGCCTTAAAAAAAAGAGGAACGGGGTCGACGGTCAGTGGGTTTATTGTCCTGTCTATATCTTTGGTACATACCATGTGGGCCGTACAATCCAAATTGGGTTGACGATCCAATCCAAATGGACTGTTTGATTGGGCCCCACGACCAATATGCATGGTTATTGTTGTTTTAGGTCTCTTAGGTTTGTTGGTTACTTGGTTAGCTAGTTAACGATGGTTTATTTGGTTTACTTAAGGGCCATTCGGTAAAACTTATTTTCAGCACTTATCACTGAAATTTGATATTTTCAATAATTCAAATCATTTGGTAAATTCAACTTATTAAGTGCTTGTGAATGCCCCCGCGCATGAGTGGAAGCACTCAACAAGCTTGTAATTCCTTTTTTTTTTTTTTGCTTGGATGATGGTTTATAAATTGGAATCGCCTTTGTTTCCTTAGTTGTGCAATGTCCTAAGGGTGTGTTTTGGATTTTGATGATTTGATTGGAGTTGCCGCTAGCCAAATGTATTCCAAAATCTACGATTGGCTAGAAACGATATAATTGTTTGTGAACCGGGAGATCGCTAGACTTCGCGACCCACGTGACGTGACTCCTTTGGTTGATCTGCACCATAGATTCCGAGTAAGGGCCTCGATTACGGAAAAGGGAGGGGTTAAGCACCATTTCCCGCCTGTGCAGCGCACAATCTTTACTTTACAGGATTTTACGATTTTTTGGGGGATTCAACTGAACTTCTATATTACTACATTAAGCCATACTGCATAGGGTGGTAGGACCATCAGGTAGGCAAAAGTAAAGAAAAGCAAACAAGGGGAATGTAAGAAAGGTGTGTGAATGTGTGTATTATGCAAGAGTACTGGAATGTGCAGAATGGAGTATTGGTCAATCGGAGATGTGAGAAAGAAAATGGAAATCAGACACCCTTTCTTAAGCAAAAGGGATGGTCGGATGTCTCCGATTCCAACCCTACCCTTTTGCCTTTAGTATATTCTTTAGCTTAAAACTCAATGTGCTTCTTACGTGGAAAAAGAAAAGATGATACATGTGCATCTCCACACTGGGGTGGGGTGGGGTCTGTGAGATACATAATGGCCATGGGGTGTGTCCCACTATGGTGTGAGATGCAGGGTAGCCCACAGGGAGATCTTGATTAATTTGCTTGGGAGGGCCTAGATAAAGGGATATTCCAGTGCTTCTCGACAACTCTGGAGCTTTTGGTGTGTTGGACGGTACTCCTTGCATCAAGTGGTATTAGAGCAAGAGACCAATGTTCAAATCTCCTTACTGGTGTGAGTGGATGATGCAGGTGCATCTCCATACTTGGGTGGGGTGGCCCATGAGGTGGGGTTTGTGAGATACATAATGGCCATCGGGTGGGTCCCACCGTGGGACCTGTGAGATGCATGATAGCCCCACGAGGAGATCTTGGTTTGTTTGCTTGGGAGGGCCTAGATAAAGGGGTATTCTAGTGTTTCCCCAACATCTCTGGAGCTTTTGATGCGTTGGTTGGTACTCCCTGCATCACCCACGAGGTGGGGTCTGTGAGATGCAGAATGGCCACGGGGTGGGTCCCACTGTGAGACCTGTGAGATGCGGGGTAGCCCACGGGGAGGTCTCGGTCGGTTTGCCTAAGAGAGCCTAGATGAAGGGATATTCCGGTGCTTCCCTAACAGCTCTGGAACTTTTAGTGCATTGGCCGGTACTCCCTACATCAAAAGATGTTGTCAGGATTGTCGGGCCGGGGTGAGCAGCGTTTTGGTGGTTGTTTGCCGAATCCCGACAACCCTGGATCTCTATGAGTGGATATGGGCACACTGATCCACAGATAGCTCACCGGCTTTGTCCCTACCTTTCCTCTGCTACCTCGATGGTCTGCTGCATTGGGGTTTATATAGACCCTCAACTCAGGTGTTTTGGGCACTAGTTGAGGACCCATACCTTTGTTTTTGTTTTTTGTTTTTTTTAGCAGAGGGCCCACCTGGTATATGTTATTAATATTTAATACTACGACAGGTTGCTGCTTTTTACAACTGGTACTTCAGCTACCTGTGTGGCCATTTTGTCACTTTTTGCATTGTAGTCACTGTTTTTGGAGGTTCCAATGTTGTCGGGGCTTCGTATGTCACCAAACTTTGAATGTCTGCTGATCGGGCTGGTGATTATCTCCAGGGAATGCCGGGGACCCTTTCGGCTTGATTTTCGTGGACCTTTTATATTGTTGGATTGGAGTCGGGGAAACGTGGTTCTCTCGTTGTGTGTGCTTTTTAAATGTCCTAACATCTTGAGAGATCGGCCTTCATCTATGCGAATCTGATTATGGGTGTGACAATCCGACCTGTTAATATCCTTGGGTTGTGCCAAGGATCTTTTCTAATCGTAACATCCAGGCTTTTAATGTTTTTTGGGCTGCTCGAAGATGACTTTATCCATGATATTTGTCTTTTGGCTCTCCGAGGGACCCTAGTGATTTGGATGGTATTGGTTTGGTTGACCCCTGATTTGGCCGATTTGGTTTGATTGACATTTTCCGAACTTGCCTAAAATGCGTCTCGCCTGCCTTGATCATCCTACAATGTTTGCCCACCCCCCTTGGAGATGTTCTTGCTGAAATTTAACTGAAGTCGAAGAGTAGTTTGAGTCTAGTTTCGGTTGCTGCGTCTACAATGCTTAAATAAATTTTCTCTAAAAATATGGATCTTTTTTTTTTTTCGAGCTTCTCCCTTTACTTAATGCTGAATGCTGAAAGTGGTGGTGCATTAAAATTTCTTTTCACTTTTTGAGTAAAATATCTATAAAATTATTTCTTCTTCCAAACAGGCCCTAAAAAGAAACATTCTTTTCTCTTCTTCCTATATCTGTAAAACCCTAGGTTTCAAAACCAATCTCCTAAGACCCAACTCATAAAACCCGTCTTTCACAAATCCTGCTATCCCAAAACCTATATCTAAAGCCCCAAAGCTTCTTCTTCTTCTTGTTTTTTGTTTTTGTTTTTTTTTGTCTCTTTTGTTTTTGTTTTTTTTCTCTTTTTTTTTTTTTTTTGAGAGAGAGAGAGAGAGAACTGCAAATTTATTAAAAAGCTCGTGGAGCGAGAAAAGAATACAACCTGGTAACTAAAGGGCACCCTAAACCAACATATTATCAGCCACAGCTGTTTTTTCAAAAACAATCCAATAAAAAACAAGACAAATGATTTTCCTAATGATCTCCTCCGCATCTACGATTTTCCTAAAGACCCAAACCTTGATCTTCAATCTTAAAAAGAGAAGGAAAAAGAAACAAAACAGCTACCACTCATGTTTCTCCATTATGGTGATTCTTGGGTGGACATGTTTACTTATAGTTAGTGCCAAGTTCTATGGTATTGGTAGGGAACCAGACACACGTGTTCCTGTGGGAAATTATTTGATGGTTGGATATCCACGCATGTTTCTCCATTATGGTGATTCTTGGGTGGACATGTTTACTTATAGTTAGTGCCAAGTTCTATGGTATTGGTAGGGAACCAGACACACGTGTTCTTGTGGGAAATTATTTGATGGTTGGATATCCAATCTGATCATCTTTAATCTCTTGAAGATTGAAAGGATATGATTAGGAGAAGAACATGAGGCTTCTAATAAAGTTGGAGGTCAGGATGCAGCTAGTGACAGGACAACGATTGATAATCCAGATGAGGTTATTGATAAGGGTTCTCCAAAGGTACCAACTAGGGTAGGTCCATCTTGAGAGGACCACACATTTGAGGGGAATGGTTTTTGTTAGCATTGTACTCAGGAGGCAGAGTTGGAATTAGCGAGGACTTTCTTCACACCATTTGGGGCATAACTAATGGATTATGAAGAGGCTCGAGGATTTTCAAAATCTGTGTGAATATAGGCTTTGAACTTTGGAAAGCTTGACCCACATGCTTTCAAAGATTGGTTTATGGCAGCTAGAGGATTTGCATGGATGACAGGGCCATTAAGAATATTACCAAAGTGTAGGTTTCCATATTGAGACTTGATTATTTGTTTGACTTGATGCCAATGTGATGATATGTGGAAATTTGGTGAAAACATCAATAGCTTCCTCGTTCATACTCAATCAGTAGATTCTCTATGATTGGTTTGAGGAATGATACAATCAGACATGAATTCATGATTGGTAGAAGCAGAAGTCATACTTAAAGAAAAAGGCTGGTTTGCATGAGTGGATGGCGATGCTATTTGGATTGACAAATGTGCTGAGTAAATGCACGTTTTAGCTCAGGTTTTATGATTGATTATTGGCAAGTTTCGTCATATATTTTGATGACATTCTTGTTTATAATAGGTGACATGAAGATTGTAGGAGTTTTATGCACTGAGAAGCTCTTCATTAATCTGCAGAAATATATTGGTTTCCCATATTAGGACCCGATGGTATTCTTGTTATGATGGCCAATGTAGTGCTGTTCTATAAGATTGGAAGATTGGTTACCACTAGATTTGAATTTGCTTAGAGGACAAAGGCGCAGAGAATGTTTACGTATTGTGACCCACAATTTACGATATTCTGGTTTATAGTAGCCCAAGCCAATTAATTGGGATAAGGGTTAAATGATGATGATTCTTTTTTTATTTTTATTTTTATTTTATTTTATTTTTAATGGCAGGTAATGTGAGATCATATGGATATGGAACATCTATATGAGAATTTTACACACCGATCGTCATTAATTTGAAGAAGTGTACCTTGATGACTTCCAATTTTGCTTTCGTGGGTTTTCTTGCCTTTTATAAGGCGTAAGGGAATTGGGGTCGATTTGGAAAGATTGTTGGAGTGGTCGTTGCCCACCAATATTCATGAAGAGCGAAGTTTCCATGGCCTATCAATGTTCTACAAGCGATTTATTAGGCATTTCAGCACTATCATGGTGCCAATTAGGAGTGTATGAAAGTGGGTCCATGTTAGTGGAGTAGGGTTCTGCCAAAGCATTTGAAAACAAAGGCTAAGATTATAGAGGCGCCAACCCTACAAATTCTTGATTTTTAGAAGTAATTTGAAATTCCATGTTACGCTTCATGTATGAATATTTGTGGGGTTCTGAGCCAAGAAGGTCACCTAGTTGCCTTTTTAGTAAAAGACTAATGTGCTTGAAAGAAGTGTTTAACTTGGATGTAGAATTTTTATGCAGTACTGCAAAAAGTGAGGCATTGGTGGTATTACTTGATGCTTGTGGAGTTCTTCTACTTAGATCATGAGGCGCTGTGATATTTAAATTCCAACAAAAATTAATGCCTCGCATGCAAAGTGGAGCTGTTTGTCGGAATCTAATTTTGTGCTAAAGCATAGGGAGTGTGAAAACAAGGTTACTGATATGTTGAGTTGTGGAGTTAATCTTTTGACATCCTTCTCCACCTTTGGATTTGAAGAGATTAACGAAGACAACAGAGATGACATAGTGTATGGTTTGATTTACAAGACGTTGATATCAAGATAACTTGTTGGCCACCCAAGATATTTGATGTATGATGTGTATATGATGCAACCAGGCCACTCGATCATCTGATTGAGGCCCAAATATGGCTGATTGTTTGATTAGGCCCTTAGATTGCAAACTAGACCTTGATCAGGCCCATCTAAGGGTCTACATTGATACGATGGAAGATTAGGTCCAAAACAAAGTTTTTGATTGGTAATTTGGACCATGTCAATGGTCTGATTAGCTTGTGGGGTCCACAAGTCCATGGGATTTAGTATTTTATTAATTTTTAGAGTTAATCATGGCTTGTGATTAAAAGAGTAAGGACTCTTTAAATAGGTTTCACTTTAATATTTTTGCAACTTATTTTGAGAGCCACGTTTCAACTAGCAAATGATGCCAGAATGATGTGAAATTGGTCCCTTTAAAGTGTATTGAGTTAGCTTTTTGGTGAGTACAACATTATGCAATTCCAAGGTCATTTGATTGAGTTATGGCCGATTTCAAGAAAGGATGTATGGGATTCAGGGAGTTCTTTAGTCATTTTTAATATTTGATTCGTTAGATTTAGTAGTATTGGATACAATAATATTAGGTTGGTTTTGCTTTTAGAAGTATATAAACAGTGTAAGGACTTCTGAATAGTTGATGAATATTCAACTCCATAAGTTATTTTCTCAGTTAAGTGTGTTGGCTCAGTGTAAAGATTCACTTCTGAATAGTTGATGAATATTCAATTCCAAAAGTTATTTTCTCAGCTAAGTGTGTTGCTTCCTCTTGGCATGTGTTGTCTTCCTTTAGCATGTGTTGCTACAATCCAAGCATCAGTTGCTGGATTTTTATCATAGTATGTGTTGCTTGGATCTATTTTGAAGAAGATTTTGTGGCAAGATCACTATGTAAAGGTTCATAACCAATTTGAAACTAGTTCTTTCAATTTGGTTGCTTTAATATCTCTTCTATGATAGTCATCTTTGTTTGCCTAAGAGTTCATTGCGAGACATGGTTATGTTGGAGCTACATCTAGCGTAGAAGGTCATTTTTGTACAATGACCCATTGGTGAAGGATCATCTCTTTGGATCAGTATTTAAGCTTAATGTTTGAAATTTAATCAAGTTGTGTGTTGGGTTAATGGTCTATCACCTTTGTTTTAGGTGATGGCATTGTTTTTTTTTTTGTTTGAAAGATGAAATATTATTAAGGCCAGGGGCCACAAAAAACGAAGAAGAAAAGAAACAGAGGACAACAACAAAAATGAAAGAGATCCAAACAAAGAAAGAAAAGGAAAGGAAAAAACGTATACAAAAGAGACCTAGACAGAAAAAAAGGAAAGGAACTCAGGGAGCCCACTCCCTGATGTACATAGCAACCCTTCCCACAACCACATCACTAGAACCCCTCAAGTTACAAAAGCAGCGATTATTCCTTTCCAACCAGATTGCCTAGAAGGTAGCCATTAAGCCAATTCTCCACTTTTTCTTTCCGAAGCAACCACTGGAGTCGACGTGCCGACTATGCAAAAGAGCTTCAACCAAGGCTGGCATCACCCAAGATAAGCTTGCCGATCTAAAGATCCAAGACCAAACGATTTGGGGAAAGAACAGTGAATGAATAAGTGGTCCACTGTTTCCTCCACTCGGAGGCAAAGAGGGCAGTCATTTGGAATGAACAAGAATCTTTCGCACAAGTTGTCAAATGTAAGAATTCTGTTACAGCTTGCCAGCCACACAAAGGCGGCCCATCTTGGGGACGAGCTTCGTAGGACCAAACATGGGAAGTGTGGCTAATCTCTCCATCGATCAGGTATGGCGATAAGGCAGAATAGAAGGACTGAACTGAGAAGGCACCACTTCTGGAAAATCTCAATAGCAAGGAGTCCTCCACCCATGGTGAAGGCTTGATCCCCTGCAAAAATGATAGGAGGGACAGGAAGTCACCACACTCTGCTTCATTCAAATTTCTTCTACAAGGCAGGATCCACTCTCCGCCTCCTATATTAGTGCTAAAGCCATTAGCAAAAGAGATTTCAGCGTCTGGGCACATATTCACTAAGGTTAGAAAAGGCTCCTTAAGGGGAGTGCTGCCGCACCAGGCATCTTTCCAAAAACGAACCCTGATCCCGTCCCCAATGGCAAAAGATGGACCACTGGCCATTAATAGGGACATCCCAACTATAACTTTCCACTGAAAGGATGCCCTATAGAGGGAGGAGTCCTTGGTCCACCAACCAAAAGGGGAGGTCCCATACTTCGCCGCAACAACCGTCCTCCACGAAGTAGACTCCTCAACCCCAAATCTCCACACCCATTTCCCGAGGAGAGGAGTTGGCAACATCCAAACATTTGATGCTTGCTCCTCCCTCCGAGGTAGGCTTACAAACATCATCCCATTTCAACAGGTGGTGTTTTTTTAGACACCGACCCACCTTGCCATAGAAATTCCCTTGTGATTTTATCAATGCGTGAAAGCACGGCCCCCCTAAGGATAGGAGGTTGTTTTTCCAAGCACACAGTCTTCTCTCCATCCTTTCCACTATTCTATCCCAGAGGCGCACTACAGGTTTACCATGGCACAAAGGTCATTTTAAGGTGAACAATAGGTTATCCCTTATGTTCACAAGATGGACATTATAGGTGAGGGCACTTTCCAGAGGTCATTTTTTGCGTGTTAGGTGAGTGCATCTTTTTAAGGGCAAAATGGTCTTTTTTACCTTTGATTTCTTGATGTCTAAGACGTTTAATAACATGAAAAAAATGTCATTTTTGCCCATTAAGTGAGGGAAATCTTTTTAAGGGCATAAGAGCCTTCATGCCTATGATTTCTTAGCGTCAAGTTTGGACATTATAAAAGGTAAAGAGATGACATTTTCCCTTTAGAGCCTAGAAGGGTTATCTCTTATGTTCGGAAGATGGAGGAGGTAGAGAAAAGTAGAGTAAAAAGTAAGGATAAAGGAGTGTATGAAGAAAAGAAATGAGTTTCCTTTGGAGAGATTTCTTGGGGTGCATTTTACTTTTAAGAGTTTTTCTTCTCATTCCTTTAATCATTTTAATGGAAGGGGTTTCCTTTAAATAAATTTTTTTTTTTTTGCGTGGGGGGGAGTAAATTTTTGCATGTTAAGTGAGATACATCTTTTTAAGGACTTCGGTCGTTGTGCCTATGATTTTGTAGTCTCCAAGTTAGGACATTATAAATAGTAAAGAGATCACATTTTCTTTTCAAAGTCTAAGTTATCCCTTATGTTTGCAAGATAGAGATGGGAGAGAAAGTATAGTAAAAACGAAAGATAAGGGGTGTACAAAGAAAAGAAAGTGATTTACTTTTAGAGAGATTTCTCGAGGTCTAGTTTACTCCAAGGAGTTTTTCTTCTCATTCCTTTAAATCATTTTAAAGAAAGGGTTTCTTTGAAATCGTTCATAGTCTCCAAGTTAGGACATTTTAAAAGGTAAAGATATGATTTTTTATTTCTTTTCTCTTTGGAGCCTAGAAGAGTTATTCCTTGTGTTTGCAAGGTAGTGAGGAGAGAAAAGTAGAGTAAAAAGGAAGGCTAAGGGGTGCTCGGAGAAAGAAAGGGATTTCCATTTGGGGTAATTTCTTGAGGTGCAGTTTACTTCGAGTTTACTTCTCGTTCCTTTAAATCATAGAAGCCATATGTGTGTCTCTTAACTATAGATTTTGGTGCTTTCCAATGATGCGAAAGTGGGTTTTGTGGTTCTTTGTTGTTGTATTTGGAGGTGAGAAATGGGGGTTTTAAGGTGTAAGAAAAGGTGGGATGGGTTCCTAAGGTTCTCTTGGCTGCTTGAAGAGAAGAGGTGGGATTTTCGTAAAGGTTCTCATGATTGCTTCAAGAGAAGAGGTGGGATTGTTTCCTAAAGGTTCTCTGCATTGAATGATGAGTGAGGAGAGATGGAACGCCTTGTGGCCGCTCACTAATTTGGTTACCAGAATCAAAAGATAAAAACAACAATTCAATACCTGTGGAATAAGCAATGCCATGTGTAACAAAATGAGTGAGACTATAATGGAGAAAAAATTCTGACACAAATCGACAACCATGAGAGACAAGATTTATGTGGTTCACCACAATGGCTACGTCCATGTGCAAGCGACAAGCAAATGAATTGATTGTTTTTTGGTAGAACTACAACAATTTTCAAGTAGATCTAACAGTCACCAATCTAATGAAATACATGTTGAATTACTTACCTTTTCCACCACCCTATACAACCATAAATAATTACAAAACCCCTTTCATGTTGTTATAAAGCACCTGATTGACCGTTGAGTAACACACATGTGGCTTTTATGATATGAAAGAATAAGAAGAAAAACCTCTTAAGAGTAATCTCCAACTTGAGAAATCTCTCCTCCAAAAAATCCATTTTCCATCATCTTCCTTTTTTTTTTTCTATACTTTTCTCCTTCCTCTTGATCTTGCTAATATAAGGGATAACCTTTTTAGGCTTCAAAGAGAAAATGTCATCACTTTACTTTTTAAAGTATGCCCTAACTTCAGGAGTAAGATAGGTTAAAAGACTCTTTTGCCTTTAAAAAGATGTTCCTTAGCTAACATGCAATATTTTCCATATTAGTATCGATGGATGTATTGCACCACTGGGATACGGAAATATATTGCACCTGCGGGATATGGAAATATATTGGTTATCTCACAAGAAATATCAGATGTATCATGTAAATATTTTATTGTTTTTGGGAAACATTGGGAAATTGTTTGAATATTTCAATGAAACTTCAGGGGATGTTAAAAAAGACATTAATACATGCTTAGTAATCAAAAGATCACAAAAGACAAATGCACATGATAAGTTTATTTATATAGGACATACACTATCTGACAGAAGTGATGCAACTATATTCAAAATCAATTCATATTATTTATAAATCTAAGAAAACATGTATGAAAACACAAGCAATACATTGAAAACAAAAGAAGTAGAAATATATCTTTGATGTGTGTGGGTGTGCCTCAGATCCACATAGAGTTGCGTGATGTCTAAGACATTCATACTTGGAAATTTTCATAGTTTTCTCTGATGACGGTTTCTTGAGAAAATCCCCTCCCCGTGGATTACTTGATTTATGTGGTTGGCGGGTGATTGCATGTATCCGCAGGGAATAGTCTTGCCCTAAAGGGGTGGGGACACCATGTCGTCATTACAAAAAAAAAAGACCATCTCTTGAGAAAATCCTTGCACCCTTCATGTAGAAGTCTAGTAATCCAGAAATCCTATCTCGTTGATCTTTATCTGGAACCATTGTCTCCATAATATCAAGAAATCTTACCACATGCGTCGCTTTTACCTCACTCCAATCGGTGGAAGGAAATGATATGGCCGAATTAAGGATATAGGTAGCCAAATACAATGAAGATGACATTTGGCTACCCCATCTATTATCTATAAGATCTAGTGCAAGCCTATAATCACATTTTTTTATAATTAAAGTGCTCCAGAAATTTCAATTTAGCCATCTCCATCGCATCATATGTGTATCCCATTGTTGGCTTCTCATCACCGCCCACCAATCTTAATATACCTACTAAGGGTTATGAAGATTTCAATGCATTGAACACTTATGTCCAGAACGGTTGCGAAAAAATAGTTTATTAGACTGACTTTCCTTTGGCCTTCTTTGACAAAGTCTAGTTATTTCAATTGGCCAATAATACAAAGCTTTTAAGCTAAGGTTTTTTTTTTTTTTTTTGTACAACCTTTATAGTGTTAAAAAGGCTGTTGCAAATTAGGTGATGACTGGATGAAGCAAATTACAACCAATGTGTTTTCTCATGTTATGAAGTAGAAGGGCATGTTTATACATAAACTTAGTGATTCTTCTAACTCAAGCAATCACCTTAATATGCAATCTACCTATCTATCTTTTATAACATTAAATCCATATAATGTGCCGTGCATGGAGTCCAAAATAAAAGGCGTCGCTTCTCCATACGAAAGCGACCAATGGATGCATAGGAAGCTATGTTGTCCATAATAACTTGGACTACATATTCTTCTATTTTCTCAACTACACTATCGAACAATGTAAACAAATATTTAGCTATATGAGAATGGGTTTATGCATCCATAGACTTCAAGAACATTATATCAGCCAAACAATTAACAAGAAAGTTAATCAATGTCCGATCGAATCCATTGGCCATTAAAATACATTCATAGATTTTCCATGCCTCTTTGTATTTAATAGTGAAGTTTTCAATAAAATCAACATATGCTTTGAGACCTGTTTCCCTTCATGATATGAAGGGGGCTTATGTCCAGGTCCAAATTGACCTATTGATTCAACCGTTACTTTGGAACTTTTCAATTAACAGTATTGAAAGTAACACTGGCTTGATATAATCACTTGGCAATATATTGAATTATTGTTTACTTGTCTTTATTTTTATAGTGGCTTTCTAGTGTTGTTTGTGCGGATCCTTTACCTCTTTGGTCCACAACATCCTCGGGATGTAGTCTACACCACCTATCCAATTATCCATGCCCACGGGATCGGTGTCAAACCTAGTGGTCTAGAGTGTCTGGTTGACATAGGAGGGGTATCATTGACATCAACAACATCAATATTCTCATAAGCTTCTTGGTATATATATTCCTCTCTAAGTACTGCAATGTCATGCTTTTTTCTAGCTTGTTTGTCAACGTACTCCATGATTTCATTTCAAATCTTGGAGTAACATTCGGGCATGCTCTTGAATTGGATCTTGGCATGTGTGCAAGGTGTTGTTTGTGTCATCCCATGCCACCGGTACTTACAAACTCACAAAGTTCACAACACAATTGTGGATTTTTTGTTAACATTACAATGTGCCCATACTTCTAACTTGGGTCATTCGACTTGGGTTTCAAAAAAGAAGATTGTGAAGAAGACATGATGAGAGAGAGTACTCTAGTTTTATATTTGTATTGAGAGAGAGAGAGAGAGAGAGAGAGAGAGAGAGAGAGAGAGAGAGAGTCTACTCTAGTTTTGTTTAGACTTGTAATTGTTAGTGCCTCGGTTTGTCAATGACGTGAGCTAGGGAGTCCCGAGTCGGTTGAGCCTCCATGGTAAGACATTTGAAGACTGAAGACTCGAAGACTTGATGCATCAAGGTCTGAAGACACAGGTAAACATGAGGTCCCTTGATAAATCTAGCCTTAGACCCTTTAAGTTCCAAAACAACCTACCTCTAGATGTTTTATTCCATAGGTAAACATTTGACTCATCTAATCCAAGCATTAAACCTTAAATGAACATGTTAAGTTATGCTTACAAGAGGCGCAAAGCTGTTGTTAATCAGAATCCCAAAACAACAGAACTCTGGGATATATGTCGATTAATCGAAAGATCCTTCGATCGACCTAAGCATGTAGAAAATTTCCAGCAACCTTTCTGCCTAAAATTGAATTAGTTTGACCAATCGAACAAGAGTGCTTGATCGATCGAAGCTAGCTGTTATAGATCTGTAGGTGCCTTCTCTATAAATCTAGCATCTGGATCTTTGCAAAGATGATGGATATTGGTAAATTAGAAGCCCTAGTGTATTCCACTCTTCCCTAAACCTCCTAGGCTTTATCCCAAAGAGATTCATGCTATCTTCTTAGTATATTTTATTATTATTATTATCATTATTATTATTATTTTAATTTTTAAATAAGCATTCCAAGCTCCATTACAAGAAGAACATGATCTAAAGTCTTCTATAACATTTAGACATCAATCTCATAGGTAAATCCTAATGTCTATTAACCTCTAGAGTGTGCATCTAGGTGAATCTCCATTTGGAAATCAACTATCCATTAGTTGTAGGAGATTCAACCATCCTCCCATTACCTTGGTAGCCTCATTGGCGTGCAAGATAGCCGATTCAAGGAAGCGGAAAAAGATCGACTTCAAAGATTAGGGGAACACAAGAGAAGCAGTTTTAAGAAGTGAAAACGCATCTCAAGAAGGCACATCAATGGGGCTCTATTTGTTAAGGTTGTCAATTTAAAGTCCATATACTCTTTCCTTGTGTAGGATTGAGTATATAGTTTGAGAATCAAACTCAATTAAGTCCTTGTGTAGGCCTCCGGTGGGAGTATACGTGTGTTAAGTCCTTGTGTAGTCCTCCAATGGGAGTGTACGCGTGTAATTGTCCATGGGAGTCTTCGGTGGGAGTGTACACTTGTAAAGGTTAGAGGTGAACCTATTGGAAACCTCCGAGATAGCGAAATCTAGTACACTTGAGGAGAGTACGTTTGCCGGGAGTGGAGTAGGCAAGTAGTCAAATTGCTATATATCTTTGTGTTTGCGATTGTGATTTGTGCAGATTTTTATTTATATTTGTGAGTTGAATTGTTGTATATGAATGTATAATTAGATTGTATGCTAGGCGATTAAGTGATTGCACATGCACACACAAGATATCTATCTTACACTTAGACTAGTTGCTTATAATGTTGCATCTCTTGTAGTTTATACAATTGAACCCACTTGACTTGGAAGCCCAAGTGTTAATTATTTTTAATTGGCATAAGTTTTAAGTAGTCCTATTCAACCTAACACTCCCTTGTAGGACTTGTCTGTAATTCTAAGCTCTGCCAAGCTTCCATGTATAGCGTGTGGTGTCATATTAGACTATCCACACAATTTCAGTAATTGTAGGAGAGAATGTCAAACTTGATTCTTGAACTTGAGTCCTTGACAAGTTGTAGGCTTTTAGTAGCTTTGCCCTTGAGGCTTCACCCCTTGTAACTTGGAAGATGTAATAACTTGTCGTTTTGTACTTGTAAGTTGAATGTTGTCTTCAAATCATTCCTTCAAACTTGAAAGTTGAAAGTCCAGACTCTTTATTCTTGTTCTAGAAAGGAAAACAATCAAACTTGAAAGAGTTAGAGGAGAGAGAGAGAGAGAGAGAGAGAGAGAGAGAGAGAGAGAGAGAGAGAGAGAGAGAATGACTGATTTAATAAAATCAACCTTGCAGATCTCATACTAAGTATGCGATGGCATACTCGTATAAAATTGCATTAGTGGTTGCATAGAAACACTGTGCAACCACATATTCACAAAATCCTTTTTTTTTTTTGCATATGAGCTCAAATCGCATAAGCGATTACACAATTGCTGAAGACAACATCGATTCCGCAAAAATATACCAATTTTTTCTCGAAATAATCGAAGAGGGTTGGTTGGATTCACCTAAGGGGTCATTTGGATGGGAGTAAATGAAGGTAAATGAGAGGAATTGGGAGTAAATGGAAGTAAATGGCTTGGCCTTTAGATGGGAGCAAATGTATGGAAATGAAATGAATTGGGAGTAAATAGGTCTGTAAATGAAATCCTCTCTCAGAGGAGAGATTTGGAAGTAAATGTGGTGAAATGCCTTTTTGGTCACATGAGTAAACAAAGGTGTTGCTACACATGTCCACCGTACACGTGGTTCACTGATGATTCTGTCATACTGATACTCGGAAACAATCTAATTATCGGCTACACCACTAAAATCACACCAATGGAATGATCCAAACCATCTAAAGGTTGGCCATCTAAATGGACGGTTAGAAAACTTTGGCAAGTTGCGTGTTTGTGATCCTTACGTTTGTGGCTGACTTGAGGCTCGAAATTTCCTCTTTTTTGGCTAAAGTATGTATTTTCAAGGGCTTATTACAATCATTTTGCCAAATATCGCATATGTACACTAATTTGGGATATCACATATGTTGCAGGGAATACATTGAAAAATTCCAATGCGTTCCAATTCCTCCCATTTACTCCCATCCAAACAAAATACTTGGATTTCAAATGCATTTCATTTACTCTTATCCAAACACAATTAGAAGTGGAAGTCATTTACTCCAATTCCATTTCCTATTTACCTCCATTTATAAGCTCCCAAACAAGCCGTAAAGAATGAATTAGAAGTGGAAGATTTGACAAAAAAAGGGAATTTTCTAAAAAAATTTCTATAGATTTTTTTTTTTCCGCTTCTCGCATGGGTATTGATGATATGTTGTGATGTATCGATTTATCATCTATACATCACAATATTATTGCCGACACCATAAAATCAATGTACGTTAGTGTGGTTTCATATTAGTGAGATGCAATCCTGATATATCAACAGATGTTATCAATATCGCGATCACTGTTAACATGTAAAAATGTCCATCACCTGAAGCTAAGGTAATGGGCCATTGCCTCCAACAATCTCCACCTTAATGGCACATCGATAATTTTCCTTCCCATAAATACATCCCTCCAGAACACATGGCAACAATCGCCAACCTTTTATCCTCCAGAAATTTCAGATCTTCTCCTTTCCATGACTAACCCATTGCAAGAGAACCTCCTTTCCATGACTAGACCATCATGGGCAAAACATTGAACGCTTTGTCATCACTTGATATCTATTGCTAGAAAAGCGCGAAGGAAGCCAAGAGAAATCACATCTTTGTAAGGGATCAAGAGCTTAATAAATCTACCAAGCTCTCACACCTGGAACCGTCCATTCTCACCATTTACAACTTCACTTCAAATCTATAGTTAACATCTGCGCCCTTATTCTTCCAAAACGCAAAAATAAATAAGATTAAGATATACACTGATACACACCACCATGAAAGCTCTTATACTTCTTGTTGTATAAGTGATCTTATGAAGACAATGAAATAAGCATCACCTAAGGTTTGGGGTATACATGTAAATGAGTAGAGAAAGAGGCACAAGATATAAGTGCTTCGTTACATATTGATTTCGTCCAGTGTTTTAAATATCGACGGTATTTGCCGATATATCCCACGATATATCTTGCATCCCACTCGTGCAATACGAAACTCGCAAGTAGTGCGATATATCTCACATGTTTGATCCAGTGAGCATATTCAATTTTCGATCCTTTTTTTTCTTATTCTATAAATCATGTTAAATTAGTGTCAAATTGTTACAAATCCATGGTTTTTCATGAAAAAAAACATGGATTGGGAGCTTTAATTTCGAGATTTAGAGGACATGAGCCGAGTTGCAGAAAATTGAAAAAAAAATCAAAATTTCCCACTTCCTAGCAAATTGGTTGCAATCCTTGTGTCCAAAAATAAAATCAAACATGTATGTAACCTAATTTAGTGATTCTTCTTTTGCTTTTGAATATATTGCTTGTGTTTCCACACGTCTTCTTACATTTATAAATTATATGAATGGACTTTGAATATACTTGCATTAATTCATTTAGACAACGCATGGATTAGGACCCCATACAAAGAAAACCTATTATATGCACTTATTTTTTGTAATGTTTTGATTTATAAGTGTATGTTGATGCCTTTTTTAACAATCACTAAAGTTTCATTGAAAAAATCGACCAATTTCCCCATGTTTCCAACAAAAGCGATACATTACGCGATACAACCAATATATCCCATGAGATAACCGATATGTATCTGTATCCCAAAGGTGCGATAAGTAACATGATACCGATATTTCGAACACTGATGGTACCCACTTTAGGTCACTATTGGTCATACATGTGGCCTGAGGTTTGGGTTGTATCTAGAGTTGGGCATCGGTCCGGATCGGAACGGATCGGGCCTAACTCGAGCAGATCCGAAATCTCCCTGATCTGACCCGAACTCGATCCGATCCGGGACCGAGTCCAGGTCACCTAACTCGGACAAATCCGATGCAGCGATACATTACGCGATACAACCAATATATCCCATGAGATAACCGATATGTATCTGTATCCCAAAGGTGCGATAAGTAACATGATACCGATATTTCGAACACTGATGGTACCCACTTTAGGTCACTATTGGTCATACATGTGGCCTGAGGTTTGGGTTGTATCTAGAGTTGGGCATCGGTCCGGATCGGAACGGATCGGGCCTAACTCGAGCAGATCCGAAATCTCCCTGATCTGACCCGAACTCGATCCGATCCGGGACCGAGTCTAGGTCACCTAACTCGGACAAATCCGATGCAGGGTTGGCCTGACCCGAACCGAGTCCGACTCAGTCAGGAAAACCGAGTCGGATTGGGTATAATTCGGATCGTTTAAATTTAATTCATGGTGTGGTCTACTTCAGTCTTCAATATACTATTTTTTTGTGCTCAAGGCTTAAAATGATATATAGAAATGGATGAACGGCTTAGATGAAACATATATATCAAGGTGGGCCCCACATGACTGCAAAAACTATATCCACGCTTTCACCGAAATGTACAGTAGCGTCGACGTTCACTGCAAGAAAGTGTTGTTGACGTTCTTTTCATGCAAACTCTGTGACTGTTATGTGGGTCTTACCAAGGGATATGTGTTATATCCAAACCGTCCATTCATTTGGCGACCTCGTCTTAAGGCTTAACACGAAAAATAAGACAGCTCTAACTATCATGTGGACCATATGAATTGTTTAACGGTGAAAATCATTCTCTGCTGCTATTTGTGGTGTGGTCCAGATGATTTTTGGATATTATTCATTTTTTAGATGATGCTTTATAATAATCTCTAAAAATATATGAACGGTGTAGATATAATAAATACATCACTGTGGGACCCATGTAACTTTGATATCCTTTGAACCGTTCGTACAACTCGGAGCTCGAGGGCCATGTTTTTACTTAAAACTGCTTTTCTAGCCCATTGATTTGCTCGAAACCGCTATAGAGCTTGAATTGGAAACGGAACTGAGTAACTCAGTAGGCTTAGCGTAGTTAGTAAACTCTTCGAGGTTCACCATGATTTATATATTTAATCCACTCCGTCCATCCATTTTACCTAATAATTTTAGTGCTAGAGAAAAAATATGAATTATATCCGAAGCTTGAATTGACCACACTACAGGAAACAGTGTGAACTGAGCGTCCACCGTTGAAAATATTCTTGTGGGCCACAGAAGTTTTTTATCAAGCTTATATTTGTGTTTTCCTTTCATCCATGTCTGTAAGATCTTATGAACAGGTTGGATGGCAAGTAAACATCAATGTGGGGCACAGTAAGGTTTCAACGGTGAAAAATCACTATTACCACTGTTTCCTGTGGTATGATACATTTGACGTTTGGATATTCTTAAATTTTGGGTTCATCCCCTTAAATGAGCTGAAAAATCGTATGGACGGCGTGGATTAAACACATACATTCACGGTGGGCCCAACTAAGTTTACTGAGTACGATAAGAGCGTACTGAGTAACTCAGTACGCAATCCGATTTCGCCTGAAATGCAGTTACGAGAAAATTTAATACTCTGGTGGAGTGTGATGGATCATACGCAGGCACTTAGAAATTGTAGATGTGTCATATGAGTAGTCCAATTAAACCTACCAAATTATTGTATATAGGGAAGATTTATTATGAACCAGAGATTAAGCTTATTTGATTATCTTACGAGGAATGGTGGAGACATTTGTGGGACGGTTATAAAATCCAACGGTCTTATTTCCACAAACAAGTTTTTACAGATCAGATGATAGGATTGTCCAACCAATCTGATCTTGGGTTTTCTCATGGAGGCAGTACGGTGCATGGTCTACTCAAATTTTTTAGTTAATATAAATCGAGTGAATAATTCTGAGTCCACGCGTATCAAGTGCCATACGTAGCCGAGTATCATATATGTAGAAAAGGTGCTAAGACCCATGTGACCCCACACGTCTAAGATACCTTCTTATTCGTGGAGGATTGAAACCGTTCATGGCATGTGGCCCATCCAAGCGACGAATAGCTTTGATTTGGAGAGGGATTGGATACTGACACTACTGGAGGGGACCGGCTGCTAGACAGTGCTCTGTGGGCCCCACCATGATGAAAGAAAGAAAAGAAATATGTTAGAAATGGCGTCGGGTAGTAGAGAGGAAGAAGAGAGCGTTGAAGAAGAAGAAGATGAGAGATAGGGTAAGAGATATAGGGGTATAAAAAAATGTATTTATACTACCCGCTCCTGGTCGGGTCGGTCCGGGTCATTTCGGTTCGGGTTATCGGATCGGATCTGTCTGGATACACCATTATCCAACCCCAACCTGAAAAACGATCTGATCTGGACGGATAGACTCGATCAGGCCTGATTTTGGCCGTCAGTTCTGTTTGGAACGGTTCGAGTCGGGTCCAATATGCCCACCTCTAGTTGTATCACTTGTATAAGCTATGTCTAGCCACTTTTCGGGGGGCAGATAACATGTCCAGATGTTTGCATAGTGTCCTTTTGAGGCCCTTTGAGCACTTAGATTTCTGTGAACCTGAAGTTGGGTGACCTGTTAAGGGTTAAGACTATCATTTGACAGGTATAGTGGCCCTGTGATTATGGACAGTAGGTCAATTGGGTTGCATTGGGAATCAGAAGTGTGTTGAGCAGGGGAGATTGGCTTTCTTTTGTAATGAGATTAGGGAGACTGCAGAGCAAGGTATTCAATAACAGTAACGGTGGCAGTAACGGCCACTGCCGTTACCTTATACGGCCTGTGACATCCAATATGCCCTTTTTAATTTTTAATTTTTTTGGAAAAAAAAAAACTGTATCGGCCCCGGAATGGGCCATTATGGGGGTTTTTTTTTTTTCCTGTTACAGCCATTACAACCCTTTAGCGCGTATCGGTTCCCACTGTTACCGTTTTGTGACAGCCATTAACCTTTTTTGAATACCTTGCTGCAAATAGGTTAAACATAATGTTTACCAATGTCTAAGACATGGTGAATAGAGAGGCAATCTACCTTGCTAAGGAAGGTTCCTTGAGATCTTCACTTTCATGGGGAATTCTCTCTCTATAGTTTAGTTTTTCCATTACACACACACAGACACCTTGATTGAGCACATCAGTGGATATGTGGCTTCCACTAGACCACTTGGTACTACATTCTACTTCAGGAATTGGGGCTTTAGAGGTCTTTGAATAACCTTTTATTTTTTTATTTTAAAAATTTTTTTTATGCTTAAAGAGGTAGGAATGTGCATTAATACCGTGTGGATGAGTTTGATGCTTGTTTACATTTTCTAGCTAGAGGAACTACCCTTCCGCTCTTGTTATAGGGAATTTTCTTTCTTCTTGCTAGATTTGTTGTAGAAATCCCCCATATCTTGATTTTCTATTTACCCTTTTGAATACATTTTGCTATTATGTTTTGAGGGGAAAAAAAGGAGAAGCTTGCTTACATCTTTCTATATATGGGTTCTCTATTCTAGTCCTTAAATTTTGCATCAAGCATCAAATGTTCTGGAAATTTTGTATTTATGATCCGTCCATTCTTTGTAACAGATTCGCAATGTCTTGGAACTCCTGCGTAGGGGTGAGAGTTTAAGATTTGAGGTTAGCACTTTTAACTTCTGTGCATGTGGCTCATATCTAGCCAGTCTCACCTTGTTTTCTTTCTTGCTCATTATTATCGATATCCTTGTTTTTGTTACCAACAAGTTAGGTTATTCTAAATATTTTATTGTCGGAACAAAAAGATGTCTACATTGTATGTCTGAAATTAGTTTGTCGACGACAATGTGGCAGGATGTTCTAATGCTCGACCAGTCGGTATTTATTGGGGCTGACGTGCATGATCGGCATAGAGACATGCGGTTGGATGTGGATAATATGTCTTACGAGGTACAAACTGATGCGCGCTTGCTTGTGTGTATGTGTGTGTAGAATGATTCTACAAACAGTTGCATCTGAAAGTCTGTGCATGTGTCCTCACTTGCATATTTGAGGAATGATCCTACAAAAGGTTGTGTGACTTTCACATGCAACCCCAGTTATGTGTCAATTTGTCATGTGGGAAATCCAAACCGTGCACAAGATGGGTCGCAACATGATTATTACCTGATCCTAAAAACAGTATGCACAAATCAACTCAGTCATCAAGTGGGACACAACAAAGAAGCATAGTGGATGGCAGTCTATCATCATCATGTCAACAGTCCAAATGGTCTCGAATTGTGGCACACTTGAATCAGAATGGCCTAATTTAAGCCTTTCATATGGTAAAGTCACCCCTTTCCAAAAAAGAAAAAAAAATGGTAAAATCATCAAACTCGACAAGTCCGTCTGGTAGACCCTACTGTGGATCGCTCATCTATCAATAGTTGGGTAAACCAATTATGTTTAATCGTCCTATTCCTTGGAAAAATGAAACTCATAACAGAAAGGACCCTGATTGCATGGTTAGAATCATCAGATTGATGCAATCTTGACTGGGTGGTGTGGTCAAGAAATGGCGAGAATTAATGTTAAGAAAAAAGAAAAATTGGCCAGGAAACAAAAGATGATGTTTTGAACTCTCCATGCATAGTGTACAACCTGCACGAATACAGTGCAACTAGTGCCACTGAATTGACACAATGTACTGTTTCCAATGAAAGATTGCTGCCCTCTGAACATAGAGGTCTGAACTTGCAGGAATTATTAGCGCTGGAAGAACGCATAGGAAATGTAAGCACTGGACTGAGTGAGGAAACGGTTTTGAAGTGCATGAAGCAGCAGAAGTATGCATTGATATCCGTAGAAGCACCTCCAAAGATTGAACCATGCTGTATATGTCAGGTAAGCCTGCTCTGAGATATTTTTGTGATTTTTTTTTTTTAAAAATTACTAAGTTCCAAGCAAAAAGATTTTTTCTCAAGTCAAACTCTTCTTTGGCCCCAATGGTGGGGGTGGGGGTGTGGCAGGAGGAATATCAGGAGGGGGAGGAGCTTGGAATGCTGGATTGCGGACACGACTTCCATACCAACTGCATTAAACAGTGGCTAATGCACAAGAATCTGTGCCCCATTTGTAAGACAACAGCCTTGGTGACGTGAGGATAAAAGATTCGGGTGGGTCTTGCTTGCCTTGAAGAGGCGGAGTGTGAAGAAATTATTTATAAAGAGTTCATTGTTGAGCCCAGAATGAGAGCAAGTTATTAACAAAATGGTCTATTGAATCCAACAATTTGGCAGCAGACAATATTATTCCATTAAGAAATACATTGCTTCTTCTTTGTTGTGTATTTTGTTTTATTTTCACAGCAGCTGGTGAATCAAGGAAAGAGGCTGAGGGAAGAGGTCATGAAAGGCTATTGAAGGTCGTCAGGCAACAACTCTCTTTAACTCTCTGCCTGTCTAATGTGGCCTTCAACTGAAGAAACGCTTACCAGCATCACCTCAATTCATAGGTACTCCGTTTCTTAAAAATTCCAAGCGCACCTAAGAATGAGTTCATCTCATTTTTGTTAATCCTAATTATGCATTAGAGATTGTGATGGTTGGTTATCAAGATTATTTTGTTTCCTTGCCAAAAAGAAATATATGATCTCCAACACATAATTATGGTTTAATCATTTTTAGGCTTCAACCAAATAGGCCCGAAGCCTTTGGATTCACAGTTCTGTCTAATAACAGATGATTTTTCTAGTAGCATTTGACCCCATCACTAAATTGCAATTTGGTTTACTCGTACGTGTGATCTACTTAAAAATGCAATTCACACCGTTACGAGAACTGATCAGGTGCGGCCCCAAGTGCACTCTTCCAAGCACGTCTTTCCCTCCTGCTAACATGCTACCTTTTTAGGACTTCCCCACCATGTTACAGTAGGTCCCACTAAGGGCCGATTTGGATGCACCCACCCAAGGGCCGTTTGATGCCTAAATGCTGTTTTGATCCTAGTGGCAGTTGATGTTGTGTTTGGATGCACATTGCAAATCCCCATCTGCTCGATTCGAAAATGTCAAATCAAAGAAACCAATCTGGTTGGTTTGTTGACCAAGAAAGTAGGATTGAAAACCCCCTTTTCAGGAATGGCCTTTTGAGGATGTGAGTCTAAACAGGCCCTAATGGTTCACCTGTCGCATAATTCAGGTTGATGTGCTCTTCAGGTGGACCAAACTGTTGGAATCAGTGGACAACCACAAAGTATGGCCCACCTGATGAGCAGACTAGCCTGGTTTTCTGTTCCAAGTGGTCTTCATGGTGAGGTCTACAGTATGCATGCTGTCGTACGCAGGTGCTATGTTATCCGGAAAGATATTTTGGACCATCCATGTAAAGTTCTACCTTTCATTGCCCATGACTCTTAGGAATCACACTGATCAGATGATCCTAATCATCACATATATGGTCAATAAAACAAGGGATGTTCCGAACTAACTATTTTGAAGAAGGCATGGGATCATCATTTGATTGTCTTTGCCTCTTGTAGTTACGTTGATTGGACCACTTGAAACATTCCAGCAATGGTCCAAAAAAAAAAAAAGGATGGTCCAGAGCAATTGCATTGGAAATGTTCTGATGATTGATCGGGAACATTCGTTATGTGAGGCCCAGCTGAATCTGTGCCTCTCACAGAGCCACTTTGATTAGATGATGGAAACATTTGATCAATGGCCAGAAAATTCATGGGCCATTTTGATTATATATTGAAAAATGGTCCAAACATCTATTTGGACCATCCATCACGTGGGGTGCACTTTAGTTGCCTGTGATTTTCAAGAATCAATGTTCTCTGGAACTGCATTGATTTCACTATGCTATGATCAATGGCCAAAGTAGACTGGTTATGCTATAAAAAGGTTTCATCTTCAATTTGTGCCAGTTTCTGCCCACATGTAACCCCCCGCAGCACCCCCCTGTTGGGGTTGAAGTGGGCACCTATACCATTAGGGCCAGTCCGGGAACTTGTATTTTAAATGCCTCCCATTCCTAAAATTGCAATGCATTGAAATTATGTAGTATTTACGGAAATTTAAATTTGATTACTAAATCAATTTTAATATCCTTAATTAGTGTACATTTAATTAGTGTACATATGTGATATTTGACACAATACTTGTAATAAGCCCATTGAAATACATTAGTAAAAAAAATAAATGATGAAATTCCGATCACTGAATGGACCACAGGCATTATATCACAACCAAGCAATTAACCAACGTTTTTTAACCATTGATTTACATGGCCAATGTTTGGACCTCTTAAATCATTCTATTGATGTCATTTTAGTGATGCAACCAATAATTTAATAGGGATGGGATATCATCAGCATGCCACGTGTGTAATAGATTAGTAGCCTAGCAATACTTATATTACATTGCAACTCTCTTACCCTTAAAAATCAGCAAAATTGAGATATAATTTCAAATCTCAACAAAAGGGAGAGATTATAAAAATCAGCAAAACTAGATTTCAAATATTTTCCAATTTATATTGCCAAACGACCTGGATTCCGAATACACTCCAATACCTCTAATACTCTTCAATCCACGGAGCTAAATGACACCTTCCGGTGTTGGTGTACTCATGAGAGTTTGGAGTGTGTGTATATATATATATATATATATTTTAAAAAACATTTTACCCACCTATTGAGCACCTTAGATTTATTATAATCTATATTTATTATAGATGAGCCAATTAGGTTCCTCATAAAAGCATGACAAGAATTTGGAAACGTAAACCTATCAATGTCATACGCAGGCTTATTTGTGTAACTCATTCCACATGACACACATGCATGAGAACCAATCTTTAGGGGATCCAACCAACATATCTCGTCAGATTTGTCTTCCGCCCAAAAAAAAAAGACCTTAAGTCCTATTAACCTCACTAAGGCCCCATTTGTTAAATCTGAAGTCTAAAGACTGAATCTAAAATCTAAAACCTGAATCTGAAATCTAAAGCCTGAATCGGAAATCTGAAGTAAAAAAAAAAACTTGTTTGATAATTATGGCTGAAGTCTAAAAATTAAGTACTGAATCTGAAACAAACTGTTTGTTAACAAACATCTTAAATGTGTGAAATATGTTAATTTGACACATTTTCCTCTATCTCTCGTTTGGAAATGTTTTACATTATAAAGAAATTATTTTTTATTAAATGAAAATAAAATTTTATATTTAATTCAAATAAACTAAAATACTTAATAAAAAACTAAAATATCATCATAAGGCCCTCAATTCCTCTTAGCGGGAAGATTGTCACTGTGTTGTATAGGATTGAACACCAGTAGCAACAAAACCTTCAAATAAGGCCCACCTTATATTTATATGCTATCCAAACCGTTTATAAGGTCATTCCCAATTGGATGAAGTGAAAACATATTGATCCAAAACTTCCGTGGCCTATTTAAGTTTATTTTTCATCCAATATGTTCATAAGGTCACAAATACCTGTATGAAGAGGGAAAAAAAAATCATATTGATCTAAAACTTCTGTGACCCCAAAAAGGGTTTCAATGGTAGACGTTCAATCCCCCGCTGCTTTTGCAGCTTATTTTTCGTCTCAAGCTTTAATACGAGCTTGCCAAATGGATGGATGGTTTGGATATAACACATACCTCATGATGGGACCCACAGAACTTGCTGACGTCAATACAATAGCTACACCAACCAATCCGCATCCTACTTGGATGCGGATTAGCTACTGACAGGTTGAATAGTGATATTCGCTACCGAAGTGACGTCATCAATTCCATGGGCCCACTGTGATGTATGTGAGCCCACTATGATGTATGTGCTTTATCTACACCGTCCATCTATGTGGAGATTTAATTTTAGAGCATGAGGTAAAGAATGAGGGATCCAAATATGTAGTTGACCCCACCACAAAAAAACAGTGGCGAGATTGATGCCTACCATTGAAACCTTCCTAAGGCTCACCGTGATTTTTATTTGAAATCCAACTTATTTACAAGTTAACACAGACATGAAAGAAGGGAAAAAACAAATATCAGCTTGATCAAACACTTTTGTGGCCTATTTAAGTTTTTAATGGTGGGCGTCACTCTCCCCACTGTTTTCTGTGGTGAGGTCCACTGGAGCTTTAGATTTGACTCATTCTTTGGATCTTTATCTAAAATTATATTTCCAAATGGACGGACGGCGTGGATACAAAACATACATCATGGTTGGGGCCACATAACTTGGTGACGTAACTTCGGTAGCGTGTCTCGCTACTCAACCTGTAAGTATCCAATCCGCGTCTCCAAAAACAGATGGGCTACTCCCCTGCCACCAGCCAATGACTGATGATTGGTGCTATGTGGGCCCCACCATGATGTATGTGTTTCATGCATGTCGTCCATCCATGTTTCTAGATCATTTTATGGTATGAGACCAAAAACGAGGTATATCCCAATCTCAAGTGGACCACATTATAGGAAAACAGTGTTGAATGAACGTCGACCATTAAAAACTTTTTAGGGGCCATGAAAGTTTTGGATCAAGTTGATCTTTGTTTTTTCCATTAATCTAGGTCCATATGACCTAATCAACAAATTGGATGTCAAATAAACAGTACATTGGGCCTTAGGAGAATTTTAATGGTGGATAATACTATTGTTTTCCTTGTGGTATGGTCCACTTGAGATTTATATTCCTCTCATTTTTGGTATCAAGCCCTAAAATGATCTTTAAAAATGGATGAATAGAATGGATGAAACACATGCATCATGGTGGGGTATAAAGAAGTTTCATAGGTTAAAAGTTGATTTTGTATTGCGCGAACAATTTAAAGAGAAAATATTGTTGTAGTAACTTGAAAGGGGGTAATTTTGAAAGTAAAAATTTTTGTTTAATGAAAAATTCACTGAGCACATTCTGCATTCACCATTAAGCCAGACACGGAAAAAATTCAATGAAAAACCACTTAGCGCTTTCCTTCTTCTGCGTTAACGACGCATTAACAAACACCACTAAACACGGAACATTTTCCCAATTCCGCATTAAGTGTAAAAATTCAGCGTTAACAAACAGGCCCTAAGTAGTGATTCAACATAGATTCTATGTCTTTGAATCAAGCTCATTTTGGAGCAACTTTATAATAATGGAACCAGGACCGCTTTATGATAATGGAACTAGGACCGCAAAATCTAATTAGAATGTAAAGAGTTATTACTCCCTCCCACTTAAATATTGCACATGGTAACTCATGGTTAGGGGTGTACACAAACCGAGTTAGCTCGCTCGACTCGACTCGAAAAAGCTCGATTTGACTTGGTTCGAAGCCGAGTTCGAGTCGAGCCGAGCTGATATTTTTAGCTCGAAAAAAATTTTGAACAGAGTTCGAGCTTGATTCAACTCAGATCGAACCCCAACTCTAATCGAACTCGGATCAAACTAGTTTGGTGTCTCGGTTACTTTGATATTGATGTTGCTCACCAAGTGTTTGATGAAATGACTAAACAAGTGTCGGCTAGTGGCAAGGAAGTTATGTATATGAAATAACTACCATTTTCCTTGATTTTGATGTTGCCTATAAGGTGTTTGACGAAATACTTGTTGTTGTTTTACATACAGTGAGAAACTGAAAGTGCCCTGCATGTGTTTGTGAAAATGTCGCGAAGGCTCGATTTTGGCTCTAACTCGGCTTAAACTGGCCCAAACTGCTGACCGAACCGAGCCGAGTTGGCCAGTCAGGCTCGAGGACCGAGCCAACCAAGTTTGAGCTGGGGTCAGCTAGGGGCCAAGCTAAGTCGAGCTGAGGCCAGCTCGACTCGGTTCGACTCGGTGTACACCCCTACTCATGGTGAATACATGGGGGTGCTTAATCTATATCAGTAATGTATTGTTGAAGTCCCTCAATATACATTGATATATCATCTTCTAATAGCTTAAGCTTTTAAATTAAGTGGTGATTTGACATGATATCAGAGCAGAAAATTAAGTGTTCGAATCTTAAAAGTAACAAATATGTCCCATCAAGTGGTGATTTGACATATGCCCAAATATAACTATAACCATTTCTCATGTGGGCGTTGTTTATATGTGATGAGAAAAATGGATGGTCCAAATGATTATATAAGGTAGGAAAGCATTTCCTATCAAGAATTAGCTTATTATATTATACTAGTAAAATGCACATGCTTTGTAACTCATTACTTGAGCCATATGTGTAACCGTCAGCCGTCCATTGATTTTATTTGTGGAGCTAAGCTGATGAGCTGATCGGCCTGATTTTCATGCAAGGTGATCTTCGTGATGGGATGCTATTTTTGTAAACCTTTTATACGCTATATTCGTGACACTAAAACACACAAAAACATAAGTTAAATTAGAAAATTTTCAGAAAAACTAAGCTAGGTGACATGTATATCTTTTAATGATACAAATATCTCTCATATAGAGAGTAGGGAATGTTGTAATAGACTCCCTTGCTAATTTCACCCCTCAGTACTTTCTCCACGATCGGTGCTTTCTCTGTTCAGAATGTTTGGGGATTTCTCATATTGCTCATTTTCAAACTGATTCTTGCTCCTCATACTGATTGGGACTCGCTTATATTCATGTTCAGATGTAATATCTTTAGGTGTATTTTGGCTTTATGATTAGTTTCTTTTTTGGTAGGGACTTTTGTCCCCCTTTATTTGTATTCTCATTAATAAATTCAGGTGTTGTGCTCACACCTTTTGATATATATATATATATCTATATATATCTACACACACACACACACACACACACACACACACACACACACTAGTATCTATAACCATTCAATTAATAGTCATTTAACGGAGTAATGGAAATCAAATCAAGCCAATAGACTCATTAGGTCATATATGTACGCATGGTTAGATTCTGTATATATCCAACCTGTGTGTGATGACCAACTGCAACAAGATTCAGATTATGTATGACTTGTGCAAACTTGAATCCATCAACCCTTTACAACTCAAATCTAGACCCAAAATCAAGCGCAAAGTAAAGTTCTAATCCTAAGCTAAACCCTAAGTCAAACTAAGTCCAAAGCTTGAGTCAAACCTAAGACTAAGCCAAGCCTCACAACCCAAGCCCAACCCAAGCTTAATCCAAGCCAAATTTAAGCCAAATACAAATCAAATTCAAATTAAGTTTAAGGCCCAAATTAAGACATAAACCCAAATTCAGACCTGTAGGACCCAATTCTAACACAAACCAAAAACCTCAGAGGCATCCACAAAGGCCATTGAAGCACCCCATAAAATTTAGGGTCAATCCGCATGGTGGGAGGCATATAGTTGATATATGCCATTTGCCATGTGTCAAGTTTCACAAATCGAGGTGAGAGTTGTCGAAGGAGAGAAAAAATGTTCTTAACTCGTTGTTTGTGCTTGATTTCCATAAGTATGAAAATAGACTTAGTCCACTCTCTTTTTATCCTCTCCTCTCCTCTCCATCAATCATGGCCCCAATATCATCATTCAGCCCAATCTTTACCTAAATCACCACTATTCCACTCCCTCCACCTATAAATAAGCCTTTACTCCTTCATTTCCAACACTAAAGAGTGGAGGGAGAAGGCTATCATCCACAACTTAGCCACCCCTTCTCTAGCATGGCCTAAGCTTAGTCCATCTAGCCCGAGCCTAACACATCCTTTCTAACTAATCTAATGCATCTTGCCCATCTTACCCAACCAACCTAGCCTATATAGTCCATCCAAGCCATCCAACCTAGTCATCAATGTCATCTAAAGCATCTGTTTATCTGATCCTAGTCATTAAAACTATCAAAATCGTCCAAACTTTTCATTCAAACCCATATCTAAGCTGATTCAACCCATTCAAAGTAATCATCCAACCAATACAAGTCATCTCAATGGTTTATATCTTGCGAAATACGGTCGGAGTTGAAAATATTTGACCATCTCTTTTATGAAAAGTGCCGAGTCTCTTCTTTCCTCTTCCACATCTCCATTCGCCAGTCATCTCACGTGGCACATTTACTACTTTCTTTCACTTACATATAATTAGTCGTAACACTTTTCCCTTCTAACTCCCATGCTTCTCTAATTTGTTCGAGCGTATGCCTAAGGTTTGCTTGTTTTCCCGAATCCAGTCACACTACAAACTCAAATCGACTAGTACATTTTTGTTCTTCTTTTTCATCCCTCTTAGGTAAATGGGTGCTGGTAAATCGCCTTGATAATCTCTCACTTGCAATCCGAACTTAGACACCCATCATTTTTATTATTCCACATCTTGCATTTGCATCATTGTATCCCTTCCAATCCCTTACTTCTCTAGTCTATTTCAACACATGATATGGGGCTTGCCATTTTTTGGATCTTGCCACACTAGAAACTTGAGTCGACCAGACCATTTTTTCTTCTTTCCATCTCTCTTAGGTAAATGGTTGTTGTTGGATCACCTTGACGATCGCTCACTCTCAATCTTGAGTTAGATACCCATAGTTGCAAAGTGCTAGCCTGTGGCTGACAAATTAAAAGATAGGCTCATTTTTCTTTTTCTTTTTACTTAGTTACATGGAATACTTGCGGATCACCTTGATGATCCCTCACTTCCATTCCTAAGTTAGACTCTAGCAGATGCGGAGTGCTTGTCCACAGCTAGCTATTGAGATTAGGTTCATTTTCTGTTTCTTTCCAAATGCATAAACACTAGGCTAAACAATCCCCTAACATCTATTAAATCCAACAAAGTAGATACTGCACTCACATGCGGGTGGAGAAAATGCCAAACACCTTTTTTCTCTATCACCGAGGTCCCTTACGCAGAACCCCAGGTTGCGGATCATGAGTCATTACAAAACAGGGTATCCTTAAATTCTCTGATTTTTGAAGATTCTGCAATCTAGCCAATTGCAAAATTCCGAGATAACTGGCTAGTGATGACTCCAAGTCAATCACTTCATATTCTAAAGTCAACCCACAAAAGCATACAAGCCAAAGCATAAGGAAAAGGCTCCCATGGGCGCGACCCCAGTGTTCAATATTCACATATTTTCAGCCCAGTTTATGAAATTTAGAGATTTCAAGCTTTAGAGAGTTATTGCTTAACTCAACCATAGTAAAGATCTAAAATTGAGATGGATCATTACTCAATTGTGGTTATGATCAAGGAGATGATATTACTCAATAATGACCATGATTAAGGAGACGATGATTGCACAAAAACTAAAAGACAAACTGATTCCCAATTTTTGTTATGTTATGATCCGATTGCTTGGCAAGACCATGCATACTTCGGGAGGATCGATGAAAGGAAAATGCAATAGAGGGTGATGAGAATGGGGATACTGCATGGTATACGTAAATGAAGTAATACAACTATAGGAGAATCACTAGGGCTGTCAATGGGTCGTGACTCGGGTAGGTCTCGGCCTGGATTTTGAACAGTTTCAAGCTGGACTGGGGGGAAGAAACCTGACACTTTTGTAGGAGAGGTGATCAAATATGTTAAATCTCGATCCTACTCTACAAAATCTAGATTGCTAGGAAGACTCAGATTAGTTGGAATTATACTTGGATGGCTTGGATGGTTTGGATGCTCTCTCTTTTCCCTCCCCTTCTCTCGTCTTCTCTCTCTCCTTCTTCCCCCTCCTCTCTCTCTCTCTCTTCCCCTTAGTAAGAAAATTGCCTATTGAAGCAAAGGGTGAGGGTTTTTTTATAGAGTGGCTAGCAAAAATTCAATTTATACCGGTGGTTTCATCAGTTCGAACAATGGGGCATCTCTGTTTAAGGTTTCATGAGCATTAGCTAGGTTGACTCTTGAGGTTAGCTAGGTTGACTCTCGAGGTTAGCAAGGGTGGCGAAAATCAGATTTTTGCCAATGTTATACATGAATCTCAAGGTGTAACTAATCAATTGTTGGTTAGAGTGCCATGTGACACTTCCTAATTATTCGATAGGTGTTGGCACAAATGGCCACGTCCCAAACTCGGGAACCGGGCTCACTAAATTCTCAGCTGCCAAATTCGGTGCCAACAGCCTTCGTAGTACCCTATTCTCGACTCCTAGCTCCTATACTCCAGGTTCTGATCCTGGGATCCCACAAGGAGGATTTTCAGGGTAATTTTGTTATTGTAAAGGAGTCTAACCATAAGTGTACCAAAGTCACAAAAACATCACCACCATCACATATCCACTATATAATCTTTGAGTACAATGTTGGAAAGGAAAATACAAAATATAACCAAGAATTAAAAAGATCAGGCTCATGCTCCGGGCTCAATGTTGCTGATACACCTTAGCATCACCTGCAGTGTAAACAAACACACATAAGGCTCATACGAAGCTCAATAGAGTGCGTATGTACATGCGCAATGCATATGATAAGGATACAAATATCAGAGTAAGCGAAAAATGATGGAGGGCTAAGCTACCAAGTCCATGAATGTTGTTAACAATACCAAGGCTATGGAATGCAAGGCCTACATGTCCAAATGTCATATGCTAGAGATGCAACGCAAACATTTCAATTCTCAACCAGTCCATACATCAGAACAGTTCATCACTTGAAACATCACTAGGGTCTAGTACACTCCAACACTAGTTGCCGCCCATCACGCACATGACTAAGTGAGTGGAAAAGACCTCATCAATGGTATGTTAATGCCCACTCGGCTCATCAATAACAGCCCCATTTCACGAGCTGGTCAGACTCAACCTAACTTATAGCCCCCTTCACCAAGGCGGATAAGGTCACACCCATTTCCAACCGACCTTGACACAGTATGAGATGCGGCCTAATGGTATTTGGCAATCGAGCGCTCATATTATCCACTCGATCTTGACACTGGAGCATCTACTAATACCAAAGGGTTTAGGGACTTTCACTCAAGGACATTCATAGTGTCCAAGTGCTAGAACATATTTACAGTATCCAATCCTACCAGCCACGGTATGTTTGTGGTGACCACAATCCCGATGTCGTTGGGGTATGAAGTCGATCGTGACATACAGAATGCAAAATGCATGAGTCACAATATCCAAGTCATGCACCAATCCTGCGCATATCGTGCGATCATGTGGGGCGACCATATCCCGTATGTCAAGCCGAAGGGCGTATGCTATGAACAATTATCATCCACCACAGGCATACAAATAATGTTTATGGGCATATAAATGGGCATGATATCCATTACACTAAGCATGTTATCAGTGTATCCTATCAGGTTAAGCACACTAGCATGTTATCAGACATATCATGTGACAATTGGCCTTAATTGGCACAATATATACAAAGAGTGGGACCTGAATGGCAGGCCCTATTAGAAATATAGAGGTCTATGTGGTGTGGCACACGTTAGACTAGCATCGGCTCCTCATGTAGCTTGTACATGAAAAGGTTTAGCAATTAGATGTAAGGTATGTATAAAATACATATGCCAAGGCCCAAGGCAAAGTGTATATTTTAACGGGTTTATTGCAACCATAATGTATTACATACGTACACTAATTAGAGATGTTAAAGTTTATTTAATAATTAAATTCAAACCCTTGTAAATATATTATGCAAAGTTACCTTGGGATTATGGGGATCTTGAATCCAGGGTGCCACACTGGGGGATTCCCAAATCCAGGGGGGTTTCCACACCACAAGTTCCTTGTTGTGCGGCCCACCCAAGGTATGGATTGACATGATTTTTGGGCCCATGGCCTAAGATGTCCTGGAGAAAAGGATGGACAATGTAGATGAGGCGCACTCATCAAGGTGGGTCCCATGAGTGGGACCCCAGCCATTGCAAAAAGGGCAACCCCATTGGTCTCCTTAGTGCGGTCCACCTGAGATTCGGATCTTCTTGATTTTTGGGCCCCTGTCCTAAAATGATCTGGCAAAATAAATGAACGACGTGGATGAAACATATACACCATGGTGGGTCCCACGCATGGGCCCCCACTCTACGCCCATGAAGGGCTTCCACCATCTTTGGTCGTTGGGCACGACGTCCAAGAGCTCTTCTTCTTCTTTTTTTCTTTTTTCTTTTTTGCTTTCTCCATCCAGGTGTGGCGCATTTGTATGATCCAATCTGTCCATCGAATTGGCCGACTCATGAGGGGTTCAATGGGCCCCTGACTTGGGCTAGTTTGGACGAACAGAAACATCACGGTGGGCCTTGGAAGGTTTCAATAGTGGGCATTAATTCCTGTGATGCAGCCCGCTTAAGAGGATCTTCGTCATTTTCTGGCCCATGGCCTAAAATAATCTGGAGAAATAAATGGACGGTGTGGATCAAACAAATACATCATGGTGGGTCCCATGAGTGGGGACCCCACTCCCACGTTCACATGCATATGGCGTTGGTTTCCCAGCCCCACATTTCATGTGTTGTGGTCCACTTGAGATGCGGATCAGCTTCATTTCTAGGCTCAACGCCTAAAATGAGTTGACAAAATGAATGGACGACGTGGATGAAACATATGCACCATGGTGGGACCCACTTGTGGGGACCCCACTCCCCATGTTTGTTAGTGTACTGATTTGTGCATCTTGCGTTGTCAATCACGTGAGTCCATGTGTCATGTAGTCGGTTGAGCCTTTCATAGCTGGAGACTGAAGACACAAGTGAAGATAGAACATTAAGGAGCATTGAACATGTAAATAAAGTGCCTTGGTGACCCTAACCCTATACCGAAAACAACCTACCTCTAGATGATCTTAATAATGTAATTAGGAAAATCCTTAATGATCATCCCTTAAGCCATAGGAGCCTAAAATTATCACTCTTATATTGGCTTTAGAGGTCTCAAGTTGCTGAAATAACTACAAAAATTCAACAACCTTTGGTCCCACCGAAGAACACTTCGATCGCACCGAAATTGGCCATAACAAGACAGTGAGCGCAAATATGAAATTCAGGCTAATTCGGCTCCAACCGAACATGCCTTCGAATGGACTTGGTGCCATCAAAGGATAATGTCATGCCCCAAACTTAGGAACCAGGCTCACAAAATTCTCGGCCGCCGAATCCGGTGCCGACAACCTTCGTAGTACCCTATTCTCAACTCCCACCTCCCATACGCCAGGTTCCAATCCTGGGATCCTACAAAGAGGATTTGCAGGGTGATTTTTTTTTTTGTAAAGGAGCATAACTACAAGTGTACCCAAGCCATAAAACATCATCACCACATATCCACTAATATAATCTTTAAGTACAATGCTGGAAAGGAAAATACAAGATGTAATCAAAACTCAAAAGAACGGGCTCATACTCTGGGCTTAATGCTGCTGATAAGCCCTAACATCACCTTCAATGTAAATAAATGCACATAAGCTTCATACGAAGCTTAATAGAGTATGTATGTGTGTAACGCCCTGAAATTCGGGGGTTGAGCATAACTCAGCTCCCGAGTTTCAAAACATCACTTATGCAACATATTTAATGATGGATGTATGTTGTCTGTATGAGTACATAAAACATGGAATAGGTTAATCCAAACAGCAAACATAATTTAGGGATAAGTGAAGAATGTAAGCGGAAGACTTAAAGAAATATATGTGTACATATGCAAATCCCTGAAATACATATACATACCAGGTCGTATTACAAGTGTTGCTATCAAAATTACAAGTATCAAATTACATCATCTATTCGCAAAAAGAAATCCCAGAATCCCATGCATCAGAACAAGGCTCACTACAACCCGCCTGAAAACTGCATGAAAGAAAATGCAGCCTCATCATCCTCAAACTCCTGCTCAGCCTCAGAGGTCGCATCAACATCTGCAACTAAGACAGAGTCTGTGGGTGTTTAACACCGCCTCAAAACGAGGGGATGAGTGATCAACTCAGTGGAACAATAAAGCAAAGGTTAACATATTATTAATTTAATCAAGCAGTAATGATAAAGCAAAACAATCAAACATGTCCTAAGTACTCTTGTTAATGCAAGGATGTATGTAAAATGATGCGTGCCCTCGCGCACACACTTTCAGCGTCTTCATCTTACGTTACGCATGACACCACCTCAAGTGCTCCACCTCTTCCAGGCACATGCAATGCGGTGCATGAATATGATTATCAAGTTGTTATTAGTCATTTTCATACAGCAGGATTGGGAAGCTAAGGTACCTTCCTCATATCAATTTCCAAACAGTGATTCATTCTAGGGTCGTCAGTCCTAGACAATCTCATACGATCATATGGTTTTAGGTCGCTGCAAAGGGCTCGTCACCAATCAATGCACGCCTATCATACCTTCGTTACTACAATAAGGCTCGTCACCTCAATGCGGTATCCAGGTATGCTTGAGGTCACTATAAAGGGCTCGTCACCAATCAATGTAGGCCGACAACACGAATATAGTGTCCCATACCACCATAATTGGCTCACGAGTTTGGTTGCTCACTGGTCACTACGGGGAGGCTCGTCACCCCAGCGTAGGCCGACAGCTTGACCACGGTGTCCCATACCACCATGTCTGGCTCATGAGTCTTAGCGGATCAAGGTACAATGGTTAACAGGATTTCATCGGTAAGTTTGGTACCCTAGATTCAAACAATAGCGTCCATACATGGTGAACATACATCGGACAATCGGGTTACTTGACGAACTCGACTAGCACGAGCGCACGTTGGGTTGAACGACATAGAGTGCGCAAACACTCCGTGTGGCCAAACCACTGCCGACAACTCTAATACGACTCGGGTTCGTCTAATCACGTCCTACGTGGCGAAAGCAACTTCAGCCACGAACTCAAGGCCGATTACCGATTTCCTAGACTATTCCATAGTCCCAAACACATTCTACTACAACAGATATTCATATCAACAATTTAGAATAGTAATGGAACAACAACTCAAATCATGTGGTATGTAAGCATTTGAAGAATATCAACTTAACATGGATTCTCACATAAGTAATACTTGAACTTAAACAACAAGGAATATGACTTGCATGAGGTAAATCATTCACATCAATAGGAGTGTTGAGAATCGCTTCTCAACGCCCGCAATTAGGTTAATATATTACACTTTAGATCATTCAGACATTTCTACAAACACTTAGAATACATAGTGCAACATACATGACGTATGTTGAAATACATGCATTTGGACAATTCCTTTTACCAAGGAGTTGTCACACATACAGTTAGCATAGGTACATGACAAATAATCATGGCAAGTACATGTTCATATTTTATACGTATACGGTACTTCCTACATATACATAGAATACACAAATCTCAATATAACACATGCATATCAGGAACGCAAAATAAACATAGCATTTGGCATGTGAAATCTCATCCATAACAAGAATAAACCATTAGCTGGCATTGAAAGCCTTGAAAACCATAACCTATACGATTAAAGTCCGCACCTTAAACCAGAAATAGAGCACCGAACTGATTCAGACGATATGTCTTCGTCAATGGCGACAAGATAACCTAAAGCAAGAATAGAAAATGAGCTACAACAACACATAGACTCTTCGAAGCTCTAAAACATATTAGGGTTAGGTTAACTTACCCAAGGATGGACTCAGAATCGCCGGAATAACGATTCAAAGGTGATGGTTTAAGGATGAAGAAGAACAGGAAAGAATCTAAGATGATTCACCAACTTCTCTCTCACTTTCTCTCTCTTTTCCTCTCTCTTTCTTAGCTAGGGTTAGGAAATTCGTATGGAAAAGAGAGTTAGGGTTTTAAGGTCTATATATAGGCCTAACATTGATGAAAATAGCCCCAGGGCCAAGGTATACTTAGGTTATAACCAAAACAGGCCTCTCTCGATCCAACGGAACACTTCCGGTGGGCCTTTTTCCACGTGCGGTCGGACTTAAGCTCACTGACCATGGATCTAGGTCAGACTGAGTTTTCGTACCGATCGGATCTACAGATCAACTGTAGCGGACCACACTCAATTCAATGATCATCGAAACTCGATCAGGACCATAAGCACTATGACATGCCTGGGCCACCTTCCCTGATCCGAGGGTGAAATTGGGTCAGAATCCAACGGTCAGATTGCTTAAAATCATCGCGCAAGCGACACGACTCAAATTTCATAAAAGCATACTTAATTTCTCACCGTTCTCACACTCTTCACTCCGGACTCAATCAAATCGACCCAGGACATCATCTAGACTTGATTTTTTAGGTGATGGCCAAGTCCAACATGGTGACCAATACTGCCTAAGATCATCGCTATCAGACTTTCGGCGCGTGGTCCAGGTCCGATCCAGAACTTCCAAAAATTCCCAAGAGCAACTGGATTTAGCGATGAATCCCAGATTTCAGAGTAACCTAGCGCTAACTATTTTACAAGTTTTGAGTCATGCAGATCAAATTTAAAGTGATTGATGCTAATTTCACAAGCAATCGAGTTTAGCGCTAATTACCCCACAAACAGCTTCTAAGGAAAATAAAGGTAGTACTCGGGTCTTGGCATGAAATTTTTCGGGTCATTACAATCTGCCCCCCTTAAAGAAAAATTTCGTCCTCGAAATTCATACCTTCTCATATTCCTCAAGGATCTGAGGGTAGCTCTTTCTGACCTCAGCTTCAGTCTCCCAAGTAGCCTCTTCTTCACTATGATGCATCCATAGAACTTTCACAAGAGGGATAACCTTGCTACGCAATACCTGCTCCTTCCTGTCTAGAATACGCGTCGGTCGCAGTACATATGTGGCATCCTCGCTCAACTGCACCTGCTCCCAACTAATAATATGCGAAGGATCAGGAACGTACTTCTTCAGCATAGAAACATGAAATACGTTATGCACGCCCGCAAGAGGTGTGGGCAAAGCAAGGAGGTATGCTACCGCTCCCACTCGATCCAGAATTTGAAATGGACCAATAAATCTCGGCGTAAGCTTTCCCTTCTTACCGAACCACAGAACTCCCTTCATAGGGGAGACCTTAAGAAATACATGGTCTCCAACCTCAAACTCAAGCGGTCCCCGCCTCGTATCAGCGTAACTCTTCTGCCTACTCTGGGCTGTCAAAAGTCGACGTCGAATAATGTCAACTTTCTCTGAAGTCGCCTGCACCAACTCCGGGCCAATCAAACTACGCTCGCCAACTTCTGCCTAGCAATGCGGTGCTCTGTATGGGCGACCATACAACGCCTCATAGGGAGCCATGCCAATACTCGCCTGGAAGCTATTATTATACGAGAACTCTACATAAGGAAGACAATCATCCCAACTGTCCTTGAAATCCAAAACACAAGCTCGCAAAATGTCTTCTAGAACCTGATTCACACGTTCCATCTGCCCATCTGTCTACGGATGAAACGCGGTGCTAAACTTCAATTTCACACCCATCGCTTCCTGGATATGAGTCCAGAAGATAGATGTGAAACGCGTGTCTCTGTCAGACACAATCTCCAATGGAACTCCATGCAGACGTACAATCTCCTTGATATACAACCTAGCCAACTCATCTGCAGAGTTTGTGACTCTGATCGGCAAGAAATGAGCCGACTTCGTCAATCGGTCGACGATCACCAAAATAGAGTCATGTCCCTTCTTCGTTCTCAGCAACCCAGAAATAAAGTCCACAGAGATGAAGTCCCACTTCCATTCTGTTATGGGCATGGGCTGAAGCAACCCAGGAGGTCGGCGATGCTCTGCCTTGACCTGCTAGCACGTGAGACAACGAGACACAAATTCAGCAATGTGAACCTTCATGTTGTCCCACCAATAAGATCTTCTCATATCTTGATACATCTTCGTGCTACCTAGATGCATCGCAAGCTTAGAACTATGGGCTAACTCGAGAACCTCCCATCTCAAGTCAGGAATGTCTGGGACACATAACCGGCCACGAAATCGTAGGCCCTCATCAGAACCAACACTCCACTCGGAGTTCTCATCTGTACCAACCGCTTTCTCATCTTCGCCAAAAGCTCATCATCTGCCTGAGCTGCAATGATCTTCTCATCAATGAGGGGCTGTACACGAATGTGTGCGATAACCTCATACGGCTCTTCCACCATAAGCTTCTGTTCAAGGTCTCGGACAAACTCCAACATGTCCCATTCTGCTATCATCAGCGGAGCCGCAAACTCTATAGCCTTCTTGCGACTCAACGCATCTGCCACAAGGTTAGCCTTGCCCGGATGGTAAGAAACATCGAACTTAAAGTCTTTCAATGTTTCCATCCATCGGCGTTGCCTCATATTCAAGTCACGCTGCATGAAAATATACTTAAGGCTCTTGTGGTCGCAAAAGAGCTTGAACTCCTCTCCGTAGAGGTAATGTCTCCAGAGCTTTAATGCGAAAATGACAGCTGTCAACTCCAGGTCGTGTGTAGGGTAATTCTCTTCGTGTTTCCTCAACTGTCTCGAAGCATAAGTAATCACCCTGTCCTTCTGCATAAGGACACAACCCAGGCCATCGCGAGAAGCGTCAGTATACATAATATACTTAACCCCTTGCTCTGGCAATACTAGCACAAGGGCGGACGTCAACTTGTCCTTCAGCTCTTGAAAAGCTACCTCCGCTCTCTCATTCCAAGCAAATTTCAAATCCTTCTGTGTCAGCTGAGACAACGGTTTGGCTATCTTCGAGAAGTCTTGTATGAAGTGTCGATAATAGCCTGCTAGACCCAGAAAGCTCCTCACCTCAGTAACTGAACCAGGCTGCTTCCAGTCCTGCACTGCAGCTACCTTAGCAAGATCGACAGCTATCCCTTGGACACCACATGTCCTAGGAAATTGACTTCCTCTTTCCAGAAATCACACTTTTTGAACTGCGCAAAAAGCTGATTCTTCCTGAGAGTATCCAAAATCGCTCTTAAGTGCTCCATGTGCTCTTCCCGACTCGTAGAATAAATCAAAATGTCATCGATAAAGACAATGACGAATTAGAACAAGAATGGCCAAAACACCCTGTTCATCAAATCCATGAACACGGCCGATGCGTTCATAAGACCGAACGACATCACAAGGAACTCATAGTGGCCAAAACTAGTCCCGAAAGCAGTCTTCTGCATGTCCTCATTCTTGACGCGCAACTGATGATACCCTGACTACAGATCAACCTTCGAAAAGTACCGTGCCCCCTTCAACTGATCAAATAAATCATCGATCCTAGGCAAAAGGTACTTATTCTTCACAGTTACCAGATTCAACCTGCGATAATCAATACATAATTGCAAGGGACCATCTTTCTTCTTCACAAACAAGACAGGTGCTCCCCAAGGAGACACACTAGGCCGAATAAAGCCCAAATTCAACAAACCATCTATCTGCTTCCTAAATTCCTTCATTTCACTCGGAGGCATACGATAGGTGGGCAAAGAAATGGGCGCCGCACCAGGCATGAGATCGATAGTAAAATCAATCTCGCGCTGAGGAGGTAATCCAGGAATCGACTCAAACACATCTTCAAATTTCTGAACTACAGGCGTGCTTTCAAACGTCGATTCAGCCATACTCTCTAACTGAGAAGTATAATAATCAAGACGAAAAGGGTAACTGACCTGAACTGGGAAAGTAACTGTCTCGCCCTCAGGTCCATGGATTGTCACCGACCTTGCTTCACAATCAATCTCTGCTCGCATCCTCGTGAGCCAATCCATACCCATAATAACATCGTAATGAAAAAGAGGTGCGACAAAAAAGTCAACACGAATCGATCCACTTCCTAGATCAACCCAACAATCCATACAACGCTTGTTCAAAGCAGAGGAGATCCCCATAGCGGTAGTGAGCATCACTCTTTTCATAGAAACTATGCTCAAACTCAGGCGCCTAACTGCCGCATATGATATAAGAGAGGTAGTGGACCCTGTATCCACCAACATAGAAACGAGACTACCTTCAATGTGAGCTGTAACCTCGAAAGATCTCGGCACCAAGTCAGCCATAGGCGCTTCAGCTGAGAGCGCATGAACTCGAGCCTGCTGCTAACGATTCGGTGAAGGAACCATGGGCCGCTGAGGTGGCCTAAAGCTAGGTATTGAAGGTCTGAAGGATAGATGAGCTGGCACTAAACGAAGAGGTGGAGGTAAAATAACCTGAGGCATCGGACGGCTAATCCTCTGCGATGGAGTAAAACCACTGTCCCGCATACACAAAAAGCAAGAACGATCCAAATGCCCCATCTTCCCACAGTACGAACAGTGAAGATCAGCTCGCATCTGCTGAGTGGGCGGCGCTAAACGCCTAGGAGGAGAATCTGCCCGCGGCCTCTTGCCGAGAAAAGGTGCAGGTCTGGGAACCATAGGTACTCGCATACGGGACGACCTGTCCCCGTCCTGCTCTGCTCTCAAGGACATGCTCACCAACTCCGCATAAGAAGATATGCTAGCACAGCACATCTTCGATCGGATCTCAGGCTTCAATCCCTCAGAAAAATGCCGCATCCTCATCGGCTGATCGCTCAGAATCAAGGGAGCATAGCGACCTAGCTCAGTGAACCGGTTCTCATATTCTGTCACCGACATCCCTCCCTAGCGGAGGCGAAGGAACTCACTCTCCTTCTCATGTCAGTACTTAACCGGAAAATACTTCTCGTGGAAGCGTGTCTCAAACGCCTGCCATGACCACTTATATCCTTTCTCGACAGTGCAAAGAACACTGTCCCACCATAAATTGGCCTCTTTCTCAAACATGAAGGAGGCAAGCTCAACCTGTTCAACCTCTGAACAGTGAAGCGGTCTCAGCATCTTAGAGATGCGATCAATCTAGTACTCAGCCTCCTCGGGTCTATGAGAACCCGCAAATGTGGGTGGTTGTAAGCGCTGGAATCGCTCAAAAGTGCCATTCGCACTAGCGCTCCCAGATGAGTGCTTAGGTGAAGCAGGTGGAGTCGCCCCCACCGACTGAGCAAAGATGTCAGCCATGGAAGACAAGAACTGCTGCTACTGCTGCATCAACAGCATCATCTACTCAAACCTATCAAAAGGTGGAGCAGACGAAGATGCACGACTTGGCTCAGTAACCGAAGGCCATAGGTGTCGGCCCAACACCAGCATGAGACGGGCCCGACTGTGGATCCATCTGGCTATCGCTCAGGGGAGGAACCCCAACAAGCGACTCAACCAAGGAGAGACGGGCCGAAGTCTTCGAACCCTTAGGAGGCATACCCTACATTCAACAGAGGATGCAACATGTAAGATTCTACGTCCACATAATCCACCCACACAGCATTCACAGCATAACTTCAAAGATAAACAACATGCATTCCATTTAACAAAATTTGTCGCAATACAAGTAGTGCAGCATTACATGAATCACGACAGGGAAAGTATGTGAACTACAACATCTAAAACTTCAACCAACAAACAACTTCCAACTACAAAGCCAACAACGGCTAAACACAGAAAGAAACAACAAAACAAAGCAAAGGACGACTACAACGACAACTACTCGTCGAAATCAGGAGATGGAGGCGGGGCACCCTTATCCTGCAAGCAACACAGGATAGACTTCAGAGTTCGAGTCACCTTCTTAAACTTATGCTTCACAAGGCCTCGAAGATCCATGATATCCTGGCGTAGAACAGCCTGCCCTTCCTCAAGCCGAGCGATACGGGCATCCCTGGCAGCCTGATCTGCGCTCTGCTCTGGTGCCACAGGAGGAGAACTCTCACTCGTATCCTATGCCTCAACCTCTTCCTCGTCCTACTCTGTTTCTTCTTCAATCTCAGCTCCACCTTCAGCATAACTCTCATCCTCATCACTCTCTGACTCATCCTCACTCTCTGAGGCCTGTCGACGAGGACCAATTTCCATCTGCTTAAGGGTCATCAGATTAATGTGACGAACAGGAACCGGCTTTTCTGCCCCAAGCCTATAGCCAAACTCATGTGCAAGCTTACAAATGAGTCGGCCAAATGGGAGCGATTCAGTCCTCCTAGTCGAACGAGCAATAAGGATAATCTGACACAAGATGTACGTCGGCACACATAACTTCGCTCCTTGCCCCACCTGATGTAGAAAATCTACCATCAGGCGCGTACACTTGCTGCGGTTGCTCCACCTTGGATATACATTGAATGTACACATGTGGTGAAGCAAGCGGAAGTCGTCCGTCATGTTGGTAGCTAGAAGACTTCTATTAGGCTGCCACTCGACTAGACGACCACACAAGAGCCAGGTGCGACGATCCCTCTCGCACATACTATTCAAATTCTTCTCACTGGCATGCACCTCACAAAGTGGCGTATTCAGGAGTCGGGATATCAAAGCGACATTGACTGTGGCCTCCCGACGGCTACCACAAGGAATCTTGAACTATAGAGGCTCCAGCGAAGGATCACGAATGTTGGCATAAAAAGCTTGAACAGTGCTTGCATTGACGCGATATTTGCCCTCGAACAAGGGACACCAACCAGCCCCTTCCAGACGCTCCAACAACAGAAACTCGCTAAATAGCCACAGATCAACATGAGCCTCAAAAGGGACCCTACGGCCTTCATAGATTCCATGAGATAACTCCGCCAATAGGGTTCTTCCAATGGAAGCTTGAGGATCAAGGTCCCGCTTGGTCTGGAATTCACGGGCGGCGGTCGTGCTCGCGGCGGCACCTCTCGGCCTTCGTGCACGAGTTGGGCGACTAGGCCCGGCTTCATCCACGGGCGCTCTCTTCTTCCCCATCAAAGAAAGAAGGGTAGAGATGGAAAATATAGCCGTGATAAACTCAAAGAGGGCCATAGGAAATGAGAGAAAGAGAGAAATAGGAAGAATGGTGAAGCTTCCACACACTTGAGATCCCAAAGAAGGATTTGGGAGCTCAAATGAGAAGAAAAGAGAGTGAAATCAGTAATAGGGGTGAGGCTTTGAGATGGGTTGGTGGGTGTGCACGAAAATGGAAGAAGAAGGAGATTTGGGAAGGGTTTTGGTGGAGTTTTGAGAGGAACTTGGAGAAAAGGAGAGCTTGGGAGGGTGATTTGTGAAGGAAGTAGGGTTTAGAAAGGGATATAACCGAGCAACCATGGAGGAGTGGGCCACACTAGGCCCCAAAGTCATCGGCCCGAGCCGGCCCGCCCGGCCTGGCCCGCTGATCGGCGAGGGCTCGCCGAACCGGCGAGGTCATCGCCGGTCTCTGGACCGTCCGGCGATGACTTGCCATTTGGGCGAGGTCCTCTTGGTCCCTTATGTGGAAAATGATGTGGGTCTCCCCCTGGGTCCCCCTGGATATGCCCCGATCGGCCCCTTTGTCGGATTCGACGCTTATCGGGCTATTCGGGTTAAATTCTGATACAAACAGAGATTTCTTGACAATTGAAGGGTTGAGATGGGAAGGTAAACCATCTAGACTCATCAAGGGACAGTCTAGAAGAGATTTTGGGTCACTGTGTGTGATCAGGAGAGAGCACAGACTCGATCTCGACGATCGTTTTCAGTAAACTTTCGTCGATAGAAGCAATGGGACACAAACACAAAATCTACAATAAACTCGCACCCAAATACACTAAGGTGGCAATAGTGTGCGGTGTGTGACCAAAACCCAGGTCCAGTTTAATCCAATTCATGCTCTGATACCAACTTGTAACGCCCTGAAATTCGGGGGTCGAGCATAACTCAGCTCCCGAGTTTCAAAACATCACTTATGTAACATATTTAATGATGGATGTATGTTGTCTGTATGAGTACATAAAACATGGAATAGATTAATCCAAACTGCAAACATAATTCAGGGATAAGTGAAGAATGCAAGGGGAAGACTTAAAGAAATATATGTGTACATGTGTAAATCCCTGAAATACATATACATACCAGGTCGTATTACAAGTGTTGCTATCAAAATTACAAGTATCAAATTACATCATCTATTCCCAAAAAGAAATCCCAGAATCCCACGCATTAGAACAAGGCTCACTAGAACCCGCCTGAAAACTGCATGAAAGAAAATGCAGCCTCATCATCCTCGAACTCCTGCTCAGCCTCAGAGGTCGCATCAACATCTGCAACTAAGACAGATTCTTGTGGGTGTTTAACACCGCCTCAGAACGAGGGGATGAGTGATTAACTCAGTGGAACAATAAAGCAAAGGTTAACATGTTATCGATTCAATCAAGTAGTAATGATAAAGCAGAACAATCAAACATGTCCTAAGTACTCTTGTTAATGCAAGGATGTATGTAGAATGATGCGTGCCCTCACGCGTACACCCTCAGCGTTTTCATCTTATGCTACGCATGACACCACCTCAAGTGCTCCACCTCTTCCAGACACATGCAATGCGGTGCATGAACATGATTATCAAGTTGTTATTAGTCCTTTTCATACAGCAGGATTGGGAAGCTAAGGTACCTTCTTCATATCAATTTCCAAACAGTGATCCATTCTAGGGTCGTCAGTCCTAGACAATCTCATACGATCATATGGTTTTAGGTCGCTGCAAAGGGCTCGCCATCAATCAATGCATGCCTATCATACCTTCGTTACTACAATAAAGCTCGTCACCTCAATGCAGTATCCAGGTATGCTCGAGGTCACTACAAAGGGCTCGTCACCAATCAATGTAGGCCGACAGCACGAATATAGTGTCCCATACCATCATAATCGGCTCACGAGTTTGGTTGTTCACTGGTCACTACGGGGAGGCTCGTCACCCCAGCGTAGGCCGACAGCTTGACCACGGTGTCCCATACCACCATGTCCGTTTCATGAGCCTTAGCGGATCAATGTACAATGGTTAACAGGATTTCATCGGTAAGTTTGGTACCCTAGATTCAAACAATAGCGTCCATACATGGTGAACATACATCAGACAATCGGGTTATTTGACGAACTCGACTAGCACGAGCGCACGTTGGGTTGAAGGACATAGAGTGCGCAAACACTCCGTGTGGCCAAACCACTGCCGACAACTCTAATACGACTCGGGTTCGTCTAATCACGTCCTACGTGGCGAAAGCAACTTCAGCCACGAACTCAAGGCCGATTACCGATTTCCTAGACTATTCCATAGTCCCAAACACATTCTACTACAACAGATATTCATATCAACAATTTAGAATAGTAATGGAACAACAACTCAAATCATGTGGTATGTAAGCATTTGAAGAATATCAACTTAACATGGATTCTCACATAAGTAATACTTGAACTTAAACAACAAGGAATATGACTTGCATGAGGTAAATCATTCACATCAATAGGAGTGTTGAGAATCGCTTCTCAATACCCGCAATTAGGTTAATATATTACACTTTAGATCATTCAGACATTTCTACAAACACTTAGAATACATAGTGCAACATACATGACGTATGTTGAAATACACGCATTTGGACAATTCCTTTTACCAAGGAGTTGTCACACATACAATTAGCATAGGTACACGACAAATAATCATGGCAAGTACATGTTCATATTTTATACGTATACGGTACTTCCTACATATACATAGAATACACAAATCTCAATATAACACATACATATCAGGAACGCAAAATAAACATAGCATTTGGCATGTGAAATCTCATCCATAATAAGAATAAACCATTAGCTGGCATTGAAAGCCTTGAAAACCATAACCTATACTATTAAAGTCCGCACCTTAAACCAGAAATAGAGCACCAAACTGATTCAGACGATATGTCTTCGTCAACGGCGACAAGATAACCTAAAGCAAGAATAGAAAATAAGCTACAACAACATATAAACTCTTCGAAGCTCTAAAACATATTAGGGTTAGGTTAACTTACCTAAGGATGGACTCAGAATCGCTAGAATAACGATTCAAAGGTGATGGTTTAAGGATGAAGAAGAACAGGAAAGAATCTAAGATGATTCACCAACTTCTCTCTCACTTTCTCTCTCTTTTCCTCTCTCTTTCTTAGCTAGGGTTAGGAAATTCGTATAGAAAAGAGAGTTAGGGTTTTAAGGTCTATATATAGGCCTAACCTTGATGAAAATAGCCCCAGGGCCAAGGTATACTTAGGTTATAACCAAAACAGGCCTCTCTCGATCCAACGGAACACTTCCGGTGGGCCTTTTTTCACGTGCGGTCGAACTTAAGCTCACTAACCATGGATCTAGGTCAGACTGAGTTTTCGTACCGATCGGATCTACAGATCAACCGTGGCGGACCACACTCAATTCAACGGTCACCGAAACTCGATCAGGACCACAAGCACTATGACATGCCTGGGCCACCTTCCCTGATCCGAGGGTGAAATTGGGTCAGAATCCAACGGTCAGATTGCTTAAAATCGTCGCGCAAGCGACACGACTCAGATTTCATAAAAGCATACTTAATTTCTCACCGTTCTCACACTCTTCACTCCGGACTCAATCAAATCGACCCAGGACATCATCTGGACTTGATTTTTTAGGTGATGGCCAAGTCCAACATGGTGACCAATACTGCCTAAGATCATCGCTATCAGACTTTCGGCACGCGGTCCAGGTCCGATCCAGAACTTCTAAAAATTTCCAAGAGCAACTGGATTTAGCGATGAATCCCAGATTTCAGAGTAACCTAGCGCTAACTATTCTACAGGTTTTGAGTCATGCAGATCAAATTTAAAGTGATTGATGCTAATTTCACAAGCAATCGAGTTTAGCGCTAATTACCCCACAAACAGCTTCTAAGGAAAATAGAGGTAGTACTCGGGTCTTGGCACGAAATTTTTCGGGTCATTACAGTGTGCGTGCACAATGTATATGACAATAACACATATATCAGAGTATCTGAAAGATGATAGAGGGCTAAATTGTCAAGTCCATGAATGATGTTAGCCATACCAAGGCTATGCAATGCAAGGACTATGTGGCCACATATCATATGCTAGGGATGTAATGCAAAACAAGTCAATCCCCAACTAGTCCACATATAAGTACAATTCGTATCTGGAAACATTGTTGGGGTCTAGTACGCCCCATCGCGGGCAGGACCAAGTGAGTGAAATAGACCTTACTATCTGCCTCATTAGTGGTATGTCAATGCCCACCTGGCTCGCCGATAGCGGACCCATTTACGAGCTGGTCAGACTCAACCTAGCTTACAACCCCTACCCTCGGGCGGATAAGGTCACCACCCCTTTCAATCAACCATGACATTGTGAGAGATGCAGCCTACTGATATTTGGCACTCGGGTGCTCATGTTATCCACTCGGTTTCGACGTTGAAGCATCATATGGGTACTACAAGGGTTTAGGGACTTTCACCTAATGATATCCAAAGCGCCCTAATGCTAGAACAAATATTTTCAATATCTAATCCGATTATCCACAATATGCCTGTGGAGGCCACAACCCTAATGTCGCTAAGGTGTAAAAGTGATTGTGACATACAGAATGCTTAAGTCATACTGTCCAAGTCATGCACTGTCAAGCCCCAAACGCGGAAACTCGGCTCACAAAATTCTCAATCATCGAATCCGGCGCCGACAGCCTCCGTAGAACCCCATTCTCGGCTCCCAGCGCCCATTCGCCAGGTTCCGATCCTGGGATGCTACAAGGAGGATTTTCAACATCAGTTTGATTCGTAAGAAGCATAACCAAAGGCATAACCCACAAACAACAACCAAAAACTCCATCACATTTCCACTATAATAAAAAACTTTACAAATACAATGAGCATAAGGGAAATACAATGAAGATGAATAAAACTCCAAAATGATCTGCCACGCGCCCAAGCCTCAGCGCTGCTGCTATCCAACGTCACCTGCACACAACGGTCATGCATAAGCTTATAGAAAGCTTAGAGGGTGGTCAAAGTGTATGCTCAAGGTGGTAATGCAGCTATGCAGTATCAGAGTAATGCGGAACATGCTGATGAATGCCAAAAATACCATTAGCCGTACCAAGGCCATGCGGTGCAAAGAATGATGTTGGCCATACCAAGGCCATGCAATGCGAAATGCAACTCAAGCATACAAATCCTCATCTAAGTCCACATCAATACAGCTCAAAATCTGGGATATCACCGGGGTCTAGTACACTCCAAGCCAGATTGCCGCCCCATCGCGCGCAATAAGGTGAGTGGAAAAGACCTCACTATCCGCCTGCCAATATCGGGCTCGGCTCGTCAATAGCGGACCCATTCCTCGAGCTGGTCAGACTCAGCCTAGCATTGCCCCTACTCTCGGGCGGGTAAGGCCGCACCCCCTTCCAACCGACCACGACACAGTGGAAAGCGCAACCGTCTGGTAATCGGCACTCGGCGCTCATGCACTCACTCTGTCTAGACGTTGGAGCAACCTCTTGGTACCATAAGGGTTTAGGGACTTTCACCCAGGGATATCTATCACACCCCATGTAGAACAGTATTTTCGGTATCCAATCCTGCCAACCACGATACGTCTGTGGAGGCTACGGCCCTGATGTCGCTAGGGCGTACAGTAACCATATCACACAATGCGAATGCATGAATCACACTATCCAGTCATGCAGCAATCCTGCGCGTATCATGCGCTCATGTAGGGCAACACCCCCTGTACGGGAGCCCCTAAACAATCTACCTAAAGGCATATGCTATGATCAGTCATTTCTCATATCAAGCATACGTATGATGCATATGATCATGAATCATGGAACTAAACATGTTATATGGGATGGATGATGTTCATAACGAAGATGGGCCTAGACGGCCTACACATTACACGTATGGGCCCTAGGGGAAGTCATAATGCGGACATTTAACCAACACTATACTTGCAATGGGGACGTCAAACCGCCATTGCTCCCAAGGTACAGCCCGTCGTAAATATCATTACATAACCCACGTTGGGATCGTACATTGCAATGGACCTTAGGTACATCCCATTGAGCCTTAAGTACATCAAATGGGTCATATCATATGGGCCTTATATTCATCAAGTGGGCCACATCATTGGGCCGCACCAATGGGCCTTATGTACATTGCAATGGACCATAGCCCGTGGGCCTTAGAATGCATCAAATGGGCCTAGTCTTATGGGCCTTATATGTATCAAATGGGCCTCGCCAATTGGGCCCCATACGTGCATCAAATGAGCCTCAACCCATAGGCCCTAATACATTTTAATGGGCCTTAACCCATGGGCCCCTAATACATCAAATGGGCCTCGACCCATGGGCCTTACATATATATCAAAGTGGGCCTCAACTATGGGCCACAAGTAAACTAAGGTGGGCCTTATATATATATCAAGGTGGGCCTCAATCACAGGCCACAAGCAAACTAAGGTGGGTCTCCCACTACCTGTATATTAAATATGATATAATATATAATATACATATATAGTACATATAATATTATATATAATATAATATTATATATATATACACACACACGCACACACCACACATGCGTACAAGAACACACCCACCATCAAGGACGGTGGGGATTGAAATATAAACATCACAGTGGGCTCCACCGTCAGACGGACAGATGGAAATAAAACACATACATCACTATGGGCTCCATGTGGGGCCCACCATAATGTCTGCTTTCCATCCAACCCGTTGGTAAGGTCAAGTTGACCTAGATGGAGGGTGGGAACAAATTTCACCCTGATCCAAAACTTCTGTGGACCTTAAAAGGATTTCAAAGGTAGAGGTTCAATCCCACTGTTTCCTACGGTGTGGGCCACCTGAGTCTTGGATCAGGCTGATTTTTGGGGTGGGCCCACGTCAGGTAGTGGCCCACCCTATGAACGGATTAGATGGTAGATAAACATCAAGGTGGGGCCCACGGCTACAGCCGTGGGTGGCTGCCCGACTGGCTGTCCGCCCGGACGTTGAGCGCAGGCAGCGCCTGCTGCCGTCTGACACAGCAATGGCAGCTGCTGCTGCTACTGTATTTTTTTTGTTTTCTTACGGTTTTCGCAGGTGGGGTCCACATTTTGACAATCCGCTCCGTCCAATGGCCTTCCATGGCTCAACACGAGCAAAACAAGTCCAATATTGGACATATTTTGGCATATAATAATTTCAGGGAAGGCTTCAATGGTGAAAACCACCATTTGATATGGTGTGGCCCGCCAGAACCTCGGATTGACTCTGTATTTCGATTCAACGCCTGAAATGGGGTTGAGAAGGGAATGAACGGCGTGGATTGAATACATGCATCAAGGTGGGGCCTGAACAAGTGGTCCACCCAAAAAGCTTGTAAACCAAGCTAATATTTTTGTTTCCCTTAAACGTCCAGCGTCCCTAGATGCTGGACAGTGATGCATAACACTTTAAGGTGGGCCCTGTTCAGGTGGGCCACCAAATGATGGATGGTGGTCACAACCTCTATGAAAAGTGGGCCCCCACCTACAAATGGCTTGAGATCAAATACATGCTTAATGGTGGGGTCCATTCAAGTGGGCCATACAATCTCATTATCATCACAAAAAAATAAAATAAAAGGGAGAGAGATAGAGAGTGAGACCCGCGTGATGGAGGGACCCCGGCACTATGGGCCCTCCCTTGCACTAAATCATACATCAAGTGAGTCCCATTACATGTGGGTCCATGAAATCGAAATCCAACGGTGGAGATCCCTTCTCCACTTAAAATAGACGGTCTAGATGACCCCAAGCATGCAAGGAAATAAACATCATGATGGGGTCCATGGAGAATGGCCCCATCATGGAATGATCATGATGATCCAAGTGGGCCATCGGCCACATCTTAGGGTCCAAAGTGAGATCCAAACCATTCATCGGTTGGCCTCACTTGGTCCCATCTTAAAAACATCAAAAACTACCCTATCAAAGCACCCACCGCTTGATCTTCTTGCTCCCTTAGCTTCCTTAGCTCCTTGTGCTCCTCTTTGATGGAGGAAGATGAAAAATGGATGGTTGAGATGAGAGATGAAGGGGTAGGAAAGGTGGGTCACACTTGATGCTTGGGAAGCTTGGAGAGGTTGATACGTATGGGATTTTTTGCTTAGGGAGAGTTTGAAAATGAGAGAGAGAGAGAGAGAGGGAGTGATGGGTGATGGAGTGATGGATGTGGTGGTGATGGGTGTAAGAAGCTTTTTGACTTTTGTGGCAAAAGTTGTAAGAGAGGTATGAGTTTGTGTAAGAACTTTTTGACTTTGGGGCTTGCTTGGGAAAGGGTTAAAGGTGATGTGTACTTGACATGATGGGATGGATTGATTGATTGATTGAGGTGACATCTCGTAGAGATTCTCTCGGGATTCGCATGCGCGGCGTTTTCCTCGCACCGAACACTGGCCCACATCTCCTGACCAGGGTATCGCCTCGACGCGCGAGTCGCGGCATCGGAACCGCGGCGACGACGCGGTCGCTAAGGTACAAGTCCTGGGTTGAGTCGACTCGGGTTGACGGCATGAGAATCAGGGTCACGCGCAAACACCGGTTAAGGGTCAAAGGTTGCCGGAATTCGACCGCGGAAGCCTATGGAACGGTACGGTCTAGGATACGGGGCTTACATGCACCAAACCTGTGTATACTACTCGATCATGAGGGGCAACCCTATCTAATATGGGTTCCCCTAAGTATCTCAAGTCGAAAAGCTTATGCTATGATCAATTGTCATCCATAACAGGTATACAAATGATGCGTATGGGCATATAAATGGGCATGATATCCATTATACTAGACATGTTATCAGTGTGTCCTATCAGGCTAAATACACCAGCATGTTATCATACATATCAGGGGATAATCGGCCTTAATTGGCACATCATATACAGAAAGTGGGAGCCGAACGACAGGCTCCACTAGAAATATAGAAGTCTACATAGTGTGGTCCACATTACACTAATATTGACTCCTCAGGTAGCTTGCAAATACAAATCTAATAACTGGATGTAAGGCATGGGTAAGATACATATGTTAAGGTGAGGTCCAGTGGGAATGACATGGATGGACACCCACATGTACAACATGTGTGCCAATAGGCTACCAATCTACTTGGGCACATGGCCCACTGATGATGTCCCAAAACAATCAGATTATTAACGACATCACTATAATTACTTTAATAGGATAATCTACATCGTTTGATCATTGTTAACGTAAACAGATGGTTACAAATCATTGGTTAGTCATTTGGATGTGATCCTATGCTTATGGTCATCTGAGTCTTGAGATTTCATTATTTCAGGCAAGGTATATGCTTTAATGAATTGAATATAACCATAATGTCAACATTACATACACATACTAATTAGGGATTTAAATTGATTTAATTTCAAACCTTTGTAAATATATTATGCATATCACTTTGTGATTATAAGGGTTTTAAATCCAGGATGTTAAATATAGCTAAGGGATTCCAGAAATCCTAGAATCCCAGGCTCAAGAAAGCCCTAAATCCAAGGGATCTTGAATCTAGGGATCCCAAAACCGGGGATTCCAAGTCCAGGAGGTTTCTACCCCCACAATTCCTTATGGTGCGGCCCATTTAAGATATGGATCAGCCTAAAACTTGGGCCCATGGTCTAAAATGACCTGTAGAGGAGGATGGGTGGTGTGGATGGCATATAAACATCAAGGTGGGTCCCACGAGTGGGCCCATATGCTGTCCAAAATGGGCAACACTAACAGCCCATTGATTCCATTAATGCGACCTACCTAAGATTCTAATCGGCCTGATATTTGAGCTCCTGGCCTAAAATAATCTTGCCAAAAAGATAAATGGAGCCGATGACACATAAACATTAAGGTGTGTCCCACGTGCGGGCCCCACTTCCACGCCCAAGGGTAGGCGCTCGCCCACTAGGTGCTAGCAGCAGTGCCAACTACTGTCACTCATTTATTATTATTATTATATTTTTTTGATACGTTATTAGTGCGAGCCCCACGCGGATGATCTACTCCATTCACTGCGTAGGCCAGTTCGATCGGGGTCAAATGAACTCTAAGTGGGACATGCTTATTGGTAAATCCAAGTGTCTATCAACCTTTAAAGTGTCCATCCAGGTGAATCCCCTATGCACTTTAACTTCCCATCAAATGTAGGAGATTCAACCAAACCTCCCATCACCTTAGTCACCATACAGGAACTTCAAATGTAAGGTGTTTGATCTTGGAGTTGAAGTCTTGGCAAAGTGGCTACATCATGATCAGGGGACCAATGGGGAACTGATTGAAGCACGCGAGAGTGATGATCAAGTAACCCTAGACGGCATGATTGAGTCTAGGGTTTAATTGCCAAACTCGATTGTAAGGTTGTCATTTGTATAGTTCATGTGCACTCCATCCTTGTGTATGATTGAGTGTAAGAGTTTGATTGTCAAACTCGATTAGGTTATTGAGTAGGACCTTGGTTATTGTGTAGGACTTAAATTAAGTCATTATATAAGCCACTAACACAGGTATGCATGTGTAGGTTCTTGTGTAGGACCAAGGTTGTTGGCTAGCCGATAGAAAATCAACTAAAGTCTCTTGCGGGAGCCAGTCCTTGTGTAGATTGTAAAGGTTATAGGTTAAACTGATTTAAAACCTTCATTAGTGATATCCGATACACTCATGGGTTGAGTGCGTCCGCCGAGAGTGGAGTAGGGTAATCGAACCACTATACATGCTTGTGTTTGAGATCATCATTTGCACATCGGTTGAATTATGCTTTTGTGATTGAATGATTAATCTTTATAAATGCATGATTAGATGAATGCTATAATCAAATAGGTAGCACATCTCACACACACACACACACACATGTTCGCAATACTTTATAAACTAGTTGCGTAACCTGTAAATCTTTTATAGTCTATGTCATTGGACCCTTTATTGGCTTGGAAGCCTTTAGAGTTATATTGACTATCTTAGCTTAATTAGCATAATAGCTTAAGTAGGTAAATTGGACTTAAAAAGAAGAAAAATTTATTTAGTCCTAATCATAATAGCATAATAGCCAAACATCTGCACACGTATTCGTGGTATCCAATTCCACACAATTTTAATGTCCACATGCACGAGGCGTTGATGCAGGGAGGGGTTCCAACCCAATTGTTCCTTGTGGTGTGGCCCACTTGAGGTGTGGATTGGCTTCATTTTTGTGCTTAACGCCTAAAATGATATGGGGAATCGGATGGACGGTGTAGATGAAACAATTACATCATGGTGGGTCCCATGAGTGGGCCACCTCCCAATGCCCACAAAGGGGCTGGGTATGCAGGGTGCTGGATAACAGCGTCCAATGGATGTTGTCCAGTGTTCCCCCTCTCCCTCTTATATATATATATATATATATATATATATATATATCTTCTTTATAGGGTAGGGTCCACACTTGGACACTTCAATCCGTCCATCAGGTTGGCTACATCAGGGTGGCTCAATGAGCTTTGGATTAATCTAGTCATTGCATTTTTTCCCCACACAAACTTAAGTGGCCCTAATCAACAAGCAAGATGGAAGCAAACATCATGGTGGGGCACATAAGGTGAACCACGCTATACCAATGTGCGGGACACATTGTCTTGCAATGTGGCCCACTTGTGGGCCTCGCAACAAACTAACATTTTAAAAAAGGAAAGGAAAAAGAAAAGGTAGAGGGAAGAAGATCTTGGTGATCGGATGGCCCCCCGCCACTATGGGGTCCACCATACATACTATACATGCACAAGGTGGGTCCCACCTTTCGTTGGCCCATCAAGATGAAAGGAAGCAATGAAAGAAAAAGGGGAAACTTATTCCTCCCTTGCAATCACGGCGAAGATGAACGATTGGATCGGTTTCGATCGGCGATCGGACGGTCCATCAAGCTTCTCTTCACTCCTAATCTCCTATAATGTCTCTTTCTTTTCTCTCTTCCTCTTAACCTCTTTCCATAATCTCTCATTTATTCTCTTTCTTCCTCTTAATCTATCCTTACTCTTTTGATCTTTCCTTAATCTCTCTAATCTCACTTTCTTTCTTTTTTCTCTAATCTCTTTTCTTCTCACTCTCTTGTTAGGAAGGGTGGTGGAAATGAGAGAGGTTTGGGGATTTGTGGTAGAACTTTTATGATAGAGAGGGAATTAGATAAAGATGGAGTGGTAGAATGGGGAGAGGGAGAAGGAGTGGGGAGTGACTTAAGATGGGCAAGGGTATGGGTAGCATGGACAACGGTATGGGCTACTTTGACTAATAGAGAGAGAGAGAGAGAGGTGATGGGTTGATTAATGGATTGATTGAACAATCTCAAGATTTGTGCAAGTGGGGCCTACGCCGTTCATGCATTACGCGACCCACCTTAGATTGTGCTAAAACTATAACTTCTAATATGGGGTTACAATGGGGCGTGCTTTGTAGCATTGGAATCACAGTGCCCTCGCGGTCGTTAGGGTACAAGTCTCTTGGTGTTGCAGTAATAAAATAGGGTCACAATTAAAATTTGTCGATCTGGTCCACCCAAAACATGTCGATGCCGAAATTGAAGCGTATGATCGACTAATTGGGGTGCGGGTCTTACTAATGGGATTTGTGCCAAGTCCATCTTCTTTGCTTAACCCTATGACAAGGTTTAAGAGATGTAAGAATGGCCCCTGGTTGGCTTGGTTTTAAGAGCTTATAGGCTCTACGGTTTTGGTTTCCGAGTTTTAGGGTTAAAGTTCTTGAGTTTTGGTTTTCGAGTTTTGGGTGTGATCCCGATCCAGTGCAGTTGATCACCCTGTTTAGGTTGGGTGTCTACAAATGCACTTCTTTAGCAGAAGTTGCTTGTAACCGGATGCTAAAGGATGAACACCCCACCATTCTAGCCAGGTGTGGAACTAGTCATATATATTATAACCGAAGTATTTATGTTAATCAATCATTTAACAAAAGGTAACTCGGGTGTATTCAATGATAACAAGAGTGCAGCGATCACCCTGCACTTTGTGGCCTTACAGGGATCTAATCATGGTGCTCTAATCATGATTGGTATTTGCTTTGAAAATGTTTGTGAATCTAGATTTTTTGTAAGGTAGTCGGCCCTAATCTTTAAGGCCTTATGGAGATCCAACACTACACTTGGATAAAAAATTGATATCCTTTGCTACACAGTTGCCCTAGTTTGGTTGTGAGTCTGGTCATTGAAATGGGTAGTTTCCCTACGCTTTGTTGCCTTTTGAGGATCCATCTATGACATTGCAATTGTTTGACCTAACAAGCATCCTTAACAAGGTAATCCCAGGTTATCTTTTGTCTTCTGAGCTTCTAACTTCAACCCTTAAGTTGTAATTGTTAGTCACCCTATTTGTCAATCACATGAATCGTTGTGTTATATAATCAGTTGAGCCTTTAGAAAGTAAAGACCGAAGACACAAGCGGAGATGGAACATCAAGAAGCAAAGAACAGGTAAAACAGGTGCCTTAGTGACCCTAACCCTTGACCCAAAACAACCCATATTCTTCTAGATGATCTTGACCTAATAGGAATACCTAATTAATCATCCTTTAGCTTTAAGAGACCAAGAGAAACATGATAAATAAGGTTAGAAGAAGAGCGAAACTGCTTTGTAAAAGTCTACCCAAAACAACAGTTTTCGATTGATGTTCGATGACATCAAGTTGCCATCGAACAGCCTTCGATGACATCGAAGGCCTGCTCGATGACATCAATTGAGAGTCAGAAATGTCCAACAACTAACTGGATTTTTCTCTGATTTTTCCAATGGCATCGAGGTACCTTCGATGACATCAATTGAGAGTTAGAATTGTCCAGTAAAAAATTTGATTTTTTTTTTCTAACTTTCTCGATGACATCGAAGCCTTTTTGATGACATCAAAACTTGAAGATTCGATGACATCGAAGGTTAGTTCGATGATATTGGAAATGGTCTAGAACTATTGTAAGACCCTAACCCAAGTGTACACGACATTCCTTAGGGTCATGTGGTCCTACTGTTCAAATTCCGGCGACCCGTGACCTACGGTTAGCGTTTCAGTTGTCCTCAAGTTTGGTCATGTTGACCCGACTTAAATTGACCCGAAACCTATGCCATCTTGTCCGTATCAGCGCCGCTGTTCCAACGCCACGTCCCGTGTGTGAATCCGACATGTACATCACAAGTTATGGGCAACGTTCGATTTGGGCCATTGATGTGTTATTGGTGGACCCCACCATGGCCTTGCACATTCTCCCATGCAATGATGTCATGCCTAGGCTAGATTTTCAAAAACCCTACTAGCCTATGAGCCTTATTTGTAACTCCCTACCCTTATCATTTCATTTCTCTACCCTAGGTGAGGGAGGCAATCATAACTTGCCTTAAAACTCTCCCTCTCTCTTTTTTCCTCTCATTTCTCTCTCTCTCTATCTTCTCTTCTCTCCCTAGCAACTCCAAACCGTCCCACCTCCCTCCATTTTTCCAACCCTTTCTCCCTCTAATCCCCTCTAATCCACCCATCATCAACCAATCTCAACCATTGTACCTTGGAATTGTTTGGATAGGTGGGTGTGCTTGCATTCTAAAATTTCTGATTTCTTTTATTTCCTTCTTGATCTTCATCGTTCTTCTCATGTTGGAGCTTATGGGGCCCAACAAGTGATGGTGGTGGCCCCAAATCTCCATGGATGTGGCTTGTAGCTTATCCTACATTGCATGCATGTGAAAGCAAGGGACCATTCTTCATAGATCCTTTTATGCTCCTTTCTTCCTTGATCAGGAATCTTTGGGTCATCTAGACCCTTGATCCTTGGTGGAGATTGGATCTCCACCATAAATCTCAATAGATAGCCTTGATCATGTAGATTGTACATCTTATGGTAATGAAATGTCTATGTATGTGTGTGATGAAGGGAAGGGCCTCATTAAGGCGAAGATCCTTCTCTTGTGGTCGTTTTCTTCTCCTTTTCTTGTTAGAAGTCTCTGATCATGAGTGTGTGGCCCACCTTGTAGACCAACAAGATCCAAACCGTCCATAGAGGGAGGACATTTTTCACAGTCTATCCCTTGGACGTGTGGCCCCTAAAATACCAAAATGGGGTGCATGGAAGGATGATTTGGATGATGTGATGGTTTGGATGTTTGTGGGGCCCACTTGGGTGGACCACACCGTGATTTTCTGGGGTTAAATTCCCATTTAAATAATGTTTGCAATTTATTTTTATCAGACATATGTTGCTGTTCAAACTGTCTGGATAGATTTTGGGCCATCTTGGAGCCTGGTGGGGATGTTGATACCATCCAATATGTGATTCTTGAATGTGTATGTCCCACCTATAAGCTTAACAAATTTCAGCCCCAACTGACCCCATTTGAGCCTCCAAAAGAGTGGGCTAACATGGGTGTTCAACCAAATTTCTGCTGTAATTTCCAGCAATACAGGCTGTTGTAACCCATAATTTAAAAATATTTTCTCTGATTGTGGGCCACCTTTATAGGTCCCACCTTTTTCTAGACTTGATAAGGGACCTTGGCCCCCAATTTCAGAATTTTTAGAGACCCTGGACCCACTCCTTTGGGGAGCCCAAATTGGTACAGCAACATGAACATTGCTGAAATTTTTCTGCGTTGCTGTATTTTTGTGTTTGTGGAGATAATCGGGCCCAGCCCATTTGGGCTTTTGTGTATATCTGTGGGGCCCACCTTGTGATGATCCAGAGGCCACAAGGGGCCATTTTTGTGGGGCCAACCAACCGAACCAGTGTAACGCCCCGGTTTTCGAGACCCGAGTACACCACTTGTTTCTTAAAAACTCGGGTGTTAACTGATAAGAAAAAGGGCAATCAAATCCAATCAAAGTGCGATTAACGGAACTAAGCATAATATAGATAAAAGTCAAGTAGTAACAATATTCTGGGCCACTCAGCCGGGGCCCACATACAAAACCTCAAATTTCTAAATGAACTGAAATAATAATAAGCAAATAGTCTACTGATTTAATCCAAAATAAGTAGCTGCCTCCTAGTACGGCTCCTCGTTGTAAGGCTCCTCCTTGATTTCAGCCATCTACGGATGCACTGCAGGTCCATCAGTCCCTGTATCCTCTGTACGGTTGAACATTGATGAACGAGTGGCCAGCTCAGTGTGATCTCCCCTCAAGATTACACACCGCCGCTTTAAACAAGGAATAGCATAAAAACATACAGATAAATCCAAAACATAGTAGATGTAGTCTTATTAAGTGCATAGATGTATGGAATGCAATCTTCGCCCCGGGATGCTCATCTGTGCGGACAGTGGGCTCGTCATTGAACCTAGGACACATCATCCAGTCGGAACAATACATACATCACCCATGAAATCATTGAACCTGGGACACATCATCCAGTCAGAACAATACGTACATCACGTACGATAGCAATAGATGCTGGTCTGTGTGCTGTATGCATGATTAGTTAGTCCATTATTAATCCAATTACACTCAGCCATTTTTAAATAAGCTCACAGTCACTACAGGGAGCTTGTGGCCCAGCGTAGGCCGACAGCTCGGTCATAGTATCCCATGACTACCATCCCCGGCCCATGAGGCTACCGTCTTAGGGTGTGTGTAGTATCCAATAACATACGGTCAATTGACAAAACCTCCATGCCAGGGTGTAACATCTCGAAAAAATCCGTACAAAGCAGAGTACCACCTCAGGTAGATATCACTAAGGACCAAATCCTTTAAAAATTAGACGGGAATTAACTAAGTGTTAAACTAGGTTACCTGTGAAATTAGCACTAATTACTTTAAATACGAACTGCAAGACCCAAAACTTGTTGAATCATTAACGCTATATTACCCTCAAATCTAGGATCAATCTCTAAACCCGTTTGCTCTCGGGAGCACACCGAAACTCCATATCGGACCTGTACCACACGTCGAAAGTCTGATTACCCCAAAACTATACGGTTATGACTGCATTACTGGACTTGACAACCACCTCAGAAATCAAGTCCTAATAGTACCCAGAAACGGACAATTTGAGCCCGGAGTGAAGTGTGTGAGAAACGTGAATATCTTTAGAAAATGAACTGAAACTTAAGTGAATTGAGTTGTTCACTTGCAGGACAAATCTAAGGATTCAAACCGTGGAAATATGACCCAATTACACCCTCGGATCAGGAAAAATTTTCAACACATGTCAGTGTACTTGTGGCCCTTATCGAGTACCGGTGACCGTTGAACTGAAACTAGTCCTCCGCGGTCGATCCGTAAATCTGATCGGACTGAAAACTTAGTTCAACCTAGATCCAACGTCAGGAAGCTTAAGTCTGACCGCGTGTGGAAAATGGGCCTCCAGAACAGCTCCGTTGGACCGAAACAGCTAACTTTTGGCTATAACCTAAGTATACCATGGCCTTGGGGCCATTCCCATCAGTTTTGGGCCTATATAAGCACCTTAAACCCTCTTCCTCTCATTCCATACGAATTTACAACCTTAGGAGAGAGAAGAGAGAGAAAAGAGAAGAAGAAAGTGAGGAGAAGAGAGAAAGCGTTGGAGTTTGTTCCTGGGATTCTTACCTGCCACTCCACGCGGTTAACCATCGCTACCGTATCGCTATACCGGCGATCCTGATTCCGTTTTCGGGTAAGAAATCCTAACTCTGACCTATTTTAGGGTTTCAAATAAAGTAAAGGATGAAATAGCTAACCTATTTCATACTGTAGGTTGCAGTTGTGCCGTAGACGACGAGTTAGAGAATGAACTGAGTTCGTTACGAGTCTACCGGCAAAAGGTGCAAACTATAAACGTTTAGGTTATGGTTTTCAAGGCTTTCAATGTCAGTCAATGATTTATAACTAACTTGAGTGCTATCATATATGCGTAGTTAAGATGTTTCAATATATTACACATTTATGTAGGTTAGGTTATTTCGAATGCATTCTAAGTGCTTGTTAAAATGTTTGAATGAATATGGAATTATGATTTGTGCTTGCTATGATTATTGATTGCTAATACATGATCGTTGTACGTGCGGAAACTCTTATGTAAGAGGATTTGCTATAACACATGTTTTAACCGATTTATTATATGTATGTAATATGTGTAGACTAAGTGTTTGATAAAATGCCTGAATGAGAAAATGTTGGTTTAAATGTATGTAATGAGGGTGTTGAGATAGGATTCTCAATCCTCTTAACTATGGTTATAGTATCCTTTATATAACCTATCTTACTACTATGTGTTGTATGGATGAAATGTCTGTGTATGTGTGTAGTATGTGTTTGTTAAATTGCTCAAGTAGGATTTATATTTGATTTCAGTTGTCACATGCTGTTTTGGATTACTATATATAAATGATATTGTTTGGAATATGATTGGGGCTACGATGTAGCCCAGGCAATCGGTAATTGCCTGTGAATTGAACTGTTTAACCATGACAGACACGCCCGATGAATCCGAGTCGTACGCTGCTTGTCGGCAGTAGTTAGGCCACGCAGAGTGCTTACACGCTCCATGTCGATGGGCTCGACGTATGCTCGTACCAGTTGAGCTTGTCAAGCAACCCGGTTGACCTGATGTATGTTCACCATGTATGGACACTACTGTTTGAATCTAAGGTACCAACTTACCAGTGTCAAACCCGTTTAACCTTGGTACCTCGATCCGCTAAGACTCATAAGCCAAGCATGGTGGTATGGGACACCATGGTCATGCTGTCGGCCTACGCTGGGGTAACGAGCCTCCCCGTAGTGTCCAGTGAGCAAACCAACTCGTGAGCCGAATACGGTGGTATGAGACACTGTATTCGAGCTGTTGGCCTACGATCAGGTGACGAGCCCGTAGTGACCTCGAACATAAACTAGAAACTACGTTGAGGTGACGAACTTTTCCGTAGTAAACTAAAGTATAAACCATACCTACGTTAATGGTGACGAGCCTCTCCGTAGAGACCTGGAAACCATCTATCGTATGTGACTACTAGGATTGACGACCCTAGATGGATCAATGTTTGGGTTATGATATAAAGGGAGGGGCCTTAGCTTCCCAATTCTGTTGTATGAAAAGGTCTAATAAGAACTCGGTAATCACGCTCATGCACCGCATTGCATGTGCCTTTGGCGTTGGTGTTGAGCACAGAGGAAATGGTGCGTGCCGTGACCGTAAGAGGAAGATCGCAGAGGGAGTGCAGGCGAGGGCATGCATCATTGATACATATCATTTTTGTATTAACCAGAGTACTTAGGAATACTTGATTGTATTGCTTTGTCATTACTACTTGATTGAATTGATAACATGTTAACCTTTGCCTTATAGCTCCACTGAGTTGATCACTCACTCCCACGTTCTGAGATGGTGTTTTAAACACCAACCAGACTCTGTCTTAGCTGCAGGTGATAGTAATGCTTATGAAGCAAAGCCGGACTATTACGATGACAAGGAGGAGTTCTCCTATATGCAACTCTCTAGCGGGTCTATGTAGACCTGGAATTGTGCTGACGGGGCTACAGGGTTTTGGATAGAGAACATTATACTTTCTGATTTTGTACATTTTTGAATTAAGCTTGTGATTATTTAACCTAGTGACATTCATACTCTGAGGGCTTGCTATTACTTTTGTACAGTTTATATTCATATCACAGTCTTCCGCTAGCATACCTTAATTGCCTCTGGAGTATGATATGTTGTTTTGGTATAATCTCATTCATATTTAAGGCACTAATACGGACAATATTGAATCATCATTATCTATGTTGCATAAGTGATGCGTTGGAACTCGGGAGTTGAGTTTATGCTCGACCCCCGATTTTCAGGGCGTTACACATGGGCCTACTTATGTCACAACTAGTCTAGTTACACCCTAAGCACGGACTCTCCTTCTACCGGATTTCTCATGGAGAGATTTTAGCAATATGTGTGTCACACCTTCATATCAATAACATAGATCTTATCATAATTGGGGAAATAAGAAACAAGGCATATATTTCCACATTAACTGAATTTACATAAAATGCATGACATAAGTGGTTGGGTTGTTCACCTAGATAGTTCAGAGTACATGATCAAAAGCCTAAACAATAATAAGCATAAAAATCATTTTGTTAAATATATATAACAAGTGAAAGCAGTCCACTTCTACACACACTTTATCATTAGTCGAAGTATCCTTTAACTTCACAAAACTACTATTTTTGGTCTAGTTAAGGATGGAAAGCTTAAGGGGAGGAAAATCATCACAGTCAAGGCATAGAGAGCTCCTAGAGGCAAGTTTCTTTGGGAAGATGGTGAATTTATTCCGCCTACGTAGTTCCCTGTACAAATTTATTTACATTAGACAATGAGCCACGAGTTTTAAATACATGAGGGTTCAAAGGCCCTAAGCCAAGTTATTTGGGCTGCAACCAAAGGTGATCAAGCCTACCAACAGTACGCCAGTGGGGCCCATGGTCAGCACAGGGCCCGCTGTCAGTGCAGCCCGCTAACGTTGGGTCAGGCCCACCTGCGTTTTTCGCAGGGCCCATAGTCAGTCAGCCCATCAGCCTTTAGTACGTGGAAACCGTTTTCCACCTGCATGTTGTTGGAGCGGTTCCTAGTCCCAAATTTTTTTAGCGTGAATATGGTCCGATCCTGACCGTTTTTCAATCCCAAGCTGGGACCATTTGGATCACGGCTCAGCCTCAAGCAGGGCCTGATGAAAACCATAAATGGGAGTGCAACTCGGCAGCAGCTGAAGGGGCTAGTTTCAGTACATCTTCACAGCTGTTGACGAGCTTGATTACTCTGTTGGAAAGACAACCTTTGCTTGGCTTGTCTCCACACAAACAGGGCTCCTGCTAGGCTTTATTTTTAACCGCCATCAGGGTCCGTTGTCTGTCTGAAACCCGACCATTGTTTGGCCGGTTCCAGCTCCTGAACAGGGCCGCCATGTGGCCGGTCTTCAGCCCAAAACAGGGACCAAACCCACTGTTTTCTTAACTGTTTCACAGCCATTGATTGGCTGGACTTCAACCCGAACCCCAGCTAGTTTCGAAGCTCTACTGAGAGCTCAAAACAGAGCTCCAAATGGGCCTGTTTGAAGCACGTTTCCCGTTCCAAAACAGAGCTTCATTTGGCCTAACGCACGGCCATCATTTGGTCCTGGTTTCAGTCCATTCGGAGTCTGGATAAAACTTGGTTTCTCAGCCCATACCACGGCCATTTAGAAGGCCGGCTGGGGGAGGAATGTAGGTGCTATTGGTCTGGTAACAGCCTAAGAATCATGGCCATTACTTGGCCCGTCATCAGTCTTCAAACGTTGCCATTGCTGGGCCGATTCTCAGCCATTGCTTGGCATGATTTCGGTCCAGAGAATGCTACCGCAACTTAGCTAAAACTCCTAAGGAGAGGGAAGAAGAAGGATCACCTGAGGTGGGTGGATGCTGACCCTGCACTCGAACTGCAACAGGAGAGAACGACTCCCTGTTTTTCTCTCTCTTATACTCTCTTTCTTCCTTCCCTCTTGGAGTAAATCTCAAGGGCTACGGTGCCCCTTTTTATAGTCTGCGAGAGGAGGCTTCAATGGTTGGGATTGCCTCCACAGTGGACGGCTGGGATTCGTCCTTCCCAAAGAGGAAGGGCAGTTCTCTCTCTCTTTCCTCCCACAGGCCCTGGTTGGGTTGTTTGTGGTAACGATGGACGGTGGCAATCTATCTCCCCCGTCCACTTAGAAGTGGTCGAACGCTATACGGTTTTGTTAATCCGAGCCCCACAGAGAAACTGAACAGATCAGATGGTCCGGAAAATGATCATGGTGGGTCACTCAGGGGTTTGAACATGGTTGGTTAAAACAGAGAGGAAGGCGGGAGATATTTGTGTTTGCAAGAGGGTCGGTCAAGACATGTTTGACCGAGCTAGAGAATTTGGTGTACTTCGCACATAAGTGCTTTTGGTGTACATGCGTCGTACAGGGACCCACTGAAATGCTAGTGTCATAATCTACTCCGTCTATTTGTATTGAAGACCCTTCATGGGGACCCTGGCCCATACTGGGGTGAAGGTGAGGCCCAGGTGGACCGTTATGCTCTTCTTTATGCTATTTTTGGCCCATGTGACGTGATCTGTTGATCGGTTGGACTTGATATTTGTTTTCAATGGTTAATATCAGGTATTTTTTATGATGAAGGCATGGTTTGCCACTAACTAGTTCTCACATGTTGGTGACAAGTGTGTTGCAGCAATATCCATTGACATAAGAGTTTTAATTTAGAGTGTTTGGTTAGCCTTCCTTTCTTGACTGTCAAAAGGCGTGTTCTTACTCCTGGAGTTCTTGATGGATGGCTTTAATGTCGACCGAAATCTCCATCCTGTGTATGTTGAGTTCAAGTTTTCGGTTAACTCGAATTTGTTTTAGGTTAGTGTGGGTTTTAAAAGATAACACTCACGTACTGAAGATACGGGGTGTTACAACCAGCCATCCATGATGGATGTCCAGCTAGTGGATGTCCACCATGGGCTGGCCATCCTTGGCCAGGGCCACCATGATGTATGTCTTTTATCCACGTTGTCCCTCCATATATGTGGGGCCTATGTGGATTAGGTCCACAGTAGGTGAATGTCCCATGTGGGGCACACTTGGGACGTGGGAGCCCACCTTGTTGCATGTGTTTGGGGCCCGGGTCGTCCACACCTTGGACCGCCCAGGCCTGGAACGCCCTGCCCTTTTGAGGCTGTTGCTCGGCCTGCGGTCCAGCAGCAGGCCCACCTTTATGAGTGCCAAATTCCCTATCTCCAAATTGGTGGGGCCCTTATGATGTATTGTTGGACACTATGGGAGTAACTCCCAAGTATTTTGACATGTTTTCTGAACCTCAATAGACCCAGAAGATTTGATGGACTAAAAGTCCAGCCATGGGCATTTAAAAGTGCAGGTTGGGCTGTAATGTCTCACCTTGGCCAACCATGTGTTGGGCTGACATTCCATCATTTGCTGGACTTATGGGTTGAGAAAAAAATGGATTCGGGTGCTTGAATGCCCACTTAAATGACTAGTTATTGGGCTGATGTAATGAGGCCTATTCCACCCAACAAAAAGACTTGTTTTGGGTAATGTATTTGTATACATGGGCTACCCACTAAGTCCATCTAAATGCTTGGACTCTATGGGCCTTAGGATTTAGGCTTTGGGTGTTCCCCTCCTTGGGACATGATTGTTAGTGGTAGTGTTAAGCCTACTTCCTTATGTCTTTTGTGGGACCTATGCGCATATGGTTTGAATATGGGCCTTGGGCCTTATGTTTATGTGATTTGTGGATTAGATACCATGGGGCAATGGTGGTTGAAAGTCCTCATTTGGACCCCTCTAGGTGTATTTGTTGGTAAGTGTGGTTGAATGCCCACCATAGTCCCTTGCTAGGCCCGTTTCCATATTATATAGTCCCTAGCTTTGTATGCTTAGTCTCGTGGGCTACCCCATCTAAATGGGCCCCCACTAGAGGTTGTATTCCTTATAAGAAATTTATTAAGTATCTAAACCCTTCGTGGTTAAGTAAAGAGTTCACCTTCACTTCATTGACACCTCTATTCATCTTCATGGCCCACTCTCATACGCATCATATATATATGCTTGGTTGAGGTATGGTTGGTCATGGTCGTACCATTGTGTAAGACACGTTGGTATCTTCTCGAGTGATGGAGTTTACCCTCTTGAGCACGGTGGATGCTTGGGATCGATGCATGATTGATTGTGTGATTCATGCATCTGACATTACATAGCATGTGAATATTCACCCCTGCTTCATCAGGGCCGTAGCCTCCATAGAGATATCGTTGATGGCCGTGTGTGGACACCGAAAATGATTCTTGAGCATTTGGGGTGAATAAGATATCCCTAGGTGAAAGCCTCTAAACTTCCACGGTACCGAGGGGACGCCTCAATGCCGAGACTGAGTGGAAAACATGAGTGCCCGAGTGCCTTATACCGTTAGGCCACGACTCCCACTGTTGCGAGGTCGGTTGGGATGAGGTTTGGCCTTACCTACCTAAGTGAGAGGGCAATAGCTACGCTGAGTTTGACTAGCTCATAAATGAGTCCGCTACCGTCGAGCCTCGCTAGTGATTAACTGTTTACATGCGGGTAGTGAGGTTTCCTACGCTCGTTTGACTGTGCGAGTCTTGCAGAGCAGCAGTCATCCAGCAGTGTACTTGACCCTAATGGATTCCTTATGATGGAATTGTATTTTATATGAGAACTGACATTACTTCGCATTGCATTTGCATCGGCTGTATAAGCCTTATATTGCATCGCCTCGGTATGGCGCCCAGTACTCATGTATTGCATTGCATAGCCTTGGTACGGCTTACTGCATTCATAACTTAGCCTCGATACGGCTAGTGGCTACATTCATAGAGAGTTGGGTCCCCAATCCTACACCATAGCAAAAATTCGAGTCCCATCTTGTGACTTGCAAAAAGGGTGTGAAGGAGAGGAAAATCCTAAGCTCTACAGATATTTTGGTATTCTTATCCGGCTTCCATGGCAGCGTTTCAGCTAGATAAATTATCCGACCCCTGATCACCATGTCCTATGCGCAGACAGATCCGTGGGCCTATTCCGCATATAGATTAGATTCCACATACACGAGATTTGAGCTGAAGAAACGGATGGGCGGCGTGAATATACAACACATTCACCAATCATCAAGGTTATACAACACATTCATCAATCATCAAGGTGGGCCCCGCACGGTAAGGGTAACACCCATCATGGTGTTACCGGGTCACAGCTAATCCGCTTCCTTTTAGTCTAATTCCCTGCAAACCAAGTACAACCTATTGCAGTAACGATTTAAAATTAGGCCAAGTGTAATTTTGGCGAGCTTCACCCAGTTGGCAGTCCCGGAGGGCCCACATCCCAAGAGCACTCAAAAGAAAAGAGGAACAAAATAAAAATTTTAAAATAAAAATTTATAAAGAGAAAAAGTAAAAGAAAAAAAGCAAAGTTGCTAAAACAAAAAGCAAGTGGCGCCAAACGACCGCATTTTACTCCCTCTCAGACCCTGACATGACATATTCGCACCCTCTCTTCATGCATTGTTGAAAAAACGAGACAGGAAATGCAGCATAGTATGCGTGTGAATGTGAATGGAAACAGGGATTTTCTCATCCTCTTCTTCTTCACTTGCAATGTCTGTTACATCACCAACTGTCAGGTTCGTTCTCTGCCTTCCGTTTGGATGCTCAATTTAAATGAATCTCAGAATATCTTCATTTCCTTTCTTTAATCAGTTGAATTATTGTGGTTCAATCTAATTGGGCATCCAAACACACCCGAAAAATATTATATGAAATCCTTTCCGATATTAAAAAGAAGATTGGAAAAAAAAAACAAGTGCAGGTTCTTGACCGCTGCGCGGGTGCTGGCGACTGTGCATCGGGTCTGTTCTGCGGCAACTGCCCTGCGACGGGGATTACTCAGCCTACCTGCATCAGAGGCCAGGCCTTCCTGCCCACTTCACTTGTAATCTCTGTGTGTGTGTGTGTGTGTCGTTTGGCCTTCAATTCGTACAACGGCGTCCTTTTCTTAGTGATCTAGACCTTTGATCTGATGGGATCCATCGTGGATGGGTCATGCTCCAAAGGTTACCTATTTAGATGAATCCTAACCATTTGATTGTTGGCCTGCAAATAGATATTAGATACAAAGAAAACAAATTGCAAGAATCGACATAAGGAAAACAGCTAGGGTGTCCTCATGGGTGAGATCATATGGGACATGGTCCATCAGATCAACAATCTGGATAACCGAACTGCTGGCCTTACTTTCGTAGACTATAATTTGTCTGTCAGGAGACCTTTTCATCCTCCAATTTGGTATTGGTGTTTTTATGTCTGGATGTGTGCAGGTTAAGGGGTTGCCCTTTAACAAGTACACATGGGTGGTGACTCATAATTCGTTTTCGATTGTGGATGCACCCCCACTTGCTGGAGTCCCCAGAGTTACTTTCTACAATCAAGAAGATTCGATTACCAATCAGTTGAGGGTATTGTGTTCGATCCTTTGCCCATTCGAAGAAAGGTCATTAATTTTATGTTGTTTGAATTTTTTCCCCCTGATTTGTTTCATCTTCTTTAGAATGGTGTGAGAGGATTGATGCTGGATATGTATGACTTCAACGAAGACATTTGGCTCTGCCATTCGATGCAGGGGCAGTGTTACAACTTTACTGCTTTTGTAAGTTATAGTTTATATTTTTGTTTTGTTTTGTTTTTTGTTTTTGGTTTTTTTAGTAAGAGAGGATTTGGTGTTATACACTTCTCCTCTTCTTTATGCTCATTGATATGATAGTCAGCACAGGATCTCCATGAACGTGGCACATGAGGTAGAGATTTATTCATCAGGTGACTATAGAGAATTCTATACTATCAATTTTCGTATGTGAAGATGGCGGATGCCTGACCGATTCTCAAATAGTGGGGATTTATTTTCCTATGTCGTCAACAATCTTAGTCAACCGCAAGGAAAACAAAACAAAATGAGAGAAAACGAAGTCAGCAAAATAAAAGAAAAATTTTGACACTCACTAACAAACTAGTCATTATCAGCACATCATTGTCACTGTCGTCGTCGTCATTGTTGTGGCCGTCATTGTCGTCGTAGCCTTGTCCCAGCTTATTTGGGTTTGGCTTTGCAAATCCTGTTTTGCCAATCAGTCCTACTTAAGGCCTTATCCTTGGCAAGTGAACAAACCTTAATATTCCTTCTCACCACCCATTCTTTTAGATCTTCCTTATTCCCTTTTGATGCTGGTGGACCCTAAACAATGTTTCCCTACTCATCGAAGCTGTTTCTGGTCTTTATTGCACATGACCGAGCCATCTCAATATGCCCCAATCGTTTATCTTGTATTGGGACAACCACTCTGTTGCTTCAGATAACCTCATTCTTAATTCTATATTTCCAACCCTCCCACACATCCATCTCAAGATCCTCATCTATGGAACAGCAGGGGTGTGTTTGGTAACACCACTAGAAGCTACTTCTTGGCAGCTTCTCTTACAAAATAGAAGCTATCTAAAGTGTAGAATGGCTTCTATTTTGAAAGGGAAACTGCTACCAAATGCACCCTAAATATCTGCTCATTTTGCTTTCTAATTGCCCAATACTCTGCCCATACAGCACCGAAATATCTGCTCATTCTAATTGCCCCAAACTATGCCAATATAGCATAGCCATTTGAATACGTCTTATAACCATTTCTCTCAACTTTCATAGGAATGCAGCGGACAAATGACAATCCCTAGATACTCTCCACTTCACCCACCTAGCTACATTTCCATTTGAAGCATCCTCATCAATCTCTCCGTCTTTTTGAATAATAGAGGGAAGGTAACAAAGTAGATCAGTTTGAGGAATATCTTTACTATTGATTTTAACTAAGAGAAATGATCTAGAGCTCTAAGAAGACTAAACCTTATGGTGGTTCTAATTGAACGGTGACACTTAGATAGTCAATCTTCTCGATCTAGATTGTCCATTAGGTTTGGCCCGCATATGATGGGAAACCATAGACAAGTCACAATAATTGGAGAATTCTAATCATCTGATCAGTACCTATAAAATGAATGATCAAGATCATTTACAAAAAATTGGTTCAATTAATAATTTGAACCATCTATTTGTTAGGTCCCATCATGGATCATGTATGGCTGTAAAGAGTGACTTCTATCAGACAATCCTAAACATCCCATCCATTGGTAGAAATGTGGATGGATAAAAAAGTAAAGAACAAATTAAGGATGGATTAGATTATCTGATCAGTTTGATTTTTGTATGATAGCCCATGAAATGTGTGCTAGGCCTAATGAACAGTCAAGATGGGCTATCCACGTGCAACTAGGAGCACTATAACTTATAGTGCTTTGAGTGCACTTGATCAATTTTCTTTTACTGAAGCCTTGAACCTATAATTGTTCTTACAGTAGTTGCATCCCAAATACTCCCTCTTTGTTTTGCTACTTTTTGAGCCTGTTGACTCAAGAGTCCAATTTAGCATTTGGCCCCTCTCTGATCTCATCGACCAACATGACATTGTCTGAAAACATACATATACTAAGGTGCCTCATCCTGGAAACTAGCATTTAATTTATCTATAACAAGTGAAAAAATGTGAAGTCATAATTCCTATTGATGAAGATACAATATAAAAGGGAACTCATTAGCCTCATCACATGGCATTCTAACTCTTGTAAGGCACCCTTGTAGATTTTGTTAATGATGTCGATATATCCTCCCTGGACACCTTTCCTTTGTCAGATGTCATTGATGATGAGCTCTTTGGTCAATGTTCATAAATAAGAGGAGAATAAAAATAGCGTCTCTTGAATTAGAAGGACGAAGAGAAGAATAGAAATAAGGTTGTCGCTTGAATTAGAAGCCCCGCCCAAAGCCATCCCGCTTATATATATCGATATGCAAATTTAATAGAGTGCCTCATGAATAACCTAGAACATAATACTAAGGTAAAATACACAGTACACAGTTTCTGTGGTGAGATCAATTTGGTCCACTCGTGGAGTGGGGTCCATATGCCCTTTTGTCTCTATATCCTCATCACCCACCATAGAAACTCCCTAGGTACCCTATCATATGCTTTCTCGAATATATTAAAACCACATGTGGATTCTTCCTCTCATCTCTAAGAAAATGAACCATGAGTTACAACTGGAAAGGAAGAAGAAAGAAGACAAGATTATCAAAACAAGCTTGAATAGCATTCCTCTTCACTAAGATTGCTGCCTTTTACTTGAGTCTTCAAGGGCTTCAAAATGACCTTTAAAGGGACTGAAGCTCTCTCTTTAAGTTTTCTAGAGTTGCTGGAGTTTTTCCTCTTGAAGTCTTGTGATATGGAGAAGGAAGATTACCAAAGTCACATGGCCTCATACATCTATAGACCACCAAAGGGGAGAACTTCGAAATGTGGGTTTTCCATTAAATTTCATTGGAATTATGCATGGGAAATGAGAAGCAATGATGATTCGAGTTGCAAAGCATGCACCATGCAATGAAGAGAAAGCAAGAAAAATGCAAGTTCCAGTCTATGCATAATATATATTCACGATATATCTTCCCAACATGATCTAAATGCTAAATTTGCTCTTGAATCACATGTGTGAGAAGAAAGGTGTTCCATAACGGTAACGGTCGTTATGGCCTTTTTTTTTTTCTTTCCTTTCTTTCTTATTTTTTGGAAAAAAAAAACTGTTTTGGACCCATTACGGGACCATTATGGGACATGTTTTTCTTTCTATAACAGGCGTTTTGGCTCCGTAACGCATGTCGGCCGTTACGTGACCATTTTGGCATACCATGATGAGAAGAGTTTGGCACACACGTGAATGAAGCCCTTTACCAAATATAACTCTAGAAAGGTGACCAACCTAGTGAAGAGAATTATTTTTATTTTTTATTTTCAAAGGCTCCTAGTAGCAGAAATATGAAATGCCACTAACATGAAAATGAAGACTGAAGCATGCGAAATGAGAATAAATTGAAATGGAATAATGAGAAGTATGGTTAACATTTTTAGAGTGTTCTGTACTCTGAATAGGCAATATGCTGGAGATCTTATTGGTGGGGTAATCGTAGTAACTATATTAGTGGACTTATTCCATTTCCGATCCTCAATATACTCCAATCAGAGGGTTGCGATTGTCAAATCGGTGTGATTTTTGGTTTGGCACACTATATTAATTGTTTGGATCTCGTCCTGATGGGGAATTGGAGATCCTGTTCTGTTCTGAATATCTAGGAAAATCATGTCTAAGATGGATTCTCTCTCTCTCTCTCTCTCTCTCTCTCTCTCTCTCTCTCCCTCCCCCTTTATTGGTTTGGCACACTATATTAGTTGTGCTCTCTTTTGTTAGGAACCTGCGATCAACGCATTGAAGGAAGTGGAGGCATTCTTGACTGAAAACCCATCAGAGATAGTGACCATTATCATAGAGGATTATGTCCATGCTCCGAAAGGGTTGACGAAGCTGTTCACTGATGCAGGCTTACTCAAGTTTTGGTTTCCCGTCTCCAAAATGCCTGAAAATAATGGAGATTGGCCTACCGTGACTGACATGGTTGCTCTGAATTACCGTCTACTTGTTTTCACCTCCATTGCTTCCAAGGAAGCTGATGAAGGCATTGCTTACCAGTGGCGGTACATGGTAGAAAATGAGCGTAAGTACTGAATAACTTTCAATTCACATAACACAATTGCACATGTGCATACCTCTTGTATGGTCTTTGTCTGGTAATAACTGGTATGGTAGTTGAGTATACAGATATGTACATAGATAAATGTTGTCATAAATGCCATAAAGATTAACAATCCCACTGCTCAGCCCCTATACCTGCCCTACATGTGCCAATGAGGTGTGAATGTCAAATATCCGGAAGATCCATCATTTGGGCCCTAGTGCAGAATGAAAAATGGGTGGCTAAACCAATTCGTTTCGTACATTGTGGCCCACCTAATGAGTGGGTTGGTGTGATTCTTGGGTAGGATATCTACATGGCGGGACTGACCTGATGCCTGATGGGCAGTTTGGATGCCTACCATGTTGACATATGTGGGGTGCTGGGCTATATGCGTGCGTAAGATTAACAAACTCTGTGTGACAACTGACAAAGAATGTCAATTGGGTCCCAGGTAATTATTTTGTTGGAGTGAAACTTATTCAGTCTTTTCTTTCACTTTTTCTTGAACAAGTACCTATTATTTTTCCCCATTTTCTTTATGTTGGATTGAACAGCTACTTCAAACTAGTGAAAGTTATAGATCTCACACAGTTCAAACTATTTTCCCTCTAAGATCCGACCGATAGGATTTTCTTGGGGTTTGGGCTGTGGTAGTTTTTTCCATTCCCTATAATGGTGAAAACTCAAGGATGCAAAAACCATATTAGCCATATGTTTTGTGGTTTAATTTACTTCCTTGTAATCATTAGTTCATAGGACAGCAAGTAGGTTTCCCAAATCCGATCGCTTGAGAGTGCAAATTGTAGTCCTCTACCCACAATCTTGAAGTTGAAACGAGTTGAATGCAATCTTGATCAAGCTGCTGATTTGGATCCTGGTGATGGCACTGGTAATAATGATAAATGAACTTCCCATAGTGGTTCTGTAGACACCCCTCCCCACTCAACAGATTGTTGAGGCTGATTGACCCATTCATCATGATGTAGGGTCTTGCATTGTCTAGAAAATGAAAGATTTGCAGAACTTTACTAAGTATCCATCTCCAAGCCCAAGCCCAAGCGCAACTACAACAACACAAACACAACCTGAACTCGGCCATGACCCAAAAACTCACCCAACCCCTAGAAATCAGAGAAATTGGGCTTAAAGTGAACTCAATAAGATTTGGGACCCTGCCTAACCCAAGGCTGGGCCCCACACATTTTTTTAGATGAATCCAAAGGATGCTTGGAGTCATAGATGGTCCTTGCACATTGGGAACTTTCTCTGTGCCCAAGGCCATATTCTGGGTCAACTTTGATCTCCAAATTTCTTAGGTTTCTGAGGTCCAAAACCTGTGATTTGTAGGTACATCTTGTAGCCTATCAAATATTCTTTCCAATGAGCCTAATTTCAGTTCGATCCGATCTACGGGCACAAAGTTGCGATTGAAAGACCGGAAATGGCACGGTGATTGGTTGTCCATTGTAGTGCATGAATTTGACTCGAATTGTGGACCCCATATCTTCCTAAGCCTTAGGAATTTGATCCTCAAACCAATATTTGAAGTATCGACGATATCGGCAGATATATCCCACGATATATCTTGTATCCCACTTGTGCGATATGAAACACACAAGTAGTGGGATATATCTCACATGTTTGATTTGGTGAGCATTTTTAAATTTTGATCATTTTTTTTCTTCTATAAATCATGTTAAATTAGTGTCAAATTGTTATAAATCCATGATTTTTCATGTTTTGGGAGCTTTGATTTTGAGATTTGGAGGGGCCGAGTTGTGAAAAATTGGAAAAAAAATAATTTTTTTCAATTTCTCGCAAATCAGTTTCAATCTTTATTTCCAAACATAAAATCAAACATGTATGTAACCTGATCTAGTGATTCTTCTTTTGCTTTTAAATGTATTGCTTGTGTTTCACACACCTTACATTTATAAATTATATGAATAGATTTTGAATATAGTAATACATTTGCATTAATTCAGTTATACAACACATAGATTAGGACCTCATACAAAAAAAAACCTATTATGTGCACTTGTTTTTTGTAATGTTTTGATTTATAAGTGTGTATTGATACCTTCTTTTATTTTTATTTTTAATAACAATCACTAAAGTTTCATTGAAAAATTTGACTAATTCCCAATGTTTCCCCATGTTTTCAACAACAACGATACATTACATGATACAACCGATATATCCCATGTGACAACCGATACGTTTCTATATCCCAAGGGTGTGATACGTAACACGATACCGATATTTCAAACACTGCCTCAAACTAAAACCATTAGTTAGTCCATCAAGTTCCTTTCTAAACAGGCTACACATGTCCCAAATCCGACATCTAAGCACCAAGTTGCAATCGAAAAACCAAGAGGTGTGCATGATGGACTGTGTGCAGGAAACAATGATTGAAATTACCATCTTGTCCTTGCATGGAAATCCAAAATTCAATTTTGATTTCCCTTGACCCTTCCACCCAGTTTTTACCAAAATACTCATAGGAGTCTTAGTTAGACCCCAATCTACCACCTTTTTACAAAAGTAACCCTTAACTAAGTGTAATCTCAAAACTACCTTCTCTAAGCCATAAGATCCTTCCCCCCCCCCCCCACACACACACACACACACACATGCACGCACGCACGCACGCACGCACGCACAAATATGCATTGGGCAACACCCAAGGTCCTACCACTTGTCAATCATTACAACTCTACAACCCCTCTCCTCTCTTCTCTATAAATAGAGGCCTCTTGAGGGATCTTCGCCTTGGAATTCCAAAGTCCTCATGGCCTATCTCTATGAACCCAGTCCCTGTACTTGGAAAAATTCTACAAGATAACATGAGCAAGGGGCTAAGAGCTTGGGAATTCCATCTTCCCCAAGCCCCTAGGGTACATCTCTATTATTAGGGGTGGTGGGCCAAGGCTCTGGCAAACTTGAGGGGTATAGGAATTCACTTGTTCTTTTCCCTCGTCTCTTCTCTTAGAAGACTACACATGGCAAGATGCTCCTTTAAGAACGACCGCAACTTCAGTTCAAGGAGCTCATATTCAAAGCCCTAAGGACAATAATTTTGAAGACCAAAGCTTCATACAAGCCACGGGAAGACAAACAAGCCATCAAATCGCCACATCCTCATTCCCAAATCTTCTCCCCCTTCTCCTCCATCCAAACTCTATGTTCTTCTTTTTCCCTTTTCTTTCATCTTTGGGAGCCAAGCCAACCATTTGTTGATTTTCTAGTGCTTGGAATTTCCCTCTCCTTGAGTAGAGACCGCATTCTTGCAGTTGGAGTAGGGTTCTTAACCCCTTGCTACTCCCCCATTGTCCTTACTTGGAAGACTGGTGTAGAGAGCAAATTGGATTCAATTCTCTGAAAATAAATGGAATCATTTCCTTTGATCTTCGGGTAATAGACAAGGATTCTAGCCATCCTTGAACTATGCTTGAAAAGGCCAGTGATGACTCCAAAACTGACCCAGGAAGCTCTGCAATTCCTGCTGGCCTTTGTCACTACGTTGATAGGTTCCTAATCACACACCAACACCCACCCTGTTCAAATTTCCTTTTGATGCATCATCAAGGCTAAGTTTAAACCGGCACATGGGGGTGTCCATTGCATGAATGTAATTTTTCGTGGAATGGTCTCGACACCTTTTGGTTCCATAGCTTATGGATAGTTTTAATGTACATGGATGCCTGGATCTTTTGCTCTGAACTGAAGCATCCTCAAGCAGTATCTTATGTTACTTCCACTATAATCCTGGACTTTATAGATAACAAATGTATTTTTTTGGTTCTCAAAAACTTTGAATTGCCGGCAGCTGGAGACGGTGGGATTATACCAGGCTCGTGTTCAAACCGAAAGGAATCACAGCCACTCAAGTCGAGAAATGTGGCTCTGTTTCTGGAGAACTACTTCCCCACTATGCCTACCCAAACCGAAGAAGCTTGCAAGGAGCACTCAGTTGGTCTTGCCGAGATGGTTGATGCATGTTATAAAGAAGCTGGAAATAAAATGCCCAACTTTCTGGCCGTGAATTTTTACATGGTATTGAATCTTTCACTTCTACAATGAATATGCAAGTAATAATGAAAACTGAGAACTTCCTAACAGGAGGACAAATTTGCAGAGAAGCGACGGAGGGGGTGTTTTTGATGCCGTTGACAAAATGAATGGCCAAACATTGTGTGGATGTAGTACCGTCACTGCCTGCCAGGTTCATTTTCATTATTCATCTTACTGTTCTCTGCTTAAGCTGTTTTCCTTTTGCTCATATTAGTGCAGTTCTTTCTGACCGAATCCAATAATCGGTTCATTTCTTTTTGAGGTATTATACAATGCTGAGCCAAAAGTTTGTATATGAGTGGGTTTTCATTTTGTAAAGTGGTGCCCATGGTTTGGGCGTCCAAATTGTTCATTTTATGGGCCTGTTGTGGATGGTCCTGCACCATAATCTCCCTGATTTAAAAATCCTAACCATTCAATTGGTGGCCTACAAACAGGTGGTTAAGAAATAAAGTACAGCAATGGCCTGCATTCAACCCAAAAATTGCCGAACATTTGATGTATAGGATCTTTCAATCTAGGGGACTTTTGGTACATGAGCCATCTATGGTGAGGCCCATCATATCAATGATTTAGATCACTTAACCATGAGCATACTTGTAAGAACTGGGGCACACTTGTAAAAACTGAAAACACAACACAGATGTACTGTACAAACTATCGGCTTTAGCATTTTGCAATACCTGTCTTTTTCCTCATAGTTTTCTCCGTGGAGAGGTCAGAGGAACTAGCTCAAGTATGTTGACTTGTATGACTGTTGCCCATGTGTACAGTTGTTGTTAGTTCCAACTTTTTATGGTAATTTTGCAGGCAGGGACACCAGCAGGAATTTGCAAGAGCAATGATGTGGTTAATAAGACCCCGGCAGATACTGGGGGCAGCTTTGCTGGATCTTTTCAGTTTGTGGCATCTGCTTCAACTTTGCATTTCTGCAATCTCTTGGCCATCAACTTGTTTCATATTTCTCTTGTGGTGACACTATTAATATGAGTCAGCCACTTACAGCAGTGGATAGATGGCTAATGATCTTTCCTCTATAATCGCTTCTATTATGTCATTGTGTACACTGCATTTCAGAGTTGAAAACAAGTTGGTTGCATATTCTGCCATGGCTAGTGGAAGAGTAGAACATGCTGGCTGCACTTTCAGAATATAATTGAAGGGGTCAATATCCTTTTACTTTCTCAGACTGAGGCCAAGATTTGAGGTGTGCATCACCTGGGAAAGTGGGGTAGATAGGCTTCAAAAGTGATTTCAAAATGCTGACAAACTCCAACTGTAGTTTAGGTATGTTCCATTTTGAATGAAAAGCTGATTTTCACAAGCATTTCTTTTAAAAATAGATTTTCTTTGAACAAAATGATTGTTTGTTGTAGTTTCTATTGGATTTTTTTTTTTTCCCTTTCTTTTCTGGCACATTCATCTATTTTAGCATGTATTCAATATCCATTCAACAACAATCCCTTTCTCCCTTGCTTTGAACAGAAACAGATTAGTAAGAAATTATAAGGGCTCCCCTCTTTCCATTTTGTACAATTTGTAATTGAACAACGTTTATTGCAATTGCAACACTAGGACAATGACTATTGAGCCATGCTGTTAGTAGCCGTTTCTGCTACTACATGCACCAATTTACCCCCAAGCTACGACCCAATTTTTTCTTGGCGTCTTGATCTTTGGTGTAGCTTCTAGGTGGTGATCTGTCTTATGATTGGCAATAATTGTTTTTCCCGTTGTGTTATATGAGAAATATCCATGATATAAATGCATTTCAGATTTGTTTGTTTCCATCATTTCTAAGTGGAAATTGAGATTTTGCTAAACTATTGCTTGATTTCTGGTGATCAGGCTAACATGAGTGACTTATATATACTTGTTTTGGATCACATGGTTGTGTTTGTGTTGGTTTGCAGACCATGATTTTCATATATTTGTACCATTCTATATTCATTTGTTTTCATGGATTGTGTTTGATCACTTGATTCTGTTTCAATAAACTTCCATTTTTGAATTTTTTTTTTTTGGCAGGCAAGAAAAAAAATCTCTTATTTCCAACCAAGGGCAGAAGCCCAAGAATTACAAAGAACGAAGAGGCCAAAGCCTCAATGTAAGAAAAGAGAAAGGAAAAAGGAAAAGAAAAGGAAAAAGAAGGGAAAAAAAGCCTACTTCCATTTTTGAGTTACCTATCAAAGCATCTAAATGCTATGTCAAAATTGAGCACCAATTTAAAGGAATACTGGAAGGGCATGCAATCACATTGGGATCTTTTGGAGGTTATTGTAACTTCAGGGTAGATGTAGGATCTATCTTGGAAGGGATCCTGTGAGGAGATTGCCTCATTGTCATCACATTGTTGGGTCATTGGTCCACTTGCTTGCCTATTAGCCTGCTTATAAATGGAAGGGTGGTCTTTCAGTTTCAAATTCTTTAGGGAATCCTATTCCTTCTAGTTTGTTTGTTGTATTCGTTAAGTTGGAGCTTAGTTGAATTTTACTTCTCTTAGGTTAAAGGTTAAGCATGATTTGCATCCACCTACACATCAAGATATATTAATCTTTTCTACTGCCAATCTATCCTAGATGCCCCACGTAAGATTAGCCCTCTGATCCAGTAAGGGGCTGATTTTGAAATCAGTGCTCTAATTTGCGAAAATCCTAATCTTTATTAGAAAGAGAACAATGGAGAAGGAAACACTAAAAACAAGAGGTGGAAATTATGTCTAGAACATGATATGCCCAGCCACAATAAGAGAATGTTCCTATTTCTGATAAAAAATAATTCAATAACGCTCATAAAAGGCCTCTTTTCACTGTATACAACCGCCCCTGCCCCCACCCCCACCCCAGCTAAAAAGTTTTTAGCATTCCAAGCAATGCTTTTATAATTGGGGTTTTCGTTAGTTCAATAGAACAGGAATCAATATGATTCTATTATTGGTGCTATTCTGTCCTAGATAACTTGGGAAATTTGGAAAGAACAAAATGGTGATTAATATGGAGGTAGAGCCAATCGGTTTAAAAAAGGTGATAAGTAGAATTTTCTTCTCTCTCTCTCTCTCTCTCTCTCTCTCTCTCTTTTTGGGCTCCACAATTTAGACAGGAAAGGGTTCCTTTTGCTGACGAGAGATGCTCTAGTGCTCTTAGAGCACTATAAGTTATAGTGCTCCTAGTTGCATTGGGATGCTTAGGCAATCCATTGATCTAGACTGTTCATTGGGTTTCGCGAATATTTCATGGGCTATCATGCAAACATCATGTCAATCTGATGAATATGGATCATTTGATCTATGGTCTTTAGAGTGGATAATCAAGATAATTTACACATTGTCCAATCAACAATTTGATCCATCTATTTGTTAGGCATATCATGGATTGTTATGATTCTAAAGAGTCACTTATGTTGGACAATTTTAACTATCCCATCTATGGCTTAAACAATGGATGGCTGTACAGAATATGGCCAAATTAAACATGGATTGGATCATCCGATCAGTATGATTTTTGTACAATAGCCTAGGAAATGCATTCTCAACTTAGTGGACAGTTCAGATTTTGAGCAAATGGACTGTCCAAGCGAACCGATGCAACTAGGAGCACTGTAACTATGGTGCTCTGAGAGCATTGGAGCTATAGTGCTCTGATAATGCAACTCCCTTAGAAGCATGGTATTAAAAAACGGTTACGCATAATGGTAATGATGGGATCCGTTATGTGATATAGGGCTGTAACGCCTGTTTTGGAAAAAAAGAAGGTCCGTAATGGTCCTGTAATGGCTGTAACGGGCCAATGCATTTTCCTGTAAAAGAAAATTTGACTGTTATAGGGCTGTAATGGACGGCCTGTATCTTAACAGCCATAAGATTGGCCATTATGGCCAACAGTATCGTTTTTGAATATCTTTCTTAGAAGTTTTTGATCTGTATTCAAAAAATGGGGTATTAAACATGTTCAGGTGTAGAAAGCTATTGTTACAAAATGGTTACAGCCTCATGGTTATGCCAGATTAAATGTTGATGGAGCTTCTACAGGTAATATGGGCAATGGGTGGCGGTGGTGGAATCATTAGAAATGATAGGGGTAAATTTGGTTTTCCTGCACTCTTTTTTATGGTCTATATGCCAATACTATCACTGAACTCAGAGTCCCCTGGAATCTTTCTTGTTGGTTGTCTGAAGGTCAGGGCCTTTTGCGAGAAATGGGAGCATACATTTTGTATGTTTACTGGGAATGTAATCAAGTGTCGGATTCTTTAGCCAATTAAACTCGTCACAAGGAACAGCGACATGTTTTCCAGGATTCATCAAATCTTCTGCTTAGGGGTAGATCGGCATTTTTTTTTGTAGGACAGGAATTTTTCAGCTCAGAGTGAACTATTTCTATGTTGGGTTTGGCATGGTTGATTTTTTACTTGGCTTCAGATATAACCAATCGGTTTCTGTTTTGCCAGTGGTTTCTGCTGGGCTTAAGCATGTTTCTTGTTTTGAATTCTACATGCTATGCCATGTTTTCTTGTTGTTTACAGTAAATAGCATGTTATCCTTTCAATTTGAGATTCTGCCTTTCATTTCTTTGAGTGCTTTCTTTCTCAGGTATTGTATTGGAGCGGTTGAGATACCTGTATGAGATCATAGGAAGTAGGCTGCATGCTAAGATGACGAGGCCCTCTTATTAGTGGCAGTGAAGATGCCTTTGTATCATCAGTTACTCATTTTATGGTCATTTCAGATTTGCTGCAAACTTCACGGTATAATTTTCCAATTATTTTCTTCTTTTGTGCCATCTAACTATTGCTGCCTAAATTTTGTGAGGGAGTGTAGTTCATTGTTCAAACACCCAATGACTTGGCTAGGCATCCTGCCATGTTGGTGTCAACTTGAAGGCTCAATTGAGTCTTTACTCAATCCAGAATTACTATTTAGACTACAAACATTTAGAGGAACAACAAATATTTTAAATAATAGTGCTTAGTTAAACAAATGAAGTGGCTGAAAGAAACAAGTGAACATTCAGTGGCTACAGAGCTTCGCTTCCTTGGCTAAGGTAGTGAGTTCAAAGCTCATTGGCTTCTTTTAAATTATTCACATACGCATGCGTGCACACGTGCGCACACACAAACATTCATTTGACTAGGTAAGTGACTCATCTTGAGGCACCACAATTGGCATTGAGTTGACTTGATGAGTGCTGACATAGAGTTTGGCACTTTCCCTGAACGGCCCTTCATACGTCAAATGGCACCCTAGCGCTGGTGAAAATCAATCTCAGTTCATCTATTCCGACATGCCATATTTAGGTTCTTACGCTAAGGAATAGGCCATTTCAATGAAGTCTCTCGCCAGTGGAGAGCCCTTATCGCCAAACTTCTGCCAAGCGCTAGGCTTCTGAGGGAGCGAGGCACTAGGTGCCGGGTTGCCAAGGGTAGGGTTTTGTGCCTAGGTGCAGGCTCGTTACAACACCTGTGCCAAGTTGTGGAGCACTTTTCTCCAGCCATTGTCCAAGGACAACAAGCACAATAGCTCAAGATCAACTTTTCACTTGGCTTAACTCCTTGCGCCCAAGCGTAGACCTATTGCAGCATTTGTGCCTAGCACAGATGGTCTTGTCACTAGATGGTGTCATGCGCCGACATCCAGTTCTCCTCATTATCTCTAGCATATGTGGCCCATGACATTGCTGGACTAATATGCTTATGTATGCTAAGGCTGTCACAAATCTCCCCAGCCTTATTGATGATTCGGGTAGTCTAAAAATAAAGGACCATAGATTAGGATCTTTATGGTATTTCGTACCATGTGTTGACACCTATGTTTTGGTACTTCCCCAAAATTGGTCCGCACACATCCAATGAGATCTTTGTGACATCTCAACTTAGCTCCAATTGCTCTACATCGAGCGATGATGTCATCATGTCGCGATGAGGAAGCATAAAACCAACAAAGGCCTTTATGCCACTTGCAGAGACACCTATGGCACATAAACTGTTAAGATAGGCATAGAGTTTCCTGCCTCCAGGCACAATTTCCTGCCTCCAGGTGCTAGGAGAATTTGGCCCACTGACCTATAAATACCTCAACACTCATTTCAAGAACAAAACACATGCGTATACAATCAGAGAAGAGGACTTTGGATTTTTTGAAGAAGATAATAAACTTTAGGCACACTTTCTTAAGGTGAGCCTTGCTTGAACATTTCCACCTTTTATTAAGAAGAAACTGTGATGCTGCCGAAGACGACAAATTAAAATTTTATGATAATTTGCATCAAATTATTGATGCTGCCGAAGACGACAATGTGATGCTGGCGACGACATCGTGATGCCGCCGTCGTCGACGATCATGCTACGAGGAGAACCGTCGAATAGAGGGGAATCATCACGAGAAGATTCAACAAGAAACGCGAGACGAAAAGATAGTGTTACAACAGCTTAGAACCCGGATGATCGGAATGAGAATTTAGAGGAGGAAGCAGGTAGCACTGGGTGGAAGGTTGTTTGAGGCAGGAAACACAGTCAGAAGGCTTCAACTCTAGCAGGGAGAAGGAGAAACTCCTATCCTACCCTTTTCGTTAAAGGCTACCCACCCGGATGGTTACCGATCAACATCTCTAGGATTTTCGGCTGTGCAGGGGCGGTTATGGATGTCGTGATGCCAAGAGACTGGGAGTACGACTCATATAGAGGCTTCACCCTCGTCCGGATGAGCTCTGAAGCAGAGCTTGCTAGGGCGGTGGAAATGCTACATGGCGTGAAATTTGCAGGGGTTCCATTATTAGTCCAGCGAGCCAGGTTTGGGCCCAACTACAGAGATCAAAACCGGAAGCCCTCTACAAATGACTATCCTAAAGCGCAGGCTAACATCCTCGCCACCTTCGATACCATGAAGTCGGGGGATCACTCATTCAGAGACGTCCTCCTCCACGGTAACCCATCCTCTAGAGAACCACCTAAATGCCCCCCTAGAGCTGACCTGGAGGTCACTGTGCCGAATTATCCTGTTCGTGAGGAGGCCATCGAGGACCAGAAGGAGAGCATGCTTTTAGTAAACCAGGAACTTTTAACCAAGCTAGGGCAGAGCTCGCAAATACAGTAGTCATAAGAACCGAAGGAGCTTCGATCTCGCAAGTGAAGGAATGAATCAGGGATTGCACAGGATTCCACCCTGGCAATTACGTTATCAAACCTTTTGGTTACAATGATTTATGGGTGAAGGTATGTCCTGGCCTTAACCACGAGATGTTAACAATGGCAGGGCACCTTCATGCTTATGATCCAGTTATTAAAGTTATGGCGTGGGACGAGTTCTCCGTGTTCGGGATGGAGAACGTTTGGATCCTGATATGGGACGTTCCTCTAGAATGTTGGTTTGATGATTTCCTCATTTCCGCTACTTCAAGCTTGGGATCCTTGCTAGAGGTTGATTCCAAATCTAAGCTAGGAGTGGAACCGGGGGTTATAAGAGCTCGGGTGAGGAGGAAGAAGGATTCTCCCTTGCCTTCCCACCTGTCCGTCAAGATAGGAGATAGACTGTTGTCACTGCCGGTGCAAAAGGAGCCAGGAATCGCATACCCAAGATGGGGCGATTTCTGGAGAGCTAAGGAACCTATTCCACAGCCGCCGGAATCGGTACCGGAGAAGTCAGTCCCCGAGGGAGTTCGTCCTGCATGCTCCAGCGAACCACCAAGCGTGACCCGTGCTAGTTGTGCTGCCATCATTAACTAGGCATGCATCCTGAGAGAAGGGGGGATGCGTGGTAGAAGCTTTGTGGGCCCTGCGTCGCGTCTTCCTAATGTAGCCATTTTTTCCAGCGATTAGTCGCCGTGGGTGCTGGAGAACATGCCATGTGGCACTGTCGCACTTATGGCGCCTCTACAGATGGGCCCTCGACGCGACGGTTCGAACGCTTTTAAAGCAAGGGACGATCAGCAGTTGCCATGTCTCCCTTCAACGTCTCACTCATCGAGACGCCCGGGCGTCGCTGTAGAAAAAATGTCAGGGTTTAGACACATGGATGCGATGGACATCGACCTGGATTCTAATCATAGACACGTGGCTGCTCCCACGTTTAACCCGTGTTTGTTGTCCCTTGTTGAGATCGGGCCTAGTCTCGGGTCTGATCTTGATCTGACCGCGTCGCTCCCTTACTACATCTCTCCCTTCACCCACGTACGAACCCGATACTTCTTTCACTACCTTAGTCACCTTCCCTGCCCCCTACCTCTCCCACCTCCCATTACCCTTATCCATAAGTTTGATTTCCATCCGAATCCATTCCAGTCCCTCCTTCCCAGAGCTCAATCCCCTACAGCCATGGGTGGCGATTTCTCCTGAGAAGATGAATTGGACAGTCGTTTCTTAGAATCCCAACCTTTCTCATCTCTCCCCGCCTCTCCAGTCACATCGAGATTGGTCTAATCTGGGCCCCATTACCCTTTTTCAGGAAGCCATTCCTGACGACGTGATTGCTGCGAAGCCACTCCAGATGCGCGTCAATTACCCTTAAAAACAACATAATCCTATTGATCTTGCTCCCACCGCTGTTATAAGTAGAGACGAATTATTTGATTCTCTCCAAAATAAGAAATGGATCAGGGACGCGGTTGGCCGTGTTGGAAGGTCCCTTGGATTATGTTTCGGAGACAGAGACGAAGACTACACCGCCTTGTTCCATTGTATCCAAAACAGAGGCAGACCTGTCTCAACCCCCCAGAACTCCCAGTAAACAAGTCCACAGATCCATCAGTAACAGAGAACTTCAAAGCCTTCAACCGAGTCCGGGTTTGCTAGCTGCCTCCAGCACGAGGCAAGGGCGTAAGGGAAATCGGGGAAGTTCGGTGCCCCAATGAGAATCATTTCTTGGAATGTGAGAGGGGTGGGTTCGAGGCAGAAACGGTGCCTGATCAAGGAATCTATCAGCAGAAAAGATCCGGACGTTAACTGTCTCCAGGAAACGAAAGTCCCCACTTTCAAAGATGGCCTTCTGGCTACTCTATGGAATGCTAAGGACGCTAAGTTGACGTCTCTGGATGCTTTTGGTTCGTCGGGAGGCATTTTAATTGCTTGGAAATCTTCCAAATGGGAAGTCCGGACAGCTTCCAAAGGGGCCTTTTCGGCGTCTATCATCATCCAAGATAAGTTCTCTAATTTCTGCGGTCTCATTGCGGCAATTTATGGCCCTAATGATGATTCCCTTAGATCGGTTTTTTGGGATGAATTGTCTACTGCTAGACCGTCCTTCATGGGTCCTTGCTGTTTTGTAGGTGATTTCAATGTGGTTCGATTTGCTGAGGAACATTCCCACAGTAGAAGAGCTCCTGCTGCGATGAACTCTTTCTCTGATTGGATCCATTCTCAAGAGCTTGTCGGCCATGCGCTTTTGGGGGCTCGTTTCACCTGTTCTAACGGTCGTAGAAATCAAATCCAATCGAGGCTGGATCGATTTCTCATTTCTCCAGATTGGTTGGAGGCCTTCCCATCTACTTATCAACTGGCCCTTCCCAGGGCCACATCGGACCATTGCCCTATCATGTTGATGCTGGAGGACTTAAATTGGGGTCGAAACCTTTTAAGTTCAATTCTTCAGGGCTCAAGATCAAAGGATTCCATCAGAAAGTTGAAGAGTGGTGGTCTACCTGCTAGGCTGAAGGTTTTGCTGGCCACGGACTGCTCTGTAAACTCGGAATGCTCAAGGAAAAGATCAAAGATTGGAAGGAAGTCGAATTTCGCAAATGGGAAGCCGATACGGAAGCCTTATTTGTTGAGTTGCAGCGCATCGATACTGAGGCAGAAGGTGGTCCCTTGACCGTAGATGTTCTGTCTAGGCGTATTCAAATCATCCAATCCATCTCTGCCAGGGCCCTCGAGGATGAAATATCCTGGAAACTCAAATCCAGGACTAGATGGATATTAGAAGGGGATAGAAATACCAGGTATTTTCATACCATTGCTAACATGCGGTCTCGAGCCAAAGCCATTTTATCCATTTCTATGGACGGAATTCATATTGAAGATAGACAGGAGATTACGGAGCACGCAGTTCGGCATTTCAAATCCCTCCTCTCCGCGGAAGATTGGATCAGACCCAATTTCGACGGCCTTGCTTTTAATTCCCTTGAAGATTCAGATGTGTTGCTCCTCGAAGCCCTGTTTTCTGAAGAAGAGGTCAAAATGGCCATTGGTTTGATGGGGGGAGATAAGTCCCCAGGCCCTGACGGTTTTCCTATGGCGTTTTTCCAATCTTTCTGGGACCTCATCTGTCAGGACGTTATAGATTTCCTTCATGAATTCTATCTCAGGGGCAGACTTTCAAAAGGCCTAGGTGCATCCTTCATTGCGCTGATCCCCAAGATAGCAGGTGCGAGCTCCTTTTCCGACTATAGGCCTATCAGCTTGATCGGGGGCCCCTACAAAATCCTGGCTAAAATTCTGTCTATCAGACTCTCGAAAGTTATAGGAAAGCTTATCTCCAAGTATCAACATGCGTTTATCAGGGGCAGACATATTATTGATTGCGCTATGATCGCTAATGAGTGCCTGCACTCATGCCACAAAACCGGTTTGAAAAACATTTTTTTAAGTTGGATATTGAAAAGGCTTACGATCATGTGGAGTGGGCCTTCCTTCAGTACATGATGGGTTGCATGGGATTTGGAGAGATGGAGAGGCTGGATCAAGGCGTGCATAGGATCAGCCCACTTTTCTATTCTCATTAACGGCTCCCTGCATGGTTTCTTTAAAAGCTCGAGAGGAATTCGTCAAGGCGTCCCTTTATCCCCTCTCCTCTTTCTTCTGGTGAGTGAGGCCTTGTCGCAGATGCTATCTAGGGGTCAAGAGGTTGGGATCCTAAAAGGGATTTCTATGCCGGGTGTCCTAGCCCCTATCTCGCTCATTCAGTTTGCAGACGACATGTTCATCTTCTCTGAAGCGGTCCCATCCTGCATCAACAATTTATGCACAACCCTTATCTGTTTTGAGGCTGTCTCGGGGTTGAGAGTTAACCTCTCTAAATAAAAAAATCTATGGTGTGAACATCTCAGATTCAGAGCTGTCCTCCTTTGCCAATATCCTTGGGTGTTCAGCAGCCCTCTTCCCCTCCACGTTTGTGGGCTTCCCCCTTTCCATTGGTCCCCCGCCGAAGAAAATGTGGGAAAGAATTGTTAACAAATTCTGGAAATTCTCAGCCAGGTGGAAACCTATCTATGGGGGGTCGCCTCACGCTCATCAAGTTGACCCTCTCTAATCTGCCAGTTTATTTCATGTCCTTATTTCGTTGCCGTTCATCAATTCCGCTTCAGATAGACAGGCTTCATTGTGACTTTCTTTGGTGTGGAAAAGACTCACAGAAGAAATTACACCTTCTGGGTTGGCATGAAGTTTGCAAACATTTTCAGGAGGGGGGTGCTAGTATCAGAAATTTGAAGATCATGAATCTCGCCCTTCTTGGTAAGTGGACTTGGAGGCTAGCCACTGACAATAATGCCCTATGGAATTCCATTATCAAAGGCAAGTACGGCACATCCCCCGGTGGTTGGTAGACCAAGGATTCCACCTCATATAGGACCTCGTTCATCTGGAAAGGGATCTTGAGATCCGAGAAGGCGGTGATTGATAACACCAGATTTCATCTTGGCAACGGCGCTGATAATAGATTTTGGGAGGATATTTGCGTGGGTGAGGAGCCCCTCAAAAACAGATTTCCGAACATGTACAATTTGAGTCCAAAGAAGAACATTCCGATTGCTAGCTGTTATGAATCCTATAATTCCAGTTTCGTTTGGACAGTCAAGTGCATCAGGAATCTCCATGACTGGGAAGTGGAAGAATTTGTGGGGCTGCTCAATCTAATCTCTCAGGCGATTCCAGATCCCACTGCTCCCTATAGACTGATTTGGGCCAAGGACAAAACCAATACGTTTTCGGTGAAATCTCTCTATTCTCTCCTTACCCCTTTATCTGTCTCAGCAGGCCCCACAACCCCTTTTATCTGGAAGTACCCAGCCCCCCCTAAATTCATTTGTTTTGCCTGGTTGGTTGGTAGAAAGCGGATCCTCACAGTTGACAATCTAAGATAAAGAGGCATGCAAATAGTGAACATTTGCCTCTGCTGCATGCAAGATGAAGAATCCGTTGATCACCTCCTGATTCATTACCGGTTCATATATCAGATTTGGGCGGAATTATTCCGAAGATTTAATATCAGCGGCTGTCTCCCGAACTCCTCTCTCAATATGTTGGCGTCCTGGCATGGCTTTAAGTTGGGTAAATGCAGGACTCGGGTTTGGAGAATGGCGCTTCTGGCGGTCAGTTTGGGAGGAAAGAAATAATAGATGTTTTAATGATAAGCTCTTCTCAGTTCAAGTTGTTTGGGATAGGGCCAAAAGGCTGGTTGTCGAATGGGCTGTCTTAGTTAATTGTCGTAAGGATTATGACCTTTTGTTTCTAGATTTCTAGCTTTGCTGCTATTTCAACAGTCTCTCGTTGTATTTCGTTTTTTTCCTTCAATATAATTCCGTTATCTTAAAAAAAAAAAAAAAAAAACCGTGTCATGCATTAGGGACCCTGACAAAGGAGAGGGCCTTGTGCTACGTGCTAGGACCTTCCAAATACAAGCTCCAACACCATGTTTCGAGCACTATTGGATGGAGCTCTGCACCTAAGCCTAGGCATGTCGCAGCATCCGCGCTAAGGTGTGGTTCTCTCTTTTAGCCCACTAAAGGACTATGAGCGCATAGTCGAGAATGATTTGATGATAATAATAGAGGAGAATATTGAGAGAGAAGAAGAAGAAGGAGAGCTTGGGAGAGATGATGTGTTAGCCTTGCTTGCCCTAATACATAATATTTTATTATAATAAAGCATATAGTACACTGCAGGAGGAGGGAAATGTGCACATGCACTTACACTAAAAGGGGCCACTACACAATACACTAGCATTCTCTATACTCCCCCTCAAGTTGGAGCATAGATGTTGATCATGCCCAACTTGTCATGAACACGATGAAGAGCATCTTGACTCAAGGACTTTGTAAGAATATTAACAAGTTGATCCCCAAATCGAACAAAATGAGTGACGATTTCCTTAAAAGCTACTTTCTCCCGAATAAAGTGACAGTCGACCTCAATATGCTTGGTTCGCTCGTGGAAAATTGAGTTACGAGCAATATGGATGGCCGCTTGGTTGTCGCAGTGAAGAGGAACAGGATCCGAAAGAGGATAGCCAAGTTCTTTAAGAAGGTGGCGAAGCCACACGAGTTCACACATCGCATGAGCCATAACACGATATTCTGCTTCAGCCGAGGACCGGGCAACAACTGGTTGCTTTTTGCTCTTCCAAGTTATAAGATTGCCACCTAGGAAGGTACAGAAGCCGGATGTAGAGCGGCGATTAAAAGTACTACCCGCACAATCAGCATCGGAATAGCCAGAAAGATGAAGATGACCATGCAACTGAAAGCGGAGGCCAAGACCTGGGGCTGATTTTAAATACCGAAGTATGCGGTAGACAGCCGTGAGATGGGAAGTACGGGGAGCTTGCATGAATTGGCTAACAACCCCCACTGCAAATGAGAGATCTGGGCGAGTAATAGTCAGGTAAATAAGCCAACTTACAAGTCGTCGATACATCTCGGGATCAGTAAGGAGAGCACCATCATCTGGTCGAAGCTTCTGTGAAGTATCCATGGGAGTGGGAGCAGGCTTGCACCCTAACATGCCGGTCTCCAAGGACCAAGATCCTTGATCTCAAACTTGGTCTTAAAAAAATCTTGGACCTCCCTCATTCCAGCAGAATCACTACCGGACAGAACAATATCATCCACATAGACAATGAGAACCATGATGCCCGTCGATTGATGACATATAAAGAGAGAATGATCGGCATGACTACGAACAAAGCCAAACTCCAAGAGAGCCTGACTAAAATTTTCGAACCATGCGCGTGGGGATTGTTTGAGTCCATAAAGACCCTTCTTCAACCGGCATACAAGTGCAGGGTTGTGAGAAGCAACAAAGCCAGGAGGTTGATGCATGTAAACTTCCTCTGCAAGATCCCCATGGAGAAATGCATTCTTAACATCAAGCTGAAACAAGGGCCATTATAAATTAACGGCTAAGGAGAGCACAACGCGAATCAAATTAAGCTTAGCTACCGAAGAGAATGTCTCAAAGTAATCCACACCATGAGTTTGTGTGTAACTTTAAGCAACAAGACGGGCTTTATAGCGATCAATTGAGCCGTTTGGAAGAAACTTGATCGTATAAACCCATTGACAGCCAACAGGTTTATGGCCTAAAGGAAGTGGCACAAGGTCCCAAGTATGATTCTTCTTAAGAGCAGACATTTCTTCTATCATTTCCTTCGTCCAATTAGGACTCTGAAGAGCATGTGAGAGAGATTTAGGAATTGTCTGTGATGAAAGAGAAGCTGTAAACAACTGGAAAGACGGTGAAAGATGATCATATGAAACGAAATTACTAATGGGGTGTTGAGTACAAGATCGTCACCCTTTGCGTAAGGCAATGGAAAGATCTAAACTCGAGGTAGGAGAGTCACTTGAGCCAACATCCAAAGTGAGTGGAAGGGTGGATGGCTGAGCGTGTGAAGATTTATCTCGACGATGATACACCTGTAGAGGCTTAGGCTCACCTATATCACCAACAGGATATTGAATAGAGGGGAGATGAGTTTTCCCATGATCACTAGTGGAAAGAGGATAAGAGTCATACTCCCCTTGACTCGCAAGAGGATCACAGAGGGATCGACCTGGAGCGGAAAAAAAAGAAATATCCTCAAAGAAGGTTATATCGGCAGAGACATTTCTTGCGAGTCAATGGGTCAAAGCATTTATACCCTTTCTGACTCCGAGGATACCCTAGAAAGACACATTTAATTGCCTTGGGGCTAAGTTTATCATTACTCCCATCCAAAATTTGAACAAAGCATGTGCAACCAAAAACTTTAGGTGGTAGAGGAAATGGATTATCATGAGGATACAATATAGTAAATGAAGATTTGTAAGACAGAATATGTGAGGGTATACGATTAATAAGAAAAGTAACAGTTAGAAGAGCATCACCCTAAAAATGTTTAGGTAGATGCATACCAAGCAGAAGAGTGCGAGCAACTTAAGGAGATGACGATTCTTGCGTTCTGCAATACCATTTTGTTGAGGTGTGCGAGCACATGACGTCCTAGACAAAATACCACGTTCTTGCAAGAAGGACAAAAAGGCAGTAGACATGTAATCCCCCTATTATCAGAATGGAGGGATTTGATGGAACAATGAAATTGAGTGCACACCTCATGATAAAACACTTTAAACGCATCAAACACTTCACTTTTAGATTTCAAAAGATAAATCCAAGTCATGCGTGAATAATCATCAATAAAGGTAACAAAATATCTAAATCCAAAAGTGGAGGTAATCGGAGCTGGTCCCCAAACATTCGAGTGAACCAGAAGAAAAGGTTGAGATTTCCTTCCAAAAGAGCTAGGAGGAAACGTAGCACGATGATGTTTAGATAGTTCACAAATATCACAGCATAATTGTTTAGTTACAGATAAGGAGGGAAACAAAAGTCTCAATCTAGCTATGGATGGGTGACCTAAGCGGCAATGCCACCGAGTCATGGACTCTCGATCTAGAGAAATTGTATTAGAAGCGGCAACGGGTGTATCATCGAGAAGATAAACGCCTCCTCACTCATGCTCCCATCAATCACTCTCTTCGTCTGTAGGTCCTGAAACAAATAATAAGAAGGGAAGAAAGTAATAGAACAATTGAATGATTTAGTAAGAGAGCAAACAAACAATAAGTTTAATGGAAAACAAGGCACATGCAAGACTGATGACAAAGACAAGGAAGAAGAAAGGGGGATGAAACCAATCCCAGAGATGGGAGATTGGGTTTCATCTGCGACTGTGACATACTGAGCGTGAGGAGAAGGAGAATAAGAAGAAAAGAACTGAAACTTACCAGTCATATGGGAGGAAGCTCCAGAGTCGATGACTCAGGAGGTAGGAGAGGATGACGCAAGAAGGGAAGTACCTGATTGGGCCGAAGCTGCATGAGAAGGCTCAGGAATATCACGAATGTGAAGCCGCATAAGGGCATCATATGCAGCCCGAGAAATGATAAGAGACTCCCTTGAAGTAGACTGCTCAGCTGTCAATGCAACAGAAGCAGCGACATACGTAGGACGACCATGTATCTGCCAGCAATAATCAACAGTGTGATTAGTTCTACCACAATATGAACAAATGTGGGAACCATCACGTCCTCGTCCACGTCCACCACGACCACGAAGACTACGGCTGCTACGACTGCGATCTCCCTCGCGGCCTCTACCACGACCACCAAAACCAGAAATGTGCCTTGAACTCAATGATGGTACCCGAAGACCAAGAGAGGATTGATCACCAGCAAGATGTGCAGAACGCTCGGGTGGCACAAATGAATGAGAAGGAAGAGTAGAGACAGTAGCACGCTGACACATGGCATAGACTGCCATCAATGGGGGAAGAAGACATAACAACCTGATCTCGAACATGAAGATAATCAGAATTCAACCTAGCTCGAAACTGCATGATACGAGTATCACCTCGCTGCTTATGAGCATGTTCATGATCCTCTTTACATTTGGAAGGAAGAGGCTGATACATATCCAACTCATCCCACATACCCCGAAGCGTTGAATAGTAATTTTTTAAGGATCTGGAGTTTTGTTGAAACCGACCAATTTCTTGAATAAGCTGGAATACCCGTGAAAAATTCTAAGATTCCGAGAACATATCATGAAGCGTATCCTAAATGCCTTTAGCCGATGATAAAAACATCACTGAGTGGCTAATTGAGGAATCCATACCATTCAACAACCATGCAATAACTTGATAATTCTCCTTTGTCCAAGACTTGTAGGTAACATCCGTAGAGCTTGGGGGATCATCCAAAATATACGACAACTTGTTACGGGCTCTTAAAAATACTTTTACAGATTGTGCCCATTGAAGATAGTTGTCACCATTCAACTTAGTGGAGGTAATCTGCAAGGGGTTGGATTCAAGAGACCCTATGCCAAGAGATGAGGGTCCTTTATCAGCCATAGGAGAGTCTAAGAGAGATAAAACCTATGCCAAGAGAGGCCCTACGCCAAGAAGGATTGATTCAAACAACTCTATCTCACTCAATCCTTCAAGATAATAAGAGAAACCTCAAACAAATATCAATCATCCAAAATACCATGAAATGCAGTAAAAAACGGCCTAACCGAGTGAAAAACGGCCCAGCCGCACGTCCGTTCGAGGTTAAAAACTTCTCAAACATTGATCTTAAGTAAAAAATCCTCCATGGGTAGCTTGGGAGGAAGATTTCGGTCCATCTTGAGCAAAGAAAAACTTACCGATTTGAGGTAGATCGAAGAAAAATGGAAGATGGGCCCAATTTTTGAATTTCTCTATTTCGCCCAAAATACCATGAAAGGAGGTCCAATAAATTCTGAAAAAAATCATGACAAATCTTCTAAAATCAAGATCTATCAAACTCCTAAACTTTTAGCTCAAACGGAGTCCATGCGTTCGTACAACGCTGACGTCAGCCGTATGGCTGCTGACGTCAGCAAGGTGACGTGTTGCCTCTCAATCTGTTGGATACGGAATGCCTGGATCTAGGCTCTGATACCAAGTAGAGAATGATTCGATGATAACAATAGAGGAGAATATTGAGAGAGAAGAAGAAGAAGAGCTTGGGAGAGATGTTGTGTTAGGCTTGCTTGCCCTAACACATAATATTGTATTATAATAAAGCATATAGTACACCGCAGGAGAAGAGGGAAATGTGCACATGCACTTACACTAAAAGGGGCCACTAATCCACTAATCACATACACAATACACTAGCATTCTCTATATGCATATAACCCATAATGGGCCTCTTGCACAACCAAGTCCTTGAACTGGGTGCATACCTCATAGTCTGTGCTTGATGCAAAGAGTCCCATCACTTGATGATGGGAGCTAAAGAACCACATTTCGCCCGTCTTTGACGTGTGGGCCCCCATGACATTGACATGATGACCACTCGTGTATGTCACGACTACTGCGAGTCTCTTGTCCATGTTAAGGTTCCAAACACCGTGAAGACGAAGCGCCAAGGACTAAATGTTTCATGCGACGTAGTAGAATGATTACTCTGGTTTTACCTTTTAGTCAAGGGTTTTCCCCATGATGTAATTAAGGGGCTGCTCCAGACCACAACCTAGAATATAACTACTCCCAGATACTAGAGAAAGCCACTCGGCGTGACTTTCTTTGAGCGCACATCATATATATGCATCATAGTCTCCAAATATGATATAAATGCTCTCAACAAATTCTTCAATGAAAATAACGATTTCTTAATGTGATCAACGAATCACACACCTATTCTCGTTGAATATTTACTTTCTGACACCTTGCTGGCTAATGGATTATCTAATGCCATTGCCTTTCATGGTTACATCTATGATGCCAACCTTGGCTATATGAAATGTTTACTGTTAACAAAAACGTCAAAACACTTTCTTTAAACCCCAAATCATCGAAATGCATTTTATCTCAAGCACCATGTAATAGAGTAGTTTACTCTAGCCTCAGGTAGTGTTGTCAAAATCCTACGATTTACGATATACGACTTTTTGAATCTTAAGAAAAACGATTTGAATCCTAGCCTTGAATCCCTTTTTATATGAATCCTACGATTTACGAATTAAATTATACTTGTTCTCTTCTATTTTAATCTTTACTTGGCTTTCATTTTATATTTTTAAATTGGTGGGGGCTTAAAGAATCGTTTAGAAAAGGTAAATTATTTTATTTGTTCTCTAGAAGAGATTAAATGATATATATTCTCTTCAACGTTAAATCTTTTTTTTTTTTTTTTGATTTCTTACTTCTTAATTAGTCGAAACACCAAATTGATGTATGACTTACCTGTAATGGTTTTATGGATGGTTATGATCATGCTGACTTATATGTATTGTGGAATGATGTTTAGAAATCAAAATATCTTTTTTCTCTAGTCTACAGTATCAAAGGCCGCTTTTCCATCGGATTCTACATTCAAGAAAGGTAACAAGAACATAAATTATTAAAGGATCGCTAGTCTACAGTATGTTTTTAAATGAATTTTTTGAAAGACAAAAAAAGAAAAGAAAAAGGACTAAGAATCCTCTAACACTATCATGACGCAATATTACTTGGTGCACATTGATGGCAAAAGGAAGATTAATGAATTAAAAAATTCTGATTTATTTATATTTTTCATTATTTAATTTAATTTTTTAAAAGAAAAATGTAAAAAAAATCTTAAGATTCACGATACGATCTGTGATTTGATAAAATTTAACCCTTGTTACGATTTATGATGCGATAACTATTTTGAGAACATTGGCCTTAGGGATGTAATTTAGGGCCAATGCCAAATCATGACTTAGAATCTATCTTGTTCTTGGACTAATGAAAAGACTTTTAGCATAACATGTTTTGGGCGAATATCTTAGCAATGGAGTCATATTATCATAAATATAATATCAAACCCCTTTAACAAAAGATATTTTGTTGTGAACAAAAAATGGCGACTCCATTAGGGAATTTCCATTGAAGATTTGAGCCCCCCTTCACACCTGATACACCCGAATGCCAATTATTGAGAGACCTTTTTGGTACCATATGTGGCGCAAAAAATGGTGACTCTAAAAGGGAACTGTTGAGGCATAAAATAAAGGACCCAGAGTGAATTAGAAAAGGGGAAAATAAAAGAAAGAATCATGAAAAGCTGTGAAGAAAATGCGGGACAAAGGGAAAAATCATGGCATTGTGCCAACCTGCGCAAAGGGTGTCAGTTGCGCGGGTCCGCGCAGAGGCCTTTCTCAGAGGAGCGACCTGCACTAGTGGCAGGTTGATTTAGAAAATTGAGGCCTTTGTGCCAGACCGCGCAACACCATAATGTTGCGCGGACCCACGTAAAAGGTGTGAGGTGTTGCGCGGACAGGCTCAAATGAAAATCTGGGTATGCTGATGTGGAAGGCTAAGATTTGATGAAAGGTGGGCCCACGGCACGGACTTCGAGGGTTCGCACGTGTGGAGGCCTATAAATACCCCACTCCCCCTCTCATTTGCACAGGTTGAAGATTTTGAAGAAGATCAAAGCTCCGGAGAAGAAAAGACTGAAGGTATCAAAGGAAGAAGGAAGGAAAGAGAGAGGGCTTTGTGCTAGGCCGTGCAACAGCATGCTGTTACGCGGCCATCAATGCTCAAGGGTCGAAATGCTGTTGATGGTACTGTGGATTTAATCTTCATAGCTTTCGTAGTCTTCAGTTTTCCTTCTATACAAGGACATGAGCTCAAGAAAGAGAGATCGGATGATCAGATCTGCCCAACATTCCTCTCAATGAGATGACCAAATCACAAGCCGAAATGCTGCTGGATTCGATATCCAGATTCGATATTCGAACTCTTGCGATTTTTGTATTTTAAATAATCTATCTTAGAATTAAGGGAAATCAAAGGATGTAAATGAACTCAGTATGAATAAATACGATGATTGTTCTCCATATGCTCTCTCTGTTATGATCGAATAAGATAGTCTCCCAAATCAAATGCATTTGTTTCTTGTCAAAACAAAATGGCGACTCCGCTGGGGATCTTTATATCTTATTTAAGATTAACATTGAGAAGGTTACAGGAACTTTTGTCATAGTTTGGCATCGAAAGACGCCAAAATGGCGACTCTCAACGGGAACATCCTCCCCTTCATCCCTAAGATAGAATGTTTTATTACCACGATACTAATAATTTTATGTTTTGACTGAAGGTCAGACAAAACTGCAAATTACGATCAATGGCAAGCGCAACAAAGAAGACGAATTTCTATTTCACTGTGACCGGATTCGTGGTGGAATATGTAACGAATCAGCTTACAGGCCATAAAGCCTAATCTCCTACAAGCAAGAATGACAAACCCTAAGTTATGGCCGGAGTCATATCCGCTTCGCCACTGGCACAAGAAAATGACAATGACTGGATTCTCGTAGTATCTCGAAGAACAAGGACCCGAAATACAGTAACTGCCAAGATGAATTCATCTCCACATAAAATCAGGGGACCGATAACATGGAATGTTGCTAAAAATAATCCTGAACTCGCTCCCCCGGCTCTGTATCCAGGGATATCTCTTCCTTCTCTGACATCGCAAGATTTCCCAGCGCTACCTATTATGAAGACTCGATGGACGAGAAAAGAGAAAGGCAAATCACCGATGAATAATGCAGTTTTTGTTTCACCTCAAGATACATCTCAGCAAGAAATCTCACAGTCGGCCGAATTCTGCGGGAGTACAGAAGGTCTGAATGGAACCCCTCTCTCAATAAGTCCCATCATACCAAGATATTCTACTCCTGCGACTGCCTCCTCAGATAGTGTAGAAGCCACTGTGCACATGGCAGGAATCAGTTAAGGTCCCCTGTCAAATGTTGATGAACGTATGACTGAGATGGCCGAAGCTCAACGAATCTTAATGGAGGAGTGTCGAAGCCTTCGAGAAGCTTTGGCTACTCTTGTTCATAATGTGGCTCAAGCGACGGCCGCGCCAGTGGTGGCCCCTATGAATGAACAAGAGCAACAACCCGAGGGTTCATTGCCACATAGAGTAGGATCGCACGGATCTGCTCCGGCTGCTAGGGCAATAACACAAGAGGGAATGCGACAGATGGTTGCGAAAGTCGTTAGAGAGCGTGAACATATTGGGAGATTCTGATATAGAACACTGTATCCAAGAGAGATAGAAGATGTTCCCTTCCCAGTAAACTTCAAGCAACCAGATTTTCAAAAATTTAATGGAGAAGGGTTTCCATAGGAACATCTCGTACACTTCATCACTACCATGGGGAACTTCTCTACTGTTTCACAATACTGCTTACGGCTGTTCGGTGCTTCCTTGACTGGCAAAGCATTTCAATGGTATTCTAATCTGACACCGGAATCAATAAGAACTTGGGAATAGATGCAACACGCATTTATATCCAATTTCTTTTCATCAGAACGCGATGTTAGTGTTGTAGAATTGGTTTCTGTTAGACAGAGAAAACAAACCCATGGAGAAATTCATTGATAGGTGGAAGACTTTGGGGGTCTCATGCAGACAGTTGCCAGAAGAGAAAGAACAAGTAAACATGTGTTTAAATTCTATGGAGCCAGGAATTGCCTTCGGGCTCACAAGTGCCAATATAAAGACTTTTCGTGATCTCGCAACGAGAGCACATGCATTGGAGTTGATGGCCAGGAAAATGCCAGCATTTCAGATCAAGACAGAAAGAAGATGATCGAATAGATTAATGGTGAATACTGTTGATCAAGAAAAGAAAAAGAATACTTTCTATAATAAGTGAGAGACAAGAAAGAGGGAAGATATGGATCGATATAAAGATCGAATAAATGATAAGCGAACACGATCGTACGAGTATCCTAAAGAATATGATTTTGAAAAAGATGTCGTACCAATGATGGAACAACTACTGGCCGCCGGAACTATTCAATTACCTCAGCCAAGGTGTCCAGAAGAAGTCGAAATGACTAAAGACGAGATATTGCCATTATCATCGTTATGTTGGACATCCGATAGAAAATTGCTTTACTCTAAAAGATATGTTGCAGAGAATGATAAAACAAGGTGAGATAGTAATGAAAAAGGATGAGAAGAGAGACAAGAAAACGACTGTGAACGCGACATTCGTAGGAAATCCATTGAAGATGGGAAAAGATAAAGGGAAGGCTGTTGCGACAAGAGAATGGCCGGCAACGATGGATTCACTAAGAAACTCTCGTTGTGATGCACAATTTGTTGAATCATCGTCTAAAGAAGTTAGTAATGGTTTAACTTCTATTCGACAAGGAGAAGATGAACTAGTCAAAAAATTGATTAATCGATGGAGAATTCTGGGGGCATCACGTTTGCGACTGGTGAAATAAGAAAAAGAACAAATTAAGTTATGCATGGAATGCATAAATCTGAGTATTGCATAAGTCTCGTGGGTTCAAATATACAGACATTTCAAGATCTGATTGCAGAGGCTTGCAGTTTAGAAAGGATTATTACAAGAGTGTCTGACTTTTGTATAAACCACTTGATTCCGAATCTTAGGGGAAATTCAGCCGATATGACTGAAGAAGAAAGAAAAATGAAAGATCAACAGGACGGGCAAGAAAGATCTGATACAAGAAACATGGATGAACATATAGCCAAGAAAATAAAGAAAGAATTTGCATAGCTCGAGGGTCGTAGGAAGTATTCGTTCGAAGAAGATGATATACTTCCTATGCTAAACAAATTGTTGGCAGCAGAAAAGATCAAATTGCAATGGCTAAAACGTCCAAAGGAGATGAAGAAAATAAGTGAAGGTGATTATCGTTATTATCATCGTTTCCTCGGACATCGAACTGAGAATTGCTTCAGCTTAAAGAATAAATTGCAGAAAATGATTGATAAAGGCGAAATTGTCATAAGGAAAGTGTACGATATAAGAAAGGAAATAAGAATACACTGGCCTGATTAGTTCAAGGCTGGGGGCAATGATAATTTCGGACAATCCGTATGAGGTAATGCGGCATCAATATATTTGTTAAAGATTGCAACATCGTGATTTTGATTATGAAGATTATCAGAACAATACTTCCTAATCATAAGAGGGCATGACAAGTAGAAAGATGAAATGGTTGCAAAAGACAAAGTCATGTATTTCTCTCCGTGTGAATGAATAAAAGGCGCAAATTTACAAGCAAAGCTTCTCAAGCATATCAGACATATCAAGATTAAGTACATTGTCAACTATCGCTAAACGTCGATGATCGTCGCCAAGTGATGTTATCGCTAAGCGTCGATGATTATCGCCAAAATTAGCAACTATTGCTGTCGTCATCAATCGCTCATACAAACTCATCTTATTGAAATTGTTATCATCGCCAAGCTGATATACTATTTAAAAATATAACATGAATGTTGTCAGAACATTATCAGCAATGACGAAATATCAATTATCAATTCACCATTCATGGCAGTGGAATAAAACTATATGGCCAACCACATATAAAGTTGACGACATCGATGGTAGCTTATCATTTAAGGCAGCCTAGCCAAGCCCTATACGGCCAACTACACATAAGACCTATCATCATTGGTGCTATATATGTGTGTGTGTGTGTGTGTGTGTGTGTGTGTGTGTGTGTGTGTGTTATTCGGGCAGCAGTGAGAAGCCAATGGCCCTAAAAAGCTCATATAGGCCATCATATGCATACCCATGCGGGCAGCGGATGGAGCCAATGACTAAAAGCCTAAGTGGCCAAAAAGTTCACAACGGCCAGTCTCGTGTGAGACCAATGCCGCCTGTAGAGCTTCCGACAACGTCACGGGGAAGGATGAAAATACCCTCCCGTGAATGGGTTCGACCTTGCAGGCGAAGAAAAAGTGGGCCACAGTATGACCTCTATGGCTTTGACCATAGATAGGCCAACCATGCGTAAGACCCTCTAGATTCTTGGTTTGATTCTAGTAGAAATTCATGAGGAAGGGTTTTTAGCATACTCATTGATGGACTGACGACCTTGGATTTGGTACCTAAAGGTAGCCTTGCGCGCCCCGTGAACTCTAGAGAGTTACTGTGGCCAACCCTGTGCATAAATCCCACCGAGTTCACGGCCCCGGTAGCTTTATTGGGCCCCTCTGATGGATTGTGGTTTGTGAACTCCCCGGCCGCGATAAGTCCAGCGAACTCTAAAGAGTTACAGCGACCATTCGTGTAAGACCCGACTCCCACATAAGTCTAAGAAACTGTGCTTGCTCCACTACTCAAGAGCTTAAATTGTGTGAAAAAAGTTGTGTTCGGTCCAGTCTTTTCCAGTCCTGTCCAGTCTAGTTTAGTTTAGTCCAGTCAAGTGAAGTTTGGTCAGGTCATGTCCAGTCATGGTCGGTTAAAGTACACTAGCTCCATTATTCAAGAGCTTAAACTATGAGTAACATCAAAATGCTGCAAAAAAACATAATCATTTGTTTACTTGAAATATGCTCGAAGATGCAAATTGCCTGATATGATGACATAAGTCATGAAAATTTCATGCTTGGAATAAATAGACATACAAAATGTGTTTCTTTTGAAACAGGTACAAATTACGACAACATCAAGTCTGATCAAAATATTTGCTATTTTTTATTCTAAAGCCAAGTGCTTCAAAATATGTTTATTCTTCTGAAGAGGACGAGTCTTCAATGATAATATGTTTATTCTTCTGAGGTGGACGATGATGTCTTTCTGATGCCAAAGGAGTATTATCTCTTAAAATCTACAAAGGAGGAGGAGGATAGAATTGCAAAGAATCATTGTTTTCTGCAGGAAATGCATGGGTATTCTTCAAAGGCGTACCAAAGGTTATCCATCCCTCGAGAGTATCAGCAGGTTTTGTTTCAGAAATATTATCTGCATAAGAAATTTTTATGCAGAGTTGGCCTGGAGAGGGGGCACGATCTATTTCTTTGAAATATCCAATGCCTTGGTCTTTTTGGAAATCTCTTAAGCGAGGAGGAAGAATCCATACAGCATGATCTACAGGGTAACAATGTTCTACCAAGTACTATTGGTGAACCCACCATCGCATCCAGGAATAAGAAGCGCTAAAAGGGTAATTATAGCCGGGAATTATGAAGTGCGACCTGGTGCGAACATTAAAGAGTTGCTTCCATATCAGAGCCCAATTATACGGTCCGATGCCGTAACTTCTCATTGCTTTGGTAACAATATCACAAGTCTATGGGACAGTCTGATCAAATCCGAATTGGCGGGCAAATCTGCTGGGATAGTATGGTTCGCTGCAGAATACACTGCCTTCTCTCCAAGGAAGAGTGCTGGACCTGATGGAGACAAGGAATGAATGTTGGCCAAATGAAATAGAATCATCATCAACGACTGCCATGTTGTCAGGATAACTAGTGAAGGGGAATTGATAAAAGTCGATAGGACCATTACTTTCTATTTTTCTAGCGACCCATCCATTCGACCTTTTAATCATCTGTCTCAATTGATAATGTTGCAGAGGGAGGTGGTCAGGGTGATCAGGATGCGCATATGCTCCTTCGGAGTCAGCAAATGTCCAAGGAAAATATACTCCGAGCCAACCCACGAAGAAATGCCAGGGAGCACAGACAGGAAAAGATTCGGAAGAAGGATCTTTGGAGTCGGAGATAACGTCCCCGAAAACACGATACAAAGAACACAAGACCGGAGGAGCTAGTGAATATTTTTGGCCTTTCGCCATTGCGCCTGCGGCCACGAAGAAGGATGGCCTGATGATGCCTGTTTGTCCAGAATCTAGAAATATTACCAAGCTTAGCCAGTAAGCTAAGAAAGCAGCTAGTTCATAGGAAGAACTGTATTCAATAGTGTTCTTGCGAATGGTCTTGAGTTCTTGATGGTTATGGCCTACAAAGCTGTCAAGATGAAAATGCGATCATTAAAATCAAACCATACAAGATCGAAATTGAAAAAAAAAAAAAAACAGAAAGGAGAAAAATCTGCAGTTTTCGAGAAAAGTGAGCCAGCCATTTAAGAGAAGTAATGCGATCAGGGTGAGGGAAGTTAGCTAGTGCACTGAAGAGTTCAAGTGTGGTCTTTGAAATCTCGGATGTGCCTCCTCCCACGGATGCTAGAGCAAGTTTTCCATTAGAAGGCACATATGGATCAAAGATGTTGCCATGATGGGAACACCTGCTATGCAAAGAAGATCCCATAAAGTGATTCTCATTTCGCCTGAAGGAAGATGAAATGAGTTGGTAATTGGAGACCAATGGTTGAGGAAGCCCCTGAAGATAGTAGCATCCGTGTGAAAATGCTTTGACGTAGCTATGATTGCATCGGAAAGGTTGATCTGTTCTAGAATGGCAGTGTGTCTTTGAACGACAGCTCAAGCCCAAGTACTGTAGAAATTTCGAAGAGATAGGAGTCCTATTGCTGAGAATTTTTTTGTGTTCCAAGGTAATCTCTCAGAGAAGAAGTGCTGTTGGGCAGTTTTGAAATAGTGGGCAGGGAAAGGTTGCTGAGGATCGTGGCATGGATGCAAAAGTCTCATCTTATGAATTCTACCAGCTCTTTGACGGGGTCCGTTCTCTTTCAAATATCTTGTCAGAATTCTTGGTTCCTTCATGATCCAATTGTCTGCGGAAACAGATATTTCGTCAGTCAAATGGTTCACTGTGTAAGATTGACCAGTGGCGCTGCAGATTAATGGGAATAATGGTTAGTTTGTTGGTAAAGGGGTTGTGAAGTTCCAAAGTTTCTTCGTTCATCTCTACATATTTCCAAGAATGATGGAGAGGCTGTTTAGATCTTGAAGAAGATGGATGATTCTTTCTTTTCGAAGAGGAAGCTTGCGAGTGATGCATGTTTTTGGGCTAAGAGTTGTCAAGATGAAGAAGAAATTTTCAAGGGCAGGAGAAGGATTTCAAAATCCAAAAACTCTTAGACTTTGAGAGACTCTGAGAGGTGATTGCGCGCAGGTGTGCAAGAGGGATCAGTTGCGCGGTATTGCGCAAGTAGGGGAGAATAGCTTGGAAATCTTATGCAGGAATGCACAAGGACAAGATTGTTGCGTGGGGGTGTGCAAAGGTGGATTTGTTGAAAGGAAAAGGAGGTGTTGAGCGGAAAGAGGGAGAATTTCCGTAAGGAATAGAAGGAGCGAAAAATGAAGAGCCGGTTCTGGTATTTATAGGAGAAACTGGACCCAATTATGGGACCCGACTAGTTGTTGCGTGGACACACACGATGATGTTTTCAAGTGATTGATCCTATTTCTTTATCTAAGAAGGGATAAACAAAAAGGATCAAGGGGGCATCTGTTGAGGCATAAAATAAAGGACCAAGAGTGAATTAGAAAATGGGAAAATAAAAGAAAGAATCATGAAAAGCTGTGAAGAAAATGCGGGACGGAAAAATCATGGCATTGTGCCGACCCGCGCAAAGGGTGTCAGTTGCGCGGGTCCGCGCAGAGGCCTTTCTCAGAGGAGCGAGCTTGCACAAGTGGCAGGTTGATTTAGAAGATTAAGGCCTTTGTGCTAGACTGCGTAACACTATGGTGTTGCGCGGACCCGCGTAAAAGGTGTGAAATGTTGCATGGACAGGCTCAAATGAAGATCTGGGTATGCTGACGTGGACGGTTGAGATTTGATGAAAGGTGGGCCCATGGCATGGACTTCGAGGGTTTGCACGTGTGGGGGCCTATAAATACCCCACTCCCCCTCTCATTTGCACAGGTTGAAGATTTTGAAGAAGATTAGAGCTCCGGAGAAGAAGAGAAGACTGAAGGTATCAGAGGAAGAAGGAAGGAAAGAGAGAGGGCTTTGTGCCAAGCTGCGCAACAACATGCTGTTGCGCGACCATCAATGCTCAAGGGTTGAAATGCTGCTGAAATTATTGTGGATTTAATCTTCGTAGCTTTCGTAGTCTTCAGTTTTCCTTCTGTACAAAGACATGAGCTCAAGAAAGAGAGATCAGAGATGACCAAATCACAAGTTGAAATGCTGCCGGATTTGATATCCAGATTCGATATTCGAACTCTTGCAATTTTTGTATTTTAAATAATCTATCTTAGAATCAAGGGAAATCAAAGGATGTAAATGAACTCGATATGAATAAATATGATGATTGTTCTCCATACACTCTCTGTCATGATCGAATAAGATAGTCTCCCAAATCGAATTCATTTGTTTCTTGTCGAAACAGGAACATTCCTCCCTTCCTCTTTAAAGTAAACACTAAGGTGAACACTGTATACTTGCGTACATGGCCTACATGGCTCGCTTATCTTTTATGCCTTCAAGGGGATATCTCTATTGTTGCTTGATTCGCAGAAACTTTCAAGCATACCATCAAGAAATGACTTTCACTGCTCCGAAGAGATTCTTGTTCTTTCTTGTTAGATGATTTGTAATCTCTTACTTGAGCGGCTTGCTTCTCCTGTCCATTCACTCTACTAAAGCTTAAATTGCATGGAATAGTCTACCACGACACTCGTAAGCTTGTCGGAGCTATAGAATGAATGACTGTCCTGGGGGATTAGGACCAAATAAAAATTTATGCTAATTAATACAATTGCCTAACTTAAGCTAATTTAACATTTAAACTAAGGCAAATTAACACTAAGGCTTCTAAGCCAATAGTGGGTCCAATCACATAGACTGTAAAGCGTGAATAAATAAGCAACTAGTCTATAATTGATAGTGTACATGTGTGTGTGGGATGTGCTAACTATTCCAATCCTAGCATTTATCTAATCATGCATACATATAATTCAATTAAACAATCACATAAACGTAATTAGAAAAATGCTCAAATGACAATACCAAACACAAGCATGTATAGTGATTTGGTTTCCCTACTCTATACTCTCTTAGAGTGTACTGGTATTCACTATCGGAGGTTTTAAATCTGGTTCACCTCTAACCTTTACAATCCTACACAAGGACCTAGGTTTGCTAATTTAAAATCTCGGTAAGAGACTTTAATTGATTTTCTGTCGGCAAACTAATAACCTCAGTACTAGTCCAAGGACCTATATTTGCTCCCGCTGGAGGCTCCCACAGAGACTAACACGTACACACCCGTGCCCGGTGAATTCGGCCCAAAACAAAAATGTAGGTCCTACACAAGAACCTATCGAGTTTGGGTTACAGACTCTTATCCTCAATCTTACACAAGGAAAGAGAGTATGGACTCATACATGATACTTGTCGAATTGAGCCCATTTGACTGCTGTGCTTGAGGTGCTTCTTCAAAGCTCTCTCGTGCTTGAATTCGCTCATCAATTGCTCCCTCGATCTTTAATGTTGATGCTTGCCAGTGCTTCAGCTCCAAGATCAAACACCTTGCATACAATGCTCCACTAAGGTTACCAATGTGATGAGAGTTGGGTAGAATCTCCTATAACTAATGGAAAGTTGAATTCCTAAGGGATTCATCTTGATGAACACTCTATATGTTGATAGACATTAGGATTTGCCAATGGAATCAGTGTCTAAATTCTAGAGAGGGCTTGAGATCATGATCTTCTTATAGAGGGGCTTGAAATGCTCATTAGAGTGAAGAATCACTAAGAAGAGATCATGGATCCCATTGGGATAAAGCCGATAAGGTTTGGTAGATCTTGGAATGCACTAGGGTCTCTAAAATGCCAAAATTAATTATTTGCACAAAGATCCGAATGTCATATTTATAAATAAAAGTCCCAATGGATCTATAATGGCTAGCCTTTGTTGATTGATCGAAGTTGGCCGAAATAGTCCAGTGAACTCGCTAGACTGTTTTGGCCAGGTTCAATTGATCAAGATCGTTCGTGGAAGTCTAGATTGCTTGATCGATCAATTGAACTCATTTATGAGTTGGTTGGTTTGTGCATTTTGTTTTCCAACAACTCGGGACCTCTATAGCCAATCTAAGCATGATCTTTAAGGGCTCCTAAGGCTATGAGATGATCAATTAAATGTTTACCTATTGGGGCATGATCATCTAGAGGTTTATGTTGTTTTTAGTCAAGGGTTAAGGTCACCAAGGCACCTCATATACATGTTCTTCACTTCCTTGATGCTCCAGTCTTCATTTGTCTTCGGTCTTCAGCTTCCAAGGGCTCAACCGACTCCTTGACACACCGATGCACGTGATTTGACAAACAAGGTGCACAAATAAGTGCACTAACAAAGCCAAGGCCACATCAATGGACAAGGCTGCCATGAGGGCTTGTGTCGCCTCTATGGCCACGCCATTGTTGTTAGGGCAACCACGCAGGCCAAGGTTGCCTCCATGGCCAAGGGCGCTATTCAGGCTAGCGCCGTGTCAATGATCAAGCCCACCTCTCACTCTAAGTTAGTTGTGCAGGCTAAGGCATGCGCCACGACCAAGGTTGTGATTTTTGCTGAAGCCCTGCAAATGTTTTCTTTCGGGCCAAGGCTGCCCCAACAACCAATGTTGACATAGCGTTTTTTGGACTAATTTCGGTTGCCTCTAGAACACAATCAACTAGCTCTAAAAGGCATGCCCTGTTGCTTATAGCAGTACCACAGGTGAAGTTACTTCCGTCACCGCTTGCCTCGTCTGGTTCACCCTTAACAATGTGCTCCGCGCACCGAGGGCCCTGTCAGTAGAAAATTGGCTTATGCTTTTCCTACCAAGGTGCCCTTGCTGATATCTTGACAATTGGCCTTCTAGAGTCAGCCACGCTTCAAGCTTTCTAGAAAAGAGTTTCCACCGCTCTCCTCTAAAAGCTCTTTAACATCCACCACCTCATGCGGTTCCCTTAGGTCGAGCTACACCACCTCTTCTTCTAGACGGACCTTGCTTAAGCTGGCCTTCTCTACACCAATCAGTTCTTCCGCTCATCTACAGACAAATTCCATCATGACAAGAACAAAAGGATTCGATTCTCCCTCTTGAGAGTACCAGATGATGAGCCTTCGAAGGGAGAGCGCTGAGATGAAAGAGAGGCTTGACATGATCATGACTGTTCTTGCTAACAAGAACAGACAGGGCAATCTTTCTCCCGTTGAGGCACAAATGCCCAAGCAACCCCTAGAAGGGCAATCTAATGATGAACAACAACCTCAAAGCAACCCTCTGCCACAGTGGTAGGTTCCATGAATTGGGTCCTATGCATCCGCTTAACTCCCTCCTCCCCTGTGTCGAGGAGCGATCTTTGACAACTGGTGGCTGATATGCTCTACCAAGTGTGAGCATGGGGTGTGAACGAAGTTTGTCTTTAGGATACTACACACAAGAAGTGGATACATTTGCTTTTCCGACCAACTTCAAACACCCTACTTTCAATAAGTTTGATCGTTCTTGATGGTGATGGGGAACTTGTCCTGTGGGCTATAGTATTGCTTGCAACTCTTTGGCACTTTCCTCATGGGGGAATTATTCAAATGGTACCACACCAAGCTTGCCTCAAATTCTGTGCAGTCATGGGACCATATGCGAGAGCTCTTCTTGGCTAACTTCTCATCGCAATGAGATATTAGTTTGACTGATTTTACGTTAACCAGGCAATAGAGCGATGAGCCAGTGCAATAGCTCATCTCCCAATTAGGGTTGTCAATGGGCTGAGCCTGAGGTTGGTCTTGGCTTGGATTTTGAACTGCTTTGGGCCGGGCCGTCGGGCCGACCCTATTCAAAATTCTGATTTTGCAGGCCCAAGCCTGGCCCATTGACACCCCTACTCCCAATGTAGAAGCCTCAACCTTTCATGTTAGCAACTACCTTCTAAGTCCCAACAGGTCAAGTTATGTTAGTACAACATGTCTAGGAACATAGCCTACGCATGGGCCAACTCACCCATACTAACATCCAAGCAAGGTTGGCCAACCCAGCAAGTTGACTCATGACTTGCCGAAGTCAACTTTTTAATTTTTTTCGCCACACCGAGTTTAATGGTGTGGACTCAATGTGGGTGAAAATCAGACATGATTGGACGAATTTTCTTGAGTTTCTCCCCATGCTCAGTGACTTGAATGAGTCCCTAAACCCGGGCGAGTCGTGACCCTTCTTCTCCTCTCCTCCTGATGCTCCTTCTCTTCTTCCTCCTTCCCTCTTCCTTCTTTCTTCCTCCTGCTTTGTGTTGTTGTGGATACTATTGAGTGATGTTCTAATTCAAACCCTAACTAGGGGAAAACTTTGATACTGATATATATGCACTAAGAAATTGCATCCATGGCACATGTTCGAAGTCAAATTTAACGGAAGATGTTGGAAGTCTATTGTAAATAGGACTTTTTAAGTCGATTATGTGTCGTAGTATTTTGTTCAAGGGAAGATGTTGGAAGTCTATTGTAAATAGGACTTTTTAAGTTGATTATGTGTCGTAATATTTTGTCATTCTTTTGGGATCTAAAATATGTTGCATGTTGATATGGCAATAGAGTTGGTGGTCTCTAGTTAGGATAGAGTCCAATCCAATGGTGATATGTAGTCACAGTGGTATAGGTGTCTTGTGTAAATAGAGATGTTCTCTTGCTTTGGTACATGTGTAATGGTGAGTCTTTTAATTGGAGTTTTGTACGCAGTGATATCACATACGTGAGTTCTCTATGAGATTATGAGAATGCCCATTAAATCTTTCAAAATTCCATATCCATTGTGATTGTAGATCTTTGTGATACATGTATTTTGGTACGTGAAAGTGGGCCATCAAGTGGATTTAAGCATTGGGTCCAAGAGGGCTCCATAACCTCATAAACTTGTAAGCAATTGAGCTTTTGAGTAATACAAGTCTTCTAATGTGGCGAGATGTAGAGAAAGAGGTGATCACGGTCTTCTTCTCAAGCGAAGCCCTCGAATCCACACACAAAGAGAAAAGCTCTAAAAATGGAAAATAAAATTTATGCTATTGATGAAAGTGTTGCGTACAATGCTTATATAAGTAAAAGAAACCCTAGGCCCTAATTTGACTCAAAATAGGAAACTTTCTCAAATAGTTAGAATTACTAAAAACAATACAAAATGTCTACCAAAACTTGTAAGCAACCCTTACATGAGTAAAACAAAGACTCTAGGCCACAACCATACTCTTAAACCCTAAAAATAGAAAACAATAGAACTTACTAAAAATAGTAAGTTTTAACAAAGACTTTTGGCCCTCCATTGAGTTGTCCTCTACCCATCCTACATCATCTTCACTCTCCCTGGTGCTTTCCTTCCAAGTTAACTCGTTCATGTTCAGTCTTACCTAACATTTGTGTGGTGGGTGGGCTCGTCCATAGAGGGGTTGTGAGTATGAGTGTGAGAAATGGTCTAGCAATGGGCCTGGCTTGAGCCAAGCCAAAATCAATCTTTTGAGTAGACCTGGCCCAACAAGTTCAAAATCTGGGTCCAAGTCAACCCTAGGCCTGCCGACCATAGGTTTGTTGGACTCCTATGGAAGTTCACTACCATTTTAAAAATGGGAGTGACTTCCACGATATGCATGGTCTAATTGTAGGCTGATCCATACCATCTAAATGGTGGGCCTAATTTTGGATGGAGCGTAGCGTAAAAACTATATTGAGAAGATATTTACCATATGAATTTTCCATTGGAGTTTGGTCCAGTCACTTTATTTACTTCTAACAATCAAGTTGATAGTCATTGATTGGATAGTTAAGATTGCTCATTGATGAGACATGCTCTACAGCCAACCATGTGCATGGTTGTACATGACCGCCACACGTGCGAGGAGAGAAGAAAGTGCTTTGTAAGTGTTTCTAGCAGTGGGGAGAGGAAGCGGTTTCTAAAAATTTGTTTCTTTTGGTAGAGAAATTTTCTTTGGCCCTATTTGGTTACCGCTTAAAAATTAGTTCGTATCTCATTTTAGTTAATAGTTTGGATGGATGGATGGCACAAGTGCTACAAGTATTTATGGACATGTCATAACTAGTGTTCGAAGTATCGGTTTTGCTACAAGTTTCACTAGCTGGGGATATGGAAACAATATTGATATTGCTAATAACCCGAAATGCGGGGTATCATTAGGGAAACATGGGGAAAAGGGTGGATTTTTTTAGTGAAACTTCAGGAGATGCTAAAATACAAATATTTGCATGTATAAGAATAAAAAAATTGCAAAAAAAGAAGCATCCATAACAAGTTTCCATTTAATGGGGGTCTAAAAGCATGTGTTGTCGTAAGAAACCAGTCCAACCATCCCATTTATCCATCCAACCATTCAACCTTCCATCCAAACATCTATTGATATTTCAGAATATTGACAACATGTAAATATTTAGCGAAGAAATCGTCAACAATTGGAAGGGAAATGAAAGACCGTGTTGTGATAATGATAATATGATGATATGATCGATATTATCGTCGACAATTTGAACACTGCACATTATGTGCCTATAAAAAAAAAATTGAAATGGAAATTTTTTTTTAATAAACAGATTTTTGGCGATATCGATACATTAGCAATACTATTGAAATATCATCAATATATTGGCGATACAAGCGACACCTAAATATTGGCGATATCGATACATTGGTGATACAAGCAATACTTGGAATTTACACAGTCGAAAATATTGGCGATACATTGGCGGTATTTAGATGCATATCGCCTATACCTGGAATTTCTGAGACTACTAGAGTTATCGGTATCGCCGAGCTGGAGATACAGATAATATCGGGATACTCTGAACAATGGTCATAACAAGCGCATGGGATATCCGATGGGCTCATGCCCATGGTCAGAGACTAACCTAGGTTTGGATAGACCTCTTCTTCTACTGGAGTGATGAGTTAGTCATAAACAGAATGATGCATAGTCCTGAATTTTAGGTCCAATCAATGAATGGGCCAGGTCCTTATCTCATTTTAGGCCTAATCAATAAACATGCCAACCACACCCTGTTTTGAAGCGGGCCTATTTCTACTCCTATTGATGAAGATCATATAAAGAGGGATGATGGACAAGAGGGATGATGGGAAAGATTCTACCACTCCCCAGTCCCCACCCCACCTCAATGAAAAGGACTTTTCAAACTCCCTATGCAAGACACATTCATACTAGCCTATTGCTATTTGAGGGATGCTAAGTTATAGCTGTTATTTACAGCTTTGCAATTTTTAGGGGTCCTTGTTTTTATTGGTATTTCTATTATTAGGAGCAGCAGTTGGCATGAAACACGTATATAGCATTCTATGGTAAGATTTGAATGTATGGAATTCAAGAGGGCTACTTGAACATTATTTTGTTTTTCATTCTATTAAAATGATATTGCAAGGTCTCTTCTATAGTTCATATTTATTAGTGTTGTCTCCACTGTGTTTGAGTTTGGAGATTCTTGTCTTGGGTGGTCCATTAAGCGGGCCATCAAGTGGTCCAAGCAGTGGGTCCAAAGGGCCATCAAGTAGTATCGGAAGTTATGGTGAAGAAGTTTCTTGGTGAGAAAGAGCCTAGGTGAAAGGAAGTGTTTAGCAGAGTTTGGCACGTGTGCTTGACGGTTTTGGTGCGTATCATTGGCAATTTAATCTAGTCTTTTTTTAGTCATTCTTGGTGTGCATCTTAGATCGATAGATTTGTAGGTCTCTTTTTGGAAAGTTAAGATTTGATAGTTGCGGGTTCTATAAAAATGATATTTGAGATGATATCTTTTTGGAAGTATTAATCGTGTTTATTTTTGTAACAATGGAAAAGCTGACTCTAACAAAGTACGTGACTTGGAGAACCAAAGTACATGTGTATCTCCAAGGTTATGGAATATGGAAAATTATTGATGGAAATGAGGTGAAGATGCCAAGAAATGATTGATCAATTATGACTTAGAAAGGAAATTTGAGAAAGCATTAGCGGTTGTATCAATAAGTTTGGACACAGGTAGAGAATTTAGTTTATTCATCTCAAGTTTGGAAAAAAAAGTTTGAAGAATTTTCTTACAAAAGTGATGAAAATAAGTGCTCATGGACTACTGGATTGGTGATTTTGAATCAGATGAATTTCGCGAGGAGGAAATTACCAAGCTCAAGCATGAAGATGAGATTGATGAACTTAATGATATTGAAAGTGAAGTCAGGATGATGACATCAAAAATTCTATTTTCTTTTATAAATATGGGAAAATGAAGAATATTAAAAATGGTAGTTGGTCGAAGAAAATTTCAAAGATAGAAATGGATTCCACGATCTTAACATCTTAAAAGTGTGTTTCACTAAGTTAAAATTCACGGATTTTAATTTCTTAAATTTGTATCACATCAATTTTGACGAGATGGAGTGTGTCTCTCATACAGAATTTCATGAATGGAGAGAAGGATGAGAAAGAAGTATTTTACTCAACTGGAAAAACTCTATGGATGCATAGGAAGCGATAAACTATTTTGTGTGTGAATGCATTAATAGAACAGTGTCTTAAAATATCAGTAAGAGATGGAATTTGAAAAATTCAAAATTCAAAATTTATTGGTGAAGGTGAAAAAGCGAAAGTATTCAAAGATGAAGATATGGAGGATATGCTTATTATTCAAGGTTGAAGGTCAAGATGAAGCACGTAAGGTTCAAATTTTGGTACGAAATGCATTGGATACAAATAACAAGATCAGATATAGTTCACACATCAGTCCAGATGGCAATGTTAGTCTCTCAATTGATATGATTCTGAAGTCGAGATCTTATTTTGCAAGTCCAAAGATGAAGATGTGGATAAGTTTTTAAGATCATTGATAGTTAAAGGTCTTACAAGATTGAAGACAAAAAAGTGGATGTCAGCTTTTGGAAAGTCTAATTTAAGAGGATGTTGGAAGTCCAATGTAAATAGGATTTTCGAACTCGGTAGGCCAAGCCACATGCGTGGAAGCCTATTGTTATATTTTAGGGATGCTAGATTATAGAAGTTGTTATTTACAGCTTTGCAATTGTTAGGAGTCGTTTTAATAGCCATTTCTATTATTAGGATCAGCAGTTGGCATGAAACATGTATGTAATATTCTGTGTAAGAGTTTAACCTATGGAATTCAAGAGGATTAATTAAAACGTGAGTTCGATTTTTTATTCTCTTAAAATAATATTGTAACCTCTCTTCTATTGTTCATGTTTCTAAGTATTGTCTATTCGGTAGTTTGAGTTTGGAGATTCTTGTGTTGAGTGGTTCATTGCTGGCCATCAAGTGGTCCAAGCATCGGGTCAGAAGGGCCATCAGGCCGTCCATCTCTTTTAAATCAGGGCCATATAAAGAAGATGGCTACAAAAAAAAAAAAGAGGTCCAAGTTTACACATTCAACATGAGAAGTCCGATGTTTGCCCACATGCATGCAGAAATCCCACACGTGCCCTGTGCAAGCTCAAGTCTATTAGCCTTTTTATGCATCAGAGATCCTAGAAAGTATCAGAAACAGTTGTTGTTATAGATTGAAAACCTCTTTGTTTGTACTAGGGACCTTATAACAGGTGGACCCACACAGTTTAGTGATCTTGACCATGCTGCTGTTGGGCAGGCCTAGAGTGGATGGACCACTCTGTGAAAATTTGTAGGGGTGAAGATCTCTTTCTTTGGTGAACCATTGCCAATTCACTCATTCAAGTCCACAAAATTCAAAGGTTAGGAATGCCATGTCCCAGTTTTCTCCTGCTTGGTTACTCCAAGAACATCCAAGTGTACTCTCTTGCCTAATATTCTGGCCTGCACTTTGCCACACACGTGTTGTGTTGGGGATCGTATGCCTGCATGATTTGAATCCTATGCACTTTTAAGACGACATCCAGGACAAGAAAGTGAGGAATTTCACACATGGCAACTACAATGACTCAATTGTGCCTTTTTGTACGCATCCATTAGTTCCGCTAGTTATGGATAATCTATCATGAATGGACGACTGACCTCATTGTTTCTATATAGCCATCTGGATATGAGACCTACTTGATTGATGGTTTGGATCTAGTGCCTTGTGCCATGTTTCCACGTGTATGTTGTGTGGATCACCAAAGTGCCAACGTGTACATTACATGGTCCTCGGGTTGAAGTATGCCAATCTAATTTGATTTCGGGGTGGGCTTGGGTCGAGCAAATTCGAGTCGGGATAGGTCTGATTGGAATAGTCAAATGTAGTTTGGGTGGAGTGTAGAGGAATTTGGGTCAGGTTGGGTCCACTCGAGGCCGGGTTGACCCCCCAACATAACCCAACTGGCCTGGTTTGGCTGCGAGCCAGTGTTTGTTACACAGCTCTCACTGTTCAGATCGTTGTGGAATGAAATCCGCAACTTTCAATCGTCAAGTGGCCCGTAATTTTTATATAACCAGTCAACTGATGGGAAAAACTGACTCAAATTCCCACGTTCCTCGCTTGTAGTAGATTGCCCTGTTTCATGTTCAAGCCATCTATATCTAAGAACACTTTGATCAGGAAATCCCGGTAGTCATTCGATGGCTATGAGATGGATAGTTACCAGTACAGTAGTTTAGTTGTACAATTTTTGAAGAGGTTTTTTTTTTTTTTCCACTGTGTATCTCACTTTTTACCCTCCGCCTTTTCTATGCATCCCAAACTTTACTTTCCCAAACTAATACCCTACTGTACGGATACACTATTTGTGGACGAAAATATCCTTCTTTATGGGTTGTGTTCCTTTCACTCAATTATACCCAAAAAATGTAAGAACGCATTTTCTTTTCACCCATATTCTTTCTAAAATCTCCATTGAATCTCCATATATTATCATTCTACATTCATCATCTTCCATCTTGCCCAGGACTACGTTCATTGCCTCAAATTGGATGCATCGATAAACGTGAAATCTTGAAGGGTTTTCTTTTTCTTCATTTTGTTTTTTCAAGGAAGGATGAAAATGGTGCATTGATCGAAGAAGCAACGCATGGGAAGAAGACGAAAATTTTGTGAAAATTTGTATTTTGTTGTTAATAATATCTTGTATAAAATTCATGTTGAATGAAGATTTGTTCGTGAATTGTGAATTAATTTAATTATGGATGGTGATTTGTTTGTGAATTGTTATGATTTTACTAAGTTCTCGATGAAATTGACCGAGAACTTCATGAAATTGACTGATAATTTTATGAAATTGATCGAGAACTTCATGAACTTGACCGAGAACTTTGTGAAATTGATTGAGAACTGAGTTAAATTGACTGAGAACTTCATGAAAATGACTGTGAACTTTAGTAAATTTCATGAAGTTCAATTTCACGAAGTTCTCGGTAAATTTCATGAAGTTCTTATTCAATTTCACTTAGTTGTTGGTCAATTTCATGGAGTTCTCGGTCATTTTCATGATGTTCTCGGTAAATTTCATGAAGTTATCGGTCAATTTTTCTCGATCAATTTCATTAAGTTCTCGGTTAATTTCATGAAGTTCTTGATCAATTTCATGAAGTTCTTAGTCATTTTCATGACGTTTTCGGTTAATTTCATGAAGTTCTCGGTTAATTTCACTCAGTTCTCGGTCAATTTTAAGAAGTTCTAGGTTAATTTCATGAGTTTTCAATCAATTTCATGAAGTTCTAGGTTAATTTCATGAAGTTCTCGATCATTTTCATTAATTTCTCGGTCGTTTTCACTCAGTTCTTGGTCATTTTCATTCATTTCTCGGTCAATTTTACTTAGTTCTCGGTCCTTTTTACGAACTTCTTGGTCATTTTCATTGAGTTCTCGGTCAATTTCATGAAGTTCCCGGTCAATTCAATGAAGTTCTTGGTCAATTTTATTAAGTTCTCGGTTAATTTGACGAGGTTCTTGATCAATTTCACTCAGTTCTCGATCAATTCCAATAAGCTCTCGGTAAATTTCATTAAGTTTTTCATGAAATTCTTGGTCAATTTCACTAAGTTCTTGGTCAATTTCATGAAGTTCTCGGTTAATTTCTTTAAGTTCTCGGTGATTTTCACTCAGTTCTTAGTCAATTTATGCAAGTTCTTAGTCAATTTAAGTGAGTTATCGGTCAATTTCATGCAGTTCTTGGTCAATTTCATGCAATTCTCGGTCAATTTCACTCAGTTCTTGGTTAATTTCATTAAGTTCTCGGTGAATTCCATGAAGTTCTCGTTCAATTTCATGAAGTTCTTGTTCAATTTCATCAAGTTCTCGGTCAATTGCACTCATTTCTCGGTTAATTTTACTCAGTTCTTGGTCATTTTCACGAAGTTCTCGGTCATTTTCACTTAGTTCTTGTTCAATTTCATGAAGTTCTCGGTCAATTTCACTTAGTTCTCGTTCAATTTCATGAAGTTCTCGGTCAATTTCATTAAGTTCTTGGTCCATTTGAGGAGGTTCTCGATCAATTTCACTCAGTTCTTGGTCAATTCCATGAAATTCTCGGTCAATTTTATCAAGTTCTTTGTCAATTTCATGAGATTCTTGGTCAATTTCACTTAGTTCTCGGTCAATTTTTCTAAGTTCTCGGTTAATTTCATTAAGTTCTCGGTGATTTCCAATCAATTTTCAGTCAATTTCTGCAAGTTCTTAGTCAATTTCTATAAGTTCTCGGTCAATTTTCGCAAGTTCTTGGTTAATTTAAGCGAGTTCTCGGTCAATTTCATGCAGTTCTCGATCAATTTCACTCAGTTCTTAGTTAATTTCATTAAGTTCTTGGTGAATTTCACGATGTTCTCGTTTAATTTCATTAAGTTCTCGGTCAATTTCATGAAGTCCTTGGCCAATTTCACGAAGTCCTCGGTCAATTTCATCAAGTTGTCGGTCAATTTTACGCAGTTCTCGATTAATTTCATGAAGTTCTCGTTCAATTTCACGCAGTATTGTTTAATTTCACTCAAGTCTCGGTCAATTTCAAGAAGTCCTCAGTCCATTTCACTCAGTTCTCGGTCAATTTCCGTAAGTTCTTTGTCAATTTAAGCGAGTTCTCAGTCAATTTCACTCAGTTCTCGTTCAATTTCACTCAGTTCTCGTTCAATTTCACAAAGTTCTTGTTCAATTTCACGAAGTTCTCATTCCATTTCACGAGTTCTTGGTCATTTTCACGTAGTACTCGGTCAATTTCATGAAGTTTTCGTTCAATTTCATGAGGTTCTCGGTCAATTTTATGAAGTTCTCATTCAATTTCACAAGGTTCTCGGTTAATTTTATGAAGTTCTCGTTCAATTTCACGAAATTCTCAGTTGATTTGATGAAGTTCTTGATCAATTTTCGGGCTATACGACCAGTTCAAATGATATCGAAGTTAAATGGGCCTGAAAATGACTTATTTATTATATGTACAACATTCATCCATTTGTAGAGATCATTTTAGAGCACGAGCAAAAAAATGAATCATATCCAAAGCTCAAATGGACCACACCAGAAATAGCACTGGGGATAATGATTTTCATCGTTAAAACATTTGAAGGTCTCACCATAATGTTAATTTTCCATCCAATTTGTTGATAAGGTCAAGAAGACTGATGAACAGGAAAAACAAATATCATATTGATCCAAAACTTCTGTGACCCCAAAAGAGTTTCAATGGTAGACGTTCAATCCCCTACTACTTTTTGTAGAGTGGTCCACTTGATCTTTAAATCTGTCTTATTATTCGGCTCAAGCCTTACAAGGAGCTCGCCAAATGGATGGATAGTTTGGATATAGCATATACCTCATGATGGGACCAACAGAACTTGATGGCGTCAATACACCATGAACATGGCGATGGACATGGTAGTGGGTGGCGGCACCATCGCAGAATGATCCAGGGGGTAGCGGCACCACTGTCGGACTTGGGGTATTTTGGTCTCGCGACACTGCTGTTGTACAACAGGGTATTAGTTTGGAAAAGTAAAGTTTGGGTTGCACGAAAAAGGTGGGTAAAAAGTAGAGGTGTACATGAGTTGAACAGAGTCGAGCTTGGCACAGCTCGACTCGTCTCGACCACTAGCTGACCTCAACTCGAACTCGGCTTGGCTTGATCCTCGAGCCTGACTAGCCAGCTTGGCTCAGTTCGGTCAGCAGCTCGGGCTAGTTCGAGCCGAGTTCGCCTGTGCAGCATTTTCACAAACACATGGATTGCACCTTCAAATTCTCATTGTATGTAAAACACCAGCAATGGTTTTATAGGTATTTCAACACCTTGTAGGCAACGTCAAAATCAAGCAAAAGGAGTATTTGTTTGATGAAACATACCTTCCTTGCCACATGCCGACGCTTTATTAAGTCATTTCATTAAACACTTTATGAGCAACATCAATATCAAAATAACCAAGTCACATAACTGGTTCGGTCCAAGTTCAATTTGAGTTGGGTTCGATCCGAGTCGAGTCGAGTCGGTTCAAAATTTTTTCAAGCTCAAAATATCAGCTTGACTCGGCTCAAACTCAGTTTCAAACTGAGTCGAATTGAGCTTTTTCAAGTTGAGTCGAGCAAGCTAACTGAGCTAACTCGGTTGCGTACAGCCCTAGTAAAAAGTGGGATATACAGTCGAAAAAGGAGGACGCTGTTTGGGTACAACCCCCCCGCCTGTCCCAGCTCGGCATGGGCAAGAGATCTGAGTGGCCACCGTGATGTATGGGTTTTATCCACACTGTCCATCCATTTTGCCATTTTATTTTAGGGTATAAGCCAAAAAAAAATGAGGCAAATCCAAGGCTCAAGTTGACCACACTGGAGATTAAAAGCCTGCCATCCAAAACTTCTTTGGGGCCGCACAAGTTTTGGATCAAGTTGGTGATTGTTTTTTCCCCTCCATCCAGGTCTACGTGACCTTATGAATGTCAAATAAACATCATAGTAGCCCAATGAAGGTTTCAACGGTGGGCGTCATTTTCATTATCACCGCTGCTTCCTGTGGTGTGGTCCACTTGAACTTTGGATCTGTATCATTTTTGGGATTATACCCTAAAATGATAGGGAAAAATGGATGGATGGCATGGATAAAACCCATACATCACGGCGGGCTCCTCGGAGCCCCTTCCTGTGCTGAGCTTGGGCCAGGTGGGGGCTAGTACCCAGTCTGCGTCCAATGAAGGAAAAACCGTTGGTTTGATACTGTTTCTCAGTGTATGTCTTTGGTTATGCTCAATGCAGATTTTGGTCAGTGATTTGAACGGCACACATCCATGCCATGTGTACAGTCGGAGAATCATCACTGTTTCCTAAAATGGTGGTGAACTATCAAAGCCCATTATGAATGAGGTAGATCCGTACCAAGCTCATCAATATGGATGAGGTCTAGGGCTATCACTGGGTTGGGTCCTATAGAACCGAATCCAACTGGGTTCGGTTACCCCTGGGGTTCATGGATCTCGATATAGAGTTTGTTTTGGGTCTCAATACATGGCTCAGTGGTAGAGGCCAGACGTTTCAACATTGAGGTTGAGTTCGAGTTCCCATGTGAGGTACGTGTGTGTGTGTGTGTAAACCATACTTGGGCCCATCGCTTGTGCCACTTTTAACACATGCATGATGCGTAATCGGTATCTCTTATGATTAGGAAATCGGCCCCACATATATGCTCCACATCCTAATGTAAAATGATCATCCAAAGATTCACTCCATCGAGAGTCATATCGATGGGCCCACTGATTGGACTGATATATATAGCCGAATGCGCAGCTACGCACCAGTTCCCACGGAACTCATGCGATGCAAAGGTGCGCACATGCGTGGTGCGCAGGTGAGCATGACTCTATATATATAATATTTATATTTACACCCCCACACACTCCAGCACCTGCACCACAATGGATGGTCGAACTCATGACCTCATGTTGAAACCCTTGCGGTATACTCAGGCATGACAATAGTTGTATCAACGTGTCTCAGTGTGTATAGCAAGCCTCCTATCAATCAGTAGGGGTAAATTACTGTGTAAGAAGCATATAGCTGAAAATATATCCGGCTATAATGGGGAAATTTTTTATTCTTCCAATTCAGTTCTTCTCTCCATATTGTATTTTCCCCCTTGATACTGTCCCAATCTAATACAAATGCAGAAATAAAATGACCTTTCCCGAATAGATTTCTTCCAATAAATGAAATATGGGAGATCGATGAGTACTAATTGAAAAGAAAGAAAGATGCTTTTACCATGCTTCGATTTGGAAGGAAGAGCAGCTTAGTCATGTAAAGCTTGAAAAGATGGCACGCATGCATACAAACTAACTTGACCCGACCCAATTTTAACCGGGTCCAAGTTGATGGTCCCGAACCTAACACGGTTTCTTAACATGTCTAAAACAAAAGAGATCTATGCTCGAGCCGGGCAGGTAAGCGTTTACACTCGCTTCTGGCACACCTATATGGATCATTGAGATGGTGCCATGTGTCGGCACTACGCGCCTAATAATAATGAAATCTTACTCATGCTTGAGCATATCTTTTGCCCCACTTCATTCGGAGACATGCCATCTGCCAAATGCAGAGTGGTGCAGAACTGTACGCATGTCTGCAGATAAAATAGAGCAATGAAAGACACGTAGCCCTAATACATGTGGCACGTGTGACTAAGGCAATGTGCTCGAATCTTATCACAATTCCGGATATGCTCGGCAAGGCTTTGCCACACAATCCTTTCGAAATGTGAGATCCTCCAAGAGATAATTGGTGCTCTCCTGGCGATTATGAAAATTTGAGTCTAGCAAGACTAATCCCATAAGATCTACGGATCCTAGTTGTCATGCTAGCAAGAGATCTAAAAATGATTTCTGACTTCTAAAGATATCTTTGGCCAAGTTGGGATGACCAGAGAACAATGCACGTCGTGACCGTCTAGAATCTTGGATTAGCAAGGAAACCTGACGAGGGTTTTGTCATCTCCAAAATCTGTAAAAGGAGCATGTGATGAAGAGCACTAGGCCCATGCCTAACACAATATATCTACACAGCGCAACGTTGTCTTTATCTTAATTTTTAGTTCATGCACTTTTGTCCAGCCACTCTGCAGAATGTTTGATGTTTAAGTCAGCTTAGATCGCTACTGTCCAACGCCATTGTTGTAATACATTAGGAGTAATATAAATATCCACAACCTTCCATTGTTGGATCCCCGATCAACCGAGCCCTTAATTGGAAGATCAAACCATGTTCACATTTTGCTGACCAATCCGCCTCGATTATTTGTCCAACAGGCGATCGTAGGCATTTATCTTTCATTTATTTCTCTATTTTATTTTGTTCATTTGTTGATTATACTGAGCATCAAATATACACATTAATAAAATCAACATTTTCAACCCATTTTGTTTTAAATTTTTTCATCTTCGTTCCATTGAGAAATGCAAAGTTGCAACCATTGGTGAAAGAAAAGTTCTTAACACAAGGAAAAAAAGATCCATTCAGAAGGAATAACACTATCCTTTTAAAATTGCCTAATCGCAGTAACCGTTAGTGGTTGAGTGCTTGAATTCGGTCTTAATCAATCTATCTCAACGCGTGAGGTGGGGGGTCGAGTACGACTCTAACATGCTCGCACCATCATACTCATACACGTTAACCAAATATAACCCACTGCTAACATGTGTGGCCTCATGTTTGATTGAATTGCACAAACATTATTTTTTTGTCTGGTGGGACACAATGGACTACCTTTAGTATTTCTCAATAGAATAAGATGCCGCCTGGATAAAAATGGTTCATTCTATTTCTAACACTGCGGAAGGCCTATAAGACTAAGGTCAGTAGTTTAAGCCTGTCAACGTGGATGCAGGACCCTCTTCTCAGTTGACCTTTAGTGAGTTTGCTACACACTTTCTTTGGTTGGAAGGTTACTTATAGAAAATCACTGAGGGTACCAGGACACAAGATGAGGGTTAGCAGTACGAGCCTATCGATGTGGATGTTGGACTCTCTTCTCAGCTACTCTTCGATGAGGTTGTTGTGTACTTTCTTTGGTTGGAAGAATACCTATAGAAAATTGCCAAGGGTACTAGGACACAAGTAGAGATCTTCGATAGATCAGTCGATAGTTTCTTTGGGAGACTTTCGGTGAACATGAATAACAAGAATGCCCCCAGTCCCTCAGTGGAACTGGAAGTAAAATGACTGGCAAAGCCCTATATAAGGGCTAGTTGGATCGAACCCCAAGGCTATCCTATAACACCACTACCAATGGCAAGGAGAAATGCCAGAGCGGCCAACTGGAATACTGTCGAGTGTCAAATATTGCATATTTTCTCCTGTTTATATCTTGGTTTTATAAACATGATAACACTTAATCGATATATTTATGCATATTTGTCTTGCGAGGTGATTTCGAGAGTTTGAAGTGAAAAGGATGCTAAAAGTATGGATTTAATACTTAAGAATTGTCAAAGCAAGGATTAGATATTTGGAAGCCAAGATTGAAGATTTCGAGTATCTAAGATCCAAGGAAACCAAGTGAAGAACAAAGAAATCGAATTTATAAAGTGCAGAAATTCAAAACTGCTGAAACTTGACCGTCGATTGCATTGAACACACTTCGATGACATCAAAGTAAGTGTTTGATGCCATCTGAGGACAATCGATCACATCGAGAATTTAGTGAAAAATCAAGTTTGTTGTTGGACAATTGGGTGCAAAGTTCGATTTCATCGAAGAACCTTTGATTACATTCAATGTAAGGTTCGATGACATCGAAGCCAGTTCGATGACATGGAGAATTTTTGATTTTCAAGCTCAACTCGCTAGACTATTTTGGACCATTTTCGATGACATCGAAGACTGTTTGATGGCATCGAAGATCAGGTGATGACATCGAGTACTTACGCAATGCGAAAGGCACGAGGTTTCCAAATTCAAATTTAACTCAGACTTCCACATCGAAGGTGCGCAGAGTGTGTAAATTTGAGCCGGTTTCCAAAGTCAGTCGAACAATGCCTATATATTTGGGTTTTTTAAGTGATTTTAAACACGAATTAGGGTTGGAGGAGTAGAGCCAAGGGTGGAGTTTCTTCGAAGGAGTTCTTTCTTCTTCCTTAGTTAGTTTTTCCTGTTTTTCTTTAAGAGTATTAGCTTAATCATGTTTAGAATTGGCTAATCTCTTAGCTAAAGCTAAGAGGCAAAGCTTATAGTTTATTTTGATGCTTATTCTAGTTTGATTCAAGTTTATGTTGAACTTTCATTGATTTCTACTTTTAATATCTTTTCAAGGATCCCTACGGCCGGAGGATTTTGTGCTAGAAGTCGTCCATACGAGGCAATGAGCTGGGAGGAGATTTTGAAATTGCGTGGAATAGGATACCATGACTACGTGTGGAAGCTTGACAAAGCTATGGAATGATGGCTATGTCTTAGAGGAGGGGGTGATTAGGACCAAATAAAAATTATGTATTTAAAAACACAATTGCCTACTTAAACTAATATGCATATTAAACTAAGCAAGACAATTAACTTTAAGGCTTCCAAGCCATTAGAGAGTCCAATCACATAGACTACAAAAGATTTGTCATTCAAGAAACTAGTTTATGATAGTGTACATGTGTGTATGGGATGTGCTACTTGTCAACTCCTAATATTCATCTAATCATACATACATAGAATTAAACTTTTACCACATAAGCATAATTAAACAAGTTCTTAAATAACAATCCCAAACATAAGCATGTATAATTGTTTAGTTTTCCTACTCCACTCCTAGCGGATACACTCAACCCATGAGTGTACCGGATTTTACTATCAGACGTTTTAAATTAGGTTTACTTTTAACCTTTGCAATCGTACATAAGGACCGATTCCTGCAAGAGACTTTACGTGATTTTCTATAGGCTCGTTATGAACCTTGTTCCTACATAAGAGTCTATTAACGCACACTCTCGCCGGAGGCTCTTATGGAGAATAACACGTACGCACCCATGTTTAGTGAATTTGGCCATACACAAGAGCCTAGGTCTAACACAAGAACCTATTTAAGTTTAGGTCACAAACTCTTACCCTCATTCCTACATAAAGAAAGAGAGTATGGACTCACTTAATGACACTTGTTGAATTGAGCTCCATTGATGCGCTGTTCTTGAGTCACTTCTTCAAAGCTCACCATGCTTAAATCCACTCCTTATTTGCTTCCAGATCATAATGCCGATGCTTTGCTAAGGCTTCAGCTCTAAGATCAAACACCTTGCTTACGATGCTCCGATTCAATGACCAAGGTGATGAGAGGTAGGATGAATCTCCTACACCTAATGGAAAGTTGTAAAGCCTACGAGATTCACCTAGAGGGGTCGTCTAGAGGATTTAGTGTTGGACCCTTAATTGTTCACTCCCCAAGTATAGGATTCTGATGTAGTAATAAACTCGGTGAGACCGAGGTCGAATCCCAAGGGACTGATACCTGTAAGTAATCTGAAACTAAGTAGAACTAGAACTAGACTAAGATGAAATCTAAATCAACTATAATTTGAGGAATAATAGTGAAATACTGATCTAAAACTTTAAAGAATTCAAAGGTAGGAAACTAGGGATTTAGAGGATCCACTTGTAGAGATCAGGGAGATCTTATGCCTGTTTCAAGAACTCAACTGGACTTAGAGTCTCATCTTTATCCAGTGAAGGGTGTAACCATGAAAATCAACTGAACTTCCTTTGATATAGTTTTCAAGAGATGAAAGGTATATGAATTAGAATGGATTCCATCACCAAACCATGCCCAGGAGACAAAGTAAACAACAGAATTAAACTAATTAAAACCAATTAACATGATATGAGGGTTAGGAAAGGTTTTGTCATCCAACCATGCCCAGCAGACGATGGTGAACAATAGGGCTTCCTGACATCATAATCAAAAGAAGGAAGGGAATATGCTCAAAGTTATCGCTAACCCATTGTAATTTTAGTCCCAACAAACCATTAAAAACTGAAAACATTTCCTTAATTAAACTAGTATCAAGTTCAATTCAATTTAAATAAAAAGGCATAAACAACAAGTCTCCCCATCACGCTACAAGCTTCACCTCTTAGCCCTAGCTTAGAGGTTTAGCCCAACATGATGGGGTTAAATCTCTCAAAAATAATCATGGAAAAAAAAGAATTAAACAAATAAAAATTCAACAACTCTCTCTCTGCTCTTTTGCTTCACGTCTAGCCAAGCCAAGCTTCCCCCATTTTCTCCACGTTTTGGAACTCTTTTTATAGCTGCTGGAGTGGTGGAAATCGAATTTGGAAAGCTATCGCACGTGCAGCGAAAGCCTTTTCGCAGTCAAGTTCGGGGCTTCATAACTCTCGCATTCCTTGCATTATTTCTGTAAAATCAACGTCTCTTGGAAGTATTTTGGTTGGCCTACACAATGGACGGTTCAGATCTTCCATATGATCAAGGATGGTGGGCCACAACCGCTTGAAAACCTGAATTTCGCAGACGTGCGTAACCTTTCGCACGTCCAGCGCTGTCGTGATCGGTGGGCCCCACAGAGGTATTTTTAGAGAAATCCACCCCGTCCATTAGATTTAGGATGAAATTTTGGTCAGAAATGGATGGTTTTGAACGTCTGTTGATGCGGCCCAGAGGAGAAATCACAATAAAACTACTTTTGAACATTGCAGGGCAGTCTTCTTGTGGCCTCTGTATCGCACACGTATGTACGCATGGGTGAAAAGTATCAGCATGGTTTTGAAGTGTTCGAGGCTCTCTACAAGATGGACGGCTTGGATCAGTCGTACACGCGATGTATGGGGCCCACTAACTTCCACAAGACGGACAGAGTTCGTCCGTTACACGGACGTTGGAAACAGCTTGCGCAACGTTTCTCTGTGAAAGTCGGTGGGGTCCATGATCAGTGTCGGTTAAGAAATCCATACCGTCCATTGTGTTCTCCTCGAAAAACCATCCAGAATTGGATAATTTTTTCTCAGATTTAGTGTGGCCCATTGATGTTTTTCTTCCGCCGTCCATCCTACATTTGATTGAGATTTACACGCGTGTGCACACATGGGAATAGAAGGACAGCTAGGAGAGGATTTTTACCCCCCTATGGAGAGTATGGATGGTCCAGATCATCTTAAAGGATAATGGGTGGGCCCCACTACCCAAAAAATGGTCGGACGATATCCGTCCACGGCCTTTTCTTGAAAATTTGAGAAGAAGAGTCGGTCAACCCCTTGTTTGACCGAACTCCCAGTCCGGTGCACCTCTCGTGCACATGTACCTTATGTACATGCAATGTACATGTGGGGTCTATCATGATGTTCGTAAGAAATCTGCTCCGTCCATCCGCTTTGTCACTTAATTTGAAGGGTTGAGACTAAATTTGGAGCATATCTAGATCTTAGGCGGGCCCCAATTCGAGATTTTATGGGCTAATCTATCTATTGGGCCACTTCTACAATGATTCAATGGCTGAAATTTGACGTGTACGGTTAATTTATGATCTTCAAGCCTTGTATGAAGTTTCGAGCCGAACGGATGGTGGGAACCTTGTGATCTTGTATTTAGGACACTTTTCAGGCCCATTTAACGTGAACAACTTGATTTTCTTGGATCTCTGGCATGTAAATTCCTCGATCTCGGTCTACTGGAGTCCGTCCCTTACCTTGGTGACTTCAGAGCATCAAATCCATACTTTTAGTACCCTTTTTCAGTCTAAGCTCCTAAATACACCTTGCATCATAAACACGATTAAAATAGGGCGTTAAACAGTATCATGTTCACAGAATCAAATAATAACTGGGTGTAATATGCAATATTTGATCCTCAACATTAACCGAGTATCCTTTTTGTTTCGTTAGGTCCCGCAGTCCTTCCGGTCAAATTTCGGTGACTCGCGACTTGTAGGTTGCATTTGCTATGATCCTTAAGTTCTGTCCTATCAACCCGACCTGATTCGACCCGAAACCTATACCCTTGCGACCGTATCGACGCCGCGGTTCCAACGCTATGTCTTGTGTGTGAATTCGATGTGTACATTAAAGGTTATAGGCCGCACTTTATTTGGACCTTTGATCACTTTTATGGGACCCACCTATAGCATGGCACGCCACCTTATGCATGCATGACATTATCATTTTCATAATTACCTAGCCAACCTATAGCAAGCCTAGACCCCTAGCCCCTTAGCAAGCATGGACCCTCTCTCCAAAAACTAATCATGGCACATCTCTCTCTCCCATGAGCAATCATGGTTTTGCTTCTCAAAGCTCATTATGAGCCTACATTGCCATCATTACCTTGCCTTATCTCTCCATCTCTCTCTTTTCTCTTCATTTTTTCCTTTCTTCCTCTCCATTTGCAAGAGAGAAAAACGTCCACTATTCCAGCAAATTCCAGCCCTCTTTCCTCCCATTTCCCCCTAAATCCAACCCCTAAAACTCAGTCTTAACCATAGATCTATAACCCTTGGAGCTTAAGGAGCTTGGAGATAGGAGAATCTTGGAAATCCCTTGAGGTGGGTGCTTATTTATCATAGGTTTTTTTTATTTTTTTATTTTTTTCTGATTTTATCTTTAGATCTTCTTATTCTTATTCATAGGAGCTTGTGGGGCCCATCAAATGATGGTGGGGGTCCCCCATGTCTCCATGGGTAGGGCCAATGGCCCACCCCTTTGCATGCATGTTCCATGGATGGGGCCATTCTCCATGGACCCCATCATGGCATTTTCCCTTTGATGCATGTCTTTTAGGGGTCATCTCGACCATAGATTTTGGTGGGGAAGGCATCTCCACCTTAGATTGATTCTTAGTTCCATGCATCTTTATGATCTAGATTGTAATTGATATAGTAGATGATGTGTATGTGTGTGATGAGGGAGAGGGCCTCAATTATGGCGGAGTCCCTTTCTTGTGGCCGGATCTTACTTTTCCCTTCCTTATCATTTAATTCTTGAGGTGTATGGCTCACTTAGAGGCCCTGGAATGTTAAGACCGTCCAAGCAAGGTGGACGCCCCTTGCTGTCCATTTTATGGACATTGGCGTCCCATTTGCCACATATTTGATGCATGCAATGAGTTTCATGAAGGGAATTTGGTCTGGATGTTTGTGGGGCCCACTAAGGTGGACCATATCACTAATTTCGTGGAGGATTTCCCCCTTTATTCAGCAGTTGTGGTCAGATATATTCTGATATACCTTGCTGTCCAGAAAAATTTTGGATTGTTTTTGGATTGTCTTTGGCATGGATTATGAACCTATTAAAGGCTTGATTTACCCCTCCATTAATAAATGATTCCTAGAGGTGTGGATCCCACCTCGATGTATGTTAAATACCACCTCCATCCGCCCTTGATTGATCACCCAAAAGAGTGGGCCAAGAGGGATGGACGGTCCAAATTTTTAGACCGTCCAGCCACTCTGCATGTTGAAGAAACATAAATATCAGCTTGATCTTAAGATGATGGGCCACTTTTGTGGACCCCACTCTGTTGTATACTTGTAAAGGGATGTTGGCCACATGTTTTTCCAATTTTTGGTAGACCTGGGCCCACTCTAATGAGGTGCACAAGTTCGGGACAACAACATTTTCCTACAGTAATTTTATTTATAGACCTTGCTGTCCATTTTTGTAAAATATGTTTGAATGTGATTGTGGCCTTACTCCTCATCTATCTTGTGGCCCACTTTGTGGGGACCAATCTCAGGTGTACGTGGGCCACCTAAATCACCAAATTTTTTATTTTATTTTGGGGAGGGGGGGTTCTTGCGGCTAGCACGGCAGCACCATTGCTGGACGTCTAGTTGGGCTGGCGTCCAGCCATGGGCTAGCCGTCCTCCCCCCTTGTGGCCCATCTTGATGTATGTGTTTCTTCCAGCCGTCCTCCTTGGTGTGGCCCACTAAAGTGTGAACCGTCCTCTGGTGGGATGTCCACCTGTGGAGCCCACCTTGATGTAATTATGGCCGACCGTCCCGGCCTCTAGGGACGCCCAGGCCCACCTGGGACGTCCAGACTTTTGGGGCAGCTGCTGGACTTGCAGTCTAGCAGCGGGCTCACCTAATTTTATGTGTTGTATCCCCACTCTCCATCTAATTTGGGTCCACTATGATGACGAAGGGCCACTATAAAAATTTATTTTTCCCCAAGATTACTATTTGTTGGACCTCAGCAGGCCCAGGAGCTGGATGAGCTAAAAGTCTAGCAATGTCTTAAGGAATAAATTGTACATTTGCTGAATATTTGTAAGGACGTGGGGCCCACCAAATGGAGAGTATTGTGTACACATACTATGAGTTTATTTATGAGATTTTTGTACTTAATTACTGCCTAGTAAGACCCACCTTTTTGTTGTTTGTTTGGAGTCCAGATATTTGGGATGTCCAGCAGGCCCAGGTGGGATGGGACGTCCAGCTTTGGCCCAGTCCTTGTGCATGGGCTGTCTTCACATTATGCTGGACCTTGTGGGCTGAATTGTATATATGATTGGGTCATTGATTGCCCACTTATTTTACCTAGATTTAGGCTGATATAGTGAGGCCCATTTTGACCCAACTTGGATATGTTTTGCCTATGTACTGGGCTTATGGGCTGCCTGCTAGGTCCAACATAATGCATGAATTTGGTAGCCATTATTCTTGGGCCATAGTTTGCCCTTTTGGGGCCGTGATGTTGTATGGGGGCCTTGGGCCATTTTCTTGAGGCCAATTATGTGATATATTATGTATGTATTGCTGCTTATTTTATTTTTGTGATAGTACTTGGGCCTTAGGCATTGTTTTAGGTAGAATCTTGGTTGGACCACCTTCTAGGGGACAATGGTCGTTAAATGTCCCCATTATGGACCCCTTTAGGCCCATTTGTTAGGCCCATTCTTATCTATTGGTGGTTGAATGTCCACCTTAGACCTTTGTTAGGCTCATCCTTATCATTTAGGCCTATGGTATTGTTTATTTAGTCTTAGTGGGCTACCCCAAAATTATTGGGCCCCCACTAGTAGTTATGCTCTTTCTATTCCATATAAAATTGTCTAAGTACCTAGACCGTACCTTGTTAAGAGGAGAGTACAACATCGTCACATAACATACATAGTTATCTTCATGACCCATTCCCATGTGCATCATATGTGTGCTTGGTTGAGGTGTGATTAGTCATGGTTTATGCCATTGGGCAGGATATTATGGGACTGCCTGATCGATGGAGTTGCCCTTCTTGAGCGCGTTGTATGCACAGGATTGATGCATGTTGATTGGTTTTATTCATGCATCTGGCATTTGCATAGCATGGTTGATATTCGCCCTAGCTTCATCAGGGCCGTAGCCTCTACAGGCACATCATGGATGGCCAGATTTGGACACTGGAAATATTGGTTTAAGCACTGTGGGCACGTAGGATGTCCTTGGGTGAATGTCCCGAAACTTTCATGGTACAGGAGATGCTCCAACATCGAGACCGAGTGGAAAACATGAGTGCCGGTGCCTTTACCATTAGGCCGTGTCTCCCACTGTATCGTGGTCGGTTGGAAAGGGGTGTGACCTTATCCGCCCGAGTGAGGGGGCATATAGCTAGGCTGAGTTTGACCAGCTTGTAAATGGGTCCGCTACCATCGAGCCTTGTTGGTGATTGGCTGTCCACAGGTGGGTAGTGAGGTCTCTTATGCTCGCTGGACTGCATGGCTAGAGAAGCGGCAGTTTATGTGGAGTGTACTTGACCCCGATGATTTTTCAAAGAGGAACTGTACTGATATGTGGACTTGGTATGAGGATTGGCATGATTCATTGTACATTGCATATGACACTTGGCTATATAGGCCCGCATTGCTTAGCCTTGGGTTGGCTGATGGTATTTTGCATTGAGTTGCATAGCCTTTGGTTGGCAGATGGTATTCCTGCCTTACATTTGCATAGCCTTGTTACGGTTGTTGGTATTTATGATCTTGCCGCATATTTTGCATACTCTAACATTGCATTCATGACACCTGTCCTACACACACTTACACCACCCTATAAGCTTTCTATAAGCTTATGCACGATTGATGCGTGCAGGTGATTCCAAGCAGTGAGCAGGAGCAGGAGTTGCCGCGGATCTTTTGGAGTTTTACTTTGTAGCCCTTGTATCTTTCTCTTTCGAACCTTGTATTGTAAAAAGTTTTAATTCTTAGTGGATTTTGTAATGGTGTTCCTGTAGTTATTATCTGTGGTTATGATGTTATGATCTTGGGTATGCTTATTATGAATCATACTTATGTTATAGAAATCCTCCTTGTAGGATCACAGGATCAGAACTTGGTGTATGGGTGCCAGGAGTCAAGAATGGGGTACTATGGAGGCTATCGGTGCTGGATTCGGTGATCAAGAATTTTGTGAGCTCGGTTTTCGAGTTTGGGGCACGACATTCAAACTCGACATTTAGACAAGAATATACCAATAAAGTTTAGGTCTAAACTCTAGAGAATGGTGGAGATTGAGTTCATCTCCAACATTAAGGTTGGAATCCTCAATAGAGTGGTAAAATCAAGAAGATAAATCAAATCTCATGAAATATGAGGCTTAGGATGAGGGATATGATTGGGGATTTACCTAAGCTTCATTTGTACAAAAAATCCTCTAAAATGCCCAAAGATTGGATCTCATATATAAAGGAATCGAGTTCTAACGATAAAAAAAAAAGGCAAAAACGGTTAGTTTTCGGTCGCACCGAAGTTGGGTTCGGTTGCACCGAATTAAATAGGAAAGCCACTCGACAGACTTGGGCACTTTTGGTCGCACTGAAGGTATTCTTCAATGAGACCAAATGTGGCACTCGGCTGCAGCCGAATTATTTGGAATTCTGCCCCTACCCATTATTCTATTTTAGCCGTTTTCGGTCAGACCGAAGGTGGGTTCGGTGGGATTGAAGGTTGCTGAATTCGTACAATTTTTTCAGTATCACGGGACCTCTAAAACCAATCTAAGGATCGTCAATTTAGGTTCCTATGGCTTAAGGGATGATCAATAAAAGATTTACCTATTAAGTTTAAAATCATCTAAAGGTTTAGGTTGTTTTGGGTCAAGGGTTAGGGTCACCAAGGCATACATTTACCTGTTTTTTCTCCTTCATGCTCCACCTTCACTTGTATCTTCGTTCTTTAGCTTCCAAGGGCTCAACTGACTATATTACGCAAGGACTCATGTGATTGAAAAAAAGGTGCATAAATTAGTGCACTAATAGACTGGTCCCAAAACCACAGTTTCCTCTGGGACCTTGCCATCCATCACCTTCAGCTGTAATATGGCATTCATCTTATCAATGAAATCCCATGCTTGACCAAACTATCCAAATCAAATGTCCAGAGACGTGGAAGAAATTGGCGAGATGTCAGCATAGGTGGATATTAGGGCTTGTACAACCAACCGCGTCCATAAGGCTAAAGACCTTATCGTCATTAAAGATGATGAGAATATCAAGAAGAATGGTGAGACTCAGTACGAGTAGAAGTTGAAGCCCCCATAGCTAGTTGTGGCTATGGAGCCAAGAATACAGTCACCATTGAAGTTGACGGGGAAGCCAAAAAGGTCATCCTTACAAAACTTTCCGAGTGGATGGCCAAGCACCTGAAACCTTTGTACATGTGTGAGTGTTGAAAATAATCCCCACACGTTTTTGTCTTTTGTTTGCGCATATGGGTTGATTTGTACTGGTGATGTAGTTAACTTGGAGTTGCCACTAGCCAATTAGCTCAAAATCCCGCAGTTGGATAAACCCTATAGAATCTATGAAAGCTAGAGAATCCAAAGTCTCTCCTGCTTTAAAGTGATTCCTGATCAGTGACTTGGAATGCCGAGTAAGGGACCTTGGTTATGGAGATGGAAGGTGTTAGGAACCCTCTCTACTCGCATGAGTTTAGGGTCTCTGCTTTGTGTGGTTAACTGATTTTAGGGGATATGATGATTGTATATTAGATGAGAAAGCACCAAGAAATAAGATTAGGAAAACTCAAAATTCTGATGTGGTAAGATTTAGGATTCTAGCAAGCCATAGAGCATATGTCTAAAGAGTGCCTAAAAGAGAAAGGATGGAGGTAAGGGGAGATGTGATTATGCTAGAATGACATGTGGGGGGGATTAGGTTACCACGTGTATATGATGCGACAAGATCCGAGATTTCGTCAAGTCATAGAGCTTACACCCAATGGGAACCTAAAGAAGCATGGGGTTGAGAAGGGAAGTGATGATGTGATTAATGAAGTATAGATGCAAATGGTAATGACCTGTGAAAAGGCCTAGCTATATGTCCTAGAGGGGGGGGGGGGGTGAATAGGACAATGCCAAATAAAACTTATAGCAGCGGAATTAAAAAGAATATGATAGCCAAAATAAATCACAATGCAAGAAAGTAAAATAACCTCAAAATTTAGATCTTGAGAGGTTGATACAAATGTTGTTCTAAGGACAACCTTACACCAAAAACCAGAGTTTATGGTAGGACAACCTTATTTCTAAAAAGATCTTTGTATCAAATCTCAAACCGAAGAGGAATACAGAAATAAATACAAACTGAATTAAAATAAATTGTAAACACAAATGTATTGTTCTAAGGACAACCATACACCATAAAAATGGCAGGGCAACCTTGCTGGAACAACTTTTAAAGGAAATTAAATATCAAGCTGATAAAGGAATAACAGAAAATAAATTCTAAACTATTACAAAATTCTCACAATGCTTGAATTAAATGATTACAACATTCACCACCATACATACATCCCACAAAAGAATAATTAAAGATCAGAAGTATAAATCATTCAACCACAACACAAGGGATTATAGTGGTTCGCCTGTGTGTTCACCAACTATTAAACAACAGCCACACAGAATGTTACTCCACTCCTAATATCCTCACACATGGGATATTAGCGTTCACTAACAAAATAGGTTTTCCCAGGTTCACCCAAAACCTTTACAATTGTGTCTTTGTCTGTGGGCTTACACAATTAAAAAAAAACCCACTTCTGAGTTTTCCTGGCTCTCTTCAGATAACCAATACAACAAGATTTTTCTGGCAAATCTTGAAAGAAACCAAAACAGAAAGGAATTTACAATTAAATGTAAAATACCTGATTATCTCCTTCATTGTAGCAGCCCGGTAGAACCAAATCAGAGTAGATGATTGAATGTCCAAGTTCAATCTCCAGTACTCAATTACAATGGTTCTAATTCTAATAGATTTTAAATTAAACCAAATAGGGCTTGCCTTAATTGATTTTGATTCCAAAGAAAGGGAATAACAATTCCTCTTATCAAATTAGATTGGAATAGCAGAAACAAAATCAATTAAATAAAGCTAAGAAAAGAGAATATTAAATAAGCACACTTAGCTTAGATGGAGCAATTATCTCTCGAAGTTCGACGAAGATTGGCTTGAATGGATTAATTAATTCGATGATTTCTTGAGATTCGTGCACTATTTATAGGTGAGCGGATCGCGTCTTCGATGGTCTAGGAGCTCTTCGACTAGTCGAAGCAATAATGAATATTTGAAAAATCGGGCGCGATAAGCTATGACCGTTCTATGGTAGTCGTAGGTCACTTTCGGCAGTCGAAGGTCTCCTTTATGGTCGAAGAACACGAAAAACATCTGGATTTTGAGTCGAAGATTTTCGAGTCGAAGATGCGATCGACAACTGTTCCTTCGATCGGTCGAGCAGTTCTGGACTAGTCGAAGCCTAACAGATTTTATCCGAAATTTGTAACAAACTCACGACTGATCGAGGAATTTCTTAGACAGGTCGAAGCAACTCTAGGACTAGTCGAAGAACAGACCAAACTTATGTAAAATAAACATTCGATTTATGTATCCAAAGTGACCTACTTCCAAGGTCAACCTAAGGTCAGTCAAACCTCAACCATGAAGTAAGGACATTGAAACATTAGGAACTAGTGATCTTGAAGTATGAGCCTTGAAGTTTTGATGTAGTTCAATCTTGAAATCTTGATGTAGCTCAATCTTGAAATCTTGATGTAGCTCAATCTTGAAAGTGTCTTGAGTTCTTTACAAACTGCCTTGTACTCTTCTTGAAGTCTTGCAGCTTGAGTCTTGTCTTGTGAGCAGTTCTTGCATTCAAGATTGATCCTTGTACTTGTGAGCTTTGCTTGTTGTGAGCTTAGCTTGTTCATGAATGTTGATCCTTGAGAGAGCTTCACTTATGCAAGTTATATATAACAGTGATTTTGGCACCACAAATTTGACAACAGACAGGGATATAAACTATAGCACTTACAACTCGATCCTTGGCTTGTAATTAGAAGCGTCTAGGATGTAGTGCACACACTACGGCTTGAAACTTGTAGCCTAGGTGGGCCTAAGCTCAAAAGGGTTGGCTCTATAAGGTTGGGAAGCCAAGAGAAGGCTGGAGGAGGTTGGAGAGGGGGATGGAAGGGATGAGGGCTTGGAAACTCAAGCTCACCCTCTCACTCTCACTTACTTTCTCTCTTTCTCACTCTCACTCTTTCTTAAGAGGAAGAGCTCTTCTTGGTGTGTGTTGAAATGAGGAGAGGAGGAGGTATTTATAGCCCCTTGGATGGCATTCTAGTAATTGTAGGGACCTTGAGAGGTAAATGGTGAGGTGGAGGTTTGTGATTGGTGGAGAGGAGAGGAGGTGCCACATGACACTCTCTCATAGGTTGGGAGGGGTGGTAAAAGGGTAATTAGAGGGAAGTTTTGGGGTATTGGTAGTCTTATTGCAACTGTCTCGTTTAGAGGTATAAAAGTTGTCTGGTCTGAGCTTGTAACAAACTGGGGAGGCAATTTAAGTGTTGTTAATGGCACTTTGAGTTCTGTCACCCCCCGATTTACCTTGAATTTTGGCCAGCTGGTATGGTTTGTCTTCCAGTCCCCAAAAGGACTATGGTTTGGGTTTGGAATAGGCTTCTGGTAGGTGCTGGGATTTTATTTCTAATTTTTTTTTGGAGTTTTTCACATTTGGCTTGCATTTGGTTTGACTTTGTCTTGAATTTGGCCAAATTTTGGTGTTTTGGCTCAAGCTAAGTTTGGCTTGGAAACATGGCTACGACTTAGGTAATGGCTTAGGCTAGAATAAGGCTAAGGTAATGGCTAGGCTTGGGTAATGGCTTAGCAGGTTTAGGTAGCGAGCTCTTAATGGTTATCTATGCCTAATCAAGTTGCTACCCTAGGTGGGATGTCCATAGATGCCCCTTTTTGGCAGAGGTTGTGCGTAACTAAATGTTAAAGCGAGTGGACACCCGATCCCTCTGGTCATGAAAGATTGTGGTCAGGACCTATTGTTTGCCATAGTGTCATTACCAACTTGTTATTTGGACAAGAGATAACTTGCACATATCACGAGGGTTTGAGGAAAATGTTGTGATTGTCCTTGCGCTTTATGTAGTATTAGGGGCAATCAATCATAACCCTTTTGCATCAAATCGATAATAACATCATGAATAAATTTAGATAGTGCCTCAGTGCTTCACGACCTTACGGGGATCCCTTACTGTCTGGATTTGTGATGGCCTTTGCTATATGATCACTTAAGTAGTGCTTGTTTTATTTGATCGTCAAAGTGGTTAGCTACCATGTGCTTTCTGCAGCCTTACGGGGCACTACACCTACTTGGACTCGATCAAACCCCATAAGGATCCCAAATTAGGTGTGTGCGGGTGATCTTTTTTCCATTTAGTCTTCTGATTTTGACACATCAGTTATAACTGATTGTTTCCACTCTTTTAAAATGGTTACCTTGACTAGGGTTGGATCATGGTCACTATTCATTGCATTGCACCTCATCATTGTACGATCGTCCTGACAATGAGAATTCAGGCCGACTATGCTTATTTCGCATATGGATTCGATAATTTCGAGGAACCATGAGAAGTCAAATTTTATTTTTCTATTACGCTAGTTGCCACCAAGAGGTATGGAAGACCTCTTAGTGCCTAGGATACCAAACGTTATTTTTGATTTTTTATTAGTTTTTGAAAACTATCCCATATGGGGGCTATGCTCCTTGGATATTTTATTGCAGCGGGTCTTTTTGAGATTTCTTCTAGGCTGTCGAAGAGATTCGTCCGATTTTGTGAGAGGGCGTCGTCATTCGGTTTTTATTTTGGCCCTTGACTTTTTGGAATCTTGAATAAGTTTGCTCTACCTCTACTAGGGATAGTAGGGATGATCGAGGTTAGTTTTTTTTTTTTTTTTTTTTTAAATTTAGAAGATAACTTTTGTGGTTTTTCTAAAAAGTGTCCCTACCCATAGATCAATGATCGGTAGGGTTTTTATTATAGAGAAATTTTTTGGAGATAATTCCAACTTGTTCAGTCGCCTCCACTGGGAATTCCTGTGGGTCTTCTAACCAAAATGTCTTTTGTTGGAAGTAAGTAGAGGATTTGATCCATCTTTTTCATAGATGGATGGCTACGATGTAAACCAGGTTTTATTTATATATATATATATATTTGTGATTTTTAAAAAGGATCTTATCCGTCATTTTGCAATATAACTGTTGCGATCGAGATTGGCTTCGATGGGGATGTTTTTTGTTTTTTCAAAATGACGGTCTGGTCCGTCGTCTCGCGATCCAACGGTTGTGATCGAGACTGGTTTTTATTGAAATATTTTTTATGATTTTTGAAAAGTGATCTGGTCCGTTGTCTTACAATCGAATGGTAGCAATTGGGATGGTTTTTAGTGAAATATTTTTTATGATTTTTAAAAGTGATCCAGTTCGTTGTCTCACAATTGGTTGGTGGCATTTAGGACTAGCTTATATATATATATATATATATATATATATATTGATTCTCCTTTTTTCATTTCCTTTTTTCTCTTTATTTTCTTTTTCATTCATCTCACTTCTCCTTTCTTTTTATTTCATTCATTTTCCTTTCTTTTCTTTGCACTTCCTTATTTCTTCCTCATTTTCTTCTCTCACTCTTCATTTTTTCCTCCCATTATCTCATTTCCTCTTCAATTTCTCTTTCATTTCTTTCAATTTCTCATCTTTTTTGTTTCTCACTTTTCTTTTCTTAATTTCTCACCACATCTTTTTTTTTTCTTACTCTTCAATTTCTCACCATCCTCAGTTTCTTACCATCTCTCTTTTTTTCTCCTCAATTTCTCACCAATCTCTTCTTTTCTCCATTGATTTTCTCACCAATCTCTCTTCCTTTCTTTAGTTTCTCACCGTCTTCTTATTTTTTTCCAGCACATTCTAATCTTCATCTTTTGAAAATTGTTGAATAGGTTATGGGTCCTAAATTTGGGTCATGGTGGGTCATGCGACGATTGGACCAGTTAGGTGGCCGCTTTTTCTTGAAAACCCACTCTTTTCAAATTCATAGGGTCATAGGAGAATACTTTAAAAATTTTGGATCGATCAGACTCCTTGGCGGCACTTCAAATGCCATTTGTCATGGTAATTGTCAGTTGCCCACCCTTTTTTTTTTTGGTTAGCTTGTTAGTACACCCCACTGTTAGTTCACACTTCAGTGTTAGCCACCCCCACTAGGGATCGATACCAAGACCTCAGTGTTGAAACGAGGTATCTTTCACTCAGTCTACCACTTGAGCTATGGATCAGGGTGTGTCAATTGCCCACCTACTCAGTGAAAATCCCAACCAATGGGGAGAGCAGACACATTTCTCGAGAGGGGATGACACTTTGAGTGACTTCGGTTCTTGTTTTAAGTTCTCCAAGCACAATCTTCTTCCTCTGTTCCTGAACATTCTCCGTTGACTATTTTGCTCTCACTAACCTTCTGAAATTCCCTTTTGTCCCCTTCTTTTCATCATTCTTTTCCTTTGTCTTTTTCCTTCTCTTGTCTCTTCTTCCCCATTGTTTTTTCTGATTTATCTTCTTATGGCTAATGATGGAGGAGACTTTATTTCAAGGATGGGTATCAATGGTGGAGCTTTAAACTCCAACCTTGAAGTGAGAGGTGAAGCCCTTATAGCTCTTTTTGTGAAGAGCTTGAAGGAGAAGCAAGCACTTTTATGGGGCTCTTGAATGGGGACATTAATGGAGGGTTGGTAGGTTTGATGGTGAGGTGGATGAGGGTGGAATTAATGCTATTAATGGGAAATCCATCCACAATTAATGGAGGTTAGATGGGAATAGGGGAAGCTTTAGATGATATATTTGGAGGGGATTGGGTAATCGATGGCTTGGATTGGTCTATGTACGATATTGAAAAGACGAGCTATCGATGTCCTAGAGGGGGGGTGAATCGGACAATGCCAAATAATCGAAATAAAAGTAGAATATATAAGGAATAGAAAATCTCAATTGCGTAGGTATTGAAACCTTGATTCCACCTAATTCATAGGACAACATTCATTTAAAATATTAGGCAGGACAACCTTATTTCACGAATGTCTTTAAAATCAATCTTTCAAACTAGAAAGAGAAGATAAAATGCATTCACCACAAAGAATGAAATAACATTCATCACCAAAAAGAAATAACCATTCATCACAAAGCACAAGGGGTTATAGTGGTTCGGTGGTTAAAAAACCACACCTACTCCACTCCTAAAATTACTGCCCTCGTAATTTTGGCTTTCATTATTTCAAGGTTTTCATAGGTTCACCTTAACAACCTTATACATTTCTTGTGATTTTCACAGGCTCACCATAACAAAACCCCTTTTGTGATTTTCACGGGTTATCACAAATAAAAACCTACTTTATGATTTTCACGGCTATCACAAATAAACCCATTGAGATTTTCACAGGCTATCTCAGAAAAACCTAAATAAATTAAAATAAATAGTGTACTTATCTTTAAATATAGATTCGAAGATGCAGTCGAAGCCTATAGCAAAAGATCTTCTTTCTTGAATGAATAGGAGGCAATATTCGCTCAACCAAAAAGAGTATAGAGTTCTAAAGTATTTCAGAAAATGAAAAACCCTATTGCTACATATTCAATTCTCTTAATATTCAAGTGGTCTAGAATGTAATTTAGATTAGTTTGAGAAAGGGAATTAAATAAGTATAAAATAAATTTATAAATACCGCACAATTAACTTGACGAGGCCTTGAGGTTCTCTCTCACTTGTAGAAGGTTTAAAGTAATTTTTCGTTGTGATTTAGAATGAGAGAAGGTCCCTATTTATAGCCAAAGGATTTGGAAATTTGGCTAGCATAAGAATAGGTTTAGCTAGTTAGATTCCACTGAATTCATTCTAACAACTATCGGATTACACGGGATAAGTTTTATCCAAAATTCGGCAAGCCTAGGGCGAAATTCAAGTGGCCAAATGTCCTGAATTCCCCATTTAGCTGGTCAAATTCTTGCAAAAATTTCAGAATTACATTGCTAGAATTTGACCCAAACTTCACTCGGTCTGGCTGAACTTCAAGTTTAGGCTAGCCAAACCTAAAGTTAGGTTGGCCGAATTTTCAACAGATTTTTTTTTTTTTTTTAGCTCAAACCTGAAGTTAGGTTACCTGAAGAGGTTAGGTTAGGGCTATATCACCTGTTGGTTAGCAAAATAGAGATCATCTAGCCTTGATAATCTTGAAATCGAGTGACATCGTCTTAAGATGATAAGCTGATCTTCATGAAGTGTAGTTACAATTTGATCGAAATCGTTGTGTATCTTTGTCTTACGAAATTTGACAACCTTATTTGTGCTAAACATATAAGCACTTACAGATAGGCTTCTTGATGGAGCACTTTGGGATTTTAGGGATGCCATCTTGGGTGATTTGGGCATTGGTGGGATGATTGGACCATTGGATGATGTATCCCAAGGTCTGTATGTTGAGATGATGTATGTGGAGATGATGTCGATGGATGGTCTAGATTTCTTTATAGATGGTGGGGTGACCATGATGGACGATAGGGATGACTTAATCATTTTCGATGGTCTAAATGTTGTGGTACCTGGGGCATATGATCTTTTGGAGGACTCAGATGTTGAGGTTCTTAGCGATTTGGCTCCCTTTGGCGTTGCCTTCCATGATGCTCTACACAGTGCAATGGGTGCGGCCATATTTTTATAGCATTATGAGATCGATCTTCTGGATGAGGGGGTGATGATCTTTGACAATCCTTTGGTTGGTCTTGATGTGAGACCCGTATCCTAAACCGTACCATTCCGTAGGCTTTCGCGGTCCTTCCAGTCAAATTCCGGCAACCTTCGACCTGTATCCGACGTTTGGGCGCGATCCTAAGCCGAGTCCTGTATACTGAAGTTGGCTCGACCTGAAACTTGTACCTTAGCGACCGCGCCATCGCCGCGATTCCAACGCCATGACTCGCGCACCGATCCGATACCTAGGCCAGGAGATGTGAGCTGGCGTTCATCTCGAGGAAAACGCCGCGCGTTGCGAATTCTGAGAGAATCTCTACGACCTATCACATCAAATCAAGTCAAGTACACCACCATACCTCAATGCCACCTCACCCTATAATAAGTACAATGCCTATTCCCTCTTTTCCACAAGTCAACTCTCTCTCTCCCTACCCATCCCTCTTTTACACAATTTTCAACTAAACCCATGCCTTCCCATCCCCATTCCTTACAACACCCATCCCACCATTCCTTATCAATCCATCACCTCCCTCTCTCTCTCATTCTCTAAGCAATTCTCTAAACACCTAAGAGCAAATTCTAACGTCCAAGCATTTCCAAGAGCAACATGTGTGGCTCACTTTCCCACTCACTCATCTCTCATTTCAACCGTTCATCCTCCATTAACCTCTATCAAAAGGTAAGCCAAGGAGCATAGGAGTTCAAGGAGTTAAGGAGAAGGCCGATAGGTGGGTGATCCACTGATGATTTTGATTTTTAAGGGCCCACTTGTTGTGGGACCCACTTGATGTATGCATTGTATTTGGGAGGGCCCAATAGTGGTGGGGTCCCTCCCCTTCTCGTTTCTCTCTCTCTCTCTCACTTATGGATGATGATGTGTGTGTGGCCCACCATGAAGTATGTATTTTATCTATGCCGTCCACCGAGTGGCCCACATGGTAGTCTGTTTTGGACGGGCCTAAATGAAGGAAAACACAAGTATTAGTTTGATCCAGACCTGATGTGGACCACACGTGCGGACCCCACCATGAGGTACGTCCCTATCATGTAGCAACAGGGAGTGGGGACCACTCCACACGGGCTGCATGTGTGGAGATGGCCCACAAAGGTGCAACAACTCCAGCCGTCTATCCAGCGTCTAGAGATGTCTGGACGCTAGCACCTCACTCTCTCTCTCACACACACATGTATATGCATAAATATATATATGATATATTATATTATATAATAAAATAAATTATATTAAAATAATAAATGGTTATGGTGGGCCACTCCTACGTGGGACCCACCTTTAATTTACACTATCTGCACCGTCAAGATGCATCTGGATGGTGGGTCTGGTGTATATATTATAATATTGTATTATATTTCAGTATATATGATATAATATACTAATATTATATTATTAATATATATGATATGGTGGGCCACCCTCCCACGTGTGGACCCACCACGTCATATGCATCAGATCTGCACCGTCCAAATCATCAGACTCTCTGGAAGGTGGCTTTCCACTATGTGATGTTATATTATAATATAATATAATATATTATATTATATTATATGGTAATATATTATACTATATTAAAGTGGGCCACTACGTGGGCCGCACCATGATGTATGTTACATTTGCACCGTCCAGTTGCAGGACGGTGCAGCAACCATGACGTCCAAGCCATCCATCCATCTAATGGGTGGAGCCTACCGTGATGTATCCTTGCCGTCCACCCATTTGACATGCGTGCAGCCCCACCATAATGCGTATGCTATATCCTTACCGTCCATCCAATTTTGAGGGGCCACACATGATGTGTGGGTCTTATCCACACCGTCCATATGGTGGGATGGTGGGCCCCCTTTGATGTATGCATTCTATATTCAAACCGTCCATCAGATTGGACGTGGGTCCACCATGCCGCATGTGTTCTATCCAAACCGTTTATACATTTGGTGAGCTTGTCCTTGGGCTTGAGACTAAAAATAAGACAGATCTAATATCAAGTGGACCACCCCACAAAAAACAATGGTGTTGAACGCCCACCTTTGAAACCCCTCTGGGTTACAGAAGTTTTGATTCAATATAATATTTGTTTTCCTTCCCTGTTCAGGTCCCTGTGACCTTATGAATAATATGGATGGAAAATAAAAACTATGGTGGGCCCATTAGAAATTTAATGGTGGAAATCATTGTCACCATTGTCAGTTGTGGTATGGTCCATATGATCCTTTGGACATGATTCATTTTTATATGCACCATAATGATCCTTTGCAATGAATGCATGATGTATTGTATTGATCCATTTGATTTGGCTTATTGACTCAGCCCATTTGTATCGGCCCATTTGACTTGGCCTATTTGATTCGGCTTATTGACTCGGCCCATTTGTATCGGCCCATTTGTTCGGCCCATTTGACTTGGCCCATTTATATTGGCCCATTTGATCGGCCCATTTAACTTAGCCCATTTGATTCGACCCATTTGACTTGGCCCATTTGAATTGGCCCCTTTGATTTGGCCCATTTGATCAGCCCATTTGACTCGGCCCATTTGATTCGGCCCATTGACTGGGCCCATTGATGTGGCCCATCGGTGCGGCCTATTGTGATGAATTTTAGCCCGTGCGAGAGGCCCATTATGTTGTATTTCTGGCCCAGTTGATAAGGCCCGTTGTGATGTATTTGTGGCCCAGTTGATAAGGCCCATTGTGATGTATTTGTGGCCTATGTGGCTAGGCCCGATGTGGTGTGTATGTGGCCCTTGAGTGAGGCCCAATGCGATGAATGTACGGACCAATGCAATGAGTGATTTCACTATAATGCATGTAATGATGTTTGTGTGGACCACTCCTTGGGAGCAATGTTGGTTAAATGGCCACATTGATGGGCGATGATGGTTAAACGTCCACATTGTGACCTTCCCTTAGGCCTGATTCTCATCATTCTCTAGTGGGTTACTCGAAACGATTGGGCCCCATTGATATTGCTTGGTCCATCATCGGCTGTCCATCCATGGATCCCACCTTGCGTCGAGGCTGATTCCAAGTGTCGATTCCGATTGTTAAGGCCGAGTATCGAGACAGGTTCCGAGTGTCGATTCCGATTGTCGAGGACGATTTCGATTGTCGAGGCCGATTTTGATTGCCGAGGCCGATTGTCGAGACCTATATGATGTATATGCGACCTGTAGTTGAGGTCCATTGTGATGTGTATTCAGCCCAATGTGATGCATATGCGGCTAGTATTTGAGGCCCATTGTGATGTGTATTCAAACCGTGTTTAAGGCATAATGTGATGAATATTAGGTCCATATGAGAGGCCTATCATGATGTGTATTAAGCTCTTGAGTGAGGCCCATGGTGTTGTATATTAAGTCCTTGTGTGAGGCCATGGGTCCACTATATGTTACGCTTTATGTGGGTCATTCCTTGGGGGCAATGTTGGTTAAATATCCACATTGTCGAGGCCGATTGTTGATGTCGGTTATTGATACTGATTATGAGTATGTGACAGCATAGTATCATGATACATGCCCATACACATCATCTGCATGTTTGTTATGGGATATGATTGACCATTACATATGCCATAGTGCCGGTTGTTATGAGACTCCCTGATAGGTGGAGATTGTCTCACATGAGCGCATGGTATGCGCAGGATTGATGCATGACTGGATTGTATGACTCATGCATCTTGCATTGTGTGCTTGTACACCTTAGTGACATCAGGGTCGTAGCCTCCACAGGCATATCGTGGATGGCTAGATGGGACACTAAAAATCTGTTACTAGCATCGAGCTGCCATAGATGGCCCTGGGTAAAAATTTTTAGACCCTCTTGGTACTAGAGGATGCCCCAACGTCGAGACCGAGTGGATACATGAGCGCCCGAGTGGCAAATACCAGGAGGTCGCGTCTCCCACTGTGTCGTAGTCGGTTGGGAGGGGGTGTGGCCTTACCCGCCTGAGGGAGTAGACATAGCTAGGCTGAGTCTGACGAGCTCTTAAATGGGTCCGCTATCGATGAGCTGGGTAGGCATTGGTATACTGCTGGCAGGCGGGTAGTGAGGTCTTTTTCACTCGCTGGGCTGCGCGGCTTGCAGGGACGGTAGCCAGTTTGGAGTGTATTAGACCTCGGTGATGATCCCAGAGATGTACAGTATATTTATGTGGACTTATTGAGTAGGAGTTGCATACTCATTCATTCATTCATTCACTATCCACTCGGGCTGGTGGTGCGCAACTATTTGTTACGTGTACCTTCGCAATGGCCAGGATTTCGGTTGGGGCGCGCGACTAACCTGAGATCAGGAGTTTACCACATTGAGTCTGACTATCCAAATTTAGGTATGGGACTAGTTTAGATAGAAGTCCCTTGTGGTGGGCCCCATAGCTTGCGATACTACGTACCATCATCCCGACTTCACACTCCAGTATGGTTATTCCATTCGCACCGCAGATTGCATTACATCCGCAGTATATGGCATTTTGGGTTACTATGTTTCTGTATTTATACGGCCTAGATATGACTGACGGTATTCGTGGATTCATCAGGATTTGCATATTGCATTGCATCATCGGCATCTGATATTAGCTCTCTATGACTCCTCATTTGCCTAGCTGATTTGTATTGCATACTCTGATATTATATAACTCATGTACTTGTTATCGTATGATTCATGATTTTGCCAATATTTCTGACATTGTATGATTATGGTATTGCATTGAATACTTGACACTTATCTTGTGCACACACTTACACCACCCTCTAAGCTTTCTATAAGCTTATGCACGATAGATGTGTGCAGGTGACGATAGGACGCAGTCGAATTGGGGCAGGAGCGTGCGACGGAGCTTCTAGAGATTTTATTATATGCATGTATTTCCTTTTCAGTATTGTACTGTGGATATATGGTGATAATGTTGTTCTTATGATTAAGGTATACTTGTGGTTATGCTTCTGATGAAATATATTCACGTTGAAAATCCTCCTTGTACGATTCCCAGGATCGGATTCTAGTGTATGAGCACTGGAAGTCAAGAATGGGCTACCATGGAGGCTATCAGCACTGGATTCGGCGATCGAGAATTTTGTGAGCCCGATTTTCGAGTTTGGGGCGTGACACCAGATCTTCATATCGTTGATCGTGTCCCAGTCTTCACCGTCGCCTGCAACCACGGGGGACCTGCTCGGAGAGGTTGAGTTGTCGAATCAAGAGCTTAGACATGCACGAGAAGCATGAGTTGCATCATTTAGGATTTTTTGAGGTTTTACAACTTCATCGTGTCCACTTGGACTGGCGTATACTGAGCGCAGTGTCATATGATTGGGTCCCATCATTCAACCTGTTCTCGTTCAACGATCTGGAGCTGGGACCTTCATTGGAGGAATTAGCTCGTTTGACATGGCTGCCTTTCTCTCATAGGTTGTACTTTTCATCATCTCGACTAGTGAGAGAGTTTATTTGCAGAGCTAGTTTGGCTTCACAGTGGCCCTTCCAACAGTCGGTGATGTTAGCGGGGAGTTCTCCCTTGACCTTCTATATGATTGTTGTGATTGATCGGGGAGATGCTGGCTATAATACCCGTATCCTAGTCCGTACTGTTCCGTCGACTGCCGCGATCCTTCCTGTCGAATTCCGGTAACTTGCGACCTATAATCGATGTTTGCGCGTGATCCTAAGCCATATCCTGTAGATTTGAGTTAGCTTAATCCGAGCCATGTACCATTGCGACCGCACCGTCGCTGCAGTTCAAACGCCGCGTCTTGTGCGCCAACCCGACACTTAGATCATAAAATGTGGACCTTGCATTATAATGGCCGTGGACTGCATATTGCGGGACCCATCCATCCCATGTGGCACCAATCTCTAGGTAATCATGAGGGTGATGGATGACATCATCCTAGCTATAGCCACCCTACCCCCTAGCCTTCTTACAAACATTTATTGCTAGCAACCCTCCCTTACAAGTAATCATGGCCTACCTAAGCTACTCCCTCTCTCGTTACAACCCTCTCTCTCTCTCTCTCCCATTTCTCATTACTTTTCCCAAGCAAGGAAAATCCCACGTCCAAGCCTTCCCATGGAGAGAAAAATGTGATTTGGTGGCCCACTTTTCATCCCAAAAATACTTCATCTAAGCCATCCACCTCTCATCTCGCTCCATCAAAGTGAAGCACAAGGAGATCGGCTTTCCAACGGACCAAGAAGATCGACGGTGGTGCTTGTTAGGATAGATTTTTCATGTTTTTGATGATGGGCCAAGTGAAGCCTACCGATTGATGGTATGGATCTCACTTTGGACCCTAGGTGTGGCCGATGGCCCACCTTAATGCTCATGATCATTCCATGATGGGGCCATTCTCCATGGACCCCATCATGATGTTTATTTTCCTTACATGAAAAGAGGTCATCTAGACCTTACATTTGGTGGAGAAAGGATCTCCACCATTGATTTTTATTTTAGTGGGCCTACAAGTATTGGGACCCTCTTGATGTATGATTAAATGCAAGGAGGGCCCATAGTGTCAGGGTCCCTCCATCACACGTGTGTCCCACTCTTTCTCTCTCTCCCTCTCTCTTTCATTTTCTTTGTTCCTATTTTATGTGATGATGTGGCCTTGTGGCCCACCCGGATGGACCCCACCATGAGGCATGACTTTTACCCAAGCCATTTATAAGTGGGGCCCACCTTATATGTGTTGCACCCACACCATCCTCCATGTGGTGGCCCACCTAAGCCAGGCCCACCTCGAATGTATGTGTTCCGTCCAACCGTCTAGCGTCTAGGGACGCTGGACGTGGTTTGGGAAAAACACAAATATTAGCTTGGTTCACGCGATTTTGGGGTGGTCCACTTGTGTAGGCACCACATTGATGTATGAGTTCAATCCATGCCATCCATCTTATTTACCAACTCATTTTAGGCGTTGAGCCGAAAAATGAAATCCATCCAATCTTTGGGTGGGCCATAGCATGCAAAATAGCGGTTTCTACCGTTGAAAGTCCCCCTATCATTTTTATGCGCCGAAAAACATCGGATATTGGACTCGTTGGAACGGTCTTGAGCCATAGAGAGCAATGGATGGGCTGGATTCAGTTGATGCGGGTCCCATACATGAAAAACTGCATAAAAACTCGGTTTCAAAAGAAAAAGAAAACCAATTACATGCAGCAGACGCTGCTGCTGTTAGAGATACAGGCAGCGCCTGCTGCTGGCGGGTGGGCGGAAGAGAGCAGACCCATAGCCCTAGCTATGAGCCCCACCCTGATATATATTTACCATCCAACCCGTTCATATGGTGAGCCACCTCCATCAGTGGGCCCCCTCTAAATTTCAACCACATCCAAGACTCAGGTGGCCCACATTAGAGGAAATAGTGGGGTTGAACTGTTTGCCATTGAAACCCATTTTTGGGTCCACAGAAGTGTTGGATCAAGATGAAATTTGTTTTTCCTATTCGTCTAGGTCCGCATAACCTTATCAACGGTTTGGATGGAAAGTAAAACGCTATGGTGGGCCCCACGTGGGACCCACAGTGATGTATGTGTTTCATTCTCACCGTCCACTGACCGTGGACGGTGGAAACCACCACAATTTATGTGTTATACAGCACCGTCCACACTGGACGGTGGGACCCGCCCACGTGTGGGACTCCACCTGATGTGCGTGTGTGCATGTGTGTAGATATATATATATATATATATATATATATATTTACATTTTTCTCTAATATATAATTATATATATATATATATATATATATATATATATATATATATATATATATATATATATATATATGATGGTGGGCCTTCATGTGGACCCCCCACCATGATACTTGTGTTGCATACAAACTGCCCAACCTTTTTGAAAGCTTTTTTTTTTTTACAGACTTGAGACTAAAAATAAGACAGATCTATAGTCCAAGTGGACCCCACTTTGGTATAAATATAAGGCCATAGGATTAGGCCCATCTTGATGTATTATGGCCCGTTGTTAGGGCCCACTTGAGTCTAGACATGGGGCCCAATTGGTGTGGCCCATCTGATGTACATAAGGCCCATGTGATTAGGCCCATTCAATGTATTTGTGGTCGTTGTTGAGGCCCACCTTGATATGAATATAAGGCCCATTGTTCTGTATTCAAGGCCCATGGGTTATGGCCCATTGAAATGTGCACAAGGCCCATTGATGCGGCTCACTTGATTTATATAAGACCATATGAGGCGGCCCATTTGATGTATCTAAGGCCTATGGGTCGAGGCCCAATAGGATGTATATAGGTCCGTTGCAATGTGTGATTCCCTATGGTTTGGGTAATGATATTTTATGGCGGGCCATGCCTTGGGAGCAATGTTGGTTTGACGTCCACGTTGTAAGAATAATGTTGGTTAAATATCCGCATTATAACTCTCCCTAGGGCCCATTGGTAGGCCCATACTTGTCGATGATTGATCACTTTGTAACATGCATAATATATCTCTATGATTCATGCCCATACGCATCATATGTATGCTTGATATGAGGAATGTTTGATCACTGCATAAGCCGTTGGGCTGAGACATTTACAGGACTCCTTATGAGATGGAGTGCCTCACATGAGCACGTGGTACGCGCGAGATTGTTGCATGACTGATGATGTGACTCATGCATCTCGCATATGTGTGACTTGATCACTGCACGCCCTAGCGACATCAGGGTCGTGACCTCCACAGAAACATCGTGGATGGTCGTATCAGATACTAGAAATATTGGTTCTAACATTGTGGGCACTTAGGATGTCCTTGGATGAAAATTCCAGAACCTTTTTAGTACCAGGAGATGCTTCAACGTCTAGACCGAGTGGATACACGAGCGCCTGAGTGCCGAATACCAGTAGGCCGCATCTCCTATTGTGGCATGGTCGGTTGGAAGGGGGTGTGGCCTTATCCGCTTGAGTGAGGGGGCTATAAGCTAGGCTGAGTTTGACCCGCTCACAAATGAGTCCACTATCGACGAGCTGGGTAGGTATTGGCAGACTACTGGTCAGGCGGATAGTGTGGTCTCTTCCACTTGCTTGACTCTGCAGCTAGGGAGGAGGCAGTCAGTGTGAGGTGTATTAGACCCCGGTGATATCCAGAGAGGAACTGTACTGATATATGTACTTGATGAGTACTGGCACACTTACTTTGCATCTCGCATATGACATTTAGCAACATAGGCCTCGCATCGCATGGCCTTAGTATGGTCGATAGCATTCATGCCTTGCATTACATGGCTTTGGTACAACTGATAGCATTCATGGACTTACCGCATATTTTTTTTCATTACTCTGATATTGCATACTTGGCGCTTGCCTTGCGCACACACTTACACCACCCTCTAAGCTTTTATAAGCTTATGCACGACCATTGCGTGCAGGTGCCGTTGGACAGCAGCAGCGTTGAGGCAGGAGCGCGCATCTGATCATTTTGGAGTTTTTTGATCACCTTGTATTTTCCTTTCCCCATTGTACTTAAAAGTTTTTGATATAGTGGATATGTGGTGATATTGTTTTGTGACTTGGTTAGGCTTATGGTTATGCTCCATTACAAAAAAAAATCATACTGAAAATCCTCTTTGTAGGATCCTAGGATCGGAATCTGGAATGTAAGTGTCGGAATCCGAGAATGGGGTACTACCGAGGCTGTCGGCGCAGGATTCGGCGATCGGGAATTTTGTGAGCCCGTTTTTCGAGTTTGCGGCGTGACAGAAGTTGGTATCAGAGCATAACTTGGGAATACCGAAGGATCACATCACATATCTTCTATGAACTTAGAATGAATAGGTTCCGAGCCCGAATAACTTAGCGATTTAGATCCTTAATGTTTATGCCTTCGAGGATTCTTAAGGCTGATAGGCCCTTGTTCCTTCCTGTAGGACGTAATGGCTAGAAGATCGACCCGAGCGAATCCCACTCCACCACCTATGACTCCCGCTCCACCACCCACTACTCTCGCTTTACCACTTGCGACTCCCGCTCCGCCACTGGATATTCTTGCTTTTCAGCCTGAGGATGCCACTCCCTTACCTGAGACCGATGCAGATCCGACCGTACCTATGAGTGCCACGTAGGTGCAGCAGATGCTTTAGGCGATGACTGTTATTCTTCAGGGGAAGAGTAGGCATCCCACTGTTACACCAGCCGAGGCCGAGTAGGAGCGTGCGAGCGCCCTTCTCAAGGACTTCCGACAGCACGATCCTCCGCTTTTTCAGGGCGAGCCTGACCCTACTACAGCGGAGATATGGTGCTTCGAGGTGGAGAAGATATTTGACACCATGAGATGTACGACCCAGCAGCGAGTCCCATTAGCTGTATTCCTTCTCTAGGGTGAGGCTTAGCATTGGTGGGCATCTGTAGCCCGATCGATAGTGGCTGATTTTGAGTGGACCTGGGAGGACTTTGTAGACCGGTTTGACTGGAAGTTCTTTCCCGAGCATGTGCGACAGCAGCGCGCATTAGAGTTTGAGACTCTGGTCCAGGGAGACATGACCGTGTCCTAGTATGAGGCACGTTTCGTCGCACTATCGAGATTCGCGACGTATCTTGTTGATGATGAGGGGCGGAAGGCCTGCCATTTTGAGAACGGTTTGCATCCTGCCCTCAGGAGTCATGTGATCGGACACCTGCTTCCGACATTTGAGTAGATCGTGGAGAGGGCACAGATTTATGAGTCAGATTGGGCCAGTATGCAGAGAGCCCGTGACCAGAGAGGAGATCAGAAAAGGAAGGCACCCTCTGGTAGTTCCCAGTAGCAGCAACATCGTTCACAGCAGCGACGCACGACCCGCCTAGCATTTCAAGCTCCAATAGTACCCCCAGCACCACCTCCGGGACCGTTCACAGGTACTTACTTTGGGTGCAGTAGGACAGGACATCGCGTGCACGAGTGTCCCCATCCACAGCGGCAGCAGCCGAGGACACCACATCAGCCCCCATGACAGCCACTACAGCAGCAACAGCGACCATAACACCAGCCTCTAGGGCCTCCCCCATAGCAGCAAAGGCAACAGATCAGGCCGCCACAGCGGCAGCAGCATCAGCAGAGACCTCAGAGGGAACCTACACCTCCCCAGCAGGCCCAGGGTAGATATTATGCCGCACAGCAGGACCCTCAGTCATCAGGAGGGGTCGTCGAGGGTACTCTCCCTGTTTCTGCATGTATTACACGTGTATTGTTTGACTCTGGTGCATCGCACTCCTTTGTGGCCGCTGATTTCTGTCGATCGACCGGTTTGCCTATGGAGTTTGCCCATGAGGGTTTGTCGGTATCGACACCCTTAGGGAAGACTGCAGTATTAGATCGATTTTGCGCATCTTGCCCCGTTCTGATTGGAGATATCTTCTTGCCTGCCGACCTATTTGTATTGTCGATGTCCAATTTTGATGTTATCCTGGGCATGGATTGGCTCGCCGAGTACTACGCCATATTAGACTACTCTGCGAGGACAGTCACGTTCTGTATACCCGGGCATACCAGAGTTCCAGTTTGTTGCCGAGCCCAGAGGAGAGCAGCTTTCTTGCCTGTTATCGTGCACCGTTGAGGAGTCAGTCACTTTGTGTATCGACCAACTGCCGGTCATTTGTAGTTTTCCCGATGTGTTCTAGGAGATTCCGGGGTTACTACCTCGTCGGCACACTGAGTTCCAGATTGATCTCGTGCCTGGTACCGTGCTTATTTCAAAGACCCCGTATTGTATGACACCGTTGGAGTTACGGGAACTGCAGAAGCAACTAGACGAGTTATGTGAGTTAGGATTCATCCGTCGAGCAGTTCGCCATGGGGAGTGCCAGTACTCTTCGTAAAGAAGAAGGATGGCTCATTGAGGCTTTGCGTAGATTACCGCGAGCTCAACAAGGTCACAATCAAGAATAAGTACCCGCTTCTGAGGATCGATGATTTGTTTAATCAGCTGCAGGAGGCACAGCTCTTTTCAAAGATAGACTTACGGTCCGGTTATCATCAGGTTCGGGTTCGAGATGAGGATATCCCGAAGAAAACCTTCAGGACTCGCTATGGTCATTTTGAGTTCCAGGTCATGTCCTTCGGACTGACCAATGTGCCCGCAGTGTTCATGCAGTTGATGAACGAGGTCTTCCGTCCGTATCTCAACCAGTTTGTTGTGGTGTTCATCGACGACATTCTAATCTACTCGAGGACTCGTGAGGAGCATGAGCGGCATCTAGAGATTACATTACAGACCCTTCGTGCACACCAGCTTTACACGAAGCTGGAGAAGTGCAAGTTCTGGCAAGAGGAGGTGAAGTTCCTCGGTCATGTGGTGACGAGGCAAGGTGTCGCCATGGACCCCTCGAAGATTGATGCCATGCGTCAGTGGGGCCAGCCCACGAACGCATCTGAGATTCACAGTTTTCTTAGTTTGGCGGGTTACTACCGACGTTTTATTGAGGGATTCTCTCGCATTGCAGTCCTGTTGACCAGGTTGGCCCGGAAGGGTACAGAGTTCATTTGGAGCGACGCTTGTGAGCAGACATTTATGGAGCTGAAGGACCGTCTCACGTCCGCTCCTGTCCTCACTCTTCGTTCTAGGAGTGATGAATTTGTTGTATTTACCGATGCCTTGTGAGTCGGCTTGGGTGCTGTCTTGATGTAGCATAGGAAGCCGGTGGCTTATGCGTCTCATCAGCTCAAGGTCCATGAGCTGAACTACCCTACGCATGATTTGGAACTGGCAACAGTGGTCTTCGCACTAAAGGTGTGGAGGCACTATCTTTATGGGATGAGGTTCGAGCTCTTCTCCGACCACAAGAGCTTGAAATATCTGTTCTCTCAGTCTGAGATGAACATGAGGTAGAGACGTTGGATGGAGCTCTTGAAGGACTATGATTTTAATCTCTAGTACCACCCAGGTAAGGTGAACGTGGTGGCGGATGCCCTCAGCCGTCAGCCACGAGGCCTGGTGGCGCACATGATGATTTAGGAGTGGAGGATGCTCGAGGATATAGTAGAGTACGACTTCAAGTTTAGTCTATAGTCTTCTATCGTTCAGCTATCGAGCCTGTCAATTCAACCCTCTCTTATCGCAAGGGTGATCGAGGCTCAACAGATAGACAAGTCGTTACAAGATTACCGTGCAGAGGCAGCATCTGAGAGTCAGACAGATTGGCAGATTGGTTCTGATGGTGGACTTCACTTTAGAGGCTGATTATGTGTTCTGGATATACCTGAGTTGTGCCGAGATCTTATGACCGAGGCACATCGATCGCGATTTTCTATCCACCCTGGCTCGACGAAGATGTATCGCGATATGAGGCGTCAGTATTTTTGGTCGGGGATGAAGTGCCAGATAACCAGTTTTGTGGGCGAGTGTGACACGTGCCAGCTTGTCAAGGCCGATCATCAGAGACCCCCTGGTCTATTACAGCCGTTGAGCATCCCGATGTGGAAGTGGGAGCACATATCTACCAATTTTGTCATGGGTTTGCCGAGGACATAGCGCGGTCATGACGCCATGTGGATTGTTGTGGACCGTTTGACAAAGTCGACACACTTTCTTGTGATTTGTGAGACTTAGCATACTGACCGGCTCACCAAGATGTTTATTGATGAGATCTTGAGACTACACAGCATTCCTGTCTCGATCGTTTTAGACCGAGACCCGAGGTTCACGTCTTAGTTTTGGAGGAGCTTCCAGAGAGCGATGGGGACTGACTTGCAGCTCAGCACCGCATATCATCAGCGGACCGATGGCAAGAGGGTCAACCAGATCCTTGAGGATATGATGAGAGCCTGCGCGATTGATTTCACGGGTAATTGGGACGAGCACCTGCGATTGGCTGAGTTCGCGTACAACAACAGCTATCAGGTAACCATTGACATAGCTCCTTTTGAGGCATTATACGGCAGACCGTGTAGGTCTCCGAGTTGTTGGACTGAGGTTGGAGAGCGGCGTCTCCTAGTTCCTGAGTTTGTGCTACAGACGTCAGAGACTATCGACATCATTAGGCAGAGGATGTGCACAACTCAGAGCCGGCAGAAGAGTTTTACTGACCGTCGGTGTCATCCCTTGGAGTTTGTCATTGGGGACCATGTGTATCTCAAGGTCTCACCCATGAAGGGTGTGGTTCATTTTGGAGCGAAGGGCAAGCTTGCCCCGAGATTTATAGGACCTTTCGAGATCACCGAGTGCGTTGGCGTCGTGGCCTATCGGTTTGCCTTGCCATCTCAGTTGTCTGGCGTCCACAACATTTTTCACATCTCTATGTTGAGGAAGTGTGGGTCAGACATCGTGCCTGTTATTGATTGGCAGCTGTTGGAGGTTCGTAAGGACGCTTCTTACGTTGAGTAGCCAGTTCGTATCCTCGATCGGAAGGAGCAAGTCCTACGGACTAAGGTCATTCCTTTGGTGAAGGTGCAGTGGAGCCATCATAGTGTGGATGAGGAGTCTTGGGAGCGTGAGGCGGAGATTCATGAGTGCTATCCCCATCTTTTCGATGTTTGATTGTATGTTGTACTATGTTTTGATTATATATGATGTTATGTTTTCTATTTCCTTATGAGTTACTGTTAGTAGCGATGGTAGTGTAAATTTTGAGGATGAAATTTTTATTAGGTGGGGAGAGCTGTAAGACCCGTATCCTAGTCCGTATTATTCTGTCGACTGCCGCAATCCTTCCCGTCAAATTTTGATAACCTGCGACCTATAATCGACGTTTGCGCATGATCTTAAGCCATATCCTGTAGATTTGAGTCAGCTTAATCCGAGCCATGTACCATTGTGACCGCACCGTCGCCGCGGTTCCAGCGCCACGTCTCGTGCGCTAACCCGATACTTAGATCATAAGATGTGGACCGTGCATTATAATGGCCGTGGACCGTATATTGCGGGACCCACCCATCCCATGTGGCACCAATCTCTAGGTAATCATGAGGGTGATGGATGACATCACCTAGCTATAGCCACCCTACCCCCTAGCCTTCTTATAAACATTTATTGCTAGCCACCCTCCCTTACAAGTAATCATGGCCTACCTAAGCTACTCCCTCTCTCCTTACAACCCTCTCTCTCTCTCTCCCATTTCTCATCACTTTTCCCAAGCAAGGAAAATCCCACGTCCAAGCCTTCCCATAGAGAGAAAAATGTGATTTGGTGGCCCACTTTCCATCCCAAAAATCCTTCATCTAAGCCATCCACCTCTCATCTCCCTCCATCAAAGTGAAGCACAAGGAGATCGGCTTTCCAACGGACCAAGAAGATCGATGGTGGGTGCTTGTTAGGATAGATTTTTCATGTTTTTGATGATGGGCCAAGTGAGGCCTACCGATTGATGGTATGGATCTCATTTTGGACCCTAGGTGTGGCCGATGGCTCACCTTGATGCTCATGATCATTCCATGATGGAGCCATTCTCCATGGACCCATCATGATGTTTATTTTCCTTACATGAAAAGAGGTCATCTAGACCTTACATTTGGTGGAGAAAGGATCTCCACCATTGATTTTTGTTTTAGTGGGCCCACAGGTATTGGGACCCACTTGATATATGATTGAATGCAAGGAGGGCCCATAGTGTCGGGGTCCCTCCATCACACGTGTGTCCCACTCTTTCTCTCTCTCCCTCTCTCTTTCATTTTCTTTGTTCCTATTTTATGTGATGATGTGGCCTTGTGGCCCACCCAGATGGACCCCACATGAGGCATGACTTTTACCCAAGCCATTTATAAGTGGGGCCCACCTTATGTGTTACACCCACACCATCCTCCATTTGGTGGCCCACCTAAGCCGGGCCCACCTCGAATGTATGTGTTTCGTCCAACCGTCCAGCATTCAGGGACGTTGGACATGGTTTGGGAAAAGCACAAATATTAGCTTGGCTCACAAGATTTTGGGGTGGTCCACTTATGTAGGCTCCACATTGATATATGAGTTCAATCCATGCCATCCATCTTATTTACCAACTCATTTTAGGCGTTGAGCCAAAAAATGAAATCCATCCAATCTTTGGGTGGACCATAGCATGTAAAATAGTGGTTTCTACCGTTGAAAGTCACCCTGTCATTTTTTATGCACCGAAAAACATCGGATATTGGACTCGTTGGAACGGTCTTGAGCCATAGAGAGAAATGGATGGGCTGGATTCAGTTGATGCGGGTCCCATACACGAAAAACCGCAGAAAAACTCGGTTTCAAAAAAGAAAAAAAATTTACATGCAGCAAACGCTGCTGTTGTTAGAGACGCAGGCAGCGCCTACTGCTGGCGGGCGGGCGGACGAGAGCAGACCCACGGCCCTAGCCGTGGGCCCCACCCTGATGTATATTTGCCATCCAACCCATTCATATGGTGGGCAACCTCCATCGGTGGGCCCCCTCCAAATTTCAGCCACATCCAAGAGGTGGCCCACATCAGAGGAAACAGTGGGGTTGAACTGTTTGCCATTGAAACCCATTTTTAGGTACACAGAAGTGTTGGATTAAGATGAAATTTGTTTTTCCTATTCGTCTAGGTCCGCATAACCTTATCGACAGTTTGGATGGAAAGTAAAACGCTATGGTGGGCCCCACATGGGACCCACAGTGATGTATGTGTTTCATTCTCACCGTCCACTGACCGTGGACGGTGGAAACCACCACGATTTATGTGTTATATCAGCACCGTCCACACTGGACGGTGGGACCCGCCCACGTGTGGGACTCCACCTGATGTGCGTGTGTGCATGTGTGTAAATATATATATATACTGTATATATATATATATATATATATATATATATATATATATATATATATATATGATCGTGGGCCTTCATGTGGACCCCCCCACCATGATGCTTGTGTTGCATACAAACTGTCCAACCATTTTGAAAGCTCTTTTTTTACAGACTTGAGACTAAAAATAAGACAGATCTATAGTCCAAGTGGACCCCACTTTGGTATAAATATAAGGCCATAGGATTAGGCCCATCTTGATGTATTATGGCCCGTTGTTGGGGCCCACTTGAGTATAGACATGGGGCCCAATTGGTGTGGCCCATCTGATGTACATAAGGCCCATGTGATTAGGCCCATTCAATGTATTTGTAGTCGTTGTTGAGGCCCACCTTGATATGAATATAAGGCCCATTGTGCTGTATTCAAGGCCCATGGGTTATGGCCCATTGCAATGTGCACAAGGCCCATTGATGCGGCCCACTTGATTTATATAAGGCCCATATGAGGCGGCCCATTTGATGTATCTAAGGCCTATGGGTCGAGGCCCAATAAGATGTATATAGGTCCATTGCAATGTGTGATTCCCTATGGTTTGGGTAATGATATTTTATGGCGGGCCATGCCTTGGGAGCAATGTTGGTTTGACGTCCACGTTGTAAGAATAATGTTGGTTAAATATCCACATTATAACTCTCCCTAGGGCCCATTGGTAGGCCCATACTTGTCGATGATTGATCACTTTGTAACATGCATAATATATCTCTATGATTCATGCCCATACGCATCATATGTATGCTTGATATGAGGAATGTTTGATCACTGCATAAGCCGTTGGGCTGAGACATTTACGGGACTCCTTATGAGATGGAGTGCCCCACATGAGCGCGTGGTACGTGAGAGATTGCTGCATGACTGACGATGTGACTCATGCATCTCGCATATGTGTGACTTGATCACTGCACGCCCTAGCGACATTAGGGTTGTAACCTCTACAGACACATCGTGGATGGTCGTATTGGATACCGAAAATATTGGTTCTAACATTGTGGGCACTTAGGATGTCCTTGGGTGAAAATCTCAGAACCTTTTTGGTACCAGGAGATGCTCCAACGTCTAGACCGAGTGGATACACGAGCGCCTGAGTGCCGAATACCAGTAGGCCGCATCTCCCATTGTGTCATGGTCGGTTGAAAGGGGGTGTGGCCTTATCCGCTTGAGTGAGGGGGCTATAAGCTAGGCTGAGTTTGACCAGCTCACAAATGAGTCCGCTATCGACGAGCTGGGTAGGTATGGCAGACTACTGGTCAGGCAGATAGTGTGGTCTCTTCCACTTACTTGACTGTGCAGCTAGGGAGGAGGCAGTCAGTGTGAGGTGTATTAGACTCCGGTGATATCCATAGATGAACTGTACTGATATGTGTACTTGATGAGTACTGACACGCTTGCTTTGCATCTCGCATATGACATTTGGCTACATAGGCCTCGCATCGCATGGCCTTACTATGGTTGATAGCATTCATGCCTTGCATTACATAGCTTTGGTACAACTGATAGCATTCATGGACTTACCGCATATTTTTTTCATTACTCTGATATTGCACACTTGGCGCTTGCCTTGCGCACACACTTACACCACATCTAAGCTTTTGTAAGCTTATGCACGACCATTGCGTGCAGGTGCCGTTGGACAGCAGCAGCGTTGAGGCAAGAGCACGCATCTGATCATTTTAGAGTTTTTTGATCACCTTGTATTTCCCTTTCCCCATTGTACTTAAAATTTTTTGATATAGTGGATATGTGGTGATGTTGTTTTGTGACTTAGTTATGCTCCATTACAAAAAAAAATCATACTGAAAATCCTCCTTGTAGGATCCTAGGATCAGAATCTGGCATGTAAGTGTCGGAATTCGAGAATGGGGTACTACGGAGGTTGTCGGTGCCGGATTCGGCGATCAGAAATTTTGTGAGCCCATTTTCCGAGTTTGGGGCATGACACTGGCTCAACTCGTCAATTGCATTACCATAATGCGTTGATTTTCTGTGTCCTGGCCGAGCTGCCTTTTTTAGTGTGGCGTCAGGCATCTATGATGGTTCCTGTTAATGCACTATGTTGCGTAATCTCCTAGCGAAGCATCATTCCCTTAATTCTTATTGAAACCTTCCTCAACCTAACTAGTGCATGCTTGGACACACTCGCATCCATCATGGGTGTTGTACCTTCCTCTGGGTAACCACTTGTCCTTTATACTTTCCTTTCAGTTTTCTTTTCCTTTTAGCCATGCATGTGTTGATCATCCTTTATTATAGGTGTGGTTATGGAAGTGCCTTGTCATAACCATGCCTCTCTCATGGCCTAATTCACACCAGTCTGATCTTCTCTCTCTCTCTCTCTCCTTGTGGATGAGCTCCCTCCTACAGTTGAGGCTAGTGAGCCTCTCTATTGTCGAATGTTTTCCCACCTCCGAGGATGGAAGATTAGCTAAGAGGCTATGTGGCTGCGTCGAGTGTCGTTGATCTGTAGTGTAGACCATACCCCTTTGCTGCTGATGGGCTTTCGGGGATTCTTCTCCTACCACATGATCCATTTTTTACAACAATTTGGGTATTGGTAGGGCATTCCTCTCTTTGCTTTTTCTTTCTTTGGTCATGTGACCATGCCTGTCCGTACATATGCTTTTCGGTAGAGGGTGAAATTAGTCCAGTAAGGCTGTCTGGTTGCAGACGCATTGGGGTTCGAATCTTGGGCCCCACCTTTGGTAATTGTATCGTGCTAGTGATGGGTAGTGAAGTAGTTGTATCGCAGATTTGCATGTTAGCACTTGGCTGATGAGGAGGAGAGGGACATTCTCGATAATTTAATTTTGTTGTCTTCCGGTGGCGTGGACAGAGCCTTTGAGGCCTTCAAGGAGAGATCTTTCATTGATCCATCCTTCCTGATTAACACCTACGACCATCTTCTGTCTAAGATCTTCATACTCTGTCACACATGCGAGGACATGGCACATTGCTTGGCGGTAGGACGGAGTGGGGATTATAGTGCGCAAGCATCCCGAAGATTAGAGAGAGACGAGCTGCATTACCTGTGCATGGAGAATGAGAGACTTAGGCAGAGATTACCGGAGTACGAGGAGGTGGAGAGAGACTCACCAGACAACTTCTAAGGTAGACTTCACCGCGACTTTTTAAATTCTGGGGGGGTTTATGTTTTGATGTCATCCGTACCTTTTATACCTAGTACGTGAGTGATTGGAAAAAATGCTTGTGTTTTTTTATTGCTTTGAAACTTTTTTTAAGAGATATAAAAGAATAAAATATGTACACAAAAAGCTTAAAATAGAGATAATTTTTTTTATGTGCCATGTTTATCCGTATGTGCATGTGTTTAGATTTTGTGCCGGGATGATGGAATCAGAACATTTAACTCAGTCCACATCAAATCCGATTTTCTAAATTGTTTGCCAGGGATCCTGATTCCCCGAGAGTATCACATACCGGTATCCTGCCCTTTGGATATGGGCAAAGTCTGAAAGAATTTTGACCCACAACTTACCTTTTTCGCATTTTTCATCTTACACGTAGCTCGAGGTTCTCTTGTACATTCTTTTTGTTTCTATTTTCTAGGCGCTATTGCTCGTAGCGCCCTTTTAGGTTTTCACTATGATTGGCTTCCCATCATTTTTACCTGTGGTTCCCTTTCGTGTTTTCACCATGTCCTTCTCCTGCTGCCCCTTGCAGATGTGCCTTTTTACCCTTGGTACCCTTTCAAGTTTTCACCAAGTTTGTTATGTGCCTGTTGTTTTTACTCAAGGCATCCTTTCAAGTTTTCACCAAGTCTGCTAGTTGCATGTTGTTTTTACTCGAAGAGACCTTTTGGGTTTTCACTTCGCCCATTTTGCTTAGGCACATGTTTTCCTTTTTTTTTTTTTTCTTTTAGACTACATCGGCTGGAGGCTAGATTCTGTTATTGCTGGCCAACTAGCAACATCCCTGACTTTATCTTTAATCCCAATTGTAGAGCTATTGACTGGGGGTTAAACTAGAGTTGAGCATCGAGTCAAGTCAGACCGAGTTAGGACTGACCTGACTTGACCCAGTTTTTGAAATAAACTTGACCTGAACTTGACTCGACTTAGTACTGAGTCCAGCATGCCTGACCCGATCCGAGTCCAAGTCTGACCCGGTCATAGTTACCGAGTTGAGTCGAGTCAGCACCGAGTCGGGTTGGGTGTAGCGGGTATCTGTGGGCTGAAATCACAACTCAAAACCTAGGTGTACCTGTTAGAATTGCAGTCTCTCCACCAACTACATGACATCTCAGATCTAAGACGTTAAATCTGATTTTTTTTTTAATGTATGAGTTGGGTTTCAGATCGAGTCGAGTTAGTACCGAGTCTGATTTCGGGTCGAGTCAAGTCGAGTTACTGGGTGACCCGAACTCGACTTGATTTGAGTTCGGATTAGACGAAGTCTACTTGGTTCGGATCGACTCACCCACTCGGTTCAAGTTGAGTCGGGTTTGAATGAGTCCGCCGAGTCGAGTTGTCCCGTGCCCATCTCTAGGTTAAACCATCTTGAGAGGGAATGAGACGGTATGTCGGGACGTATATTATTATTCTTCTTGGATTTGATTCTTTTTACTTTTTTTTTTGAGATTGTGTGCTCTTATATGTGCATTTATTCTTCTCTTTTTTCTTTTTTCTCTTCTTTTGTTTTTGAACCCTTTATTTTTTTAACACTTATTGAAAGAGGGATAGGGGTGGAATGTATCTTAGGATGCTAACCTCTTGTCATTTGGCTTCAACTTTATGATTATAGTTCTTGACATAGCAAGGTAAGATTACCCATGATAGATTTCACGTTGTCGGTGTCAATAGGCTCTGGAAGATCTTCGCCCCTCATGCTGGTGAGACAAAGGGCACCTCCTGGAAGGAATTCGCGGACGATCAACAGACCATCCGAAGAAGGCTTGAACTTTCCCCTAAGATCTGGTAGATGTGACGGCAAGATGCGCTTCATAACCATGTCGGTTACCTTGAAGATCCTCTTTTGAACTCTTTTGTTGTAAGCTTGAGCGATCCTTTTCTGGTAGTGCTATGAGTGGCTCAACGCATGCGCATGATTTTCGTGTGCTAGGTGTTGTGGGTTGTATCTACCTTGTTATCATTCACCTTCATTGATTTCACTTTTCAGTAACACTCGTAGAGATGGGATTTCGAATTCAACTGGTAGAACTGCTTGCATTCCATATGTAAGCTATAAGGAGTTGTGCTTGTAGCAGACCGTATGGACGTTCGATAAGCCCAAAGTGTGTAAGGGAGTATTTTTTACTATTCGTGATATGTTTTAGCCATCTTCTCAAGTATTTGGACAAGCGTTTTGTTTGCATCCTTAACCCCACCATTCATTAGAAGATAATATGGACTTAATCGATGGATTTGAATCTTAAATTTTTTGAGGAAGTCGTCCATCTTCCTGTTGACGAATGGCGACTTGTTGTCCATGATAATGGCATGTGGGACTCCATATCGGCTGATGATATTGTTCTTCAAAAACTTTATCACATGAGACATTGCAATAGTGGTTAGGAGGCTGCCTCTACCCACTTTGTGAAGTAATCTACTACTACAAGTATGTACTTGTGACCATTTGAAGCTTTTAAGATGACTTTCTTGATGATGTCAAGACCTTACATAAAAAAGGTCAGACCATAGTCAGGTTGTGGAGCTCAGAAGTAAGTGTTTGAATTTGATTTGCATGCTCTTGATATTTGAAACATTTCTTGACATGCTTGCAACAATCTGTCTCTATTGTTAACCAATAATAACTATGTCGTAGAATCTTCTTCGCCATCATGTGACCATTTATGTGCTGGTTGCACACTCTATAGTGGATTTCAGACATAATCTTGGTTGCCTCGGCCTTGCCCACGCAACAAAGGACTTGATTAAAGGATCGCTTGTAGAGGATATCCCCACTGATCGTGAACTAGGCCGCTAGCCGCTGAAAAGTGCAATGGTCAATTGGTGTATCCTCTTGTAGGTATTCCTAGTTTTCTATATATTGCCTGATGTTAGTGTACTAGGGGTAGCTACTGGGAGCGGCTTCGGCTTCCTCAATCTACAAATAAAAAGTAGGTTCTTCTTGAATCTCCACTGTTAGTTCCCACTCAGAAGCTAACTTTGGAATGTCTAGCATTAATGCAAGCGTGGAGAGAGCATTTGCAAACTGATTTTTAGCTAGCAGTATGTTTGAGAAGATGATTTCATCGAACTCCTCAATCGTATTCTCGAGGTAGACATGGTATGGGATCAACTTCTTGTCTTTAGTCTTCCAGTTGACATACGTCTGATTGATGATAAGTTGTGAGTCTCTGAAGACCCATAACTTCTTTACGCTCAGGGAGATCTCTTCTCTTAGCCTAGCAATACATGTTTTGTACTTTGCCACATTAGTTGTGTAATTGAATGCTAGATGCTTGGAAATTAGTATTGGAACATCGTCGGGGGGTAGAGGATAACTCTTACGCCACTCCCCTTTGAATTAACTGCCTTATCAAAGAAGATGGTCCATTCTCCTGCCTTTCTTTCTTCTTCTCCCTCACTGAGGAGGATGTCCTCATCAGGGAAGGTCTTTAATGGTTGATAATCCGATGGGGAATGTGCTATCAGCTGATCGACCAGTATTTGCCCATCAATCGCCTTCTAAGTGACATAAGTGATGTTGAACTCGAAAAACAATAGCTTCCATTTTGCTATTTCCCCATTAGTGCTGGCTTCTCAAACATATACTTTAATGGGTCTATGCAGGGGAGTAGGAGGATTGAATAGGCAATCATGTATTGACGGAGCTATTGGGTTTCCTAGATGAGGGCGAGATAGGTCTTCTCTATTATCAACACTTGATAACGTAATCGGCGAACCTCTGGCTTAAGTAATAAATCGCTTGTTCTCTTCTTCCTAAAATGTTGTGTTGGTCGAGAACACATCCGATCGGGACCGCCATGATGGAGATGTAAAGCAATAATGGCCTACCAAGTGTAGGCGACACTAGTATTAACGGATTCAGCAGGTAGCTTGACAATCATCCTTAAAGGCCGCTTAACAATCATTGTTCCATTCTTTTAGCGAGTTTTTCCTTAGAAGCTTGAATATGGGCTTACAAATGAGACTGAACTATGCGATCAAGCGGCTAATGTACTGAATTGGGTTGAGAAATCCCCTAATTTCCTTCTTGGTCTTTAAAGGCAGCATTTCGATTTGCTAGGATGTTGAGCACACATAGGTTGTCAAATTTCGTGAGACAAAACCACTTTAAGGTAGAACCTCAAGATCAGTTTATGTTCAAGAGAAGATCAAGCTTAAGATAAGCTTTTATTCAAGAAAAGATCAAGCTCATATTCAAGATGAAGTCCAAGACAAAGTTCAAGACAAAGTTCAAGCCAAAGTGAATCAGATATTTAATATATCTCAGGTAGTATAAATCCTAGAAAGACCTCAGGACTAGGTGCTTTAAAAAACGTTTAATCATGAGTTTTTACATTTGTTTTTACTTAGAATTCGGCCAGCCTAACTTCTGGTTCAGCTAGCCTAAGCTTCCTTCGCTAGCCCAACTTCAAGCCCAAAGTAAATAGCAACTTTTGTTGAAGATTCGTCTAGCCCAAGTTTTGGTTCGGCTAGCCCGAGCTTGAAATTCAGCCAACCCGAGAAAGTTCGGGTGAAATTCCAGCAACTTATCTTTTTAGAATTCACGGGAATTCAGTCAGCCGAAAGGCAAATTTGGCTTGCCGAATTGTGATGTTCAACCAGCTGAACTTGACCTCAGGCCAGCCAAAATTTGGATAATTCTTATCCCGTGTAATTCGAAATCCGTTGAATAAAATCCATTGAACTCGGGCTAGTCGAAGCCTGTCTCGGGCTAGCCAAAGTTCTAACTTCTTTACCTATAAATTGAGGTTTTTTCTCATTCCGAATTACACAATTTAATTATTAGAATTTTGCAAGAGAAAGAGAAGCTCAAGTCATTGGTAAGCTATTGGTTAATATTTATAATTTAATTTAGTAGCTTGTTCAATTCCCTTTAGTTTCAGATCTTTTAAGTTTAATCTAAGAGAGTAAACTATACTCCTGTTTGAGATCTAAGAGAATTGAATTAAGTAGCATTTGGTTTAACAAAATTAAAATATATAAAACCTTAGACCCTTTCTATTTGACTGAGCACAGCGCTATCTACATTCAAGAAAGAGGTCCTTCTGCTACAAGCTTCTGCTATACTTCTACAATTGAAGATAAGTATACCTTCTAAAACTCTGTTTAGGTTTTTTTGAGATCTCCTATAAAAATCTCAATTGAAGTTTTGTCTGAGATAACTTGTGAAGATCTCAGTTTGGTTTTTATTGTGATAGCCCATGAAAATCACAAGGAATTGTATCAGGTTATTAAGGTGACCTTGTGTAACACCCCGTACTTGCTAGTACTCGGGTGTTACCGTATAACCAAATTTAGAAATAAATATAAACCTAGCTAAACGAACATTCACATGAATCCTAGTTTAAATCTAACCGTTTAAAGAAATCCCCACCTATAGATTAAAGCGATGCATCTGTTATTACTCGTGATGGACCATCACGTCATTAAAGAAACCTACCCTAGGAGTTCAATCGCTTTGATGAATGAGTTAGACCGTCCACCTTGAATTTTAAGTCCTGGATCAACAAACCCAGCAACCATTTAACTTCTGAAACTCCCATAGATGATGCATCACTTAATCATGATGATTAGGTCTCTGGATTACTAAACTTTCCAATGAATTTCACCTAGATTAGGCCGAGAACCCTAGGAATCACCACTGATCACGTTTTGTAATGATCTGACTGTTAGCTCTTCACAGATCATAAAATAACCCATGTAATTAGAAAGTATGACCACCTAGGCTTTGGATATGCCTGATCTATGGCCAGGGGTCCCACTTGGACCTATGGAGGCTGATGAACAAATTAGATTGTGTGGGACGTGCCACCCGATTAAAATAATATGCATATATGAAATAAAAGAGAGAATTTATAATAGGATATTTAAAATAGATATTATTATCTTAATTCGGACATATTACGATGATCTTGAACATACAAGTGAACCGGTAGGACATTTTGACCGTTGATGGTCGGATTTGAATTAATCCAACCTTCGTATCGATGAAATCAACACATAAGACTTGTAAATCGCTTGGTACGGCCCACCTAAGCTTCCGATCCGCCTCATATTCGGTCAAATGACCTTAATTAGGCCCTTAGACTAGATGATAGGTGTGGATTTCATTAAAACATCATGTGGGCCCCACTATTAGGCCACTAGGTACACTAACAGGTGTGCTCCCGCCAAGTACCAAGCCATGAACCCGGTCAAGCCAGGCATTGACCTGCATTTTCTTTAAAAAGAAAGGATTTCTCCCTCCCTTCTTTGATTTCAATAGCAGGCGGACTAGCGTTCGTGAGTTTGATCCGTGGCCCACCTTGATGATTCCGTGGGATAATTCGAGCCGTCCATTTGATGCGCAACAGAGGCCTGACCAAAACCTAGTGGGTCTCGCAGAGAGACGTGATGGTGTGTACACATAAACACCGACGCAAACAGGACCCGGTAGCACAATGTTTCCTAAAATGAAAACTGTCTGCATGCCAGCTTGGCGATTCGTGTGAAGGAGAGATCCTCAAATCCCAGCCTTCCATTTAGGGGAGATCTTGGTCGTCCAATTGTTTAGGGCGTTCAAGCAAAACCAATAGCCGGTTTTGGTTTTCAAAAGTGAACCGGTATCGACAAAATCAACACGTAAGACCTGTAAATCGCTTGGTACAGCCCACCAAAGCTTCTGATCTGCCTCATATCCAGTCAAATGACCTTAATTAGGCCCTTAAACTAGATGATAGGTGTGGATTTTCATTAAAACATCACGTGGGGCCCACTATTAGGCCACTAGGTACACCAACAGGTGTGCTCCTGCCGAGCACCAAGCCATGAACCCGGTTAAGCCAAGCATTGACCCGCATTTCCTTTTAAAAGAAAGGATTTCTCCCTCCCTTCTTCGGTTTCAACAGCAGGCGAACGAGCGTCTGTGAGTTTGATCCATGGTCCACCTTGATGATTCCATGGGATAATCCAAGCCATCCATCTGATGCGCAATAGAGGCCTGACCAAAACCTAATGGGTATCGCAGGGAGACGTGATGGTGCGTGCACACAAATGCCGACATAAACAGGACCTAGTAGCACAATGTTTCCTAAAATGGAAACTATCTGCACACCAGCTTGGCGATCCACGTGAAGGAGAGATCCTCCAATCCCAGCCTTCCATTTAGGGGAGATCTCGGCCGTCCGATTGTTTAGGGCGTTCAAGCAAAACCAATAGCCGGTTTCGATTTTCACCCACAGTATTTGAAGGCGGTTTCGGTTGGATCATATCCGGACCGTCTGATCTTGATCCTATGGTCAAGGAGACCTAGGTTTGATATAAATGGACAACGGATGGAAACAACAAATGCCATAACTCCTATTCCAGCCACAACCATTCTTCCTGGTTTTTCCAAAATTCAGCCGAGAGCTTCCAAGCTTGAAGCCTTCGGCCTAGCCACCTCCAACCTTCATTTTAACGTGTCAAGAAGCTCCATGGGGTTCCTTTGGGATGCCCAGAAGAGATGGATCTAAAGAAAACCCCTTCAGTGGAAACCTGCCATGATCGCCTAAGCTTTCTTCCTCAATGGAGCAAGCTGCTCTACATCAGATTTCGACCGAGTTCGATCTGAGTCGGATGGTTAGGATTGGTTTCAGAACTCGGTGAAAGTTGAGAAAGAAGAGAAGAAAGAAAACAAGAGAGAGAAGGAGGAAGTGAGAGAGAGAGAGAGAGAGTTTGAGTTGGAATGCGAGCTGACTCGCTGCCGAGTCGGTCCATCTGAGTTAGAGGCTTGCTGGACAACACTGTTAGAGGCTCCTAATGGCTGAGAGAGAAGAAAGAGGGAAGAAGAAAGGGAGAGAAAAGGAGAGCATGTGCTTGTGCCGAGCCAACTCGACTCGAACCGAGTCGACTAGGTGAGAATCTTCATTTCCTTTCACCAATTAGATTCGTCATTTGTTACTTTATTATTAATAATATCGTTATTATTTTCTAGTTGTTGTAACGACTAATGTTATTTTTGCTATTGACTAGAAATTATAATTAATATTACGATGTATTAATTAGTGTTATAGTAACTATTATCATCAATTATAATTCTATTATTGATTATCATCATCATTAGCGTCACTATAATTATTGCAATTATTAAATACGGTTAACCATTAGTAGGTTAATTTTACTAATAATAGCTAGTATAGGTACTTGATATTAACAATTATCATCATTAATGCTATTCTTATTTTTTCATTAGTAGGATATTGATTATAAGATTAGTGTTGTTAATAGACAATTATTAATTATCTTTATCTCATTCTAATATTGTTATAAATTGAATTATATGAATTAGGTTTCAAACCCTAAACCAAAGTCTAAGATTTGATTAATGGATAAAACCCTAAAAGTCTAAGCGATTTAAACCCTAGGTTAAGACCTTAACCCTTTGTAATGTGTTAGGGTTGGATCTAACTGTAGAACCTCATAATTCTTGGTAAATCATAGTATCCATTATCTTGACTGGAATTGATAGTTATGATTTAAAATCATTAGAAAGTATTATCATTTCCCTTATGGGATTAGTCAAATACTTGTTAATATAATTATTAGCATTAGTCCTTATTGTATTATCATTAGAAAATATCCTATTATTATTACTTGTATTATCTAAGCGATTATTAGTCATTATAAAGATGTTAGATAATGTCGATACATTCAAACGTAAACTTATGAACCACCATTATTCATATCAATGGAATAATACTCCCATTAGGAATATTACTTGACTCATTGTACAATAATAATAATAATAATAATAATAGAAATACTACTCTAGAATTAAAGTCCTAGAATCTGAAACCTATAACTAAACTCTAGGATGAAGCTCTAATCCTATACTAAAACCCTAAAAGTAATCTGAACCCTAGGTTATGGTCTTAACCATAGGGAACGTATAGAACTCATATCTAACCATACAATTTTACAATCCGTGATAGGATCCAAGTCTATGGGCATGCGCTCTTCCTAATAACATTGGAAGGTGAGTCGATAAATAAGGTGATGATTCTTCCCCTTGAGCTTTCCATTTTTCCATTAGCTTAAGTTATAGTTTGTATTTTAATTTATATTTGATATCTCCCTTTTATAATCACACGTGATAGCTAGTGGAAATTGAATTGCTATATTACATGCTTAACATTCATCCTTTATATTTGTTCATGCTTATGTATTATTTGTGGATTGCTTATGGAATTTAAACTGGTACATTAGTGGGAGACCCCCACTTTTAAATGTACACCCATACTTGGGATGTAACTCGATTGACGGTGATTGCAATGGACCTTCGATCTAGTGGTTATTGAGTGGTAGTTTAGATGGATCACTGATGTGGGCCTACCATCCAGGGTTGTTATGTCCAATGGTTTTCGAGGATGGTCTTTTATTGCATGGTTTTGATACTCGCCATATGTAGCCTACTTTGATATCGCCCTATGTAGCTTTGTTTTAGTGTTTTCCCTATATGGCTTCGATATTTTATACCGTGCAACTATGCGATGGTAAGCCCCATATAATGTAATATGATTGGCCACTAGTCGACGGGTTTCCATTAAACATCCTAAGGTGGTAGTCTCATGAGCTAGGGATGGTGGTTATGGGACACTATGCCCGAGCTGTCGGCCTACGCTGGGCTCTGAGCTCCCCATAGTGACTTTGAGCTTATTAAACTTGCTGGTTGTAAATGGATTAATAATGGTTTGGCTAATCATGCATACATGGCACAGACTAGCATTTATTGTTATCGTACATGATGTACGTATTGTTCTGACTGGATGATTTTTTCCAAGTTCCATGTTTACATGGGTGATGAGCCCACTATCCGCATGGATGAGCATCCCTGGGGCGATGATTGCATACTTCACGCATCCATGCATCTAATAAGACTTGCATTATGTATTATTTTATATGTTTTGATTTATAATTATGCTTACCTAATGCGGCGGTGTGTAATCTTGAGGGAAATTCACACTGAGTTGGCCACTCATCCATCAAATAAATATAACCGTACAGGTAGCACAGGTGGCTTAAGTGATTTTCAAGTTCAGGCTGATGAGGAGCCGGGTTCAACTGTCAGGGTTGCATGACTGTATCTACCTTGAGAAGCTGAGGGGTCTTGCGGCTCAAATTTACTTGCATTCTACTATTTCTCATGTATTGGATCATGTAATTCTTGTATTTGTTAATTTTGGAGACATTGATTTGTATAAGTCATTATGGGCAACCTCTTGTATACTCTAAATGAAATTTGAGATATTCTTTTATGCTTACTTGTCTATTTTATGCTCATCTGCTTACTTTGATGAAAAAAATACTCGAATTTGACCATCCTTTAAGATTAACACTCAGGTATTTGGGAAACGAGTCATATACTCGGGTTCTGAAAAGTCGGGGCGTTACACCTTGTGAAAACCTTTTATAGTGAAAGCCAAAATTACGAGGGAAGTAATTTTGGAGGTGGAGTAGGTGTGACTGTTTTTAAAGCACCGAACCACTATAACTCCTTGTGCCATGTGGTGAATGCTCTATTATTATTTTTGGTGGATTGGATGTATTTTATTTCAGTTGTGTTGTCACACCCCAAACTCGGAAACCGAGCTCACAATATTCCCAATCGCCGAATCCGGTGCCGGTAACCTCCGTAGTACCCCATTCTTGGCTCTCAGTGCCTATACGCCAGATTCCAATCCTGGGATCCTACAAGGAAGATTTTCAAATGTACATTTATCTCGGAATAAGCATAACCACAAGTTTACCCAAATCACAAAGGCAACATCATTATCACATATCCACTAATAAAAACATTTGAATACAGTGCTGAAAAGGGAAATACATATATCGAAAATCAAAGCTCCAGTAGACAGATGTATGGTCTAAGTTCAACGTTGCTGCGACCTAACGCCACCTGTATGCATCTATCATGCATAAGCTTATAGAAAGCTTAGAGGGTGGTTAAAGTGTGTACGATGCACGCGCCAAGCATATAAATATCAGAGTAAGTGGAAATATTGGCAATCCATAAATCGTACAATATTGAGTAATGCGGAAACATGCTGGTAAGTTCATAAATATCATCACCCTTATTCAAGCTATGCGATGTAAAAAAAACATAATAGGCCAATATCATATGCTGAGGAAGCAATGTAGATCAACTATGCAATGCGGAGACATAGGCCAAATATAAGATACCAAGTCCACGAATACCGTCAACCTTAATTAGGTTATGCAATACAGAAGCTTAGTAAACCAAATGCTATGTGCTGAGGATGCAATACAATATGCAATGCGAATGAAATGACCAAGCTGGAATGTGAAGTCGGGATGATAACACGTAGTATCGCAGGCTATAGGGTCCATCACAAGGGACTTCTATCTAAACAAGTCCTATACCTAAATTTGGATAGTCAGACTCAATGTGGGAAACTCATGATCTCAGGTTAGTTATGCACCCCAACCGAAATCTTGGCTATTGTGAAGGTACACGTAACAAATAGTTGCGCACCACTAGCCCGAGTGGATAGTGAATGAATGAGTATGTAAGTCCTGTTCAATAAGTCCACATATCAGTACTGTATATCTCTGGGATCATCATCGGGGTCTAGTACACTCTACATGCAATCGCCGCCCACTAGACGCGCAACCATGCAAGTGGCAGAGACATTACTATCTGCTTGACCAGTAGTGAGCCAATATCTACCCGGCACGTCGATAGCAGACCCATTTACGAGCTGGTCAAACTCAGCCTAGCGATGCCCCCTACCCTTGGGCGGGTAAGGCCACACCCCCTTCCAACCGACCATGATACAGTACAAGACGTGGCCTACTGGTATTCGGCCCTCGGGCACTCATGTATCCACTTAGTCTAAACATTGGAGCGTCTCCTGGCCACGGAGGTTTTGAGACTTTCACCTAGGGACATCTATGGTACCCCATGTAGAAAAAGATTTTCGGTGTCCCATCTAGCCATCCACGATATGCTTGTGGAGGCCATAATCCTAATGTTGTTAGGGCGTATAGTAATCATGTCATAAAAATGCGAGTATGAATCACACTATCAGTCATGTAGCAATCCTGCGTGTACCATGCGCTCATGTGGGGTAACTCCGTCTCTTAGGGAGTCCTATAAACAACCTGTCTTATGGCATATGTAATGGTCAATTAAATCTCATAAAAAATATGCAGATAATGCGTATGGGCATGTATCGTGGTCTTATGTTGTCATATACTCATAATTAGTATTGATAGTTGGCCTATACAATCGGCCTTGATCGATAATTGGCCTCGACAATCAGAATCGGCCTCGATAATCGGAATCGGTGAGAATGGGCCTAACAAGGCTTAAGGGAAGGTTACAATGTGGACATTTAACCAACATTGCCCCTAAGGAGTGGGCACATAGAGCCTAACATATAGTGGACCCATGGCCTCACATAAGGGCCTAATACACATCCCTTTGGCCCACACAAAGGCCTCATGCACAATATAATGGGCCTCACGCAAGAGCTTAATATATATCACAATGAGCCATGACCCATGGGCCTCCAACATATCACAATGGGCCTCATCAAATGGGCCACAAATGCATCACCATGGGCCTCATATATGGGCTGCATTTCATCAAGTGGGTCGCATCGCATGGGCCTCATATACAACACATCAGGCCTCACTCAAGGGCCACATGAACATCATAATGGGCCTTATACAAGGGTCTCATACATTATAATGGGCCGCATCACATGGGCCTCATATACATCAAGTGGGCCGCATCGCATGGGCCTCATATACAACACATTGAGCCTCATCACATGGGTCCACCAATGGGCCCACCGACCTAGCCGGTCCGTCTACACCATTCATCTATTTTAGAGATCATTATAGAGCATTACCATAAATAAATCATATCGAAAGATCATCTGGACCATACCACAAATAACAATGGAGATAATGATTTCATTGTTAAACAGTTTATAGGGCCGGGGCCCACCATAATGTTTACTTCCATCCAATCTGATTCACAGGCTCATAAAGACCTGAGTTAGGAGGAAAAACAAATTCCATATTGGTCCAAAACTTCCGCGACCGTGAATGGTTTCAACAGTAGACATTCAATCCCCACTGAGCTGCAATGTGGTCCACCTGATAGGCAAATCTGCCTCATTTTTTTGTCACAAGCCTTAAGACGAACTCGCCAATTAGATGGACGGTTTGGATGTAACACCTACATCAGCGGTGGGTTCCACTATCCAGCCATCTAGACGGTGTGGATGGACCCATACATCACGTGTGGCCCCTCATCTGCCAAAATGGACGGATGGATATGCAATACATACACCAAGGTGGGTCCCACCGAACTTGCTGACGTAGCTACAACAGCAAGGCAGGTGGGGCCCCAACAAATGGGCAGTTTGGATACTGTACACGTGCAGTGAGTGGAGTTCACGGAACCTGCTGGCATCCAAGGCAGCAGCAGCTCCTTGCTGTATAGGACCCACATTAGGCGGATGATGTGGAGGGACAGATACATCAGAGGTGTGTCCCAAGGACCCGCTGCGTCAATACACAGCTAGATAGCCGGTGTGTGGAAAACCAGCCAACCCGTTTCACTCAGTAGGTGCATTGTTGAGGGTTGAATATTGCATATTAGACCCCAGTTATTACCTGATTTTATGAGCATGATACCGGTTAACGCCCTATTTTAATCATGTTTGTGATGCAAGATGAATTAAAGAGCCTGGACCAAAAAAGTATACTAAAAGCATGGATTTGATGCTCTGAAGTCACCAAGGCAAGGGACGGACTCCAGGGGTCCAAGATCGAAGAAATTATAAGCTAGAGATTCGAGAAAATCAGGCCACTCACGTTAAACGGGCCCAAAAATCGTCCAGAATACAAGATCACAGGGTTCTCACCATCCATTCGGCTCAAAACTTTATATATGGCTTGAGGACCATAAATTAACCATACATATCAAATTTTAGCCATTGGATCCTTGTGGAAGTGGCCCAAAGGACAGATAAGACCCTAAAATCCTGATTTGAGGCCCACCTAATATCTAGATATGCGTCAATTTTGGTCTCAACCCCTTAAAAAGGGTGATGAAATGGATGGTCGGAACGGATTTCATATGTACATCAAAGTGAACCCTATACTGCGGTGCGTGTACACCATGTACATAAGATCCAGTCGAGCACCACAACTCAAGAAATCAGTCAGCGTGCGCTGACCGATACCTTTCTAAAAAAAGGTTTCAAAGCCTCAGTTCCTCACCGCCGACCGTCGATTTTGATCAGTGGGACCCAACCGTCATCAATTTGCAAGATCTGAGCCGTCCATTCATTCTAGAGGTGGGGCGCGACGCTCGTTTAGGTGGCATTTTGGCCGCTTGAGCACGTATACACGTGGATTGTCAAAAAATGTAGGATAAACGACGAGTTGGTTTCATACAGTGGACCGCACCAAAATCAGATAAAAACCACTTCTTCTCGACTGAAATTTCTCTAGGAATCCAATGGACGGGGTGGATTTCTCTGAAAATACCACTGTGGGGCCCACTGAGCGTCCCGGCGCAATAACTTTCCAAAAACACACGTCCGGATGCACCCGACTTCCATGGGGCGTTCTGTGACCTTGATCACGGTCGGATGGGTGATCCAGACCGTCCAATGTGTCCATAGGGAGGCCAATACCCTAGTCAGATGTCAGAATTGACAGATGGGTGGATAATGCACCGCAAATTTGCTCCAAACACAAGACATTTTGCGCTTTCATTGCGCACGTGAACTCTACTGCGAAATAGAGTCGGTCTAACTCTAAACCGACTCCCAGCCACCATCCTCCTTGCTGCCTATAAAAAGAGAAGAAAAAAGAGAGAGAGAGAGAGAGAGAGAGAGAGAGAGAGAGAGGGGATCATCAGATCTTGGCTGGACCGTGCACAAAGGAGAGAGAGAGGGCTAGTCTTAGTTTTTCTTTTCTTTTTCTTTGTTTTCTTTCTTCTTTTCCTTTGATTTGTTTAGAGATCTTTAGCTAGATCATGTCTGGCTAAACCTCTTAGCTAGGGCTAAGAGGTGAAGCTTGTGGCGTGATGGGAATGATTCTATGCTTTGATTCATGTTTTAATTGAACTCTCTTTTTATTCTAGTTTGATTAATAGGAATGCTTTCAGTTTTTAATGGTTTGTTGTGACTTAAATTACAATGGATCTGTGATAGCTTTAAGCATGTTCTTAGCATTATAGGGTTTGTGAATTTGGGAACCCTGTTGTTCACCATCATCTCCTGGGCATTGTTGGATGACAGAATCCTTCCTAATGTTCATAAATTCCTTAGATTGGATGTAGATTGGTTAAAATTCTGTTGTTTGCTTTGTCTCATGGGCATGGTTTTGTGATGGAATCAACTCTAATTCTCATGCCTTTCATCTCTTTGAAAACTAGATCAAAGGAAGTTCAGATTGTGCTTTAGTGATATATCTTCCAACTAGATGAAGATGGGACTCGAAGTCCAGTTGAGTTCATGAATCAAGCGTAGATCTCTCTGATCTCTACAAGTGGATCCTCTGAATCCCTAGTTTCCTACCTTTGATTTCTTCAAATTTTAGTTTCCTATTTCACCATTATACCCTCATATTCACTTGATTTAGATTTCATCTTATTCTAGTTCTAGTTCTGGTCATTTTCAGATTACATACAAGGTTCAGTCCCTGTGGATTCGACCTCGGTCTTACCGAGTTTATTACTACATCACAACCCTATACTTGGGGTGTGAACATGCGTCCCATGTGGGGCCCACTAGATATATATATATATATATCATATATTATATATTATATCCAGATATATATACTATATATATATATCATGTATTATATATTATATTGTATTATTATTTTTATTTTTGAAAGGGGTCCAGCGTCCTGACCATGGACGCTGGACGGTGTGATTTAAAACACACGTCTGAAAGGGGCCAACCGTCCAGGGATTTGGACGGTGTGGATGACATCAACATCAAGGTGGGTCCACGTGGTGTGGCCCACCCATTCTAGATCATGCTGACATTTGTGCTTTCCTTCATCCGAGTCTATCCAGACAGACGGGCAGCAATCCCGTCTGTTGGACAGTCAAGTAAGGTGGGCCCATTGCATAGACGGCATGGATACGATACATACTTCAAGGTGGGCCATGAACCAGGGAAGAAGGAAGAGAGAGAGAGAGAGAGAGAGAGAGAGAGAGAGAGAGAGAGAGAGAGATGGAGGGACCCTGCCACTATGGGTCCCTCTAGATTTCAACACATGCATCAAATGGGTCCCATCATAAGTGGTCCCTTAAACGAAAATCAACGGTGGATCACCCACCGATTCTGCTTCTTTTAGGCTCCATGGACTCCTTAGCTCCTTGTCTTTAACTTTGATGGAAGTTGATGGAAGTTGGGAGGCTAGGATGAAAGATGTGGAGGTAGAAAGGTGGGCCACACTAGGCTGCTCTCCTTAGAAAGCCATGGACGGTTGCTCTCTTGCTTGGGAGAATGGTTTGAGAAAGAGAGAGAGAGAGATGATGTAAGGGATGGGTGATGGATGGAGTGATGTGTGAGTGATGGGTGTACTTTGAAAAGGGATGGGTGGAGAGAGAGAGGGTTGACTTTAGGAGTTGCTTGTACTCTGGGATGGGATATGTACTTGACATGATTGATGTGATTGATGGGACATGTTCTCTTGGGTTTGCAAATGCATGACATTTTTCTCAAACTAAACGCGGGCCCACATCTCCTGGCCTGTGGTTGAGCCGACTTAGATTGATAGGGTACGACTCAGGGATGCGCGCAAATGCTATCTACGCGTTGCGGGTCACCGGAATTCGACTGCGAGGACCGGGGAAGTCTACGGAATGGTACGGTCTAGGATATGGGCCTCACATGTGTGGAAAATGTTGTAATTCTTTAATTTAATCTTGCTAGTTTGAAGTTTTGATTTTAAAGATACTCGTGAAATAAGGTTGTCCTGCCTAAAATTTTAGGTGAAGGTTGGCTTACGAATTATTTGGAATCAAGGTTTCAATACTCAAGCAATTGAGATATTTATTATTTACATATTCAACATTTGTTTCGATTATTTAGCATTGTCCTATTCACTGCCCCCTCCCCTCTAGGACATCGCTAGCTCTCCATTTCAAGTGGTATAAGAGAGGGTTGCTCTTTTTATTTTTTAGATTTACCTTAATGAGCTAGATCCAGAGCTTTAATATGTCAAATTTTGAAAGCCTATCCATTACTAGGCCACCTTCCTTTGATGGCTCTAATTATTCCTACTGGAAAGCCAGGATGAGGATTTTCCTTAAATCCATTGATGAAAGTGTGTGGCAAGCCACTATAACTAAATGGATCCCTCCTATGATGGAAGTATTAGCCGATGATGGAACCATATCAATGAAAGAAACCGCATTTACTTTTTATACTACGGTTCAGAAGAGTGAAAGCAGTGCAAATGGAAAAGCTTTAAATGCAATAATTTATGCCCTATCGCCAGATGAATTCAAAAGAATCATTTCTTGCGATACAACTAAACAAGCATGGGATATTCTCGAAATGACACATGAAGGAACAACTATTGTCATAAAATCTAAAATCCAAAGTGTCAAAACAAAATTTAATTCCTGATAGATTTAATTCCTTGTGGGGTCTTAGAGATAAAATCCCTGAAAGTAAGGTTTTCGCAAAAATACTGTGATCACTTCCTGATAGATTTAATTCAAAGGTTATTGCTATACAGGAATTAAGAGATATAGATCTTCTGAAGGTTGAGGAGTTAGTTGGTTCTCTTCAAACTTATGAGCTGAATTTCGAAGCTCCTAAAGTTAAGTCTATAAAATGTTCTAAATCTAATTCAATGGAATCTAATGTAAATTCTGATTTTGAAGATAACGAAGATGATATGGCTTTGTTCGCAAAGAAATTTTATAGAATTTTCAAAAACCATTTGATAAAAGAAAAGAAAATTTAAATTTTTTAAAATTTAAAAATAAAGACACTCAATGTTTTAACTGTTCTAAATATGGGCATTTGGCTTCTAAATGTCCCAAAAAGGATAAATCTAAAAGAAAATGCATGATAGCTACTTGGGATGAATAATCAGAGTCTGAAACTAATTCTGGATTTGATGAATCGGACCAAGAAAATGCAAATGATCTAAAAGCCTTTATGACTATAGCCAGAGTTACTTCTTTATAAAGCTGTGATATATCTGATTGTGAAACTCTAAGAAGTGACCCTGAAAATGAAGATGATCTTCAAGATACTTATAATGCCCTATATAGAGAAAGTTGTAAAATTGTGGTCAAATTGAAAATTCAAAAAGAAAAATATGCTAAACTACATTTAGAACTTGAAAAAGTTATTTTAGAAAAATCTTATTTTTTTGATTGCTTTGAAAAAATAAAATTAGATTTGGGTTTTGGGTGTTCTGAATTGTAAAAACTTAAAGCCGAAAATAAGAAACTAAAACTTCAAGTTTCTTCCCTTCAGAATTCAAAGGACACTTCAAAATATACCCTTGGTGACCAAAAACTTGAAAAATTGTTAACCTCATCGAGGTGATGTGGTGACAAGTTTGGACTAGGTTATATTAAAAATAACTCTTTGAAATCTAAGGATTCTGCTCCTACCTTTGTAAAAGGAGAATCCTCGAACTTTAAAGCTGAGACTCTAAAAGATTCAAACTATGAAAGGAATGACTTCAAAAACTCAAAACATTTTCAAGTCTCTAAAATAAATAATAATGTCAATTACTATAAACATTAAAGTAATAATAACAAAAATCCTCCTTTAGCTGAAAAAATTGTGGACTTGGTTAAAGAGCTATTGAAATCCAACTCGAATAAGATTGGAGTGTTTAGAAAAAGGAGAAATCCTAACTCCCAAATACAAAAAAAAAGAAGGTAAGAGATCCTCCTAAACCTAGAACCATAATGAAATAGGTTCCAAAGGTTAAGTGTCTTGTTGCCCACATAGCTTTTAAAGCTAATAACTATTTAAGATTGTACCTAAACAGTGGATGTTCGAGACACATGACAAGTGATAAGGCTATTATAAGGCCCGTATCCTAGTCCGTACCGTTCCGTAGACTCCCGTGATCCTCCCGGTCGAATTTCAAAAACCCGCAACCTGTAATCAGTGTTTGCACGCGACCCTAAGTCGCATCCCGAAGATCTGAGTCGGCTTGACTTGAAATTTGTACCCTAGCGACCCTGTCGTCGGCAGGGTTCCAACGCCGTGTCTCGCGTGCCGATGCGATACCCATGCCAAGAGTTATGGGCTCACATTTATTTCGAGAAAATGTCATGTGTTACGAATTTCGAGAGAATCTCTACAACCCATCACATTAATCAATCAAGTATAAGCAAGTACACAACCCATGCCTCTCTCATCCCTTTCTTACTAACAAAGACAAGCAACCCATACACCCCCCACAAGTCAACTCTCTCTCTCTCTCTCTCTCTCTTTCTCTCTCTCTCTCTCCACCCATCCCTTTCTTACACCACCCCGTTCCACTCTCCCATCCATTCCATCCCTTTCATCCCATCACCCTCTCTCTCTTCATCTCATTCCATTCTCTAACATCCCAAGCAACAAGAGAGAAAATTCTAAGGAGAGAAAAGATTAAGGCCCACTTCCTACCCCCTCATCTCACCATCCAACCCTTCAAACTTCATCATCCACCCTTAAAGAGTTAGCTTAGGAGCCAATGATTTTAAGGAGCTAAAGAAGAAGGCAATTGGTGGGTGTTTTGTAAGATTAGATTTCAGTTTTTGTGATGGACCAAGTGGGGCCTACCGATCGATGGTATGGATCCCATTTGGGACCCATCTTGATGTATGTATTGATGTATGATTAGAGAGGCCCATAGTGGCGAGGCCCCTCCATCGCACCGTTTCTCTCTATCTCTCTCTCTCTCTCTCTTTCATTGTTAATGGCCCACCCAATGATTTACATATTTTATCCATGCTGTCCATTTAGTGGACCACACCATGGTCCACTTGTGGGGCCCACCCTGCTGCCTGTCCATTTGGATAGGCCTTGATGAAGGATAAACACAAAGATCAGCTTTATTCAAAGCCATTGGTGGGCCACACATGTGGACCCACCATTAATACATGTATTGTATATGACGGACGGTGCCTTATGGGGCCCTACCTTGATGTATGTAATCTAGACCGTCCGTTGGACGGACGTCCAACCTCCTGGACGTTGGACCCTTTTTAAAAAAATAAAAAAATAAAAATATAATATATATTAATATACAATATATACGTATATTATTATGGGCCCCATGTGGGACCCACCTGCTATGAAAAGCAGATTGGCCAGTGTACCTCCAGCAGCTATAGCTACTGTGAAGATGTTAGCAAGTCCTGTGGGACTCACCGTTGAAGTATGGGTCTTATCCACACCGTCCAAATGGCTAGACGGTGGGACCCACCTCTGATGTATCTGTTTCTCCACACCGTCCAAATGGCTAGACGGTGGGACCCACCTCTGATGTATCTGTTTCTCCACACCGTCCATTTGGTGTAGGTCTCAAGCAGCAGCAGTTGCTGATGGATTTACTACAAAGCTCTGTGGGCCCCACCATGAGGTATGTTTTATATCCCAATCGTCCGTCTGTTTCGGCAACAGGTGGAACCTGTAGTGACGTCACCAAGTTCTGTGGGTCCACACCCAGATCCATAGCTCAACTGGCAGACTGAGTGGAGATACCTTGTTTCAACACTTGAGGTCTTGGTATCAATCCCTAGTGGGGGTGGCTACCATGGAGTGTGTGTACTGACATGGATGTGTACTAACAAGCTAACTGATCACTCCCCAAGTATAGGGTTGTGATTTAGTAATAAACTCGGTGAGACCAAGGTCGAATCCCAAGGGATTGAAACCTGTACGTAATCTGAAACTAAATAGAACTAGAACTAGAATGAGATGAAATCTAAATCGAGTGTAATTTGATGAATAATAATGAAATAATTATCTAAAACTTAAAGAATTAAGGGAAAGGACATTAGGGATTCAGAGGATCCACTTGTAGAGATCAGGGAGATCTTATGCCTCTTTCAAGAATTTAACTGGACTTAAAGTCCTATCTTCATCCAGTTGAAGGGTGTAACCATCAAACTAAACTTCCTTTGATATAGTTTTCAAGAGATGAAAGGTATATGAATTAGAATGGATTCCATCACCAAACCATGCCCATGAGACAAAGTAAACAATATAATTAAACTAATTACCAACCAATCAACATGCTATGAAGGTTAGGAAGGGTACCATCATCCGACCATGCCTAGGGGACGATGGTAAACAGCAGGGCTTCTTGACGTCATAAACATAAAAGGAATAGGAACATGCTCAAAGCTATTGCAAACCCATTGTAATTTCAGTCACAACAGACCATTAAAAACTAAAAACATTCCATTAATTAACTAAAATCAACATCAGTTCGGTATAAACAAAAGGCATAAGCAAAGTCTCCCCATCACGCTACAAGCTTCACCTCTTAGCCCTATCTAAGAGGTTTAGCCAGACATGATTAGGCTAAACATCCTTAAATAAATAAATTAAAATAATAGTAGAATAAGCAGTACTCTACTCTCTCTCTCTTTCTCTCTCTCTCTCTATCTGCTCCACGGCTGCCTTCCCTAGAAATTGAATGTCCCTTCTCTTTCTCTCTCATCCCCTTTTATAGGTAATAGAAGTCGGTGGGAGTGCTTGCTGTAACAGAATCAGAAACCCACTCTGTTTACGCAATGAAAATTTCTGGAAACTCTTACGCATCTGTGATGATTGGTGGGTCCAAGATTGATGTCAGACAAGAAATCTACTCCGTCCAGTGAGTTCATGTCAGATTTTTAGTCTAAAATGGACCAATTAGGCTTGAATTCGGCATGACCCATGAGATTTATGCTTCTACCGTTCGTCCTCTTTTTAGCCGGTTAACAACGGATCTCCATTGTTTCTTACGAATTTATCACCTAGTCTTAGATAAGAGGACCCTTGGTCTCCTATTAGACAGTCTGGATCGTCGAAACGATCAATGATCGTGGTCCACAACTTTCCCAAAATTTTGATTTTCCTGGACGTGCTTAAACCTTACGCAGATGCGCTGACGTGTTCGGTGGGGCCCAATTAACTTTTATTTTGAAAATCCACACCGTCTATTAGATTCACGACGAAAAATAATTCGAAAATGGATTGTTGGGCTTGGATTAGGTGTGGTCCACCGTTCTATCCATGTCACTGTCAATCTTCTGTTCAGCTGAGACGTTCACACGATCTCTTGCATGGGGGCAGAAAGACACCATGGATATAGTCGTGCCTACCCCATGGGGCGAGTGAACGGTTTAGATTGGTTATTTGAATGAGTAGTGGGCCCCATTAAGAGAGACCTACGGATGCTGGTGCGTCCGCTGTTGCTGGTGTGGAAAGAGTCTGGTAAGCCGACTTTGAATGGGATTCCCAGTCTGGTGCGGCTCGCGTGCGGACGTGCCATGTACACGCACGTCGCACTTGGGGTCCACTGTAATGCGTGTGATCAATCTACTCCGCTTATTCCTTTCTTCTTGTATATTAAATGGTTGAGACCAAAATTGAAGAATATCCAAATATCAGGTGGGCCCCATATCACTGTTTTAGTGGCTGATCTGTCAGTTGGGCCACTTTCACAGAGATCCAAGAGCTGAAATTCGACATGTACGGTTCATTTATGGTACTCAGGCTATATATGAAGTTTCGAGCCAAACGGATGGTGGGAATCCTGTGATGTTGTATTCTGGACGACTTTCAGGCCACTTGAACTTCAGTTGCTCAGTTTTCTTAGATTTCTGGCCTCGATCTTGGTCCCTTGGGGTCCATCCCTTACCTTGGTGCATTTTAAGAGTTAAATCCATGCTTTTAGCATCCTGATCCAGTCCAAGCTCGCAATTGCACCTTGCAACAGAAACACGATTAAATTGGGCTATTAAACGGTACCATGTTCATAAATCCAGGCAATAACTAGGTCTGATATGCAATATTTGACCCTTAACACTAACCCCCAAAAAAAGAAGTTATGTGGGTCCCACATGGTGTATGTAGCCACTTCGTCCATCCATCTGACACCAGCAAGATGGCTGCTGTATTGACGTCACAAGTTCTGCTCCATGATGTATACATTGATCCACACCATCCACTTGTGGGGCCCACTGTATGATGTATGTATTACATTCAAACCGTCCATCCGAATGGTGAGCTCATCTTAAGGCTTGAGACAAAAAAAAAAGACAGATCTAATTATTAAGTGGACCACACTGCCAAAAACAGTGGGGATTGAACGTGTACCATTGAAACTCTTTTGGGGTCACGGAAGTTTTGGACCAATATGGAATTTGTTTTCCTCTTAATTTAGGTATTTGTGACCATATGAACATATTGGATGGAAAATAAACGTTATGGTGACCCTGTGAGATTTAAACAGTGGAAATCATTATCTCCATTGTTATTTGTGGTATGGTCCAGATGATCTTCCGATATGATTCATTTTTTTGGGTAACGCTCTAAAATGATCTGTAAAATAGATGAATGGTGTAGATGGTGCGGCCCATGTGATGTGGCCCACTTGATGTATATGAGGCCCATTAGTGCGGCCCATGTGATGCAGCCCCACCTTGATGTATATGAGGCTTGTTGTTGCGGCTTACCTTGATGTATATGAGGCTCATTGTGATATGTTGGAGGCCCATGGGTTGTGGCCCATTGTGATGTATTTGAGGCCCATGGGACATGGCCCAATATGATGTCTGTGAAGCCCTTGTATAAGGCCCATGGTGATGTACTTGTGGCCCTTGAGGGAGGCCCATTGTGATGTATATTAACCCCTTGTGTAAGGCCCATTATGTTGTATATGGGTGTTGATACGATCAACCCCTCGCGAGCAAACTCTGTCGGCAATCCAGTCGAATGACAAAATCCTTCAGACATAAAAGAATGCGAAGCTGGAGAAGTGCGAGTTTTAGCACGTCGTGACGAGGGAGGGTGTCGCAGTGGACCGCTCGAAAGTTGATGCAGTGCGTCAGTGGGGCCAGCCCACGAACGCGTCCGAGATCCGCAGTTTTCTTAGCTTGGCGAGGTATTATCGACGATTTATCGAGGGATTCTCCCGTATTATAGCACCGCTGACCAGGTTAACTCGGAAGGGCACATAGTTTTTATAGAGTGATGCTTGTGAGCGAGCATTTGTGGAGCTGAAGGACTGCCTCACGTTTGCTCCTATCCTCACTCTTCCCTCTGGGAGTGATGGATTCGTTGTATTTACCGATGCCTCGCATATTGGTTTGGGTGTTGTCCTGATGCAGCAAGGGAGGCCAGTGGCTTATGTGTCTCACCAGCTCAAGGTCCATGAGCTGAACTACCTCACACATGATTTAGAGTTGGCAGCAGTCGTCTTCGCGCTGAAGGTGTGGAGGCACTATCTCTATGGGGTTAGGTTCGAGCTCTTCTCCGACCATAAGAGCTTGAAGTACCTATTCTCTCAGTCCAATCTGAACATGAGGCAGAGGCGCTCGATGGAGCTCTTGAAGGATTATGATTTTGATCTCTAGTACGACCCGAGCAAGGTGAACGTGGTAATGGATGCCCTTAGTAGTTAGCCACGAGGCTTGGTGGCACACATGATGATTCAGGAGTGGAGGATGCTCGAGGATATAACAGATTATGACTTCGAGTTTGGTTTGCAGTCTTCTATGTTCAACTATCGAGTCTGTCGATTCAACCCTCTCTTGTTGCAAGGGTGATCGAGGCTCAGTAGAAAGACGAGTCATTACAGGGTTACCGAGCAGAGGCAGCATCCGAGGAGCAGGCAGATTGGCAGATTGGTTCTGATGGTGGACTTCACTTCAGAGACCGATTATGTGTCCCAGATATTTTAGAGTTGCGCAGAGATCTTATGACCAAGGCACATCGATCGTGATTTTTTATCCACCCTGGCTCGATGAAGATGTACCGTGATATGAGGCGACAGTATTTTTGGATGGGGATGAAGTGCCAGATCGCCAGTTTTGTGGCTGAGTGTGACACATGTTAGCATGTCAAGGCCAATCATCAGAGACCCCCTAGTCCATTGCAGCCGTTGAGCATCCCGACGTGGAAGTGAGAGCATGTGTAGACAGATTTCATTATGGGTTTGCCGAGGACTCAGCGCGGTTATGACACCATTTGGGTTGTCGTGGATCTCCTGATGAAGTCGGCACATTTTCTTGCGATTCGTGCGACCTGGTCTTTGGACCAGCTTGCGAGGTTATTCATTGAGGAGATTGTGAGACTGCACGGCATTTCAGTGTCGATCATTTCTGATCGAGACCCGAGGTTTACGTCTCAGTTTTAGGGAAGCTTTCAGAGAATGATGGGGTCTATTTTATAGCTCAGCACCGCGTATCAATCGTAGACCAATAGGAAGACCGAGAGGGTCAACTAGATCCTTGAGGATATGCTTCGGGGTTGCGTGATTGACTTCGAGGGCAGCTGAGATGAGCATTTGTAATTGGCTGAGTTCGCATACAATAACAGCCATCAGGTGACCATTGGCATAACTCCTTTTGAGGCACTATATGGAGACCGTGCAGATCTCTGAGTTGTTAGACCGAGGTTAGAGAGCAACATCTCCTAAGTCCAGAGCTTGTGTAGCAGATGTCAGAGGCTATCGATATCATCAGGCAGAGGATGCGCACAGCTCAGAGCTGACAAATGAGTTTTGCTGATCGCCGGTGTCGTCCTTTGGAGTTCACTATTGGGAAAATATTGCATATCAAACCCATGAAGGGCGTAGTTCGATTTAGAGCGAAGGGAAAGTTTACCTCGAGATTTATAAGACCTTTCGAGATCACTGAGTGCGTTGGCGCCGTGGCCTATCAGCTTGCCTTACCATTTAAGTTATCTGGAGTTCACAACATTTTCTATGTATCTGTGTTGCAGAAGTGTGGGTCAGACGTAGTTCCTGTTATTGCTTGGCAGCCTCTGGAGGTTCGTGAGGATACTTCTTACATTGAACGGCCAGTTCGTATCCATAATCGGAAGGAGCAGGTCCTTCAGACTAAGGTCATTCCCTTAGTAAAGGTACAGTGGGGTCACCATTCTGTTGATGAGGCGTCTTAGGAGCGCGAGGCCGAGATTCGAGAGCGTTATCCCCGTCTCTTTGATGATTGATTATATGTTGTATCTTGTATGCTATCTCCGAATATATGATGATGCTATGTTTCCATTTTTCCTTATGAGTCTTGTCTAATTGTGTTATTAGTGTAAATTTTGAGGATGAAATTTTTATTGGGAGGGGAGAGCTGTAAGGACTGTATCATAGTTTGTACCGTTCCGTAGACTCCCACGATCCTCCCAGTCGAATTCCGGCAACCCGCGACCTATAATTAGCGTTTGCGCTTGACCCTAAGTCACATCCCAAAGATCTGAATTGGCTCGACTTGAAACTTGTAACCTAGAGACCGCGCCTCCACACGATTCGAACGTTGTGTCTCGCGCACCGATGCAATACCCAGGCCAAGATTTGTGGGCCCGCATTTATTTCGAGGAAAATGCCGCTCGTTGTGAATTCTGAGAGAATCTCTACAACCCATCACATCAATCAATCAAGTACAAGCAAGTACCCAACCCTTGCCTCTCCCATCCCTTTCTTACCAACAAAGACAAGCAACCCATACCCCATGCCACCTCACCCCTCACAAGTCAACTCTCTCTCTCTCCACCCATCCCTTTCTTACACCACACCATTCCTCTCTCCCATCCATTCCATCCATTTCATCCCATCATTCTCTCTCTCCATCTCATTCCATTCTCTACCATCCCAAGCAACAAGAGAGAAAATTCTAAGGAGAGAAAAGATCAAGGTCCACTTCCTACCCCCTCATCTCACCATCAAACCCTTCAAACTTCATCATCCACCCTTAAAGAGTTAGCTTAGGAGCCAAGGATTCTAAGGAGCTAAAGAAGAAGGCAATTGGTGGGTGTTTTGTAAGATTAGATTTCAGTTTTTGTGATGGACCAAGTGGGGCCTACCGATTGATGGTATGGATCTCATTTGGGATTCATCTTGATGTATGTATTGATGTATGTATTAGAGGGGCCCATAGTGGCAGGGGCCCTCCATCACACCATTTCTCTCTCTCTCTCTCTATCTATCTTTCTCTTTCATTGTTGATGGCCCACCTGATGATTTACATATTTTATCCATGCTGTCCATTTAGTGGACCACACCATGGTCCACTTGTGGGGCCCACCCTGCTGCTTGTCAGTTTGGACAGACCTTGATCAAGGATAAACACAAAGATCAGCTTTATTCAAAGTCGTTAGTGGGCCACATATGTGGACCCACCGTTAATACATGTATTGTATATTAGCACCGTCCGTCAGGATGGTGCCATGTGGGGCCCTACCTTAATGTATGAAATCTAGACCATCCGTTGGATGGACGTCCAACCTCCTGGATGCTGGACCTTTTTTAAAAAAAATAATAATAATAAATAAAATAATAAAATAATATATATTAATATATAACATATATGTATATTATTGTGGGCCCCATGTGGGACCGACCTACTATGAAAAGCAGATTGGCTAGTGTACCTCCAGCAGCTATAGCTACCGTGAAGATGTCAGTAAGTCCTGTAGGACCCACCGTTGAAGTACGGGTCTTACACACCGTCCAGATGGCTGGACGGTGGGACCCACCTCTGATGTATCTGTTTCTCCACACCGTCCATCTGGTGTGGGTCTCACGCAGCAGCAGTTGCTGATGGATTTACTACAAAGCTCTGTGGGCCCCACCGTGAGGTATGTTTTATATCCCAACCGTCCATCTGTTTTGGCAACAGGTGGGACCTGCAGTGACGTCACCAAGTTTTGTAGGTCTCGCATGGTGTATGTAGCCACATCGTCTATCCATCTTATAGCAGCAAGATGGCTGCTGTATTGACGTCACAAGTTCTGTGGGTCCCTCCATGATGTATACGTTGATCCACATCGTCAATGTGTGGGGCCCACCGTATGATGTATGTATTACATTCAAACCGTCCATCTGAATGGTCAGCTCATCTTAAGGCATGAGACAACAAAAAAAGACAGATCTAATTATCAACTGGACCACACTGCCAAAACAGTGGGGATTGAATGTGTACCATTGAAACTCTTCTGGGGTCACGGAAGTTTTGGACCAATATGGAATTTGTTTTCCTCTTAATTCAGGTATTTGTGACCATATGAACATATTGGATGGAAAATAAATGTTATGGTGACCCTGTGAGATTTAAACCGTGGAAATCATTATCTCCACTGTTATTTATGGTATGTTCTAGATGATCTTCTGATATGATTCATTTTTTTTGGGTAACGCTCTAAAATAATTTGTAAAATAGATGAATGGTGTAGATGGTGCGGCCCATGTGATGTGGCCCACTTGATGTATATGAGGCCCATTGGTGCGGCCCATGTGATGCGACCCCACCTTGATGTATACGAGGCTTGTTGTTGCAGCTTACCTTGATGTATATGGGGCCCATTGCGATATGTTGGAGGCCCATGGATTGTGGCCCATTGTGATGTATTCGAGGCCCATGGGACGTGGCCCAATATGATGTGTGTGAGGCCCTTGTATGAGGCCCATGGTGATGTATTTGTGGCCCTTGAGGGAGGCCCATTGTGATGTATATTAAGCCCTTATGTAAGGCCCATTATGTTGTATATGAGGCCCTGGCGTGATGCCCATTATATTGTGTATGAGGCCTTTGTGTATGGTCCAATGGGATGTGCTTTGGGCTCTTATGTGAGGCTATGGGCCCACTATATGTTAGGCTCTATGTGGGCCACTCCTTGGGAGCAATGTTTGTTAAATGTCCACATTTTGACCTTCCCTTAGGCCTTATTAGGCCCATTCTCATCATTCTCTAAGTGGGTTAACCCTAATCATTAGGCCCCATTGATGTTGCATGGTCCATCATCGCCGTAGACGGATGGCTCCGTGCTATCGGATTTGGCATATCCACGTCCGAGGGCCGATTTTTATATTATAGTTTAGATCGGCTGTTCATCTATGAACCCCACCTTGTATATAGGCCAATTATCGATATTGATTATGAGTATGTGATAGCATAGCATCATGATACATGCCCATATGCATCATCTGCATGCTTGTGATGAGATGAGGTTGACAATTGCATATGCCTTCTGGTAAGTTGTTTATGGGACTCTCTGATAGGCGGTGTTGTCCCTCATGAGTGCCTGGTACCCGCAGGATTGATGCATGACTGGATTATATGACTCATGCATCTTACATTGTGTGATGTGGTTACTATACGCCCTAGCGACATCAGGGCCGTGGCGTCCACAGGCACATGTGGAGAGCCAAATTGGATATCAAAAATACTGTTACTAGCATTGGGGTGCCATAGATGTCATTGGGTGAAAATCCCTAAACTGATGGTACCAGAGGATGATTCCAACTCTGAGACCGAGTGGATACATGAGCGCACAAGGGCCGAATACCAGGAAGCCGCGTTTTTCATTGTGTTGTGGTCAGTTGAAAAGGTGTGTAGCCTTACCCGCCCGAGGGTAGGGGACAATTGCTAGGCTGAGTATGACCAGTTCGTAAATGGTTCCACTATCAACGTGTTGGATAGGTATTGGCAGGCTATTGGCCATGCAGATAATGAGGTTTCTTATGCTCACTTGGACTGCGCGCTTGGGAAAGGGGTAGTGTCATTTGGAGTATATTAAATCCCGGTGATTATCCAGAGTGAGAACTGTACTGATATTTGATGCCCTAATGATGAGCTGCATTGATATGTGGATTCAGATGAGGATTGGTATGCTTGAGTTGCATCTTGCATTGCATGGCGTTTGTATGACCGACATCATTCACGTCTGGCATCGTATGGCCTTGATATGGCCAATAACATTCAGCATCACATAGCCTTGGTACGACTGATAGTATTCATGGGTTCGCTAGCATATTTCGCATTACTCTGATATTGCATTCTGAGCATGCTTATATTGCATACACACTCTCACCACCCTCTAAGCTTTCTATAAGCTTATACACGATTGATGCATGCAGGTGCCGCCAAGACGCAATCGTAACTTAGTAGGAGCAAGAGCGTGCAGTCGAGCTTCAGGAGTTTCCGTTACTATTATCATTGTATTTTCCTTTATGTGCATTGTACCTTAAAGTTTTTTATCATAGTGGATTTTGTAATGGTGTCTTGGTTGATGTTCGTGTGTTATGCTTATAGTTATGCTTGTTACGGAATAAATTCATGCTAAAAAATCCTCCTTATAAGATCCCAAGATCGGAACCTGGTATATGGCGGCTCAGTTACATTTGGAGATGGAAGCAACTGGAAGATAATTGGCCAAGGTAATGTACAACTTCCTAACTTACCTCTCTTCGAAAATGTTCAATATATTAAAGGATTAAAATATAAGCATATCTTAAATTTGTGATAATAAGTATAGTGTAAAATTTTCAGATTACAGATGTGGGATTATAAATGAGAAAGGAAATGTAATATTAAATGGACGCAGAATGTCTAAAAATTACCATATAATTGATAATTCTTGTTCAATAAACCATTCATGTTACATGGTTCAAACAAACGAGACTGAACTATGGCATAAACGTCTTGGACATGTAAATTATAGAGTTCTATATAAATTGGGCAAAAGAGATTACTTATGTGGCCTACCCAAATTGAAAAAGAAAGAAAAAGTCTGTGGCGCATGTCAAATAGGCAAGCAAATTAGGAGTAATCGCACGAAAGTGAACTCCTTAGCCGCGGCTAGACCTCTTAAACTTCTTCATATGGATTTTATTGGACCAACTAGAATGAAGAGTAGAAGCGGAAAGAAATATTTTCTGGTTATAGTTGATGACTACACTAGATATACTTGGGTAGCCTTTCTAAGAGAAAAATCAGATACTCTTGATGAAGTTAGAAAAAATTTAAAACATATCCAAATTGAAAAAGAATTATTTGTGGTCAAAATTAGAAGTGATCATGATACCGAATTTGAAAATAGCAATTTTGAGAAATACTGAATTGATCATGGTATATTGCATGAATTTTTTGCTAAAAAAACACCTCAACAAAATGGAGTTGTTGAAAGAAAAAATAGAATTCTACAAGAAATGGCAAGTGTAATGCTAAATAGCATGAACCTACCTTAAAATCTATGTGCTAAAGCTGTTAGTACTGTATGTTATATAATTAATCGTGTTTATATTAGAAAAGCTAAAAACAAAACAGCTTATGAACTATAGTTTAATAAAAAGCCCATAGTTAAATATTTTCAAACTTTTGGAAGCAAATGCTTTATTTTACGTGATCGAGAAAATTTGAAAAAATTTGAAGCCAAAAGGGATGAGGGATTATTTCTAGGTAATGCTCTCTAAATAGTCGGGCATACCGTGTTCTTAATAATAGAACTAGGGTTATACAAGAATCTATAAATGTTGTGATAGATGATTGACAAATCACACCCAGTCCTAATCAAAATGATGATGATGATGTCAATTTGATTAATATACCTGAATCTTCATCTAAGTCAGGCAATACTGAGTTAACATTAGTCAAAGACCATCTGACTGATCAACTACTTGGTAACCCTCGCACTGGCATTCAAAGAAGAAGACAATTATAAAATATATGTAATCATGTTTACTTCTCAAATTAAAACGGGTAATGTAAATAAAGCACTCGCTGATGAAAGTTGGATTAATGCCGTGTAGGAAGAATTAAATCAATTTATTAGAAATGATGTATGATATTTGGTTTCCAGACCGACTGATAAGCATGTGATTGGAATCAAGTGGATTTTTAAAAATAAAACTGATGAAATAGGAAACATTATCAGAAATAAGGCACGACTAGTTGTACAAGGTTATACTCAAATAGAAGGTATTGATTACGATGAAACCTTTGTACACGTTACGCGCCTTGAATCAATTAGATTATTTATTTCGATTGCATGTCATAAAAAATTTAAAATTTATCAAATGGATATAAAAAGTACTTTTTTAAATGTTGATTTAAATGGGGAAGTATATGTTGAACAACCAAAGGGTTTTGAAGATCCCAAACTTTCAAATCATGTTTACTGTCCTAAAAAGGCTCTTTATGGTTTGAAACAGGCTCCCAGAGCGTGGTATGAGAAATTGACTAAATTCTTAGTCATAATTTTGTTATAGGTAGTGTTGATAACACTCTATTCGTCAAGAAATATAATGATCATATCTTGATAGTTTAAATCTATGTTGGTGATATTATTTATGGATTTACATGTGCTAACCTATCTACTGAGTTTGCAGATTTAATGAAATTCAAGTTTAAAATGAGTATGGTTGGCGAACTAAACTATTTCCTTTGATTACAAGTCAAACAACTTGAAGATGGTATGTTCATCTCACATGCCAAATATGCATTAAACCTTGTAAAAAGGTTTGGCTTTGAAAGTAATAAGAATTTCGATACTCCAATGAGTACGACTCTTAAACTCACAAAAGATGAATCAAGTAAAAGTGTAGATTCTCAACTATATCGCAATATGATCTGTAGTCTTCTATACTTAACTGCTAGTAGACCTGATATTACATTCAGTGTTGGAATATGTGCTAGATATCAATTTGATCCTAAAGAATTGCACTTAACTATTGTTAAACAGATAATCAGATATGTCGCAAGTTCTGCCAACTTAGGCTTATGGTATCCACATGATACATTTGGACAAATAGTAGGCTATATAGATGCAGATTGGGCAGGAAATATTGATGATAGAAAATCTACCAACAGTGGATGTTTCTATGTTGGAAATTGCTTAGTATCTTGGCTCAGTAAGAAATAAAATTTTGTATCTCTTTCTACTGCTGAAGCTGAATATATTACAGTAGGAAATCCTTGCACTCAGCTAATATGGATGAAAAGAATGCTACCTTACTATGGAATTATGTAAGATACGATGACATTATATTGCAATAATTCTAGCGTAAATATTCTTAAAAATCCAATTCAACATTCTTGTACAAAACATATTGACATACGATACCATTATATTTGAGAATTAGTTGAAGACAAATCTATCATACTGGAATACATTCAAACTAAGAAGCAGCTTGCAGATATACTGACTAAGCCGCTTGACAAAGTTAAGTTTTCAAATCTAAAACATGATATTGGATTATATCGTTAAATAATTATTTTATTTCTATTTATGCATTTATGTTTATGTTTATTTTTAATGATGAAATGCATGAATTGAAAAAAAAATCAAAATTTTGGAGATTTTTCGATCATCCGAGCATGGGCTTGGGTTAGTCAAAGAATTCGACCAGCCGAGCAGGGGCTCGGGCTAGCGGAAGATCACGCGAGTTTGCCTTAAAAAGGAAAAAATCCCCAAATTTATTTCATTCTACTCTTTCCTCAACTAGTCGGTGCCCCATTTGACCAACCCATCTTTCAAACTCACTTGTAAGTGATTTATTTTCAAATTCCTTCAAGTATTAAGTGGTCTATTGCTAGATTAACATATTTGAGTAGATTTTTCTTCATTTGAAACCCTTTTTGTTGTGGGTTTTGCTTCAAATCTGATCTACTCTTTTACTTTGATATTTTGTTTGTGCATTCTGAAATGGAATGTAGAGCCAAGAAATTGGTTCGCAAGAATCACGCCGGTTCATCTTCTCGATCTACTCCTCTTGGTGTTCGAACTCTACGATCACCGGAGGATGATCCGGAATATGTTCGGGACTTTCACACAAGAGATATTATCATATAAAGGGTTGTTAATTTAGACCACATTGCTAGGTTTGGTCTAGTTCATATTCTTTCCAGGGTTGGATGGGAACATATTTTAAGTTGGGGTGGAACGGCTTACTAGTCTATAGTGCAAGGCATGTATGCCTCTATATGTGATGTTTCTCTTGAGAATCTGTCATTCTCAGTTAAATTTGTAGAAACATTCACAATAACACCACACATCATATCTGCATTAATGGATATAGATGTTGCGGATGATGGAATACCAATCGCCACAATATCAGAGAAGATGTCGAACTCTGAAAAACAAACAATCACTCGAGCATTGTGTCATTTCAATGCTGAATGGCGATCAGATAATACCCTTATCGCAAACCAAATGCTCCCTAAATATCGCGTCTTACATCGACTTTTTACGTGTAATGTGTATCCTCAAGCTGGGAATAAGACTGATCTTACTCCTTTTTGAAATTGCGATAATGACCGCTTTAGTAGAAGTGGGAATAGGTCAAAGTGTCCTAGAGGGGGGTGAATAGGATTTTATAAAAAATTTATGATGATTTATAATCCTATTATCATAACCCTGATTTAACAAACTCCTATCATGATATTTCCAATTTAACTCTAATGGCTTTCAAGCCAATTAGAGGATCCAATCATAAGACTTTTCAAAACATAAACCAGATAACGAACATAGTTCATGATGGATGTGATTGTGTGTGTGAGATGTGATTCTAATTAGTTTTAGGTAATTATGTAAGCATGCATTATGAGAACATTCAGAGAAATCACACAAGTATTAAAAGTAAATAGCAATCTCAAACACAGTCGTTTTTATAGTGGTTTGACTATGTGTCTACTCCACTTCCGGCAGACGCACTTAACCCTTGAGTGTACCGGATCTCACTAACGGAGGTTTTAAATCAGGTTCACCTCTAACCTTCACAACCTACACAAGGTTGAATCTAGGACCTACACAAGGAACCTAGACGTGTCTCCACGAGACACAAGTTTATGCGTCACATAGGAGCAAGTGTCAACACACAACACTCAGGCTTTAAGCCACATAGGCTAAGGATCCAGTCAAGGAACCTCAAGTTTATGCCCTATACAAGAGCAAAGGTCAACACACATCACCTAGGGTTTTAAGCCACATAGGCTAAGGATCCACACAAGGAACCTAAAGTTTATGCTCACCAAGGGCAAAGGTCAACACACAGCACCTAGGGTTTTAGGCCACATGGGCTAAGGACCTACACTAAGGACCTAAGTTTATGTTCATCAAGAGCAAGGGTCAACACACAACACCCACACGTATTCTCCCGTCGGAGGCCTCTTATGAGGACTTGAAAGGAGTGAGAATCACCCATGACCTAATCCTATACAAAGGAATGATCAGCAGTGTCTTTGGACTTTAATGACTTACAAATAAGTAGATGAGCTCCATTAAGCACATTGATGAAGATCTCATCCTTTGTTGATGAAGAATCTTCAGCTCCCTTGATCTGCAACACTTATGATGCTCCAATATTAGGCGACGGGTTGGGTCAAGGTTATGTTAGAATCCTACTCTATTAAATGTTTTCCTATTTTAGAGATAGAGTGATTTCAAGCATCTAAGCTTTCAAGGTATCCCAGTTCAATGATTTGCCATTAAGGTGGTAGCTGGATGATCCTTGAATGCGGATGTTCATTTCCCAATCCACTCTATTGAATATTAATGATGAAGGTGGGTTGGAGGATGAACTCCCATGAGAAAAAGAGCTTAAGTAATATGTAGAACTCTCTCAAGGTTCTCTCTATTTTTCTCACTGAACAACCTAAGGCAACTCTCATTAAATAGGCAAAAAGTTCCAACAAAAATAAAACAGTCATATTTTTTGACAGAGTTCGATATCATTGAGCAGGCTTTGATATCATCGAGCATATGCTCTCGATAACGTCAAATGGCCGCACGATGACACAAACTCAATCTGTCAAACACTTTTGAACCTTTTTGCCAACTAATCGATGATATCGAATGTGCTTCGATGACATTGGATTTCGAACTCTGATTTCATCGACCCATGGTTCGATTCCTCGACATATAAAAACATGAGAGCATACTTGGCTTAGGAACAGAACAGACATCGATATGATCGAACATTCCTCAATATCATCTGGTTTTGAATATCAATGATATCGAAACCAGTTTCGATTCATCGATATTTTTAAGGAATTTTCCTATAAACTCGCTGGACAGTTTTGTGTCCCAATTTGATGACATCGACCTAGTCTCGATATGATCGATCTTTGAATATTGATATCATCGAGTGATTCTTGATACCTCGAACATTTAAGAGAATTTACCTGAAAGCTTGCTGGACAGATTTATGTCCCAATCCGATATCATCAAAGGTCCATCGATATCATTGAGATTAGAAATTCGAAGATATCGAGGCTCTCTTCGAGTCATCAAAAGTTACATGATTTTCTTTAACTGCTTAATTGACGCAAACTGACCAGATGTCAATTTTATCGAGCTGTTTCGATGAAGTCGAGATTCAAAAGTCGATGATATCGATCCTGTCATCGATTCATTGAGAATTCACCTTAAGGGCCTGTTTGTTTTTTAAAGAAATGAGAAATACTTGGGAAATAGTAATTATTACAATTTCACTGCGTTTGAAAATTCATGGGAATTTGTGCCTGTGAAATTAATTCAAAAGATATAATTTTAATTTTTGAACTGTAAGGTAATGCGAATGATATATCCATTCTGTCATTCGATTTTATTACAATATTTTAGAGTATAAGACAAAAAATGAAGCAGATCCAACACTCAAGTAGCCCACGCCAAAAGAAAAAATGGCCCTACAAAGTTTTTAACGGTAAGTATTCGATTCCCTTTTTTATATGACGTGATCCAATTGAGTATTGGATATGCGTCAATTTTTTACTCATACTGTGAATTCAACTGGAATAGTGGATGAACGGTGTAGATAAGCGAAATGCATCACAGTGGGACCCACAGATATTTTGTAATATTCTTGGTTTTCGTGTCAAAAAGTAAGTAGCCAAATCAGGTAAATTGTAAATGTAGGGGGAAGTAATTATTACTTTCTTACGCTGCATTTACCATTTCACCGGAAAATCAAACAGGCCCTAAGATTCATTTTGGTTGCTGGACATCTGAAGTCCTCATTTCGATAACATAGAATGAGTTTCGAGGACATCGATAACAGAGTCCAATTTCATCAAAGCACTATTGATAAATCGACAAAGGTTGAAAACTTAGAGATTTTTAAATTTTGCAAAACAGTTTTCACACCTTAAACCCTATGTTGTTCTAACCATTTTTAAGGGTTTTATATAACTGGTATTTTGGGACATGGGATGTGAGGCTAAGTTTACCTTTGTAGAGATCTGAAGCCACATTCGATTAAGGCAGACGCTTTCTTATGGGGCTCACTTATCTTGCTGACTCAACACTCACGCTAATTGACAAACGAGGGCACTTTCAATCTCCCCTTTGTCAATTACATGACAAAACACCTGAAATCCTAGGACAACATCTAGAACAACACCCTAAATTGTGTGTACAAGAACTTTACATAATTTTAAAAATATGCTATTTGAGTTCATACACAAGATTGTAACCTTCAATAATAGTTGCTCCCCCTATCTTCCTGCAGCTGCTCCCCTTAACACTTGCACCACCATATATACATAGATACACATAATTTTCTCCATGGTGGGATTTGTTCTCCCCCTTTTTGTCAGTCATTGGCAAAGGGCAATATATCAATATTAGTTGACTGAAGTTAAAGCATAAAAACATGGGAGAATCAAGGCTAAAGGAGAGCTGTGATTTCTCAACAACAGATGGCAGGATATCTTTAAACATTAGAAATCACAATCCAGTTCTCAATCTTAATGGATATTCAGTAGAAAGCAAGCACAATTTATACCAGCATGCCCTTGAGAATAGTGAATAATTGAGAGCAGATAGTCATGGCAGCAAATATATATAAATTACCATTCAGCCATAAAAAATATCCAAATAAAAACTGCCCAAGCTTGGCAGTATTTCAACATCCATCCCAAAACAACCAATCCAAATCTCCGACCCAACCATGGGCACATCAAAATAAAGTATTTTCCTCGCCCAGAGGATGAACAACCCTAAAGTGTTTCAATTCATCATAAGAGAATCACGCAGTCTCCAAAAAGAAATCAGCCGCAATGTCCAGATGTAGCCTCATCTATACTAATGCTTCCTTTAGCACTTAAGGTGCTCGAGTGTTGCCATCGGTTAGCAAGTCAACTACTTGCTGGGTGGTATGCTGGAGGGCTTCAATTTTGTCCTCAATTGTTGTTAGATGTCTTTTACAGTTGTAAAGATGCTCGTCAATACCAGCCAGACCATTCAGTAAATGACGTTCAAGTTGGTGGTCTCGACGATTTGTGATTGACTCAGGACTGTGCAATGGCATACGATTTGATCCCCATGGCGTGGGCTGATACAAGAGATGGTCATTCTTGACGCCAAGCGTCTATGCAGGAGGACTACTGGATTGAAGGGATGAAGTTAGGCATAGCTGTTGTGCCTGCTGGATTGCATCTTGATCGAACCATGCTTCAAGATGAACAACATCAGATGTGGCTGGTAGGCCCACATAGTGAGCAAGCTTGCATATGAGCGAGGGAAATGACAGTGTATCCCGATGGTCTCCTCTGATTATACGAGTGAGCTGCCCTAAGATAAGAGATGGAAGGCATACTTGGACCTCTTGATAAACATCATATAGGACATTGAGCACGAAGGGAGTAAGATAACTTTCCATTGCATCACATGGATACACATCAGTCCAAAGATGATTTGAAGAATTTTGAAGGAGGGTCCAAGGTGGTTGACATGAAGAGTGTTTTCATCATTCCTAGGAATTGTGGTGACATGACAGTGTTCGTGTTATCTCGCCCCATACATCAAACCCATTTAGATTGCATTCTGTCACTGGGATTCGAGTTACTTCTAGGTTTAGGAGACGGCCAAATATGATTGAAGTAATTAGTTTTGTGTAATGTAAGAGCTCCAATTGAATACATGGGGGATTATCATGAACAATATGGCAGCTATTGAAAAACTGATGAATCAGTTCAAATTGATAGGGTCCATCAAGATTGAGTATATTTTGCCACCCTATAACTTCTAAGAGGTGATCCACTCCGAATGGTTCAATAGCGTTGTTAAGAACAATGCGCTCGGCTATTGTAACTAGTTCCCAAGCCAACTGATTGCGATGAGACTAACTTGTTTCTAGTTGTTTATTCTTTGATTTGGATGATTTGAATGAGTAAGATCCTTACCTTTGCCCTTCACCATGGTTCTTTTTGGAGGACAGCCCAGGAAGACAGTATAGATAAGGAGAAACAACCAGAGAAGAGAAGGACCATGCTGATAGACAAGTCGGATGCTCATTTCTCTTTTATAGTAGAGTGTCGATGATATCGATATACCATCGATGTCATCGAAAGCAGGCTCATAAAGTTATCGAAGACTGTGTCGATGACTGTGGGAAAGGATCAACAGTTAATACCCAGCTGATATCGAGACAGTAGAATTTATAACCGTTAGAGAGGACCGATGGTTAAGACCTTATATTCCTGAGAACTGCCGATGAGATCGAGACCTGTTCGATTTCATCGAGTATGAAGGAAAATTGAAAAATATTTCTCTTAAAGTGCAGAATATGATTAAGATAAAGATATACCAATATAGTACATGTTTAACCATACAAAAATAGGAAGGCCATAGTCCTCAGATATGCTAATTCAGGTCATGTTTGACTTTGACATGTCATCAAATTGCACATACTCCAATTGATTTCTGAAGGTTGCTAAACCGGTTTGCATCTAGCAGTTTAGTTAGTATGTCAACAAGTTGATTTTCTGTAAACACATAGTCCAACACTATGATCTTTTCCTCAACAAGCTCTTGGATAAAATGATGTCTAATGTCAATATGCTTGGTCCGAGAATGTTGAACGAGATTTTTTGAAATATTGATAGCACTAGTGTTGTCACAGAAGAGAGTCATAGTTGACTGCTCAATCCCATAATCCAATAGCATCCATTTCATCCAAAGGAGTTGAGCACAGCAACTGCCTGCAGCAATGTATTAGGCTTCGGCAGGGGACAGGGATATCGAATTCTATTTCTTGCTCTGCCAATACACTAAACAATTTCCAATATAAAAACATCCACCACTGGTTGACTTGCGATCATCTAAATTTCCAGCCCAATCAGCGTCTGAGTATCCAGCAATGTGGTAAATGTTTCGAATAGATATCATAAACTAAAGACAGTTGTTCCAGCCACATACTTGATGATTCTTTTAACTTCTGCAAGGTAAGATTCCTTGGGATCAACCTAATATCACGCACATGCTCCTACGTTAAATGATATGTCTAGACGACTTGCAGTTATATATAATTGGCTTCTTATCATGCTTCGATATAGGTGTTGATCCACACTCTTCCCATTTATATCTTTGGAGAGTTTGAGTGTGGTGCTCATGGGAGTATGATAGGTACGACCAGATTCAAGTCCAAATCTTTTAACTAGATCTTTAGCATATTTGTGCTGACATATAAAGATCCCATTGTGCAATTGCTTCACTTGTAGGCCTAAGAAGAAGTTCAACTCACCAACCATGCTCATTTCAAATTCAGACTTCATGAAATCAACGAAGTTATGAGCAGTATCTTCACGTGTGGAGCCAAAGACTATATCATCCACATAGATCTGGGCAATGAGCAATGAATTCTCTGACTTTTGAGTGAATAGTGTTTTATCTACACTATCCCTATAAAATTTGTGGTCCAGAAGAAATTGCGTCAGATGTTCATACCAAGCACATGGTGCTTGTTTGAGACCATAAAGTGCTTTGCTCAATTAATAAACATGTTGAGGATACTTAGGGTCTGAAAATTCCTTAATTTGTTCCACATAGACTTCTTCATCAAGTACTCCATTGAGAAATGCGCTTTTGACATCCATTTGAAATAGTTTAAATTTTAATGCACACGCAATTGACACGAGAATCCTGATTGACTCAAGGCGAGCTATAGGAGCAAATGTTTCATCAAAGTCAATACCTTCTATCTATGAGTATCCTTGAGCCACTAATCTTGCTTTATTCCTAATCACATTTCCAGATTCATCAGATTTATTCTTGAAGATCCATTTAGTTTCAATGATATTTGTATCAGATGGCCTAGGAACCACTTGCCATACCTCATTTCTTTGAAATTGTTGAAGTTCTTCTTGCATAGCATTTATCCAATATTCATCTTGAAGAGCTTCCACAATATTTTTGGGCTCAATCCTTGAGGTAAAGCAGAAATGACCATAGATACTTTCTATTTGACGTCGAGTTCTTACACCATCATTAGGACCTCCAATGATTTGATTTAGGGGTTGATCTTTAATGATGGGTATGTTAGACGACGGTTGAGGTTCATTAGATGTGGTAGTTTTGTTATCTGATTTACCTAGAATGCATGAATCCACATCATCTTCCAATTCATTCAAGGAACTCTCTTCTTCATGTGGTTGGTCATCAACCACCACATTAACTGATTCTTGAATGGTGAGGGTTTTTAGATTGTATACTCTATAGGCATGACTATTCAAGGCATATCCTAAAAATATGCCCTCATCACTTTTAGATTCAAACTTACCTAGGTGTTCTCTATCCTTCAGGATATAACATTTACTGCCAAAGACACGGAAGTGTTTCACACTAGGTTGTTTTCCAAATAATATCTCATATGGTGTTTTATTTAAGCATGCTCTTAAATATACTTTATTTATTATATAGCAGGCAGTATTGACTACTTTAGCCCAGAAGCTTTTGGCCATATCCTTTCCATTCAACATAAGTGAGCCCATTTCCTGCAAAACTTGATTCTTTCTTTTAACAACTCCATTTTGCCGCAGAGTTTTCGAGGCTGAGAATTCATGGTGAATTCCTTTCTCATCACAATATCTTTGAAATCACTCGTTTTCAAATTCACCACCATGATCATTCCTGATACGATTTATGCAGTAGCCTTTCTCATTTTGGAGTCGCTTTGCCATGACTACAAATTCATCAAAAGCATCAGATTTTTCTCGAAGAAAAGTGACCTAGGTAAATCTGGAATAATCATCTACTACCACCAAGAAGTATCTTTTCCTATCATGACTTTCAACTTTGGTGGGACCCACTAGGTCCATATGTAGTAGGTCCAAAGGTTTTGATGTTGCTATGGTGGTTGTCATTTTGTGTCTAACTTTTATCTGTTTACCTTTTTGGCAATCACCACATACAATCTTTTCTTCCTTTTTAATCTTGGGGAGACCCCTTACTAAGCTTTTTAAACTTAACTTGGCTAAGTTTTGATAGTGCACATGACTTAGACTTTGGTGCATTAGTTTAGACTCGCTTTTCACAGCCATATTACATTTTGTGGACAATACATTCTCATTACTACTTTCAATTACGTAGCAATTGTCACTTGTGCGTAAGCGTTTCATGATAGATTTTCCTGTTTGATCTAAGATTTTACACACATTTTTTGAAAAAGTGACCAAGTGTTATTTGTCACAAATTTGTAAGATAGTAAGGAGATAATGTTTTAGACCTTCTACATAAAGAACATTTTTAACCTTGGAAGTCTTGGTCCAACTATTGTTCCTTGCCCAATTATTTTGGCGGAGCTCCCATCTCCAAAAGTGACTGACCCACCGTCAAAGTCAGAATACTCACAAAAATGGGTTTAGTCACTAGTCATGTGTCTAGAGCACTATCAAGATACCATTTTGAACAATTACTAACTTTTAGTGCAATATGGATTACTACGCAATTGTTTTGACCGTTCGTACCCTCTAGAGCTACACCATTTGCCATGATTCCAACTTCAGTAAAGATCACTCTCTAGGCGGTGAAGCCCTTACGAGAGACCCGCTTTGATACCAATTGAAATTGCGGTAATGATCGCTTTAGTAGAAGTGGGAATAGGTCAAAGTGTTCTAGAGGGGGGTGAATAGGACTTTATAAAAATTTTATAATGATTTATAATCCTATTATCATAACCCTGATTTAACAAACTCCTATCATGATATTTCCAATTTAACTCTAATGACTTCCAAGCCAATTAGAGGATCCAATCATAAGACTTTTCAAAACATAAACCAGATGACGAACATAGTTCATGATGGATGAGACTGTGTGTGTGAGATGTGATTCTAATTAGTTCTAGGTAATTATGTAAGCATGCATTATGAGAACATTCAGAGAAATCACACAAGTAAAGCAAATAACAATCCCAAACACAATTATTTTTATAGTGGTTCGACTATGTGTCTACTCCACTTCGGACGGACGCACTCAACCCTTAAGTATACCGGATCTCACTAACGGAGGTTTTAAATTAGGTTCACCTCTAACCTCCATAACCTACATAAGGTTGACTCTAGGACCCACACAAGGAACCTAGACGTGTCTCTACGAGACACAAGTTTATGCCCCACATAGGAGCAAGGGTCAACACACAACACTCAGGTTTTAGGTCACATAGGCCAATGATCCACACAAGGAACCTAAAGTTTATGCCCTACATAAGAGGAAAGGTCAACACACAACACCCATGGTTTTAGGCTACACAGGCCAAGGATCCACACAAGGAACCTAAAGTTTATGCTCACCAAGAGCAAAGGTCAACACACAGCACCTAGGTTTTAGGCCACATAGGCCAAGGACCTACACTAAGGACTTGAGTTTATGCTCAACAAGAGTAAGGGTTAACACACAACACCCACACGTATTCTCCTGTCAGAGGCCTCCTATGAGGACTTGAAAGGGGTGAGAATCACTTATGACCCAATCCTATACAAAAGAATGATCAACAAGGTCTTTGAACTCTAATGACTTGCAGATAAGTAGATGAGCCTCATTAAGCACGTTGATGAAGATCTTCTCCTTTGTTGATGAAGAATCTTCAGCTCCCTTAATCCACAACACTTATGATGCTCCAATATTAGGCAACGGGTTGGGTCAAGGTTATGTTGGCATCCTGCTCTATTAAATGTTTTCCTATTTTAGAGACGAAGTGATTCCAAGTATCTAAGCATTCAAGGTATCCCAACTCAATGATTTGCCATTAAGATGGTAGCTGGATGATCCTTGAATGTGGAAGTTCATTCCCCAATCCACTTTATTGAATATCAATGATGAGGGTGGGTTGGAGGATGAACTCCCATGAGAAAAAGATCTTAAGTAACATGCAGGACTCTCTCAAGGTTTTCTCTATTTTTCTCATTGAACAACCTAAAGCAAGCTCTCATTAAATAGGCAAAAAGTTCCAATAGAAATAAAACAGTCATATTTTTTGACAGAGTTCAATATCATCGAGCAGGCTTCGATATCATCAAGCGTATACTCTCGATAACGTCGAATAGCCACATGATGACACAAACTCAATCTATCAAACGCTTTTGAACCTTTTTGCCAACTGATCTATGATATTGAACGTGCTTTTATGACATCGGATTTCGAACTCCGATTTCATCGACCCATGGTTTGATTCCTCGACATTTAAAAACATGAGAGTAGACTTGCTTAGGAACTGAACAGGCATCGATATGATCGAGCATTCCTCGATATCATCTAGTTTTGAATATCAATGATATCGATACCAGTTTCGATTCATCGATATTTTAAAGGAATTTTCCTATAAACTCGCTGAACAGTTTTGTGTCCCAATTCAATGACATCGACCTGGTCTCGATATGATCGATCTTTGAATATCGATATCATCGAGTGATTCTCGATACCTCGAACATTTAAGAAAATTTACTTGAAAGCTTGCTGGATAGATTTATGTCCCAAGCCGATATCATCGAAGGTCCATCGGTATCATCGAGATTTAAAATTCGAAGATATCGAGGCTCTCTTTGAGTCATCGAAAATCACATGATTTTCCTTAATGCTTTACTGGACACAAACTGACTAGATGTCAATTTTATCGAGCCGTTTTAATGAACTCGAGATTTGAAAGTCAATGATATCGATCCTGTTATCGATTCATCGAAAATTCAACTCAAGATTCATTTTGGTTGTTGGATATCTGAAGTCCTCATTTTGATAACATCGAGTGAGTTTCGAGGACATCGATAATAGAGTCCGATTTCATCGAAGCACTATCAATAAATCGACAAAGGCTGAAAACTTAGAGATTTTCTAGATTTTGTAAAACAGTTTTCACACCTTAAGCCCTATGTTGTTCTAACCATTTTTAAGGGTTTTATATACCTAGTGTTTTGGGATATGGGATGTGAGGCTAAGTTTACCTTTATAGAGATTTGAAGCCACATCTGATTGAGGCAGACGCTTGAACAATCTTCCTATGGGACTCACTTGTCTTACTGACTCAATACTCACGCTAATTAACAAACCATGGCACTTTCACTTTTATGCTTAAAGTGTTTCATTCCGTTGTATCAGGTATTCATGTCTGTCTGTTTTCTTTAATTTGTTACATCATTATTCAGTTTCGCTTGCATACCAAGCATGGTTCGATTCCTTTGCTCATCTCATGACTTGTATTGCTTTTCACTATAATGTTCAAATTCCTACATATGAGGCACCGGAATCCGAACTCCCTTTCAATAATTCTAACCTGAATATGATGAACCTCACTCCTCTTCCTAGACAAAGTGAAGAAGAAGTGGAAGCGTAGCCTGCTAAAGACAACGATGGATGATATTTTTAATGAGTTGGACGATTCAGATAATTCAGCTAATTCCGACTACCATCCCTCTTAGCTTGATGAGAGACTATTTGCATTAGAGGAGAAAGTGGAGTCTTTGCATGTATCGCAGGCTTCATTGGCCCAAACCCAATAGTTTACAATGAAGGACGTGAAAAAGTACTTCCATCACATCAACCGGAGTTTGCGGCTAAATGATCCCTCAATGCTTGCTCCATCTTCCTCTGGGTCGGATTAAGCTAGATTTATTTATCTTTTTGTCTTATGTTGGTTCTGTACTTAAACGTATTTTGTGACTTGTCTTAATACTTTAGATGCCTTAATTATGTGTTTGCTAACAGTTGACTATTTTAGATAACATGGTTGACTATTTCATATGATTTCCCTGATTTTCTTACTGCGTGCTCATTCTATACTTTGATATTCATTTTATTATGATATTCTTCCTTTGTCATATTGTGATAAAAAGGGGGAGAGACTAGTATATAATGCTAGTATGCAATGCTATATAATATGGGGGAGAGAATGTATGTAATGAATGTATGGATGTTATATGTGTGTTTCACAGGGGGAGTGTCAGTTGAGCATCATCATCAATTGTAAGCTGAAGATTACAATCTATGAAGACGTCAAGGCAGTTTCAATGTCATTAAAATCCGAGTATGATTGATCTTGTAACAGAATGCATATTTGTAATACTAAGTGTTTTGTCATGAAATTGACAAAGGGGGAGATTGTAAGTGCTAGGATGTTGAGCACACATAAGTTGTCAAATTTTGTGAGATAAAACCACTTTAAGATAGAACCTTAAGATCGGTTTATGTTCAAGAGAAGATCAAGCTCAAGATCAACTTTTGTTCAAGAAAAGATCAAGCTCATATTCAAAATGAAGTCCAAGACAAAGTTCAAACTAAAGTGAATCAGATATTTGATATATCTTAGGTAGTTTAAACCCTAGAAAGACCTTAGGACTAGATGCTTTAAAAAAATGTTTAATCATGGGTTTTTACATTTGTCTTTGCTTGGAATTCGGCTAGCCTAACTTCTAGTTTGGCCAGCCCAATTCAAGCCCGAAGTAAATAACAACTTTTGTTGAAAATTCAGCTAACCCAAGTTTTGGTTCGGTTAGCCCAAGCTTGAAATTCGGTCAGCCTAAGAAAGTTCAGGTGAAATTCCAGGAACTTATATTTTTGAAATTCACCAGAGTTCGGCTAGCCAAAGAGTAAATTTGGCTAATTGAATTGTGATGTTCGGCTAGCCGAACTTGACCTCGAGCCAGCCAAATTTTGGATAATTCTTATCTCGCGTAATTCGAAATCCGTTGAACAGAATCGCTGAACTCGGGCTAGTCGAAGCTTGTCTCGGGCTAGCCAAAGTTCTAACTTCTTTGCCTATAAATTAAGGTTTTCTGTTATTCCGAATTACACAATTTAATTATCAGAATTCTTTTGCAAGAGAGAGAAAAGATCAAGTCATTGGCAAGCTATTGGTTGGTATTTATAATTTATTTTAATAGCTTTTTCAATTTCCTTTAGTCTCAGATCTTTTAAGTTTAATCTAAGAGAGTAAACTATACTCTTCTTTGAGATCTAAGAGAATTGAATTAAGTAGCATTTGAGTTTAACAAAATTAAAATCTATAGAACCTTAGACCCTTTCTATATGACTAAATACGATGCTATCTACATTCAAGAAAGATGTCCTTCTGCTACAAGCTTCTGCTGCATCTTCTACAATTGAAGATAAGTATACCTTCTAAAACTCTATTTAAGTTTTTCTGAGATCTCCTGTGAAAATCTTAGTTGAAGTTTTGTCTGAGATAACCTGTGAAAATCTCAGTTTGGTTTTTATTGTGATAGCCTATGAAAATCACAAGGAATTATATCAAGTTATTAAGGTGACCCTGTGAAAACCTTTTTATAGTTAAAACTAAAATTACGAGGGAAGTAATTTTGGGGGTGGAGTAGGTGTGGCTGTTTTTAAAGCACCGAACCACTATAACTCCTTGTGCCATGTGGTGAATACCCTATTATTATTTTTGGTGGATTGGATGTATTTTATTTTAGTTGTGTGGTGAATGTTGTAATTCTTTAATTGCTAGTTTGAAGTTTTGATTTTAAAGACATTCATGAAATAAGGTTGTCCTGCTTAAAATTTTAGGTGAAGGTTGTCCTACGAATTATTTAGAATCAAGGTTTCAATACTCAAGCAATTGAAATCTTTATTATTTACAAATTCAGCATTTGTTTCCATTATTTGGCATTGTCCTATTCACCCCCCCTTTAGGACATCGCTAGCTCACCATTTCAGATCTCATCTTGGTTTCATCGACCTTGATACCATCCTTGTTGACGATGAAGTCAAGAAGTTTGCCTCCATTTGCGCCGAAGATGCACTTTTGCATGTTAAGGTGGAGCTTGAACTTTTCTAACCAATTGAAAAGTTTCCTGAGATCTTTAAATGTTCTTCGATTATGTGCGACTTGACGATCATATCATACAGATAGACCTCCATCTCCTTGTTTATCATATCATGAAACAGGGCTGTCATTGCTCACTAATATGTGGCTCTAACATTTTTCAGCCCAAACAACATAACTCGGTAGCAAAATGTTCGCCATGGTGTGATGAAAGATGTCTTATCACGGTTTTCTATGGTCATTTTGATTTGGTTGTAGCCACAGAAGTGGTCCATGAATGAGAAGATTTTGTGTCTTGTCGTGTTCTCGACCAGAGTGTCGATGTGTGGTTGGGGAAAGTCGTCTTTAGGACTACTTCTATTCAGGTCTTGAAAGTCGATACACATTCGGACCTTGTCGTCCTTCATTGGAATCAGTATAATGTTAGCAAGCCATTCTGAGTAGTTGGATACTACCAACAATCCCGTGTTGTACTGCTTGATGACTTCTCGAATTTTCAAGGCCCACTCAGGTTTCATTCTTTAGAGTTTTTGCTTGACTGACTTCATTTCGGACTTCATTGGTAGATGGTGTAAAACCATCTCTTCATGGATCTCGGGCATGTCTTTGTAGGAGAATGCGAAATTGAATAGTCTTGGCTTCAGGAATTCTATCATCCTCTGCTTGTATTCTAAGGGGATGAATTTTCCAATGCATACCTCTTTAGGGAGCTCAGGGGATCCCAGGTTCGCAATCTCGAAATCATCTGCAACAACATTGGCTTTTGTTTTGAACCTTCTAAGAGAATCCTCTAGCTCGAGAGCTAGATCATCATCTTCCCCATCCTGGGCTCCGTCTGAACCCATGAGTTCGAAGTTTAACTCTAGATTGAAATTTTACGAGTCAACTTCAAACTCAAGTGCTTCAACAAACAAACTTGGTACATTATTTCTTATGATTTTTGAAAGATTTTATAGTGTTTTTTGTGTTTTAAGAAATTTCTGGTGTTTTTGGATTTTTGCAAATATTTGAATTTTTTAAAGCTTTTAAAATATCTTGTGCTTTTGCCTTTTTTGGATTTTTCATTTTTTATTTTTTATTTTTTGCTCCAAGGGACCCCAAATAAGATGGCGTTCCAAACTATGAGTGATCTTAACCTAACTTGGGGTGCCAACTACTATTTATGTTGTCATTTTTTCAAATCGGTGCTCTCGAATGGCTCATAGGCCACTTCAAATGTCAGGGAAATGGTTGACCAGTTTCAACCCAATGTTTTTTTTTCTCCTGGGAGGCACAGACTTGCAAAGCAGGTAAATCATCATAATCGGGCCAAATGACCATTGGATTCGATGTCTAAGGCGTTGTGATCAATCTAGCCATTGCTTGGCTTGATCTTTCCTCAGATCCCACAAACTAGGGTGATAAGTCTTCAAAAATTGATCGTTGATAGGGTTTTTTAAGATTCTTCCCCACATATCTCAAATAAAGTAAGCACCTCCATTGAGAACATTTACTACTGTAAATGGTCTATCTCAAGTAGGTGACCATCTGTGAAAATCATCATCCTTGGATCTAAGAGACAATATCACCTTCTAAACCATATCACCTTCTCCAAAAGCCGTCTTTTTCACTTTCCTGTTATAAGCTTGCGCTACCCTAACTTTGTTCAACATAATAGAATCCATGGCTTTCAGCCATATTAATCTAAATTCTCGATTTCAACCAACATAGCTTCTGTAAACTCGAGTGATGTGAGATTAGCTTGATAAGATACCCTTAATAATGACACAGTTATCTCCAACGGTAATATTGCATCGTGTACATATGTAAGTATGGATGGACTCATACATGTGTTCACAACCCTACGTGTAGGGTCGCGATGCAGTAACAATCTCGGTGAGACCGAGGTCGAATCCACAGGGACTAATCTCATGAGTAATTCTGAAAGCAACTAGAAGTAGAACTAGAAGAAGATATAAATCTAAATCTAAAAATTAAGAGAGAGTAATTGTGAATTATTTAACTAAAACTTGTAAATTCAAAGATGGGAACTAGGGTTTCCAAGGATCCACTTGTAGGTTCTCAGGATGCTACTTGGCTTGATTCAAGGACACAACTGGAATTAGAGTCCTATCTTATCCAATTGGTAAGAAGAGATTTGTCAGATCTCTGAACTTCTCATGGATCTAATCATCAATGGATGAGAGTTGTGAGGATTTGGAAGTGATTCCATCACCTAACTATGCCCAGGAGACAAGGCAAACAACAGGATTTACCAATCCCACAACCAAACATAAGAGAATTGTGAAGGTTAGGAAGGATTCCATCATCCTACCATGCCCAAGGGACGATGGTGAACAACGAACTTCCTAATTTCACAATCTCAACTCAAGAAAAGAAGATATTCAAAGCAATTGCAGATCTATTGTAATTTGTCACAACAAGCCATTAACAACTAAAAATATTTGTTATAATCAAACTATAATCCAAGAGAGTTCAACAAAACATGAATCAAAACAAAGTTAAGATCCCAATCACACTACAAGCTTCACCTCTTAGCCCTAGCTAAGAGGTTTAGCCAACCATAGACATGATTGGATCTAAAACCCTAAAGGAAAACATGAAAAATGAAGGAAAAAAGAAGAAAAACGCTTGGTGACGGCTCTCCGCCCTTGTGCCTTGCTCCTCCAAACCCTAGATTGATTAGATAGATGCCCAGGGATGCCCTTGGGACTCCTATTTATACTTTTGCAACACCTCCTTTCGCACCTCTTTAGAAAAATCTGAAAACTATCTTAAATTTACGCACTCTGCGTAACTTCGAGCATTTCGTTCAATGACATCGAACAGGCTTCGATGTCATCGAAGGTGTCTTTTATACATGCTTTTTCCGCACTTTTGTAGCTTCATTCGAACTCTGGGACCTTCTATGTCATCAAACCTACCTTCGATGTCATCGAACATTATTCGAGGAATCAATAATGTGTCTAAAATAGTCCAAAGAGTTATTCTAATTTCTTCAATAAATTCATTGTCATCGAAGAGACTTTTGATGTCATAAAGAAGATCTTCAATGTAATCGAGAATTGCTTCGAGTAATCAAAAATGGTACCCAATATGTCCAGCGAGTTTTGTCGAAATTTCACAGAAAATTTGATGTCATCAAGCAGGTCTTCGATGTCATTGAGCAAAGCTTTGAGTTATTGAAAAAGTTCTCGAGTCATCGAAAAACATCTTCAATTTGTCCAGCGACCAACTCGATTTTCCTTCATAAATTCGATGTCATCGAATGTGTCCTCGATGTCATCAAACGGTGTTCAATGACACAGTAAATCTATATTCCGCACTTGTTCTTTCGGATTCGTTCATTCTCCACTTGCAGTAGCATGGAAGGGAATTATAGCCTTCAACAATTCATCGTCCAATTGTATCATGGTGGCGGTATCCTACATGATGTTATCTGAGTTGATTCTAATGTTTATCACAATTGATCTGCCATTTTTATCTTGGCCTGTAAAATATATTGGTCCGATCTCGTCTCCATAAAAATAAGCTTTCGGCCCAGTTGGACATGGCTAAGAATGGTTTGTTATCGGCCAAAACCAATTCTACTTTGTCTTGATTTCAAAAAATCACAAATTTGTGTAGTGATGATGAAATACATGAGAAATAATGAATCTAGTCCCTTCACAGCAAAGCATTGTATTTTGAGGATGAATCGAATACAAAGAAAGTGGCCAACATCTTATTGGTTTCCACCATTAATTTAATAGGCAAAACACAATTGTTTGTGCCACTCCTCCAGTAAAATTACTGACCGTGACTTCAATCGGTATCAAATTGTCTTGAGTCTTCCCTAGTTTGGCCAGCATCCTAGCCAAAAGTATATTTACAGCTACACCATTATCAACCAAGACCCTGGTGACTGGAAATCCTTCCAAATGCACAAAAATGTATAGTGGTTTCAGATGTTGAGTCATGCTATGGGTCAATCTTTCAATTACTATCTTTTCAGAAGGTGACCCTGGTTCGACCGAAATAGTCGACACATTTTTGGTGTCCTCTTTTGAATTGAAAGAACCATGTTGTATGATTATGGAAGGACTGAGCTCCTCCACATCTCTGTCCATCTTGTTGGTTTGGGACGATTTAGCTTGGAAATTGAATGGTAGGGTAAGTACCATATTGCAATCCAATACGTGTGTATGAATTCATTTGCTTGCCAGTCTCCTTCACTATCCTCATTCAGATTAGATGAGATTTGTTCTAATGACTTCACTTTTGCAAGCAATTCCTCAATCAAAATATCATCCGAAAAACATTCATCGTTGAAGTATTTGATCGATCCTTAAATGTTCATCCCTTCCTTTTCGAAATTTTGGCCATTATTGGCTGACTCACCTTCCACATGCGATTCGACCATATTTATCACTAGTTGTTCTTCTTTTGGTTTTGGCATTGTCAGTCTTGACAGCATTTGAATGGCCTTCATTCGAGGTTCACCTCAAACAGTGGCTAACTATCTTCATTTAGTTGCCTACTGCCTTTACCAACGTTGTTTTTTAATACGTGTCATCCCTTGTGGTATTGCTGAAAACTTTGGATGACTCAGCATTTTCCAAACTCCCTCTCGAGTAGGTCGAGGTTTAACCATCCTCTGTCCAAGAGTCAACCCATAATGATTAGTAGTATATTTAACCCTTTGTAGGTAAAAAGAGTTACCATTTTCAATATTTTGAATGATTGATGATTTTGCTCGGCGATTTGGTAAAAAAATTTCCTATTTTACTAATTGGCCTTGCACATTGCTAACACAGGTGTGGCCTTTGGCAAGTGGAGCCCACCACCTTTAGATATGTTTCGCTCTACTTGACCTATACAGTCTTCTTACCAACATGTCATTCCTCGGCCAACATCTGAGGATTAACTGTGGCCATGTTAATTTCTATATTAGGTGGGAATGGATCAGTATCGATCAGCATTGCCTCTTTCTCTTTTTCTGGAAACTTCAGTAATCCTTGGTCGATGTTGTCTTAGATAACATTCCTGAAAATGATACACTTGTTAGTGGAATGAGACCGAGTTCCGTTCCATTTACAATAATTGATTTTCTTTAACTCTTTGGGTGTTGGTATCTTATGATTAATAGGAAATTTGAGAAATTTCCCGAGCAACATGATATCAAAGATTTTGTCAACCCGAGTAATATCGAAGGTATACGTTTATAAAACTTTTTGAGTGGACGGTGCAACCCCCTCTGTTTTAACTAAGGCCGAATAAACAAATGGTTGTTTAGCCAACTATTTCGGCCACTGCAACATCATAGTTAGAATCATAGTAGTGTGTTCCTACTGATAAATTATTTTGTCATGTCTCCTCTTGAAGTAGAGCCCCATATTGAGATACCTTTTCAGTTAGATCGTAAAGATCTGTGAAGTTTGTTTCAATAAACTTATTTCAAAGTTTAAACTTTACACCATCTTGGGCTAATTGAACGAATTTTGCCTCAATCGTAACTACCTTACATCGACTTTTTACTCTTTTGAACCGAGCAATATAATTTTTGACCGATTCTTCCAGCAATTGCCGAAATCGTGTAAGATCGGCCATAAAAATTTTCTCGTCCATATAAAAAAAGTGGGCATGAAACTTTTCTTCTATTTCTTGCCAAGTTTAGATTGAATTTGGTAACAAATTAAAATACAAAGTAAATGCTACCCCAATTAGTGAATGACTGAATAATTGTAATTAATAGTAATCATTGTTGGTTAATTCCCCACACCGTATAGTAAAGCGACCTATATGTTCTATGATCGATTGACCAATATCATCAGGTCAATAATTCTTCGGCAATGAATATTTCTAGTTGACATAATCAGGATAGGCTTGTGATATAATGAAGTAGTAGTTCAATCAAGAACCTGACCTGAGGAATAAAATTCCTATTCTCACCTTTTGACGGCCTGAAATCCACAAGTGGTGGTGAATTTTGCATGTCATGAACTGGAACAGGGGTAGGCTTTGTATTTTGTCATAAAGGGTGCATGTGGTACTGGTTGTATTGGAGGTACCGATGCCAAATTGCCAACTGAACTAGCATCCATTTACTGCTGAAGTGCAATAGGTGTCCTTTCAGCAAACATAGCCATCAACTGATTCATGCTATTGGCGTGGCTACCCATCCATCTATTACAGGTTTAATTCTGAACTGATTCATGCTATCGGCGTGGCTATCCATCTATCTATTAAAGGTTTAATTCTGAACTTATGACTATTCGGCCTGAATAGGTGATAATTTCGTAATGTGCTGAATTTTTATTTCCATTTGACCATCCTGGCTGACATAATCTCAAGGGGTTCAACCTTATATGTTGATGCTTTATCTGGATTTGGTAGAGAAGGCATCGGATTGGGTGGTGGATTTACTTGCTCGGGTACCCGCTGAACCAACAACTCTTCTTCCTGGGTAGGAGGTTTATTAGTTGCAGCATTAGTAGGTAAAGAAGCATTTCAATCTCATATTCGGCTCATGATTCCATAGAACTTTTGTAGGGCGTTCAAAAAATTGTTCTTTTTGCACGACCGACGCGAAATGAATATTTATGATAGCCAAATAGTTGTTTAAGTCCCACTGGGCGTGCAAAAAATTGCTGGCACTTGGTTTATTTTCTGTCATATGTGGTATGTGTGAGCATGCTAGAATCGTTATAGTGGCTTGTTCAAACCAATCAACTTTAATCCCAAGAGCCAAAATAGGTAGATACGTCAAACTTGATAGTATATAGCCGAATTTGAGGACATCGGTCGCCTAATCAGCCACTCGTAGAATATCTATAATGATCAGACGATAATCAGAGGGTGGAGTTCTACCTCCGAATATGGATTATGCCTTGCCTTTCACAAGAAATAACTTTTCAGTATACCGATGTAATCAAACTAAAGGAAAAACTTACAGTCGGTTACTGAAAAGAACTATAGAATACATCTTCTAAAAGAGCTGCTCGTATTGGACAAGGATCAAGTCTAGTGTATGATCATAAACTTGGATTACAACTAAGAAATTACTGCTACTGGGTTATTGTTACTCCTAAGATAGACTTAACTAAGATAAATTGATAGAGTTGATTTGTTTGTTGAATTTTGCTGTGTTTTCCCTATTATTCTTCCTAGTATTTATAGATTTCTTCTGTTGCTATTCTTCAAATGTCTCTACGGTTGTGAAGTATCACCATCTTGATTCTTCTTTTGTTATGTTTCTCATTTTGACTATTCCTCTTTTCTCAAGAGAACTCTATTTTCTCGGTCATGGTTTGCTCTTCGATTGCATTTTACTTCTGGATGCCTCACTCGACTAAATCTACTCTTCTCGGTCATGGTTTGCTCTTCGACTGGATTTTGCTTCTGGATGCCTCACTCGCACTATTTAGTCAATCACCTAATGGCACATGGCATTAAATATATGTCAGCTATGATTCCGTAAAAAAATGCCCCAAATATCTTAGAAAATCTTTTCATACACATCTCTCGTATAATTCCAGATGTTGCCTCCCTATTAATTTTTCCTGAAAGGGTAAAAAATAAGGTAAAAGAATATTTCAAAATATTCGAAATGTTACCTTTTTTTTATTACTTTATGGCCACCCATTTTCTACAACATTGCATTGGCCCACTAACTGTAACCTTCAAGTCATGCAGATAGTTCATGCGCTTTGGGTACGGGCATAGACACGGATTGCCTGTCGACAGCTTGTTGCAGGAATTTCCCTGAAACAGGAAGCTAGGTGTGGCCCAATGTGATTTGCGAGAAATCCACCCTATCCATCCGTTTTGCCAGGTCATGTTACAACATGGCCCAAAATGAGGCAGATCCAAAACTCAAGTGGGCCACACTACAGGAAGTAATGAGGACTGAACTTCCACTATCGAAACACTCATCCGGGCACATAAGTTTTGGATCAGTCTAATATTTGTGTTTTCAGTTCGTACATCTCAGAAGGAACAAACTTTATGAACAGTATGGATGGCATGTAAACATATAGGGAGCTTTTATGAGTAAGAATTTCTCTATCATTTGGGTCCTTGCTCTTGCTCCGGTGGTACTCTTAAGAGTTTCAACACCTGGTCAAGGGTTCGAGTACCCATAGGTGGTGAAACCCCGCTACCACGTGAGTGTGTGCTGGTGTGTGTGCGTGTGTTAAAAAAAAATAGACTCTTAAGAGTTTCAACACCTGGTCAAAGGTTTGAGTACCTATAGGTGGTGAAACCCCGCTACCACGTGAGTGTGTGCTGGTGTGTGTGCGTGTGTTTAAAAAAAAGAAAAGAAAAGTATTTCTCTATAACTTTTTCAAACAAACACAAACTTTTTTCAACTCCATGCTACCTACCAATTTTTCGCCCCATATGAACACATATCTTAGCAAGTTTGGATTAATTTAGTTTAACATAGTTCTGTTCTTGTTTTTGTCTAGCACATTGCTGTAAAGCTCATTTAGTTTGGATAAATATCCACGACCCCATCGTCGAATCTTCCTCACAACCATCAAGATTCTTTTCACGATTCTTTCGCAACCGTCCAGGTCCTAGAGATTGTCCAATGCACGGCCATCTCGCTCGCTCAATGTTTATGCCGATTGTACCTAAACCTTTATTCATATTAATAAAATCAGCATTAAGCCTTCAAATTCTTTTTTACTTTTTAAAGTTTTATTTATTTATTATTTTTTAACACAACCTATACCACACACTCACACTCAGACCCACACCCACACCACATGGGCTTATTTTTATTTTTTAACACACAACCCACACCATACACACTCACACCCACACCACATGGGCTTATTTTTATTTTTTAACACACACAACCCACACCATACACACTCACACCCACACCATACACACCCACACTCACACCCACACCACATGGGCGCTCGATCATATGATCTCAGTGTTGAAATAGATCCTGATCTACCACTGAGCCATGAAGTCGGACCTACACAATCCACTTTTTTACATTTTTACATTATTTTTGTAGACAACCGCATCAAGCTATCACCATTAAAATAAGTCTGTCTTCAAGGAAAAAATTATCTACCCAAAGGAATAACCCCCAATTTATAAATTGTTTGATCATCTTATCACCGTTGGTGGAATAGCCAAGCCAATCTTTGCAGATTTGGTCCTGATCTAACTATTTCGACGCCGGAGTCATAGAGCATTCAGTTTGATTCGAGTTGATTATAACTCTAGTACGCCTGTCATATACATACTCACACACGTCATATTTGCCTACGAAAACAACGTAAAAAAAAGTTAAATAAGAATTTAGAGGCTTAATGCCAATTTTATTAACATGAATAAATGTTTAGTACAATTGGCATAAAAATAAGGCAAGGAAAGTTACTGACGAGGATTTGAGTGAGAGAGGCGGTCCCGGATTGGACCATCTCTAAGATCTAAATGGTCACGAGATGATTGTGAGAGTTGTGGTGATCAGTTGAGAAATCAGAAAAAACTTAAGAATTTGAAAGGGATCCGACAACAGGGTCATGGATATTTATCCAAGTTAAACCAGCTTGTTGAGATGGCGGGATGGATTTCTCACAAACATCACAATAGGCCCCACCGTGTCCATTCTTACAAAATGAGTGGACGATGATGAGATTCCCATAGCATAGTTCAACGTTTTTAAAACGGTGGTAACTTTTCAACGGCGCTTGTGGTATGGTCATACAAACATTTAAAACCTAAAAATCACATTGAGAAGATCATAATCAGCTTTTTATTGGATTTTGGACTAGTAACTTTTACTTTAACCATCCATTGGATGTTTATGATTGCTTGATCAGCGTGATTTTATAGATAGGATGCACTACAACTTGGATAATTTGTACAAATCGCACATGAATGTTTTATGGAAGGATCACTTCCATTGAGATTTTGTACTGGGTGGAGTACCGCAGGCTGAATGGATGGTAGACAACATGGGGCATGGTCATATGTACGCTAAACAAACCATCCATCTGGTAGTGGGCCACTGTAAAGATAATCAGGTGCAAACATAAAGTCAATCTACTAATTATATACTAAACAATTTGCAAAAACCTTGCCAATTTCTTCCCTCTTGTGTGAATTTTGTCTATTTCTCGGCTACAGCATCTTTAAAAGGCAAACCATAAAGTCCTGGGAAAGAGCACAGGCAACTAAAGGATGCTATTGAGAAGAACTAAAAGCCGGGTTACAGGGAAAGCATGATGCAGGTGGGCAAGGTGAGAATGTGGATGAGAACGTTAAGTCCAACCAATTGGACCATAATTTACAATCCACCCCCGCAAATAACTTCCAACCTATCATGTTCTCGCAACACCCAACCCTTCCATTTGGTTGTGCCCCACATGAAGATCACCTTGGGCAAAAATCAGGTGAGCCACTCCAAAGTAAATAATGTTATTTTGGTTATGGAAAATGCAAGGGCTAACTTCATTTTAAACGTTTGGGTCATAACAGACAAGCGTTCCCTTTAGATAACAAGAAGCTTGCTGAGCTGGCAAACAAGACATTCCTTAAGTGATAAACCTCATCCTTGGAGAGGACAACTGCCAAACATCTTCGAGACATTCCCTGAGCATTCAGATTTTAATCCCCCTTTAAATGCCCTGTGGAGTCGGGTTTAACATCTCTGGAAAAATTTCAAGTGCCTCTCTGCACGAGGTTCAAAGTGAATGTATTAGAGAACAAGGTTTGTCCCACCTTTTTAACTTTTGCACTTAATGTTGGAAGTAAGAGGCCCTGTTTGGCAGATCGCCTCAAAATGACTACATCTCATTTTAGTTTACACTAATTATGTATTAGAGAGATTCTAATACATAATTACTGTTAAAATATAAACTCATTATGTATTAGAAAACACAGGGCCTTTGCCTATCAAGACATCTGTCTTTGACACTCGTGAGCCAGGAAATAAAGGTTTTTTAATTACCTGAAGCATTTGTCTATGTTGTATTCATTTTGTAACAGACTAACAGTATTAAATAAACTCATATTTCCTATAAACTTCATACTAACTATTCAAGCTGGCATACTCAAGAAACCCTTACAAACTTCATCTCCTTCCAGAAACTTACCACTTGAACTCTACAATTGTTCTAGTAAGTTTTTCCTTGCATGTCCAAGGTAAAAAGACACTACAAAACAATTTGGAAGGAGATGAATAGTATTAAGAAACTCAATAACTATACTAAATAATCAATCTTCCTGTTACACTTCAGTTACTTCCAAGTTTAAAGAGAAGATATTAAAATCAAACAAGACCTTCAAATCAACCTCCTTACTGCTAACATGCAACTCAAAGCTAGGTAAGTTTCTCTCTCTAATCTTCGCTGCGCCTTCTACGTTCGATTGTTCTTGTGATTATCTCAAACTCCATGGACTAGCCCCATTTATAATTGATTTTTTTAAAGGGTATTTATAGGTGAACTGTCCGCCTAAGATTCTTCCAAACCATTTAAGGGCAATCAAATGGTTGCTTAACCAGTCCTCGATGAATCATCGATAGTTCTCTCACCAACTCCTACATTAGCAAGAATAGAAGCACCTTGCTTACCCAGTCCTTGATGAATCATCCATAGTTCTCTCCCCGACTCCTGCATTAGGAAGAATAGAAGCACCTAGCTACTTCTAATTAGTTATTACCTAATCAAGAAGCTTTTGTCATGTCAACTCAGCTCATGTGCATGCTACACAAATGGTAAATTCACGTGTATGTATAATGTTGGCACTCACATCCATCAACTTGCACTCCATCTATTCCATGTGCACATTGATCTCTTCATCCCACCAGTCCCCCTTTTCTCGACACTCATCGCACCAATCTCCTTAGTTATTAGGTATCAATCAATCTCTTGCAATCCACATTATCGACCTCAACATTAATCATTCCTACTAGAAGGCCCATTTATAATTGATTTTTTTTAAGGGTATTTATAGGTGAACTGTCCACCTAAGATTCTTCCAAACCATTTAAGGGCAATCAAATGGTTGCTTAACCAGTCCTCGATGAATCATCGATAGTTTTCTCACCAACTCCTACATTAGCATGAATAGAAGCACCTTGCTTACACAGTCCTTGATGAATCATCCCATAGTTCTCTCCCCAACTCCTACATTAGGGAAGAATAGAAGCACCTAGCTACTTCTAATTAGTTATTACCTAATCAAGAAGCTTTTGTCATGTCAACTCAGCTCATGTGCATGCTACACAAATGGTAAATTCACGTGTATGTATACTGTTGGCCCCCACATCCATCAACTTGTACTCCATCTATTCCATGTGCACGGTGATCTCTTCATCCCACCAGTCCCCCTTTTGTTGACACACATCGCACCAATCTCCTCAGTTATTAGGTATCAATCAATCTCTTGCAATCCACATTATCGAACCCAACATTAATCATCCCTACTAGAAGGCAACCATACCAATCCACCTATATGAATTGGGTACACAGCAGAGGTGCATCAACTATAACGAGAGTAGATAACTATGAGAGATGTCACAAATATAACCAACACCAAGAAACATCATATCCTGATGGCACAAGGAGCAGACCTGGTGCACGAGACCACTCAGGTTATAACTGAGGCGCTAGCTAAGGCTTTCATGCATAAATCCAATGGCAAGATCCCTGACATGCAAATAAAGTTTGATAGATATCGGATATCTGCTAGATGCTCTATCAAGGATCACGTTTGGAAGATGGAGCAGTTGGGACAGAACTCCGTTGCGGGAAACCAATGATAAACAGTAAATCATTTGTATGTTTAGGTTCTTGGGCTTTACCAAAAGAAGATTGTAAACCATGAACTATAGGGACCTTAGCTTAATCGTTATCTCAAGAAGGTCATAAAGCTTAATCACCTCCACCTCAAAAAAGATCAAGCAAAATGTATAGAGACCTTGCTCACTACTCAAAACATGAGGTTCAAGGTACGGTATTGTGTTGGTAGAGTAAGTGCGGAGTCCCAACGCACTAAAGAGAAGATCAAGAAAGTGGCCTAGAAAAAGATGAGCTAAAACAGGTTGAATATCCTAAACATAATTCTGCAAAACCACAAAAATCTATGGAGAAGCCGAAGCAGGAGAATGAACCTAGGTGTACCAAATCTTCCAGGCATTCTGCTGGGTGCAACCCAAGAGAAAGTAAGATGTACACAGGTGGCCACCTCAAATAAGGGGTAGCTTGGACGTTTAAATACCCATTAAGGGTAGCAACAATTAAGTGGGATCATATAAACCAACTTTTAACACATTTTTCCCTTCTATTTTGGACCAAAGCCAAAATACCTCCTCTTCCAAAATTCTATATATTTTCAAGAACTCATTGAATCTTTTTAGTTTCCTTGATTTCTTTCTTCTATTGGTAATGTCAAATAACCACACGTTAGGCTTTGATGTCTTCATTTATTATTAATTTGGGGAATATATGGTTTGGTGCATAACTTGCTTAATTGCCTTAGCTTTTATTTTTGACCTCCTACAATATTTAAATGGTTATGAAATATGGTTTGATTCATTTGAACCATCACAGAACAGTCGTGGACCCATAATCATGATTTGATTCACTTCAATGGTTTTTAATTATGATCTTATTCCTTTTAATGGTTTATGTAGAATCTGAATGGTTAATTGACGATCTTTATTCACTGGAATGTTTGGTATCAAACCCTCGAAGTGTCTAATATATGCAACAATCTTAAAACTAGCTCTATTTGTTTGTGTTAAAATTAGCTCTAGAGCTAAGGCTATTAAAACAGTCGCTGTTTATAATGAGTATCATGTATGATATTGAAGACGTTAAAATAGAAAATAAGTGGGTTCAGATCTCCTTGTGTGAGCCTAGTGTCACCTAGTGCCTCGAGTGTTCTGGGGGCCCTTACAGCTTTATGGTTCGGAAATATGGTTTGATTAATTTGATGGTCATAGACTCGTAATCATGGCATGATTCATTTGAATGGACTTTAATTATGATTTTATTCATTTATGGTTCTGTTTAATTTGAATGGTTAATTGGGATGATTAGTTTATTCTCTAGAATGTTTGCTGTCATATTATTGGTGTCTAAGGTACGTGCTAACTTTAAAATTATTCTATTTCCTTGCGTTAAAATTAGTTCTAGAGCTAAGGTTAGTAAAAACAGTCGATGTGTAAAATGGTATCATGTGTGATAGCAGAGGCATTATGTGCTCGGAATCTCCAACCGTGATTCTAGGTTTAACCTAGTGCCTCGAGCATTCCAAGGGCCCTTACACTTGAGTGCACCTAGCGCCTTTCATGTCAGACCTCTTTGAGACAACATTTTTAAAATTTAAAGACTTGTCTCCAGCAAAAAGCTTCACACTCTCCTCTCATCATTTACCAAAATGGCATAAATTACAATTATAAGGGAGTCATGTATAAATTTTCAGGCAGCCAAACGAGCAGAGGGGAAGAAAAGAGGGGAAGAAAAGAGACGAGGCAAGAGGGCAGAGAGCTTCTTTGAGCAAAAGGTCGGGGGAGCTCTTAGAACTTCTCCTGGGAAGGAATGCTCTGAAGATAAGTGAGAGGAAAAGGGTGTGCCAGTGGGGAAAGAGAAGGGTAAGGAGATTGAGGGAAGTGGATGTACAGTTGGTGGGGGAAATAAGAAAGATGATGAAGAACAGAATGGGTGGGTTTTGGGTAGGGAGTAAGAGGGGTCATGGAGGGGGAAAGAAGGGGAGGACAGAGTTCATCCTAAATGAGATCCTGACGTTATTTGTCAAGGGATAGCCACATGGCTGGTAGCCTACAATGTTTTAAATATCGACGATATCGGCCGATATATCCCACGATATATCTTGTATCTCACCTGTGAGATACGAAACGCACAGGTAGTGCGATATATCCCGCATGTTCGATCTAGTGAGCATTTTCGAATTTTGATAAAAAAATTTTCTGTAAATCATGTTAAATTAGTGTCAAATTGATACAAATCCATGATTTTTCATGTTTTGCATGACAAATTATGGATTGGGAGCTTCGATTTTGAGATTTGGAGGAGATGGGCCGAGTTGTGAAAATTTGAAAAAAAAAAAAATCGAAATTTTCCAATTTCTCGCAAATTGTTTGCAATCTATGTCCAAACTAAACATGTAGCCTAATATAGCGATTCTTCTTTTGCTTTTGTATGTATTGCTTGTGTTTCCACAAGTCTTCTTACATTTATAAATTATATGAATAGACATTGAATATACTTGCATAAATTCAATTAGGCAACGCATAGATTAGGACCCCGTACAAAGAAAACCTATTATGTGTACTTGTTTTTTGTAATGTTTTGATTTATAAATGTGAATTGATGTCTTTTTTAACAATCATTGAAGTTTCATTCAAAAATTCGACCAATTTCCTAATGTTTCCCCATGTTTCCAACAACAGCAATACATTACATGATGCAACCGATATATCCCATGTGATAACCAATACATATCCGTATCCCAAGAATGCGATACGTAACGCGATACCGTTATTTCGAACACTGGTAGCCTATTAACTTTTCTAGGATCTTTGGCAAGGCATGGGAGGCAGTGGAGGTGGTTATTCCTCATTATCAAGGGTCTGGAGATCCCCGCGGGTTTGTGTTTGTTTGCATGTGAACAGAGGAATTGGAGGAAGCCATAGAGCTTTTGAACAGGGAAAGCTTCGCTGGGAGGAAGATGTTGGTGCATAGGGCAAAAGTTGGCCCTAAGGTGGTGAATCAAGAGGAAAGGGCGAAAGCTGGTAGGAAAGGGGATTTCAGGAAGCCGGGGAAGCTATAGTTAGAGAGAATGAATGGGGGGGGGGGGTGCGCTCTTCCGATCAAGAAGGTGTGGAAAGAAGCTCAGGAAAGACTGTGTTGGGGGGTGAGACCTAGATCCTTCAAGGAAGTAATAGGGATCCCCCCACTCTCATATAGAAGCAGATGTAGCAGCAAGGGGAGAAGAGACGATGTGCATAAAGAATCGATGGGTCTATAGGTTAGACTCAGTATTGGAGCTGGTGGTCTGTGTTGATCCAGAGGTGGAAGAGAAGTTGAAAGATTCTTTCCAGCGGTCGGTGATTGTAGAAACGAAGGAAGGGGCACGTCAATCCGAAATTGGAATCTGGCTTAAGTCTTGTTGCAGGTTGAAGAGGGGGACTTCAGGATTATACCTCTGCAGGCTATCAAATTCTGGATATCAGCCAAACCAGGTACAAATATAGATCAGATGGTGGTGGCAGGGGTTATGTTTAATGACGGACCAATCATCTCTGTTTGCATAACACAATTTTCCTAAGAAAACAAGTTCTAACTCATCCTTATGTTTCCTACAATTAATAAAGGGGCATGCTAGCCAAGCAGCATGAACCACCATAAGGTTACCAGGCTCATGTGTGGCACATGTAATTTATATAACGTCCAACCTGCCCATCAAATGAATCACCTCAATAACTTCAGGGCCTAAAAATCAGCTTAATCCAAAACTCAGGTGGCCCACAACACAGGGAACAAGTTGGAAGGGTATGCCCAACCATGTTTTTCACTAAGGCCCATTTGAGTTGCATGACCTGATTTTGGCCTGAACATTCATCCACGCCAAATGAAGGGTCTAAATGGCCTGGATTTCATATATACCAAACAGTGGGTCGCCACGCAAATCAGTGGTGGGCATCCCCACCCAACTTGTTCTCTGTGTTCCGGCCCACCTGAGTTTTGGATCAGCCGGATTTTTGGGATCTAGGGGTTGCTTGGGGTGGATGCATATGATGGGCGGGTTGAATGTCATGCACACATCATGTGGGCCCCACATCAGCCAAATACCAACATAGCTTATGGCAGTACTGGTATCAGGGAGTGCACCATGATTAGAAGAAAAAAAAAAAAAGATTAAATTTTTAGCTTTATTTCCTAAGCAAGAATCAAAAAAATTGATTTCTCATAAAACTCAAATGACTTAATACTAGTCTAATAAACCAATAATCACTCAAATTAACTATGAAATGGTAAAATACACAAATGCCCTGTAGTAACTATTAAAATATTTCTCAAACAATGCATGCCCCTCCACAAAGAATGATTTAGATTAAAAAACAAAGAAACACTTACTAAGAGTTAAGACTTAAATCCTACCCCACATTCTAAAAATGACAAAAAACTGCTTAGGAACATGGAAAACCTTGGACATGAACTCTTAGGATCCTTCTCTTCCTTCCTTTGGGAAAATGAAAGGAACACATTTTTATTTTCTAAGGATTTACAAAAAAAAACATGTTAATCAATGTCGTCAGAAAACTGTGTTAAATCATTTTTCATGGAGATCTCGGGAAATGAGGGAAACCTTTTGACCATTTTGTTACCCTGTTCTCATCATTATATATCTCCATCAAAGTTGAATATGATCCTCTATAAGCTGAAAGCCACCATGCATTGTGAATACTAACCATCTGAACTAACACTTTGTGGTTTGTTTGTAGTTTTCCACACATTCTCCCTGCTTTCTTTCATGAGGCCATGTCTGCCATGGTTCAAGTAGGCCATTCTCAAACAATAGATATGGAAATGAAAGCCAATCTCCATGTAAAATTGCACTGTGAACCAATCAGTAGAAATATGCTTCAGAATCCACAGTTTTCATTTTCCATAGGCACTTTTCTTTTTTCTTATTTTGTGTTTTCTCTATCCAAACACAACACATGGGAGAAAGGGAACCCATCATATCTAAATCTTATCTTCATTATCCGATTACCGTAGGACCAATTCCAAGATGCTTTAAAAAGTATATTCCTTATTGATCATCCAACTAGTTTACACCATCAGTGTCTCAGGTGGAACTTGAAGCACTGCTAAGTCCTATTGCACACAACAACCAATAAACTACATTTAACACGCCATGCAACAGTAACTTGTGCACAACAAGTCAACAACCTTTCGACTACATTAAACCCTTCTAATAAAAGGGCAACATAAAAATAAGAAACATAAATCATAAGGAATGCCTAAACAAGAAAACCCAAATCCCACTCGATTGAAACATTTTTTTTTTAAAAAATCCAACTGCTGTTATTGCTTCATTGGAAGAGCCCAAAATTTGAGAAATGGCAAAAAAAAGAAAAGATGTTTGAGCATCACAACAAGGGAACCACTGAACCTCATCACATATCAAAACAGAAGACACTAGAAACATCGCATGAGAACCAGTTACGAAATGTGAATATTGCAAGACTTAGCTCTTTAAGATCACACTACATGGGAATAATTGAGACTAACCCCACAATGAATTGACTGAATGATTTCATATCTATAAGTCAAATGAAAAGAACAAGCAATACCTCTCTGTGTCATTCTTGACGCCCTTAAAAAATTACAATTTCAGGGGCAGTAAGCTTCAAATGATGCAACTTCAAAATCCATAATCTCAAGGAATCCACCATATAAATATGCAATTGTTCACACTTGTATTTGTCACTTCAAATATCCGGAGCTACTTTCTATAGCTTTTGTTAACCAACCAACCAACTCATGGAAATAATTCTGGAACAGAAGTAAAAATGTGATGCGAGGGGTATATTAAGACTACATGTGAATGATGTTGCTAAGCTCAAGTGTTCCTCTATATGAAGCTGCATGCACTAACCTTTCATTTCTTGGAAAAAATGATTGATTAAAATTGAGCAGAACAGAAAACTATTGAGTTGATAGTTAAGAACTAGAACATCAAATGGTTGATGTAACCTCTCCTCGCCAAAAGCATGAATTGTTTCTGGCTTCTCTAGGGATTAGATTAATCATAATCACCATTTCTTTTTTGAAAATTAGGTGATATTTATTAAAGCAAATAGAAGGATTGCAACATAGGGAAGGAATCTCCAACCACTAAAGATTGAAGAAAAGAGCCCTTTTTTACTATATCAGTAGCCAAATTTTCTCCCTAAAATTTTTATAAAAGGATAACAAGATGGACAGTTCATCTCTATAATCTCTCCTCCATTGAATGCGAGAAGCCAACATTGAAATTACCAAAAAGGGATCTCAACAACAATAAAATTCCTTGGTTACTTCTCCAATTGGATGCCTATGAAATCAAACTCTTGAATCCCCTTCCACCAGAAATAGCCCAAATACTGATTCATTAGCCAACTTCTTGCCAACTAAGACTGTAAGTTCCAGCTTCACTCAACTTGCCAACCTCAGAAGGAGCTTAAAAGAACTACTTATGCTTTTCCCTTATCAATTAATAACATTCTGCCCATCCTGGAATTCCACAAATTGTCTATTGAACTTTGTCACATTTAGATGGGCTACATATATGCTAAACATGGACTGTTGGCAGTTAAGGTTAAACTGCCATTATCTTTTAAATGTGTTGTCAGTTGACATGACCAGCTTCATTTTTGGGTCACCACAGATGAGCGCTTGGATGTCCCCATGCATGCCAAACTGCTCACCGTGGTGTATAGGTGCACGCGGAAAGCTATGTAGGGGTTAGCAAGTGACCAAAAGCTATGCCTGTCTGCTAGTCTACCACAACATTTTTTGGGGACAAGGAAGATTGCATTCTCCTTTTCCTCATACGGTAACAGAAATATCAGTATAGGCAAGGCTGCAATCTATCAAACAGTAGCTACTCATCTCTCTCTTCGACACATACATTCACCGCATATCAGGTACTGAAGATATCTTTCCTCAACTCATATTAGTACAATATATTGTGGGTTCTAGGAACCACATTCTCAAGGTGACAATTCAACAAGAAGGGAAGAACACAACCTATTATAACAGCCATATGTAGCTTGCCATTTGCAAATGTCAACTAGAAACGTACCCCTATTTCTATTCTTTAAGTAGTCTCTCAACTTGTATTCAGCTCTCCATCTACACTATGAAATTGCACGAGTAAACAAATCCAAAGAAGTAGAAGCGACAACCAAAACCATACCACAGGGAGATAATGGTAAGATGCTCACAACAGCACCCAAGAAAGAAGAAATGTAATATCATAATGCAGTACGAGCAGAAAATCAACTTGTTTCTGGGCTCGCCCCAAGATATAGGAAAAGAAATAGGGAGAAATAACATGAATGGAGCACACCCCTATCGTTATCACCTAGATACGAGGCAACTACCACTAAAATCTCTTGATTTAAAACAAATGCTAAAATCCCAACCAAAACTAAACGAATCCTATGCCATGAAAAGAACAATTTTAATGTCTAATCCAGCAGGCAAAAAGAGAAAAAGAGAGAGTGTAGAAAACCTCCTCCACCTTTCTCATTGTACTCTTCTTCTGTGTATACTTTATCTTTTCCTCTCTCTGCAATCTAACGGTAGGATTTCTGGAACCGAGCACGGGCGCCACGTCCTCCGAATTTCTTAGGTTCGCAGCGGCGTGGGTCAGCGACAAGTAGAGTGCGGTCGTACCTGACAAGGATGTCCTTGATCTCCTTCTTGGACAGCTCGTCGACGTACTTCTGGTAGTAGGCAACGAGAGCCTTGGCTATGCTCTGACGGATTGCGTAGATCTGCGAGGTGTGGCCACCGCCCCTAACACGGATCCTCATGTCGACGCCCGCGAACCGCTGCCTTCCGAGGAGGAGGATGGGCTCGTAGGCCTTGTAGCGGAGGATCTCGGGCTCCACTAGCTCGATCGGGCAGCCGTTAATCTTGATCAAGCCCCTCCCGCGCTTGCAGTGGGTCACCGCCACAGCCGTTTTCTTGCGCCCGAAGCACTGGACCGATTCCACGGCAGCGGCCATCTCTCTTTCTTCCCCTATTGGATGGAATGGCTGGCCGTAGCAAGAACAAAGGAACGAAGATGACGATGCGAGGGTTTTCTTTTCTAGTTATCCCCGCTGCTGCGTTGATATGGAGCTAGGGTTTTTAGGAACGCGGATTGCGTCCTAGCCCCGCCGGTCTCTAGCAACGAACGGGCAGTTCTGCGGCGGGCCCACCATGATGTATCTGTTTAATCCACGCCGGCCATCTCTTCTATCAAATCATTTTAAGGCATTTGCACAAAAATGAGGTAGATCCAACGCTCAAGTATACCACACCAAATAATAAACTTGGTTGCATTAAATGTAAGAGTCTATCTATTGTGTGGTCCACTTGATCGTTGGATCTGCCTCATTTTTGTGCTCATATCTTAGAAGAGGTGGACGGCGTGGATAAACAACATCACAGTGGGCCCTCCAACAAAACTGCCCATTGGCGGCTAGGGACGGGCAGGGGTAGGATGCAATCCGCGTCCCCTGGGCGCGCCCTCTTTTTGGGCGTGGATCGGGTGCCCGCCAGAATCACCTACAGATGGACGGTCCTGTCAGGGGATTCGTGGGGCCCACCATAATGTATGTGGTCTATCTATTCCGTCTATTCATTTTAATTCATAATTTTTATGCAGAGGTAAATTGAATGCCCAAGTGAACCACAACATAGAGGAAGTAGATGTGATTTAATCTTCAATATTTCCTACCTTATGGTCTAAGACTTTCATCGACTCCATTTTTTTTTATTAAGATGCCCTAAAATAATATTTCAAAACATATGGACGAATTAGATAGAACACATATATTATGGTGGGAGTCTCTTATGGGAGCGTCAATTTCTAATTATGTGAAGGTGCTGTAGTTTAGCTATGGATGAAACCGTACTAATATAGCTACGGTTGGTTGATTAGGTAGCAAAATGCTAACATAGTCCATGGCCTTTTCTCATTTTTTTGGTAGTAGTCCGTGCTTCCGAGGATGATTATATTACCTTACCGAGATCCCTTGAATTTTGGCCATGAAATGCATGTACTAGGCATGGTATTGAAATATGTGATTTGGATTAGAGGCGTACACAAGTTGATCTGAGTCGCGCTTGGCACAACTCGACTCAGCTCGGCCAATTGCTGACCTCAGCTCAGACTCGGTCCTTGAGCTTGACTGACTAGTTTAGCTCAGTTCGGTCAACAGCTCGGGCCAGTTCAAGTTGAGTTCGAGCCAAGATCGAGTCGAGTTCGTCTGTGCAGCATTTTTACAAACAAATGAACTGCATATTCAAAATCTTGCTGTATGTAAAACAACAACAATGGATTTACAAGTATTTCATCAAACACTTTGTAAACAACATAAAAATCAAGAAAAAAAAAGGGTATTTGTTTAATATACGTACCTTCCTTGCCACCAGCCATGCTTCATTGAGTCATTTCACCAAACAATTGGTGAGCAACAACAGTAACAAAGTAACCAAGTCATCGAACTGAATCGATCCGAGTTCGATTCGAGTCGGGTTCGATCCGAGTCGAGTCGAACTCAGGCAAGCTCAAACTCAGTTTAAAATTTTTTTCGAGCTAAAAAAATCAGCTCGACTTGCCTCAAACTCATTTTGAATCGAGTCGAATCGAGCTTTTTCGAGTCGAGTTGAGCGAGTTACCGAGCTAACTCTGCTCGTGTACAGCCCTAATTTGGATGTTAATAGCATCTTATATTTTGTCCCTTCGTGCTTTTTTTTTCCTTAATATCAACTTTTCTTGTTTAAGCCAATGACCACTGGAGATGTCAATTAAGAACATGTATATTTCTTATTGATCTTATAAAAAGACTACTAGGTTAGTCTATTTATGTGGTTCTCAGAGCTGGAGGAAAGGAGAAAGGGAAAAAGTATTCTACTAATCATCTTGAGGAGAGTTTTGTTCTTGCCATATGTTATGTGAGTATGCATGTTTGTGTATAAGATTCGATATCTTAATTTGGATCTTGTAGCTAGAAGAATCTTATGGATACTTTCGAGAGTAACCATATGAATTATACTCTGTCCAACTAGCTTGCCAAAGACACATTTAACACACCCATTCAGCTTGCCTCATGTTGGACCTGTCTTCTTGCCATCGAATGTATAGGTGAGGCTTATCTAATTATTGCCTTGTATCTCACTATAACACCCCTGAACTTTTCAATACTCGAGTATTGAAAGTTCTCGAGTGTTACCATGAAATATAATTTAGTATATACATGTGTATGTCACCAGTTTAGCCTATCTTAACCTTATATCTATTCTTCAACCTGAATCTAACCATTGAGAATAATCTTCATCCATAGATCGAGTCATCTAACCATTGATTTTTTAGACAAGATCATCATATATCCAAATATTCTCACTTGTTCATCATAACGAACTGTTCAGTTAACTATTCACCATTAGGTAAATATATATGACCGTCTACTTTGAGTTTGAACCATCCAATCATAGTAAACTAACTACTTGATCTCTGCATTCGCTTGTACACATATCAAATTGAGATTCTGATCCGTTCGTCTTGTTCACCACCTATGAATATACTTAACTCACCATCAAAACTACAATATGAGGAATGTACACATGTGAACAAGTCACTTGAATCTAACGGTATACATGTTTTATCTCTTGATCACTTCAAAAACCCACTTGTGTTAATCCATTTACAAAACTGACTGTATACCTACCTACATACATGATTAGAGTACTAACCATCAAGTTTTTCTATTTTTAACATGTTATCTAACCATCCATCGTATTTGAATCCGCCAAATGAGCTGCCCAAATATCAGAATAAACTGCCCAGTTCGAAGATCTTAAGGTATATGTCATAACTACCGGCTAGCTTCTCTAATAGATGTATGAAAGCATTGATTTAAACCTTAGGGCGGTATAACCTATTAACAAGGCATCTTGGTCGTTTGTAAGCGATTAAGGCCTAATAGGGGCGATGGAAGGAGCATGAAAAATAAAGAATGTCTGCCAAATTTCGATAAATTCGGATAATGTAGCCCTCCATTACGGATGGCGGAAGTTGGAGAAATAAAAGATGGCAAAATCATAAATACATAATGTCATTAACCTAAACCCTTGAATTCTAGATCATATATTTTTCATGATCCGTTTGATGTAAAATTTTATATCATTCTTATGTATCATAAATTAACCATACACATCAAATTTTAGACCGTAGATCATTATAAAAGTGGCCTGATTGATAAATCAACCCCTTAACCTTTGATTTCGGTGTCCGTCGAGGAAAACTCATGGGTAGTTGTAGTAGAATATTTCCCTTCTTATGAATGAATTGGATTTCCCATCACAAGGATGAGTGTGAAATGTGAGAATCCCAATTTGGTAGGCTTTTTTCTTAGGGGTGAAGTGTCATGCCCCAAACTGGGAAACCGGGCTCACAAAATTCTTAATCACCGAATCCGGCGCCGACAGCCTCTATAGTACCCCATTCTCGGCTCCCAGCGCTCATACGCCAGATTCCAATCCTAGGATCCTACAAGAAGGATTTTCAGTGTAAATTTGTTTGTAAAGGAGCATAACCACTAGTGTACCCAAATCATAAGAGCAACATCATTATCACATATCTACTAGTATAAATCGTTAATTACAATGCTGAAAGGAAATACATGAATATGCTAAAATCTCTACAAAGCTCGGCCTCCATGCTACTGCGACCTAACGTCACCTGCACGCAATGGTTGTGCATAAGCTTATAGAAAGCTTAGAGGGTGGTGTATGTGTGTGCAATGCACATGCCAAGCATATAGATATCAGAGTAAGCGGAAATACTGACAATTTCATGAATACCATCAGACTTATCCAGACTATGCGATGCAAAGATACAATAAGGCAAAGTCATATGTTAAGGAAGCAATGTAAATCGACTACGCAATGCAGAGATATAGTAATCCAAATGTCATATCTAAGTCATACAGTGCAGAATCATAGTAAACTTAACGTCATAAGCTGAGGGTGCAGTGCAATATGCAAATGCAAAAGAAATAATAAAGCTGGAGTGTGTAATCGGGATGATAGTACGTGGTATCGCAAGCTGCGGGGTTCATCACAAGAAACTTCTATCCAAACTAGTCCCATATCTAAATTTGGATAGCTAGACTCAATGTGGTAAACTCCTGAACTTAGGTTGGTCACGCGCCCCAACTGAAATCCTGGCCATTGTGAAGGTACACATAACGAATTAGTTGCGCACCACCAGCCTGAGTGGATAGTGAATGAATGAATCAATCAATCAAATACTGAGTACACAACTCCTGCTCAATAAGTCCATGTATCAGTACCGTATATCTCTGGGATCATCACCGGGGTCTAGTATACTCTACGCCAGCTTGTCGCCCCATCAAGCGCACAACTAAGTAAGTGGAAGAGACCTCACTATCTGTCTGCTAATATCAGCCCGGCCCATCGATAGCAGCCCCATTTATGAGTTGGTTAGACTTAGCCTAACATTGCTTACTCCCTCGGGCGGGTAAGGCCACACCCCCTTCCAACCAACCACTACACAGTGGGAAGCGCGACCTCATGGTATTCGACACTCGGCACTCTTGCATCCACTCGATCTAGATGTTGGAACGTCCTCCGATACTAAGAGGGTTTAGGAAATTTCACCCAGGGACATCTATAGCACCCCATGTAGAAAAAAGATTTTCACCGTCCCATCTGGCCATCCACGATCTGCCTGTGGAGGCTATGCTATGATATCGCTAGGGCGTACAGTAGTCATGTTACACAAAGGCGAGATGCATGAATCATGTTATCAGTCATGCAATAATCCTGCGCGTACCGCGCGATCATGTGGGGCAACTCCTTCTCACAAGGAGTCTCATAATAAACCAACCCAATGTCATATGCTACGATCAATCACTCCTCATAACAAGCATACATATGATGCATATGGGCATGTATCATGATGTAATAAAGTACATAGGCATAATTATCTGATAGGGCAGACAACAATACTCCATAATCGACCATCACCGGCTTGTCACATACTACGAGTACAAACTGAATGACGTACTCCTACAACTATAGGATCATATGCGGTATGTCTTACATTAGCCTTCCAAGGCTCTGCATGATCCAAGACGAGGACGACGGGTCTAGTCCATATGTTGAGATAGGTTCTACATAGTGGATATATCAAACTCGATACTACATATTCTTCTATCTATGGCAGGGGGTGATGATGTACTAAATAACGGATAACCTAGAAGATACACTAATGTCCAAGATGGACCTTGCACTTATCTCAATAAAGAGACAGACGGTGCGGATGATATGTACATGTCACGAGGTCCTAGTAAATGGGTACAAGGGTAGGATACACCTCTCGTGGTGAGTCAAGTGAGTATATGACAAACTGAGTTCATAAGGTGAGCTACCAGGGTGAATAATTGAGCTTCCTAAATCTCTATATCATGTAATAAACTGGGCTTTCCTATGGGAAGCCCGATACATACACAAAGTGGGTTTGGTGGAGTACCTACACTTAGGACTATGTGTCCTTCCAAGCAGATTGGGTAGCCCATTCAACACCTACGTGGGCCTTGGGTATGGTCACTAAACTTGGGCAAAACATGCATCTAGATGAGCCACTTTTCTATGGAAGGCCTGGTGTGAACATAAGGTGGGCTTCAAAATTTGGGCAGTACTACAGGGCATGGCGGGAAGCACCATTATTAATGGGGGCCCAACGGTTTGGATTAGCCCACTAAAGGAGATGAGAATGGGCCTAACAACGGGCCCTAGGGAGAGTTACAATGTGGGCATTTAACCACCATTACTCCTAAGGTGTGGCCCGTTTGGAACCTAGAATCTAACTGCAATGAGGCCCACGACCCTTATACTAGCTAGAAAATGGATGGGCTACATAAATATTATCACATACGTCATGGTGGAATCATACATCGCAATTGAGCCTCGCTCAAGGGCCTCATATACATCACGATGGGCTTCACACAAGGGCCTCACCTACATCACAATGGGCCTCACACAAGGGCCCCACATAAACCATATTGGGCCTCACTCATAGGCCTCATATACATCACATTGGACCTCACATGCATCACATTGGGCCTCACACATGGGCCTCAAATACATCAAAGTGGGCCTCATGGGGCAGCCCACAGCTTGAAAAAATGGGCAAAACGGTGTGCATATAACCCATACATCATGATGAGCCGCATGGGGCAGCCCATGGCCTAGAGAAAAGGATGGACAACCTATATACAACACATATATCATGGTGGGCCTGCCTAAGGCAACCCCTGATTGGGGCACAAACGTAGGGTGGGCCTCTCAAGACAATGGGGCCCATGGCCCTAAGAAAATGAATGAACACACAAATCATGGTGGGGCCTAGGACTTAAAATCAAGTCAATATGTGGCTTGTGTGGGCCACACTATGCACAACAGTTGAGAGGTTTACCCTCCATTAAAACATTCATAATTATTTGTTGGGCCACCGAGGCGTGGCTCACGAATCCGGCCCATCCATTATGTGTGGCCCACTTGGTTAAGGGATCAGACCAAGTTTCAGATGCATCTAAATCTCAGATGGACCCCAACAAGTGCTTTTATATGATTTAGCATGTCTTCACATGATTTTAGATGGTGTGAGCCACCTGAGTTCTATATACTACTGATTTTTTTGGGGTATCTCAATTTCTAAAGGGAACCCATTAAATGCATGGTGTAGATGTTTGACATACATCATGGTGGGGCCTGTGGTAGGGCCCACTCTCCCTAGTCGTTCTAAGCAGTAGGACGCTGGCAGCAATAACATTTAATGCTGTTGTTGCTTTTATTATATATATATATATATATATATATATATATATATATATATTTATATTAAAGGTTTTTCATAGGTGGGGGCCACATCAAGAGGATCCACTCCGTTGGTTGGGTTCCCGGGCTCGTGACAGGCTTAACGAGCCCAATATTCATAATGTTCAGACGTATAGAAACATCCAACGGGCCCTAACAATTTATATCTCCAAAACTACTGCTTTCTACAAGGCGGCCTGCCAGAGATTCGGTTTGGCTTCATTTTTTGGTTCAACTCCTGAAATGAGCTGGGAAATTGGATGGACAGTGTGGATCAAATACATACATCAAGGTGGAGTCCATGCATTTGGATAAAACACTTACATTAGTGGGCTACACCATCCATTGCTGGACGGTGGACAGCGTGGATAAAACATATACCTAATGTGTGGGCCCCACATGTGTGGACAACACACACATCAAGTGGGGTCCATAGATGGACGGTGTTGTTAAAACACTTACATTAGGGTGCCCTAGCACCGTCCCTTGCTAGATGGTGTGAGAGCAACACATACATCAGGTGGTCACACAGATGGTGTGAATATAACACGTATACCATGGTAGGCCCACGTCCAGGGACTGGAGGTGGGGATGGCATATACATCAAGGTGGGTCCACGTCAGCGTGGCCCACCCGCTAGATCAAACTGATATTTGTGTTGTCCCTCCAGCAGTGCATGTTGCTGGACGGTGGATGATACATCACACATATGACATGGGGTGGGGTCCACGTGGGTGATCCTATCCGTCCATCAGTTGGCAACCTCACAGTGGGCCCCGAAGAAGCTTCGAAATAAGTTGATATTTATGATTTCCCGTCGTCCAACCTTGCCCGAAAACGGGCAGCAAGGTGGACCCATATGGACAGTGGGTTGGCCCGCTTAAATGGACAGCGTGGACGAAACTCATACACTCTTCAAGTGGGCCATCAATCATGGAAGAAAGATAGAGAGGGAGAGAGAGAATCGAGTGGCAAAGGGAGCTTCGCCACTATGAACTCCCTTGATCTATATTGCATGCATCAAAATAGGTCCCAAAACATATGGGCCCTTTAAAAATGGAAATCAAGGTGGGGATACCATCCCCACCACAAACTTAAGGTCTAGATGACCTCTTACAATGGAAATCAAGATAAACATCATGATGGGGTCCATGAAAAATGGCCCAATTATGGGATGAACATATGAATCATGGTGGGCCATCGGCCACACCTAGGGTCCAAAGTAAGATCTATACCATTAATCGGTACGCCCCACTTGGCCCATCATAAAAAACACAATCTAATCCTACAAATCACCCATCAATTGCTAATGTTCTTGGTTCTATGGCTTCCTTAGCTCCTTGGCTTTAACTTTGATAGAGGATGATGAAGATTGAAGGGCTAGGATGAGAGGTTTGGGGGTAGGAAGTGGGCCTTGATCTTGGGTTCTTTCTCTCCTTAGAATTTTCTCTCTTGGTTGCTTGGGATTTGGGTAGAGAAATGAGATGAGATGGAGTGATGGATGGGAGAGAGGGATGGTGTTGTAAGGAGAGATGGGTGAGAGGTATGGTGGTGTAAGGAGAGATGACATGAGAGTTGACTTTTGGGGACATGATATGGCATAGGGTATGGGTTGCCTTATATTGTTGGTAAGAGAGGGATGAGCTAGATATGGGTTGTACTTAGCTAGTACTTGATTGATTGATGTGATGTTTGGGTAGAGATTCTCTCAGAATTCGTAATGTGCGGTATTTCTTTGAAATAAACATGGGCCCACAACTCCTAACCTAGGTATCGCATCGATGCACAAGATGGGGCGTAGGAACCGCAGTCGTCAGGGTATAGGTTTCGGGTCGAGTTGACTCAAATCTACGGGATGCGACTTAGGGTCGGGCGCAAATGCCGATTATAGGTCGTGGGGTACCAGAATTCGATAGGGAGGATCGCGGAAGTTTAATAAACGATATGGATTGGGATACGGGCCTTACACGAAGTTAGAGTTTTAGGCTTACCAACTCTTCCGAAATCTTGACTTTTTAATTAACCCACTTTATATTGTCAATTGTAACTCAAATTTGGACCACACTTTGGCCTCATGTGACAACGAGATTGAATAAAATTTAGACCCCAATCTATGATCTTACACCGTTGAATGTTGACCGCTTTAAAGCCAATTCCTTCATTACAGCGCAAAATGTGAAATTTCATATTCAGGCCTTTTCCACCATCGATCAACCACCAATTTTTTAAAAATATTTTTCCTATCTTAAATACACATTTCTCCCAAAATTTGGCCCTGATCATTAAGCGTGGACCGTTAATTTAGATCAGGACCGTTTTGTCATCCACTATGAGAATTTTCAAGATAAACCAATCTAAATTTCAAGTCACCAAGAAAATTATGTACCCTGGCCCTATTCTATGATCCCGTCATTATGAGTGAATTAGATTTAAAGAAATATCACCAGAAGAGACAAATTGGAGAAACCCAATTTGAGAAAACCTTTATAAAAGAGTGCATGTGTCCCTTCTCCACTTAAAATCCCATGCCCGCCACCTTCTCACGTCTAAGGAAGAGAGAAAGAGAGTGAAAGAGAGAGAGAAGCCTAGATGCCTGTCCATTTTCTTCCTTCCCCACACGTGTTTTGCCTATCTCTTTCTCAAGTGACATTGTGGTTTATGTAAAAGCCCCCCTACATCAAGATCTGCCTCGGGTTTACATCTAAGGTTAAGGTGAGGGATTCCTTTACGCTTGCACTAATTTGAATTGATATATACATAATTTGTCTTATTTTTACATACTTTTATATTAGTATAATTTCCATGTCATTAATTAATGGACCATTATGAATATTTATCCCTGTAAGAATTAGGGTTAAGGTATGATTTTAATTATGCATGATTTTTATGAATTCATGGGGGGTGATGGATACAAACCTTGCCCTTTGCCAAATTTGAGAGCGGCACGTGTTTTCACTCTATATTGAGTTGGCTTCTGCTCATTTTCCTTTAATTTTGTTGAGTTAGCCTAATGCTACTCTTCTCTTTTATTAGGTTAGCCTTGTGCTACCTCCCTTTATAGCTTGGGCATGTGTCTTGAAATTCTAAAAATTATATGGTTTGATTTATTTTCTCATTAATGCAAGCGGTTCTAGTGATTCATATATTTTATCATGGATGTAATGCACTCTGGGTAGTGACCCTCTTGGTCGACACATAATTCCATGGGTTGGGTAGTGGTGCATAATCGATGTAAGTAAATCATCATGCATGTTACATCACTTTCGAGATTGGATATCACAAATAATCGCAAATAGTGACTCCATGAACAAATCATGTCACATAAATCTTTCGATCGTGTGCTGTATCACCTTGATGTATTCACGTAAATCCACGGTAGCATTGGACATGCCAACAAATCTCTGTAGTATGGGATGTAGGGTGAGCCGGGTTTTCTATGAATTATATTTCATATTATGATGATCAATACGTATGATGGACCGCACACACTATGTTAGGCATCATTCATGTAGATTGGTTACGCATACTGATACCACTCGTAGTGGTGGAGTACGAGATGTATTGGAACCCTCACATTATTCTTATAAATCTCTTGAATTATTGTTAATATTAAATGATAACCATCACTATGAGTAGGGCATTAACCTTATCAAACCATATAGCTGTTGCAGGTGAATTATAGGTTAATGATACGGATGATGATCATTTTATGGAAGATTCTTTCGAATAAAGAAAAATGATAGCGCTATAATTTGTTTCATTCAATTTTCATTACTTACTTTAATATGATGTAATAAGCTCTCATTTGAGAGGGCATTAGACAATTAGTTGAATTTTATACTTTGATGGAATAAGATGTATAGTCGATTTTATTCTCGTGAATGATTATCTTCATGAATGTGATAAAAAAATAAGGTGTGATTTTGAAGTTTTCAATAATTACATATATTGTTATCATACGTGATGTATGTATTTGCCTGACTGGATATTTTTCTCGGGGCACAGACCGTCTGGATGTTTTTCCCGAGTTGATTGCATGGGTGACGAGCCCACTGTGCGCACGGATGAGCATCCCCGGGGTGATGATTGCATTCATGCATTTATGCACATAATAAGACCTGCATCGTGTATTGTTTTAAATGCTTTATTTTATAACTATGCTTACCTAATGCGGCGGTATGTAATCTTGAGGGGAATTCACACTGAGTTGGCCACTCATCCATCAAATATAAAACTGTACAGGTAGTAAATGTAACTTAAGTAATATGCATGTTTAGACTGATCATGAGTCGTTATGATGATCAAGGATACGTGGTTGTACCTGTCAAGGAAGCTGCGCGACCTTGCGGCTTTTGTTATATATTTCTTTTATATTTCTCATGCATGTAAATCTTGTAATTATTAATGTGGAGACATTGGTTTGTATAAGTCATCAAGGGCACTCTCTTGTATGTTGTAAATGTAACTGAAATTTTTCATTATGTTGAATTGTCCATTCTACGCTCATCTGCTTACTCTAATAAAGAAAAAAAATGTGTACTTAAATTTGACCATCCTTTAAGGTTAACACTCGGGTTTTTGGGATACGAGTCATATACTCGGGTCCTGAAAAGTTGGGGCGTTACAGTTGGTATTAGAGTATAGTTTGGATAAACTTGGCCTTGGGAAATGATCTTATACAAGCCTTAAATGTCTCAAGTTAGGAGGTTTAAAATTAGAAATTTGAACTTAGGTGAATTTCCCTTAGACTTAGAAGAATGGTTGAGAACATAGATACTTCAAACTTTAGGCTCCTTGAAACATTTAGGTTAGACCTTTAAACTTTCACCTATGAAGAATCCCACGAGATTTAGAAGAAATGAGAATGTAGAAACTCAAAATCTTAGGTCCCCTTAGAATTATTAGAACAACTATTTGAACTTATGTGAATTTCCTCTGTAGCTAGGAGAAATTGAGAATATAGAAAATCAAAATGTTAAGCCCCCCTGGACCGTTGTTTCGACAACCATGGAACTTAGAAGTGGACTTAGGTTCCATTAGAAATTATTAACATAGCCTTTAGATTGATGTGGATCCTATTAGACATAGGAGAAACTGAGGGCATAGAGGCACAAAATCTTAGGCCCCTTGAACATTTAGTCATTTGAACTTAGAAACAAAAACTTCGGGTCCCTTGTAAACTACCAAAATGATTATTTGGACCTAGAAATTTAATATGTGTACTAAGTACTCATTATAACATACACAAGGCTACAAAAAAAAAATAAAAAATTCGTATACTTGACTTCTAAGTGAAAACTTTCTAGGAATCCAAGATATGAACCTCCTTAAAATTTCATTAGCTAAGAATAACATTGTCATAATAATTAGCAAATGGATCGGACTTAGGCTTGTAGGAATTTCCTTAACAACCATATTCTACATTAGTTTAGGCATAAGCACTTCCTAAACTTAAGGAATTGTACTAAAACCGTAATTTGGATTTCCCTAATACATCTCTTTGCTTAGGAATAATATTTCCCGCAATCCCACCACGTGAAATTTATTAGAGACAGAATTATAGGGTTTTAGGTGGATTTCCAACTATAAACTGAGCATACTGGAATTTGATTTGAAATCCCAGATAGATTTAGCAAAAATTTTAAACTTAGGTTTCATGTAGGGACCCTGGTCCTGAAAATTTTTGCATTAAGCTTAGATGATCAGAGTGCACAGTGGAAGCGTGATGGTCGATTGTGTTTATTCACGTAAATTTCAGACACTCTCATTGTCAATTTAAAAGATCATATGATATTCTCCAAGAGTCTAGAACAATCTGGATCACGAATTGATGGAACCATGTTTAGGTGAAGCATACGTGATTTGGCTCAAGTTCTAGGTCCTAGCAAATCTCAACGGTCTCATCGCCCTGATCAAGCAAAGGATCGAGATTCAACGGGATTATGAATTAATACCAAAATCCTCTGTTCTGCAGGCAGATGTCGACGTATTGGGCTCAAACCCACTACAACCATCTATCCGTGATAGCTTGAACACTGAAAACCAGAAAATTGTATTGTACTTTAGATGTTAAGAATTATCATTAAATGTAAAGGAAAATAAAAGCAAAGCTAGGATATTGGTATTCTCCACCCAAATGAACTTAAAATCTTAGTAAAGTGCTATGAGAAATCCTGATGTTGACAAACATTAGTAAGATCCCCTAGCTCCTGTTAATACTGAAATGATTTCTAACATTTAGTGGAGCCTAAATGCATTAGTTGATTTGCTATGATGGAGAGTTAAGGGTTGTGGTAGATTGGGATATAACATTGAAATTTTACACTTAGGCATACATGAAATAGGGTACACCTTATTACCAAATCTCAAGGGCGAGATTTTCTTTAAGGGGAGTAGATTGTAACACCCCGTACTTTCCAGTACTCGAGTGTTACCATGTAATCTAATTAGTATAAATGCAAGCCTGGCCTAAGTGAACCTTCACATTCATCCTAGCTTAAATCCAACCGTTGAAAACAAGTCCCATCCATAGATCAACCTATCCATCCATTGTTATCCCAGATAGACGAGTCTAGCGGATTATGAATTCACGAAACAGGATCACGAGATCCACCATTTATTAGGTCCTGCCACTCAATGTTGGAATCCATTACTTGACCTCTACAACCAAGCCATTCATTAGCAACATCAGGTAAACTATACATTTACATTGAGACTCCTTAAGATAAACAATGAATCAATCACAACGTTCCATTGATCGACCCAATTATCAATTCCCTTAACTCAACCATCGAGTTATAAATTTAACCATAAACCATCCAAGTAGTAGCTGTGCCCGAGATTTTGACACATGGCTTAGCAGGACGTAATTCAAACCGCTGATGACCATAATCAAAGGTGGGTCCTGCATAAAATCCCACTACTAATAAAGATAAATAAATAGATGAGCGAATGTCTATGTACGCACATACAGTAATAAGGTAAGATGAAATAAGTAATGCAAATGATATTATTGTAGACTTTAATGACACTGAGAAAGGTGGACCACTTAAACAAATTACAGAGGAGTAGAAGAAATTGTAGAAAATAATAATAATAAAAATAACAATAGTAATGATGATGGTAATAAAGCTCGAATTGGGAATTTTTGATCCACACATAGAAGGCCCTAGCTTGCCCTACATCCGCCTGGTAATTCCCATAGAACATTGGACCCCAGTCCTTCTTCATAAAATGACTGAGTATGGCTAACTCGTCGAACAGATGCTCCTCTACGGAGGCCTCGAAAGCGACGCGGCGAACTAGGAAGTTCCCCATATCTTTTACAGGCGGTTGAGAGGCTAGGGTTTCGCGCCTCCTTTGGGAATCGTTGCGACGCTTGGATCGGACTTCCGCAACCGCTTTCCCCTTTGGATCGGCCCTTTGCTTGCTTTGTCTTTCTCGACTCGGTCTCGGTTCGTCGATTGGCGGTCTTTTCTTTCCCATGAGTGATAGGATCATCGGGATGGATAAGATGGAGACCAAGGTGGCAAGAAATGCCATTTCTCTTTAAAAAGGAAATGGGTCCTTAGATTGGGGTTGGAAATGGAGGTTGGGAAGATGGATTTAAGGATTTGGTTTGGGGATGGTTGTTGTTGGGTATTGTGGATGGGATTTTGGAATGAAAATGGATATGTTTCGAAAATGAGAGAGAGGAGATGGGTTAGGGAGATGACAATGAAAAATGGGAGGAAAATGAGTTTGTTAAGAGGGTTATAATGGGGGAGAGATGATGGGAGGTTGTTGAAGGTTAGGGATTTGAGGAATGCTTGGAGAAAGGGGGGTTTAGAATGGTTGAAAATGGGTTGCCAAGAAGGTATTGGGGAAAATGGGGTGAGAGGGGTTAAGAAGATGAATAGTGTGGAAGAAGAAAATGATAGAGTTAGGGTTTAGATTTGGAGAAATGGAAGGGGAGAGACTTTTCAAGGGTTTAGAGGCAATGGAGTGAAGAGAGATGGAAGGAAATGAGGTCCCTTGAGTCTTATTTGCAAAAGAAATGGGCCCCACACATTTTTAAGTTGAAGGAGGGGAGGGAGATCCCGTTTTAGGCCCCGGGCATGGCGACGCCGGCTGGGCATTGCGACGCCGGTCCCCTGGAGGTCTGGGCGTGGCGACGCCGGCTGGGCATTGTGACGTCGGGGTCCTGAGACCGAGACTCCTTATTTTCTGATTTCCTGGGTGTCGGTAAGGCCCCCGGAAAAGCACCACATATGAATTTGAAGTAGGAGAAGCTGAGCTACACAATGGGCCTATCCGTTTTGTGAGATCCTTCCCGGTTATGGGCCAAAATTCCATTTTCCTCCCGCTCTACTATTTTCGGTAAAGTCTCGCTCACTCCTAAGTCTCTGTCCCTGAACGGGCTAGTGCTGTCAATTTTGGCCCAGAACTAGCTCATTCGTACACGGATGTTAACTTCGACCTTCAAATCCTTTCATTTTCGGCTCGTTTCTACCGATGGGCTGAGGTCCTGTGCGACTCTCAAATCCCCTTCTCGTATTGCTGCTTCCACCTGTTACCCAAATCCTACTTCCTAGTAAGCCTTACCATCCATCTAAGATTGCCGATTCAAGGTCCGGGACTAGCTCCTACCGTCCTAAGTCCCTGTTGCGTTTTTTACAGCATATCCTCTAAAGTCAGCGGGCGCGTTAGTGAGTTCATGACCTATGACCTAATCAATTCGAAACCATGCTTTGATACTAACTTGTAATGCCCTGAAAATTGGGGGTCGTGTATATACACGACTCCCAAGTTCATGGGTATCACTTATAACCGATTTATTTTCTAATTTGCGTTTAATCAGGTTTAGATGCGCAGTATGAAATTTCTTGAAATATGAAGAACAACCACAACTAGTCTACTGAAATAAAAGAGGCTAAATATATACAAGTCTAAAATAATATCAATGGGTCGCACAAGGCGTTTCCCACAAAACCACAAAAAGAATAGTATATCCAAAAGAATAGTGCTGAGTCCACTACTCAGCAATCCAAATCTGCCTACTAGGCCGACGGAGATCCGTTCATCAGTTGGAAGTAGGACAGCTCGTCCTCCTCCTCGAGACTCACACTGTCAGGCTCCTCATACTCTGCATCACCTGCATCTACGAAAGAGTCTGATTGGTGTTTTAAAACACCGTCCTAGAGTGGGAGTGAGTGATCAACTCAGTGGGTGCTATTAGTCTTAAGTTGTAACAGGCATCAGTTATATTATGAACTTAATGAAACGCAGTCATTCACAAACATCTAACTAATCTTATTAATGCATATGCATGATAGATGATATGATGCATGCCCTCGCCACAACACTTCCTCGAGCGACTCCATCCAACGATCGCGTATGTTAACACTCCCTCAGAGCGACCTCGACTACTGAGTCGCCAACCTAGCTAGTGCAATGCAATAGTAATTTAACCGGATTCTTAGTTAAGTCCATTCATCCAGCAGGTTGAGGAATCTGATACACCCCACGTGTCAAATGTCCTGAACTAGTTGCGAAGCCAAGGCCCCCCAATGTGTGAGGCCGAGACCCCGCGGTCCTTGATCCCGTCGGGTTCCCCATCCCCGAATTTAAGCACATGGGGAGTGCCGAAAGAAAAGGATCCCTCGCAGTCACTACGGGGAGGCGTGACACCCCAGCGTAGGCCGACAGCTCGGACACAGTGTCCCATTCCACCATGTCTGACTCACGAGGCAGTGGACCCGTTTCAATTTGATTATCGATGGGTTACAACGGTTATAGGGTGTTACAAGTTTCATACATATGTGAGCAAATAGTGTTAACAAACAAGGTTAGACAGTAAATGGGCTAGACCGCACGAGTCTAGGCAAGCATGCGATAGACGACAATAGGCATGAGCGACCCATGTAGTCTAACTACTATCGTCCATGCGCACTTGCCCAAATCCATGAGTTTAGCCTCAAGATAGTCCTACCAACGGGACCACTTTTACTCTCCTCATTTTCCTAACCAACCCAAGGGTTGAGGGTAATTTCATAACATGCCACAATCAAGGTTATCATCCAATACAAGTAAAAGCATACGTTCACATCTTCCAATATAGAATCTCAATGTCTCTACCAAGCAAAACTAATCATGATGTGAACTAAGGGCTAGCGCGTTGTGTGGGTTAGTGAGGAAGCTAAGCACTTCTTACACTTCGTAGAACCAAATAGCACAAGAATTAAGGAATTATACATGTTATAAAGCAACACCTTATGAGAAAAATCACAAAAGGCATGAACATGTAATCAACCATTGTAGCAAATCATGTGAAAGGTAAGAACAACATCATGTAAGAACTAAACAAAATATACCATTCCGTGCAATTCCAAGCAAGACATACAATTCTTAGGTTTCTTTAAAATTTCCAAATACATCATTCAAGCAATCAAAATCATTAGGCTCATGATATAGTTGGTGCTAGACCATCTAAGGATAATAGTCCGCACCTATGGATCGTTGAGGTCTTGGGAAACGACCTAGAAGCGTCAAACTCGGTGTGGATCGGCTGGAATCCTAAGACAATACTCTTGCATGTTAGAACCTCATGCAAATCCTCTCTTACATAAGGGTTTCAAGAAAAAAATGATGAGGGATCTTACTTAGATGATCAACGGAACGATTCTTGTGGTTGTGGTGTAGGGTTTTCCTTTAGAGAAGGGATAAAGAGTTATAAGATTGAGTTTCCTTAGGCCCACCTCGATCTATGGTCCACCCTTGCTCTCCTTCACTCTCTTTTTCTCCTTGCTCTCTCTCTCCTCTCTTTACTCTCTCCCTCTCTCTCTTTCTCCCCTTTGAAGATGGAAAATCGTATGGGAAGAGGGGTGCCCCAAATGAGGCCCTTTTATAATGCCTAATTTGGTGTCAATGGCCCCAAGTGTTGGGTTTTTACTATACTAACCCTATGGGAGGATTTTTCTAGCCTCTAGGGCCCACTATAGGGTGTACAAGTCAATATACACCGTAGGATAGCTGGCCCTAATGATGATCTACGTATGGATATGATCGGCCCGCAATTTGGATGCGCTGATCGATAGATAAATGAGAAGTCTGTTCAACGGTCGTCAATGGTCGATCGAGGCCACGGCTATACGGATATGAGTAGGAAAATATCCTTACTCCACGTGTGAAGTTTGGTCGTAAACCGACGGTCCGAAATCCTCAACTTTTCATAAGAATTAATGACCCAATTTACTTAAGTTTCAGCTCCTTTCTTTGGGGTATTTGCATTTCTCATGCACTCGTCCTTTTGCTCAATTTGAGTGGTTTTGGGCAGTACCCAGGTCCGACTCCCGCGATGAATGTCAAACCCAATAAGACAAATATCATTCTATAGTTTTGGAACTAGTGGCCCACCAACGAGTGGTCTAGAGCTTGTTCGGAGAATCAGGGTATTTCTGGAATAAATTTGTTAGTGAGATTTCTCGTGGCAGTGATTAGGGTTTGGATTAACTATATTCATAGTGTGGCTTATTTATAACTAGTGAAAGTGGAGATTTGGTCATGATTACTCTAAACCGTTGGTTTTAGGCTAAAAGGGTAACTGGGTTAATTTGGTCTATTAATTAAGATCCGGGCCTTATTTGACTCGGCCCCAGTTAGATCTTTATTTTAGTCATGATTGTCTTGATTAGTTAGCGATAAGTCAGTTATATTTGAGTCCTATGTCAGTAAATCATGAGGCGATACTTGATGTTCAAGTGATCGGGCGGATTCGTTAGCTTCTTACGGTTAATTAATCGGACTTATGTGGTTCTTTACTGGTACCATCCCTGTATAAACTAACATTGAGTACTAATGGTCATTAAGTGATATTATAAGTTAATTAATAATAAAAAAATTCAAGGATTTGTTTTGGGAATCCGAAACAGTGAAAATCCGAGATGTTACAATTAGGCATAGATCTATGTTTGTGTGTAGGTCAAGGGCATTGAGTACAAAGTATAACTCTCTCTCAAACGAATCTTCTCAACCATTTGAGACCGTGATTGAGATGAATTTGTGTAAGCTATCACTCATCTCTCTCCCTATGTAATTTATTTCCCAGGAAGGTGGGCTAGAAATAATGATGTTAGATTCATTATGTATGAGAGTCATCCTTTAGCTCCATCAATTATCTTACAATACCAATTGCAGTACCATTCACCAATGCAATCTTCTGAATAGGATTCTTATTAAACAATCGTGTGAATTATTTTTTGAATGACCATTAGGTGTGAGATTCAAAATAAAATTTGGCAATATTTTTTTTATTGAAATCTGTCGAATTTTTTTTAATTTTTTGCGACGGATCTTATTTGTCGCTATTATACGACGGACCTTATCCGTTGCAGATTAAACGACAAATTTTATCTGTTGAAAGAAAAAACGACCTAGTAAACAGCGATTTGTTTATTTGGTTTTACGACGGATTTGATCCGTCATAAATTCGTGATTTTGGTGTAGTGTGAGACCTGTGGGTTATGAGAGACTGCTGCTATATTGGAATGAATAAAAACGTATTACACTACCGCCTTTTATAAGCTTTCTTATTTTGTGAAATGACTAATTTATCCCTGTCTAGATTCATTATAGGGGTAGCTAAAGAAAGAAAAAATTCAAAGAAAAATCCAGAAAATATCTACCATTATCTTCACCTAGCTAATACTCTACACTTAGAAAAAAAATCTTATCTTCACAGCTAGCTCACACAGTACGCACTCACACATCATTCACACGGTTTTGGATTTGCACAATCCACTACCGTATCCAACAGTAACCAAAAGCAGCAAAGCAAGATAAATGTGGGGGGCCATCACGATCAAGGAGACATGGACCATTTTATGATACAACGGTACCCAGAACCATGAAGCTTTGAAATGGGAAATGGGAATGTCACTTTATGTAAAAGATTTTTGCATGTTCCAATCACTCGACTCGCTGATATCCGATCTGAGCAACTCTTCTCTCCAGAGGATCAACTGCTTTCCAGGGTTCTAATACAATTATAGGTAATGACAGTTGGATGTTGAGTTTTTTTTTTTTAGAGTGATTGCATTCCAAAATATATTCAAATGGTTTTCAATTTTACCCTCATTTTTCTCCTTTGATGTTTTGATTAAGTAGGCCTCCATGTCACTATGCTTGCATGTACATGGCTTATGTTGTCTGTCAATATTTAAACCAAAAAATAAAATAAAATCAATAATACAATTAGATAATGGATTTTCCAACTTTAAGTGGGTAGATGGTTGAAGAGAGATGCTCCAGTGGTCTCAAGAGTGCTGCAAGTTATAGTGCTTCCAGTTACATCTGTCACTTGAACATTCCAATTGATAGATCTGAACTATCTATTAAGTCCAGAGCACATTTTATTGGCCACTGCAAAAATCACCCTGATTGGATAATCAAATCCATCCCTGATTTGTCCTTATTTTTGTAGCCCTCTTCCCAATCCATGGATGAGATGGTTAGGATTGCCTGACAAAAGTGATTCCTTAGAATCATAAGCAATCTATGGTGGGACCCAACAAGTAGATTGATCAAGGTGTTGATTGGACCTTTTTTCGTGTAGACGATCTTGACCGTCCACATTAACATCTAACCATGGCTACCAGTGTCAGATTGGTGCGATATTTGCATGGTAGCCCATGGGACCCAATGGTCAATGTAAATCAATTGATTGGATTCTTTGAGTGTCCCAATGCAACTAAGAACACTATAACTCACAGTGCTCTAAGGGCACTGGAACACATCTCATGGTTGAATTTGATCATTGTTGTCTAGAGTAGAGTGACAGTACATTTTATAAAGAGATTATAGGTTGTTTTATCTTCGCAAAATGGTTTATTAGTCAATGGATATTGGTGAAATTTCTAGTCATTGAGCTTGTACACCCTAATCCATAGCTCAAGTGGTAGACTGAGTGAAAGATACCTCGTTTCAACACTGAGGTCATGGTATCGATTCCGAGTTGGCTAACAGTGAAAACACAAAATTCAGATTGATCCAAAAGTTGTGGCCCACATTTCTTAATAGACATTCACCACTTTTTCCTGTGTGGTGTGGTCCACCTGAGATTTATATGTGCTTGAAATTTGTGCTCATGCCATACAATAAGTTGGCAAAACGGATGGACGGCGTAGATATAGAACACATATATCGAGGTGGCCCCCATGGTCTATTATATGCAGATTCATATAAATCATGTATTATACGTCCTTGACAATCAATACGTGAATTAATCCGTGCTAACTATGAATCTCAACCACGCATTCCGCTGGGTCCGTCTTTGATGAGCCCGTGGCCGAGAAAAATTCCTTTTGATTCAGCTATCTTAACCATAAGCGTTGCGGGTTTTTGTCTTTTGATGTTGATTTGTATGCCACCATTTGAAGGGCCAGGATCGTGCAGTCATTGTGTGGTTTTTGGAATAAGTTACATTCACCGTAGAAAATACTAAATACTAAAATGAAAGGTTTAGATCTCATCCCGTGGAGAGAGGCAAGAAGATACCATGCCTCCGCAGGCACCGCATCCGGCCTTCCACGCCTTTGCACGTTCTTTGAGATTGTGATTTTCCAATATACCTGACTGACTCCAAAGCATCCGCCGAGTACGGTGGATCAACGGTCGCGTTTGCGTTTGGGAGCCCCCAACGTCCCAAGTGGACCGGACTGGAATCCTATGCAACACCTGTTTTACGCTGGGCGTACAACCAAAAATCTGTGGGCCAGCCATGTTGTCTCTGAAACATCTAGTCTGTCTGGATTTTAGTTCCTGGGGCCAAATATCATCAGTTGGGCCACAGCACAGGAGCAGTGAATATAGGACGCAAATCATACGTTTGTGTCTGGGGCCACAATGGTGTGTATATTTCATCAAGACAGTTCATCAGGTATGACTCGCTGTGATGAAGGTAAACTACAAAAAATAAGCCTAATCCTAAATTCAGGTGGCCAACACTGCATGGACATAGAGGTTTTAGGTGCAGTTTTCCATTGTTTCCTGTGGTGTGGCGCATATGAGCTTTGTATCGTACTGATATTTTTTATTTACCGTGAACAAAAAGGTTCTCACCTAATGGACGGAGTGGATTTCACACATGCGAGCGAAATGATGGGCCACAGAGCTTGAGTGCTTTACGCACCTGCGTAAACAGGTGTTGTACTATTCCCGTTAATCCCAAGTCCTCGGCTAAGGGAAGCGATTGCGTACTGAGTAAACTCCGTGGGGTCTACCTTGATTTATGTACTTTATCCGCTCTGTCCATCCATTTTTAACAGATAATTTAGGGCTAAAGCCTAAAACGAAGTATATCCAAACCTAAAGTGGACCACACCATATGAAACATTATGAATTGAACATATACCGTTGAAAATTTCTTGGGGACCACGGAAGTCTTGGATCAAACTTCTATTTGTGTTTTCCCTTTATCCATGTCTGTGTGATATTATTAACAGGTTGGATGAGAAATAAACATCACTTTGGGTCCTAGAAAGGTTTCAACGGTGGAAGTCATTATTCCAACTGTTTCCAATGGTGTGGTCCACTTGATATTTTTGTATCCTTAAATTTTGGTATCAACCCCTAAAATAATATGTAAAAACGGATTGACGGCGTGGATATACTGATACATTCTCGGTGGGCCCAATAGAGTTTACTCAGTACGAAAGAGCGTACTGAGTCAATCCGATTTCTTGGCTAAGTACAAACAAGCGCGGGGGCAGGGCGTAGGGCCGTGCCCCGCTCATGCCGGTAGATACGACAGTATGGTACATGTGCGGCGGGTCACACTGTCTGGGATCGTCTGGCCTAAATATCAACTCTTATTTTAAACACCATGGCCCACCAGAGAAGTTGAATCACATGGGCTGAGGTGGAAGGATTTTCGATCTCTCACACGTGTGAAGTATTGGCACGTTGCATTTAACGGCGTGTTGGATTGGATGAAGATAAAAAACAAATATCATATTCATCCAAAATTTTTGTGAGCCCCAAAAGGGTTTCAATGGCAGGCGTTCAATCCTCCACTGCTTTTTACAGTGTGGTCCACTTGAATTGTGAATATGTTTTATTTTTCGGCTCAAGTCTTACTACTATCTCACCAAGTGGACGGACGGTTTGGATATAACTCATACCTCATGATGGGACCATAGAACTTGGTGACGTCAACACACCAGCACATCGGTGGTGTGCACTACACCAGCCAATCCGCTTCCAAGATCAACACATGTTACCCACGTCCGTCCGGACGCCGATTGCGTCCTACCCCCGCCCGGACGGTAATCCGTCCGGACAGGGCTCTGTGGGGCCCAACGTGATGTAAATGTTTTATCCACTCCGTTAATAGTTTTTATCAGATCATGTTATGCTATGAGCCAAAAAATTAGTAGTTACAGGGCTTAAGTGGATCACAAAGTGGGGATTGAACGTCCACCGTTAAAAGCTTCTTGGGAGTTGGAGAAGTTTCGGATCAAGATGATATTTGTTTTTTCAATTCATCCACATCTACATGACCTTATGAATAGGTTGGATGGTAAAAAAACATCACGGTAGCCCTTAGCAAGGTTTCAACGGTGGCTGTCATTATCACTGTAGCTTCCTTTGGCGTGGTCTACTGGAGAAGTGGATCTGATTAAAACTTAGGCTTATATCTTAAAATGATCTAAAAAACACGAATAACGGCGTGGATAAAATACTTACATCACGGTGGGTCCCACAGATCCCTGCCAGGACGGATTACCGTCCGGGCAGGGGTAGGACGCAATCCGCGCCCGTCCGGTGCTGATTTTCCACCAGATAATAGTTGAATGCCGCGAGACACAAAGGAGACGGAGGGATGCTAATTTCACATGCTCGAGTGAACTTTGAAACTACACTCGCTTCACACGTGGTGACGATTAAGCGCATGAAGGTCTGGTCGGACATATGCAATTGTGGCATTTCTTCATACCCCGCGAAACTAATGGGTATGGGGTCATTGGGATGGATTGCAATTATCCCATCTGTAACCATCGTATGGAGGGATGAAAAGCAATTAATCAACGGTCCAAATTCAATGATGGTTTTAGATCGTTAAGATCTCATGATCAATATGGTTTTGTCCACAGTCGGACCCATGATTCGAACTGCCTGGATTAACCACCATGCATGCTAGATGCACCACCACCCTTGGAACTGTCTCGTGTTCGAGGCTCGCGCCCAAGCCAAGCCGTCTTAAAGCTGTTTATAACGCACTTAGCAACACAGCGAAATGAAACGAGCAAACAGGGCGCGTGTAACTTCCTGGCATCCCACACGTGCCAACGTGGGATATGTGTGATAGATTCAAGCCACACATCATTCGGGCTTCACCATGAAGTCCCTGGTCAAAATAACAGGCTCATCGGCTTATTGCACTGGCTACGGATGCTGTCTGCGGAAGAAACGCACGGTAAGAAAATGTGACCATCTAAAACCAAGAGGCTCACTACGAGAGCGGACCGAGATGCTTCTTGGGCGGGGCCCGCCTGATGGATGCGAGTACCCTTCGCGGCCGACGCGGATTTCCTGCAGGAAGTTCCTCTGCAATGATGCTGGATGAGGCCCACCGAGATGTTTGTAGAAATCCACCCCATCAATCCGTTTTGAGAGCTCATTTTAGTATTTTTGACCAAAAATAAGGTGGATCCAAAACTAAAGTGGGTCACACGAGAGGGAAAATTAGGGAAAGAAATTCCTACCGTTGAAACGTTCCTGGGCTCTACCTTGACGTTTATATGCCATCCAAACCGTTTATAAGGTCATTACCACTGGGATTAAGTGAAAATACCAAAAATATTTCCTGATGCAAAAAATTTATGGCCACAAGAATGTTTCAACGATTCACACTGAATCTCCATTGTTTCCTCTCGTGTGACCCACTTTAATTTTGGATACACAATTTTTTCGTCACACGTACTAAAATGAGTTCTCAAAACAGACTAACGGGATGGATTTCACACAAACATCTCGTTAGGCCTCACACAGCGTCCTTGCGCAGTAACTTCCAAAGAGGCTTTCGCATGGAGTAACGCGGATTAGCTACGACCCCGCATCCAGCTACGTCGGTGCAACACTCACCGTGGGCGACATCGATGTGTGTATTTTATATCTACACTGTCCATCGATTTGCCAACTTATTTCAGAGCATGGTCCCAAAAATGAAGCAGATATAAATCTCAGGTGGACCACACAATAAAGATTGAATTCCTACCATTAAATGCTTCTTCGTTGCTACAAAAATTTTGTATGAAACTGCTATTTGTGTTTTCCATTTAACGGTGGGCTTTTAATAATCATTGTTTCCTGTGGTGTGTTCTACTTAGAGATATGCATCTTCTTCTTTTTGGACTATGTCCCGTAATAAGCTGGGAAAACGGATGGATGGTATGTCTTTACAACATATACATCAAGGTGGCCCAATGGTAGGGTCGCACCTACCTAGGTGGATCCAGGTCGACGCTACGATTAATAGGAGACATTTGCTCATAAACGACCTGACGATATTGCAATGAGATACGTGGGACTCCAGCTGGATCTAGGGATTTTTCGATCGACGCGGTTTGGCTGGTGACCCAACACCAGCCAGCTAGCTGTTGTCAAAGCTCCGGACGCGGATTGCGTCCTACTCCTACCCCCCGGTCGCTAATCCATCCGGGCTGGGCTCTGTGTGGCCCACCGTGATGGAATTGTTTTATCCACGCTGTTCAACGATTTTCCCTGATCATTTTAAGGTATAATCATAAAAATGAGGCAGGTTCAAGGCTTAAGTGGACCATAAAGTGGGGATTGAATGTTCACTGTTAAAAACTTCTTGGGAGGTGTTGAAGTTTGGGATCAAGCCGATATTTGTATTTTCACTTCATCCACGTCTACATGACCTTATGATTAGGTTGGATGGTAAAAAGAAATCACGTTGGCCCTTAGAAATGTTTCAATGTGGTTGTCATTATCAGTACAGCTTACTTTGGTGTGGTCCACTGGAGCTGTGGACCTGCCTCATTTTTATGATTATATCTTAAAATAATCTGAGAAAAGCGTTGAATGGCGTGGATAAAACAATTACATCACAGTGGGGCCACAGAGCCCTGCCCAGATGGTCCGGGCGGGTAGGATGCAATCCGCGTCAAAAAGCTCTGTACGCCTGCCATGATGTATGTATTCAATCCAAGTTATCCTTTTATTTTGTCCGTCCATTTAATAACATAAGATAAAAAAATGAACAGATATAAGCTCAAGGGGACCACACCACGTGAAATAGTAGAGATTGAATGCTAACTGTTGAAAACCTCATGAGGTCCACCATAGCAGTTATTTGCCATCCATTCAGCTATAGTAACGTAACCCTAGAATGAAGGTAAAACACGAATATCAGGTTCACCCAAAACTTCCGTGGCCCCAAAATGTTGTCAATGGTAGTATGGTCCACTTAGTGCGTGCTTGGGCAGTGGGATTAGAAGGGATTAGGGGGATGCGATTCATCTGGCCCATGCCAAATCCACTCCATGTTTGGAAAGAATGGAAAAGCTTGGAATTAGATTAAATGGAATTGCACCGGGTCCGTGCCAATTTCACTCAATGTTAGTAAGTTGTGTAGGTCCCACCATGATGTGTGGGCTATATCCATACCGTCCACCCATTTTTTGAGATTATTTTAGAGCAAGGGCTAAAAATTTAGGTAACTCTAAAGCTCAAGTGGACCTCATCATAGAAAGCAATGGAGATTGAATCCTTACCGTTGAAAACTTCTTTGGGGCCACATAAGTTTTGGATCTACCTTATTTTTAGGTCCATGCCATAAAATGAGGTTACAAAACAAATGAACGGTTTAGATATAACACATGTGTGTTATTCTCAATAATTTTAAATGATGGTGGGTATATCTATTCAATGTACCACCGTATTACCAACAAAGCATGTGTTATTGAGAATAACACACGGGTTATATCTAAACTGTTCATTTGTTTTGTAACCTTATTTTATGGCATAGGCTTAAAAATGAAGTAGATTCAAAACTTATGTGGTCCCAAAGAAGTTTTCAATAGTAAGTATTCAATCCCCATTGCTTTCTATGGTGGGGTCCATTGGAGCTTTAGATTTACTTGATTTTTTGGCCCATGCTCTAAAATAATCTCAATAAATGGGTGGACGGTGTGGATATAGCCTACACCTCATGATGACACCTACACAACTTTCTAACATTGAGTGAAATTGGAACGGACCCAATGCAATTCCATCTAATCTAATTCGTAATCTTTTCTATTCCTCCCAACACATGGAATGGAATTGGCACAGGACCAGGTGAATCCCATCCCACGTAATCCCTTCTAATCCCACCGCCCAAACACGCCCTAAGGGTTGGATCCGCTCATTTAGGCTCCTGTCCTTAAGACAAAATGGATGGGCCAATGCATCTTTGACATATGCTAGTTTGGAGTCACTAGCCACAGGTGGTCTTTTTCCAACGACACAAACCGTTTAAAAAAGAAGAGGTTTTTGTAGTATTTTGACCCTTCAAAATTTCATCGTAACCATATAATTTAAAGGGTCAAAATACTACAAAAACCTTTCGCTTGAAATCCGCGTCCGACTGCGATATCTTAGGGTAGAATCACTACCGAATTGGTGCTGTGTATACCTGGCAAAGTTCTACAGCGTATTTTATCCGCGCTGTTCATCCATTTTTCATTATCACGGCAGGTAACTGAAAAATGAACACAAAACTCAAGTGGGCCACTTTATATGAAATAGTGGGGATTAAATGCTTAACATTGAAAACTTATTGGGAGCCAACGAAGTTTAATATCAAGCTTATACTTATGTTTTTCCTTAATACATTCAGGTATCGGCGACCTTCGAACAGGTTCGATGGCAAATAAACATTTATGGTGTGCTTAAGAAGTTTCAACGGTTAGTATCATTATCCCCAATGCTTTCATTAACGTGTTCTGTTTGAATTTTAGATCTAGCTATTTTTAAACAAAATGCTCTAACATTATCTTTAAAAATGGATGGACGGAGTGGATAAAATAAATACATCCTTAGGGGCCCCACCGATCTTTGGCACGTATACACAATACAGTGGTCGTGTTCAACACCACGCGATCCGAGTCCTAATGGGAAAAGGGCATGAGGGCTGGGGGATTGTCCGAAAAATCCAGAGAAAGAAAAAAAAGAAAGGAAGAAAAAGGAATATAAGAAGCCAGAGATGCCAGAATCAACCACTTCAAAATCAATTCCAAAATAGGAGAGAAAGTAATTGTCACAGAGAGAGTGGTAAGAAGAAAATCTTTCGAAGAGAAGAGAATAGAAGAGAAAGAAGAGAAGAGGAGAAGAGAAGGCAGGCAAAGCCTGTTTTCTGAATCTTCTTCCTCTGAGAAGAAAGCAAAAGAAAAATAGAAAAGAAGAAATGTTGGTTTGGTGCTTGGGAGAGCATAGGGTCCGTCAGATCCAACGTACCCTACGCCATGGAAAGGTCTACATCCTCTGCCTACTTCTCACCATCGTCGTTCTCCGCGGCACCATCGGCGCTGGAAAATTCGGCACTCCTCAGCAAGACTTCAATGAGATCCGCAGCCATCTCGTCTCCCGCAAGCGCTCAGAACCTCACCGCGTCCTTGTCGAGGCTACCACCGAATCTACAGTCACCACCACCAACAACAACAACGTTAATAAGCCGGTGGTGATACAAGATGAGGAAGAGGATGAGAAGCCCGATCCTAACAAACCCTACAGCCTCGGCCCCAAGATCTCGGATTGGGATGATCAACGTTCTGGATGGCTCCGCAAGAACCCGTCTTTCTCCAATTTCATCGGTCCCGACAAGCCTAGAGTCCTTTTGGTCACGGGTTCTTCTCCCAAGGCCTGCGAGAACCCCGTCGGAGACCATTACCTCCTCAAGTCCATCAAGAACAAGATCGATTACTGCCGGCTCCATGGGATAGAGATCTTCTACAATATGGCCCTCCTCGATGCCGAGATGGCTGGCTTCTGGGCCAAGCTCCCCCTCATTCGCAAGCTCCTTCTCTCTCACCCGGAGGTTGAGTTCCTCTGGTGGATGGACAGCGATGCCATGTTCACTGACATGGCTTTTGAGGTTCCATGGGACCGCTACAAGGATGTCAATCTCGTCATGCACGGCTGGAATGAGATGGTCTACGATCAGAAGAACTGGATCGGTCTCAACACCGGGAGCTTCCTCTTCAGGAATTGCCAGTGGTCCCTTGATCTCCTCGATGCCTGGGCCCCCATGGGCCCCAAAGGCAAGATCCGGAATGAGGCTGGGAAGCTCCTGACTCGGGTGCTTAAAGATCGGCCCGATTTCGAGGCCGATGATCAGTCTGCGATGGTCTATCTTCTCGCCACGCAGCGGGACATATGGGGTGACAAGGTCTACCTCGAGAGCGCCTATTACCTGCATGGGTATTGGGGAATCCTTGTGGACCGCTACGAGGAGATGATTGAGAATTACCACCCGGGGCTCGGGGATCACCGATGGCCACTCGTCACCCATTTCGTTGGCTGCAAGCCCTGTGGAAAGTTTGGGGACTACTCGGTTGAGAGGTGCTTGAAGCAGATGGATCGGGCCTTCAATTTTGGGGACAACCAGATCCTGCAGATGTATGGGTTCACGCACAAGTCGCTTGGGAGCCGGAGGGTCAAGCGTACCCGCAATGAGACCAGCAATCCACTTGAGGTAAAGGATGAGCTCGGGCTGCTCCACCCGGCTTTCAAAGCTGTCAAGGTCTCCTCTTCTTGATCACCCATCATCTTGACCTTATGAATGCCCTCCTCCCTGCCACTGTGACAAATTTTGATCTAGTTACCTCATTAAAGGCATAATATGTATGAGATGGTGTTCATATGTTCTTCTTTTTGTTCCGGGTGATGTTCTGTTGTTGTTTAGTTCGAATGTTCTATTCTTTTTTCACCATTTTGTGTTTACAGTGCCTTAATTTAATGGTTTACAACAGAGACAGTTGTTTTCGTCTTTGCAGTCGAATCCTGTTCATGTAGTCCATAATGTCTGTGTTCGGGTGCTAAGCAAGACCATTTCATTTCTGATCTGTCTGTTATCTACTTCATCTGAAGATCTATTGAATTCCATATGCACAAACAGTTGCTAGCTTGTTTCTTTGGTGTTATCATCTTATGTTTGTGTAGCTGTACTTTCTACTGTTTACACTGATGATTTTGAATTCCTCTTGTTCATGTACTCTTAATAGACCTTTCACCCCCAAGCCATCAAGCTTTTGCATGGACAATGGTTTGCCTGCACTGTTGAGGCATTGCGTTGTATCTTGACCAATTCTCATTTATGTCTGATGCTCTTATGTTATTCTCTTTGTAAACTCGAGTGGACGATGCATGTGTGGAAGATAAATATTTCCTCCTTTGTGACTTCAGGACTAAGGGCCTTTTTTCTCACATTAGATCATTATCTAAGGTATTCTTCTTTCTGTTTTAGTCATTGATGAAAAGGATTGTTTACTTGTGTCCCTTTATATGAGTCTAATCATATTTGGAAATTCAATCTGAGCACTTGCAAAGTTCTGGAAGTTAGCTCAAAACTGTTTGAGACGTGGGTTGAATTGGCGGATATTTGATATTTTTAATACCAGAGAAAATCTTGATCTACTACTGTTCTACTAGACGATTTCATCGTTTTCTTAGATCTTCATCAGTTCAATTAGATTGAGTTCGCATGTTTTAGATGTCCTTTATGGAAAGGAGTCAGTAATGTGTTAGCTTAGTTGTTGAAAAGATTATAAAATCAGTAGATATGCTATGATAAATACAAGATTACATGTATGTTCTCTACACAACAACGCGAGACTGTCATTTCTCTGAATTTACTAGTTACGTGTTGAATTTCCCCACACACCTTTTGCACTGGGCACACATGCCAACCTGGCTATTTTTTGGCATGTCTGATCAGTGCATGAGGTGGGCCCAAAGATTAACATAGACAAATTAGGATGGCCCCTTCATCAGGTAGGTTGTGTTTCTTGACTGTGAGTCTCTTTCTTATAGGTGTTGCCAGCCTGCTGAGTGTGCCTATGATCTTTCCTCAAATGGTCATATTCACAATGGGGGACCACCTTATGCATGGTTCCGATGTCTGACACACTCAACGCGTGCTGCATCCATAGGTGTTTGGAGCCACCATTCAGTTGTTGATTGCCCCATTCTTTGGTATTTGTGTTTAAAAGATTTTAGGGTTTTTATATGCACTTGTATTTGAGAAACAACAAAGGGTATAAAAGACCTGCCGTCTGTGGATTCAAAATCGATGCTTGATGCATATGTGTTGGATCTGGATGTTCGTCCAATGGACCCCACTTTGGTTTGTTGTTCCGGAGATGTTAACCATTCATTGCAACCTGTAAATGGACAATAAACCAAAACCTAGTCAGGAAATTGATCGTACTCGCCTCGAAGTTTGGGCAAATTACCTAGAATGCTACGACACTATATATATTCCCTGAAGCGCCTCACTTTGGTTCAATAGTTGCACGGTTTTCTAGGGACTAAGAAGTTACCTCGTATTTAATGTCAATAAAGTGATGTGTACGGAACCATTTTTACGCGTGGGCAAGGACTAAACTCGTGGGGCCCATATTGATGTATGTGTATAATCCATGCCGTCCATCCTCTTTACTGTGACATTTTAGGGCTAGGGTCCAAATATCACCCTGATCCAGAACTCATGTCGGTCACATAATAGAAAATAATCCTGACAATGGAACCCGCTGTTGAAACTTTTCACTATTGATATTTAAGCCCTCACGAGCTCTAATATATGGCAAATATTTGGGTACTAGCCCTAAAATGATATGACAAAAAGGATGGGCGGCATGGATTATTCACATACATCAATGTAGGCCCCACTAGATGGTCCTTGCCAAGGCCTATCAAAATGAAGACTTCGACCTGTATAGGAAGTGAACACGTTGCTGCAAACTACGAACCATGCAACATGACAACTACGACCAATATAACATGGCAACTACGACCCATGCAAACCACGACTCAAATGGGCCCACATTGATGTATGTGAATAATCCATGTCGCCCATCCTTTTTGTTGTGTCATTTTAGGAGTAGAGTCAAATATCAACCATGACCCTTTGTAGATGAAAACCACGATTTATTGTGCATGTGAACCATGACCCTTCAAATGGATCGCGGTTGTCATGTAGCAAGGGTCGTGGTTGTCATGTTATATGGGTCATGGTTGTCATGTTATATAGGTCGCGGTTGATATAGGTTGTGGTTGTCATGTTATATAGGTCGTAGTTGTCATATTATAGGGGTCGTTATTGTCACGAGTCATAGTTTTCATGTTATATGGGTCGTGGTTGTAATGTGGCAAGGGTCGTGGTTGTGATGTGGTAAGGGTCATGGTTGTTATGTTATATGGGTTGTGGTTGTAATGTGGTAAGGGTTGTAGTTGTTATGGGTCGTGGTTGTCATGTTATATGGGTTGTGGTTGTCGTGGGTCGTAGTTATCATGTTATATGGGTCGTGGTTCTCATGTGATGCTATTAGAAGTGGATAATGCTCAAGTCAGGACTTTTTGGGTCCACAGCGAGCTAGCCGACAAGGTGGATGGATCGGATCACCCCACGCCTTAAGCTATGGTACCAATGGTTTGGTAGAAAATGAAGTGAACACGTTGCAAACCACGAACCACGCAACATGACAACCACGACCCATATAACATGGCAACCACGACCCATGCAAATCACGACCCAAATGGGCCCATATTAATGTATGTGAATAATCCATGCCGTCCATCCTTTTTGTTATGTCATTTTAGGGGTAAGGTCAAATGTCAACCACGACTCTTTGTGGATGAAAACCACGATCCATTGTGCATGTGAACCACGACCATTCGAATGGATCATGGTTGTCATGTAGCAAGGGTCGAGGTTGTCATATTATGTAACGCCCTGAAAGTCGGGAGTCGAGCAGAAGCTCAGCTCCCGAGTTCCAACGCATCACTTGTGCATCATAGATAATGATGATTGAATGTTGTTCATATTAGTGCATTAAACATGAGTGAGATTATACCAAAACAGCATATCATACTCCAGAGACAGTTAAATTTCGCAAGCGGAAGACTGTGATAGATATATAAAATATATAAACTGTCGTAAGTCTCCAGAGTGTGAACATGTTACCAGGTTAAATATATACATGTATACTCCAAAAAAAAAGGACAAAATGAATATACATGGGTGTTCCAAAAGTGCAAAATAACAAGTGTAATGACATCTAATCAGCATCCATGTAATCTCGTCGATCAGAACATGGTCTACATAGACCCGCCTGATAGCTGCATATAGGAGAAACCCTCCTCATCATCATAAAAGTCCGGCTCCGCCTCATACGCATCGCCATCATCTGAAACTAAAACAGGGTCTGGTGGGTGTTTAAAACACCGTCCCGTAACGTGAGAGTGAGTGATCAACTCAGTGGAACAATAAAACAAAGGTTAACATGTTATCAATTCAGTTAAGCAGTAATGATAACGCAATACAACAATCAGGTCCTAAGTACTGTTATTAGTGTAAGAATGATATGAAATAATGATGCATGCCGTCGCCTGCGCTTCTTCAACGACTTCATCTCACGATCGCGGCATGAAACACTTCCTCAGTGCTTGACCTGCTACGCCAAAGGCACACGTAATGCGGTGCATGCACGTGATTAGCCATGTTTCTTACTTAGGTTTATTCATACAACAAGATTGAGAAACTAAGGTACCTCTCTTATATCAATTCCCAAATAATGATCCATTTTAGGGTCGTCAGTCCTAGTAAATCTCATACGATGTTGCGGTTCTAAGTCACAATAAAGGCCTCATCACCTGATCAGTGTAGGCCTAGTTTATACTCTAGTTGCTACGGAAAGACTCGTCGCCTCAACGCAGTCTCAGAGTATACTCGAGGTCACTACAAAGGGCTCGTCACCTGATCAGTGTAGGCCGACAGCTTGAATACAGTGTCCCATACCACCGTATTCGGCTCACGAGGCGGTGTTGTTCACTGGTCACTATGGGTAGGCTCGTCACCCCGGCGTAGGCCGACAGCTCGATCACGATGTCCCATACCACCATGCCCGACTCATGAGTCTTAGTGGATCGAGGTATCAAGGATAAAGGGGTTTCCACTGGTGAGTTTGGTATCTTAGATTCAAGCAGTAGTGTCCATACATGGTGAACATACATCAGGTCAATCGGGTTACTTAACGAGCTCGACTAGTACGAGTGTACGTCGAGCCGATCGACATGGAGTGCGTAAGCACTCCGTGTGGCCTAACCACTGTCGACAACCTAAGTACGACTCGGATTCATCGAACACGTTCGGTGTGGCGAAACAACTTCAGCCACAAATCCGGGACCTGTTACCAATTGCCTGGACTATACCATAGTCCCAATCACACTTCAAATACAATAGGCATTCATATGTGCTAGTCAAAACAGTATGTAGCAACAAATTCAAATATAAATTTCATATAAGCATTTAAACGAACACCTAGAGTACATGTTAACATACATAGACATTCATCCATAAAACACGTAGTAGTAAGATAGGTTATATGAATGAAATTGTAACTATATATAAGGGAATTGAGAATCATATCTCAACACCCTAATTAAAGACATTTCAACAAGCATTTTCTCATTAAGGCATTTTAACAAACACTTAGACTACACATATTACATACTTGAAATAAATTAGTTAAAACACATATCGTAGCAAATCCTTCCACATAAGAATTGCCACACGTACAACTATCATGTAGCCTCAAATATAAATCATGGCAAACACAAGTCATAATTCCATACTCATTCAAACATTTCAACAAACACCTGGAATGCATTAAAATCAACATAGTTTACATATATGTGTAATATACGGGAAACATCGTATCTAAGCATATGAGATAGCAATCAAGTTAGTCATAAATCATTACTGACATTGAAAGCCTTGAAAACCATAACCTAAACGTTTATAGTCCGCACCTTTCACCGGTAAACTCATACCAAGCTCAGCTTGAACATTACGTCTTTGTCTACGGCACCACGACAACCTATAGCATGAAATAGGTTAGCTATTTCATCACTTACACTATTTGAAACCCTAAAACAGGTTAGGGTTAGGTTTTTTTACCTAAGAATGGAATCGGAATCGCCCGTATAGCGATATAGGAATGGTGGTTAAGCACGTGGAGCGGCGGAAAGAATCTCAGGAACGAACTCCAACTCTCACCCTCACTTTCTCTCTCTTTCCTTCTCTTTTCTCTCTTCTCTCCCTTAGGGTTTTCCAAATTCGTATGGAATGGGAGAGAGAGGGTTTAAGCCCTTTATATAGGCTCAGAAGTGATGGGAATGGCCTCAGGGCCAAGGTATACTAAGGTTACAGCCAAATAATGTCTGTTCCGATCCAACAAAACACTTCTGGAGGCCCCTTTGCTGAATGCGGTCGGACTTAAACTCCCTAGCTATGGATCTAAGTCAAGCTAAGATCTCAGCCCGATCGGATCAGTGGATCGACCGTGGGGGACCGGTTTCAATTCAACGGTCACCGGTGCTCGATCAGGGCCACAAGTGCACTGACCTGTGTTGAAAATTTTCCCTGATCCGAGGGTGTAATTGGGTCAGCTTTCGACGATCAGAATCCTTAGATTTGGCCTGCAAGTGAAATGACTCAATTCACTTAAGTCCTATTTCATTTTATAAAAATATTCACGTTTCTCACACACTTCGCTCCGGGCTCAAGTTGTGCGTTTCTAAATACTATTAGGACTTGATTTCCGAGATGGTATTCAAGTCCAATGAGGCAGTCATAACCATATAGTTTCGCCGTCATCGGACTTTCGACGCGCAGTCCAGGTTCGATACAGAGTTTCAAGGTGCTCCCGAGAGCAACTGGGTTTAGAGATGGATCCTAAGTTTTTAGGTAACGTAGCATTAGCGGTTCTACTCATTTTGAGTTTTGCGGTTCGTATTTAAAGTGGTTCAAGCTAATTCTACTGAGTATTCAGTTTAGTACTTAACTAAATTATGCCATAATTACGACAGAATATGGTCCTAGGGTAGTTCTACGCCACTTTTTGACACTTTTAATTAGTATATTATTTTAATTATTTTTCTAGTAGTTCGTCATCAAGTCTAGTTCATCTCTACCAAATTTTATTAGATTTCGTCTCATAGAAAAATTCTAAAAATTCTAGAAGCAGCAGCGGACAGTTGTCACAACGACCTATATTTAAATATATTAAAATTTTATTATATTTTTCACTTATTTTTATATGAAATTAAACTTATCAAGCTTCAATCTGGCTTTTGAATCACCTAAATCAGAGTTATAACGAGGGAGATATGACTTTTTGAAGTTAGACAAAAAATGCAGAAAAAAGGCAGAAAACGGGCTGCCCGATGTGCTGTGGCTTGCCAGGCATGCTGGCCAGCGAGGGCGCCGCTCGCTGGACCCTGGGGCGATGCCATCCCCTCCCCCCCTCGCCCTCGGGGATGCCAAGAATGTACGGGACACACCTCGGGTCCCCCCGATTTGCGTCATTTGGGCCCCCGAGTCCGTTTGATGTGGTTTCACCGAACCGAGATTTGAAACGGGTGCATCTTTCAATCTGGAATGGGTTACGCGACGTGCAATATATGATTTTGGGGTAGAAGAAGCTAATCTATCCGAATAAGCTATTTATATCGTGAGATTCTAAAAAGGTTAATGGTCAAAAGCCCATTTTATTTATGTATTTACCATTTATAGTAAGTTTTAGTTTAAGTATTGTTTTTCATCATTTAAACTTTAAAATTAGTATCTAATATGAAAGTACTTGGAGAAATTTGAAGAATAAGGTGGTGAAAGGTGAGATTTTTGAAGGAAATGAGTTGAAAGAGGATTTGAGGCTTTAAGATTGAGTTCTAAGAAGTCAATTAAGGTGTTATGATCGACTCATTGCCCAAGGACGTCTAATTCCAGGTTGGAAAAAATCCGGGGTGTTACAATCTACCCCCCTTAAAAATAATTTCGTCCTCGAAATTGGCTAAGGGTAATGAGTAAAGATTTCATTATTTCTTTTGCTATGTTTTATTGACTTCAAGTTTATATGCGTGGCAGGGTGTATACTATCTATGCTAGTCTGGCTTATTTTAGTCTATCCTCCTTAAAACTTTTTCACCCTGAAATTGGCTAAAGTTCCTATTGGGTCCGTATTCAACGAGCACCTTGTAGATACATTGACATTGGTTATTGCAATTCAATTGCACCCATTGTCAGGCCTATTCTTTAATATGAATTGGTTTAATACTTGAACCATAATTGCTTTTATTCAATGACTTCATTATTAACATTCTAAGGAAGATTCAGATCCTATTTAATGACCTAACCTTACGTATAACCTGGATCAATTTTCCTCGATCCTGGGCTAGTGGGGCAGGGGCCCACCACGCTTCCCTTGCGCCACTCTGATCCAACGAATGTATTAGCTGACCTAACTAGATTGGTCTCATAATGTTCTACCCCCCTTAAAAATTTATTTTCACTCTCACGGCTCAAGGATCTATGTCCTGATCCGTATGTCGGAATAAGGTGTAATTTAGGACTTATCCTTGACATGAAATGGGATACGATCTCCCAATACATTGGTCTTCCTTCCATCGATGATGTGTGTTATGACATTGGTACCTATGGTTATAGAAAGAAGCTAAAATGATGGGTGTTGTGGTTGATTCCAGGGACGGGTGTGAGTTTGTGGCAAGATGCCTAATTCTACTCAAGAAGGAACTTTTGCTACAGTCTCGACTTACCCTCTTTAATCATGTCCAGTTTAATACCATAAGATAATCTATATATTATTAGTACAAAAGGAAGTTGGACAAAACAGGTTAACGGGCAGACTATCCTTCTAAGTTCATATGCACAATATGTATACCAGAATGGTCTGTGATTCGGGACCTAATCCCTAACTCTCTGTTGCCTATTTGAGAAATTTCTTGGGCCTAAAAAGGAAAATCTCTATTGGCTATATGTTCTTAACACTTCTCAAAGGCGGAGTAATAAACTTTTGGTTGTAAGTGGTCGGGCCATCACGGAAGGAAAGTTGTGTAGTGGGTCTGAGCCAGATACACAAACCTTCTGCCTAGCTATGACAAATTTTGTCGTATCAGTTCTTAATCCTAGTTGATCCTAATCTTCTGCTTGATCAGAGCATTGAGTTCATTGGTAACTACTAGGATTGAGAATTCGATTCAAACCGCGAATACTTCGCTTATATATAGTTTCTTTACTCCGTGTTTCCGATTGTAACAAGTTCTTAAGAAGGTAATTCCAAGGGTGTATTGATTTGACCTACATTAAATCCAAGGGATATATAAGTTTTCTCTGAACGTGACTAGTTTTTAAGTCAAAACAAACTTCTTAAGAGTTATTAAAGAAGCCTATAAGTATTAAGGGGATTCAACGAAGGAACGAGGTCTCACTCTAACCTAATCAAGACAACTAAGTCTATTATTCAATTACCTTAGCATAATTAGTCTTTTATATTCCTTAGTATAACCAGTAGCCTAGTCTTAACTTGGGAGTAGCTGTAATCCAATAGTTGTAATCCAAAGTCTATGCTCATACGTAGTTGATTTCATACCATTTCTAATACAAGAAATTGTTTTATCGCTTAGGGTCAAAAGTTGTCTGATTAGAATTGAGTTGTTCGAACCTGAATTTAATTGCGCTCGAGCACTTCACATATGCTCATACCAGCTAAAGAGGTCATAGGGTTCACGTTATTAATTTATTAGATTTCCTATACTGTCAGATATTTTGAAATTTAGGAGTACCAACTCTAGGTCCAAAACTCTAAATGTCTCAGCACTTGATGGCCACTGTTTATGGACTAAACTACAGTGTTTGGTCTCGCCCGTCGGTAGAGACCGTTCTAACAGAATTCGAGGGTCGAGATCCCGTTTCGACCTTCGCTCGACGCTTGCACTTGTCTTCTTCTTAGAACGGCTTGGACGGCTAGGCTCGGCCTGATCCGAGGCAGCTCTCTTCCTTCCTATGAGGGAAAGGTGCGTAGGGATCGAGAAGATGGCTGTAACTAGCTCAAAAAGAGCCATTGGGTTGAAAAAGCTTGTAGGGTGAGATGGGTTTGTGGGTTTGGAAGGTTACGAGACACAAAAGATGGGTTTTGTGCTCATATGTGTGTGAAAGGGTGGAGGGGTGGAAGGAGTTCGAAATTGTTAAGTACAACTCCAACTTGTCGATTATTGGTCTAAATGTGACTGAGATCAATTCACATGATCTCAGACGCATACGGGCTAAACTACAGTAGTCCATCTCGCCCGTTGGCGAAACTTGGGATTCTAATGTGGTTTTTAAATTCCATCGCCCCCTCCTAAGTCAGAGTGCGTCAGAGTGCGTCGTGTTACCATAACCCAGGTCTAGTTTAATCCAAATTATGCTCTGATACCATCTTGTAACGCCCTGAAAATCGAGAGTTGAGCAGAAGCTCAGCTCCCGAGTTCTAACGCATCACTTGTGCAACATAGATAATGATGATTGAATGTTGTTCATATTAGTGCATTAAACATGAGTGAGATTATACCAAAACAGCATATCATACTCCAGAGATAATTAAATTTCGCAAGTGGAAGACTGTGATAGATATATAAAATATATAAACTGTCGTAAGTCTCCAGAGTGTGAACATGTTACCAAGTTAAATATACATGGGTGTTCCAAAAGTGCAAAATAACAAGTGTAATGGCATCTAATCAGCATCTCTATAACCTTGTCGATCAGAACATGGTCTACATAGACCCGCTTGACAGCTGCATATAGGAGAAACCCTCCTCATCATCATAAAAGTCCGACTCCGCCTCATACGCATTGCCATCATCTGAAACTAAAACAGGGTTTGGTGGGTGTTTAAAACATTGTCCCGTAACGTGGGAGTGAGTGATCAACTCAGTGGAACAATAAAGCAAAGGTTAACATGTTATCAATTCAGTCAAGCAGTAATGATAACGCAATACAACAATCAGGTTCTAAGTACCCTTGTTAATGCAAAAATGATATGAAATAATGATGCATGCCGTCGCCTGCGCTTCCTCAGCGACTTCATCCTACGATCGTGGCATGAAACACTTCCTCAGTGCTTGACCTGCTATGCCAAAGGCACACGTAATGCGGTGCATGCATGTGATTAGCCAGGTTTCTTACTTAGGTTTATTTATACAGCAGGATTGGGAAGTTAAGGTACCTCCCTTATATCAATTTCCAAACAATGATCCATTCTAGGGTCGTCAGTCCTAGTAAATATCATACGATGTTGCGGTTCTAAGTCACTACAAAGGGCTCGTCACCTGATCAGTGTAGGCCTAGTTTATACTCTAGTTGCTACGGAAAAACTCGTCGCCTCAACGCAGTCTCAGAGACGACGGTGTCCCATACCACCATACTCGGCTCTTAAGTCTTAGCGGATCGAGGTACCAAGGTTAAAGGGGTTTCCACTGGTGAGTTTGATACCTTAGATTCAAGCAGTAGCGTCCATACATGGTGAACATACATCGGGTCAATCGGGTTACTTGACGAGCTCGACTAGTACGAGCGTACGTCGAACTGATCGACATGGAGTGCATAAGCACTCCGTGTGGCCTAACCACTGCCAACAACCTAAGTACGACTCAGATTCATCAAACACGTCTGGTGTGGCGAAACAACCTCAGCCACAAATCCAGGACCTGTTACCGATTGCCTGGACTATACCATAGTCCCAATCACACTTCAAATACAATAGGCATTCATATGTGCTAGTCAAAACAGTATGTAGCAACAAATTCAAATATAAATCTCATATAAGCATTTAAATGAACACCTGGAGTACATGTTAACATACATAGACATTCATCCATAAAACACGTAGTAGTAAGATAGATTATATGAAGGGAATTGTAACTATAGATAAGGGAATTGAGAATCATATCTCAACACCCTAATTAAAGGCATTTCAACAAGCATTTTCTTATTCAGGCATTTTAACAAACACTTAGACTACACATATTACATACTTGAAATAAGTTAGTTAAACACATATCGTAGCAAATCCTTCCACATAGAAATTGTCACACGTACAACTATCATGTAGCCTCAAACATAAATCATGGCAAACACAAGTCATAATTCCATACTCATTTAAACATTTCAACAAACACTCAGAATGCATTAAAATCAACATAGTTTACATATATGTGTAATATACGGGAAACATTATATCGAAGCATATGAGATAGCAATCAAGTCAGTCATAAATTACTACTGACATTGAAAGCCTGAAAACCATAACTTAAATGTTTATAGTCCGCACCTTTCACCGGTAAACTCATACCGAGCTCGGTTTAAACATTACGTCTTTTTCTACGCCACCACGACAATGTATAGCATGAAATAGGTTAGCTATTTCATCACTTACACTATTTGAAACTCTAAAACATGTTAGGGTTAGGTTTTCTTACCTAAGAATGGAATCGGAATCACCCGTATAGCGATACAGGAATGGTGGTTAAGCACGTGGAGCGGCGAGAAGAATCTCAGGAACGAACTCCAACTCTCACCTTCATTTTCTCTTTCTTTCCTTCTCTTTTTTCTCTTCTCTCCCTTAGGGTTTTCCAAATTCGTATGGAATGAGAGAGAGGAGGGTTTAAGCCCTTTATATAAGCTCAGAAGTGATGGGAATGGCCTCAGGGCCAAGGTATACTTAGGTTACAGCCAAATAATGTCTGTTTTGATCCAACGGAGCACTTCTGGAGGCCCCTTTGCTAAATGCGGTCGGACTTAAGCTCCCTAGCCATGGATCTAGGTTAGGCTAAGATCTCAGCCCGATCGGATCAGTGGATCAACCGCGGGGGACCAGTTTCAATTCAATGGTCACCGGTGCTCAATCAGGGCCACAAGTGCACTGACCTGTGTTGGAAATTTTTCCTGATCTGAGGGTGTAATTGGGTCAGATTCTGACGGTTAGAATCCTTAGATTTGGCCTGCAAGTGAAATGACTCAATTCACTTAAGTCCCATTTCATTTTATAAAGATATTCACGTTTCTCACACACTTCGCTCCGGGCTCAAGTTGTGCATTTTTAAATACTATTAGGACTTAATTTCTGAGATGGTAGTCAAGTCCAACGAGGCGGTCATAACCATATAGTTTCGCCGTCATTGGACTTTTGACGCGCAGTCCAGGTTCGATACGGAGTTTCAAGGTGCTCCCGAGAGCAACTGGGTTTAGAGATGGATCCTAAGTTTTTAAGTAATGTAGCATTAGCGGTTCTACTCATTTTGGGTCTTACAGTTCATATTTAAAGTGGTTCAAGCTAATTCTACTAAGATTCAGTTTAGTACTTAACTAAATTATGCCCTAATTACAACAGAATATGGTCCTAGGGTAATTCTACGCCACTTTCTGGCACTTTTAATTAGTATATTATTTTGATTTTTTTTAATAGTTCATCATCAAGTCTAGTTCATCTCTACCAAATTTCATTAGATTTCGTATCGTAGAAAAATTCTAAAAATTCTAGAAGCAGCAGTTGTCCAAACTAATAATTTTCAGATAGTTATTACAACGATCTATATTTAAATATATTAAAATTTTTATTATATTTTTCACTTATTTTTATATGAAACTAGACTTATCAAGCTTCAATCTGGCTTTTGAATCACCTAAATCGGATTTATAACGAAGGAGATATGACTTTTTGAAGTTGGACAAAAAAATGTAGAAAAAAGGCAGAAAATGGGCTGCCCGATGCGTTGCGGCCCACTGGCCGGCGAGGGCATCGCCGCTCGCTGGACCCTGGGGCGAGCGATGCCATCCCTCCCCTGGGGGTGCCGGGAATGTCCGGTACACACCTTGGGTCCCCCCGATTTGCGTCGTTTGGGCCCCCGAGTTCGTTTGATGTGGTTTCGCCGAACCGAGATTTGAAACGGGTGCATCTTTCAATCTGGAATGGGTTACGCAACGTGCAATATATGATTTTGGGTTGGAAGAAGCTAATCTATCCAAATAACCTATTTATATCATGAGATTCCTAAAAGGTTAATGGTCAAAAGCCCATTTTTTTTTATGTATTTACCATTTATAGTAAGTTTTAGTTTAAGTATTATTCTTCATCATTTAAACTTTAGGATTAATATCTAATATAAAAGTACTTGAAAAAATTTGAAGAATAAGGTGGTGAAAGGTGAGATTTTTGAAGGAAATTGGTTGAAAGGAGATTTGAGGCTTTAGGATTGAGTTCTGAGAAGTCAATTAAGGTGTTATGATCGACTCATGGCCCGAGGACGTCTAATTCCAGGTTGGGAAAAATTCGGGGTCTTACATATTATATGGGTCGTGGTTGTAAAGTTATATGAGTCGTAGTTGTCAAGTTATATGGGTCATGGTTGTCATATTGTATGGGTCGTGGTTGTCATCCGGGTCATAGTTATCATGTCATATGGGTCGTGGTTGTCATGTTATGTGGGGTCGTGGTTGATATAGGTCGTGGTTGTCATGCCCCAAAAGGTTTTCAATAATAGGTTTTCAATTTCACCGCTTTCTATGGTGGGGTCCACATGAGCCTTTTTATATGCCTCATTTTTTGGCTCATTCCTTAAAATGATATTTCAAAATGAATGCACGGCATGGATAAAATATATACATCACAATGGGCCCAATATGACTGTTCATCTCTACATGTATTAGGATGCGTAAGTTGAGTAACGTGACTTAAAATAGTCTTCTCGAGGTCTTCGGAATCTGAACTCCTCGAAGACTCCTACAGCTACACGTAAGTCAAGTAACTTCTAATCCGAGTCGGAAGCCGAAGTGAATTGGCTGGTGTACCACCCAGTGTTTAAGTTGTCGGTATCGTTACAAGTTTCGCTGACCAGAGATAAAGATATAATATCGTTATCGCCGATAATATCGCCGATAACTGGAAATGCGAAGAAAAATGGCGAAAAATGGAGAAATTGATGGAATTTTTCAGTAAAACTTCAGGGCATGCCTACATACACATATTTGTATATTTAGGAATAAAAAAAAGTTATAAAACAATGCATTAAATAATAAGTTTTCATTTAATTGGGCTAAAAAAGCATGCGTTGCCATAAGAAATCGCTCCAATTGTAATCAAAACGAGTTTATATAATACTTTATGGGGCCCACTATAATCAAAATCACTCCAATTGTAATTAAAATGAGTTCATGTAATACTTTATGTGGACCGAGTCAACTCTATGGGGCCCACTGATTTATATACTTTTATCCACTCCGTCCATCCACTTTACCGTATAATTATAGGGCTTGATTCCAAAGATGAAGCATATCCAATGATTACGTGGATCACACCGCAATAAATAGTGTGAATTTGAACGTTTATCGTTGAAAATTTCTTAGGGGCCATAGAAGTTTTGGATCAATGTAATTTTTATTTTTTACCTTCATCGATGACTATGCGATCTTATGGACAGCTTGGATGACAAATAAAGATCATTGTGGGCCCTAGGAAGTTTTCAACGATAGGAATCATTGTCCCCACTGCTTTCTATGGTGTGGTCCACCCAAGATTTGGATCTGTCTAATTTTTGGGTTCATGACCTAAATTGATCTCGCCAAATGGGTGGACCGTGTGGATATAACACATACATCATGGTGGGGTCCACAGAACTTGGTGACATCCAAGCCACCGAGGTCAGCACGCCCGTCACTTTCACTCCAAAGGGACGCGGATTGCAGCCTACCCCCGCCCGGACGTATTACCGTCCAGGCAGGGTTCTGCGGGGCCCACCGTGATGTAAGTGTTTTATCACGCCGTTCATCATTTTTCTCAGATCATTTTAACATATGAGCCAAAAACTGAGGCAAGTATAGGGCTTAAGTGGACCACAAACTAGGGATTGAACGTCCACCATTAAAAACTTCTTGGAGCTGGAGAAGTTTTGGATCAAGCTGATATTTGTTTTTTCACTTCATCAATGTTTACATGACCTTATGAATGGGTTGGATGGTAAAAAAGCATCACGGTGGCCCTTAGGAAGGTTTCAATGGTGGGTGTCATTATCTCTGTATCTTCCTTTAGTGTGGTCCACTGGAGTTGTGGACCTACTTCATTTTCATAATGAGATCTTAAAATAATCTAAGAAAAGCAATTAATGGTGTGGATAAAATACTTACATCATGGTGGGCCCCACAGAGCCCTGCTCGGACGGATTACTGTATGAGCGGGGTAGGACGCAATAGAAAGGGACGCGGATTGCGTACCGAGTAACTTAGCACGCTAAGCGTACTGAGTAAAGTCTATGGGGCCCACCATGATTTAAATATTTTATCTACTCCGTCCATCCTTTTTAACATATAATTTTAGGGTCTAAACCAAAAACTAAGTACATCCAAATCTCAAGTGGACCTCACCACTGGAAACAGTGTGAATTGAAATTCTACCGTCCAAAATTTCTTGGGGCCATAGAACATTTGGATCAATCTTTTATTTGTGTTTTCCCTTCATCCATGTCTGTGTGATCTTATGAACAGGTTGGATGATAAATAAACATCACTATGGGCCCTAATGAGGTTTCAACGGTGGAAGTCATTATTCCCACTGTTTCCTGTGGTGTGATCCACTTGAGTTTTGGGAATTCTTCAATTTTTGGCTCAACCACTAAAATGAGCTGGAAAAATGTATGGACGGTGTGGATAACCCACATACATTCACAGTTGGCCCAACTGAGTTTACTCAGCATGATAAAAGCGTACCGAGTAACTCATACGCAATCCAATTCTGTAAAAGGGTTTCAAAACCCGAAACCCTAAAAAAACTTAAGCAAAAGCCGCCGATAGAAGAGGTTCCGGAAGGGAACCCTAAAAACTCGAAAAATCTCTCCAAATTTCTTAAGATTTCGCATATTTTTCGCCCCATTAATTCCGATCAACGATCCTATTCTACAGGTACATACTTCCAAAAGTTTCTTTTTTCCTTTTTTTTTCTCGATTTTTTTTGGTATTTACGCAGCTCCCTATATTATTGTCCCATTTATCGTCAAGGAGGAGTTGTCGGCTACAGTTATCCCTTAACAGAGACGCGATTTTTGGTCGACAACTATATTTTACATTAAAAATCGATAAAATCACTGAATATTCGCCGATATTAGGAAGAGAAACGAAAAAAGTGAGTTTCGGTGTCACAACTCCAGCGACACCGATAATATCGGCGATATTATCGATTTTTCGCCGATATATATGAACACTGGTACCACCATGAATGTATGAGGTCTATCCATGCTGTCCATCCATTTTTCCATCTTATTTTAGCAGTTGGATCCAAAATTTAATCATACCCAAAGATCAAGTGGACCTTACCATAGGAAACAGTTGGAAGAATGATTTCCACCGTTGAAATCTTTTTATATGATCACAAGGACATGGATGAAAGGAA